>NC_045622.1:89647400-94647400 GCF_009829155.1 Mustela erminea
CTGTTTACTTATAAATTAAATGTCCTGATTGATGGGGCATGTTGTCCTTGAGATTAACCTCAATTGGTTAGACCATGTTGCCTGAAAAGCCAGAGATAAGAGTTTATGGCACCAATAGAGCCAGATGGCTTTTCACTATTCCATAGCTTGAGTGGGTCAGAACAATACCATCAACTCTCAGGAAGTGGGTCATATTAACCGCCTGCCAATGCTGATCAATGACATCTACACAGTACACAAGAATGACACACAGTGTGGTTTCTCATCATTCCCCACCCTACCCTTCTCCTTTACATACATCTTCATAGACTTTCCTTGAGGTGCATGTGCGTGTGTGTAGATATAGATGTAGATATAATTTACAAGTGTAAATAGCATACCTCCTTATAATAGTCTCTTCTCCAAATATTAGTAAAAATCTAAGTCATGTCATCTTATGAGGGAAAATGAAAGTAAAACCTGAACATGATTTGTTTTAATTTCAACAGTCCTCCAAAGGTGATAAAATCAGTTTCTGCTCTGTGTTAGCTAAGCTCTTCAAGTAACGTGGAACTTAGTACATTTGGGATCTTCCTGGTATTGACATGGGTCCTTGGGATAACATATTCTTTTTGTACCAGGGTCCTAAAAATAAATGCCACTTTATATAAATAAATTTTGTCTTTATTTATAAAGTTGTTTCTTCAAATTGCAGGCTCATGTAAGCCTTAAAGGTAAAACAAACTGATGGATATTGATAATAATGCAGAACAGTTAGGACCCATGTGAAAAGGCTCTGTTTGAAGTGAGGGCATAATAGACTTTGAACTACATAAATTAAAATATATTTCCTGTGCCTAGATATCCCATAATCCCTAAATACTTGCATATTCAACTTAGATATCATCAGGAATATGCCTTTTGGTCATAAATTTGGGGCAGTCTGGGTAACATATTAGGTCCCCAGTATTTTTTTTTAATTTTTTTTTAAGATTTTATTTATTTATTTGACAGAAGGATCACATGTAAGACAGAGAGACAGGCAGAGAAAGAGAAGGGAAGGCAGGCTCCCTGCCGAGCTCAGTCCCAGGACCCTGAGATCATGACCTGAGCTGAAGACAGAGGCTTAACCCACTGAGCCACACAGGCACCCAGGACCCCAATATTTGCCTTTCTGTTGTACTTGTATGAATCAACTATCCTCTCATGTACATATTAGTAACTGGGTTAGGCAACTCTAAACAGAGTCCTCAAAACCCTCAGTTAAGAGTAAAGTGACTATATGAAGAGAGTAATCTTCCTATAAGAGTTCATTCTCTTTGTTCAATCAGAAATCCAAAAGCAGGTGAATTCTGCCTTTGGTTTAGCAGCTAATTCAATATGTTACTTCTGTAGTTTTCACCATAGCCCTGGCCTTTCTTTCCTGGTTACAGTATAGCCGCTGTAAGCCATCACACTCCAATTCTAGGTAACAGGCAGAAGAAAAATTTTAAGGCCAAAAGGGGTTTCTGATAATCTCCACCCTTCTACTTCTGTTAATATTTCATTGTCCATTGTCCATGCACATCTACCAAAAAAACTCAAAAACGAAAAACAAAAAAAAAAAACCCTAAGAAACAGGACTATGTAACTGGGCCCAAGGCCACCACAATAACTGTGCAGTGGTGGTGGTGGTGGTGTGAAGAGGATTCTCTGAGAAGGAAGGAGAAAATTATAATGGTTAGACAAATAGTGTTCTCTGACTTTAGGCTAAGTGGAAGCCTAATAGAAGGCCCTGGTTTGTTGGCCCAGAATACTAACAGAACATGGCTTGACAATTCTCTACCTTCATGCACTGCTTAGATTGGAAAGCTCCAACCTTTGATGACACAATTGTCTAGGAGCCTCTCCTGTCTTCATCAATGGCTCAATGAAAGGCAGGAGGCAATAATCAAGTTTGTAATTGTTGTATTCATACCCTGTGCTTTCATTAAAGGTCTCCATTGCAATGTCGCTCAATTAGAACAAAAGGGGGCTCTTCTCAGTTGAAACTTTGAACCAGATACATTGTCCTATATTGATCTAACTATTCAGACCCTGAGATCATGGCCTGAGCTGAAACCAAGAGTCAGATGCTTAACCAATTGAGCCAGCTGGGTGCCCCTGTATTTGTATTTTAAACATTCTGAGAAACTTTGTAATTAAACTAATCCATTCAACTTTATTTAACTCAGCATTTCCTGTATTTATATTATGATGAAAATAATTTTCTTGCTTATAAACATTTTTTGGAAAGTTCCATGGAAGGTATTTAAATAAAGTTTGTTCTGCTTCAAGCCTTGTGCTTACGCACACTTTCCATTTCCTTACAACAGCTACATGTCATTGGATTTGATATTCCTCTGTATTTTAAGACAAAATCTAATAATACATCTGTACAGTCCATTGATAAGACTTTTTTTTCCCCCTTTTCAGGCACTTAAATCTAGTTCAATCAGTTATGTCTTGAGTAATGAGACCACATGTGACAAATGGGACAATGGGACATATATGACCATATGTGGTAACCAATGTATAAGACACTTTTTCCTGGAAGGAGTTTCACAGGAGCTGTGGAGCATTCACTCGGGATTATTCACTCCTCTTCAGTACCTCCTCTGATGTTCCAGATGATCTGAGACCTCAGTCCCCCATAATCCACTCCTATAAGTAGCAAGTCAGATTGGGAGAATAAATTCAATGAACTGTCACAAACAGTTCTCAATAAAATAAGAGGGAAAGTGAAACTGTAGCCCACATAAGAATTACATGTAGATTTACTAAGCTTTGGGGTCCTCTTGGTTGAAATGCATTTCCAAAGGAAAAAAAAAATCAATATTAAACTACATTTGATATATGTCTTTGCTAAAAGCCACAACTTCCAGTATTCTAGAGAGGAATGATTTATAACTATTACATCCAACAAAATGTTCTTTTTGGCCCTGAAATCTGATAATTTGGTTTTACATGGTGACTGTGCTTCCAGAAATAAAACTCCTGTCCATCACCATTATTATTATCAAGGATAGGCTGAGAAGTGCTGTAGAAAGCATAGCACATTTTCCCTGCTTTACTCATGTGTGATAATTGCAGAGTTTTGGAAATGTATTAGCTACAGAGAAAGAAGAATGAAGACCTTAAAGCTGTTTTAGGTAGAAATGAGCAAGGAACCTTGGTTTTCTATCTTGGGAGCACTTTTCTCAGTGTATTCTGTAATATATTTCATGTTGGCCTTGCAGATGTATTTTTGAATATTTCAACCTGAAAATATTTCACTGCCTTGCAAATGTTTTAGCAGCCTGCCTTCCTCTCCACACTGGGACCTGATGCATATTGCAAGTGAAGGATAGGGAATGAGAATGTAGACCTCATTTTTAATCCCTAATTCTGCATTTTTTGTTTTGTTTTCTGGGTTTTTTGTTTTGTTTTGTTTTGTTTTTTTTCTCTGTGTCGGTGTGTGTGTGTGTGTATAGATCATGGTTGTGTGGTTGCATATGATGTCTTGTTGTTTTGTTTTGTTTTATTTTCCTGTGTTGGTGTGTGTGTGTGTGTGTGTGTATAGATCATGGTTGTGTGGTTGCATATGATGTCTTGTTGTTTTGTTTTGTTTTATTTTCCTGTGTTGGGGTGTGTGTGTGTGTATAGATCATGGTTGTGTGGTTGCATATGATGTCTTGTTGTTTGTTTTGGTTTTTTTCCCCTGTGTCAGTGTGTGTGTGTGTGTATAGATCATGGTTGTGTGGTTGCATATGATGTCTTCTAAGGCCAAAAAATACTCTTCTTCAATTGTAATAATTGTGTCACTCTAGTGGGAGATACTAATAATGGGAAAGCCTATGCATGTATGGGGACACAGGGTCTATGGAAATCTCTGTGCTTTTACTTTTGCTGGGAACCTAAACCAACTCTAAAAAATAAGTCTATTTTAAAAAAAAACTAGTCTTAGATGTCTTAATATGAGCAAATCAATATCTTTCAGCTCTTGTACAAGAATTATTAAGAAACTAGAGGTGGTTACAGAATGAAGAAAGGGACAATTCTAATTATATTACTATTTATTGGCTTTGGTGTCCTACCTTATCATGACCTGCAGGTGCCAGGAAAGGTATATAATGATTTTATATCAGAAGTGGGATTCCTTCCATACTTTTTCCCAGTAGGGAGAACTCCGTTTTCAGCTCATACTGCAATTAAGAAATTACCCCTTTCCAGCAGAAGATCATAGTACCCACCTCCCTTCTGTTCAGCTATATAACACTCATATGGGCACAAAAAAACAGAAATTAACTCCACAGAGCATGCAGAGTTCAGCTAAAGAGAGAACAAATGTACTAAGAAAACACCAAAAAGATACTATTTCCTAAGTAATTAAGTCATTGATGATAGGAATTCAACAGAACATAATGAAGGGGCCTAACATCTTTAAAAACATTGTTAATGAAGGGTCAAATACTTGAATGAACCTTAAAAAGGTCATGTGAACAAAGATTAAAAACTGTCTTCAAGAAGTAATAAATAATCTAATATTAGAAAATGGGATCCTAGCATAGGGTGAGAAGAGTTTAATAGATAGGGATAAACTTGTATTGATGAAACAAATAAGTTAATGATTCAGAAAAGACCAAAGGAAATATCAGTTTCTTGGTGACATTAATTTATAATTTGCAACAAATCCAAATAAAGAAAAATTAAATACTGACATTCATTTTCTTTAATTTATTGATGTTTAATTCATTCATACCGTAGGTGACTAAGAACATCCATTATATATGGTTTTAGTTTGAGAGTATACATTCAGTCATTTTTGGTTATTTATTTGGCTATGTTTATATGTATGTCTTTAAGTCTCATGCTATGGAACACCTCCAAGTATCATTACAGAGAGATAAGCACACCTAAATGAAAGATGAATGTGATTGTAGTCAAGATTCTGAAGCCACGTAAGCAAAATGAAGATAAAGATAGGTTACAAAAAATACCTACTCTTGTATTTTTTTCTGTATCGCCCACACAGTACATGGTTTGATTTTAGCATGTGTTGAGAAGTTGTCTGCCAACTTTAATATTATGCCCCACTCACATGTTACTTAAGAATCCCTTTCTTTGTCTTGAGGAGGAATACAATAGAAGTTGGCAAACTATCGTCTGTTTTGTACAGAAAGTTTGAAGACAGCTGTACCCATTCATTTGTCTTATCTATGGCTGCTTTCAGATTACAACAAAGTTGAGTAGTTGCAACAGAGATGTTCAGCTTGCAAAGGATATTTACTGACACTTTACAGAAAAACTTGTTAATGCCTGGCATAGCACAAATTAAATGCTCTTTGAGTCAGACAGACTCACAAGGAACTCTGTGCCCCCAGTTAAGCTTCATGTTTTCTGCTCTTTCAGGATTCTCAACATAAAGCAGCCTAACTTTCTCTTACATAGTAAGGCATTCTGCTTTCCCCATTGATTAGGACCTTATCTTGGTGTTGAACATTGAGAATTTTCCACCAGCCCTGAAACTAGGCCAACTCCTAGTATTTGTGGAGTCTAAGACAAGAGTATAAATGGGGCTCATCAACAACACATTTAAAGTTATAAATCAAGGAAGAAGAATCTTTAAATGAGTACATTTTTTACTTCTATTTTGATAAGCATACATTTATAATCAACTAGAAAGCCAAACTTGAACTTAGAATATTCAGACTTCTAAGAGTCTTTGTACAAAAACATGGCAGTATAAAGGGGATTCATTCTCAACCTCCATTTGCAGCTCTTCCATGACGCTTTCTTTGCTTTTTATTTCTTCCTCCACTGTAGAGGGCGGCATGCTTGGGGAGATTTTGCACTCATGTTTAAGCTCCTCACAGTGTCTCCCCTTGGCCTCACTCCTCTGAAGTCCTGGCGCCATATACATCTATGACATAGCCAGTCCTTGGGAAAACAGATTCAGCAAAGAGGATGCATAAACCTTGGAAGAAGGCCTAGATCATTTTAGCCGAAAACTCCCAGGTCCTAGTTACCTAGAACTTGGTTAAGAAGGACACGCATGGGCCCAGAATATGTTCTTCTCTTGGATGCACATACTCCTTACTCTATGGAGAGTTGCATAATTAATGGAGAGCTGAATAGGTCCATCTCAAAACCTTGCTCTAAAGACCAACAACATCAGCATTCCCTATGATAGTGGGTGGTCATAGGGAATGGGGTGAGTTTGTCCTCTAGGGAATACTTGGCAATATCTGAAAGCATTTTGGTTAACCACAAGCAGTCAGGAAAAGCAGTGGGACCAATGGTTAGAAGCCAGGGATCCTGTTAAACATCCTACACTGCATGGGATATGCTTCTCCCCAAATTACTTGGTCCAAAATATTAATACTATTGAGATTGGGAAATCCTCACCCAGGATTTTATTGGAAATGTAAAATCTCAGGCCCACCTAAGACCTACTGATCAGAATATGAACTTTAACTGTATCTCTACATATGTATATTAAAGTTTGGGAAGCACTGTTGTAAAGCACTGGGCAAAGTTTGAGGCTTATCTTACTCTAGGGAGGATGCTGGCTAGGACAGATGGTTTGTCTGTGTTCCCAACAGATATCCTGATATCAGTGTTTGTTGTTATGATTTTCCCTCATTCCAACACCACTTTTTCAGTGTTGACTCCTTCCTTTTACAACAGATTCAGAAAGTCAGATGTATCTTTTATTTTCATTCTTTCATATAGAGTCTGGCCTATCAAGTTTAATCTATAGGAAGAATTTTGACGGACATTTGAAAGGTTATATCGATAAAGCTCATAATTCCTAATCAGTAATCACAGACTTTATAACACTAAGATTATTCTGGACTGAACTCTTCTGGTTGCCTTGAATCATATCCTGAATTTTATGAAAGAGGGAAAAACATAGACAGACTACATCATAGCTTTTTTAGAGGATTTCATTATCTGAGCAGGGCACAGGAAGGCTTCCTGTACTGAATGTCTGGCCTTTTCTAACATGACTCATTTACTGATGATACCAATTGCATTTTTTTCAGACCAGAAAATGCTGAGGAATGAATGAAATGAAATCTCATTTTTCAGTTGAGCCCGAGTACCTTAATTTATTGATAGAAAAACATGTTTGCATTTAGCTTGATTCTTGTCTTAACCCATGCATAAACAACCTAAGAAACTATTCCAGTTTGAAGGACAAAAACATTAGAGCTGTGTGTATCTTGTGCATAAGAAGAGTATTTATAGAGGCAGGAGGATAATGAGAGGGCCATATACAATGTTTTCAAGAGGCCAAGTACTTAGGATTTTCTGGTTCTAAACATATTGCAAAGAAGGCAGACCTTTCATTTAGCATTAACCTCCTTGTCTTTGTGTGTACCCTGACTCCATGAAATTTATCGCATCCCTTAAGGATTACAGGCATTTGGTACTTTCTTCCTCTTCCTCATTATTGCTTTATATTTATCCTAAGTAAAATTTCTGCATGTATTCCTTGAAAATCCACAGTAATTTCCAGCACAATGCTAAATAAAGACAGAAAAGGAGTCAAAAAGCAAATAAAAACAAAAACAAAAAACACTTCAATACTTCCATGACTGCATGACTGATGAGGATTTCAAATCTCCCCCCTGTTGTACCTGAGCTTTCGCGTACAAGCGACCACCAAGGAGCCAACACTGATGCAATAACACGAGGGTTTATTTAACAAGCTTAAGCTTGGGCCCAAGTATACCTGACACAGCGGAGTAGGGACTTGGACCCTGAACCAGATTATAGTCAGTGTTTTTAAAGGCAGAGTAAGGGTGGACTCGGCAGTGGGTGAGGACAAAGGGGATTAAGGATAATGTAAGTCTCTAAGGAATCTTGGGAACAAGGTCTCGGGGACCTTGAGGGGCCAGCTATTGTTGGGAGAAACGTTATTTATTACCAGTAATAAGAATTTTCTCGTGAGACCCTTTAGATGTATATCAGTGGGCCATATGCTTGGGAATGATTCTTGACACTATCTTGGGAGATTAGAGATAAAGTTTCCTAAAGAAATTATTAAAGTAGACTTATAGGATCCTGGTTGGATCTGTTGGAGTAGGGAGTCGGTCAGGCTGGGATTGTCCTTAGCAAAACCTCAAGATGAGGGCAGTTGAGTCCCCAGGGGAGAGCCACTCTGTCTGCTTCAAGAGCACGTCAGTAGGTGAGGAATTTTAATGATTTTCTTTTGCCTCTGTTTCCCACATCATTCTCCCCTGAACAATTTTGACTCTTAAATCTTTTAGGTTGTTGAAGATGGAAGGTCTCATCTTCTGTAACTTCTTCCCGCTGAACAGGGGCATAGAGTTGCCCCTACCTACTCGGGTCAGCACTGGTTAGTTGGGGAATGTGTAGGGGAGTTATGAAAGACAGAAGCAGCTGAGTCCAGGGGAGACTGCTCAGGTGATCTTCCCAAGTGGAAAGGATCATCTGTGGAAGTTAAGACAGCGAAGGAGTTGAAGTCAGGTGAGGAGACACGGGAGAAAAATAGCAAAACATGATTAGTGTTACAAAAAGAAAATGAAGCTCAAATAAGTTTTTTTGCTATTTGACAAAAAACCCTTTTCCAGTCCAGGGGTTTAAATCAATCATTAAAGGAGAGAGGACTGTTTAAAGTGCTAACCTGAGTTGGTCAGAACCCGAGAAATATTTTGTGATAATCTGTAACGTCAAGATGGCTGCACTTATGTCAGGGCTAGACTCAAGGTGGGTACAGCCTTATTTTTCTTGGCCTCCACACCCCTACACCACCTTTTGTCTTAACATTTTCAAAAGACTCTCTTCTCATCTTCACTTTGGGAATTTTCAGTTTGATATGAAAAAAAAATTATCATTAATTTTCTTTGAATAAACATACACATGAAAGCTTGAGGGATAATACGGAAGTTTCTGAGGTTTTGGTGGCCCATGAAATTATCCAGTATGGGAAGTCATCTGTTTTACCTATCCATGTAGGCTGGTTCTTTTGGCATAGTATACACTTCTTTTCTCAATATAAGTTGATCAGCAGTTCATCAAGACATTTTTCAGGAATGATGTGCATTCTGTTAACCTTTGAAAACACTGAGGACTTGCTTGTTTTCCAGCCATGCCCCCTCCACACAGCCATCTGTCTCCACTCTCTCTCTCACAAAAATCTTGACTTTCATGAAGAATGATTTAATGACTCAACCATTGGAACTATGGTGACAGACCAGCATCAGAGCTGCCCCATCAAATGACTCTTGATGATACGCCAGCCTTGAACCTTGCCCCAAGCCTGATCATTGAGCATTTTCTCATTTCCAAGGAGTTCACTTTGCTTGCATTTTTCTATCCTGTTTCTAGCAGGAAATCCTGGTTCCCAATAACTATAACTAAGAACGTGTTTTTTTTTCTTGAGAGATGCTGCCTTCTTCCACTTGGCTTAAGTAGGTAGCTCAGAGTCCAAAATCGTCCTTGTCTTTTTCATGTAGGTAGGTACATTGCACCATCTCACCACTTGCCATCCCCAGACTTACAGTTTCTAGACAAGAATTTACTTTAGGAGCTGAAGTAATTTTGTCACTCTGAAAGTACATATTTTTGTGAAGTTCTTAAAGTAAAATGTACTTTTATTTCTAGCTTTTTTTTTAAGATTTTTTTTTTTTTATTTATTCATTTGACAGACAGGTCACAAGTAGGCAGAGAGAGAGAGAGAGAGGAGGAAGCAGGCTCCCCACTAAGCAGAGAGCCCGACGTGGGGCTCCATCCCAAACCCCGGGATCATGACCTGAGCCGAAGGCAGAGGCTTTAACCCACTGAGCCACCCAGGCGCCCCTATTTCTAGCTGTTTAAATCAAATCATCGATATATTTTGATATAGTCTTGGGTATTAGACATACATATGGCCATTGATGGAATATGAAAATTAAGCCTGTAGTTGAGAGAAAGACAAAATTCATTTAGTAATTTCAATATGGTTAAAAAATTTTGTAAAATGGCTTTTGCCCTTTTTTCTAAGTAAATAGGAGATGGCATAAAGCAGTCCCTCTGAATTGTGTTCATATTAAAAATCCTCAGTTTCCAAGATGACTCATACCTAACTGAGTGCATTTAGCTGTTTCTCATGCAGAGAGAGTTGCTGTTGTCTATTTCATTCTTCTCTGTTTACATGTTTAAAGGAAGGGAGCAGGGTACAAAGTGGTGTGTGGTTATCTTAAGAGACTGTTGAAACCTAAAAATGCTGAAAGTATAGCATTTACATTATCTTAGAACATTGGGATCAATTATTTTGAGTTTCTCTCCTGCTACTTTAGGCTTAATTTTTTTTTTTTTTAATGTGGCTATTAGAGAAGCTGATGATAGAGAATTAAAACATATACATCAAACTCTAAAGAAATAAAGTCTCAAAAATACACACATGCAAATAAAAAAATACACACACACACAGAGCCCATCTTGGGGCAGTATTTTTTTGAACAACATCAAGAGAACAACCAATTGCCACATGAAAAAACAAAAAACAAAAAAACAAAAAACTGTTATCTGTTGAGAGAGCAGTTTAGGATAAGATTTTACCAAATTCCTTTACCCAGGTAATTCTGAGTTTAGGTCTGCTAGTAAGAGGCATGTCTGTTAGGTTTGTAAAGCAGAAGAAAAGTGAGCCATGGGAGTTGTGGAAATGTACATATGAACAGACACAGGAGGCTCAAATCTGTGTTTTAGAGGAAAAACCAGAGATAATACTCTTTCAACAATGAGACACAATTGAAAGAAAAACTCTATAATATTGGGGAAATTTATGAGTTGGGAAATTATATTAAAAGTCATTTTTGGGGGGGAACTGATGTTAGGATTCCAACCTATGCATTTTAAGTCTGTCATAGGAGAAAATAGGAGGAACAGAGTAGAAGACTTTGCAGAGGGAAAAAAAAAAAAAAACAAAAAAACAAAAACTACTGTATGTAAAAAAGGAAAGGAAAATTAAAATAAAAATTAATTAAAGGGCACCTAGGTGGCTCAGTTGATTAAGCATCTGCCTTTGGCTCAGGTCATGATTCTAGTGTCCTAGGATTGAGCCTCACATTGGGCTCCCTGCTCTGTGGATAGTCTGCTTCTCCCTCTCCCTCTGCTGGTTCTCTCTCTGTCAATTAATAAATAAAATCTTCTAATTAAAAAAAAATGAATTAAAATGTTTTATGACAAATACATAAATAAGAAATATTTTTGTATTTCAGTGATGAAAAAATATCAAAAATTTCCAAAGGGGGGAAAAAAGTTTTCTAGAAATACATACCAAAATCATTTTAACTTTCTTTTTTATTTCTTTTTTTTAAATTATTTTTTTTTAACAAAATCCAATAATAAAAGTAAGGACATCATTCAAGTGAGGCTACTATATAGATCTTAATATCCAACAAAATTGTTAATCATGTTGGAAAAGAATAAAATCCATTTTTTCCTACATGTAGCCTCAGAAAATATTTCACCCAGGTATGCTTCATGAATATTTCATCTAGGTATGTTAAAAAGAAAATCTGGGGATATTGGAAGTTCATTAAAAAATAGAACTCAAGTAAAAAAAAAAAAATAGAACTGAAGTAAGAAAAATGAGATGAATAAAAGAATAAGTTATCAAGGGTGGTGGTGATTTTTTTTTTTTTTCATTCTGGTTACTGAATGAAAAAATAAAAATCTCTGAAAATATCTATATTGTCAACAACAGAAACAACAAAGTAGCTGGGGTCTTGGAATCTGAGGTAAAATGAAGAGAAAAGACTGAATGTGCCAGGGTCAGCAGCGTGCTGGGTACAAAGCGATGGCTAAACACATCCTACCCATCTTCTGTTTTTCACATTGTGGCCATTGTAACAAAAAGCAATGCAAACAAGGTACTGTGTGTGGTTAACGCTGTCAGTGCCCACGCTCATCTCCAGCCAATTCTTAGACCCGCCTATCTGTTTTCCTTTGCCTGGTGGCTCTTCCATGGTGTTAAAACATCTGTGGTGCTCATGGTACAGATTAGAAGTTCCACCTGATTTAAGACACCAGGAGTAGCTTCAACCAGTGGTAAGCAGGTGTGTGGGTATAAATACCATAATTGCTTTCCCATGTAGTTTGGATAACTTTGAGGCATGCCATCTACCCTGGCTCCCAGAGTCTTCCCAGTGGGCTTAAACTGCAGTTACCCACTGAGGTAACTGACTTAATAGGGCACCAGTTACTGGCTCCCTTCTCTCCTCTAAGACATCTCCATTCTGCTACTGAAACTCCTGTAATCACACCCCCTCCCCCCACATAAGCCATTCACACTAGGATCCTGGCCCCTCAGGTCTGCTCTTGGGGAAAAGACACCACAGGTCACTTAAGAGATTGTCAAGCAGTATTCCACTAAACAAATCTGGTAAGGATGAAGTAAAATGAACAATCACATACATTTATGGTGGCAGGGTAAATTGACGTAAACCTTCTGGAACTCAACATGGGGGGAAAAATATATATATATATGATTCCAAAGGCCATAAAGTGCTCACACTTATTCATTTGGCACCATAGTGGGAAAATCAACAGAAGGGGAATAATGATATGACACACAGGGAAAAAATATCATGCCTGATAATATTCATAAACTACAGCAGTTATAATAGTAAAATGTCGGGAAAATGTTTCCAAATTCACCAAATCATGGTGAAATATAAGAATAGCTATCAAATGAAAGATTTGCCTTGTTTAAGAATTACACTCTGGATTTTATCTTAAAGCAAGAAAGCTGCCTGCGATACAGCATTAACTGAAAATCAAAATATAAAAATCTATCATAAAGTTTGTTTACCTAGAAATCATAAAGTTTGTTTACCTGTTTGCATTACCTAGAAATCCTACTAGAGTTCCAAGAAAAATAACACTGAGACAACTGTTTTATACCTGTCTCTTTTTCTTTTAAACCTGGCCTATGGATTTTTATTTCACTGAGAAAAGGAAGATCATAGGAGTCACATGAATCAATACATTTACTTACAATGGTGTCCCTATAGCCTGTCCTGTTATAATGGCTAGAACAAAAGCTTCCTGTTGTATTCTGCATTCTCTTGCTACTTTAGCCAACTTAAGGATTTCACTGTTATTAGTTTCTTCTGTTCTTTGTCTTTCTCTCTCTCTCTTTTATTTATTTATTGTTTTGTTTTGTTTTGCCCTTTCTACTGGATAGTTTGTATCATTCTATACTCATCCCTATTAAAAAATAAAGTAACAAAATCCTCTTTTCTTTTATACTCCCGTTTCCTACCAGCTACCGAACGAGCTGTCGATAGCTGCAATCGTTTTCTTCACTTTATTCCACTCAACTGAGATTTTCTGCCCTGTCATTCCATTGAAATTGATCTCATCAAAGTCACCAAATGACCAGCTTTCCAAAGAAAAGTATCAAATATCTGTCCTTATTACCCTTGAACTTAAACAGTTTCTAACCCAACTGACTTCTTTTTAAACCAGCATTATTACTTTGCCATGGGAAACATCATAATTTCGTTTTATTTATTACTCTACTAAGTAGACTCTTCTTTATTCTCCTCCCTGGTTTCTCCCCCTTTTTGAGTTCTCCAAATGTTCATTTGCCTGAGGGTATAGTTTGCATCCACTGTTGTGTGTGTGTGTGTGTGTGTGTGTGTGTGTGTTTCACTACCTCTACTCTAGTCTAGATAACATTCAGACCCATGGTTGAAAATATAATTTAAATTGTTGATTTCCCAAAATGTATTTCTGAGTTTCCAGACTCCTCTCTAGAATAGCTGACTAGTTTCCAGACTCTTAGCTTCCAGACTCCTCTCTAGAATAGCTGACTAGTTTCCAGACTCCTAGCTTCCAGACTCCTCTCTAGAATAGCTGGCTAGTTTCCAGACTCCTCTCTAGAATAGCTGACTCTAGCTGCTGACTCGATGTCTCTGTTTGAATACCTAATGGGTGTCTCACGCTCTGCATGGCTGGGGAGGATTCCCCACCCCCTTTAATATTCCACAGTCTGCAATAGCTCTTTACGGTGATCATCCTTCCAGTCAGAAAGGCCAAAGACTTAAGAGTGATTCCTAGTTCCCTCTTTTTCTTAGTCTTCATCTCCAAATGGAGTGTCTACCTCCAGATTTATTCTGAATTCACCCACCTCACTAAACACGCACCACTGTTACCGTAGTCCTTATTTGTTGCCTGGACAGCTGTAAGACACTGAGTCAGTTTCTCACTGAAGTTATCTCTCCTTCAGGGTCCATAAAAAAGAGACATAGTAATATCTTTCAGCATGGAGCCAGATTATAACACACAGTTTCACTCAGAATTTTTTTTTCTGACTCTTTTTAATGACTGCAAAACCTACTTAACCTGACCACAACTTATCTTTCTCACCTTATTTGAAATCCTCTAAACGTTACATTCACTGGCCGATTTGTGTTATTAAACAAGCCCGGCTCATCTTCGTCTTACAGCTGGTATACTTGCTATTCTCACTGCTTGTACTCTTCACCACAGATATTTTATATGGCTGGTTCCATCCTAACATTCAGATCTCTACTCAAACATCATCTCTCTGGAGAATTTTACAGGTCATTCTCTCTGAATTCACAACCCCACAAACGACCTGCTACAGAATTGTCAATCTCATGTTGGGGAAATGTAATTAAAAACAAAATGTCTTCCTAACCCAGAAAACCTCTCCACAACATCAGAAGAGAAAAAACACAATTTTATTGATAAAGAAGCATTAAACCAGAATCTGATGCACATTACCGGCCATCTCCCGGCAGATTTCAAAGACAGGAAGAAAGTTCATCCTTCTATATATTCAAGCAGATACAATGCAGCACATGTGTGTGTTCTCAAGATAAACAATAACGAGTTTTCTAATAAAAGCACTTGACAATGCTATTTGTCATACATGGTTCATCTTAAACTCACTTGGTAATTGTTATGATCACTATCTGTGTTATGCCATTGGCTTTATCCAAAGGAAAAACAAACCTCTCCTATTTTATGACAAGAGGCAGATTTTTGCAACTTGAAACATGCCCACTGAAGGTTTCTACCATCCCACAGAAACCAGGAGATAGGGACACTGTATTTTCTAATGATTGCATTTCAAAAAATGGTTCCTAGATCCCTGAGAAGGATACACTTGGGTTTTTTTTTTTTTTTTTAAATATTTAATTTATTTTTTATTTATTTATTTTTTATTTCCAGCATAACAGTATTCATTAATTTTTGCACCACACCCCGTGCTCCATGCAATCCGTGCCCTCTATAATACCCACCACCTGGTACCCCAACCTCCCACCCCCCGTCCCTTCAAAACCCTCAGATTGTTTTTCAGAGTCCATAGTCTCTCATGGTTCACCTCCCCTTCCAATTTCCCCCAACTCCCTTCTCCACTCTAAGTCCCCATGTCCTCCATGCTATTTGTTATGCTCCACAAATAAGTGAAACCATATGATAATTGACTCTCTCTGCTTGACTTATTTCACTCAGCATAATCTCTTCCAGTCCTGTCCATGTTGCTACAAAAGTTGGGTATTCATCCTTTCTGATGGAGGCATAATACTCTATCCCCAGGGGTACAGGTCTATGAATCACCAGGTTTACACACTTCATAGCACTCACCAAAGCACATACCCTCCCCAATGTCCATAATCCCACCCCCTTCTCCCAAACCCCCTCCCCCCAGCAACCCTCAGTTTGTTTTGTGAGATTAAAAGTCACTTATGGTTTGTCTCCCTCCCAATCCCATCTTGTTTCCTTTATTCTTCTCCTACCCACTTAAGCCCCCATGTTGCATCACCACTTCCTCATATCAAGGAGATCATATGATAGTTGTCTTTCTCTGCTTGACTTATTTCGCTAAGCATGATACGCTCTAGTTCCATCCATGTTGTCGCAAATGGCAAGATTTCATTTCTTTTGATGGCTGCATAGTATTCCATTGTGTATATATACCACATCTTCTTGATCCATTCATCTGTTGATGGACATCTAGGTTCTTTCCATAGTTTGGCTATTGTGGACATTGCTGCTATAAACATTCGGGTGCACGTGCCCCTTTGGATCGCTACGTTTGTATCCTTAGGGTAAATACCCAATAGTGCAATTGCTGGGTCATAGGGCAGTTCTATTTTCAACATTTTGAGGAACCTCCATGCTGTTTTCCAGAGTGGCTGCACCAGCTTGCATTCCCACCAACAGTGTAGGAGGGTTCCCCTTTCTCCGCATCCTCGCCAGCATCTGTCATTTCCTGACTTGTTGATTTTAGCCATTCTGACTGGTGTGAGGTGATATCTCATTGTGGTTTTGATTTGTATTTCCCTGATGCCGAGTGATATGGAGCACTTTTTCATGTGTCTCTTGGCCATCTGGATGTCTTCTTTGCAGAAATGTCTGTTCATGTCCTCTGCCCATTTCTTGATTGGATTATTTGTTCTTTGGGTGTTGAGTTTGCTAAGTTCTTTATAGATTCTGGACACTAGTCCTTTATCTGATATGTCATTTGCAAAAAAGCTGTCAAGAGGCTTATTTAGATTTTAAAAAGATTTGCATGCATTTCACAAAAATAGAAAATGACTTAAAATTACCGGTTTTTCAAGGTAAAATACCAGCTTTCTAACGTATCAAAAAAAAAAAAAGTAGTGGGAGATATTTCTTATTTTCAACTAGGAGAATTAATTTTAATTTATATAAACCCTATGCTCATTATCATTATATTTGCACAATACAGATCAGCAAATTAAAATTTATTTATAGACATGTGTCTTTGGAGTATTTTCTTTCTTTGAGAATTCATCTTTCATGAAAACAGAAAGTTTTTCTTTCAAGTTTATAATTACATTCCAACTGCCTCTAATAGCGTCTGGCAGATATATGTACGCAGATATCTTTAGAACTAACAGTTTTATCATTTAATAACATTTATTATTTAATAATAGTATTGTATAGTATTAAGCAAGAAAAATAATATATACAAAGAATAGACTTGGAAAAATATAGAAAAACATATTTTTTAAAAGATTTTATTTATTTATTTGAGAGAGAGAGAGAGCATGAGAGGGGGAGAAGGTCAGGGGGAGAAGCAGACTCCCCGCAGAGCTGGGAGCCCAATGAGGGACTCGATCTCGGGACTTCAGGATCATGACCTAAGCCGAAGGCAGTCGCTGAACCAACTGAGCCACCCAGGTGCCCCCAGGAAAACATTTTTAATATTTTTTTTGAGAACTACTTATGAAACTGTTTTTAAAGTTTATTTATAGATGACAGTGTTCTGTTTTTAATAGACTTTGTTTTTTAGAGAAGTTTTAGGTTTACAACAAAACTGAGTGGGAAATACCATAGTTTCATATATTTCCTTCCTCATCCCACCTCTTTCCTCCCCTGTCTCCCATAGCCTCCCCCACTATCAGTATCTTGAACGAGAGGACATTTGAACCTATATTAACATACCATTATTGGGGTTTCATAGTTTACAGTAAGGTTTTGTCTTTGATATACATTCTATGGGTTTTGACAAATGTACAATGACATGTAGCCATCATAAATATAAAGAGTATTTTCACTGCCCTTAAAGTCCTCTGTGTTCCAGCTGTTTATCCTTCTATTTACCTTAATCCTTAGCAACCACCGATCTTTTTACCATCTTCATAGTTGTCTTTCCCAGAATGTCATATAGTTGCAACCTTAACGGATGTAGCCCTCTCAGAACGGCTTCTTTTACTTAGTAAGATGCATTTAAGTTTCCTCATGTCTTCATGACTTGAAAGCTCATTTCCATTGTGCTGAATAGTATTCCATTTTCTGGATGTACCACGGTTTATTTAACCATTCATCTACTAAAGGACATCTTGGTTTTCTCCAAGTTTGGGCCATTAGAAATAGAGCTGCTATAAACATCTGCACAGATTTTTGTTCTTGGACATATATTTTCAACTCATTTGGGTAAATAACAAGGAGGGTGATTGCTGAATCATATGATAAGAGTATTTTAGCTTTGTTAGAAATTGCCAACTTGTGTTCCAAAGTGGCTCTACCATTTTGCAGTCCCACAAGCCGTGAGTTCCTGTTGTTCCACATCCTTGTCAGCATCTGGCATTGTCAGTGTTTTGGATTTTGGCCATTCTGCTAAGTATGTGTGAAGAGTCCATGTTTCTCTAAATGAATCTGGACTTTTATTTTATATGGAAAAAAAGTTACTTAGTCATTGGATCATTGACTTGGGAGAGGTAAAGACAGGAATGGAATCCAAATCCTCTGTTAAGGATCCATTGTATCAGGTTTTCTTAAAGTATCTGTTGATATTTCTTTTATTTTTAATTTTTGTTGTCTGTTTTTGAGGTAGTTTCAGCTTTGGGGATAGCTGGCTGAGGTGTGAATTGAGCATTGTTTGGCAAGAGTTTTGTTCATGTCTATACCTTTAGAGTCATAGAACTATGGTATTCTATCTTGAGACTCAGTTCAAATAGTTCATATTTAAAACTCCTGATTTTTTAGGTGTTTTTAGAAATTTGGCTCCCCTTATGTTTTAGAAAAATCTGATTTTATCTCTTTTAAGAGCCTCACAAATTGTTTTTGCAATAGTTTTGAAGGGAAATTGTAGGAAGTACAAACTGATACTTCTGGGTGTTTATGGAATAAATATTAAAGATTCTAAAATCAGAAACAATTTCACATCCATGACACTTTATTCTGTCTGCCTTACTTCTGGATGTTTTGTTTCTCTCCCTCATTTCATTATGTACCAGAGGATATGAGCATTTAGTTTCCATTTACTAAGGTCCATAAACTTCATTTTAACTTACCTCTCTTTATAATAGTATCAGATATTTTATTTTAAAAGTCTTAATGGTAGGGACGCCTGGGTGGCTCAGTTGGTTAAGCAGTTGCCTTCGGCTCAGGTCATGATCCCAGCGTCCTGGGATTGAGTCCCACATCGGGCTCCTTGCTCGGCGGGGAGCCTGCTTCTCTCTCTGCCTCTGCCTGCCATTCTGACTGCCTGTGCTCGCTCTCTCCCCCTCTCTCTCTCTGATAAATAAATAAAATCTTAAAAAAAAAAAGGCTTAATGGTAAATTCACATAGAATAAACTATGCAGAAATTCAACTGCTTACCCAAATCAGACTTTTTTTCTCTTCCATCTGTTAATCTAATACACTCTTTCAGAGATTACTCTTAGTACCATGTACTTTTTTTATGGCTCCAATAAGGATCTAACATGATCTTTCATATATGTAAACTACATGATTTGGGCTCTTCAAAAGTAAGATATGCTTTCTGGTCATAGAAAATTTCAAATGGTCCGAATTTTCTGGAAGAGATATAGGTGTCATGAAAAATATATACATTTCAGAGTAATTAAAACCAGTATCAGAGTCAGCTGTTGTTTAGGAACTCTTTAAAGAGATTTTTATGGTAAGGGAAACATTAGATGAGAGGACCAAAAATGCCCTTTCAAAGTTTAAATTGTAAAATTTGATCATTTTTAAGACCAGGCTCCTAGAGTTATGCCACAGAATAAGGGTATTATTTATTTGAGTTTACTTGGGGTCCATTATCAGAAAAAATGGTTAGCTGTGAGTAACAAAATTCAGCTGTAGTGTACTGAATCATGTATCTCCAAAAAACATGTCATCTCCAAGTCCTGGTTCCTGGTCATCTCCCTTGGTTACTGTGAATGTGACCTTATAAGGCCTTTGTAGATTTAAGTAAGGGATCTTGAGGCAAGATCATTCAGGATTTAGGGCAGGCCCTGAATCCAATGACTATTGTCCTTGTAATAAAGAGAAGAGAGATTTGACCTATGGAGGTACACAGATAGAAAGTCATGAAAAAACTGGGGTAATGATTGGAGGGATGTGTCTCTATACCAATGAATGCTAAGAATTGCCAGAAGCCCCCAGAAGCTGGGAAATAAGCATAGGAAATATTCTCCCTCCCAGCCTCCAGAAGGAACCACTCACGTCAACACCTTAATTTCAGACTTCTGGCCTCCAGAACTGTGAGAGAATAAAATCATGTAGTTTAATTCAGCAGGTTGGTTGTAATTTGTTACCAAAATAGACCCTATCAAATTGACTTTAAAAATAGGAAATGTATTCGTTCACACAAACAGAGAAATGACTCTCTTTGGAATGGAGTGCTCTAATTCTATTTCTCTGTTAATTCTTTTTTTTTTTTTAATATTTTATTTATTTATGACAGAGAGAGAGGCAGAGAGGCAAGCGGTGGGGGGGAGAGGGAAGCAGTCTCCCTGCTAAACAGAGAGCCCAATGCAGGGCTTGATCCCAGGACCTGAGATCATGAGCTGAAGGCAGAGGAACAACCCACAGAGCCACCCAGGCACCCCTATTTCTCTGCAATTCTTTGGAATTTTCTTCTTCCTTCAGTGTTTTATCTTTAGTCCAACTGTGAACTGGTTGCAGCAGTTGTTAAACCCATATGTGATTGATAACTTCCCATGAAAATGAGTGAGAGATAGGAAACTTACTTCAGATATCTCTCAAATTCCAGGACTAATGTATTCAAAAGACTTAGAAATACTTCACTCAAAATTTATTTGCCCAAGTTAAGTCATGTATTTTTTCATTTTTTTAAATCAATTAACATGACGTTATGTTTCGACTATTCATGCCCTCTCATGGAGATGGAGCTGAATTCAGATTCGCTTGCACCACAAGGACTTGCATGAGAAAGGTTAGAGATCTAAACAAAGTGGATTTCTATGAGAGGAGAAAGGCATCACAGATGTTGGGCAAATAATTTTAACTATAAGAGAACACGAACAGTATAATGTTCCTACCTCGTAGACACACTCACTAAGCAGCTTACCTTTATAAAAAATATGAAGTGCCTTTGACTTTTCTGGTAAATTTTTAAAGCTACATTTCTCCCTAACATCTGGAGTTTAAAAAATCTTTGCTTCTATAATGACATTTCTATTCAAGTTTGGCGATGCCACCACAGGTGGGAAGAAAAAGGTAGAAACTAGTATTGGCTTTCTGGATTAGAGTGAAGATATATTATCTGTCATGACATATTCGGAAGCATAATGTCTCTAAACTCGATGCCTTTCTGTCTCCTACCCTCTTTAAAATCCCATCTTTTCCTGAAAGATCAATAGTCAGCATGACATGGTTTAACCTATATGGGATAAATTAATGGAGTTTCCTACTGCTGTTGGGTTGAATGTATCATACTTTTGGTAGATTAAACATTTTCAAACAAGTAGAGGGATGGCTCAAAGACAGCTGTTTGATAATAAATTCTATGAACAAAGCACTATGCTAGACATATTCTGAAGGTTCCTCTGGGGATTTATTCCAGTGGAATTGAGGAAGCAACAACTAGTCATGTTTCCAGTGTTACATAGTTAGTGAACTGTCCAGACTGACTTTGAACCCCGGTGTAATTCCTAAATGCACACTCTTCCCAAAAGAAACCATAACCAAAATATTATTGCAAAGGACTATTAAATTATGTCCATATCCTTCTTTACTGGTGGACAAAGAATCGTACCTAATACAAAGAAAATTTTATGTAAAACAAAGCTATTTTATTTCAAGTTCACCTCAGGTAAAACTCAAAGTGAGCATTTGTATTCAAGTGATTTAGTAGGAAGAACGCCCAGTATAACCTGGTGAATGGAGAAGCAGGACAAGAAAGGGAAGCCAAGCAAGGCTACAATTTGTGGGAAAGCATGGCAGAAGGTCATTTCTGCTGATTTCACTGAAAAATTCTAAAGTGTGAGATTTTCTTCAGGAATTACCAACTCCTGAGGCCAGGGACTTAAGTCTCACACCCTAAACTGTCAATCTTTGTATTATAGCTAAAGTCTGCCCCCAAAAGTTTAAACTCTGTGCTTGCATGGACAAGTGGCCCTAATAGTCTGTGGGTCACACACAGGAAAAGAGTCTCAGGCATAAACCATTAACAAGAACTCAGGGAAGGACTTACAGAAATAGAAAAGGGACCCAAGGCAATTTGGGTCTAGTACCTCTGTTGTCTGTTACCCTGGTCTTGTAAAATGGAACGGTGCATTCAGAGAATAACCAAATCTGGAACTGTGCAAAAAACATGACTTAAAACAAATCCTATAGCTGTATTGATTCTTAAATTATTGAATACTTCCTAGGTAATACCAATTCTAGACTGATAATCTGTTGGTGTAGAAAAGTAAACTAAATGTTTCTTCCATTAACGAAAGGGGAAGAGATATATCCATTTGGATGAGGAATATTCTAAGTGTCATTAAAGTGGGATTGATTAAAAATGGTTTCTTTACCTTCCAGGGTCTAGTTGGGGAATTGTTGGTGAGGCGTAATAAGCAAGATAAATGGACGGGGGGGCCTAGTTTATGATATACGGTTGCTTTAGTTTATATCCTATAGAATTGTCTAGGTGGTTGAAAATTGATAATGGGAATTCATATAGCCCTCTAAATTCATGATTTGGCTTTTAAGTCATTCCAGAAGTAATATCCCATGATGTGCTGTTGTATAAACATTGGCTGGTATACAAGGATTAATGCCACACATTTGCTTGAAGTTTTTTTTTAGCCACGTATTAGCTTCAAATTGAAAAAGAAAACCACATAAAGCTCCTTAATAAATGTAGTGTGAACTTGATTGAAACATATTGCTAAATTATTAAGTGCCCCAGAGAGTGACTGAAATATCATAGTGTCGGTATTCACACTCCCATTTTTGTTGCACAGGGCTTATAAAACACTTACAAACACATTACTGTATGCAAAGCATAATGCTCTTTCTGGAACTCTGGTTTTTATGGACTTTTATGACTGAACAATTGATATTTACCTATTGAGATTGGCTTAGAAGACCCCAAAGCAGCCCAGCAGAAGATAAACTATGACTATTTGCCTATAATATGAGAACAGCAAAATAGCTAAAGGCCTCTTTAAATATTCCCGGTATTAAACCAGCATGCCTGTTTAAAAGTTCAACATTTCACTGTCATACTCAGCAGCTCCGTTTCTCTTCCAGACCTCTTTGGTAAAAAAAGGACCCTGAGAGATCTTCTGAAGGGATTATGTCTTCTGTTGTGACCAAATACAAGGAAACTACCTCCTCTTCCTTATCTGAGATTGTCTTCATGAGTGTTATGGGTATTGCCTGCATTCACAGGTGCTAATTGGGGTTCAGTAGTGTCAGATGGGCTGACACAGGGCTGTGATAAAGAAGGTTTTTAAACAGGGATGAAATTAAAGGCGTTTCTCTGTGACTCTACAAGAAAAAAGACCCCCCCCACCCACCCAAGTCACTGTAATGCAAAAGATTTTATCCTAAAGGATTTAGCTCTCTGCTTCAAAAAAAGTGGAATCACTCTAGTTGAACACCTAAGAGAAGATATATCAGAATTTAAGCAGCCACATACAGAGGAAGAGACAATTCTTTTCCTGGCCAAGAAAAGTAAGGTGTGGTCAGAAAATAAAACTCACCTTAGACAGATGCATTTAGGAGCCAGTAAGTGTTACTAATAAGTAAATAAGGCATTAGCAAAGCCCAAGGTACTTTGGATGTCGTTAGGGACCAGGTGGAATATTAACCTGATTGTATGAAGGGGCTGACTTCACAGGGGCAGAAGAGATAGGAAGGCATTTTTGGAAGCTGCAGTGATGTTCAGAAAGGTGAGGTGGGAATTTTGGCTTCTGGGAAGCTATGAATAGACTGGTTTGGTGGAAGGGGACAGAGCAGTCACAGGAAGCAGTGATGAAAATAACACAGTGAAGGCAATGGGGCTGGATCTTAGAGGACCTGGGGCCATGTTAAAGATTTTATCCCGTAGACAGTGGGAACCCATTAGCGATGTCTGAGTAGAGGAGTGACAGTCGTAGGCTTTTGCTCCACTTCAAGCCAGAACAGAGACTATCAGTTACCACAGATTCTATTCTCTCTCTTAGCCAAATGGAGGCTTGATGGGAGAATCCCTATTGTGGGCAGAGTGGGAGGAGAGAGGAATAGAAGGTTTTCTGAGGAGTCAGAGCTCCCAAAGGTTGCACAGCTTGTGCTCTTCCATACAGAAGAGGGAATAATTAGTCCCAGTGGGTGTTACATCATAACATGCACTTTATGACTGGGTCTGCACAATGCCAGGCAACTGGTGAACATTGTTTTCTTGTTCTAACTGCTCATTTTAGTGCAGTGCAAACTAAGCCTGGGGCTAATGCTTCTAACGCAGCTGAGGGCGTTTTTATAGTGGAATTTTCCATGTTAACTTTAAGAATTATGTAAAGTGAGGGTTTTTCATTTAATGTCTTCGCATTCTAAGCACACAGAGCTACAACTGTATTGGCAAGAACCTTATTTTATATGAGTGACAAGGCAAAAACGAATGGGTCCTATAACCCACAACGTTAACTTGGTTTAAAGAACCTGAAATGATTTGCCTAGGTCAGTGACATGCATTCCAACAATAGGAAATGCAATGCAAGGAAAGTAATCCAGTAATGGGAGGGGCAGGTGGACTTTGAGGACAGGAAGACCTAAGTCCATTTCCCTTTCTCAGTACTCTTCAGCTGTGGGATCTACGCAGTTACTTCTCTGAGCTTTGTTTTATGGATATTTTTCCGTAGAGAACTGATTAGATGTTTTCAAGTGATTTCATATAAAATAATGTAATCACCAAAAATAGTATGAATGGTATTTCCCAACAAAGAATCAGGAATATTTTTCCCTTTTCTTTTCTTTTCTTTTCTTTTCTTTTCTTTTCTTTTCTTTTCTTTTCTTTTCTTTCTTTCTTTCTTTCTTTCTTTCTTTCTTTTTTAAAGATTTTATTTACTTATTTGCAAGCAAGAAAGAGAGAGATAGAGGTAGCACGAGATCAGGGTGAGGGGCAGAGGGAGAAGCAGACTCCCCCCTGAGCAGGGAGCCCGATGTGAGGCTTGATCTGGGGACTCCAGGATCATGACCTGAGCCAAAGGGAGGCACTTAACTGAATTCTTCTACAGCACAGAGTAGAGTGAAACATGCCCACAATGCCACATATCTATGCCTATATATATATATATATATATATATACAGTTACAGTGCCATGCTTTCTATGCTTTTACACTGAAGTATAAATTAGTCTTATTTTCTTATAATGAGGTTTTGGGTAATTTTGCTTTCTTATTTGTAATTTTACATGATTCTTTTATTGCCAAAGACTCGTGTGCCTTTAATGTAAGATACAGCTTTTAAGCACAAATACCAAAAAAAAAAAAAAAAAAAAAAAAGAAAGAAAAGAAAAGAAGATTTTCTTCATTCTATTGAATTATACATACTGAAGCACCAATGACACACAGTTATCCCTTAAGATACACAAAGTTACTTATCAGATCCAGCACTTTGAACTTTACTGCCTACCAGAGCCAGAAGTCTGGAAGGTTTGAATCTCCAAAACAGAAGTAGTTTGTGGGAAATGTGTATTGCATTAGGCACGTTATCACCACAGCAAGCAGGTATTATTAAAATTACAGTATGATGAGAGAATTAGAGCTAAAGGAGGCATGAACAAAATTTACAACTGTTTAGTGGTAGGGACGAGATGGACCCTAGGCCAATTTGATTTCCAAACCCATGCTTTCTCAACAACATAATATTGTTTTACCGTTGCTCAGTTTAGAATCAAATAAGAAAAAGTAAGAAGGAATGCCTCTAGAATATACTTTGCTTAGGTGATCAGATAGGTATAATTCTGAGGAGTGATTTTTTTTGTTTGTTTGTTTGCTTCAAAATACCACTGTCTTTGAATGTCATCAGTATATCTTTGTTTGTTTGTTTGTTTTTGTTTTAGGCAAGGAAAGGTGTTTAGGCAGGGCAAAGTATAGAGATGACAAGGAGTTTCTTGACAGTTGAAGTTAGAAACTTGCAAAATGAAGGAGATAGCCATTAAATGCTATGTATTTCCCATCGCACCAATATTTGAAAGCAGAGGTGAAAACTAGATTGGCTTTACTCTATTAGAGATCCACTAAGAATTTAAATAAACTAAGAATCCAACAGTTAAGTAAAAATATTGGGATAGTAAAGAAGAAAACATAAAAATCTTTGCACCTGTCCAATGGTCCTTTGGGATTGTATAGACCACATGGGTGGGATTCTCAAATAGCCTCCCAGGCTCAAACTATGCACCAGTAACCTTAACTGGACAAGCCTTCAGCTCTCAGATTTAGTGCATATTCTGTATCTAATTCTCACAGAAACCCTGGATACTAATTTTAGGGGTTCTGATTTTAAAGATGAAGATACTGAGGCTTCTGGAAGTTAAATAATTGTTCCAGTGTTTTCACATAATCCAACTTTAAAGTTAATACTCTCCAGTGAACTAGGTTTTCTTACCTCATCGGATCTGATCTGCGTATGATGGGTAGAGTCAGTGCACGAGAGCTATCTCTATTGAATATGGTTCTAGGACAGTACATATACTAGAAGGGACTTTCAGGGTTTAGTTTGACAAACATCAACTTTTTTTTTTGGATTTGCTCTGGCTCTGTTTTGTTTGTTTTTTTGTGTTTTGGCTGGTATAAATGAAAGTTTGATAGATCACCAGATGCTGTGCTACCATGCTATACCACCTTGGTTTAGAGTAATTTTTTTCTTTTCTTTTTCTTTTCTTTTCTTTTCCTTTCCATTCTTTCCATTCCTTTCCTTCCCTTTCCTTCTTTCCTTCCTTCCTTCCTTCCTTCCTTTCTTTCTTTCACTCATTTTTCTGAATGAACATCAAAAAAAGGAACTTAAAGCTTTGAAGCATCCCATAATATGATGTCATGTGAGTTCTTCATTATGTTTATACTTTTTTAAGCTATGGATATAAAAGCATGGGTTGTAGTTCTGTAGTGAAGGTTCTATAGGGATCCTTGAGGTAAAATCTTAAGTAAATAGTATGTAGTATGCCTTTATCAAGGCATTTTATTCCTGGTATATGTTAATTTTATGTTTTTAACTTGAAAAGGTGAGGGAGAAAGGAGTGCGTGGTGGCGAGAGAAAGAAGTCTTTCTTGTTAGCCTTCCAACCACAGTAGCACTGTTAATAGGTAATGTTGGCTTTGGGAGAGGTGGTAGTTAGGCTGGGAATACAAGTGACAAAAGATCAGAGTCCTAGAAAATCTCTATTCCTCATAAGCTGACTGTGATAAGAACTACCTAAGAATTTGCCCCCAATACATGAACTAATGATTTTAATTAGTAATACATAGAGAGGATTCTCCAGGATAAGAACACTCCTGTAAACCACATGTAAAGTTAAGTAAGTCAAGCTGCAGCAATTATAAACAAACAAAAAAAACCAGCAACCGTACCTATAGGAAACATAAAAAAAAAAAAAAAAACGGAACAAAAAAACACCCACATCTTTCTTAAATGGAAATTAATAGAGGAGCAATGAAAAGAGATCAGAAGTCTATGAACATGCTCTGGGACAATTGTCCTTTTGTATCTTAATGTGTATTTTTAAGCCCAATTTAGCTCACAGCTAAGACTGAAAAATTACGGACTTTTCCAATGCTTAACTATATTACCATTTTCTGATCCTGGCACAGGATGTTTCTGGATATGTTGCTGATTAAGAACCAGCCAAATACTGTGAGGCTCACTGGGTTTGCCATTTACTTCTAAATGTATCAGGTTTCTAGTAATGTTGCTTTTCAGAGGTAAATGACTCTTCCATCAAAGAGCACATTTGCATACCTTTCAAATCTCATCACCCTAAAGTAATCATCACTTGATCATAAAATACCTTTCCAAGTGCTGAATGACATTGAGTAGTTTGTCATACAAAATGTATGGGAAATAAGCAAAGGTATGCTGTATGTCTAAAAGACTCCCTTTGAAGAGAATATTTTGGCTTCCTGTAGATTTCTCTACAATCTGTCTTTTAAAGAAGTATTTTCAGCTTCTGGCTGATACAATTTAAATATTCTATAACTAAATCTCTTTGTTTATGCACTCCTTTATTTGCATGCATGATGCCACTATCCAAAATAGCCCCAAATATGATATAAGGACTTAACACAATGCTGTTTCAAGGCTAGAGTTTCCTTTTATTTTGCATTTATCCTTCTGTACAAGGTTAAAGAAAAGTTTGCAATTTTGGACATATCAAGAATGTGTAACTACTTGCCTATCAAGGAAAAATAAGTAAGTAAATGAAAAAATACAAGTTTAAAAGACCTCACAGATCCTCTTAAGGAAGTAAGAGCAGAGGCACCTGGGTGGCTCAATGGGTTAAGCTTCTGCCTTTGGCTCAGGTCACGATTCCAGGGTCCTGGGATAGAGTCCCACAATGGGCTCTCAGCTCAGCAGGGAGCCTGCTTTCTCCCTCTCTCTCTGCCTGCCTCTCTGCCTACTTGTGATCTCTGTCTGTCAAATAAATAAATAAAATCATTAAAAAAAAAAAAAAAAAAAGGAAGGAAGAGCAAAGTACTACCAGTCTGATGGTAAGATGAAAATACATTATTTTGTGTGTGGTAAAAATGTGTACGGACTAGGATGAGACCAATTCAGATTTGAATTCTGTATATTTTACTTATAATAAATAATAAATTCTGTATATTTATTTATCATAAAGAATAAATAATAGCTCTCTCATTTTGAATAACATATTGAATAGTTTTAGTCTATTTTCTGATAGGTAGCATAGGGATTATAGCAGCTTTTTCTCCAGTCTTTAAATGTTTTATACATTACATGGCACAAAAGAAGATACTTAATCCAGGTGAGTTTGTTATCCTTGTAAATTAATGACTAGGAAAAGTGAGGAATTTTTTTAAATATATTAGAATAAAAAGCATAATTATATAATGCTAAAGAGCATAATATGCTCTTATCAGATAGGGACTCTCAATCTTATTATTAATTAGGTTTGTTCTCCCAATTATAGTTTTGTATGTTTTTGATTTCTAAAGAAATGCCTTTTTGGCATGACAGTGCCCAGAATATTGTGTATTTCTGGAAGTATGACAAAACTTGGTAGATGTTTTGCAATAGGCTGTTTACTTTTCTTCCTAAGCCCAGAGAGAAATTACATTTTCCAACCACCCCTATGGTTTTTGTTTAGCAAGAGAGAATGTGCACAGCCAGCACTACCCCCAAATCTCCTGAATGTGATTTTCTCTGCTCCTTCCCTCTGTGTCGCCTTGGTGAAAGAACACCTTAGTGGTGATCTTTGAAGCTGGTAGAAACATAATGGATATAATGAGGTGTAATAACCAGCATTGAGAATGATCCCCAAATTTCACATCTCAGTGATCAAACCTTTGTTTAGTCTCTTCCCAAATTGAAATGGGCCTGATCTGTGTGGTAATAGGATACCGCTTAAGTGATAGATGACTTTTAAAACTGGGTCATAACAAGCATTGCAGCTCCCCTTTTCCATTTCTTGATTTGCTTCCTCTGCCACGGGGACACCCAGGCAGCCCTGCAGAAAAGCCCATGTGGAGAGAAATTGAAGAACCTGCCAACAGCCAGCATGAATTTGCCAGCTATGTCAATGAGTCCCTTGGAAGCTAGCGCAAGCTTTCATCCTTAATCAACCCTCCAGATGACTGCGACTTTGGCAAATATCTGACTCTTGATGAGAAACTTTTTGCCAGAACTGATCTGTCCAGCCAAGTTGCTTCCAAATTCCTTACCCACAGAAATTATAAGAAAAAGCAAATGTGTTGTTGTTAAGCCACTTTAATTTATGGGTAATTTAAACTTAGGAGTAAGTTGTTATACAGCAATAGATAACATATCTGGTGATCTGAATCACAGGTTGAACAAGAGTCTCCCAATAGAAATAGTTGCATTGGATTCAATTGAATAATGATAGCTGTCCCTTATGTAAGAAACTAAAATTTGTTTTAGTACTTTGTGTTAGCTTAACTAATATAACTAATGTCAACAGTTCCATAACTTCTGAATTTGGGGCTTGTTAACATTTTGTACTACATAATTCTTCACTGTGGGAGGATGTTTTAAACATTATAGGAGATTTAGCATCATACTTGATTTCTGCCCACTAGACACAACACTTTTCCCCAACTTGTGACAATAAAAAATGTCTCCATGTATTGCCAAATATCCTCTGGGATGGAAAATCACCCATGGTGATAATCACTGAGCTAAAGAAACATTAGCATTCTTTTGAGTATTATGCTACTGTGATCCTGATCAAGTCACTTAAACTTAGTTTCCTCCTTTATAAAATCAAAGTTGATTAACCAAGTGAAATTTAATTCTGAAAAAAAAAAAAAAAAAAAACTTGTTAAAGGCCTTTTTTCCTTTCTACCATATCAGTATCATAAGATCACTTCAGTATACCATAGGATATAATTTTTTAAAAGAAACAAATGTTCTAGCTTATTCAATAAAACAAGAGAGAGAACAAAAGGTATATAGGAGGGGAGAGAATAAATTAAACTGTCTGTGTTCATTGGTGTTATGGTTGGCTGCAAGAATCTGAAAAATTGACAAAAATTGCTATAACTAATAAGCAGTTATAACAAGGTTGAAGGATACAAAGTTAATATATAAAAGTCTCTAACTTTCTTACTAGCAGTGAGTAAGTGGACTTTGAAATAAAAAAACCCAGTAGCAGTTATATTGGAACCCCCAAAAGTGAAATAGTAAGTTATAAAGATAACAAAATGTGTATAAGATCTTATGATGAAAAGTACAAAACACTGATGAATAAAATCAAAGAACCAAATAAATGGAGACTACTTTACATTCATGGATAAGAAGACTCAGTATTTTCAAGAAGTGAGCACTTCTCATCTTAATTTATAGATTCAGTGCAACCCCAGTCAGAATCCCAGCAACTTATCTTGTTTCTTAGGTTCAAGAAAGGGATTCTGAAGCTTATACGGGAAGGCAAAAAACTCAGAATAGCCAATAAAGGAAAAGAATGAAGTTGGAAAACTGACACTACCCAAATTCAAGCCTTACTATTAAGCTATACTAATCAAGACTGTGGTATTGGTCAAAGAATAAACATGTGGATAAATGGAGCAGAATGGAGAGGCTAGAAATAGACCCACATAAATATAGTCAACCGATCTTCGACAAAGGAGGAAAAAAAAGAATCCAGACACAGACCTTATAACCTTTATGAATATTAACTCAAAATGGATCATAGACATAAATGTAAAATGCAAAACTCTTAAATTTCTAGAAGATAATTTAGAAGAAAATCTAAAAGATCTTAAGTTTGACAATGATTTTTTTAGGTAAAACACAAAAGGGATGATTCATGAAAGAAAGAATAAGTTGGGTTTCATTAAAATTAAAAACTTCTCTTGTGAAAGATACTGTCAAAGGAGTAGAAGACAAACCACTGACTGGGAGAAAAAAGACACACCTGATAAAGGGATGTATCCAAAACATACAAAGAATTCTCAAGTCTCAGCAAGAAGAAAGCCAATTCAAATATGAACCAAAGACCTCAAGGACACCTCATCAAAGAAGATATATAGATGGCCAGTAAGCATATGAAAAGATGCTTCACATAATAGGTCATCAGAGAAATGCAAATTAAAACAAGAAGTTACAATGCAGACCTGTTAGAATAACCCAAGTCTGGAGCACTGTAGGCATCATGGCTTGTAAGGATTTGTAGCAACAGGAACACTCATGCATTGGTGGTGGGAAACCAGACTGCCACAGCCACTATAGAAGACAGTTTGGCAGTTTCTTATCAACTAAACATACTCTCAGCAGGCAACCCAGCAATGACACTCCTTGGTATCTACCCAGAGAGTTGAAAACTTACATTCACAAATATGTTTATAGAGGCTTTATCCATCATTACCAAGTCTTGGAAACAACCAAGATTTCCTTCAGACAATGGAATACTATTCAGACAATGGAATACTATTCAGTACTCAAAGAAAAAACTATAAAGCCATGAGAAGACAGGGAGAAAACTCAAATTGATATTACTAAGCAAAAGAAGCCCGTCTACATTAGGTTACATTTATTAAGATTTCAACTATATGACATTTCTGAAAAAGGAAAAACTGAAGACATTTAAAAGATCAGTGGTTGGGGCTGCCTGGGTGGCTCAGTGGGTTAAGCCGCTGCCTTTGGCTCGGGTCATGATCTCGGGGTCCTGGGATCGAGTCCCATGTCGGAAGGGAAGTAGGGAGCCTGCTTCCTCCTCTCTTTCTCTCTGCCTGCCTCTCTGCTTACTTGTGATCTCTCTCTATCAAATAAATAAATAAAATCTTTAAAAAAAAAAATTAAAAAAAAAAAATCTGAAGACACCTTTCCCAATCCCACATTGTCTCCATCTTACCTTAAAATCACTTTCAACTTTAAAAAAAAAAAAAAAAAAAAGATCAGGGTTGGCAAGGGTTGGGGAGAGGGAAGCTTGAATAGCAGAGCACAGAAAAATGTCAAGTTAATGAAGCGACTACGTATAAGACTATAATAGTAGATACCGGTCATTATACATTTGTCTGATCCCATAGAAGATATAATTCCAGGATTAAACCTTGATAAAAACTCTGGACTTTGGCTAAAAATAATGTGCCAAGTAGGTCCATAGGTTGTAACAAACTGCAAAATTCCCAATCCTTCTTTTGTTTTCTACCTCTGCTGCATTTTCTTTTTGCTACCTAACTTCCTCACCCTCATTAGCTGATTAAGTGCAGGTTTTGCAAAAGTAGTTCTCAGAAAATATCTTTTTGATCGTTATTGGAACTCTGAGCAAGGAACAATGATCTAGTTAAAAGAAAAAAAAAAAAAAAAAAAAACAGCCTGAGCTGAAACTGTAGGACAGGTAAGCAATTTCTCTTATCATGTCAAAATCTTGACCCTGCTTCATTGGAAGGTGCCTGCTTTTCAGGGGCTTCCTAATGTGCATCAGCTGAATAAAGCTTTTCTTTTCAGAGTTATCTATTTTTTTTTTTTAAGTATCTTACCTCATCCATAAAAACAAAACAAAACACCCCACACCTGGAAAGTAGTAGTGCTACCCTAATGAGGCCACAGTTCAAAAGTCACACTGATTGTTTTTTTTAATGCAACTTATGACAATAATATAATACTTATGCCACCCTCAAACTAGGCTCAGTGAATGATTCCAAGTTAATTTCCCACCATTCTATAAATGAACAAACTCATAGCACTAGTTACTATAAATATGGGGAAAAATGTTTAAACTTTCCTTTTAATTAAAAAAAAAAGTTTAGACTACCAATTTGAAAATTAGTAGTTGTGTTACAACAATGAGACCTACACCAATCATACTTCTCCCACTGAACCACTAGGAAACCTTAGTCTCCCACATTTTTCAATCAACATAAAACATTCCAATGGCATCCAACCTTGTGTCATTTCATAAGCCTAACCAGTTCTCAGCTCATACTTTGCTGAGGAATCAAGGAAAAATATTTACTAGAACAAATGTTCTTTGTGCATAAAGCAACTGATTTACTGTTGGAAGTAGACATCCATCCACATTCTATCTCAGAAAGAGTAGGAGAAAAGAATATAAATTCTAAGGAGTCAGCAAAAAGTACATGAGAGTCCAGAATCTTGGCAAGGGAGGCAGGAGATGGGTTAGAGAATAAATTTTCACATGGCACAAGTTTGAGAAACTTTGAGTCACTTTCTTCTGCTTTCTCTAATTTTATTTCTGAAAGAATGGAGACTATGTGGGAAGTAAAGCACTGACATTGAGAATAACTTATGAATCCCTCAGGGTACTATAGAAAAATTGACATTACAGCTATATTTGAAGTAAAAAGAAAATTAGGAAATGAATCACCTTGTATGATTATAGTGCATTCTGACAAATTTGCTCTTTTTAGCTTTCTTCTGCATCATCACTTATTTTGATATCTATATCACATTATTGCTGTAAGGTGCCCTACAAAAGAGCAAGGTGATTCAGTAATGAGAGATAAGATCACATAGCTGTGTTTTTGAGGGACTTTACCTTTGGTAGTTTAATAAAAAAAAACTAGCTGGCTAAGACCAACTAACTAAGATCAAAAATACATTTGAATGTACAGTCAGAGTGAAGTAAAAATAAATCCTGCTTTTAAATCCAGCTTTAAATCCTGGCCTAACACTTTAAGAGATTAGTGACATCAACTTTCTTAAATTCCATTGGTCTTAATTTCATGGTCTATGAAACAATAATTATATACTGTAATACATTTGATGTAGGGAAAATAGTCTAAAGTGGGGAAGAATAGGGTCACCTGGGTAGCTCAATTGTTAAGTGTCTGCTTTCGGCTCAGGTCATGATCCCAGCATCCTGGGATGGAGCACTATATAAGGCTCCCTGCTCAGTGGGGAGTCTGCTTCTCCCTCTCCATGCTCTGTGGGGAGCCTGCTTCTCCCTCTCCAGGTCCCATGTGCTTGTGTTCCCTCTTTCGCTCTCTCTGTACTAAATAAATAAAATCTTAAAAAAAAATAAAGTGGGGAAGAATAAATGACTTACTGAATGTATATCAACTTTTTAAAAATGTTCAAATAACATGGCATATATTATTTTATATACTGCCCTCAATATAATTTATTGTTAATATTTTTCATCACAACCACAAAAAATATATAGCTAAGCAGTCCCATACTAAAAGAAAGCTAATATTGTTCAAGTATCATTTTTGACTTTAGAAAGTTGTTACTCGTACTTGATTAGAAGTAGTAAAAGCCTTTTTAAGAGTAAATACATTTGTCTCATTTTAAGATATGAGACAAAATTAATTTTTGCTTAGAAATTAATATTTTAATAGATGGCGCTAATGAACTGAAATGTTCAAAAGATGATATTTTTAGAAAGGACATTAATGTGGGATGAGATGTCCAATTCTGATGCACTGGACATAATGCAAAAGAGACACATATTTAACTATGCTCAAATCACATTTGAAATCATTCATTAGACATTATTCTTTTGTTCTTTCATTCAGTGTTGCTTTCATTAAAAACAAAAATCACCTACCATGATGTGTTGGATACTGAGAGCTTATGGTGCATAACATATAGATCTTACCCCAAGGGGCTTGCTTCATTAAGTAGTGGAGACAATAGATGACACTAGAGAGGTATGTACAAAGACTATGTGAAATATAGATTTAGAACCAGTACGTCAGCGAGAATATCTGAAAAAGACACACTTGATAGTAGCAATTGTTAGTGAAGATGTGGAGCAACAAGAGTGCTTTTATTTATTTTTTTTTAAGATTTTTTTGTTTGTTTGTTTGTTTATCTGAGAAAGGAAGAGTGTGAGAGAAAGGAGAAGGAGAGAGAATCTGAAGCAGACTCCATGCTGAGTGTGGAGCCTGATGTGGGGCTTGATCTCATGACCCTGCGATCATGACTTGAGCTGAAACCAAGAGTCAGATGCTCCTGGAACTGAGCCACTGAGGCATTCTGCAACAGGAACACTTGTTCATTGAGACAGGGAAAGCATGGCCCCTTTGGAGGGCAATGCATCAATTTCTTGCAATGTTAAGCATAGCCTTCCCATAGGATCCAGTAATAGTGCTCTTAGGCATATATCTAGCTGATTTGAAAACTTAAATTCTTATAAAACTTTGCACATGACTATTTAAAACAGAAGCTTTATTAATAATCTTCAAAAACTGGAAACCACTAAGATGTCCTTCAAGGGACGAAGGAATATACAAACCATGGCACATCCAAACATTAGTAAGCAGGAAAAATAAAGAAGGGGAAAAACATGTGACTTTATGGTGAAGAACCCTGAAAACACATTACCTCTTCCAGATAATCAAGGTTAATATCAAAAGTGCTAAGTCATGTTGAGAGCATGTAGCCCTCATGTAGTGTGATAAAAATGACATTTCACCTCTGTCCTTCTACCAAAGAAATCTATACCCATCATGTAGGCAGAAGAAAAGCATCAGACAGATTGCTTATTGAAGGGCATTCTATGAAACACCTGATGAGTGAGTGCTCCTTGAAATTGTCAAGGTCATCAAAAACAGAGTCTCAAACTGTCACAACCAAGAGGAGATTAAGGAGTTATGACAACTAAATGCAATGTGTTCATATCTTTGTGATTATTTATTAAGAATATTTGAGTTTTGTGGCAAAAATGATTTTTGTATCATATCCATTTATTCTTTTTTTTTTTTTACATTTTTTAAAGTTTTGGCAGTCTTGCCACATCTACTTTATTCTCTTTTGTCTTTTAAATTCAATTATATGTAACATACAGGGCTATATTACTTCCAAGTGTATAATATGGTGATTTAACAATTCTGTATGTTATTCATGCTCATCACGATAAGTGTACTCTTTTTTTTTAATAAAGATTTTATTTATTTATTTGACAGACAGAGATTACAGGTAGGCAGAGAGGCAGGCAGAGAGAGAGGGGGAAGCAGGCTCCCTGCTGAGCAGAGAGCCCGATGCGGGGCTCGATCCCAGGACCCTGAGATCATGACCTGAGCCGGAGGCAGAGACTTTCACCCACTGAGCCACCCAGGCGCCCACGATAAGTGTACTCTTAATCCTTTTCACCTATTTCACTCATCCCCCCACCTCTCCTCTGGCAACCATCAGTTCTCTAGAGTTAAGAGTCTATTTATTGGTTTGTGTCTTTTCTTTCTTTCTTTCCTTAAATTCCATGTCTGAGGGAAATCATATGGCATTTGTTTTTCTCTGACTGACTTATTTCACTTAGCCCATTATACCCTTTAGATCCATTCATGTTGTTGCAAATGGCAAGATTCCATTTTATTTTATGACCGAATAACATTGCATTGTGTATACATATACACTATTTCTTCTTTATTCATTCATCTATTGATGACTCTTGGGTTGCTTCCATAATTTGGCTATTGTAAATAATGCTACAATAAACATAGGGCTTCATATATCTTTTTGAATTAGTGTCTTTATATACCCTTGGTATATAAATGCATGATATACCAGTAGTGGAATTATTGGATCATATAATAATTCTATTTTGATTTCTAGTAGTGGAATTATTGGATCATATAATTCTATTTTGAATTTCCAGTAGTGGAATTATTGGATCATATGATAATTCTATTTTGAATTTTTTGAGGACCCCCATACTGTTTCCCAGAGTGGCGGCCCCAGTTTGCATTCTTACCAGCAATGCACAAGGATCCCTTTTTCTCCACATCCTAGCCAACACTTGTTTCTTGCATTTTTGACTTTAGTCATCCGGACAGGTATGAGATGATACCTGATTGTGATATTGATTTGCATTTCCCTGATGCAAATCTGTTTATTCTTATCACAAACACACAACAATTTGATGGACGATAGCACCCATTGTCCAAAATATTCTGATTTTATTCTTTGTGTGTTCTTTGTGGTAGATTTAACCACAGACACTTAAAAAACAAAAACAAAAACAACAACAAAAACCAAAAACCTCTCCCTACCCATAACCTTCTCTATTTGGTTCTTTCTGCAAGAGGGATGAAGGATGAATTGTAGGTCATTGAGATTTTATTCGGAAGCAATGGATAACTGAGACACCCTGTAACAACAAATCCAGTTTTAACTAATTCAATATTACCCATTTTATAACTTAAGAAGTTAATATTCTCTTCAGGGTTTTACACATGGAAGACACAGTCAAATGTACAGATTGTTGATTTGTAGTGACATCCTCTATTCCACATGCTCTATATAAAATCTACAGTAGTTTTCTTTTTTTTTTTAAGATTTTATTTATTTATTTGACAGAGATCACAAGTAGGCAGAGAGGCAGGCAGAGAGAGTGGGAGGGAAGCAGGCTCCCTGCTGAGCAGAGAGCCTGATGCGGGATTTGATTCTGGGACCCTGAGATCATGACCTGAGCCAAAGGAAGCGGCTTAACCCACTGAGCCACCCAGGCACCCCTACAGAAGTTGTTTTTTTTTTTTTTTTTTTTTTTTTAAGATTTTTATTTATTTGTCAGAGAGAGAGAGGGAGAGAGAGCGAGCACAGGCAGACAGAATGGTAGGCAGAGGTAGAGGGAGAAGCAGGCTCCCCGCTGAGCAAGGAGCCCGATGCGGGACTCGATCCCACGACGCTGGGATCATGACCTGAGCCGAAGGCAGCAGCTTAACCCACTGAGCCACCCAGGCACCCCTACAGTAGTTTTTATAAGGCCTCTGCATCTGATTGTGTGAAATAAACAATCTTTAAAAAGTAAATAGTACTTCATATATACAGCTACACCTTCTGTTAAGCAGATTAAAAAAAAATTTACAATCAAATCAAATTTTATAAAATATTTCTTTCATTTTTGTGGGGAATCAAATGTGTATTATGGCATTTCTGAGAGAAATGGTAAGCATTTCTATTTAAATTTCAAATCAAAACCTCTTTTTTTTCCCCCCTTTGTTTACCATGAGTTTAGACTTCATTTAGCATGCAATCACTAGGTGGTTGTTTTAGAAGCTGCATCATCATTTTGCTATATACTAAAATACATAATTTTAGAGAATTACATATTTAAAATTTGATGAGAATAAAACATTCACTTTTTTTCTTATTTTAAACATTCCCTTTATATTTAAGGCTTATCCAATGATTTTGTTTACATATTAACATATTTTCAGATTACAAATTGGTAAAAACCATTTTGGAGCATCATTTCCAAACTTAATATTCTATTCATTTATTTATTTCTTCATATATATTTTTAACATTTGCTTCTTGAAAGGGATATTTTACTCCCCTGGAGACACCAAAATTTGCTGTGATCATGCTTTGTACCATGCTTGCTGATAAACAGTATTTATATTGCTAGATAAAGAATAATGTCTGTTTTTGACCTTATCATTTGAACTTTAGAGAATCTCTAATTATCTGAGAACCTTTTCTTTTCTTCTGAAATAAAGAGGCAATGCTTCTTGTAACCTTTAGAGTCCTTATAGAATAAAATCATTAATAATCAATGCCCACATTTTAAATCATCACTTAAAAACTAGGGATGACAAAGGTAAGAGCAAACACAGTGGAGACATTATGAAATTATGGAATGGAAATGACTGATCAACCATTTAAATATGTGGCTTAAATCTGTTTTATATATATGTATTAAGACATGTGACAAGGATATATTTATAAAAAATAGCTTCATTAGTTAATTTCTCAGAAAATTATTCTGATGGGGTAAATGTGTAGAGGGAGGAGCGGATAGTCAAAACTGCTATTATATGATGGAGAAAAGGAAAATATTGGATTCTCTCCAACCACCATCTGCTGTCAGTTTCAGCTTCATCTATAAAACATATTTAAACAGCAAAGGCAGTGTGAAGGTTATATGTAACTTTTCAGCTTGCAAACAGCATTCAGGGAAGATTGAGGTGGGGGCATTTAAATTTTAGTGATTTCAGAATGTTGGAGAGAAATGATGGAGCAATTGTAGAGAAAACCAGACTTACTAACCTCTGCGTACATCTGTTACTTATCCATAAAGTGGGGTGGTAAAAAAAAAAAAAAAATCCTTCAGTATTGCTTGGAGGCTTAAATGAGTTAAAATATGGATGGGCTTAGAAGAACACTTGTCAAGTAGTTAAGTACATTACTGTGTGCTGTCCTCCTCCGTAGGTAGCTTCATTCTCTAAAGAAGAAAATCATCAAGTTCAGTCTTCAGAGAAAAACTAAAACCATACAATTTTGCCAGTAACTCAGACTGCCCTCTGCTGCAATGGTAAATGTGAAGAACTTAATACTATCTAGTAGTGTAGAATACATATATCTACCTAAGCTATAAATACCACCTTGCAATTATGTGAACAGTGTTGTAGTCTTGTATTCATCTTACATCTTATGTTCCCCCCAATTTGAAACCTCATGTTTCTATGTAGCTGTAGTTTGCAGTATAAACATTGCCGACACATCTTGCCTTTTGCATTTCAAAACACTTAAAATGAACTCTTTTTCTAATTCTTTTTTTTTAAGATTTTATTTATTTATTCAACAGAGAGAGAGATCACAAGTAGGCAGAGAGGCAGGCAGAGAGAGAAGAGGAAAGAGGCTCCCCGCTGCGCAGAGAGCCCGATGTGGGGCTTGATCCCAGGAACCTGAGATCATGACCTGAGCTGAAGGCAGAGGCTCAACCCACTGAGCCACCCAGGCACCCCTCTTTTTCTAATTCTAAACAGTAGTTATATAATCTATAATTCTATATTATAGTTACCAATTATAGTTATATCCCAAAGAGGAAAGAATAAAAGGATAGAAATCATGAATGGAAAAGTACTAGACAACTTCCAGCAACTCAAATTTAAGCAGAAAGACAGAAAAGAGACAATTTATAGGAGGCATTTTTTATTATAAGGTATATATCATTATAAGTTAAACAATGTGCTGGTCACCCAAAGTTAACTCTCTGTATTAGCTAACATTGGGGTCTTTTTTAGAGTTTAAGGAAATTTAAATATACCTTATATCAAATAAGAATTATGAATTTTTAAAATAATTTTCCTTTCTTCCTATCAAACCTTATGTAAGTCACCTTACTTTTCTAAGTACAAGTTTACCTAGAAAATTAAAGTTTTATACAAGTTTAATACTCTGTAATTATGGACTTCTCTGATTTTATATACTAATCATTTAAGTTCACTATTTTAAGGTGTCAAGGTAAATAATGAGAATAGTAGATATTTACCTACATGCACAATCTTGGCACATTTATTACTAATTGCTTAATTGGACTTCAAGTGATGTCCAAAATATAATTAACTTTTGTAGTATTTTGGCAGAATGAGACATTTAATAAGCCCTTTTATTAATAAATAAATTCATGTGGATAACACTATATTGCAATGTCAACATTCTACGGTCAGTTATGGTGGTATTAGAAACACATTTTGGATTCAGCCTATCACATCAGTTAGACATAGTCAAATGCATCTAGGCTTTGAAATATGACTGATATGTCTTTGAATCTTCATTCCACTTTCCACATGTCACCTTGGATAAAGGATTTTGTAACTCTGAGTTTAATTTTTCCTGAAGCTAAAGCAGAAATAATAGCAATCTCATTGAGGATTAAAAGGGATAAAATATTTAGTTCTGGCTTCATGATAGCTCTTCAAAATATATTTACCTGTCTCTACTTAGAATTATTACATAGTTTAATACCATTATTATATATTGGCTTTCATTTGTCCTGTGCCATTCTCATAGGCTTAAAAAAAAAAAAAGATAGATAAAGCTGTTCATTAGTTGTAAGCCACTGCTCCAATTAAATGTATTGTTTAAAAGGCATAATATTATGTAGAGTTAAAATTCTTTTACCAAATATCTGCTTAATGGGACTCATTTGCCTTTCCCTGAAGAAGAGCATGCTTTTACTCATTCATTTACCTTTCTATTCCTATATAAAAATATGGCCTTACTAGTCAGTGAAACTATTGTTTGATGATACAGATGATTGCATAATATACTATTGTTGTAATAAATTGAGAGCCAATAAGTATTAGAATAGATATCTGCTATTTGTTCAGAGCAAAGAAACCTTTTTTCCTCTTGGCTGCTATCTGCCTCATCGTGTGGATTTCTGTGTTAAATTGATTGAGCCACGAATGAGCACTTCCCTCAGCCTTCAGAATTGCAGATGATTAGATCTGAGGTTCAGAAATAATTGCTTTCAGAGAGAGAATTTAGTTTGTCATCTATTCAATTCCATATTTTTATGACAGCCTGTTTACTTTGGTTTAGAATCAAGATATCCTTATTACCTCCACCGTCACTGTCTGTCACTTAATGTGTCTGGCTGGGGACAAGAACTACCAAGAATGCAATAAAAAAGAAGAACGCCTAAACCTCTGAGTTTATTGACCTACTCACTTTTCATAGATGAATGAGACAAGAACGGGTTCAGAAAATATGTGCCGTGAACGGAGGACTGAGAAAATAAAGATTAAAAAAAAAAAAAAAAAAGACATTTCCTCAGATTTCCAGAGACCATTGTCTGGGGGCGGGGGAAGGAACTACAGGAAAATGATGTTTCACCAACGGCACTTTATACAGAGACCGTGAGGAAGACCAATGTCGGTTTGAAGCCTAGAGTATAATTTCTCAGTTAATGCTCCGTGGAGATGAAGGGACATTGCTTAGGACCCTCTGGCTTCAATGATGGGAATTATTTTTTAAGAAACATGTATCACTGATGTCAAAATTGAACTTCTTTGGCTTTGAGCCAGCATTTTTGCTCTGCTCATTGTTCCCTGAAGATGCCAAGGTCTGTGGCCTCAGATATCCATGCTTGGCAACTAAGTTGAATCAACTCTCCAGAAGCAATTAGCAGATTGATCCAGCGACCCAAAACCCTAAACAGATGAATTGTGTGTCAGACAAAGCAAATCACTTCTTGACACTGACAAACTTGTGTGGTGAGTTGGAAAGAATCGTCGCTTCGATAAACACATATTCTATTTGTGGCAGGAAAGCCTACTCTGAAGCAAATGGGTACAGAAACTTGGATTATGAGCGAGAGAGCTGGATGTATAGTTAAAATCAGTGCTTGATATTAATCAAGAGTAAAATCAAAGTGTTACCACCTGATATACTTATTTCACTAGTGACTTGCTTCTTTTACCAAGTGCCTTAGAATTAGGTGACAGTGCATCTTAAATTTCCCAGGAAAGCCCTGCTTTATACATTTATCATTCCATAAAAATGTTCACTCTCAAATCTTTTCCATTTTGAATGCTTAAAGTTTAATCTCTGTAAAGCGTTAATGATAATGTCATAAAGTATGCTTTTTAAAATAATTTTTGTTTATAAGGGTAAGGGGAAACAGACGAGTCTCTCTCTCTCTCTCTCTTTTAAATTAATGTCATGGTTATTGTTGAATATTTTGAGTTTTTCTGCATTGGTAGCTTTTTTAGGTCCTTTATCGTCTATAGAAATAGAGACTGTGATGGGCTTCAGGAAGACACTAAATTTTAATCTACAACATATATATGGCCTCTATTATTATTATCTTCTTGAGGCTTATACCTTATAACCTCTAACATTATAGGGATTTTATACATGAAGACTGGCTGATCAATTAGATCTTGAACATCTCTCTGTTGACTGTTTCTCTCCTGTAGAAGGTGTTTCTTGTGAAATTTTTTTTTCCATTTACATTCTTAAGCTTGTCCTCTCAGTCTTATTTCTGCCTCTTTATGTCCAAAAATATTTTTCCTAAGTACTTGCTCTGTATTTCCAATGTCTTTAAACACCTCCTACAGCATGCCTCACTGATATCTAAACTCAACAGGCTCTAATCAAATCATTTAATTTATATTAAGGACTTTCTCTATTACTATTGAAAAAATGTTAAAAATGTCACAACTTGGTTGTAGGGGCTTCCCTAAAAACCTGAAGCAGCAACAAAAAACCACCAGTGGAAACAAACAAACAAACAAACAAAAAAATACTTGAGAAGCGGGAAAAGAAAGTAAGGCTAAGGGGTGCCTGGGTGGCTCAGTGGGTTAAAGCCTCTGCCTTCAGCTCAGGTCATGATCCCAGGGTCCTGGAATCAAGCCCCGCATCGGGCTCTCTGCTCAGCAGGGAGCCTGCTTCCCCCCACCCTCTGCCTGCCTCTCTGCCTACTTGTGATCTCTGTCTGTCAAATAAATAAATAAATAAATCTTAAAAAAAAAAGTAAGGCTAAAATTAAATCAAATACACTTGAACTATTTGCATGAAATAAGTCTGTTGGAGAGGCACAGAAGAAGAGATAGCTTGCAGTGAAATCTTTCATGTAATGTTGATCTCGGTGTGCTGGGGAGAAATTATAAGCTGTGGAGCTAAAAACAATTTTTCAGAAATTAAGACAAAATATACTGAAATAGGTAATTTAAGAAAATTATAGAAAGTTAAAAGAAGATTTGAATAGAAGTTTGAAACTTACCACAGCCCACAAAAAAAGTAACAAAGAACAGTTCACTAGATCTGTTGCATAAAATTATCAGACATCTAACATAAAGAAAATATTTTGTGCAACTGGATAGAATAATTATATAATTTTATATAAAAAATGCAGAATTACCCATGAAGGTCTTATAATAACTAATGTGTATATACCAAATTATATAGGTCAGTTTTTAATAAATTAAAAAATATACCATAATAATAGGAGAAAAATAGAAGCATAATATTTATCATATGATTTAATTCCTCTCTTTCAGGTCATGATTTATCAAATGGACCAAAAATAAATATATATGAGATCTTATGGAACAAAATATTTTCCTATAAATAAAAATGTATCATTTTTTTCAAGTATGCATGTAGTAATTATAAAAATCACTTCCATGTACGAAGCAACAAAGAATTCTTAAAAAAATTTCTAAAACAAAGTTAATACCCAGAAATATTTAGTAACACACTCCAATAAAACTAAAAGTCAGTAATAAAAATCTATCTCCCAAATATATATCCAGATAATTTCACAAATACTACTAAACCTCTAAAAAAATAGATAATCCCAAATATGTCCAGGGCATAGTAAAAAGAAAAAAGATACAAAAAATACAAAGAAATTTTCCAAAATAGTTATATTCTAGGTTATAATTCATACAAAACCTGACATGAAGATCATACACACAGAGAAACAGAATTGAACAAGCACACTAATGGACAATAATTCAAAAAGTTAAAATAAGTATTAATAAACATAATTCAGTATCATAATGAAGAAAAACAGATGTTCTTGTGGGATTAATTACAAAAATGCAAAGTCAGTTCAATTAAATATTTTAATATAGTTATTGTTATTTTATGTCAAAAAAGCATAAGACAATTATGGTCATTTACAGTAATATTTGTAGGATATTTACTAAATTTAATTATTATCAAGAATATCCTGAAATGAAAATACATTGTTATTAGTTCTTAATAAATTAAGGATAGTTACGTCTATAACTATTTACATATATCCATCATCAGACTTGGTAATCTTTTCAGGAAACCAATATAAATGACTGTTTATTTTATCTTATACAAAAATAGATTTCAAAAGGAATAAAGTTTTGGGACACCTGAGTGGCTCAGTTGGTTAAATGACTGCCTTTGGTTCAGGTCATGATCCTGGAGTACCAGAGATCAGGGTCCTACAACAGGCTCCCTGCTCAGTAGGGAGTCCGCTTCTCTCTCTGACCCTCCCCTACTCAAGCTCTCTCTCTCATTCCCTCTTTGAAATAAATAAATAAAATCTTTCCAAAAAATATCTTATTTTTTTGGAAAGATTTTATTTATTTATTTCACAGAGATCACAAGTAGGCAGAGAGGCAGGTGGGGGGGTGGAGCAGGCTCCCTGCCAAGCAGAGAGCCCCATGTGGGGCTTGATCCCAGGACCCTGGGATCATGACCTGAGCCAAAGGCAGAGGCTTTAACCCACTGAACCACCCAGGTGCCCCAGTTTTAAATATTTTATAAAGCCACTGAAAATGAGTCAAATTTTCTGTTGATAATTACTAAGACTACTAAGGGAATAGAGTTGCTGAACCGCTTATGTTACTTTGTTCCCAGTCACACTTTAAAAAGCACTTGGTGATATACTTAATAACCTTTATAAACTTTGATACATAGAATATTTCAGGACACATTCAAAGGTTCAAGGTCAGTGGTTGTTGAGGAATAAGAGTTGGCATGCAGCCAGAAACTGACCTTTTCATGATATGTCTTATCTCGTGAAATTTTACCATGAGCACAGGTTGCCTTATGCTTCATTATTTGCTTGGGAATGCTTATTTTTTCATGTATGTTGGATAAACAAGTGGAGGAGAACTGCACAAATGTAAAATGGCACATGCTCTTATTTGATTTATTTTCACACAGAAAGCATTGTTTCTGCTTCCTGCATATACCAGGTTATCACAAAAGCCACTCTGCTGAAAGGGGTACCTAACGGGGTAATAACACAAAACACATACCATACACAGATGGAGAGACATACGTATGTACCCACATGTATTTTCTTCTCCCTTTGCCAGTTTACCAGTATGCATTAGCCTACAAATTATGCGGTGAAATTCTTCTGCGTTTGCATATTTTCTTCATGAAACTATTTAAAATGTCATTTCAAATGTAAATGACCTGAATACGACAGTCCAAGTATATACACTGATATTTGAACACATGAATTACAGTAGAAATGTTTGAAGTAATAGCATTTTTGAAACAAAGGAGAGACTAGATTATCAGAAGAACAAAAACTGAGGGAAGTTTACTGAGTACCATCAGATACAAAGCTGTTAAAAGAAATAAATTAGAGTTTGATGTGGCCCCATTGCTGTGTTTTGAGTAAGAAAGAAAAGCATTTTCTATGTAGCTAGCACGGCAACTGAAGTGTTTAGAATAGCACTTTGTACCATCAGGGTTCATGTATAGTATAAGCAGCTTAATTATAAAAGGGGAAATGAGCAGAATAAAATAGCAGGACTCCTTTTTTTTTTTTTCTTTCTATTTTCCTCCTTTGTACACAAAAAGTAGACAATTATACACACCTTAAAAAAAAAAAAAACTGAAAAAGAAAGAAGAAAAAAAAAGCACAATAATCTCCAAACACCTGTTTCTGTGATAGAACATTTTGTCCTAAGAATGATGATGTTCTGCTTCTCATCTCTTACTTAAAACTCAGATGCTCTAAAGACATGACCACCCTGAATTCCACAAAAAAAATGTCATGTCTAGTTTCATTCTTCTGTGTACACCTTTCTGGTTTTCCCAGCACCATTTATTGAAGAGACCGTCTTTTTTCCACTGTATATTTTTTCCTGCTTTGTCCAAGATTATTTGACCATAGAGTTGAGGGTCCATACTTGGGCTCTCGACTCTGTTCCACTGATCTGCATGTCTGTTTTGTGCCAGTACCATGCTGTCTTGGTGATCACAGCTTTGTAGTAAAGCTTGAAATGAGGTAATGTGATGTGTATGTGTGTGTATGTGTGTGTGTATGTGTGTGTGTGTGTGTGTGTGTGTGTGTGTGTGTGTGTATGTGTGTGTGTTTTCAACATTTCCTTAGAAATTCAGGGTCTTTTCTGGTTCCATGCAAATTTTAGGATTATTTTTTCCAGCTCCATGAGATTGCTCTAGGCAGTATAGACATTTTAACAATGTTTATTCTTCCAATCCAAGAGCATGGAATGGTCTTCCATCTTTTTGTGTCTTCTTCAATTTCTTTCATGAGTGCTTTGTAGTTCCTTGAGTACAGATCTTTTACCTCTTTGTTAGGTTTATTCTTAGGTATCTTATGGTTCTTGGTGCTATAGTAAATGGAATCAGTTCTCTCATTTCCCTTTCTATTTTTTCATTGTTAGTGTATAAGAAAGCAACTGATTTCTGCACATTGATTTTTGTATCCTGCCACATTACTGGATTGCTATATGAGTTCTTATAGTTTGGGTTTGGAGTCTTCTGGGTCTTCTATATAAAGTATCATGTAATCTGTGAAGAGAGAGAGTTTGACTTCTTCATTGCCAATTTGAATACCTTTTATTTCTTTTTGTTATCTGATTGCTGTTGCTAGGACTTATGGTACTATGTTGAACAAGAGTGGCATGTGTTGGAGAGGATGTAGAGAAAGGGGAACCCTCTTAACACTGTTGGTGGGAATGCAAGTTGGCACAGCCATTTTGGAAAACAGTGTGGAGATTCCTTAAGAAATTAAAAATAGAACTACCTTATGACCCTGAAGTTGCACTACTGGGTATTTACCCCAAAGATACAGATGTAGTGAAAAGAAGGGCCATCTGCACCCCAGTGTTCATAACAGCAATGGCCCCAGTCACCAAACTGCAGAAGAACCAAGATGCCCTTCACCAGATGAATGGATAAAGAAGATATGGTCTATATATACAATGGAGTATTATGCCTCCATCAGAAAGGATGAATACCCAACTTTTGTATCAACATGGAATGGGACTGGAAGAGATTATGCTGAGTGAAATAAGTCAAGCAGAGAGAGTCAGGTATCATATGGTTTCACTTACTTGTGGAGCATAAGGAATAACACAGAGGACATTGGGAGATGGAGAGGAGAAGTGAGTTGGGGGAAATCAGAGGGAGAGACAAACCATGAAAGACTGTGGACTCTGAGAGACAAACTGAGGGTTTTGGAGGGGAGGAGGGTGAAGTGTTGGGTGAGCCTGGTGGTGGGTATTATGGAGGGCATGTATTGCATGGAGCACTGGGTGTGGTGCATAAACAATGAATTCTGGAACACTGAAAAGAAATAAAATAAAATTAAATTAAAAAAAAAGAAACCTCATGTCTTTTTGCAAGTAAATTGCTATATTTTTGATGTATTTCTATATTAAAAATTTTAATATGCATAAAATTAGAGTTGTATCTCCCTTCTGTCCTTTTATGAGAACGTTAGCTTTAAGTCTTTGATCTCAAACATTTTCCTCTCCCACAACCTCTGTTATTTTATTGCATGAAAATCAACAATGTCAGCATCTTTACAAATGGATGTAAATCATGATAAGGGAAATCCCTATTGTATGTTTAAAAACAGTTTTTTAAAATGAAATGTTAATAAATGCAAATATGTTTATTTTTCCCCAACATTAAAAACATCATGACTCCTTTGTGTCCTGTAGTAAAAAAAATCCCATTTTTTTCTTTTCTTTCCTTTCTTTTCTTTTCTTTCTTTTTATTTTCTTTCCTTCCTCCCTTCCTTCCTTCTTTTCTCTTTCCCTCTCTCTCTCTCCCTCTCTCTCTCTCTCTCTCTCCTTCCTTCCTTCCTTCTGAGAGAGCAAGAGCCAGAACAAATAGGGAAGAGGGAAGGGGAAAGAGACAGGGAAAGAGAGAATCTTAAGCAGGCTCCACATTCAGGACAGAGCCTGACATGGGGCTGGAGTGCACAACCCTGAGATCAAGACCTAAGCTGACAAAACTGTGGTTCAAAATCTGCAGTTCAATCAGTGTGGTACACTACATCAATAAAAAAATTAAAAAAAGGGTAAGAGCCATGTGATCCTCTCAATAAATGCAGAAAAAGCATTTGACAAAATACAGCATATTTTCCTCTTAAAACTCTTCAAAATATAGGGATAGAAGGAACATACCTCAATATCATAAAAGCCATCTATGAAAAGCCTGTAGAGAATATCATTCTCAATGGGGAAAACCTGACAGCTTTTCCTCTGAGGTCAGGAAAACAACGGGGATGCCAAATTTTACCACTGTTATTGCACATAGTACTAGAAGTCCTACCCTCAACAATCAGACAACAAAAAGAAATAAAAGGCATCTGAATTGGCAAAGAAGTCAAACTGTCACTCTTCCTGCATGATATGATACTCTATGTGGAAAACCAAAAGACTCCACCCCAAAATTGCTAGAACTCATATGGGAATTCAGCATCATGGCAGGATATAAAATTAATGCACAGAAATCAGTTTTATTTCTATATACTAACAAAGAGAAGAAAGAGAAATTAAGGGGTCGATCTCATTTACAATTGCACCTAAAACCATAAGATACTTAGGCATAAACCTAACTAAAGAGACAAAGGATTTTTACTCAAAAATTATAGAACACTCATGAAGGAACTAGGAAGGCATTGAAGAAGACATAGATAAATTAAAAAGTGCTGCATGTTCATGAATTGGAAGAACAAATATTGCTAAAATGTCTATGCTACCCAGAGCAATCTATACATTCAATTCAATCCCCATCAAATTACCACCAACATCCTACAATATTTATGGAACCAGAAAAGACCCCAAATAGCCAAAGGAATGGTTGAAAAGGAAAACCAAACTGATGGCACCACAATTCCTAACTTCAAGCTATATTACAAAGCTGTAATAATTAAGACAGTGTGCTACTGGCACAAAAACAGGCACATAGATCAATGGAACAGAATAGAGAACCCAGAAATGGACCGTCAACTCTATGGTGGACTAATCTTTGAAAAAATCAGGAAAGCATATCCAGTGGGAAAAAGACAGTCTCTTCAACCAATAGTGTTGGAAAAATTAGATGGCCACATGCAGAAGAATGAAATTGGACCACTTTCTTATACCATACACAAAAATAAATTCAAAATGGATGAAAGACCTAAATAAGAGATAAGAATCGATCAAAATCCTACAGGAGAACACAGGCAGCAATGTCTTTGACCTCAGCTGTAGCAAATTCTTGCTAGACTTATCTCCAAAGGCAAGGGAAACAAGGCCAAAATGAGCTATTGGGACTTCATGAAGATCAAAAGCTTTTGTACAGCAAAGGAAAGAGTTGACAAAATCAAAAGACAACCTACAAGTAGGAGAAGATATTTGCAAATGTCTTATTAGATAAAGGGCTAGTGTCCAAAATCTATAAAGAATTGATGAAACTCAACACCCAAAGAACAAATAAGCCAATCAAGGAAGCAGGCAGAAGACATGAACAGGCATTTCTCCAAAGAAGACATATTAATGATCAAAAGACACATAAAAATCAACAGCACTCGGCATCAGGGAAATACAAATCAAAACCACAATGAGATATCACCTCACACCAGTCAGAATGGCTAAAATCAACAAATGTTGGCAAGGACAAAAGGAAAGGGGAGACCTCTTACACTGTTGGTGGGAATTCAAGCTGGTATAGTTACTCTAGAAAACAGTAAGGAGGTTCCCCAAAAAGTTAAAAATAGAGCTGCCCCACATCCCAGCAATTGCACTACTAGGTATTTATCCCAAAGACACAAATGTATTGATTTGAAGGGGCACCTGCACCTCAATGTTTACAGCAACAATATCCGCAATAGCCAATTTATGGAAAGAGCCCAGGAATCCATTGACAAATGAATGGATAAAGAAATGTGGTGTATATAGATAGATAGATAATGTGGTGTATATCTATCTATCTATATACACCACATTTCTTTATCCATTCATTTGTCAATGGATTCCTGGGCTCTTTCCATAAATTGGCTATTGCGGATATTGTTGCTGTAAACATTGAGGAATGTTTACAGCAATGTGGTGTATATAGATAGATAGATATACACTGCATTTCTTTATCCAGTCACACACACACACACACACACACACACAGGAATATTACTCAGGCATCAAAAGGAATGAAGTCTTGCCATTTGCAACCATGTGGATGGAACTAGAGAGTATTATGCTAAGTGAAGTAAGTCAGTCAGAGAAGGAAAATTCCACATGATTTCACTCATGTGGAATTTAAGAAACACAACAGGATCATAAGGGAAGGGAGGGAAAAATAAAGTAAGGTAAAATCAGAGAGAGAGACAAACAATTAGGGACTCTTAATCATAAGAAACAAAACAAACTACTGGATGGGAAGGGGGTGGGGGAGATGGGATAATTGCATGATGGACAATAAGGAGGGCATGGGATGTAATGATGTAATGAGAACTGGGTGCTGTATAAGATTGATGAATCACTGAACTCTACCTCTGAAACAAATGCTATACTATATGTTAATTCATTGAATTAAAAGAAAAGGAAAGAAAAAAGAAAAGAAAAGAAAAGAAAAGAAAAAACAAAAACAAAAACCGCCTAAGCTGAAATCAAGAGTTGGATGCTTCACCAACTGAGCCACCCAGGTGCCCCCAGTCCATTTTTCTTTAAATGGTAAACAAAACCCTGCATATCCTGGCCCCATTTATATTTCTAGTATGCTCCTCATTTTCCCCCTCTGTCCTAAAAACAGAATTTTGTTGTGATTCCTTAATATGTCATGCTTTTTACAAGCTGCTCCCTTGTCCCAGAATATACTGCTCCCCTGCTTTCTAGCTGACAAAAGCATGGTTATATTTCAGGGCTCAAGGTCTAGTTAAAATACCACTCCGTGCACAAAAAACAGTCTCAAGGCAAACTCACTACCCTCCTTTTGACTATCATGTTGTAATTTGTATACAGTTATGCAAAGTGCTTATCACAGTGCATTGATTTCTTGCACTGTTGAGTTGTTTCCTTCAGTGGGGTGGGGAGGCAGTATTTTAACTCAAAGCATAAAGGTTTTGTGGTTAAGGCAGGTCTGTTCCAAATATTTATTAGCCACTTGTTTTTTAAGTACCTTAGATAATTTAATCAACAGTTTGTGAATTCTCTTTTCTACCTCTGTAAAATGATAATAGAATCAAATTCATCATGTTAAGGTAAGGGTTAAAAACTATATATGTAAAGTGCTTAGGTAAGTGTTTGGTTTTTTAGGAGATGCTAGTTGACTGATTATTCCCTTCTTTTATTTATTTATTATTAATTTTTTTTAATCTTTAAAATTTTATTATTTATTTATATTTTAATAGATTTGAATTATTTATTTATTTATTATTAATTTTTTTATTTGACAGACAGAAATCACATGTAGGCAGAGAGGCAGGCACAGAGATGAGGGGAAGCAGGCTCCCCGCTGAGCAGAGAGCCCGATGCGGGGCTCTATCCCAGGACTCTGGGATCATGACCTGAGCTGAAGGCAGAGGCTTTAACCCACTGCTTCACCCAGGCATCCCTGATTATTTCCTTCTTGAGAATAAGAAGCATGTTTTATTAATTACTGCATACTTGATACTCTCCTTGGCATAGAGTTGGTACACGATAAATATTGATTGAATATTGGCTTGATGATATTTTGTCACTAGCTTGTTGCATTACTAGAGGCTAGATACCAGAGACACCTGGATGTTTGCTGTTTGAACTCCTTTAACCCATTTGATTTTATGTTATGCTGAGTTGAGTTTCATGACATCTCATACTGTGAGTGAGGCAAGGTTTATGCCAAGATCTACAATGTCAAAACACTGTTGCTCTTTTCAATTCCAATATTACACTAGCTTTTCTGACCTGAATTTAAAACAAACAGCAGAAAAGAAAATACCTAAAGAGCTCAGATACTCTGAATCCCTCTGCAAATAGCTTTTGTATCTTTCAATACCTGGAGCGAACCAAAGTGAAAACCTTTTAGAAAATTGTATGCACTTTTCCAGCACCGTGGAAAAACTTTGAGCGGTGCCCACATCATAGAATATAAAGGGAGATGTATAAAGTGGCTCTTCCATTTACTAGAACGTGTAAATGGGCTAGACTGTAGATTAGGTACCACTAGGGATTTATAAACTACAACGATAAATTAGAAATATATGGAAACAGTGCAATTAAATCAATGGGTTGCCATTCTGGGAAGTAAGGCATATCAAGATTTCATTTGCCTACCTTCCTTCTGAACCCCCCTCTTTATTCCTACCTTGAAAATCTTAATGCTGCACTCTTGCATTTTCTTTGCTTTTTTATGTTTTGAATTGCTTTACCCCAGAGAATTTCCCTCTCTTTAGGAAATGACTTGGTTACTCAAAGGCAATGGTAAAATAGAAACATTTTACCAGCAGTTTGTCCATAATATTTTGAATTCTGAGATATGAATTATGCATATATGTATCTGCACATGAGTATGTGTGTGTGTGTGTGTGTTTATGTACACATACATACCAACATATACATAAAAGTCTGTGTGTTTATGTTGTATGATATATATATATATATATATGTTTCGACCTGAATTTTGCATTAACTACTGATTTTCTTTTCTGTGTCACAGCTCATAGTTTGTCATAAAGTATGTATGAATATACGTGTTGTAAGATAGAATTGTGCTTAGGCAACACTGCGGTGAGACTACAGTTAGCACATCTCTCATCACTGTCCGTCTGGCACTGATGCGTTGAAATATCTATTGTGATGTTTAGGGAAATAATTTAACTTAAAATCACCCTAATCATTATACATTTATGCACCTTTGGGGAAATAAGACCACCAGTATTTTACAATTCTTGCCTGTTTTGGAGAATGCTTCCCTTGACCTTTGGCTATACTTACTGGTAAATATGCTTCCACTTTTCACGTTAATCACTTCCAGTGTTTATCTTTCAAGGTTGTAAAAGGAAAAAGAAAAAACAACAAAAGTAACTGAAAAGGATTTGTTCTGTTTTTGTGCACTCATTGAGTTTATGTCCCTTCTCACCACCCTTTGTAGACTTCTCCCATTCTCTTTCTGTCTTTATTTATAGGCAAGTATAGTGAAAGAATCAATAAGCCTATTCACTAGCATCAGACTGCCTGGGTTTGAATCTTAATTCTATCAGTTTTTCACTTTTTTCTCAATATTGTGATTTAATCCATCAATCAGAATGTTAATACCATTTACCTCATGAGAACATTTAGGGACCTGTAGTTACATGTTCACTGAATTTAGAACAGACCTATTTCATAGTCTGGACACAGCATTAGTACTATTAACATTAGCCTTATTTATCCCTTTTTAACCTGAGTTACTCTCTCATTTAAGAAAGGCCTAGGACAGATTACTTAATGATCATGTATAAGAGAAAAAATACATAAGCATAACTGGATCACAGGCTTCTTAACACAAGTGATATAAAATAAACATAAGATAAACAAAATATGTTTTTGTTTGGTGAGCATTCAACCAGCCTTGACAATTGGGAATATTGCTTAACCATATTGGGGGGAAAAAGAAAAAAAAAATCTCATTATGACAAAATAAGTCTTTGCTAGATATTTAAATATAAAAATGCAAACATTAAAGAACTAGAAAATACAGAAAGAGATCGAGTTATTTAATTAAATTATGGTGAAGTCTTTTCCAAACATACATGAAAAGTTCAAAAAGTATTTGCAAGTTTGACTACATTAAACATAAATCATCTGATTGTAAAATTAATTACAATGATAAAACGCTAAAACTGGAGGAGGCAGCAAATATACACAGAAAATATTTTTCATATATGAAAGCTCTTTTTAAAAAAAGCTGAAAATCCCAATAGATAAATAGACACAAATAAATTAGTCTATTATCAAAGAAGATATTAAAAAAAATAGTAAGCCAATGAAAGCATTCCCAACATCACCAATAATCAAAAAAATGGCAATTATATCTCTGAAATAGTATTTTTCCAAATCAGACTGACAAAGCTTTTCTTTTATGTGAATTTTTTTAAATCTAGTTTTAGCAATAATATGGATTTGTACATGGTGCTTTCATATTCTGTTTTTGAGAATCTAAATAGATAAAACCTTTGGAAGGGTAATTTAGCAACATATCAGAAAATTGGAGAATCTATATCCTTTCAAATGAACAAATGTTTTTTGTGAATTTATTACAAGAAACTAATTAGAGATATGCACACAGTGGTGGCTAAAGCATGTACATCATAGCGCTGTTGATAAGAAAATTTAAGAATGACAAATATCCAACAATAGATAATTAGTTCAATAAATAAATCTTTTGATGAATCCATTAAAATAATGATGTAAGTAGGATAATATTGGCAAGTGAAAATGTCCACAAAAGGGAGAAAGTATGTTGTAAACAGGTATGTATCAAGTGATTCTAAGTTAGTACAAGTAAATAAAGATAGGCACAGACTGGCAGAGTAGAAACTGCATATAACAAGCAGCAGATATATTGGTAATATTTGTTTAATTTCTTTTTGAATTCTTTAGTTTACATTTTTCTCCTAGAATCGATATTTATTATTTCAAAATCAGAATTTTCAAAAGTCCATGTTTGTCATATTTGCCCTAAAAGTGGTAGGTAATTTAATACATGAGGTAATAAGTTGGTATGTAGGCCAGGAACTTAAGGGTTAATAATAATTCTACAACTTATTAGCATGCAGAACTTAACATATCTGAACTCCAATCATAAAATTAACCCTAAATTTTCAAATGCCTTGCATAAAATATATCTGCTCATTCACTCCTCCCTTCTTTTATTTACACAGTAAATTAATTACCTCTGTAATATTTATCCATAGACAATTAATCTTTATACATATTGCCCCATGTACAATGAGCTTGGTGAGCACCATGTACAATGTGTTCTAAAGCTTGCTGAAGAAAAAATTACACATATTTGTAGTATCATAAAATTCAAATAAGATGGTTTGTAAGGTTGCCTACGCTTTTTGTGCTCTTATGTTGCCCTCCGTCATTTATTTTTGACAGAATTTCACCTGGGAAAACCTGTCGTTTCTTTGATGAATTTTTTCTCTTTAATCTATGCCATTTCAGAAATGATATTTGTTTGTGTGTATATATGTTATTTACATATGTTTGCATATATATATGCAAATATATATATATATATATTTTATTTACTCCAGATTGAACAGACACAGTTGACATATACCATATCTATTTCTGAATATTTCTAAGAATTTCAACTGAAATATCATACTAAGCAAGACTTTATAAAAGATGATTTAGCTAAACAGAGTTCCTTCTGAATTCTTTTTAGAAAGAAGAATGTATTTAAATGAAGATTTTTAGATTTGAATGACTTTAGCCAGCCACAAAGATGTATTCCTTTTTTTTTTTTTTTTTTTGAGAGAGAGAGAGAGCGTGAGTGTATGTGGTGGGGGAGATGTTGGGGAACGGGGGAGGGGTAGAGGGAGAGAGAGAATATTTTTTTAAAGATTTTTATTTTATTTTTAAATTTAATTTTATTTTTTCAGTGTTCAAGATTCATTGTGTATGCACCATACCCAGTGCTCCATGCAATATGTGCCCTCCTTAATACCTACGACCAGGCCCACCCAACCCTCCAACCCCTCCCTTCCAAAACCCTCAGTTTATTTCTCAGAGTCCACAGTCTCTCATGATTCATCTCCCCCTCTAATTCTCCCAAATTCACTTTTCCTTTCCTTCTCTCAATGTCCTCTGTGTTATTCCTTATGCTCTGCAAGTGAAACCATATGATAATTGACTTTCTCTGCTTGTCTTATTTCACTCAGCATAATCTCCACCAGTCCTGTCCATGTAGATAGAGAAGTTATTTATTTGACAGAGAGAGAGCATGCCCGCGAGCACAGCAGGGGGAACAGCAGGCAGAGGGAAAGGGAGAAGCAAAATGCATGTAAAAAATAAAATAGAGGGGCACCTGGATGTCTCAGAAAGTTAAATGTCTGCCTTCTGCTTAGACCCCAGGATTTCTGGGATCAGGTCCCACATGGGGCTCCTTGCTCAGCGGGGAGGCTGCTTCTCCCTCTGTCTGTTCTGCCAGCAGCTGCCCCTGCTTGCTCTCTCTCTCTCTCTCTCTGAGACAAATAAATAAATAAAATCTTTAAAAATAAAATAAAATAAATGCTATCATGTTAAACATTTCATAATATAATATTTTTTTCCAAGTATACCTACACACACAGACTAGATTATTTAATCTGTGCATGGAGCTTTCAATCTTTGGTTATACCCTCTATATGGGGTTACCAGGAAAGGAATTTACCTGCATCCATGCTGCTCCATTCCTAGAAAACAGTTTACTATTACACACCTCCAGATGTAAGGAAAGACCACATATGTGTTTCTTCTGTTAAAAAATGATCATAATGTCCCCTGCCATGTTTTCCTCTGTTGACAATTTTTAAATTGCTGAATGAAAATTAACAAAAATATATGAATTCCAATAAGGCCCTTAAAAACTACTCTTTATTTATTTTTTTAAAGATTTTATTTATTTATTTGACAGAGAGAAAGAAATCACACGTAGGCAGAGAGGCAGGCAGAGAGAGAGGGAGAAGCAGGCTCCCTGCTGAGCAGAAGGCCTGATGGGGGGGCTGGATCCCTGAGATCATGATCTGAGCCGCAGGCAGAGGCTTAAGCCACTGAGCCACCCAGGTGCCCCCAAAACTACTCTTTAAAGATGATCCTTCTTGACAAAAATCTTCAGTGGTTCCTGGCTTCTATGTGAGCTCCAAATCTTTAGCTCTTAGATAGGCTTCATACACTCTGATCTTAATTTCTGAGCTATCACCCTCCACAGATTGAAGCATGAATTTGGCATCTTTGATTCTGAACCCTTGGCTTCTGTTCTCAACCTCTCTCTCGGGAATGTTCCAAGTCAATGAGTTTTCCTCCTTCTCAACAGTTTACTCCCACTAAACCCAGACTTGCATCATTGGTTCTCTGACTCCTGTTATGGGCTTTTGCCTTATATCCTGTATAATTTCCTTAACAACTAATATTCAGTTGCTAAGGTGATCTTAAACTTCCCTCTTATTCAAGGCTTTTTTCCTTCTTTAGAACGTAGTCCAAATAGTGTGTGATTCATTAAAGACTATCAACGGGTCGGGCTGTAGACTTCTTCTTTGTGTATCTAGAGCGAACCAATCAGGTTCTGATGCTCCTCTAGTGTGTGCAAAATTATAGCAGCATGTCTTTTCTGAATTACTCATTTGTTTCACACTGTCACCCTCTGCTGTTTTGTATAAATGCATGAATACTCTCCTTGTCTAGAGTCTAGGCTCTTTGATGGCAGGAAACTTACTTATACTTCTTACAGTGAAATTCCTCCAGTTCTTTTAGTAGTTACATAAATACATGTATACACTCATACAGTAGTGTATACCCGTAATGGCTTACTCATTTCTCCTACTCACCAGTCTTGTAAAATACAAAAATGTAAGGGTAAAATAGAAAGTCAATAACTTTAGAGCACTGTGGAGTAAAAATGGGCAAATATGGAGTATAAACAGAATTCGCGTTCTACTGTCTTCTGTTATTTATAAGCTCAGTAACCTTGTGCAAATTATTATAGTAAATATCATTTTGATCAGTGACAAGGAGGCAGTGGTCTCTAACTAAAAGGCATGGTTAAGATTAAGTAATAATGTGTGTTGTCACCATGAAAATCTATTTCAAGTATTCCTTGATTATGTCAGAGCCTCAACTTTCTAGTCTATAAAACAGGCATCATAGATATGATATGTATTTCACACTGATATGTGAAAGAGAAAACTAGAGGGGTGCCTGGGTGGCTCAGTCCTTAAAGCATCTGCCTTTGGCTCAGGTCATGATCCCAGGGTCCTGGATCCAGCCCTGCATCAGGCTCCCTGCTCAGCGGGAAACCTGCTTCTCTCTCTCCTACTCTCCTTGCTGGTGTTCCATCTCTTGCAGTCTCTTTCTCTGTCAAATAAATTAAAAAAAAAAAGAACTTTATTAAAAAAAAAAAAAGAAAAGAGAAAGAGAAGACTAGAATAATGTATACGATGCCTTTGCCCTTAGAAGAGTCCCTGTTAAAATGAAGGTTTTTAATAAAACTTAGCTCATTCTTCCTGCATAGCAAAATCTTTAATCATTTTTATATCACAATGCCAGACAGGTGTTACAGCTAAATTAGTTTAATTGTATAGTTCCACCCACCCCCACAAAGTCTAGTGGACTATTTTTTCATTACAAAGGTCTAAATAAGGTTATTATTGAAACTTCCTGGTAAAGATAATATTTTACTTACCTGTAAAGTAGACACCTAACAGAATGAAATTATGCCTGGTTTGCCACCAAAATACCCACGTGTAGAACAGTGTGAAAGTGAGTAATTCTGTTCATACTTTTATTTATATATATATATATATATATATAATGTAAATATAATATATATATAAAATTTACATATATATATATATATATATATATATATAACTCTTAAATTATATTCACAAAACATCTCCTAAACATATTCATTAGAAAAAAATATTTGGAGAATAACAGTTATAAAATGTCAATTATGGATGTCAAATCATTTCACCATAAATTTCAGGGCCCTAATTTTGTGACTTTTCAGTTGTTCTTGAATGTTACTCACAAATCTCTGAAATGGGAAATTTTATTATGTTTATAATGATAGAAATATTTATTTCAGTACTATCCCAACCTTAAAAAAAATCTATCTGTATTCATAGAACCAGAATCTTTAATATTGGAATATTTGTGTTCTTTTTATCTAATCCCTTTATTTTACAGTTGACAAAACTGAAATTCAGGTAGATTTAGTATCTTTCTCAAGGTCATTCAGGTAGCAGATTTTGCATTAGTTTTTAGGGTTTTTTTTTTCCATATTTTATTTCCTCACTTAATAATATCTGGAAATTTTAAAAGGATGTTTAAAGATAAAATACCTAACAAAATATAACAACAAAAATACCTAACTGTCACTATAGGATTAATAGAAACCTATTATAAGGAGAGCTGTCTTAATTGAATGGAATATATTACAAAATGTACCTAGGCATGAAGTAAGAAATTTCTACTAATTTTGCAAGCATTTATAGTTGTTTATTTTAAAGTCAATCTTGATCCAGGTAGGGTCTCAATCAAATAGTGATAATAACCTACCTCACAGAGAACCAATGGAGAACCCCTCCCCCCCACACACACAATACACACCCTACACACACATGCATGGGTGCATCTGCACCACTGCACCTGTCCACACCATTCAGGAAATAAAGAATTGTTAGCCATGACTGAGAGCTGTGGTCTTCATAATAATGTCTTCCATGCATGTGTAAAGTGTATGAGAAGTCTATTGCCTTCATAATAGATTGAGTCAGAGGTACCTAGGATTCAAGCCATTATATTTTCAAAATCCCTGCTTTTCCCATTATACAGCACTCCCCCAGTAAATAGATGCACATGAGCCCGAAGGGCACTCCTCCATTGTCTTTTACTACTTTGGGTTTTGTGTATTTCTTCTCCCATATTCCAGCTCCATTGGTGGTTTACATGCTGTGTTTCAAGGAGTTCCTTATAACTCTCATTAAACTGACTTTAGCAGCAACCATATTTCTACCTCATCCCTTCCCAACAAACGCTGACTCTGCTTTATAGAACAGATAAAAAGAAAGATGAAATAAAAATTGTGTTGTTTTAAAAATGAGTAACAGGACTTAACGATTAGGCTCAAGGCAAATCCCCTAGTAGCAAATCCCAAAGTCTAGCACCAAGAGGAAAGAGCTGCCACTGCCCATAGGCTGAGAACAGTTTCCCTTTGCTCTGTCACCACTTCGTCAAGAATGTGGCTCTGCAACTGGGGTTACTATCCTCAGAGAGAGAAAACTTCTGGCCCTTCTCTTTCTCTGGCCCCATGATCTGTGTGATAATAACCCAGGATTATCATAGGCCCCATGATTGTGTCCAGCTATAGGGATGCTGGAAAAGTGGGAGTGCCCATTTCTCAGTGTGGGTGAGGAGATGGTCTTGCCAACCAACAGGATTCTGGTGATGCGGAACTTCCTAGCCACAGACTGGCTGTCAGGTGTGAGCAACCATGCTGAGTGAAAATGTTTACTCCATATGTTATTAATTATTAATTATTATTTTCAATTTTCTACAGACTAAAATATATTTTCTTTCCTCCTTTCTTCTTTCTGTCCTTCCTTCCTCCCTCCCTCCCTCTCTTCCTCCCTTTTTCCTTTTCTCTTTCTTTTTTAATGGGCTCCACACCCAGCATGGAACCTGATATGAAGTTTGAACTCACCACCATGAGATCAATACCTGAACCACCCAGACACCCCTAAAATGTATTTTCTCTGAAATATTTTTAAAATAGAGAAAATTATAGAAATTAACGTAACAAACACCCCATTACCAACCTACTCAACTTCATCACAACTTAATCATTTGCCTCTTTATTCTCCCTTGAGAAACAGAACATGAAAGATAGTATTAAGTTCCTGCTTGGAACTTGTTAATTGGCCCATTCTTTTCCATTCTTTCTCTTTCCCTTTTATTAATGTTCATAAATGCCATTATCAGGGAAGTTTTTCTACTTTTATTGCATGTACGGGCCAGACCAACAATAGAAGGAAGCTGGGGGCCAAATGACCACGTGGCTTTCTTGGACTGTCAATCCCCATACTTATTTCCGTAAAAGAAAAAAATGAACTCTTTTGCATAGGGTACCACAATTCTGAATTGATACAAAGTAGATATTTGACTTTATTAGATATTTATAAAGTGTCCGTAAATTTTCATTCCCTCATGCAGCTTAAGAGTGTTCTCCTTATGGGGCACCTGGGTGGCTCAGTGGGTTAAAGCCTCTGCCTTTAGCTCAGGTCATGATCCCAGGGTCCTGGGATCGAGCCCCACGTCGGGCTCTCTGCTCAGCAGGGAGCCTGCTTCATTCTCTCTCTGCCTGCCTCTCTGCCTACTTGTGATCTCTGTCTGTCAAATAAATAAAATCTTTGAAAAAAAAAAAAAGTGTTCTCCTTACTATATACTTCCTTGTCAACATTTAATGTTGTCAGACTTTTAATTTGTGCTGGGCTGATAGATATGAAATAATATTCCATTTTTTTCTCAGTGTTCTCTCTTTGGTTACTGGTGTGGTTAAGCACTTTTTTTCCTAGTCTTTATTCTCTAGATGATTTACTTGGCTTATGAATTGCCTAGTTATAATCTGTCCACTGAAGATGAGCTGTGTGTCTTTTCAGTGTATGTTTTTAAGACATACATATTGTGATTTTGTATAAGAAAGTCAGTTTCTACCTGTAATGTAGAAAATATTTTCCTTTACCATCTTGCTTCTGTATATATTCCCCTACATCTTATTAATTTTAAAAATTTGATATATATAAACATGTATATACATTTATGTACATGTATATCTTCCCATTTATGAGTACGTATACCCATATGTGTGTGTGTGTGTATGTATTTATAAATGTTTTAAAGCATAATTATTTTTATTTAGGCATGTAATTTCCCAGACTGTTGGTTTGTGTGTGACTTGAGGTAGTGTCGCAGCGGGTGTGACGACACGAGCAGGGTGGAGAGGGTAAGAGAATGGAGACTTGTAAAGAGGGTAAGAGCATAAGACTTGTAAAGAAATGAGGACAGTAGGGACACAGTGGATGATGTCCAAGCAGTGCCAATTTTATTCAAGGCTGTGAGGCATTATATAGTTAACAGAAACAATTATAAGGAAGTATCTATTTTTGGTTGATTGCTCATACACACGTAACATTCACATAAAACCCCTTAAGCTTTTACGAAACCCATTTCCCAAGAGCTGGTAGCGGATCTTGTGCCTCCAGTAACTTTTGCCTGCTTAGCTAATCTTGAACTAGCAATTCATGAGTTTACAATGGTGCAATTTATAATCCATGCAAGTACAGGGAAATCTCATAACAGTTAAATGTTTAACGCAGTTTTGCCTCTTAATACATGCAGGCAGTCCCGTCAGCGAGTCTTAGGGTCCATAGCTCAGGCTCTTTCTCAAGCGCAGCTCAGCTGATATTCAGGAGGCACGAGTCAGGGCCCGGTTTGATCCCTCGCCTCTAGCTGGGTCCGTGGCTGCCTCTAAGGTAGCATTAAATATATTTATTTCAAAAGCCTGTTTCTCATAGTACCATTTATTGGATAGTTTACCTATACCTTTGAATCTGCTATATATCTAATTTAAATATGTTAGTGGAGTTGTTCTTGAACTTGCCACCAAAATGGTTTATTTATCTGTTTTGACACTAATATTGGTTGGCTTAATTCCTGTAGATTTAAAATAAAATTGATATTTAATAATTATAGAGATTTTATCCCAAAATTATTTTCATGATAAATTTCATTAAGAAATTATTTATTTATTTATTTATTTATGAGCGAGTGAGTGAGGGGGCACTAGCAGGAGAGCAGCAGAAGGAGAGGGAGAAGCAGGCTCTCTGATGAGCAGGGAGCCCAGCATAATGTGGGGCTCAATCCCATGACCCTGGGATCATGACCTGAGCCAAAGGCAGAGGCTTAACTCACTGAGCTACTCAGGTACCCCAAGAAAGTTATTTTATATGCAGTAACTTGTAAAGTTTATATGCCAGTTACAAAATTGTACATAGAAGATTCATTTATTTTAAAGAACATAGAACCAAAATTTATAAAGAACTATCAAGAAAAACCTATTCTGAAATAAACTTACTCACCAAGAGAAGTAATGATTCGTGTTTTAAAGAATGTTAAGCAGAAAGGAAGGAATGAGACTTGAAAGAAATTTTTGTTGCTGTTTTGAGGAGGAGATAGGATCAGCAAGTAAGGTAAATAAGGAGCAATTCCAGACAAATGCTAGATATGGGGATTTTTATGGCTTTTTGATGAGTGTGGGGTTTATACAGAGACTCTATAGTAGAAAGGATTTCAGAGGAGGTAATTGGAACTTATGATGGAATGCTAGTCGCTGTCTATCTGTCTATCATCTGTCATTCAATGAATGTCTGCTTTCAATCTTACATGAGTATCTTTGAATGGCACTAAAAAGACTCATTGAACTTTGAGGCAAAATAGAGGATTCTCATCATATGTGACATACTTATAGAATATACTTATCCTTACATTGACAAATTCCATAACTTTTTGGAAATTAGAGGTGTCCAGGGGATGAAGTCAAGACTGCAACATCATCCTCTTACTGAAGAAAGCCTTTGTGGTAGTGATAGCAATTGTGGGTGATTTGGGGTGTGGTTTTGCGGGTAACTTAAAAGTTATTATTGGAAACATGTATATATTTATTTTTGCAACCCAAAAGTGATCTATTGATGCTTTCATTGGCTAAGACCTTTATGTAAACTTGTATATGCCACTGTTTTACTATTCCTACCTTCCTAAGTACTATTCCTTACCTTCTTCTGTTGTAAGAGGGACACTACCTTCCTGAGTAGACAGATGATTTTATGAATTTTTGGCCATTATTAGGTATTTGTTTAGGAGAACACAATATACAACTGAAATATTAATGATGAATGTGTGTTTAGAAATTTTATTAAAATAATTTTTTAGTTTATTGCTTTTGTTTAACTAATCCTTTCATGTAGATTAAAGAGTCAAATAGTAAAAATTGTCAGACTTATAAAGAGAAAAGTAAAAGCCCTTATTCCACGATTCCCTATCCTTAATCCCATATATCCATGCTGCTTCTAGATTTTTTGGATTTAGATATTATATATCGTGATGGTTAGTTTTATGCATCAATTTGGTTAGGCTACGGTACCCTTATATTTGGTCAAATGTTATTTTAGATGTTTCTGTGAAACATTTGTTAGGTGAGGTTAACATTTAAAGCAACAGACCTTGAGTAAAGCAGATCATTCTCCATGATATATGTGGATTTCTTTCTATCAGTTGAAGGCCTTTGATCTGCAACTCTTCCTTGGATCTCTAGCTTGCTGGCCTACCCTACAAATTTTGGACTTGCTAGACCTCAACATTTATATGAGTTACTCCCTTCAAATTAATTTCTTTCTCTCTCCACCACCCCCATCTCTCTATATCTATTTATGCACATATATACTCATCCCACTTATTCTGTGTCTCTGGAAAATTCCAACTAACACATATCTTGACTTCCAAATTTAGAAAATTAATCTCTAGCTTTTCCTACTTTCCGCCATCTCTTTTCTCCTCATCTTTGTAATATAATCACATCCTAATTTTTACTTAAACCCATATTTTTCACGAATGCATTTTTAGGACTACATAGTTATTGTTCACAGCTGTACCACATAATGAACCATAAACATGTCTTCATTGTAATACAACATTTTGTTTCTCCTGGTGTTAATCACTGCCTCAGTTCTTTGCTTGCTTATCATTTTTTTTTTCTACATTTTTTTTTCAGATTTTATTTATTTATTTATTTAGTCAGAGAGAGAGGGAGAGAGAGAGAGAGAGTGCACACGCACAAGCAGGCAAAGTGGCAAACAGAGGCAGAGAGAGAAGCAAGCTCCTCGCTGAGCAAGGATCCTGATGCGGGACTCGATCCCAGGACCCTGGGATCATGACCTGAGCTGAAGGCAGTGGCTTAACCCACTGAGCCACCGAGGCGTCCCGCTTCTAAATTTCTTATTAATGTCATGGGACACTTCTCAATATGCTCATACACCATTGCCTCTGGAAACTGAATGTATTTACTACTGATTCTCTCCTCATTGCCAACATAGTACTCACATTTTCCCTGCAAATCTGCATTTCTGGCTAACAATTCCAGGTCTGGGCTAGGTACAAGTGATTCTTTAAGTCCAAGGCATTTGATCATGTTCTAGGTGCAAGAGGGCACTGGTGAGACAGAATTCCAGCTATACAGGTTCTGTTGTAAGAGGGACACTATATTTCACATGGCTGGGAATTTCCACAAAACTGGAAGGGGCCTCAATTTCTGAGTGGCCAGATTGAATTGTAAATGGCCGCTGTATCCTGACATGGACTGATATTTAGGAAACTACTTGGCCTTGATTGTCAACTGCATTCATTCATCAAGATGCATACACAGATGCAGCTTAGATAAGTGAAAAGAAATTGGGAAGTTAGATTTTAATCCCATCTCTAATATTTATAGAGTAGAGATTGATCTAAATCGGTGTACATAATGGAAGATTGCTATTTCTAGTGAAAGTCAAGGTCAGGTTTTAATTTTCACTCAGAAAGTCACCAGTTAGATAATTTTTTTGAATTATCAGTATTTTACAAGCTTTGCGCTGAAGGTTATATCTCAAAAAATGGGGGCAAACTCTCCAAGAATATCTTGAGATAGTGGATTTTCAGGGTTTTATCTTCAATGCCAGTAAGATGTGGAAGGGGGAAATATTTTGACAAAATGAAGGAAATAATGTGGAGAATGGAATTAAAAGACTACATTTTTTGGTATTCAAACTGAATGAGTTTTCAAAGTTTTGAGTTGAGTGTTATCAGATTTCAAAATATACATCCATCCTAATGTACCCACCCACATTTTTAAGACATAGACTTAAATTTCTCAGAGACTCCTATCTGTAAGGAAATAAATAAGATTTATAAATAAATAAATAAATCTTATTTATTTCCTTATGGAATAAAGAGAATAAATGAGATTTATTACCTTAAGGTATAGGAATGGAGAAAATGTTTTGTTCTCTGAGGAATGAGTTTTTCTTTTTTTTAATTTTTTTTTTTTTAAGATTTTATTTATTTTTCAGAGACAGAGGGAGAGAGCACGAGCGAGCACAGGCAGACAGAGAGGCAGGCAGAGGCAGAGAGAGAAGCAGGCTCCCTGCCGAGCAAGGAGCCCGATGTGGGACTCGATCCCAGGACGCTGGAATCATGACCTGAGCCGAAGGCAGCTGCTTAACCAACTGAGCCACCCAGGCGTCCCGAGTTTTTTAATTTATTATGTGCACTTCATAAGTTTAAATTGTTTTAAATGTAATTATTTTTATGGGTAAAAAAGTTTTATTTCCTTATGATGTCAGCCGAAAGAACTATCTAAAAATCAGAATGGAATTTTTTTTTGGCTTCATACTCATCTGTCCATTTTTTATTACAAAGTGTAATTTTAAGATTACACTTTATGTTTTTGGTAGAAAATAGAAAATTAGACATGTGTTGATTTCCTTCAAGTTACTGCTTAGTGATTTAAGAGTTAGATGTCAAATTGGAATTTTTCGCTCATATTTTGAATACTGGATTGAAACAATTGAATGCAAAGAGAAATCATATTTAGGAATTTAGTAAGGAAGTAATCATGTGCATACCACTCTTTTTCTTTGGAAAAACATGTAATGTGTTACAAGATGAAACAAGTTTGTTTGTTGTGAATATACCTCAAACTGAATTGTTTTAAAAAAAAATACCTTAATCACTAACAAAAACTGTAGAAATTGATTTATTGACTTGTAGCTTCCTTTATTCACCCAACAAATATTTTGAATTTCAATTATATATTGTGAGAACTGCGTACATGATATTCGCTTGCTCTATTGTTATCTAATATTAGAATCAAAAACATAATCTATTATGTACTATAAGTCTAACTATCTCAGGTAATATTTTGAATAGGTGCTGTGTTTTTTTTTTTTCCCCCAAAGTAGAAATACCAGCTATCTTTTCTGCAAAGGCAAATAAACGTGTCCATAATAATCTGTCATAGGTTTGGTGTGCATTTGTATTCAATTTGGGAAGGAGAGTTCTGCGAACAGATACTACTTTCCTATACCTGGGATACAAATTCAGATTGAAAAAGGAGCATTATGCAGTGATATTTTGTTAAATTCTAAGGTGATGACGGCCATGTATTGCAAAAGAAGGCCGACTGTTAAAAAGGGATTGCCTGCACGGAAAAGAACTTTGAGACAGACACTTACATTCACTCACATATGTCAGAATATGACATAAGTCCTGCATTTTGTATTGACAGCATCTGTTCTTTGTCCTGGCCTAGAGGATGTCAAATTAGGTGTAAATTCAAAAATGCAAATTTTATTGCTTCCTTTCAAAGCTAAATTTTCACGAATATATTCTACCGGTTTATACTCGCTTCCCCTTCACCTGATCGTCAGTCCTCTTTATTCATGAAAAATAGGCTCGACTCTAAATATATATGTATACTCTTAATTTCCACTGCACTAAAGTACTGAACAGAGGTGTATTTGTACTTCTGATCGTGGCACATTCGTGATGGCAATGACCATAATAAGATCACAATGATGATGATGATAAAGAAAATGGTTTTTGATAACAGTGATTATCAGGATGATGATATTCTTTCTTTTCTCAAGTTTTTATTAAATTGCAGTTAGCTAACCTACAGTGTAATATTAGTTTGAGTGTTAGAATTTAGTGACTCATCACTTATATGCAAACACCCCGTGCTCGACGATGATGTTATTTCTGAGAGCAGTTCCAAATTCTTACTCATTTCTGCACTGTTGGTTGTAGGGGAGCTGAAGAAAACCATTAGTTAATCAGACAATTATGGAGAATTAGTCTATCAGGAAGAGGACACTGTCATAAATATACTTTATAACCATTCTTTCCATTTTCACTGCCAGCATCAATCTCTCTACTCATTGATTCATTGATTCATCCATTCAATACACATTTAGTAGATACAACTAAGCTGCTGGAATGCCACAGAGAGGAAACACAGACATAGCTATTACCTTCATGGACCCTCAATCTAGTAGAATACATAGAGGTGAGTTCCATAAAACTAATTGAAAAATTGCAACCATAGTAAGTGTCATGATTGAAAGTGACATAATGCTACTACAGCTTCTAAAAGAGGGTTTGATATAAATTATAAGCAAGAAATTAATGAGCCTTAGGAGTTAAGGCAAGACAGGAGAAAAAAGTATCCCAGGAACATCAGTCACGGGCAGCACAATATGAATATTAGTGGTCGAAAGGCATTTTGTCTGAACTAGAGAAAGCTAGGGGAATGAAGTTCACGGTAGAGCTCAAAAAGTAGAAAGGACCAAGCTGAGCCCTGTTCTCTTATGTTACATGAAAGGGAAAGTGATCAAATATTTTAAGTCAGAGGATGCCCTGATAAGATTTGCATTTTGAAAAGGTCACTCTGACTTGGCTGCTGTCTGAAGATAGGAAGGCAGCATACTTACTTGATAACAAGTTATAGAATTTAAGGGGAAAAAAAAGGGTAACCTGGTATCTGGCATGGCCAACTACTCTGTTTTTAATAAGAAATTAAAATCGGACACTTACAATAACTTTTATAATTAGTACCAGAACCTGATTTAAATCAAACCACATTTAGATTATTTATTCTAAATATTTTTTCAATGATACTCTGACCTGTATTTATTGGATATGACAACAACTGTTTGTTCTCTTAGATCAATTTCTGTCACCTTTTGCTTCACTGTTTCTTCTAGAGTTCCCATTAATTTTCAGTATTTCTCGCTTTTTCTTTTTCCTGCCGAACAAAAATACCAGCTTGTCATTCTAAACTACAAAGAAATTTGTGATACCCTAAGTCTCTTCTTGCACATTTCTATGATGTAATAACTTATTCATAAACATATTATTTTTCTAATAAATTGCATGTTTTCTGAGGGTAGAGGCAATAATTTGATCTGTTTTCCTTCTAGTTCTGATTTGATGTCTCGTATGTAACAGATGTGTAAACAAGGATACTACTTTGAAACTGCTAATATCCTTTATGAATATATTACATTGTATTACCATTTATTTCTGAAAAATTACTTTTTATGTAAAACATTTTCTCATTAAATAATAACAAAAATAAGTAACCATGGTTTTATTAGCAGACATTTCACCTAGTACTACGACTTACAAGGACAAATTGGAAAATCTTAGAGGGAAGAAGTAGAAACTATAGATTTACTAAGTCCTTCTAGAGGTTGGAAAGATCTGCCAACAGGGTTGTATATGTTTTTGACCATTTTGTAATTTTATAACACAGCCACAAAAACCCATTGTTCTAAAAGCCAAAATAATTTTTTAAATGTCAGTAAATAAAAAATACTACAAACCTACTTATGAGAATTTCCTCGTCACACTTAAAATATGACTCAGATTCCTTACTACCTGTTAAGTGATCATATGTGGTGAAGCCACGCATGGGACCCCCCATCTCATGTCCCTTTACTCTTCTGCCCTCAGTGACCATGCTTCTGCCACTAAGCTTTTTCTCAACTCTCCAAATAGTACAGGCTCACCTCAGCCTTGTGGTCTTTGCACTAGACCTTCCCTGATGTCAAGGTCTGTTCCTATATAGCATCTTACATATGATTTCTTCTCATCATTCAGATCTCAGCTGAAAGACGGGCTGCTCAGGAAGAATTTCTCTGACCATGTCTCTACCACTACTCATTCTCTCTGTCACATTACACTGCTGTATATGCTCCTCAGGACGTCTCATTACTTGACATTATCATATGCATACATTTGCATGTTATCTGCCTTCTATAAATATGAGTTCCATGGAAACGGAAAATGTGTCTGTCTGGTTCACTATTTTAATTCTGGAAAACAGAATATCACCTGTCACCCAGGAAGTACTCAATGAACATTTGTTAGATAAGAAAATAACTCAATGAGTAGCTACCAAAATCATACCATTCTAAGGCTTCCTCTGGACTACCTCAAAGCAACTGTAGTTTCAGGATTCCAGATCTTTCTTGAATTGTCAGAATTCATAACATCTTATTTCTTTGTAATTTACTATTAGTGTGCTCCAGGAGAAATATACAGAATTTTATGGCATTCCTTGTAAAGAAAAAAAAAAAATCTAAGAACTTGGAATAATTACTACTTTCTTTTGCTGGTAGTTAAATTTATATCAATATGCTTTAGAAAACTAAACTCTTAAGTAACCCATGTCTTTATATAATTACAAAGGGCACTATGAAAAACAATGTAAGTTCATATATTAGCAAGTCTAAAGGAAGAAGGATTGAGAGAGTCATTCAGAGAATAATTCAAACTACCTGCTATACTGGATTAAATTAACATATATTAGCTGTAATTGATAATGATAGTTTAAAAACAGTGGTGACATGATATTCTCTCAGAAATCAAATTAATTGTGACAATCTATTCATACTATTCTGATCATTTGGGTCTTCAAATAAACCCCATAGTTCTCTAGCTGGACAGACATCAGACACACCTCGAATAACCATTATATACTGTGCTTCATTAACAGAACAATAGCAAATGTTTATATAGCATTTATTATATCCCAGTTGCTGTTCTTATATGCACTTCACCTATATTAACAAATTTAGTCTTTATGATAGCCATTCAGAATAACTGTTGCTATTCCCATTTAATAGACAAGACAAGTAATGTGCTCAAGATGAAACTTGTCAGAGCCAACATGTGAACAAAAGCAATGTGTCTAAAGGTCCACACGCTTGACCACTGTGTGATGCCATTTCTCATGCAATCCTCTTCGTATGAAAAGCAATTATGTGTGGGTCGAATAGAGTCCAATATAGCTAGTGGAGCTGGAGAATTTTGAAGTCAGATGCAGAAAATCTGAACATTGAGAAATAGAGAACTTTTAAATGACTCAAAGAAATTTAACTGGATTCAAAGGGATTGTCTTGGCTCAGGTTGCTCTATAAAAGCACTGTGGAGTGGGTGGATTATAGTCAACAGAAATGTATTTCTCACAGCTCTGCAGGCTAGGAAGTCCATGACCGAGGCAGCAACAGATTCTGCTGTCTGGTGGGGTGTGTCCTGTGTATTCACATAAAAGAATGGAACAGGGAGCTCTCTGGAGTCTCATTTGTAAGGGCACTAATCTCATTCATGAGGGTTCCACCTCCAAAAGGTTCCACCTCCAAAAACCATTGCACTGGGGATTAGGTTTCAACATATGAATTTTGGGGGAGACAAATATAGACCTCATTAAGAGAATCAAATTTATACTCTTTTTAAAAATATTTTTATTTATTCATTTCACAGAGAGAGAGATCACAAGTAGGCAGAGAGGCAGGCAGAGAGAGAGGGGGAAAAAGGCTCCCTGCCGAGCAGAGAGCTGGATGCGAGTCTCCATCCGAGGACCCTGAGATCATGACCTGAGCTGAAGGCAGAGGCTTAACCTACTGAGCCACCCAGGTGCCCCAAATTTATACTCTCTTTGTCTCTCTCTCTCCGACTTTCTCTTTGCTAGGAATTTTAATCTTTTGGAATGTATCCAGGGTAGGAGGGCAGCTGGAAATGAGGAACATTATGAAATAAGGTGTACCAGTCCTTGATTCTATAATCTCTTAAACTGTGCTAATCTCCTATCTTTACCAAAGATTGGTTGATTCCTCCATACTCTGATTTATACCACATCCTTTCAAAAAATCACTGTATGTATATTCAGGTCAATAAGGTTAATTTCTGCTACTTACTATCAAGGAAATGAAATGATATCAGGGAAATAATTCCTGTTGTAACGATCTTCAGAACTGTTAGTTTAAGTCATGAATTGATAGTTGTGAAAAGGGTTAACTAGAAAATTCTACTTAAGCCATCTTTACAGGCCACCTAGGTAATTTTGTGGTACCCAGTGCAAAATGAAAATGTAGCCTCTTGTTCAGAATTATTTAAAGTTTCATATGATGACTGCTGTGCTATGAAGGTTTTCATTCCCCCCAAATGCATATGTTAGATTATTAATGCCCAATATAGTGGTATGAAGAGATGCCACTTTGGAAAGAGATCAGGGTTCTGCCCACATGAATGGGGTTAGTGCCATTATAAAAGAGGTCCCAGAGAACTCTGTTGCCCCTTCCTCCCCGTAGGAGCATGAGAAGTCAACACCCTGAAATACGCCCTCACCCATTTTTGCTGGTTCCCTAATCTTGGAATCTGAGCCTCCAAAACTATGAGAAATGATTTATAAACTACTCGGTCTCTGGTATGTTTTAATAGTAGCCTTAATTGAGCATTAAAAAAGTGTAGGGTTCTTCCCACATTGCATACCTGTGAAGCTGGCCCTTGCATATTTATTACAATGGACTTAAATTCAGGATATTCCTTAGGCATCCTTACACTTTTTAAAATACAATGTCATTATCAATATCTCCCTTCTTTCTTTATTATTAACAAAGAAATAAATTAAAAGAAATGTAATTCTAGTAATCCCAGGGCTGCTAGTGGTATTTACCATGGACAAACTATAATCCAACTAGAAAAAAATTAGTGTGTATTTTACTAACAATTAAGAGAAATGGAAATCTTCTAATTATTGGACTGAAGACAAATCTGTAGTATAATCTATAAAAAAGTAGTAATATTTGTACCATGGAAATAATTTTTATTTTTATAAAGTTTATCCACTAGACAAATTGGAGGCATCTCATTTATAACTATAAAGTAATGAGGATGAATAATGATAAAATTATTTTTTTAAATTTACGATTTCTCAATAATTAACTGTATGATCCTGAAAATGTGAAAATATTTTTGTATGTATTTTTTAAAAATATTTTGTTAATTAACTGATAGATTGAGAGAGAGGGCACAAGCAGTGGGAGGGCAGAACCAAAGGGACAAGCAGGCTCCTTGATGAACAGGGAGCCCAAAGTGAGACTCTATATAGGACCCCAGCATCATGACCTGAGCTGAAGGCAGATTCTTAACCAACTGAGCCACCCAGTGCCTCATTTTTGTATGTCTTCTTTCTCATTTCTTAAGGAACTTCAATTTTTCTCCTTTTATCTCAGGGGGCAGTGGTGAGGATTAAATGTGAATTCTGTGAAAATTTGAGAAACACCATACAAATAAAGTAATTGCAATACTATTGCTCTTACTAGTATTATAATTATATTGTTATGTCACTTCCTAGCCCTTAAACACCCAAGATGGAGCCAGCAAACTACACTTGTGCTATTTGAAGTTTTGAAAGGCACTTTTAATTAAGTTAAAGAATTGGAGGGAAATTTTTTTAAAAACTAATTTCTAAATTCTAGATAAAGTGACATATCTTTCTGACCAAAGATTGTGTTTTAATCATGTGGCCCTGTCAGTAGTATCTAGCATATTTTTAGGTGTATAGTACAAAGTAAAATCACTACAACTTTGTCTTATGTTACCTCCATAAAATTAAGATTTTACTTAATTATTTGAGAGAGAGAGTGAGAGAAAGAGAGAGCATGAGAGGGAGGAGGGTCGGAGGGAGAAGCAGGCTACCCATCAAGCGGGGTGCTTGATGTGGGACTCGATCCCGGAACCCTGGGATCATGACTTGAGTAGAAGGCGGACACTTACCCAACTGAGCCATCCAGGTATGGCTTCCTCCTCCCTCTCCCCTCTCCCCCGCCACCCTTATCTCACTTGAAGGTGAATCCTTTGACCAAGGGAATAGGATAATTTATGTTCAAATATTTATTAGTTGCTTTTGACATATTATTTTAATATTCAAAGTACTTAAGAACTTTGAGTTCCACTTACTGAGCATGCTTTCTATTGCTACATTTTGATTTGCCATGCCTTTGCCATTTCTGTGCCTGCATTCCTTGAAATGACAGTTTAAGCCTCCTAATTTTTCAAAGTATCGGTAGTTATAAAAGAGCATTGCAGGTTCAGATTTTTCATATGTTGAGTTAACACCATTAGATACTGCCATGAAAGCAGGTGAACCAGCATAAATCATACAATCATACAGCTGGAAGAAAACTCCAAAGGTCACATAGTTAATTCTCTTGACTCCACATAGACTGCCTTGAAATTAACCTAGACAAATAGGTGTCTGTCTAGGAACTTAAAGGTCAAATGGCATCATGAATGCATGAACACTTCTAGCCAACTGGCGTAGAAGGTGATATTTTAGGTAATTTAAGTACAGAATCTTCATATTGGCTTAGTCATCTGAACATGGGAATGTTTCCATTTGGACAGTAGTGTAGATAGCAAAAGAAAGTAATTTGCAATCTAAAGATTTTGTTGAGACTGGAAAAAGGAGCTACATATGAAATGCCTGAATCCTTTATCTACTGCTATGTAGCAAACCACCACAAAACTTAATGACTTAAAATAATAATAACAATTTATCACCTGTGATTACCAAACTTGTGCAGGGTTCAGTGGGAATGGATCATCTCTACTCCCTACGGTGTTGACTGGAGCAGCTGACTTGAATTGCAGGACACAAAATGGCCTCACTCGTATTTCTGGCACAGCAGATAGGATTGCTAGCATTACTGTAGTATGCTGAAAATTTATGTCTTTCTGGCCTCTGCAGAAGAAGAATCCTAACTTTTTTACATGGAGACTTACTATCCAAAGGACAAAAACAGAAGATCCACACCTTTTAAGAACGAGGGATGCTACTCGTGGAGTGTCACAACTGCTGTATTTCATTGGTCAAGCAAGTCAAAAGGCCAATGGTCACTATTAAGAGAAGTAGAATATGTCTTCATGTGAGAAAGACAAGGATGTACAGAGAAGGGTCAAATTTGTAGGAACAAATTTTGGTAAAATCTACCATGATAAATCATGCCCCCCTCAGGTGAAAAATATACCCAGCCCCTTGAACACCTCCCCAAACACACCTCACCATAGCCTAATACTTGAAGTCTGGTATCTTCTGATCTGCATCAGGACTGGCCTTAGATAGTGCTTCCTGGGTTCAAGTCCAGCTTCTCTGGAGGGCTGAGAATTTAAAAGGCTGGTTATCTGCTCCTATTACTAATCATGAGACAGGGATAGGACAATAGAGACTCCCTTTTAAAGAGTAGAAGAATAGGAAACACATAGCAATCTGTGCTCCGTAGCTCTTCTGAAATCAAGCTGTTGCTTGTTCTTAGAGCCCTCTGTGTTTGCAGACAGGGAATGTTCTCCGAATATGATCTAGTTCTGGCCTGTGATGCATTGTTCCATGGATAACCTTGACATGTGACTGCATCCTCTGAGCTCTCAGCTTTGTTCTCTGAGATGACATTCCTTTATCATAAGAAATAACTATGTGTGGGGCACCTGGGGGGCTCAATCAGCTGAGCATCCAACTCTTGATTTTGACTCAGATCGTGATGTCAGGGTCATGAGATAGGGTCATAGAGCCCCGAGTCTGGCTCTGTGCTCACTGGGGAGTCTGCTGGAGATTCTCCCTCTCTCCCTCTTCTCTTCCCAGCTCCTGAGAGAGAAAGAGATAGAGAGAGAGGTAAGAAAGGAAGGAAGGAAGGAAGGAGAGAAAGAAGAAAGAAGAGAAAGGAAAGAAAGAAATATTTACTGTGAAGTAGGCTTTCTTCCTAATATAAAACAGCCATGGACAGAAGCCCCTTTTCGTTATGAACTATCTAAATCCCTATTAGTTCAAGCTTGCACACTTTTCTAATAACTTTGTATTAAGTTAGTGTATGAAATTATAGTTCATACTTTTTTTTTTTAAAAGATTTTATTTATTTATTTGACAGAGATCACAGGTAGACAGAGAGGCAGGCAGAGAGAGATAGACAGAGGAGGAAGCAGGCTCCCAGCCGAGCGGAGAGCCTGATGTGGGGCTTGATCCCAGGACCCTGGGATCATGACCTGAGCAGAAGGCAGAGGCTTTAACCCACTGAGCCACCCAGGTGCCCCAATTATAGTTCATCTTATTAGACAAAACCATACGCACAATGTCTTCAAGATAAACCCTTCTTAATGTTTGACTGCAAGCCATGGCTCTACTGACATTGCCCTGAATATTCTTAGGATATATATATATATATATATATATATATATATATATATATATTTTTTTTTTTTTTTGGTAGCTACAGTCTGATTTTATTATTTATCATGATCTCCCTGATATATATATATATTTTTAATGCTGGGGGAAAACAGGATAAAACTCAAGGCTTTCTGAGGTTTCAAAAAGAGGTCTTATAAAACACCCTTGATTTGATCTTTTTCCTGGCAGTGCCCTGAATTTGATCTTTGCCTGAGGCTATTTTTAACTTTGAGGCTGGGGATTAGAAAAAAATAAATGATTTTGCAACCTAGGAAGTCCTCAGGTGGAAATATTTCCTCTTAATCCTGTTTCAAAACTGAATATTTTCTTTGTTAGCTCACCACTTGTCCTATATTTTATCAACCATGGTAAAGAAAGTCAATTGACACTTTAGACATTCTGTCTAGGTACCTTCTTTGTCAGATATATTTTCTACATTTTATGCTAAGTCAATCAGTTTTGCCAATGTTCCCATCAATACGGAGCGCTGGTTTTCTTTCCCTTGGCCTCTTAGTGCAGCCACTTTATGGTTTCTCCAGCCTCTATCAATAGTCTCCTCTGCCCATCCAGCCCAGAAACCACTTGGTTCTAAGCTGATACCACATATTTTAAGTTTCTGTTACGTAACACTCTATTTTCATGTATCAATGTCTGTTTCATATATGTATTACTGAGTAAAGAACCACCAAATAAATCCTTAGCTACTTAAAACAACCTTATGGTTTCCCACAATTTTTTTCATTCCTTTATCTTTCTTTCTTTTTTTTTTTTTTTTTTAAGCAGGCTCTATGCTCAGCACAGAGCCCACATGGGTTCCCATCTCACAACCCTGAGATCACAACCTGAGCTGAAGTCCAGAGGCGGCCGCTTACCCAACTCAGCCACCCAGGCACACCATTTTCCACAATTTTATAATGAAGACTCTGAAATGGGCAGGACTTCTGCTCAATTTCATGATAGCGGTGGTCACTTAGCTACTTAGTGACTATTGCATTTAGCTGGGAACAAAGCTGACAGATGTCTTTAATCACATATTCAGTACTGCAGACAAGGTAGATAGAAAGTCTGGTATCCGACTTGGCCTGTCTGTATGTTTACTCACAACTCAAGTTGTCTGATCTGAACTTCTTTGCACCGCAGCTAGATTTCCAAAAGTAAAAGCAGAGGCTGTTAGTCTACTGGAGACAGAAGTGTAGATCTTCAGAATATCTTCACTACATTCTCTTGGTAAAAGATGGCCACAAGGCTAGCTCAGATTCTAGAGGAAGATACCATAGCCATAGTACCGATGGGACTATGATATGTAATACAGAGATTGAAGAAATTCTTTGAAGTTATCTTTAAAGATAATCTATCATTTAATTTGCCAGTATGATTCTGGATATAGAGTGAGTGACCAGTAAATGTCAGTTGTCTTTCATCAACACCCATCAGATGATGTATATGTTAGTCCTTTATAATGAACATATTTATTCAATAATAATTTAAAAAATAAAATGAATTTTACTCTCTGGATTACTTAATACGGTAATCTGGTTTTCTGTTTTAAATTTCTCCTTTTTTTTTTTTAAGATTTTATTTATTTATTTGACACAGAGAGAGACACAGAGAAAGAGGGAACAAAAACAGGGGGAGCCGGAGAGGGAGAAGCAGGCTTCCTGCTGAGCAGGGAGCCCGATGTGGGCCTTAATCTCAGGATCCTGGGATCAAGACCTGAGCTGAAGGCAGCCACCTAATAACTGAGCACCCAGGTGCCCAAATTTCTCCTTTTTAAATAAAGAAGGAGGGGGTGCCAGGGTGGCTCATTTGGTTAAGCATCTGCCTTCTGCTCAGGTCATGATCCCAGGGTTCTGGGATCGAGTCGTGCCTTGGGCTCATTGCTCAGCAGGAAGTCTGCTTCTCTCTCTCCCTCTAACCCTCCCTCCCTGCTCAAGCTCTCTTTCTCTCTCTCAAATGAGTAAATTTTTAAAAATCTTTAAAAATTTCAAAAAATAAATAAGAAAGGAATATTTTCAGTGACAAATGATTTTTGAGAGATCAAGTAGTATGATTACAAAGATGATCCTAGATTTTGCGATTCCACAGTCATTAGTGCTCTTGTCCTTTTATATGTCCTAAAGCCTTTTCCATTACATTGAGGAACAAAGGAGGATGTGAGATAGTAGAATCTGTGAATAACAGCTGTTCAAAATTTAGTGCTTAAAATATTACAGGATGTGGGGAAGAGAGAGATTGTGAAGAGGTGTGTTTCTGCTTATATGTAAGGAATTTAACTTTTGTGAGCTTCCCACTCTCCCTTTGTTCAATCTTTGATTATATTACTTGTTCTAGCCAATAAGGGTATGTGCTGTGTAGATGAGATGAAGTCATCTAAGGATGTGGGCGTGATACAGTCATCATCTGTATGTTGTGTAGCTATAGGTAACACCCGCAGATAAAATGGAATTTTAGACAAAGATCATATGGACAGATTTTTTTACACTTTTTTTTTTTTAAACACAGAGATTTCTTTTCTTTCTTTCTTTCTTTCTTTCTTTCTTTCTTTCTTTCTTTCTTTCTTTCTTTCTTTCTTTCTTTCTTTTTTTTTTCTTTTCTTCCAAACAGTTTATAGGACAAACAATTTCTAGCTAAGTGCACCCAGGAGTACTGACATCTTATTCTTTTGATATCAGGCTTCAGAGGCATTTAAAAGACTCTGGAAGCACTGATGGTTGGGAAACTCAAGGGAAATACTGGCCACATCAGCAGCCGCTCTGTGCGCAGTGCCAGTCGCCAAGGCCTCAGCGGTTCTAGCAACGTGGTCACTACCACTGGGCGAGGAGAAGGGGCCCTTTCATCTTCATGAGTTTCAAAGGCATTTCAGGGCGTATTTTCAAAGCTCTGTGTGGGAATACTGAGAAAGAGAGCATTAGAATGTGTTTGCAGGAATGAGGCGGAGAGAGCCCTCTGGTCCCCAAAAGCTCCACAGGGAGCTGCAAGAGAGAGCGTTGTGTTTTTGTCATTTCCCCACATGCTTCGCTCAGGCTACACATTGTGTTCACAGAGCCAGGAGGAAAAACGAGACACTGAAAGGGATCTGAGGGTAGGGACCAGGGTAGTGATCATAGTGATCAGTGCCAACTCCAGTCTTCAATGAATCCAACTCCCCACATAGATCAGAAGAAGCTTAGAAAGATTAAAATAGTGCAGTTCAGGTGACAGAGGAGCAAAGGCTGAACGACGTTCCTGGAGAGGGGGGGTGAGCCAGAGAATGAGGCTGGAGGTACAGCATTAGAGGGAAAGAAAATTTTTACAAACTGGCCTCTGGGTTTATATGAGTGACGCACTAAACCCCAAAGGGACGGATCAGTGCGGGATGTGAAGGGAGTGGTTTGTGGCTTCTGCCCAAAGGCTGGAAATAAAATTCCAGTGACTAAGGAAAAGGTAAAGAGAAATTTGGGGAGTGTTGAAAAATAGAATCGTGTGAAGGCTCTTATGCTTCATTGAGGTGAAAAATCCGTTATGTTCTTTTTTCATGTCAGACACTGTAGTAGGCATTTTAAAAAAAGGAAGACCCAAACTTGAGAGGTAATCATTTTTCATATTGTAAAAACAGGCATGCAAACAAGTAATTAGAATTCAATGCACGGAAATAAATAATCAGGATTCAAAATAGATAAAATTATAAACTCTCTACATCTTCAATCTACAAAAGCATCTTAATTTTTTTCTCTTTTTAATGGATAAGACTCTAAATGTAAAAATGTCAGTAAGATAGTGAATTTATTCAGTATTTGTGAATTTTTATCTTCTAGTATGGGTAGTATTTCAAACTTTTTTTTGGTTTTGATGTGTGGGATTGTTGTTGATAATCCCGTCTTATCTGTGGAGGCTTCACTCTGAGACAAATTTCTTTCCTGTTCATATTAAAGATTTCTACCCTTATAGATAACTTACCTCCACCAGGCCAGTGTTTTTTACTTCACATACAAATTTAATTCTGCTGTCCATACTCTTGAATCTTCCTCAAACTTCCCTCTGCACTCTTAGATCTAATTCAGAAATATATACAATCAAAGGCACAAAGGGAAGAACATGGCAAGTCATATAATTATAGCAATATTAGCATCCATATTTACTATGTAACATGCAGACAAATTCACAGGAATCATAATGTCTAAAATTTCCAAACGCTTGGAGATTCAATGCTTTATGTTTTTAGTTTTTTGTATAAGGAATTGTGAGTTAGATGAAATAAAGCAACTTGACCAATATTAAAAGTTCAAGAAGTGACATATTTAATTTAAAGATTTACATACTATGTCATAAAATAATATCTGTTTTGCCAAGCTTAAAGTTTTATCACATAACATCGAGAATATAAGAAAGGATTTTTGATGCTTCAAAGAACAATATTTGGGATTCGTGAGGAAAACTAGACTTTAGAATGCTTGGATCTCCAGTGGCAGCAGCATGATTTAGGTTGGTGAAGAGAAGTAGTTTGGCCTTCCAAACCAACAGTTTAGTTTAGTTGAAGATAATAAGATCAATTCATTTAAAAATAAAAGTATATTTCTGCCTCCAGGAATATGGAGCAAAGATACTTTTTCCTATTTCTCTCTTCCTAAGTGATCTTTAGTTTTAGCCCAAGTAAAAGCCTTGGACATTATATTTTTAAAAAATACTAAAAAGAAGATTAGAGATAGGAAGAAAGGCCAGCTAGAAACCTCAGGACCTAAAGAACAGCACGGTGGTGGTGAGTTACCCGTGTTTTCTTTTTGCCTTATATCACACACTTGGAATTTAAAAAGCTGTCAACCTGGAAACACCAGTGGACACAGATAATGCCCCAACAAAAGCCTGCTCTCTCTAACTGTGGGGTTAGGAAAGAATTTTTAGACTATAAAAGCACAACTTTAATCGTAGAGCACAGAAAAGTCTGGCCCCATTTTACAACATCAGCAAGGACAGAACGTGTACCCTGGACTTCTAATTGTGAAACTGAAAGGAGGCCTTTGCCCCCCACCCCGCTGGAGTCAGAGAAGGCCAGGTGGTTGGAGTCCATGTCAGTGGAGTCCATATGGGGTACCTAGACTTCCATCTCAGCAAGCAGCAGCCAATTGCTCCTACCCCCAAGCACTGTGCCAGTATAGACCACATGTGGAGACAAAACTCCCACCCTGCCCAGCGGAGATGGAGAACCATTTCCGCTTGAGTGTCATGGAAGTTGCGTGGGGAATCTGGACTTCTGTTTCCACTAAACAACACTCAGTGGCACTCCTACCTCTTTCCCTGCTAGGTCTATGTCAGAAAAAGCCTGTGACAAAGATGGTGTTCACATTTCCCTCAGCATGACCAAACTTGTAACAGGTTTCTTCCTGCCTTTAGGTTCTTGACCTCTCTTCCCTTAGTGCATTTTCTTGAGAAAATTTTTAACTCCAAAACCTTCTTCTGTCCCTTGGAGATGTAAATATTTTATTTTTTTTAATTAAAAAAAAGATTTTATTTGTTTATTTGACAGAGAGAGAGAGAGAGAGAGCACAAGTAGGCAGAGTGGCAGGCAGAGGGAGAGGGAGAAGCAGGTTTCCTGCCAAGCAGGGACCCTGATGTGGGGCTTGATCCCAGGACTCTGAGTTTATGACCTAAGCTGAAGGCAGACCCTTAGCCAACTGAGCCACCCAGGGAGCCTGAGACATAGAAGCGTCTTGCCAGTTTTATAACCCAGGCCAGAAATTCTCTATGAGTTGGGAGCCATCCCTTTGAAATCTGCTCATCAAGGAAGAGAGAGTTCCCATCCTCCAGTCTCTGTGGGTGGATAGAAATGTAACTTTGTTGGGAGGGACTCCTGGGTGGTTCATCAGTTGAACACCTGACTCTTGATACCAGCTCAGATCTGGATCCCAGGGTAGCGATTTCAAGACCCATGCTTGAAATGCTTGAAATGTGTGGAGCCCACTTGAGGAAAAAAAAAAAAGAAAAAAAGAAAAAAAGAAAGAAAGAAAGAAAAAGAAAGGAAGGAAGGAAGAAAAAAAAAATCTGATTTAATGGGGTGCCTTGGTAGCTCAGTTTGTTAAGTATCCAACTCTTGATTTCAGCATTTCAGCTCAGGTCATAACCTCTCTCCCTCTCCTTCTGTTCCTCTGTCCCCCAGCCCTACGTGCTGCATGCTCTCTCTCTCGAAACAAAAGGAAAAAAAAAGAGAAATATAATATAAGTGTATAGATTGGTAACTTGCTGCAAACTATAAAGCAATTTTCTCTTGGAAAGAATCCAGAAAGTTTGCTTTACTTTTGGGTAAAGCTGATTAGTGAATACGCGTGATCTAAGATTCACTTCCATCCCCAGCTCTTAGACTCCCCAGTCCTTTCTTTCAGTGCGGCTGAGTTTAGACTGTATCTTAGTCTCTCTCCTCTGTTGCCTATTTAACTTGGTGTGATTTCTGCTTTAACCCTGGCCAAAACATGCCATCTCATAACATAGTACAAAAATGTTTAGGTTTCAAACAAAAATCACACATTAAAATGAGAACCAGGTGGATTTGCAGTGAAAGTGAATGGAAGATAATTAATAAATGCTGGCAGCAAGATGACAGAAATATTAGAAAATACCTGATAAATAATTTGAAATAACCATGGTAAGCAGAAGGAGTACTTCAATGGACAATTAAGAACATGCTTGAAGCAAAAGGGAAAAAAAAAAAAAAAAGGAAAGTTTTACCAAAGAATTGAAATTATCAGCCTCAAAATAGAATATATAAAGATTGATCAAAAGAAAATTTTAAAATTGAAAACAATAATCAAAATAAAAATCCTTTGGATCGTCTCTTCAGCAGAATGGAGGTGTAGTATTTTTATATATTTTAGAAACTTTGTGCTGTTTGTCCGTATTTTACCAAATACTTGAAAGAGGAATACTATAACTGGTCTATGAAACTAATGAGGGAATTTTTTAAAATAAAAATGAATTGTTCTGGAAGTAGGCCCCACCTATATGAATTTGCTCCATTTGATTGGATTGATGAAGGTTTTTAATTTGGTAAAACTACCATTTTAGGTTCGTATAATTATCATAATGTATTGGCAGGTGTTGTGTTGTTTTATGTTTATCACTTTAATATTTCACAGAATATAGGACACATAAAATTGTTGGTACAGAAGATAATTAGATGGTCCATGGTCTTAACATTAAATAACATCAAATTATAGAGAGAAAAAGATATTTCTCTTTTTTTTTTCTGGCTTCCTTAATTGCTCAGAAAAGATATCTTTGTTGAATATCACAATTTATAATCTTTCCCTCTTTTAACAAAGTAATGCTTCAGGCTCAGAATCTTCAGCTGGAACAATTTTAAATATTTAGGTAGGATTTTGTATTTCTGCTTTGTTTTCAAAGAGTTTACTTTTTGGGTTTCTGTTATTATGAAAAAAAATCCTTGTTTTCTACTATGATGAGGATATAAAGTTTCCTTTTACAAAATGCTTTTAATTTCTTTAAAAAATTCAATTTAAATAAAAATAATAAGGAAAAAAATACATATGAAATGAAAGTAGCAAAACTCATGATGGCATTATGCTAATGCAGAATATTAATTATTATGCATTAGCTCATTGGGTCTCCCATTAATTATGAGATTAATGTTTCAGTTTCACAAGTGCAGGAACTGAAGCTAAGTGATTTATTCCAGGTTTCACAGATAGTTACAGATAGATCTTACATCTTATACATTCAGCTCCTTGGCGAGGGCCCCTCCTTTAAAACTGCCTCCACAAATGAAGAAGCCACTCTTCTCTATAGGAATTTTAGTCCAGATTATGTGGTTCATTGTCTCCAACATTGATAAAATGATTGTGGGAATCTTATGTTGTCTCCTCTAGCAAAAATATACAATTTTTAGTAGTAAACACTGAACTGAGATTATTAAAAAAAAAATCATAATCTCCTTAAGGACACCTCAGATGAGCTTATTTTGTTGATTATTATAGTGTGGATCATTTAATAAAAAGCAAGGCAGGCAAATAACAAAAGAGATTCTCATCTTCTTTCTTATCAAGAAAATGAAGATGCTATTAAATTAAAAGAGAAGCCTTAAATAAATCTAAAGCTTTGCATTTAATAAATGACTCAATGAAATCTACAAGATTGAAAAGCATGGGCTGGATGGGTTAGGAGAGAAAGCAAAGGAATATATTTGCATAAGTTTTACTCCAGAATTGAATTAAATGTTACATCTTCTGAAGGTTCAGGGCAAAAATCATATATATAGCTATGATCAGGGAATTGAAATGGATAGCTTTTATTATTCAAAGAAGACTGTGATATTAATCAAAAGAAACCAAAGAGAATGCATTTCAGTTATTTGATAAGCATATTTGGACAGATCTTAACGTACACAATGGAGATAACTATATAAAAATTTTAATTCCCTCTTTCCTGACTCTATTGATGCATAAATCATTTTTTGTTTGAGATATTCATTTAAGATGTTAAAGCCTTTTAAATTGTCTTATAAAATTGTAGAATTACATGTAAAAGGATGTTTTTAATGAATTGGCAGTTACCAAAATTCCAAATCCTAACTTCTGAGAATAGTCTTTGGACTCTTTTATAGAAAGTCCTAAAGAAAAAAAAAAAAAAAAAAAAAAAAAAAGATATCTGTAATTAGTTTTTCACCAAAATTTATTTAGGTATGTTGCTTTAAAATGACAAAAAGCTCAGCCCACATTAAGAAAATAACTAGTCTATTGTGCAAGAAGGACAAGGAGAAAAGGAAAATTCATTATAAAATTTCAGTAACTAGAGTAAAAATTTCCTAAATCTTTACTGTTCTCAACTCAGTGGTATCCTTAGGATTCATGCTATATTATTAACTTTTGAATACATGGTCTTAAACAGGCATGGGTATAGCTTTGGGTAAGTTTAGTAAAAACAATATTGGTAAAATACCCATCTAGAAGGTACATTCACTGGGCAGTACAGTGGATCCACTTTACTTAGGAGTCTGTATTAATAACTGCTTTGTTACGTACTGTGGTGAAATCCCATCTATATAATAGATGTGAGACCTTAAGACCTTAAAATCAAATTCATTAACACTGAATCTTGAGACAATTCTAGTAGAAAAGTATGAGCTCACTGTGTTCAGCAGACTTAACAGAGATATATGTAAGCAACAGAAGTTCATGATGTTCTCACAGCAAACTTCGTGATAAACAATGATCCCTCTAATTTTCAGAAGCATTTTTCAGTTTAAGCAATTAAATGGAGAAGACATGTGGTTTTTTGTTTGTTTGTTTGTTGTTGTTGTTTGTTTTTTTAAGAGATCACTCTCTGAATCTTTCTACTACCTTAATTGTGGTGAGTACTTCTTAGGAGCTCTGATCTGCTCTGTTATGTATCCTCTGCACAAGCTTAAATGTTTTATGATAGGAGGCACTATTCAGAACAAAAGATAAAATTAGAATGTGGATTTTCTTTTCTTTTCTTTTTTTAAGATTTTATTTATTTGAGAGAGACACAGAGAGGGTGCACCTGTGCAAGAGCGCACATGCGGGGGAGGGGTAGGGGGAGGTACAGAAGGAGAAGCTGACTCCCCACTGAGCAGAAGCAGGGTTCCATCCAGAACCCTGGGATGACTACCTGAGCCAGAAGGCAGATACATAACCAACTGCCCATAGAATGAGTATTTTATACAAGAAGAGAAATGATCTTATTAATAACCAAATTCTGGACAGATTAGCCCATTTTGCCCCATTACACAAGTCAGAAAACTTTACATGAAAATGATTGGTATAGAGTCAATCTGAATCATTAGGCCAGAAATCCAAATAAGCTGTCTCACCCACATCGATCTGTCTGTCATCTTCATCTACCTTTCATCCATCTATCTTTATTTATTCACATTTATTTCTTTATTTATTGTGGTTTGTAAATCTTTATTTTTCTTTTGTTTTTGTTTCAAGTTTGTATTTAAATTCTAGTGAGTTAACATATATAGTGTAATATTGGCTTCAAAAGTCACCCACATCTTTCACCATGGGACACTTCTAATCATAGGAAACAAACTGAGGGTTGCTGGAGGGGCGGGAGGTGGGGCGATGGGTAACTGGGTGACAGACTAAGGACATTAAGGTGTGTAATGAGCACTGGGTATTATAGAAGACTGTTGAATCACCTCTACCTCTGAAACCAAGGATATATTATGTTAATTAATTGAATTTAAATTAAAAACAAACAACACCCAAAATTTTCCTATCACCATTTCATAAATGATAAATAACTTTAAGTTTTTATCTCTCTTGATAAAAAATGTATCTCTTGGGACACCAAAGGAGTCATTTTTCCTATGAAGTAGTATGGGGAATCTCTGATTTGATCTGTAATTGATTAGAGGTACACAAATTATAATTCAACAAAGCTGAGAGGTCAACTGCATGAAATCTAGCCCCAGGCACAGATATATGCCACAGAAGACTACAATTTTACCTTTTAAGATATAAATATACTAAAGAAGTCTACAATTTTATATTTTAAGAGATTTCTAGGGAATTTTACCTACAGCTAAATAAAATAACTTAATTACCATAAAAACATGCACTATTTACAGTTCTTTTTTATAAAATCCTCCAAAAGTGTTGGATGCCATGAAATAAAGGATCTTTTGAAACAGAATTGTCTTGGTCACAGAAAAAAAAAAAAAATGTTGAAAACACCGTAGACTGTAGGGACTCCTGGGTGGCTCAGTTGGTTAAGCAGCTGCCTTCGGCTCAGGTCATGATCCCAGCGTCCTGGGATCGAGTCCCAGATCAGGCTCCTTGCTCAGCAGGGAGCCTGCTTCTCCCTCTGCCTCTGCCTGCCATTCTGTCTGCCTGTGCTCACTCTCTCCCCCTCTCTCTCTCTGATAAATAAATAAAATCTTAAAAAAAAAAAAAAAAACCACCGTAGACTGTAAAACTGTTTCTCAACAGTTTATTGTATTGTCTACATTAAAAGCGATAGAGCATTGATAAAGGATAAGTTCCAATATGGAATAATTTTTCAGTAATAACATCATTATTTAATATGTTTATATGTTACCTTGTGATAATGACACCTACAAGTCCCATGGTGGTTCCATTGTATATTAGCCATTCTCAGCTAAAGACAAGAGAGGACTACTCAAAAGGAAATGTCATGGACATCTGGATGGCTCAGTTAGCTGAGTAGTTGGCTTGAATTTGGATCAGGCTCTGATCTCAGGGTTCTGGAATCAAGCCCTGTGAGGGGCTCTGAGCGCAGGGAAGACATTGCTTGAGGATTCTCTCTCTCTCCCTCTCCTCCTGCTCCTGGGCTCACATGCTCTCTCTCTCTTTCTCTCCCCACTCCCACCAAAATAAATAATTAAATCTTAACCAAAAAAAAAAAAAAAAAAAAAAAAGAACAAAGGTCACTTTTACACTTGAGCTGAGAGAAGTGGCACAAAATTCACAGGAGGGCGAATGGGAATTAATTTTATCGAAAACCATAGAAGGTCTATGTGATAATTGAGGAAGACAAAGATACATATTTTTAAAGATTTATTTACTTATTTTAAAGGCAGAGTATGGGAAGGGGCAGAGTGAGAGAGAGGGACAGGAACTCAAGCAGACTCTGTGCTGAGCACAGAGCGTGGGGCTCAATCTCACCACCCTGAGATCATGACCTGAGCCAAAACGAAGAGTCCTACACTTAACCTCCTGTACTACCCAGGTACCCCAAGACAAAGATATTTTTATCTTTTGTTTCAAATATCTAAAGAAACATTGTTTTTCTATTTTTAATTAGTGAACAGTTTTAGATACCTGTTTTGGTTAAAGATATTTTTCCATTTATTGTATATGTAATATAAATGCATATGTTGACAATGTAAAGTTAAGCAACATAACTTAGTACCTTCTTCACCTTCTCTAAGTACTATTTCCCAAGAAAAAGAGTAAAGTCTACACATTTTCAACTAAGGATTCAAACTTACTATTTGCTGATAACCCATGACTTACCTGAAAGTATCTGTAAGTAAAAAATCAAAAGTGACAAATAAAATTTTAATTATTTTTAGCAATTAAGAACTCTTATTATACTTGAATATTCAGAGAGAGATAGCATCAAAATGAAGGATCCCAGAGTTCACAGTTTCAGTTCAATTTTTTAATCTGTTATGCTTGGCAATGATGCTTTGTGTCTGGCAAAAATCTCATCACCTGCAGGGTTACGCTGTTTTGTTTGAAGGGACCTAAGTAAACCCTTTTCAAAAATGGAGTACTGCTTGCAGTGTGCCAGATTTATTTTGTGCAAGGTCATAAAGAAGTAAAACAAGAAAAATTAGCATAATATTAAAGCACTAAATTCTCCTTTATTCTATAGAATAAGGATATAAACTAGACTTGTTTAGTGTAAGTATAATTTAACCATAATATCACCATTCTCTTAATTTTGTTCTGTTCTTCTGCCTCCTACTCTGTAGCCTTGTGTCTCCAATAGACCTTATGACTTTTTTCAGTTTTATACTTACCACTGGCTTTTTAAAAATACTATGATTACATATATATGAATCTTAAATAAAATATTATTTATTTTTACTTGTCTTAGATCTTTATGCAAATGACATCATACTATAGTTTGTAATCTGTGACTTTTTTCCTATAGTACCTTTATAAGATTTTTGTTATTGTTTTTGGTTGTAATTCATTTTTCATGATAATATTCCATCAAATTACTTGCCGTAATTTATCTTTAAATTTTGCTTGTAGTGTTTAGGTTTGTTATTTAAAGTATTTGCTTTAGCAAACTGTGCTTCTGAGAACTGTCCAGTGCATGTTCCTTGGTGTTCATGTGCCAGAATTTCTCTAAAATAAATATATAAGACAATGATGGATTTATAGGATATTTTACTACCAATTTAACAAGATAGTGTCAAATTATCTTTCAAAGTGTCCTGCTTATTTACCTATCATCCCCACAGTGAAAGAGTTCTCTTTGATTTACAATGTATAATATTATTTTTTATTTTTTCATTTCCTTCACAGTGTACTGTGATGAAATCTAAATTTTAATATAATTGGATTTTTTCAAAATTTTTGTGATTAGCTTTTATCCTCTATTGTTAAAGAAACAAATTGGTACCAATATTTATAAGTGTACACTTCCATAATTTCTTCTAAAACAATAAAATTATCATTTACATTTAAGGTTTTTTTAAGTCTTTATTTTATTTTATTTTTTTTTGGCAAGGATTCAGATAGGAACCCCAAATCCTATTGTTCTCATAGAAATACATATTTTTCTCATTTTCATTTATTCAATGTTTCCTCAGTAATCCAAACTGTTGCCTGTATCTCTCTCGGGGCCATCTGCTTCCTTCATTAATTCTGTGTATCTTCATGAGTACCAGTGTCTTTTTCTTGGGCTACTTTTAAGAATATCTCTTTTTCTTTGATCTTTAGTAGATATGCAGTGGTGAGCCAAGGTGTGGTTTTCTTTCTGTGTATTTTGCTGGGCATGCTGAATGGTTTTAAATCTCTGGTATGGTATTTCACCAATGCTGAAAAATTTTTCGTCATTTTTCCTTCAAATATTTTTCATCCTCATTCTCTTTCTCTTCTTAGATTCTACCTGCTTTTGTGTTAATAATTACTTCTCTTGCTTTTTATATTTGAATTTGAAATTTTTTTCTTTATGAATCATGATTTTTTATCATATCTTCCAGGATATGTATCTTCTACTTTCCTGCATTTTACCTGGAATTAAATAAATTTGCATTCTTTGTTGGGTCCATGGTCAAGGAGCGAGACCGATACAAAGCGAAGGTCAAGCAAAGCTTTATTTCGCGCCAAGCATCGAGAATCAAACTGACCGGCCAGGACTGTCTCTTGCAAAGAGGTGATGACTCTCTGCCTTACAGGCTAGCTTTTAATGGCATAGGCCATGTGGTTGGGCCTGGTCATGCACAGGTGGACAATGAGATTGTAACACAGAGAAAGCTGCAGTCATGCTAGTTCACACATAAGTGCCATTGAATTACAAGTTACTCTATAGTAGATATTTGAACTAGCCCATCACCTTGGTCAAAATTGGCACCCACAAGGCACCCGAAAGGTGGGGCCCATACTCCTTGGTCGCTAGGGAGACAGGATGCACTCCCACCAATTGGATACCTCCACCTGGCCTGATCCACCCTTGTATTTGGGCTTTGTTACCTGGGACTGGTTTCCAGGACTTGTTTTTAAGTAAGTTCCCTGGGATGGGGGTGGGAGGCGGCAGGGTCAGGATGGAGCTGCTCTGGCTAAATAGGCCCTTACATTCTTAATTTCGGTGATTCTGTTTTTTATATATGGAATTTTCATTTGCTTCTTTTTTTATAGATTGCAAATCTCTGCTTAGATTCTTTAGGATTTTAATATCATCAAAGTTTAATTTATTTTTATTGCATTTTGCTTGGTTTTGGGTAAATCACTCCTGCATTTTGGTTTGCTGAGCAGTTATTGATTCAATAACACATATTGGCTGTGAGGCTTGTAGGTAAAATTTAAGGCTGTGAAAGGAGTTCTGTTTGTCCAAGTAGTATGTGTGTTTGTTTTGGGCAGATTATGGCAGATCTCCTTCCCTCAGCCTGGGTTTGATCTGATTCCAAGATGGTTTTCAGGGCTCCTGAGTGTTAGCATTCATGCATATTTTGCTTGCTTTCAAGAATTCTGAAGAAAGCTTGAGGTGTTTACTAGATCTCCTAAATTATATTTTTGCTATGCATCATTAAGAAAAGGTCAAAACCCTTAACAGTTTTTCAGATTTGTAGCTACCAATTCTGGCTCAACTTCTGACCTCTCAGCTGCTTTAGAGATTGGCAAATTGGGAAAACATACAGGAACCAGCTAAGTGTGTGTCCCCTCCTCCCTGGATATTTGCCTCTCAAGTCCTTGCTGTCTTAGTTCTCTTATGCTACAAAGAGCTCATTTATTTCAATTTTATCTAATTATTCTATTTGTCCCCAGTGGAGAGATTCATCACATATAAGCTATTCAATTATATCAAGAGATGGGAAGATTTAACTCTTCAATATAAATTTGAGAATAGTAAAATTATAATGATCTCTTAAAGAATATTCTTTGTAATTATATTGAGACTTTAGATCAATTCACAAATAATGACATTATTATAACATTTACTCTTTATGTTCAACAACATTATTTAATGCCCCAATTATTAATACCTTACTTATTATATCTTAATAACATTTTATAATTTTCCACATAGGACTCTTAGAGATAGTTTTATTACTTATTCCAAGGCACTTTATATTTTTTGATACTGTTTAAATTACATCTTCTTTTAAATTATATCTTCTAGTTGTTTGATGAAATTGGTTTATCCTCATTGATCTTAAACCCAACCACCTTATGAAACTCTCTTATCTTTCCAAAATTTGTCTGTAGATTATTTTATCTATGCCTCTCTGTATCAAAATATTATTTCTGAATGAATAGATTAAATGTTTTTCAGTAGCTCAATGCTGATTTTTATAAGCATTTAATTGTAGTGACACACTGATATAAACATAAATTATATACAATAATATAGCAAGTTTCTTATATTACCTTTATCCATTATCACCTTTTATGAAAAAAATTATGTTTTAGTCTCTTACTGAAACCATCAGTGTCTTCATCATTATATCAGCCATTTGAATAATAGTATTACAAAGTACATTATGTGTTCTTCCATTGGAGATGGCTGATATACACACAGCAGTTTTCAAATTCATACATGATGCTGTCACATGAAAATTCATCCGAAGTATCACAAATGCCCATTCACATGCCCTAAAACCATTATCTTCAAAAGTCTTGTATACATATGCATTACTTCCTGTTATTAGCAATCCACAGTAAGGTGATACATTTGTTAAAGTTGATGAGCCAACATTGGTACATTGTTATTAACTAAAGTCTATAGTTTGCATTAGAGTTCTCTCTTTATGTTGTACATTTTATGTTGTGACAAGTGTATAACAACGTTTATCTGCCATTACAGTATCACACAGGATAAATTCACTGTCCTAAAAGTCCCTGTTGTCCACCTAGTGATCTCTCCCTCCCTCTTCCTGAACTCTTGGAAGCTACTGAACTTTTCACTGTGTCCATAGTTTTGCCTTTTCCAGAAGGTGTTATAGTTAGAATCATAGAATCATAGACTATACAACCTTTTCAAATTGGCTTCTTTCAATTAGCAACATGCAGTTGGGTCACTACCATGGATTTCATTGTACCATGTTCATTTTTTAAAAATTGTTGAATAGTATTCCATTATAAGGATATACCACAGTTTATCTGGGCTCCTACTGATGGACATCATGGTTGCTTCTACATTTTGGCAGCTATGAACAACATGGCTCAAAACACTAGAATGTAGGTTTTTGTGTGTACATAGGTTTTAAACCAATTTAAGTAAACGTCAAGCGAGCATGATTGCTACGGGAGTTTCTTTAGTTTCGTAAAGAAGTACCAAGCTGTCACCTAAAATGCCTGAGCTATTTTGTGTTCCCACAAACAATGAATGAGAGTTCTCCTTGTTTCACATACTTGCCAGCCTTCAGTGTTTTCAGGGTTCTGGATTCTAGCCATTCGAACAGTTGTGCAGTGGTATCTTGTTGTTTTAATTTGCAATTCCCTAATGATATATGATGTTGAGCTTTTTTTCATATGTGTATGCCATCTGTATATCTTCTTTGATGAGGTGTCTATTTGGATCTTTGGTGAATTTTTAATTTTTTAATTAGGTCTCTTGTTTACTTATTGTTGGGTTTTAAGACTTGTATATTTTTGGTACAAGTCCTCTATCAGATTTCTGTTTTGCTAATATATTCTTTCAGTCTGTGGCTTGTGTTTTACCTCTTTTAAAGTGTTGTGATTTTTTTAATCACATAAATGAACTTTATTCTTGTTATCATTTTATACCAATCATTATTTATGTCTGTGTTTACCTTTTTATTAACCATCCCTTCTTTGCTTTGGACTGTCCTTCTGTCCTTTTTTCTTTCTCTCTTGAAATGAATTCTTTAAAATATATTGTCACAAAGCCAGTTTGTGGTAATCTAAGTTTTACCTTTCTAAAAATGACATTTTGCCAGAATTATCCTTTTTAAAAATATTTTATTTATTTGAGAGGAGGGGAGAGAGAGGGGGATAGAGTGAGTACAAGAGCTGGGGTGGCAGGTGTCAGGGGCAGTGAGGAGAGGGAAAAGCAGACTCCCTGCTCAGCAGGAGCAGGGAGCCCAACACGGGGCTTGATCCCAGGACACTGGGATCATGACCTGAGCTGAAGACACTTAACTGACTGAGCCACCCAGGGGTTCCCAGATTTGTCCTTTTTAAGCACATTGATTTGAAACCATTACTTCCATGAAGGAGCTTTTCTAACTGATAAACAAATGTTTTTAAAGGTTAATGTCACCTCATTTTTCTGTCTTCTAATGTGAATTCTTCTCACTGGTAAAATCTAATCTAGAACCATCTGGGCAAGGTGACTCTTAAAAATACAGTTATTGGGTGCCTGGGTGGCTCAGTGGTTTAAGCTGCTGCCTTCGGCTCAGGTCATGATCTCAGGGTCCTGGGATCGAGTCCTGCATCGGGCTCTCTGCTCAGCAGGGAGCCTGCTTCCTCCTCTCTCTCTCTCTCTGCCTGCCTCTTTGCCTACTTGTGTTCTCTCTCTGTCAAATAAATAGATAAAATCTTTAAAAAAAAATACAGTTATTATTTCTCCTTTGCCATTCCAAGAACACTTAGAAGTAAATGATAAGATACCACATAAACTAGTACATGGAATAATCAGGCTCACAGAAAAGTGACATTTGAGTAAAGCTCTGAATGATTTAAAGAAAAAGAAATCGTTAAGCTTTCTGGAGGAAGAACATACTGACCATAGTGCAAGGATCTTGAAATCAGAGCATTCCTAATATGTTCTAACAAATGCTAGGTAGTCTTTGTGGTTACAGCAGAATAGGCAAGAGTGAGAGTAGTAACACACATATTCAAAGAGATCATGGGAACTAGATCTATGCTCTATTTTGATTCTTACCCTTAGTAAGGTGGGAATCCTTGGGAAGGTTTTGAGCAAAAAAGCATAAATGTTTACCATCTTGAAGTATATATATTTTGGTTATTTTTCCACTCAGTAAGCAACATATAGGCTCATGTGTGACATCAACACTGCCAAGCAAACTTGTTGTAATAAATGATAATACTGATGAGAAAGATGATAATGATGCTAATAATACCACCAAATATCACTATCATCATACACTGGTTACTGATTTCCTATTTTATATATATGAATATCTGTATCTATATCCATCCATCTATTTCTGTCCATATCTATACATGAGTTCAGTTGCCTTTAATGCGAAATCAGTAACCAGCCTACCATAGTAAATAATAATCTTTTACATCACAAACATATACATATTTAATTTTAAGAATTTAAGTATGACATAAACACTTTCAAATATGAAGTAATAAAGTAGCATATACTATACATGGTGGACTTAGTACAGTCTGCATCCTGCTTCCTGACTTAATCGTGATTACAATAAATTTCCCTCATTGACCTACTTCAACATGCTCCACATAGCACTTTTCCCCTTGAGATTATGACGGCACATTATGTAGGCCAAATAAAAGATTCTTTTCAGAAACACTGGAAATCTCATCAGCATATTTACATACTTATCACAGAGGATATGCTACATTGCCTAAAGTTTTAAAAATAATAATGCAGACCACTTAGCTAATGAAGATACAGTCTGAAAGCTTTTTATTTCTATATAGTAAATTGCATTTTAATAGCATTCCATTTATTTAATGAGTATATTTTTGTAACTTTCATCTAAGTATAAATTCTCTAAAAGTTCAAAATTAAAATATTATTTAAGGGAAATAGTACTTCAGTAGCAATTTCAGTCATACTGAGCCATATTAAATTCAATTGCTAAAAAATTCTTCATAGAAATTTTTTTGTAATGAGATAAAATTTTCTAATTCCTGTGCTCTCAAAAGAAGAAATTGCTTCTATGACATTTTGAGAAATATTATAACAATTTTACAATTTTCTATAATTAAATATAAAACTAAGAAATGAGAAGACTAGCTAGAGAAGAATTTTTTTACATCTAAGTATTTGATGACACGTATTATGTAATAATAATATCTGCCACATTATTTACCCTTTATTTAATCACTCCTGACTAACATAATTAATTTGTTCAGTATACATCATAATTTCTATTTAATTGGTAGATATAGACCATGATGAGAGAAAGACGATTTGTAAGTTTTGGTAACTGATTGTAACTAGTTATGATACTAAGTCAATGCTTATGATATTAATTCAATTAAGAAACATAAATAGGAGCAGAAGACAATTAGGAACTTTTTGAGGAAAATACATACACTGTTCATTAGCTTACATTCACACATCTTGTTTGTTAGTTAGTTTGTTTTTAGGAGCCTTTAGCACAAATGTCCCAAACTGGAAAGGCTCCGCATGCCCAAATGGTGAATGAATAAACAAGCTATGGCACAATGGACTATCCTGTTATGGGCAACACTGTGGAGGAGTCTCAGATGTATTTTGCTAAAGTTACAAGTTGTATTATTCTATTCCTTTGACATTCTGGAAAAGGCAATACTATGTTAGTTCAATTATTCCTAGTTGCTAGCCACAGAAACCCAAGATGAAACAACTTGAGAAAAATAGTTATATTATCAGGAAAGAACTTTGGAAACAGGGGACTTTAAGGAGAGAAAGTGATTGCATCTTAACATAACTTGTCCTGGGTATTAAGTTTGCTCATCTTTAGGTACCTGTCAAGGGTTTGACTCACCAGGATCACTGGAGTAGAACAGACAAACGAATACTAGTTTGAATAAGCATATAACCTACAATCTTAATAGTTAAGGTTCCACATGCATATCCATACAATGTATATCTACAAGAATGCTAGCATTAAGTCCAAGGTGAATTTGAATTAAACTTTTAATCATCAACATAACTATTACTATGAAAGCAACATTTGAGTAAAAAACCCAACTAATCTTATCAGAATTTGCTAAAGTGCTTAATATATTAGTAAAAGAAAGAAAAACAATGTAATTTAAATACAAGCATAAGAATTTCTCAATGAGTTATTGCATGTTATAAGGAGATTTACTATGCCTCAGCTTCATTCTCAAGTTAATTTGTAGACCACCTAAACTAAAAGATTTTGAATAGTTTAAAATAAATGACCCTTTATTTTGTTAACATAGGCCAACCTTTATATGGTTTACATAATTCTTTCAGAAAGGAGACTAGTGAAGGAATTGAGGTGATTCCTATTGTCTGTCAACCATCAGTGATTTAACTGGATGGCCACCAGTACCTAGGAGCAGCCAAAATTCCTGTTTCTCTGTTCCTCTGGTCATTAACTACAAATAGAGAAAAGAAAAAAGATGAGAAGAAATGAAATAGGTATATTATAAACAACAAATAATGTCTACCTCAAATATTAGTTAAGTTAAAACGCTACCCAAAACATTAACTGACGGTAGGTTTTAGTTCTCATGTTTATTGATGATCATGTGGCTATGTATACATGGCACTAAGAAAAGTCTGCATTGATTCTCACGGACTCTTATGGGTGATTATTAGTCAGAATGAAACATTTAGGGGTGCCTGGGTGGCTCAGTGGGATGAGCCTCTGCCTTCGGCTCAGGTCATGATCTCAGGGTCCTGGGATTGAGCCCTGCATTGGGCTCTCTGCTCAGCGAGGAGCCTGTTTCCCCTCTCTCTCTGCCTGCCTCTCTGCCTATTTGTGATCTCTCTCTCTCTGTGTCAAATAAATAAATAAAATCTTAAAAAAAAATAATGAAACATTTAAACATATTTAGCATTTCCAAGAGCCTCATAAAATGTAGGTTATAAATAAATACATGCTGAATGAAGAAACTTAAAGATATAAAGTTTGACTGTCAATACTCATACTTTTGAAAAAATTTATAAGCATTTAAAGTACCAAACTTAATAAATAAGATTGATGTAGCTTTCATATATTTATTGAAATTTTTATAATTTTTATAATTCCATGAGGGGTTTATTAATTCTGTATCTATAATTTAAAGAAACTGAGATTTGGAGAATGAAGGAGATTTCAGTTAAGGGTATTTAAAATAGGTTGTTTATAAACCTGTATGATAGCCAGACTAGGGAAGTAACTTGCATTGAGATACATCTTTTTTTTTGTACAGTCAAGCCATAAGATGGACTTTAAGGATATTTGGATACTTTTAAAATACAGGTTCAACCTGCTAAGTTTCTGAACATACCAAATTACCAAAAATCAATTTATCTATTGCCTCTGATATCATCTTTGTTTCTAAAACTCAGAGTAGAAAAATATCATGCATCATGAACATTTCTCATAAATCCTAGACATTTCCTCATGGCTTTCAAGTCAATCACAGACCTGGCCTGACCTTCTTAGTTACTGAACTTGAGAGATTATGACTCAAGGAAGCCTTGCTCTGTGCAGACATCAAAAAAAGAAGCTGTTGAAGAAAATTGGAATTTAGTTACTTGATCTTTGTGAGATTGAGATCTAATCCTTTCCTTTGCCAGAGTCAATGGGCAGTTGTCTAAACTTCAACTTATTTTTAGAGTGATATATAGCAGAGATGTCAAACCCCATGAAAATATTTTTTAAAAGACACAGAACTGAAACCGCACATCCAAAAGGAATATGCTATTGCCATTTTCTCACTGCCTAAACTCAGATTTATAAAGACAAAGAGGACACAAGTAGACTATTATAGCATCAGGTATTGGAAACTATTTTCCCCTAATGATGCCAATAAAATTAAACCAAAATCATACATATAATAATCATTATCAAGTAAGTACATGACAGTTTAGTTTAAAATGACTTTGACTTTATAATAATACATATATAGAAGACCTTGAATAGTACATTTAAAAGCATGAGAAATAATATAAGTAATTGGTGTAAGGAGAATTGCCTTTGAGACTTAATGGTTTTTGATAGTGATGAAAATATACTACTTAATAATTTCAAGTCTTTATATACAAGGCTCTGTGAATCATGATTTCATATAAACTTCAGGCAAATCCCATATGGTAGGTATTTGGCCATATGGCAGGTAATATTACCATGCCCCATTTATAAAAGAATAAAATGAGGCTGAGGTTTTTTTTTTTTTTTTTTAAATAGCCCAAGTTTTCAGAGTATATGACACAGGTAGTGCTGGAACCAGATCTCATAGAAGGGCCAGAGTTCTTAAAAAGTTGATATGAACAAGAATTCAGAAAAATGTACAAAAAATAATTACAAATCAACAGAGTGAGTTAAAGAAGATAAAAACTAATGAAACAGAGGACCAAAACACCATTAAAATAAAACATAATTCTTCTGAAAGTCACACAAGACAGAATGTACATGAGAAAAATCAAATTCTAACAAAGAGAAATCTTTGGTCACAAGGAACTTGAATGAAGACAAAAAGTGAAAAATACTAGAGAGAGAAGCTAATAGATATGGAAGAAAAGACACTTGATTTTGGAAAGAAATAAAACTAACAGGAAAAGCATTCAAAACTAAAAAATATTTAAGATTTCCATATAAGAGAAGGGAGTTGGGGGAAATTAGAGGGGGAGATGAACCATGAGAGACTATGGACTTTGAAAAACAATCTGAGGGTTTTGGAGGGGTGGGGGATGGGAGGTTGGGTGAGTATTGCATGGAGCACTGAGTGTGGTACATAAATAATTCTGGAACACTGAAAAGAAATTAAAAAAAAAATTAAAATTAAAAAAAATAGAAAGCAGAAGGAAAAAATAAAGATTTCCATATAGAGAAAGAACTGGGTAAACAGAGTGAGATTATATTTTGCTACAGGAAATTTGTGAACTGGGTGTGCTAAACTGAAATGACCCTGGAACCATGTTCTTGAATTTCTTGAGCTCAAGAATCCAAAGCAGAAAAGAAGAATAACCTCTGCACTTAAGCTAATTCAGAAAATTCATTATTTGTGACTGTGCCCCAGAGAGAAGGGAGAGAATGAAGCATTTCTTAAGGAAACTATGAAATCCAGACAATTCAGTCAAGAAAAACAAAAGTCATGTTGTAATGGCGAAGATGACCAAAACATTTAAAAAATAAAATGTAGATTAAACAACTATGGAAATTGTAATTAGAACTGATAGTAATCATTATATGTAAGAATGGCAATAAATTGGCACCTGTGTGGCTCAGTTGGTTGGGCAACCGACTCTTGATCTCAGCTTGGGTCTTCATCTTAGGATCATGAGTCCGAGCTCCATGTTGGACTCTACACTGTGTGTGGACCTACTTACAAAAGAAAAGAAATTTAAAAATTTTTAAAAGAATGGCAATAAAGAAAAATTTGTACTCAAAAGATAAGTTGGTGACTCAGAGAGTTTGATAATTTCTAAAATTGAAAAAAAAACTACATGTAATATATAAATATAATTTTGTTTTTATTTAGAAAAAATAGATTCTCATGGCACAAACAGTTTGACTAATGGACATGATTTGTATCTAGCATGTAAAAAAACTATCTAGAAGGAAAAAAGTCATGGAAATATTAAATTCCTATCTATGTGAGTTTCCAAGAACTTGGAAAAATTCACAAATATTGTTTTAAAAGAAACTTTTTGACTCCAACATCTTAAGAAGTTTAAAATAATTTCTCTGCACACTCTAAAAGAGTTTCTTTAAAAAGCATTTGTGTTGGTGAAGAAACAGTTGTTGAAATTAATGGATATTTTCAGATCTCATTTGTGTGATTTCAAATAAAATTAAATTCATCACTCTCTATTTATAAATGGAATTTCTATCCATCTTTCTATTTGTATTTCAGTAGACTAATTGAAAAATGTTCAAGCAATATTTACCCAAAGCTAATTATGCTGGTTCTTATCAGAGTTAGGATGATTTCATTTTTACTTTTCTATACTCCTTGAATTATCATGAATATATATTACATCTATCTAAATAATTTAACATTTTTGATATAAAATAAATAAAATGACATAATTTTTTTATTATAAAATGAGCCCATTATGATGAAATATTTATAAGGAAATGTGGGGTTTATCTGTTCCTAAAGTATTGAACTGATTATCAAGATATTTAGTATAAGAATGCCCTTGCCAAAGCAAAGCAGGAATATTGTTCATGGTCAGCATAATTTATATTGATTATCTTCACAAAACATAAACTTGGGTTTTGTTATGTATACCAGCTGCTATAAACCATAACAAGTCTCATTGTAAGTAATATAGTTGACTCATCCATGTGTATGATGCTTGATCATGCAGCAAATCTACCACACTCTCTAAAACTGTGGACATTTGTTAGTTATGTTCTGACATAAGCTTTTGCCAAAATGCCAAGTAGCTACTTTATTTAAGCATGATTTGGATGACTCTTTATCCACTCTAGACTTCACACTCAAAAGAGAAAGGACGCAAAGATTTTATCCCTTATTATAGACATTGTTCCACCATTGGTATCGGCTATGCGATCATTTATTCTATTAATGATCCTACACGTTTCCATCAGAATCAATTGGATGAATAACTAACTACTGTTCAAACAAGGTCATTCTCCCATTACTGAGTGCCTTAGCCTCATTAATGATAATGGGAGGGAGGGCTGCTGGCCCGCATCAGAATGAAATAGGCTTAGTGGGAAACATTCAAAGATCAACAAGAAAATTACAGCTTTTTAAAAGTTATTATTAAAGAATTCATTTTCTTGAAGAAGCAAAAGTCAAAGCAATTAAATGGCCTGTTTTTATTGGTGATCAAAATATACATAGTCACTGGATAGTACTACATTCAAAAGTTCAAAATAAATAGCATAGTTCTTTTATTTTTATTGCTGTCTATGTGATACAGGGGAAGGAGGAAATGGTTCCTTACCCTCCATCTTCCAACACTATTTATGCTTTTGCTTTTTAATTCAAGGTTGTGTATTTTGAGTCTTAAGATAGTATTAAAGTTGGGTGTGCTTTGTTCCTTGCCTAAGGCTCTTCCACATAAGTATTTTATTCTTAAATGTAGATGTTAATTGAACCAGACACAGATGGGGGGTTAATGGATTGCAAGTCCTCATTTTGTGGAACTGAAGGCTTCTTTTAATAAGGTTCCTATTAAACATTTGCCAGTTACCGCATGTTTATGATAATTCAATTGAGCTGAATGTTAATTTTACCTTGGAAATTTAAAGCACTGGTTCTCAAGGAAAATACATTAGGATCACCTGAGGTGTTTGTTCTACTTCTAGGTCTCAAGCTCAGTGATTTTGATTTTTAGTGGGGCCTGAGATCAAGAAAATTTAAAGTACCTCAGAAGAGGACCACATTTTGAGAAAGACTGGTTTAAACTTATACTTATTAACCTTCCATGATGTATTTACTGAAACAAAAAATGACTAGTCTTCTTTGGCTTTTTAAGATCTAATTTCTTGTACCACTTTCCTTTTCCTGTCTCCTCCCAAACTTCATTTTTGATCATATGTTTGCCAACAGAGCACAAGTATTACTAAACTTAGCTAATATTTCCTAGGAGAAGAAAAATCATAGTACTGATAAAAAAAAATAAAAAAATATTTAAAAAATTATGTATAATAAAGTCATACATAATATTTTTGAAGGAAATGACAATGTTTACAGGTTTTTGCCTCATAAAGTTCAACCTCTAGCATCTTTTTTTTAGAAGAAAATTTGGATCCTTACTGGTCCAGATGATCAATTTCCTTTCCTATATTATCATGCATATATAGATAGCTTCCTTTTATAATTTCTAATAAAAATTAATAATTTCTGATAATTAAGAAGTTTTTAGGCAATTCCAGAAGTCACTTACTAACTGTGGAATATCCTGTTTATTAATTTAATTTTTAATCAATTCTTTCAAAAAATGGTTGATAACAACTCTTGTCGGATTGCTGTTACTCTAGCTAAAATCGCATATATAAAGCATTTAGCACAATTACCAGTACATGTGAAATACTCCGTGAACACCACCTGGAATTAATATTATTTTCATCTTCTAATTATTAATAAAATGTAATTTCATGATTATAATGAAACTGTTTATAGTTGATAGATTATTTGAAGAAACTAAACATTTTTCTCTTACTATAAGAAGCTGACAATTTCTTTTTTACTGAATGATACATCTATTGTAAAAAGGGTATATGCCCTGCTTCTCGATTCAAACTAGGACAAAGAAGGCAATGGCAAATCAATGCATAAGTAAATGGCATTCTGACATGACAGATAAATAGGCTCAAGATAGAAACAATTTTGTGGTGTCATGGTTATCTTTACAGTAAATTTAAAAATGACTGTGAAAACCATGAATTCTGTATTTGTCTATCTTAAGCTAGGACAGAGGCATCATAAAAATGAAAGAGAATGTAGTGTCAAGGAATGATAAAATGTGGTAGAATGGTCTGTTCCTACTACAACTTGTACCTGTTATAGAATGAAGGCTGCTGGACCGTCTAGCTAAAGAAAGCACAACTTACCTTCCGGTGATACTTGTACCAATTTGAAAAGAAAATCAGAAGTGAATCAGAAATTATTGAAAACAAGAAGATTCAAACTATTCATTTGGGAAAAGATTAAAAACCAAGAGAACACTATCAGAAACCCCATTAACTAAAGTGAGATTTCCTATTATTCAACACAAATTAAACTAGAAACATAATCAAGTTAAGAGGATGTTTATGTTGAAACTTGCTATTTCAATTTTCTTCCTTGATCTTGTGGCTGATACAAGTACTCAAACAGATACAAGGCATTTGTTGCTGTCCCTTCTCCTGAGTATCATTAAACACACATGGACTTTTATAAACTCAATGTGCTGCAATCCCTTGCAGTTATTGTTTTTGAAAACTTTAGCCTGTGGGAAAAGTTGACAATGCATTATAGACCCATCTTATATATTCTCACCCCAGACCTGTAATTCAGCCATTGCCCAAGAAGGTCTGGCTATTTATTGTGAGGTAAAACATCCTTCAGAGTTTAAAAAAAAAAAAAAAAAGGCAATTTTGCAAAGAGCAATTTTTTAAAAATATTTTATTTATTTATTTGACAGAAATCACAAGTAAGCAGAGAGAGAGGGGGAAGCAGGCTCCCTGCCGAGCAGAGAGCCCGATGTGGGGCTCGATCCCAGGACCCTGAGATCATGACCTGAGCTGAAGGCAGAGGCTTAACCCACTGAGCCACCCAGGTGCCCCTGCAAAGAGCAATTTAGAGACCAACAGAATACTTAAAGGAGAAAGGGTTCTATGTCCATATAGATCATCATAGAGCCCAAATCAGCCTGATGAGGAATAGCAGTCCACTTCTCTCTACTATTTCAGAGAAATATCAACATTTGAACTGACAGATGCATCTAGACAGGATGCTATCAGAGGCTAGTACCCAAAAGAATCTCCATTGGAGGGTCTTGAAAATAAAGAAATTCTAAGTTTGTGTGTCTGAATAGGCACCCGATAATTCAAAATTTAACAAACATCCCCAGGTAATTCTGATGGTGATGATCCATACTTAGGAAAATATTTAGGAAAGCTATTGGGATGTTAGTAATATCCAGGTAGTTCATAGACTAACAGACCCCATTCTGCTATCACTTCTCAAGCCTGTTGAGTTCACTATTCTTCATGGTTGCTGTCTGTGAACCTCTTCATGAATGTAGGCTACCACAGTCTTGTCAGTCATCTTCCCCACTTCACCATCTATTCTAAGGAATCTAGCCTTCAATAATCCTGTAGGTCTAATCATCTCCTTCAACTCCCACATTGAGAATCTCAGTTATATTCACATAAGCATAATTTGCAGAGACAAATGTAAATTTAATATTGGCCCAGTGATTAAAGAATTACTCTGCACCGCATTTGTTAAGACCTGTTAGGTTTGAGGTTGGAGATGGGCATAGGAGGAATGTCAGCAAATAAGGAGGAAGAGAAGAATCACCAAAATGCATTCAGTGCACTGAGCCTCAGTGGCTCAGTCTGTTAAGTGTCTGACTTCACCTCAGGACATGATTCCATGGTCCTGGGATCTATTCCCAAATTGGGCTTTCTGCTCAGTAGGGAGTCTGCTTCTCCCTTTTACCTTGTTCCTCCCCCCTACTCATTCTCTCTCTCTCTCTCAAATAAATAAGTAAAATCTTTAAAAACATTTTTTAAAAGTGCATTCAGAAATTGTTTTCTAGGTAAAGCATTAAGATATTTATATAATTTCATCCTAAAAGAAAACCCTACTAGTCTTGCTCTCTCTCTCTAAACATAGTATTTTATATTATAATATTAAAAGCAAAGATTTAAAGCTTAGACTGATAAAGTAATTTTATAGAGTAGCACGCAAAGATGTGGGAAAACAGGAATTTGAAGTCAGGTTAGTTTGATACAAGAGTGATTTTATAAAAAGTAGGAGAATCTTAAGAGGATACATCAACTAAAAGAAATCTTGTCAAATCCTAAGGAGATAGATTTTACTCTCCACAACAGAGAAGTTGGTTTAACTATAGCACAGAGAATAAAACTGAAAAAGTATCACAGCAAAAGAGATTCAGCTCAAACATTAAAATAATATATTTTGGAACCTTGTACCTACAGACATGGCGATGGAAATCTAGAATAATGATACTCTTTGATATTTTACCTGTACTTACTTATATATTTTGGAATTAAATGTGACCTTACCAAAATCTTTATTGACAAGCATCTTTCACATGTGTGATGAAATTTTACTTCCAAGTGAGAAAGAAGAAAAAGGTAGTGAAACTCAAAACTTATCTAACCACTGCTAAGAGCCTTTCTTAAAGCCAGAAAAAGCAGGGTGGCTCCAAAGGTAAAGTAGAATTTCTCCATTATCTAGCTCAGAAGGGAGTTCAGCTTTATAGGAAATACTTTCAGAATCTCCTTGTGAATTTCCTTGCCAACTCCAAAACCCAACTTTAATGACATTTCCTTGATATATTTTCCTTCTTTTTCAAGGTCAGCTATTTTGAACTCAGCCAAACCCAAAACAGAAGAGGAATGCATACAATATGTGATGTTTGCTAATTGAATCTTTTCTGATTTGATTGAAGTGTAATTTTACATAAATGAATCATTAAATAGTCCAATTTTAATCTACTTAAATTAACAAAACTTACTTGGAATTTTTCCTAGCATCTCTAACAACTAAGGTTAAACATTAACAAAGTATTTCTTCTACCTTATACATATTGTGTTATACTGTTTAGTTGTACAGTGTGTTAGAAACTGAAAACCACCTACAGGTAGTGATGAATTGATTTTTAATTATCTTTTGTCAAAATGATATTTCATTGTAGTTTAGGTAAGATAATAATGCTTTGTGTCTGATGATAGTCATAATCATAATGTGAACAAATGTAAAAACAAGAGAATTTGAATAACAAGTAATATTGTGTTAACATGTCAATAATTAGAATGATGATTGTAAATATAAAACCCTTCTGTAGATTATCAAGGTAGATAATTTATGTATATTAATATATTAATATTAATACATTAAAATATTACTGTAGATTAAGTCAAAGTGAAACTACCACTAATATCAATATAATAATAAACACTAACAGAGAAGAGTAAGCTTCAGTTTCAATTACAATTTCTTACTATTGACTGATAATACCAGGTTCTCATTAATAGTCATGTCACAAACTGTCTGCAGTTCCAAGTTTTTAGAAGACATATTTGCTTGATTTTCCCTTTTAGTAAATAATTCTGTTACAACTTCCAGTCTTTCTAGTGCTTTCTCCTATACATACTTACTTTTTCTTTGTAAATAACTTACCTTTCTATTTTTTTTTCTTCACTCAAGCTATTCAATAGTACTATCCTATGAAGCTTTCCTAAATTGATGGAAAAAGATTTACAGTTAAGTCAAGAAGGAGAAATCTCCATGATTTAATTCACAAGCTAAAGCTTTGCTAGTAAACTAAGGTAGATCTGTGAATTATTTTTTTTTCTTTTTTAAAGATTTTATTTATTTATTTGTCAGAGAGAGAGAAAGAGAGAGCATAAGCAGGGAGAGCAGCAGGCAGAGGGAGAAACAGACTCTCAGCTGAGCAAGAAGCCCAAAGCAGAACTTGATCTCCAGATCCTTGGATCATGACCTGAGCTGAAGGCAGATGCTTAACTGATTGAGCCACATCCAGAATGTGATTTCCTCTGAAAATGATGAAATAGCAAATGTTTCAAAAGACAGAAAAATGCAAGTTTACTATGACTTCCTAACGATATTTAGATTTATACATGAGCACAATGGATTCATAGAGTAAGAGGGAAATAAAATGAGATTTATTCAAATTTTTTAAAGATTTATTTATTTATCTTAAAGAGAGAGGAAGGGGCGGGAGCGGGGAGAAACCCAAGCGGACTCTACACAGAATGTAGAGCCTGACAATGGGGCTCAATCTCATGACCGAGAGATCACAACCTGAGCTGAAATCAAGAGTCAGATATTTAACCAACTGTACCACCCAGTCACCCCTTATTCAATTTTTTAAATGCATTTTCTTGTTGTTCTTTAGAATAACACACAGAACAATAAGCCATGAAACATCAATACTTGCAAATAATTAGACATATTCAAAAAAGAATTGAAAATTTAAGAATAAATATAATGGATCTTATTAAATATGGAGGGTTATAGATTTTTTTTTAAAACTGATTCAATACCTACACCTATTAAACAGACATTTAGTTTATTGCTTATGTTAGGAAGGAAATTTTTTCCTTTTCCTTTCTTCCTTTCTAGGTTCTTTGGTCTAATAACTAAATTGACATAAGACAATTAACAGGAGACAAATTGAATTTCCTATGTATGGGAGCTCATAGAAATATGAGACTCAAAGAAGTGATGAAAGCAGGCAGCTTTTACACCTTTAAGACAAAGGAACAATAAATTTATAAAGACACGAGAACACAAAATTTTGGGTTTGGGTTAATAACTTACTGAGGAAGTAGCAAGTTTTGTTTATATAGTCGTCTCAGTTCTAAATTATCTACCTCTGGTGATAAGGATGTTTCTCTACCCCCTGGTACAGGGAGGATGCCCTTCACGTGGAGGATTTATCTTCTGCCTTCATGGGGACGAAGGAGGGTCAGACTGACCTTCTTGCATGGGCTATTTCTTATGTAACTTTAATTCAAATAAGCAGTAAACCAGAGTGGTGTATTTTCAGGTGGCATATTTCTGCCCTCCCTCACTTAATATTTCTGCTTCTAATTTAAGAGGGATTTGAGAAAGATAGAGAGTTTACTCTGATAATGTGGAGGGGGTCCATTTTGCATATAAATCATAAAAATTGAAAGAGATAAAGAGGAAGGGATAACTGTCAGATAGGCTGGAGAATAGAGGAGCCATATTAATTTCCTCTTTGTCTAACTTGGATTCTTGGCAGGTAATTTGTTGTCAGAACTTTTGTACTGATACTTATAGACAGCACATAAATCTATGGAATTGTGTCATAAAGTACTTGGGTCATGCAAAACAGAATGGAGTCTGATACTTTTTATTCATAATCTTAAGTTTCTCAACAGTAGTATATTTCCTGCCTAAAACAAATTTACCTAGCATAGAGTTTATGAATCATAATGGTTCTAAGCACTAGCCTGGCAGTGAGCTTGAAAGATTTGATATCTAACAGTGCTGACAGCTGTGTATCGGGTAATTTTTTTAACTTGAGTTTCCCAAGACATTTAGATGTAATACTACTACTAATAATAATGATAAATGAAGTTAGTCCTACATGAACCACCTCTTTATTAATAGTGGGCATTATTTCACCAAAAGACTTCAGAGATTTGATTAAATCAATCACCTGGCCTAGGTATGCAAGTTTAGCTCTGACTATGGGTAATTAAAAGACATACAAAATTATGTATACATTAAAAAAAAAGAAAGTCATGCTAACAAATACATCCTCATTTCATAGGGAAACTAGAAGAACTCTCCTGCCACAGCTTACCCATTACTGAAATATTCAAATATCACCCTTTCTCTGGACTAATTTTATTACTTTTGGAGAATTTTCTACTGCAAATGGCTACTAGAAGGACATCCTACTTACAGATGTCAGTCATCCCTCTTTTCTGGTAGACTTTTAAATTAAATCAGGCAGAAAGCATTTACAGAAAGCCTACAGTACCATAACTCTGAATATATCAATAAAACTAATGGAGACTTAATGCAGGGCAATAGGGAATGACACACAAATTAAAATAACTACCACAAAATAGGGACATTTTAAATACTAATGGAATACACATTTATTTTACTTAAAAATGAGAGAGAAGAAAAGAATATGGTGCAAATTCAGTGAGCCTCTGTTCTAATGCTTAGTAAGCTAAAGATATGGGGTGAGAAAATGAGATTTTGACTATGAGATGGAACAGTAGAATAATTTTAGCTCTCTGGACACTGTCTGGTGAGGACAGGACTTGGTAAGTTCTGAGTATGTGTTTGCTTGAACCCCCGTCTTACTCACATTTAAATCCCTACCACCTATCATGAAATGGCACTTGGTTAGAATATGTCATGAATTCATAGTAACCTCTGCTTTTGAAATTTTCCTTATCAAACACAGGACTTAAGGCTGACAGTCCTCTTTAGATGTTATTCTTTGAACAACAAGTTTAAATTACCATAAACAGCTTTCTTTTTTACAATGGGGACATATACTTCTAGGGTTATCTATCTTTTGGGCCTTAGTTGCTTCAGCATTTTGTTTCTGGAAAAGGTTGAAGTAAGGACAGTTTCGTCTATCAAATAGAAAACTTAGGAAGATAAAGCAAATGATTCTCTCATGGTTGAATCACCTGGCTTTGTCAGACTTACAGAGGATCAAGTTTAGTTGGTACAGAAGTGGAAAGATCTCAGGGCAGAGAAAATACTACAAAATGTGACACCCCAAGGTCTTCTCTGGGTGACTATGATTGGTAAATATCAAGTTTCACTAAGAATAATAATAACAAAAATGCTATTTGCGTCCATAGGGGAGGAAAAACTTTACTTCTACTCTCTTAGGGTCTCTGGCTGGGCTTGAGAATTAAATTGGCATAAGAGAGATTAATAGGAGAAAGGCATGCAGATTTTTACCTGTATGTGGGAACCCCCATGGGAAGATGAAGACCCAAAGAAGTGGCTAGACCTGTGTTTATGTATTAGGTTGAATAAAGGAAAAGTAACTAAAATATATAGAAAAATGAAAGAAAAACGAGTTATTTTAAGGTCTGTTTTGCAGATTTCACTTGGCCTTGACTCCTTGTCTTTGGTGATAAGGATGTATCTTTCCTTTTGTTACAGGGAGAGAATCTTTCACATGGGTGTTTCATCCCCTGCTTCCATGAAGAAAGGAAGGTGAGTGTAGTTTTGCTGTGGCTGTTTGTAAAGTGCCTTTAGTTCAAAATGCATATGCCAAATCTATATGCCACCTTTCCTGTCCTTTCTGCATACTGTTAGCTAGTTAAGCTCCAAGATGGCAGCAATCAGTGCTGAAGGCTCCGTTTTTCACTAGTTACATTGTAAAGCCATCTCTTTCAACCCTTTTCTTAATCCGTCATATTGTGCAAATGAGTACATATGCTAATGGTGCAACTAAAAGTCCTTAAAGCTGATGGGGATGGGAGCAGACCTCATCACACCTCCTCCCCCATAGGTACCCCCAGGTGCAACCACATAATGCCCCTGCTCATAGGCTCCTTAGATCATGCCAACACCAAAGAGTGAATAAAATGCTCAATGGACACATGTACAGATGTGTCACATGTACAGATATTCTGGAAGGACATTTCAGCTTCAGCTGTGAATCTACCACTAGAAATCGATGAAGTTAGATAGCTCAGGAAAAATACATTAAAAGAGAAGCATTAAAATATCCCATTGCAATGCATTCCATCCTGGATATCCTTTTTCAGAAATATAACAGAGATGGGCATATTTCCCTAAATATGATAACCACTAAATATATATTATTATTTAATGAATCCTATATATGACTCATGTACAATGACACAATTAAAAAGCCATCCACTGCTTACATTTTGGGGGCTTAAAACTCTTTTAATAATGGTTTTCAAGCTATGGATATTTTTTCCTTTAAAAAGTACGCATAAGGTTTCATGATGCTACACATTTCTTAGGAACTATTTATAGGCCATGGGTTCCAAGCTGAGGTCTCTTGCTTTGGTCAAACTCTTATTTCACAGAGGAGCAAACAGAGACCTTGGTACTTCACTTGGATGAAATAACCAGTCTAGGGCAATGAAACCCAAATTCATGAGGTTCAGTTTATCGCTCTTTCTACCATGTCATTCTCTCTCCCTCCCATTTATAGATGAAAGATGACTGAATAAAAGAATTCTGAGATTGCCCTAATAACGGAAGAAGTCACTCAGGGATGCTATGCCCTAAAATAAGTAGCATTTTTTTAACTGAGGGCACATCTAACTTAATTGTCACATATCATTCTCCTGTAAGCAGAGCAATAACACACAACTCATCGGGATTTCCTGAACATCAGGCACTTAATTAGAAACTGTGTCTATCACTATCTCACACATTTAAAAGATACTTTTGCCAATAGTAGGAGATGGCAGGGCTATTTTGGGTTTTAATGAGCCTTATTTACTTGTTTTCTCAGTCTCAATCTATATCATATTAAACATATCAAAATTCATTCATATTGCACAGGAAATAACATCAATGTATAACTGCAAAAGAGTTAGTTTGTGGTAAAAATATCTAAGATATAATATTACATTTGGTAAACATACAATTATATACTTATAAGTTTTAATATTGTAATGCTTTTCCTATTCTGAACCAATACTTTTTTTTCACATTTAAACATTTTTCTGAATCTGTAAAAAGCAACTAGGCCTAGGCATGTGCTCAAACAACCGATACATGAAGCTGTCATGACAGAGATGTCTGTTAACTGGAAGGAATCTCCAAAGATTTTGCAATTTAGCATAGACTGACATCCAAAATCATTGATCATGAATACATCAAGGGAGAAAGAGTATTCCCTTCTCCTCAAACTTTGAATCCAAACAAGCTGATGTCTTCAGAGACCAGCCTACAAAGGCCAGGGAGATAAAGTTTGAGATAAGTTAGAGCTAAGGAGATATATTAATCTGGGTTCCTCAGAGAAGCAGAACCCATAGGATTTACAGAAGCTAAGAAGTCCCATGATCTGCTGTCTGTGCTCGTGAAACTCGGGAATGCTGGTGTTATAATTCAATCTAGGTATGAAGGCCAGGGACACAAAGGAGCTGATGGTATAAATCCTCATCTGAGGGAAAAAATGAGATGTTGCAATTACGGAGGCAGGCAGTAGACAGAAAAGGGGCAACTTCCTTCTTTCTCTGCCCCTTGTTCTATGCAGGACCTCGGTGGATTGGATGATGTCCATCCACATTGGGGAGGGCAATTCACTTCACAAAGTCCACTTCAAATGCTAACACCACTTGGAAACACCACATGCACACCTAGAAATAATGTTTAATCTGGATACCTGGTGGCCAGTTGAGACAGAAACACTCATTACAAGGAACAAATATAAAATGTAGGTAAATTGAACATGCAACTATTGGTTAAATACCCTCATCAGAGCATATTAAGGGCAACGTCTATGCTTGTTCATCACTGTATTTATCTTTCATGGTACTTAACAAATATGTTAGCAAATGTGATTCCCTTGATATCATGTTGATGGGAGTTTTAAAGCATGCAGTTCCAATCTCCATTCCATGCTACAGATATATGAGGATGACCAGGGTGACCCTATGCCTCAGGCTTGTTTCCTTTAACATTTCTCCTACTTTACACTAAGACCACCGGTATCGTGCACCACGAGACTTAGAGAGAACATACACAAAACTATTGGAACCAGAACAGGGCTGGGTGATCAGACATGCAATTAAGGATGGCCATTTTTGCTCTGTTTTGAGATGGGGAAATTAGGCTGTGTGCAAGGTGATCCTCTTCCCTTAAATTGATTCTTTCATGCTTTCTTAATCTATAGTCATCCAGATAAAGACCACACTTCCCAGGTTCCCTTGCAGGTGGGTGTGTCCTTGTGACTGAGTCCCTGCCAATGAAAAATAGTATAACAGGTATGGATAACTTTCAACTTAATCAAAATGAAATTACTTGTTGAAGGCATTCTCTCTTTATCCTTCCTAAAGCCTTAAAAACAAATCAGGAAAGAACCTAAGTCTGACCCTGTAGACACACACATTGTTCCAGAGAGGATGGAATAATATTAAACTAGGAAAACCAAGGTCCTGGGTGATGTTATGGAGCAAATATTCTCCATCTGCCCAAATAAGGAAATGAAAAACATTTATTCTAAATGTACCAATTCCTTTTTTTTCATGAAGTTATGATTATTTTCTCATCAAAATCTCTAAAAAATGTATAATAAATTAATTTCTTAAGCCTTTATAAGAAGATTGATGTTGATATTTGTCCACTTTATCCCTTTTTATTGCTTTTTCTTTGGATAATAATTGCAAACAACATCAAAAATAGTAGGTGTAATTTTTTTTTTGTTTTTTTTTTGTTTGTTTTTTGTTTTTGTTTTTGTTTTTTAATTTTTTATTTTTTATAAACATATGCTTTTATCCCCAGGGGTACAGGTCTGTGAATCACCAGGTTTACACACTTCACAGCACTCACCAAAGCACATACCCTCCCCAGTGTCCATAATCCCACCCCCTTCTCCCAAACCCCCTCCCCCCAGCAACCCTCAGTTTGTTTTGTGAGATTAAGAGTCACTTATGGTTTGTCTCTCTCCCAATCCCATCTTGTTTCATTATTTTTTTTAAAGATTTTATTTATTTATTTGACAGAGATCACAAGTAGGCAGAGAGGCAGGCAGAGAGAGAGAGTGGAGGAAGCAGGCTCCCTGCTGAGCAGAGAGCCCGATGTGGGCCTCAATCCCAGGACTCTGGGATGATGACCTGAACCAAAGGCAGAGGCTTTAACCCACTGAGCCACCTAGGCGCCCCAAGAGTCAAATTCTTAACGGACTGAGCCACCCAGGTGCCCCTAGTCACAGAGAATTTGAATACATTTCCATTAGTTGTTCAGTTTTGAAAAGAATGGAGCTAGGAACCAGATTGCTAAATTCAAAATCCAAGCTCCTATATTTTTAAATTCCTTTATTTATAAATTGAATCACTGAGAGCTTGCTTAACCTCCCTGTCAAAGGAGCCATTCTGATTCAAAAGATTGGTATAAAATCACTTGATGCATTGGGTTTACATGTTCTGAAGAAAAAACAAAACACCTTTAAGGCATTCAGATAGCTAAATATCCATACTGATATGAAAGTAGAATTTCTCTGTGTCACTCTGGAAAACAGAGTATAACAAATAGTAAACTGAGTGGAAAGAAGTTTAGTGATGAAACACTCTAATGAATGGTGTTCCCAGGAACAGCCTTGTCCCAAAGCTGTACTTATTTAAAAATAATATCAATGTCTGGCAAAGACTTTGAATAGAGGATCATTAACCAAGGACAAAATAGGATTGAACTGTCATTACACAATTTCATAAACGATAACTTTCAATTCTTATCTGATCTTCTATGAATGAACAGATCTCATCAACCTATAAGTATACCCCACTGTCATCTTTGCACCAGACATAGGAAGCTCCATCTTGGCTGGCTCAGTGGTGTTTTCTTCCCTGACCTATTTATATATTTGGAATTGTTTCTTTTTGGGAGATGGATTTAGTTAAGGTTTTCATCTTTTCTTTTTTTCCCCTAATATCTGGGCTTTTTATTTAAAACTGTGTTTCTTTAATCTTACACTGTGTATGTGTGTGTGTGTCTGCGTGTGTGTGTGAGAGAGAGAGAGAGGGACAGAGAATAATATATATTCCTGTATTCATGTATGCATGATTTCTTGAATTTCTTAATTAAAACACTAATAGATCAGAATTGTTATCCTTGAATTTTCTATTTATTTGGAAAAAATGTTTGTTGCCAGCACTGCCCAATTTATCATACTGTATTTTAATACAGAGGCATTTTCTACAATTTCATGTGTCTTGAATAAGGCACATATCAGAAGAGCTTAAACTTATCATTGTGGAGCTTACACATGCACCAAAATGAGTTTTTTTTTTTTTTACAATCACTTTTAGCCTAAAACCCAAGGTTTATATCTGTTTATTCCTTTGACTGTTAAACATGTAGTTGCCTGTTTATCCATGTCCCCATATCAGATCTCATTCCACTGTATATAAATGTGAGATAATTAAAGAATAAGTGTTGAAAACATAGAAACTCATTATTCGTCTCATTTTGTAATATACAGCAATTGTTTTGCTCTGGCTTTGAATAGCATCCAGTCTCAGAGCACACAAAATGACAGTAAGGGATTTTATAATATTTTAAACCCATGGGAAGTCAGTGACACAAGAAGATAGCTTTCATTATCTTATTGAAAGTTTCCTAACAGCCAAAATAAATTTTATAAAATTATTTATTTATTTGTGAACGGGCATTTCTATCACAGTCAGAAGATAAAGAGGAAGCAATAACCTAATTCACACATTTGTTTTCCAAAATGTCTCCCTTCCTGTTTCAAAAAAAAATTATTAGCTTCCTATGAAAAGTCTCATTAAATTACAACCTGAAAGTATAAAGAAACACAATCAATCAGCGAGGTCCTTTAAACTTTGCCCTGATCTCCACCTGTATTATTGACCCCTCAAACCGCAGAAGTCTATTTTCCAATCAAAGGCTGAAGGCAAGTGAATGGAAGTAAGGCTAAGGACCAAGAGTACTGAAGACGAGTTCCACTTTCCTCTAGATCTTTCGCAATGTGAGTTGTGTTTAAGTTTCACAGTTGGGTGGATGGGAACACTTGCCACAACAGCAGCACCCACAGGGCAACAGTAGCACATGATTGAATTGAATTTTCTGTTTCTCGCTTGCAGGAGAATCAAGTTTGTTACCATCCTCCTCATCATATTTATGATCACTTATGATCATTTATGATAAATGTGATCATTTATGATCATATTCTTCCCAGCCAGGAATTATGAAGCTTCAATGATTTTATTTCATTATTGAGAAAGTCATCTAGTTTTCATATATTTTCTTATATTTCAAAAAGTCATACTTTTTTAAATCTAAAATACTTTTTCACAAACTAAAATTTATTTCACTCTAATGTCTTTTGTTAGGTTGATCTGACCAATTAAAAAAAATCAGTAGCCCAAAATAATGAGTCTTTTTCAGGACTTCAATAGAAGTGCATATGAGTCATAACTATGTAGCTTCACTGCCTAGCTTTAACTCATGTGAATTCTTTATTAATTTTAATATAATTATTTATGATGACATTATTATGCCATCATAAATAAATGACTTATATAGTTTAAATCTAGATTATGTTCTCTTAGTAAAAAGAGAATTGATAAGTTCTAGATGGTAGGTTTTCCTTTAAAAATTTTTAAATGTACATTTAAATTTTTTATAAATGGCTTTGTTTGTTCATGCTTCCTGCCTAATCATTTGTCATAATTCCTTCAGTGGAATTTAATAAATTTGTGATAAGCCTTATTGAGTGTGTGAAATTTCAGCTCTATTCATCACACTAAGTCAGAGCAGAGTCTCAAGTAAGAAAAGTTTGTTGGGGGAGAAATTTCATTTTCAAAGAGATATTCCACAAATTGATTCAAAAGTACTTGCCATTGTGCATAAACTGTTCATGTTTGTAATGATGTGAAAAATACCTGTCTACTTACAACCTGTTTTAATTTGATATTTTGTATTCTTAGATAAATGGACCAGGTACCTCATTTAGAACATTGCTTTGAGAAATGACCCTAAAAAACAAATCAGTCAAAGGGTACTAACATTTAAGAACATTAGAAAGCTATGAGACTTTTCTCAACCTGGTCATCACAAAGAAATCATTAGTTTTATAGTACTGAGTAAGAAATATATTGCAAAAGGGGTAAATTCCTCAATCCTACTTGGTGACCCTGGAGATTCTCCTTAATATTTGTCCACAAAACCACAGTAGGAAATCTTTTCTTAGTTCTTTGGAACATAATGTATGGTATTAAAACTATTCTATTAAACAGGTAAAATTTCTAGGGACATTCATAAGCACCTTTATTTTTATTTCCCATCATTCTTTAAAATCAGTTTAGTGGGGCGCCTGGGTGGCTCAGTGGGTTAAAGCCTCTGCCGTCAGCTCAGGGCATGATCCCAGGGTTCTGGGATCGAGCCCCACATTGGGCTCTCTGCTCAGTGGGGAATCTGCTTCCTCCTCTCTCTCTGCCTGCCTTTCTGCCTACTTGTGATCTCTGCCTATCAAATAAATAAATAAAATCTTAAAAAAAAAAAAATCAGTTTAGTGAGGCTGACTCTTCCCTTAACCTTAGATGTGAACTCAGGCAATCCCATTCAGATTTTGGACCATATTTATGTAATATTTTCTTATTATACCTTTAATTACCAAATGCAGTTTCACATAGTAATCAAATTATCTGAAATATTCTTTTTTGCTCTCCTTCAACTCAGTTTAATACAGATGGGAAGTCTGCTTTTTTACTGAAGTTTATAATTTGGAGGTGTGGTAGGGAAGTGGTATGACTTGTATGTCTGCATTCAAAATCCATATATCAAATTCATACATAGAAAATTCATATATAGAAATTCTTGCCTGGGGCACCTGGGTGGCTCAGTGCGTTAAAGCCATGACCCTGCCTTCAGCTTGGGTCATAATCCCATAGGTCTTAGATTGAGCCCCACATCAGGTTCTCTGCTCAGCAGGGAGCCTGCCTCCCCACCTTCTCTCTGTCTGCCTCTCTACCTACTTGTGATCTCTGTCTGTCAAATAAAATCTTAAAAAAAAAAAAAAAGAAAAGAAAAGAAATCCTAATGCCTAATATGTTGGTATGAAGAGGTAGAATCTTCAGGGGTGATGAGGTATGAGGGTGGAACCCTTGAGAATGGGATTAATGCTCATATGAAAGAGGTCCCACAGAGCTCCTTAGCTCCTTCCACCATATGAGGTTGCAACAAGAAGGTGGCAGGTATGAACCAGGAAGAGGACCTTCACCAGAAAGCAGCCATGCTGGAATCTTGATCTTAAATTTCCCAGCTTTCAAGCCTGCAAGAAATACATTTCTCTGTTTTGTAAGTTATCCAGTGTGTGGTATTTTGTTGTAGCAGCCTGAAGGGTAAACAGGATAGGTAAGGAGAAAAAAATTATTAAGCATTATTTTGTATGAAAAGCTAGCTTTGGCATACTGCTTTCTGGGTATTTAATGCTGACTTTCCCTCATCAAGTCCTCTGTGGTTTTTTTCCAAGGCTTTGTCATGGTTTAGGATCTGTAAGTTCTCAGATGATTAGGGTAAATGAATCTCTGTTCCATCTTGTCACAATTGCCTCCTCTGGCCCAAGGTTTCCCTTGATGCCTGCTTAGTTTTATGTGCCAATCCAGAGTCCTTCTTTGAGAAAGCCTAAGATGGTCCTAAAGCAAATGTATCTCTCACAAAGGTACATTTTTAAATTTAATTTTATTTTTTCAGTGTTCCAGGATTCATTGTTTATGTACCACATGCAGTGCTCCATGAATATGTGCCCTCCTTAATACCCACCACCAGGCTCACCTATACCCCCATTCCTTTCCCCTCCAAAACCTTCAGTTTGTTTCTCTGAGTCCATAGTCTCTCATGGTTCCTCTTCCTCTGATTTCCCCCAATTCACTTTTCATTTCCTTCTCCTAATGTCCTCTGGTTATTCCTTATGCTCCACAGGTAAGTGAAATCATATGATAATTGATTTTCTCTGCTTGACTGATTCATTTTTTACCCATGAAAAAGTGTTGCTTCCTCATCCCTAAGATGTTGCTCAACAAAGAAGCAATCTTCCCTTTGTTCCACCAGTAGAGTAGCTGGTCATCCAGTCCTTGTCCTTTGGTTTCCCAGGTGTCTAGATATCAATTAAAAATATTGTACTGCTCTTTGAGTCATCTCATTGGATTTTAACAAAGTGAGTTTAGCAGGAGGGGTGGGGATTCCACGGGGTGATAAGACTAAACACTAATAACTCCAAAGACTGAAAACATCCCTGTTCAGATCAAGACATTTAAGAGTCTCATAATTTTTTTTTTAAACACTGTCTTTTCCATTCCTGTGTTTGGTCTAGCGTCTACATTTGAGTGCAGTTATCTATTGTTTGTAATTCTTAAGCAATGCTTTCCTTTTATCATCATAGAACATCATACATTGATGGTAAAGATGAATTCTTTCACTTTCTCCTGGCAATAGTTTGAATTGTGTTCTGCTAAAAGACATACTAAAGTTTAAACCCCTGGTATGGGTGAATGTAATTGTTTTGGGATTATATGTTATTGTGCATGTAATTGAGTTGAGATGATGTCATACTAGAGTAGGTGGGTCCTTATGAGTTCCCTATGAGAGAAGGAGACACAGAGATAGACACAGACAGAGAGGATACTACTGCTGCCCAGAGGGAAGATAGCCATGTGGCAATGGAGTCAGAGACTAGAGCTTTGCACCTGCAAGCAAGGAATGCCGAGAACTGCCAGTAATGTCAACTAAGAGAGAGAAGATGGCTCTGCCAACCTTTTGGTTTTGAACATCTAACTTTGAGAAGTGTATTCTAACCCACCCAGTTTGTGGTAGTATGCTTTCACACACCAGGAAGCTCCAACACACTCCTCTTAACTAAACATTTAACATATACATACACCAGTGATGCCATCACCACAATCTCAGCTGTATGCCCATGCCCAAACTCATCAAGATGCACATGTGAAATGTGTGCAATTGTTTGTATATCTCTTATACCTCAATAAAGCTAAAAAAAAAAATAAGGAAGGATATTAACGTACGTTATTAGAGTTCCTCTAGAGTGTGTGCTACCGTATTGAAATTTTGTATTTAGCCATGTGTTGGTCAATCATGAGGAGTGAGACTTGAAAGAAAATTATGTCCATCACTCTGATTTCTAGCTCAAAAGCAGGATATGCTAGTTGGTTGAGACTTTGAATAACTCTTTGGGTACAAAGTGAATTATTTATTTTATTTTATTTATTTATTTTTTTTAGTGTGAGATGGTATACTATATGGGACATTGTTTTTGAAAAGTAAATGTAGAGGAAGATAGGCTTCTGTAAATGTTTATGAGTTAGAGAATGGAAACTGAGATCATCCATTTTTGCCCACCTGAGACTACTTCTTTCTTCCAACTAAAAGCATTCTAATTTTGCTTTAGGTAGCTTACCTGCCACTTTCATTCTATGTGTATCTTGTGTTGAACCCATTCTAGTTTGAGTTTCGAGGTTAGTAATATGACCTGAGGTCCGGCTCATCAGAGAGCCATATCTCTGTGTCATAGGAATAGATTAAGAAATAATTATAGATCTAAAGCTGGACAGATTGCATACCTTCAGACAATACTGATGATATTGGCTGAAAGTCGTATTCTCTCAATGCTTAAGTTGCTAAACTGTTGGGATGTAAATAATGTTGGCAAACTTTGCATTTCCATAAATGGAGTTAATATAGAAAATGGTATCACTGAGAAATAGTAAAGACAATATGCTGAAAGCAATGTTCAAACCTAAGACTCAACTATGTCTGAAATCTCATATTTCTGAGTTATAAAGCCAAAGCCACATATGTTTTACCTTGCCTCTCCTTCTGTAACAGAGGGTAAGCTATTTTCCTGCCTCTGTACATACTGTACTCATCTACATATATACTCATCGTGTGATTGGGTACAATGTCTTGTTTGTTGCTGGATAGACACTCAGAGTTAAGGTTACAGATGGCTTGGCTTTAAAGTCCAATGTACTGAGAGTCATAGTCTGTTATCAAGGATCTGCTTGAGAGTAGCAGGGAATCCTCTATAAACTTTTGGCAAGTTAGAATTAAGAGGATTTTGAGTTTTAAAGTTTAATAGAATTATTTTCTTCTTTTTTTTTTTAAGATTTTATTTATTTATTTATTTGACAGAGAGAAATCACAAGTAGATGGAGAGGCAGGCAGAGAGAGAGAGAGGGAAGCAGGCTCCCTGCTGAGCAGAGAGCCCGATGCGGGACTCGATCCCAGGAACCTGAGATCATGACCTGAGCCGAAGGCAGCGGCTTAACCCACTGAGCCACCCAGGCACCCAAATAGAATTATTTTCTAAATGAGAGAAATACATGTCACAATTTTTCTACATGATTTTCATGTACATTTTCTTTAATATCTTTGAAACTTTGAAATATCTAAAATATTACCTCTATATCTTTTTAAAGATTTTATTTATTTATTTGAGAGAGAAAGAGTGCACAAGCGGGGGGAGGGGCAGAGGGACAAGCAAACTCCCCACTGAGAAAGTAACCCTCTGCTGGGCTCCATCCCATCATTTTGGGATTATGACTTTAGCTGAAGGCTAAACTACTAAGTCTCTCAGGTGTCCCACCTCCATCTTTTTAATGTAAAACTCATAATCTCTCTAAAATTTTTAATTTGCTTTACACAATGTCCTTATTTCATTTGTTCATGTACTAAAATACAATAATAGTATCAGTTTATCTCAAAAAATGAATTTATTCACATATTTATGTGTTACTATATACATGAAAGTATTCATTTAAAAATAGAGAATTATTTAAGGAATAAATTTTAAAGAACTTCAACCTCCAAAGGAATAGACTCATATATAAATAAGCCAGATGTCATAAAAATAATTATTTCTTCAGAATCACAGTTACATACACATGTACACTCACATAGTCAAAGAAAAACACATAGGCTACTCATTCTACCTTTACCACTGAGAATTTCTTTTAAATCTTAAGCAAATGAATATTTCTATTTCCCTTAAAACATGGACATAAAATTAACAGAATACAAATATTGCAACCAAAGAGCTCATAAGTTTATACACTAAAATTACAGACTATTTTTACATAGTGTATTTGAACTTTAAAAATACCTCTTACCAGAAAGTGAAGACATATCAACTATAGAAACACATTTTTATAAATATATAATACATATATTTTATATTTTATATATATATACACACACACATATCAATATTTCAACAGCAGTCACACAAGATTTATTTGGAATTTTTACTTTTATCCTTTTAATTTTTCTTACTCTTATTGAAAACATTAGGCAGCAGGTGCCTGTATATCTTTTAATTATTTTTTGTAAGACATATTTGTGCCTGCTTAATTGTACACATATTCCCAATGTCCAATTTCTTTTTGGCTTTAGATATTTGCTTGCAAAAAAAGTCAATAAAAGTTGTACAGTCAAATTATAATGTTTATAGTCTAGAATGAGAAAGTCAGACAGAATAAAAATTATGCCAGAGTTTTGTTTTTTAAGATATGGATTTTTCTGATGCTTATAAGATATTTGGAGGATATTGCTGCAAAATTAAATAAGCCATAGCAGGTCGATATTTAAGGTAAATAACTTTAAATCATTTGGCATAATTGGGTTTTAAGAACAGTAAAAATAATTAGATTTAGAATGCTTAGGTACTTGGCTATTTAAAAGTCTGGCCCTAGTACAGCTAGGCATTTTACTTTAAAACCCAGTAAAAGGACAGAGTTTTAATTCTTTGCTTTTATTTAGCTTGGTACACTTCATTCAAATAATTGATTTGAGTATATGAGAAAAATTGGCTCAATCTATTGACAAAATTAAGACATGCTTTGGGCATTCGAACCAAGAAGACTGTACGAAACCAGCAGAAATGGTTGTGCTTTTGAAAGTTAAAGTATAAACTCAAAACTGCTGACAAGTACTCCTTAAACACTATGGTGATTACCTCTAACACTAGAAGTTGGTAACTCAACTAAGAAAACAGGTCCTGAGTAAAACCAGTTAGTTCCAAAGTTCGTGTTTGTTCTGAGGTGTACTACGTTGCAATAACAGGTATTTGCCTGCCATTTTGTTAAGGACTTTATGTATGTTCTCACCGTTCACATTACTTGGAGATGGACATGCTCTTACTTCACTCTGCAATGCATTTAGCCGTCGCTGAAGTTTAGAAGACAGTGAATAGATGAGGCAAAATTTGAAATCAGGAAAACCGTGTTCATAATCACTATGTCTTTAGTCCCTATCCTATAATGCCATTCACCTTTCAGGTGAAATTTAACATTTTAAATAGTACAGAATGTTTTTCCTGACCTCAAGAAATAGGTAATACATTTGAAGAATTTACAATAATATAGCCTTATGAGGGGAGCTTGGCAAATTCTGCTCTTTCGTGATATGAAAGGGGAGCAAACCTGGAGAATAGGGACCCTCCCCCTCCACAGGCTGATGTGCCCCAGAAGGTGCAAATGAAGTCTTGCTAGAATGACTCAGGAGCATTGCATTAGAACCTATTCTCTTGGTCAAGTACATTGCCACATTCACCTCTACAAGGAAGTTGAATGAAACTAGTTGGAAGATTGGATCTCAATTCTTCAACAGCATAGCACTTCCCTCTGTTTCTTTCCAACTCCTTTCTGGTTTAATAAAGCCAAAACTATAATTCTAACTGGCACGGAGTTAATGGGAAGAAGTCATGGTAAACCTAAGATAGAAAGTAGAAAGGAAGAATAGAAAAGCTAGAGAGGTGGAAGCAGGTGTAGCAATGGTACATTAGGAATCAAGAAATATTTCTGGTACAACTATTCAACTTGACAGGTTTCCTTGTTTTCATACTACAGATTACTCTAGCAAAAAAGCCATTCCAAAGGATCTGAATGCTACTTTTTGACTGAATACTCTTTTAGAGCCAACACTGAGAATTCCTTTTAAGTGTAGTTTTCTCATAGGAAAAATGTCCAGCTTTTTGAAGTCGTCTTATGCACATAGAAATTAAGTAACTAATTCCAGGCTCAATTACTCATTTTCATGGACAAGTGCCTAATTTTACAAGAAATAGTTGCTAGCAGGTGAAAAGAGTATTTTTTTTAAGATAGTAGAGAGAAAATAATTTATTGGAAGTTTAAATTTATTAGAGGTGTATTTTAGAGATATAGAGAGACTGGCCATCTTGAATATAAGCTAGATATTTAATGCCAAGTTGTTGTCATCAAATAATTTTTACCTATCACCAGAAAGTTCAGGAACTGACATTTTATACAACCATGTGGAAATGCCACAGAAATTTCAGCATATTTCAGAAGGTAAATTTTAGGATCTCAGTTTCAGCTATCACATGAAGGACAATGCTATCAAATGAACACCACCCCGCCCCCACCTAAATTCTTATGTTGAAGTCCTAGCTACCACCATTATGGTATTAGGAGATGGGACCTGTTGTAGGTAATTAGGTTGAGAATGGGATCAGTAGACCCCATGTAAAGCAGACCCTAGAGAGGTCCCTCCCCTCCTCCTCCATGTGAGGATATTTTGAGATGTCCTTCTATGAACCAGAAACAAGCTCTCATCAGATACCAAATCTGCTGGTATCTTGATCTTAGACTAGCCACTCTCCAGAACTCTGAGAAATAAATTTTTGTTATTTATAGGCCTCCCAATTTTTGATATTTTGTTCTAGCCACCCAAATGGATTAAGACAGTGACTTTGGCCTATGATTTTCCACCATTAAATCCTAAGCCCCTGAGATAACTTGAATTTAACAAATAGTGTTCACAAATCCATATGGTCTACCAGAGTTATAAGGTTTCATATTAAAATTTTAATTCTAGAAATGATGTATCAGCTTGTAAAAAAATTAGGTGTATGTATCAAATTGACATTTGATAATTATTAAGTGAAAAATTCCTCAATCCTATTTAGTTTTTAGAATAAAATGCTAATCTGTTTGCCGGTCTTCTAGAGCAATAAAAAGATCAGTTCTCCTTTAAGAAAACACTCAGAAGACTCCACAAAGCATATAGTGTTATGCTTTTTGTAGCATCTGGGTAGTCTGTGTCAGCCTCAGTGTCCTCACTGTAAGTAATGGAAAATCAAGTGTGTGAACAAAACTTTGTAGGACAAGGATATAAATTGTGGTATGTCCATCAGGACAGTGGCTACCAGAAAGGTCCGTATTTTGTTGGCTAGACACTTTCCTCCAAATATATCTTAATTATTCCCATGAATCACTCTATGTCACATTTAAGTCTGAACTATTAAGTTTATTTATATTTTTAAATATTTATTTATTTAATTTAGATTGAGAGAGCACAAGCAAGCTGAGGGAAGGGTAATAGGGAAGAGAGAATACTGAAGTCAATTTCATGCTGAGCGCAAGGCTGATGTGGGCTCCATCCTAGGACTGAGATCAAGACCTAAGCCAAAAACAAGTCAGTTGCTCAACTGACTGTGCCACCCAGGTGACCCTGAAATATTGTTTATTTTTTAAAATCAAATGATATATTAAAAGCTCAAAATACTGGCCATTTTTATTTTTCTTATCCATGGTTTTTTCTACCTTGAACACTTCCTTGTTAGACAAACTTTTTGTCATTTTAATTAAAATTATAGTATTATTTATCATGAAAATTATGATATGTCATAATTTTATGACATATGTCTTCAATGCACTGAGACCCATTTTTTTTTTAATTGGTTCTCAGTATCAATATATTTTTCTGGAACAACTTAAAACAATATTCTCCACAAACAAAATATTCCCTTCTGATTTTTCCCATTGAATAACATTTTCCATTTAATTCCAAAATCAAGTAAAACATCTTATCTGACTTTTAAAAGGGATATGTAAAGTCTAAAATATTTTGTCAATAGGTAAATGTCTCAGAATTTCAAGGGCAAAACTGAGACAGATGCTATCTCAAACACATTTGATATATTTGATGTACATTTCAAGTACCCTCAAAATATACTATTTTCTGTTATATTCAAAATTATTACAGTTTAAAAGAAATTCCCTTCTCTCTCTCTTCATATATATGAAAAAGAGAGAGAGACAGAGAGAGAGAATTAATTAGGCCAAAACCTTGAAGAATGAGAAGAAAGAAAATATGAAACAAATACATTGAGCTCTACTAACTCCAATGTGATTTTAACCTATATCCTATCATTTGCCTTCATAAATACTCTATGTATTAGACATCATCATACACACTTTGTGGGTTGAAAAATGATACCAAAATAAGGGCAATTAATTAAGCAACAGATGTAGGATTCAAATTCTGGTTAAATACATGATCTCTCTACTCTAGAATGTCAGATGACTAGAAATAGTCCACTAAATGAATGAGCAGAGCTCCAGGTCCCAGCAGAGGGAAAAAAAATAATTCCACCTAGAAGATAAGAAAAAATAGCCCCTTGAAGAGCCAATATCTACCTAAACTTTACAGGAAGAATATAATTTTGATAAGCAACATGTACACAAAGAGGGCTTTGTAGATTAGGTGAATGCTATGGGAATAAAAATGAAGGCACAACACGTTTATTCTTTAGAGGAAGTCCAATGTGGTAGATGTAACTTTGAGGTATAAGTAATAAGGTCAATAAAGTAGGTAAGGTGGGGCCATTTCATGGAACCCTACTCTGAGAAAGGATTTGAGGATTAGGAGAGAGAATTCAAAATAATGTGTAAGCAATCATGGAAGAATTCTAGTTAGAGGTGATTTAGACTTCTTCACAGAGAATCCTTTTATTGGGTCTTTTTTATGTTGGGGAGAGTTTTCTGGCATATTGCCCCATGGATAACAAATGTTTGATTTTTAGGAAGTCAACATGGGTGGATTGTTGAAGCTAGTCTCTTAAGTCTGCAGATGACTGTCTTGACCCCACCCCCACCCCGGAGCCCCCACCCTACTCTAGACCTTCAGAGTCCGCAGCTATAGCAATTGTGTTTGCTCTACAGATTCAGACTTTCTATTAAGGGGCTATTCAAGGGGGCTACATATCTAAATCTATACTCTTTGAAAAATCATGTGAGTGCTGAAGTGGGCTTTCACATTGTCATTAGTCTCTCTTCTGTCTTTCAGTTTATTCCCAACCCTGGAAGAGAAGAAGTTTCTTTTCTACTTCCCTTCCTATCTCTAGTGATTGGAATTGCTTATCTTAGGAGATATTGCTGATCTGTTAGGAGAATTGCTTATCTATCAGGAGAATAGAGCATAGTTTAAAATACAAATAATGATGGACAGTGAGTTCATATAGAAGGCTACTTCACTAAGTAACTGTGAAGCTACAGAGAAATTAAAAGCTATAAAACACAATAGGAGGGCGCCTGGGTGGCTCAGTGGGTTAAGCCGCTGCCTTCGGCTCAGGTCATGATCTCAGGGTCCTGGGATCGAGTCCCGCATCGGGCTCTCTGCTCAGCAGGGAGCCTGCTTCCTTCTCTCTCTCTCTCTGCCTGCCTCTCAGTGTACTTGTAATTTCTCTCTGTCAAATAAATAAATAAAATCTTTAAAAAAAAAAAACACAATAGGAAATTGAATCAACAAGCATGTATATAGGAAATCACATTTTAAAAAGGAAGAACCAACTGCATTGAATTAAACAATAAGACTTTATAATTTATAAAGGTGCCCAAAAACCTTAACCAACTGGGGCCTAAATCTATAGTTTTCTGAATCATTGACATGGGCTTCAATGAAAAAAACTATAAGGACAAGGAGTTTTTGTTATGTTTTGTTTTCCTTACAGGCAAAGAGACTGAAAAGACAGAAAAAGGTGCCCACCCGAACTATTGTTGTGATTTAAGTTTGAATATCAAGTATTAATACCATGTGGGCATGATCTACCATATGCCTGGTTAAATATTTTTATAAATAATTGGAGAAATTTGCCCCAAACCATTTTGGTGGATAACTAAAAACTTAGCCCTTACACACATGTTATTCGATTCTAGACATCAAGGAAACTAGAAAGGAGAATTAGATTAATTAACTAACTAATTAGTTAATTAATTAATACCTTACACTTTCATATACATTTGTCTCCTGAAATTGATAATTAAGTCTCCTGTCTTTACAGGACATTCGGTGAAGTTCATTGCTTCTGTTATGTGGGTAGTATGTTATGAAAGTTTGATTAAACTGAGAGGTTCCAAACAGAAATGGAATTAAATTTTATTTGGTCTGTGGTACTGGGACTTTCTTTGTGTTATTGCAACTAATCACAAAATGAGGCATTATTATTGCTGTATTAAAGGTAATAAAAGAGGCTAAGAGTTATTAAATGAATTGCCCAAGTTCACAAGCTACTCCCTATACAGACAGACACAAAGTACTGACTAGTAAGATGAGTGATCAGGTCAAATCAGGCATTTCATTTAATTTCTTTATTCCTCTCCTCTGTTAATATTGCATAACACTCAATTTCCTTTGAAACTTCCAGCAAATTGTGTCAGACAGATGAGCCTGAAGATCTCTATCAACTTGCCTCAACTAGAATTATGGAACTACTATCATCTGCCTAGAATTTGAGGCCAATTTTCAGTGATAGTTCATAATCATAAGAACCACATTAGAGATAATTTATTTTTCTTATGCCAACAATATCCCTTCCTCTCTGAAATCATAAAATTTAGAGATGAAAAGAACATTATAGATTCTCTAAACCTACTGCTAATCAAATGTTTAACTTCCCCACAGTATTCTTGTTCTTACCACCAGTGCTGAAAATATAACCACCTCAAGGATCTGATCCAAATTTTTCAGTTAACGTCTTACTGAAACTCCTATTGCAGCCACATTCACATGCGTCTGCGCAATCTATCAGCCAGATAGGCCAGATGGGGCAATTCAGGACCAAAACTATGATCCAGAAGAAACTTCTGGCTCCTTGGAGACTGACAAGTTCACCGTGGAGGGTCCAGAAGGACGTTGACACGGGGAGGTACATACAGTATATATATCTGAAAGGCAAATCTATACCAGATCAGTTTTAGGAAAAAAAGAAAGGCAAAATGAAATAGATATCACCTGGCACTGAGACAGAATCCCATACAACTCAGTATAAGCCGGACTGGCTCCATTAATTTGTGGGTTGCAAAACAAAATGAAAACACATGGTCCCTTGTTCAAAAGCAAAAGTGATGTAAAACATACTAAAATATAAAGCTTTTCCTTTCTTGGGTGGTCTCTCTCTTGACTTATCGAGGTATTTTCATTTGCTGTTTAATGTCATTCTAGGTAAATAATTTTTAAAATTATTAGCATGAATTTTTCCATTATTCTTTATAATGTGCAGTGTTAGTTTTAAATACAAATATAAAAGCATTTAACTCATTCATGAAAACACTAAAATGATGCAGTTTGTATTTTATAGCTCATTCCTGGAGCGTGCCTCTGGCCAGCCAGAGGTAACACTTCCACATTACAGGTTGGGAGGTTCAACAAAGGTGAAGAGGTTTGTGGTGAGGTACTGGGCCGTCCCAAGGGATGCTGCCCTGGGTATGGCAACCCTCACAGCCATCCTGGATGCCCAACCTGTGACTGAAGTCACCTGTAAGAACCTGGGACTCTCGTCACACCAAAGCATAGTCCCGGCTTGGTGGGGTGAAGGGTGAGGTGCTCTAGGGAATTTAAGCCAGTTGTCTCCCTTCCCATAGCCCCACCCACTACCAGCATATGGCTTCTGTCCCCCCGCTGGATGTGCCAGGAAATGCCTGCTGTGGGTGGCAATGACTACCACCAGCCCCATACAGAGACACTCCAGAGCACAGGCTCCTGGCTCTGGATTCTGAACAAGGTCTTCTGTGTTGTTCTTACAATCAGGCCCCCACTGAAGTATGAAGAGTGGTGGTAGAATGTGGACTCCATCCCCCTATCACCCTAATTGCAATTGGGTTGTTGCTCCAGGGAGAGGGAAGCAGCAACAGCAATTGGGGGTCTGGGGTACCCAAGAATAGGGGACTGGGCAATGGAAAATCTGCACTGAGTGGCTGGGAGAGAGGTCTGTACGTGAACTGACCCATGCCTCCTCTACCCCATTCAACCATGTTTAATTGTGCCATGGAGATTCACTTCCAAACCCAAAGGTAATAAGCATTTCAAAACAGTGACAACAGGGCATTAGACCAAGCGCTTGGTCCATCTGAGCCTGGAACCCTGTGCCACTGCAGTGCTCACATGCCCTTGAATCCAGCCTTGGACAAGTCAGGTAATGTTTGATATACGAGAGAAGGTGAAGTCAAGGTGCTAGCAGGTGTCGGGGACCGAGGTTGAGAAATCAGACACCAGAAACTATTCATCTATGGCGAGATCTACTTCTCTCACCATCTCTAAATACAGTTATTAATATCTGAGCCAAATCACCTGTCTTATTTATACTTCCCTTAGTCTACTGTAAGTTTGGGTACCAGAACACTGTTGCCAGAGCTAGGTTCAGATGTTACCAACATAATCACCTCTCCTGGTTTAAATATCCATCTCTGCCTATGTAGAGAGTGACTGCTTATCAGAACAGTTTGCTAAGTAAATTGATATTTTTATAAGGTTTTCACAACGAATATTTAACCACTTTAACACACAGACTATCTGCAAGCTTGTGAATACAAATATAGTACAATGTGTAAGTTAGTTAAAATTATTTTCCATCATCTATGCATAGTAGTGATTTTAATTGGCCACATTTAATTTTTATACATATTTTTAAGCCTATGATTTAGAAAGTTCGTGAAAATATAGATAACAATAGTATAATTTATTATTATATGTTCATTATCTTGCATGTAAATTCACAAAATAAAAAATGCCTCAAGTTTAATTATTTGCTCCTCACAAGGTAAATTATCTAATGTCAAATGAAACTAATAAACGCAGGCCTCTGAGATCACAAAACCACATACAAATCTGAATTGCATTTCATACAAAAAGTTAATTATTTTCTGTTGGCATTGACAGGATATTCCCTCAGCTACTTCAAAGTATTTTTAAAAATCAGATGATGTCAAAAGGCATTCTTGCATTTGAAAAACAAAAGATGAGTGACTACAGATTCAAGAAAAGAGAATAAAGTCTGGTGTAGTAACTTGTATTTAACGCCCAGAGACAAATGACAGAGGCTTTGATCTTGTCTAGGCATGAATGAAGTTTTGAGGAAGTTAGCTCCTCCTGTCTAATGGGATGACCAAGGTCACTGCCACACTCAACAATGCCACTATGCTGTCCCTCTTCTGCGCATGTTGACTCTTCTGTAGGAATAGCTTCAGTGCCTTTTGCAAAGGCAAGTTACACCTTTTAGTGTAGTGAGTATTACTTTAGATATCTCAAGGACTTAGGCTAAATTGCCTTTTTCTGTTTATCCCCATAATAATTTTTCTGGTGTGATACCATTCACGTTATCTTTTAATTTCTTGGTACCCCATGGGGTACAAGTTGTCTGTGATTGCATGTGTCATGAATACCTCAAGCAGGAAAGATTGTGCCTTGGACCAAGGGACACAAAGAAACTTTCATTCCAACATCACTCAATTTAACAGAGATGAGAATAAGGACTTAAAACTTTGGGGTATCATCTGAATTGGAAATGCAAACGACCATTTTCAGCATCAGATCAGTGAAATGAAATATAAACTATGGGAAGGACCTTTCCTGGTGATGATGGGTCGGACCTTTCCTGGTGATGATGGGTCTTACAGAAATATAAAATGAAAATGAATGTATCATTCCAAATGAACATTAAACCCTTGTGTGAAATGAATTGATATGAGAAAGTGATGAGTGTTATATAGTCCCTTGTTCTATATTTCTATAATGGAAAATAATGGTGAACTCAGTTTGTTTTTACCTTCTTTTTAATCTACAAAAAGTACTGAATTCTCCTTAAAGTTTAAAAAAAAGTATCCTCTTCTGGAAAATTCTTCAACAGTTTTAAAACCACAACACGTTATTTTTTTCTCTAAAAATAAATATGCTAGTTTCAAAACCACTAATATCTTATTCTTACTATATTTAGATCTAAGCCATAGTTCTTATAAACCATTATAAAAAATATGTATGTCTATAGATTATATTCTTCTACATTGAATGGGGCATTTTTACTAATATCCAGTAATAGATTTTCCTTGCATACTTGCTGATAAATATTTGGGTTTTCAAATGGTCATTATAACATGTAATTCTCAAACAATTAAGAGTTTGCTAATTAGCTGTCACTTTGTGTAAGCTCAAAGAAAGCAGAATGACCTAAAACACAATTCATTCCTTAATAATGCTATAATCCAATCAGGAGACAGCACATGTATTTGAATTAAAAAATCATAAGTAATAGATATTTTACCTACTAATCGATAGATTAAAGGTAATTATGATGACATCTCAAAAAATAAATTATTGAGGGTTAGCATAGTTGAAGAGGCATTCAAGGATAAGGTTATAATTTGAAATTTTAAGAAAGGACAGAATTTAATGGGCATTCCATGTAGGATTTACTTTATAACAAACTATCTGTAATATAAATGCAAATGCTAATTAAAGAATAAATAAGTATACCCCATTCAGTGAAATAAATAATATTATAAATTTCAAATTCAGGGAAGGAAATGATTTAAATAGTTAAGATGGAGAAGACAGTCATTGTAGAGAAGCATGCAGAACTGGAGATTATGTTTCTTGTTTGAATGAGACAATGCACACATAGTTTCAAGGGCCTTGTGGGAATTTGGACCAAAGTCACTGAACTGAAATTATAATAGAATAAAATATGGGTGGTTGTAGGAAATCTTTTAGACTTTAAATTTGTGGAGTTAATTTAAAAAAATATTTAAGCAATGCTAACCCCTTTACTGGGAAAGATCTTGCATGTAGCCCCTTGATTTGTAATTTCCCTTGTATTGGTAAGTGAAAGAGGTATTTGTGTGTACAACCACCACCCAGTCAAGATGTACAACTTTCCCATCATGCTAGAGAATTTCCTTATAACTTTTTAAAATTAGCAGCACTCCCTTTATATAAGGATACAACTCTTCTGACTTACATCACTAATAATGGGCTTTGCCATGTTAGCAGGATTGCTCTTTGTTTATTCTTATCCAGTACTATGTTGTGTAACTTCACAGTGATATATTTATCCATTCTTCTGCTCATGAATATCAAGATTTTTATGAGCAGGAGATGGTATCTAGACAATTAATATCAAAATTCATATAAAAATAAACAAGAAGTATTTTTTATCGAAATCCTGTAATTGTGAAGCAACAAGGAGAGATTCATGTTGCCATGACATAAGTAAATATCAAGAAGCTCCATTAATTAAAAAGTATGTAATTAATGTGAACCAACACAGGTTAATTAATCAGAATATAAAGCTCAGGGAAGATCCTAGAACATAGAAAATTTAACTTATAATTTAGTCTGCCAATCAGTAAGAAAAGTTGGATTATTCCATAAATGATTTTTTGAAGGAATGAATAGCCATAAAATATAGTAATAAATAAAGTTGATTGCAAAACTCATCCTTTGTAAAAGAGTAAGTTCCAAGTAGCACAAGATTGAAATTGTATGTTTAATGTATTTTCTAACCACAACAATAAATACTCTTCAGCCAGGAAGACCTAAATAGGCACTTCAAAGAAAGGAAATACAAATGCTTGATATCTGTAGATCCCTATCTATCTATCTATGATAACTACTGTAGTAAGACAAATGCTAAGGTATCATCTTTCACCTATTGGATTTGCAGAAATCAAGGAGTTTCATACTTCATTGAACTGGTAAGGGTATGGAAACAAGACATGATTAGAGGGAAAATTTGATAATATCTATCAAAATCCAAAATGTATTTCACCCAGTAATTTTTCTTCCTAAGTCCTAGAGATTTAAAAACCTGAAATGATAAATGTAAAACATTTTTCTCTCCCTTCCTCTTTGTGATAAAAAAAATTCTGAAAGCCCTAAACATTCTTTAATAGGACACTGGATAAATAAGGTACAGTGTATCCATAAAACAGAATACTGTACTGTTAGAGAACATAATGAGAAAGTTCTGCATGTACTAATTGGGAATGTTGTCTAAGATACAGGATTAAATGCAAATATAAGGACAAATGTAGTATCTCTAATATGTTGCCATTTGTGTAAAGGGGAAGATGGTACAAATGTTATTTCATATGAGTAAATATTCTGGAAGAATACAAGAAATTTCTAATAACATTGACTAACTCTAGCAAAGGGGCCTGAGTTTTCACATGTACTTTTGTATTTTCCACATTTTGATCACATGAATGAGTTACTTCAAAAATTAAGTAATTACGTTTTATAAGTATAAAGTCATGGGGCGCCTGGGTGGCTCAGTGGGTTAAAGCCTTGGGCTCAGGTCATGATCCCAGGGTCCTGGGATCGAGCCCCACATCAGGCTCTCTGCTTGGTGGGGAGCCTGCATCCCTTCCTCTCTCTGTCTACCTCTCTGCCTCCTTGTGAGCTCTCTCTCTCTCTGTCAAATAAATAAATAAATAAATAAATAAATAAAATCTTTAAAAAAAAAAAGAAAGTCATAATAAAGCTTTATAAACTTAAAACACTATGCAAATGTAGGAGTTTATTTCATATTATATTGCCATTAGGCACTACCTACCTATGAAAAATTTTTTAATGATTAGGCAATAGAAATTTTAAATTACATTTATTATGGAAACTATAAATGCTCATTGTAAGAAATGTGGGAAGACATAAGGCTAATAACTTTAGTATATGAATAACTCTCTGCAAATTGCCAAAAAGGATTCAAACATGTAAAAAGACAATTTATAAAGAAGGAAATGCATGGGCGCCTGGGTGGCTCAGTGGGTTAAGCCGCTGCCTTCGGCTCAGGTCATGATCTCAGGGTCCTGGGATCGAGTCCCGCATCGGGTTCTCTGCTCCGCGGGGAGCCTGCTTCCTCCTCAATCTCTCTCTGCCTGCCTCTCTGCCTACTTGTGATCTCTCTGTGTCAAATGAATAAATAAAATCTTTAAAAAAAAAAAAAAATAAAAAAATAAAGAAGGAAATGCAAATGAATAATAAACACATGAACAGATACTCAACCCCACCAGTAGACAAGATAATAAATACCTCAGCAATGATAGAATCCTTTTTGCCCTTTAAAATGATAACAATTATAAAGATTAATAACATTGAGTGCTAATAATAAGTATGCAGTGAAACAGGTAGTCTCATGAATTACTGGAGGAAATTTGAATTGCTATTACATATTAGGAAACTGAATAAGCTGGTCAAAAGGAAAGTTTCTCCCTTCCTTCCTCCCTCCCTCCCCCCATTCCTTCTTTTCTTTTCTTTTTTTTTTTTTTTTAAAGATTTTATTTATTTATTTCACAGACAGAGATCACACGAGGGCAGAGAGGCAGGCAGAGAGGCGGGGGGGGGGAAGCAGGCTCCCCACTGAGCAGAGAGCCCGATGCGGGGCTCCATCCCAGGACCCTGAGATCATGACCTGAGCTGAAGGCAGAGGCTTTAACCCACTGAGCCACACAGGCGTCCCTCTTTTCATTTCTTTCCTTTCCTTTCCTTTCATCTTTTCTTTTTTCTTTTCTTTTCTTTTCTTTTTCCTTCCTTCCTTCCTTCCTTCCTTCCTTCCTTCCTTTCTTTCCTCTTTCTCTCTTTCTTTTTTTCTTTCTTTCTTTCTGCTGAAGAGGTAATATAGTCACATAATTGACATACTTCAAGATTCCAAACATATAAAGGATGGATAGTGAGATGTTTTCCTGGCAATACTGCCCCTTAGAATCCTCCCATTTCTCTGTCTTAAGGTAACTAATGGCATCATTGCCTTTTGAATTTTTCCAGAGGTATATGTATGTATATATGTATGTATAATATATACATATGCATGCATGCATATCTATATATCTATAATATTTATTTATCATATATTCATGTACATAGTATTAACTCCCTTTCTTATACTTATCACAGCATATTTGCACACATCATTTACAATTTTTATTTTTCACTTGTTGACTTTAGGGTTTTTTTGTTTTGTTTTGTTTTGTTTTGTTTTTCTGTGGGGGTGGCTGCATGTTCCAATGTGTGAAAGTACCATAATTTATTTGCTATTGTCTTTTGTGAAAATTTGGGTTCTTTACAATCTGCTGTTGTTTTGAGCAACATCGCACTGAATAAATGTACACATATTTAATTTCAAAAAGGAAAAAGGGAGAAAGCAAAATTTTACATTAGAAATGTGATCAGGGACATAAACTTAGATAAATACAAAATATAAGAATTATAGGATAATTCTTTGCTCAATTTTAATAGATTTTAATACTTTAAAAATGGATATACTGGAATAGGTAAAATACAGAAGCTGACCCAATATAGAAAAATCTGTCCAATTACCATAAGAATAATCAAAACTGATATTTTAACAATTCCCCATTATCTTCACTCACTATTTCAACTTTCAAATCCATCCTCTGCCAAAATAAATTTTTAAAAATGCCTGCAAGATTTCATGAGAGAATGCTTAAAAGTTTTTCAGTGAATGGATAATTCTGAATTTACTTAATCTATTCCAAGTGGTGTCAGGAGAATCATAACTACACAACCTAAATTTAACAGTATGAACAAATATGATATGAGAGCAAAATCATATACCATTCATCTGCTTATTAAATAATATTATAGGGTATTACATGTAAATACTGCACATATATGTTGATTATATAAAAATATGCTCAGAAAGAGTTTCCCAGCAATTCATGATAATAGGTACCTATATTAAAGTAACTTAGAGGAAAAAGGGGGTGATGGTTTTACTTCCAATGTTTCATTTATTTGAAAATGATTTGAAATATAAAAATAGCTCAACTCCTAGATGCAAAGTGCTCCCCAAATGTGCATTCACGTCCACTGTAAACATTTTAAAAGAATAGTTATAGCAACCACAGTGTTTAAAAAAAAAAAAAAAAGAAAAGAAACCTTGGGACGCCTGGGTGGCTCAGTGGGTTAAGGCTCTGCCTTCAGCTCAGGTCATGGTCTCAGGGTCCTGGGATCGAGCCCCACATCAGGCTCTCTGCTTGGCAGGGAGCCTGCTTCCCCCCCTCTCTCTGCCTGCCTCTCTGCCTACTTGTGATCTCTCTCTCTCTGTCAAATAAGTAAATAAATACTTAAAAAAAAAAAAAAAACCTCAAAACAACCTGTATGTCTACCAAAGGACAATGATTACACATTATTGCATTTAATAGGGAATCATTATAATTATTTATCATTAAATGAATGTATGCATTATTATATACAACGTACATGAATTCCACAAACTTTTTTTGTTTTTGTTTTGTTTTTTAGGTAGTTGACATCTTTATTGCTTTGGTGGTGGGGAGCAGGTGTTCAGGAGCTCTGGGTGGGGCCCACCACTTCCTCTTAGCCTCACAGGCTTCTGGTTGGACAGGATGGGTCTGGCCATGTGCAGATCTGGGCTGTTCTTGCTCTTGTGGATCGTGTTCTGGTTGCACCGGAAGGTGGCCTGGGTGTTCTTGCCATGGTGGTCCACTTGTAGGAGGTGGCAGGCTTTGTCTGGCCAGATCTCTGTTTCTTCACCACCACTACAGCTTTGCCTTCCTTCCATAGCAGGCTCCACACCCACAGCCTTGTGCTGGAGCAACCTATTCTAGCAGAAAGAGTTTTGTGCCTTCAGCTTATTGGGCTCTTTGCTCTATGTCTGCTTGTTCCTCTTGATCAGGAAATTGGAGCAGTTGCAGGGGACCATCCATTGCACGTGGGTAGACATAGCTGCTGCTCCTCTTGCTTGGGTGGCTGGAGGCAGAAAGAGCCACAAATATATTTTTGATGAAAGAAGTCCAATAAAAAGTAATATGAAATGTAGGGTTCCATTTATATAAATGTTAAAATAGATAAAAATATCTCTGTTGTTAGTCGTCAGTTGTTAATCTCAGCTGGGAGTATCTTGACGGAAGGGGACAGAGAGGGTAATGTAGTATTGCTTGATTTATTTCTAGTTACACACAAGTGAATATAATTTGTCAAAATTAATCAGGCTGTACTCATGTTTCATATGCTAGTCTGTATGTGACTTACATTTTAGTATAAAATATACCTTCGTTAAATTGATCTGAAGCAAATATGCAAACTAGATATTCAATGTGAGTTGTGGAATCCTGGGTGGGTATATGATTTTTAATAGTGACTAATTTAATATTAAGTAAATTACTTTTATTCTCATCTATGAAACATTGACTACTGCAGACATTTCCCTCTCACTGTAATCATGTAGCAAACAGAATAAAATATATGGAACAACTAGTTTCAGACATTGGATGATAGGCACTGAATTTCTATGATGCTTGGAATAAGGGAAGCCTTTAAGGTAAGTCCTGAAATTGTCCCAGCTTACCAAAGAGAATGAGTTTCCAGATCACATCACAGGGAGTGAGATTCCCCAAAGAATCTAAGGTCTCAATGACTTACAGAAGGTTGCCATTTAGGGAGGGAAAAGTGGGTAGAATTTATGATGCTGAATACAGATGAATACAGAAAAGTAGGAGCTTAAGAGAGAGAGAGAGAGATTGAGAATAACAGATCTTCAGAGAACTCCCTTAAGTTTTTGGCAGAGTGTTGAACAGCACATAAAAGAAAAAGGAACATCCCCAAAGTAAGTTAAAAAAACCAGTGGAAAGCAGTAAACTAGACAATGTCCAGGGCTCACACAAGGGGAGAAATAGTTCATGTTTCTATCAACCAGATTAGATAAACTTCAAAACATATTCAATATGTATAAATATATAAATGTATTAAATATACATAAAATAGTCAATATATCAGAGGATATAATCTTTAGAAGAGTTTCACTTTACTAGTGGACCTATACTAGGATTGGAATGAAGGCTATTTTGGACATACCATAATAAAGCTTAAATACAAGTCTTAGAGTATATCAAACTGATCTTCAAGCAGCTTAACTGTGTGTTAGAACAAAAGTCATCACTCTTTAAAGGACTATGACAACATAAACACTTAGTGTAAATTTATAATGTCCATTATTCAACTAGAAATTTCAAGCCATGCATAGAAACAGGGAACTTTCATACATAACCGAGAGAAATATAAATCAACAGAAACAGACAAGAAATGATAACAATGATGGCACTAGAATGCTGTAACTTCAAAATAGTTATTTTAAGCCTTAGAGTATACTCAAGGATGAAAAGAAAAGCATGAAGTTTATCAGAGAAAAAGTTGGAACTATAAAACTGGAAATTAGATGGATAAAAAAATTTATTTCTTAAGTGAAAAATATGCTAAAGAGAATTAGCAGAAAATTGAAAGCCACATAAAAGATCAATATAATTGAAAATAATAATAAAATTATAAAAAATAAAGCACAGAGAAAGATATTTAAGAACAATTAACAGGGAGCACCTGGGTGGCTCAGTCATTAGGTATCTGCCTTTGGTTCTGGTCGTGATCTCAGGGTTCTGGGATGGAGCCCTGCATCAGGCACCCTGCTCGGTGGGGAGCCTGCTTCTCTCTCTCCCATTCCCCTTGCTAGTATTCCCTCTCTCGCTGTGTCTCTCTTTGTCAAATAAATAAATAAAATCTTTAAAGAAAAGAATAATTAACAGAATAATGAGCTATAAAACATTTTTCACTCTAACATATGAATCATTTTGTTCCAGAAGGTATAAAAGGTGGAGAGAATATATAAGAAAATAATAACAGGAAGTTATCCAAATTTCTTTAAATTATATCCAAACCTCAAGCATAAAACACTACAGTAGGACACATTATTATCAAACTGCTAAAAACCAGTAATAAAAAGAAAGTCTATAACTAAGACCAAAAAGCCACCTTACATACAAGACTAATAAAAAAAATTAAAAAGCAAACAGAAATTGATAAAAAACATAACCCAGATAAAAAAGTCTTAAAATATACATAGTTTTAGAAACAAACATCAGTTAATATTTTTTAAAATGCATTAAAATTAGTGAGTGAATTAAAATAGAAAACCACAAGAACTTGCATAAATATCACACAGATAATTTTACAAGCTTTTTTTAGAAACAATTTTCAGAAATAATTGTTCCAATCTTATATAAGATAGGCTAAATGACTTTGATCAAGCATGATCAACCCTCATTATTAAATAAGGGTAGTGAAATTTTGCCTACCAAGCAAGGTCAGACAGGTTGGTTATGTCATTTATACCTCAGTACAAATGAGCTCCTATATGGGGTAAAGCACACAGAGTGGCTGGAAAGCATGGATCAGCTTGGAAAAATACTATTATCTTAAAGAGATAAAAATTGTTAAAGAATCTACTACCAACTATGACTTGAAGGGGTAAATCCTAAATTTGTGAGAGAAAGGGAATATGAAGAAGAGAAAAAAAAAAAAGGAACATTTATTGAGGATCCAACATGTGCCACGGATTTTATATGCATTATTGCATTTTCCCATTCTTCATGATCAATGCTAATATTACTAACCCATTTTACAGTGAAGAAACTGAGGCTCAGGAAAGCTCCTACTTACTACCACAGAAGCAATTAGTTTAATAGATGGCGTTTGAGCCTACATTTGATATATTGCACTCTTTTAATTCCTAATCCAGTTGACATTGTTACTAAATTTTAAATTTGAAAGGGTTATTCATTCATGGGTTAACTTAACAAGAATCTATAAAGAACCCACTGTCATAGCTCAGAATGGAATTTTCTTCTTTAAATCAAACACTTCATTCAGTAAAAACAGACTTTTTTCCTAAGACGCAAACATTGCTACTTTAAGAGCTTTTATATGTGTCTAAAGGAATAAAGCATCCCATTTCTAAGCAACCCATTAGTATTTGCGATTAATTAGCATGAAGAATAATGAGGTGACTAAGACCAGAGGACCCTTGCCTTAATTGATTGCCTGAGTTCCTGGATTAATAAAATCCAATTATTTTCTTATGTAATTGGCACAAAGTTTATTTGTATTTCCTTTTTAATAAATTTGCTAATGGTCTAAGAAAGTAAACAAAACAAACTAATCGTAAATGAATACCAAGTTCAATTAAATCTCCAGGCCTGACCAAATATCCCTATATACAGATTAGTTCAAAATCCTTATTTATCTGCAAAACACACACCAAGTTAATGGCCCCTGTTACTCTGGCTTGTGTGTTGAAGTAAGAGCAAAAGGTATTACAGCTTTTTAAATAGCAGTGAAAGATCATAGCTCTCTGGAATTAGAGAAAGGCCAATCAGAGGGAAATCTCTAGTGTTTCAGAGACTGAACTTTAAAGGAGACTAGGATAGAGTTGTTTCCGTGAGACTGATTGTAAGATGTCTCTCAAGTGACTCTAATGGTGCCTTCTGGAATCCTTTGCCAAATCAGTCCCTGTTCCTGCTGTGGCTCACTTGCCTTTGTTGTCAGATTTTGCATACCCCCAATCCTGCCTGGTTTGGGTGTTGAAGCTGTTGTAGGCAGGCTCTAGACTCAAGTTTGACTATTTCCAGACCATTTAGGGCTGGAATCATCTGAGTTGGGAGTGAGCCTTGGGCATCGCCACCGCTCGGTAAGATTCATTCCTCAGCTCACCATTATCTCTTCTCAGCTCCTCTTATTTGGCTTCTGTGGTTTTATCTTACTTAATCTTTATTTTCACAGTTTTACCAGAAATCCTTCCTTAACCCCAAGCTATTAGGACGAGGTTTCAAAAAAAAATGAGTACGTTATACAATGTCTAAGAACTCTAAAATGGTATGCTAGATATGATAGGAACGCTGAGCCTAGCAGAGGCTTAAAAATAGTTGGTGGGGGCGCCTGGTGGCTCAGTGGGTTAAAGCCTCTGCCTTTGGCTCAGGTCATGATCTCAGGGTTTTGGGATCGAGTCCTGCCTCGGGCTCTCTGCTCAGTGGGGAGCCTGCTTCCCTTCGTCTCTCTCTGCCTGCCTCTCTGCCTACTTGTGATCTCTGTCTGTCAAATAAATAAATAAAATTTAAAAAAATAGTTGGTGAATAATATGTACTTGTTTATTTAAATTAAATGGATTAATATATTGTATTGGTATAATTGTATTAGAGAACCATGCTGTACATGACTATAGTTTTAAACGTCCTTCATGCTGATGACTCATCTACATAAATCTTTAGTTTATACCCCCCAAAAAAAGTTTAGGGTTGTATATATGACTGTCTACTTGATGTCTACACTTTGATATACACCCTCAAGCAAGCTCCTGGTTATCACCGAAAGCCTATTTCTATAACCTTTCCATCTCTGGTAATGGTCACTTCTATGTCATAGTTGCTCAGAACAAAAATTTGGAAGGGTTTTCTTCCCCCATCCTCTGTCATCCAATCTTTCGGTCAATACTAACAATTCTCTCTTAAAATAAATCTAAATTTATTAGATTTATTAGATTTATTAATCTCAATTAGCTGGAATCTTAATTTATCTGTATAAATAGCACCCTCACTTCCTTTAGGATTTTAGTTGAATGTTCTCTCCTTGCTGTGTCTTTCTCTTATCATCCTATTTAAAATATTATCTCCGAGGTGCCTGCGTGGCTCAGTGGGTTAAAGCCTCTGCCTTCGGCTCAGGTCATGATCCCAGGTTCCTGGGATGGGGAGTCCCGCATCGGGCTTTCTGCTCGGCAAGGAGCCTGCTTCCTCCTCTCTCTCTCTCTCTCTCTCTCTCTGCCTGCCTCTCTGCCTACTTGTGATCTCTGTCTGTCAAATAAATAAATAAATAAATCTAAAAAAAAAAGAAAAAAATCCGTTTAAAAAACAAATAAAATACTATCTCCTAAGGCTCCCCATTCCCTTTCCCTGCTTTATTTTGTTTGCTACAGTATTAGTTGTGATTTAATGAGTGTGTTATGTATTTTATTTATAGATTTTAGTTTCTGTTTTTCTGCCCTAAAATATTACTCCTCAGAGGCTGGGGATTTTTGTATTTTGTTTCCAGCTGTATCCCCTGCTCCTCCGTAGATGCTGCCATATATAAGTCACTAAAAAATTATCTGTTGAGGAAGTGGCTGGATAAGACTGTGGTGGACAGAATGACAGGTATGATTCTGCATCTCCTGACAGTACCAGGGTTAGACATCCATACTCCCTACTCCCCCCATTTAATTTTTTTGTATCGTGTTCTCCCACTTTGGGGGTGAGGTGAGGAGTATTGCCCTTTGTCAATGAAGAGCTCTACCATCTAATTGGCTTCAGTCAGTAGGCTTGTAGGAAACATAGTGTAAGTACAGTCTTTTTTTTTTTTTAAGATTTTATTTATTTATTTGACAGGCAGAGATCACAAGTAGGCAGAGAGGCAGGCAGAGAGAGAGGAGGAAGCATGCTCCCCACCAAGCAGAGAGCCCGATGCGGGGCTCCATCCCAGGACCCTGGGATCATGACCTGAGCTGAAGGCAGAGGCTTTAACACACTGAGCCACCCAGGCGCCCCGTAAGTACAGTCTTGAGAAGCACCTGAACAATCACGCAGGCATCTCTTCATCATATGAGAATATACCCCCGGCTAGGCAGCAAAACCCAGCTAAGATCAGCAACACTGTTCAGCTGAGCCTAGCTTACTTCTCACTATTTCTAGGAAACCCTCAGATACATGAGCCAAACAAACACATACTGTTCAAGACATTAAGCCATTAAGATTAGAGGTGTTTGTTTTATGGCCATAGCAACTTAAACAACGGACCATAAAACAAAATTTTTTTAGAGGTCAAAAATGGTACAGTGGCTTCCTAATGAACTAACATGCTATATTAAGTTAAAAAACTGAATAATTCCTCTTTTAAATTTTTACATGATTATTGGGAAGCTCATTAAGTTATAGTAATGTGCTTTAGCATAGATTTCAGATTATAATCATTCTCTTCTTCCATAAGCTGTTCATGTATTACTTAGTTCTGTTTTTAATCTTTTTTTAATAGAGGTTTTTTTTTTTCCTCTGCTTTACATTATTATTTCTATGCTTTAAATTATTTTAAATCTTTGTTTTTATAAATAAGAGTTGTGTGAATTAACAATAATAGCAATTATTGTAATACTGTACTTAGTAGAATTTATATGTTGATGTTGCAACTTAAGACTTATTAAGCTTTAATTAATCTTATAGGCACATTCTTGCCTCTATATGATGAAGAGGGTAAGTTCTATCATCTGTTTTCTGTGTCTTCATAGCTTAGATCTGAACTGAGTAAAAGGTATAGGACCTCTGAAATAAAACTAAATATTTTACTGACCCTTTAGTCATTAATTTTCGAACTGGTTTCTATATCATGGTAGTTAAATTAATTCCTATGATAATTCATATAATAAAACATAAAGTCAGTGCCTGAAACAATAAATTCTGAAATGAATAATAAATTATCTTATGAAGATTCTAAGTCACTTTATTTTTTTAAATTTTTTATTGTGTTGTTAGTCACCATAGAGTACATCATTAGTTTTTGATGTAGTGTTCCATGATTCATTGTTCATGTATTAACTCCCAGTGCTATTCATTTATATGAAAGGGGATGCAAATTTTTCCAAAAATACTATTTTAAAATAACAGGCAGTAAAGTGTTTCCAAAATGTTATATTACCCTTCAATTCCCATAGCTAATTCACAGCAAGAATTATGCTTTATATACAAACAGTTTGCCCATCTATCTGTCTGTCTGTGTCTATCCATCTCTGTCTCTGTCTTCCTCTCTCACACAAAGACACACGTACGTGTGTACACAAATTCACTTAGCAGAATGTTAGTTTTTGAAATTTTCTCTTTTCTTCTCTGTTAAATTACTCCTAAGTATCCTCTTAAGCACATACACAGAATCATTGTGAACTGCAAATAGAGCCACCATTTCATTGATTGTGCCAGCAGACTGGACCTGTGCTGCAAATATAATATGAAATTCATTCAGGAATTTAAAATAAAGTTAAACCCAAGGATTAGGTAGGAAAAAATAGGGAAATGAGTTACAAATTATTATGTTAACTTTTTAAATCTTAATAATAGAACTTATTTACTCATTAAACTTTTTAATTTACTGTTTTGAACTTACCACCTGTAAATTCAATGGAAGTGTTGTAAAAGAAAAGTATAAAATTCACTTTATTTCTAAAACTTAATACAGTTTGGACAGATCCTTTCAACTTATGCTGATCTATTTTCAGCACAGAGATTAAAGGTACTTGAAAATTTGTATTACTCTTATCTCTATGAGTCCTGAGACCACATTTGTGAACTTTGGTGAAAGTAGAAATGAGACTGAATAAGATCAGAACTGAGGAGCTGAACTGGAAACAGAATTAATCACCAAAGTACGGCAACCAGAAATAAAACACAGATATCTAGATAAATCAGGTGAACTTGACCTGGTTCAAATTGGTAGAAGAAAAATGATGTTAGGGATTCAAAATATCGTTTACACCCAGATTTAAAGAGCTCTGCTTATGATTCTATATAACTTGTCTTTGAAGCAGGATCTCTACCAATGGTTGAGGTCAAAGGGTACATGGCCTGAAATGTGTTCCACAGGATTTCAGTGCTTTACTATCATTTCCTGGGTCTATGGAAGAAGGGCAGTCTTGGTGGGAAACTGGGCACTAAAAGGAAAACAAGATCTTTTGATATGCAGAGGTCCAATTAGAGGGACAAGAGCAACACGATTTGGAAAGGACAGGTTGCTAGAGAATTGACATGAGTTGGCTCATATACTTCGTCAGTCCTTCTCTTTAACTTGTTTTTTCAGTGAATATTTAATGAGTACCATTACTATGCTCAATTCTAGGATGCAGTGTTGAACCATGTGTCCACCCTAAGTGTGATATCTACTGGAGGAAGATAGTCAAATAATTAGGTAATTATAATAGAATGTGCCATATACTGGTTCTTTTTTTTTTTTTTAAGATTTTTATTTTGTATTTATTTGACAGAGAAAGAGAGAGAGAGAGAAAGATATCACAAGTAGGCAGAGAGGCAGGCAGAAAAAGAGGGAGAAGCAGGCTCCCCCATATACTGGTTCTTTTTTTTTTTTTAATTTAATTTTTTAAATTTATTTTCAACATAACAGTATTCATTGTTTTTGTACCACACCCAGTGCTCCATGCAATCTGTGCCCTCTCCAATACCCACCACCTGGTTCCCCCAACCTCCCACCTCCCGCCCCTTCAAAACCCTCAGATTGTTTTTCTGAGTCCATAGTCTCTCATGGTTCACCTCCCCTTCCAATTTCCCTCAACTCCCTTCTCCTCTATGGTCAAATAATTTTCGACAAAACAGGAAAAAAATATACAGTGGAAAAAAGACAGTCTCTTCAATAAATGGTGCTGGGAAAACTGGACAGCTATATGTAGAAGAATGAAACTCGACCATTCTCTTACACAGTACACAAAGATAAACTCAAAATGGATAAAAGACCTTAACATGAGACAGGAATCCATCAGAATCCAAGAGGAGAATATAGGCAGTAACCTCTTCGATATCAACCACAGCAAGTTCTTTCAAGATATGTCTCCAAAGGCAAAGGAAACAAAAGCAAAAATGAACTTTTGGGACTTCAAAATCAAAAGCTTCTGCACAGCAAAGGAAACAGTCAACAAAACAAAGAGGCAACCCACGGAATAGGTGAAGATATTTGCAAATGACAGTACAGACAAAAGGTTGATATCCAGGATCTATAAAGAACTCCTCAAACTCAACACACACAAAACAGACAATCATATAAAAAGATGGGCAGAAGATATGAACAGACACTTCTCCAATGAAGACATACAAATGGCTATCAGACACATGAGAAAATGTTCATCATCAATATCCATCAAGGAGATTCAAATTAAAACCACATTGAGATACCACCTTATACCACTTAAGAATGGCCAAAATTAGCAAGACAGGAAACAACATGTGTTGGAGGATGTGGAGAAAGGGGAACCCTCTTACATTGGTGGTGGGAATGCAAGTTGGTGCAGCCACTTTGGAGAACAGTGCGGAGATTCCTCAAGAAATTAAAAATAGAGCTTCCCTATGACCCTGCAATTGCACTACTGGGTATTTACCCCAAAGATACAGATGTCGTGAAAAGAAGGGCCATCTGTACCCCAATGTTTATAGCAGCAATGGCCATGGTCACCAAACTGTGGAAAGAACCAAGATGCCTTTCAGTGGACGAATGGATAAGGAAGATGTGGTCCATATGCACTATGGAGTATTATGCCTCCATCAGAAAGGACGAATACCCCACTTTTGTAGCAACATGGATGGGACTGGAAGAGATTATGCTGAGTGAAATAAGTCAAGCAGAGAGACCCCATATACTGGTTCTTGATAACAGCTGTGCCATCTGCATTAGATCCCTTCTATTGCCAGGAAGAAACTCCTAAAAGACTCTTCATATCCACAGCCAGAATTTCCTCAGAAACTATTTAGAATAGAGCTAACCTTGTAATGGTTTTATTTACTAGTTTGGGTAAGTTGCTAACTGATTTGATCTTGAATTATCCCATTTATAAAATGGGTAACCACATTAAGTCACTGAACTTAGTGATACTAAGTAACACTGCATTGATAGAGATTAGTAGAGTGTCTGGCACATCTTAATTTTGCAATATTTATTAGGGTTACTATTTACATTACTACTGTAATTAGATATAACTGATCAAAACTACAGAAAGAGGGGTTAGTGTACAATAGAAAGTACTGTGCATGAAGTGTATGCAAAATCTGGAAGGTAAGAGTTAAAACCTCAAAAGGAATTTACCATAATTCACATGAATCTTTCATGCTGAAAAGGAAAACTAATATTCTTCATAACCTGATCGCAAAAACATCAATAAGCATTTTACCATGGATTTGCAGCCTTTCTAGCCTTATTTAACTCTGGATTGCATGAACTATGCAAGTTACCCCAACCTCTTTTCCTTCATGAATAAATTCATTCCCTATTTAACTTTGGTTCACATGATACAGCATATTACATTTTGGAAATATGGGGTTCCAGAAGTGTCACACAAATATAGAGCTCTAATGCTTTCTGATCACTCAAAACCCATGGTTAAAAAAAATAATAATACTAAATAGAGATGGACTGATAGTATGCTAGGAGATATTGCTGCTGCTAAGTTTAATAAAATATGATTGACATGCTTAGATTTATCATGGGAAGGATCACATTTTTATAACAATCCAAAATGACAAGGAGCAAAATTTGCTGCCGGTGAGTGGAATGAGAAACACAATACTCTGTGTTCTGTAGCAGAGCATTAACGACCCAGCACTGGAAGAGACAATGCTTGTTTGTCGCAGAGACCTCACTCCTTCCTTCACGAGTGTGGTTCCCAGGACCTGTCTCTATTATCTACACTGCTTTGCACTGCCTCCCTCCCATTCAGGCTATTACAACATTTGCTGGGAGGACGTTGGTTCTTATTCCTAAAAGCTTTCAACTTGACAAGTTGATTTTCAGAAAGATGACAGTTGAAATTCCCAAAGATTGGAAAACATTTTGATAGGAGTTAGTTCAGAACAGAAAGGCAAGGTCTTCTTTCCCCCTCTTTAGCCTTTATGTTGACTCAAGCATTATTGTCTTTGCCCAGAGAAAATGAGAATTTAAAAGGGAAACACACACACACATGTTCATAGAAGCATTATTCATAATAGCCCCAAAGTGGGGGGAAAAAAACCCTAAATTTCCATCAATGGATGAGTGGATAGATAAAATTTAGAATATCCATACAAGGGGATATTATTAAGCAATAAAAATGAAATGAAGTATTGGTACGTGCCAACGTATGGATGAACCTCGAAAACTTGCTAAGTGAAATACAAGACCACATATTATTTAAATGATATGTCCAAAATAAGCTAATGTATAGGGAGGGATAAAAATAGATGAATGGTTGCCTAAGGCTGAAGCTGGGAGTGGAGTAAAAAACAGTGATTGCTAATGGGTATGGGTATTTGGGGGTGAGGAGTAATAAAAAAAAAAAATTCTTAGATGCATTATGGTTCAACCCTATGACTATACTAAAATCATCGAACTATACACGTTAAATAGTTAAATATATGGTAAATGAATTATCTTTCAAGAAAGCTGTTATTAAAAAAGATATTGATAATAGCAGCTAGCTCACTGGGTTTCCCGTGAGGGTAAATAAGGTCATATAAAATGCATCACCATGAGAAGAATCAATGAAACAAGATGGAATTGGGAGGGAGACAAGCCATAAGTGACTCTTAATCTCACAAAACAAACTGAGGGTTGCTAAGGAGAGGGAGGTTGGGAGAAGGGGGGTGGGGTTATGGACATTGGGGAGGGTATGTGCTTTGGTGAGTGCTGTGAAGTGTGTAAACCTGGTGATTCACAGACCTGTACCCCTGGGGATAAAAATATATGTTTATAAAAAATAAAAAATTTAAAAAAAAAGCATCACCATGTCTAATAGATATATAGCAAACAATTTAGCATTTTTCACTTCTTCCCTAACTTCCCAGGGTGTTTTCATAGAGAAGTCTAAAATTAGAAAGCAGTGATTATATTTTCTTAAGGGCCTGTAAACGCGAATTCAAGGCTTATGTTGCACTGTGTATGGTTATGCAACTAGCACGTAATGGAAATTAATCTTCAATTACTTCTTCTGACTATATGTTATTTGCTTTTTCCACTATACCCCAATGAACCAATTCCAGCACAACTTGTTTTTCCCTCTCTTATGATTTTCTTAATGTCCTAAAGTCTCATTCTTATACTGATAATAGTAATAATATTTTTATTTTCCTCTATATCATATGCCATTTCTGAAAATACACACATCATCTTTTATATTTTCTCCCATTTTGCCCTAATTAAATTTTACTCTGATAAATCAATTATAACTTCTATAATTTTATTATTTTATCTTCACATTACTCTTAAAGTTCAATTTCTACAGTAAAGAGATTCAAGATTACTGTAGTCTTAAATTGAAATAATCCTTTTCTATAGGTAGAATGGTGTTTTTTAAAAACATGCTAAATATGGTGAGGCTTGGTGGGAAATGGAAAGCTTTATGAGAGTACATTGATTTGATAGCATTATCCAGTTTCTTCTTTGCTTAAAATTCTTCAGTTTCATACTGCTCAAATTATATGTTAATGTTAAACATTTTCCATTTTGAACTGTATCTGAAGATATCAATATTGTTTGGGATCAATTACTATGAAATTTGCATCTCTGATTTTTTTTTTTTTTTTGGTGCCTATCATTAAGAGAATCTTATTTTTGAGGCTAGTATAAGGTTCTGGCAAGAGGAAATCATAAAATTTAAATCAGTGTTCATAAATTAAAAGACACTAGGTCTTTGGAATCATGTAAAGTCACAACTTGTTCAAGTTGATTCTTTAAGTAACAAGAGGATATGGCGCTAAGCATTAGTTCATTTATGACTCAACTTGATTTAGGGATAGACTGTCAATGTGAACCTTCAATATGGTAGCCACTAGTGACATGTGTCTATTAAAATTAAAATTAATTAAAATTGAAAATTCCATTTCTCAGTCTGAGTTCTCTTTTCAAGTGCTAATAGTGATTGTGTTAAACACAAGTATAAAACACTTCTTTCATTATAAATAATTTTATTGGACTGCATGCCTTGATTATCTAGATTGGTGATTTTTTTTTTCCTGGATTCAGTGTTCTTTTGAAAATGTAATGAAATCTGATTAAAAAAATAAATAGATTAAGAGTCTGCCTCCTTCAAGCAATCACCCATAATATAGTTTGCTAAACTGAGTTTTAGAAATTGTTGTTTAAGTGTTTAAGTGTTCTTTTTCTTGAAGAATATTAGAAGTTCAACTACTTAATGTTGCAGTCTAAAAACAGAGTGATAAGCTCAATTTCATATTATGACTGACATCATTCCTAAAAACTAAAGAACTGCACAGAGGTTATTCAACTTCTACTGAAGAGTTGGTGATAGTAATTTAATTATAACGATAATAAAATTGAGAGTTAAAGTATCAAGTGCAAAAAAAAAAAGAATCAAGTGTGATCACATAAATCAAGTCATTTAATGTTCAAAAATCCATGCATCAGGCACTACTCTTGTACCAGTTTGAAAGAAAACAAGGTCAAGTAAATCACCAAAGATAATTCACAATTTATAACAATTTGAATCAAGGATTATACTCCTGTTTCATTCAGTTCAGATTTAAGTTTTGTGAGACAAGGAAAAATGGATGTGAAGCTCTATGTAATTCATAATTATGAAAATTTTATTATGAGAAAATGTTAAGGCAGATATAACCATACATCCAACTTGCCTGGTAAAAGAAAAATAAATATTTGCAAAGCACCGTTGCACACTTAAGTTGAAAATCTTTACCTTCCTAGAATACAGAAAACAAAAAAGCAAACCAAAAGAAGGTTACAAAAAGCAAACCTATGGGGTGCCTGGGTGGCTTAGCAGTCAAGTGTGTTTGGCTCAGGTAATGATCCCAGGGTGCTGGGATCTGGCCCCACATTGGGGTGCTTGCTCAGGAGATCCTACTTCTCCCTTTCTCTCTGCCTGCTGCAGAGTGCTCTCTCTTTCTGTCCAATAAATAAATGAAATCTTTTTTAAAAAGCAAACCTATATTACTAAATGATTGCCTAGAACATTTTGTGATTTTTTTTCCATTGAAAATATTAGCCGCAAGTGATCAGTTTCCTGTGACTTTGCCTTTTAGTATATTTGACCTGGTATATTAGTATTAGTATATTAGTATATTAGTATATCAGTATATTTGACCTGGTTTCTTTTTTACGTAAATTGAGATACACAAACACGTATTTTGACCTTTAATATCTCTGGGAATTAAAAAAAATATATATCTAAACTCTCTACTTTAAATTCTTATCTGTAAAATGTTGATGGTGGCGGTGGTTAGTGAATCTGTCCTACTAATCTTTTAGATTTGTTGGGGGTGGGGGATTGAATCAGATGGAATGTATGAAGATGTTATGCAAGAATCTAAAGTATTATGTTTGAATTGGTATAATTTACAATTCTTGCTTTTCTTTCCAGTTCACTTTGCTTACCTGCCCAAAATGCAATGATGTAAGAAGTTGAAATAATGTATCCTAACAGTCTATTGATCACTCTTTTTTAAAGAGCCAAAATATCCTACAGTTCAAAAACAAATTCACGCAACACAACACCAAGCAAATATATGTTAGCACACAATTCATTCACACACACATGCACACACGCACCCACGCGCGTGCAAACACACGCGCACGCGCACACACACACACTTCTACATAAAATTCAGCCAACAACAAATCTAATTCTGACAATAAGGCAATAGCTACAAATCACTAAGAAACTTATTCTTTCCCTGAATTTTATACTAAGAGTTCAGGCTAGATTTACTCATAAAGATGGAAGTTCAGTAACTTTTAGTGCTTTAAACATATCTTTTTCATTCCACAAAATACCTCAGTGGGGTCTTAGAACTCTCAATATTTGGCTAAGCATATATACATTACAGAAAACAGGAGATTTTTATTTTCAATTACTGACATTCTTCTAGATCATTCCAACATAATAAGCCTTACACATGGGATTTTCTTCCTCTCTTAATATCTTAAAGACCCAATTTTCAGATGGCTTGATGTAGTAGAAAAAGCACTGATGAAGGAGAGAGAAAACCTGAATTTAAGTACCATTTTGGCTCTAGATTTGTTTCAGAATGACTGTTTTCTCATCTGTAATTGGAGCTACGATACCTTCCTGAAAAGGCTGTTTTGTGGTTGGAAGGAGATGAGGTATACGAAAGAGCTCTACAAATGTGATGAATTACAATGATCATTTTCATTAATGTAATATTTGACAAAGAGAAATAGAAATCGCATAACTGATTAGCTTTTGAAAGGAACTCAGCACCCATATAACCTGCAATTCTTTTCTTCTTTTTTTATTTTTAAAGATTCCAGAGCTCACTGTAATATTTCCTTTAGCTGACACATATGTGGCATAATTTTCTTTCAAAATATAATGAAAAATTAGATTTTAACCATCCTCAGGAAATTGTCTTTAATTCTTGTTTTCTTTGTTCTTAATTGAGTGATGTTTGTGAATTTGAGATTTGGGAATGCAATGGAAGCCAAAATTAATATAGTTGAGGCTTCAAATCATGAATGAATTAATTAACTCCTCACGTGTGGAAATTCTATTTTGTTTTATTCTATATCATTCTGTTTGTCCTGTTCTACAATGACTAGCACACTGGACATTAAATAAACACCATTCAGTAACAGCTCTGGTACAGATGATAGTGTGCAAAAGCACACATTTCAGTGAATGAGTTTTCTTCCTCTGAATCTGAAAGTTAAGACTAATCCCAGAATTATAGTAAGTGATGTAATAGATAGAAGTTTACACTAATTTCCAGAAAGCCTGGAAAAAAAATAAAGTAACTGTGAGGGATAATTTAAATGACTATTAACTGTATAAAATCACAATAATAATTTCCTGTGTGGTAAAAAGTAAAATAAGAATTAAAACATACGGCTACAGTTATTTATAAGGAGGAGTACTTCTTCAGTACAGAGAGAGGGTAAAATGGTTATGTTTATATTTTGATAAAGGAGCGTGCACATTGTAATTTCTCAAATAACCAATAGAAATGAACTAAATATATTCTAATTGGAGGTAGGAAGAAAATGAATTTTAAAAATGTTTAATCAGGGGCGCCTGGGTGGCTCAGTGGGTTAAGCCTCTGCCTTCGGCTCAGGTTATGATCCCAGGGGCCTGGGATCGAGTCCCGCATAGGGCTCTCTGCTCAGCAGGGAGCCTGCTTCTCTTCATCTCTCTCTCTGTCTGTCTCTCTGCCTATTTGTGATCTCTCTCTCTGTCAAATAAATAAATAAAATCTTTAAAAAAAATGTTTAATCAACACAAAAGAAGGCAAAATGGAGAGAAAAAGAAATACAGAACATGCAAGACATATTTAAAAAAAGCACAATATATGATGATAGTTATCAAATATATGAAAAATTCTATTAACTATAAAAATATTAAATTCTCTGATTAAACTACAAAGATTAGGGGTGCCTGAGTGGCTCAGTTGGTTAAGCATCTGCTTTTGGCTCAGGTCATGATCTCAGGGTCCTGGGACTGGGCTACTTGGTCAGTGGGGAGCTTCTTCTCCCTCTCCTGCTTCTCTTGCTTGTCCTCTTTCAACCCGTCAAATAAAGAAATAAATCTTTTTTCTTAAAAAAAGTACAAAGATTATCAGAAAGCAAAGTTCAACAATATGCAGTTTTCAAGAAAGAAAGTTAAATCACACACACACACAGTATAAGTTAAATAAAGTTACAACCTAAGCCAGGAAATGATAGAATAATTTTGGAATTTCTCAATTAATGTTAAATAAAATAATATTCATAGAACATTATTATAAATAAAAAGGATCACTATATAGTGATAAGTTCAAATTTACTAAGAACATATTATTTTAAAATGTGTATGCAGGGGTGCCTGGGTGGCTCAGTGGGTTCAAGCCTCTGCCTTCGGCTCAGGTCATGATCCCAGGGTCCTGGGATTAAGCCCCACGTCAGGCTCTCTGCTCAGTGGGGAGCCTGCTTCCCCCTCCTCTGTCTGCCTGCCTCTCTGCCTACTTGTGATCTCTATCTATCAAATAAATAAATAAAAGTTTAAAAATGTGTATGCATATGATGATATAGTATATGATTATTTTAAATAAAATTCAATGAATATATTTTAAATTGACAAAATATAATCATAATAAGTGATTTTTCACGTTTATCTCTATAATTGACAGAACAAGCAATGAATATAACTGTAAATCTATATCGACTAAGAATAAGAAACCTACCCAAGATACAGATTTCAACAGCATAACTAACAAATAATTTTACCATACACACACACACACAGAGTGCATCCAACAGATGTGGACACCAGGGTGTTAAACAAGCTAATAGATTTAGAATACTTGCTAAACTTTTTAGAAAATACTTTACATAAAATAAATCCTATCTATTGTTGTTAGGGTTTTAAAACCCTTCTATGAACTATTCCCTTCTTACTTCTCTAAACTTTTCTCTTGCCAATTCATCTCTCGATTTAAATATTCAAGTAGATTTTTATAAAGCTTAAAGTTTCCTGCAATCACATTCAGTTTCATGCTCTTCTGATTTTGTCATTTCAGATCCCTCTGCCTAGAATATTCTAGGTTATTCCAACTCTGGTGCATATTATGTTATAATTCAGCTTTATGGAAATAACTTGTCTTTTTTTTTTTTTTCCTTTTAATCAGTATTCTCTATACCAATGCAAGTGACTTGGAAGAAATGCCCTTCCAATACTTAATGTACTTGATAACTCTGACTGTTGCTTCAATAGTAATTTTTTCTTAGAGTTATTGCTCAGTTGCATAAAACTAAGTTTGTCCTTTTTTTAACATTTTATTTATTTGACAGAGAGAAATCACAAGTTAGGCAGAGAGGCAGGCAGAGAGAGAGGAGGAAGCAGGCTCCCTGCGGAGCAGAGAGCCCGATGTGGGGCTCAGTCCGAGGACTCTGGGATCATGACCTGAGCCAAAGGCAGAGGCTTGAACCCACTGAGCCACCCAGGTGCCCCTATTTTTTTTTTTATTTGATCTCCCTGTGCTGAATTTCTATCTTTAGTACCCATCCTGCTCCCAAATTTAGAAATCTTTGCTAATCCACACACATAAAATATAATTTCTGTTGCCTACATTCTCCCTTCCCCTCATATTCAAACCCATCCTTCTTTTTTAACCAAACCCCTATGATTGTATTAGTCATATATTAATCATGTATTCTTCTACCTTGCCTCCTAGAGCTCAACCAGTTAGCTTCTTCCAAGATGCAAACAACTTCCCAAATTATGCCTCCTACTTGAAGTTAGCTCTGATTATTTGGAAGATTGGCCAAACTACATTCTGCTTCTCATAAACATAGTGAAGACTGCGTGTATACATTCTTGCCAAATATGTGAAACTGTGTTTAGTGTATATTTTTAACATGAATAAATTATATGATTTAGGTTGCAAATTCATAGAAAAAAAGCAAATTCAAGCATGCTTTAAAGATTCCTTTAAATATTATCTACTACATATTAAATCATTCAACAGTGTTGGTGGATTTTATGTCCCAACTCTTTCTTCAGTCATAACGGTTTCTGTTTTCTCAAGAAAGAATATGACAATCCCTCGTTTCTGCTGCTTATATTATTATTATTACACTGCTTACCTTATACTCTTGTTATGCATATGTTCACTTCTGTAATTTTAAAACAAGGTGGAGGTGAGATTTCCATGAGGTTGAAGATATTGCAAAGGTATCTTTGAATCTCTAAAATAAAAGAAACAGACTCATTTTGATCTATCAGTGATAATTACTTCTCTTCAGTTTAAGTGCATTGAAATAGTTGAGAACATTTTATTATTATCCTTAAGTAGGAAATTATACTCTTTGAAATGCCAAGTTTTGAATATTTAATTTTAGAAATAATGCCATCTCCTATGTCCCTGTTAACATTAGAACAGAGAAAATTGATAGCTCCTAACAGGGTGATGTGTCACCTGAGAAAGGTTATCTTTACTGGGAAACTGTGCCAAATGTATTAACTAATTTTCCTATTATCCTAGACCAAAAACATAATTAGGTTCATGAACCTATGGCAGTTGGTATGGTTTAAATTTAGTTACCTTCAAATGCAGGTTGGGAGGACTACATATTGAGGTGATTTTGCTAAATTTATAAAACTAGCGTGGCTCCATTCATTTATATATTAACGTTTAAACTTCTCTTGACTTCGCCATCACAGCAAAGATGAACCATGACCATTCCCTTGTTCAAACCAAAAACCCAAGTGTCCCCTTTAATTTTTCATTTCCACTCTCCTACCAAATTCAGTGCATTAGTAAGTTGTTGGTTCTACCTCCTGATGAATATTGTATTTTATAGCTCCTTTCCACATTCATGGCAGGCTACTATCATCTTCTGCCTCATACGGTGCTCTTCACTGCTCTTCCTTAGCTTTCCCTTGTCCTCATGGGCTAGTTAACTTTATATATGAATAAGTCACCAAATGCTTCAGACTACAGTTCTCTCAGAGCTTCTTAATGCGCTTAAGATATAATTAAAAACTCCTTATCACAGGCAACGAAAGACTTCATGTGGCCTAAGTCTTGCCCCCACACTTGACCACATCCTGTCCACCTCTTAGCCACAATCAGGCCAGTCACGCTGGTGTTCTTTCTGTTTCTTGAACATGTACAAATACCTCATTCTACCTTCTGCCCTTTCTATTCTATCTAAAAAGAATGCTTTTCTCCCAGATAGTCGCTTGCTTCCCCTGTTTATTGTTGACATACCTTCCACTGGAAATCTTGCTTGTCTCATGTACTACTTTGTCTGGAAGCTAGGGATAATGGCTTGCGTGTGGCAGAAGAACATCAAACACTCCTTTAATAAATGAAACCCAGTATTTTTGATAAATTTAAACCTTAACTTGATTTGTAATAGAAAACATAGATACTACATAAAAGCCATGATTCTGAAAAATGTGAAATCTCAATTTCAACATCCCCAAAATGAAAATCTATAAACACTTGACTTTCTTAGCATAGGGATAATAATAAACCCTGAGATAATACTGCTCCTTGGAACTTTGATTCCATTTCTGTTAGGTGGTGGAGAAAATGATCATACAATGTAGAGCCTATCACTTTACTACATTTGAAAGTTGTTAATAAACCTAAAACTGACAGAAAGCCTAATTATGTAGAACATGGTGAAAACAGATGCTCACTAACATATAATAGATTGTGTAAACTGTCACAATTCATCACAGCCGAGAGCATTTGACTGACAAGACTTGGCTCTTTTGGAGGCCTGGCACATGAGGACAAACAGAATTGTAGAATGTCTCTCTTAGAGTTACAGTGGGAGTGATTAGAGTCCAAAAGTTCTGGTTCCCAGTTGCTCGTGCTGCTAACACTGAGTTCTTATGACTGGAATTGCTCAGTGTTGTAAAGGAAGAGCCAAAATTGCCAAAAGGAATCCCATATTTTCTAGTAAATACTGTGGAGGAAACACACACACACACACACACACACACACACACACACACACACACAACTGAAAGAAACCATGTAGAACAAGACTTGACATTATGTGATCACCCAAATGCTGAAGAGACTCAACTGAGGTTTTTTTTTTTTTTTTTAAGATTTTATTTATTTATTTGACAGAGAGAGAGATCACAAGTAGGCAGAGAGGCAGGCAGAGCGGGGGGGAGCAGGCTCCCCACTTAGCAGAGAGCCCAATGCAGGGCTCGATCCCAGACTCCGAGATCATGACCTGATCTGAAGGCAGAGGCTTAACCCACTGAGCCACTCAGGTGCCCCTCAACTGAGTTTTTAAAGCTCTATTGATATATTACTGAAATAGAAAATGTACACATTTAATATACAGTTGACTCTTGAACAACATGGATTTGAAATGCATGGGTGTGGTATATATGGCTTTTTAAAATAAATACAGTATAGTACTGTGAATATATTTTCCTTATTTTCTTGCAACATTTTCTTTTCTGTAGCTTACTTTATTGTAAGAACACAGTATATACTCTATATGACAGGCAGAATATGCATTAATCAACTGTTTATGCTATTGGTAAGGCTTCAGGTCAATAGGCTATTATTAGTTAAGTTTTGGGGGAGTCAAAAGTTATGCATGGATTTTTGACTGTATGGAGAGCCTGAATCCCTAACTCCTGCATTTTTTTCAAGGGAGAACTGTATACATCTTGATGAATTTAGATATATGTAACAACAATGATACCATCACCACAATCAAAGTACTAAGCCTTCAAAAATTCCTTGTGTTCTTGTGTGTATGTGTGTGTGTGTTTGGTGGCAAGAACACTTAACATGAAATATATCCTTAAAATATATTTCCACCTTGATGGAGATAATATTAACATGATATGGAAGTGTAGATGTACAACATGATGACTAGATACATGAATACATTCAAAATGATGACCACTATAAGATTAGTTAATACCTCCATTCCCCCACATAATTATCCTTCCTATTTGTATTGGTAACACTTAAGACTAACTCTCTTAACTACTTTCAAATATATAATACAGTATTGTTAACTATAGACATCTTACTATATTTTACATCCCCCAAATTTACTCATCTTATAGCTGAAAGTTATAAGTACCTTGTGTATTTCCCAATTTTTCCCAGCTCCCAGCCCCTCATTCTACTCCCAGCAACCATCATTCTATTCTATTTCTGTCAGTTCAGTGTTTTAGATTCCACATATAAGTGACAAAACTCTATTTGTCTTTCCATGTCTGACTTATTTTACTTACCATAATATTCTCAAGGTCCATCTGTGTTGTTGCAAAAGGCAAATTGACAAAATAATATCCATATATATGATATATAATACTTATATATATTATATATCTATCGTATTTTTTTCTATACACTCATCCTTGCATGGATATTTAAGTTGTTTCCATGCCTTGGCTATTGTAAATAATGCTGCATTATTTACACTTAACTTAATTATAAAGTTAATTATAACTTAATTAAAAACTTAATTTAATATATAATTATATATATAAAATAATATATATATTAACTGCATTATAACGCTTAACTTAATTGTAAATAAAGTGCAGATAACTCTTAAACATTCTGGTTTTATTTCCTCAGGGTATACACCTAGAAGTGGGATTGCTGGAGCATATGGCATTTCTTTTTTTTTTTTTTTAATTTTGTTGAAGACCCTCCATACTCTTTTCGATAGTAGCTCTACTAATTTCCATTTTCACCAGCACCACACAAGACTCTATACACAGGTTAAAGCGCACCGTGTTGTATTGTTACTATAGGTACTATGTGGTACAGCAGATCTGTAGACCCTACTCATCTTGTGTAACAGAAACTTTGCACCCATTGAGCAACAATTTCCCATTTCCTGTTGTCCTCAGCCCCTGCTAACCACTGTTGGCTGCTCTGCTTCTATGAGTTTGACTATTGTAGAGACCTCATATAAGTATAATCATGCAGTATTTATTCTTCTGTTGACTAGGTTATTTAACTTAACAGAATGGAATATCTTCAAGGTTCATCTATGTCACAAGTGGCAGGATTTCCCTTTTAAAGGCTGAATTATAATCCATTGAATCTATATTACCACATTTTCTTTATCCATTCACCTGTCAATTGAAATTTGTGTTGTTGTCATACCTTGGTTTTTGTGAAAATTGCTGCGATGAACATAGGGGTGTAGCTATCTCTTTGAGATCCAGATTTCAGTTCTTTCAGATATATATCCAGAAATAGGATTACTGGATCATTTGGTAGTTCTATTTTGAATTTTTTGAGGAAATTCCGTGTTGTTTTCTGTACCATTTACAGCATTTTAACATCATTCTACAGTCCCATCAGCAGTATATGAAGATTCACCTTTTCCCACACCCATGCCAATATTTACTACCTTTTTAAAATACAAGTCAGCCTAATAGGTGTGAGTTGATATTTCAGTGTAGTTTTGATCTGTGTTTCACTGATACTTAGTAATGTCGAACACCTTTTCATAAACCTGGTGTCCATTGATATGAGTTAGGAGAAAGGTCTATTTAAGTCCTTTGGTCATCAAATCGGTTTTTTTTTTTTAAGATTTTATTTCTTTATGGCAGAGAGATAGCGAGAGAAGGAATACAAGCACAGGGGAGCTGGAGAGGGAGAAGCAGACTCCTCGCTGAGCAGGGAGCCCGTATGGTACCCAATCCCAGGACTCTGGGATCATGACCTGAGCTGAAGGCAGACACTTAACTGACTGATCTACCAGGTGCCGCCGTCAAATCAGTTTTAAGTTAAGCCAGAATTAGGTTCAGTTACCCAGTCCTCTCTGTTTTCTCTTCCTAATATCTCACATTCTGATTTCTTTGAAAGAACTTTAGTTTTTAAAATTTAGCTACAAAATTCTGAAAATAAATGATATGATCCATATATAATTTACTCATCATATATTACACTACTACTATAATAGAGGGGCTGTAAAAATGTCCTCTCATGTCCAAATTTGCATATAGTAAAATTGAATATGAGTATAGTAAAATAAGCCAACCAGAATGTAAACTCACTAGAATGTAAATTCCATCAGTGCTGATTTATTAATTGCCAAGACCAAGGATTTCTTTTTTTTTTCTTTCTCCCCCTAAGGGACATTCCTCCATATTGGTGTAAGTAGGTGTTATGAAGAAAACTATTTTTTGTAAAAGCAATTGGGAATCCAGAGAAGAGATTACCTACTGGTGTGGAGGAGCTCGAGTATAACTAGTTATTAATCAGCAATTTCTGGTATTGATGGGGGTCAGAGTGACAAGATATAGGTATAACAGTCTGACTACTGTGAAACTGTCCAAGGGAAGTAACACTAAAGCCCCAAGTGCTGAAGAACCCTCTTGCTGTGTGGGATTTAAGCAAATGAGGGAGGAAAAGATTCATACCACACAGGGTTTTTGCATATTCCCTTAAGGTCTGTATAACAGAAAATGGACAGTGAATCACTAGTGATCTATATTATTGAAAGATAACCCCATCAGCATTTTTAAAATTGGAAGTTACAGAATGTAAACCAAGCTAGCTTATTCAAAGAAAAAATATTGATTCACTACATGAAACAAGTCTGGAGTTAATCTAACATAAGGGAAGGCAGACTCCAAGGCCACTGATTATATTCTCTCTACCTCGGTTTTCTTCATCTGCAAAATAGAAAAGAAAACATTAGCATTTATTTCATAGTCCAGTTATAAAAATTAAGTGAATTGCCTATGTAATTTACTTTTAAAAGTGCCTATTATAAAGTAAGTGTTACTTAATATTTTTTTATTAACAAAGATATTTTCAAGACCTACAGAATAATTTGTGCATGCTCTCGTTTTCCTTCAGGAGAGGTGCTATTAGTGAAGAAACCAAACATTTCAATGAAACTAAAATATAAAGACTTCAACACAATTAAAAAGAACCATATTTGATGAAAAAAAAAATTTAATAATTATGCTATCTTCCTGGGATAAGAACCTCCTCCTTTGGTCATTGTGTTAAGAAGAATTATAATTCAATTTAATTTTTTTTTTAATTTTTTTATTTTTTATAAACATATGTTTTTATCCCCAGGGGTACAGGTCTGTGAATCACCAGGTTTACACACTTCACAGCACTCACCAAAGCACATACCCTCCCCAATGTCCATAATCCCACCCCCTTCTCCCAAACCCCCTCCCCCCAGCAACCCTCAAACCATAAATCAATTTAATTTTTAAACCTGAAACACATTAACGCATTCTATTTTAAGTTGTGTTCCCCCATTTCATATTCACAATCATTGGTATTTACAAATATGTGAGCAAAGAATGTAAATGAAACAAATGAGCAGGACATGTTTTCTAAAACTCTTAATGGCAATAGCTTACAAAGCATGTTCAACAACCACCCACCAAATAACAAAGAGTTACGTCCAGTAGATGTTGAAACCTACACTCAAGGCACAAGCTTTGAGACTCAGTCAATGTGTAAAATCCTTTAACTTTCAGGCTTCCTTGCCCCAAGGACAATTCCTTTCCCCAAACACAATTCCTTTACCTTGATACCCACACTTCCCTCCTTCCTTTTCATTTTAAGGAGAGTGGTATCTCTCTGCCGGACCGTGTTGGATTCTCCACGTGTGGACTGATTCCAGTACCCTCCCAGTCTCAGAAAAACATGCTCAGCATTTCTTCTCCTTCCCTCTGTCGTGTTCTTGAAAATTCTCCTTCTCCATGTGCCTTTCTGCCCTCTCTTAATCATTGTATTAATTAATAATTAACTTCTTCCTCTTAATAACTTCCTTCACCCTGCCTATATTGTGGTTGTGTCGTTTGTCTCTGTAACTTGATAGATCTCCATACTTCACAAGACAGGTCATACTCAGTAGCCCCTGATGTCTCATTCCTCTTTCTTCACCACACTCTGATTTTTATGGTTTCCACTTCACCATTGGACAATTTGCCTAATATTTAGCTGAGGTGGTTTTTTTTTTTTTAATGAATTTTTTTTTAATTTTGATTCCAGTATTATTCACATACATTATTACATTAATTTCAGATATACAATATAATAATTCATCAATTCTATACATTATTCAATTCTCTAGCCTTAGTTCTGCTGTTTACAAAGAAAACTGTCACACTTACTTTTTAGGGTTAGTGTGAAGATCAGGTGAAATAGCATAAATGAATTTTTATGTACAATACTTGGCATTTTAGAAACAAGGTAATAAATCTTCCTTAATTAATAATAATGGCATATTTGCTGAATAAATTTATTCTTGTGAAATTTTACCAATAGGATATAAATAGAAAACTGTACCTGGGAAATTGATAAGGCATAAAGGTGAACATATTTTCAGGAGTATTTACTTCATGGTGGTGGTAATGAAGGAGACCCTGTTATTTCAGTAGAATGACACTTTAAAATCCTCTTTAAATTTCCACCTGCAGCAGAGACTAGTACTTGCCTATCAGAAATTCATATCTCCTTACTTTTTCATACACATACTTCTGAGAACAACTACCCAGGCTGAGGCTTCATTTAGTACACTTTGAAGATGGCTATGAACCGGTATTTTTCCCAAACATTATGAGCTAATATTATGTGTGTGTGTGTGTGTGTGTGTGTGTGTGTGTGTTTCCTGGACTGGCATAATTAAGTAGATCTGCTTTCCATCACCCTCTCTCTCTCTTTTTATTGCTGTCTAGAATTTACCTGTTGAAAATAGCAGAGCCTGATTATGGGAGGTGCCCGGGTTCTTGAATGACCTGGAACATCATCGGGCATTTGCCAACATCTGGGAGTTGTATAAACGGGCGATAAACTCCTATTGTATTAAATCTACAGATATTGTTGGATGCATCTGACTTACCATAACTAATACATCTCCTGACCTTTTTGTGAGAACATCCACGTTTTCATGAATTCGAGCACAAGAAGGCTTCTCCCTTTGGGCAGTAAACATGACATTGATATCTCTATCTCAATTGGCCAATGTAAGACAGAACCAACAGCTCTTAGATGAATTATTGAATTATTGAGTTACTCTCTAAAACTATACACCAATGTTATATATACAATCTTAGATATTTAGACAGTTAAATCTTGATCCCTTTTAACTTTATTTTCTAGGAGATTCTGAACTCATATTTTTTGGCCACTGTTAAATAGCAGAGACTGAGTGTTACTTTTAGAAGAACAAATGTGCTTTCTTGCAGCAGGAAATCGAAATGGTAGAAATCTGTTAGTCCACTGAAAACTCATCCAAACTGTCAAGGAGTGCTGTGAGTGTAAAGCAGCAGGACCATAGATTGGTTCATCAACTTCAGTTTTCTCCAGTATCTTCCTGTTGGTTCTAGAAAGATGTCATAAATCCCAATTAAAAAATGATGAGAAAATTACAAATGAATATCATTTCCAAAATAAGCAAATGCCAAATATAAGTTATGTGAATGTGTATTTCATAGACTTACTGACTTTTTATGTTTGGTTATGCAATCAGGCAGAGAAAATAATTTTTTTTTTGAAGTTGGGAGAATGGCATATACTCCTGGTCCCATATGTCATGTTATTTTTTCCTTTATTTTAATGTAGAAAACTTATTCATGTAATTGAACGTTGTCAATTTACTTTGGTGCCTCATATTTACTGGGTGATTACTATGTTAAAAAACAATGAAGAGCTCTGCGCTTGCTGTACAGTAATGGGTTTTTCACAGAATGCTTTCTAGAATGAAAAGAAACAAATAGATGAAAACAAAATAAAACTCATTTTATCCATAATGCTTTTGTTCACCGACTCTGCACCTAGGAAAAAGGGTTTCCCTATATTCCATCTGGGTAATGCTTTTATGCGTCCTTTTCACTACCATTTTGAGTTTTTGTTTATATTCTCATCATGTAGCAATCACATTATTGTTCACTAATTTTGATTTTTGCATGATTGGCAAAATTTTTATAGTAACTGTCCATGCATATGGTTGTTTTTCATATCTCAAAGACAGACATGCCTGGAAGTCATACAGAATGATTAGTTTATCAACACAGTTTTAACAGGTGATATTTTGAAAAAGCTTTTATGCCTATACAAATTAAAAAAAAAAATACCAATCAGGGAATAGAGGAATAATTTTGCTACAGTTTACATCAATATAGGACTTCCTATTGGTGAAATACCAAAAATAAGCTAGGACAAAATCGTATGAATTAGAACAGAAAAAATAAAATGATGAAACAAATAGCTATCACATTTATCAGATATATTTGTCAGCAAACTGATATATATATATATATGTATATATATATATATATATAAAATCATGTATTTAGAGCATTTTAAAAAAATAAATATGCAATATTATGGGAAGCAATGCTATACTTAAAGCTCAACTTTAAATGCTAAGGAGAAAGTGAAATTTTAAATTTGATTTTGCTTTTATTAAACTTAATTGAGTATTTAAAAAACACATTAACATATCCATTACTTTGTTTGGACTAAAAGTGTGCATATGTTCTGTGTTCATTAATTTCTTAAGCACTTTGATCAATTGATTGATGCATATATTGAGGTCTTGCTACATTAAAGTTACAATGTAATTTTAAATCTAGCCTTTAGTGTAGAGAAAACATAGAAGAAAGGACTAGTCAAACAACGTCTTCAAAACCAGTGAGACAATTGCAAAATATGGGATATTCTACAAACAAGATGGTCCCTGAACAACTCAATGTCAGTTTTAAAAGTAGGAACTGGTCTAGAGTAAGAAACAAAGAAATTATTTTGAGTGTCCTGATTGGGAAATGGTGGAAAAGAAAAAGGTTTACAAAAGACACATGAGATATAATTTGGAATATTTAAATATTTCATTCTGCAACAGAAGCTGTTAGGGAATTATTGCTAATAATCTCCATCAGGATAACATTATTTCATTTAGATGAAATGACATTTTTATTTTGCAAAGACACATACTGAAGTACTTAGGAAAGAAGTGCCGTGTCCACGAATTTGAAGTGGCTCAGCAAAACACACACACACACACACACACACACACACGTGTGTGTGTGATATGCATGTAGTGGGAAAGATTATAGGAAGATATGCAATATTGTTGAATCTAGGTGGTGGAAATCTGGGTATTTTAATCTACTATAGTTTTTTACCATATTTTTGAGAATTTTTATAAAAGCTTGAAAAAGTAGAAAGCCACTGCTTCTGGGTTGAAACTAGATTGAAAAGGGGAAAGACTCTGTCAAGAAACTGGTAGAACAAATGCCAAATTGATGCTCAAAGTGTTTGCAACAGTCATCCTTAACATTTTAAGATCCGTTCAGAAATTCTACACTAGTAAAAAATCATACCTGAACTTTTCAAGAGGCCTCCTTACCCATTGTCCAATGGGGAGATAATCCATGTGACTGCCGTTGACTCTCTAAAGGTCAGGAGCTCCCCAGACCCTTAACATTTTTAATAATCTTATTTCCATTTTTTTTGATTTTTTTTAATTAATTTTTAATTTTTTATAAACATATATTTTTATCCCCAGGGGTACAGGTCTGTGAATCACCAGGTTTACACACTTCACAGCACTCACCAAAGCACATACCCTCCCCAATGTCCATAATCCCACCCCCTTCTCCCAAACCCCCTCCCCCCAGCAACCCTCAGTTTGTTTTGTGAGATTAAGAGTCACTTATGGTTTGTCTCCCTCCCGAGGAGTCAAGATGGCGGGTTCTTATTTCCATTTTTATTCATAGTTCTAGATAAATTATCAGAAGACGTAGCTTTATGAACTTTTTACAACATGAACACAGTAATTCCTAAATCCCCCTTAATTTGGGATAACTTATTTACATTTTCACCAGCTTCATCTTGGTCCATTGATCCCTAGATGGATGCTACAAGAGGGATATTCTTACTGTAAAATATTTTACTATACAAAAACCTGGATGCAAGTGGAGGTTTTTTTTTTTTTCTCTCCCAAGTTATTTATATACTGTCTTTTTATACAGTGCAAGTATTAGGAACAAGACTGAAGATGAAGCAGGATATTGAAAATTAATCATCAGTAAAGATACAGAATCAAAAATGACAGTGAACCAAAAAGAAAATCATTATGAAATCTCTTATGAAAATATTTAAATATAAATTTAATTAATTTAGATATTTATAAGTAAATATAAGTATAATTAAAAGTACAACTTTATTGGTTAATGATAGTCTTATATGCTTATGATAAAAAGCAGAGATAAATAAACTCAAAATTATGTAATCTCAGAATACATGTAACAAATGTAATGCAATAAATGGAAAAGTAAGTAAAATCCATCCTAAAATAGCCATAACTACTAAAATGATGATGCCATTCCTAGTCATGGATAAGTTCTAAGATTCAATTTGGTTTTTGTTTGTTTGTTTTGTTTTGTTTTGTTTTGTTCTGCAGTCTTTCAAAGCTTGACCGTAATCAAATAGCTAATTGATTTTAAAGAGTTTTTTCCTACAGTTTTCACACCAGTTTATCAATATTAAATTATTCAACTAGTATTTCAGAAATACTTGGTGCATGTGGAATATATAGGAAGGAGAGCGTGAGCTTAATCCATTTTCTATTAGAAGAATTTGTTGGAAAAGTTTCATTTGTTTTCAGTCACATTTTCATAATGGAAATTGGTTCCTGTCCCTAATCGGACTTAATGGAAAGGAAGATCAAGTTCTTGACATATCTGATAGGATATCAACACAATTTGCTGGAACACTTGCCACTTGATGATGAAACTGTCAGAACTATACTAATGAGAGAGGGATGCTTTGATTAGAAGCTTTGTTGAATGTTAATTATGCAGTTAGGAAAATAGAGAGTTTATATTCTGACATGAAATTCCTAGTAGAATAAAATGGATTCATAAAGGTCCAGGAAGTCAAGCTAAAGCAAAGTACCATTTATCTTATGTATTGGCCAAATAAATAATCTTCAGTATGACCTTGAAAATTTATATAATTTGCTAGTATCAATAGACCATGTCCTTCCAGATTCCCAGATTTAATGATCAGGAGGTTAAGTTTTAGTCATGTTGGTTGCATATTCTAAGACGAGCAGTTGCAAGTTAGTGTGGGGTCAGAGATAAGCAGTTAAGGTGAAATATCTAGCAACTATGTTACATAAAAAATACTTGTACTGTGATAAGTTTTGCTTTAACACACGAATATATGTTAGCTACCTTCAAAGACTTGAAACTTTATCATGTAGAAGAGAGAGCTTTTTCAATGCTGTGTTACGTTTACAAACATGACTTGTACCACGAATATACCTGCCCAACAATGAAGAAAATAGTGATGACTAGAGAAGAGATTCTAAAAGAGTGAAATCTTGCCATTTTCAATGATGGGGATGGAACTAGAGGGTATTATACTAAGTGAAATAAGTTAGAGAAAGAAAAATACCATATGATTTCACTCAATTGTGGAATCTAAGAAACAAAACTGATGAACAAAGGAAAAGGGAAGGAAAAATAAAATAAGATAAAAGTAGAGACGGAGCCAAATCATAGGAAACTCAACTGTAGAGAAAAAAACTGAGGGTTTTTTTTTTTTTTAATTTTTTTATTTCCAGCATAACAGTATTCATTATTTTTGCACCACACCCCGTGCTCCATGCAATCCGTGCCCTCTATAATACCCACCACCTGGTACCCCAACCTCCCACCCCCCGTCCCTTCAAAACCCTCAGATTGTTTTTCAGAGTCCATAGTCTCTCATGGTTCACCTCCCCTTCCAATTTCCCCCAACTCCCTTCTCCACTCTAAGTCCCCATGTCCTCCATGCTATTTGTTATGCTCCACAAATAAGTGAAACCATATGATAATTGACTCTCTCTGCTTGACTTATTTCACTCAGCATAATCTCTTCCAGTCCCGTTCATGTTGCTACAAAAGTTGGGTATTCATCCTTTCTTATGGAGGCATAATACTCTATCCCCAGGGGTACAGGTCTGTGAATCACCAGGTTTACACACTTCACAGCACTCACCAAAGCACATACCCTCCCCAATGTCCATAATCCCACCCCCTTCTCCCAAACCCCCTCCCCCCAGCAACCCTCAGTTTGTTTTGTGAGATTAAAAGTCACTTATGGTTTGTCTCCCTCCCAATCCCATCTTGTTTCATTTATTCTTCTCCTACCCACTTAAGCCCCCATGTTGCATCACTACTTCCTCATATCAGGGAGATCATATGATAGTTGTCTTTCTCTGCTTGACTTATTTCGCTAAGCATGATACGCTCTAGTTCCATCCATGTTGTCGCAAAAACTGAGGGTTATTAGAGGGGAGGGGAGTAATAAGGTGTTGGGCATTACGGAGGGCACTTGATGTAATGAAAACTGAGTGTTATATGCAATTGATGAATCACTAAATTCTACCCCCAAATTAATAATACACTATTATATAGTGTAATGATACATTATTATAACCTCAAATTAAATAACATCAAAAAATGAGTTTCAAAAAAATAATAAAACCTGTTTTTGAAATTAGAAAAAAGAAAAAAGAGAGAGGGAGAGAGAGAGTCTATGTCAGGACAGCCTCCACTAAGTTAGGTCTCATTTCTTTGAATTTGATTTTCTATGATTTGCTGTGATTAATAATTACATTTTCTGTAAGTTACAATAATATTAACATATATAAAATTAAAGTTCCTTGGAAGTAAGTTAGTTGAGAGCTTTAAGGGACTATTGTATATGTATCAGAAGTGTTGTTTTTGGTTCCAACCAGAAATTTCCCTTTGACCCATTACAACCATTTTATCCAATAGGAACTAATCCAGTTTCCTACTGGTTTCAGTACAATAAAGTGGGAGATGATAAGACCATTTTTTATTTTATAATTATTCTGGGAGGACAATAAGATTTTATCTGCTGAAAGACAAAGACAATTTTCTAGTTAATTTAATTTTCAAGCCACTTTTACTTGACATTTTAGGTAACTTGAGAAAAAGCTATTTTATTTTCAATTTCACTTGTAGAAACATGAAGTCACTTGAATATTGCACCTTTACTTTGCTGCTGAAGCTTTAATCAACTTGGATAATTTGATAATATTGTGTCTACATAGAGAGAGTTTTGCATGCATGCCTGTGAATGTTTTATTCTTGTTACTCTTGGTAATTTCTGAAATCTGAAGGGCTATGTAATAATCCCCATATAATATCTTCATATACACCTACCGCAGCCATTCCATTTACATATTCCACAAACACTAATTATTTTCACAGAATGCACTTAATTAACTCCATCCCACTGCTGAAATCTCATCTAGAGGAGATGATGAAACTCAGTTAATTGCAGCCTGGGAGAGTATGTGCCTTAAACAGGTGCAACCTCCTGCATCTATTTTGTGACTCTGTTTATGAATAAACATAAATTTTAGGATATCATGTTTAGTCTCGTTCTATCTTGCTCTATACACAAATGATAATTTATGGGTGTTTTCACCAAGCCTTTGGTTACTGGTGTCAGGTTATTATTAGAAAAATAGGTAGAATTAAATCATGTTACATAACCTACAAGATGTATTTATAGGTATTTTAATTTAAGCAAATTCTCTGTCAGTGTCTGCTTTTAACTTAGAGTGAAAGAAATCAAATCAGTCTACTCTAAAGTCATGGCTGGTGAGTTGTTATTGCTTAATACATTTAGCAAATGTTTTAAATTCCTTGCAGTATAGGACATTGGAAGAAATTGAAATCATTCTTCCATAGGGAGTTGGAAGCATTAAAAATGCTTTTCAACATCTATAAACTCTATAACTTATCAATTTTATAGTGTATTCAATATTTTGACCTTACAAAGTGTGCCTTCTAGAGCAGAGCATATCAACAACTTTATTTAATTTTGTGCATAAGTGAAAAAAAAGAAGAAAAATGATACATAACATATTTTGTAATGTTGTGAATAAATAGTTTAGTTACTCGTCCTTCAAGGGTCTCAGAAATTACAGTGTTACCTGTGTCCTTCATATACAATTAAAAAAAATAAGCAAACACGCAAAGCAAAGGCAAAACAAGCTAAAACAAAAGCAAAGTGAACCAACACATACAGACACAGACATGCATATACACATAATTATAAATAAGGACAGCAAAGTCCAATAAAATCTTGGTATTTCCCATAAAGATAAATTAGGATATTTTTGAAATTTCAAACTGTTTTCTAAATATTAGTTTTGATGACATGGTTTTGTTGACTCCATGGCCTGTACTAGTCTACATGGTATATAGGATTCTAAAATAGCAAGTTTCCTTGCCCCTGCTGTCCATGTCACACCATAATGATGGCTTTTATTTCTATGATTAGATTATGTTATAAGACACAGATAAAGAAGAGTATCCAGAGGCACCTGGGTGGCTCAGTGGGTTAAGCCTCTGCCTTCGGCTCAGGTCATGATCTTAGGGCCCTGGGATCGAGCCCTGCCTCAGGCACTCTGCTGAGCAGGGAGCCTGCTTCTCAACCCCCTCCCCCACCCTGCCTCTCTGCCTACTTGTCATGTCTAACAGTCAAATAAATAAATAAAATCTTGGGAAAAAAGAAAAGAAGAAGAAGAAGAAAAGTATCCAGATAGGGTAAACTAATCTCAAGTCTTTTAGTAAGCAGGAGCTTTTCCCCTAACCCTCACACTAAATCTAAACCTAATCCTTTGGAGAAGTCTCTGAACTACAGAATACCAGGCACATTCTCTCTCTCACCTGGGCCTAATCCTAACCACAATCCTGGCCATAACCCTAACCCTAACCCTAGATCTGAGATGAAAAAAGATGTGAGAATGTGAGATACACACACACACACACACACACACACGTATATGTGTGTGTATTTGCATGTGTGGAATAGTATTCGGCTACAAAAAAAGACTGAAATATTGCTATTTGCAATGACATGGATGGTGCTAGAGAGTACGTATTTTATTAAGCAAAAGAATTCAATTTTTTTTTAGAGATTTTATTTATTTATTTGACAGAGAGAGATCACAAGTAGGCAGAGAGGCAGGCAGAGAGAGAGAAGGAAGCAGGCTTCCTGCTGAGCAGAGAGCCCTGCGGGACTCAATCCCAGGACCCTGAGATCATGACCTGAGCGGAAGGCAGCGGCTTAATCCACTGAGCCATCCAGGCGCCCCAAGAATTCAGTCAGAGAAAGACAAATACCATGATTTCACCATTATGTGTAATTTGAAAAACAAAACAACTGAGCAAAGGAGGGAAAAAGAGGCGAATCAAGAAGCAGACTCTTAACTACTGAGAACAAACTGATGGTGACCAAGGGGAGGTTGGTGGGGGATTGGTCAAGTAAATGATGAGGTTTAAGAAGGGCACTTGGTGTAAGGAGCACTGGGTATTCTGTGGAAGTGTGAATGACTATATTGCACAACTGAAAATAATTATTACATTATAAAGTGAATAAGGCATGAGAATAAAAGGTACAGCATAGGGGAATATAACAAATGGCATTTTAATAGCGTTGTATGGGGACAGAGGCTGTCGCACTTGTGAACATAGCCTAACATACTGTGTTGTTGAATCACTGTGTTGTATGCTTGAAACTAATGTAACATTGTGTGCCAGCTATACTCAGATAGATCTTTAAAAAAAAAAAAAGTAGAAGAGAAATGATTAGCATTTAGAGGGACCACTTTTGATGAGACGGTTTAAGGAAGCTTAGGGGAGTGGCACCTGGGTGGCTCAGTGGGTTAAAGCTTCTGCCTTTGGCTCAGGTCATGATCTCAGGATCCTGGGATCCAGCCCTGCATCAGGTTCTCTGCTCAGCGGGGAGCCTGCTTCCCTTCCTCTCTCTCTGCCTGCTTCTCTGCCTACCTGTGATCTCTGTCTGTTAAATAAATAAATAAAATATTTTAAAAAATTAAAAAAAGAAAAAAAAGGAAAGCCTGGGGGAGAAAGTAATACTTAAGCTGAAATCTTTAAGTGTTGAGATGAAGCAATTAGGCAAATCTGGTGATAGCACATTCCAGGTAACATTTCGTAGGAGAAGCCTACTACAAATACTTATCCCTTAAAATATCTTTGAAAACCACTGGCTCAAGACAAGAAATAATTATAGCCGATAGTGACGAACTATATGTTTTCTCCGGAGGACAGTTCAGAACTGGCATTGTGGTTATGGTGAGCATGTAATTTTCCATTTCTCAATATGGAGTATGGACTAGTAGGGTCCCACTGAGGAACTCTAAATTGGGTAATATAGACAAAATGACAGCTCTAATAAGGCTAATACAAAAAGAGGAGTACCATCTTACTGAACGCACCATAAAAATATTTTTTCCTGTGCCTCCTATTTTACTTGAGAAAAAGTAAATCATGCTTATTATTGTGAGAGTTAGTGTGATTTCATCAGTTTTTGAGAAAAGAGGCTGGACTCTTATTCTATTCACTTAGCTCCTTCAATCTAGTTGGGACTCATCATCCTAAAGGGGAAACATATTTCTCTGTAGAAAATTCAATAACATATTATGCTAGAGGATAGAGAAAGAAGGTCAAATAGAATTTCCTTTTTGACTTTCCTTTGCAGAGTTTACTCTCTGTGGCTCTTTGTATAAATGCATATTTTATAATTTTTACCGTAGTCACTGGTTTATGCAACTGACCCTTTCCCTTACATGACTGTGCATGTTTCCAAGGCAAAGATAATATCAGTTGCGTTTGCATCAGGATCCAGGATAGTAATTTAACAATACATGTTTATTTGTTAAATTTAAATAATAGAATAAACCTAATTTGTGTTGTAATATTATTAGCTGATGACAGTTCCTTATGTTAATGCTTTCAGAGCAGTGGGGACTGACATAAAGTTGCCCTTTAATACAAGTGTGTAGAGTGAATGAAAGTAATGTGGACAGATATGAATATTCTGGATTTTTTTTTTCCTATCAAGTTTTTCTAAAAAATATAAATATGTGTAAGTAGGGAAGGATGATACAGGGAATTATTAGTAAGCCAGAAATAGGAATTGAAAGAACTGATCATGTGGTATTTGATGTACAAACATGCTATATACACACAGTTTTCTATTCATGGTTATATGTAAATGAACATGTCTCTGTGTATATTTGTAAAAAGAAATACTAGATTTCATTTCCAGTCCCAAAGTATGTACACTGAGCTGCATTTACTCTAGTTCATAATGGAGCCTTTATTTTTTTTAAAGATTTTATTTATTTATTTGACAGAGAGAGATCACAAGTAGGCAGAGAGGCAGGCAGAGAGAGAGAGGAGGAAGCAGGCTCCTGCTGAGCAGAGAGCCTGATGCGGGACTCGATCCCAGGACCCCAAGATCATGACCTGAGCCGAAGGCAGCAGCTTAACCCACTGAGCCACCCAGGCGCCCCATAATGGAGCCTTTTTTAACTAATCTTCAATTGGAGCTGGAAAGGAGGGGATGAAGCAATTCAGAAATAGCGAACCATTTCAAATCTGTTTAGAACAAGGTGTGTGTAGAAATATTAGAAGGAGGTCAGGGATTTTATGTCTTATTCTTAGGCAGCATAGGGCTGATCTCAAGTACCCTTGCTGAGAAACAGAAAAGAGGAGCTGAATGCATTCTAAAGAGCAGATGTAAATCATAAACTCTGCAATGTTTGCTATTAAAGCATTTATTTTCCATATAAATAAGGCATAGTGCATTTCTTTCTTGTTTCTCATTTTTATTTGAAATTTCCCTGATTTCTACTGTTTACCAAATGTTAGCTTCTCAAAACTGCAGTGCCTGATAGTCCCTCAAAGGGAATTTCTTGCAGAATAATCCACTAATACTAATGCCAAGGGAAAAGTAATGCCCATGCCAAAGTTATAGAGCAAAATACAATTAAGTGAGACAGTCTGTATATTACAAAATGAGAAATAGATTTTTTCATTATTTTAAACCTTCTCTGTTTCAAAGCAGGATTTATTAGCCATTGTTTTATTTTCTGTGAGGTCTACAGACTGCCATGGATCAATGAGAAAATACACATTGGCCTCAGTATCATCAATTTCACCTACATGTTGATATTCTAAAATTCCCATTGGTAGTAGATTGTTTTAATTAAAAACAAACAAACAAACAAACAACAACAACAACAACAAAACAGGGCATCACACGTAATGGATTTTTCTCTTAGAAGTGTTTTTTTTTTTAAGATCCTCCAAAATAATACATGCACGTACTAGAAAGTGTGGAACATACAAAACAGTGTGATGAGATACAGAATAGAAAAATGTGTCAGTACACAAACTTGGATGAGAAGTATGCCATTTCTTTATGTGTTGTAAAGCAATGTCTATCTCAGCATGCTGACTAAAATCTTATCCTTTCCCCTAGGATACTTATCATAAAATGAAATGGGGAATGGTTGTGGCAAATTGCAATCTGTCCACATAAGTTACCACTGAGGCATACATTGCCTCATGAGGAGGATCATTTTAAGTCAGCACTGTGGTGCTGGTTCTTGGTATGCATTTATATGGCTGCTTCTGGTCCTCTCTTACTGAGACCAGCCTTCTCTCCAGGAGGCTCACCTCTCACTGAAAGGCAGCCATATTCTCTCTTCACCACTTCTCATGCTTCAGATCTTCAATTGTCCTCTTCAACTTGGGCAAGACTTTCTTCTCTCTTCTTCAGGCCTCTTTCTGATCACCTTAGAAAACCCACTTCACTTTCTTCTTCTTCTTCTTCTTTTTTTAAAAGATTTTATTTATTTATTTGACAGAGAGAGAGAGAGAGATCACAAGTAGGCAGAGGCAGGCAGAGAGAGGGGGGAAGCAGGCTCCCTACCGAGCAGAGAGCCCGAAGTGGGGCTTGATTCCAGGACCTGAGATCAGGAAATGAGCTGAAGGCAAAGGCCTAACCCACTGAGCCAGCCAGGCGCCCTTCTTCTTCTTTTTTTAATTATTTTTATTTTTTATAATGGTATGTTATTCACTATACAGTATGCCATTAGTTTTTGATGTATGCATAAACAATAAACCTTGGAAATTTTTATTCTTCAACAAGAGATTCCAATGGCTCATTTGACCCCAAATCCAAATTAATAAAAACATTTCTGGTTATTTCCTTTCAGATTTAGGAAAAACTTAACCTGTAACTATTAACTACTTCAACAAAGGAAAAAAAAAAAAGTGAAATCATTATGTTTGCATATTAAAATAGATGGACCATTCAGGTCCTATAATGGTGCCTGCTTTGTATGTCAACAAGAACATTTTTCTTCCATTCCAATATTTGCTGCCTAAATCACATCATGAAGCAGGACCTTCATGAAGCAGGGACCTGCTCTGTGAATCACACGGTCTCCTTTAGGATGGACAAAGTGCCCATAGAAAGTGGCACATGTCTTACCCCAAAGATACAGATATAGTGAAAAGAAGGGCCATCTGTACCCCAATGTTTATAGCAGCAATGGCCATGGTCGCCAAACTGTGGAAAGAACCAAGATGCCCTTCAACAGACGAATGGATAAGGAAGATGTGGTCCATATACACTATGGAGTATATCCATCAGAAAGGATGAATACCCAACTTTTGTATCAACATGGGTGGGACTGGAAGAGATGATGCTGAGTGAAATAAGTCAAGAAGAGAGAGTCAATTATCATATGGTTTCACTTATTTGTGAAGCATAACAAATAGCCTGGAGGACAAGCAGAGATGGAGAGGAGAAGGGAGTTGAGGGAAATTGGAAGGGGAGGTGAACCGTGAGAGACTATGGACTCTGAAAAACAATCTGAGGGTTTTGAAGGGGCGGGGGGTGGGAGGTTGGGGGAACCAGATGGTGGGTATTAGAGAGGGCATGGATTGCATGGAGCACTGGGTGTGGTGCAAAAACAATGAATACTGCTACACTAAAAAGAAAAAAAAAAAGTGGCACATGTCTTTGTCAAGAGTATTCTCCCTGGCCTCCTGGGATCTTTTATTTTTATCCTGAGTTCTACATAGAATTTTTCCTCCGTCTTCTGGAGTATTGATTCCTCTGTGTGATTTTTCTCCTTCTCCTTTCTGGCTCCATTTCCTAGGAAGTTAAAAGGTTAGCACAAGCAAAACATACCATAGTTGTGGAAACAGCTTCGATCTGTGTTACATGAAGTAAGAGTTTTATTTGGGGCGTGTCACATGGGCTGGTTCCGAAGTTTCCTGTTGCAGCCTCTTCAACCTTGGAGTCATTTTCTTCTCTCAAACTTTGGGACACACAGTCATCTCTGCTTAAATGTGGCTGAAGAGAGAGAAAGGACTAGTGAGCAGTTGTTATGTCCCTGTTCAGTTTCCTTCAGGTAGGTGACAGCTTCCTATTTCCACAATTTTGTGGCTTTCAGCTGTCAGATGCTAAAAAACACCATGGTGTCAGCATAGTTTAGGTTTTTGTGGAAGCTGAGGGATTCCTCTCTTTGGCCTATCACTGCTTCCTAAACACCTAACTTCTCTGTCACCCACACTGATATTTGTGTGTTCTCTCCATGAAATTGTCATAAAGCCTCAATTATCAATAGAAGAAATATGTTAGCAATTATTATTCTTGTTATGAAAGTAATAACCACCCAGTGGTTATTACTGGGTATAACAGTGATAAACACTTTTATATTCTTCTATTATTTATGTATTTTACATAACTCAGGTAAAAATTACAAATTTATGTGAAATTTTGTATTTTATAACTTAATAGTATAACAGAGGGTGTGAAACAAAAAAGATTGGTTAGCAAGGTATTTAAAAAATAAATTCTCAGTATTTAAAATAGTAAAGTTTCACATGTATGTTTTTTCTTGAAAAAAGGAATTAGCAATATTAGATCTGAATTTGAGTCTTGAAATACTTGACAATTACAATGTAGGGACAGCAGTCCCTTCTAGTTGGACCACATGTCATGAGCTCCCTAATTTAGCACAGTTTCAGTGGGTGATTTTTCTTCGCTTACTTTAGCTGTCTGTCCCATAGAATTATTTGTGATTCCTGTCACTCACAGTTTTCTATAAAATGAAATATTCTTTATGAAAATAACACATAATGTACTGTAAAGTCCCCAATCATTCTTTATTTTTGTATATATAATGCAGTGGTTTCCAGTGTAGGTTGGAGGACTTTGCCTTACCAGGGGACATCTGAAAATGTTTAGAGATATTGTTCTTTGTGTAGCTATTGGGGTTTGGTGGATGATTATATAAGTATCTGGAGGATAAAAGCCAGGGCTTCTGTTGAACATTCTCTGAAATATGGGAGACCCCCACAGCAAGGGATAATCCAACTCAAACAGTTGTACTATTGTTGAAAATCCTAAATATAGAGATTGTACGTATAATGATTGAACTGTTTAAAGTACTAAAGTGGATTTCTTTAAGGGTCAAAGGATAAGGGCAGATTTTATGTAACTGGTAGATACTGTCAGATTTCTCTCAAGAACGATTTTTCTGATAGACACTGTTTTAAATTTATGTTCATGTATTTAATAAGAAAATTTATCAATAAATACAAGATAGAGTATAATAGAATTTGATGAAAAAAATCTTGGGTATATAATCTTGCCTTGATGTACTTCTGAACATAAGAATGTCTTTGAAGTAGAAACTTTTCCTGTACCTTCTTTACAGTGTTGAGGACACACTTCAAGTTCAATAAATATTTAATCACGATAATGGGACATTTTGAGGCTGCCTGCTAGAAAAACATTGTAGTAAGCAGTTCAGTGTTAATTAGCATTCATGGGCATTAACAATGCCTGGGGACTACACATAAGCTGAGGAATTATGACATATTTTAAAAAGTAATTTCAAAATAATATTAAAAGACTTCCCTTTCCGTTAGCTTTTTTTCTGCTCCCATTTAAAAAATATTTTAATTTTTTCCCCTAATAATGAAGTTTTGAATGTTCTGAAATGAGATTCAGGAATTAAAATTATCACAGATAAAATTTCAAGAGTATGTACATTACATAATCCAGGAAATTGAGGGCTAGAAAGAGACATTTCAGCTACACTCATTACTATAGCCCAAACTCGAATATGGACTTAAATAAATATAAATTAACCTCAAATGGGGTGAGGTGTGACCCCGCATGAGAGACACTGAATGATACAACAGCCTCACCCAAGGAGTCAGAGCCTGAGGGAAGGGAGGAGGATGTAGGGAAGGGGGTGGGCAGGAGGCACTGCCTGGCTCGCTGAAGCTCAAAGAGGGTGCAGGGGAGGGGCTTCTAGGAAGGGGGGCGGGGTTGGAAAGACCTCCATGTAAGTGCAGAATAGTGGTGCTGGTAGTCTAGTAACAGGTGTCATAGCTAAGGTGGGGTGAGGTGGGTATTGTGTTTGGGGTCAGTGGTGCCGCTAGCTAGCACAGATTTGCAGTTGCATCAGAGCTGGGGCACCCCTGTCTGGGTGAGTTGTGGTGACAGCAGCAACCCAGCGTAGAGAGTCATTGTATGGATTGATGTGGAATGCTGGAGCAGGTGTAAAGGACTCTCCTGTGGTGAAGGGGTTGGTGGATGGTCAGAAGATCACACATGGGATGTGATGACAGATCGTGCACCTAGGGGGGCTAAATAAGTAAATATGCTAAGGGTGATAGAAGCTGGATTTCTGGCTGTCATGGAGGGAACTTGCAAATATGTGAAGGGAGAAATGTACAACAAATCCTGTATGGAAGATTGAAATAGAAAGTATTAGTGTAGGTCAAAGGTTTCAGTCTATGTAGGTAGATAATTAAGTGAATTCAAATGCGTGCATGTGATGCATGTTCACTGAGAGAGTCTTAGAGCCAGCCGCAACACCCCAGTAGCTGTGAGCAAACCTATCACCCAGATCTCGGGTTCTAATTTTGTTTCTCCCCTGAAAGTAATGAATGTATTTGAAGACATGGTAAATTACAGGGCTGGTTTGCAAAAGATACAAGATGAGCCTTAAATAACTGAGTCATGCCTAAGAGAAAGAAAGTACTGAGAGAATGATTGGTATAGGTGAAGAGTTACTCACTGACCTAACTGGATCAAGCAAAGATACTGTTAAGTAATAATAGTAACTAATTATAAAGCATTGAATAAAATAGGAATTCATGTGTCCATGCTGATAAAAATACATAAGTGAATAAATGAGGAAACATAGAGAAGAGAGTTTTCCTTAGGGTAAAATACCATCTAATAAAATACCATCTAATAAAATTGACAAGTATCAAAATAGTAATTACAAGTACCATCAATGGATACTAAATAAGGGGACAGAAGTTTGATATAATATTGGGTATTTGCATAATGATATATTACGTCCCCACACAATACCAGTTACAATATTGAAAAGAGTAATTTTTCTAAGGGAAACACTAAAAGGATTTCTTATTCAAGTAATAATATTTAATACAGGAAAGGAACCCAAAGGAATTTGGAACAAATCAAAATCATATGCCACATGGCAACAAACAATTATACTAACCTGAATCTCATCATGGAAAAACATTAGACAAACCAAATTTATTGAGGTCTTACAAAATAACTGCTCTATAATTTTAAAAATAAGTCCTGAAAAGCAAGGAAAATTAAGGTATTCCAGATTGAAATAGATCAAAAGGATATGATAGCTAAATGTGACAAATATAGGCATAGACTTCTATGCTATAATAGATATTATTGAGAGAGTGGGTAAATGAAATAATTCTGTGAATTATTCAATATCACTTTAGTTTCCACATTATAGCAGTTACACATTATAATTATAGACGAGATATTATTGATGTTATATATGGTGTATTGGCAATTTACCTTCAAAACCCGCAGGACAAATAGTTATTTTATTATCCTTGCAACTTTTTATATGTTTAAAATTGTTTCTAAAATATAAGAAATTACTATTCTCTTTCTAAATAAAATTCATATTTCTTTAGTGTGTCTTGCTAAGAAATGTGACTGACAGAAATAATGCCTTTTATGATTACGTTTTTTCACTTAATAATATGCATTTAAGGTTACTCCATGTCTTTTCATGGCTTGATATTTCATTTCTTTTTAGTGACAAATAATTTTCTGTTGTCTTCGATACATCATAGTTTGTTTATCCATTCACTGCAGGACATCTTGGTTGCTTCCAACTTTGGGCAGTTAGGCAGAAAGCTGCTATGACCATCCATATGCAGATTTTTGTGTGGACATAAAAAGGTTGCTAGATCATATGCTAAGAGTATGTTAAGTTTTGTAAGAAATTTCTGATCTGTCTTCCAAAGTGGCTGCACCATTTTGCATTCCCACCAGCAAAGAATGAAAGTTCCTGCTACCCCCACATCCTTGTCAGAATTTGATGTTCTCCGTTTTCTGCATTTTAGACAATCGAATGGGCACATGGTAATATTTCATTGTATTTCTTGTTTTGAAAAACACATTAGTAGATACTTAAAGCATCACAAGTGACTGGCAAAGTTTTCCAAGAAAAACAAAACAAGGTCAAAAGTGATTAAATATAAATACCAAAATGTATAGCAGTATAAAGAGGTGCTATATGCTAGTTATAGATTTTTAGAAAATACTAACAAAAATATATGAAATTATTTAGCAATAGGAGCAAACTAAAGGATTTAAACACAAATGTACATGTTGTAATCATGCTGTAAACCAGGGTGAACCCCTATCCAAAATTTGGTTCAGCTGTTGAGACTAATTGTTAAGGAATGAAAAGCAGCAGCTTTGCGCAGTGGCAGTATCGTAGCCAATGAGGTTTATCCGAGGCGCGATTATTGCTAATTGAAAAGCAGCAATGTCTTCCAAGCTCCGTCCTATGTGATGGTGACAGTGCCTTCCATTAAGTATGTGAGCTCCACTGTTTTTGACTCACTTGATCCTAAGGAGCTCCCAGATGACCAAGGAAGTTGGAAGAAGGCTGAGCTTCTCCAGGACTATGGCATCTGGAAATAGACTAAGGGCAGGAGAGGCCTTCCCCTCCTGCAAGTGGTATATACCAGAGGGCCCATTTAGGGTCTTTTGGGTAGCAAGAAGGTCTTGACCATCTTGCTGCATCTGTAGGGTTCTCTTTCATGAACTAAGTAAGGCCATAAGCAGCTAAGTACACAGTGTCAGGCCCAGGGCTTGTGATAGTCTCTGTTTCCAGGAGAGCCTAGTTTTATGGTTTTGTGGCTGCTTTAATGGTGTGTAGCACAAGGCCAAGGAAGGCAGTTTCTTGCATCAGAAATTTATGGACAACTTAAGGATATCATGGATGATCCAGAGATTCCAGGAGACATGAAATGATGTTGCTAAAACACCTACAGAGTAATGGTCTCTGAGGCCATTAATGTAATAACTGTTATATTTTAATTGGGGTTTCAGAAGACTTTTGTTAAGGGAAGACCCACTCAAAATGGATCAATTTGCAAGTTAACAGTGCAAATACGATTAGGTCAAATTTGTAAATTTGTAATTTGAAGAATTTGTAAATGAAGAATTTGTTGCTTTCCAAATCAGAAAGAGTCTTAAAAAAAAAAAAAAAAAAGAAGTTGTGGTGTTGAGAAAGTCAATAGCTGTTTCTTGGCAATGTCAAGGATAGAAGAGGCCACAGTTTACCAAGTAATTTATAGGAATTTAACTAAGGTGGAAGGGTCCTGCATGATGTATGGGGCAATGGCTTATTCCCTTTTTTGAACTTCCTCATCAGTAAGTTTATGCCCTTAATGAACAATATCAGATGAAGAAAGATGTATTTGTCTTCAGAGGAGAATAAAACCAATGTAATGTCACACCTATGCTCCGGGAGAAAGTTGTATGCCGTTAAGATCTTGCCTACAAATACTGTGTGCGAGACTGTGGAGGGACCCATAAGTAGATAGGTGAAGGTATATTATATCCCTTTGGAGAGGAAGGCAAACTAGCTAAGAAGTTTTTTGAATAGGCATGAAAAAGAACATACTTGGATGGAGTCAGTAATTTCAATGTATTGTACAGGGAGAACTTAACAGGTAGAGCCATAGCATTAGACCTGCTAAAATGAACGAACTGACAACGTTCATGTTCTTAATTAATACTGGGGCTCAAAATGGAGTTATAATTTGGAATTCCACTAAATTTTTCTGTGGTCAAACATGTTATTATTGCTTTCATAGATCTGAAGTTTAAAACTAAAAAATACTTTTTTTTTTAACCTAAGCATATTCAGAAAGTTAAAGTATTAATTTGATTCTCTTTTAACTTGCCCACTTGAAATGTGGTTTTGATGCCAAGCCTAATAACACCGCACACATACCAAGACAATATTAAAAGGTTTGTTACTTATGTAATTTAGAGTTCCCAGGGAGAGCAAGACAGGTTTCCAAAGATGTTCCAAAACAACATGGAAAGAGCAGGCATAGGTGACTGGCTTGGTGCTCTTTCTGTGTTATGAGAATTCTCTTACAGGCAGGTATTTGCTGTTTGAATCTCTTGCTAATGCCAAAGTCTTTCTTACCAGCTTGCCTAGATGTGGGACAGAATCATAAGAAAGAGGGGTGAGGCTCAAAGCTGACAGTGTCAAATACCAAAAAATGGAGTCGATCTCTTTAATATAGTAAAATGAATTTCTTTCTTTTTTGAAAAAAAAATTATTTATTTATTTGACAGAGAGAGATCACAAGTAGGCAGAGAGGCAGGCAGAGAGTGCGGAGGAAGCAGGCTCCCTGCCAAGCAGAGAGCCTGCTGTGGGCCTCGATCCCAGGACCCTGAGACCACGACCCAAGCCGAAGGCAGAGGCATAACCCACTGACCCACCCAGGCGCCTGTAAAATGAATTACTATTTAATATTTTCTTTTAAAACCATAGTTCAATATTTTTGTCATGAATTCATCAAATCACAAGAACAATATAATGAGTTAATTGTCACATCATAGGAAAAGGCAATGCTCTCTGAACCATTTGGAATGAACTTCAAATTTTATGAATGGGTGTTTAATATTTTTCCCAAAGGGCAAGTTTGGTGAACATTTCACAGAGAGTGCAGGTCAATGTATCTAGGCAGGAGTCTAGGTGCTTTTGGTGAACACAATTGTTGCCTTCAGGTACTTCTAATCTAGAAAAGGAGACCAAAAAACAAAACAAAACAAAGGAGTTCCAACAGAAAGAGATATAATGAAGTCAGATATCCTTGCATTTAAGCAGAGAAGAGAGAATTCTATATCAGCAAAGATGGTCAAAATATGCTTTATAGGGAAAGAAGGACATAACTCTCATAACGAGTAGCAGCTTTTAAGCCAAGATACCTTTGAGAGAGGCTACATTATATGTAAATAGTCGTTCATTATTAATATGAGAGAAGGAAGGGGATAATAAATATTTCTCACACAAGGAGTGCAAAGTCTGTTCTGAATGATCTCTTTTGTCTCTTTTCTCTGAAATTCTTCTGTAGTATAGCCAGCCATGAAAAATGGTAGTTTTAAATCTTCTGACTTGAATTCCCATAGATAATGTGATTATTCTCTGTTGAAATCTATCTATATGAAAACCACAACATGAAGTCAATCTATACACTCTTCTTATATTAAGAAGAGTATTTATTTCCTTGTATTTGCATAATAGGTATACTAAATTTAATATTATTTAATATTTTATTTTTTAAAGATTTTATTTATTTGAGAGAAGAGAGAGAGCATGCACAGGAGTACGGAGTAGGGGCAGAAGGAGAGGGAGAAGCAGACTCCCCAGGGAACAGGGAGCCTGATGCAGGGCTCAATCCCAGGACCCCAAGATCATGACCTGAGCCAAAGGCAGACACATAATTGACTGAGCCATCTAGATGCCCCTTTATGATTTAAGACTTAAAAGCTCTTCCACATACATGTCTGTGCACAAAAGTTGTAACATATAACTAGAGGAAAATAATATTTATTTGATTCATAAACAAGCAAACATTTCATAAATTCATTAATAATATTGGATTTTTGTGGGGTTTTTTTGGTTATGTTTCCATATAGGGAACATGTGGTGGGATTTTAATCTGGTACTATGAGCTACCTCTGCTATTTCCTACCTAGCTATTGAGAAAAAAGTTCTCAGTGTCAGAATTTTATCAACTGTCTTCCTACATAATCCTTTATGAATTTACTAATAAGCAATAATAATAGCAGGTATGGAAGGTAATTCAAAGACATTTATCACTTTTTATGTGCTGGAAAATGTGCTACAAATTGAAAATGAGCTGGAGTACAAGACACTCTTGATCTCTTTTCCTCTTGGAGCTTCTATAGAATACAGAAACGAAAAACAATACAAAGAAAAGAAAAGGTAAAGTTACTTGGTTACAAATCAAAGTAGACTTAAATTAGCACTTCTGTTTTCTCACTGAACTGAAATTGGTTTTGGGTTTTTCAAATTTTTAGTTGTATACTTAAAATTTATTAAAGAAAATTTCAGTTGCAAAAAAAAAAAAACTTGATTGAAGGATAGATTATTTCTAATACAAAGAACGCTTTTACAATATAACCACTAATTGAATGACCTATAAGGAAATTACTTACTCCTCATTAAACATTTTTGAGTATCTCTCTTATTTCCTAAACACATTTTGCAGATTAAGTGTCTGTACTTGTGCTTGAAACCTGGAGAGGGAGTCAAGGTAGAAGTGTGTACTTGTTATCTATGGCTCCATAAAAAAAGCAATACCCCAAGGTTTATTGGCTTAAAACACCAGACTTGATTATCTCACAGATTCTGTGGGTATGGAATCCAATTGTTCTTCACTAAGTGTTTCCTACTTAATTCTCTCATTAAATTATGGTCAGTTTGTTGGCTTGGACATGAGTTATCTCAAGGCTTAACTGGGAATAAAAAAAAAATATGCTTCCAGGCTCCTTCACATGCCTTTGGCAAACAACAGAAGATACACTTCCAAACTCATTACTTCATGTTTCCATGGGCTCTCTCTCTCACAACATGGCAGCTAGTTTCCTGCAGAGCTAGTGATCTGGGAAAGAACGAGATTAGGGTGGCCAGCACGGAAGCCACAGTCTTTTTATAGCCTGACCTCAGAAGTGGCATACTCTCTCATCTCCCATATTATATTCATTAAAAGCAAGTCAATAAGTTCAATCTATGTTCAAGGGAGGGGAATTACATATACACATAAACAAGGAAGTGGAGATCATTCAGGATTAATTATAGACTGCCTACTGCAATCTGTCCTATCACCCCCCAATAATTCATGTCTAACCTGCATGCAACATACACTTACCTCCTAAGGTCCCCAAAGTCTCATACTATTATGGCTCAAAGCCTACAATGTCATCTTCCAAATTAGGGCTAGGCATGGATGAGATTCCTCAGCTATAGTTCTTTAAGCATAGCTCCTTATGTGAGAACTCACTTGAATTGTGTATCTGGGATAATACATAGACAATTATTTACTTCGTAAACCCCTAATATCCAATGGCCAGATAGCATAGAAAAACTGCTATATATATTCCTGTTCAAAAGGGTAAAAGGGAACTGTTTTAGGGATACCCGGGATTTGTTTTGACCAGGAATATGGTTAAAATATGGAAATGGGTATCATGAAGAAAAAAGTTTATAGGCACAGTTCCCTATAAACAGGAGGCACAATACAACTTACCAGGAAGCACTGGAGTCAGTCAAGAGGCAGAGGTGACAAAGGAATCAGTGAGCTAAAGCCTTTTTGTGGTTTCTGTAGGAAGAAGAGGTGAGATAGGGTATGTGGACTTAGTGGCTACTTTGAACAATTTTAGCAAATTCTGAGTTGAATGGGCTGTTCCTAGTTGTATGGTAACTGGTCCTGGAGTGATTAGGGCAAAGGGATAGTGGCCCAGAGTATAAGAGACCTATAATCGAAGTGTTTGCTATATGAGCTCTGCATTGGTTCCTTTGTACTTGAGAGGTGCATTCAGGGACAAGTTGTTTATTATCTCTAGGAAATAGCTAACCCCAGGGACAGTCCTTCAGGCTGAGCAAGGCCCCTGATGTCAAAGCCATTAGAACATAGAATATAAAAAGATAACGTTAATAATGAGATAAAGTTGTCACTGATCCATAGCAGTTCTGAAATCCAGTTGGCAATCATGGGAACTTTGTTTATTAACTATTAATTCATGGCTCTTGGCATTCCCTTCTTTGGTGTTCATTTTTACCTCAGTATCCATTTTCCTTTTTCATACAAAGTAACACATGTTTGCAGCCCAGCAAATTTGTCAGCCTCAGTTCTGCTGGTGGTATCCTGGGATCAAAGGTCTCTTCTCAGTGGGTATCACCTCCATGCTTCTCAATTAAAGCAGGTGGTGTTTCTGCTTTAGACAAAACCATACCCATAAATCTCTGGGAGAGCACTGACCTATTTGGGGATCCTCCTGAGAGAGCCCAGAAACAATGTCCTTATGGTTTCTAATTCTCAGCTGTTTGACAAGAAGATCCTGGAGGCATACCTTGAATCCTTTTGAAGGGCCTTTTGTGTAACTGAATATACAGAGGCACCACCTTTGATCTTTCTGAAGTATTATAAAACGTTTACAGTAATACCCTTGGCTTTATCTTTTGACCAAGTTTTCCTGGCAGTGGACAGGATTTTATGTCTTCTTAAAAGCTATTTCCTAATTTTAGTATTGCTGGCCATCTGGAAAAGTTGAGGATTTATAAAACCATCAAATCTTGGCTCCTTCTTGTTTAATAGTCCTTATTTCCATTTATCTATTTTTCTTGCATTTTACTGTAACAGCTAAAAGAAACATGGTGGCACCGTTGATACTTTGCTTAGAAATCTCCTTAATTAAATCACCTTCTTTGGGCATATTCTCTACCCTCTACATAACTGCAGGCAATATTGTTGCTAAATTTCTGTTTATATATAACAATTGCCTACTTTTTGCTTGCTTTAGAAACTTTACATTCGCCACCTTCAAATTGCAGATTCCTACTAAAAAATCCGTTTAATGCTATTTAGCTTTAGTTAACAAGTTAGTTGAAATCTTCTCACATTTTTCTACTTCCTGGTTCCAAAGTTATTTTCACATTTTAAAAATATTTGTTATAATGACACCCCTCTCCTGGAACCAAAATCTATATTAGTTATCTATTTCTGTGTAACAAATTACTCCCATATTTAGTGGCTTAAAATAGCAAATATTTATTATCTCACAGTTTCTGTGGTTAAGAATCTGGGTGCAGGTTTCTGAGTATCTGTGACTCAAACTTTCTGCTCTGGTTGCAAGCAAGCTGTTGGCTGAGGTACTGTTACCTCAAGACACAACTGGGTCTTAAAGATCTGTCTCCAACTCTCCCATTAGGCTATTGGCAGTCTTCAGAAGATCTGCACTCATTCATGTGGACCTCTACACAGGGCTGCCTAGTGACCCACAGCTGGCTTCCCCAGAATAATCAAAGAGAGAGAGGGAGGATTCAAGAAGAAAGCCATTAACTTTTCATAACAATACCAGCAGAGGGATCCAATCAATCACTTCTTTCCTGGTCTATTTGTCAGATAGGACTAACTAAGTACAGGAAAGGGAAAGTCATTACAAATGAATATGAACACTAGGAAGCAGGGATCACTGAAGATCACCATAAGGGTTCCCAACTAATGCAAATCTTGCTAATGATATATATGCAGATCTAGACCTTATCTTGAACAAAATCTACCAATCTATCTGTGGACTGTTTTAGAATTTCTGAAGATCTGGGAGAACTGTCACTCAGAATGGACGTTTACATATTAGTCAATATGAGTATGTGAGGTAATTGTTTCTCCAAGGACCTGGTTAAGTCAAAAGGAAAGATTAGGATTTGCTGTTGGTCTTACCACCTTAATTGATATCAAAAGCTGTATTCAAATAAGGAATGAGATATCTTAGGCTTCACTATAATGAAAGAGAATGTAAGACAGTCAAATATCCTGTCTCTCTCTGCAGAGAATCCTCTTTATTATCTCTTTTTGATAAATCGTAGTCCCCTCCTTACCTGTGATCTTGCTTTCCAGAATTTTTAGTTACCAGAGGCCAACTGTGGTCCAGAAGCAGATGATCCTCCCTTTAACAAATCATCAGAAAGTCAAGACTAGCCTATACATCACAACACCCATATAATTCACCCCACTTCATCTCATGACATGGACATTTTATCATCCCACATCATCACAAGAAGAAGAGTTAGTACAGTACAGTAAGATATTGAGACAGAGAGAGAGACAGGGCGAGAACTCATTTCACATAACTTTTATTACCATATATTGTTATAATTTTTCTATTTTATTATTATTGTTGTTAATCATCTACTATGCCTAAATTATAAATTAAACTTTGTCATAGGTATGTTTGCATAGAAAAAAAAAACATAGAATGTAAAAATTCAGTACTACCTATGGTTTCAGGCATCTACTGGGAGATCTTGGAATATAATCCCAACTGTGGATAGGTTGAAGGGGGGGGCTACTATACATCCACTTAGTAAATAGGTAAGAAACAGGTGAGTAAATGATGGAGGACATTCAGATGGGCAGTTGCCAAATATGTGGGTCATGTTGGGGTTAGAGGCAAAACAATGGAAGCAAGATTTCCTGACTAGTATAACAATTTCTGCACCAAGTGTAAGCATATCAGTCAAGAATTAGAACCACTAGAACCTATGGAGATATAATAAAAGTAATGATTACTGCTCTCAAATATGTTATGATGTTCAATACCCTTAAGATGATTTTTCAAATCACAACTGCAAGCATATTAGCATGTTACACTATGCATATGACACTTTGAAATATGACTAACACATATTTTTGAGAGATTGGTGTCCTATTTTGGTAAAAAATAGTATTGTTTTAATGACAAGTCAAATAATGGTTTAAATTTCAGCTTTGTCATTTATTTTAAATAATGATATGATTGTCTATCTTCTAAGATGTTCGTGATGATTATAAGAAAAAATAATATTAAAGTTCCAAATATGGCTTATTACATTAAAAAATCCTTAAAAATAACATTTTAACTATCCTTCCTACGTAGCAATGAGAAAGTGAGAAAAGCTGCTTGCCTATGTTCCTTCTCTAGATGTCAGATTTTTATTCATTTGTCTTAAGTTCTGTCAGGTTATATATGTGTAATAATTCTTGAGAAAGATTTACCATATAACTTTTTTTTTAAGAATTTATTTATTTATTTGACAGAGAGGGAGAGATCACAAGTAGGCAGAGTGGCAGGGAGAGAGAGAGAGGTGGAAGCAGGCTCCCTGCTGAGCAGAGAGCCTGATGTAGGGCTTGAATCCAGGACCCTGTGATCATGACCTGAGCCGAAGGCAGAGGCTTAACCCACTGAGACACACAGGCGCCCCATATCATTTAACTTATTGCATGTTCATTTTTGTATACAACGCAAAGACTGAAGAATTTGGGGTACCATGGCATTGACTTAGTTTAATTTCTAAAGAAAGAGCAAGTTGGTAGGTTTGATTGGTGTGCATTGTCAGGGCTGAAAAAAATTGTAATTTTAGGATGTGGGGCACTCACTTGCAAAGTACCAAGAGAGCACAGATGAGTATAAAGAACCTATTTATATATATTTACCTAGTAAATTAAATTTGAACTTGGATTTGATATAACTTTAAATTTTAATCTACTCTAGGTCAAATAGGTAAGAAGTTTTTTCTAGTACTTTTAAACACAATGAATTTGATAAAGCATAAGAGAAAAATGGAAAGTTGACATATCAATAAGTGAAAAAGGGAATAGGTGTAACACATTCACTAGTGCTTAAATCAGTGATTCATAAGCCTATTTATATCATGTAAGTTACAACTGATTGAAATAAATCATACAAAGTATGTATCTAAATTAGTAAGAACCATGTTTGTATGTGTCGTTTAAATAGGTGTATATCATTTTATGATCTCATACAAAAACGTGTTTTGTTGGAAATTCAATTATAACATCTAAATGGCTTAGTCAAAGAACTTGTTGACAGTGTCTTTTTATCTGAGAAATTCTAAGGATTAATGATATGATTCCCATTGTCCATAATATATGTAACCGTTTTTTCAATAAGCAAACTAAGCCATTCCATTATTTCCTTAGATCTCTCTGAGAGAGGCTGTTGGTCCAAATTGTTGGCATTATAAAACCTCATTCACTTATTAATAGGCTGCTTTACTGGAACTGTCTACAGCTTAAACTGTTGAGCAGACCAATGGAAAAGTACACAATGGGAGTGGGTGAGTTTGCAGATGATCATGCTGTTCAGGATACATATAAGGCATTTTATATCCCATCCCCTTAGAGTGTTCAGAATCATCTGTTTCTAGAACTGCATGGATCTAATATTCTTGAGTTGAAACTCAGCTTGAAGTGTATTCTTTAGATCATTATGTCTCTGTTGGACATACTGTTTTATGCCAGCAAAATGCTTGGGAATAATCTTTCCACTCTCCCATTGAATTTTTCCATCTCTGTTTTTCAACTCCATCACATTTTGTGGACAGGCAAAAAATTATCTTCCAGTTCTTTTTGGACAAGTTCCAAAAGCTCTTCCAAAGTATTTTCTCCTTCACTTGCTCTTGGCTCAACAGAAAATGCCTCAGAGTCCCTAATGGCTTTAGTGTTCACAGGAAGTCTTTATTTTCTTTCCCTGTTTTGACAGCAATTTATATTAGTATCTTCATTCTTCAAAATTTTTCTGAGGTATTTTCAACTGGATTTTTTCCCCCATCTCATTTAGTCTTTTCTTTTTTTTTTTTTTATAAAGGTATGTTATAAAACTGATCCTTTTTCATGCAAACCATCAGAATAAAAGTTTACTCTTTCCACAGCCTCATTTATTATTATTATTGTACTGAATTATTATTATTACAGTAATTTATTAATATATAAATTATATATAAATATATATTTATATATAATATATAATATTTATATAATATAATATAAATACATAAATTATATTATGCAATAATTTATTATTATTGTACTGTAATTATCTAGCAAAACATGAAATCAGATCAAGACTATTAAGAGGAAATTTCTAATTTTGAAGAGGTTTGTATCCCATCTATTTGAACTTAAGCAACTCAAATATGACTCACAATCCTAATCAAGAAACTAACGTTCTAGTAAATGGTTACAAGAATGGACAGTATATTCTACTTTATCTTAGTCCCTTTAGTAATGTTTCCATCAATGGTAGGTTATTCTGGAAAGAATGTTCAAATTGTGATTCACTCATTTTGATGTGGGACCTTTCTTATAATTGAAACTTGGGAGACTATACATTTTAAAAGGAGCAATAAATCTATAATTTCAGACATGAAAGGGATTTGAGAGACAGACAATGTGACGTATCAGTTTATTTTACAAATGAGGAAGTGTAGTGCAGAGAAGTTGGGTGATGGTAGAAGACTATTATTGAGTAACACAGCGGAGCCCATCACCTTCTGTGGCTTTTTCCTCCATGACCTTTTGTCATCAATGTTTTGCTGAGATTACTCTTAGGATTCAAGTGCGGCCATTACAGCAATTTATCTGTTTCACTCATCTGGAAAACTTAACTCTTTTACTTTGTATGGAGCCAAAATAGAAACCTGGGAAATGGCAGTAGCATCTGGCTTCTATTACTACACCAAAAAGACTCCTTTCTTGAATGTTTATTCATTAACTTTTATTCTAATGGATGTGAGACTGATTTTTACTGCTCTCGAGAATATTTCTAATATTTCTTATCGCTCCACAAGTGTGTCCTTAGCATGGCACCCTTTTATGATTTCATGCATAAGGGAATCCCAAAGAATGAGGTTCCCTGACAAGCAGGCAGTTGAGGTTCACAGGCCACCCTGAGCTCAGGAAAAAGGGGCAGTGGTCTTGGGCTTCAAAAGGGAGGAAGACAATACAGGGGAGGAGCAAATGTTTGGTAAACAAATGTTAACATGCTATGAGAAGAAGTTTTTCTTATGGAAAAAACAAAAACAAAAACAAAAAAAAACCCTCTTCCTAAATCCCTTGGACCTTAACCATCTTCATCTGGAAATAATCCACATACCAAAGTGGCACTTTCTGGGGCGCCCTGCCCTGAACCCCATCAGTAAAGTATATATTGCTGGTGGATGCATGAAAGTAGAGAAATAGAAAATATGCATACAGAAAAATTTATAACAATCTGTCATTGTTACAACTTCCAAGGGTATCATCAGAGGACTCTTATTGTCGAACAGAATATTGAGTAATTCCATTGTTGTCCAACTTACCTGGTGAGGCATAAGTGGTACTCATGTGTCAGTGTACAATTTTTTGGTCCATTAAAGGTACGGTACTTTTTAAAGTGTTTCTTTACTGCATAGTTTGAGCAGTGCTTCTCTAGAGGAATGAGAATTTAAGGTTTGGTAGCTTATGTTGCACTGACTGCTTAAATATTTAGTTGGTTTCAATTCCCCATAGCCTGTTTTCCCAAGGTAGCACACAGTTCAGACATCTCTGCAATTATGGAAATAATTGCCTCGAGGACAGCAAATGCCAGTAAATATGGTCTTAATTCACCTGTGAGTCCAGCAGAAGTTACTTATTATTAATGGGTCCAGTGGGTGGGAAGCTAGAAAACACAACATGCAACACAACCCAAGAGGCTTGTTTTGACTTTCTTCCTCACTGGAGGAAAGGAAAACAATGGGGAAATAGCTATTCATTCACTGATTCCTAGAGGAAAACATACCCTTTTCATAGAAGAGGGACATACTGAAGAATTTGCAGATTCTTTCTCTTTCTTTCTTTCTTTTTTTCTTTTTAAGAATTTGCAGGTTCTTGGCAGTGTAGTTTTTCACAGGGAAGAAAAGAATGAGGAGAGGAAGACAGAAAGGATTCCCCTCAGTGACACATTTTGAGATGACCCTGGAATTTAGAGTGTTGAAATGTGCAAGCAATCCCATCCATTTCTAAAAACATGTATAGCTATAGAAATTGTGTAAGGTTTAAAGATATGCTCTTGAAAATTAGGAAAATTAAAAAAAAAAAAAATATCTTAACACCAAAAAAAATTCTATAATTACTGTAAAATTGAGCAGGGAGGGTCAGGGAAAGTGATGGAAACATCTGTGTTGGGGCTGAGATTGCTGAAAATAATTTTTTGCTTGGGCAGCAAGCACTTTCAGGGAGGTTGTTAAAGCTGTCTGAGCTCATTCTATGTGTGCATTCTAAGAATAGGACCTCAAAGTGGAAGTATTAAGGTAAGAACGCAAGAAAGACCCCTTAAAGGATTTAAAGTTGTCCTAAGCTCTGTAAGAATTACATATAAAATTTATAATAATAAATTTCATTTCTATGCTTCATTACAGTTTGGAATAATGTTCACCTTGATTGTTCTCATTTTATATAACCGGTAAATAAGAGTTATTATTTCCATTTCACAGGTGAGGGATTTGGAGTATCAATATGAATCAGGGGATCAGGACTCCACATTCTGAATTTTGGGTTGTTTTGTTTGTTCCTATAGCAGTCTCTAAGAGAACGTAGAATATGTGTTATATTTTCCTTAACTTCTTTCCTTTCAAGTTCAGGACACATGCTAGGTGTTGGTGAATAACAATTTCACTATTCAAAACTATGTAGACTAACCTTGACTTTTATTTTCTGCATTCTTACTTTTTTTTTTTTTTTTTTTCTTGGTCAAGGTGTCCTGCTTTCAGTTAGAGAACATTCCTTCTAAAGATATTCTAAATATATTTGGTCAATCTAAAGATGTTCTGTCAGTCAGAGAACTGTGACAGACAAAATTACATCTCATGTTTCCCTTTTTAGGTTGCTGTTATTGTTTTGATGTCTTTGTTTCATGACTTGGAAAATGGTAACCTGCATAAGTTCAGGGATGTTTCAAGATTGTTTGAAAATCAAAGAAATATTATTTTGGAGATATGTAGGAATTTATTGAAAATATGTAAAGGAGTAAAATCTAACCATTCCACCTGATTAAATGATAATAGGATACAATAACTGTTTTGTTTAAAGGTTAATTGGGAAGTCATAAGAGTTGTATAATGGAAATTAGAAACATTTTATTACAGAAGAATTCATAAAACTGTGACTTATTTTCTGCTTTCAATTATATCACTTTTGGATGCATTTTGAAATATGTATTGAATGTGTTCAAAAACTAACCCAGAAGCATAAATAATTGAAGTCAATAAAATCTAAATGATGTTTTTGAAATTCTGTATGAGGATTTTTGCTTTAGTTTAACGATCTCATGATTTGTAATATTTTTGATAGCCATTGATTGTGTTACATTTTTAAAATTTTGCTGTTAGCTCTAATTATTTCCCTTGCTTACTAAATGTATCACTTCAATGTCATTCTTTCTCTCCTAACTATACTAATATGATGAAATGTTTTGAAATCAGCATTACCAACATGCGAGCTATCCACAGCTATAAAAATCTATTGTATATTTTATGATTAATATATCAACCCTCAAGATACATTTCCAACAAGTATAAAATATATGGTGGGGAGTTTCATGTATAAAATCAGTGGATATCTTTTCCCAGTGAAACAAAGGGAATCAACTCAGATCCTTGCCCTCATCCTATCCACATGGAAAGACTACATTAAGCACATTCTATAATTCCCAAGGAGTTTATCTGAAGTCTCCTTCTCTTGAGTCTTGCCTATGACTGTGACCCATGTGTATTTTACAGAATCAGGAGCAAAACACTGGTAAGAGCAATACAGAGAGAAACAATAGTAGGTTAATAGGAAATGAAAGTTAAAGAAAAGTTGACAGAAACCTTTTATATTTAAGATGACAAAGGATAGGGAAGTGGGAGAATGAGGAAGAATTGTAAGAAATTTTCTTCTTCCATTTGGAAATCACAACCCATTCTTCCTACAACTGTTAGGGTACGGAGTTGACCATCCCTCAGTTAGACAGAGAACACTCTCCATAATGCAAGTCACATAGCGAGGTTTATTTCCAGCTAGTTGGGGTCCAAGTATCCGCCCGGCACAGTGGGTTTCAACAAGGACCACAAGCACTCAAAGCCAAGGGTTTATGTAGCATTTTTTAAGGCACTTCTTCATAGCTACATACATCTCTTGTGCCCCACTTTGACAGTTTAACTTTGTTTAACCTTTTGCCACCCAGGCGTCACCCTGGCACCATTCTGGCGGTTAAGTGAGATTTAGGTTTAGAAGAAATTTAACTTTATTTACATTTCCTTCTGCCTCAGCCTCCTTCAGTTTTATGGTGGGGTGGGAGACACCAGGCCTCAAGGAACAGAGCCATTTGTCCCTGGAAATTGAGCTATTGAGAAGAGAGCTTCTTTGTTGTAAATCATTAGGACATTTGCAAACCAAGGGAGACTCCTGTCTTGCAGGATTGTGATCTCTGCAAGTTAACCATTTGTTTTTCTTTAAGATCTGGTCCCTATGGCACCACCACCTAACTGCCCTGGTGGTATATGATTAAGTTGTTTTTTTAGGTTTTAGCTAGTTCCTTTTATCTCAAGTCATGCACCCGCAGTGTCTGTGGGTTAGGGAAAGTGGCTTCCCCGCCTTCAGGATGGCCATTCTTATGCTAACCCACTCTTACAGTGCAAGGTGCCAGTTTTTGCTTTGCCAAGATGGCTGTACTTATGTCAGGGCTAGACTCGAGGTGGGTACAGCTTTGTTTTTCTTGCCTCCACACCTGGAGCTGGTTTCTGGGACTTGTTTTGAAGTCCCCTGGGGGAAAGGGAGCAGGGACAGTCTAAGGGTTAAACAACAAAGTTATTGTTTAACCTCAATGAAAGCCTCTGGCTAAAATAAAAATATAAAATAAGTCCTTACACAACATATATTGACAGTCTATTCTGTGCTAAGAGTTATGTCAGATGAAGGAGGTCCATATTTAATACAGCACTCTTCGAGTTCAGCTCCTACAACTAATTGTGCATGCACTTACATTCATCCTTGTGTATAATTTTAATCATTGTCCAGAACCTCAACATTTCTTTCGTAGATCACTGTAGCTCCTCCTTTTTAAAAGTTCTCCAACATCATCCCCCTTTTAGTCTCTCCATCATCCAAGGTAATTTCACTAAAAGACAAATATAATCATATTTAGGAATTTCACCTAAATATTTAGATGTGCACATCTTTTCTTCTTCTTCTCCTCCTCCTCCTCCTCCTCCTCCTCCTCCTCCTCCTCCTCCTCCTCCTTCTTCTTCTTCTTCTTCTTTTTTTCAAGAGAAAGATTATGGGGATGTGGGAGGGACAGAGGGAGAGAGAGAGAGAGAGAGAGAGATTGAGAATCTCATACAGACTCTGCATGGAGTCTGAAATGAGGCTCAATGGGGTCTTGATCTCACCACACTGAGATCATGACCTGAGCCAAAATCAAGAGTTGCACACTCTTGACTGAGCCACCCAGGCACCCCAAGATGTATACATCTTTTTGTAAGATCAAGATCACATTCCTCAGTACTGCATCTGAAGTCCTTTAAAAACAAATTTTACATGTTTTTTCTATACCTCTGCAGCTTCATCCTGGCTATTTCCTCCTGCTTCTCTCCTGAACCAGTGATAGGTAACTTGGTATCAGTGCTTTAGGTAACACATACGGCATTTCTTTTTCTGTTTTTATGACTGATAATATTGTTCCCTTTGCTAAAAAAAAAAAACAAAACAAAAAAAAAACGCCCCTCCCCAAATCAGGCTTTCCAATCAGAGAAAATGTCCTCTTTGCAGTGAATCTTTTCTGATTTCCATACACAGACTTAACTGCTTTATTTTTTGGATCCCATAGTAATCCTGCTTATCTGCACTATAGCAGAACACATTGTATTGCATTTATACTGTCTAACTATTGAGAATTCTTCTAGGTTGGAAACTCCTTCTTTTCTTATATTTGTATGTATCTGGTCTATAGCAGATACCTAATAAATATAAAATAAGTGAATAACCTTTCCTTAACAGTAGCTTTAGCTTTTGTGTCTACATAAGTCATCATCCCAGAAACTTTCTTGTTTTTATAAAGTTTTTATAAATTTACCATTTTTTTAAAGATTTTATTTATTTACTTGACAGAGAGAGATCACAAGTAGGCAGAGAGACAGGCAGAGAGAGAGAGGCGGAAGCAGGCTCCCTGCTGAGCAGAGAGCCCGATTTCAGGACTCAATCCCAGTACCCTGGGATCATGACCTGAGCTGAAGGCAGAGGCTTTAACCCACTGAGCCACCCAGAGGCCCCTAAATTTACCATTTTTATAAAGCACATAATTGAGTTTAAGATCCAGCTCTTTTTCTGGGTAGAGAGTCAAAAACAAAACAAAACAAAACAAAACAAAACCAGTACCAGGTAAATCTTTCCACGGGGTTTACCCTACACACACACACACACACACACACACACACACACTCTTTCTCTCTCTCTCTCATAAAGGAAAGTACTATTTGGAGGAAGTAACCTCTCCAGGTTAAATTCTATCAATCCCTAGGTCTCAGGAGCTGACACTGTGAAGTGTCTGTCTTGGGGAGACCAGTCAGCCCACAACAGTCTCCTTCAGCTCCTCCCCCAGGAAGCCTTTTGTGTTGTCTTGATAACATTTTGCCATTGTCAGGAAAGCCACAGAGTTGTTGCTAGTGATTTCCCTGAAGAAGAAGCATGCAGTGACTGTTCCAAAGAAGCAGAGGCAAAAACAAAACATTCCAATTTTCTTTCAATTCATCTCTTTTCCCTCCAGCCTCCACCTGCTCCGAGCGGTGGCATCACCCACCTGCACCCACACGCCATCAGATTCAAGACAGACTACTATCAGTTCAATCCTGGGATCTGTAATTCTGTTTCTCTTCTCTAATTTCTGCAGGGATGCATGCCATGGGGGTAGACAACAGTCCATGCCAGATTAAAATCTTGAAAGAAGGGGTGCCTGGATGGCTCAGTGGTTAAAGCCTCTGCCTTAGGCTCAGGTCATGATCTCAGGGTCCTGGGATCAAGCCCCGCATCGGGCTCTCTGCTCAGCAGGGGGCCTGCTTCCTCCTCTCTCTCTGCCTGCCTCTCTGACTATTTGTGATCTCTGTCTGTAAAATAAATAAATAAAATCTTTTAAAAATTTTAAAAAATTAAATCTTGAAAGAAAAAAACAAAAATGTTAACAGGGATGATATATGGGTGGAAGGGTCTTCAAGAAATATATTCTTATTTATATTCATATATTTGCTTTTAAACAGTTGTGTATTAAGGCAATTCATTAACTTGCATTTTCATATTCTGAGCTAAAATGTTCTTTAAGGATAATGGAATACAGTATTTCACTTTGTCTAACCTAAGCTGAAGGTCAAAGAGAGAACATTATATTCTTGAAAAAGGTTATAGAGCTTGTTGATCACAGGGCTTGAGCTTGATTTCAGTTCCCTTTTTTTTTTTTTTAAGATTTTATTTATTTATTCGACAGAGAGAGATCACAAGTAGGCAGAGAGGTAGGTAGAGAGAGAAGTGGGAGAAAGCAGGCTCCCTGCTGAGCAGAGAGCCCAGTGTGGGACTTGATCCAGGACCCTGGGATCATGACTTGAGCCGAAGGCAGACGAAGGCAGAGGCTTAACCGCTGGGCCACTCAGGTGCCCCTGATTTCAGTTCTTTTTCACTGGCAAAGAGCACCTTTCACTGCACCATATTGCTTTCATCAAAATAAGATGGATTCTTAGAAAAACTAATTTAACTCAGGGGAATAAGTAAAGTGAATTAAGTAAAAGTGTGCTATTTGACATCTTTGAGCAACCCTATGTGACCAAAATTAGGAAGACACAAGCTGTCTTGGACTGTTCTTTAATGAAATCCTTAGGCTGAAAGGGACCTCTTAATTTCAATTACTTCAAATACATAAGATTATTTATTCTCTTTAACCTGTTTTAATGAGATACAGACAGTAAAAAATTAGAACCACTCAGAAATCATGATAAAAACAGCTTTGTTCTTATAAATTTAACAGTTTAAAGTGGCAGTATCATCAGATGATGAATTGAATAAGCATACGTTGTTCAATACAATTACCATCTATTTGGTTTAATAAAGTGTTTATATGGGTTTCATTGTGGGGTAAAACACAATTAGAAATCTTGAAGTTATTCCAGTCCATCCTCTTGGGTTTTCTTTTTCTTTCTTTCTTTCTTTCTTTCTTTCTGAGGAGAGGGGGCGTTGAGGGTAAGAGGAAATTATAAACCAACTCTTTTTTAGGTGCATGACCTCCAGGTTTGGGTTCATTGACACTGATTATGTTTTATACAAATTACTGTGCAGAGTGATTCTTTGATATGTGATTGCAATCAGGATGATAACATATAATTTTGATTAATCAAGGGAGTTTGATTAATTTTAGTGTTGATCTTAGCGTAACCCCACGTTAGAATGAAATGCTGTTTACTGTCATTTGGGGTGAGTGATATCCAACAGTGAAATGAGCACTTGAAGTTCTCCAAACTTTGAACTAAAGTTATCTAGCATCTCTAGTTATTTCTATTGATCCATATAAATAATGTTTCAAAGTTTTCAAAAGTATAAATCCTCAAACTCATTATGATATATAAAAACACACCAAGAAATATGTTTGCCAAAAAAGACCATTTTGTTTCCTCCTTTCTCCTATGCATCCTCAAAGGATTTCTCACTTCCTATGATTCCTATATGATCAAGTTTTCACTGTTATGTTTAATGGATATATTACTTTTTATACAAAATTCCATTGAGGTTTATATCTTAGTGGAGTTCATACGTGACTTTTAGCTCTTGAGATGCGCAAGTTAGATATTGACAAACAAACTTTGATTTTGGTCCACCCTCATCTTTGGTAGACAATTCTCTTATTGATTCTGGATATAACTGGATCAGTCACTGTGATGTCTATTTCATCATTCTTTATATTCTTCTGTCACCAGATTCTGTACTAATGGCTCCATTTCCCTACTTTATTCAAAGTAGCTCCGTCCTGGGTCATCTCCAAATCAGATCTTTTTCAGGTCAAAATTTTTTTTTGTTTGTTTGTTTGTTTATGGTAACTATTAAATTGTTTATATCAGTAACTCTAGCACAAGTTTTCCTGAAAGATAAGCAGAATCCAGCTACCCAAATGTTCATGAGGTGTAGGGCTTACTGGGGAGACTCCCAGAGTCACTGAGTCCACTCCATATACCTTGTGACCCAATAGAATGAGAGAATGTGAAGAGAGAAAAGGACGGCAGGGTAAGGGAAGTACAGGTCTTAGCCTGTACCTTTGCGAAAAGCGCACAGGAGACATTCCCTGTCCAGAAGGGCTAGAACTTGCCTTTCAAGCCCTCAGCCTCATTATGTCAGAAGAAACAGATGAGTCTTTCTCCTTCTCTCTGTATTAGGAGCCCTACCCCAAATGATCTTCTATCGCTTCTGTTCTATCTTCCCTGTTCTGTATTCCACATTCTGTAATTCAAACCCAAGTTCTGTCCTCTGTCATTTTTTATCTACAGCATTGCTTCTCCTCCACTTATCAACATCCTAGCATGCTGTTTTACCTCCGTGACAGCATTTATCCTTTTCCAAAATTTCCATAATTTTATTGATTTTGTATTTATTTGTATTTGACTTCTCCACCTAAATATAAATTCTGGTAGTGAGGAACATTTTCCTTTTTGCTGTTGTATTTCCAGTGCAAAGGATAAGATTTCACTATAATAGATACTAAAAAAGAAATGTTGAATAAATGAATGTTCTAATGTTCCCTTATTAACCCTCATTTTCACTTTCATCATTCTATTAAAGATTATCTGCTTTTTACTTCTAATAGTACCTGAAGATTCATTTGATGTGAGTTCAATGTACACAATAAATCTGAGTCTCCTAAGGTTGCTGTCTTACATTTAATGTTTCCTCTTCTTAAAGCTCTTCCTGTTCTTAAAGCTCTCCATTTCAAATTTTTTAAAGCACTGTTTGTAACATGGGTGCTGGAATTAGACTGCTTGGTGTCATAGTTACCATTCTGCCAGTTACTAGTTGGTGCACTTGGACAAATCTCTCAAGCTTCCAGCACATCCATTTCCCATTGTCTATGTCGATGTTAGGAATACTAACTCTTCGGTTTAGTCTAGGTATTAACTGAGTTCTGATAGGGAGGTTCGCAGAACATTACCTGGCTTATAATATATTCACATTAAATGTGAGAATTTTCATCATAATTCTTATTTACCTTTTCTCAGCAGAAAGGTAGGCCAGAGAATTGGAAAAGGTATTTAGATGATTTTCTTTTCCATGGTGTTAGTATTGTCCTATGACCCCTCTCTGTTCCTCCTTTTTAGATAAAGATATATATATATATATATATATATATATATATATATATATATATCCCTTTGTGATCACTTTATTCTTTTATTTATTTGCTAGAAAAATAATATATTTTTTTCAAGAAATTGCAATTATAAATGCCCAGACAGAACAAGAGAAACTGTATTTGTTCATATACCTATCTTTTTAGTTTTTCATTTGAACAGCCTATACTACCAGCTCTGCTTCCTTACCAAAGTTTTCACCCTTACTTCTCACACCTGACTTCTTTACCCATCAAATAAATTATTATGACAAGAGTGTCATAAATGGCTTCCCTGAAATCCCATATAAAATTTCTTTATTTTTTATGGATATAAACCATGAAACCATGGGAGAAGAAGTGGTACTTGTAGCTAGTTCCAAGGCTGGCAAAGAATCACAAGACAGGATACACAGGTGAGGTCCAGATACAGAAGTCATATTGAATTTCATAGGTTAGATGCTACTCCAAATGTATATGAAAGATATATTCTTAGAAACACATGTAATAAATTCAGAGTCAACTTAAAGCACTGTATGGTTTTCATACAATACTATGGAATTAATAAATTAAAAGGCAAAAGGAAAAAGAAAATGTTTGGTGTGCAGAACAACAGTACCAAGAGACCACATTGTAAAGTAAAAGATAGTAGCAGGAGAAAATTATCTCCAGTTCAGCATGGTGCTTTTAGTGGGACTGTACCAACATCTGCTCTCAGAAGTCAACACATTGGTTTTGGAGTACAAGTTAAACCAAAAACCAATATGCAAGAGGAAAAGTTGCACACAAGAGGAAAATTGGTGACCATTTTTGAATAAAATCAATACCTTGAATGGAACATGAAATTCAGAGAGAGGATTGGTGTCAGAATAGAGGCTGAACTTCATGTAATATTTTGTTTTACCCGTAACTCTTCTTTCTCCTCCTCATGCATACTCCTCTATCCTGATAGGGCTTAACAGGTTGCTATGTTTCTCTCTTCTGTCTCATAATGTTACCTGATCCTTTTTCTTTGTCTTCCATTTTCCCTTCAACTAAATAGACAGATTTCTGAGACCCATGGCATAATCATTTATTCCTCTCTTTGAAAATTAACCTTCTTTTGTTTCCATCAGCACAACTGAAGAATGGGTACCACACTCAAATTTCTGACTCTGATCAAGGCAATGATCTAATTGTGTTTGGTATATTGCTGAGAATCTATTTCTTGCACAACAATGAAATACAACTAATGGTTTCTTCTCCATAAAATCATTTTCTATGTCTCCACTTCTTTCTGCTAATGGCCATACAATTTTTGTTCTTCCAAATCCTAATTCATTGACTCAATTGTCTTCTCATTCTTTCTCCTTAACTTGTTACTCATAGTTAATCTCATCAAATCATCTTTTTGATGATTTCTCAAGTTTTTCTCTTCCTCTTCATTTTTACTGTTATAGACCTTCAAGTTTGAAATGTCCTTCCTTCTTCCATACCCAATAAATTCTTAAAATTTCAGTCCATGCTCCATTCTGCTTAAATATCTTTTTGAACTGCTTCCTAATTACCTGATTACTTTCTCTAATCCCTTTTGAATTATTAATCTTATTAACTTACTCATATGCATGATCTTGCTGTCCATACACTGTTTATCAAAAAGAGCAAAACTTTATTGTCGGTAATTCCTTTATTGTTACTTAATTCTTTGATCTTTCTGTTTATATTGACTAATGTTTGAAAATTACAATGATTTTTAAAATGAAAAAACAGGTAAAATTTTACTTAATGGCAATAATCTCATTTTAAAACTAGTCAAATGCATTAATTTCATCAGTCCTTAATTAATATACATTTATCCATTTAATGATTCATTCATTTTTAAAAAGCACACTGACCTTGAGCACCCACTATATCTCAAGCATGATGTTGGTGCTTTGGATACTTAAAAAAAAAAAAAAAAGGAGAGAGAGAGAGAATCCCTGACCACATGAACGTCAATATTTAATAAGGAAAACAGTAATTTAAAATAATTATTTTATGAGCGCTTTAGGTGGTACGTTCTGTATTCTGTTAAGCGCCCAACTCTTGGCTTCTACCACAGTCATGATTTCAGGGGAATGAGATTAATACCCATGTTGGGCTCTGAGCTCATCCAGGAGTCTGCTAAAGTTTCTCCCACTCCCTCTGCTCCTCCCTGTTCTTGATCACTCCCTTTCTTTCTAAAATAAATAAATATTTAAAAAATTATTTTATACTGTATCATAATTGATATAATTCAGTTAACAACAGGTTGTTCTGTTAGCAACAGAATGCAGAGGGAAATACTAAAACTTCAGTTAAGTATTTTATATAACTTTTGATAATCTTTAATTAAAGTAACCTTAAAAAGGACCATCATTGGGCGCCTGGGTGGCTCAGTGGGTTAAGCCGCTGCCTTCAGCTCAGGTCATGATCTCGGGGTCCTGAGATCGAGTCCCGCCTCGGGCTCTCTGCTCAGCGGGGTGCCTGCTTCCCTCTCTCTCTCTCTCTCTCTGCCTGCCTCTCTATCTACTTGTGATCTCTGTCAAGTAAATAAATAAATAATCTTTAAAAAAAAATAGTATTTAAAAAATAAGGACCATCATTATTTTCATCATAAAAAGTGCACGTCAGCTGTAAATATGGTTTCTGACACTAATTGATATCAATACATATTTGTTTTAATATTATATACTGAAACTTTTATAGATAAAATGAAGAAATTAATAAATTAACTAAAGAATGAACACTTAAAAATATTACCACATAAACTGTTGAGATTACTATTTGAAAGCTTTGCTTTATGTTTAGATAATGTGTCAATAATCAGTGACAAGTCAGAGACTTGTATAATCTACTCTAAATATTTAAGAATTTTGCTATTATTACTTTTCAAAATTTTTATTAAACCGCTTTATTAATGTAATGATCAATTGAATTAATTTATTTTTCTAGTAGAAAATTTCACTAATAAATTATAGAAATTTTTATAATGGATAACAACAGGACTTGAATTTCCAATTATTTATTTTTTATTGACATATAATGTATTATTTGCCCCAGGGGTACAGGTCTGTGAATCATCAGGCTTACACACTTCATAGCATTCACCATAGGACATACCCTCCCCAATGTCCATAACTGAACCCTATCCCTACCCTGCCATTCCCTAGCAACCCTCAGTTTATTTTGTGAGATTAAGAGTCTCTTATGGTTTGTCTCCCTCCCGATCCCATCTTGTTTCATTTGTTCCTTCCCTATTTTTATTTCCCTTTAAATAACAATACATTATAATCATGCTTTCCATCTCCAAAACCTTTCTCGGATTTTGCATTTATCTGTTTGTTGACTTTTACTAAAGAAGATAAAGGAAATTGAGGCATGTGTTATGTTTTCACTCCAGTAATGATGCAATTCCAAGAAGCTCTAAATAAATGGATTTGTATCCATTTTTCATCTTTGATAGAAGCAATTTGCAGAACATTTTTCTCCATCATTTATCTTTTTAGACTCTTAATCTCTTTTTAAAATTGTTTTATCTTATGGTTTCTAGTATGCCCGGCATGTTACTTTCTAAAGATTTATCCTTGTAAAAAATCACTAAAAAATTTCTCTTTTACTCATTTATGTTCATCTTGTGTGATACTAAATCAAACGAGATCTATTGTTAAATAAAACAAATGGCACCTTTTGATCTTCATCATATTTTTCTTTTATTATGTTCATGTCAAAGGCTATATTAAAGAAAGTGAAGTGGATCCTATATTAAAATTGTTTGTATGATGCTTCATTTAAAAAAAAGGCAAGAAAAAATGAAGATTTGTCAAGAAAATAGCTAATTGTAAACAAAAAAAATATTTAAACAGAAAAATACTTCTAGAATATGAAAGTGGCTTTCTTGGACATCCAGATATAAAACTTGAAGGTAACAGTTACTCAAACTGGTTCTCTTGTATATTTTATACTGAACTGAGCTACTGTCCACCCATCTGCAAAGTTTTTCTCTAATTGATGAGTATTGATTAATCAGAACATAAGATTGTGAACATGAAGCAACTCTCTGTGTCTCAAGTTCAAGTTTTCTTTTATTCAGTGAATCCTGGAGATACTGAAAATTCATTTTATTTGTTGGTGAACATTTTATTTCCACCAATGAGATCATCTAGCTAGAAATATCCTTATATCTGAGAATGGATTGTTTGAAGAAATACCAGAAAAACCTTTCCTTTGAGCAAAATTTTATAAAAGGCAAGTTTACTTTGAACCCCTTAAAAGGCATGGAGTTTGTTTTCTAAAATATCAGATAAACTTATTGTAGGCCAGCTTTATTTTTGGCATGTTCCAAAGGTAGGGCCACTGATCAAGAATACAGTAAATTTCTACTTTACTCTTAAAATGAGAATTCAGCAGAATCAAAGTGTTTGGTTGAATGTCACTTAATTACATCTCAAAGGAGATGAAATGCTGTATTAAAAAGAAATACCACTATCTGAAAGACACATTATTTTCAGTTGAGAAACTTGGTTTTTGATATAAGAAAAATGAAAAGGAGGCATAATATTACTATTAAAACAACTGAAATAAGGATGTTAGGATCACACCCAAATGGATATATCTTTTTACACATCTTCTATTTTAGTTTGGAGCTGCTCTTTCTTTGAACAGGTGCTTGTCAAGGAAGAAAAATGATTTAAATGGATATTTTACAATTTAAAAAACAAATTTAATTGCCTTCTCAATGTCGTAGTTCTGTGAATGCTGTATATATTACCTTGAAAGATAGAATATAATTGAACACAGAAAAAAATAGTCTTTATGGCTAAATTATAACTAGAAAAATTGGCATATAATTGTGTTAAAACAAATTTAAAACATCGAGAACTGTTTCTCTCCCTCCACACTGTGAAATTCATAATTTTAGTTGAAAAGTACAATGTCCCACCATTTAATTTACAGACAGTTTTCACTAGAAAAATGTAAAGAATAAGTCACTAGAATTAAAAGTTTAAGGAATTTTTTCTCAGATATAATCACCAATAGTGACAGATGGTAGCTACAATAGCGGTGAGCATAGCAGAACGTTACAAACTTGTCGACTCACTCTGTTATACACCTGAAACTAATATAACATTGTGTGTCACCTATCCTTGAATAATAAATAAATGAATAAGTAGTACTTCTCTAATCACTGTGTTAGTAGGATCATTTTCAGCATTATAGTAAATCCTCCATTGAAGGAAATAATCTTGCAGTTGTGGAATCAGAAATATGAGTTGGGTTCCACTAGGCTAAAATCAAGGTGTTGCAGCCCAGGTCCCTTCTGGCGGCTCTAGGACAGAATTCATTTTTTGTCCAGCTATGGGTTCTAGAGGCCACCCATATGCCTTGGTTCCCGATCCCCTCCTTTATCTTCAAACTCAGCAGTCTGGCTTCTGAAATCTCTCTCTGACCCTCCTTGACCCTTCTCTGTCATCATATTTCCCCCCTCCATCCCCGACTCCCCTGCTTTTCTCTTTCCCTTATTAGGACCCCTGTGATTACATTAGACCCACCTGGACAATCCAGAATAATCTCCCATCACAAGAACCTCATTTTAACAACATATTTGCAATGTCCCTCTGTCATATAAATGAATATACTCACAGAGTCTGGGGATCGGAAGGAGGACATCTTTGGGGAGGAGTCATTATTCTGCCTACTGCAGTTACATATGTAGAAACACTACTTAAGTATCCCAGTCTGCTTCATTTATTTAATTTTCTTGTATGGCAATACAATAAGTTCGTTGTTGTCCTTATATTCCTCAACTTGTGAACCCCACAGTACGATGAATTTCAGCGGTTATTTGAAGGTTCTTACAAATTTCAGACAACTAAGATAAGGGAGACCTGTTAAGAAAAGGAGATAAAATAGTATTAACAGCAATTGTTGGAACTGGAACTGTTTTAAATATTTGAAAGAATCAGCAAGGATTGTCGTTGTCAGTTTGCATTATTCTCCCTATTTTATGGATGACAAAACTGAGGCTCTGAGAGATTAAGTAATTTACTCAAAAACCACACAGCTAATAAGTATCAGACCTCTGTCTATTGAATCTGAGTATTGAACAATGACAGCATTACCATCTGTTAATTTGATACATATCTTTCCTTTGAATTTATTATGTGAGTGACAAATCTTAAACACCTCCGCAATTTTGGAAACAAGTGTTAAGATTCATTGAACTCAACTTTTTTGCTGTGTTAAGTAGGAAGTTAGGTGGGAAGAGGACCTCAGGTAGAGAGTGTAGAAAGATAAGAGGATAGAGAAGAAAATGAGAAAGAAACTGAAGGAAATGTCATGAACTAGACATTTCTTTCCTTCTACTCAAACACATCTTTAACTTACCATGGAAACTGGTATCATTTTTAAATGGATGGCATGAGTTTTGATAGCATTGATGGAGGGCCAGCTTCATGGGTGAGTCTGTGTGGCTCTTGAAGCCCTGGATTTGGAAGAGCCTCACACTTGCCTTAAGACTCTGCTGCCTCCCCCATGTTCTTGTACCTTTCAACCTGCATTTTGTGTGCAAAGTCGATGGGGCAGAGGGCAGGCAAGTGAGCAGAAGAGATCTATGCAATGCATGCTTACAACCCTTTCCCATGTGTTCCTGCCACTTTTTTCCAACATAGCAGTCACAATGCCCCGTGAGCACAAAAGTCAGATGGACTCACAATGTGTGGGGGGTTCAAGACCAAAAATGAGTATAAGGTGTGTTTGCATCTATCAGTGAGGAAGCTGATTTCCCCAAGAAGAGGCATACTTTCTGTTTCAAATGCAGTAAGAAGGCAAAAGCTTTCTGAGAGGCACAAACAGCAAAGGAATCCTATCACAGTCATTCATATTTGTGTTATGTTTCTGTGTTAGCCAATTATATATACTACAAATGATAATACTAGAGAGGGAAAGCAGAGTAACTCATACCTGCTTTTCCTTCCAGTCCTTCCTTACTCAGAGGTAGGGTGAAGTTTAAGTGTTGCTGGAATGTATAAATATCAAGAAGTGAAATGAAAACATTCAAGTTAGATTTGTGTAGTGTTTCCATGATTCTGGGAAGAAAAAGATACATATGTGTGTTAGAGCCACAATGTCTAATTTGTACAATATCGGTGATTCCAAATATGAATTAAATTTTCTTACATTTGCAAGTTTACGACTGGCAATATCCAATATAAAGGTGAATAGTAAAATTCATTCTAAAAGTTTAATTTTTTTTATTTACAGTGACATTAAATAACATATAGAAAATACCATAGTAATTAGAGAGAGGTCACAAGAAAAGGACAAATTTTTATATTTTTGTATCTTTAATGGAGGTTTTTTGTTTTTTGTTTTCTTCCATTTTGAACATTTAAATTTTGCACTGGGTCCCCTACAAATTATGTAGGTGACTTTATATCCAGAGATTCCTGAGTGGTCCAACACTCTCAGGGGATTATCTACTCTGGGAACCATCCCATGGTCATGAGGAAACTATGCTGAGTATTTAGCACAAGGGTTTCGGAATAAAATCCCATGCTGCATTTTGAGCCACTCCTAGAGGAAACAAGACAGAAATTTGTAGGAATGTGGATTCAAACAGGAGCGTGATTGGGACAACTTGAAGAGCAGTGAGAAATGGCTTCCTAGACACCAAGTTAGTTTAACAAGTTTCTTTTGTTGTTGTTTCCATAAGCTTATTAATATGATCCTCTTTTGCAAGTATATATATGATGGGAGAATATCACCAGCTTTAGTGATACGGAATTTCATTAAATTAATTCATTACATGTAAATTACTTTCAACAAAGTAAGTGTTCAATAAATTTTACGAATCGTCACCATGGTCATTATTCTTTAACTCTTAAAATGATCCTGAAGCAATTATCGTTATCTTCATTTTATAAATATTTAAAGGTGAAGATTAAAAAGATTAAGTACCTTATCTGTGATTACATAGCTAGTAATTGACAGAACTGGACATTGGTGAAGACCATCCCTTTGTGTTCCTTAAATTCCTCATCACTAATGATCTTGTCCTTCACACCACCTTAGCCAATGACATCTATGTTCCTATTATAGAACTTAATAATTACCCCTTAACAGTAGCTAAATGTGTTAAATCTGAGCACCCATAATCTCCCATCAGGACTATAGCATAGAATCTTAGAGGGTCATCGTAACCTACTGCTGGGAGTTGGAAATCTTCCTTCTAATCATGGTGCACTCCTGTGTGTAGGCAAACGAGCAAAAGGGAGCAAAATGCCACAGAACATCCTACTGTTTTGGGTATAGTTTTATTTCTTTTGTGTTATATTTTTTAATAACAAATTTTCTTCTTTAAGGAGTAGGTTTTTTCTGCATTAGGCATTTCCTTGGTGGCTGCAGCTTCTTAACTGGTTTCTAGAGTTCTCACAAAGCTATTTTGGCCCTTACTTCATTATTTATTTGGTGTGTCAGTGGCAGAATTAGGGCCTGGAATTTCCTAACCTACTATATTTTGATGCCACTGGCAGATCTATCAATGATAGATAGATAGGTAGATAGATATGTTATACATATATATGATATATATAATATATAAATCTCATACAATATATAATATGTATTATATATTATGTATAATATTATATGTGATATATGTAATATATAATATGTATTAATATACATGTAATACATATATCACATATAATATGTATTATATATTATACATATTATATATGTTTTATATATATATACATTATGTATATATTATATATATATATATTTTTAATCTGAACCTTTCTAATAAGTGTGTAATGGTATCTTGTTTTTGTTTGAAATAACAATTTTCTAATCTCAAGTGATGTCAACTATCTTTTCACATGATTTGTCATATGTACATCTTTTTAATTAAGGATATTTTCAGATGTTTTGCTTCACTTTTTAATTGGCTTGTTTTGTGAGAGTAAGCAAACAGGGGGAGGGACAGAGGGAGAGAGAGAATCCTAAAGCAGACTCCCCACTGAGTGCGGAACCAAATGTAGGGCTCCATCCCAGGACCCTGAGATCTTGACCTGAACTGAAACCAAGAGTCCACTGCTCAGGATCCTGGGATCAGCACCCCCTCCCCATCAGGCTTCAAGGGGAATCTGCTTGAGATTCTCTCCCACCCCCTTCAAGTGCATTCTCTCTCTCTAAAATAAATATATAACTTAAAAAAAAAAAGTCTGCCACTTAATCGTCTGAGCCAGCCAGGTACCCTCTCCTGCTCCTCCTCCTCATACACCTCTCATTGTTGAGTTTTAAAAGGACTTTTATGCAAATGCTTTATCATGTGCTTTGTAAATATTTTCTCCTATTGTGGTTCTTCTTTTCTTCCTCCTCCTCCTCCTCCCTCTCCTCCCCTCCTCCTCTTCCTCCTCCTCTCCTTCTTCTTCTTCTTCTTCCTATTTTGTCTTTTCACTCTTTTAACAGCATCTTTCACAGAAGAAAGAAATTCAGTTTTATTAAATCCCAAATTATAGATTTTTTTAAACCTAATGAATCACCTTTTGGGGGGTTCCCTGACTCATTTTGATTTTTTAGAATTTATTATCTTTTGTAATGTTAGATAGATATTTGTTTCTTGGCTTTCTCTCTCATTAAAATGAAAACTCCTTGAGAGTAAGTACATTATTCTGTTCATACTATGTTCCTACGCTTAGACTATACACCTGATGTTGCACAGGTGTATTCAATAAGTAGCTGATGAATACTCAAATAATTACATGAATATAAGAATATATTATATGTAAATATATAAATTCTATATAAATAAATGTATAAATATGAAGCCATAGTTGTAAACTAGTATTTTAGACATAGACTTCTATCAATAAAAGAATTAGCTCTCATACCCAAAATGTGTGTATCTGTATACATATCATAATTTCTATTTTTAATTTATATATGTACTATTATCATAATAGAAACCATAAAAGCATTAAAAATTGTATAATTATAAATATCTCACAGACTTTGCAAGTATTTTCTTCTAAAATACCAACTTGGGAAACCCTTACCTAAAACCATTATGTTCTACTATTTCCCATTTTATATAGTAAAGGCGCTATCACAACCTTAATCCAGATTTTTTAAGGTTATAATTACAGATATCACAGGATTAGTTATTACCAGGTGAAGGAGAGATGAAGAGCATATTCCTAAATCTTTTCTAGTTAATTTGTCTCTAATTCCACACTTTTTATTTTGACCCCATGGTTTCTCTTTAGTATATCAGATCAGTTATTAATCTCATCTGAGATCCTTTGATATTCTGCTCTTCTAGGTCACTCTACACAGGAATGGCAGAGGTCAACCTAGTACGGAAGAAGAGGAAAAAAATTAAAATTTGATCAGAGGCCCATAAATTCTTTTTCATAAGTCTTTTTTGTTTTTGTTTTTTTTCAGATTTTAAAGATTTTTATTTGACAGAGAGAGCACAAGCAGGGGAAGCAGCAGCCAGAGGGAAAGGGAGAAGCAGGCTCACTGTTGAGCAGGGAGCCTTAGGTGTGGCTTGAACCCAGGCCCATGAGATCATAACCTGACCCAAAGTCAGATGCTTAACTGACTGAACCACCAAGGAGCCCCACTTTTCTTTAAGTCTTAAGTCACTTCAGTGGTGCTGTTCAGATGTCTGTTTCACAGAAGGTTCTAGTGTCTCCCTAAAATTCATGTCCACCAACAACTTGTGAATTTGATCTTATTTAGAAATTAAAAGTTTTAAAGATTAAGATAAGATACTACTGGATTGGGAAAGGCCCAAAATCCAATGTAACTGATGTTCTTTTAAGAGGGAAATTTGAGCACAGAAACACAGACGTAGACGTTCAGAGGAGAAGGTCAACTAGACAGAAGAATAGAGTTTGATTAGAGTGATACACCTATACCCAAGGATCTCCAAGAACTGTCAGCAACCAGCAGGAGCTACAAAAGACAAGAAAGAATTCTGAGGAAACATGCCCTGGTAACACTTAAATTTTGGCCTTGTGTGAAACATTAATTAAAAAAAAAATTAGTACTATTGGTGCACCTGAGTGGCTCAATGGGTTAAAGCCTCTGCCTTCAGCTCAGGTCAGGATTCCAGGGTCCTGGGATCGAGCCCCGCATTGGGCTCTGCTCAGCAGGGAGCCTGCGTCCCTTCCTCTCTCTGCCTATTTGTGATCTGTCTGTCAAATAAATAAATAAAAACTTTAAAAAACAATTACTATTACTAATTGACAATACCAATTAACAGTTAATAAATATTAAATGCACCAGGTCTTTTTTTTTCCCAAGTGCTTTTACATGTGAATATTATTTGATGGTAACACTGTCAACTAAGGAAAAAGAAATTGTTTAATTTTTCAAGTTGACTTGTCGCTGACCGAAGTGAGAAGGTAGTTAAAGTAATTTTAGAAAACCAGCAAGTGGGAGAGCAAAGACTTTCATTTTGGTCTGTATTACTCTAAAACTCAGGTTCCCAATAGAAGTACAATCTTCAAAATAAGATTTTTCAAGATACAGTTAAATATTCATTATACTGCAGCATGTCTAAATATATGGCCACACTTAATTTTTAGCAAAAATTGGGTACATGTAGGCAGTCTATAAATACTTACTGAATGAATGAACACATGCAGCATTGTGGCAATTTTTATATGTTAATATTTCTTAAGAATTTTTTTTTTTTACTGTGATGTGTAGAATTACATTTTAAAATGAGCAGGAAAACTGATTTTATATCATAGTATCTGTTACCCAAAAACCGAACTCCTTTCTAATGAAAGCAGCTGCCTCCAAAAGTACAGAAATCAACACAAACATTTATAGGGGCCTCTAAGACCCATAAACTACTCACCAAGCATGAAGAGCTTTTCTTCTAAGAATGCTCAAATGGATTATAAAACAATACATTACTTTTATGTTCTCATGGACCATTAAATCTTTTTTAATGCAGTATTCTTTTGAATCAGTAAATTTTGAGTATGCCAAAATACTGGCACTTGCTCTGGTTTCCATTGCAGTGGGGCTATTAGTCAATTGCTTCTATCTTTTATTATTACCTCCATAAACAGTATTAATTCCTCAGCTTAAAAACATTGAAATAAGAATATCTATTTTTACTAAAGCAAAGAAAGATTTTTAGTCTTGTTCCTTTGAAAGGAATGTGTAATCTGACTGCATACTTAAAGCCTTCCTGTTCAAAAACCGGAAGCGGCGGATCAAATGCTCGAGTTCCTGAGGTCATGGATTTAAGAAGACAAGTGTCTCACTTGAGAATTTTCCATATAAAGGAAACATCTGATGCGTGTTGAATCATGTCCCCCAAAAAGATATGCTGAAGTCTTAACCCCCAGTGCCTATGAATGTGACCTTATCAGGAAATGGGGGTTTTGCTGATGTAATCAAGTTACATCAATAAGGTTATATTCCACGAAAGTGGGCCCTAATCCAGAGTGTTCTTACAAGAGGAGAAGGCAGGGACACATGGAGTTGAATGCCATCTGAAGGTACACAGAAAGAGAGGAAAGACAACGGTATGAAGACAGAGGCAGAGATTGAAGTTACGCTTGCAGAAACCAAAGAATGCTTGGGACTACTGAAGAGAGAAGGAGGCAGAGAAGGATCCTCCTGTGCATCAAAAGAAGCATCATCCTGCCAATATCTTGATATTTTTTTAAATTTTATTTATTTGAGAAAGAGAGAGGGAGAGAGCTCGTATGAGCACGTGCTTGAGAAAGAGCATGAGCCTGGGGGAGGGTCAAAAGGAGAGGGCAAGCAGACTACCCATGATTGTGGGGTCCTATTCCGGGCTCCATCGCACCACACTGAATCATGACCTGATCTGAAGTCAGAAGCTTAACCGACTGAGCCATTCAGGCGCTTCAATACCTTGATATTGAATTTCTAGTCTCTAGAACTATGAGAGAATAAATTTCTATTGTTTTAAGCCATTCAGTTTGTGGCATTTTGTTATAGTAATCCTAGAAAACTAAAACAGCCTCTAAAATTTTCCTACTATTTCCAGACTGAGATGATTGTGTGTGCCAAGAATCTTAGTGCATATATCCTTCCTTGTTAGGAAGTTACTAAGGAACGTGGGACCTTAAATCTAAAGAAGAAGACTTGCAGTTTCTGAACAATTCTTAGGTTTCAACCAATGAGTAAATATTTATTACATATTAAGGCCTCTCTATTGCCTTAGCTGCTATGAGAAAAGAAATATCAGTCATAGGACATTTTCCTCAAAAATTTATGAAAAGCATACATGAAACATTTGAAATTTCCTTTTTTTTTTTTTAATTCAGTTCTCCCAGGGAGTAGGTTTTCTGACATTTTGTATGCATGAAACATTTGAAATTTCCTTTTTAAAAAAAAATGCAGTTCTCCTATGGAGTAGGTTTTCTGACATTTTGCATGCATAGTACATGTAGCATACTTCTCTCTTCCTGCAATCTGGGCACTATTTAATATATTGGACATGGACTATTCCAGTTCAATTAGCAGATGATGCATATTGCAGTTATATCAATCATACTGTTTGAATGTTGCAATAGACCTTTACAGCACACATCAAGGTAACTGTAGCTGGTTAATTCAGGTTATTGTTATCCAATGAAGACAAATTGTATACAAATTTCAGTTTCTGACTAGCTAAGCTAAAAACATCATCCAGAGAACGTGTCCCTTCTTAATTTCATATGGCATTTAGAAAGAAGGCAGAATACCCCCAGGTTTTATAATATTTTTATTTATTTATTTATTTATTTATCTATCTATCTATTTATCTGCAAATGCTGCCACTAATTTCCTAGAGCTTTCACTATGGTGTCTTCTGTTTGACACACCAGCCAAGGAGTCATCTTAGATTCTTAAGTAGGCTTCTATTCAGAGACCCTGTTGCAGAGCCTTTGGTGATTGTAGTAAACTCATGTTTGATTGAATGCTGAGCTTTTTAAAATATGTTCTGGGAAATGATGATTTTTTTAATTGAGGTACTGTTAACCTATAACATCATATTAATTTTCACTATATAACATAATGATTCAAAATTTGCAAATATTGCAAAATGACTTTCTTAAATGTTTTTTTTTTTTTTTTTTCCTTTTAGGTAGCTGTTTCCTGACACTCACATAATACAACCCTGTCTCCAGATCATAGTCTGGTCTAGGGAAAAGTACCAGTGTTCTCATAACTCTTCCATTCACCAGGAATTTGGAACTAGGAAACTTAAGGTTTTTTGTTTGTTTGTTTTTTATTTGTCATACAGTTTTTGAAACAGAAAAATAGATCTTCTTGAAAAATTAGAAGGAAGACAACATATATGGAGGGGTAGAAATAGGTGAACATAAAATATTTTCTGAGGCTTAGGTTTTATCTTGGTCAGTCACTGTAGCATGTAACAACTTCGTCAAATGTCAAGGATCATTTCTATAAAGCTGACTTGTAAAAATAAGCCCTAAATCTTATACAAATTGTGCACAGTCTTTAAAAATCTACAGGGCTTAAGCAAAGAGACATGGACCTCAGCAAAATCAAAGGCTGGAGTTCTCAATAGAGGTGAGGCCCAGAGAAAGTAAATGCTAGGGTGTCCTTTACTAAAGTCTGTAAGATATGTGACCTCAAAATAAACTGACTATAAAAAGGTCTAGCTACCTTAATTATGCACTGCTGTTTAGAGAAAAGGCATACTTTTGGTTTTAATGTGGTTTACCCTTGGGACAACTGGGTGGCTCAGTGGGTTAAAGCCTCTGCCTTTGGCTCAGGTCTTGATCTCAGGATCTTGAGATCAAGCCCTACATCAGGCTCTCTGCTCAGCCTGCTCTCTGCCTGCCTTTCTGCCTACTTGTTATCTCTGTCTGTCAAATAAAAAAAAATTAAAAAAAAAATAAGCACAAATGTTTAATGTGGGTTACCCTTGAATAATGTGGGGATTAGGTGTACCAAATTCCTATTCAGTGTGAAATTCACATATAACTTTTGACTCCCTCCAAATTACCTAATAGCCCACTGTTGACCAGAGTCTTGCCAAGAACATGAATAAGCAAGTAACATGTATTTTGTATACTATCTGTATTGTATGCTGTATTTGTACAATAAAGTAAGCTAGAGAAAATAAAATGTTATTAAGAACATCTCAAGGAAAGGAAAATACATTGATAGTACTGTGCTATATTTATTGAAAAAAATCCTGATATGGTATAAGTAGACAGGCATAGTTCAAACCCATGCTGTCCAATAGCCAACTGTAGTTGTAAGCTGAATCTGCTTGACGTTAGACTATAAAAGATAAGGCTTTGCTAAGCAGATATGGGCAAGTTAATAACTTTGACCATCATGGAAATTACCTTTGCAGAGACAAGTCTTTAATACAATAACTACTAAAACAATTCTTTCCACTGTTAACATGCAAGCCAGCTGAGTCCTGGGTGTTATACAGAACACATGGAGTTCTAGCAAAATTTTAGGCTTAAATTTTATGACTGTCCAAGTTAAGTAGCACTAGCTCAGCTAATTCAATTTAATTCTGCATTTAGGATCATACTGGGAATATTCTGGAGATTAATTTTGTATTCAGGTTAAAGAGGCAACTTTGCAACCTGATTTTAAGTTAGGTCTGAATTTTCTAACTGCTGGAAGGGAAAAATCATTTTCAGGATGTAAGTCTCTTAGTCCTAAAAATTTCTGTAACAAGAAGCAATAGAAACACTCCTTGTGGCATGGGATAGGAAACCCCCACACACAATCCAACAGTGGTCCAAGAACAGTGCAATTGGCAAATTTGACTATGTAATGGGTTTCAACCTTTAAATACAAAGTTGGCTCTGAATTTGCCTTAGCTTGTTGGGTGCTTACTTTTTGTGTTTTTTTGTCTTGCTTTGTTTTATCAAAGGGTTTTAGATCTTGTCAAATGCTTTTTCTGCATCTGTTGAGATGATGTGTGGTTTTGTACTTTTTTAAATTTTCTGTTGGGGGTGCCTGGGTGGCTCAGTTGGTTAAGCATCTGTGTTTGGCTTAGAATCTCAGGTCCTGGATTCAAGGCCCCATCATCAGCCTCCCTGGTCAGTGGTGATTCTGTTTTTCCCTGTTCCTCTGTATTCTCTCTTTTCTCACTCTCTCTCAAGTAAATAAATGGAAAAATCTTAAAATAAATCAATAAATAAGTAAAATTTTCTGTTAATGCTGAAATGTCATACATTGATGGATTTTTTTTTTTTTAAATTTAAACCAACTTTACATTCCAGGGATAAATAATATATAATCCTGGATAAAAAATGATTTAACTGATTAGTGTGCAATTGTTTTTATACGTTGCTGAGTTTGATTAGCTCTTATGTTGAGTTTTGCATCTGTATTCATAAGAGATATTAGCCTGAAGTTTACATGTCTTATGATGTCTTCCCCTGATTTTAGTATAAAGTTAATACTGGCTTTTTAGAGTGAATTGGAAGTGCTCTAGTTTTGTAAAGATTTTTTTAAGGATTTATATAATTCTCCTTTTAATATATGGTAAAATTCACCAGTAAAGCCACAAGGGCCAGGAATTTATTTATTTATTTAATTTATTTTTTTCCAAGACAACTGCAAAACAAGTTGAAACACCATACTTTCCCAGGTCAGTGGGATGCATTTAAGTCACTAATGCAATTTCTTTAGCTCTTACGGATCAATTCAGATTTTCTATTTCTTCTTGAGTCTGGTTAAACAGTTTGTTTCTTTCTAAGTACCCGTGCATTTTTGTCTAAATTATCTAATTTTGGGGGTGAAAATTCCCTTATAACATTATTAAGTTCCTATGGTCCAATATTCTCTCTTTCATTCTTGGTTTTAGTATTTGATCCATCCTTCCTCTTGGCTCATCTGGCAAAAGGTTTGTCAATTTTGTTAATCTATTAAAAAAACTGATTTTTGACGATGATTCTTCTTCTGTTATTTCTCTATACACCATTTTACTATGTCCACTCTAGTCTTTTTTTTATAGTTCTTGCTCCGAGTTTCTTATTCTCTTCTCTTCTCCCCTCTCTCTCTCTCTCTCTTTTAGTTTCTTAAGGTAGAAGTCGAGGTTATTGACTTAAAGTCTTCTTATCTTGCTAATAAAGGGATTTACAGCATTAAATTTCCATCAAGACACTTGAAGTGTTATACTTCATTATTGTCATTTTTACTCATCTCTAAGTAATTTCAAATTTCCCTTATGATTTCTTTCTTGATCCATTTTTAATAAAGAAGCTACAACAATCCAATCACTGTTAAGTATTGTGTTCTTTAGGGAGGCCTCGGTGGCTCAGTTGGTTACACATTGGCTCAGGTCTTAGATTTCAGGGTCCTGAGATTGAGCCTGGCATCTGGCTCCCAGTTTAGTGAGGAGTCTGCTTCTCCCTATTCCTCTGCCCTTTCATGCTGCTCATTCTCTCTCTCTCAAAAATAAATAAATAAATAAATAAATAAAATAAAATAAAAATCTTTTGTTTAATTTGCAATTATTTGTGAATTTCCTAAATTTTCTTCTGTTTTCCACTTCTAATGTAATTCCATTGTGGTACATACACTTTTTATGATTTCAATAATTATTAAATTGGAGGCTTGGTTTGTAGCCTAATATATGATCCACACTAGAAATTTTAAGATTTTATTTATTTATTTGACAGTACATTTGAGAATAATATAAGCTGTGCTGTTGTTGAGAGAAGTATTCTATCTGTATTTGGTATGTTTAGGGCCTTATACTGTTAAGTCCTTTATTTCCTTACTGATCTTCTCTGCCTAGTTGTTTTTATCCATTGCAAGTACAGTATTGATGCCTCCATTATTTCTGAATTTTTTATTTTTCCCTTCAGTTCTGTCCACTTATACTTCATGTATTTTGGGGCTCTGTTTTTATGTGCATAAATGATTATGAATTACTATATCTATCTGTTGGATTGATCCCTTAATACTATGAGATTCCTTTTCTTTATCTCTGGTAACCATGTTTGTCTTAAAATCTGTTTTTTTCTGGCATTACTATAGCAACTCCATTTCTTTGGTTTGCTATTTTACAGTAAACAATTTTCCATCCTTTTATTTTCAATCTGTTTGTATCTTTGGATATAAAATGTGTCTCTTGTAAATGTCATATAGTTGGGTCAGGTTTTTTTTTTTTAAGATTTTATTTATTTATTTGACAGGCAGAGATCACAAGGCAGAGAGGCAGGCACAGAGAGAGAAGGAAGCAGGCTCCCTGCAGAGCAGAGAGCCCGATGCGGGGCTCGATTCCAGGACCCTGGGATCATGACCTGAGCCAAAGGCAGAGGCTTTAACCCACTGAGCCACCCAGGTGCCCCAGTTGGGTCAGTTTTTAAATCTATTGTGTCAATTTCTGTTTTTCCACTGGAGTTTTTAAAACATTTATATTTAATGTAATTACTAACAAGATATGATCTACATTTGCCATTTTAATATTTGTTTTCAGTAAGTCTTAATATCCTTATTGTTCCTGTGTTCCTTTACTTTTGTTTTGTTTTGTTTTGTTTTTAACATACATATATTTCTGGTATACTATTTTAAATTCCCTTCTTGTTTAATGCACTATATTTTAAAAAATTTTTTGGGTTGCCTTGGGGTTACAATTAATATTTAAACTTAATACAATTTAGTTCAATTTAATAGCAACTAAATTTCAGTAGTATGCAAAAGTGGCTGCAATGTAACTGTCTCCATATTTTCTGCTATTTTTGTCAAACAAGTTGCATCTTTATAAATTATACGCTCATCAGCACATTTTTATAGTTATTGTTTTACACAGCTATGTTTATATCATGGAGGAGGAAAAAAGAGTTACAAACCACCCACTCTTTATATTTACAAGTGTGTTTAACTTTACCAGAACTTTCTACTTCTTATAGATTCTAATTACAATATAGTCTCCTTTTAATTTAGCCTGAAATATTTCTTTTAGTATTTCCGGTAGAACAGACCAGCTGGTAACAATTTCTCTCTGTTTTTGCTTATCTACAAATAGTCTTAATTTCTCTTTCATTCATTGTTGTGCTGGATATAGAAATCATTATTGACAGACATTTTTCTTTTAAAACTTTGTGTATCCCCTTGGTCTCCACAAATTTTGAAAATAAATTAAATATTAATCTATTTGAAGATCTGTTAGATTTGATGAGTCATTTTTCTCTTGATGCTTTCACCATTTTTTTTTCTTTTTTTTTAATTTGGTCTGTGGCAGTTTGAATAGGATGTATCTAGTGCAGATCTTCTTCACTTAAACCTACATGGATTTCCTTGAGGATCTTTGAATTTTACATTGATTTTTAAAACTAATTTGGGAAATTTTAGGACATATTCAAAATTCTTTCTATTCTTTTCTCTCTCTCCTTTCTGGATTTTTTATTATACCTATGTTGATGTGCTTGATGGTATCTCACAGGTCTGAGACTCTGTTCATTTTTCTTTATTGTTTGAGATTAGATAATCTCAGTGGACCTATATTTAAGTTCACTGATTCTTCTGTCAGCTTAAATCTTCATAGAGCTACTCTATTAAATTTTTTTTCATTTCAATCATTGTGCATTTCCCCTCCAGAGTTTCTTTGATTCTTTTTTTAATGATTTCCTTCTCTTTATTGATATTTTTCCTCAGATTTCCATTTAATTCTTTAGAAGATCCCTTTAGTTCCCATTAGTTCTTTGAACATAGTTGAAGTAGCTTATTTACTCTTTTTCTATAGTAAATATGATATCTGGTCCTTCTCAGGAAAATTTCCTATTGACTATTCAATTTTTTTTTCTATTTTTGAGTCAGCATACCTTATTTGTGTCTCAAATTTTTGCTAAAAAGTGAGTATTTTAAATGATATATTGTAGTAACTAAAATCCAAGCAATTAAACTCTCCAGAGTTTTTGGTTGTTACAATTTACAATTGTTGCTGTTTGTGTAATGACATTAGTGGGTTAATTCTATTAAGTCTATGCTCTTTGTCATGTATGGATACTAAAAGTTTTTGCTTACTTAGCTTTGTAATCAGTTAAATATTGGAAAGAGTTTTCCCTAAATGTTTTAAACTGAAATATCTTCCATCCTTTGCCAAGGGATTCTGTGCACATGTGTGTGTATGTGTACACATGTGTGCCTGCCTTCAACATTATGAATGGTTTACAACTCTGCTTAATCCTTTACCTTTTGCCCATGCAGAGCATCAATGTCAACCAGAAATGCAACGTTTGAACCTACTCAGTTGCTCCTGTGTACACATATACTCTGAGATGTGTGTGGCCTTCTGGTTCTCCAGGAATATTTCAGAGCTTTTCAAAGCCTCCTGTGAACATATTATTTCCTAGATTTTCATTTTAAGTTTTTTGGCTAGCCTCTTGTTTGTCACAACTGGTAACGCTGCCTCAGTCACTGCAGCATTAAACAATTTGTGCTTATTGTTTTTGACAAACACCCTGGAGATAGGGCTTTTCTCACTGAGCTATTTCTGAATTAGATCAAATAGAGACAAGATCCATGAACGTGTCTTTTCAAAGGACCAGCCTGACAGGTTAAATTATGATAATTCTCTGAGAAGGAGTCTTTCTGAGACATTCCAAACCTGTTTGGCTTCTAAAAATGACTTCTAGGCTGCTCTTTTTACAAATACCCTGGTCTGAAGCTGCTGGTTTTCAAGGTTATCCAGGGAAAGTTGAAACACCACAAAACTCACCACTCTTAATGAAATTCAACCACTTTTTTTTTTTCTTAAGCAACAACTTCTGGGTTGTTACAGACTTTACTTATTTTCAGAGTTCTGAAGAAGTTGATCTTGACAATTCCTCCAGTGTTATCATTCCTTTTATGAAGGAGTAGATTTTTGAAATCTAAATTCTGCCATCTGAAGGTGCTTCTGACCAATGCTGCTAGAATTCTAATATTGGGTTTGCTCTATGTATGTTATTTTTGGAGAAACTTTATGATGTCTTTTGAGCCCAATGCAGTATGCCTTAGAGAAGAAACATTAAACTTGTAGCTAAGCATAAGATGCTGTGAAATATAAAAATCAGAGTAAATGTTTTAGTCCTGGGTACACAATGACCTTGGAATTAATATTATTAATATACTCCTCTGGTAAATATTGGAGTTTCTGAGGGAAAATATCTGTATCGACATTAGTCCAAGCAAAATAACTTAAAAAATGGTTAATAGTGGGGAATAAACCAATGTAGAAGTCAGAAGGACTGTTTTATTAGGCTGCTTATCTCCTCCCTTGAAATGATAACTATTTACATGCTCAACAATTGCATTTAGGTTACCAAGATTGGGTTAAGAGAACTTAACCTTGAGAATGTTATTTAGGATTATTTCTTCCCAACTCATGATATTTTCTTCTATGTGAAGGGACATCTATTCATGTAACACACCTGGCATTTTCTAAACTAATTTTCTAATCATTACACCTGAGAAGATGAAGTACCTAGCTCAGTATTGGGTTTGGAAGGAGAAACTATGCAGATCAGTCCATAGTCCTTTTTAAAAAATCTTTCCTTTCAGGGATATATCTACCTATAGGAATCAAGATCTATTCTGCTACTCCAAACCCAGAGTTTTAGTAGAGAGCCTTTCCTTGGGGAAGCCCTTCAGTAGTGAGTAAGTAGTTGCCTCACATTACTTGCTTCTGTATTAATAAATCTAGTTGGCTTTCAATCCTAAATAACATCCTTAAATATCAATGTTAACTTTCAGTTGGCTCAAGGACTTGCACAAGGACGGGACAATTTTTACGGGACCACCACGAAGTCCCTCATATATCTTTTTAAATATATGTTAGAGTCTGTAGTGAATATAAAAAATAAAAATGCACATGGCAACCAACCAGTGTTATCAGAGGTCATAAAAAATTACAATAATCAAGGAAATTTTCTGTTCAGAAATATCGAAGCTTGAGAAGAAATTCCGCATCCTGCTGGTTACACGACTTTGAACAGTTCATACGAACTCTCCAAGTCTCCAGTTACCTCACCTTTCACATAAGAATATAGTAACACTGACTTTATCACATTTGGGGGTTGTTAAAATGATATAATGTTTCTAAAATTGTTTGAGATTTTAAAAAATGTTTGAGATTTTAAAAGTACAAAAATGAAAACATATTGGCACTGAGCATTGGTAGATAGAATATAACTGCTCAGAAATGAATGAAATGGAGAGTGTCACCAAAATTATTGATAATGTGTGAACCAAGGGTATGAAATGGGAATAGTAAATCTAGATACGGTGGAAAAGAGTCATAGGTCTTAAGGAATATTGGTCACATTGAAACTTCAGTTGTTTTCATGTCTCTTTTCCCACCAGACTATAAATACAAATATCTTATTTATCTTTATTTTCCCAGGGCCTGGAACAGAGTACACACTCAATAAATTTGGCTTAATTGAATTGACTGACTGAAGGTAAATAATCAGGTTAATGAATGTATGCCAGACTCTTTTTACCTGCAGATTAAACCAGGTAGATAAGCAATTGTGAAAGAGACTAGAGATAATGCTAAGCTTCAAGAAGACAGGTAGGAGGTGAAGAATCTGTCCTGTGCTTTCATGCCATCTATACCCTGATCTTAAGTTATTTCAATTATCTGTTATATTATAGATACTCTGAGGGATACTGAGGATTCAGATGAGATAAAAGGTGTTTGGAGAGAGGAGTCAAGATGGCAGAGAAGTAGCAGGCTGAGATGACATCAGGTAGCAGATCAGCTAGATAGCTTATCAAACCATTCCAAACACCTACAAATCCAACAGGAGATTGAAGAGAAGAAGAGCAGCAATTCTAGAAACAGAAAATTGACCACTTTCTGAAAGGTCAATGAACAAAAAAGTGTTGGGTAAAGGTTTGAGAAGGAGGAAGAGGGCAGTGTGTAGGTGCTGCCTCAGGATTTCAGATTGGAGAATTCTTGCCAGAGGATGGAAAGATAGGCTCACCCCAAAGAATGGCATCTTCAGAGAAGAATGCCTTAGTTCCTAGGTCACTTTATTCAGCTCTTCCTTTACTCATTCTATAATCACTGAACATTGAACTTCAGAATCAAGGAATTTGGTTAAAAGCAGGAAGCTCTTTTGCTTTCATCTATCTGGAGTGAAGTCATTTCTGACCAAAGCAGGGAAAAGATTCTTTCAAGGTGGAATTCCAATTAATTAATTTATTTTTTACTATAAATTAGCTTTTCTCATTCATGTACTTCATTTCAATAGAATTACACAGTACATGCATTCTTTGGTGTCTGCCTTCTTGTATTGAGCACAATGGGTTGGAGATTTATCTATATTATTCTATGCTTTAGTAGTTTGTTGCTTTTTAATGCTATGAACCTTCCATTTTATGGATATACCACTTTTTTTTTTTCCACATTGACTTACCTGTTGATGTATAACTGGGATGTTCCTAGTTTGGAGTATTATCAATGAATGAAGCTGCCATAAACCAGATTAAAAAAAAAAAAAGATGTATTTTGACGTTAAGAAGCTTAGATTCTTGGGATTTAAAAAAAAATTGTCTTAAATGTAATATCTGAAATATGCACAAGAACATACTTTCCTGAGGAACTTTTGTGTGCCACCCACTGTACAAGGATTTTTCAAGGATTATCTCTTTAAATTCACACATCAAGCCCATATGATTGGTAGTTAATACTCTATTTTACAGATAAGGAAACTGAGGCTTAGAAAAATTATTTAATTTTCCTAGGGTGTAAAGTTTTGGAAAAGGCTTAGTTAACATTTGAAAGTGGGTTTGTTGGACTCCATATTTAGAACTTCTAGTGCAATGAGCAGAGATGAAAATGGAAATATATAGGTCAGTAAATTCAATGGTAAGAAAGAGTAATGATTATATGTAATCATTTTCAAGAAAATGCACATTTATAAATAGGATCATGGAGAAATGTCTATATATTGAGTAACTGTGTATATGTTTGAGCTATAGTTGGTTTTTTTAATTTAAATTTTTTTTTTTTTTTTTGATGAAGGCCCTCAAACTATTATGTATGTACCCAGGCTTTATCATAAATTAGTCCTCTGTGAGGCAGTAGAGATAAAAAGCATGAAGGAAAATCACATTTTCCCTTGCCTAGTTTCATGCTGTAGAGATGGCTTATTAATCCCCCTTGGAAAATACTGGTGGTCAAAGAACAGTATCACCGGCAAGAAAAGTCATTTTTCTGAGCCCTGATATAAGGGGATCTCTTCCTGGACTTTTTTGATGATAGCTGTCCCATGGAATGACTAGTTCATGGGGTTAAAGACCATGGCCATAATATCTCATGATTTCTGCTTCTAGATTTTACTGGACACCAGAATTTTCTAAGTGAATCTATAGCCCACTTCCCTAGAGCCTCTTCTGAGAAAGTAAAATATCAAGCACATTTCTAAGCATGCAAAGTGATCAAGGAGCAGCTATTTGCAGAGTATGTGAGCTTGGATGCCTAGACTGTGGTATCCATGCATGAACGTGAACTCCATGCAGTTCATGAAGAGAAAGAGAAGGGGGTACTTGACCAGGAACTAAGTGTTAGCTATCCTTAGGTTACCTAAAAAAGACATTGAGATTTCTAATTATAATCTTGCCCTTTCAAATTTGAAAATATATATGCAAAATACATTAAGATTAAGATAAGAGATAAGATTACACTAATGAGAACATTGTATTAGCTTGATACATATATCTGTCTGTATCTATAACTGTAGCTATATCTTTATTTGTATACTTGTTCAATGTTGTCCTATTAATGTCAACAGCAGAACTATTGGAAAGAATTCTGTTGATTCCACTAAGGAAATCATGTCCTGAACCCCAAAATTTGAACTGGTGAACCATTGTATTGAAATGTTAAATGCCTGAAAGAGGGTTTTCTTAATTCTTCCCTCTCTCTAGGACTTAAAATTTAAAGTTACAGGAGGGCACAATTTATTGGAATTTAGGTTGTACCATTTTACTTCTAAATTCCAAATTACTCTTTCCTCTGATTAATTTTTAATATGCTATTTACTTGAAAATTAGGTACAGTGTAATGTAGTTGCCAAGAAGTAGGCCAAGGGAATGAGTGAATAGTAGATTTCCTGTTAACAATTCTGCATGATATATAGCATGGAAAAGTAATCAATTTTGATTGGAGGTATTGTCTCCAGGGAAGCTAATAAAAATGAGCTTTCTCTCCTTTTTGTGGCAATATTATTGAAGCTACTGAAATTGGGGTCATAAAGGGTTGATAGTTATTCTTTGGGGACTTTCTCTTCATTACATCTCTAACTCTACATACCTTTTCTAAATGTGTACTTGCTACATTGCTTCAGAAGACTGAAACATGTCTTTAAAAGAATTTGAGTTTTTGGTTTTGGTTTGGTTTGGTTTGGTTTGGTTTTTTGGTTTTCTCTTTATGTATAACAGGAACATATCAAAACTCAAGTATTTACTGTACCATAATTTGTTACTAATGCTCAACTTTTATACTGTTGGAGCTACAGTATTTTCTAAACATGAAAATCATAACATGTAACATTTTATAAAAATGTGCAAAAATGATCTCATAGGTTCATGTGTCCCAGATATCTGTCTTGGCTACTGATTATCCTTTTAGTAGGGTCTCCACATTTCATCTTGTACTTCATGTAGACTTGTTTGTCATCAGCTTTCTGGCATATTATACAAAAAAAAAAAAAAAGTCTTTCTTTGATTCTTTAGCATTGTATATCTTCAAGTTTTCTTTATTTTGTGAGACCTTAGATACAAAGCTTTGGTTAAAATATTTAAAGACCCCAGGCTTAGTCTGTCACTACAGTGTGCTCAGTGTTTGGAGGTCAGTTGTCTCACTTCAATGAACCCTCAGTCTCTAATATCTAAAATCAGGAAATCATATATTATCTTATAAGTCTCAGAGAGATAGACTTATCTGATACTAATATTTTTTCCTCTCTAGATGAAATAACATATCTTGAGATAAACCTATGCATATATACACATACCTCAGGGGTGTATTTTAAGAACTTTTCTGTTATATAATTTTAAAACATCTGCAGCTAAATTTGGAATGCATTGTTGTTTTTACTTGTCATGCAAAGAAACTAAGATTAGACTGTAAATGATCTCCAAATCACTCAGCTCATAAGAGGCAGAGTAGAAATTGATAACAGATTTTCAAATTCTGAAAGTCAGTACTTTCCTCCTATCTTAGTATTTTCTGTTTTCTCTATGTATGTCATGTATCATAACTTTACAAATTTCTTAGTGGCAGTAATAATGTATCACCTTAATTTCTAGGTCTTATAGTATAAATGTAATAGATTATAAATCATATCCTGTTTTTCAATATGCTTAGGAATATTGCATTGTCAGAGCTGTACCCTACTCCTTACCTTATTCTGAATCACCTTGGATATTTATATCAGTCTAAAGCTATGGTCCTAGTTTGATAAAGGTGGGAATATAAGCTTACATTTGGGCTGAATTTATAAAGGAAACACTTTTCAGATGGCCATAAAGTTAGGAGACAAGCCACGTAAATTTCCTACTGGTGTTAGGCATCTCAGTTAACGACAAACTGTTACTGCCATCTGACAGAGCTCTGGACCTTCCCTGTCTTGAGTTCTTCAAGGCCCTCTTCATTTTTTCCAGTATCCAAACTCTTCCATTTATTCCTCAGTACTTTCTTACACTACTTGGTTCACAGCTATTCTTGATCAAAAATCTCTTAAATACTTCCAGTTATATCCACAAGAAAACTCAAAGCCCTTACCATGTTCCACCCACATAAGACTTCTTGATGTTCTTTTCATTCCTGGTACACATTGAATTTACTCATGCCTGAGTGCCCTGCACTTGCCTCTCTTCATGCCTAGAGTGCTCTTTGATCAGGATTTCATGTGTCTAGCTTCTTACTGCCATGTATTTTCTTTTCAGGGAGACCTTCACAACTCAACCCAAAGTAAAGCAATTCACTATCATCCCTATTGCATAATCTTTTTTTTTTTTTTTTATACTGTTTGCTTGTTTATTTGTGCCATGTAGTCTCCTGCATCCTCTTTCTTTCAAGAATTTGAGCCTCATGATAGATGATAGATGAGACTTACGTCATTCAAGGTTATCTTTCCTATGTCTGGAATAACTTGACAAATAGTTCATGATCAATAATATTTGCTGAGTGAATTAGTTTAAGCAGATATTTGGCCTTGTTTCTGTTCATAAACACACACACACATACACACACACACACACACACACTACACATTTACACATCCCTTTACCTATCCTGACCAAAAGACAAATAACACTTGAGGTAGGGAGGGAGCTAGGACAACAGTATTACTCCCCTCTACAAAACCCTAGAAGATATGATCTCTAAATTTGTCTTACCGCTCTCCTCAAGAAGAAGCCATTTCTCTCATTGTGACTAGTGGGAGATATTCTTCTGTTGTGCTTTGATTGTGTGGTGTGTCCAGTGCTGATTTTATACAAACTGTCTTAATAATTCCCCCTTGAAGATAAAACATAAATCTCAAGGACAAATAAGGGAAAAAAAAATCATACTAAGCATGTTCAAAAGTACATAGTAGAGAGGAAAACCACAAGGAATTATCCTGAAGAATAAGTGAAATCAAAATCATAGGAAACATTTCTGACCAAAAAAAAAAAAAAAAAAACTGAGGAAAGAGTGATAATAAAGATTAAACAATCCCACTAATAAAATGAAAGAAGAAACATGAAATCTATAATTATACTAAATACTAACAACATCAAAGAATTTTTAAAAATGTATCATCAATTAAAAGTCAAAAACATGCTTTAAAATGAGGAAAATATCCTACCCAGTTATGATGAATGTAAAGGGACAAAATAATATAGGGTGTTTATAAAATTGAAAGGAATGCCTGCATCCTCTGCGGAACTAACATTATGACCTAGTATGCCAAGAGGGCCTGAAATAATTAAATGAATCATATTAAATCTCTAACTGATGCTGGATAAAGAAACTAGGGTTACACCTATATTTAGGATAGTTTGAGATTAGCCTTTTTAAAAAATATATATTATACATCTATTTTCCTTTTTAAAACAGAATGTCTAATTATTTATACACATTTCAACCATTTTTTTAAAAAATAACTCAACCATTTATTAAATATTTTCAAGAACCCAATTATGTGCCATGAAATATGAGGAATCTTGAGAGTGTTAGAAATAAACATGATTATGACAAGATGCATGACCCCCAAAGTCTCAACATTATTAGAAAAGCAAAGGAAAGCATAGAATGAGAAGTCAGTGGAGGGGCTGGGAGGCGGGACAGTAGAGGCAAGACTTTCCAGGGAAAAAGAATTAGTTAAAAGCAGTGGTGCATGTATTTTGCATTTGTAGGATGCTTTCAAATACAAGATATTTTCTAGTAGCACACATAAAGTAATTAAAAATCTCATAAAACATTATATGAGAGAATAATAAACACAATGCAATCACCGTCACACTATACGAGTGTCCCAAATTGTCTATAAAGGTATCCACGGTTATTGCACCATTGAATCAGTGATCCTCCAGTATTGTATTGCTGTTTGGACTGAATTATTTACTGCCCTGACCAAGCTTTCTTATACACTCACACAGTAGTTATTATTGATCCCAGGAAACAAGGAATTGTCTTTGGTACTGGTTTGGCATTTCATTTCCCACCTGTGCTTTCTAGCAGATCATATCCTGCTCTACCCCACACTGAATGACCACCTCCACTAAACAGCCTCTCTGACAGTCCTCCTCATATGAGCAAGTATTTTTAATTATATCAAAATACATTTTTTTAAAAGGATCATAATTTGGTCATGTAGCTGTACAGTATTTGCTGTTCACTAATGAAGAAATACTATACTATATATAATGAACACTGAGAAGTTCAGTTTATTGAAATTTGTAAGAACCTGAGTGGGTGAAGTTCACTTGAAAGTGTGTATAAAGAGATGCCCGGGTGGCTCAGTGGGTTAAGCGGCTGCCTTTGGCTTAGGTCATGATCCCAGCGTCCTCAGATGGAGACCCATATCAGGCTTCTTGCTCAGTAGGGAGCCTGCTTCTCCCTCTGCCTCTGCCTGCCACTCTTTCTGCCTGTGCTCACTCTCTCTGACAAATAAATAAATAAAATCTTAAAAAAAAAAAAAGCGTGTATAAAGCTGAATGGTAGGAGTTTGAATGGGAATAAAAAAGGATCGATTATAAAGTGTCTGGAATACCTAAGGAAATTAAATTAGTTTTACTAAGCAGTGGGAAATACAGTCAAGCAAGGAATCAATCTACCCAAGCTATACTTTTGGAAGCTAAATATACAATATGGGCCAAGGTGAGATGGGGGAGATTAGAGACAAGGTGTTCAAATGTTGTGTTGAGAGCAAGTACTATTAGCTTAAATAGAAAAGAGAGCTGAGGGAGCAAAATAGAAGGAAATGCCTATGAAAGTTGAAACAAACTGGATCCAAAACTACCTGGAGTGTGGAAAATTTACAATACAGACTGTTTAGTAACATTTGTTACGGTAATGAAGTTTGAGACGACATCACTTTCATCATTATCATCCTGGCATTTTAATTTTGTCTTAACATTGTCTAGATTATAACCAAGATTGAATTATCAGTAAATTATTACCAAGAATATTTTTTTCCATTACTATACACTTCAAAGTAAGTTATTAGGTGCTCTGTGTACTGGGGGCTGCTAATCTTCAAGACTGCCTATGCACAAGCTGTTGTGGAACCCACAAAACTTTAAGTTAATGGCGTTGTTTCCTCTGCTTGATGTGATTTAATGGTAATCAATGTCACTTACCAACTCATTAAAAAGCCTTCTTCACAGCTCATCGAAAACAAAAACCTGGGGGAGTTGAACCTTTCCAGTCAATTAAAAGACAAAGGCACCTAACATTTTTTCCAAATACAATTTAAAATCAGTACATAATACAATAGCTAAGTGAAATATTTATTAATATCTGAAAACTGCTTTAATTTGACATCCAGTTTTATAAAAGGACTTAGTCTAAGAAAGGAAAAAAATATATATATGAATTGAAGGCTATTGTTAAAAAAAATAATAAATTTTCAGTTCTCTTACCTTAACCAAGAAATTTAAAACAGTCATGCAAGGTTGGCCTTCTAAATTGCAAAAACCTCCTCTCCTCATTCCTCAGGGGATTTTCAGTGTGATCTTCTCCAAGTGGAGAGACCGAAATAAAAGATGATGAGTACATATTAAGAGAATTGTCTAATTACCTATTGTTGATAAAAGCAAGCATAATACAAAAGAAAAGAAAAACAAAGTGTAAATTAAATGTCTGAAGTAATTCACTAAGTTAACTTCTTTTTTGTTTTGGCTTTGTTTTCTATTGTGTTTCTGTAAGTTAAATCCTGTACAACCCACCATATTTTCTTAGAAATGTGGTCTTAACTAGAGGGAGCATTTGTGAGATTTGTGGGAAAATTAAATAAAATTTACTTTTTTCGTCCCTTGAGTCTTTGGGAACTTTTTCCAAAGGAAAAACAATTTTTCAAAGGAGTGAAATAAAGGGATGGAGAGCCACATAACTCAGTAGCTCTGTGGTTACCTGAAGACTCCCCATTGCTTCCAAGTGAGGAGAACTCCTGGAGATGAAATAGAAAGGGGATTTGTTTCCTGTATTGAAAGAATATGCAGTTCTACAGCCAGTTTTACTGAAGCAAATATTCTTGCTTTATTTGTAGGAAAGCTTTAATTGCTAGCTCTCACAAAAAACTTTCAGGCCTCACCAAAAAACAAAAAACAATAAGAGAACAGTGTTTCTAAAAATAAAATTTAATTCAATATCATGGAAAAACATTCAGTTGTAGGTTTTGTTGGGTACCCCCAAAATTGGGTACCCCAATAAAGGGCCCGTGATTAAAGGAGCGAGACTGATACAAAGTGAAGGTCAAGCAATGCTTTATTTCTCACCAAGTATCAGGAATCAAACTGACTGGCCAGGGCCATACCGCACCTCTTACAGAGAGAGGGTGACCCCTCCCTGCTTTCCAGACTAACTTTTATAGAGTAAAGGCCATGTGATTGGGTCTGGCCACACACAGGTGGCCAATGAAATTGTAACACACAGAGAAAGCTGCACAGTCATGCTAGGTGACCAATTGAATTACGCTTTACCCTAGGAGACATTTGATTTAGGCTATCACACATTGGTTAGGATTGGCACCAAAAGGCTCCCAAAGGGCGGGGGCCCATACTCCTTGGTAACTAGAAGACAGTATGCACCCCCATTGATTGAATACCTCCACCTGGCCTGACCCACCCTTGTACTTGGACTTTGTTACCTGGGACTCATTTCTGGGGCCTTGTTTTTAAGTAAGTTCCCCTGCGGGGTAGGCAAAGTCCATTTAAGTTTTACAACAAAATGGCAGTTCAACCGGCGTGGGGCTGCTCTGGCTGAATAGGCCCTTACAGTTTCTCTTCTAATTCTAGACAACAAAATTTTAAAGTAGGTATATGGCAGAATCCTTTAGAGTAATCATGTTGCTATGATTCTATGTTAGGAACTTGTGCTAGAACATTAACTTATAATCATTACCTTCTTGGTAAATGTAAATACACTTCCTAAAAAGATTTTTGAGTAGCTCACCTTTCCTCACGGTATCTCAAGAAAGTCTAAACTGCTTTTTAGAAAATGAGAAAACACAAAAATATTTTTAAAGTTATGACTTTTCTTGTTTATGTTACAGTAAAGGTTGTATAAAAATCTTCTGACAGTTTGAAATCAAATATGGGCTTCTGGAATAATTTGTGAAAATTTATTTTTTTAATCTTTTCTGGTAATTAGGATAAAAACAAATGGCACCTCAAAGAGAAGACATCCTATTTCCACTTATACAAGCACAATCACAACTGATACATGCTACAGAGATGATTCGAGATAGTTCTTTAAAAATCTATTTATTTTTGATAAACACTCCAGCAGAGTGATAAGATCACAAGCTGAAACAAAAGTTCATAGGTCCAGATAAACAATTGTCACATTGTAAATGTTAATATACAAGCATAACTGTGATTCTTTTGTTGTTATTATATGTTACTACATTAATTTTGTTCTGGAAAAGTAGCCATTGGTTTTACATTTTCTAGTCAAACAAAATGACATTCTCCATGACAAGTGGAGACATACTTACCAAGTCCTCCACTACTATCCTCTCCAATCCCATCACACCTTCCACCATAATTAATTTCATTATTCAACTAGTTGTCTCCACCACATATGGGACTCTTTGTACAGGAAGTGGAGGATAGGACAAAAAGAGAAAGAGAAACAGGTGTTAACTATCTCAGATATGACTAAGGTTGAAGAATTAAACATTCAAAGTTTTATCATCCCTAATTTTTATTACCAAAGTTATATTGTATTGTTTCTTATCATATTATTACCAGAAAAAAGGTAATTTACTGAAATATGTTTATTAAGTAGTATTCATGTTAATTTCTTATTTTATCTTTATCAAAGCCACATATATCTGCCAATCTCAGTAGTTGGTTGGAATGAGATTACCACATTGATTAAATTTTACCACAAGAGTGATAATTTTTTAATCTTTCACCACATCAATTAAATTCTACCATCAAAAGTGATAATACCAGCTGATAAGAATCTTATTAATTATAAGTAGTGCCAAATTTTATAAGCCTGTTGTTCATGAAGAGAGAAAAAAATGAAAATAAAATTAAAAGGAAATGAAAAAGCATTTTCTGTGGGACAGACATTATAAGTGATCATTTCATTGAGTCTATTCCATCAACCAAACAGAGTGTTGATATTATACAGATTTTACAGATGAAGAATTTGATGCTTAAAAAATGTATCCTTTAAGATTCCAGACCTAGTAAGTATAGGATATAAGCTTAAAACACATGCAGTCTGACAATCCAAACCCACACTCTTAATAAGGTACATTGAATGTATAGCTTTATAAACACTATTTCCATTAGCTTTTGAAACATTTGAAATCGCCTTGAAAATTCACAGTTAACTTATGGTTCTTAGAGGAATCAATGAGATAAACTTCTAACTAAAAGAACTGTTATTCCATAATCCTCAATTTGCACTGAAATAGTGATTGGTTTAAGAGAGTATTTGGAAGTTCTTTATTAAGATTTTTTTTTTTTTTGCATTTGCTTTTGCTTTATTTTCATTTTTTTTTAAATTATTATTAGAGTGAGTCGACTATTTGGCAAGGACACAAGTGAACACAATCACATGAAGAAAACTTTTTCCTGGAAAAAACCATTGGAGAGAGAATAAGAAAATTAAAAAAAAAAAATCAAGCATTTGCAATTTATAAAATTGGAGATCCATTTTAAAAAAGTGTAAATAGTTTGAGAAATTAGTAATATTACAATTCTGCTCTCTGTTAAAAAAAATTTTTAGCCTTGAATGTGTTTTTAAAGAGATCTTTTTTTTTTTTTTTTTCGTTTTTTAATCTATAGAGAACCTTCTTGTGTACTGGTACAGGGTCTGTCTACATACATGGAAGACTGATAGATTTTTGAGAATGTTTTAACAATAGAAGCACTTCCAGCTTGGACTGAAGGGGCCAGAGACAGGATGAAATGAGGGAAGGCTGTTGAATTCTAGGATTCTATAAATAAGAAACAAGTTGATAAAACTTCTCAGGGTGGTAGCACATACTCCCTTTGAAGAAAAAGGAAAAATGGCTTTGAGGGAAGAGGCAGAGGCCAGGTAGGAAGGCCTAGAGGCACGAGATAATGGGAGCCCTGAAGACCCAGAAGATGAGCTGATGAGGCCTCAGTGCAGGACGACAGAGCTTCCATAATCCTAGGGGTGGACCGAACCATAGAAAATTATTCTCAGAGCTTGAAACCTAATGGAATTTACCCTGTTGATTCCAGATTTGCTTTAGATCAGTAGCTCCTTCACTCTTTTGTTTTCTTCCATTCAGAATGTAAATGTCTATCCAAATGCCTGCCCCACAATTGTCCTTGAGAATCAGATAATTTCTTTTACAGGTTTTGGGATGTTGACAAATTTTGTCCCAGGATTGATCATACCCAGAATCTTACTCATAGATCATTTAGATTATTTAGATGATAACAGTTTGAAATTTTTAAATTTCATATGTGTATGAGATTTTGGATTTAGAGTTAATATTCAAATGGATTAAGACTTTTTCAGGAGATTGAAATGGGGTGAATGTATGTGAAATTTTCGTGGCCACAAAGTGGACTTGTTAAGGTACGGAGTCGATCACCCCTCAATTAGACAAAGAACACTCGAAAATTCAAGTCACACAGGGAAGTTTATTTCTAGCTAGCTGGGGTCCAAGTATCCACCCGGTGCAGCGGATTTCAACAAGGACCCCGAGCACTCAAAGCCAAGGGTTTATATAGCATTTTCAAGTGTTTCTATTGTTAAAGCATTTTCAACTTTTTCATAGCTGCATACATATCTTGCACCCCACTTTGACAGCTTAACTTTGTTTAACCTTTTGCCACCCAGGCGTCACCCTGGCACCATTCTGGCGGTTAAGTGAGATTTAGGTTTAGAAGAAATTTAACTTTATTTACATTACCTTCCTCCTTGGCCTCCCTTAGTTTTATGGTGGGGAGGGTGACCTTAGGCCTTGAGGAACTGAGCCACTTGTCTCTGGAAATTGGGCCATTGAAGAGATAGCCCTTTTTGTTGTAAATCACCAGGACATTTGCAAACCAAGGGAGACTCCTGTTTTGCAGGATTGTGATCTCTGCAAATTAACTATTTGTTTTTCTTTAACATTTGGTCCCTATGGCACCATCGCCTAACCGCCCTGGGGGTATATGATTAGGTGGTTTCCTAGGTTTTATTTTTTTATTTTATTTTTTTATTTATTTTCAGCATAACAGTGTTCATTATTTTTTCACCACACCCAGTGCTCCATGCAATCCGTGCGCTGTATAATACCCACCACCTGGTACCCCAACCTCCCACCCCCCCTGCCACTTCAAACCCCTCAGATTGTTTTTCAGAGTCCATAGTCTCTCATGATTCACCTCCCCTTCCAATTTCCCCCAACTCCCTTCTCTCTAACTCCCCCTGTCCTCCATGCTATTTGTTATGCTCCACAAATAAGTGGAACCATATGATAATTGACTCTCTCTGCTTGATTTATTTCACTCAGCATAATCTTTTCCAGTCCCATCCATGTTGCTACAAAAGTTGGGTATTCATCCTTTCTGATGGAGGCATAATACTCCTTTCTCTTATCTTAAGTTACATGCACCCTGTGGGCTGGTTAGGGACGCTCAGTAAAATGGCTTCCTGGCCTTCAGGATGGTCATTCTTATGCTAACCCACTCTTAAGTGCAAGGTGCCAGCTTTTGCTTTGCCAAGATGGCTATACTTATGTCAGGGCTAGATTCCAGGTGGGTACAGCCTTGTTTTTCTTGGCCTCCACACCTGGAGCTGGTTTCTGGGACCTGTTTTTAAGTCCCTTGGGGGAAGGGGAACAGGGACAGTTTAAGGGTTAAACAACAAAGTTATTGTTTAACTTCAATGGAAGCCTCTGGCTAAAATAGAAATATAAAATAGGTCCTTACAGACTCTCCTGGGTTGAATAACATCTCCTCAAAATTCATGTCTACTTGGGACCGCCAACTGTGAGGACAGCATGGAAATAGTGACTTTGCAGATTTAATTAGTTAAGATAAAGTCAAACTGTGTTAAAGTGACTCTAAATTCAGCTATAGTTGGTGTCCTTATAATAAGAGGAAAATCGGATGCAAAGATACAGACACATAGGGAAAATGCAGACATGTGAAGACACAGGCACAGATTTGAGTTATGCCATCCCAGGCTAAGAAATGCTTCAGACCACCAGAAACTGGAAGGGACAAAGAAGGGGTATTCTTTAAAGTCTTTGGAGAGAGTATGCCCCTACAACATCTTTGTTTCAGACTTATAGCTTCCAGAACTGTGGGAGAATAAATTTCTGTTTTTGAAGTCACCAAGTTCGTGGTAATTTGTTATAACAATCCTAGCAAACCAATACCATTGAGAATAGATCAGGGAGGGCTTCATGAAGGAGCAAATAGTTGAATTGGCTTTTGAAGGATACATATGTGTTTTATAGCCAGAAAAGAATAAGATGTGTAAGTTAAGAAATGGATGTCCAAATTAAAAACAAATAGAGAAGTTTAATTTGTAAAGCAGATGGTGGTTTCAGGAGTTCTACAAGAATAACACAAATGGAACAATGTGTCAAAACTGTTGAATTTATAAAACTTAATAACATTGGAACAAATCTGTCATAGAACCCCTAGCAACATGGCCTCTGTTTGTTGGAACTTTTTAAGAAACTGACAAATTGTTTCCCAAAGTGGTGATATAACTTTAACAGCTCCACAGTTATACTGGTTATAAGAGTTCCAATTTTTCCACATCCTTGACAATGGGTGGTATGGTCAGTCTTTAATTTTAGCCATGTTAGTGGAGGTGTAGTGGTTTCTTACTGTGATACTTATTTGCATTTCTAGTGGCTAATGATGTCGAACATTTTTTTTTTTTTTGATCCTTAAAAACAAATAAAGTAACTTGAATCTAAAGATAAGAATTTGACCTCATTTGAAGTAAAAGTATAAAAAAAATGTTCTTATCATGCCCATCTTTTAAAAATTACCACTTTTTTTTCTTTGAATCCCTCCACTCTTCTTGATCTAAACTGCCTCTAGAGTTTAGCATAAAAAAAAAAAGTGAAGAGACCAATAAGCATTTTTATAGTTGAAGAATTGCTCTCATGGGTACACTTGGATTGTCAGTTTGGACCCTTTCTGGTAGGTTATATTTTAGATTACATCTTGATTACTTGTGAGATGTAGATAACGTCAAAGACATAAACGCTGGGAAATTATTCTAAAGTATGTTGGTGTTGTAGCTTTTCCAGGATTAGGCGATGCCGTAGCCCCCTACCATCTGTGTTAACAATACTGTTATTTTCTAGTATGGATTTGAATAAAACCACTAAGTGATATTACCTTGGCTTTTTTTTTCTTTCATCCATTTTCTGTAATTTTGATTGACAAATGCATGTGTGACTTCAGTGCTATCACTTTGTGGCTAGGTACGGCAATGTTGAATCAAGATTTCCTGGCTTCAAATTCTATTTCTACCACTTACTAGGTTTGTGACGTGGGTAAGTTGTGTAACTCCCCTCTACCTGTGTGTCCTCATCTATAAAATGGAGATTAGGGACGCCTGGGTGGCTCAGTTGGTTAAGCAGCTGCCTTCGGCTCAGGTCATGATCCCAGCGTCCTGGGATCGAGTCCCACATTGGGCTCCTTGCTCCGCAGGGAGCCTGCTTCTCCCTCTGACTCTGCCTTCCACTCTGTCTGCCTGTGCTCGCTCTTGCTCGCTCTCTCTGACAAATAAATAAAATCTTTAAAAAAATAAAAAATAAAAAATAAAATGGAGATTATACTGGCATCTCCCTTCTAAGATAATCAAGCATATTCAATAAAAAAAAGTACATTATTTAGAATATATAATAGCATACTAAGTAAATGATATTATGAGACTCTGTTATAGAAAATACAATTATTTCAACTTCTGGAGACTATTGCAGGGTTTAATAAAATAATATAAAGAAAAGTAACTGGTCATGGCATTTCTTATAAGTGAGACACCTCTTTTCTTTATTGTCCCACTTTAATTACAATGAAGTCCAAGAGGTTCTCAAATTACATTATGGCTTGATACTGAAAATCTTAATAAAGAAAGAGTGATGCCAAAAGAGTAGATCTGTATTGCTTTCTATTATAAACACAACTGAAATTAGAATAAGGTGAATTTTAATAGGCTTCTGTTATTCTCTTAAAAACACCGCAATTCAGCCCTAAGGGACTAAGTGTCAATTCCAAAGAACTTCCTGGAAGGTCAGATCAATCAAAGTGCTTTGTGTTTACCCACATTTTTGACTCAACATATATGATACCACAAACAAAATAAGTGAAAAAAAAATACTGATCTAGTTTCTTGATTGCTGAAGGAGTTGTAGCTTTGCATTTCTTAATTTATGTTAACTCTTAAAGGTCAGCCACAACACTATGTGTGAAAGAATGAATACACACACTAAAATGATTGGTGGTTAATTAAAATTGAAAGAGATGAGAGATTTGAATTTTTACTTTCTATTTTACTGCATGGAGGGTTCTCATCTTTTAATAAGTGGTTGGGACAAATGCTTATTGATGCTGGTTGATGAAGGCATTGAAAGAGAGAATGAACTTTATTTGAGAAAAACATTTCAAATGGAAATACCTCATATTGTTTCCCCACAGGTAATTTTTACTTACAAAGAGCTTACGAAGAGCTCTGTAAAAATGTATTTTTCCAATTTTAATTATATGACCATTAAGAAAAATGGTTTTCTTTTGCAGGTAGCTAAGAGAATTTCTAGTGCTTTAATGTGTTTGGAGAACCCAAAACGAGTTATTATTTTATTTTTAATTCAAACTTGGCTTAGATTTGGTCCTCTAGGAGACATACTGGAAGACATTTGGTTTTGAAAAAATAATAAGAATAACAATATTAAGGTTTTATGTTATCCACTAATTGTTTTTTTTTTCCCCCATCCCCTAACGGTTGAAAATGCCTCTTGGTGAATTTTCCAAATGTTTGCAGGTGCCAAACACATCAACTTTGCACCTGCAGATTTACATGAATGTGCTTCCAGTAAGCTTCATGCTGAACAGTATATGGTAACTGCAATAAAAACAGATGGACCTAGGGACAGCTGGATTCTAAGAAGAAAAATGAAAATAACAAAAGCAAGAGCAACAAAAATGTGGCAAAAATATCAGTGTAGTTTTCTGTCATTGAATTAAGGGGTGCATTAGGTGTTTTCAGCATAAAATCACAGCAGCTGAATTATAACTAGGACAGGAGTTACCCAAGCTCCTCTAATCAATAACCCAACTAAGGAAACATAGAATAATTACGTGTAATCCCAGGTGCCTCTACAATAAACTAGGCACAATTCTCTCAAGGCCTTAAAATCCACCATCTATCTTGCCTTCTCTAAAGTCATTATGTGGTGTTTATCTTTTCATCAAGTTCTATAGATTCTTCCTTCAACTTGATTCTCTAATTACAGAAGCTACCCATTCCCATAGCCAACAATTAGCCTCCTCATTATTTCAAATTTGAGAAATGACGAAGATTTCCTGACTCGAGTAAGGCAAGATAGTATAATAGAGACCATTCATGACTGTTTTTAATATAGGTCTGATAGTAACTCTATCACTTCCTTGTTTAACCCTTCCAAACCTTAGCTACTTGATATAAAATTAAGAAACCCTTACTCCTAGAACTGTAAAGGACTCAAATGATAAGACAAATGGAGTCTAAGTTGTACAGCTAATAATACACTAAACTATGAGCCAAAGAATCCACCAGAGAACCTGGGACTTCATGAAATCTCCTTCTTATTTCTGACTCAAATTCAAGTTTGCAAAAACTTTTTGCATCTTATTTCCTATGAGGGTTGAATAAAAGTCAAATGTATTAAATACTGGTTAGGGTTGTGATAACATATATTATAGTTATCTTGCCTCACCCTTCCAGATCCATTTGCATCATTCTGTAAACTTTATCTGCCCTGGGTTAAGAGGAAGAAAAATGTCTAGACCAGTTAAAAATGATATTGTGATGCTTCAGACAATAGATAATGTAATGATCATTTGAACTAAAGTGGATATGCTGAAGAATGTTTAGATTTCAGACATTTTGAACATTGAAAAGAGAACTCATGTAATTTGAGAGGAGATCCAAAGGAAAGGAGAATGTGAGGGGTGGGATGATTCCAAGATGATACCTAGGATTCTTGTTTAGAGGAACAAAATAAGGCCAAGTGATTTAGGAGTTTCAAAAACCTAGGAGAACAAACTTAGGGGGCAGATACATATAAAATCTGGAAGGAAACAGAAGAAACAATAATTTTTTCATCTACCATTGCATGTTTTTAAATAGCTATCTGAATTTTCTGGATTTTAGTGAGGATGTGTGTCTTTTATATTAATATTAGCAACTCATTGTTTTTTATGCTATCCATAAAAACTGACTTTTTTTCCATTTTATTTTATTTTATTTTATTTCTTTTAAGTGTTCCAGCATTCATTATTCATACACCATAGCCAGTGCTCCAGGCAATACGTGCCCTGCACATTACCCACTATCAGGCTCACTCAAACCCCCACCCACCTCCCTTCCAAAACCCGCAGTTTATCTCTCAGAGTCCACAGTCTCTCTTGCTTTGTCTGCCCCTCCAATTCCCCCAACTCACCTCTCTGCTCCATCTCCCAATGTCCTCCATGTTACTCCTTATGCTTCACAAGTAAGTGAAACAATATGATACTTGACTCTCTCTGCTTGACTTATTTCACTCAGCATAATCTCTTCCAGTCCCATCCATGTTGATACAAAAGTTGGCTATTCATCCTTTCTGATTGGAGGCAGAATACTCCATGTATATATGGACCATATCTTCTTTATCAATTCATCCGTTGAAGGGCATCTTGTTTCTTTCCACAATTTGGCAACTGTGGCCATTGCTATGAACATTGGAGTACAGGTGGCCCTTCTTTTCACTACATCTTATCTTTGGGGTAAATACCCAGTAGTGCAGCTGCAGGGTCATAGGGTAGCTCTATTTTTAATTTCTTAAAGAATCTCCACACTGCTTTCCAAAGTGGCTGGACCAACTTGCATTCCCACCAACAGTTTAAGAGGGTTCCCCTTTCTCCACATCCTTTCCAAAACTTGTTGTTTATTGTCTTGTTGATTTTGGCCATTCTGACAGGTGTAAGGTGGTATCTCAATGTGTTTTTTTTTTTAATTTTTTATTTTTTATAAACATATAATATATTTTTATCCCCAGGGGTACAGGCCTGTGAATCACCAGGTTTACACAGCACTCACCATAGCACATAGCCTCCCCAATGTCCATAACCCCACCCCCTTCCCCCAACCCCCCTCCCCCCAGCAACAAATCAATGTAGTTTTGATTTGAATCTCCCTGATGGCTAGTGATGATGAACATTTTTTCATGTGTCTGTTAGCCATTTGTATGTCTTCTTTGGAGAAGTGTCTGTTCATGACTTCTGCCCATTTTTTGACATGATTATCCGTTTTGTATGTGTTGAGTTTGAGGAGTTCTTTATAGATCTTGGATATCAGTTCTTTCTCAGTAGTGTCATTTGTGAATATCTTCTCTCATTCTGTGGGTTGCCTCTTTGTTTTATTGACTGTTTCCTTTGCTGTGAAGAAGGTTTTGATCTTGATGAAGTCCCAAAAGTTCATTTTCACTTTTGTTTCCTTTGCCTTTGGAACACATCTTGAAAGAAGTTGCTATGGCCAATGTTGAAGAGGTTACTGCCTATGTTCTCCTCTAGGATTTTGATAGATTCCTGCCTCACGTTGAGGTCTTTTATCCATTTTGAGTTTATCTCTGTGTATGGTGTAAGAGAATGGTTGAGTTTCATTCTTCTACATGTAGCTGTCCAATTTCCCCAGCACCATTTATTGAAGAGACTGTATTTTTCCACTGTAAAAACTGACTTTAAATACAAAGATAAAGTAGATTATATGTAAATCATTAAAAATACAATGAAAATACTAATCAAAAGAAATCTTGAGGGAATATACTAATAAGAAAGTTAGACTTTGGAATAATAAATATTACTTGTGGGCTGAAAAGGAATACTTCATGTTAACAAAAAGGGTCAGTTCATCAAGAAGACATAGCAATTCTAAATGTGTATAAGCTAAGAAGCTGTACTTCAAAGCATATAAAAAAATCAAAATATATGAAAGGAGAAAAAGAAAATTCACAACTATAGTATGAGATCTCATAATTCTTTTCTCAGTCATAAAAAGAGTAATTAGATTAAAAATCAATAATCATGTAGTACATTTGAACAACATAAGCAAGAAACATAATTAATGTTTATAGAACAATTTAGCTGTCTGTCACAGAATGCACACCTTTTCTCTAGTATACATGAAGCTTTCACCAAAATATGGGCCATATCCTGGGCCATAAAAGTAAGACATAACAGTTTTAAAAGGATTAAAATCATAGAGATTGTTATCTGACTGCAATGAAATCAATTTATGAATCAATAGCAGAAAGATGACTGACAAAATTGAGATATTTTGAAATTGAACAGCATTTTTTTAGTAAGATATATGTTAGAGAAAAAAAAAAACACACAGAAAATTAGAAAATATTTTGAACTACATGAAAATAAAAACACACCCAATTAAATTTGTGGTATTGGGCTAAAGCAATGTTTACAGAGAAATTTATAACAGTATTTATATTAAAACAGAATGAAAGGACTAAAATTAATGATGTAGGCTTCTACCTTAGGAAACTGGAAAAAGTCAGTAAATTAAATCAAAGTAAGCAGAAGGAAGAAAATACTAAACATAAAACCAGACATCAATGAAAGAGAAAACAGAAAACACACACACACACACACACACACAATGAGGAAAATCAATGGAATGGTTGGGATGGGGGAAGGGATTGATTACAAAAGGTATAAGTAATGGGACTATTCTTAATCTTTTTGGTGGTATTAGTTAAATGACCACATACTTTTGTTGAAGCTCATCAAACAGTATCCTAAAAATGGGAAAACCTTATACATTAAGGTTTCTTTTTAAAAATTGCTTACATTATGTATTCCAAATACAAGGGTTTTATTGTTTATGTGTATTTTAACATATGCTCACATTAAATGGCTGGACTTTTCATTTTCTTGTAGTATTTGTAATAGGATTTTTATATTAAAATAGTTTTAGATTTATAGAAAAGTTGCAAAGAGAGCTATCATATACCCTCACAACCTGTTTTCCCTATTGTTAATATATCAGTATGGTACATTTGGCACAACTAGTGAACTGATGTTGATACGTTGCCATTAATCATACCCCATACTTTATTCATATCTCCTTAGTTTTTACCTAATGTTTTTTTTTCCTGTTCCAAGATCCCATCTTGGATTCCATAGTACATTTAGAGGTCATATTTGCTTAGTGTTCTCTTGACAATAATGTTTCTCAGACCTTGATATTGATGACCTTGGCAATTTGGAGGAGTTAATTATTTTGTAGAATGCCCCACAACTGAGATTTGCCTAATGTTTGTCTTACGATTAGGCTGGGATTATGTGTGGTTTTGGAGGGAAACCATAGAGGTAAAATTTAGAGTTTCTTCACTGTAGAGTTGTTCTTCCCCACATGCCTTTCTGGAAGGAAGTCACTATGAGAAGCACACAATTAAGGAATAGAGAATTATGCTCAACCCTTAAAAGCAGAGTATCTGTATATATGGTTTGGAATTCTTCTCTACAGGTGATATGTTTCCTGTCCCTCATGCTATGGACTGATGTTTGTGTTCTCCAAAAATTCATGTTGAAATCTAATATCCATCATGATGGTATTAGGAAATATCATCTTTAGGAAGTGCTTAGGTCATAAGGATGAAACACTTATGAATGGGATTAATATTCTTAGAAATCCCACAGAGCTCCTTAGCTCCTTCCATTATGTGAGGAAACAGCTTTGGAAAGATAGCTGTTAAATTCATGCAATGCAATACTGAACTGTAATAAAAAAAAAATCCAAATATTCAGAATTTAAGGAAAGCCCACATACTTTATGATTTCATTTACATAAAGTTCAAAGATAAGAGAAGTTTATATATTGTGTTAGAAATCTGAGGAGTTTTTTCTTTGGGGTGGAAAAGGAGGGTAGTGTTTAGGGAAAGACTTGTCTATCTTTTTGGGTGTTGGTGACAGTTTATTTCTTGACCTTGGTGCTGTTCACCTGAGTGTGTTTAGGTTTATGATAATTAATAGATCTATGGACCTAAGTTATGAACTCTTCTGTATGTCTGTGGTGTTTTAATTAAAGAAAATTTTAAAAGCAAATGTAAAAATAGGAGGGAAAAGAATTAAAAGATCTGTAAGCAAAGTGGAATGTGTGTCTGTCAATTAATAGCATGGAATTGGCCTTATCTGCAAATTGAAAAAAAAATGTTATAGCAGCAATGTCCACAATAGCCAAACTATGGAAAGAACCTAGATGTCCATCAACAGATGAATGGATCAAGAAGATATGGTATATATACACAATGGAATACTATGCAGCCAGCAAAAGAAATGAAATCTTGCCATTTGCGACAACATGGATGGAACTAGAGCGTATCATGCTTAGCGAAATAAGTCAAGCAGAGAAAGACAACTATCATATGATCTCCCTGATATGAGGAAGTGGTGATGCAACATGGGGGCTTAAGTGGGTAGGAGAAGAATCAATGAAACAAGATGGGATTGGGAGGGAGACAAACCATAAGTGACTCTTAATCTCACAAAACAAACTGAGGGTTGCTGGGGGGAGGGAGTTTGGGAGAAGGGGGTGGGATTATGGACATTGGGGAGGGTATGTGCTTTGGTGAGTGCTGTGAAGTGTTTAAACCTGGTGATTCACAGACCTGTACCCCTGGGGATAAAAATATATGTTTATAACAAATAAAAAATTAAAAAAAAAATGTTACTTGGAATAAAGATGAATTTAGGGCTTTGCAAGACAAAAATGCCAGAAGCATACTCGTTTAGAGGTAAGATGTGCTGCAGAGAAAAGGGTTAGGAATTAACACAAATAATGTGTGTGGTCTGATTTGAAGTGTGGCTGTTACAAGGACCTACATGTAGTGTTACATTCCTCCCTTTAATATAACTCCTAAATACAGAGAACAGCAATAAAAACAATGATTACAAAGAATTTTTTCTTTGTATATCCATATTTCATGGGCATTAATAACCACTTAATTTATAAGGATTAATGATATTTTGATGAACACCAAAGCAATTACTGATTAATCTAGTTATTACAGAGTGGTTCTGCTTGAGGTACTCTTTTGCAATGCTTGCATTAGCAAAATCCATCTGGCTCTTACATTTATGCATATTTAGACAGAAGTGCATGGAATGTTGTATGCTGAACACTAATAATGTATTTAACAAATGTATTACTACCAAAAGAAATGTTTTCCCTCACTTGTTAGAAACCTATCTCTTAGTAAATAGGTTAATTTTTTTAGTCCTTCCTGAATTTACATGAGTTTGAGGTTACTGCTGCCATGAGTTTCAGATGTACAGCAGTTTTATTTTTCTAGGGATATAACATAAGTTCATTTTTCCAATTTTTACTATGTATGGCCTAAGCATGAAGACTATGTATTTAAACTGTTCAGTTGGAAATTATTCTAAACTCCATCAGTAATCCCTGGCTTGATTTAGTAACACAGAGCGAAAAAAAAATTCTTTCTGATAATTCCTGAAGTATGATGGCTTGTCCCACAATGCAAATAGCACTTTTGTCATATTTTTTTCCTAATTTTTCTAAATTTTGTCATTTTAATGTGCATGGCATTTTAAAAAAAGATTTTATTTATTTATTTGACAGACAGAGACCACAAGTAGGCAGAGAGGCAGAGAGAGAGGGGGAAGCAGGCTCCCTGCTGAGCAGAGAGCCTGATGCCAGGATCCTGAGATCATGACCTGAGCCTAAGGCAGAGGCTTAACCCATTGAGCCATGCAGGCACCCCGTGAATGGCGTTTATAAACATCCAGGTTCTTCTAATCTCTCATCAGCAGTGACTTCCATAGAGTAGAACTATGTGATTAAGAAGAATAAACAGGGGCACATTGGTGGCTCAGTGGGTTAAAACCTCTGCCTTCAGCTAAGGTCATAATCCCAGGGTCCTGGGATCGAGCCCCACATCAGGCTCTCTGCTCAGGAGGGAGCCTGTTTCCCCTCTCTCTGTCTCTGCCTGCTTCTCTGCCCACTTGTGCTCTCTCTCTGTCAAATAAATAAAATCTTAAAAAAAAAAAAAGAAGGATAAACAATATGGAGTTTCCTCAAAAAAATTTAAAATAAAATTACAATATGATACAACATTCCTGGTTTTGGATGTTTATCCGTAAAAAGTAAAGTCAGGGGTGCCTGGATGGCTCAGTGGGTTAAAGCCTCTGCTTTGGCTCAGGTCATGATCCCAGGTCCTGGGATAGAGTCCCACATAAGGCTCTCTGCTCAGTAGGGAGCCTGCTTTCCCTCTCTCTGTCTCTGCCTGCTTCTCTGCCTACTTGTGATCTCAGTCATCAAATAAATAAATAAAATCTTAAAAAAAAGGTCAAAATCTAGAAAAGCTATTTATACTCCTATGTTCTTTGCCGCATTATTCACAATAATGATAATGGTAATAATAATAATAATAATAATAATAATAATAGCCGGGGTGTCCGGCTAGCTCAGGGCGGAACTCTGTCTGCTTCATTTTTTCCGTTATCTCTTCCCCCATGGAGAGCACCTGTGGCTACTTAGATAAGTCCTTCCAATGTGCTTGTTCAACTATAAACTTTATACTGCTTGTACAGACATATTTTGCCCTCCTTCTTGTTTATCTACAAGGCCTATGACTAATGTTTGGCCTTCTTCGGCTCTTCTGTTGGTTACTGTTTCTATCTAATAAAAGCGAGACTGAGGAGTTGTTCGGGGCAACAGTCTTTTCTACCGTTGTCCCCTGTTCTCTTTCTCTCGCAGCTAACTTGTTTGAGCCTCATTCTTTTCCCGTTCACTGACAGGAAGAATCAGAGTATCACCATTTTCTAGAGTATCACTAAAAATGGGAAGGACTCTGTGAGATGCCATTTGAGTACTGAAATTTCTTTCAATTTTATCTGGGAAACAGTGAGAACTCCTCAGTGCATTTTTATGAATTGTCCTAGTAATTCTTCCAGAAATACACTGTAATAAAAAAAAAATACAAAAAGAAACAAATCTATATGAGTATTAATGCCATTTTTAGGATGTTAAGGGTTTAACGAAACTACTCCATGGCATTGAAGCCTTGACATCCATTTTGTTGGGTCAACCACCTCGGGGGAGCCTTAGTTAAGGATCCCCTAGAGTTTGCCCAGACCTCACTTTTTTGGTTTGAATTAATCAATTGGGCCTTAGCTGGGAACTTCAAACCACTCTGTGGGTACAGACCTTAATAATACCATATGCCTCAATTCTCATGGTTCTTTCTGCCTACATCCTGCCTTGACTTCCCTATGTGGCTCTTCAAGGCATGTGTAATACTTCCTCCAGCACCTGTGAGTAAAAAAATCTATTTCAGTTTCTCTTGTGGTCTTTTTTTGAACCACAGCTTTTCCTCCTACACCCCAGAGCTCTATTTAACAAATGTTAATTTAAGAAAGTCATAACATAAGGTTGTTCAATGATAAAACTGTAAAATACACTAAATGACCAATGATGGGAATATGATTAATTAAATCATGCTTTATTCACCAGATGGAGTATTATGCACTCATTGAAATATTTATTTTTTTTAAAAATATTTTTAAATGATAAGTAGATAACTATAATATGAAACTTCATGTACATAATGATTTAAAATAAGTAAAACATACAAGACATGACTTAAAAGAGACCCAAAACCACCAAATGAACGTAGTGATCATTTTTGGTTGATGAAATTATCAAACAAACTCCTGTTTATTTATAAATTTATTTCCAAAATGTGTACAATAAATATGTCTTTACAAATACATAAAATATGTTAGACCTTAAATAGAAGAGTTGTAATCTAACATAAAAGTTAAGTGAATACAGGGGCTCCTGGTGGCTCAGTCATTAAGCATCTGCTTTCAGCTCAGGTCATGATCCCAGGGTCTTAGGATTGAGCCCCGCATTGGGCTCCCTGCTCAGCAGGAAGCCTGCTTCTCCCTCTCCCACCCCTCCTGCTTGTGTTCCCTCTCTTCCTGTGTCTTTCTCTGTCAAATAAATAAATAAAATCTTTATAAAAAAAGAGATAAGTGAATACAGTCAAGTTAAATATTTTTATCAAAGTTCAAGAGTAAAATGACGAGCACCAGTAAAAGTAAAATACAGTGACAGCTATTAATATTATTTGCACACGTATTAGATTATAGACAGTGTACTAAGAAATTTACATGTATTAATTATCTAAATTTTGACAACTATCCTATGACATAGTACTATGCTCCCCTTCATTTCACATTTTGTGAAGATTAAGCAATTTATGAATAAGAAATTTGTTCAGCTTACAAGCATAGGAATCAAGTTTCAAACTCAGGAAGTCTGGTTCCAATAAGTTAAGCCCTAATAGAATAAAATAAGCAGCGTTTTTGTTGAATGTATTCTTAATCATTTTTCTTACAAATAATAATAAAATAACCACCAACAATATTTTAACCTTCAGCGCTTTACTCAGAGAAATAAATATTTATATACACACACATGCGTATGTACAAACATACACATATACACAAATATAACCATGATGATTAATATCAATGACTTTCTAAATGCCCTTTGTGAATAATTTACAATGAATGACTTATTCATTCCATAGAAAAGATAAGCATTTGTTAATTAAACTGAATTTATTTATATGACTTCTATTTTAAAGGTGAAAATTTGCCATATAGCTTGTAATAATCAGGTCATTCAGAACCTAAAGATAGTGACATAAAAAGTATAAGAATGAAATATAATAAAACAGAAAGATTCAAATATATTCAACCATCCATTCTAGACAACTGAGTCTAGACACATAAGAATTATTATGTTAAGTCTCCAGTTCCTTTCTTAATTTACCTAATGTGTTTTGTAAGGACCTTACATCACTAAATTCTCAGACACCGTCCTCCTCCATTCTAGACTCTAGACATGAATTTTTGCCAAAAAAACTGGTGAAACAATTTGAAGTTTCCATTATTTTAAAGAAAGTTGCAAATTTAATTAAAGGTATTAATGTCACATGAAAGAGTTTCCTTTAATAAACAACTCAATTCCACTTAACCTTGAGTCTTACTCAAAACACACATGTTTCTAGATACAATTGCCTTTAAAATGCTCTAATTAACTGGGGGAGTGTACATAGAATTCCAGCAGTAGCTAATTCTCAACTATTAAATATAATACCTGTCCTTTGTTCAAAAAGCAATATATTGACATTAGAAGGTTATGCATATATTTTATGTCTGTAAACTCCTACAGTGAGATAGAGCAGGGTGTGGGGTAGAGATTAAGAATCACACATCACCACTTCTCTGGGGTCATTCTTTAACTGTTTTTCAAGATCTAGTGGTTTTATTTCTTTCGCTGAAATAGTTATTGCCTAATGGGGCTCTAGGGGACTGAAAGAGTTAACGAAGCTACCAAGTGACACAGAATCAGCAAAGAATGTATGACTAATTGAAAGATTCTAACAAACGACATATTCCCCAAACAGTAACCTTTATAGATATTTTACTTCTGGTCAATACTGAAATGCAGATATCAACTTGCTGAGCAAAGCAGTCGTGCCTATTCAAACAAAAATACTTATTATTCAGTTAGACAAACCTTGTAGCAAATTCCCCTAAACTTCCAATCCTAAGCAAAACAAACCTTACAGAAAAGTTTCTGAGACATCTAATCCAGCATATTTTTTTTCTTTCTGATAGTAACCTTTGTTAATGTTGTACCATTATGCTGCCAAATGATACATTTTTTTAAAGATTTTATTTACTTATTTAAGAGAGAGGGAGAGAAAGCACAAGCAGGGAGAGAGGGGCAGTGGGAGAAGCAGGTTTCCCCCTCAGCAGGGAACCTGATATGGGGCTTGATCCCAGGATCCTGGGATCATGACCTGAGCCCAAGGCAGAGAGTTAACCTATTGAGCCACCCAAGAGCCCCATTAAATGATACTTTTTGAATGTTTGCTCCACCTTATTAAGTATTAGGGTATAGAGCAACACAAATATTTCTCTTTGCAAAGAAATGAAGAAATTCTAATGTCGAATTCTTTGGTTTTGTGATCTTGAAAAGTAGTTTAATTATTCCAGGCCCTGCTTTGTCATTATTATAATAGCATTGTTATTTCTGTGTCCTTTTCTAACATTAATATTCAATGATTCTTATTGAGTTTGTGTATGTGTGCAGTGCATTTGCTTTCTAGATCTCATTGTCACAAGTTCAACATTCCATTAGTTATTAACAAAATTGTTCTAAGTGATAAAGTCCCACAGTTAAGTATCCCATCATGCCACACAGAGGCAACATTGGTCACCTCGCTTGCAGCAGTGTGATAGAAATTATTTTTCTTTGTCAAGGCCCGATACACTCCAGTTCAAAACTCTTACTGTGTATCTTCTTTGAGCATTGCACTCCAGGAAATGACAACGAGACAGCATGTACACGTAAAGCATGCAATCCAACTCTAATGTTGGACCAGAATTTAGGAAAGCAGGTAAACATTTACATAACACCAAATTGTAAGGGAGAAAGACATGTTTAATATATCCAATGATGGCATTATAAACAGACATGAATTGGAATTCTGATTTGCTATTCTAATTGTGTAAATTTAGAAAAATAATTAATCTCACTTATTCTTCATTTTGTTTGCTGTAAAAGACCAGAGATAATAACTAAATTGTATGTTAGGACTAAGTGAAGCAATATATAAAATGTATGGGCATATAATAGGGGTTTTGCTGGTGATTTTCATGATTTTCCCCAGTAGAGTCTCTTCTGTCTTATGATCACATTTTCTTTACCTGGCCTTAACTGTCCCCCATTGTCCCACCTGACATCACACAGCTAGTTTATCTTGTCTTTTCTACATGTAAGAAAACTAACATGAAGACAATTCATTTTGACTATTTTGCTTTCTTCTGTATCCAAGAATCAAATGAATGTCTGATAGAGGATTGGCACATGATGAATACGTCTTTGAAGAACAAGTAAGTGAATAGGTCATATGGCAGAATGTATGTTTGCAACCACGTTCCATGTGTAAGAGGAAGAATCTGAAACAAAAGAACTCAGAAGAGAAAGTAATTATCTTTGCAACATATATTCAAGAGAATCCAGATTTTTAGAAGAAATGGTCCATCAGTGAAACACACATACATATTGATATAATATCTCCTTCCTAAACCCTAGGCAGAGTGCCAGCACAGAGAGAGATGCTCAATAACCATTTGTTGAATGGATGGGTGAAGTAAAAGATAAATGCGGATGGATGGATGGTTGGATAGATGGGTGGATGGATAGACAAATGGATGGATGATAAATGGAATAAAGGAAATAAATTAAAATATTCTTGAGTCTAAAATAAGTGAAGAAGAAGATGGAGGTAAACTAGGTACATCATGTCATATGAGTGAAAATACCATTGGATAGTCATGGGCACCGTAAAGATACTGTTCTTCCCACTGGCAGAAATTTATGATAAAAAACAACTGTGCACCATAGAAAAGATATGAAGCCAAACTTTATTTCAGAGGTCTGCAGCTTTATATCTGAATAACTAAGTACATTTATTAACCTATCCACGCCTCTGTGTTCTTGTTACAGAACCTGGACTGGATCACCCAATGGAAGAAATGGCATTTGGAGATATTGGAAGGTGGGAGATTTATTTAACACCAGTGGGCTCAGAGGTGAGTGATCTCCAGAGGTCTGAGCCCCGAGCACAGACAAAGGGGGTAATTTATACCCTTCTATTTCTGCATACTTGGTACTTTTGGCACATGCAGGAAGCAGAGCAGGGAGAGAGCCCTGGGGCAGGGACAAGGGCTCCCCTGGTAGCTTGGTCGGCCATCTTAGGACACACATTTTTTCCTCTTCATTCTCATCTACAAATGTAGGTATTTATGTTATTTTATTGTCACAGGTCTTGATATAAGCATGAGAGGAGCTTAAATATAAGGTATTCATGAGAAGTAACTAATAGGGGCACATGGGTGGCTCAGTGGGTTAAAGCCTCTGCCTTCGGCTCAGGTGGTGATCGGGGTCCTGGGATCAAGCCTCACCTCCCCTGCTCAGCAGGGAGCCTGCTTCCTCCTCTCTCTCTCTCTCTGCCTACTTGTGATCTCTGTCTGTCAAATAAATAAATAAAATCTTAAAAAAAAAGAAGAAGAAGAAGAAGTAACTAATATGATGTGCTGAGGACAACCCTTGCCAGAACTCTGTCACCTCTGGTAAACCACCTAAACTTGAACTCCATGATGTCCTTTAAAAAGAACTTAAAAAAAAAAAAATTAAAGAAATCAGTGAAATGTCTGGTTTTTAAAAAGCAAAACTCATTTCATAGAATTCTACATTTTCTGAACTGATTAAATAATGTACTACTTTAGGGAATGTGATATTTTACACATCAGCTAGTTCCAGGTTTAAATGTATCATACTGGTTAAACAGACGCTTTATAATCAGACTTGTGTTTCATTTCCTGCTCTGCCACACACACCTGTTTGACACTGGGAAAGTTAATTAACTTTCTCAGGCTCAGTGATCTCATCTCTAAAATAAGGATTAAAAATGCCTATATCTTAGGGTTGTTTTGAAGCCTGAAAAGTACATTTTCTACAAAGCTCTTAACCTTATGTAAATGAGCTTACATTCAATTATTCTTCACAACAAACTATGAGGTCAGTAATATTATTATCCCCATTGGGAGAAGAAAATAGGAGGCACGGAGGGAGGAAGTAATTTGCTCAAGGACACAAACCTAAGCAAGCAAAAGGGCTGGATTTGTACCTAGAGAATCTGGCTCTAGAATACTCTGAACCACTTAGTTCTACTGCTCCTCTATGTGTTCCTTGTAGGACTATACAATGACATGGAAGCCATTTCAAAAATGAAGGCAGTGTGATATTTTTTATATTCCTGGAAAACAGCAAAGGCCCCACTTGTCCTACTCTAGTTGGAACACTTTTTTTTTTTTTAAGATTTTTTTTTTTTTTTTTTTTATCTGACAGAGAGATCACAATTAGGCAGAGAGAGAGAGAGGAGGAGGAAGCAGGCTCCCTGCTGAGCAGAGAGCCCGATGCAGGACTTGATCCCAGGACCCTGAGATCATGACCTGAGACAAAAGCAGAGGCTTAAGCCACTGAGCCACCCAGGAACCCAGTGGGAGCACTTTTAAATGAAGGCTCGTCTTCTCTGATAAGCATTGGTAACTGGATAGTGCACATTATTTTTCCCATGGGAAAGTATTTTCAATTTCATTTCAGAATTCAAAGGAATAATATGATTTACTGTAGTAAGATGTAGTTTTCATTTAACTGTTGAATTTTATCTAGTCTCTAATGTGACAGAAATTCATACTGATGTGTATAATATCTGGTAAAATGGGAAGTGGCAGGTTTTGAAAGAAACGGCAACAAATTTAGTTTTATGACAACATGTCTATGGTCACATTCTGCCATTTATCAGCTCTGTGACTTGGGATGATTCCCATCTTCTCTTCGATCCTCAGTTTTCTCGTGTGTAAAATCTGAGCATACAATTCACAGAGTTGTGACCCCCAGCTGACGTAAATATATACTAAAACAGTTTTCAAAATGTAAGCCCTGGCTGGTGGTTAGCCCCATTAGTGATGAATCATTCCAATTTCAGTTTCGAATGCATGGCATACTCCATCCACAAACTCAACTTCGCATTCCGTCTTTGGGAGATGAACTCTTACCTGTGCAGGAGTCCCTTAAAAATATGTTTGCACCAGGAAATTGGAAAGAAAGTATAGCCTATTTCCCCACAAGCGATATCCATCTAATATCTGACACATGGCCATGGTTCTTTAAACATAATATATGGAACCTCATTTAGCTTATTCTTAATGACTCATGATGAGGAGAAACATGAGTGACTGAACTGACTACCGTACAGTGACCCTGTCAGAGCGGAGGAGAGTGAGTAGCACCTGCTGTGGTAGAGTCTCTGCTTTGGGGGACTTTTGATCATATCACCCATTTCATCTCCTGCACCTAGCATCTTTAGTACTAAATTTAGCTTCCTGACAATACTTGTGGCTTATTTTCTATATTCTGCTGTGGAAGAAGATTTTTCAAGACAAATGCATTAAGATTATCACAACAGGTCATTAAGTTTGGAGCAAGAGTCAATGGTCTTCTAGAATAAGGCATGCAGATTTTAGAAGAAAACAAAACAAAGCAAACAGGAAAAGATTTGGATGGCTGATGAATCTCCATGGAGACTGCGTCCTAGTTGATTCACTGATTTTGCAGGAAATCTTATCTCCAGATAATTGAGGTATATAATACATTCCCCAATGTTGGCAGCATCAAATATCTTGGTATGCTGTAAGAAGTTTATGAATCATGCTTATAAAAGGTTATAAAATAGTTCATAAAAAATAGACAAAAATCTAAGACTTCATTATTAAAACTAATCAGTTACTTTGTGCCAGAAGAGTTCTGACATTCATGTAGAAATGCCCTGCTCCAGCTCAAGGTTGTTGCATGAAGAAGACACTAATTTAGTTTTTTGTATCTAGGAAAAGATCAAGAAGAAGAAGATGATGATGATGATGATGAAAAGGAAGAAGGAGAAGGGAGAAGAAGAAGAAGAAAGGATTTATTTGATTTTAATTACGTATGCTGCTTGTTTTAAAAACAAATATTTTTAGGTACTCCAAAGATCATTTTCAACACATTTAGATATTTGGACTTAATATATGCAAACAACTTCCTGAATTTTAAAACAAAGAAAGCAGGAAAACATTTTATTTAAAAATATATTTGACAATTTTAGATTACTGGGAAGAAAACCCCTCTTTGGGGCTTTCTGAATTGCCTGTGGCATATGCCTAATTACCTCTTCTATAAAGAGGAGGAGGGTTTTGTTTAGCCCTATTTACAGTGTGTTCTTACTTTCAAATTGCATGTTTAACCACAGAAATGTTAGGCACAATGAATGTCATGTTGCTTTCATCCCAGAGAAGGGAATGAAAGAGTAGGGAAGTATATATAGTTCAGTTGTCTGGTCAGGTTCTGCCACTCTATTTGATTTCTTTCAAATTCTTCAAGTTTGTTGCTGTTGTTGTTACACTTTGCATTTATATAATAATAGCATACTGCAAACCAAATTAATTTTTGTTTGTCAGGATAATTTTAAAGGTACAGCCTCCTAGACTAATTTCCATTACAAAAATAGCTTGAACTGCAGGAATGAACTGAAAAAGTTTGTGGATAATAAATGGACCAAAGATAAAAGCTTTCTCACTAATGAGAGAAAGAAATATTCAGTTCTTCTGACCTGTGGTGGGTTTTATTTTCCTTCAGGAAAAGTGACTTTACCTGCATTTATTTTTCAAAGTATTATTAATTCTTAACAATGAAAGATTCTGAAAATGGTTATACACTTTTGAGGTCACTATGTTCTCAGAAGATGTGGAGTTACCTGACATATAATAGAACATGAGTTTTTCATTGCATAGATACTAGTCTATTTGTGATTTGTCAATAATATAGAAATATTTCTTGTATGTTTCTCATTCATATGATAAAAAGTAGAAGTTTTAATAATTTTTTTTAAGATGGTGAGTGGATGTAGGGTGACTCTAGCCATCCATGACCAATTTGGATTGGAAAGATCTTTAGTTGCCCTTGCAGAACACAGCTGTTGGTCTTATTATGTTTGCTTTGTTAAAACAATTATTTAAACAACTGCAATTGTGAAGTCATGAAAGAAACAGGTACGTTGAGTTGTTCATTATTTTTCTAATCTCTGCCTCTTTCCTTTTAGGATACAAGCAAAGTGACATTTATCACACATCATGAGCCTTGTGGAAGTACAAAGGAAGAGAGAATGAACATTATGGGGAAAAAATTGAACTGAGGAATTCCTTCTAAGAATATTTTATTTAGTTAGTGCATTAAAATTTAACATTAGTTCAGGTTTAATTTTTGTCTTTAATTTCTGCCAGAAGTTTTAAGGGTTTGAAGTGTTAGGTTAATAGTTTCTAACTAAGGTCAGATAGCTGTAAAATTAAAGCTACAGAAGTTACTGTTTAAGTTATAGCAAAGTATGAAAAGATCCTACCCACTTTTTCCATTATTTATTACTGAAATGCCTATAGTGATTTTACCAACTGAGCAATTCTTGTGCTGATTTATGTCATTAACCACTTCCAGATTATCTTTTCAAAATGTAGCTATTGTCAAAAAATAATTTCTCTGGTCAAATATCTCCATTTTTTCCACTCTCTGTTAGACTATAAAATAATATATAATCCAAGTCTTCAATAGTGTCCCAATTTATCATTCCGTTCCCATTGACCATCACTCTCCTTTTCATAATGCACAAGCTCGTCAATGAAGTGAAGCTACTTGCCATTCTGTAAATACACACTTCGTGTGTATGTGCGTGTCGGCACTTCTACCTGAAATTCTCCTACTCTTTATCACAGCTCAGCTCAGCTCACCTCAGCTCTGGCTTCTTCTTAATTTCTCTTGTTTCTCATCCTTTCTGCCAGAAGTAATAATCCTCTCTCCTGATCTGCCCTAGTGTTCAATTCTTTCAAATGGCACAAGTCTTACTTTATTAATATATGTAACATATAAATATATAGGAACATATACATGGGAATGCATGCGTGCATCTCTGTGTATTATTTCAGTGTTAGGTCTGGGGTCAAGGTTTAAATCTTGGCTCCTCCTCGTAATCTGTGAGTGTTGTTGTATAAATTCTTTAACCCCTTTGTGCTCAATGGCCTCATGTAAACATGTGATTGATAATAGTACTTACATTATAGTGTCGTTATGGATATTTGGTGAGATAATACAGATAACAGTCTCGGGACTACATCTAGCATATACTGTGAGCTCAATTAACAATTAGCTTTTCTTATTTCATTTCACAAATTCATTTTATTTTATTTATTATATTTATTTCACATAGTTTTTATGAAATAACATCTTTACTATTTATGTTCTTATCCAAGTATTCTTACAAAGGCCCTCATGAAGTATTTATGCATGGCACTCTCTCCCAAAAAAACATATAGTTTTAAATCTGTAAGGAGTTTTAAATAATTACTGTGAAAAAGATAAAGTTTATGTCAAATTTTATCAAAAGTACATACCACTTTACTAACAGGCATGTTAGAAAAAAATTCCAAACCCACACATATTTAACACAATCATTAGCACTAAATGCCTAGAATACTAGTGGGAAATTATCAGCCCAAGCAGATATTTAAAGGCAGACTACAAAGTTCCAGAGGGTCTTTGTGACACCACTGGGTTCTGAGTGCTGTGGTGCCTCCACCCATATCCCAACCCTGTTATCACACTCGGTGACATATAAGGGACACCAACAGAGCTCCATGTCCTCCACAGGAGGACCAGAGCTTGAGCCACCTCTAACATCAGAAGCCTCCACTGAAACCTCCTAATTACTTCATGAGGCTTAATTAGAATTGATCAGCCATGTTTAATTAAAGGACAATGAAGATATTCTTGTTTTACATACTTATTAGGCTCAGTTCTGAACCAACTCTCTAAGCCATCAGCTGGATTTCGGTCCCCTGTGTACATCTCCTAACCTCAAATCTTCCCCAACTCCTAGAGCCCTTCCACCATGCCCTCAAATACATATGGTCTACCCTCAGCCAGATCTGCTACACTTTAAGCTTCCTCTCCAAACATTCTTTGCTATAACATCTGTATGTAAATCTAAGTGACATAGCCCCAAAGCTCTCTTAATGACTACTTACTTCACTCATACCACATACTTTCCATGGGGCTGGAGATGGAGGAGTATTCTACTTTCTCATCATTCCTGGCTCAATACAATTTCTTATTACTCCCTCTCTTAATAAGCTCAGGTTGCTATGACATAACATCAGAGAGTAGGTGGCTTAAATGATCAAAATGCATTTCTCGAAGTTCTTAAAGCGGGGAAGTCAAAGATGAAGATGCCAATTCTTGTTGAGGACTCTCTGCTTTCAGGAGGCTCCCATTTTACTGTGTGCTCAAAGGACCTCTTTTTTGTGTATGCAAAGAGAGAGAGAGCTCTCGTGCTTCTTCTTGTAAGACCCTAAACTCATCATAAAGGCACACAACCTCCTCTAACTGTAATTAACTTCCAAAGGCCCCCACCTCCAAATACTATCACATTGAGAGTTAGGGATTCAACAGAAGAATTGGAGGACACAAACATGTAATTCATAACACTCTCTTAAAGCCCAACTCCTGAAGTTTGTGTTATCTGACTATACTATGTGACATTTCAAAATTTTGTACTCAATATAAAACATTCACCTAAATATTAACACCTGAGTCATTCTCCTCTATACTGCCTATAATCATTGTTTATTATTCGGTCTTCAGCATCAGGTAGGTTGAAGGTTCATGCCACTGGAAATTTCTTATCTTGCCATCCTTATTTAAAAATTCATCTGAAATAAGTTTTTCCTCCTACCTATTTATCTACATCATCTCATGGTCATTTCTAGACTCTTTTTTTACTTCCAATAAATTTATGACAAATCTTGATTTAAAGGATCCTATCTTACAGCTTTCTAACATTTCAACTCACTGACTTTGCACACATTTTAACAATTCCTTGACTTCCCAGAATCATACAAGCCATTAAATTTTTCACTTTTAAAAAGGGTCTACTACCATCCACAATTTGCTGTCTGCAATTTACTCTTGTACACGACTCATATTCCATTGTCCATCACCATAATTTCTTGTTCAATACAATCAAAACACATAACCCACTATCCCTCTGGGTTTCTCACTTGGCAAAACCCCAACTGTGATTATATGCAAAACTTCACCTAATTTGCAGAAACAAGCACTGAAACTGATTTGCCTCCCTTTAAATTTATAACTACACATTTGGCATGCATGATCACAGAAGCCTGTCAATAACACTTGTTTTCATTGGCAATTCAGTTTTCTAGTATTAGAGACAATAATTCTGTACTTTCTCCTTTCAAGGAGAAATTCTCGGATTGACTCATGGAATTACTTCTAATTCTGCAATGATATTTTCTCACGTGTTTTGGCATTGTGATTTCTTCTCACTTTATTTCTGAAGATTATGTTTTATATATTTTTTTCTATTCTGAGACTAAACATTTCTAGCCTATTGCTAATATCCCCCTTCAAATGTTTTTTTAACCTTTCTTTGCCTGCTATTTACCTCTTTTTCAATATCTCTTTCCTCATTTAATGCAGAATAGGAGAGAATACAAAGATGTTCAGAACATCATCTTGCTCCAATCCCATTTTTTCTGGATTAATTTTTTAATACTTCAAACACAATCATGTTTGTGTGTAGATAACCCTAAAATCTATATTTTTGAGCTTTTATGTATTTCCTGTCCTTTCAGACTCTGCCTATTGTATATCGTTATTTAAATTTTTCTAAATGCATCTTAAACTACATCCAGAGATAAATGAATTTTCTTCCTAAACTAGCTCCCTTTTCTAAAAATATATAAATTTCAAAGAATGGCAACATGATATACCCATTGATCTATTTCAGAAATTTAGTTTGGGTACCACCAAAGATGTCTCCTCTCCATTACCTTCACTTCCTACCATCAATCAATCTCAGGCCGCTATTTATACACTCCTGTCTCCGTTAGATTATGGAAATAGCATCTAATTGGATTCACCACTTCTAGTCTTCTTCTCTGGTCCATTTTTCTAGGTAGTTAGAGAGGCTATTCTAAAATAAAACTTTATCAATTTAATATTCTACTTAAAAGCTTTAAGACATTTTAATGCTCTTAGTCCACCCTGAAAAACATTATTGATTATCTAACCAACAGCCATCACTCCCATTTTTCTGGCCAGCAGGACCTATTTCTTACAAGACTCACTGAAAGTGCCAGATAGCTCCTTTCCCAGATATGCTTGAAGCTTGAGAGTCAAAAAATAACTCAATCTTGGCCAACTGAACCTGAGATATGACCTATTATAGAGCTTCTCACAAACATTTTCTCCATGACAAAATGAGAGCAATGAGTAAAGATTATTGTATTAGCTCTTACTGCCCCTTCTGGCTCTGTCCTTGCTTCTTTGCAGTCTTTTCATAATATGGTAGTGATTTAAAAAGGAAGCCCTTTAAAAGGGAGTCTAATCATGATACATCTCTGCTCATAAACTTCACTTGGCTTTCATATCTCACTCTAAATGGCAATCAAAGTATACAGAGTAACCTATAAATTTCTTTATAATCTTCACCAGCCCCTATTCTTGCTGATGCCACACCTAAGATGGTAGCCCAGGAGTTATAATACACATAAGGGAGAAACAGGGGAGCATTTAAATACAACCTGTATTTTAAAGATAGCTGCAAAGAATTGGATCATAACTTTTTAAGGACTTACTAAAAAATGATTGAGCAGGCTTTGGCATACTTAGACATCAGCCTAGCTTCTTCCACACCCTTTTTGGCTACATGAACAAACAGAAGGCAGAGGAGCAAGAAAGAAGGGAGAACTGTGGGATTTGTATATAAGTCTAGTGCCAAATGGGGAGTTCTATGTTTTCCTTCCCTTTCACCATGGGAGATGCCCCCATCCTAAAGTCAAAGGGGGCTTGAAGGGGGCTTCAAGGAACCACTGATAGAAATTGGAAGTATTTTCAAACAGGGGTATCTGGCATCTTTTCTTTATTTGGACATCCATTTATGCAGGAGACTTGCTGATCTGTTTCCTGTGCTTATTTAGCAGAGAACAGATTTAAATAAAGGTATCCAGATGTAAAGAAGGGATACCAGTGAAGAGCCTGTACACATATTTCTCTCCAAACCTGAGGTGACAAGGATGAAGTTTTGTGTGTGTCAAGTGAAATTGCAGGATTCAGCCATACTTGATATGTCTTGCTGTTGCCTCCAGCCAGTTGACCCATTTGAAATAAGTTCTCAGAATAAGGAGCTGTGGAACAGGCATCAAATGATGAGCATCACAGTAGGAGCTTGGTGAAGAGGTTCATACTGAGCTAGATCTCTCTGTCAGGGAATCATGTGGTGGTTTTTAGCAGTATGTGTACCCACTGAGAGAACTGGCTTTTGAGTCCCTGCAACACAAAGGATGCTGATAATGACACAGACCAATGCAATATAGAGTCATTTGAGATTAGTATCACAATAAGTTTTCATATTGCCCCATAAAGCAGTTCCTTAGATAAATGCTTTGTGTTTATACTGCACCTTCCTTCTGAGGAGCTCATTGGGGTTTCTCATTTATCAAATAATCTTAATTTGTTGGGGGAATAAGGATGAAAATATTAATCTACCCCAAGAAGATAATTGGAAGAAGTTAATTAACCCAACTAAAATTACAGGCTTAGTTCTAAATGGTCCCATATACTTGACTCATTTGAATTCCTGCCCTCCATCTTAGATTATAAAGAAGAGTTTTTGTGTAAGTCTGACAATTTCACTCTTACATAAGGAATTCTCAGACATTTATAGTGGAAATAAGTTTACTATTTTAATTTTCTCATTTTTAGAAATATGAAGTCTACCAACTTTTTTAGAAATCACTTATGTTTCTGAATGTGGAGAGCAAGATTGTATCACACCAAAGCTAATAACATAAATAACTATTTGAAGGAGTCTGAGGGCTCTCCATACAACCAAAATCTGAGAGGTTAGGTAGGAGGGAAAAACAGTTGGAGGAATATGGCACTTAACTCCTCTTTCCCTCTAGATGCATCTGTTCATTCAAAATAGGGAGGGAAGACTGAAAAAATGAGTCATTTCTAGTGATTCCACTAGACTGCAGCACAGAAATTGGGCATCCCAGCTGCTAAGGTACAAAGAACTCATAAAACAACCCAGGCCTACATTTGAAAAACTGGAATTTTATCCCTTTTAGAGGAAGCCATAATATTCTAAAGCCCCTAATAATCTCTCTAACATTTTATGAAAATTTTCCAGTACTTAATCAAAAATGGCCTAGCAGTTTAAAGTTATTAAATGGAAACATTAAAATAATTATGATTAAAATGTTCACCAAAATAGACAATGAGATGGAGAATTTCAGCAGAGAATGAGAATCTATGAAGAAAAAGTAAAAGCATGTAACTGGAAAGTCCAAAATCTATTAAATGGACATGATAACAGAATGGCCACAGCTGAAAAAAGAATTAATGGAATGGAATATAGGTCACCAGAAAATATCCATAATGAAGCAAGAATTGTCTTGTTTGTTTTATTTGCCACTATACAGAGAAGAACTAGATTAATTCTTAATTCTTAGTGGTAGGTATACTATTACTTCTATTACTAGTACTTATTATTACTGCTTATTGTTGCTACTATTACTACCACCACTACTATTTCTACCTTGAAAAATACCAGTTAACAATTACTGAACACTCACTCTGTGCTGAGCATGACTATAAAAACCTTAATGTATTAATCCATTTGATTTATGCTACAATGTCATAAAGAGAAAACTCGTATTGTCCCATGCTATAGATGAAAAAATGGAGCACAAAAGATTAAGGAAGGGGTACCTAGCAGCCTCAGTCAATAGAGCATGAGATCTTGGGGTTGATCTTGGGGTTGTAGTTTTGAGCCCCATGTTGGGTATAAAGATTACTTTAAAAAAATAATAATAATAAATTAAGTAAGCTGCTTGAGGTCATATATTTAGTAAATAGTCAATATCAAGTGTTTTTGTTGTTGTTGTTGTTGTTGTTGTTGTTGTTTTAAGAGAGAGAGAGTGTGTGCCTGAGGAGAAGGGAGGGAAGGGTAGAAAGCAGGCAAAAGAGAGAATCTTAAGCAAGTTCCATGCCCAGCATAGAGTGCTAACTGGGGCCCCATCTCAGGACTCTGAGATCATGACCTGAGCCAAAATCAAGAGTCAAGACACTTAACCAACTGAGATGCTCAGGCTCCCCAGTATCAACTCTTAATCAACTTAATCTTACTATACTGATTCTCAGAAAGATAAGTGTTGTTAAGCTGGTGAAAAGGAAGAAAGCAAAAATAATTGGAGGGAGAGAAAGTTTGATGGTGGAGGGGAAGGATTCCTAACTACTTCTCCATCTTTTCAAAGTTTTCCATTTATTTGTCAATGTGTAGGAAGAAGGATTTCTACCAAAATAAAATCTTGATAATTTTGGCAATATTAGTATAGGATGGAGAAGAGAAAAAAAATAGTGTCTGATCTATATTCCTAACTTTGCCATCCATAATATTACTCAACATTATCATAATTTCTATAACTTTTAAAAAATATTTTATTCATTTATTAGAGAGAGAGAAAAAGAGAGAGAACACAAGAGGGGAAAGGGTCTGAGGGAGAAGCAGACTCCTCACCTAGAAGGGAGACTGATGTAGGGCTCGATCCCAGGACTCTAGGATCACAACCTGAGCTGCAGGCAGTCACTATGGCTGAGCCACCCAGGTGTCCCTTTTAATGACAATGTAATGCTAAATTTTTACTGAGCATTTCTTTATTAATTACTTTTATTAACATATAATGTGTTATTTTCTCCAGGGGTACAGGCTTGTGAATTGTCAGGTTTACACACTTCACAGCACTCACCATATCACATACCCTCCCAATGTCCATAACCCAACCACCCTCTCCACATCCCCCTCTCCCAAGAACTCTTAGTTTGTCTTGTAAGATTAAGTGTCTCTAATGGTTTGTCTCCCTCCCGATCTGATCTTGTTTCATTTTTTCCTTCCCTACCCCCTAAATGCCCAACTTTGCCTCTCAAATTCCTCATATCAGGGAGTTCATATGATAATTGACTTTCTCTGATTGACTTATTTTGCTCAGCATAATACCCTCCAGTTCCATCCACATCATTACAAATGGCAAGATTTCATTTATTTTGATGGCTGCATAGTATTCCATCATATATACATATACCACTCTTCTTTATCCATTAATCTGTTGATGGACATCTAGGTTTTTTCCTTAGTTTGGCTATTCTGGACATTGCTGCTATAAACCCTCAGGTGCATGGGCCCCTTCAGATCACTACATTTTAATTTTTGTTTTATCTTACATCTTTAGGGTAAATACCCAGTAGTGCGATTGCTGGGTTGTAGGGTAGCTCTATCTTCAACTTTTTGAGGAACCTCCATAATGTTTTCCAGAGTGGTTGCACCAGCTTGCATTCTTACCAACAGTGTAGAAGGGTTTCCCTTTTCCCAGATCCTCTCCAACATCTGTTGTTTCCTGACTTGTTAATTTTAGCCATTCTAACTGGTATGAGGTGGTAACTCATTGTGGTTTCGATTTGTATTTCCCTGATGCCAAGTGATGTTGAACACTTTTTCATGTATCTGTTGGCCATCTGGATGTCTTCTTTGCAGAAATGCCTGTTCATGTCCTCTGCTCATTTCTTGATTGGACTATTTGTTCTTTGGGTGTTGAGTTTGAGAAGTGCTTTATGGATTTTGGATACTGGCCCTTTATCTGATATGTTCTTTGCAAATATCTTCTCCCATTCTGTCAGTTGTCTTTTGGTTTTGTTGATGGTTTCCTTTACTGTGCAAAAGCTTTTGATCTTAATGAAGTCCCAATAGATCATTTTTGCCCTTGCTTCCCTTGCCTTTGGTGACATTTCTAGGAAGAAATTGTGGCTGAGGTCAAAGAGGTTGCTGCTTGTGCTCTCCTCAAGGATTTCCTGTAGGACTGTTTGGTGTTTGCAAATTCTTTTAATTTTTGTTTGTCTTGGAAGCTTTTTATCTCTCCTTCTATTTTCAATGATAGCCTAGCTGGATATAGTATTCTTGACTGCATATTTTTCTCATTTAGTGCTCTGAATATATCATGCCAGTTTTTTCTGACCTTCCAGGTCTCTGTGGATAAGTCTGCTGCCAATCAAATATTTCTACCATTGTATGTTACAGCTTCTTGTCCCAAGCTGCTTTCAGGATTTTCTCTTTGTCACTAAGAATTATAAGCTTTATTATTAGACGATGGGGTGTGGACCTATTTTTATTGATTTTGAGGGGGGTTCTCTGTGCCTCCTGGATTTTGAAGCTTATTTCCTTTGCCATATTAGGGAAATTCTCTACTATAATTCACTCCAATATACCTTCTGCCCCTTCTCTCTTTCTTCTTCTGGAATCTCAATTATTCTAATATTATTTTGTTTTATGGTATCACTTATCTCTTGAATTATCCCTTCATGGTCCAGTAGTTGTTTGTCTCTCTTTTGCTCAGCTTTTTATTCCTCTTCATTTGGTCTTCTATATCACTAATTCTTTCTTCTGCCTTATTAATCCTAGCAGTAGGAGCCTCCATTATTGATTGCACCTCATTAATAGTTTTTTTTTTTTTAATTTCATCTTGGTTAGATTTTATTTATTTTATTTTTCCCAAAAGGGATTTTATTTCTCCAGAAAGGGTTTCTCTAGTATCTTCCATGCCTTTTTTAAACCCAGCTAGCACCTTGAGAATCATCATTCTGAACTCCAGTTCTGACATATTACCAATGTCCATATTGATTAAGTCCCTAGCCATCAGTACTGCCGCTTGTTCTTTTTTTTTGTAGTGAGTGTTTCTGCCTTGTCATTTTATCCAGATAAGAATATATGAATGAGGGAATAAAATATGAAAAGGGTGGCAAAGACCCCAGAAAAATGTACACTAGCCAAATCAGAAGATATATATATATATGTATATATATACATATATATATTTATAAAATAGAACAGATCCCCCCATTTCATTTTGGGTGTATTTTGGTCTCTTAGAAGAAAATACCTCCCAAAATTTTAAAGAAAGAAAAACTTATATATATATATATATATATACAAAAATAAGGGTTAACGTGAAGGGATGGAATATGACTGTAAGGATGAAAATTTTTAAAAAATTCTAAAAATGAATTGATAAGATAAGTTGGTTGGAAAAAGAAAAGAAAAAAGAGAAGGGAATGTACTCAAGCTGGAGACTAGAACAAAGTCATGTGCTAGATTAGGGTATATTTTGGTCTAGTAGAAGAAATTATATCCCAATTTTTTAGAAACAAAAATACCTATATGTATACAAAAACTAAGGTTAAATACAATGAGGGGATAAAATATGACTATAACAATGAAGGTTAAAAAAGTGTTTTTTTTTTGTTTTTTGTTTTGTTTGTTTTTAGAAAGGTGTTGTTAAGATAAACTAGTTAAAAATGTTAAACTAGTTAAAATGTTAAAAGAGGAAAAGTTTAAAAAAATAGAATAAGAAAAAAATAAAACAAAAAAATAACTTTGCAAGACTAAAAGATGATGGGGAAAAAGCCATGAATTCTATGTGTTGCTTTCCCCTAGCTCTGGAATTCTGCTGTTCCTCTTGATCAGTGAGCTTGAACTTGGCTAGATATTCTTGCTGATCTTCTGGGGGAGTAATTCTCAACTTCTGTTGCAGTAATTCTCAAATGTCTTTGTCCAAGGTGGAATTGTACCACCCTTGCCAGGGGCTGGGCTAAGTAATCTGTTCTGGTTCACTCTCAGGATTTTTTGTTCCCTGAATGCTTTTGCTACTGCTTTGGAGGATGGGAATGAAAATGATGGCCTCCCAATCTCCAGCCAGAGCTGCCAAGAGCTCAGGGCCCCACTATTCAGTGCACCCTCAGAGATAAGCAGTCAATCACTCCTATCTTCTTGGTCTCCAGCCCCACTCCAAGCTCACCCGGTCTGTGACCAAGCATTTCTATTGCTGGCACGTGGCAACCTTTTGGAATCTCCAAACCTGGCAGATTCCTGCAGTGCACTCCTGTGGCACTCCCCCTAGGGAAGGGAGGTGAGTCTCCCTGGATCTGCCACTTTTGGGATCCCTGTCTGAAGAGCAGTGGGCTAATTGTGCCTTAGATCATGGTTTAAGGTAGTGCCGAACTGAAAGCTCACTCTTTGGCTCCATCTCTGTGGCTGGCTTCCCCAGTCTGATACCTGGCAGCTCTGCCACCCTCATACTCTCTATCTTTCTGTGACCGCATGGGATCTGAGACCAGATCCCTGCAACGGCTCCACCCCTGCTTAGCCTCTGGAGCAGTATCCCTCAGTGGAGCAGACTTCTAGAAGTCCTTGATTTTGTGTTCCACTGCTCCACTGCTTGCCAGGAGCTGGCCCCTCCCCCCACGGTCTATCTTCCTGTGGCTTCAGAGTCACCTCTCCACACATTCTACCTTTCAGAAAGTGGTTGATTTTCTGTCCCTAGAGTTGCTGCTCTTCTTCTCCTCTATCTTCTGTTGAGTTTGTAGGTGTTTGGAATGGTTTGATACCTATCTAGCTGAACTCCTGGGATCTGATGTCATTTCAGTCTGCTACTCCTCCACCCTAGTATGCATTTTTGTACTGGGAATAGACTCACTTTTCTTTAACTTGTCAGAAAGGCTAATGAGCTAATGTTGAGAAAGCATATCAAATGCAAAATAGACATTGGAGATATTTTCTATAGGTTTTATTAAAAGCAAGTAGAGGGTATTCTATTGAACACACATGGGATATATGTTGATATTGGGTACTGACAGTATCTTTGAAGTTCCTGGCATCCCCAATTTTGAGAGAATTTAGAGTCTTAAAAATTAGTCCCTGGTAAAACAAATAATCCCTATTTCTTTATGCTCTAAAAATGCTAGTGTTTGATATACTTCATCACTGTGTTTAAAATTGTGAACTGAAAAATGGAGAGAGCTATAAGCATTATGTAGATAACTATTTGGTTATAAACATTTGGGGTTAGGGGGTACAGAGTTTTAAAATTTCCAGGTCTCATCAAAAAAACATATTTTACATCACTTGCAGCACCAATACAGATCTTCTAGTCTTGTTGTCCTTCCTAAAAGTATCTGCTCACATTCTGGTTTTTAACAAATTGTCAAAAATGGAGCATTAAAAAAAAAAAAGAAAGAAAGAAAGAAGGAAAGAAAAGAAAAAAGAGTAGAGATGTTCTCACAAAAGTGCTTGATAATTATTTGACTTAACAAATGAATATTAATTATATTCATTGTATTAGATATTTTAGATATTCTTAAATCATTTAAAATAGATTTTCTAAAACAGCTTAAATAGGAAATATGTAATCAAACGAATAAGGGTCACTATATTATATACCCAAATAAAACTAAGCATACAAATAGGAAAATGACATTTAATTATACAAATAGATATTTTTTAAAAAAATGAAAGAGAGCATTTTACTCTTTTTATGGTTATCAGGATTCTAGATATACACAGATATTTTAAAACATGAAAAATGATTTAATTCTTATTTAAGCCTATTCATAACACTCCAATTATGTTTTAAGTCATTTGATGTGTTAATGATAATCACCATTATTAATATTTTTTTATGCTTCTGCACATCCTAAGGTCAAAGCAGTGATGAAAGAGAGCTTTAGTTGTGTTTTGTATCTTCTAAATTTAAGATTTTGATTAATAATTCTCAGAAATAGTAAACTCCTAAATCTCACAGAAAACTCACTTTCCTATGATTTTGTTCCAAAATCTTATTCTTGTATTTAGAAAATGTTTTTGAGAGTCTACTAATATGCCAGTAACTTATTCAACTCTGTAACCATAACAGTGAATAATACAGGGAAAAGTCTGCCCTCATGTAGCTTATATTTACTCAGGGGAAAGCAGACATAAAGAATTGTTGGGAAGGGGTCTGGCTGTACAGAGGGCAGAGGCACAGTCTCCAGGGCAGTGTCCCCCACCCCAGGGCAGTACGTGCCCCCAGCTCTCCCCCTCCCCCATCTGCAGCCTGCTGCCCCCAGGTGAGCCTGGGGCCCCAGCAGCACCCACCCACCTGGTGGAAAGTCTACATCCACAACCTCAGGGCAAAGGACACTGTCGGGACAAGTGATCATTGTGGGCTAGAAGACTTGCCCTCCATGTGAACCGCCATCCCCAGAGAAACCTTCATTAGCATCATGCCCTATGAGGTTGGTGTCCCAGTAGGCAAACACCAAGTTTTTTCATGCATGGGTTTATTTGGGAGCCAGAAATGTTCTGCAGTCTGGGACTCACTGCTACAGGATGGAGAATTGACGAAGGATCTTCATACCAAGAGCACGGGAGGAGTTCCCACTTTCAGCATCACTGTCACCATGCCCGCCAAGACAGGAGTCCTGCTGATGGGCAAAGAAGATATCCAGAGTGGTATGAACAAGAAATCTTATAAAATGACTTCCCATCTAGACATTCCCAGTGCTGACCTCGTCTGTCCCTTTCCCCCCATGACTCCCCATTGCTTTTGCACCCCTCTCCTTCCCACACACATACATACACATTTTTGGGGGCAGGCATTACCCAAATCCCTTATTGCTGCCAAAACCACATGGGCTGGGGCTGGATGAACAGATACCTCCTCCCTACCCATACTCCTGTGTGCAGTTGGAAAACATTTTGTATTTTGTGGGGTTTTTTTTCTTTTTCTGAATAAAAAAGATCTACTTAAAAAATTAAATCTTACAAGGATTATGAACAGTGTGACAGAGTGTGAATTAGATTAGGAACAATTTAAACAGAATGGTAAGTACGGCTTGCCGAGGTGTTTACCTATGAGCAGAGACCAGATGACAAGAAGCAACCAAGGCTAAGAGCGGATAGCAGGGCACCCCAGCAAAGGACTTGCAGACAGTGTGCCCAAAAGAGATTTGCATGTTGAAGTAATGGAAAGTCCTGTGGCTGGAGCACAGCTGGGTAGGAAATGGATGGCAGAAGAACAAATAAGGCAACCATCAGAACTTTTAAGGAGCTATTTGCATAGTCCAGGTGAGGCTGATAACACTGATGTGTGGACCAGGTGGTAATAATAGAGATAGAGCTGTTTAATCAACATTCAGAATGGATTCATTTCTTGACTCTTAAGTCTTTCATTAAATTGAACCTCTGCAAGCATTTGCCCTTGAATTTACAATTTTAGATTCTAGTGTATCCCTTCCATTAGTGTTGATTCCTAATTAATATAATTTACTTGTTTTTCATTTAATCAGCAACAGCAGTGACCAGGTTTGGGGAAGAAAAAATACATCTGGATAGTAGTAAATCAGTAAATCTGAGACTATTTATACTTTAACTTCTGAGCGTGGCACTAGAAAAAGAGGACCATAATTTTTAAAAATATAATTTTCTTTCATATAAATTAAATACAGTGAATTTGGCAGCTCTTCCAATGTTGGAGGCCAATTTGCTGAATAAGTTATTTTGACAAACTGACTAAAATTGGAAATATGACCAAGAAAGTTATTTGTGAATTTTTAATTTTTCCTTTAACAAAGATTTCTAAATATATCTCTAAAATCTCGATCATGAAACATTTAACAGGAGATCACATTAGTGGAACACATTTTATATGTCAGTATTACTGTACATAATTCTACCTTTTTTAATACACATCAATGGTCCATTTCTAACTTTTAATTTTAGAAGATGGAAATCCCCATTATATATAGAAGAAATATGGGCTATGCATATATAATACATATTTTCATGCAAAAGAACAAAAGTCATGCATTTGGAGATCTAAAATAGCTTTAAGTGTTTCAACTCCAGCTCCTTTCTTTGAGGTAGAACTTTCTTCGAGCCGTTTTCTACCATAGCTCAAGCCCTCTCATGCCTGTAATAATAACCATGTACAGAATAATAGTACTAAATCTCTTTAACTGGCTTTGATTTTTTTTGAAAAAGATACTTAATTCAATATTTAATTTAATATAAGGAGAATACCTGGTCAAATAATACATTTTTATATCTAATTTGTTACTTTTATAAAACTACATTACACCCATCTCCCACATCCTCAATATTTCCCAATAATTTAAATTTTATATTGATACTTTCAATAAAAGTTCCACCTAATGTATATTTTTCGCTCATTTCAAGCTACTTTATCTGGACCTTACTGTCTAATCTACTCAAACTCCTCTGGGGGAAAAAATCAAAACAAAATAAAACAAAAATGCTGAATAGTCTAATACCTGCATTAATGCACAATATCTGCCACGGCTTTCACATAAAAATATCCCATTCCTCTATAACCTTCTAGATACTGATCTGTCAAAGTTGAACAAAGTTCTACCTCTGTTATGACACATTTCATGACTATTCAGTCAGTTCTGTCTCTTCCTACATAATTTATTCTGTAAGATTCACTTGAGACTTAATTGATAATTGTCCTTTTTTGCTTCTTTGTTTTGGTACATGTTTATCTCCCGCTTCTGGACTATAGGAACACTTTTTTTTTTTCCTTTCCAGTTTCAGCTTGTTCAGATGGGCACATATATTCTCCATTTGAGCAGTACTACCCATCAATGTATACCCATTTCATTGTACTTATTTTCTGACCAGTGTGGGTGCTTAATTTGATGACTATTCTGTACCAATTCTTAGAGTACAGAATAGAGGTAAGTATTTCACTCAACTACACTTAGAGTTTTATGTTCCCTTCTAGTCGCCATTCAGTGGGACAGAGATAAGAAATGTCTTGCCCACATTTCAGAAGTAAGAATTTCCTTTTTGTCAACTTTGACTTCTCTTTGGATATGAAGAAAGCAAAAGACAAAAAGAACTCCACAAAAAGAATTCATGGGAAGAACATCTAACTTGCAAACCCCAACCTGTGTCAGGAAAAGTAGAAGAGAAACAGCAGGCTTCTAGTACACCAAAGTTAACAACCTTAGAGAATGGGACCAAAAGGAAAATATCTATGAAAGAAGACAAAACTTCCTATTCAGAAAGGACAACATAAGGCAATCGAAGAGTGAGGCTTCAGAAGAAGATACTGGTTCCTCTAGTACCTTCCAAACTACTACCAGCCAATCTGCTTCACTGAGGCATCTTTTGCTCTGGTACCAAGAATCGAAGCACCACAGACCAGAAATGAGATGCAGTTAAATGACTCTGCAAATATGCTTACCCTGGTGGAAAAATGAACATTCCTGTCACTGCAAAGGAGGCCAGGATTGTCACAGGGTCACAAAGGAGTTCAAAGATAGATAATGGGGAAATGTTCCTGGAAAGTTTCTGGGGGAAAAGGGTATCTTCTGATGGAGATACCTTCAGGAAGTGGCTGCTCCCCCTGAGGATGGAGGGTGTCTGTCCTTGTTGGGTCTAATGATCTCCTAAAGAGAGTTGATACTGTTGTGACAGCTTCAGCTCCAGAAGCTGCTTTTGCTTCCAGGTCCAGAATTGCAACCAGGACGGGGAAGATGGAGACAGGGGAATCAGCACAGGAAGCCTATGGGCTCGGGCAGTGCACAGTCCCTGCAGAGAAAAAGCACTGGGTTCACCTGCAATTTCACGTAGGACTAGTGTGGGTGCCTAAAAAACAGAGGAGAGTGGGTGTACCCTTCTTGCTTCTTGCCTGTGATTTTCCATGTGCTCCTTCCCCTCTGCACCTGGAAGACAATATGCTGTGCCCCAAATGTGTTTGGAAGAATAAGGTGTTAATGAAAAGCCTCCGATGAGATTATAGTAACAAGAAAAAGGGTACAACTGTGATTATAATTCATGGTAGAAAGGGAACTACATTCAATTCCACAACATCTTTGACAGCTGGTCAGCAGGCTGCCCACACCTTCCACACATCCTGCTTACAGGACACACAGGCTGGCGGATCCAGATGTTACCCTCACACCCCTAACACGACCTGCAGCTTCGTGGGTTTCGATTCAGAGGCTCTTTTTTTTTTTTTCCTTAAGATTTTATTTATTTGACAGAGAGAGAGAGATCACAAGTAACCAGAAAGTCAGGCAGAGAGAGAGGAAAGCAGGCTCCTCCCTGAATAGAGAGCCTGATGTGGGGCTCCATCCCAGAACCCTGAGATCATGACCTGAGCCAAAGGTGGAGGCTTAACCCACTGAGCCACCCAGGAGCCCCCAGAGACTCTTATGTCTGAAATTTCAAAACATTATAGAAATTACCATTCATTCCACTTAATAAGATAAAAACATCATTCCTACTACCACATGTTTATGCTTCTGAAATATCTCTGTCTTTTGAAGTGGAGTGGAGGACAAAACCGAGGTGTGCTTACGTGCTGGATTTCCCTTCTCTAGGGATTCTGACTCCTCTAGAGGCTGCTACCTTCTCAGTTTCATGACTTCAAAATGTTGAGTATTTTATTTATTTTGTTTTTTAAAATGTTGAGTATTTTAGACCAAAAGGAAAGCTGTTATTCTTTCCTCACTCCCCAAAACATACTCTGAATATACAAAAAAAAAAAAAAAAACACTTTGACTTTTTTTTAATAACCTGAGACTGTTATTTGTGTGTCTTTGCAGTAAAAACACAGGATATTTTGCAGGGATTATTTCTACTTAGAACTATTATGTATGTTTCTGCTACTTAAAAATGTTTAAAGGTGCTTCAGAATCATAAATACAAAATATATTTGTTTTTAAATCTGTACATAAAATCATCTATTATATATAGCAGACTACATGCATTGCAAGCAAATTTTTGTTAATAGTCTTAAATCAAGATTGAGCCAAAAATCATGATTTTCTTTGGCATGATTATTTTTATAAAACCACTCAAATTAGTTATGATTAGCATATAAAAAGATGTACACTTAATATACATAATTTTATGAATTTGATTCATTTTTACTCTTTTGTGTACTTCCTGATTTTATTGTCCTGTCTTATTGACGCTTAGAAAAGATGATATATTTTTTTTTTCATTCACCTTGTGTTTTCATGGCAGTTTCCAACATTGTTTTATTGTTATGGGTTTTTAGATCATGAGGTTTTTTTTTTCCCCCCTCCAAAATGTACTGGAAAGAGTAGTAGAGTTGGGAAGTTTGTGGCCATCATGACATAGAGAGTCATTTTACCATTCAATAAATGGTAAAAACTAGGGGGGAAAAATGTCTTACCAAAGAAAGATACAGAGCAAAGCAGGTAAAAAGAGGAACTAAGGAACTAAGCAGGTTCAAGGTACGCCTTTTTCTTGTTGTTCATGCTTTTTTTTTTTTTAAAGATTTTATTTATTTATTTGACAGAGAGAAATCACAAGTAGTCAGAGAGGCAGGCAGAGAGAGAGAGAGGGAAGCAGGCTCCCCGCTGAGCAGAGAGCCCGATGCGGGACTCGATCCCAGGACCCTGAGATCATAACCTGAGCCGAAGGCAGCGGCTTAACCCACTGAGCCACCCAGGCGCCCTTGTTCATGCTTTTAATACAGTGTTCATCACATTACAAGTGCTTGCTAATATGTCCTGTCTCTCCATTTGAACAAAAGGTCTGTATTCAAGCTGTCAGCTCAATGGCCAACATTTAGTAAGTAAGGGTTGAATTATTTTTCCAGTGTAACAGGTAGAAATTAATTTGCTTCAATGCTCTTCTTGTTCTCTCAACTATCCCTTTTTGTTGTTGTTTGTTTCCATTTTTGAATCTCTTTTTCAGTCCTCCCTATATTTTCATTGACTTTAAGGTGAGAAAGAAATAAAATTTCAAAAGATCATTAATTTATTGGGGGCCTTTCATCATCTTGGTACATCAGCTGGAAAAGGCCAAAGGCAAACCTGTTTGCCAAAACAGCTTATGTATTCCTGTCAATTTCTGCCTGCTGAAAACATACATCTTTCACAGCAGCCAGCAATGAAGAGATCTGGAGCCAGAAAGCATGAGTCTGCCTTCCTTTCCAACTCATATCCTGTTGTACATTTGGAACCAAGCGCTAAGATATTTTATTCCGCTCTTATCACCAAAAGAAGCTTAACTGTTTAATGATGCCTTTCAATGCAGGTGATTGGCGAAGCTCAAAGAAGCATTATACATGATTTGACCGTGAAGTCTTGACATAGTTCATCAAGTTACCTGAAGATGTACTATTTGTAAAAGGAATGATTCACTTAACAGCCCTGGAAAAACAAATTCTATAAAACTTACTAATCAAGAACAAAACAATTAGGCAGTGGAGTATGTAAATCCCAAGCTAGACCATAGTTCCAACATCCCAATGACCTAAGACTTGTGCTCATAAGGATATAGCTAGTGTATCTATAATGTAACAATAAGCATGGATCCAAGACAGGTGTATGATGTTCAGCATCTTGTGCCTCTGAGAATGACAGAGCTAGTTTAAGAATGAAAATGTATTTGACACACATGAAGCTTTAACAATCATAAACTCTCTTCTAGGACCAGTTCCAGTAGTTGTACCTAAGACACAAATACACAACAGGGCCACCATGTTTGCCAGTATATTGTGTACTGCTTGTGAGCACACTATTACTATGTTGGAGTTTAGCAATACGGTAGTCATAATGCACAGAAGACAGGATAAAAAACTTTTTCCTAAATATTTTGACTTTTAAAGATACACACTCTCTCAGACATCCTCTCTCTCTGTATCTGTATATATTACATATATGTATGTGTGTGTAGGTGTAAGTGTAGAGATACAGGTATGAAATAGATAAATTTGTATCTTTATATCTTTATACCTATACTTCTATATCTCTATCTCTATTTTTATATCTATCATCTATCATCTATTTATCTATTATCTATTTATTATCTATTTATCTATCTATCTAATTCAATCTATCTATCTAGAGAACCAAGCATCCTGTGTGCATTCCAACCTAGGAACAGGGCCAGTAGAGTTTCTGTTTATAGTTTCATAAATGCAATGTAAGTTGCCATTTTATAATTTTTTAAATTTCCAAATATTTTCTTAGAGAGTTACTCCTTTAAATTAAGATGCTTCCAGTTGTATTCAATATATTGTTATCTTCGAGCAATAGTAAAAAAAAAAAAAAAATTGATCCAAAATTTTAATGACAGTTATAAATTATTACATTTTAAAAAATATATTTGTAAATTCACTCAGATGTTTAACACTTAATTTTTATTATACTTCAATATCATTCACACCACTAGATTTCCCCTCTTTTGACTTTTGTTATAAATAAATAATTTTGAGAAAAATAATTTAAGGATAGCCTTAAGAACATTGTATGGGAATGAATCACTGAAATTTGGAAGAATTAAAATTGAAATAAATAAGTACAGTAACCTTATATATACACTCAGGAATGTAACTCTTAAGGGGCACCTGGGTGGCTCAGGCAGTTAAACGTCTGTGTTTAGCTCAGGTCATGAACTCAGGATCCTGGGTTTGAGCTCCACATTGGGCTTCCTGCTCTGCGGGAAGTCTGCTTCTTTCTCTCCATCTGTGCCTCTCACTGCTTGTTCTCTCTCTTTCAAATAAAGAAATAAAATCTTTTTAAAAGAAGAATGTAATTCTTATGGGTATTAAAACTGCTGAGACTATATATTAACTTTATTTCTCTTACAACTCTTAGGAACTAGTGTGTAAGTGCAGGTATTAACTTGCCGTGTTTTTTCCAGTCTATAGAAAGACACATGATATTTTTTTCCAGTATTAAGTAAATGCTTAGTCCAATTTAAATATATAAAAATTGTTACATTAAAGAAGAGACTGTATATTTCACCTAACTAAGCAACCTAATCATCTAATAAAGCTGTATTTGATTTTTCCCCATGCCATTAATAAAGTTTTAATTTATATTTTGGGGGGTACCTGGGTGGCTTAGTCAGTTAAGGGTCTCACTCTTGATTTCAGATCTGGTCATGGTCTCAGGGTTGTGAGATCAAGCCCCTCAGTGGGCTCCAAACTGGACATGGAACCTGCTTAAGATTCTCTCTCCCTCTTCCATTGTACCTTCCCCCTGCCCCTCTCTCTCCCTCTCTAAAATAAATAAATACATAAAGTTTTATATTTTCCCCTTTACTAGTTTAGTTATCTATATTCTCCTAAAATTTGATGAAAGATTAATTTAACATCATTTGGTCTAATTAAAAGCCAAGATAAATATAATTTTATAAATACATACTGCCTTAATGTATTATTCAACCTCTTTAAGAAACCTATAAACATATGGAGGAAAATATGAGTGATATTAGTGGTTCTCAAAGTTTGGTCTCAGACCATCAGCAACAGCATCACCTGCAAACCTGTGAGAAGTGCAAATTATTGCAATCAATTCAACACCTGTTGAGTCAGAAACTTTGAGGTGGGTCCCAGAAATCTTTCTTTAAGAAAAGAAAAAGACCCTGATTTATAGTATTTGTCTATTTCAGTGGCATAGAAACTCACACCACAGCCAATTTCAAGATATAAATGAACGTTACTGAGTACAGAGCTGGGAAGTCATTTACACCACTGCCTATAGATGATGTCTATGCACCCTACAGTTTTAAAAGCACTCAGTTGAACTACAGGGAAGTAGATAACAGGACAGGTGTGGACAGCAGACATGTTTGAGTTTGTTGGATAAGGTGTCTGCCACTTCCCACTTTACATCTTTGGTCTTGGGCAAGTTACATTACTTCTGTATTCATTCATTTTTTTTTTCATAGGGTCAATTAAAGTGTCTTTATAATAGTGTGAGAATCAAATGAGTTAATTTGAATAGAATGGTTGTGTCCCATACAGGATTTAAGTTGTAAAGTCAATACTTAGGGCTTAATTCTCTATAGACCAAAGTCACCCTACCAAATTCCTTAAGCATGTCTTTGATCAAGCACCAGATGCTACCATTGGCTTGTTTTTAGATTGTACCATATAAAAACTTATTTTTAATACAAGACTAGCATAGAGTGCAGTGTGGCTCATTCTGTGGGAGGTCCATGAACCGAGCTTAATGAAGGTGCAATTCACATTTTACATTCCTGGACATAATGGATTTAGAATTATTTTTTCTATTGTTATCACTATTGCTGTTGTTGGTGTGGCGATATTATTTTTTTGTTTGTTGTTTCTCTTTTTTAGGGAATGCAGAGTACAATTTTGAAATTAATTTAAATCCCAAATATTGGAATTCTCTATGCTGAAGTATTTAATATAGTTTAATTAATGCAGTGCTACTACAATTCAAATGACCTATCATGGATCATCCATGATCCATGGATTATATTAAGTAATAACTTAATATAATATTAAGTAATAACTTAATATTATTCTTGTTTATGTGGAGGATGCATCTTAAAATCTAGAATGAACAGGGGTGCCTGGCTGATCCAGTCTGTAGAACATGCAGCTCCTGGTCTTAGGGTTGTGAGTTCGAGTCCCACATTGAGTGAAAAGGTTACTTAAGAATAAAATATGTTAAAAAAAATTAAAAAAACAAATAGATTTTTAAAAATCTAGCATGAACAGATTTCTTAGAATGATGTCAGTCCATTTTAGTTTTACTACTTTCCCACAAGGACTGCATACAGCTTATCATTCAAATTTCACCAAATATCCCCATTTCTATATTTCACCCTGACATTCCCAACTGTCTAAGTCCTCTTTTAGGGAATGCAGAGTACAATTTTGCAATTAATTTAATTTTAAAATTGTATAAGACCTCATACAAAAATAAGTACAAAAATAAATAATTCCTCTTTTGCCCTGACATTTGCTTTCTTCAAATATATGTACAAATTAACCTATTCCCCCTTCAGTTTAGTTATAAATATGTATTCCCTTTAATCTTTCCTGATAAGGCAGCCTTCCAACCAATTCTGTGTTCTCATTTCAGAGCTAAATTCAATACATTGTATAATTTAACTCTTATGAGTGAGTTGACTAGAAAATAATGATTTTTAGTCCGAATTGGAAGGTTTGGGGCACACTTAGAAAACCACTCACTACTGTAAATGTATAATGAAGATTAACCTGAAAGACATTGATTTTTATCTTGATATATATTCTGAAGCTCACTGGTATTTGAACACTTTCAGTTCCTATGTACCTAAAAGCAATAATACATTTTTCCCCTGGCTTTTAAAGAAGCTTCCAATATCCATCATATTCGAACAAAATCAGTAAGTCTTAGGTTTTTAAGGCTACTGTAATTCCTGTTAGAGATATTGGCTATTGGGATGTTTCTTGTTTAATCACTGGATTTGATGGCTTCTGATTCTCAAGAAACTGAGGGGCAAATACAACAAGGAAGCTTACATAGTGATTAATCAAGCTTTATAATGAGATTTGTATTGATTAATTTTATAGGGGGGTAATTAGAAATGTTTGCAGATAGCTAATATTCCAGATCACCAAAACCATAGAAAAGATAATTTCCAGTAACAGAGACTTCTTGAATCCTATATCTTTTCAACAAGAATTTGAAATTCTTTTATTTTTGTATATTTCATTTAATAAGAGAAAGGGCCTCTCTTTTAAAACTACTTTTTCCTAGTGCTCACTTTGGCAGCACACATACTAAAACTACTTTTTCCTAGCCATCAGTCTTATGTACTTCCAACTCCTGTGTCCATTACATGTGAGATGCTGGGTAAGTGACCTTTTAACTAAAAAGCGTGGCCTGATTCAAGGCACCGGTTCAGAATAATTCTAAAAGACTTTAGTAATGGTGATCACTGGATAGAACCCTTTCACTTTTATTGCATTGACCAGGTTTGAGAATGTCTAATTCTAGAGAGTAACAGAGCAATAGTATGGTTACAATGGAGCAAATGCAGGGTTTCAGTCAGGCTGACCTACATCTGAATCATTCTTTGGTTCTTGCTGTTGTGATCTTGGATTTTCGATGTAAGTGATTATCTGAGTTTAAGCTGCTTCTTTAAAAAAAAAATATGAATGATATCCTACCCCATATGATTGTTAAAGCAATAAGCAAGTGAAGGGCCCAGGATAGTGATTTGTCCTTGATATATAATTAACAGACAAGAACTGTTAATTTATCTCTGTCATACTATATATCTTTAAGGAATTGGGGGCAGATAAACCATTTATTTATATATATGCTTATGTATATACAGTTGACCCTTGAACAATGAAAGGTTTGGGGCACTACCTTCCCCTCATGGAGCCAAAAATCTGCATATAGCTTCTGACTCCAGCACAGACTTACCCACTAATAGCCTACAATTGACTAAAAGCCTTACCGATAGCATAGTCAATTAGCACCTATTCTGTATATGTATTATATACCATATTCTTACAATAAAGTAAGCTAAGAGAAAGAAAATGTTATGAAAGATGAAGAAAAAATACATTTTAGTACTGTACTGCGTTTATAACAAAACTTCCATTTATAGTGAATCTGCATTCAAACCTGTGCTTTTCAAGGGTCCATTGTATCATGCATACATGCGTGTTTTTATGGCCATTGTGAACTACAGTTTGTCTTGACATACACTCTACAAAAAAGTTTAAGTACAATTTACATATCATAAAACTCTAAGTGAATAGTTTAATGAATTTTTAAAAATACATGCACTCATGCATCCATCACCATAATTAATAGATAGAACATTGCCATTTCTTCAAAACATTCTGGGTGGCACTTTCCAGTTAATCCCTACCCTATGCCTGGTTGCATGCCACCACTGATTATGTGCCTATATGGATTATATTTTTCTTTTTTAGAAAAATCATTATAAATGGAATCCTACAGTAGGTGTTCTATGTTCAGTCTTTCAATCAGCATAATATTCTTGAAATATATCCGCATTATTGTGCATATGTTATTCATTACGTTTTATTGTTTGCTTCCACTTTGGGGTTATTAAGACTGAAACAGCTCTGAGCATTCATTCATGAATCTTGTATGGACACGTTTTACAGTTCAGGTATTCCAGTAAGCAGAGACTGAGATGGAGTTGGGAGTGCAAACACTATAATGAGGGGCAAAACCTCTAAAATATAAAGGGTTGGTTGGGTCAGAGGATCATGGAAGATGGTAGTGCAGATCCAGAGCTTGCAAAGGAGAAAGGACATAAATCAAAATTAGGCACACAAAGCCTCAATGGGAAATACCTGTGCAAAGAATTCCTGTGAGACGAGTCATGCCCTATTAGTTTAGGTATTTCTGAGAAGCAGGTGCCAGGATAGTATTAGACATACAGGAGATTTATTGGACCTCCTGGGTCAGACGACAAGACTCTTTTCACTTCTGCCTGGGCCTGATGTAAAATTCTTTCAATGTCAACTAATATATGGGCTGGAACAAAATTCCTAGCTGTGGCACATATATTCCCAGGGATTTTGCTTACCTCATTGTGACATGGGATGCAGAATTCAGGAAATTTTCCCAATTTATAGGGGATATCCCAACGTGCTCTTAATAATTGGACTGCTAAAAACTTTAGTTATGTTGCAGGTTCCTAGCTAATGATGGAGCTTATATTCCATTCTCTGGGGTCCATGTATTTTACTAAGGCTTCTCATACGCTAATCACTTCCTACTCATCATGCCCAGTCATTACTTATCATTGATTTAATAATACAATTTGATGTCCAAATCTCTTCTGCATCTTATGACAGAGCAGAAGATGTATCTAGACTTGGTGCAAAACTTTAAATGTGTACTGTTGACAATGCTATGCCATTAGGACTTAGTTATTTTGTATTATTTTGTTTTCATTTTGATCCACTATATTGAGTTATACTTTATATAAGTAATTTTTTCCAAGTTAAGTGTGCAATTAAATAGATTTTACAAATACATGGTCAGATAATCACCACCACCACAAAAGATATGTAATATTTCTGTAACCACAAAAATCTTTCCCCTTTAAATTCAACCGCATTCCCCCGTCCCAGCTTCAGGGAATTAGTGGCTACTAATTCTATCAGTATGGGCTTTCCCCAAATTTCATGTAAGTGAGATCATATAATATGTAACCTATTGTGTCTGGCTTCTTTCACTTAATATAAAACTTTTGAGATTCATTAAAGTGGCTGCATCCTTTTTTTGTCTTTATTATCTTTTATTGTCTATATTATTCTACTGTCTGAGTATAACACAATTTCTTTACCAATTTATAAATTGATAGTTATACCAAAATATGTTTACTCTAGTTCCCAGAAGACTGATGTCTTTCTGTTTTTGACTATTAAGAATACAACTGCTGTGAACATTTGCATACAAGCCTTTGTGTAGACATGTATCATTGTAGGAAAATACAAAGGAGTGGAATTGATGGGTAAAATACTAAACATGTGTTTAACTTTCTAGTAAAATGCTGAACTGTTTATCAATTAGTTGTTTATGATAATTCTACTTGGTCCACATCCACACTAATACTTGTCATTGTCAGTCCTTTTACTTTTAGACTTTCTAATATGTGTTGAGGTATCTCATTATAGAATTCATTTGTATTTCTTTGGTGACCAAGGATCATGTTCATCTTTTTGTGTATCAGTTTCTTAGATTTGCATCTACTTTGAGTAAGTTTTCAAATACTTACCCATTTTTTTTTATTGAGTGTTTTTCTTCTTTGTTTGTTATTGAATTGTCTGAGATCTTTATATATTCCAGAATAATTTATATATGAGATACATGCTTTACAAAGTTTCATCTAGTATCTGGCTTGCCTTTTCAACTTATTAACAAGGCCTTTTAAACTATCTTTGCTGATGTATATTTGATGTACAATAAGCTACACATATTTAAAGTGTGCTATTTTTCAACTTTTACATATATATATGTGTACACCAGACACAAACACTCAAGAACTATGAAACCGTGAAAACAATCAAATAAACACTTCTATCATTCTCCAATTTTTCTTTTGCTCTGTTGAAACCTAGATCTACAACCACCCTTGTCAGCAAGCAAACAATTATTTGGTTTTTGCTGTTATACATTAGCTTGAATTTCCTGAAAATTTATATAAATGAATTCATAGTATATATATATATATATATGTATTTTTTCCTGGTTATATTCATTGTTCATAATACTTTTGAGATTCATCCATGCAGTTTTCTGAGTCAATACTTCATTATTATGCAGATTATTATTCCATTTTAGGTATGTAAAAATTTGTATATTTATGTACATTTTGATGAATATTGATTTGTTTTAAATTTTCCTAATACAATCTGAGTCATGGCACCAAAAAAAAAAAAATTTTTTCCCTAATACAAATGATGATGTATGAATATTTACACACAAGCTTTTTGTGGGGAAGGGGCAGAGGAAGAGGGAGAGGAACAATCTCAGCAGGTTCCACACTCAACATGGAGTGCAACATGGGGCTTGATCTCACATCCTTGAGACCATGAGTTGAGCTGAAATAAAAGATCAGTTGCTTAATTGACCGAGCCACCCAAGCACCCCTGCATACAAGTGTTTTTTTTTTTGTTTTTTTTTGTTTTTTTTTTAAGGTGTATATGTGTTTTTTATTTGTGGAGACACATCTTGGAATAAAATATCATATGATATATCATATGATATATGAATGTGTAACTTTTAAGAAACTCCAATTTTTTTTAAGTATTGACACCACTTTACAGCAATGATAAATGGGACTCCCTTGTAAATACTTGGTATTATCTTTTAAAAATTTTTAACTTTATAATGAATGTGCACCCATATCTCCTTTTGTGTGCATGTATGTGTGGTTTTTTTTTTCAGATTTATTTATTTGTTTAACATTGATTTTTCTCCTTTTGGAAAAAATCATCTTTGTTATTCTAACTGCATTCCTTTAATAATGTTGTGTGCTTTTTCATGTGCATATTGGCCATTTGTATATCTTCTTTTGTGAGGTAGCTGAGCAAACCTTTTGCCAGTTATTTAATTGAGCTAGTTCTCTTATTATTCAGTTGTAAGAGGTTTTCATCTATTCTGAATTCATGTCCTTTGTATGATTTATGGGTTTTGAATATTTTCTTTCAACCTGTAGATTGCCTTATTTTATTATTGATGGTATTTACTCTTGATGAAGTACAATTTTTAAATTACTATTTTTTTAAAATCTGCTATTTTTGCTCTAAGGTCTAACCAAGGGTAGGAAAATTTTGTCCTACATTTGATTCTAGAAATTTTAGTTTCAGATATTAAAGCTTTGTTTGTAATCCATTTTGAGTTTTTTTGTATAAATATACACTTGAGTGTACCCTTTTATTTTAAAATGTATCATTTCTAAGTGTGACATTGAGATCCATTGTGATCCATCCAAGTGTGACAAGTGATCCTTTGATGGATCAGATAGTAGTTCTATTCTAGAACCTAATGTTATTCTATATGGTGAGTATCATTAAGTTCTATTTCAGAACTTAATGGTATTCTATGTACTTAATTTCTATGAATGGCATTAAGTACATTCATAATGTTGTATAGTCATCACCACTATCTATTTCCAGAACATTTTCATCATCCCACACATAAATTTCCTACTCCTTCAATAATAACTCTTGGGGCACCTGAGTGACTCAGTTAATTGTCTGACTCTTAATTTTGGCTCAGGTCATGATCTCAGGGTCATAAGACCAAAACACATGAGGCTCTGTGTTGGAAATGAAGCTTGTTTAAGAGTCTCTTTCTCGCTGTCCCTTGTGCCTCCAACTTCAACCCCAGACTTGTGCACACACACACACTCTCTCTCTCTAAAAATAAAATAAAACAAAATAAATAGAAATTAAAAAAATAAAGAGTAAGCCTCCATTCTCTCCTTCTATCAACCCTAGTAACTTTGATTTATTTTCTATATTAGGAACTTGTCTATTCTAGGTAACTCACATATGTAGAATTATACAATATTTTTACTTAGATGTCTGGCTAATTTCACTTGGTATAATGTTTTCAAGCTTCATTCATTTAATAACGTATTAAAATTCCATTCCTTTTTAAAGTGAATTAGTATTCCATTGTTTGTATATTCCACATTTTGTTCATTCATATTCTCCTGGACATTTGCATTGTTTTCAGTTTTGGGGTATTGTGAATAATGTTGGTATGAACACTGGTTTACAAGTACATGTTTAAGCCATCCCTGCTTTTAATTATTTTGAGTATGTACCTCTAAGTGGAATTACTAAAGCATATGGTAATTCTATGCATATTTTAAAAAATAGCCATCCTAATGAGTGTGTAATACAGTTTCATTGTGGTTTTATTTTTTTAAGATTTTATTTATATATTTGAGACAGAGAAAAAGAGAGTGAAGGTGAGAGGGGTAGAGGGATAGGGAAAAGCAAATTCCCCACTGAGTAGGGAGCCCAATGTGGGACTTGCTCCCAGGACCCCAGGATCATGACCTGAGCCAAAGGCAGATCCTTAACCGATTGAACCACCCAGGCACCCTCACTGTGGTTGGTTTTAATTTGCTTTTCCTTAATAATTAGTGATCTTGAGCATCTTTTCTTGGGCTTATTGGCTACTTTTCTTGGACTTGCAGGCTACTTGTGTATTATCTTTGAAAAAAATATCTATTCAATTTATTGGCCCATTTTTAAATTGGATGTTGTTGCTGTTGTTGACTTTTAGGAATTCCCCATATGTTATAAATATTGACCCTTACCAGATGTATACTTTACAAATATTTTCTTCAATCTTGTAGATTCTCCATTTTTGTGTGAATAGTATGAAGTCAGAAGTCAGAGTCAGTGTTTATTTGTTTCTATTTCAGATAAGTTGCAGACCTCTGCATACGTTCCCTAAATACTTCAGTATGTGTATTGTTACCTAATGTCCAATATTTACTTATCAATTCTGTGCAAAATTTACATACATTGAAATGCACGAATCTTATTGCATTTGCTTAATTTCAAGAAATACATACACCTATTGTAAACAAAATGCCTGTCAAGGTATGGAATATTACCATGTTCCAGGAAAGTTTCCCATTGTCCCTTTCCAGTCAGTTCCCAACATCTTGTCCCCACATGTATCGATATCACTCTCTTTTTAACCATTGATTTCATTTGACTTTTCTAGAGCTTCAGAAAAAAAATGAAAGAAAAAAGGGAATATACATTCTTTTGTACAAGATTTGTTTTACTTAGATTGATAAATTAGATTAGATTTATTCAAGTTGCCCAAACCCAGTAGTCTGCACCTTCATCATGATGAGTAATATTTCATTTTGTGATGACACCACCTTTATTAGTTCATCCTTAGCTCAGCCTTTATTAGTTACCATTTGGGGTATTTCAAATTTTTGGCTGCAATGATCATTTTGTATAGGTCTTCTTTTATGAATATACATTTTCCTTTCCCTTGGATATCTAAGTGTTCAATTCCAACACATATGATTTTAAGTTGCTCACCTTTGGTGTTATTATTAGATTTTTACATTTTGTCCATCTGACACCCTGAGAGGTGTGTAGCAGCATCTCACTGGTTTTATTTACATTTCCATCATGAATAATGATACTGGATATTTGTCCAGGTGGTTATTGTCCATGCATATATCTTTTTTGTTGAAGATGTGAGGTAGGAATAGAGATGTAGTTTTTTTGTTCATAGATAGCCCTTTCTTCCAAGATTATTTATAGAAATATTTCCTTTCCCTGTTGGAGGTTATGGTGCCATGATCAAAAATCAAATAGCCATTTTAGTTCGGGTCTATTTCAAGGCTTTCTCCTAGGTTCCATTTATCTATGTACTCATCCTAATACCAATACCATACTTTCTTAATTATTATATCTTTTTAGTAAATCTTGAACTCAAATTCTGCTCTTCTTTTGTAAGATTGCTTTGTATATAATATGCTTTTCCCTTTGTATATAGAATTTAAAATCAGATTTTCATCTTTTAGTAAATAGGTTTTAAGGAAAATGATTTTTTCTTGCATTGAATCTGTAGGTCAATCTATAGAAATTGACATCTTAACAATGTCATGTTTGTCAGTCTATGAATATCATATATCTCTTCCTTCCTGAGGTACAGAACTCAATTATCTTGTATCTTACCTAAAGTTAGGGAGCAGCAACATTTGCCTGACTTTTTATATTCATCTTTAGTGTTTTCTGCAGTTCAAAATAGATTCAAGTAATACTCCCAAGGAAATTGCAAAACTAACATGAGTGACTTCAGAACCTTTTGGCAGTTGGCTCAAATCAAGGCTCAGAGCAGCTGGTCAGTCACACAGCGTCAGCAGGACTGCAGCCCTGTGAAGGCCAGGCAGGGCTGGGTGCACCTGTCTCCCAGATGCATCTGGTCTGGAGAAGTGTTAATGACCATCTGGACCAACATGGAGAGAACCCAAAGTGTTCCATTTACTTGGAGTTCCAAAATAACTGCAAATAACCACTTAAGTTGTTTTTGAATATGCAGCAAAACAAATTATCCATCTAAACAGAGAATCGCATTCTCCTCTCAGGGCATGCTGCTTTTCAGAAGCAAGAATCAAGACGGGCAAGTCATGATGTAATAAAGCCATAAGTGGATTTTTCAAATTTAATTCTGAGGCTATTTCTGTATCATGGCCATTATGAATAATGCTGTCATGAACATAAGAGTACAGATTTCCCTGAAATAGTTATTTTTATGTCCTTTGGATTTATACTCAGAAATGGGATTGATGGATCAGCTGGTAGTTCTATTTTTAATTCTTGAGGAAACTTCTTTATGTTTTCCATAGTGACTGTACCAGCTTACATTCCCACCAAGGGTGCTCAAAGGTCCCCTTTTCTCCACATCCTCAATAGCATTTGTATCACTTGTCTTTTTTACAGAAGTCATTCCAATAGGTGTGAAGTGATATCTCATTGTGGTTTGGACTTGAATTTACCTGATAATCAGTAATATTTAGAATGTTTTCATGTACCTGCTGACCATGTGGATATCTTCTTTGGAAAAAGGTTCACTCCAGTCCTTTGCTTATTTTTAATGGCATTATTTTATTTCATTTCTTTTTGGGTTTTGTTTTGTTTTCTTATTGAGTTGAATGAGTTCTTTTCTTAAAACTCAATATAATTTTATTGTTTTCAGTGTTCCAAAATTCATTGTTTATGCACCACACCCATCTTTTTGCCATTGAGGATGATATTTGCTGTGGGTTTTTCATAGATAGATTTTATAAAGTTGAGGAATGTTCCCTCTATCTCTATACTTTGAATCATTTTAATAAGAAATAGATGCTGTATCTTGTCAAATGTTTTTTCTGCAACAATAGAGAGGATCACGTGATTCTTCTCTCTTCTCTTATTGATTTGTTCTATCACATTGATTGACTTGTGAATGTTGAACCACCTTTGCATCCCATGGATAAATCCCCCCTGGTCATGGTGGATAATCTTTATAATGTACTGTTAGCTAGGATCTTGTTGAGAATCTTGGCATCCATATTCATCAAGGATATTGGTCTGAAATTCTCCTTTTTTGTGGGGCCTTTGCCTGGTTTGGGGATCAGGGTAATAATACTGGCTTCATAGAAAGAGTCTGAAAGTTCTCCTTCTGTTTCTATTTATTGAATAGGTATTATTCAATACCTATTGAATACCTATATCTTCAGGAGAATAGGTATTATTTCTTCTTTGAATGTTTGGTAAAATTCTCCAGGGAATCCATTGGTTCCTGGGCTCTTGTTTTTTTGGGAGGTTTTTGATCACTGCTTCACTCTCGTTACTAGACATTGGTCTATTCGGGTTGTCAATTTCTTCCTGATTCAGTTTTGGAAATTTATAGGTTTCCAGGTATGCATCCATTTCATCTAGGTTGCTTAACTTATTGGCATATAACTGTTGATAATAATTTCTGATGATTCTTTCTATTTCCTCGGTGTTAGTTGTGATCCCTCCCTTTTCATTTATAATTTTATTAATCTGGGTCCTCTCTCTTTTCTTTTGGATTAATTTGGCCAATGGTTTATCAATCTTATTGGTTAAAAAAAAACAACAACACAGCGCAGCTTCTAGTGTCATTGATGTGTTCTACTGTATCCCCAGTTTCTATCTCATTGATCATTTCTCTAATCTTGATTATTTCCCTTCTTGTGTGTGAGGTTGGCTTAATTTGTTGTTGATTCTCCAGTTTTTTAAGGTGTAGAGACAGCTGGTGTATTCTGGATTTTTCAAATTTTTTGAGGGAGGTCCCCTTAGGACCGCCTTTGCCATTTCCAACAGGTTTTGGATTGAAGTGTCTTCATTCCCATTGGTTTCCATGAATTGTTTGAGTTCTTTGATTTCCTGATTAATCCAAACATTCTTAAGCAAGATGGTCTTTAGCTTCCAAGTGTTTGAATTCCATCCAAACTTCTTCTTGTGGTTGAGTTCCAGTTTCAAAACATTGTGCTCTGAGAATATGCAAAGAATAATTTCAATCTTTTGATATCGGTTTAGCCCTGATTCGTGACCCAGTATGTGGTCTATTCTGGAGGAAGTTCCATGTGTGCTCTAGAAAAATGAATATTCTGTTGTTTTAGGGTGGAATGTTCTGTATATATCTGTGACGTCCATCTGGTCCAATGTGTCACTCAATACCTTTGTTTCTTTATGGATTTTCTGCTTGGATGATCTATTACTGAGAGTGGTGTGTTAAGATCCCCTACTATTAATGTATTCATATCAATATGACTCTTTGTCTTGATTAACAGTTGTCTTATGTAGTTGGCTGCTCCCATATTGGGGAAATAAACATTTACAATTATAAGATCTTCTTGGTGAATAGACACTTTAAGAATGATGTAGTATCCTTCTTTATCTCTGACTACAGTCTTTAGTTTAAAATCTAATTTATCTGATATGAGAATTGCTAGCCCAGCTTTCTTTTGAGGCCCACTGGCATGAAAGATGCTTCTCCATCCCTTCACTTTCAATCTGGATGTATCTTTAGGTACCAAATGGGTCTCTTTTAGACAACATATGAACAGGTCCTATCATTTTATCCAATTTGCAATGCTGTGCCATTTTATGGGAGGGTTTGGGCTGTTTACGTTGAGAGTAATTATTGAAAGATATGTTTTTATTGACATCATGTTGCCTGTGAAGTCCTTGTTTCTATAGACTATCTCTGTAAACTTCTGTTCTATGACACTCTTGGATTCTTTCTTCTTTTATAGAACCCCCCCCCTTAATATCTCTTGTAGTGCCAGCTTGGTGGTCATATACGCTTTTAAACCTTGTTGGTCTTGGAAGCTCTTTATTTCTCCATCCATTTTGAATATCAGCCTCGCTGGATAAAGAATTCTTGGCTGCATGTTCTTCTCATTTAGTGCCCTGAATATGTCTTGCCAGCCCTTTCTGGCTTGCCAGGTTTCTGTGGAGAGGTCTGACATTATTCTGATGGACCTTCCTCCATACATAAGGAATCTTTTCCCCCTAGCTACTCTCAAAAGCTCCTGTCTAAAATTATGAGTCATCAGTCTTGCGATCAGGTACCTTGAGGTCTTAGTAAATTCTTTCATTTTGGGGGGTGATCTTTCTACCTCTAGGACATGAACACTGGTTCCATTCCCCAGATTGGGAAAATTTTTAGGGAGAATTTGTTCAATTATATTTTCTAGTCGTCTTTCTTTCTCCCCACCTTCAGGGATCCCAATAATTCTGATGTTGGAACATTTCATGGTGTCATTTATTTCCCTAATTCTGTTTTCATGGCTTCTAAGCTGTTCCAGGCCTCCATCTGATCCTTTTTCTCTATCAGTTTGTCCTCTAGATCACTAATTCTGCCTCAGTTATCCTAGCTGATAGAGTATTTAGATTAGATTGGATCTCACTGATAGCATTTTTAACTTTTTCCTGGTCAGCTTTCACGTCTGCCCTAATCGATTCCATGTTGTCACGAATGGTTTTCTCCAACCTAGCCATTGCCCGGATAATTGTTACCCTCAATTCCCTTTCTGACATACTGTTTATGTCCATATCCAATAACTCTGATGGAGAGGGCACAGTCTCTGAATTTTTCCATTTTTGGGTGCTCCTCCTCCTAGTCATTTTGGTGAGAAGTGGTTGAGGGGATGTGTAGCTGAATATATCAACCATAATCCAGGCAAGGAGCACCCTGGAATGCTTCTGAACAATCAGAAGTTACCACCAAAAAGAAAGAAAAGAGAAAAAAGAGAGAGAGACAGAAAAACAAACAAACAAAATAAAACAAAACAAAAAAACGGAAGACCCAGCTAGAAAGGGCCCCAAAGGTAAGATTTAAAAGGCATACAAACAAAATTGGACAAGCCAAATGACCAAAAAAAGTAAATGATAAGAAAAAAAAAAAAAAAAGAACCCAACCCAAATGAACCCAAGGATGAGATTTGTATAATACCAGAACAAAAACAAGTACACAGAAACACTAACGAAGAAAAAGATGGGAGGGTTGTTATAAATCCTTGATGCAAGGAAGGTTATTTTGATTCTTCCTGGGTATAACTTGATATTGTTGTTAAAGGACTCAAGTTTCCAAAGATAATGGGAAATTAAAACTTGTTATATATAGGGATAGTATTGATTAGGGAAAGAGGATTACCTTGAAGCTTCTATCTATATGTATATTTAAAAAAATAGAAAAGAAAAAGAAAAATACAGGTATATGTATGAAAAAAAGTTTAAGTTAAAAGGTTATTGTGGACTATGTTGTATTAAACTTCTAGTTGTAATGGTAAGTAGGTTAAAAAATTTACAAAGAACAAGATTTGTGAGAACAAATTAAAAAAAAAAAGTTGTATCTATGAAATATTTAGGTTTTAGTGCAATACCAAGAACTTAATATATTGTTTTCCCCTGATATTGAGGTTTTACAGTTTTATGGGCACACTGTGGTGGTTGTCCTCTCTTTCTTTTGGCTGGCTTTCTGGGGGAAGGGCCTGCCATGTTGTTTTTCAGTCATTCTTGCTTGGGTTGAGTCCTTCTGCTCCCATCAAAGGCCTGGGCTCTGTGAAAACCTGTTTTTCAGGCATTTGTTCTCTGGAGGTTTTTGATCCTTGGTGGCTTTTCGCGGCTCTTCAGCTTTTCAGAGGTTTAGTAGAAAGCAAACTGCACCCAGACCTCCATGTCAGAGAGAAGCCTCACTCTGCTCCCCTCTAGGTGGTCCAGAACACACAGACTCCCTCTCTGCAAACTCTGCTGAGCCTTGCAACCTCCCATAGGTAGCGTACGTCCCCAGCCAACGTCTCAGGTGTTACTTGAAGCATCCACCTGTCCCTGCACCCCTGTGCCAAAACCATGAGTGATAATGGTTCAGGGAGTCTGCTTCTGGTGGTTGCCTCTGCCGGGACTGCTGTCTGGGGTAGTTTCTTCAAGTCTGGGCTGAGAGTGTTCAGACTCTTGGCTGGTCCTAGAGACTGCCGGCTAACACCTTCATGGACCACTCTCAGGCACCATGAGGAGTGTTATTCAGACCCCAGTCATGCAATGAATGCGGAGTGCAAAAGGCTGTGGTTATAGAGAGCACCCACCAGACACCCTCAAGCTGCACAGCCCTGGGGACTGCAGGACCAGAACTTGAGGGTCCGTTTCAGCACTGTCTCTGGCATAGGTGGTCGCCGGCAGTGGCCATCCTGGGTCCGTGGGCTTAGGCCCATTCCCGTGACCTCCCAATTCCACCAGTTGTTCCTTAAGATCTTTTTCTCTTTTTGAGTGCTTTTACCTAGACTTCAAGTCAATGCTGGTCCCCAATCACAGGACACTTCCATATTGGGGTGTTACTTTTTAATGGGTTGTCTCTGGTGGCTCCCTCCCTCTCCTGTTTATCCTCTGATATCAGTCTGATCGTTCCCAGTATGCTTTACTTGTCCACTGATATCTTTTGCCCCCATAGAGATCCAGAAATGTATAATCCTACATCTCAGGCTGGTTTCATGGGTGTTCAGAGTGTTCTGATAGATAATTAGCTCACTTTAGGGGACCAGTTGAAACAGGGTCCCCCTCTCCACCATCTTGCTCCTCCTCTGAGTTGTATGAGTTCTTTATATATTTTGGATTTTCACTCCTTATCAGATATGTGGTTTGCAAATATTTTCTCCCATTCCGTAGGTTGCCTTTTCATTTTCCTGATCGTTTCCTTTCTGTGCAGGAGGCTTTTATAGTTTGATATAATCCTACTTGTTTATTTCAGCATTTGTTGCCTGTGATTTTGCCATTATATTTAAAAAAAATCATTTCAAGACAATCCTATAATCCAACAATCCTTCTTCTGGTTATATATAAAAAAGAAACAAAAGTAATATCTTGAAGAGTTATCTGTATTCATATATTCATTGCAACATTATTCACAGAAGACAAAATATGGAAACAACCAAGTGTCCATTGAAGATTAATGAATAAGGAAAGTATGATACATAAAAATGGATATGGACATGGAATATTACTCAGCCATATAAAATAAATTTTGCCACTTGCAACAACATGAATGAAACTAGAGGGCATTATGCTAAGTGGAATAAGCAAGACAGAGAAGGACAAATGCTGCATGATATCACTAATATGAAAAATCTAAAGAAAAACAAAAACAGAAAAGCTAAACTCATTAAAACATAGGATGACGGCTTCCAGGGGCTGAGGAGTGGAAAGAATGGGGGAGAAGTTGGTTAAAGGATATACAAATTTCAGTTACAAGATAAATAAATTCTCAGGGTCTAGTGTACCAACATGGTGAATATAGTTAATACCAGTGTATTGTATACTAGAAATTTGTTGAGAGTAGGTCTCAAATATTCTCATAAAAAAAAAAAGTAGCTATGTGAGTTGATGTTAACTAACTTGATAGTGGGAAGGATTTCACAAGTATACACATATCAAATCATCAAATCATCACATTGTACACTTTAGGTATATTATAATTTTTGTCAATTATACTTCAATAAAGCTGGGAGGAAACATAATTCAGACCTTACTCTTCACAACTCACTAAGGCTCATAGCTCTAATTATTGAACAACAAATCTGTACACCTCACCATCCAAGACCCTGAAGATAGGGTTATAAAAACCCATCCCTAATTTTAACAATGCTTCCTATTTATTAAAAGATACAAAATACCTATTTTAAAAGATGATAATACACAAGGATGCATACATTAAAGCACCACTATTGACTGCACGGTTGTCACAATGAAATTATTATGTGATTGTGTGGATAAGGCATTTTGGGGGGAAATGATTTCTCCTGCATTGAATCTGTAGATCAATTTGAAGAAAATTGGCATCTTAAAATTGGCATTTCCCCAAGTGTAAAATGAGGCCAGTCATCCTGCTCCCCTGTCCTCCTGGGATCGTCAAGAGGACCACTGGAATGTGTGGTAAAGGGAGAGGTGCTGGGAGGGGATGTCAGCCCTCACAACCCCTCCCCACCATGCCCTGGAACTGTCACTGTTTCCATGAATGAGATCCTCCATGCTGATGAAAAGTGACAAGTTTTCTCAGACACCACAACACCGCTAGGTGGGGTTAAGTATCTCTGGTCTTCAAGGTTAACATGTAAGACCTGACGCTGCCAACAACGTGACCTTATCATTCTTAGGATTCATCCTTTCTTAATCTACTTTGACCAATTCCACTGGATGTTTGACCTCTACTGATTTACCATTTGACTTAGAGGCTCTGAATACCTGTTCACATATCTACCAGACAGTTTTACCTGGTAACATCTATAGCAAATTTCCAAGAACCTACAATGCAGATAGGTAAATTGAAAGTTAATAGGTGAGTTGAAAGCAATTTTCTAGAAATACCATTTCTGTACTTAAAAAACAAGACCTGCTTTTAGACTACTTACAGACTATCTCAAAGCCTGCATTCAAAAGTAGCTGGAATCAGTGTTAAGGAGTTTAATCAAGGGAACAGTTTTTAAACAATAATACATTAGCTGAAAATAAAACCATAAATAAAAGAGATGATCCAGGGGCACCTGGGTGGCTCAGTAGGTTAAACCTCTGCTTTTGGCTCAGGTCATGATCTCAGGGTCCTGGGATCGAGCCCTGCATCAGGCTCTCTGCTCAGCAGGGAGCCTCTCTCTCTGCCTGCCTCTCTGCCTACTTGTGATCTCTGTCTAATAAATAAATAAAAATCTTAAAAAAAAAAAAAAAAGAAGAAGAAGAAGAAGATGACCTGGCTTTTAAGAAAATACCTTTGGGGTACCTGGATGGCTCAGTAGTTTAAGTGTCTGACTCTTGGATTCCGCTCAGGTCATGATCTCATGGTTGGGATGAAGCTCTGTGGCTGCCTCCACACTCAGTTGGGAATCTCCTTGATTGCCTCTCTCTTCCTCTGACTCTCCCCATCACCCCCACTTGCATGCACAGTCTCTAAAAAAATATAGATAAATATCTGGATCTATATCTATATCTTTAATGTGGGGACAGGGGGGAGGGAATAATGACAGTGGAAGTCTTAAAAGTAAGGACCATGGTCTTATTCATAAGCTCCACACCCGTGACATTCAGTGCAATGAGTCTGCTGATATTAGGATGTATAAGATTCCATCTGATTCTCTGTTTGCACCTGTTGCCTGTGCTATCACTGCACTAATATACTTTCAAAAGTTCATCTGGCCTGAGAATTTCAAGATGAAAAGAAGAAAGTATTAAAGTTCCTTATCTGAGGCAGGTACAAAAGACTCATCAATCCTCCCAGGAAACACTTTAGAGATGGTTGAGGAGGAGGAAATTTCTAGTGTAAAAAGCAAAAATAAAAGTGTAATATTCTAGAATTAATAATTAATCTGGGGATCTTTAGTATTTTATCTAGATTTAAATGAAATTTATTTCCTTCAGAATTTTAATTTAAAGAGAAATAACATCACTAATTATTTACTAGCAGCACCATGCAGCACAAGCAAAAAACAACAAAATCAGGGAATTTTATTTCATTTTATATATTCTTACTTTGATTTTTATTTAAATTGTTACCATATTTAATGCTCGTGAATATTTTTGTATAATAGCATATGGAGGGAGCCCTCTTTGGCTGCATTTTATTTATCGTTTTCCCACTAATAAAAACTATCACTTATTAATTCCTAACCAACTGTTTTCCAAGTGTACACATTATTTATTATATAAATAATAACAATGGCTTACTAATAGGTTTTTAATGAGAAGTGAATAATTGTTCCATTAATATAAGCGCACTACTATTTATTTCTCACGAACTTAATCCTCAACTTGTCTTGCGATCTAGTTACAGGATTCTAAATTATGCTTATTGGTTTCATTTTATATGCAAGCAATAATCTTATGAATACATGTAAGTTTACAATCACTGTTTACATGGCCCAAATTGCTGTATTTTTTCCCAATCTTTGGAAATTGATCCTCTAATTATGTGATAATTACTATTCAGTGATGGGGTAATTATAGAGTAATTGTTAAGTCATTATTGAGTAATAACATTGTAACACCATGAAATTACAGGGTAGATAAATGCATGCCAATTTTTACATACTAAAGCACAGTCCAGAAAATCCAATAATTATATTTTATTGCATTTTAGGAAAGTATACAATAAATCCCACTAACCAGTTTCAACATTGATATATATTTAGTGAAATTGCTTCAAAATAAAACCTTTATTACTTTTCAGATGAAATCAACTGGCTTAATTTTTGTAGAAATTTAATGGTGGAGACAGAGAGTGTGATAAGAGTTTATGTTTCTTTTTAAATATTACTGTGCATATTACCTTTTACATTTAAGTAAACTGTATTATAAGGCACAAATGAGATTTCTGAGGAAAATAAAAAACTGCTATTATTTTTAGTGTAGTTATCTGCTGGATTGGGCACAAACTAGAAAGAGCTAGCTAAGCTTTTATCATTCTAATTTATATAGTATATTTACATACACATTCCCACTTGTACAAAACAAACAAACAAAAAAACCCCATACTTCTGTGGGAAAAGCAGATTCTAAGGGCTCAATTACATACTTTCGCAAGACTTCAATGTCATGAAAGGCAAAAAATTCTTGGGGAATTATTCTACATTAAAAGAGAATTAAATCCATGACACGTAAAAGTAACAAATTATTCAGCTTACGATTCTGGGCCATAAAAATAACAGTTATATATAGTATATTATTCAGATAATTGGGGAAATCAGACTTGGGTTATGGATTAATAAGAAGTAGTACATATGCGTTAATCTTACTGATTGTGTTCACTATATTCTTTTATGTTGGAGAATATACTTGTTCATTGATGACACGTGTTACTATTAACCAGAATGTTCCACTATTTTAGGAAAAATAATGTGTGTCTACACACACACACACACACACACATTCACACATACTTATGGAAAGAGAAAAGGAGGAATGAAAGGAGGGAGAGAGAAAGCAGTAATAGTAAATGTCAACAAGAAGGAGAGAGAGAGAATTCTATAGATGGTAGGTACGTAAATGCTCATTGTATTTTTTTTTTTAAGATTATTTATTTATTTATTTGACAGAGAGAGATCACAAGCAGGCAGAGAGGCAGGCAGAGAGAGAGGAGGAAGCAGGCCCCCTGCTGAGCAGAGAGCCCGATGCGGGCCCCGATCCCAGGACCCTGAGATCATGACCTGAGCCAAAGGCAGTGGCTTAACCCACTGAGCCACCCAGGCGCCCACTCATTGTATTTTTATGTTAGTTTGAAACCTTAGGAGCTTCCTGAGTGTAATCTGAAACCATCCCCCATATGGAAAGCAAGGAAAAACTGGAGAAAGAGCTAGGCCACTCCAGACAGATCAGTAGGTGGCAGGTTTAATAAGTAAGGGAACTTATATACCAGGCTTGTCTTGGGGGTGCCACAAGCATAGATGTCTGCACCTGCCCACTAAATCCTTATACAGGGGCCTTAACTGGACTGTTATGTGTATCATCCAGATAGGTTCAATACCATATTGCTATCTCAAGGGTATGTCCTGGGTAAACAGAATGTACATTCTAAAGACAGGGTCAAAGGTAAGGAGCCTCCAACTGCCAGAGTATGGCTTACAGGCCAACTAGCTACCCTATCCTCTCAGTGACCTTCTCTGACATTTCTCCTCTATGACAGCTCTTACGATCTCATATGCCCACCCCGCCTTTGGAAATGTGACCTGCCTGGTCAGCAAGGGGTTTTAGAAGGTTGCAGGTGACTCCTTTGGCAGCTTTCTGGCTACACAGGAAGCAGATGCCACAGCAACAATAGCTATATTTACATGTGTGCTATAATATCCTCCAGGCCAATGGAGGGAACAAATATGATGGCCAAATGATCACACCAGTGGAGAACAGAGCATGCCCATCTGGCCTTGAAAAGAGTGAAGTTGGCAGTTGTTATCATGAAGCAGATTCTTGCCTGTGCCCTTTAAAAACCCCAGATGCAGTAGCCCAACCACCCAGGTGGAAAACACAGCCAAAGATTCATGCCATGAACTACTGGGTTTCATTTGGGGCAACCCAATAAATATCTGGGCAGCATACCAGTCAGTGCCAAACCAGCCACTATCCTTTAATGTGACAGAATGACTACATAGTTCCAGTGATAGCCACTCCATATTTCTAGTTCAATTGGGTTGGCTCTGTTTAGAGTGATTTTTGTTGTTGTTGTTCCCAACATGGGGATGCCTGGGTGTTTAAATGTCCATAACCCAGGGTAAGACACATAAACCCATCCCAAATCTGAGCATAGCCATCCATGGCTCTGATGGTGGTATTTCTAGGACCTCTCTGGTCAGCAGTTTGAGGAGATGCCTATGTGGTTTGATTGTCATGAAAAGAATACTATTTCCAGTGTTACTGATAGTCTGTGCCACAGGCCAGATTTCTGGATCAGATGAATTAATAGTAGTCATTCTAGTTTGTTCTTCCTTAATATACTGCTTTAAGGCTTCCCAATCCTCCTACTGGAGTGGTGATACTCACCATGGTAATCCTAATGAGCTGGAGAAGAACACTGGCCCACATATCCAACAGGTGGATTGATCTCTTTGCTGGGCACACAGGTAGGCCCACTGTAGAAAGGTACTTCCATCCCATGAATGGTCACCACAGGAGCAGCTGAAATCTAGGGTCAAAAGACAGTTATTTACTAGGAACTTGTATGGATGGGAAGGGTTTCCTCTTCCATAAAATTTGCACTTGTGGACTGATGCTTAGATGTCAATGTGGCTGTAGCTTTAGGAATGTGACCAGGCTGTGCATACCATTCCTGTTGGCCAGGGAAGACAGCACTATCAGGAGTGAGGAGATAGACTGGTGGAGGAATATGCCAGAGCAGAGCCCCCATCTTCTCTCATCTTTTAGTGGTGCATGTTCCATTCCAGGTATAATGCATTTCAACAGATCCAGCTTTCAACAGGCAACAGGACCCCAGTGCAGACTGAGTAGTTCCACGTCATCTATAAGTATGAAGTAACCCACCCATCCTGGTAGGACATCTAATTGTGAATTCCAGTAGGAAATTCCTTTCCCCAGCAAGATGGGGTTTGGTGTTCTCAACAGCACATCGTGTTGACTTATAGTGAGAGTCAGGGCAATGGTTGTTCCCCACAAGTTCTATACCTTTACAGTATTGGGGATCTCAGCAGAAGTCCCCAGTCTGGCATATAGGGCAATAGGTCCTACTCATTCATCATTCAAATTATTAGAACCTGGGATGATACTTCAGTTATTCTAATCAAGGTGGTGTTACTTGTCAGTCATTTAATCTGCTGCTTTAATATTCTATTTCTCTTTTTACTGACCATGCTCTTCGCAGGTTATATGGGAGATGACACCTCCATTCAATGTCATGTTCTTTTGCCTAGTCTTGTATATCATGAGCTTTGAAATGTGATCACCAATTGCTGTCTGTTCAATGAGAGTGACCATACTTAGCTTCTCTAATCTCCTAATGATGGCAGCCTGGTTTGCTTGGTGACAGGAGAATGCTTGAATCAGTCTAGGTAAATGTTCACACAATCCAAGGCATATTTAGACCCCTCACATCACGGGGGCGGGGGTCAACATAATCAATTTACCAATCGCTCATTGTTTGGGAACTCTGGTGGATGGCCCCAGACTCCTTCACCAGCATCTTGGGCATTGTTTGGAACACATAAGTCACAATGTTAGTGCATTAACCAAGTCACTGTATTTCAGAAACCATCAGGCATCCTTGGCAATTTGCCATTCCACCACTGTAATGGCCACTCTTTCTATGCAGCTAATCTGCAGCATCTGTTGAAAAGTCAGTTGCTAGGGCTTGTACCTGAGCTGGAGTATTAGCTTTCTGATTGCCAAGAAGTGTCACTGTCTCATGAGTCAGGACTTGGAAGACTCTTAGAACTGCCTCAAGCTCTTTCAGGAAATCCCAAATGCCTTTCCATATATCCTGACCCTAAAAGGGCTTTTTAGTAATCATCCACCCCTCAGTTTTCCATTGTCTCAGTCATGTTAATCTCTTTCAAACAGCCCAATGGTCAGTGCAAAATTAGAGGCTAGGGCTCATGTGTGATCACCAGTCAAATAGCTCTTGAGTTCAGCCCACCAGCAGCTGAGGTTCATTCCTTTTTCTGTCTGGATGGTGTCAGTGTTGGGCCAAATAGTGACTGCGGTCCTTGTGCATCAATTTCCTCCATTAGAAGCATCTATAAATCAGACACAAGGGGAGGTATTTCCTCCCCTTCCACTCTATAGGCCTCAGGGACCACAAGAATGGAGGTGGGGCAACTGGAGGATCTAATAGCACCTGTAGGTTTAGACACAGTGGGGTAGGGGACAGGGTACTCCTTTACTGCAAATATGCATGCCACATAGTCAAAGTGGGTGGTGAGCCATGACAGAAGTTCATAGATGTGAACAAAATCCAACCTATCCCTTGATGGAAAGAAGTTATTACCTTGATGATGTTCTTTCCTAAAGGCTCTTCTGCGAGGAGCTATTGCTCTGAGGGGATATATTGGGTTCCTATTCCTTTCCAAAAATGGGACCAAAATCCTGGGAGTATTCTCTCCTGTTATCTTTGCACCAGTGCCCAATTATTACTGCTGGAGTCACATATACATTTAAACTAAATGGTAGCTCTGCTGGAGAGATACCTGGAGCTTTAATCTGCTTTACTAATATTTTTGTCTTCTCTAAGGAAACTTGCTGCTCTGATCCCCAATCCCACATGTGGCCTTTCCTTAGCATGTAGTATAAGAAGGGATGAAGGCACTATACCAAGTGGGGAATAAAAGTCTTCCAAAAAAAAAAAAATCCTCCAAAACTTCAAAATCCCTACAAAAGCTTACACCTCTTTCACCTTCTTAGGCATTGGACAGAAATACACCTTGTCAGTCACAGCTTCTAAGATAACACACATCTCCGTGGCCATATGAAATGACTCCCAAAAGCTTTATGGTGGTGTCTAGGCATTGAGTTTCCTTTTGATTCATTGTCTATCTTCTCCCTTACTGATGTTCCAGCAAATCCTGTAGCAGACGAAAGTCTTCATGGGTAAACATTATATCATCAATAAACTGGTCCTATTTTATTGATGCAGGGAAGCAGAAAAGGGACATATCTAGGGTTATCATCCCATAATATGTGTTGGGGCTGTGCAGGCCAACATTGGCAAGTACGTGAAAGGTCCACTGTTGTCCTTCCTACATGAAGGCAAATTGATCTTGTGACTCAGTGGTAAGGGATGGCCTTGGACCATGGCCAAGTCTCTAAGATGGTGTCATTTTGGGCACAACCACATGAATAGGGGGAGGAGCACTACCTTGTTCAATTCTCTGTAGCCCACTGTCATCCACCATGAGCCACCTGGCATTTTATTGTTTAGGCTGAGCTATTTAAGGTACTACGGGCAGGGCATACAATACCCACTTGGTACAATTCTTGGTAGTGTCTCTTATCTCCTTATTTCCTCTGGGCAATTTGTATTGTTTGATGGTTACCATTCTTCAGAAGGATACAGGCTTGCCAGTCCCCAAGTGTGTTTTCCCTCTGTCCTGGTTTGATTACTCTAACCCTGAGGTGGACTTCACTGATGAGACATTGTCTGAGTTTGACCTTGTAGGATATCAACATCTAATACATTCTCTGGTGTTTGATAAAAATCTTATATTTGGGGGGAGAAGGAGGAGAATCCCCAACTTGCAGTATTAAGAGGGTCTTCCAGACCATAAATATTTGTTCTCTGTAACCCACTGAAGGTATGGCGGGAACAAGAAAAATTTTGAGGGTTACCACATATTAAACTACATTTGGCTCTGGTATCCATCAGAACTATCACCTTTTGATTATTTCTGGAGGACCAGTTGATAGTGAGCTCATTTTGAGGCCTCTGAGGGCAATCTTGGCTTCATCTTACATGTGAGGCATGGGATCCACACTCTCTGAATTGAACGGTTTTCCTGAGGCCTCTGCTGGGCCAGGTAGGGCATCAGGGATGGTAGGAACAGATGGGGGCAGGACTGAACTATTGTTCAGGTTTTAAAGCTTTCCAAAGGCCAACCAACACAGCACTGGTTTGTTGATCTATCTGTTCAATGATGTCAAACCACATTTGTTTCCAGGTTATTTTTCCCAGACCCTTTACAGTGGTTGGAAGAGCCTTGTGGTTCTTTCTGTTTCCCATTTTCCCATATCCACTCCTGGGATTTGTCAGGTTACCCAAGAACAGCTATACGTTATCTAGCATCATAAATATCTTGCCCCACAACTGGGCTCTTTGTGGTTATCAGTGTTCCATCAGGTGCTGGGGGAGGACCACAGAATCTCAAGTTTCATTCCTGCAGTGAATGTGACCCAATCAGGGCCTTCAAAGATGGATGTAGATTGCCTGTCTCAATCCCAATTCCCTAAGAATTTGTTATATTTCCTCTGTAGAGCAGTCCCACCAGCTCAGGGATGTCTCCCTCATTGAGCCAAGCTTCCCTTAAGCTGGAATTCCAATTTATAAAGGAATGGGTAACTTGAACCCATTGATATCACTCATTTTCTCTGTTTCTTGCCCAGTCAGAGAAATGCCTGTAAGCTGCACTGACCATGCTTAGATTCTTGCCCTGGCCTTTTGCTGGAACTTGGCAGCTGTACCAATAAACTCAGTGGGAGTATATTCTCTCATCATGAATGTTTCCTGCACTGGGGACTGTTCTGCTGGCTGAGGTTGTTGTTGTAGTGTTTTTGCTTTCCTTTTTCGGAGGGCAGGTCAGAAGGCAAAGTGTTGAATCCATTTCATTGTCAGTCTCCACTACATCTTTCTTGTCCTGGGGATTCTACCTCTGAATGTCCCAATCAAAATGTCACACACCCTGGGACCTTAATCCATGGGATCTTACAATCCTCCTAGCTTTGCAAAATGACACACTAAGGTCAATAATTTATTATCCAGCTCTCTGCCCCCCACCAAAGCCAGTAGAGGAGTGGAGGTCTCCCACACATCCTTCTCTAACCTAAGCTCTTCTTCCAATTTTCTGAGCCAGATTTAGCTGGGCATTGGTGTCCAGATGAACCGCCCACAGTAGAGGCCCACTGTGACAGCCATGGGTTTCCCTTCTTTGCTACAGTGCACTCTGTGCAGTTCCTCACATAAATGCATTAGACCAGCAGGGGTTTTCTAGGAGTCCACATATTCACAAGGCAGTCCATATACAGCTAACATATAGGCCACCCCTCCTCACACAGAGGCTGATGGCCAACTGGGGATTCACTCACACATGCCTCACAGATGCTGCTAATTGTTGGTTCACAACCTTAGAAGCTTCTAGAGTGTAATCTCAAACCGGCTCATATATGAGGGGTAGGGAGAGGCCAGAGAAAGAGGCTACTTCCAACATAGGTGGCAGGTTTAATAAGCTAGGGAACTTATATTAAAAGGCTTGTCTTGGATGGTCACAAGACATGCAAATCTCCACACCCACATGTTAAATCTCGAAAGTTTATGCAGATGCTTTAATTGGGCTCTGTCATGTAGACTGCACAGCTGTTCTCAACACCATGTTATTATCTCAGGCCTGTTTTCTTGGGCAGCTTGCACAGGGAAAGTAAGCAGAGCACACCTTCCAAGGACAGGGGAAGGGACAAGGAGTCTCTGATTGCCTTGGTCCAGCTCACAGGTCAACTGAGGATCACGTTCTCTTAATGCTTTTCTCCAACATCTCACAACTTGTTTAAGATTAATTTCCTTTTTTCAAAATACAAAGTTAAGGAAATGTTTCATGTATCTTCAAGTGTGTGAAAGTTTCACTTGGTTCAAACGATATGGTTTGATTGAGTAGGAAATACTCAGGAGAATAAGACAGGATCTCTTTCATTCAGGAATAATAGTTCCCTGATTAACACAGACATGGATAGAAATTACCATGTTATCCAGACAAATGCATTACTTATCTTGCATAAGCGAATCGCTTGCATGTGACCCCACAAAAGAATTGATACGGTCTGGACTAGAAAAAAAAAAAATTACATTAGAAGACAAAAAATGAGAAAATGCAGGGGTTTCAAAGATAATTGTGATGTCAGTGATAGATAAGAGGGTGCCTCAATGTACATTACACTTCATTGAGACGCGTTTGTAATGTGTTGTAGTGCACCCCTTAATTGGCTTCAAATCCATCCCCATATTCCACATACATACATGTACCACATAAATAGACATTTTTATATGAAATAGATGTAGATACACACATGCAATGGGAATTTTCTTTGACAAAAATATGTAGTGAGTGTGGTGGAAGGAAATGGATATGCATGTTTTAGGTATTTTTCTTCTCTTTTTCTAATCCTCATATCTTTTTTGAGACTAAATTAACTCCCGCCCTCCACACAAATGCACACGCGTGTGCACGCACACACACACACACACACACACACAGAAGAGAGACATATTTAAACCACGCAAAAAATCCCACCTATGTCTTGAAAGAGTAGCATGTCACTTTATAAGATCTCTGAAAGTATAAGCCTCAAATTATAAAGAAATGTAATGTTTTTCAGTTGCTAACCCTAGCAAAATCAAACTTTGAGCTATGGTTAATTTTTTTCCTTTTGATCTTCGTGGTGTCATTCCAAGACAGGGCAAGACTGGATTCTGAATAATTCTGTTATTTACCACTTGACATAGATGTTCATATATTGTGGGAAAAATATATCATAAAGCTGACTTTCTACTGAAAATGTTTTCAGAGAAAATAAAATCTTTAGAGTTTTTGAAGCAACATTTGCTATCATTTGATATGAAAATCATTTTTTAAAATAATAAAACAATGAGAGTTTGATAATAGAAACACAGGTATTATAGGAAGATTATCCATCCAACTTCATATCAAATTTATTACATTGGAGGATGTAAATATAAAATATATTTTGTTATTATGTAAAAACTTACATAGTGAATGTAATTTAAAAATATTAATGCTAATTGTGTTACTATCCCATTTAGTGATTATTGATATCAGAAACTTTATTACATTGGAGGATGGGTGGCTCAGTCGGTTAAGTGGCTGCCTTCAGCTCAGGTCCTGATCCCAGGGTCCTGGGATCGAGTCCCATATCTGGCTCTCTGCTTGGTGGAGATGATTGGTAGAGAGCCTGCTTCTCTCTCTACCTGTCTGCCATTCTGCCTACTTGTGCTCTTTCTATCTCTCTGTCAAATGAAATAAGATCTTAAAAAAAAGAGAGAGAAAACAAGGTTAGTTTAAAAAAAAAAAAAAAAAAGACCCCCCACATAAGCTGGAAATTGTAAGTTCTAGTTTTTGTCCTTTGAAGGCAAATCTTTCACAGTAAACATGATGTCCTGAATTGTTAGTAATTACCATTAAAGTATTATTGCTAACATTCTGACTTAAATTATTATTAAAGTAGATATTTAATTTCATGTGGGTTCATTAAATTAATTTGATATTCTTTGGAAAATAAACTTACTTATTAATAGTAATAGCTATTCAAGTTCTATTTTTCTTAAATTCTCTGTCTTTTTCTCCATATAAAGATTTTCTTATTTTTCCCCTGTATATTTAATACTTAACCTCTTCCCCCATTAACTCAGTGAAAATAAATTGACATTTTGATCTATTATTTTAAAATAATTTAATTAAGACCATCATTCATTTTTACCAAAAAAGCTTAATAGATTCAGTTTAATACATTATATTATTTTCCATTCAAACTTACATTCATCTTCCACATATCATAGAGATTACCAGAAGAAACTTAATGTGCCTAAACACTCTGATTATGTCAGTTCTGTGTTCTCAGAGAGGTTTTCTTCTTTCAAATACTATATTTTCTTTTTATTTGTGACATATAGAGTTGCTCAATTTAGATTTTCTCCATTAACCAAAAATAGACACCCACTATCTCAATATAGGTACATATACACACCACTATATATACATACTTATGTGGTCACAAATCAAAAAAAAACATTTTACTGTGTCAACAAATATTGGATACTGTATACTTTTAGATAAGATATGTAAATCATTATCCTTTCAATCACTGCAAAGTATCTTTTAAGAATGATTAAAAGAAAACTAACAACTTCATTACTACTAACACTGCAACCACTCATACATATTGTTGCAAATTTCTAATCAAACTTTGATTAAGTTATTTCTGTTTAGTCAGAAAAATAGCCCAATTACACTGAAAATGTTTACTTGGATTTTAACTTTTTTCAGATTTTAAAAATGAAGTCATTAAGTTCAGAGAAAATTATGTTAAACATCTTTTGTTCTTTCTTTGAAGATGTCAGCTTTTCTATTTGTACAAAAAGAGGATATAGTTTTGCCTTTTTCGCATATTCTGTAATCAACAATGCGCTAGGCATTGTAACAATGAACAACAAAGCCCATAGAAAACATAACCCTACCCTCTAAGAAATATAATTTATGTGAGGAAATAACAATGAGAATGTACTTGAATTAGGTGGGCTTTGATAAATATTTAAATAAAAAATTATAATATTTTTTATTATTCACCTTGAATTCCTAATAAATTTTTAAGTAATATCCATTTTATGTTCCTTATTTTATGAATTGGAATGAGATCCAATAACTTTCGACAATCACAAAGTCAGTTATTAACATAGCTAAAGCAAAAACTTAGGTCTCTTCGATGCTGGGCAAAATGCATTCAGTTATATTGCTTTGAGATATAATTTAGCATCAAAACTTAATTCTACTGTATATATGCTTTTGTTAATGTTATTGTTAATTGAAATAAAAACTAACAAATTAATAAAATTCTGTCTAGCATAGTTATATATTTGTTTAATAAAGCAAAGACTTATTCTAAAATAAAAATTATTACCATCCTTATTAGAATTTTTAAAAAATGAAAACCTCTCTAACAGAGTAAGATATCCTAAAGAATGAAGACTACATCAACCTCTGCATTTTCTCCTCAGAACATGGCACAAAGTAAAGATAAATATTTGTTGGCAACACTGTTTTTTTGTCTAAGCCTGGTTGACTCCTTATGAAATTCAAACACACAAAGTGCTCATAAGTTTTCACCAATAAGGATAATTAGTCTGAGACACAAAAGGAAGATGTGTTTGCTTAGTTACTTAGGTAAAATATTTCTTCCATAAATGAACAGAGTAAATGTTAACTATTCTTTGCTATTGGTAACCAAGAAGGGTAATTTTATCAGGTGGAAGAGATATTGCTTGACTCATGTGATGACATCTGCTTTGTAATAAAGTATGTTTGGGATTTTTTTGATTAAAAGATATCTACCTCCTGCCAATAAGCATCATAATAATCCATATCCATCATTCATGCCTCATGTCAGATCAAGAATTAGTCTCATCTTCATAATCACCCTGATCTACATAAGGTAGGAAAAGAACAGGTTTTGGAGAACTCAATTCTAACTGTTGTCACTTTTTTACAGCTGTTGCCTTCACTAAGTGACTTCATATCTTTGAGAAACAGTTTCAATATAAAACATAGAATATAAACCTACTTCTTTGATAATTTATATAAATCCTACATAAAGGATTTGATCAAGAGATGAAGAAAAATTATGATTGATGAGCTATAAAGAATAGCTACACGATGATGGTAAAAGGGCGTGGGGCAGAAAGCAAAAATTGCTGTACATTAAATTTAATTTTTAAATTTTTTTTGCTTTTTTAAGTTTTTATTTTTTTAAGATTTTACTTATTTATTTGACAGAGAGAGACACAGAAAGAGAGGGAACATAAGCAAGGGGAGTAGCAGAGGGAGAGGGAGAAGCAGGCTTCCCTCAGAGCAGGGAGTCCGATGTGCACCTTGATCCCAGGGTCCTAGGATCATGACCTGAGCCCAAGGCAGCCACTTAACGACTGAGCCACTGAGCCACCCTAAATTTTTTTGCTTTTTGAACAGGTTTCCAGCCCATATTTGAGAGACAATGGTAGAAGTTGAGGAATAGGAAAATTGGCCTGGAAATTCACCTTGCAATTTAGGGCAAGATTTTTTTGTTTTTGTTTTTGATTTTTGTTTTTTGTTTTTTAACATTTCTAAGCTACACTAGAAAAAAAATATGATTATAAAATGAATGAAATATCCACTGTGAAGTATCATTGAGATAATGCATGTGAACCAACTTAGGCAGAGATTAATACAGAGCTGGTAAGCAAATGATTGATTTTCTTCCATCTTTTAATTTATTTTAGATCTATAAGAGGATAGTATTTTCTTTTTCTTAAAAGTGATAGTATGTTCTAATTCAAATAAAATTAGGATTCAAATTCTGACCTTGAAGTAGAAAAAGGTCATCTGACTTCTATGTCTCTTAACTATATCTCCTATCACCGATATGACTGTGTAGTGTTGATTCAGTAAATATTGCTGCTGAAAAATAATTATAAAGCAAAATTTTTAAATAACTTTGTTTCCAGAAAGTTTACCCTATTAAATTTTTTAAGAAGAACATGTTAGATTAAAAGTTTCTTAAATATAGTCATGCTGTTATTTAAGGTAAAGGATAAAATAAACATTCTTCTTTACCTAACTTTTTAAGCAGGCTCTACACTCCGCCTGGAGCCCATGGTGGGACTCAAACTCACAACCCTGAGGTCAAGACCTGAGCTGAGTTCAAGACCTGAGCTGAGATCAATAGTCAGATGCTCAAGAGACTGAGTCACCTAGGAGCCCCTAAAATGAACATTCTTTGAAAAAAATCACAATTACTCAAGTGCAATTCAACTTTGGGTCCTCCCTTTCACCCAATAGCAACTAAAAATATTCTTCAATAACTTAATTATTTAACTACATGCCAGTTTCTAACGAAGCTACAGAAATAAAAAGGATTTGGGGTCAGAAAGAAAGAATTTTTTAATTTTGCCCTACTTATTTAATACTGTGTACACAAAGGACAAATTGGTTGCCCTTTTGAGGTCTCACTTATCTTAACCTGCAGGGTTAAGGGAATTAAACCCTCAACACTTAAATTTCGGTTATGTAATATGAGTTTGTAGATAATGCAAAAAGACCCTAGCAGAGCACCTACCACAGAACGGGCAAAGACTATAAATGATTGCAAAGATTCTGATCATTATAAAACATTGTTGTTTTATGCAAATATTAAAGCTATACTGTACTATGTAAAAAATAATGAAGGAATAATATATAACTTTATGATATTCCGTATTTATATAATTCTTAAGCCTGGGAAATTATCTTTTGGTTTGCTTTCTGGAAAAAAAATCCACAAACATTCTATAAATTTAATTCATTTGTAATACACAGGTTCATATTTAACAGAAAAGAGCTTACAATTCAAATACGTAGAAATAATTTGAATCAGAAATAAAATGATGAGAGTAACATTGAAGTCAGTCTTACTGAGTGATAAGAAAGAAAGATATTTCTATAAAGATAGTTATTGAGTTGGAAATTCATCAAAGAGCTATTAATTTAAAAATACCATAGAACTTCCACTTTTAATTACTTTGAAGCAGATAATTAAATCTTCTTTAATAAAATAAAGCAAAGAGTTAACAAAATAGTGAGGTATTTGTTAGCTTCAAATAAAGAGAGAAGGAGAATTAAGAGCAATAAGTAGAGCATTTTAGCTTCTCCTGGGGGAGCCTGGTGGCTTAGTCAGTTAAGTGTCTGACTTGATTTCTGCTCAGGTCATGGTTTCAGGGTCCTGAGATGGAGCTGTGCAGGGACTCTGCACTCAGCAGGGAGTCTGCTTGGGATTTTTTTTCCCTCTTCCTCTGCCCTTCCCCCTGCTCTCTCTCTCTGGTTCTCCCTCTCAAATATATCAATAAATTCAAAAAAAGATTACACTTGTCCTGGGTACAGCTGATCCTAAAAAGCAGTGGAGATGAACTCTATTTTTGACAATGTCTTATTCCATTTGGGATGCCATACAAATTACCACAGACTGGGTGGATTAAACAGTAACCATTTTATCTCTCCCAGTTCTGGAGGAAGAGAAGTCCAAAGTCAAAGTGCTGGCAGATCCAGTGTCTGGTCTGTGCCCACTTCCTGGGTCATAGATAACTGTCTTCTCATTATGCTCTACATGACAGAGAAGAAAAATAGGAAAAGTAAGCTGTCTAGTTAATCTTTTTCTAAGGTCACTAATCCCAATATCATGAAGACTGTACTTTCATGACCTAATTATCTTGCAAAGGTCCCACCTCCTAAATACCATCATGTTGGAGTTAAGACTTCAACATACAAATTTGGAAAGGACACAAACATCCAATCTATAACATACAACCTCACAGAACTAAAACAACACAAGTAGAGGCAAAGGTGAACAAAGGAAACAAACTTCAGTGAACCATTTCCCTTCGGCACCTCCAAAGGTTCACTCCAAAGTTGAATGGAATAATGAACACGCATAATGAAGGCCAGTTTGGAATACTATGAATAGTGCAGAAAATCTCAAACCGTGCCATTGCATTAAGTTAAATAAGGATTGCTAAAACCCACAGATAACAACCAGAAGTTAATGAGAATTCTTTTCTGGAGTAAAATACTATCATAGGTAACATGATCCTCATCCTCAAATTTCTTCTATAAATACTTTTTCAATGACAATACACTGTACACACAATCAAATGAATCATGCAACGAAAAGAAAAAGGTGGCAAGATGACATATGCAAGAAACTTCAGAAATATGAAAAAATAAATACACAGATATTATAAATAGAGATACATAGAAATTGAAAATATTGGAATTATCAGGCTCAGACTGAGGATAGTATATATTTATGCAGTAAAGAAGATAAAAGCTAAGCTCCTACAGATACAAGAAACAATAGAGACTTAGCATACTGAAGAAAATTTCTTGTAGAATTTAGTGCAGTGAATAATAAAACAAGGGATCAATGGACATACTGAATAGCAGATTATACAAAGTGAAATAGAAATGATGAATTGGAAATTGTACACCAAACAAGCAAAGCTAGATGCAGCACTTAGACAGAAATTTGGAAAATTGTATCCAGGAGAAAACAAAGAGGATATAGGAGAAGTTGTGACATATGTTTAATTAGAGACTCAAACATGGAAAAGCATATTAATGAGACACAAGTAATATAGGAGGTAGCATCTGAGAATTTTCCAAAATGTATAGATAGTATCAGTCCACTGTTTCAAGAAATTTTATGATGCCCCGTAGGGTGACTACACACAAACCATCAAAATGAAGCTAGAGAAATCTTAGATCAGGCTCCCCAGTAAGTACTGGACAGAAGGCCTGAAGGACAGTGTTGGTCCTTCAGTGTGTTGGAATGGGAGTGTTGGTCAGATACCGAGACAGTCCTCCAGCAACCAGACACCAGCCTGGCCAAAAGTAGGCTTGGAGCTGTAGCCAGAGCCCGCAGGTGGTCAGGAGGAGGCCCTGGTGCAGGATGGCATCGTGTGCTCCCTGAAAGTTTGGAGGAGGTAAAAAAAAAAATACAAAACAAACAAAAAAACCCCTGTGCTCTCAGACAGTGACAGCTAGCATCTGTGGAGGCTGGCCTAGTCTCACGTTGTGCCCTGCAGGTGTCCTGGGGGTTGTTTGGAGGGGACATGTCTCCAGCTGTTGGTGAAGGGTCAGGAACAGGACAGGTGTTCAAGGATGCACCCACCATGGACCAAAGCAGGCTGGACCCAGAGTTCTATTTATTGTCTCTCATACCTCTACTTCTTCAGTGAGGGACTAGAGGTCTTCTTAGACCCCTGCAATTGATACCAAATGCCCACTCTACTGTGTTCATTCCCTTCTGTCCTTCAAAGTACCTGACAGCCTTCCCCAAGGCCTTGTGTATGTGTCCTGGTTGTGTTTTGTATTGGTGAATGAAGTCAGGCTTGTGCATATTTTGTGCAAATAAATGCATAAAAGTGAAAACAATTCATGGGGGAGGGTATTAAGCCAGATACCAAAGGAAAAAATATAACATAATCTCAGTTATATGAAATATCTAGGATGGGTGGAATCATGGAGACATGAAATAGATTAGAAGTTACCAGGGACTAGGAGGAAGGGGAAAAAGTGAAGTAAGTCATTGCTTAATGGTTACAGAGTTCCTGTTCAGATTGATGAAAAAGTATTGGAAACACTAGTTGATGTTGCACAACATTGTGAATGTGGTTAATGTCACTGAATTGTACACTTGAAATGATTACTATGGCAATTTTTATAACATTGTACTGCAATAAAAATATGTATATAAAATAGTCTTATAAGTATTTTTATAATTATCTGTAACTAAAAATCTTGCCACAGTGAAAATTCGGATAGCTTCACTGTTGCATTCTTTCTAATATTTAAGGAATAAGTAATGCCAATAATACTGATCTTACAGATTCTCCCAGAAAAGAGAACAACAACCAGATATCTTCTCCCATCATTTACATGCTATAACAACCTTGATCCTAAAACCCACAATGACTATAAAATATAGAGATTACATTAGAATGTCACTCAGAAAATTAGATGTAAAATTCCTAACTAAAATATCACTATGTAAATAGGACTACAACAGAAGAGAAAATGCATCAGGACCAAGATGGGGTTATCACATCTTATTAACAAATTACTTATTAACTAATAACTAATATTAGTTAATATTAGGGAAGCAGTGAGCAGAATTATCATGGAACATGGACTGGATCCTAATGGAAGAACTAAGTGACATTCAGAGACTTTGGAGGATTGGAGGTTTATTTAACACTGGTGGGCTCAGACGAGAGTGTTCTCCAAAGGTCTGAGCAGGGAGAGTAATTTATACCTTTTTACTTCCACATACTTGGTACTTTTGGCATGGGCAGGAAATGGGGTAGGGAAGAAGAACCTAGAAGGGCTTTGAGATAGGGACTGGAATTCTCTTGCTGGTTTGGTCGGCCATCTTACAGTATAGTTTTTCCCTTATCAGAATCCCCACATTAACAGAATAAAGGAAAAATTATGAACATACATAATAAATAGGGGAAAATCTTACAGAAATTAGAAATAGAATAGAGCTACTTTATTTCAGAAAGAATACATAAATTATTTCCATCACTAACTTCAGATAATATGGCTATGTAAGTAAACCTAAATGTGATATAGATATATAGATATATATATTAGTTTTAATAATATAAAAATAATTTTATTAAGTAGGATGAGAAAGTACTACCTATAAAGAAAAATTTGGTAAGTTTGGTTAAATATTAAGAATTAGCTCTCCAAAATGGCACCATTAGAATTATTACAATTTCTTTTAAGACTGGGAGAAGATAGTTACAAAATATAGCTAATAAAGAAATCATAACAACATTACAGAAATTTTTTTGGTTATCTTTGGGGAAAAGATGGAAAACAATAGAAAAATGTGCAGCAGACTTAGGCACTTACCAAGAAAACAATAAATGGTCAATAAAGATAACCAAAAAGTCCTCATAAAAGTCAAAATTGAAGTCACAATGATAAACCACTACTCACCTTTTATTTTTTTTAATATTTTTAAAAAGATTTTGTTTACTTATTTGAGAGAGAGACAGTAAGAGAGAGCATGCGTGAGGAGAAGGTCAGAGAGAGAAGCAGACTCCCTGTGGAGCTGAGAGCCCGATGTGGGACTCGATCGTGGGACTCCGGGATCATGACCTGAGCAGAAGAAGGCCGTTGTCCAACCAATTGAGTTACCCAGGCATCCCCACTACTCACCTTTTAAATAACAATGCCAAATATAGGTTATGATATGTAACAACACAAACACTCATCCATGACTGATGGGAGTGTAATTGTACTAATTATTTGGGGGTAATAGCTTGCCATTTATATGGCAAATATGCTATACTCTTCTATTACAATATGGGTAACCTATAGAAATGGATCCATTTTCGTACAATCAGGCATAAATAGAAATACTCAAACCATATTATTTATACTAGCCCATGAATAGAAACAATGCAAATACACCTGAATAATATAATTAACAAATAAATAGTGGCTTATCCATCCAGGTAAATACTTGTAGAGCTATAATCATAAATGACCCAAAAGATAAATCTTATAAAAAACGAAGTTTGAAGAAAAGAAGACAGGGAAAAGAAAATCCATCATTCGTATCATTTGCATAAACTTTAAAAATAGGCAAAACGTAAAAGAATGGGTCTAAGTGTGCATAGTTAGGCGGTAAAATTGTAAAAACAGAGGGGAAGGAAATAATTAAAATAAAATTAAGGATATGGAGGAAGAAAAGGGGCATGGAAAGAGGCTTTGGAGATACAAGTAATATTCTTTGTCTTGGATGTGATTACCTAAGCATTCTCTTTATAACCCGTTAAGTGGTACATTTGTTTCATACATTTTTGTCATGCAGTATACTTCACAAAAAATGAAAAGTTAGGTACACAACATCACATTCTACTTAAACACTTCGGGGGGTGTGTGTGTGTGTGTGTTGTATAGTTTATATCAAACTATTACATGATCAGGTTCCAAGAAATCATGAGGTAAATTTCAAACAGCATGCTTTTATTTTGGACAGTTCTTAAAGAGATAAATGAGTGAATTAAATTTGAGTCATGGGTAATGTATATTGTCTCTTATCAGACATGTCTCATTTCACTAGTCAGGGAATGATATTCACACTCACACATTGATTCCTCAGAAAGTTTTTTTTTTTCTCTTAATGTTCTGATTTCAATGCATGGCGAACACCATGTCCCTAACCCATCCACCTAACTAACCTCAGTCACTTCTGACTTTTGTATTTTGTCCTTATGTTGTTAAACGGTTCATCGCCATATTGCTGTTTTCTACACATTGTCCGTATGGTATCATTTCCACCCTTTCCACTGCAAACACCGTCCTTAGTTCAAATTCTCATCACCGCCTATCTTAATTTCTACAATGGTCTTAATCCCTAGCCCAAGGATCTCTCTACCAAGTATCCTATCTCGAAATATCCTCCAGGCCAATGTGGATTATTTTATTAATAGTAACAGTAAAAATATCCACAATTCATTAAACTTTTATGAACTAAGCCTTTATACACTTCATCTTAGGAATCTTTATTTCTCCTTGTATCATCTCAAAGATGCTGTATTTGAAAAAACAGGCAAAGACATGTCAATTTGCCCAAGTTCAAACAACTAGTAAGTGACAAAGCTGGAACTCAAACCCAAAGCCCATGGTCTAAGTAATATGATAGATTTCTCACTACTTACAGAGTTAGATAAAATAAAGTAAAAGTTTTTTCATGTAACCAGAGTTACCCTTCATGATTTGGTTCCAATCCATGATTTCAGCTACATCTCCACTTACATCCTTTCAAATAGACTCTTCATTCCTCATCCGCTCTATATCCTCCTCTGTGCTTTCGTAACAATTGTCTGCTTCCCCTGTCTATCTCATCTCAGTTCTCCGATTAAAATGCTATTTCTCCATCAAGGCCCCACACAGATGTGAACTTCCCCCAAGAAGCCTTCAATCAACTCTCAGTAAGAATGATCTCTCCTTGTGCACTCCTTCCTGAGGACACTCCATTAGTGTCTTCTGTGAACATTCTTTTTTATTTTTATTTTGAACACTCTTTTTAAATTTGCATTGTAATTTTTAAACGTCATTGCCCTAATTGTTGAAACATGGCCTACCAAGTCTTCACGATCTACCACTGCCTATTCTTCAGTCTTCTTTTAGACCCTACATCCATTCACTCTATCGAATCCCAACCTACTGATTTCTTTCCCATTCTCCAAGACAGGCCTTCAGGTCTAGGTCTTTGCTTTGCTTTCCCCCAACCCCCATCATCTTACCATTTCTTCCCCCACTCCTAGAGGACCCTTACTTCTCCTTTAGATCTTGGATCAAAGTACGTGTTTCAGGGCAGCCTTCCTTCTGGTCCCAAATCTAACATTACATACTCCCTTGGCTATAGATTCACCTGATAATTTGTATTATTTCTGCACAGATTTTATCACAACATATAAAGCACACTAATTTTTGGAATTGTTTGTTTAATTTATTTCCCCTTCACTATGCTATTGCTGCACGAGAATAGAGACCACACCTTTTTCTAACTCAATCCTCAGTACTCAGTAAATATTTGAATGGTTAGTTTCTTGTGGACATGGACAATGTTATTTTTAGCACTGCCCTGAGACTTAGGGGCTTACAAATTGGTTTTCATAGCAACACTGTCTATACATTCAGGTAAGGTTTAAGCAGAACAGGACTGTCCCTTCATAGGTTTAAAATTGCTTTAATCTTAGCTCTAACAGAAAATGTGCAGTCCTATCTAAATGGGATAAGACTTATTTATCTAAATGCTGTTGCATAGAGGACAATCTCCATGCATCAGGTTCTATTTATCCTGTTTTAGATATGCCCCTTCTAGTAAGGAAACATAAAGCTTATGCATCATTCTATTTTTACGTTTATCTAATTTTCTTCCATTCTATTTATATCTACATTTCCTATATTTGCTAATATCTTCCTGCTTCTCTTTGCACTGTCAGTTACTAAGCAATATAATCTTTACTGCTTTGTAATAATTTTAATACCCTCCATACCTAACTTGCAGGTTCTGCTCATAAATTACAGGATTTGTGCCCCTGACATACTTGTATTAATACCATTTTTTCCATCCTGGTTTCTCCATCTGTCTCCATCACCTGTCTTTTCCCTTTGTTGCCCTTCTATCTTGTCTGCCAGCTGGTGTTTTACTAATGTTTTTTTCAGTCTTTTCTGCCTTTCAGAATAATCTGTATATCTCTTCTTTGCTAGTAAATTGTCCAGCAGTGGATTTCTAAATAGCTAAAACTCAGTTATAGGCATTTTAACTTGAGGCCTCAGAGCAAAACTTGGCAGTAGAAACACATGTCTTTAAAATGTCCTTGGGCACACCTTCAGATATACTGGAGATCCTTGGGCAGAGGTGTCTCCAATTGTTCCTGATGCAGTGGTTTTTTTTTTTTTTTTAATTTTTAAAATTTATTTATTTGATATATAGAGAGAGCACAAGCAGGTGAAGTGGCAGGCAGAGGGAAAGGGAGCAGCAGGCTCCCCACTGATCAGGGAGCCCAATGTGGAACTCAACCTCAGGACCCTGAGATCATGACCTGAGTTGAAAGCAGACACTCAACCCAATAAGCCACCCAGGCAACTCATTACTAGTGTTTTAAAAGTCTTTTTTTTTTTTTTTAATTAGCTATTCATAAGACATGTTTCCAAAACTGTGCATATACAGTATTTAACTGGAGCCTGTGTCTTTTGCCTCATTTCTCCTTTTGCGCCATCTCCCTCTCTCTCTCTTCCTCTCTCTCTCTCTCTTATTTTTTTTCCTTAAAGAACAACAAGTTTTCCACATTGACATAGAATGACCCAAATAGCACTCGATTGATTTCAGAATAGGTTTGATTTTTATATTTTCAAGAAAAAAAGATTAGAGCCACTCTAATACATCCTGTCCCCTCTAAGACTAAAGATGTCTAATACTTCATGAATATGATGAAGAAATAAGTGCATTTTCATCTCTTAAGGAAAGCATCAATTATTCCCATTTATTACCAGATTCTGAGTTTGGAACATAACTGCCATTCAGGGAAACTGGGATTTAAAAAAAAAAAAATATGATGCAAATGTAAGCAAACAAGAATTGGGGTCTCAGGCACAATGGATCTAATACTTAAAACATGTCAAAGACCCAAAGTTTACCATTCACATGGGAACTAGACTAAAATCTGGATCCATGAGAAGTCACAATTGCATTGTGGGTGTCGAGAATGTTGGTCATCCATCATGCCTTTGAAATTGGGGAAAAGTTGATCTGCATTGAACAAATAGAAATCACGGAGGGAGGGAGGTGGAAGAACAGATAAATTTTCTCTCTCCTTGTTTGTATTAATTAGAGTTTTACCGAGTTTCATCTGGTATTACCTTCTTGGGCGGGGGGCGCATACTGTCCAAAAGTTATTTACCATAAGGTTTAAGTTTAGAAATAAACTGGGAGAAAAGTCTCTACCAATGTGGTTGATTTTCCCTGGAAAATAGATAATGTTACATTAAATATAAAAATAACTGTCAGTCAAATGTTGTTTTTATAATTTATTGAAATGGTTTAGTATTCTAGTGTCATAGGTTTCCCTTGTCTGTCAGTTGTTGATTACTGCATTGTCAGTTGAAAATGAAGCCAGCTGTGGCAATTAGCCTCATTTACTTACGGGTGATATCTCAATTGGTAAGCTTATATCCTATTCTCCTTCCTTTACTGGACTAAAATCCCTTTCAGCAAATACATGTGACTTTTTACTATCACATTCTGTTATTATTATTAAATTGTGTCACGTAATTAATGATTTTTTTTCTGAAAACCTTTCAGAAAATGCAAGAAAAATTGAGACAATAATTACAGATATGTAATTTCATAGAGTAATCTTACAAATAGGACTTAACTTTAGCTAAAGTTAATTTCTTTATACCTTTCCTCATAATTTCATTATAGTTTGTTATTTTTTAAAAATTTCATTCAAAAGTACCTATTTAAAAGAAACACTGATATCAAAACTCATACTCTATATAAAACTTCTAGATCTACAAAGAAAAAGCAAAACTTATTTTAATCTCATTGGCTCAGTTGTTGAGTGGATAACATATTTACACATTATATTTTTGCATTCATAGGGGTTAATATGGTAGCTTGTTAGTAAATGGACAGGTTTAGAAATAGGCAGAGCCTATATGTAAAACAAGTTTTCTGGCAACATAGACTATCTTGACATTGCAGCAGGCAGAAATGCTGGTTAGTGGATAGGACTCTGTTAGAGAGGACAAAGGGAATATTCTAGCACTATGGTACAGACAAAGATTGAGGAGATTTTAAGCAGAGATTTTTGATGTTGAAGATCTAATGGCACAATGAGTAATATATGAGTTAATTAATGTGCTCAGAAAGGCAGAAACTTAAAGTGGGAAGAAATTGGGTATCAAGCAGTGCTCCAGAAATAAAGGAAGATAGATGAAACTTATTTTTGTAAATGAAATAAACGGAACCTTAGCAAGTTAAGTTGGCCATACAGCTATTACGTTATGTAAATCCAGCCCATATCTTCTAAATATAAATCCCTAGTCAAAATCATTTGTGTCTATTTTCTCTACTTAACAACCATTGAATAATAATAGTAATTGTTACTGAATGAAAAGACTCTTTACTGCACCTTTTATATATTCTGTATCTAATTTGTATAATGACTCAGATATGAAACATTACTTCTGTTTAGAAAATAAAGAAATTGAAGATTAGGGATTAAGAATTAAACCTATGACCAACTAATTCCAGAGACCCAGCTGGTAATCACTAATAAAAATTTCTAATTAGTAAGTCTCTGCACTGGAATTTGAGTATATGGTCTATTATGAAAATCTACTTTTTAATAGTGCTTTTTAATATTCTCTTTCCTTGACTTGGATCAATTTGCCTGGCTTTTTTAATGAGTAGCATCAAAGTCACCTCTTCAGTCCTTATTACCTAAAATTGTCCAAGTAGCTCAGTCTTTCAGTCTCATCAAATGTTTGGTGTTTTTTTGTGTTTGTTTGTTTTTATTTTTGTTTTACAATATTTTTTCTAACTAAAATTATCTAATTTATGACAGTACTTATACATTATCTGTCTTTCTCAACTACATGTAAGCTCCAAGAAAATCACATTTGTTTATTTGCCATTCATGTATAAATTAGTGAGTAGCAAATGACAGGCAATCAATAAATATTTATTAAGTGAGTAAAAAAAAAGGAAATATAGAAGATCAACAAAAGATAATTTTTCACTGAGCACTTTAGCAAAAATATATTAAAAGTGATAAAATTCAATGTCTGAAAATGTAGGAAAATGGATACTTTCATATTTCTGGAGATATAGATTGGTTAAGTCATTGTGGAAGTAATGCAAAAATACAAATTAGAATTGTTTAAATATCTATATTCTTTGACTTGACAATACTTGTTTCTTTCTTTTTTTCTAACAACTCTCTTTATTCTAAGAATCTTTTCAGAATAATGAATAACATTTTTAAAAATTGTAGAGCTGTATGAGAAATATATGTGTATTAAAATAAAAGTTATACTTATATTTTGCAAAATTTGACATTTAAAAAGAAAATGTAATCAATGACAATCAAATGGAACATAGTTAAATAAATTATATGAACAACTATGCAACTATAAAAGAACAATAGAGCATCAAATGATACTATTTTTACTGCTCCATGGTTTTCTAATAATGTACAATACAGATAAAATAAAAGCTATAAATGTTCATGAGTAAGAAGACTGCAAGATGCCAGGATACATTGCAACTAATTATGAAATTCTAACATTTTTAATGTAAAACATTCTTATATCTGGAGCATAACTGTGGGAGAAACACAAAAAGTTAACTATTCAATTTATCTATATTCACCAACAGTATAGATAAGACATAGTCATTAAAGAAAAAGAAAAAAAAAATGAAAGAAATACAATTTTGGCTTGAGATAGGGATGCAGGATAGATAAGCTCTAATATTATCAAAATTTGTAAAATTAGATAATTTAAAAGAAATACTGGCATAAAATTATAGGAAAAATGAGTAGATTTGAAAAAAATCATAGTATATAAAATTATCTAATGTGATAGGTTTTAAAAATATTTCAGATATTTAGGGAAAAAGGTTTTTCTGTAAATGTTTATTTTAAAAATGAGACATTATATTTCATCAAAAATCAATTCTAAATAAAGAAGTAAATCAAAAACTATAAAACTTTGAAATGTAGAAATATTTGAGTAATTATGAAATCTCTAGAGGAAACTGACTTAAATTTAAAAGTTATGAGGGAGGGGAGGAGCAAATATGGCAGAGGAATTAAAGTACCCTAGGCTCATCTGGTCCCATGAACACAACCAAATAACTATCAAATTATCAGAAAGACCCTAGAAATCAGCCTGAAGACTGACAGAACAAACTCCACAACTTAAGGGAAGGAAGAGACCACATTGAAGAGGGTAGGAAGTACTGGAACTGGCTTAGGAGAGAAAGGGATTGTGGGTGCTACGGAGGGGAGGAAGCTGTGGTTAAAGAAAAGGGTAAGAGAGGAGCACACAGGGAATGCACAGGAAAACATTTCACCAAAACTATTGGTTCAGAAAAGAAGAGGGGCTGAATTTCATGAGTTCCTGTAACCAGTGGAGCTTAAAGGCTGGAGGTTTTTATTTGTTTGTTTTAGTTTTGTTTTGTTTTGGTCAATTAAATATTTTTTAAACATATAGTGTACTATTTGTTTCAAGGGTATAGGTCTGTGATTCATCGGTCTTGCACAACACCCAGCTCTCACCACAACACATAACCTCCCCAATGTCCATCACCCAGCCACCCCATACTCTCCATTCCCCTCTCCTCCAGCAACCCTTAGTTTGTTTCCTAAGATTAAGAGTCTTTTATGGCTTGTCTTCCTCTCTGGCTTCATCTTGTTTCATTTTTTCCTATCTTCCCATATGATCTTCTGCCTTGTTTCCTAACTTTTGCATATCGGTGAGATCATATGATAATTGTCTTTCTTAGACTGACTTATTTTGCTAGCATAATACCTTCTAGTTAAATCCATGTCATTGCAAATGAAAAGATTTCATTTCCTTACACCATACATGAAAATAGACTCAAAATGGATGAAAGACCTAAATGTGAGAGACATACCCATCAAAATCCCTAAAGAGAACATAAGCAGCAATCTCTTCAACCTTGGCTGCAACAAATTCTTGCTAGACACATCTCCAAAGGCAAGAGAAACAAAGAAAAAAAGAACTATTAGGACTTCATCAAGATAAAAATCTTTTGCACAAAACCAAAAGACGACCAACAAAATGGGAGAAGCTATTTGCAAATGACATATCAGATAAAGGACTAGTATCCAAAATCTATAAAGAACTTATCAAAATCAAAACCCAAAAAACAAATAATTGAATCAAGAAATGAGGAGAAGACATGAACAGACATTTCTGCAAAGAAGACATATAAGTGGCCAACAGAAATGAAAAAATGCTCAACATCACTCAGCATCAGGGAAATACAAATCAAAACCACAATGAGATACCATCTCACACCAGTCAGAATAACTAAAATTAACAAGTCAGGAAACAACTGATGTTGGTGAGGATGCAGTTTTCCTACACTATTTGTAGGAAAACAAACTAGTACAGCCATTCTGGAAAACAGTATGGAGGTTCCTCAAAAAGTTGAAAATATAGCTACCCTACAACCCTTCAATTGCATTACTGGGTATTTACCTCAAAGATACAAATATAGTGATCTGAAGGGGCACATGCTCCTGAATGTTTATAGCAACAATGTCCACAATAGCCAGACTATGGAAAGGACACAGATGTCCATCAACAGATGAATGGATAAAGAAGATGTGATATATGTATATACAATGGAATGTTATGCAGCTGTCAAAACAAAAACAAAAATAAGAACAAAAACAAAAACCCCTGGAGTCCTGTCGTTCAGCAGGTGTGGCTGGGATACAGCCTGGAGGGAACTGTGCTGCTGCTGGAGAGAAGGCAGGCAAACAACTCAGGAAAGACAGCAAGGAAACTGCAATCTGTAAAATGCCTGCAAGACAGAGTGGGGAGACTATTCACTATTCTAGAAACATTTCTCTGAGAGGCAGCATTCACAGAGATGCTTCTCTGAGAACAAAGCTGCTGGCTGGTGCCATATCTTTCCTCCATCCCTCAGCATAAACTTGGAGCCACCTGAAGGAAACAGCTCAGTGCAAACACTGGCTGCCTAACTCATACCAAGCCTCAATCCCTGTGCTCTGGTGGGACTGCTCTTCTCAGTCAAGCTTGTCTCATTCCCAGTATAGTAGGCCCCTTCTCCAGAAGACCAGCACAAACCCCTGTCCATACTACATCTCATTACCAGAGAGTTCCGCAGGACCTCAATTCTGGTGGAGCTAATATCAGGTCATTTCATAAGCAGACCAGAGCATACCTAGTGAAAACTTGCCACATTCAGTCCAGGGACCAAACACGGCCCACAGCAGGCAAAGAAAACCTCTGCAGACTGGCCTGAAGGATAGAGCAGCCAAAACACAACAGTAGAACATATGCAGCATATACCAGAGACACTCCCGGAAGCACCAGACCCTGGGTACAACGTGACATCTTTTTCATAAGGACTGGTTTTTCTGATACACAGAAGACATAGACATAGATAAAATGCCAAGATGAAATGACAAGATGGAGGAATTCATCCCAAATGAAAGAGCAAGATAGGATCACAGACAGAGATCTGAGCAAAAAGATCTAAGTAACATGCCTGGTGGAGAATTTAAAGCAATATCATAAGGATGGATACTCACTGAGCTTGACAAAAGAATAGAATACTTCAGGAAGACCTTTACCACAGAGATAAAAAGTTAAAAAAGAGTCAGTCAAAAATGAACAATGTAGCAAATGAGATTGGAAACAGCCTTGATGCAATGATCACAATGCTGGAAGCAGAGGAAGGGATAAGTGACCTAAAGGGCAAAGTAATGGAAAATAATAAAGCTGAACAAAAGAGAGAAAAAAATTATGTAACATGAAAAATAGACTTAGGAAACTCAGTGACTCTATGAAATATAATAATAATCATATTATAGAAGTACCAGAAGAAAAAGAGGGAGAAAGGGGGCAGAAAAGTTATTTCAAGAAATAATAGCAGAAAACTTTCTTAATCTGGGAAAGGAAATGGACATCCAGATCCAGAAGGCATAGAGAACTTCCATCAAAATCAACAAAAGATATTCAACAACAAGACATACTATAATTAAATTTCCAAAATATAGTGATAAAGAAACAACCTTGAAAGCAGCAAGACAAATCTTACTTTGTAAGCAAGTAAATATTGTAAGGCTAGTTAGAGATTTCTCAACAGAAACTTGTTAAGCCAGAAGAATGTGGCATGATATATTCAAAATGCTGAATAGGAAAAACCTGCAGCCAAAAATATTCTAGCTAGCAAGGCTATCATTCAGAATAGAAAGAGAGTTTCCCAGACAAAGAAAAACAAAAGGAGTTTGTGACCACTACACCTGTCCTGTGGAAAATATTAAAAGGATGTCTTTGAGTGCAAAGGAGAGACCAAAAAAAACAAAGACAAGAAAGGATCAGAGAAAATCTTCAGAAATGACAAAACAAGTAATAAAATGACACTAAATACAGATCTATCAATAATAACTCTAAATGTAAATGGACTAAATGCTCCAAACAAAAGACACAAGGTGTCAGAATGGATGAAAAAAATAAGACCTATTTATATGTTGCCTGCAAGAGATTGATTTAGAGCTAAAGACATCTGCAGATTGAAAGTGAGGGTTTGGAGAAACACAAATGGATGGCAAAAGAAAGTAGGAGTAGCAATACTCACACGGGACAAACTAGACCTTTTGTTTTATTGTTTTTATCTGCTGTGGTATCAGGGTAGTCCTGGCTTCATAGGATAATTTTGAATGTATTCCCTCTATTCCATTATTTGTAACATTTTGATAAACATTGTCATTAATCATTTCTTTAAATGTTTGGAAGAATTCATGAATGAAACCGTGTGGCTTTGGACTTTACTGTGCTGGGAGATTTTTGATTCCTAATTCAACTTTGATTCTTTTTATTGGTCTAAGAAGATTTCCTATTTCTTGGATTCAAAACTCATGATTCAATTGTGGTGACTTGTGCATTTTTAGGAATATTCGGGTTTTTTTCCCTGTTATTTGATTTGTGAGTACATAATTATCATAATCTGTTACCACATTACATATTTCAATGGCTATCTGTTGTATTGTTCTCGCTTCCATTTCTCATTTTGGTTTTTGAGTTTTCTCTCTTTTTTTCTTAGTTAATGTAGTTAAAGCATTGCCAATTTGGTTTTTTGAGTTTGTTTGTTTTTTTTTAATTGGTCATTACTTTCAATGTTATCTTACTGTTTATTCTTGTCTATATAAATTTATTTCTCGTTTTTCTTTGTTATTTCCTTCCTCTACCAAATTTCAGCTAAGTTTCTTCTTTTTCTAGTTTTTCTAAGTTGTTTATTTGAATTTTATTTCTTAACACATGCATTTATAGCATAAATTTCACTCTAAAATCTGCTTTTTGCTGTATCCTATAGGTTCTCTAATATTGTACTTTCTTTTTCTTTTGTTTAGAGGCATATTTTGATTTGCCATTTTATTTCTTATTTGGCCCACTGTGCAATAGTGTGTCTTTTAATATTTGCATATTAAATATTTAATATTTACATTGTAGTTTTCCCAGCTTTGTTTTATTTTTGATCTTTAGTTTTGTACCAACATGACTGGAAAATATACATGGCATAATTTTAGTCTTCTTAAATTTGTAATACTTGTGATGTCTCTTTTTTATATGATTTAACCAAAAGATTCTTCTATGTGTACTTAAAGAAAGTGTGTACTCTATTTTTTTTTTTTTTGGTTGGAAGTTTTGTATATATTTTAGAACCACATATTCTGAAGTATGCTTCAGGTAAAAACGTTCTTGTTGAAAAAACAAACACAAAGTAAACATGATAAAACATTAAAGTCTTACAAAGTCAAGTGGTGGGTGGCCTACTACATATATTCTGTATGTTCAGAATCCTTTCTAAGAAAAATAAGTGGAAAAGAAACTTAAAAAATAAAGGTAATAAAGGAAATTATAAGAAAAATTTGAGATCATGCATGTCTAAAATGCAATAACTATTATTAAATAGAGAAAAAAGAATATGAGAAATTTTACCAAAAATGAAACACATGCTAAAATATAACAATAATACAATTTCTTTCATAGAAATTATCAATGATTAAAAATAAAGATATTCAGTTGATGTTAAGTCTTGCATCACAGTGGAAGGTAAATTAAGTATAACTATTTGGGAAAACAATTTGGCATTATCTAATTTAGAGATTTGAACTATTAACTTCATCACATAAACACTATTCTAAAAAATAGTCTAGATCTAGGGAAAAAATATTTATATTCAAATTGTGTTTGAGGAGGTTATTTATAATGAATAAAAAATGGAAACTTCCTTAAGTAGCCAACCATAGGAGAACCTTGAATTAAGTTCTCACACAAAAGCCTACTTCAACATAATTTATCCCAAATCCATCATTTTTAAAGAATAAAATGTGCTTTGTGTTTTTTTTTTTTAAGATTTTAGTTATTTGAGAGAGACAGAGCATGAGCAGGAGGAAAAGAGAGAGAGAATCTGAGGTAAACACTGCAATGAGCGTAAAGCCCTAAGCAGGGCTCACTCGCACTCCCTGTAAGATCATGACCCGAGCCAAAACCAAGAGTCAGATCCTTAACTGACCGAGCCACCCAGATGTCCCTGTGCTTTAGAGCTTAAAAACATAATAAAAATAGGACTAAGAATTTTATATACAGTATATTATAATTTAAAAAAAAAACTCTAAAAGTCTATCAAAATGTTAACAATGGTTATCTGTGGAATGTGGAACCATGTTTTTATTTTTTCTTTTCTGTGCTTTCCAGACATTATATGGTTATGATTAAAATAATTTTTAATTCCAAAATTCTTAATTTTTCAGCTAACATTTCTAGTCAGAATTTATTCTTATATTTAGCCTCAGGAGCATCTTTTCATTTTGTGACCATAGTATGTCATTTTATTTTAAGGGGTCTGTCATAAACATATTATGGAGAGCTCATCAAGAATATCTTCTTATCTAAAGGCTTGAATTTCAAAGTTTATGATTTTGGCAAATAATTTTAGCTTATGCCATAAGGATTGGGCACACACAATATGCTACTCCTTCTGTTAAATTTTTTGTGTAAATGATTGTTTATCTTTTTTTTTATTACAATCAAGGTTAAGAAACATTGGCATCCCTTTCCTGAATCCCTGCCAATAGAAACTATTTCACATTTGCTTCTAATGTTCTTGTCTCTTAGATTTAGATAATTTTCTTAAAAAAAAATGAGCATTCTAGAACTTTATTAAGAAAGTGAATATAACACATGAGTTAATACACCTAATTAATACACCTATTTAGGTTACACTTGTCTTTTTCCTCCCCCCCACCTCTTTTTTTTTTTTGTTCGTAATATTCACTCTAGATATCATCATGGTAGGGAAAAGATGAAAAAGAAGCACATAGCATGCCCAATAGCTATATTTTCTACTTCTACTTCCGATGAGGGATAGAAGCAGAAAATGTTCACTTTTAGTCTAGAAGGTTGACCTAGAATCTGCATAGTTTCAATAAGGATCAAATACACACTGGTTGCTACATTACCTAAAGAGACTCATGAATGTCTATAAATCTCACCTATAGCTAATATTGAACTGAATGATAAGCACCAGAGAAATCTTGCAAAAGTAGTTTTACAAGTATAAAATATGAAGAAACACTTATGATCTAATACTCCCTGCACATCCTCTCCCTCCTGAGCACTAAGCATATAAATCACCAAGTTCATCCAGTAAAAGTTCACTTTCTGCCCACAGGGCCTGTCCCCATGCTATTTACATAAACTTACCAAGTTAAACTGTAAAAGGTTTCAAGGATTCTTTCTTGACTGTTGTGCTTAAAGATCCTGCAACACTTATGTGGGTTGAAATTAACTGAATTTTGGAGCTACAACTCAAAAATAATCACAACTTCTCAAGACCCTTTGAAAATTTCACACGAACTAAATTATGAAAGCTAAAGTGGGAGAAAAACTATTTCCAAAAGTTTAGGGGTATAGTGGGTGATGGAAAATGATAGTAAAAAACTCAGAAATGAAATTAAAGTCTTTGAAAGACTGGAGGAATGAATGAAAATGTTTTATAGAAGGTACATGTAATGTTTATTGAAAAGGGGGAACTAGATGCTTAGATGACTGTTGATCATTGAAGTAAAATACTTTTATCTGAATTAAATTGGAGGTTAGTTTTCTTCAGACTCCTTAAAAATAAATAAGATCAACTCAACTTCGGGAAACAAATCTTAAAATTATGCAAATTATTCTTACTTTAGGTATATTTTTTAATACTGAAAGGCTGTATTTTTACAAATAAAATAATAAACATGAACACTTCAAGGAATTGTATGGGGCGTAAATTTCAGAGTTGACTATACAACTTATTCCTAGTGCAAATAAAACAACTAAATTGTACTTTAGATTGCTCACTTTTATGTCCGTAGAAATAACTTTCCAGATATAAGTGGTGTCATAAGCAATAATTTTACAGACCAGGGAAGAGATATAAAATGGAATTGAATTGAAGATGTGATAAATGACAATTTGACACACAATCGAAATAGCTAGTTTATATTTGAGAAGAGTAGAACTTAAATATGTAGAAAAAAGAATACTCAAAACAAACATACCACCTTCCCTACTTAATCTGAAATAGGCATAGAGTAGGGCCCAAGGGAATTTATAGACATATTTTAAGAGGCTCAGTAAGAGTTTATCAAAGACTGAGGGAAATTAGCTGTCGAAGTGGCCTCTATACAAGCTCATAGTTCTAGAACTCTAACATTAAGTCTAGTGAGAGTTGTGAACGACAATAGAAGTCATGGAATAAGAACCAAGGCTGTTGTGCTATGTGGCTATTAGACGTTAATAGAACTGAGAGATATACAAACTAACAAAGACATATATTACTTCACTGGAAACTTTATTAGTATTTACAATAGCTATGCTAAAAAGGTGACTGGAAATGTTAGTAGTAATTCAGAATATTTAATTTCATGTTTCTTAGAGGGACAGATATATGTGCATAATAAGTAGAGCAATTTGGGGCAAACTGTCTACCTCAGATTATTTACTTGTGTTTCTTAGGACTTCTATCTGTTCATTAGTGAAGCATTATATACTGAGCCCTTCAGAAAACTTAAGTAAATGAAGTTCTTGGTGGTATGTTCTATCATATAGCAATGTTGACAGTGACAGTAGTATTGTTTTCAATTACATGACAAAGGGAAACATACTGTAATTCTATAATAAACAACCAAAAGAGGACTCATGGTCATGCATGGCAGAAAATACCAAGAAAAATGGTTTGAATTTTGCTTAAGAAGTTTTCTTCATGTAAAAGCAATTTCATTTAATGGTATGTAGGAAACCTTGACTCCTGAAGTCTTAAGCCATGGAAGGAAAGAGGACAATTCCAAAGAAAGGCATCGTGATGAAGACTATTGTGATCATTCATTAGGCATTTTTTATCTTCTCAAGCATGTTATAAAAATTTAAGGGTTTCAAAATATGACAAGGTCAAAGGAACTTTGAGAATTGTTATGTGAAACTTTGACTAAAGGAATAGAATCAATGAAATCTGGAAAGCAGTTTCACAAATAGAAATAAATAAATAAGTAACTAAAGTTCTCTTTCCTTGGGGAATTTCACTAAATGAGAATCTAGGTTTTCAGGGGAAAGATGTGCAATTTGGTGACTGGTCTCAGAAGAATAAAAATAAAAGACCTAACATCAAGAAAGAAAATGTGCTACAGGCAAAGCCATGTAAATGGGAAGGAAAAAAAAAGGGGGGGGATTAAGCCACAAAAGCTACAAGCACATACACATACACACACACATACAAACACACACAAAATCAGGAATGATAGCATCAAAGTAAGGAGAATTTATTTCAAATGCCAGTCCTGAATTAAATTGACATATATTAATTAATTTTATAAATGAACTTGGTAATAGCATACCTGTCCTGAATTTTAAATATTACCTGGAGGGCTGAGGGAGGAATTTATGCCAACTCTGCAACATTCAATAATACTAAAAAGTTTGCAGGACACAAGGTTAATTTACAAAAGGCAATCACTTTACCGTATACCAGCAATGAACAAATGGAATTTGAAATTAAAAATACAATGTCGTGGGTATTATGGAAGGCACGTATTGCATGGAGCACTGGGTGTGGTGCATAAGCAATGAATTCTGGAACACTGAGAAGAAATTTAAAAAAATAAATAAAAATTAAAAAAATACAATGTCATTTACATTAGTATCCGAATAGCATGAAATATGTAGATATAAATCTAACAAAATATGTACAAGATCTATGTGAGGAATACTGCAAAATTTTGATGAAGAAATCAAAGAAGAACTATGTAAATGGAGAGTTTCATGAATAAGAATACTCAGTGTTGTCAGGATGACAATTCTTCCCAGCTTGCTCTATAGATTCAGTGCAATCTCAATCAAAATAGCAGCAAGTTATCTTGTAGATATAGACAAACTGATTCTAAAATTTACATGGAAAGTCAAAAGACCAAAATAGGCAATACAATATTAAAGGAAAAAACCACAGTTGGAAATTGATACTATCCAACTGCACCACTTACTATAAAGGTATAATAACTAAGGCAATGTGATTTTGTCAAAAAAAAGAAAGACAAAATAAAAGAAAAAAAGATAATGGAACATAATAGAAAAGCATTCATATAAATATGGTCAAGTAATTTTGACAAAGGAGCACAAGCAATGCAGCAGAAAAAAGTGTTTTCAACAAATGGTGCTACAAAACTGAGCGTTTTCACATGCAAAAAAAAAAGAGGAATCGAGACATTGATGTTACACCCTTCACAGAAATAAGCTCAAACGATTATAGATCTGAATGTGAAATGCAAATTGAAAAATTCCTAGGAGATAGCATAAGAGAAAATCAAGATGACCCTGAGCTTATTAAAATTAAAGACTGCTCTGCAAAAGACAATGTCAAGGGACTGTGAAGACAGGTGCCCCAAAAAGAAAGTTTAAACCATGATTTAAATATGATCCAGGGGCACCTGGGTGGCTCAGTGGGTTAAGGCCTCTGCCTTCGGCTCAGGTCATGACCTCAGGGTCCTGGGATAGAGCCCCACATCGGGGCTCTCTGCTCAGCGGGGAGCCTGCTTCCCCCCTCCTCTCTCTCTCTGCCTGCCTCTCTGCCTACTTGTGATCTCTGTCTGTCAAATAAATAAATAAAATCTTTTTAATAAATAAATAAATAAATAAATATGATCCAAAGTCCTTAACAAGCACCTCACCATGAAGATATACAGATAACAAGCATATGAAAAAAAGACTCCAAATCATAGGTCGTCAGGAAAACGCAAATTAAAGCAACAATGAAATACCACTACACACCTATTAGAATGCCCAAAATCTGGAATGCTGACTGTTATGCCCCAATAATGGGTCCGTGATTAAAGGAGCGAGACTGATAAAAAGCGAAGGTCAAGCAAAGCTTTATTCCGTGCCAAGCATCAAGAATCCAACCGAATGTTTGGGGACAAACCTCTTACAAGAGAGGGCGACACTTCTCTGTTTCACAGACTATTTTTTAAGGGCAAAGGCCATGCGGTCGGGCCTGGCCATGCACAGGTGACCAATGAGATTGTAACACACACAGGAAACTCCACAGTGATGCTACGTGACCAATTGAGTTACAATTTACCCTAGTAGACATTTGACCCAGCCTATCACCTTGGTTGGGATTGGCGCCCAAAAGGCTCCCAAAGGGTGGGGCCCATACTCCTTGGTAACCAGGGAGATAGTATGCATCCTCCCCACTGATTGGATGTCTCCACCTGGCCTGCCCCACCTTTGTATCTGGGCTTTGTTACCTGGAGCTGGTTTCTGGGACTTGTCTCCAAGTAAATCCCCTGAGGGAAGGGGAGCAGGGACAGTTTAACTTTAATGAAAGCCTCTTGCTAAATAGGTCCTTACACTGACAACTCTGAATTCTGACAAGATTATGGAACAAAAATAACACTAGTCATTGCTGGTGAGAATGCAAAATGGTAACCATTTTGGAAGACAGTTTTGTGTTTGCTTATAAAACTGAACATACTCTTCTGATAAGATGCAGCAATTATGCTAGTTGATATTGATGTAGTTTTGGAATGTAGGCGAGGTTTGATGGGGTGGAGTCTGGAGCCGAGGACCAAGAAAGAATTCTTGAGAGGTCTTTGGTGCAAAGTCCTGGTTTTATTAAAGCAGGGACAGTACGCATGGGCAGAAAGAGCTGCTGCCTCCAGATTGTGAGGGGTGACTGATTACATATTTGGGAGTTGGGGAAAATAAGCAAAAGGGAGATTTCAAAAGGATTTTCATATGGTAAAGACTTACAGGATACCCAGAGGCCTTGCCATTGCCAAGCTAAGGTTGTTTTTCCCTCTAGCAAGACATTAACATTAAGATAATTGGAAGTTTCCTGGAGGAATGTCACACAAATTCCACCCAGGAGTGTGTGTGTGTGTGGGGGGGGGGACACACGAAGGGTGTCATCTTGTGCTTTGGCTTCAGCTAGACTTCTGCTCCCTCATCAATATGTACTCAAAGGAATTGAAAACTTAAATTCATGTAAAAACCTGAATATGGATGTTTATTCACAGTTGCCAAAATGTGGAAACAACCAAGGTGTCAGGACATGAATGGGTAAATAAAAATGGTACATCTGGATAAATCTGTGTTATTCAGCACTTTAAAAAAAAAAAAAGAATTCTCACAGGGGACCTGGCAGGTTCAGTCGGAAGAGGACACGACTCTTAATCTCTGGGTCATAGGTTTGAGTTGGACATAGAGGAAAAAAAAAAGAGAGAGAAAGAGAGAGCGAGCGAGCTCTCAAGCCATGAAAAGACACAGGGGAAATTTAAATGCATATTGCTAAGTGAAAGGATCCAATGTGAAAAGACTCTGGACTCTATGATTCCAGTTATATAACATTCTGGAAAACACAAAACTGTGGAAACAGTAAAAAGGTTCGTAAGTGCCAGTGGGTGAGGAGTGGGAGGAATGAACAGGTGGAACACAGAGGGTGTTTAGAGCAGGGAAAATACTCCGTGCGATATTATCACAATGGATACATGTCATTACGTCTTGGTTCAAACCCTCAGAATGCACAACACCAAGGGTGAACAGTGAAGAGGTAAACCATGGACTTCGGGTGATAATGACGAGACTTGTAGGTTCATCAATTACAACCAATACACCTCTGGTGGCAGATGTTGATAATGGGAAAGACCGTGCATGTCTGGGGGACAAGGGCATATGGAAAGTCTCTGTACCTTCCTCTTAATTTTTCTTTGAAAATAGTCTCCAGAAGTGTTATCATTGTCACTTCCCATAGACATCTGCTATTCTACCAGTGATATTTTCTATTCCTTTATCTTGTTGAGTTTGCCTACACTGGAGCTTCAAAAAGATGTCTAAACTCAGGGAGGATACTTCCATTATAGGTTGAATTGTGTTCCTCCCAAATTCATTATGGTGAAGTCTGACTCCCCAGTGCTCCAGTGAAGAAGAAAATTACCCAGAGCAGGCTCAGGCCAGGAGGTCCCAGAAATTGGGAAGTTACTGACAATAAGCTAGAGAGAACCAGAAGCCCTACTGGGAGCAAGAGATAACCAGACATTTCTGCTTCTGTAAACAGGCTTCCTGCCATAGGCTCCCTGCACTACTGTTCCGCTTAAAGCAGCCCTCGCTCCCCCAGTTTAATCCTGCCTACCAGCAGTCAGCACAGTCCTTGGAACCTGCCTGCCTGCCTGCAGTCTCCTATGAAAGCCTTATAAACCCATTGCCCAGGGCCCAGAACTTCGAGCACGAGCTCAACTGGGTCCGCCGGCGTAAAATAAATCTGAGTTCTCCTACTTCTCTGAATGTCACTTGCTCTCTTGCGGGTCTGATTATTTTCTGCAACATCAGAACCCTACCTTTTTATCCCGGGAAGCAGGGTTGTTGTAGATGTGCTTTATTAGGGGCACCTGGGTGGCTCAGTCGGTTAAGCCGCTGCCTTCAGCTCAGGTCATGATCCCGGGGTCCTGGGATCATGTCCCACATCAGGCTCTCTGCTCACCGGGAGCCTGCTTCTCCCCCTGCCTCCTCCTCTCTCTCTGCCTGCCTCTCTGCCTACTTGTGATCTCTGTCTGTCAAATAAATAAATAAAATCTTAAAAACAACAACAACAAAAAGATGTGCTTTATTAAGATCAGGTCATACTGGAGTAACAATACTCTCTAGTCCGAGTGACAAAGTGTTCTTAAACAAGAGGAAAATCTGAAGACAAATACATGCACAGGGATAACGTTATTTAAAGGTGAAAGCAGAGATCTGCAAGTCAAAGAATGCCAAAAATTGCCAGCAGGCCACCCGAAGTATGAGAGAGCAACAGGACAGATTCTCCCCATAGTCCCCAGGATAATCAGCAGCAGCAGCAAGTCTCAGATGCATTCATCCCGGGCTTCCAGCCTCCAGAACTGTGAGACAATAAATTCCTCTTATTGAAGCCACTTGGTTTGTGGGACTTTGTTATGGCAGCCCCAGGAAATGAATATACTTGCTCTGCCCCATGTATTTCTTGCCTTGAATTCCCAACTGTCCAAAGAAAAAAGTGTGACTTCCTAACAATTGTAAACGCAGTCACCATTGCTCCAATCTGTAAGGTTAAATGTAACTTCATTTGTGTAAGAAAAATGCAATGCCACGTGAAATGCTAGTATTGAATCGTGCCCCATTTGGAGAGAAATTCAGGAATAGCAGGCTCTCACTGACAGCCATTTAAACGTTCATCCTTGAGGTATGCTCTCTCTCCATCCATCTCTCTCTCTCTCTCTCTCTCACACACACACACACACACACACATCCTAACAAAATCTGTACAAGCTGGAGAAATGGAAGATTCATTTGAGAATTGTGTTGCTTCTTTCACAAGGATGAAGTGCCCCATGTCCCACCACCACAGAAACGAATAAGCTAGTAGAGCCAGACTAAGGAACCAGATCTGCAAGCCTGCTAGCTTGACAGCGTGATACTAAGTCTCAAATTAATCCTTTTAATGTCAGAGATTTCTGGGCACTATAGTTTCATTGCTTAACATGTGTAATTACTAAAAATAAATTACAGCTATAAAATAAGACAAGCAGAGAGGTTTTATATGGCTAAAAGTGCAGTTCATTCCTAAATAAAAAGATCTGTCATATCACTTAAGGTGGGGAAGAAACGTACTCACTGCTTCCCCTTCTGTTGCATCAGTGTGAGCTATTTGCAGATTCTCTCCATCTGAAAAACCAAAATGAGAACTTCTTAATCTTTTATTTTCTTCAAACTTTTGATCTAGAGTCCGTTCATAATTGCAGTGGTCTAAAAGCAAATGAAGCATTTCAAGTTACCTCAAGAACATTTAAAATCTACTTAATGGTATTTCCATACTATATTTTTCCTCTAAGGAGTTGAGGTCATTTTCACAAGATTCAAGCCTAGGTTCATTCTTGTAATGATGCTGGGTTGTAATGAGGTAGCACACCTTTAAAAATCAGTATAATGCTGGGGCGCCTGGGTGGCTCGGTGGGTTGGGCTGCTGCCTTCGGCTCGGGTCGTGGTCTCGGGGTCCTGGGATCGAGTCCCGCGTCGGGCTCTCTGCTCGGCGGGGAGCCTGCTTCCTCCTCTCTCTCTGCCTGCCTCTCTGCCTACCTGTGGTCTCTGTCTGTCAAGTAAATAGAATCTTTAAAAAAAAAAAAATCAGTATAATGCTTTGTTTCCAAGACTCTACAACAAAGGGACCACTATCACATCACTTTGGATTAAGGACCCATGAAAAGCTACCAGCTGGTGAATTGGCAGAAATCACAGGCACATAGAAAGAGAGAGAAAGAGACAGAGAGTCAGAGAGACACACAGAGAGAGAGACTTCTGCTGTGCAAGACTTATTAAGTCAATATGAATTACCAACATTTGAAGGCTATATCACCATATTTTACTTCCTTTTGGAAGCAACAGCTGAACTGTTAAATTTTGTATGACTGATGGAAAAGACAAAGACATGGCAAGAATACCAGTTTCATGAGAATTAAAAAAAAATATCTATCAGAGACCTCAAAAGAATTCTTTACTTGGAGCTAAGGGCCACATCTCAGGTCAGATTTCCAGATCTCTTAACACAAGTACTTTAGCAGGCAAGGTTTGAGAAATAAATGATAATTTTACTTCACAAACTAATGTGCTAAAATAAACATGAAATTGCTAATTTAACTCAAAGTTGAAAGTCTTTAGAACATCATCAAAATCACTAAGTCCTGTTAGCATTCTCTCTATCACCTTGCAGTGTTTACTCCTAGATATTTTTTCTAAAAGGATACATAGTGGTCAAATAATCATGTCCTGACTGTATGCATATTTTTTTTTAACTATCCTGAATATTTTTTACTTTCCAACTTCTGTCATCTCCCACTATTTCTTAGAAAATAATAACTTGAATACAGTAGTGGAAAGTGATCTTAGGAGTCATCTTGTCTAAATTTTACCTCTTCTAGATGAATAAACTATGCACAGACACGAAAGGACTTGCATATCCTAGGGAAAGAAATGACAAATAAAGAAATAAATTAAACATAAATATATTCAATACAACACTACGAAGAGTAGCAAAAATTTGTAAAAGACCACAGTCTTTTAAAAAATATTCTATAACATGAAATCGCAAATAACCATCTGAAGTGAAAAATAATAAACTATATATTTATAATTAATTATTAATTTTTTCATATATTTCTTATCACAAATTCATAAGGATCTGTAATTACCAGTGACTAGAGTGCAATATATATAAATCTTACACACTAGTGAAAAGGAGACTATAAAGTAAAAAAAAATGACAATAGCAGAAAACAAAATTTTACATATAATGTGTTTATAATTATACGCTATATCAGTTTCTTAGATTACTGCAAATTACTGCAAACTTAAAACAACAGAAATTTATTTTCTGAGTTCTGGATGTCAGAAGTCCAAAACCAATTTCACTGGGTCAAAATAAAGATGTCAGCAGAGCCACACTTCTTCTGGGAGCTCTAGGGTTGAATTTGCTCCTTGCTTTTCACACTTTCTGGTGGTAGTCAGCCTTCCTTATCTTATAGTCACTTTGCTCTAATCTCTGCTTTCATAGTCACGTCACCTTCTCTATGTGTCTACTCCTTCCATCTCCTTCTTCATGTGCAAGAAGGTATATAGGTGATTGTGTTTAAGTTCCATCTGGATAACTAAGGATAATCTTCTCATCAAAAGATTCTTTTTTTTTTTTTTTAAAGATTTTATTTATTCATTTGACACAGAGCGATCACAAGTAGGCAGAGAGGCAGGCAAAGAGAGAGGGGGAAGCAGGTTCCCCACCGGGCAGAGAGCCCGATGTGGGGGCTCAATACAAGGACCCTGAGATCATGACCTGAGCCGAAGGCAGAGACTTAACCCACTGAGCCACCCAGGCACCCTGAAATGTTATTTGTTTATATTGCTATGTATAGGTGTAGGGATTTGGGGGGTTTTTATTTTTTCATTTTATTTTTATTTGATTATTTTCCCAAATTTTAAGTGGCTGTTAATTTTCTAATTCTAATAAAGGAAAACATTTTTACTTTCAAGAATTCCCTTTACATTCAAGATCCAAATCTACTGGCTAATAGAACTAATGGAATTCAGATAAAGTCATGTGACCTTTTTGTTACATGATAACATGTATGATATGGAAAGTTATAAAAATCACATGAACATATTTATTTTTAATATAGAATTTGCCTTTAAGGTAGCTTAACCAATATAGTGTTGAAACATTTATTCTAGATTATAATGGGAAAAATAAAATGATTCTTACTGAATCTTACATACCATAAGAAAAGGGAAAAAAGAACAGGATAGGAGAACTGACAAATACAGACACTCTCATTAAAAAATCAACCAAAATTGCTACATTTTTACTTCATGTTAACTTCAAAATCCAATGTACATAGAGAAGGTTTTAAATATATAATAGCAAATAAAATTTTTTCCAATTTTTGAACTATGCTTACACCAGAATTTTCTTCAATGACCTTCACCAGGAAAATACTCCAAATTATACCTGAAACAACGTGCAGGTGAAAAATATCTAATTTTATTGCTTCAGTACCTCAAAAAATGGAGAATGGAATTTCACCAAATTTTCACTAAAATCCTCATTTAGGAGTGAGGAGAAAAATGATGATGAATTTCAGGCTGATGCACTTTTGAAGCCTGTAAGTGGCTGCAAATAGGGCTTATCAAGAAATGCCTCCTCAGCTCCTGCAATAGAGTGATGGCATGAAGCTGGAATAAGCACAATCAATTTTTATTAAACAAAAATGAAAAAAAAAGTAAGTTCTTTTGTCAATCACACTCTTGCCAGATCAGCCCCAAAATATAAAATCCTTTGAATCCAGATGGTTTCTCCAGTTTTACTTAATAGTATAGATTTCACTAAGCTTTTTCATAAGAAAACAGAAAAGAAAAACCCACTAACTTTTTTAGTAAGTAGAACCACTGTGATCTTTTAATATTAACATATTGGTATATGACTAACAATTTGCCGTGACTTTAATCTCTTTTTATAGTATACATGGTTTTTTGTTACCTCTCTCAAAATAGCAGCATAGATAATGTAAGCTGTTGGACATTTGAACTTAAACATAATATGTTTATGTGTTTACTGTTTAATGCCTTATACAAGTACCAAAAATACTTTTCCTTATCTAGTATCAACATCATTGTCATTACGATCTTTATTATTGAAGTACTTAAATCATGTTCTACATATCTGCAAAGCACCTTAAAAATTCCTTCCATTTGGTATCAAAGAAGAACACTAATGTCAAGTTTCCAGGACTCTATTTGTAGAGGTCAAAGAGATACTAGTGAAAACAGTATAATTAAATTTATATCTTACAAACAGCAAACTTATTTCAAGGGTCAAACGAAAAAATTGTACCAGGCAGAGTTAAATAGGACAGGAAGACTTTACTCAAGACAATTTCAATGGGGCTCAATATTATTGCAATAGGGGTGAGAGACTGAACTCAATCCCTGTGAAATAAAAGACAGGAGGTTTCTTAAGTGATGGGATAAGCTAGTGGAAAAATACTGGAGGAGTTGAGGGGTAGGGTTGGTCAATGTGATTATGCCATTTGCATTTGCTAACTGATACTATGGAAGTTGGGATCCTACTCTCTTCTCCCACAGAGACTAGGATATAGGGGCCTTGCTTTTCCTGATGATTACATTACAAAGGGATGGCTCCCAGGTCCTTGAGAAAGATATTGCTAGGTCATGAAAGATTTAGGTTTTTAAGAGGTAGGGAAAGAATTAAAAACTGCAAGTTTTCTAAAGTAAATGTTCTGTGGCCAGGGCCTATAGTAAGAAAAAAAGCTGTCTAAAGTTTAGTCAAGCTGAGGAGAACATTAAGGCCACCTTTGTAACAAGATAAAAATTACATTTGCTAATAAGAATGGCCAGTCTTGGGGCGCCTGGGTGGCTCAGTGGATTAAAGCCTCTGCCTTCAGCTTGGGTCATGATCCCAGGGTCCTGGGATCGAGCCCCGCATTGGGCTCTCTGCTCGGCAGGGAGCCTCTGCCTGCTTCTCTGCCTACTTGTGATCTCTGTCTGTCAAATAAATAAATAAAATCTTTAAAAAAAAAAAAAAAGAATGGCCAGTCTTTCTTCCAAAATATAAATTAAATACTTGGCAATATTAACTCTATTTTACCAAACAATTTTTCCTAATATGTGTGTGTGTGTGTTAATCTGGTTAATTAAATACCCAAATCATTGACTAAATACCGTGTCACATAAAACTGAGTATATGCTGATAGACCAAGACAAATAAGCTAGATATGTCTCTCTTCTTCCTAATTTTTTAAAGACAGATTATAGCTAATCATAATAGTTTATCAAGGTACAGAATAAGATCAAAATAATACTTATGATCAAACTGTGATCAAAATATTAACCTGTTTAAAAAAATCTTGTAGTATTGCATGTAATGTAAGCCAAATCCTTATGGAATTAATTTTTTTTCACTTTCACAAGGGAAATATGTGGATAAAATTTGTGTAGTAGATTTCTAACAATTACATCATAAAGATAAGACTTCCCAAATGGTGTTTATTCTGTGTGTGTGTGTGTGTATTTTAAATAACAGCCATTCATTTTTATGGTTTCTAAGGAAACTGTAGGTCTTAGAACTAGACGGACATGAATTTGAGTAGCAACTGCCACCCACCAGCTATAACATATCGGGCAGTTCATCTACTCTCTCTGAGATCCACTCTCTTTATCACTAAAATGGTGTGGATGATTATGGTGTATTTTGTGTTCTAGAGATGGCTAAACTTTCTCTGATCCCATATGCTTTCTATAATGTAACCTGCCACACCCACACGGAAAAACAGAATCCCTCTCCACCCTTTTGAAAATGGGTAGGCCTTATAACTACTTCTATAAATAGCCAGTTCTGGGTGGAATCTTCATTTAGCGGTGAACTTCTTCTTCCTCTTAGAAACCTACCACTGTGTCAGAAGTATGACCACCTGTAGCATTAGCCCGCTTGGCTTTTCTTTTTTCTGATGCAGGTGACTGAACTAAGCTTTTTTTTTTTTTTTAAGATTTTATTTATTTATTTGACAGAATGAACGAGAGAGCACAAGCAGGCAAAGCAGCAGAGGGAGAGGGAGAAGCAGGCTCCCCGCCAAGCAGGGAGCCCAATGCGGGGCTCGATCCCAGGACCCTAGGATCATGACCCGAGCTAAAGGCAAAGGCTTAACCCACTGAGCCACCCAAGTGCCCCTGACCTAAGCTTTGATTGTAGATGCATCCACTTGAAAAAAATATCTTCTTCTAATAAGCTAATTGGCAGCCACAGATAACATATACCCAGCCTCTGCAGGCAAGATAAAGAGCCAGGCCATGCCCCATCCCTACATTCCTTTGTTTTAAAGATCCTGGTTTATTTCCATAACTGAAAACTTGTTTATCTTCTTTCTCCACTTTCAATTCCCACTCTTATGTTATAATCCACCCAATAAAGAGCAAGACTACAAAACCCTAGGTCCCCACCCTCTACCCCAATAAGCAAAATGCTAAGTGCGTACCCTCTCTCTCTGTCTCCGCCTCTGTCTTTGTCTTTCTCTTTCCCCAGTGACCTCACTGTGTAGCCCCTTGTGTGCTGTGTTATTTCTAGGACTTGTAAGTAATAAGCCCTCCCCCCAACACACAAGTTTCCTGATGGTTATTGCTGATCATGAGTTATAATCATAATAGCAACCACAAGGGCTGGCCCAGCTATAACAATGGTTATTGGCAGGCTGAGACCAGCCCAAAATACAACCCTGGGATCACTTTGCTCTGAAAAACTCAAGCCACATACACAAGATGAGATCCCACGTGGAGAAAAAGAGCAGCTAAAGAAAGTCAATGTGTCAGCTGCAAGAACAAAGGGACCTTTCCACTAAGACTAGTTGAGCCTTTAGTAATCATAACCATAGCTGTTTTCCCATGGCAGCTGCATGTGAAATCCAGAGAGAGCGATCCAGCTGAGTCCAGTCAGACCAAAGAATTATAAATATTAATACTAAATTTTTTGTTTTCAGCCACCAAGTTTTAGATTTGTTATGCAGCAAGATATAATTGCAACAGTGTCTAATTACTCATTTGTGTTATTAAAATAATGTATGCAAATTATTTTGTATATGGGATACGATTATTAGTCCTAGGTACACTTTATAATTTTGAGATGGCTATCTTTACTGAATTGAAAATAACACTAGTATTTTTTTCTCAAAATATTAATTTTCTTGTCATTAACTATAATTTTTCATCCTTCATTAGGCTTTTCAGTGTCCTTTATTACAAGTGATTAAAATTAAACAAATTATGAATTTTGAAGTATTCCAAGCTATGAACAACAATAAAGAATGAAAATAAGTTACATAGGGGGGCACCTGGGTGGCTCAGTGAGTTAAGCCACTGCCTTCGGCTCAGGTCATGATCTCAGGGTACTGGGATCGAGTCCCGCATCGGGCTCTCTGCTCGGCAGGGAGCATGCTTCCCTCTCTCTCTCTCTGCCTGCCTCTCCGTCTACTTGTGATCTCTCTCTCTATCAAATAAATAAATAAAATCTTTAAAAAAAAGAAAAGAAAAGAAGTTACATAGAGCATGCATTAGTTTGCTAGGCCTGCCATAACAAAATGTATACATTGAGTGATTTAAACAGAAATGTATGGAGGAGCTAAGATGGTGGTGGATAGGAGGACCCTGGGCTTGTCTATTCTCGAACACAACTAGATGACTACCAAATCATTCTATATACCCCAGAAGTCAACCTGAAGACTGACCAAAAAAATCACACAACTAAAGGAAGGGAAAAAGCATATTGAAAAAGGTAGGAAAGGATGCCTGGGTGGCTCAGTGGGTTAAAGCCTCTGCCTTAGGCTCAGGTCATGATCCCAGGGTCCTGGGATCAAGCCCTACATCAGGCTCTCTGCTCAGCAGGGAGCCTGCTTCCTCTCTCTCTGCCTGACTCTCTGCCTACTTGTGATATCTCTCTCTCTCTCTCTCTCTCTCCCCCTGTCAAATAAATAAATAAATAAAATCTTGAAAAAAAAAAGAAAAGAAAAAAGGTAGGAAATGTGAAGATGTACTTTAGGGGAAAAATGGATAAGAGGTGCTGCAGAGGGGAAGGAGCCCTAGTCTCAGAGAAATGTGAGAGAGAGAGGCACACACAGGGCAATCCACAAAGAGAACATTTCCCCAAAACCACTGGCTTAGAAAATGAGAGGGGGTAATTGTTATGAGTTTTTGCAACCAAAAGGAGTTGGAGTTTTAAAGTTCAGCAGGCTGAGCTGCATTAGAGCCCTGATGGCAAGGCTTTACTCCTGGACAGAATGCAGACAAACAATCCAGGGGCAGACAGTGTGGAAACAACTAATATAAGAACCCCTGGGGCACACGAGAGAAATTATTCACTATTCTAGGAGCACTTCCCTTTGAGGCAACATTCATGGAGATGCCTCTCTCGGGACTAAGGACCTGGCCAATGCCATTTCCCTCCCCTATTCTCTCAGCATAAACACAAAGTCACCTGTGGAAGTAGTACAGGGCCCACACTGGCTGCCTAACCTGCTTACACCAAGTCCCACAGCCCTGTGCTATGGCAGGACTGACCCTCAGTCAGGCTTGCCTCAACCCCAGTGCAGTGGGCCCTTTGTTTGGAAAACCAGCACAGACTCCTACCCATGCCACATCTTCTGACCAGAGAGTTCTGAGGAACTTCAGTGCTAGTGGAAGTAGAACCAGGATTTTTTTCACAAGCAGATCAGAGCACACCTACTTAAAACTCTCCACATTCTGGCCAAAGATCAAACACTTACCCAGAGCAGGCAAGGAGAACCTCTGCAGACTGGCCTGAAGGATAAAGCACCCAAAACACAGCAGTAGAGCACAAGCAGCACACTCCAGAGATACTCCTTGAAGTACTGGGCCCTCCTTTTCATAAAGCCATTACTCTCAGAAGCAGGGAACATAATGAGCTTTTCTAACAGAGAAGAATGCAGAGACTCAGACAAAATGCCAGGATGGAGGAATTCATCCCAAATGAAAGAACAAGGTAAGGCCACACTCAGAAATCTAAGCAAAACAGATATAAGTAACATGAATGATGGAGAATTTAAAGCTATAGTCATAAGTATACTCACTGAGCTTGACAAAGAATGGAAGACTTCAGAAAGACTTTTATCACAGATACACAGAGATAAAAGAATAAAAAAAAAAATCAGTCAAAAATGAAAAATGCAATAAATGAGATTGGAAACAGGCTTTATGCAATAAACACAGTGCTGGAAGAAGCAGAGGAATAAATATGTGATATAGAAAACAAAATAATGGAAAATAATGACGCTGAACAAAAGAGAGAAAGAAGAATTATGGAAAAGGAGAATAAACTTAGGGAACTCAGTGACACCATGAAATGTAATTACATTCATATTATAGAAGTCCCAGAAGAAAAAGAGAGAAAGGTGGAAGAAAATTTATTTCAAGAAATAATAGCAGAAAACTTCCCTAATCTGGGGAAGGAAACAGACATTAAGATCCAGAAGGCAGAGAACTCCCCAAAATCAACAAAGGCAAGCTAAGACCAAGACATATTGTAATTAAATTTGCAAGGTATAATGATAAAGAAAAAATAAAAAATCTTAAAAGCAGAAAGACAAAAGGAGTCCTTAACTTACAAGGGAAGATCCAGAAGACTATTTGGAGATTTCTTAACAGAAATTAAGCAAACCAGAAGAATGTGGCAAGATATATTCAAAATTGCTAAATGGGAAAAATCTGCTGCCAAAGATACTCTAACCAGCAAGAATTATTATTCAGAATAGAAGGAAAGAGAAAGTTTCCCAGACAAACTAAAAATAAGAAGTTTGTGACTATTAAACCCACCCTGCAAGGAATATTAAAGAGGACTCTTGGAGTACAAAGAAGAGACCAAAATCAACAAAGACAAGAAAGGATCAGAGAAAATATGCAGAAACAATAACAAAACAAGAAATACAATGGCACTAACTATACATCTACCAATGATAACTCTGACTGTAAATGGACTAAATGACATAGGGTGTCAGAATGTATAAGAAAACAAGACCCACCTATATGCTGCCTATAAGAGACTAACTTTAGACCTAAGGACACCTGCAGATTGAAAGTAAGGGGTTGGAGAAATATTTATCATGCAAATGTAGGTCAAAAAAAAAAAAAGGCCAGAATAGTAATACTTATATTTGGCAAACTAGACTTTAAGCCAAAGATTGTAACAAGAAATGAAGAAGGGTACTATATCATAATAAAGGGAACAATCCAAGAAGAAGGTCTAATAATTATAAATATTTATGCATCCAACATGGGAGCACCCAAATATATAAAACAATTAATGACAAACATAAAGGAATTAATTGATAATAATACAATAATAGCAGGGGACTTCAACACCTCAAATACATCAGTAGGCCGATCATTTAAACAGAAAACCAACAAGGAAGCAATGGCTTTGAATAACAGACCAGCTGGACTGAAAAGACGTATTCAGAACATTTCATCCTAAATGAGCAGAATACACATTCTTTTCAAGAACACATGGGACATTCAACAGAATAGATCACATATTAAGTCTTGACAAATCAGGCCTCAACAAGTACAAAAAGATTGAGATCACACCGTGTGTATTTTCTGATAACAATACTATGAAATGAAGTCAACCACAAGAAAAAATTTAGAAAGACCACAAATACATGGAGGTTAAACAACATGCTACTCAACAATGAATGGGTCTACCAGAAAACCAGAGAAGAAATTAGAAAAAAAAAAAAAAAAAACCCACATGAAAACAGATGAAAATGAAAGCACAATGGTCCATAATCTTTGGGATGCAACAAAATTAGTCCTAAAAGGGAAGTATATAGCAATACAGGCCCATCTCAAAAAGCAAGAAAAATCCCAAATACACAACCTAAACTTGCATTTAAAGAAGCTAGAGAAAGAACAATAAATGAAGCCTAATACATGAGAAGAAGAAAAATAATAAAGTGTAGAACAGAAATAAATGATACAGAAATTTAAAAAAATATATATATGGGCACCTGGGTGGCTCTACCAGTTCAGCTGCAGACTCTTGATTTGGGCTCAGATCATGACCTTAGGGTCCTGGAATCAAGCCCCACATCAGACTCTGTGTTCAGTAGAGAGTCTCCTTGAGCATTCTCACTCTTCCTCCCTTTGACCCTCCCCCTGCTCACATATGCTCTCTCTCTATATATATAAAATAAATAATCTTTAGAAAAAAACAAACAAACAGCAATATAACAGATCTATGAAACTAGGAGCTGGTTCATTGAAAAATAAGTAAAATTTGTATTCTTTAGTCAGACTTATCAAAACAAAAGAAGAGAAAGGACCCAAATAAATTAAATCACAAATGAGAGAGGAAAAATAACAACCAACACCACAGAAATACAAACCAGTTAGAATATTATGAAAAGCTATATGCTAACAGATAGGGCAATGTGGAAAAGAAATGGATAAATTTCTAGAAACATAATCTACCAAAACATTATCTACCAAAACAGGAAGAAATAAAAACTTGAATAGACATAACCAGCAAAAAAATTAAACCAGTAATATAAAAAATCTTTCAATAAGCAAAAGTCCAGATCAGATAGTACCACAGGTGAATTTTATCAAATATTGAATAACTTCTCTTCTCAACTATTCCAAAGAATAATGAAGGGAAACTTCCAAACTTATTATATGAGGCCAGCCTATCCTGATACCAAAACTAGGTAAAAACTACTAAAAAAGGAAACTACAGTGCAATATCCAATATCCGTGATGAACATGGATGCAAAATTTTTCAATAAAATACTGGCAAATGGAATCCAATACATGAAAATAATTATTTAACACAATCAAATGGGATTTATTCCTAGGCGGCAAGAGTGGTTCAATATTCACAAATCAATCAATGTGATACATCACATCAATAAGAGAAAGGATAAGAACCATCTGATGCTTTCAATAGATTTTAAAAAAAGAAAACAGAAAGCATTTGACAAAGTACAACATCCATTCATGATAAAGGCCCTCTAAAAAGGGCTAGAAGGAACATAGCTCAACATAATAAAGGCCATATATGAAAACCCCACAATTAGTATCATCCTTAATGGGGAAAATCTGAAGGATTTCCCCCTATAGTTAGGAATAAGACAAAGATGTCCACTCTCACCACTTTATTCAACATAGTACTGGCAGCCCTAGCCATAGGAATCAGAAAATACAAAGAAATAAAATTCATTCAAATCAGCAAGGAAGAAATCAAACTTTTATTATTTGCAGGTGACATGATACTCTATATAGAAAACCCAAAGACTCTGCCAAAAATTGCTAGAAATAATACACAAATTCAGCAAAGTCACAGGATATAAAATCAATGTATAGAAATCTGGTACATTTCTGTACACCAATAATGAAGCAGCAAAAGGGAAATTAAGGAGTCAATCCCATTTACAATTGCACCAAAACCAGTAAGATACCTAAGAGTAAACCTAACCAAAGAAGTAAAAGACTTCTACACTGAAAACTATACAATACTGATGAAAGAAATTGAAGAAGACACAAAGAAATGGAAAGACATTCCATACTCACGGATTTGAAAAACAAACATTATTAAAATGTCTATATTACTTAGGTGATCTACACATTTAATGCAATCCCTATCAAAATACCACTAATGTTCTTCACAGAGCTAGAAAAAAATATATGGAACCACAAAAGGCCCCAAATAGTCAAAGCAATTTTGAAAGAGAAAAGCAATGATGGAGGCATCGCAACTCCGGACTTCAAGTTATATTACAAAACTGTAGTGATCAAGACAGTATGGTACTGGCACATAAATAGACACACAGATCAATGGAACAGAAAGCCCATAAATGAACCCACAATTATTTGGTCTTTGACAAAGCTGGAATGAATATCCAAAGGGAAAAATAGCCTCTTCAACAGATGTTACTAGAAAACTGGACAGCAACATGCAAAAGAATGAAACTGGAACACTTTCTTATACTATCCACAAAAATAAATTAAAATGGATGAAAGACCTAAATGTGAAATAGGAAACCATTAAAATCCTAGAGGAGAACACAGGCAGTAACCTTTTGAATTGGTCATAGCAACTTCTTACTATATATATCTCCTGAGGCAAGCAAAACTTTATTCAACATAGTACTGGAACTACTTGGGACTTCACCAAAAACAAACAAACAAGAACTTCTACCCAGTGAAGGAAGCCATCAACAAAACTAAAAGATAACTTTGAAATGGAAGAACATATTTTTAAATGACCTACCTGATAGAGGGTTAGTATCCAAAATATATAAAGAACTTATGAAACTCAATGCCTCCAAAACAAATAACCCAATGAAAAATGGGCAGAAGACATAAATAGACATTTTTCCAGAAAAGATATGCAGATGGCCAACAGATAAGTTAAAAGATGCCTAACATCACTCATCATCAGGGAAATACAAATCAAAACCTACAATCAGATATCACCTCATGTAAAAATGGCTAAAATCAACAACATAAGAAACAACAGGTGATGGAGAGGGTGTGCAGAAAGAGGAACCCTCTTGCACTGTTGATGGGAATGCAAACTGGTGCAGCTTCTCTGGAAAATACTATGGAGGTTCCTCAAAATTAAAAAAGAAAAAAAGAAAAAAAAAAAGACCCAGGGATTACCCTACCAGGTATTTACTCAAGGAATACAAAAAATACTAATTCAAAGGGATGCATGCACCTTAATGTTTATAGCAGCATTATCTAACAATAGCCAAACTATGGGGACACCCCAAATGTCCATCGGGTGATGAATGGATAAAGAAGAGGTGGTGTATATATACACAATGGAATATTACTCAGGCACAATAAAGAATGAAATCTTGCCATTTGCTATGATGTGGATGGAGTGAGAGAATATTATGCTTAGCAAAATAAGCCAGTCAGAAAAGGACAAATACCCCATGATTTCACTCATATATGAAAGTTAAGAAACAAAACGAATGAACAAAGGAGAAAAAAGAGACGGAGGGAAGTAAACCAAGAAACAGACTCTTAGCTACAGAGAACAAACTGGTGACCAGAGCGGAGGTGGGTAAGGGGATGGGAGAAATAGGTGATGACAGTTATGGAGTGAGTGTACTTGTGATAAGCACCGCGTGTTGTATGGAAGTGTTGAATCACTCTATTATACACCAGAAACTAATACTATAGTGTATGTTAACTAACTAAAATTTAAATAAAACCTCAAAAACAAAGAAAAACAAAAAAAGAAAAGAAACTATTCTGTGTTTAATAAAAATAAACAGAATGTATTTTCTCACAGTTTTGGAAGCTAACTATCTGAGATCTGGGTGTGGCAAAGTTGAGGTCTTCCGAGACATTTCTCCTGGGTTTGTATGTAGATGGCCATTTTCTCCCTGTGTCATCACATGGTCTCTGTGTGTGCCTGTATTCTAATCTTTTCTTATAAGGCCATCAGTCATATTGGATTAGAGTCAAATGTAACCTCATTCAACTGAGTTACCTCTTCAAAGGTTCTATTGCTAAACAAAGTCACATGATGAGGTATTATTGTGAGTTAGGACTTCAACATACAAATTTTTAGAAATACAATTTGACCCATAAGATAACATAGTTTGAAGGTGATCATCTTTACTGAACAATAACAAAAACACAGTTAAGTTAAACATAACAAAAAAAGAGTTGAAGCTAACTGTTGTTTGGGGTAACTAGGGAAGATGTGACAGGTTTTCAATGGCACAGTCATTTATTATTCCTGACCACTTAACTTGAACTGGATTCTCCCTCCAAATTCTCTGCAAAATATAGAAACATAAGAAAACAGGGGCACCTGGGTGGCTCAGTGGGTTAAGCCTCTGCCTCTGATCATGCTCTCAGGGTCCTGAGATCGAGTCCTACATTGGGCTCTGTGAGCAGCAGGGAGCCGGCTTCCCTCTCTCTCTCTGCCTGCCTTTCTACTTGTGATCTATGTCAAACAAATAAATAAAAATCTAAAAAAAAGAAATAAAAGAAAACAGAACTTCTCAGCCCATATACTAATGCTGAATCCTGGTTATGTATGGATGTTTAGCGCTCTTACTAACTGCCCTGGAAGTTTGCAAATTGGCAGCAATATTTTGCAACTATTCCTGTTGCAGAGTAGAGTTTTGTTTGTTTCCCCATTTCTTATACTGCCTGGTCTGTGACTTGCTCTGGGTTTACACAACATCACTCTTGATACATTTTATTTTTAAGCTTTGCAGCTTCCATTCTTGATGTTTCTGGGAGCGTGGAAGCCATCTAAATAAGCCTGGAAGAGCATGCTGGTTGATGTTAGAGAAACCATGTAAAGCATCCGGAGAAGTGCATCCTAGGCCAACTAGTCCCCATCTAACCTGATGGCTGACCCCAGACTTGATTGAGCCCATCCAAGAAACTATCCAGGCAACAACCCAGCTGAGGCCAGCCCTGCTTGCTAACCCACAGAATTGCAATCTAAATAAAAATTACTATTCTTAAGCCACTAAATATTGTTTTGGAGCAAAAGAAGACACACGTATATTACTAATTAATTAAAAAATTTAAAAAATTGTGAGCATATTGAACCCTTTTATTTAATAAGCATTGATCTCCTCTTAGGAAATACCAATGATTTTAAATTTTTTTGATCAATACATCAAGTTATAGGTGAACAGGTAAATTGAGTTTTAATAAAGATTAGGGAAAAATAATTGGACATGTAAATATAAACTCTTTGTAGGGGCTCCTAGTGGTGCAATCGATTGAGTGACCGACTCTTGGTTTCAGCTCAGGTCATGATCTCAGGGTCCTGAGATTAAGCCCCGTGTCAAGCTCCAAGCTCAACAAGGACTCTGCTGAAGTTTCTCTCTCCTCACTCCTCCCCTCCCCACCCACTCTCTTTCCCTCTCTCTCAAATAAATAAATAAATCCTTAAAAAATAAAAACTCTTTTTAGAATTACATTGAAGGGTATCTGGGTGGCTCAGTTGGTTAAGCATCTGACTTTGGCTCAGGGCATGATCCCAGGGTCCTGAAATCAAGCCCCATGTCAGTCTCCATGCTCAGGGGAGACTCTGCTGGTCCCTCTGTCCTTCCCCCATTCTTTGCTCTCTCTCTCTCAAATAAATAAAATCTTAAAAAAAAAAAAGAATTACGTTCAACCTATGACATCAGGTTTTTGAGTGCCCTTGCTTCACAGCAAAGGGAACTGTTTATGAGTTGGAACATCAATTGCTTAAAGCCAGAGTCAAAAACTTAAAACTTTTGTCCCAGGTCCAGATTTGTTCCATTTCAAGACAGGTCCTTAAGCTGTTGTTTTGTGTTTTATGCTTTACATGCTATTATGTTATTTTGGGAACAATATTTACTATCCAAAATGTTTTTAAATATGTCAAACCAATGAGAGTCATGTTGTACAACATACAAGAAGTTTTAAATGAAAAACATAAGCGCAGTGGTGTTCATCCTACAGAACTTGAGTTAAATCAAAATTAGATCAAAGATTAAATAGTAAAATGTAAACGTTAAGTGTTTTGAGCAATTGTAATGAATATCTTTAATGGGAGTATTCTTATATTGTATCAACAGTAACAACTTTTCTATCTGGGTAAATGGCAATAATTAATTTTTTTTCAATGAATAATGTATTTTTCATAAGGGAGATAAAAGTGGTACTATAGAGTTCAAACAAAATGAGGCATACACTATGTTTTGCTTTCATTGTGCCTTACAAGTTAAGAGATTCATTCAAATGAAAAGAAATAAGGAATGGACATAACTTTCAGGGGGTTCAAATGTTCAATGTGATGATATCCAAGGAGCTCTAGTGTGTCCTGAGGTGGAGACAAAAACTCAGATTCTCAACCCAAACTGTGGGTGTCCACACAGTGTGTTTGCTTTTAAGTTTTCCTTTTAGGTTTTGGTATTTGGTGCTCATCTATCATTTTTTTTTTTTTTTTGGAAAAAAAAATCACAAAATAGAAACAAAATCCCCATGCTCTTCAAATGACCCAGCACAGTTCCTTAGTAGTGTACTCTTCTTTATTGTGAGCTGCTGTTTAGAAGAATTTCTTTCTCTCTAAATGTCGAGTCTTGGCAGAAGGATAATGGCAATACCCCTGATCACCATGGTGGAGTACATCTGTGAGTTCAGATGTTCTTAACTACAACTGACACTCCCTCATACTTCACAAGTTGAGAGTGGTGTCAGCTTCGCCATCCCACATCAAAGTAGTCACCTGTGTTGTCATGTGTGTTAGATAACCTCACAGTGTGTCCCCAGGCCAGCGAGTTTAACTTTCCCCCATTCAAGTAGAATATTGGTTGAAAGGCAAAATGGAACCCTTTTCATAAACTCAATAATATGTTCGCCATAATTCTTATCTAAAATTTGTTTTCTCTGGCCAGAAAGACAAACGGCCATTTACTTCTGTATAGTATATGACACATAGTGACGGGTAAAGATGAGAACATAGAGATGGCATCTTCGCTTATATTTTCCTCAATGTATCCTTTGTTTGGGTCTTAAGGATTCATTAGATGTGTGAGGTAACCTTCTAATGTAAAGGTTATGAGAAAAAAGATGTAGAGGCCGGCCCCAGTGTTCATGAACCAGTGAAGGGATAAAGAAGAAGATATCTATATCTATCTATATCTATATCATCATCTATATCTATATGTAGATAGAGATATATATGAAGTGGCACACACACACACACATATATATATATAAAGAAGAAGTGGCATATATATACACATATATATGTATTTATATGATATTACTCAGCCATAAAAAAGTCTTACCATTTGCGATAACATGGATGGAGCAAGACAGTATCATGCTAGGCAAAACAAGTCAGACAAAGACAAACACCGTGTGATTTTAAGGGAAAAAAAAATAAGCAAAGGAAAGAGAGAGAGATAAAGAAAAAAGTCAAGAAACAGGACTCTTGACTATAGAAAACAAACTGATGGTGACCAGAGGGGTGGTGGTTGGGGAGATGAGAAAAAATAGGTGATGGGGATTATGGAAGGCACTTGTGATGAGACATGGGTATTGTATAGACGTCTTGAATCACTGTGTTCTACACCTGAAACTAGTATTTGACTGTATGTTAACTCACTGGAATTTAAATAAAAAAGAAAATGTAGAGACAGTGTGTAGGGGAAAAACAGAAAAGAGAAACACCATGATTCAGGAGGAAAAAAAAATATGCAGAGTAGAAGAAGAATGTCTACTTCTTTATGTGAGCTCAGTAATGTTAAAGGATAGTGCTGACCACTGACATTCTTCCCTGATAAACACTGGACGTGAGAACTAAACAGCGGCAACAAGTCAGAGTACAGATGCTTCCAAGCATTTGAAGAGACACTGCCGAGGATTCTAGCTAACTTCTGCATGGGCTAAAATAGAAATTAATGAGGAAACTCATACGGGAAAATTATTAGCAAAGGAAAGGAAGAAGATTTCCATGGTGTATTTTTAGATATATAAAAATAAATGAACTCAAGAAAGCTACACGTCTCTTATGAGTCTGAAATAATCAGATAGCTTTGCCACAGTTGAATTTCTTGAATATGTGGATGAAAAACTCTAAAGTATTTTAATACTTTTTCTGCAGTAGTAGTTATCCACATTCCTTTTTAATTCTATCAGCATGTTCTATCTAGTCTTACAGGTGTAATTTTCCCCACTTGCAGGTATAATTGTCACAGAAGACACAGTTAGAGCAATAAGTTTCCTTTATCAGGCAGGTTGGGTCAGAACATGGGCCAGGAGCATGAGCTTTAAGGTTTGTACTCTAGATTGTGGGTCTAAGGTGGAATCAGCATCTAGGTGGAATCATTATCCAAAAGTGGCTAAAAATGGAAAGAATCAGAGGTTGAGTGAATTTGGGAAGGGAATGCGTAAACTCTGACACTAAAAACATTACTCTAATCATCAAGCCTAAATGAGGAAGAAGAGCTAAGTATCAAAGTCATGGTCAAACAGTTGAATTCTAGGGCGATACTTCAAAAAAAAAAAAAATGGAGTGTGGAAAGCCAGCTGTTTTAAACATGGCTGAAGTCTTTCAAGCTCATTTCTTCCATTGCCTTATGATCTATTTTAAGTGTTTCAGCTGCACTAAATAGAACAAGTTTTGTTGTGTTTTCTTTTGGGATATTTGTTTTTTTTCTATTAGAATCACTATAGTGCAGTGCCATCTGTGATGAGAAAGACAACTTTTGTTTTTTCTGAGGTGCTGTCTAGAGTTAAACCCACAAAAAGTTGGGGTGCCTGGGTGGCTAAGTGGTTTAAGCCTCTGCCTTCAGCTCAGGTCATGATCTCAGGGTCCTTGGATCAAGCCCCATGTCGGGCTCTCTGCTCAGCAAGGAGCCTGCTTTCCCCTCTCTCTCTCTGCCTGCCTCTCTACCTACTTGTGATCTCTCTCTGTCTATCAAATAAATAAATAACAATCTTTAAAAAAAAAAACAAAACACAAAAAGTTAATCACTTCCACCCCATCCCATCTACCTTTGAGGTAATAAATCCTTGCTACCCTGCTCTCTATCTCCAGATGGCTCATGACCTAGGATAGACGACTACCCTTTTTCCAGGACACTGCTCACTCCTCCCCACCCAACCCCATTTATGGAATTTGTAAGTAATAACTCTTGTGACTTTACTTCCTGTCTGTGGATGTATTGAAACTGTGCCTTCAATCACAAGGACCGTCAGGATTTTCACTTCTCTAGAGTGGAAGTTCAGATGCAGAGGAAGATACCTGCCAATCACCTCTGGATGGTTTGTGTCTACTCAATCAGCTGTTCATCATCTGCATATTCTTTTTTTTTTTTTTTAAGTTTATCTATTTATTTATTTGAGAGGGAGAGGGAGAGCACAAGTCGAGGGGGAGGGGCGAAGGGAGAAGGAGAAGCAGATGCCCCACAGAGCAGGAAGCCCCATGCAGGGCTCAATCCCAAGACCCTGGGATCAAACTGAGCCAAAGACAGACATTGAACTGCCTGAGCCACCCAGGTACCAACCCCCCCATTTTTGAATTTTTTTTTAACTATAATTGCATATTCTTAATTCAGTACATCAGCTCCAGCATCCTAACATATCAAAGCACTAGAATTGTATCCTATATAGACCTCTCTGAAGAGCCTTTAACAAAGACAGATACCTGTACCCTATCTCCAGAGATTTTAATTCAGCAGGCATAAAATATGCCTTTTATTTAATAAAGTCTTTAAAATTCTTGGTGCCATTTTCCCATCAACTATACTGAGAAAAAATGGTGTCATTGGTAAAGGTATAAACTTTGAGATCAGATTGCCTTTGACCTTTAACCTCACCACCTATTAAATATGTGATTTGGGACCTTTCTAAATGATTTTTATTAACTATAAAATTGGTTAAATAATAACTGCTTCACTATTTTAATGGTGAAGTTAGGTGACATACATGCAAGGCATGGAATATGGTTTACGTTACTATTACTTTTTAAAGATTTTATTTATTTATTTGACAGAGAGAGACAGCAAGAGAGGGGACACAGGCCGGAGCAGTGGGAGAGAGAAGCAGGCTGCCGGCTGCGTCCCTACATGGGGCTTGATCCCAGGACCCGGAGGGTCATGACCTGAACTGAAGGCAATCCTTAAAGACTGAGCCATCCAGGCACTCTGGTCTACATTATTTTATAGATAGCTATGAACATAGGTGGATCAACCTTCTTCAACAAAAAATAAGGAGAAAAAGAGGACACATGGAGGATGTAATTCTTTAACTACCCCAAACCCATATCCTGAGTTTGCCTGATTCCTTCTCAGTATTCCTTCTAGGTGTCAGTTTTATCTTATTCTTCTACCTGTAGGGCTTCTTATAAACTGGATTTTAGATCTGAAGTCTAATTAAATTATGTTCAACATGTTTGGGAACACTGAAAATTTAACAATATAGGGAAAAATATTTTAATCATCTTTCCCATGTGTTTATTAGCAGTAAGCATTATGAAGTATCTATGAACGATTATAAATCTCACCATCAACAATCACCTTGACTCCTCCTTCCAGAAAAAAAAAAAAAAACACTTAGTCTCTGATGCAAAACAACAATAATAATAATAATAATAGAATTTGGCAACTCCAAGAAAATATTACAAGTTCCATGGAATCATAGAATACTCACCAAACACTTTTTCTTTCCTGTGTTTCCTTGTATTTGAAGTGAAAGGAAAATGAAAATGGTCTTAAGATTCATGGTAAGGGGTTCAAGTGACAAAAATATGTCTCAAAAAATTAGTGTAAACAATTAAGTAGGTATGGAGTCTCCTTGCTATCCATATATAAAGTGAATTGTTACTTTTGTGTATGCACATTAGCTTGTTTCTACCTAATCATGGGGTGGTGAATGATAATTTCTTAAACGACATCCACCTTTATAATTTTACATTCCCTGGATCTCTAAGTATGGAACCAATTTTCTTAAATATTTGGTCAATTTAGTGAGAAAAGTGACACTGAAAAAGAAAGAATTTAAGAATAGTTTGAAATCCTGTATAAGAGTGAAAATGAACTTTTGTGATTTATCAAGATAAAAAGCTTCTGCACAGCAAAGGAAACAGTCAACAAAACAAAGGGGCAGCCCATGGAATGGGAGAAGATATTCACAAATGACACTACAGACAAAGGGCTGATATCCAAGATTTTTAACGAACTCCCCAAACTCAACACCCAAAAAACAGATAATGTGTCAAAAAATGAGAAGACGTGAACAGACACTTCTCCAAAGAAGACATACAAATGGCTAACAGACACATGAAAAAATGTTCAACATCACTAGCCATCAGAGAAATTCAAATCAAAACTACATTGAGATACCACCTTACACCAGTTAGAATGGCCAAAATTAACAAGACAGGGAACAACAAATGTTGGAGAGGTTGTAGAGAAAGGGGAACCCTCTTCCACTGTTGGTGGGAATGTAAGTTGGTGCAGCCACTTTGGAAAACAGATCTACCAAAAAATTAAAAACAGATCTACCCTATGACCCTGCAATTGCACTACTGGGTATTTACCCCAAAGATACAGATGTAATGAAAAGAAAGGCCATCTGGACCCCAATGTTCATAGCAGCAATGGCCACAGTCGCCAAACTGTGGAAAGAGCCAAGATGCCTTTTAGCAGACAAATGGATAAAGATGTGATCCATGTATCCAATGGAATATTACACAACCATCAGAAAGGATAAATACCCAACTTTTTTATCAACATGGACTTGACTGGAGGAGATTATGCTCAGTGAAACAGTCAAGCAGAGAAAGTCAATTATCATAGGGTTTCACTTAATTTGTGGAGCATAAGGAATAACATGGAGGACATTAGGACAAGGAAAGGAAAAGTGAATTGGGTGAAATTGGAGGGGGAGACAAACCATGAGAGATTGTGGACTCTGAGAAACAAACTGGGTTTTAGAGGGAAGAGGGGTGGAGGAATGGGTGAGTCTGGCGGTGGGTATTAAGAAGGGCACATATTACATGAAGGACTGGGTGTGGCACATAAACAATGAATTTTGGAACACTGGAAAAAAAAAAAAAAGAGTGATTTTCAAAGTAATATAAAGGCCCAGAGGTGGACTTCAAATGCCCTCCTGATAAAATTCCAATTGGATAAATAAGCATATCTTTTCCATTTTGACTGGGAAATTATGCATAATTCTACAGTCATCCATTCATCATATTACAAAGATCTACCTTCTGGTGAACTAAACAGTTAATGGTTGTTAAAATATAGTAGTCTTAAGCTAACACAGTCAATTAAGTGCTTATGATTATTTTTGTGTTTTAAATAATATAAAGCCCACTATATAATTTATGTTACCTTACAACAAATGTAAGTTTAATAAAATTAGTAGGTCGTTGTTGTTTATATTGCATTGTTTACATGTAAATATATGAATTCCAGTTTTCTAATAGTATACATATTTAACAATTCATGTATGTTTCTTTCTAATTTATTTTTCTACTGAGACAAAGGTATACATGGGATAGATAGGTCTTTTGAGTTTGAGAACTGACAGACTGGAACCAGGGTATCTGGGGTTTTTTTCTAGACCTGACTCTACCTCTATGGGGTAATGTGAGTCTTTGGGCAAATAGCTTTAATTTCCCCCCCTGTAGGAGTCAACTTTTTTACCTGAAGTTTGAGGGGACTGAACTGAATGATCTTTGTTTATCGCAGATTTATATTTCTGTGACACTACAGATTCATAGGAGATGTATCAGGTGAAAAAAAAAATTTATCAAGATAGCTAATTAGATCAGCCTAATGAGAAACAAAGTAACATCAGTAATGTGTTGTGTTCACAGTTGTGACACTGCTGCCACAAGCTGCTTCTCCCTTTTAATAAAACTACTTGATTTCAAGTTCCTATAAAGAGTGATACTGTGTCTCATTGCAAAAGATATCCCATGTTTAAATCCTGAATGCTAGTGAACAAACCTGGAGCAGAAACATGTAAGAAAGTACAAATGGAAATATCAATCAAAAACAAACCAAAAAAAAAAAACTATACTAGCAACCAAATGTGGCACTTTTCAATTCTCATCAAAATATTATGAACATTAGTAGACATTTTGGCAATAGTTTAATGTCATGCATCTCAAACTGGGGCAACATCCCCAGAAGGAACATTAAATTACAATATGGGGTATCAGCTGGGAACATCAGATTTTCAATGATTCTGTGATGAAATTTTGGACTTCTGTACTCTTAAAGTTAAATAAGGAGTTGAAACTACTCAAATTTTCTTCTTCTTTTTGGGGGAGAAGGAGGGTATGGTGGGATAGATGTTGTCTGTATATATCATGAGTAATGGTAAAGTTGGTACTTCTATGCCTTTGGGGAACCCATTGGAGCTAATGTCTCATAGAGAAGATAATGTGCCTCAACAGTTTCAGAGGCTCATCTAGCTTGTCACCTTATTAACCTGTGAATTATTAATTTTTTATTACACAAAATCTACTGCTCCTCAGAAACCAATTTATTTTCTTGTTGAACTAATGCTTGATTGAATATTGGCTTACAAAGATGGGGCTAACAATATAGCTCCATCTCCCAACATAGTGAATTCCTTGATAAAATTAAAAAAAAAAGTTCTAGGAGTTATTTATTTTTGCAATATTCTTCGTTTCACCATTTATAGAGCAGTATGTCTTAAATTCTAATTTCAGTTAGAAACACTGAAAAGCAAAAAGAAGAGAAAACAGAAAGATAATAGTGTTAAGTTTGAAGTCAATTTAAAGGAAAAGAAAACAGGGGCACCAGAGTGACTCTGTCTGGTGAGTGCTTGACTCTTGTAATTTGGCTTCAGGTCATAATCTCATAATCTCAGAGCCCTGAGATTGAGTCCTGCTTGGGCTCCACACTCACTGGGGAGTCTCTTTGAGATTCTTTCTCTCCCCCTGCCCCCTCTCCCTGCTTGTTCTCTAAAATAAATAAGTAAATCTTAAATCAAACAAAACAAAACAAAAAAATAACCTGAAACCAGGGAGAATTTTGATAGGCATGGCATTGTCCCTGAGACTCCACACAGTGATTTGACAATGAAATGATGGTATTCACCAGAGATAAGTCTGTATTAAGTCTAGCTGTCACTCCAAAAGCTTAGGATATACCTGTCTACTTATTTTAGATATGGATTTTATATTTGAGAATATTCAAGTGAGTCTAAATCTCGCCAATTTTTGTGATCTCTCCTGCAGTGACATTTAAAAATCACATATACACATTTTGAATAAAAATTATTAGAATTGTTGGCAGCTAAAATGAGAATTTTTGGCTAGGGACAAAGCAAAGATATTAAAACTAACATATAAACATTGATCTTTTTTTAATATCACTTTCTGAATTAGCTATAAGATGAAATTCAAGTCATAGGAGAAAATTTGGTAAATCTTGAGGCTTTGTGATATGCACAAATATTTTTTGACTCAAGAGGAAGCATATGTTGTTTTAATAAGTTGTACTCATACAAAACACTATAACAATATAACTTTTATGTGCACAAAGTCATTTTGGATAATTGGTGAAAAGACTGGATTTAATTTCTCTTATATTTGAATGAAATAAAGAAATTCATTTTCATTGGTCAAAATGATGAGATCTATAAGGATATGTTCTTTTTCTAGTATTTCATAATAAAATAATTGGTAAAGAATCTTTCAGGTATATATCAATATCATACACTATATCTTCTAGAAAACACATAGACCTATACAATGAAATACAAAAGTAGTGAGGTAGCAGCTTGAATCAATGGAATTACACAGTTTGAAGACATTTTCAGTCAGTCATTCCATTCTTCGTAAGTACTTTGTCTCAAAAATCTCTTTTTCTATTTTCTCAACGTGCTCAATGGGATGGAAACAATGATAAAATTATTAAAAGAATCAGGAGTTTGGTATAGAGGATAAACAGATGGTTACCAAAGAGGAAGTGGGTGGGTGAATGGGCTAATAGGTGAAGGGCACAAACAGTACACTTACACTGAGTAATATATGGGAGTGTTCAATCCCTATATTGCACACCTGAAGTTAGTAGAACACTGTATGTTAACTACACTGGAATTAAAACACAATTTTAAAAATCCATAATGAAATAATGAAAAAATGATTTGTGTATTTTTATTATAGGCTAATCTGTAATAGCTAGGAGCCTTGCTCTGTTAACCAAATGTACAATGCTTCAACTGGGGAGATTGAGTTTTCGAGATCAAGTTTTAATTGTTAATTTTCTTAAGAAAAAAAAATCACTGTAGTAGGTAAACATCTATATTAGTTAAATAAACACATACCATATTAATGAGATAGTGGCTTACAGAGTCATTAAGATATTTTCCCCCAAGTCTGGATAATCTCGTGTTGGGGTTAATGGAGAGCATGAACTCAGCCATAGTATCTGGCTTGCTAAAATGTAACTCAGAGGCTGCTGGGGACGAGGAAGGTTTTGGAGAAGGGCGTAGGCCTTTGGAATGCTGGAGCCTGCCTGACCACTCCTTCCCAAAGAAGCTTTCTTAGCCCAAACGGTCACCCTGTGATCTAAGAGAGATATGCATTGTCCCTTAGGCTATGTTTAGTAGAACATGGAGATTAGCACATTTTAGCTTCTCATAAACAGATGCCCTATTTTCTAGCAAGACCCCTTGTAACACATCATGTACCTGACAAACAGTGATAAGGATTTGTGATTATCCTGAATGACCAATTAAAGTAGGAGTAAAGAAGAGCAAAGGGTCTTCATCTCTGAGCGTTGACCCCCTTGCCTCCGCCTCTCTTTCGTCCATCAGCGCAGGGATTGCGGGGCATTCCTGGCAATCTTGACCCAAATCAACATGGCAAATATGTAAATTTTTTGCAACTCGATGGAAAATATATATTTTCAAGAGTTGGATAAAGGGAAAAATATTAGGAGCTCACCATGTGTCAGGCTCTGCAATAGGCATTCAAAATAGAAAGTTAATAAGATACAACTATTATCAAAGAATAGATTTCTTCTGTTTAATATGAGAAAATACTTAAAATTAACATATTTATATGGCAGAATTGAAAAAAATACTTAAATTTTTCATTTAGTACAATCAGTATAATGATAAAAATAGTTTTAAACCCAAGTAAAACAGAGCTGATTGTTATAAGCTTTGTCTGCAGAAACAACCCAACGAAAGCTTCAAAGTAGGAAAAAAAAAAAAAACTTCAAAGAAGCAATTATAAGGAGATGATTTTGAAGGCTCTGCTGAACTTCATCAGGAAGATGCCTAGGAGACTGTTTTGCATAACTGGATCAACAAAAGAATTAAACAGCCAAGTAATTTTAGGCAGTGCAAATTACTATTACTACTACTATTATTATTAATTATTATGGACTAGTGTGCTTGGGAATAAAATCCAAGTAGACTTTTGGGAATTGAGTCTGAAAAACCAGAATGGTAATCTAAATATCTCTGACATGCCAAGGCAGCTGAATCTTAAATGTGATGGGAAACCATTGACTGATATAAGAAAGGAATAACAGAATTAGATTTGCATTTTAGAAAGATGATTTTGTCAGTATTTAGAAGAGCTTAAGGAAAGAATCATCCAGTTAAGTCCTATGCATGACCTCATTAGCCTTAAAGACGACAATGGGCTTATTTACAACCATCACAATGGCCACAGAGCATATCATAAAAAACAATAATAATAATAATCTTAAGGACTCTCTCATATGGTTATACTTTACTCCAATGGCTCATGGAAAAAGATGCATTGCTTGGTAACCTGTATAAGATATAATTCTCATGGCATCAGCTTAGATGGAGTTGATTATAAAAAGTGCTTTATGGTATTAAGAACTAATATTGGGGGTGTGGCATGATAAATGCAAAATGTCTCATACTCTATTTTTGTCTTACAATCTTGCTTGGGAACTTCAAGAGATCAATAAATCACACAACCCCACCCTAAGCAGTCTTTTCCTCCTCATCTGCCAGTCCGAACGTGAGCTTGCAGAAATAACAACAGAATGACCTTCCTAATAGTCAAACTATGGCAGTAGTTTTTCATCAAAACACAAATTATTACTATATAATGCAGTAGACACCTGGTATTCAGTCTGGGGAAGCAAAGATTCAAAAATGGAGAAGTGAGAACAAAAAAGAGGGGGGAATTGAGTGAATGCCATAAAATATTAATTTCAGAATATCAGATTTCAGTGTTTCTTTCTAAAAATAAAGTCACTGTAAACTAAGTGAGCCTTCAGCCCAGGAGAGAGTTGATAAAAGCTGCACTGAGGCATGGTCTACATAAACAATCCATTTTCAGGTCCTTTGAATCTTGCACTGAGTTTAAAGCTGTAACAAATGTTGGAATTTTTTTTTTTTTTTTTATTTTTAAGAGACGGAGAGAGAGCAAGAGCTTGTGAGTCAGCAAGGGAGAGGGAGAGATAATCTGAAGCAGGCTCTATACCCAGCAGGGAGCCTGACACAGGGCTTGATCTCTGGACCCTGAGATCATGACTTGAGCCAAAATCAAGACTCAGATGTTTAACCGATGAAGCCACCCAGGTACCCCAACAAATGCTGAAAGATTCTTAAATGGTGGGTAGTGGGAGAGGGGCTGCCTTGGCCCTACTCTTGGTCACACCGGCTCCTTTCCCGCCCACTGAAAGCAAATAACCTACATATTTCCAGATGATAGGTGTCTGACTACTCCACTAAGAATTCTATCACAACATGGGGGCAGGGAGTTGATAGCTCACATCAAGACAGGTGTGAGCCAAGAATCATACTGAAAAATTTCTCATATTACTGACTTTCAATATTTTGGAAATTACTAAATGTAATGGAAAAAAATCAATGAGAAGACTTGCATTATAGTTCTAAATCTGGTCTTCTACTTTCTAACTTTGTATCTCTGAGAAAGAGAGAGATACTTGTACATTATTTATTTTGTAGCACAAAAAACATATCCGTAAAACTTAATGTGATTGATTTTAGCTCAAGAATTTATCTCTGCATGTATATACTAAATACCAAGAATGTGCAAATATATGCTTATAATCAAATGACAGAATTTTTATATCTTTAATATGTTGAACCTCAGTTTTAAATATTAATATATTTGCTATTTATCCTAGGGATTTCATACTGAGCAAAGGTAAATTCTGATATAAAATAAAAGATCCACAAAAAACACAAAAGCCCTCTAAAAAGCATAACTGAAAATTTTTCAATGCCTCATTGAACCTTGAATTTTCTTCATAATAGTTTCACAATCCATGAAATATTAGGAGTATTAATTAATTCATTCATTTATATGCTTCTTCATTCACTCAGTCACTTGCCAAAATCTTGAGCTCACCATGTGCTGTCACTGATACAAAACTGAATAATATGTTTTCTTTGATGAAAAGCACATTGGCAATTCTGACAAAAGAAAGCTGATAGCAAAAGAACAGAGACAAAAAAAATTAAAATTAGAAACAAGACACAAAGAATGTAACAGAGTGCTTAGTACAAGGACAAAAAAGGTGTTCACATGTCAATACATTTTGAGGGTAAACTTTCGTATAAAAATATGTTCAAACAGTTGTTAGCCTTGCATTAACTTAATATAAATGTATAAGGGAAGTTGCATTTAATTAGAATCTATTAGCACAGAATTATGATTCTCAATTTACTGAGTTTCAAAGAGGTTAAAAAATTTGGCTAAAGTCTCAAAACTACAAAGGATGGTCAACTAGTATGAAACACCCAACTTTTCTAATTTCAGAGCCTCTATCCCTTGAGCACTATAGCTTTTTAAAAAGGAAGTAAGAAATTGTTAGGGGTTTGTCATTATCAGAAGAATGCACTTAGGTAGAATAACTTTCCCTCTGGCATTGCCAGATAAAAGAAGGCTACCATATTGGTTAATCATGTCAATACTAACAAGAATATTTAAAATGTCTTAAGGGAATGTTTGTCAGTGTGAACACTTATGCTTCTGTTACATCTTAATCTCCAATTGGACTTCTGCTCTGACTTCTTTTCCTCTCTCTCTCTCTCACCTGTTAATATGCCAGTAATTTTAAAATATGGAAAGTTTATGAAAATAGAGTTCCTACAAATGCTTCCCTCAGTTTGCCCTAATGCTAGCATTTACATAACTGTATTTATAAGGATCAAAACTAGGAAAGTAATATACAGTGCTGCTCATGACTAAACTACAGATCTTACTCAAAATTCCCTGGTCTTTCCAATAATTCCTTTCTTTGTTATTTCAGGATCCCACGTTGCATTTCGTTTTCATGTCTCTTTGGTTTACCCCAATCTGTGATAATCCCTCAGCTTTCCTTGCCTTTCACAAACGATCTTGATGCTTTTGAAGAGTGCTGGTAGATATCAAATTCTATATTGTAGAATTTATTCCACAATTTGTGTCTGTCTGATGTCCTTTTCATGATTAGACTGGCTATACACATTTGAATAAGAATACAAAAGATGTGATGTTTCATCCTTTTCACTATATCATATCAGATGTCTTACTACTCATGATGTTAAGCTTGAACATTTAGTATCTTTTAGTTAAACTAGCATTCAGTATTCGGTATATCAAGGTATTGTTTTCTGTGTTTCTCCACTGAAAGCTTCTATATTCCCTTTTTTATTAATAAATATCTTGGGAGTGGGGCACCTGAGTGGCTCAGTCAGTTAAGCCTCTGCCTTCAACTCAGGTCACGATCATGGAGTCCTGGGATCGAGCCCAACATCGGGCTCCCTGCTAAGAGGGGAATCTTCTTCTCCCTCTCCCTTTGCCCCTCCTCCTGTTTGTGCTCTCTCTTTCTCTAAAATAATAAATAAAATCTTAAAAGAAATAAATATCTTGGAAGAAGATATTTTGAGACTATGCAAATGTCCTATTTTTCTTCAAAATCTCCATCTCTTAGCATGTGCATAACATTAGATAAGTTACTTAAATTCACTGCCTCAGTTTCTACATATTTAAAATAGAGATAATAATTATCACATAGAGTTTTATAAATATTAAATAAAGCATCTCATATAAAGAGCTTAGAAAAAATGTTTTGCACATAATAAGCATTCACTGTTTTTCTTTTAAATGTCAATGTTGGGGGCGCCTGGGTGGCTCAGTGGGTTAAGCCGCTGCCTTCAGCTCAGGTCATGATCTCAGGGTCCTGGGATCGAGTCCCGCATCCAGCTCTCTGCTCAGCAGGGAGCCTGCTTCCTCCTCTCTCTCTGCCTGCCTCTCTGCCTACTTGTGATCTCTCTCTATCAAATAAATAAATAAAATCTTTTAAAAAAAAGGTCAATGTTGTACATTCTGAAGGATTAAAGAAAAAGTTAAAAAATACAAGAGCACAAAAATTCTGATAGGCCTAGGAACCATGAGCAGTAGGAACCATGTCATCTTTGAAAGATGGAAAGAAAGCTGGAATGGTGGGAGATAGAGCAGAGAGAAGAGAATTCTGAGATGAAGCTGCAGAGTTTGGAAAGGCCTTATAGCAATGCCTTAGCCTAGGGCATTATTTTACCCTAAACAAATATAAAAGACCCTAAGGATGGCCATTTAACACTTTTTAAAAAATTTCTTTTAAGATTTTATTTATTTATTTGATAGAGAACATGAGTGGTGGGGAAGGGCAGAGGGACAAGCAGGCTCCCCACTGAACTGGCAGCCAGATGCCAGGCTAGATCCCAGGACTCTGGGATCATGACTGAAGTACCCAAGGCAGATGCTTAACCAAATGAGCCACCCAGGTGCCCCAGCCTTTTAACAATTTTAAAAGCCAGCAGTAATATGGCCTGATACTTAGTTTAAAAATATTCCGTCTATAATCTGGGTAGTATTTTGAAAGTACAAAAGAAGACCTGGCAAGATCAGTTAGGACATCAATATGTTGGATATCGGACAGGAATGGCTACAACAGAGATGAAATGTGAAACAAAACTAGACATCTTCCATTATAATGCATTCCTCTCTTGGCAATTTCTCCTTTACAGGAAAGTGCCAGCTCTTTGCCAAAACTGGGCAACCAGATGTTATCCTGGTATAACTCATTCTGGTTATAGAATGTGAAATGTCTGATTTTTCCTATTTTACCTTCATAGTAATCCCATGGCATAGTACTGTTATTATATGGATTCTACAAATAAGGAAACTGAAGTTCAAAAGGTTAAGTCATCCAATACCGTCCAGACCAAACCAATCTAATCAATCACCAAATTTTGTTCATTCTGTGTCCGAAGTATTTTTCCTTTCCTTTTCTTTTCTTTCTTTTCCTTTCCTTCTTCCTTTTTTTTTTTTTTTTTTTTTTTTGAGAGAATTTTAAGCAGACTCCATGCCCTGTGCAGAGCAATACACAGGGCTCAATCTCATGACCTGAACCAAAACGAAGAGTCAGTTGCTTAACCAATGGAGCCACCCAAATGCCCCTGTATCCTCAGTATTTCTTAAATAACGTCTCCTTTCCTTCATCTCCATGGCCACTAGTTTGGCTTGGGCTTCCCCAATACATCCTCCAATTTTCTTCTAACCTAATTACTTCCAGCATTGCTGCTCTCCAGTCCGTTTCACATTTGAAACCAGAGTGGTTACCCGAAAGATCAAATCTGGGTATCTTCCTCCCCTCCTCAAAACCTCTTCTTGGTTTTCCATGGCTCACAGGGCGAAGAGCAAACACCATAATGCTGATGAATTCACTCAGACCCTCTCTAGCCTCCTACACCAGCAACCTCTTTCCTCACTTTTCCTTTTATCCCTATCCCTCTCACTTTATCATTCTGTGTGACAACCAGTCACAAGAACGTGCGGTTCCTCTGAATGCACCCTACTCCCAGCTGGTGGTACTTGTGCACACTGGTAACCCAGTCCCTGGTACTTCCTCAATCCATTTCTTCACTCAGGCACATCGTTTCATGGGCCTGGGTTTAGTGATGATTTTTCCTTTTCTAGGAAAGCTTCCATTTCTCGAAAAAACTAAATGTATGCCTCTTAGGTAATTCCATATACCTTGCACTTACACCTATTACTATGCTTAATACTATATCTTCCCTATACATTCTTCTATGAATCCTATTCTCCTTCCTCTAAATGGTAGCTTCTTCAAAAGCAGGGTAGTGTCTATCTTGTTCATCATTGTATTATTAATGTCTTATACAGTGTTCATTCCACAATACGTGCTAAATATAGAATTCTAATTGGTTTCAACTAGGATGGCTGAATAAGTCATTTAAATAATAAATATACATACAAAATAATCGCAGTGTTGATTTTTCAAGAACAGCATAAATAGCAAATATTAGTGAAGTTAAGGAAATTTCAGAAATGTTTAATATGATAGGCATATCTCTATGTGTATAGATCAATAAGTTGCAAAAACCAATTTAAAACATTTACCCATCTGAAACAAGATGTACTTTTCTATTTCTCATTCAAATCTCATTCATGAATATCTATACAATGATGACCACCATTAAAATATGACGCCAGGCTCCAATTGTTATTTTATACTAACGGTTTAGAGAATGACTTTCTGTTAGCTCCAAATTCATGGCTTTCTATCTTTACTGGATTCCCCTTTCCAGATGCAAGAGCTAGAGTGTAATCAATCATGGTTACTGATCTTTAGCCCCAGCATTCCCTAATTTGGTTGCTAAAAATGCTTTTATTCCCCTGGAACAGGTAGATTATGAGTGTGTTCCTTGGCTCATTGGACATGAGCATGAAGTGGTGTGAACAAGAGGGTAACATGGAGAGACAGCAGGTCTGGCATTAGAAGTAGCAGCATCAGGAGTCTCAGCAGGGGTGACAGCATTTCGAGACACTTCACAAGCATCATGTCATGAGTCCAACCTGTTCAGGTCTCTCCTGCCTAGGGAGGCTGGTTCTTGATTAATATCAAGTCAAGTGTTTTGTCCTTGTAAGGCTTTACTTAGTAAGCCTGAGGTTAAAGATGATTTTTCCTTTTATCTGTGACTATTTTATCCTTCATTTATAGACGGAGGGTCTTTTCTCCCACAAGAAAATTCCAGTATGCTAAACCTCTTTTGATTTAACAGTCGTCTACTAAAAAGGATTAGATGAACAAGATAAATTCAATAAAATTATAGATGAAGATAAAATAATTTATATTCGGTGTCCATATCTAAGAGTGAAATTGAGTTCCTTTTCTAGGGTGGATTTTTAACATGCAAGGAATTGTAATCTGTCACTAAAGCCAGGTGGAGCATGTCCCAAAACGGTCATCTTGATAGCGTAAGTAGCTGTTGTATGATATGCATGAACAGAAGTCCTGTAAGTTAAGATATTAGGTTTGTGACCACTGTCACCTCTACCTGTGTGACCTTAGCCAGTCAAATGCCTTGGCAATAATCAACTATGTTGCTGTTGCCAGAAACAGACAGACACAGTTTCTCTTTGATGATGGGAGTTTAGTATAAAGCTATGTGGTAAAATGTCATGGAATGGGAAATTGTGCTAGCAATTTTATAATAGCACCAGTTCTGGAGTTTCAAAACTAGAATGAGGTAGCTGAGAGAGGAATAGAAAAATAATTAAACATCACATAGGATGAAACCAGGATTCTTATTATTAATAACTATTATTAATATTGTCAAGACATATGATATGGCTAGGTAAGTTTATCACCATGCAGTAGGACCATCCTCATCAAAGATGGTTTTATACCAAGCCATCTCATTGGCTATTGGCTTTTACTCTGATCTGTCTAAACAGGTTGGCTTTGACTCACAAACATATTCTTCCTATAATCAATTGTGGCCAGAACAGTAGCTTCACATTTACTAATTGAAACTGATAGGTCATTGTAATTTGTTCAGAAAAAAAAATATTGGGGGACAGTTTCCTCAGAAAGGACTGAGTATGTTTTCCTTTTGATAAAGGTACTAAACTCATAGGTTGGCCATTGATATGTATATATTTTTATATATGCATATATAATTTTATATAGAAAATTTTATATGTATTTTTTATATATATAATTTATACATATATAATGCATATATACTTAATTGTAACATATTAGGGGAGATATGAGTGATTATTACATCATGCTAAACAAGAGGGTTTTTTTTTAAAGATTTTATTTATTTATTTGACAGAGATCACAATTAGGCAGAGAGGCAGGCAGAGAGAGAGAGAGAGAGAGAGGAGGAAGCAGGATCCCTGCTGAGCAGAGAGCCCAATATGGGGCTCGATCCCAGAACTCTGGGATCATGACCTGAGCTGAAGGCAGAGGCTTTAACCCACTGAGCCACCCAGGCGCCCCTAAACAAGAGATTTTTAAGAGTTTTATATGTTTTCTAATGTATTATCAGCTATAAACAAAGAATCTCATTTAATGGATTAAAATATATTTGATTTTATTTATTAAGATCCCAACTAGAGTCACATTTTAAGTGAAAAAGATTTTATGGAAATCAGTTATGTGATGTTATTTGCCCAATGTAGTAAATGCTCCTTATTTGTGATTTCTATATTTGCAAATTCATCTACTCGCTAAAATTTATGTGGAACTCACGTTTCCCTCCCTCCCCCCCACCCCCACTGCCCTGAACACATGAGTTACTCTCAAGTCACTTGCAAGCACTCCCAGAGTAAGGAAACTTTTGAGTTGTCCCTGGGGGGATGCGTTTCCAGCTGAGGTCAAATAAGGCTCTACCCTCTTGTTTCAGCTCTCCTGAGTGACCAAGTGTCTTTTTTGCTGTTTATTTATTGCCATATATTTTGCTTGTTTGTGCTTTCTCTTGGTAATTTTATTGTTTAAAGTGGCCTTCCTGTGTAGTACTGAGGAGCTAGCTACTGTTCAAAGCATAGGGTGTCTGTGATGTGCCTTATAGACAAATATGTGGATCCACTTTGTTCAGGCATGAGATAATAGCACCCTTGGCTCTAGGTTCAACGTTAATGAGTCAACCACATATTAAATAAGGGTCTTTAAGCAGAAACACATACAAAATAAGGTTACGTATTATTTGGTTGATGAAAATGGGACCAGAGCCTCACCGGAAACTAATCCCATATCTTCATAAATGACTCAGCATTCACTGAGTCACTGTTTGCAGTGACTTTTATAGATCACAACTATCACATGTTTTTTAAATTGACTATATTGATTTCATTGACTGTATGTTCCTGCATGGCACAGAACAACAGAGTAAGCAAATGGTGATTCGTAAAATGAACTTGCTATCATGAACAAAGATTTAAGTTTAATTTATATAATGGCAATCACAGTAATAATAAAAGGAAATTTGGGGGTGAGGTGGAAAGAGCTGAACAAGTTAGAGTGTTGAAGAGTGAGGAATGTAACCTCCTTGTCACTGATTGAGTTCCAGGTGAACTTTGTGTAGAACTCAAGCACAGAGCCATGTTTTCAGTAGTTATTTTGCCTGTCTGTCTCACTTAAGAGACCATGGATTTCTTAATAAAGGGGACCATGCCTCACTTAGGAAATCTGAGTATATCCAAAGCCAAGACATAAATGAAGTTGGCAAAATTATGTTCATCGTCCATATTGCAATGGCTCTTCTATGCCTTGCTGAAATAATCCCTCCAGGGTTTATTAATCCCTCCACTCCTAGTGGATATGGAGTCACTTAGCAAGAGCTCCTTAATGCTTCTGACTCACTTGAGTTTCCATGAGGCCAAATTTATTTATAGTTCGCTTGTGTGGCTTTGATCCTCTTTCCCTGTGGACCACACCATCTCTTGACTCTGCTAAATTTCCACACATCACTATGGATTCTTACTGACATATCTGACACCAGCGCTGCTTGGTTTGGGCAGTAGTCCCCCCACCCTGGACACTGTTGATGAATTGGCCCAAACCATCTGCCATTCTCTGTGTTGGACACTGTTGCTCTATCTTCCATGTACCGCTCTCCAGCCAGACACTACACCAAGAGCTGTCTTCTAGGTGTCGAGGTTGAGTGGTATTCTGTGGTTTGGGAAGTAAAATACACTTCTCATTTTGCTTCTACATTTCATTAAAAAGGCAACACTGAATTGCTCCCCGAATGAATACGCTTACAAAGTTTTCAGTAAAAAAACAAAAACAAAACAAAACTCCTTGCTTTTACTCATACTCCCCTCTCACTAGAACTCAGTAGAAGTCTATGGGCCATTGATAGTGAAAGAACAAATTATCTATACTATCCAAAAAAACTTTTTTTCAACACTGGATTATGACATCTTGTTCTGGGTCCAAAATGATAGAGGATTGTGGTTCAGAGTGTAGGTTCTCAGCCTTACTGACTGTATTTCAACACTGGCTCCTCATCATAATTGTTGAATGATCTTTGGCAAATTACTCAATCTCCATGGGTCTCACATTCCATAGACCTAAAATCAATATTATAATGGTACCATTAAATTGACTAGCACGATTACATGAGCAGTATTTAAAACAGGCATTATTAAACACTCAGTAGGTTTTAGTATTATTTTTCCTTTCATATATGTCCTTACCTCATACAAATCGATGTGAATTAGACTCACTCCATCATGCCAGACACAACTAGGTATGTCTTAATAGTAGGTTTGGACACACAGATCTCTAAACTTTCAGTACCTAGCAGCTAGCACATAGTAAGGAGATTTGTATTGAATACATGATAAGTACAGACAGAAGCATCAAAACATGCAGAAAGAATAGAGATCATTAATAAATATACAATTGTGATTATAGTAAGCAGAAAGACAGGAGAGCTATATCCTGTCCGGTAATAAGCAACATGCTTTATTGGTGCTCAGTAAACATTTCCCGGGGTGCCTGGGTGGCTCAGTCAGTTAAGCAGCTGCCTCTGCGCCAGGTCATGATTTCAGGGTTCTGGAATTGAGCCAGATTCTCCCTCTCCCTCTGCCGATCTCCCTCACTTGTGCTCCCTCTCACTCTCTCTCATAAATAAATAAAATCTTAAAAAAAATCATTTAAATGAAAAATGTTATTCTTCACTTACTAATTCTTTATGCCATGCACTATTTATTCCCGTAGTATGTTCCTTCTCCTACGAGAATACTCCTATTTTCGTAGTACGTTTCTTCTCCATTTTGTGGGAAGAACTGAGGCAGAGTAAGGGTAAGTAATCTGTCCAAAATGGTATGGCTAAAAATGGGGCAGTGCACAGAATGACATGTTGACAATCTGAACATGAAAGCATGGTCTTAATTATATTCTCTCGTTCTTTCTTTTTTAAAAAATTACCTTCTTAGCAAAAGGAAAAGGTAAATGGACGGAGGAGAATTTAACAAGGGTGCACATACTCTTGTGTCCACACACCTGCATTTGTTACCAGAGCCCTTGTTACTTAAATTATTATGGGCATCTATATAGTTTTCTATGCCTCAGTTTGCTAGCCCATCCAAAAGGGATAAACACGATAGATACATTCTAGATTGTTACAAGGCTTAAACGGGGTCGGGAGAATATACACACAAATTCAGTGCCAGGCACATAGAAAGTGCTTTATTAAATAGCTGCAATTATCATTATTTTCCTTGTGCTTGATTTTATTTTTACTTATAGTTCTTATTTTAATAACTTATCTGCTCAAAGACAAAGTGAAAAGATGAAATTGCATTAATGATCCATATTTATTTTAAATGTTACCCATTCAAATTGGTTCTAAGATAATTTGGTGGGTAAAAATGTCAGCATCCATTCTTTGGAATATGAACTTATCTGAAACTTTTTATTATCTAATTATTTTTACAGAAAGGGGGTTTCTATTCAACTCTTACAGACACAAGTATCACAATAGAAGAAATACAGGCATACTGCTCAGGCACTATTTGCTTTTGAAAGAACTAGAAAAATAAAACAGATTCTTCCAAGAAACCATTGTATGAGAATAATAGCAAAACCTTAAGATATCTCTTATTATGGTCATGACTGTTCTTACAATGGCACTTTGTATACATAAAACACATTTTGCAAAATAGACTTAAAATATAAATAATAACTTTTCTTCTATGAATTGTACAGAACAAGAGAATGTTAATTATCTGTTGTTAAGTACTTTGATCATTCCTCTGTACATTATAGACATCAGCAAAGATGCCGACCTGCAACAGATAATTCAAGATACTTCCTGATTTTAAGCAGTAGGGCAATTGTTCCAAGTTGTTCTGAATGTGGCCTACAAAAATGAGCAGTTCTTCCATGAAAGATCATAATTATTTCTGGGCTACTACTGGGAAATTGTACCATAATTAATATGTTTTGAAAATATAAGTTCACATATACTTATAAAATTTTGTATAAATAGATGTTTCTATTTAAATTCAAAATTCTCATTCTAAATTGAGAACTATTTTTTTAGAAACTGCAAGTTCTTTTTAAGCCTGCAATTAAGAGTTCTCATTATACCTAATCATCAAGGTCTCCACAATCACAGTCTTTTAAAATTTGTATATAAATATATATGTTTTCTTAGAGCTCTGTTCATATCATTAGTTGTCAGTTGTGTTCAATAGTTTTCTCCTATTCCCCGAAGAGCACCCCGGGGAAAGGAGCCTGTATTTTCTTTGCCTTTTTCTTTCTTTCTTTCTTTTTTTTTTTATTTCGATTTTATTTATTTATTTGACAGAAAGAGAAACAGCAAGAGAGAGAACAAGCAGTGGGAGGGGAAGAAGGTTAAAGCAGGCTTCTATTGAGCAGAGAACCCGATGTAGGGCTTGATCCCAGGACCCTGAGATCATGACCTGAACCCAAGGTAGAAACTTAATGACTGAGCCACCCAGTGCCCCTGATTTTTTCTTCTAAGACCTACCCTCTTGCTAGGCATTTGAGGTGTGTAATAGCTATTGAAATGAAATCAACAATGTTACAATTAGTTCATTTATGCACAATAGTAAAGTGATAAAAATTAAGGAAAATATACTTCTTTAAAATACTGAACATTTCATGATAATTCTATATATATTTATTCATATATATATTTAATCAACATACAGTTACTTAAAGTAGGTATGTTCTGAAAGCTGATATCATCCTACGTCTTGGTCAAGGCACAGCTAATCCTTCATGTTTTTGATCTGCTAGTTTTTTGAAATGATTTTATTTATTTATTTGTCAGAGAGAGAAAGAGAGTGTGAGCACAAGCAGGGGAGTGGCAGGTGGAGGGAGAAGCAGGCTCCCTCCTGAGCAAGGGGCCTGATATGGGAACTCGATCCCAGCACCCTGGGATCATGACCTGAGCCAAAGGCAGACGTTTAACTGACTGAGCCACCCAGGCATCCCTGATCTGATAGTTTTAATGATAAATATTCCAAAAACATTTTCCAGAATATTTTTCTCTCTCAAGGTATGGACATTCTCCCTGATGATCAGGAGATACTTCTGGATGAATAAATACATCCGCTAACTTAAAGTCGTAATAAGTGATACAAGAAAAGAACAAAGCAAAGTAAGGAAACAGAGTGGTGGAATTGTGGTGCATTTTCTATTTTGTTTAAGGTAGTCAGGGAAGGTCTCTGTGATGAGGTGATATTTAAGTGGAGCCCTGAAGGAGGTGAAGAAAAACAGGAAGTCCGGTGGGGAGGAAGAAGAACATTCTAGTGGAGGAAACACTAGTGCAAATCTCTGAGGCAGGAAAGAACTAGATGTGTTTTAAAGAATAGCAGGAAGTTCCATGTGATCCAAACAGAGTAAGCATAGCTGAAGCAGAAGGCATGCATGATTAGTATTAAATCAGTGAGGCCTTGAGACCTGAATTAGGAAGCTGATTCTTTTCTAAATATGATAGAAATCACCAGAAAATTTTGACGATGGATGTGGTATGATCTTCTCTAATGTTTTAAAAGATGACTCTAATGGCTACATAGAGACTGGACCAGATTAGGAAAAAAAAAAAATAGACAGACAATTAAAGTTAGTTTTCAAGTTCTTAGTTGTAAGGTCCTATAGCATATTGGGCTATATGTCTGAGAATCAACTGTAATAAAGCCAAATAGAATCACATGGAAGGAAGAGCCAAATAGAGAAGGAAGGTGGTTATAAAACTAAGCATGAGTGACTCAGACATTTAGGGATAAGAAGAGAGACTCTAACAAAAAAGATGAAGAAGGAGTGGAGGATGGAGGATAAAAATGCATCAGAGAGATGCACAGAGTAAGCCAAGTGAAAAAAAAGAATATTAAGAACAAAGTCATCAAATTTATTGAATACTACTAAGAGGTACAACAAGGACTAAGATTTGATCACTGAATTTGATAAATGGTTATTATTGATGGTCTTGATTAAATAGATATAGAAAATATTAAACATTCCATTCATAGGTTTAATATAAAGGGAAATATATAAATGGAACTATAGAGGAGATATGTAGTCAATAAAGCCATATTGTTGAATTTTGTTTTCTGTGATTATGTGTTTTCTAAAACTGAAATTTGTTGGAAGCTTTTAAACTTAGAGGTTATGGTTGATGCACAAAAAGTATGTGTTTTAGATTTCAGAAAGAATTTATAGATGATTTTTATTAGAACAAAAATCATAAGCCAACTTATTCTGGACACTTGAGTAAGATTGTACACAACAATATTCCTTTATGGATCTACTTTTTTAGAAAGTAAATGTTCTTAACACAAAATAAGCATTCTGGTGTAGAGTGGAATTGAAAAGTATTCCATATGGAAAAGATTTACTGCAAGAATTATAGAACACCCATAGTGACAATGGCTGCTATCCTAACCCAGCCACAATTTTTATTCACATAACTCAAGTTGTGAAGAAGGTCTTACTTTTCCTTACAACACTAAAAAAGAGTTTGCCACCTGCGTCTCACCACATATCTGTAAATAACAGATTGCACCAATTATGTTAGTGTTGTGTTGCTGTGCATTAAAATAAAATGCAGCAGTGGGAAAGATTTATAGGCAAATTCCTCCTTTAGAATTCTAAAGCTGATAAGCAGAGAGGTATGAATTATTAAACTGAATAGAAGCTTTATAGAAAGGCTTGTAATCAAGCTTTGCTTGCACAAAACAAGAAACCTGTGACTAATTTCAAATAATGTTGTTTGCCTAACAAAATGGGACATTTAAAGGTCAACTTTATAATGAAAATCTGATTTCAAGGAAAGAAAACACTTACTTTAGTCTTATATTTCACTTAGAATAGACATCATATCGAATAAAATAAAGCACAGTGTCACAGCTAGAAGTTAAATGTTTCTGATGATAGTTTACAATGACTTTAAATATATGGTAGGGTAGCAACTGAAAAAAAAGCCTAAAGGTTAGAAAATCAAATTGTAAGTTTAGGTAACCAAAGTTAGATAAATACCAGTTTTTATCTTAACTTTGATTTAAAAAATACAAACTTCCAGACAATTGTGCTCTTACCTTAGTATGATTATCCCCTCTTCAACTTTCTCCTAGGAAAAAATAAGTTGAGGCAGTTAATTAATAATGGAGATAAAAAAAAAGGAGCTCAGAGCAATCTGAGATTTCATAGCTTTGAATATTGCATTAGGTATATTTATCTAGGAAAAACTTTCCTCTTTTTCATCAATGCTACAACTTAATTCTCTTTTTAATTTAATGTCTGGAACAGACAATAGTAATTACTTTTTTAAAGAACTCACATTAAAAAAAAAAACTCCTTCTATTTCTGATTTTCTGATTTCAGAAATGGAAGAGGGCATGTTACAAATCATACCACATACAAAGGATCATAAGGGATCTTATATCCTCACAATGAGGACAATTATACACACACAAATTGAACAACTTAGAAGAAATGAATAAATTCCTAGAAACACACAATCCCCAAAACTGAATTATGATGAAATAGAAAATTTGAACAGACCAATTATTAGGAAAGAGATTGAATCAGTAATCAATACCTCCCAACAAACAAAAGTCCAGGACCAGATGGCTTCTCTGGTGAATTTTAACAAACATTCAAAGAAGAATTAAAATACCAATCCTGCCTAAACTTTTCAAAAAAATAGAAGGGGAGGAACTCTTCCAAATTCATTTTATGTGCCCATTATAACCCCAGAACTAAAGCCAAACTAGGATGCCACATACACACACACACACAAAAATAAAGAATTATAGGCCAATATCACTAATAAACATAGATGCAAATATATTTAATGAAATATTAGCAAACCGAATTCAACAATACATTGAAAGGATCATACACCATGGTCAAGTAGAATTTATTTCAGGGATGCTCAAGAGTAGTTCAACATCCATAAATCAGTCATTGTGATACATCATACTAATAAAATGAAAGATAAAAATGATAAAAGCATTTTAATAGATGAAGAAAAAAATTGATAAAATTCAACATCCATTTATGATAAAAAAAAAAGTCTTAGTAAAATGGGAATGTACCTACACATCATCGAGGCCATATTTGACAAGCCCACATCATATTCAACAGTGAAAAGCTAAAAGCTTTTCCTCTAAATCCAGAAAACGCCAAAGATGCCCATTCTTTCTACTTTTATTCAATCTACTATTAGAAGTCCTAGCCAGAGCAATAAGGGATGAAAAATAAATAAGAGGCATCTAGAATGGAAAGGAAGACATAAAACTATCACTATTTGCAGATGACATGATACATAAAAAACTACAAAGAGTCCATCAAAAAACTGTTAGAATTAAGAAATGAATTCAGTAAAGTGGCAGGATACAAAATCAACATGAAAAAGAAAAATTACTGCATTTCTGTACATTAGTAGTAAACTATCAGAAAGAGAAATTAATAAAAAAAAATTCCCATTTACAATTGCATTGAAGAGAAAAAAAAGTGTAGAAATAAATTTAATTAAGGAGATGAAAGACCTGTACATTGAAAACAGCAAGATATTAAAGAAAGGAATTGAAGATATTCCATGCTCATGAATTGGAATAATCAATATTGTTAAAATGTCCATACTACATAGTTAATGCAATCCCTGTCAAAATTCCAGTAGCATTTTTCATAGAAGTAGAACATCCAAAAATTTGTATGAAACCAGTAAAAAACAAAAAACAAACAAACAAACAAAAAAACCAGAGTAACAAAGGAAATCTTGGGAAAGGTGAACAAAGCTGGAGGCATTATGCTCCCTAATTTAAAAATACATTAAAAAGCTATAGCAATAGAAAAATAGGGTATTGGCATAAAAACAGATAAGTAGAACAGAATAGAAAACCCACAGATAAACCCATGCATGTATGGTTAATTAATTTATGACTAAGGAGCCAAGAATATACAATGGGAAAAGAAAATCTCTTCAATAAATTGGAAATTAGACAGCCACATGCAAAAGAATGAAACAAACACTATTTTATAACATACACAAAAATTAACTCAAAATGTATTAAAAACTTGAAATTAAAACTTGACATCATAAAATTTTTAGAAGAAAACAGAGATGATAAACTGTTTGACAGAGTTTGGGCAATATTATTATTTTTTTTAAATCTGAAACCAAGAGCAAGAGCAACAAAACCAAAAATAAGAAATTAGGACTATGTTAAACTAAAAGTATCTTATACAGCAAAGGAAATCAACAAATGAAAAAGGCAACTTACTGAATGGGAGAAAATATTTACTAATCATATATCTGATAAAGAGATAATAATTAAAATATATAAAAAATTATATAACTCAGTGGCAAAAGAAAAAAACGACATTCTGATTAAAAATTAAACAGAAGATCTAAACAGACATGTTTCCAAAGAAGACATACAGATAGTCAATAGATGCATGATAAGACTCTTGACATCATTAATCATCAGGAGAATGCAAATCAAAACCATGATGAGATATTACCTCATACCTGTTAAAACAGCTATTAACAAAAAGACAAAAAAAAAATCACACATGTTGACAAGGATGTACAGAACAGAGAACCCTTGTGCCCTACTGGTGGAAATGTAAATTGTTACAACCAGTATGGAAAACAGTATGGAGGTCCCTTGAAAAGTTAGAAACAGAACTACTATATGATCCAGCAATTTCACTTCTAGGTATTTACCCAAAGAATACAAAAAGACTAGTTTGAAAAAATATATGCACCCATACATTTATTGCAGTGTTATTTATAATAGCCAAGGTGTGAAAGCAACCTAAGTGTCCATTGAAGATAAATGGATAAATTCATGTGTGTGTGTGTGTGTGTGTGTGTGTGTATACACAGCATGAAATATTATTCAGCCATAAATAAGAATGAAATCTTGTCATTTTCAATAACACAGATGGATCTACAGGGTATAATGCTAAGGGAAATAAGTCATGGAGAGAAAGACAAATACCATATGCATCCAGTCATATGTAGAATTTAAGAAACAAAACAAATGAACAAAGAAAAAGAGACAAAAACCAAGAAAAAGACTCTTAACTACAGAGAACAATGATGATGATTACCAGAGGAGAGGTGGACAGGGGAATGGGTGAAATAGATGAAGGGGATTAAGAGTACACTTAACATGATGAGCACTGAGTAATGAACAGAATTGTCGAATCACTATATTGTACACCTGAAACTAGTACAACACTGTAGGTTAACTATACAGGAATTAAAATTAAAATAAAAAATAAAAAAATACATGTCTTTCTTCCACATAGGATATATCCTTATCTTTAAATTTATGATAGAGTATTATGGTTGTTCACATTTAATATAAATAGATGTATTTACATTTATAAATAACATCTTATTGTTTATTTTCTCACATATTCTACGTTCTTTCCTTTTTCTACTAAATTATCATAATTTTCTCATTTTCTCAACTATAAGGTTGTTATAAAATATTTTCCTATTTGTTTAATGGTAATCCTAAAAATGCACAATATGCACTCTTGACTTACTAGCTTCTCCTAAAAATAAGTATTATTATTACTTCCCAGACAATTGTGTAACTTCTTTCTTTTTTTTTTTTCTTTTTTCTTTTCTTATTTTTGTTTTGTTTTTTGTTTGGTTCTGTTTTGAGAGAGAGAGAGAGAAAGCACCTGTGGAGGGGCAGAGGGAGAGGAAGAGAGAGAATCCTAAGCAGGCATGTTCAGCATGGAGCTGAAGCAGGGCCCAATCCCATGACTCTGAAATCATGACCTGAGCCAAAAATCAGGAGTTGAATGCTTAACTGATTGAGACACTCAGGCACCCCAATTTTATAACATTTGAACACATACCTCTTTTTTTCTTCCTCCTACCTTTGGTGTTACTATTATCATGCACTTTATTTCTACATTTATTTTGAACTCCATTGTGCATTATGATTATTGTTTTCTACAGCCAATATTTATTTAGATTTACCATTAGTTACCCTTAGTTACCATTAAATTTACCACAGTTATCATTGCTGTCTCTTCCTTTCTACATTTCCATAATCAATCTGGCATAATTTTTATGTCTGAAGAATTCATGTTAGTATTATTTTAGTATGGGATTGTTGGTGATCAATTTTATCTCTTTATTTTGTTGCTTTTCTTTGTACTTACTCTAAGTGAAATTCGCTGTGCTGCTTGAATATGTGGCTTATGGCTTGATGTCTTTTTTCTATGTAAAAAAAAAAACTGTAGCCATTATCTTTTTGAACATCAGTTCTCTCTCTTTCTCTTCTAATTCTTTTGCTAAGTTATAAATTTTACAATTTCTTGTATGTCTCTTGTACTTCTCTCTTAATCTTTCTTTCTTTCTTCTTTCTTTCCTTTTTTGTTTTAATTTGTTTTCTTTCTCTGTGTTTTAGTCTGGATAATTTCTACTAACATGTTTACCAGTCAGCTCTTCACTTTTTCCAGGATGCTCTTAAACTCATCTATAGTTTCTTATTTTCATAGTATTCATTTATTCAGTTCTAAAATTACTGTTTGATTATTTTTATATGGAATATATATATTCCTGTAATCTGATAAATTTCTCCATCTTGTCATTAATTTTCCTTGATGTATTAATTACATTTATTTTAAAGTTCATGGCTGAAAAATTCAGTATCTGGACCATCTTAAAACTGTTTCTGCTATCAATTGTTTTTCTTAGTAATTCTCTTAGATTGTCTGTTAGCATTTCTCCATGTGTGGGACACTGTGTTATAAAACGTGATAGAGGCTTTGGATATCTTCCTCCAGAGAACATTTACCCAGTCGTGTCTCAGGCTACTTTCTGCAGTAGGGGAATATCCCCTTAGTCCACAATCAGCTTCGTTAATTGGAGCCTCCTTGTCATACGGATCAATGCTTGATGTATTTCAGGCTTACCACTTTCCAACTGAACTCCCATTTATTTTCAGAAAATCTAAATATTCAACATTGTGAGACTGTCAAAATCCCCATTAAAAACCTTACCCACTGTCCACTAGGATTTTTAGTATCTGTCTCAGTGTATAATAAGAACTGGAAAATAATGCGAGGAGAAAGCCAGACAATGTCATGTTCAACCTTCTCTGTACAGAGCTTCTCTTGAGGATCTTGGTTACACAAGTTTTGTCCGCTGAGGCAGCCTGGCCAAATTGCATTTTTCTCTCTCTATTTTCTAAAATTGTCAAATGCTTCACATTTGTATGCACCACATTGGTTTTCCTCTACCAAACTTTTTAGCCAATCACTCTATGCCATGCCAGACTTAAAAAGGGCCCTAAGGAGAAAAGTGAGATGGGTTGTTTGCATTCATCTCAGTAAATTTCCCCTCTTTCAAGAGTTATGGCACCTCCTGTCTCAGATGCCCCAGGAGCAATTGTTGCCTTCACCTTATGTGTAAATTATTTTTTTTTTTTTGTGCTTTTCCAACCTTTCTTATAACAGAAACCTTGCAATAGTCTAGCTTTTGGTTTGAATGGTATGTTCAAAAATGATCTTATATATATAAATAATTAAGGCATCTTAAGAGAGTGTCATGCATGTTGTGTGGTTAATTTATAATTATGATTAGTCCAATATGTGCAACTGAACTTCAAGACAAAAAGTAAAAACCCAACCTCCTTATTACATCAGGGCTTTTAGGTTTAATTACTGCAATTCTAACAATCACAGAGGGCATGTTGCATATGTTGTAAAATTACAGAGGTTTAAAATTAAGAGTAGCCCTGATTAGAATAGCTAGAATACATCTTACGTGTCCTCCAAAAGTATACAATAAACCACATTCTCTTTACTATTTTACTGATAGTAAAGACAGATCTGTGATTAGAGTCCTGTAGCTTCATATGAAATCAATGTCCAATTCCTCTAGAAAGGATTTAATTTGTGTGCCAATCTCAGGAATTTAAGAATTGATCAGGATATTCTAGTGAATGAAGAATGAGCTGATCTCTCTTCCTTTTCCCCCATAAACATGCACGCTGCCTAAAAGCTTTGAAAAATGACATTAGAAGAGAGAAACTCGGATGATTGTCCCATCCTTTGCATAGTTAAGGATTTGTTTACTATGAAGCATTCACGGCTTTCCATATGTGTACCCAACAGACATTTCAGCATTTTTTAACTTTGGAAAATGAAAAATGACCAAAACTACTAGATGTTTAGGAGTCCTTTCAAGTAAAATTGTACTTTAATAATAACTATATCATTTAGATATATGAAATGTTAGAACATTTATGTAATAGACAAAAGCTTATCGAACCTAAAAATATTCTTGATACTCAGTACCCCAAATTATAGAAACAAAATCCCTTCTACCTTTTGTAATTAGGGTACATGAAAGTGACTGTGTAGAAGATGATAAAAGTCAGCGTAGAAGCACTGTTGCCTCCTTATTTATCAATATTAATTTCATGAAAATTATAACTTTTTACCAACTGGTCCAAAACTTTGGAGGAGAATAGTGAGTCATATCATCAATGAGCTAAAACAACAGTGTACATACACACACATATGTACAGGTAATCAGTAAAAACATACAATTTCATAAGACAAAGTGTAGAATTCTATATAGAATTAAGAGAAAAATGATATTATTCTTATATTCCAACTACTTACCTAACATTATATTTTGGCTTATATAAGAAAATTTTAACTGGAACATCTTAATATATTTTGAGACATATTTTTTATCAGAAATATTGTAAGTGCTGTAAAAATATTGGAAAAGAATAGGGCTTAAAAAAAGATCACTCCATACCAAATGGATATTTAATTTTCCCACAAATTGTTGGAAATTTTGCACTTATACTTGGTTTGGAAACAAGTATTTCTAGCTCCAAGTGGAACAGTGTGCTGAAATGATGAGATGATCTGTCTTTTTTTTTTTTTTTTAAGTGCTCTTTTTTAGGTTGGATGCCAAAGCACTTTGTTAAGATGTTTTTGTTTTTGTTTTGTTTTTAAGAAGGGCAAAACCTTTCAGATTTTAAAGCTTTTGTTGTACTTTCTAGGGAATTTTTTTTTTTTGGTACCACTTTTTGTTTAAACCTCATTGGAAGTTGATCCACTAGGATGTTATCTAGCCATCAAATTTTAATGGAATTAAAAATTTTAGTCTCTTGATTAGCTATAAATGATAGTAAAAATAAGGACCATATGCCAATTATTGAGTGAATTCATATTAATTAACCTCCCCTTTCCTTACATTGCCATTGGATTCTTTTAAACCTATATTCTAATAACTAATAATTTCAGCTTCTATCTACTTCCATTGGATTAAAAGCTCCACAAATGTAGTAACAGTACTTCTGTGCTTTGCACAAAGTAGTTGCTCATTAAATATTTATCAGATTTAATTAATCAATATTTTTGTTATAATCTAGTTTGGATAACCCAAAGAAACAGTTGATACAATTACGAGGACACAAAGGCATTCCAAATTCCAGTGTGAATTAATCTCAAATGATTTCTATCAACACAGATTCCTCTAAAAGTATTTAGAGGAAAGGTTTCCTCAACTTACACATTTGTATACTTGTCCCTTACAAGTTCTGCTATATAAGGCCCCGAGTTTCTGATTATGGGTTTAGGAAGAGAGCTATGATCATTGATTCATAGGCAAAAGTTGGGGACTAAATATGATTTTACTCATATTACCATTTTTTTCAAGTACCAAATAATGAAAAAAATATATTTATTGTGTTGTTAGCATGTGCTATTCATTATTAAATGGTTACATAATTAACTTAATTCATTTAGAGAAATGGTTACTTTGATTAATACAATGGTTATTTTGATTAATACTTTGATTAATACAAAAGTTCAGAGAACTTTTGGATCATTAATTTTTCTATTGATGGATATGAAAATAATATAAATGACTTTAAATAATATGCATGACAAAAAGAAAGGAATCTCATATTCAATATATTGGAAAGTACTAGAATTGTCCAATGGCTGCTATACAATTTGAGGTACATGAAAGAAATACAACTTCTTTCAAAGAAATTCTTTTTTTAAACTTTTTTAAAAATTTAAATTCAATCAATTAACATATAATGTATTACCAGTTTCAGAGGTAGAGCTCAGTGATACACCAGTCTTATATAATACCCAGTCTAATATAAGATTGAGTGTTCATTTCCCTCCTTAATGTCCAAGAAATTCATTTCCTAAAACTTAAATCGCTATGTTGCAGTCTTTTGTCCCTAAAGTGCAGCTGAGTAGATGCCATAAGCTAAGCTAAATAATTACCAAGAAGAAAAAATTCAGTTAGTGGGCACCTTCTAGAATAAACTTTATTGTATTTTTTTTTTTTGTATAACCCAACACGACAAGAAATCCAAACAAATATACGTCTTTAAGTAATAGTTACCCTAAATCAGAAGCTTTTGAGATTAGACTCCATATGATATGTCTTGATTTCCTAAGGTAACTATGTATCAATTAAAACTTATCCATCTTCCAAGCAGAAACTGCTTCAAAGATTTTTTATTCTTAGGGAAGGAGTGCATGAATCACTAATTACAAAGCATTTCTCAGCTTTCCCACTCACTTTCATTTGTGAGGAGATTAATAGCCATCCTTGAGACAACAGCTGCTTTCTATTTATCAGAGAGAAGCCATTGGCTGGCAGCTCTCCTAGAGGAGTACGGGAAGATAGTCCATGGATTTAACTGCATGGTTCATAACCTGGACGTAGAGACAAAACAGGGAGCTTCAACCTCTGTAGAATCCCGACGATCGTGACTGATTTTTCCCATTTGCTTAATATACCCATCATATCTTTAATTGTATGCTGCTCCTTCTGCTTTCTGTGTTTATGGTCTGAAGCCACAACAACCCCACAGAGAGTTGTGCCTCACATTGCTTTCCTGAGCGACCATATCAAGCAGTCTAGGAGCTGATTTTATCATTATTAGCAGTGTCTTTCATCCTCCCTACTATTTTAAAAAAGAAATTAATTTCTCATTCTCAAGATGATGCAATCTTAAAAACTGAACATTAGAGAAATAATTTAAACTATATTCTATAGTCAACCTTTTAAAAAAGATTTTATTTATTATTTGAGAGAGAGAGAGAGAGAGAGCAAGTGAGCGAGCAAGAGAGAGAGCACCAACTGAGGAATCTGCTGGCAGAGGCAGGGAGAGAAGCAGACTCCCTGCTGAGCAAATATCCTGATGCAGGGCTTGATCCCAGGACTCTGGGATCAGGAATGGAGCCGAAGGCTGTTGCTTGACTGACTGAGCCACCCAGGTGCCCCTCTACAATCAAATTCTTGCTAGAAATTTAGCTGTAATGCCTGTGCTATAATCATTTTGAAATATACTTGTTAAAAAGAAATTCAAAAGAAGATTCTGGGAAGAGGGTATAGTAGGAAGCACCAGAGATCTGTCACCCCACCTAGACAAAAATTATTACATGGCAGAATCTGTCTGATGTAAGGAACTCGTGACTCTATTAAAGGCTTGCAACCTCCAAGGGAAGACTTAGTAAATAGGGGTTCATTTGGGGCAATTTAGGCTCAGCACAGTAATAGTCACTCATTATTCCCCACTCCCCTGGCCAGCAGAGCCACTCCCTCTGCAAACACCAGCCTACAAGAGTATAAATGAATGAATGAATGCATGAACAATTAAACAAAAAACACAGGCCCCAAATAGCATGACTTAGGTTAAGATCCCAAGTGAGTAAACCAAGACTTCATACCTAACATGACTGCAGTTTCAGCCTCCCAGAAACGTGACCTCTGACGTGTCAACATGGGAATTTCCTGGTCAGCACTAGAAAATTACTGATAATTACTGATAAACCCCTTAGGAGGGCAACTGTGCCTAAAACAACACATTCTTTGCTAATAACTCCTTTTTTCACTTCCTCTCTGAAAGGTCCCCCAATAATAGGTCTGTGATCAAAGGAGCGAGACTGATACAAACCGAAAATCAATCAAAGCTTTATTTCGCGCCAAGCATTGAGAATCAAACCCACAGTTCAGGACCGCCTCTTACAGAGAGGGCGACCCTTCCCAGCCTCACAGATTAACTGTTTATAGAGCAAAGACCACGTGGTTGAGCCTGGCCACACACAGGTGGCCAATGAGGTTGTAACACACAGAGAAAGCTGCACAGTCATGCTAGGTCACACACGGGTGGCCAATTGAATTACAATTCACCCTATTGTAGCTATTTGAACTAGCTTATCATCTTGGTCAGAATTGGGCCCAAAAGGCACCCAAAAGGCAGAGCCCACACGACTTGGTAGCTAGGGAGACAGTATGCGTGCCCCACTGATGGGATGTCTCCACCTGGTCCCACTCATCCCTGCATTCGGGCTCTGTTATCTCCACCTGGCCTGACCTGCCCTTGTATTTGGGCAGGAACTGGTCGACCATATTCTATGGTTTCCCGGACTTGCTTTTAAGTAAGTGCCCTGGGGTGGGCGGCAGGCTCAGTTTAAGTTTTACTGCCTAAACAACAAAATGGCTGTTTAATCCAAGATGGAATTGCTCTGGTTAAGTAGACCTTTACACTCTACCTTTAAGAAAACTTTCCTTCTCTGTAGCCCTTTGAGGCTTCCCTCTACTTGCTGGATGGGATGCTGCCTGATTCATGCATCGATTAATAAAGTCAATTACATCTTTAATATTTATTCGATTGATTTTTTTTTAACAGTATATACTTGGGCAATTATAAAATGTAATCCCCATGGTAACCACATTAAAGGGCTTTCATAGGAAAGAATTCACATAAGGACAAAGGTTTTTTAACCAGATAGATCCAAACTTGTTGGAAGTTTTTAAGCAGATAGATCCCAAGATTGTTTGGGATATATATGTCAATCTTGGTTATTTTTTTCAATGCCTTTCTCATTGGTGATTCGTGAATATCTTACATTCTTTTACTACAACCAGGTAAGTATCATTTTCTCAATTTTTTTTTCCCAGGAAAAACTTCCCAGCACAAAATTTATCCAGTCAGCAAAGAAGGGCAGTCATAGAACACAACATTTAAGCTGTTTGTTAATGCTCACTTGCTCTCTGCTTCTAAAGTAAAAATGGAGTTTCTCCAGCACTTACCATTACATCCCCATATTATTGGGAAATTAATCCTGAATTTGCCAAAAGGGATTAAAAATATAGGTAACAGGAAAAGCCTGGTAAATAGCCTTTGTAACTCAGATTCGAAGAATTAACCTAGGCAGAGAGGTTTGAGAGGACCTTAAAATTCAATAGCTTTCTTACCTGCTAAAATCTAGCAATTGGAGAAAAAAACATAATGGAATTGAAACAATTCGTGGACTATATAATACAGCTAGGGGGTTCAACCATCATTTGCTGGCATGTATAAAAAGACGGAAAATGGAAGTTAAAGCAAAGACTTACTAGAACACATAAACAAGAATTCAAAAGCCAACTAGGAGCCAGCTTTCCAAAGGTCACTAGCACCAAGATCTCCCCCATGACAATATATTCCATGAAGACTGAGTTTTGCCAGAGAACTGCTGGTGCTGTGAATCTCCAGTGCAGGAGGTAGCGCCCAACTCTCTGTTCTTCTTAGATATTCTTGCAAAAGAGGTTTGCCAGTGGGATTCGCTCAGCAAACGAGTGCGGCAAGTGAGCATGGATGCCCCATCAGTTCTGTGGCCCTTCACCAGCCAGGAGGCAATGTAGGTCACCACATTAGAACAAAGTTCTGCACTTTGAACTGGGTAGATTGGTCTGTAGTTGTCCAGTAGGTAAAGACAAGAAAAACAACTGAGTCAATGACAGGAAGGTAGATCTTGCTGGGACATACTTTGGGGGCAACCCAGTAGAGGAGACAGCCCCAGCCATTCTGGAGCCCCACCAGGGGTCCCTGTACTACCTCTTGCCTGACTACCACATGCACAAGAACTTTGATCAGATGGGCATCTCCAGTGGGCTGGATTGGTCCCTGGACCCCAGAATCTTTTGTTACATTCACAGCCTGTTCTACTCTCTGGATGCCTTTGGCTATGACCTGTAGACAGGAAAGACCTGTGTATGCCTTTTTATTATTCCTCTTAATACTGTTGGTATTTTTTTCACACGTAGGTAACTAGTAAGCTGCCTCTTCTTCAACTCCTACAAAAAGGTCTTTATTTGTTGAATAGAGAACTGTCTGATGTTTAAAAAAAAAAAAAACAAAAAACTGTTTAGCCATAGAACTCAATCTGGATGTTAACTCTAATTTGGAAGAAAACATTTAATTTTAAAAAGATCCATTTTAAGCATAGTTGTATATTATCCATTTGACAATATGGAATGCTGTCTCCTAAAAACTGAAGAGAAGATAAAAGAGGATGATACAAAAAAGTTTTTTCTTTACCTCAATTCTTTCCAGTTCTATAATCCTATAATCACATTAGAGTAACTCAAGGCTGAAATTACATATAGATATTTGCTCCTACAGTAAAATTAATAACATTATTGTATAAAGTCTCACAGATGGAGAACTTACATCAGAAAGTCAAGAAAAACACACCTTCTGTGTCATTTATATAATTCTTAGACATATGCAAAAACACTATTCATGGAAAGGAATATCAAGTAAGGTATAAATTTTTATAGATTCAGATTCTATCTGTTTTATCATATATCTTTGATGGTGAATATTTGAAATTCAATTCTATGTGATTTATCTGCATATATATATATATATATAAATGTCATTTTAAATTGTGCTTGGAATTATATAGTAGGATGTGTATTTCCTGGTTCTGGAATCATAGCTATATTGGCAGATTTTAATAATCTATTTCTATGAAATAATTTGAGTTCACTTTTAAAAAATATTTTAAATAAGAAAAACTCATATGTTATAATAAAAAAGAAATATTGACTGTGTGCTGTCTGATAAAGGAAAACTCTGTCCCAAACGGATTCTAGACCCTGTCTGCTAGTACAGAATTAGCTTTGTAACCACTAGCCTTGGACCCTGTCCCCACATTGACTAGAAAGTACTACACTGAGGTAGGCATCTATTATTGTTGTAAGCTAAGGCAAAAGTGAGAGAAATTGTAATAATATCACCTTATAAGACAGCATTTTACTTTAGAGATTAGTAAACATAGCTCCCCCAAACTTAAATGACTTATTTGAAGATAATCAGTTTTAGCTTTGAAAAGAAATCATTTTATCTCAAGCTTTATTATAGTTGCCTTTTGCAATTGCATGTGTAGACAGTAAAAAATGAAATTTTAACTCATTCTAGTTCTTCTGTAAAATGTTAATAAGAAATGTAAATATGTTTGTAAAAATTCATTAAAATCTCATATATTCAAATCTTCCTCTCTTAAGATAGAAAGTTTTGCTTAAATAATATATATATGTGTGTGTGTGTGTGTGTGTGTGTGTGTGTATACATATATATATATATATATATATATATTTTTTTTTTTAGAATATTTTCTAATTTTCTTTTCATTGTCAGGGCATAATTTTATCACTGAATCTATCATTGTAGTGTATTCTCCATTGGAATACAGTGTACAGAGTGGTCAAAAGCTTTCTTCCTAGAGCACTACACTGAGCATTTTTTTCCTAGAATTCTAGTTTGAAATACAAAGGGTAGTGGGTCAGTAATTCAAGAAGGAGTCTCTGAAAATACATTTTTCAAGCTCATCCTCCTGAGAGAAAATTTCATGAGTTGCTAGAATGTCATGTTTGGACCTAATTGGAATTAAGAAAACAATTGTTAAGAGGAATGTGTAAGTTTATTCACTTCTTTGATTTTGTTTCTCTGAAGGGTGTGTTTTGTATGTAGACATGAAGTCAGTTGGTCCCTGTCATCTGATTAAGTTTGAGCCCCTAAGTCATGAGCAATGTCCACTGAACTGCAGATTTTCATCATAGAACAAGTTCTCCTGTGAAGACAAAGCATGATGAATAGTTTGGTACTGTTACCCTGAGGAGCTGACCTTGGCATCGGTGGGACCCAAATTAGTATAAAATCCATAGCTCATCTTTCATTAATATCATTCCTCATGGGTCACAGCTTTGCCCAGATGTTTGGCAGCTAAGTGAAATTCGTAACAATCTCTTATCTTTAGCAACTATGAAGTCACCCATATAAAATTTTTACAAGCAGAGAATTACAGGGGGGAAAAAAGGCTTAATCTAAGGTTATTATTCTTTCTTTTTTTCCTTTCTTTAGTACTCAGCTCCTTAAATAACTCCACTGTAATATCACCAATTACATGATTCATGGCGTATGATTTTAACTTTCTTGGTTGTTATTCAACAAAAACAGAAGATCTTGCAAATAGATTCCATTATACTTGAAGTGTCCTTTACTTAATAATTTTTTTTACAACAAATTCTAAGAAGAAAATACTTACATAGCTTCTATAAAACTGTTTTGGTTGATCTGTCCTCAATGGTACCCTCTGTTTACCTTCTAAATGCATCCTAGAGAAATAAAGCTGGGACAATTTTATTTTGTCTGTGTACATGTATATTCCTTTCTAAAATCATCTTTGTGTCAGTTCAATCTTAAAATGTAATTAGAATTCTGGAACATATCTGCACTGCAACTTCTATGGTGAATCCGTTTCTTCAATCCTTTGGGATAATGCATGTATTTTTCCTTTTCAAACAAAACATGTAAATATGATATACATACTGTTTCAAATACCAGTACTACAAGTTAAAGAAAAAGTCTTTACTGATATAATTTTGGACTCTATAAATTGTCCAAATTTATTCTCATATATCTTCCACTTATTCTTCCCAATTCCTACCTACCCTCGTCCTAATAAAGCAGAGCTGGTTAAAATCTTGGCCAATCAAAAGAAATATGCTTCAATCCATAACCAGGAAATCAAGCCTCTTTCACTAAATTCAACTGAGATGCTATGCCAATACAATAGGAATAACCATTTGTTATCCCAATTTTTCCTCTCAAACTTTCTTTCATTATAAGTTCTATACATTTGAGATAATATCTTAATGATGAAAAACCCACAGAGAGCCTAGTAAAGTTTCTAATAGAGTTTCTAATACTTTTGCCCAAAGCTCTGAGTTAGGGATTAACTTTAGATTTAGATTTAGTAAACTTCTCTGTGTGTAGATCAGCGTTCCAAGTTAAAAACATATATGTATGTTTATATATGTATATAATTTTTTACTGTGCATATGTATATGATATATCATGCTGATCTCCTTACATCATCATGCTGAAGATGCAAGAAGACTTCAACATGAATCCTAACTCAAGGAGGGGGAAATGCTTTCAGACTGTGATCACAATTTTATTGAGTATGCAGTCAATTTAGAAGTTCAGTCTAGCATTTTAAAAATACAAAATAGGGCACCTGGGTGGCTCAGTGGGTTAAGCCGCTGCCTTCGGCTCAGGTCATGATCTCAGGGTCCTGGGATTGAGTCCCACATCGGGCTCACTGCTCAGCAGGGAGCCTGTTCCTCCTCTCTGTCTCTCTGCCTGCCTCTCTGCCTACTTGTGATCTCTCTCTGTCAAATAAATAAATTAAATCTTTAAAAAAAAATCTCTAAAAATACAAAATAAGGGTACCTTGATGGCTCAGTCTGTTAAGCATCCCAGTCTTGATTTTGTCTCAGGTCATGATCTCAGGGTCATGAGATCAAGCTCTGGGTGGAACTCTTCACTGGGTGTGGGGCCTACTTGGGATTCTCTCTCTCCTTCTACCTCAGCCTCCATGTACACTCTACCCCCATGTACACTCTTTCTCGCTCTCTCTCTCTCTCTCAAAAAAAGAAAGAAAGAAAGAAAGAAAGAAAATACATATACACACACACACACACACACACACACACACACATACCCTTATATCAAATAGAGTAAGATAGGATATATTAGGATACTGGGTTACATGACAAAACAGGTGGAAGAAAATAAGAGATTGGGATAGGACAGAATAGATGAGGGTAATGGTGGAAGGTTAGAATGGAATACAACAGAAAAGCATCAAAGTCATTAGAGCAGCTTGAATGACAAAGGCAAAGATAAGTGTGAATACACTGGATAACTGTAAATTTTTTTTTTAATTGAAAATATCAGTCAAAAGAGTTTGGAAGCTACCATTGTGAGTAAAAATAAATAAATAAATACAAATAACCATAATATAAATAAGAAAGTGTTAAAAGTTTTAAAAAGTTGACATAGAAAAATTCAGAGATGGGAAGAAATTTCATCACTGAGGAAAATGTGAAGACTATTCAAATAACTCTGTAGACTTTTTGTGACTAGATAAGACTTTCTTCAAAGAATAAAGGGGAGAATGCAGGGGGATAGTTGGAATGAGATATGAGGTGATGGCTGTGTGAATACTTCCTTAAAAAAAGGATTTTTTCCCATATATATATATATATAAATAAAATACATAATATATAGTTAGATATATGTAATTATATCTATAATTAAATATATGTAATTTATAAATATGATACATATATAATATAAATACATCTTATCTATATATAAAACAAAGATTTATGATTTGGTAAAATTTGTACTTCTTTAAATTTTAGGTCACTTTAAAATAATAAGGCTATTGCTAAAAATAACTCTGACTTTTCCATTCCTAGCACGTCAAAGATATCATCCTAGGTTCTTTCTGTCATCTAACCGGTGCAAAATGTCACGAGGTAGATATTCTTGTTGTTCCCATTTCAGAGAATGAAAATGAACTCCAAGAGGGTAGAGAATTTACCTCTTGGTCTGCATATAGTTTATGAGTGACTGAGCACAGAGTTACTCCAGGCCGTACTATTCTGAGCTGCTGGTGTAGAACCATCACTTTCTCCTAACCCTCAGAAAGTATAATGATATCCGACTAGAGGAAATTTTTCACTAAATTTATGCAGATGCTTCACTATGAAGCGTCTTTCAGGTATAAAGAAACTTTCAAAAATGTGAGTGTTGCCTACACCATCTAAAGCATCTCACAGTAACAAAATAATCTGCGCCCTTTTCTTTCTTTCTTTCTCTTTCTTTCTTTCATTCTTTCTTTCTTTCTTCTTTCTTTCTTTCTTTCTTTCTTTCTTTCTATCTTTCTTTTTTACTCTCTTTCTTCCTCTCTCCCTCTCTTCCTTTTTTTCTTTCAGTAGGTTTTCCAAGTTGGTTCAAACCAATGTGAACTTTCTGGATCTGATCCAGTGATCCACAATGCACAATACAAGGAATAAAAGCTTACCCTCACTTTTCTCCAGATGGATATCTGGATATGAGTTTCATCTCTTTCAGCATCAAATGCTAAAACCTCCAGTAATCACAATGCAGATGTACAACAAGACAATTTTAGCTACAGCCTCATGCATAAAGTACAGCTCGATTTGTATGAAAAAAAGTTTGAAAGAAACACATTGGGATGCCTGTCTATTTACATTTTAATGGGATATGGGTCTGAGGCTATATTTTCTATTATATGGAACTAGTTTCCTTGCAAAGCATTGTGAATACTGCTGACATTTTGCCTTAGTGGTTCTCAATCATTTAAATATAACATTTGAGCTTACATAATCTTCCAACATATTTAATTTTGTTCTGAAGTTCACAAAATTAGCCCCTGGAGTATAAGTGCAACATGTAAATAAGTGTTTTTACAAAATGCCAGAAAGAAACGATCAATGCCAATAGAATGAGAGAGTATTTTAAGAAATTTTATAACTATTTACAGAGCAGTTGGTAAAGAGCAGCCTGATGGCAACCCAGTCTTATCTCTTGCATTATGGTCCTTGAATCTGTGGGAAATTTAAAATGATGATGTAGCTAATATTTTTTAAATACACTCCACTCCAGTTAGAGCCTTCGTTTTTTTCTTCAAGATGATATAAACCTATACAATTCCCTTTCATCTAATCATATTTCACTTTACCAGATAACATTTAAGAATTCAAACAATTTATGTATTCTACATCTGCATAACTTCTCCACGGCACTTGAAGCCTTACTATGTGCTCTCTCTTTATTACTTCTTCACATCTCCCAGGGAAATTCAGTCTTGAATTAAGTGCTTATCATTACCTGACTACCTTTATAATTTTCTTATCTATATTGTTTTGAATGTTTTAATGTTATTTTTAGCCAAGGTATTATTTTATGCATACATAGATTCTGATACATATATGTGTATGTATATACATATACACACATATATATAGTAACTTTACCTTGTGTTTTTAAACAACTAATTTCTAGGATCTGTCCCTATTGAAGCATGCAGCTTTAATTTACTTATTCTAATCCATGTATGGTATATTATTACAGGAATATTCCTGATATTATTGAGTTCTCTTTTTGATGAGAAATGAATTTTTTCTAGTTTTTTAGTAATGTTAATGAACATTCATATTAGTGAATAAACAAAATGGAATTGCTGATTCGAAGACTATATTAATGTACAAATTAACTAGATATTGTTATATGTTGGTGCTAAGTGGGATGCTGTTGTAACAATACCAAAGAAGTGTGGAAATAGCTTTGAAATTGGTTAATAGGTAGGGCCTAGAAGAACTTTGCTATAATTACACACACACACACACACACACACACACACACAAAGACCCTAAATTGCCAAGACTAGTCTGTTAGTAGAAATACAGAGGTTGAAGACCCTTCGTGAAGGCTCAGAACGAAATAATGATCATAGTAGATAAAACTTATGTCACGTATGGATGTTGAAGGCACTGTCAGTGGGGCTCAGATGGAGCCATCTATCTTCCTCTCTCTCTTCCTTAGTTATCTGGGTGTAGTTAACATAATCACAACATTCCTTATTAAAGGGAACCAACACATACAGATTCCAGATATCTCGTCTATAAAATTAAGAAAATATTGGATCTACTTCTCTCAAATTAAAATTTTAGGTTTTCTTTTGAGACATTTTATTAGCAATTAGAAGACATTGCGGAGGGTAACAAAATTAATAGCATCAATAGTATCAAAATTAATAAGAATAGAGAGTTATAAGTTTCTATATAAAATATTATTTATTAAATCATACATTATTTATTGATGAGATTAAATGTTGGGACCTCCTATTACTTACATTCTGGTGGAGAGAGATGAAAAATAGCAAACAAGTAATATTTATGGTGTAATAGATGAGGATTTTATGGAAAAATAAATTAAAAAATAGGAAAAGATACTGCACGGTTAAGGGACTTGTTTTTAACTGCATTGTTTAATAGAATGGTTATGACAGTTTTCACTGAAATATTAGCCTGGATTTCTTCCATGAACAGGAAAGGTATACGAATTCATGGAAGATATCCAGATTAATATTTACTGTTCTGAAATGCATTTTCCAAAATGCACTGCAGCAGATAATTTTTCTATATGTGAGAAAGACAAGATATATGTAGCCATTTGGGGGAAGAGCATTCAAGTGAGAGGGAACAGCATGTGCAAAGACCTTAAGGCAAGAACATGCCTCCTATATTTGAAAATCACCAAAAAACCATGGTAGCTTAAAGAGAAGGAACAAAGGGGATAGTCGTAGGAAATGAGGTCTGAGAATTAAAGCAATGAGGCAAATCCTGAAGATCTTTTGAGGGATTCACACAACTTGAGCTTTTACTCTTGGTAAGTTAAATAGTGTTAGACAATTATGTGCAGAAGGGGGACACAGTATGACTTAAATGTAAACACAAGCCTGTACAAGGGCAGGGGAGGAGCATAGAAACCAATATAAAGGACATTATTTCATCTGTGTGAGAGTGGCTTGGGCCAGGGTGGTAATGGTGGAATAAGTGACCAGGCCAGATTCCATGTGCATTTCCAATAAGATTTCCTAATGATCATCATATAGGGTAGGAGACAGAAAGAAATCAAGAATACCTTCAATGTCTTTGACCAGAGTCAAAGGAAGATTTGAGGTTTACTGAGCTTAGAATGATTGCATAAAATGTAGGTTTAGGGAGAAAACCAAGATTTCAGTTCTGAACAGCTTGTGTCCTTGACACCTAAGTGAGGATATCAAATATGCAGCTGGAGCCTGAAATTTAGCAAAGTGATCTAGAATAGACGTTTTAGTCCTTAAAAGAGCATATTTCTAAAGGGCATTCCATATTCTTCAAAGTCTATACCAGGTTAATAAATCATAAATACCCAGCATATGTAATCAAAATTTCTAGGAAATGTTGAGTGAATATAAACAGGTTTTCTTACGTCAGTATTTCTCAGAGTCATTAATATGCTAATGTGATTATTGATACATGAAAATTAAGACATAATATTTAGAATTTTCCAACTTTGTTCTATCTGGACCCTCTCTTCACAGAAAATTTTGGGTGCTGTTGTCCTGAAAGGAACATGGTACACAAAAACTGACAACTCTGAAAGTATTGTTCTTATTTTACACGTGAGTAAATCAAGGATAGAAGAATTTGAGTATGGTTCAAGGTCACATAATTGGGATTCAAACTCAAATCAATTCATTTCATTGTTTAATTGAACTCATGAAAAAGAAAGAAGGGTGGCAATATAGGTGCATAAGATTTTCACTCTACAGATTGGGAGAAGCCAAGGAGGTCAAGCAAAATGCCCAAGGACTCGATATGAGATTCCAAATGGGGAGAGAAGAAAGTGATCATCTTAAGAGGAGTAAGCCAGAGCATACTGTTTGATTCTACCTAGTTCTGGCTTGAAGTATTTTAACTGAAAATGGCTCTATAACTCAGAATAGCATGGAGAGGTTGGAGAATACCTTTAAATTAGCATGAAAAATATTCCTCTAAAATACACACACACACACACACACATACATACATACATACAAACTCTGTGGATTATCGGAAGGTTCTCCTAGCCCAAGAAACTCTGTGTCTCTTCAGCCACAGCCATCCTGAGATATGAATCAACAGGATAAATTGTATCCAGTGAGATAAAGATCAGATGGTGGCAGAGTGGAGGGAAGTAATAAATATCCTTGCACCTAAAGAAAATAAGGAGCCATTTGAAAGGAAGTTATGTGGAAATTGCTGTTCAGTGGTTTGAAATTGTCTCTGAAGTTTGGGTTGCCAAATGAATTGAATCTCAAATATGACCTGAGGTTCCCTAGAGGTAGAAGGACTTCAAAATGGGCTCCAAACTGAGCCCCCTGCCCCCAGTGGCTCTTAACTGTTGTTAACCACCATTTCCATAGACTGTAAATATGTATCTTGAACTTCTGGCTATGGCTAGGGTACTTAGTGAGGAAGGATTATTAAAATTGCTATTCATAAACTAAAGTTTAGCACCTTACTAACATTTACCGATGGCTTTAATTCCATATTCTATAAAGAAGATTAGCTGCTGTGCAATGTTTGGCAAGGCAACAGAACTGTATCTGTGCATGTATGCATGCAAGCAACAGAAATAACAGGATAGCTTACTTGCTGTTTAAGTTATAGGAAGAAATATCTTCCAAATTATATCATACTTTTGAGAGAGTGTAGGAAAAGCAATAGCAGCTTAACTCCTATGAAGCCACTACTTGAGGCCAGGGTTAAAAGTTTCCGTAAACTTAGAGACAAACACCTCCTTCTGGGAAGAAGAGGTAACAGTGTTAGTGGATAATGGCTGACTGGGCAAAGTTAGAAGTAACACTCTCAAAGCCTGCTTGCATAATTTCTATTCTCCAAGAGCCCTGAAAGAATGTCAACCATGGGGAAACGTATGCTGTGATTGTCTTATGTCCACTAAAAAGTAAGGATCACAAGATAATGACCATGGGACTGAAGGATGCTTCCCTACTCCCAACCCTCTCACCCTTTAGAAAAGTGCCTTTATAAACCCGGCACATTAACCATCAGGGAGCAACCTCTCTCTTTCCTGGATGCTCCTTTAGATCCAAGCTATCTCCAATAAACCCCACTCCTTTCTTTCTCTTGAATTTCGTGTTCATTTCTATGACCTTGAGACTTAAGAACCTGGTCGTGGGGGCCCAGTAACACTACTTTTAACCCCAAGACTGTTCAGAATCTCCAGGATGGTTAGGATAACTGTTATATTCCCCACCCATCTCTTTACTAACTCTACAAATTCATCTGACCTTCTAAATGGTTCCAGGCTCTATTTCTATTACTATCGTGATGAAGTAAGGAATCTACTCTAAAAACATACTCTCCAAATGAAGTTCTTGACCTGTATGAGATGATGGATATTGACTGCTAGAGGTGAAGAGAGGCAGTCTTAACACTGCAGTTAACAGTGGGAGTTTTGATGTCAAGAACATGTGAGTTTAAATTTTGACTTTATAATTTATGATCTGAGACTTTTTAGGAACAGGATAGTTACTTTACTTCTTTATGTATCAAATTTCTGCCTTGTAAATGCCAATAAGAACAATTGCCTCATACAGTTTTGGAGTTAAAGGAGAGAAATCATGCAAAGCACTTAGCACATTATACAGGAAGCAACTGGTAGATGTCAGCAAAGGAAGAAATCTTGTTTTACATGGTAAATTTTGAGATTTTTGTGCAGCTGTATTTGTTGGTTCTATCTAAAGAGAATTTAAGGCACTTAGATGTATTCAATAAGCTCATGAAAATTTCTATGAAAATGGCCCGTTTAACATATCTCATCTCTACCCCAGATAGTTTCCATTCCTGAGTCAAAGATCATGTGGCCCCGATACCAATGGACATTTGCTTCTAGATTTTGACAAGGTCAACATCCTATAGCTCTACCAATGGGCTGCACAGCCTGAAGAGAGAAGCTGTCCCTACGGCATCTGTGTCCATTGCAAAGTCATAAGCTACCATGGCAAATTTCAATAGAACTGGTATTTTCCTTCCTGAAAGATAAATAGCAAAGAGGCAGAAAATAATGGAAAAAAATTATACTTATGAGTATAATAAAATAAATAAAAGTTATTTTGATATGTTAAAGAATCAGAGTCAAAGTTAATTTTTTTAAAGATTATTTATTTATTTGACAGACAGAGATCACAAGTAGACAGAGAGGCAGGCAGAGAGAGAGGAGGAAGCAGGTTCCCTGCTAAGCAGAGAGCCCAATATGGGGCTCAATCCCAGGACTCTGGGATCATGACCTGAGCCGAAGGCAGAGGCTTTAACCCACTGAGCCACCCAGGTGCCCCTCAAAAGTTAATTTTAATAATGATGCATCTGCTTGTCTCAGTATGACACAAATGAAATAACTATTATTTTATTTCTTTCAATTTTGAGGCAGGGGATAGCTTTGGGTTTAGATCTAAAGAAGTTGGTAAGACTTAGCTTCTAAAGGAAATGATTAGTAGGTACAATCATTTTGATTTACTTGTTGAAATATTTATTTAGATATTAATTAAATCCCATGCTTATGGATAAAATCAGAATGGGTCCAAGCAAATGGCCTAGGAACATATATGCTTAAAGTTAGAGGGAGGCAAGCAAGTCATAGTTAGGGAATATACAGAGAACAAGGCTAAGACAACACCAGACCAGACGAAGATAAAGCAGGATCAGGAAGTATTGAGTGATAAGTGACCTAACTCTAAAGCAGTAGTCAAGAAGAAGAAGGAGAAGAAGAAGACATATCTAGAATAAAGTGTACAGGGAAAATCAAAATAGTTGTGAAGAACAAAAAAGAAAAAGAAAAAAATGTTAATGGAGATAATTTATACATCACCCGTATTAACCCTGTATGATTCCTGATACATTGAGAATCAGTTCTGATTGTTAATTAGCTTTTAGAGATGAGTAGGTGTGAAGATGTGAGGTTAGCTGGATGGCACCAAGGTTATCATGAAGCAGAAACAAAAAGGGCATGATAGCAAAAACAGGACTGAGAAAATAATTTATAATTAATTATAGAAATTATTCGGGGCGCCTGGGTGGCTCAGCGGATTAAAGCCTCTGCTTTCAGCTCAGGTCATGATTCCAGGGTCCTGGGATAGGGTCCTGGGATCGAGCCCCGCATCAGGCTCTCTGCTCAGCGGGGAGCCTGCTTCCCTTCCTCTCTCTGCCTGCCTCTCTGTCTGCTTGTAATCTCTGTCTGTCAAATAAATAAAATCTTTAAAAAAATTATAGAAATAATTCCATTTAAAAAAATTATTAAAAGTTGCCATAAATATTTCTTTTTTTTAACTTTGTGTACTTAAGTAAAACGATGATGTGATTTATTAATGAGGTGAGAATTGCTCTTATGACTTCTATACAAATTTAATCAGAGAAAAGGGCTTATATAATACAACTTTTCACTGAAAGTCATTTGTATTATTTTCTAGGGACTGTATCAATTGAGTGAAATGCATGCAAGAGCACTTGATCAATATAAACCAACGTAAGAACCGAGAGGCTAAAAAATCATTCATGAAAATTGAAATATGTACCAAAATACATTGAGTATGTATTTTGCCATTGAGACTTAGCTGAACCCTGTCTCTGATTCATACACACTCTCACTACAACCTCAATATTGATCTAATAATAAACATTTCAGTTGAAACAAATCACAAATCATTGGTACTATTAAATTATTGGGGGTAAAAATCTAGCAAGCTGCCTCTATTGAATTATGTCAGGCCTTAAACATCTCTTTATCAGGTTACTATTGAATAAGGTAGATGGTGTACATGCCATACATCAGGAGACAGCCAATGGCCTTCAAGCAGGTGAGATATCAATCTTCTTATTTTACACTGAGACAGGAAAGGCTCAGAAAGATTAATAGGTTCAAACCCTCCAGCCTATGGGGCTTGAATCTAAGTAGTATTCCTAGCTACTTTGATCAGGTATATCAAAGAGATTTCTCAAAGCATGGCAGCATGAGGTCAAAGAACTAAATAGACACAGATAAAATAAAATAACAATGTATAAAATTTCTTTTATTCTCAAATTTTTATTCTAAACTTCAGCAGAATCAATCAAAGGAAACTCTCACTGTGACAGTTCTTACATGTCATAGTCAGAAATGGCTTGAAGTTAGAAGAGAATTCCATCTCTCAAGTTGTGTGCCCTTTTTTCGTATTGACTGACATTTTGTTGCAGAGAAATAAAAGTCAATGTCCATATTGAACATATCTGTCCATCACTACAAATGCGTCTTGTTTCCTAAGAACAGGCACTTCCTAAACAGCATGAAACTGGGGCCATTATTAGATGAGATATTCCTTCACATAGAGGAAACATGGATATAAAAGAAAACACTTATCTAAAGATGATGTAGAAGCATCAATGGATTGTTTACATGCTGCTAGCAAAGAATTTGGGGAGGGGAAGCAAAACAAACAAGTATTAAACAAAATTTAGGATATAGAAAAGAGAAAGAGGAAGAAGAGAAAAACAAAGATGAAGATGTTAAAATAAAGAGAAGGAATAAGATGCAGAAGATATTGAGAGGGAGAAATTAGGGGAAAAAAAAGAAATATCAAGACAGGTAAGGCAGACATAGAATTTGAAGAATATTTTAAGAAACTAGAATTGGAGAATTATTTAAAAAGTCATAGGCACAGTGTCTTCTAAGACGGAAGACCATGAAGGAGAATGTAAAAAAGTTCAAGCTGCGAGTTTCTAATTCACTGTCAATTAAAAATAATAAGATGTAGTAAAAAAGTTTCAATTACTCATGATAGTTCTTATTTAAATCTAATAGTAAGATTGAATGAGGTAATCCAAGCAAACTTCTCAGAAGAGTGCTTGACACCTAGTAAGTGCTTGATAATTGTTGGTTGTTAGTATTCTTTAAGGTCTAGTTTAAAGGTTTGCCAGACTGTGAAGAACCAAGGTAGAATATATTTGAGGTCTAATAAATTCTAAGCAATAATCTGCATGCCAGATGATAACTCTAAATGCTCTTGTAACCCATGATACATTTTAACCTTCTATGTTTTTCATGCCCCGCCTCCCACATCATATAGTTTCAAGATTGAGGCAAAAACATTTTTTTTTTTTTTAGATTTTATTTATTTATTTGAGAGAGAGAGCATGAGCAGGGGGTAGGGGGTGATGGCAGAGGCAGAAGGAGAAGCAGGCTTCCCACTGAGCAAGAGCCCTAGGGCAAGGGTGGATCCCAGGACCCTGAGATTATGACCTTAGTCAAAGTTAGATGCTTAATTAACTGAGCCACCCAGGCACCCCAAGACTGAGGCAAAATTCTTAGTTTACATCTATCTGGTGGTAGAAAGTATGTAAGTTTTTATTTGTTATGTAACCTAAAGAGTTATACACTATCCTGAAATAAGCCTATCTTTCACAGAAGAAATCACCAAAATCTCTGGGCAGGCCTAACTGCCTCTCTATATAGCTTTAATAGAATCTTTTCTTCATATTTTAAAGATTTCTTCAAGGAAATGGGTAACTTCTATTCTAAGAGGGTATTTCTTGATAGGACTAAATTGTTTTTCCAATGGAGGTGAAGGAACGTCTTAAGAGTTAAGAATTATGCAGGTATTCTAATGACTGTTATTTTCAGCAGTATCATTCACATTTTGTATGTATCAATTCAGACACAGGTGCAAACATTTGCTTGTCAATTATTAACAATCAGTGAGTGTTCTTCTAGCCCCATTTCCTTACAGAATTTTAAATATAGAAAAGAAAGAACTAAAGGCAAATAGTAATTTTCTTTTGTTACACAGGTAATTCTGGGATAATAAAATACATGATAAAATACAATTATTACTAATGAAATTATCAGCAAGAAAAGTATAAGCCATTTTAGAATGGAGAACTGTACTGATTCCACTGTGGTTCAAACTCTTCAAACTTAAAAGCAACATATTACTTCCTCTATTGGAGTTCCTTGAAACACACAGCACTCACATCTTATTTGTTTGGCTTTTGTGATAACCCCCAAATAAAAGATTACGGCTTTTATTCAACTAAACAGAATCTCTAAGTAGATGTTTCCTTGTGTTTACCCATGAAGTTTCCTGGAATCACATCTTATTCTGTAGGTATTTAGCAGCACTTTTTTGTGTTCTGAATTATCAGGTCCTGTTTCAGTTTTGTCAGTGCAAAAGGAAAGGAAACAACGTTTAACTGATACTGTGAGGCCATCCTGTTGCTATATAATTCTCACATCCACCTTGCAATGTGAGAACTTTGACCCTTTTAACATGTGAGGAAATGAAGTCTGGGGGTTAGTGAGTTTCCCAAGGTCATTCCATGCTCTTATTGATTCCAGAGTTCTGACACTTTTAACAACACCAGGAGCAACAGAGAAGGTCATGAATTAGCACAGAGTGTCCTACAATTTAGGATTCAAGCATTTTAGTCTTTGATACATTGCAACTAACTAATAAGCCTCTTTATCTTGGCTTTATCACCATAAATCACGCTCTCTTTGTTTAAAACTGGGGAAGCTTTTTGCAGTGTCTATAATTTATTTTAAAGTATATAACTTAACTATTGCTGAATTGTTGTGTGTGTGCAAATTAGGTTAAAGGATAATCCAGGCCAGCAAACATGCTGTAAAGAAATCAGGCAGGGGACCTGGGTGGCTCAGTGGATTAAAGCCTCTGCCTTCGGCTCAGGTCATGATCCTAGGGTCCTGGGATCAAGCCCTGCATCGGGCTCTCTGCTCAATGGGGAGCCTGCTTCCCTTCCTCTCTCTCTCTCTGCCTGCCTCTCTGCCTACTTATGATCTCTGTCTGTCAAATAAATAAATAAAATCTTAAAAACAAAAACAAAAAAAGCAGGCAACCTGTCATCGATTTCTGAATTCAAATCCACTGTTTTGCTAAGCAGCATAATGAATGCTCAGAAATGAATTTTTATCAGTAAAGATAGCATTCTGTTGTACGGTATAATCAATGTTAGAGATGGGGTATCCCTGCTAAAATTAATAGTATTCAGGTTATTTTGCATGAGCTGAAAAGTACTTTAGAGGCATCCCCCAGATTTTACAAGCATAGGATAAGAATCCAGTGAAGCCTTGAGCCTGCACTCTCAGAAAAGGATCACAAGGTTTGATCCCTGAACAGTGCCAGTGATCAACTGTGGATAATTTCTTGATGCCAGATGTCTGCTATAAGGCATAGAACTCTGCCTATGGAAATGTGTTGTATCTGCCCCCAAGTAAACTTTTAAGTAAGTTGGGACTGGAGCTCCCAAAAAGACAAAGTACAGAGACTTTACCAACAGCTTGCTAATAAATATTTGTTTCATAAGCATCTGTTTGAGGGAGGAAATTTGTTCTCAAGTCTTGCATTTTAACCAGGGGCATGGAAACAGGGACATAGTTAAACCTCACCGGTCTCAAAGATTTTTGGCAGCTACTATTTATCTAAAAAATGAGAGAGAGAGAGAGAGAACTTCAGAGAGACACAGGGTCAGGTCAGATTGTCTTAGGACAGTGAGCAACAGTGTGTGCAGTGACCCATGAAATGCTTTGAATATATGCAGAAGCCAGAATCCACACTAAGTCTTTTGGACTTGGAGAGAAATATATCTGCATTTTTGTTTCTAGGGTGTAAAGCACAAGTAAGTTTACTATTTAACTATCAACTTTGTACTTTCTTTTCCTTTCTTGCTTTTTAACCACCTGTGTATGTGTGTGTGTGTGTGTGTGTGTGTTTAAAAAATTGACATTTAGTTTATACACAATGTTATATTAGTTTCAAGTGTCAAAACCTTCCTTCCTATTATTCCCTATCATAGAGTCATACTCAGACCTCATAAGGAAATTTACTGACTAAAGGATTCCTTATCACTTCTACTTCCTTACAGCAGGGCTGGAGTTTTCTAATTATGACAACATGGAGAAGGAAAACATCTGTGCTGTCAATGCTGAACAGCAGCAGCTCTCAGTAAGTGAAGAAGCGAGCCTTCAGATACTTTAAATATTTGAGGGATTAAATGAAAGTTTGGTATTGATGTCTCCTTGAGTAGTCCTTTGGGAGGCTCAGGAGAGAATCTGGGTACATGCAACATAATAAATGGAAATTTAAGAAAAAGAAGAAAAGAGGCATTTATTGTACATGAATTGTAATAGCTGTTACAGCCCCCAAATAAATGGTATTGGAAACACCAGAAAATCTCTCCATTATATCCCATAGGCTCAGCTCTTGATTCATAAGGACATTCCAAAGTACATTAGCATTAAGTTACACCAGTGGAGCAACTTACCAGGTCTCAAGTTGGTTGTGGAATACAAGTCTTATCTCACAACATTCTCAAAGCACAAATACCTCAATCGCTCCCAAATTGCTTCAGAAAAGTCCTAAACTCTTTAGCATGATATATATAACCTTTAAGGATTAGATTGACTCCACACTCTGTTTATTTACCAGCCCCTCCAGATTTGTAAACTTTCTGCTTTCTGCAGCTCAAGCCCTAACACAGTAGCAACTGCTTATACTGTCTCAGTCATCAAGTCAGGGTGCGTATGGTGCCAGCTGGCAAAGAGCAACCACCACTGACCACCTGGTCAGACTAAATATCTGCACCCTAAGCTACTAATACTTTACTGTGTCACTAATGAGTAAAGACATGAATGAGCAAATGAGCAGGAGAGTAATAATACAATCAATGTTCTTTTAAAGCTTGGCATGCACAAGTACAAAAATACTCCTGGTCCCCCGCACTATGGTTTTTGCAAAATGAAATTAATATTTTTACACAAATCTATCTCTATTACCTTTAACAGTGATGCCAACACACATATGAGTTGATTTTTTTTTTAAAGAACTCTGTTGGTTCTGCTTCAATGACTTCTAGATTTTTGCTTTCACCTATAAATGAGAGAGAAAAGTTCATCATTGTAATCGTGTTTGGACTACCTTTTTCAAATGTTTTACCATATGTTTGGGATTTGTTCTTGATATGTTCTAATTTACCATATGTTCTTGTTCTCACTTAAACATACCCATTCTTACATACCAAATCCACAGAGTCCCACCATACAGCACTATGGTTTATTCTTAGTTACTTGGCATGTTTCCACACCAAAATATATTCTGCTGCAAGTCTGGAAATTTCTCAGTAAAATAGTTTTATCCAGGTCATTTATAGGAAAATCTTAAATGAGATTATTCATATTATTTAATATCAAAGCTACAAATTTAACATTTTTTTTACCTTTGAAGGTTTCTCCAAGCATACCATAGCACTCTACAAATTTTAAAAAAATGGGAAAATGCATATAAAATGGCCACGAAAAATTGAAGTATTATCTTAATGCAAAATGTGATCATTGTCATTATGATTATATTTAATCTCTACATATTCTTCAATGCAGATCTATGAATAGGCTCAAACTGCCTCAATTCTTCAAAGCTTCTCATTTCAAGACATGATATAATAAGTATGTTACATTCCTTGGACTCTGCTTACACATATCCGTACTGACCTTTGACAATTTATCAAGCATAGGTTTCCAGCTTCCAGGCTACTCTTTATCAGTACATATATAAGAATTCCTCTTTATCAGTACATATGTAAGAATCTTTTCCGAGATTTTTCATGTAAGAGTGATGATGACTAAAGGAATGAGATCAGAGCAGGAAGAAAAGTGGGCTGAGGGTCAGAAGCCCCGAATTTGGTTTCCAAACCTGCCATTTTCAGTTTCTACGCAGTCACATTTCTCAGTCTCAGTGTCCTCATCTGTAAGCTGGAAATAATGGTGCTAAACTAATTTCTGGACTACACACACACACACACACACACACACGTGTGTGTGTGTGTGTGTGTGTGTGTGTGAAAATGTTTTGGGATCTGCAGTATAGAAATACTAGTGGTTTTTGTTTTGTTTTGTTTTGTTTTCTTCAAGCTCAACATAGCTTAGAAACTGTGAGGCTTCACCACAGGCCATCTGAGTCATATATCTAATTCATTTCCCTCTAATGAAAGCAATCACTGAGAGGTTAATATGTGCCCGACTCTGGGCCGAGCACTTCACTTGCATGATCTCACACAAAACTCATTAGAAACCTGGAAGAGAAGTATGATGATCCTCATTTACATCAAGAAAGCGGAGTCACAATAAGCTTAAGTAATTTGCCCAAATGTTGGAACTGACGTATTAAAATAAATTTAACCGTTTTTGGTTTTTTGTTTCTATTTTCCCTTTCGGATACACATGAAGACACTGACTTCCTTTGACAAACCAGGAAAAGTGAAAGGTAGATCTTTGAGAACAGAAATGACTATGTTTAGAAACAAAAATCATTTATTGGCAGTGCAGAAAGACAACATAGGAATGAAAAGGAATTCAATGTCTTGCTATAAAAACATACAAAGAAGAAAACAGGAAGAGGACTCAAGTTTCTAAGATTCAACTTGCATCTGTGGTCAAGTTTAGAAACTCAAGTTTCTAAGATTCAACTTGCATCTGTGGTCATCAAAGACTCACAAATCTCAGGATTTGCAGGTCTTTAGGTTTCTAGTCCAGCCCCACTCTTTTGAGCTCCTAGCCTCCTCCCCTTGGAAACATCCTCCTGAAATAGGTTTCTAGATCACTCATCTTCAGCTGCTCTGTTTCTCTCCCCAATACGTGAGGAATGCTATCACATGGGTACAGTAAACACATATGGACTTGAACTGAGACAATGAAAAAAAAAAATCTCTGACTTGTGATCCATTCTTGCAAGGATAGTTATTTTTCTTTTTTTAAGATTTTATTTATTTATTTGTCAGAAAGAGAGATCACAAGCAGGCAGAGAGGCAGGCAGAGAGAGAGAGGGGAAGCAGACTCCCTGCTGAGCAGAGAGCCCAATGCCAGGCTCCATCCCAGGACCCCAGGATCATGACCTGAGACAAAGGCAGAAGCTTTAACCCACTGAGCCACCCAAGCACCCCACAAGGATAGTTATTAAAACACGTCTTTTACTTCCGATTAAGTTTACTTATGTCACTTTGCTTTAAAAGGACATAAAAACTATGAAACCGCACTCCTTGGTAGGTGAACTTGGTCTCGGTTGGATATGAGGAAGTGGTGATGCAACATGGGGGCTTAAGTGGGTAGGAGAAGAATCAATGAAACAAGATGGGATTGGGAGGGAGACAAACCGTAAGTGACTCTTAATCTCACAAAACAAACTGAGGGTTGCTGGGGGGAGGGGGTTTAGGAGAAGGGGGTGGGATTATGGACATTGGGGAGGGTATGTGCTTTGGTGAGTGCTGTGAAGTGTGTAAACCTGGTGATTCACAGACCTGTACCCCTGGGGATAAAAATGTATGTTTATAAAAAATAAAAAATTAATTAAAAAAAAAAAGGACATAAAAACTTCATCTTTTTCTTCATTTTAAAAAGAAACCTTCCCAAATTTTAGTGATTCAAGCTATGAGAGTAGCAAATGCCTCCAATATAATAGCCTATCATGATGTTGATGGTAGAACTCTCTTCTGCCCTATATTTCCGCAACTCAAGTGATAGGTGATACCATTTTGCTTTGGATCAAAGTGACATGAAACTTTACTCAAGCAAACATAAATAAAAATTAAAAATTTACTTCTTCATTTAGTCACCATGTCCTGAGACATGGCTTACTTCTGGTATGATCTGATTCTGATCAGATACATCCGATCAGATACAGATATGATCTAATACATCACGGCATTAGAACCCCAACTTCTTTCCTACACTATTCTGTCCCGTCTCTTCTTTCCCCTTGGCCCACTTTATTCTCAGACTGCCACCTCCTCACACTATGCCGTTTCACAACGCACATTCACTGTTACACACTGTGATCACAGAGGATAAATATTTCTCCCCCAGTTCCTAGGAAAGACCCAGAAACTCACCATCCTGGGATCAGTTCAGGTCAAGTGCCAAACAGGAGCCAATCGCTAGACCTAGAATGGAATGTGTTGATTGGCTCAACTTTGATCATGTGTTAAATACCCACAGAATACAAACCAGAGACCTACCTCCCCGCACCCTACCAAAAAACAAACAACAAACAACAAAACAAAACAAAACAAAACAAAAACAAATGAAGAAGCTGTTGGAAAGGGGGAGAGGAAGCTAACCCCAGGAGTGTAGCCTGAAAAGCTCTTTCTTGAGAACTTTCTCTGAAAAGTTCTCCTTCCCCTTTTAAACAACCAGATAGAAAATTCTTTCCTTTCCTAAGCTTATTATTTTTTTCCTCATAGATTCCACCCATTAATTTACATTCTTCCCTTGCAGATCCACGAAACAGGTTGTATCTGGCTTTTGCTCTCTGTGGCTGATATTTATCCATGGGATATCTTATTCTCACAGTTTACTCTCTTGAATAGTAAAAATTTAGCGTCTAGTATTTTGTATGCACTTAAGTAAGGATATCTCAAGAAAATAAACAAAAAGTGTATTAATATTCAATTTACCTGTTGATTTCCAAGGAAACCTAGTGATTTATGAGGGCTTATCTTAACGTTTCATAGAGAAAAGGTATTTTTCACATGAGTATTAATCAAAACATATTTAGTATTCTGTAGCTTATAGGACAAATTGTAATGAATGTGACTGGTCTCCTTATGTCTGGATGGGGAAAGGCAGACTTCGTTTAACTTCTTTAATGCCAGGTTAATGGAGGCACATTGGAGCAGCTGAAATCCTTAGACCTTGAGTGGAATGATTTTAAGGCCCTAATTCTTCACAACAGGAAGTCAGAGAAAGTGTTGTTAGATTTCTTTTCAGTTTATTGAAAGACCTTCCCACTCTGCAGGAGCTTAGAGATATGACGAGATTCTTGCCTCTCCCTGGGACCCCAAATGGCATTCCTTTGGATAAATCTTTCAAGATAACCCATCATAGTTTAATCATTCTTTTAAAAGGGTGGTGCCTTTCCCACATCAGCACTTCTCTCATTTTTCATGGAAAAGAACGCTTTCTTCTTTTTCTGTAGTAGGAGGAGAATAAGACCTTAAAGGGTACAGGAAACAAGCTTAAACCTAGGGGGCTTCTTACAGTGTCGCTACGGATTACACTGGATATTAACCATGAGAGAGTATTTAGAATGACACTAGTGGTTTTTCTTCATCCCAAACCTGACAAATGAACTGATAAATGCGACACAAGGCATTTTATTTCTAGTAAACAGATGGTGTGTTCCAATTAGATGTTAGTGCATTTTGAATTGTGATAGGTCTATAGAAAGGAAATTTGTGGTGCCTCAACCATGAAAATAAAACTCCTCTTAATTTGTTTTTGAATGAAATACACTTTTTTATTCCAACTATGGGTCGAATCAGTGATCAGAAATCAGTGATCACACACACAATGCTTTCAATTAAATTGGCAAAGTGTGTGTGTGTGCGTGCGTGTGCATGGGCACACGCACGCACACACACACACACACAAGATGCTTTCAATTAAATTACCAAATTATTGTAGGAAAGATTCATAGATTCAAAGATTGTATTAGTCACGGCACTTACTGAGAACAACAATGAAAAACTAAATCACTTATTAGGGAAAGAAGGAACATTACAAACATGAGTTCTAGGTGTTTAGACTGTCATAACTGAGAAAATAAACAGATACCAGCTGGACAAGTTAATCTTTGAAAACAGCTGGTTCAATCCGAAATATGCTGATAACTGCCTTAAGTGGGCAGTTCATTGTGATCAGGTTAGAATATGATTACTTAAAAGAAAATTATATAGCTGTCATATGTCTTTTGAATTATCTATTTTAAAAGCTTAGTTTTTAAAAATAGGTAAGATGGTATGGACATCTTTTTCCATGAATGATTAATAATTCACTTAAATATTAAAATTTCAGAGTCTTAGAAATGTTCACTTATTTCTTCCTAATAGTGACAGTGAAATATGTATTATAATAAAGTTAAGGTGTCAGATTCTCTGATGAAAAGACATTCTTTACATTTATGAGTGTTTATTTAAGACCCAAAGACATTATTTACATACTCTGTAGCCACAAATTAGCATTTCATCTAATAACATGAATTAAAAGGTATATATAAGAAGTCATCTTTTCAGTATCATGAAACTAAAGATGTGCTTCTAAGATTTTTAGCTAAGCTGTATGGAAAATCACATTTCTGTCGGTGAACTTACTAGGTGTTACAAGTTGAATTGTATCCTCCAGAAAGAGGTATTGAAGTCTTCACCCCCAGTACATCAGAAAATTATCTTATTTGGAAGGAGGGTTGTGCAGATGTAATTAGTTAAATAAGGTTATGATGGTGTAGGGTGGGCTCTTAATCCAAAATGGGCAATGTCTTAATAAGGAGAAGGTCCAAAGGCACATAGGACAAGTATAACTGTGGAGGTAGAGATTGAATTTAGGTCCCAGCAAGCTAAGGAAAGCCAAAGATTGCTTGCAACTGTCTAGAGAAGAAGCGGCAGAGAGTAGACTCTCCCCTAGAGTCACTGAGAGATCTTGATCCCTCAAACACATCGATTTTGGACTTCAAGCCTCTGGAACTGTGAGAAAATAAATTTCTGTTGTTTTAAGACACCCAGTTTGTCATACTTTATTATGGCAGCTCTAGGAAACTAGTACAGATTTTAAAGCAATAGGACATTTGTTTTACAGTTCTTGAGGCTGGAAGCCCCCAATAAAGGTTTTCTCCAGAGTCACAATTCTTCCAAAGCTTCTAGGGAAAGATTTTTCTTTTGCCTCTTCCAGCTTCTGGTAGCCCCAGATGTCTCTTGGCTTTTGGAATCGTAACTCTGATCTGCTTTCTTACGTGACCCTCTTCCCTCTGTGTCTCTGTGTATTCCCATGGCATTCTTCTCCCTGTGTCTCTCTTTTCTTATGCGGATATCAGTCCTACTGGATAAGGACCCACTTTAGTTCAGTCTGAATTCATCTTGATTACATGTGCAAGTATTCTATTTCTGTATAAGGTCACATTAACTGATATGGGAAGTAGGACTTCAACATTTCTTTTGGTGGGCCGCAATTCAAGCCATAACACTAAGCAAGGAAATTTAAGATTAAAATGTAATGGAAATAGGTTAGGTCCCAATTATCCATAGAATTTCAGTGTATGCTCTTCAACATACATCCCTTTTAAAGGTAGCATAATCTATGGGGCACCTGAGTAGCTCAGTGGGTAAAAGCCTCTACCTTCGGCTTGGGTCATGATCCCAGGGTGCTGGGATTGAGCCCCACATCGGGCTGTCTGCTCAGTGGGGAGCCTGCTTCCTCCTCTCTCTCTCTGCCTGCCTCTCTGCCTACTTGTTATCTCTGTCTGTCAAACAAATAAATTAAAAAAATATTAATAATAAAGGTAGCATAATCTAGAATCTAAATCATACTCCATAGAAAATAAGCAAAATTGATTCTTAGACATGTGTTAGTTTAAATACCATTTGAAAGGGGGGAAAAAACCACTACCAATTACACTACAATATTGGTTTCTCAGGATTTAAGCTGTATACTTACTAAAGCCTTTTTTTGGACTTAATTGGGTATGGTTGTCTTTTTATACATTACTTTTGTGCATACATCAAAAGAAAAATAAAACAACATAATTTGGGCGCCTGGGTGGCTCAGTGGGTTAAAGCCTCTGCCTTCAGCTCAGGTCATGATCCCAGGGTCCTGGGATTGAGCCCCGCATTGGGCTCTCTGCTCTGCGGGGAGCCTGCTTTCTCCTCTCTCTCTGCCTGCCTCTCTGCCTACTTGTGATCTCTGTCTGTGAAATAAATAAATAAAATCTTAAAAAAACCAAAAACATAATTTGGTTCATGAATTCCAAAATTTCTACATTCCCAGAATCTTACTCTTTTGAATCAACCAGCTCAAGAGTCAAGATGCTTAGTTTTTTCCACATGAGATCATCCTCTCCACTATCAGCAGCATTGGAAGGATAACATTAGAAGCCTGCAGGAACATTATTTGATATCTAATCACCATCAACCCTCCTCTTCAGACAGCCATCTGATTTCTAGGAGGTAATACTCAGGTTTATCTTTCAATCCTGTGACAACTATTCTTCAAGTTAAATGCTGACAATTTCTGATGATCAGGAATAATGGAAAATAATAATTATAATAACAATTTTAAGGTAATATCACATGAAAGAGATATTCTAATTCCAGAGATGTGGTAATGTGAAAAGGAAATGTGCCTAAGAAATAAAAAAATAAGATTGCTGAACATTTTTAGTGAAGGAAATTAAGTATCACAAAAAGTAGTCTGTTCTGTAAATAATTATTCCGTTTTGAAAACTTTCCCAATTATTGAGTAAACTCTGGCCCCACCGCTTTAAACTGTCTCTTGCAGTTTTGCCACTTTCTATTTCACTTTCAATTTAAAGGAAATTCTACCTCCAATGTGGGGCTTGAACTCATGGATCCAAAATCAAGAGTCACATGTTTTACCAATGGAACCAGCCAAGCACACTTTCACCTAAACAAGTTAATAGATCTTCCAAAAGAAGGCCTTCCAACTATTTTAAACAATTACTCAGTTTCTATCCTTGTCTCTCAAGTCTCTTATCTCAAGGTAAGCATGTTCATTTTTTCAAAAATATTCCTCGTATCAGTTCTTTTATTTTTTTTTTTAAAGATTTCATTTATTTATTTGACAGAGGGAGATCACAACCAGGCAGAGAGGCAGACAGAGAGAGGTGGGGGAGAAGCAGTCTCCCTGCTGAGTAGAGAGCCGGATGTGGGGATGGATCCCAGGACCCTGAGATCATCAGCTGGGTGGAAGGTAGAGGCTTAATCCACTGAACCACCCAAGCACCCACCTCATATCAGTTCTAAACTAAGCACTTACTAGATGAGTTATAAGTGGCCAGGAGCATGTTAGACAAAGGGGAAGCAAGCCTTGACATGTGTGTGTGTGTGTGTGTTTGTGTGTGCGCGCGCACGCACACGCGTGTGTGTGCACGCACACGGGTCTGTGCGTCCCTGTGAATGTATGTGTTCCCATGTGCCTGTGCACCTCCCCAGGAGCATGGAAATGACAGTGCTGATGCTAGGGAAGAGGAAGTAGAATATTCATGGAGAGAAGAGAGCAAGTTTATGAAGTCCTTGGTGCAGAAGGTGTTGGTGGGGTGCAAAAGCAGATAGAAGGCCTTCTGGCACACGCTCACAAGCTTAAGATTTAATTCTAAGACCAATGAGATGCCAGCCTCTATTGACTAGCCTTTAAAACTGCGGCATAGCTTTAAGTCACCTGCCTGTATTTCTTTTATCCTGTATAAACTCTTTCGATTGTCAACCATCTTTTTAAAATGTGACATCGAAATCTGAAAGCAGGAGTGCCAGTACTTTTCCTGAACATGGCGAACAGAATGTGATTCTCACTGTCTTGCACTTATAATGTTGGAACTGTTAGATAAATCTTGTTCTGTTTAATTTCTTCCAGTTTGCCATACCAGACACTTGAGATCATTTTGGATTCTGATTCTTTCATTCCTTGCAACCCAAACACTCAGTGTCTCCCCTCAGCTTCCCACCACCTACTGATGTCTTTTCATATGTTCAACTCATTGATTAAAACAATAAAAGTAGAATAGGATAGAGTTAAAGATCAGGTCTGCAATGTCACTCAAAATTCTCTTGTGCACTAACATCAATCAATAATTCAATATTTGGGGGGCAAGGCTATTCAAAGAGTTGTAAATTAGTCAATTTACACCACCACAAATTCATTTATCTTCATCTTTTTTTCAAAGACTTCATAAGGAAACTTCATAGAACTTACCATATGGTATAATTACATTATTTATTTTGTGAATACATTTCTTCCTGTCCTTTCCACTAAAATGTGAGCTTAATAGAAACTTTAAAAGTTGATGATATGATTCATTTTAGGGGGGAAAAAATGTGCTATCTCAGGAAACTTCTTCAAAGGGAGCGTCCTTGAAACTAAGACTTGTTCAGTGTGATGGCACCAGAACAGAATATTTCCTTGAGGCAGTCGTGGAGGTGTGCTACTAAGATCTCCTCGGAGAGACTTCTGCAAGGATGAGCCCAGAAGCTGAGGTTCCATGGTATCTTCCATGAACTGAGTTGATGTTCCCCAGCCATTAACCGAGCAAGGCAGGGTTCAGAACTGCACTATTTCTGCTCCACATAGGACTCTTCCACTAGGGAATCTTTATTTAAGGTCTCCTTATCATTAAGTCCCAAATTTTCTCAGAGTTGTGCTACTGTCAGAGGTTCCTTCAACACAAATTTTCCTCTTTCCTTCATTTACTCCATAGGTCGGGTCCACATTGAGGTCTGAAATTCTCCCTGCCTGCTAATTGACAGTTCTTCTCTTTATCCTTCATGGGCATTCCCTCATTAGCTTCTCTTTCACATCTAAATCTATCCTATTACATGCTTCTCAGAGCAGTAGACTGATGCAAAGATCTTCTAAAAGATTCTCAGGATTTAGATCAGTTAGTAGTTAGTTGCACAGTTAGGTAGTCATGGCCAGGGTCCCCAAAAGGAAAATACGGAGTCAGGACAGTTAAGATGAAACAGCACTAACATCCTGTTTGCACCTTCGAAAGGACAACACTAGCATTTTGCTTTGTAAACTTTGCAAAAATGACTTCTGCAAAATGTCCTAAAATAAGAAAATTAAGCATAAAACATTTGTCACTATCACAGGCTAGTTAAGACATAAGCCCCCAGAAGTCAGCAAAAAAGACCATCAGCACATAAACATTAACCTAATATGTAGATAGATATGTGACCAAAGCCCTGATAGGCACAACTCAGCACATTCCCATTGCTTAAGCTTGTTCTGCAAAAGAGCTCATATAAAACCCTACACTTAAAAACTCCAAGGGCAACTCTCCCGGGACCCTTCCTTCTCTGGGAGCTTTATACTCTTGCTCATTCTTCCAAATGGTGTGAACAAGAACCATGGGCACTGAAGGCAGAAAAATCCTGCAACAAGTCAACCATGCCTCCCAGATCTGCTTACTCTAATCATTGCCTGAGGTCTAATTTCTCCTTTAGTCAATCGTCTTCTGGAAGTTCACCCTTGTCCTCTTCAATAATAATTCACCCATGCATTCCCTTCATTGTAAATCTTTTCAGGGTACCCTCTGGCTTCCTAAAACATGATCATCCCAACTTTCCCATATTTTAACCGAATCTCAAAATATTACTCTTTAACCAAAATGTGGCTGCAGTCAGGGAGCACTTCCTTCTTGACCACCACGTCAAACGCTTTTTTTCTTGTTTTTACACAAATTGGTAGGATAATTGTATTCTTTGTTCTTTATTTTTATTTCAGAACAGGGGAAATTTCTACATTCTTTTACAAAACAGCAACAACAATGAAACAAAACAAAACCCTGCTTATCTGATATTCACAGAGATAACTAGGGATACCAGGCTCTTCTCTTCAAGCACAGACTTCCCCATCTCACTTCTTGACTTTAATGAGTGACCCCACTGAAAATTTTAGCTATCAAGCTGGTTCATCATTTTCTTTTCTCTATGAGCTCCAGGTGGAGCCGTAAACTCTTTTGTGAATAATCCAGTATTCTAGTCTCAGTTTATTTACTTGGTCACCATCAACCATCCGTGATCTTTCCCCTCCCCAACACACTACATTTCCAAGGTCAGATTTTAGAATGTATCATCACCAAATTCTATCCAATGTCAAAATTCTGGGAGCATGGATTCCATTCTATCACCACAATTCCCTATCTCTCCTCTATACTTACTCAAGTATAACACCCAGTGCTCACAGCAACACATGCCCTCCTTAATACCCATCACCAGGTTACCCCTTCCCCACCCCAACCCCTGTCTGCTTAAATATTTTTGAACATATAATGACCTCTACTTTGTTCATATCATCGATTTCCTACTATCAACCACTTTGTCTTCATTTCCCATCTTATCCAGGTTAGTCTATGAGTCATCATTTGAATTACACCCAAATAACCCAAATAACATAACCTGGATTCACACTAAAACCATAATTTTGTGTGTCAAATAGGACTCTAAGCACCGGTTGGTAATCTTAGTACTGTTTCTTAAGAAAGTTTATATTCCCTCCCAACTTTCCTATATTATCCTGCTTTCTACACCGGGTCCCTATATCAGCTGATGATAAGAATTCATATTTTGATGAGATTAAAATATCTAACAGGCGTACCTTTATTTTCCTATCTTTACCTAAAAATGTAACTGCGCACATCTCTACCTTCACTGACCGTTTATATCCAACCAAGTGCTTTTTCTTTTAAGATTACTTATTTATTTATTTGACAGAGAGAGAGAGAGAGATCACAAGTAGGCAGAGAAAGGCGGGGGGAAGCAGGCTCCCTGCTGAGCACAGAGCCGGATGCGGGGCTCGATCCCAGGACCTTGAGACCATGACCCGAACCGAAGGCAGAGGCTTCACCCACTGAGCCACTCAGGTGCCCAACAAAGTGCTTTTTCAAAGGCGAGTTGCTCAATATTATAATCTTTCTCCCATTTGCTCTCGCATTTTTAAGAACTTTGAATCTTCATCTAGACCTTATTAATCTCACTATCTTTTTATATATATTTAATCAGTACAGAAATGTATGCTAACATCACCCTAAAGAAAAATACATGAAAGAAACTACTGAAATACCTGCTTCTAGTTCTCCCATTTTTATACCCTCCTTCAGTGTCAAAGGCTTTCCAGAGTTTTATAAAAACTTTACCCACATTCTCATATCCCACTCACCTTTTGACAAGCTGCAGAGCACTTTCTGTTACCAACAATAAAATGAAATGGCTCTTCACTTTACTGATGACCTTTAGGCTTACAAGGCCAGGTTTTAAGGTAGAACTCTTGGCTCTACAGACAAGTGTAGTAGCAGATACTTCTGTTCTTCTGGGTGAGTGCTATTGAGTTCTTAGTTTCTTCATCCTCATGTAAGAGATGCCACACTTAGTGAGGCGACAGTTCTAGTGTATCAAGATGAGCTTGGACATTTTCTCTGGTTAATCTCTTTAAGGCTCTCACACAACCAATCTCAACTCCATTATCTTCTCAAAGATACTGTAAATTACATAACATTTTTAAATAAATCCCTTTGGCTTACATAAGTAAGCCAAAATTTATTTATCATCACCTGAGAACCTTAATCATTAGAATTTCCATAATACCATACTCTCCTGATTGTTCTCTTAGAAATGTAGTCACATTTGGTCTCCTTTCAAATCTCCTTCTCTTCCTCCATTAGAACTATAAATGCTTCCCTGTAGGTCCTTACTGTTTTTTTGTTTTTTTTTTAAATGCTCTGTACATATTTTTAGGTAATTTTGCCCTTTACTATGGCCTTAAATCTCATCTAGATATAGTCTGGACATTTAAACCAAGCTCCTCTGAGCTCCAGGATGATATATATAACAGGAGACCATCTCAGAATCTTACCAAAGCCCCCAAATTAAGAAAAGTAGCCAATACACATCTCCATAATATAAAAATATGATAGAGAATATTTTGTAGCCAAAAGTTTTATTACATGCTACCAGACTGTATTTAAAAGAGGGATTAAATAAAGAAGGAAAGACTGAGTTATGAATTGCAGGCACAACAGACGAGTGTCAAAACGTTTCTCCTTCTCCATGTTGAAGAGAAGAGAATAGTTTCTCCTTCTTCATGGCAAATACTTGTCAAAAAGTGAGACTGGCTTTTGCCCTCTGGGCTGGATATATGCAGAATTGTGAAATCACGAGGAATCATGAGGAATCAATGTCATCATAGTAAAAAACCAAGGATTATTTTGGAACGAAAACTTTTATCACTTACAGGTATTTTTCTTTTTCTTTTTCTTTTCTTTCTTTTCTTTTTTTTTTTTTTTTTGCTTTTTTGCCCTATAACTAGTTTCATAAATACTCCAGTTGTGAATAGTTGGCCCACAGGTATTTTCATTGTAAATGCTTCCATGTCTATGAAATGTGCTTGTTTAGTTTGCTAATGCAAATTAAACATTTGCTTGTAAAATGAAGGTAAAGAGAATGCTTTAGAGTGTTTTGTGATTTTTAGATGTGGAAAAGGAAGATAATGTGATAAATAGACTCACATTGTATTTGGATGTGAATTTTAAACAAAGCTAATTTTATGCATAACATTTGTTCCAGAAAGATTCTATTTACAGAATTTCTGTGGTTAGCAAGAAACTATCTCACCTCTATCAGCTTACCCGATGAAAATATGCAGTTATGCACATACTTAACAAAATAATATCATCAATAATAGGTAATGTGTTATATTTTTCAAACAGATGGAAACTCTTCCTTTTGAATTTTAATTCTGAGAGTGGCTAAGTGGGCAGTCATTACCAAGTGAAGACTGCTGAAAATCAATAATTTGAATTTCTAAATGTGTACGTCAATTAAAACCCTAGTGAGAAGAGAAAAAGCCTTTGGACTGATGTAGGATTTTTAGTAAAATTGCTTTGCATGGCATTCTGCTGTGTCCTATTTACTTGAGATAAGCCTTCTAGGATGCAAGTCAAGAATAGAGATGGGCAGCCTAGATGCAAAAACAGAATGGGAACAAGAGGAACAGCAACTACGATAAAAGATTGCAGATAGCAAGGAAAGTCTTTGTACAGCAGCGGCTTGGAATAAGGGAGGACAGTCAGTAAGCTGGCTTTTCTCAGAGTGTTTGGAATACTCTTCAGACTTTGCATCATCTTCTGAATGAACATTGCATGGCTTAGGTGGTAGCCATATTATCCAAACCCACTCCTTTGGATTGGCGGGTGTGGGGGAAGGGAAGTTTGGGCATCATCACAGAAGTGTGAAGATGGGGAGAAAAATCTTAAGTGGATAAAAGCAAATGATTTTTAGATTTTTCATTCATCCATGAAGAACTTTAATAAGGACACTGGTGCTACAAAATTGGGACTCTCACATAAGTCACTTTAATACTACCCTCACTTAAACTGGGGATGGCTGTTAACATTACTGAATAAATCATTTTTTGCTAAGAAACAAAGCATTTTGAGTGATATTACAGTGGGTTCAAACACTCAAAGGCAAGGAAGAGACCAGCAAGACTATGTAAACTGTATTTATAAAATACGATTTATACATCAGGGCCAGAAAAAATTATAAATGTCACACTTTCTAAAATATGGTTGGATTTTTTTTTTTTTAACCTGCAAATAGGGAAATAGCTTTTCACCAGGAGGTGCCCGGTCTGCAGTTTTAAAAACTCACCAAAGGTAGGACACAGCATTTTTAATGTCAGAGGAGATTTAGTGGGAGATTTTTGATGAGAGAGGAGTCACCCTACTCAAGGTCTCTTTGTGGGAGACCGCCTCGGTAAATAGCAATCAAAAAGAACCACCTCTCAACGGGCATTAGGTCACTGATGTGACATGAATCATTCATCCAAGGTCTCCAAAGTCCCTGCTACCCTGGGGTTGTAGGACTTCTTGGTGAATAGGAAATGAAATAAGGTTCATGTCTGGTTTTCCCTCTAATGCCCTATTGAGCTTTTGCTTGGGTAGGTTTAAGCAGTGTTACCTGGATGCTGTTGAAGCAAAACAGAAACTGCTACTGCCTGTACAACAGTTTTCCCCACAAATAAAGAGAACAGTTCTTTTCTTTTGGTCCGTTTTTTTATCTTTCAAAAGCACAATAATGATGTGCAAAAAAAATATATTTTTGACTGGTACAGAAAAGGAAAAAGATAATAAATACAACCAATAAAAAAGAAAACAGCAGTTTTAGGGTAACTTTCCTATCTTTCTGATGAGCCAATTTTTACAATACCCAGTATAACTTTGTTGGAATAAATGACTTGACCAAGCTGAGTGACAGCCAGTCACTTCTTACCTTTTGCTCACTAATTGGATTTAGTACTTTGACACTAGCTCAGGACTGTGGCTAATATTAGGCATGGTTAGACAAATGCCAATTCCATGGGGTCTCCAGAGGAGTAGAGATCTAGGTGTGTCAAAAGTACATTGGTTCATTTTTATGCACCACTTGGCCTAGAAGAGCCTAGGGATCAGAGTGAAGTGCATTATAAAGAAAGGGCTCCTTCTTTCAATGTACCCATGACTTGGGTAAATTGCATGAGTCATATAATGTGAATGGTACTCCTGAAGCCTTCGCACTAATTACATCTTATAATAACTACTTATCTAGCACATCTGAGGAATGCACACTTAACAACCGAAGAAGAGAAAGTTTGCCAAGGAAAACAGATGCTAGATTGCATAATTTATAAAAACTTATGTATTCATTATTCCTAATATGGTAACTTCTAAGTGAATGATGTCTCTTTCATTAATACCATCTCTCATATTCCTTTTATTCATATTTCTCCAGCCCAGCCTCTCTATAGTTCAAACTTGTACATGGAATATAATAACTTTTATAAAAATGAACACATTTCCAATCTACTAAAAGTAATCTAAGTTTAGAAAAATGAAACAAAAATGCCAAATCATACTGAATGGATGAAGGATTATATTTAAAAATCAGATTGGGCAGGTAGGGTTCTCAATTCAACTAATGTTTCAGATTCAAACTGGTGTCTTAATTCAACCAGTATCTCAGATTAAACATGTGAATGTTATTTCATTGATGTTGGATATTTTTTTTTTCATAAAAGACATGAGAGTATTGTCGTGGTGATAATTATTACATTTTGTACAACAGGGAAAATGGGAAATAAGAATTTTGGCTAGTTTCCCAAAGTGCTCCAAAATAGGATGAAAAAGCTGTAGGTGGTTTCATTCCTTTAACAACTAGAGGATCTCCCTTTAAAGGATTCTCACCTTCAAAATTAGAACAAAATGCCTAATCTCTGGGTATAAATAGGACTCAGCGTGAAATCACACACTGCTTCTGACGTTATACAAAGACCTAAGTGGTATATAAGATAAAACAGATGATGTTGGAACTAAAGTTCTGATATAATTATATTAAAACATTATTCAGCTTATAATAATGAGAACTGATGTTTTATATATATATATATATGTGTATCGAGACAAATATAGATATAATATATATCTATATCTAATATCTATTGTCCTATAAAGCTTCTGAAGGTGTTGACCATTAAATGAGGCAAATGCTTGCTTTTTCAAGGCTATGCTGCTTGGCAGAAGTCAATGGTCAGAACATCTATCAGAACATTCTCTATAATAAACCCTCCTGAGGTTTGGTCCATAGTTGCATCTTCTGGAAAATGGCAGAAAACCAGTTGGCTTAGAATCACACAAAGCCAGACCTGACTTCTTTGAAGATAAAGAATATTATTTATTGCCAACAATAAAGGTCCTAGGGTAGGTCCCCACCATGCACAAAATCAGATGGTCTAGCTACTGAACTCAATTTTTATGTGTGTTCCCCACTCCACACTACTCTTTTCACATTCAGCCTGAAAAGGGAGATGTGTAGGAGGCAGAGCAGCATCTTTCTACTGGAGTCCATCCCCATGATATATTCAACTATATCCAAGCCTAAGCATGCTTTCCATGGGATGCCAAGAGGAGAGAAAGCACTATATCCTGCTGACTCTTCTGTCTCCAAGTTTAGCCTATATCAAGTGATGTCCTTGGTTTCCCCTTTGAAAAGAATCTTAATAGTCCAAATTTAAAGAGTGTACATCTCTCTCTCACTCTCTCTCTTTTTTTTTTTTCCCCTTCTGTGCCATGAATCACAGAAGGGGGCGGGGGTGGGGCGAAGGAGCCCAATGCAAATGTTGCATCACACAAAACTACTCAAAATTGGGAGGCCCATTTGACCTAGTAATTATGCTGAAATTGGTCTTAAATAATTTAAGTAGAAATAGATGTAGGAGAAACATAGAGATATTGGCTGTGACTTTTACAAAAGTAGAAACTGGAAAAGAAGATTACTTCTGTTAAATAAAAATAAATTTGTTTAGTGTATTCATTTAGCGCTAGCCATAACACAAACACTTCTGGTCACTGAAGGTAAAGGGCTAGATAATTATGATAATGGAATCCATGTAGCCATTACATTTCTTGTTTTAAAGAATATTGGCTCGGGGCGCCTGGGTGGCTCAGTGGGTTAAGCCTCTGCCTTCGGCTCAGGTCATGATCCCAGGGTCCTGGGATCTAGCCCCACGTCTGGCTCTCTGCTCAGCAGGGAGCCTGCTTCCTCCTCTCTCTCTGCCTGCCTCTCTGCCTACTTGTGATCTCTCTCTCTCTCTGTCAAATAATTAAATAAAAATCTTTAAAATAAAAATAAAAAAAAAGAATATTGGCTCTAGTAAAATTTATACATATACATACTGCGAAATATAGATTTATATACCTGCTACTAATTATGGAATATATATTTACCAAAAGCATAAGAACAATGGAGATTAAATATACCAAAGTATTAACAATGACATCTCCGGAATGGTGTAGAATTCTTAATTTTATGTGCTTGTTTGTGTTTTCCAAATTCTTGATAATAAGCATCTATTACTTTCTAATTCAAAATAACATTTTAAAAACTGCTAAGGAAAATAAATTTTGTTTATTTATTTAATTATTTGTTATTTATATCTGCTTCTGTGAGTGGCTTGTTTGAGTCTGACATTCGCAGGATAGCCTAACGGCTGAGCATAGATTCTTTATGATTTGCAACCTGGGTTCAAGTCCCATTTCTGCACGTACTAACTATGTAACCTTGTGAAATTTAAGTTGACTTCACCGTGTCTCTGTTTCTTCATTTATAAAAAAGAAAACATTAAAGTATCTGAGTATTAGACATGCAATCTTGAGAATAATAATTGACCACAGTTTTCTCATTTGAAAATAAAGGAAATAAATGTACTTAAGTTCACAAGATTAAATGAGTTAATATTCATAAAGCATAAAGCAGTTAGTGGCCAGCCTATAAAAAGCCCTCTGTACATGTTATCTCTCATTTTTATTGATGATTTTAAGATATAAATCACCTATGCTGTATGTAGTATTTAGAAATAGATAACTTTCTATCACACAAAAATGTTGAGGAAATTCTAAAATCCCAGCTGATTCTCTGCTAAAATTTGGTATCATCACAGCTCTCTCTTTTGGGTTTAATTGCCAGAAGTGAATTTTAATAGCAAGTTCTCACCTCTAGTGCTGGGACACCGTGTGACACCAAAGAAGAGTTACTATGATTTGTGAATATGCTTCATTCCGTCTGGGCATGATAGTACCTAAAATAAGAGAGAAATGCTTCTTTAATCCTTACAGTGAAAGAAAACTTTTATTATAAAACTTATTAATAAAAAAACAGTGATAAGTAAAAGCTATCTGCTGGCATATGAAAATGAGTCTTGAACATACAGAACCTCAATAAATATTTCTAGACAATGTAAACAGGTTTTTTTTTCCTCTCTTCACATTAATGTTGCAAGTTTTCAAATAAATTTAGTAGGAAAGAAAGCCTTGACACAGTAATATACATTTATTTGCCCCAAATCATATAGTTATTATGTGTCAGAGCCTAAATTTGAACTTCTGCTTCTTTGGCTCTAAACCACATGATTTCCATAGTTAATAGCCTACCTTTTCTCCATACAGAGGCATATTAATTTTGTTGGGGGAACAAGAAATTCCTGTCCTTCTGGCTGGACTAAGGATCAAATTGGAAAGGTGACAGATTAAGAGGAGAAAATAAAATTTAAAAGTGTATGTGCTGGGAATCCACACAGATGTGAAAATTCCAAAGGCAGTTAGGCAAAGTGAGGTATATATAGGTCATCTTGAACTAAAAAGGAGTGGGTAGAGGTCTGAGAGTTCAGAAGAAATGCACTTCACAAAGCCATAAGAAGAGCAGGTGTTTGGTAATTAGATGTTTTCCCTGCTCTACAGATGGATCACTCAGATAAAATTTGTCTCTGCTAATCACCCTTATTCTGTGAAAGACCCCCCAGTTAGATTCTTGTATGTAGTTAAAGAAGGAGCAGATTTTCCCTTAAGTCCACAGGATCTCAATTGCCTTCAGCTCAAAGTAATCTACATGCCAAAGTAGTACATTCTGGGGGGTCCCATATTGAACCCCTTCAGTTTTTATCACATTGATTTTTAGTGGCTCAGAACTGAGTTTTAGTGGTTCCAGGGGCTCAAAGGGGCACCGTGATTCCCTTTTCTTCACCTCTGTGGACTGCCCGGGCGAGCCTAACACCGGACCTGCCCTCGTGATGTTATAGGCACATGACCTAGAGAAATAAATGAAAATTTTAATCCTACACAACGTTTATATCCAGGAAGACTCACACGGAATCACAGGCACACACACAATGATGCCACAGCAAAAGTGGGCACCCACCTGCTATCCGCATAGTGCTATCTATGCACACCAGGAGGATTATGTAATTCAGGGAGAAAAGACCCATTCACTTCATGTTTATTTTATTTTTTATTTTTTAAATTTTTATTTATTTTATTTTATTTTTATTTTTATTGTTTATTTTATTTTATTATTTTACCCTATTTTTTATAAAGATTTTGTTAGAGCACAAGTGGAGGAGGGTCAGAGGGAGAAGGAGAGGGAGAAGCAGACCCCCCACTGCGTGTGGAACCCCATGTGGGGCTCTATTCCAGGACTTCCAGATCATGACCTAAGCTGAAGTCGGATGCTTAAACACCTGAGCCACCTAGGTGCCCCTTCACTTGTATTTTATTTAGAGAACTTTATTTAAAAAAAAAAATTTTAAGATTGTATTTATTCATCTGACAGAGATCACAAGTAGGCAGAGAGAGAGGAAGGGAAGCAGGCTCCCTGCTGAACAGAGAGCCTAATGTGGGGCGCAATCCCAGGACCCTGGGATCATGACCTGAGCCAAAGGCAGAGGTTTTAATCTACTGAGCCACCCATGCACCCCTTATTTAAAGAACTTTAAACAGACACTTTGGTAGTCTTGATGATGACAATTGAAATTATCCAGTGTATCCTTATCCTTCTGTCTGACATGCGGAATGCTTGTAAGTAGTTTTGGTGCTGGGGGTTGGGGAGATTGCATTTATGGGCATTCCCATGCACTCAGACATTGAGTGAGACAATATTGCCTGCACACAGCATTAAAGTCCCCGTAAGATACCTAAAGCAGGGCCCTTTCCAACTCTCAATGAATGATGAAGAGAATTCATTTTAAGAGAAGCCTTCTGTTTGGCCAAACTTCAAAATAAGACCACAGTCTTTAATTCAGAATGCAACACTCGTCTCTTATTCCTTCCTTTAAAATAACTTTTATGAAACTATTTATATTGTTTATTGTACTTGTTGTAAAAGCCTGAAGTGACAAAGGGCTTTTAAAAGGATTTAAAAACTGTGTTTCCATCACTTGATAATAAATGCATTTATCAGAATATTAATGCTAAAAAAGTCTCTTTCTTAAAAATAATCAATCCTTAAAAAAAAAAAAAAAAGAAGGAAAGAAAGTTTAAGGGAAATGGTTTGAGCATTCATTTGCCTGTCTTCATTCAAAGCTTCTACTTCAATCACCTGATTTTCCTTTCTCTTTGCTTCTCATCTGCTTCCCTTTCTCCACATTCCCATCTCACTTCTTTATGTGGCATGAATATATTGTTCTCTTTTTCCCCTTAACAGTCTTTGCTCTTCCTGTCCTCTGTGATTACCAGGCTTCATAAACAGGACTGAAATATGAGTGAAAATGACTTAATAAGGATTTCCTATTCAGGAAAAATTTGTCTTCAGTGGTGTTTGATGATTTCTCCTGAGAAAAAGGCATTCAAAGTCTTACCCTCATCATCTCTGAGCAAAACATTTCAAATTGGCCAAGCAGCTGCATAAAGGAGAGCTAGAAACGGACAAGAACAAAAAGATTTCCAGCAGCGGTAAACACAATGATGCTTTTATATTGATAACACTCGGAGGGCAATTCCTGCATTTCTAGCAAAGGCCATTTAAAGTGCAGGTTAACAATGGGAAATCTAGCCTTTTAAGACAGCATGCACGAATAACACGTTGGTTTGCATTCATCAGCTGGCTTTTAGATTTTTCTATTTTTAAAAACAGAAACAGTGTAACTTGTGCCATTTGAAATTCTTGTGCATTATAATACAACTTCTTGAAAATAGATTACTGGTTTCCCAAGGGAATAAAGTTTTCTTACCAAACGTTTTAATTGATGTATCAATGAGAACAAATGCTCTAAAAATATTTCTCAAAATGTTTTACCCATCATTATTCCACTGAAAAGAAAGTGAATATTTAACCTTTCTGGGCTCTAATCAGGTAACAAGAAATTCCTTTAAATCTTAAAGATTCATATGGATTTGCATCCGATTCCTTAGCTGTATCAACTTTTAATTTAAAGATTAAGTTTTAAAATTTTAGCTTATTTCCCCCGCGCATCTTTGAGCAAAAACAAAAAAAAGTATTGTTCACCTTTGCATCCCAGGGTGCCAACTCACATCCCGGTATAGAAAATACATCACCACTTCCTCATATCAAGGAGATCATATGATAGTTGTCTTTCTCTGCTTGAGCTTAAGTGGGTAGGAGAAGAATAAATGAAACAAGATGGGATTGGGAAGGAGACAAACCATAAGTGACTTTTAATCTCACAAAACAAACTGAGGGTTGCTGGGGGGAGGGGGTTTGGGAGAAGGGGGTGGGATTATGGACATTGGGGAGGGTATGTGCTTTGGTGAGTGCTATGAAGTGTGTAAACCTGGTGATTCACAGACCTGTACCCCTGGGGATAGAGTATTATGCCTCCATCAGAAAGGATGAATAACCAACTTTTGTAGCAACATGGACGGTACTGGAAGAGATTATGCTGAGTGAAATAAGTCAAGCAGAGAGAGTCAATTATCATATGGTTTCACTTATTTGTGGAGCATAACAAATAGCATGGAGGACATGGGGACTTAGAGTGGAGAAGGGAGTTGGGGGAAATTGGAAGGGGAGGTGAACCATGAGAGACTATGGACTCTGAAAAACAATCTGAGGGTTTTGAAGGGACGGGGGGTGGGAGGTTGGGGTACCAGGTGGTGGGTATTATAGAGGGCACGGATTGCATGGAGCACGGGGTGTGGTGCAAAAATAATGAATACTGTTATGCTGGAAATAAAAAAAAATAAATAAATTAAATATTTAAAAAAAAAAAAAAAAAAAAAAAAAAAAAAAAAAAGAAAATACAGGCCACAGGGTCTATTGTTTCAGAACTGGAGAGGCAAGTATATAGCCCTGTGAAAGTGGTCATTAAATTATTTTGGAAATGCAACACATTATTTCATCATAACCACCCTAACCATCATAAACCATCCCTATCATACATGTGTGCGCAAATGCATTCAGGAGGACAAAAAAGATGCTATTTCAAGCAACTGAAGAAAAGATCACATTGTTAGTTTGAACACGATACAGTCTGTTTTCGTCTAGATACTCAATCATGAAATACACCTCAAAAAGATACCCATGTCTTCAGATTGTCTTGTTATGGGTGCATTTCGTGGATGAGTTTGGTAAGGAAGACCACCTGAGTTGCCCTCATGGTTCTAGTATTTTATGGAAACTGGAGATAATTAACAATGTAAACAAGCCACTCAACCAATCCACAACCAGGTAGTTGCAGATTTGCAACAAGACCCTGGAGGAAATATAAAGGTGATGAGACAAAATTTTGGGAAGAAGCCACTTTTGATAATATACTCTGAGAAAGTTTTTTGAGAAGGCAATGGTTGAGGTGCTGTCTGAAAGACAGGAAAGAGACAGTTTTGCAAACCAGAAAATGCCCATCACATTTTGTTATGGGGAGAAATGGTGGATTTAAAGCCAGGCACACTTTTTAAGAAACTCATTATTGGATCTCTTTGGCTTCTTTGTTTCGACATCAGCAGGAAGTCGTTCTCAGTTATGACTGCTGTACTCCTGGTATCTAAGTGCAAACCTGTGTTTTCTAAGACTTTCATTCCATACATATGTTCTGCTTTCTGAAGGAACGCACCCTGAGATAACATTTCCTTAAACTTTCTAGAATAGTTTAGTACGTGATGGATACGAATCCCATTACCACAGGTTTTTTGGAAGGTTTATATTTCTGAATATCTTTATACTTGGTTTTGGTATATGCAATTCATAATATACTTTTTCCCAAGAAAAATATAAAAAGAAACAATATTGTTTTACCATCCAAATGACAGAATTTTTTTTTTCTCATTTTAACAAAGAGCTAATTGCACACACACACACACACACACACACAAACATGTTCAACTTCAGGCAATTTTCTTCTATTGGAACTTCACTACCAAATTTGTTAACAAAATGTAGTATCAGAAAAATTCTCTCTGAATCCAAATTTGGAGGCCAGGTTGCCTCCTAAACAGGTCTTTTCCCACCATGTTTCATGCTCCCTACCTTCCTTCTCTAGCAGGAAATCCTGAGCAATCTGACAACGGTAATGGTGTCCCTGAGGCTCCTGGGAGCATGATAGGAAAATAATTTTCTAAAGTGATACTGAGGTCCATTTCAATCTTTCATTTCTTACCCCTATAATTTTAAAAGTAAGTATATAATATCTATTAAATAGTATGACCCCCAACCACTTGATGCCTTCCTTAATGGGAATCTAGACTATGAACACACTCAATTCTACTAATAATTTTAGCAATGCATTACAGTAGGGTGTCCCAAACCACTTTACTTTCCTCACCTTATATTGGAAAATTATCTTTTTATCCCATAAAGGTCAAATTCTACTAGTTGTTAGCTTAGAATACCTGATAAAGAGAGTACCTGGATGGTTCAGCTGGTTAAGAGACTGCCTTCAACTCAGGTCATGATTTCAGGGTTCTGAGATCGAGTCCTGCATTGAGCTCCCTGGTCAGTAGGGAACCTGCTTCTTCCTCTTCTGCTCTCTCTGCTGTACTCTTTCTCTCTCTGTGTCAAATAAATAAATAAAATCTTAAAAAAAAAAAAAGAATACCTGAAACAATGTCACCTTTTCAAGATGTTGAACTATTTCTAGTCATTCCTTCAAGGCAAAATCACTCTAGTCTTCAAATTTTACTATTTGATTTTAACCAAATATCTACAAAATAAGTCAACATATTATCAAAGATGTATAATCATAAATTTTATATATCTCTCCAAATTGATAAATCCCTCAAAGGAAAAGTTTCTCTTAGAAATTATTTTTTGAAAAATTAAAAAAAAATTAATAGTTTTGAGTCCAGGGGTGCCTGGATGACTCAGTCAGTTAACCATCTCACTCTTGGTTTTGGCTCAGGTCATGATCTCAGTCTTGAGATTGATCCTGTGCTCAGCAAGGAGTCTACTAGAGATTCCCTCTCCCTCTCTCTCTGCCCCTCCTCCCTGCACACTTTCTCTCAAATAAATAAATACATAAATAAAGTCTTCTTAAAAAATTAGTTTTGAGTCGATGAATACATGTTTAGTTTAAAGAAGAAAAGACTTTGTTATTTCTTATGTGGGGACCAAGGGCTGGTTGCCCCAAGATGGGCCACTTTGGCAGGAAGGTTATTTTGAGTTAAAAAGCAATCAAAATCTAGCAGGTTCAGGAAAAGCTCTCACCTCCCGTACAACTGCCTAGAAATAATTTAGATAGGGGTGCCTGGGTGCCTCTGCCTTTGGCTTGGGTCATGATCTCAGGGTCCTGGGATCAAGTCCTGCACTGGGCTCTCTGCTCAGCAGGGAGCCTGCTTCCCCCCTCTCTCTCTCTGCCTGCCTCTCTGCCTACTTGTGATCTCTCTCTGTGTGTTAAATAAATAAATAAAATCTTAATAAAATAAAAAAATTAAAAATAAAATAAAATAAAATTTTATTATTTTAATAATAACCAAAAAAAAAAAGAATTTAGATAAAGGACCTACTGTAGGAAGAGAGCTATCATCATAGATAACTATATCATGATAATGAAATGGGTGTGATAGGGAGGAACTTAGCAAGAACTGTTGGATCAAAGTCCTCTATGTCCCACTGTTTCCCCGTGGTCCAGCAAACCCTTGCCTATCAAACATTTATTCTTCTTCCTCTTATAATTTGTATTACTTCCCTTTGAAGTCCCAGATCTCTACCCTCTTCTCCTTAGGTCAGAATGACATAGATACTTCATTTGGCCCATGTTTGGTCTTTCCATGTTTGTGTGGAATACCAGTAAGTAGGAAGTTAAATTTGATCTTCTTCTGTTAAACTGTTCCATGTCAATTTGAGTCTTAGTCCATCTAGAAAGACCTTAAAGAGGACAGGAAATTCTTGCTCCCTGACAGTTGCATTATTGTATATTGTCTGAAAGAGTTTTTACTAGGGGGTCTGGTTTACCAGTTCCTTTTAGAGTGTTTGGTTAGAATACTGTAATGGATGCTTGCTGTTATCTAAGGCAGCACACTGCATTTCAAAGTATTTCCAGGTGCTTCTGAAATTCACTCAAAACAATTTGGTCTTAGTGTATTCCCAAGTTCCTTGGGCATTATTCCAGTACCTAGGAAGATCAAGAGACCTGCATAAAGCTTATACTCCAAAAGCTTGGCCAGGATAGATTAACTGAAAACAGACCATTTCTTCAAATATGGGGGACCCTTGTCTGACATAAGTAGTCCTCTTCAAATTTGACTGTTTCAGGAGTATACTTCTTGCCATTTCCAAAGTATGCTTATGTACTCTAAATAAAACAACAGCTGGTTGTTTGTGTGTGTGTGTGTGTGTGTGTGTGAGAAAGGGAAGGCAGAGAAAGGAAGTGATATGCAAGTACTAAGGACAGATGGGGATCTCCAGTGGGGGGGGGGGTTCTCTCATACTTTTGCACATAATCTTGCTATTTATGATAGAAATATGCTAAAAATAGATTCCCACCAAATCTGTTTTTACATGACTGGTTTTAGGTTCTCTGTCAATGTATAATTCTGGGATACTGAATTTTTTTCTTTAGAAAAATTGATACCAATTACCCGGAAAATCATAAGCCTGAATTATCTTCTAACAGATTTTCTTAGTTTATGTAAAACTATACTTGGCAATAAAGATCTGGAACAAAGAAAGCAGGAAAAGGACAAAAGTCCTCTAACATAAAAAAGGACTTTAGGACTTGCCATAAAAAATATTTAAATATTCAAATGCTATTTCTCTCTATAATTTATCATGCAATCTAAATGAAAAGGAACTGAGGTTGCAAGTACCTTCTAACTCCTTAAACTTCCTTATGGTTCTCCAAGAAGCATTATTTGGAAAGAGGTGGAAGCTGACTTCGTAAATGAAAAAGAATATGAATGTAATAAAGATCACATGCGAACACAATTCTCTACTAAAGTCGAAGGTTAAACCATTGCCAACCAGTCAAGCATATGGGAAGACTCATGGTGAAAATTTTTCCCTACACTATGTCCTAAATATTTCAGCTGAACATTTTAGTCTTTAAGTATGTTTTGGGAAGAAAAAGTATAATTTTAAACTGACAGGTGTTAACAGATATAACTGAGTTACGTTAAAAAAAATTATGTTTGTTTGAACAAAAGTTGATTCCAATATGGCATTGTCAATCTGAAAATTGGGAGGGGTACTCTGCAGACAGAGGGAAAGGGAAACACTGATAGGGCAGGTGCAAAATCGCAGGGTGATCATTTAATTGCATATAGCTTCAGTAGTTACCTTATTTGGGAAAACCTAGGTGGTTGTGACTGATTGCTCTTAGATTTCATTTTGTTGGATACAAATGTATTTCCAATCTACTGTGGCTTAGGTTTCAAGTTTGCTCACATAGGCTGCCAATGTGTTAGAGCCACATCAGTCTGATGGCCTCTTTGTTTAATGACTTTCACCATCTCCCGCTTTGGTCATCCTTCCATACATAAGAGATTTGGTATTAGTGCTGTTCTCAGCCACCCTCAGAGTTGTTATTCTTTTATTCCCTTTTATTAAAAAAAATGATTATATTAGAAAGAAAGTGTGCATGAGCAGGGGAAAGGCCAGAGGAGGAGGAGGAGGAGGAGAGAGAGAAGTAGATTCCATGCCTAAAGCAAAGTCAGTGCAGAGCTCATTCTCATAATCCTGAGATCCTGAGCCTGAGCTAAACAAGAGTTGGACACTTAACCGACTGAGCCACTCAGATGCTCCAGGGTTCAGTTAATCTTATCTCATTGTGAAACTCATAGGTTATAATGACAGGCTCATGGCAAGGCTTTTTTGAATTTTATTTATTTATTTATTTGCTGTTCACCTCTTGTCCATCTTGTTTCTATTTATCCAAGTGCGATGGAGAACATCTAATGTAGTACTTAAGGCCATGAACACACATATGAGACACTTGACAGAACACAGTATGCTAGCGAGACTACAGAGTTGATTTTCAGAAGGACAATACTGAGAGACTACAGTAAGCTTTTTAGCCAGGGCCCTCATTAACGAAATGAGTTGATATCAAATCAATCAAAGAATCAACTTAAAGAGAAGCTTTTATTTTAGCCAAGTGGTATGTTTGTTAACTTCTTGTATTTGAATTTCTACAATATGGGAGGTGTTGCTCTAGGTTGTGGGAAATGCTTGCTATGGCACGGACTCCTTATTCAGTCAACAAAGTAATCTCAGGTACTTCTGTTATGTAAAGCCGCCTTGGCAGGGGAGCATAGGGACTTTCATTGTGCAGTTTTGTCCTTAGGGTTAATTTCAATAGCAATAGTTAACAGATTGAAGGATGAGATTCTGATGCAGGTTTTCATTTGCACGTACTCCAAGCCAAGGAAAGTGGGGCTCTTCAAATGACACCCATCCAGAGGGACTTCACATCTGCTGGAAAGCTTCTTTTGGATTGGTGATACTCATTGAGAAGAATGGACCAAGGCTGCAATTCTCTTTTGTTTGGAAGTGATAGTGGTGCTGCTCAAATTTCTCATCCATACTAGCCCTATTCTTGCCTACCATTGAGACAGGTGACACACTGTGTGTATTTATTACCACATAGACAAAGGAACAACATTACCCTTGTTGGTGGTGTTGCTAATAAAGTGGTATTATTTATTGTTCACATTTTGGGGGATGCTATCATCTGTGGGCAATAGCCAGGGGTCTGTGGTGGAAGGATTACAGGAGGCCAAGCTACCAAAATTCATCTGCCTTCTGAACATCTTACACAGTAAGGTTTTGAATCATTGAGCGGGCAATTCATATTGATTTTGGTTTAGTATGATAAACCCAGCAGTTCGTTAAGTTTCCTGCTGTAGCTGTTGCTTGTCAAATCCTAATTAGAGCATTGTCTTTCCAGGAAGTCAGGGAGAGAAGAGGCAAGTAGCCAAAAGACAAATGATACGGAAGTTTCCTACTGGAGATTAAGATCTTGATCCCTGATCTTTGAGACCTGTTTACTTTAAGATGCTTCCATGAAGGAAAGTCCCTCATCATTTTGATTTTAGATCTCCAACTGGTGTGCAGTGCCAAGATTCTGTAGGAAGGATTTCTTTTTTTTCTTAAAGATTTTATTTATTTATTTGACAGACAGAGATCACAAGTAGGCAGAGAAACTGGCAGAGAGAGAGAGGAGGAAGCAGCTCCCTGCTGAGCAGAGAACCCAATGCGGGGCTTGATCCCAGGACCCTGGGATCATGACCCAAGCTTAAGGCAAAGGCTTTAACCCACTGAGCCACCCAGGCACCCCTGGAGGAAGGATTCTCAATTGGGAGATGTGAACGCAGGTTTCAGGGACCTGAGGTTTGGCTGCCATCTGGGTAGTGAGAAGTACCAGGTGTTGCCTTTCCAATGAGGTTCAAAGGCAGTCTTATTTCTTAGTGGTTCTAGGTCAAAAGGGCAGGGGAGAATTAGAAACCTTAATTTGGAGACTCATGGCTCGATATTTGGGGAAACTAGAAAAGTTCAGGATATACCCCAGGTATAGGTAGATATCAAACTTCAAAAACAATAAAAAGCGGGTGCCTGGGGGCTCAGTGGATGCCTCTGCTTTCGGCTCAGGTCAAAATCTCAGGGTCCTGGGATCGAGCCCCACATTAGGATCTCTGCTCAGCAGGGAACCTGCTTCCTCCTCTCTCTCTGCCTGCCTCTCTGCCTACTTGTGGTCTCTGTCTGTCAAATAAATAAATAAAATCTTTAAATGAAACAAACAATAAACAGGACTACAATTTGATATCTACAAGGTTATGTTATAGTTTTCTACTAAAAAATAATTTTTCTCTTTACAATCACCTTATTTCTAGCAAAGATAATCACAGTAAGACTAATTTGTTTGCAGAATAGGTCTAGTTGCATTAAACTTGGTTGATATTTTACATACATGCATCAAGGATAATGATTAATCATATGCATTCTTTTTAAGCCTGCTTTGCTAGAACTTTTCACAAGCAAACTCAGATTGGAGTTTTAAAAGCTTCTTGAGGCTAAAAAGTCAAACAAAGTACTCACTATCAAGATTTTACCTGCAATACCTATAGATTTGGCTGAATTATTATCGTCTTGGGGGTCCCCCCAAATATCCTGGGATTCCTGGGCCTGCCTTGCTTACCTGGCAAGGCTGCCAAAAATCCTATAGGCAAGTTACCAGATGGCTTTTCTGAGGGATTTCATTGACTCCATAAAGTCAACCTTGGTTCCTTAAATTTGTCTGGTCATATCTGATTCAATGCGCATCATTTTCAAATATTACAATCTACTTAAAGCTTTGGCAATATTAAAAAAAAACTTTGGTAATCTAATCAATGTTTCCAATTGTGTCCTGTTAAAAGGAGAACAAATTCTTATTAAAATTATGCAAATAAATATATTGCCATGAAAATGAAACACTCGTTAAAAATTTTCTAAATTCTAAAAAGACCAGGTAGGAAGAAAGAAATAAATGTTTCAGTTCTGTTAACAAAGATATAATTTAACAAATTACTGTAAGTTAAAGATAATTTAATAAAAAAAGTTTTTCTCAAATCTGAAAAACAAAACACAAAAGAGCTAGCAATGTTTCAAACAAACAAAAAAAATCACAAAAAAACTGTAATTACCCCATCAGTTCATTCTGTCCCACATAATTAATTCTCGTTCTGCTTGATCTTGGGTTAGCAGTTTTATGAATTCCGCTTTTCCATAAGAGTTCTTGAAATTCTTACCCATTCAGTGGCATGATTATTAAAGTTACCAGAAAGCTATATTTTTCAGAGTCCTTCCCATAAATTTCTTTGAAGACAAAGCAATTTTGTAAAAGCATCAGAGGAAAAAACTCTCTGTAAATGACAAAAGGATATAAAAATGGTCAGGGTTTAAGATTTGATGAGATTTCATTATAATGTAATTGACAAGAGAATTTGGTTATTTCTGTGGCATATATTTAAAGATAGTTACTAGCATCATGACCAGTAACACTATACCAGAACATATCAGAACTTCACTTTTATTAATAACACATATCTAAACAAATATACCATGAAGGAGATTTAACAACACTTTGTATTTAAGAATGATTCCTGCACCATTTTATACTCCAAATAAATCTCATTAGTTTAACATCTTTCTTTTTACATGGAGAGAATAAATTCTTTTGAAATTTTTCAGGTATGCGTGGAAACATCTTAGTTAGTGAGAGGTCAAGATCTCATTTAGAATTTTATTTGGAGGATAAAAAAAAAAGATATCAGAAGGTCTAAAGTGCTTGATTAAATAGGATCATGGATCACTGTGAAACATTGCTTAGTTACCCCTTTAACCAAAGTAGCAATTAAAGACTTCAAAGACAGAGAAAGTCACACAGTTGTAAAAAACAAAACAAAACAAAAACCTTGGTTCTTTTCACACACACACACACACACACACACACACACACACTTTATCTCTTTAACAGAAAAAATTCATTTCTTCTCAATAAGCAAAAACCTGATAAAAAGCAATATGGAACACAGGAATCTATTTTGGTAAGACACTAAATCTTTGCTTTCCAGGCAGATTACCCAAAAAGTAAAGAAAAATTGTTCACAATTTCTTATCAAGAACAGACCAATAGTCCAAAGAAAACTTTATCATTTTTAACAGATGAAGGAAAATTAAATTTTAGTTTTACATAGGCACACTCTTGATATGAAAACTTATCTTTAGGACAAAATTAATCTTTTTTCTCTTAAAATGCATCTCCATACCGTATCCTTCCTTTTAGCAAAAATACATCCTTCTTACCTTGCATACGGAGTTGTTTTTCTTATTATTTCTAGCACCTTTAATTACATATACTGATTAGAATTCTTACCCTTAGAAATTTTAATTTGTAGTGAAAATTAAGAATGTTATACTAGGGTTCTGTAGACTAGCAACTTTATGAATACATTTCATAATATCTAGAAGCATTTTCTTCCTCATGGTAAATTTTTCAATGTAGCATAAGATATGCTTGCAAATAATCCCAAGCATCTTCAATTCCCTTTTCTACAAGTAGATAAATCTATTTTCAGTAACTAATTTTTCTGTACATGATCTATATTGTCAATGAATACTTCTCATTTAACTTAGTATAACTTCAAGGTTTCAAGCTACCAGAAGACTCTGGAAACTATTTTTGAATCCTACTATATCTCTTTAATTCATTGTTCTCGATAATATTTAATTGTTTAATTTAATAATTGTTTACAATAATAATGTTTACTTAAGCATCATCTTAAAGTGTATTTCTTGCCGATAAGGTGTATAACAAAGATAACATCAGTTTACTTTATTAGCAATCACAGGTAAAATAAAAACTGTATATCTGAGCTGTACTTAATGTTTATAACTCTGAAGACCCACCTCTTCTAATTAAGCAAACAAACATAAACTAACATTTATTTACCAAAGATTATCTCAGATCATGTGAACTTGAAAAAAAAATGTGCTAGTTTCTATATTTCTGAGAGAATGTTTATAAAGAGCTGTTTTTTCTTTAAATCAATTAAAATAATTTTTACAAATTAATTTTGACAATGCCATCTGGAGGTAGAAAAATTACACCTCTATAACATACATATACAGACGTACAAAAACATACAGACAGATACAGAGATCTTACAGATTTCATTTCAAAATTTTAGCCATGAGAAATAGAATAATATAAAACTCACTTGTTCATAAAGGAATAATCGGATAAAGATTGTGCTTCTGGTTGTTGGAATAGTTAGGATTACCCAGTCAGATGGCTAATGCTTTTTACTAATATTTGTGGAGAAGATTTTCAAAATGTTTCATTTGCCTTTTGTAAGAAATCTTTTAAAGGGGCATTTCTTTCTTCATTAAATCTCTTAAAGCATCTGCATAGCAATAAAAACCTGTATCCCATTGTTTTGGGGAGCTTCAGAATCCCTTTTTCTCTAGGGTATCTCCTAAATGGGTAAGTTTATGTAGATTAAAATCCACCCCCTCCACTGTGACACTTCCCCTTTGGCCACTATAATTAAAAGTTATCTTTGCTAAGTTTAACCAGTTTGTTCAGATATTTGTTCTAGGCTTGTAATTTTTAAGTATTATATTTAGACGGAGTTGTATTTTGCTTTTTTTTTTTTAGATATATTTTTAGATTTTAAACAGGCTCCACACTCAAGGCAGGGCTTGAACTCACAACCCTTGAGATCAAGAGGTGTCTGCTGTATCTACTGAGCCAGCCAGCCTCTCTTTAGCTGGAGTTTTAGATGGGATCTCAGTGTCTTTGGACTTGAAGGAAGTCATTTTCTCTTTTCCTTCCTTTTTTTCTTTAAGATTTTTGAAAAAATATTTTATTTATTCATCGAGAGAGAGAGCATGCAGAGGGACAGGGAGAAACAGACTCCCATGAGAGCAGGGAGCCCAATGCAGGGCTCTATGCCAGGACGTTTAGATCAGGACCTGAGTGGAAGGCAGAGGTTTAACCAACTGAGTCACTCAGGTCCCCCTCATTTTCTTTCTTAAAACAAAACTTTCCCTACCTAACGGCTCACACTGTACCCTGTGGTCAGTATTGTGACCTCCAGATTGTAAGATAATTAAGGTATATTGTTAAATTTACCACATTTGTGGTGATTTGTTGTGACAGTAACAGAGCACTACTGATCTCATAGCCATCACAAATGCTCTACACACACACACACACACACACACACACACACACACACATACACTCCTCCGCTCGCATGCACAGTAACCTAGTACAATATCTAGAAATGGATGGAACCTACATATCTAAGGTAGATGACGTAGTTGTTTGACTTCAGGTGACTAGCCTGTTTTTTAAAACAAACCAAAGCAAATTCTTAAAAGAGCAATGGTTAATCTGTTTGCATTGCCTCTTTATCTTTGAACAAATAATTTCAAGGGGAAAAAATAATAAATTAAAAATTAAAACCCTTGTCTGTGGTCTTCTCATGCTCTCTTTTGTTCGAGTATATGTACATAGTGAAAAGAAACAGACATTTTGTAAAATATTCTAATTGTTTTCATAATCTTTGTATTTGGGGGGAGCCATAAAGTACTGAGGGCATTTAAACACTATTAAAATAGTTGATTTTTTGTTAAAGGGATATTGATCAAGCATTTACAGATTAGCTAGTTTACTTTTGAATCAAGGATGACTTGCATAAAAGTCTGAATTGAGCTCTCTGGAGATCAGAAAGTGTCAAGCCTTTGTAGGAACTGGAAGTTTTAAGAGGAATAGTGTAAGTGATTGCACTTAACAAGATATATCCAGATAGTCACAATTGCATTTTCACGCACATTTAAATGTCCCACATTTAAATGTACTTGGTTTGCCTGCTTCTACTATTACATAAACTTGTTTTTATGTCATTGGATTGTGTTTTCTTTCTTGGAGCATCCATCTAATGGTAAACTCCATCCTTAACAGAACAGAGCATTTTATCTCTGTTTTGTTCTCCTGCACAGTAAACACTCAATATATTGTTGACTAATTGCTCATGTTAGCTAAAGTAGAAACCACCTGCTCAGGGACCAGAATTTTCCTTCAAACTTCAAATACAGTATTACTTCAGTGAATTGCATTCACCACTACTTTTATTCCCAAGATATAAAGCCAACCTACATTGCTGTGAGTCACCTTCACACCTGTCTGCTATGCAGGCAAAATGTGTCACACACAATAACAACAGGTTTTTCTTACTCAATAACCCAAATAAAACAGTCTTGTGCAAAATAAGAAGATATTTAAAGTACAGCAAGGCAGTGGCTCTCCAACTTGAATGTGCACAATAATCATGTAGGGTATACAGATACACAGATTCCTGGGTCTACAGATTTAGAATATGGGGTTTCACTACAGATAGTCAAGGGACCACTCCTTAATGCCAGAAGCAAATACAAGCAAAAACAAAACCAAATGAGTAGGCTCAACCTGGCAAAAACAGTTGAGTGAGGTGGAAATTTTTTCTAGAATTAGAAGGTAGTATCTAGTAAATCTTACCCAGAATAACAAACTTCATCTCTGATGGCTAGGTTGTTTGTTGGTTGGTTTGTCTGTTTCACTGTGTTTAAAATACCATAAACACCCAAGGTATCTTTAATCTTTTTCAAGAAAAACCATGTGGCAAATGGCTTGACCATGATGCCTCTTTATCTGGATTAGAATGAGCTCAGCCATGAAATGTTCTGAACTATGAGCATGTTTGAAAGAGAACAAGACCTACATATTAGAGCCATGGGGCCAGGGGACTAACCCACTGCAGAAGCTAACCTGGGAAGGATAACCAAAGGCTCCAAGACCAGGAGCTCATTATCCCAAGGAAGAAGGCAAAGATTGAAATCGCCAATATTTTTTGTTGTTGGGCCACTAATGTATGTGCGTGTTTCTGAAAATGGCATGGCAGAGCAGAGTATACCAGCAGAAAAGACCACATGTGACACCAAAAACTACTAACATTTTTTTTTTTTTGAAGTCCTGTGTGTTTCCAGACTGAAGATGAGTTTGTAGACAATGGTGGTCATCTTACCCTGAATTCACGGCTTTCTAGCACCGAACTACATGATAATTAGCAAATTGTTTTAAGCATAGTTTTCCTTATTGTGAAAATGAAGGTAATAATAATGTGAAATAATTTAACTGGGTGTCTAAACACTGGAAAGTATCACCAAAATGAAATTTTCCTAAAACATTTTGTATGTAGTTTTATACAAAAAGCTCTCAAAGGTAACAGAGTAATGCTGTTTTTCTTCAATATGCTTCACAGAGTTTATTAATACAAGAATAATTTTAAATACATGAGCATATGTATAATGTATTAAATTAGAGCAAGTTTTCTCCTTTAACTGTGTTGATTTCATTTGAGTTTATAGTTACTGCTCATTATGTACAGCATCTGCTATACTGAATAAATCAATAAATCAATTAGGACCATAGAGCATGAGCTAGCAAAAGAGCACAAATTCCAAAGCTTAGGGACGTGTATATGAATCCTTCTGGTTAATTCTAATGAAATATAGTAGAAAGAGTACTAAATTGGGAATCAAGAGAGTTGGGTTCTTTAGCCTAACACCTGTTATGGATTTCTTTGGCAAGTTGCATTCAAGTAAAATATGAAAAAAAAAAAAACAAAAACAGTTCTATACAAACAGTTTCCGTTAACTTTTATGCAATAGTATCCCTTCTTTATTTCCCAAGGATATCAAACTCATCCCAGCTATATGAATCAGAAAATTTAGGACCCCTCCTTTATTCATGCTAGGATCCAAGGAAGTGCTATCTGCTTGTTTCCCTTTTACTACCCTTTTCTATTCCTCCATAAAATCTCACCAACCAAACTGAAGAAACATCTGAGGTAAATCTATGGATTTCTAAACAGGAAATATTATTTGAAAATCATTATTAATGTCTAAGACACTGTCCACATCTAACTTTGGCATTTTTTTTTAACATTTAAGCTGAAATATTTGATATTCTATCTAGTCAAGTTTATTTATATACCATGTTCTGGATTCATAAAAACATATGTTATCTTTTTTTTAAAGAGTTGTTTATTTATTTGAGAGAGAGAGAGACCTGGGGGAGGGGCAGAGGGAGAGAATCTCAAGCAGACTCCCGCTGAGCCTGGAGCCAGACACAGGGCTGACTCTGATATCATTACCTGAGCTGAAATGAAGAGTTGGTGCTTAACTGACTGAGCTAACCTGTACCCCTGAATCATATATTATTTTATTCCATACCCACATACAGTATTTCTTCCTTATTTGCAAAACCTCTACATTGGGAGAGGGGAGGCATATGGACTATGTTCAGCTCAATGCCCATTTTCTTCATAGCCTTAATATAGCATTAAAATGGAAAGAGAACTCATGACTGATCCTAAGAAAGTTCTTAAAAGAGTCCAAGTCAACTCAAAGTCTTGTCAGTGCTGATAGAAAGTAGAAGCAAGAGCAAGAGATCTAGTAGCTACCTTGAAAACATGGTGTGACCTTACAGACGGAAGTCATGAACTAACAGAGGTAGAACAGATAGGAGAACAAGGTATATTGAAGGTGAAGCAGACAAACCTCAAACCAGCCAGACTACTTATTTCTAGACTTCTTTTATTTGAAAAATAAATAAAACATTATTTAAGCCACTGATATTAAGACCCAGCCTAACTTAATCTTGATATTAACATTTTCTAGACCAAATACAGAGCAGTATAGGATTTCAATGACTACTTCTACCTCTTTTTAAAATTTGAAATACCTTACACTATTAATAAAAGAGACTTATACTTTTTTTTTTAATGGATCTTTGAAAATTAATGAGCTCACATGAGAGGAATAAAAAATCCTTGTCGAGGGGCGCCTGGATGGCTCAGTTGGTTAAGCGACTGCCTTCGGCTCAGGTCATGATCCTGGAGTGGGATCGAGTCCCGCATTGGGCTCCCTGCTTGACAGGAAGTCTCTTTGTCCCACTGACCTTCTCCACTTAATGCTCTCTCTCTCTCTCTCATTCTCTCTCTCTCAAATAAATAAGTAAAACCTTTAAAAAAAAAAATCCTTGTCGAGTGAGAAATAGCATATGAAGTATATGGGATAGTGGATAGACATACTGATAAAGAAGGAATGCAGAAACATAGGCCATGATTAGGATTGATTTTTAAGGGACGCCTGGGTGGCTTAGTGGGTTAAAGCCTCTGCCTTTGGCTTGGGTCATGATTCCAGGTCCTGGGATCGAGCCCCACATCGGGCTCTGGGCTCAGCAGGGAGCCTGCTTCCTCCTTTCTCTCTGTCTGCCTCACTGCCTACTTGTGATCTTTGTCTGTCAAATAAATAAATACAATCTTTAAAAGAAGAAAAAAAAAAGTTTAAAAAAAAAAGGATTTCTTTTTAAAACTTTTTAAAGGGAAAATTGAAGACATTTATGTTTGAAAGCCCCCTGGACCTCCTAGTCACTTTCTTTCTTAGACATACACATAAACATTCTGATTCTCAATTTTCTTATCTGTAAAATGAAGATTGTGTTATTACTGATCTCACAGAATTTTATGATAATCCAACGATATAATTCTGCACAGAATATTTTAAACCACCCATATAGTAAGTGCTCTATAAATTGAAGCCATTTTTGTTCTCATTATCATCAACACAATCTCTTTCATTAGTTAACCAGTCTGTACTTCCGTTTACTGATTGAAAGACGGAAACAGATGGCTTCTAATGTGTCCTCTCAAATCAAACATTTTTTCACCCAAGGCAGATATAAATTATGTATATGTGAACAGTCTACACCAAATCACCTTCCCTCTGGCTGCTTATACATCTTCTACTTGAATTTTTACAGTATCTTAAATTCTAACAGTTTGAGTTATGTTATGCTCTTGACTAAAAATTAAGGTTATGGGGGAGTGGTTAGGGGTTAAGTATTTCAGTGTTGTGGTCATTAGACTGCTTTATTCTGAACCCCACTTGCTCTGTGTCCTTTGGGGTTGTAAGATATAAAGAGATAGTAAGAATTGAGAGGGATCAGTGGGTGGAGCTCTTTGCAGGGGAAGGACCTGGGGTGAGCAGGTGTGCACTTGAATAGAGCCCACTAAGTAGAAAGAACTGTAACAAAGGGTAAAAGCAGGCATATAAGGTTTTAGGAGAAAAGTAAGGTATAACCTCCAAGTGTACTATTTTGAGTAAGGATCAAAGAGATGCAAAAGCTCCCTGGACTAAGATCTCCCCAAAGGCTGAGAATTCTCTCTCTAGTGTGCATTAATATGCCTCCACAATTAGTACAGGGCTTGGCAGGTAGTAGAGTATTAAATATTTGATGAGTGTTCAACAACTTGCCAATTTTCACAATACTAATCTTAGCTGCCAGGAAGAACCAAGATCTTCTGAATCATTTGCACATTGTTTTAGTTCCACTGCCTAGCACAGGAACTATCTGATAAATGAATGAACAATTAATATACATCTCACTCTGCTTTTGTGACTATGCCATGACAAAAAGAAGAAGAAAGACACGATGATAAAAAAGGAAAAAGGAGAGAGCCGTCTCTGTTCCTTTCCTGCCCCCTCATCTCCTCTTTCTCTGCTTTCACCCACTCCAACACCCACACGCAGTTCAAACCTAATCCAAAAAAAATTCTAAATCAGAGCAAGATGTGCGGGAATAAGAATAAGGCATTTGGCCTTGGTATTTTTATTTTAATATATGTACTTGCAAAGGACAAATGAAAGGTCAGACAGCAAACAATGCAGGAAGCATTTGAAAAAAATAATAATTGTAGGGGAAAGCAGGGTTCTCTCTGACAGTAGTGACTAAGGATGAACAAATGTTGAGCAGCTGTTGTCAAGGGGATTCATCTGAACCACAATTTGGAGGAGAGAAGTTGTTTTGTTGCTTAACATATTTAATATGCACAGAAGGGGATGAGAGTAAATCATGCCTCATGGTAGGAGTCCTAATATGTGCCGGCAGGTGCTGCCTGAGTCAGGCATATTCCAAAAACCACCTAGAAAATGTTGCTTCGGGAAGTCAAAGAACTTGGATCATTCCCCTGTCTGATTGGGTGGCAATCGTTGTTTAGGGGGACAGGTTTTTTAGCTGAAACACATCTGTGTGGGAGTACCGTGCAAAATGATCTTGCAAAGGGGAAAAAAAAATAGAAAAGAAAAGGACAGCCTTTGGAGAGAAGGCAAACCAATTCAGAACAAAGATGAGGCCGTTTCAAGCGGGAGCTGCTGGGAGAGTGTGGGTTTTCTCCCAGGAAGAGCCCTCCTCCCCTCCCCTCTGCGGTGTACTTCGTTTCCAGCAGGTTCCCAGGCTACTATGGTGGTTCATCAAATGTTAGAAGGTCTATTATAAAAGGCTGCATTAAAAGGATAGGGTTGGGAGAAGATTCAGGAAACTCCGAGTTCAGTGTCTAGCTCTAATTTTTAATAAACTCTAGGTGGCCTTGCTTTGCTATAGCTTTATCTTTTATTTTAATAAGATAACTTGTATTGTTTTTATTACAACTAAAACAATGAACATTCATAGAAAGTCAAAATACAGTAGTTCCAAAAGCTAGTCAGCCTAAATTACTACTGTGATTTTATTTATTTTTATTTATTTTTTAAAGATTTTATTTACTTATTTGACAGAGAGAGAGATCACAAGTAGGCAGAGAGGCAGGCACAGAGAGGGAGGAAACAGGCTTCCCACAGAGCAGAGAGCCCGACGTGGGGCTCAATCCCAGGACTCTGGGACCATGACCGGAGCCGAAGGCAGAGGCTCAACCCACTGAGCCACCCAGATGCCCCACTACTTTGATTTTAATACTTAATACCTCAGTGACCTTGAGCAAAACATCGCACCTCTTTTAGTCTCCATTTCTTCAGCTGTAAACCAAAGCTATTAATAGTACCTGCTTTATAGGAATGCACAAGGACTAAATGACTTAATTTGTGAAAATATTAAAGTAAACTGGCATTTATTAATTGTTTTGTGTCAGTAATTGTTGCACAAAATACAAAAGATTCTAATAATATTAACACACTAATAGAGATATGTAAAAAAAAAAAAAATCCATGATCTCATTCCTCCTAGAGATAGCCAACTGTAAAATTCTAGCATATTGTCTGACTTGTATTTTGCTGCTTTTCATATTTTGTAAGTCCTTTTTTCAATGTTGCTAATACTATAAATTATAACAACCATAACGCACATGTCATATTCTTTTTCTACACAATGTCTGGAGTTCAAGTTCTTTTTCATTTAATTGTTATGTAATTCCAGCGAACTTGGTAAATTATTAGTTCAGTTTCACAAATAAACACATTAAGCATTAGTGTGTTTGGCAGGCAGAATTTTAAAGTGATTCCTAATGACTCTTACTCTCTTTATAACCCTTTCTCATTGAGTCTGGGTGGGAAGATGAGGGAATTTCAGTCCAGTAGTCACTTGATATGGTGATTGTGAAGGAATTTTGCACATATAACCGATGTTTCCAATCAGTTGATTTTGAGTTAATCACAGGGTAGATTATCCTAGATAGCCTTAACCTGTACAGCTAAGACACTCACTTGCTGGGCCTGAAGAAACAAAATGCCACATTGCAGAGAGCGTGATGTGGCAGGGAATGATGGATAGCCTCTGAAGGGGGAGGGCCTCAGTTCTCCAACCACAAGAAACTCAATTCTGCCAACTACCAATGAGCCTGAAAGAAGACCTCAAGTGTTAGTTGGGATTATAACTTTGTGAGACGCTGAACAAAAGGTTCAGCTAAACTCTATGAACTCCTGACCTACAGAAACCCTGAGATAATAAATGTGTGTTATTTTAAGCCACTATGTTTATGGTGCATAGCATACTAACAGTCTAAAAAGATACAGGAGAAAGAAAATATAAATAAGTAGCTCAGTATGAATAAGATCCAGAATGAACCCTTGAATCCAAATCTGACTAATGTCAAAACAGGTGTGTTTAATAGCTCTAGTATAAGCCTTCATTTAAACAGGTATAGTGTGTATTTCTAAAACTACCACATAAATATTATTTACTCAGTTTTATTCCATTGCTTAGGTACATGCTGTAGTCTATGTTGGATATTTAACATGTTTTTTATTTGGAAGCAGTGTTACAAAACATATAGTTCAAGCTAAATCTTTTCTTGTATCTCTTTAGCAAATTTTGTTGAGTAGCAAATTCTTCAGAGTAGAAAGACAAATTGAAAAGCATGCACATTTTTAAAATATTTATCCTATTCCTAATGTTGATATGACCAACAACCCCACTGGGATCCACATGAGTATGCAGTTTAAATCCTCTCTAGAACATATTAGGTACTAAAATATATATTATATCAAAATTCACAAAATCTTCAAAATAGTATCATGAAATTCAGAAAAATATAATTATGATTAAGTCTATACCAAACATGCTCTAAGACCTTTCTATGGCACATAGTGAAAAACCATAAAGCTTATCCTCTAACAGGCATATCCAATCCCTGAGCAAAGTACAGCAGCCAGTTAATGACCATTGGTAATTGCCAGAATGTTACTACAGCCAGAAAATAAATTTGTAGACAATGCAAAAATCCTATCAGGACAAAAATTCTAACCTCTATGCACATAAGAAATTGGAATATTTGTTAACAGGTTTTTCTAACACTTTCCTGTCTCTTACTGCTGGAAAACAATTAAAATGAGGGAAAGTCAAGGGGAAAATAGGTTGAATTCATGGAAAAAAAGTAAAGAACTTTTAAATTATCAGCACACCCTGTACCAAAAATCAAATCCATCATGTCTTAATAGGAAATAGTTAAGAAAAAAGAAAAATAAATAATTTAGGTAAGAGAAATAGAAACTGTAGAAATTTCCTATGTTCTAAAAAAAAAAAAAAAAAAAAAAAAGGGAAGGGGATCTGTTAGAGTGATCATGAGGTATCTCACAGAATCCAATGGCAAGACATCTAAGATTTATAAAGAACCAAAAATACTAATTACTTGTCTTTATCTTGCGTCTTCTGCAGTGCATTATCTCACCTTATCCAAACTCTCTAAAAACTTGCTGTCCCTACTTTGGTATGCTATAATCATTCTTGGCCCAGAGTTCCATGATCACAGATTTGTCTGACATGGGCCAACTAGAATTTCTGTGACACAATTTCAAATTCCCAAGAGCACTAAATTGATGTGGTAAGGCAAAAAGCTACTTCCATTCTTACCAGTCTGGGGTTGAAGATCATATTTCAGCCTCCATTGGACAGGAGAGGAGATACTCTAAGAAGAAACAGAAGTAGGTTATCCATTAATTTATACTTATAATTAATATTTCCTTGAGAAAGAGAAAAATAAATTCTGCATTTCAGGGTTTTTGAAAATTTCCTTAAAGTTTTTTTAATGAGAGAGAAAAAGGAGATTTTTCTCAACTTTTTCTTTAAAAATAATTATAGATTCATAGGCGGTTGCAAAGAAAATGTATAGAAAAATCCAACATACGACTTCTCCCAGCCTCCTCCAATGCTAACATCTTACACAATTTAGTACAATATAAAAAAAAAAAAAAATTGGCACCGGTAAAATCCATGGAATTTATTCAAGATGTGGTAATTATACATACCCTCATTTGTGTTTGTTTATGTATTTGTATAGCTCTGTGAAATTTTAAAGTAAGAGTATCCTTGTATAACGACCACCAAAATGAAGATTTTCAATTGTACATACATATGGCCACAGAATTCTCTCACCCCTTTCAGACACGCTCATCCCTAACTCCTGTCATTAACCGTAGCAACCAATAAAATCTTCTCCATCATTTTGTTACTTAATGAGTGCTAGAAGCATGGAATCATGCTGAATATATCTTTTTAAATAGGCTTTTTTATTCAGCATAATTTTTTTTAAATTAGTCTAAATTGTTGCATGTATCAATAGTTTGGCACTTAATATTCCTGAGTGGCAGCTCACAAATGGATGTAACAAAGTTTGTTTACCCATTCACCCACTGAAGTATATTTGAGTATTTTCTAGTGTGGGGCTATAATGATTATAAAAGCTGCTATATACATTCATGTGTAGGTTCTTGCATGAAAATAATTTCCCTTGGGAAATAACTTCCCAAGAGTGCAATTTTGTGTCATGTTACAAGATTATTTTTAGCTGTAAAATTAACTTCCAAACTATTTTTCAAAGTGGCTGTACCATTTTACATTCTTTTTTTTTTTTAAGATTTTATTTATTTATTTGATAGAGAGAGATCACAAGTAGATGGAGAGGCAGGCAGAGAGAGAGAGAGAGAGAGAGAGAGAGAGATGGAAGCAGGCTCCCTGCTGAGCAGAGAGCCCGATGCGGGACTCGATCCCAGGACCCTGAGATCATGACCTGAGCCGAAGGCAGCGGCTTAACCCACTGAGCCACTCAGGGGCCCCCATTTTACATTCTTAACAGCAAGAAATGAGTGTGCTATTACTTCACATTTTCATTAGGATTCAGTGTTACCAAATTTTTTTAAATTTTATCCATTCTGATATGTGCGTAGTAATATTTAATTGTGGTTTTAATTTATACTTGTCTAATGAATAATGATGTTAAACATCTTTTCTTATGTTTATTTCCCATCTGTCTATTCTCTTTGTTGAAATATCTGTGCTTTATGGGTTGTTTGCCCATATTAAAATTAGGTTGTTGTTCTTTTATTGGTAAGTTTTCAGAGTGCTTTATATATTCCAGAGACAAGCCCTTTGATAAATATGTGCTTTGTAATATAATTATACAGGTCTGTATAAAGACAGATGCATCATTTCAACATAAGATGTTTCACAAATGAAAAGTTTTTATTTTTGATGAAGTCAAATTTATAAATTTTTACTTTTATGGATTATGCTTTGATGTCAAGCTAAGGGGAAGACCCTGGGGATTTTTTTCTAGGTTTCTTAAATTTATAAAGAGTATCCATGGGATACTTACAGATAAAATCATACTTTGAAGGTGAAAGACCTTCATGATCAGGGAAAAGGCAAAGATTTTTTTCATACAACTCTTATTTAACATAGAACTGGAAGTCCTAGCCACTGCAATAAGTCAAGAAATAGAAATGAAATAAATACACATTTTTAAAAAATGAAATATAATTACCTCTATTTGAAGCTGATATGATTATCAATACAGAAAATCTTAGGAATTTTATTCTAAAATGTGTATGGAAAATAAAAGATCTAAGAATAACCAGAATGACTTTGAAAAAGAAGAGTCAAGAATTAGTAGTCATTCCTTCCAATATCAACATTTACTATATAGCAACAGTAATCAAATTACTGTGGTACAGGCGAATGGATGGATATTTAGATCAATAGGCTAGATTACAAAATCCAGAAATGGGTCTACACAATTATGCCTAATTAATTTTTGACAAAGGAGCAAAAGCATTTCGATGAATGAGGAATAGCGTTTCTTTCTTACTTTTTTCCTTTTTGGGGGGGGAATAATTTTTCTTTCTTTTATCCTTTTTTTTTTAAAGATTTTAATTATTTATTTGACAGAGAGAGGGAGAGTGGAGCACAAGCCTGGAGAGCAGCAGGTAGAGGAAAAGGGAGAAGCAAACTCCCTACTAAGCAAGTAGCCAGATGGGGAGCTCGATCCCAGGACCCTGAGATCATGACCTGAGCTGAAGACAGCCAGCCATTTAACTGACTGAGCCACCCAGGCACCCCTGGAATAGCTTTTTCAATAAACGCTAGATCAATTGGATGTCCATTGACGAAAGAAAGAAAGAAAAAAAGAAAGAAAGAAGAAAGCCTTTATCTAAACTTCACACTTAATGCAAATCCAATTCAAAATGTATCACAGGCTTAAATATAAAGGGGAAAACTATAAATCTTCTGGATGACTTGTTTTAAATCATTAAAATCTTAAGTTGCTTACATGCAAAGGAAGTTAAGAATAAGAATAGATTACTTTGAATAGAATCAGAGTATTTTAAGCTTCTTTTAACAGGTGCATCAGCACTTAAACATTGCAGAGAATGTTAGTAAACCCCTCTATAAAAGAGGAAACATAATCAGTGCAGTCTTTGGTACATCAATATTCTAATCAGGGAAACATTCTTGATTGTGACTCAGTGATAAGTTTCCCTTATTTTTTTTCATAAATCTTCTTGGAAACATCCAGTATATCAGGAATAGACCAGAACCATGACATGTAAATTGTTTGCTTTGTCTCAATGAGTCCATTCATTAAGTTGTCATGGTAGAAAAGTTGTCATGGTAGAAAAGCTTTAGCAGCTCAAACATTAATATTTGCCAAGATTGGAAACATATGTGTTTCCAAAGACTAGGTAGAGTCAAGGTGAATAGGTTGATATCCACTGAAGTTCTGTGGAAATTAAAATTCAATTGAGTTTAAGCTTCTGTAGGGCACAAAATAAAGAAACAAGGAGATGCTTGGAGTGAGTGTGCCCCATGCCACTTTGTAGCCTTTGGCAAATCATTAAACTTTTTTGAGTCTCAGTTTTCTCATCTTAAAAAATAAGAATATAAAATGGGGCACCTGGGTGGCTCAGTTTATTAAGTGTCTGCCTTTGGCTCAGGTCATGATCTCAGGGTCCTGGGATCAAACCTCACATTGGGCTCCTTGCTCAGTAGGGAGTCTGCTTCTCCCTTTCCCTCTGTCTGCCACTCTTCCTGCTTGTGCTCTCTCTCTCTCTCTGTCAAATAAATAAATACAATCTTAAAAAAAAAAAAAAAAAAAAAGGAACATAAAGGTCTACCTCAAACACGTGTGAGGATTAATGAAATGTGTAAAAAGCTGGCCCAGGACTGGAACTCAGTGAACAGTAGTTCTAGGTATAGGTAATATTGTCATTGGAATCCAAAGAAAATGATTTTAAATCTCTTGTCATAAAGAACCCATTAATAAGTTACCATAAGGCCGATTTTAATTGCCACCTTTTCTCTCTTTATTTGCCCTCAAGCTGAGTGTTAATTACTCATATGCTTATATCAAGTTTAATTTTGAGACTTAAATTTATCTCATTTCTTAAAATTTCTCACTGCTCAAGGTGTAAGAACTGACATAGTTCTGATCTCCTCTGGCCATCATAATTCCCTAATGTCATTTTTGGCTTTTTCTGAAATTAAAATATACCAGCTTTGTGAAGCACTGGAGTGCAAGCTTCCAAAAGACTTTGCTCTTATTACCACAAATACCAACTCCCAATGACAGCATGTTATCCTTTCCTTCATGCCACTGCTCCTCCCTTGCTAACAATTTTCTTTTTAAATAGAAGAGCAAAATTCTGACATACCTTTTGACATATCAGTTGACCCATGTACTCAACATTCTTAAGTTACTCATTTGGAGTAACAAATCCATCTGCTAGGTAAGGGGTCTGGACAAGGTTCTTCTTGGTGCTTTGGTTCAGGGTCTCATCTGAAAGCTGATGCCAAGGTGTGGTTGCAGTGTCTCCTCAAAGTTTTGGTGGAAAAGGATCCACTTCCAAGATGATGTGGCTGTTGGAAGAATTCAGTTTCTCACAAGCTAGAAGACTGAGGGGTTGCATTTCTTATTGGTTATTGGCAGGGTCTGTGCACAGTTATTGCCATACAGGTCTCTCCATAAGGAAACTCACAATATAGCAGCTTATTCCAGTGAAAGAAAGATACCACTGGGAAGACAAGAGTCACAATTTTATATAGCCTAATCACAGAAATGGCACCTATCACATCTGCCATTTTCTACTGAATTGACCCAAATCCTGCCCATACTCAGGATTATTCCAGGTGGAAATCCAGAACACATGAAAAATTGAAGGTCATTTTAGAATCTGTCTGCCACAGAGGATAAAACCAATAGAGGTTCATAAAGGCAAATGGGATATTAAAATACACTTTCATATATACTTCATTTAAAATTTTTAATGACCTTAATATCAGGGTATTATTATCTTATTTTACAGATGAGACTCCTAAGACTCAGTGTTTTATCTAAAGCATTCAACAATCAATAAAATCAGTATTTGAACTGAGGTTAGGTTTTTTTTTTTCAAGATTTATTTGTGTATTTTAGAGAGAGAGAGTAAGTGAGACAGAGAGAGCATGAGCAGGGTGAGGGTCAAAGGGAAGGTTCAAGGACAAGCAGACTCCATGCTGATAGTGGAGATTGACAGGGGGCTTGATCTCAGGGTGCCGAGATCATGACCTGACCTGAAATCAAGGGTTGGATGCTTAACGGACTGAGCCACTCAGGTGCTCCTAGGTTAGGTTTATTTAGCTCTCTAGTTGTGCTCGAAAAAGAATGGTAGTAAAAAAGTGTATCCCTAGAAGTTCTGTAGATGCCACAAAGATAATAACAAATAGCATTAATAGTTTATGCCAATAAATTCAAAAAGTTATATAAAATTGACAAATTTCTAAAAACAAAATGTATTAAAAATTAAACAGTAAAACATAGAAAAGCTAAGTATCTCATATTTGCTGAAGAAATTGAATTTATAATTGGAAACACTGCCTTAAAGAAAGTTATAGGTACACATGATTTCACTAGTGAATTCTATCCCTTATGATGATAAATAGTATCAGTCTTAGACAAATATTTTCAGGAAATAAAAAAGAAAGGACCCTTCAAAACTCATTTTATTAGGACAGGATAACTCAGATAATGTAATCCTAAAAATATATCTTATAAGGCAACCATACAAAGAGGGGATATTAGAAATCAATATCCTTCAGAAACAAAACCACAAAAATTTATAATAAAACATTGGTATGTTAAATCCCATAACAAGCAAAAAATTAATAATCATAAACATTCAGAATTTATCTCAAGCATGCAATGTTTAACATTTGAAAATCAACTAATGAAATTAACCACATTAACAGAATAAAACTATCCATATAATCATGTCAATAGCCACAGAAAAACATGTGTCAAAATTCAATGTTAATGATAAAAAAGTCTTGATGAAATAAAAATGAAAGGGAATATCCACTACTTGATAAAGGGTATCTACAAAAAAGTCTTTGGTTAATGACAAAATAATAAACAATTTTCTATTAAGATTTAGAGCAAAGCAAGCATGACAGCTCTGAACATTTTTTATTCAACATTATACAGTGCGTCCTACCCAGTTCAATAAGGCAAGAGATAATCAAAAGTTTGGAAAAGAAGAAGCAAAATTATCTTATTTTCTATTGACATAATTGTGCAGTTGAAAACAAAACTAAACAATAAAAAAAATCCTGAAGAATTATTAGAACTTAAGGAAATCCAACAAAGTATCCGAATTCATTCAATATTCAAAGTTCTATGGTGTACTTACATACTATCAATGAACAATTGAAAATAGGATTTCTAAAATGAAAATGACATATAAAATATCAAAACTTCTAAAAAAATTTGTGTTAGATCAGCACATTGGAAACTATAAAATAATGCTGATAAGAATTAAAGAAAACCTCAGTAAACAGAGAAATATATCATGTTTATGAACTGGAGGATTTAATGTTTTCCAGACATTACTCATTACTAACCTGATAAACAGAAACAATACAATCTTAGTCAATATCTTAAGGGTTTTGGGTTGTTTGTTTGTTTGTTTGTTTTTCTGGTAGAAATTGTCAAGTTGATTGTAAAATCTGTACTGAAAAATCAAAGGACCCAAAATAGTCAATACAGTTTTTAAAGAGAAGATCAAAGTTGAGGATTCTAGCTACCTGATAACAAATTTCAGTCATTAGAAGAGTGTAATATTGGCCTAAGTATAGAGATAAAGATCTGTGGAACAAAACAGAGAGTCCAGAAATAAAGCAGTACTTATAAAGACAAATGACTTTGGACAAAGGTACAAAGGAAAAGAAAATCTCTCAACAAATAGTGTTGAATCAACTGAATAAGTTTATTCATGAAATAAAATTTGATCCACTACTCATATCATCTACAGAAATTTATAAGAAGATGATATGTATACATAAAAGCTAAAACTGCAAAGCTTTTAGACTAAAATAAAGGGGACTTTGCAAATTTGGGTTTGCAAATAGTACTTAATAGAAGAATACTAAACTATTCTTAAGATACAAGAATCACTAAACTAATAATAAAATATATTTTAAAATAAATTTTATCAAAATAAATATTTTATTCATGCAAAAAACCCACATTAAGAATATGAAAAGGCAAGCCATAGCTGAAGAGAAATTAATCATGGCATGTATTCTAACAAAGGACTTGCTCCAGAATATATAAATACTCTAATACTCTAAGAAATCAATGTAAAAAATAGATAGCCTATTAGAAAAAACAAAAGAGAGAGAGAAATTCCTAAGGCCTAATTGCCCTTAAGTACAGAAAAAACACTAGTCATTACAGAAATGTAAATAAAATCATAAGATGACATTTCATACTTATTGTAATGGCTAAAAAAATTTAAAAATGATACCAAGTATTAGCAAAGACATATATGGGCAAATATGCAGAACAACTAGAGCCCTCATACATTGTTGGTTAGAACATAAAAGAATTCAAACATTTTGGAAACTAGTGGGCAATACCTGGTGGTTGGCAGCTTCTAAGATAATTTCCAATCATCTCCATCTCCTTGAAGTCAGGCCCTTATGTAATCCCTCACCTTGATTGTGGATTGGGACTAGTGACATGCTTCTAAAGAATAAAATACAACCAGTGTAGCTGCATTTGTGATGGGCAGAGCATAAGGTATAAAGCTCACTGTGTCGTACACCTGAAACTAATGCAATATTGTGTGTCAACTATACTTAAAAATAAAAGACTACTAGCAAACCAAATTCAATAGCACATTAAAAGTATTACACACACACACACACACACACACACATACACACACACACTACACACACACACACACACCCCTCTGATGTATCTGTCTCTGGTCTTTGAGCATGATGTTTTGAGAATTACTTGGTATTGGAATTATCTCTTTTTCCAGACTGTGACTTATGTCCCCAAGTTTTCAGCAATCCTTGTTGCCAGCCCTAAGATGGAATCTCAAACCTGATGCAAGTGTATCTCAAATATTGCATGACACACATCTATATGAAAAAAAAAGAAAAGTATTTTTTACTTATCATGAAATTTGAATTTAAGCTGATGTCCTCTCTTTTTGTTGGCTTAATCTGATAACCCTAACCCGATGGGACTTGGCATCATGGGGAAGCCAACACTAATATATATGTATGTATATATGGCTCAACATGTATTTGACACCAAGAAACAGCTGTCCTTCTGTGCTCTCATACACTGTGTGGACCACAGGAGAAATAGAAGACATCAGTCCAAATTCCACACATTCCATATACTCCAAGCAAATAGAAGTGCTAAGGATCTGAGCACAGCAGAAACCACTTAGATATATCAATCCAAAATGGCAGGGAGAAAAAGATCCATGAGATGACATTGAATACATCCTAGTAATCTATTATCAAGTGGCCAGAGGAGTGGTTCCCAAGAAGTGGGGGGTTGAGAGGGACAGAATTGTTTGGAGAATACTGTGAATTCAGCGAGCATAGGCAAGTCTATAAATAACCTAGATCTATAGATGTGTCATGTATATATTTTAATTTGCATGTAAATGTAATGAATGCCCTATACAAACCATTAATATTACTACGAGATTCACAGAGGCTCTTTGGTTCTTGGAGGTCAGTTTAGAAATTAGTGTATCACTCATTTACTCTATTTGTTCATTTCCTCAAGAGATGCTAAAAACCAAATAGGTCAGGACCCATTTGCCTGAAGCCTTTCAAAGAGGTAAATGTACATGTTCAGCTACATAAATACCATCTTTAAGGATTAGGTCCAACCTAGACATTGACTGTCTAGGAAAAGGGGAAAAGTGAGGATTCATCTGTGCTTCTGAGAAATGATGTATAAAGTGCTATTTGTTTTCAAAGGAACATAAAACAGCTATTTAAGCATGGGAGGCACAGGATAACACTGCATCTGCTTCCCCTTGCTCTTTCCTTTTCTAAGAAGCTCCGCTGCAGCTTACAGAATGGGGACAGCAAAGGAAGAAACAAGAGGGCGTTTGGCTCCAAAGCTTTGGCCAGCTACACTCTTACTTTAAAAAAGGAACAGGGGCAGACAGCAATCATAATAAAGAGGGAGCAAAATAAAAAGCAACCTTCTTTTTCAAAAAGAACTGCACTCCACTGGAAAAATAGAGATGAAATCAATTCTGAGCAGCCGCTGAATTCACATTGCACAATGCCCCATTCAAAGCAAGATCTGCCAATCATATTTGATAACTAAGAAAAAAAGAGGGAGAGAGAGAAATGATTATTTTACAAAAAACCTGCCTGTTCCCCACTCTGATTTCATCAAGACCATCTAAGTTTATAAGCTGGAGGAACAGGGGGAGTTTTCTGGTTGTTTATATCCCGGTGATAATTTTAAATGAGTCTCCAATGTCTGCCTGTGTGTCCAAATGATTTCTTCTCAGGACAACAGTCAGATTGAATTAGGGCTCACCCCAAAGGCCTTACTTACACTTAATCACCTCTTTAAAGGCCCTATATTCAAGCATAGTAATATTCTTTCTACTCTGGATGCTTCTATTTCTTTTTCTTGCCTAACTGCCCTGCATAAGCCTCCAGTACCAGGAAGAATAGAATTGACAACAGGGAACCCTCTTATCTTTCTCCTGATCTCAGAGGGAAACCATCCAGTTTTTCATCATAACGTATGATGGGAATTGTGGGTTTTTCAGAGATGCCCTTTATCAAATGGAAGTTCCTTTGTATACATATTATACATATTTCAGTGAGTGTTTTTATCAAGAAATTGTATTGATTTTTACAATTTTTTCCCCAATCTTTTGAGATGATGTTTGTATGTGTTTGTGTATGTGTGTGTGAGCTTTCTGTTAATAAGGTACTATTAATTCATTTTCTGATATTAGACAAAACTTTCAATCCTGGGATCCCACTTGGTTATGGTGTATAACTTTGAAAAATATATTGCTGGTGTGTACCTAGGTGGCTCATTGGGTGCGTACCTAGGTGGCTCATTCGGTTAAGCATCTGCCTTTGGTTCAGGTCATGATCTCCCTGATCAGCGGAGAGCTGGCTTGTTTCTCCCTCTCCTTCTGCTTCTCACCCTATTGTTCTCTCTCTCTCTGTCAAATAAATAAATAAAATCTTAAATATATATTATATTATATAATATAAATATATTAAATATTGTGTGTGTGTGTGTGTGTTTGTGTATAGCTGGCTTCAGTGTGTTAGAATTTTGTTTAGGATATTTGTGTCCATATTAGTAAGTGTTAGTCTATAGCTTTCTTTTCTTGTGATGTTTTTATCTGGATATTTGTAAGGATAATACTTGAACTCACAGGATGATTTGACCAGAGTTCCTTCTTATTCTATTGAGAAGAAATGACATGAATTGTTTTTCAGATGTTTGGTGAAGCCCTTAGAGCCTGGGCTTTCCTTTTTGGAGAGTTTTTGATTCATTTTGATTTATTTTTGCAAAGTAGGAGGTCTCTTTTTTCATTTCTGATTCTGGTCATTTGAGTCCTCTTTCTTCTCTCTTGGCTTTTTTCACTAAAGCTTTATCAGTTGTACTGAACTCTTAAAGAACCAGCTTTTGGTTTCATTTATTTTCTTTCTTGTTTTTATAATTTTGATTTCATTAATTTATGCTCCAATCTTTATTATTTCCTTATATCTGATTCATTCATTTTAGTTGAATCTTTTCCCTTTAAGGTGGATGGTTAGGTTGAGATCTTTCTTCCTTAATATAGGTGTTGAACACAAATTTCTCTCCAAGCTCTGCCTTAGCGGCCTCTCACAAATTTGGTAAGCCATCTTTTCATTTCCAATCACTTCAAACTGCTCTCTAACTTCCCTTTTGATTTCTTCTTTGACCTATTTGATTCCTGGAAACTGGGCCTTTTAGGAAAATATGTTTTAGCAACTCTGGTTCTAAACATGGAAGAACTCTGGTTCTTCCAAGTACTTACTAATAGTATTTGCTCATTAAACATTTAGTGCAGTCCACCCTCCACTCATCTCTCCAAACTCGGTGTGACACCTCTGACGTTGCGCATTGACAGTCACATTATTTGGGAATTGCTCACAGTCACCCTGAGGTTATGGTGGTTTGGGCATTCCCAGTTATTAAACTCTACTAATTGTTGGAGTGTGGCTGTATTGTTTCCCAGAGTATCCTGGTCCATAAATTGCTTCACAGACTAATCCAATCAAATTTGTGATTTGTCCCAAGGACCTTGTTTGAGATTTGTTTTGACCCCACGAGGGTTCTTCCCACCAGTTGTTCTTTTTCCCATTTCTGTCTGACAAACTAGCCAGCCAACAATTTAAACTATATCGCCAGTACACCTATTCATCTCTTGCATATACATACACATTTTCACCAATTTTCCTTGAGAGAGGGCCCAAGGAGCTCCTTGTGCTTCCATGTTTGTCATATATATATATATATATATATATATATATATATATATTTTTTTTTTACTTTAGATTTTTCAGAATAAATTCATACTTATTCCCATGAAGACAATACTGGATAAAAATAGTAATAATAAGAGCACATAATATTCTTGAGTATTGTGTATGTGAAAACACTACGCATATATCGTGTGTATTTCTTTTATCTACACTATTAGGCAAATCATTTTATCCCTGCTCTACAGACAAGAAAATCAAAGATGAGAAAGCATTTTTATCAAAGTTATTCAAGAGTCCCTGGTATAATCATGCAATTTACTCAAGTCTCACACTTAAACGTCACTGCTTAAATCCAATTATCTGACTTTTAGGCAGATGTTAGTGTGAAAAACTTGAATAATAATAGAGAAGACAGCTGAGCTATCTAAAGTTACCAGAAATTAAATAATGAAATTAGATTTTGCAACCAGTCTCTGGATCACTTGCTCAGAGTACTTTCACTTAAATTATAATTGATTCATGTATGTATTTAATATGACACATCACTGAAGAACCAAGAGCATTTTGGCACAACTCCACAGAGGATGACCCTGTTACCTTATATTATCTTTAGTTGAAATCAGAGAAACAATCTTTCATTAAATGCCTTGAACTTATCATGGATTATGCTGGGAGATTTCATACACAGCATCCTATTTATTTTTCCCAGTAAGATCAGCTTTGTGGTCCCCATTCTTTGAGCTGAGAAACTAGACTCTCTGAAGTGTGAGGTTAAAGAACGTTTCCTGTAAAACTGTCATTGGTATGAGGACAAAGCCTGAGTGTATCGTAGTTAAGCTATTTCCTAATTACTTAACAGAGAGTTTCACTCATAATAATTGTAGAGGAGGAAAACTTTTCCATACTGCTCTTCTAGTTTCTTTGGATGATCTAATAACTAAACTGACATAAGACAGGTTAATAGGAGAAAAATTAAATTTTAATTTTGTATGTATGGGAGCTCATAGAAATAGGAGACTCAAAGTGACCAAAACAGGCAGCTTTTAAATCTTTTAGACAAACAAATTTGTGATGATTGACAACAAAGAAGTTTGGGCTTGGGGTAGTCAAACAATGAAGAAATAGCAAAGTTTGTTTATAAGGCCTTCTCAGCCCTAAATTCTCTGTCTCTGGTGACACAGGAAGGCACCATTCACATGGGAGATTTATTTCCAGCCTTCAGGAGGACAAACAAGGGTCAGAATGTCCTTGCTCTGGCTTAAGTAACTTTAATTAAAAATAATCAATATGCAAACTGGAATATTTTGGGGTGTCCTCCCTGAACCCCACCATAATTATTCAATACATCTTTGTTGAATTGAATGAATTGAATTCCATAAAGCAAGCATTTGATTCTAAAAGTTAAGCTTTACAGCCTATAAAACTTAATATCATATATAAATATAATCTTTTCTGTTTCGACCTTAAGAGTAAAAATTAATTTAAAAGAAGAGTTAAGGGCCACCTGAGTGGCTCCGGTGGTTAAGCATTAGACTCTTGGTATTGGCTCAGATCATGATCTGAGCACCACTTTGGACTCTGCACTCAGTGTGGAGTCTGCTTGAGATTCTCTCTCTCTCCCTCTCTCCACTCTCTGCCCACCCACCTTATGCTCTTGTGCACATGCTCTTTCTCTCTCTCAAATAAATAAATAGATAAATAAAATCTTTGAAAGAATGGTTAAGAAACGAATTCCTAACAAACTAAATACATAATCAAACTTATCAAGAATTTCAAGTTAAAATGGCAACAATATAACAGATGAAAAGTTAAAAAATAAAACAAAACCCACAAAACCTAACAGACCTTAAGGGTAAACAAGCAAACACAACGGAGCCAGGACTGGACATGTAGAGAAACCAACAAGGTCTCTTTCCTCTTTGGTGTGATTAATATTTAAATGAGGTTGGAAAAGATGCTGATACTTCGATTCATTCATTCGTTCATTCAACAAGTATTTGTTTATAGTGTTGATTATGTGGCAGATATTAGAAAGACAATGGTCCCTCCTTCAGAAGCTCATCTTCTCATTGAAGAGAAAAAACACAATTAATTCCATGTATACTATTCACAGGTGAGACTTCTGATACATGCATAACATTATGGGAGGAGCAAGAAAAAGCATGGGCAAGACAGTGATGTGGGGGGAGTTCTAGAAGGTGGCTCAGCAGTAGAAATGCTGCTCAAAGTGATGAGAAATGGTTAGACAGAGAAAGGAGGGCATTCCCAGTCCGAGAGAACATATCTTAAAAAGGACTTAGGACCTAAGAGAGAATGACATATTAAGATTTTCATAATTGTTAGTGTTCTGTGGCTGAATCACTAAGTTAAATATAGTTGAGTGATTGGAGGTACAGGCTGGAGAGGTAGGAAGAGTACCCAGCATACCAAGCTGCAGGTCTGGAAATCTGAGGCATCTTGAGGAATGAGCTCAAAGCAGGGGCAAGAGTGCCATCTATTGAATCTTTGCTACTACTTCCTACAATCCATCCGAATCTTTTACTTTGCATATAGTCTTTGCTTCCCAATTTTCTAGGAGCCAAATAGCCCAACATTTTATTAACTGAAGGTAAATACTCTTCTTATGCCATTCTTTTTTTTTTTTTTTTTTTCTTATGCCATTCTTAATGGGCCATGTTGTACAAACTCTCCTTTAAGAATGGCAAGCGGAACACAGTTGCATCTGCCCCCCTGTCAAAGTTCACATCAATAGACCACTACGTATCTTTCCGAAGAGGAGCCTGCTTGATTTTCTTTCTTTCTTTTTTATTTTTCCTTTTGACAGTGGCACAGAAATCCTGTCCACAAAAACCGTGAGTATTTTTTTAAAGTGCCTGCTCACTTTGTAAGTGGGCTCGGGCCTGAACTTTGAAACCTGTCTGAGACTTCCCACTTCTCTCCTATAGTTCGCTTTTGCTTGATACCGTTACAAAGTCGTTTTGGGTTTGTTCTCATAACTCAGTTTGAAAGTAAGACTATTTCTGTAGTACCTTAATTCCTTTCATGAAAGATTTGGAGACACAGGGAGAGCATTTTTTTTTTTTTTTACTATAATCAGAAACCTCAAAACTTCTTCTCTCCCCTCACCTGTCAGTGATAGACATTCTCTACCACAGCAATGATATCCACTGTACATGAATTCAGTGTGATTTCAGTTCACAATCTAGCAGTATTTCACTCCATTTTTCACAGGTTGTTGATTTTTGCCCCCAGGAATCAGGCTGAAATGTATCTTTGTAAAACAATATTTACTTGAAAATACTTAGGAAAAGAAAAATTAAACTGTCATTATGAACATTATTATTCATGATATCATTACTAGTATAATGATAGTAGCACTAATTATTATGGGATGGAAAAACTGGTGGTTTTTGAATGAGATTAGACATTCTGAGGGATGAATTCATACAGGAGAAATGTAACAAGGTGTGGAAAGGCACAACATTTCTCTTATCAATTTGCCACTGTTATGAATAGTTTTCTGCAATACAGTTCTGAGCAGTGACCTAAACAAAAAGATATATCTGACAGGTTAAAAGAAACATAATGCTCTTCTCAAGGCTTCTTTTAAAAGAAAGTAAGTTGTTTTGTAGTGTTCTGAACGTATAAAAAGAAAGAGTCAGTAAAGTGTGCTTCTAAATGTTTGGAAATGATTAGGGCCCTATTCTACTTCTTTATGAAAGCAATTGAACATTGGATTCTGAGATTTTTGTTCCACTGAATTTCAAACTTGTCTATGAATACTCCTTGATGGTGATTTGTCAAAATGAAATGCCCCTACCCCCACCAACTTCAGAAGATTCAAGGGTGAAAATTTCATTTTTTCCCCTAAACTTTTAATTCAAAATAGACTTTTTTGAATAATTATCTCAAATTTTTTACATATCTGGATTATCTCAATGGCTTCCTATATCTATTACCTATTACCTACGACGTATATAATACCCATTATTATTACCTATATAATACATGCTGAAATCCTTAGCAAACAGCATGAGCATCTGAATAGCCCCAAGCACAGGTTCATCCCAGTTTCTAGTGACTTTTCATCTAGTTCATCTGTATGAACCTATAAGTCGGATCAGGATGTTGTTTCTGTGTTACTGTGTTTACTCTTATTTGTATTTCTTTACTGCTATCCAAACTAGTATTCTTCCATACCTCTCTAGTTGTGTGGGCCTTGCTATACCCATGTAACTAAGTCTGTATATACATGTACCTATGTATGTATGCATTTTTGTATGTATATATGTATGTATATATGTATGTATATATGTATATATGTATGTATGTATGTATGTATGTACCTATCAATCAATCTATCATAGTCAAGCAAATCTTATCTTCTTCTTTTTGGTTCTTTCTTTTACTACCCATTCAAAGTCAATCTCTTCTCCCTGAGCTACCACTCAAAGGCAATCTTTTCTTTCTGAACTACCATAGCATTTATTTCAGGTTTTCTACTGATTCCTGCCTACAGGTCTTCATTCAATGGTCCCAAACTACTAATAATAACTTAGCTCCCATAGGTAACAGCTTCTTGAATTATAGAGATAAAATATAAATGGAGTGTGGTCTTGTTCTTGAGGGTGGTATCTTGAGCACAGTAATTGAGTTTTCCAGTAGATACAGTATTTAGCACAAAATTTTGTACATATTGAACAGCAAATAGGTAAATGAAAAACAACTATTTTTCTTTTTCATTTTAAATTCTTTTTTAAAAAATTTTTTATTTATTATTTGACACTCAGAGATCACAAGTAGAGAGAGAGGCAGGCAGAGAGAGAGGAGGAAGCAGGCTCCCCGCTGAGCAGAGAGCGCAATGCGGGGCTCTATCCCAGGACCCTGGGATCATGACCTGAGCCGAAGTCAGAGGTTTTAACCCACTGAGCCACTCAGGCGCCCCCATTTTATATTCTATATTTGTAAATAGCAAAGTACTATTGCTTGATGGATTCTACTAATTCTTCTCTAAAAGGCCAATTTTCTTATACTCCTAGCCAGGAAACTAGTGATGGTAGGTTATGGCAGCAGCAACAATGCAAACTTTACATATATTCTAGTTCAAACTCCACTGAAGCTTATTCTGCAGTCAGGCAACACTCCAAATTAGATATTCATGGTCAGTAGGAGCATAAAGCAAAGGGCAGTGGCCACTAGAGAATAAGGGGTATTTCTGCTCCATGGGTACACTGAAGCAAGTAGTCTGATTGAAGGTTTATCACTTCCTCACATGCTTATCTTAATGGTAGATTCCCTCTTAGTCTCCTGGAAGGAGAGAGGGAATAAGGAGCTGAAGTGGGAAGTTTTTATGAGCCTGGCCTGGAAGTGGCACGTGTTATTTCCATTCACAATTCCTTGATCAGAACTGCATCACATGGCAATGCATAATTCCAAAGGAGACTAGGAAAGGTAATCTGCTGTATGCTCAGGAAGAAAAAAAAAAAAATCATTTTTGGGAAATGCTTAAACATACTGGAGGGATTTATAGAAATTACCTATTATAATCTATTAATGCTTTAATACTTTATATTATATTCTATACTACTTATATACCATTAGTTTTATAATACTGTATTATAGTCTATTTTCATTAAGAAGGAAAACAAGACCAGACAGATCTTTAAATAAAATTCTAGATTATATTTATAGATAATATTCAATAACATTCTATCTGGGAATTCACAAAAGACATAGTATTAATCAGGGTTATCCAGAGCAGAGATTTATTATAAGCAATTGGCTTATACAATTATGAAGGAAGACAAGCTCCAAGCTCTGCAGGGTGATTCAGCAAGTTGGAGTCCCAGGAGAACCAACAGTAGCTCCAGTCTGAAGGCCAGCAGGCTCTAGAGCCAGGAAGAACCAATATTTGAGCTCGATAATGAAGTCAGGAAAAAGCTAATATTCTACTTGAAGACAGTCAAGCAGGAGAAGTCTTCCCTATCTCATCAGAGGGTCAGCCTTTTTCTTCTGTGCAAGCCTTCAATGGATTGAATAGGGGCTTTCCCACATTAGAGAGGACAATCTGTTTTACTCAGTCTACCAATCCAACTGCGAATTTCATCCAAAGACACCCTCACAGAAACACTCAAGTAATGGGTGGCTGATCATCTGCACGCACTGTGGCCAGTCAAGCTGATGTATCAGACACTAAAGAATGACACCACTTTATACGTTATCTTAGTGTCATTGACTTTCTGAAGATAGTGTAGATTCATGTCTCAGTATGGATTTAAAGCAATTCATCATCACCACTGTCACCATGCATGGTAGATGCCAAAATAAAAATTTTGAATTCTAAAGCAATTTTGAAAATTAAAGCCAGTAATTGTGTTTCATCTCACTGTCCTTTCCAATTGCTAACCAACAAAGTAGGAAGAGAGGATTAAAAAATAGTTTCAAGTAATTAATAAGGATTTAAAAGTCATCACTCAGATTTAAAAGATGAAGTGAACTATTAGCAGTGAAATATTTGTAAGACATCTAACTAAAGTTGTGAAATGAAATAATTTAACTGTAAATCTGGTAGGAAAGCTATAAATATTCTCTTTGAACAAGTTGCCTTGTTCAACTTGCACTTTAGTTAAGGGCACAATATTTTTTTCTATGAGAAAAGTGCTTGCAAGTGTAAATGGAACATGGCTGATATCCGTGACACATTTTAAATGCAATTATTTGCCAATAGAATTTAGAAGAAAGCAGATATTTTCCATGTCAAGTGTTCATTTATATCAATTAAGATAACACCCACAATCAAGAAAGGACTCCTTACTTTTATTTTCATTTTTGCAGCCAAGAATCTTCTTTGACAATCAAATGAACTGGAAATTTCTGTGTGTAGCTTCCATGAACACTTGAGGAAATTCTCATAGTAGCTGGCAAGGTCTCTTGATGAATCCAAGTGGAAAGATATGATTTTTCTTCGTAGGATTAGAGTAGTGATCATCAAATTGACCTTCTGAGATGAAATACACAGGATTAATAGCAAATCTTATATGTGGCTTCAAAAAAGAAACTTTATATTAAAAGAATGGAGAAGATGCTGTTTAACTGCTGTGGATCTTAATAACAACAAAAAAACAAAAACAAAAACAAACAAAAAAAACACTTAAGAATATAGATAACTACAAGCTTCTAATGAACCAAAACTATAGTATAGCTGTTATAAAATGCAAATATTGTATAATGTATAAACTTGTTGAATCACTATGTTGTATACCTGAAACTAATGTAGCACAGTGTGTCAACTATACTTAAGTAAGAAAAAATTGAAAAATTAAAATGTAAGTATTGTTATAGACGGGAGATTGAATCTTTGCAAAACAGATTTAGATAAAGATTTACTGTCCAAAAATGCAATAACCTATCTGATAAGATAGTGAGTCACCTTCCCTTGAAGTGTTCAGGAGGATACTATGATAATTTGACAGGAATAATGCATGTAGAAATCTTATTTTAGGTATAGTCAAAATATTTTTAAGGTAACTTTACCTTAAGGAAGCCTGGCTGGCTCTGTTAGTCGAGCATGTGACTATTGATCTCAGGGTTGTGTGTTTGAGCCCCATATTGGGCGTAGAAATTACTTAAAAACAAAATCCTGGGACGCCTGGGTGGCTCAGTGGGTCAAGCCTCTGCCTTTGGCTCAGGTCATGATCCCAGGATCCTGGGACCAAGCCCCGCATCGGGCTCTCTGCTCAGCAGGGAGCCTGCTTCCCTCTCTCTCTCTGCCCCCTTCTCTGCCTACTTGTGATCTCTGTCTGTCCAATAAGTAAATAAAATCTTTTAAAAAATCTTTAAAAAAATAAAATAACATAGTTTTACTCTAATATTCTATGATCTAATGAGCCCCCGTTTGTTCTTTTGCATTTCTGTACATCTTGCAAAAGACATACTTATTCTCCTTTGTTCCAGACTATCTTTCAATTATGTTTATATAGCAAACATTTTTAGAAAACAAAATTAGTATTTTTCTCCAGAGTAAAGGGCAAACATGCTCCAGTATAATAAAGGCAATATTTTTCCTCAGAATAAAAAACAAAACATACTTGCTACTTGTTATAGAAGATTCAGGTCTCTTAAACACAAGGTCTTCTTTAAGGCAGTTCTGTTGGAACTGGGCTTCAGGGAACTAATGTGAAAATGATTATCTTCTGCTATTGATATTGCGCTGAATGATAAGTTGCTATTCACCTCTGACTCAGGAGCCCAGTGTCTTCTACCTATATTCATGAAACTATGGTAAACCAACTTGTTAGCTTGAAAGATAGCTTCAGAGTTCTTTGTGGCCACCTTGGCCAAAATCATATAGAACTATCAAAACTCAAAACTCACTATTTTAAAATCAATTCCTATTGAGATAAAAATCATAGTTATTGAGACACACATATTGACTGAATGCCCAAAGTTCTATTTTTGTGAAGATTTTCCTGACCCTATGGAGTTATTCTTCAAAAGTTAATTTTTCATAGGTTTTTTTGCTTATACAAGATAAAATATTTTATATTTTTCTATTTATAATTTTTTTATTTATACAAGATAACAAGTATTTTATCTTGTATGCCTCTCAAAATAGACTAGTAGTTTTAGCAGTAACCTAAACAGATTCCTTAGGTTACTTTAGATAAAATAGAATTGAAATAGATTGAGAGCAAACAGGGATGAGTTGGGAGGGGGGAAATAGTGAGGTCTGTTATAATGGAGGTCAACCTAGGCAGTGCCTTCAAATAGGTAACAAAGTAAATCCAAATCAGTCCATGACAAAAAACCCCAATTCTTGAGCTATTCTCTGTAGTGTATGTTCTGGACTGTAAAGAGAGAAGCTGTCTTCTCCAGGATCCCTTATTACTGTGCCAGAAACAAAGGAAAGGAAAAGAAAACACACTGAGGGCATAAAACTGCTCTCTTTAAAGTCTCAGAGTACTGTAAATATAAGGAAGCCTCAAGAATTCCAGAAAGTAAGGACAAAATAAGGAGGACATTTTCATCCATCAATCCTGCTTTTTACAAGATCATGATATCTTTTAGAAAAATCCATTCTCATAATATTCTGGTTGGCTGTACTCCCATTTTTTTTCCCGTAGACATTGATAGGTCATGCAATTTATAATTGGATTAATCATTCAGGAACATCATCATAATACCTATGCAACAGGTAGAATCAGTTGTAAGACTAATAGAGACTGTTTCCTTCAGTTTGCCATCCCAGGGCTTATTTGGTGACTGGCACAAAACTGACATTCTGTATTTGCCTACTAAATGATTGAGTTAATTTATATTTGTTCTGAAAAAAGGAATTTCATATTTCAATGAGTAGAAATCATTCCAGTTATATGAACCCTGCCTAGAGCTAGATATACCTTTTTCATAATATAGATGCACATTTTTCTATTGCAAGAGAAAACACTGGTTTCTATGCATTGCAACACAAAACTGCTAGGTGACATTGTTAGCTGAACTCACATACAACCTGATTTCCTAAAAGAAACAGCCTTTCATATTTAGAGTGAGATATTAACAGATGTATATCAGAACTCTGGTGAGACAGTCTCTATGAGTATTTACAATATTTATCTACTGTTGACATTTTATACTTTTTTTTTTTCCCAAAATCCATTAGCTTGCCATGTTATCTGGGGGAAAAAAATAGTCTTTCAACATTACAAAAATTTGCAATATTAAGCCCAGACATTGTAGTAAGAAATAAAAACTGAAGAAAGTGACAGTAGAGAAGATTGCCTACAAGAGAGTGAGGTGCTGTGAAGAGTTTATACTCTGGGCACCTGAATATGTGATTAGTTCTCACCAATGTGATTATGTATCTATCTATGTATCTATGTATTTATCTATGTATCTTTGTACGTATCTAGATACACATATCTCAAACTATACATCTTTCTATCTTATGGTTATGTTCTGCAAGATGAAGATAGCCATCTTCTTGATGAAGTTAAATCTGAGGAAAGATAATTTTCATGAAGATCTCTTACTTCTTTATTTATATTTTTACTTATTTTATTAACATATAATATATTATTTGTTTCAGGGGTACAGGTCTGTGATTCATTAGTCTTACACAGTTCACAGCACTCACCATAGCACAAACCCTCCCCAATGTTCACCACTCAGTTACCCCCATCCTTCCTACCCTCATCCCCTCCAGCAAACCTCAGTTTGTTTCCTGAGATTGAGTTCCTTATGGTTTGTCTCCATTTCTGGTTTCATCTTGTTTCATTTTTTCCTTCCCTTCCACTATGATCCTCTGTACTGTTTCTCAAATTCCTCATATCAATGAGATCATATGATAATTGTCTTTCCCTGACTGACTTATTTTGCTTAGCCTAATACCCTCTAGTTCCATCCACATCATTGCAAGTGGCAAGATTTCTTTTTCTTTCTTTCTTTCTTTCTTTCTTTCTTTCTTTCTTTCTTTCTTTCTTTCTTTTCTTTCTTTTTTTTATTTTTTTAATGAAGATCTTTTACTTCTTAACAGAAAATATAAAGACTGGATTTTTCTCCAGTTCTCAGGCTTTCTCACAGGACTATATTTTTTTCAGTTTAAATATATACGACTTTTTATTTTATAAGTTTAAAAATAAAATTAAAGAAATTATCAGAGTTGTCTATTGGTGTAAATCCATACTATGAACATTGTTTATCCTGAAGTGCATCCTACAGAATACTAGGATAAGTGGTACAATGAAGACACAAATCACAGGTTAGCAAAGTATATATCTGAAGATCATGTGTCTTAAGCAAAGATTGGCTAAATTAAATATTTTACCTCATTCTGTCGTGACCACTGACCCCTCATTGCAGGCATATTAATCCCCATTTTGCAAAAGAATAGAGGACTAAAAGATTAAATAAATTATCTAAGATTCTATGCAAAAATATGAAAGCTGCGATTTTGAAACCAAGGCTCATTTTCTTTGCCAAAAGAGAATACTTCTACGAAATGTCAACAGACACTAATTATACACCTAATGAGGGGCTATGGGCTCACAGTCTTCAACTTAACTCTCTACTTGACCTCGCTACATATAAATTACTGGGTTTTTAAAATCATATTTATAAGAATAATGCTAAGTAAATTTCATCCAGTATTGGACATTTTATTGAATTAACATAAATATTAACTTAAATTAATTTTGACTTCTCAGCATCCCACATGTTCATAAGAAATTTGGGGGGACATCTGGTCTTATTTTGCTCTTGCAGAATATTCTAGTTGAGAGTTGTGTCAATTATTTTTATTTGTAAAATCTTTATTTATTTAATTTTTTCCCCCAGGCTATCTTATAAAACCTAATATCCCAGTTTCCCCCTTACACATACAGATACACATATATTGGCAACTACATGGTCAATGGACACTAGAATTGCAATAATTTGTTTGAAATTATTTAGCATTATTTAGTTATATTAATAAAAACATTTCAGTCTCTTTTAAATAATCTAAAAGATTATTGAGGGCATACATACAGTAATGATGATAACATGATTGGTAAGGAAAAAGGTATGCAAGATAAATTTTGGCCCAAATCCAGAAACACTCTTTGGTTATGAATGGCACAGAGTTTAAATTTTTTTACTGGAGACAGAACCTCAGCTGTGCCAGTAATGATGACATCCTTTGGAACAATTCAAAGTTTATGTATGAGATTTTCTGGATATCTCTAAAGATGGAACATATTTATGGGACACATTTCAAATGTAATGTGATGGGAATGCTGACTAAATGTTTTCTTTAAAGCAACTAGATTAGATTTAGAGAAAATATAAGATGGGCAAGAAAAATGCAACAAAACAAAGATTCTCCATAGAAAGACAAATTATGGTTAGCAGAAAAAATAAAATTAATTTTGAATTTCCCTATTCACAGAACTTTTTGCTATGAAAAAGTTTGGCAAATGCTTAACAAAAAAAAAAAAAAAAAACCTTCAAACATAAATTGGAGTATAGCACTTTTAAAGGGATTTACAAATAGAAAAATATGGCATTTCTTTTAAAATATTTATTTTTTATATATTTTTTAAAGATTTACTTATTTTAGAAAGAGAGAGAGAGCATATGTGCACATACCTATGAGCAATGGTGGCAGGTAGAGGGAGAGGGAGAGAATCCTCACACAGACTCTTCATTTAGCAAGAAGCTCTATGAGGGCTCAATCCTTAAACCCTGAGGTCATGGTTTAAGCCAAAATCAAAAGTCTGACACTTAACCAATTGAGTGACCCAGGTGCCCCTCTTTTTTTAAAATGGCTGTTTGAATAAGAAAAAAAAAAAAAAAGGGAAATATGCAAAACAAAAAAATTTTCAATTTAAGTTTAAGAAAATCAAAGCAATGAATAAAAACATATGCATAGCTTTGAGGAAGACTCACAAAATAATCCTGAAATTAATTTCTATGGACACCATATTCTGATCATTATATATCATAGTATGAACTCAAGGAAATATTTGAACATATATCATTCTCCTATTTTTACTTTTTTTTTTTTTTTTTTGCACAGAAGGAAAGGAGATAAGGTTGTTTGTTTTTTCATTAAATTTCAAGCCTCAGATTCAAAAAGAAAACATTGTAAAATCAACTTTTTTTATTTTAATAATTTTTTATTTTTTATAAACATATATTTTTATCCCCAGGGGTACAGGTCTGTGAATCACCAGGTTTACACACTTCACAGCACTTTTTATTTTAACATACTAGCATTGAAATTTTGAGACAAATAAAATATTGTAAGGTTCTAAATACTGCTCTAAGAATTGCTGAAATTGAAAGGAATTTGTGATAGCAGTTTATATAATAAATTTAAATATTTTATAAAAGTTTCACAATAATGAGAGTCATTCCATGCTATCAATTATAACATTTTAATTTATTATTAAATAATAAAATTCACTGTTTATTTATAAATTTGTTGTTTTATGGAAATTCAAGTTAGTACATTTCTCTACATTGAGTTTAATTTAAAAAATAAAGGATTTGAAAAGTCAAAAAAGATAGTTTAATTTTGCACTACAACCAGTAGAACATAAGTTATGTGAAAAACATTAACTATAGCAACATATTAAGGACTTTACTGAAACAGTAAAAACGCTATGGAATAAGTATATAATAATTGAACATGTATGTTTTTATATTTTTACTCAAATTACTAGTAACTTATCAACAGAACCCTCAGACATGTGCAATAATGACTTATTTCAATTAATTTTGCCCACTTTCAACAAATAAAATGCATCTATATTTAAATATTTTTAAAATTATTCTCATTGTGAAGAAATTTTGTCAAGGTAGGAGGATAGAGCTTTTTTTCTTTGTTTCTAAATCTGTAAGCTTGATTCGTAATTTCAAATATGTAAACCAAAAGCATAAAAATGTCTGCTTGAATTCTTGTCACTGTCCCCAAATTTTAACTGGCAGGCTTATGTTGAGTTTTATCTAGAGGCGCTGGGGTGGCTCGGTGAAGTTGTTCACTCAGGTCATGATCCTGGGGTCCTGGGATCGAGCCCCACATCAAGCTCCTTGTGCAACCAGGGGCCTGCTTCTCTCTCTCCCTATGCCCCTCCCCCTGCTTGTGCTCTCTCTCTCTCTCTCTCAAATAAATAAAATATTTTTTAAAAAATGACTTATCCTACTAAAAAAAAAAAAATTCCATCTAATTTTTAGATTCTCTTCTCTATCACAGACTACTTCACTAAGGACATCAATTACAAGATATAAGGTATCTCCTGGGCTTACACTTTCCAGAGAGAATATTGACATTAATTTGAGAAAATACATAATTTTATGTCTTGTTAAAACTGTATCAGATCTGGACATTTTCCGGTTTCCCATCTGTCTTATACTGACCATTTCCATGCACCCCTAGATGTAATTCAATATAAGCCTGCCAGTTAAAATTTGGGGACAGTGACAAGAATTCAAGCAGAGATTTTTATGCTTTTGGTTTACATATTTGAAATTATGAACCAAGCTTACAGATTTAGGAAAAAAAAAAGAAAAAGCAAGAAAAACTCTCTATCCTCCTACATTCCTCTGCAGCAGAAATTACTACCCATCTTCCTGATTTATATGTATATTTTCTTTGCTAAGTTGTCCTTAAAATATATGGTTAGTGATATTCCTTGCACTTTGTAATCAACATATAAAAATTAAACCTGACCCACTCAGGAAGACAGACCTCTCCGGACTATTCTTTCATTTGACATTTGACTATCAGAAATCATAATTCAATCTTGCCTAGAACTACTGCATACCTATAAGTATATCCCTGCAATCATAAATTAGAATTAAAAGAACAAAAATAAAGTAAGCATCCATATTTTTTTAATGCCTTATGGCTTACCAAATACTTTTATCCATTCCCCATACTGGTCCACATAATTATCTAATGGGATGGGAAGTATAAGCAATTCTCTAGATCGGCATGATGGGGATGGAATATACTAACAGGCTTGTTTAGCATCACTTAGAGCAAGAAAGAAAAGAAGAAACTTAAGGTGTTTCTTGCTTTTAATAAGAAGAGTTCTACTTATACATTTTCTAAATTTAGAAAATGAAGGAAAGTAAAATAGCTTTCATCAACATGCAGCTTTTGATAGTACTCTGTCATTTGCTTATTTTATTCACTTTAAATATAAATTCCAATTACTGGTTTTCAGAGTATATGTTTTATTCAATATCTATGAATATCTTAGCATTAGGAAATGATCACTGAAATCCTTAGGCTATACAGAACCAGTGAGTGAAATTAAAGGTCTGGGTGTGCACATCTGACGTGAATGAACAAAAGAAGAAATAAACACTGTCAAACGCAAATAAAACCAAAAGTTTTCTGGTAAAACTGATATCACCTGACGTTGGCCTTTTTAGTTAGAATTTTTCATAAATTCACTATAGATGGAGATGTAAATACAGATACAGTTTATACGACAGGATGTGGGTATAGATTTATCTCTCCAGGTTGAGTTAGATAATTTTTTTACAGCACAACGTGAAGCAAAAGTCCCATTGTTCCCCTGCCCTCCACTTTACAATAGGAGGGCATTCAGAGGTGCCCAAGGTGGATGCAGCATTCAAAGTGTTATCTGTTTCACAGCTAAGGGGTACTGAGCTTTGGCAAAGGCTGTTGGCAAAGCTACTTTACATTTGCCTGGAGGAAGACATTATCTTTATAACTCAGGAATGTAAGCAAATCTTCTAGAGAGGAGGGAGACTTAACCATTTTGAAGTAAAGCTAAGTCTGCTGTCTCATCCAGATAGAACCACTATAACTACTTGTTGCTTAGAAATGATTAGAAATGCCAGAATTATCTTTCCAGATCCACAGCTGGAGTTTAGGCAAACAATTCCTGAGCCATTCTGGATAAAGTTTTACGATTTTCAATGACCAGGTGATTGCACAGATTTCTCTGACCCATTACAGTGATGAAACAAATCAGATTGTTTTCAGCAGCTCATAGTAGATGTTCAAAAAAAGTGATAAACATAATCAATATAATTTAGTACTCTTGACAGTCAAGTGTATTTAGCACCTATTTCTTACCAGCCATTATGCCTCATATTTGACTTTTTTTTTTCTTTCACAAGAACTATTTGAAATATAATCCATTGTCTCATCTGGTAGATCAAAAAGACAAACAAGCTCATGCACAAAAATCTTGGCTCAAAGCAAGTTATGTACAATATTACCTAGCTGGTAAAGAGCAAAAACCAAAGTATTTTCACCCTTAGATCCTAAGTTTACCCTAGACTATCTTCCTGTCAAGCTTGTATCTGTTAAGTTTTTTTAAATCAATTTGCTAAAAGTGCTATAGAAAACACAATACTTCTGAATCAAGAAGTACCATCTGAAGTTGAAATGAAAAGATGATACTAGAATGGAACTTTTGTGGTTTTGGACCATTTCACTTTATATCAGTGATTTTAGGAATGACTTTGGATCTAAAATTGTTTTTTTCAAACACAGGTTGCATTTGGGAATTAGAAAATCCACTATTTGAAACTGAAAAAAGGCACTGATTTATATTTCAGTAGGTATACAATAACTAAAATACAATAGAATTACAGCACTAAGAATGTGGGAAGGATTTTAAGGGGAATAAAAGAGAGAGAATAAAAAGTTTTGAAGTCCTTGGGGTCGAGGGGAAGGAATAGGGCTTGTTAAAAAAATAAAATGACTCACCAAAATACACTTATTAATGTTAATGACAGTGTGAAACAAGTAACCCCAAATTGAATTTGAATTATAAAACAAATAAAAACCCAGGCTATAATTAGAGGTGTTTTATTGTAATATTCTAAAGCCAAGTAAAGTCAATTATAAGCTGGAAAGAAGTGACCTATTTAAATAGCATTAATCATGTGCAGTAATATCAAATTTAAACTATGGAAAATTGACAGGGATCATTGATTTTTTTTTTTAAATGAAGAAACATGAAACTGATCAACAATTTTAAATGCCTATCAGTTTAAAACAGTGGACCTTTTGGTTACATTAGATATATTACTCCCTCTTTAAATATCTGATTTATAATTGAGTCACCAATGGATGATGTTCATTTCTAAAACTCTTAAATCATTTTTGTTATATAGATTACTCTGAATTACTTTTAGGTAAAAGTATATGATAATGAGGAAAGAGCCACAAGTCTTTTATACAGTTTTCAAGAAGTAGGAAGATGAAGTCAAGCAGACTGTGGAAAAGAAGATAAGAGATAGATTCAGAATGAATAATTTTCCTGTTTCACAAAGACTCATATTAAGTATAGGCCTCCCGGGGGGCCAATGAAGAGACTAAATTACTTTCTCCATAATATTCTTCCCTTTAAAAAAAAAAAAAGGAAAATCAATGCATTTTTAAATCTGGAATGACAAAGTTTGAAAATGGATGAGAGAATTCAGAATTCACTCTTTTGAGTTTAAAGGGACAGTAATAATAGTCCTAGTATTATTGTTCCCTTGCAATGTGCCAGACACTTTGCTAAGTGCTGCTTTTTATAAAATAGCTTATTTAATCTTCATGAAAATCATAAAAAGGCATAGTATTAATATTTCCCTTTTATTAAAGAGGAAACCAAGATTTAGGGAGTTCAAGTACCTTGCTCAAGGCTGCAGATCTGGTAATAAAAACAGAGCACAACAATCATGATTTGAAATGAGATATTATCTGAATCAACCAATTAAACTTGTAAACACTATGCAATATTTCCTCCTTGAGGAATCAAAATGCTGTCATTCAGTGGCTTATCCCCCTATCACCCAATACATTTTCTACTCTGACCCAATTACCTACAATCTCAAACCCTTTACTGAGATTCTGTAATCATGTCCTCTGGGTAGAATTTTGTTAATATCTTCCGAGAATTTGTAATTTTTCCCCTCCCTCCCTTTATATTTTTTTTTCTTAAAGTATGGCTGGTCCCAAGGATATTACTTTTCCTATTGCTTTCTCAAAATGTCACTTGTTTTTATTTCTTCATTTCCATACCTTAGAGATAGAAGATTGGGTTTGTATCACTTTCAAAGTATCATTCTCCCTCTTTGCTATAAAAAAAAAAAAAAATCTTTGGCACTTGAGCCTCAGGACACTGGCATTCTCTCTCTATAGATACCTGATGATGATGATGATGATGATGACAGATGGAGAGATACATACATACATGCACACATGGATGCACAACCCACATCCTTCTGTTTGTTGCTGTTATTTGCTGATGTCCTCTCCATCCTGAAATCCTGGCCTATTTTCTCTCCATGTAAAATTTCTATCATAATTTTTAAGCCTTTACATTTCAAATAGTTAAACTATCTAATATTCTCTTTCATTGACTGTCTCACCACCAATTAACATTTTTCCAAATCCACCTCAGGAACTTCCTCTAATGGTCACACAGATTTGACTTGATAGACCGCTTATAAAACCTCAATTTCAAATAGCTTACCAACTGCTTTGATTGTTGATCCTGAAATCTTTTAGATTTCCTCACTTCATGACATTAAAATCAGGTTCTGTATAGACCAGTGCTTTCCAAAGGAGATATATTACAAACAACAGTTGTCATTTTAAATTTTCTTTCTTTCTTTTTTTTTTTTTAAAGATTTTATTTATTTATTTGACAGAGAACACAAGTAGGCAGAGAGGCAGGCAGAGAGAGAAGGAAGCAGACTCCCTGCCGAGCAGAGAGCCCGATGCGGGACTCGATCCCAGGACCCTGAGATCATGACCTGAGCCGAAGGCAGCGGCTTAACCCACTGAGCCACCCAGGCGCCCCATTTTAAATTTTCTAATGGTCAATTTTAAGTAAAGAAAAAGAGATGATACTAACTTATATGTTGATTAAATATATACAAATTATTATTTTTTTAAAGAGATCACAAGTAGGCAGAGAAGCAGACAGAGAGAGAGGGCAGTAGGTTCCCTGCTGAGCAGAGAGCCCGATGTAGGACTTGATCCCAGGACCCTGAGATCATGACCAGAGCCGAAGGCAGAGGCTTAACCCACTGAGCCACCCAGGCACCCAAACATATATGAACTATTATAATTTCAACATATAAAAAATATAAAAATTACTGAGAAATTTCCTTTGAGCAAACTGGAATACAAGCATGTTTCATTTGTACTAATCATAATCAAGTGCTCGGTATGGCTATCATATTATGAAAAGTAAATACAAAAAGTGTTAGTAGGTTTTAGACGATTTCTGTAGAGAGATATAATCATAATATTTTAGTTTTTTCACATTAAAGATATATTAAGTTGACACTTTTGTCCTCAGTTGCAATACCAATGATTTTACGAGTTATGTATGTGAATATTACTATTGGTTCTGTCATTAACAGATGGGAAAAAGTGATAACTAAAAGTGTTGAGAAGTTCCCAGATTACGTTGTTCTGTGGCATGCTCGGTGGGGCAGGGAGGGGAGAGGTGGTGGTGGAACTGGTGTTGGGAGGGGGAGATTTCTCAGGATAAATAAATTTGGAGGGGCGCCTGGGTGGCTCAGTGGGTTAAGCTGCTGCCTTCGGCTCAGGTCATGATCTCAGGGTCCTGGGATCGAGTCCCGCATTGGGCTCTCTGCTCGGCAGGGAGTCTGCTTCCCTCTCTCTCTCTCTCTGCCTGCCTCTCCATCTACTTGTGATTTCTCTCTGTCAAATAAATAAATAAAATCTTTAAAAATAAATAAATAAATACATAAATAAATTTGGAAAATGCTTGATTTTTTCCAAATACTTTAAAATTCAAATGCGTATTATAAAACAAAATGGAAGATATGAAATTCAACATTTCCATAATGTATTTGACCACAGCATCCCTTTTTATAAAAATTTTATCAGCTTTGCTTAACTGTTAGACCATGTTCATATAAGTTACAAGGAAGACATATGCTAGTCAAACACATATTTTCTCAAGTTGTCTTTATTCCATTTTGATTATACTACATCAGTGCTCTTCATGAATTTTCCTTTTAAGTAAAAAAATGGCTGAGACTTCTGGTTTCAGCATCAATAGTTAGAGCCTGGAAGTTATTGAATCTGTCCTCACAACACACACAAAAAAGTCAGAACAAACAAATATAATAACATTTTTGGACTCTACCAGAGAATTGGAAGTCAGAGGTCATAGGCAAACCACTATATTAAAATCTGGAGAGATAGACTAACATAAAAAAATCACAGCTAAGTTCATCTTATCTAGAGCAAAAGTCACTGGAGCCATAAACAAGTAGGAAGACTCAAATGCTAATTTTGATAAATTAATTTTACCTGAGTGTGAACTGGCATGAAAGCAAAAGATGTCTGAAGGCCCAGTCAAGACCCCTTTTTCATAGAACTTACCTGTATGACTCCATTAGCTACTCAAGGTATAGCTCTATGAAAGATCTCCCTGGGGACCTGTCAGGAGGAGGGGAGGAGTAATCACAATGAAATACACCCAGAGTATTTGCCATAATAAAGACCTATATACTCCAGGAGCAAAGTTTTCACTATAGTTTTAACCCACTTTGCGGAGGCATCCTTCATTCCCAACACCTTTAACCTTCTTGTCTTACCTAAGGTGGGGGAGAAGTTATATAGTCAAATTGACCTGTACAAAGGTCAAAAGAATAAGATGTAATCTTAAAATTATAAGGGATTTCTGGGTGACTCAGGCAGTTAATCATCTGCCTTCAGCTCAGATCATGATCATAGGGTCCTGGAATCAAGCCCCATGTCTGGCCCTTTGTTCAGTGGAGAGTCTGCAGCTCCTTCTCCCTCTGCCCCTCCCCCTGCTTGTGCTCTCTCTCTTAAATAATAATTTTTTTTTTAAGATTTTATTTATTTTTCAGAGAGAGTGTGTGCAAACAGGGGGAGTGGCAGGCAGAGGGAGAAGCAGGCTCCCCACCGAGCAAGGAGCCTGATATGGGACTTGATCCCTAGGGCCCTGGGTCATGACTTGAGCCAAAGGCAGCTGCTTAAGTAACTGAGCTACCCAGGCATTCCAATAAATAAAATCTTCAAAAAAAATTATAGAATACTTCCCCTCCCCAAATCTTAGCACCGTATCAACAGTGCTGCAGTGTAATAAAAGTGGATTGCAGGTGAAGTGTCTGTAATGCCTTGCATCAATTTTAAAGAGAGTTATTAAGGAAAAGCATAAACAACAGATAAGATGAAAAGAAGGATCCTAAGAATCTGTAGCCTGTGGTACCTATAGCTACAGCAGTATGAAATCAGCCCAATGCCCAGTAAGATTAGCATAAAACATCACATTAATTTCCTACTTCTCTCGGTTTCTATTGCCTAACACATCATGTCTCACTTTCAAAATAGAATTGTGAGATATAGTAAAAGACAAGAAACAAAATAAAGTCTGAAGAAACAAAGTATGCATCAAATCAGACTCATGATGATCATGTGAATATAGAGTCAGAGGTTGGAGCTTTGCCACAAATCAAGGAACACCTGGAGATGGCAGAAGATGGAAAAGAAAAGGACGTATGCTGTTCAAAAGGCACAAACTTCATCACCTAGAGTGCAGTGTGGATGGGCAACCAATATTGATAATGTTTTTGTTAAAGTCCATAGTTGACATTATGGCTCAGTTTTTCCATTGGAAAGTTCTATTAATTTTGACAAATGATAATGTCATGCATCTACCAGTACAGTATCATGCAGAAAAGTTTTACGGACCTAATAATCCCCTATGCTCCACCTATTCATTCTCCTGCATTTCCCCCTCAATCCCTGGCAATTACTAATCATTTTATTGTATCCATAGTTTTGTGGTTTTCATAATGTCATATAGTCAAAATCTTACAGTCTTCCCAAACTGACTTTTTTCACTAATCATTACACATTTTAACTTCCTCCATGTCTTTGCAAGGATTAATGGTTCATTTATTATAATCACTGAGTAATAGTCCATGGTATATGTATACCATAATGTATTTATCTATTCACTTATTAAAGGGAACAGAGCTGACATTTTTTATTTGAATAAGTCCAAGCTTATTTGAGTCCACTTTTGAGGTTTTTTGCATCTAAACTGAGGAGCAATATCGGTCTGTAGTTCACCTTTCTTGTAATCCCTTGATCAGTTTTGGTTTTAGGGTGATGCTGGTCTCATAAAATGAGGTAGAAAGTGTTCCTTCTGCTTCAATTTTTGGGGAGATAATGAAGAGAATTACTATCATTTCTCCTTTAAAATATTTTGTAGGATTCATAAATGAAAACATTTGGACCTGGTTCCTTTTATTTTTGGAAGATTATGAATTATTGATTCAATCTTCTTAACAGATACTCTCAGATATCCTATTTTTCCTTACTTGACTTTTGATATTTAGTGTTTTTCAAGGTGTATTATGTACCTTGGGTTGCCATAACAAGTAATTACAGATTGGGTTGATTTAAAATAAGAAATTGATTCCCTCGTATATCTAAAGACTAGAATTCAAATTTCTATGTTTAGAGTTGCGGCTGATATAAAGATAATTAATACCTTTGTGTGTAATTACTTGTATACTGAGGGGTCTGAGGTAGACATATCCAATCATGTGAAACAGAAAATCAGAGAAAAAAAAAATCTATCTGCAGAATGAAAAGAGAATGAGAGTACTGGTGTGTTTTGGGTTTTTGTTTGTTTGGTTGGTTTGGTTTGTTGTTGTTGTTCTGTTTGTTTTTTAAAATCTTTCCAGTCCTATCCTACAATCAGGTGCATTGTTGCCCTTGAGTTCCACAAGATAACCCACTACTTTCTTATGATTTTAGCTTCAAGTATTAATTAGGCATTGAGGATAGTGTCTGTAAATCTAATGGACCAAAATATCTCCCTGTACAGATCTTATGCATTAGTGTACTTTAATTTCCTCACTAACTTCCAGTCATACTCACCACCACATCCTTCTCCCTAGCTCCTTCAGTATAAAAATGTCCCTCTGTCTTCAGATTTGGGAGGGCACATTTACCCCTATTCTTGGGATACTTTCATAAATACAACCATACTCTAACAACGTCTTTTGTCCAGAAAAAGCAGATTCTGAGTCAGAGTTCTTTTCATCAACACCAGGAGAAGGGCAGAGAAGGAAGAGAGACTGGGTAGAAGGAAAAACTGTGCTGCAATGCAGTCCAACCAGGCCTCAGACTACCCCGGGGGAAGATCTGGAACTAGAATGGGCCTTAGGTTTGTTACATGTTGGCATGAGCTGCTGGATATTTATATTCCTGACTTCTCATCACAGTGGACATCCCCTGGAAGGAGATGTGAACTTGAGTGAACCCAGGTTCTTCAGCTGACATATTTTCTAAAAAAGGCTGAGACTTGAGATCTGACTTCCAGCAGTGCTCCAAGTTCTTGGGAAATAAGCTCTTCATTTTTTTAAAGGAACTCTAGCTCTAGGAACTAAAAGGAACTCTAGTTCCTTTTAAAAGGAAATGTTATGTGGCTGCACCATTCCTTAATTTCATCTACATATCTCGGCATTCCTAACCCCAAATACACACCACTGCATCCTAGGCTAGATTTCTCTATCATAGATGCTAAATATATGCTATATATTTTTTTCTTACAACTTAAAAAAAAAAGGTTATTATTTCCTCCACATTAAACTGCAAGCTCCATGAAGGCATGGGTCCTGTTTATTTGGTTCCTCACTCTTATGTCTAGAATTAGCAAATGGCACAGTGTGGGGCTTGCTATATATGTATGTATGTTTACTTCATGTTGGACAATTTAACTTACACTATTTACCATTTCTCTCGCTTAGCTGTATCAGAACTGATAGAATGTAAAAATCAACTCTCCAGCCCTTCTATCTCTAATTTAGATTGAGAAAGGCAGCATATTTTTAAAAGATAATGGAAGCCATCCTGGTATTTTCATATTAAAACTTCATCAATATTTAAGAATCCTGTATCTAAGATCCAAAATAGCTGTAAAGGAACAGTGATACTAAGAAAAATATCTCTTGCTCTGTATAAAAAGAGAGCCAAAAAATTCATCTTGTGTATACCTAGATGTTACTGGTATCATCTTGTCTTTTGTAATTTATATAAATTGTCTCAAACTGCCTATCTCAATTCTGGTGGAAAGTGAAAATCTCTTGGCAAGATTTCCAAAATTTCAGGGAATTTATAATCTCATGTTCACTGTGTTGCTAAGAGTTCTTGTTGCAGCTAAAATTTTAATGCATCTCTCATCTCATGGTTGTTCTTTCCCCTTTTCTCCATAAAAACAGAGAAGTAAAAGCAATCTCCTCTGCTTAAATCTCTTCCAGAAGATATTTGTGAATATCCACCTTTATCAAGATTTGGAAAAAAAAAAACCTTAAAAATTGTATCACAAAACTTAAAAATAACAGTCCTGGTTCACTGTTCAAGTCTCAAATGGCAGAGCAGAAATGTATTGATATCTGGCACTGATTCACCTTCATACCTAATGGTTCGACACTAAGAACAGAGAGCAACCTCTTCGACCTCAGCCATATAAACTTCTTTCTAGAAACATCGCCAATGGCAAGGGAAGCAAAGGCAAAAATGAATTATTGGGACTTCATCAAGATAAAAATTTTTTGCACAGAAAAGAAAACAGTCAACAAAACCAAAGACAGCAGACAGAACGGGAGAAGATATTTGCAAATGACATATCAGATAAGGGGCTAGTATCCAAAATCTATAAAAACTTATCAAACTCAATACCCCAAAATCAAATAACCCAATTAAGAAATGGGAAGAAGGCATGAACAGGTGTTTCTGCAAAGAAGACATCCAAATTGCCAATAGACACATGAAAAAGTGCTTCAACATCACTCAGCATCAGGGAAATACAAATCAAAACCACCGTGAGATACTACCACACACCAGTCAGAATCACTAAAATTAACCAGTCAGGAAATGACAGGTGTTTGAAAGGATGCAGAGAAAGGGGAACCCTCCTACATTTTTGGTGGGAATGCAAGTTGGTGCAGAAACTCTGGGAAACAGTATGGAGGTTCCTCAAAAAGTTGAAAGTAGAGCCAGTCTGTAACCCAGCAATTGCACTACTAGGTATTTACAATAAAGATACAAATGTAGTAATCTGAAGAGGCACGTGCACCTTGCATGTTTATGGCAGCAATGTCCACAATAGCCAAGCTATGGAAAGATCCTAGATGTCCATCAACAGATGAGTGGATAAAGAAGATGTGGTATACGTATACAACGGAATACTATGCAGCTATCAAAACCCTGAAATCTTGCTATTTGCAATGACCTAAATGGAATGGAGGGTATTATACTAAGTGGAATAAGTCAATCAGAGAAAGACAATTATCATATGATCTCTCTGATATGAGGACTATGGGAAGCAGAGTGGGAGTCATGGGGGGAAGGGAAGGAAAAATGAAACAAGATGGGACCAGGGAGGGAGAAAAACCACAAGAAACATTTAATCTCAGGAAACAAACTGAGGGCTGCTGGGGGGAGGGATAGCGTGGCTGGGTTATGGACTTTGTGGGGGAGGGTATGCACTATGGTGAGTGAATTATGCAGGACAGATGAGTCATACACCTGTACCCCTGAAACAAATAATACAGTATATGTTAATTTAAAAAAATTTAAAAAACTATAAAAAACCTAAGTAAAATAAAACCATTCATACCATCAAAGTCTTTTCATTTTGGAACTCTGTATAACCTACCAAAATTCTTATTAACCCCCATGCAAAATCTTGGTTCAACTCTGTCTTTGAATGTGACCCTTATTCTTTCAAATAAGAAAGCTTTACTGAGATTTATACTAGGCTTCTGGAATTATAGTAAATCTGAAGTTAAAATAAATGTATATGTCTGTCTGTATGTATGTATGGTTCTCCTTCATAGGTGTCTGGGAGGGATCATATGCAGGTTGAGAGAAATTATTTTACTCTACTCTTTCTGTAGTTAAGCAGTTAAGCTTTAGGGATACTTATAAAACTCAACACCAAAAAAAAAATAATAAAAAAATAAATAATCCAATTAGAAATAAGCAGAAGACATTAACAGACATTTCTCCAACGAAGACATACAATTGGCTAACAGATACATGAAAAGATTCTCAACATCACCAATCATCAGGGAAACACAAATCAAAACCCCAATAAGATATCACCTCACACCTTTCAGAATGGTTAAAATCAAAATCACAAGAAATAACAAGTGTTGTTGATGAGGTGGACAAAAAGGAACCATTGTGGACAGTTAGTAGGAATACAAACTGGTATAGTCACTGTGGAAAACAGTACGGAGGTTCCTCAAAAAATTAAAAATAGAATTATCACATGATCCAGTAATACCCCCCAACAGAAAAACACTAATTCAAAAGGATATATGCACCCCTATGTTTATTGCAGCATTATTTATAATAGCCAAACTATGGAAGCAGTCCAAATGTCCATCAATACATGAATGGATCAAGAAAATGTGTATACATATACAATGGAACATTACTCAGCCATCAAAAAGAATGAAATCTTGTCATTTGCAACAACATGGATGGATCTAGAGAGTATAGTGCTAAGTGAAATGTCAAAGAAAGACAAATACCCTACATTTTCTCTCATACATAGAATTAAGAAACAAAACAAATGCATGAAGGAAAAAAGAGACAAACCAAAAAAACAATCTTTTAACTATAGAGAACAAAGTGATAGGTACCAGAGGAGAGTTGGGTGGAGGGATGGGTGAAATGGGTGAAGGGGTTTAAGAGTACACTTATTTGATAAGCACTAAGTAATATACAAAACTATTCAATTACTGTATTATACACCTGGAACTAATACATCATTTTATAATAACTATATTGAAATAAAAATTTAAAGAAAAACAACAACAAAGTCATGGTCTCAGTTTCCTTGATTGTGATGCTACTCAGCCTACTTCTATTTTTCTCCTTGAAAATTGCAGCCAAAGACCTGTTTCCTCCAATTAGTTTATGAAATATAAATTCAGTTTCACCAGGAAATAGAGAATATACTATGTACTAAATGAGGATTCTGATGGTTTTCATATCGCCTAATTCACTAATTCTAATGTTTCACCTACATCTTATAACACTTCAGAAATCAGGATGGATTACTTAATTCCTGTCTCTAAAATGAACATTAATATGTTTTTGTTCTAATGTATTTTTTTTTAAGATTTTATTTATTTATTTGACAGAGAGAGATCACAAGTAGGCAGAGAGGCAGGCAGAGAGAGAGAGAGGAGGAAGCAGGCTCCCCGCTGAGCAGAGAGCCCGATGCGGGACTCGATCCCAGGACCCTGAGATCATGACCTGAGCCGAAAGCAGCGGCTTAACCCACTGAGCCACCCAGGTGCCCCTGTTCTAATGTATTTATGTATTTTTTATTTCAAAGGTTTTATTGATAATCACTTGGGAGAAAACAGTGAGTGATTTTAATAGACAGCCTGGAAAGCTAAAAATTCTTAGAAATTCTACATTCACAATTTTGTTGCTTAGATGTCCTTAAAAGTTAATAGCTACCTTATTTTTATCCTCTAATCCAGAATATGAAGTTATTTTAAACATCCCCCCATAAAAGAAGTTTAGAGTCCCCATTCAGATAAGGACATGCTAGTTAGTATTCCTTTTGTAAGTGATAAACGTAAGGCAGTAATTTTTATTTCTGAAAACCTCAGATAGACAATTTATAGGGCTCCTGCCCCAATATATTCTCTGCCTATATAATTGCCCTGTTTGGATTTTAAATTTCTAGCTATCCTGTTTGACCAGATTTCCTACTGTAACATTTTGGGCCTTCTAAATATGTGTGTGTGTGTGTGTGTGTGTGTGTGTGTGTGTGTGTGTGTGTTTTCTGACACTTAAAAGGACAAAAATATTAATGAAAGCTGACATTGTGCACAAAGCTCAGCAGACATTGTGGACAACTCATTTTCTTACTGGGGAAATACTTTCTAAATGGTTAAACTGTAGAGACTGTTTTTTATGTAGATAGCCCTGCTAAAACAGAAGGGCATCTGACCTAGTCAGGATATTTGAATATTGTCTCTAGATAAAAAAGTGGCCAGATCTGAACACCTGAACCAGTTGGCTAAAGCTGTCATGAATTCAAAGAGCATTCTTAATAAGCTATGTTCCTCTCCTTCTTAGAGCAAGGCAGGACAAGTTGATTAACATATATTGAATGCCTTTTTCTTTTTCTTTTCTTTTTTTTTCCTTTCTTTCTTTCTTTTTATTTTATTTTATTTTTTGTGCCAGGTATTGTACTAAGCATTTTTACCTTTATTTTGTTACATTTGCGAAACACCTAAGAGAGTTACATACTTTTGTATCCCTGTTGTAGATATGGCAAATAAGGCTTAAAGAGTTAAATAACTTGCTGAAGTAGATTCAAACAACTAATTGTGATTTTTACCAACACACTAATTGTGTGTTCCCAGCTTTCCTTAAGCTGGCTCAAGAACTGGTCTTTACTTTAAAACCAATCATAATGTTCTATCAATGTAGGAGATTTCTGTTCCCTTCTTTGAGTAGGTATTCCTTCTTATTTGTATGTTAGGGAGACCTTTCTGACTGTATCTCATGATACTTATGACACTTCATGTGCTTTGTTTTATAAATCCTGCATTTTGAGAACCGTGCATCTCATTGAAATCAACCAAGCACTAGAAATTAATTTGTATTTGATCTCCCTACACTTTTACACATATAGCTCAATATATATAAATGATGATGGTAATATTATTGCCCCTGCGGTTTTTGTTATTTTTTTTATCCCTATTACAATTAGATTAATTTTAAACACTGAAAGCAAGTGTAGGAGAATACACAGTGAACTAGACTAATGATAACTTTCATTGACTGAATATCTACTCTGTCTCAGGCTCCATACTAAGCACTTCCATTAATGTTTATCTATCTATTTATTTACTTTTAATTTAATTTTTTTCAGTTTTCAAAATTCATTGTTTATGCATCACACCCAGTGCTCCATGCAATAAGTGTCTTCCATAATACTCACCACCAGGCTAAACCCATGCCCATGCTCCCCTCCCAAACCCTCAGTTTGTTTCTCAAAGTCCACAGTCTCTCATGGTTTTTCTCTGCCTCCAATTTCTCCAACTCACTTCTCTTCTCCATCACCCCGTGTCTACTGTGTTATTCCTTATGCTCTACAAGTAAGTGAAGTCATATGATAATTGACTCTCTCTGCTTGACTTATTTCACTCAGCATAATCTCTTCCAGTCCTGTCCATGTTGATACAAAAGTTGGGTATTCATCCTTTCTGATGAAGGTTTAATACTCTGTTGTATATATGGACCATATCTTCTGTATCCATTCATCCATTGAAGGGCATCTTGGTTCTTTCCACAGTTTGGTGACTATGGCCATTGCTGCTATGAACATTGGGGTTCAGATGGCCCGCCTTTTCACTACATCTGTATCTTTGGAGTAAATACCCAGTACTGCAATTGCTGGGTCATAGGGTTGCTCTATTTTTAACTTCTTAAAGAATCTCCACACTGTTTTCCAAAGTGGCTGCACCAACTTGAATTTCTTCCAGCAGTGTAAGAGGGTTCCCTTTTCTCCACATCTCCTCCAACACTTACTGTTTACTGTCTTGATTTCGGCTATTCTGACTGGTGTAAGGTGGTATCTTAATGTGGTTTTGATTTGAATCTCCCTGATGGCTAATGATGATGAAAATTTTTTCATGTGTCCCTTAGCCATTTGTTCATGTCTTCTTCCCATTTTTATGTGTCCCTTAGCAGTCTGTTCATGTCTTCTTCCCATTTTTTGATGTGTTTATTTGTTTTGTGTGCATTGAGTTTGAGGAGTTCTTTATAGATCTTGGATATCAGCCCTTTGTCTGTAGTGTCATTTGCAAATATCTTTTCCCATTCCATGGGTTGCCTCTTGTTTTGTTGACTGTTTGATTTGCTGTGCAGAAGTTTTTAATCTTGATGAAGTCCCAAAAGTTCATTTTCGCTTTTGTTTCCTTTGCCTTTGGAGACATAACTTGAAAGACTTTGCTGTGGCCGATGTTGAAGAGGTTACTGTCCATGTTCTCCTCCAGGATTTTGATAGATTCCTGCCTCATGTTGAGGTCTTTTATCCATTTTGAGTTTATCTTTGTGTATGGTCTAAGCGAATGGTTGAATTTCATTCTTCCACACATAGCTATGCAATTTTCCCAGTACCATTTATTGAAGAGACTGCCATTAATATATTTTTTTAAAGATTTTATTTATTTATTTGTCAGAGAGAGAGAGGAGCGAGATGAGCACAGGCAGACAGAATGGCAGGCAGAGGCAGAGGGAGAAGCAGGCTCCCCGCTGAGCAAGGAGCCCGATGTGGGACTCGATCCCAGGACGCCGGGATCATGACCTGAGCCGAAGGCAGCCGCTCAACCAGCGGAGCCACCCAGGCGTCCCCGACTGCCATTAATATTTAATATAACTTCATAATAACCAAAAAGTGTATACCATTGTCTTTATCATGAAGATTAGGAAACCAAGAATTAGGGAAAATATTAACTTTCCCAAGGTCCATGCTAATGAATGGTAGAGCTATGTTTTCAACCCACCCAGTCTATCTACAAAGCCCATGTCTTTGTGTGATTGTAAATTTAAAACACTTCTGAAAACAGAGGTTGTATTTTATCCATAATTACTTGTACACAGTAAGTTCTGAAGGAAGTCTTTTTTGAATGAATAAATAAAAAACACCTGACATTATCATAATTCTTATCTATCACGAGGCATATTTAGCAGATCTTCTGGGACCTAATTTGTTATTTTAAAAAGTAAAGGATCGTCCTGGATAACTTCAAAAGTTATTTTCAGTTATAAATGTTTTATTCTACTCCCTACAGGGCATGTATCTCTTTATAACATAGAAGTAAATGTGTATCTTTATTGAAAAGACAACTTTTAGCAGAATCCTGTCAACACAAATTCCTTTATCACACAGATCTTGTACTTCATTCTCATAATCATTGAGCTGAACTTGAGAGAGATTCAAATAGTGACATACTCTTTCTTCCCTTCTTTTTTCTTTTCTGTATTTTTAAATTTTTATTTATTTTTCTTTCTCCCCTTTTGAGGCTGTGTAATTTATCCCAAGAAATTCGTTAGCAGTCCTATTTTTGAAGATCTGAAAGGATAGTCTTCTTAAAGTGGATTGTAGAGCAGCTTATTAGATTTTGAGTGCCTCTCATTGTCCACACTTCTTCTGAGGAAAATTGGCTATATGTCTTCCTCACTTTGGCTTGGCTTAGTTGACTAAGGCTGGATATCTGTCTCAAGGACTTCAGATTTATTGGCTAACAAGTGGCCTAATGGTCATCAGAGAGGAGAGTTATACTTGACCAAGATGGTATCAATGACCAACTTAACCAAAAAGATCTCTTTCTCTCTCTCAAAACATCTTAAAATATGCAAATATGAATAGGATGGTTCAGATCATCAAAGGCTTCAGGAAAAAGAGAAAAGGGGTAGACAATGAAGTGCTATAAGATCACAGGGGAGAATGGAGTTCCATGTAGTCTTTCTTCTGTGATGGTCGCTACAGTTTAACTGTTCAAGGTACTTCCCAATTATTATTCATGCCTAGATTGTGGAAACTGTTCTTCTGGTGGTACTAGCTTGTCAGCAATCCCTCTTTTCCATCTGTCTCTATAAATCTTGATGGTAAGATTCCCTTTCTAAGGGAACATGAGCATGTTTAATTCTCTACAACCTGAAATAACATGACTAATATGCAGAACCTTCTTGGTATAGCCTGTTTCTCTGTTGAAGGCTCCTCATGCTTTAGCAGTCAACTCTTTAATTCTAAATTAAATCTATTATGCTAAGTGAAATAAGTCAATCAGAGAAAGACAATTATCCTATGGTTTCACTCATATGTGGAATTACAATAGTGCAGAGGATCATAGGGGAAAGGAGGGAAAGCTGAATGAGAAGAAATCAGAGAGGGAGAAAAACCATGAGAGACTCTGGACTGTGGGAAACAAACTGAGGTTGTGGAAGGGGAGGTGGGTGGAAGGATGGGGTAACTGGGTAATGGGCATTAAGGAGGGCATGTGATATGATGAACACTGGATGTTATATGCAACTAATGAATCAATGAACATTAAATCAAAAACCAATGATGTACTATATGCTGGCTAATTGAATTTAAATAAAAAATAAAATTAAAAAATAAATATTTCTAACTATCATTATGCTTATGCCTCACTTACTTTTGCACTTTGTCTAGTGTTAGAAAATGTACCTTGGGTGCTTCTTGAAGTCACTCTTCATGTACTTCAAGAGAATTGTTAATGATTTTTGGCTTAAGGCTCTATCAGAAAATGTTCTTTTAGTTTTAACTCATCTCCTAACCTTTTAGATAGGCTATCTTAGTTTGTCTAAACCACCTTTAATTTATCCTATTCTCTCAGCTTGATTGCTTTTCTTCCAGATAGACCCTGCGACACAGGAGGAAACAAATTTTAAGTACCTATTTCTAACTGGTAAAAAAGGCAGAATTCTCTGTAAACTTCAACCTTGTAACCTGTACCTAGTCTGGAACTATTTATAGAAAAGCCCTCAGTGAGGGAACCACTTCATTAACAAGTCAGTAAATGTATGTTCTTTGCCTAAAGTCCAGCAAACTGACTCCAACATCCAAATGAAAGAACTCCAGAAACAAAGGTATTTTTCTGTGAATAATCAAAACACATAAATAAGTAACAATACATGCTGCTTACCAATGATAAAAGCTAACTGTTTAACTTGTACATTTTCCAAACAGTTCAGTTCTCATTCGAGTTTAAATTACAATTTTAGTTCTTCAATGGCTGACCATAGTATTTCAGTTATGTCTCTAAACCTATTAGATGTTTTATCATATATTTTGATGGAGCATATATATATAGGTGTTAAGTGTAAGAGAGAAAGAATTTGTGTGTGAACATGTTTATATGTGTGTATTTGTGTGAGTGTCAGAAAGGGAGTTTTTTGTCCATGAATATTTCTTGTTCATTTATTAGGTACCTTATAATTACATTGAATTCTTTTGGTGATAGCAGACCTTTGATATTCAAAGTGTGTTACTTGGACCCACCCATGGCTTCATGTGGAACTTGTTAGAAGTGTAAGATTTTGTTCTAACCTAAGCGTGTTGAATGAAAATCACATTTTTACATAATCCTCAGATGATTTGTGTATACAGTAAATTTTGTGAAGTACTTCTTTCTAGCATCCATGTCAATACTGTATCCTGGGTTATGGTTATTGTTTTAATCATTATCTTCTTCTGTCAGTGTCTTACATTTTGATGTACATCATAATATATTATTAGCTGTTTTTTTTTTTAAGACTATGATACCTAAATTCTTAATAATCCCCTGTATTCCCTTGTTATCTTATTTTCATAATCATTGTTGCAACCAGTATTTTGGGGGGGGGGCACCTTGCCTTATAAAGTGAGATTTCTGGTTTCAAAGACCCCTTATTAAGATTAGCAGACTTTGGGGGTCAATTTCATTACTAATTATATGTGTCATCTTGATCCTATTGATTTAGAGAGCTATACTTTTCAAACTTCCTTGGTTCTGTGTGTTTAGGACACGTTGCTTATTTGTATGTATCTAGCCATTTTAGTTAACTCCACTAAAAAGATTACCCCTGTCTCCAAAAAATAAATTTGTATTGCTCTTAAATAGTTTCTTATTTCTATTTTTACCTTTCAGTTCTTGGAACACAGTGAAAGAGGAGGCCTTGGGATTAAATGCCTCTTCTACTCCTTTCAAGCTATTTAGTCTTTGGGAAATTACTTAACTCTTCTTTGCACCATATCTTCAAAATTGGCAAAGTAACCTACTTTGTTATAAGGAGAAAATGAATGCTATAAACACCCAGAAAAGCACTTTGCACACATTTGGCTCTCAAGTATGGCAGTGCCTTTTCCCTTTTCTCCCACAGATGTGGAATGAGATAGAAAATATCTATGGTTCTCACATTGCTGGCTCATCCTCAACTGTTGGCCTCCTTGGCAGACAAAGCTTCGAAGCTTCAGCTACTTCCTGGCTGCCATGTCCAGACTGCGTATTGCTGTTCATGACCTAAGGACGCCTTTATTCCCTACTTGTCACCCCCTTCGAAAGATTTGCTGAGTTCCAAGGTTCCTGTTATAAACTGAGTTCCAGTTATATGAGGCATGAAAAGAAACTTTTGCTCAGAAGCTTAATGAAAATAAGGGAATATGACCAAGAGCAACCTGTTTAAGATAATGATGAGAAACTTACACATATTTGCATTTCTTTCAGAGTATATTCCATCAGTTCATCTAAAACTCTAGTGTGGGGGAAATGTCTTCTTTTGAGGCAGGGCTGGGTGTCTTTAACTTATTGATCAAAGAAGAATAGACATTGAGAGGGATTAAAGACACATGGTGCCAGTGAGTTAATTTATCTATTGTAACATTACATTTTTAATAAGTCCTTGGTAAATTATATTTTAGAGCCTGTGTATACAACAGTAAGTAAAGCTTAAATAACATTTGGCTCTTCATGAAGCTTAACTTCATGTGAGCAAAAATAGTTAATTAACAAATTAAAAGACAAAACATGTAAGTTCAGGAACTAATAATTATTATGAGGGAAATAAGATAGTATGATGTGGATTTTATGCAAAACTCTTCCAATTCTCCAGCTCTCCCTATATCAATAATCTTTGCAATATGACTTAGCATTTCCTTCTATCAAGACATGTGATCAGTTTGTCCACATTTTGATTCTGGGTTGGCTTTGTGACTTGATTTTGGCAGGAGAATATGGCAGAAATGACCATGTGCCAAATCTAAGAATGAGTATCAAACCCATCATGTGTTTCTCCTAGCTCTTTTGGAACAAATCTGAACTAACCTGTTGGAAAATGAGAAACATATGCCCATCAGCATTAACCATGCATCAGTCAGCTAATCACTTGAGACATGAGTGAAGTCATCCTAGACTAGTCAATCTCCCAGCCAAGTCACCAGTTATTGCAGGAAAGAACCTAGACAAGATTAGCTGAGCCTACCTGACCTACACAAGTAGAGTTACTCTTCCTGGAACCCATAGAATTATCCATGGACTTGTGGGAAATAATAAATGATTCTTTGTTTAATCCTCTAAATTTTAGGGTGATCTGTTATGCGTCGGTAGATAACTGATACAGATGTTACACTGGAAATGACCAGGAGACAGTTTTGATGTTAGACACATAAATCAGAGAAGGAATGACATCGAGCTGAGAAAGAAATGACATAAAGGTGCCAGCCCTGAAGGCATTTGGGAGTTGTCCATGTAGGACGTATAATAAGCACCAAGGCACTAAAGAGGTACTGGAGCTAGTGTGTTAAAGAAAAGGGAAGGCCAGTGTGGCTTCAGAAACATAATTAATGGGGCACCTGGGTGGCTCAGGTCATGATCTCAGGGTTCTGAAATTGAGCCCCGTATCAGGCTTCTGGCTTGGCAGGAAGCCTTCTTCTCCCTCTCCCATTCACCCTGCTTCTGTTCCCTCTCTCGCTGTCAAATAATTAATTAAAAAAAAAAAAAAAAAGAAACATAATCAGGGAGGAGGTTAATAAAAGCTATCACTGGTGAGATAAGCAAATATCTAATCATACGAGTTACTTTGGCCAGGTAAAGTTTAAGAAATATGAATTAAAGAGGTCACACATATATTTAAGGCCAAATTATTTTCTTGCAGCTAATGACAGTTACTTGTGAATCTGACTTAGCTATTGCAAATCTATCAATAAGATGAAGAGCATATTCTCTTGCAGTATTACAGAGACATCAAACTCCGGCAGCACATTTAATTCCAGAGATAAAAGTCTCAATGGGGTTATAATTTCTTTTGATTAAAAAGACAGTAATCTTCAGAGGCATGCTGTGCAGGGCTCCTTCTCCCTGACTTAAAGTTCGGCATCATTAAGATGATCTGGGTGATGTGACTATGGCTGATGATGGAGTTGTGGTAAGATGTGTTGGGCTGTCCTCCCCCCAAACTGCACACCCCCAACTCCCTGTCTCCTTTCAGGAGGAGGTTGCCTCTCATGCAGCACTCTGTATCTAAACTCAGCTACCTAGATATGAATCTTCAGCAGTTAGAAAAGAATAATGAATGCTTTCCAAATTTGTCATATGACCTGGAATCATACAGCTTACATCGCTGAAAGGCTGTATTTAACCAATGTATTTCCATAGGAAAGCTCTGTGTAAAATCACAGCTGGAAAGTAGGGCTGATATGTCAATGTGGAGGGACTACAAAGTGGCATGACTGTCGTATGGTAATGGATCAGCATGTTTTATGGCCACAGTTACATACTCAGATGGAATGAGCTGAAAATTAGGAAAATTAAAATCCCATCTTTTAAGTTTCATTTACATAGCTTAGCTGAAGCTTATTGGTCAGCAGTTCAGCAAATACGGTGAATCTGTACTAGCAGCCAGGCACCGGAGGAAATAAAATGAAAAACAGAAGTCCTGTCTCTTCAGAATCCAGTTGGAGAGAAGCATATAAAGAGGTGATTAAAAAAAAAAGGGGGGGGGCATGCCAAGCACAGTCACAGAATTTTAGATGCAGGTTGCTACCAGTCTAGGAAAAGGCATTTTTACTCATTTGAGCCATCTTTAAATTATAACAGAATATAGTTTCATTTTAAATTATATTATCACATAATATTTCTGAATTTTGTGAGTATTATAAAAATACTAGGTATGCTTCTTAGTTTTAGGAAGAGACTATCAACCCTGCTACCAGTTTCTAGGATAGAGTGCTTCATATTTAATCAGCAAAATAAAAAATCAATTCTTCAGATTCTTGATAGAACTTAATCTACAATTATGTACTCCTCAGTTCTTGTCAAATGCCAAGCTGAGAGAAATGATAATTAGGTAACATAGTAAAGGACATGAAATATATGCCCTAATATAAATGACCAACATTCTATGACTTATTATATAATTGGCTTCTACAGGATATTATTCATCACTACGATGCCTCTGAATAATAATCACCATATCTCTTTGGAAAAGGATGGATCTCATGAATATTTCAAAGACTGAATTATTAAGCGTTAGCAAATATGTTGTCAACAACTGAGCCATGAAATACTTGGAAAATGTAGTTTTTCTCATTTGTTAAAGCTTAATCTTTTATCATATATTTTCAAATGAATACCTATGACTGTCCAGAAGACGTCTTCAAGCAAAGCTGGTTTTTGAAAAACTATAGAAATTTCCAACTTGCCTTGTGTCCCTACTGCATTCCAAGCCACATAATAACTAGAAACACTGTTATTTTTGTGTTGAAGTACTATTTTCCTAGAATATAAATGGAACTGACTTGATGCTAGTGGCTTAGAGCAGAGGTTCTTGAAATGTAGTTTGAGATCAGCAGCATTAGTGACACTTAGGAATGCAAATTTTTAACCCTCAATCTATTAAATCTGAAACTCTTGGGGTAGAATCTACTATTATGTGTTTTTATACCTTCTCCCCAGTGATTAAGTTGCACACTGAAGTTTGACAACACTGTAGTCATCACTGTTGACTCAGCTGAAGAACAAAAATGCATGTTGACATCCTATGAGATAAAGAAATGAACAATAGACAAAAAGCAGTGAGAGATGATTCATCCAAATTTTAGGAAGGCCTTCAATACCTTTCCAAATTATAGTTACAACAGCAACATCGGAAAATAAGATCATCATTCCACAGATGTTAGATGAATAGATTTGCTTTCAAGAATATAGTGAGGATCTATCCCAATTCCTTACCCAAATTATTCCCTACTAGGGAGAAGTAGATTACTTTATTAAATTCTTAAAATCAATATATACCACTAAGTCTATGTTTAACCTTGGACTATGCTAAGTTCTAGAATTGGTCTCTGTCCCAGATAAACAAAATTATCCAATAATATTGCTCCTAGTGCTAGTACCTCACTACTCTCCACTTTCTACTTTGCCCTATGATTTAAATCTTATTCTTTCCTGAGAGAATTTTTAGACCTTATTCTTGATGATGTGCTTTAAAAGTGGCTGGCTTTCTCCAGATTCCTAAGATGTGTCTTCCTTTAGCTTCCTTCCCTGACCTGATTTATTCTTACCTACACAACATCCATTTCTGAACTGGTCATCTCATAGACCCGCTGAGCTATAGTTCCCTCAACTACAGGAAAATAATTATGGCATCCTTTCTTTTGTCTATTTTGAGTTGTTAAAATCCAATAAATAACATTATGTAAGTGACTTATGTCCCTTAAAATAATAAACATAATGAACACAACAATACCAATGACTAGTACTAAAACTAGTAATGGCTTTTGTTATGCTAAACCCTAGCAGTCTAACTTGTGTTTGGGAGTGTGCCTTATTAGAATACATTTTTATCCCGGTGCAATGAACTGAACATTTTTGTTCCCCCACCCCCTGACACCTAGATTCATATTTTGAAACCTAATCCCCGGTGTGATAGTGTTAGGAAGTAGGGCCTTTGGGAGTTGATTAGGTTATGAGGATGGAGCCCTCATGAGTGGGATCAGTGTCCTCATAAAAGAGATCCCAGAGATCTCCCTTGTCCCATCTGCCTTCTGAGGAGATAGCAAGAAGATAACTAAGAAGCAGGTCCTCACTAGACCATGAATCTGATGGCACTTTGATCTTGGGCTTCCCAGACTCCAGAACCATGAGAAAGAAATATTGGTTGTTTAAGCCACCAGTCTCTGATATTTATTATAGTGCCCTGAATGGACTAAGTCTGGTCTTCTAGCAAGAGTATCCTAATCCTTCTTTGTTTCCCTAATGTTCATTTCTTGATCTATTGCGACACATACACAGGACTAGATAGGCCTGACAAACTGGAAAACAAAACAGATTGAGATTTAAAAAGGAAAATTGAAGGAAGTGGCCATCTAAATTTTTAAAAAATTATAACAAAATAAAGGAGTTTTAAAAGAGGTATATATACACAATGGAATACTATGCAGCCATCAAAAGAAATGAAATCTTGCCATTTGCGACAACATGGATGGAACTAGAGTGTATCGTGCTTAGCGAAATAAGTCAAGCAGAGAAAGACAACTATCATATGATCTCCCTGATATGAGGAAGTGGTGATGCAACATGGGGTCTTAAGTGGGTAGAAGAAGAATCAATGAAACAAGATGGAATTGGGAGGGAGACAAACCATAAGTGACTCTCAATCTCACAAAACAAACTGAGGGTTGCTGGGGGGAGGGGGGTTGGGAGAAGGGGGTGGGATTATGGACATTGGGGAGGGTGTGTGCTTTGGTGAGTGCTGTGAAGTGTGTAAACCTGGTGATTCACAGACCTGTACCCCTGGGGATAAAAATATATGTTTATAAAAAATAAAAAATTAAAAAAAAAAAAGAAAGGTAAGTAAGGGCTTGCCAAATAGATGAACTGGGAGAAACTAGGGGAAAGGAGAAGTCTGATTACAAAATAAATGAATCAGTCATATAGTTTCACTCATAAATCATAAGAGCAAATACTAGAACAAGGTTTATGTTATTCAAATGGATAAAGCTACTTATTGTATTTTGTATTAAACACTCCTCAGAAACATATTAAATCTGTATACTTCCATAATTTAATCTTGAGAACTATAAAGGATTCTATTCACTCCATAGAATCATCTTCTTTCATCTGCTCACAGATTCTAGAAAAAAGCAAATATAATAAAGGCAAACAAAGGTAGGGACACAAACTCTTCTCCAATCAGAACTACTGAATCAACTCTCATTATTAATGGAAAATGGCACTCTCACTTCTAAATGAGTAAAACTAAAATAAAGCAAAATTTTCTGTTCAGACCAATCTTCTTTTTTATTAACTATTTTCTTCTTGATCAGAATAAAATAAATGCTTAATATTTTTCTGGGCCAATCCCTTATGTAAATAAGTGGCTGGATTGAATGAAATCTTGTATTAACTCCTAAGGAGCTAAGATTTTTCTTAATTCAGCTATTACTTTTTTTTATTTTATCCTTCACCATCCTTTCCTTGTTAAAACAATTGTAATAATAACTGAGAGAATCAGTGCTAGAGATCTATATGAGCTCATTTGAATAGAATTCTTTTTTAGACCATCAAGCAATAAGAATTATTTATTTTTATTAATAATAATAATCATTATATGTCTTATAGACAGAAACCAAAAGTTTAGTCAAATATTTTCTGTTGAAAATTCTATGTTAGCATATATAAAATCAATATGACACACTTGTAAACATTAGGAAACATGTTTTTACGCCCCCTCCCATGAAAAATAAGTAATATAATTTCAACTCTAAGAAGTTCTGAAGGTAATTTGAAGAAAATACTTGTTCTATTTTATTTGTTTTTATTTCCAGAATGTCAGGAAAAGAAAAATTCATGGAAGAAATTTCGGTGGGGTATGGGAAAGAACCTATTGATCACCACTAGTAAGAAATACTTAATTACATACAAGTCAAAATTGTGAGGCCTATGCCTTTAAGTATTTCAGAAGAGAACACACTCCTTTCCAGATGGCTTAGAATTTTACCTGGCTAAAAGCAGGGGGAGGGACATTAATTTGCATATCTTCTAGGTTTACAATTCAAAGATGTAGATTGAATTATCAGTATATTCCAAAGAATCATTGCCTCCAAAGATAGAATTAAGTCATATACATAAAGGCACGATTTAGTGAAATCTAATTGGTCTCAGACCTCTATGTGCAACAGTCATGGCTATGGGCATGAGCTGTGATGTTTTAAAAAAAGAATCAGTGGCAGGCTGGTAGAATTCAGGAGAGAAAATAAACTACGTTTAGGAGAAAAACATCCTTTGGAATAAAATCATCTACTCAGAAATAGAAAATGCTCACCAATCCTGCAAAATATATTGCCTTTCTTTAAATGTTTAAAATTCCTGCTTCACGTGTAAAAGAGTAAATATATTCCACTGACTGTTAAAAAAAAACTAACAATTTTAGAAAAGGAAGTGACAACCATTTGATACAGTAGCCAACAATAATTTATTTATTCCCTTTCAAGAATTCATACATCACCATGATCTTTAGAACCCAATAAATGATTCACCCCATTCCTTTGCAGAGATAAGAATGCCTAACACTCTACAATATACATCTTGATGCTTTTGTTTGATTGCTTAAACTTTGCTATTAGCAAAACAGTATCCAAAATATTCCCTGGGAACCACTCAAGAATCAATACAACTGTATGTTAAATCATAGTATGGCTCTGAGCATTTCAATAAATTTGTATTGATGTATCTTTACCAAACCCATGAGAGCAGCAAATATATTAGATACCCCTTTTTCCCTAAAACCAAATAACAGCTCAAGTTGAGATTAAAATGGCAGTATATAAAAATAGGACAGATAGTTTTGTCCTCAAATCCAGTTTCCTACAAAGTTATTTGATCTTTATTTTCATGAGAATGTTATGATTTCAAAATGTATATATAAAAAATGTATCTAGGGTTTCAATTTTCTGTATAAGTTAAAGTATTTAAGTATATTCCTCAATTAATTTTTGTCCAAGCACCTATCTGGCCCTTGAAGTCAAGTGAAAAATAGCACGGTCTGTTCTTTTAAAGGTGGTATTCAGCATACCTTAAAATAGATCTCCTCTTCCCCAAAATGAATCTGGCATCCAGCTACATGTGTTTCCCTTAAATGAGCCATGAGGACTAATATGTTGATGTTTTGCTTGATAAAGAAAATGTTTTCCACTAACCAAGTACCATTTTATTCAGCAACTACAACACTGAACACAAGCCAACAGCAAATTAAAATTCACAAAAATGCAAGATATATAACATTGTTTTATCTCTATCTGCATCATGACATCTGTCTGAAAGTTAGGTCCTATTTTCTCTCTAATACTGAAATTAAAAGTGACCATAAAGTGCTTGAGGTCCTCATGGGAGGAAAACAATCCCTAAATGATTACTTTATTTCAGTTCTCTATCTAATAGTTCTCAACTATTTAGTCAACACAAGTCTAGTACAATCTTAATAGCATTCATGATGTGCATTAGGCATGGTTTCTGATTTCAAGGCATTTATGATCTACCAGAAAAGATATAATCAATGTAGCACACCTGGAAGCTACAGTCATACTTAGTATAAACATGATTTAGTATTATGTGCTTAAAGTTTAGTTAGTAATATTTAAAAACACATTTCAAATGTATTTATGTAGCAATTAAAACTTCATGTTGTATGTTATATGAATGCTCATACAAATAATAAAAGATCAATTTTTGGTATATGTGGCCAAAATGTCTAGATGTTGGTGTGGCTTACTCCATCAGCTCGAACTATGGCACCTAGGACCTTCTCCCTGCTTCCTTTGGCGTTGATCTATCTTGATTTTCCACTACGTGGACCACATCAATTTCCCTTTCTATTTCATATAGATCAGCAAGAAAACTCTTCATCATAAAGATAGAAGGTTTCTGACCACAGCAGTAACACCAAAGAGTTGGATCTAGTTCTCACTCAGTAAATAGATACTGACCATTAGTGCACAGTTTTATATATATGTATATATATAAAATTCTCTAAGGAAGCATTTGTAATAACACAAGTAGACACTGTAGAACAGGAGAAATGATTTAGTTGTTTTAAGATGACAACTGTCAGATGCCTGATATACTGGAATATACCTTAAGTCACATCTCACTCAATGTTAATTTCTTATTTCTGCTTGAACAAGTTAGCACAATTTTAGCAGCTTAAAACAACACACACTTATTATTTAAAAAATTATGTATGTCAGAGGCTCAGGTGGGTTTGACTGGGGACTTGGTTTAAAATCTCACAAAGCCAAATCAAGGTGTCAGTGGCCTGAGCTCTAATCTGGAGGTTCTGTGTGAGATTCCACTTCCTAGCCTATTCAGGCTGTTGTCAAAACAGTTTCTTGTGGCTGTATGGCTCGAGTCCCTACTGTCTTGCTATCTGTCTGATGGGAGACCTCTCTTGCTCCTTAGGAACCTACATTCCCCATCATTTGCCTCTTCCATCTTCAAACTGTGGGTGGTTCAGTCCTCCTCATTTTTTTACTCTTTCAGATTTCTCTTCTGCTGAATCTCTGACTCCAGAGAAATTTCTCTGTTTTTAAAAGTTCATGTGTTTAGACTGGGTCAAACTAGGAAGTCCAGGATAATTTTAAGATCTTAAAGTCTATAAACTCAATTACATCTGAAAATTCCCTTCATGTATGTAACATAACATATTCATAGGCTTAACACCAAGGGGCAAAGACCATGGGGACCAAAAATCTGCCTATCATCCACCCATTGAGTGTTAAATGCCATCTACTGCAGGGAATTGAATATGGCGGTATGGGAGCATGAGTAAGTCTAAGAGAGAGAGAGGCGAAGTGGAAGTAGGAGATGAGAGCAAACTCTAACAACAATAGTAAATCAGCCGCTGAAGCAATATAAAGACAATTCATGTTCTCAGGGGAAAGACAGCAAGGTGCAATCTTTTGTAAAATGTCTTGGGCACAGTACTAGAAATTGTTTTAACTTCAAACTGAAGGAACAAGATATCTTGAAATCTCTGGGACAATATGGAAAGCCAGCAAAGAAAAAAAAAATCTATAAAAGTACGGTCTCTCCATCTGTCACATAATTTTGCTACCTTTTTGTCTTATTAGTTTTGTATGTTAGAACTTCTCAAATAGAAATTGGAGTGGGAGAGTGAAGAATATTCTATTTAATCCACAAAATCTCTGAAGAAAGGAATTATGCTAAATCCCTATTAACATATCTGGTATGTTTTACAATAAAATCATTATCCTTATTTATAATTTGTTTAGCTCATAATGTAATGTAATCCTCCCTTTGCTGTTTGGGTCAGTCTCTGATGAATCTAGTCCAAGCTATGTGAAGCTCAGAATAACTGGGAAAGTAAAAATGCTAAATTTTATTCTTTAACCAGATCCGCTGAAAACAAGAGTATATAAATGTTTTATATGTGGGCATACTGCCATTATAATGGTTTAGGTGACAGATATTTGAAAAGAAGTCACCTATACACTTTATTTTTCAGGCATGTCGGGAGATACAGTGCAAATCTATTTCTAAAGGATGGTATCTGTGCACACAAACTGCTGAATGTCAGTTTCTTGATAATACGTAATGTTTTTGGTACTCTAACATAGACCTTTTAGCAACAGATGTTTTAATCCAATAAAAGGAAAGGGGATCAAAAAAATAGCTTTCAGGATTAGAAGTAGTAAAATAGAAAAGCTCTTTATTTAACTTTTAACTAATGTAGCTGTACAAATTAAAAAGCATCAAAAAATCCAGTGACAACTGTTGTTGAGATGCTAGAAGTCAGCTGAAGTTTCATTGCTAGAGGTGACTTTGTGCTGAAAAATATTCAGGCAAGCAAATGGATATAGCAGCAGGAACTCTTTGTTAAGTAGAAAGCTGTATCTCCTTCGATGTATTAGGTGCCATTAATTGTGAGTGTCATATCAAGCTCTGGTGGCTAAGAGAGATGACCTACCTTCTCACCTGGGCAAGACTATAGCATTCAGTGAAAGATGAAAAGGATGGTCATTAAATAAATATTGTACAGAAGAGAGAGTATTGTGATATAGATAGCAGTGTCTTCTACTGCTTATTATAATCTAAATACCCAAGAGTATTCAAATTAGGTTGTGAATTTGAAAACATAAGAGATAATTTATCCTAAGAATGGAACACACACATGCACATATCTACAACTACAACCCTTTGAAGAAATTCCTTCCTCTTGGCAGTGGTCTAGTAACACAGCTGCATTGTAGAAGCCTAGACTGAACTAAAGGCAATGGAGTCCAAGCTTTGGTGCTCATTAGAATCACATGAGGAGACTTGAAGTGCCCCAGTGCTCAAATTAAACTCTATGCCATCTAAATCTGAATGTCTAGGGTTGGGAGCCAGGCATCAGTATTTGTTATTAAACACCCCCAATTGATTCTAATGTACTGCAACATTTGAGGCCCAATGAGGGAAAGATGAGAATCTGAGGAAGGATGTGCATATTATTGGGCTCTTCAAAACTACAGGTGCCTATAAATAAAAATAACAAGTGATTAGAAATGTGGCATTAACTAGAGGACAGGTAACATTTATGCCACCGAGAATCTGGAGGATATTAACATTCTGGGAATCCCATGTTTTGGTGGGTCTTAGTAGGAGTAAATTACTTTGGACAAGGAACATAATGTGCTATGGATCTAAGACAGAGAAACTAAAAGTGGCCAATTCTATCCTTTCGACCTCATGAGGAAGTGAGACTCATAAATGTGTATGATGTTTCTATAGCAAGGTTCTATAGCAGTTCTTTCCAATATATAGGAAAGAACCATTCTGAGAGTTAGGCTATCCCACCTGACTTAGCTCAGACTACTATAACAAAATACCATGAACTGTGTGTCTTAAACAGCATTTATTTTCCACGGTTTTGCAGTCTGAGGAGTCCAAGATCAGGGTGTTAACATGGTCATCTAGTGATACCCTTCTTCCTGACTTGCAGACAGACTGGCTTGTTGTTGCTATATCCTCATATGGTGATTAAGAGAGAGACCAGGGAAGAGGTGGGATTGAGAGAGAGAGAGAGAGAGAGTTTGCTCTTTAGTCTTCTCTTGAAAGGGACTAATCCCATTGCGAGAATCCCATGACTTCACTGCCTCGACTAAACCTAATTACGATCCAAAGACCCCATCTTGAAATACCATCATGCTGGGGAATAGTGGGGGGAAGACACAATTCAGTCCATAGCACCACCTTAAATCTGGGTGACTTTCTAAGATATAAAACAAGCACTTATAAAACAATAAAACTGTATTCAAAATTATGCAGTACAGTTGTAGATGCTGAGACATTTTGAGAAGAAATAATTTAAATTACTAATCAAACATATGTACTGAACACCTGATAGGTAGCTATGGACCAAGCAAGGTAGTAATGACAGGAGTAATATGGAGGAGGTGAAAACGCTGGGATCAGAAAGACTGATTGACTATAGGTTTGGCAGAATGAAGCAGTGACAGGAATGAATGCTTGGAAGCAAAGATAGTCTAGAGAGCTTGTGTACGAAAGGCTGCCAAGGGTCAATCCCAGGACTTTAGTCTTCTAGCCTAGACCAGTGTCAGTGGTTTAAAGCTCAATTACTGCCATGTAGACTCTCCTGCTTTATCATGTCCAAGTCTCCAGCAGTATTTTCTTTGAGCACGACCATTTCATGTCCCCTTCTGCTCACTATGGTCTCCACCCGGTTTTGGTCATCCACCAAAATTCGGAGCTCATGTATTTTCTTTCCTTTTTTCTTTTTAATTTTTGAAAGATCTTATTTATTACTTGATAGAGAGAGAGAAAGTGGAAGCAGCAGAGGCAGAGGGAGAAGCAGGCTCTCTGCTGAGCAGGAAGCCTGAAGTGGAGCTCTATCCCAGGACATTGGATCATGACCTGAGCTGAAGACAGATCTCTGACCAACTGAGACTCCAGGCACCCCAGGTTGCATGCCCTGTCGTTCCTTGGCCCACTTCTCTTTCCCATATGCACAGTTGCAGTTTCACCTCTCAATTGCTCAGCCTTATCTAGAATCAGGACTTTAGTTGATTATTTCACAACAATAATTGGTCTGTCATATTTGTTTTTCTTTGTCAGTATACTTTTTCTTCTGACTGTGGCTTGCATGCTGCCTATTCTCAGAGGTCTTCCCAAATTGTGTTAGATCAGAAATAAACTCCATCTCCTAATCATAGTGAGGTTTCACTGGAGCTCTCAAAAAACAAACAAACAAACAAATCCAAGTGACTTTCATTCCTCTTTTGTACTTCTACAGAAATATTTGTTGAATAAATCAAATCAATTTGAATAGAATCCAATCGAATCAAATTGAATTGAATTGAATGGAACTGAATTAAATGGATGGTTCTTTTTATGTTTGAGTTTCAGACAGGTCATAGGGAAAATAATTTCTTTCTTTGTATTTTTTTTTTTTTCAGAATCTCTCAATATATGCATCTCTAATAGAAAAGCCACACAGAATATTCTACATATAATCAGTTGAAAAGTTTGAGATGATTCAGACTTAATAGCCACATTCATGTACGAATAATAACACTGTCAAATAAGTGTCATCTTTGCCTAAGAAAAAGCAGAATTCTTTAACTCTATATTAAAAAAAAATAGGATATATTTAAAGCTAGGCTAAATGGCTCTGTTTTTAATGGGCCAACTTGAATTCAAAGTTAATTGGATATTGAAAATCTCAGCTTATGCTTAATATGTATCATTTTTCAGAAATCCTAAGATAAAGCTGCTAACTATTAAAAAAAATGACAAAACTATACATTTCCTGAGCCGTGGATTTTAGCAATCCTCATTCCAGCAATAAAGCCCTCTTTTGAAAAATTTCTCCCTCTATTTGCTTATAGACAATTGTGCTCTTTCTTATGTAATCTACTTAAGCATACCACTGTTTAGAGCATTCATCACTTCTTAATAACCTGGCCATTATAGGGTAAGGAATATTCCCAAAGACATTTTAAACAGCAAATTATGGGATAGACAGTTGGGTTGCAAAAAAGTTGCTAAGATCCTTTCACAACTCAAAGATTTGATGATATATCATCTTGGTTTATTTGTAAATAAAAGCAAAACAATAAAATCTTTATGCCACAGACATCATTAACACATTCTGTTTTTTCTGGCTTAGCTTTTATTTATAAAATTTTACTTGCAACAGCAGAGTGAAAATAAGCCCTATCACAATTACAAACAGCAGTGTCTGTGAATCAATAGAGCAAACAATATTTGCTCAGCATATTTCCTGAAAATTTCTTTCTAAAAGGCAGACACCCTTTCTCAACCATCTTTGCTTATAGAAAAACATACACAGGGGAATACATACACATACACACAATAGCCTTTTCCTTTCTTTCTTTCTTTTGTTTTTTCTTTTTTTAACACAATAGCTTTTGACATCTTTTTAAATTAAAAAAAAAACTATATTTTAATAGTTGGATGGAACTGCAGTTACTATCTAATAGCTTGATTGCTATAAAATCTCTTGATTTGATAAAATAAACGCTATATATCTAGAGGAGTTGAACAGCAGGGCACCTAATTAATTAATTTATTTTTTTGTTTATTTCATTAGCTGTGCTTTGTTGTTTATTATATTCCATGTCTTCATCTAAGGACTTCTCACACTATCTGAATTAATTCTCATAAAAATCCGGAGGTTATCCTCTCCATTGATCAGATCAAGAAACTAAGGTTTCAGAGGTTAATTCATCTGCCCCAAATCCCACCACTAGTGAAATCATCAACACTATAATGCCAAAACCAAGATCCTTTCCTCCCAGTTATTATAAGAGGAAGGATATCCTACGTTTCCCAACTGCACATTCTGAGCCTTTGCAAAAACACTCAGAGGCTTGTTTTCAAGTGTTTGCTTCCCAATTTTGTATTTAGAAATATTCAAACAGTTACTATTTAGCTAAGTTCATCATTTTTAGTATTTTAGATTCTCATGCTGTATTTAAAGTGAACCAAACACTGTAAGACTTTACTTATTGCTTCTACCTATTTATCTATACCTATTTTATTCAGAAATTGACATTCTCATCATATCCAAACTCATGGTCACACTTTTTCAAATCATTGAATCAGATAATTTTAGAGGTTCATCTTCCCTGTATTAGCCAAATGAGTCACTGAGATTTTTTACTTTTTAGAAGTCAGAGAGAAAATTTTAACTTGACTGTGTTATTTATGCCCTTTCTCTACAAATGGGATTACAGAAAAATACCCAAGGGAGTCCTGTATTCTTTAAATTCTTTCCTTACTATAAATATTTACTTCTAAATATCATTAAAAACAGAGGAACTTCAGAATTTTAGTAGACCTTTAATTTTTTTTGTATCATCATGTCTCTTTAATCTAAATGCTATAAATATTTGAAAATTCTAGACTGTGTGTGTGTGTACATACACACGTGTGCCTGTGTGTTGCTGTTATCCTGCTTTAAAAGCAATTTCAAATGTTTACCAGTACAGTCCAATGCTCTTTCAATTAAATTAATTTTTTTTGGTCTTTTGTCAGTAGAGTAGGAAAAAAAAAAAAAAACAAGAAATTCTGAAGTTTCCACCTATCACCTGCTTTTTTCTGAACACAGAAACCTAGGAATATTAAATGAAACATTACGACTATTTAAGAGCATGTATGGGACTGTCTCTCTTCCTATCTTCTCAAATACTTCAGGGAATCCTTAAAGACTCTCTGATGATTCCATGAAAACTCATTATTTGATGATCACCAGTTCTTCCTTATTTGTTCAGATTATTCATTGTCTGCTAGGAAAAAAAATATGACACAGGTACAACCAATGCCCAATAAAGGCATTGCCTTTCCCAATATGACAGTCGATGTTTAATGTGAACGGCAGTAACTCCTCTCTAGAGGGCACATATCTACACTGAAGATGAATTACCACTACCGGCCTTAGTGCTGACAGTTACCTGCACTCCCACTCCCTTTTCTAATGCACTGTCACCTCTGCTAACAGGGACGTCTCTGATTCCACAAACACCATTGTGATGAGCCCACCATGGTCACGCATTGAAGTCAGAAAAATTCATGGAGGTAAAATAAACAAAACAAAGCACCCAGCTTTTGCATAGGTTTGTGGGGGGGGTTTTTTAACCCTTTTTTGAAAGAGTTTATTTTATTTATTCGAGAGAGAGAGCATGAATGGGGGGAGGAGGAGAGGAAGAGGGAAAGACAGGCTACCTACTAATCAGGGAGCCCCACTCCAGGGCTTGATCCCAAGACTCTGACATCATGACCTGAGCTGATGGCAGACTCCTAACCAACTGAGCCACCCAGGAACCCTTAATGTGTGAAATATAAAAGATTTGAAGGCCACTGGGGTTGATGTATCAGGACAAACTGAGAGGCAGATGGTTAAACTTAATGGGCGAACCTGACTTTTCCTTAGAAATTCTTTTCCAAAAGGACCTTTAATCTCCGTACTAGCACTTCCCAGACATGCTTGCCACACTGGACTCTTATGTACAAACCATTTTTTTCAGTTAAATATAACTTAGGTAAGTGAAATAAAAATAAGCCTGTTACAAATGAAGGCAGCCAGTGGGAAAGACAGAATAATAAGGCTATGGAGAACATGTAAAAAACTATTTTAAGACCAATATATAAGAAAATATTTTTTCTAGTTTTTAAATTACTTTTGAGACAACAATTCAATACCTAAATCCCCACTAAGTATAGAAATAAAAATAGCCCTAAATAAAATAAGTATATAACACAGCCTGATATTAAAATAGAGTGCAAGCAATTAACATTGTTCCAGAAATGCCAAAATGATTTAATATTAGTAAACTAGCACTTAACCGAATGTCTAGCTCATCTGAAGCACTCCATAAATATCAAGCTTTCTTTAATGTTATTACTGTCTCTGAATATAATGCACCCTATAAATAAATCAAAAGAACAAATTCACAGGATTATCTCAGTAAATACTAAGAGATGTGAATAAAAATTCACAAAATCCAACATTTCTTTGTAAGGTCTTTTACGTAGTTCTTTAACAATGTAAAATATTTATTTTAAGTCAATGATAAACATGATAATGTTGAAACACAAGGCATTCCTTTTAAAACCAGGATAAGACAGGGATACCAACAAATATCACTATTACTTAGTGTTCTGAAAGCTATGTGAATACAATTTAAATAGGAGAAAGTAGTTTTGTTGAAAAGGAAGGGACACCTTCTTCTTTATGTGAATACTACATAAATCACAAAGCTCAAGTTGCAAATAATTAAAATGACATAGTTAAATATTTGCAAAAATATTTTCTATGTCCCAGAAATGTTTTTTAATAAATATCCACAAAAAATCAATCAAGGGGCACCTGGGTGGCTCACTTGGTTGGGTGGCTGACTTCTGGTTCTGGCTCAGGTTGTGATCTCAGGGTTGTGGAATTGAGCCCTGGGTGAGGTTCTGTGTTCAGTGTGAAGTTGTCTTGAAATTCTCTCCCCCTATGCCTCTTCCCTCACTCATGCTCAATCTCTTTCTAATAAATCTCTTTCTAAATAAATAAAATATTTTAAAAATCAGTCAAAATACAGATGTACAGAAATTAATTTAGTAGTAAGTATTTAAGACTTCTACAAAGAATAATGCTAAACATCACTGAAAGTATGAATAAATTTGAAGGAAATTGTAATTCATACTTTTTTTGGTTGGAGAGTTTACACAGTATCAACTGTCAGTTATCTTCATATCCTAATTCTTTTCAGATATATATATATGTGTGTATATATTCTTATAACTTCATGAATATATATATTCTTGAATATAGATGTATATTCAAGAATATATATATTCTTATAAGTTTATAATTTATTTATATGTATATATATTTTTTCAAAAAATATATATATACATATATTTTCAAAGTACTATGAATAAGGAACACCATGCATTGTAAGAGTTTGAAAAATGGAATAAAATTACAATGCATACTGTAATAAAAGCCCTGAAGGAAGGTAGAAGCATATCTAGAGCTGCAATTGCATGGAATTTGAAGTATATGCACATATCTGCACATCATGGGTATAGTCTTGCATGTGTTTGAATAAAAGCGAAGGGAATATCAGAGTACAAAATTAAGCCAGAGTATTTTTCAACATTGCAGAAAGCACTTAGCTTTTTATAAAATATAATAAATAATGCACCTATTGCACATATTCCAAAATTAATTATTGCACATATACTAAAACAATTATATGCATTAAATTAAAAATGAAAGACTGAAGGATATTACAGCTGTCAGAGTCTCAGCAGAAGAGAAATGTATCTACAACATAGGATAATTTGAGCTTTTAATGCGGACCCTGTTTTACAAAGCTTTGGGCTGAGTATAGAGAAATTCTAAGGGTTAATAACATAACCTCAAGGCTAATAAGTGACAAAGGAGAGACAGAAGTTACAGAGACCCTGCGAAGTTTAATGTGTGCATAGTCCATGAGACTGTCCTCGCTTCTGACTCCACCTGTGAAGTTAGAGGGTTCTGAAGACCACAGTTCGTTTGATCATTCATTAGAAGAATTCACAGAATCCTTGAGTTGTTACGCTCACCAGTTAATAATTTCATAGAGCTAAAGAATAGAGATTAAAATCAACAGAAGGGTAAAGTACATAGGGCAGAGGCTAGGAATCAAAAGTTCAAGATCTCCTTTCCTGTCATCCCTCCTCTTTCTGAACCACATGTTTCAGTGAGTTGGAGCTTTTCTATTGAACCGTACTCTGGACACAAACTGCAGGAACAGCCAACTGCAAAGGGAGGCAACAGATCACAAGGCTGGCTTCACTTCTAACACCAACTACAAGTTCAGGGGCTTCTGTAAGCCATCCTCATATTGAATAACTCACTAAAAGGATTCATGGAGAGCTGTCATATCACAGTAATGACTTATCAGAGAGAAAGGATGCAAATTAAAATCAGCCATGAATGGAAATGTATGAAGGACTCGAAACATGGAGCTTCTAGTTGTCTTCTCTGTGTGGAGTCAAGGAGAGCATTAACTCCTCCAGGCAAGAGTGTGTGACAATATACATGGAGTATTGCCAACCATGGAAGCTTACTCAAGCACTGATGTCTAAAGTTTTTATTGGGGCTACATCACATAGACATAATTAACAGCATCCGAGTCTGATCGCAGTTTCCAGCTTTTCAGGCAATTGGGCTGATATTGCATGACTCAAAGCCCTTACCCTAAATCACATTTTATTATCTGGCTGGCCCAACAGTCCCAGGTAAAAAAAACCCAAACCAGGAAAAACACATCTACCAGCCATGACATTCTAAGGGGTTGAAGATGACGCCTCAGAAACCTAGGGCAAAGGCCATAGCTCTTTATGGGTAAGGTTATATTCTTTACAAAACAGATCCCCAAAGACAAAAATTATGTACAGAGAGCTCTACCAAGAGTGGAGCAGTCACTTTTGGTTGACACAATAATAGGGCACCCTGCAAAAGAGATATTTACAGAGCTGAGCTAGAATAATATCACTCAATTCAGCAAGATTCAAAAGAAAAAAGTCACACGGCTAGTCTGAGCAAAAATTAACACAATTTTTCTGGAAAGTAGATGTCAATATGAAGAAAATGAATATTATAAATATGCATATGCTTTGATTTTCAAGTTTATTTCAAGTTATTTATCCTAAAAAAGATCAGATTGTCAACTAATATTAACTAATTAAATCCATTTATTAAGCATAGATTAAGAAAAAGAATAGCTATTAAGCATCTACTATATGTCAAGTACCAGACATTGAGAGTATAGCAATGAATAAGGAGAATAAGGAGAATAAAAGAATAAGGCCCCCACTCTTCAAGGAGCTTTATCATAATTGTTCTTTTCTATAAGAACAATATTAATATTAAGTAAATTACAAGTACAATTTCTTCATTAAATTATTACATACCCATAGGATATAATATTTTAGAAAACTATCTAAAGTCAATTATGTACTGCTAAATAAAAAAATAAAGTATGTGAATTACTGCTTTTTTGTTGCACTAAAATTAGAAAAATATTCATTTTTAAAGACTTTACAGTAGTTACTAAGTGCAAGAATTATTGGAAAATATTTTCTCTTCCCATGATTTTCAATTTTTTTACAATGAGCACAATTAGAGTAATTCTTATAATTAGAAATAAAATAACAGGGCGCCTGGGTGGCTCAGTGGTTAAGCCGCTGCCTTCGGCTCAGGTCATGATCTCAGGGTCCTGGGATCGAGTCCCGCATTGGGCTCTCTGCTCGGCAGGGAGCCTGCTTCCTCCTCTCTCTCTGCCTGCCTCTCTGCCTACTTGTGATTTCTCTCTGTCAAATAAATAAATAAAATCTTTAAAAAAAAAAAAAGAAAAGAAATAAAATAAAATTTGTTTAAAAAATGATTTCCCAAATGAAAGAACTTTATTTAACATAATACAATATATAGCAGCAATATGAACATAGCCTCTCCCCATAAATAAAACTTGACTGGGGAGAATTGCCAAGCTAGTTATTTGAGAGAATCAACTAACTCTTATAATTACATTTAGAAAATTTAAATGAGTTCTTTACGTAGTAGCAACAGTGTGCATTTTGGACAGAACAAATTTAAGTATTAAATTTTATTCATTTTTATATGAACTTTGGCAAGTTAATTCACCAACTTTAGCTTAATTTCTCCATCTATAAATTAATTACAACTAATTACAACTGCTCAGTAGCTTTGCTGTGAAGATTAAGTGGAGGAACAATGCCTGCCATTGAGGATTTTAATTACTCATTCTTTACTTTTAAGAGGATTACAGTCAAAATGTTTATTTTTATTACCTGGGTGTGATATTAGCAATTTCAGACTTTTAGTCATTCTCCTGAGTCTCGTCAAATTAATCAAAACTATATTTCAAATAATTGAAAGAATTCTCTGAAAGCCGTTGGCTTGCTTCTATGTTCTGTTCTATTAATGAGTAACATTCTTCTGTTCTACATTATTACGTAATTTATTTACTGTAAATAAGTTAATATCTATTCAGATAGATATTGCATTTGCATTTACGATTTCTAGAACCTGCTTTTAGATTTTCACCAAACACAGAATTTCTTATCTTTGAGTAAAATGTTTAGAGTACACAAACTCATATATTCTTGTATATAAAGACTAAGCCAATCTTCACAGAAGAAAACAACATAATTCTGTAAAACTGTTCAAAACCTGCACTCCCAAATTTCTCTTGAGCCAAGTTGGTCCTACCACTGTCTAGAGCTACAAATCTAGACAGAATTCATATCTTCTTGAAGGAATCCCTTCACTTTTATAATTTAGTTGGCTTCCTAAGAGCTTACTTGGATTGAACCTTTGATCTTTGAGGTTATCCTTTAAGTAAGCAAATTAAGTGGCTCTCTCTTGGGAGATATGTCACCTGAACCTACTGATACTGCCATGGCAGAAAGTGGAATACTGTAGGAGAACAATAGTACCATCTCTACTCTTTTATTTTTATTTTTTTAAGATAAATAAAATTTATTTTAGAGAGAGAGAAAGAGAGCAGGAGTGGGAGGTGCAGAGGGAGAGGAAGAAAGAATCTCAGACAGACTCCACACTGAGCACGGAGCCTGATGCAGGGGTTGGTCTCAGAACACAAGGATCACATCCTGAGCTGAAACCGAGAGTCTGATGCTCAACTGACTGTGCCACCCACCTGCCCCTCCCCTCTCTTTTTTGAGTAGGAGCTTATCCTGAATGCTTCCTATGCTAATTATAATTAGACCAATGATTGTGAAGGAAGAATGATAGCAATAGAGTAAGGATATTAGATAAAGTAAAATAATAAGGGTTTTATATAATATGTGTTTATATATTATAATGCATATAATGATATATAAGAATGTATAATGTTATACACAATTATATATTTTCTATAATAATGGCAATATAACATGAAATGACATTAAGTATACATATGTTTACATATATATATACATAAAATGATAGACTAGAAGGCTATTCACTGCTGCAGCAGCAACAGCAATAAAACCTTATCTGAACTGAATTAGTCAAAAGCTGCCTGCAGTTTTTGCAAAACTGAGAAGAGGAAGCTGATTCTTGAGTGGGAAAGAACCCTTAAGGAGGGCAGAAGACTCCTATACATATATCAGGCATAGAACTCTGTTCAGGGTCTTAGAAAGGAAAAAAAAAAACAGGGTAAAACCAGGCAGATTGAGATTCAGCTGCTTCCCCATTCAATCCAGCAGGTCTGGTAGTAAGTCAAGCCTTTTTTGTCCACATAAGTAAATGTGTAGTTAAGGGGAAATTTCTAGGGTTGAATATGGGTCATCTTTGACTACTGCTAAACAAAGCATGGAATTCGTGTTTTCTTTGATCTTTGCTCCCTCTGACTGAATATAAAATTATTATAGAAGCAAGATATTTAAGGGGCACCTGGGTGGCTCAGTGGGTTTAAAGCCTCTACTTTCGGCTCAGGTCATGATCCCAGGGTCCTGGGATCGAGCCCCGCATCGGGCTCTCTGCTCAGCAGGGAGTCTGCTTCCTCCTCTCTCTCAGCCTGCCTCTCTGCCTACTTGTGATCTCTCTCTGTCAAATAAATAAATAAAATCTTTAAAAAAAAAAGAAGTAAGATATTTAATAGGAGTCAGAATATGACATTGGGAAGAAACCTTTGCTTCACATAGAAAAAGTAGTATGCTTTCCTAAAAAGTTCATATTTTTTCTAAGTTTCTACCTCACATTGAAATAAAATTTGATGCTGTACTTTTTGATAGTTTGGAACATGAATATAGAGAACTAAAGAAAGCAAAATTTTGAACAAAATGTACGTAGAAAAATACTATTATAGATATCAAAAGATTTTCTAATTTCAAGCTCTCATTGCTAGAAATGTAATAAGAATAATTAATTCCTTTGCTCCTGTCATTTCTCAGTGACTTCACTGTGAATACTCACACTTCATTAATAACTCCCGGTATTATGCACTGTGCCGCATCCACAGGTCTCAGAAATTACAAACACTAGACTTACACAAGAGGAAGCTAAGTTGCAAATCATGTCATTGTCTTAACAGGGAAGGAGAAACCCATATAGGTTAAAATTGCTGTATAAGAAGAAGCAGTGTGTGGTGGGTTAGTGTTGCCTTTGATCTACTGTTATAGACAATAAATCCACAACTTTGTCATGGTCTAAGGACCATCGAAAGAAGGAAATAAAGAATGCTAGCTGAGCCTACCTTCTCATATTGCTTAAAATAATCCTCAAAACTCATAGGGGTATACAGAGAAAACTGATATGTATCTGATATATATCAGTCAAAAAACAATGAAAAACTTTATTTGAAAACAATTTTCCAACCTACAAGTACTCAATTTGTGTCTCTTAATGGCTTACAAATGATTTTCAATAACTGACATGGGAAACCTTCTATTATATTTTTTTTTCTTCTATTCCTCTCCTTCTGAGCGAACGAATAGAAGTTCATTGAGGTAAGAACCACATCTTTCTTGTTACTCATCTTATCCCCAACTTTTCTCTCAGAATCTTGCACATGTAAGAGTTTAATGAATATCCCTTGAATATGTCTGAGTGAGTGAGCGTAGAAAGCAAGAGGCAAAAGTAAAGTAAGAGTGGGGTCCTCCTTACCTCCAGTCCAGAGTTCTTTGCTTGCAGCATGTAATGGGCTCATCATAGACAAGCGTATAAAGAAATGAGAGGAAGAAAGAAAGGAAAACAATTTGTTACCCATAAAGTAACTGCTGTGTGCGATACTTCAACATACATAGAAATCACTTGGCAGAGGTGAGCAAAGGATCAATGGTCATAAAGAATATAGAGAAACTCCTCAAGGTTCAACATGGGGTTAGGGGAAAATAGTGTTTTGTAGGTGAAAACTGAATCAGGATGGAAAGAGAGAGTACTACCAATCAAAAAAAATAAGTAAAGTAGAAATAAAGACATAGAGAAAATGATTGATGATTACACATTACTTTTCATAAGCAGAAGTACTTCAAATTCACATAGTTTTGACTTCTCAATTTTTATCTCTTTAGTAATGATGTTTTTCTCCTTAGGAATCCACTCCTGTGGTCATAATTCTCCCCAAATGCTCAATTTCAAATATAGCACTCTCTGATAATGTCTTTTCTTCCAGCTCACTTATTCTCATTCCAAAATTTTCTCCTAACATGTTTGATACTTACATTTTTTCCCTCTTTACCATGTGCAATTAATGCTCATGGAGTACTAATTGCTCTCTTATATATCCTAGCACTGTTGTACTTAGGTTGGATCTGTGACTGAGTTCTAGCAAACAGGACGTTGAGCAGGTATTTTCTACCATTCCTGTTTGTTGCCCTGCTGAACTCTTTTTCCCTTTCATGGCAAACTTATAGCCATGTGATGAGATGAAAATAAGCCCGTATCCTTGATGACTCATAACATCAGGAAGTCTCCCATTTTACCTCTCCACTTGAAAGAGAAACAAACGGGTTGTGTTAAGCCACTCAAACTGTATAGTTTATGTGTTACTATGACAAATTTAGGGTTAAAGTTCCTGTGGAACACCTTTCACTCATCTTCTACAGAGGCATTCAAAAGAATCATTAAAAAATGTAAACAACATCTTGTCACTTTCTTTTTTTTATATTTTATTTTTTCATCTTTTTTTCCCCATATTTTGATTTAAATTCCAGCTAGTTAACATATAGTATAATAATAGTCACTTCACTTTTTTAAAATATTCACTTGTTTCCCATTAAACTTGGATAAAATTCAAATCCTTTACTGCTTCAGAACTAAAGGCCAACACCATCTGGTTTCTATCAATTACTGGGAACTCACCTCTGTCCACTCGTCCACTTGCTTTCATTCTCTTCCTTAATTCTACCAAAGCTAAGTACTTTGTGTCTTCTGCTTAAAGTGCTTATTTCCAAGATCATCACAAACTCAGATCCAAGTTTAAACACAATTTCTTTAAGAGGTTACCACCTACTTAGCCAAATGAGCCTCTGCATTTACTATGTGCTCTAATGTTAGAGTTATGTTTGATGTTCTTGTCATAGCACGAATTATTTATTTGCTCACATTCTTATCCTGTATATACAATTTGAGCTCCTTGATGGTAGAGACACCACTATTTTTTTTTCATTTTTGTATTCTAGAAACATGGAATAGTACCCATTGCACAGCAGCCAGTCAACATGAGAGATGAGTATGTGAAGAAAATAAAATCCAGAGGAGGTGATATTTGAAATGGTAATTGAATGGTATGTTAGTGACTTACAATATTCTGGAAGCAGACCATTCTAAGGAGAGGAGACAGCAATTGCAAAATCCTGAAGGTAGAAATAAGCACAATGTGTTCCTGAAAGAGAAATAAGGTCAGTGAGACCAGGGAATAATAAGAAAGAACTTGGGTTTCTTTACCCAACATTGTGCCTTTGCCTGGGAGAAAAAAGATGGTTTTCCCCAGAGAGCAGATAGCAGCCACGTAATTAACACTCACGTATCTGGATGAGGGTACAAGTGTTCCCTGCCCCTGGCTTTCTTAATAACAATATCCAACCTGGCCCTAGGCTCAGAACCCAGCAAACTCCACATAATGCCTTAGTAAGAGAGAGTCTCAGATATATTATTGTTTCTAAAAATGGAATTACATATTTTAAAAAAATCAACAACAAAGATTTTCATCAGCATTTAAACAAGACTTTGGAACATAGCTGTGGAAAGGTTAGTTTCAGGACAGTCTACTGATGTGATTATTCCACAGAAGAAAATATAAATTTTACTTACTTTGTGCCCTACTTTTCCAATCATTGAGATAGGCAATGCCAGAACAAACATAGTAGTCACTGCACATGAGAGAAACAAAGTATTTCACAGAAATCCCATCTTATTTTTTGAGGTAGGAATAGAAAGTTAAGAAAAAAATGTTTAGTCTGGAGATGGTATTTTTGTTGACTCACTTGGGTAACATAGCAAATGGGGAATAACACCTCTTATACCTACAATGTAAAGACTAGCAAAGCACAAAAGCAAGTCTATACAAACAGATTTTTCTTCACTAATGTGCCAAGGGCCCAACTGCACCGCAGAGGTGGCTATTTCCAGAATGTGAGATCTGCACTTTTTTCAGGCCACTAGGAAACTATTTAGAGCCATCCTCAATTATGCAGCCCTAATAGCCTCATTTGCTTTCCCTCTTGCTCTGGACAAGATGAGGGAGAAAAAAGTCCGTTTTAGGCTTACAGTTCCAAGATTCTGCACTTTGGTATGTTTTTAAATAATCTAAGATCTAGGTTTTATCTTGACAGTTTCAGGATGTTGATGCAAAATGAACAAACCTTTTTAAAAGATTTTTTTTTTTTTTTTTAAAAAGGGAGAGTTTTATTCAAACCCAAGTTAGCACAGTTCCCAGGAATACACGCTCTTCACAAAGAAGAGAATGCTTCTGGGAAGGAACATTTGGTGCAGGGTTATATATGTTTTTTCTTTTTCCTTTGGGTTTTTTTTTCCCCCCATTACATAAAGATTTACAAATCATGACAAAGGACATTCCAGAAAGTTATAGACTTTATCTCATGTTTTTAGTATATGCAAGTTTGTATGACCGATCTAATGGGAATCAGAAAAGTTTCGTGTTTTTTTTTTTTTTCTTTTTCTCATCTTTATGTTTGGAATGCTCTTTTTTGATTATTATTACTATTATCATTTAACAAAGCAGGTGTACAGTATGTGCTCAGGGCAGAAAGAGAGCCCATGCTTTAAGGTTTTGCCAAGTCATTTTGACCTTGGTAAATGTTAAAGTATAGCTTTGCTGGGGAGCCCACAAACATGAAAAGTTGAAAATTTCCTTTATTTTCTCAAGGATCTTTATTTTATTTGCGCAGGATTAAACTCTGGTACAATGATTGGCACTAGCTAATCTCTCAAAAGACGGTTTTCCACTAGGACAGTAAATGGTTCATTTACACTTGGAAATCAGCCAATTGGACCAAAATGCCATATCTCTTGATTGGCTAGTACGAAATTTCTTGCGTAGAAAAGGCAGTGAGAGCTAGAAAATGAAAGTAAAAAGATAGATAAATTTCTAGATAAGAGGAACTGGAAGATCAGAAGAGATCATTGTCATCAATCTTAGCATCTACAGCTTCTAGAGACATAAGCCTGCCAAGTATATAAAAACATTTTTTTTTTCTTCTTATGGTCAAAGAGCCACAGGCAGTCTAGAAGTCAGACAAATGCATATTCTCCAATTCTTTTTCTAACACCCACGATAATCATTATCACTGCCTTCTTACTCATCAGTTTGGGAACTTTTATTCTTCATTTGACCAAACTATGAAAAATTGGTATAACTGTCTTTATTTGTGTAGTTATCATTGCATTATTATGAAGGATACTTCTTACTGATTGGGAGTCATCTTAATTTAATAGAAAACTAGTTTCAGTCTTGCAGAGAATGAGTTATTCAGAGGATTCTGGTTTGTAGAATACAGAACCAACCCAACAGTGTGGAAACTTTCTAACCTCAGTAATAAAAGGACACTATTGAAGATTATCAACATAGAACAGAGTCTCTATTTGACATGTATTTATTGGTTCACCCAGTAGTCATTTATTGTCTATCCACTATTAGCCAGGCTCTGATAGGGTGACCATTTAATTCATCTTCTAAAAACTGACACGGTTAAAAATTAAACCAGAACAACAGACATAAACCAGTACTGTCTATGAGAAACAAGAAGGAACATCCTCTTAGCTCTGGAAACACAAAGACTAATCCAAACTGAAGAAAAGTGAGAACATGCAAGGTTGAATTTTATATTACCCCTTCCTGCAGGGACCCAGCAAAGTGGTCCTAGAGCCTTATCTACAAATGCCACACATGTCTGCTTTTAAGATTGTGCATGTAACATTTTAAAAATGTTTTAAATGTGTTCATTGGTTCTTTTTTTCTCAACCATGAAGGCTTCAGTAAGAACTGTATACAAAGATCCACAGTCATCTAAACATCCAACTCTTTGTTTCAGCTTAGGTTGTAATCTCAGGGTCATGGGGTGGAGCCCCATATACAGCCTTATATCAAGCCCTGTAAGGGGCTTCATGTGGAGCTCCATGCTCAGTGTAGAGTCAGCTTAAGACCTTCTCCCTCTTGCTTTACTTCTCTCCCTCATGTTCACTCCTCTCTCTCTCTCTAAAATAAATAAAATATTTTAAAAAATAACCTTAAGGTTATAATGATTTTGTTTACCTGAAGTCAAAAGTTTGAGCCCAAAATTATGCTGTAGTTCTGCTGGAATGATCATTGACCTTTGCCTCTGGGGAATCAGAACTTTAGCTTGTCTACAACTAATCCTCTCACTTACCATCTAGTTAACCTTTTTATTTATTTTTTTCCTTGCAGAGGACAAACCTTCATTGTGTAATTGGTGGTTCACAGTTTGTTAATGGGGAAAGATCTTAGTTTGGCACTTTTTATTTTAATGTTATATACAACAGTACTTAATACAGCCTTGTACAGGGTAGGTACTCAATAAAAATGTACTGCTTCTACCCCTTGTTTTGAACACAAATGAATTCTTTGATATCGAGAGTACTCCTAATTTTTAATTTACCCAGAATTGTCTTGCTTTATGCCTCTTGTTCTAGTCTTATCCAGACAGCGACATCTTTCACTCTTAAAAGCATTCTGTTCAGTAAACAACATGTGTTGGAGAGGAGGATGTGGAGAAACAGGAACACTCTTACACTGTTGGTGGGAATGCAAGTTGGTCCAGCCACTTTGGAGAACAGTGTGGAGATTCCTTAAGAAATTAAATATAGAGCTACCTTATGACCTTGCAATTGCACTACTGGGTGCTACCCCAAAGATACAGACATAGTGAAAAGAAGGTTCATCTGTACCCCAATATTCATAGTAGCAATGGCCACAGTTGCCAAACTGTGGAAAGAACCAAGATGCCCTTCAACAGATGAATAGATAAGGAAGATGCAGTCCATATACGCTACGGAGTATCATGCCTTCAGGGGAAAGGATGAATACCCAACTTTTGTGTCAACATGGACAGGACTGGAAGAGATTATGCTGAGTGAAATAAGTCAAGCAGAGAGAGTCAATCATTGTATGGTTTCACTTATTTGTGGAGCATAAGGAGATGGAGAGGAGAAGTGAGTTGGGGGAATTTGAAGGGGGAGATGAACCATGAGAGACTGTGGACTCTGAGAAACAAACTGAGGGTTTTGGAGGGCAGGGGATGGGAGGTTGACTGAACCTGGTGGTGCGTATTATGGAGGGCACGCATTACATGGAGCACTGCGGGTGGTGCATAAACAATGAATTCTGGAACACTAAAAAGAAATTAAAAAAAAAATTGAAAAAAGCTTGCCAAATCAAAATAAATAAATAAATAAAAGCATTCTCTTGTAGAACATAACTTACTAGGTCATCTAATTTAAGACTTCCATATTTACACAGCTAATGTGTTTTTCCTTAAGTTCAATATGGCCTAAAGATGGGAGGGTCCTTATTTCCTCCCTTCCATTAACATCCAATTGATCAGACTGGATACTAAATTCATCTGCTCATTCATTCAAATATTGTGCTTTCCTTTAGGGCTCAGCACTGTGTTAGATCCTAGGGATATAATGGTGAGCAAGGTCCCCATGTCTCTTCCCTCGTAAAACATGTGGCTGTTTAGTGGATAAGGCTAATCAAGTCTAAGATGAAGGAAAATCTAAGGCGGCCATACCAATAGCTACAGGAAGCAATTCACCAGTCTCAGTCAAGTTCTCAGTCAAACCAGGGAAAGAAACCCTCACTCTGTTAGGCCTTAGCAGAAAAGATAAACCTTTCAGGTTCTAATGGGATCAAACAAGCTCATGCCCTGCATCTGCCACAGCAGAACCTCATTAGGGCCACCCACACACACTGATTACAGAGTCCTGAACTTCCATCCCATAATATGGCTTCTACAGTGTGGGAAAGAAAACAGTTCATTTTTCAATCCAGATAAGATAGACACTGAAAATTAGTTTAGTAATTTCCTTTTTGCTCTTTTAATTATTTCCTAACAATCACCACACAGTAGGGCAATAAGCAACTTAATATGCTGCCAAACTGCCTGGTTCTGAGAGACCCTCACAGCTCTCCTGCAGCTAAGCCAATTATGGTCCTTGGAGAGTCACTATGGTGACATAGGAAACAGCATAGGATATGAGATGGGGCAGAGACAATGTTAGGGGAAACATAACCGCCTGGAAAATGTGTCTTTGTTATCAGAAATTAAAATGTTGTTTTACCTTTCTGTTGTTAACAAGAGAAAAATATGTTAATTACAGGTTTCTAGCTCTGACTCATTCAGATTTGCAGGATGACTCCAAACATACATTTTCACTTAAATCCAAATGTATATTTCTTTCCTTCTTTCTTTCATTTTGTTTAAGTTGTTATTGGACTCACAGTGTATTCATCCAACCATTATAAAACAGGTACTGGGGTATATACTGGGCTTCTGAAATAAATGCTTCCTCTGATTTTGCTTATTATAAGAATTGCAAACGAGCAGTAGCGACAGTGCTACTATGGAAATAAAATACTTGGTCATTTAAAAAATTGGTAGAGGGGCGCCTGGGTGGCTCAGTGGGTTAAGCCGCTGCCTTCGGCTCAGGTCATGATCTCAGGGTCCTGGGATCGAGTCCCGCATTGGGCTCTCTGCTCAGCAGGGAGCCTGTTTCCTCCTCTCTCTCTGCCTGCCTCTCTGCCTACTTGTGATCTCTGTCTGTCAAATAAATAAATTTTAAAAAATCTTAAAAAAAAATAAAAAAATAAAAAATTGGTAGAACCAATGATATACTTCGTTCAAGTAATGCATGGTATATAGTAAATGATCAGTACATGTTATAAGTGTGCTGAATTTCCTACACTGCTTGGAAAGATAGACTAAATGAACTGCTAAGACTTTTCAAATTTAGGGGACTTTAAAATTACTTCATGATACGGTACCATTCCCATTTTAAGACACACACACACACACACGCACAAAGATTAATGTATCTAGAGAAATAATTACTGGTTAACAGGTCAGTGAGTATGCTTCAGCAACAGATTTAACAGATATTCTCTTACAGAGATTGAATTACCCAACCCATATAAAAGTAGATCTTAAACTCCAGAGAAAATAAGAACAAAATCTGAGTGCCAATATAAACAATATTTTCAGACTTGAATAATCATTATAGTCTATACATTTTAATGCTGATGTCAATACTTCTCTGCTTAAAGGATGAATAATTATTATTTTTTAATTTTTATTTGAGTACAGTTGACACACAATGTTACATTAGTTACAGATGTATAATATAGTGATTCAACATAACTATATGTTATGCTATGCTCACCACAAGTGTAGCTATTAACTCTTACCAGACAATGTTATTACAATATTATTGACTATACACCCTATGCTGTGCCATTTTTTCCCATGATTTATTCATTCCATTACTGGAGGCCTGTATCTCCTCCTCCCCTTCCCTTACTTTGCACATCCCCACACCCCATAACTCTGGCAACCATCAGTCTGTATTTAAAGGTCTGATTCTGCTTTTTGTGCATTCATTTGTTCATTTGGTATTTTTCTTTGTCATACTGACTTATTTCACTTAGCATAATACTTTCTAGGTCTATCCATGTTGTTTTAAATGGCATGATCCCATCTTTTTCATGACTGCATAGTATTTCATTGTAGCCTCCATTTTACACACACACACACACACACACACACACACACACACACCCATACTTTCTTTATCCATTCATCCCTTGATGAACACTCAGTTTGCTTCCCTATCTTTGCTATGTAAATAATGCCACAGTTAACTGAGGGGTGCATATCTTTTTGAATTAGAGTTTTCGTTTTCTTTGGGTAAATACTAAGTAGTGTAATGATATTTCTATTTTTGTTTTTTTCTGGGAAAATCCATACTGTTTCCCATGACGGCTGTATCAATTTACATTTCGACCAACAGTAGTTGAGAGTTTTTTTGTTTTTTCTTGTTTTTGTTTTTTCTTTTATTTTCCCCCTACATCCTAGCCAACACTTGTTGTTTCTGGTCTTTTTGATTTTAGTTATTCTGACAGTTATGAGGTGACCTTTAGTTATGGTTTTGATTTATGTCCCCTTGATGATTAGTGATGTCAAGCATCTTTTCATGTAGATGATTAAGTATTATTATCTTTTCTACTTATAAAACTGTTATAATCTGGCCATGTCAGAGACTCAAAGTGCTACTAATACTTGTATTATTTTTAGCATATATTTTCTCAGCTATACTCTCTTACATGGTGGCCACAAATCACATGATTTAGATGGAACTTTTTTATTATCTCCATTTTACAGATGAGAAAACTGAGGTTAAGAGATTTTATGTGATTCCATCCAAATTATAATTTATCAAATATGAAGATAAGATGTAGCATTTGGTCTTAATCCACTTGAAGGCCTGAGACCATTAATCATACTTTTTCAGAATTAAATATATGTATCCTGTCTTTTTTTAGAATTATTTTTTCAGGGTAGTGGAATAAGAACCATAGATTGAAAATGACAATCATAATAATCATGATTAATCATGACTGACATTTTGAGAGCTGTTGTCTTAAAATATAACTGCATCAACAAGATTCCCTGCAGTTTAATTTCTGCTTTTGAAGGGAAATACCCTCATTTGTATTTCCTGCAGGCAAAACCTTGGGAGGAGTGCCTGCAAATCCCAGCCTCCAGGCACAGCAGTGCCTTATCTGGGGCTTTCATGAAAATAACTCTGTTGTACTCAACCCAAATTACAAATTGATTACAAGTCACATAAACAGGGATCATCTTAGTCTTCATAGAAGTTTAGCTGCCTCTGGGCTGAAACATGGCAGCTGTTTAATCACTAAACACTCTACTCTTCAATAGTGCAGGGCAGCGTGAAAAATGGTGATTCACCAATGCACTCAGTTGTCAATTGCTGCATAAATGTCAAAACAATTTAAATATATTAGGGACAACCAAAAGAAAATTTAAGTCATGAAGTAATGAATTGGTAAAATTACATACGGAAGGAAATCGAATCAAAAGCAATGGATTCAGAGGCAGAATTGAAAATGGGACAGAACCCACTCAAAAGATCATGTGGCTCCATTAGGCACATGAGCTTGGACAAGTCACCTATACATTGCGAAGCTCAGTGTTTCCATCCAGGAAGACAATGAGACCATGTTATCTGACCTAATGTCCTTTATATGACTAGACTTCTCTTACTCTATAATTTTCTTTAAAGCATTTTTTTAAAAGAATGAGACTAAATAAGGCCAGAGGTAAGTAAATGCAACTGGCACTTCCACAAAACCTGAAAAATTCTTACAATTAGTAACATGAATCGTAGATGCACATATTTGTAATTTTTTTTTCAATTTGAAAGATGACTGAGTCATTCCTACTTGTTTTTATAACCTAATACTCTACCTTACTAAGCAGGTCTTCCATTGAGGACTGAAAAAAGGTGGTTATATAAATGATTCACTAGAATTTCACAGCAGCCACCTTGAGCCTTGACCTTTTTAAGATAAATAAACCACTAAATAAACAAAAATTCTGCTGCCATCAAATGCAAATAAGCTTCCATTTAAAAAACCAGTAAATGAACAGAAATATAAGTAGGGTTTTCAAGAAACCCTTTTCAAGAAAAGATGATTGCCTGGGTGGTGTAGTCAGTTAAGTGTCTGACTCTTGGTTTTAGCTCAAGTTGTGATCTCAGAATCATTAGATTGAGCCCCATTTTGGGCTCTGTGTTGACCATGGAGTCTGCTTAAGACTCTGTCTCTCTCTCCCATAGCCCTTCCCTCCCATGGTAGCTCTGTTTCTGTCTCTGTCTCTCTCTCAAATAAATAAATGAATAAATAATTTTTAAAAAGATGATGTTATTTATGCTCAAAAAATTTTAAAGTTATCAAGAATCACTCCAGTTTCTATTTTCTTTTCTGATAATTAGAAAAAGAGCTGTACTTTTTTTTTAAAGATTTTATTAATTTGAGAGAGAGAGAGAGAGTACACACAGTGGGAGGAGGGGCAGAGAGAGAAGGAGAGAAGCAGACTCCCTGCTGAGCAGGGACCCATGACTATGGACTACATGGGGCTCATCCCAGGACCCTTGGATCATGACCTGAGTGGAAGGCGGATGCTCAACCAACTGAACCATGAAGGCATCCAAAGAATTGTATTTTTTTTTTAAATAGAGCAAATATTTGGCTTTTTAAATATCAGATCAAAGCAAAAGCTGTATTGGGTAACATTAAACAGGCAAGGGAGACTGGATTCAAGGCTAGTACATAAAGAAGAGAAGCCAGAATTCAATGTGCATTAAAGTCCCCTGCAATAAAGAGCAGGGAAGTTTTAAGGAGACAGGATGAAGCGGATTTTGGAACACCATCCAAAAGGAAAAGTAAACTTTACAGCAGGAAGTAGTTACACAACTTGGAATGAGGCACCTAGCCCAGTTAGGCTCCTATTTCCCCCACAGAGAAGAGCAGAGACTTTGTCTGCCTTGATGACTGCATTTCAAATGATGACTTCCATTGGTCTTAGAGAATGTCTTAGAGACATGGTGTCTTAGAGAATGACATTCCTGGGTTGTAAAAATGAGGACTTTCAAAAAAAAAATTGCATCTCAAAGGTATAGAGAAATAATTTACAATTAGAAGTTTTCTTAAAAAATTACTCTAAGAAATGAAAGATCAGGACCACAGAGTGAGGAAGAAGCTGACCTAAAGTTAAGTTGAGGAATTTTTAAAGCCATCTTGGTTAATTGCAAACATTTTTTTTCCTCTGTACTTTGTCAAGAAGAAAGTGGTAGAGAAGAGAAAGAGGGAAACAGAAACACAATGATAGATAGATAGATGATAGGCAAATAGGTGAGAGAGACAGGGAGAAAAAGAGAGATAGAGAGAGAGACAGAGAAAGAGACGGAGAGACTAAAATTTAAAGTGACTACCTTATAGGGACTGCTTACTCTGAGCCTAAGGAATGAATGGAAAAAAAGGGTAGAAAGAAAATTAATTTGGGTTCTCAAAAGCCAGTGCCCTCCTCCTCTGCTGCAGAATAAATCCAGATATCTCTTGTCTGCATCAGAAAATAAAAAGGATAGCAGGAAGGCCTCATATAAAGTTTCATTGCACTCTACCCCTTTCCTTGGGGTATCCCCTTCAAATGGGACTAGCCATTGCATGGAGCACTGATAGCTAGATGATGGATAATCTTTCCCTCTTGCCATCACTTATACAATTACATGAAACAATTGAGAAATGCTAGGTGTTATCAGAAAAAAATAAACCCCTTTTTTTTTCCCCACTGCTCATCTATACCTGTTCTATGCCTTACATATATACACCCTAGTTCTTCTACCACACCCTTAATGAAATTTTGGGTTGATTCAGTGTCACAGTGTCATCGGACTCCATTTTCTCTTGCTTCTCTTAGGTTTCGATCTTCCTTTGCAAGCACTGTGGAGATGATAGCGCTTTACATTAAAATACGTCAGGAGTTTTCACATTAGTAGTATTATTGTTAGAACCTTATTTGGGTTCTAAGCCAAAATAGGTACACAGCGTCCATTTCAACATATATTTTACTAGCCATTTTTCCTGTCCTCTGCTCATGCTTCCACTATTCCTTTTAAACATTAAAACATTGTATTTATTTTCTGAGCTGCTGTAACAAGCTACAATAAACCCAGTGGCTTAAAATAACATAAATTTGTTCTTTCACAATTCTGAAGGCTAGAAGTGAAAAATCAAGGTATTGGTAGGACCACAGTCCTACAGAGGCTGTAGGGCAGATTTTGTTCCTGCCTCTTCCTGTTTTTGTGGTTTCCAGCATTCCTTGGCTTGAGGCCACATCACTCTAAAATATGCCTACATCTTCACTTTTTTTTTCTTCCAAATAATCTAGGTAATTTCCTCATATCAAGATCCTTAACACACATTGCAAAGACCCTTTATTCAAATGAGGCAAAATTTACAAGTTCCAGGGTTCAGGACTTGATGTTTTTGGGTGGTCTTTATATATACTTTAAGTCACTGTTAAGAGATATTATCTAGGCACAGAATAATAATGGGATTAGTCCCTAACCATGAAGTGTTTTGTCTTTCTTAACATGAAACACATTTTATGACAATTAGGGACTTAGGAAAGATGGCCCTTACTAGAGATGTCTAGAAAGAAGATGGGCAAATGGAATTTTGTCCCATTGGTCCATTTCTACCAGATTCTCATTACCATAGCATTTGTTATGATTTGGAGGCTTTTTATTTCCCACATCACTAATAGTAAATGAAAAAACTAATAGTAGGCTCCGAAAGCTAAAACTGTTGGGACACCTGGTTGGCTCAGTCAGTTAAGCACCTGCCTTTGGCTCAGGTCATGATCTCAGGGTCCTGGGACAGAGTCCCATATTGGGCTCCTTGCTCAGCAGGGAGCCTGTTTTTGCCTCTGCCTGCTGTTCTCTCTGCTGTGCTCGCTATCTTGCTCTCTTTCTCTCTCTGACGAGCAAATAAAATCTTAAAAAAAAAAAAGAAAAGAAAACTTAAACTGTATTATGCTAAGATAATACTGATCATAACAATAAAAGTCCCTGTTGTCCTTTCTATCTTGGGAAAATATTATAGATAAAAGAATTTTATAACTTCCATACTATTATTTATTAACCCTTCATCAATTATGATTTTTATATTTTCCCAAATTACCTGTAATGTTATTTCTGCATTTAGTTAAAATATAATATATAGTAGTTAAGACCCCAGACTTAAGATTCAAACATAGCTGAATCTGAATCCTGTCTCCTCCTCATAATTTTTGTATCTCCTTAAGAGCCTATGCTTTGCTACTTAAACTTTGTATGGTTTCTAAATATTTAAGGTAATGTATAAGTGCTTGGTATATGACCACTCAATAATGGAGCCTGGATTAATCGGAAGGTGAACTGCCTGGGTTCAAATCCCATTTCTGCTTACTAGTTTTGTGACATTGAACAGGTTAGTTAATACCATTTTTAATCAGTTTCCTCATCTGAATAATAAGGCAATAATCTATTTCCTAGGGTCCTTGTTAGGATTAAATTGTTCAATTCATGTAAAGCATAGAGCCCAGCACCTATGAAACACTCAGTGAGGATTAGTAATCATCATCATCATCATCATCATATCTATATTGTATTGATATTACAATAATTTCTCAGCAACTCTATGAAGCACCAAGGTTGAAAGACCTTAGATTTAAATTTGATTTCAGAAAAAGTGTTATATTTTATTTAATAAAAAGATAAGTTGTTTGTAACTTGCATGTACATAAGGCCTATCTCATAAAAAGTAAAGCAAAAGAATGCCGTATAGAAACTTAATGTACTAAATCAGAACTATTTTAATAACTAAGAAAATTTAGAGTTAATATCTGAGAAAATGAAGGTCATTGCTGAAGCTACTGGAAATAAAGCTCTTCAAAGGAAGACACACTCCGCAAGGTGAACATATCATGATATAAATGCATGTCATTTAAGTTGTGCTAACAGTTCAAGAACAGCGGCCCAGAAATTTTGAAACATGTGCCAAGAAGCATTAATAAAAATGAGAATTTTCAGGAATACCCCACATTAAAATAGGCCAATTGATATGTTACAAAGTTCTGCAATGATCTGACTCAGATTTGACCAGTTATCTTCAGTTCATCTCAAGTCATCTTAAAGATATCTCTAAGACCCAAGAATTTTTTTAGGAATGATGACGTTATTAATTTCTTTAAATTTGGGATCATATCATCCATTAATGTTAATTCAAAGCCTCTTCCCATGAACTACACTATTAGAAAAATTAACATTTGTTTTAAATAGCTATAAAGTATGTTTATAAAATTCTGTCACTTAAATTAAAAATAATGTCTTTAATAATCGTATCTGGTACATAAAAGTAACCATTTAGGAGGATTTCCCTTGGTTCTGATTCATATATTCCTATGAATCATGACTGCAAAAAATTAGTGGTTCTGCTTGAATTACAGAGAAATAATAGCAAATTCAGGAAAAATAAGTCCTCAAAAATGAAAGTGAGTGTTTTTAATTGGGGTTAACATGATGCCATTGATGCATGAAGAATTTTAGGGCAAGAAGTAAGAAAGAAAAGAGTTTAATTCTGAACACATTGGCTTTCAGGTAACAGTATCTGAATGGAGATACTCATAATTGTAAAAAAGGGAATTCATGTCAACAATTAGGTAAGTTTTAAACTTGGAGATAGTATGAGATCACTAGGGGAAAAAAAAAAGAAGTATTCATATAAGGTTGTTGGCAAAAATTAATGATCTTCAGGGAAAAGTCACAGAATGGAATCATAAAGAAGACATAGGTTTTGGAGAAGGACCACAAAATACCAAGAATTTTATGACTGGGGAGAACATCTGTTCCTGCTAAGGTTATATTTCCATATGTGTTCAGAAATTTAATAGGGATTTTCTACATCTTTCATGCACTGTTTTCAAATTCTATCACATGGGCTCTTCAGAGTAATTGTTACGTTTCTTCCTTAGTTTGGTTCTTCGGAAGGACAATGACTATTCTTTCCCCTATTTGTGGAATTGTATTCTTTGCACCTAGCCTAGAGTCTGTTACATTGTTATATAGTAAATAGTTTGTAAGTCTTTATTAAATAATTACCTAAATGAAGGAAAATATCATATTACTTCTGTTGGGTCCATGGTCAAAGGAGCGAGACTGATACAAAGCGAAGGTCAAGCAAAGCTTCACTTCGCGCCAAGCATCAAGAATCAAACTGACCAGCCAGGGCCATCTCTTGCAAAGAGGCGACCCCTCCCAGCTCACAGACTAACTTTTATAGAGAAAAGGCCATGTGGTTGAGCCATGCACAGGTGGCCAATTGAATTACAATTCACCCTATCGTAGTTATTTGAACTAGCCTATCACTCTGGACAGAATTGGCGACCAAAAGGCAGGGCCCACATCCTTGGATGTGGGAGGTGCTTTCCTGATTGGATGTCTCCACCTGGCTTGGCTTATCCTTGTATTCTGGGCTCTGTTACCTCCCCCTGACCTGACACGTCCTGGTATAAGGGCTCTGTTATCAGGGGCTGGTCAGTCATATTTTTCTGGTTTCCCAGACTTGTTTCTAAGTAAGTTCCTCTGTGGGGGCAGGGTCAATCTAAGTTTACTGTATAAACAACAAAATGGCTCGCTCTGGCTAAGCAGGCCCTTACAACTTCCAAAAATTTTCCTTCCCTGGGTTATTTCTGTATGTAGCCTTATTATTGCCATCACCTTACCAAAAATGTATATAGGGACTGCTTGTTTATAAGATTCTACAAACTGTGGAAGTTCTGGTTTTTCTTCTCTTCTTCAGGCTCTGGAAAGAAAAGTTCTTTAGGAAGAAAAGTATGAAGCTGTCAATCAAACAGCCTCAAACTGCCTCAAAGAGGGTTCCTTTCGATTTCTATTATAATCCATCCAAGCAGAGCCAGTCAGATTTGATACAATTAACCCTGTGATTAATTAAATCAACTTTAGGACGAGAATCTATTTTCTGGAAGAAATGGTAAACTGGAAGGATATGAGTAAGCCACTCCAAATTGCTACCACATGAAGAGAAACTGTAGAGAATGAGGATCAACAGAAATTAATGGAGATGACACTGGAGAGAAAAATGTTCTTTGATGACCTCCTAAATAGAGCTGTACCCTGGGGCTCATCTTTTATAAGAGTGAATGGATTTGTTTTCCTAAACTGTATTTGGAGATGTTTTGTCATTTGTAATTAGGAAATGACTTATTAAAATCAACACCCAAAATGGCACACAGATTCTAAGTGTGACCTGATCCCTACAAAGTAGTTCTAATTAGATTAAAAAGCTTATCTGCCTTATAATTTTCCCCAATATATAGTTGTGATTTATGTACTAAAATGTGATATGTTAACTACTGATTAATAGTCATTCATATACTTCTTTCCATTTTTGGTCACCATGATGTCACCAAATTCACAGGAGAATTTTGAGAGATGATAAGCCTGTCAGCTTACTAGGTCAATTAAATGTATGTATGTTACTTTTAACATACATTATTCTTCACTTGCAAAAAAAAAAAAAAATCAAACTTGCTACACCTTACTAAAGCAATCCTCTTTTAACAAAATTTTTTTACTGATAAAGTGGCATTATAAGAAAATCCTTGTCAATGTTGACCAATTTTTTAAATGGCAATAGAGCCCAGACACACTTTGAATTAATTTTATAGTATGACAGTGGAATTGTGATGGTGGAGTAGAGAGATCCAGGTAAAAGCCATCTTGAGCAAACTGACAAGGTAGAGTTATTTGTGGAGTATCATTTTACGCAGGCTGAGGGGGAACAATGAATCATGGGAAGTGTGCTGGAGAATGTCTCCTATATAGATTGGTTATGAAAAAACCTAAAAGGCCCCCCAAAAAACTACCTGGAATATTTCATGTAGAAAATAAATAAATATGTCAGAAAGAAGCAAAATAAAAATCTATATATATTTTTTCAAAGTTAGATTACATTTCCTTTCTTGTTATGCTTCAAATGGCTTCTTGAGCTTTTCATTTTATTCTAATTGTCATTTTAAAAAAACAACCCTAATGAAATTGCTGAAAGCGTTAGAAAAATATATAGAGAAAAGCAAGGTGCCAAAATCATCCATTATTATGAGACTGTGAACTGTAAATATCAGACAGGGGCACCCATCACTGCAGAGGCAAATTGAAATCTGAAAGAGGTTTGCTTTATTGTCTCTCTGATTTAAAATTGATTGAAATGCATATCCAAATGGAAAAGCTGTCAAAAATTGTGGTATGTTGATAGCTCATCCTTTCCTTCTGACCCAAAGCTTTAATGGAATTCCTTTCAGGTGGGGAGGAAAAAGGTCGGTTTTGAATCTGTCAGGTAGAAGTAGGAACTGAGATCTGGACACTGGAGACAACTGTTTCCTGGTGTTTTTGTTGATCACACGGCTCAGAAACACAGTTTATTTGCTCAAGTTGATGAAACCAGTGCATATGCCACATTGCCTATATCATGCAGTGATTTTTGTTGTTGTCCACACAAAAGATAATGTCCTCAAGCCTGAAGGGCAACCAAATGTCACCTGAAAATAGCCTGAAATTTAAGAAATGGTAAATTTCGGAGAACACCTGGTAAATGTAAAATGTATTACTTTCTCTAACTAATATTTTGAAGTAATTATTTTATTCTTATCAATTTTGTGCCACAAATCAAGTAAGGGCTCTCAACTGCCAATATTCTTTTTGAAAATTAAAATTAGAATCCCTCAAGACAGACAGACATTCAGACTTCTCAGTAAACTAGGTCCACTTTAACTCTCCATAATTAACACCTACTCAAGTGTTCTGTCAAAAGCAGGTTTGGTCTTCTCCATTGTACCTTTAACCCCTGACACCTCAGACCTAAACAACATGCTGAATTCTACCTCTAAACACTCCCATGGACTATTTTCTTTACCATGCAGAAGCAATCCAGATTCTCTATTTACAAATTGTATTCATTCTGCATATTTTCTTTACTTTTTTTTTCCTAAAGATTTTATTAACTTATTTGACACAGAGAGAGAGAGAGAGAGAGAGAGAGAGAGAGAACACAAACAGGGTAGTGGGAGGCGAGAAGCAGGTTCCCCAATGAGTGGGGAGCCCAAGGTAGGGCTCTATCCCAGGATTCTGGGATTATTATTTGGGCTGAAGGCAGACATTTAACTGAGGGAGCCATCCAGGTGCCCTCATGCTGCAGATTTTCATTCACATCTTACTATGTACCCCCAAAGATTCGGTTGTTCCTGCTGGAGTAAGTACTCAGCATGGAAAAATTGTTTTTATAATAGCAAGAACAGGTAAGATGCAGGTTGTTGGAGGCAACAATATACAAAGAACTCACCACTTTTAAAATTCTGTAGTGTTTCTTGTCTTATGCATCCACATACATCCACACAGACACACAAATTATATGCTCATTTCTGTGAGATAAAAGTCACTTTTAAAATTAGGAATAGTTCTATAATTGAAAGCAGAAAATCAAACAAACAAACAAAAAAAGCATTTTTTGATGCTTTTTTTTTTATGAGATTTTATGAGGCTCAATGTGAAATTTCAAATACTCATACCAACCAATTCCTTAATGCCAACCACACTGATAAAAGCAAATGAAATAAAACAATGCCCTAAAACTTACACATAGATTACATGACATCTAGAATATATGGTTCAAGTTATTTTTAATTGGGATTTACCTTTTATGATGATAAAACTTACTTAGATCTTTAATGTGTTTTATGAAATGAAATTCTAAATGAGGCCTAAAATTTCAAGTCATTTTGAAACACAATTATTTATACTTTGAAAGAACACTCTCAGCTCTTTCAGCATAACCTCGATACTATCAAATATTTTAGGCAAACAAAATTAAAGTCTGATTTCAAAAGTGTACTTATAATATTGTTTAAAACAAGCTGCTACCTAACATTGAGAAAGAAGCACACAATCTCAGAGACTAACTTATTAAATCAGTGCTATTTATATTACAATAAATACCTTAAAAGAGAAAAAAAAATCTGTGAATATACAATTAGCACAATTTCCTAATAAAAATATAGAAAAGAACCCAATGATATGAATCCAATATATTTAATACATTAATTTGAAATCTTCACACTTCACCTGGAAGAAACTTCAGATATTGCTATTCTTTTCATTTTTCAGGTTCTTATTTTTTTTTAATTGAAAAAAATGATTTTTAAGAGAAAACAACCATTTTAATTGTTTTCATTTTTCAAATATTCAAAGAAAGTTGTAAAAAATGTGGTGATATCTATAAATTGAGAATTTTAAAACAGTGTAAGAAAAAAGATCTATGAAACTATTTTGTGTAAGCTATTACTCCATATTTCATAGAAAAATAACATTGGTTAAGAAAACTTCCTATAAAATTTTGTCATATAATATCAGTACTTACTCTATTTTTATTTAAATGTTAAGGCAGATGATTTTAATTGTATTTTGTTTAGAGTTATTTGTAATCCTAAAGTGAGTAATTTTTTTTTCCTTTTTTATACTTTACACTGGAATTTGTTGTATGTCTCAAAGTTTATAGTATAAGAATTTTAAGTGACATTTTAAATGTTAAACTCCAGACATTGTTGAAATAGCTTGCATATTTTGTTCCTAATAATCTAAATAAGTCTGTTAAAGGAAGAAATTGGAAGGGCTTGTTTTGAAAGAAAGTTCATTGGAGAAAAGCATGTCTGGGTGATGATGGCTTCTCATTGGCTGAGTTGCACAGGAGGTCCCTGTGGGGAATGCAATTGATGATTTTTTTTTTTTTTTCTGTTGAGGATTCTTCTTTTGGGGTAATAGTCAATTCTTCCTATAAATTGGCAAGTAGTAGGGATCCCCCTGCTAGCTTCCACTTCTATCCTTCCTACTCCATTTCAGTTGTTTCCCTTTATTAATTTTCACAAGCCCAGTTCACATTCAGAGTTACCTACTTTTAAGTGTAGGCTGTCAGCATTACAATTGAAGCATAACATTTGAGTTCAGCATGCAGGGAGAAATAAATTTGACTATTTTGAAATATTGCATGTTTATTTGGTAGATGAATCCAAGGTTTCACACTGATGACATTTTAAAAGATTCCTAAGTTACAAGACACATTTGTAAATTTTTTTTTCTCAAACAATGAACATTTCCGTCATCAAAAGAACATTATCAGATTCAATTAAAGAAAATAAGTACTTAGATACATATTGGTAAGATAACGGTTTAATTTGCAGGAAAAAAAAACACTGCTTCTTTGTCAGGCTTCCACAATTTAATTGGAAACTATAGCAAGGTAGAACATAGAACTGTTTGAAAATCATTTGCAACTATTTTTCTGCAAGAATCAAGGATATCTCAACAGTGTGCCAAAAAAAAAAAAACAACCCAAAATTGAGAAATAAATTGGAAACCAAAAATGAAATGAACATGAAATAATTTATACCAACAAAACATTCTTTGGATCTGCTTTATAGAGCTCTGAGCTCTGTGTAAGATTCCGTTTGAAAAAAATGGATCTGATGTTAGAAAAGGAAAATCATTAAACAGTCAAAGATGTAGGCTAGACTGAGAAATACTCCAGAAGTAAGGTAATTTTTGTTTTGTTTCTCTGTGAAAGAAGATAAAGGTCATGTTTCTAAACCATGTCTGCAGCTATATGTATCTACCAGTTTACATAAATGAATAAATAGATTTAATAGAATAATTGCCAACCAGCTAGATAGCTTTTCCAGTTAAGGTGTGGTGTTAGATTCTCTTTCCACTTGATGTGTGATGGCATATTTCTCTGTCCAAGATGTTGTGATCCAAGATTCTAGACTACTATTTAATATATGTGCTGCTGAAGCGAGCACTCTAGACTACTATTTAAAAAGAATGTGGTGAGTGTTGTGAATTAGAAATTTAGGTATTTCCTGCTACTCTTAAATACGAGTGAATATAAGCCCAAATAACTCAATACACTCTTATTTTTAAAAAATGGACTTTATAGCCTTGTGAAAGCCAACAAAAACCCTTTAGTTTAGTATGTGCACATATTTGCACAAAGGAATGTCTAACTTTTAAAAAAATTTTTTAGATTTATGGGAAAATCTTGCTTGATTATTTCCCTTTTCAAAGTATTGAAAGTAATCCCCATTCCTAGCCAATTTTTTCAGCATTGATATGGCAAAACATATATACAGAAAGTACTCTAAAGTCTATTATGTGAACAGATAGCTATGTGTCTCTGATTTGGATTTAAATTTCATGAGGTTGTTCAGTTCTTTTTCTCTACTGGCAAGTTTTCTGTATTATCACAGTTGAGAGGAAAATGCACCTTTGACAGTCTTCCAAAGAAGTGGGTCACATCTTCTGTTATAGAAACTTTGAAAGCCCAGTTGGAGGTGGAATGGGTGGTCTGGGATGGAGAGTGCAGTGTTATTTTTCACTCTTTTTAAATAGATAAGTTGTCAGACCCTAAAATTTTAAGAACCAATCCCCTAAATATTTTGAAGGAACGAGTCATAAATCCTTCTTTAGAGGAAAAAAAATATATTGGAGTGACAAAGAGCAAGGGCCTCAGCTGTCCCTAGTTTTTGGAAGTTAACTCAGGTGGCAGCTCACTGATTTCCTGTTGAAATGAAATTAGAGTTGATAATAATTCCAGTGAAGATAAACTTTTACGAATCTGCTACTGTCATTTAGACTAGAGAGTGGAAGTAGCTGAAGGAGGTCTTTACTACTTACTAGAAAAGCTAAAAACTGCTTTTTATTTTATTTTATTTTTAAAGATTTTGTGTATTTATTTGACAGACAGAGATCACAAGTAGGCAGAGAGGCAGTCAGAGAGAGAGGGGGAAGCAGGCTCCCTGTTGAGCAGAGAGCCTGATGCGGGGACCTGAGCTGAAGGCAGAGACTTTAACCCACTGACCCACCCAGGTGCCCCAAAACTGCCTTTTAACTCATTTGCAGAAATCTGATATTTTATTTCTCCCAGATTATCACTCATTTATCTGTTTTGTTGATTTTGTAGAACTGAAGGGTGATGTTTAATATCATTTAGGTAGAATTGGAAGTTGTAAGACAGGTTTTGATGAGGATTTACAATAAAAGACAAAGTTAGATATATGTTCTATAATTCAAGCACCTTAGAAACATGCCAATGTAGTAAAAAAAATAATTATAATAATTGACCAGGTTGTCGCACACTTACAGGAAAAAAAAATCTATAATGGCAACCTTAAACTCAATAGTATGTTTTAAAAATACATTTGAATTATTTTTATAAACATATTTTAAGATATTCAACTGCTCAAAAGCTATGGAATGACTTTTAATTTTCTATATTTGCATATTTGTAACATTAATCTTAAGCAGGGAAATTGCTGATCAAACATATAGAAAAGTTGTTTTAAATTAGTTTTCTTGCTAACTAAAAACAAAATCAGAAGGGTGATAATTACTTTTATCATTCACATATCCAGGGTTGGACAAATATCATCTCATATTTTGTTTAATGATTGATCACAGTGATAGTTTCAAGGGGAGGGGGAAATGCATATATGGCTGCAACCCAGATGAGGTTTTTACAGCATAACGTAATATATTTGATTGTGACCCTCAGACTGCTGCCAGCCAGCCTGGCTCTATTAGAAACAACTGAAGAACTAATTTAAAAATACAGAGTTCTGAGCATCACACCACCAGATTCTGATTCAATAAGTCCAGAGTGAAGCTTATGAATATGTATTTTTTACAAGTTTTCCAGGAAATTGTAATTTACCCTCAGAATTGGAAACCATTAAATAATTTCCTCCATTTTTCTTATCCTACCCCAGGAAACTTGCACCATCCACTCCCTTCAAAAGACATTACCTTCTATTATTTCCAACCTTACATCCATTTGGCCAGCTGCCACAAACAAAAATGTCTAGACATATATTCATATTTAAGTATACTATATCTCCAGTATGGTGTTAAATCTTACATAAAAATTATCTTAAACTTACACAATACTTTTGCAGAGATTTTGTTATGCTCTTTTAAAAGATGATAAAATCAGGTAAAAGAAAGGATAAATATCTCACCCCAGGTCAAGATTTCAGCCACTGTCTCTGAAACCTTTCTATAGCATATCACTGCTATTTAAGGAGAGACCCAAGGCCCATGAGCAAGGCTTGAAGTCTTCAAAGGTGTTCATCACAGCATCCCATCCCTTTTCACATCCTAAAGTCTTTTGGACTCTATTTGGTGATGTGATCTGCACCTTCATAATATACTTTCAACCTTCACAATACAGTTTCAAGAAGGTCTCCCCTTCCACGCATTGGTTTCAGTTTTAGGGTTTCTGTACTTTCAAAACTACCTCAGTTTCATCTTATTAGGAGCTATGGTCGTTTAAAAGGTGGCTCTTAATTCTTAGACATTCCTCCCTTGCAAGGAAGGATATCTCCAGCCCTTGCTTCTGGGTAAGTTTCTCATTGAGTCAATCAATAGAGATTAACAGAAGTGTCATTATATATGACTTCAGGAGATAGAGCACAAAAAGATATGCAGCTTCCATACTGTTCACCAAACAACACAGGGACACTGAACTGCCACCTAAGATGTCCAACTGCTTTGAGACTGCCACATTGAAGAGACCATATGTAGGTAAGCTGGTTAGCAGCTGCAGCTGAAAACAGCCTTCTAGCTAGCCTGAAAGAAGCAGACATGGGAATGAAAAAGTTATCTTGGAATCTGGTCCTTAGGTCCAGTCTATTTTCTTCCCAACTCAGGCTCCAAGTCTCCCCTAGTAGAGGCATACATTTCCTGCTAAGTCCTATGTAAAACCTCTGACCCATCCCATCAAGAACAAAATAACATACTTGTATTTTGGTGCCACTAAGTTCAAAGTGGTCATAACACTGTTATAGCTTGATTTGATTTTAGATCTGGATTCTGCTCTTCCTTCTTTGCAGTGCAATTGGCTCCACATGAACTGACATCCCAGGTATTAACCAGAGCTTTACTTCACTAAGATTTTTCAGGGGAAAGTGTTGCCTGAACATTCAACTCCTATTCTACTGCTCTGTGCTGCCTACTCTTGGGCCACATGGTCACTGCTGCTAAATCCAGGCGTTCAGTTAGATACTTCACACAAATGGGAAAACCTTCCTTTGGAATATTCGGGCTTGTTTTGGGACTCTAACTCTGCATCTTTTTTTTTTTTTTTTTAATTTCAGATTAAGAGCTATATTAGAATTCTTTGCATAGTGGTGACCAAGAAGGTCTTAATATTTCCCACAGCTTGATGAAACCTTAAGTGGTCTTCTTCTTACCTCTCAGTCCCTGACCTCTGTCTCATCTTGTCCCTTACAGAATCCAGGTGGACTAATCACAGAGCCCTTCCCTCTCTTTTCTTTGGGCATTTACTTTAGAGAAACTGTCCTAAATTCTTTCTCTGACCCTCTAAGATTCAAATCCTTTTAAAAGATCTCTCCCCACTTTTTAGACCCCACTTTCTAGGATCCTAGAGCAAGTCCTTTAAAATGCAATCATCAAGGGAGATAGTGCCCCCACCCTTAATCCCTGATCTTGTTTTCTGGGAGAGGTAGGAGGCTAACTTCTTTGGGCCTTTGGGTACATTACTCGAAGTCGTAAAACTACCTCTTGTCATGAAAATACTTTTCCTTTCGGTAAGGACAATTTGCAAACAAAAACGGTCTATGATTCTATACCCAGCTCCTCTGACATTTCAGCTCTTAAAAACTCTCCCACTTACGTTTCAGTGCAGTTGAGTTTAGACTGCCTTCTGCTCTCTCTGTCCTTTTCAGATAACCTTGAATAAAGTCATCCTTCCCTATTTAACTTTGTCCAGTATAATTTTTGCTTTGACAAAGCTCTCATGTCAAAAAAAAAAAAAAAGAGTTCAAAACTCTGTTTTGTGTTAGCCTGTATTAATTTTGTGACCTTGGCTAAATTACCTCGTATCCACAAGAGAACTCCAGTGTGGCGAAAGAAGCTTAGACTTTATCCAAAATGAAATCTCCTATCTGTGTTTATGAGTTTTATGGCATAAACACATGATTTAAACTTCCTTTCATCTCCTTTCTTTAACTTTAAAGTGGTGATAATAATAGCTTTTTTATATGATGGTTAAAAGACTCCTTCTGTAAAATTATAAGCATAGCTTGGTATGTGATAAGGGCTTAATAGGTATTACGACTTTTCATCTATCATTCTTGTTAAATTCATGGATTGCTTTGGGAATCCTTGAGAAGGCTTTGCACCATCTTGGAGTAGAGAGTAGAACATACCAAGTGTCAGAAGAAAAAGAAATCAAGCTCTTTGTTTAGAGAGAAATAACAAGAAATAAGATTCCCTGGTGGTGATTTACTAGACCTCAAGAAGGTAGGATAAGCACAAGTTGAATGTCACTTGCCTTGTCCCTTGATATTTTCCCAGGAAACTCAGCTAAACCAAAGAGAAAGACCAGAGGCCCCAGCTGATTCTGCAATTTAATGACAATTAAATATTTATATTTGTCATCTAGAAATAAGATCAGTGGCCCACTGAAAAAAATAGTTTGAAATGTCTTACTAAATATTTTTTAATTTTATTTTTTCTATTTCCAGGGGAACTATGATGTTGCTCTACTTAAAAGTACTTATAAATGTTTTTTTTTTAATTTTTAAAATAAAAATGAGGTAAAATGAGAGAAAATAATGGAAACAGCTCAGTGTGCACTATCATAGAGTTGACAAGGGCCATAAAAATAGAAAGAAGACAACTATGATTTCTTGAATTTGTGTTGTGTACTAGACCACAGGCTAGATATTTGCATATATAAAATAAAATTAAACATGCAACAAATTTATGGAGAAACTTCTGAAATCAACATTTTACAGATAAGAAAACAGTCTCTAAGAGACTACATGAAATGTCCTTGATCACATATCTAGTGCAGGAGAGACCTGACAAACTTTTCCTTTTTCCCCACAAACAGAGGGATTATAACTTTCAACCCTTTTTATGGTTGGGCAGGGCCAAGTTACTGTCTCTGTGTTGTGAGCTGAAGGGACTGACTTGAGCCACTTCCTGACTGACATACTGAATAGAGGTGGTCTCTTCCTTGCTACACTGGCATGGTAAACAACACATTCCAGATGATAGAGCCACAAAGTTGTGTAACCACCACTAACCTGTAACAGTGAATTTCTGTATGGAGAATAGTTGCTTCTTTGGAAAGATACTGCTCTCCACATGGACTTTGTAGGAACAAGAAATTAATCTGTGGTATGTTGAGCATGGTGGAAGCCAGGCTCTCTTGGTGGCAAATTTTTATTTTTTTCTATACTTTTCTCCCTTCAAAAACCACAGTTTCTTTTTGAGTGTGTTTAGGTAAAACCATACAGATTTATTCAGTCTCTTTGGATTTTTACCATCATTCAGTTCATAAATGGAGATAGTATTATGTTCTTACATGTAGAAACTTGTCATTTTCCTAAGTTATCTTGTAGAGAACTACTCAAGTAACACACACATTTTTTCAAACTGTCTTCTCAAATCTTGATGTTCACCTAAATGAAATTATTGTTAGTTCAAGACCATCTAAGTCTTTTCTGTCCATCAGGGAGGGGTTAATAGTGAGAGGCTTGTTGTAGCTCTGAACACGTAACTAAGAACAGCTTATGGGAGTGATTAAAAAAAAATTCCTATTTCCATACAGCAAAATTATAATAAATAATTCAGCCTTTACATACAGATTGGATCCCGTAAAGGCAAAGAATGAATACACTTAGCATATTAATGTTTTTCAGATTTTGCTTTGTGAGATGCTTAGCAATTTCAATGAACTCATAGCACTTTTATTTGAGAACCCCGGGCATTCCATTTTTAAGGATATTGAATAAAATACAGGACATGAATACAGATGTTGATCTTTGAGCATAAATATTCCTTATTTTATTATTTTTTATTGAGGTAAAATTGGTATATAACATTATATTAGTTTCAGTTATGCAACATACTAATTCAATATCTGTATACACTACAAGGTGAGCACCAAAATAATCTTGGTTACCACCCGTCACCATACTTTCCACCCACCCACGCACCCATCAACTTCCTTTCCTATAATAACTACCAATCTACTCTCTATATCTATGAGTTTTGTTTATTTTTAGATTCCATATCTAATTTAAATAATATGGTATTTATCTCTGTCTTATTTCACTTAGCATAAAATACTCAAGGTCCATCCATGTTGTCACAATTGGGAAGATTCCATTATTTTCTTATGACTGAGTAGTATTCCACTGTGTATATATGCCACATCTTCTTTATCCATTCATCCAGTGATGGACACTTGTTGTTCCCATATCTTGGTCATTGCAATTACAATGTGTGCTTTTTTTTTTTTTTCTAAGTAGTGCTTTCACTTTCTTTAGATAAATACCCATAAGTACAGTAATTTGCTATGGTAGTTCTATTTTTAAGATTTTTTTTGAGGAATCTCCATTTTATTTTCTATAGTGGCTATATCAGTTTACTTTCCCATCAACAGTGCATGAAGGTCTCTTTTTCTTTATAACCTTTTCAACATTCTTTCTTATCTTTTTCACACTAGCCATTCTGCCAGGTGTAAGATAATATCTTATTGTGGTTCTTATTTGAATTTCCCTCATGATTAGCAGTGTAAACATCTTTTCATGTGTCTGGTGACCATCTATATATCTTCTTTGGAAAACTGTCTATTCAGTTTCTCTACCCATTTTGAATTAAATTTTTTGTTATCATTACTGAGTTGTATGATTTTTATATATTTTCGATTTTAGCTCCTGTGAATACTTTCTTCCATTTTGCAAACTGACTTTTTATTTTATTGATGCTTTCCTTCACTGTACTGAAGCTTTTTAGTTTGGTTACTCCCATTTGTTTATTTTTGCTTTCATTGTTAATGCCTTTGAAGTCAGATCTAAAACAACAACAACGCCCACCAAAAGCAATGCCAAGGAGTTTACTGCTTATGTTTTCTCTTACAAGTTTTATGGTTCCTGGTCTTATATTCAAGTCTTTAATCCACTTTGAATCAATTTTTGTGGACAGTGTAAGATAGTCGTCCAGTTTTATTATTTTTCATGGATTTTTCCAGTTGTGTTAACACCATTTTTTGAAAAGACAGTCCTGTCTCCATTGTATATTCTTGTCTTATTGTGAATTAAATGACTATATCCATGGGATAATTTCCAGGTTCACAATACTGTTCCATTGTTGTATGTGTCTTTTTTTTTTAAGATTTTATTTATTTATTTGACAGAGAGAGATCACAAGCAGGCGAGAGGCAGGCAGAGAGAGAAGGGTAGCAGGCTCCCTGCTGAGCAGGGACTAGACCCCAGGACCCTAAGATCATGACCTGAGCTGACGGCAGCGGCTTAACCCACTGAGCCACCAAGGCGCCCCTGTGTCTGTTTTTATGCTCATATGATACTGCTTTGATTACTATAGATTTGCAATACAGTTTGAAATTAGGGAACATGATACCTCTAGCTTTAACCTTCTTTCTCAAGATTGCTTTGGCCATTCAGGGTCTTTTGTGCTTCCATACAAATTTTAGAATTATTTATTCTAGTCTTGTGAAAATTGCTATTGGAATTTTGATAAAGATTACATTGAATCTATAGTTGTTTGGGGGTAGTATGGGCATTTTAACAATATTAATTCTTCCAATCCATGAGCATGAAATATCTTTCCATTTGTTTATATATTCTTTAATTTCTTTTTATCAATGTCTTAGAGTATTCAGTGTATAGGTTTCTCATTCCCTTGATTAAATTTATTCATTGGTATTTTATTCTTTTTGTTGCAATTGTAAGTGGAATTGGTTTCTTAATTTCTGTTCTGCAACCTATAGTCGTATATAAAAATGCAACCTGTTTCTGTATACTGATTTTGTATCTTGAAACTTTAATGAATTCATTTATCAGCTCTAAGAATTTTTTAATGGTCTTTAAGCATTTTCTATATATAATATTATGTCACCCACAAATGGTGTCAGTTTTACTCCTTCCTTTCTTACTTTGGATGCATTTTGTTCCTTTTTCTTAACTAATTGCTATTGCTAGGACTTCCAATACTACGTTGAATAACAGTGGCAATAATAGGCATCCTTGTCTTGTTTCTGATTTTAGAGGAAAAATTTTCAGCTTTTTACCATTGCATATGATGTTTGCTATGGGTTTGTAATATATGACCTGTATTATGGTGATGTGTGTTCCCTCCATCCTTGCTTTGTTGAGATTTTATCACAAATGGATGTTGAATTTGGTTAAATGGGTTTTTTTTCTGTGTTTATTGAGATGGTCATATGATTTTCATCTTCATTTCTTTAATGTGGTGTATCATGTTGATTCATTTGCATATGTTGAACCATCCTTGCATTCTTGGAATAAAACCTATTTGATCATGATATATGATTCTTTTCATGTATTGTTGAGTTCATTTGCTAATATTTTGTTGAGGACATTTGTATATGTTTATCAGAGATATTGGCCTGTATTTTTTTTTTTTATGGTACCTTGTCTGATAATGGTATCAGGGTAATTCTGGCCTTATAAAATAAGTTTGAGAGTCTTAAATATTTCAATGGTATAATTCATTACTTAAGCTATCTGAAACTGGATTTTTATTTGTGGTAGATTTTCAGTGACTGATTCCAACTCCTTACTAGTAATTGGTATTCAGATTTTCTACTTCATGATTGAGTCTTAGAAGATTGTACATTCTTAGGTATTTATCAATTTCTTCTCTGTTGTCCAGTTTGTTGGCAAACAATTTTTCATAATAGTCTCTTACGATGCCTTCTATGTCTATGGTATTAGGTGTAACTTCTCTTTCATTTCAGCTTTTATTTATTTGAGACTTCTCTCTTTTTTCCTTGGTAACTCTAGTTAAAAGTTTGTCAATTTTGTTTTCCATTTAGATAACCAGCTCTTAGTTTCACTGATCTTTTCTATTTGTATTTTATTCTCTAGTCAATTTATTTCCACTCTTATCTTTATTATTTTCTCCCTTTTGTTAATTTTGGACTTCTTTTTTCCAGTTTCTTTAGGTGTAAAGTTAATATTTCGGATTTTTCTCGTTTTTTTTGAGCTAAGCATGAATTGCCATAACCTTCCTTCTTATAACTGATTTTACTGTAGCCCATAGATTTGGATTGTTGTATTTCCATTTTCTTCTGTCTCAAGGTATTTTTTTGTATTTCCTCTTTGATTTCTTCATTGACTATTGGTTGTTTAGTAGATTGTTATTTAATACCCACGTCTTTATAATTTTTCAGTTTTCTACATGTAACTGATTTCTAGTTTCATAAGCTTATAGTTAAAGAAGATGTTTCTGTATCTTATGAATGAATTCAGTGTTCTCAGATTCATAGAGACTTGTTTTGTGGCCTAACATGTGACCTTTTCTGGAGAATGTCCCAGGTGCACTTGAGCAGAATGTGTATTTTGCTGCTATGGAATGGAATGTTCTGTATATATCTACTAAGCCCATTTGGTGTGATGTGCCAGCTAAGACTAATATTTCATTATTGGTTATCTGTCTAGATGATCTATGTATTGATACAAATGGGGTATTAAAGTCTTCTGGTATTGTATTATTGTCAGTTTTTCCCTTCAGCTCTGTTAATGTTTGCTTTACATATTTAGGTACTTCTATATTGGGTGGATACATAAATACAAATGTTATATCATCTTGTTAGATTGGCCCCTTTATCACTGTATGATGCCCTTCTTTGTCTTTTATTAATCTGCGTTTTAAACTCTATTTCTCTGATATAAGTATAGCTACCCCAACTTAATTTTTGTTTCCATTTTCATTGAATATCTTTTCCCATCCCTTCATTTTCAGTCTGTGTGTGTACATAGTTCTGAAGTTAGTCTATTTTGTAAGCAACATATAGATGAGTATTGATTTTTACCCATTTGGTTTTTTATCCATTCATCTTTTGTGTATCTACTACAGGTTTTTGCTTTGTGATTACCATATGGTTTCTGTTATATAATATATAGTATTATATATTATAATATATTATACATATATATATGTTAACAACTTGAATTTGAACACTTTCTAAAAACTCCCCCCCCCACATTATATGTTGACATATTTTACAACTTTTTCTTCTGTGTATCTTTAACTATCGTAGTTAGAGTTATTTTTACTACCTTTGTGTTTTAACCTTTATATTTTATTTATTTATACTATAGTTTATACTTTATACTATACTTTATATTTATATACTTATATACTTCATATTACACTACATACTTTATCTATTTATACTATATAATGTGTTATTCTTTAGCTTTATAAGTGGCTAATTTATTACCATTACTATATATTCACTTTCACCAGAGAGATTTTTACTTTCCTATGTTTCTTATGTTTTTTCTTTCATATGTTCTTGTTATTAGTGTCTTTTCTTTTCAGTTTAAAGAAGTATTTTAACATTTCTGGTTGATGAACTCCTTTATCTCTTGATCATCTGTTAAATTATTTCAATTCTAAATGATAGCTTTGTTAGGCAGAAAACATTCTTAGTTGGAAGTTCTTTCCTTTCAGCACTTCAAATAATATAATTCCACTCCCTTTTGGTCTGCAAAATTTCTGCTGAAAAATCAGCTGAGAGTCTTATGGGGAAGAATTCCCTTGTTTGTAACAAGTTGTTTTTCTCTTGTTGATTTTATATTCTTTAACTTTTGACATTTTAGTTATAATGTGTCTTGGTGTGGATCTCATTGCATTCAACTTATTTGGAATTTTCTGGGATTCCTGGATATCTTTTTCTCTTCCCAGGTTAAGGAAGTTTCCAGACACTATTTCTTTAAGTAAGGTTTCTGTCCCTTTCTTTCTCTTTTCCATCTGGAATCTCTTTAATACAAATGTTATTCCACATCCTGTCCTATAGGTCTCAGGCTATTTTCACTTTTTTAAGTTCTCTCTCTCTCTTTTTTTTTTTTTCTTTTTTGCTGCTCTCTTTGGTGAGTCCCATTGGTTTTCCACATTGTTGATTTTTTTCTTCCACTTCATCTAGTTTGCTGTTTAATTCCTCCAACATATTTTCCATGTAAATTACTGTAGTCTTCAGCTCTGTGACTTCTGTTTGTTATTTTCATATTTTTTTGTCTCTTTGTTGAAGTTCTCACTGTTATTGTTTATTCTGCCAAATTTAGGAAGCACCTTTATAACCATTACTCTGGACTCTTTATTAGATTGATTACTGTCTCCATTTCATTAAGGTTTTTTTCAGAGGTTTTGACTTATTCTTTCATTTGGAACATCTTCCTCAATTTTTTTCATTTTGCTTGATTCTTGGTGTTTGTTTCTATGCATATGCAAACAGCTTCCTCTCCCAGTCTTGAAGGTATAGCCTTGTATAGGAGATTAAACCTTACCTTTTAATCTTGCCCTTGCTCTTGTCTCTAAGACCTCTGTGATTGTCTAAGTAGCTTGATTTATTCTTTATAAGCCCTAGTTTTTGAAAGTGTGCCAGAACCTATCAGCATTCCAAAGGGAGTGATCTCAGTCAGCACCTGGATTCAGGCTGATTGGAAGCCAGATCCTCAGGCTGCAGCTTTTAAAGTATGCAAATATATGCAGTCCTCTGGGATGCAATCATAGACCCTGCTGACCTCCACACCAGGAGATCTGGAGGTGCCATCAGGGTGATAGTTGCAAGAATCAGAGTTTCAGACGAGTGTATAAGCTTCATTTTAGGAGGTACCAGTGAGCTATGGCAAGGCCAAGGGAGGGCTTACAGATGGAGTGTCCCTGCCCATGTTCCTTGAGAGTGCCTCTTGTAGCCTTTAGACACGTGGCAAGCTTAAAGCCTGTCTCGAAGGTTCAAGATCCAGGATGAATGGGTCATGTCTGTGTAGTGTCCTGAGTGTGGTATCCTACCCAGAACTGTGTTTCAGATTGTTACAAGCACATGGGGTCCAGGAACAAAAGCCCCTCTGGCTAGCAGAGCCAGACAGTAAAGAAGTCTCCCCTTTGTGAGCTGTGCTTGCCTATCAGCTTTAGCAAAGCTGCAGCAGGATAGTGTTGAAGGCATAGAATGCACCAGGCTTTAGTAAGGCCTGTGAAGAGCACAGGGGTCAGGATGCCTCTGGGGCTTTAGCAATGTAGGAGAATTGCACAGCAGGCAAGGTACAGTTTTGGCTTTAGTGTGCTTGTGTTCGTGTGCACCTGCCTGCACAAGCAAGTGAGAGAAAGAATATAAAAAAATGGCATTCACAATGTCTCTGTCTCAAGAAAAATCACAAATAATCCCTGTCCCTCCAGCAGATGCTTTAAGATTAGCAACTTAATTTTTTTCCACATATAATCCAGACACCTCTCAAACGGCTGCCTTTGTGCTAGTTCCTGGGATAAGTGAGTCTGTACATAAGCACCTTTAAAGGAGGATCTTAGATCCCCACAATTTCCAGGTCATTTGGAGATAAGCCCCATTGTTTCTCAAAAGGTCTCATCTCTCTGGTGCAGATATCAAAGATTGGGGTGACTAAAGTAAAGCACAAATCTCTGTTTTCTCAAAGAGAGGCTCCAGGTCCATCAGATCCTTTCTTATTGTGTGTCACCACACTGGGGATAGAATTTTTGGCAAAACATATCTCTGCCTCCTACTTATCTTGCCTCCTACCAAAAGGCCCTTTTATCCCTGTTTTAGAGGAAACTTTTGGCTAGTTTTCAGTTCTTTTACAGTGAGAATTATTTCATGTATTTGTAGATTTGGTATGCCATGGGAGGAGGTAAGTTCAGGGTCTTCCTATGCCATCATCTTAAACTCCAGTTGCAACCCTCTCCCCCCACTGGCTTAATATTGCACATTGGAATAAACTTCAGGTCTATAAACCTGGATCAAGTCCCTCTTCTGGCTTTTTCTTTGACTTTGTACAAGTTACACATTGCCCTACGATTCAGATCCCTGATTTATAAAAAGTGGTGAAGTGAAATAAAGTAGGGTGATTTTGGTAAATAATGTACGGTAAAAACAAAAAAGCAAGCATTTTGAATGTTTTACATGCACTTTTGCAGACAGATGAATTAAAGATCCTTGTTTAGTAGCATGTTAAGGCTGGCACTACACTGATATTTATTACTATATTTGGGTTTCTTTTTTTATTAAGATATAATTGACATATAAACTTATATTACTTTCAGACGTACAACATAATGAGTCAGTATTTATATATATTATGAAATGAACACCACAGTAAGTCTGGTTAACATCCATCATCACAGTTACTTTTTATTTCCCTTATGTTGTGAACTTTTAAGATATACTCTCTTAGCAACTTTCAAATATATAAAACAATATTATTAACTATAGTCATCATGCCATTATACCCCCATGACTTCTTTATTTTATAATTGGATGCTTGTGCCTTTTGACCCTCTTTACCCATTTTGTCCACACCCCATGCCCATCTCTGGCAACCATCAATCTGTTCTCTTATATTTCTATTCTTTTTTTTTTTTAATCTTGTCTTAGTCATTTTCTTTTTTTTTTTTTATTTTTAATTTCTTTTCAGCATAACAGTATTCACCACACCCAGTGCTCCATAGTGCTCCATGCAATCCGTACCCTCTCCAATACCCACCACCTGGTTCCCCCAACCTCCCACCCCCCAACCCCTTCAAAACCCTCAAATTGTTTTTCAGAGTCCATAGTCTCTCATGGTTCACCTCCCTTCTAATTTCCCTCAACTCCCTTCTCCTCTCCATCTCCCCTTGTCCTTTATTCTATTTGTTATGCTCCACAAATTCTTAAGCATGATACAGTAGTCGAGCCTATAACAATTAAGAGTCTACCCAGTTTCTCTTATTGTGTTATAGAATTGTGCTCATAAAATATAAACAGTTGCTCTTGGTGAAACAACCTTAGGAAAAGGAGTCAGTGATGAAGAAATTGTTCTGCAATTGCGGCAGAGGAGTGAGTTAAGCAACACTAAGAGAGCTGAGCCCTCATCAATCTGTGGAGCTACCTCATTGGCAGAACACATTCTGTATGGATGATATACTGAGACACAATCTTCTTTGAGACCCTTTGTAGTACCTGGTCAAAAGTCTTCACAGGGGTCAACACAGCTGAGACATGGTCCAGGCAGAATTATTTCTAACCTATCACCAATTTTGTCCATCTTAAGAGGCAAAAGTCCTGGCTGAAGAAGTCATCTGTCTTGAGACTAGGGATGAGAAAGAGGAGGGAAAACTAATGTCCTCTCCCTCCCATCTGTAGCATTATGTTACATGTGCTCAATTTCATAGTTAACACAAGTGTGCAGTTTCTTATTCCTTTTTCCAGCTATGAGGCACTCTAAAGTGTGTAGATAGACTAGAGCTAAGAATTAAAGCACTGAGGATAGAGTGGCTTTATCCAGTATAGAGAGCTGGCAGGCCAAATTCAAGCTTGAGCTGGTAAGTATGAAGTCAGAAGTGGAGAGACAAAATATAAAGGTACATGAAGAGAGAAATTAGTAAACTCCATATTTATTCATAACTCAGTTGAAATTCCATATAGTCCACAAATTTTTCCAGATACCTCCTTCAGAAGAAACAACGTTTCATACAATCCTTTTGTATTTTGTTTGCAGATTATAATTGAAACACACATCCAAATGTGGACAAATAAAGATAAAGGGAAGGTATATGAGAGAGTTCAGAAGGCAAGTAATGGGGCATTTTTATGGCTTATTTTTAATACCAGGTGCTTGATATGTGGGTGAACGACTTGGTTTAGAGATGCAAGGCTTATATGGACATAACCTTTGTATGGTCGTTTGCTTCCTATGACAAATGCAGTCTGGATCTATGATGATACTTTTGGCTATATAATAAGTGAGTGATCCAATGAACCACTGAACCAGATAATGAATCAGTGTTGGGCCTGATTACATTTTAAATGCATATTAACCATTTAACCTCAATTGGAAGTAGTATTGGAAAAGAGTCTAAAATGATTTACAAGTTTGATATAAATAAGCAGAAATCTTTAAAATCTAAGCCAAAGGAGACTACTCAGGCAAAATGCATGCCAACCAAAACACAGTAGGCATCTAATAAATGTTCTTTCTCTCTTACTAATTCTTGGCCAAATCTGAGCTTCTGTTAACTAAATGGTTATGTAGACAAGATATTTGACAGAATTTTACCTATAAATAATCCAAATTTATAGCCCTAAAATTCCTCTAAAACTTTCATTTTTAAAACAGTTTTATTAATGTACAATTGATGTATAAAGAAGTACACGTTTTAAGGTATATAATTTGATGAGTTTGTGTATACACAAGCAAATGTAGTTACCATCACCAAACTCAAGCTAATATATATATATATAAAATGCAACATGGGGGCTTAAGTGGGTAGGAGAAGAATCAATGAAACAAGATGGGATTGGGAGGGAGACAAACCATAAGTGACTTTTAATCTCACAAAAGAAACTGAGGGTTGCTGGGGGGAGGGGGTTTGGGAGAAGGGGGTGGGATTATGGACATTGGGGAGGGTATGTGCTTTGGTGAGTGCTGTGAAGTGTGTAAACCTGGTGATTCACAGACCTGTACCCCTGGGGATAAATATATATGTTTATAAAAAATAAAAAATTAATTTAAAAAAAAAAAAAAAGCTCAGAGTCTAGGACGAGAAACACTAGTGTCCAAAGTTGTATGCATTATTAAAAAAAATTTTCTCTGTAAAAAAAAAAAAAAAAAAAAAAACACCTTTTAGAGTTTCCTTATGTTTTCTGTTTTTTGTTTGTTTGTTTTGTTTTGTTTGCTTTGGTGGCAAAACACTTAACATGAGCTCTAACCTCTCAACAAATTCTGAAGCACACAGTTCTCCATTGTTTACTATAGATAATATTTTATACACCAGATCTCTAGAACTTATTCATCTAGCATAACTGACTAACTAGTTGTATTTCCTCATCCCCAGCTTCTGTAAACCACTATTGTGACTTGGAGAGCAAAGGCAAAAGAAATGTAGAAAAACATTAAACTTCCTTACTACTTAACAGCCCCACTGACCAATATTTAAGACAGGCAGAGTGCCCTTCCTTTAGGAACTCAACTGCCTCTGTGTTAATACTTTGCTAAAGACAAAAGGAAACCTTAGCTTGACATTAGCAGGATCTCTAGGATCCTGTAAGTCTTCTTTAACATATAAAAATCTCTTTGGGAACTTTCTTTATCTCTACCCAACCAAGATATATGTTAGCAATCATCCTCTAAACATTTGGCCACTGACATTATCTAAAGGGTCTCATGACTAAGGTTTTACTTGACAATAGTAAATGACAGTAGCTAACCCCTCAAGGCCATGGAAATGTTTCTTCCAAATTCCTTAGAGACTTACGCTATCCTTAACCCCCTCCCAACTTGAAAGGATATAAATGACCACTCCTCATCACCCCAGAGCAGTTATTTCTTCCCACAGGTCCTGTCCCTGTGCTTTAATAAAAACAACTTTTTTGCACTGAAGTTGTCTCAAGAATTCTTTCTCAACTGCTCCCATTTCACAACTGTATTCTCTGAGTCCATGGGTTTGACTATTTTTGATACCTCAAAAAAGCATAAAAGTTGTCACCTAAGTTTTTAACATGCTATCCTATGAAGAAACTAAAAATCTTAGATGTTTATGAAGTGTAATATTTAATTTACTTTAATTAACTTAAAAAAAGATTTTATTTATTTATCTGATGGGAGGGAAGAGAAAAAAAGAGAGAGAGCACAAGAGCAGGGGGAGGGAGAAGCAGACTTCCACTGAGCCGAGAGCCCAATGTGGGGCTAGATTCCAGGACCCTGGGATAATGACTGAGCTGAAGGCAGACACACAAATGACTGAGTCACCCAGGCACCCCTAATTTACTTTAATTTAAATAATCAGTAATGTGTTGATAAAACAATCTGAGTCTGTTGATTAACACCAGAGTGAGATCACCATCCCTTGCAAAATTTTGGCAGTGTCTCAGAGGAAGGGGAAAAAAAAAAGACAGATTTATAGAAAATCTGAAGTTTGATTTAAGGCAAGTCTTTTCATATGGGAACTTGATTAGAACTGGAAAAAAAAAAAAATGGTGTTTTTCCCTGGTGGAAACAACAAGGCAAAGATTCTGTGGCAAATGATTCATGCAATTTTAGGGTGCAAACTGTCTCTTGATGAGTATTTCAGCAAATTCCTGTAATGGACAAATCAAGCTCTTTGCCTGGGCATGTGGCTTTCAGAAAAATAATACTAATATCAATAATGACAGTATAATAACAAAGTCAGGTTGACGTAGATAATAAAATAGTTTCAATTTTCAGCGTCCAGGCTGTGTATGCAGACTGACAGTTTCGTTTCTCAGTGTGATTTCTATTTGTATGGCTCTAGCTAAGAAAGCCACAATGAATAAAATAGCATCTATCCTTCAGGATCTCAGATTTGTAAAAACTAAAAACAAACAAACAAAAAACAAACAAACCCCTAATAATTATATCACTATAATGTTGATGTTATAGCTATAGAATAAGTAGTTCAGAGAAAGAAACATAACTCTAAGAAATTGCAGTAAATGTTTCTTTGAAGAGCTCATATCTCAGCTGAGCCTGGAAGAAGGATTAACTGAGTGCAGTAGGGCTAAGAGGTAATATTCCAGGAACGAAAAATAACAGCTACAAGTTCAGTAGGATATTTGGAAGAACTCAAGGTATTCAGAGAACCCATTTGGCTTGGCTGATAATGCTATATCCAAATACAATACACAAGAGGTTAGGTAAGTGAAGAACCTTGAATACTATCCCATATTTTGACTTTATATGTAGGCAAAGGGGCGTAATTATAGGAAAAATGAATAATACTGGTAACTGCTAAAGAAAATTAATATCCAAATTCTATTCTTTAGTCTTAGAAACTGAACCCTTGGAACTGAAAAGTCCTGGTTTCCCTTTAGGGCAGATGGAGATTAACAAGCACAGGGCTTTTCTTATGCTTTTTATGGTATTGTTATAATGCTGATTGAGAATCTGCCTGCAATAAAGCCAATAATACCACAGTTATACTTGAACAAGATGGATTTGACAAGTCTCTGCAGAGTTCATCTAAGGAAAAGAAAATAGACTATCACCCAAAATATATTATATTACAAGCACCCTTTAGAGTCCTTTTACTTATCTCAGACTACTTTGGGATTGAGCTCAATGAAAGATAAGTAATAATAGACAAGAGAAAGAGAGAGAATTAAAAGAAGGATATAATACCATGATTAGAAGTGATAGGCAAAGAATGGCCACAAGTGGATCACACTTCTTCAATACATATATATTAAATCAGGTATTAATTCACTGAATAATTTTTTTAAGATTTTATTTATTTGATATATAGAGAGAGATCACAAGTAGATAGAGAGGCAGGTAGAGAGAGAGGAGGAAGCAGGCTCCTGCTGAGCAGAGAGCCTGATGCGGAGCTCGATCCTAGGACCCTGAGATCATGACCTGAGCCGAAGGCAGAGGCTTAACCCACTGAGCCACCCAGGCATCCCTGAATAATGTTTTTTGATACTTCCGGCATTCTAAGAACTTAAACATAATGGGAAAATAAACACAAGTAATCTCTGGTTGTTGCCTTAGAAGATCCCACAGTCTCCAAAGAGTGACAAAGAAAGTGAGTTAGCAGTTAACTATAAAATGTCTTTAATTTAATGTATATATTTCTATTGTGATGTGTATTATATTTAATACACATATAAGGCTAGAAAGTACAGCTCTGAGAAAGGAGAAAGGAAAGCCAGTCACTAAGGAAGGTTAAGAATCAAAAGACATTTTTTAAAATGTAAGAAATCTGGGTATGTTTAAATCTGATGATTATTGGAGAAGAAAGGAATCCAAAGAATGTAAGTGGAGGCTTGATCAAGGGTTAATGTTTTGTGAAGTGGGTATTTCAGAAAGAAAACAAAACAAAACAACAAAAGAAAGAATATTAGCAATAAATTATTTGAAGAGATTCATAGTTAATTCTCAAGGAGAGAAAGTATAGTAAAAACCAAATAGGCTTAGCATGTGAAAGAAAGAGGAAGGGTAAGGGGAATGCACGTTATGATGGTAATGGAGCAGTGAATAAAAGATCTATTCAGTTGTAGATGTCTTCATCTGACAACATGCTATTCAAGTTGTCTTGAAGTAAATCCAAATTCTGATGAACAGGAAGGTACAAGGCAGTAATCAGATATTCAACTTATTCATTGTTTTTTATCTACCATTTACCTATCTATCTATATCTATCTATCTGTCTGTCTTATATTGGATACTTCCAATTCTTGGTCTTTGGAGTGTGTGACTCAGTAGAGAGAAAAAAACAATTATTGAGTGAGATATATATATATATATATATATATATATATATATATATATGCAGGAAGGGAGAGAGAGAGGAGGAAGCAGGCTCCCCGCTAAGCAGAGAGCCTGACTCAGGGCTCAATCCCAGGACCCTGGGATCATGACCCGAGCGGAAGGCAGAGGCTTTAACCCACTGAGCCACCCAGGTGCCCCTTTATTTTTATTTTTTTTTTTACCCCAAGTAAGTTATGGTTTAATGTCATCTTGGTGCAATTAAGAATAGCATACCTTTTTACTCTTAGGACAGTCCTTATTAGGATAATTAATTTAAAGTTGTCCTAGTTATTGGAATTGAAGTCATCATGTAATACAAGACTGGACTTTGGAATGGGTCCTCAGATTAATATTGATGTCACCAAATATGATGGTAGGATTTGGAACAGGAAGAGGACAGTGAGATGGGTAACAAAGTCTTCCGAACTTACAAAAGACTGATCAAATTAACATGGAAGACAAGGATGAAGACCAAAAAAGATTGTCTGACTCTGTAGAAGATTCTCATAGAAGTGGAGTTGTCTTTTCTTTCTTACTTTTAAACATATAGAGGTAATAGTAATAGATCCCTAAGTATACCTGGGTACTCACTAATTCCACTTATACTCATGAGTTGTACAAAAATTAAGACCATTTCTTCAAAAGAAATGTAAAAGTAGCATCTTTCAGGGAGCCCTATGTTTTTCCTAGTTCAGGCAAGTTGATGAGAGCATGGAAAGAGATTCCACAAATTCTAAAAGGCAGAGGTATGAGAAAGGGTTAAGGAAATGTTGTGTTAGGTAAAAGGAAGCACAATTTAGTTTTTTGTAAATACCTCTGATTACAGTTACTAGCATTTTAGGTAGCGATCAAGCATGGCAGGACTGTAAAGCATTATCATTTTAAGTGAATAGACATGATTTTTTAAAGAATTGATTCCAGGAGTTATCTATACAAGGAAAGGAAAATAGGCAAATGGTAGAACTCAAGCTGGGTCAGCTGCAGCTTAAACTGATTCTACTTCTGTGGATGACTAGATCAGGGGAGCAGGTTGGCAGTGGGACAAACCAATTCCCAGGACTGTCACTTCCAATTTGAAAGAGCAACAACTTCTCCAGGCTAAAAAGAAGATGTATTTTTTGGAAAGGGCCAGAACCTCTCCAAGAAGAGAGTGGAAATGGAGGAGGTGGCTTTGGAATGGAAGAGAAGGTCCTTGGATATGTGTTCAACTGTCAGTGGGATACTCAAGTTTAAAATATCTGCAAAAGTTGGAAAAATATCAGACTCAACATTCTGTAGAATTATGTTTAGCTTAAGAAAACTATTTGCAAACCACTTTCTTTGAGTAAATCATCAGAATTAAGACAATGAAAGAAGCAGGAGAGGGTACAAACAGAAAGGAAGGCATTGGAAAAAGGGAAGAGAGAACGCATCCACCTGTTGTGAAGTTAAAAAAAAAAAAGGAGAAATTAATGAAGTAGGGAAAAAATAGTGCCCTCAAAAGTAAGCAGAGAATTTCAAAAAGCAGAATATCAGCAATGTGAAATATAAGGGCAATCCCATTGAATGAGAAAAATGCCTTGACAGGTATGAAAGACCTTGATGGGTCTTTCTAAAAATCTTCTGCAAAATGATACTAGGTAAGTTTTTCTAGCAGGCTGTGTATACCAGTGGGCTTCCTATAATAATATGGTATTACTGGTAATGATTAAAACTCTATGCAACCGCTCTGGAAAAACAGCATGGAGGTTCCTCAAAATGTTGAAAATAGAACTGCCCTATGACCCAGCAATTGCACTACTGGGTATTTACCCTAAAGATACAAACGTAGTGATCCGAAGGGGCACGTACACCCGAATGTTTATAGCAGCAATGTCCACAATAGCCAAACTATGGAAAGAACCTAGATGTCCATCAACAGATGAATGGATAAAGAAGATGTGGTATATATACACAATGGAATACTATGCAGCCATCAAAAGAAATGAAATCTTGCCATTTGTGACAACGTGGATTGGAACTAGAGCGTGTCATGCTTAGCGAAATAAGTCAAGCAGAGAAAGACAACTCCCTGATATGAGGAAGTGGTGATGCAACATGGGGGCTTAAGTGGGTAGGAGAAGAATAAATGAAACAAGATGGGATTGGGAGGGGGACAAACCATAAGTGACTCTCAATCTCACAAAACAAACTGAGGGTTGCTGGGGGGAGGGGGTTTGGGAGAAGGGGGTGGGATTATGGACATTGGGGAGGGTATGTGCTTTGGTGAGTGCTGTGAAGTGTGTAAACCTGGTGATTCACAGACCTGTACCCTTGGGGATAAAAATATATGTTTATAAAAAATAAAAAATTAAAAAAAAAAAAACTCTACAGGCAGGTAACACTGCAAAGACTAATAGGTTGTCCCATACTGAGTGACTATAAAGATAGTCCTGTTGTTAGTGGATTCTGTAGCTGCTCAAACACATTATCTCTGGGTTTCACAGTCTGACTCTTTCTTCCTTTCATTGATTCAACACATATTTATTGAACTTCTTGTATGCACCAGTTATAGGCTGGTCACTGTCTTTCAGAAAACACTATCATATTTCTGAAGACTGAAGGGTATATCTTTTTTGGGGAAAGGATAACAGAAGTGCAATAGTTTTTTAAATATTTTTTTAGTGGCTTTGCCTATGACTATGCACAGTTATCAGGAGACTCTAAGTATTCAATATGTGTGTTGTTTTGTTTTTAATCAGTTCCCAAGCACCTTACTTCATGAAACTTCCTTTATCTATTTGCCAGTGTGCATCATGATGCCATAAAACACCCTCACTTTGCATGTACTGGACGGTGTCTGTTTGCATATCTGATGGGGCACAATCAGCAAATAACAGCTTGCAGGTGCTTATCTTAAACACTCCCAACTATTATTACAACTATTGGGTTAAAAGCCAGGATAGAAAGAAAATATCTCTGAGTCTTTGGGTATATAAAATGTTGAAATAGAAAACAAACCAAGTGTCAAAGAACATAAATCTCCTTGTCAAGAGAGTCACTTAGATCAGCATTTCCCAAAATATTCTCTGGAGAACAGTAAGAAGCAAGAAACTAACTTATTAAAGGGATTTTGGTCAACTAAGTTTAGAAAGTGTTGCCCTTGAATAAGTTAAGGAAGTTTCTTTGCAGCAAGACATAAAACCTTTAATTTGATACTGTGCTTTATAATCACTAATCACATTGAAAAAATGGCCAGTTTTTCACCTAGAAACACTAATCACTTCCTTTACTAATATTGGTACTTTTTGGAAATCTTTTTGTTGAAATCTTATCTTAAGAAAAAAGATGACTTATTTTATAAAGGTGTTTCAAATCTTTTAAAGAATGTGTTTCCCCAATTAAAAAAACAAAAAAAAAAACACAAACAAACAAAAAACAACAAAAACACAAACAGAAAAATACCTTATAATAATACAATTCAATTGAGAATCCTTGTTTGATTCATTACTTAGTTTAAACAGAACACACAAATTGACATTTCTAATACAAATAGGCAGGTTAAAATCTGTGGAAAATGTATTATCGTTAGTAAATGATGTTTTTTAATATGCTAAAATATATGATTCTTTAAAATCAGGGATAAATAATAAGCAGTAGACCATGTTCATTAAGGGCATATGCTAAGGAGATAATCTGTCCTGTGAACAAATCCTGATTTTGACATATACTAACTTAAATTAGGATAAGTTTCAAAGTTCCAAGTTCCTCATTTTTTTTCATCTGGGAAACTGAAAGAGTAATGGTAGCTAACCTCACAAAAGTAGTTAATAAATGTGAAACACAGAGTGCCTGCTTATAATATTGCCTAAGAAAGTTACATATTTTATAATTATATACAAAGGCATAGTGTTAAGCTCAATAAATGGGGAATGCCAACAATATAAAATAAAAAGGTTAAATTCAGAATGACTGACTACTATTCAAAATTATTTCTTATAAAATTCTGAAATGAGAATTTGATGCATTATGTAAATTAAAATCATTTATCTAAAGATATATTGTATACTTTACAAGTTACAACTCATATGAAACAATTTAATTTTATTTCTTAATGAAAACGCTAAACAACTTTAGGCAAATTTATTAATTGAGCTCAATTTTCAAACTAAGATTATTATTTATGTCTAATATTAAAGACTAATTTTTCCCTTCAAGGTATCTCACAGTCCCAAGCACAAATTATATGAAAAAGGAAATAGAGAAGTTAGGATAATTTGCTCAAGACTGCTTAACTAATAACTCACAGAACTGAAATTTGAATATGGCTCCATGTGATTTCAAAGTAATTACAACATGACACAATTTTTATGATGTTCAAAGATTTTTGAGCACAGAACCTAAAAGCTATGTCAGGTAAATAGAAATTTTTGCCATATAACCTAAGTTACTAGGAAGAGAAGAATACGTTTGTTTTGTGATCCATATGCTGGGATTTCAGCAAAAGTGTATAAACAAGAAATTATTTCAGATACTCCTTCACATTTAACAACCTTTAATGCAAGGACATAGAGCTTTATATCATTTAAATAACAGATGAGGTTCAAAACAATGCCCTGCTTTAAAAATGTAGAAGCTAATTGTTTAAGTCTCCAGGAACTACTTTGGAAAATTTAGGAGTTAATGTCCCCTGGGAAAATTTCATCCAGCTGCCTTTGATTAGGGAATAGACCAGTCAACTTGCTACCCTTCTATAAAAGTGTGCATGCCTCCTGATTTTGGAATAATTAGTCAATTTGGTTGTTGATGGCTGGTGTCCTGTAACTGGCTATGGAGAACAAAGGAAGGACAAAGAACATAGCGACAGAAAGGTTCTTTCTCAATCCAAAAAGAAAAAAAGAAAAAAAAAAAGGCATAAATTCTTCTCTGGTTGTCCTGATCTTGAAAAAAATTACAAAAAAGCTTCACTAAGCTACATCTTACTGACACAGTTTGTGAATAAAATATTCTCAACATTTTACAATGAAGTTTACAATTGTATGAAAGGAACACTTTGTTGCACAAATAAGACAGTGATGGACTGGTTACTAATTTTAAGAAATAAAGCAAGTGTACTTCTGTGTCCAATTATTATGAAAAATTATATGCCAATAAATTGGACAATTTAGAAGAAATGGATAAATTCCTACATACATAAAATCTTCCAAAAACTGAATCAGAAAGAAATGGAAAATCTGAACAAACTGAATGTTAGTAATGAAATTAAATTGGGGAGGGAAAAAAAAACCTGCAAAAAACAAAAGCCAAGGACCAGATGGCTTTACCAGTAATTTCTACTAAACATTTTAAGAATTAGCACTTATTCCTCTCAAACTATTCTGAAAAATAAAAGAGGAAGAAAAACTTCCAAATTCATTCTTTCACCCCACATCACCATAATATCAAAACAAATAAAGGCACTAAAAAACAAAACAAAATAAAACAAAAAACTACAGGGCAATATTTCTGATGCACATAGATGCAGAAATCCTCTACAAAAGTATTAGCAAACTGAACTCAACAGTACATTTAAACAAAAAAACAAACAAGAAAAACACTTGCTACAATCAAGTGGGATTTATTCCAGGGATGCAGAGGTGGTTCAGCATTCAAAAATCAATTAGTATGATTCATCACATTAATGAGAGAAAGGATAAAATCTATATAATTGTCTCAATAATGCAGAAAAAACATTTGACACAATACAACATCTACTCATGACAAAAATTCTCAACATAATGGATTTAGAGAGAATATAACTCAAGAAAATAAAGCCATATATGAAAAACCCACAGCTAACAACATACTCAGTGGCGAAAACACTGGAAGCTTTTTCTCTCAGATCAAAAGACAAGGATGTCCACTCTTGCTGCTTTTATTCAACATACTATTGTATGTTGGTGTTGTATTGTATTGTATTGTATGTTGTATTCAAAATAGTATTGGAAGTCCTAGCTGCAGCAAATAAACAAGAAAAAGAAATAAAAGACATCCAAATTGGTAAGGAAAAATAAAACTGACACTGCTTGCAGATGACCTGATACTATATATAGAAAACCCTAAAGACTCCACCAAAAATTACATGAATTCAGTAAAGTTACAGGATAAAAAATTAATATGCAGAAATAGTTGCATTTCTATACAGTAATAATAAAGTAGCAGAAGGAGAAACTCAGAAAACAATCCCATTTATAATTGGACTAAAAATAATAAAATACCTAGGAATAAATTTAACCAAGATGGTGAAAGACCTGTACTCTAAAAACTATAAAATACTGATGAAAGAAATTGAAGATGACATAAAAAATGGAAATATATCCCATGTTTGTGAATTAGAAGAGTTAATATCATGACTATAGTGCCCAAAGCAATCTATAGATTCGAGGCAATCCCTACCACAATACCAACAACATTTTTCACAGAACTAGAACAAATAATCTAAAATTTGTATGGAACCACAAAAGACCCCAATAGCCAAAGCAATACTAAGAAAAATAAAGCCGGTGGTATTACAGTTCCAGATGTGAAGATATTCTACAAAGCTATAGTAACCAAAACTGTTTGGTACTGGCACAGAATAGAATGCATCAATGAAACAGGATAGAGAGCTCAGAAATAAACCCACACCCATATGGTCAGTTATTCTTCGACAAAGGAAGCAAGAATATGCAATGGGGAAAGACAATTTTTTCAATAAATGGTGTCGGGAACACTGGTCAGCTATATGCAATAGAACGAACTAAGCCATTTTTTTACAGCATGTTCAAAAACAAACTCAAAATGATTAAAGACCTAAATGTGGGACATGAAAACATAAAACTACTAAAAGAACAAAGGCACTAATCTCTTGGATTTCAGCCTGAGTAACATATTTATGGATATGTCTCCTCAGGCAAGGGAAACAAAAGCAAAAACAAACTATTGGGACTACATCGAAATAAAAAGCTTTTGCACAGCAGAGGAAACAATCAACAGAACTAAAAGACAACCTACTGAATGGGAGAAGATATTTGCAAATGATATATCCGATAGGAGGTTAGTATCCAAACTATTAAAAGAAGTGATACACCTAACACCAAAAAAAGGAAAAATAAAACAAAACAAAAAGCACCTCAAGTTGAATAAAAAATGGTCAGGGTGATGGGGGGTGCCTGGGTGGCTCAGTGGGTTAAGCCTCTGCCTTCAGCTCAGTCATGATCTCAGGTTCCTGGGATAGAGCCCCACATCTGGCTCTCTGCTCAATAGGGAGCCTGCTTCCTGATCTCTCTCTGTCAAATAAATAAACAAAATCTTAAAAAAAAAATAATCAGGGGATCTGAGTAGGAATTTTTTTCAAAGACAACATACAAGTGGCCAACAGACACAGAGAAAGGTGCTCAATGTCACTAATCATCAGGGAAAATCAAATCAAAACCTCAATGAGATAACACCTCACATCAGTCAGAATGGCCAGTATCAAAAAGACAAGAAACAAGTGTTGGTGAAGATGTGGAGAAATGGAAACCCTCATGCACTGTTGCTGGGAATGCAAACTGGTGCATTTACTGAGGAAAACAATATAGAGCTTCCTTAAAAAAATTAAAAATAGATCTGCCCTATGATCCAGTATCCACTACTGAGTATTTAGCCAAAGAAAACAAAAACACTTATTTGAAAGGATATACACACCCCTACATTTACTGCAGCATTATTTACAATAGCCAAAATATGAAAGCAATCCAAATGTCCATTAACAGATGAATGAATAAAGATGACGTGTATATATATGTACAATGGTATATTATCCAGCCATAAAAAATGAGATTTTGCCATTTATGAAAACATGGATGAACCTAGAGTGTATGATGCTAAGTGAAATAAGTCAGACAAGAGAAAGACAAATACCGTATGATCACATTTATATGTGGAATCTAAAAACCAAAACAAACAAAAACCAAAAAACAGATTCTTAAAAGAGAACAAACTGGTGGCTGCCAGAGGGGAGGTTGGTGGGGAAATGGGCAAAATAGATAGAGGGGAGTAAGAGGTACAAACATCTAGTTATAAAAAAACTAGTCATAAAGATAAGAAACACAGCATAGGGAATACAGTCAATAATACTGTAATAATGTTGTATGCTAACACCTGGTGATGTCATTTACTGTGGTGAACATTAAATAATGCACAAAATTGTTGAATCACTATGTCATACACCAAGAAATTAATATATAACATTGTATGTCAATTACGCTTCAATTAAAAGAAAGCCTACAAATAAGAGAGTGGGGACTGGCTAATCAGTCATAGACTGGCGGTCATGTTAGGGCATAGAGCAAATGTGCTTCTGTGTCTGTTCATTTCTTCCAAAAATGTTATTAATTCTATCGCAAGGATACAACTTTTATTCACAATTAGCTATTTGCAAGTGTAGACTCCTTTTAGTTATTCTTTTTATAGCTGAGTTTAGCCAAATTTGGTCTTTGTTTAAAATAACTTATTTCTTATTAGCTAAATGCTAGTAGAAATGAGGGCAATAATTCAGGCATTGGAAATATATTTAATTTCCCTAATCACTCCATTTGTGTGCCTAATAATTCAAAACCTTTAGTTAGAGCTTACCCTTCCCATCCTCTGTGACATATGCAACATATCCACATTCAGATATAACTTCTATGTCCTTAAGGAAACTCAGTATTTAGTAAAGATTAATTGTAAGTAATAAAATAAGAGTTTCTATATAAAAGCTGGGTGAGAGGTGTAAGTTTTATTACAAAGCATTATTTTTCCTATTTTAACTAGTTTTGCTTTATTCTACTTTTCTTTTTTAATTAGTTAAAACAATCAGTTGATTACTCAACCTTCAAATTAATTATGTACATATCTTTTGGTAGAACATTCCACTACTAGCAATTCATTCAAAAGAAATAACAAGCACATAGAGAAAATGTTATATACTAAGATTATCAAGGAAGAATTGCTTGTAATAGTGAAAAGCTGAAAACTACCTAAATGCCCATTTATGACTTCAAATTAAAAACTGTATGATTATCTATAAAATGAAGCATTATAAAACCATTAAAAAAGAAAACTATAATATAATTTATATAACTATAATATAATTTATATAACTGTAATATAACTATAATATATAGTTATATTATAAACTATAATATAATTTATATAACTACAAATCAACTATAAAGAAAGATGATTAAAATACACTAGGTAAAAAAAGCAGAGTCTGTAACATATGAATATATATACAGACTCAAATATATATATATAATATATATGACATTTTTATATTCATTTAATAAAACATGTTCATTATGCTTATCCATGTGAAACGGGGATTGTCAGGATTTTTTTTTTCTGTTGCATATATTTCTGCACTTGATACTTTTGAGGAAATATATCTTTTCTCTCTAATTAAATTATAAAGACAAAAAGGGAAATAACATAGGAAATACATTTTAAACTATGTGCTTATAATTATATTCATTTAAAACAAGTATATATAAGAGATTCTTGGTTGTATTCATAAAACTATGAGTATTTTTATGATCTTTGATACAATTAAAATCTAGTGAGACACAGTGACACATACTGGGTAGAAATACTTCTTTTTATTAAGATGAGATCTCATTTTTAGAAAAAAATATACACAGGTATACCTAGATATATGTATATATGTATTTAGGTAGATATAGGTATTGGTAGAGATATCAGAAGTCATTCCTGAAGCAGATGAACACATTTATCTACATGCTTCTTTTGATCCTGTCATTTCAATGGTCCCACTTTTCTGTTAAGCCAGAGATGCATACTAAGTTACAACAATGACATTTCCATGTAGGCTCGCTGATGGCGTTTTGGGCATTCTACATGCCGTCCAATAGAAACTTATAAGCTTTTGCAGTCTGATTACTCTTCTGATTCCAAACATCACCAGTCAACTATTTCTAGGCATTAAAAGTGTTTTGAATCACTTAATACTTTCGTTGCTGATGTGACTTGAAAAGCCCTATCAACAAGTAAGCTCAAATTCAAATTCTCTGGGTGGGGAAAAAAACCTCCCCATGTAGAGGGATCGCTCCGCCTGGCTAAGGCCACAGTGAGGCCTCAGGATTTCAGCAACCCAAATAAATTAATTAGTGGAACCACCAATTAATTTGCAGCCCATTTATCAGAAAAGCTTAATGACTCTGACATAAGCCCGTATCTCATTTCACAACCTGCTGTACCACTCCTGCTCCCTGCAGCTGTTCCATGTTGTGCCGTGAACACCAGCATGCTTGCAGAATGCTGGGCCAGAATTAGTGTCCCCGGGTTCTCCACACCTCTGGGGCAGGGGCCTGGCAGAGATCTGGGCCAGCTGATGTGGCCGTGATGCCAGACTTTTTTTTCCTCTTCTGCCCAGTCCTTTTGGCCTGTTTACATGACATTAGCAGATGGTTCCCTACTCTCAGACGTTTTGCAAAAAAGAAAAAAAAAAAGTTTTATTATTGTCATTGCATTTTTCATGTTGAGGGGAGGTGAGATCTGGAATGGGAGGGAGGTCCCTGGGAGACACATGTGCTCCTCAGAGAAAAATGGTAAAACATCGACCTTTACCTTTATTAAAGGAAAAGGAATTATGTACTAACTAGGCCGTTTGTTCACACCACTCGTTTAGTCGGTATTTAATATCTTATTGCATCTTGCTTATCTTAAAAACATACAGATAGATGAAACATGAAACACGGGAACATTTCAGGGAATATGAAATCATTCTATCTCCTTTGTAAATGTTAGTTTATATGGTTCATTTTCTCGGGAAAAAAATAACTCCAAAAAAGTGCAAGAGGAAAAATAAAAAGCAGACCCAAACCACAGCTCTTTTTCTGCAAATGATTACTCAAAATGTTGCCCCTCCGTACTTTCATTCCTGCCACATCAATTTTTCTTTTTCACTCCCACTGACTTTAACACAAACATGGTTTTTATGTATGGATTGCAGTTTGTAATCTCCAAATTTAAAGTCAGCAGTGTTTTAACTCTGTGTTACCACCTCGGGGTTTTTAGGTAACTATAAAATTTAGCTCAGAAGAATAGCAAAGCTGTTAATCACTGATTATAACTGAAGTGATATTCAAGTTGCTTAAAAGTGAGAGTTATGTCATGTGTCAAGAAGTTCTTTTTGATTTTGGCTTATCTGTTCCAGAAGAGAAAAGCCATATTTCATTCATTATCTATTACATATGCAGAAAAATGGACAAGGCAATATGGAACTCAGATAATTTAAGGGGAATGACTGAGAGAGAGAGAGAGAGAGAATGATTCTTTCTGGCAAGTTAAGGCAGTTCATAGGTCCAATAGGGAAAAGTCCATGGGTTTAGGCAATGAGAACTAAAAAATGAGATGAACATGTCATTAAAACCAAAAAGAACACCAGGGAAAATGTGGGTAGAGGCTTAGGGAGGATGACATGTAAGAATTACATGTGAATTTATATCCACTAGCTGCATCCACAAAATTACTGATAGAGCATTATTTCTTCCTGAGAATGCCTCCTGCATTGAAATCCTTTTCAGTATTGGTCATCAATGAGATGACCAAAAGTCATCATGAGTAATGTTGGTCCATGAGAGAAAACTTAAACTGTTTCCTATATAGATCAAATGCTTGAGTGCCACCTATCAGGAATGGATACTAGAAAAAAAAGCTAGAATGTAATACTGATAGAGCATTATTTATTCCTGAGAATGCCTCCTGCATTGAAATCCTTTTCAGTATTGGTCATCAATGAGATGACCAAAAGTCATCATGAGTAATGTTGGTCCATGAGATAAAACTTAAACTGTTTCCCATCTAGATCAAATGCTTGAGTGCCACCTATCAGGAATGGACACTAGAAAAAAAGCTAGAATGTAATACTAAGCCAATTCTCTTAAGTTTAAGAGGAACATTGTGAACATTATGCCACGTATAAGATACATATAATAATTATTACATATAAAAATATGTAAAAATAATTACAAATAAAAAACAAGTCCAGGTTTAGGTAAAGAGAGACTTAATAAAATGCATTATTGCAAGAATAGGAAAAGAGACCATTGCGATGGAAAAAGGAGCTATTTCAGCAAGAACACTCTGCCCGTGAGAATTGCAGCATCTCAAAGGTTAGTCAGAGAAGGGCTTTTCTTTTATAGGGAGTAGTAAACAAAGCTAGAAAGAACTGGGTACCAGTGAGTAGGATGAAAGTGTTGTTTGATAGGACAGTAGATCAGAGACTGTTGTATTATGAGGTCAGCTATTCTCAGGAGGAACCCAAAGTGGGGTTGTATGCAGGCTCAGGCTGAGTGCAGTGGTGGAGAGGGCTCCTAAGTGCAGGGGCCTGGGGGAAGGAGAGAAGCTTAACTCAAGTTTGGTCAAGTTAATATATAGCAGATGTTTTGTCCAGCTTGGCCAGTGGGTAGCAGTTCAACTAACATTTATGAACCAAAGCATGTGAATTTCAAGGGCCTGTGTCTGCCTTGTCATATGAAAAAAAGGGGGAACAACTATGAATCTTATATAAATCATATGGGGAAGGATAAAGTTCTTTCCAGAGCGCAAACAGGTGAGAAGATTTCGTATTGTTTCTATTTTCCAGCAGCACTGGGCTACAATAAAATATAACAATGTCAGCATCATGCTCATAGGAATTTTTTCAGCTTTGTTTACTAATGTACGTTCAGTACCTAGGACAGCACCCAGTTCATCATCGGTCTTCAGGGCATATTTCTGAATGGAGAGTAAATAAATAAAGGAAATAAGATTCACTGGGATAGAGAAGAAAAGAAATAAGTGTTCAAACTATTTTAGATTACACTATTTCATAGTTCAAAGACAATGTGTCTGATTTGAGGAGTGGACGGTAGGGCACCAAACTTGAGAGGTAAGAAGTGATGTTCTTCTGGGAAGAGAAAGTTACTTTCTTTACTGTTTTCCTAAACTGAGAAACAGGCAAGCTTTTTGCAGAATGAATTTAGTAATATGCCTAAATCTGTCAAGCAGAAGAATCACATTTCAAAGTTGTTGCTATTATCACCTCCCTTTGTAAAAGAGTTCTCATTTACAAAATAGAATTTGAATGTTCCCAAACATAAGATTCTTATTTATTTTCTCTTTAGGAACTGTATCTTGTTTTTAGTCATGATAGCAAAGTGTCACTAATGACATCAATAATCCATATACTTCAAAGTATTTGCACAGAGATAGATTCATTTGACCTTCATGACAACCCTAGGAAGAAGGGTAAGAAAATTTGGATTATACACAACAAATATTAGAAATTGAATCTATAGAAGTGATATTTCTATGGCCTTTTAGGCATTTAGAGGAGAAAACTGGATTATGGCCAAGTCAGTGTTTCTCAACACATTTTTTTTTTTAGCCAAAAGAATTCTTAATAACATTATTTTCTTTGTCACCTTCTCACAAAATCCTAACAGCACAAGTAAGCTATGTATGTTTTTATGTAATATATAATTATGTATCACTCATAAAATAGATTTTAATTTTTTTTTCCTCGAGAACCAATGTTTTTACCACTTGTGGAAGAGATCTTCCCACTGAGAATACATGGCTTAGGCTTGAAGTCCCCACTATCCCCACATGATTCTACACAGCAAGAATGCCTATACTGACATACTGTCATATCTTACTTAATCTGCATAATATGTACTCCCATTTTATGGATGAGAAAAATCAAAATCCATAAAGTTTAAAGGATTTGTGCAGTGACACATATCTAGTTCATGCTAGAAAAAAAAATCAAGTTAGTACTTCTAATACAAAATATTTTAAACACATCTTTAAAAATGATTTGTTTATTTTAGAGAGGAGTGGAGGGACAAAAGGAGAGAGAGAGAGAGAATCTCAAGTAGATTTGCCCCTCAGTGCAGAGCCCAATGCAGGGCTTGATTTCACAACCTCAGTTCATGACCTGAGGTGAAATCAAGGGTTGAATGCACCATCTACGAAGCCATTCAATATAAGATATTTTAAAAGACCATTCAGGGTTTTGTACCAATAGAAACTTGCTATCTTAAGTAGACATTTTCATACTTCTGAGGAAAATACACTTTCCCAGTATTCTAAACAAACAAACAAAAAACCAAAGACCTGATAAAGTAGTAGTATCTCTGATCAAAGTTGATACACCACTCTCCTAAACATACTGAGGGCAGGAATAGATGTTTTTTCTCTTTCCTGGCACTGTACAAAGGTCCTGATATTACAGTTGTTGTTTTGAAAACATCTGTTAAATTACTTTTGAGTGAATGAATAAATAAAGGTCCTGTTCTTACAAATACAATATGGAATAAAAATATATTTTTTTGTATTCTTATTAGCTGGAGAATATATGATTCCCAATGGAGAAGAATACATCATAACACGGAACAAAGTGCTGAATATATGTGTGTTTATATTAAAACTGATAATAAAGACCACCCTTTAACATTGTTATTCCATGAGAAATGCCAGTTTATTGAGCCTCTATCCATCTGGTCCTAAGCTTTATACTTTAAAGATAAGGTTCAAGAAACCTAATGAGGACCAGGGTGTGAGCTCTATCACTGGAGTCTTAATATTTTAGAAGAGAAGGATTTCGCTGTAAGACTGGATTAGGAAACATAGCTGAGACCTAAAACAACCCAGAATTTCCCTCCATACTAAATTTTGCCTTTTAACCTGCTTATGACAGGAGTGAATTCCACAAAGTACATGCCATGAACCATACAGAACTCAGCCAACCTTACTAATTTAATCACTGGAAAAAGATAAAACTAGAAAAATACCAACCTCAACACGTGCAATGTAACTATCAACATGGAAAAAGTAGAGGGGGGCTTTGATTCTTATATAGATTCAAGAAACTGGGATGAAGGAGTAGAGAGAGAGAGAGGCATGCAGGCAAAGAAGTGAGGAAGGAAGGAAGGGAAAAAAGGAGGAAGGAAGGAATGATTTGTGCTGTGATGCATGTCTAGTTCATGCTAGAAGAAAACAGAAAAGGAAGCCAGGGCTATATACGGAGCAAAGTGGAATGATTTCTACCAAAAAATAAAGAAAGATGGAGAAATGAGATTTTCTACCTAGAATCTTCAGTAAAGCAGGTGCTTTGAGTTGTTTTTCAATGTTAGTAGTAGTCATCGCAATTTGAGTTACAAGTGACAGAAAATCAATAGAGCTTGTTTTGGCAAGAAGGTTAATTTATGGGAAGCATGTGAGAGTATTACTTGTAATAGAAGAAATGTTGGAAAACTAAACTGTAAGAAGGAGAGGAATGAATAGATTAGGATGCCCCCAAGTCTTACTCTATCCATCTGTCATGTCTGCCTTCCTCTGGAAAACACACTTCATGCATGCCTGTGTTCTGTTCTGTTACACCTCAGACCCCTTGACAGGATCCACAGTCATCACTGACAGGGCCTGGACCTCATAGTCTAATGAAGAGCTTTCCCTCAGTTCTGTGAGAAAACAAATCTACAATTCTTACTGACCCAGCTTTGGTGAGTAGTTGAGATTGATCCACAGGGTCAAGGAGAGCAGATCATGCAAACCAGATCTAGGCTATCCAGAGTTAAGACAGCCCCTAGAACCACATGGTTAAGCAGCAGCAGGAATTATAAGGTTCTTAATACAATATGCGTTTAATTATCGGGGCTTATATGTGGGTAGATTGCCACCTTGAGAGAGAGGCTGACCAAGTCAGAACAGAACCACTTTTTCTCATAGCAGTGATATTAAATAGTACAGATGTAGCTCCCATTAAACAAATGAAGAATAGGAAAAATATCAAAATAATAATTGAATGGAAAGTGAGATTATTCACATGAAAATAAGTTTTTAGGTAATAGCCATGATAGATTTTCATTTTATTATGCTCCCTTGGGACATAATGTTAATAAATCAATCATTGATAATCTCAGATGCTGGGGATAAGACAGTATGAACACTTTTCATGGTTACCAGTATTTAGTAGCAACTATCCTATGAAAAGAATGTTGGTACGATACAGAAAGCAGTCTTCCACTACAGAAGCCCCAAATGTCAGACATTCCTTTTACTGGCTTTTGTTGTCCCTATAATGTATGCATTTGACAAATTTTTGACCTACCCTAAACTGAATCACAAGCTATTGAAGCAAAGAATTGAGGCAGCTGGCATCAGAAGCAGAAACATCCAGTTCATAGGGTATCAGGACAAGCTGTGGCAAGAGCCATCTTGATGGACTAGTTCTGGGCTCTGAGCCTAGCTGCTCTTCAGTTTTCTTTTTTTCCTGATCATTTTCTGAGGCTGATTTTCCAGCCTTCTGCATTTCTTGGCACTAACCAACATGCTTATAATAAACTCTTTTTCTGCTTAAATAAGTCACAATTGATTTTTGATGTCTGTGACCTAGGTCTCTACTTGGTGCACTAGAAGAACTCAATAAGAACTCTTAAAAACTACAGCCCTCTAAGAATACATTGCACGCAATGTTAAAACCTCTGGGAATGTGTTTTGTAGTTCAGCGAGAAGATAAGGTATGATTTATACAGAGCTTGTCAGAAATGCAGTTTGGCCCAAAGTAAGGAAGACTCGCACTTAGTCTTTGTGAATGTATTAAAGTCATTCTCAGAATATAAGAAGAAACTTAATTAATTAAGGCTTCTAGTCTTTAAACATTTCCTATAAGAAAATTTTTTAGATGTATCTTTAATTGCCCCACCAACTGAATGAAGTTTCGGAAATGTTCTTTCTCTTTCCCTATTAATATATAACACAACCTTTATTAACAGATTTAAGTATAACAGTAGAGACACCAAAGAAATACAAATACTCAAAAAATCATGGTATCATGACAAGTAAAGAGTTGGAATTCTACTGGTTGCAAAATCCAAGTAGGTCACATTTATCATATGGTCTGGAATCTAATCAGATTAACAGAGCTTAAAACCAGCTTTCCACCCCAAGCCTTCCAAGAATTATTTAATTAACACAAGGGCTTGTACCTTTGATTTTAATCTCATTTCAAATTATGGTCCAGAGCCATATTGATTAATTTCAGAAAGTAATTTTCCAATTAACGTTTAGAAAGATACTCTACCACTTCTGCTCAGTAGAAATTTTCTATATTTTAATTCAATTCGTAGATATTTCATAATAAATTCCCAAGCAATTAGAATTTATGATTATGTTCTGAATTCATATGCAGATATGCTTTGTATAAAACATGTGTTCCAAAAATGTTGTATAAAAATCTATTTGTCTTAAATAAAATTATATTGCAAATCCTTAAAGAAACCATATTATTCATAATTTTTAAAAATCAGTTTATATCAATATCAATAGTATTTTTTTTTTGGACAGTAGTTTTTAACAAAGTTATCAGTTTTAATATTTATAGTTACAAGAAGTCAAAGCCCTTTAAACTATCTCTAAATGAGTATCTGTCAGGTATATATGGTAAAGCATATATAAGAATAATAGGGAATAAAAGTCTGCTTTATTAAAGGTGAATATGTTCATAAGAAACGCTTTGTAAATTCAAGAAAGAAATGACAAATTATGTATAGTGTAAGCCATGAGAAGGAAAATGAAGGAACAAATATCTGTTTGGCAACTTGGCAATTTTGCACAATATTTTACTTAGTTTAATGCCTACAGTAGTAAGGAAATGAATTACTATCCCCATTTCTAAAATGTAAAGAAGATGCTTGGATTGACTTATTTTGCTGAGCGTAATATATTCTATTTCCAACCATGTTGTTTCTTTCACTAATATGTAGAATTTAAGAAACAAAACAGATAAACATGGGGGAAAAAAAAAGAAAGAGGCAAAACCATAAAACAGACAAACTACCAGAAAGCAAACAAACTGAGGGCTGCCGGTAGGGAGGTAGGGGTAGGTTAAATGCGTGATGGGGATTAAGGAGGGCACTTGTGATGAGCACTGGGTGTAATATGTAAGTGTTGAATCACTAAGTTTTGTTCCTGAAAGTAATCTTACATTGCATGCTAATTAACTGGAATTTGAATAAAAATTCAAAACAAAAAAATAAAAATAAAGCAAGTCAGATTTGACATAAAAAATAAAAAAAGTAAAGATGATTAGAGTTTTAAAAAGGATTAGTTTAGGTAAAATGAGGAATTAGAACTTTGAGATAATTTTTAATCAGAAATGAATATAACTTAAACTTCTGAAAATGATTTCTTTTATAGTGTAACAAAGTCTAATAAGCAGTCAGTACATATTTGATGAGTTAATATATAGGTTAATTAAATGATTTAAAAATAACAATTTTTATTCCAATATATGTATTATCAATTTATCTGCAAATACTGTTTAAGTTTAAAAAAACTTTTTTTTTTAAAAAACATTCAAATCTTGGGGCGCCTGGGTGGCTCAGTGGGTTAAAGCCTCTGCCTTCAGCTCAGGTCCTGGTCCCAGGGTCCTGGGATCGAGCCCCGCATCGGGCTCTCTGCTCAGCAGGGAGCCTGCTTCCTCCTCTCTCTCTCTGCCTGCCTCTCTGCCTGCTTGTGATCTCTGTCTGTCAAATAAATAAATAAAATCTTTAAAAAAAAAAAAAAAGATTTAAAAAAAAAAATTCAAATATTTCCCAGAATTCTCTAGATAGCTTTTGCTTTCTCTTTCTCTCTCCCACCCCTTCTGCTATAAGGACACAGTGAGAAGACAACTGTCTGCAATCCAGGGAGAGAGTTATCACCAGACACAGATCCTGCTGCACCTTGACCTTGGACTTCTTGTCTCCAGGACTGTGATAAAGTAAGTTTTGATTATTTATATTACTTAGTCTATTATATTTTGTTCTGGTACCCTAGGCAGATTAAGACATAGACTTAAACAAATTACTGTATTTTTGGGCCATATATATTTATTTATTAAAGATTTTATTTATTTATTTGACAGACAAAGATCACAAAGATCACAAGTAGGCAGAGAGGCAGGAAGGGAGGCAGGCTACCTGCTGAGCAGAGACCTTGATGCGGGGCTCTATCCCAAGACCCTGAGATCATGACCTGAGCCGAAGTCAGAGGCTTTAACCCATTGAGCCACCCAGGCACCCCCCCAATATTTATTTCCAGAAATACTTTTCTTTCCAGGAAAAAAATACATATATATAAATATATATATATATATATATATATATATATATATTTATATATATATTTAGAGAGAGAGAGAGAGTGCAAAAGTTGCTTCTTTGCATCCCCACTTCTAGGTTAGGACTACTTTTGTTAATTAACTACTATTTTATATTTTCAAAAGTTGATTGTTTTCCCTCTCATTTTTAAATTTACTTTTTGTTGTTGTTACTGTGGAGTATCAAAAGGGAGTAGGCTAAGTGTATGTGTTCAGTCTAACTTCTCTAACCAAAAGTTAACTTATTTCAATCCTTTTCAAAATGAAAATTATAATTGATTCAGACCTTATTTTGTGAATAAAAAGGAAAATAGGGTAAATCTACTGTCTTCGCATCTAAACTTGGGCTCATAAAATCCAGAGAAAAAGCTCTCATCTATTCTTCAGTCATTCTGTCTGCTGTTCTTGGGTCCTTGCTCAGGTTCATAAGATCCACTCAAAAGCAAATTGTTCCACTGTTAACATTCACCCATCTGAGCCAAACTTGTGCATACAGTTACCAAACATTTACACAAATACCTTACCACTTCTATACATCCCATAGGAGCTGGGATTAGATTTCTACTGCTCAGAGAAACAGTATCATTCCCATGACCTTTCACTAAACCTAGCTGCATGCTAGCTATATCCTAGTCCCCTTACCCTCTCTTGTCTTTAAGAAGCCACTTCCATCAGACCACTTTCCACCTAGGGCAAGGTAAACATTTCCAAGGGTCTAAGCCAGGGGCTATTAATGAGGATGATACACCTCGGGAACATTGGTTGGTATGTTTCTCAGGGACATGTTGATAGTTTAGAGAACATTTAACAGGACAGGACCAGACATTCTGCAATTCACTGAACAGATCCACATAATGAAGAATTTTTTACATGCTTATGCCTTTCAAGTGTCTTGGTAGATATTCATTTAGGTGAAAATTCCAATATAGATACATGATCATATAATCTAACCCCATATTACAAATTAACATAAACTAATTTTTCAAGATTGTTGTATAAAATCAATTTCTTGAAGCATCCAAACTTCATGTATGAATACTGATGGAAGACTGGATATTGTTTTGTTCAGAACTTTTCTGTCACTTACTATATCTCCAAGGACAACACTTCCTAAAGAATTTGTGTGACCACTGCACTTGTGTTAGTTTGCATTTCCATGTATGGTTTTGACCACTAATTCATACCATCTAATAAAGTAATACAAATGTGCACATATTAAATTTCATATTGCTTTATAGTTAACATTTTTTATTTCTCTATTTGTTTCCATTATTTTAAGTTGACTTTTATTTAAATGTTTAGGTGGTATACATTATCTATAAATATCAATCAGAAGGGTACACAGGGGTATAAAGATACTTTTAAGGCAATTATGGTCCTGATAGGATTTAGAATCAAAAGGTTTACAGTTGCAAAGGAAACTCAAAGATTCAAAGCTTTATATACCTTCTTTGAATATAGATGCAACATACATTTTATTATTTATAAGAAGCCTACAGCAGAAAAATGAGACAGTTAATTCCTTAATAAGATTATTCTGCCTCATTAAATTTCCAATAGCCACATTGCTGTAAGACTAAAGGCATATGTCTTTTAAAGCTGTCATTTATTTACCATTTCAGCAGAAATCTCTTGACCATCTATTATAAACCAGATGACTGCATAATTATGGGTTTTTAAAAAAAATATCCTGAATGGATCAAAAGACTTACTCTGTTTCTCTCTCCTTCCCTTCATCCCTTTTTCACTTTCTTCTGTTTATTTTGTAAATTACTCAAGTAAGAAAATAGATACATTCTGCTTGTAAAAAATCAACGTAAAAACTTTACAGACAGGAAGAAACTCCTCTTTCAGCGTCCTGCACCTATGAAATTTGAATCTTGCCATCACCAGATAATCATTTTCTTTTTCTAATGTTTCCATCTATTTAGATACCAGTAAGACATATGCGTGTTTCTGTAGTGGGGGAGGATATGACGTGTGTTTGTGTGAGGGTGTTAACATATTAGTTAAAACTGTCGGTACTTTGTTGAAAGATGTGTCTTAAGAGTTCCATCCACATTAGTGCATATAAGTTCTCCCTTATGGTTTTCCGCTGCTCTTTTATATTTCCGCAGTATTAGAATATTAGTCTTCTAAACTCATCCATTCAATAACAAGTAGCAAAGACTTTGCAATGTTATAAGCCGCTCAGACTTAACTAGAAAGGTTCTGAGAAAATGCAGGAAGTGGATTAAGCTGGGAGAGGGTATACATTGTACAGATGGAAAATCACCAAAGAACACCTCCCATCACTTACTTTCTGGATTTTCTTTGCTTAACCTACAATGATGTGGCAAAGAGATGACTGGATAAGAGCAAGAATGAGGGGCTAGAAGAGGAAAAAGAAAAAAAAAAATACTGCAGTTATCTGCGCCTGTCTGTTCATGTATCTGTGTAACATGTAACCACATTGTGGCCTGAAGTTTTCTCTTTAGAAATAATTATCCATAATATTCCTTAGATGCTGGCATTAGAGAAATGACAGATTCCCAGGACTTAATTTTCTATAATTTAGGACCCAGCTCTCTACCTGCAATCCCAGTTAGAATGCATTTGCCGCTGGAGTATGTTCCTTAAGAGCGTCTTAGAACAGAAGGCACATGATGCTGGTTAGAGTTTGTGTGTTTCTCATCCAAAGAAAGTAGATTTATCCTAGATAGAGTCTAAATTGGAGAGAGAGCAATATCAGCCCATAGCATAGTCCATTATCCAGTCTAATTGGAAGTTCATTTCATTTTCTCCTAACTTGAATCAGTACTGCAATGAATTCTGGGAAAAGAAGAAAGTAAGAAAAAGAAACAATGACAAAATAAGATTTTTCAATTTCTGGGAAAATCTTCGGTTATCTTGCTTAGGACTTTATTATTTCAATTCCTAAGAATATAAAACCAAAATACAGAAATCAAGAACAGAGGTTTTAAAAAGATCGGTAAGATTAGTATTGTTTTCATCTTCATTATCTATGTAGGAACTTTTCTAGAATTTTAAATCCGAGTTTTCTTTGAAGAAACCCAAAGATTCAGTAGTATCGTGTGATGTTTTGCAAATCATTATTTTAATTCTCAGCAAGATGGAACTTCTTTAATTTATTCAGCCCTTCTGACATGGTAATCTGAATAGTATTATCCATAATAATGGGATTTTTGCTTTCTTAATTTATCTTCCAAGACTTACGCTATCCTTATTCTGTCTCCAAAGCGTTTACCATGGTGATTATCTACTGCAGTAGTAAAGCCACAAGATTCATGAGGATAGAGACTTTTTTGTGTGTGATTTTAGCTGCTTATGTTTTATCATCCTTTTTGGTGGTTTGTATTATATTAACCCTAATACATTACCCAGAGTTCTCTCCCCTTCTAATTCTGTTTGCCAAAATATGATTCGTGATCCATGCATGCAACCTTTTCCAATGTAGAAAGATTATTTAAAGTAGAACAGGTAAAAGTAAAAAATAATTAAGGATTTTAGTCACCAGTATTTTTAAGCTAGTAAAATTTAACTTTAAAAAGAAAGCATCATGTTATTTTTCACCTGAAACCTTCATGAATGCCCAATACCTGACATGCTTTCACTTAATAACATTGTCTATTATTGGAAAAAATAGCTAATGTATCACAATTGATTTGCTACTGTAATATAGTAAACTGCTTCATGAGATGGTTTATATTAATGTCAAAAATTAAATAAAACTTAAGAAAAATAAGTTGTTTCATCTTCATAATCTGAATATTTTAAAAACCAATTCTTCATATCTAGAATAATATCACATAACTATGTATAATAATATAAAAATTATACATTTCTTTTGTATTTCCTAAAGACACTAAAATTACTTAAATTTTATTTTTGTTTTCACTCCAATTGACTATAATATATAACTGATATACATATATAATTGACAAAATATATGTGTATATTTTCTTTTCTTTTTTTTTTTTTTTAAAGAGTTTATTTATTTGAGAGAGAGAGCTCAAGTGAGTCCCCAACTAGGCAGAATGGCAGGCAGAGGGAGAGGGAGAAGCAGGCTCCCATTGAGCTGGGAGCCCGATGCAGGGCTCCATCCCAGAACCCCAGGATCATGACCTGAGCCGAAGGCAGATGCCTAGCCGATTGAGCCACCCAGGCACCTCTATAAGTGTATATTTTCTAATCATAAATATTTATGTACATATACATACATGGAGAACACTTATTTAGTTTTATTGTGAAAGATTCAGCTTGTGTTATTTTGAATTCACAGTCTACACTATCTTCATTATAAGTTGCTACCTAGTTCCATACTTTGAAAAACTAGTATTCATGTACCAATTTCTTCAAATAAAAAAAAAAGTTGTTGAGCTCCGATTATATGAAGAAACTCTACAAGGCACTGGATAAAAGTAATCACAACACATATTACCCATTTCTCTAAAGTGTTTTTTATCATATGCAGGAAAAATAAACATTAAACAAATACCATGAATCTGACTGGATTAAGAGAAAATAAATTTATTTACATTTGATTTAGAAAATAAGACTAATAGGTGGAAAATATATAGAAGTCAAAGGCAAATTTAAAAATTAACAAATTTGTTTAGCAATATTAATGCCAGATCAAATAGATATTTAGAAAAAATTTACAGAGGCGCACCTGAGTGGCTCAGTTATTAAGCGTCTGCCTTTGCCTCGGGTCATGATCTCAGGGTCCAGGGATCCAGCCCATGTCAGACTATCTATCCTGCGGGGAGTCTGCTTCTCCCTCTCCCACTTCCTCTGCTTGTGTTCCCTCTCTCACTGTCTGTGTCAAATAAATACATAAAATCTTCTTAAAAAAATAAATAATTCAGCAAATATTTGTTGAACACTTATAATAGCAGACCACTCTACAAGACAGGTAAAAAAAGAAGAGATAATAAATACATTATAGATAGATAGATAGAGTGGTAAACGACAGAACTAGGGAGACATAATCAGAAAAGGAGAAAGGAGACATGAATTCTATGGTTCTGGTGGACTTGAAATTTTTAATACAGTGGCTAGGAAGACCTCATGGAAAAGATAATATTTACAAAAAGATACACGGAGGAGAATTGAGGAGCTGTTTGTTTCTCACAGAAGAACGTTTCTCACATTCAAGGGAAGCACCACATGCAAAAGCTCTCGTATACTGTGAAGTTATCTAGAACAATGAAATAGAATAAAGGAGGCTGATATGGTTGAAGCTGAGGGGGTGAAGAAGACAGTATAAATAATTTTAAAGAAGGATTATGCTTACATTAAAGAACCAAACAACAAAAAGCCATAACATTCGTAGAGGGTGTTAATGGAATCTGCCCAACATATGGCTAAGCCCACCCCTGTTTTCAGGCAGCGGTTTATTCTAAATGGGATTTAACCTTCTTCCCACTCATAAAGTGGGTTCTTATTCATCCAAATATTATGTTTCAGTGCTGTAGTCATGTTGCAATATGTAGATTAGCCTATAACTTATCTATTACCCTTGTGACCTACATTGCCTCCAGCTTTGGGTACAACAATTAATAGAAACATCTTACATACCTCCTCTCACATTCACTCAAAACTTTCTCAAAACTATAGAACACGTGCATATTAATTCGAGTAAGTACTGCTTGATTCTGCTTCAAAGATGCTTTGCCAATTAATATCCTACCAGCTGCATAGGGGGGAGAGTGCCTTAATATCACATAACTTTCTAGCTTAAAAATTAATAAGTGTAATTAACCTTTCATCATTAAGATGGTGATCTCTCTTTGTTTGATCTGTATTTCTTTGTTTTTCCAGCATGCTTTGGTCTATATTTTTATTTTCTTATCCTGTCCCTTTCCAGGAATATTTTCAAAGTAAATTTGACAACTGGTTGTGAAATTCCAGAAATTTCCAGCCATACTTGTCTTCTTGTTACTTCTTGATTATGCCAGGCATAATTAAGTATAATTCAATATAAGCTTTCTTTTTTAATTCAAAATAAATTGTAATTGCCATAGATATATAATCAATCAGAAATGATCACTTACTGCAGTTGTTTAAAGATCAGATAGACAGGGGTGGCTGAGTCACTCAGTGGGTTAAAGCCTCTGCCTTCGGCTCAGGTCATGATCCCAGGGTCCTGGGATTGAGCCCTGCATCTGGCTTTCTGCTCAGCGGGGAGCCTGCTTCCCTTCCTCTCTCTCTGCCTGCCTCTCTGCCTACTTGTGATCTCTGTCTGTCAAATAAATAAATAAAATCTTTAAAAAAAAAAAAAAAAGATCAGATAGGTGGTAGGCTGGATCAGAATCCTAGCTCACTAGTGTATCTGGATCCATCTTTTTCTTTTCCTTCATAAGTGATATGTTCAAATGTAAGAGAAAGTGATGTTAAATCAGAAATATATTAAATAGATTTGAATATAAATCTAAAAGTTAACCACTCAGAAATTAATTTTGATACTTTGACCATTCTTACTTCCAAAACACCTTTCAACCGATGGCGTTATTATCATGTACAGAGTATCTTGTATTGAATCAAAGAGCTAACTGATAATACTACTTTGGTTGCTGTTCTTGATAAAGTATCCACTTTCTGTATGAAATGAACACATGACCTGTTTGAATGCCCACTCAACTCGAGAATCTTTGTTCCATCTCACAGTTTCATTTCATCACTAAATTTTGGAGAAAAGATGCCTCTTCCCTGCTATTGTGCATTCCTTGCTAAAACTTGGTTAGAGAATTAGAATATCTAAAATTGATATTTGCCTCTGGCATCACAATTTACTATTCAAAAGTTACTCTCAACCTCTGGAAAATACTGCTTCTGTTCCAGTAGTGTTCTAACTAGAGCGCCTCTTGGGATGATTTGGGATTTTGTAAATCTGAGCAACAAGTGATAGTTTTAGGCAGCTTTCTGATTTAAACATTTAATTAATTTGCTTTTATGACCTTTGTTTGACTTTCTACCCTGGAAACAATTGTAATCCCTAGTCTATTGAAGTGCGTTTGTAATGACGCACGCATTTTCCAGTGGGTAATATACGATCAAACTGGCAACCTAAAGTGAAATCCACTCACAACAATTCAGGGTGGTTATTTATTTTTGCTTTAAATGTTTATTTTTTAGCTAATGGACATGAACTCAATATTTTTAAGTAAAACCTTTACTTATAGTTTAAATCTCAAAGAAAATTTTATAAAAAGATTTCTTCAGTGGCTTCAAAAGATAAGGAAAAGAAGTGTGAGATGACATAGACTTGCTCTGTGCTTTCTTTCCTTGACAGAGATTCTTGACGTTTAATCTTTTGTGTCTGACTTATTTATTTGACAAGTATTTCTTGAACACCCAATATGTGCCAGAAATCAACATAGGCACTTAAGATATTACAGTAAACAAAACTGATATTGAATTACATAAGCTTAGTGAACATCTTAATTGGCAATTTTAAGTTCAGAGAAGCTGTTCCCTTCACATCTGGAATTGGAAGAGCAGACATCTGGAATCAGAAGAGCAGATACCTCCTGATTTGGAGAAGCTAGTAAGATTAAATGATGTCATCATTGTTATAAGAGGGTTCTCTACTGATAAGTAGCGATTAGTATGCAGAATCTGAACTGTATAAATATATGAGATGATTTATACTATTGTAATGTAAGGTGAGGAGAGTAGATGATATAACTTTAACTTGTTTATCTCAGCATTGGTGCCTTATTTCAATCAACTATCAAAAAACACCAATCATGACCATTGTACATGAATCTGGTCGAGAGGAATTCATGTTGAATGGCATGGATATTTAGCCTGCCAACAATCAACCTTTTGCTAGGTGGACAGTAGAACATTAGTAAATTTTATAGTATTAGAAGTCAGGGAAATTAACTTTATGAATGATGCACATCAGTCCAGGATTTCTGAAATGACAAGCTTTCTGTAAGATTCTGAGAGATTGCAGAAATCAGAAGAGATTATTTACACAAGCACATTACATGTAATTATCAGCTGATGAGTATTTCTAACTCACAAGAAACTCACATTATGTGTAGGCAATGGTTATCTGTACCTTTTAGATGTTACATCTTTTAATCTATATTGTAGCAGACTTTTCTGATGTGATGTTCAATTTTAAATTTCCTGACAAAAAGTCAACTGGTATTATTTAAACAAAGAATAAATCAGTTTAATATTATATTGCTTTTGTTTGAGAAAAAAATATTAAGTAGGCAGAGTTAGTGTTTACTGCCATCCAAAGCAAATCTCTCTCTCTCTCTCTTTTTTTTTTTTTTAATAACCCCTACTTATAATTTTCCTCCACCCTTTTGGGAGTTACTCTTTAATCACATGTCAAAGTGCCATAGAAAGATCTCTAATGTTATTTTGGGGATTGATGTACCTTGGAGTATACTGGGGTAGTTATTTGGTGAAATTAATCAGAGATTAATTGCTTTGAATATACTTTGTCTGAGTAATCTTCTACAATGACAATATACTAATCTATATTGTCACTGACAATTAAGACTATGGAGACTGCCCAATATCGAGGTTAAAGAGATGTCAGTTTGAGTTACAGCTCTCCTAACTACTCTGTATCTTTTATCATGCCACTTCTTTGAATTTTAAAGAGATCATCTTCAAAATGAGGGGACTGAAATAATCTCCATAATCTTGTTTTATCCTTAAATTTAATGCTTGTAAGATGCTGCTAAAGTATCAGACAAGAATAGTTCGATTTAAAGGCTCTGTGCACTCTGATGAATGACCACCTCAAGATGTGAACTGAGTAAGATCAGAGTAGAATAAAAGACAATATAAAAAATATAACCATTTGCAACCTTGAAATAGCTCAATGTAGATCTTCTAGGTAAACAAAATTGTGAATATTGCCTTGAATTCCTTATTCTCTTTCAATATGGAACTTCTGCATTTATTTAACCATGATTTCCATATCTTTACAAACTTTACATACACAAAGGCAGAAAACAACTTCTCTTGTTTGGAACAATGTCTATTTGTTTCCTTATTCAAACAAAGCCCATGGTCCATCATTCCAAGTTTACACCTATCAATAGCAAAATTTATCACAATTGTTTCTTTTTCTATTTTATAGATCCAACATAACTTCCAACTAGATAAGTCCATAAATACTACATATTTTAGTCAGAACCAAAATAACTGTGTTCCATTGGAAAAAGTCACACAAAAGTACATATAGGTTCTCCTTTATGTTTATGATTAGCAAGCATAAACACTATCTCTACCTGGTCCACCAGTTGTTCTCTTTTTGCTCTGATCTATATGCTCTATCACAATTCACAAGGATTTCAGACTTTTACAACACCTTTAAAAATCCTGACTTCTTCAATACCCTGGCTTATTTAAGTACCTCATATTTTTAAACCTGTGACTTGAAAACCACTCTTTCCTTTCTCATTACTTTCATTATCAATTATTTAGGATTTCTTACCTATTCAATCTCTCAATTTGATTCCTTCCCTGTAAAGGATCTGTTCATTCAACATTCCCCTCAATCGCTGCCCTACTTCTTCCTCAGCTGATAGCTAACCTCTATAAAACATGGTACTCACTATCTCTGTTACCTTGCTTCTCTCTCAGGTAGCCAACCATGCTCTCTGATCTTGCTTCAGCTATAGGAAGAATTCTCTCTAATTTGTTGATTTTCAGTCATCAGCTTGTTGACTTCTTAATCGCATTTGGCATTGCTGGTAACTCTTTGCTTCTAGAAAGATTCATATTTTGCATTCCATGACCAAAACTACCTACTTTTTCCTGTACTATTTCTCAGGTTAAAACTCCGTAAGGCTCAATGTTAGATTCTCCCCTCTTCTCACACTATATAGAGTAATTTCACTCACTTGGACTCAAATATCATTTATATTATTATTTATGGCAAACAAAATCTACTATTCTACTTATTTCTCATCTGTACATGGATGTTCCAAAGGCATATTGATATCATTGTCCCCAAGCTTAACTCATGGACTTTCACATAGAATAGGATCACCATTTTTTAAATGGCCCCAACACATATTCCAAGACACACAAACCAGGAAGCTATGAGCTATAAATCTCTTTCTCACTCAATTCTTGGGATATAGTATTAAGACTTTCATACCTATATTTCTCTAGATTTACTTTTTTTTTTTTTTCCATCCAACTGCAAATCAAACTACTACCATCTCTCATCTGGACTATGTCAGTTGTCTTGCATGAATCACCTTCCAATTCTTTTTTCTAGCATGCCGCTAGGAGATTTTCTGAAACACAAACATTATCATTTTATCTCCTGTTTAAATATTTCAATGGCTTCCCTGTATTTATTTATTTATTTTATTTTTTACTTTTTTTTCATTATGTTATGTTAGTCACCATACACTACATCATTAGTTTTTGATGTAGTATTCCATGCCTCATTGTTTGTGTATAACACCCAGTGCTCTGTGCAATTCATGCCTTCCATAATACCCATCACCAGGCTCACCTATTCCTCCCACCCCCTCTCCCTTCTAAAACTCTCAGTTTGTTTCTGAGAGTCCATAGTCTCTCATGGTTCATCTCCCACTCTGATTTCAACCCCTTTGTTTTTCTTTTCCTTCTCCCAATGTCCTCCAAGCTATTCCTTATGTTCCACAAATCTGGATGGGACTGGAGGAGATTAGAATTTGGAATATTTAGAATCTGTATTTAGCATAAAGAAATTGACACACACATACATGCATAAGACCCTTTATTTTCTGATTCTCTGGATATATTTCAAATGGCATTGCCACCTGTTCTGTTTCTTAGCACCACTGGACTTGCTTCAGTTCCCCAAATGTGCTATGCTTTGTCTAATACTCTAATATGCTAATACATCTAATCTGCATTTACATATATAGTTGCCTCTGCCTAGAACACTATTCACCCTCATTCCAGACACACTTACTATTTTTCACTACTGTGCTCAAAAGTCTTTCTCCCATGCTCCCCACCTCTCAGACTACATAAGGTAATTCATTATATGCCTGGAGACTGTCCACTTCTGTTCACAATTATAGAATCTGAGCCAAGTGAAACATAAAATCTATTTTGTTATTGCATAAAGGGCTGAATGATAGAAAAATATTAAACTTGAAAGGCACTAAAATATTATTTTCATATAATTTGAAAATGTTATGGCCTAAATACTAACTAACTACCTAAACTAACTAACTAACTAACTAAATACTAACTAAATATTTAGTTATAGACTAAATATCTGTGTCCTCCCAAAGTCCTATCCCCTAATGTGAGGAGGGTGTTAGGAGGTGGTGGCTTTGGTAGAGAAATAAATCATAAGTCATGTCTCATGAGTGTCATTAGTTCCTTTATGAGAAGAGAGACAAGAGAGACAAGAGAGATAATCCTTTCACCCTGTAGAGAATGCAGGAAAAAGACAAACATCTGCAAATAAGAAATTATGCCTTTGCCAGACACTAGATCCATTCACACCTTGATCTTGTGTGTTCAGACTCCAGAACTAAAAGAAATAAATGTTTGTTGTTTAAGCAACTCAGTCTATGGTACTCTGCTGCAGTCATCCAAACTGAGTAAGACACCAAGTAAATTTAACAACACCCATATAAGAAAAAAAACTCTTAAGTATTATTAGAGGGTCCTGAAACTTTTGAGCCAATGTCTCTGATGCTGATTTATGATTTCTCTTAAAGAAGTACACAGACTGATATGCACCTAAGTTTCCCTGACGGAAGAACACTTCAAGTACTAGAGCACAACTTATGTCTGTATTTTTATTTTGTCAGCCCACCACTTCTCTATGAATGAAGGCATTTCCATTTTATCTACATTCTTTCCATTCCCCACCTACAGATCTTCCAATGCTTACTAATATATCAACCTGTTCATGCAAGTGCTTTTATCCATTTATTTTAATGAGAGTTTACTCCCCCTCTTCCATTTCTTCCATTTTACTTCCATCTGAGACTTAAGTTATCTACCCACTCCTCATTTCCCACATTAGGCCTATATATACTTTCCCTGTCAAAGTATCTGTCAGTTAACACCAAAATTTCTAGTGTAATCCTGAATTTTCCTTTCTAATTAAAGGACCCTGAAGAATATTACAACATTGTCATGGGCCTTGACATCCTGCAGAAGTAAAAGATCCCAATTTCATGACATTCTTATTCTCAAAATGTGGACATTAAGCAGAATGTGATCTTTACTATTTGATATTTAGGGGCAAATATTTTAAAACATATAAAAATAATTGTGAAACATAAACCCAAGTTTATCTCAAAGCTAATAAGTTCTCCTGTTGTCAAGGCAAAAATTTTCTGCTCCTCATCAACTATATGCTACTCTAGGCCCTTAATTCATTTTATTACAGGAGATCCTGGTTTGTTTGTTTAAGATTTTTTTTTTTTTTGAGAGAAAGAGAGAGTGAACAATTGGTGGGGGAGAGGCAGGGAGGGGTTGGAGGAGAGAGGAGAGGGAGAGAAACAAGCAGACTATGCATTGAGTGTGAACCCCATGGAGGCCTCAGTCTCATGACCCTAAGACCATGACCAGAACCAAAATCAAGACTCAGATGCCTAACTGACTAGGCCACCCAGGTGCCTTCAGAAGATACTGGTTTTAAATAAAATTACTCAATGCCAAAAAAAAGAATGGAACTTTTTTGCTGCTCCAAAATTTGTATATAGAATACAAAATGACTCTGTTCCTTGCTTAATAAAAAGATAATTTTGAAATTAACTCTTACTTCAGACAATAATACTTTGAAATTTTTAAATTAGACTACAGTGATATGTCAACTTATTACTTATGGGATGTTGCACTCATTATAACTGACCCAAACCAACAACATTTCTAACTAACCAAAAGAGAAGATAGTAGTTAAGTTAAATAATACATCAGGTGTTTTCCTCAAAAAAGGTAACATATTCTTAAAAATATAAGAAGGATGAGATTTTTATATTCCCCAATGCTATTTCATCTAAAAATTGTTTTCCTTTTACTTCAATGCGAGCATTTTAATCACTTTGCCACTTTTTTTCCTACTTCTAAATGAATTTCTTAAATATATAACATGTTCAGAAAAGCACATGAATTAAAAGGATACAGGTTTATGTGTTTTTTTTAAATAAACATATATTTGTAATCAGTGCCCAGATCAAAAATCTTAGTGTTAGTTCCACACCCTTTACCTTTTCCTAGTCCATCTGTTTATCTGATTTTTACCTCTATTTCATTCAATTTAGAAATTTCTAGTTTAACTCTTTCATTCACTAACTAAAACACACATACACACATAAAAATAAAACACATAAGTAAGAGAATGGAGGTAAAGACTGAAAGAGAAATGGTTGCAGAGATAAGGATTAGAAATATAACAGTATGCTAGAGATCTATAAATATGCTAGTTAAAGCCATATGTTTCCCTTATTTCATTTACCTGATATTATTTTTTTTTAAATTTTTTCCTGTTTGGCGTTTTGGCAATTTGCTGTGCACTGTTTTTAAGAGTATTATTAAACAAAACAAAACAAAACAAAAAACCCTTTATCAAGACACCTGGGTGGCTCAGTCAGTTAAGCGTCCGATTTCTGCTCAGGTCATGATCTTGGGGCCCTGGAATAGAGCTCTGAAGGGTTCTCCACTCAGCAGGGAGTGTGCTTGGAGATTCTTTCTCTCCCTCTTCTGTCACTCCCTCTGTTCTCCCCCCACAAGTGAATAAATTATTAAAAAAAAAAACTGTTAATGATGCTTTTGTTAGTGAAAAACTAAGGCTATTTAGATATAAAAATCTTAGTAAATTTAGAACATGATATGGGTCAAAAAGATAAATATATTCTCTTTGGATATAAATAGAGATTAAGGGATATCTCAATAACTTAGTTACACCCCTAGATACTCTCAATCGCTAATGATCTATGAGAAATAGCTTGTTAATTCAATATTTATTTATTAAAAACAGCCTCTTTTGCTATTGTTTATCCAAATTAACTGAAGAAACAACTCTCGAACTGTCCATGTTCGGTTAATTATAAGAGTGGGGGGAGGGCAAAGACAGCAGTATATTAACCTATATAGGAAGGAAAAATCTTTCAATCAAGAGAAAGGACAAATTTTAGAAATTCCAACAAAATGATTTTCTCTTAACCTGCTTCTTTTTAAACACATTAAAAAAATGCATGATCTTAAATCTTGTAAGAGGTCTCCTCCATTGTTTTTCTTATAGTATTAAGATCCTTTAGTGTGAAGTTCTTTTGTTTCCCAGTAAAAACAGGGGTAGTAAGTCACCAATGGGGACTTAAACAAACAAACAAACAAACAAACAACATGCCTGAATGAAGAGGAAAGAGAAATCCTAAGAGATGTAATCCTTTATTTTCCTATGCAAAATTTCTTAAGAGAATCCACTAAGACACATCATGTACAACAATTCATTGCAGAAGGGAAAATGAAAGAATCTAAACTAAGAAAAAATCAGATCTGTTCTCATACCATTAAAGAGAAATTTGAATCATTCCACTTGGGAAACTCTACTTCATATTTTACAATTCATTTAACTCTAACAATTTCACTAGCTAAAAGTTTTCTTTTGTATCATAAATGGCCCAGGATGTAAGGAGAATTTATGAGAAGACAATGCATCCCATGATTTCTCATTGAGAAGGTAATATTGAATTTTGCAAATAGGACTTCTCAAGAGCTAGAAAGGGACAGTGAAATAAAGGTTTGAAGTAGTAAGCTAGGGGTTTTGGAAGAAATTGCCACAGTCACTCAACATTTTATCTAGAATATTCTTTAAGGTGAAGGGAAGGACAGTGTGTTAGTTTCCTATGGCTGCTTAACAAATTATGACAAACTTGGTGGCTTAAAATAACACATGTTCATTCTCTTACTTGCCTTTACCCTGAAATGCAAAGTCAGTTTCAACTAAGCAGCCAGAGATCAGGGTGTTAAGCAGGGATGTGTGTTCTCTGAATCCTTTAGGGGAGAATCTGTTGCTTGCCTCTTGTTTCTGGTTGCTGCCATCTTTCCTTGGCTCATGGCTGCATCACTTCAATCTCTGCCTAAGTAATCACACTGCCTTCTTGTCTCTCTATGTCAAACCTTCCTCTGCATCTCTCTCATAAAGACTGTGAGCAACTAAAACCATGGAAACTGAAACCATGATAAGGGGAATGGGGGGAGGTGCTGTACTATGGAACATTTTTAGAATCTCAGAAATTATTTTACAGAGAATTTCAGAATAAGAAGATGTAGAATTCTGCATTTACATCACTTTTATTATTAAAAATAAAAATTTATGGGGTACCTTGGTGGTTCAGTGGGTTAAAGCCTCTGCCTTTGGGCTCAGGTCATGATCCCAGGGTTCTGGGATCGAGCCCCACATTGGCTCTCTGCTCAGTGGGAAGCCTGCTTCCTCCTCTCTCTCTGCCTGCTTGTGATCTCTGTCTGTCAAATAAATAAATAAAATCTTAAAAAAAATTAAGATAAATAAAATAAAAATTTAGCCACTCAAAGATAGCAGTTGGTAGGAATAACAATATTTCACTCTTTCATACTCTTAAAATTATAATTGCAATGTTAGGCATACTTTTTTTTTTTTTTTTGGTGTTTGCCTCTTCAGAAATTCCCCATTTTGCAAATGGAATAACTAGGACTCTGAGACTTAAGTAATATACTCAAAACTAGACAGTCAGTAAAGCATTTTGTCTCCTGATTTCAAGTTCAATGCCATGCCCCTCACTCTGTAGCACACAGTTTAAATATATCTAAAATTTTTTTGTTTTTTGTTTTTGCCTTCTCACACATGTCTCTAAGGAATAAAACATCACAAATGATGCACCTAAAATCAAAGCTGTCACCCAATAATTTTGAGACACAAAACCAACATTGCCCATCAGCATCTGTGAGATTTCAAGTTAAAATAGATCAAATCTTTCAATAATGATGAGATTGACTCTGCTTTGTTGTAGTTCAGAGAATTAAGCTCTTCTGGGAATTGAGCAAGAAAGTCAGCCATCAGTGGGGGAGGATAGGGGCTAAGAGTGGAGCTACTGGCTTTTCTCAATTTCTCAAGTCATGTCACTTAATTTATATGTTCTTGATCTTTTCATAGAAGCACAAGAATGTATATACCCTATAAAAACACCATGCTTTCTGAAAAGTAAGGATGAGTTTAGAGGTGAAAATAGAATCCTGAATTTTCTTTGTCATTTGATTAAAACACTACCACAACATAGAAAGTTTTTTTAAAGAATTTTTAAAAAGCAAATAAAAGACACAGGAAATAGGTCCCCTGTATGTGCAAAATGCCATTTCTACTTAACACATTGAGGTTCTTGTCTCTTAGCTTTTTGTCCTTATCAAGTAACTTAGAAATTAAAAAGCATAATAATACAGTGTAGATGGTTGCTAATGTATTATTCTTCCATCATTTTCTATAACTAATTAACAGGAGAAAAGTAAAAGGTTAATTTTCTAATTACGTACTCCCCTGAGACAAATTATGGACATTATCACATTCATTGACACTCTATAAGGGGCACTTTATGGAAAAGTGATTTTCTCTGAAGCTATGAACAATCAACAGTTTATTTTTAGGAATCAAGTAGGCAGCAGACATACCAGTAAAAATGTATATTTATTAGTAGCTTTTCCCTTCAAAGCAGGCTACAGTGTTTCCTAATCACTCAGTCTAACTGCAATTAATCAGTCAAGGATAAGCTATGGAGTCAGCCCTGGGTTTGACTCCAGGCTCCTTCTTAATGAGTTACGTGATCTAAGCACATTCTTACATTATCTATGCATTTATTTCTTCATTGACATATGGAAATAATTAATGTGAGGATGCAATTCAGTGCAGAAATGTGGTGATATATGTATAGCAACCAGCGTCTGCCACATATTAGACTCTTAATACTTTATAACTGTGATAATGAGTCATGAGAGAAATTGAAATTAGGGAGTGGAATATATGTGTTAAGAATATCCCTAGTTAGAAGTGTATGTAAACATATTTTCTCAGAGCATGTCTCCATTTTGTTAATTCTTTGTGAGGAAAGGAGTATAATTCTTGGAGATAGAGGTAAATGGTTTCATGTGGCATTTTTTATTTCTAAGCTCATTGTATTTCTACGAAAAATAGAAGAATTAGGGAAGAGAGAGAAATCATACTTTTAACCCAGTTAATATCTAAAACTCAGGTTCCTGCATCTCTTTAGGATCCATCCTCTGGAACTTTCACTCAACATTACCAGTTAGGTTTGAAGGAACATAAATGGAGGCAAAATGGACAAGGGTATTGTAGAGCTGCTCAAGAAGTCTGGTGAAAGAGAAGACAGCCCAAGGCCAAAGATGTCCCAGTGACTCAAATCTGTTTTTACATCCCTGCTTCTAGCACAAAAGACCCAAGCTAACAGGTAACACATACTTTAAATATAATTAACACCTTCATTCTACTTTCATTATTAACATGAATGTGTTTTCGTATTTTTAACATAGCAATAAGAGTGAAAAATGAAGTAAGAGGATAAGAAAGAGGTGCTTGTCTATTTTAAGAAGGATTTTTTTTCCCTAATGATTTCAAGGAAAACTTAGTATATGTTACTGCCTTGCACTTATTCACTAAGTAAATTTCTCTTGAATAGAAGTAACGTGGGTAATGAAAAGAGCCCGGAATTTAGCATAGATCCTAGGTTCAGTCTTACTTTTCCTGTAAGTTGGAGCAAATCACTTAACCCCTCTAAATCCCAGTTTTGTTACTCATGAAACAGAGATAATGACCCCAGTATGGGGGGCCGTGAGGAGCAGTAAATACAGACACAAGCAAAGTACTTGGCTTAGTGTCTAACCCGCTGAAGTCACTAAAATGAATAGGTTTTGAGTAAATGAACAAAGTAATTATTTAAAAATTATCTATGCTTTTTGTTGGTTAGAGAGAAATTCCTGCCCTAGGGAGATGGATTTGGTCAAACACACAGCACCTGACTGCATAGATAACAATCGATTTGATAAGAAGGGTTGTTTGAGCCTGGTGGTGGGTATTAAGGAGGGCATGTGGTATAGGGGGCGCTGGGTGTGGTGCATGAATAGTGAATCTTGGAACACTGAAAAAAAATTAAATTAAAATAAATAAATAAATAAATAAATACCTAAAACATGGAATTAAAAAAAAAAAAAAAAAGAAGGGGTTGTTTGGCTTTGGCACCTTATCCGTAGGAACAAGGTAAAGAGATCCTAAATTTAGGCAATTAGAGGCCCTCTTATTTTCCTAGTTATTAACATAACACATAATATTGAGTTTTAGTTCTGATAGAGTGAAAAAGCTCAATCTTCCTGTGGTCATCTTGATCCAGTATTTTCCTTATAAAAAAAGAAAAATACCAGGATATTTATAGTTTCTTAGAATGACTAACAATCCCATGGATAGTATTGTAATCTGATGACAATTTTATACAGAAAAGAAGGAGGAAAGGGAGGAGGAGAACAAGGACTTGAGCCAAAGACTTCTTGGAGACACTCTGTGATGCTACATCAAGCGATGATGCTGGTTCTATTGATGTGGTCTTTGAATTAATATTACAAATTAAAGTAGGAAAGGTGGGATAAAAATAGGATAAACGGGGACGCCTGGGTGGCTCAGGGGGTTAAGCCTTTGCCTTCAGCTCAGGTCATGATCTCGTGATCTCAGGGTCCTGGGATCGAGCCCTACATTGGGCTCTCTGCTCAGTAGACAGCCTGCCTTCCCCTCTCCCTACTTGCTGCTCTGTCCACTTGTGATCTCTTTCTGTCAAATAAATAAATAAAATCTTTAAAAAATAGGATAAATGGATTGTTTTTAAAATTTAATTATTGGCTCATTGAATTAAAATGAAAACAGGAAAAAAGTGTTTCTAATTCATAAAAATAATAATAATTGTCATTTTTAAATTTTATTTATTTATTTATTTATTTATTTATGGAGAGAGAGAGGATGAACAGCAGTAAAAGGCAGAGGGAGAGGGAGAATCAAATTCCTCACTGACCAGGGAGCCTAACATGTGGTTTGATCCCAGAACCCTGAGCTCATGACCCGCGCTAAAGGGAGATGCTTAACCAACTGAGTCACACAAGGGACCCTACGTGTCTTTGACATACAGCCAAGACTAACAGAACAATGAAACATGATTTGCTGATCCAACTAACTCCATTTCATCCGTCTATCATGTACCTCAGTCTTCTCTCTTAACCTCAACACATCCCTTCTGACTGAAAGTTACTTAAATATCTTTTTTCTTCAACCACATGCTTAGAAGTTTCATCAAAATCTCACTTTCCTTGGTTTAATTCATATTGTATTTCTAAATTTATCCTTTCCCTAATATTTTGGATATTACAGATACAATAAAGGAAAGTCTTAGATCAGATTTCCTAGTTTGACAATCCTTTTTAACTCTAATATCTCTCATCATTAATCATATGCAGCAAGTATTTTCATCCTGTCCTTATTTCAGAGAGAAATAACAGTGCCCAATTTTGGCCTTTGGAGCTCTTAAAGTAGACTTTATAAAATCTATAGGAAGAAAAAAGCATCTTAAAAATCATACTTAATGGTGATTCACAGACCTGTACCCCTGGGGATAAAAATATATGTTTATAAAAAATAAAAAATTAAAAAAAAAATCACACTTAAAAAATGAAGTTCTAAGAGTTAGGAACTTGAAAGATAAATTGTGTGTGTATGTGTGTGTGTGTGTGTGTGTGTGTGTGTGTGTGTGTTTTCTTCTGAATTCCAAATGGGTTGGCTTAGAAAGATCAAGTGCCAAAGCCTAAAGGAATGCAAAATGAAATGTGGTAATGAAGGAAAAGGAAAATGATGAACTGACTTGTGGCTCAGTCAGCTAAACCTCTGCTTCCTGTTCAGGTCATAAACCAGGGTCCTGGGATCAAGGCCCCCAAGCATCGGGCTCCTTGCTCAGCAGGGAGTCTGCATCTCCCTCTCCCTTTGCCCCAGCCCCCCATTTATGCTTGTTCTCTCTTTGGCAAATAAATAAATAAGATCTTGTTTGTTTGTTTGTTTTTTTAAAGGAAAAATGAGAAAACAAAGCTAAAACTCCAGAGCTATTTCCATCTCAAAGGAACTTAAAGTTCTACCTGTAGAATACAGACGTGATTGTATTAGAAACTGTCTGGGTTCCTGAAAATGAGTCCTATGCCCCTCATGATCTCTACTCCCCACCCTACCCCAGCCTTAGGGCTAGTGTGAATGAAGTTTATATTTTGTTATAAAGAATATATGCATAGGAAAAGCGGAGGGTGTTTAGACCATGGACATCATGTAGAGGACCACATTGCACAGTGATAAAAGTCATCTGCCTTACACCCCAGCAGAGGTCAGGACGGATGAAGGACAGCAGGCAATGTAGCATGTGGCCTCCCCCATACCAAGACAACACAAGCCTCACCTTTCCCTGCCGCAGTAGAGTAAAATAAGAGAAGAAGGAAAGGAGAACATTGAATTAACTTAGTTCAACTCAAGAATGAAACTTTTAAACTCAGGAATGGTATAATGTATTTGAATTTGCAGGATTAGTTTGCTTTTGCTGAATGAAAATAGAAGCTTAGTTTTACTAGCTTCCTTAAAGTAGTTTTTGTTTTTGTTTTTGTTTTTTGTATATCTTATTGGTGACTATCAACTGTAACCTCTCTGTGGGTAATCCCATTAAAAGATAATATATTTTAAAGTTTAAAAAACCCACAAAATAAAAGGACACCCAACACCTGAAATAATCTCTGTTAATTATGGCCATATAACCCTGTATTGGATATTTTCTCCTCAGCTAGTTCATCATGGTCTGAATCACCAAATACTAGGCAAAAGATAAAAAATACAGACTTCAGGGGGCGCCTGGGTGGCTCAGTGGGTTAAAGCCTCTGCCTTCAGCTCAGGTAGTGATCCCAGGTGGGATCTAGCCCCACATCAGGCTCTCTGCTCAGCAGGGAGCCTGCTTCCTCCTCTCTCTCTCTTCTTTCTGCCTGCCTCTCTGCCTACTTGTGATCTCTATCTGTCAAATAAATAAATAAATTCTCTAAAAAAATACAGACTTCAAACTGATAGTAGATATTTATGAACTTAAAGACATAAGGATAAAGATCATTCCTTTATGCAAAAAGCAAGCATATAATATGGAAGGCATGATATCACATCACACATAAATAGTAGGAGAGAAAACGACACATGTAATGAACCTATGCCAGAATCACCGCCAAGGCATGGTGAATTGGGACTCAGCAAGGGGGCAATCAAAAGATGTGATGTTATCAGCTTAAGGTGAAATGTCCAAAGACACACCCAGGAGAAGGTAGGGCTGCTCCCATTTCATACCTTCCACTGCAGAATTGCTTCTATTTGGAATCCATGTTTGCCTTTTATGTTGTCTTAAAAACCTCTTTGATTTTTATAATTATAAGAAAATTTAGAAGATGTTCAGTCCAATTTTACCACAATGCAATCATCTTCTACAGTTTAACTGTTGGCAAACAAGCAACTTCTTCACGAATCCTTCCAACGACCGAACAAGCATTGCTTTGTGTTCAGCTCGTGACAACGTGGGCTAGTAGTTCTTCAGCGTGTTCTGATAAATAAAACCTGCTCTAGAAAACATCCCAAGCTCTTCTCAAAATAATAAGTAATAACAAACAAAAAAAAAAAAACAACACTATATAATGATCCATTTCAATGTCAGGCACGTTTGACTACTTTATTGATACCCTCTTATTTGATTTTCGTAAGACTACAAGTAAGTATTATTATTTTATCCTTTTACAGATGAGAAAGCTGTGGCAGAATGATATTTAATAAATTGCCCATGCTAGGAAGTGGCAGAGTCAAGATTTAAATCCAGTCAGTATGACTCTTAGGCATCGTTTATGAATCTGTAACTCCTATTATCTCACCGGTACAACACATATACCCTGATTATTGTTAATTAAAAATTAATTTGTTGCATATAATAGATTCCAATAGAGAACTAGTCACATATAATTTAATTATTCAAATTAAGTCACTATGGCTTTTTTCATAACAAATATTGTTGAATATTTACTGAAAATCATTGAAAATGATTTATACCAACTTTCACATTGTTATATTAGAATCTAAGACCCAGGGAAAAAAATCCGATGACCATCCATATTCACACTATTTAGTAGTGACCACATTAGACCCAAAATTTAATCTTGGTTTTCGCTACAGTGAAACTTCTGCCAACAGGTACCATTATCTACTGAAATATCAGGGTTTAACAAAATGTGCCTCCATAGACAGTAAAATCCAGTTGTAAAAAACAATATGCACACAAGGAATTTCCATAAACTGCTACGTGTAACAAGTCCTTTTAGAGAGACATATATAAGATGGAGATAGTTGTCAACTTTTAGTTGATGTAATCCAAAACAGCATCCTGGACTATGCCAGAAATAGTATGATAGGTTTTCAGCTTGTTCTTTCTGAATGCACCTTAGCCAAATCACTTGCAAAGCAATTGCAGTATTTCTTTGAAACGGCCATCTATAGATTGTACAGAACAGTTCTGCCCTTACTGCTGTTGCCTTAGTGATGCTTTTACCACCATGTTTTATTTTAAGATCGTGTCCATCTTCACATATTTGTTTTCTAATTCACATACAGGCAGTGCCCACTTTCAATGTGCTGTGTTCTGGGAGACTAGATCTTAAAGAGGATCTTTCAGGCAAATCCGAGTGTGCAGACTTTGACTTTCTAATTGTTCTTAGCCTCATCTGTTCAAAAACTGGTGGAAGTTCCTGAATGATGCATGATGTCACCTGAATTGGCAAGAAGTGAATTGTAGAATGTTATTAGGAACTTTTGAGTTAGCAAAGCAGGGTAAATGAGAGCTGCCTGAATTTGAAAACAAACCCAGCTCTGTCTTTTTGAAACCAAATTTTCTTTTAGTTTTTATAGTTACTGCATAAGGTTGAAAGAAATACTCTGGTTCAGGAATCGGTCCTCTCACTATCATATTACAGTTTCAACTTGCTTTGGTGCACAAAGACAATTTGTTTGGGTGAGCCTAGCTCATTCCACATGGAGTAGAATCTAGCCCATATTCCCAGCCCACGGAAATATGAGCAAATTTACATTTGTTGTTTAAAGACACAAAGGTTAGAAGAAATGCACATCTAACTCCCCACCAATCCATTAATTAACCCAAAGGAATGTAAGTAAAAAATAAAAAAATTAGCACAAAGTAGCTTAGTAGAAAGAAATCAAGTTTATAAAACATACAAGTAATGGCAATAAATATAAATAAACCAAGCAACCTATATGAATCAATCTCTAAATTTGGATTATACAATATAGCTAGAGTTATGATTATCTCATCAAGCATAGTAATTATTCATGCAATATTAGAAGGGCTCCTTTGAAAATTAGGAATAAGAGAAGAATGTTATTATACTTGAGATGAACCTAGTACCAAAGAGGACACAAAGGCAGGCTTTAAAATGATGGATGAAAGCAAACTAAGGTAAGTCCTGTCATAACATCATGTCAGGTCCAAACAATTCTATTGTGAAAAAATGGAGATTTGTGTTCCCTTAGATTTAATAAAACAATAAGAATTTCAGAAGCCTTATGGTGTCATCTAAATAAAATCTGGACTATGGTGTGTTTCATACTACTAAGGAACAGTTTAAGGCTTAGGTAGAAAAGGGGATGTTTCTGGCTACTATGATTGAGACTTCAAAGACAGAAGCAAAGATTCCAATGAGTTCCTGGTAAATTAGACTGGGATTTGTTGCCAATGAAAATACTGAGAAATAGGAGGGCACTCAGCTTCTCCTCCTAAGTACAGGGTGATGTTGCTCTTCCCTAATAATCCCCCACACTTTATTGAGGATAACCATTGAGAACAGATTCTGGGAGAAGAATAGACAGGAGTCAAATCTCAGGAACATTACATTTAAATTTACACTATTGTGGGAGTGTTTTTCATATGTAATAAACAAAATTTAAAAATTGAGATAGTTCTCTTAATGCCATATTATAAGAAAAACAGATACATAAGACATATGTAATAAAAGCTAGAAATTTCCTTAATCTCATAAAGGTCTACTAGAACACCACAGCTAAGGTGACACTGGATTTGAAATACAAAAATCATTTTTTTTAAAATTAGGACCAGAAAAGTGATATTACTGCTTTCTCTATTCAACGTATCATTGAAAATCTCAGCCATGCACGATATAAGAGAAAAGAATAATTTATAATGCTTGGAAAGGAAAACACGACTGTTATTTTTAACGGTGACATTATCATCTATATAGAAAGCCCAAAATGATATATGCAAATTTGAATTCATAAAATATTTTTAGTTAGGAGTTTGAATAAAAGGTCAATAAATATAAATTGCATTTTCATCTATCATCAGCACATAGTAAGAAAGTTGTTACTTATTTAAAAGATAAGATATATAAATAGAAGAGAAATTATGTACTTGAGCTAGGTCAACTTCAAAGTATGTAAAGCTGATCTTCATAACAATGTTAGTAGATATACAGTGTTCTCTGTAGGAGGATTATACTTTCCTGATTATGTAATTTACTTTGGCCAATGAAATTTGAGAAGTTGTGATTGGTATCACTTCTAGGGGGAAGGATTTAAAATCCATCCTGTGCTTCTCCATGTCCATAAATGCTGAATCTTTCTGTTGAGATGACTGTGCCATGAGTTGGAGATTTCATGTATCTCTGTCTTCAAGAAGCTACAATAAGCAGAGCTCAAAACTGTTTGTAAAAAATATATATAATGTTGTTACTTTAAGGCATGGAGAGTCTGGAGGATTTGTTATCCTGGCATAATCTAACTTCCTGTCATGATGAACACAATCATAGTCTCTCTAGACCCAGTTCAAATATTTATACTTTGTACTGAATGTTGCATAGGCTAAGACTTCTATTCATCTGTGCAATGTCTTTTCTAATCCACTTCAGATTCAGCCCACTACAATCACCATAACAACCAAGATTTTACACCAAATAAGGAGAACTGCTCAGAATGGGGAAGGGTAGGAAGGAGGGGCGGGGATGGGTAGGGATAGCACACTTCTTTTTAGAAGCCATATTGGCATTTTTGCTTTCCTAAAAGGGTCTTTTGACACATTGTAGCCTTGAGATTAGCCCTAAGCATAGCAGGTAAATTTTGGAATCCTCTGTATCTTTGCAGTTGAGATACATGAATCCTATGAGACAAAGAATGAGAAAGTAAATAAAAACTCTATTTCTACTGTCTTTTATCACAAAAGAAAATGTAGAGAAAAGGAACGCAAAGATACAACTGTATTTATTTTTAAGTCGATAATTTTATTTGAGAAAAGTATTATCCATATAGTACCTTCTGACTAATAAAACAAACGTCCAGGGAAAGTATACCAAAGATGATTTAAAGTTCTCTGGGTCTTCAATTTAGATGAATGCAGTTCAATTCTTTTTGAATATTCTAGAAATAAAGAACATGTATGTGAGAGAGAAGAATCTGTTCTAAAACAGAAACACTTGTAGGAGCCTAGACTCTGGGTAATATATTTTGTAACTCAGTTGTATAAAATAAGACAGGAAGCTTCAACATATGGCATCTCCCATAATAACGCAGATGCCACTAATAATGTTCAAGTACACTGTGATTTGAGTTTACATATTAAGACTAATAGAGTTTATGTCATCTGTATTGACCTAAGAGGCCTGCTTGCAGATAGCAATTGTGGTTTAGGCCACCCCAACAATTATGGCTGAATTGTGTACAGGCAGAATGGAGGTTGGAAGGACAACCAAAATTTCTGCCAAAAAAGGATTCAGGATTAATCTCTTCTGTATGATTCCCTTCATCTTATTTGTCTTTGGTATGGATTGAATTGCGTCTTCTAAAAAGATATGTTGCAGTACTAATTCTCACTACCTCAGAAGACAATCTCATTTAGAAATAAAGTTGTTGCAGGTGAGGGCCTGCTGGAGAAGGAGGAGCCCTTAGTGCAAGAAAAGCTTTTTTCTAGACAGAATAGAGTGAAATATCATGTGGCCACAGAGTCAGAGATGAGAGTTAAATAAATAGCTGCAAATCTAAGAACGGCAAGAATACTAACATCAGCAGAAACCAGGTATGAATATCTGACTTCCAGAGGCTTCCCTGGAAATAAAATTCACAAGATAAATTAGTGCTTAGAAGATAAAATATATTAAGTGAATTTTCTGAGGGAATTTTATTTATTTTTTTCTCCTTTAGTACATGGAGACTAGTAAGTATATTTTGGACAATATTAGTTCTTGTGACTTTTGAAATATACTAAGTAGAACTTATGTAAAACCCTAATTTACTCTGGATTTTAATTATTTTCCCAAGTTATTTTTGTGCCTATTAGTCATAATCTACTGTGTGCTAGGTAGAGAGCAGGAGAAGAGAGGATAAAGACCATCCTCATTAGTCAATGATCCTTAGCAAGATAGCTTTAAAGGCAAAAACATATTGTGGCTAAATGATTATCATTTTCTTATGACTTTGATATTGATTATATGTTTTCTGAGAGCAACAAATATATTTGAATTAAGTTGTGCTCCAAATAAGACTATAAAAATGCTAAATTTGCTGGTAAGAACCATATCCCCAACTGTAACCCAACAGAAGTCTAAAAATTTCCCAGTTCCCTAGAGATGTATTTAAACTCCAGAATATGCTGGCTACAGAGAGCAAGGGGTATTTGTGTGGTTTAAGGCTTTCTCCAGTCACACCAAGGACCATCTGGGTGTGAAAAGCAGGTGCGTGCATTTTTATGGCTTATTCTAATAAACTAAATTAGTTAGTACCTGGTGCTGATTTAGAGTTCTGGGGACTTTTTGTTTTTATCTTTTATTTTACAGTATAGATTCAAAGACAAGAACAGAAAAAAAGGGAAAAGCAGAATGAAGATTTCTTATTTTTGTACTTAGAAAAACATATATGTATGTATGTTCTCTCCTCTTCCTCCCCATTCTTTGGATAATTTTTATACTGCCAAAGAAATTTGAACATTTGGGATTAAATTCTGGGACCACCAATTAATAGCTTATGATTTTGGTTAACCTAAACTCATGTCAGAGTGCTCTGTTGTTGTTGTTTTTTTTTCTCCCATTTGCAAAATGGAGTAATCATAAAATCCAAGTCACAGAGTTTTGGTGAGGAAAATTAAAAAAATGTTTTTATAGTGTGCCATAACAACTGCATGTTAGTCAATGGTAATAATAATCGATTATCAGTTGTTTTGTTTGAAAAATACCAAGTCATTATAAAAATAATAATTTAGACAAACTGGTTGTTTTAGAGTATATATACATAAGTATATATGCATATATTTGTTTATTTACATTTGTAGGGTTTGGTTTTTTTTCTGTGCAGATGTCTCATCATTTCATGTTAAATGCATACAATATCCCATGATGGTCTCACAATATATTCTCAGTCGATAGGGTAAAGCACATGTATTTCTTCCCACTCAGGATCTATGTTTGCAAGATATAGACCACTTTGCCTTTAGTTAGGAAAATAATTACTATTTTCCTTGCAGTACTGCTTACTACAAAAATCATCTTATTCACTTAGTACTTCACTAATAATATGGTCTTGTCCCTAGTCCTCCTCTCATCAAGGATATTTTTGATTGAATTAAAATGTTGGAAGTTGTAAATACCTATGATTATTTATCTAAAAAAGAATTACCAAGGATCAGGCAAAAAGAAGATTTTCTCATCTCCAAAGAAGGGAGTTATTTTTTTTTATACTCCAAACCAGAAGTATTCTATGAACAATGTATTATCTATCACTTACGAATATTCTTGAATACTAAAATTTTCATGTGTTGTTAGTTTACAATACATTTTCTATAGTAAAGAACTTCTCTTCAAATATTCTAAATAACAACATAGTTAAAATTACCACCACTATTCTAATTTACTTTTTCAGGATGTTCCATATTCAATTATCTGATGATAACTGATTCCAAAAATACTTGTATAAAAACCTCTTAGACTACAATATATATGCTACAAATAATGATATAAACAGTTAAAATTAAATTCTGCATTTCAATTATTGAAATCTAGCTCACATGGATAATCTTGACAGTAATTGGCACTTATCATGTTTTTAATCCTCTCTGCTATTGGATGAGTAATTACTGATGGTCTGTATGTATAAAAGCAGCAAAGGGGGAAAAAAAAAGGATTCCTATGAGATATCTCTTTTTTTCAGATAGCAACACAGAAATGTCACTTGAAATATATCTATGAAGTTGTATTTGACTCTAACCTTGGTGCTTTGGAAAGGAGGATAACATATGTTTAGGTTAACATAGTTCAGGGAGAGGAGCATTTGGACAGAGTGAGCTTGATTGAAAATGCAATGTTACCAACCATGACCTAGTGAAGTGTTTTACAAGAGTAATTTTTATTGTAGTAAGGCTCTGGAGTGTTGAACCTGAACAGTGAAATTGAATCACTCATGAAGTCATGCCAGATGTTATTCATATCGGATGCTGATTAATGCATACACTTCATTTAGAGGAACTTAATATTGAATTATTAAAATGGGAGGCTGTCAGTTTCAGAAATGACTGACGGCTAGAATTAGAAAGATTTATGAGTTAGGTTTGAAGTATCTAGAACATTCTATGCATGGAATTTTTCAAGTTGGAAAATGATTATTTTTTTTTCATTGTTCTATCATCTTGCAGTAGGTACCTACTATAACCAAGACTCTGAGGTAGGTTTTAATCAACAGCTAGTTGAGCTATGGATCATGCTCTCAAAATATGGATGAAAATGTATAGGTATATCCAAGAGGATATATCAAGAGTGAATTAAATAAATGCTATAAGAAAAGTGAACTCCTAAGATCAATTGTTGTTGAAATTAAAGAACTAATCATTCTTGGGTCAGTTTCCATTTCAGATTAGTTTTGTTAGATTTTGGTCTTTTAAGATTTAGCCACATAGATCCAACACACAAAAAGTATTACTAGACATATGATAATATTGAATTAGGAAAATGGGTGGCCTAAAATAAGATCATAGCACCCTGTAAGGTTTTTAGTATGGGAGATTTGTAAAGTCTGGACTTGGAAAGTAAAATGGTTGCAGGGACGGTAGAACCAGATCACAGAGAAATCCGAATGACAAACTTAGAAGTTCAGATTTTATTTCACCGAGAGTGGGGAATACCCAGAATTTTTGTAGGGAAATATCTAAGGGAAATATCCAAGGATCTCAGCTTTCCTTAAAAAGCACTAGAGAATTTTCGATAGAAAAATAGAGACAATCCTATTTTTTATTTTGAAGATGGTTTTGACTTTTTGGACAGCCAATGATATGCATTCCATTTCTTTTTCAGAGCTGCTGATCTTGGCCTCTACAATCCTAAGCTTCCATGGTGTCCAAAGTACAAAGTTAGAATATCCAAATTTTCAAAAGAATCAGTGGGACTTGAGTAATACTTTTGGACCAAATAACAATTAATTTGTCCCAGAACTGCAGAACTCTTCTGTTAGAATGTTTTAAAAATAATTCTGTAATAGCTCTTTGATACGAAGGTAATGCCTTTAGATATAATAGAGCATATTTTCATTTGCATTCAAATGAGAAATTTATACCATGCATATACAACTTTGAAGAGCTAACTTAAAAAATTTAGGGGGGAAAAAAGACAAAACAACAACAACAACAACAAAAAAAACCACCACCAACAAAAAAACAAACCAGACCCCAATTCAATTTGCATTTCAATATGTAAACTCTAAGTGGTTTAAGTATGTTTACTGAGAAGTCAAAGTTGACATAAAAAGATAAAACATTTCCTTATTTTCCCAGTCTGAGTTCTGAAGTTAAACTGTATAATTCATGGCTTCAAACTGAGAAAGAATGTCCAGTTTGCCTTTCACTATAACTAAAATTCTCCTAGCTTCAGCCCTGCCAAATGACTGCTTCCTGGCATTTGAAATAAGGGCCAGATGGCCAACCAGCATTATCAGCACCCCATGGTGATGAACAAGTGACAATTTGCTTGGTGATCAAACATAATTTAAGGTCTTTTAACCTTTGAAATCCAAAATATCATAGTGACAGATTCAATTATTTTTTAAAGTACAAACAATTACCTGCTCTGCCCCCAACCTTCTTCCCACTGTGACCAAATAAACACTCAACCTACATTGCTCATGTATTAAGCCTCTTTGCATGTCTCAGGTATAAAATGCTTTATCACATATCCCAAATGAGAAAAATGCCATCCAGGCCATGGACAGGTAGATAAGTAGAGACTCCTGTGGCTCCCTGGAAGAGACTAGACATCCCTACATAAGACGTATTAAAAAACTGAGTTATCTACGTGGATGGTCAATTGAGTTTTGCCAAAGGGACAAGAGAATTCGGGGGGGGGGGGAATGTGGTCTTTTTAGAGAATGATGTTGAAATAATTGGATATCGATGTGCAAAAATCAAGTCTCGACTTTTACCTCATACTATATACATTTATTAAAATGCAATAGGTCATATGCCTATCTTTAAGTGCTAAAACTATATAACTTCTAGAATAAAATGTAGATGAAAATCCTTACAAGTTTGGATTAGGCAAATATTTCTTAGGACAGAAAGAGCACAAACCATAAAAACAAATAAATAAAAAAATTGGGGATCCAGTTGCCAATAAGTTTATTTTTCTTTCTAGGACACTTCCTTCAGATACCCACCATAGTCCACACTATTCTATATTACAATTGTAATAAAAGTTTGTATTTGGTAAACTATGAGATCCCTTAAGGCAGAAACTATTTTTTAAACATCTTGGTATTTTGGCATCTAATATGGTATCTGCTAATTTAAAAATACTTAGTAAATGTTTATCAAGGAAAAAAAATCTAATGGACTAAATTTTTCTCCACTTCTTTTATTGTTGTTACTATAAGGCACTGAATCATTATACATATGTATCTATGTTACATATAATGTATATACAGTATATATTATATACATATGTGTGTATTTATTTTTATACTTAGAACCATATGCCTAGACATGGAAGCCCCAGGGAATAAAGCCAGAACATTAGTTTCCCTTTATAGGAAATACAGAAATCTCTTCTTAATTGTGGATTTGAGGTTCTGTAGTTTTATATTAATATAACACAATTTTTAGTATACAGCCTTTTATCTATATGATTCTCAATTTCCTTAAACAATCAAACAAAAATGATAATGCATATTCTTTCCTCCATGAACAAGAGCACAGATTTATTTTGCTCCAGCAGCTCCTAGTTTAGATGGTTAGAGAAGCATGCTCTTTAGCAGCAAGATAATCAGAACTCATAAATTCTAGATTAGTTGGTTGTAAGATTATAATGAAATCTGCTTTCCTATAGTAGTTGTTGATAATAATTCTCTTTCCATTTGACCCACTTACTCATAACAGGAAATTTTATCATTACCCCCATACTTTTGCACTAACCTCAGAAACAGCAAGAAATGTACAGATTTCTGGGAGAAGAAAGTTTACCATGAGCCCTACACTCTCACTCCCTTCTTAGAAGTCACTCCTCTTCAGAGAATCATCACAACAAACACCCTTACTACTCTCTGCATGGAATTATCTTAGAACACATTTTGACTTTAAAATAAGCATAAATTTCCTGCAAGTCCCAAAGGAGATGTCAGGGAAAGAGACAGATAGAACTCTGGAGATAGATAAATACTTTCTTTACAAAGTTATTAAATTATTAAAGTTTCATGGTGTGCTATTGCAAGAACAAACTTGTCTCTGTGAACTGGATTAGAAAGATGTCACCTTCAAGTATCCTCTCATTACTATTTGATGTGTGCTGAACACCAACAGGGAACTTTGATAGCTTTTGGATCACCCTGAATCATCAACATTAAAGATAAAGAGGGGAAAACAAAACAAAACAAAAATCCTAGCAGGTCTTCTAGTCCCTAGTAGAGCTGGACTGGTTCCTACTGAGAGTTTGAAGGAACTCTGCCCATATATAAGATGCTTTCCTGAGTGACCTAATTTTGAACTACCCAATGATACTAAGATGCCCATTCAGAGTTAATCTCTTTAGATAACTAGGTGTGCAAAATACTGTATCTTCCTAATTCCAAGTCTGTATTACCCTTATTCCTATAGCTAAAGCCATTTGAATCCCAAACCAAGACCATCTCCTGCAGTTCTTCCTAGTGATGATACCCCCATAGGAAAAAAAAAAATTGCTTCCTTTTCTATGTTTACTCAACTTGATGATTTACTAGACTGCTACCCCATACTTATTACTATAGTATCTATTTTGAACATTTCTTCTGTGATGCTGAAATCCCTTTATGGTATCTCTTTCATTTCAGAATGAATATATATCCCAAGTATATATCCTGAAAAAATATATTTGTGTATATATATATATATATATATATATATATATATATGAATATATATATTCATCTTTTTAAACATCTTAATTTAATTTTATCTTTTTCAGTGTTCCAAGATTCATTGTTTATGTACCACACTCAGTGCTCCATGCAATACATGCCCTCCTTAGTACCTACCACCAGGCTCACTCATCCCCCTATCCCTCCCTTCCAAAACCCTCAGTTTGCTTCTCAGAGTCCACAGTCTTTCATGCTTCATCTCTCCCTCCGATTCACTCCAACTCACTTCTCCTTTCCTTCTCCGAATGTCCTCCATGTTATTCCTTATGCTCTACAAGTAAATGAAACCATATAATAATTGACTTTCTCTTCTTAACTTCTTTCACTCAGCATAATCACCTCTAGTACCATCCATGTTGATACAAAAGTTGGATATTTATCCTTTCTGATGGCTGCATAATATTTCATTGTATATATGGACCATATCCAAACTACTAGAATTCATATAGCAATTCAGTAATGTGGCAGGATACAAAATCGAAGCACAGAAATCAGTTCCTTTCTTATACATTAACAATGAAAATATAGAAAGGGAAATTAGAGAATTGATTCTATTTACTATAGCACCAAGAACCATAAGATACCTTGAATAAACCTCACCAAGAGGTAAAGGATCTGTATTTGAAGAACTACAGAACACTCATGAAAGAAATTGAAGAATACACAAAAAGATGGAAAAGTATTCCAAGCCCAAGAATTGGAAGAATAAACATTGTTAAAATGTCTATACTAGGGGTGCCTGGGTGGCTCAGTGAGTTAAAGCCCTTGTCTTTGGCTCAGGTTGTGGTCCCAGGGTCCTGGGATTGAGCCCCGCATTGGGCTCTCTTCTCCTCAGGGAGCCTACTTCCCCCTCTCTCTCTATCTGCCTCTCTGCCTACTTGTGATCTCTACCTGTCAAATAAATAAATAAAATCTTAAAAAAAAAAAAGTCTGTACTGCTCAAAGCTATCTATACTTTCAATGCCATACTGATCAATAGAACAAATCAATGAAACTAGGAGCTGGTTTTTTGAAAGAATTAATGAGATTGATACATCCCTGACTTATCAAAAAGAAAAGAGAAAGGACCCAAATAAATAAAATCATGAACTAAAGAGGAGAGATCACAACCAACACCAAAGATATACAAACAATTATAAGAACATCTTATGAGCAACTATACGGCAGCAAATTTGACAATCTGGAAGAAATGGATGCATTCCTAGAGACAAATAAACTACCACAACGGAACCAGGAAGAAATAGAAAACCTGAACAGACCCATAACCAGCAAGGAGATTGAAGCAGTCATCAAAAATCTCCCAACAAACAAGAGCCCTGGGCTAGACAACTCCCTAGGGGAATTCTACCAAACATTTAAAGAAGAATTAATTCCTATTCTTCTGAAACTGTTCCAAAAAATAGAAATGGAAGGAAAACTCCCAAACTCATTTTATGAGGCCAGCATCACCTTGATCCCAAAACCAGACAAGGATTCCATCAAAAAAGAGAATTACAGACCAATATCCTTGATTAACACAGATGGGAAAATTCTCACCAAAATACTAGCCAATAGGATACAATAGTACATGAAAAGGATTACTCACCATGACCAATGGGATTTATTCCAGGGCTGCATGGTTGGTTCAACATCCATAAATCAATCAATGTGATACAATACATTGATAAAAGAAAGAAGAAGAATCATATGATACTCTCAAGAGATGCTGAAAAAGCATTTGACAAAGTACAGCATCCCTTCCTGATCAAAACTCTTCAAAGTGTAGGAATAGAAGGCACATACCTCAATATCATCAAAGCCATCTATGAAAAACCCACCACGAATATCATTCTCAATGGAGAAAAACTGAGAGCTTTTCTGCTAAGGTCAGGAACATGGTAGGGATGTCCATTATCACCACTGCTATTCAACATAGTACTAGAAGTCCTAGTCTCAGCAATCAGACAACAAAAAGAAATTAAAGGCATCCAAATCAGCATAGAAGAAGTCATACTATCACTCTTTGCAAATGATATAATACTTTATGTAGATAACCCAAAAGACTCCACTCAAAATCTGCTAGAACTTGTACAGGAATTCAGTAAAGTGTCAGGATATAAAATCAAGGCACAAAAATCAGTTGTATTTTTTTATACCAACAACAAGACAGAAGAAAGAGAAATTAAGGAGTCAATCGCAATTATAATTGCACCCTAAACCATAAGATACCTAGGAATAAACCTAACCAAAGAGGCAAAGAATCTATACTCAGAAAACTATAAAATACTCATCAATGCCATCCAGATCAAAATTCCACTGGTATTTTTCAAAGTGCTTGAACAAATAATCCTAAAATTTGTTTGGAACCAGAAAAGACCCCAACTAGCTAAGGAAATGTTGAAAAACAAAGCTGGGGCATCATGTTGCCTGACTACAAAGCTGACTACAAAGCTGTGATCACCAAGACAGCATGGTACTGACACAAAAACAGACACATAGACCAATGGAACAGGGTAAAGAGCCTAAATATGGACCCTCAAATCTACAGTCAAATAATCGACAAAGCAGGAAAAAAAAAATCCAGTGGAAAAAAGACAGTCTCTTCAATAAATGGTGCTGTTAAAATTGGACAGTTATGTATAAAAGAATGAAACACGACCATTCTCTCACAACATACACAAAGATAAACGCAAAATGGATAAAAGACCTCAACATGAGGGAGGAATCTATCAAAATCCTAGAGGAGAACATAGGCAGTAACCTCTTCGACATTGGCCACAGCAACTTCTTTCAAGACATGTCTCCAAAGGCAAAGAACATATAAATATATTCTTTCCCAGATAACCCTCCAGGTACACTAGTCCTCTATTTCCTCCAATATAGTATGCTCATTCTCACTTGTTTTCTTTTCCTAGAATCCTCTTTTTGCAAAACTTTGAATATCTCATTTCTCTTTATTTTACAGGTCTTAGATCAGCTATCATTGCCTCAGAGAAGACTTCTATAGTCACTCGGTCTGAAGGAGACATCCACCCAGTCACTGTCCATAATATAGCATCAGTTATTGCTCATCATTATAAATACATTTCTGCCTGAGGTTATATGCACAGGTATGATTTTCTCTTTCCTACCAAACCCCAGTCACTACAATGTCATCTCTGAAAGCAAAGTCCTTATTGGTCTATTCATACCCATTAAACTCGTGTCTAGAACAGTACCTAACATCCTATGGATATTTATAAATATTTGTTGATTAAATGAGAAAAAAGGAATAAAAAAAGATCCTATATAAACCAGCTTTCATCTTGATAGTCCTGTCATTGATGGGAAAGGAACCCACAATGTAGACATCGTTTATTTCAGAACAAACCATATTTACTTCCACTTAAAAAAATAAATAATTAGGAAGTCTTATTTCTGCACAAAACACTGGTGGGGCTTGGGATGGCTTAAAAATGAACTATCTATAAACCCTGCCCTTCCTTAGGATCATATGGTCTAATTAAGGAGATGCTATAGAGCACAATGTATTAAAAGAGAGATATATATAATGCCCATCGTATTTCATATGTGGATGAATCTCTCTTTCGGGTGATTCAGAGACAGCTTTGGAAAGATACAACAAAGATGCACTTAAAAAACAGTATAAAGGTATTGGGCGCCTGGGCGGCTCCGTTGATTAAGAGTCCAACTCTTGATTTTGGCTCAGGATCATGATAGGGTCAGGAAATCAAGCCCCACATTGGGCTTCACACTGGATGGGGGGCCTGCTTAAAATTCTTTCTCTCCCTCTGCCTCTCCCCCCTCCCTTCTCTTTCTCTCCCTCTTTAAGAATAAGTAAATGAAAATTAAAAATAAAATTTTAAACCCCCTACAAAAACAGTATAAAGGTATTACAGGGAAGATCCAGACTGAGAAAAGAAGATACGTGAAGGTCAGATGGGAAAACTAGAAATGGGAAGGGAGATATTTAAAAGGGTGACTATAGAAAAGGCATGAATGCTATTGAGAGACAGGATAAAAAGTCAGGCTTTAATCCTTCAGGCCAATACTTCTCAAAATGAAGAACCCGTATCCCTGAACATCCTAGGTATAAGAGAAGCCAATTATTATATATTCCACATGTGCCTCAATCATCAATTTTACTTTATAGTAAATAATTTAAAATATATATTGGACAGAAATGAAATACGCACTTACATATACATTAAATATAAAAGTACCACCAGAAACTTTTTAAAAAATATCTAGATCATGCAAGGTTACTATAAGATATTTTGGTTGGAAAAATATTTGAAAACCAATGCTATAGCAGAGATCAGCAAACTTATTCACAAGTCACATCTTCCTTTCTTGTTTTTATGAATAAAATTCCTTTGGAATATATGCATGTCTATTAATTTAGAAATTATCTACAGCTGCCTTTGCACTGCCATGGTAGATTTGGACAGTTGTAACAAAAACTAGGTATATATTGCAAAACTTAAACTATTTACTATCTGGAACTCTATTTTTATTTTATTTTTTTTAAAGATTTTATTTATTTATTTATTTGACAGAGAGAGAGATCACAAGTAGGCAGAGGAACAGGCAGTGGGGAGGGTGAAGCAGGTCCCCTGCTAAGTGGAGAACCTGATGCAGGGCTCAATCCCAGGACCCTGGGACAATGACCTGAGCTGAAAGGCAGAGGCTTAACCCAGTGAGCCACCCAGGTGCCCATATTTTAATTCTTTCAAAAGGTTTTACTTCTTCATTTGACAGAGAGAGAGTACAAGCAGGAGGAGGGACAGGGACAGGGAGAAACAGTGTCCTGGCTGAACAGGAGGTCAACATGGGACTTGATCCCAGGGACCCCAAGATCATAACATAAACCAAAGGCAGATGTTTAACCGACTGAACCACCCACATGCTCCATCTATCTGGAACTTTAAAGAAAATTTTTGCTGTCCCCTATATTGATCATGACAGGTTGCTTCATATTTTTCAGAAAGAGTAAAATGTGATAATAGTATCTTGGAATTGAAATTTTACTGAAACATATTATAGGAGATAAAAATAATACATTCCAGAAGCAAGGCAAGAGGTTAGGAAGAAATTAAAGGTTCTAAGACAATGTTACAAGGAAATAGGAGAAGTATTTTTGCAGTAGAACTGCATACCAAATAAATAATAGCATGGAGAGAAATGAAAGTTGCCTGAAGTTCTAGAGTCTAGGTTCCTGGGGAACTAACTTAAGGTAGCCAAAGTAGGGAACTGAGAATGATATGTATGGAGAAGAAACATGTAAGGAATATGTTTGATTGGGAACTTCATCAGGGGATTATTGTGGATGCATCCAATGGATTCCACTTGAGTTAAACAGTAGAAATCAGAAACAGAAATGGAAAAACATCAGGTTACTTTGGTGTATTACTTATAAGTCTAAGAGTTGCTAAGAAAGAATTTGTAGAGAAATAGAGTTAAAGGTAGAGGAACCACCTTTAAGAGTGGGAGAAGAAAGAGAATGTTGAGATTGAGACACCTACACTTATTTTTTATTCTTTAATTTACCATCTGAATAGTGTGTCTGCTCATTCTTCAACATGCTTCTAGGAGGTGATAGACCTCATACCATGGTGGGCATAAACTACTAAATTGAAAATCAATACAAGACATACTGCTATCAAGAGATGCTTCTTTGGTGCTAAAACAAAAATACAAGGGACAACTTTTCATCTTAAATCTGAATGTGCAGATGACTTTTCTGGACACAAGGAACACAATATATTGTCTCAACATAATACAGAAATGGAAGGAACATGCAGCTCAGAGCACTGGAAGAAGAGAGAAATCTCTCCCAGATTTAGCAAATCATCAGCGGACATTCTACAGAGCATACTGAAGAGACAAGATCTTCATAGAAATTCACAATAAATAAAAGAATAAAACCCTTCCTCAAGACCTCAAGAAAAGAAAACAATCTATTCCAGTGTGGAGTGAATGGTACAAGAACTATCTGGACCAGAAATAAGTGGAAGCTAGAAGAATGGAAACTGAATTAGAAAAGCAACACATGGGGTGCCTGGGTGGCTCAGTGGGTTAAAGGCTCTGCTTTTGGCTCAGGTCATGACCCAGGGTTCTGGGATTGAGCCCCACATCAGGCTCTTGGCTCAGCAGGGCGCCTGCTTCCTCCTTTCTCTCTCTGCCAGCTCTCAGCCTATTTGTGATATCTGTCAAATAAATAAATAAAATCTTAGGGGAAAAAAAAAACAACACATAACCCTCAAATCCCCCTTTAACAACTCTAGTAAAGTTGTATCAGTTCATTAAAGAAAAAAGATGAGAACTTTATATTAGAAGTCATGTAATATTTATAATTTGTTTAATATATTTAGAATCAATTCTAGAATTACATTTGGGTGGTTCTTATTCCTTAGTATGGATTTAGTTGTCATCAGTCAAGCTTTTGGTTACCATATATGGTTATAATTAAAGAAGCCCTCTAGTCAGTAAAATATAGCTAACTGGCATGAATCCAAACTGACGATTTTGGTGAAGTCTGTGATGCTGAGGGTGGAAACCAGTAGCACACATTCAGAGCAGTTTTTAGGAGAATCATTTCCGTGTGTGTGTGTTAGACATTGCCTTGGCACAAGCCGCCTCTCTCACCTACTTACTCAATTACACAAAGAATTCCTCCACACAGAGTGTTTGGGGAGTTGAGTGTTAGGAACTGCAAAAAATACAGTGGTGCGTAACATTGTAGTCATCTATGTATCTACAGTAAGAAGAAAACTAATTTGTTGAATTTGTTACCTTTCACAGACATGTTTCTGTTGAGCCTTATATCAACATCATAAGACATGTATGGAATTATTACTTTTCTATGTACACAAAAAGAACGTGTATTAGAAGGGAAAGACCATGGCAAAGACCATGCACAGATAGTAACCAAAATTTGTATTACAATGTACTTTGATCTATGTTTGGGTGATCATTTAGTTTCTTCACATGTTTATACATACCATAACCATCTGTGCCACATTCTCTACTCCATATGGCAGGATTTCACTGCTGGGGGAGCAATTTAATATATATTCCATAGGTTATGCTGATTCTCTGGGAAAATACTGAAAGTATTCATTTTAAGTATTCACGTCAAATTTGCAAGACCATATATTTGCGTATACTTAGGATGGAGATTAGGTGAATGCTTTAATTCTGATGTGAAATACAGCCTTATACAATAAAATTGACCACAACTAACTCAAGGTAGAAAGATGTGGACAAACTACTAGATATGGCCTATAAATGATCAGTGTCCAGGATTTAACTCTGTCAGTATACTCCCCTGACCTGCTATTAGTATTGATGTGAAAGCACCTAAATGGCTCCATCCACTAGAATTTTTAGTCTCATTGTAAGAATAATAACCTTGGGAAAAAGGAAAAAAAAAATGAGGGGAGAGTAGAAGGAAGGAATGAAATATGTGTACTTCTCATTGTGGATGTTTTCAACGTAAAGTCATCAGTCCTTTCCTCCCATTTCATTACTCAGCCCAAATGCCATCAAGCCAAGTTGAGTGAGAATTGCATACAAGGATGGAATTACCATGGCAACCAGATTAAAAATTTGTTTCCCTGCTGAGAATTTAGCTCGCTGAATAATACTTTGTTTTTACCTTTCTGGAAAATTAGATGGAAGGTAATTCTGGAACTATGCATGACCATCAATAGGTTCAAGCTATTACTTGGCTTACTTTTCCTAGAGCTAAAAAAAAAATTAATAATATATAAATATAATAATTTTGGGTCCCCTACAAAATAAAATACAGACTTTCAGATGGCTAGAAATTCAGATTCTTATGATCTTTAAGTCACCAGTGTTCAGATGATATTTCAAGTGCTGTTTAGTTACTTATTGAAGCCCTCAGTTTTTGAGCAAAAGGACATGGAGTTGTGAGCAGGAGCTCAAAGAATCATGATATTAGAGAGCATGAGATGGTCTTTTGTTTCCAGTGAGATGGTGGAATAGACCCCCTGACACATCTTCTCATTACAGTTCTCTAAAACACTAGGAAAATGTTAAAAATTTTAAAAAAATCATTTGATGTGTATTTAAACATAAATTCTCCTGTAACAACTAATAACCCCCCCATACACACACACACAAATAAAGTGCTCATTATTTTAAAGATTTCAAAGAGCTATGGACATAATGTTGTCTAAGGAAACTAAACTGCAGAGAGCAATGATCTCTTCCCAGAGGAACAGAGATCTGTCACCTCTGAGAGGCATTTGTTGAGTGGGTACATTAACAGAAGAGTGAGCCTGCCATAGGCAGAGGGATCAGCTGGGCAGAAGAGAAAAGAGTACACTTTAAATGGTTCTGGAATAATTAGCTGTATATATGAAAAAAAAAAAATAAACCTGAATACTTTCTCATACTGTCCACAGAAAAATCTATGAGATGAATCATAGACCTAAATGTAAAAATCAAAAAGTATAAAGCTTCTAAAAGAAAAATATCTTTATCATCTATAGATAGGCAAAGACTTCTAAACACATAAAAGCATAAATAACAAAAGAAAAAATATGTAATTGATGTTAACACATTAAGAACTTTTATCAAAGGACACATTTAAAAGAGTAACAGATGAAGAAAAATATTTATGCTATATATATCTGACAAAAAAGGAAAAAGATGACTCTTGTATGAGAAATCATATATATATATCATAAAGGATATATTTTAAAATAATTTTAGATACATTTACATATGATAAAATATGTTTTTCATATATGTAATCTATAAATCAATCAAAATACAACAACTCAATAAAAATTGGCACAAAACACTTAAAGGCACTTCACAAAGGAAGATATACAGTCCATGATTATAGATCTGGGAAATAGAATAGCCCATAAGATGAAAACAATTTTGTCTCTTTTAAGAGTACACTAATTAAAATCAATTTCCCTTTGCACTCTACATGGAGAAAGGTCTAAGCAAACATAGACTATGGGCTACTTGATAGTTTATATCAAATAACTTACAGATGCACAGTGATTTTTTTTTCAAACTATTTTATTTAATACTACTTTTGAATACTACCTTTTAAGGTGAATATCATTTTTATATTGTAGATGTGAAAAGTCAGGCTTCAGAATACCAAGAAATTTCTCCAATAAAATAATATTAATTAGTGTTAGAGACACAAGCTTCCAGCTTCTAATTTTAAATTATATATAACTTCTACAAAATGTTTGCTATGTTCAAAATTAAGATGAGTTGTCAGGAGTGAATTTGATGCTGCATTCTGAAAGCCTTCCTTTTTATACTGGTTTTAGTGAGCTGTACTTGGAGCCGAAAGGCAAAAAGAACCTTCTGTTTGTGAAAGAAGGAAACATAGCAAGGGATTTTAGAGCGTTAATTCCCAAGGCTGTTCATAGCTGGGTTTAAATTCCATCTCCACAATTTGGATGCTTTGGGCTTTGGAATAAATTACTAAATATATATAAGTTTCAGTTTCTTCATCTATGAAATTACAAGAGTATATTTGATACAACGATACATGCATTAAAGTGATGCACAAAAGTATGAGTCAACCATAGAAAAAAAGACTGGCTATTGTTTAAGTCATTAATAAGAATTGGAATAAGGAAGGGGCATGGGAAGGGAGATTCTTGGAGCTACTGTTTCATTGGAAATCTGGGTTCACATAAAATATCTCTCTGAGAAGATAGATGCCTCAGGAGAGGCTTAAGAAACTTGTTATTTAGTACTTGGGGAAACCTTTCCACCCTACTTACTGTTATCATCTTGATTCATGCTCTTGGGCTTGTTTGTTTTCCTTTCCTGCCATTTTGGCATTTCTCATGTTTGATGCATCTCACACCGCCAATGCACTTGACTGCTCAGCCTTTTACATCAGGGAAGGATTATTTATTATAACCACTCATTTTTGTTTCAGTACATCTGAAGTCAAAAGTCTACATGTGCGCCAGCATACTGATAGATGTATATTAAACAAAGGAGGGACTTCAACAAATCGAGGCTTCTTCCATACTGTATCTGCATAATTTAAGCAAATTGAAGGTGGCGGATGTTTCCCATAAATGTTATCAAGATAAGAACTTCCTTAGACTGTACTATTTTTATTCTGTAGAAGTAGTTTAGGTACTTAATTGTATTTCTTTTTCTCAAGAAGAAATTGAAGAATTTACTTTTGTCTATAAAACTTAACCTCTGATAGGAACCCTGAAATTGCTATATTTCAGTTATAAAATGAATTGTTTTTTAAGTAACTCATATTTGTTTTACATTCCTGTATGTCTTGCTCATCTTCAAAATACAGACTATTTCATTTAGTCCTATGCAACAATCAGGTAGATGCATATATGGTTCCTGCATATGCAGCATTTAATAAATGCTGAATGAAAGTTTCATTTAACTAATAGACTGATTATTTGATTAAGCTGATGATTTTCTCTAGTTTAAGAATACCAACTTAGGGGCACCTGAGTAGTGCATTGGGTTAAGCTTCTGACTCTTGCTTTTGGCTCAGGTCATGATCTCTGGTCCCTGGTCTCAGACTTGTGAGATTGAGCCTAAGTCTGCTTCATGCTTAGCAGGGAGTCTGCTTGAGATTCTCTCTCTCTCTCTCTCTCTCTTCCTTTGCCCCTCCTGCTCATGCTTTCTCTATTTCTCAAACAAATAAACAAACAAATCTTTAAAAATAAAAAAAGAATACAGACTTAAATTGACTTATTTCGGTATCATTTAAAACTGACATGAACTAGAAAAATAAACAAAATACATGACAATTTTACACTGCCTCGATTCTAGTAAGTGCCAATTTCTTTTAGATACTTAATAAATGAATGAATGAAAAAAATATACACATATATATTTTGCAGAGCATAAAGAGGATACTAGTACCAAGTAATGTGTACAAGTATGAAAAACTAATAGCTTCTTTAACAAAATAGAGACAAGTTTGCCAACTATTCTATCATTAATATTAAATCACAATTATATGTAATTAATATTAAAACTTTCAGAAGCCTATAATTTATTTTTAATAATTAATTTTTAAATTTGAAAATGTTTACTGCAAATGTGATCTTCTGTCAAAGATTCCTTATACAGCTACAACTCTTTGAAGAAGAAAGGATTATGAAAGGAATATCCTGGTTTTAGGGTATCAATAGAAGAATGATAAAATTCCCTTTCTTGTTCTCTCCTGCTGTAGCAGTTAGTTGGTATTTGGTCTTTTATAAGCCACATAACTGACTAACTTCTTTGATCTAGCCTTGCAAACATATATATTCTAAGGATGCAATTATAGTCAGTGAATATATAAAGATAAAAATGAACTAAGTGTTGTAGAAAGGAGACCATAGAGAAGTATGTAAAAAAAAAAAAAGCATAATTTAAAAAAAGGTATTTATCTTTTCTTCTACTCTACTCACAAAATACCTTGCAAAGTTTGGACATAAATTAGGTGACCTATATTAAATATTGATTGATTCGTCTTTAAGTCTAATACTATTTTAGGTTTAATACTATTTTAGAAATGTTTATTAGAATTGGCATTAAGCTCCCTCTAGCAATTGAGTTATCCTTCCTTATTCTTCTCTCTCCTACTCAAAAATCAAAATTTTATTTGAACCCAGCAAGATCTGAGCTTCTGTGTTGAAGGGGAGGAAGAAATTTTCCTCAGTCCAAAATTCTTCTGCCTGGACTAAGAATTAAATTTACATGAAACATTAAAAGGAGAAGAAAAGTTTTATTATGTGTGTATAAAGGCCCAATGATGAAATTGAAACCTAAAGAAATGACCAAGGCAGGCAGTTTTTCTATTTTTCAGACAGACAATAAATCTATAAGAAATTGACAGGACAAAAAAACCTGCACTTTGAGAGCTTCAATTAGTAAGGAATTCTAAACAGCATTTGGTTTTGGGCAGTAAATTACTTTAAAAAAAAAAAAAAGGTTTTTATACATACAACATTCTCAGCCTTCCATTTCCTACCTCTGGTGATAAGGATGTGTAAAGGGAGGGTATCTTTCAGGAAGACAGAACCCTTCTTTACAGAGGCTCCCTTGAGTAACTTTTATTTAAAATAATCAATATGCCAAAATGGAACATTTTCAGTGGGCTGCCCATGCCCCCTACAAGGTCACACCAGAGACTAAATGCCAAGGTGAATGTACCAGTTGGGAAGATGATTAGAAGCTTTAAGAATCTACTTCTTTTCGGGGCGCCTGGGTGGCTCAGTGGGTTAAGCTGCTGCCTTCGGCTCAGGTCATGATCTCAGGGTCCTGGGATTGAGCCCTGCATCGGGCTCTCTGCTCAGCGGGGAGTCTGCTTCTCCCTCTCTCTGCCTGCCTCTGCCTGCCTCTCTCTCTACCTGCCTCTCTGCCTGCCTCTCTGCCTGCTTGTCATCTCTCTCTGTCAAATAAATAAATAAAAATCTTTAAAAAAAAAAAAAAGAATCTACTTCTTTTCTATATCTTGAACCACAAATCGAATTGTTTATTTCATTCATTGTGCTTTGACTAGTCATCACTTGTGGTTATTAGCAAATGAAACTAGGCTTACATGTTATAGATAAAAATACATTTATCTGGTTTTGAACCCAGCGTTAGTTAGTGACAGCTCAGATTCAAACATTTTACTGTTCCATTTAACTTATTAAGGGTATTTTAAGATAATGTCCCCAAGTACTTATTGAGAGCTAAATTATGTCCCTAGATACTTATTAGCACTTAAATTATTTGCCAGCTTCATATCTTCATAACCCCTACTTAAGTGCCAAATCATTATCATTTGGTTCTATCTCTACTGAAGCTACAAGCACAAAAGTACACAGAGAGCACAAATATAAACTAAATTCCGAAATTAAGTGTTAGCTCCAGGGGTGCCTGGGTATCTCAGTGGGTTAAAGCCTCTGCCTTCAGCTCAGGTCTTGATCTCAGAGTGCTGGGATCGAGCCCCGCATCGGTCTCTCTGCTCAGTGGGGAGCCTGCTTCCCCCCCACACCTACTTGTGATCTCTGCCTGACAAATAAATAAATATAATCTTAAAAAATAAACAAACAAACAAACAAACAAATAAATAAATGTTAGCTCCATACTTGTCAATACTAACGACTCTTACTTAACCTGATATCAAGACATTGTTCAACAGTTTCTGTGGGTTCCAATTCTGCTACAGCTTGGATAATGAGCTAGAAAATTACTAATAAAAGATTTTGGCATACATGGAAACAATGAATACTTGAATACCCACATAAAAGGGTGATCTTTGGCAAGAACATATTCTTCAACTTCTAATTCTCATATTAGAATTAAATAAAGATTTCCAATGCATTTAACCTGAAGATGTTCAATTAGATAATCTATAGAACTTTATATGAACATCTTACTACATAGTAGCCCTATGATGGTGATTTAAATAAATGGTAATAGAGTATGGTTGAAATGACTACATCTTTAAGAATTCTTTAGACAAGGTATGCAAGTTTCCTGCCTGTCATATTTATAAATAAACATTGAATTGAATTGCTTTTATAATATTTCAGCATTAGATGACATTTATTCCTACTTGAGATTTCAAATGAGCTCAAAGAATGACTTCAGAGTCAAGCCGTGACCATATAAATATAAGCTTTGGGACAAACAAGTAGATTTCCTCTCTCTGTCACAGGATTATATATTTTGTCATTGCCAAGCAAAAAGACCTTGCATATGCCAGTAGAAACTCTTTTTGTAATGGTGACCTTATGTGCTTTTGACATCCTCTTTCCATTTGATGAAGAGAAGCACTCAAGTCAGCTTTGGAAGAAAAAAGCCTCATGAATAATAGCTTGATACAAAATCTTCAGATCTAGCATATTATGCTGTGATAATCAAACCCCCCTTGATTTGCAACATCTTTTGATTTAAAGTAAAGCCTACACACCAGAGAGAAGATGAAACTCTAGCACAAGTTATTCATTCAATTTTTTGTCTTCCATATGGTCCTTGCATAAAGTGACTGTTTCTTGCTCTCAGATTTAATCATTCTCTCCATTTTTCCATTAACTGATAGAGACTCAAGCACATTATGCATCATATTCTGCACTAGGTACATTTGCTTTTACTATTATCCATAATTATCTTAGCTAATTATTACAATTCTCATTTTACCAATTACAAAACTTAACCCTGGTCTGCATCCTTCCTTGGAGCTCTTTGATCTCCCTTTTGGAAAACTCCCAGTTTATATAATTTTGGTGGAAAATAGTGTAGAGATTCTTTACTCTTATGATCAAGGTTCACAAATCATTATGAGGTCTCTAGTAACTCCAAGTCTTGTGCAAGAACATGGGGAGAATTGATAATCCATCCTTGCAGTGGCAGTGTCAAACCGAATTCTTGTTGACATTGGTTATGATTCTTGCGATACAATGCTTCTCACACTTCTCATCTCCCTTTTGCCTTCCACCTATTTAAACTGACTTCTTGGCCTCTTGACTGCTGAGACAAATTAGAGCTAATTTCGTAGGTCTAAGGAAGGTATAACTGTTCCTAACAATGCATAGCTGGTAATGGCAGAACAAAATTATGCCCTTAGATCAATTCTGATAGGGAGACTTGTTCTGTTTCCCTTATACCAAAGTTTCTTTCTTCTGATAGCTAGAATATGAGTAAACATATATATTTTTTAAGCCAACAGCTCCTTTTTATTTGGTGTATTTAGTATGTACAAAGTAGAACGCCACTTTTATTACCTGACCAAAGAAAATCTATATTTTCCTATATTTTCTATATCTTCAAATTTCAGTCGTATCTTTAGAAGACATGAATCTAAATTCTTGAAGAAAATATTTGCTTTAATTTATTCTGTAATTACATAACATGCACAATAACTTTAAGAAGTTTATGTGTCTTTCAGCTGAGGCCAACTTCATTTGAAATACCCATCTGTTAAGCTTCTAGAACTTTCAACAGTTCTAATGTTTTGGGTAAATACAATTTGCAGCATCTTAAATGTATTCTATTACTTTTCCACTATTAATTTGATCATATTACAAATTCATGTTCATTAAAGGATTTTAATCCATTCAAATTCAACAAGATTTCTCCATCCACACAATATTTCTTGATTTAATAAATTTCCCTAAAGTAGGGATTACCAAGTCTTCCATCTCTCCAAAAAAAAAAGACATGGAAGCTTAATCTAGTACACACTTCCTAAGATTTTTGAATTAACAAATGCATTAAAACGAGCATATATCAGGGCCTAAAGGATCTGTGAAAATAGAATTAGTCTCCTAAAATGACAATAATCATGATTCTCACTTCTTTTGGAAGTCTAAGCTATATGATTACAAAGAATGTCTAACTTAAATTTAGAAGACTTAGCAGTGAATTAACTCAAACCTGAAAACTTAAAGTATACATTGAAACAAAGGTTCGGTTATTATAAAAAAAAAAATTCAGATAAAAGATTATAAATAAGTAGATAAATAATGTGAACAAATAAATCAGATTTTCATAATAAGGTTACAACTTCCAATTGACATACTAATGAGTTTAGTTTTTAAAAAAACTATTTATATACTTGAATTACCAGTGAGCGTTTTAGTTTTATCCCAACATTTCCCCAAAAAAATCACTTCAAAGTTTATTTTTTATATTTCTAAAATCTACCTTTTTTAAAAAAAGATTTTATTTATTTATTAGACAGATGGAGATCACAAGTAGGCAGAGAGGCAGGCAGAGAGAGAGAGGAAGGGAATCAGGCTCCCTGCTAAGCAGAGAGCCCAATGTGGGGCTCAATCCTAGGACCCTGGGATCACCATCCGAGCCAAAGGCAAAGGCTTTAACCCACTGAGACACCAAGGTGCCCCGCTGAAATCTACCTTTATCTGAAGTTTTAAGTCCATAAAAAATGACCCTGTTCCTTGAACATAAAACCACAATTATTTATTGAAACCTATCTTGCAAAGAATGACTTGGATCATGTTATCAGTCTAGTTGCTGCCCTTGAATTGTAGTGATTATAAATCACAATGGCCAAACTAGTTAAATCTGGTTCTATTGGTGAAGAATGTAAGAATTCTCAACAGCTATGGAACTCCTCATAATTTTTTTATGTTTCGTGTGTCAAAATTTTGTTTTCACCTGAAGTTAAAGATTATAAAATATACTAAAATTTGGTAATCAATATCACATTTTAAATAATCATCATTTTATGCTTTGGTTAGCATTTGATCAGATTTACAGAAAGTAACTGAATTTTTCTAAAGTTGTCTCTTGCTCTTTCTTTCTTTCTCTCTCTCCTTTCCCTTTTTCTTTTTTTTTCCTCTTTCCCTCCCTTCCTTCCTCCGTCCCTTCTTTCTTTCTTTCCTTCCTTCCTCTCTTTCTCTCTTTCTTTTTTTTTTCTTCTTTCAACAGCTAAATTACATGTTTAACATTGACTAGGTCTATGTAGAATAAAACACCAGGTTGCCATAAAATTCACAAATTTGTACATGTCAATACAAATGATCAATACCCATTAATTGCTTCAAAATATGTTGCTTTTCTTAAGATACTTTTTATTTATAGGCTCAAGAAATGGTATGGCATAAAGTAAGCTGTAAAACAAAGTAGTTTGAAGAGGTGTATATTTGTATTTAAGATGACTATGTTAAAGACATAGTTAAAAGGTATATATTTCTGTTCCGACAACAACTCCTTTTAAGGAATGGGCTAGCAATAATCTCTAGTTTATACATTGAATCAAGCAATTTTCTTGAATGAGAAATAAAGGAGCAAGAGGTAGCAAACTTCAAATTTTTTCATCAAGACACTTTGTTCAAATTGTTCATGCTTGTATCTAAGTGTCTAACCTTCCTGAATTTAGTACGACCCCTATGAATGCCATGTGATGTACAAACAGGTACAAACTTTTCTTAGTCTCCTTCCAAAAACGTTAAGATCTGTAGGGTAACTATGTGTTACAAGATGTGTCAATCTGTACAACTGAATATTTTCCCCTAAATCCTAAGCAATATAATCCCTCACGAGACTGGAATATTTTACTGAGCTCAATAGACAAGGTGAGCTCAACACCCTGCCTCCTTGCTATAAAAATATTTTGTTTTTTAGTTTCTCCTGCCATTAACTGGTGGCATGAAATAATCAGTCATAATCCTTAAATTTCAATTTATTCACACATCACCTGCAAATCAAACCCCCAAGGCTGAAATGAATAGAGATGTGCCTTGCCAATACATAATAGAGAGACCTATTATGTACCATGTATTGTGTATTTAGCTAATGGAATTTGTAGCAGTTGTATCTAACCAGTTTTCTTCTCTTCTCTTTTCTTAGTTGTCTTCTAAGTATTCCAGATCTTTAGTGAAATTGGTTAAGTCTTTATAGTCTTTTGTTATACATTTTGAAAAAAAGAACGTGGAAGATATAATACTGCTTTAAAGGAAAACATGTGAAAATGGTTGAAGGACTGTGTGGCAAATTGTTGGGTAAGAGGGAGTGAAATTGAAGAAAGACCTAAAATATCTACACAAACTAAAAGGTGGTGGCAGATAAGATTTATTGGCACTTTCTACGGAGGCTTTGAAAATATTTGACAGAGACTGTATTTAAGTTGTATGAGTACTTAAGCAAACACAGTTCTTAGAATAATGCTTGACACATAGTGAACACTATGTATGTGTTAGCTACTCTTAATATATTGTTATTTTTATTACTATTATGTTTATTCTGGAGGTCACCTTGGATGCTCAGTTTGAGCTTGTGTCTGTTTGTCTTGTCTGTACCACAGAAGACTGGAAAACTTAGACACACTTAGGCTACACATACTATAGAGTATCACAATTTCTCCCTCCTAAACTAGCAAATTCTACATTTACAGAGATTAAAAATGTGTATGTATTATACATATACCCACGCATATAAATAAAATCATGAAGTGGGTAAGAAAAATTATCTATGCTAGAATTGTAGTCACAGCTTTAACCCTCATGAGATTTGTGCCTTGTCAAAATAAATAAATACCAAAACGAAGGGAGGGGGAAAAAAAAAAAGCTCTTAGAACCTTGGTCTCTGTCTCATAGGCCTATTGTGAAAGTTAATTACATTAACTTAATAAAATCCTTTTTATCCGTGTATTCATTTATTCATTAAAAAGTAATTATTTTCGTGGCAAGAATTACCCTAAATACAGGAGATAAAATTGTGAAAAAGATGATGTCTGCCTCCATGGAGCTTTTATTCTTGTCTTTAGGAGATAGAGAATAAATCAGTAAGTACAAATAAATAGACAATGTAATTACAAACTGTGGTGGCACTAATAAGAAAACAAATAAGCTTATCTGATAAAGAGTAATTAGAGTGTTTCAGGAAAGTAGTTCTGAGGAGGTCGCATCTGAACTGGGACTTGAAAGATGAGTAAATGCCATCCAGAGAGAAACACAGAAGTGTCAAGAGTCTGAATGTGGAACAAATTTGACATATTTGAAGATCAGCAAAGAAGTAAGTATGCCTCGAATGAAGTGACTAGTGAAGGAGATCAGATGGGAGATGGAGGCAAAAGACAGAGCATTTATGAACCTCTTACAGCGTTTGATATTATTCTGAATTCAAGGGGAGCTACCGAGAGGCTTAATGAGAGCAGTGGTGGGTGACGTATTTGATTTTTTTTAAAAAAACCACTGGCTACTATAATGAGAAAATATTATCAAGAGACAAGCACAGAAGCAGGGAGACTGGCAAAGAGTCAGGGGTTAACCAGTCATGTAGTAGCACTAGAGATAGAAGTAAAAGAAGTCTATCTTAATTTTGGAGGTAGGAACGGGATAAATGGGTGGCTTATGAACGATGAGAAAAAGGAAATAAAGATGACTCTGGGTATTTTAGCTTAAAGATCTCAATAGGTGATGCTACCACTTATAAAGGGGGAAAAATCTGTGGGAGGAACACATCTTGTTTGGTATAATTCATTTTGATGGGGGTTGATAGGCTTGAAGACATAATGTTGCCGTATTTATGATGTTATGCTTCGAAGAGAAGATGACTCTGGCACTCTAGGTTATCTTAAAAATGATGACATGGATTTGGGAGTCAAGAAAAAATGGCTAATATTCTAAGTATAAAACTGGGTGAGATTGACTAAGGAGATTATACAGAGAAGCATGATTAAAAGTGAATTTGGGAGCATTTCAAAATTTAGAGACCAACTATAGAAAAAGAGAAAAACAAACAAACAAAAAAGAATAAAACAAAGGAGTATCTGATCAAAAAAAAAAAAAAATCAGCAAACTGGTAACATGCCAGAAGTGTTTTTAAAAAGTGAAATAGGGCGCCTGGGTGGCTCAGTGGGTTAAAGCCTCTGCCTTCAGCTCAGGTCATGATCCCAGGGTCCTGGGATCGAGCCCCGCATCGGGCTCTCTGCTCAGCAGGGAGCCTGCTTCCTCCTCTCTCTCTGCCTGCCTCTCTGCCTACTTGTGATCTCTGTCTGTCAAATAAATAAATAAAATATTTAAATAAATACATAAATAAATAAAAAGTGAAATAAGGGCACCTGGGTGTCTCAGTTGGTTAAGCAACTGTCTTCAGCTCAGGTCACGATCCCAGGATCCCAGGATCCCAGGATTGAGTCCCATATTGGGCTCCCTGCTCAATGGGGAGTCTGCTTCTCCCTTTAACCCTCCTACATCTCGTGTGCTCGCTCTCTCTCTCTCTCAGATCCTCTCTCTCTCTCAAATAAATTAATTTAAAAATCCTTTAAAATAGTAAGTAGTTACTTAATTTTTTTTTAAAAAGTGAAATAAGTCAATCAGAGAAAGACAATTATCATATGATTTCCCTGATACGAGGAATTTGAGAGGCAGAGTGGGGTTTTGGGGGGTAGGGAAAGAAAAAATGAAACAATATGGGATTGGGAGGGAGACAAACCATAAAATACTCTTAATCTTACAAAACAGAGGGTTGCTGTAGGGAGGAGGGATGTGGAGAGGATGGTTGGGTTATGGACATTGCGGAGGGGATATGATATGGTGAGTGCTATGAAGTGTGTAAGCCTGAAGATTCACAGACCTGTACCCCTGAGGCTAATAATACATTATATAGTAATAAAAAATAATTAATAAAAATTTAAAAAGTTAGTATAAGATAAATGAGAGGAAAGCGTGATGTAAAGTTTAAGAGGACAGATTGCAGCCAAGATGTCTGGATCCTAGTCCAGTCTCCACCAAGCCGCTGGGTGGTCATGGGAAAAATATCTCCTCTCTTGTGATTCTCAATTTCTTCTTCCGTAAAGCAGGGATGACAGTTTTACCAGCCTCAGAGTATGGTTGTGAGGATTAAATGAACTAATATACCTGAGGCACTTAGAACACATTGGGTACATAGGAAGCTCAATAAAAGAGTTTGCCCTTAAGAAAAATATGAAAAACTACTTAAGTGCAGCTGAGAGGTTAAGAAGAGGATCTGATGTTGACTTGCGGTTTGTCAGCATGGTGGTACTTGTTGCATTAACGAGAAAACTTGAGCTGAGTAGCAAAGGTGTAAGTAAATTGGAGTGGGCTCAAATGTGAACAGGAGGTTATTAGTTGAAGAAATTATATGTAGAAAATTCTGTTGAGGTGCGCGTGTGTGTGTGTGTGTATACACGCATAAAAACAAGCAACTAGGTGGAGGCTGGAAATGGGTTTGGACATTGGGCTCAAAGAGGATTTTTATTAGATGGTAGACATTAAAAGAAATTGTGAACTCTGGAGCAAAGCCCTGAAGAAGAAAATAAAATACCCATTACATAGTAGGCTTTCAGTAAAGCAGCTCTCGTTTTCTCATCCATGTATGTTATTACCATTAATCACCAAAATATCACTAAGTCAGTATACTTCCGAAAGCAAACTTAAGATCTGAATCTACGCTGTCTCAAGTTAAATGAGAAAGAATAAATCAGCTCACATCACTGAACTTCCCACGTAGGACAACTTCAGGTATGAATCAAAAGTCATATATAGGGGCGCCTGAGTGGCTCAGTGGGCTAAAGCCTCTGCCTTTGGCTCAGGTCATGATTCCAGGGTCCTGGGATAGAGCCCCACATTGGGCTCTCTGCTCGGCGGGGAGCCTGCTTCCTTTCCTCTCTCTGCCTGCCTCTCTGCCTACTTGTGATCTCTCTCTGTCAAATAAATAAAATCTTTCTTAAAAAAAGTCATATATAATGACATTAAATCCCTCTTTTTTTTTGTTTCCATTGTTCATACATATACTCTCCAAGTCTAATGTGCTCCCAACACAGAGAAGGTAGAGAAAAAAAAAAACATGGTTGTCTGGATTAACAATTCAAGTGAAAACATTTGCAAATTTGTGACTTCACTGGCTGGAGTCACACACCAATCCTGGAATGCAGTCAGGAATATGGAGGGTTTAAAATGGCCAGGTCAGCGTTAAGTTTAGGGACTTCAGAAAAGGTGGAGTTAATACTGAACTCAATGAATAAAGAGTAAAACACATTTATTTTAGAAGGGAGAGGCATGATTTCCAGAGAGGTATTGGCAGATCAAACAAAACAAAACAAAAGTTCATCTACTCCAGCCATTCAGTAAAGAACAATCACCTTAGTTGTCCTCTCCTGCCTTCTTTAACTTGGTCTGTGATGCTTGATGTTCTTTCTTAGGGTGACTAGAGCTCATGTCACCTCACTCTTGCTATTCCAGTTGGAGATTACCAGGGCTTTGGCCCACTGACTACTAATCATTATGCATTTGAATTGTAGGTCTTTCATAAACAGTGTTTTTTTTTTTTTTTTCTCTCCCTTTCATTATTTTCTCTCCTTTTCTTTTATATGTTTGATGCTTCTTCCTCTACTCAATAATTATCCTTGTTTTTTGAACTCCATCCTGATGAGTTTCTATTTATTATTCTCTTCTTGTTTCTCCCCTCTTGGCTGCTAACTTCCTCTCTCCTATGACATTTTCTAAGGACTACTCCCTTCTAAGGAGAAGGTACCTCTCCTTCGTCAAAGTCATATCCTTTGACTTCGCGGTCAGTAATTTCCCTGAGTCAGTAGAGACTTCAGTCTACACAAGACTAAATTTTCGTGTTTATACTACCAAAAGAAATTGTGCATTTCATGTGTGAAGATAACGATTTCTCTGTTAAAGAGCTTCAAGGGAAGGAAACTTCCACATCCACTTTGAAGGGAATCTCTTAGAATAGAAAAGAATTTCCTTTAACTAACCTTTCCTATTTTCTTCATTTTTATACGTTCTACTGTAACGGTAGAAAACAGGGAGTCTGGTTTGTTTTCAAGGCCTGGACAGAAAAAAGTTATCCTCTTTTTGTTGAATATTCAATAAATTTCTATCACCTCTCTCTTCTTCACTGCTCCAGTATATTCCTCATGTAAGTGGAATGCTGGTGACTGCAGCTGGACACAGGCTTCACATTAAACTTTCAATTTCTGGTCTCTGCACGTGACTCAGACCCGTTCTGTCCAAAGGTCAAAGTACTGTCATTATGAAACAAAATGCTCAAAAATTCATTAAATAACTATCTCAAAAAATACACGGTTGGGAAAAGGTGTTGAGCCTATTTCTGGGTCGCATTTACATTCTCTACAGGGTAACCCCAGTCTTATGTTTTTAGTATTCACACTTTGTGATTATATCTGACTTATGATATCATGGTCCTCCTCTTGAGCAACTTGCCAAAAGTGGGCTTTTACTGATTCCTCAATTGGGGGTCTTTTCAAATGTAAGTCTGCCTTCAGTATAGTCTTAAGACTAGACATTTGTTCATTTATTCACACTTATTCAGATAATGTGCCTCCAAAACCTCTTTATGCACTTAGTAGAAGTCAGGAAAATAAGATATTATCTTCAAGTATATTTACGGAAGGAAGGTGAGAGAGAAAGATGAAAAATTTCTTGGTGATTCACATCTCTTCCTATCCCTGCCAAGGACACCTTCTCTTGTCCTCTGCTTATCATACCCTACGCAAAACCTCCTCTGCTTATCACGCCCTAAGATAATGATTTGCATTAAAAAATTATTAAAGCATATATGCTCACTTTTACCTCTTCCCACCTTCTCTCAGTTCCTGACATTAAAGGAACTATATAGAAGGTTACAGTCCAACACATTTTTACTTCAGCTCCCCAGAAATGACAGAATAAGGGAAGGATGGTGGAAAATGCATGCCCCACAACTGTGAGACTCCAAGAAGTCAGTTCTGTGAAAGGCTTGAGAGAGCATGGGCCTTGCCATCAGGAATTCCTCAGACAAGATTGCCCTGTTCCAGACTCAAGGCTCTGTCAATGTAAATGAGTCTCTTTGACGGAGGCGAACAGGATCTCTTGTAGAGGCATTTACAAGATTAACTGATGTGCACAGAGAGACAGATTGGCAACTGGGAGTTTCAGGGAGACTTCTCTTCAAATCTGAAAGGCACATTATTTATATCTTTCCATATCTGAAAACTAGATGTATCTTAAATGTGAAGATACTTAAAAATATATTAACCTATTTACTTCACTTGCTTTTCCCTTTTATATGTACAAGAGTGATACATAATAAATCAGTGTTCAAGTGAATCTGACCCAGCTGATTTTATAAGAATAAAACAAAAATTCTAAATAATCATAAAATTTATAGTTTAATATATTGGCAAATTTTTCTTTCTCATTGGCAATTAAAATAATAATGCAGGCTTCTAGGAAACAATTGCTAAAAATAAACTGGTGCTCACATCCTACCTTGGCAGAATATTAGTAGTGTTTGGGATAGGGGTGTGAAGGTAAGATATTACAAAGGTTTTAAGGAAGGGCTTAATTAGAATTGATTAAATCAGTGTATAAGAGTTGAAGATTAGTAGACAGATTGAAGCAGGGCTTTTTTGGAAGTGAGCCTTGAAGAGTAGAGAGTAAAATTAGCTATTGCTCTGGGAAGGGGATATTCACTTTGATAAGAGTAAAATGAGTTATATAGTGTTCAAAAATGGATTTTTGAAAAAGTCTGGAAGCAAACAATTAATTTGATCCTCACTGGTAGAACTATGTCATAATTCTTAAACAGATTAGGATTATAACATGACCAAGTAGTATCTTCTTAAATTCCTCACTTATATCAATTTTTAAAAACAACAAACAAGCAAAATATATATATATAATTAACAATATTAACATATAACAATATATAATTATATATGATTAATATATATAAATATATAATATTAACAATAATATTCAAAAAAAGCAGAGGCTTTAACACACTCAGCCACCCAGGTGACCTGGGTAAAATATTTCTTAATGGTACAGCCTTTCAGGTTCATATACCTTCCAGATAAGTCAATTTAATGATGAATTTACTTAGCAGGACTAAAAGATAGTGTTAAAAACGAACAAACAAAGAGAACTGGTCCAAAATGGAGTCACTTCTGCTAACTCCTACCAAGGATTGATACCTATTATCAGAAGTCTGGGGGGGCGCCTGGGTGGCTCAGTGGGTTAAAGCCTCTGCTTTCTGCTCAGGTCATGATCCCAGAGTCTTGGGATCAAGCCCCACATTGGGCTCTCTGCTCAGCAGGGAGCCTGCTTCCCCCTCTCTCTCTGCCTGCCTCTCTGCCTACTACTGTCTGTCAAATAAATAAAATCTTAAAAAAAAAAAAAAGAAGTTAACCTTCTGTAAAAGAAATTTACATTTGTGAGGGAAATCTCCATGTGTAAGATTGTCTCCCTCTCTGTACTAGGAAAAGGAGAAGGACTAAATCTCTAGAAACTCTTGTCAACAGAGAAGACAAGAACCTAAATTTGCATCACAAATTTACCCTTACTTATTGTGCTTGTCCTGATAACCTTCCATAACTGAATCCCTGACCTTCTACAACATCTTCTTTTATCATTAGCTGGTAATGGTATTTAAAGTGGTGGCTTGGACCATATCAGAGAGTTACTCATTTTCCTGGGCATCTCCCATGTAACCAGGAGTATACATGTTATTATACTTCTGTTTGTTTTTCTTCTCTTAGTTAGCTTTTTTATTATGGGGGAGGGAGTCCTCAACCAAAACCCTGTAAAGGTAGAGAGAAAATTATTTTTTCTCCCTCTACACTACTGTTAAACTGTCTACTCTTGAAAGATTTCAAGTTACAGAAACTCTGAATGTTAATCTAAGCATGGAAATGTCACCTTGATCTCCCCTTCAAAGACATACTTGAGCACTGGGCACCTACAAAAGTGTCCAAATAATTATTCACTTGACACTCAACGAACATGCCAATCTCTTTATCTTAAATTCTAGAGCATATAAACATTAAGAATAGCACCATAGAATACTAAAGATCTAAAGACAAGCCTAAAGGTTGGCTTTGTAACAGAATTACAAATTCTCTAGGGTGTAACAAATGATGAAAGGAAAACTCTCTAAAGGATTAATATGCAAGGGAAGCCATTTTAGATTACTTCCTAACTCAGCATGACTGTATATAAACTTTGTTCAAACCAAGAGCCCAATTTATTGTCTACCATTTATGCATTGTACATATGCTTTGTGAATGAGTAGCCTAAAGGAAAACTCTCTTGTCCTTGAAATATCAATCAATTCTCCTACTACCTACATTCCTTTATGATAAAACCCATGATTCCTGCCTATATATTAATCTATCATCTTTTGAACTTCTATAAGATGCAAAAAGTACATATGTCTATGAAAACCATCCATTCCCCAGAACAATTTCTTCCCTGTGAAGAACGCATTTCTGGGTTCAAATAATAAACTCTCTTTCTTACTTTTAGTGGTTCTAAAAGGTTTGTTCATTTTGTGTCAACAGAAGTGGGAAGCAGAAAAGCGACAAAAGGGTTTTTTTTTTTTTTCCCTCAGACACAACTTACTGTTGAGCAAACATTCTTCATTCATCTAATTAAAATTTATTGAGCTATTATGTGGCAAGCATAATTCTAGGTGAGAGTTTTACATTTGGGTGCAAAATAATCGAATTTCCTGTTCCAGGATTTTACATTCTGAGTCACAGAGAAAATAAATAATTGGGTTACTATATAAGATCACAGATGGTTGTTAGTGCTATAGAGTAAAGAAAAATAATGAAAGGAGATTAAGAGCAAAATGATGAAGGGAAGGAAACCAGAAAGAAACTTTTATTCTATATTTCTTTCCCTGTAAATTTTCTTTTCTCTAATCTTTCAGTTTTCGCTAAAACTGATTATTCCTCCTGAACTAACTCATCAGTTGTCTGAATATTTGGTTTTTATTTTTCATAGCTGTGTCATTTAATTTTATAGTTTAAGGAAATCTCTCAACTTTTATCCAATTTTTTTCATTAGTGAATGTTATATTTTTAATTATTAAGGACACTGTTTTACTTTGTGATTGCTCCTTTTTCATTTCAGTCTATTCCTGTTTTATGATGCCATATCATCTCAAATTTTTTCTAAAAATATTGTATTTACATATATAAAATATGTATATGTATGTATTTAAATTGTGCTTTATGAATTATTTGTTTTCTTGTCATCAATTTTTTTTAATTTATTGACTTAGATCCTGATATTTTCAGTCTTATTTCCAAATAATGTTCACTTTTATTCATGTTTAATAACAAAGTACAAGGTTAGTTTATTAATTTAGCTCTCATGGCAGGTAGAATAATGGCTTCTGAAAGATGTCCATGTACTAATCCATAGAACCTTGAATATTGTATAATACATGTTGGCAAAGGGGAATTAAAGTAGCAAGGGTGATTAATATTGCTAATCAGCTGAGATTAAAGTATAGAGATAATCCTAATTTTTCTGGTAGGTCCAGTGTAATTATAAGGATCCTTAAGTGTAAAAGCAGAAGAGTGTCAGAATGATATAGGATAAAAAAGACTTTACTGGCCATTGTTGACTTTAAAGGTGGCAGGGTGTCATAAGGCAAAGATTTCGGGTGACCTCCACAAGCCAGAGAAACAACAACAATAAGAACAAGTCAAGGAACCAATCCTCTAGAGCCTCCAGAAGAATTGCAACCCTGTTAACTTCTTGATTTTAGACCACTGAGATCCATTTTGGACTTCTGACCTTAGAACTGAATGATAATAATAAATGTGTGTGGTTATCTTAAGCCATCAAGTTCATGGTAAGTAGCAGCAGAAGCAATAGAAATCTGTTACAGCCCCCCACTGGAGTTTCTCTATGGACTTTCTCTATTCATCTTCAGATCTTTTACTGAAGAGCATTGTAGGTTTTAACTTTTAGGTGGGCAGCAGACAGACAGACTAAACTATAAGTGATTCTATTCTCAGAAGCTAAAAATCTACACTAGATATTTGTTAGCCTGGTCCAAGTATATCACTCAATTTTTATTTTTTTTAAGATTTTATCTATTTATTTGACAGACAGAGATCACAAGTAGGCAGAGAGGCATGCAGAGAGAGAGGAGGAAGCAGGCTCCCTGCGGAGCAGAGAGCCTGATGTGGGGCTTGATCCCAGGACCCTGGGATCATGACCTGAGCCTTTAGGCTTTAACCCACTGAGCCACCCAGGTGCCCCGATATCATTCAATTTTTAAAGTATATTGTTCATTTTAAGTGGACACAAATATTGCTATTGCAATTACAACATGAAAATAGAGCAGTTAAAATCCATTTGCATAAACATTCTATAGATGTTAGCTAACAGTCACTAATTTTTAATTTTTGATACATTCTATCTGCTTTTTGTTTTCAGGAGTTACCAAAATTTCCAATATTCTGATGTTCCATTCTCCATGTCATTTAAGATTTTATTCCTATTTGTACATTTTTACTCTCATTCAATGGGATTTATATGTGGAAAGATAGAATGTAAAGGCATATACCCAACCATCCAATAGAAACTAAACTTTCAATAGAAACTAAATTTAGCTCTTCTATTCTTTTGTTTTTCTAGAAGTAACCACCTCTAGAATGAAAACTAATAGCTGGCTGTAAGAGCTCAAGAGTGGTTGGAGTTTTTTGGACCAGATACTATTCAGTGCTCAGAAAACAAGGCGAAGTATCTTCTCTAGGCTCATCAATCTAAAGCAAGTGCTTTTATTACAGAATATTAGCATCAGAGGAACTCTTGTGCCTGAATAACTAGCCATAAAATGCAAGGCTTCCGCCTCTCGTACCCTCACTCTGAGAGTGCTGCTTACAGATCTCTCTACATATGCAATTACCTACAGATCATGGATTGTTCTGCTGTGTCAAATTTCCAGTCCCAATCCCTGCCATTTTCCTGTAGATTTTACCGATTCTATCTCAAAACAATGGCTACCCATCTTCGTCCTGTATGTGCCACCTGGCTTTGAAATGACTGACCTGTCTTATCCTCTATTATTTTCATTTTTGTTACAATGTTTAAGACTTCCTGAAGAGAAGTGGTGGTCCTCTTAAAACATTCCTAACTGGCTGACTTTATCACAGCACTTATAATCAACCAAGAGATTGCCTGCACATAAGAATAAAGGCGTTTTTAAAAACACCAATAAAATGTTATTCTCAACATTTCTCCCGATAGCAGAGCTCTAAGTGATGGCAGATTAAAATATCTGTATTGAAAAGACGGCTACACTAGCAGAGTTGGTCCAGAGTTTACATACACAATAAAACCTTATTTAGATCAGTTTTCTCCGTTACACTAGTTCAAATAAAAATTTCTTGAATTTTTTCACATGTTTTCACCCATTTTTCTGGATGCTGAGTAATAAATATATACTTGCCTGAGAGCATTCTCTGCCCAAGGCAAGTTTTTCTCCCAGTGGGCCATAATAGCAAATTCTAGAATGAACTCATTCACGTGCCTTGAGACCTCTGAAACCAAACATTCCTTTGAACACATCCCACATTGACTGCACTTTGCAAAAGAATATTTACTTGATCCAATCAAATGGGTACAAGTAATTATAAGCAAGTAAGATTTGCTTACTTGCTGAAAATTTGCTTACTTACCCTGAAAATAAACCAGCACCTTTGGCCTTTTCAAACATTTAAAGAGCCAAATCCTTGATTTTCAACCATGTAAAACCTGACAGATTAAGTCTGCCTGCCTGTCAGAGACCAACCTGGGATGTTAGAACAATACTTCAGAGATATGCCTTACATTGTGGAAATGTAATTGATATTCAAGCTAGTTAATAAAATAACAGATATGCTAATTTCTACACAAAAATGGCATTGCTAATTAGTCTCTTAAGTCAGAGCATTTAAAATGTAAAAATGTATATGCATCTTTCCTGCAAAGTCTTTGCAGGATGGAAGTCATTATCTAATGACTCCAACATATGGTGAAGGTACAAACAATATGTTGGAAGCCGACTTTTAGAACAGTGTAGAGTGAGAGATCACTGCATACATAATAAGTTTAATTTTTAAAGGAATACTAATTAGATAAGGATCTAATGAAGGGTACCTGATTGGCAGCAACAGGGAAGGATGTCCCTGCTGTTCAAACTTAATGCATAGTTATAGTTCTCTCTTATGGGGGATAAAAAGAAAAAAAAAAAAAGAACAAAAACAAAGAAAGAAAGACCTCTGAAAGAGAGGTCAATGTCATTCCTTGCATAGGTGTTTCCAATAGGTCTCATACTCAGACTGAGCATACAGATGACGGTAATGCCTAACAAGAGTCTTTGCAATATAGTAAAGAGTTACAATTCATTGGCCTTTTACTGTATCTGGCTGTAATGTCATTGAAGCCATTGTTATGGATTTGGACTATATAATTCTAAAAAATTTAGGAGAGATAAAAGCAGTGTATGTATGATGTGTAAATATGATGGGAAGGAGAGAGAAGCTGGGTAACTAAACAGAGCTAACAAATAGTAAGGCCAAAGAACCTTGAAGTATATTCAAGGATGTATGACGATTGTCAAGAAGTGCCATTTCTTGGAGATACATTAATCAGTTCCCATTATTTAAACTTGGTTCCTATTAAATACTACAGAAAAAAAAAAGAAAGAAAGAAAAAAAAAAACTGTCGTGAGAAAGTAATGTGAGAAGCCTACAACTAAAGAGATTACCCTCTTGAAGGCAAGAAGCCAATTTCTATTAACTGTAGAAGGAAAGAAAAAAAGAGCAACAGTTCTCTGTGATAGGAAGCTGATTGCACAAGAAGATAAAAATTCGGCAGTTGCAAAACCCAGACATGCACCTGCTGACCGGTAATGGCTGAGTAAGCACGTGACATTCGAATGACTGTACTATCTGAATGAGCACATATTGTTATGGGGAGTCAATAAAGTTTTAAACGTGTATACTGTGCTAATAATAATTTAAAGCAACTCTCCCTCTTCAATCACCACGAAGTAATTTGTTTCAGCTAATGGTATCCTCTCTTGTGGAACTGATATCCTAAAGAAAAAAAAAATCTGGATTGCTGCCGTATCTTTAAGTGGATATACTTAAAATCAGCAGTGTTTCTGGATCTACGTTAAACATCAGAAAACTCTAAGGACCCCTTCTCATTTTCAGTAACAATAGGGAGTCATGGTTCGCCCTCTTTTTAGAAGCCACGTGGGTTGTGATTAAAGATGACAAAAAGAACCATTGGTAGCGTAGTTTGGTTACTGAATCATTTTAATCACATCTGTCCTGTTTTTTCACTTGTCTAAGAGAAGTAGTCCTTTCTTTACCAGTGAAGACCTGTTCTTATCCATAATATTACCTTTGTCTCCAGAGTAGTCCGTGACTTTTAGAGCATGACAGTTTCATCACAGTTTCTCAAATTGTATTTTTTTCTTTCCTTTCAAGAGCAGAGCAGGTGATTCTTACCTACTTCTAATTGGAAGTGAAGCTGCTAGGTTACCTAACTATATTTGACAAAGTGGACACTGTGATCCCGCTCGAGTTAGAAATCTAATCCTTCCCCCTCCTTTTTTTCCTTTCCTTGCCGGATACAGATACTAGAATTAGATGCCTTATTTTTGGAAATAAAGGAAAATCGTAAAAGATGAATTCAGAAATAGATCTGAAAGGGGATTAAGAGCTCATACTTCATAACATAATTGATCTACTGCAAAGATTTTTTAATTGATGTGAAAATGTTTAAGAATTTTCCACCTAGAACAAAGCTGGGTCTTATGGGTTTTCTGACACAGTGATCCTCAAAGTAGATCCCAGAATTAAAAAGCTTTATTTAATAAGTGCTGGATTTTTAAAATTCCTTATCAAACAATCTTTATTTTGGTTTTCCTATCAGATTTACCTTGGCATCCTGTCTCTACTTCATTTGTTATTATCTCTGCAGTCAAATGCTCTACCCCTGAGCTATACCCCCAATATTTGTTATTATCTCTGAAAGAAAATGTATTCCTTTTAAATCATAACTAATAATTTATTTTATATTAATTCGTACATCAGATTTTTATCAGTAGATGTCTAAAAATCTAGTCACAAATTAGTTCACAAAACAGAGTATCCTATCTCCCAATTTTAATACTGCATTGGGGGGATCAATATAAGTAATAAATGCTATTTTCAGAAAACAATCTGTGTTATGAAAAATTAAAATAATAGAAGAGAGACTGTGTGACAGGTGACATTAACAAGAAGTCTCTCTGGGGAGGTGATACCTGAACAGCATCAGGAATGACCGAAAGAATCAAAGATGCAAACATCTAGAGAAAGAGTGGTTCAAGCAGGCAGAATAGGAAATGTAAGTATTAAGAGACAGGAATGAGCACGGTGTATCCCAGAAACAGAAAGGAGGGTAGAATGACTGAAAGTTAATGAAAGAAAAAAGAGAAAATGTGGAAGACAAGGATAGAGAATCAATAGAAGCCAGATCTTATAGGCTAGGTTTAGGAGGGATACTTTAGATGAAGTGTTTATCATTCCATGAAAACAGGATGCAGGGCTAGGGATTAATTAAAAATCCTTATTATTCTTCTGTGTCCTACAGACTCTAGAGCAGAAATAAAATGAAGAAAGAAGAGTATAGCTTAAATATCTACTATGCACGAAAACGTATTTGGCTTATGACTGGCTTTAGATAAATACTTTAGAGAAGGAGCAATTTAAATTGATTGAGATATTAAGAATTTCCTTCTTCCCTCATGACTTTCTTTTATTGTACCCTACCTTTTGACTGGTCTCATTTATTCTATTTAATTTTTCATTTTGGGGTCCCATGCTACAGTTCTAGTCAAAATTCCCAGCAACAGGCATTTGATTACTGCTGTTTCATTAGGACAATGTATTCCAGAGAGTGAACGTTCACTCAGTCATGAGAGTAGCTGTTAAATTTTCCACTGACTAAAGGGGTTTTGATGCTAAGTGGGCACTCTTCTCAAAAATTCAAATCCTCTGTCTACGCCAGCTCAAAGAAATGGTCATTACCTGCAGGGCCTTTCTTATCACTTCTTCATTGCACATTTTACCCTCTAGCCAAGAATCTCCATTCCAGCTATGCGCAAGTAACCCCCCACCAACATACTCAGGGCAAGTGACTGCTATTGTGATACAGGTAAAATAGCCTTCAGAAATAAATTTGCACCCTGGAAGAACACCAAATACTACTCTGATTTGGGACCACTGGATCCTTTCTCTCAAACTGGGAAAGATCACATATTTATTTTTAAAGATGGAACATCATGGTGTGTTTTCAAAATGGATTTTAAAGTGGCTGTGTGGGTGACTCCCTTGACAGTATGTGACAGAGAAGGCACTGTCAGTTTGAGGTTTCATTTCAATATAGGCAGACTCTTAGTTCTTTGCAGTAATCGTTTGGGGAATCATACACCATCTGTAGGATTTAGTTTTTATTCATTATTTTTATAACAAATACATTGCATTTGTTTGCTTACTGTGAAATCATTTAAATGCTATGTAATGAATGGATTTAAATGTTAAAGCCCATTTTCCCTTCCACATGGATCACCCGTCAATCCTACTATCCTCTCCAGTGGTAGCCATTAGTTACGGTTTGACGCTTCCTTCTAGATCTTTTCATATACACCCACAAAGGCATTTAAATACACACACCCACACATACATACACTGTTTTATGTCATTATTTTTGAGCATCGATTGGAAAGGTGGTCTGCTTCATAAGAGCACATTGTGAAGATCTATGAAAGTAAATACAAACTTTGTTTAAAATTTAGCATCAAATTTCAGGTGTGGATGTCCCATAATTTCATTTGTTAATTAGTTATCCTTCCATTGGTAGACATAAGGAAATGTTTTATGTTTTTCTTCGGGGAAGATTTCTAACTTCATGCTTTTATATAATTTTTTTCACTTCACTCTGAATTTCTAATTCAGTGGTAGTAAAATGATACTTATAACTCATACAGATTTCACATAGCAGATCTGCAAAAATATATCACCCTTTACTAATACATGTTATAAAAATCTTATTGTAGAAATTCTGTATCTCAGTTATTTTAAATTTTTCATAAATATGCTTCTTACAGACACTTTTTTGTTTTACTAATGTTTCATGGATATAATGAGTTGGGCTGAAAATAGCATGTACTACTCTTTTACACAAGAATTATTTTACATCTGTTACTCTAATGTCCAGGTAATGGAAGATACAGGACAATTCATTGAAATGAGAGGACATTTTGTTCAATTTAGCAGCAAATGGAGAGGTGACATTCTCCCAACATCTGCCAGGTAAATGCCAGTCGTCTATTAAAAATAAACATAGCTAATTAATTATGAAAGTAAGAAGGCTATATAATTAATATTCCAGAATACAGAAGGGAAAATTTATGTGCTACACTATCAGTCACCAGAAAAAAAATGAGTCTTAGGGTTTTATTTTTGTTTTTGCACATACCTGGCTTGGTACAAAGCATAGGCATGAGTGCATAGCCCTCTAATAAAAATTGAAATGATTATAGTAACAATACATTTAAATAAAAAATACATATTATGATATAGAACTTTTATTAGATATTTAAGGAAAGGCTTATACTTTCTTTCCTATCCCTTGTTTTCGGGTTCTCTGCATCCACAATAACCACTCATAAGAGAAAGTTTTTATTTATTTTCTGAGGAAAAAAAGATGTAATAATATGCAAATATATTCACTCATATATACACAAACACATACACACACAAATCAAATGTATGTATATGGTTAAATGTGTGTATGTATTAATATTCCTCATAACAACCCCATCAGATAAATGTTATTAGCTCATTTCTTAAATGAGGAACATTAGTTTGGAAGAGAATATGATACTTGCCCCAAATCATATAGGTAGCTATAAGATTGAAATACTATAATTCAGTCTGATTCTGAACCAAGATCTCACCTCCACTCCACTATACCAAATGCCCACTTGGTTTAAAAGTCTTTGTCACAGAAACCATTATAATCAAGAGCTAAACCAAAGTAACTATAAAGCAAGTGATATTGAGCTGATAGATGAAAATATACTGGAGGAGACACACAGAAATAGACTTCTAATCACAGTAGCCTAAGTATTACTAGTGAGAAATTATTAGAATTTGTGTGTGTGTGTGTGTGTGTGTGTGTGTGTGTGTGTGTGTGTACATCATCCTAAGACTTATCTTCCCAAGACATCCTAAGACTTATTTTTCCAAGACTTCTACCTTTTCTTTTTCATTCAGTCTTCACCGTGACCCTGCATGTCAATCTCCTAGGACTAGTATAACAAGATACCACAATCTGAAGGGCTTAAAACAAAATAAATTTATTCCCTCATAGCGCAAGAAACTGTAAAATCTGAAATCAGGTTTTCACCCGGGTGTCCTGCACTCTGGAGGCCGGGGAGAGAGAATGCAGTCTTTGCCCCTCCCAGCTCTAGTAGTTGGCCCTCCTACCCTATTGGTTCCATCACTCCAGTCCTATCTCTTGTGGTCACACTACCTCACCTTCTTCATTTTTTTTTTTTAAAGATTATATCTATTTTATTTGACAAAGAGAGATCACATGTAGCTAGAGAGGCAGGCAGAGAGAGAGAGAGGAGGAAGCAGGCTCCCTGCTGAGCAGAGAGCCTGACACGGGGCTCTATCCCAGGACCCTGGGATCACGACCTGAGCTGAAGGCAGAGGCTTTAACCCACTGAGCCACACAGGCGCCCCCACCTTCTTCATTGTATATCAAATATCTCTTCCCATATTCTTATAGGATACTTGACATTGCATTTAGTACCTAATCAAATAATCCAGGATCATCTCATCTCAAGATCCTTATTTTAATTACTTCTGCAAAGACTCTTCTTCAAAGTAAGGTAATATTCATAAGTTCTGGAGATTACAAATGAACACCTCCATTTAACCCATTAAGTAGGGAAGTAGGTTAAATTAACAATTTAATGTGGATGAAATTGAAGTTTATTGTAGTTGTGACTTAAAGATTTCACAGTTTTTCTGTGTCAAAATCAGGTTTAAAGTCTGCATTTGTCAAATTCCAAGTTTATTAAATGAAATGCCTCCTAAAGGTTCTGATCACCACATAATTCCAATGTGTGTTGGTGGGGGCGGGGTGAGGGTGAGGGGTGGCTGCCACACCAGCAAGAGATTCTTGGACACCAGCTGAGTGTCCTACAATTCAACTCAATTCTGATACCCTCTACCTGGAGATAGCATCACATCCTAGTCCTACAGTACTGTCCCTCCCACCCAAAGACACTTCAATTGCCAATCACAAGTCCAGATTGTTACCTGTGCTTCTGACTGACCTGCTACAGGTTAGATGGTCCAAAAACCCCTCCTCAGGTTTGATTAATTTGTTACAGCAGCTCACAAAACTCTGAGAAACATTTTACCTACTAGATTTCTGGTTTATTATAAAAGGATATAAAATGGGAGAGATGCATAGGACCAGGTATGTGGGAAGGGGTGCATGTCCTGTCCAAGCATGCTATTCTCTGTCCATCTGCATATGTTCACCAACCCAGAAGCTCTCCAAACTTCATCCACTTGGGTTTTAAATGTTTTAATGAAGGCTACATCATATAGGCATGGTTGATTCTATCATTGGTCATTGGGGACTGATTCAATTTCTTGCCTACTCCCCTCCATGGGGACTGAGAGTTCCAACCCTTTAATCACATGATTGGCTCTGCTGGCAATCCGAACCCCCAATATTTATATGGTTACTTTATTCACATAATAAACTACAACTTTATTGTTCTCATTGTAGCAGATTCCAAGGGTTTTTGGAGCTCTGTGTCAGGACAGGGAAGAAGACCAAGTACATATTTCTTATTATAAATCACAATATCAAAATCCTTATAAAATATTTTATGTATGTATACTCATTTTTTTAAAAGAAATTGAATATAGGGGTTTCTAGGTGGCTCAGTCATTTGGTGGTCTGCCTTTGGCTCAGGTCATGCTTATGTAGCCCTGGGATCAAGCCCACATTGGGCTCCCTACTCAGAGGGGAGTCTGCCTCTCACTCTCCATCTGCCTCTCCCTCAGCTTATGCTCTCATTCCTGCTCTAATAAATAAATAAAATCTTTAAAAATATATATATATACTCTTATTCCATATATTGGATTAGTCTCTGCAAGTTAATTCTTGGGGTGTTTTCAAGAACTGATGATGATGACAATAGGGCTATCTTTATAGCCCTATTGAGTGATCCCATTAGTGACAACTGGCTAAGTGCTATTACCTAGAATAGTGATCTCGGACAACATAAAGTCTATTATAACACTAAAAAATAAAGTCACTTCCATTATTTCACTTTATCATTATTGCAGTTTTACAAGAAAGTGGATATGTCTTTTTTAACTTTCCAAGAGCACCTTCACAATACATTTATAATTATCTATTTTTTAAAATTCCTTTAAAAATTGAACATATGATGGGGCGCCTGGGTGGCTCAGTGGGTTAAAGCCTCTGCCTTCGGCTCAGGTCATGATCCCAGGGTCCCGGGATCGAGCCCCACATCGGGCTCTCTGCTCAGCAGGGAGCCTGCTTCCCCACCCCCTCTGCCGACCTCTCTGCCTACTTGTGATCTCTGTCTGTCAAATAAATAAATAAATAAATAAATAAATTTGAAAAATATTTGAACATATGAAAAATTTTTAATCATGAAATAGTTACCCTTAAGTACTGATCAATTGTTAATGCTGAGTTATTACTTAGGCTGAAATGCAGACAGTAGGCATTGACACAACCACATACATTGTTAAAACGATAAAATACCTCTGATCGGGCAGATAAACAGCCAATAACCAAGCCTCCAAGCGTTGACCATCTGTCTGCCTCAGCTCTTGATCCATCCCTTGGAATTCCCCAAGTCTACCCAATATTCAGAAAACAAATTAACTGACAGCGGCAGGGGCTTGTTTTCTGCTCAGCTGCTGTCACTGCTGAACAGCTGTTAAGCATTTCACCCCTCAATAATAAATAGATACATATATAACATATAGACGTGTCATTTGAGTTGATCCCCACAGGCTCCATACATTTCTTAAGGACTTTATTTTTTGCTCTTCTTCATGTCTTCTACATGGACAACGGTTCTACATGGACAACTGTTCATAAGTCATGCAAAAGGAGGAAAAATAATTTCCCTTGTACCCTTCAAAGTTCTTACCCAAGATGCCCCCCAAATAAAAAATACATTAACAGGAGAAAAACAAATTTAGTTATGTAATACACAGAGGAACCCCGACACCAAGAAGTGACCGGAACAGGAAACTTTTATACCTTTTTAGACAAAGAAACAATATATTTGTGAAGAAATGACAAGACAAAGGGGTTTGGGCTAGAGATAGTAAACTAGTGAAGAAATAACAAGATTTGCTTTGTCTTCCAGGCCCTATATTCCCTGTCTCTGGTAAAAAGGAAAGGTGCCTTTCACAAGTGAAATTCATATACTTTCAGGGGGACAAAGGACTACCAGATTGTCCTTTATATGTTGGCTATTTCTAAGTTTATTTCCAAAATAACCAGTCTGTCAACATGGAATATTTTGGGGTGACATACTCAGAACCCCTATAGCCACAGTACCAAAAATTACTATTTCTGACATGTAGTAAATATGTTATTATTTACTAAATAAAGGAATGCCTAGAAGATATTATCTATCTTAAAAAAGAACCTATTGTCTATCCTTATTCACTTAAGATTTTTATTATTATTTATTTGTATTCTTTTTCCTTTAACTTATGTGTCCTCCTGACAATTTTACTATTCTGAGTGATTCTTTTCTGTTGTAATTCACATTTAAGCCTAAGTGCTTATTTCCAAAGCACTGATATTCAAAGGAGATATTCTGGAAGATTGATTCTATGTCTTTATTTAAAATTCTTTCATCAACAATTTTGGTTTAATGGATAGAAAAATATGTGAACTGGCAAAAAAAAAAAAAAAAAAGAGCACTGGATTCACAGTGTTCAGCAAATTAATGCTTGTCATGTGATGAGCACATGAATACCATCAGCAAAGCCAAACAAAAGGGATGCAATTTTAGGTATGTGGTCAACCTATCAATAACTGGATGATGGATTCAAAAATATTATACTGTGTAATCAACAAAGCATTCTTGTTGTTTTTTTTTTTTTAACTCCACCTTCTTTGTAAGACTTTAAGATCCAAGAAAGCTTCCCAGAGAGAAAAATCTATCCCATCCTTGCCCTTCTTTTCCCCAAATTTGTTTCCATTAATAAATAACTTAGTAGGGGGGCACCTGGGTGGCTCAGTGGGTTAAAGCCTCTGCCTTCAGCTCAGGTCATGACCCCAGGGTGCTGGGATCGAGTCCCACATCGGGCTCTCTGCTCAGCGGGGAGCCTGCTTCCTCCTCTCTCTCTGCCTACCTCTCTGCCTACTTGTGATCTCTCTGTCCAATAAATAAATAAAAATCTTTTAAAAAAAATAAAATAAATAAATAACTTAGTAGGTATAAATCTCACACCACTAACCAGGTATAGAAATAAAATTATCCCTCCCCCCATAATTAATTTTAATTTTTATTAATTTTTTTTTTTTCAGCTTCAGCTCCAGCAGGATTTGAAAATTTAGTCTTGGTCTGTTCAAGGACTCAGCGACTGAATGTTTTCCCTTGCCTCACACTGGGTTTTAGTCTAAAGTCTCTTGGAGGCTCTTTGGTTGCTAATGAATGCACTGGGTAGAAAGGCAGCTGTCTAATCTTTGCCACCTCTCCATGATGAACTATACTGAGATAAACATTGTTCCTTTAACAATCCTATTACACCCGTGTAAATAACTGGGACAATCTATGTTTTACTTGCTCTTTAATCATTAGTCTATAACTACATTCTTTTTCTTCAAGATTGTATTTATTTATTTTATACAGAGAGACAAGCAGGCAGAGGGTCTGGCAGAGAGAGGAGAAGCAGGCTTCCCATTGCACAGGGAGCCGGTTGTAGGACTCCATCCTAGGACCCTGGGATTGTGACTGAGCTGAAGGCAGACTCTTAACTTACAGAGCCACCCAGGCGCCCCTACAGCTACATTCTTGACCACAGGCCTCTCATCTTGGCTTACTCTTGAGTACTCTGCTTTTCTTGAGCACTCAGGTAACAACACATCACTGTTTTCACACTCCACTGTCCAGGGAATGCTAAGTGTATCAGAGACCCATTGACTCTATATCTAATTGGGTCATCTAATCTCTTCCTGCTCTTAAACCATGACTGGTATGCAGGTACTATGTAAAGCTGGCTACCTTACTGGGTTCTCCCAGGTTGTCCCCTGCTTTTATAGCCTTCGAGCCTATTTGGAGTTTCCGTTACCTGTCAAGAGCTTCCATTTCACCTCATTTGGAAAGCAATTTTCATCTAACATGGGTCAGATAGTCTTTGATAGGTTGTTAAAGGCAAAAATATAACCTGAATCTTGCAGGACTTAGGAAAATGAATCCCAGTAGTTAAAATTCTTGCATTTTCAAGTTGCTTTCTCTGCACAAAACTATTATCATGCTATTTGTCTCAAAACTCAACTTAAAAACCCTAAAACATATGGTGATGGTTCTATGAGAGTATACATTTGTCTAAACCCATTGGACTATGCACTTAAAAAGAGGACATTCAGGGAATCTGGGTGACTCAGTTGTTAAGTGTCTGCCTTCAGCTCAGGTCATGATCCCAGGGTCCTAGGATCAAGCCCCACATTGGGCTCCTTGCTGAGCAGGGAGCCTGCTTCTCCCTCTCCCACTCCCCCTGCTTATGTTCCCTCTCTCACTCTGTCTCTTTCTGTCAAATTAAAAAACAAAACAAAACAAAAAAAAAAAAGGACAGTCTATCTCATTTAAATTATACCTCAAAAAAGTTTATTTTAAAAAACAATAAAAACTCAAAATTTACTAAGTCTCTATTTCTTTGGTATTTTCTCTCAGTCAATTAGCAGAGAATACCCTAAACACCATCTTACTGGTGGAGTGTATTAATAGAATAAGAGGATGCAGGAAGGGGGAAAAATTCAAAATAATATCCTAGAGGATATTAATTACAGCAATAATAGTGGTGATAAAAACTAACACAGGTTCCTACTCTGTGCCAGAAAACACAGAATTTATATCAGCAAATTCTCACTATATTTCTATAAAATCACTCTATGATTAAGCTAGATTTTAAGAGAACCAAGGTCTAGGAGATTAAAAGAAGTATGTCTGATCTTGTTTGTGGTAAGAAGTGATTTAAAAGCCTGCAGTCGAATTTCCAAGTCATCACTCTTAACCACTGGTCTACACCAATAGTTAAATGTATTTCTTCTGGTCAAAGCTATGATCATAATACAAGTGCAAACAGTATTGATGATGACGATGATATGGGAAGGATACGCTGAAACTGGCCATTTTTAGCATCGATGTCTGTCATGCTCAGTGTCCAATCTGCACTTACTCATTTTCTACTCCCAAAAGTCTTAATGACAGTATTATTTGTATTTTCTCCATATTAACAATGAGAAAACGGAGCCTCAGGGAAGATAAATAACATGCTTACAGTCTTACGGCTAAAAAGTATTAGGAGTTAGATAGGAATCTGCTTTGTTTGGCATTAGAGCTCACTCAACCACTTTGGTTCAATCCCGTCAATAGCTTGCTTCTCTCTCTCTCTTAAAAAAACAAACATATTATTTCTACTGTTGCAATGTTTGGTTCCTGTACCGAGTGACTTAACAAACATTCCATTATTGTGATTCATTTGGGATTGTTGACTAAATAATTAAAGCCACTGATTTTCAAGAACAGTACACACTGTCATCTTGGACAAAGAACTAACCCCTTCTTCAATGTTGGTTGATATCAATACCTTCGCATCTGTATCTTCACATTCACCTATCCATCTCTCTCTCTTATTTTTCTCTCTCAATAGATTTGTTCAATTTATATGTAATTTTGATTTAAGGTAACATGTGAAGATAGGATGAAAAGCAGGGAGAGAAGAGCAGTACTGTTTATAGCTCGCTTTTGTTCCTTCTCACTACCAGTTGAAAATTAATGCATTATAACCCCTTCTTGAATCCACGAATGCACATAAACTCACAAGCAATTATTTACTAGACTCCTGTGGGTTCTTAGTACTTAGTGTGAAAATACATTGCTCTACAAATTCAAGAGGTTCAGGGGAAAAGGGAAATGAAAGGCTAATGGAATAACTTCTGTCATGACATTCAGAGCCTTGCATGAAATCCATTCTGGAAGCAAAGAAATTTTGGCCAGCGCTGGAAGACCAAAATAATATGAAATAAGCAGGAACCAACAATTGGACCTCTAGGGTGGACATGTGTGTTTAGGACTGAGGAATTAGAAAGCCCTTGAGGGTAGAACAAGGAGAAAAAGGAAAACTCAAGAAACACAAGATGAGCTTTAATGATCTCCAGACAGGCATGAAGCTAGAGGCAGTGGTAAAGCTCCATTTAAAGTTGTATTTTCAGAGTTATTTTCTTCAATACTGCTTAACACTGTAATTTTATTAGCCACTGGACTGAGACAAAGATGACTTCAGCAGCTCAATGTAAACTGAGCATATCTTAGCAACTCCCATGGAAAGTCACCGCATTCTAAATGACATGCTGCTATAGACAGCATCAGAAAGAAACATAGTTTTGCTTTAGGGAGAAAATCATGCTCATCCAAGAAGACTGAGTATTTACATATTATTGGAAAATTCTCTATAGCCTCAAAGGTTAAGACCCTTTTCTTTTTCCAGTAGTTTTAGAGCAATTTGTAACCCTGAAAATATTTAAACAATTTAATTTGCTTCAAAATGTGAAACCCCACAGAGATACATGGTTCTCCAGCTATCGTGATTTACATAACAATATACTGACTATGTAAAGAACATAGGTTTACATTGTGAAATTAACATTGTTAACTTTGTTTATTTTTTTTAAAGATTTTATTTATTTATATACTTGTCAGGGAGACAGAGAGAGAGAGAGAGAGCACAAGCAGGCAGAGTGGCAGGCAGAAGCAGAGAGAGATGCAGGCTCCCTGATGAGCAAGGAGCCTGATGTGGTACTCGATCCCAGGACGCTGGGATCATGACCTGAGCCAAAGGCAGTGGCTTAACCAACCGAGACACCCAGGCGTCCCAAACATTATTTATTTTAAATAAATAAGTTTCACCTGTGAAACACTAATGCAAGCACCCTAGTGAAGGGGTGATTTGCAAAGGCAAATTTGTTCAAATATTAGTGGAAGCAACTGAACAATAGAGAGTTCAACATTTTATTCTGGGATATAGAAATCAGGCAATTCCCAGGTACCCCATATTAGTTCATACTAGTTCTTTTGAAATTCAAAACAATATCCAGGGTAAATTAGAATTATAGGTTTATCAAAGTTGATACCCTTTTCTACTTCATCAAGCCATATCATCATTTAATGAAGCTGTTAGGATACAGAAACTGTAAGAGTAACAGGGAGAAGTGGCTGGTGGCCCCTGAGACATAGTGAGAAGGGGAAATTTTCTGTTTTTATGATGTTGACCTTTGACCGCCCAGGAGCCCAGTAAGTATATGAAGCAAATAGGATATGTGATTGGAACATTTAGGTAAAATTCTATCATGTTCAGCATTTTGAAACCAACACCTAAGCCATCAAATTGTACAATGCACCCTATATGCCACTGCAGCTATGCAGTATGTCAGTGCTCAAGGAAAAAAAAAAAAAAAATACAAACATACAGATAACATGACTCACCTAAGATATGGACTGTTAAACTTATGAGGCCCTAGAGGCCATAGAGGGAAACTGCATTTTTATTGCTCTCTCTTGCAAGGTTTTCTTTATTTATACCTTCCTTTTCTTCCAGACTGGGAAAAATTTTAAAAATGAAAGTAAACTATCATGGTCTCATGAATCCTTATGCCCCCTTTAAATCTTCATAAATAAAAGAAAACAGATATTTCTCAAATAAAAATAGCATTTCAATAAATAGTCAAGGGGAAAACAGAAATATGTATCCTTATGAAATTATTGTTTTATGTTGAAATGACTTCTTTCCTTTCATCATGTAATTACCTTCAAGAGTCTAATGAAGAAAATATAAAAAATGGTAAACAGTTGCCACAGCAACATTTTTTTTCTTACATATAGACAACTTTTCTTCCTTTTTCCATTTCCTTTGCTTTGTTTTTAATAGGATAAAAGCCTTTCTAATAAATGCAATTTTGCAATTTTACTAGTCCCAGTTTCTAGTTTTGCTTCATTATAATGAATAAATTTGAAAAAGGATATATATCCCAATAATGGAATATGTTCATACTTAATTAGTTGGTGGCATTATTTTGAAGACACAATGCTACAGACAAATATAGTGGTTTCTTGCTTCATGAGGTAATTAATAGTGTTGTTTATTGTTCTGTAAGTTTCCTCTTTTGTCAGACATAATTTGTTAAGTAAATTAGACGCTAAAATGCATATGGACTTAACAGATACCAAATAATAAAGTATTATCAAGGATTTAATGATACAGAAATAGCTCTGGGAAAAAATAGTTATTCTGATGCAAATAGTTGCTATGGTGATAGCTTGAAATCACTGTGTGATTTTTTTTTTAAAATATATTTTAAGAACATGTGAATTTTACTAACATTAAAAAAAATCTAGACTATACCAGATTTACCAAAAACTAAAAATAAATTTAAAAACCCCTTAGCTTTGTTTTTCTAAGTTTTCATATGTTTCTATTTTATATCAACCATTTGAATATCACCTTATCCCACCAGGGAGATGTTTACTCACAAATGTGAAAATCATATCAAATGGAAGAAGAAATTCATGTATTACTTGGGGTAATTGGAGTAAATGAACTTCGTATCATAACCAAAACCAAGGCCATATGATTTATATATATGATTGTATATATACATACATATATATATACACACACATGAATATATATATATATATAATTTAATAGATAATAAGCAGGAAAACTAGCAGTGTCAAAGGCGAGATTAATCATTAGAAATTCCTACATAAATTATGAAGTGTAACTAAAAGCTCAACAATGACTCAGTGTCAAATATACAGTATATACTCAACAGTTTGTTACATGAACAAATTACTACTCTAATAATGCCACTTATCCCACCTTCATTTCAATAATATATGTTGAATCCCTGATCTATATGTTTTCAGAAATATCTCCCCACAATATGTAAAGTTTAAAACAGTAGAAGACATATTATCCAAGCCTAATGAGTTATACTCATGGGGATACAAATCCTAGTGTTGAAAAGCAAGCATTACTTATACAAAATAATAAAAGACAATGGATGATTATCCATTACTTTTCAAAATGCAAGGTGGTATTTCTTAAGTCAAATGGAGACTGTTGGAAAGGTCATCTAAAAATACTGCTCTACAAAGAGGAATGATTCAGCGACTATGTCAAATGAGTTAAATTAAAATGAGGCCAGGGATGTACTCTCATAGATTGGTGCTTAGAATGTCATCAGTCATGACTTTTTGAAAGAATAAACAGATGAGAGGAGACTATCTTCATTCCCTTTCAAATTTATTTCTCAATTATTTTATTCTATGTTATCAGTCATCAATAGATGACCCTCAAATAATCCTGAATTACTAATGATTGGGTCAGATATATCTGTGTGGCAGATACATGCACAAACACATACGTATAGCTAAAACACACACACACATAGCTAACCTTCATTCATAATGTTATCTGGCAACCATTTATTTAACTGTTTAGAATCTACCTATCACATTCTGATTGATTAATTTATTTGATCTCTGTAGTAATTCCGAAACACATCATAACTGCATTTTCATAGGCTGAGACACTGAGGCAAAGTAGCAAAGGGTCTGACTCACGGTAAGGACTCAAATCCAGGCTTTTTGATTAGAGACTTTACACACTTGCAAATCTCATATTTTCTTTCATGTTGCTTCGGTTTCACATATTGTATTTTATGATTTGAACATTTACTCCAAAATCTCCTGTGCCTCTTTAACAAAACTACTGTGTAACAATCTTTTAGACAGGTACCAATATGTCTGAGTCAGCGCTGACATGTTGCTGATTCAGTGACAAGTGCTGAAGAGTTGTCCAATTTGTGTGAAAGCCTATAGTTCTTGGTCAATTAGGCAGTCTACCCAAATCTTCTCAAAAAGATTTATTATTAAAGAAAAACAATATTGTTATTAATAATAAACAAAAAAAATTACACAGAAATAAAAATTTTGAGATTTTAAAAATTTTTATTAATTGAAACTTTTTCCTATTACCTTGTATAATCTCAAAGACAAGCCTCGGATATGGTATTTGGGGTGAGAAAGAGGTGAGACTAATTTTGAAGAAGAGAGGAAAAAAGCAATATTTATTGGATATCTAATATGTGTCTTTCATAGTGTTGAGCTTTTCTCCACTATTAACCTTTGAGGTATTAATTTTGATACCCATTATACAGATAAGGAGAATAAATGGGGCACAGAGAGATAAACGTCACTCAAAGTATCATCCGGTTAGTAGGTAACAGCCTTGAATTAAACCTAATTTTTTTTTATATATTCCAAAGCTCTTACCAACATAGCACACTCACATTTCATTATTTACAAAACATAAGTGTGTGTGGTATGTGTGTTGGGGGGGTATGTCAGAGTTGTTTATAATCTATTTAATCTTTACAATAATATGGAGAAGTAGGTATTTCAATTATAATTTCCAATTCATAAATGAGAAAATTCAGTTGCAGAGATAATTATGCTGCTAATAAGTTACAAAACAACTAATAAACATTCTCAATCTATTAAAAAATGTTGATTTCTGACCAAATCTAGAATAGTAACATACAAGAATGCCTAAGGTTTACCAACTAACAATAAGCATAGACAGAGCAAGATGGCAACAAACAGCAATTTATTAAGTTTGCATCTTGATCTAGAAGGGTTTTTATGAATTTATATTTTTATAGTCTGCAGACATTTGACATTAAAAAGTGAACAAAAAAGCTGGAAACACACTTTTCATTCTTTCTTTTCCTTTTTCCTTTCCTTTTCCTTGTTTCCTAGAAAACGTTTAAACTGATTTCTGATATACTTCTGCATATTTATTCATTTATTTCATGTTCAAGATATTAGGGATATGTAAGTGAATAAGTAAGTGAATGTGGTAAAGGTAAGCTCCTAGAGCTTACATTTCCAACAGAAACAAAATAAACAAGTAAATAAATAACAATATATAGGACGTTAGGTAGCTATTTATGAATGGAACTATACTAAAAGAGAGAACATGGATGGTGAAAGCCAGAATGGGGAAAGGACTGATGCAAATTTATGTATAAAATCCTGATGATGACCTGAAAGAATGTGGTGGAATAATGCTTGCAGGTATTTGAGCAGAGAGTTCTCCCAAGTAGAAGGAATAGCAAATTAAAAAAAACCTGAAGAACAAGGAGAAACACAGAACTCCCTGAGTACCAGGAGAATGAGCCAGAGAAATAATTTGGGGGAAGACAGAGCTTATAGAACCTCATAGGCCATCTATTCAAGTTTTCTCTGAGTGAGACGAAAAGACAATGGAGTGTTTCAAGCAGAAATATGTCACCTGAACATGTTTTAGAGGATTCATTCTGGCTGTTAATTAAACAAACGAAACAAAGAGTTAATTTGAGAGAAGATAGTGACTGGAACCATGAGAGTAGTGTGGAGGCTGTGAAAGGGAGAGATGATGACCAACCAGCCAAGTTAGTGACAAGGAGGTCATTAAGGGAAAGTCCTGGGTGTGCATTGTCTTGGAAATCTAGTGAAGGAAGTATTTCATGGGGAACCAAACCTCTCGCCTTTGCTTTTTTTTTTCGAAATGTTCTTTCTCCTGTATTTTTCCACCTCGTATACATGTATCCACCTTATAAGACTCAGACTAAATAAATTCTCTGCTTTGTGTGTTGAATAAATTCATTATGCTCAATAATTCCCTCTGTGTATTTCTACTAATAGCACTTATAATACTTTATTGTATTATCTCTTTACATATTTATCTCCCTCTATGAGACCATAAGCTCTTGAGAGAGACTCTTAAGACATCTTAGTTTCCCCTCTGCCTTAGCAGAGTACATTAAACATGCCAGATATGGAATAAATATTTTGATTAAATGAATCAATACATGAATTTAATAGTTAATTATTAAATAACTAAAACTCTCAACCCTCATAAACATATAATCATGATAAATATAGATGACCCACCAAATTGCTGTAATATTGAAACACCTTTGTGTTACAACAGAAATTTTTAGTTATAGGTGTATATTTAAATAAGACACATACATTTAATATATGATTTAATCAGTAGTTTCCAGATTAATCTGTACTAATCACTACCTCATTTTCCCATTTGTTATTTTATAATTGTCTTAGACTACCACAATCTCTCTCATCTAAATTTGTCAAGAACTTACTCTCTATATTGCTCACTTCACTATAAATCATGTACTGCCTTATGATCTCTCTTATACTGTTGTATTAAATAAGTTGAAATAGTTGAAGGGACTTAAGAGGTACAAACTTCCACTTATAAATGAGTCCCAGGGAAATAATTTCAGCATAGAGAAAATAGTCAATAATATTGTAATAACACTGTATAGTGACAGATGGAACTAGGCTTATCGTGAGGATCATTTTACAAAGTATAAAAGTATCAAATCACTATGATGATATACACCTGAAACTAATAGGTTTTGTTTGTCAGTTGTTAAGAAATGTTAAGAAAATCCAGGGAGAAATCCAAGGAAACTTCACAGAAAATGTGGGATCTGATTTCTATCTTAAAGAGTAAGTTAAAGTTTTATAGTGAAGAATAGAAATAGGGGCATTCTTGTCCAAAATAGCTGAATATGCACACTAACTGGGTATTAGAGTAACTAGGCATATTTTAACATGACAGGAGCAATATAACATTAAACCAAACCAGTTTTAATTATCAGTTGAAATTAGGCTCAATTTATCAGTCCGTCACCCCCCCCCCCCCCGCCCAGCTGTGGTACACACAAAATAGTAACTGGAAAGCCTTCAAGCTAGTTGACCTAGTCCCTAGTTCAAGAGAAATATGTGACCCTTTAGTATCTAATATTATCCTGAAAGACCTTATCTCATTCTTCAGCTAAGATCACGTGCATTAGCATATCAAGAAACTGGTATTAAAAGGCTTAAGTGATAGAGGTCTCCCTAGTCATGAGAAGACAACTTGTATATCTTAGCTGGAGAAAAGAACATGATACAAGATGGGGATGAGGAGAGGAGACAACAGAAGATCCCCCTTTTTTAGGCCTAGGGCAGTTGGGAGAAAATAAAAAGAACAGGTAGGCCAAGATGTCAAAATTGAACTACTGATTTCTGCTCTCCGAGCACCTATTTGGTGGATATGGGTAAGTATACCAGCTAGTTAAGCCTGTTCAGGCAAGACATAGTGATAGAAGTTTAATGATAAGGGTTTGAAGATAGAGGTGATTAGCCTTGATAGTTGAAGGCCAAACATCAGACCTGCAGGCTAGAGAGATAATGGTTGGATCTGGAAGTCTATAGATACTCGTTGGTCAGGTAATAGGGGAGGGAGATCTACGGACAGTTTATTTCAGCCACAAATGCCAACGGGACAAACAACACACAGGTGGACATGGAATGAAGTCCCAGAGATCACAGGAGTAAGAAGGCATTATGCCAAGGATTCTGACTCTTCAGTTATTGAGAAAAATTCCCTTCATGGGGATACCCTATACTAGAGAAGGCAACAGGTGGCTCTGAGGGAGGCTGCACACTGGTATCACAAAACCTAAAGGCTTCCTGAATGGAGTATTTAAGTGATAAAATCAGACAAAACTTTAAACAGGATTGGAGATGGTAACTGGATTCTGTAGCTTTTCTTCCTGTTAATGAAATGGATGAAACTTAATATGGGGAGTAGGAGGAAGATTCTTTTAGGGCTGGATGGATCATGAGAAAGTGATAACTAGAGGTCAGCCTGTTATAAAACAATAAAAAGGAAAATATTAGGGTAACTAAGAGAGGGAAAGAAAAGACAAAGGACGTTAATTGTTTGCTTACATGTTTGTTCATGTAGGAGGCTGAGAATATCTGTACTGGAAGTTCAAGAGTCAATGAAGAGAGATTGATAATACAAAGGAAACTCTTGGGAATTTGTACCTGGAAATAATAACTAACACCCAACCTTTGTTGAGTGGTTACTAATGCCAGGTACGATTTGAAGATTTTACATGTATTAACTCATGTAACCTTTACATCATTACAATCAGCAGATCAAGTGGCACCCAAAATTATCTATATTTTGTAGAATAGGAAACCGAGGCACAAAGACAAGGGTGGCAAGATTGGACAGCCCTGACCAATATTTTTGTTATTACTCCATAAAACACAGCCAGTGTTGATGCAATGTATATCATCAGTGCATGAGAAATGGACAGTTCCATAATAAACACGTCATAGACCTACTGGAACAACACTGACAAATGAAGGTTGACTCCTGATGTCAGTTTCCCAGCCAACCCGTGACATCATCGTAGTAGCACAGACACAACACTGAACTTTTATATATCATGGAATTTTATATGTTATTATATTAAGTGGCATTATTGCAAGCTGGGTTCTCTGGGAGCTAAGAATGCAGGATGTTTATTCAGGAGTGCCCTTAGGATGACTCTGTGGAAGAAAGGAAAAGGAAGCAGGACCAGGGAGAAATAACTGTAAAGTTGTGATGCAGGTCTCATAACAGCTCAATTCACAGGAAGTCCTAGAACTAAGATGACCTTTCAGAGGTGTCCCCACTTGGGATGAGATGGCCTAAACTCTACACTCCTGCGTTGGTCATTGGATCTAGGCACTGTATGACTTCAGGCAAGGGGTTGATATTCAAGGGCTTACAGCACCTTCCAAACAGGGCAGCAAGCCGCACCAGGTGGCTCAGTTGGTTAAGTGCCTGACTTTGCTTCAGGTCATGATCTTGGGGTCCTGGAATCCAGCACCCTGGAAGTCTCCCCGCTCAGTGGGGTTCTGCTTGTCCCTCTCACTCTGCCCCTCCCCTGCTCATGCACTCTTGCCCGCTCTCTAATAAATACAGCAATTATTAAAAACAACAACAACAAAAACGGGAGCCTGGGTGGCTCAGTGGTTTAAAGCCTCTGCCTTCGGCTCAGGTCATGAACCCAGGTTCCTGGCATAGAGCCCTACGTCTAGCTCTCTGCTCAGCAGGGAGCCTGCTTTCTTCTCTCTCTCTGCCTGCCTCTTTGTGTGCCTCTCTGCCTACTTGGGATCTCTGTCTGTCAAATAAATAAATAAATAATCTTAAAACAAAAACAAAAACAGGGCAACAAATCTCTCACTGAGAGGGCAATTGGTAGTACATTACAGTGTCGGCCACAGACATTTATAGAATCGAACTATATAAAATTGTCATTTCCACATTTCAGAAGGTATCAGATATTGGCTATTTCACCACATGATTCAGATTAATATATAGTATTTAATTTATGCCTATGTTGCTTTATGTAAAAATTAGAAGGGTGATCTATAGTCATTTGTAAATGGCTAGGGTAGGGTAGACCAAATATATTCTTAAAGGGTTGCAAATTTGAGAAAAAGCCATCATATCGTTAAAAAATGGCGAAAGTGTTTTTGGTTTGAGCCTTGAAACAATAAACATCTTAAATTAAAAATATAATAATAATAAAATAAAGGGTCATATAACTAAGATTCTCAATGAAGTGCTAACAGCCTAGTAAAGATACTAGCTTGTGCAGGCTCTAAAGGAGAAAGGATTTTATGCTATTACATTAAATGGCATTGTTATAGGTATGATTATTCATATGTGTAGATATATTCCTTTTTCATATCTGTTCTCATCTAGCACCTGGTCCTGAAAATTTCACATAGCAAGGGCTCCATAAATGTAAATGATCTGGTTAGAACATTATCCATGTGTACTGATAGGTACAGACAAGCGAGTGCAATGTGACATAGTAGAATAGCCACAGAACTTGAGTTTAGGACCTGCTGTTTTTAGACTTGCTTATACAACTTCACTGTTGGGGATATTAGCTTCTTATTGCTGCTATAACAGGTCATCACAAATTTAGTGCATTAAAACAATACACATTCATTGTCTCAAGGTCAGATGTCTTCAATAGATCAGCAGAGCTGCATTCCTTTTTGGAAATTGGAGGAGGAATCCATTCTGAATTTTCTGGCTTCTAAATTCTGCTTCTGAAATCCTAACTCTCACTCTCTCACTCTGCCCTCCTGCCCTTCTCTGAGTAACTCAGAATAATGTGACCATCTCAAGTCCTCTATCTAACCATATCTGCAAAGACCCTTCTCATTTCAGCAAGATTTTTTCAGGAATTAGGATGTGGACAACTTTGGAGACCCAGTATTCTGTCCCCCACACTGGGTGACATGGTGCAAATTGATCATCTTTTTTGAAGGACATTTTATTTTATTTAAAGAATTTATTTATTTATTTATTTATTTATAGCATAAGCAGGGGGAGCAGCAGGCAGAAGGAGAGGGAGAAGCAGGCTCTAAGCTCAACAGAGACCCTGATGTGGGGCTTGATTCCAGGAACCTGGGATTATGACTTGAGCTGAAAGCAGATGCTTAACTGACGGAGCTACCCAGGTGACCCACTGATTATCTTTTTTGGACCTCATTTTCCTTACCTGGCAAGTGAATAAAATCCCTCTCCCCCCACGTTAGAAACCCCTCTAACATTCTGGGCTTATGAATTTATGGCTAATAAATAGCAAAAAGGGCTTTAAGTTTTCTGCTTTACAGAATTAATATGATCTAAGAAGGGACACGTCACATTGTGACGTGATAAAGAATAGCAATGGCAGCAATCAAGATATAAATACTCCGTAATGGAATATTAGCTCTAGAAAGAATTGAGAATGGTGATTGTCTTCCTCTCATCTCCCACCCCTACATGACCTTCCTTTGAGTATCTAGTCCTTTCTGGATGTCTCATCAATCACATGTCCAACTCATATCTGAAATATTACAAACTCCAAGATGCATCATACTCCACAATATGTTACAATTTTTTTTTTAATAATTTCAGCCTAATCGAAGTATCGTTGACACGTAAAATTTAAGACACTTAAAGTGTACCCTGTGGTGATTTGGTACCTGTATACATCATGAAAGAATTCTCCCACTGAGTTAATACATCCATGTCCACCACCTGTCATACACATCTTTTTAAAAAATAAGAACATCTAAGTTCTATTCTCTTAAGTTTCAATGATACAATACAGTGTTATCAACTGTAGTCACAGTGTTATACACTAGAACTCCATTCTTATTCATCTTACAACTAAAAGTTCGTACCCTTTTACCAAACTTTTCTTATCCCTCCTGCCCCACCCCCCAAGTCCCTGGCAAACACTTTTCTACTCTCTGTTTGTATGAATTTGCTTTTTTAAAAAAAAGATTCCCCATATAAGTAATAACATGCACTATTTGTCTTTCTCTGTTTCTCTGTATGGCTTATTTCCCTTAGCATAATGCCCTCAAGGTCCAGCCATGTTGTTACAGATGCCAGTATTTCCTTCTTTCTCATAGCCAGAAAACGTTTATAATATATCAGTAGCAGGAATTGCTTAGGCACACATGTCTGGAAATAAACAAAAAGTTGCATCACTTTTCATGTAAGTGTCTTCTACATGTGAGTTTGCTAACAAGGGTAGAACTACAAGTTGTTGCTCTTTTAATTTGTGTGTTTGTTTGTATTGTGATTGTGGTTTTGTCATTCCAGTGGCCATCAGTCTTCCTAACATCTTATTCCTAACACTTTATTCCTAACACTTTTTTCCACAAGGACAGTTCTTGGAGTTGAATATTCGCTGGCTTTCTTTTTTTGTGAAGTAAATTATTTCTTCTACCTTCAAATTGGAAAGAAAACATTTTTTCCCCTTTGACTGAAAAAAAATGTTATACTTCAAAAAGGAGAGAAGCAATTTTATTCTTATCTTAGCCCATTCAGACAAAAATACCAGAGACCCTGTGGCTTAAGTAACAAAATTCAACCTCACAGTTCTAGGGAATGGGAAGTCTCAAATCAAGGCACGATCAAATTTCATATCTGGTGAGAACCAGCTCCCTCGATGGCCATCTCTCTACACGGAGGAAAGGGTGATAGAGCTCAGCACCCTCTCTTTTATAAGGGTGCTATTGCCATACATGAGGGCTCCAGCCTCATGACCCAAGGGCTTTATCTCCTCATAAAATCGCATTGAGGATTAAGTTTCAACATAAGAATTTTGAGGCAGACACATTTTGTATATGGCAATTCTAAAATCCAGGTGAACTAAAAAATGTCTCTTGTTAGTAGGTCTTTGGTATAAACACTTACCTGTTCATTCATGCTATACTACCATGTGGTAACTGGGCTTTCTCATAAATAAGAACTGTATTTTTGACTTGGTGACTAATAAATTGAAGGTGGCTTCACAAAGTATTCATTTTTTAAAAAGATCTTATTTATTTATTTGACAGAGAAAGAGCATGAGCAGGGGAGGAGGCGGGGGAGAAGCAGACTCCCTGCTGAGCAGGGAGCCCTGATAGTGCCTACCTAGATCTCAGAACCCTGGGATTATGACCTGAGCTGAAGGCAGACACTTAACCAACTTAGCTACCTGGGTGCCCCAAGTATTCAAATTTGAAATGAGAATTCATACAACCTGTTGCTTGCCACTCCTTACCACCAATTGATCTTTTTTTAGAAATTCCCTCCAATCTAATCCTCATAACCTGCCTATTAAAGCACAATGACAAAAAAGGAATAAAAAATTAAAAAAAAAAAACACAATGACTGTTGCCCAATATGCATATGTCTTATACACAGGTATAAAATACTACACATACATATTACTTATGATCTATAACATTGCAGACAAATAAATAAACAAAAAGGCATCTGTGATTTTAATCATAGCTTTTCTTTTCATTGTCATTTCAAGTCCTCAGAAGTAATGGAGTTCCACAATAGTATATAGACGCCTCCCTCACCTCCCAATCTAAGATGTATCCCTACACTAACAAAATGATGTTCCCTGAAATGAAGGAGAAATGAATATAATAATAAGATTCAAACTGGATGATGAATATACTTAAAACAATTTTGCTTTTGTTTGAATTTAATTGGTTTTAATTACACTCTGCCTTGCTTTATCTATCAGTGGTGCTTTGAAGTCAGACTTGAAAAGAGAATGCTGAATTATTCTTTTAAGAATATCCTGATGCGTATATCAACTCCAGTGAATTAGGACTTTTCTCTCTCTCAGAATAATAGATGTCCTACAACATTGGAAATGCAATTAAATTACATATTAAATGCATCCTATAACTAAATAAATCCATCATGGTGTCTGATTTTTGTGGGTATCAAATAGCAAAATGAATCAAAGGTTACTGAACAAAAGTGGCATTTTTCAAAGTTTTTTCTGATGTTTTCTAATTTCCTTTTTGTGCCTAATTTTCACTTAACATTCTGATTAAAGCACCTTATAATGTGTTGTCTTGTAAAAGTTTCTTGTCTTGGGACCCATTGCTCTTAACATCATCTTTTCCTTTTACGGTGAAGATGTACAAATTAATACTTGCAGTTGCATAGCAGAGAAACCCTGGTGATGACTTTCGATATAGGCATTAGTAAGTCTTATAGTCTTTGACAAAATGTCTCCCTTGTCTGTGCCTCTAGAGTGAGGGGAGCCTTCTCTTAGTCTCTAGTTCTACAAGCCATAACATGACTATCCATTTAATGAAAGGTCTTATCTTCTAAAATGTAATTGGGTCATCAGTTATTAAAGCTACATAAAATAAAACAATAGGAAAAAGACCCCGCAGCAACAATAGCCAAAGTGTAGAAAGAGCCAAGATACCTTCAACAGATGAATAGATAAAGAAGATATGGTCCATATATACAATGAAATATTACTCAGCCATCAGAAAAAATGAATACCCAACTTTTGCATCAACATAGATGGGACTGGAGGAGATTGTGCTGAGTGAAATAAGTCAAGGAGAGAAAGTCAATTATCATATGGTTTCACTTACTTGTGGAACATAAGGAATAACATGGAGAACATTAGGAGAAGGAAGGGAAAAGTGAAATGGGAGAAATTGGAGGGGGAGATGAACCAAGAGAGACTGTGGACTCCAAGAAACAGGCTGAGGGTTTTAGAGGGGAGAGGAATGGGTGAGCCTGGTGGTGGGTATTAAGGAAGGCACATGTTACATCGAGCCCTGGGTCTTATATGTAAACAATGAGTCTTGCAACACTACATCAGAAACTAATGATGTATTTATGATGACTAACATAACACAATTAAAAAAAATATGTATAGGGGTGCCTGGGTGGCTCAGTGGTTTGGGCTGCTGCCTTCGGCTCGGGTCATGATCTCAGGGTCCTGGGATCGAGCCCCGCATCGGGCTCTCTGCTCCGCAGGAAGCCTGCTTCCCTCTCTCTCTCTCTCTCTCTGCCTGCCTCTCTGCCTACTTGTGATCTCGGTCTGTCAAATAAATAAATAAAATCTTTGAAAAAAAAATATGTATATATTGCTGTTGAGAAGTGTCTCTCACCTTTAGAAAGGGCACACCTTTCCAATTACCACAATTCCTCATTTTTCTTAAGATCTTATTTATTGGTTTGAGAGAGAGAGAGAATGAGAGAGAGAGAGAGAGGGCATGAGATGGGGGAGGGTCAGAGGGAGAAGCAGATTCCTGCCAAGCAAGGAGCCTGATTCAGGACTCGATCTGGGGACTCCAGGCTCATGACCTGAGCCAAGGCAGTTGCTTAACCAACTGAGTCACCTAGGTGCCCCCAGTTACCACAATTCCTAACACAATTTACGTCCTCTCTAACACTGAGAGAGAATGCCAACCGCCATTTGTCATTTTACTCACGGCCCCTTTTACTTCCTGTATATTACTTCTCAGACTTTGTAAGCATTGGAGTTTATGATCCCAGGTTAATACTAATTAGTCATTCACAGAGGCATCAGGAAGGAAATAGTAGCGTGCTCCAAAACTTGAAGTCATATATTCTGAGAATGCAACAAGACATAATTCAACTGGGAATGTTTTTCATTCATTCATTCATTCATTCATTCATTCATTCACTCTCTTATTTATTCTTTCAATATTTATTGACAACCAGCTACATACCTGGCACTGTGTTGGTTATTAGAAACTGTAGTAAACAAAGTGGGTATTGTTCTTTAAGCAGAGATAAAACATACAAACTTGATAAAGTACATAAAGAAAAGCACAGGGTGCTATGAAATCACCTGAGAGAAAATGGAGTTTTTAAAAGAGGGAAGAAAATCATCCAAGTCCAAACATAACCAAATTATGAACGTGTGACTAAAACATGATTGTTGAAAAGAGATAGAAGAGAATGCTATAATAATAGATCTGAAAAAGAAATTAAAGATGCACTAATACAAAAAGAGAACATTTATTATAGATCATAAAAGAGACCATAGATGAAGAACTTTGTTTATGCCTATGAAAGGAGGTAGAATATATAATTAATTATATATATATATATATATATATATATACATATTTATATATACACATACATATAGATACAATTATCATTTGGCAGGCACTGGATTAAATACTATGATATGTATCATCTAATTCTCTTAAAAACCTTATGAAGCAGATTGTTTTATTCATGTTTTAGAGATGAATTCATTGAAATTTAGAAAAGTTAAACTTACCATAGTTTATACAGCAAATGGCAAGATCAGGTCTCAAACAGAAATTCTCTGATTCTAAAATAAAAGAATAAAACAAAAATAAAACATCTCATCAGAGTTTTCCATGACCTAGATAGAATATCCCTCAAGATCATCTAGTTTGCTTTGTTTAAAATCAGACCCATCAATCAACCTCCTACCTAATTTTTCATATGCTCATGGAGCCTTATCCCAGAGAACATGGTGCCCTAGATAGTAGACATGCATTACTGTCCATGAAAAAAGCATCCTGCATTTTAGATTCCAGAACTGGCATTTGTTTATTTAACCACTATTGTTTGTTCTTGGATGCGTGAGTTGATAGCACAGAGTTTAATCAACTCTGGATGGACCAAAACTGAGTTTCGGGGGCTTGTGAAGTTTGAAAGTACTGGGCTTGTTGTGAGCTCAGCAAGTGAGAGTCAAACAGAAGAGGGGAGAGTACACAATGTCATTTAATTACCTGTAAAGCCTTTTCAAACATGTAGTTTTCAATCTGCAGTTAAGTTGGCTTGCTGTCCCTTTGTCCTGCTATCCCTTTGTCCTGAAGTTGACAGATTGTTCCATGCTGTTGCTGGGATAACTGAGCAATCACTGGGCTTCCTACAGGCCCAGATTCTCTTTCTGCATGGTGAAGGATGGTGGGAAATGCACTCCTTGTCCAGCGAAATAGCTCTGAAAGGTAGAACCAAAAAGGGGCTCAGCCATGCATGCTACTTTATGCTCCCACATTCTCAAGAAAGCCTTTATCTGCTACAGTTCACTTAAAGGTAGAGGGGGCCACATGGACCAGATGAGAAGGAAATGAATTGTGCTAGAATCCTGAATGAGCCTAGAAACAGATGATCTCCCAGCAGCTTCAGACAAGTACCCGGACTTGTTCAATATCTAGATTTTGACCTGTGAGAGTCTGTGCAGAGAACCAAGTTCGGCTCATCTGAACTTCTTACCTGTGGAAACTGTAAGCTGTTAGATGAATGTTATGTGAAGGTGCCAACATTGTGGTAATTTGTTACCACTGCCACTTCTAGAAATGTGGCAGACCAAACAAGGGAAAGTCAGTTGGAGGATCATGACTGAGCAGGCTACCTACCATTCTTCCACTTTCATTTTACATATATTTTGGATATCAACCTCTTACCAGATAGATGGTTTGCAAATATGTTCTCTTACTCTGTAGGTTGTCCCTTCACTATGCTGATTGTTTGTTTGCTGTGCAGAAGCCTTGTCATTTAATGCAGTGCCATTTGTCTAATTTTGCTTTTAGGCATGTGTTTTTGGGGTCCTGTCCAAAAAACAATTGCCTATACCAATATTAAGAAGCTTTCCCCCTATAGTTTCTTCCAATAGTTTTAAGGTTTTAGGACTTACATTTAAGTCCTCCATCTCAGTTAAGAGAGCAGGCCTGGCTCTGGGGGGTTGGAAGTCTGGGCCCCTCTGAGCTGAACTAGAGGCTGTGTCTTCAGGGGCCTGACTGGCACTGGGTGGGCCAGGAACCTGGGCAATGGGACTCTGCCTAGAGGTTAGATGTCTGAGGCCCTCCTAGTGCTGGGGCAGATCAAGAGTCTGGACTATGAAGGTCTGGTACCTGTGTCTGGGAGGAAATCAGGTGCTCATTCCTTTCCCCTCGATCTATGGGGAAACCTTCTATGCTGCCTGCCCAGATTTGGGGGCAGGGGGTGATTGGGATAATGCAAAACTGCTGTCCCTATTCTCTCAAATGTATCTTTTCTTGTTTCTGCACTCCCCTTAAAAGCTGTAATATCTCACCTGGGTCCTTAGACCACATGAAGGGATTTTCATGCATGGATAATTGTTCAAATTGATGTTTCTGTGAGAGGAAGAGCACTGGAAACTTCTATTCCACCATCTTGCTGATATTTTACCAAAAATTCTTCATAGAATCTACTGTTTTAGTTTGGGGAAACTTATATTTGGACTCCAGATCAGAAATATCCAAGTAACTTTGTATAAGGAAAAAAAAAAAAAAAACTTAGCTATTTAAATTCCAGACTATAGGTATATGGCTAATATTATTGTTATTATTTTAAATCTCAGGCGACATGTCTGTCAGAGGGGGATTTAGGTGTTTTCTTAATGCGCACTTGTTGATAAAATGTGTTGTGCATAGCAGAATACCTGGGGAAACATTATGTTTTATTGACTGACTCAATTATGTTGGTGCAGAAAATAAATCTTTCACAAAAGAGATATTTACTGTCCCACCTACAGAAAGCAGAATCAAAAGGATTAAAAAAAAAAAGAATCAAAAGAATTAGCAGCATTAGAATAACTTTCATGGACATCATAGAAAAGAGGACAATACATCATATACATAAGTCCAAAACAAACTTCTTGAGCATCATTTCTTACTGATAAATACAGATACATATTTTAAAATGACTTACTATGCTTTCTCTGATAAAATAGTCTATCCTCATATAGGAGGTCAATATAGTGCTAATAAATTAATATATATTTGATATATTTGAATATATCAGGTATATTTTATAAGAATATTTAAATATATCAGGTATATTTTATAAGAATATTTAAAATTCATAATTCCCTTTGTCAAAACACATAGATTTATATGAATATCTGAGTATGGTCCCTAAGTCAAATATGCAGATTAAAAAGATAATGTAGATACAATAATTTCCATTATTGATTTCTTTTTTTCTTTCTCTTAATGGAATTTCACTAGCCAAAAGTACCCAGAAAAGATGAGATATCATTAATCAGGACTTTAAAAAGTAAAATATGTTCTTCCTTCATTTATTCCCATAATGTAGTCACATGAAGAATGCTGTAAGTATTTTTAGCATTACAATTCACAAAATCATGATGGTATATACATGGATTTACAACAAGAAATAATGATGAAGAGGATAGAAAAGATACGGTGTGACTTCCAACTAGAGAAAACACCAAGAAAGAACAACAAAACCTCAAATAAGAGAATAACAGAAGAAAGGAAGGAGAAAGACCAAAAAAAAAAAAAAAAAGGAAGTCCTATCCTTAGAATGATAATGGTAGATATGTGATACTCAAAACTTCAAACATTTTGAAAGTCATGTCAAGGATGAAAATAATATTGTACCTAATCTTGTAATTAAACTAGAGCAGCACATGAGATGTTTAAGCCCAACAGAATCTTTTCTGAACAGTTTTAATAAAACACTTAAAAAATCCTTTATTCTAAAACAAGCCCAGAGGTTGAAAATGTACATAGGTTCAGCAACATAAGAGCAAAATTCAGATTACAACCATGCAATGCACCTTTACGGGACATTAACATGTTTGCTTACATTGCAAGCCTTAATACTACTAGGTATGTATTTTCCCATGTGTCAGAGTTTCTGTCAGAGAAAGAACACAGATGGAAAGAGAACTTTGTAACAGACCTAGAGCCCATAATACTCACACAGAAGTAAACTATTCATACTTTTTTACTTGATTGCTATTTGACCAATAATACGTACGTAAACAGTGCCTGGCTGGGAACAGATTATAAATTATATAGATAAGAAAGAGGTTTTTTTTTTTTTTCCCTGTGCAAATTAAATTATCAATTTATCAAGACTCTGCAAAGAAATAGGTTGTGGTAAATATTGGTGGAAAAGCCTGACCCAGGTAAATTCAAAATGAAAGGGGCTAGGACAGGGAGAATTATATACTGTAGAAAAGGATTATATACTGTAGAAAAAAAATTTTTTTTTAATTCTGGCTTTTTAAATTTTTATGCATTCCAGAATTTCATGTTATAAAAAATAAGCCTCTATAAGTCAGAGTTCAAAGAAAGAGAACTCACAATTATTATGGGATGAGGGATTTATTGTAGGACTAAAAGGTTACATAATTATTAAAGAAACTGAAGAAATGAGGGTCAGAAAAGAAAAGGTGGAGGTTCTTTTTAAAATTTTTTAAAAGATTTTATTTGAGAGAGAGTGTTTGTGAGCAGGAGCAGTGGGGAGGGGCAGAGGAAGAGGGAGTAGCAGACTCCCCACCCAGCAGGGAGCCCATTTCAGAACTCAATCCCAGGACCCTGAGATCAGGACCTTGACTAAAGGCAGGTACTTAACCATCTGAGCCAACCGGGCCCCCCAAGGAGAGGTTCTTAAGCAGCCTTCCTTGATCACTGATGTAAGGGGACAAAAACATATGTGCAACTACAGGTAACCAGCTGCCATAATGGGTTTCAAAGGAAAGCTGGTTTCAGCTGCCCATGAAGGACTGTTGCCTCTCTGTCTGCTACTGAGCCTGGTGTTGCTGGCTCTCTACAGAGCCCTCTGCAGAAAGAAATGGGGGGAAGAAGCACAAGAAAGAATCAGCCAGCACCTCTTCATCTGTCTCCTGTCACAGGAAACACATCTGATACACCTGAGGGTTTTGCTTCTCTCCCATTTTGCACAAATAACACCAACAATTTCTCATTGAGACAACTTTACCTGGAACTATTCAGAAGTGATTTGAGAAGCCTTATTTCCACCTTAGGCAAGTGGATATAACAAAAAACTCCCACAAAACATCATAGGATAATTTGCTTCCTCACTTTCTTCTTTGTTTGTTTGTTTGTTTGTTTGTTTTGTTTTGTTTTTTAACTCTTCTTAAAAAAAATTAAACCAAATATTAATCACTTCTAAATATCAGTGACTATGCTAGGTGCTCAGGTATAAGGATAAGCCATATATACAGATAGTTACTCACATCATGTAATTTAGTATCCAGTTTTGTGCCTTACTTATTTGAGTCCAATCTCCAAAGTGGTTTGCAATGCACAGGGCAGACCTACCAAGAGAATAAAACCAAGGGTAACATGCCCAAATACTTTCAGGGACCAACCACATAACTAGAATGTGTCAAGACTCTTGGCATAATATCAGAGAGAATAAAGGGGTTTTAGGAACTCATGAGTATCTCTAAGGCTTTCTAGTATAAAGCTTACTATGGTTTCTAAAATCTGCAACAGGGTAGAACAGTATCCTTTGTATTTTCTATGTTAAAGAAAAAGATAGGAACTAAAATCATCAAATATGATACAGTTTCTTTGGATACCATGGTTAAAATTATCCATGAAGGGAGCCAAAAATTGTGGCAAAATATAAATTTTGGCACTACACACAAGATTGTTAGAAGCCCGTCATGAGAATATTTCTACAAACTCTATCAATAAAAGGATGGAAAGCCTTCCTTATGTATTTAAACAGTATTTGATGACAAGTTAAATCAATTTAGCAAATTAAGGGTGAAAAGGCATAACACACTTTTACTACCCTCATTTGACCGAAAAAAAATCATTAACTGTTCCCATTACCAAAAGTGGTATTTCCTCTACCATATGTTGAAGCATGAAATTGGGATGCAAATCTCTCTTTGCTTTCTCTTTTACATTTACTTTCTGCCTAGTGATCAGATCCTTCCAAGTCTAAACAAGGGACAATGTCACTTTTTAAACCCATAGGCCTCCTGATGGGGAAAAGAGAAAAATAAAAAAAAAATGTTGGCTCATAGATTTGCACTTTGCCATTAAATCTTTGACAGTTACCCAGGACCCTCAAGGGAAAGGAAAAAAAAAATCCTAGCTTTTTGTTTACAGTGAGAGGTTACTTAGGTGGAAAAAGCTATTAGGATCCAAATAGGGAGGTCCGATGTCTCTTACTTATTCCATGGGGCCTTGACTAGATCTGATTCATAGTCTAGTGGGTTGGCCTTTTGTGGCCTGCTGAAAAGTTATGAAAGCCTTGACAGCAAGAGTGACTGCATCACAAATGAGCCTTGGAATACAAAGATATCAAATAGTGTGGGGCCTCTCGTCTCCATCTGTGTCCCCTGAGACTGACTTTATTATGAAAACTCAAATGCGCTAGCTTCAGGTTCTCCTTTCGTCTTGATTCTATGGTGCCTGCTTTGACTGCCACATTCCTTCTACCTGGAGCTTCAAGGGGCAGCCATCTTTGGTTAACACTCTTTGTTCATTTTCTCATACTGATAGGCTTGAGGAATCTGTTGGTTTTATCTAGAGTTTGTGAATGGTATCTTGATACCGATTTAATTTGTCCATCAGAAGCCTATATAATCCTCCAACCAACTCAAATACAGCCCCCCCCTCCACAGGATGGTTTCTGAAGAGTTATGGTCAATTTACATTTACAAATTGAGTTGCCTGCTTGGCTCCATTGGTGCCCCCACACTAGGAGCTTAAAATAATAAACTAAAAAATTTACATTTAGGATGTCTTCTCTTTCTTGAGAGGACATCATTAAAAGTTAATTTTGTTTACAATAAATATCTTTATAATTTTAAAGGAGTACTAGATTTTGTTATTGTTAAGAAACGATGTATAAAAATTTTATATTTGATAAAAAGTCATGCATAAAATGTAAAAATAAAAATTTACCAAATCCCATCATGAATAACCATTACTGACATTTGGTTAACAATGCCATAACAACTTGTCTATGCCTATATACACATGCAGGAGGTAGAAGGAGATATATACTTTTAAAGTAGCAGTGGGGGTTTAGTTTTACTTAAATGTAACCAAGTGAGAAGAAACTAAATGGAAACAAAGATACATGCATGACTGAACTCCAAAAAAAATTTTTTTCCTCCCAAGAAGACAAGTTGTTCTTTAGAAAATTCCTCCAAAGATAAGGGAAAATATATTCACTTCTTTATGAGATTAGATACCTCTTAGTATAATATTTTAGTGCCTATTGATACTTTACTATTGAGAGATGATGACCATCTTCCTTCTATTGATCTATTATTTTGTTATTGTATTAACTATATCATTATTATAGTTTATAATGAAAACACTGCTTGAAAATTCATTTAACTTGGCATTGAATCACTTCAGTGTCTTTCTCTTTATCACAATTCCCACATTCTAATCTTTCTCTTTTTCATGTAATCACTGGGTATATTTCATCAGGTGGTTTTGCGAAGACAAACATGTGGGTGCTGTAGTCCTGTAGACATTCAAATATGAGAGCATTTTTCTGCTGCCCTTATCATCTAAGGCCAAATTGACTCTATATAAAACCAGTGGACCAAGGCACCTGGGTGTCTTAGTCGCTTGTGTCCAACACTTGAGTTCAGGTTCGGTCATGATCTCAGGGTCTTGAGATCAAGCCCTTGGGTCAGGCTCCTCACTCAGCAGGGAGTCTGCTTGAGATCGTCTCCCTCTCCTGCTGCCCATCCCCCTGCTCATTTTCTCTCTCTCCCTTTCTCTCTCAAATAAATCTTTAAGACCCATGGATCACACTTTTACCTTCAGAATGGTATGTTCCTTTATATTCTTTCTTCAGAGAATTATAAGACCACCCAAATCCATGCTATCCAAAGCAGTTTACAAATTTGGGGGTATTTTTCTACTTGTATATTTAAGTGATATTTTCCTTCAAATTTTATTAACTTTGCCAAGATATATCCTGCTGTGATTATTTCTACCAATTTCTCCCAGAACGTAATTGTTGCTTTCGACTGAATATATAGGTCTTTATGTTAGAAAAGCTTTATTTTATGTTTAATGGGTTTTTTTTCTATTTTTCTTAGTAACAATGTCGATGTGGATAGACTTTCCTTTGCCCTCATGTAGTAGCCTCCTTATCACTTGTAAGTCACCGTTCTTTTCAGTTTCATTTACTGTATTGTCCTTAGACCACATTTATATATAATCAGTTATTCCTTAAGGTTTGCTAGTTAGCTTTACATCTCCTTTGTCTTCTCTTCTTGAACCTGTATATTTTTTAGCTCTTTTTGAAAATAACTTACATTGTCTATAGTATCTGAGACTATGGATAATATTATGTGATATGTGCTCCTCACTTGATTTTTTGCTTATGTTCTTTCTCACTTAAATATGTCTATTTTTTTGTAGATTTTGTTTATGCATATTTCATTTTATGGGACTCCTGTGTGTCTCTTTATATTTGTTAATATTTCTGAAAAGGCCCAACTGCCTGCTAAGGAATAATTCAAGGAGGGGGCACAACAGTGAGAAATCGTTACTTGGGTTTGTTATCTCTGACATCCCCACCCCATATGTTTAATTGTTACCACCCTGGGAAGGATAGCATATTTCCCTTCGGTTTTCCTGTTTAAGAGTTCAGTGTCATTACAGCAAAGCTGGTTCAGAATCTATGGGTTTGATATATTTTTTAAAGATTTTATTTATTTATTTGACATAAGAGATCACAAGTAAGCAGAGAGGCAGGCAGAGAGAGGGGGAAGTAGGCTCCCCACTGAGCAGAGAGTCCAATGTGGGGATCAATCCTAGGACCCTCGGATCATGACCTTAGGTGAAGGCAGAGACTTTAACCCACTGAGCCACCACCCAGGCACCCAGAATCTATGGATTTGAAGGTGGTACTCATAGCCTCTTCCTTCTCCATCCCACATTACTCCTGATGTCCCTTCAGCTAGAACATTCTGTCATAGATAATAAAAATAACTTTTTTACATGTTTTGCCTGTCATCTCACCTCTCATCTGACATTCTGTCATACTGAACTGTACAGGGACATAGCCCAGCTTCATGGTGGCTTCTCCGCAGCCTTAGACCATCTCCTTAAGTCAAAGCATCATTGAATATGCATTTTAGGATGAGGCCATTGACTTTACAGGACATCTGTATGCTGCCTGCCATCCTAGGCACCATGTGTAAGCTCTTGGACTGCTTCTTCGTCACACACATTACCTCATTTAGCAGATGTACTTCAGGGTTACTGACCTCAGGTTATGGCATTTCTCTTTGTCAATTCCTCTGTATCTCTTGAAGTTTTCTTTATTACTTATGGTAGCATTTAAAAGAAACCAGTGGAGTAAAAAGTCCCTATTTGATGATCATTAACTGAAAATTACCTTAGTTGTTTTCAAATGGAAGAATATAAATTTACACACACACACACACACACACACACACACATACACAGAGTCTTATGAAATATAGACTTCTAATTTAATTCAGTTCAATCCACATTTACTGGAGATATTGTGTGTTTCAGCTACTGGAGATAGAAAACTATATTGAGGAATGAAATAAAGGGAGAAGAAAGTTTTGCAAAAGACCAACACAGACAGTTAACAGGGAAGGTAGCTCTGGAAAGGCAGAAATGTTGCAGAAACTAGATTAATATGATAGCACCTACTGGGAAAAACAGTAGTAGTATTTATCTCTTTCTGTATTAAAGTATTTATTGCCATGTGTATCTCCAGTGAACATTTTGCTTGATAGGACCCAGCAAATATATGGCTTATAGGTCATGAAATAAGAAGACACCAGTCTGGGCAGAGTGAGGAGAGATGCTACCTTTTATTTAAGATTGCACTAAAGAATAATTCTAGCTATTCCCAAACCTTTGCACAACAAGGAGTCCAGGGTGAACTTAGAGGCTGATTACAACCAGCTCATTTTCTAAGTCTTAGTGTCATCACAGACTATGGAGTAAGCCTTCAGTATTTGCAATAATAAAAATAGTCCACATTTATCACATACTTCTAATATATAAGGCCCTGTTCTAAGCACCTTACTCATATAGTCCTTGCAGAATTACTTGTAAGGTCAACACTATTTTGATCATCATTTTATAAATTAGGAAACTGAGGCAAGAGAACTTAATCGGCATAGAGCATTGAATGGGAAAATGACAGAGTTGGGATTAAAAAAAACACATTGATTTTAGTCACCTTGCTAAACAATCTCAATTTTCCCTGATGTAGAGAAACTGTCCTTAAGCCCAGCTAGTTTTCTTTGTTGTGGGTACATCCGTTTTAAAGTACCATAAAAATTCTCAACTCCACCCTAAAAAAATAGAAGGAAACAAAATACTCGTAACACTTCTGTATGAGGTGAGTTTACAGGCCAATGAACAATTCTACATTCCTCTCTCATTCCTTTGTTCTATATTGTGTCATATGTCATATGTGTGCACAGTCCTTGTCACACGTCTTGAGGCAGCTTGTCTCTGAGACTTAACTTCTTGACAGGAGGACTTTTCCAGTCCCCTATGCAGTAGCAGTTGGCAGCTGGGCTCAATAAAGTTAATCAGCCCAAATAAGTCTTTCTTCCTAGGCCCCTAAGTACCATGTATCAACATTAATATACTCTTACATTATTTTCCCTGGAATTGTATTATTAGCCCAATTTTTCTCAGTCAGAAAAAGTGAGAATTTCAGATATTAAATCTTTCCCTCATCGTAGAAATACAATCAGTTTTGTTGAAAAAATCATGAGTGAATAAGTGAGTGAACAAAGTGAATGCTTTGTTATAGAAAGATAAAAAATAAGCTCTGTGGCAGATTGGATTTTCCAAAGAAACAGCTGGAAGAAAATTTCTAGTCTCACATGCATTTCTGTAAACATGACGTGTTCCCTCATGTTATAATGAAGCAGAGTCTGGGTACCTTCCCTCAGACAAAAGTAAGTCTTTGTGATTGTTCTGAGAGATTATGGTAAATATCATGTTATGAGACCTCTAGTGTTAAGTCTCAAAAAGGAGTGATAGAATCTACCTGGCTTTTTCTCTGGGAACACTCATCCTGGGAGTCCAGCCACCATGCCTGGGAGTCCAGCCACCACAGGGAGAGATCACATATAAAATGTTCAACCAAACATTCTGAAGTCCCAGAGAATTAAGGTCCCAGAGAACAACTGCTTTTAACTGCCAATCATTTCAATAAGAAAGTGCAAAAATAATGAATACTGTTATGCTGGAAATAAATAAATAAATAAATAAATAAATAAAATATTAAAAAAAAAAAAAAAAAAAGAAAGCCCTCAAGAGAACCCTAGTACCGCTCATTTTATCACAAACTGCATAAGAGATCCTGAGAGGGAACCACCCAGTTGAGCTTAACCACCACCTAGTAAGAAATGAGAGAGGCTGACCTAAGGTCATCGCCCTGCTGATATTTTTGCATAGAACACTTTTCTCTACAATAGAGCTTTGCATAACTATTGCTATCATTTTACTATATAAGCAGCTAAGTTGTGTCCCATTCTTCTATGAAGCTAACAGGATATTTGTATCATGCTTTGATGAATAAGCAAAGAAAAAATAAATGAATTATTTAAAAAAAAAAAAAAAGACTTTGGCAGGTTGTATTTTCCAAAAATTTAGTGTAGTAAGTTTGGGATAATTTACTGTGCAAAAATAAAGATAGCACCTCTTGAGTGACTTTAAATATTTGTTTTCCATTGTCATTAATGGAAGTTTATTAAAGAAAAGAAAAAGAAAAAGCAAAGAGAAATCAACACCAGAATATTGGAGTTTTCTTCCTGGCACTACTATTTTTGATTTACAAAAATCGAGACTTAACTTCTCAAAACGATAATGTTATGATTTAGAAAACTTTAAAATAGTACCTGATCTACTGTTTACCCAAAATATTACTGTGTACGCCAAGTCAGCATTACTAGGTACATGATAAATAGATAATCATTTGCCAACATTGAAACTTAAGAAATTTGACATAAATAACTAGATTTCTGGCTTCTTTTTCATGAAAGTGGGTAGAATGTTTCCGTCAGTTTGACATAGGGCTACAACTCCTTAAAGTTTCTTACATCTAGTCCCTTAAATTCATTGTAGAACTTCTGTGTTATATAGGCACTTGGTTTCTGACCCAATCATTAAAGCCACATTAGACATCATTTTTGTTCTACTGGGGAAGTCCTCTTACCAGTTGCAACAAAAAGAGTTAATTATTTTTAATCTTGTTGCCTCACATATGATAAAAACGGCCAAACTTGACTTTGAATTAATTCGTTCACTCATTTAGTTATTCATTCAGTCAATACTTTGAGAGCTGCTTGTAGGTGTCAGACAGGTTAGGTATTCTGAGTATCAGGGCTTCACTTTGCAAATATCAGTTTGCTCCCCAAAGTCATGTTGTTCATAGCTAGAACAGGGTCCCCAGGCACAAGACTGTTCCTTTTTGCTTAAGACTGAGGAAGAATATTTCAGTGGTAGCAATGAGAACTGATCTAAGCCATACCTGTCCAATAGACTGTACCGCAATGATGGAAATATTCTGCTTGTGTTGCTCAGTGAGGTAGCTTCAGCCACATGGAGCTAGTGCAATTGAGAACATAAATTTTCAACTTAATTTCAATTAACTTCAATTAAATTTAAATAGTCACATGTGGCCAGTGGCTATAGAATTGCACAGCACAGATCTACACTTTGTTGACTTTTCCATAAACTTATGTAAAGAAGCAAACCCACAATAAGGCTACTGCTGGTCTCTGTTCTTTTAAGACTTGGACAGAATATTAGAGATGGAGCGCTGATTAAAAGAGAGTACAGGAACATAGACAAAAATTTAGGACATTGGGTAATCATCAGCAGAAAACAGGACTGTGGAATCCACCATTCATTAAGTAAAACCAGTCGTAATCAACAGAGAGAATGAGAGAATGTTAAGGAGACCCTTTCAACATCACCTCATTTAGCTTAACTTGTTATGCGAGAAAACTGAATCCTGGTAGATACGACTTGACCAAGATCCCAACTCTAGTCTATAGCAAAACTTGGACAGAAACATATGCCCCCTGGTTCTTGATCCAGGGTCCCTGACATGAATATTTTCTGCGATTTGGAAGCATGGTCCAAATGCTTCGGCTGAACTGAAATCTGTTTATTCATTTGTTAAAGCTGTGACCAAAAAACAAAAAAACAAAGAAACTGTGCACATGACACTTTTAAATACCATGACGACATTTTGGGCATTATAATTATTTTGAATACCTCACACAAATTTTAAAAACGAAAAAAAATAATACAGAGTTCTGATCATTACTCAGCAAATGCTGTTCTACACATATTTTTTTCATTAGAAAAATAATCTGAGAGGACTAGAGATACGGACAGCTCTGTCATATGCTAACTTCTCAGGTGAAGGCAGCTTTCAAAATACACTTCAACAGAATCCCAGAGAGGCTGTTACCGTGGAGACAGCAAGCGCTGGGAGAAGGCTTTCAGAGGAGGGTGCAGGAAGACACCCAGAGCCCTGTTTTACATGCAGAGCCGTCATTTGACTCTATTTTATGCAACACTGTTGTAATTTCTGATCATACAAGTGCAAAATGGTACCAGTTTTGACAACAGCTCTGTACAAAAGGTCAGACGGCTTTTGACTATGTTTCTTGTCTTTTCCGTTTTCTTAATCAGAGGCTGTGGAAGAACAGGAAAGGTTTCTCTTTAGGGAGCCACAGACAATAATTTAGGCACAAATGATTGATTTTAATCAATTCCAATATGGGTAGCTTCTAGCTTTAACCCCTCAACCCGATGACAACAAGTGAATGGCAGGATAAAAACCATGGATCTGCTTTTATATCTGTCAGTTTCCTTAAATCAAAGACATTAGGAAAGAAGGCCATCAGATAAGAAATGGATTTGTATTTATAATGAATTTTATAAACATCAATTCACTGAAGTAATATCAAACCATTTTAAAAAACATATAGGCAGAGCTCCATTACTGGAATTAAGGAAGATAAAAAGAATTAATTTCCCTACCTTGCTCTGAATTTTTTTTTGAAAAATCTCAATTTCTACATCCGACTAAGCCAGACTGCAAGTCCTCAGTGGGAGGGATGCCACTGATGTATTCATCTTTGTAAATGCCTGGCACAATGTCTGGAGCAAGAAAACCACTGAGCAAATGTTTCCCAACTGGAAGACACTGAGGGACAGATACAGTTCCTACTTCCAGGGCCTTTACTATCCAGGTAAGAATTCTCTCAGTACGATTTCATCCCAACTAATGATTTTTTAAATGTGCTGTCTCTGAATGACTTACAAGTGAATGAATGAACTAGAAATCACCATTCAACTTATTCACGAATCCATTCATTTCACTTAGTACCTAAACTCCAAAGTTCTCTGTTCAACAAACTCTTTTCAGTTTCCCTGATGTTCAACCAAAGTTGGCAGTGTAAAACCTGCCTTGTAGGAAAATGTAAATAAATGGTAACTCGAAGAGAAGAAATGAGACAAAGCCTAGGTTTTGAAATGCACAGCCCCAAGAAAATGGCACTCGACTCATTTTTATTTCTCGCCCCGGGAAAGAATAGGCAGCTTAAATTTAGGTCTCCCAGGGCAACCAGGATATGAATTAACTCAGTACCACCTACTCAAGCTAATCTCTGCCATCAGAATCACGAAGGCTTCTATGTAAGAATAATGCAATAGAAAGAAGATGGCTCTGGGGTATGGTTATAATCTGCTTTATAATTTGAAAACCCCATTTTAAAAAGTAAATTTAACTCCTCACTTGATTATTGTAGCAACTGACATCTTCTGGGAACAAGAAAAAAAAAAAAAAAACCATCTTCACATAGTAATATATCTTAATCTTGATCCTGAGAGAAACATACCTGCAAAGGAGAAGCTATTTTGGTTACAAAAGATCTTCAAACTTCTAATCTCATTTGTTGGCACACTTTATAAATTGTGAAATAATCAGGACTATGTACCACTCAGCATTTTGAGACCCTATCAACTAGTTCCCTTCAAAAGTCTTTCAAAAGTTCCTGTCAGGTACTGTGACTTTTGGAGATGGAAGACATTTCTTGAATAAAACAAGATGCATTTTTCATGTATTTATATCTCATTATAGTATTCCCATTCAAACACTAATGCTGGAAACTGTGTTTATTGATTTACATGTATTTATTTGTAGTCAATTCTATTTTTCTCTATTCATAGTTCTTAGAAAGATTTCATAGATACTGGTATATAAATTTTTAACTTATTAGAAAGATAGGAATCCATTTTCCTTTGAGTGATACAACCGGAGCTGGAGTTTCAATTTCTCATTTCCTATTTCCATTCTCTCCTCTACTTCCCTGCCTTCCTTTAGATTTAAAATAAAGTGGATATGTAGATATTTATATAAAAATAAAAGGCATATAGACTTGTGTTTTTGTAAGGTACGTTTTATATAATTCTGTGTTTTTAATAAATATATATTTGCTATATGACTATACTGTATCTTACTTTTTTTTTTTTTAAGATTTTATTTGACGGAGAGAGATCCCAAGTAGGCAGAGAGGCAGTCAGAGAGAGAGAGAAGGGGAAGCAGGCTCCCTGCTGAGCAGAGAGCCTGATGCGGGGCTCGATCCCAGGATCCTGAGATCATGACCTGAACCGAAGGCAGAGGCTTTAACACACTAAGCCACCCAGGTGTCCCATACTGTATCTTATGATCCATTTCCCAGTTCAGAGGAATATATATTCAACCCCCCTTCCACCTTTTTTTTTTTTTTTTTTTAAATTACACAGTGTACTTACGGCCAGAATGTCTTAAGCTATGTCCTGTGGTCTATTTTGTAATTGCTAGAGTATAAGGTAGCACATTTTTTTCCCCTTCCTCCCTTCCTCCCTTTCTACTCTTTTCCACAAAATTTCTATCAGTGAGGGTTTTTGACTAAACACAACAGAAGCTGACCGGCTGGTGGAGCAGAAAAGATTTTTCTTTTTCTTTTTAGAAGAATATTGGGAGCTTCACAAGATTGCTGGAAGGTCTGGAGAATCTTCTTCCTGAATCTAGTCTGTGCTTCCAGAAACAATGTCCCAAAAGGGACTGCAGAGCTGGCTTTACAGGAGACCCACAAGCACTGCTGCAGCCCCAGTGAACCCCAGTGAGCGTTAGAGGGAACCCTACTGAGGCCAAGGCTGCCAGTCAGACTTGTCCATGTAGCCACCGGAGATCTTTCCAAGGCTGCCCTTAATTTCACTGAAAGGAGGAGCCTCTGTTGCCTTCTGGGCATGCAGAGAGAAAGTGAGAGAGTCAAAGCTATACAGAGACTAAGGGAAAGAGAGAAAAAAATCAGAAAACAGAAGCCCCAGCCCCAGCACTTTTGTTGCATTGTTTACTTCTCAAGAGGAATTTGGTGATAGTGGTTCCTACTGATGGCACTGGGATTGATCACAAGCCTGGGCTCCACATAAAAAGGGAGGCTGGAAGTTTGAGCTCTGAGGATGTAGTAGTTTTATGTTAAGAGAGTAGGATGCATAATTTGAAATATCTCTAAATGGGGAAAAGCGATTCAGACTTCATTGGTAGCCATGAATATAAAAGATATTCCCTCTACTACCAAATGACCTGCAAAAATTGCTAAACCAACTCATAACACCCAACAGGAAATGATAGTGCCATTTCCCCCAGGACTTCACCAAACTTTGATAGTACAAAAAATTTTGACTTTTGTTAATACTGATGAAAAAAGTTATTTTTCTAATTTTGGTTAAAAAACATTGGACATCACTTTATATACTTACAAGGCTACTATTTTCTTTGAATCTTTCTGCCTGTAGTTTTTGCACCTTTTTTCTTTTTATTTAAATATTTTATTTACTTATTTGAGAGAGAAAATGAGCAGAGAGAGGGCCAGAGGAGGGCCAGAGGGAGATGGAAAAGCATGGTCTATGCTGAGCAGGGAGCCCAATGCGTGCCTGGATCCCAAGAACCCAGGATCAGGACCTGAGTGGAAGGTAAGTGCTTAACCAACTAAGCCACTCAGGTACCCCTTGCACATTTTTCCAAATGGTCTTTTCTTTTCTTTTTTTTGTTTCATATTGCATGGCAGATATTTATAGATTCTGGGTATATTTGTGTTACCGGTTCTAGGAGTTGTAATCAATTCCTCACAGGCTATTGTCTGATTTAACTCCGTTTATACTAATTTTATTTGTCATAAATTTTGATGTTAAATTAACCTCGCCTTTAATATTTTTTATTTTTATGATTTTAAAAAGCTGTCTTGTTTAACCAAGGTGATAAGCCTATCTTCTGATATTTTTATCTAATAATTTCTTTTAAAAGTAGTTTTGCTTTGGTTTATAATTTCATCTTCAGTTCACCTGGAATTAATTTTGTAGTTAGTGTGAGGTAAGGAAATTTATTTTTACATGTGATTATCCAATTGTCCTAACATTATATATAATTTTTTATCCTTTAATTAAGTCGAAATGTGCACACTTACTCCTTTTTACTTTTCTTTTAAATTTCACTGAAAATCATTAGACGGTCCTTCCATCTCCTTTCTACAAAGCCAGTTTTAGCAATCCCTCAGGTTTCAACATAAACTACACGTTCTCTGGGACAAATTTCCTAAATATCTAGGCCAAAGTTCTCTTTCTCCGTTTAGATTGTTTTAGTGACTGCTCCCTTCCATCATACAGGAATATAGACGTAAAACATCCAACATAAACAGTGATGTCCAGTAAGGCTTCCTGGAAGAGGGGACATTGTGGTGAGAATTCAGGGACAGGGAAACACACCCTTGAGGCAAAAGCAAAGCATTCTCCCACACTCGTTAGGTAAAATTAATGTTTGCTAATTGATTTTCTAATTATGCAGTCATTACACATAGAATGTTAAGGGTCACAATTCACCAGAGGACAACATCCAAAGAAAAATATACTAAAGCCCCTTTACTTCTATAGGGTAATAGGACTCTAGCTAGAAACAAAGTAGAATTTACCTTATTATTAATTTAAAAAAAATGTTTTACATGTTTGTTAATTTAAAAGACTTCTATATGGCTATATCTTCAAATTAAAAAAAAAAAAAAAGAAGTGTGCATATATCTCTACTGCATGTTACTTGTACTTGCTTGCTCTGTGGACATTCTAAGAATCTACTTCCACCTAGTATTCTGTAAGTGTTTTTAATACTTACAAAGCCTTTACTTTTAACTCATGAAAGTACCAGTTACAATCGCCTTCCTTGGAAACATCATATTGCAGGATGCTGCAAAAGCAGAATAAATCATTTACATGCTGTTCTCATATTCCTGTTCCAGCACACCAGTCTTGACAGGGGATGCCAAATGGACATTTCCCTGAACCTGATTTATCTCAGTTGTAGAGTGTATTTATAAGAAACTTGTACCAGTAACCGGAGGGGGAGAAGGTAAGCAATGACTGATGAAAAAAACAAAAACAAAAACAAAAAACAAAAAAAACAGAAAAAATTTAAAGGGGTAATTCACAAGTAGAACTGACAATTTAAATTTATGCTTCTAATTGGAAATACTCTTGCCATAAAAATTTGAACTATTGACAATGTTCCTATCTTGACTCTCTAAGGAAGAAAAGTTTGCTTTTTTTTCTTTTTATTTAATGCAAGGGTATATTTAACTTAGAAAATACCATGATTAATTTGAAAGAGGATGAAAATGTGTTCCACCACCAACAAGAAATGAAATGTACCTTCTCAGCCAATATAATTCATTAATTAGCCAGGAAAATGGGTGTGCAAGTAATTGCAATCTATCTTAAATCTTCTTTCCCTTATCAAACACTGTGACAAGATTACATCCATGACTGCAGGAATATGAAAATTCTGATTTTCACAAATGGATTTTTTCCCTTCAATAGTGTTAACCTTCGGTATGTTCTTAAGGCCTGTATCATTTTAGAATGCAAAACTATTAAATTCTTTACAAAAATATAATAAATCACTATTAGTTGTTTTCAAGATCTCTATCCGTGTCTGCGATTATGGGTACTTGCATGGTGTTTATTACTATGGTGGTTATCTAAAAATTGTCCTTGGACAAAGAGCTTCTGAAAATGCAACATCTCGTTCTCATATGGGAGTGAAGAGACAAAGTGCGCACAACAACCTTTCCAGCAAACCGTCACCTGTAACAAAGGAACATGGATGAACACTATAAATCAAAGACAGTAATACAGCAGGAATGCGTAGCCCAGAAGGTTAAAAGCAATTAGTAAATAACAAAGGTGGCTTTGAGGCTATGAAGCTCACTTTTTAGCTCAGCTGGGTAATATCAGCAGTGGAGTCTTAGTCACGCTTTCAGCTAGAGATATTTATAGACAGTAATACTGGCTGTAATGCTGAGTACTATCTTTTGTGGTCTACTTGCATTTTCTCTGATTAAAGAGGGAAAAGTCTCCAAACGAAGATAAACCATGAGCAGGGTTATCTTTCAGTAATTTGAGAGCAAAAACTGTCTCATACATTGATATATTCCTGGTCTCTCTCCTAATCTCTGGACAGAGTTGATCCTCAAGAAATATTTGCTAAGTAGGGGCACCTTGGTGGCTTAGTCCTTAAGCATCTGCCTTCAGCTCAGGTCGTGATCCCAGGGTCCTGGGATCCCAGGGTCCCAGGGTCCTCGCATCCGGCTCCTTGTTCTGCAGGAAGCCTGCTTCTCACTCTCCCACTCCCCCTCCTTGTGTTCTCTCTCTCGCTGTGTCTCTGTCAAATAAATATATAAAGTCCTAAAGATATATATATTTGCTAAGTAAATACATAAGTGAAACACAAATAAATGAACAAATGATCACATGGGACAGAAAACCAGTCTGCACTATCCTTCAGGAATTTGAATACAGTCTTGTAACATGTGTAGATGGGTCCATTTCCTTATTTCCTCACCCACCCTTACTTCACTGACTCAGTTCAACTGTGAAGTCATTCCTTGAGCAAACAATCTTTGCTGGTCCCCGTCTACTTGCTGGTTACTGTGCTATGTACCAGCGGTACAAAGATAAATGAAATCATGTTTGCATTTTTAAAGAATTTAAAAACTGTAATGCAATGTGGTTAAGACTATACTAGATCTCAGGAGGACTTCCTGCCGTGGTCCACAAGATGGAACAACTAAACTGGTCAGACGAGGAAGAATTGGAAGAGAAACTAGTTTTGAGGATGGTTAAAGTGTGCCATGTTGATTGATATGTGTGTGCTAAATAGTAGGGCATTCTGCACAGGAAGAAGAGCATGTACAGTGCCCTGGGATCTTCTGAAACCATGATGTTTGGGGGAAACAAAATGCTAGGAACAAAGAAGTTCAGAGAACAATGAAAAATCTGAAACATTTACAACATGTCTATTTCCCTCTTAACTATCCCCGCCTCCAAAGCATAAACATAAAGGATTAGTGCAGAACCAATGGGAAACAACATAGTCATGAATTGCAATGGCCAGTGAATGGGGCTACACTGAAGTTTATTACATTGCTGGAGTTTTTGAAGTTCAAAGAGGCATGTTTATGGGGGTAAACAGCCTTACCTAATTCTAAAAGAAAAGGTAACTTACTGAGTTCCCCCACTGACTCGTCCTGTTTCTACTGTTGTTTCTTCATTTGTCACCGTTGGTTTCATCCAAGGAGGACCTTTTTTTTTTTCTTTTTAAATATTTCCTGTTATGAGAAGGGATTTCATGGTTTCTTTAAACCACAGAGAAGCATTCATTTTGTGCAACAAGGAAGACTTTGTACTCTTTCACTCCCAGTGGTGATAAAAACCTCATGCAACAGACAGTGCTGCCTGAGCTGCCAATATTACAAATTCCACATCCTTTTATGTCCTGTCGTGACTTTTTTTCAGGGACAAATGTGAAAGTAAAACTCCACTTTCTACATCATTCTTATTGGGTAGTGAATATAATCCTCATGGAAATGAAGAATTAATTGCCTTTACCAACTGACTCAAAAGCTCAGGATCCTGACTTCAAAAAGAGTGTACTCCAAACAGACCCACTGCCTGATGTATATGAGAAAGGAGGCTAACAGGGAGAGAGGGACATGGCCATGAACATGTTACAGAGTTCTTTCTGACCCCAGATGAGGGTATCATGTTTTGGCATCAACTCAACTAATTCCACTATGACACACATGGTTTCCAGGCCCTTAGCTCCTGGAGAATCTGCTCACTAGTTGTTGCAGAGTACTCTTATCTGATCAATTGTGTGTTCCCTGAGAAGATTGGTGTTTACTATTCCATTGTCAAAACCCAGAACTGAAAATGAACTTTTGGGACTTCATCAAGATCAAAAGCTTCTGCACAGCAAAAGAAACAGTCAGCAAAACAAAGAGACAACCCACGAATGGGAGATGATATTCGCAAATGACACTACAGACAAAGGGCTGATATCCAAGATCTATAAAGAACTCCTCAAACTCAACACATAAAAAACAAATAGTCACATCAAAAAATGGACAGAAGACGTGAACAGACACTTCTCCAAAGAAGACATACAGATGGCTAACAGACACATGAAAAAATGTTCATCATCATTAGCCATCAGGGAGATTCAATTCAAAACCACATTGAGATAACACCTTACATCAGTTAGAATGGCCAAAATCAACAAGACAGTAAACAACAAGTGTTGGAAAGGATGCAGAGAAAGGGGAACCCTCTTATACTGTTGGTGGGAATGCAAGTTGGTACAGCCACTTTGGAAAACAGTGTGGAGATTCCTTAAGAAATTAAAAAAATAGAGCTACCCTTTGACCCTACAATTGCATACTCCAAAGATACAGCTGTAGTAGAAAGAAGGGCCACCTGGGCCCCCATGTTTATAGCAGCAATGGCCACAGTTGCTAAACTGTGGAAAGAACCAAGATGCCCTTCAATTGACGAATGGATAAAGAAGATATGGTCCATATATACAATGGAGTATTATGCCTCCATCAGAAAGGATGACTACCCAAATTTTGTATCAACATGGATGGGACTGGAGATTATGCTAAGTGAAATAAATCAAGCAGAGAAAGTCAGTTATCATATGGTTTCACTTACTTGTGGAGCATAAGGAATAACATGGAGGACACTGGGAGATGGAGAGGAGAAGTGAGCTGGGGGTAATTGGAGAGGGAGACAAACCATGAGAGACTGTGGACTCTGAGAAACAAACTGAGGGTTTCAGAAGGGAGGGGAGTTGGGGGTTGGGTGAGCCTAGTGGAGGGCACGTATAGCATGGAGCACTAGGTGTGGTGCATAAACAATGAACTTTAGAACACTGAAAAAAAATTAAATTTAATTAAAAAACAAAACAAAACTGTACATATGACTAGGGCACACAGGGCATACCTGACACAATTGTCTTCTTAGTTTTACCTTATCAAAAACTTAAAAATCTAGATTTAAAATATCTTATTGGGCCAATAGTCAGAGGGCCCTGTGTATTTATTGCCTTTTGTAAGAACTGCAGAAAACTAGTCTCTAGTGCTGGTCTGATTTATTTTTATGTGTTTCAAGGAAAAGAATAAGATGATTGAGAAGTGGACATTCTATACCATGGTCATAAATAAATGAACTCATTTACATTTTGTAAAATAAAAATTTATCCATACTGACAAAACTTATCTGTAGGATTTTTTTAAATCAGATTTTATACCACTGTGTATTATTTAAGCATTTTCTTTTAAATCTATTCGAGGCTTTAAAATAACTTAGAATTTTAAGGAAATATTCTTACAAGAACTAGACTGTTTAAGAGTTTATTTCTATGGTTCAGCCAATCAATCTTAATCCACCGGCAAAGTACATTTTTATTTTTCTTTGTTCTTTTTATTTCTCTTTTTTAAAAAGGGTCTGATTTATTTACTTACTTGAGAGAGAGAAAGTATGTGAGAGAGAGCATGAGTGGAGGTTAGGGGCAGAAAGAGAGGAAGAAGCCGGCCCTCCCACTGAGCAGGAAGCAGACCTGGGGCTCAATCCCAGGACACTGAGATCATGACCTGAACTGAAGGCATATGTTTAACTGACTGAGCCACCCAGATGCCCCTCATTGTCTTTGCTCTTTCAGATGTGTAACTTTTCAGGAGATACCAGGACAAAAACACTAAACCAATGAAGAGTAAAACCAGACTGACAGTACAATTTAGGGAGGAAACTAATGTGAAAATGGAAATTCAATAGCAATCATTTAGCATAATAATTTGAGGCATTTGGTAGAGGGAAGGAAGAACATGTTGTTTTTCCCCTTTCCCCAAGCTTAGCTGAACATAGTTAGGAAGTATATATTCTTTTGGATGCTTTTATTGTCATGTTTTCAAAATGCAACAGGAAATGCAGAATTACTGAGTTCTCATCATACTGTTTGCCCTGTGCTTTTGTGATCTAGAGACAAGTTGTGAAGAGTTGCTCTTCCCCTACCCCCAGTTTAACAGATTGCAAGTTTCTGTTTGGGTGGTCTTGACTTCTATTTAAATTGGTAGTTATCTACTACTGTAATATACTCTAGATCTGAAACTCAAAATCAGTCTCCAGGAAAAAGCTGACAAACTCATTTATTCCAAAGACATAAAAAAATCAAACACAGTTCAAAGCATTATTCTGTGGAGGGATATTTGAATTGTAACGAACACAAAAATTTACTCAAAAGCATGTCTAATGGTGTCTTCAAAGGCAACTGGTAAAAGGACTTTGGGTGAGGAGATTCTTGGGGTTTGACTCAGTTCAATTCTCCTGCGGGCTATTTTGTCTTCCAGGAAAACCAGCCCTAAGCCTATGTTGTGGCTAACACTAACTGTGCTCACCATTTAAAGCTTCATATTTCTCCACAGAACCTAACTTAACTTTAGGTTATTTTATTTTCTCCACAGAACCTAACTTAACATTTTTTTTATAATCTTGTTTTATATCTGTCTCTATTAAGAGAGATCTTACTTGATATACAATTCTTTTTTTTTTTAAGATTTTATTTATTTATTTAAGAGAGAGATCACAAGTAGGCAGAGAGGCAGGCAGAGAGAGAGAAGGAAGCAGGCTCCCCACTGAGCAGAGAGCCTGATGAGGGGCTCGATCCCAGGACCCTGAGACCATGACCTCAGCAGAAGGCAGAGGTTTTTAACCCACTGAGCCACCCAGGCACCCCTAACTTAACTTTTTCTTAGAAACAACTAGAGGTATGGATTGGACTGTGTCCCTCAACAAGGTATGTTTGAGTCCTAAACCTGGGAATTCAGAACATGACTCTAGTTTGACATAAGGTCATCATAGATATAATTAGTTAAGCTAAGAACAGAACATCCTGGAGTAGGATGGGTTCTTAATCCAGTATGACTGGTGTCCTTATAAGAAGAGGGAAGATAACGTGAAGACAGAGGCACAGGAAGAGTGCCATGTGCAAAGGGAGGCAGAGAATGGAGTGAGGCATCTCCAAGCCAACGAACATCTGGGACTATCAAAAGCTGACAGAGGCAAGGAAGCCTCCTCCCCTAGAGGCTTTGGAGAGAACATGATGCTGCCAAAATCTTGATTTCAGACTTCTGGCCTCCAGAATGATAAGACAATACATTTCTGTTGTTTTTAAATCACTCAGCTGTGGTACTTTGTTTTGATAGCTCCAGGAAACAAATACAACAAGTGATTTCTTTTGCCTTTCTGTCTTTTTTCTCTTCTTTTTCTCTTATTTCTTTTCTTTTCATTTTATTTATTTATTTAGTCAATATCTGTTTAGGCTATTCACTGACAAGGACAAGGAAAGGGATATGAGAAAACATGTCTCTCCTTCTTTTTCCATTAAAACTTTGGGAAATCTGTTGAAAGTCACTTCTCTTTAGTGGTTTTCCACTATCTGTAAAAATGGTTTAAAAAAAATTTTTTAACCGAGTTGCAGCTTTCAGACTTTTGAAAATAGTGCAATTCTTACCAGATGAAATGTTATATGGCTTCTCAAAATGAGAAACAGACTTAAAAATTGAACTTTTTATTTTGAGGTAGGGAAGGGGCCCCAAATTATATTATTTAGCTGTCCTTGATCATCAGTTCCTAGCCAAGTGGTGCAATGGCAACATGATTGTTGCAGCTATTTTATTAAAATAATGTTTTCAATAATTAATTAATATCTAGTTAAGAATATATTAAGAAAACTTTAAAAAGGGCGCCTGGGTGGCTCAGTTGTTAAGCATCTGCCTTTGGCTCAGGTCATGATCTCAGGGTCCTGGGATCCAGCCCCACATTGGGCTCTCTGCTCTCCCTCTGCTTGCCACTCCCCCTGCTCATGCTCTCTCTGTCAAATAAAAGAAACAAAATCTTAAAAAGAAAAAAAAAAAAAAGAATGAGCAAAACAAAACAAAACAAAACAGAAACCCCAGTGGTTACTACTCTTCAGTAAATAATCCTGAAGTCTGGTACTCTAGGAAATACGTGGCTATTTCAACTTACATAACCTGACAAGGAAGAAAAAAAAAAATTCCTTATTTTAAATATTTGGCCATTTGGTATAACAGCTGATCTTTCTGCTGAGTGAACAGGGAAGGTCCAAATCATAGATTTAATACTAAACACAAAAATGATTTGTTGAATGTCAAAAGTTACCAGTGTATTACAGGTACTCCCTTAATCCTCCAGAGGTAAGCATTACTCTCCCATTCTACCGCAGAAGTCACTGAGGCTGTAATTTGCTTTCTGTAATATTCCCACACTCACAAAGGAAGGCAGACAGCCAGGATTTCAAAGCCAAGTCTGAAGCATACACACGGCCATGATCCGTACTCTCAGGCTGGATGGAGAGTAGAAATCTTTTTTGGGGTCAGTTGCTTCTATCTCCTCCTGTAATCAGCATTTTCGTCAGGGTTAAATCTCTCCTGACTGTTCTGGGTGAGATGAGCCCAGACAATAGAGTAATCAAGGCTCTTTCCGACGGTCCACAGGAAGTACCGAGCAGTGGGTGGCAGATGCCAGCGCTACGACAGGTGGTGGGTCCAACTACCTGTGTGGGCAGGTGCAGCTTGAAGAACCAACCCCCTCTCTCTTCTCCTCCCTGCACAAGACTTTTGTTTTCACCTTTCATCTCTGAGGACAGGCATCATATTCAGAGCATACCTCTCCACTGCGGTGCTAAAGCAGCAAGCATATCCTTCCCTCGTCCCATACTTGCACATTCTATATAAAGTTATGCTCGCATGGCACTGAAATAGACATTTTTATGTTCTACAAAAATACCACTGCAAAATGGCAAAAATGCCATAACTTGAAATAGATTATCTTCTAAGATTAACTTTGCCTGAAGAACAGATTTTCCCCACACATTCATTCTAAAATCTTTTGAGTCCTAGAAAAACTGCCGCTAATTCCCCACTCCTTTGATCTCTGCTGTACCCTTACCCTGCCTGCCTTTTCTAGGAAAGATGCTGACCACATGGATTCAAAGCGAACTACTTCCTAGCTACGTGAACTTGGGCTATTCACTTAGAGTACCTAAATCTTGATTTCTTGTCTTAAAAAACAAAACAAAACAAAACAAAAAAATTTTTTTTGCTTATTTTGCTTCCCTAGTCTCCCCCTCTAGTATATAAATTTTATGACAATAACAAAAAAATACAGTGGAATCTCCATGTGCATACTATTATGTCATTTGATTTTACACACACATATGCATATATACATACACTTTTTCATGTCAGAGATATCCACAAATCAATAATGGAATTTAAAAAAACACATCTACTCTTGCCACATTCCATAAGTTTTGGTGTGTTGTGTTTCTGTTTTAATTCTCCTCACATTATTTGCTAATGTCACTTGTGATTTTTTCTGAGACATGTATTATTTAAGAATTTGTTTTTCATTTTCATATAATGGTGTATTTCACAGTCTTTTCTGTTATTGGTTTCTACTTTTATTTCATTGTATTAAAGAACGTAATACACGAAGCAAAAACTAACAGAACTGATTGGGGAAATAGATAATTGTACAGCAACTGTTGATCTTCAACACCTCATTTTCAATAAAGGATGGAACAACTAGACAGAAGATCACCAAGGAAACAGAATATCTGAACAAAATTATAAACACATTAGTCCTAACTCACATCTATAGAATATGCCAACCAAGAACAGCAAAATACAAATATTTCTCAAGCTACACAGAACATTCTACAGGATAGACTATAAATTAGGCCATAAAACAAGTTCAAATACATTTTAAATGATTGAAATCATATGAAAGAATAATCCTTCTTAAGCAGCAGGGTCATCAAAAGGGTGAAGTGCTTCTGTTACTTCAAGTCGACATTAATTGAACATTGACTGTATTTTGACACCATGCTAGACACAGGGAACGAAGATTATTAGGGTATCTCCAAACCACAGGGACCTAATATGCTAGGGGAAAGAGGAATGGAAACACAATAAACCACGATGAATCATGGTAACTCTAAGGAAAATGTCACTGCACTGCGAGCTTAGAGTAAAAACCAGCCAATAGCCAGGAAGGGAAGGTGTCAGGGGTGGACAAGGAGCAGATACAGCTTTACTGAGAAAGTAAGACTTGTGAACAGTCTTGATGATCTCAAGAAGTTGGTATTTTCTAAAAGGAAAAAAAAGGGAAAGGGGCGCAGGGGTTGAAATCTCATGGAATATTTGGGAATAGTGGTGAAGGAATCGGCAAAGCAGTTAGAAATAATCACAGAAAGTCTTTGGGGCATTCTCCAGACTCCAGCCTTGCTCTATCCACTTGGGTTTTTAAGGGCAGAAAATCACAAGGCCTAGGGAGCATATGTAGTAAGCTCGCTGGGAAAGCAAAATAGCCTTACACATTTAAAGCTCGGGTATAGTCAAGTGGTTTTAAGGTCCATCACCAGAAATACTGAGAAGTTTGGAATTCAAGACATACATCAAATACTCAATTTGATTCAGCATGGTATAATTTTAAGTCACAGATAATTAAGCCTTGTCCTCAGCCTATGGAAGTGGGTAACATTGAGCATTTCAAGGGGATTCTTTGCCATTTTCAGAGACCAAAGATACACTAGTGATGATTATCTGGTGAGTTGTCACATTTCAAAATTACTCATGGAAGTACTCCTAATTACCTGTCTTAGTGTGCAGCAAATAACAGCCTTACTAAATTAGTAATGCTCAGCATGATTTAACGACTAGCCTTGACATCTAATTCCCTTCTAACACGTGAATAGAAGAGAAAAATGAGATTTTTCATCTTAAAACCAATGGCAGTCCACAACCCAAGCACCGAGTTCACCAATGACACACTCTTCTGCCTTCCAAGTGATGAAGTGATAAAGCTGATTCCTACGTGACGGTCTCTTCCGAAATAGCTCTGGAGACAAGTGGCATAGCAACTTTCCCTATAATTCACAGTTGAGGCCGTAGCTGTTGAAAACTTAGAAAAGGATATTTACCCTTCATTCAGTTAAGAATCACAATTACTGTCTTTATTAGCTGACAAATTAGCAGCCCAAATGCTCAATCTTGAGATAGACAAGAAGTAAAACACAAAGTAAAAAGACTTTTTTTTTTTTTTTTTTTTTTTTTTTTTAGTAGGCAGCAAAACCTAGGAAGCCTTAGAGAGAAAAAATTTCTAGTGCAGGTTCATGTTCTAGACAAAATGGCAGAGGGTGGGAAGAATGGACTGGGCAGAGGTGGTCTCACTTTCAGTGTTTAGTCTGTGATCTCACCCCTGGACTTTGCTTTCCACATTTCACATTTCTTATTTTCTCTAAAATAGGGACGATATTATCGAACTTACCACTTTTATTGTCAGAAGTAAATACTATTATGTGAAAGAGCTATGCATTTTCAAGGGCTTTAATATCAATATTCTGGTAATTAGGTAAAAAATTCAGCAATGTCAAAAAAGACCATTTTCACAAATTCAGTGTCTCTCATGAGTGTTTTGAGTAAAACCAGTTTTGGTCCATAAGATTGAGAGCTGCAAAATATAATATAAAATACAACATATAGCATACTAGATATAGATAAATAGATAATAGATAAGATATGGTATAAAACAGATTATTCTAAAGTATATATGGCATAATATTTGTCTCATTTCTCTTCCTCAATTTCTTCTACTATCTACATAGTTATGTATGTTTATATATACATAGCTACATATATAGTTTTTATATATATATATATAATTACATATATATTGGCTAGATGTTCTCTAAGACCTTTAGACACATTATCTTTCTCTAATTTTAAATTTACCACCATCCCTAAACCCACCTCTGTCCGAATATCAAAGTATGTATTTAAATATCAATCAGGAAAGAAGGGAAAAATAAGAAAAGCAAAAAAGAAGGGAATCTGGAAGAACTCTCTAGAGAAAAAGAACTAGGGTAAAAATTATGTGAAAAAAGAATGGAAGCAGCAAACACACATTTTTCTTGGTCTCCCCTGCATAAAATATGCAATCAGCCTTTCTTATAATTAAATAAACTATACTTGTTTGTAGTTCAGGAACTTTAGGACATTATTTAAAAATGAACTTGATAACAAACTAATGGTTGCGGGGAGCAGTAGGTGAAACAAGTGATGGAGATTAAGGAGCAGTAGGTGAAACAAGTGATGGAGATTAAGAGATTTTATGAGTTCCAGGGACTGCAAGGAACTGTTGAATCAGTATATTGTATCTCTGAAACTAATATGACAATGTATGTATGCTAACTAACTGTAATTTAAATAAAAACAGAAACAAATCAAAAAGCAAACCAAAAAAAATGAACTTGATGTTTACAGTAAAAAAATAATTTAAATCAAAATTACCAGGAGAATTTAGGTTATACAGGTAGAATACTTGAAAATTTTATGTATTTGTGACCATTTTCAAAGTCCCCAATTATTTAAGTTTTGGAAACTTAAATAGATGGGGGTGGTCTCAAAAGTGAGGTGTTCCAATGAATAAAGCTAAAAAAACCCAAGATTTTAAGAGTGCCTGGAAGATACCTTTTTGGCAGAATGGATCACTGCTTATGATTCTTCTTTCAGTGCTAATTGTGATTATTCATCAGTGAGGCTACAGAGGATATGTACTAAGAGAAATGTAGCAACACAAAGCATAGAGTTTCACCAACCTTAAAATTTAAATAGTGCTGAGTGTAATACAGAGGTATCATGACCAAAAAGACTCGAAATTAGCATCATTCCACTGATGATTCTGAGCTTCAAAACTGCATGATCAATGTGCTCAATCTGTCTTAACATTTCTTCCACAATAGCCTGGGTCGTTTGGGCAGTCTCTTTGGTGCACAGGCAGGTACTATCTTTTTGTCATCAGAATTAGCCCCTTTCCCAATAACAACAAAGATATTGGACACATGGCTGTTGCCAAGTTTATAAACCTAAAATCTCTTGTAACTTGAGGGAAGGAAAAATAAAAGTTTGTTTAATTTACTCTGTCTCCTTCTCTAAGGCAATCTTACAGGGGATAGAAAAGACATCTAGAGCAGCAATCTTTAGCAAAACAGAGCAGCCTCTGGAAGTGATCAGGATCTATCATGATTTGAGGGGAAAAATTAAGAATATGATTTACGTATTTGAGTTATATAATTGAATTTCAAGATTTTATTTTCTATTTTGGATTATATTTCACAATGTGTTCAGTTAGTACAATAAAAATTTATATGATTTTTTATTAAAAGTATACAAATAGCCCCATTATATAAAAAGGTGTTGGACATAACTGATTATCCAGGAAATGGAAATCAAAAGCACAAGGAAATATCACCTTTCACCTGTTAGAATGTTATTAAAAAAAGACAAATGATAAGTATTGTCCAGTGTGTAAAGAAAAGAGAAACCTTGCGCACTATTGATGGGAATGTAAATTGGTACAGCTGCTGTGGGAAAGAGTATAAAGTTTCCTTAAAAAAATTAAAAATAGAAATACCATATGATACAGCAATTCCACTACTATAGAGCATAACTACAGGTAATAACTGTATGGTATACTTGAAATTTGCTAATAGAGTAGATGGATCTTAAGCATTCTAACCATATATTCACACACACACACACACACACACATAAAAGGTAACTAAGTGAGGTGATAAATGTATTCACTTAATTGTTATAATTATTTGACAATGTTTATATATATCAAATCACGGTGTATACTTTAAGTGCATGTATTTGTCAATTATACATCAGTAAAGCTGGGGAAAGAGAAAATATTTGTAACGTGCATGACAAAAATGTTAAAATACTTGTTTTATAATGAGTACTTACATATCAAGAAGAAATTTATTGTATAAGTAAGTAATATAAACAGCTCTAAAGAAAATTAATATAAGGAATAAATAATTTCTAGCAGAGAGAAATGAACCAGTCACTGTATTTACTAAAATTTGATTATCCTCATTAATTAAATATTGCAAATTTAAACAAAAACACAATAGCCTGTCTAGGAGATGTTGTTGAGGAATAGCCACCCTCACAATTTGAGGTAGGGGTATAAATCTGGCCATTGTTTATATTTGACATCCTATTGTAATATGTAAATATGTGTGTCCATTAGTCATAAATTCTACTTAGAGAAATTAATCCTAAAGAAATAAACAAACAAGCTTGCAAAAGATGTCCATAAAATTATAATAATGGCAGACAATTTTTTTCATTTCATTATATATGTTATCTAGCTTAATCATCATAAAATATTACAAATGATTTTTATCTATTGTTATCTCAGTTTTACAACTGAGGAATCTCAGGATGACAGAACTTAAATAATTTGATCCATGTCACAGTAGTGGTGACCTTGAAATCAGGCTATCTCCTGAGCAGGTCTTTTTAACCAGGGAATTTTAGTGGATACCATAGACTGACCCACAGCTTCCATTCCACTCTTTTCTAAACCTTCCTTTACTATGCAGTCAGGAAAGCTGAAATACTTGTCATGTGGACTCCCCTGAAGCTAGGGTTCCTGATGCGTTAGGGTCATTTATGCAGATATAATCCCATAGTATTTGGAAGACAGGATTCACATGGAGGCCACATAACAGGTCCTTCCTCTTACTCTTGGCTGTGTGGGAGCACTGGTTTTTTGTTGCAACAGCCCAGGGACTAATCACTAATTTTATGAAAGTCAAGTCCTAAGACATTCACTCTGCCAGTTCAAATCTTAACAGTGTGGCCAAACTCTGGTTCCATAACTCTGTGCCTGAGCATCCTGACACTTGAATCACAGCTCAGGAGTATTTTCCTGGGACTGACAGGTAAGAGGGCAGCAGCACCTTCCTGATTCTGGAGATGAGAGCTCAAGTGTTCTTTCCTTGGGTCAAGAGTTCCATGATGCTTGGATTATAAATCAAAGTTCCATGAATTCAAAGGACTGTTTCCTGATGTCCAGCCTTCCAGATTATAAGAAAGATAGTCATTCTCCTGGTGGCCCCGTTTCATGATATCATTCTGGAAATTATTCCTTTAAGCCCAGTCTAGGACTCACTCTTCCAGCCATGCTAATGTTTTTGAACATTTTATTTATTTCATTTCAGAGACAGAGAGCACGTGATCAGGAGAAGAAGAGGGAGAGAATCTTAAGCAAACTCTGTGCTCAGGGCAGAGTCCTACATGGAGCTGGATCTCAGGACCCTGGGATCATGACCTAATTTTAAACCAAGAGTCAGAGGCTTAACTGACTGAGCCACCTAGGCACCCCGGCCTGGTAATGATTTTGGTAAAAGCCCAGAGCTTTCTCATTCTGACAGTTAAACATTTGACTACATGGTTATCCTAGAAAATGTTCTGAGTTTGGTTATAATATTTACTAATTGAAAAAATTTTAAATTAATATGATAGGGCATTGGATAACATAGGTGTTTGTAACATCCATATGATGATACAGAATCTAGTAATTAAAATACACATTTGTATTTATTGATACACAATTACAATACAGTACTGAGTGAAAAGCAGGCTACTAAATAGGATGTTGTGTGTGTGTGTGTGTGTGTATTTCTGTGTGTGTGCGTGTGTGTTTAGAAAAGGCAGGCCATGTCATAAAATATAAACAAGCATCTTTAGTATTATTACTTTTGGTAAATCTCACTTTCTTCTATTTAGAGCTTTTTTATATTGTGGAAAATTTTAATGAGTACCATTTCTTTAATAACAATAACAAAAATAAAAGCTATTTTCATTTTGGGCAAAACAAAGAAAAAGACATCATTACCAAAACTTGAGTATATAGAATAGCATATGCTCACTACTCTGATTATTTTTACTCTTTTTTATATATAATTTTATATTAGTTTAATTACACAAGCCACTTTTAATTCTTTTGAAAGAATACAAGTTTTAAAAGCTAGGATTAAAAATGAACACTCATTATATACTTATTTTTAAAAGTACCAAAATATGTGTTTTCTACTTCTCTCTATATTCCCTCCACATGGCAATCTTGCCAAGTTAGTCCACATGCATGGACTGCAGAATGCCTTTTGACTTAGTTGCACGCTCTTATGTTCTTGGTAGCAGATTAAGAGTTGGAAATTGATGAGCTGTCAAAACCCAGTCCTTCAAATACCATGTCTCTAATCGTGTGTGTGTTTATCTGTTTGTTTTTCCCTCCTCCCTTTACTTATGTGGTAAGCTGTGTAAAATAAATATTGAAGACCTAAGTCCTGCTGTATGGGCAGAGAAAAGGGGATGTTACCACACTTGAACATTTCGGGATCTGGGTTACGTGGCTTGCTGAATGTGAGAATCAGTGCTTTGCACAGCAGTATATGCTGTTTCTGGAAAATACAGTTGCTAAGTGTATAAAAAGGGGATGGTGCTCAACTTTTGCAAAATCCCCATTCCGTGTGTACTGCCAAGACCATCAAAATTTGGACTTTCTTGCATAGGCTAGTGTAGGAATCAATGGGTAACTACAGATTCAACTTTAGCTTCATACACACATACATATATATACACACACATACGTACATATATACACACTTACATTTACATGTATATTTATATATACACACACTTCACACTGGCTGTGGGTATTTCAGAAACAAACCAAAAAAGCAAAGTAATGATAACCTTTGCCCACATCTTAAGACTCCTCCAATTTTTTATCTAATCTGGTCTTCCTAGATTGTATACATTACACCCAAGCCCTTCCTTACCTTTTCACTATGGCAAAAATTCCAAGTTGACATTTGCCGTTCAGTTGGCTAGAAATGCAAAAAAATCTGCTCCACGACGTGATCATAAATGTTTATGACTGCTTAAGGTACTACTTCTCCCAGAGAAATTTTTCTAAGGTTTTGAGCTACTATCTCTGACGGTCTTCCTCTAAGCACTTGAAGCTTTGAAAAGCATCACACTTAGAACCTTGTATCTTATTTTTCTGTAAATTTATTCATATCCACCACTGGCCTATAGATTTCTTGAGTTCAAGGAACCCCTTTTATGAATCTTTATAGTCCTCCCTTTTCACCAAGTGCCTGGTCATAGCTGCATCTATATTTTAAGATTATTTAAACTCAAAAAAAATGAATATCTGATAGCTGGGTTTAGATTGTAGCTGATGGTGAAATGCTAGAGTAAGTGATGATCAGTATAGAGTTTCTTTGGATCACAGCCTTCTTATACCTCTTGAATCACATTACTATGTAAAAATAAGTAAAAGACTAGTAGCTTTGCTTAGAGCTAAATGGGATCTTTTAGAGGATGTCATTTGTATGTCCTTCAGGAAGATCACACAAACCATCAGAGAATGATGAAAAATTAGAGGATGTCCAGAAGTAGGCAAAATTGAGGGAGCTCCAGTTTTTCCTCTTTCCCATTCTTCTCATTCCTTACACCTTGGTTATTATATTCTTTCTTATTATCTCAAATCATCTGAGAGTTTTCTCAAGGACTTAACTCACTCTATTTAGGTTTTAGTGCTCTTCATGCCATGACCTTCTACCCAATATCGATTTTTCTTTCTTCTTAATCAAAATAAGGTCAATATTTCTAAGAAAGTCATCTATCTGGAAATATACATATGTATGCATATACATACATATATATTTCCCCTGAAAAAAGGGGAGTATGGTGAATGGAAGCAAAAACAATAGAATAGAACTTCCAGAAATACTTTTTTTTTTTTTTTTGGCCTGGACTCCTGGACTCTAGCTGTCTACAGTCTAGATAGCTAGAGTCCACAGCTGTTGTGTACCATTAAATAACCTTGACTATGAAAAGTACACACAAAAGATTGTAGAACAGAAAGAGAATGAATTCTGCTGAGCCATCATGGAAGTGCTGGCTTACCTGGGAGTAATTAAAAAGCTAACAAACAAATAACAAAATCTACAATTTGTTTACACCCACTTTGTATTGTTGTTGTTGCTTTCTTTCACATTGTAGTCCCAGTTACATTCAAATGCAGATCTGACAGTTTTAGTTTCTCTCTGTCCTTACTGGAAGCTGTCACCAGTTCCCATCATCTATCTGTATTTTAGAGCCAATATTTATTTGAATTCTATTAAACTTTTCCTGTACTTTTCTCATTTTATTCTTGTACTTCATTTATTTTATTTTTTTCCCTACCCTTACCCAACTTTGTAATTCTTTTTAAATCAACTCTGAGTTTTCCAAACTCTTCCAAAGTAACTGGAATTTTAATGGTGATATGGTCAATTAGTTGTTTATTTCCCAGTGCCATTCAATTAAATTTTGTCCATCAATGAAAGGATAACCTGTGTTATAGAAAAAGAATCATTTCCCTAACTTTCTCTTTTTTCCTTCCATATGAAACAGACATTTTACTCCTGGAGAGATGTTTCTGCCAAAGTTCCAGAATGTAATACAAATATTAGTTGACAACCTGAAATCTCAATTAACCAATCCATTCACCAATGCATCAAATTACAAAAGGATTTGTCTGAGGTTTTTTAAAAATATAGCTTTAGGGTACCTGGATGGCTCAGTCAGTTAAGCAATTGAACCTTGATATTGATTTTGGCTCAGGTCATGATCTCAGGGTCTGGAGATGAGCCCTGAGACAGGCTCTGAGCTCAGTGCAAAGTCTGCTTGAGATTCTCTCTCTCCCTCTATCTCTCTCTGCCTCTCCTGCTTATGCTCTCAAAAAATATATACATAAATATATATACACAAATATATATTTATTACATTTATTTAAATTTATTCATATTTATATACTAATTTTATATATTAATTTTACTGTATTTATTATGTTATATATAAATACATATTTATATTTATATATACAGTGTATGTGTATGTGTGTGTGTATCATCCACCCCCGATGCTATGCTCATACATAGGCAACAGCAATGTTCACAATTTCACATTCTGTCTCAACACTAAAACCTTTGTTTCCGCCAGTCACTTCCTTGCTAGTATTTAACTCATCACTTTGAAAACCACTTTGATAAGCAGATACCTTGAACACAGGAGCTATAAAAAAAGGCCTAAATTTCTGTTTCAGCTTTTTAAAATTCCATTACACAGAACAGTTACTGAAATGGAAAACACGCCAATTGCTTGTAGAGGAATTTTCTTAACAGAAATAGGAGAATCAAATTGTATTTTTCATTTCGATTACTCAGAGAAATCCATGTTTATCCGTGCTCCTCCTCTAGGAAAGGCAGTGGGAAAAGCAGTATTGCAGCTTGAGGATTCATTGCTTCTTAATCCTTTATTAAGTGCCCATTGTAAATCTTAGTAAGAGATTATGCACATGCCAAACCCATTTATGTGGTGGTTAAGTAGATTTGAAGACATTAAGCTGAACTAAGGACACCTCCGGAAACTATCTATAGATAGACAAGAAATGTACCTTTTTCTGCGTATTCACAACAGAAGGTCATGTGCGGACAAATTTTAAGGGGTCATCAAAGACATGTGGCTAGTTTTTCTATTTAAACCTACGCTGTGGGGCACCTGGGTGGCTCAGTGGGTTAAAGCCTCTGCCTTCAGCTCAAGTCATGATCCCAGGGTTTTGGGATCGAGCCCCACATCGGGCTCTCTGCTCAGTGGGGAGGCTGCTTCCTCCTCTCTCTCTGCCTGCCTCTCTGCCTGCTTGTGATCTCTGTCTGTCAAATAAATAAATAAAATCTTTAAAAAAAAATAAATCTACATTGTTACAAATTATCCCAATCTAATGTTTGCTTGTATTCCCAGTTTTTCAGTCACTCCGCTATTTTACCAACTTGAAATAAAAGAATGTCCACTATCTGTGCCCTTGTATGACCTGTGAGCAGATAGGCCTGGTTAGCCCATTGATGGGGAAAAAAAGAGAAAGCTTACATGCTTTTATCCAAATTCCTATAACACTGTGGCCGAAGAACCTGGGTGAGGATATACAGCCTGAAATCCCTATTCCTTCCATTTTACTTAGACCTGAACGCCATTTTTCTCTTTTCTAAGTGTCTTAATCAGTCACGAATACCAATGATCCTTCAGCAATGACCAGGGATTGGAAAGTTTGAGCCTGTTACTCAGCCGTTGTTCAAATGTTGCATTTATGGTTTATTCTGTGAATTTAGATACAGCAGTATCAAACTGTATTTATAGGAACTAGTTATTCAGGAAAAGGAAAACAGTTCTCCTATCTAAAGCAGCTGATATTGCCAGTTCTAGACACTGTCCTTAAGAGATGTCATTCATTCCTTCATCCTTCCCGCATCTCTGAGCATCTTTTATTTACCAAGCACCATATTCAAAGCTCTGGCAATACAAACCTGACAAATGTGTTCCCTAAGGTCAACATCTTAGGAAGCTACTTCCAGTTTTAAAATTCTATTACTGTTATTATTCTACTTCAGGCATTAAGTCACAGTGTCTTTATCAGAAGAAACTAATTTCTCTCTTAAGGCAAAAGCTAGAGTTTCCAATATACAGAAAAGTGGCACAAAGCATAAAATGAATACCCATGTGCTCTTTATTCAGATACACCAGTTATCAATATGTTGTCCTAATCTCCTTTTTTTTCCTTTCTATGTTCACATTATATTTATCTTTCTGAAGCTTTTGAGATTGAAATGTATATACCATATCTCTTTACCCCTAAATACTTCAGTGTGTATTTCCTTGGAATAGCATATTCTCTTACATAAATACAACACAATTGCCATGCTAATTAGTAATATAACTTTCTATCATCCATATTCCAATTAAAAAAAAATTAACCCCCGAAGTCCTTTATAGTACTTTTATTCTTCTAACATAGAATCCATCCAGTCTAAGATCCCATATTCCATTAATTGTCATGTCTTTTAATCTCTCATCTGGAATACTTCCTTCAGCGTATCGTTTTATCTTTTAGAACACAGTTTCAAATGTAGTATTGTTGTACTAGAATGCTTGACATTTTGAGTTTCTCTGATGTTTTTGAGTGGTTAAATTGAGATTATGCATTGCCAACTGGAATACTAGAGGTGAAATTCGGTCCTTCTCAGGGTACCACATCTGAAGGCAAAAATGTCTATCTGCCTTCCTCCTCTCTACTTTTAATAAGCTTTTATTTTGGAATCATTCTAGATCTACAGAAAGGTTTCAAAGAGTACAGAGAACTCCTACATGCTCTTTTCCCAGAGCTGAGATATTAACATCGGTACTTTGCTATTCAATAAACTACAGACTTCATTTGGGTTTTACCAGGTTTTCCACTAATATCTTTTCTTTTCTAGCAGCAAGTCCAGGATAGCAAATTCTATTTAGTTGAAATTTCACTTTAATCTGCATTGAGCTGTATCAGTTTCTCAGTCTTTCATTATTTTTCATAACTTGGACAGTTTTGAGGAGTGCAAGGAAGATTTGTTGTAGAATATCCTTCAATTTGGGTTTTACTCAACGGATTTGACTTTTGGTTTTTATGTTAACTTTAGTCACCTTAAGTCCCCAATTTTTCTATTATTTTCTATTATTATTTTTATTTATTTATTAACATTATAAATATTATTTATTATTTATCTATTATTATTTTCTATTATTACTATTTTTATTACTACTATTTTTATATATATTTATTACTACTATTTTTATTATTACTATTTTTCTATTATTACTATTTTTTTCCTAGCTTCTCATAAAGAGTCTATAGGAAAACATCACAAAACCATGTAAAATGTGCTCTCATAAATTTAGCAACCATTGATGATTCTTAACTAATCTTTAAATGATGGTTGGAAAATCAATCATCTGAATACACTATTCTCTCCAAATTTCCCAGTTTAAATTTGGCATTCTACTGTAAGCAAGAGCCCTACCTCCTCCTGCATTTTGGTCTTTCCTTACCTAGTTATCATTGTTACAAACTAATAATATAGAGTTATGTTTTGTGAATGGCTTGTAATTCATTATAGTCCTTAGTTAATTTGGTGCTCAAAGAGTTCAAGGCTTATCCAGAAATAACCCTTTCATGCTACTTCCAAGATCCTTGAAACATCCCCTGACAACTTCAGCAATACTTCTTTTCTTTCCAGATGAAGCATAACTGTTTAAGCTCATCTTATCCCATTCCTACCTGAGCCCTAAAATCAGTCTTTCTCCAAGGAAAAGTCCTTTCTTAAATGTTTCCTGTTATCAGAAAAACACGCTTCATAGTAGAAACTAAATTAGTGATGGACATTTACATTATTAATAGTAGTTTTTCTGTTGAATTTAGCTTGGCCTACTAAATATTAACTAGAAATTACATGCATATTTCAAGTTAAGATACGGGTCAGGACCTTTACTTATTTCCACTACATTAAAACAGCAAAATATAAAATAAATATTTAGAACCTCAAGAATAGGTAATTATGCATATTCCTGCATCCTGTTAACACAAAACCCAGCTGACCATTCACATACCTAAGATCAACTATGTTCTTCTTTTTACAGTTGTTTTCTTTAAAAAAAAAATCTATTTATTTATTTGAGAGAGAGAAAGAGAGATAGAATGTGACTGGAGAGAGGGGCAGAGGAAGAGAGAGAACCTCAAGCAGACCATGCAGAGCACGGAGCCTGATGCAGGGCTCAGTCTCACAACTCTAAGACCACGACCAGAGACGAAACTGAGAGTTGGATGCTTAACCAAATGAGCCACCCAGGCACCCCTATTTTCTTTCTTTTATAACCTCTTCTGTATGCTCTCTGTGCTTCCCCCTCTTTCTCTGCCCCACTATGACCCTGGTCCGATTGTGTATGTCTTTTTTTTTTTTTTTTTTTAAAGTTCAGTTAGGGGGCGCCTGGGTGGCTCAGTGGGTTAAAGCCTCTGCCTTCAGCTCAGGTCATGATCCCAGGGTCCTGGGATCAAGCCCCGCATCGGGCTCTCTGCTCAGCGGGAAGCCTGCTTCCTCCTCTCTCTGTCTGCCTCTCTGCCTACTTGTGATCTCTGTCTGTCAAATAAATAAATAAAATCTTTAAAAAAATAAATAAAGTTCAGTTAGCCCACTTATAGTACATAGTTAGTCCTTGATGCAGTGTTCAATGATTCATGAGTTAAGTATAACACCCAGTGCTCATCACAGCATGTGCCCTCCTCAGTCCATTATGTATGTGTAAGTCATTCTTAACTTCTTCATAGAGTGCTTTGCTCCAACCTACCTTAACAGAAAACACCTTGTATTTCTTTCTAATGACTGATACCTCTCCTTATTCCTTAATACCTTTTTGCAAATAAAAGGCATGGAAACTCAGTAATAACATGGCTCCCCATTCCCATCTCCTAACAATACCCCCCTCCTATGTATGTAAATCATTCTCCCTTAAGTTCACACCAAACTTGCCTTCTACATCCCAATGTCATTGTTTTCTGTTATTTACCATTGTATCCTCACAGTCATTGGCTTATACTGACACTAATTCTATTTTTCTTGTATCCCCAATTCTGTCACAACCTTCTAAGGTTTAGTGTCCAATGTGAGTCATTCTAAGTACAGTATTTCTTGTATTCTCAACCACGGTTATCAACGCCACTTCAACTTACTAATTCTCAAAAAACAAACTTATGATCTTCTCACATTTAAGTTGAAAGAAACTCTAATACTTTGGTTTTTTGACTCCTTATTTATCCTTTCAGATGTCTGTCTCACTTCCTCTCCATTCTTCTTTCCACTTTTCTCTCTCTCCTCTCCTCTTTAAACTCTTCCTCATCGATCTAGACTCCCCTTTGCCCGTCCTCATCAACACTGCTTTGATTTTACTTCTACATCTACCCAGATTTGATTTTAATTTCTGTCATTTCATTACTTTCCTACCAGCTCTATAGTCACTAAATGCCAACGTCCTTCCACTATGGTCACACTGAAAATTTAAACTCTGAAATTTAAATTCTGAAAAATTAAATTCAACCATCCTCAACACCCTTTCCAAAATAGAGATGCATAAAATGGCAACTCTATGTAGATTGATGCCCTGAGTATAGTACTAATAACTTGTCTTTGAAACTCAGAATGAAAAAAGACACTAGGATGCATTAACATCATTAACTTCTCCCCTCAACCTACAAATGTACCTACAACTTCACAAATCCTTATCCCTTTGGCTCTGTATTTCCAGAAGTCCTTCAATCCCTTATTCAAATTATTTTCTTCTTCCAGGATGCCTGGGTGGCTCAGTTGGTTAAGCAGCTGCCTTTGGCTCAGGTCATGATCCCGGAGTCTTGGGATCGAGTCCCTCATCTGGCTCCCAGCTCCACAGAGAACTCCTCTGACTCTCTCCTCTATCATGCTCTCTCTCAAATAAATAAATAAAATCCTTAAAAAAAAAAAGCCCTTTTCTTCTTCCTGTGCTCTCGGCCACCCCCAGAAATGTTACTTTATTTCTCTTCGGTATTTTCAGTCTCTTTCTCTTAAAGGACTCTATACTTTCAGCCTCTAAAACTGTTAAAGGCATTTTCACTCACCAAATATTTCTAATGAAGTCATTCTTTTAAAAGTTGTATTCCCAACACTTATCCTTTCCTAAACAAGCTTTTATAGTGTGTGTGTGTGTGTGTGTGTGTGTGTGTGTGTGTGTGTGTACCTTTTTTTAAAATATCCTTTTCCAGATCTTTAATTCACAGACTTGACCATGCTTTCTGGAGTCTAATCTACATCTACACGGCAACAGCTCTTCCTATGGTCACCACTGACCATCTGATTGGAAAGGTGTTGATCCTTTTCCTTTTTATTTGAACCTTTAAAATCTGACATTTATTGCTATTGATGGCTCTTTGTCCTTCTGTTACTTTGGTTTCTATTGCCCCTACCTTCTGACCACGTTTTTCTTCTCCACTGTATTGTTACCTTAACTTGGTAGAAAGTACTGTTTTCCATTATTCAGTTATTGGCCTCTTATTCTCTTCTTAATCTATACTTTCTTGAGTATTTATCCCAACACTTACATACAGTTTTAATTACACCATATTCTTAACCACAAAGTACTTATTTTTAGCCTTAATCTCTCATTCAGTAACCAGAAATTTGTGACTTCTGTCTAAAAGATATATCAATTTATATATTCTGATAGTACATTAATCCACTCTTCTAAAAGCAAATTATTTTTCTCCTTTCCCAGTTCCTCTACATTTACTCTTTTATATACCACATTTTAGGTATTAGATCTTCATAGTGGCAAAATGGAATCTTCCGTCCTCTTTTCCTTCCCCAAATTCCATACTGAATCTCTCACCAACTCCTGAAAGCTCTATGAATTTCTTAGCATACATTCCACTGTAGTTCACAGTCTTGCCTCTTTACTTGTCAATCCTTCAAACCTGTTATTCCTCCCCAAAATTTTAATAATGTCCCTACCCCTACTAAATATCTTGATTAATTCTACTATCACACACTAATATACATTGATACACACTGATGTGATTACCCAACTTACTGAAACCAGTGTAGACCTGACCAGGTATCATTACCTTGATTCAGCCTCCTTATTTATATCACAGAAGCAGCAAACCATCACAGTATTGTAATGGATACCCGATGTATGGAGAAGACTAGCTCTTGCCAGCCTGGTGCTTAGGTAAGCACTAACCAAGAAGACAGGTAATTCCAGCCAATTACCAACCAAAAGAGATTTTGCTTCCCTACAATGGTAGATGGGAGAATCTGTGGGCCCCTATGCTTTTATCACTTTCTCTTATACAAACATTTATTACTTAGCTCCCTGCTTTATATTATTATTACCCCGTATAAGTCTGCTGTACTATGAGAATGTGAAATCTTTCAAAGCAAGGTACATTTCTTAGGCAACTATGAATCCCCATTCCTAGCATGTATCGCCCAGTCACTAAATGTTTAACAGTTTTGAATATGATACAACCTGTCAAGGCATATGCTAGGGAAGACCATTTTTGACTACAGTAAAACATAGAAAGGTTTAGAGAAAACATGGGGCTAATGACATTAGTATTTGCTCTTTAATTTCCTATCAATACTTAGCACACTGTATTATTTAATCATGGATAGATTAATCATTTCATTTCATTAGATTTGATGCAGTACAATTGGACAATGTGTGTTTAAGTGGAAATAATGGAGGAACTTTCTGAATGTAAAGCTACCTAAATGACACTTTAGTGGTTACTCAACATCAGCCTAAGAGGAATTTCAGAAGGATTTTGTTTCCCCACTTTTTCATTATTTCTTTAACTCCCTCTTTTCCTCACATATCTTTTTAATACCTCTGATTTTTCCCTTTTATTCCATGTTATTCTTCCTTGTGGTAGCTTATTAGATGAGTTCCTCAAAGATTGTATCTTTGAACTATCAGCCTTCTAATAATGAGATCAATCAAAATTATTCCTGTTTAACTCATTCAACAGTTCCTCATTAATGATTTGAAAATCCCAAATGCCCTTGTATCCACTGTCCCCTCCATGTTTTCATCCCTTTGTGATTTTTCTAAGCCCAGCTTCTTCATTTTTGTTGTTTTTTGTTTGTTTGTTTTTCCCTTGCAAAAGCTCTCCTGCTCATATATTATGCTCCAATTTTCTTGTGGTTCCATACGTCCATGCCTTTGCACACACTGTTGTTGCCCCTTTCTGAAATGCCCTCTTTCATGTAATAAATGGGGCAGTGTGGTAGAGTGGGATAGGGGTTGAGAAACAATGGCTTTAGAAACAGATTTCTGGGGGAGCCTGGGTGACTCAGTGGGTTGAAACCTCTGCCTTTGGCTCAGGTCATAATCCCAGGGTCCTGGGATCACACCCCACATTGGACTCTCTGCTTGGCGGGGAGCCTGCTTCCCTTCCTCTCTCTCTCTGCCTGCCTCTCTGCCTGCTTGTGATCTCTGTCTGTCAAATGAATAAATAAAATCTTAAAAAAAAAAAAAAAGAAACAGATTTCTGAGTTAAACTCTTTTTAACACATCTGCTGTGAGCTTTAGTAAATTTATTCATTTCTTTGAGTCTCAGTTTCCTTATCAACAAAATTATGATAATGACAACTAAGTATTGTAAAGGTTAAAGGCAATTTATGGAAAGCATGTGCCACCTAGAAGACACTTAACAACTGGTAGTTTCTAAGTAGCCTTACATTGCTCAAGTGTTCCATTCTTTTGAGGCCTACCCATATTGATCTTCCATTCTGGTATCTACTGCCATTTTTCCACTAATCTCCAACTAATTACTACAATTTCTTATTACACTTTTATTTGCTCTTTTACATTGATGGAAGATACTTGCTTTATTCAATTTTGCATTTCCTGAGTTTATCAGAAACTCAGTAAATATCTCAGTGAATATCTAATGAAATGAAGAAAATTTGTCTTACCAAAATATTCAATTATAAATTACAGCAAGTCATAGTGAGATACAAAAATAACAAAATGCACACCATTTGGAATGTACTAAAAATATAAACATAATTTATCATTAATTAATCAATATTTCATTGTTTAAGTGGAGTGTACATATTTGAAATATCTGAGAAGCTTTTACGATTACAGTGTTGGTGATAGTAGTTAACTCTCCTTCAGGTCAATACACTCTCACATTCAAGAAAATGTTCTTCTGAATTAGGTGAAATTGCTAATGGAAAAGACATTATTTCAAGACCATTTTCTCAGCACAAAGCTGAAATCAGATGCTCAGTTGGATCAATTATGTTCTAATTGCTCATTGCCCTTTGAATGCATGAACAATAATTTGTTTTCAATGAAAATTGCACAGGGTTAGTTAAATGGAAAGAGGGCCCAATATACAGAGGCACAAACAGTATATGCTATGATTTAACAATAAACATATTTATTTAGCTATTTAGAAAATTCATTTTTCCCATAGCTACTCAAATTTTCCAGAAGAAAAGCATTTTGACTCAAAAACTAAGAATACAAGTTAAGTAGAAAAGAATCTTTTAATATTTTGACAACAGCTTTTGTGGTGGGGACAAGGGTATATTTGCCAAAACTTCTAGCAGTATTCATATTTTTTGTTCCAATTAGTTCATTTTACTTCCATTATCAATAAAATTAAAGCCCTTTATTTTATATCATGTTTTCTCTTTGGCACTATGGCAGTATATTAATGAATAAAACTTTTCTCCCCCTCCAAAATGGGAACACTATTGACTTTTGTCATGTCTGTTTTAAAAAAATCAGGAAAAAATTAAAAAGTGTGGAGATTTATATGTTGATGAAAATGATTAATTTTACCACCAAGGAATAAGAATTGTTAATATGCCATTCTCCAACTTGCTTTTTCACTGATACATCAGGAACATCTTCATATGTCCATATATCTAAGCCAAAACATATGTTCTATTTAATAAGATTCAAAGGCTGCATGCTATTTAATGGATCTACTACCACTTATTGATATCCATTTGGGTTTATTTAGCTTCTCATTTTTTTTTAATTCCAACCTTGCACTATAAATAATCTTATTGCTACAGTGAAATTCTTTGTATACATCTCTGCACACCTGTCTAATTGCCTCCATACGGTAAATTTGTAGAACCAGAGTTATTTAAACAGATTACGCTGCAGGACATTGGTATCTTTTGTATATAAGACAATGCCTGTGTATCTACAACTTTTTTAACGAAGGATATTCTCAATCATTGAAAATTTTAATCATTATTCCGAGAAGTAATAAATATCACATTTTAATACTAATTATATGACAGTATATTTTTATGTCTAGAGATCAGTTTGAATATCTTCTTCATGCATCTATCAACGTTGGCTCTGGTATTTGACTCATTTTCTTGTTAAGTTCTATATCTTTTTTTTTTTCTGTGTTTTGTGCTCTCCAGGCTTAGAGAGACCTTTCCAAATCCATCATTATAATTGCAAAATTAGTTATTTTTTCCTAAGTGTTCTAATTCTTCATAATTCAAATGTATAAAGTATACTTTGTTAAAAATGTGAATTTGATCTAGATTTTCAGATTTATTAGCGTATGTGGAATTCAGGAGGGACTGTTCAAATATTTCTGAATTACTTCTAGAACTCTAGAACTTTTTTGAGAAATAGATTGTTGATATTTGACCCAAGAGTCTGAATTGCTTTTCATTTCAGCATAACCTAGCCTATACTGACAGGTATGGAAACTGGTAGTGGAGTTGAGGAGCTGCTATAACAAAGATATCCAGAATAGCTGGTATTAGCTTAAGGGGCAGAAAGGAAGCAGTGAAAAACACGGTTATTGGAGACTGAAAGGATGATAATCCATGTTATCTAAAGGTGAAGTAGTAGTAAAACTGTGATTTTGTCTAAGTTGGAAGAAGTACTTATAAACATTAGCCCTAGGATAAGAGGATAGGAAAAAGAACTTAACAGCATGTGGTGGTTGCTGCTGCTTATAGCTGATAAGCTATTAAATGAATAAGATGAACTCAAAAAAGAAAGTGTCTCTTTACAAGAAGAAATGGGAGAAGATTCATAAATAGACAGACTTTGTAGAGTCTGAAAATGTAACTAACTTCAGAATTCCAAATGAGAAGGAGTACCCGTGTGGCTCAGTTGGTTAAGCGTCTGCATTCAGCTCAGGTCATGATCCCAGAGATCCTGGGATTAAGCCCCACACCAGGCTCCCAGGGAGCCTGCCTCTCCCTCTTCACCTGCCTGTCCGCCCCCCCCCCCCAACTCATATAAATAGATAAGTAAAATCTTCAAAAAAATAATTCCACATAACAAAAGCTGGTAAGAACCCAACCTGGTAAGAAGGGTTCAATCTAGGATATGGGCTTTATACCAATGTTAGAACCTCTGAATAGATTAAAATCCCTCAGATAGACAAAATAAGTCAAGAAAGAAAAAGTGACTACATGTGGTTCTTCCACCAGAATCTAATGAACTATATTGAAAGAAAAAAGAAGTACAGGTAAAAAATTTCTGTATTGAACACATATGCATGCAAGTCTAAAATGTCTACCTGTAAAAGACCTGTTGGTGTGTCTGTAGGTACATGGAGATAACAGAACTCCTCTGAGAGATTTATATTGTTAACAGTAATGCCATTCTGGATTAAAAGATGGTGTGATCATTACAATGATAGCTTGGTCACCAAACATTCATGCCATGAGTGAGCCAAAGAAAATGCCTATTTCTCAAAGAGCTCATCTTCTTCGAAGCCTGCTTACAGAAGCAGGAAAAAAGACAAAATTCTCTGCGTTCAGAACCAAAGGCCACAAAGGAGGGATGGGTGAACCTCTTCTAAAGAGGAACATAAGCCAAATGCAGGATTATTCTCTACCTTAGCCTAAGCTACCCTGAAAACAAACATTTGTCCCAGATTTAAAAAGTTATGACACATCAATGGGTGCTATGTCATTCTTCACTCTTTTTTTTTTTTTTTTAACAAATGGTAGGTTTTATCTCTTCTATAATACATTTGGGTTATGTGGGTTTCTATTTTCCATTAACTTGTTTTTTTAGTCCACCAATTTCCACACTTGACATGTACAAGTACAAATACTGCACACCACATTCCCTATCATAGTGACTATATGCACCATCTAGTGATCTTGGACTAAGTAATTTTGATATTAGATAAAATTCCGCTTTATCTCCCTTGGTGAGTGGGAGAGTTTATTTTGTGGAGAGGAGAGTGAATGAAATATTTGATGGTTAGAACAGTGAACTGTGGTAATCAACAGTGCTGTTCAACAAATATTTCCAACGTTCCTCCTTCCAGGTGCTCTTGGCAGGTAAGTGGGGTCTCATGACTTTGTTTAACGCCACATGAGTGGAAGTCATATACAGCACTCTGGGTTAAAGCCTGTAAACCTAATACGCACATTACCATATCCCTTCTAATTGTTCCAGTGATTAAGAGAGCTTGTGTCCAGATATAGCTTCTACAGCGTAGTTCCCTTTGTGACAAAGATATGCAGATGCTCCTTACTTAGCCCTTCCCACTAACTCGAATTAGACATATGACATGAACAAGAAAATGAACTCTTTCATTGCCTTAATCCATTGAGATTTGGGTACTTGTTTATTGCTACAACAAAAATTTCCATTCTGAGGAGTACTGCACATAAGCATCTTTTTTTCCCCCAATTATCTTAATGTCCTTTTAACCTGGTTCCTTCTAACTGTGGATTTATTCTAAAATTCCATTCAAGTACACACTATGTATATTAATGTACCAGCACAGTGCCTGGCACAAAAGTAATATTAATTATATATAGATTGATTTAAATCCAGAAAGAAATTTTAATACATACTTCAGCAAAATTCTACCCCTATCCCTAGGATTCTTGCTTCACATTCTTTCCCTATTCTGTGGCTATGTTTTAGGGAATTTTATAGACTTATTCAGTGAGAGAGATAAGTGTTTTCCTGATCTTGTACTAAATATAAGGCATTATATATTAACTAGGTCTGGAAACTTATATATCACAACATAAATTATTGTGTTGACCCAAATAATAATGTTTTGGCACCCTGAAGACAAGCCTATAGAACAGAATCAAATTACATTGATATTTCTATCATCCCATGCCACAGTGATTCTTGCTATGGCTCTTCTTTTCTTTCTCGTTTTGTTCTAGTTTCCATTTTACTTTTCCTACTTTCTTTTAGAAACTTTCAAATTCACTATTGCTTTTAATTAAATTGCTATTAGTTTCCTTGCCTCAATTAATTCATTAGTATATTTAGGTTATTTGAGATGTTGGCCTCATGTTATCGAAACATTTAAACACACAGATATTGGAGACAATACCAAATAATCCTTTTTGAGGGAAGAAAATACAATCACAAAAAATTGGGTGAGTGTAACTGAAATAACATTGCCACCAGTCTGGAGGAAGAAAAACTTGAAAAAGATGGCCAATTATGCCTTATTTGTTTGTTTATTTATTTATTTATGATTTTCTTTATTTGAAAGAGAGAGCGCGCAGGAGAGCACAAGGGATGTGGGCTGGAGTGTCAGAGGAAGTGGGAGAAGCAGGCTCCCCTCTGAGCAGAGATCCCAATGCAGGGCTCAATCCCAGGACCCTGGGATCATGACCTGTGGGGAAGGCAGAAGCTTAATCTACTGAGCCACCCAGGCACCCCATGTGCTTTTTTGTTTGTTTTTGTTGTTGTTATTGTTGTTTGTTTTTGTTTAAGCTACAGATTTCTCACTCCCTCAGATGAACTGAGTGCTGTTTTTAAATTTTAAATTAGGGGGCACTTGGGTGGCTTACTTGGTTAAGCATTTGTCTTTGGAGAATTTAGATTAGATTGGAACTCATTGAGAGCATTCTGAACATCATCCCTGGTGGCTTTCAGTCAACAAAACAAAGAGGCAACCCATGGAATGGGAGAAGATATTTGCAAATGACAGTACAGACAAAAGGCTGATATCCAGGATCTATAAAGAACTCTTCAAACTCAATACACACAAAACAGATAATCATATCAAAAAATGGGGCAGAAGATATGAACAGACACTTCTCCAATGAAGACATACAAATGGCTATTATCAGACACATGAAAAAATGTTCATCATCACTAGCCCTCAGGGAGATTCAAATTAAAACCACATTGAGATACCACCTTACACAAGTTAGAATGTCCAAAATTAGCAAGACAGGAAATAACATGTATTGGAGGGGATGTGGAGAAAGGGGAACCCTCTTACACTGTTGGTGGGAATGCAAACTGGGGCAGCCACTTTGGAGAACGGTGTAGAGATTCCTCAAGAAATTAAAAATAGAGCTTCCCTATGACCCTGCAATTGCACTAATGGGTATTTATCCCAAAGATGCAGATGTAGTGAAAAGAAGGGCCATCTGTACCCCAATGTTTATAGCAACAATGGCCACGGTTGCCAAACTGTGGAAAGAACCAAGATGCCCTTCAATGGATGAATGGATAAGGAAGATGTGGTCCATATACACGAGGGAGTATTATGCCTCCATCAGAAAGGATGAATACCCAACTTTTGTAGCAACATGGATGGGACTGGAAGAGATTATGCTGAGTGAAATAAGTCAAGCAGAGAGAGTCAATTATCATATGGTTTCACTTATTTGTGGAGCATAACAAATAACATGGAGGATGTGGGGAGATGGAGAGGAGAAGGGAGTTGAGGGAAATTGAAAGGGGAGGTGAACCATGAGAGACTATGGACTCTGAAAATCAACCTGAGGGTTTTGAAGGGGTGGGGGGTTGGGAGGTTGGGGGAACCAGGTGGTGGGTATTAGGGAGGGCACATATTGCATGGAGCACTGGGTGTGGTGCAAAAACAATGAATACTGCTATGGTGAAAAGAAATAAAAAATAAAAATTAAAAAAAAAAAAAGAGCATTTGCCTTTGGCTCAGGGCATGATCCCAGGGTCCAGGGATGAGCCCCATGTACTCCATAGTCCTGGGTCCCTGTTCAGTGAGGAGCTTGCTTCTCCCTCTCTCTGCCCCTCCTCCTCCTGTGCCCTCTCCTGTGTGCACTCTGTCTCTCTCTTTCTCACTCACTCTCTTGCTCAAATAAATAAATAAAATTTAAAAAAAAATTTAACTTCTCTTCATATCTATGAAAAGAACCAGAATGATTCAACTAAATTAATAATTATGAATATAAATATTTATATATCAAATATATAATGTTATATATAAACATAATAAATATTAATAATTACCATATGTTTTAAATTTGAATCAATTAAGACTAATAGGCATTTTTAGTTACAAATGACCAAAAAATCCAAACTCACTTTAGCTGAAAAGGTTTTTGTTTATTTTTATTTTTATTTTTTTACTCACATCACTGATTAAAGTTAAATGCCTGCCCAAGAATATGTTGACAGAATTGGCTTCTATCTCTTTTTTTTTTTTTTAAAGATTTTATTTATTTATTTGACAGAGAGAAATCACAAGTAGATGGAGAGGCAGGCAGAGAGAGAGAGGGAAACAGGCTCCCTGCTGAGCAGAGAGCCCGATGCGGGCCTCGATCCCAGGACCCTGAGATCATGACCTGAGCCGAAGGCAGCGGCTTAACCCACTGAGCCACCCAGGCGCCCTTCTATCTCTTGCTCTGCTTTGTGTTGGCACCATTCTCTGGTCAGCTCATTAGATATCCATGCCTACATTCTAAGAGCCCAGCCCATACATACTCTAAGACATAGTTTCAGCAACTGGCAGGTCTGGCCCTCATGGCCCTCATGGCCCCAACTTGGCTCATGTTCATATTCCAGAACCAGCCATCGAGACTAGTGTGGTAGAACACAATTAGCTGAGTTTTATTCATGAAACTTCTCCCTGAATGGTTTACCCCCATTCCGAGCCCACTGCCAAAGGAATATTGGGATCTAATCAGCCAAAAAATGAAGTAAGAGGTTCTGGAAAGGTAGACAGTCACGTAGTACAGAGACCAGAGACTGTAAGGAACTACCTCCCATTCAAAATAACCATAGATTCTATCTATAAAAGCATTCTTCCTTTGGGATATATTGATTAAAATTCCTTTTCATTTCTTTTATGAAGTCCTTATTATAATTATTGCTCTTGCTATAGCCTTTAGCTATTTTTAATTGTTCTGTACTGGCATAAACTTAGATAGATGTAGATGTAGATATAGATATAAATATGGATTTTTTTTAAACCACAAACTTAAAAAAAAAGCTTTCTACATAATGTAATGGATTAAGCTTGTTGCTATGGTGATGACTGAATATAAATATCATTTAAAACAATACCCACATAAATCATTGGTGGGTACTAATGGCTTCAAAAGAAAAAAAAAGCATGATGAATAGCTTGCTATAAGTTGGTAATGAAACTGAGGTACTTGGATTGGGTTAAGATAAAAGGTAATAACTGTTCTCACTAGAAAGAGACATCCTGGGCTGCTTTATAAGTAAATGTACTTTTCTATCTCTATTGTCAGGAGAGTTGCAGGAAATCAGGATCAGTAAACCAAAGAGAGGATCTTCTTTCATACTAATTAAGAAAACATTAAATAACATGCATAATGCCATCTTCCACATGATCAATTTGTCACTGTATCCCAGAATAAAAACGTGGCTTAAAACATCAAAATATTGGGAAAAGGAAAAAAAAAAAGAAGAAGAAGAAAAAACAAAACAAAACAAAAAACATCAAAACATTGAAATCATTCTCTTATTTTAGGAAAGTGTGGGGTACATGCTAAAAATTCAAGGTCAGTTAAAAGGACATGCTCCGCCAAAGTCAAACCTGGAGTTTGAACTATTACTGAATTTTTACAGTTAAAGATGAATTAACTTTGTTGTTAATGTTGGCACGTTCTTTAACATTTTATTCTCTGGCCTTAATAAAAAGGAGGGTTTCTAAACAATTTTTAAATATTATACTTTATTTTTTGAAGAGAATTTCATCTTTCTTTTCCAAAGTTATCTAGTAGCCATGGCTGCAAAAACTGGAAATGTGAAATTGACACACTATTATCACGAGGGGTAGCATATTCTAATAATCAGTGAATTACTGAGAAGATAATAAACAACATAGTGAAAGCTCACCATACAGTGGACAGCAAATATCAGAGAAATCATGATGCTACTCTCACACTCAATTTTTACAAATATAGGTTTTTCACCTAAGAGAACTAAAAAATGTACTTTGTATATAAAATAGTACTAGGAGCTACAGCAGGAAATGCAAAACAGACAAATAAAAGCCAGTATGCCTTGCGCTTTAAGAGTTTCTAAGATAAAGTTCACATGGCAAAGACTTGGAAGGCAACGTACCAGCTAGCAAAGAGGTAGATAACAATGAGCCCTTACAAAAGTCAGGAAGCCCTCAGTGTAAAAGCTGATTTTTTTTCCATTTTTCTTTTGTATTGTGTGTGTGTGTTTGTGTTTAGGATTTATTTATTTGAGAGAGAGAGAGAACATGCATGATAGCATGAGTAGGGGGAGGGGTAGAGGGAGATAATCTCAAGCAGACTCCCCACTTAGCACAGAACTGACTTGGGGCTTAACTCACAGCCTTGCAATCATGCAATCATAACCTTATCCAAAACCAAGAGTGCGCCACTTAACTGACTGAGCAACCCAGGTGCCCCATGTTCTTTTGTCTTTAATGAAAACATAGGGTATGTATCGACTAAGAAGAAGAAAGAGAGGTTTTGTTTTTGTAGTCATTTTCACCATTAATCAGTCTCACCCTCATTTTTTTTTTTTTTTTTTACTATTTTAGCTTCCCCAAATATAGTCTCACAGCCTAACTTTCCCCCCTGCTCAATGCAAAGGAAATAAAAAGTGTTGTCTATTTCAGCAGTGGAAAATTTATTTCAAACTTAAGTACAGTGGTTTGGGAACAAAGAAACATACGGTCTTTACTATGTAATCTTGAGAAATGTACTTCCTTCATCATGGTTTGGTTTCCTCACTTTTAAACTTAAACTCGTAAAAGATTCCCTTGAATGTTATTTTTGTCTCATTTTAATTCATCTATTTATTCCATGAATAGGCATTGATTGATTACCAGCTAACGGCTGTGAGCAGCATTCCAGGTTCTGAGGATACACAGTGAGCAAGGGTCTGAATGGCATGCTCATGTCATTTATATTCTTATGTGGGGACACAGGAAAAATTAAAAAAAAAAAAAATATATATATATATATATATATATATTTATTTATTTATTTTAGTGCTTAGTGCTGTGATGAGAAGAAATACCACAGTGAGTGCTGAAGCTGGAGGGGTTACTTCACCTAGGGTACTCAGAGAAAACCTCGCTGAGGAAGGAACATTTGAGTTGAAATCTGAATGGAAATAAATGACCCAGCTGTGCATTAGATTATTATTTGAGCAGCCTTATGTCTCATCCGCAAGCACTCAAATTTATTTCCCAAGCCCCTGACCCTTTCATCCAGACAAAGTCACTGAACTTAACAGTGAGAACAGAGTTTTTTTTTTTTTTCTTTGCAGTTATTCCATTATTATTCTTTGCACACCAGGTTATGATTGCAACTCATTGTCTATTGGAGAGACTTCATAATGCAGAGGGAACAATAAAATTATGACTTTGTGACAGATCTACTTGACTGCCAAGGTATGTTGTAGCTCTCCATTAATTTCATTGTTTCTCTCCTTTCTGTCTGTCATTTTGTAGGAAGCAAACAAAACTGATGCTTTCAATGACAAGCAGAGACAATGAGAGAACACCAATTTAAAAACAAAACAAAACTGCTTCTCAAAGTTCCTTCTGATCCTGGCAGTTCTGATTTCCAAAATATTTAAGGACTTGCTTGCCACTCATTACCAGATGAAGGATATGGAATATTAAACATAATTTCTTTTTGTTTTTGGAATCTTCCAAAAATCTGTCCCTCTGGTCATTTTGTTTTTTTACAACATGCAACCTAAGAACAGGACAGAATATGAACATAAACACACATCTCTGAATGAATAAATGGGAAAACTGCATGAAGGAAAGCATGGAGAAGGAGATACACACACACACACACACACACACACATACACACACACACATATATATGGTTTTTTTTTTTTGTATTTTGTTTTTTATCTGTGATATCTGCACGGGATGTTTGAAAACCATGGGATCAAATAATTACATTGTGGTCATTATTAAATAGCTCTAACAAGACAAAATTTTGGCTCCTACATGGTATGCATTATATCTTAAAAGGAACAACCTGATATGCTCTCAGGATGTCCTAACCCAGAAGAAATAAAAAAGGCTAAAACTAAGGAAATACAATAATAATTAAAAGAATAAAAACAGGAAAGAGAAAAGAAGTAACATACTGGAAAAGGATGAAAGGAAAAACACACTTGAAAATCTATTCTCTGAAGTGTCTAAATGAGAAATAAAACCATAAAAATAGAGAAAGGGAATATGGGATGTTTGAAGACTGTTCAATCAAAATGGGAAGTAAGATTTACTGAAAATATATAAACAGCACTGAGTGAAACACATATTATTAAATACTTACTTACTATTTGCCACATAATATGCTAAGAACATCCAAATATTTACCTACTCAACTTAAAAACCCCTTGAAATATGAATTACAGTTGCATCTCAGAAAATTTAGGTGACTATTTCAAGTACCCATAGGTGGCAAGGAATAAAAACAAGATATGAGAACATCTTGTATCTCTAGAGTTGATGCTTTTCTTGCTCTACCTACAGTGAAAGATTCCTCATGTCTAGGACAACGCAAGCCCATTTGATCTTGTTGCCATTTTTAACTTCTATTACTGAGCTCCAATTTGGACCAGACCCTGTGGCCTCCAGAGGCACAGCGATGAATTTGACTACCATAGGTAGCCCTCCCAGAGCTCATACCTAGCAGTTTCCATTTGAGGTAGCTTCACCTCCAGATCAATTGGATAATTTCCAAGGGGGAGGGTGAAGGTAAGGGAGTAATTTATGCTAATATAATCTATTATCTGAGCAGACTATTCAATGAGAAACAGACCAGGGCATGGAGTCTCTTTCAGAGACTTAATTATGCTGAACGTACAAGTGGTAATATATATACATTATATACATTATTATACATATAATTATAATGTATATATTGTATAATATATACAAGCTTAAATGATAAAATGAGTTTTAGTACTTTTAAATCCTTTCTAGGATAAAAATAAGTTATTTAGAGAGAAATAGATTTAAATAAAAAACAGTTTTTACAATAGGGAAAGCAAATGATGTTGACTGTTCATTTAAATATGCAACAATCTGGAGATCTGATTAAATATAGAAGAAATGCTTTAATACATTATTTAGATCAAGACTTCTGTGTGTGCACATGAGGCTGTGTGTGTGTTTGTGTGTGTGTATAGCAGTAGCAAATAGTATTTGTGATCAGGGCTATGAAGAAGCACTGCTTCTTCTTTTAATTATTGCTTACTTAAAAAGATATACCTTTTTCTTTAAATACAAACCCTTTAAATTTACCTCTCATTTTCTTAACTCTGTTTTCATTTACTCTTTTATTTATAATATATTCCATTTAAATATTTTCACATAAAGGAAGGAATTTCAGAAAGAAAATGAAGTAATTTCAGAATGAAAATGTAAACAAAATTTCAGTATATAAAGATGTCTTACAGATGAGAATGTGTCAATGCTGATGATATATTATGCATTATAAACAATAATATATAAGAAAATGTGTAAAACATAAGACTTTGAAGCATAACAGGAGTTAAACTATTCATAGAATAATGGTATTTCCTGATAATTATACTATCAATAATTGAGCTAAATGCTTGGCAAGAGAATAAAATGGATTAAGTAAAATAAATGACATCATTCATTTTGGGCTGCATAGTCTTGCCATAGGGTTAGATAGGCTTATTATGTAATCAAATGCAACAGTGAATTGATTCATCATTCAGTTTCCCAGGGAATCTCAACCTTATTTGTTTTGTTTTCTAATAAAGAAATGCTAAATTTTATTTAAGTACTGCTCTAGGCATAAATACATTATGTTTTAGGTACTAGGGAATTAAGATATTCTACATATCATCATCCCATTTGAACAAATTGAGTTTCTTACCCATATGTGAGGAGCTCAACTACAAGGTAAACCTCTGGTGGTGGTAGTTGAAGACTATAATTGGCAAAATATTGAGCTTTATGGGAATCTTGACCATGACTGATGGACCTACACTTAGGTCTGCACTGAACTTACACACTAGTCAAATGAAGTTTCTACCTCACAGGGCTACCAAAGACTGATAGTTTTACAACAAACTGTAAATAGTGGCCAAATAATGTGTTAAATAAAACAAATGTTATTGAAAACACTAAAAGACCTTTGGGATATATTCCACTTTAAGTTTATAGCAAATGCCTGACTTACACTTATTTATTCTTCCAGAGCTGAGTGGTTGAACCTAGCTGTAAAACTGATTGGCTAGTTACTGTTGTCAATTACCCAGGATGCATGAAAAATAATAATTCGAGCTGAATAAAAGTGAAAACTGTTAATTTTAATTTGCCACCTCTGTGTTGTCTGAGAAGGAGATAGAGTTATAAAACATTTTGTGGACTAGTACATTATACTTATTTGAAATGCCTGTATATTTTTTCTCTTCTATCAGGGAAATGCATGATCTTCAAACTCAGGGAGGATGTAATCCTGAGGAAAAAGATGACAAGGTCCTATGGATCTTGGGTGTGAAAAATAATCTATTCATTCTTGCTTAAAAATGCAGTTAGAGGGGCACCTGGGTGGCTCAGTGGAGTAAAGCCTCTGCTTTCAGCTCGGGTCATGATCCTGGGGTCCTGGGATCAAGCCCCACATTGGGTTCTCTGCTCAACAGGGAGCCTGCTTCCCCCTCTCCCTTTGCCTGCCTCTCTGCCTACTTGTGATCTCTGTCAGACAGAGATCTGTCTGTCAAATAAAAATCTTTTTTTAAAAAAATGCACTTAGAGATAAAGCATTGGCGAATTATTCAAACCTCCCCACCTTGGAGAAACACAGCATATTTCTTTAATTTTCGTAAAATCAGTATTTTGTGCATTATTTCAAAGCACATTACTAGAATATAAGCTCTGTGAGAGAAGGATTTTTTGTTTGTTTGTTTTGTTTACTTTTATTCCCAATACCTAGACCAGAGATATGGATATTTAATAAATATATTGAAATTCAAGGAATAATAAAATAATAAAAATTGCTACTGCATATTAAATACTATGTATTTGCCAAAAGTAGTCTAAATATTTTATATAATAGTGTTTTATTTGATCCTGACAGCTATCCAATGAAGCAGCTTAATTGACTCTTAATTCCATATGAAGAAGTGAATACTTGGAGAGGATAAACATCTAAAATCATGTCTGAAAATTCCAAAGCCAGATTTTTTTTTTTTTTTTAAGATTCTGTTTTAGAAAGATCAAAAGCAGTCACAAGAGAGGGATCACAGAAGCAGAGGGAGAAACAGACTCACTGGTGAGTGGAGAGCCTGATGAGCGGCTCAATCCCAGGACCCTGAGATCACGACCTGAGTCAAAGGCAGACACTTAACTGACTGAGCCACCCAACCACCCCCAAAGCCAAATTTTAACCCTAGGTCTATTTGACTATGAACCCTGTGTTCTTAAGCAGTATGATACTTTTTGAATACTCTGTGCTTAATAAAATTAATTCCCCAATATATACCAACATTCAGCTCTGTGTATAACAGATGCACTATGTTTGCTCATGAAATTGCATTTGTTTTAATACATTTGTGTATTTTTCTAAAAGGACTTGAGATTTGGTAAGTTGTATATTTTTCTAAAAGGATCTGAGATTTGGTAAGTTTTCCTATAACAGTGCTTTTCAACAAAATAAAATATATATTTTATTACCGTTCATCTGAGAACTACAGACAAAAATTACATGGCAGTACTACATTTTACCCATCATCTGCCCTTAACATACTTTGTAGGAACTATTAAAAAAGATGAAAATCTAAGTTGTACATCCAGCATCTAGACAAAATGAAATCACAAAAAGAACTTATAAAGGCACATCGTAACCCACTCACTTCCACGCACTGGAAACTTTTTTTTTTTTTTTAAGATTTTATTTATTTATTTGACAGAGAGAGATCACAAATAGGCAAAGAGGCAGGCAGCGAGAGAGAGGAGGAAGCTGGCTCCCTGCTGAGCAGAGAGCCCGATGCGGGACTCGATCCCAGGACCCTGAGATCATGACCTGAGCCGAAGGCAGCGGCTTAACCCACTGAGCCACCCAGGCGCCCCTGCACTGGAAACTTTTTAGAAAATGCAAGACTTAATCCGCCAGTCACTTGACAAGAAACTATTACTACCCTAAATTTCTACTTAAGAAATTTTAGAAAGCCCAGCTAAATAAGGCCACTTGGCTGGTTAGCATGCAACACTTACCCCATTTCCCTTGCCACCGAATCTAAATGCCAATCTTTCTCAGCTCTACCAACCCCTCACTTGCACAGGGAACAACCATCCCTCACATCGTTAGCCACAGAGAACAGCTACACAGGAGACTCCTCCTTTTGCCAGCTTCCTAAATTACACCTTCTGAAACAGTTATGACAGAAATTGGCTTATCCTTGGTGCCGTTGAATATTCCAAAGCCCTCCCAACTTGTGCAGAGGGTCAGGGGTAGGTGAGGTAGAGAAGAAGGTGTGGAGTACTAATCATTTCTCGCAACACTACAATGAAGTGATTAAGTGTTGGCTACCCCAGACAATTTTATTTCTGAGGCCGGACTCTTTGGCAGTCATGCTTCAAACACATAATTTCATGTCACAGTAGTTTCTCAGTTCAAATGTATTTACTTTTGCCCTAGGCTTACTTGTGATTGTTCTGTTGGTTTGTTTTTTACTCGTTTTTGCTTTCTCTGAAGGTGATGAGGAAAGATTATTCAAGAGGCTGGGCTCAGACTACCCAGGGCAAAATAGTTCCACTTAGGCACATGGTGAAGAAATGATTCATAAGTTATTTTGTTAATCAAAAAATCATACCACATTTATATCTTAATTTGGTAGTCCTTATTAAAAAGCACTTGGGGGCGCCTGGGTGGCTCAGTGGGTTAAGCCGCTGCCTTCGGCTCAGGTCATGATCTCAGAGTCCTGGGATCGAGTCCCGCATCGGGCTCTCTGCTCAGCAGAGAGCCTGCTTCCCTCTCTCTCTCTCTCTGGCTGCCTCTCCGTCTACTTGTGATTTCTCTCTGTCAAATTAATAAATAAAATCTTTAAAAAAAAAAAAAAAAAGCACTTGGGGTTTTCTCTGACTTAGGCAGCATATTTGCTGATTCACTGCCACAAATCTCTTCCACTAAAATATATATGGAAGGTGATGAGGGACAATAAATGCACATATAAAGGAGGTGACATTAATCATTCCTACACAGGAAAGCTTTTTAAAATCTTTCATATCTGACTTGCCTTATTCCCAATTCCCCTTGGCTCAAAGGGGGAGAAAATGGGTCAGTGGACAAAACACATGCTTGAAACTGATCCAAAGTGTTACTTTTTGTTTTGTTTTCTGTTTCTGCTTTGTCTTGTTTGCTTTGTTTGTTTGGCAGAGGTCACTTTGGAGAATTTATGCCTTCCGATGACTGAAAGTGACATTTAAAATATTATCAAGTTCTCTCTGTCATACAAGTTGTTTTATCAGTGAATATGTACATTTACAAAATAAAGTACAAAATCTTGAAAAGGACACACGCACACACACATACACACACGAAACACAAACACAAAAGTCTCTTGGTAATCTGGTTCCTGCTTCATATCCTCCCAAAGTATTCAACACTTGTTTTAACCTTTCCAAGCCAGTCCATTGGGAAAGGAGTAAGGTTTGTACAGTCCTAAGCTTCCACATCAGCTCCTTCCCCTATCAGGTCCTTCCACTGGCTAACTCTATTCCATGTGAAGTCTCTATGAGAAGATAATCCCAGCCAGAAAAATCTTCCTTAATGCCCTTAAGGAAGTTAAAGCACGGGGCACACCACATTTATATTTCTATAGCACCCTAATATAATACTTTCTTCTGATAATGTGTTTTTTTTTTCCTATTTATGTGTTTATCTTCCTTGCCAGATTCTAATTAACTTGAAAGTTAAGAACTATTTATTGGTTTTGTGTGCATTCATAGTTTTTTTTTTTTAAAGATTTTATTTATTCGCAAAGAGAGAGAGAGAGATCACAAGGAAGCAGAGAAGCAGGCAGAGAGAGAAGGGAAACATGCCCCCCACTGAGCAGAGAGCCGGATGCCAGTCAGATCCCAGGACCCTGAGACCACGACCCACGCGGAAGACAGAGAGGCCTAATCAGTTGAGCCACCCAGGTACTCCGTGTGCATTTATAGTTTAAGGTAGAATCTCAAAGACTGTATGTCCCAAACTGAGTCTGAATGAATAAAAGATAAAATATAATTTTGCATGTCTTTATGTGGGAAAATAACTTTGGACGGGAAATGTTTATGTTCATCAATATCCATTTTTCTCTTCTTTTTTCTGTAATAATTTCCCACTCTAATTAGGTGGGCCTGTTAAGACTAAGTTCAAGCAACTGAACTTCCAGGCTAACCTCTAAAACCTCTAGTATGATTCTTCCTCTCTCTCTCTATGCTTATCAACCAGCTGGGGGAAAATGACCCAGAGAGAGAAGATAGCAAACCTACAAAACAGTGGGATCCTGGTTCCCTGAATTAGTCAGTAGAGAGAATCCAGACCCATAAGTGACTTAATGAAAAGAACAAGGCTTCCTCCCTGAGTCAATGTAAAGCTGATTGATTTGGCACATGATGTGAGAAAAGTAAATGTCTGTTGTGTGAAGGTATTGAAATTTGAGGGCTGCTTGTTTCAGAAATTAGACTAACATAATTCCTTAAAAGCCATTCGGAACACTGCAACAAGATAGGCAAGTGAATCTTATATTAGGGAAGAAGAAAATTTCTTGCACTGCAAATTTATCTACATTACTTTTCTTGATCATTTATTCTCATTCTAAATTTTTCATCTCAGGCTCATTTATTATGTCAGTGACCTGTATGTGAAGGGTTTGGCATATTGAATGGAGTCAGGAAAGCTGTTTAGGAGCATAGATCCAATATTCTAGTCTAATAGTCTTTGACCTAACATCTACTTTCAAGTGGTCCAGGGAGACAGAAAGGTGGCTTGTAGATCAGTTTTTAATGACCGTGTCAGATTTCTTCCAACCCGTGGTAGAGGACTCATCAAAGGTAGAAGACCAAATATAATATTCTGGCTTCATACCTATAAAATATCCACCTGCAGTACTGCACAAGAATCCCATTGTCTTTTTCAGTAAGTTATTATTCCCCTAGTTTTCTGTTTACATGATTTTTATAGGGCTTTCTTCTAAGGTTCAGGGATCAGGGCTATAGATGAATTTGTTTTCTAAACTCTCAGCAAACTAATTGTGTTAATTCCTGAAGAACTCTTTTTTTTTTTTTTTTTTCTTAAAGGCACTCATGTTCACTTGGGTTTTCTTGGGTTTTTGTTCTGTTTTGTTTTGTTTTTTTAAATCTGAGTTTAGTTCCTTCATTTACAAAAAGGATCCAGTTAATTGTTAATACCTTAACACCCACTGTGTGGTTCCCATCCTCATTCTGGAAGAAGAGGTCACACCCTTCTCTAGGGGGAACTCTCCCCTCCAGTCCCTCACCCACTCACCTTATCATTCTCACACAGGTGAAAATCACTTGGAGCGATGCTACTATTAGGATTTTATTGCTGAGACAAAGAGCATAACAGTAATAAATACTGAGAATTACTGTATTAGCCAGTAATAGCCCAATGTCATACATGAGCAGGAAGGGATTTCTGTGGGTCACCCTATCATCCCAGGGTCCCACAAATGCATTCGTGAAGAGTTGACTTATTCAACCTACACATAGCATTGTCATATTTCAGACTAGACTATCAGTTCTTTTGAGTAGATTTTAATAAGTTACTTGGCTAAAGCAGTATGTACCAAAAGTATGCAGTAAAGTTAGTCTTAAAAGTCCAGATTGCTAAAAGCGTAGCGAGATGCCAAAAGAGACAGCAAAGAAAGGTATTTATATAGATAGATAGGTAGATAGATAGATATTAGGTATAGATCAAATAGATAGAGATCAGATAGATACTAGATAAGAATGGGGGGAATCTCTGTGTTTAAATGAAATACACTTAGTTAAACAATTAAAAGTTGCTTACTAGAACCTCTTAGAATTGACTTTGACCTTGTTTTTTCACAGAACAGTTCTAATCTATCTGCAATCCTGACAGCCCAACCTTTAGAATGTTTTTTAGAATACGATTACTTACCACCTCTCCCAGTTTTGCTCTAGTCCAAGCTACCACTCTAGCTCTTCCTTATTGTCACCACAGTCCCTAACTTGCTTTCTGCTTCTACCCTGGATCCCTATATTTTATTTCAACATAGCATGCAGAGTGCTCTTGTTAAAATGTAGGTGAGGTCTGGAAATTTTTCTGTGCAAAACTTTCCATGACATCCTGTATTAGTCTCCTGCTGCTAATGTAACAAATCATAACTGTAATGGATCAAAACAACACAAATTTATTAGCTTATAATTCTGGATGTCTCTATGAGGCTCACTGAGGCTAAACTTGAAGCGTCAGCTCCACAGGAGAATCATTTTCCTTGCCTTTTGCAGTTTATAAAGGCCCGCTATACTCCTTAGCTTATGTTCCCTTCTACCATCTTCAAAACACATACTCTAACACCTGCTTTCTTAGCCAAACATTCTTTTACTGACTTTGACACTCTCACCCCTTATAATAACCTTTGTGATTACATTAGGCCCACCTAAATAATTTAGGATAATCTTCCCATCTCAAGATCTGTAATTATATCTGCAAATTTCCTTTGTCATATAAGGTAATATATTCACAGGCTCCATGGATTAGGCTGTGGATAACATTGGGTGCCACTATTCTGTGTTATGATATGTCCCCCATCTCAGTCAGATTTTAAAAATAAAATAAAATCCTTACTGTCTTTCAATGAACTAAAGCCTACAATAGTTCTGGCCAATATATGACTTGAAATACGGCATGGTTGATATTGCAAAATGAGAAAGCATAAACTATTCAAGAAATGGTGCTGGGCAAAATTTGTAATTGGCCCTTAACTCATGTCCTACAAAAACATTAATTTCAGATGGTATAAGGATTCTTTTTGTAGACTCAGGAAAGGGAAGATATTTTTTTTTGAGATAAAACGAGTAATATGTGCAATATGAAAGAAAAATAAACACAACCATATTATGTTAAGAAGTTGTTTCTTAAAAAGCATGTAAAAAATGATGAAGACAAAACCACAGGTTAGGAAAATATACTTGCAACATATAGAACTGATAGAAAATTAAATCTAGAACAAACAGAACTATCCCTATGAATCAATAGAAAAAAATCGGCAGACAAAGCAGGCATCTCAGAGAAAAAAAGTTAAATAAAAACTACCAATAGAAATGTGAAAAGATGTGAGATTTCAGTAGTAATTAAGGACATTCAAATTTAAATTATGAAATTTCATTTCCTCAAAATGAAAATTAAGAATTCTAACAATATCAGGTATTCAAGAAAACATCGAGCATTTGAAAACTTTATGTTCTGCTGGTGAAAATGCAACCTGGTAGAATATCTTTGAAAAAAGAAAAATAGCAGTGTTTTATCAAGTTGATTGTGCATGTGCTGAGCAACCAGAAACTTTACTTTAAGACATATAATTTAAAAAGTCTTACACATGTATCCAAACAGAAATATGAAAGAATATTTGTATTAACACTTAATCTAATAGAAAAAAAAAACTGGCACATAACCTAGATGTTGTATAGGAAGATAAATTAAAAATGCAATTTTTACAGAATAAAATATTATTCAGCAATTAAATAAACTACAGTTGCTGTCATCAATATGAATAAATGTGACAAACACAATTTCATTGAAAAAAAAATAATTCAGCTCTATGGTCAACTAATCGTCCACAAAACAGGAAAGAATATCCAATGGAAAAGAGACAGTCTCTTCAACAAAAAGGTGTTGGGAAAATTGGATGGCCACATGCAGAAGAATGAAATCAGATCATTCTCTTACACCATACACAAAAATGAACTCAAAATGGATGAAGGACCTAAACGTGAGACAGGAATCCATCAAAATCCTAGAGGAGAACAGAGGAAGCAACCTCCTTAACCACAGCTGCAACAATATCTCCGAAAGCAAAAATGAACTGTTGGGATTGCATCAAGATAAAAAGATAAAAAGCTTTTGCACATCAAAAGAAATAGTCGATAAAACCAAAAGACATCCAACAGATTGGGAGAAGATATTTGCAAATGGCATATCTGGTAAAAGGTTAGTATCCAAAATCTATAAAGAACTTATCAAACCCAACACCCAAAGAACAAATAACCCAGTCAAGAAATGGGCAGAAGACATGAATAGACAAATGGCTGATGCACACATGAAAAAATGTTTTGCCTCACTTGGCATCAGGGAAATACAAATCAAAACCACAATGAGATACCACCTCACATCAGTCAAAATGGCTGAAATTAACTAGTCAGGAAATGACAAACATTGGCGAGGATGCAGAGATAGGGGAACCCTCTTACACTGTTGGTGGGAATGAAAGCTGGTACAGTCACTCTGGAAAAAAGTATAGAGGTTTCTCAGAAAGTTAAAAATAGAGCTACCCTACAACCCAGCAATTCCACTACTAGGTATTTACCCCCAAATGTCTTATTTGAAAGGGCATCTGCACCCCAATGTTTATAGCAGCAACGTCCACAATAGCCAAACTATGGAAAGAGCCCAGATGTCCACCAACAGATGAATGGATAAAGAAGATGTGGTATGTGTGTGTAAGTGTGTATGCATGTGTGTGTGTGTATATATTCAGATGTAGTATATATAATATATATTCAATATATATAATATTTCATGTATTATATATAACCATCATATATACATATAATTCAGTCATCAAAAATATTTTATATATATAATGAAATATATTGTATTATATATATTATGTATATATGATTGAATATTACTCAGCCATCACAAAATGAAATCTTAACCATTTGCAACTATGTGGACGAAACTACAGGTTATTATGCTAAGTGAAACAAGTTAACCAAGTAAAGACAATTATCATGATTTCACTACTCAGCCATGATAAAATGAAATAAATCTTAACCATTTGCAGCCATGTGGATGAAACTAGAGGCCATTATGCTAAGTGAAATAAGTTAACCAAAGAAAATTATCATATGATTTCACTCATATGTAGAATTTAAGAAACGAGGCAGAGGATCATAAGGGAAGGGAGGAAAAAATATAGTAAGATGAAATCAAAAAGGGAGACAAACCATAAGAGACTCTTAAGTATAAGAAACATACTGTGGGTTGTTGGTGGGAGGGGGATGGGACGATGAGGTGGGTGATGGGCATTAAGGAAAGCACAGGATGTAATTAACACTGGGTGTTAAATACAACTGATGAATCACCGAACTCTACCTCTGAAACTAACAATACACTACATATTAATTGAACTTAAATAAAATAAAATTTATTTTTTTAAAGATTTTACTTATTTGTTTGACAGAGAAAGAGATCATAAGTAGGCAGAGCAGCAGGCAGGGAGAGAGGGGGAAGCAGGCTCCCTGCTGAGCAGAGAGCCCCAATGTGAGGCTCAATCCAGGACCCTGAGATCATGACCTGTGCTGAAGGCAGAGGCTTAACCCACTGAGCCACTCAGGCACCCCAAATAAAATAAAATAAAATAAAAAAAGAATTATATGATACTAATTTTATAATTCCCAAATAAAATAAATTATGTAAGGTATTAATTTATATTAATATGTATGTGTACCTATAAACACAAACATATACTTGATCAAATAGTGAAATTATATAATTACAGGGGCACCTGGATGTATTAGTTGTTTGAGCATCTGCCTTTGTCTTGGGTTGTGATTTTGGGGTTCTGGGATAAAGCTCCTTATTGGGCCCCCTGCTCAGCAGAGGAGTCTGCTACTCCCTCTTCCTCTGCTCATGCTCTCTTTCTTGCTCACTCTCTCTCAAATATATAAATAAAATCTTTTTAAAAAATTGCAAATAGTATTTACCTCTGGGAATAGGCAGAGAGATGAGGTAAGGGAAGAGCACACTGATAAACTCAATAGTAAAAGGATATTTTAGTTCTTAAGCAAAGTGTTTGATGAGCAGATGTTCAATATATACATTGAGTCATGAACACAGAATAGGGTATAATCAACAAGTTAAAGAGTTAAATGTATCCAAAATCATTCCTGGTCCTGTAGTCATGAGAACAGATTTAAAGGGACAAGAAGATGGTGAAGTCTAGGGTAAAAATGATGAGCTCTGGTGGTAAAGTGAAGAGGCATAAATGCATTTGAGAAATATTTTGTGATAACACTCTTTAGGTGTAGGACGAATGCAGATGTTGAAGGCAGGAATATATTAATATGGTCTTCAGATTTTTTTTTCCTTGAGCAGCTGTTTTAAATGAATGAATCAATTTAACTGAGATTCAACATCAGCTCACATGTTTCCTCCAAAAAGACATATTTTCTATTCCAATCTAAAGGGGTTGTGCCCACCCCTACAGTCACTCCTAATTTACCTCATCCTGTTTTACTTTCTGTACAACACTTATCACTGTTTGAAATCATCTTATTTACTTAGTGGTAAACATGTTTATTGACTTTCACTTCCTGCTTAAATGTAAGTTTCCTGACCAGAGGGGCCTTGTTTGTCTTGTTAAACACTCTCTTACAAGCATCTGACAGAAGGAAAGGTATGCAGGAGGGGCTCATACATACTCACATGAACTCAAGAAGGAAAACAAAATGGCTAGCAAGGAAGAAAAAAAAAAAAAGAAAAGATAGGATAAAAAGGAAGGAAAGAAGGAAAAAACGAAGGAAGAAAAGAAGGAAGAGGGATGTAACATATTAGAGAAGATTCAAGAATTCTCTACTTTGTAAAGATACAAGAGGATATTATAGGCACAGAGTAAATTTACTCTTCCTTCTTAAAAGATTTTAACAGTATTCCATGGTGTGTAGGTCTGTGCATGTGTGCCAGTGTACATATATGTGAAAGTGAATTTGTGCCTGAATGACAAGTAACCTTTTCATAACTTCTTTTATTTGAATTGTCCTGCTCTGACCAATTTTTCAAATTCACATCTGTATGTCTAGTATGGATCTACAGTAGAATCATGATACAAGTTTGCTATTATGGTTAAAGCAACACAAATATGTTGAAATAAGAGGAGGATTAGGTCATCAGATTCATAAGCATCAGAGATCTTCCCTAGGTTTTACTAATAATTACTGAATACTGGGATACCAGTAATCATGAGGCATAGGCAGAACTGGCAGAGTTCTAAGACCATTAAGGCAGCATCAAAGTACATTCTGGCACAGATTAACATGTGATCACATCTTTCTCTAAAGGGAGCCAGTTTAGTCATGGATCTGGCATGGTTGGGCATATTCAGATAGCTTACACAAACTTTTGCCTCAAGACATACCCCATCAATTCATATATTCCAGGTGTGTTTACAATGAACGATCCTATACAGAGCAGAGGCATGTTGTTAAAATGATTTCATATACAAGGAATCTCCTGTCAAATAATCTGTTTATCAGAAGCTCTGTCATATGCATGAATCCTAATGACACACTCTGTCTTTCCTTGAGTAAAAAGCCCATGGACTGCTGTTTCTTACCCATTTTCTTCCCACCCAACCCTCTGACTTTGGTCAGTTTCTACTTACCATATATTTGTCAGATATCTTTTCATCCTTCAACAATATTTTATACAAAAGACAAAAGTCCCCTACACCCTAGCAATGACCAGCATTTAAACCATTCAATTTGGAGTAGGGATCCCTTTACTTTTTCCATTTTTTTTCTTTTTATAAACATATAATGTATTTTTAGCCCCAGACGTACAGGTCTGTGAATCGCCAGGTTTACACACTTCACAACACTCACCGTAGCACATACCCTCCCCAATGTCCATAACCCCACCACCCTCTCCCGAACCCCCTCCCCCCAGCAATCCTTAGTTTGTTTTGTGAGATTAAGAGTCCCTGATGGTTTGTCTCCCTCCTGATCCCTTCTTGTTTCATTTATTCTTTTCCTACCCCCAACCCCCCCACGTCGCATCTCCACTTCCTCATATCCTCATATCAGGGAGATCATATGATAGTTGTCTTTCTCCCTTTTTATAAAATATATTAAGTATAATAATACTCCTTCACAGGTTTGTTTGTTTGTTTTTGTTTGTATGTTTGTTTGTTTTTACCTCTCTCAGTAGTCAGGTTGTCTTTTTTCCCCCTCCATTATTTGTGTGTGACTCTTTTTATACTTGAATCTTTTCGTATCTGTTGATGGAGACATTTTCCTGCATAACTGTTCTAAGGGCAAACTCACTTCCTACTTTGTCCATTTGATTTCCACAGGTATTATATGAGTTGTGGAGCTGGTAAGACTCTCACAATAGTATCTAATCTGAAAATATAAATGCACTACATAATTGTGGTAGAGAGATTAATGTAATGTTGTTATACTACATATCAACTAAAACAACAATAAAACTCTATTTCTTCCCAAGAAGAAAGGCTTTTTCCACATACCACAAATCTAGTGACTGGGTTGTGATTGGAGAACCTTTTGTGTGTGAAATCCTGTATTGGTTAATATGTGTTTTATAGATGCTAGCCACCAGCTTCCAGATCTTACGTAGCACCACCTCTTTGTCTCCCACAGCAATGACAAGATGTTTTTTCATTTTTATTTTTTTCTTTTCCTTTTTTTCTGTGGAATCCCAAGCAGTTGCACCACAGGGAAAATAACTTCCCTTTTTATGTGTAGCACCAGGTCCTTAGAGAACAATGACAAAGCCAACTGCCCTGTGTTCCTGCCTAACTTGACTAACTTAACTAACATAATCTAACTTAACTAACCTAACTTAGGCTTCACATTGTGCTCCTTTCCATGCACCCCCTAGCTCAGCTCTTCAGCACTCCAGGAGCCTACTCCAGGATGTCTCTCGAGACATCAGATCCCATAGCGATGAGAATAGACTGGATGAGATTACAAACTTCCTCCTCAGGTTGTTGATGTGTATGATTTCCTTAAAGTCATTATTAGCTCTTTCACTTGCAACCTGCAGACTGCAAAGTGAATGACAGCTGAAGTCAACTATGTGCCAGATGAGCAATCACATTTTTCCTCCAAATAATCCAGATAAAGTTTTTAATGTACAGTTTGGAAGTCAGGGGTATCTCAATTTCTTTTGTCCAGAGAAAACGGATCTGAAGGTATTTTTCTGGCTTATCTGCAGGTTCTGTGAAAGATTTTAACTTATTTTTTATAGTGTTCAGGTATATATTTTGGTTATTCTAGCTCATGTAAATCTCAGAAATTTCATAAACTGGCCAGCTCTAAAATTTTAGTTGGATGTATCAACTACTCCCCATTAGCCATATTCGTAACTCTATTCTTTAATTCCCTATAAAGAGACAATGAACATGATATCACCAATGGACAACACCAACTTGCACTTAATGGGTAGCAAGCCCAAGTGCCACTTTCCTACATAAAGCAATTCCTTGAGAAATAAAATAGTGCTGTGCCAAATGGTAGACATATACTATGTTCTATTCCATAGGAATGAAAATTGTGCTTGGCTGGACTCCAAAATTCAAATGGAAAAGAAGGTGTTAGTTAGCCTACCAGTCCTCCTTGGTCTGTTGTACTCTCTGTACTTCCTCTACTGTATCAGTTATAGCTAAAGCATTTGGAGGAACTACTTAGTTTAATTCTTGATCATTCCTTATTGACTTGGTGAGCCATCTTCTTTATGCATTAGCTAGAGAGGACTATTAAATAAAGAGTCGGTGGGATTCCAAATTCCTGACTCAACTAGTTTCTTAACCAAAGCAATGGCCAAATCACCTCCCAAAGGCTCCACCTACTTATACCATCTCACTGGGCATTTCCACATTCAGACCATAATAAGAACATTTATTTCATCAAACTTCTTTTTTAACCTCAGGTAGTTACACTATTTAAGGAACATCTTCCAAGGAACCATGTCTCATAAATTCAGATTCCATTTTGTTACCCCTAAGCAAAGCTGGACAAGGCAGTTACAATCTGTTAAGGCATCCGCAAGGATAGGACACTCCAGCTAGTACCTACCATTAAGTATGTTTGCCAGCAGTTCTATCATTAATCTGTTTACAAGGATATTTGAGTGAGTCACCTGCTATACAATCATTTCCTGCTGAAGAAGTCAGCAACATCATTCATCTTTTGAGAGTCAGTGTCCCAAAATATCATTTCTCTTTTACCCAAACAGCATACCAATATCCTGACAAATGATGCCCAAAATACTGAATGAGGTATTATTAGTGAGAGCTAGTTTCAAACCACTTGCTGACTGACAGTTGCCTATCCCCATTACTCTTTTAGATCACTATGCATCGAGTCTCTGCAGAGAAATTTGGACTATTTAGACTCAAAGTTAGAGTCTTCTGTGGAGCGCAAGCTGAGATAATTTCAGAGTGCATGAATGATGAGTCATATGTGGGCAGACAACAAAACAGGTGAGAGTAAAGTCAAAGCAGACTCCGCTTCGCCTGCTTTTAAGGATACACGTATCTCTAATATGTCACCAGGGATTTATAGGAGCTCCAAGAGCTGTCTCCCAATTTTGACAGCTTTCATGTCTTTAGCGGAATAGAGGTTGTTTGTGGGCATAAATGTAACAGAAGGTCAGGTTAGAGATATAGCTCCAGATAAAATAAACAACATTCAGTATAAAGCCCAACTAAACCATCTGAAGATTTCTTATTTTAGACCCAATGGTTTGAAATGTGTTCACTGGCTATTAAACTAGATCATATTTAATTATATCTCACTACTCTGTAAAATATATGGCATTTAGAGATAGTCAGCCATAGAGTGATTGAGCAACATACTGTACAATGAGAACTGAGTATCTTATTCTATCTGTGAAATTTTAGACAAATGTTTCACATAAGCATTGTATTATTCTCCTTCATCACATTATAAATAGTTTTGAAATTTCTTTTTGGTGTCTTATCAGGACACAAACTTAATATTGACTAAGAATGGAGAAAATTTTAGCTGGATGATGACATATATATATGTATATATATACATATATATATGCTTTATAATGACATAAAGTAAATAAAAATGAGACTGTTCTCTGGGACCATATCTTTTTTTTTTTTGCTTTAAGTCCCACTTACTTTCTACTTGTTATACTGATTCCCTAGAGGATTAAATGACCTTCTGACAAGTGAATGCCTAAATCAGTTGGAATTATTAGTGGTAGCTATAGAACATTAACTTTTCTTATAAAGATGTATTTATTTTAGATTTAAGTTATTTTCTTAAGAATGTAAACTCTGTGAAGACTAAGTCTGCATGACTCACCTCTTCATCTTAGAACAGTGCCTGGCACACGGTAGGTGTTTAAAAAAATTCTATATGAATGAATAACATGATAGAATTATGTGAACATGTTCATAAGACATTGGGCATGCTCATGAGAAATATGTTTAATTTTTTAAAATTATGCCAAGATATATTGGATAGTCAGAGTGAGGTAGAAAATTGTATAGTGTTGATTTAACAATATTATTTATTGCTCCTTATGTAAATTACATTAGCAAGCAGGGCAGCACAGTGTCCCAGGGTGATATATTGATTTTTTTTTTTTAATGTTTGATCTATTAGTGTCAGAGTTGGGCTATTTCATGTAAATACACTTGGCCTTATACACTAACCCACAATTCCAGTCAGATTTAAAGACCTACAGCCAGAGAGAAACAAATAGCTTTTCAGTGAAAAAAAAAAAAAAGAGCTTATGGGTCTTGATTAACAGAGTGCTATTCAAAGCATTCACAGAGATGTGACAGAGAAAAGACTTCAGAGACCACCTTACCCTACACCTTTGTTTTTCAGGTGAAACAGATGCCCAAAGACAACTGATTGTTCTTGAAAATGCCAAAATCTGTAAGAGGATTGAGAGAAGAAAACAAAACAAAACAAAACAAAACAGGGCGCCTGGGTGGCTCAGTGGGTTGGGCCGCTGCCTTCGGCTCAGGTCATGATCTCAGAGTCCTGGGATCGAGTCCCGCATCGGGCTCTCTGCTCAGCGGAGAGCCTGCTTCCCTCTCTCTCTCTCTGCCTGCCTCTCCATCTACTTGTGATTTCTCTCTGTCAAATAAATAAATAAAATCTTTAAAAAAAAAAAAAAAAAAAAAAAAAACAAAACAACAACAACAGCAACAAAAGAAACTGACCTAAAAATTTACATGAACTTGGGATGCCTGGGTGGCTCAGTTGGTTGGACGACTGCCTTCGGCTCAGGTCATGATCTCCGAGTCCCAGAATAGAGTCCCGCATTGGGCTCCCAGCTCCATGGGGAGTCTGCTTCTCCCTCTGACCTTCTCCTTGCTCGTGCTCTCTCTCACTATCTCTCTCTCAAATAAATAAATAAAATCTTTAAAATAAAAAATATTTACATGAACCTAAGAAGTCAGGATTTTTCTTAAAGATTTTATTTATTTATTTGAGATACAGAAAGAGCACGCGCAAGAGACCATGAGTTGGGGGTGGGCAGAAGAAAAGGAAGAAGCTGACTCCCCATTGAAGAGGGAGACTAGGGGTCTATCCCAGGACCCCGGGACCATAACCTGAGCCAAAGGCAGATGCTTAACTGACTGAACCACCCAGGTTCTATACATGAAAATTTCTCTTAATTTTAATACAAGCAATCTTGAAAAATGTAGCTTTTACATGAAATTCTGTCTCGGGTGATTTGTAAAGTTCAGTGCAATTTCAAGCTACTGTAACCTTTGGATTAATAATGAAAGTACAATAAGTGCCATTTCTTAATATTAATACATCCAAATGCATCTAAAGGCATTTCTGCTGCCACTTAAGACAAAATGGCTTTTTTATTTATTTACTTACTCATTTATTTATTTTTACTTGACATACATGCTTCTTCCTGAACAATCTCTAAGAGGTAATTTAAAAATCTTCTTTGGTCCAACAAGTTTTATCAGTTGTGAATTCTGATTCCTTACACTTTGTTTATCTCCACACCACCTCTTAAATCCACATTGCCATTTGGGTGACTCAGATTGTTAAGCATCTGCCTTTGACTCAGGTGGTGATCCCAGGGTCCTGGGATAGAGCCCTAGTTTCCCTGCTCAGCAGGGAGTCTGCTCCTCTCTCTACCCCTTCCCCACTTGTGTTTTCTCTCTCTCTTTCTCTTTCTCATTCTTAAATGACTAAATTTTCCTCTTCTAATTGGCTTCCCATCACCATTATTATCCCTACTTTCCTTCCCCTCTCCAAATAGTAACAAAGATGATTTAGTTGGGGCGCCTGGGTGGCTCAGTGGGTTAGGCCTCTGCCTTCGGCCCCGGTCGTGGTCTCAGGGACCTGGGATTGAGCCCCACGTTGGGCTCTCTGCTCGGCAGGGGGCCTGCTTCCCCCTCTCTCTCTGCCTACCTCTCTGCCTACTTGTGATCTCTCTCTCTCTCTGTCAAGTGAATGGAATCTTTAAAAAAAAAAAAAAAAGATGATTTAGTTAAAACAAAGATAATGCTATGTTACACCCCTGCTTAAAATTCCACAATGGCTTCCTGTAAAGCCCTGACAGGTCTTTTTGTTGTTGTTGTTGTTGTTCCTTTGTTTGTTTTTTATGATTCCTGACTTAAGTTTTGATTGCCAACACATTCACTGCAAAGAGGCATCCACTTCAAACATAGCTATCTCAAAGAAACACATTGCTAACCTCTAGATAAAATGTCAGGCTACCTACCTCCCACTGAGTCTCCTTTGTTTTAGCGATCTTGGTTGATTTCTCTAACTGACCATTTGGGCCACTTGTCTTGTCTTCTCCCGTATTTTCAATTCCAGCTCTTATGTTTTATATTCCCAAATAAAGACTGAACCCATATAACCCTAGGCCTCCACCCTCAACCCCAATAAAAGCAGAACCCTTAGTGGTGCACACACATGGGCTCTCTCTCTGCATGTGACCCTGCTGTGTGACCCTAGGTGTATTGTGCTTTGCAAGTAATAAACTTTATATCCAGGTCTTTTTTTTCAGAGTTTTCTTATGGTTCCTGCTGAAGGGCATTTTGCAATCATAAAAAGAAGCACAAGAGTAGGTCCAGTTGTAACAATGGTTTGAAAAGGGGAGATATCTATGGGAAATTAACACCTTTGAGCTCTTATTCAGTAGCAGGCTTTATAATAGATGTTGAGTATAAGCAGGGAAAAAAAATTGTCTTAACCCTACTTCCATGTATCTTTTAATTTAGAGAAGTAAACTAATACATATTTATCATATCTCAGTTTCCCCTTCTCTTTAAAATGGTAGCTACAAAAAATAATAAAATATAATAGTACTTCCTGCGTTATTCTAAGGTATTCACTTAAAATAGTGCTTTGTACATACTAAGTGTTCAATGTCTCTTGGCTGTTATAACGTGTGGTGATAATAGCATTAAAATTGTAATGAAGGGGAGCCTGGGTGGCTCAGTCATTAAGCATCTGTCTTCAGCTCATTTCATGATCCCAGAGTCCCGGGATCCAGCCCTGCACTGGGCTCCCCGCTTGGCTGGGAGCCTGCTTCTCCCTCTCCCTCTGCCTATGACTCCCCCTACTTGTGCTCATTTCCTCTCTGTCAAATACATAAATCAAATCTTTAAAAAAAATTGTAATGAAGGTGATGAAGGAAACAAATGCACTGAGGTAAGAGCAGGAGGTGGCTGGGATAGAGGGGAGATGTAGTCTCTGTTGAGGTATGGCAGTCTGTTTGGGCTCCCTGAAGAAGTGACATTCCAAATGCAATCGCAATGATGAGAGGGAACCAGCACTGAGACACTAACAAGAAATATGTTTCAGGAAAGAGAGACCATATATGGTGAAAGCAAAGGAAGAGCTTATGATCCTTGCGGAACTAAAAAGCAGCTAACATAGCTGGACCGTAGCAGCAACAGGGTAGAGGGCATGCAAAGGATGTGGAGAGAGAAAGTGCTTGATTGCCCTGCCTTCTGGGCTAAGCATAGGGTTTTTAAAAACCTGTTCTTATGATTTTATTGTGAGTGCACTGGCAGACCACTGGAGAATTTTATATAGATGAAAACCATACTCTGATGCACCTTTTAATGCCTATATCTTAGATGGATATAGATCTTTGGAAGGTGGTTCATAGGGAAGCAGAGACCACGTTAATATATAAATATGTGATGAATGAGATCAGGATACTTAATGGTTCTGCAGACCTATGTGTCAGCTTTACTGCAGTAACAACCCCCAAGTCTTAGTGATTTTGAAGAACAAAGGAGTATTTCTTGTCCCCATTCCATATTGACTGCTTATCTGTTGTGACTCTGATACATTCTAACTCTGTAGCCCAGTGTGGGTAGGCTGCAGCTTCACTCCACACGTCTTTGCATGTTGCCACCCAACCTTGAAGAACAACCCCCAATGGGACATGCTTACTCCAATAGTGCAGGGCAGAAGCAGAGAATAATAGAAATACTCTAGGACTCTAAACATTTCTTTGTCATCGGCTTACTTTCCAAGGGTGGAAGTAAGTCGCAGGGCAAACCCAATATTCATGAGGCAAAGGAGAAGAAGACATCATAGGGGAAGTAGACATCATAGACAATCACAAGGATCTGAAGTTGTCCCTAAGAGAAAGTCGCTGCTCTACAATGAAGTCTCTGTTCTGTCTCTGCACATTATTTTCTTCTTTTAAATGTTTATATCTCCCCCCCACGCCCTGTTGCAGCTTTAAGCGGAGAGTACTCCTTTTTGTGTGGAAAGAATAAGAACCCATAAAAATCTCCTCATCTCTATTTATAAACTAGTATTTAGATGATATGCTTTACAAAATAGTTTCAAGTTGTCATCCTCAGAGTTGAGAGACATCTCAGTGGATTTCTATGTACTACCAAGAGGCGAAAATAATAGCAATAAAAAGAGCGACTACTGTTTGCTGGATGATTACTATATGCTAAGCATTTTGTGTACATTACTTCAGATCCACATTAAAACCCAGTGAGGGAGGCATTTTCTCCCTTTTTTGATTGATTCAACTGGGGTTTGTAGAGTTGAAGTTATTTGCCTGAAGTCAAAGGTGCTGAAGGATGAGCTGGATCCAATCCCCAGTCCAAAACCTCTTACCTAAAGTGCCACCAGCTTCTCTTGTTCTGCATCTTGTAGGAACATGAACAGATGCTCTGGAGGAGAAGCAGAAGCATCACAATGAATGTGCTCTTTACTTGGGCTTAGTATGTGGGCAAAAATGCCTATTTCGCTACTATTTGTTTCTTTTGTTCTTTCATGGTAAGGTTTAAGTATGCTGTTTCATAATTAAGATATCCACTACTCATTAAACATTAATTTTGAGCTCTGACAAGTTACAGAAAAGAAATTTTGAAACAACTCAGGATATAGTGAAAAAGAATATGATTCTGATTAAAGGGTATGTCTGAGATTTGTGGAAAGGAATGAAAGACTATGACCTTATTGCAGTACATGCTCTTACATTAGTCTACAGCTAAGTATCTTAAATACCATAATTCTAACATGTAAATCAGAGATGATCAATGAATCAGATAAGATCTATTCAATAACCAGTGTCTAGATATTTCAAAACCATGGCTCTACATGAAGCATTTTCAAATGGTTAAACAGGCATTTTCCTGGATACTGTTTACTCGTCTGGAGCTCTGTCTCTACTCTGTCTCTAAACTGACCTCCTGTTACATATCTGCCTACAAACCAACTCCATTTTGTAAAGACACATGAGAGTTGTCAACAGAAGGCACTGCTCTTGGAGTGCCTATAAATCCCTGGTGACGTACTAGATAGGAGTCTTTTTTTTTTTTTTTTCAAGATCTTATTTATTTATTTGACAGACAGAGATCACAAATAGGCAGACAGGCAGGCAGAGAGGGAGGGGAGTGAAGCAGGCTCCCCACTGAGCAGAGAACCCGACGCGAGGCTCGATCCCAGAACCCTGAGATCATCACCTTAACCCACTGAGCCACTCAGGTGCCCCTAGATAGGAGTCTTTAAAAAAAGGTGAAACTGAGTCTGCTATGACTTCACTATCTCTCGCTTTTGTTGGCTGCCCCCATGTGGCTCCTCATTCATGTGCCCTCAGATGGTCTCATCTTGCTCTCCACAGGACTTAACTCCGAGCTGAATAGTAGAAATTTCTCTATGGCTACTGGCTGCATGGTAATCATAAGGAACAATAATGGGCCCAGGCATCTGTTGGTCAGCCAGAGATTTGTTATCTCATTATAATCTTTTGAACAACCCACTGAGGTGTGATTGCCCTCATTTTTCAGATGAGGTTACTGAAACTCAGAGAGTTTACATTTCAAGCTCAAGGTCAATGGGCAATAACAACTGCCCAGTGGGTTGTTCCAAAAATTATAATGTGTTAACAAATGTATAACCGTATCTGGTACTTCGTATATCTAATCCCCTCTTCTGAAGAAACTAGAAAGACTGCCAGCAATCCGTGGCTAACTTACCATACTTCGCTGCCAACCTAAATACCTTCAACACTCTATCTTTCAAGTTTAACCATCAACCTGAAAATGTGAGGGCTCACCCGCACATAAAAGATAGCAGTGATAAATATGAAAAACAACTACAGTTATAAATATAGTCATTTACCTTGGGAGAAAAAAATAGTGACTATCTTTTTGATTTCTGCATTCCTAAGGGGATTTTGCATATTGATAACATCAATTTTAAAAGAACTGCATGGAAACTTATTGCCAAGTCAAAAAAAAATAGTAATAACCCTGCCAGATTTATATCTATATATTTCAATGTTTTAACCAGGCACAAGACAAAGTTCTTTCAGCCAATATGGTGGGAAGGAAAATTTAACCCATGTTTAAAATGAGTTATGCAAACACTTCTGGTTGTCAGAAAATCCTATATTTGAATTCTCTGCATTCCCACTTAGTTTTGAGCAGCACTTTTAATACTATTACAGTTACAGTATGAAGGAAAAATTAGCAGAATATACCTTTACTTTAATTAGAACTATTAAATTTAGAGCAGAAGCCAGCCTTAGATTATACTTGAAGGTACCTATTCTTGGTTCTTATTCACCCCACAGGGCTTGCATGTGGAGGGCCCATGAAAAGGCTTCAAAGAGTTCATGAATCCCTGAAACTTTATAAAAATATATTTGCATATTTCTCAGTGTGGGTTTACAGCTTTCATTAGATTCCAGCATGGCTGGAAAATAACCAGGCACTTGCTTTCCACAGCACCTGTGCTAATTTAGAACCTCAATTAGCATTTTTAAGATGCTAAATCCAAGGTGCAATATCCCAATGTTGGTGCCATAAATGGATATTCCAGTGATAACAGTTGGAGGAAATGCTTCTACAACAAATAAACTCAGAATCCAAAGAAACTTTAAGGATAATCTATCTTGATTCCCCTTTTGTTCTTGACTAACAAATATTTACTTTTGCACTATTTATAGAGAGCTTTAACTGTGTGAGTAGTTTATTGCTTTAGGCAGCGGTTGGTTAAAAAGTTAATATAAATAATGAACACTGTCAGGAGTGACAGTCCAAGAAAGAGCCGCCAGAAATACGACTCCTCAAAAGAGAGTAAGTGGCTCTCTCATGAAGCACTCTGCTTTTTCAAAAGTGGATCATTACCTCCGATGAGCAAATTACTGACCAACTTCAACATCCTCTCCAGTCACAAAAAATTAAGTAGCATCCAATCCTTTCCTCTAAAAATGAAGAAAATGAGTATTATCACATTTGAATGACTTAATCTTTCAACTAAAGCCAAAATTTGCCACCAGAAATCTCAAATTCCAGATCATTTGGTGTTTTTACCACACTGAAAGAATTTATCATGGATGGATCTAGAGGGTAAGTGAAATAAGGCAGTCAGAGAAAGACTCATACCATATGATTTCATTCATATGTGGAATTTAAGAAACAAAAGAAATGAACAGAGGAAAAAAAAAAAAAAGAGAGAGAGAGAGACACCAAAAAACAGACCCTTCAGAGAACAAGCTGATGGTTGCCAGAATAGAGGTAGGTGGAGGGATGGGTGAAATAGATTATTGGGACGAAGAGCACACTCTTTGTGAGCATTGAATTATGTATAGAATAGATGAGCATTGAATCATGGAAAGAATAGTTGAATCACTAGATTGTACACCTGAAACCAAAGGAAGACTGTATGTTAACTATAATGGAATTTTTTAAAAGAAGCCTTCATTGATTAACTGATTTTTGCCTGATAGCTTCTGTGTAAACCCTCCAATGACTAGTGCCCTTAAAATAAGATAATTACAATGTTGTTAAATTAAGGGTAGAAGGCGGAACAAAGTCATGTAGTTTCTCCCTCCACATTCATCACATGCTTTTCCACCCTGTTGCTGCTACCATCCATTACATTAGACTCTTTTCAGCTCTTCAACTCTTTTAACAACTTCTTCATTTTCTTTGAATACAGGGTCTCTTTTTCCTGGAACATGTTTCTCCTCATAGTCTCAGTACTGGCTCCTTTTTATCATTGTGATCTGTTTGAATGTCCGCTCTTCAGAGAAGCCAAAGCAGACCACCGTACTTCTGTAGATCTTTGCAACTGCCCTCCTCCCTGGCATTTTCCCCTATTACTGCATTGCTTTACTTTCATTCACTGTCTTTGCAATTTGAACACACAATCCACTAAGGTAACTGGAATTTCTCCACGTGCCCATCTATCCACTATCAAGACAGATGCTGCAATGATAAAGTTGGCCAAAACTAACTTTTCCTCACAGTTTACACTTAATTCTCAAAAATTTTATAAGTAAATTAAAATTAAAAATCAGAAAATGTATATGGGGAAGAGATGCTGTTCAGATAACCTCAAATTAAAATCAACATCATCAGTACTTTTAATATTTCATACCTTCCATTGTATTCCATTATGCAAGAACGAGCATAATGTTTAGCAATAAATTATTAAACCATAATACTGTAAGTTACCATAGTGATAAGGAATGTTTAATAATATAACCCTAATAACATACTGGGCTCCTGTGGCCCACTAAGTGTAAGGCACATTTAACAGTTAGTTCACAGCCAAAAATAAATGAACAGTAAGTCATTATTTATCTGCATTTTAAATGGTTACATAGAATTTGATTTCAACAAACATTTTTACATATCCGTTCTTTTTGTCCCCAATTCTCTTTTAAGCATTACATAAACCAAACTCCTAAAATCCCTTCATAGGATAGCCTAGGAATTTTTTGGTCTCTCTCTCTCTCTCTTTTCCCTAGCTTTTCTTGTCATGTGCATATTCTCCACAGATAATTTTTTCTCCATTTGTTAGTGTCTTTTTCTCATTCTCTTTCTGGTTCACAATTTTATCATTGTGTCTCCTCTAAACCTCTATTGCAGCATCAAGCAACAACTTGAAAATGGATGCTTTTCCTTGGAGAGATGAGGATCAAGAAGGAGGCTAAATCCGACTGGACAAACACTAGTGATAAAGGTCAGAAAATCTTCACGGGTCTTTATTTCTATATACAACTCACACTCATAAACTGTAATGACACTTGTGTTTCTGAAAAAGGTCTTCATTTTCATTCCATAAGAAGTCAGAAGACTTAACTCTTTTTTAAAGAACAAGTGGATTATGGTCTTGTTTAGTTGTTTAGTTTGGTGCATGGTTATACCTTATAGATTACTAAGGTTGTGGGCAAAGAGTAGGTAATTATGAAATCAAAATAGGCATAAATGTTTCAAGAGAATATAGGCAAGACAAAAAAGAAATTTTGGAGATACAATATACAATCATGAGAATAAAACATTGAAATAGAGTAAAAACTATACAGATTTTTTTAATGAGAAAAATGGTGAAATTTTATGCAGTACCAATTCACTAAGAATAAGCTATGGTGAAAAAATATAAAAATATGGTAAAGGATTAGACATCAATGAAAGATAGATCAATGCCCCTTCATGTGTGTATAAAAGCAACACATGGAGAAAATTTTATAAAGGATCTTAAATATAGTACCCAAGAGTTGTCCATGAATCCTCATGCTGATATTGAAGACTGAGTACTGAACATGAAAAATATTAACACCCAAATGTATCATAGATAAATTTCAGAACATCAGTGACTTAAATAAACTCTTAACTGGTCTGTACCTAGCTTAATTTTTAAGCAACAATATATTTTCAGAGGCCATTAGAGCATACCTTCAAAATGTTGATAAAATCTCTGGAAATCTAGAATTTAATATCAAGTGAAACAATCATCCAAGAGTGACAGCAAAACAAAGACATTTTCAGGTAAACAAATACTAAGAGAATTCACAAGTTACAGACCGAACTGTTAAAGCTAATTCTTCAATAAATGTGAACACAGAGGGAAGAGGAGAGATACCAACAAAAATCATGAACATCGGTGGACAGAATATTTGACAAATGTAATTAACTAAAAACTGGAAAAAAAAAACCTAATGTTTTATGTCCAGAAAATATTAAAACTAAAATTTAAACAACACAAAAACCCATAAAAAACTGTTTTCGTTTGTATTTAAAACATGATTTCTGGAGGAGTAAAAAATGCTTAATAACTTTAAATTTTTGAAATAAAAATATATGGTTAATCATGAATGCTAAATATATGTAACAGAGTATATAGTGATAAATGTATAAGAATTAAAGCTAATTTTTCAGCTAATCTAGAATCTACACACACACACTTTTATATATATTTACATATATATTTTACATATGTTCATATATATGCATATATTTTTACAGAGAGAGAGAGAGAATGAATAGAGATATAATCCACTGCTTCCAATAAGCAACGTGACAAGAGGAAGAAAAATACAGGAAGAAGAAATCAAAGTAATAGGGTGGGAAAGAGAAGCAAAGAAACCAAGGAATAAGATTGCTGATTACTGATTAAAGAAAAGGAGATTAAAAGATACAGAATAATAATGTCAAAACGAGAAGGGGTGAGGGGGAACCTGGGAGGCTCAGTCAGTTGAGCATCTCACTCTTGTTTTTGGCCCAGGTCATGATTTCATGGGTTATGGAATCAAGGCCCATGTTGTGCTCAGCAGGAAGTCTGCTTGAGATTTTCTCTCTCCCTCTCTCTGCCGCTCCCGCTATTCACACGCTCCCTCTAAAATAGATAAATTTTAAAAAGTGAAATAAAATGAAAAGGGGTCTATGGGGGGCTTGGGTGATTTAGTCCATTAGACCTCCAACTCCTGATTTTAGCTCAGGTCATGATCTTAGGGTGGTGAGATCCAATCCTGCATCATGCTTCACAATGGGCCTGGAGTCTGCTTAAGATTCTCTCTCTTCCTCTGTGCCTCAGCCCTCCTCTCTCTGTCTCTCTTAAAGAAGAAAGAAAGAAAGAAAGAAAGAAAGAAAGAAAGAAAGAAAGACCTGCAAACAAATTTATAATTAAATTTTTTAAACATTTTTTAAAAATCTGCTAATTTACTGGAAAATTCTATATTACCAAGAGTGATTCATGGAGAATTAGGATTATAAATATATCCATTAAATTATTTGTCAAAATAGGGGTGTCTGTGTAGCTCAGTTGGTTAAGCATCCAACTCTTCGTGTCAGCTCACATCATGATCTCAGCATCCTGAGATCAAGCCCCATGTCAAGCACTTCTTTCAGCAGGTAACCTGCTGGAAGTTTCTCTTTTCTTTTCCATCTCCTTCCACCTCTCCCTCCCCCTGACCATGCTGTCTCTCTTAAATAATTTAAAAAAATAATAATAATTGCCAGGATGCCTTGGTGACTCAGTCACTTAAGCATCTGTTTTTGGCTCAGGTCATGATCCCAGGACCCTGGGAGCAAGTCCCTCATCAGGCTCCTTGCTCAGCAGGGAGCTTATTTCTCCCTCTGCTGGCCACTCTGCATGCTTGTGCTCTCTCTCCCTCTCTCCCTCTGACAAATAATTAAATAAGATCTTTAAAAACAAATTAATTACCAAAATATTTATGACTTCCCAACACAAAAGACCAGGTTCCAATAAATTTGCAGCAAATTTTGATAAACCATTAAGGAATTCTCAGCATCAGTACTGGAAGACAGTAGAGTGAGACTTAACAATTCTGTGGGAAAATTATTTTCTATTGAGAATTTAATACAGGGCGCCTGGGTGGCTCAGTGGGTTAAGCTGCTGCCTTCGGCTCAGGTCATGATCTCAGGGTCCTGGGATCGAGTCCCGCATCGGGCTCTCTGCTCAGCAGGGAGCCTGCTTCCCTCTCTCTCTATGCCTGCCTCTCTGACTACTTGTGATTTCTCTCTGTCAAATAAATAAATAAAATCTTTAAAAAAAAAAAAGAGAATTTAATACAGGGACACATTATCAATCAAGGATAAAGAAAAAATGATTACATACTTTAAGGGACAGATATTCAAATCATGCCTTCCATACAATCTCTTAATATATTTTTGAAGCAAATATGGATACTATGTACTGAACATCTTGTATACCCATTACTCAGATATCACAGATTTGTTGCCTCTTAAACGTTCTGTACCTGAATTTACTCTTGTAAATAAAATAATGCATTTAGTTTAACTCCTCTATACAACACTTAGCAATGTAATTCCTATCCCTTTTTCCTCAAAGATAAGAACAGCCCGAACTTATCACAACCAAATGTGTTTGGATTTATATATAAAATCACATAATGATTTATATATATAATCATATATTGCATATCTAAAAATAATATTACTCCACATGTTTATATAAAAGATAGTCATTATGGATCCTCTCCAACTGGTCTTTTTTTTTTTTTAATATGCTATGTTAGTCACCATACAGCACATCATTAGTTCTTGATGTACTGTTCCATGATTCGTTGTTTGCATATAATACCCAGTCCTCCATGTAATCCGTGCCATCCTTAATACCCAGGGCAGGGGAAAAGCAGAGAGAGAGGAACTAGCAGATGCCCAGCTGCAGGGAGCCCAACATAGAGCTCCATTCCACGATCCTGAGTTCACGACCAGAGAGGAGACCAGGAGCGGGAGACCTAACTGACGGAGCCACCCAGGTTCCCCAGCAACTTGCTTTTTCAAACTTCTATTTTTAGATTTTTTAATATTTATACATTTAAATCTTGCATTCTTGTTTTTACTGTTTTATAGGTTCCAACCTAAGAATGCACCAGAGGTTATTTACCTATTCTTTTCTCCTTGGACATGCTGAGCATTTCTTTCTTGTATGTGTCTCCTTTTGTATAATAATGACAACATTCTAAATTTTCTACATCATGCCACATTTCTTTCAAAAGTAAACTGACCTTTTCAGTTGTATATGCATCTGGGACTTGGTGTTGTCATATTTAACTCTGTGTCAATTTGAAATGATGTGAAATGATGGTACTTCGGTTTACATCTTACAAATCAATAGTATGGTTAAGCATTTACATGTTTCTGTTCAGTCCTAGAAAGCTTTCTTATGTGGCTATTTAAGATTATGTTTCAGCAAAATCAAACAGTAAGCCAAAAAAATAAATAAATAAATAAAGAATGACAGGATCAGAAAGTACATAGTCTGTTATAAAACAGTTGTAAAACAGTCCTAGGGTAACAACTGTGGGGGCATGGCCAAAAAAAATTTAAAAAAATTTAAAAATACCTGATAGATTATCTTTGTCTTTATGTTTCTCAAAATTATAATGAGACATTACAGATTTCTGAAGGAAGATTGAAAAAAATGTTGAAAAAGTAATAGGTACATGGGACATTCAGCCTACTAATAAAATAGGAAATAATTATTAACTCAAGGAAAATCAAGGGCTATAAAAGATCTGGTCAAAGTAACTGGGAATCAGGATGCCTGCATGGCTCAGTCCGTTAAGCATCTTCCTCTAGCTCAGGTCATGATCCCAGGGTCCTAGCATGGAGTCCCACATCCGGCTTCTTGCTCACCCAAAAGACTTCTTCTCCTTCTGCCTGCTGCTCCCCCTACTTGTACTCTCCCTCTCTCTCTGACAAATGAATAAATAAAATCTTAAAAAAAAAAAAAAGTAACTGGGAAGTAAATGTGGTTTGATTTCATTGCTGCCCAGACCCCACCTCAAGAGATGGGCTGTCAATCCAACATTGCATTGGTTGGCCTGTGGAAAGCCTTAAAACCTGAGCATTTCAAACCTACCCTGCCTGCGCTAGCGGAGGCCTTAGGATACAGTCTGTGCAAGGTGGGTGTCTCTCATGCCCTGCGTACAGCATGCAAGCCAAAATTACTTCCAGGTGAAGGTCACTGGAAGCAGCCAGAGGCCCCCTATTCACTAGTCCCACTGAAATAAACAAAAGATGACAGTTCTGGTTGGTACTGGAGCCAAAAGTACTGCAATATATGATAACCTAAGAATTTTCCTGGACCCTTCAGTGCCATCAGTGGTTACAAAGGGCAAATGACTATCACATTGTGCTAACTGGGAGTTCTCCATGAGAAAAACCTCCAAAAGAGGTTTTTCTTTTTTTAATACCAGATAACATTTGAATGGTGATATCCTATAAGGTCAAACTCTGTAAACCTTTATTGGTGAATTCTGCCTCTGGGTTAGAATAATCAAAACCAGTGCTGAGGGGAAGCACCAACTGGGAACCAGTAAGTCTACCACTCCTTTGAAAAGTGGTAATTTTCAACCAATATGAACTGACTGGAGAACATAAAGAAATAGTAGAAACTAATCCAAAAACTGTACCAAGTGGATATTTCATGCCTCACCTGCCATGTTTTCCATGGCCTGGTGTGGTCAGTAAAAAAGCCACATGATCATGGTGGATGACCAAAGACTACAAAGAATTGAACAAGGTAGTACCCCTCATTTAAGTGGCTCTGCGCAATATTCCCACCATCTTAGATACTTTGGTCATGGCCCCAGGAGTACTCCAGGGGGTACTAGACTTACCAAACACATTTTTCAGTATACCCCTGCCTGCTGAGTCACAAGATCAGTTTCCCTTCATGTGGAAAGGGCAACAGCAGATCTTTCAACAGCTTCCCCAGGACCCACAATATGTCATAAGATAGTAACCCAAGATCTGCCCATGTTTTTCTTCCCCACTTGAGTCAAACGGAGCCATTACTCTGATGAAATCATGTTATCATTGAAGACTTGTTCTGCAATAGGACGCTCCAAACTTTGCTAGAACATGTATAAGAGAGATGAACAGTGAAACCACAGAACATTCAAGATCCAGGCACTGCTATAAAGTTTTGGTGAGTCATATGGCCAGGTAACATATACATTGTCCCCAAAACAATAATTGAAAAGATGTAAGACTATCCAACTCCCGAGAATGTAAAAGAAGTACAAGCTTTTGTGAGGATTTAAGGGTATTGAAGGACTTTTATTCCTTAGTTGGCATAATGCTGTCATCCCTTTATATTGCCTAATGTCAGAAAGGTACATGTGGGACGGGGGATCAGAGGAACAAGACTCCTATGAGAAGGCAGAATAGTAGTGAAAGCAGATCAATGCTCTGGGAATTTCCACAGCAGAAATATTGTTTGAGTTAAATGTATCTGTGATTCAAAAAAGTATGGGTTGGGCATACTTACTCTGCAGAGACAGCAGGAGAGAGCACCCCAGGAATAATTGTCCCATTTCTGGAAAAGGGCAGAAACATGATATGCCCACCATAGAATAATAACTCCTAGCGGTATACTACAACACTCCTTCAGGTACAGCCTCTCACAAAAGAACAGTGTATTATAGGAAGAAATTCCCTGCCTGCCAAGGAGTGGGTTGAAAATACATTCTATCAATCCACCTCTTTTATGGCTCAAGCTCCTACATTGCCTAAATGGCATGCCTATTTGCAACAGAGGAGCACCCAATCCACCAGCCCACTGTCTCTTGAACTGCAGGTGTTATTAGTCTCAGTAGTGTACGAAGATCCTCCAAATTCCCCTGCCTCTATTCTTGTGGTGGCTCCTGTGGCCTGTAGAGTGAGAATAGGGTAAATTCCTAGATGGCTATATATATGGGTCCAGTGGAGGCAGTCCATCCACAGGAGCTACAGCCACTATTCAGTCTAACACTGACACCATCTGGATGAAAACAGGAATGAATCACTGTAATGACTGGGCTGAATGCAGAGCTGTTTGGCTGGTGATCACCCATGAGCCCTGGCCATTAACCCTTTGTACTGACAGTTGAGCTATTCTAAAGGGACTAACCTTATGTATTGGACAATGGGAAGTGGAGGGCTGGATGATCATGATTCAATCATTATGGTGTCTAGATATATGGACAAACATTTGGGTTCATCTGCAAAAGCCTGAGGCAGTTCTGTTTCCATATCCCAGTACCTAATACACTGATACCCCATGGCAAATAGGAAACTGATACCCTAATTCATGTACAAGCCTTAGCAACTGATCCATTAACAGATTCAGCCAATTGAGTGCAGTGAAAGAGTGGCCACCACAGTGCCCAAGTGGTATGCCATACTGCCAAGTGTGCTGTATAGCCTTTGAATTACAGTGACTTGACTGATGCAGAAATAGTATGTCTGATGTTCTTAACAATGCCCAAGGCACCTGCCAAAAAAGTTTGGAATCATCTGCTGGAGTTCCCAACTGGTAAGGAATTGGCAAATTGATTATACTGGCCCACGCTCTCTAAAAGACGGTTCTAAATATGCTTTGGTTTCTGTGGACACTAAATCTGGCCTCACCCAAGCTTTCCCATGTCACCACACAAACTGGGGAACAAATTAGGAAATGTAGAGGGTGAATACCTTGTACAAAAACCCTCATCAAATGAAGAATGTTTGGGGGTCACATTTCAAAGGTCGTGATATCTAAGACTAGGCAAAAGAACATGACATTGAAAAAGGTTCTATTGCCCTCATAACCTGCAAGCAGGAGATTGATAGAAAGGACAAATAAAATATAAAAGCAACAGATGAGATAACTAACAAGTAAAACCACTTTGACTGGCTAGACTGGAAAAATACTATCCCAGTATTTGAATGATCAACTGTATGTAGGGCCTGTTCCCTCATATGTCAGACTGGGGACCCCTGCCAAGACACCCAATACCATGAAAGTATGAAAGACAGCCATTGCCCCAAGTCTCCCTGTGGATTGATATATTATGCTGTTGAGAATACTGTGTCCTATTACACCTGGGAAAGAAGTAGTCTACTGGAATTTACAATGGGATGTCCCATTGGGATAGATGGGTTAGTTACTTTGTACCCCTAGGTAAGTGAAATATTAAAAAAAAATAAAATCCAGTAATATTTAATCAAATATAAAGTTTGACCATTAGGGCTATTTTTTGTTTATTATATGAAAATCTGTGCATATAGACACATTGTGTATAAAAATATGTACTCCATCTCAATACATAAAAACAAAGACAATCTCTGAGAAACTCTGCTAGATGATTTAGAAATTTACTCTGATAATGATAGCATTGATAATAAAGAAGTATATGTAAGTTTGAATAAACATTCTCATTAAATGTGACTGGGGAAAGTTATCTCTAAATTAATGCATTTACATAATATTGAATTAATGTACACATTTAATAGTATAAAGTATTTCATTTATCTCTTCTACATTATTAAACATCCAAATTTGCAAGTTTATAAAAATGGGAAACTTCATGTTTGCAATTTCTTTTTGAGAAATGTGGGCCACATGATATTTAAGTTTACTTTATATTTAACCATTTAGGGCATGATGTTTAGGATATTTGTTTATTATTTGTTTTTATTACCAAATTAGATCTCTTAAGGACAAATTAGTTTGCCTAGTTTTCATTTTTTATATATCTTTTTTATCATTGATGATTGTGTTTCTGACATGAAAAACTGAAAAATGATAGGCCTGGGATAGTTTTCTTTAATAATTTGATGGTGTCATCACACTCACTAAGAACTGCTCCTCAGTAAACTATAAAAGGTGAGAGATAGAGGTCTGAGTGAAGAGATTTTCATACATCTTTCCAAGGATTCCTTGCCTACTCATTTTGCTGTAAAGCAAATCCCTCAATTATGAATCTATAGCTACCAGCTAACATTCTTTCTTCTGTATGTTCCATTTCAAACAAGGTTGTCTTTCAGAAATTTCATAGCAAATATCGAGGAAGTGAATTCATAACACATATTGTTTACTAGTCATTATTTTTTCACTGCTTTGTTTTCTATTGAAAGAATAAATCATTATGGGTATGATTGTCAGATTTAGCAAATAAAAATAAAGGGTACCAAATTAATTTAAATTTCAGATAAAGGATGGGTGGAACACACTTATACTATATAGTTGTTATTGTTTTCCTGAAATTTAAATTTAACTGAGCTTGATATTTTCTTGCAAACCTAATTATGCATCACTGCTAACATAAGCATACCTTTTTATTTATTTAAGTCCACTTACATGGTCATTATACTCTTTTTCATACACTATGTGTTTAGTCTTCCAAACACATACGCACACACAAACACAAACAATAATAAAATAAAACTTGTTGAAATTTAAGGGCAATCCAAGGTCTAAATGATTTGGAGAGGAATAGACAATTGAGAAAAATATGCTACCTTCATTACTGATAGAACTGATACTGGCTTAGTTGGACAACAAATAATGGCATTTCTTGTAGTGAATCCCAAATGTGCAATAACAGTTATGAGCAACCTTGATCAATCGTGAGGTTTTCCACTCAAGATATCAAAACTTATGTCTTAAAAATGTAAAATAAATAAATAAATAAAATGTATTATTTCTGTCCAGTGCTAAGTCTATGAGGCTCACATTATTTTGCCGCTGTTTTGGGCAGTGAAAGCAACCTAGCTCTGAAAACACATAAGAGATGGTGCCCTTGGTCCCATTGCCTTATTCTCAACCCACTAATCCAGACACTGTTCTTATCCATAGGAATAGATTCTCAGAGATTTGAAGTATTTGGGGTAAAACTTATTTGCAGAAAACTAGCATAGTAAGGAGAACAAATCCTACTTGATATATATATATATATATATATATATATATTTTTTTTTTTTTCATTACACTCCTTTATTGCCATGTATTATCTCTCAAATGAGTAGGCCAGGCTACATGTTCCCTACATTCCTTTCTAGATAAGAGTTGAGAATGCTAATATTCTCTGTACCCAGTGACCTCTGTCATCATCATCAATGTCAGTTTATCATATGTTTTAATGGGATGAAAAACATTAAGCATGAAAAGCACCTACTTATGTGAGTGAACTATAGTTGAAACATCTCTAGAAAATACAAGAAGTGTAAAAATTAGGTTAGGTCCTTAAGAAATATTTGATAGTATGAAGTTATTCATCTTTGTATCCCCTGCTAGAACTAAGAAGTCCAAAAAATTCTGGCTAAAAAAATAAATAAATAAATGACCGTGAGAGAGGGAAGCACTTGGTTTTGTCTGTCACATGACATTTGCTTTAAAGAAAGATCCAGAGTAACTGCATCAAACTTTGAAATATATGAAAGTAGAGAGCTGAAGTGCTAAGTCAATCGCTATATTCCAACATATTTTCTCTTAAAACTTCCCTGTAAACCACCACAGTTTGGATTGCATCTTTGCTCATACATGAATTACTCTAAGTAGTAAGCTGATGGGGTGGGAAGAAGGCAAAAGAGAATGAAAATGGGACGTTACTGTGTCACTGTAAGGAGATGTTATTTCTCTCTTCATTTCTCCCATTTTGGTGAGTGAAAAATAACTGTTCTTTTTTCCAACTAGTCATAAAAGACCAAGTTGACAATAACCAACTATTTTGATTTCTGATTTCTCAAAATCAAAGTTGTTTTTTTTTTTCTTTTTTCAAATTCATAGGTAATTTTTGCCAGTGTTAAATCTACCTGGAAAAAGGAGTCATGCTATTGTTTCAGTGGTGTTAACATGGATAAGCAAAAAAAAAAAAAAAAATTAAAAAAAATACTTGTAACCAATGTGAGGTCACATATAACTGAGGAAAATTCTTACCTGTGAAATTTAGTATATGTAAGTGTATATATATAGTCACATAAATACCAAAGTCACATAAATGTCAGCAATTAAATTTATATATCAATCTCTCAGCATTCAAAAGATATTATTTTGAAGTATGTAATTATAAAATCAAAATAATCACTGCAAATAAAAGTTTATGATTAATTGAAAAAGAGGCAAATCATGGACACTCAGTTTTATCCAAATTGTTCATCCCTATTCCTCTTCTTCCCCCTACCCCACAAATCTCATGCAAGGAATCCTTTCCTACTTTTTCCCATTGAGAGTTTTAAGCTTTGCCTTATGCTTTTTATCTCCCCATAGCTTATACTCTTGTCTTTCTCTCCCTTTTTCCATTTCTTTGTTAAAATCCTATAGCTTTGCTCCCTACACAGTCCCTTTGACTAAAAGACTTTTTCCTAAAAAGTCAACCCATTGCCCTCTTTCAAAATAAACCCTTTCTTTCATGGAGCTCTGTCTGATCAAATTGGAGAAAAGAACATTTTTGTCTTCCTGTTCAGAAGACCCCATAATCAGTTTGCTTTATCCCAGCTTCTGGTACAAACAAGCCTTAGTTCTACTTAGACACAATGAAAAGAAAATTAGAGTACTGTTAATTTATACAGAAGTTGTATTGTTTTTCTCAATTACTGTTTAAAACTTAGACATTTCATATTTCTATAAGCAATTATATTTTGAACCATTCGTGCACAAAATATTTAAAAGATTATCATTATTTTACAGCTAGTAGGTGAAAAGAGGGTAGAAAGTAGGGAAAAAAGGCAACTGACTGTCTAGTGTTCTGGTAAAACCATATCTTAAATTCTAAGTTGAATTACTCTCACTTTTGGAACATTGCTATTTGATATTTCTCTTGTCCCTATTATACACATTTTGGCCAATAGATTTTGCTTTGCATGTTCTGTGTTCTTAATTAAAGACAAAGGACATCTTGGGGAGACTTCTTTTATTGGCTGAACTTCCTGAGAAATATGAGGCATTGCAGGGGAATTGCACTAACAAAGTTAAGTAAATAAAACCTGAACTTAGAAATACCAGTTTTACTCTTTGCACCCACAGATAACATGAAAAAAATATAACAAGGTCTGTTTTCAGATGTGTTTTTTTACTTTTATTTTCTAATTATCTCTATACAATTCTGTATTATTCATTGAAAGACTTTAATTGTATATGGTGATATTTACCAGTATAGTGGGATCATCTTCTGATCTCAAATCTATAAACCACTAGAAGTTTTACCTGGATACCTGTCTTTTTTTGTAATCTCAAAAACATCTAGCACATTGTTTTGATATGAATATCCACTTAATAAATATCTATTGAATGGATAACTAAAGAAGTTTACAACAAGTACTTATGAGTATATCAAATTTAAGACAGAGCTCAGGGCTGCAGTTTAAGAATTAGAGACCTTTGGTGAGTTTATGGCTTAGGCCTGGATCAAGCACAAGGCACAGTTTACAAAATTCAAAATAATTATCATGTGAGATTTTATAAAACAGTCTGAAGATACACACCAAAAAATGTTATTAAGATACTTTTTTTTCAAAAAGATGTTGGAAGAGTAGGGGACCCTATTTCAACTGGTCCCCTGATTTGAGGTGTATATCTACCAGACCATTCTGAATAACCACAAAAATCAGCCTAAGATATAAGAAGATATATCTGGATCTCTACAAACAGAATATCTCCAGTGGATGGTTTCAAGGTATAAAGCAGGAGCCATGATTCTGCATGCAGATGTCAGAAGATAAACAGTGGGAGCCTCTGGATCCTGCACCACAAGAGCACATAAGCCTCCTGCACTGGGGAGTGGGTGCAACTCACAAACTGGTAGCAGTGGGGAAAGGACTTTAAGGGAAGCCTCAGACTAAAACCTGAAACTACAGGAGCATGCGTGCAAACTGGGGACAGGTGGCAGTTTTAGAAACAAAAAAGTCAGTGCCTGGACTTGGAAAGAAGGCCTGGGAGTAATGCTGTGGGGCATACAACCTAGGACACTGCAGTTTTAGCAGCACAGACAAAAATGAAGACAGAGTGGCCTGGAGAGCTCACAGGAGAATAGACTGTGATCCCTCTATTCTGAGACAGAAGTTTAGATACAGTCATTTTTGCTCTGACTCTTAGAAGAAACATGGAAATCCCTCCAGCAAAAGCTGCCAGAGAACAAAAAGCCCCCCAAACTGTTTTTTACTGATTCTATCCCCCCCCCACGGGGGCAGTGCAATTCTGTCCAAACAGGGTTGCCTGAGTAACAGTGTGACAGGCTCCTCCCCAGAAAAGAGGCTGGAAGGACAAGAGACCGACAACCCTAAGGTCCCTATAAAACAAGTGCATCTTGTTTGGGTTGTGGTCAATAATTTGGCCTCTGTATACTCCCTCAACTACCGCTCAACAGAATGATTAAGAGGAGGCATCCCCAACACAGGAAAGATTCATAGACTGTGACCTCTGCACAAAACTAATGGGTATGGATATAAGGAAGATGTTATGCAGGCAATAGCTAGAATGGAGAAAACCATTAATGGCAACATAGATTCTCTGAGGGCAGAAATGAGAGCTGATCTGGAATAACTTAAAAATGTTTTCAACGAGAGCCAATTTAAACTAGATACTCTAACATCTAGGGTAAATGAGGCAGAAAAATGTATTAATAATCTAGAAGACAAACTGATAGAAAAGAAGGACGAGAAGGAGGTCTGGAACAGCCTAAAATCCAAGAAAACAGAATTAAAGAAATGAGTGACACCATGAAAAGTTCTAATGTCAAAAATATTGGGATTCCTGAGGGGATGGCGAGAGAGTGAGGGAAGACTAGAGGATATATTTGAGCAAATCATAGCTGAAAACTTCCCTAATCTGGGGGATAAAACAAGCATCCATGTCCTAGAGGCAGAGAGGACTTCTCCCAAGATCTAGGAGAACAGACCAACATCTTGGCATGTAATAGTAAAATTCACAAATCTTAGAACCAAGGAAACCATCTTAAGGGCACTTAGGGGGAAGATATTCCTTATGTATAGAGGGAGGAACATCAGAATAATGTCAACCTGGTCACAGAGACCTGGCAAGCAAGAAAAGGCTAGCAAGACATATTCAGGGTACTAAATGAAAAGAACATGCAGCCAGGAATACTTTATCTGGCAAAGCTGTCAGTTAGAGTAGATGGAGAGATGAAGAGTTTTTAATACCAGCAGAAACTGAAAGAATATGTGACCATCAAGCCAGTTCTGCAAGAAATATTAAGGGGTGGTTCTATAAAAGGAGAAAGACCCTTAGAGGGATATAGGACAGAAATTTACAGAGACAATCTATAAAAATAAGAACTTCGTGCACAAAATGACAATAAAATCATATCTTTCAATAATCATTCTCAATGTCAATGGCCTAAATGCTCCCATAAAACAGCACAGGGTTGCAGATTGGATAAAAAGACAGGACCCATCTCTATGCTGTCAAGAGAGTCATTTTGAACCTAAAGGTACATCCAGACTGAAAATGAAGGGATAGAGAACCATCTTTCATGCCAACAGACCTCAAAAGAAAACAGGGGTAGCAATTCTCCTATCAGACTATTTAGATTTTAAGCTAAAGACTGTAGTTAAAGATACAAAAGACCACTATATCATTCTTAAATGTTCTATTCAACATGAAGATCTAACAATTATAAATATCTATGCCCCCAACTTGAGAGCAGCCAACTACATAAGTCAACTGTTAACCAAAATAAAGAGACATATTGATAGTAATTCATTAATAGCAGTTGACCTCAATACTCCATTCTCAGCAATAGATAGATCAATTAAGCAGAAAAGCTACAAAGAAATAAGAGTTTTGAATGACACACTGGACCAGATGGACCTCATAGATATACACAGAACATTCCACCTTAAAACAACAGAATACTCACTCTTCTCAAGGGCACATGGAACTTTCTCTAGAATAGACTACATATTGGGTCACAAATCAGTCTCAACTGATACCAAAAGACTGAGATTATTCTTTGCATGTTCTCAGATGACAATGCTTTGAAACTGGAACTCAATCACAAGAAAAAGTACAGAAGAAACTCAAACACTTGGAAGCTAAAGACCATCATGCACAAGAATGTTTGAGTCAATCAGGAAATCAAAAAAGAACTTAAATAATTCATAGAAACCAATGAGAACAAAAACACATCAGTCCAAAACCTACGGATATGGCAAAGATGGTTCTAAGGGGGAAATGCATAGCCATTCAAGACTCACTTAAAAAAATAGAAAAATCCTGAATACACAAACTAGCTTTACACCTGAAAGAACTGGAGAATCAACAACAAATTAAACCTAACCTATGTACAAGAAGGGAAATAATTAAGATTAGAGCAGAGATTGATGAATTAGAAACCAGAGATAGAGTAGAACAGATCAACAAAGCTAGAAGCTGGTTCTTTGAAAGAATTAATTAAGATCAATAAAACACTGGACAGATTTATCTAAAAGAAAAGAGAAAGGACTCAAATTAATAAAATTATGAATGGAAGAGAAGAGATCATGACTAACACCAAGGGAATAGAAACCATTATCAGAAATGGATGCTTTCCTAGAAACCTATAAACTACCAAGACTGAAGCAGGAAGAAATTGACAACCTGAATAGATGAATAACTAGTAATGAGATTGAAGCAGTGATCAACAACCTCCCAAAAAACAAGAGTCCAGAGCCTGATGGATTCCTTGGGGAATTCTACCAAACATTCAAAGGAGAAATAATACCTATTCTCCTGAAGCTGTTTTAAAAAATACAAACAGAAGGAAAACCTCCAGACTCTTTGTATGAGACTAGCATTACCTTGATCCCCAAACAAGATTAAGACTCCATCAAAAAGGAGACTTCCAGACCAGTAACCCTGATGAATATGGATGCCAAAATTCTCAACAAGATCCTAGCTAATAGGATCAAACAGTACATTTAAAGGATTATTGATATCCACCACAACAAGGTGGGATCTATCCCTGGGATATAAGGGTGGTTCAATATTGGCAAATCAATCACTGTGATAGAATACATAAATAAGAGAAGAGACAAGATCCTATGGTCTTTTTAATTGGAGAAAAAGCATTTGACAAAATATAGCATCCTTTCCTGATTAAAACTTTTCAGAGTATAGGGATGGAGGGAATGTTCCTCAATTTCATAAAATCCATCTATGAAAAGCCCATAGTGAATGTCATTCTCAATGGGGAAAAGCTGAGAACGATTCCCTTAAGATTAGGAACATGACAAGGATGCTCACTCTCACCACTATTGTTCAACATAGTATTAGAAGTCCTAGCAGCAGCAGTCAGACAACAAAAAGAAATAAAAGATATTTAAATTGGCAAGGATTCAGAAGTCAAACTCTCTCTCTTCACAGATGACTTGATATTGCATGTGGAAAACCCAAAATACTCCATTCAATACAGCTAGAACTCATACAGCATTTCAGTAATGTGGCAGGATACAAAATCAATGGACAGAAGTTGCTTTCTTATACACTTATAATGTAACTATAAAAAGAGAAATTAGAGAATCGATTCCATTCACAAAAGCACCAAGAACCATAACATACATTGGAATAAACCTAACCAAAGAGGTAAAAGATCTATACTCTAGGAACTACAGAACACTCATGAAAGAAATCAAAGAAGACACAAAAAGATGGAAAAATATTCCATGCTCATTGATAAACATTGTTAAAATGTCTATCTTGCCCAGAGCAATCTGTACTTTCAATGCCATCCTGATGAAAATACCAACAACATTTTTCAAAATGCTGGAACAAACAATCAATCCTAAAATTTGTATATGGAACCACAAAAGACCCTGAATTACCAAGGAAATGTTGAAAAATAAAATCAAAGCTGGGGACATCACGTTGCCTGATTTCAAGCTATATTACAAAGCCGTGATCACCAAGAGAGCATGGTACTAGAACAATAATGGACACATAGACCAATGGAACAGAATAGAGAGCCCAGATATGTACCCTCAACTCTATGGCCAAATAGTCTTTGACAAAGCAGGAAAGAATATTCAATGAAAAAAGATAGTCTCTTCAATAAATGGTGCTGTGCAAATTGGACAGCTATATACAGAAGAATGAAACTCAATCATTCTCTTACACCTTACACAAAGATAAACTCAAAATGGATGAAAGACCTCAGTGTGAGATAGGAATCCATAAAAATCATAGAGGAGAACATAGGCAGTAACCTCTTCAATATTGGCCACAGCCACTTTTTTCAAGACACTTTCTCCAAAACAAGGGAAACAAAAGTGAAAATGAATTTTGGGGACTTCATCAACATAAAAAGCTTTCTGCACAGCAAAGGAAACAGTCAACAAAACAAAGAGACAACCCACAGAATAGCAGCAGATATTTGCAAATGACCCTATAGACAAAGGGCTGATATCTAAGCTCTATAAAGAATTTCTCAAACTCAACAGACAAAAAACAAATAGGTCAAAAAATGGGTGGAAGACATGAAAGACACTTCCCAAAAGAAGACATACAAATGGCTAACAGACACAGGAAAAAATGTCCATCATCACTAGTCATCAGGGAAATTCAAATCAAAAGCCACATGGACTTATCACCTTACATCAGTTAGAATGGCAAAAATTGACAAGGCAAGAAACAATAAATGTTGGAGAGGCTGTGGAGAAGGGTAACCCTCTTACACTGTTGGTGGGAATGTCAGTTGGTATAGCCACTTTGGAAAACAGTGTGGAGATTCCTTAAGAAGTTAAAAATAGAGCTACCCTATGACCAAGCAATTGCATATCCCAAAGATACAGATGTAGTAAAAAGAAGGACCATCTGTACCCCAATGTTCATAGCAGCAATGGCTACAGTTGCCAAACTGTGGAAAGAACCAAGATGCCCTTCAATCAATGAATGGATAAAGATGTGGTCCATATACACAATGGAATATTACTTAACCATCAGAAAGGATGAATACGCAGCTTTTGCATCAACATGGCTGTGACTGGAGGATATTATGATAAGTGAAATAAATCAAGCAGAAAAAATCAATTATCATATGGTTTCACTTATTTTGTGGAACATAAGGAATAGTAAGGAGGACATTATAAGAAAGAAGGGGAAAATCAAGGGGTGGAGGATTTGGAGAGAGAAGATGAACCATGAGAGATTATGGACTCCAGGAAACAAATATAGAGTTTTAGAAGGGAGGGGGTGGAGGGATGGGTAAGCCGGTGATGGGTATTAAGGAGGTCACAGATTGCATAGAGCTCTGGGTGTTATATGCAAACAATGAATCATGGGATGCTACATCAAAAACTAATAATATACTGTATGGTGAACTAAAAAAAAAAAAAAACCACAATAAAAAAAATGAACTGGTCATGATACTCTTGGTTTTAATTTCAGAAAAACACATATGTTAGGAAAGAATATTAGGAAATGGTTGTTTAAGAATGAAAAATAGTCTGCATTATATAGCCATAGAACTAATAACCAAATATTATTAATCAGTTTTAGCCAGTCTTCTCATTGAATCCACATATCAACAAGGTCACTGACAACAGAGACTCATTACTCTGTTTTGATACCTGACTTGAGAACTACCTTCTATCCTTTGGATAATTTCTCTGAATATTTGTCTCTTCTTTTATAAGAAATCTATGATGTTAATAATTTCCTTTTGACCACTCACCATTTGAGTGGTCTACTTTTCTCTTCAGGAAACTCTAATTACAAAAAAAATGACTATGTATTAAGTGTCAGTGGTATGCTAGGCACTGTCCTAGATAATTATCACTTTGATCCTGAGAATGAAGCTTTATTAACCACCTACACATTGTTAATTAACAAGTGCTTCATTGATCAAATGTACAGTTCAACACTCATATCTTCTTCCATAAAATAAAAACAAATAACTTTAAATGAGTTTTCTGAGATTCACAAGGTAGTAAATACTAATTAGATCTTATTTATGCTTGTAATTGTCATACTTTTACATACTAGGATTCATAGGCTGTTTCCTATGTTGAATTATCTATAAATGTTTAATATCATCTTGTTCATTGTTACACACAAAAAGTAAATGAAGAGCAGATATCATATGTTTCACGTATATGCCTAAACAAAAGACTAAATATCTACTCAAGTTACAAAAATAGAAATTTAGGTGAAACAGAACCTATGTTGAGTAAAATGTTCACATTAATTGAATGTTAATAGAATTATGTGTGCTGTTTAGTTTCTTGCTTGCTTGTTTTCTTTAAACAATAACATGTTCAAATTATTTTTAAACATAAAAATACCAAACACAGTCTTTGATACTTAGAGCATTTTTGGTTATATTGTTTTAATGATTTTTTCTAATTATGCTTCATGTTGTTTGGATTATACTACCAAGTTCTGAAGACTTCTCTTCTCATCCTACAAAGGGTAAAATATTGAAGTTCTTTTCTTATAATTTACTCAATAAAATGTGCACTCTTATGATTTACTCAATAAAATGTGATATAAGGCATTTACTAATATTGCACATTATTCTTATAGTCAACCTTGAATATCACAGGAACACAGCAAACATGAGTGAACTGACAAACTTTGAGTTAAGTCATGAGTATAAGAAGTTTGTCTTTGTATTTTGTTTGTTCAATGTAAACCTCTAGAGAAATCCTAAAGAAAAACAATCTTTAAAATAGCTGAGTTTCCCTTACATCATAATTAAGTAAACTCTTTCATTGTCAGATTTTTATGTATGTGTGTTCCTGCTTTATAAACAGATTAGGAAAAAAATAGTTTTTGGGTAGCCTCTGTGAATGTTTCGCTATTGTGACATGATAAAGTTAGCTGTAACTATAGACACAGATGGTATAAAGAGCATCATCAGAACTTTTTCCCTTGAAAAGATCATCGAAAATGAATTGTTTTGCTTATTTAGTTAATTAGGGAGCTGTTTAATTGCATAACCTCCAGGGAATTCTGCAATTCAGGAAATAAAAGAACACACACATATTTTCTTTGTGGGTTATACTGACTCTCCTTTTTGATTCCCATAATTGAAAGGTTTTATAAAGGAGAAATCTTTCTCAGCATTCTGAGAGTGTGTTTTGGATGAGTATATGAGAGATGAACTAAGCCTTGTTCTGATATTCAATATTCATACATTTTTTATGCATCTACACTTATATATTTGTCAAATATATATATATATATATATCAGACAGTGGGTTATAACTTTTTCTAAGACCCTTCTTAATACTTGACCAAATGTCAGCTGTGATAGATATTAAAAATGATAAAAAAATCAGAATTTTTTACTTGATAAATAAAAATTATTATGTGTTTATTATATACAATCTAGAAAAGACATATATTTAAATAATGTATTTTTATTGTAGTTTCACAAACATAAAAATTTATTTATATAATGTTGAGGTCATAGCTATTATTTAAAATATATTTTGAATATTTGCCATATTTTTAAGTGTTTTCAAGAAATATGATTTGCAAAGATGGAATAAATTTTCACTCTTTGGGTGCAGCAAAATATATTGTCAGAAATAAAACTTTCAAATATGTCTATTATATTTAAATCTCCCTGTCTATCTTAAGAGCAATCCCTAAAAGCACAATGTGATCAGAGGCAATGGGAATTTAAAATTTCATACATTTCGCAAATTGCCCAATAAAGTAATGATAGCATCATACGTTAGCAACATAACACACTGTGCATATTTATCTCACAGTATTATTTTTTATGTGACAATATTTTAGAGTATAATAAAGATATAATAGTAGCGGAAAATAAGAAAGACTCATAATATTGAAAAAATCATCAAAAGGGAATCAGATCCACAGAAATTGTTAGAAATTAACAATAGAGTGCTCAAAAAAATCCATCCACTTAGAAATTACATATTTTTTATTAAAGAGGAAAGTGGAAAAAAAAAAGACAATAACTAGAAACTACTTAAAAATAAGTTCAGTTAGGGGTGCCTGGCTGGCTCAGTGGTTGAGGCCGCTGCCTTCGGCTCAGGTTGTGATCTCAGGGTCCTGGGATTGAGTCCCGCTTCAGGCTCTCTGCTCGGCAGGGAGCCTGCTTCCCTCTCATTCTCTCTGCCTGCCTCTCTGCCTACTTGTGATCTCTGTCAAATAAATAAATAAAATCTTTAAAAAAATTAAAAAGAAAAATAAAGTTCAGTTAAAGACTTTACATTAACACCTGTTTAATATGCCCATAAAAGAACACCTAGAAGTGTTAAATGCCTTCCATGTATATTGTAGGATATAGAAAGGTTTAAAATAAATTACATAAATAATCAAGATCTAGAATAAGGGCCAGAAGATATAGAGGGGTTATATTTATTGGGATATTCATTGATTTGTTAAATCAGTGAATATGTAGTATACACCATCCACTATAAAATACTAGTTAAAAAAATGCAACGCCTACCACAAACAGATACCATTTCTGACATCAGTGAACTTTGAGTCTTTCAAGGAAGACAGATAATAAAGAAAAAGAAAAAAATTACATAAACAAAAACTTACATAGGTATTGCAAAGAAGAACATGTGATGGAAGAGTTGGGCTTAGTTGAGGAATTTAGAAATGATTTGTCTTAGGAAGTTATGAGTGGTCCAAGATCTGAAGGGTGAGTAGACATTAAGTAGGTGAAGTTGATGCGACAGCTATGCTGAAAGTCTGGATTAAGTCCAAAGGCAAGGTGGCATGAAGGGACATGGCACACTACAGGAACTAAAGGAAGATCTGCATGGCTAGAAGACACGACCTAAGGAGAAGCTTTGAAGAAAGTCAGGGACAAGTTCAGATAGGGTCTCTGCCTAAGTTCATGAGAATGGTCTTGATCTTAAAAGCCATGTGAAACCATAGAAATGGTTTAAGCTGTGGCCAGATATACATTTTGTAGAAGTTCTTCTAACTATATGTGGCAAACTGATTGAAGGGTAGTGTTGATCAGTAAACACAGAGATAGCTGTTAGGAAGCTGCAGTGATCCATGTGAGGAAACACAGTATTCTCTAGAATGACAATGGGAGAGATAAGTTGATACAGCCAAAATTGAGGAATATTTAAGTGTTATGATCAATAAAAGCACAGAACAATAAAATAAAAATCAATGCAAACAACAGATTTGACTGGTCAAAATAGAAATCAGAGATATGTACACTAAAGTAATGAGAAACAATTTTCACATAAAAAACAGAAGAAATTATATGCTTAAAGATATCCTCTATTGGTGAGTGCGAGAAACTTTGAGAATATTTATTGGTACAGCTACTCTTCAAAGGTGATTTGGTGATATCAGTTAAAATTCAAAGTGTGTAAATCCTTATACTCAACAATTCTACATTGTATTCTCCCCAAGGGATGTGTTTGTGCATATGGTAAAAAGTCATATAAAGGATGTACATTGAAATATTATTTGATAATAGCAAAAAATGAAAATAGCTTAAAGGGTCATTAAAATAAGATTGGCTGAAAAAGAGATGATAGGCACTCATCAGTATGATTAGGATTGGGAAATGTTTTTACCAGATAAAGACAAAGCTGAAAACTCTAAAAATGAGTCACAAGATACAGTAGGTGTTGTAGAATAAGCACTAAGCTGAGATTAATCATTGCTGAATTTGAATGTATTCTCCCTCTTTCTCTCCCCTGTTACCATGATGCTCTTGACTTCTCCTTTGCTAAAATCACCAGTTCCTAAGTAATTTTCATTGTTTTTCTGATAAGACTATAGCCTCCAAAATACCACCTATCCTCTGTCTTTTTCCAAGCTGCTTTCCCAACACTGACATATCCCTGTATTAGACATATTATATGCAGTTAATGCACTTATTGTTAAATATATATGAATGCTAAAGTGCTTTTTCTATTTTAATATTTTGTGATGATATTACTTGAGCTGTCTCAAAATGTTCCTCAGTTTATATCATAACATGTTTTATTTTAAGATCCTATTTATTTATTTGACAGACAGAGATCACAAGCAGGCAGAGAGGCAGGCAGAGAGAGAGGAGGAAGCAGGTTCCCCACCGAGCAGAGAGCCTGATGCGGGGCTCAATCCCAGGGCCCCGGGACCATGACCTGAGCTGAAGGCAGAGGGTTTAACCTACTGAGCCACCCAGGTGCCCCATCATAACATGGTTTTAACTTTCTATATTTATATAGACATCATATAACCTATATAGAGTTCATTATTTTTAAAGTTATATATGTCAATCTCACACATGTTTAAAATAATACAAGCTCAGGGGGGTGTCTGGGTGGCTCAGTTGTTAAGGTACTGGGATCAAGACTGCTCATCCCTCTCCCATTCTCCCTTCGTGTGTTCCCTCTCTTGCTGTATCTCTCTCTGTCAAATAAATAAATAAAATATTTAAAACAAAACCTAGAGCTAATTTATGACTCTGAAATTGCACTACAGCGTATTTACTCCAAAGATACAAATGTAGTGAAAAGAAGGGCCATCTGTACCCCAATGTCCATAGCAGCAATGGCTGCAGTCACCAAACTGGAAAGATCTAAGAAGCCTTTTAACAGACAAATGGATAAATAAGATATGGTCCTTATGTACAATGGAGTATTATGCCTCCAATCAGAAAGGTGAATACCCAACTTTTTGTATCAACATGGACAGGACTGGAGGAGATTATGCTGAGTGAAATAAGTCAAGCAGAGAGAGTCAATTATTGTATGGTTTCACTTAATTGTGGAGCATAAGGAATAACAAGGAGGACATTGGAAGATGGAGAGAAGTGAGAGAAAATCGGAGGGAAAGAAAAGCCTTGAGAGATTGTGGACTCTGAGAAAAAAATGAGGGTTTTGGATGGGAGTGTGTGGGGGGTTAGGTGAACCTGGTGGTGGGCATTAAGGAGGGCATATATTGCATGGAGCACTGGGTGTGGTGCATAAACAATGAATCTTGGAACACTGAAAAAAATTAAATTAAATTAAAAAATAAAATTAAAAATTAAATTAAATTAGAAAATAAAATAAAAATAAATAAACAAAACAAAAAGCACAATATAAGTTCAAATGTTGCTATATCACCTGCTTTGGGTAGTATTTTAAGTTGTCCAATAAATCCTCAGTGAAAGAAAATCTCGTAAGATTTTGAATGTAAATGGACATAGAACAGGTAGTAGGTGTAGCTCAGAAAGATCCAAGATGATCTGGGTCACAATACCTTATAAACTCAAAAAATGTGGTGAATGTGAACTGAGTAGATATTTGGGCTACTCATTTCTCTTTCAACTTTAGTTCCTACCTCGAGCTAATGGTATTATAAAATAAAATTGGAGATTTTTTTCCAAAACCTTTCACATCATAGGTATGGCAAAGTTCACGTTTTCTCAGCCTAGATTGCAATCCTATAACCTTGTAATCCCTTATCATCACCACAGTCCTTCATACATGACATGCCTAACTAGAAACACATCAATCCAAGTATGTAGTATCTCTCAGCTAAATGGCTTACTGGCACAGTTCAACATCTTATTTTGCACTTCATTACATAGAGGCAAACCAGAGCCTGAGGGGAACGCTAATTAGTGTACATATCTTCTCTGACTCACAAGACTCTGAGTGTGTATTGGTTTATTCCTTTTTTCTGTATAACAGAAGATAAAAGTAATCATTCTGACAATATAGTTTCATATCCCATTACACCACAGTGACATCTCAAATCACTCTAAACTTTTTACTGAAATACTTAAATTTATTTCCTCCCTGATAATGTTTTCTCACCACATAGGCATATACATGCAAACAATTACATGCCACATGTAATAAAAATGCACAATACCTGGAAATGGAAATCAAGTAAGTGAAAATGTTTAACTTCTGACAAAGGCTTGTGATCAATTATGTTTTTTAAAACATATGCACTTTAGTGCACCTTGTTGGTTTAGTTCGTTAAGTGTCTGATTTCAGCTCAGGTCATGATCCCCCAGGGTCCTAAGATCAAGCCCCAAGTTGGTCTCCCCACTCAGCAGGGGTTCTGCTTCTCTCTCTCCCTCTGCCCCTCCTCTCACTCATGTTCTCTGTCTCTCAAATACATAATTAAAATATTTAAAAATAAAACATATATACTTTATCTCTTTATGGTATCACCCCATTCCCTTCATCTTTATCCCCATGTACTTCCAAGTTGGTTATAGCACTTGCTTGTTCAATGGAATATGAGTGGATATGATATATATCATTTTTTCAAGTAGTATCCTTAATAGCTCCCCAGAGATATGTTGCTTTTCCTTATCTCTCATCTGTTCTTCTCTCCTTGAACCTAAAGAGAGAGAGAAGGAAAGCAGAGCCTGCAATCAAAATATAAAATGAAAAAACAAAAGACAAAGAAGTTGTATTATAACCCACTGAGATTTGGGTGTTGTGTGTTATACAACTTTGTGTAGCCCACAGAGCTAACTACTATGATGCTTAAATATGATATATTGCTATTCTCAAGAGATTAGTAAGCACTTTTATGGAAATAAAACTTAAAATTAAAGTCTTTAAACTGCATACATTAATTAGTTTCTGATAGAATTAGGAAAAGAATCCTCTAATATTGATTTGATTTTTTTTCTGTAATGTTGAAGAAGGTTAGCGTTAGGTCTTTAATCATAGTCTTAGTTATATTTACCAAATAATTGCTGATTCTTTCCTCCTCCCTTCCTGCCCCAAAAAAAGATTTTCTCTTCGGGAGGAATTTTTTCTATGGGAAGGTTACTGAGATTTTTGTTTGTTTGTTTATTTAGTTTTTCTGTAACGGAGCAGTTTCACCTCTAAAGGGGATTGGCCAGGAGTTTTCTGAGCTCTTAAAAACATATTTAGTTTAAGTTTTACATAAATGAAAAATATGATGCTTGATTTTTGAACTAAAGAATTAGAAATTAGGAATTTAATTTAGAATTTAAAAATCTGGGATATTTTTAAAACATCAATACATTTTAAAACAAGAGTAATGGTATATATCATGATTTCATATTTTATATCATGATATAAAATATCCTTTTCCATATTTCATGTTTGAGATTATTATTGCCTGTCTCTTGAGAATCTTATCAGTTCTGAGTTACTTAAGAATACGATTAGAAATGGTACAGCCTTCAAATTAATCACCATGTCTTTGTAAAGAACCTATACATGTATCAATAAATTTCTCCTAAGCTATAGTCCCTATCACAATTCCAGAAAAGAAAAACAACTTCTGGTATGTTAGCTGATACTCAGTTCTCAAAAATACTAGGTTCTATATGCAACCTTCTAATCTAAACTAATTTTAGGTAAATTATTTAAAAAAAATCTATCCTGTTAACTGTGAATAAAAACAGAATAAACCTGTTGCTATTCAAAGTTTCTGCTATGAATTATTATTAAATTGTATGTGATACTCATTGAACATCCTCTATGTGTAAAGCATTCTGCTGCAGATTCTATTTATATTTTTTAGTTTTTAGTCCACAAATATCCAACACAAAAGAAATTAGTATTTCTTTATTGCAGATAAGAAGCACATATTATAAATGTTATAGTATTTCCCAAGATTTCATACCTTATACAAAACAAAAGCAACACTAGAAAGTAGGTTTATGTGATTTCAAATCTATCATCTATCTATTATCTATCTAATCTACCTCTTCATTCCTTCTTTCCTTCCCACCTTCCTTCCTACCTCCATCTCTTCCTTCCTTTCTTCTTTTCTTTATTTACTGTGGGAGTTCTAAATTTTATTATACTATTTGTCCATAATTATTTGTTTCTTCATGTTGTCATCTTCCCTTTCCCCACTAATTTTAAATTTGGCCACATGATATATTTTTGCCTATAAAATCTGTCATATCTAAAAAAATGTTAATATGATCGATGATTTGTGTGGGAACTTCTTTTCTCAGACTTTTCCTATGAGAAGAGTAGCTCATACCAGAGAATATCCCATTAACCTATGTTCTGGAATGAGAAGACATGTGGTATTAATAAGATCCCAGTGAACCCTGCAGACTCCAGTTGAGCCATAGAACCATAGCTGAGAACCATAGCTGACCCACTATCTCACATAACATAAATTAGAAATAAATATGGTGTAGCCAACTGCAGTTGGAAGGTAGGTTATTATACTATATAACCCAGTAAAAGTTAATACATAAATTGAAATCCAAAAGTAGAGGTTTTCACACCGTAAAATTAAAAAAATATATATATATGCAATGGATTTAAGGCTGGGTGTCAAGTGACAAGTCAAGTATTATGAAGAATGAAAAATGCTTCCCCAAATTTGCAGTGCTGAAATATTTTATACAACTGTCAATTGATAAAATGAAAGGGAAAAAATGTACATAATGAATGGGGTTTTGAGTAATGAATTGTGGGTTATTAGGTGCACATGATTACAGGAAACAAGTTTAGAAAATAATTGACCTTTTTGTAGTTACAGATGAAAAAGAAAAGAAAGACATGCAATGGGTTTCAGTATTGAAAGAGGCAAATTTTCTTATCTTCGATTCATAAACCTTTCTCAAAGTAAGACCCAGACCCTAGACAAAGACCAAATTAAGATCTAGTTGTGTTAGGTTGGCCACCAGGAAATCCATGCCGTTAGACAGAATAGGGAATAAATCAATCCCAGGGTTGTCTGGAAGTCTGATAAGTTCAAAGTACCCTTCATTAAGTCTAAGGACAGAAATATCGCAAACAAAACAAAACACTGATGTTGCTAAAAGCATATGGAAGTGACTTGACTCAAGTACTTCAGTTTTTTGTTTGTTTTGTTTTGGTTTTGTTTTAAGAAAGTTCAAACTATTTTGGAAGAGAAAAGATCCCTCTTACAGGAATAAAGAAACATTCCAACATTTTCCCAAATAATTTCAGAAATGATTAGGACCTGTGAATATTCTGCCCTCCCTGTCTTTTCCTCTTTTCTGAATGGAAGTGTTCACAGGTCATGTCACTCCCATTCCACCCCTGTATTTCTGTATGTTGAATATTTTTAGCTTATAGGTCTCTGGGTAATTTGTAATTTTAGTATGTAGATTCCCTGAACAATAGTTATGGAGTTAATACCAACTTTGGATATATTATAGCATCCTCTACTTGGAGTCAGATATGTGATTGAACTTTCTGGGTGTCCTGGGGGAAGAAATGAGTATATTTTGCTCACAGGGAGTAAAACAAATATTTGTAATAAAAAAGGAGTTGCTGATAAGATGTATCATTTTTTCATACAGTACCTATTTGCTCTTTCCCATTACCATTCTGACTGTAAGTAGAGTGCATCTTTTCACCATGAGAACAGCCATGTTAGCTGTCTACTAAAGTGGAAAGCCATAGAGAGCCAAACTATTCCCCAGACAGATCCCAGAAGAGCCTTTGAGACCTGAAAAGAACCCAGAAGGGTTATAGCCAGCCTGTAGCACTTTTGTTATACAAGAAGAACGTGTGTTCTTGTAAGAGTTTGAAATTTGGAGGTTGATGGCCACATTTGGTCTCAGCTAAAACTTCTCTGTCAGGTCTCGATCTTCTTAACGGCCTTTGGAAGTTTATCTCTTTTTGTTTTCCAGTACCTTTTTCTTTTCCCTCTGCCTTGAGTGCATGACCTTTATCTTCTCCCCACACCCACTTTTTGTTTGTTTCTTTGTTTTTCAATTTTAACTGATTTTTTCTCCACTTATTTTTTAAATTAGCACATAATGTATTATTTGTTTCAGGGGTACAGGTCTGTGATTCATCAGTCTTACACAATTCACGATGTTCACCATAGCACATACCCCCCAATGTCCATCACCCAGACACCCCAACCCTCTCACCCCTGTCCACTGTAGCAACCCTCAGTTTGTTTCCTGAGATTAAGAGCCCCCATGATTTGTTTCCCTCTCTGATTTCATCTTGTTTAATTTTTTCCTCTCTTCCTCTATGATCCTCTGCCTTGTTTCCCAAATGCCACATATCAATGAGATCACATGATAATTGTCTTTCTGATTTACTTATTTTGCTTAGCATAATATCCTCTAGTTCCATCGACATCATTGAAAATGGCAAGATTTCATTTTTTGATGGCTGCATAATATGCCATTTTATATACCACATCTTCTTTATCCATTTATCTGTCAATGGATATCTAGGCTTTTTCCATAGTTTGGCTACTTTGGACATTGCTGCTATAAACTTAGGGGTGCAGGTGCCTCTTCAGATTACTACATTTGTATCTTTGGTGTAAATACCCAATAGTGCAACTGCTGGGTCATAGGGTAGCTCTATTTTAAATGTTTTGAGGAACCTCCATACTGTTTTCCAGAATGGCTGTACGAGCTTGCATTCTCACCAACAGTGTAGGAGAGTTCCACTTTCTCTGCATCCTTGCCAACATCTGTCATTTCCTGACTTGTTAATTTAGTTGTTTTGACTGCTATGAGGTGGTATCTCATTGTGGTTTTGATTTGTGTTTCCCTGATGCCAAGTGATGTTGAGCACTTTTTCATGTATCTTCTTTGCAGAAATGTCTGTTCACGTCTTCTGTCTATTTCTTGATTAGATTATTTGTTCTTTGGGTGTTGAGTTTTATAAGTTCTTTATAGATTTCGAATACTAGCCCTTTATCTGCTGTCATTTGCAAATATCTTCTCCCATTCTGTCATTTGCCTTTTGGTTTTGTTGACTATTTCCTTTGCTGTGGAAAAGCATTTTATCTTGATGAAGTCCCAGTAGTTCATTTTTGCCCTTGGTTCCCTTGCCTTTGGTGATGTGTCTAGGAGAAAGTTGCTGCAGCTGATATTGAAGATGTTGCTCTCTATGTTCTCCTCAAGGATTTTAATGGATTCCTGTCTCACATTTAGATATTTCATCCATTGTCTATTTTTGTATATGGTGTAAGGAAATGGTCCAGTTTCCTTCTTCTGCATATGGCTGTCCAATTTTCCCAATACCATTTATTGAAGAGATTGTCTTTTTCCATTGGATATTCTTTCTTGTTCTGTCAAAGATTAGTTGAACATAGAGTTGAGGATCCATTTCTGGGCTCTCTATTGTTCCATGTGTCTGTTTTTGTGCCAGTACCATACTGTCTTGATGATTACAGCTTTATAACAGAGCTTGATGTCTGGAATTATGATACAACCAGAACTGCTTTTCTTTTCCAACATTCCTTTGGCTATTGGGGTCTTTTCTGGTACCATACAAATTTTAGGATTATTTGTTCCATTTTTGTGAAATAAATTGATGGTATTCTGTTAGGGATTGCATTGAATGTGTATATTTCTCTGGGTAGACATTTTAGCAATATTTGTTCTTCCAATCCATGAGATTGGGATGTTTTTCCATTTCTTTACATCTCCACAATTTCTTTCATAAATATTCTATAGTTGTCTGAGTACAGATTCTTTGCTTCTTTGGTTAGATTTATTCCTAGGTATCTTATGGTTTTGGGTGCAATTTAAATGGGATTGACTCCTTAATTTCTCTTTCTTCTTTCTCATTGTTGATGTATAGAAATGCAACTGATTTCTGTGCATTGATTTTATATCCTTCCACCGCATTGAATTCCTGTCTGCATTCTAGGAGTTTTGGGGTGGAGCCTTTTGGGTTTTCCACATAAAGTATCATATCATCTACAAAGAGTGAGAGTTTGACTTCTTCTTTGCTGATTTGGAAGCCTTTTATTTCTTTTTGTTGTCTGATTGCTGAGGCTCAGATTTCTAGTACTAAGTTGAAAAACAGTGGTGATAGCGGATATCCCTGCCATGTCCTGACCTTAGGGAAAAAGCTCTCAGTTTCTCCCCCTTGAAAATGATGTCCACTGTGGGTTTTTCATAGATGGCTTTTATGATATTGGGGTATGTTCCTTCTATCCCTATTCTGTGAAGAGTTTTAATCAAGGAAAGATGCTGTACTTGGTGAAATGTTTTTTTCTGAACCTATTGAGAGTATCATATGGTTCTTGTTCTTTCTTTTATTAATGTATTGTATCACATTGTTTGATTTGTGGATGTTCAACCAACCTTTCAGCCCAGGAACAAATCCCAGTTGGTCTAGGTGAATAATCCTTTTAATGTACCAATGGATCCTATTGGCTAATATTTTGGTGAGAATTTTTGCATCTGTGTTTATCAAGAATTATTGGTCTGTAATTCTCTATTTTGATGGGGCCTTTGTCTGGTTTTGGGATCAAGCTAATGCTGGCCTCATAAAATGAGTTTGGAAATTTTTCTTCCATTTCTATTTTTTTTTTTAAAGATTTTATTTATTTACTTGACAAAGATCACAAGTAGGCAGAGAGGCAGAGAAAGCGAGATATAGAGAGAGAGAGAGAAGCAGGCTCACCGCTGAGCAGAGAGCCCGATGCGGGGCTCGATCCCAGGACCCTGAGATCATGACCTGAGCCGAAGGCAGAGGCTTAACCCACTGAGCCACCCAGGCGCCCCCATTTCTATTTTTTATAACAGTTTCAGGATAATAGGTTTTAATTCTTTTTTAAATGTTTGGTAGAATTCCCCTGGGAAGCCATCTGGCCCTGGGCTCTTGTTTGTTGGGAGATTTTTTGATGACTGCTTCAATCTCCTTACTGGTTATGGGTCTGTTCAGGATTTCTATTTCTTCCTGGCTCAGTTTTGTTAGTTTATATGTCTCTAGGAATGCATCCATTTCTTCCAGATTGTCAAATTTGCTGGTGTATATTTGCTCATAATATGTTCTTACAATTGTTTGTATTTCTTTGGTGTTGGTTGTAATCTCTCTTCTTTCATTCATGATTTTATTAATTTGAGTCCTTTCTCTTTTCTTTTTGATAAGTCTGGCCAGGGGGTTATCAGTCTTATTAATTCTTTCAAAGGAGGAGCTCTTAATTTTATTGGTCTGTTCTAGTGGTGTTTTGTTGCTGTTGTTATTGTTTTGTTTTTAGGTCTTTGTTTGCTTGTTTCTATTTAACTTATTTTTGCTCTCATCTTTATTATTTCTCTTCTCCTGCTAGGTTTAGGCTTTCCTTGCTGTTCTTTCTCCAGCTCTTTTGGGTGTAGGGTTAGGTTGTATATTTGAAAACTTTCTTGTTTTTTGAGAAAGGCTTGTATTGCTATGTACTTACTCCAAGACTGATTTTGCTGTATCCCAAAGATTTTGAACAGGTGTGTTTTCACTTTCATTCATTTCCATCAATTTTTAAAATTTTCTTTAATTTCCTGTTTGACCTATTCATTCTTTAGTAGGATGCTGTATAGCCTCCATGTATTTGAGCTTTTTCCAACTTTCCTCTTGTGATTGAGTTTGAGTTTCAAAGCATTGTGGTCTGAAAGAAAATATGCAGGGAATGATCCCAATCTTGGTACCAGCTGAGACCTGATTTGTGATCCAGAATGTGATTTATTCTGGAGAATGTTCCATGTGCACTTGAGCCCACACTACCTTTCTATATAGATCCTGATCTTTCAGTTTAGGAGTCACCTGTTATTTGCTAGCTTTATGTTTTTTTTTTTTTCTTAAAAGTAAACACATTTTATATTTGTATATTTTTATTATATGATTATTTGGAGATCTTTCCAACTAGACTGCAAGCTCCATAAGGGAAAGAACTATGTCAATTTCTTTCTCTGCTTTATACCAAACATCTGAAACTCTGCTTGACACCTAGAATGAGTTTCATAAATAGATGTTGTCTAGATAAATACATTTGAAGTAGCTATACTGATTAATTCAAGCCACAAGTTCTATAAGACTACCTATGTCTGGATATATTTCATGAGGGTTTTTTACTAATTTGGTCCATTCAATGTATAAGTGTGAAATGAGAAAATTGATATGTTGATAATTCCCTTCAAATACTTCCCCTTTTCAATATTGTGCATCTATTTGCCACCAAACATTATTTTGTCACTCTATACACAATCTCTTGTTTCCTGATGCTTTAACTACTCTGAATAAAGCTTTTGGGGCATTAGAATGAGCAGTGGGATGGGATATAGATGAATCTTCTTATGAAATTCTGTCCTACAGTAAATAATATTAGAATGTTTGCAGGATAATCTTTAAATTAAATTTTACTCTCAAGTGATTATTTCCTTTTTAAAAACAGCCCTTGCTATTAAAAGCACATTCAAAATGTTCAAATTAAATCCTTTTGTGGTAAAGTAATGGCTAAGGGCAGCTTCTAAATGGAAGATAAGGAGGCAACAGTCATTTTACTCTAGAGAGTTGGAAAATGTTTTCCCCTCCTCTTTTACTGTGACACATCACAACTAAATTGTTTATCTATTAGGACCTGTAATTTTCTCTTTGCAAAAATGGTGTTGAGAGGCTTAAACATAAGCTGTTATCAGAGAGCCATGAGTTTCTTTACTGCTCTCATGCAGGTTGCCCTTCTTCAGTTATTTTAAGAAGATATAAAACAATGTCATGCATTATTTTGAATATTAAAATTGCACCAATACATAGAGTATATAATATTTGCTAACAAACAGTTTGCTTTAAATTAGTAGTTTCCCAGAGGATACCTGGGTGGCTCAGTTGGTGAAGCATCTGCCTTTGACTCAGGTCATGATCCCAAGGTCCTGGGATCCAGTCCCTCATTGGCTCAGCAGGAGCCTGTTTCTCCTCCCTCTCCTTCTGCTTGCTACTCCCCCTGCTTGTATTCTCTCTCTCTGTGTCAAATAAATAAATAAGAAATTTTTTTTAAAAATCAGTATTTTCCTCTATTTACTAGAATCATTAGGGTAACTAGGTAAGACCTCTTCAAATGTTTATGGCAGATTAGTACTAAGTAAATGTTTTTCTTTCTTTTTCTATCAATCCAGGGCTATTTTACATAAACAAAATTTACCATAAAAATGTTTTAACTTTCAATTCACTTTTATTTTAATAACTGTCCCATTGCTTATTTTTGAATGACTTTGAGAATATAGTTTAGATCCTTCTATTTGTCACACAGGTTCAGTCTAGGTATCTGATCTCTATCTCTTTTGGAAGCACTAGAATCAATCCCATACATCAACCTTTCCCCTGTTTCCACACTGCAACATAAATCCCACAGAAGATCAAAATATCACACATTTATCTTTGCAGACAATCAACTTATCAATATGCCTAGAAGCGAAAGATAAATTTCTTCTTTGTTTGATCAATAGAGTAATAACAGCAAGTGCTATGAATGAAGATAAAGCTATCTCTTCTATTTTCATATCCAACCACATTATTTGACTTGATCTCATCTGTGTCAGAGAATTCTATCGCTTGGCTACACACAATGCACAGAACGCATTTCCTTTCATTGATTCTCAATTTCCCCATCATTAATTTCATTGACTGAGTAGCAGGCTTTCAAATTAGGGAAAAGTAAAGCTCAAACAATGAAGTTCCATCAGTTTAGTATTACTGATTTTCTTTATTCTGTTTTGGGACGATGGTGGACAGGGCTCTTAACGACTGTTGCATTTTTTCATACTACCTCAGAGCAAAAGTAAAACATGCATAATAATAGAAATCATAGTGTCTAGAATAGTGCTTGATATCAAGTTGAACAAAAGGTATTGATAGAATACACAAACCAATTTGAGTATTTGAGTATAAATTTGAGTATTCTATTGATAGAAGACTCAAATACTATTCATACACTGGATTGTCAATAGAGAAACATGTATTGGTGCCCTTCTTGTACCAAGACTTGAAAAATGCTGCAAATATCTGGATGAAAAGTCATGATTCTGTCTTCAAGTATCTTATAAATAATTGCAGGTCTCCTGTTAAATTATTACAGGACAGATGCATTGGTAGAGTGGGAAGAAAGAAGATAGGGCAGCTATTAATAACTGAAGAAGTTAGGGAACTTCTTATTCATTCTCATATCACTCATTCTCTTTTGACATAGTCCTATTCATTTATCATATCATACACATGGGTAATAATAAAGCTAATTATCCTATTGCAGATAGGAGTTAAATACTTTTTAATGACTCTCACCTTTGATACAGGTTTCTAAAACTTGAAATCATTTCTTATATTTATCATAATCTATTCCAGCCTTGATATAATTAAATCCTACTTGATTTTACAGCTTATATACTAAGCCTTAAGCGCCCTGCATTTTAATACTGTATTCCTCACACTTAAAATAATGTTAGGTTTAATAAAAAAAAAAATGTGTTAAACAAACCAATGCACCTGTTAAATGCCTTACATTCCAGTGAAAGGAGATTTACAAAAACAAAATATAAAATACAGTAATAAGTTTTGTGAAAGGTATAAAAACAAGGTGATACAATGAAAGGGGCCAGGTGACTATTTTAAATAGGGCGAACAAGGAAGATCCCCGGGGAGTGACAACTGATGTGAGGCAAGAAAGACCTTGTGGCAAGGTCTTCAGAAGAACAGTCCAAGTTGAGTGTTTAAGGGCTCCTACCTTGGGAATTATCTTGGGAATTTGGAGAAATTAAAAAAAAAAAAGTGAGAATAAGAAAGTCTATTACATATTTGTGAGAGAGCAAATATGGACAGAGCATTTTGGGGTCTTGTAGGGTAGGAAAATGAGTGTGCAATTTATTTTATAGTCATTATGAAGTCTTTAGTGTTATGGTTCTCAAACAGGTGACATTGCAGGATGGGCATTGCAGGAAATATTGACATATTTTTGTCACAGATGGGAGGGGGAGGTGCTACTAGCAGGTAGTGAATTGAGTCCAGGAATACCACTAAACATTCTACACTACACAAGACAGTTCCTCAAAGCAAAGAATTATCCTGCTCAAAATGTCCATAGTGTTGAGACTGAGAAATCCTGTTTTAAGTGACGGTAAAGAGGTAAGCATAAAGTGATATAATCTAACTTACATTTTAATTATTCTTCATATTTGTTGGAAATTAAATTATGCAGCAGAAAACATGGAACCTGAATGACCACAAGAGATTTTTGTAGTGTTCAAAAAAGAAGACATGATAACATTTACATTGATCAGATACTTTCTCTGTGTAGTTTTATTTCTGAAAATGATTTCATTTGTGCCATATATAAACTCATATAATAAGTCATACTTTTTACTAGGTTCTAGTGCATTTGCATTCTCTTCACCTCTTGCCTCAAAGTATTGCAGCTTTAACAACTTTGACAATAGAGAAGACAAGGGATCAATCTATCATCAACATAATATTTAATATTTCAGTGAAATCTCATATTGATCATACCCCGGCCCCACAATGCTCTTTTTTGTTTTTATTATTTATTTTGCTCTCTTCAGGGTCATAACAAATAAAATATGGCATTTTTCCCAACAACGATTTATACCACCAGAAGGAAAATGTAATGTGAAAGCTGAACATTCTCCATTAGCTATTATTTATATACTATTTCTACTTGTCAAATATTATTCACAGAAGATCAAAATATGATGGTGATTATTTTTCTCTTCAATTCTAGGCATTTTGATTAAGTTGCTACACATTCATATATCATTCAGTGAAAAACAGTTTTGAACTAAAGCAAAAAAGAGCAGAAATAATTGTGATAGTTCCGAAAACAATTCAGTCTTCCAAGAACTGGGAATTTTGAAAGAATTTTCAAGCCTGTCATGTGCTTTGGATCTAAAGCTAATGAAAAGCAACAGGAATCATTCCATTCAAAGACCTGAGGTACCATTGACAACTGACATTTTAAGTATAGTCTTTTTAGAAAGCTGTTCATTCAGATTTCAGGACTGCCATTTACATTTTTGGGCAAATCACAATCAAATATCTCTGAGCTAAGTTCACCACCCTGTAAATTGAGGATGATATCAGATATTAAATAGCAAGCCAATGCGTAAGACATACAGTACACACTATTAATGTAAAACCAATGAGTTAATTAAAAGGAATCCTATTCAGATTTCTATCCAAATTTTGTAGTCATTGTTGGATTGTAAGGTTTTAATGTTGCAGGCTCATTTTATTTGGTTAACTCTTCATTAAAATTGGAGTTAAGAACTGATATGAATGTTGCCTGTACCCTCCCACTTTAATTGTCCAAGTGAAACACACATTTAGACACTTTTGTCAGCCAGGCCCTGACCCTCAACTGCTCTGGCCAACATTACAGAGACCAGCCAAGTAATAAATCCCTCCCTGCTCAGTTCACAACTGTAGGGAAGACCAAAAATTCCCTTAGTTATTTGAGCATGGCACCAAAGAGAAATTGGACTTTCAGGTATATATGGCTCTCAGAAAAAATAAAAGAAAGGTTTATCCCCAAAAATGAGTGGGAAACTTCTCATGGAAATAGAGAAAAATGAAGGGCTGAAGGGGGGAAATTAGAAGGAAAGGGAAAGTCACACTTTCTATTACTTATTTGTGTCCATGTGCAGAGCACAAATTTCAGATATGCGATCTCATTTAATACTCCTAACGTAAAGGTGGAGAAAGAATTCTATTCTTATTTATAGATGAGAAAACTGAGATTCCAAAGAGAAACTAAATACATTGCCTACATATTTACAACTAGAAAATAGTAGAACTTGGATTTTCACAGGAGTTTTGTCTCCATACAAACCAGTGATCTCTCCACTGCAATACATTTTCTATCTGACTCATAGTGCTTTGTGAAATTATGTGCCAACTAAGCACTGACCTCAACAGCATAAAATACTTTTGCAATCATGTTTACATTCAAACAAATACTTGAAATAAAAATTGAGACAGAGAAAGACAAATACAATATGATTCCACTCATATGTAGAATTTAACGAACAAAACAAATGAGCAAAGGGGAAAAGAGAAAGAGAGAGAGGCAAACCAAGAAACAGACTTTTTTTTTAAAAAGACTTCATTTACTTATTTGACAGAGAGAGAGAGAGATCACAAGTAGGCAGAGAGACAGGCAGAGAGAGAGGGGGAAGCAGGCTCCCTGCCAAGCAGAGAGCCCGATGCGGGACTCAATCTCAGGACCCTGGGATCATGACCTGAGCTGAAGGAAGAGGCTTTAACCCACTGAGCCACCCAGGTGCCCCAAAACAGACTCTTAACTATAGAGAATGAGAATAGATTGATGGTTACCAGAGGAGAGGTATGTGGGAGGATGGATTAAACAGGTGATATGGATTAAGGAGTGTACTTGACAGAATGAGCACCAGGTGAAATATGGAAGTGTTGAATCACTGTGTTGTATACCTGAAACTAATATTACACTGTGTTAACTAATTGGAATTTTAATAAAAGCTTAAATAAACTGAGACAAAGACACAGTGATGGAGCTCACATAAAAGCTGTATGCCCATAAAATTATATATTAGCACTCACAACTATAGAGAAGCCTATTCATTAAAATTTAATTTACTAAGAATTTAAAAGGGAGAATAAGGTAAAGTAACACTTCACCTACATGTTACTCCCTAAAAACAAACAAACAAACAAAAAACCATTATTTCTTCCACAGAATACATGGTAATTTTTTCTGACACTAGTTTGATCTTCCTTTAATTTCCTCTTTAGGAATCTTGACATTTAAGTAAAACTACCAGAAAGTGAAAGAATTTGCCTATGTTCAGATGTTTTATTGTCTCATTTAAAACGAAGATGCTTACTTAAAAACTGCATTCAACTATGCTTTTTCCTGACCTTCCCTTTTCTGGAAAAAAAAAATATAGATAGATAGATGATAGATAGATAGATAGATAGATAGATAGATCTTTATTTAAAAAGTAATAAAAACACTTGAAAAATGTAATATGGTTAAAGTAATAATTATAGAAAGGACTTTTTAAAGGAGTAAATATCTATAGTTTATATGGTTTAGCTTATAGTATAGTTTATAATATTCTCAACAAAGCTCTGTTGAGAGCTATCAATATTCTGTTTCCCTGTTCACAATTTGAGTAAAATATTCCTATATATTCTGAATACAGACTTTCAATTTTCACTCTTCTGAAACTGGCACATAACTTTGTGGATTTGGATTAAGGTCAAGTAATTTCTAATTATAGGTCATCAACCTTTAAGATATTACACTAACAATTAATGAATATATAGATACATAAATATATATTTATATGTGAAAAGAGAAAATTCTTTTTTTTTATGATTTTATTTATTTATTTGACAGAGCTCACAAGTAGGCAGAGGCAGGCAGAAGGGAGGGGGGGAAGCAGGCTCCCTGCTGAGCAGAGAGTCCGATGCGGGGCTCAATCCCAGGACCCTAGGATCATGACCTGAGCTGAAGGCAGAGGCTTTAACCCACTGAGCCACCCAGGCACCCCAAGAGCAACTTCTTTTTTACAGCTATATGTACAGTTCACCTGGATGTGTCGGTGAAATGAGCTCTAATTTAGGAGTCATGAGTCCCTGGGGAATTGGAGAAGTGATTCAAAAATTCTAAGTTTCTTTTGCCTCATCTGTTCATTGTTCAGAATGTGACAATCCCTTCTGGCTTTGAATTGGCTGACCGTTAGCCTAGTTTCTTCTGTTGAACTAATTTATTTTCTTTAAACCTTCTTAGAAATTCTCTATTTCCTACTGGCTCTGGCAAAAATAAAGAAGTAAAAGAGGTTGGTTGGATGGATGGATAGATAGATAAAGGTTTGGAGTAAATATCTATCTTGTAAAGACTAAAAAAATAGCTAAAGACTATTATCTTAAGAAATAAATACTAGTCAAACAATTCTCTCTCTCTGAATCCAATGGAGAATTTCACTAGGAATAATCTGATGATCAAATATTCCAGGTCAGTCTGCAACTTTTAAAACTTGCTTCAGGAAAAGAATATTTTAAAACTATTTTATGAATATATTTTTTAGTCAAAACCATTTTTAGAATAAATATTTTAATGTACTTCACATGGAAAATGCAAAACATTTCTAAATTTACAGGGGAGATTAAAAATGAATAAAGGTAAAATACTTAAAAAGATTTTCAAGCTGTATTCAAATTATAGTATGTACCAAGGAAAAGTTATAAGATTCAGAGTTCTCAACTCAGACTCATTGGGATATAACTTTAAAAATTGGAAGGGGAGGTGAATCATGAGAGACTATGGACTCTGAAAAACAATCTGAGGGGTTTGAAGTGGCGGGGGGTGGGTGGGAGGTTGGGGTACCAGGTATTATAGAGGGCACAGATTGCATGGAGCACTGGGTGTGGTGAAAAAATAATGAATACGGTTATGCTGAAAATAAATTTTTAAAAATTTTTGAAAAAATATTATTCAGCTTTCATATGTCTCAAATTTCTATTGTGAAATCGGTTAACCAAACATGGACTGATGCTACCTTTATCAGTTATTTATAAACTGTAATCTCAGTATCAATATTCACCATGAAACTATTACATATATATATGTAGAGAGTTGCATTTCTCTGAGGCAAACTTTTTATTGATTTCTGAAAATTTCTTATATGGCAGTTTTATGACATTTCTAATAGGTTTCTCTTGAGTAAACACAGGTTTAGTCTATTATTATTTCCATCCTCTAAATTTACTTTTCTGTGTTTTTTGGAGAAGTCTTCTGATTTCTCAAGTGGAAGGGAAAAAAGAGAAAGAACCTCCTAGGTTTTATTTAGACTTCTTTCCCTTTTTATATTTTTGAGTTCTATAAACAACAAAGAAACAAAAAACAATTTCTACTTCTTTTCTTTTTTTAAAAAATAATATCTACTTCTAAAGTTTAATTTTCTTCAAGTAATAAGCATCTTAATGTGAACCAGAGAAAAAGCACATTAAAAGACGAAATACTTAAAGAACATCAAGTTTTAGATGCCTAGAAATCTCTGCAAAGATTATTCCTATTATTTTTTTTTCCTTAACTACTTTTTTTTTCTAAAGTAGTTCGTTGGTATTTTGTCCTTTGCTTGTATGTAAAGGGTAGAATAGTCATTACAGGAAATGAAGACTCCATTAGCTTGAGTGGTGCCCTTTGGCTGATAGACATAATATTCTTAAACTGGAGTACTTTGCACTGCCAATCTCTACTAATGGAGAATCACTACATGTATATCTATGGCTATCCTAAAATACTTTTTCTCTTTATAAAGAATTGGACAAGAACAGGTAGAACATGAAAAATCATTCATTAAGTGCAGCAAGAAAGCCATTAGGATCATAATTCCCAAGCATTAAGGAAGAGATAATGAGCCTTGGAGAAGAATAATCTTACGTATGTACATATGTCATCAAGCTTACTTCTAATGGGGAAAAAGAGAGAGGTTAAAATGCTCCAAATGGTATATAAAGACTCTTTTCTGAGGGAAACAGTACCTTCATAAATATCCAAATAAGGTGCTTGTAAAAGTGTCTCAACCTTTCTAACTTAACATAAAATGCTAAGTGAATGTCTTTTGCCTCTGGTAAAAATATATTTTGCAGATTTCTATTTTAGAGATTGATGGCTCAATCTTAAAAGACAATATAAGAGGAGAAATGAATAAAACCAGTAAAAGAATAAAATAAATAAAAAATGTTATCTCTGTGCTTCTCTATACAAATTTTTCCAAATTTAGTTCAATGATATTGAAAAATCTGTGAATGCTAATTACTGCATTAACTACCAGTGGTGTTTTACTTATAAAAGCCAGTTTGTTAAGCTTGTATGGTGACACAGGTTTGATCCACAGCTGTGTGTGTGGCAGTAGTGATTCCTAGTCAACGTTTACAGTCAGAGAAGCAGAGAAGAAGCAGAATGACTTAAACTGTGAACCCAAACATGCACCTAACTCTGCAGCTAAGGTTCCATCCACCACACTAGGAGTTTCACAGGGGCACACTTTCTTTCCTCTATACCCAGAAAATAGCCATCTAAATATTTCTGGTATTTGGTTTACATGTAAGATATCTTGAAGTTACCTTAATAACAAATAAAAGGCTGAACAGTGAAAAAAATCAACTCTTCTTGGATCCTTAAGAGAGGAGAAGACACAGTAAACCATTGCTCCCAAGACTGGAGAGACAGAGGAATATAGGGAGACGTGGCTTACCTGAGGAAAAACTCACAGAAGAAACCACCTCAGGAATCAGTACCCATGTAGGAAAACTGGAAATGAAATTAACAAACTGCCAGAAGTTCATTGTGGATAAGGGATCCACTTATCCGTTATCAACTTCCAGAATCAACTTCCAGGAATTTGATGAGATTCTCAAGGTGAATACAGGACAAAAATCCCCATAGGCTTCTGGCTGGGAGAGGGCAGAGGGAACCATTTTGAAATACACAGGAGCATTCTATTCTTCTTAATAAGGACTGCCTTCATGGGAAACTAATTAACTAAGGATAGCCTGCTGAGGTATTGTAAGAGCCTCACTCATTTAGAGGAAAGGAAATATCCAACTCTAGGCCACTCTATCCAAACTGTTTCACCAAAAGGAGGAAAAACACTGAGAAGCTCATATGAAGTTCCTAATACAGATGAATAGGTTCACTAAAAAACTGAGTCCTGGGGCGCCTGGGTGGCTCAGTGGGTTAAGCCGCTGCCTTCGGCTCAAGTCATGATCTCGGGGTCCTGGGATCGAGTCCCGCCTCAGGCTCTCTGCTCAGAGGGGAGCCTGCTTCCCTCTCTCTCTCTGCCTGCCTCTCTGCCTGCCTCTCTGTCTACTGTGATCTCTCTCTGCCAAATAAATAGATAAAATCTTAAAAAAAAAAAAAAAAACTGAGTCCAAATTATAGAACTGTAGAAAGCCTTCCCTGTCCACACATCTCACCACCACATTACTAAAGGCCTATTTATAGCTCCTTTCACTCTGTATGTCTTGTCCAGCTATCAGGAAAAAATGTACAAGGCCAAACAAAGGACAAAAATCTCAGTTTTAAGAGAGGGAGAACACATCAGACCAGATGAAGTAGGGGTATAGGAATTATACGACATGATTATTATGCTAAGGGCTCTGATGATGAAGTAGATAGCATGCTGGAACAGATGAGCTATGTAAATGGAGAGGGAAATCCTTAAAAAAAGAACAACAAAATGAAAAATCTGCTAGATACAAAAAACAAAAACAAAGAAACAAAAAAAGCCACTATAACAAATATGAATCTCATTAAAGAGCTTGTTAGTAGACTGGACAGAGCTGAGAAAAGAATATCTGAGCTAGAGGACATATCAAGAATTCTTGAAAATCAAAAGGCAAGGAGAACAAGAATTGGGGGGAAAAAATAGAATATCTAAGAACTATGGGACAACTACAAAGGTACTTGTAGTTGCATAATGGGAATACCAGAAGGAGAAGAGAAAGCAAAAACAGAAAAAAAAGTTTGATAAAATAATGACTGACAAATTCTCCCAAATTAATGTCAGATAGTAAACCACATATCCAGGAATCTCAGAGAACAATACCGGGAATAAATGCAAAAACCAAAAACTCCAAAACTCAACTTTTTCTAGTCATAATTTTCAAACTACAGAAAATGAAAGATAAAGGAGGAATTCTGAAAGAAGCCAGAGGAAAAAAAAAAAACCTTACATAATTACATCTGACCAAATGCATGCCCCATGAAAGAATTAATCAATAAACCAAACTTCATTAAAATTAACAACTTCTGGGGCACCTGAGTGGCTCAGTGGGTTAAGCCTCTGCCTTTGGCTCAGGTCGTGATCCCATGGTCCTGGGATTGAGCCCTGCATCGGGCTCTCTGTTCAGTGGGGAGCTTGCTTCCCCCTCTCTCTCTGCCTGCCGCTCTGTCCACTTGTGAACGAACTCTCTCTTTCTCTCTCTCCATTAAATAAATAAATAAATAAATAAATAAATAGATCTTAAAAAATTAAGTTAACAACTTCTGTTCTGCAGAAGACAACATCAAGAGAATGAGAACACAAGCCACAAACTAAGAGAAAGCATGTGCAAAAGACACATCTGAACAACAGGACTATTGTTCAAAATATACAAAGAACTCTTAGAACTCAACAAGTAGAAAACAATCCAATTAAAAAACGGGCCTAAGGTCTTAAGAAATGCCTAACCAAAGAATAAATACCTCAGATGGTGACTGTCTTGGGGGTTAGGGTCTTACAGAGGTAATTAAGTTAAAATGGGGTCATTAGTGTGGGCCCTAATCCAATATGACTGGCATCCTTATAAGAGGAAATTTGTACGTAAGTATATACAGAGAGAAGACCATTTGAAAATACAGGGGGAAGATGGCTATGTACAAACCAAGGAGAGAGGTCTCAGAAGAAACCAACCCTGTGACACCTTGATCTCAGACTTCTACGTAAATACATTTATGTTGTTTCAGTCACCAAATCTGGGGCCCTTTTATAATATAGTCAGAGTACACTAACACAGTTGCCTAGTTGAAAAGTGTTGGAAAGAAACAGAGTCAGGGAGCCACCATAAACATAAAACCAAACTCTAAACTATTTACAGGAAGAACTATATGGAAAGCCATGTTGTCTTCTGACATTAGTAGTAGTGGCTGGATGGAGAGTAGGAAGAAAGTCAACAGGAAAAGCAGAATATATACAGGAGGCAAAGCCAGAGATCATGACAGAACTCATACAGCGAGGTGATTCAGCCAGAATGAAGCGCTGGGTTACAAATATGATGACAAGATGAATGCTAACCCTTACAGACTCTGGATTTTATTTGTGTACAAAAATAGCTATTGTTTCCTATGAAATGTAAAGTGAATGCTAACAGTGCACTAACATTATTTTTTAAATCTCAGTATCGCAGACATTTCGAAGCAACTGAAAAGCAAGGGAGGCTGTTTTAAGACATTTATTTTTAATAGAACACTGCTTCCATACTTGGATTGCAAATTTTCCAGAGTCTAAATCACAATAAATATAAAACATTGAACACCAGAGAATTTTAACTATCTCCTTGAACAATGTAAACACAATACTTACAGAGCTTTGTGAAAGAAGGAAGTGTTCTCTTTTTAAATCTGTAACCAGATGTGAGATTACTGGTCTTTGTTTCAACCACAATGACGATGGAGAGGAAGAAATTAATTGCAATTCTGATGAATGGAATGCCTGACAAAATAATAGTTTTTAGCAGATCATTGTTTTCACTCTTTAATTTCTATCCAGCAAAGTTTTATTTCAATGGTACATCATCATAATTGCCATTTTTATAAACATCAAACTGTGCAGGTGCATTTGCAAACTCACCCTCTGCGGCAAATACAACGAACTAAAAAAATGTAGAAGAGATTATAAAACCACAGAATTTTTTTGAGCATATGGTGATATGTAGAATGTCTGCCTTAAAGAAAACTGAAAAATGGCGGACCTTTCCAAATTGGTAGCCCGCCATAAGCAAAAGAGCCATAGGTTCTGATATTTGCAATTCAATAATTCACTTCCGTTGTCTTTCACAGATTTTGTCCTTCTGCCATGTACTTTAATATTAGGTTTAGTGCAAGTATGTCCTCAGATTAGCACTTAATTAAATATCAGCACTGAATTTCTCATTAGTCAGTGAGTAAGACGGGAATTAAATTCAGGCTGGCCCATGAATGGAAATCTTTAAGGGTACTGTGGGATGCCAGGGTAACATTGACATGATCAGTGGGACATGTTATTTCCCAAAATTCATTCCATGAAATTTGAGATTAAACACTAATATAAATTTCTTATTCTTTAAGCTTGTGCATTAATTCATGTGCTTCAGGTACTGCCTAAGGACCTGGTGATATACTCAATGTAGGAATGTGTATTTCATGTGTTAGAATTCAGTTTTTAGCTGTTTTTCATTAATTCATATATAAATTGCAAAACTCCAGGTCAAGTCTAAAGGTGAGAACTGATAACACATACAAATAATTTCACTTTTTAATAAATGTATCAGATTAGTGCATGATCCTTGTGATGATCTGAGAAAAGATTATAAATACAGTATTATTTTTTGGTGACCAGAAATATTTACTATCCACAATAGGTTCCCACTTAGCTGTTTAATTGTTAAAATTTCACCATGATGAATTCATTCATTTGGGCTAAAAATAAATTTTATTTTTTATTTATTTACTTTTTTAGTTAACAATGTGGTTTTATTAGTTGACTTACAAGATTACAACACTTTGCCAGCTCCAAGAATGTATTTATCACATGCATATGCAGGTATACATGTCTACCATGCAGGTCTCATCTGTGCAATAACATTGACTTTATAACTACAGATCCGCTTTCTGTCTGCAATGTCGACCATTACCCCGAAGTATATCCATCCTCAACAATTAGTTTCAAGAGTTTTGAACAATTTAAACTCCAATACAAGCATCAAAAGGAATCTTTTTATCCTGGCTTAAAAAAAACCAAAAAACACTCTGCTAAGTGATCCTCCCAGATCACCGCATACAGCCTCTAGCAGGGCGGTCTACAAAACAGCATTGGAAAGGAAAATAAGCAATCTACCATCAACTTCTAGATTCCTTCTGGTTTTTGTTGCTGTCTTTTCTGTTCCACTGTATACCAGAGCTGAGAGAATGAACTCAAGGGTGCCAGAGTCACAACAAACCTCTTTAAGGGGCACAGTGGTCCGTGGCATAGATGCCCAACATAGTCTGAATTACTTCTTTCTTCTAAGAGAATGGTTATATCAACATTTACCCTGAAAGTTTATTTTCATGGGTTCATAAAATCTTAGCTTTGGAAATACACTTAGTAGAATTTATTCAGTCAAAGCAACTTTATGCATGAACCTCTTCTCCAACCTCTCTGAAATCTGTTTTCTCTTTGAAAATACTCCATGGCTCAGAAGACACTTCCATTCCATTTTTTAATTCTTCTAATTTTAAGAAAAAAACACCAGGAAAACATTTTCTAATTTTAGAAAAAAAAATAGCTATTTTTGGCTGTTCTGAAAGGCCTCTGGAGTTACATACAAGAAATAATATTACTGTATGTGATGACTCTTTAAATATTTGAAAATCTTTATCATGTTCCTATTTAACCTTCTTTGTTTTAAACTAAATAATCTCACTTCTTTCAATGGCTTCTTCTATAGTACACTTTCTCCATGATTTACTTAAGAAACTCAAATGATAATGGTAAAAAGTTAATACATGTCATGCAGTCTTCCAGTTGTTTGTATGGTGGTGACTAAACACAGCTCCTGCATTCATGCTTTTAGAGTTGAATGAGGAGAGAGACAAAACAAGTAAGTAAACAAACATAAAAGTCTGACAATTGATAAATCCTGTGGAGAAAACTCTGAGAGAGCTATGAGAGAGAATTACAAGAATTTAACCAGCTTACAAATAGTCAGGCATATATAAATGGAGTCAAGTGAAAGAAAGAAGGATGTTCTAAAGAGAGGAAACAGACAAATGAAAAATTGGGAGAATATATTGGCAATTTCAATCACAGGAAAAGAAACTCTACCATGAATATATAAATAGTTCTCAAAATCAAATAGATGTATCTAGGATACTAGAACAAGAAAAGACATGAGTAGAAAAACTGATGAAATTTGAATATGGTGTATAGTTAGAAAAGATTAATTGACTTTTTGATAGCTGTGCTATGGTATGTAAGATATTACAGTTAGGGGGAACTGGATGAAGATTGGGGTACTCTATTATTTTTGTAACTTCCTATAATATGAAATTAGTTCATCTGTCAAGGAAAGCATCTTACAGAAAAATGTAGACAAAGGTCCCTTAAACATGTGAAAAGATCATTAAATTACTCATAGTTAAAGAAATGGAAAACAAAACTTCAGTAAGATCTTTTTCACTGTGACAATGCTTAACAGAAATTTTATATGATAACAATAAACTTCTTAGATAAGTCCCGGAAAAATCGTCACTATCTGACTTTGCTTGTAAGACAGAAAAATGATGCGACCACTATTGATGCAAATTTGATTAATTTTCTTCAAAATTACGAACATGGCTATCTCATGAGAATTGCACTTAAGAGAATTTTGAAGAATAATGTGCTGCACTTATGAGAAATTGTAATTAAGCTACACTCCCACCAATATGAAACAAGACATGCACATGCTTATTACTTATTCATTCTGGAATGATGTGACAAAGTAAAACAATGGAAACCATATACATGACATTCATAAGAAACTGGCCTGAAAAGCTTTTGGTGCATTCACATAATGTAGCACCATGATGTTTAAGCACAATGAAGAAGACCTCTAGAGACTGACAGTATTTTTTAGCATGAATTGTCAAATGAAAAAGGACAGGTATGAAAGAATGTATACAGCAGGCTAATTCTGTGTGAGAGAGAAGGAGAAATAAGAATATATGTATTGCATGAGTTTATGTGTGTGTGTGAGAGAGAGAAAGAGAGAGAGAGAGGTTCATGTTTATTTTTGCAAAAAGAAAAGAAACATAGGAAAGATAAACCAGATATTAATGAAAAATATTACTTTTGCAGGATAGATGGTATAAATGAGAGACTAGGGACGGGAGTCTGAATTTTCCAAGTATCATTTTTAAGTAGTTTGAATTTTAAAACACATCCATTTTTTGCAGATTTAAAATATAGAATAAAGTATGGAAAATTTTTCAAATTGACTAAAAATAGAAATTATAAAATCTAACTTTATATCAAATTGTAAGTATGCAAACCAGACCAAATAATTATTTCACATAACCTTTTAACACTCTTCTCACGAAATAAATTCTAAGAGTGAAAGTTAAAAAAAAAGTCTTGAGATTGATTTATAGGTCTGTTGTTAGTAAAAGCATTAGTTGTATGATTCAAAATTATTTTTAATATGTTCTGGAATAAGGCAAGTGGGTATATATACTAACTTTTTGAAAACCATAGTTTTCACTGACTAAGAAGCTAAAAGCAAACAAATGTGAAGTAGGGAGGGTAAGAATAAAAGCCGTGGGTTTGGTTGAGAATTGGACATATTAATATAGGTTTGTATTCCAGTAAAACTATTTTTCTAACTGTATTCACTCAAAGGGCTTAGAAATAATGACATCTCAGTATCCTAAGGATGTCTAAGCCCCAGATACTGGTTTCAAAATACCATTCCCTAGTAAAAAAGAAACCAGTTCCTGGGAGAAATGAATGGTTATGAATTTAGACAGAAAATTTAGAACACTGTGCCTGAAAACAAGAATGCAGGAGCCAGTGGGCTGGGAATTCCATGAATCAAAGATGAGACAATATTCAATTAAGTTGAATATTGAATAATAAGATAAACAGATTATAACACATGGAATTTAGCATAGTGATATTAAAAATAATGGCAATGATGGCAATGTTAATAATAGAGATGAAGGGGGGCCTCCCCTTTATAGGAAAATTCTGAAGAAATGACAGAATTGAAAAACACCATTTCATAATCCCATGTAACAGTTTATCCAGGTGAGGGTCATCAAGAGATGTTAAAACCATTTGATAAAAGGTTTCAGAGGAACTGAACATGTACATACCACCTTCCAAAAATACCTTTTATCGTTTATATTGACCAGCCTCCTAATCAAGAAATCAAATTCAACACGACCAATATTGTGAAATAGAATATTACACACCTCCAAGATTGATACACTAAACATACAAACATCACTTTTATAGTATTCTGTCCCAAAGTGTTGAATCTTAATATAGTAATGAGGAAACGAATAGAGACATGTAGAATATAGGATGCTCAGTACGGCAAGTGGCATAAACTCCATGAAAAAGTATATGCTGTGGGGAAAAAACAAAAGAAGGCATAGGGGCTATCTTAGATTTAACATAACTAATGAAGCATACAAATCAGATACATCAACTTTTACTGGATCTTTGACTTTAAAGTAATGGTAAATGAAATTTTGGTGCAAACTAAATATGGACTATGTATTAGATGGTATTATTGAATTAATCTTACTTTTCAGTGGATGTTGCTGCAAATGTCTTTATTCTTATGAGATGCTTGCTAAAGTATTTTGGGATAAAGTGTCATGGTCCCTTCAATTTATTTTCAAAAGATTGAGGGGAGAGGGAGGATGTCAACAACAGTTTAAAAATGTCAATATTTGGCAAATCTAGGCAAATATATGCAGTTGTTAACTGTATCCTTTTTTTCTTTTTCTTATAAGCAACAGAGGTGGAGGAATGCCAATTAAATTAAAATCATATATTGAGTTTTTAACGGAGTAATAGTCATTTCAAACACCTTTAAAGTACCATTTACATATGTAATAAAAAACAGAATATAGACAGATGTCCTCAGAATTTCAACTCTTTCTTTTGTGTATTTATAACTAATCTGTTCTGACTTCTTTCTTACCAATAAATCCTCTTGAGGTTGTCATACTTTAGGTATCTTCAAGTGAATTAAAGCACTTGAAAACTCCACACTGAAGTCAATCAACTCTTACTTAGTGCCTATTGTGAACCACGTGCTATGTTGGTAACTGAAAAATCAAGAATGAACAAAAATCTCACAATGATACTAGTGGTGTAATATGGTAAGTGTAAGTAAATGTAAATCAGAGAAATGTAAACAAGAAATATTTCAGAAGGAAAATGAGGTGAAAACCAAAACTATTTAAATTCCTCATGATTTTGCTCTTCAACGACATTGAATTCTTTTTTTTTTTTTTTTTTTTTTTTTTTTTTTTTTTTTGGTCTTTCAGTAGAAGATGGAGAGAAAGAAGTGATATGAGCACCTGGAAGCAATTTGCAGATAAATTCAATCATTTAGGGATGTATTCTTGCATCGTTTGCCCTTTTATAAAGGACAAAGAAAGACAAAAAATAAAAAGGAAGGATGTGGGAAAGGAGCTTCTGAGATAGTTAGATGTTAAAATCATTATATATTTTGGAAATACTAGACTATACATAAATGTGCCTGTCTATAATTTGCTCTAACTGTTGCAATTTAAGAAATGGGAAGAAAATGTGATCTAAAACTGTATACTAAAATAAAGCTAAGAATTACTCTTAGGAGACCATTATGGGTGGAATTGCATACTCTTAAAAGTTCTGTTGGAGTCCTAACCTCCAGTACTTCAGAATGACCTTAGTTCGAAATAGGATCATTGCAGGCATAACCCATTAAGATGAGGTCATACTGGAGTACAAAAGGCTTCTAATCTAATATGACTGGTGTCCTAATAAGAACAGAAGAGACAGAGATACACACACCCACCAAGGGGGAATATCATGGGACAACAAAGGCAGAGATTGACAGCTGCAAGCCATGGGATGCCAAAGACAGACAGAAAACCACCAGAGGCTGACAAGAAGCAAAGAAGGATTCTCCTCACAGGTTTCATGAGGGAACGTGGCCCTGCTAACACTTTGATCTTTGACTTTTAGCCTCCAGAGCTATGAGATAGTCAATTTTTACTGTTTTAAGATGCCCAGTTTGTGGTACCTTGTAATGCTAACTCTAGGAAACCAACATAGGAGCTTATGAAGATTAATACTATGCCTTCCATTATATGTTTAGGCAACAAAAAAACCCCAAATTATCAGTGGGATATACTTCTGTAATATGTCAAATATATACTCAAAAGCTCTGTCTCCTGCAAACATCAAATACAGATGTTATCTGTAACAACACTTCAAAGTTACCTCTGAACTTTCTTCTGGGAAACTGCCAGAGTTGGAACCAAGGCACTCACTTTCATGAAACATGAAAGCTGCAAGGCCTGGCTATCAAATGAGTTTTAGTTTACATCTCTTCTTATTCTGAAGATGTAGGACAAGTCTTCTCCAAGCAGTTTATAAAATACTCTCAGGCCTTTGTTTAGGGATTAATAATAATCCTAGTACTCAAGCCTTCTTCCAACCCTCTTTTCCAACTGAGGCAAAAAGAAAAATCAAGTGAAAATCTGATGGCCACTTTAAATACCTTCTAACTTTATATGCCAAAGATGTCTCAATAGAACAAAAGCAATCAATCAAAAATCAAATGGTTTGCAAATTTATAAGCCTTTATGCATAATTATGGAAAAAAATTGATTTAGGACTATGGCTTAAGCCAGGATGTGTAAGAAAGGTTTAACAACCCCCACAATTCCCAAGTTGACCCAAAGAATGGATCATCTGCAGAAGAGATTCTAGTCTCAATTTGTACCCCTGTTTACAGCTGAGGATCATGGGTAACATCCTGAAAGTTTCCATCTTTGTGTGTGTGCTTCCTGCAGGAGGTACAAAAAAGAGTGCTGCATCTGGATGCTAATATTCACCACAAAAATCTTAGCCAGTGGTAAAATGTTGCCCAGTAATAGCCTAGATGCTCACCAACAAAATGTAGAAGCAGAAACAGGCATATATGGGACAGAGTTGAAGAAAAATAAATAATTTATTATCTAAGAACCATGAACTATCATATTCTTGACTATTGTGTTCTGCAGGTAGCTCCAAATCTGTTGATAATGTAAGGCATGCCAAATGTCTGTATGTTGTTTTTATGCATACATGCCACAATGTATCTTTTAACAATTTGACATAGATCTGTTAGAAAAAACATCTGCATTCATTTAGGAAACATTCAAATCGTATTAAAGAAAGCAAAGCATTTTTTTGTCTGTTTTTTGAGAGAGAGAGAGAGAGAGCAAGAGAGAGAGAGCATGTGTGCAAGGTTGGGGAATTAGAAGGAAAGAGCACAGAGAGATGGAGAGAGAGAATCCAATGCAAGCTTCCTCCTGAGTGTGAAGCCTCCTAGGGCTTGATTTCAAGACCCTGAGCATGACCTGAGCCAAGATCAATAGTGGGACGCTTAACCCACTGAGCCATCTAGGTGCCCCAAAAGCAAAGCATTTTTAAAAACTCTCACATTTGGATTAGCTTTTCAACTGGAATGCTTGGTTTCTTTTTGAAATCTCTTGTCACTATTCCCAAATGGAGTTACTTTGCCATGTGTCAAATACCCTTATAGGTTTTTGACTACTAATCTATAATGTATAGATCTTGTTTCTGAAGGTATATGTGAATATTTTATGAAAGAGAAAATTTGTATTTTGTTTTTAAATTTTAATACTAAAGTAAATTTTTAATGGAGATATATGTTTAACATGAAAGAACAATTATCTTCTTGGAATACACTAGTATTTTTAAAATATCTTGGGGCATTTCAAACCTCCCAGCCTTAAAGATAAAACACCTTGGTTGTAATTAAGAAATCTGGCAATAATCAGTAAAATGCACAGATCAGTTTTAACTGATACAGTCCAATTGATATTTTTGCTGGTTCCTCAGTAATTGATTATATGGATTGTATTTAAATCTGTGTGGTGTTCTTTTATTGAATATTTTCCTCCACAACTTCTTAGGAGATTGGAATTCTGTTACACTAGTTCCCTAAGACTTTCTTGAAGTTAATTTCTCAATCCTAATGTTACCATATAGCAGGTTCCCTTGAAGTTGTTTGTTTGACCCCACTCTGTACTCCAAGCTCTCCTTGTCCTCATCTGAATAGATTTCTTTGGGAAAGTCTTAACTGATCATTCCATAATCACCTCTCTGCCCCAGCAGATCTACTAAAATTCTGAGAGTGTTCCAGTTACAAGTTGCAGCATAACAAGCTACCCCATGAGTGAGTGGCATAAAACAAAAGCCATTTTATTATGCTCAGAGATTCTGTGGGTCAGGAATTTGGACAAGGCAGAACTGATGGTTTGACTCTATTTCACACTGTCTGGGGACTTCGCTGGGAAGACTCCCCTGAATTTGACTGAAAGGCTGGGATGGGGGTGTGGCTACCCTCAGCTGGAGACTTATTATTCACATACCTGGCACCTGGGCGGGGATGACTGCATTCTGAGCTTAACTGAAACTATCCCCTGGAGCTACAAATGTCCGTTCATGTTCTTTGGACTTCCTCACAGCATGGCTGCCTCACTGTAGTTGAACTTTTCATAAGGTAGCTCAGGGATCCATGAAAAAGAGCAGAAATGTCATGGCTTTATATCTGCTAGCCTTAGAAGTCACCTGGAGTCAGGACTGCTGTACTCTATTGGGTAAAACAGTTACAAATCTGTACAGATAAAGAGGAAAAGATATAAATGCTATCTATCAATGGGAGGAGTGTTAAAGAATTTTCGACTACATTTTACAATTATCTCAGGGTTTCAACAACTCAATGGATATAGGACAGATGAATCATTTCTACTCTCTTCTAAAAGCTCAAAACAGGCATTTTGTGGGAGACCTGATGTCATATGGGAAGAAGAGATGTACCACTCACTTAGCAACACTCTAATAAGTCTTTTTATGTAACCTAGTGACCAGAAAAAAATGCAAGGTTACAAGAGTGCTTCCTAGAAATGCTTATTTGCCCACAACAAGAGGAGAATTGCCTTTTAATTATAGCTTGTCAATATGTTTTACACAATCCTTAGAGAAAACATAAATCCCAGAGAGAATTTCTTCTCCACAAGAAAATTGGAAATGATAATAAAACTAAAGAAACAAAGCAATGATCATTTATTAAGCTTTTATTACTTGCTAGGCACCATGCAAAGTGCTTAAACTTCTTTATTAATTCATTAATCCTCAGAACTATTTTACAAAGATTGTATGATGGTTCATGTTATACCGATACAAACAAAATCAGCAAGATTGAGCAATTTGCTCAATGTGACACAACTAAATTTGCCACAGCAGATATCTGTACACATGCTTTTCTGACACATAAGAACTCTGAGTCTAGGAACTTGGCTTTGGTAAGAACTGGTAGGTAAATGCACAAGCCCTAAAATAGGCATCAGGCGACTTTACTTCAGATGAGGGGTTATCCTATAGCTAAGACAAGTAAACTAAGATTACAAGGGGATTCCTGTCTCACGTTGAGGTCTTTTATCCATTTTGGGTTTATCTTTGTGTACGGTGTAAGAGAATGGTCAAGTTTCATTCTTCTACATATAGCTGTCCAGTTTTCCCAGCACCATTTATTGAAGAGACTGTCTTTTTTCCACTGTATATTTTTTCCTGTTTTGTCGAAGATTAATTGACCATAGAGTTGAGGGTCCATATCTGGGCTCTCTTCTCTGTTCCACTGGTCTATGTGTCTGTTTTTATGCCAGTGCCATGCTGTCTTGGTGATCACAGCTTTGTAATAAAGCTTGAAATCAGGTAACGTGATGCCCCCAGCTTTATTTTTGTTTTTCAACATTTCCTTAGCGATTCGGGGTCTCTTCTGATTCCATACAAATTTTAGGATTATTTGCTCCAGCTCTTTGAAGAATACCGGTGGAATTTTGATCGGAATGGCATTAAAAGTATATATTGCTCTAGGCAGTATAGACATTTTAACAATGTTTATTCTTCCGATCCAAGAGCATGGAATGGTCTTCCATCTATTTGTGTCTTCAATTTCTTTCATGAGTGTTCTGTAGTTCCTTGAGTACAGATCCTTTACCTCTTTGGTTAGGTTTATTCCCAGTTATCTTATGGTTCTTGGTGCTATAGTAAATGGAATCGATTCTCTAATTTCCCTTTCTGTATTTTCATTGTATTTTCATTGACTTTGTATCCTGCCACATTGCTGAATTGCTGTATGAGTTCTAGTAGTTTGGGGGTGGAGTCTTTTGGGTTTTCCATATAAAGAATCATGTCATCTGTGAAGAGAGAGAGTTTGACTTCTTCATTACCAATTTGGATACCTTTTATTTCTCTTTGTTGTCTGATTGCTGTTGCTAGGACTTCTAATACTATGTTGAACAAGAGTGGTAAAAGTGGGCATCCATCAGAATCCTAGAGGAGAACATAGGCAGTAATCTCTTCGATATCAGCCACAGCAACTTCTTTCAAGATATGTCTCCAAAGGCAAAGGAAACAAAAGCGAAAATAAACTTTTGGGACTTCATCAAAATCAAAAGCTTCTGCACAGCAAAGGAAACAGTGAAAAAAACAAAGAGGCAACCCACGGAATGGGAGAAGATATTTACAAATGACAGTACAGACAAAAGGTTGATATCCAGGATCTATAATGAACTCCTCAAACTCAACACACACGAAACAGGCAAACATATCAAAAAATGGGCAGAAGATATGAACAGACACTTCTCTAATCAAGACATACAAATGGCTATCAGACACATGAAAAAATGTTCATCATCATTAGCCCTCAGGGAGATTCAAATTAAAACCGCATTGAGATATCACCTTACACCAGTTAGAATGGCCAAAATTAACAAAACAGGAAACAGCATGTGTTGGAGAGGATGTGGAGAAAGGGGAACCCTCTTCCACTGTTGGTGGGAATGCAAGTTGGTGCAGCCACTTTGGAGAACAGTGTGGAGATTCCTCAAGAAATTAAAAAATAGAGCTTCCCTATGACCCTGCAATTGCACTCCTGGGTATTTACCCCAAGGATACAGATGTAGTGAAAAGAAGGGCCATCTGTACCTCAATGTTTATAGCAGCAATGGCCACGGTTGCCAAACTATGGAAAGAACCAAGATGCCCTTCAACAGATGAATGGATAAGGAAGATGTGGTCCATATACACTATGGAGCATTATGCCTCCATCAGAAAGGATGAATATCCAACTTTTGTAGCAACATGGACGGGACTGGAAGAGATGATGCTGAGTGAAATAAGTCAAGCAGAGAGAGTCAATTATCATATGGTTTCACTTATTTGTGGAGCATAACAAATATCATGGAGGACAAGGGGTGTTAGAGAGGAGAAGGGAGTTGGGGTAAATTGGAAGGGGGGGTGAATCACGAGAGACTATGAACTCTGAAAAACAATCTGAGGGGTTTGAAGTGGCGGGGGGGTGGGAGGTTGGGGTACCAGGTGGTGGGTATTATAGAGGGCACGGATTGCATGGAGTACTGGGTGTGCTGAAAAAATAATGAATACTGTTTTTCTGAAAATAAATAAATTGAAAAAAATTAAAAAAAAAAGATTACAAGGGGAGATTCATGTACTTGGCAAATTTCACTATGCAAAGAAGCATTAAAAAATGTCACTTTTTTTTTTTCTTCTATTATAGTCTATAAGGCACACTGTGGGTTTTGGTCTCATTTTCTCCGGTATATTCAGGTTGCTATCACTCCCCAACTTTAAAAGAGACCATTTGAAAAAAGAAATTTGGAACATTGTCTATTTAGTGATAGAAGTAGAGATTTAGCCATTTCATATGTAGTTCATACTCCTATTTTTATAAGTCAGGAAAAAACAAAAATTGTTAAGTAGAGAGCAAAAGGCCAAAGAAACTTAATACGTTAAGTGTAAGCCATCATTAAGAACTGCCTTATGGGCCACAATATTGAATACTGATTGCTAAGGTAAGAAATGGGTCTAACAGAACGTCAAAAATTCCAAAATAGTCTTTTTTTTTTAAAGATTTTATTTATTTATTTGACAGACAGAGATGACAAGTAGGCAGAGAGGCAGGCAGAGAGAGAGGAGGAAGCAGATTCCCTGCTGAGCAGAGAGCCTGATGTGGGGCTCGATCCCAAGACCCTGAGATCATGACCTGAGCTGAAGGCAGTGGCTTTAACCCACTGAGCCACCCAGGTGCCCCCCAAAATAGTCTTTTAAGAGAAATTTGTCTTCAAAGGGTATAAGAAATTGGAATAGTTTACCAAGGGAGTTGACAGAATTTCAAACTTCTGCTATGGTAAAGGAAAAGAAAGAGGAAAGAAAGAAAAAAAAAAAGAGAGAAGGAAAGAAAGAAAGAAAGAAGCAAAACAACTGTTCATTTTTTAATTGTTATAGCATTTTACAGTGATTTCTATTTTCTTATCATTTCCTGGAGAAACTAGGAAATGTAATTCCATTGAAAAACCCCCAACTCCAGTAGCAGGGAATGGAGAACTATGAAATGACCAGACATAGAGCTGAATAGCTGGGAGCTCACGTGCAGATGTAGGCGAGGTGGGAGGGGAGAGCGACTGTGACACTCACAGGAGGGAAAGAAAAAGGCTGATAGTTTATACAGACAGAGACAGGAGGGTAATAAGGTGAGGGTGCTAGAGAATCATGACTGCTATGGTTGTGAGTTCTCTTGCCTGGGATATACTTTATACTCATGCTGAGCTTCAGTTCTGACATTTATGCCTTGCTCATTCCATCCCTGTGAAACCAGGACGAGCTCTACTTAATTAGAAAAGAAACCTAAGTAAGCACAGGCTTTTATTTTTCCAAAATGGGAAAGGGGATGCCATAGATAATTGTTTTGTCATCAAGGCAAGATCAAATTGCTGACCCTCTAATTATATTGGGCAAAATAACAACGGATCTTACTGATGGCTCTCCTAATTCTGGAGCTCAGAAATCAAATTAAAATGGGAGATATTATGCTTACGGGCTAATTTGCCCAGAGTTCATTATATTGGAGGCTTACAAAAGAGCTTTGTGACTAATTACTTTGCATTGTCTACTTCCTCAATATTAGAGCTGATATCATCTATCTACGTATAATCAAATCAGATCAATGTCAAATCAATGATCTGACAGAACCAAGAGTGAATTTCGGGCATAAGTTGAGTCTGAACAACCTTTGCATATACTTCAAAATATATATGTGATCTGTAGCATTAGTTTTCCTGGAATAGGATTTCTAGTTTTTTGGGAATTATGCATAGTACATTCAAATTTGCAGAAAAATATTTATTCTCTAAAAGTAACATATTCTCATGGATCCTTCTTGCATCCCATGCAAGCACTGGTAAGGAGGATAAAAAAGAACCAAAGTTTATTTTTTTGAGGGAGAGGAATGCGAATTCTGGACATCACAGTTTAATTTTATAACTTGAGATATACTTATAGGAGATTGGTTTCTTTGAAATATATAGTCAGTGTTTCAGTTCTCCTCTTTCTCCCCTGCTATACTTCAAGGTAGTGTCTGTTAGTATGAGGGGGGTTACTGTGCACATACCATCACATGAATAGTCTAAAACTGACTTAAATGTGTTGTGCTATTCTCTGGACTGATGACTCCTCAAGTATGACTGTTTCATCCTTAGGCACTCTATTGGTGTCAGCTAAACTGATGGGATATGCAGTTTCAGGTTGGCCACGGTGCACCTCTGGCTGATTGGGATCCATTTTAACTCCTACTGTTGCTCCCTCTTGGTCCAAGTCTAATAGTGATATTCAGGGACGCTTGGGTGGCTCAGTCAGTCAAGCCTCTGCCTTCGGCTCAGGTCATGATCTCAGGGTCCTGGGATTGATCCCCACATTGGGGTCTCTCCTCAGTGAGGAGTCTGTTTCTCCCTCTGCTCCTACCCCTTCTCATGTTCTCTCTTACTTTCTCTATATGTATCAAATAATTAAATAAAACCTTTTAAAAAACAAACAAAAAAACAGTGATATCCATAGCCTAGTTCAGGTGTCCAGATGGTCTACTCTTCTCCCCTTGCCTAAAGGATGCACCTTTCCCCTTCTATAATCCCCCTCTTCTATCAACCTTCTAATCCAGATCTTGAACTATTACCCATCCTACCTCATTCCTAAAAGAAAATGGATACATGCATCCACACTATCTGGAATGTAAGAAAGTGAAACTTAGGCTCTGAAGAATGGATGGGGGTCGATAAAAGGGTGATGGTGAATGGAATTCAATTTTCAGAGGCTGGTCAGAAAAGCCCTTGCTGGTAGAGTGAAGCATGAAAGGAATAAGAAAATGTTATAAACTGAAATATGTTCTCCCGAGAAGAAGTGTAGGTAGAAGCCCTAACCACAATGGGACTCTATTTGGAGAGAAGTCCCTTAAGGGGATTAGTAAGGTTACATGAAGTCATAAGGATGGGGCCCTATTCCAATAGGACTGAGGCCCTTATATGAAGAATAAAAGAAATCATGTCTACATATGCCATGTGTGGACAAAAGGAAGAAGGCAGCTATCTACAAGACAAGGGGAGAGAGTCCTCAGGAGAAACTAACCATGTTGACATTTTGATCTTGGATTTCTAACCCAATGACCTATAAGAAAATGAAATTCCATTATATAAGTCTGTAGTATGTCACAGCATCCCTAGAAAACTAATACAGGGAGTAAGACATCAGATATTTAAAGGAAGACCATATCAGGAAGAATAAATGATAAGTGTAACAGTCCTGGGACAAAAGGCTCCTTGGCAGATCCAAAGAACAGAAAAGAGGAAATGTCCTAGAGCAGAGTGGACAAGAAAGAGAATATTAAGAGATAAGGTAAGAGAAGTAATAGAGGTCCAGATCACTAATGACAAGCTAGATTTTGACTCAGTGAGCCAGGAAGCTCTGATAGTTGAGTGGGGAATACACAGTAAAGGAGGAAGAAAGTAGTAGAAAGGAGGTCAATAACTAAGGAACTTCAATAATTCAATGAGACATAAGATGATTTGGAAAAGGATGTTAAGGGTAGAGTTGGTCAGGAGTGGTCAAGTAGATCAATAGGGAAAGAAAAGCTAGTAGAGGTATTTTTGTTTTGTTTTTTGTTGTTGTTGTTGTTTTGTGCAATAGATGTGTGTCCTGATGGAAAGATAGTTGCCAAAGATGAATACCTAAGACTTCTGCCTGAGCAACCAACATATGGCATTTACGTTTACTAAAATGAGAGGACAATGGAAAGAATACATTTCATTCAGGGTGAAATCAAGTGTTTGGATATGGGCATGGTTAGCTTGAGTTGCCATGAGGCATCCAAGTGCAGATGTAAAGTAGGCAGTTGGTAATATGATTCTGAAATTCAGGAGAGTGTATGTGAGGGGGAGGTGAAGTATGAAGTATTTATGTAAAGCACTATGGTAATATACAGTGGGTGCAGTAAAGATAAATCAGACATTGCACCTGCCTCCAATAAACATACGATTTTAGTAGAGAGTACATATATAGTAAAGTTTTGACGATTCTATGAAAAGATACCAGGAGGGAGAAGGGTACATTATGACCACAGGTATTTTCCTGCAATTGCTTACATGTCTCTTATATATTCAATGTCTAAATTATATTTATAAAATAGAGTTGATAACGATGTATATTTGGACTTTAATACCTTTTCATTTTTAAATTATATACCTTATTCATTTATCCATTTATTGGTGCCCCCCCCCAAAAAAAACATTTAAAATATAAAATCAACTAAATCATCCCCTATTGAAATTTTAGCTCATTATTTTAAGGCTTTCTCATGCCCATACATAGTAATTACATATACCATATGATAGTCAATTAAACTGAGTTAGGATGATATGATTCCATACAGAAGATTTTCCATAAATTGTGGGGAGGTATCATGGAGGGGGAAGGTTGGGCAGTGAGCAGAATGTAAGAAACACTTTCAGACTCATAAAATCATGGCTAAACTAAAATTACATTTATCTTTGAGTCACACAGGAAACCTCTAACTAGGTTTTCAGTTAATGATGCTTGAGATTCAGATTTCTGAGATCTAATTTTACTCCAAATTGTGAGCTTCACCTTAGCATCAGCATTCTGGGTACTGGCTTCCACCTTAACCATACCCACCATCCTTCACCAGTCAGACAGAAGATTTGTAGCCCTTTACAGCAGTCAATTTACAACCAGTTGGCTTAACCAAGCAAAATCAAAACGTTCTTAGTTTGATTATTTCTGATCATTTGGAAAATATACAATTTAAATTTCTAAAATTATGACACTAGGTATATTTGACAATTGGTGTATTAGTAAGAGATCTACTTAAAAGCAGAGCTTGATACAAGGACATTGGTGCAGGTATAGCTTATTTTCAAAGCTCTCTGAGAAACCAGGAGTGAAGGCTCAGGAAAAGTGGGTCATAGAATGAGTAGAAGTTCATATAAGAATGGGTTATTAAGGGTATTGGTATAGGAAACAGGGTCTTGATTCTGCCAGTATCTCCAAGAATTTAGGATTGTTACATAGTTTTCTGGATAACAACAAAACTGGGGTACCTGGGTGTTTCAGACAGTTAAGCAGTTAAGCCATTTAGCATCCGCCTTTGGCTTAGGTCAAGATCCCAAAGACCCTGGAGTTAAGCCCCAGCATCACCCACCCTGCTTGGCAGGGAGCCTGTTTCTTCTCCTCGCTCTGCCTGCTACTCCCCCTGTTTGTGCACTCTCTCTCTCTCTCTGTCAAATTAATAAATAAAATCTTCAAAAAACAAAGGCCTGAGACATCATTCCAAGTGAATGTGATATGTGTCTTCAAACATCACTGCTACACGAGCTGTCAAAATGTAACTATTTGTTTCCTATTACTCCTGCAGAAGTAAAACTTTTCTCTGGAACCCCAAGAATAGATTCACAGTAAGTAGAAAAACCATCATCTCTAATAGGGGTCTACCAGTCTCTGATCTTACCCAACTAAAATGCAGAGTTTGAACAATTCCAAAGTTAATTCAGAAGCTCATCAAGGTTCCTAAAACCTTCTATTTTTTCATTCTGTCACATAAGCATGAGCTTGATGACTGCCCTGATCTAGCTTCGGCATCTCAGGAATTGCATGCAAACATTTATGGACAGGGGTGTCAAAGAAATATGGTAACAGGTAGGCAATCAACACTATCCACCACACAATAAACCTCACCATATTTCTCTGTTTAATGATCTACTTAATGATATAAATTTGACAAGATTAAACTAGTAACAAAAGTACACATTTATTTACAGCAGATAAAACTTGATGCCAATGTAAGAAATATTTACTTCTTGACTTGAAGAATGTATTTGCATTTCAAGCCACTAACTTTTTCCCATGCCATTTTCATGGAAATTTTGATAGCTCTAAATCCAAATACAGATAATCCTATACGTCAGATCCCAAATGAAATTTAAAAGCCTCAACACTTAAAGTCTCTCTTACCATTATGAATGGATGCATTCCCTATTCATTATCCCTTCCAAGTCCCATATTAGCTTCCACCAGACATGTATATTTCAAATAAAGCTAAAGCAAAAACTAGACAGTCATCTGCAGAAAGGATGAGCAAGCTTATTTATGATTCATTTGCCTTTTTAATCTGGTCTCTCCATTGGAAGCCTCTGATACTGACAGTTTGAAGAGATAAATGGGACAACTGTGGTCATTACACAGAGATATACTCAAGCGCATCAGAATATTCTTGTCTCCTCTTTTAATTTACATAATTTCTAAATGTGCTAAGAATGGAAAGCATTGTTCATTGATGGCAGTTTTTACTATAGAACAATCAGCAACACAAACAAATTTTGGCTTAACCAGAGTTGTGAAAGTGATTGCTGTAATTTTTTTTTCATATGTGCCTTGTCAGAAACTTTTCTTTTGAATGCAGCTGTTTCCATCTAATGTTCCCCCACAGGAACATTTAAAAGTGGCCCAAGCAAGCCATTCTCTGAGGATCTGATTTTTCTTATACCAAAGAATCCAGGAGGAGTAGTTATGAGGAAGGGGAAATATTTTGGGCTGGGGAGACCAGCAGGAAACAAGTGGTCATTATAGAGATGAAGACCTAACTTATTTCCAACAAGTATTGACATGCTATCTCTTTATTATTGATTTACAATGCTTGCTTTGTCATATATTAATCTCATGACTGTGAATAAACAAACAAATAAATAAATACATTTAAAAAGTGGTCCAAGCAAGAAATAGGAATAGCAGAGGAATAAATACTTTGGGAGATAGAATTATTTTTTTATTGTGTAGCATTAAAAGAGAGAGAGAGAGAGATACTTTCACTTAAAAGGGGAATAAAGTTGGGATCTGGAGGGAGACAAACTATAAGAGACTCTTAATCTCACAAACAAACTGAGGGTTGCTGGAGGGGTAGGGGAGTAAGGATAGGGTAGTTGGGTTGTGGACATAGGGGAGGGCATGGGCTATGGTGAGTGCTGTGAAATGCATAAGCCTGATGATTCACAGACCTGTACCCCTGGAGCAAATAATACATTGTATGTTAATAAAAATAATTTTTAAAAATTGAAAAAGGGAAATAAAATGAGGAGACAGAAAAAGGAACAAAGAGGGCAAGAGACAGAGTGGAGAAAGGGAGAAAGGAGAGAGAAAAGAGATGCAACGGATGAGGAAAGTAAAGAGTAAGAGAAGTGAACAAGGAAGTGAAAAAAAGAGAGAAGAGAAAAAGAAACAAGGAGGACAATGAAGGGGAGATTCCAGATGGGCAAGCAGGCAGGAAGGGTGGGAAGAAGCCAGGCTTAAGCCAACATTGAGACCTTAGAGTGTGCCATGAGGCAGGAGATAGGCATTAGGCCACAAAGTTTCTGTGTATGTTTCATCCCTTCGTTACTATTAACCGGTAATACCATATGATGATTGCATGTATCATCCAGCAAAACACCACCTCCATTGAGGTTACATCTTACTTCCTCGGAAAGTGATTTTTTTCCAGAATGATGTAGAAAAAAGAGTGGTCCCAAAGGGGAAAATCTTTCTAAGTTTCATAGCTCCTCTTTTTACTTTTTAAAAATTGGAGGATAATCTTGAATACTTTCTCTTAAAATTTCCTAAAGAGGCTATGTGGATGGGCTTTAAAGAGACATCCAGGATGGGTATTAGCAGAACTTCTAAAATGTACCTGAATGAGATATATCCATTTAAATTATAACGTTTAGTAATAATACTGAATGGCTCAGTAAAATGTATACAAATGTTCAAGTCTAAATTATCTGGGTTCTTACTTTGGCTCTCCCTCAGAGGGAACTTGTAGAAACAGCAAGGCTTTGGCACCTCTAATTGCCCCATCAATGAAATAGAGTTAATACCACTGATTTCAGAGATGTTGTGAAGACTTGATGATATGACATAAGCCTAGCAAACTTCTAAGTGTATATCGCCATGCTAAGAAGTGGCTTTTCAGATTTCACCTGGATAAATAAAAAATATCTTATTTTATGTTTTGGTGTGGGGGAAGCATTTAATAAAAGTTGTTTTATGCCTTAGAAATTTCTCTGTTCCTAGATTTTATTATCTCTTTTTATCACTGGGCAAATTGTCATGACAGGAATTGTAGCAAGCTGTAGTTTAATTCACATTGTTGTGTATATACTTAAACACCTGTCTTCTCCCATAAAGTATAAACTTCTTTAGGACAGGAATTCTGTAGTATGGTGCTTTTCTTTTCCCACAATACCAAGGATATCATATTGCATGTAGAGAAATTGTTGATATATTGCTTAAGAATCCTCTTACTAATTCTATCTGAGATTAGAAAACCAGAGAATTTATCACCCACTCTAGTGGACAGTTTTATCTGAATCTTGGAACAGCCATAAGCTAACTCAAAAAAAGTCTTATTTAGGGCCTCATTCCAAATTATTACTCAAGTGCAATTCAGTCTGCCTTCTTATAATGTACCAAATCAAAAAGAAAGCATGTACTCCAACTTCTTCAAGTCAGATTGCAATTGACAGATGTTCCCTCAGAGAATGAGGTGCATAGAGAGGAATAAAAATTTCTGTCAATATAAAAGGCACATGGGTCTTGGAGAACATTGTCCTATCTTACATAGGAAAAAAATATGAGATAGTTCAAACAGATGCCGATCAAAACAGAGATAGAGATATCCTACCATGCTTTATAAACTTTAAATATATAATATAAAATTCAAATGTTTTCTAAAACTGTTATGTCATATATTTAAATTACATTTAATAAATATGGCTGCTAATTAAAATTATTTTTCCTTTTTACTAAAGTTTAACTACTTTATGGGATATTTTATATCACTTTTTTGCAATTTGCAAAAGAAGAATAATGTAGTTTTTAATGTTCATGGCTTGTATTTTTTAACAGCCATAAAAATTATAGCTAATAGTCATTGTTAGGTAAAAAATTTTAAAAAACAGAAAATTTTACTTTCACACATACTTCAAAACTTTAAATTTAATACTTTATATATACTTTATACTTAGAATACTTGATATTTTATGTATTATTTATGTATTTATTTTAATGTTTTATATATTAATTTCTTATTTCTTAATTTACATTACAGACACCTTCTGTTTCTTCTGATAATTTACCTGTCATTATTTTCCAGTTTATTGGTGGCATAATGAAAGCACTGAAAATGGAATCAAGAATCTTTGCTTCCAAGTCAATTCTACTGGTGACAAGACCTTCTATCTACACTGTGCAGTTTTCTCATCCATTAAACTCACAGTACCATCCTGAAGATGAATGTAACTTTACAGAATCCCAGATATTTTCATTTATAAAGGCATACTAACACTTCAGTGTGATGACAAATAAATATCTCTTGCTAGTTTTACTTATCTCTAACCTTTTGAAGTTTAAATAAAAGAAGAATAACATATTCATAAACTCACGGATCACACCTTAACAAGAAGAATCCCTCAAGCAGACAAAACATTATGCTTTTTTCTTCCTCCTGGGAACATAAATTTATTTGTGTGCATGTTCATTTCTACTGTGGTTTGTCTTCAGTAACCTAAAATTATTTTCATCAAACATGCTGCATAACTTTAAGTTTAGAAATTATATCTAGTTTAGGAAAAGAAAAAAGTGGGGAGCACTTTGTCTTGGCCCATTTCAGGCACTCTAACAAAAATACCATAGAATAGGTGATTTAAACAACACTGATCTGGAGGCTGGGAACTCCAAGATCAAGATGGCAAGAAAGCGTTGTCTCGTGGGGCCAGCTTCCTGGTACAGAGACAGTGATCTCATTGTGTACTCACACACCAGAATGAGTGGGAAAGTTCTGTGGATCACTTAGAAAGGCACTAATTCGGGGCGCCTGGGTGGCTCAGTGGGTTAAAGCCTCTGCCTTCGGCTCAGGTCATGATCTCAGGGTCCTGGGATCGAGCCCCGCATCGGGCTCTCTGCTCAGCAGGGAGCCTGCTTCTCCTCTGTCTCTGCCTGCTGCTCTGCCTACTTGTGATCTCTCTCTCTCTCTCTGTGTCAAATAAATAAATAAAATCTTTAAAAAAAAAAAAAAAGAGAAAGGCACTAATTCTATTCATGAGGGTCTTTCCTCAAGACTTAACCACTTCCCAAAGGTCTCACTTCTTAATACCATCACACTGGATCTTTGGATTCTAAGATAAGTTTGGTGGTCATGGTGGTGGGAAGACACAAACATTCAGTCCATAATGGGACTTAAACTGTTTTACTGGGTAATAGCCCCTCAAATAATTTTTTTGATGAATGAATCAGTTGTTGGACCTCTCCATTGTGCTGATCTAATTTTTGCCTTTAAGATTTAAGATTAAATTATTCCATGCAAACTCTAATCTCATATATCTTGGGAAGTGTAAATAGTCCCAGTGCTTCTAGAGACTATTGGAGTTCATACTTGTGGCTTTTTTCCTTGCTTCTATTGAATTATTGATTTTCATTCTTTATTTGCTTTTCATGTGTCTTGAACCATTTCTGTATCCTAGGACACTAATCTGAATCCTATCTCCTTTAGGAGAAGGAAAGGAAAAGTGAATTGGGGGAAATTGGAAGGGGAGATGAACCATGAGAGACTATGGACTCTGAGAAACAAACTGAGGGTTTTGGAGGGGAGAGGGGTGGAGGCTTAGGTGAGTCTGGTGGTGGGTATTAAGGAGGGTACATATCGCATGGAGCACTGGGTGTGGTGCATAAACAATGAATTTTGGAACACTGAAAAAATAAAATTAATTTTTTTAAAAAAAGGAAGCATAATAAATAAATAAATAAATAAATAAATAAATAAATAAATCTTACCTCTTCCTAAGTTCCAAGACTTCTAAAGTATATTTTGACAGTTTTTACCAAAGTTGAAAGTGATGAGTTGGAGAACAGAAACGTTATGTTCAGTGGGTTAAAGCCTCTGCCTTCGGCTCAGGTCATGATCTCAGGGTCCCGGGATCAATGCCCACATTGGGTTCTCTGCTCAACAGGGAGCCTGTTTCCACCTCTCTCTGACTGCCTCTCTCCCTACTTGTGATCTCTGTCTGTTAAATAAATAAATAAAATCTTAAAAAAAAAAAAAAGGCAGTCAAATACAAAATATGGAAGATTCCATAAAACATTTATTTCACCAACAAATAAAAATTTAAAAGCTAAAGGGAGGAGCACTAATATAGATAGATTAAAAGAGACTTGAAAAACATAATAAGCATATGAATGTTTGGAACTTATTTGGAAATTAATTTGAACCAAGCAAGTCTAAAATAAGCTCTGAGTCATCTAGGACAATTTATATATGAGCTTGATGCTAGATGGTGTTAGGTAATCAATGTTGATACTTTTAAAGATTGATAATGTCATGTTGGTTAACAAAAAAAACAGAAGTCTATATCAGTATATATGTCTTCATGAAAGCATGAAATGTATGAAAATATGAAATAAAATAGTGTCTGGGAGTGCATGAAAATCCTCCAGCATTAAAAAAAAATAAAAAATAAAAAAGATTTGGGAGAGAGGGACACATGAAGCAGACAGACATCAGTTCATACTTATTGAAGCTGAATGAAATATACATTTCATTATAGTATTATTTTTATCTTTTTAATATTTTTGATAATTTTATTTATAAAAACTTTTTTAAATTAAATGCTGCCAGGGAAACCTTAGACACAAACTGCTAATACTATAAATTTAGGATAATCTATGGTGAAAATTGTCATTCTACCAATATTTTACATGAGTAAATGCCTCTAGCTAATATTAAGCTAACTCATATAATTTACATATTACATTTTCAAGATTTAATATTCTATTATATTAATGTTTGTCAAATTACTAACACATACATAAAAATAAGAAAATTGGGAATATAAAATAGGAAAATAAATAGTGTCTCATTTTAGGGTCTTTATGTTTTATTGTATTTATAACATGACACAAGTGGTTTTGACAATTATATTTGATTCCCATTTGATGTGTGAAGAATTTAAAGAAATCTGCTGAGATTTCAGCATAATACACAAGGAAATGAGGAGTCATGCAGATACATAAGCTAGGATGGCAATATAGGTGAAGTAGTGAAAGAGAATCTATTTAATCATTAATGGAGTTAGGAGCCAAGCAAGCAAAAATTGAGTAGATAAAAGAAAGGAGAGATAATTGGAAAGCCTATATAAAAGTACATAAAAGTAATCTCATGAGCACTAGTAATAGGATTAGCCTAGGAAAAAATATAATAAAAATTTCATTACTGACATTGTTTTTCTGCTTTAGAAGAAATACATATTCCACAGATCCCAATGATAGTCCAATCACAGTCCAGTCCTCTACTTAAATTAAGTAGAGGAATCATATAGAGAGGAGATCAGCAGTCATTTATTCACCAAATTTATCAAACATCTGAGTTCTTAAATGTGCTGATTTTCTTAGGTAAAACATTTATAAAATTCAATATCTAAGTTTAAGACTAGTCTCTATTACAGGGAGTTGTCATCAAGATTAAATGGAATAAAGCACATTCTATGTATTCCCCCAACACACCAACAATGAAAAATGTCATTAGTTATCAAGATCATAAGTATTATTAGTTGCCATCTATTTGCTTTGTGTTGAAGACATACAGATGACTGAGTCGATCTTACATCTAGTGACTATCCAGTGGAGCGAGGGCTATATGAGTGTGAAATATTTTCAGATTAATTTGTTGAGAAGTCTGAGTTTGCTTTACATCCACACCTTTTTAAACGAAACTGAGAAACAGGCTATCTTCCTCTTTCCCCTTCTCTAGTCCTAAAGCAGAATCCTCTTGGCAAGTGGGCAGAGTAAATTCATAGTTTCTTGACCTGGACGTGTTTTTTATGAATATGAGAGAAATGGATGTTCCTGGGCTCTGACTTGAATGGTCTGGACCTCAGTTTTCAATTATTGGAGTCATCCTCCCCAGGGAAGCCACTAGGCTACACTGGGTATAAAAGTTTATGAAGCAAGAAAGAAGAGGGGATTCATTGTTAATGCATGCCTACAAGAGACAAAGTGGTGTCATTAAAACTGAAGTTTTTAGAGTCATAATTTCTCAGAGCTCATTCATGTTAAAACCAACATTTTCACTTGAGCTTATTTCTTGCTCACCTAATTGGAGGTCCCTTGTCAGGATCTGTTTCTGAAGCATCCGTGGTGCAGTGAAAATGATGTTGGAGACTGGATGACTGGACTATATTAACATTCTCATGAAATTCATTTAATTTTTATTAAAGTAAGCCACTCAGGCAAATCTCTCTTTCTTTTTACATTAGCATTTCATTAAGAACATATCAAGATTAAATAGCATATACATATTTGTAAAAAGGATAATTAACTTAAAACATTTCAAGCTGTGTGTGTGCGTGTGTGTGTGCGCGCGTGTGTGTGCTGGATTTATATTAAATTATAGAGACATGGACAAAAATCATTTAATTTTAAAAGCAGATATTCAGTGTGGTTTGTCCCCAAAGGACAATTGCCCAGTTTATTCTTTTCATGTTAATATTTCTTCATACTCAGTCTTACTTAGTACACAGTGCCCAGTTCTGAAGGGAGAGATTTCTTGTGGCTTTATCAGGCATGTCTATGTTTTGTCAACTGATGTTAAAACCAAGAGTTGTAAAATGCCATTTTGGGGTCCCACCTGACAACACTATCCTCATTCAATAGAAATGCCATAATATTCAATTAAGGTTTGCTAGCATTTAGATGTTGGAGACAAGATTTCAAATTTGATATAGGTACCAAGGACCATTAATAGCACTGAAAACAGGGGTACTTGGATAGCTCAGTTGATTAAGCATCTGCCTTTGGCTCGGGTCGTTATCTCAGAGTCCTGGGATCAAGCTCCATGTCAGGCTCCCTGCACAGTGGGGAGCCTGCTTTTCTCTCTACCTCCTGCTCGTGCTCTCTCTTACTCTCACTCTCTCTCTCTCTCTCACTAAGTCGCTTTCTCAAATAAATAAATAAAATCTTTAAAAAATAAATAAAAGCACTGAAAAGAAAACCTTATTTTGCCAACTTTACTGTATGGAGTTGGAAATTTCTTAGAGCCCATCTGATTCCTGATTCTCTAGAGAAAGCCATTTAATTGCCTCATTGGCTCAAAAGAAAGAAGCAAACTAGGGTTCCTCATATTGACTATGTGTCACTGTATTCATTTCTTACACTGCATATCCATTATCACAACTTAAAACAACCCATTTATTATCTCACCATTTCTGTAGGCCCGAATTCCAGGCAAGCTCAACAGGGTCTTCTGCTCGGGGTCTCACCAGACCAAAATTACATGACTGTAGAGCTAATCTTTCTAGAGCATCTGCACAAGAATTTGCTTTCATGCTAACGTATGTTATAGGCAGAGTGCAGCTCCTTGTATGGATTAGACTAAAGTCCTCACTACCTCACTCTTTGTCAGTTGGGTATACAGGGGTGCCAAGGTGGGGCTTTCCTCTGCTCCTTAAAGCCAGTTGCATTTATTCTAATACTATTCTTTTTGTCTTGAAAGCCAGCATGGTCAAGCTCTTTTAACATTTCACATCTCCCTGACTTCCCTTTCTGCCTCCACATTTAAGGGCTAGTGTGATTAAATTGGATCTACTTGGACAATCTCCCTTTTGTCTTATAAGTAAAGGGTACTCAAGGGATGATAGATTAGAAAAATAAAAAGCATTCGTCAGGTATTACTTAACCAAATTTTCTGCATGATTTTTACCCTAGACATACTCAAATATCCATTTTATCAGAATATACAAAGGTTAAGAACATAGGCTTTGGAATTAAGGCCTGGATTCAAGTTCAAGCTTAATTATTTAATAATTGTATGATTTCTGAGCCTCAGTTTTCTTCATCGCTAAAATAAACATTATTATATTCCCTATTCTATAGGATTTTGAATTGATTGCCTGATGTAAAGCATGGCAGTTAATACAGTAACTGATGTATAGGAAGCACTCAAGAAATGATTCTCACACATTGTAAAGTCTTGCCAACATAGAAAACGTTTATTCAGCCATTACCCCTAGTATATTCCACTCCAACCCTATTGTTTACTTGTTTCTTCCCTAAAATCTTAAATGTTCCTATCCTAAATGTCCTCAGTCCTAAAATTCCTGAAGTATTTCTATGGAGTATACACCTCTGGAACTTTCCAAGAATGACAGAACGTCTACTGCAGTCCTCTGCATCTGTTCACAGCCTGTGTCATTTGTAATAAAACAGCATTTATGCCTTGCCAAACTCATTCAAAATTTCCACGTTCCAAATTTTCCTGAATCCAAATTAGGATATCTTTATTATGCTAAATCTTTAGTGTTGGGCATGTGATAACTCACCTATCAATACAACAATTGTCTATAAACTTCTATGTAGTAGCAACTAAAATCAAGTTCAACAGAGAGTTGAATCTGGAAGGTTTTATTTACAGATTTTTTTTTTCCCTTCCCACAGGAATGGAAGGAAATCCACCCAGCATCATTTACTCACCTTCCATTCATTTCATCTCTGAATCTAGACAAGTAAGAGAAGAAAAGGCCATCAACCTTAATGTGCTGTAAATCTTGATTTTAGAATTCTGACCTCATGGGGATCATTTATTCAGCACCAGAGATCTCTCATCTTCTCTATAAATTTTCTTCTTCCTGATCACTGATCACTGTTCACTTTTACTCCTGTGAGTCACAATTACATTTCCTATTGCTGCCCTGATTATACTGAGTATTTTAAGCTACCAATTTAATTCAAATGTTTATTAAACTCTTCCTGGGGAAAGAAAATTAAATTATTTTAGTAAAACTAAACCTTTATTAGTACACCAGTAAGCATGTCATGTTTATTAGAGCTCAGAGATTTCAACAAATACCTTTTAACTAAACTTGTTGTGTAGCTGTCCCATAGCAATTTTGTTATATTCAGTGGTAATCAATAATTAGGCACCTAAATGAACTGGGATGAGCACTAGTCAAAGAAAGGTGCTTTAACTGTGTGGAAATACTGACAATGAGGTAAGGAAATATGTAAATAGACATGAAAATAATGTTTACTTTCAGTAATCTCAGCCATGGCCATGGATTTAAATACCACCCATATGCCAATAACTCCCAAATTCATATCACTTGCCAAGACTTTTCTGAGCTTCCAGCTACTTGAAATCTCTTTAATGTCTTGTAAGCATCTCAAGTTTTATGTACAAGTAATAACATTTGAATATTTCTTTCAGAAAGTATTCATCTCTAGTTTTTCTCATCTCAAAAAAAAAAAAAAGCAAATACCCAACAACTTAATGACTTGACTGAAAATCCAGTGAATTTTCCCTGATTTCTATTTTTCTATGGTTTCTAATATTCAGTCAAGTGCTATTGACTTAACCTTGAAAGGATATCCTGAAATTAATGGAATAAATAGACTCCTTCCTTTTACCCCTGCTACTACAGTCAGTCCTGCAAGAGCATTCCAGGGTGATCCTTATAAAACATAATTAGGTGGTACTAAATCATAATCTTCAATGCATTATAACAGATTTCAAATAAAGCCTCAATCTTCAACAGTAGCCTCTGAGGCATTGTAAGATCTAGCCTTCTGTTATGCCACTACCTCTCTTGTTCCTTATCTTTAGCCCATTGTCCTTCCTTCTGGGCCTCAAAGACAAGCCCATTTCTATGCTGTGGGCTTTGTTCTAGTTCCTTCCCATTCCTGGAAGGTTCTGCTTTCAAATCATTTCCTGGCTGGCCCTTCATGTTTTTAAGGTCTTAGCTCAACTATATCTCTAAGGACAGGGAGGTCTCCCATAAATATTCAATAAATAGTGCCTCCTAAGCCATTCTCTTCATATCACTCTGTGATTACACTCATTTTTACCTGATATTTAACTGCTTTTTAATCATTCATTTTTCGGCACCCAGTCCTTCCCTGCCAGGAATAGAAAAATGAGCTCCATTATTCTACATCATCAAGGACTTAATAAAAACAAAAGCAAAAAACTTTCCTCCTTAGTATAACCATTATCTATAACAGAGACAATAAATCTTTTTCTAATTTATAAAATATAATTATTTCAAAAGTTCCACTTCTTTTTTTTTTTTTTTAAGTCAGCTCTATGCCCAATGTGGAGCTCAAACTCACAATCCTGAGATCAAGAGTCACAAGTTTTACCTACTGAGCAAGCTAGACACCCCAACTTCCATTTTCTAACTCTTAATTTAAACTTGAAAAAAAAAAAAATGGTCACCTAAATCCAAAAGCTACGAAAGGTAATTGAATGTTACATTCCTCTTTGTATAAATTTTCAGTCATGAGTTAAAATAAAGTTAGATTCTTTAACTCTGTATTCAAAGCTTTTTTATGATTTCTGTTCAACCTACACTATTTCTTTCCACTTCCCTTATGTTACCTGTATTCTATTCAAGCTAAACTATTTCATATTCTCCCAGCTGTTCTCCTGTGCTGTTCTATGTGCAGACATTTGTTATTACTGGTCTCTTTTCCTGGAATGCCCTTCTCTCTTTAGTCCCCATGTTTATGTTATCAACCTTCATAAAAATTCCACTGCCTCCTAAATAGACTGAACTTTTTCATCTTGGTAAACTCATTCTTCTGGGCTTCAGTTGCCTCCTCTTTGAATTAAGAGATTGAAATCTAGTCTACTCTTAATAAGTCAGTTATATATATGCTGGTTGAACTGAAGGACTCTATTATGAGCCATTGTATTTGACTCATTATACAATGATATTTTAAAGCAATTATTGTTGAACATCACAACTATATAGAATATATAAAGTATGCGAGACACGAACCATGAAAGATGGTGGACTCTGAGAAACAAACTGTGGGTTTTGGAGGTGAGGGGGTTGGGATTTGGATGAGCCTGGTGGTGGGTATTATGGAGAGCATGTATTGCATGGAGCACTGGGTGTGGTGCATAAACAATGAATTTTGGAACAATAAAAAGAAATAAAATAAAATGGAAAAAAAGGAATATATGAAGTATGTGTTTTTCACAGTTTCAAGGACACAACAATTATATACTTTCTAAAAAGATCTTAAAGTTAGAAAGTAAAGTTAAAAAAAAACCAATAAACCAACATTAGAACAGCACTGCTAAAGGATATTTTAGTCAGGATACATTATTTGTAGTTTGAGTATGTTATATTTGTAAATTATCCTCAAAAAGGAAAAAAATGGTTGATTTTTAAATAGCAAAATAACAACAATGAAAGTTATATTCTTGAAATTCTTTCAGCTTTATTGCACATAAATGAAGAATACCTAAGCCATTTATCTTGTGTAGCATATGCTGTTAATTTTTCTTATCACACTATTTATTTAATAATAATGCTAGAATTTGATTGTTTTGTGAAAAATAACCTGCAGTAATTTAAAAAATCATTTAAAACATTGTTTTTAACCTCTAAATTTCTCTCTAGGAAACTACAGGAGTCACCATATTGTGTATCTTTATTTTTGTTGAAGATAATATGAAGAAAACTTCTGAAAAGATACAGTTTTATTCTGGAAACTAACAACAAATACAAAATAAAATGTAAAAATATATACCATTTGTAGTGAGACAACAATAGCACAAACCTGGGAATAAAAGTAACAAATGATGTGAAAGAGTTCTATATAGAAACCCATAAAGCTGTCAGTTCTATAAAATGTGAGATTTATCAGATTAGTTAGTTAGAAGACAATATTTGAATTTGATACTTTCCCCCCAAATTTAGATTTAGCTCAATTTTAATCAAAATCCAGAAGGTAAATTGGGGAACTTGACAAGACAAACCTTAAGTTTATTTTGAAATATAAGTGACCAAGATGAGCCAAAATAGTCTTTGAGAAAAAGGATAAGATGAGAAGACTTGCTTTACTGAATGTCAAGACTAATTATAAAACTACAACAAACATGACAATATGGCATTGGCATAAGAACAGAGAGCTAGACAAATGGTGCAAAATAAAGAGCTCAGATACAAACTCACTTATCTGTGGACCCTTGAATGTATTACTGCAGTATGTTAGGAAAGTAATAGTGTTCTGAATAAAGGTTACTGAAAAGTTACCAATGTGGGAGCAAAATGAAACTTAATGCTACTGCAGATTTTTGAAAAAACATTAAATTATGGTGAGTTTTCTAAATATGTCTAAAATAATGTTGAAGCAAAAAATAATATGAATTTTATGAGACTTAGTAAAATCTAAATATATTTTTGACTTCAGGATAGACAAAGACACAAAGAGAATTTTGAAACTTAATGGGAAAAATTATAAGCTGGACTATATAAAAATTAAGAATTGGAATTCTTCCACAGTCCCTGCTAAGAAAATGAAAATGCAAGCCACAGAGTGGAAGAAATTCTTTGAAACAAATAGAGCTCATAGACTGCATGTGTGTGTGCACGCACGCACACACGGGTGTGTATTCTATGTTTCTAATTTATGTGTGTATGTATCACATAAATCAGCTTAAAATAAAGAAAACCTAGTAAATAAATAGATAAGATTCAAACAGGCATTTCATAAAAATGTACATTTGTGATTGTAGCTATGAAAACAATAATGTTTGTAATGACATAAACTGGAAGCAACACAAAAGGTCATTAGCAAGGGAATGGATAAATGGAATATTCACATATAGATATAATACATCAATGTAAGAGGGTGAACTACAGCTAGATGTAACAATATAGATAACTCTAAGAAATATTTTTGGTGAAAAAAAGAAAAACAAAACACATCCAAGAATTACATTTTAAAAATTTAAAACAATCAAATTAAATAATGTGGTTTTCAGTTACATGCATAGCATATAGGTAAATTGACTCTTCAAAAATAATAAAAAGTCACAATTTTTGATTTATACCAATTATTTCGGTGTAAATCTCCCCACCATGGCTGATTTTCTTGTAAGTGACCTTGCAGATATGAGTGAGAAATTGGAAAAAAATGCAATCAGCTCTTTAGAGCCAATGCTCTGATATACCATTTAGAGCCAATGCTCCAATATACCACTGCATTTATAGCTGGTAAGATAAATATAATTTTTTTAACTTTTAAACCTTTTCAAAAAATTTTTAAAAGATTTTATACACATATAAAATGAACACAGGGCAAGGATTTTACTTACCTCATTAATGAAGGAGAGAACATGGGTTCAGATAGCCGACATGGGTCAACTGAAAATTAGAAGAATGATTTGCCATGAAAGGCATTCTGAAATACTTTATCGGGGGGGGGGGGAATGATTAATGTCCTAAAGAACAATATATAACCTTTGGGGTTATTTTTCTACTAGACAGAAATATTTGCAATTCTATTGGATAAAACCTACAAATTAACATGTAATTTATGACTGTGTGAGCCTTTATTTAATAGCAACATCAACCACAGGTACATTATTCTAGATCACTAAATAATTTGTTGTGGAAGTTTCAGTATAAATTTGAAAGGATACACTGTCCACACTTTTTCTTTACTTCCAAGCTGTAATATTTTCTTTTTCTTAGTGACCACACCAATTTGTTATACATAATCTACAATGATTATTCTTGATCACAAAAATGAGAGTCTCAATTGGCTTAATTATTTATATAGGGCTATGAGAAGTGGTCATTCTCCTTGCCTATAGAGTACTGAGCATGTTCTAAAGCAAGAAAATTAACTTTTTTCTCAAATTTTCATTAAGAAATCTCATATTGGGTAATGTAAAAGCCTCTGTTATTATTTCTTTCATCTTGAGGCTAATAAAGCAAAGAAAGTCTTTCCACTAGATTTCTTCTAAAATTCTTTCTGACTTCAGTGAATTTCATTCTTCTGTTTTCAACTAAAATTATCAAACTAGTGTGATTTGTCCAAGGATTCTTCTTAGTAATACAAACTTGCCATCTTCTATAGCTTCTGGGCTAGCAGTTCCTGGGAATTTCTCTCACTATCTCTCTCTCTGAAGAGACTAAGACAGTAGTAGTTCTCAAATTTTGGTTTCAAGAGCCTTTTACAACTCCTAAAAGTTTCTGAAGATATCAAAGCATTTTTGGAGATTTTATTTCTCCATGTTTACTATATTAGACATTTTAGATGATAATTTTTAATATTTATTTATTAATTCATTTAAAAATAGCAATAATAAATTCACAGCTAGATCCACTCCCTTCAGCTAAACTGTACTATGCTTTGGTTTATTTTATTTCAATGGTCACAAGAATCCAATGTTTTTGCAGTTTCTTTGTCATCTTCCTATTTTTTCTTGAATTTAATGGCTAATTTCTATTAACATATTATAAAGGACACTGATTATTTAATCTACTCTTCAAAAGAAAAGATTTAATTTTTTGTCAGAGAGTGAAAGGGAGAGAGATAGGGAACACAAGCAAGGGGTGTGGCAAGCAGAGGAAAAAGCAGTTTCCCTGTTGAGCAATGAGCCTGATTCAGGACTTGATCCCAGAGCCCTATGAAAATAGTGATTACCCTAGGGGAAAAATAAATAGATGATTGCATATTGAAGTTTTCTGGGATGCTTAGTAATGTTCTGTTCCTCAATCCCAGTGCTACTTCCAGGTATATTGTTACAAATCCATTCTTCCACTTAAGGTTTGTGTACATTTCTATATGTAGGTTATACTTCAACAAAAATGTCAAAAAAGCAGAAAAAAAAATCTTCAACAGTTTCCCAAAATCATCCACCAATACCTTTCCCAAAATTGCAATATTCAGTCTAGGAATAACCTCATTTTCAATATGGTGTGTCAAGGTGGAAAGTAATTTCTACAAAAGAATTGATACAGATTGGGCTCTGACCTCCAGGTTCTACCCTGTTGTTCTTTTCTGAGGTGAAACTATATCACCTTACTCTCTAAGTGCTCCAACCAAAAGACATAGGGTGAAAGAATGGATTAAAAAAAAAAAAAAGACCTATCTATATGCTACTTATAAGAGACTCATTTTAGGGGTGCCTGGGTGGCTCAGTGGGTTAAGCCGCTGCCTTCGGCTCAGGTCATGATCTCAGGGTCCTGGGATCAAGTCCTGCATCGGGCTCTCTGCTCAGCAGGGAGCCTGCTTCCTTCTCTCTCTCTCTGCCTGCCTCTCAGTGTACTTGTAATTTCTCTCTGTCAAATAAATAAATAAAATCTTTAAAAAAAAAAAAAAGAAAAGAAAAAAGAGACTCATTTTAGACCTAAAGACACCTACAGATGGAAAGCAAGGGGATGGAAAAATATTTATGATGCAAATGGATGTCAAAAGATAGCTGGAGTAGCAATACTTATTTAAAACAAAATAGGCTTTAAAACAAAGACTGTAAAAAGAGACAAGGAAGAACACATATAATAATAAGGGGGACAAGCCAGAAGGAAGATAGAACAATTATAAATAGTTATGCACCCCACATGATAGCACTCAAATGCATAAAACAGTTAATAATAAACATAAAGGAACTAATTGATAATAATACAATAATAGTAGGGGACTTTAACACCCACTTGCAACAATAAATCATTTAAATAGAAAATTAACAAGGAAACAATGGCTTTGAATGACATACTAGAACAGATGGATTTAACAGATATAGTCAGAAGATTCTATCCAAAAACAGCAGAATACATGTTCTTTTCAAGTGCAAATGGAACACTCTCCAGAATAGATCACGTATTAGTCCACAAAACAAACCATGACAAATTCAAAATTGAGGTCATACCATGCATCTTTTCTGGCCACAACTTTGTGAAACTAGAAATCAACCACAAGAAAAAATCTGGGAAGACCACAAATATGTGGAAATTAAATAACATACTCCTATTCAGTGAATGAGTCAACCAGGGGAAAAAAATTAATTAAAAAAAAAAAACAAAACTAAAAAGTACATGGAGACAAATGAAATGAAAACACATAGCTCCAAACCTTTGGAAGACAGTAAAAGCAATTCTAAGGGGGAAGTTTATAGCAGTACAGGCTTACTCAAGAAGAAAGAAAAGTCTCCAACAACCTAACCTCAACCTAAAAGATCTAAAAAAAGAAAAATAAACAAAACCCAAAAGCAGCAGAAATAAGGAAATAATATAGATTAGAGCAGAAATAAATGATATAGGAATGAAAAAGTACATTAGAACATATCAATGAAACCAGGAACTGGTTCTTTGAAAAAATCAACAAAACCTCTAGAAAGACTTATCAACAACAACAACAACAACAAAAAAAAAAAAAAAAGAAAAAAAGAAAAAGAAAGAATTCAAATAAAATCACAATTGAGAGAGGAGAAATAATAAAAACAATACCACAGAAATGCAAATAATCATAATAGAATTCTATGAAAAACTATGTGCCAACAAATGGACATACTAGAAAAAATGGATAAATCCATAGAAATATATAACCTGCCCGAACAAAAGCAGGAAGAAAGAGAAAATTGAAGGGACCAATCAGCAGCAAAGAAACTGAATCAATAACCAAAAAATTTTCAGCAAATAAAAGTCAAGGGACAGATAGTGTCACAAGCAAATTTTACCAAATATTTAAAGTAGTGTTAATACCTATTCTTCTCAAACTATTCCCAAAAAACAAAAAAGGAAAGAAAACTTCCAAATTCTTCCTATGAGGCCAGCAGTACCCTAATAGCAAAACCAGAAAAATATCACAAAAAAGAGAACTATAAGCCAATATCCCTGATGTAAAAATCCTCAACAAAACGCTAGTAAACTTAATCCAACAATATATTTTTAAAAAGCATTCATGATGATCAAGTGGGATTTTTTCCAGGGTAGTTCAATATTCACAAAACAATCAGTGTGATCCATGACATCGATAAGAGAAAAGATCAGAACCATCTGATCATTTCAATAGATGAAGAAAAAGCATCTGACAAAAGTACAACATTCATTCATGATAAAAAACCCTCAACAAAGTAGGGTTAGAAGGAACAATTCTCAACATAATAAAGGACTTCCATGAAAAACCCACAGCTAACCTTATTCTTAGTGGGGAAAAACTTAGACCTTTTCCCCCTAAGGTCAGGAAAAAGGCAAGTATGTCCACTATCACCACTTTTATTCAACATAGTACTGGTAGTCCTAGCCTCAGCAGTCAGACAACAAAAAGAAATAAACTGCATCCAAATCAGTAAGAATGTAGTAAAACTTCTACTATTTACAGATGACATGATACTCTATATAGAAAACCTGAAATACACCACCAAAAGACTATTAGAACTGATACACAAATTCAGGAAAGTCACAAAACACAAAATCAATGTACAGAAAGAAATCTGTTGTTCTTCTAAATGATACTAATGAAGCAGCAGAAAGATAAATTTATAACTGTACCATTTATAATTGCACCAGAAATAAGGAACCTAGAAGTAAACCTAACCAAAAAGATGAAATACCTATCTCTAAAACTATGCAACACTGATGAAAGAAATTGAAGAGGACATAACCAAAAAAAAAAAAAAAAAGAAGAACATTCCATGCTCATGTATTGGAAGAAAAAACATTTTTAAAAATGTCTATACTACCCAAAGCAATCTACACATTTAATGTAATCCCTATCAAAACACCAACAGCATTTTTCACAGAACTAGAACAAACAATCTTAAAATTTGTATGGAACCACAAAAGACCCAGAATAGCTAAAGCAATCTTGAAAGAGAAAGGCAATGCGAAAGCCCTCAAAATTCTGGACTTCAGGTTATTTTGCAAAGCCACAGTAATCAAGACAGTATGGTGCTGGCACCAAAATAGACGTATGAATGGAAAAAAAATAGGAAACTGGGGTGCCTGGGTGACTGTTGGTAGAGAGTCTGCCTTCAGCTCAGGTCACAGTCCCAGGGTCCTGGGATTAAGGCCCATGTTGGGCTCCCTATTTAGCAGTGAGCCCGTTTCTCCCTCTCTCTTGCCTCCACTCCCCCTGTTGTGCTCATTCTCTCTCTTTGTCAGATAAATGAGTATTATCTTAAATAAAATAAAATTTTAAAAGAATAGGAAATCCAGAAATAAATCCTCAATTATTGATCAATTAATCTTCAACAAAGCAGAGAAAGAATATCCAATGAGGAAAAATTCTCTTCAAAAAACAGTGTTGGGAGAAGTGGACAACAACAAGCAAAAGAATGAAACTGGACCTCTTTCTTATACCATACACAGGAAAAAAAAAAAAAAAATTGAGTACAGGCAGTAATTTCTCTGACATCAGCTGTTGCAACTTTTTTCCTACATAAGTCCCCTGAGGCAAGAGAAACAAAAGCAAAAATACACTGTGAATACATTAAGATAAAAAATTTCTTGACAGTGAAGGAAACAGCTAAACTAAAAGGCAACCTATGGAATGGGAGAAGATATTTGCAAATGACATTATCTGATAAAGAGTTAGTATCCAAAATATATAAATAACTTATAAAACTCAACACCCACCCAAATAATCCAATTAAAAACTGGGCACAAGACGTGAACAGAGACTCTCCAAAGAAGACATCCAGATGGCCAGCAGACCCAAGAAAAGATGCTCAGTATCACTCACCATCAGGGAAATGCAAATCAAAACTACAATGCAATATCACCTAACACCTGTCTGAATTGCTAAAATCAATAACACAAGAAACAACAGGTGTTGGTGAGAATATAGAGAAAGGGGAACCTTGCTTCACTGTTGGGGAAAATGCAAATGAGTGCAGTCACTGTGGAAAACACTATGGTGGTTCCTCAAAAAGTTAAAAGTAGCGGTGCCTTGGTGGCTCAGTCAATTAAGTGTCTTAGCTTAGGTCATGATCTCAGGGTCCTGGAATGGAGCCGGGTGTCAGGCTCCCTGCTCAGTAGGAACTTGGCTTCCCCTTCTCTCTCTGCCCCTCCATACCACTCACATGGTCTCTGTCTCAAATAAATAAATAAAATCTTTAAAAAAATAAAAAAACAGAACTATCTTAAGATTCAGCAATCACACTACCAGATATTTACCCAAAGAATACAAAAACAATAATTCAAAGGGATACATGTCCCTTTATGTTTATAGCAGGGTTATTTACAATAGCCCAAATATGGAAGCCGCCCACTGGATATATATGGAATGTGTACACACACACACACACACACACACACACAACACATACTGGAATATTGTTCAGCCATAAATAAGAATGAAATCTTGCCATTTACAACAGTATGGGTGGAGCTAAAGAGTATAATGCTAAGCAAAAGAAGTTAGTCAGAGAAAGACAAATATCATATGACTTCACTTACATATGGAATTTAAGAAACAAGTAGAGAGAGAGAGAGAAACCAAGAGATAGACTCTTAACTATAGTGAACAAACTGATGGCTACCACAGGGGAAGTGAGTGGGGGGATGGGTGAAAGAAGTGACAGTGATTAAGGAGTGCGTTTAATCATGATGAGCACCAGGTGATATATGGAAGTGTTGAATCACTATATTGTACACCTAAAAGTAATATAACACTGTATGTTAACTAACTGGAATTGAAATAAAAACCTAAAAATATAAACCCTTAAGTGCTTCTTTGGTTAATTGCCAGACAACACACACATAGACTCGTGCATACAAATACATACACATCACAGACACCACAGTAACACCCATTTCTAAGGATATAAAATTATTTTCAGACTCAGTGATGTTTAAGTCCATATTAATAAAGAATTACCATTTTCCTAAAGCAATAATCTATAGAGATATTACATGTCTGAAATGAAGATACTCTTATATTATGCAAAGCAATTTTAACCTTCATTATAGCTATATCTTGTTTCCTCAAACTATACCCATAGACATAATTGTCCATAATAGAGTGAAATTATTGAAATTTCTCCCCCCAAAAGCCATTTACTTCTGATTATTTAGGTTATACAAGAAACCAGCTAAAGAAGAAGTTAAAGAGTTTTTAGTTTTTCACTTACTCAAGATGGAAATAACTAGGCAATGTAACCCTCACTATGCCCCAGATATGCGTTCATAAAACAACTACCTTCACATTACAGCACCCCTCACCTGATCACAGATGAAGAAAATCCCATGGAATACCTATGCCCTCCCAGCCAGGAGAAACCTTCAAATGTCATAGAATATGTTTGGGAGATGAGAATTAAATTTATTTTAAAGAGAACATTACAAATTAATGAAAAATATTATTTTAAAATATAGTTCTTAGAAAAGTGTCTGGAAAAATTGAGGTTGGATCTTTATTTTATATCATAGACCCACTAAACTCCATGTCATCCAATAAATTTAAAAGATATATGTAAAAAGTAGTTATCTTAAGATAGCAAAAAGCAATATAGACACATGTTAAAGGATGATGCTCAATAGAAAAATAATGAGAGATGAATAGGGTGACATACTTAAGTAAACATTTTATAAAATTTTAAACTCTGGAACACTTACAAAGAACATTAAAAGATTAAAAAAAACAAAAATTTTGAAGTGATTATTATCATAGTTAATCTCTTTAATATACAAACTTATTACATATTAATGTAATAATATGTAAACTTATTACTAAACTTATTACAATATACAGCAATAAACAACAGAAATAGATGTAAGATAATGAGCATTTTTATAGAAATGTTTTACTTTAGCACTGATACAATTATTTAATTTGAAATAACTAAGTTCTATTTTCTGCTAAGACAGATTTTTAGGACTAAAACTCATTGCAGGAATGGGAATAGTGTGATCAGAAATTATCGCTGCTAATGAGAGACAAAATTGTGCTACAGGTCTAGAAATAATTGGGGGAATCTATAGAGAGAACAAAAATATTTTCTACCCTCTGCGCCAGAACTAAACTCCTCAAAACTCCATTCTGAAAAAAATTCTGAAAAAAACTCTTTAACTTCTTCTTTAGAAGGTAAGAGGATATGCAGTATAAAACTGTTTACAGTCGAGAAAAGGATAAACTTACAAAACAATAGGAATGATTCCTCAGTAACTTATGTTTCCCAACGTTATAGAATGTTATTCATCAAATATACTATAATTTTGAAGAATATTTAATATAGCCTAATGTTCAAACAAGTAATGAATTAAAGACAGCAATGTATTTGCAGGATGACAGGTTAATCCCAACTATATAAACCATCTATATGATAACTATTATTCTCTATCCATCTATTACCTACCAGTCTAATAAAAAAGTTTTTAGTGTAACAAGATGTAAATATCTGGATGTCGAAATTATCAGTGATTTTGTCTTCTTTTTTATATTCTTGTATTTTCCAGAATTTCTTAGGGAGCACTCAATTCTTTTAAAGTTGGAATAAAATGTTATGTTATTATAATGGAAATAAATGGCCTTAAAACTCTTGAAATTTTTCACTTTGGCCTTTCTATCTTATTGTATCTGTCTTTGTGTATCTTTGTACAAAGTAGCCAGGAACTAAAGCACAGATAAGCCCAATATTTATGAAAGGACAGTGTTTTGTTATTCACTCCCTAGATCATATTGGGCTATTCCTTATTACATTCCACAAACAATTATGTATTTAAATGTATAAAATTTCAGCAAGAGGCTTTACTCTTTCCAAGTCTGTCTGCAACTGATAAATCATTTTCCTCTTCTTTTTTTTTTTTTTTTAATTTATTTGACAGACAGAGATCACAAGTAGGTGGAGATGCAGGCAGAGAGAGAGGAGGAAGCAGGATCCCCGCTGAGCAGAGAGCCCGATGCGGGGCTCGATCCCAGGACCCTGAGATCATGACCCGAGCTGAAGGCAGAGGCTTGAACCCATTGAGCCATCCAGGTGCTCCAATAAATCATTTTCTCAAAGGATATAGTTTTTCTGCAGATTTCTGTTGCCAAGGTCTTCATAAAACCTAACAGAATTTACATTTAACCATATGGATTTGCATCTTCCCCAAAGTAGCTGGAAGAATTAATCAAAGGTGAACAAATTAAGTTTAAATAGTTCTTAGTAACTAAATATAATGTCAAAATTATAGAGATATTGAAACTTTTTAATAGATTTCCAGTCTAGAACCTTGTGGCATCTGATTACCTTTCCTTTCCTCCTTCCAAGTCAAAATTCAAGTCTATTTTACTGTTACGTAGCTAGTAATATAAAATAAATACCTTATTTTTATCATAAGTCAATAGGCTATGTTCATTGCCTTCATGAACTTCAGTATCTAGACTCATCAACATCAGCATCAGAAAGAAATACCAGATTCCAGATCAGTATTTCAAATGGCCTTTTGTTTATGTGAAAATCATTTACTGAAGCCTAGCCAATCAAAATAGAAAGAAATTGGATGCACACCAGGATGGAGTACTTCTGCCAATGTTTCCTTTCTGTAAATAACACTAAAAAAAGAAACAGACAAAAATATCTCCAGATCTGCTTAGATCTTCAAATCAAGGGTCACCTGGAAACTGTTCCCTCACATAGATAATTGTCAGAATCTGTATACTTTGTATACTTATTAGAGAACTTTCCAAACAACTAGATCTCTTTTTGCAAGTGAACTCAGAAGGGCATCTGTCAGCTTTACAGTAATACTAAGCAGGACTCCCACCTCTGAATTGTCATAATCCATCTATATGACCTGTGTCCACAGTGTCTTCTCTGTCAAGAATGATCTTCTTTTTCCTTTCTGCTTTGTGATCAGTTTCCAAAACATAACCCACAAGCCACCCTTTTGTATTCAGATACACACCCCTTCCTCTGAGCTAAGCACTGTATCTCTTTTGAATTCCATTACATACCTGATTTCTGAAACTTCATTATTAAATAATGGGTATCTTTGGTGCAAAGCCCCAATCATCTTATTTGTACCCAAATTCCAATTTAGTAATTATATGACTGTATCATATAATTAAAATCATTCATTGGTTATTTCATTCATTCACAAATATTTATGAGTACAATTCACATGTTAAAGTATCCATGCTGTCTAGATAGTACCAGGATGAACAAAGAAGATAAGGTGTCTACTCTCATAGAATTTATCTTTTGGTGGAGGAATTTAATTAAATTTAAACTATCCATCTAGTGATAATGTGCTGTACGTAAATGCAAATAAATGACATAGTAGAGAGTGTATAGTAATTAATTATGGTTGATCAGAAAAGGCCTCTCTCTAAAGAGATGATATTTAAGCTAACATTTTAATGCTAAGGAAGAAATAACCTGAGAAGATCCCTAAAGAGAGCATCCCAGGCAGAAGAAACAACTAATGGAAAAACACAAGATATTAACACGCCTAATCAAGGAATCAAAAGAGAGCTAACATAGTTAACAAAGGAGAAAATTAAAATAAGGAGAGATAGATCATGTGATGATGATATATGATATGACATATGATATATGATATGATATGATGTCAGGGAGGTAGAAAGACCCCAGACCACATATGATTTTGAAGACTTAAAAACAGACTGAGTGTTAAAATACAAGGGAGAGTCATCAGGGATTTTTAAACAAGAGAATATTATATGATCTTTTTTACATGTTAAGAGATAATTCTGGTGACTTTTAATAGACCAGGTTAGAGACCAGCTGGGATGTTACAGTATTGGTACAGGGAGCAGATCCCACTGATCTGGATTAGGGTGTCAAGGAGGGAAATAGACATAATGGGACAATAACAGGATGTATTTGGGAAGTAGAATGTGTAACATTTGGTAGTGTTAAATGAGGAAAAGAAGAAAGGAGAATGATATTGAGACCTATCTAGATCAATAGGGTGGGACATTGCATTTGATTAAGTTAAAGAAGGGGGGGGAGATGGAGTTTTTCTTGGAGGAAGGTCAAGGAGTAGGAATTAAGAGGAATCCTTTGGATAGTCTACATTTGAAATTCTTGCTATTCTAATACATTTTTTACTGGATTCCTTAGACATTTCTATGTATAAATTATGCCATCTACAAGTATAGCTTCACTCTTCCTTTCCTATCTGGGTTCATTTTTTTTTTTTAACTCTTTCCTAATTGTTCTGCATCGAACTTCCAGGATAATACTGAATAGATTTCGTGAGAAGGTACATTCTTAATCTAATCCTAATTATAGGGGAATGCTTTCAGTTTTTACCATTACAGATGACGTTGTTTCTCTTTTTTATAGATTTTTTAAAATTTATTTTTTGTTTATTTTCAGCAAAACAGTATTCACTATTTTTGTACCACATCCAGTGCTCCATGCAATCCGTGCCCTCTCTAATACACACCACCTGGTTTCCCCAACCTTCCACCACCCTCCCACCACTTCAAACCCCTCAGATTGTTTTTCAGAGATGTTTTTGATCAGGCTGAGGAAATTTCCTTCTATTCCCAAATTGTCAAGTGTTTTTCTTATTAGAGGTACTGACTTTTATCTGTTTTTTCCTTCATCTACTAAGATTTACCATGTGGCATATATCTTTTATTCTCTCAATATAATGTAATACCTTATTAATACCTTAATTATCATACATTGTACTAATCCTGAGTTCCTGGAGTTAATCCTACTTAACCATGGTATAGAATCCTTCTATATATTGCTGGATCCAGTTTGCTAGGACTCTGTTGAGTACTTTTGCATCTTCAATCATAAAAATATTGGTCTCTCATTTTCTATTCATGTGATATCTTTGGTTCTGGCAAGAGAATATACTGACCTTATAAAATGACTTGAAAACTGTTCCCTTCTCTTACAAGAGTTTGTGGGGGGAAAATGGTATTAAGTTTTGTTTAGATGTTTGGTAGAATTCATTCATAAAGCCAACTGGATGTGGCCTTTTTGTGTATGTGTGTGTGTGTAGTGTTTTGATTACTTTTCCAATACTTTGACTTGTTAAACAACTACTTTTTATTTACTTGCTATAAATAAATTACTTATTACATATTATTTAATGGCTTCTGTCCATTTCACTGAAATTATCGACTTTGTCAGTTTATAGTTTAAATTAGTTTCCTAGAGTTATATAACAGATTAGCAGATAAACTTTGTGTCTTAAAACAAAACAAATTTATTCTCTCCTTGTTCTGGAGGGCAGACATCAAAAATCAAGGTGTCAACAGGGCTGTACTCACTCCACAGGCTCCAGCGTCCCCTTTTGCAAGGGTAGTTATTGAGGTCAGTTTGCTTGGTTGGTTTTTTTTTTTTTTTTTATTCATTCATTCAGAGCACCTAGAAGCTTTTTCTAAGCTACTTCTAAGCTACTTTTTTTCTTTATTATCTCTGATAAACTAGGTGGTCTATACAGTTTTGCTCTCAAAGAGCTACCAATCTCCTCTTAGTTGCTTACAACAAAATCTCCATTATTCTCAAGATTATCATTAGTCTCAAACTTTGTCTCTACCCTGTTTCAAATAAAAGCCATTCCTTTGGGAAGATCTTCAGAGCTCTTTCTTCTTAAGATCTAACTCTCCCTGTAGGCAAAATCTCTGAGGGATGGTTTAGGGGCATGAGACAAGGGCAGTGACTCACTTCTCCCAGAATATAACACCTCCTTTTTGAGTAAAACACTGGTTGATGGCAGTAGCCTCCAGTCTCCTCACTTGCCATCCAAGTGTGAACACTTCATCCTATAAACAAACTGGGGTAAGGGCATTCAAGGCCATAGTGTTTACAGCATGCTACACCACTATAGAGACTTCAGACTATGAGTGGGGGCTGGGTAGGGAAAAAGACCTGACCATTCTGGCCATAGTTATTTTGAATTTGACCTCTTGAATGTGGAAGTGAGGCAGAATGGGTGAGAGGATTGAGAAATGCTGCTGTCTTGCCTCTTTCTGGAAAATACCATAGACTTGACTATAAGCTGAAGAGGGAGTGGGAGCCATGTCTTCTTGGCCACACCTGCTGCCATGGGGCTTCATCCCACCTACCTGGGATGAAGTAGACAGGCAAGAGTTTACAGCACAAATGCCACAGATTCTTACTATTATTATTACTGAAATTTAGCAGAATTTCCTGAAAAAATAAGTCTTTATTTGCTGTGATAGCCTAGGACACTTTTCACAGACTTTAAATAGTTGTTTGCTTTATATAATTTTTTCCCAGTGATGGTTATTTCACTTATAGGGGAGTGGGTCTGCAGAGACCCTCATGCCACCAATCTAGAAGTGACTCTTGTGAATGACTTAATATCTTTAAGATAAAATTCTCAAAAGAATTGCCAAAAAAAAAAATCAACTGTATAAATTCAAAAAATGTGGTTGGCTTAATTCAATTAATCATAAATTAGGCATCATTTCATCTAGCAAATAGAAAGTTCCAAAGAGCTGTACAAAATGGATGACTTTCATAGGCAGAAGGAGGAAGAATAAGGAAGTTATTTGAAGAGAGTAGATTGTTACAAACAAGGTCACCGTTCTTTGGGGGACAGCAGAGGTCCATTGAGACAATTACCTCCTTAGTGCTGACCAGGAAATTCTAGACTGACTAGTTAAGATTATGATCCTGGGAGAGACTGAAACTGAATTTAGATTAGGTATTAAGTCTCAGTTTGGTGACCCGAACTTAGCACAAGTGACTCCATTTCAGGCCTATAGTCTCTTTTTTAAGCAGAAAGTAAGTGTATAAGTCCTCATTTTAAGCAAGATGAGTAATGACAGGCCTTATAAAAGGGAAGGGAATGAGAAGGAGTTTGAAGAGGACAGGAATAAAACAGAGCAAAGAATGGCTATAAATTATTTTTTAACAGATGGAGATCTCAAAATCACTCTCTTTAGAAAATGTTTTTTCTATCAAAAAAAATGAGCGTATGCATACTCACCCAAAATTTGTATGTCTTGCAGATAATTATGAAAACAGAGAAAGCTCTCTATAGAGACTATGTGTTAGAAACTTCCATATTAGACTATTACACCCTTAAGGGAAGAGAAGATATCTTATTATTTCATTTATATTTGTATTTATTATATTACAAGTACTGTTCCTAGCACAGAGTACTTAATAAAATTGGATGAAAGGATAAGTGAATGAACACAAAAACCAGAAGGGGAAAAAAAAAAAAAGAAAGTGGATGACAGATTTTCAAAAATGTATTGTCTCATTGAGGGGAAATCTGTCTACATTGAAAATTAGAAACAACTGTGACTAAACAAATAGCAAACTGATCCATATGGGATAAAGCAATAAAATTCCTTAAGTTGAATTTGGACATATCAAGAAAGTTATGACACAAAGGAAAGGATTGTCTAAGTTATTATTTAGTTTTGGCCTCATATAGAAAGGTTAGTATTTTATTTTTAGATGAAAAAATAAAAATAAATTTATCCCAAAATTAAAATTTCAACATAATCAACTGCTGTCTGTTTAATATGGGTCTTCATTTGAAATGGAAAGCACAAAACAGTGAAGAACCAGCACCGCGTGGGTGGAAGTGTGTAATAAGATAAAGGAAAAATGAGAGGATATGAGAAATGATGTGAGAATACAAAATTAATCATAGATTAACCAGCCACAGAGAGACCATTTTAAAGTGCAGACTTCCTCTTGACAGTGGCCTTTTAGTCTTTGACTAGTGGCCTTTAGAAACCCATTGAAGTTTAACACATCATCTGAAGGGGAGAAGGACCTTTTATTCCTTGTTACTTATTTTACCTTCACGTCTCACCACTCTCACACATGTATTAGCTGGAGTAGGATGGTACCATGCAAGGTTTCCAGCAGCCATGTATTTATCATTTGTGGGCAGACACAGAAGGATTATTGAAGAACCATTACAAAATTTTATAGCATTGTGTATTATGAGAACCAAAACAGGGAAATGCGGAATTCTTTTTACTAAGATTTCTTTTTTGTGACCATGTTTAAAACAAAGAAGTGTTCAAAGAGAACACATGACTGGAAACATGAATTATTTAAAAATGAAGGCCTTATAAGCAGACTAGGCTTGTATTTACCATTTAAAATGGCACCACAATGTGGCAAGACATGAACACAGATTATGATTCACTGGGCTCATTAAATATGCATAAAATGTGAACTGCTTTATATATGTGCATTTCCTTACTTAAAAGAATCTCATTTGGTGGTAAACTGGGAAGTTGTAATGCAGTGATTAAAAGTTCATATATTCAAGACAGAAAATGATGAAGTCTATGGGGACAAGGAACATTTCTTATTCATCTCATTCTAAGCGTCAAGCAAAGATCAGGAAAAATGTGGCACTAAATAATTCAGTCATTACTTTAATCATTTATTCATTTAACAAATATTACATTTCTACTATGGCAGATCTTTTACATGTGGGGGAGGAGAGAGAACATAAAGATAAAAAATTATATTCTGGTGAAGAGAACAGTTTTCACTGTATGAATGAATACACCAACCTTGGTAAATTCATCTCAAGAAGAGGAAGAAAGTAAGATTCACAAAAAGATTTGGAAATGATCTTTTTCATTGCATGCATATTATAAGAACTTTAGATTTGTAGAACATTTATATAATCAATACTTTAGAATTACAGGTCATTATCTTACCTCACAATGCTCCAAGAAGGTAATGATATTAATCATTTCATAAATAAGTAAAGCTCAAAGTGAAGTGTCTTGCCTAAATTGCCATAACTATTATGGGTAGAGTGGGAACTTGAAACTAGCTTCTGGTGGTTTCTTTTGTTCTCCTTTGCGGCAGGGATTATGTCTTCTCTATTGCTTACATGGAGCCTTTCAGGGCTATATCCTCATCAAGCACCTTTCAGGAAAACCAGTCCAGTGGAAAAATATATTTCACTTAGATTTGAAATATTTCAGGCTCTATCTAGCATTCTGCTGACTAGCAGCTTGCCCATGGTCCTACATGTTAATGTTTAGTTTCTTCACTTCTGTGGAAACTTCTACCATATTTTACCCCACTACCTTCAATGGTCAGTTTTCTGGCATAGAGAGAAAAAGTAAATTTTACTTTAATTTCTCCTTGAGCTGTCAATCCATGTTTCTTCTGGTGTTCTGCTTATTACTCACTGCTATCAAAGTCTTAAGGAAGAATTTCCTTACAATCAAGGTCTTGTCTGTAACTCTTGGTCACTGTTTCCTCAACAGGACACAGAACTCTTCTGACCAGTGCCACTGGAAGATTTACAATAGGTTGAGGCACACTTATTTATTGTCCTATATCTTTATTTTCCATGACACTATTATATAAAACATCCAGGTATGTAAAACTTAACTAAAGGTTTGAGAAAAGGAAATGTAATTATAGTGCAGGAGGAGAACACTTAGAGATGTGTGCCACATAATGATTTTCTTAGAGAACAAGGGTACATATTCAAGAGGTTAAGCTTTAAGGAGACAGGTGAGGGAGAAGGCCATTTTATAGAAAAAGAATATTTTTATCCTAATTTCTTGCATTCAGATCTTTTTCTGTCTTCAAAAATTGATCTAACCTCTGCTATTTTACTAACCTCCATACCCTGAGAAATGTGCCTCATGCCAAGCTCCATATTTCTCCTCTTTTCATCAATTGAGATTAACCCACTATGGCTGTGTCAGAAGAGCTTCAGAAGGAAAATCAAAGCTTTCCATTTGAGAGAAAATTATATTAATTACATTCTGAGTAGTACAGGGAAATATCTATTCTACCTTGATTGGTAATGAAAATGGTATAAATTGTCCTTGTACCTAGAAATTTTTGATTTTAGAATTTTTTACTTCACCCCCTTACATGGTACTTTTTATAATCTTATCATCCCATAGTTATCACCAAATTGTACTTTCCACAGAAATTTATTTTCCTAGTTATTCTTGGAGTCCACTAGGCCAATTCTGCATCTTTCAAACAATAAGAGCCAAGTGTCTTTTCCTTCTGGTCTTCCCTTGGAAATTTCCAAGACATATACTTTGTCAAAGTACTTGTTTCTTTGCTGTCCCAACATTCTACCAAGTGCTCTTCACCATCCTTCATTGTTGTACTAGTCAACAGCATTGGAATTGCAAGTTCATGCCATTGATCATCATCTAAATTCTTATCTCTTTTTCCTTAAGATCATCACCTGCACTTCCTCTGAGGGTCAGCTGCAAGTCCTTAGGCACCTTGTTGGTGATACTGAATCTACCAATCATGTATTTCAAGGTATATACTCCTTGTGCAACAAGTATTTGTATCTTGGTGACTTCCTGACTCCAGTTATCTAGGGGTCACTTTTTCCCTCCCCAGGTAGTATGATGATTTCTCTCTTATTTTGCCCACAACACAATGGTATATGTTCTAATATCAATATATTTTGGGTTTCTGTCCTTGCCTCTTGGTGGTGGGGAGCGCCTACCATATTTATTTGGATCCCTGTTAATAAAGATATTTTCTCTTTCATCTTTGATCATCCCAACCTCTATTTAAGCTTTAGGGGTAATGGGCAGGAAAGCTTTATGTCATAACAAAGGTCACTGCTCCATTGTTATGCTCTTGTGAAAATATAACCAAAGTATATAAATAAATCCAAGAGGTAGGCAGGATGATTTGAAGTCCACCAGAGGAAAACCAAGGGAAATGTCCTTAGTTTATTTCTAATTAATTAAAAGTCTCATTAAGGTTTCTTTTTATCTAGAAGAAATGCCAATTATTTTTCTTCAGTAAAGCAGATAACCACAAGATTATCTTTTATTGTTGTGAGATACTGATGGCTTTTCTATATAAACCAATAATGTTTTAATATTACTTTTTTAAAAAAATTTCACTATAAATCCCCTACTCAAGTGCTGTGTGGATAAGTTTTAACATCTCCTTACTGCTCTCATTAATTTATGAGTTAAATAAAATCTATGACACCAGTTATTTTTTAATGTACCTGTAAGTCATGATTTTAACTTTTAGGAAATTTTACTCAAAACTTCTGCTACCACTGAAGTATATTCACTTCAGAATATTTTAGTTCATTCTTGTGTGACTTCTCTTGATTCTGCCATTCTGATTTCTACTAGTATTTTTGAAATGGAAGATTCTACATTTAATGGACCTTACAAATTTCCATTCACTGCACCTATTTCCCAGATCCTGGTCCCACTAAATGTGTCTCTTTATCAGATGAAAGAGGAAGATGTACAACTAGAAAATAATCACTGATTGAAAATATCATGAACATATAAAAGATAATTCTGAATTCTATGAAGGTCATGTCTTTTTACAGTAAGGACCTAAACATGCCTTTGAGATACAGTTAGTTTTGTGCAGCTCAAAATATTTTAAGAGAAAAGCTTATTGATCTGATCGACCGAAGTTCCCCAAATTAATATAAATTACTTTATGGAATTATAAGTTTGGAGCTAAGAAACACAAGAGGCAGCCACTTGACCAGATTTGTATTGAAGGTACAGCATATCGAAAATTTCAATTTAATATAATAGATCACATTGTCACTGGGTGTTATGTATATCAGCATTCAGTTCAAGTTGTTATACCAGGAAAACCAAAAATAATTAAACACTAGAAACTAATTTCTTCTGATATTTACACTTGGAATTCTAAAGCTCTAGCTCCAGTAACATATGGATCCTTGTTTCTGTATTTTTTTCATGTTTAAAATGAGAAAAAATATATATAATGGGCTGAATCTCTTCTACAATGTCAAAATTCTCTGTGACCGATGGTAGAAAAGTAAATGATACAATAACATCAAAGTATGAATGTGACACCTCCGAAAATTGCTCAATACCCCTCTTCTAAACCCAAAAACCCTCTAGACTTCCCAGTCCTGCATTACCACAACCACTCCCACCCTTCAGGATGCACAGTTGATAGTGCCTGAGAGCTTTTTAGGGGTTAACTCCCATCCTCTCATACTTACTTCTCTTTTTTGTTGTTTCTGGTAAACACAGTGGGTTTACACATGCAATGTGATATTCAGTTTCCTCTTTAAATAAATTTAAAATTAAAAGGAAACTCACATAAAGAAAACCTTGGAGTAAAGAACAATTCAAGTGATATATTGTTAGAACAAAAGTTGAAACTCAAATGAGTGTACAAAAGTAATCTTGGGCCTTTGCAAAAACCAAAGATTGACGTTTAGGGAATCTAAAATAAGGATAACTCTTCACTGTATTACTTTAAGACTTTTATCGGTAAAGTCCATGGAAGGATTAGTGAGCAGTCTAGTCAATGAAAATTATACCTTGGCTCTAGATTAGACAAACCACAATTGATATACCATCTCTGTCTAAGAAAACTTTGGTCTCAGGGTCCTCATTAGTAAATAGGAATCTTACCTCATTAGACCAATTTATGAATTAAATGGCATAACACATAGGGGCTACTCATTCATTTCTGCTTGACTTTCTCTAAATGAGGATATCATCTGCTTCTTTTCTTTTTTTTTTTTTTTTAAGATTTTATTTATTTGTTTGAGAGAGAGAGAGAGAGAGCGCAAATATGAGTAAGGGGGAGAGGGAGAAGAAGTCCAATGCAGGGTTTGATCCCAGGACCTTAGGATCATAGTCTGAGCTGAAGACAGACACTTAACTGACTGAGCCACCGGATGCTCATTTCAATTTTCTTAATGACTTATAAACCGGAAATAGTTCATAATTATTTATATTCCATATTTTTAATGTGCTTTCAAAATAAGGAAAAGTTAGGTGTAAAATCTTGATATTACTGTGGCACAGAGAAATAAAAAATTTATGTCAGCGAAAAAAAAAATGTATCATCCTCTGAGATATCAAATTGACACCTCGGTTAGAACCAAGTAATTACTGATGACCTAGAAATACATTCCCATTGAATGTTTAAATCCAACATATCTTTACTTGGTTTCAGTAACTGAACTCCAAATGACTTTGGAACTGACACTTATGACTCTGTTTATTTTTCTTTACTTTCCACTGATTTTATGATTTTGTTTTTATTCTTAGTTTGTGCACAGACAAAAGCTATTCTTCTTTGGTTGTAATAAAAATTGAGAATTTGGTATATGATCTAAATTTTCTGATAATCTCTAACAGATTATAAAGATGTATTCCTTCTTGATTGTGAAAAAAATAATATATGTGTTATTCTAGTCATTTGTTAGTTTTTTTAATTATTTTTTAATTTGGCCTACTTGTGAGTTTATCTTAATTAAGAATTAGATACCTACTAAGAAGGAGAACAGCTCTTTGAAATCTAAACAGATAATACATTATTTTTAAAATTTTGTGTCTACTTTTGACTTGTGGTTTACGTTGTAGAACAAAAGGTATAATTTGACTATGGGTCTCTCTCTTTGTAAAAAAAGTTTTTACTTGGCATTTTAAGTATGAAATATTTTCTTAATTCAGAGGATACAAATTAGATTTTACTATTTCTTAAATTAAACTGTTTTCTGATTATTTTATATATTATATATTTTTATAACATATTTATTTATATTTATATATTATTTATATATATATTTATATATTTATATATTTATATAACATAATATATTTATATAACATAAGTATTTATAATATAATATATTTCTACATTTCACAGAAGAATCCATACTTCAAAAATACTAAGAGAAATCTTTATTATATACATTGCTATGTTAAAACCATTTAAAGAATTCAAAACACATAAATGAGGTGAATTTTGCAAATTATACTACTTCTATATTTTGTATTTAAAAAATAAATGTTAGCTATATGTGTATTGAGTTTCAATACAAAGATATAAACACTTTATGAGATTATAAATTATGTCTTTTTATAACATTTAAAAGAATTTTATATTTGACAAAATTTGGATTTGTTGTTTCACAAAGAGATAAGGTAATGTGAAATTCCAAACTTCTCATACTGGTTTAAACCTATATAATGTTAGAGAGCATAAAAATGTAACTATTGATTTAATTAAATTTAATAATTCTGACACGCTTTTTATGTAAAGTATAAATATGGTTTATAGTACATCATACTGAATAAAACTTCTTAGATCTTAGATAACTAAAATCCTTCAATTAATACTGAAATTGGTTAATGGACAATCTGAATTCATAGATAATTTTAAAGTGAGATTAGTGAACCAATCCTTACAGGGCATAATTTTAATTTTATGTAGTTTGCTCCTTATTTGCATGTGATATGGAGTCACTATACTTTGGGTTACAGAAATGAACCTGGTCATTTTGCCACTTCAATAAAACAGAAAAGGGATATATGAAGCTAAGAGTATGTTGTGTGTATTTATGACCGTGATAATCTGCTCAAATTGGCCTATATATAATAGATATATCTTAGTACAATCTCCTAATTTTCTCTGTTCAATACAAGAGAGTCTTCTGGTTAAAAGTTACAACTAATATGGATTATTGGGACTACACTATGAGTAATAATGATTGAAAAAAACAGTGTGTTATATAAAATTGGGGTTTGGGTTTTCAAGGAAAAAAATAAAGTTTTTTCTTGAAGTATAAATTTGATCCCGAATAAGAAAAAAATATAGAAAAGAAGAGAACATTAGTGTGCATACAAGTAGTAGAAGGCATGAGGGGAATTAATTTTATTTGTTTTGGTTTATAATACCTGGCACTGAAAGGAAACTATGAATAGTTTAAATTTTGGCAAAGTGATATCAGTTTTGATGAGCTTATTCTCCAGATAATTTGAGGAGGTGAAGAAGATTCATGAAAACTTCCCTGTCAGGTATATATCCTTGCAAAACATAAATTTCATTCTTTCCTATAAAGTGGATAAATAAGTCTTAGAAACTCGTAAGCGGTAACAAAATATCATTTTTTATCATTGTAAACTTCCCACATAGCAAAGATTCCATACCTTATCAGAAGAATCTTATCTGCATAGAGTTGATTTTAAATTATATAATTAGTTAAAACAAAACAACTGTTTTTATCTTTTATGTTTATTTTAAACATGTTATCAGTTTGATTAAATAGATAACCAGATATAGTTTCTCAGCATCCATGGTCCTATCTTGAGTCATCAAATATGTTTTAATTTTTTGGTTTGCCTCAAATATCACATCCCAAATTTAGGGAAAAAAATAATATATTAAGGAAGGGTTCTATAGGTCTTCTAGACAAACACATATATATGTGGGCTTTTTTAAAGATTTTATTTGAGAGAGAGTATGTGCAAACATGACTGTGAGAGGGAGATAGAGAGAGAGAGAGGAGAAAAGAGAGTGAGCATGAGCAGGCGGAAGGGTCAGAGGGAAAGGGAGAAGCAGACTCTCCACTCATCAGGAAGCCAGATGTGGGACTTGATCCCAGAACCCTAGGATCATAACCTGAGCTGAAGGCAGACAGCTTAACAGACTGAGGCAATCAGGCACCCTAAACATAAATATTTGTTACTTCACCTTATAAATAAAGATATGATGGGAACAATGAAGGTTGTTTGCTGTGCTCTATATTCATAATTAGCTTGACAGTAGTATGAAGTCTATAAGGGAATAATGATCAAAGTAGAAGAAACAGGCAGCCTTTCCTAAGTAAACACTACACAAATAAAATATTATTACAACAGGATTTCAGAAATTACACTGTCTATGTTCCTCGAGATTTTTCTGTTTCTTCACTATCCACAATATTTTTTTTTTAATCATGAAACACTGATCAAAATCCTCAGGAGAAACATTGATCAAAATCCTAAAATACTACACACTGAACCCCAGTAGAAAATTGATTCTCTCTTCTGATATTCATACTTACTGTAAATCATTTAATAACAAACCAAATAGCTTTCTGCTTCCCACTGATGCTTGCCTGAAGACTTGCTATAAACTTTAAGTTAGACTTTCTGTCATCACCAAAAAAGTATGGTCAAAATGTCTGTTGAAAAGACTATATCCCCCCCAAAAAAGCTGAAAAAGTAATTGACATACACAGAAAAGAAGATACTAGCTATCTAGATTACATCTTTAATTATCAATGTAAATAATAAACATAATAGGAAGAACTGACACTGATGTACCAGTTTTATAATTTCTGTGCCTAGATTTCCTCATCTCCAAATAGTATCTTCATAAAACCCAAGGTTTTTGTGGGTATAAATTATACTGTATGTCATATGAAATTATTCATAAATAATTATACTGTATGTCATATAAAATTATTCATATCTATTTCTTTCTTTCCCTCTCTTTCACTCTAATTTAGACTCTACTTCCTTTTTGAAAGAAAGAAAGAAGAAAAAAAGGGAGGGAGGGAAGAAGGAAGGGAGAAAAAGGGAAGAAAGAAAGAAAGAGGCTGTATCTGATGCTTTAAATTTTTAAATTATTGGCCTTTCAGGGATAGATGATTAGAAGGGTCTTCCACGTTGACAATGATTAGACAATATTCATACAATATTTACCTGAAATATTATTGGTATAACTCTGATGTTCTAGTTTTATGTATATATAGGTATTATAGAATGAATGTTTGTGCTCTCTCCCAGTTTCATATGATAAATCCCAATGCCTAATGTGATAGTATTTAGAGGTGGTCCTTAGGAAGTAACTAGCTCATGGTATGGAGTCCTCATGAATGGGATTAATGCCCTTCTTTGTCCCTTCCTCCAAGTGAGGAGAGGAGTTGAAAGCTGTCTGTGACAGGTCCTCCCCAGATACCAAATATAGAGTGCCCTTATTTTGGACTTCCCAGGCTACATTGTGAGAAATAAATTTCTATCATTTATAAGCCACCTAGTCTATGCTATTTTGTTATAGCAGCCTGAATAGACTAAGACAACAACGAAGCACTTTTAACTCTTAGTATAATAGGATATGCTTTTCCAAACAGAAATTAATCATTTTAAATAAATCTGTTCTCAATAATTCCTCAGAATTGAGAGAAAAATGTTTTGTGGAATCTTCTTACATTTTCCTGGCACTATGGGTATTTACATAGGTTCAATAAAAACCTATCCTCCTTCGGGCACCTGGGTGACTCAGTAGGTTAAGCATCTGACCCTTAATTTTGGCTCAGGTCATGATCTCAGGATCCTGGTATGGAGCCCCATTGGGCTCCTACTCAGCAGGGAGTCTGCTGGAAGATTTTCTTTCTCTCTCTCCCTCTGCCCCTCCCCACTGTGCACACGGGCTCTGTCTAAAATAAATATATAAATCATAAAAAAATAAAATCTATCCTCCTTTTTACCAAGTTATATAATTGGACAAATTGACTCATAATCTGACTAATGATTGTGTACCCAACATTATACATGCAGCATCATATTTCAGAATAAATCTCATTTAATAATATATGACAAACCTTCTCTTAAGAAACAAGGATCTCCCCACTCAAGAGAAAAGAACAGGCAAAGAATTTACCATCTGACCTAGCAAAAAAATTTGACAAAGTATATGAAACATGGGTTATCAAGACACTAAACATCAGGTAATTTTGATGTAAATTAATATCTAGTGGAAGATCATCTACAGCTGCCAGTTTTTCATCCTCTACTTCATCTTCAGTGTCTAATTATTTCTGACGAGGCTCAGTCCAGATCTGAATCTAGCAGTCCGAGTCAATGTTCATTTAGCTTATAGCTTCATTATTTGTATTTAGGAAAGTTGTAGTGATACAAATTTGACTGTGATCCAATGAAGCATATTCAGACATTTTAAGGTCCAAGGGTGGAAACACTCTTCATTATAAGCAACAACAAGAAAATTTAAAATAAGATGTGTTTTTAGAGAAATAAAAGACATTTATATAGAAATTATTGATATAATTTTGGAATACAGGTGAGGTCTGGAGCCAATGGTCAAGAAAGAATTCTTGAGATGTCTTTGGTGCAAAATAGTGTTTTTATTAAAGCTTGAGGATAGGACCTGTAGGCAGAAAGAACTGTATTACAGAGTGAGGGGTGATTGATTATGTAGTTGGGAGTTGCCAGTTAGGAAAAAGAGAGGTTCTCAAAATAATTTTTGTATGCTAAAGAGGACCCACAAGATACTGGAGGTCTTGCCATTGTCAAGTTAAGACTTCTTCCCTCTAGTAAAGCATTAACATTAAGATAGTTGGGAGCTTCCTTGAGGAATGTTGTACTCTACGTATCTCAAGTGCTTGTTTATGGGCTACAGGTTACATGGAAATTTTATTTCACTTAAATAATCTTCTACCTTCTACACACATCACTATGGGTGGGTGCCTGATGTTAGAGCTCCAGAAAATTGAGTCTATGGGTCTCTGAAAGTTAAGCTATTGATAAGAAAGCTTTGGAAGTTAAGCTATTGATAAGAATGCTTTTTCTTGTACATCACGAATATATTTGTAAACTGAGGGAGACTCATGTCTTGCTAGAGTGTAATCTCTGTAAGTTAACCATTTGTTTTGCTTTTCCTTAGCTTTGGGAAGCCAGAAGTGCTTGAAGAATGTCACGCATATCCTAAGGGGGGGTGGGGGGTTGTAGGGTGTCAGCTGGAGCCTTGTCCTCAGCTTGCCTACTGCTCTCTCATTACAGTTAAGTTCTAGGGGTATTCTCAAGTAGAGGGAAAGAGAGAAATAGATATGAATAATTTCATATGACATATAGTATAATTTATACCCACAACAACCTTAGGTTTTATTAAGATACCCATTTGCAGATGAGGAAATCCAGGCACAGAAATTATAAAACTGGTACATCAGTGTCAGTTCTTCCTATTATGTTTATTATTTACATTGATAATTAAAGATGTAATCTAGATAGCTAGTATCTTCTTTTCTGTGTATGCCAATTATTTTTTCAGCTAAACAGCTCCTTAAAAACCAATCATTTTTATGTGTTGTATAAGATTTCACTGTGTTTATTTAACAAAATAGCTTGTACAAACAAGGTACACAATGAGCAGTGTTGACTGACTGCAGCCACAAAGAGTCCAATTATTTGAGGAACCAAGAAAAGCCTGGCATATCTAAGAAATATCATATTTTGACATGAATTAGCATCTTTCCTGATGTTTCTGATTAGAAGGGCAAAGTGTGAATGAGTCATCCGGTAATGGTTATTTTTTGTTTACATCAGTTGCTGCTTTGGAGTTGAACTGTAGAAGCGTATTATAAGGAAGTATATATCTTAATGCATCAGAATTGTGTTCCCTTGGACAAGCAAAAAAAACCCACTGAAGAATTTTCTTTTCCCCCACCAAAAATATCTTGCATGGTTAATACAACTTTTTGCACTTCAATTTAATAGTGTTTAATGGATAAAAATTAAAAGAATTTTTTAGTTTATTGTAGGTAACACTATATTAGAAGTTACAATGATAATGAAATCTAAAATTATTATTCCAAGATCTAAAATCGACAATAATAAATAGAAAAAAAAAACTAGAAACAAATATTCTACAAATAAACTAATAATGAATAAGGGTAAGATATTGCCACTCTTATGTAAAGAATATGCACATTTTTTTGAACTATCCCGCCACCACATCCCATACAATTTACTGTAAAGTCTCAAAAAAAAAAAAAAAAAGTTGCTATGACTCAGATCCAAGCTAAGATGCATGTCATTAAATGAATTTTAACAGAAAGGTGACAAAGTCTTTCATCAGTAATTACTTTTGAGACTGTCACGATTATTGACAGGCTAAAGGAGTATAATTTAGATCTGTGATGTGGCTATTATTTTTTAAATTGTTCTGTTTTTACACTGAGAACACTGAAAGCTTTGAAACACTCCTTTGTTCTTTGCATTATTGCCTTAAAATTAACATTTCTCTCAAGTATGCAAATACTTTGTGTTGCTAAAGAAACCTGAATTTTGTCAGAGTAAGGTTCAGATCACACCTTATGGAATTTCTAGCTCAATTTCTAGATCAAAATAGCATGGAGAAATTAAGAACAGCTTAGGTCTTTTTGAAGCAAGTTCTAGATAAAATGTTGCTCCTTCAGGAATTAACATTTCTTCAACTGAATAGGTGCTTTTATTTTTAAAAGTGCATTTACAACAAAGAAAAAGTTAAACTGAATCACATGTTTTCTCAAAACATTAAACAGGAAATACTGTTTACCTCATTATTTTCTATAATAATTATTCAGCCAGAAAGTTTGCTTAGTTGATAAACTAGAAGTCTAAGATTGATTGATTGATAATTGTTAATCTAGAAAGGAAGGGAAACTATCCTTGCTTTGGTAACCATCAAGTGCCAAGTAAAGTGCTAACTGGTTATCCTGAGATGTAATCAAGAATGACAACCCAGTTTAGTTTGACCTAGATGATTTGCTGTTCATCTAATCATCCAGGGACCTACAGAGAACATCCTAACAGTGTTGTGTGTTCTTGCTGGAGAGTTAGGTCCTTGTCTATTCCCTTTCCCCTAAGCCCTACACCACTAAAAGAAGGGAAAAAAAAAAAAGAAGGAGAAGAAGAAGGAGGAGGAGGAGAAGGGGGAGGGGAGGGGGAGGGGGAGGAGGAGGAGGAGAAAAAGGAGGAGGAGGGGGAGGAGGAGGAGGAAGAGGAGGGGGAGGAGGAGGAGAAGAAGAGGAGGAGGAAAGAGAAGAAAGAAAAAAACTGTATGGGTGTGGATCTGAGGATCTCCTTTTCAGGGAGAAAGGAGAAAGAAAAGGAGAAAAAGAGGATAAGCCAGAACAAACAAACAAACAGGGCCCTGACTGGATTCAGAAACTATTTGATTTTAATAGTTCCCATCTTAAACAGTAGTGGTTCACAGGGAATGGGGTGTTTTCATATATAAAAACATCAGAAATGACTATGCATTTCTTCCTCTAGTGTAACGTGGCATATACCTCAATGGAAGAAAACCTTTTAACCAAAAGACAAAAATAAAGGGACACTGCAGTACATTGCTGGTGCACTGCAGAACATTTTGCCTCAGTCCTTTACATTTGTTCACATACTTGTTCTCATTTTCTTTTTATTCCATTCATAACATGGCCACTCATTCAATTAGCACGACTTAATTACTAGTGGTAACATCAGCTGTTCTTCTTTGCCCATTATCTATACCCTCCTACCTGGGTGATAACGTCTTGATTTTCCTTCAGGAAAATCACCCCTTTTCTTACTTAAACACAGTGATCCAAAAGGCCTTGACCCTACCTCCTTTTTCCAGTGGTAGGCACATGATCCTACCTCATATTCCACTTATCTTGATCAAAGTGTTTAATTTCAAATTGCCTACGGATCAACAAAAAAGTTTCATTTATTTTAAAGATTTTTTTATTTATTTGACAGAGAGAGAGAACATGAGCTGGGGGAGCAACAGGCAGAGGGAAAGGGAGAAGCAGGTTCCCTGCTGAACAGAAAGCCCAGTGTGGGGCTGGATCCCAGGATTCTGGGATCATTACCTAAACTGAAGGCAGATGCTTAACTAACTGAGCTAGCCAGATACCCCAAAATGTTTTAAATTATATGACAGAACACATTCATGTTTCTTTTTTTCCCCTAACATTTTTGAGCTTTCTGTCAATTGCAGCCTCAAAATTCTGACCAATAAAAATGCCTATGTTGTGGCATATATCATGCTAATTTTCCTGCTTCCCTTTTTACATATTAGTTTCCAAAGCTACTTATATGTGGATTTGAAAAATGGAATCATCTACTACTCTAAAACAAATTGCATATATATTTTGATACATATTTCATACACACTGTTTTTGTTTGTTTGTTTGTTTGTTTGTTTAAGTAGGCTCCACACCCAACATGGAGCCCAACATGCGGTTTGAATTCATGACCCTGAGATCAAGACCTGAACTGAGATCAACGGTCAGATGTTTAACCAACTGAGCAACCCAGGTACCTCTTATACACAGTTTTAATTTGTCCATTCTTTTTGACTGTTATAATCAAAATTATTTCATAATGACATCAGCTATTTAATAAAGTGGTTTGGGAATACATTGGGCAAAGTTTCTGTAAGCATGTTATTTTTGCTTTTTGCTTCCTGAACTTGAGTTGCCATCATCATTTATCCTCTCCCACCCCCCTGACTACTCACCCCATTTATATCCTGGGCTGGCCAATGGGAATCTCTTAAGGTTCTGTGATTTGTTCATACCGTGTATATATTTATGGTTAATTAATTTCAGGAATTTTATTGAAAGAAGAAATCAAAAAATTCTCATTTTAATTAAAAAAACCAAAGCATTACAAAGTTATTATAATTATTACTAACTATCTTATGGAAGAATTTTAGGATCACAAGTTGGGATAGAAATGAGTTATAAATAAGACCCTGCATGGCTTTTATCTGTTGGATCTTCTCTGTTGAAACTGCTCTCATATTCCCTACTGGCCAGAGATCAAACTCATGTAAATCTTATGTAGTAATAGGGGATACAAAAGAGGAAAAGCACTTGGCATTCATATTCCTCACTCAGTCCTCTTCCCCAATCTAAAGAGAACATAGACAAACATGTGCTTGCACTGTGGTGTTTCCATTTATTTCAGAGGAGGCATTATCCTTTCCATTGTGCTTATTCCCTTAACAACTATTTCCACTTCTTGACTGAATTGATGTCTCAAGTATTGCAAGAAACTTAACATTTGTTCTCCTTTTCAAAATCTTTAAAACTCCACGCCCTTCTTCTCTCTTTATATGTCCTACCAACTGTTTCCTTAAATGAGCCTTAGTATTTCCCAGCACAGTTAAGAGCCAGCAGGATGCTGTTTTGTATGAGGTGAGGGGAGGGAGTGGAGCAGTTCATACTTCCCCTAAGTATATTAACTGGAAAGCTCTTCCACTCAAGTGATGTACTGAGGCACTTCAACCACTGCTCCTCTGACCCTGACACTTCAAGTGGAAGCTCGGCTCAGTTCCTATTAAGAGAGACACATAAAGCTGCCATTGTCACAAATTCAGCCTGTAATGGATAAAGTGGTAATTAAATTAAGATGGCTGTTGGGGAGAGAGGTTGCTTTATAACAAAATCTAACACGACAAAATTCACTTTCCCACTTTCCATCTCTACCAATTAATGCAACTCGGGATCTAGTTATTTATATTCAGCCTTCCAAGTCACCTTGCTGTGAGAGTTGTCTCCATTGCTATAAAGATTGCCAGAAAGAAAATATATACATATATATATATATATATGTATATATTTTTCATAAGCCTACATTAGGAGTTTAAGTGGTCTTAGAAAAATAACTTGTCAGCAAAGAAGGAATGCTTGGAGTGAGCTCTGAAAGGAATACCAACAAGGGGGAATAGGGAATAGCCAAACACTAAATTGCAGATCAATTATCTTCAGCTTTGTTCTGTTATTGAGTTAATATCATACAAAAAGATCCAAGGATGGTCACAGAGAAACCAACAACTAAGTGTCTTTAACAGATTTATCATTAGATCCAGGTTTGCTCAAACCATGCATAAGACCGATCAACAAGACTGCATATTGAAATCCCATGAGGAAGATTTAAAAATTTTTTTAAATTTTTTAAAAATTTTTGTTACTTGGACTCCACCCCTAGAGTTTCAGATCTAATAGGGTTTGTGGGAAGCCTTTGTAATAGGGTTTTTAAAAAAAACTCCACAGATCATTTTCACATAAAGCAGAAGCTAAGACCCACTACACAGTTGAATTTCTTGCTTGTTTCCTCTTTGTAGCTGTTATTTTGTCTGGTTATCAAACAGATTTAATGTATGTAGCTTTAAGCCTATAGGAGCTTAAAGATGGAGGGACTTCATATAGAAACTACACAAATGCTTTTCTGACTAAAACTTCTGGATTTTTTTTGTAGACCCTGAAAGAGTCATCTTTATTTCCTCTTTCAACTTACATTTAGGACTTGCATACCCTACATGAAAGAAAGCCCTGACTGATGTGGCAGATTCAGTATTTCCAGCCAGTCCCTAAGATCTGGCTTCTGATTTGCTGTGCTCCTCAACAAACTGAGATCAGGAAATTTTTGATGATGAAAAGGAACTTTCTTAATCCAGCACAGTTTTAATTCCAGTTTGGAATCCACCATCTACAAATAAGAAGTGAGTTGCAAGTAATTTGCATCAAGAAAAACAGATAAAAGTGGGTTCTTATTAAACATGAGAGAATAAACATACATATTCACCCCAGTTTACTCTTCAATTCTCATGAAAACAAGTGTAAAGTGAGTTTTTTTTTTTAAAGAAATATCATACAAGGACAATTAAAGTCAAAAAGAAAAAAAAAATATGGGAATGTAAAACAGATGGATAGTGGTAACAAATTTAGAAGACCAGAGAAAGCTGAAATTTAAATAACCACAGAGGAAGACAGAGAACCACCTGCTTTGCATTGCATTATCCTAGAAATGTGCAAGAATTTGCTGAACTACAGACCTCTGTAAATGTGGTTAGATGGAGCTAAAAACAGGAGGATAATTTGAAAATCTGCTAAGTGTTTGGACACGTTGATCTTCATCCACCTGACTCAGATTGGCAATGACCACATCTTGCATTAGAAAATCACTGAAGGTATATCACCTGTAGAATTAAAAATATAGTACTTTCAACTAGAAGAACACAGACACAGAAGAGGGTAATTCCAACAAAAAGAAAGCACAGCTAGATAAGAAACCAAGTATATTCCATTTAGGAACCTACTATCTTGGGTTCAAATCCCAGCTTTCTATCTAAATAAGTTTTATGACCTTAGGTAAATTAATTTTCTTCTTTGCACCTCAACTTCTTCTGAAAAATGGATATAATCATAGTTATTAGACTGGTGTAAAGATTAAATGAGTGAATGTTTGTGAAGCATATGCTTTCCAGTGCTTGACGAAAAATGAGCACTATATATGTGCTAACTACATTTTAAAAATATATTTATTCATTTTAGAGAGAGAGAAAACAGGTGGGAGGAGCAAGGGGGAAGGAGAGAGAATCTCCAGCAGACTCTGCACTGAGGGCAGAGCCCGACATCAGGTTCAATCTTATGACCCTGAGATCACAACCAAAACAGAAACCAAGAGTTAGATGATTAACTAACTGTATCACCCAGGCACCCCTTTGTTAACTACTTTTATTATTCCCCTACTTGGGGTCCAGGATAATGACAGAGGAATTTACAACCTACAGCCCAAGATGGAAGATCCTTCTCAGAGGGAAAAAATATGTATATCTGTATATATATAAACATACCTATGCACATAAACATATACATTTACAAACATACATATATGGTTCCTGACAGTTTGGGTCCCCAAATGAAGTCCCTTGATTAGGTCATCTAGAGTGAAATCTACCAGGGAAATGATCTCATCAATTCATTGAACTTCCAATCAGCTTTTGAGAGCTCCCCTTAATTATATGGAGCACCCAAGTATCAATAGAAGACATTTTCTACCAGAACATATAGAAAACAAACAAATTTCCAAGAGGATTTTAAAATAAGTGAAAACAATGCAAGGAGAGCAACATTCAAAAAGGAGTATAATTAATCTCTGCAGAGAGAAGAAAAAAAAATCACACATAGGAAAGAACTGCATGCTATGAAAAGGAATATTCAAAGAATAAAATCGTCCCTCAGAATTTAAAACTATAGAAGAAATTAAAATTCTATATAGGGTTGGGAAATATTGTGGTAATCTCCTGGTAAGTATAATAAAAAGAAAAATGGGTTTAAAATAGATGATAATAAAACAAAATTAGCTGATCAGTACAAAAGGACCAATATCTGCATAATAGACAGGCCTGAAGAAAATCAGAAAAAATATATATAGTATAGGAAATTACCAAAGACTTAATTCAAGAAAATTGTCTAGATAGACTGAATGAATTGCATTAGTTTCATATTTAAATGGCTTGCCACACTTCCTGCACAATGAATAAAAATAATCTACACTAAAGGACATCCTTATGATTTTCAGAGCAATGAGGGAATTGAAAAGACACTAAAAATTTCCAGTGAGAAAAATGAATCTAATTGTATAACCAGTTATCATCTTACTATTTTGAAAAATGTATCCTTTCCCCACTGATCTGCGTGACAAATCTGCTTTAAACCAAGTTTCCATATGTGCAAAGTCTATTTCTGAAATCTCTATTCAAAGCATTATAATAAGTCTTCTTATATCATAAGAAAATTACCCGGATTTTTTTTTTTTTCATATAAAGAATTTTTGCTATTCTCAGCCCTCTGCTCTTCTGGGTGAAGTTTGGATCACCTTGTCAAGTTCCATGAAAAACTGTTACTAATTATATTACAGTCTATTTGATATATTAATTAATTTCAAGATAATTGATAGATTAAAATATTGCAAGGTCCTCTCCATGAACATGGTACATCTATTTAGTTTTTAAATGACTTCTAGTAAATGTTTACCATTGCTACATAAAAGCCTTAATGCCTTTTTCTATATTTATTCATAAATATATTACATTTTTGTTACTGGTGCAACTTTTTAAATTTTTTGACACAATTATCAACCTTATGGAAAGGCTGAAAGAATTGTTTAAAAAACTATTTTTCCCCCTGAATCTCTGAGAATAAATTAGCAACATGATGACCCCATATCCAAATACATTATTGTGTATTTTCCACAAACAAGGACATTATCCTATATAACTACATTACCATCAAAATCATCAAGTTCAGGAAATTTATATTGTTATATTATTATTAAAGATTTAGGTTCTATAAATTAAAATGTAGTAGTTCTATTACAACCCTTGATATTAGTGACATTAAAGTGGTTAGGCATTTTTCTAAAGGGATTAAAATAAGGTGGTCTTTTAATATAACGTGATATTATATGTTCCCTTTCTCTGTGAGATTTTTAAAGAAGATCAGGGTAATTCCTTCTAAAACTAGTGATGACTATGTAGTCTATCTTAGAAAAGAATGGTCACATTTCTTTATCACACATGCTACTTTGACATCACCTTGATTTTTATCTGTACTCTATTCTTACGTGCCTTCTCCTGGCTTTGTGTATATTATCCTCCCGTTATATGGAATATATTAAAATAGAACTCTAATGTGAGAACTTTCTATTAAATTTCATCATGAATGCCAGAGAAAGGAAGATTACAGTATGAAGTCCTGCCATCATAACTATTACTCTAAGTATCATTACCTTTTTCTTCTGATTTGTGCTGGCTTAAGCAATAATCATGTCTCAGCAGCAACCCTGAAGTAAATGGATATTAACGCAAATAGGTTTAGTAGCTTAAAGAATTGTTCTCAGTCACTCCTGGCATTATACTTTTTAAATGTGGCTTTGCAATTATTTCTCTAGAGTACGTGAAATATACTCTCATGCTTTATTGACGTTGCTTATGGAACTTGCTTTGAACAATAGGATGTCAGTATTGTCTGAGTAGAGGTTTAGACTGTGCATCATTTACATTGCACTGTTGTGCTCCTACAACAAACTATAAGAAGAGTATGCCCCAGTGAGCTGCCAGTCCAAGAAGAACATGAAAGCATGTGGGGAAGACCTAAAACTAAATCAGTCTGGCCTCAAGACTAACTGATCCCAGCCTACATCAGTAGAACTATAGAATATCTGTTCAAAAGAACAGATGTTCTGTTGAAAAGGAAAAAAAAATATGTAACTTAAATCTCACCTTTTCTAATGATGTATTCATTTATAGTATCCGATTAATAAATTTATGCCATAGGTTATCAGAAGAAAAATTTCAGTCATTATCCAGATCTACCTGGAAATATGTAAGTTCATAGGCAAGAAGCAAGCTCATTTGTCACAATCAAGTTTAAATAACAATATATGTGGCGTTTATTCAGTATGTGAATGGGCACTTGATACACAGAATCTTTATTTTACTCATAACCTCTTATTTAGCTAATAATCTATAATACAGAATAACGAAATATAACAAGAGATATCTAGATTACTCATTTATATGTATGCTTTCAAAAACAATGTGTAAAGTTTTTAATTATGTTTTTGACCTTATTTGTTTTAACTATATTTATTGAAATGTAATTATATTCTTGTCAAATCTAACAATAAAATACATGAGCTTCTGTTATGTCTGTGCTTTTAATTTTTTAATAATTCACTATTGCATTTTCCAAAATGCCACAACAGGCAAGAAAAAATAAACTTAAATAATCTCTCAAAGAGGTATTTGAAAAGCACTGCCTTGTAGAACTAAAAATCTATGTAAACATAGCCAAAAGAAGTTTCATAATATGAGTAGTGTAGCAAAAAGAAATGGTCGTATGATATACACAAAGAGGTTTGTTGTCCAGTCCTGATGGTGTGGCAATTATTGAAGGAGTACCATATGTTATTGCAGATACTAAGAGAAGAAAGCCCATTGGTAACCGGGACAAAATTGTAGCACATAGAGAGGAGCATCATGAAACTTAAGAAGATTATATAATATTACCCCACATAGGATCTATAAGAGGAAAAGGAGAAGGAAAAGGAACAGTTGAGGGAACTTGCTTCATGGTTACCAAAGTCAGGGTTCTTAGTCAATAAACGATAGAATACACCCCAGCTATTTTAAGCAGTCAAGACATTTGTAAACTATGCTAGAATGAAGAACAGTAGTGTTCACAGAATGCCTGTGACATCCAGCAAGACACTCAATGGTAGGACAAGACACTACTATTAAAATGTCTAAACACACCTCACTACAAAAACATCATTGTTACTTTTGTTCCTCATCTATGAGGCTAAGGAATGGATAGCAGAAGACCAGGCACTGTTGTCTCTGAAGAAGTAAATGCACAAAATTACAATAATATGTAAATAATATGACACGACTTTCTCCCAGGAAGTTTTAAGGTTATTAGAAACAAAAACAAAATGTAATTAAAAAATAAGTAAGTCTGCTGTTAATTCATATTAAAAGCTGAGACCAAACTGCTTTCTTATCTTGTAAAAACACTAAGAGTTTGTTACATAGTTTAAACATGATTGACATGAAATTTCCACTCAATAACCATCATGCTTAAAAATTCTTAATAAGCATCATTCATATTATCACATACTAAAAAGAATAGACTCTAGCACAATGGTCTTTATATAATTCACAAATTTTACTACAGCACTAAGTACAGCAGTTATATCAATTGACTTATTATTTGTTTTCCATCATAAAACTTTCTCTGTGAAGAAAGCAGTAAGTTGATTTGCATTCTGGAGGAAGTTCCTTAATCTGAGTAATTACTCAGAATGTTGTCCTACCATCGCAGCTGCACCATCAGAACATACTTTTATACAAAACTTACTTGTTGACAACAAAATTCTCAATAGTTTTATACAGTTCAGAACTAATTGTGTATCTAAGCAATGAATCTCGAATAAAAACATCTTACTTTGTATTATTATCATGTTCAAAGTATACATATAGTAAGTCATACTAGCAATTTTGTGTATTCTTCAAGTTATAATGAAAAATAGTGTGCTAGCTTTTTATGTCCTATGATGTGGTCTTCCATGTCATTAGGTGATAACTAATGTGTGAAGCATTGGTGCCATTGGAGCATGGTGCATCTTGGCCCTGATTCATCCCAACGTTCCTAACAATACATTGGTATAGACTTTCCTGACACTCCTATACTACGTCAGGCATCCTAATGCATGCAGGAGTAGCATGAAAAACATTTAGAAAGATTGGCAATTCATTATTTTGCCATTTATATTGAACATTTGAAACATCAGAAACATTAATAAAGTAGTTGGGCATTCCTCAATGTCAAATTCTTTGCTATTTACATGAAGTTGCAAACTTCCTGGAAAGTATTTTCGTTTTTTTTTTAAGATTTATTTATTTATTTGAGAGAAAGAGCAAGCAACATAGTGGGGGAGGGGTAGAAAAAGAGAACCTCAAGCAGACTCCACACTGAGTGTGCAAAGTTGCAGGTGGGGCTTGATCCCAGGACCCATGAAATCATGACCCGAGTTGAAACCAAGAGTCGGGCAGTCAAATGACTGCATTACCCAGGTACCCTGAAAGTATTTTCATAAAATAATGTTATGGTGTGAGTGGCATAAGAAATCTATCATGACAGAATGAATGAAACTACTAGGTGACAGGCAAAAAAGGTGATGTAATTACAATATCTATTTCAGGTTTACTTGAGTTATATTGATTGATTGATTGATTGATTGATTGATTAAAACATTTTATTTATTTATTTGACAGACAGAGATCTCAAGTAGGCATAGAGGCAGGCAGAGAGAGAAGAAGAAGCAGGCCCCCTGCTGAGAAAAGAGCCCAGTGCAATGCTGGGGCTTGATCCCAGGAGCCTGGGATCATGACCTGAGCTGAAGGCAGAGGCTTTAACCCACTGAGCCACCCAGGCACCCCTTATTTATTTTTGACATTGGCTAACAGAGTGTATTTTTTCAACCTGATCTGCAGTTGCCATTCAGTACTTTCAGCTATCAGTGACAAGCCAAAATGTTCTCTGGAGGTAGAGAAACTGGAGGGCTGGTGTAACCCACCTCAAATAGCACCAAACTCAAAAATAACTTTGTATAATTTCTGAAAAAAGAACATCAGTATATCTTAATTAGCAGTCTTCAGAAATTGGAATTTTTAAAATACAGAATTAAAAAGCTCAGTGAGATGTATCTCAGGCAACTATGTATAGCTTCTTGAACAGTCAAAGACCAACTCTTATTTCCTGAATAGTTACAGAATACAAATGTGACTTAAGAATGCCACCTTCATCCTGCTTTATATTACGATAGGACTTGCGGAAAATTCAACAATGAGAACAAAAAGATTCCAGAACTCAAACCTCACTATAGAAATCGTTGACAAAATGTGTCATTTCCAACAATGGAATAGCAACCTAAAGGAATAGGAGGATTCCAAAACAACATTGGCTCTTCTTTAAAAGTGACTGAAGGCAGCATGCCTCAAAGAAAAGAAAATTATGAAAAATATGCAAGTAAAACCCCATAATCCAGGTATCTGCCTTGAACATAGTAAACCGTATATACATTATACATATCGTAAACCACTTATATTCTTAATGGCTGAGGTTTTTGCATTTTAGTAAGGGACAGAATACCCATGACATGTAGTTATTTGTAATGAAAACGTATCTTCTACATCATCAGAGTAGTTAAGATTAAAGAAGATAATATATGTAAAGTGTGATTTTGAATTGCATATGCTGTTCTCCTTCCCCTACAAAGGTAAAATCAGTTAGCTAGGCAGTGAATCAGGGGACCTCCTAGTTTTGCATTCCAATAACTGCTCAGACTTTCTCCTCAATGTCAAGGGTCTGTTGTCCTTGCACTCACAAATAGGAATATTGTCAGCAGAACTATCCTTGCACAAGAACAAATATCCCTACAGAACTGAAGAATTGAAAACTGCCAGTATTCTCAATTAACAAACTACACCTTGAAAAGGTCATTCCTGCAGCATTTCTCACTAGGTTTTAAACTACTGAGATTAAATCTTTGAAACCCAGCCACAACAAATGACAGATATTCATTGCAAAGCCTGTCACATAAACCAGAGTGGAAAAAAATGTATTTTTGTGTGCATGTGCTTCCATATATTCAACTGTAGGTAATACCTTGTCCATTTTCCAATCCTTCCAATAAGAAATTAAAGTGTATGTCACTTCAATATCTCCCTAGAGTATTTATTTGCATAATATTTATTTGTTTTGTAATTTTTATAAAACTGACAGCTTAGAGATTGGAATAAAATAATTATTCAAAATAATGCTAACCCAATAATTTTTTATCCCCATGGAGATTACTTGTATCAATTAATAAGAAAATTTCATCTAGGAGAAAATGGTGACACTTCTGGTGTCAAATTCAGGGCACTCTTAGTAAAGAATCATTCCTAGACATGAAAGATCTGGGTAATTGCCTCATGTATCTTGCTTTGTGACTCTCCTAGAATGTGCTGCCTTAGGTATAGGACACTGTAGGGGAAAAGAAAGGGGAGAAGTTTTTTGAGGACATAATCCTACTAACCACAGTGTCCCCAGTTAATGGCATCAGAACATGAGCAGGATTACAAATCTAAATCCTGTTCCTACTACAGTTGCCCTTAAGAAAGAGAGACAGATGGGGCACCTGGGTGGCTCAGTGGGTTAAAGCCTCTGCCTTTGGCTCTGGTCATGGTCTCAGGGTCCTGGGATAGAGCCCTGCATCAGGCTCTCTACACAGAGGGGAGCCTGCTTCCTCCTCTCTCTCTGTCTGACTCTCAGCCTACTTGTGATCTCTGTCTGTCAAATAAATAAAATCTTAAAAAAAAAAGAGAGAGGAAAAAAAAGAAAGAAAGAAAGAGAGAGAGACAGGTGTTCAGGAGAAAATAATATTAACCAGATTGTGACCCAAAGTTCAAGATAATTTTATGGTGAATTTGCCAATAATGAATATGTACTATTGAATATTTTGGCCAAGGTTCCATAATAAAATCAAGACCAGGTAGCTTCCTTGGTCTTCATTTTTTTTCCGAGCCCAACACCCATAGGTATTTGCCATTGAAACTATGAAAGAAATATCAGAAAGATATACTATTGTGTTATATTTATTTAAAAATAACCGATATTGTAGTCTTTCAATAAAATAAGAAATAAAGATAAATTCTTAAACATTGGTTGAGAATGTATAAGTAAGCAATGTCTACAGATTAAATGGGTCTAACTTTCATGACTAAGTTTGCATCTTGCTACATTTAAGCTCAGACCCAGACCCCATTTTGATCTTCAGTGCTTTACCAACATCAAGGCAAAACAGATAAAAGGAAAATGACACATGGAAATATCATCTATTTACTGAGGATCCTTATTGTAGACCCAAAAACCCACCTGCTTATTTAACCTCTCCATTGGATGTCTAATAGTCTCCCAACCTCAAGTGTTCCAAAACTGAACTTCTAACTCATATGCCCAGCCCACCTCTCAATCCTGCTCCTTTGTTTTCCCTCCCTCAATTGACAGCATCTCAATTCTTCCCATTTCTTAGGCAAAAACAATAAAGGAATACTTGAGTTAACTTATTCTGTTTCTGTTATACCTCACATGAGATTCACCAGCAAATTCTATCTGTTCCACCCTGAAAAAATACCTAACATCTGATTTCTTCTTACATCTTCTACTGTTATCCCATTCATCCAAGCCACGGTTACCTGGGGCAAGATTTCTTTCTTACTGGTCTCCCTCCTAAACCTTGTGCAGATTATTCTGAATACAGAAACCAGACACTAAAACATGCCACTTCTCTGCTTAAATATTTCTCCAAAACTTCCATTTCACATAGGAGAAATACCAAAATCCTTAATCCATTCACAAGGGCCTAGATAGCAGGGCTGCTGTGACATTTCTGACCTCATCTCCTCTCCTGGTTCCCTTTGTTCTTTCTAATCTCTTTGATGGACTTCATACCTTCCAGACCTGCTCTACCTGTGCACAGAAACATTCCTTAGCACATCTGCAATAAGAACTTCTTGAGGAGTGTTTCTGCAGATATGTTCATGGACACCCTCCTCTCTTCTGTCACCAGTTTACATGTCTTTTCACTGGTGCCTTTTCTAAATATTCTGTTAAAAAGGTGAACATACAGGGGCACCTGGGTGGCTTAGTGGGTTAAAGCCTCTGCCTTTGACCCAGGTCATGATCCCAGGGTCCTGGAATCGAGCCCGGCATTGGGCTTTCTGCTTAGCAGGGAACCTGCTTCCCTTCCTCTCTCTCTGTCTGCCTCTCTGCCTACTTGTGATCTCTGTCTGTAAAATAAATAAATAAAATCTTTAAAAAAACAAAAAAAGGTAAACATACATGCACATATACCCTATTCTCTTTTACTACCCTGAATCCTCTTCTTAGCGCTTGTCACTCTCTTACCTGTTATAAATTTACTCATCTACTTTATTTCATATGTCCCCTCACTAGAAAGTTACCACTTGTTCCTTTTTCATGGAAAGTCATGAACAACACAGAATTTGTCCAACAAACTTTTCCTAATCCCAGAAATGGTACATACATGTTTGAAGAAGAAGAGGGGTAAAGGAATGGTCAATGGAGTGATTAATAGAATAAAAGTATTAAGAGAAATACGAAGAAGAAAATAGATCAATTTAAATTGTTTTAAAAATTAACTTTTAAAGTATTCATTCACTCCAAACAATGAAACACTTCCCACCTTCATGTCTACTGTCTTTACCTATTTTTTTTTCAAAAATTCTGACTCATTTCCCAAAGTGTTATATTTATTCCTGTATGTGATGACCACATCACAGTTTCTGCAGATAGAATCACATAATTGAAGGTGATGTTAGAATCACATGTGAGTCAACGTTTTCTTTTGCTATCAAATACAGGAAGTGAAAGTGCATGTTTTCCCCCCCAAATGGAAATATTCAATCTATAATATCTCTCACACAACCTCCTGTAACAAATACCATATATTTTATTCCTAAAACCAGAACTCTATAAAAAAAATCTCACTTATTTGGCATTCTAATTGAGTCATTGTTCCTTTTTTCAGGTAGATACTGAAAATGCCAACTTCATTTTAAATTAAAAACTGATTTTTACCAAAAATATATACTCTATTCATGGAATCACACAATTTAATGAGTTTTCTAAGAACAAAGAAAGAAGTCACACTTTTTATTTCACACATATACCAACTGAATCATAAGATAAAAGTTCATTACATCAGAAATGTAATTAAAAGGGGGTTTGGAACACAGTGTTTATATTTGTAAAATAATCATTAGGAGGTTTCCATGGAAATAATTTTGTATTGTAACATCCAACATAAATAGCTATTCATTCACATATCTGTCCAGAATCAGTGCAAAGTCGCCATGATGGTCCAGGCATATTGAGGGGAGGATGGGACCCAAGTGTGCTCCTGGAAGATTATCAATTATTTGGAATATAGTATTTTAATAGTTGACATTCTTGTTTAGAGAACTCACAATTCAAGGTAGCCATTTCTTTGACCCATTAAAATGTAAGAAGTCACATAGCTAAGTGATATAAAATGTAACAGTGCCAAGAGTTAATGAGTAATATGGAATGTTCTCTCAGGTTTCTTACATAAAATAACTATCAGTTCGTCACGTTGTCTAGCATCAAACTAACATAACTATTGGACTCCAGTGGTTTAGCCTAATGGCCATAAAAGACAATCACACATATTTGGCAAAAGAATAACATTCCCAATTTTATTGTCAAAGTGCCTAGTCTACTAATGATAGAAGTGCCTATCCTTTTCTTTTGGTGATTGTGCAATATGTCTCATCACACAATAAAGATAGGATCAAGAAGAGACATCAAAGACTTAAAATGGCATCACCATTCAAGTATGCGTCTATGTTGGATAAGCCGTTTAAGGCCTACTTAAAGTAGTGTGAGTTTAATAGGACCCTTGTTTGTCAAAGTGTTCTATATATTCTACTTCAATTTGAATGTACTTTGTTTTTAATGCTCAAAACTGTCCAGTTATTAAAAAATATTTCAGATTTGCAGTATGTGAATCAATCTGACACAAGATTTTCCAAATTAGCAAAAATATTCTTTCACTGAAGGTTGCTGGGGGGAGGGGGGTTGGGAGAAGGGGGGTGGGGTTATGGACATTGGGGAGGGTATGTGCTTTGCTGAGTGCTGTGAAGTGTGTAAACCAGGCGATTCACAGACCTGTACCCCTGGGGATAAAAATATATGTTTATAAAAAATAAAAAATTAAAAAAATATATTCTTTCAAAACTAGATGAAAGTCTTGTATTATAAAAGACATGCTGAAGACTATATTAAATATCCAAATCCACCATGGCCTTTCACCACAGTAAGCACTACTTTACGGCTCTATCAAAAGTTGCGCTTTATGAAATAAGTCAGTCAGAGAAAGACAATTATCATATGACCTCTCTGATATGAGGAGTTTGAGAGGCAGAGTAGGGGTGCATGGGGCGTAGGGAGGTAAAAATGAAACAAGGTGGGATTGGAGGGAGACAAACCATAAGAGACTGTTAGTCTCACAAGATAAACTGAGGGTTGCTGATGTGGGAGGAGGGATAGGGTAGCTGGATGATGGACACTGGGGACGGTATCTGCTACGGTGAGTGCTATGAAGTGTGTAAACCTGATGATTCACAGACCTGTACCCCTGGGGCAAATAATACATTATATGTTAATTTTTTTTAAAAAAAAGTTCTGTTTTAGTCTTAAACATCAAGATAATTGCTTAAAAACTGAATTTATTCCTTTTTTGATGTTTGTGAAACTCCTATGTTTATTTCATTTCAGAACACTTATTTGGCTTCCTGCAATTGTTGAAGGTTGGAAAATGCTGGTGATTAGATGTTTATCACCCTTTTCCAACCCCAAACACATGCATGCAGATTTGTCCATGTAAACACACACACACACACACACGCACACACACACCCTTGTTATAAACCCATGGGTGGTGCTTCATATGGGGAAATTAAATAGAAATGTCAAGGAAAGGAATAGGGGGAAAAACATACAAAAGAATCTAAAAATTATCTGATAACATAAAGTCACTTTCTCTGTCATGGGCATTTTAAATGGTCCTCTCTAATCCTAGACCTCCCTTGTTACATATACACACACATGCACACAGACTAAAATTAAATCAACTGGATCACTTTGCAGAAAACTCAAAGATACATGTAATGATAAAAATAATCATCCTACATTCCTGCATGTAATATAAGCCAGAATATAAGACAAACTCCTAATACCTAGGGAGAATATTTATTGTTTTATTGATTGACATGTTGTATAACACTTTTTGAGAAGTGTAAGAAAATAAAAGCATTTGTTTAAGATACTTAATTTATTAATTTCGTTATAACAATACATGACATTATATATCATATAATTTCAAATAGGTGTAGCAATTTAGAAATATTCCTATTTTTGTACTGACAGTTCACAGACACTTTTTCAAAAACTCTCCTTGTCCCTCTTCTACGTCAATGTCTGAGTCCTTACTGGGGTATCTTTTTGAATCACCTGAGTTATTAAAACATACAATTTTTACTTTCTTCAAAATTGTATAACATTATTGCATGAAGCCTGTTTCCATCACTGAAATTTTACACTGAGACACAGGGACCCATTCAGATCACATCTTTTACCTATCATATAAACTTAAACTTGTGAGGTCTATAATATAACTACTTTATAGCCATTTATATGAAGATTTTTAAAAATTAATTAATTTATTAATGTTCCTTTTGAATAAATGTTTTAATTTTCTCTGGATAAATACCCAAATTTATAATTAAATTTCTTTAAAGACTCATTTACAATCATTATCTATTCTTATAATTGTGAAATCAAGTCCCAGGAATAATCACTAACTCTTACAAACTTATTCCACTCCATATTTTTGCCTGTTCCCTAGTCAAGTGGCATCCTAAACAAGCCATTAATTGAGGCCATTTCCCATTAATACATGTTCCCCTTTGTTATTCAAAATAAAATAGCTGAGAAATCATTGGATAATATCAGCAACTTACAAAAGTTCCTGTGAAGGTGACTTCCTCTCTTCTGAAAGGGTAGGGTTGAGACTGAAATGCTATCATATGGCATCTATGCTACTATTGTTAACTAATAGAATTTTGACACCAGATAGTCTACTTCTAACCCAAAGTTTACTAGACCAGTGTGACAGAAAACAAAGTTAGACAGTAGAAGGGGCATTCTAGGAAAAGCAATTTGGAAAGGAGTTGAATTTCTGGGAGCCTAGTGCATAGCCTTTTTCCTCTCCTTCTTCTGACTTCACACACATCGAAAAGAAGCATAGAGTTCTCTTTCTCAGGAAACCTTGGGGAGTCATCAAGCCAGTTAACTCCATCTCATTACCTAGCTAAATGTAGTCCATGGAATCAAAAAAGGATGGGGAAAGTTCTCAGGGGCATGGCAGTTTTGTGAGAGGTTATGAGTTAGCAATGATTTGTCTTAAGACAGTAATCTCTAGACTGCAACAAAATCAATATTGGCAATCAGTACTTAAAAGCTAAATCTATTCATCACTGTTCATTTATTCTAAAAATGTTTAGTCTCTATCAAGTCTTATGGGTAAGTTCAACAGATAGAAAAAGTAGTCCTTGATTGTAGTAGCTGACAGCTACCATGGACTATGTAATAGTTAAAAAAAAAGTTATAAAATTAATAGTTAATATTTACTGAATACTTACTATGTGCCACTACATTCTGCTAATCTCACTAACTAGGAGAAAATTATCTAATTCTCTTAACAACTTCTTCACTAAGCATAAATGTTACCATATTGTACAAAGAATGAAACTAAATCTTGAAGAGGTTTCAGCATTTTGGCCAGAATCACACTGGCCAGAATCACAGCAATGAGTTGGGGATAAGATTCAAACCCATCAGAAGCTAGCTCTAAAATTCACACTCTTAATAAAGTTCTGGTAGATGGTTTTGTTTTTATAGGGCCTATTCTGGGCCAGGTTAAGCTTCTTGGTTCTTTTAACAATTTAGAAAGCCTCAAAGAAAAGCAGAATGTCAACTTTTATCTTTTCTGATATGTTTCTACCTATTGTCAAGGAGTAGTGGCTGGGTTTCATCCACATTATTTTTTAGAAATCACAAAAGCAATCTTAGCTTTATATTTAGCTAAAAGGAAATCTGGCTCAGTTTATCCTGGGCTTTTTAATACCCAAACCAATTAAGATCAGCCTGGAACATTAGCAATAAGAAAATAAAACTAAGCTCAAGTGATTTGAGTCAATAGTATGAATGCTTGCTGACTTAAGTGCTTGTCTTGATTTTAAGTGGAAATGTTAATTAATGATTAAAATAACCAAAATGTGTTTTTGTTGAACTTACTAACTACAGCCAAAACTTGCCTTCATATTTCACACTATTATAGTTTTGGACATGATGAAAATAAATGGAACTAGGCATAAAGACATTTGAGGGATGTATACTGGTATGTTTAGCTGACAATCCAATGGGATGTGGTAAGGAAAATGAACAAAAGAAAACAAAAACTTATCCAGTATTTCCCATTTTAAAAGATTCATAAAACAAAACCCTCAGAGGAAAGTAATTGCAGACAAGTATTGGTGTTTACAAAAATGTGAAATGTGGGAAAGGTAGAAACCACTGTTTCTGTTCCTCTGATTTTATACTTTATTGATCAGAATGTTGTAATTTTCATGGCACTGGGAGGAAAAGACAGGCAAGTAGAATGTAATTATTCAGAATGGAGGCTTGGGAGCAATTTTTGTAATCAATAACCTAACCCTAGAAGGAATAGAGGGTAATATTTAAAACTGTGTTCACAGGAGATTCAGTAATATTGATTTGATTCTCTTTGAGCACATTTCCTAAATTACTATTCTCATTGAATCTTATCTGTATAATCACTCTGTATTTTTAAAACATCTTTTGTATTGGTTAGGGGGAAGAACCCCTCCAAAAGTTGAATGCCTTCCTTCACTTTTTAAAAAATATCAGCCTTATGTTCTATGTAGGAAGATATTATAATTTTTAAAAATATCTTTTGTTCTATGCTCAGGAAAGAGGAAATGATTAAAAGTAGGTGCCTCTTGACAATTTTCAAGTAGGCATATCTCTTAAATTAAAAATACAATCTCACATTTGCCTTTTGATTTCTAGATGTTGTCAATTCAGAAGGGACTATATATACATACGTATTTTGGGGGGCAGCCTGTCTATGATGTCTTAGGCATAGAGAGAAGAATTAAGGTTTTTTCCTTTCTACTTGGCTGTATGAGTGAGACTTTTAGTTTTTTCTATATGCAGAAAACAGACTTAAATAATGTAGAAAATAAAATAATTAACTTTTAAATCACCAAGTTGCCAAACTTCCAAATGATAATAGGATATTCTGTTCTCTTCATATTTGAGATTCTCCCCATGCCCCAACGGCATGGATTTTAGTTCATCTGCTTCATTTTCTTTCTTCATATATGTTTTATATTTCTGTTTACAAATGTTAAAAATAATAGATAATTTGTTTGAGCACTAATTGTTGTATAGATCACTAATAATTAGATCACTAATTTGTTAGATCACTATTTGTTCTTAGAGTCCTAAGAGATCAGTTGATTTTTTTCCCTCCCTCAAACAGCAAGAAAGTCACAAATAGGTGAAAAGAAGGAACAGTGGAAATACAGGGATTAATTAAAACAGTGAATACTTGTGGAAAAGCTATTTGTGGCTCTGCTTATTTCCCTTTTCTACAGACTTAGATGATTTCTCTCCAATGTGAAGAATTTGTGAACATTTCTTTTAACCATAAGAAAATCTCCCTGGGTCTTCATGAATTTCTATACTGTTTCTTCTTTGTTACAAATTCTCTCATCTGAAAAACTGAGAATTAAAGTACCTAATTTAATGGATGTCCTGAGAATTAAATGAAATGATCAACACAAAAGATCCTGGAAAATGTACTGTAAATGTATATTACTGTTATTCTCATGCCTTTGCTAGGATTAATGACATGGGGTCAATCCAGATATTTTCTTCCATTTTACATTTGTAAGTCTATATGTATATGCACAGCCTACCTTAACAGGATTATCTATTCCAATTGTTGAATAATCTGTAGGAATATTTCAGAGAAAAGCTCATTCATTAAAATTAATAATATTGTATGCTCTCACATGAATTCTAACTTTTGGAAGTATCTTATTCCTAAGTACACTCTTGCAGTATCTGACAGTAACCAAATTACCTCAGAGACAATATCCCTAAAAAATTGTTCCAAGTATAGTGATTTGCTTTACCGAAGGTAATTTGATTTCTGGCTTCCGGTTTTGTAAATAGGGAGAATTACAGCCACATCTTCTGGATTCCCAAACATGCATTTTCTTTGGACCAACTGACAGTGAACTGAACTCTGACTCATAGAGTTCTGTCTTTAACAACACAATTTCTCCAGTACTATGATGGAATGATCCCAAATAGGATGGAAGGTTTTCCTGGGAACATAATGGCCTCAGGGGAATGGACTGAAGACCCTGTTCCCTACATGAGGACCATGAAAGCCATTTGTTAGCAATAGGTAATGAACAATGAATTCCATCCTATAAGGCAAGAAGCACTGATTAGATTTTTTGCTAGATGAGGCTCTATCCATCTCAAAAGACCTTCTGATCTTAATTCATTTTCTTCAGTGTGCCTCAGTGAAGGTCTCAAAAAATGAAAACATAACACAGTGGTGTGATAACTTTGCTCTAATCAGGCTTACTTAGTAATGAAGAATAAGATAAACTCAACTACTTTTGCCTGAATGTTGACATTATGCTCTGAACATGTATTTGGAGGCAAAACAAAACAATTGGGTTTTTCTAAGACACCATCTATAATATTTAAAGTACTTTCATTTCTTTTTTCTCAAATTAATCTGGTCCTTATATTTTCATCATCCTGAGGTGTTAAACAAATATAGAACAAGCACCTGTAGCTTGGCTATTTTTCCTATCAATCACTCAGAATCCTTTTTCACTGTGGGTACTATAAATATAAGTATATAACGAAAGATCATCAATTTACTTAAATTTTAAAATGATCAAGGGCTCCATAAATATCAAAAATGAAAGAATTTTTAAAATGGCCAAGGACCAAACATAAGTTTTCTGAAAATATATGATAATGAAAGGAATCATAAGTTACAATGTAAATATAAATCTGTCAATTAACGGTTACTACATCTATTTGGGGGGGGTTAAAATTAAAATAATACTCAAAGTTATAAAAGACTAGTAATGAGAACATTTTACATTCAACCTTGACATTTCCTTATACCAAGTTCCTAGAAGAGCTGGGAAAATATTAAGTTAGTAAACATTTTTGAGTCAGTACAACCTTATGAGGTAGATATCATTAATAGCTCTATTACACAGATCAGAAAAATTAGCATAAGTAAATATTTCTGATTTCCAGTTCCATATGTTTGAAGTCACCACTCTATCCTAACAGCAAGTAAAAGTCAAACAGGTTGAAAAAAATCAACAACTCTTCAGGGAAAACCACTGACCCCAAGATTGGAGAGACAAACAGGCAGGTATGGGAAATTGTGGCTTACCTGAGCAGAGATGCAAGAAAGGAAATCATTCTGGGAATAGGTGCTGGCTAGAAAAACCTGAATGATAATTGACAAATTGCTAGAGCTCAGGGTAGACAACTCTAATGGTTAAAAGATCCAAGGGGGGGGGTCCCCTGCAATACTGTGAGTTTTTCTTCCAGGAGCTTGACTAGGTACTCACAGTAAATATCAGAAAAAAATTCCCTCATGTTTCTGACAGAGGTAGGAGGAAAAGGCCTATATTTAAATATACCAGAGCATGCTGTTTTTTTCTTAACAAAGTCTTTCCTCAGGAGAAACTAGTTAACCAGAACCTAATCTGCTAGAATATTAGCAGGGTCTAACTGGCCTGGGGACAGAGAAATGCCCAAATATAGACAGATGTAACCTTCCACATGGGAGAAGGGAAATACCTATTTTCTGCCCACTCTAGCCAACCTGTCTCACCTAAGGGGGAAGAAAAAAACCTGAAAAACACTTAATGAAGTTCAGTCTAAATGCACAAGATCACTGTAAAACCTGGACTTAATAACAGGATTATTGGATGCGTCCTTTCTTCTCCCCACCTTACCCTCACCCTACTACCACATTACTAAAGCCCATTTACAACAGGTCCTTTTACATAGTACAACATGTCCAGCTATGAAGAAAAAAAAATTATAAGGCATACCAGAAGGCAAAAAAAAAAATATGATTTCAAGAGGCAGAGCAAGTATCAGAACTAGACACAGAAAGGATGTTGGAATTATCTGACCAGGAATTTAAAACAACTATGATTAGTATTCTAAGGGCTCTAACATATGAGGCAGACTGCAGCATGCAAGAATAGATGGGCCAATAGCAGAGAGATGGAAAAATAAGAAATAACCAAAAAGAAATGCTAGAGATCAAAAAGACTATAACAGAGATGAAAAATGTCTTTGATAGGCTTATTAGTGGATAGGACAGGTCTGAGGAAAATGATCTTTTAGCTTGGGGATATCTCAATAGAAACCCTCAAGACAAATATAAATGAACAACAACAACAAAAAAAAAAAAAAAAGAAAACAACAACTGCAAAATATTCAAGGACTGTGGGACAAATACCAAAAGTGTAATATATGCATATTGGGAATATCAGAAGAAAAAGAGAGGAAGCGACAGAAGACATATTGAAAATAATGACAGAGAATTTCCTGAATTAATCTCAAACACTAAAACACCAAGCAAGATAAATTCCAAAGCAAAACAAAACACAACAAATAGGTATATCACTGTCACAGTACAGAAAATCAAAGATTAAAAAAAAAAAAATCCTGGAAGAAACTAGAGATAGAAACTACTTTACAATGGGGAAAATAATAAAAGTCAGATATGACTTGTCAGAAACCATCCAAACAACAAGAGAATGAGTGAAGTATTTAAAGTATTGGAAAAAGAAAAGACACACCAATCTAAAATTCTTTATTCTGTGAAATTATCCTTCAAAAGTCAAGAAGAAATAGACTTTCTCAGGCACAAAAATTAAGGAAAACTGTTGCCAATAGATTTGATTTGTAAGAAAAATTTAAGAAGTTATTTGGAGAGAAGAAAATATATAGGCCAGAAACTTGGAGTTACGTAAAGAAAGGAAAGCATTGAAGAAGGAATATGTGAAGATTAAATAAAAAATTCATTTTTATTATTATTAATTGATCTAACAAATTATACTTTGTTCAAAATAATAATAGCAATAGTGTATTCAATGATGTGTGTTTATGAATATCATATAGCGATTACGGATTCTTATATATAAGCAAAATGGATGATAGTGATAATACAAGGCATGAGAGGGAGGAATGAGGATTATGTTGCTATTATACTCACATTATTCCAGAGGTGGTGTAGTTTATTTGAAACTAGACTTGGATTAGTTATAAATATATATTGCAAACTCTAATGCAACCACAAAAAAGAGTTTAAAAGCATATAAATGATATGCTAAGAAAGGCAAGAACATGGAATCATAGGATACTAAATTAAAACCACAAAAGTAAAATAAGTGGAAGACAAAGAAACTTCAACAAAGAACAGGGCAACAAGTAAGAAATAGTAACAAATATGGTTGATATCAGTCCAATTATATCAATAATTCAGCAATTACTTTGAATGTCAGTCATCTGCACTAAATAAAAGACAGAGTGCCAGAACAGGTTAAAAAAAGACCTAACCATATGTTATCTACAAAAAAAAACACTAAAAAGATAAAGGCACATATAGATTAGAATTAAGTGGATGCAGAAATATTTACCATGCAATCACTTACCACTTATCAAAAGAGAGTAGAGTATCTACATTAAGTTCAGACAGAGCAGAATTCAAAGCAAGGAAAGTTACAAAGAATAAAGAAGAATATTACATAATGATAAAGAAATTTATTTTCCAAGCAGACATAAAAATTCTTAGTGTGTATGAACCCAACAGAACATCAAGTTAGTAAGGCATAAACTCCTGGAACTGCAAAGGGGAATGGGTGAATCTACTATCATTGTTGGAGGCTTTAGCATTCCTCCATCAGAAATGGATGGATCCAGTAGCCAGAAAATCAGCAAGGACAATTGAACTCAAAAACACTAAGAATCAACTGCATATAAATGTATCTATAGACTACTTCATTTGACAATAGCAGAATACACAGTCATCTCAAGTACACCAGAAACATTCACCAAGATAGATTACATGCTGGGCTATAAAACAAACCTGCACAAATTTAAAAGAATATAATTCATATGATGCCTGCTTTCAGAACACAAACTGAATTAGAAATCAATAATTCACTTATTTCACTCAGCATAATCTCTTCTAGTCTTGTCCATGTTGATATCAACATTGATACCATCATTGATATCAACATGGACAGGACTGGAAGAGATTATGCTGAGTGAAATAAGCCAATCAGAGAGTCAATTATCATATGGTTTCACTTACTTGTGGAGCGTAAGGAATAACAAAGAGGACATTGGAGATGGAGAGGAGAAGTGAGTTGGGGGAAATCGGAAAGGGAGACAAACCATGAGAGACTGTGGACTCTGAGAGACAACTGAGGGTTTTGGAGGGGGAGCTGGTGTGAGTCTGGTCATGGGTACTGTGGAGGGCACGTATTGCATGGAGCACTGGGTGTGGTGCATGATGAATGAATTTTGGAACACTGGAAAAAAAATAAATTTTGAAAAAAATAAAGAAGGAAAAGAGAAATCAATAATAGATAAATGGAAAATACAAAATACATGGAGATAAAAAACAACCCACTTCTTAAAATCAAATAACAAAAAGCCAAAAAAAAAAAAAACACTTCTAAGTAACACATGGGCCAAATAAGATCTCAGGAGAATTTAAAAAAATATATTTTGGATAACACAATTTATCAAAATTTGTGAAATGTAGCAAATACAGTGCTTGGAGGAAAGCTATCACACTGAATATATGTATATATCTTAGAAAAAGGAGAAAGATCTAAAATCAATAATCTGTTCCCACCTTAGGAAAATAGAAAAATAAAAGAAAATTAAATACCATTAAGCAGAAGAAAAGATATAATAAGAAAAGGAGCATATAAGTCAAATTTCAGGCTATCTGGAAAAAGAACATTCCTGATAGAGGAAACAGAAAGTGCAAAAGCACCAAGGAACAGGTATATCTGAAAAAATTGAAGAATGAAGAGAAAACCAGTGTGGACAGAATAGAAAAGTAAGGGAAGAATATTACAGGATAAAAACCAAGAGGATGCCACAGATCAGATCATGTAAAGGGTTGCAGGATATAGATAAGACTGAATTTCATTGTGAGTAAAAAGAAAACCATTAGAATGATTTTTTTTTTCAAATTGAAACACACACACACACACACACACAGTGGCTGTGTTCAGAAGGATATGGAAAGAGCAGAACACAAGAGTCGAAACAGAAATGTCATTTTAGAGGCCATTGAAATAACCCAGGTTTAAGATGATAATCTCGCAATAGAATGGTAACAGATAAAGCAGTGATGCATACTATTATTTTAAATACATGTTGAAAATAAAATTAAAAGCATATCTTAATAGAGTTCATGTAAAGTGTGAGAGAAAGACAAGAACATAGGATCTTGAGGATAATGATAAAAATAGTCCACAGAATAAAAAATGGGTTTGGGGGTGGGGTGGGTGTCGAAATGAAAGAATGGTACCCTACTATTAACATAATAAAACAAAAGGGAAAAGAACAAAAAATTGAAAATTTAATAAATACTTAAGAACTCTTAAAAGTCAAAGAAATATCATAGTTTGAATACAAGAAAAAGTGAGCTGGAAGAACTGGCAGTCATGGTCTGTCACTAAAATTTTGAAAGATGAGCATTTTGTAATGTGATGGCCTGGGGTGAATGAGGAGTGGGTGGTAAAGAAAGATAGCTGAGATATTAAGGATACAATGCATTAGATAGGTAATGAGTATAAATATGTGAAATCTAAATTCATTAAATTCACTGAAAAAAAAAAAATCCAGAATAGTCACCCAGAACTCTGTTATCTGAAAGTTTAACTCTTTAACTAATGAGTGGGAATGATTGGGAATCCTGGAGGTAATCAGCTCTGTAATGAAGTGGCACAGGATGGCATGATATTCAAAGAAGCTTTTTTTGCATTTTTTTTAAATTTCTGTATTGTTTTGGTTCTAAAAAGTTAGAAAACTAAATGATTGTGGAGATTCAATGATAAGCAGGAGCTGGGGTACTTGCCACAATTTATCTTTTGTACATTTGAGACAGGGTAAGAAAGCCCCTTCCGCTTGAGAGGGCTGCAAGGAAGATGGTGCATTTGGTAGGCTACCAGACTTCCAGGAGGAAATAGAGATAAAGAAAAAACAAAGAAAAAGAACTCCTAAGAGAGTTCAAATGAGCATAGTAAAGGAGTTTATAGCAATCATGGCACAGAAGTCAGATAGGTTGGCTGCTTGAATCAAACTTGAATGTGGCCTGGGCAGAATAGTATAAGTGTGCAATTTTGCCTGGTATTAGCTTAAAGGGATTGAACTCCACTAAGTGACTGAGACATAATTATATACATATAAGACATCACAGTTTCTTAGGAAAAAGTGAACAATTATTTTAAGCAAGATTATTAAATACTTAGCTAAGTGGTTTAGGGTACTCATAGTAATTCCTTTTTCTGAGCAATGTCAGGGAAGAAATAGAAATGTTTTCACCATGGATTGCATAAAATATATGTACATATGTAGGAGAATGCATTTAAAGTATTTTTATGGAACACAGGAAAGAGCAGATCAATAAGAAGAGGGCGAAAAAGGGAGTGGGAAAAAATCTTCTGACTACCTGAGAATGGTGAATCTTGTTTGGCTTTCATTTCAGGGTAAAGAGATGAACTGACGTCTGTCAAAGATGTCAGTCTGGAGAATATCCTTAAGCAGGCTGAGTAGGGGCATTGACAAGTGATCCCTGAAGCATACATGGCAGGCTGCGAGTGTCCTTCCCTTAAGACCTACACTGCAGTAAGTCCAGGTCTTATACCATATTCTTATGGAAAAGACTCATGCCTTAATTATTGTTTCTGCTAATAGAAGTTTGAGAGATTTCTGTGTCACAGCCTCGTAGTAGAGAACTGAAAGAAATGCATAGCAGATATGTCATGGGAAAGAGTATAAAACCTTCTCCAACACTTGAAAGTAGCTGGTGTTTGTAGGCCAAAGGGTTACTTTTCCTTATCCATAGAATTTCAAAGTGTGCCCCTACAAGTTTGCTTAGTGCTCCTATTTGTATATTATACTTAAAGATACAACAGAAAGTGTCAAATTTTCACTTTAGCTGTAGATCATCACTCCTAATTAAAAGTCTTCTTGAGTTCAACAAGTTTTGTGTTCATTCTAAATAGATGATGTACAGGGAAATAGTCCAAGATGGTGGAGGAGTAGGAGACATTAGTTTCATCTGGTTCCAAGAATTCAGCTAGATAGTTATCAAATCATTCTGAACACCTGCAAACTCAACCAGAGATCTAAGAAAATAACTGCAACTCTACAAATAGAAAAAGTGACCACTTGCTGCAAGGTAGGAAGTGCAGAGAAGTGAATCTGAGGTGATATATAGGAAGATAAACCATGGGGAGAGGAACCCTCCATAAGCCAGCTACCAGAGTGATAGAGAAGTGGAGCACAGACTTGGAAGTCTGCTGTAATGAGAGACATCACTACCTAAAAGGTGTTCAGGTGGTGAAGCAGGGCAGAATCCTAGGTGGGACAGTGTGGTCTCAGGATGCCCAGGGTCACAGAAAGAATGGGAATGCCTGACTCCAGCAGAACTCCCAGACATCAGAGCAAGGAGCCTGGATGCAATCAGCAACCCCAGGAGTGGGCTTTAAGCTCAGTTTTGCTATAAACTGCAAACCATGGCACTGTTCTGTGACCACTCTCTGAGCAGAGGCTCAGCAAACAGCAGAACCATGGGGAGATCCCTCTACCCGACCACGACAGGAGGTATAGGTGTTCACTTCAGAATTCTACAGGGTTTAGAGACAGGAAATGGGGTTGTATGCCTGAGATAGAAACTCTCGGTCACAGGCTGGGTAAGCATGGAATATGGCTGGAGACCAGCGAGACCCCTAAAGTGGCACTGAAAGACTTCAGGGAACAAAACCCACATAGAACAATCAGGAACAACTTAATTAGCCTGGCCCTTGGCAAGGGTGGTGAAATTCTGCCAGGGCAAAGACACCTCAGAATCAGAGCAACAGGTCCCCCCCTGTAGAAGATAAGCAAGAACATCTGGCTAAGATCAAGATTATCAAGCACACAGAATTGTAAAACTCCAATGCTAGGGGGAAATCGTGTATAGAACTCACAGTTGGTTTGTTTATTTATTTTCTACATGATTCTTTAGTCTTTCAATTTCAACTTTTTTCTCTTTCCTTTTTCAACAAATTTCTTATTTTATCAACTTTTTTTGAAATCATTGTAATTTTCAATATTACAGTTACATTCCATCCTTCCATTTATTTAATTTTATTTTTGTGTGTGTGTGTGTATATATATATATATATATATATATATATATATATATATATAAAAGTTTTTCTTTCTTTATAATTTTGGGATGTAGTTTCTTCTCACAAACAGAACAAAATATACCCAGAATGGGGGGTATTGTTCTGTTCTCTTCAAATGTCTAATCATATTCTCTTTTACTCTTTCTTTTTTTTTTTTTAATATTAAAAAAATCCAGTTTTGTTTTGTCACACACACACACACACACACACACACACATACACATATATATTTACAATTTTGAGATGTAGTTTCCTCTAACAAACAAACCAAAATACACTCAGCATATAGTGTATTGTTCTGTTCTGTTTACCTGTCTGTTTATATTCCTTCATTATTTTTGTCTTTTGATTTTCATTTTTACAATTATATTCTATCCTTTTATTGTATTTAATCTTATATTTCCACATATAAGTTTTTCTTTCTTTACAAATTTGGAATCTAGTTTTCTAACAAACAGACCAAAATATACACAAGATCCAGTGTATTGCTCTGTTCTGTTCACCTGTCTGATTTTATGCTCTCTTTCTCTTTTTTAAATTTTTATTTTGTTTTTGGTTTCAGGTCTCTTCTGATTTGTTTAGTATATATTTCTCTGGGGTCATTGTTGTCATCTTAGTACTTTGTTCTTTTATTCATCTATTATTCTCTGGAAAGACTGACAAGATGGAAAAGCTCACCTCAAAAAAAGAAAACATGAGGCAGTATTGACTTCCAGGAACCTAATCAATATGAGTATAAGTAAGATGTCAGAACTAGAGTTCAGAATAGTGATTATAAAGATACTAGCTGGACTTGTAAAAAGCATAGAAGACAATCAAGAATCACTATTTGGAGAAATAAAAGAACTAAAATCTAATCAAGTTGAAATAAAAAAGGCTATTAATAAGATACAATAAAAATGGAGGCTACAACTGCTAGGATAAACAGACAAAAGAATTAGTGATATAGAAGTCAAAATGATGGAGAATAAAGAAGGTTAAAAAAGAGAGACAAGGGCCACCTGGGTGGCTCAGTGGTTTAAAAATCTCTGTCTTTGGCTCGGGTCATGATCTCAGGGTCCTGGGATCGAGCCCCACATTGGGCTCTCTGCTCAACAGGGAGCCTGCTTCCTCCTCTCTCTCTCTCTCTGCCTGCCTCTCTGCCCACTTGTGCTCTCTGTCAAATAAATAAATAAATAATCTTTTTAAAATTTTTTAAAAAAGAGAGAGACAAAACTGCATCACAAGGGGGAGAACTCAAGAGATAAATGATATCATAAAGTGTAAAATATTAGAATAATTGGGATCCCAAAAGAATAGAAAAAGAGAAGGGGTGGAGGAGATGGCATATAGATATATCGGAGCAAATTATAGAAAAGAACTTCCCTAATCTGGGGAAGAAAACAGGCATTCAATCAGCAGGCACAGAGAATCCCCCTCAAAATCAATAAAAATAGATCAACTTTCAACATATCATAGTGAAACTTGCAAATATCAGAGACAAAGAGAAAATCCTTAAAGCAGTTTGGAACAAGAGGTTCATAACCTACAAGGGTAGAAACATTAGACTGACAGCAGACCTATCCACAGAGTCCTGGCAGACAAGAAAAGATGGCATGATATATTCAGGGTGCTAAATGAGAAGACTATGCAGCCAAGAATACTTTACCCGATTAAGCTGCCATTCAAAATAGGAGAGACAAAAATCTTCCAGGACAAACTGAAACTAAAAGAATTTGTGATCACTAAAACAGCCCCTTCAAGAAATAATAAAAGGGATCCTATAAGCAAAGAGAGAGCCCAAAAGTAACATAGACCAGAATGGAATATAGACAATATAGAGAAAATGACTTTACACGAATTACAATGGCACTGAATTCATCTTTCAATACTCTGAATGTAAATGGGCTAAATGTTCCAATCAAAAGACACAGAGTATCAAATTAGTTTTAAAAAACAAGAACCCACTGGTATGCTGTATGCAAGAGACTCATTTTATAACAAAAGACACCTCTAGACTGAAAGTGAGGGAGTGGGAAAAAAAGTTGGGGTAACAATCCTTAAATTGGACAAATTAAATTTTAAACCAAATATCATAATAGAAGATGAGGAAGAACACTGTATCACACTTAAAAGGTCTATCCAGCAAGAAGATCTAACAATTTTAAATTGTTATGTCCCTAACATGGGAGCAACCAATCATATAAGCCAAATAATAATAAAATTAAAGAAACACATTGATAATTATACAATAATAGTAGGATCCTTAACACCCCACTTACTGAAATGGACAGATCATCTAAGAAGAAGATCAAAAAAGGAAACAGCTTTGAATGACACAGTGGACCAGATGGACTTCACAGATATATTCAGAGCATTCATCCTAAAGCAACAGAACACACATTCTTCTCAGTGTACATGGAACATTTTCCAGAATAGATCACATACTGAGTCACAAATCAGATCTCAACCAGCACCAAAAGATTGGGATCATTCCTGCATATTTTTAGACTATGATGCTTTGAAACTTTAATGCAGTCACAAGAGGAAATTTGGAAAGAACTCAAATACATAGAGGCTAAAGTGTATCCTATTAAAGAATTAATGGCTCAAACAGGAAATTAAAGAATAATTTAAAAAATCATGGAAACAAATGATAACGAAAACAGAACTATTCAAAATGTTTGGGATGCAGCAAAGGTGGCCCTAGGAGGGAAGTCTATAGCATTTTAAAAGCCTTTCTTAAGAAACAATAAAGTTCTCAAATACACAACCTATTCTTACACCTAAAGGAGGTGGTGAAAGACAGCAAATACAGCCCAAATCTGGCTGAAGAAGAGAATTAATAAAGATTAGAGCAGAAATCAATTAAATAGAAATCAAAAGAACAGTTGAACAGATTAATAAAACTAGGAGCTGTTTCTTTGAAAGAATTAGTAAGACTAATAACCCCCTGGAAAGACTTATCAAAAAGAAAAGAGAAAGGACCCGAATAAATGAAATCATGAATGAAAGAGGAAAGATCACAACCAACAACAAAGAAATATAAACAGTTATAACATATTATGAGCACATATTTGCCAACAAATTAGTCAATCTGCAAGAAATGGACACATACACTACCTTGAGACTTATACCCTACCAAAGGAAGAAAGAGAAAACCTGAACAGACCCATAACCACCAAGGAAATTGAAAGAGTAATCAAAAATATTGAAATAAACAAGAATTCCAGGGGAATTCTACCAAATACCTAAAGAAGAATTAATAAGTATTATTCTGAAGCTATTTCAAAAAGTAGAAATGGAAGGAAAACTTCCAAAATCATTCTATGAGGCCAATTATCTTGATCCCCAAAACTAGGCACAGACCCCAACAAAAAATAGAATTACAGACTGATAACCCCAAAGAACATGGATGATAAAATTCTCACCAATGTGCTAGCCAATAGGATTCAACAGTACATTAAAAAGATTATTCACCACTACCAAGTGGGACTTATTCCTGGGCTGCAAGGGTGGTTCAACATCCACAAATCAATCATTGTGGTACTCTACATTAATAAAAGAAAGGGAGCACCTGGGTGGCTCAGAGGGTTAGGCCTCTGAGCTCAGGTCATGGTCTCAGGGTCCTGGGATCGAGTCCCGCATCGAGCTCTCTGCTCGGCGGGGAGCCTGCTTCCTCCTCCTCTCTCTCTCTCTGCCTGCCTCTCTACCTGCTTGTGATCTCTGTCTGTCAGATAGATGGATAAAATCTTTAAAAATAAATATATAAATAAATAAATAAAAGAAAGGATGAAAAACATGCAATCCTCTCAGCTGATGCAGAAAAGGCATTTGACAAAGTACAGCATCTTTTCTTGATTAAAACTCTCCACAGTGTAGGGATGGAGGGAACATACCTCAACATCATAAAGCCTATCTACAAAAAGCCCATAGCTAATCATTGTCAATGGGGAAAAACAGCTTTTCCCCTAAGGTCAGGAGAATATCAGGATGTCCACTCTCACCAGTGTTGTTCAACACAGTACTAGAAGTCCTAGCCTCAGCAGTAAGACAACAAAAACAAATAAAAGGCATCTGAATCAGCAAAGAAGAAATCAAACTCTCACTAGCTGAACATACTCTATGTGGAAAACCCAAAAGACTCTACCCCAAAATTTCTAGAACTTATTCAGGAATTCAGCACAGTGGCAGTAGAAAATCAATGCACAGATTATCAGTTGCATTTCTATACACAACAATGAGACAGAAGAAATAGTCATTAAGGAATTGATCCCATTTACAATTGCACCCAAAACCATAAGATATCAAGGAATGAACCTAAACAAAGAGGCAAAAGATCTGTACTCAAAAACTATAAAACACTCATGAAAGAAATTGAGTATGACACAAAAATTGAAAAACATTCCATGCTCATGGATTGGAAGAACAAACATTGTTAAAATGTCTGTGCTTCCAAGGGTTATCTGTACATTCAATGCAATCCCAATCAAAAAATCATCAACTTTTTTCTACAGTGCTGGGAAAAATAGTCTTAAAATTTGTATGGAACCAGGAAATACCCTGGTAGTCAAAGGAATGTTGAAAAATAAAACCAAAGCTTGTGGCATCACGATGCCATACTTCAGCTCTATTACAAAGTTGTAATCTTCAAGAAGTATGGTACTAGCACAAAAACTGACACACAGGTCAGTGGAACAGAATAGAGAAACCAGAAAAGGACCTCAACAATATGGTCAACTAATCTTTGGCAAAGCAGGAAAGAATATCCAATGGAAAAAAGACAGTGTCTTCAACAAACGGTGCTGGGAAAATTGAAGAGTCACATGTAGATGAATGAAACTGGACCATTTCTTTATATCACACATAAATATAAACTCAAAATGGATGAAAGACCTAAATGTGAGGCAGGGATCCATCAAAACCCTCGTGAATACAGGCAGCAAACTTTACACCCTTGGCCACAGCAACTTCTTAGACATGTCTCCAAAAGCAAGAGAAGCAAAGACAAAAGTGAGCTGTTGGAATTTCTTCAAGATAAAAAGCTTTTGAACAACAAAGGAAACAGTTGATAAAACTGAAAGGCAACCAGCAGAATTGGAGAAGATATTTGCAAATGTCTTATCATGTATAGGGTTAGTACCCAGAATCTTTAAAGAACTTATCAAACTCAACACTCAAAGAACAAATAATCCAGTCAAAAAATGGACAGAAGTTTCATTCTTCTATACATATTTGTCCAATTTTTTCAGCACCATTTATTGAAGAGACTGTCTTTTCTCCACTGTATATTTTTTCCTGCTTTGTTGAAGAGTATTTGACCATAGAGTTGTGGGTCCATATCTGGGCTCTCTACCCTGTTCCACTAGTCTATGTGTCTGTTTTTGTGCCAGTACCATGCTATCTTGGTGATCACAGCTTTGTAGTAAAGCTTGAAATCAGGCAAAGTAATGCTCCCAGTTTTGTTTTTCTTTTTCGACATTTCCTTAGCAAATTTGTGGTCTGTTCTGATTCCAGACAAATTTTAGGGTCGTTTGTTTCAGCTCTTTGAAAAATGCCAATGGAGTTTTGATCAGGATGACACTGAAAGTATAGATTGCTCTAGGCAGTATAGATATTTTAACAATGTTTATTCTTCTGGTACATGAGCATGGGATATTCTTCCATCTTTTTGTGTCTTCTTCAATTTCTTTCATGAATGTTCAGTAGTTCTTCTAGTACAGATCATTTAACTCTTTGGTTAGGTTTAATCCCAGGTATCTTATGGTTCTTGGTACTATAGTAAAAGAGATTGTTTCTCTAATTTCTCTTTCTGTGTTTTAATTGTTAGTGTATAAGAAGGCAATTGATTTCTGTACATTGATTTTTGTATCCTGCCACATTACTGAATTCCTGTATGAGTTTTAGTAGTTTGAGGGTGGAGTCTTTTGGGTTTTCCATATAAAGTATCATGTCATCTGAGAAGAGAGAGAGTTTGACTTCTTCTTTGCCAATTTGAATACCTTTTATTTCTTTTTGTTGTCTGATTGCTGTTGTTAGGAGTTTTAGTACTGTGTTGAACAACAGTGGTGAGAGTGGACATCCTTGTCATGTTCCTGATATCAAAGGGAAGGCTGTCAGCTTTTCCCTATCGAGGATGATATGTGCTGTGGGGTTTTCATAGATAGATTTTATGAAGTTAAGGAATGTTCCCTCTATCCCTATACTTTGAAGCATTTTAATCAGGAACAAATGCTGTATGTTGTCGAATGCTTTTTCTGCATCAATTGAGAGGATCATGTGGTTCTTCTCTCTTCTTTTATTGATTTATTCTATCACATCGATTGATTAGCTATGTATAGAAGAATGAAACTTGACCATTCTATTATACCATACACAAAGATAAACTCAAAATGGATGAAAGACCTTAACGTGAGGCAGGAATCTATCAAAATCCTAGAGGAGAACATAAGAAGTAACCTCTTCGACATCGGCCACAGCAACTTCTCTCAAGACATATCTCCAAAGGCAAAGGAAACAAAAGTGAAAATGAACGTTTGGGACTTCATCAAGATCAAAAGCTCCACACAGCAAAGGAAATAGTCAACAAAACAAAGAGGCAACCCACGAAATGTGAGGAGATACTCGCAAATGACACTACAGACAAAGGGCTGATATCTAAGATCTATAAAGAACTCCTCAAACTCAACACACACAAAACAGATAATCATATCAAAAAATGGGCAGAAGACATGAACAGACACTTCTCAAAAGAAGACATACAAATGGCTAACAGACACTTGAAGAAATGTTCATCATCACTAGCCATCATGAAGATTCAATCAAAACCACATTGAGATACCGCCTTATACCAGTTAGAATGGCCAAAATCAACAAGACAGTAAACAATGAATGTTGAGGAAGATGTGGAGAAAGGGGAAACCTCCTACACTGTTGGTGGGCATTCAAGTTGATGCAGCCACTTTGGAAAACAGTGTGGAGATTCCTTAAGAAATTAAAAATAGAGTTACCCTATGACCCTGCAATGCGCAACTGTGTATTTACCCCAAAGATACAGATGTAGTGAAAAGAAGGGCCACCTGTACCCCAATGTTCATAGCAGCAATGGTCACAGTCACCAAACTGTGGAAAAAACCAAGATACCTTTCAACAGACAAATGGATAAAGAAGATGCAGTCCATATATACAATGGAGTATTATGCCTCCATCAGACAGGACGAATACCCAACTTTTATATCAACATAGACAGGACTGGAAGAGATTATGCTGAATGAAATACATCAAGCAGAGAGAGTCAATTATCATATGGTTTCACTTACTTGTGGAATATCAGGAATATCATGGAGGACATTGAGAGTTGGAGAGAAGTGAGTTGGGGGAAAACGGAAGGAGAGACAAACTATGAGAGGCTGTGGACTCTGAGTGACAAACTGAGAGTTTTGGAGGGGGTGTGGGAAGTGGGATGAGCCTGATGGTGGGATTGTGCATTGCCTGGAGCACTGGGTGTGGTGCATAAACAATGAATTTTGGATCACTGGAAAAAAATTTAATTAAATTAAAAAAAGAAGAAATGGTCAGAAGACATGTAAAGACATGTCTCCAAAGAAGATATACAAATAGCCAATGGACACATTTAAAAAAAAAAAAAAAAAAAGTTCCACATCACTAGGCATCAGAGAAATAGAAATCAAAATCACAATGAGATACCACTTCATGCCAGTCAGAATGGCTGAAATTAACAAGTCAGGAAAGGACAGATATTGGCAAGGATGCAAAGAAAGGGAAACCCTCTTATAGTGTTGGTGGGAATGCAAGCTGGTAGAGCCACTCTGGGAAACAGTATACAGGGTCCTCAAAAAGTTTAAAATAGAGCTGCCCTATGACTTAACATGCGCACTACTAGGTATTTAACCCAAAGGTACAAATATAGTGATTGAAAGGGGCACCTGCATCCAAAGTTTATTGCAGCAGAGTCCATAATAGTTAAACTATGGAAGGAGTCCAGATGTCCATAGACAGATTAATGGATAAAGAAGATGTGGGAGATATATATACAAGGGAATACTACTTCGCCGTCAAAACAACAACAACAAAAACCTCATCCTTTGCAAAAACGTGGATAGAGCTAGAGGATATTATGCTATGTGAAATAAGTCAGTCAGAAAAAGAGAATTATCATTTGATCCCCCTTATATGTGGAATTCAAGAAACAAAACAGAATCATAGGGAAAGAGAGGAAAAAATAAAATAAGACAAAATTAGAAAGGGAGACAAATGATAAGAGACTTAATCATAGGAAACAAATGGGGTTGCTGGAGGGGAGGTGGTGGCGTGATGTGGAAACTGGGAGATGGACATTAAGGAGGGCATGTGATGTAATAAGCACTGGGTGTTATATAAGACTGGCATCTACCTCTGAAACTACTAATATATTATATGTTAGTTAATTGAATTTAAATTAAATAAAAAAGAAAAACACTGGAAAATAATAAATAGATACACATTTTGCAAAGCAGCATACTTATACAATGAAGCTCAGATTATTATTTTTAAACATACAGAAACAAAGGTCAGCAATATCTTTTGAAGAATTTTTCATTAATAAGCCTCATTTCTATTTGGTTATGTCAAACATTTTAAACACACGTTCTAGCAGTTAAGATTTTATGAGGACTATAATGGAAACCTGAGCTTTAACCCGCTTAATAAAAAGGAGTTATTATCCCCTATTATTGCAGGTGGCAGAAGCAGGTCAGATGCCACAATTTGTTTGATTTATTGACCCAGGATTCAGTTTTTTCCATTTTTAGCGCCTGTGCACAGCCATGCATAATACCAGCATCAACCTAAGAAAAGCATCCTCTTGGGTTACAAGATGACTGTTGAAAAACTCTAGGCTACTTTCTCCTTATCTAAGTCCATAGAAAGAGGAAGAGTTTGAAGATTGAGGAAGAGACCTTCTAAGGAATTCCCCACAGACAACTTGCATCTTGTTGGCCTCCATTGGAGGATCTACTTATCTTTGAATCAATAATACAGGATATGTTTTTTCACTGATTAGCTCCATGCTCAGTAAACCAATGTTGAAGTCACTTTTCCTGGAAGCATAGTGAGCACTCAAGGGAGAGGGGGGTATCTGAAGAACAGCAGAGAAATAACCAAGAGAAGGAAAACAATGTCTCTTTAACAACCAAACAAGTCATGTAGCAGAAAATGTCAAATATCATTCAATTACATGAACATTGTTCACATGAGAGACACTGATTTTACTGGCTACACTTTTGTAGAACAACCTATGGGATTAACAATAATGAATCAACTGAATATTTACATTCTAATAAAACCCACATAGACTGGCAACTTATCCAAAAATGAGGTATATGTTTAGCACTCAACTATCCAGATGTTATTATTCTATGGACTGAAAGAGGAAAAATATAATCCAATGACTCCCTCCCTTGTATATACTACTCCATTCAAATTCAGGGTAAGTAGTTCCTCCATAGATTGGTGCTGAATAATTTCTACCACTGAGCACAAAAACCAAACGCAAGTTAATCCTCTTTACCCTGACAGGTTGCCGTGAATCCTTTCACACTATGAGCCTCCATAGTTTCCTGTGTAGATAATTCATAAGTTTCAAGAATCTGTCTCTTTCCCACCAGTAGTCAGCCATTAGAGATTTGCACTACACAATCATAACAATAGCAATCTTGGTTTAATTTTTATTCTGAAACTCCTAGCAGAAGCTCTAGGACCACTTGGAAAAGAAACGCAAGGCAAAGTTTAAAAAAAAAAAAAAGACATTTTTTTTAAAGACATTTTTAATATAAGGAAAGAAAAAAAGAGGGAAACAAAAGGAGAAAAAACATAGAAATGGCTCTGTGTTACTTTCCATACGCAGCTTGTTAGGGATTGTTGGAGTCAGCCTTTCTTAAGTGACTCTGTGCCACAGTAAGATTTTTTAAGTGACTGTGTGACACAGTAAGTTTTTTCTGCCATCAAACCCACTGAGTCAGTGGTCAATGAGACAGAGCAGTCCTATTAAAGAAATCTACCATCAGAAAGAGTCCCCAGCAAAGACCTTTTACAGGACTCACTTTGGTGCTAATGTTTGACTCTGCAGAGTGTAAGTTCACTTCCAGTCTCAGATTGAAGGAAAATAATCCTTTCTTTTCATTTTAGCAGATACTTACAAAGTGCCAACTATTGTCCAGCCTCCAGGCTTACCAGCTTTATAGATGTTTTATCCTAAAGATGGAACTAATAAAGAATAGAGAAGAAAAAATGGTACTTTTCTTGACTACTTCTAAGCTTGCCAACCTAAATCTGAATTTCTGGTAAACACTTTAATGAAATTAAAAAAAAAAAAAAAAAAAAAAAAAGCTTGATCCTAACTTGAATATTGGAAAATCAAACCCTTCTTAGTGCATTGGTAGTTCCTATTATTTATGAGAAGCTTAGAGTGAATTAGGATGAATGTAAAAATTTCCTTATGGGAAGGCTGTTAATCATGACAATGTTTTTTTTTTTTTTTTTTTTTTTTTCTTCCTTTTGGCGCTGGGGGTGGATGAGGAAGTTTTTCTGAAGCAAGTGATATTTTTGGTATCCATATTTTGTAGAGAGCTCATTTGAATCATAGGCCTCAGCACATGGCAGGCAGGCAAGTTATCAGGAACAGAGAGGATAAAATAGGCTTCTGGAACTTCTTACCATCTTGATACACTTTTAGAACCTTCTGCTTAAGAAGCCAGTTCTTTCTAGTACAAAACCAGATTGCAGAGATACAGTACTTCCATATAACATTGAGAGAAATGAGTAATTCAACATGGACCCAACAGACAAAGAAAAAATACTGATCTGTCAGATCATTAACAAGGTCCTTGAAAATATGTAAATCTTTTTAATCATCATTTAAGATTTGGATCCTCAATGTGAGAAAACTGGGCTATATTATATCCAATGTCCTATTTATGACTCCATGATTTTAAAAAATAAAAACTTATCTAAGAAATGGCCTAGAACTTTATAAATAGTGGCTGTTAATAAATTTCATTAAATATAAGATCCCATTAGTTGTAAAAATGTCCATATTTTACAAGTCACTAAGAAAAAATGCTGCCACATAAACCATGATATAATATTTCATCACTTAGAATTTTTATTTATACTTACATAAAAGTATTCTTTATCACTTTTGTATGAATATAAAAAATATAATCAGAATAAATTGACTATGGTTTCTGCTATAACATCACCTCATTCATGGGTCTTCTCTTCTGAAACACTTTCAACTCATTGCTATTGGTATCCATACTTTTCCACATCGTAACCTCCTTTGTTTTAAAGAAGAGTTTTGATAAGGTGGCATTTCTTAAAGAGTGTTCGTACTATCTCATAAATTGCCTCTCAAATGACTGACACCCATTCTGTAACTTAGTACAGACACTTCCAATAGAACATTCTGAGACAATAACCAGGACTCATATTTCTTCTTCAAATGGTCTGCTGATGGCTTCTTGATTGTAAAGTTACAGTTGTACCACCTTGCCATCTGCAAAAGCAGTTTTACACAATGTTTGCCTTGACAACTCTGGATGTGAAAGCTGTCTGGTAGAAAAGTAGCTATTTCATCAATTATAAGATACATCCTGATTTTTTAAAGTATCAAAAATGTATGTATGGGGGGGGTCATTTAAGAACAATGAAATATCTATATACCAATGAATATTAACCCTATGTGCCAACACAGTCCCTTTGGTTTTCTTTCCTTAAATAAATAGACATTTACTAAATAACTTCTATGAGCAAAGCATTGTGATAGGCAAAACAGACATAATCATGGGTAAAGTTTATCTTTTCTCAGCTTTTCTGGAGTAAAACCAAAAACATAGAGGTTATAGAAGAGAAAATCATTTATCCCAAGTCTGAGAACAAGGCTAGAGACAGACTAGAGAAAGAAAAGAATGGTACTCTAGGAGAAGAGGGTGAGGAGGAAGGTAGGGACCAGGACATGACCCCTTAGGTTATCTGAAGGATGTAGATCTTTACCCAAAGAACAAAAGGTGGGCAGGCACTAAAATCTTTAAAGTGTAAAAGGGAAAGATTTACATTAAGAAAACATAACTTCAATTATAGTGTCTGCCTGAGGTAGAGGGGGGAAAGAGAAAAAGGCAGAAGACCAGGTTTATTAAGAACATAATATGTTCTTAGCATGATGACAATTTGATCTAGGATAGTTGCAGTGGAGATGGTGAGAAATGTATGGCTTTGAAAGATAATTAGAAGATAAAATCTATAATATATCGTTTTATATAGGAAAAATAATAGCTAACAATTTAATAAGACATGGCCAGAAACAAATTATTCTTTCAGTTCTATGGTATGTACTATTTACAAAAGTCCATCTGTTTAAAAGAGAAAAATCTGTTGGTTTCCATCATAAGTTTCAGTTCACATTTATTCTTCCAACCAACTATATAAAAACCTAACTGTCCCAAACTACAGTAAGAATTTCTAACTTGATTTGCTTTACTAGTTTATATAATAAGCCCTGGGATATTTTTCATAGGGGGGGTTAATGAAAATCTCTCTTTCTTCTCAAAGTAATCATAGATGTCATATTGGGGCAAACTCTCTGACAGTTTAAAAAAAAAAAAAAAGACTAAACAATTCAAATATCTAGTTGCTCTGACTAGTTCAGTTATTGTCAATGTCAATAATTCTGTAGGAACAATGACCTAAAATGTCTACAGAATAGACAATGTGTGTCTTTTGTTTGTTTGTTTGTTTGTTTTATAATGATTTACCAAGGAACCTGTACTGGATAGATTGGCAAAGAAATTTAAGAACTGAACAATTACAAAGAAGAAAGGAGAAGGACCTGGAGGTGGAAATGATTGTCATGAATGATTGTATTAGACATAACCAAGCCTGCTGTCTGAGAAGAGGAGCTTGTGGTCAGAGCTTAGAATCTGTAAAGTAATGTGGGGGAATAGAATTTACAACAGATCAAAAAACAATTTGAAGGTGGTTGACTGAAGCAAATTAAGTGAGAAGGTCCTTAGAAGTCAGGGTATCAAGAAAACTGAGAGGCCAAATACTGAAGGGATTACCAACCATACAGACTTGACATCATCAAAATTATATAAACTTTAGTCAAATAGAATCAGCAAATGCCAAGGTTCTTGATAAATTGCAAAGACTGAAATCTAGAAAACATGTGAACATAACTAGGTAAGCAGGTGGAGAGCTTAATTTTTCAAAATGGCCTGTATCTGAAGAAAGTAAATTTGTATGATTTGCTTTTAACAGGTCAGGATAGAGGACTCATAGCCCAGAAACAGTAACAGAAAACCATCTCAACATACTAGGAAGTAGGTGAGCTCTGTGGGGAGGGGGACAGGTGGAAATGATTGAGGAAAATAAGTTTAAGATTCTTTAATGGATCCAATCCCATTTGCTTTTTATACCAACGAAGTCTACAACTTCACCTTTAGGTCTTTGCCAACAGAGACATTGAATGTGTAATCATTCCAACTATGTCATGCTTCCATATGATTAGCTGTATTTATAATGTTTACAGTATTTGTAAGGCTTACTCTGAAGAATTACATATATATATGTATATATATATATATATATATTTTTTTTTTATCACCCAGTTCAAATGTAACTTACTCTGACCTTTTCCTTCTCCACTGTCCTATCCATCCACCAGCAGATCAGATGCCCATGTACTTCCATAGCTTTTAGGCATAACTTCATTAACACACTTTCCCATTCTATAACAGATATTTTTAATGTGTTTACTCTCCCACTAGACAGTGAGCAACTTAAAGGCAAGTTTCATACTCTATTGATCTTTGTATTATTTCTAGCCCCAGCTTAGGGAATGATAGGAGGTAAACGGTAATAAATTGCTGAAATAAATTGAATTTTAAAAACTTCTTATTCCCTAAGCAGCCACCTTCCTCTACCATGTCAAAAACATTGAATCCCTTGTCCTCTAGTAATGGTGTATTTCATATGCCCAAGAGATTTAAAAGCATACAACAGAGAGCTGAAATGAAAAGACTCATTACAGTACTGCTTTAGAGCTACTAGGTCATATTTTGCAACCATATTGTGCCACCAATATAATTAGAAGATATTGAACTTTCATTAGTTAGAGAAGCCAGCCACCCTTTAATTGTCATTATTTAATTTTTTTTTACTGTAATAGCCTCATGAGATAGACATCTCATTTCTGTGACAGACCCAAGGGTCACCAGTGGTGTAATTTTATTTCCCTGTACTTGAATGCAGCCCAGAATAGTATTCAACATTTAATACATTCCTAACTTTCATTAGTAACTTCAGTCAAATACAAATTAATCCAGTTTCCCATTTTAAAATTAGAATTTCTTAGTGTTGGGAAGAGGGATACTTCATCACTACTTATATGATGTTTGCATGCCTCCTCTGTAATCCTGTCACCTGTGTTCAGTCCTGTGGCCAAACATGAAAAAGAATGTTTCATTCATTTTGAATGAAAAAGAAGTCTCCGCATCCTATGACAACTCATTTCACATTTTTTTAACTTTAACTTGCCTATATAGGATGAAGCAAATACATTACCTAACAATTTTATGTCCATCAATTGTATTATATGACATAGTCCTGTATTATATGACATAATCATTTTTATAATATTGGGAAACAATTATTATGTTGACCCATGAGACTTTATACAGCTGGGTTATTTCTGCCCAGTTTTCTCACCCATTTCCTTGTTATATTATTTGTGTTCATGTCATTATCTTAACTTTCTCTCTGTTCAATGTGTTTATGATTCTTAAAATGAGGGAGGCTCCCAGAACTGATTCTAATACCCCCATTTTTATGTCTTATGTGAGGAAGGAAAACTGAAGCTTCACTCTTGTGCTGTAGATGCTTATACTTTCTTATATACAAACTAACTGCTGTTGTTGTTTTTTCTGGTGGTCAGTGATGTTGCAACAAATTTTTAGAACTGACATCTCAGTTTGATATTAACAATACTAAGAGTAAATTGTAAAGGGGATACACTTAAGTAAATCCATTTTCACTACTATCAGACCACCATTGCTGGCATTTACAGAAAATGAAACCAAATTGCAGCAGTAGGTTACGTTACCACTATAATTTTTAATGCTTATTTAAATTGTTGTCTATTATATCCATTTAATTAAATGTAGTTCATAAATGGTATGTTTCAGCAGCAGCACTTATTTCCTGCATCTAAGTACTCACCACACTGTACTGCAACTTCTGTGTGCATGTCTCTCTCCCAAACTAGAGTTTATATGTTCCATGGCTAAAGCTGGTCTTATATGGCTCTATATTCCCAGCACCTAGCATATTGCCATTTGTTGAATAGATGACGATTTTTGTATATAAACATCACTGATTTTTATACTACTGTATTCATGTAATATAAAATATAGATATGAAGGGCATAATTTCACTCAGTAAAACATAAAAAATGCTGCCAACTGGAAAAACACTAAGCATTTTCTACAATTACACCAATAAAAGCTAGACCAATAAGGAAAATTATACAGACTATATTCTAATTTTTATTATTACAACTTGGCAAAGGATTTTTAATAATTCTCAGCTACATAAAATTCCCAGATAATCTAGCCATGTTGTTGGTTGCATTTATACTTATAAAATCTGCCATTATTTTTTTTTTAAATAAAATCTGTCATTACTTTATTATCCCAACTTACTTTCCCCTATTAGAGGCTAAAACAACCCAACATACATCTATGTAGTGGTACAAATGTTGAGGAACATTATGATAAATCAAACCCATAATCAAGGCAATCATGGGTGGTTGTTTTGAATTTCCTTTTTACTTAAAAATAGCTAACACTTATTTAACACTTATCTTATGCTAAGTACTATTCTAAATGCTTTTCTTGAATTATTTCAATTAATCCATGTACTCATCCTATGAAATAGTTCAAAGTATAAGTCCATTTCACAGATGAGAAACTTAAAGCCAGGATTAAGACTCAGGGATTCTGACTCTAGAGCTGTTGACACATCCATCTCTGTATAAAGTATCATCTGAACATCTACTTTCAATAATTTATGAAACAGTTCAACCTATTGTCTTAATTTAGGATATTTATAATAAGCAAGTTGAACTTTTTAAGAACTCATACAACTCAATAGCGAAACAAAATCTGATTTTAAATGGGCAAGAAAACTGAATAGATGTATTTCCAAAGAAATATGGTTACCAGGAACATGAAACTATGCTCAGCATCACCAGTCATAAGGGGAATGCCAATCAAAACACAATGAGATATCACCTTGCCCCTGTAAGAATGGTGATGTGGTGAAGGGAAAGGAACCTTCATGTACCACTAGTGGAAATTTAAACTGGGTGCAGCCACTATGGAGAATAATATGGAGGATACTCCAAATACCAAAAATAGAACAATGATATGTTCCAGTAATCCCACTTCTAGGGGTGTGTGTGTGTATGTGTGTGTATATGAAAATAATCAATATCTCATTTGTACTCCTATGTTCATTACAGTATCATTTACAATTTTTAATAGCTAAGACATGGAAATGGCTTAAGTGCCCACTGAAGGATGAATAAATAAAGAAAATACAGTTATCTACATAGAAGATGGCGGAGAAGTAGCAGGCTGAGACTACATCAGGTAGTAGGAGATCAGCTAGATAGCTTATCAAACCATTGCAAACACCTTACAAATCCAACGGAAGATCGAAGAGAAGAAGAACAGCAATTGTAGAAACAGAAAATCGACCACTTTCTGAAAGGTAGGACCGGCGGAGAAGTGAATCCAAAGCGACAGGAAGATAGACTTTGGGGGAAGGGACCAGCTCCTGGCAAGCAGCAGAGCAATGGAGCACAAAATCAAGACTTTTAAAAGTCTGTTCCGCTGAGGAACATGCAGAGGCTAAACCGGGGTGAAGCCCACGCAGGGCCAGCATGTCCCTAGGTCCTGTAGGGTCACAGAAGGATCGGGGGGGGGGGGTCTGAATGTCGTAGAGCTCGCAGGTATTAGAGCGGGGAAGCTGGCTACAGAGACAAAGCCGAGGAGTGAGCTCTCAGCTTGGGGTTACCTTGAACCGGTTGCAGGCTGGGTGAGCTTGGAGTGTGGCCAGAGGTCAGGGAGACGGGAGTGATTGGGCTCTTTTCTCTGAGGGCGCACTGAGGAATGGGGCCCCAAGCTCTTGGCTCCTCCAGGCTGGAGACTGGGAGGCCGCCATTTTCATTCCCATCCTCCAGAACTCTAAGGAAAGCATTCAGGGAACAAAAGCTCCCAAAAGCGAACCCAAGCAGACTACTTAGCCCAGCTCCTGGTAAGGGCAGTGCAATTCCGCCTCGGGCAAAGACACTTCAGAATCACTACAACAGGCCCCTCCCCCAGAAGATCAACAAGAAATACAGCTAAGATAAAGTTCACCTACCAAGGAGAGCAGCAGAATTCCAATGGAGGAGAAAGCAGAGCCAGAACTCATGGCTTTCTCCCCATGATTCTTTAGTCTTTAATTTTTTTAATTTATTTTTTTTTCTTCTGCTAAATTTTTTTAACTTTTACCCTTTTACTTTTTAATGTTTTTTAAACTAGTTTATCTAATACATTTTTTTTCTTTTTTATATTTTTTCTTCACTTGTTTCCTTTTTTAATTATTTTATAATTTTTTTCTGAACTTCTTTTTATCCCCTTTCTCCCTCCCATGATTTGGGGTTCTCTTCTGATTTGGTTAAAACGCATTTTCCTGGGGTCTTTGCCACCATTTCAGTATTTTATTTGCTCCTTCATATACTCTTATCTGGACAAAATGACAAGGCAGAAAAACTCACCACAAAAAAAAGAACAAGAGGCAGTACCAAAGGCTAGGGACCTAATCAATACAGACATTGGTAATATGTCAGATCTAGAGTTCAGAATGACAATTCTCAAGGGTCTAGCCGGGCTTGAAAAAGGCATGGAAGATATTAGAGAAACACTCTCTGGAGAGATAAAAGCCCTTTCTGGAGAAATAAAAGAACTACAGTCTAAGTTGAAATTTTAAAAAAAGCTATTAATGAGGTGCAATCAAAAATGGAGACTCTCACTGCTAGGATAAATGAGGCAGAAGAAAGAATTAGTGATATAGAAGACCAAATGACCGAGAATAAAGAAGCTGAGCAAAAGAGGGACAAACAGCTACTGGATCATGAGGGAGAATTTGAGAGATAAGTGACACCATAAGATGAAACAACATTAGAATAATTGGGATTCCAGAAGAAGAAGAAAGAGAGAGGGGAGCAGAAAGTATACTGGAGAGAATTATTGTAGAGAATTTCCCTAATATGGCAAAGGGAACAAGCATCAAAATCCAGGAGGTGCAGAGAACCCACTTTAAAATCAACAAGAATAGGTCCACACCCCATCACCTAATAGTAAAATTTACAAGTCTTAGCAACAAAGAGAAAATCCCGAAAGCAGCCCAGGAAAAGAAGTCTGTAACATAAAATAGTAAAAATATTAGATTGGCAACGGACTTATCCACAGAGACCTGGCAGGCCAGAAAGAACTGGCATGATATATTCAGAGCACTAAACAAGAAAAACATGCAGCCAAAAATACTATATCCAGGTAGGCCATCATTGAAAATAGGAGAGATAAAAAGCTTCCAGAACAAACAAAAACTAAAAGAATTTGCAAACACCAAACCAGCTCTACAGGAAATATTGAAAGAGGTCCTCTAAGCAAAGAGAGAGCCAAAAAGTTGTAGATCAGAAAGGAACGGAGACAATATACAGTAACAGTCACCTTACAGGCAATACAATGGCACTAAATCCATATCTCTCAATAGTTGCCCTGAATGTTAATGGGCTAAATGCCCCAATCAAAAGAAACAAGGTATCAGAATGGATAAAAAAACAAAACCCATCAATATGTTGTCTTTAAGAAACTCATTTTAGACCTGAAGACACCTCCAGATTTAAAGTGAGGGGATGTAAAACAACTTACCATGCTAATGGACATCAGAAGAAAGCTGGGGTGGCAATCCTTATATCAGATCAATTAGATTTTAAGTCAAAGGCTATAATAAGAGATGAGGAAGGACACTATATCATACTCAAAGGGTCTCTACAACAAGAAGATCTAACAATTTTAAATATCTATGCCCCTAACGTGGGAGCAGCCCACTATATAAACCAATTAATAACAAAATCAAAAAACACATCAACAATAATACAATAATAGTAGGGGACTTTAGCACTCCCCCCACTGAAATGGACATATCATCCAAACAAAAGATCAGCAAGGAAATAAAGGCTTTAAATGACACACTGGACCAGATGGACATCACAGATAGATTCAGAACATTTCATCCCAAAGCAACAGAACACACATTCTTCTCTGGTGCACATGGAACATTCTCCAGAATAGATCACATCCTGGGTCCTAAATCAGGTCTCAACCAGTATCAAAAGATTGGGATCATTCCCTGCATATTTTCAGACCACAATGCTCTAAAGCTAGAACTCAATCACAAGAAGAAATTTGGAAAGAACCCAAATACATGGAGACAAAACAGCATACTTCTAAAGAATGAATGGGTCAACCAGGAAATTAAAGAAGAATTGAAAAAATTCATGGAAACAAATGATAATGAAAACACAATAGTTCAAAATCTGTGGGACACAGCAAAAGCAGTCATGAGAGGAAAATATACAGCAGTTCAAATCTTTCTCAAGAAACAACAAAGGTCTCAAGTACACAACCTAACCCTACACCTAAAGGATCTGGAGAAAGAAAAAGAAAGAAACCCTAAGCCTAGCAGGAGAAGAGAAATCATAAAGATCAGAGCAGAAATCAATGAAATAGAAACCAAAAAAAACAATAGAACAAATCAACGAAACTAGGAGCTGGTTCTTTGAGAGAATTAATAAGGTTGATAACCCCCTGGCCAGACTTATCAAAAAGAAATTAGAAAGGACCCAAATAAATAAAATCATGAATGAAAGAGGAGAGATCACAACTAACACCAAAGAAATACAATTATAAGAAGATACTATGAGCAACTCTATGCAAACAAATTTGACAATCTGGAGGAAATGGATACATTTCTAGAGACATATAAACTACCACAACTGAACCAGGAAGAAATAGAAAACCTGAACAGACCCATAACCAGTAAGGAGATTGAAACAGTCATCAAAATTTTCCAAACAAACAAAAGCCCAAGGCCAGACAGCTTCCCGGGGGAATTCTACTAAACATTTAAAGAAGAACTAATTCCTATTCTCCTGAAACTGTTCCAAAAAATAGAAATGGAAGGAAAACTTCCAAACTCATTTTATGAGGCCAGCATCACCTTGATCCCAAAACCGGACAAGGATCCCATCAAAAAAGAGAATTACAGACCAAATCCTTGATGAATACAGATCTGAAAATTCTCACCAAAATACTAGCCAATAGGATTCAACAGTACATTAAAAGGATCATTCACCACGACCAAGTGGGATTTATTCCAGGGCTGCAAGTTTGGTTCAACATCCGCAAATCAATCAATGTGATACAACACATTAATAAAAGAAAGAACAAGAACCATATGATACTCTCAATAGATGCTGAAAAAGCATTTGACAAAGTACAGCATGCCTTCCTGGTCAAAACTCTTCCGAGTGTAGGGATAGAGGGCACATACCTCAATATTATCAAAGCCATCTATGAAAAAACCACCGCAGATATCATTCTCAATGGAGAAAAACTGAAAGCTTTTACGCTAAGGTCAAGAACATGGTAGGGATGTCTGTTATCACCACTGCTATTCTACATAGTACTAGAAGTCCTCGCATCAGCAATCAGACAACAAAAGGAAATTAAAGGCATCCAAATTGGCAAAGAATAAGTCAAATTATCACTCTTCGCAGATGATATGATACTATATGCGGAAAACCCAAAAGACTCCACTCCAAAACTGCTAGAACTTGTACAGGAATTTAGTAAAATGTCAGGATATAAAATCAGTGCACAGAAATCAGTTGCATTTCTCTACACCAACAACAAGACAGAAGAAAGAGAAATTAAGGAGTCAATCCCATTTACAATTGCATCCAGGAATAAACCTAACCAAAGAGGCACAGAATCTATACTCAGAAAACTATAAAGTACTCATGAAAGAACTTGAGGAAGACACAAGGAAATGGAAAAATGTTCTATGCTCCTGGATTAGAAGAACAAATATTGTGAAAATGTCTATGCTACCTAAAGAATCTACACATCTAATGCAATCCCTATCAAAGAAATGATATTTTTTGCAAAGAAATGGAACAAATAATTCTAAAATTTATATGGAACCAGAAAAGACCTCGAATAGCCAAAGGAATATTGAAAAAGAAAGCCAAAGTGGGTGGCATCACAATTCCGGAATTCAAGCTCTATTACAAAGCTGTCATCATCAAGGCAGCATGGTACTGGCACAAAAACAGACACACAGATCAATGGAACAGAATAGAGAGCCCAGAAATAGACCCTCAACTCTATGGTCAACTAATCTTCAACAAAGCAGGAAAAAATGTCCAATAGGAAAAAGACAGCCTCTTCAATAAATGGTGTTGGGAAAATTGGACGGCCACATGCAGAAAAATGAAATTGAACCATTTCCTTACACCACGAACGAAAATAGACTCAAAATGGATGAAAAACCTCAATGTGAGAAAGGAATCCATCAAAATCCTTGAGGAGAACACAGGCAGCAACCCCTTCGACCTCAGCCGTAGCAACGTCTTCCTAGGAACATTGCCAAAGTCAAGGGAAGCAAGGGCAAAAATGAACGATTGGGATTTCATCAAGATCAAAAGCTTTTGCACAGCAAAGGAAACAGTTAACAAAACTAAAGAAAACTGACAGAATAGGAGAAGATATTTGCAAATGACATATCAGATAAAGGACTAGTGTCCAAAATCTATAAAGAACTTAGAAACTCAATACCCAAAGAACAAATAATCCAACCAAGAAATGGGCAGAAGACATGAACAGACATTTCTGCAAAGAAGACATCTAGATGGCCAACAGACACATGAAAAAGTGCTCCATATCACTTGGCATCAGGGAAATACAAATCAAAACCACAATAAGATATCATGTCACACCAGTCAGAATGATAAAATTAACCAGTCAGGAAATGACAGATGCTGGTGAGGATGCGGAGAAAGGGGAACCCTCCTACACTGTTGGTGGGAATGCAAGCTGGTGCAACAACTCTGGAAAACATCATGGAGGTTCCTCAGAAAGTTGAAAATAGAACTACCCTATGACCCAGCAATCACACTACTGGGTATTTACCCTAAAGGTACAAACATAGTGATCTGAAGGGGCACGTGCACCTGAATGTTTATAGCAACAATGTCTACAATAGCCAAACTATGGAAAAAAACTAGATGCCCATCAACAGATGAATGGATAAAGAAGAGGTGAGATGTATGTATGTATATATATATGCAAAGACACATCCTACACCTCACCATAAATACATATATATATATGAATATATATATATATGAATACTATGCAGCCATCAAAAGAAATGAAATCTTGCCATTTGTTGATGACGTGGATGGAACTAGAGGGTATCATGCTTAACGAAATAAGTCAATCGGAGAAAGACAACTATCATATGATCTCCCTGATATGAGAAAGTGGAGATGCAACATGGGGGGTTGGGGGGGTAGGAGAAGAGTAAATGAAACAAGATGGGAACGGGAGGGAGACAAACCATAAGTGACTCTTAATCTCACAAAACAAACTGAGGGTTGCTGGGGGGAGGGGGGGAGGGAGAGGGGGGTGGGGTTATGGACATTGGAGAGGGTATGTGCTTTGGTGAGTGCTGTGAAGTGTGTAAACCTGGTGATTCACAGACCTGTACCCCTGGGGATAAAAATACATTATATGTTTATAAAAAAATAAAAAATAAAAAAATAAAGATTAAAAAAAAAGAAAATACAGTATCTACATAAACAATGTAATATTATTTGGCCAGAAAAAATGAAATCACATCTTTTGCTACAACATGATGGACCTTGATTACATGTGCTAAGTAAAATAAATTAGAGAAAGACAAATATTATTTGATCTTACTTATGTGGAATCAAGTACACACACGCTCATAGATACAGATAATAGATTGGTGACTGTCAAAGACAGAAGGATGGGAGGTGGGTGAAATGGGTGAAGGGCATCAGAAGGTAGAGATTTATACAGTTTTAAAATAAGTAAGTCATGAGGATGTAATGTACAACATGATTACTATAGTTAATAATACTGTATGGCACATTTGAAAGTTACAAAGAGAGTAAATCTTCAAAGTTCTCATCACAAGAAAATAGTTCCATAACTGTGTATGGTGACATATGTTATGCAGACTTACTATACTTATCATTTTGCAATATACACAAATATTGAGTTATGTTATATTCCTGAAATTATTTATGCTGAGTGTACCTCAACAAATAAGCAAACAAACAATGAATGCTTTCTAATTCCAAAGTAGGATTTCTTTTTTTTTTTTAAGATTTTATTTATTTATTTGACAGAGAGAGAGAGATCACAAGCAGGCAGAGAGAGGGGGAAGAAGGCTCCCCACTGAGCAGAGAGCCCAATGCGAGGCTCGATCCCAGGAACCTGGGATCATGACCCGAGCTGAAGGGAGAGGCTTAACCCACTGAGCCACTAAGGGGCCCCAAAGTAGGATTTCTTATTCTCAGCTCTATTAACATTTGGGGTGGAAAAACTTCTTTTGTAGGATACTGTCCCATGTGTTATAGAATGTCTAACACCATCCCTGGCCTGTCTACTAGATGCCCAAACCATCCTCCCCCTACTTGTGAGAATGTCTCTAAGACATTGCCAAGTGTCCCTTAGGGGCAAAATCACTGTCCAAAAGTAAAGAAAAATGATTTGACTTTAAAGTCTCCTTATCTTTATCATATTTTTCTTTATAAAAGGATTTCTCATGTGCTGTATAGATAAGTAACATAATAAAGAAGCAACTTTTGAAATGAGGGAGAGAACCTGATTAGAAGGAGTTGCTTCTTGTGGACACATTGATAGATCTCATTTCTCTTTTATTTTTCTTCTGACACAAAATGGTTTCTTGGGTCCGCCCCAACCCTGCGTTCACAGGCCACATACTAGTCCCACTCTCCTCCCCTATCGTAAAATCCCTGCATAATACTTCTATTTTTTAAAATCTAATCTGTCTCTGTACTTTGATTGGTAGAGACGGATTATAATGGAAGCAGCAAGATTGGTCCAGAAACATCCTACTATCTTCAGACTTTCTCCAATACGTTCCCCAAACTTAGTTGCATGAAAATCAAGTTTAAGTTCAAGAAGCAAATACCACAAAAAAGAAGAAGAAGAAGAAGAAGAAGAAGAAGAAGAAGAAGAAGAAGAAGAAGAAGAAGAAGAAGAAGAAGAAGCAGCAGCAGCAAATGCCATCAGACTGTCATCAAATACCATGAGTACTGTGGCTGCTGCTGCTTTTTTTCATGTTTTTAAATTAAGTTTTGGGGTGAATTTAGTCATGTGTCTTATGTCACTTTTCATAAAATAGTAACTCCTTTCAGGGAAAATTAGGGATATATTACTCCAAATATTACATTTAAAAAATACTCATCCCAGTTTATAATACATGTACATTTCCTACTCCATTGGTATGTTTTGTAAGGTTAGCACTGAATTTTAACATAAAGATAGGACTTTATTGCTGATTGCATAATCATTTGAATGCAAATTATAATTTTCAAGGACATTAATATTGAGGCATATCTTTTCTATCTTAACTCAAAGGGGACAGTAAGGGAAGGTCCTATAACATCTTCATCTGTGAGGTTACAGTCACTCTTTTCCTCCATCATTTCAAATTTGGCTAAATATATCTCCCACCCACCCCTCTGTCTATGTTATTCTCAATTTGCAGCCAAATGCAAATTAGTTCATCCAGTAAAGACTTAGGTCCTTTTCTTTCAACCAGAAACAGTGACCTCAGGAAGAGAACATGTGTATTCTCATCTTTCTGTCAGCTGTCTACTTCAACTGGACAAACAAGGCAAAAGTAATGTAGCCTGCTTCTCTCGCAGAATTCAAGAAAGAACTAACTTTCCCAAAGTAAGCTGTAATTTGATGTTGACATGCAATTTAGATACATGTACATTATGTCTTATTTCATAGAATTCTAAGCATATAGAAAAAAAGAATCAAAATATTTTTCACCTGACCAATATATAAGTCTTAATTTCTTTTTAAAGCTACATGTTAATTCTGTAAGCAGATAAATAAATGGAGACTACATCTTTTTTAGTCTTTGGAAAGAATTATAATTTCATTCTAAATTGTCTTTTCCTAATATATATTAAAAAGAAATATAGCCAGGAGAAAACTCCATTAATTTAATTTCCATCTAATGAATTAAAAAATATTATACTTTTATTGATTTTTACTAATAATTACATTTTTTATGTCACTGGTAATGGCATTTTTGTATTGAATGAGACTGCATAGATTTTCACACAGCCATGTTTGTTCTTTCTCTGAACACAGTAACTTCTTCGAAAGTAATGATCTTAACTAGTGTGTTGTGTTTTATCCCATATGCATATAACAATATTGAACATTGCAAGCCTATATGAATCACTATGAATATATAGTCTTACTTAATATTCAAAAGATCCTCTGCATAGGTGCTGTTCTTTAACAGATATGAAAACGGAGGCTTTGAGGTTTTTGTTTTGTTTTTTTTTTTTTCAAAGATTTATTTATTTATTTGACAGACAGAGATCACAAGTAGGCAGAGAGGCAGACAGAGAGAGAGGAGGAAGCAGGCTCCCTGCTGAGCAGAGAGCCCAATGCGGGGCTCGATCCCAGGACCCGTCTTTGAGGTTTTATGTAACTTACCAAAGTTGGCCAACAAGTAAAAACTGGATTCAGAATTTGAATCCTAGCCTCTCTGATTCCCAAGCTCAGATTCTAATGACTCCACTTTATCTGATACACATGTAAGGAAAACACTCTAACGCCTTACTGCTCAGATGTCTGTTGACCAGCAGCATCCACATCACCTGGAAACCTGTTAGACAAACAAAATCTCCGGCCCCACCCCTTATCAGAATCTGCATTTTAACAACATCCTAGGTAATTCCTATGCAGGTTAAAATTTTAGAAATACTCATCTAGTGGATACTGGTGGGTTATCTTGTTAGCAAGCATTCCATCTGTTTCCAGAATGTCACAGTTTTGGTTTTCAGAAAACCACATAGTTCCAGCAAAGGTAACGTCATACCTAACTACACAATCCACATTAAACTAAACTATCAATCCCTTCATAGTGAGCCTCAAAGTTTTGCTGGGAATGTTGGCACAAAAATTTAGTTGTTCAAGGCTGGGTAGTTAAAGGGCAGATATAGGAGTTTAGATACAGAGGCTGGAGAGACAGACAGAGGACAGATTATTCAGGAAACAATAAGCCATGATATGTATTTGAGAATTTCTCCTAAAATGAATCAATTTTTAACTCTGTGTGTGTGTGTGTGTGTTGGGGGGTAGAGAGATAGAATGGGTTGGATTGACATAATCAGATTTTGAAGACTACTTTGGCTATATGATTAAGAAATAATTAAAAGAACAAAAAAGCCTTAAGAGAGAGGCCAGTCATGATCTGTTTCTGTAGGACACTCCAGAGAGGCTCATAGTTTAGTCCAGGGTGATGAACAGGGAGAAAAAGGACAATAAACAAATTCTAACAATAAATAGGAGACAGAATCAAAAGCCTAAGAAGTTGCTGGGCTATACATAATAAGGACGGTATTAGGAAAAGCTTCAAAATATTTAGTGTAAACAACTGGGCCAATAAACTTCACTCACTCAATCTGAACGAATTAGAGTAGGAGCAAAGTAGGGACAGGATGAAAAGTTTGGTTTTGGATGAATCGGCCTCTCAGCTGGATATATAGTTCAAATCCCTGTTCATTTCTTGCCGTGACATTTTGTTCTTCATCACTACATATCCTGACTACATATCAATTGTTTAAAAAAGTGGACAATGCGAAGTCTCCTCCATTCTGAATCACCCTTTCCTTGAAGTTAGTCTTTAATATTTTTGAAGTTTTACTAATATGCAATGTAACTAATTCGGAAATTTAGGCACTTTTTAACCCCCTATATTAACCACTATCTCAGTGTGTGTAAAATTTCCAAAGGGAAAATGTAACCTATAATCAGATCTCTTATAGAAGAAAAGAATCTTGTAAGATTGACTTCTCTCCTGCTCCATTAATTGTTAATTATCGCTAATGAGAAGGAAGTAGGATTCGGTTCACATCTGATCAGCCCATAAATTAAAACCATCTAGAATGCTGGTCATGTGAGCATTGTCAGCTCTCTTCGGTATGTGGCCCGCATTTTTTTCTTTTTTTTAAATTTCAGCTCCTTTAAGATAAGCTTCCAAATGCCGAAGTACTCAAGATATAATCTACCAAGTTCTGGGTTCCAAAGCCTGGAGCATCAGAATTTGCTATAGTAAAATTTGAAGACTTGGGGCGCCTGGGTGGCTCAGTGGGTGGGGGCCTCTGCCTTCAGCTCAGGTCATGATCTCGGGGTGCTGGGATCGAGTTCTACCTCAGACTCTCTGCTTAGCAGGGAGCCTGCTTCCCTTTCTCTCTGCCTGCCTCTCTGCCTGCTTGTGATCTCGGTCAAATAAATAAATAATTTTTTAAAAAATAAAGTTTTTTTTTTTTTAAATTTTCCTGTGATTGGGCTTTAGAAGGGATTTTTCAGTCTCTGAAAACCCTTCTACTGAAGAATCACTTACAATGACCTCACATATGCTTAAAAATCTCCACAGAAGCCCAGGAATCTCTAAACACATCAATGGCGAAGACAGCACTTAATTTCCCATTATTCAGATGCTTTCCAGAGGACATGATATATCCGTTTATTTATGTTTAGCTTGTGTTTGTTTTTAAATAGTCAGCAACCTCGAGGAGACAATAAGGTAACAAAACTGTTCTGACAAATAATTCACAAATAAACAGCACAGTAATTAAAGTTGCTCCAAATGTTTTCACTCCTCAGCAGATGCAGTCATTGTTTCTGTTGTTTTGGTGAGGTTTTGTTTTGTTGTTTTGTTTTTGTTTTTGTTTTTTTAGGGGGAAAAAGTAATTATGTCACTGCCATAAAAATACTAGCACACAAAGAGGGCAAAATTTGTTTCTAAGAGAATAAGTATTGTTTAAAATCGCATTAAAGTATGCAACTCCCAAGCTGATTTTTTGCTGTAGTAACTAAAAGGCCCTCTGTAAACTACAAATGAAGAAATAGCACGTAAAAGGATATATATATATATATATACATATATATATATATACACACACAAACACATATATATATATGTGCATATATATATACACACACACATATATATATATATATATATATATATATATATCTCCATTTGGGATTGGCAAAGAAAATATTATATACTACTCCCACCCAAATAATTAGGCTTTCAAGAGACTGATTTTTGGTTGTGATTTTTTTTTTAAGATTTTATTAATTTATTTGACAGAGATCACAAGCAGGCAGAGAGGCAGGCAGAGAGAAAGGAAGGGAAGCAGGCTCCCTGCTGAGCAAAGAGCCCAATGCGGGGCTCGATCCCAGGACCCTGAGATCATGACCTGAGCTCAAGGCAGAGGCTTAAACCCACTGAGCCACCCATGTGCCCCATGATTTTCAGTTTTTATCTACCAAAGGAATAAGAGAATGTTAGACTAACTCTGCATACATACTGAATGTTCTGTCTGAATGCTGATATTTTCTGTCCTGGAATATAAATACAATGGTTAATCTGTTTTCTGAACTGGATGACTCCCCTAATTATGAAAGAGAGAAAGAGAGAGAGAGAAATGTGGGGGGGAGGGGGTGGAATGAATGGACTACAAGAGGAAATATTTGCATTCCAGAAATATTCTGACATTTTTTATCTTCTAACAGGTGAAAAGGAGAAAAAAAATCATTTAATAAACTCAGCTTTTTCTAATTATTATGGAACAAGGTATTGGTTTTTAAAAAGTTGTCCTAAGCTTAAAGTACATTTTCCGTCTTCAAGTTTAAAGCAATGGTATAAACTAATCTTAAAAACTAAAATTTTTTTTAAAAAATCTGTTTTGAGTATTCAGGCTAATTTCAAGTCTGAAGCTGTGTTCAGCAGAGTAAAAGTCTTCAGTTTGATTTTTTGCTCATTTAACTTAAATTAGGAAAAAAGAGGAAGAGGAAAATAGTATTTATGCATTCCTCCATAGGCTAAGCTTTTAATATATGTTATATAACCCTCATAACATTCTTGGGTTACAGTGTTATTATCTCAGTTTAAAAAATGAAGAAAATAAAAACCTAAGTCTCAACAATCATCTCTTTCTATGGTCACACAGCTCCTATGGGTTAAATTGTAGAGCTGGATTTGAATCTAGATATGTCTCATTTAAAGTTCTACCCATTTATTATTTTGGGGGGGGGATGTTTAGGCTAAGTTGGGGTCAAAGAAATTCTCACCAGTTAAAATGTATAAAAGCATACATAAATGAAGGGCATGAAACAAGGCTGAAGTGTTGCTATTCACCAGTAACACCCAGCAGAATAAACATTCTTCCCCTAAGCTTCCAAAAACATTTTTCACAGTGTGTTATTGAGCACACCATGAATATTGAAGTTTCATTGTGGTTGACCAACAACACCTAATGTTATAATTTAATTCCACAGCTATTTAAGAAGTAGTCATTTTTCTCCCAGTCCTATATTGGGAATAGCAAGGAGACAAACAAACAAACAAGCACAGTTCCTGACCCAGAGAAGCCAGTACCTAGCTAGAAGGAAAAAGATGTACAAATATGCAGAATATAATCAGAGAGGTAGCTAACGTATTAACCAGAACACTACAGTGTATAAGACAATTTGAAGTAAGTATAAGAAATTATTGGGTATCTCCAGTGGACAACTATGTATTTTTTACCACACACATTTCCTAGTTCTCTGATTCGAATAATTCATTGCCTTTGAGCTATTTGCAAGTTATAGATAACACTTTATAGGTAATTCATGGCAATGCAAAATGATTCTTATTTATACACAAGAAAATAAATTTTGTCTGGGAAAGGTTCAATTGACTTCTCTCTGTCACTGTGTTAGAACCCAGTTTGCCCTCTCTCATTTGCACATTCATTTTAATATTCTTGATTAATAAATGTGTCTGTTCTTGGCATTCTCTTTTGAACTAGTTGTAACATCTTAGATAGCTCATTAATAATGAGTTAAGTTCAGTCTTTATTGCATGTTCATTTTATCTCTGTACGAGAGTCATGATTTTACTTTTTCTTGAAAATTATTCTTCAACAAATGTGTTATAAACACTATTGGTTGGTGTCAAGAGAATGCAAAACAACAAGTGATTTTCTCAGGTGCATGGAAGAAAAGTGATAATATATATCCTCCTGTAGGCTGAATGTCTAAAAACATATTATTAAGATGAAAGACACTCTTCTCTGTAAACAAATAAATCAGTAATCTACCCATATGATTAAGTCAGGTTATACATATTCTAATGATCTCTGCACCTGTGTATCAGTGAGAAGAGAATCAATATGTCTTTCTAATAAGTTAGATTTGAAAGAAAACACACACATACAAGGACTATAAAAATATAAACTGGATTACTTTAATCATTAAAATATTATCCTTTCCATATTTTCAAATGAAATAGAAAAAGAACACTATATCATTCCATCAACCTGTTAGTATTAATAAAGCTTAGCTTCCCAGGGAGACTTTTCATTAATACTTTCAAATTTCAATTTGATTTGAGGAATAACACAAATATTTTCTCATCATTACCTTCTTCCTCTCTTCCTCAGAAGTTGCAAAGTTGATTTTTTTTTTCTCATGAGCCTTTGAAGAGAGCAGCCCTATCTCCCTTAAACATCAGATACAAAATGACTTGACAACACCAGAAGGTTTCAATAGACAAAAGAAAATTTTCTTCTTTTACTTATTTATTTAGTAACTGCTTCCAATACCTGTAGCAGTGTTTCCATTACTTTTTTCCTGAACAAACAATATCTTTGGTAATAAATAAAATCCCAACAAATTGACTTATTTTTGTCTTATGGAATTTGCATGTCTATCAAATACTGAGTTACTACTTATGAGAGCAAGGACATTCTTCAAACTTGAAGTCATGGCTTACCACCATGTAGGAATTCAAGTAAGCCATTGGTGCCATCAAAAATTATCAAATATTTTGGCAGATGTTTCTGGAAGGCCTAACTAAATGCAACAGAGCAGAAAATAACACATGGTAAAAGAGGTGAGGTAAAGCAAAAATGCAGTCTATGTGAATGGGGACCTCCAGAGTTTTGTAGAAAATGAGTCCCACCATGAAGAAGAGAACAGCCATGGCACCTGCTGTGCATCATCACATCTTTGTTATTTTAACAAAAGAAGACCAGGAAGATAAGTTGCTTACTTTTGTAAACATGTGCAAAGAGTGCAACTGATTCCCATGATCTAAATGTTTCTTTTGTTGGACCAATCAGCCAGTTTATAAATTGAAATGAGCCCTTTTCAGACAAACTGGTAAAGTAGATATATAAAGATAGATATAAATACATTTATAACATTTTTTAAAAGATTTTATTTATTTGAGAGAGAGAGAGAGCATGCACATATAAGCAGGGAGAGAAGCAAAGTTAGAGGGAGAGAATATCAAGCAGACTCTCCACTGAGTGTGAAGCCATGGGGCTCTATCTCATGACCCCAAGATCACAAACTGAGCCAAAATCAAGAGTTCCCTGCTGAGCAAGGAGCTCAACCCAGGACTCTAACACTTAACCGACTGAGCCACCACCCAGGCATCCCCCAATAACATATTTTCAACTTAAGCACTACTAGTTGGCAAACTATGCCTGGGTACAAGACACCAAAACATGCAGACACACTGCAAGATGTTTAGATTATTATTCAGTGGCTTTAATAATTTTTCTCAAAGAACAAACATTATCCATGTGAGAGGGTCCTATTTAATGAATTTAACTCAGAAAAGTCGTTTAGGTGTTACAAACTGTGTATCCCTAGAAAAAGAAAGTCTGTCTCTTAATTCCAGAACAGTACTTGATTTCCATTGCTTTAATAACCCTCATTAGAAATTGTGTTTAAGTCATTTACAAGTGAAGCAGTCTTCATAGTCTTAAAACATCAGCCTTCATGAAATTTGAAGAACAAAGAAACTAATATTGTAGAATCAAATCATTAGCATCATCTCTGTCACTAAAAGTTTAAATATTTTTATTAGTTATTAAGAGTCCAGATATTTGATGAAACTGAGGTCTCTTTTCATCTCTAACACTTAATAGGCATATCAGTTCAGGAAGTTTCCTTAACTCACCAACCCAGTTAATTGCTTCATCTATGAAAGAGGGACAGTAGCAGTAAATTTCTATTTACTGAGCCCTGCCTTAGTCAAAATTCCAGGGTCACTTCTTAAACCTTTTCTAATTTGCATATTTTTAAAAATAGAAACTGCTTATACAAATGACCCCTACAAAACACTTGATCTCTATGGTGCAGCCTCAGAAGTAAAAAGTAATATTCATTTTTTTGTGTCTAAGATAACACATGGAAAATGATCTGCAGTAAGATGAGAATTGTCAGAGTTTGACACACAGTGGTCACTAAATGAATTGCTTTAAAATAAAAGAATAAACATAGAGAAAGACTCAGAACACAGAAATAATGGGCAGAATTTCTCCATAAAGAATGCAGTGAAGCCACCATACCCAACGGCTGTCGGAGTCCCTCAGCGTAACCACAGACAGAGCTAAGGGGAGAAAAGCTGACACAAACTATCAGGTGGTCATGAAGAAGTCCCTGGTTAACTTAGTGATTAATCTGAAGTTACCCTCTATCAAGATTTTTAACCGTTCCTCCCTTGCTGCAAGGCCTGAACAGACCCTCAGAACTGTTGCCACAACAGCAGGAAATAGTCTTTCCAAAGAGGCACTGCTAAGAAATGTCAACTCCATTGACAATTTCGCAACCCCCAAACTACCTGAAAGTCCCAAGTGCTACCCAAGGCAGATTCCTTCACTCTTTTTCTAATTCTATCTTCTCATATTCTCAGGAATACTACAGAAATAACAGTGGTAATAAAATGGCTTTTTTTTTCCCCAAAAAGAAAGCTATCATCAGAAACTTCTATTTTGCATTCTGATACAAAGTTTAGGATAAAACTTTTGTTAAAAAAAATACACACACACAAATAAATAAAAACTCTCAACTAATTAAAGCCCATATCCTATTGAGAAAATGCTTGTAATATATTTAACATAATGTCTGGCACCAAGTAAACAATGGGAACAGATAGCTATAATTTCATCTCCTCCCCAAACCAATTGGTGATACACTGAAGAAACAGTTTCACTACTTCTTCAAAGCCAGTTGAAAAAATATTCAAGACAGTGTAGACATTCCCATTACAGTAACTTACACTCACACCGAATCAATGCAAATGTCATTAATTTGTGTTCTGTTGGCCTCTTCTGGCTGAATGGATTGTTGCAATGGTGTGAGGCAAAGTAATTCACTTTGGTACACATTCAAAAGTCATGGATTACTTAAACATACAGTCATTAAAACAGATCCTAAAGGGAAAAACACAGACACTTGACATTAACATTACTATTCCAGTGAAAGCAAATAAATTTGGCCATGGGCATTGATTCCATATATTTTAGAGAATCATTAAGAAAGATTCTTGTACCATTTAATACCACGTGGCAAAAACATAATGGAAAATAACAGACAAAAAATAAATTAAGAATGAAAAATGACTTCCGTAAATTAGTGAGATATTCAACCTAGCAGACATAGATCATAATAATATGCCTCTCAGGGATAAGCAAATAGACTTCTCATGATAAATTTAATTATAAAGGTCAAATAAAGATATACATTTAAAAAATTAAAATAGAGGAGCAGAGAAGGTGGGAAACAAATCTGACTTTATCACTTGTTTTTATTTCCTTTGCTATTTTTAGAAAAATTAAAGACTTTGGCATCAGACTTGAATTTGACACCCATCCTACTAATCACTATGTGACCTTAGTCACAATCTCAGATTTTTGGTTGGGTCATTTGTAATCTTTAAACATGGATAACTATGCCAAGATGATTTTTATTAAGGGATCACAGTAGGTACCTGCTATATTATCAGCAAATTTTAGCTCTTGCCTCTTCCCTTCTCTGTTTACCTCCTCCCCCAAGGATCACTGACCTAAAACACTTATCTAAATGTCTACAGAAATCCTATCCTTGGTTCCACTAAGGTGATAACTGAGACCAGAAACTATTATAATCCCAATTACAAAAGTGCTTATTCAAATCTGGAGAAGAACAAAGAGAAAATAATGACATAATCATATAAAATGTGCAAACATAAAAGTTTTTAAAGAAAAGCCTTTGTTTTGAAAAACACAGAGAAGTGGCAGGAAGTTTTGAGGGTTTAAATATTCTCATTCTCTTGTAGCCATTGCTTTTCCCACTAGTACCATAGAACTTTATATTCATTGACTTCCCATATGCATGTGATCCTGCTCAAATAAGAAGGCTCCAGTTACCAATGGTCTTTTTTACCTTGAAATATAATACTTGTCTCTTAGACTACAGAGGATAGTGTAAATATGTATGTTACCCTTTCTCTCAAAATCTCAACAAATTAAACCTTATTATTATCCAGTTTATGATTCCCAAGTACAATATCTGGAACCCCAAACAATTTTCAATTTTTTTTTCAAAATTTCAGAAAAATTTCATAATCTAGTAGGAGTAAAGGTTGATGGTAAATTATCCAGCCAATTTGAAGATGGTAATGATTGTTAAATATGATACTAATGAATATACATATATACACACACACATTCCTTTGAAGATTTTTCCCCCAAGGAAAGATTATCCAGAGTTTCTTTTGTTTAAATATTAAAAGTTTATATATTTTTTGGAAATCTATTACTTCAGTATACTAGCTCATGTTTTTGTAAAAACAAAATTTTGACAATTATTTTTAAGGGCACTCAACTAATTTTTTTATTATATATTTCAAATGGTTCCAGTGGTCTTTATAAATTTAATAAATAAATAACCCTTCTAAATATTTCAACATTCTATCAAACTTTCTGAAAACTTATGTAAATGTCATGAACCCAAAAAAGTAAATTAACAAATATGGTGTCAAGTTGTCTTAAAATGTTCTAACACTATATTTAAAAGCAGCATACTTTTCACTTAAAAATCACAATTTTTAGTCAATTATGTAATATTTAATGAGATATCAATCATATGATATTTAAATATCTTTGGTTCAATCTTGAGGACCATAGAACTTGACAAAAGGATTCATTCTTGTAGCACCACAACACTTAATATTATAGTAACATCTGATTAAATTCAAGATCACTTTCACAGCTTCATTTAACTATGAGTTCACACAACCATGGTTATTCTATTGACTATAATAACAATAATAAATGTTAACATAGCGATAACTATGTGTTAAGAGACACTGCTCTAAGACTTTCATTACTCTTCCAATCATTTCTGCAGATTTGACATTTGGGGATTAATATTATGTTCTACTCATAGATGAAAACACTGAAATCAAGGTGTTTAATAATTTATACAACAGTATATAGCTAATACGAGGTGAGAATGGGATAGGAAGCCAACATGTCTGGCTTCTGAGTGTGCTCTTTACAGAATAAATGGATGTGGAAACCAAGGCCAAGAATTATTAATGGTATTTCTGTCACACATAATGGCCCCCTCACAAAATTATTGGTTTACCATTTCTGTGACTTTGGACCTGAAGGGTTAATAGTCTTGGTATTATTAACTGCTTTTTTGTGTGTTTGAAACTTTGCTACATGCTTTAGCTAGATTGAACAAAATCTTTATGAGAATGTTGAAAGCCACCCCCTTCTCTTCCCACAAACACAGGGAAGTGGTTTTCAATATTCTCTAAAGAAAGAGAAAATTGACTGCCATTGCCTTGACATGACTATAATCAGCAAAACAGGTAATGTGGAGGCTCACTGCACAATTCAAACTTTCAAATTTACAACCAAGTTAGAAATTTGGTGAAAGATATTTGAAACTTGAAATGTTGAATTGTTATGACTAGCAAAAAGACTCAGATTAACAATCAATATTTTAAAAGATTAAAGTTATTAAACTTGGGTTTGTGCTCCCTAGACAATGAAAAAACTTTACTCTTTTCAAAGGGTCAGTAGAAAGCAGCGGAAATAAAGTGTCATTTGTAATTAAAATGAGGGATTTGGATGTTGTTTGAGGATAAAAATGCAGTACCCATCTCTTCAAAATAACTTAATTACAGAGATCATACAGGGGATTAACTGAGTTTTCAGGACATTCTTTCAGAGAACAAAATGACAAGAATGAAATATTGCAGATGTGCAGATAGTAAAAATGTCCATGGAAACAAATTATCCATTGATAATCCAATTACCTGTTGTTTGCAGATCTCCAATCTGTTAATTATCTCCATTTATTTTGAATCTGCTTTCAGCCACTGGGATTCATTATGGTCCATTCAAGTCTCTGCCATAATCAACACTTTTTACTCTTTTTTTTTTAACATAAAGAAAATGGTCTATCATTTCTTCACAACTTTGATTTGTAGTGTTTTCCATTCCTTCAAATTGTTTTGGATTAGTATTATGTTTCTTTAATATGAAAACATGGTCAATCTGAGTCTCAAATGGAACATCAGGTACTGAATGTATTAAGCTAGTATTGGCATTATTTATAGAATTCCGTAACTGTATATGGGACTTTATAGAACACATAAAAACATAACCATCTCTCATCATGTTAGTATCCATTCTCATTTTAGTTCATATCACCCTGCTATTTCTCTACATCGGTGAGGCATCATTAAATATTCATGACATGACACTGAAATAGTGCAAATAAAATGGAAAGAACTGAGTTGATTTCTCTTTTTTATTCACTCACACGATCTTTGCCATGATTGTATAGGCTGTCATTTTTGCTACTCTTTCTCCTAGGCTACCCAAAAAAGGCACCATGGGAATCTTGAAAACATCAGTGCAGTAAGTCTAGGAGATCTATATGGCCAGAATAAATAGTGCCATGCTACTAAATGGAAATGATGTTGAAAGGAATATACTATTCTCTGTAAATGAAGACAAAACTACTACATAAACCTTTAGTTCTTTTTCCCCCTCACCAGATATGTTTTTTGTTGTGTCACCAGTTTGCAATATGAGTGTCCATGTTTCCTAGTTCTAATCCTCAAAAAGCAGATCTGGGGAATCTAACTAACACATCCAAACCTGGCCCAGTTAGTCAGGGTTCTGCCAGGAGATGTAAAGTACAAGGGGTTCATCTGGTATAAATGTGACAGCAAAACTCAATCCTCCAGTAGAAGGCATCAAGTGCTCCAATGGAGAAGCATATAAAAAAGATACATGGGCCAAACATCTTATACTACACTGCCTTGGGGATTTTGTGACTTTGCACATGCTCTTTCCTCTGTCAGTGATGCTATTGTCATCATGCATGGCCAACCTTCTTCCTTTGCTCTTCAAGGGTGAAACCAAATACTGTTTCCCCTGAGATGACTTCCCTCCTCTCTAGTTTCTGTGTTCACTTGGCAGTTTGTTCCATAAACAACCATCACTCCAGTAAGGTCACATTTGTTATGAAAATCCCAACTAAGAGACAGAGATGTCCAGAATGGATTCATAAGCAAAAGCTAACTGTCTGCTATCTACAAGTGAGAAACTAGAAATATAGAATACATGGAAATGTGAATGTGAATGAGTAGAAAAAGATGTAATGTGAAAAAAGGAAGCTTATGAAGGCTGAGCTGGGTGAACTTAGGAAGTTTACCTCACTGAGTGTCTGTGAAAGTAGGATGATGATAGTAACAACCCATTAAATTTTTGTGATACTTAAATGCATAAACATGTAAAATGCTTAGATCAGACATAGTTCTAAAAATGTGGTTGGAGGGGCGCCTGGGTGGCTCAGTGGGTTAAAGCCTCTGCCTTCGGCTCAGGTCATGATCTCAGGGTCCTAGGATCGAGCCCCAAATTGGGCTCTCTGCTCAGTGGAGAGCCTACTCCCCACACCCACCCCCGCCTGCCTCTCTACCTATTGTGATCTCTCACTGTGTCAAATAAATAAATAAAATCTTAAAAAATAAAATAAAAATAAAAATAAAAATGTGGTTGGATATTTTATTTTTGGCTTAGAAAGGGTTATAAATGTTTTCAGAAACTTTTGTATAAGAAGCTGTGGAAACACAAAGATGATGTGATTTTGCCTGTAGTTCACTGAAGGAATTCAAAGGAGAGGTCAGTGTACACAAAACTTGGAAGAACACTGGGAATATAATTAGTAAACAAAAGCAGGAATAAAAATTCAGGGTGTGAGTAAAACATGTTGGAAAGTAGATGGTGTGTTTGGGGAACAGTAAGTGGTTTGTATAGCTAGAAGATTACAAAAAAAAAAAAAAAAAAAAAAAAAAAAAACAGTGAAGGGGAGAATGGAGATTAGATTGGAAATGTAGCATGATCTCCTTGGCCTCATTGAGGTTCAGACCACTCTAGTATTAGGAGATTGAGATCTATCTGGCAGCTATAGGGGTCTTGTCTCCTAATTTCTCACACTTTAGCTATGTGATCCCTGGAAAATGATTTAAACTCTCTGTGCTTCAGGTTTTTTTGTTGTTTCAATGATTAAATTAGATAATGTGAAACATCAGAATATTTGTGGAATAAGTATGAAGCCATCACTTAGAAAGTTTCTACATGTAAAAGCTGGAGAAAATCATCTAGCCTCTCAGACTTTCAGGTTCTTATATGTAAAAAAGGGAAAGTAGCAAGAAAATATCACTCCATACAAAAACAATATTTGTAAACTATAGTGTGTTCTAATACCAACAAAATTAATATACCATTTCTTGAATACCTACTAAAGTGCTATCTACTGTACAAAATAAATAAAAATATACATATGTTCAAAAATGTATATGTTCCCTTATTTTTTCACCTATTCTCTACAACAAGGTAACATAAATTTTATTAATTCTATTTTAAGAACGAAATTGAGGCCAAAAATTTCATAAATTTTCATAAGCTCATGCAAGAAATTTAAATATCTTGGTTATTTCAAATTCCGTACTCTGCTCCATTTTATGTTTTCAGATGATTGTTATTATGAACATCACTTATTTTCTATTTATATTCTGATTTTTTATTCTGTTAATATGTCTAATACTGTGAGAAAAGAATTGACTGAACAATGATATTATATAAGTAATGTTCTTAATCTAGAAATAGTTCTTTATCTGTAATTTACTCGTGTCTCTGTTTAAACAAAACTAGAAAGGACAAACATTTTTGAATGCTAAATACAGTAAAAATTAGATAGATTTACTTCCTAAGGAAAATGCTTCAAGAATGCATTGAGAAATTCTCAAAGTAATAACCCACATGAAAATAAATTAGCATATGATTAGAAGCAAAATGTCCATCTCTACCTCTGGAAAGTCTATCAGACTATGGCACCTGAGCTTTTTATAGCCCCTTGGCAAAAACTGAGACATGTAACATATTATGTAAAATCTCCCATTCTGGACAACCTTGAAGTATACTGTAGTGATATAAAGCTACCGAATTTGGTCCAAAAAAAAAGGACAAACTCACTATTATCTCAGGAGAGCCACTGACTCTAAAGATCACACTGAAAATAATTTCTCTAATTTTCATTCATAATTATATAACCAGACTTTTTTTCTCTCATGTGTATTTTCAAAAAAATCTTCAGAAATATCTTCACAGTCTAAGAAAAGTCTATTTTTCCTAGTAGGAGACCCAATTATAGTTAGTTATTAGAAGATGGCATGCCATGGTAGGTACAGACTGATTAAAGTGTGTACACTGTAAATTCTTTCTTTCTTAAAGATTTACTTATTTATTTGAGAGAAAGAGAGAGAATGGTGGGGGGGAAGAATCTTCCAAGCAGACTCCCTACTGAAGCGTGGAGGCCACCAATCCTTGATCCATGAGATCAGGACCTGAGCTGAAACCCAGAGTCAGATACTTAACTTACTGGGTCACCCAAGTGCCCTGACAATGTAAATTTATATGAGTTGTCTCCCCTAGTATGTGATTACCAGTGCTTCCAGATGCCAATCTCAAAGGGTGTTTCAAGCATCTTAAATTTAACCTAGGTATCAAAAGGAGACAAGCATCCTGAGGAACAGTATAAAGCAGAACCAGAAAAGACCCCCGGGCCCACTAGAGCCCACCTCCACTGCATCCCTACATCCAGAGCCTATGTCTCTCCAATGCCACTATGCCAAAGAGAAAGGCTAAAGGGGATGCTAAAGGAGATAAAGCCAAGGTGAAGGATGAATCACAGGTAAGATCTTCAAAGCCAGAGCACAAGACTAAAAAACCTCTGCAAAGAAGAGAGAGAAGATACCTAAAGGGAAAAAGAGGAAACATGGTGCTGACAAGGATGGGAATGACCCTACAAAAAGTGGAGATGCCAAAACACACTAGACACAGAAAACTGAAGGTGCTGAAGAAGCCACATGAAGTGTGTGCATTTTTGATAACTGTGTACTTCTTGTGACTGTACAGTTTGAAATACTATTTTTTATCAAGTTTTTGAAAATGCAGAATTTTGCTTTACTTTTTTTTTTTAAGATTTTATTTATTTATTTGACAGACAGAGATCACAAGTAGGCAGAGAGGCAGGCAGAGAGAGGAGAAAGCAGGCTCCCCACCGAGCAGAGAGCCCAATGCGGGGCTCGATGCCAGGACCCCGAGATCATGACCTGAAGGCAAAGACTTAACCAACTGAGCCACCCAGGTACCCCAGCTTTACTTTTTTTTTTAAAGCTATGTTGTTGGTATACAGAACAATTTATTGTTATTTGGAGGGGAAGGGCATATATCACTAATAGAATATCTCACAACTGAACTGATGTGGGGGAAAACAGTTACCCCTTCTAGTTTTGAGAAAATTCCTCTTGATGTTGACAGGCATTAGCCACCTTGGAACAAATTCCTTGTGGTGTGGAAAAGGGAAAATTCTTCTTCTTTTTTTTTTTTTTTTTTAATGTCTTCTTTTCCCTCTCTGTCTTCAGCATAGACTTGACTCCCTTTAACCCAGATGCTTGTTGGAACCTGACCCCCCAAAATGGTTCCCAGTATATCAAGCAAACTACCATTGAGCCTGATGCCTTCTAAGACTCCCTTTTTAGCTTGTGGGTCTTCAGATTGCTAATGCTGCCGTTAAGTCAGAGTCAACTTACGAAAAGTTGTTGAACAATATTCTAAGCATGAAATGTCAATCCTCACTCCAAAATTTCCGTATTCATAACACAACATGTAGACTTCACTAGGATTTATAGTGGCTATCTGATTTTAGTAGTCCACTGAAGTATGGACTTTGGAAGTTTTATACGGTTAATGATTGTTTCCTGGTATCCTGCCTGAACTACCATGGCTGTTTATGAAAAGTATCTTTAATAACTCTGGATACAGTTTGGCTAGGGAAAAAAGCAAAGAAAACAAAATCCTTGGATTAAAAAGTACTATTCTATTTTCTCTTGGTTTACCAAGAGCACAAAAAAGAAAACCAAGCATCTCTGTAGTTTTTCACCAGGGTATTTAAGAACATCTCTTTAAGATATGTTGAAAACCACAAGCTCTTTGGAAATAGTGTTTTATTACCTACTTGGTATTTGATATTTGAAGTCTCAGGTTCTTAACTGAACTTTATTTTCCTCTTTGTCAAGCTTTGTTGGAGCTGTGGAAATATTACATAAGTTAATTAAAGTAATACCTTTGAAACAAAACTTTTACCTTTATCATGTATTCCAAACTTATATCAATATGAAGAATATGGTGAGTATACTCTTTCTACAGGATGCTCAGTTCAAAGGACAGGCTACCCCATAAGGTTATTTTCCCTTGACTAGTGTCATTAGATGATTTACTCAGTCAGTTGTCAGATGGTACTTTATGCCAAACAAAATAAAATAAAAATACAGTTAATGATGCTATCATTTATAATATAACAAATTATTATTACTGATCTTCCTACCTCCACCTCTATTAATTCAAACTACTAAGTTCTTTACCTCAAGAAATGGTGAGATTGGGGCACCTGGGTGGCTCAGTGGGTTAAGCCTCTGCCTTCAGCTCAGGTCATGATCTCAGGGTCCTGGGATCGAGTCCTGAATCAGGCTCTCTGCTCAGTAGGGAGCCTACTTCCTCCTCCTCTCTCTCTCTCTACGTACTTGTGATCTCTCTCTGTCAAATAAATAAATAAAATCTTTTAAAAAATGGTGAGAGCATGAATACCCAACTTTTGTATCAACATGGACAGGACTGGAAGAGATTATGCTGAGTGATATTAGTCAAGCAGAGAGAGTCAATTATCAAATGGTTTTACTTATTTGTGGAGCATAAGAAATAATATGGAGGACATGGGGAGATGGAGAGGAGAAGGGAGTTGAGGGAAATTGGAGGGAGAGATGAACCATGAGAGACCATATATGGACTCTGAAAAACAATCTGAGGGTTTTGAAGGGGTGGAGGGTGGGAGGTTGGTGTAGCCTAGTGGTGGGTATTATGGAGGGTACATATTGCACGGAGCACTGGGTGTGGCGCATAAACAATGAATTCTGTTACACTGAAAAGAAATTAAATTTTAAAAAAAAGTTTAAAAAAAGGTGAGATTATTTTCTAATAATTGGTTAATATGCAATATTCATTGCAGGGGAAACTAATTGATGTACATTTTTCCTGATTTTCCTTTGTTCTGTGATGAGGATAGAATAGGCAGTTTACCAATATTTTAGATTAAATTGGATATCAAATTAAATACCAATTTATAACTGAATTTTAGCTGTAGCCAAAGTATACTGTAAATCCAGGTCATGAACGATAGAATAAGACATCACCAATTAACAAACGTGGGAAACATTCAATTTAGGTAAATTGAGGTAATCAGATGCAGAATAAATTTTGTCTTTTTCTTCTTCTTTTCCAAAAGAAGTAACTGTACCTACTTCACTTGCACTTGGTCTTTGACTAATGTGTCACTGTGCATCACATTGTCTTTGTCTCTGTAATTCATAATATGAAAATTCATTTATAGCACAAAAATAATGGGCACATTTTACCTCTAATTAAGATTACTCATCAGTTCACACCTACCAAGAATTCTACTGTGCTTTCAATTCATCACTGCTTACATTAATGTACCTAGTTTAATCACAGCAATGCCAGGAATTATTCCATCATAACCAGAGATGTACTAATTTATTCTTCTCAAAAAAGAAAAATTTTAACATTGAACATTTGAAAAATTATATGTGCATATGTTTAACAGTACACATGTACAAAATATACATGTGAAAATTTTGAAATTTATATGTGCATATGTTTAATAATATACATGTATAAAATTTATATGTGCATATATTTAACAATACACATGTATAATAGTTTTTGTTATCATGCAATCTAAGAAGAATGTTAGAAAGTATGTTTGCTTTCACACTGAGAGTAAATTCATTTCTGCTTCAATATTCTATTAATACGGGCATAACATAAAGCCTGCGGATTTTGACACAGCCAATTACAAAAAAATTCTCTATTAAAAAGTTCCTCATCCTAATCTCCCTTACCCCCTTATAAAGTGAAGAAATAATTTGTAAGTACATAAGCCACAAGTCTTGGTTCAAGAATTAGTAAAAAATAAACACAAGATCTCTCATTCTCTTCAGAAGATAATTTCCTAAATGGGTATCTTCTGAATGTGTGCTTATCAACTAAAGTGCTTAGTGATTCAGACTAAAATCCTATGGTAATATTTGGAGAAAGACCATTGGAAAGTGTTGCCTGCTTGTCTTCAATCCAATTTAATTCACAATTGGGCTTCATTAGTATCCTACAGTGCTGGCTCCAAGTTCTGCTGTTTGAGAATTAGAGAAAATTACAATGAGCTTTCAACCTAAACAGTAGTACAGAGATTCTCTACCAACTCCAGAAAAGGTTAGCATAGAACCCTGTAAAGTCTACGACTAGTTTAAACACTGAGTTTTTCTTGTTGGAGTGTTTGGTGTATCGTAGTCAAGGAATATGTTTTATGCAAAAGAGATTTTAAAGATTATCTTGTACCTTCAAGCATATTAAAATCAAAATTGGGAGAGTATATATGTCTATGTGTGTCTATTTGCAGTTGTGTTTGGGTAATTGGATGAGTCACACATTTTCAAACAAAACACATTTTCAGAACAAAATTCTATATGACGAACATAAACATAAGTAAATAAAACCTCTGTGTGGCCTAGAAGTTTATAATAGAAATAAGGAATTTGGAGAGAGAAACAAAGGGTAGATAAGGTTTGAGATTAACCTTGAGGGTTGTACAGAAGTTGAACGGGTGATGAGAGGTATGGAAAGCAGGGTTCTAAAGATAACCCCTTAGCTATCCATTCTCTGTTGAAGCTAATACTAGTCAAGGTACTTGCTATGAAAAGATTTTGCAGATGTAATTGAAGTCCCTCAAAAATGACTTTAAACTACTAGAGATTATCTGAGTGGGCCTGACCCAATCAAGTAAGCCCTTTACATGCATAATTTTATTTTGCTGAGGGCAGAAGTCAGAAAGATGTACTCCTGCTGTCTTTAAGGAACAACACAGTTATGTTGTGAACTTCTGAAGGACAACATCTAGAAGCTCAGAGCAGTCCCCTGCTAGCAGCCAGCAAGAAAATAGCCATATACCTGCAGGGGAATTTCATCTTTCAATAACCAGTATGACTAGAAGAGGATCCAGACCCTCAGATGAGGATCTCAGCTCAGCCAACACCTTGATTCACCCTGTGAGATCTTAACAGAGGATCCAGATAGCTGTGCCCAGACCCCTGACATGGAAAACATGAGATAATAAATGTATTATCTGAAGTTGCTGAGTTTGTAGTAATTTTTTGCTACATCAATAGAAGCTAACACAACAAGGATACATGGGAATAGTCAGGAGATGAGAGGACTCTAGTACACACACACACAGGTGTATGTATATTTACATGTATATATATATTTATATGTATATATATATATTTGTGTATATATATACACACACACACACACACACACACACACACACACACACACACATATACATTTGCCTGGAGTAAGGGGATAATAGTGGTAAAGAAGAGTAGTTCATTTCAGAGTACAACAATAGCTTACTGAATGTCAGACTGAAGTTTAGACTGTCCCCTGGAGAATCAATGTAGTATGGCAGTCTCAAGATGAAAATGGTCTACTTTATGCCAAGTATAACATACTTGAGGGTATAAGAGTGTGAAATAGGAGGGCTCTATGAGGCAAACAGGAAGACGAGGGAAGAGGACAAGTGCAAATGAGTGAGAAAAAAACAGCTGTTAGAACAAGAGAGTCAGAACAAGACAGGTCAGGAATTAGAACACCCAATCAATTGTAGGGAAAGAAACTGTGGAATGAAAAGCTACAGGAATAAAGAACAAACTGACCTGAAATATAGGGAAGAGAAAAGTAACAGATTCTTTGTGAAAATATTCAGGTACTCTCTGATAAAAAGGTACTAATAAGAAAAGAATTTGATATTAGAAAGTGCCTGGCTGGCTCAGTTGGTAAAGCATGCAGCTCTGGATCTTGGGGTCATGAGTTCAAGTCCTGCATTGGATGTAGAGCTTACTTAAAAGCAAAAAAACAAACAAAATACTTACTCTTCAACAGACATTGTTCAAAAATATGAAAAGGAAACACTAGGCAAACACCCTGATAAAGAGACTCACGTTTATAAGAAAGTGGAAAGAAAATGCAATAAGAGAAAGGAGGAACTTAGCAATGTACTTTAAAAGATGGAGTTAAAGTGGTAGGTTTAAACAATCTGAAAAGCTTTTCAATCCATTGTGAGTATGCACTAGGATTTTTATCTTTATGTATGGGTGAGTAGAGCCAATAAACGACTGGTAAAAATTAGAATTTCATGTTAACTGACATTTTCCTTAAAGTTTCTTGAAAATGTATCAGATTCTTGAATTGTCAAGGGAGGAGAAGAAAATTAATACATTTTCTTTGTTAGACTATGGGTTATCCAATTAGTAATAATTTTTTATACAATGGAGAACCATCTGGAATACAAGTAAGCTTATTGAATCCATGATAATAATTGAACATAAAATATAAGAGTATGCAAAAAGAAGTTTGCTTATATTTAAAGAGAAACCAGTCTTACAAGTTCACAACTAAAGCAAGTTCTTATTTGAAGTTATGTGAGGACTACAATTTTTTCACAAGCTCAATAAGAAAGAAAACAGACTCAGTATTAGGAGGTGCTCATAGAGACTGTTCTTATCACTTTCATATGACTGATTCTTATAAATTCCAAGTGAAATGTTATTTTTATCTTTTTCTTGTTTCAATTCAAGTTTTTTTGTTTGTTTCTGTTGGGTTTTGGGCTTTTTGTTTTGTTTTTGTTTGTTTTTTAATTCCAGTGTGGTTAACATACAGTGTTTCTATTAGTTTCAGGTGTATAATATAGTGATTCAACACTTCCATATATTACTCAGTTCTCATCACAGTAAATGTACTTTAATCTCATTCATCCATCTACCACACACCTCCCCTCTGGCAACCATCTGCTTGTTCTCTATAGTTAAGAGTCTATTTTTTGATTTATCTCTTTTTTTTACTGTGTTCATTTGTTCTGTTTCTTAAATTCCACATAGGAGTAAAATAATATTGTATTTGTCTTTCTCTGATATTTCCCTTAACGTTATATTCTTTTGATCTATCCATGTTTTTGCAAATGACAAGATTTCATTCTTTTTTATGACTCAGTAATATTTCATGGTGTCTGTGTGTATGTGTATGTGTGTGTGTGTACACATCATAACTTTATCCATTCATCCATTCATTTATCTACAGACACTTGGACTGTTTCCATAGTTCAACTTTTGTAAATAATTTTGCAATAAACTTAGGAGTGCATGTATTCCTTTGAATTAGTGTTTTCATATTCTTTTACAGAGGAGGAAGGATTATACAATGGGAAAAAGAGTCTTTTCAACAAATGGTGTTGGGAAAACTGGACAGCTGCATGCAAAAAAAAAAAAAATGAAACTGGACCACTTTCTTACACAAAAATAAACTCAAAATAGATTAAGCACTTAATGTGAAAGCTTAAACCATGAAAATCCTAGAAGAGAGTACAGGCAGTAATCTTTGTTGTAGCAACATCTTTTTTGATATGTCTCCTGAGGTTAGAGGGAAAAAAAAAGGAAAATAAACTATTGGGATTATACCAAAATAAAAAGCTTTGGCACAACAAAGTAAACCAACAAAACTAAAAGACAACCTACTGAACAGGAGAAGAAATAAGCAACTGACATAGCCAAAAACGGGTTAGTATCCAAAATATATAAAGAACTTCTGTAACTCAACACCAGAATAAAATAGTCCAATTTAAAAAATGGGTGGAAGGGGTGCCTGGGTGGCTCAGTGGATTAAAGCCTCTGCCTTCGGCTAGGTCATGATCTTAGGGTCCTGGGATCGAGCCCTGCATCGGGCTCTCCACTCAGCGGGGAGACTGCTTCCCTTCCTCTCTCTTTCTACCTACCTCTCTGCCTACTTGTGATCTCTTTCAAATAAATAAAATCTTAAAAAAAAAAAAATGGGTGGAAGACATGAACAGCTATTTCTCCAAAGAAGACATACAGATGGCCACAGACACATGAAAAGAGGTGTTATTTATCTAATTAAAAAATAAATTTGGAGAACTTAATTAACAAGTCTCTAAATTCACAATGCTAGAAACTGGGGCATCTGAGTGTATAATCTTATCATTTCTGACTCCAAATCTGAATCTGCTGTTCATTTTTTTTTTTATCTTACTCCCTCTTGGCATCTGTCCATTGGCATTCTATGAACTGGATTTTTTAACAAATGTCATATACATAGTTTGATTTAAGGAAATAAATCTTTCTCCCTAGCTATCCAAAAGTCTTAGAAAACACAACCAGGTCAAAGGAAAATAAACTGTAATCATTAAAATTGAGTAGTATTTCAGATGTACGGCACTACTATAAAGTGTATATCATATACTGGGAAACATAATTGAAAATGTGTACACACAGACTTTTGAGCTACAAAAATCTAGGTTGATATATTATCTTCACCATTTACTGACTGTATTACATTAGGCACATTATTTACCCTTTCTGTGGTTGAGATTTAAGTATACATTGAGAACTTAACTTAAATTCATAATTCACATCATATAGAAAGCTTACAATAATCACTGATTTATATCAATCTGAAATATGATTTAAAAACAAGAGATTGGGGGTGCCTGGGTGGCTCAGTGGGTTAAGCCTCTGCCTTCGGCTCATGTCATGATCCCAGGGTCCTGGGATCGAGCCCCGCATTGGGCTCTCTGCTCAGCGGGGAGCCTGCTTCTCCCTCTCTCTGCCTACTTGTGATCTCTCTCTCTCTGTCAAATAAATAAATAAATACAAACAAGAGATTAGATGAGATAACTTTAAGTTCTTCTCTAATGTTACAGTTGTCTTTCTCTTTCAAGTGTGCACTCAATGATTACTAGTAAATACATAGACTACAAGCCATGTTTAGAACGGTTCCATCATTTTCTTGTGTCCATTTGCAGTCAATCTCCACTCCCACACCAGCTCCAGGCAACTACTGATCTACTTTCAGGGAGTATAGATGTTTTTCCCCCGAACATTTCACATATTTGGAATTATAGAATATGTAGTCTTTTGGTCTGGCTTCTTTCATTTAGCATAACTTTTTTGAGATTAACTCATCTGATAGCATATATTTCCACTTTTTAATTGTTGAATAGTATTCCTTTGCATAGGTTTATCTATCCACCATTTAATGAATATTTGGTTTTATTTTTAATAATTTGGGGACTATTTTGGATAACATTGCTGTAAGCATTCACATGCAGGAATTTGCATGCACTAATTTCTCTTGGGTAGATTCCCAAGGATTGGAATTATTGGCCATAGAGTAAATTTATTTTTAACTTTTAGAAAAACTGTCAAACTGATTTCCAAAGTGATTGCATCATTTTACATTCCCACCTGCAATGTATATTGGTTCTACTTTGTCCACATCCTCACCAGCAATTGTTATTGTCTATCTTTTTATTATAAACATTCCAGTGAATGTGAAGTGTCATTTCATTATGATTTTCACTGCATTCCTTAATTATTAATGTTGAGCATTGATTCATGTGCTTATTTGCCACTTACATGTTTGATGAAGTTTCTAGTCAATTCTTTGCTCATTTTTAACTGGGTTGTGTGTCTTATTATTGAGTTGTAAGAATATTTTATATATTCAGGATACAAGTTATTTATCAGAGAGATGGTATACATTTTACTCCAAGCTGTGGATTTTTTAAAAAAATAATGATTATTTTTGAAGCATCAAAGTTTTTAATGTTGATGAAGTCCAAAAATTCATATTACAAAATTGGATTGATCATGTTTTGGGTATTATATGTAAGAACTCTGCCTAATTCAAGGTCCTCAAGATTTCCTCTTATATTTTATTCTACAAGTCTTAGAGTGATAATCCTTACATTTATATATATAATCCATTTTGTGTTTATTTTTGTTAATAGTGTGAAGTAATTGTCTAAATTCATCCTTTTGTATAAGGATATCCAAAATCTCAGCACCATTTATTGAAAAGTATGTTGTTCCCACTAAAATGACTTCATTGTCAAAAATCAATTAACCTTAAGTATAAAAGTTTATTTTATACTTTTAATTCTTCCTTTGCTTTATATGACTCTCCATAGGTAAACACCATGTTGTCTTGATTACCATATTGATTACTATACATTTATTTTAAGTTCTGATATTGAGAAGTATGTTATCCAATTTTGTTCTTTTTTTTTTTTTTTTTTTTTGACAGAGAGAGATCATAAGTAGGCAGAGAGGCAGGCAGTGAGGCAGGCAGAGATAGAGGAGGAAGCAGGCTCCCTGCTGAGCAGAGAGCCCGATGCGGGACTCGATCCCAGGACCCTGAGATCATGTCCTGAGCCGAAGGCAGCGGCTTAACCCACTGAGCCACCCAGGCGCCCAATCCAATTTTGTTCTTAATCAAAATTGTTTTGGCTATTGCATTTCTATACAAATTTTAAGATCAGTTTGTTAATTTCTGCAAAAAAAAAAATCTGTTGGACATTTGTAGCAAATGTATTGAATATATACATCAATTTGAAGAGAATTACAGCTCCAATAATATTTAATTTTCAAATCCATGAAACTGGAATGCTTCTCCATTTATTTAGATCTTTAATTTCTTTCAAGAATGTTTCATAGACACCAGTGCATTTTGTTGTTGTTCTTTTTATGTAAAACATTTCATTTTTTTATTCTATTGTGAATAGAATAACTTTCTTAATTTCATTTGTTGTGTGTTTGTTACTAATATATAGACGCATACTGATTTTTTTTATCCAGTGACCTTACTGAGCTTGTTTATGAGACATAAAAGAGAGAACACATGTGTGCATGTGTGTATTCCTTAGGATTTTCTAGATAGATCACAATGTCAGAGATTACAGACAATTTTACTTCTTCCTTCAAATAGGAATGATTTTTTTTTTCTCTTACTACACTGGCAACACAATATTGAAAAATAATGGCAAGGAGCAGACCTTTCTGCTTTGTCCTGATTTTAGAAGAAAATCATTCATCTTTCACTATACGTTTACCATTTTGCTATTTATTGTCTATATGCCTCATTATTCTCTTTTCCTTTTTCTTTTTGTATATGTTTGTAAAATAGGTAGTTTGTTGTGTCATTCTTGAATGTAGTTATTTTATTTATTTTTGTGGCTGTTCTAAGGATTAAAATATGCCTCTTAATATACCACAAGCCATCGGATGTGGGAGGTCATGGGGAAAGATAGTGAATTTTAACTATGTTAATGTCACAAAAATACGTTCATTCATTCATCAAGCTGCTGTTGTTAAATCTCACCCATTCATCTCATTTTGATAAGTGGAATAAACTAGTTTTCCTATGAGTGCACCTCTGTAGGGGCATGAAATTAAAATCAAAAGATGAGCAATTTCATGGTAGCTTAATGTTTGTTATGAATATAGTAATGTCCTCTCCTTTGTTCTCAGTGGAAAACTATCTGTCCCTCCCAAATCTGTATTACCAAAAGGAGAAACTGCCTTCAAATATATTCAGAGCTTAGTATGGTCCCAGAGCTGCAGGAGATCCCCTTGAGAACCATGAAGAATCTAAACCCACCAATGTCCCTGACACTCGCATCAGCTACCCTTTTGATGTCCCATGAAAGATAAATGGCAAAAACATCTTTTAAGATCTTTCTAAATACCAGGTCCTGAGATGGTAGCTATAAATATGGTGGCATATCCTTGAGGCCAACAAAATTGTTATTATTCTACTACCAATATAAATTAGACTCCTTTGGTGGAGTATTTACCATGACTTCAGCACAAAAATAAGAACTTCTTGTTACTTCATTTAGACTTACTATTACCTTAGTTGTTAACCATTCCTCAATTAACAGGGCCCCACTCTGGCCCTTCTCCTAATCCACTCTTACAAGGAAAGGAGCCAATAGACTCAGAAAGAATATGCCTGCCATAATCCTGAAGCATCCTCTAATCCTGGATGCTAAAGTGAGTAAGTAAGTAAGTAAGTAAGTAAATAAATAAATAAATAAAGTAATAAACCCAAAATGGAGTCCTTTGTGCTAAGCCCTGTATCCCCAAAATGAGACTTAATTATAGTCTTAGCTCTTACAGAAATGGAAACTTAAGCTGATCAGCCAGAAATCACTTCATCAGCACTAACTGGGTAATCTGCCCGATAAACCCCTGTTGTCCAGGAAAGGAAAGTAGCTGCAATGACTAACCCACTTTTTCATGGTATGCCTTCCATTTTCCTACTCCCTTACATCTATAAAAGTTTTTCATCTTGTTCAGAATCTCAGAGTTCCTTTCAATCTGCCAAATGGGATACTGCCCTCTTTGAACTGATATTTCCCCAAATTAACTCAACACTTTCAATAGGTCTCAGTTTATCTTTCAACCTGGCCAATGCTCTGACTGCCAGAGATCATGGAAACCCTTACCCTCCTTCCAAGCCCACTTTCAGAGTACCCAAGTGCATGTTTCTGAGGTCTATTTCCTCCAGGTACATTATAAGCTTGGCACATGCACATTTAGGCCAGGAGGTGATCAAGGGATAGCTGTTCAGGGGTTACAGATGGAACCTGGATGGGTCGTTCATGGTGAGCCAGTGACCTGGGAATGGGCAGAAAAGAAAAACAATGAGCTCTGGGCTAGAGATTACAGACCAGACACAAGTGCTCTATGTTCAAAACTTTGAGGAATTCAAGAATTTTAAATTTTAAATTGGACTTTCAGGTCATTATGAAAATATTAAGGTAAGAGTAAGGTTTTTTATTTAACAGCATGTTAACCTGCCTCCTACTTTTTAAACAGTTAGATATAGGGTGTGATGGACTACATACATACCGATCTTAGCCCTATAATAGTCTGGGATGAGGTGGGGTAATTTCACCTTTGTGCAAGTGAGGAAATCTGAGACTCAAAGTAATTGAATAATTTGGCTAAGGTTACAAGCCAGAAAGAGAAACTAGATCTGTCTGGTTCCAAAGGCTATGAAACAAACATTACATTGTGCTTCCCTTATATTGTAACATCACATTTCTACTATCTGTGGAAACTTCAGCATCACTGGTTTCAAAGATTGCAGTGTTTTGGTGACACCATTCTACCGTGATGGAGTCCAAAGAATATAAAATACAAGCTTAAGGATAGAAAAATATGCTATCTTTTTTGCTTACTCTGCATTTTTAAGAACTCACAAGTAGGTACCTACAAGCATATAGTAGGCATTCAAGAAACCTCTGTTGAGGAATGAATGAATTCAATAATGTTGGTGTTCACAGTCACACTGGTGTGACCTCATATATAATGTATAACTGTCATCCCCCCCACTGATAACACCTCAAGAATAGAGGAGCAATATAATGATTAGAAAATACTCTAATGGGCGATCCATTCTAGGTGTGAGCAAAGGACTTGCTTTCCACAAGGTGATTTATTTTTAAAAAGAAAAAAAAAAGAAGAAAAAAAGAAAAGAAAAGAAAGAAGTACAAAATAATGTCACCCGTTAATATAGGCTTTCATCTGGGAAAGGAAGAGGAATGCCTTTTCTTCGGGTCTGTCAAAGCAACCTATAAAACAACAGAAAACAAAGCAAAAACAAACAAAAAGCCAACTCTGTCAATCATCAATCACTCTGCAATTATAGCATCTTCTCATGACATACATCCTGGGTGATTCAGCAAATGGCAAAATTAGCGCCTCAATTGACTATGAATTATTCAGGTAAATGGTTCATAAACTGAGATTAAAGAGGTGAAAAGGAGCTAGGGCTACAACTTGCCAAAGGGATATGATCTGCTCTGGAAAGTGTACTGCAAAGGCAGGCTCTTCCTTCAGAGGACAAGTACCTGGAGACAGAAGCTATGAACCATGTCAGGAAAATAAATTTGAATCCTGAAAAAGATCAGCATGTCTATGGATAAAAACCTCCACTCACACAGGGCGGTGAGCAATTGGAAGGGTCAAACTGAGGGCTGGCTCTATGGCTGGTGCACCCAAAATGGCTAGTGATAAATAACACCTGAGCTTGGCTCATTCCAGTACTGGTGGGGCTGATTTAATACAAAAAGTTACATTGGTTGTGAAATGAGACTTCACCAGAAGCACGGCATTAATAATCCTTTGTTTTTATGCAGGAGGATTGTATTATCTTTACTATGGGTTTAAAAATCTCCTCTAGGATTTCTGTTCCTTAAGTGTCTCTTGCTAACAGGAGCTTGGTTAAATTGCTTATAAGAACAGAGGAGAGAGGTTGTAAATTGCAGACTTCCCAATTCCCAGAGCTACTCAAGAATCTTGTACAGTTGAGGGACATTAATATCTCATACAACCCTACAGCAATCTTGGGGAAAACACACACACACACAAACCCTTCCTTCCTCCCTACCACATTTTCTGCTGTATTATTTTATCTCAAATAAAAACATTTCACCCCTCATTTTCTTTATGACCTTGGTCATAAAGGATAGGCAGGATAATCTTTTATCACTATCCATTTTAGCTCTAACCTTTGATGATTTCTGGGCTTTTCTGGGAGAGTAAATACTTCTTAATGACTCAGAAGTCTTCATATTCCTGTTTCTCTTCTGATAAGGGTCTCAGCTCCCTACAGGCACCTATGTATGCTAATGGGACAACCAAGAAAACAGGTAAGACAGTGACATATAGTTCCTGACAGTTCAACTAGTTTTGAACAGAGTTATTGTAAGTTTAATGAGAGGCTATTGTCTGGGAGAGTATGCAAATGCAAAGTAGTAGGAGGCATTCTTGAGATCAAATCTCTGCTGCCTTTGGCATGGGACGGAGTCTTCAAGTCTCTAGACTGAAAAATTTATACGACTTGAACACGGGACTTAAACTTCAGAGAACCAGATGCTCCATACTGCTGGTATTTACCAAAGTAGCTGCTGGCCACTGACTGTCCCGGGGGAGCTAATGGTTAATTAAAATAAACAAGCTGGTCAGTTTCTGTGGCAAGAAATAAAGAACTTGGAATAACCCAGAAAAAAATATATCAGAAGGTCATCAGCAATGTATTTACCAATTTTTAAACTTCCCTCAGGGTTTTTCATGTTGACATAATCTCTTATTTGTTCAACAAATACTTATTAAATGTCAGCTTCATGTCATTAATATGCTAGGCACTTTGGAATCAAGGAGAGAATCTAATTCCTGACCTCAGACAACTAATAGTCTAAAGGGGAAAGACCTCACTTTAGCTTAATTACCTCCATAAAGGTCAAATTCTGAGATACTGGACTTCTTAAGACTTCAGCATATAAATTATGGGCAAACACAATTCAGCCCATAAAACCAGATGATGGTGTCCTGGCCAATGAAATACAGGGAAAACTCATATTAACCCCTTATACCACTGGTTCATTAAAAACTACCGTATATGAAATCCAAGCTCTTTCTCCTTCCTGCCATCTTGAGCAAAAATAAACACAGTAATCATGGAAGCCACAAGTTGAAGTAACTAAAACCACAAGAGAAAAATACTGGGATTCTTGATCCAACCTTGGAAGGAGATTAGTCAATCTGCCAGGATCATACACCCTGGACATTACACAAACAAGAAATTAAAAAAAAAAAAAAAGGCTATCCTTAAGCCATTGTACACATTGAATATGTTCAGCAACTAGCTTTGTAAAATAAAATTGTCTTGGGTTGAAAACATACAACATACATATATACATACAGAAATGCTTAAAACTGAGTTACTTATCTTCAAAATAATACTCAAAATATACATTTTCTTCTTTTAACCCAATGGGCTTATTTACTTTGATTTTTAAGACATATCAGGGTTATAATTCTAAGCAAATTCTCTGAAAAAGAGGCCAACAGGGTCCTCAAAGTATTGAGAAAAAGTGTCCACAAATCTCATCTTAGGGATCCCTCGATCACCAAACTGCTCAGCTGTCCTAAGCTTCAAACCATAGCTTTAACTACACCACATCTTTTAAGATAAATTTGTAAAACTTGAGTTGTAGAGAAATGTTGATGAAATGTCTCTAATATTATTTTATAGACTTAACATTTTTGAAGGCTTAACTGGAACCAAACTCTAAATGTCTTTAAAATATGAAATATTTCAAGTTGTTCCCCACTAATTTAAACTAAAATTGTAGTGAAATATTATATTGAGTCATTAAATATCTGCATCTATGTGAAGTTAGGTAGGTCTAGAAAATATAGTCTGAAGAAATATTTCACCAAATTTTCTGACACTGTGACTCATGTAAGTTTTGAAATTTGAATTTTAATACCAAAATTTTGAGATTATAAAAGACAGGCACTATTGATGAGTCATGGGATATTAGGTCTAGGCTATTCCAATTCAATTCAAAGAGCTGGCTTCTAAGTTCTAAATATCTGTTGATGTGTACACTAAATTGAATAGACAAGGAGTCTGAATTATACACATTTAGTGAGATACAATAACAGTATGTATTTTTTGATGTGTCATATTTATTACTTGTCACCTGTATTAGTGGAGATAGGAAAAACATCAAGCTATAAATCAAGTTGTAGGATGTTGATGCCTGGGATAAAATAACTTGTACCTTAGGATAAAGGCACAGGAAGAGAACAATGTAATTGCTTGGAGAACTTTATTAATAACCCAAGGATCAAATGATCAGAACAACTTTGTTATTGCAATGTTCTATGCCAAAAGGCATCTGGCCATATATTTGCCAATTTCCATTTTGCCCAACAGTTCACTGAGTTCTACTGCTGAGTTGTTTCATTTTACTGGAATGTTTAGGACATTGCCAAATCACAAAAGTAACTAATTAAAGAATTCAAACTGGATATTAACTCTTTATAGTATATACAGTTTACAAATATTTTCTCACATTCCATAGGTTTGCCTTTTCGATGACTGTTTCCTTTACTGTGCAGAAACTTTTTAGTGTGATGTAGTCCCACTTGTTTGACTTTTGTGGCCTGTGTTTTTGATGTCAAGTCCCAAAAATTATTGCAAAAACCAATGTCAACAAAACCTATGTTTTCTTCCAGGAGTTCTACAGTTTCATGATATACATTTAATCCATTTTGAGTTGGTTTTGTGTATGGCATAAGATAAAGACCAATTTCATTCTTTTGCACATGAATATCCAGTTTTCCCGACACCATTTAGAGAAAAAACTATCCTTACCCTGTTGTGTACTCTTGGCACTTTGTCAAAGATTAGTTGACTCTATATGCTTGAATTTACTTCTGGGCTTTATTTCATGGGTATATGTGACTGTTTTTATTCCAGTTCCATTCTATTTTGATGATATAGCTTTCTAAGGAACTCCTACAACTCAATAGCAAAATAATTATAATAATCCAATTAAAAATGGGATAAGGAAGACCTACAAATGGCCAAAAGGCACATGAAAAGATGTTCAGTGTCACTAGTCATTGGAGAAATGCAAATCAAAACCATAGTGAGATACCACTTCACAACCATATAGATAGCTATTATCAAAAAGTAAAAGATAATAAGTGTTGGTGAAGATATGGAGAAAAATAACTTTTGTACACTAGATGGGAATATAAATTGGTACAGCCATTATAGAAAACAATATGAAAGTTCCCCCAAAAATTTAAAATAGAACTACCATATGACTCAGAATTCCATTTCTGAGTATATATCCAAAGGAAATACAACCATTATTTAAAGAAATATCTATGCTCCCATGTTTACACAATAGCCAAGATTTGGAAACAACCCAACTGTCCATTGACAAGTGAAATTTTATATATATAAAATTATTATCCAACCTCAACAAAGAAGGGAATTCTGCCATTTGCAACAACATGGATTAACCTAGAGGACACTAGGCTAAGTGAAATAGGTCAGACCCAGAAAAACACATAGTACATGATCTCACTTTATGTGGACTCAAAAAGAAGTCAGATAAGAAAAGAGAGCAGGATAATGGTTACTATGAGGTGGGAGTTAGAGAAAAAAGAGATATATTGGTCAAAGATAAAAGTTTTCAACTGTAAGATGAATACATTCTGTAGCTCTAATATACAATATGGTGGGTATCATTAATAGTAAAGTATTGTGTACTTGAATTTCCAAGAGTAGATCTCAAGTGTTTTCACTACACACACACACACACACACACAAGGTAGGACAGTAAATATGTGAAGGGGTAAATACATTAATTACACTGATTGAGGTAATCATTTTACAATGTACACATATATCAAGACATTATATTGTAAAGCCTAAATATATACAGTTTGTATTAAATAATTCTGGGGGGAAAGTTAAACTGGGACCTCTTGGGGATTGTCAATTTTTTTTTCTGTTGATTTTCTTCTCATCTTTTAGAATAACTTTGTTTAATGAAATTCTGCATGTATTCTCCTCCCCTAGAGTTCATTTGTTTATTAATTTGATCGACAAATACTTATTGAGCCATCTACTATATATTTATCTTAGTAAACTGTTTAGGATACAATTATTAGTAAACCAGGAAAAATCTCTACCTCTGTATAAGTCAGATTATAAAGGAGATAGATAATTAAACAGTAATAATGTAGCTTATATTAGAGTACAAATTTAAACTTGACTGGTTTCAGATCTTTTGAGTTTGTGATGTTCTCTAGCATAAAATAGCAACTGCTTTAGGTTCCTTATTAGTCAATATGGTAGTAGTTATGATTATATATTGCTTAGAAATATGAGAAATGTGTTGCTAACTGTAAGACATTGCTACATCACCTTGTCAATCATAATTTAGAATAATAGGCATCACAGGGTGTCAGAAAACCTAAATTCAAGCCAGATTTAGAAGTTGCATTCTCTTTGGGTGGAAAAATGGATCTCATCTCTCTTTTATTACCTTTTAAATAGGGACTGCATTAGCAGACCCATAAAATGGTGGCAGGAAAGTAATTCTTTTGATAGGTAATTTTTAAAAAATCTCTCTCACCGGTGTGCCTGGGTGGTTCAATTCATCGAGCTTCTGCCTTCGGCTCAGGTCATCATTTCAGGATCGTGGGACTGAGCCCCACTTTGAGGTCCCTGCTATGCATGGAGTCTGCTTCTCCCTTTCCCTCTGTTTCCTCCCCCTTGCTCCTGCTTGTTCTCTCTCAAATATATAAATAAATAATCTTTTAAAAAGTATTCTTCACTAAAGACATTAGGAAAGCCTTCAGATATTTTAGCACATGTCATAAACATGTTAGCTAGTATATATATATATATATATGTAAATATATACATATGTATGTATATATTTACATATATATATATCCACTTATTTTTCTAGAATTATTGTGGTATTTCATAATGCTAACAACTAATTCAACTCTAAAGGTTGCTTTTGTTTGTCGACTTACACAGGGTACGAAAAATAAAGAGATGACCAAAGTAAGGACAAAGGAATAGCTATATGCTTTGACTATTCAATGGCAGTATTTGATTTTCCATTCCTAGACACCTTGGTGGTAAGCAGAGCTGCTTAAGTTGATATAATTTTCAATAATATAGTCATAATATATACTAGAAATTTCCACAGCACAATTTCCTTTGCATCATCTTTTGGATTTGAGGGGACATCAAACATGGGAGCAAAATGAAGAAAATAGGGTTAAATAATTTTGTCCCCTTATAGTTGCTTTCTTTTAAAAATGAGAAAATTGTTCAAAATAATATTAGGGAAATTTAATAACCCTTATTTTATATACATTATGGTCTTTCCCTGCTGTTTTGCTTACTTCTAAATCATGGTAAAACAGGGCTTCTGGGTGGCTCAGTCAGATAAGTGTCAGACTCTTGATTTCAGCTCAGGTCATGATCTTAGCATTGGGAGATCTGGGCCCCACTTCAGACTCTAAGCTGGGCATGGAGATTGCTTACGATTCTTGGCTCCATGCAAGGCACTATATAAGGAAGCATTTCTATTTTCTTTTTTCTTTTTTTTTTCTTTTTTTTTTAGATTTTATTTATTTATTTGACAGACAGAGATCACAAGTAGGGAGAGAAGCAGGCAGAGAGAGAGGAGGAAGCAGGCTCCCTGCTGAGCAGAGGGCTCGATGCGGGGCTCAATCCCAGGACTCTGGGATCATGACCCAAGCTGAAGGCAGAGGCTTTAACCCACTGAGCCACCCAGGCGCCAAAGTTGGATGTTTCTAAAACTTAAGTTGTCTGAGAAACTAACTTACATCAATAAATCTGAATATAGATAGTCATGGCCCATAGGTATTATGATGGTTAAATTTCAATTATGTTAAAAAAAAAAAAGACTTTATTTAGTCACCTGAGATAACAATGATTTTCCTTGTTTCTTAGGGTCTAATAATTTGTGAATACATTCACCATCCATTACGGTGATTTTAAATGTGTAAGTTCCCCAATCCATTAAAATTGGTACTATAGTCTTAAATTCACCTTTATTTCAAGATGAAGTAGATCAGGCTGTAAATGTTACCTGAAAATTGTTTTATTTTCAAATAAAAATAGCTTGAAAATATTTTACAGGTATTTCAGCATTGCCATGAGATATGTGTTGAGATATTAATGCTTGTTCATAAATATCTTTGTGCTGAAATATACAGGGTTATGGTTAAGCTACTATAGGCATAAAACAAATCATTGACCATTTATTTATCCATTCAGACTTCTTCTCTCAAATGAGTGATGGCCCTACATTTGGGCATCTTTTACAACTCTTACATTAAGCTCTTCCATGAGGAGAAAGCAATAAATTTGTACAAAACCCATCTGAGGTATTATTGTCTTCGTAAAAACATTCATTTATGAGTCCCAAACTATAAGTGCTTCTCTCTACCCCCACTCTGAAGTTGCTTGGTGTCTTGAGTCATAAATATGTACAGAAATTCAGTGCCAAAATTAATTAATTTACACTCAAATAAATACAAGTCAGTGAGCAATATGACAAAGTTAGACAACTGTTGCTTTGCAGTAGACATAGTTTCTTCTAATGTGGTGCATATTATAATAAAAAATTGAATTAACATAAGTTAGCTTATTTGATACATAAATACTGAGAACCTACTATGTGTTTAGATGTGTAGACAACAGTGATAAGAAAAATAGACTCATATATAATTTTATCTTCATGCAGAAAGTGTGTGTGTGTGTAGAAGAACTAGGCATTATTCAAATATCACATGCAAAGTAATTAAAATACTAGTTTTAATCACAGATAAATCTAATCTTGTTTGATTCTTCCATTATACACTTTAATTTTTATATTCTCTCCTCTAAATATTTTATAAATGTCTTCTTTTTGAAATTTATTAGTTTTGCATGGTGTTTGTGAAAAGAAAGTAACACAAAAATGAAGCAAGTCAAGGTCTCTGACCCGAGGGAACCTGTAAGCACTTCTAAATATTGGCTTCATTGCTCTGGCAACTTTGAAGAAATTTGCACCTAAAAGCATTGTTGGGAATAAACCAATAAATGACAGAGAATAAATTAAGTCTAAGTATGGTAGCAGCACCAGTCAATGACAGAGAAGTAATAGGACCAGTTCCACTCCCCAATGCCTGGTTAAAGAAACAATAGTTTTCCCATGACTAGGATTGATGACCTATAATTTTACGAAAATATAGCTAGTTTGTCTTCTCCTTTTCGTACAATTCACCCCCTTTAAAAGATAAGACATTTTAAGATGAGGTGGATGTGAAGAATTGAAATCCTTGTGAAAATGACTTCAGAATCAAGCTATTAAAAAAGCAATCACAGAAATAATGACCTTGAATGATGTGCCCAAAGTGAACTTGGAAGAAGGTCTTTGATCAGAACCTAGCCTGAAGGTATGAAGATTCAGGAGAACCTAAGGACAAGCTTTTCATAGCAAGGTCATTTTGAGGTTGCTTTTTAAGGTTACCAATTGAATCTGTTGAAGGGAGGAAAAAAAAGGAGTAATAATACACATTTGTATCATGAAATGTTTTTGCTTTAAACAGTAGCTTTTTAAAATATTTTAGCAATGAAACACTTTCTTGAAACAACATCCAAGTCCAGTACATGAACCAATAATTAATGAAATATTTTGGTGGAAGCTGAGATAGAAGACCCAGCATGAGTCTTGGCATTACCTGCCCTCCACCTTTTCCAGCTCTAGGGGCTCTCAAGTCACCTCTCTATAGTCTCTGTGTCTCCAAGAATACAGGTTTTGGAACCAGGCACAACTGGATTTGAATATCAATTCTTGTATATTATGTATGGAACCTAAATCAAATCAATGCAAAATTTTAAGCTTTAATTTAGTCATCTGTTAAGAATTAATGGCACTAATTTAGTGGGATAATAAAATGAAAAATATTTGCAAAATACTAGGTATAAAGTAAGTCTTCAATAAAGGTGACTTATTATTCTTTTTACTAATACAGTGTGCACTACATTTCACCCTTTGATATACTATCAGCATTCATGGCCAAGATATCAAATTTCCAAAGTTTCTTTTGTTCTGTTTTCTTTTAGGAAGTGTTGAATATATTTATTTGTATCTAAATCTACAAACTCAAATCCAAAATTATTGAACAGTTCTAAATGGATAGGTACATATAGTTTTATTCAGATTATTGATTTTTTGGCAAGGTGATTAAGGAAAACTTGAAAAGCTAATTGATTAGATGACGCTTACTAGCTCAAAAGATTTCTGTGCCTCTTTTTCTCCTTTATTCTTTTAATGTATATTTTTAATGATAGAGAAAATTTCACACATATTCAGTATTTTCCTACTTTGAAGAAAACATTCTCTTAGTTGTTTGTGGCCTCTTTTGACCCCTTTTTAACTAGATATAGATTATAAAAAGTGAAATTGCGTATTTGCCCTTTTTACTATATAAAATTAACATAATTTAGATTTTACTAAAGGAGGATCAATTATGATTTCTTATAACCTATACCCACATTACTTACAGGTCTAAAATTGTATGGTTTTCACCACTCTAGGAATATGTCTGGGATTATAGTGTTCATAATTGTCCCCCATATTTTTATTGTGGCAAAATATTCATAAAATAAAATTTGCCATCATAGCCATTTTTAAGTATACGATTCAGTGACATTAAATAAATTCATAATGTCATATAACTATCACCACTATCCATCTTCATAACTCTTTCATTTTATAAAATTGAATTTGATACCCATTAAATAAAAACTCCCCATTCCTCTTACACTTAAGCCCCTGATAACCACCATTTTACTTTCTGTCTCTAATTTAACCACTCTAAGTGCATCATATAAGTGGAATCATACATGTGTCTTTTTGTGTGTGGATCATTTCACTTAGCATAATGTCCTCAAGGCCCATCAATGTTGTAACATATTGAAGTATTCCCCTCCTCTTTAAGGCTGAATAATATTCCATTTAATGTATATATTCTGCTTCTTCATAGATATGTTCCCACATCTTTTGGCTGTTAATGTCACAAAATTACATCTTTACACCTTCTGTGCCCAAAAACATGAACAAATACTGTTTTAAATTATGCAGAAAAACAACATGTAGCATTACAACCCAAAGCTACAATAACACTAGGTTTTAGGCTAATAATTTTTTAAATAATCTCTTAAATCATGTAGAAAACAAAAAATGGAGTCACAAACTATTGTTGCAATAATATTAGATTTTATAATAGTCCATGTATACCCTTATTGAGATCTTTCATTCTTTATTGCTTCTAGTTACAGTCTAGTATCCTTTCCTCTCACCCTGAAGGCCAGGTCTAAAGGTAACAAGTTCACACAGCTTTTGTTTATCTGTAAATGTCTTAATTTCTCCCTCATTTTTAAATAGCAGTTTTGCCAGATATAGGATTCTTGGCTAATTTCTTTTTTTTTTTTTAAGATTTTATTTGTTGGGGCATCTGAGTAGCTCAATCATTAAGTGGCTGCCTTTGACTCAGGTCATAATCTTGGGCTCCTGGGATCGAACCCCGCATTGGGCTCCCTGCTCAGCAGGAAGCCTTCTTCTCCCTCTCCCACTCTCTCTGCTTGTGCTCCCTCTCTTTCTTATTCTCTCTCTGCCAAATCAACAAATAAAATCTTCAAAAAATTTTAAAAAAATAAAAATTAAAAGATTTTCTTTGTTTTTTTGAGAGAGAGAGTGAGACAGAGAGAGAGAGACTGAGCATAAGCAGCAGGGGCATAGAGAGAGGGAGACATAGACTCCCCACTGAGCAGGAAGCCCAATGGATCTGGAGCAGGACTGCAGGATCATGACCTGAGCTGAAGGCAGCCACTCAACAGACTGAGCCACCCAGGCACCCCCTTGGCTAACTTTTTTTTTTTCTTATAGCATTTTGAATATATTAAGCTATGGTCTTCTGGCCTCCAGTGTTTCTGAAAAGAAATCTGCTGATAATCTTGTGGAGGAGCATTTCTCTATTGGCTGCTTTCAAAATTCACTGTTTTTGGTAGTCAAAAATTTGATTACAATGTGTCTTGGTTCGGATCTCTTTGATTTCAATTTGGTGTTTGTTGAACTTCTTGAATGTTTATGTTCAGCTTTTTCTCAAATTTGTAAGGTTTTCAGCCGTTATGTCTTCAAATGATCCCTCTACCTCTTTTCCTCTCTCTCCTCCTTTTGGGAGTCCTACAGTGCATATGTTTGTCTCTTGATGCTGTCCTACAGATCCTTTAGGTTCTGTTCAGTTTCCTTCAATGTTTTTCTTTCTGTTCTTAGACTTGATAATTTTCATTGTCCTATTTTTAAGTTTATTGAAATAATTCTTCAGCCTACTCAAATCTGCTTTGAAATCTCTCTAGGGTATTTTTAATTTTGGTTATTGTACTTTTCAGCTCCAGACCTTCCAGAGTTTCTACCTACTTATAAGAGTTTCCATTTTGCTCATCCATCATCTTCTTGACTTCCTTCATATCTTCCTTTAGTTCTTTGAGGATCTTTAGGATAACTGTTTAAAAATCTTTGTCTAGTATCTCTGACAGCAGGTTTATTTCAAAGAGTTTCTGTTGTTAATTTGTTTTTCTTATAGTTTGAATGGGTCATATTTTCCTGGGTTTTTTTTTTTATGCCTTGTAATTTGTTGTTGTTGTTGTTGTTCAATATTGGACATTTGAATCTAATAATATGTTAAGTCTGCAAATCTGATTATTCCTTTTCCCCATTATCCTGTTGGTAGTGGTGATGATTATTTCATTTATTGCTTTTGTGCTTTTGATTCTGTGAGCTATCTCTGTGTCATGGATCCGCGTGATGTGTAAACCAAGGTCATCTCATGTTTTGAGTCTGAGCCTTTCCCTTGCTAGACATAGTCAATTTCTAATTTCTCCCAAATATACAGTTGCTTTTGAATGTCCTCATCTTTAATGTCTGGCTTCTAAAAGAGGAAAAAGAGAAAAAGAAGGGTTGGGGTGGGGGGTGCTGGCTCTTTACATCTCCTGGCAATCTCTTCAGACAGAGAGGAAGGAACTAATAACAAAGGGGGGAGGTGTAACAACAATGGTCACCTGCCTCTGTCTGTACTTCAGAGATCAGAAGAAGCAAACAGCAATCACAGCACAGATACTCTATATTGGAGAACAGGTTCTTTTTGGCACACACTGATTTCTGCAAGCTGTGTGCAGGTTGCTCCAGAAACACATGCACAACCGTCTGCCAAAAGTCAGCTGGTGGAGGATGAATGGCTGCTAGACTGCTGGGATGAAATTGATCAAAATTAAGTCTGCTTTACATCCAAGTCTTCCCCTGGAATTTGCAAGCCTTTGATAAATTGCAGAGTTCCAAAGTAGTTATATCAGACAGATTCTGCCAGTGTACTTGTTGTCTAGGTGGGGAGACAAATTCCTGGTGCTTCTTATTCCTCCATCTTGTGGTGTCCATAGTCTTCAGCCCAATTTGGCCATTGAAAGCTTTTTTGTATAGTCCCCATGATGTTGAATAATTTTACTTTAAATAATTCTAGAGGGGAAATTTACCTCTCTCTTTCTCAATTCTATTCTTATACATCTTATATATCTTTATTCTTATTATTCTCTTATTACTTTTATATGTCTCTTAACTCTACAACAGCAAACAATAAAACCACATAAGTTTGAGACTATAATAGTATATTGATATTTAGTTAATAAAATCAAGCTCCAGTGTTCTTGAGTGATATTGCAGATCCACTGAGAGATCTTTACTGTCCAATTCTTCCTTTCCAATACTCCTTGTTAGTTATCAATAGTACCTGTCATCAGAATCTTTAGGACATACATGTAAAACGCTGCTAGTCTCTTGAAAGGCCACCATATTTAAAGGTGATACTTAACTTTGGATAAACTTGAAGGTGAATATAAATATTATCTGTCATATAATTAAAAGCTATCTTTTGAGTGGGTTTTCTGAGATGATTTGTACACATTTTTAAGGGTGTCATTTTATATTTAAATCTTTGTGTTGCTTTTTTTTACTTTATGTGATTATGTAGATTAGCATCCATGATTTCATTACTGCAAATATGATCTTGAATGAGTTAATAAAGCAATAACTTTGTATTATTGTCTACAACATGACCATGAGTTTCATTATTACCACTTTATAGATGAGAATATTTCTTTAATCCTAAACACATTTAACAATGCTGTCATTGTAGCCTCAGTCTTTTTTTTCTTTTGATCCTTACAGCTTTGTGGTAGCACATAGTATGCTTTTGAGAGAAACTTGTTGAAATAAATTAAATCCTAGTACCAAAATAATTTATCTGAAAAAGTGATGCATCTCTGAATCCAAATTAATTTATTTTTACCACTGAAGAATTATGAATCCTGTACAATGAAGAACAGACTAAAACAAATTTGACAAAGATTGCTCTTTGAGCAATAAAAATGTATATTTTTAGGAATATATATCCTGCCTAAGAATAATAATGTATGTTTGTTGAGAATATATTACATACCTTACAAGGTACTTAAAGTTTCCTCATATATAACACAATTGCTATAAGACAGGTGTTACTCTTATCCACATTTTACAGATGAGAAAATTGAGATTGAGAAGTCAAATAACTTGTTCTACATCATGCAACCTGTAGATGGCAAAGCAAGGGCTCTAATTCACAGTAGTTAGTCTCCTTGTACTGTCCCCCAGTGCTCTTACTTTGTATTTATCTCACTGTTGATATGATAAGCTTTTTCCTGAACCATTTCAATGACTAAAAAGAACACAATAGAAGATTTTATAATTATTTTCTATTTTCTCACTTGTGCAATCTGCCATTTTCCTAGGTAATGCTTTTTTGAAATTGAGAGGCATTGTGACTAACTATAGCAGCCCCTGCATTAGAGAGATAAAGGGTGATTTAGATAAGTAGCTAACAATTTGCATTTATCTTAAGAAAAATTATAGCAATGATCTTAATGCAGTTTCTATCACCTCATTGCTCAGAGACCCCTTGCTCAGATAGAGCCTTTGCTGTAAAAAGAGTCACAGACTATGAGTCACAGAAAAAGCAAACACAAAACCACGAGAATCTCTCCCTTTTGTTGCTATTACTTCATTTCTCATCTAAATGATTTGATCTCTTCTTGCTATAGCCAAGTGACTCACAAAAGCTTATAGGATTTACATGACCAATGAAAGTGTTTCTACTGTTATATACAGGTGACAAAAATGTTCTCTAGCTGAAATGATCAAAGAGGGAATCATATTTTTATGCTGATAAAAGATGAAGCTATTTTCTTCAGCTAAACTACACATTAATTTATGTCAACTGAAGAAAGGAAGAAACATCTCCTGATCTTTATCAAATTACTATGGAATTAAGCTTTAGACTTTTTTTGATTGACACATTAATGTGAAAGTAGAGTAAGTTCTGAACTTGATAATAAGAACTTGAGAATAGAAGAGTAAGAACTTGAGAACAGAATTTTAAGACATTTAATACTTAATAATAGATTGCAAAATAACAATATCAGCAGATTATGCTCATACAAAGAAATGAGAAATTAAATTTCTCAGCTGGACAATAAAGAAAAGCACAAGGGCTTAAAATCCTGCTGCCAGTACCTGAAGTTTACTGACAGAGTATATTATATAAATACATGGTTATCCAGATATCCATGAAGAGAATTCAAAGAAATGTTGATGACCTTTTCATTTTAATTTAAATGCATTAAAATATTACAGTAATAATGGGATATAGACTGTTGGAGCTGATCATCTACATTAAGAGAAAAAAAGAAAACTTATGTTATAGATAATTAAAACTCAAAGGGAAAGCTAAAGTAACTTCTGCAAAGTTATACCATGAATTTGTTACAGAATTAGTTGTGATCCAATTCAACGTTTAACTTTTGTGAAAAGATATCTCAAGAGAGACATTCTAATAATACATGAACTTAAGTTCTGGACCAAATCTTTCAGTCATTCTTATCACCTATTGTCACAAATTTATTGCCTTTTGCCATAATTTTCACATACATAGGAGAGATTCAAATTCCATAAATTACTCAAGGTCAGGGAAAAGGCTGCACTTCAGGGAACTATATTGGACAAATTGTAAAACATTAAGCAAGATACATTTCAGTAGAGTCTAGTAAATCTCAAAGTGTAGACCCTGGAAAAGCAGCATCAACATCACCAAAGAACTCATTAGAAATATAGGTTATTAAAATTTAATCTAGACTTTGTGAATCAGATACTCTGGGGATAGGCACAGCATTTTGTATTATATAAAGTCCTCCAGCTGTTTTTTTTTTTTTAAGATTTTATGTATTTATTTGACAGAGAGAAATCACAAGTAGATGGAGAGGCAGGCAGAGAGAGAGAGGGAAGCAGGCTCCTTGCTGAGCAGAGAGCCCGATGCGGGACTCAATCCCAGGACCCTGAGATCATGACCTGAGCCGAAGGCAGAGGCTTAACCCATTGAGCCACCAAGGCGCCCCCCTCCAGCTGGTTTTGATGCAACAATGTTTGATAACACCTGGCAAATAGGAGGAAAAACACCATACTGAAGAATAAAGATATAGATTGCAACTTTAGTCCTAGCATCCAGTAGATGTGCTACCATGGGTAATTAACTTCTCTAAGATTCATTTTCTTCATTTCTAAAATACATCATGTGAAGTTGGAATGAGATAAATTATAGAGAAAATTATAAAGAAACACTTAGGAAAAACTATCAAGTTCTAAACCAGTGGGTCTCAATTCTGGGTGAGAATTTAACCTCCAAAGAACATTTTGTAATGTCTAGATACATTCTTGAGAGTCACAACAGTGGAAGAGGTTGCTACTGACATCTGGTGGGTAGAAGATAAGGATGACACCAAACATACTACAATGAACAAGACAGCCCCCCATAATAAAGGTTCATCAGGTTCAAATGTGCTAAGATTCAGAAACCTTGTACTGAGCCGAAATAATATATAAAAATTATACTCTTATTATCTAATTTACCATCACTTCTACCTCTTTCTCTTTATTTTTCTCCAATTTGTAAATCGCTAAATGGATACTAACACCACCAACATTTATTTTTTAAAAACGTATCATACAAATAAAAGATTTAGGTTAAAAGTTTTTCTGTTTTTTTGTTTTTATCTCTGGAAGTTATTAAACATAAAAACATAAAACAAATGTTTCTTCTGGGGTACGTGGGTATCTCAGTTCTGTTAAACATCTGCATTTGGCTCATAAAAAATGTTTCTTCTGGGGTACCTGGGTATCTCAGTTCTGTTAAACATCTGCATTTGGCTCAGGTCATGAACCCAGGGTCTTGGAACCAAGCCCCACATAAAAAAAAATGTTTCTTCTGGGGTACCTGGATATCTCAGTTCCGTTAAACATCTGCATTTGGCTCAGGTCCTGAACCCGGGATCTTGGAACCAAGCCCCACATGGAGCCCCACCTAAGGTTTCCTGCTCAGCTCCCTCTTCCTCTGCCACTCCCTCTGTCTCTCCCTCTGCTACCCACCCCCACTTGCGCTCTCTCGATCTCTCTCTGTCAAATAAATATTTTTTTTTAGATGTTTCTTCTATCACATGTTTAAAATGTACATTTTCATCATGTGGAAAAGAGATTAAAGTAATTTGAAGAACTTGTTTCAGTTCAGTTCACTGAACTTTTTCATTTGGTTCCCTTCGAAATCTTGGGAAGCAGGCAGACCAATAAAAAGTCTTAGAATCAGAAAAGTTATAATTTTCTAAAGAACCCAGAGTTCCTAGCAAAATTCCTTTTTTCCTAATACATTTCACAAGTTTCAATCAGCTGTTTTGGAATTTGACATGTTAGGCATCATTTATTCCAACTCAGAGATTTCTTGTGGTGATAAGGCAAAGATAGCATTAGTCAGAGGATTAACATATTATTATACCCAATTCCCAAGTCCATAGTCTCACAAGATGACACAAAGAAGGCAGGGGAGAGCAGCCCATTGTGTGTATTGGACTACAGCAAAGGAATTCTGAATTTAGAGCACCTAAGTCTTTTATAATGGGCAGTAAGCACACCTTTTCTTTGCTTCAGAGGAAGACATTACCTCTATCTACCAAGGCAGTTATTATACAGACATTCTTAAAAAGATGTCAGGAACAAAGGGCAGCAATTATCTTCCTTCCAAATGTGAAGAATTATAAAAAGACCATAAAGAATTGTATTCTAAGAGTGGGCAGTTGAGATTCATCTGTATAGAGGGGTACAATTTGGGCTTAAGCTTGACTGAAATTCAAACTGTTTGGTCATGTCTGACAAACTGGGTGGGAGGGACCACCATATGCAGTTCACCTGAGGAAATGAGAATATCTAGCTTAAAAAAAAAAAAAAACTCTTTATTTTAAAATGGCATATGAATCTGATCACAGTAAGGTATCACTCAGAACTGTCACTGGCCTACCTCTCAGGGACTCCTAAACTGCCAGCAAGACCTCGGGATTTAAAGATTGCTCTTTGGTGCGCCTGGGTGGCTCAATCAAAACCTTTGATTTCAGATCAGGTCACAATCTCAGGGTCATAGGATTGAGCCCTGCATTGGGCCCCATGCTGGGTGCGAAGCCTCCTTGAGATTCTCTCTCTCCCTCTCCCTTTTCCACTGCCTGCCCCATGCTCGCTCTCTCTCTCTCTCTCTCTCTCAAATAAATATCTTTAAAAAATAAAATAAAATTAAGTATTAGTCCTCAAGGCAGTTCTGCTTTTACTTCCTTCTAATAATGTGGTCCATGGAAATGCAAAAGGGCTTTCTTTTTTTTTTTTTTTAAAGATTTTATTTATTTATTTGACAGAGAGAGATTACAAGTAGGCAGAGAGGCAGGCAGAGAGAGAGAGGAGGAAGCAGACTCCCCGCTGAGCAGAGAGCCCGATGCGGGACTCGATCCCAGGACCCTGAGATCATGACCTGAGCCGAAGGCAGCGGCTTAACCCACTGAGCCACCCAGGCGCCCCGCAAAAGGGCTTTCTTAACTACAACTTTGCCACACTCATGCCTTAGCTTTGACATTTAAGGAACTTCAGTTGTCAATAACAGCAGCCAGAAGAATATGTAGGCAGTTCCAATGATGTGTCAGAGAGGAGTGGCACTACTCTTACTAAATGAATTTCCTGAAAAAATGTGCATATTCCCATCGGTCTTGTCAGCAATATCCATCTGAGGAACGAGGGTCTCAAACACAATGCACTAATAGTAATAAGGGAGGCCAACACAATGCACTAATAGTAATAAGGGAGGCCAGCTAAGACACCAAGGCCTAGGAGACACAGTAGGAATTACCTCAAGTGACACTTACTTAGAAAAATGAAGCTGATCAAAAGAAAAAGAAATGGTTGGTGACCAAAGATAGAAAAGAGAGACTGAATTCTGTAATAGTTAAAATAGTAATAGACAATAGTATTTAGCAAGTGCTTATGTTCTAAGTATTGTATCTAAGCCTTGTAACAATTTGTTAATATAGGTTATAATAATCTAAGTTTACAAATATTTAGGGTAAATAACTCGTTAGTAGCTAATTTCACTAACACTATATTGAATACCTCAGGAAAAAAAAAAATCTTATTTTACCATCCACTCAACAACCAATACCTTGGAAGTCATTGCCCTTACTCTCTACTGAAATTCTTTGGTAAAGGGCAATGATCAATTTCATCTTCCAAGCCAAAGCCCTTTTCCTAATACTCAGTCACTGACTTTTCTCCAGTAGTTGATAGTAGTAAAGAGCCTTGGCTTCTTTAAACTTATCTTTACATCCGTCTCTTTCTCAATGTTCCCAGATGACTGCATATTTAGGTTCTTTACAGCTTTGTATTCCTCCAATTGCCCATAAACTACAGGAACTCCTGAATTCTGATAGTACCTTCCTGTGCTTTTCTGATGTGCCTCCCTTTGATTATCTCTGCTGCAAGCAGAGGTTCTAATGCAGTCCATTTTACATCTGATTCTGTAGGCCTAGCACTTTCTTCTAGAGCCCCAGAGAAACATTTTTAATCTATACCCGGATATTTCCTCACAAATGACATGATGATATCTCAGTGTCAACATACCAAATAATGAGTCTACCACTTTTTCTATTTCCCAAACCTTTAAGCTAACATCCCTCTTCTCTTTTAAACTCATTTTTTTTATTATTTTCTTATTTTTGATTAATGATACCATTAAGGAAAACTTTGATCTTCTTCTCTTAAAATTCCATCAGTGTTGATCATTCTAAGTGATCATTTTCTTTTTTAATTTTTTTAGTTTTTATAAACATATATTTTTATCCCCAGGGGTACAGGTCTGTGAATCAGCAGGTTTACACACTTCACAGCACTCACCAAAGCACATACCCTCCCCAATGTCCATAATCCCACCCCCTTCTCCCAAACCCCCTCCCCCCAGCAACCCTCAGTTTGTTTTGTGAGATTAAAAGTCACTTATGGTTTGTCTCCCTCCCAATCCCATCTTGTTTCATTGATTCTTCTCCTACCCACTTAAGCCCCCATGTTGCATCACCACTTCCTCATATCAGGGAGATCATATGATAGTTGTCTTTCTCTGCTTGACTTATTTCGCTAAGCATGATATGCTCTAGTTCCATCCATGTTGTCACAAATGGCAAGATTTCATTTCTTTTGATGGCTGCATAGTATTCCATTGTGTATATATACCACCTCTTCTTTATCCATTCATTCATTGATGGACATCTAGGTTCTTTCCATAGTTTGGCTATTGTGGACATTGCTGCTATAAACATTCGGGTGCACGTGCCCCTTTGGATCACTACGTTTGTATCTTTAGGGTAAATACCCAATAGTGCAATTGCTGGGTCATAGGGCAGTTCTATTTTCAACATTTTGAGGAACCTCCATGCTGTTTTCCAGAGTGGTTGCACCAGATTGCATTCCCACCAACAGTGTAGGAGGGTTCCCCTTTCTCCGCATCCTCGCCAGCATCTGTTATTTCCTGACTTGTTGATTTTAGACATTCTGACTGGTGTGAGGTGATATCTCATTGTGGTTTTGATTTGTATTTCCCTGATGCCCAGTGATATGGAGCACTTTTTCATGTGTCTGTTGGCCATCTGGATGTCTTCTTTGCAGAAATGTCTGTCCATGTCCTCTGCCCATTTCTTGATTGGATTATTTGTTCTTTGGGTGTTGAGTTTGCTAAGTTCTTTATAGATTCTGGACACTAGTCCTTTATCTGATATGTCGTTTGCAAATATCTTCTCCCATTCTGTCAGTTGTCTTTTGATTTTGTTAACTGTTTCCTTTGCTGTGCAAAAGCTTTTGATCTTGATGAAATCCCAATAGTTCATTTTTGCCCTTGCTTCCCTTGCCTTTTGCGTTGTTCCTAGGAAGATGTTGCTGCGGCTGAGGTTGAAGAGGTTGCTGCCTGTGTTCTCCTCAAGGATTTTGATGGATTCCTTTCGCACATTGAGGTCCTTCATCCATTTTGAGTCTATTTTTGTGTGTGGTGTAAGGAAATGGTCCAATTTCATTTTTCTGCATGTGGCTGTCCAATTTTCCCAGCACCATTTATTGAAGAGGCTGTCTTTTTGCCATTGGACATTCTTTTCTGCTTTGTCGAAGATTAGTTGACTGTACAGTTGAGGGTCTATTTCTGGGCTCTCTATTCTGTTCCATTGATCTATGTGTCTGTTTTTGTGCCAGTACCATGCTGTCTTGATGATGACAGCTTTGTAATAGTGCTTGAAGTCCGGAATTGTGATGCCACCCACTTTGGCTTTCTTTTTCAATATCCCTTTGGCTATTCGAGGTCTTTTCTGGTTCCATATAAATTTTAGAATTATTTGTTCCATTTCTTTGAAAAAGATGGATGGTACTTTGATAGGAATTGCATTAAATGTGTAGATTGCTTTAGGTGGCATAGACATTTTCACAATATTTATTCTTCCAATCCAGGAGCATGGAACATTTTTCCATTTCTTTGTGTCTTCCTCAATTTCTTTCATGAGTACTTTATAGTTTTCTGAGTATAGATTCTTATCATCTTTGGTTAGGTTTATTCCTAGGTATCTTATAGTTTTGGGTGCAATTGTAAATGGGATTGACTCCTTAATTTCTCTTTCTTCTGTCTTGCTGTTGGTGTAGAGAAATGCAACTGATTTCTGTGCATTGATTTTATATCCTGACACTTTACTGAATTCCTGTATAAGTTCTAGCAGTTTTGGAGTGGAGTCTTTTGGGTATTCCACATATAGTATCATATCATCTGCGAAGAGTGATAATTTGACTTCTTCTTTGCCAATTTGGATGCCTTTAATTTCCTTTTGTTGTCTGATTGCTGAGGCTAGGACCTCTAGTACTATGTTGAATAGCAGTGGTGATAATGGACATCCCTGCCGTGTTCCTGACCTTAGCGGAAAAGCTTTCAGTTTTTCTCCATTGAGAATGATATTTGCGGTGGGTTTTTCATAGATGGCTTTGATGATATTGAGGTATGTGCCCTCTATCCCTACACTTTGAAGAGTTTTGATCAGGAAGGGATGCTGTACTTTGTCAAATGCTTTTTCAGCATCTACTGAGAGTATCATATGGTTCTTGTTCTTTCTTTTATTGATGTGTTGTATCACATTGACTGATTTGCGGATGTTGAACCAACCTTGCAGCCCTGGAATAAATCCCACTTGGTCGTGGTGAATAATCCTTTTAATGTACTGTTGAATCCTATTGGCTAGTATTTTGTTGAGTATTTTCGCATCTGTGTTCATCAAGGATATTGGTCTATAGCTCTCTTTTTTGGTGGGATCCTTGTCTGGTTTTGGGATCAAGGTGATGCTGGCCTCATAAAATGAGTTTGGAAGTTTTCCTTCCATTTCTATTTTTTGGAACAGTTTCAGGAGAATAGGAATTAGCTCTTCTTTAAATGTTTGGTAGAATTCCCCCGGGAAGCCGTCTGGCCCTGGGCTTTTGTTTGTTTGGAGATTTTTAATGACTGTTTCAGTCTCCTTACTGGTTATGGGTCTGTTCAGGCTTTCTATTTCTTCCTGGTTCAGTTGTGGTAGTTTATATGTTTCTAGGAATGCATCCATTTCTTCCAGAATGTCAAATTTATTGGCATAGAGTTGCTCATAGTATGTTCTTATAATAGTTTGTATTTCTTTGGTGTTAGTTGTGATCTCTCCTCTTTCATTCATGATTTTATTTATTTGGGTCCTTTCTCTTTTCTTTTTGATAAGTCGGGCCAGGGGTTTATCAATTTTATTAATTCTTTCAAAGAACCAGCTCCTAGTTTCGTTGATTTGTTCTATTGTTTTTTTGGTTTCTATTTCATTGATTTCTGCTCTGATCTTTATGATTTCTCTTCTCCTGCTGGGCTTAGGGTTTCTTTCTTGTTCTTTCTCCAGCTCCTTTAGGTGTAGGGTTAGGTTGTGTACCTGAGACCTTTCTTGTTTCTTTAGAAAGGCTTGTACCGCTATATATTTTCCTCTCAGGACTGCCTTTGTTGCGTCCCACAGATTTTGAACCGTTGTATTTTCATTATCATTTGTTTCCATGATTTTTTTCAATTCTTCTTTAATTTCCCGGTTGACCCATTCATTCTTTAGAAGGATGCTGTTTAGTCTCCATGTATTTGGGTTCTTTCCAAACTTCCTTTTGTGGTTGAGTTCTAGCTTTAGAGCATTGTGGTCTGAAAATATGCAGGGAATGATCCCAATCTTTTGATACCAGTTGAGTCCTGATTTAGGACCGAGGATGTGATCTATTCTGGAGAATGTTCTATGTGCACTAGAGAAGAATGTGTATTCTGTTGCTTTGGGATGAAATGTTCTGAATATATCTGTGATGTCCATCTGGTCCAGTGTGTCGTTTAAGGCCTTTATTTCCTTGCTGATCTTTTGCTTGGATGATCTGTCCATTTCAGTGAGGGGAGTGTTAAAGTCCCCTACTATTATTGTATTATTGTTGATGTGTTTCTTTGATTTTGTTATTAATTGGTTTATATAGTTGGCTGCTCCCACGTTGGGGGCATAGATATTTAAAATTGTTAAATCTTCTTGTTGGACAGACCCTCTGAGTATGATATAGTGTCCTTCCTCATCTCTTATTATAGTCTTTGGCTTAAAATCTAATTGATCTGATATAAGGATTGCCACTCCTGCTTTCTTCTGATGTCCATTAGCATGGTAAATTCTCTTCCACCCCCTCACATTAAATCTGGAGGTGTCTTCGGGCTTAAAATGAGTTTCTTGGAGGCAACATATAGATGGGTTTTGTTTTTTTATCCATTCTGATACCCTGTGTCTTTTGACAGGGGCATTTAGCCCATTAACATTCAGGGTAACTATTGAGAGATATGAACTTAGTGCCCTTGTATTGCCTGTAAGGTGACTGTTACTGTATATGGTCTCTGTTCCTTTCTGATCTACCACTTATAGGCTCTCTCTTTGCTTAGAGGACCCCTTTCAATATTTCCTGTAGAGCTGGTTTGGTGTTTGCAAATTCTTTCAGTTTTTGTTTGTCCTGGAAGCTTTTAATCTCTCCTTCTATTTTCAATGATAGCCTAGCTGGATATAGTATTCTTGGCTGCATGTTTTTCTCGTTTAGTGCTCTGAAAATATCATGCCAGCTCTTTCTGGCCTGCCAGGTCTCTGTGGATAAGTCAGCTGCCAATCTAATATTTTTACCATTGTATATTACAGACTTCTTTTCCCGGGCTGCTTTCAAGATTTTCTCTTTGTCACTGAGACTTGTAAATTTTACTATTAGGTGACGGGGTGTGGGCCTATTCTTATTGATTTTGAGGGGCGTTCTCTGAACCTCCTGAATTTTGATGCTCGTTCCCGTTGCCATATTGGGGAAATTCTCCCCAATAATTCTCTCCAGTATACCTTCTGCTCCCCTCTCTCTTTCTTCTTCTTCTGGAATCCCAATTATTCTAATGTTGTTTCTTCTTATGGTGTCACTTATCTCTCGAATTCTCCCCTCGTGGTCCAGTAGCTGTTTGTCCCTCTTTTGCTCAGCTTCTTTATTCTCTGTCATTTGGTCTTCTATATCACTAATTCTTTCTTCTGCCTCATTTATCCTAGCAGTGAGAGCCTCCATTTTTGATTGCACCTCATTAATAGCTTTTTTGATTTCAACTTGGTTAGATTTTAGTTCTTTTATTTCTCCAGAAAGGGCTTTTATATCTCTCGAGAGGGTTTCTCTAATATCTTCCATGCCTTTTTCGAGCCCGGCTAGAACCTTGAGAATTGTCATTCTGAACTCTAGATCTGACATATTACCAATGTCTGTATTGATTAGGTCCCTAGCCTTTGGTACTGCCTCTTGTTCTTTTTTTTGTGTTGAATTTTTCCGTCTTTTCATTTTGTCCAGATAAGAGTATATGAAGGAGCAAGTAAAATACTAAAAGGGTGGCAACAAACCGAGGAAAATATGCTTTAACCAAATTAGAAGAGATCTCAAATCGTGAGGGGGGAGAAAGGGGATAGAAAGAGGTTCAAAAAGGAAGAAAGAAAAAAAAAGAAATAAGAAAAAAAAGAAAAGAAAAGAATTTTAAAAAAGAAAACAAGAAAAATATAAAAAAGAAAAAATATATATATTGGATAAACTAGTTAAAAAACGTTAAAAAAGAAAAAGGTAAAAGTTAAAAAAAAATTTAACCAGAAGGCGAGAAAAGAAACAAAAAATGAAAAAGAAAAAAATTAAATTAACTGCAAGACTAAAAAAAATCACAAGGAAAAAGCCATGAGTTCCGTGCTTTGCTTTCTCCTCCTCTGGAATTCTGCTGCTCTCCTTGGTATTGAAACCGCACTCTTTGATAGGTGAACTTGGTCTTGGCTGGATTTCTTGTTGATCTTCTGGGGAAGGGTCCTGGTGTAGTGATTCTCAAGTGTCTTTGCCCCAGGTGGAAACACCGCCCTTATCAGGGGCCGGGGTGAGTAATCCGCTCGGGTTTGCTTTCAGGAGCTTTTGTTCCCTGAGCGCTTTCCGTAGAGTTCCAGAGGACAGGAATACAAATGGCGGCCTCCTGGTCTCCGGCCTGGAGGAGCCAAGAGCCCAGGGCCCCACTCCTCAATGTGCCCTCAGAGAACAGCACCCAGTTACTCCCATCTGCCTGACCTCCAGCCGCGCTCCGAGCTCACCGAGCCTGCGACCGGTTCAAGGTAACACCGAGCTGTGAGCTTACTGTCAGCTCTGTCTCTGTAGCCGGCTTTCCCGTTCCAATACCCGCAAGCTCTGCAACACTCAGACACCCCCGATCCTTCTGTGACCCTGCGGGACCTGAGGCCACGCTGACCCCGCGTGGGCTTTGCCCTGGTTTAGCCTCTGGAGCGATGTCCCTCAGCAGAACAGACTTTTAAAAGTCCTGATTTTGTGTGCCATTGTTCCGCCACTTGCCGGGACCCGGCCCCTCCCCCCGGGGTCTATCTTCCCATCGCTTTGGATTCACTTCTCCACCAGTCCTACCTTTCAGAAAGTGGTTGTTTTTCTGTTTCCAGAATTGCTGTTCTTCTTCTCTTCGATCTGCCGGTGGATTTTCAGGTGTTTGCTATCTAGCTGATCTCCGGCTAGCTGATGTAGTCTCAGCCTGCTACTTCTCCACCATCTTGACTCCTCCCGACATTAACCCCATTCTAAGTGATCTTTAAAAATGTATTTGACTATTAGTATTAAAGGTAACAGCTTTCCAAGAGAAAAGGAAAAAAAATAGGAAAAGAAGATGGAGATTTGATGTGGGAACAACAAGTAACCTAATTAAGCTGAAACTGGGGGTCACTAGGTAGACCCGCTGTAAGGTAAAGCCCATACAATGAGTTGAGGAACATATTACAGTGGCTTTGAATGGCCTGCTAAACAATCACACTTTATTCTGTATTCAAAAGGGGCTCCTCGCACACATATACCAATTTGTTTGTAACTCATCTCACAGTATTTACCTCATTTTACCTGTATTTTTAGTGTTCTGATTTTTATCATCTCTATTTTTAAAATATTCTTATAGCAGAATATTTGTATTGTATTCCCATTTATGTAGTACTCATAGCCCCAGCAAGGGCTTGAAACTTACTGTGGTCATGAAATATTTGCACAGTTGGATGGACCCACAGAGAGTAGAAACAATAAAGAGATGGAAATATTGGCTTGGAAGTTGGTCACCAACTGACAATTTGTTAAATATGAGTTTGGTTAGGTTGCACCCTACAGAGTAAAAATAAGATCAGACATTGTATAATTGTTTGGTGATGTCCATCTACTTCAAGATCCACTTAAAACAAATTGAGGCTAAAACATTCCTTCTCTTCAATCATGTATAATTTTTGGATCTGGTCCAATGAGGATAATGGCCCAAATACAAAAGGCCACATACAAAATAGTTCTTATTAAATAATGCTATTTAATAGTCACAATCAAACTGAACTCATTATTTATTTTCCTGCTCCTGAGTCTGCCCTGTATGGTCTGATATATGAAATAGGAATGTTTTCATTATTGAAGAGTATGATATACCAGTGTGACCCAAACCAGGCTCTACAATTCAAACCAGAAGCACACAGTGTATGGAAAGATACATGGTCCTCCTGGGAAAGCATTAGATACATGGTCCTCCTGGGAAAGCATTAGCATCATGACCTCATAAGAGTTAATGGACAAGAAGAATGACTTCAATGGTCTGTGTAGAAAAACCTGCTGTTTCCTCTCAACACTTGCAAACCCCAATGAAACTTCAGTGATTAATAGTGATTGGATCCAATAATGATTAGGCAAAGCATCTGCCATGGGCAGCTCCTGGGCACTCACATGACCTTCTATGTGTTAATTAAAGACATCAATGATCCAAATAGCATGGTCTGCAGTATATAACCCCACGATATGCAAAAGACACTGCCCTGCTTAGGGAGCCATAAAGAAACAAATCGAGACAGGTTTTCTCTTCAAATCAAAATGTAAATGTAATTTAAATCTAAAAATGACTGTTAGGTTAATTGTACCTATGCTGATGTTGGGCTTATTAATAGGCACAAGTGTATATTTAATTGGGTAAGCCATTCAACCTGTATTGGGGCATAAATACAAATATATATATATATATATATATATATATATATATATATTTGCTTATTTGGGGGCTCTCCCAAAGATTAGTCAATCTTCAAATGCAAATAAGAACATATACAAAGTATTAATAATTCTAAAGAAATTTTGACTCCTCCAAAACTTAACTAGTAGTCTACTCCTGACCAGAAATCTTACTGATAACATAAAATCAACTGACATATAGTTTATATGTTTTATGTATTATCTACTGTATTCTTATGATAAAGTAAGCTAGAGAAAAGAAAATGTTATTAAAGTCATAAGGGAGAGAAAATACATTTAAGGTACTATACTGTATTTATCAAACTAATCTGCATATAAACAGACCCACACAGTTCAAATCCATGTTGTTCATGGGTGAGCTGTATTATCATTATTGCTGTGACTTTTTCTGAATAAAATCTCTGAGTTTGAATTTAGTCCTTAGAGTATGTAAATTCTAAGGTCCAATCTTAAATAATAGCTTTCTAAAAATATTGTAAGAAAGTGGGGTCAGAATAGTGTTCGTACAAGATAGTAGAATGCAGGGGCACCTGGGTGGCTCAGTGGGTTAAGGCCTCTGCCTTCGGCTCGGGCCATGATCCCAGAATCCTGGGATCTAGCCCTGCATCGGGATCTCTGCTTATTGGGGAGCCTGCTTCCCTCTCTCTCTCTACCTGGCTCTCTGCCTACTTGTGATCGGTGTCTGTCAAATAAATAAATAAAATCTTAAAAAAAAAAAAAAAAAGATAGCAAAATGCAGCTAAGGCTAGGGAAGAAACCATCTTCTGCATCTACCTGGAAGGCAATGTTTCTTCATCAAAAGACTTTGGATAACACGGTGCTGCTCTGGGATCTGGAGGACTCTGGAAGCTCTGCGGCAACCTGCTCTGTACCAGATTAGCCGTCGTAAGTGGCTACTGTGATAATGAACAGAAGCTGCAGAGAAACCTGAGAAGAACCCATGCCAAATGAGATTCAGCTGCAGAAGTAATTTACCTGCTCATAATCAAGGTAACAGCAGTGAAATTCACAGGAGAGTAGGAGGCAGGGAAGTAGAAGAGATACATATATCAGCTTCTTGAAATAACTGGGAAGTTATGGTCATAAGAGCCACTAATGGCAAGAAACCACAAAAGATGGGTCATGTTTATTTTGTTTTGTTTTGAAGGGCATGAATGAGAGAAATAGGGAAAATAGGGCATACAGAGATACGTCTTTAATTATGTAAGAAATATGGTAATTCACTACCTATATTTTTGGAAAAATGAAGGACCATAAATTCTCTGATGATCAGCTTCTTAGTGATTTTTCTGAGTTGAGAAATTATATGCTTATTTACCATCCAATAATACATTAATATCCAACCACTAATTCATCTCTGCAAACACGGATTGAGAGGGGGAGCAGAATGTAACCCTGAAACATGCCACTTTGACAAGTGAATCATTTCAAACTGAAAACAATCAAGAGCTGGTTACCTTCCCTTTAACTGCCTTAAAGAATTTAGATAGAGGGTTTGTACCAGGAAAGAACTAATAGCAAAGATATCTTTTTATTACAAAGACTTATCTGCATGACACGACAAAGATTTGTTTACCAAACATTTGTTCTTCTCATCTTCCTATGAATTATTCTCCTCCCCTGTGAAGCCCCAGACCCCTACCGCTTCTCAGGATGGCAATATAAGACTCAACTGCCTAACTGTCTTTGGGTTTCATGTCTTTGGGTTTCCCATATCTAAGAAGAAAAATAAATTTCTTTTTCTCCTGTTAATTTGTCTAATATCAATGTAATTATTAAACCAGCCAAAGAACCTAGGACGGAGGAAGGAGTAAGTTTTCTCCACCTGTACTTACTCTGGCAGAAATTGTAAAACAAAGATGACGAAGACATTGCCCCTTGTTTTTAACAAGCTCATGGTCTAGTCAGGTGTACCCAGTCCTTTAATAGGCCTTATCCAACATGTTTAATGGACTATGTTTTAGACTATGCTAAAAAAAGTACATAATACTTTGAAAACTCAGCATAATGATGAAGGAAAATGAAAATTAATGACGTTTTCCCAAGTGTTTATGTACGCTTTTTTTTTCATTTATATATTTAAAAAGTTACCCATTTCTAGCAGAAAATAAGAACATATACATATATGTCTGCTAATCTAGATTCCTGTCTTGAATTTTATATATATATATATATATATATATATATATATATATATATATATGGCACATTTGCAGGTCTGAAAATGTGTATATTTTGTTTAAATAATCCATTTTATGATATCCAGTTATGCTCTTCAAAAGGAATTATTTTTTGAAGACAGACCTTAGGTAATCATAGATTAAATAAAATGAATCTAGCTTGAAATTGTTACTATAAACATGGAAAATTCAGATCTATTGGGTCAGTTTTGGCTTGTTGATAAATGGTAAATTCAAATGAACAAATCCTTATCAGAAATCTGTAGTATAGCATTGTTTTATCTCTCCGATAGTTTCTTCCCATTCTGCTAGGGCAGAGCCCTGCAATGCTATTGCCTTGTTCCTTCATATTGGAGGTGACAATCAAAACAACCCATCCCTCTGTTCTCATGCATTTTCCAGTGGTAAAAATATGACCAATCCACATCAATCAGGGGTCTTCCTTAGGTCCTTTTTCTATAATGGAAACTAGCAAAAAAAAAAGTGTTCTCTTTCTGTTCATGAGGCTATATTGTATAAAAGCCAGAAACAGCATGTGACCATGGTCTTGGATGTGTGGAGACAGCTGATCCAAGAGAATAAAGTTGAAGCAAAAAGAAGTGGCGATAAAAGACAAAGAAAGAAAAAAAAAAATAGGCCAGATCCAGTGCAAAAACAACAGGCCTGAGGATATCGATATTCCTGCATCCAGTCAATAATGAAACCAGTTTCATCCCCATCTCTTTTTGAAATTTGTTTCATGTACCTTTTCCACTTAAGGCTAATTGAACCAGTTTTCTATTACCTGGTTCAAAATGAGTCCAAATATGTTATTAAAGATATTATAAATTTACAGAATCTGCTCAACAGTCTTTGTTCAGAAAAAGACTGTTTCCATTGACTTCCCTAAGCCTGTGGTAGAATACAGCTGCTCTAACTTTCCAATTGTTCAAACCCTTAAATATCAATTATATAAAAAATCTAAGACAAGTAGTTTTCGTGGAATATGAGACAAAAAATAAATGAAACTTAGAATATTTTATTTGAGGCTATTCTATTAAATAGATATATGAGGTAATAGGATTTTTTAAGAAAGTTAAATGCATTATTTTTGATATTAAATATCAATTTTTTTTTTTTTTACTTTGACTTCAAATTTTACCTAAACCACTATGGGAACAAAATCCCATGAATTTCCACTGACCAAGTAATTATAGCAACTTCTTTTTATATAGTAATGTCTATTTCAAAGTGCTTTAAAATATAATTTGTTTAACTTCATCAAAAAGCTGAGAAGCATATATCATTTTTTAAAGATATTATTTATTTATTTGGCAGACAGAGAACAGAAGTAGGCAGAGAGGCAGGGTGGGGGGGGTGGGGAAGCAGGCTCCCTGCTGAGCAGATAGCCCGATGCAGGGCTCAATCCCAGGACCCTGGGATCATGACCTGAGCTGAAGGCAGAGGCTATAACCCACTGAGCCACCCAGGTGCCCTAGCATATATCATTTTTAATCAGAGTAAGAACACCCTTGTCTAAAGACAAAATACTGGCAAATGGTTTCACAAAAAGGGAGTATATTTCCAAGTCCAGTGTTCAATAACAACAATCTCGAAGCATGAAGTTGTGGTTACTTACATAGATGTTAATCAGCTAGAGAAACTGAAATAACTGCAATGATAATTATAAAAGCCTGGAATGATAATGTGTATACATTGAGATTTAGATCACCTGCCATTCATACCACCTATACTATGCAAGTACCATTTGAAACCAGAGCTGAAGATCAGCTACTAAAGGTACTTCAAGTTGTCAATGTTTGTTGAACAGAATTGCATTAAAGGAAGCCTGATTTGTTCATATATATCTACTTAAGTATTTTATAAGTGACACAGTACCTATACATAAACATTCTAAGCAATTTTGATATGATGGAAAAATTACAATCTGAGCTGAACTACTTAATAAATATACAATCAAGGTAAATTGTAACATGTACTATAAGAGAACAATTGCACTGGACACTTGCTAAAAATATCAAAAAAGACTTTATCCCAGAGGATTATAATAGAGGTCAAGATTATTGTAATTGGGGAGAGAGATTGAATTCAAATTAGCAGAAGAAAAGGCTGAAGAAGGATTTTTTAAAAGCTGGGGTGAGCTAATGGAAAAGTTCAGGAAAATATTAGGGGAGATTTGTGAATGGGACTAGTCCATTATACTTGCCAAATCATCCCTTATCAAAGTTAGATTCCTATCATTTCAAAGACCAGAAGACAGGGGATCTACATTTATTGATGATTACATTTCAAAGGGTGGGCTGCTGGGTCCTTGAGAAAGACGTTCCTGGGTTGTAAAGAATGTATCACATATTCATTGGAAAATTAAATGAAAAATATGAAATTTCTTAATAAATTTATAAAATACCAATGTGAAACTAATAAAGCTTATATCCTATAACAATCGAAATTACTGCAATATAGAAGTAGGATATAAATCAACAAAATTACTTCTTTTCTCCCACATTTCCAACCCTTTGGCCATCTTCAGATTTTTGAAGTTTTATTTTATTTCCAGTAACAATATATTATAGAAGAAATAAAATAAATATTTTGGAATTAGTTGGAACTGAGTTTGAATTTAATTTTTGCATCTACTGGTAACTTTACATAAGTGGATTAAATTTTTTGAGATTTTCTTTTTCATATGTGCTATGTGGCAGGATAAAAATATTTGGAATAAAATATATACCAGATATTAAACAACAAGCATATAATAGGCAACGTACTTCCACATATACACAGGGTTTTATAAATGGTGTTCTTCCTGAAATTCCTTTCCCTGCCCTATTTGTCTGGCTGTCTTCCTGATCTTTACAAGGTCAGCATTTTTTTTCTCATCAAAGCCATACCCTTCTTACTTTTCATCCTGTGTTGGTTTATATGTCCCTGTATATACCTCTATCCTGGCACAGCATTGTATAATAGACTAATAACTCTAACAAACAATGAACAAGTTTTTAGTAAACGTGCTGCTGAAGCGAGCACAACAATGAACAAGTTTTTAAAGAATTATTGTTTAAGTGTTTCCAGTCCAAAATTATTTCATGGACAACTTAGTTTTTCAAATAATTAAGAATAAATAATTCACATGACATGTAAAAATGATGAAGAGTTTTTCAATTCATGTAATGACCCTGGCATAATCCTAAAATCTAAGTAAGAAAAATAATAGCAGAAAATAAAGGAAAATTTCACATGTCCACCCTTCTTATAAGTAGATATAAAGTATCTCAAATAAAATACTAACCTATAACTGAAATAAATAATAACATATGAGACTCAAAAAAGGGTTATTTCATAAATAAATCTGATAGGGAAATATCTTATATAATTCATCACATAAATACGTTAAAGTAGAATAAAAGACATACAAACTTTATAAAAATGTTTAAAAAGCATTTGATGAGATGTAGTGTTGTTATTACTATTATTATTAAAAGTTCTAACTAAACTTGGAATAATGGACACTTAATATGTTGTTTATCTGAATATGTCATTTATCTAGCTTAAAATGATTATCGAAATCAAGATTAATTGTAATATTTTATAGGGGGTATATGAGTAAAGAACAAAATCAGTTACCCACCATCATTGCCATTATAGGGCTGCACTAATTTTCCATTGTCAAGTAACAAATTAGCACAAATTTGGTTGCTTAAAATGACTTCCCTTTATTAGTTCACAGCTCAGTAGATCAGAAGAGTCGGGGGGCTTGGATAGCTTCTCTGATTGGCATCTTACAAAAGTAAAATCAAGGTGACTGGACTCTTACCTCGAAGTTCTGAGGAAGGATTTACTCCTAAATGCATCCAGATTATTGGCTGCATTCAGTTCCTTGAGTTTGGAGGTCTGAGGTCTTCAGCTCTTTGTTGGACGTTCTACAAATTGAAAAGAAAGGATAAATTTTAGGGAGGATATTTTTAATATAAATAACTTTTATACAAAACAAACTAGCAAATACCCAGCAGAAAGCAATTCACAAGTTATAAGCTATTTGGTTAAACTATAAAACAGAAAGAACAATGAGACTCATAAAAATAAAAAAAGAAAAAGAAACACGACATAACTTATTTTCATACCAATAAAAACCAACTTAAAAGAACAAATTGGGCTGTATGTTTCAGGTGTCTTAAAATTATGCCTAGCATTTATTCCAGGAATTTTATCTATTTGTACTTATTCTAAGGGAATGATTAAATATCATGCAAAACTTTATAGTAACAATCAGCCTAACATTTTCTTTTATAATAACAAACTTTGGTGATGTAAAAATGTCCAACACTTCAAGGATGGTTAAATAAATTCAGTACACCTCTCTATGAGAATACCATTAAAACTGGTGACATGGAGGCATATTATTCAATAAACAAAGAGTAGATTCAGGGCGCCTGGGTGGCTCAGTGGGTTAAGCCGCTGCCTTTGGCTCCGGTCATGATCTCAGGGTCCTGGGATCGAGTCCCACATCGGGCTCTCTGCTCAGCAGGAGCCTGCTTCCTCCTCTCTCTCTCTGCCTACTCGTGATCTCTCTTTGTCAAATAAATAAATAAAATCTTTAAAAAAAAAAAAAAAAAGTAGATTCAAAAAGCAAGCAACCAAGAATTTTAGATAGTATATCCCCACTTGAAGAAAAAAAATTATATATATATTATACATATACATATATATGTTATATATATATATATAAATAGTAATTTTGTTCATGCCATAAGATAATTAGTAATATTTATATTATTTTGTTTATTTTCTAAATCAACAATATAGACTGGCTGCAGAACTGTAATTCTCTCCACTAGACTAGGAGCATTTTATTTAAAGATTTAATTATTTACTTGAGATAGAGAGAACATGAGTGGAGTGAGGAGAGAGGGAGAGGAAGAGAGAATCCTCAAGCAGGCCCCCTGCTGGCCAGGGAACTTAATACAGGGCTCCATCCCAGGTCCCTAAGACCATTACCTGAGCCTAAATCAAGAGTCAGATGCTTAACCAACTGAGTCACCAGGTGCCCGTAGAGTAGGAGTATTTTAAAGGAAGGATTTGAGTCTTATTCAAAAACTTCCTTCAGGGTCTGGTTCTGAAGGAGGTGTTCAGTGAATGTGTGCTATATAATTGACCACACTATCAAGCACTTCTTAATTACTCCTTTGCAGTGAGAAAAATGAATTCTGCAAGATTTCTGGATATTCTGTCATTAAATATCTAGCCATTTTATTGGAAAACAGCTCATCTCCTCAAGTATGAAAAGGGACACTTTCAGACTACATCAAAGTAAAATTGTATAAGGTACTTCTCTGTAGCGTGCTAGGTAGAAATAAAATAAAATATGTGACAACATTTGTTACTTGGCAGGGTTCTAAAAACAGTGTTTGACCTAAATACTATGAAACCCAAATTACATTAGTACACATATTGATTAGATGCAGTGGAAAGATTTTTGGGTTTTCTATGTTTTGAAAGGAGCTGGAACAGGACCACTTTTTTTCCCCTTCAATTTTCAAGCAACACTAAATAAGTGTTTTGCAATGAACCATATTCACCTTGTTACTCATTTAGCTTATTTTGTTTGAAAACATTTACATAGTGAAAAGCTGTTAATGGCATACTGATAACCTTGGTGCTATGAGTAAAGAGATTGCTGCTTTGTGCTAAATGTACACTTTACCCTTTTACTTCTTCTAAATACCTCTATTGCTAACGATGTTTTTCCTCCTGAAATTCATATCTCCTAAGTAATCTGCAAATGTAGGAGAGTCATGGCGAGACAATCTCTATTAAAATGAGCTGTCTTCCCCAATCAGCAAATGGAGAGAATTTCATGCAAGGGAAAACTTTGTACTATTAAAGGAAATTGAACTAGAAGTTTTTATTGTCTGATGGGGTATTATCTTATAGGTGATCTAAAGGACAGTTTATTCATCTAATGATCTGCTTTTTTAAGTACATGGACATTAAATTGGCCATTTTTAAATGGATTTTGCAGTGAAAAATACAGGGGGAGACTAAATGTAAATGTTACATAAAATTAACATGTCGAACTAATGTGGATATATATTCTGGTTTTAATATCTACCAAAATGGGCATCTGGGTGGTTCAGTCGGTTAAGGGACTGCCTTTGGCTCAGATCATGATCCCAGGGTCCTGGGACTGAGGCCCGCATCAGGCTCCCTGCTCAGTAGGAGGCCTGCTTCTTCCTCTCCCTCTGCCTGCTACTCCTCCTGTTTGTGCTCTCTCTCTCTGTCAAATAAATAAATAAAAACTTTTAAAAAATATATGCAGCAAAACTTGGACAAATTAATTTAAATTTGGGGTTTTTTTACTGCATTTTACTCTAATATGCAAATTAAATAGTGATGAAATTTATGAGAGTGCTATTTATGAATGCCTCAGGAACTGATGGCTGTGGTGTATTGGCTATAGAAACATTCTTTCTTAGGGCGCCTGGGTGGCTCAGTCGTTAAGTGTCTGCCTTCAGCTCAGGTCATGATCCCAGGGTCCTGAGATCAAGCCCTGCATCAGGCTCCATGCTCAGCAAGAAGCCTGCTTCTCCTTCTCCCACTCCCCTGCATTTGTCCCTTCTCTCACAGTGTCTCTCTCTTAAAAAAAAAAAAAAAAAAGAAAGAAAGAAAGAAAGAAACACTCTTCCCTGACATCCATTGAGATGTGCATCACCTGCTCTGAGCCATGTTATGGGCTAATATCGATTCCTAAATTATAATCCCACTCTTATCTCTGGTTACTATGTCTATCACAGGGCTCTAGCCAGAAAGGGTGTTCTTTTCTTCTTATTTCCCAAATATATTTGAGGTTCCTTGTGGGTTTTATTTGGTTTTGTTTTTGTTTTGTTTTTTAGGATTTTATTTATTTATTTGGAAAGAAATTGGGGAGAGGGGTAGGGTCAGAAGGAGAAGCAGACTCCCTGTTCAGCAGGGAGCCCAGTGCAGGACTTGATCCGGGGATTTTGTGACCTTGACCTGAGCCAAAGGCAGACATTTAACTGACTGAACCACCAGTGTAGCCTATTTGAGGCTCTTTTAACTATTCTTTTCTTTCTCTGATTTAAAAGTTAAGTGAGGAATAGGCCCCAGTCCCTTTTCAGGTATTCACGGCAATGACCAAATTCAAGCATTTAGGTGGAAAGTACTCCCTAGCAGTCTACCCTAGGCTCAGTGAGAATAAATGTTTTCTTATGGTATCTATAAAACACTAGTAGTTCCGGATGGGTCATCAAATAATCTACATGTCATTTTGTGTGCATGTGTATATAAATAATACTTAAATTTTAACATATTTAATATTATAATATATAACTACAAAATATTATCTTTTAATATATAAAATAGATAAATTTTATGTATATACTATGTGTGTGTGTATATGTGTATGTGTGTGTGTGTGTGTGTATATATATATATATATATATATATATATATGTTTGTATGTATAATTTTCCAAGTATCTCACAAATTAGAAATATAAGACAGTTAAATGATTTTTTACCCAGAGAGCCCATTACAGTTTTCATGGTCATTCAAGTTTGGTTTTTTTTTAACTCTCTTAACCATTTTTTAAGAGTGCAGTTCAGTAGTGTTAACTATATTCACATTGCTATGTAAGAGATTTTCAGAACTTTTTTTGTCTTGCAAAATGGAAATTCTATACTCACTGAATAACAAACCTCCCTTTCCCCTTTCCTCCAAATCCTGGCAACAACGATTCAACTTTATGTTTCCAGAATTTGACTACTCTAAATATACCATATAAGTAGGTCATATATTATTTGGGTTTTTTTTTTGTTGTTGTTGTTTTTGTTGTTGTTTTACTTCACCCAGCATAATATCTTCAAGGTTCATACATGTAGTCTGTGATAAAATTTCTTTCTTTTGTAAGCCTGAGTAATACTACATACAGATATAGATAGATAGATGATAGATATGAGAGAGAGATGTATTCCATATTCTCTTTATCCACTACCTGTCAATAGATATTTGAGGTGCTTCCACCTCTTAGCTATTGTGACTAATCCTAGAGTTTAAACGTGCATGAGATTGGAGGCCCCAGAGTGTTCTATGCTGAGGTAGGAGGTGCCCAAGCAAGCTCTCAGAAGACAAAGTGGTATGGACCTGGAGTGTCCCAAAGTGCTTTGGAACTATGTCACCTTGTCACAACAGCTGGAACTACAGTGAGCACTGGCCAGGGAAGTCCTGGTATGCATCATAAGGGAACTGCCTTGGTGGGATGGTTGGGGCTGATATGGCTCAGGCATCTGAGATTTGTTGAGATAGTAGGCCAGGTATAACACCTGGACCCTGCTCTAGTCTGCACTATCAAGGTGCAGGGAAAGTGTAAATCATGGTACTCACCAACCCCTCCACCCAGAGAGAGAGTTCCAGCCACCCATCCAACACCCCACTCCACCTTTACCCTATTGCTATTTCATGGAAGTCTAGGGAAGGATCTTTCATATTTTAGTTCCCTCTTAAACCATAGCTTTTTTTTTTTTTCTTGTACCCCAGAGCAGATAAATCTGCTCCTAGTCTCTCAGTCTTGTCCTTTCCCACTGCCCTTCACAGCTGTGGGTAAGTGTTCCCTTCCTTATGGTATCTTCCATCTCTCTTGCATTCTCTATGTGGCCTCTCTATTATTTGCTGTGCAGAAGCTTTTCAGTCAGACCTCAGTTCTTCAGAAGGAATTTCTCTATAAATATATAGGTTTGGTGTTCGTGGAGGAGTTAAGTTCAAAGTCTTCCTATGTTGCTATCTTGGACCAGAACCCCACAATCATTTAGCTTTTAAGTGTTGTTAATCTACATTGGCAATATTAGAATTATTGGGGTCCTAGAAGAAGAAAAAAGAGAGGGAGGGACAGAAAGTATATTTGAGCAAATCAGAACGGAGAACTTCTCTAATCTGAGAAAGAAAACAGGCATTTAAGTCCAGGAAGCACAGAGAACCTCCTCAAAGTCAGTAAAAATAGATCAACACCCAGACATATTATAGAGAAGCTTGCAAACATCAGAGGTAAAAAGAAAATCCTGAAAGCAGCTTGAAACAAAATGTCCTCAAAACACAAGGGTAGGAACATTAGACTGGCAGCAGACCTATCTGCAGAGACCTGGCAGTTCAGAAAGGACTGGCATGATATATTCAGAGTACTAAATGAGTAAAACAGGCAGCCAAGAGTACTTTTTCGAGCAAGGCTGTGCTTCAGAATGGAAGGAGAGTTAAAGACCTTCCAGGACAAACGGAAACTAAAAGAATTTGTGATCACTAAACCAGACCTGCAAAAAAAATTAAAGGGGATCCTGTAAGCAAAGACAGAGCCCAAAAATAACATAGACTAGAAAGAAACAGAGACAGTATACAAAAACAGGAACTTTATAGGGAATACAATGGCACTAAATTCTTATCTTTCAGTATTACTCTGAATATAAATGGACTAAGTACTCCAATCCAGACACAGGGTTTCAGATTGGATAAAAGAGCAAGATGATTCCATATGCTGTCTATGAGAGACTCATTTCAGACCAAAGACACCTCCACATTGAAAGTGAGGGGTGGAGAAAGATTTATCATGCTAATAATCAGTCTCTGACCCTTGTCTCTCTCTGAATATTCTCCAGACAGCAACTAAAGTAATCATATTAGAATAATTCCAGCAACAAATTGATCATGTCAATTCCCCAGAAAAAAACAAACAACAGGAAAATCTTCATTGGCTCTCTAATTCAAATATAACATTTTTAAAATATTTAATACACCTCAAGACTTTATAGGATATGCACTTTGGCTACTTTGTCATGTGACTCTGATGCCAATCATGCTCTGTAACCTCAACTGAACTGTTCTTTTTTTTCCTAATTCCTCAAACATAGCTGACTTATTCCAAGTTCAGTATGTGTTCTCTCTGCCTATTACTTTCTTTGTCACATCATATTCCAGCTGTCAAAAGAAAGACATTTTCTGAGCCCCAATCTAAGGCACTTAACCCCATTATACCCATGCATAGTTTTCTGTATTTTTGCTTCACAATAATTAAAATTACACATTTATTTCTGTAGTATATATTTTTAAATACTTATCTCTCCACTCTATTTTTAACTCTATAAGGAAAAGAATCATGTCTATTTTATATGACACTTTATTTTTTTTAAATATTATTATTAAGTTTATTTTATTTTAATTCTAGTTTTGTTCCCATACAGTGTTATATTAGTTTAAGGTGTACAATATACTGATTCAGCACTTCTATACAACATTGCTCAGCGCTCCTCATAAATGTACTCTTAATCCCCTTCACCTATTTCACCCATCCCTCCACCAAACTCCCCGCTGATATGCTTTATTTTAAATGAGCTTTTTATCGTTAGCACCTAAGAAGGTACTCAATAAATTTTGTTGAATGAAAAAATAAACTTGTTAAAACCTCTATTTTTCAATCTCAGCATTTAATTGGCTGAGGAAGCCAAGAATAGTCCATTGGACCACTCTTCACTCAAATTCTCTGTTTTCTTTTAATTTAATATCTATGCTATTAAATTAGAGAAAACTCAAGTCTTATTTTTTACCACTGATTAGTCTGACTTGGATTAAACAAATATTCTATATGCTCCCCACTGGAAGTTGTCACTGCCTCCTCTTTTCCTATTTTTTTTCTAAAAGCACTGTTGTTTTCAGGCACTACTCTGAATTTGATGCAGAGGCAGATTTATTCTGTTATTCTAGTGAACATTAAAAAAATTAAAGAATCTCACTCAAAATTTTGATAACATTTAATTCTAATATATTATCATTATATATTAAAAAGTAACATATATATTAATACATATTCAATTAATCATTTCCTTAATAAGTAACCTATATGACACTATCTAGAAATCAGAGGAGTACCAAATAAAAAATCAATATCCCTGCTTTCAAGAAATTGAGAAGGCTGTGGGGATGGATTTATGTATATTTAATGGACCCTTGATAAATATATGAGAAATAGTATTTTGTGTTGTGGGATAGAGTTATTTGGTTTCAGAGGTGTTTTTAATAAGTTAATAAGTTAAAATTCAATAAACCTAGATTATGAATTATAAACAGGTTTCCAATTTTTTTAAATATATTTATCTCATTTTTCACATTTGTCAGACAGTGGATTTTTTTAATGGATACACATATATGTTCCTAAAATATTATGGAGGAAGGCCATTTATAATAAAGTGCCAAATTTTATGGTAAGAACAGATAAGTATAAAAACAGATAAAATGCTGCAAGTGTACACAGGACCAAAAACACAAAGCTGACAGCAAAAAATTCAATTAACATTAAAAGCTCACTACATTTGTTCTTAACAAGATCATACTTGTCTTGGCAGTCTCACAACATAGGTAAGTTAATGGAATAAAGAGAAAATCCTATTAATCACCTTATTTTCCAACACTTATTTAACTGAAAAGTTATTGCAAAAAGGAATTTATTTTTGCTCTAAGTAGCTAGCTCCATGAAGAATCAAGTTTTGGTCTCTGGTTCATCAGTCTTAAACAACATGTGAACCAACTAAGATACCCTGTGGACATTATTACAAACTAATGTTATTTCCTAAATTCACATTGCAAACTCTCAACTTCCTCCACTAAATCATTTCTACTTTTCTTAAAGACAGCTAACTGCTAAATACCTTATGGAAACATCCATATAAAACTAACAGCAGGTAATTTATTTGACTTTCTATATTAAGGAGAAAGCCTAATTGTCTTTTGTGAAGTTGAAAAGGGTGTTTAGAGGGGGAGGAGTCAATATGGCGGAGAAGTAGCAGGCTGAGACTGCTTCAGCTAGCCGGAGATCAGCTAGATAGCTTATCTAAAGATTGCAAACACCTGAAAATCCATTGGCAGATCGAAGAGAAGAAGAACAGCAATTCTGGAAACAGAAAAACAACCACTTTCTGAAAGGTAGGACCGGCGGAGAAGTGAATCCAAAGCGACGGGAAGATAGACCCCGGGGGGGAGGGGCCGGCTCCCGGCAAGCGGCGGAGCAACCGCGCACAAAATCAGGACTTTTAAAAGTCTGTTCTGCTGAGGGACATCGCTCCAGAGGCTAAACCGGGGTGAAGCCCACGCGGGGTCAGCGTGGCATCAGGTCCCGCAGGGTCACAGAGGATTGGGGGTGCTGAGTGTTGCAGAGCTTGCGGGTATTGGAACGGGAAAGCCGGCTACAGAGACAGAGCCGACAGTAAGCTCACAGCTCGGTGTTACCTTGAACTGGTTGCAGGCTCGGAGAGCTCGGAGCGCGGCCGGAGGTCAGGCAGAGGGGAGTAACTGGGCGCTGTTCTCTGAGGGCACACTGAGGAGTGCGACCCTGGGCTCTCGGCTCCTCCGGGCCGGAGACCAGGAGGCCGCCATTTGTATTCCCATCCTCCGGAACTCTACGGAAAGCGCTCAGGGAACAAAAGCTCCTGAAAGCAAACCCGAGCGGATTACTCACCCCGGCCCCTGGTAAGGGCGGTGTAATTCCGCCTGGGCAAAGACACTTTAGAATCACTACAACAGGCCCCTCCCCCAGAAGATCAACAAGAAATCCAGCCGAGACCAAGTTCACCTACCAAGGAGTGCGGTTTCAATACCAAGGAGAGCAGCAGAATTCCAGAGGAGGAGAAAGCCAAGCACGGAACTCATGGCTTTTTCCCTGTGATTTTTTTTTAGTCTTGCAGTTAATTTAATTTTTTTCTTTTTCACTTTTTGTTTTTGTTTTTGTTTTTGTTTTTGTTTTCTCGCCTTCGGGTAAAATTTTTTTTTTTTAACTGTTACCTTTTTCTTTTTTAACGATTTTTTACTAGTTTAACTAATATATATATTTTTTCTTTTTTACATTTTTCTTAGGTGTTTTCCTTTTTTTTTTTTTTAATTCTTTTCTTTTCTTTTTTTTTTTTTTCTTTTTTCTTTTTTTTTCTTTCTTCCTTTTTGAACCTCTTTTTATCCCCTTTCTCCCCCCTCACGATTTTGGATCTCTTCTAATTTGGTTAAAGCATTTTTTCCTGGGGTTGTTGCCACCCTTTTAGTATTTTACTTGCCCCTTCATATACTCTTATCTGGACAAAATGACAAGACGGAAAAATTCAACACAAAAAAAAGAACAAGAGGCAGTACCGAAGGCTAGGGACCTAATCAATACAGACATTGGTAATATGTCAGATCTAGAGTTCAGAATGACAATTCTCAAGGTTCTAGCCGGGCTCGAAAAAGGCATGGAAGATATTAGAGAAACCCTCTCGAGAGATATAAAAGCCCTTTCTGGAGAAATAAAAGAACTAAAATCTAACCAAGTTGAAATAAAAAAAGCTATTAATGAAGTGCAATCAAAAATGGAGGCTCTCACTGCTAGGATAAATGAGGCAGAAGAAAGAATTAGTGATATAGAAGACCAAATGACAGAGAATAAAGAAGCTGAGCAAAAGAGGGACAAACAGCTACTGGACCACGAGGGGAGAATTCGAGAGATAAGTGACACCATAAGACGAAACAACATTAGAATAATTGGGATTCCAGAAGAAGAAGAAAGAGAGAGGGGAGCAGAAGGTATACTGGAGAGAATTATTGGGGAGAATTTCCCCAATATGGCAAAGGGAACGAGCATCAAAATTCAGGAGGTTCAGAGAACGCCCCTCAAAATCAATAGGAATAGGCCCACACCCCGTCACCTAATAGTAAAATTTACAAGTCTCAGTGACAAAGAGAAAATCTTGAAAGCAGCCCGGGAAAAGAAGTCTGTAACATACAATGGTAAAAATATTAGATTGGCAGCTGACTTATCCACAGAGACCTGGCAGGCCAGAAAGAGCTGGCATGATATTTTCAGAGCACTAAACGAGAAAAACATGCAGCCAAGAATACTATATCCAGCTACGCTATCATTGAAAATAGAAGGAGAGATTAAAAGCTTCCAGGACAAACAAAAACTGAAAGAATTTGCAAATACCAAACCAGCTCTACAGGAAATATTGAAAGGGGTCCTCTAAGCAAAGAGAGAGCCTACAAGTGGTAGATCAGAAAGGAACAGAGACCATATACAGTAACAGTCAACTTACAGGCAATACAATGGCACTAAATTCATATCTCTCAATAGTTACCCTGAATGTTAATGGGCTAAATGCCCCTGTCAAAAGACACAGGGTATCAGAATGGATAAAAAAACAAAACCCATCTATATGTTGCCTCCAAGAAACTCATTTTAAGCCCGAAGACACCTCCAGATTTAAAGTGAGGGGGTGGAAGAGAATTTACCATGCTAATGGACATCAGAAGAAAGCAGGAGTGGCAATCCTTATATCAGATCAATTAGATTTTAAGCCAAAGACTATAATAAGAGATGAGGAAGGACACTATATCATACTCAAAGGGTCTGGCCAACAAGAAGATTTAACAATTTTAAATATCTATGCCCCCAACGTGGGAGCAGCCAACTATATAAACCAATTAATAACAAAATCAAAGAAACACATCAACAATAATACAATAATAGTAGGGGACTTTAACACTCCCCTCACTGAAATGGACAGATCATCCAAACAAAAGATCAGCAAGGAAATAAAGGCCTTAAACGACACACTGGACCAGATGGACATCACAGATATATTCAGAATATTTCATCCCAAAGCAACAGAATACACATTCTTCTCTAGTGCACATGGAACATTCTCCAGAATAGATCACATCCTCGGTCCTAAATCAGGACTCAACCGGTATCAAAAGATTGGGATCATTCCCTGCATATTTTCAGACCACAATGCTCTAAAGCTAGAACTCAACCACAAAAGGAAGTTTGGAAAGAACCCAAATACATGGAGACTAAACAGCATCCTTCTAAAGAATGAATGGGTCAACCGGGAAATTAAAGAAGAATTGAAAAAAATCATGGAAAAAAATGATAATGAAAATACAACGGTTCAAAATCTGTGGGACGCAACAAAGGCAGTCCTGAGAGGAAAATATATAGCGGTACAAGCCTTTCTCAAGAAACAAGAAAGGTCTCAGGTACACAACCTAACCCTACACCTAAAGGAGCTGGAGAAAGAACAAGAAAGAAACCCTAAGCCCAGCAGGAGAAGAGAAATCATAAAGATCAGAGCAGAAATCAATGAAATAGAAACCAAAAAAACAATAGAACAAATCAACGAAACTAGGAGCTGGTTCTTTGAAAGAATTAATAAAATTGATAAACCCCTGGCCCGACTTATCAAAAAGAAAAGAGAAAGGACCCAAATAAATAAAATCATGAATGAAAGAGGAGAGATCACAACTAACACCAAAGAAATACAAACTATTATAAGAACATACTATGAGCAACTCTACGCCAATAAATTTGACAATCTGGAAGAAATGGATGCATTCCTAGAAACATATAAACTACCACAACTGAACCAGGAAGAAATAGAAGGCCTGAACAGACCCATAACCAGTAAGGAGACTGAAACAGTCATTAAAAATCTCCAAACAAACAAAAGCCCAGGGCCAGACGGCTTCCCGGGGGAATTCTACCAAACATTTAAAGAAGAACTAATTCCTATTCTCCTGAAACTGTTCCAAAAAATAGAAATGGAAGGAAAACTTCCAAACTCATTTTATGAGGCCAGCATCACCTTGATCCTAAAACCAGACAAGGATCCCACCAAAAAAGAGAGCTATAGACCGATATCCTTGATGAACACAGATGCAAAAATACTCAACAAAATACTAGCCAATAGGATTCAACAGTACATTAAAAGGATTATTCACCACGACCAAGTGGGATTTATTCCAGGGCTGCAAGGTTGGTTCAACATCCGCAAATCAGTCAATGTGATACAACACATCAATAAAAGAAAGAACAAGAACCATATGATACTCTCAATAGATGCTGAAAAAGCATTTGACAAAGTACAGCATCCCTTCCTGATCAAAACTCTTCAAAGTGTAGGGATAGAGGGCACATACCTCAATATCATCAAAGCCATCTATGAAAAACCCACCGCAAATATCATTCTCAATGGAGAAAAACTGAAAGCTTTTCCGCTAAGGTCAGGAACACGGCAGGGATGTCCATTATCACCACTGCTATTCAACATAGTACTAGAGGTCCTAGCCTCAGCAATCAGACAACAAAAGGAAATTAAAGGCATCCAAATCGGCAAAGAAGAAGTCAAATTATCACTCTTCGCAGATGATATGATACTATATGTGGAAAACCCAAAAGACTCCACTCCAAAACTGCTAGAACTTATACAGGAATTCAGTAAAGTGTCAGGATATAAAATCAATGCACAGAAATCAGTTGCATTTCTCTACACCAACAGCAAGACAGAAGAAAGAGAAATTAAGGAGTCAATCCCATTTACAATTGCACCCAAAACCATAAGATACCTAGGAATAAACCTAACCAAAGAGACACAGAATCTATACTCAGAAAACTATAAAGTACTCATGAAAGAAATTGAGGAAGACACAAAGAAATGGAAAAATGTTCCATGCTCCTGGATTGGAAGAATAAATATTGTGAAAATGTCTATGCTACCTAAAGCAATCTACACATTTAATGCAATTCCTATCAAAGTACCATCCATCTTTTTCAAAGAAATGGAACAAATAATTCTAAAATTTATATGGAACCAGAAAAGACTTCGAATAGCCAAAGGGATATTGAAAAAGAAAGCCAACGTTGGTGGCATCACAATTCCGGACTTCAAGCTCTATTACAAAGCTGTCATCATCAAGACAGCATGGTACTGGCACAAAAACAGACACATAGATCAATGGAACAGAATAGAGAGCCCAGAAATAGACCCTCAACTGTACAGTCAACTAATCTTCGACAAAGCAGGAAAGAATGTCCAATGGCAAAAAGACAGCCTCTTCAATAAATGGTGCTGGGAAAATTGGACAGCCACATGCAGAAAAATGAAATTGGACCATTTCCTTACACCACACACAAAAATAGACTCAAAATGGATGAAGGACCTCAATGTGCGAAAGGAATCCATCAGAATCCTTGAGGAGAACACAGGCAGCAACCTCTTTGACCTCAACCGCAGCAACATCTTCCTAGGAACAACGCAAAAGGCAAGGGAAGCAAGGGCAAAAATGAACTATTGGGATTTCATCAAGATCAAAAGCTTTTGCACAGCAAAGGAAACAGTTAACAAAATCAAAAGACAACTGACAGAATGGGAGAAGATATTTGCAAACGACATATCAGATAAAGGACTAGTGTCCAGAATCTATAAAGAACTTAGCAAACTCAACACCCAAAGAACAAATAATCCAATCAAGAAATGGGCAGAGGACATGAACAGACATTTCTGCAAAGAAGACATCCAGATGGCCAACAGACACATGAAAAAGTGCTCCATATCACTCGGCATCAGGGAAATACAAATCAAAACCACAATGAGATATCACCTCACAGCAGTCAGAATGGCTAAAATCAACAAGTCAGGAAATGACAGATGCTGGCGAGGATGCGGAGAAAGGGGAACCCTCCTACACTGTTGGTGGGAATGCAAGCTGGTGCAGCCACTCTGGAAAACAGCATGGAGGTTCCTCAAAATGTTGAAAATAGAACTGCCCTATGACCCAGCAATTGCACTATTGGGTATTTACCCTAAGGATACAAATGTAGTGATCCAAAGGGGCACATGCACCCGAATGTTTATAGCAGCAATGTCCACAATAGCCAAACTATGGAAAGAACCTAGATGTCCATCAACAGATGAATGGATCAAGAAGATGTGGTATATATACACAATGGAATACTATGCAGCCATCAAAAGAAATGAAATCTTGCCATTTGCGACAACATGGATGGAACTAGAGCGTATCATGCTTAGCGAAATAAGTCAAGCAGAGAAAGACAACTATCATATGATCTCCCTGATATGAGGAAGTGGTGATGCAACATGGGGGCTTAAGTGGGTAGGAGAAGAATCAATGAAACAAGATGGGATTGGGAGGGAGACAAACCATAAGTGACTTTTAATCTCACAAAACAAACTGAGGGTTGCTGGGGGGAGGGGGTTTGGGAGAAGGGGGTGGGATTATGGACATTGGGGAGGGTATGTGCTTTGGTGAGTGCTGTGAAGTGTGTAAACCTGGTGATTCACAGACCTGTACCCCTGGGGATAGAGTATTATGCCTCCATCAGAAAGGATGAATACCCAACTTTTGTAGCAACATGGACGGGACTGGAAGAGATTATGCTGAGTGAAATAAGTCAAGCAGAGAGAGTCAATTATCATATGGTTTCACTTATTTGTGGAGCATAACAAATAGCATGGAGGACATGGGGACTTAGAGTGGAGAAGGGAGTTGGGGGAAATTGGAAGCGGAGGTGAACCATGAGAGACTATGGAGTCTGAAAAACAATCTGAGGGTTTTGAAGGGACGGGGGGTGGGTGGTTGGGGTACCAGGTGGTGGGTATTATAGAGGGCACGGATTGCATGGAGCACGGGGTGTGGTACAAAAATAATGAATACTGTTATGCTGGAAATAAAAAAAAAAAAAAGAAAAGGGTGTTTAGAAAACAGCTAGTCTACACAAGCAACCTACCCACTCTGTTGCCTGGTACTAAGAGGACACCCAGGATTCCACCATGACTTACAGCTAAACACACCGAATGCTGTATATTTCTATTTCTTAAATATGCTCTAAGGACAGTAGCACTGATTTAAAAGTATAGTATACCAAGTGTTCTAAAGTTACATAAGCACTGTGGTCAAATTTCATGCTGAAATATGACATTTCTAAGGTTTAAAATTTAAATGTAGTAGTTTCACCTGTTAAAATCACTAAGGGTAATAATAAAAACAAAAACTATTTTGTACTTAATGGAAGTTATTAATATCTTAAGAGTTGCAATAGAAGGTAGTTGTTCAGAATCTTATCAATAAGAAATTTAATTGTTAATATATTGTTGTTATTATTATTATTGTTGTTGTTGTTATTATTATTATTATTGTTATCATTTAATGCCAGTTGGGAGGCCAGGATTATTTGGCACCGGGTATTCCTTTAAATAAATTATTTTCTTGCCTTTCACAAAGCTGGAGCAGTGACAATTGTTTATAATTCAATCTATAGACTAGTTTCACACAAGGGAAGATCTAAATCTTCTTTTTATTTGTAACCTCATAAAACTGATACACCTCTTTTGAGGTAATTAAGCTCAAATCACAAAAGGATTTGGCCACGGGGCTCAAGGGAACTGGTAATAAGATATTCAGCCTTTTATCTCCATGCAGTTGGTGTGAGAGTGTCTTGGGCTGATAATGGATAAAAGCAGCAAGTGTATGCCAATGGATTCAGGGTTCCTGCCAGCCAAGTTCATGATTCCTTCTCTGTTTTCATGTTTCACTTGTGAACTGTCTTCTAATTTATCATTTGAAGGGCAGAATCATGCTATTAAATGCTTCTCTAGTTTAAACATTTGATGATCTTTAAAGTTTATGTTTATCCTCACTATCAACCTTTAGAGTAGTCAGATGTTATGATCCCCAGTGGCTCCACAGACCAATGACACATTCAAGGACACATAAATAATTGTTGACTGAATCAGTACTTGACTTAAAAATGAGCAAAGATGCTGTTTTAAGCCACCCTGATATGGGCAGTTGTAGTGTGAGAGGTTTCCTGGCAAAAATTTCAATGCTAAACTTTATTTTCCCAATTGGAAGATTATAAAGAAAAGGAGCGGGCTACAAGCAGAAAGGGAACTACTCCCTAATGCCTGTGTACAGCAAGCATTTAGTAAAATTTCTTAATAAAATTTCCTTTTATTCTTACAACCTCTGAAAAAGACATTATTAATTTCACTTTACAAACTGTTGAGCTTCAGGTGATGTACTCTGCTGCTTGCTAATAAGAGAGTCTTTCTCCTAGCATTTTGTTTCATAATTTTCAAAATGACAAGATTAGATACTTACAAAATTAACTGAAAGGTGTATCACAATTATAGAAAAAATGTACTTTATGTCTAAAACACAAAGAGGAACAAGAATGTTTTCTTCTCACCAAAGCTATACCTTTTATGCATTTTAACATATCAAAATGTTATGTCTGTACTAATCTTTTCTTGTTATTCAGGCTTATTATGAAAAACTACTCAAATAATATGGAGGTAGATAAAGAAGAATATAAAATTTCATCCATATTTATATAAGAGATAAACCATTTTTAGTGTTCCGATGGGTATCCTAGACCTTTTAAAAAATATTAGTGTATCATATGTGTTAATTTATGAGATTTTTCAACAAATTTAATAGTTAGTTAATAACACCTTTCTCTGTTAAGATACACAGACATCTTTCATGGCTGTATTACAATCCTTGGTATGCAGTGTCAATTTATTAAACTGATCTCTTAAAAAAAATAAACTGATCTCTTACTAGTGGACTTTTTTGTTCATTTCTTGCTATTATAATTAATGTTATAGTAAACATTCCTGCACATTTACTGTAGGTTTTCTTAAGGTAACCTGTTAAAATTGGAATTTCTGGGTCAAAACATATGAACATCACACATACAGCAATATTCATTTATCCATCCATCCATCTATCCATCCATCCATCCCTCATTCATTTAGCAATCCTGAGTATGTTGTATATGCCAGGAATAGTTTTAGATGCTTGTGTTTTATCAGTGAATCAAACAAGCTAAAATATACCTAGGATCTTGAAATAAACATTATATCGAGGGGAGAAAGAACATTAAAAAAAAAAAGTCAAATTAAGGCATTTTATATTATGTTCAACGGTGGTATGTTCAAGGCAAAAATCACCTAGAGTTGGGAGTTTAGGAGTTGAAGACTATAATTTTCAACAGGGTGGCTAGGGTAGAGCTCATTGAGAAACTGTTCTTGAATAAAGAACTGTACATTTTTATTAATTTATACTCCCAGTAATAAAGTACAAGACTGCCTATATTCCCAAATCTTTATTAACACATAGTGTTATCATTTGAATCTTATATACAAAAATGATACCTCACCATTTTTAGACATAATTTGCTTAAATTGAGAGAATGTTGAAGATCTTTTTATACACTTAAGGATCCATTCGTATTTTTTCACTTGAGAATTTGTTATCTGTTCTTTTAGCCCACTTTTCTACTGGCTTATTTACCTTTTTTTGCCTGACAATATTCAAGCATTATTTAAGTAGTTAGGACCTCAACTCCTTTTTTTTCATATATGTTAACATTTCTCCAGTGTATTTGTTTTGTCTTGTTATCTGATTATAATTGTGCCTGAAAACTCAGAAATGACTTCCCTTTCTATCCAAATGCATATCTTATTGCATGAAAGAGGATAAAAATCGTGTCTCACTCTGAAGCCTGTTCTGATTACTCCCACCCTACTATAGCACTACTCAAGATCTATAGTATACAAGGTAATATATTGTTTTCTAATTTGCTTATACATATTTTTGTTCTTCAACAAATGGCCAGCTATACATTCCCAAATTCCCTTGAAGTGATCAAACAATAAAGAATCAAAAGTTGTGTCACCACTTCCTCATATCACAGACCTGTACCCCTGGGGATAAAAATATATGTTTATAAAAAATAAAAAATTAATTTAAAAAAAAAAGTTGTGGAAAATAAAAACAATACAAATAAACAAAATCATGGCTTAAAACACAAATGAGAAAACAGCCAGCCCTGTGCTGTAGCAGTTCATTTTGACATAACCTAGATGTCATCACCAGCCTAGTATGAAATAATGCTGTGTGGGTCTTAGAGATGGCCAACTGCAAATTGATCATCTACCTCAAAGGCCTTACAACTAAAGTTCCTCACACTTCCCTCTCCTAAGGTTTCAGGACAGCAGGGAGTCTATACTATCTTGGCAAGCTCGGGCAAACACAGTCCAAAGCCTTTGACCTCCTGCCTGCTCTTCCCAATCTTAAACCTCCCTCATAAATGAATCTGATGATGAAACCAAACTCATCTTCATAATGAAATCTCAATCTAAAGTAGGAAGGTTGGGTCTGAGAACTAAACATTTATTCCAAGTTGCTCAGGGAACGGAGGTTAACATCACTCGGATGAATGGAGGTCTGTGTGCAACTTGTCCAGGTTGTTTTGCTGAAGACAGAAGAAGATTTCAAACTAGATGGGAATTTGTGTTTTTAATGACTCATTGTCATTCTAAAAGGAGTCAAGATAAGCCCAGTGAGCAATATGGCATTGTACTGAGTTTAAGAAGCTAAATTAGCATGGCATGCAACTTTCCATAATCAAGAGAGTACAATGGCAACACTTTACTAAAATACCTTTGCCATAGAATTAATCTTCTTTATAAAATTTAATTGGATAGAGGGAGATCAATATAACAAGGTATTAAATTACTTGGACGTGTTCTATTCATTCACTCCTTTCAGTTGCATTCAATCATTTACCCTATCTCCTCTCTAACTTGTAGGTGACTGATGCTCTTGAGACCATGTACTTCTCAAGTGGGGGTTATTTAATATGTCAAGTTGTGCCTCATTATTTCATAGACTGCTGATTCATGGTTTCTTTCTGTCATGCCTGGATACTTAACCCACCTCATCTAAAACCTTAGTAAGCAGAAGAGCCTCAAATATAATCATGGCTTTCTTTCTCTTTGCTGTGTTGTGGCACCCTAGAGCCTAGGTTTCCTACTTCTGTTTGTCTACCTAGGTATTTATTCATGCCTTTAAAAATATTATTGAGCTCCTCCCTATGAATCAAATGTTATGTAAGGAATTAAGGATACAGAATTGGTTCATAGAAGGTCACTGCCCCAGAGCTTTTACCATCTTGTGAAGGAGATGGGCATGTAAGCCCGTGTTTAGAGTACATTATGGAAAGATGATCTATGATGGAGTCATATGAGGAGTACTTTGAGAGCACAGGACATGGTAGGGTCCAGTGGGATAAATAGAGGAAGTGAAGCTGAAAAAAAGTACAGAACTCTAATAACGTGTTTGGAACATGAGCTAAATCATGTCCTATCCTCCTTATTCTCAATTACACTTTCTCACTTACTTACAGACTTCAAATTTTCTTGACAGTTATTATTTTGGGGGCTCTTTTCTGGATATTACCTTACTATACATGTCCTGCTTTTTGTAATCCTCCTGTCTTACTGCTCTTCATTAATGGCAAGGATATCACTTTCCGTGACTGTTTTTTCTTCTTTGTTCACTGGTTTGCTAATATATAGACCTAACCCACATTTAGCACAAACCTGACTTAATTTTAATCCCCCAGTGCTAGAATGGCAGATATATTTAAAATATATATCCTGACAAAAATGAGCTTGAGCTCTACTACCTCTCTCTCTGTTTTAAACACAGCTGGCATTCTATTAATAAATGTTAGGCATTATTTTAGTTACTTTCCTGAGCATAGACATTGACACATCTTGTATTCACATTTGGTGCTGAAGTAGTCTGCATTCTCATAATGCAAAAATTCAGGAGAAAAAAAAGTCTAATTTTTTTGCTACATTCTTACTTTAATACATGCCTGCATTTTTTAACACTTAAAACCTATTTGCTAGTCTACCATGAATAATTTTTAAAATGAAAGTATCAGAACATTACCTAAATCCAGAATCACCACCCAAGCCATATTAAATTGAAATTTCAGGGCGCCTGGGTGGCTCAGTGGGTTAAGCCGCTGCCTTCAGCTCAGGTCATGATCTCAGGGTCCTGGGATCGAGTCCCGCATCGGGCTCTCTGCTCAGCAGGGAGCCTGCTTCCTCCTCTCTCTCTCTCTGCCTGCCTCTCTGCCTACTTGTGATTTCTCTCTGTCAAATAAATAAATAAAATCTTTAAAAAAAAAAAAAAAAGAAAATACTTTCAAAAAAAAAGTTGAAATTTCACCAAAAGTTGGCTAATGTGTGTGTTTTAATATTCGCATCACCCTCTTACACTAATGACATTATGTTATAAAACCAAAACAATAAATTAATGATGAGCCATATCCTTTAAAGATAGATAAAAGTTCCTCATTTCCAAGCACTATATTTATTCTTAAGGTGATATATGATATAGGTTTTACACAACAAAAAATTTGAAACATACCTGCAGTAACCTCCATAGACTAAACTTTGTTCAGTTGCTCCAAGTGAATACGTCTGAGGACTTGAGTTGGAATTTTAGAGAATAGATTACATTTTTCACCTAAAATATTAATATATACAATCTCCTTTGCTGATGAGAGAGTAGTAAATTTGATACCACCTAGTTCCATAGTAATGCTAACCAAGAAAACACAAAACTTTATGGTGGTACAATAAGAAATGTTTATTTTTGCTTGCCATCTGTGGGTTATCTGGGCAGTTCTGAAAATAATCTGGCTCTCTGATGCAACTGCAAGTCAAAGAAGCAGTTCTGCTAAACTGGGCTGGACTCCCTTACATATAAATTTGATATTGGCTCTCTAGACTGGTCTTCAATGAATTTAGGGGAAAACTGAGTCTACCTGGCCTCTCATTCTCCATCAGGCAAGCTCAAGCTTATTATCATGGTAGAGACAAGATTTTAAGGGAGGACAGAGGCAAGCAGGGCTGCTTGAAGACTAATTTCAGAAGAAATACATTATCATTTCTTCCACATTCTATTGGCCTTAGCAAGTCACAAGATAAACTATTTCAGTAAATGGGATAGTAGAGCCTACTTCTTGATGGGAGGAGCTTCAGAATCACATTGCAAGGAAATTGTGGAGAATTAGGACCTTTTTCAAAAAGAAAAACTACCATAAACATGGACATTTACTTCTGATGAAAACAAATTAAAAAAAAATGATTATGTGAGACTAATTAAACAAAAATAGGCTTAATTTTTTATTATTTATAATCAATGATAAATTGATGTATTTTCTCTGAATATAATCAAATAGGTGATATGAAAACAAAATATTTTATGTGAAAATGTCATGTCACAATTGTTCCTGTTATTTAATAAAAGACAAATGATCAAGTGATCAATAATATAAAACTGATTAATCTCACTGATGGCATCCACTCTAGAATATTATGCAGTTTTAAAAATAGGTATTAGGTTTATAGAGCAACATAGAAAACAAGGGGAGAAAAGTAAAAAGTAACATTCACAATCAATTAAATATAGAATATCATATAATAATACAGAAAATATATCATAGTTCCCTATAATAATTATTAAAGTGCACTTAATAATAAATAACTCAACTATCTTTTGACTATCTTGCCAAAACTCTGTTTGTACCTTATTTTCTTTATAGGCATTTAAATTTATTTTTATATAAAAATGATAAAATATGGAATTCCTAATGACTTACTATTAAGAATACATAGCAGAGTATATAATTTTTATGAATATAATTAACAAAAAAACAAACCTATGCATGGAAAAAAACTTATGTGTAATAATTATGCAAAAACATTTAATTTTTATGTATTCAAAAGATCTGTTTTGATTTTTTCCATAAATATGTAAAGTAATTGCTCCTTAATCACATGCTGCCTTTACATAAAATTCCAGCATATGTATATTTCTATGATACCCACACAAGGAAAAGAATTTAAGGGCACAAACTTGGAAACCATATTGTGCTGTGAAAATGTTTTGAAATTAGGAAAGTTGACATAAGGATAGGATCCAAGAAAAGCTACTGGCATTTGATCACTGGAAATTATGGAAAAAAGGAAGTAATGATGAATTAGGTCTGACAGTGGTGCCAAGGGAAAGGAATGCTATACCAACCATATGTAAGAATCTCCAGATGTTTGGATCAGGATGATTTACCAGACAACTGTAACTTCTCAAGATTATCTAATTCCTCTGCCTGGTTCATATTCAACCAACCACATAGCTGAGCTAGACTTGTTTACAAAAAAGGTTTCCCTGTTTCCCTGAGTGACTGGACTACCAAATAAATGTTTGATGGTTTGTTTCTGCTTTGGTAATCCTTAAAGTGATAACATTGGTATTAAGTTATAAATTTTTCTCTGGTGAGTTTTAATATACACAGATACTATGATTATTCATTGTGAATTTTTAAATTGTCATGTTTTCCTGAAACCTTAACATTCACAAGATGGCTGTGAGCAACTGACCCAGGTTATCAGGTAACCAGTGCAATAAGGCTGGTGCCTGCCACAAGCTCCTCTTCTTACCCTCCCCTGACTGTGACCTACTGACATTCAAATGCATCAGTAAAATTCCTCAAGTCTTCTGCTTGAGTACTCCACCTTAACTTCCAGTGAAGGCACTTGCCTCCAGGCTCTCTCTCTCTCCCTCTCCTCTACACCTGCTAGGAAAATCCTACCCCTTGAAGCTCCCTCCACATATCCCTCTGAGTGGTGTGCTGTGCTGCCCTCTCCTAGGACCTGAGGGTATCATCTATCTCACTTTCATTTACCTCTTTAGGGTATTATTGCATGTCTACCCTGGACTGACCATTGAAACCTCCTAATTTAGGGCTGCCTGGGCAACTCAGTCAGTTAAGACCCCAGCTCTTGATTTCAGCTCAGGACATGATCTCAGGGTTGTGCAATCAAGCCCTGCATTGGCTCCACACTCAATGGAGAGTCTGCTTGAGATTCTCTCTCCCCCCTCTGTCTGCCCCTCCCCCTGCTCTCTCTCTCGCTCTCTCTCTCTCTCGCTCTCTCTCTCAGATAAACAAAGAAATCTTTAGGAAAGAAAAAAAAAACCTACTTTAAAATAATGTATTTCTACAACAGAGATAAAGGCTGCAGAATCTGGCTGTTAGGCTTCCAGTCCTGTGAAACAAAATACTTAGATCAGTAACAACAGTTTTGAGGTGTAACAGACATCTTTACCACCATTTCACTAGCAGAGGTCAGAGTCAGATGGTTATCACTGGAAATGATATTGGTAGATTCATAAAAATAAATGAATCTGTGATGTCTAAGTGTGCATAGCTAACTTTAAGTGTTATCACTGTGATGGATAATTTTATGTATTAACTTGGCTAGGTAGACCATGGTACCAAATGCTTGGTCAAACACCATTCTATGCTAGGTGTCAAATACCAGAGGTCATTGTGAAGGTATATTTTGATGAGATTATTATTTAAATAAATAGACTAATTCAGATTATCCTCCATAATGCGAATGGCCCTTATCCAATCAGTTGAAAGTCTTAAGAGAAAAAAAAAAAAATGAGGTCTCTCAAGGAGGAGAGGGGCAATATTGCATCCAGACTATCTTCAGACAGTCTGTAACATCAGCTATTTCCTGAGTCTCCAGAGTTCAGACTTGCCAGCCCCCACAATTTTAGGGGCCAATGACTTAAAATCTTTCTCAACCTCTCTCCTTCTCCTTTTCTGTTTCTCCCCATCTCCCTCTCTCTAGATATATGATAGGTAGGTAGGTAGATAGATCAATAGAAACATATAGATATAGACTTTCTCTCTCTCTCTCTCTCTCTCTCACACACACACACACACCCCTTACTTGTTCTGTTTCTCTGGAAAACTTAAAACATCATTTTGTGTTCTGATATATTTTGAGCTATTTTACAATCTATTTCTTATGGTAGCCACAATATTGGAGGCTATCATATCAATCCATCTCTGTGGAAACTCAGGGGGACCATATTATCTTCTAGCCTCCTTTGCAGTTCGGTTGAACCTATGTGACTGAATACTGTCCAGTGGAATGTCAGCAGAAGCAAGGTAAGCCTCTTTCAGGCTTAGTCCTTAAAAGCATCTTACTGAACCTCCAACTCACTCTTCCTCTTACAAAGCAACCCTGAAAGCCATGTATCCCAGATGACAGAAAAACAAATAAAGAAAAGCTCTCTGATCTCATGAGACTCATTTAGGCAAGAAATGAGCTTTTATTATATTTATATTTATTTTTATTATATTTTATTTATTATATGCAGTAATTGAGGTATGGGGGTTTATTTCTTACTGTAGCATAGCACAGTATTGTTATTATGCCATGCATGAGATGAGCTGCTTTCAGCAGTGTGTACTAGCAAAACCAGAATCTGATTGGTCTCAACAATATGGAAATACATTATCTGACATAATAGGAAGAGCATTAGTTGAATATGTTTCACAATTGGTTGAATACATCAATGATGTTACTTACCAAAGGCTATCTTTTAAAAAAAATACCTCTATTCTATGTTCATCAGTCTTTCAGATTTGCCTTCATGCTGGTTCCCCTCATATACATATGGCTGTGGCAGATAGACTTCACAACAAGGTTCACTACTTCCCCAGAATTCCTCAACAGACTTTCCTCATGTCCCATCAGACAGAGCTGAGTTACACCCACTTACACCCTGAACCATCAATGCCAAGAGAATTAGGAACATGATCATTATTTTAAATAAATGAAGATTTCCCTTCCTGGGACTAAAGTTAAGGTATATGTCTCCAGAATCATGTGAAAAAGAAGTACTCATCGGAAGCAAATCAAAGCTCTGTCAATAGCATGAACCAAATTCAAGGTCACTGAGACACTAAGATTTGATATTATGCTATGGACCTATGAAGGGATCATTACCTAAGCTATCTAAGAATCAAGCTACAAACAGGTCAATACTTAAGCTGAAAAATCCTGGCCAAACCCATCACCATTCCTTCAGGGAGAAGGATATACAAATAGTGCCAGATTTACATTAATACATTAGAGGAGACAGGGCAGAATCTGTATGTCCCAAGACTTGAACCATACCCTAACTCTTAAAAAGTTTACCTTTTCTACTATCAGAAGTTGTCAATGATTCCTCCCAGTAGTAAATAGTGGGGACAAAGCTAGTTCTTTCATGAAATTCTCATAAGGAAAAATAAAAAATAATAGGGTGATCTGTGAAATGCCTACTGGGAATTCAATATCAAAATGCATCAATTTCAGCATCAAATGAGAAAAAAAAATACATTTCATAATACATGACTATACCCCTTTACCACCCAAGAGAATAGCAAAAATGAGGGAGGGGGGGAAATTTGGAGAAAGATATGGAAAAGTTATAGAAAAATAAAGGAACAACATTATGACAAAATGTCATTATGCTTCATAAAATTAAGTCTTCTATTGCATGTCAGCCAAGAGCCACATAATCTGTGCTCAAAAAGATAAACCCAATTTATAAAAATTAACCTAAAGCAAATGCAGCTTTTTTGTATATGCTTCTCAGAAGCATACATAAAACGATGCAACATATCAGGATTAGACAGTCATTGTAATTTTTTTGTATTGACTAAACATTAAAACAGCAATAAAACATAACTTATTCAGTTGTTGAGTGTGTTCAAAATACCACTTTATAGAGGTGCAGAGAATGTTAGTGCCCATGGTCTTGACTTTACCTGGGTGCCATTCTATGAAGGTGTGAAGTAGTAAATGTTTGCATGGTGAATTGGGATTTCCAGTTTTAAAAATCTCTCAATTATTGCCTTTGTGACCTTGGGTGATTCACTTAAACTTTCTTGGGTTCTGTTTATTTACCTAGAAAGTAACAGCAATGAATATATTGCTATAAACCTCCAAGAGTTGTGTTATTTAAATAAATATCACCACAAGGTTAGACAAAAGAGCTGATACGAATTATCACTGACATACTATACTGATCAAACATTTATAGTCTTAAAATAACTGCTCGTTCATTAAAATATTATATACCTTATTCAGCATTTGGCAGATCTAAAGCTTTATTCTCTTATTACAATTCAGTTGCTAGTCATGGAGGACCAACTCCTGTACTCAAGTTAGTTAAGAAAGGGCTAATGTCATAGCTTCCATCCTTCCCCTGCTTCATTAAGATATGACTGACAAATAGAGATTACATATATTTAAGGTGTACAACATGTTTTGAAATACATGTACATTGTGAAACGATCACCACAATCAAACTAATAATACCCATCTCTTCACATATTTAACTTTTTTTGGTGAGAACACTTAAAATCTACTTTTTAGCAAATCTCGAATATATGATACCATATTAACTATAGTTACTGAGCTGTACATTATTTCTCTTATCTATCCTGCACCACTGAAACTTTGTACCCTTTGACCAACATCTCTCCTTGACCCCAGTCCCTGGCAGCCACCATTCTACTTTCTGCATCTATAAATTTATGTCTTTAATACGTGTATTATATTAAAAATCAGATAAATGTGTGGGCTTATTTCTGGGCTCTCTGTTCTGTTCCATTGGTCTACATGTCTGTTTTTATAATAGAACCACACTGTAACTTTGCAGTATATCTTAAAGTCAGGCAGTATGATGGTTTCAGCTTTGTTCTTGTTCAAGGTAACTTTGACTATTCTGGATCTTTCATGTTTCCTCATGAATTTTGATTTTTTCTTTCTATTTCCATGAAAAATATCACTGCAATTTTGATAGGGATTATTACACTGACTCTGTCACTCACTTTGATATTGTGGACATTTTAACAATATTAATTATACTGATCCATCAATATAGAGTATCTTTCATCGTTATTTTCTAGTTTTGTGTATAAACCTTTCACCTACCTAGTTAAATTTAATTCTAAGTATTCCACTCTTTTTCATGCTTATATCAATAGGATTGTTTTGTTAATATCATTTTTGGATGGTTCATTATTACTATCTAAAAATGCAACTAATTATGTATGTTGGCTTTCTGTCCTGCAAATTTATTGGATTTATTATTTCTAACATTTTTGGAGGTGGTTAATGGCATCTATAAGGTTTTCTATATAAAGTCATGTCATCTGTAGACAGAGAAAACTTTACTTCTTCTTTTATGATTTGGATGCCTTCTATTTCTTTCTTCTTCCCTAACTGACTAGGATTTCCAGTGGTACGATGAGTAGAAATGGTGAGAGTAGGCATCCTTGTCTTGTTCGTGTTCTTAAAGGAGAAACGTGCAGCTATTCACCATTGATTATGATGATGTGAGTCGTGGGCTTGTGATATATAATCTATATTACGTTGAGGTACATGCTGTCTCTACTTAATTTGTTGGGTGTTTTTAATCATAAAAGGATGCTTTATTTTGTCAATTGCTTTCTCTGCATCTGTTGGATGATTATATGATTTTCATCCTTCATTCTATTAATATGGTATATCACATTTAATAATTTGCCTATGCTGAACCATCCTTGAATCCCAGAGATAAATCCCACTGAACGTGGTGTATAATCCTCTTAATATGCTGCTGAATTAAATTGTCCATAGCAGTTTCTTATGATCCTTTTTATTCCTGTGTTCTCAGACATAAAAATCATCATTTCTCCTCTTTCATTTACAATTTTATTGAATCTTTTTTTTCTTAATATAGCTAAAAGGTGGTTAATTTTCTTTTTAAAAAACAAGTAAATTTTGCCAATCCTCTTTATATTTCTCATCTCCATTTTATTGATTTCTGCTCTAAATTTCATTATTTTCTTCCTTTTGCCAATTTGGGTCTTAGTTTCTTTTTCTAGTTCCTTGAGGTGTAAAATTGGGTTATTTGAGATAATACTTTTTTTTTTCTTAATTTAGTCATTTATCGCTTTTAAGGTTGTTTTTCTGTGTCCTGAAAGTTCTGGTGTGTTGTGTCTCCCCATTATTTTTTGTCCCAAGATGGTTTCTATATCTCTTTTGATTTATTCTTCAACCTACCAGGTATTCATATTCATGTTTTTTGATATCTCCACATGTTTGTGAATTTTCCAATTTTCTTCCTGTTATTGATTTCTAGTTTGATACAACTATGTTCTTGAATTGATTTCAACTTGATACTTGATATGATTTCAACCTCAATTTGTTAAGACTTGCGTCTATGTAAAAATCACTTTTATAATAGAGCTCCTTTCATTAAAATATATTCCAATCAAATCTTGCAAAGGAAAGCTCACTTAGTCCCAAGTCAACAATATAAAAGCAAGGATAAAGAACCATGAGAGACTATGGACTCTGAAAAACAATCTGAGGGTTTTGAAGGGACGGGGGGTGGGAGGTTGGGGTACCAGGTGGTGGGTATTATAGAGGGCACGGATTGCATGGAGCACGGGGTGTGGTGCAAAAATAATGAATACTGTTATGCTGGAAATAAAAATAAATTAAAAAAAAAAAAAGATACACCATAAAAAAAAAAAAAAAAAAAAAAAAAGAACAGGTTCTCTGCTGGGATCGCGTTCAGGACATTGAGAAGGGTGAACAAAAGGGGAGCTAGGTTCCAGGAGTGCCATTGTGCTGTCTGCACCAAAACTTCCACATACTGCCCACCACCCCCAGGCTTGAAATGGTCATCTGGTGGATTGTATGCTGTCCACACTGGTTCTCTCAGAAACAGCCACATGGCCTTCACATTGTTCTTTTCCTCCAGCATGAAGTGGCAATAAATCCCTATAGGAAGAGTTATCATGTCTCCTTTTTCCATGAAAATATGGATCCACTTGTCGTCTTTTTTTCCCACATCAGAGTAGCCACTGCTGTCCAAGACTGGGAAGATTTCATCATCCAGGTGCTCCCCACAGAATATCTTAATCTTTTCTTCGTGATTTGGTTATCTTTGCATACAGTTATTATGTCTGTTCAGGAGTAGGTCTCTCTCTTCAGGTTTTTCTAATTCTGAATCATTCTCATATTTGTCAGCAGTCAACATCTAGTAAAGAACCCCTACCTGGTGCGGCTGCTCCAGGCTTGTTTGGTGTGATGGGGTCACCTGGGGTCATGGATAGACTAATCTTCATACCAGCTCTGCACGACGGCCCAGCTGGGGCACCAGGAGCACCTGCCTGCTTGAATGTCCTGCCTGCTTGCCTGGCCCACTGACCCCACACCATTAGCTGTAGGAGGTGGTGGGGGGAGAGCACCTCTTATATACTTTTGATGATGACTTATTTTTCCTTATACAATGACCTTCTTAGTCTCTTTATGACAGTTTTGATTTAAAATCTGTTTTGTATGATATAGGTGTGGCCATCTCTGTTCTCTCTTGGTTTTCATCTTCATGGAATATACTTTTTCCATTCATTCACTTTCAGCCTATCTGTGTCCTTAAGGCTATAATGAATCTTCTATAGATAGTATATCGTTGGAGTATATCGTTGTTTTTCATCCCTTTAGCCTTTCTATATTTTTGATTAGCAAATTTAATTCTTTTACATTTCTGATAAAGTGAAAGTTTCTCTAGGAGTACTCACCACATACTAGGAAACCCCAATAAGGCTATCACTGGATATCTTAGTAGAAATTTTACAGGCCTGGAGAGAGTAGGAAAATATATCCAGTATGCTGAAAGAAAGGGGGAAAAAGAAAAAAGAAAACTATACCTGGCAAATCTGTCCTTCAAAAATGAAGAGAAAAAGACTTTCCCAGATAAATATATCCACAGGAAGTTTATCACCATGAGACCTATCTTATAAGAAAAGCTAAAGGGGGTTCCTCAAATGAAAATGAAAGAAACTAATCAGCAACATGAAAACATAAAAAAGTATAAAACTCACCATTTAAGGTAAGTATACAGCCAAATTCTGAATACTCCAACACTCTAAATAATTGTAAATAATGTTTAACTCTACTTATGGCCGAGAACATTCTGAAGTACTATTTCATCCATTATATATTAAACTCATCACCACATTCCTCCACCAACAATGTTTATATGCAGCTTATCTGGGATTTTCAAGACAGAGATAGCAGTTGTTTTATTCACTCCTGACATACATAGTGCCATGCCTGACACGTAAAACTAGACCTCAGCTTAAAAAACAGAATAGTTATGGGTTCTATTTAACAGTCTATGTCAGCTCCACTCAGAGTGTGGCCCTCAGGCCAACAGCATTGGCATTACTAGAATTTATTTTAAAATTAAGTTCATGAGTCCTACATAGACTCATAAAATCAGAATACACATAGTTTGGGACCACGCATATCTGTTTTAACAATCTCCAAGTGATGTGTACAGTAGTTAAAGTTTGAGAATCCCTGGACTAGGTAAAATCTTTAAGAGGCAAGTAATATATTTAGAACCTCTATTTTGAAAGTATAATGCCATTTAAAGGCGGACATTATTCTAGTCAAATACATGGACAGATACAGTGGATAGTTAGCACATGTCACATAAAGATAAACTCCTCTGGATTTAGAGTCTATATCTCTTAATTTATTTTCATATTTTACAAAATTAAGTGCCCACTTTTGACACAGTGGTGGTATTAAGGAATGTGCACTGGGTACCACAATAAATTAGAAACTTAGCTTATATCTGAAAAAGAACCTTGCATTATCATAGTGAATTATGACACATAATACATGTACCATAAAAATTCAAATAAAATCACCATCTTGACAAGAAAAAATAACTCAGTAGTCAAGGAATATGATGACAGCTTAGGAGTATTGCTAATATTGAGAAAGACCTTTCGGAAGAAAGCATACTCTGAATTCTTCTTAAATAGAGTATGGGTGCTTTATTACAAAGAAAAATAAGCACTCACTGCACATAACCAACAGCTTAGTAAAAGTTCAAGGGAAAAAAAAAAAGCCACACATTTGGGAAGTCGTAAGGCAGAAACATTGACTATAAGGGAAAATAGAGATTGAGGCACAGAGGAATGTGAGAATAACAATTAAAAAAATAAGCTAGAGATAGAGAACAGATGGAGATATAGCCAGAGGTAGAAAAAAAAAGAGCAAAGGGATCTTGGAGGCAGTTAGCAGAGGATATGTAAACTCCTAAAAATGAAGATGCTTGCTTGTATGGGGGCTTCAGAATTGCTTAGACACTCAATGAGCTGTATGTGAACACATTCACATGCCTCCTACCCACCCATTCTCCCACTGTAGCTACAGACAAAAAGGAGAAGGATGAGAACAGTGCTTGGAACTCTATTCTAAAGACATTTTTGTCGTGGTGTGTAGGATGTATTGAAAATAATAAGGCTGTTTTTAAGATGCCACTCCTTGGCTTTCAATGGGAGAAGTATCACATTCACTATAAGACAACAATCTCCTCAGGAGAATTCAAAATCCTACCCAGGAGAGACATTATTGGAATTATCACCAAGTACCATGTTATTTTAAGAATTGTCTTTTCTTCCCAAATTTCAGAAGGAATAGCAAGTTTTCAGAGTTTTATTACTTTCATAAACATCACTACAAAACAGGCCATTGTTATTTTTTTTTTTAATTAGAGTAATTCTTAGAACAACATCAAACCAAGCTAAAGCTACCTGAGGAGAGAGAAACTAGTCAGTTTTCAACTGCTATAACCACACTCTGTTGACGGACATCTTTACATGGACACATTTATGTTCATGTGAAGTTTAGAAAAAGCAGCTCACAGGCTGCACCAATTTTCAGTGCCAACCCACCAAGTAGCTACAATCATTGCTATTTTAATAACTGTATTCATTTCAAAGAAACCCGAGTAATGCAGCTTTCTGCAAAAGCCTTGAAACTGACTAAGCCCTTAGGGTATCAGCATTTCTCAAGGAAAGAGGTTCACAGTTTACCATGCTATTTATAAGCATATTGAAAGAGAAAGATTAAAAACAGCATTGTAAGTGTCTCCCTACATTTTATGCCTGCCAACTCTTTACTCATATTATAAAAAAGAAAAAAAAAAAGAGTGTAAACTCAGAGGACATTATCTACTCATACCTTGATTAAACTAAGGCAGAAAAATCCATAAGTTTCTGCGCTGCTCTGGAGAAATGCTGTGGAGAGTATCTGATGAAGCCAGTCATTCTGCAAAAGCCCTCACATTTGTGGAGCATGTCATACGTTAAACTAGCTGACCACCTCCATGAAGTCTTCAGAGATCAATCCAGTTCTATACTGATTTCTTTCCTGCTTATAAACACCAGATTATATTCTCAAGTAGCAAATATAAATCTTAATGTGGGTTGATGCTCACCACCGAGACCATATAGTCTTGAAGAAGCTTCCCTTACAGCCCACCCAGGATGCAATGTAGTCTTCTATGCACAGAAGATGCTAAATATTTCAGTTTAAGACTGAGTCATCATGCTTAATGTATTTACCAAAGATTCCATATTTGTCACACAAGAATATTTGACTCAGCCAATATTGTAACCACATGTAATTTGTTTAGGAGCTGAGTACTTTTATAATGGCTGCCAAGGATAATAAATCTAAGCAGAATTCAAAACTCATATTTTGTATTCATTATAAACTTTTCTAAAGTGAGAAAAAGTCCAAGCTTTTTATACCCAACATTTCCAGAGAGAATTTTAGAGGGAATTTTTTTCAAGTTTGGGGAGGAATGAGAAAAACAAGACATTTATAAAACTGACATTTGTGGGGCGCCTGGGTGGCTCAGTGGGTTAAGCTGCTGCCTTCGACTCAGGTCATGATCCGGGATCCTGAGATCCAGTCCCGCATCAGGCTCTCTGCTCTGCAGGCAGCCTGCTTCCTCCTCTCTCTCTTCCTGCCTCTCTGCCTACTTGTGATCTCTGTCCAATGAATAAATTAAATCTTAAAAAAAAAAATGCCATTCATTATGCTATCCTTCATTAAGATTAAATGGGTCATGGGTGCATTGATGATGATTACCAAGCCCAAAAATCCAGAAGTAATCTGCTGAGGCAATATTTGTAATTGGGATTATTGAAAAATCTGGAATAGTAGCCAAAGACATGAATTCTTTATACCTTACTCATTTAGGCTTAGAGGAGGTGACTATTTAGAATCCCAAGATTTCAACCTGGCCAAAGAGAGTTTGGAAGAAAAAAAAAAAAAAATCTGCTCTTCTGAAGAGGAAGTCTACCTTCCATCTTCAAGCTTTATCTTGCAGCAAAATTACTGTGAACGTACTTGGCCAGTTGTATAGAAAATTTCAGTGTCTATGTTTCGGAGGGTCCAGATTTTCTTGGAAAATTCTAGAACTCTATTCAACAGTTGCTAATCTGTAGCAGCCTGTGGTTCTTAAAAGGCATGAAGCACCTTAATGGTGAACACTTCTGAAAACAATGTCACACTCTGCATCCAGTCGCCAAGTGAAAATTCCTCCAGTGTGTAATGGTTTGAACACATTTCTTCTCAAATGTTTGGCATGTTTCTCAAAAGATTAAGTTTATCTCTCCAACATTCCCAAATAACTGCCTTCCTGCATATCCAAGATAATCACAAATTTAATTTTTCAGGCAGGGGAAAAATGATACAATATTAAGGATTGGAAAAAGATCAAGACTGGGCACCAATGTGCTTGGTTTCTAATCTCATCTGTGAAATAATCTTGAGAATAAATATCTTTAGCTCTTTGGTAGTCAGCTAAATAATTTCCATAATCTCACCCAGTCTTTATTCCGTAACATGAGGAGCTTGGAAATTATTCTTTTTTGACCATTATATGATAGCAATATATTGTCAATAAATATCTAAAATACTCTCCATTTCTTTCATCTGTATAATGTGCTGTTTTTTTCCAGACAGATATAAAACTAAGGAACTTATAGATCCTGTATTAATTAGGGTTCCTCTGGTCAAAATTAATAAAATATGAATTGAATTCATTTAAAAACAATAAAATGGATTTTTTAAAAAGATTTTATTTATTTATTTGAGAGACAGAGATCACAAGTAGGCAGAGAGGCAGGCAGAGAAGGAGAGAGGGGAGGAAGCAGGCTCCCTGCTGAGCAGAAAGCCCAATGTGGGGCTCAATCCCAGGACCCCGGGATCATGACCCGAGCCGAAGGCAGAGGCTTTAACCCACTGAGTCACCCAGGCACCCCAAAACAGATTTTTTATAAGTATTAAATAAAATCTAGAATATCATATAGGCCCATCCTGGCACACTCAAGGAAATATGGTCTATTAATCAAACTTAATTATTGATTTAAAAAGTAACTAAAATCTTTATCAAAGCCTCTCAAACAAATTCAAAGAGATGAATTTGTAATTCACAATATTTCTTTAAACTCACCTCTTCTCTAATTCTCAACAACTCCCAAATACTGTCACCAGCCTCCTCCCCTCTTTCAACCCCCACTGAGTCCTCTCCTAATCAAATAGTAAGCCTCCTACCACCATGCAGATCATCCCCATTTCTCCCCTCCTCCCCTTTTTAAAATCCTATAGTCTTGACTATTTTTAATTCCCCCCCTTCCAAAGTAAAGCTCAGCTCTCCTTTTCCTAACGTCAGTTCTCTCTACCAATCCACTCAGAATCAGTAATAAGTCAGGGTACTTAAGTGGAAACTTGGACTCAACTTTAGAAAGTGAAGAGAAAGAGGGGAAAGGAGAGGGCCTATCTCAATGAGGATATTAAAAAGGGAAAAATTTGAAAAGTTTTATAATTTTACATATTCTTTTATTTTCTACATTTTAATGTTCATGGGAAGAGAGAGAGCGGACCCTGAACAATCTGTATGAAGCGTATAACTGGGTCTCTAGAATACAGGAGAAATTGTAGTAGGGATATCTTTCAAGGGTATGTATTTTCAATATCTACTATTTCTCTTGGTACATGTTTGTGTCTCTTGATTTAGAAACTGTTTTTCACTGCATTTTTGTCTTTATATGGGGAAAGCACATTCCCAGTGAGCTTTCCATTTAATGTTATGTATTCAGCTACCCAGAAAGTAAATAATCTCTTTCTCATTGGAGGAGAATCTGATTTAGTTTATAGCTCATGTCCATTCAACATCTAATTTAAAATGGCCAAGGTGATTGGTTCATATTATTCCAAATACATCTCAATATGGATACAAGTAGGATTTCTTAAAATGCAGTGGAGGGTTTGGTCTGCAAAGACAGTGCAGGTGTCCTCAATTATAGGGCAATCATAAATTCCACGTCTGAGTGTAAAATTTCTGATTATTTAGATCATCCCTCTCCTCTTCAGGGTCGTTATTTTAGTTGTATTTCACATATCTCAGTTTTAGTGATGTATCCCTTATTGGAGAGAGAGGGAGATATCTTAAAAATACATTTCTAGAGATAAAATGTTTTGTTCATTACTCATTGTGTATCTTTGCACAATATTGTCACATGTACCAGGTTTCCTAATGAAACTTACTGATTTTTATTTTTACCCAGAACCTTGCTTTCAGAATAGTAAGATATTAAAAAATTTCAATATATTCATTGTAGAGATAATGCAGTGGAGAACCCTATCCAAGACGACACAGCTGGTAAGAAGAAAACACAGCAATTTTATCTCCCCTTACTTTTCATATGATTTCACCTGTGGGCTCAAGCAATGTCAGTTAAACCTGTTCTGTACTTTGGAGGAAGAGTCCACTTAGATTTAACTAGGTTACAGTATCTAATTTTCACAAGAAAGATGAAAGCAACCCAGTAGTTTTGTAATTTAATACAAGTTAATAAGCTAGCTAAATTCATTATTAAGCTAGGAACAAAGATATATGACCCAGGAAATTCATAAAACTCTGGATTTTCTTTGTATCTTAATACCTATGGTAATCGTGAATTCTTCCATGGCTTGAGTTGTACCTAAGAGGTTTAAAAATGACCTTCAATGAAATTCCTACATTCCAGGCATACAGAAAGCATTCATTTAGGATGTAAAACTGGATTTGAACTTCCTTTTGTCAGATTCACCTAGACTTTGCGAGGAGGAAAATGATCATGCTGTCTAACTTGATGATAATAAGTTTGGGAAGGAAGATGGGCAAAGATGGAGTCCAAAGAGGTAACGACATGGTCTAAGAAACCCGCAAAACCCGAAAAGCAAGCAAACTGCAAAAACTTTCTTGGTGATCAAGTTACGTAAAGCCTAGATTTCCAGTCCTCTGCAGGGCAGCAACAAAAGAGCTGGGTTACAGAAAGATCCAGATCCAAGAAGTCTCCAGTCAAGCCACATTCACACAGATAAGTACATATTAGAACATGGGATTAGGTGGGATGGGTTTGGGGTTAGTGGAACTAAGAGGCAAGCCAAGAATATTTATGGATGAGTTGGCAAAAGACAACCAAATTTGGAGGATTTTGTCTTTGTAATAGTTAATTTTATGTGTCAACTTTACTTGGTTAAGGGAAGCCCAGATAGCTGGTAAACTTTATTTCTGGGAGTGTCAGTGACAGAGCTTTTAGAAGAGACTAGCATTTAAATCAGTAAAGAAGCTCCATTCTCACCAATGTGGGCAGGCATCACCCCATCTGTTAAGAGCCCTAAACAGAACTAAAAGGTAGAGGAAGGATACATTCTGTCTCTGTGTCTTCTTGAGCTGGAGCATCCAATTTTATGCGTGTGTGCGTGTGTGTGTGTGTGTGTGTGTGTGTGCCTAATGCTTTTGTTGAACAGGGGCACCCCATGTTTGCCTTCCCTTGGACACTAGAGCTCCTAGTTCTTAACCCTCCAGCTTTGGACTGAAATATACCAGCAGCTGTCCTCATTTACCAGCTTGCAGATAGCATCTTGTAAAGGGCTGTGGTGAGTCTTGAGTGGGCTTCATATGAAACACCACAGTGATTTATGATGCACCACTTAGAATAACTATAGTTTTCAATTGTTGGCTCATGATGATAGGGTTGTAATGAATATATACATTTAAATATATGATGGTCTTTTAAAAGTTGTTTTGGGGTATACATTCTGTGGTCCTGAAATCTTAACAAAATGCTGCTCTTCTTTTATTTAGCCCATCAAGTTTCAAATTAGTCTGGAAAGTCTCTCCCATTCTGTTTCTTCTAAATGCCTCTTTGGGATTTGGCTTTCTCTTTAAAATAGACATTGACTTTCAATAGACAATGACTTTCTCTTTAAAATGGATACACTGAGGCTTGCTGTGACACAGACAACACAAAAAAACTCTGGGATTTTCCTGATCTGAGATTCTTTCTTTTAAGGCCAAAGATCTCTGCTTCCCTCCACTTTGCCAACTCACACTCAATGCTCACTTTCATCCTCACTTTCTCATGATCAGCCTGGATATTAGAAAGAAAGTCCACTGACACAGGATTCCTGGTGAGCAGTAAACACAAAATTAACTTTCTTAAAATTTCAAGATTCATGTCTATGAAAAGAAGAACTGAAAGAGAAAAAGTAAAAGTTCCTAAGCGGGCCCTGTTCTTCTTTTAGATCTATTTAAAATGTTATCTATATCTTTAAAAATACCATATATATAAGATTCATAGCTTATAAGTTATAAAAATAAGCAAATGAGATTTCTAACTCTCTTATCTATAAAATGGGGATGATATTAATTTACTTTAAGGGTGATCATGAAAAGGGAAATAATTATTAAGTGTTGTCTATAAGTGCATGCCCTTATTATTGCAGATGCTCAGCTCCATCGGGGGTCAGCCTTGTTTATTTATTTGTTTGTTGATTCATTTATTTAGAGAACATGAGCAGTGGGGGAGGGGCATGAGGATAGGGAGAGAGAATCTTAAACAGGGTCTACACTCAGCATGAAGCGCGGCACAGGGCTTGATCCCATGGCCCTGAGATCCTGACCTGAGCTGAAATCAAGTGTCGAACAGTGTACTAACTGAGCTCATCTGTGTGGGTGGGCATTTATTTATTTATATATTTATGTGCTTATTTACTTACTTTTAGTTAAAGATTTTATTTTTTGTCAGAGAAAGAGAGAGTATGCACACAAGCAAAGGCAGTGGCAGGCAGAGGGAGAAGTAGGCTCCCTGTTGAGCACGGAGCCTGATGAGGGACCTAATCCCAGGACCCTGGGATCAGGACCTGAGCCGAAGAAGGCAAAGGCTTAAGCAACTGACCCATCCATACAAGTCAACTGTGTGAATATTTAAACAAGAGACTACCCAATACTCAATGTAGTTGAGATGATCACAGCAACTACTCAAATCTTAAACTTGGAAAAATGTAAATTCAGGAGGCTTAGCCCAGACTTAGTGACTCAAAACTTCTGGAGATGAATCTGAATATACATTTTTTTAAGTTCCTCAGTGAATTCTGATAGATGGCCAACTTTGGGTTTTAATGAATAAAATTGCTAAAATTGCTGATATTAATTTTAAGAGCCAATTTTTACTATGTGTTTATGGTTTGCTTGGCACTTTGCTATGTGCAATATATGCTGCATTCTCATAACTATCATAGAAAGAAATAGCTTAATTGCATTTGGCAGATTGGAAAACAGGCACAGAAAGGAGGCAACTCCCCTAAGTTGACAGAGTGGGGGTGGTGACAAAGCTGGGACTGAAACCCAGGTCTTCCCAACTCCAGGACTAGTCCAGTAATCTTAGCCAGTGCACTCTACTATCTGTTCTAAAACACTGTGATACCCTCTTTTCATTTCTTCCCTGTGGAGTTCCATAGTTCCAAAACAACTAAAACCATCTGAACACGTTCTACTTTGATTATGTTTTGAGCAATGGGAATGAATGTGCTCCAAACTGCAAATCTGTGTGAAATTATGGATAAATTTCCCTTAATTTCTTTCTGTTTCATTTATAGTGTCAACACATTGGTAGATTTTAGAATTATCTATGCATTTGAGAGCTAATTAGAAAACTTTAAAAAAAAACGATGAAACAGTCACGAAGCCTTTGTAACTTCTTTTTCTTTTTAAACATGAACAACAGCAAGGGTCCCTTTCCTTTTAGAAAACTACTCATCACCAAAAGAATCTAATGCTTCCCCGCACCAATTTTTCCCCCTTTATTTCCTGGCTTCCATTTTAACTATGTTGCTATTTTCTAGCTATGAGCAGGGATCTGTTGCTGACATAAACTTAGGATCATATTTGAGGGAACAGTTAGAGTTACCAAGAGGATTGATTAACCATGCATTGGATTCTGATCAGTTCTCTGTACAAAAGACCCCAACACAGAGTGGCTTATAGAGCACAACAGTTATTTTTATTTTACATAGCCTATTACAGGGGCTATTACAGAGGGTAAAGCAAGAATCTAGCTTCTTCTATCCTTTGGTCTTTGCCTTCTTTAACATGGGTAGGTACAGAAACCGGTGTTTAAAATTACCCCTTCTGCCTCATTTATCCTAGCAGTGAGAGCCTCCATTTTTTATTGCACCTCATTAATAGATTTTTGATTTCAACTTGGTTAGATTTTAGTTCTTTTATTTCTCCAGAAAGGGCTTTTATATCTCCCGAGAGTCTTTCTCTAATATCTTCCATGCCTTTTTCGAGCCCGGCTAGAACCTTCAGAATTGTCATTGTGAACTCTATCACTCGGCATCAGGGAAATACAAATCAAAACCACAATGAGATATCACCTCACACCAGTCAGAATGGCTCAAATCAACAAGTCAGGAAATGACAGATGCTGGCGAGGATGCGGAGAAAGGGGAACCCTCCTACACTGTTGGTGGGAATGCAAGCTGGTGCAACAACTCTGGAAAACAGCATGGAGGTTCCTCAAAATGTTGAAAATAGAACTGCCCTATGACCCAGCAATTGCACTACTGGGTATTTACCCTAAAGATACAAACGTAGTGATCCGAAGGGGCACGTGCACCCGAATGTTTATAGCAGCAATGTCCACAATAGCCAAACTATGGAAAGAACCTAGATGTCCATCAACAGATGAATGGATCAAGAAGAGGTGGTATATATACACAGTGGAATACTATGCAGCCATCAAAAGAAATGAAATTTTACCATTTGCAACAACATGGATGGAAATAGAGCGTATCATGCTTAGTGAAATAAGTCAAGCGGAGAAAGACAACTATCATATGATCTCCCTGATATGAGGAAGTGGTGATGCAACATGGGGGCTTAAGTGGGTAGGAGAAGAATAAATGAAACAAGATGAGACTGGGAGGGAGACAAACCATAAGTGACTCTTAATCTCACAAAACAAACTGAGGGTTGTTGGGGGGAGGGGGCTTGGGAGAAGGGGGGTGGGGTTATGGACATTGGGGGGGTGTGTGCTTTGGTGAGAGCTGTGGGGTGTGTGGACCTGGCAATTCACGGACCTGTACCCCTGGGGATAAAAATATATGTTTATAAAAAATAAAAAAATTTAAGGGGGAGGAGTTAAGATGGCAGAGAAGTAGCAGGCTGAGACTACTTCAGCTAGCCGGAGATCAGCTAGATAGCTTATCTAAAGATTGCAAACACCTGAAAATCCATCGGCAGATCGAAGAGAAGAAGAACAGCAATTCTGGAAACAGAAAAACAACCACTTTCTGAAAGGTAGGACCGGCGGAGAAGTGAATCCAAAGCGACGGGAAGATAGACCCCGGGGGGAGGGGCCGGCTCCCGGCAAGCGGCAGAGCAACGGAGCACAAAATCAGGACTTTTAAAAGTCTGTTCCGCTGAGGGACATCGCTCCAGAGGCTAAACCACGGCAAAGCCCACGCGGGGTCAGCGTGGCCTCAGGTCCCGCAGGGTCACAGAAGGATCAGGGGTGTCTGAGTGTCACAGAGCTTACAGGTATTAGAACAGGGAACCGGCTACAGAGACAGAGCCGACAGTAAGCTCACAGCTCGGTGTTACCTTGAACCGGACGCAGGCTCGGTGAGCTCGGAGCGTGGCCGGAGGTCAGGCAGATGGGAGTAACTGGGCGCTGTTCTCTGAGGGCGCACTGAGGAGTGGGGCCCTGGGCTCTCGGCTCCTCCGGGCCCCAGGGACCAGGAGGCCGCCATTTGTATTCCCGTCCTCCAGAACTCTACGGAAAGCGCTCAGGGAGCAAAAGCTCCTGAAAGCAAACCCGAGCGGATGACTCACCCCGGCCCCTGGTAAGGGCGGTGCAATTCTGCCTGGGGCAAAGACACTTGAGAATCACTACAACAGGCCCCTCCCCCAGAAGATCAACAAGAAATCCAGCCGAGACCAAGTTCACCTACCAAGGAGTGCGGTTTCAATACCAAGGAGAGCAGCAGAATTCCAGAGGAGGAGAAAGCAAAGCACGGAACTCATGGCTTTTTCCATGTGACTTTTTTTTAGTCTTGCAGTTAATTTAATTTTTTCTTTTCATTTTTAGTTTTTTTTCTCGCCTTCTGGTTAAATTTTTTTTTAACTTTTACCTTTTTCTTTTTTAACGTTTTTTAACTAGTTTATCTAATATATATATATTTTTCTTTTTTATATTTTTCTTATTGGTTTTCTTTTGTTTAATTCTTTTCTTTTCTTCTTTTTTTCTTTTTTTTTTTCTTTCTTCCGTTTTGAACCTCTTTTTATCTCCTTTCTCCACCCACACGATTTGGGATCTCTTCTAATTTGGTTAAAGCCTATTTTCCTGGGTTTGTTGCCACCCTTTTAGTATTTTACTTGTTCCTTCATATACTCTTATCTGGACAAAATGACAAGAAGGGAAAATTCAACACAAAAAAAAGAACAAGAGGCAGTACCGAAGGCTAGGGACCTAATCAATACAGACATTGGTAATATGTCAGATCTAGAGTTCAGAATGACAATTCTCAAGGTTATAGCCGGGCTTGAAAAAGGCATGGAAGATATTAGAGAAAGACTCTCGGGAGATATAAAAGCCCTCTCTGGAGAAATAAAAGAACTAAAATCTAACCAAGATGAAATCAAAAAAGCTATTAATGAGGTGCAATCAAAAATGGAGGCTCTCACAGCTAGGATAAATGAGGCAGAAGAAATAATTAGTGATATAGAAGACCAAATGACAGAGAATAAAGAAGCTGAGCAAAAGAGGGACAAACAGCTACTGGACCACGAGGGGAGAATTCGAGAGATAAGTGACACCATAAGATGAAACAACATTAGAATAATTGGGATTCCAGAAGAAGAAGAAAGAGAGAGGGGAGCAGAAGGTATACTGGAGAGAATTATTGGGGAGAACTTCCCCAATATGGCAAAGGGAACGAGCATCAAAATTCAGGAGGTTCAGAGAACGCCCCTCAAAATCAATAAGAATAGGCCCACACCCCGTCACCTAATAGTAAAATTTACAAGTCTCAGTGACAAAGAGAAAATCCTGAAAGCAGCCCGGGAAAAGAAGTCTGTAACATACAATGGTAAAAATATTAGATTGGCAGCTGACTTATCCACAGAGACCTGGCAGGCCAGAAAGAGCTGGCATGATATTTTCAGAGCACTAAACGAGAAAAACATGCAGCCAAGAATACTATATCCAGCTAGGCTATCATTGAAAATAGAAGGAGAGATTAAAAGCTTCCAGGACAAACAAAAACTGAAAGAATTTGCAAACACCAAACCAGCTCTACAAGAAATAATGAAAGGGGTCCTCTAAGCAAAGAGAGAGCCTACAAGTGGTAGATCAGAAAGGAACAGAGACCATATACAGTAACAGTCACCTTACAGGCAATACAATGGCACTAAATTCATATCTCTCAATAGTTACCCTGAATGTAAATGGGCTAAATGCCCCTGTCAAAAGACACAGGGTATCAGAATGGATAAAAAAACAAAACCCATCTATATGTTGCCTCCAAGAAACTCATTTTAAGCCCGAAGACACCTCCAGATTTAAAGTGAGGGGGTGGAAGAGAATTTATCATGCTAATGGACATCAGAAGAAAGCAGGAGTGGCAATCCTTATATCAGATCAATTAGATTTTAAGCCAAAGACTATAATAAGAGATGAGGAAGGACACTATATCATACTCAAAGGGTCTGGCCAACAAGAGATTTAACAATTTTAAATATCTATGCCCCAAAAGTGGGAGCAGCCAACTATATAAATCAATTAATAACAAAATCAATGAAACACATCAACAATAATACAATAATAGTAGGGCACTTTAACACTCCCCTCACTGAAATGGACAGATCATCCAAGCAAAAGATCAGCAAGGAAATAAAGGCCTTAAACGACACACTGGACCAGATGGACATCACAGATATATTCAGAACATTTCATCCCAAAGCAACAGAATACACATTCTTCTCTAGTGCACATGGAACATTCTCCAGAATAGATCACATCCTCGGTCCTAAATCAGGACTCAACCGGTATCAAAAGATTGGGATCATTCCCTGCATATTTTCAGACCACAATGCTCTAAAGCTAGAACTCAACCACAAAAGGAAGTTTGGAAAGAACCCAAATACATGGAGACTAAACAGCATCCTTCTAAAGAATGAATGGATCTACCGAGAAATTAAAGAAGAATTGAAAAAAATCATGGAAACAAATGATAATGAAAATACAATGGTTCAAACTCTTTGGGACACAACAAAGGCAGTCCAGAGAGGAAAATATATTGCGGTACAAGCATTTCTCAAGAAACAAGAAAAGTCTCAGGTACACAACCTAACCCTACACCTAAAGGAGATGGAGAAAGAACAACAAAGAAACCCTAAACCCAGCAGGAGAAGAGAAATCATAAAGATCAGAGCAGAAATCAATGAAATAGAAACCAAAAAAACAATAGAACAAATCAACGAAACTAGCAGCTGGTTCTTTGAAAGAATTAATAAAATTGATAAACCCCTGGCCCGACTTATCAAAAAGAAAAGAGAAAGGACCCAAATAAATAAAATCATAAATGAAAGAGGAGAGATCACAACTAACACCAAAGAAATACAAACTATTATAAGAACATACTATGAGCAACTCTACGCCAATAAATTTGACAATCTGGAAGAAATGGATGCATTCCTAGAAACATATAAACTACCACAACTGAACCAGGAAGAAATAGAAAGCCTGAACAGACCCATAACCAGTAAGGAGACTGAAACAGTCATTAAAAATCTCCAAACAAACAAAAGCCCAGGGCCAGACGGCTTCCCGGGGGAATTCTACCAAACATTTAAAGAAGAAATAATTCCTATTCTCCTGAAACTGTTCCAAAAAATAGAAATGGAAAGAAAACTTCCAAACTCATTTTATGAGGCCAGCATCACCTTGATCCCAAAACCAGACAAGGATCCCATCAAAAAAGAGAGCTATAGACCAATATCCTTGATGAACACAGATGCGAAAATACTCAACAAAATACTAGCCAATAGGATTCAACAGTACATTAAAAGGATTATTCACCACGACCAAGTGGGATTTATTCCAGGGCTGCAAGGTTGGTTCAACATCCGCAAATCAGTCAATGTGATACAACACATCAATAAAAGAAAGAACAAGAACCATATGATACTCTCAATAGATGCTGAAAAAGCATTTGACAAAGTACAGCATCCCTTCCTGATCAAAACTCTTCAAAGTGTAGGGATAGAGGGCACATACCCAATATCATCAAAGCCATCTATGAAAAACCCACCGCAGATATCATTCTCAATGGAGAAAAACTGAAAGCTTTTCCGCTAAGGTCAGGAATACGGCAGGCATGTCCATTATCACCACTGCTATTCAACATAGTACTAGAGGTCCTAGTCGCAGCAATCAGACAACAAAAGGAAATTAAAGGCATCCAAATGGGCAAAGAAGAAGTCAAATTATCACTCTTCGCAGATGATATGATACTATATGTGGAAAACCCAAAAGACTCCACTCCAAAACTGCTAGAACTTATACAGGAATTCAGTAAAGTGTCAGGATATAAAATCAATGCACAGAAATCAGTTGCATTTCTCTACACCAACAGCAAGACAGAAGAAAGAGAAATTAAGGAGTCAATCCCATTTACAATTGCACCCAAAACCATCAGATACCTAGGAATAAACCTAACCAAAGAGGCACAGAATCTATACTCAGAAAACTATAAAGTACTCATGAAAGAAATTGAGGAAGACACAAAGAAATGGAAAAATGTTCCATGCTCCTGGATTGGAAGAATAAATATTGTGAAAATGTCTATGCTACCTAAAGCAATCTACACATTTAATGCAATTCCTATCAAAGTACCATCCATCTTTTTCAAAGAAATGGAACAAATAGTTCTAAAATTTATATGGAACCAGAAAAGACCTCGCATAGCCAAAGGGATATTGAAAAAGAAAGCCAACGTTGGTGGCATCACAATTCCGGACTTCCAGCTCTATTACAAAGCTGTCATCATCAAGACAGCATGGTACTGGCACAAAAACAGACACATAGATCAATGGAACAGAATAGAGAGCCCAGAAATAGACCCTCAACTCTACAGTCAACTAATCTTCGACAAAGCAGGAAAGACTGTCCAATGGAAAAAAGACAGCCTCTTCAATAAATGGTGCTGGGAAAATTGGACAGCCACATGCAGAAAAATGAAATTGGACCATTTCCTTACACCACACAGGAAAATAGACTCAAAATGGATGAAGGACCTCAATGTGCGAAAGGAATCCATCAAAATCCTTGAGGAGAACACAGGCAGCAACCTCTTCGACCTCAGCCGCAGCAACATCTTCCTAGGAACAATGCCAAAGGCAAGGGAAGCAAGGGCAAAAATGAACTATTGGGATTTCATCAAGATCAAAAGCTTTTGCACAGCAAAGGAAACAGTTAACAAAATCAAAAGAAAACTGACAGAATGGGAGAAGATATTTGCAAACGACATATCAGATAAAGGTCTAGTGTCCAGAATCTATAAAGAACTTAGCAAACTCAACACCCAAAGAACAAATAATCCAATCAAGAAATGGGCAGAGGACATGAACAGACATTTCTGCAAAGAAGACATCCAGATGGCCAACAGACACATGAAAAAGTGCTCCATATCACTCGGCATCAGGGAAATACAAATCAAAACCACAATGAGATATCACCTCACACCAGTCAAAATGTCTAAAATCAACAAGTCAGGAAATGACAGATGCTGGCGAGGATGCGGAGAAAGGGGAACCCTCCTACACTGTTGGTGGGAATGCAAGCTGGTGCAGCCACTCTGGAAAACAGCATGGAGGTTCCTCAAAATGTTGAAAATAGAACTGCCCTATGACCCAGCAATTGCACTATTGGGTATTTACCCTAAAGATACAAACGTAGTGATCCGAAGGGGCATGTGCACCCGAATGTTTATAGCAGCAATGTCCACAATAGCCAAACTATGGAAAGAACCTAGATGTCCATCAACAGATGAATGGATCAAGAAGAGGTCATATATATACACAATGGAATACTATGCAGCCATCAAAAGAAATGAAATCTTGCCATTTGCGACAACATGGATGGAACTAGAGCGTATCATGCTTAGCGAAATAAGTCAAGCAGAGAAAGACAACTATCATATGATCTCCCTGATATAAGGAAGTGGTGATGCAACATGGGGGCTTAAGTGGGTAGGAGAAGAATCAATGAAACAAGATGGGATTGGGAGGGAGACAAACCATAAGTGACTCTTAATCTCACAAAACAAACTGAGGGTTGCTGGGGGGAGGGGGTTTGGGAGAAGGGGATGGGATTATGGACATTGGGGAGGGTATGTGCTTTGGTGAGTGCTGTGAAGTGTTTAAACCTGGTGATTCACAGACCTGTACCCCTGGGGATAAAAATATATGTTTATAAAAAATAAAAAATTTAAAAAAAAATGTTAATGTCACACACACAAAAAATAAAATAAATAAAAAATTTAAAAAATAAAAAAATAAAAAATAATAAAATAAAATAAAATTACCCCTTACCCAGACTTGCAGTAGAGCCATATGAATAGAAAAAGGGAACAATAAAGGAGAGAAGTTTGCCTCTTTCTTTTAAGATCATGACCCAAGAGCTAATCACATCTCTTTTGCTCATATGCCACTGGACAGAACCTAGTCACATGACCACACCTATGTGTTCAGAAGACTGTACAGTATGGGCCTGGATGTATAGCCATGTGCTCAGGTAGGATTTATATTACTATATAAGAAAAAAAAAATAGACATGGGGGGGGAGGCAATGTAGCCTCTGCCATTATCCCCATTGTTTCAGAGATAACATTTATAAGTGTTCAGAAGAGAGACAGTTCCATTTTTTCCACCTTGATCCTATTTCTTGACCTATTTCACCTAATCCCTGGCTAGAATTTAATAAAGAAAGCCTATTTAAGTCAAAGCTTAGAATAGAAGTTCTACAGCACTGGTAAACATTTCTCTTTTTTTTGACTGTGTCATCTCTACAGATGTTAATGAGGTCTTAATGGATGAAAATCTTAAAATAAATACTAGGATCTTTTTTGTAAGGAAAATACTCTTTCTGTTGATGTAGTACAGTTTCAGTGCCATCTACCAAATTAAACAAATGTCTTCTACTACTGAAAGCAGCATAAAAACATTGAAAGGATATTCAATATTTCACAAATGTGAAGAACCTTGGTTCTTAATCTTGACTCTACAAGTGACTTGCTGAATGGCCTTTGGTAAGACACTTTGTCATATTAATGTTGTGGGCAAAATAATGGCCCTCCAAAGATATCTGGGTCTGCGGGGTACCTGGGTGGCTCAGTGGGTTAAAGCCTCTGCCTTCAGCTCTGGTCATGATCTCAGGGTCCTGGGAAGGAGCCCCGCATTGGGCTCTCTGCTCAGCGGGGAGCCTGCTTCCCTCTCTCTCTCTGCCTGCCTCTGCCTACTTGTGATCTCTGTCTGTCAAATGAATAAATAAATCTTAAAAAAAAAAAAAAGATATCTGGTCCTAATAACCTGTGAATATATCAGGTTATATGGCAAAGGGGAATTAAGTCTACAGTGGAATGAAAGCTGCTAATGATCTAACCTTGAAATAGTGAATTATACTGTATAATTCTGATAGATCCAATATAACTACAAGAGTGTTGTTTTAAATCACTAAGTTTGTGGTAATTTGTTTTGGTACTAATAGGAAACAAATACCTTTATTTATATTATATTTAGATTCAAGAGTTTTACTACATGATTCAAAGCATCTCTTTGACTCTCTCAAGTAGGTATTGAAGGAAACCCAGATATTGAATGAAACTGGGATCAAGTAACTTTCTCAGAATCAGGCAGGAATTGATGAAGAAGGTACTCAAATATTATTCAAAAGTCTACGGTGTCCTATTTAAGATATAGTCTTTGTACCTTATAATACTTTGTTCCACTATGCATTTTATGTACTTTTCCAAATGTGTTATATTTCACAATAAACAAAACATAAAAACAAACCCAAAAAGATATAGTCTTTGTATTCAGGGACCTTAGAAGGGTTCTGATTGATTAATTTTATGGTGTTTTGAAGAGCCTAGAATAGGAGTTGGCAAATTTTTCTATAAATACTCACAAGGGAAATGTTTCAGGCTTTGTAGGCCAAATGTTCTCTGGGCATACTCGACTCTGCCATTGTAGCATGAAAGCAGCCACAGACAATACTGTGACAAATGAGTATGGCTATATTCCAATAAAACTTTATTTACAAAAACAGGGAGTAGACGAGAATTAGCCCATAGGTATGGTTTACTAACTACAGCTCTAGAACAGAAGAGCTTAAATACAAGGAATTCTCCTATTAAATGGTTTAGCTTAATGGAGACTATTCCCTATGTATAGGTAAAGACTGATAATGTAGATATAATTCATAATGAATTGGACTTTATACTGGCACTTTTCATGGCTATTCCCTTCTTGATATTCTATCCCTTCCCCAAATCCCGTATCTACACAGCTAACTTCTCTTTTCTTTTCAGTCATTATCAAATCTGATGTCCATGAGAACTACTTTGATCAACCCATTTTAAATGATAACTTTTTTGCCATAACTGCATGATAGCTCCTCTTTACCTTGTTCTACATCCCCCCAAAGCTATTTATTACCTTCTGATATATAATGTATTTATTCATTTTACCTAAGGTTAAATGTCTGTCTTTCCCTAATAAAAATGGTCTTTGCCTTGTTTGGCTTGCCATCATGTGGCAAGTACCTTAATATAGTACATAACACACTCTCTACAGATATTTGTTGACTAAATATTGTTCATGGTGTCTTATTTATTTCCTGTTAGGTCAGATTTGTAAAGCATTACTTTCTTTACAGTTGACATGTATACATGACTGGAAGACTTCACTTAATATTAAATGTCATTTTCCATTGGGATAGCACATTTTTACTGCCTTGTTAAACAACATAATTCCCTCTAACCTACTGAATCCCCCCCATTCAAATGAATTTGAGGTTTTCTATTTCTGTCTCTAAATTCACCTTCCAATGCAATTCCAAATATTTGTTGCTTCCCCTGTCCCTAGAGAATCTCACATCAGTGATCGCAAAGCTCTTGGAAAATATTTCAGAAGCAAGTGGCTATTTAAATGCAAGCTACAATATGATAATGAAGAAGAGGAGAGACATTGCAAGACACAAATGAAAGATAGAGCATGCTTGTGTTTATCCTAGAGCTGTATTGGGATTCCTATAATGATTAATGATGCAATAATATAATAAGAACTCAGTGGCCATGAGCAGTGGCATTTGCAAATAAAGAATGAGATCGGAAAGTAATCAGCAGCAACTTCGAACTTAGTTAAGGTTCCAAGTTATGCACCATTTTTTATATCATGTTAGTTCATTTCCTTTCATATTACTACCCTAAATCATTTTGCTCTAAGGAAGAAAGAACAGCTGAGTTGAGTATGAAGATTAACGGGCAGTATATCTATCTTTGTTTGGTAGGATGAGCACCTAAAGTTTAGAAAGCAAATCAGAACTTCTCGGTTTGCAAATTGGACTGGAAAACTGCCCAAGAACAGGTTTTCTGCTAAACATACTCTCCAACTCTGGTCATACTGGAAATGTAATACTGGTCCTTATTAAACCAAATACAACCTCTGAAAAGACCACAAATATATGACTAAAAAATCACAGCACATTGAAAGAAAGTCTCCAGTACAGTTTAATTAACTTGAAGTCCTGATTATTTGAATGGGGGCTATTTATTAATTCAAGTAAGCTTCTTTGGACTTTTGCATCTCTCTTTCTTGATATCAGCTCGTTTTCAGAAACCCAGACCTGCATTTCTATCTGACTGCTTGACTTCTCCATCTGGGTGTCTTGCCCAAAGGCCACTGAAACCATAAACCCATCATGTTCAAAACAGAATTTGCACCTTTCCTTTAAAATGCCTGCTAATAGCACCAGTCAGAGAGATCTGATTCCTCCTTCTGACTTCTATTATCTAATCCCCTATGAAAATCACATAGATTCTATATTCCCAGTGTCCTTCATATTTTGTTCATTCTCACCTACATTACCCATTATAATACAGGCCTTTATAACATTTCTACTTTGTCATTGTAATAGCCTTCTCACTGGTCCACTGCCTTCTCTGTCTCCAAGGCAACATTCTGCCATCAGATTAATCTTCCTAAATTATAGCTCTGACAATAACCTGCTCAAATACTTACCAGCTCTTCAATACCTACCAGATTAAGGATGGCTTTTTCTGTTTTTGCGTTCAAGTCTTCCTAGCTATTGTTGAACTACCTTGCCTAGCTATTGTTGAACTCTCCAAGGTGCTGCCAAACACACAGACCAAACTGTGGCCAAAATCCCCTTAACTTTCCAAATTCAGTGCCTTTGCTCACAATACATTCCTTAGCTGAAATGTTCTCCCTTAACTCTTCTGCCTGTGAAAACCTTACCTACCCATTAATCTCACCTGTGAATCTCTTTAACACATTCCTATTTTCCTGAAAATGTTTTAGGATGTGTCTTACCTCTGTTGAATATATGTATATATATACATATATGTGTGTATGTATATATACACACATATACATATGTGTATGTATATGTATATATATATGAGCATGTATATGCATGTACATATACATGTATGTGTATGTACATACATGTACATATACATATACATATACATGTATGTATATATACATACACATATATATATTCCTTTGTTAGTAGTTTCCTATATCCTCACCTCTCCCCCAGTTAGGTCAAAAAGGACTGTGTTTCCTCCATATTTGTAGCCTTCCTGACATTCTGCACTTATTATATTCATGTTGCAATAAGTAAGTTGAAACCAGAAACATGCACAAGGATATGAATAAAGATTTCTAAAAGGCAGTTAGTGGTTTCCAGTCATTTTAAATTTTAATGTCTGTAACTGTTTTTCACCTTACTGTGGGAGGCTGCAATAAGGCTTGAGACAAGGACCAAACCAGGCCCTGATCTGTGCCTCCTTTAAAGCCCGAATAACATAATAAAAGGTTTAGGATGGGAAAAGTTGAGTAGCACTGAGAAAGGGTCTGTGCTATTTGTTGTGTGCTCGCCTACGTGACTTCCCACACGCTTGCTAAACAAATGAGAACAATTCGGTTGGGGTCTTAAGTTCGTGGCTGGTCCTTGCTGCCCTAGTACAGCCCATAAATTACTTTCAGGTTTGCTGTATCAATACAGAACAATTGTACTGGCATCAGCCATTTGGTGTCACGAGGTCTGCTTATAGTTAAGTGTGAAACTTATTACGGGAACTCATGGTTGTTTAACTAGACACAGATGTATTGCTTCTCCTATTAGCACTCTATATATGGCCTTAATGCTTTGAATCAACTTAGCACTGTTGGACATCCTCCTCAGTGCTCCTCCTGCCCCCATCTCTTTGCTTCTCGAGTTCTTTTCTTCATCCTCTTACCCTCATGTTCCTGGTCAATTTGTCGTGCTGGCTGCGACACCTTACCCTGGAAAATTCTGAAATATATATATATATATACATATTTTCCCCCCACAAGGGAGGAGTGTGTCTGAAATTTACTTAACCAAATTCAGTTAATCTTTATGAGAACCTTACATAACAAGATCTAGTTGTAGACAGCTATTAAGTGTGAAGGAGCAACGAGCATATATGTTTTGGTGAGATATCTGAAACTACTGAAATAGTTTATGAAAACACCTGTTACTTACAAGGTTGATATATGACAGATATTACTAATACTTCTGTGATTTATCACCTAAATTCATAGATAACAAATAATAGCTTTGTTGCAGACATTGATAGCCAAAACATATTAAGGAAATACTAAGTTTTCATTAGAAGGTAATGGAGATAATGATTAAAAACTTGTCACCTAAATTCATGGACTCTTTGCCCTGCTTGGAAGACCTTGCAATTTTAGATTCTCTCAGCTAGAAGCACAGTCTTCTCAATCTTCTAACACTAAAAATGTATCTCTCCTACAGCATTTATATGCAATAACACCACCTGATAGCAAATTTTATATATTTTTAAGAATCTCGGCAATTTTTGTTTTCACAATTTCCCCCGACATTACCTGAATCACTTTAAAATGTCTCAAGGCAACTGATTTAACCCAACATCTAAAATCTACAAATAGTGACTCTTCCCCAGAGGGGAAAAATCCATAATACTGCTTTAACATCTCCAAAGACCTTATTTAGAATAAGGTCACATTCTGAGGTTCTCGGTGGACCCAAGTTTTAGGGTACACTTTTCAACTCACTTCAGGTAGCAGAACAGTAATTTTCCCTTGGGTTACTTTGTCTTAAAGTAGACACCAATAGAAGCTTGGGAAGACAGTCTCCAATGTAAAATTAAGGATAACGATAGCTGGTGTTATTCTGAGTGGGCCCTAAATCTGATGACTAGTATCCTAGTTATAAGAGGAAAGGGCAGGGACGTCTGGATGGTTCAGTCAGTTAAAGCATCTGCCTTGAACTCAAGTCATGATCCCAGAGTCCTGAGATTGAGTCTGGAATTGAATAAACCTCTTTGTTCAACGGGGAGCCTGCTTCTCCTTCTGCCTGCTGCTCCCCCAGCTTGTGCACACACATGCTCTCTCTCTCTGACAAATTAAAAAAAAAAAATCTTTAAGAGGAAAGGGCATACAAAGACACAAAGAGAGAAAAAGGTCTTGTGAAGATGGAGGTGGAGATTGGTGTGTTGCAGCTAAAAACCAAGGGACACCAAGTATTGCCACAAAAAAACAGAGGCAATGAAGAATCAAGGATTCTTCTCTAGAGGCATTCTTCCTATGTTCCTGAAAGGGAGCATGGTACTGCTGATACTTTGATTTTGGACTGCTAGCCTCCAGAAAAATTGGAGCATAAGTTCCTCTTGCTTAGTTTCACTAAGCATAAGCTCTTCCAGTCCTGTCCATGTTGCTATAAAAGTTAGAGATTATGCTGAGTGAAATAAGTCAAGCAGAGAGAATCAATTATCATATGGTTTCACTTACTTGTGGAGCATAAGGAATAACATGGAGGACATTGGGAGAAGGAGAGGAGAAGGGAGTTGGGAGAAATCTGAGGGGGAGACAAACCACGAGAGACTATGGACTCTGAGAAACAAACTGAGGGTTTTGGAGGGGAGGGGGATGGGGGGATGTTTGAGCCTGGTAGTGGGTATTAAGAAGGACACGTATTGCATGGAACACTGGGTGTGGTGCATAAATAATGAATGCTGGAACACTGAAAAGAAATAAAATAAAATGAAATGGAAAGAAAAATAAAGCACACAGTTTGTGGTGGTTTGCTACAACAGCCCTAGGAAATAAGTATATTACCTAGTGGTTCACAGAAATTCCATAATCAAGGGTCATGGAAGATCATCTTTAATTCTTGTATGATATTTTTAAGGAAAGGCAAAATAGCCTAGGTATTAAATGCAAATGTTTCACACTAAACCTACATACACACATACACACACACACACACATTATATACCTTATTATTAAATTATATTGTTATATAAAGTGTATATTACATATAAATTACATATAAATATATGATTTATTATATAATTACATATGTAATTCTCTACCATAAAATATATATAATTACATATAACTATATATATTATATATATTATATATACTTAAATGTACAGCACCATGAATGAAAACTTAGATGTGCCATCAAATAGAACTTGGCTTGAATTCTAGTTTTACTTATTTACTAGTTATCTGAATCCTTGGGTAAAAGCTTAAATATCTTTAAGCCTCAGCTCTTCAATAACAAAACTAACATAAAACAATTGCTACCTCACAAGTTTCTTGTGGGAATTAAAAGAAACAATGCATATAAAACGCCTTTCAGGTACTGCTACATAATAGGTATTCCACAATGTCAGCTGACATTAATGTTAATTTCATTTTAATAATATAATTATTACTATGTATCATTATCATCTTCTGGGAAAGGGATTAATTTCTCCCTGGCAAAGTCCCTGCTGTCTCACAAAATTAGAACTTCTATCAGTACTTTCCTTCCTTTTGTTGGGGAGAGAAACTACCTCTCACAGGCTGAAAGTTGATTTTATGTTCCTGATAAGACAGCAAAGGTCTTTGGTATACAGCATAGTCTAGACCAGGATACATTAATGATCACCCACTCCAATAACCCCAAACCTCAGAGGTTTAAGCCACCAATATTATCTTTTCACTCATCCTTTTTAAAGCCCCCCCCCCCCATCAGCTGATACTTCTGTTCCATGCCTCCCTCATTCAGGAGTCTAGGAATGACCCAGCCGTTGCCATCTCTGTAAGAACTTGGTAAGAAGTCTTCCCTTAAGAAATGACCTATAGGGGCACCTGGGTGACTCAGTGGGTTAAGCTGCTGCCTTCGGCTGGGGTCATGATCTCGAGGTTCTGGGATTGAGCCCCACATCGGGCTCTCTGCTCGGTGGGGAGCCTGCTTCTCTCTCTCTCTCTCTCTCTCTCTCTCTGCCTGTCTCTCTGCCTACTTGTGATCTCTACCTGTCAAATAAATAAATAAATAAAATCTTAAAAAAAAAAAAAAAAAGAAAAGAAATGATCTATAAAGGAGGAGAGAGATGGAGGAGTGGAGACCCAAATTTCATCTGGTCCCAGGAATTTGATAGTTATCAAACCATTCTGAACACCTACAAACTAAACAGGAGATCGAAGAAAAGAGTAGCAGCAATTCCACAAGCAGAAAAGCAACCACTTACTAGAAGGTGAGACTTGCGGAGAAGTGGATCCAAAGCGACACGAAGATAGACTTCAGGGGGAGGGGCCGGCTCCCGGCAAGTGAGAGAGCAGCGGAGCAATAAAATCAGAATTCTAGAAGTCTGCTCCACTGAGGGGCCTCATCACTCCAGAGGCTAAGTGAGGAGTGGAACTCTCATGGGGACAGTGTGGTCTCAGGTCCCTCATGGTCACAGAAAGATGGGGGAGATCTGAGTGTGGCAGAGCTCGCAGGTGTCTGAGAGGGAAGCCGGCTACAGAGACAGAGCCGAGGAATGCCCTCCCAGCTCGGGGTTACCTTGTAAAGGGGTTACACGAATCATGATCTGAGGCACAGCAGGACCTCTGCTCATTGAGTAGGGACCTCACATGTGGCAGATCCAGGGATACCCCCTTCTTCCTCCTCCACTGCAGGAATCTGCTGGGTTTAGAGACTCCAAACAGGGCCGTGTGCCCGAGATAGAAGCGCTCGGTCACAGGCTGGGTGAGCACAGAGTGCAGCCAGAGACCAGGGCGACGGAAGGGACAGATTGTCCCGTCCCCCCGCAGGGGTCCCGAGCTCTCCGTCTCCTCCTGAGGGGAGATTAGGAGGCCGCCATTTTCATTCCCATCCTCCAGAGCTCTACGAAAAGCATTCAGGGAAAAAAAGCTCCCAAGAGCAAACTCAAGCGGATTACTCAGCCCGGCCCCTGGCAAGGGCGGCGCAATTCTGCCTCAGGCAAAGACACTTGAGAATCACAGCAACAGGCCCCTCCTGCAGAAGATCAACAAGAACATCCAGCCAAGACCAAGTTTAAGGATTAGTGAGAACTGCAGAATTCCCTAGCTAGGGGAAAGCAGCACATAGAGTACATGGCTCTTTTCCCATGATTCTTTAGTCTTTCAAAGTTTGTTTGTTTGTTTGTTTTTTAATTTTATTTTTTCTTATTCTACTTTTTTAAAATTTTTCCTCTTCCTATTTTAACCTTTTTTTAAATTTATTTTTTATTTATTTTCAGCATGACAGTAATTATTTTTGCACCACACCCAGTGCTGCATGCAATCCGTGCCCTCTATAATACCCACCACCTGGTACCCCAACCTCCAACCCCCCACCCGCCACTTCAAACCCCTCAGATTGTTTTGCAGAGTCCATAGTTTCTCATGGTTCACTTCCCCTTCCAATTTCCCTCAACTCCCTTCTCCTCTCTAACTCCCCTTTTCCTCCATGCTATTTGTTATGCTCCACAAATAAGTGAAACCATATGATAATTGACTATTTTAACCTTTTTAAACTATTTTATCTTATCAATACCTTTTTTAAGAATATTTTTTAATTTTCATTTTTATAATCATATTCTATCCCTTCATTGTAGTTAATCTTATTTTTTGTATACATATAAGTTTTCCTTTCTTTAAAATTTTGGGTTGCAGTTTCTTCTAATAGACCAAAATATACCCTAAATCTAGCATATGCATTTGTTCTAGTCTCAGCCTGATTGCATTCTCTCCTTTTTATTTAACCAACGTCTTATCACTCCCTGTTTTTTTCAAAGATTTTATTTATTTATTTGACAAAGAGAGATCACAAGTAGGCAGAGAGGCAGGCAGAGGGAGAGGAGGAAGCAGACTCCTTGCCAAGCAGAGAGCCCGATGCCAGGCTTGATCCCAGGACCCTGGGATCATGACCTGATCTGAAAGCAGAGGCTTTAAACCACTGGGCCACCCAGGAACCCCTATCAATCCCTTTTTTAAAATCTTATTTAATTTTCATCTTTACAGTCATATTCCATCCCTTCATGTTTACCCTTATTTTTATATACATATGTTTTTCTTTCTTTAAAATTTTAGGAGGCAGTTTCTTCTAACAAGCCAAAATACACCCAAAATCAAGTGTGTGGCTCTGTTCTATTCACCAGCCTAATCATTTTTTTTTTCCTTTCTTCTCCCCCTAGTTTTGGGTCTCTTTTGATTTGATTAGTGTATATTTTTCTGGAGTAGCTGTTACCCGTTTAGCATTTTGTTCTCTCATTCATCTATTCTTCTCTAGACAAAATGACAAGGCAGAAAAACTCACCTCAAAAAAAGAAAAGAGGTAGTACCAACTGCTGGGGACCTAATCAATATGGACATTCATAAGATGTCAGACTAGAGTTCAGAATGACTATTATAAAGATGCTAGCTGGTCTTAAAAGAACCATAGAAGATACTAAAGAACCCCTTTCTGGAAAAATAAAATCCGTTTCTGGAGAAATAAAAGAATTAAAATTTAACAAGTTGAAATAAAAAAAAACTATTAATGAGTTACAATAAAAAATGGAGGCTCTTACTGCTAGGATAAATGAGGCAGAAGAGAGAATTAGTGATATAGAAGACCATATGATGGAGGATAAAGAAGCTGAAAAAAAGAGAGACAAACAACTACTGGACCACAAGGGGAGAATTTGAGAGATAAGTGATACCATAACATGAAACAACATTAGAATAATTGGGATTCCAGAAGATGAAGAAAGGTGGGGGCGGGGGCACCTAGAAGGTATATTGAAGCAAATTATAGCAGAGAATTTCTCTAATTTGGCAAAGGGAACAAGCATTAAATTCCAGGAGGCAAAAGGAACCCCCTCAAAATCAATAAAAATAGGTCAACACCCCACCATCTAATAGTAAAACTTACAAGTCTTGGAGACAAAGAAAAAATGCTGAAAGCAGCTTGGGACAAGAAGTCTGTAACATACAATGGTAGACAGATTGGAAGCCGACCAATCCACAAAGACCTGGCAGACCAGAAAGGACTGGCATGATATATTCAGAGCACTAAATGAGAAAAATATGCAGCCAAGAATGCTAGCTAGTCTGTCATTGAAAATAGAAGGAGAAATAGAAAGCTTTCAGGACAAATGAAAACTAAAAGAATCTGCAAACACTAAACCAGCCTTATAGGAAATATGGAAAGGGGTCCTCTAAGCAAGGATAGAGCTTAAAAGTAGTAGACCAGAAAGGAACAGAGACAATATACAGTAAGTCACCTTACAGTGCAATACAATGGCACAAAATTCGTATCTTTAAACAGTTACCCTGAATGTAAATGGGCTAAATGCCCCCAATCAAAAGACACAGGGTATCAGAATGGATTAAAAAAAACAAGACACATCAATATTCTGTCTGCAAGAAACTCATTTTAGACCAAAAGACACCTCCAGATTTAAAGTGAGGGGGTGGAAAACAATTTACCATGCTAATGGACATCAAAAGAAAGCTGGGGTGGCAATCCTTATAGCAGACAAATTAGATTTTAAGCCAGACTAATCTAACAGCAAAGAGAATGAAGATTAATAAACAGAAACCCTCAGAAGCCCCAATGTTTAAGGGGACACATCATTCTGTGTATTTTTTTTTTTTTTGCCAAAAGTTCATAGTTTGAATTTAATCATGTGAAAACATCCAACCAAAATGGAAGACTTTTACAAAATTTCTGGCCAGTAAGAAATATAGAGGTCATGAAAGATGAAGACTGAGAAATTCTCCCAGATAAAAAGAGATTAAAAAGATGTAAAAACTAAATAGAATGTGGGACCCTGAATTGGATCCACATCAAAACAAATAAAAAGATATTGCTGAGAATTACTGGAAAAATTAAGAAAAAAAAATTGAGTAGTCTTACATAAATGTTAATTTCATAATTTATTGATTATTTGTGCTTACATAAAATATTTTGGGAAAGCTAGTTAAAGGGTATATGGGAATTTTTTGTTCTATTTTTGTGGGTTTCTGTCTCAAAAGTTAAAAATGAAAAAAATAAATTTAACAAGAGAGCACAATAATTTTGAGAAGCAAACACTTGGGCAGAAACATTTTCAATTTTCTTGCCCAAATTTTTGTTTCCCCAGAATCACTGTGTTCATTTATTCAAAGCATTAACCATTCTCACATTACCGAATCTAAAAACCCCAAGACTATTTTGTGGTTGGTCCTCTTGGATTGTTCCTCTCGCTTCTCTGTTTTCTTAGCAGTAATTGCTCTGGGACAGTTCTCATATTTCTGAGATTTCTATTTAGACTAAGTCATATGTATACTACTGAATTTTATTTGCTCAAAGAAAAAAAAAGATTATGCCCATGGGGGGGAACATATTTTATTATATGATAATATAGGTGTACAATTTAAAATTGCAACTCTGAATTTATGAACCCAAAGGAAAAGTGTAATTATTAATTATCATGATACAATTTCATCCCTGCATTTGTAAATATTTGCTCCAAACCTAGTGACAGGTTCTATATTGAAAATGAACACTTTTGACAAACAGTCAATAATTAGAAAACCAATGTTAGTGAGCTTCCTCAGATATCTGTGCCATCAAAAGAGAAGAGACTTTTGATCGAGTTTTTCTAAAAGAAAGAATGCCTCACAGCAGTTTCTTTGTTCCACCTGTAAAACTCAGCTGCTGAGTATGATGATTCTTCCTTCCTCTTACTTATCATTGTTCAAGATAACATATCTATCGAGTCAAATGCAGGAGATTCCATCGCTAGGGTTTCCCCAGCATGTCCAGTAACCACTGAACTTAGAGTGTTCCATATCTCTTTGCCTGATAGTTTTCCCTTTGCTCGGTCTTTTTGCCTCATGAACAAGAACAAAAACTCTCACAATATCCCACAAACACACAAACACTCTCCCCTACCCCAAGAGCTGCTTATTCACAATATACTGGTAACTAAAATCAAGCAGAAAGATGTTTCCAATGCATAAAGGGAAAAGGCCCAAATCCCTACTACAGATTACAAAGTTTTGCATAATCTGATTCCTTAACAGCCTCCTCTCTTATGACTTCTCACATGGTTTAAAAAAAAAAAAAAAATACAATGGCATGCCTCTGTGGGTGCTGATCCCTCTGTGTGAAATCTTATTATTTGTTTGTTTAAATATTTTATTTACATATTTGAGAGAGAGAGAGAGCGTGCACTAGTGGAGGAGAGGTAGAGGGACAAGCACACTCTCCACTGAAAACAGAACCTGATGTGGCATTTGATCCCAGGACCCCAAAATCATGACCTAAGCCAAAGTCAGATGCTTAACCAACTGGGTCATCCAGGCACCCCACTTTGTGGGAAACTTTGTCCACTCTGATGGCATCAGTTGGTACCATTATGCTGAAGATGTTCACATCCCTATTGTAGTTCAATTTTCCTTTCTAAACTCCAGACCCTGTTTTCAAATGTTTATAGCTCCTCTTCAGTTCAATGTCTCACAGTTCCTAAAACTCAAACAGACCAAAGAGTTGCCACTTTCTCTACATCCAAACCCATTCCTTCTTTGCTCTCTAACCAGTGAGTGGAATGACATCATAGTAATTTTCCCAAGTCAGAAACTAAGTTTCATCACTAATTTTCCCTTGTACACCTAGAATATATTCAATCCTATGTCTTATCAAAGACCTAATAATCTCTTGAATCATTCCACTCTTGTCCATTCCCATGTTAATACTCAAACGGTCACCATCTTTGTTTTCTCCAGTCTTATCTGGTCCCCTAAGTGCAGAATAGAAGCCTTTCCTGTGCACTTTTCCTAAGGCAGGTATCAGCAACCACTGACTAGAGCTCTATACTTTTTTTACAATTGTGTCTCCATGCCTTATATATGCTGGTGCAAAATGTAGAGTCATCACTTTTTTTTTTTTTGGTCATTATTGTTAATAATGTGTCAAGTACTTTCAAAAATTAAAAGTGATTACCTTGTTAGTCACGATAAAATGTATAACAGTGAGTTGTGGGATACAGGAAAAAAAATAAAGAATGGAAGAAATAAACCTAAAACCAATGGATTTTTAGCCAACTTATGCTGACAGGGCAATTCAAGAATATAATGAAAGGAAGGAATTGGATGTGTATGTGTATGTAGTTCTCAGTTGCCTTGAAATCATTTAGTTCTTCACCTCTACAAAGCCAAATCTGGACTTGCTGGTTTGTTAAGACTCTCTCTCCTTCTGGGCATTGGGCACATCAAAAGACCAGAGAGTTACCTACATCAAAGAATCCTGATGATAAAAGAGATTTTTCACCTAGATAAAACCTAAAAGGCTCCGTGGGATATTTATTTATTACCAGACCCTTATTCTAAGATCAAACATGTCTCAAGTCAGCCAGCTACCAATCTAAACCAGGTATCAATTGATTAAAAATTGAGAAGCAAGCAGATGTAACCAGTCAAATGCCAGGATTTACGCACTTACAGCCTTGAAAATTGAGGTTCTTGAGGAACTTTCCATTCACATCATCATAAAAACTGACAGCCTTCTGATTTAAGCTGCCAGATATGAATCATGCAAGGGAATGCAAGTAAAATTTTATAATTGTGGGGCACCTGGGTGGCTCAGTGGGTTAAGCCTCTGCCTTTGGCTCGGGTCATGATCCCAGGGTCCTGGGATCACGCCCCGCATAGGGCTCTCTGCTCAGCCAGGAGCCTGCTTCCTCCTCTCTCTCTGCCTGCCTCTCTGCTTACTTGTGATCTCTCTCTGTCAAATAAATAAATAAAATCTTTAAAAAAATAAAAAAGTAAAAAAAAAAAATTATAATTGATAAGACAAAATCAACCAAAAATGGAAGCCATTTAGTCAATAATCAATTAAATCCAATGAAAAATTTGTTAAAAATCAGAATACCACTAATTTTTTTTAGTCCTAAACTTTTTTTTTTAGAAAGAGAGAGAGAAAGCACGAGAAGGGAGTCAGACTACCCACTAAGCAAGAAGCCTGATACAGGACTCAAACTTGGGACTCCAAGACCATGACCTGAGCCAAAGGCAGCTGCTTAACCAACTAAGAGACCCAGGTACCCTGGTCCTAACTTTTATCTCAAGGGCTTTGTATTTGAAATGGCATAACATGCCCCCACCCCTTTTATTTAAAAAAAAAAAAAAAAAAAAAAACTTCTTTCCATGAACACAAGTAGAAAAGATGTTTTTCATTTCTTCAATTTCATATAATTTCATTACCTGTTAGTTGTTTACAGATCTCTGCCTTCAGCTTCATGATATGTGAAAGGACATATCTTGTCCCTTTCTTTTTTATGCCCACTTTCATACACAAGGTCTGGCACATAGTAAACAATTAAACCTTAAATATGGACTTGCTAAATATACCAAGCCAAACTTTGGTACCTTTAACTTCCTTCTACCTGAGACTTTCTGTTCTAAAAGGAAGCATTTATCCTGCCAGGAGTTCTCCACTTTGGATACAAAATTAAAATCACCTGGAAAGCAATTAAAAAAAAATTGCCTACACCCTACATCAATTAAGTCAGAGAAAGACTCAAGGGTCACAGATGGTTGTAACCATGAATTATCCTGAAATGCATATTCAGTTCAGGTCCCTGGTACATGCAGTCAGAGGATCTGATTCCTGATGCTTAGTTGGGGCCTTGGAGTCTGCATTTTAAGAAAAGTACTGCCTAGGTTATGATCTTCAGAGTTCACATTGAAAAGGCATTGCTGGATTTAGTATCTTGCATAATGCATCTGTGTACAGCTAAGCCAGGATTCAACACTTAAAAGGTTTATGGAGTTTGGAGATGTCTTCACAAAAATTAGACTGAGGGAAAGAACCTATTTCAGAAAACAATGTATTTTAAGTTGAAAACAATGCCTTTAAACAAGCCTTTGCTGTAACTGCTATTCTAAAAATTGAAAGCTGGGTTTTGCTATCCTAATTTTAATAATGAACTATTTAATATTTTCTTAGGGATTTGCTTTATGTTAGTTTTACTATACCAAACTACTTGAGATCATGAATAGTTAGAGGCATGGAGTATGGATTTGGACTTGGATTTTAGTCTATTACTTTCTAACTCAATTAGCCCTATGCCCACACAATCTGTCTTTCTATAAAGTTACTGCCAGTTCACTTAACTTGTAGGGTTAGCTTGATGTCATTTACGTGAAATGCTTGACATTGTATACAGCAAGCATTCTATATATGTTTTTCTCAAAAGCTACCAACTATTTCTTTATAATACTTTGTATACTAGCTTGCACCAGGTACAAGCCTGGGCATTTTGTAGCTATTTTCTAAATATTTATTAACTGCAACATAGTAAAAAGAACTAACATTTTAAAAACATCTCCTAGATGTAAAGTCCTGTGTTAATAATTCTTTACATCCATTATCATATTTATATCTCACAACAAACTCATAGAAAAGTTGGCAGATACAAAACTGAGTTCGGAGAGTTTAGGTCACTTGACCAGGGTCAGAATTTTAATAACAGGCAGGTTTGAAATTCAAACCTACAGTTGACTTCAATATCAAGGCTCTTTCCATTGCATTACATGGTATCAGCCTCTGGAGAAGCCCATGCCAGCATCCCATGGATCTAGAAGATTCACTCTGACCTTCTGGCTCTGCCGTCTCATGGAGTGAAAAAACCACAGGGTTAAAAGAACATGCCCACCAAAGTCTGCACGCACATTTTAATCCATACTTTGGTTAAGCAAGCCCCTAGATTTCTCTACCCAAACATCTTTGGGCCAATTTAAGGTAGACTATGGCACACCTCAAGCCCTTAGAAATGACGAAGGGTCAGCATGGTGGACTTAGGAGGTTAATTGTCTTTGTGGTCCCTGAAAGAGTTGACCGAATCGGGGAGGGAGAAGAGGAGGTGATAGGGCTTCAGCATGACTCTCCCTGAGCCACCACATTCTGAGAGAGCAAGAAAGTTAAATTCACACCTGCCATCCAGGCATATATGGGAATAAAGCCATATTTGTCAATGCAGGGGAATAGAATCTATTTTATTTACCAATTTATTAATTTATAACTTTTAATTCTTTAGGTATATGGTGTGTATCTTCCACTAGTAAGTTTACCCAGAACCCCATGGATATTGTGTTGGGGTTATTATCTGTAAATGAATACATATTGCTTGTTTGATTTAGTGGAAAAAATCACTAACTCAGATACGTCTCAGAGGTAAGATCATAAGTACAGCTTATATATATTTAGTAATTATGGTTACCTCCCCTACTTCCAAAAAGGATTTGAAGTGATTTATATTAAAAGACCAGAGGAAATCAGACTGGAACAATTTCCAATCACAAAAACAGAGGGAAAGAAATATGAAAAGAACAGTGATAGATTTTACAAATAGCAATAAAGGGCACATAGAATTAAATAGACTCTCTTCTATTTATATTGACAATCTTAAAAGTACTTCGCTTTAAGTCACGCAGCTCTTGTAGTCCCAAGAACTGTATTAAGAGGAAATCTTTCCAAACTCTGAATACCACACAGAGTGAAGCCAGGGAGCCTCCTCTGTGGTTTCATTAGCATAACTGGATATGCAATTCTCCCCACCTCAAATTTTTCAAGAGCAGAGGAAGGGCCAGAAAAAGACAAATGCTCCCAGGTAAACTCCATGCTTAAGAAGCTTTTCTGCTCTTTAATCATCTTTCATGCAATATCCACATGAGGAAAGACATGCTCCTAGAATTTCAACCAGGAAGTGGAGAAGCACATTCTGTCTCTAGAGGCAACTAAAAGATAATTTCCCATCATTACATCTACTGTGTTTCTGAAATGTTCTTGAACAACTTGCATTTTAACGATGTGGCCATATTTTTCAAATTACTTTTCCTATATTGGTAAAATTTAAAATCTCTGTTTTGGAGAACGCTGATGACAAATATTTTCTCTTTTGAAGTTTGGTGCATGTGGTGTTGAGCAGTAAAGTGAAGAAGAGATTCATACATTTTATATTTAATAATCCATTAAATAGTCATTGAATGAGTGTCTACGCTGTGCCAGGCAGAGAGAGCTAGGTGCTGAGGAGATAATGGTATTTGTATCAAATACAGCCCACCATGTTTGGAGCTTATAGTATTGTGTGGGCTCATCAAACTTTCTTTACACAACTAGATAGTAAATAGTTTAGGCTTTGTAGGTTAAGAGGCAAAATTGAGGCTATTATGCAGGCATGTACACATCCAGAAGGAAAATAAGTTTCCATATATATATATATATATATATTTCATCAACCTGAGCCATGCAAAAACAGGGTGGGGGGGTGTGGATTTGTCCCATAGCTGGCCCACAGTTTGATGACTCCTGGTATAGTGTGTGAAGAATCATCTTTCATCACTAACTCTAGGCAGAGTATGAATCAGCAGAAGCTCAGCTCTGATTGAATTTTATTTAGATGTTTTCATCCATTCACTTATTTATTTGCTCATTTGTGAAATTTTCATTGTCTCCCACATTGTGTCAGGCCCACGTAAAGCTCAATTTTTAGTGCATCATATAACTCTATTTCTTTTTAATAAAACTCACAGTTCATAATACTTATTATATAAGAAATTATTTTCCCTTAAGTAATCTATATGTCATAACACTGAGGGAATATGAGTTCCAAGTAGGAGATGAGAAAATTTAAAGCCATATTGAGAATGAGAATTTTTTTTTAAGATTTTATTTATTTATTTGAGAGAGAGAGAGACAGTGAGAGAGAGCAAGAGAGGGGAGAAAGCCAGAGAGAGAAGCAGACTCCCCACAGAGTTGGGAGCCCGATGCGGTACTTGATCCCTGGACTTTGGCATCATGACCTGAGATGAAAGCAGTCGCTTAGCCAACTGAGCCACCCAGGCACCCCAAGAATGAGAATTCATTAGAGATTCTGATTAACCCCAAAGACATGCTTTTACACACAGCCCTCTGTGGACTTTCTTAGTCCTTTTAGTAGAAATCAGGGGTGAAATGAGAGGCCATGCATTTTATTCATCTATTCATCCATCTGTCCATCCACTCATTCATGTTTACTGAGATATACTAAACTCTGTCGGTTTAGTATTGAGGATAAGATAAACACTAGCCACATGAAAGAGAATATCAAGTGCTTTAACTATGGGTGCCTCTCTCCTGAAAAGTAACAGTTTGTCTCAGGAAAGAGTTTGAGAAAATGAAAAGTCATTGCTTTCTCACTAGTCTGCCTTTTTACTCAGGTGACCCAGTCACCTCACCTCACTCACACACTCACACCCCTGCCCCAGTCAACAAAGTAACTGAAAAATAATCACTGTGGAGCTCTACTGGCACCGGTATCTTATCTTTGCCTTGAATATCTTTCTATACAGCACTCACCTCCCACTAAAATCAAGAAATTCCCTGAGCTCAAGATCTGTTTCCACTTGCCTGCTGGGGTCTTGGTATGGACTGTCTTATCTTAGTACACTGGAAAATCTCTCTCGTACAGATTAGAGAAAAACGACTTAGGAATTTTCTCTTTCCTAAAATGCATACGTTAATCAATGGGATAGTTGATTGGTAATAAAATTCATACTTTATTTGTAATTGTCTAGGTTCCAGAGCCCATCTTAATATTTTATGCACATCCATTATTACCTCACATAAAGCCTCCCAACACTTTATGATGTATTTAGGCTATTATTCTCATTTTACAGATGAATGAACTGGGGCTTCGGAGCTTAAATTTTTCCTTTCTAGTGAGTGTTGGAGGCAAGATTCAAAGAGGCATTCTAAATCCAGGGGGGCTAACTTTTAAGGACTTCGCTTAGTTTACTTAGTTTACTTAGGTGCTGATACAGGGAAATTCTTTCCCCTGAAGGAAACAATTATTATATTATATATATCATGGCAGTTGTTTAAGCAAACTGATCATGCACAAGATGAGCACCAGACTTGTAATGTTGGTTACCTGGGACACATGGGTAATAAGTGTCATCTTTATATAAACTTTTTTTTTTAAGATTTTTAAAAAAAATTTTTTTTTAAGATTTTATTCATTCATTTGACAGAGAGAGAGAGAGATCACAAGTAGGCAGAGAGGCAGGCAGAAAGAGGGGGAAGCAGGCTCACCGCTGAGCAGAGAGCCCGATGCAGGACTTGATCCCAGGACCCTGAGATCATGACCTGAGCTGAAAGCAGAGGCTCAACCCACTGAGCCACCCAGGTGCCCCAAGATTTTATTTATTTGAATGAGAGAGAGAGAGGGTGAGAGAGAGCATGAGCAGGAGGCGGGGCAAAGAGACAAGCACACTCTCTGCTGAGCACAGAGCCTGATGTGGGTCTCAATCCTACAACGCTGGCATCATGACCTGAGCTGAAGTCAGCTGAAGTCAGAGCCATAACCAGCTAAGTCACCCAGGCACCCCCAACATCTCTACATATTCTTGTATTGTATTGGCTCTTCTATCATAACAATGTGCATTAATGTTATAATTTTAAAAATGAAACAAAGAAAAAAGGAAAAGAAAAAGACAAAGACAAAGGAAAAGAGATCGAAAGGAAAAGGGAGGAAAGAAGGGAAAAAAGTAACAATATTAAACATGTAAAAAACTTCAACATTGATAGTGGTAAAAAACACAATATTTCAAAAAGAGCTAAGGATCGAATATTTTTTAATGAGAAAAGACAATAAAAATATTGAGGGGTTAGAATTCATTAAATTACATTTTGGAAAGAATAAAGCTATTTTGAGGTGTTCTTATTTTCATCCGGCTACCTGATCACTATAGGACATTATTTTCAGCATAGATTTCACTAGAAAATCCAGGAATTGAATCACAAGATCATACCATATTGCCACAGCAGCAGGTTAAGCTTTTCATTCTGTCACCCTCCACTTATCTTCCTCTGCCCCAGGGGAACCCTTGACTGGTTATCTAGGAAATTCAACTTCCTGTCTTCCGTGACGCTTGTATCTTTCTTATCCCAGAAAAGGCATATGACTGCCTCATTCTCAAAGATGTCCACTGATGGGAATTATAACTTCCTTTATTCCTATATCCCAGGTCGTATCTATACTCACCAAGAGGTATTAACTACTTTTAACTTCACTGATTAGGTTAGCCATTTAAGCCCATTATTATGATAAAAGCATATTGTTAACAACTAGCTACTGTTTTGCACATGTAGTCAGTTTCTATTCATATAAATTTATATCCATTAAGCCATCACAAGTATTGGCTGAGTACAAAATTCCATGGCAAATGGTATGCCATATACATGTGTGATAATATTGTTGATCTGGTAAGCCAACTACAGTCACCTGCTTACATGCAGTGTTAGAAACTAAGTTTCCACGCATTGGTTTGCTAAATATTGGTTTGCTAAAATATTTCAAGTCCATTCCAAACTCCATCAGGAACTTTATGCTTTGCTACTACTGATGGTCTATTGGGCTTGTCATTTCATAGAATCCAACTGCCTGTGGTTACAAAAGCATTTTAAATTTAGTTTGTATTATAACTACAAAGAGATCTTAAAAAAAAAAAATACTGATGCTTTGATGCTATCCTAGACACAGCCCAATCAGAACCTATGAAGTATGCACGAATCTGGAAGACACTATCATGTAAAAACTACAAGGTGTTTCTAATGTAGCATCGGGATTGAGAGAGCTGACTTAGATATTTAAGTGGGAAGCAGAGGCTGTGGATAGATTCTTTATGGGAAAAGGATCTGAAAAGGAGCTTTGCTTATCTTGGATTACTAGGCAAAGAAAAATCTCCTTATTGCTCATTATTCCAAATGGAGATCTGGAACTTGTTCAAAAGCACTTGGAAGATAGATGTGAAGTCAGACTCCTCAAAATATTAGATATTAGTTTTAGTGAATTGTGGGCACATTTCTACTGCCCTGCCAACTTTCAAATCCTCTGCAATTATTATCCAAAATGTACTTGAAACCAGCTTAATTTATTCTTTTATCTTCCCTTTGATGTAACTATAGATGGAAGTAGAACGCAATGTAATTGTGTTATTTCAGACAATAAAACAAATCATCTACCACAGAGAAGTAATCAAGCCATTTAAATTTGTCATGGTTCCCTGAACACCTGTCTTTTTATTTTTAGGCCTGACTATATTTCCCTAATAATTCTAGTTGAAAGAGAATCATCAACACAGCAAAATAAATATTTCTCCAGGAAAACAGCATTTAGCTGAAGAATCTATTCAGCATATAAGCTTAGCAAAGGATACTGTGAAAGTTTCTAAGGAACACTCACATTGAAGATGCACTGGTTTTATTTCTTTCTTTCCAAAAATAGAGCCTTTTGATCAAAACCCGTTGGCTAGTTTTCTTTTGATAGTGACATACTTGTTGGTTTGCACTGATGCAATTAAAAAATATTGAAAGTGGTAATAAATTCTACAACCAATGAAACATTGAGGGAATCTCAAAGACAGGAAATTTAAGGCATGGAGGCATGTCCAGTGCAAAATTTCACTTATTCATAAACAGCATGCTATTTCAACCTTCACTGTACTAATGAGCAGTGTAGAAATGGGACAGTGGAAGAAAAGTAGTTTTGAGAATACAGATATGAAACTTCAGAGTCAAACTATTACAAATGATTTAATCCTCTATAAGTGATGCTCATCATTGTAGAGATTACTTAATTTCCATCTTCTACACCAGGAGTTGACAATCTATCTGTAAAGAGCCAAATAGTGAGTATTTTAGAGTTTTTGAGACATACAGTCCTAAATGTAACTAAGGAACTCTGCCATTGTGGAATGAAAGCAACCATAGACAACGCATAGTAAGTCAATGGGCATAACTGTGTTCCAATAATGTTCTGTTTACTAGCAGTGGTCATTGACAGGTGAGGAGTAGTTTGCTGACCCTGATGCCAATAAACTTTGCTCAGAGTAAAATTTTGCCACATAACTTATCTTAAGATTGATTCTATATAGTTTTCAAGATTTCTGATGTATCCATTGCTTTCTGATCAGTTGATCTGAAATTTCAAAAGTTTTTCAAAAGAAAAACTGTAAGGATGGAATAATTCTACAGGGAGAACTGGAAGAAAAGAGGTCACATTTAAAAATAGGTCTAGGGCTGTTAAGGACCCTTCTAACCCCTAAAAAGGGGTTTTAGAGTAAAGCTGAATTAAAAGTAGGGAGAATATTTGACTAAAATACCTATAAACTATAGATAAGAGTTTGGAGCCATGAAACAAATATAACTGTTTTGCAAGTTTTCTTTTAAATTCACTTACAGTGTTTGGTAACTGGTGCATTCATTTTACTTTTAAAATTTAGGGGCACCTCGGTGGCTCAGTGGGTTAAAGACTCTGCCTTCATCTCGGGTCATCTCAGGGTTCTGGGATTGAGCCCCACATCAGGCTCTCTGCTTGGCGGGGAGACTGCTTCCTCCTCTCTCTGCCTGCTGCTCTGCCTGCTTGTAATCTCTCTCTCTCTCTCTGTGTCAAATAAATAAATAAAATATTTAAAATCTATCGCATCTTTATGTGTGACACCTTTGTGTTTTAGTGTAATATGATCAAGTTTTCCACTTTTCAAGATTCCCAGATTTTAGAGGAAAACAAAATGAACCAAGAATTCTCAAACTGCATCATATTATATATTTTCTGAAAGTCTTCAGCCTGAAAACACACTGCTTGGCAGAAATATGATTGAGGCCGGGAGGTGATGTCCCAGGAGCCCATATTAACTCAGTTCTGTTTAGCAAGATAGTTATTAGAAATATCAGGAAGAGAGAAGGACTGGGCATCAACTTTGCAAAATTATAAACTGCACTTTTCACATTTATTCCTTTTATATCCTTAATGAATTTCTTCAGGGCTACATTTTCAAGGTCTTAATTTTAGGTCACTGAAAGGGCTCTGTAATTCTGAAACACATTTCCAACATACAGAAATAGTTCTGAACCACAGATTTTGTGTGTGATTAACCTCTGTGGTTCATGTTCCCTTTTGTGGACCTAAGAGAGGCTGAGTGAAATTAAGTATAGATTTATTAACCACTTTCTTCAGTTCTTTTTTTGAGGGACTTATTTATCAAATAGGATTTAATAAAGTGGTCTCTTCATGTAAGCAACCAGTATGATAGCAAAATTCCTATTCCTCAAAAATAAAAATTAATAGAAAAGGAATAAAAAAAGATGTGCAATTCTGGTCCTGATTTTCTCTAATTGGGATGAAATCTTCAAACTCATTCCTTATTTTTCTCAAAAGAATACAGTACTTAATCTTAATATTGGGGGCAATTAGAAAAGTTGAGGAATGTAGAATCAAATTCATTAACCTAAGAGTGATCTGAGCTGGGAATTCAGTGGATGTTAGCTATAATAATTTTATTAAGATTATAATTAATAATAATTATTATTATCAATAATATAGATATACAAAACTACATATTGGGAAAGAATTGTTTTTCTCAGAGGAAAGAAAAATTAAGAAAGGTATATTGAAAAATAATGTGGCTTTAAATTCGATGCCATGTACCTTCAATATTTTGAATCTGTCAAAAGCAACCGTACAAATTAGTAACGAAGAAAAAGCACATACTATGGCCCTCTCCTGCTTTGACGTTTTAAGCTACAAAATTACTGGAAGAGAAAAACTGTACTACACATTCAGTAAAAACTGATGAAATCCATGTTCATGAACAAGAAAAAGGAGAGTATAAGTATGGGAAAGAAGCACATGGATCTCTACCCACACATAAATGCAGACACACACATGTAACCACTCACACAAATACTAGAGTCATGCAGCTTAAAAAAAGTCAAATCTTTTTTTCTAAATGGAAATTTGGAAACTAAAAATAAAAGCTAAAATACTGCCATTAGTGAGTGGGTGGCTACTAAGACCAAAAAAATTGAAACTGAAAACTTGAATTGATGGAATTAAAACAGATATGATGGTTGAATGATATTCTATCCCTTTCCTTTAGGATGATATGCCTGTTCCAAAATTTTTTATGACTGAAACATCAGACAAATGGATAAATCTAATAGACTATGACTTGATCCAAAAAAATTATGGCTAAATCGCAGTGTTTGTGCCAAATTTTTAAAGGCAGCATATAAAACAAATATTCTAAAATGTGGGATATTTTCCATAACTATCAAAAAGTTGAACTATTTCCAGGTATAGAATACAATAAAGCACAATGAAAATCCTTTGTTTTGCAAATATGTTCGTGGTCCCTTTTTTGAGGACCAAAAGAATAAAAAGATAAAGGGTAAAAGTCAAAGCTCAATACCTATGTTTGATTCACCGGGTACAGAGTTCAGATGCTTCTGGCATTTTAATTAATTCATTAAATTTTAATCAATCAATTACTTAAATTAATTGAGTAAAATTAAAGACAATCAACTTCAGAAGGGGACTTTATCTAAATCCTAAGCAAAATTTTCCACTTTGAGACATGCTAAAGTAGTCATGAAATGAAATGATTTCAATGGATGGACTCCCATGGATGTTGTGCTAGTAAGTATCCAATTGGAGAATCATAAAAGAAGCAATGTAGAGTCCAAATCCCTCGTGTTAGAATTTGTGAAGTTTAATAAAGACAACCCTCACTAAAATGGAGTTGGAAGGCCAAAAGGGAGTGCTCACTCCCTATCACTTGTCATCACCGCAGAACCAACAGAGACAGTACTTTGTATCCTCTACAGGAAGAAGCTTATACTTTATTACCCCAGCAGGAGAAAGATTTTCTCTTTACCCAGCAAAAGCCCAGTTACTAAGAAACTATCACAGCTCAGCCAATGGAAAGCCCCTAGACTCTGAACACCCAGTTTACTCCAATCGACTTCTTGTTCATAACTGCCCCTCCTATTCTCCCCCTCCTCTATAAAAGAGGGCTCTTCTCCTTTGTTCTCCGGATTTGCCTATGGTTTTGCCATAGCTTGCATGTCACCAATTGCAATTCTCTGCCATTCCCAAATAAACCTATTCTGCTGGTAAATGAACTCACAGTTTTATTTTTAAGGTTAACAACCTACAAACTGAAAAGTGTAATTTTTGTTTTAAACACCCTGTGTCTGGGGAGCATCTCTCTACTTGCTAAAAAGTTTGCTACCCAATTCATGAATAGTTTAATAAAGTCAATTAAATAGTTAAAATATAAAAAATAAACATACTGTGTCTAACTAAAAACTCTTCTTTTCTTCCGTCTTCTGTGTCCTCAATTCTAATAATTATCATTTTGATTCAAGTGAGTTACCTACTCATCACTGTTTTTTTTTTTTTTTAACCTGCTCATGGCTTTTGGTTTTTTTCATTCGTTAGTGGTTAAGAACTATTTTACTCTAATCTGTGTGCCAAGCATGACTCAGCAGGGAGATTCCAGGCTGGTTTTCTCAAATGCTTTTCAAAATGTTCATTATTAATACAAAAGTAAATTTATTATTGTCCAATAAACATATATTCTGGTATATATTGCTATACCAGCATAAGCAGATCACTTACAAATACTGTTTTATGTAAAAATAAAGTAGATGTCTTTGTCATTTACTTACCAATTTAATATCATTTCTCTTGGAACAAATACCAGAAGATTCTGAATAGCTTTCCAATGGTTGGATTGTATCACATGTGATCACTACTCATTTAATGAGATAGAAGAGATGTATTACGACACCTCTTGTCTGTGTCTTCATGTTCACAGCAAGATAGTTACCTGTAATGTGGTCTCTAGAGGTTTCGTTTATTCCATATTGGAACTTTAACTACTTTCCTTGAAATTCTCTTCTATATTCTACTCACAAATTTAAAAGCCTTTATTCCTTCCATTCATCATAGTTCTTATCCAATGGCATTAGAAAATGGCAACTGTACTCTTTTGCTCTAAGCAATTATGGCATTAATTAATGTTATTTAATAGATGATAACCTAATTTCACTCCCTTAATGGACTCTGAAGTTTTTTAAATTTCATGTTTCATTGTTCTTCCTTTAAAGGAAAATTTTATTACTTCATTGGATATCAAGAGATGAAAGAATCTCCTAAAATCAATTAACTATTCAGGAAATGCATAGTTATTCAGGAAATGCATCAGAAGTATTTGTTTCTTGTTCTTTCAACTATTGCAAATTATAAAATAGTATGACTATAGAGATCCTGAGTCTATGATGCCTCAGGAAATTCTCTTTATTTCCAGGTAATAATAGTCTACTTATGTGATATAGATCAGAAAGTAGAGAGTTAATTTTTAAAAAATCTATGGCATTTTCCTGTCATTTTCTCAAGCCAGGCTAGTTTGGGATTTATAATTTCAGTGATGTCCCTTTTTGTTGTAATAAATTAATCATCCATGAATGTTGGTCCACATACACTTTTCTTTTCTATGGCTACCTTCTTGCCTATAGAATAAAGTCTGAATTCCTGAGATTAGCAACTTCTGTTGCCTTCTGTCCCCTCCTTCTAGTTAACATCATTCACCACTAATTTCTCTACTTAACACTTTTCACTCCCTCCAAAGAACCCATCTCGTTGCTTCCACTTCTGCCCCATCAATTTCCTCTCTGCACTATAATATGGCCTCCCTTTCTCTTGTACCTACTCCCCAACCCAAGCCAATGCATACAATCATTTCATAAAACTGTTTCTGCTAAAACTATCCCTAACTTTCTATTGCCAAATTCAGTGAGTGTTTTCAAATTTCTTAGATAATTGGATTTATACCCTTCACAAAATTCTATTTGTCTGGCTATCATAAATCTTCTCTTGGTTCTTGTACTCCGCCCCCCTCCCCCAACACCCTGCCATCTTCTCTTTCATCTGCTTCTGTATGGCCAGGCACTTAACCCAGACCCGTTGGTCTGTTTCAAAAACCTTTGCCTCCACCCCTTTTTGCCTTATAACAATCCATTCTTCCTGTCCCCCCTTTAAAAGCTACTACTTTAAAGAGATCGGCCACACTAGAACAAATTCCCTTGGTTTACATTCTCAGTGATGTGATCCTGCGATTTTACCTTATAGTTCTTACCACAGCTGCAATTAAATGATTGTCTTTGTCATTTGTCTTCCCTTTTTAGCCTGAGACTCATCTTTAAAGCAGTAACACCAAAGTCTAACATAGGACCTAGCACGTGGCAAAGACTCAATTAGTAATTTTTTAATGGATTTTAATAAATGTTTTTCTCTTCTTCTCCACACCTTTCAAATGGTGTTTCTCATGGTTCTATCCTTTACCCACTGGACTTCCTGTATCACACACTGGGTAGTCCCACCCACTTCCTCAGCTTTCTTTACAAATTTTCTATAGATGATTACAATACTGTTATTGTTAGTCCAGAGAAGTTTCCTGCTGGGCAACTCAACCTGGGTTTGTCATAGGTATTGTAGAACCAAACTAAAGTGAAGTCACTTATGTCAGGGACAAAATGAGAGATAGTCAACACAGGTGCATAAAGGAAACCTGACCTAACCTTACAGGAATTTATAGCTCTTCTCAGAAATTAGCAAAGCACAATTACCAATCCCCAAATGCCAAGTCTGTTCATGTTATCTCTGGACTTTCTTGTTCTCCTGATTTAGCTACCCTGATCCAAATGAGGAAGAAGACCAGTAAGCAATGAAGCAGCTAAAAAAGCCTAATAATTTCTGCATTTATTCCATAAACATCCCTTAGCCTCTGAGCTTCCAGGAACTCATTGTTCCCATGGCTTTGACTTTCTCTGCCTGTTGGTTGAAAGCCTTCCCATAAACTCACCTTACTGCTTTGTTTTATTCCTTGTGCAGAGTTTGATATTGGACAGTATTCAAATTCTGTATAACTAAAACTTAGTGAGCACATACCCTTCCTTCCCCAGCATTCATCCAGAAAATCATGTTCTATTTCAGCTGCCAACTACAAACATTTTCTTCTCTCTCCCACTCACCTCTATATTTCTACTAGTTAACAAATATAACAAATCTGGACTTCCTCTCCCCTCCTCCCCAACATCTAATGAGACACGTCCAGCTAACTAAGCTTGATTTTTTTTTTTTAGTTGGATTCTTTAACATGTCCTGACTATAATTTCCACTAATTATCTATTCACTGTAGGAGTGAAACACCTTCCAAGATGAGTTTCTCGTTGCCCCAGTCTTGTTAATCTTATATTTTTCTTCTGCTGCGTAAATGACTTATTCAAAGCTCAAATCTGAGGCTACCACTCAAGTACTTGGAAAACGTTTATACTTTACCATCATCTACAGGCTAAATTCAGTAGGGTCATCATGTCTTTAAGGTCTTTAACCATTGTTTTGGCTTTGTTTTTAGCGAACCCCAAATTCCAAATTTTGCTCTAACAACATTAAACCACTTATAGTTCTCTCATACATGATGCTTGCTTGTTGCTTGACCTTGCTGTACATTGTGCTGGAAAAGCTAATGTGTCCTGTCCTTCCACCTGGCTAATTTCTGTTAGAAATTAGAGTTCAAGCCAGGCATCACTTCATATGAGAAGCAAGTATGATTTACCCTCCTTCAACCACACAGCCTAGGTCTGTTGCCCTTCTCTCTACTTAGGTACCATGCACTGCCTCTTCCATTCAATTTATCATACTGTATTTGCAATACTGTAATATAGTGCTCCTTGAAAGCAAAGACTATGTCCTTATTCTTTGTATTCCTGACAACTTTACTCATTGCTGGCATATAGCAAACACTCAATGAATGTTTTGTGAGTATATGATTACAAGTATTTAAGAATGAAAAGATACAGACTAAGGTCAAAGATTTAAAACTCACCACCAGTGCTATATTAAAAGGTATACATACGACAGACCCCTTCTCAAGACTGTCACTCACACCTTTATGCAGAGAGACAACTTTCCAACTGTATTTTAATACTGATTCATGTAACCAATTAAATCTCTCATGTATCCATCTATTTTTATGATAACTCTCTTTGGTGTACTCATTATTTATTAAGCAAATGCTTTTAGTGTGAAAATTAACTACAAAAGCTAAAGTATAGAAGCTTAAATTTGTAAGGGGTACTTGGTTGGAATAATCAGCTTTTATTCAGAATTGTTCATTTGAATCTTCAATTTTCAAAAGTTAAACCTTTGGCTTTGGGGGTATAACTTGTGTTTTGTTTTTTTCATTTTGTCTCTTTCGGCTACTTTGCAAGTAAAAAAAAAAAATTGCCTAAAAAAATATTGCCTAGTGTTTACCTCAAATAGTTTAGAAAACTTTGAACAGTGTGTTGTATTCTAAGAAAGATAAGTTGGATGCTTTTATTGACTTCATGGAACAGTTTACATAATGAGATGTTAAAGACCTATTGAGGTTGGTAAAGAGGATTTTTTTTTGATATGGAAAGGAATTGGAATATGATACTTTAGCTACTGTTTCATTCATGACTATATCCATCAATGACATTTGATTAGAATATAAAAGTGAATCATAATGAAACCCTAAAAATAAAATACCTAAAACTGATTAGTTACTATGATATAGTATTGATTGATTCATTTCATCTTTGAATGCTAGCTGATCCATAATGTTTTCCATTTGTAGTTCCTCTGTGAAGTTCAACATATCAATATTTCAAATACTGTCACATTAGCCAATGAAGTGCTTCAAAGAAGTTGTCCTACCAGTTTCATTAATAAATTTGAATAAAGAAACACTAATAAGACTAACACTAATTACTAACATGTGTCCCCAAGAGAAGGCTGTTTTCCAGGAGGAGACAACTTAATAGAATACAAGACATGAAATATTCTGATAAGAGTGTCAATGGTTTTCTATTCTGAATAATAAATGCCATTGTTAAATTAAGACTTGAGATTGCCATCTGAAAACTCTAATTCTCTTCTTTCATCCTTGGTTTTCTTCCTAACTTTTGTGCAGTGGAAAGAGTTTACTCTCTATGTCTTCTTCCCTAAAAGGAAGAAAACAATGCGTACATTATAGGTTTTTGTGAGTACTGGAAATGAGAAATGTAGGGGACCTGTAAATGGTAGCTCTGATAAAATGATTGTTGACATGTTCAAACTAAAGCTGCTTCTAGAGGACAAGTTCTGTTTTCTGTACTTCTGTTGAACTCTACAGAGTGCTGTCTCAAAGTTATTCTAAGGAATTTGACATAACTGACATTTGCACCTAGGATAACCTTCCCCAAATTAGAAACAACGTGTTCTGGCCACTCCTTACTTGTGGCCAGTGTTATTTGGCAGTGCCATTAGCAATGATGTAAGCACATTAATCTGAATCATGGAATCAAGGTAACAATTACCAGAAAAGTAAGGTCTGGAAGAACGTGACCAACCATCCCAGCTTGCCTTGAATCAAGTGGTTCCTAGGACACAGGATTTTCATCGCTAAAACCAGGGAAGCTTAAGCAAACCAAGATAAATTGGTCACGCTATCATACAGGGCATAGCTTTATTTTGTTCACTATTGTATATCCAGAGTCTTGAACAATGCCTGGATTTAACTAGGTTGCTCAATTCATTCTCCCTATGCAAATTAATCCATTCTAACCTAAAAATACTCTAACCATGTTTTCTCCTTATACAACTTCCTTTTTTCTCTTTCCCAGTGTTTTTTTTTTTTCTTTTTATTCTGTTTAGGGCTTCAAAATATTAATAGTTCTACCTACAGACAAATACGCAGTTCAGGGAACTTGATACATTAATTAAAATATACTCCCATACCATTCTTTCAAGGCTCAACAAATAAGAAAACAGATGAAAGCCTTTCTAAGCTATAAAGCACACAATTCTTATTTTTGAATTACTTTAGGATTACTTAATGGTATCTCACTAATTTGTACAAACCCAGTTTATTTCTGACATTAATTGTGGATCTTTACTCCTGAACATCAGTGCTTCCTCTGGTTACTAAAATGACTTTTAATTACCTATTATAAATCATTCTCAAGATTTGTTATAAATAGAGTTTTATAAGCGTTTAATGGTAATGTGAATAAGTTGAAACCAGGTTGGCCAATAAATGAGATTTTTATCTGATTAGCATATACTTTCTGATGAATAATCAATATGTATTGGTATTTATCTTTGATAGGAAGTATAGTAACACATTTGTGTTTTCAAAATTATAGATTAGATAGATAGATCAATTACATATATAAAATTATTTTCATATATATATAATAAAGTTATTTTCATATATATAGAGAGATATATATATATATCTATATATATATACAGTGCAGCTTTTTAAGCATTTCTTAGTATTGTGAAATTCCTGGTTTCTTCAAATTTCTTGGAGGTAGATTATATTAATTATAATAAAAATACCAGATCTTTTAAGCAGAGTTCAGAAGTAGAAATCAAAAGAGGTACCAGACCTACAAATCTTAGGAAATAATTTATTCACCTGTGTAAGTTGTCCTCAATATTGTTAGAGTTGCACTCTAGATCGTGTAACTAACTATTGTGTAGAAGTGATAGATCCTGATTTTAGGGGACTTCTGGACAACCCAAACACATGTTGGGATAAAATATACTTCTACATAGGTTAAGAATATGTATTAAAAACCGAAAATGCAATTGAGCCCATAAAAACTGGCATTGATTTTTTAAGAGTGGTTTGTTTGTAAGACTCTTGAAAAAATTTTAGGTGGGAATACATAGCTACATGACATTTTTTATGGCCAGAGTGAACTAAAGTTCATTCTTTAACAGTCAATTTATGTTGAAAAATACCTTTACAATTATGAGTTATTTTGCATGAGGGATGCTGGAAAGAGAAACTTTATTACTTCTCTCTTTCATTTTGTAAAACTTTATTTCTCAAAAACAGAACTAGCCATAGGACTGGGAATTCCACTTCAACATTTGACTTTTGAGGCATTTTACACATTTTGTTAAGGTTAATTTTTCTTCATAAAGAATCTGTTAGTAAAAGAAACTCATGATTTCCCTAGTATTACAAATTATTTGATTTAAAATTTTATAGTAGCTCCCATAAAAAAGTATATACCATAAAATATATCATAATTACTCTTGTGTATGCTTTATATATTTAGCTGGGTTGATGTGTCACTTATTTCTCTTAGAGAACCATACATGCTACAAAACTAACAGCTGTGCTTAAATAGAAATTAATTTCCACTTTATTTTTACCTCTTCTAATGTGGAACTAGGGGCTGAGAAGTAAGGAGATTTACTAATCGTCATTCAGAAAGCCTTACTGATCTATGGACATAATAAATGTTAGGGGTTCCCATAATAGGTTTTCATCATGATATCTTGGGGCCGAGGTAGTGGCTATTTTGCCAAGTTCTCAGGATTATGGGACATAAATCAGAAGGGATTTCCCTGCCACCACAGAGACCAGTCCCTCTCCTTCAAACCACACTGAAGCTTCTCTTTCATCTGAACTAAATGTCATATATTCACTACCTCTGCCAGCCAGATAAAGACAAGATTGATGCCATTTGGACAAATTCAAACTCAGCAATTCAGCATTAAATAGATAATAAAGTGTAGTTTTAATAATCTGGAAAGAGAAATTAAATTACTGGACCAAATATTGAAAGATAAGGCTTTATGGTCTGGAGTTTCAGAGGTCCTTACTTTCTGTGTTTCGTGCAGTGGTTGTGTGAGAATCCTTGCTTCCTGGTCTTGACAAAATTTACAAGATAGAAGGATCTTCCAGTATCATGTGCTTTCATGAAAACAGCGTAATTGATTGTCTCAATACAACGCCCCACCCTTTATTTTCTGTTTATTCTTTTCATGCAAAAGCAAAATGAGTGACAGTCTCACCTACTGCTTCTAACACTTGTTATCCAATTTAATCATACAATTTTATATGTAATGCATATATATTTTTAAAATAACCGCTAAGAAAGGGTGAAGCCTCAGGAGTTTTATTGGCGGCACTTAAAAAAAAAAACAAAGGACACGAACTGATTTGTGTTGTAAGAATGCTTCTCTCAGCAACTAAATTTGGATCTTAATTGATAGTGCACTCTTATTTATTCGACATTTCTTTTTTCCTCTCATGGAGCCAGACGCATCTTATTTTGTATCCTGCTGGTGCATGGAGAGACAACAGTGTCACAGCTGGTTTCTACCCAACACAGAGTCTTTAGGAATTCATCTCTCTCCTTATGGCAGAAGAAAAAGAATACAAGATACCTTGTGTTTTTTTAAGGCAATTTTTGAAACTCATTTTTATCTAAAGTCGCTTTTGTACAGGGGCACATGACTGGCTCAGTCAGAAGAGTACGTGACTCTTGATCCCTGGGTTGTGAATTTGAGCCCCATGTTGGGTGTAGGGATTACTTAAAAATAAAATCTTCTAAAAATAAATCAATAAAGTAGCTTTGTACAGAAATCACATTCTGATCAAATATAATGATATGGGCTCCGTGCTAATATATTTTAGTACAATATATTGTTTCTAACAATATATTGTTTCTAATATATTTTAGAAATAAAGGAATGGTTTCCTAGAGGAGTCTGACTCCTCAGTCCCCACATGTTATATGTGTGATATTTAATAATACTATTATCTTCAATATCCTTATTGAAACTAGCAGCCTGAAGACCAGATCAACAACTGAACACATTATTTAAAAATTACATTGCTTTAGAGCACTGCACTGTATTTACAACTGGTTACCTGACCCTTCTGCTTTTCTAAGCATCTCGAAGATTATACCAAAAGGATAAAGGATTCATGAATGTTATTAATGTTTTTCCACCTTTCAGTATTTACCTTGGAAATGTTGATACTCTGGGACCATCCATTAAAAAATTTTTTTTAATCTTTCGGTAACTTCTATTTTAAAAAAAATGTCTTCCTTTCCTTCCTTCATGCAACTAAGCTTTCTACCGTCAAGTTATTTTCCAGCAATCTATAGTCAGAATTTCATAGTGTAGAATCTCAAATATTCTGATTTTTAACTCTTTGATTATAAGACCTCAGAGCAATCATGGACTAGCAAAATCTTTCTCCTCAAGCAAATACTGGTTAACGTTCCAAGATCAAATGACCTATTTCAGTTTGGGAAAAGATGATATTTGATTACAGAATATTTAGAATATGAGGGGAAAATTAGTAAAGCTGTATCAGGGCCTACGTGCATGAACTATACCAAATTCTCCCATTTTGCCACTGAAAATGTATTCAAACATATTCAGAAGAAGTCAGGAGATTGACATGATAGCCAGGTGTACAGGATTCCTCATAGAAAAAGGAAATGTTGCATAATCTTTCTAAAACACCCTTGATGTTTCCCTGAAGCAAACTACATACCTTTAGTAAGGAAAACACACACACACACACACACACACACACACACACACACACACTCAATTATCATCAGGTTACCTTAACCTGGTTCCTTGTAAAGACATATTTTTGATGCACATGAGTATTTAAGAGTACTACCACTTGTTGTCTTTGGATAGAATAAAAAGAGAGATTGACATGGGATTATGTTTTGTTACAAGGACATACCAGATGTTGGACAGTCACGTGAACTTTCTGGTGGACCAAGAAGTCCACAGTGCATGATGGTCTCTCACATGTCTACACAGTGCACAGTACACAGTACACAGTACAACTCCTACACTGAGGGCCAAAAGCCAAGTGTGCTATGCAGAGCAAACACAAACCCTGCTAATCATAAACCTCTAGATACATAACTCTAGGTAATGCATTTATAGCACCCCACTCTTCAACCCCACAACCTGCAATGAGGACGTTTATTCAAAAGTGTTTCTAAATTTACTGTGAAGGTCAAGTTTGGCTTAACCAGTCTTTCATCAATACTTTTGCTTCCAGAATGTATTTATTGCAGCAACTATAATCTCCTATAGGACTGAAATGTATGCTTTCTTAACTTTTTAGTTTGAGTTCACCTTTCATTCTGTTTAGTAGGATTTTTCCAATCATTCGGCCAACTCTTACAGCTAAGGGGAGTTGTGTGCTGGGACTAACTCCCTAAGAATTATCAGCTCAAAGTGAGTGAAGGTTCAGAGCCTGCTAAGAGAGAGCTCAGTGAACACAGATCAAGTAGAGAAGGCAGGATTCTTTTCCCTTTTGGCTTATAACACTCTTCTTTGGACTAGCACCTGCTGGATATCCCTTGGTGGGTTGTTTGTTTGCTTTGTGATCTACATCTTGGGAATATATTAAGTACATTCTATACTGAATAGCTTGGCCAGTGACAGCCAACATGTGTTTTCCTCTTTTGGGGGCGTCTTCTCCACAGTAAAAGTAAATGTGAATAGTGTTCCTAACAAAGGGAGTTGAAATACTAGGGATGAAAACGCTACTGGAGAATTAGTAATCAAAAAAAAAAAAAAAAAAAAAAAAAAAACCCTTATGTGGTCTTACTCATTTTCTTCCCTTCATTCCCGTTCTCTGACCTGCTTTGCGAGCAATGATTGATTCTCCACACCTGGAGAACACAACACTCTGGTGTGAGCTCCAGCCTGCAGACTTAAGTTCCTCCATTAGGAGATGAAGTATTCAACAGCTTGGGCATCAGTTGTTTCACCAATGAGGAGGTAGGTTTCAAGGTCAGTAATAAGAGGTGTCTGTTTTCACTTTGCTTCACATAGATCAGGACAGAAGTCATAGACATACAATGTTAAAATATCAGGAGAGTGCCAATGTACTAAGAACCAGCAAGTTCCTCTTTTAGTTGGAAGCTAGTGTATATTCTCATACCTAATGTTTCTCCAGTTCCTTCAAGGACCTTTAGTGAATTACTACTGTATTGACTTGGCTATCTCTTGGTGCGCACACACCCATCATGGCAAATCCATACTCACACAACTTTATAGCTCTGCGATTTCCATTTGAAAGAAGAGAGTCAGTTCTTCCAGAAGGATGGAAGAAACCATAAATCAAGGAGCTTTCTGTAATAATAACCAATATTTTTGAAATTTCAGGTTCCCAATTCATGACCTTCCATTTATCAGAGTTAGCCCTGAGTAAGAGGCTGATAATTTTCTAATCATATTTCATATAGATCATGAGTGATTTAAGGACAAGAAGCAGGCCTTGTCAATTGTGTACCCACAGCACTAAAATCAGTGTTTAAAACAGAAGGTATTTAATAATTATTGTGGAATTGAGCTGAATTTGCTGATACTCAGCACCAAAAATTATTTTTCAACTTAGATAATTTAGAATACCTTCACATTCTCTTGTTGTACTTTAGTCAATAGGACTTAACTTAGGAGACAGTGACTAGATTATAATGAAACTTTCTTCCAAGTGGGATTGAATTTACTTCACAAAACCATTGTTTTTTAATCTGCGCATTCTACAAAGGGTGCTCCTAGTGAGAAGAAGAAGAAAAATAAAATACCACAGCATCCTTGAAGATAGGTCCAACACTCAAGTCAGCTAATGAAATAGGACCCCAAAGAGACTGATGCTGGGACTGAAGAATATAATACTTTTTTCTTTCTTAGAAAGTAGGAAATCTAATTACCTTCAAGTTTCTCACATTTGAGCCATACTACAAATGAGCTGTGTCCAGGTACAGAAAAACCAACAATATTTTATTTATAACCTTATTTTTTTAGTTTTTGAACTACAAATTCTGGTTCTAGAGGTGTTTAAAAGATCATGGGTTTTTATAGATGCTCATATGTAAATTAATCTGTTGTTTGCTTACTTTTTTTCTTTTTTTCTTTTTCTTTTTTTTTTTCTTTTTTTCTTTTTCTTTTTCTTTGTCATTGAATGGTTCTCATAAATACAGAACAGGTCATTACATGAAAAATATAAGATCTTGCATTTTTTTTAATCTCGTTCTCTCTTAAAAATCTATTTCTAATATTGCATTCCCCATTGGACTACTTCATAAGGGCATGAGGGAAAGAAAGGAAAGAGAAAAAAAAAAAGAAAGAAAGAAAGACAAAATAGACTGGTTCTCACCACTAGAATTCACCATAAAAATCTCAAAGTGTAACAGAATTCTTACAAAATTTCCTAGGCCAGTTCTTTAGGGACTTGAGGTCTATGAAAAATATGGCAACCAGGGAAGGCAGGGATGAGATGTGGGAAAATAGTAAATAAGTGCAGCAAAAACAGGTTCTGAGGAATACACATAATTTTGTCTGCTTTAGATCACAATAGAATTTTTAATAAATAAATTTCTTTTCTTTTTTGTTTTTTTTTTGTAAAGACACTTTTTTGAAACAGTAGATTTAGCCCAGTCATTTGTGTCATTTTTAATAAACTGTCTTTTTTTTATTGTTTGTTTTCTGTAACTCTGTAAATGTTTTAGATTTGAGTCTCTTGTACATTGTCTTTAGAGTTCATTCGGATCAATAACGGTTCATGCACTGAACTGTGTATTGAATTAATTGTGTTAACTGTTGTTGTGTGGTTGAAGGGAGATTTGTAAGAGTTATAGTGATTTAGGTGCTCATGCTCAATAGCAGGCATGGGCAGGTGGCTTTCCATGGGTGTATCTCCTGTAATCTCATCATCCACATTAATGATTTCAACAGTCCTTGTCGGGGCGTGATGGTTTTGCCGATGGTGCTGCTTCCTCATTTTGTAGAAAATGACCAGCATCACTGCAGCCATGAGTGTGATGGCCACAAAACAGCCAATGATGATTTTGGTGGTCTTCATGACCTCATCGATTCCCGGGATCCCACTGTTTATGTCAGTCACTGGGATGGTGAATGTTTTTTCTGTCGACCTTGTGCTCTGTGGCGTGAGAGAAGTGGTCACATTGGTGGTCTCCCAGTCAATCACTGGAGTGGGACCCACGTTGTTATCTGTGGTCCGTGCCTCATCCTGAGAAGGTTCCATAGTCTCTACTGTGACAGTTGAAAAGTAAGAGAAGGGAGTAGTGGTTGCTGCAGTAACATTCAGGGTGGCAGAAGCAGTGGTATTTCCGACAGAATTACTCACCATACATGTGTACATGCCTGTATCTTGCACGGTTACATTCGTGAAATTTAATGTGCCGTCACTGAGCACAGCTATCCGCACTTTGTATGCCCCATGTGTCATGACCGTTCCATTTGGGGTAATCCAAGATACAGAGGTCAGGGATGTGGAGGCCCGACATTTCAGCTCGGCTGCCATGCCCTCAGTGACATTGAGGTCTGCTGGGGGCTCCACAATCACAGGAGCATAGCATGTGAAGTAATTCTGGTCAAGCTCCCCGATGTACCTCCCTTTCAGATTGGGAGGAGTGTTACATCGAGCACAACAAGCTGTGTTGGAGGGGGCCATGTCTTTTATCCACCAGCTGAGCCACAGTATGTCACAGTTACAGTTCCAAGGGTTGTGATGCAAGTGTATCCGCTCTAGGTGATGCAAGGGTGTGAAGAGGTCATGAGGCAGTAGTGTTAGATTGTTGTGTGCCAAGTTTATCTCCACGAGTGACTGAAGGTTATCAAAGGCATTCCGTTCAATCACTTGAATCTGGGACTGGATCATCCACAGTTTTTGAAGGTGCATCAGTCCCTGGAACGAGCCAGGCCTGATGGCTGACAAATGATTCCCAGAAAGATCCAGCTCATCTAGTTTTATGAGAGGTGTAAGGTTAGGGATTTCGCGGAGGTTGCACATGGCAAGGTTCAAATACCTCAAGTTGGACAGACCTTCAAAGGCACCTTCTGAGATATATGAAAGCCTTTTCAACTCCCCCAAGTCTAGTCGGCGCAAAGAAGGGATTCTGTTAAAAGCATAAGAAGGAATGCTTTCAATGGGGTTGTTTCTCAACCAGAGCTCCTTCAGTTTAGACAAATATACAAAAGCTCCATTTGGGATGGTAGTAAGACGATTGTCAAAGAGTTCCAGAGTATTGAGGTTTGCCAGACCATTGAAGGCCCCGATTTCAATTGTTCTAATATGATTCCTACTCAACTGTAGGATTTCTAGGTGCCTCAAGTGCTTGAAGCTGTTCACTTTGATGATCTGGATTTGGTTCTCATGGAGGTTCAGCAGCCGCGTGTTGGTAGAGATGCCATCTGGAACTTCCCGTAGGTTTTTCCGGACGCAAATCACCTTGCTGAACTGGTTGCTGCAGGAGCAGACAGAAGGGCAGGTTTGAGCCCGCACCAGACCAGCCACCACAAGAAGTTGAAGAGCCAGCAGCACCACAAGCAGGGGGTCAAATAGGGCCCTGTTAAACCTAGGACCTATCATTATCTGCTGTGGATGTAAGGTCATCTTGTTCAACATTCATAATTTATCTGGTGTTGGTCCGTCTGGAGTTCAAATAGTCTGCAACATAAGAGCAAAAAAGGGTATTAGATCTCCTCCAAATGTCTTCCTGGAGCAAAGTCAGTGACATAATATACGAGCTAAGGCCATCATTTCTCACACTAGCAAACAACCAATCTAATGTCCTTTTATTGAGTGATGTGGCTCATATTTATAGAGAAAATGTTTCTGTACTTCAAATTAGCAGTCATCCACAGCCCATATCAAGTGTACGCTCACAGAGAATGAGGGGAAACACCTTACAGTAGTGTTCAGCAACCAAGTATGACTTGAATGCATGAGGACATATGAGATGGACCCCATCAGCAGGTTCAAAGGCCAGACCAGATTGGAAAAGTACAGAAAATAAGATTTGGCCCTATACCCAACAAACAAAAAGCTCTCTTACAAAACCAGTAATAGCTGAGATTGTATTGAGGATTCTTCTATATGCCAGGCACCATGGGCTATAGACTTCACAAGCAATCCTGTCCAGGAGTAGCTACATAATTTGCAGGGTCCAGTGCCAAATGAAACTGGAGGATGGCTTCTTAAAAATTATGAAGACTTTCAACTCTGTGTAACAACAGAGCATTAACCAAGCGTGGGCCCTTCTGTGAATGGGGTCCTTTTCAATTACATAGGGTGCGTGGACTGATCCTCTCTTGTCCTTACACCACTGCTCTGAGGTAGGGAGGTTCACTGTCTCCATTTCCAAAATGAAGAGGTTATGACTTCCAAATGAAGAAGTCATAGGGAAACTAACACAAAGTCACAAAGTTCATAAGTACAGAACCAGGACTCACACACTCACCTGACTGGTCCAAGAGCATATGATCTCAAATCTCCATTAAAAAGTTTCCGGGAGAACAATGGCAAAGACAAAATATTTTTTCATGATTAATTTCTCTAAAATAATCTAAAATAAATCTAAAATTTTCTGGGGGGTGTCCTGAGCTCTGAACCCTGGCAACTGTGAAGATGCACTGAAACAATGGCATGTACAAATGTACCTAAACTTTTAGAGATTTTCAAATACCCAAACTCACTATAATACAACAACTGCTACCTACAGGCAGACAGACCACAAATTAAACAAATTAAATAATTTCCATGAAACATAACTCTTAGGTACAGAGGACACCTTAGTATAACAGAAATACTATATATCTTGTACCCCTACTCTCGCTGATTTTAAGTAGATTTGTGGGAAGGGGAATAAAATAACTTACTTTCTGCATCTCTTCCAGCACAGGAAGGAATTTTAAAGGAGCTTTGGGTTACTCAGTGCTTGTCTCATTCTTATCATGAACTGGACACCTGTGTAATGACTTCTTCCAAACCTCTCATCTCAATAAAGTGTCCTTTCTATGAATCTCTTAGAAACAAACAAATAAAAAAAAAATGGGATGGCGATCACTACCTTCCAACTCAAAAAGGCACTAATTTAGTACTTATTATGTGTCACCTTGGACTACTTATTAATCTTCTCTCCATAACACATCCTCCTCACTTGCAAAATCAGAATGACAATAGTGATTACCCTTAGTGTTGTTGTGAGGACAAAATTAGTTAAAACAGATAAAGTGCTTCGAATAATGCCTCTCCCATGTTAAAAACTCAGTAATGTCAGCCATTATTATTACCGTTCTTCTTCTTGCCCTCACCCAGACATCTTGCTGAGCATATAAAGATGAAGACCATCATCCTTACCCCTGAGGAAATGATCATTTAAAAGGGGAGACAGATAGGACAAGAATGAATCACAATAACATATGTTCATTGGTATGAGGCCAGGCCACTCTGGCACAGGGGCACTGATATCAGATCAGCTCAGTCCGTGCTGGTAAATCAGAGGATTTTAAAAGAAGGGGATCCTGATCTAGGTTCTCTAGAAGAAGTTGATTTAATAAAAAAAGAAAAAGAAAAAGAAAAGAAGAGCATTTTCGCCAAGGAACACCTTCAGCCAAGAGACTAGGACCCAGAAAGATGCTTGCATGTCCAGGGACCAGTAAACCGTTCTCTGTGGCGTGAGAATGGAGACCCTGGGAAAGAGACAGTTCTTTCTTCCAGGCTGCTGCAGCTCTAGATTGATTAGATTGACTTTTCACACCATACATATATCTATCTATATCTAGATATAGATATAGATAGATAGATAGATAGATAGATTCCAGTACTATCATCATTAGTACTAGATCATTAGTCTCTGGTCCTGCTTCTTCCACCATCCTGTGAACACCACGAGGACAGAAGCCATGTCTGATGGTTTTTCTCACCCGTCAAACTTTAGACACTGGGTAAAAAGGCTGTTGTAAATGTGTAGAAGCAGTCACTATCTAGTTACAACTCTGCGTATGTGTAGTGATAGAGACTAATATAGTAATCATGACTTTCTACTTCCTATATTTTTGTCCTTCCTTCCTTCCTTCCTTCCATCTCTCTCTCCTTTCTTTCTTTCATTCTTTCTTCTAAGAGAAAGAGAGAGCTCACCAGTTGGGGGGAGATGGGCAGAAGGAGAGGGAGAGGGAGAGAATCTTAAGCAGACTCCACACCCAGCATGGAGCCTGATGCAGCACTCCACCTCATGGCCCTGAGATCATGACCTGAGTGGAAATCAAAAGTCTGGACGCTTAACCAACTGAGCCACTCAGGTGACCCTATCTTCTGTATTTTCTGATGTTTTGTTATCTGGGGCCTTGTTGTTCCAGAGAGAGCCCCTCAAGGACTAGCCAATTCCTTGAAATAGCAAAGGACTTGCCCACAAGCATGCCTTTCATCAACCTGAAGCCTATACCCCAATTAGCTCCTTTCTCAGGATCTCACAGGGCAATGCCAGCTGCAAGCCTGCTTACCCTGCCATCTCTTGCTTTCTCTCACAAACCATAATAAAGGCACTTGCTCAGAGTTGTCCTTACTCCTTCTACCCCTGTGACTGACCCTGGTGCTTCCTTGTGTGGCCCCCTTAGGACATAGCATGCCCCCTCCTCTTGGGAACTGTGAGTAAAGAAAAGTATGTATCTCTTCAATGACAATTGTCTCCTGATTTGTCTCATTATACCAAATAATAATAAAATCTACATTTTAAAACAACTAATCACTAAATAGCAGGGGGGGGGCTGCTCATCTTAATAATCTTGTTGATGGCTTTATAGGTCTACTCTATTGTCCTATTTACACAGTGACAACAATAAGATTGGTAGGTTTCTCACCCTGAGCTAGATTAGGAGATATTTTTTATTGTAAATTCAAGCATGACCTTAAAAACCCTTAGGGATTTCCACTTTAAATAGAATCTTACTTACATTTCCAGTGACATGACCACTGAAAATTTTTCATTCATATGATTTGGTGTAGTTATACATTTGCTCCCCTCTCTCCAACACACACTTTTTAAGGTAATTGGGCATTTAGAAAATAGCACATAAAATCTCTGATACATTAACTGATGGGTATTTTTAGGACTCGGGTCCAAGAGTCCTACTCCTCTAGTTCACCTTCTACCTCCCTACCCTCTGACTCTTGGAATCCTGGGGTCTCTGGTAATAGAGATATAGAGAAATAACTCATTGACTGGACATAGCACAGAAGTGAAGAAGCTAAGTCCTTTGCTTAAGATAAGCCATGTGCTATCCTTTTCTCTTTAAAAGAAGAAATAGCAAAGGAGCCATGTCCCATGGTCAAAGGAAAAGGCTCTGGTAAAGCCTTCCTAAATTTAAATGCCAGCTTAAACTTCCATGACTCTGCAACTGGGAAAGATACTTCACTTCTCATTTCTCTTTACTTTACTTTTCCATCTATTCAAAAGGCTTTTGTTAGCAATATCACATTTATATATATATGTATCTATATACATATATATGCATATACACACATCTATATACATCTATATGCATATATATATACATACACATACTTACCAGCTCATAATTAGCAATTTATAATAAATATGTAAAACATATTCAAACTAAAAATAAAATGATGGAACACTCAGTTTCTTCCTCTTATATAAGATAGGAATAACACTAATATCTATTACTCAGAGTTATAGTAAGGATTAACTGCAATGATCAGAAGCACGCTTTCATATGCAAATCCAATACATTGCAATTAATTGCAGAGTGCATGTGTCTCTCCTTTTTCAATCCCCAGGCTCTTTTATTTTCTATTTCTTACTTACTTCAAGGTCTTTCTACTCTTGCTATTAATGAGATTTCCTATAAATCAGTCATAAGTGACGATTTATGAATTATAGCCAGTTCAAAGGTAATTTATAACCCACAGAAAATAACGCTTGGTACGTGCACTGAATCGAATAACCTACTATCAACAAAAGGTTTTCTATTTTTAAAATCTAAATTATGTTACTTTACATTAAAAGCCATGTTTCAGCATCTCTTTCATAAGATGATTTTATCACATCAAAAAGAAATCAATTTAAAAGTAGGCTCTATCCATTACAATGTCATCTGACAGGGTTTATTTACCAATGGATCTGTATGGGTTTTGAATTAAGCTGTAATACTTTCAGCCTTGTCCCAGAGGATATTCTGACTTTGTCAACAGACCTTTCTTCTTTCCCTACCCATGCTTCAGTGCACTGAGATACAGGGGGCTGCTCTATTTAGCACAGTTTCATTGCTCAGTTAGCAGAAATTGAGTCTAGGTATTAGAACTGGTTTGGAAGCCAGGTAAAAGAAAGGTGAATTTATTAGCCACAACCACTCTTGCCCACAAAACACACAGTCACCCTCATATGAATCTCCAGCAAATCTCCACCCTCATATGAATCTCCTAAATTCTGAGAACCAAAACCACTTGCCCCACACTCAGCCTGGAAACAGACCTCCAAACAAGACCTTTCTGTTGACATACCCATGATTTTTGCTCTTCCATCATCTTTATTAGCCTCTCTATCTGTGGGGACTCTCCTGTCCAAGCAAATTGTTTCACTGCCCCTCTAGGAATCTGCCCAAAGACCCATCAGGACATCTAATGGCAGTTCATTCTCTAAGATTCTTTTAATCTCTTGCCTCACCTAGCTATTTTCACAAATCCTAGATGGCTGTACTGCAATCCTAACTCTCTCCTAATCAACCTCCCACAGTGAAAACTCCCCTCAAATCAGACTTCCAATTCTCCATAAATTCTGTCCTAATCTTTACCACTCTATTCACAGATCCTCCCATAACTATGTGAGATGGTGGCCTCTCTCAACAGAATGAACAATAAACTTGCTCTGTTTTTTCAACAAGTTGTGTTGGGAGTCAGCTTTTTATAGCACTAAGAATGGATTATTCATTTAAATTGTGCTTGAACCTCTCTTTCTCTCTTTCTTCTCATTTGTTGCCTCCCCAACACTTTCATTCCTTACTCTTGCCCTAGAACATTTTGTTCGGGAATCTTCATTCCCAACCTTAAAAAAAGATAAATTTTTTTTTTTTTAAATCATGAAACTATATTCTCTGCTTTGGAAGAGTCTGACTCAGGACTGCTGGGTAAATAGAATTTGGTTTAAGCTAGGGCTAGGCAAACTTTTCCTGTAAAGGGCCAGAGAGTAAATATTTTAGGCTTTGCAGGCCACATGATCTCCTGTTGTAACTATGCTACTCTGCCATTGTAGCCTAAAAGTAGTTGTAGTGAAAAGGTAAATGAGTGGATATGGCTGTGGTTCTGATTAAACCTGTTAGGAGCACTGAAATTTGAATTTCATACCATTTTCACATGTCTCAAAATATTATTCTTTTTTTTAAAAAGGGAGAAGGAGAGAATAAGCAAAATGGGTAGGGTGGAGGGTCAGAGGTAGACAGAGAAGCAGGCTCTCCACTGAGCAGGAAGCCCAATGTGGAGCTAGATTCCACAATCTTGGGATCATGACCTGAGCCAAAGGCAGCTGCTTAACCAACTGACCCACTCAGGTGCCTCTCAAAATATTATTCTCAACATTGTTTTCTATTTAAAAATTCAAGAATAGGCACGTCTGGTTGACTCAGTCAGTTGCGCCTCTGTCTTTGACTTGGGTCAGATCCCAGAGTCCTGGGATTGAGTCCCACATCAGGCTCCTTGCTCAGCAGGACGCCTACCTCTCCTTCTGTTTGCCACTCCCCCTGCTTGTGCGCACTCTCTCTCTCTAACATATAAATAAATAAAATCTTAAAAAAAAAATTTCAAGAACAATCTTAGCTCCTAGGGCTAACCTCTGGACTATAGTTTGCTGAGCTCTTATCTAAACAAATATTGGTTGTAACATTTCTGTTGCCAGAGACTGGTTAGGTCTGGATAGGTGACACAATTGGCCAATGAGATGTGAGAAGAAGTCAGCTGAGGGGTTCTGGAAATTTTTTTTCTCCCACTAATAAGAAGAAAAACAGGGGGAAGAAATAGTTATTTATTCTGTTTCTGGATATTGTTGTGAGTATAAGATGCCTAGAGTTGCTGAAGCCATCTTGTGGCCAAGAAAGGAGGAAGCCTGAGGATAAAGCTGTTATGCCAAGGAAGGAAAATGGAAAGAAGGGAAGAAATTGTATTTTTTTTATATTCGTGATGGGCAACTGAATTAATGAATCCTGTTACTATCTTTCCTCTATATTTTCTTAGGATATAAAATATTCAACTTCTTACAGTATAAACAATTACTTTTTCTTGGTCACTTACAGTCAACCTATCTTGATACTTACATATTCATTCTCCTTTCTCCCTCTTCCCTTGTCTCTCCCTCCCTCTCACTTTTTTTCTCTCACCATCTCCCCATTTCTGAAACCAATGGCAAAGAAATAACAAGTAAGACAGCAGAAAAATTCTGATTTTTGTGTACCGTTATAAATTTGAAACCTACCAAAGGAAACAGCGTAAACTGAGGCATCCATTAGTCAGAAAAGAGGTAAGCCTCATGCCTATCATGCTAAATGGCTTTCTACTGCAGTCATTTCCTGTATAATTCTTTAAATTTTAAAGAGTGCTAGAATACACCAGAGAAGAAAAAATAGCACTTCGAATAACACTATTATCAAAGATAGCTTACCTCTCCAAATTAAAATTCTTTTATAAATATTTTCTAATATAATTTATTTTTTTTCCCCAATTGAAACCCAATTTTATAAGTCGGTTGAGTTTTCTCTACTCCTTATATAGTTTTTTGTTGCTCTGCAGATTTCCAGTGAGAAGAAAATTTTTGTAACCCTGCCTAGGGCTGACCCTGTAGGCAAATGTAATGGAAGTAATACAACATTTAAATGGCTGTAAACCAGGGACTCAACCTGTCAAGTCAACAGGAGGTTCTTTGGCTGAACACACTGACTTGGCAATGTTTCTAGAAAACTGGAAGAAATTGAGATTGAAGAAGAAGAAGAAGAAGATGATGATGATGATGATGATACCTGAGTCTGTGTTTTCATTTTTCTCTAAGACTTACCTGATTTATAGCAAAAGAATACATATGTTCAGGGTTTAGAAGTGACACAATTACAATACTATCAGGTGAAAAGAAACAATGAGTAGAGAGAACTATGTATTAAAAAAAAAGAAAAGGAAAGGAAAAAAAAATCATGTGGCCAACATGTTGCTATTGCTTGGACAGTACAGTCAGGATTGTAAGAATGAAATTGGCCAGGACTTCTAGAATATTATAGTCTTGTTGGAGCTATAATACAAATGTACAGATACATATTTAAAAATTGTACATATAGATGTCCTGGGTACTAATGCAAACCAACATATTCAGTATTTAAATGCCATAAAGGATTATCAGAAATAATAGATAATCAGAGAAAATCTTAAGAGGATTCAGGATCATATGTAAGTCTCTAAGGAGACATAAACTTGCATTGAGGCAGAGTGGTGGCGGAGGAGGTAAGAGATTACTTAAAAAAGCAGAGGAGTAGGAGCATGAAATGAAGGAAAACTGACTTACCGGAAGCAGAAGGCTTATGCAGCAGAATTTAAATAGTTGACTTGGCCCAAATGAGGGGCACCACAAGCCTGCTGGAAGTTTGGATTTCCTTCAAAAAAGAGACTTAGAAAGAAACTGCAATCCCCTTAGGCAGGAAAGGGTTTGATGAGAGAGCACTGTGTATAAAAAGAATGATCTGCCCTCACATGTAAAAGAAATTTTGGAAAGAGGAACAGTTGATGGAAGAGTCCTACGACTTCAATAATCCACATCCCTAGCATTGCTTTAAAACTAAATGAAACTTCTCTTCATGATCTGATGACTGAGATGGGCACAGGTGGAAATTAATTAGCCCTCGTTGAAATCCCGTAGACCACGAAATACCAATGAAGGCGAAATTAGCTTCTGTCTGTGGTCACATGGAAAAATAAATTATACACAGAGATCAGGGTATGATTTTGGAAACTCTGATGTTCGTGTCAAGAGAGAGCCATCTCGGATGTCTGGTACTGCTCGTGTCTACTCTGTAAATGGCACACCAAGGATGATTAAACACATGTACCATTTTGGTTCCCTATAAATACCATACTTTCCAACTTGAAACAATGCTGAAGCACAGAAAGAGCCAGAAAGCTGTATTAGCAAAACCTAGAGGAAGAAAAACCAGATTGAGAATGGAATGGGGAGGACTGGAAGGTTGGCTCAGTATTACCGACGGTTTGATCTTTGGCAAATTGTTTTTCTCCGAGGTGCACCTTTCTCAATGGGAGTGATGGTAATACCATTAATAAATAGACATTGAGAGAATTACTTGGGTTAAATGTCATAGCATAAACTAAAAACAAATCCTGAAACCTGCCCCTGTACCTCCCCAAATGCCACTATCACACAGCCCGTTGCTCAATGCAGAAATGTAAGACTCTTCCTTGACTTCTCTTTTTCTCTATTTATATGCAACACAGTACTATTCATGGGATTCACTCAAATAAAACTTGGGATCAGTCTACTTTTCCTTTCGACCCTCTCTAGGCCAAAGCATCTTCATTTCTAACTTGGACCACTGAAATACCATCTGACCAGTTTCTCTACCTTTGCAATTGCCTTACCACAGTGAATTCTCCGTAGGGCATTTAGATTTTTAAATTTAAATTTAATTTTTTAAATTTTAAAAATATAACTATGTTCATGGCATTCTTCTGCTGAAATGCCCCTATTCGCTCCATATCCTTTTAGAGTAAAATGCAAACTGTTTTGGTCCCCAAATCAAGATCGTCTGATACCTGCCTGTGTCTCGTACCTTTCAGCTTTTCTTTATCCCCCTTCATTGGACTTCCACATTGGACTTCCTTTGGTCCTCAAATGCACCAAGGTTTTCTTCCCTGGGGACATTTGCAGTAGGGTCCCCTCTGCCTGCAACACATGTCCTTTGATTTTTGAGTGCTTGGTTTTCCTTGTCCTTCAGAACATTCTTTAAATTTTTCCTTCTCAGGAGGTTTTTTTCTTGACCATCCAGCCTAAAGAAGTGTGTCTACCATCATCAATGATATCACCATAATTAATTTTTATCTTACTTATTGTTGGTATTTTTCTCATATCCTTAGATGCTTATTTCCTTACTGTCTGTCTCATCTGAATGGAATCTTAAGTTCCATGGAGCAGAGACTTGTCTGTCCTATTCAGTAGTTTTCACCTGGAATAATGTTCTTCAAATATTTGCTAAATGTATGAATGAATGAATAAATGAGTAAGCTGCTGTCTAAGCAGCCCGTAGATAGTTAAGGCTATAAAGTCACTGAGGACCTAAATGACATCACACTCACTAATTGATCTAGGGATCCCTAGCATCTAGTAGAGCCCAACTCACACAGTAGGAATTTCATCAACTTCTGAAACGATGCTTGTCTAGCTTTTAACTATTTTCACAGAAGTCCTTCCTACAAAGAGAAGTTAGGGAGCGCAATGCAATATAAAGTTCATTTCATTGTTTCCTAGCTCTTTTTTCTATTTTGTGTGTTTGTTTTCAGGGGCAGGCTTCTCGATTTCCTTTTTTTATTATTGTTAATAGCAGCCCTATTTAAGTTTGGCCAAACAATGCCCTCTGCTGTATGTGCCTAAAATAGCATGATTGCCTTGAAATTCTAATGTGGATAATGTGTAAGTTGTTCTCTTGATTTGCTTCTTCGAGTGCACCTACATGTACATCAGAGGTAGGGAGGTCTGGCTCAGCTTCTGGGTCACTCCATCGGGTCAGAGCCGTTAGAGCAGAGAACAGAAATTCATACGGCAGAAAGTCAAGTAATCTTCAAATCCCCTTTAAAATGGAAGAGATCTTGATCACCACATTTCTGCTTCAGGAACTCATTTGAACCATTAATTAGAAAATCCATGGTTTGAAAAAAAAAGACCTCTTAATTCTTTTGTCACAACCCAAAGGAACAAGAAGGAATAGGCAGGGGATTATGGTAGGCGGTCACAGCTCCACCTCTGTTTTCGCTACGAAAAGTCAAATCTACTTCATGTTAGAAAAGCGGACCCAGAAATATAGCTCATGACTTGGCAAGGCTAAAAATAAAATTAATTTGTTTTTTCCTTCTTGTTTAGTCTCACATGATGCAGGAGAGATAAACATACCTGGCATGAAGTTTCTGGCTGGTTATGAATCCTTTTGATCATATTCACTTTTTGATGTTTATTATTTATGAAGAAATGAAATATAAATGACTGACTTGTTTCTCAAATGAAAGGGTGGGATTTGAGGTGTTCAGAGATATGTTTATATTTTTATGATAGATGTTTGCTCTGTTGGTTTTGTGAAATGAATAGCCGAGAAAAAAGCTTAAAACCTTAAGCTCCATATACTGCTTGATATTTCATTCTTCAGGAAATGAAATCAGACTGTCCCAATTATCAGAAATGCCTACTTTCTCCTTTGCACTAATATTTTTAAGTCTAGATCCTACCAATGCATAAAAACATCACTATTCTGCTTTTCCTTTTAATTCTGTCTCTTTTCTCAGGTTCAGGGCCACAACGTGATTAATACATGTTATTCTTTATCTCCAGAATTGGTCTCTTCTTCTTATACTTTTCCTGGGGGAGATCTATGCAGTTAACACTTCCCAGATTTAGTGTAACAAGCTTAGGAATCGAGGTGATCGCAGTTCAAGAAAACACAACACACCAATAGTTCCCATTTGCTTTAGAGAATAAAGCCGACATCCCTTACTGCCTCTACCCACTAGATGCCAGTAGCACCCCCAGTTGTGAGGATCTAGTGTCTCCAGACGTTGCCAATGTCCCCTGGAGGGCAAATTTGCCCTCTTAAAAACTACCACGTTAGCGTGACACATAGGACACTCCATGATCCTGCGCCATACTGCTTTCCCAGTCTTATCTCCCACTGTTCTCCATAATACAGTCTAGGCTGCAGTCTGTTTCTGATGCTAAAAATATGCCTCCTACTTTTCCTCTTCAGAGCCTTGCTCCTGTTGTCTCCATTGCCAGCAATGTTCTACTCTGACTTTTCTGTCAAAATTGTACCCAATCTCAGAGCCAATTTTACAATGACCATTTCTATTTGACCTGCGTTAGTCTTACTGGCCGGGACTAATCTATCCTTCCAGAAGTGCCTGTCATGCTAAGACTATAGCAGTTATCAACTGTGTTGGAATCTAAATGTTTGGGTATGTATTCAATCTATTTAATCATAAGCTTCTGAAAGACAGGACCTGGATGATTTCTAGGCACGCAATAAATATTTGTTGAATTTTATTACTGAATGTAGCCCATATTTTAATTCACAGTCAGGAGCCAGGATGATAAGCTGATTTTCTAATAACAATTAACATATAAAGGTCCATTGATAAGAACCGTATGAGAACCAAAAAAGTTAAAATGGTATACAATTTAGTACAAATGATAAAGAGAGGGGTTTAGTAATTACTCCTTGGCCTCTCATGCACATAAAACAAAAATATAAAAATAAATTCTGAAAAAGTAGATTGCCCAAACTCAGCATGTAAAGGTGTGATTGAAAACAATAGACTAAGTGAAAATTTCTCTTTACCATCAACAAGCTGTATCCTAAATATTACACCCAGAGTACATGGCACATTGTAACATTATATCTTTCATTACACACACACACACACACACACAGACAGAAAGACAGAAGGAAAGGAAGGACGGAAGAAAGAAAGAAAGAAAGCGAGCAAGCTCAAGAAAAGTTGGTACTTACCAACTACTTACATAACTAAGTGAAGGCTAATGGAATATAGAGATTTTTTTTTAAATCAGAGATAAAAATGTGTGTAGTATCCATCTGTGAAACTGCCTAGAGGTTGGATACTCTGATATATATACTCTATCATTGTGAGAATACATGATTTAATATATACAGAGAAGGATTTAGAACAGTGCCTGGTATATAGTCAATACTGTATGAACATTTGTTGTTGTATTTATGTTATTGTTATTTGTCTAGTCCCAGTGACAGCTGAAGTCCAATTATGGAGAATGACAGATACATCAGACAATTATAATCTGATGCTAAAGCAATTTGAATCATACAATTACGTTTTCTTAGTTGATTTCTCATCAACTGCCTTATTGAATTATAATTTTTTTTTCATGAAAATGCATAGTTTAATCCAAGAGCTCCTAAGAAGCTCACAAATGGATTTTAAACTATTTATGAATCTCCTGAAATTATATGCAAATTTTTGTATAAGTGTGGAGATTGTATATTTTTATAGGAAGATTATTCATTGGTTTTATCATCATATTCTCAAGGAGATTTATGACTCCAAAAAGTTTAAATTCTACATAAAAAGATTTGACAGACTGAAGTACTTGAAGTGTCTGTTATAGCTTTAGCTATAATTTAACAAACTGGCATTCCGCTTTCTATATTCATGTCTTATGTGTTTATAAGTGTGACTACAACTTTCTCATGATGAGCTACCCAAATCAAATTTCTGAGAGTATAAAATTAAGGACCGTCAGACCCCATCTTGAGTAAATACTTCAAGACGAATGTCCATTGGAAAAGGTCTTGGAATGCCATCTTCCCTTGTGACAGTGATCCTTGCCACATACATTAACACTGGTATTCAGGTGACAATTTGTCACTCCCTGTCATTTTTTTAAGGAATTTGTGTCAAAGTAAAAATCAGGATGCTGCATAATGAAATGAGGACTTCTCTGCTCCAGAAACTCCCCCATCCCTCATTTAACCATCATTTATTCCTTAAAGGAAAATGCACTGAGATAGTGTAACTGAATTATTAATATTTATCTCTTAGAATATTTTACATAGTTTTGGTTGATGCTTAAACAGAAAATATCATGCTCATTAATATTAGTGAAGATCATTGTATAATAGGAACAAACCAAAAAAGTAATATTCTATTACAAATAATACAACCCAAATCCCAATAAGAATTTCCCCTCATACACACTCAAACACAAAATCTATTGTTGAATGAGGTTAAACTGCAGAGATTAGACACATGTTTTAGCCTCTCAGGACCCACAATAGAATGATTCTAGGCTTTCGGTTTGAAAAAGGGAATAAAAAGAAAGCAGATAAAAGAGGCTGAACATTGCGTTATGTTTAATCTAAGTATGAAAAATTATTTTTCTCATGAAATTTTCTATTAGTCCATAGGGGCTAATGATATATTCTTTTATATGTTCATATTTTACATTAATATTTATATATTCTCATGTCTAGATTAATGACAGGCAAGTAACTAAAGAAACTTTTGAAAATCTAACAAGTTCATCTTCAACATAAGATCTTGGCAAGGCAGGTAGAGAAGGATTTGATTTCAGAAAGTTGGTAATGTAGTTAATGACCTTGCTTCCCATGCTTCCTTTGGATTGACGACTAGCTAGGAGGAGTTGATAGCCATTAACCCTCAACTGCTCATTAATCCTTAGGAAATGCCCTGTGCAAGGACATCATTGCCTTTATAGGTTGAAAACAAACAAACCAACAATAGCATCCAAAAGGCATATAGATTTTTATAATGAGTAATGTAATTTAAATTGCCATGCTTGGGAATCTGGAGAATAAATACCACATATAGAGAGTTATTCCAATTTTAAAATCATCTTCCAATGTTTTATCAAGTACTTCCCTGTTTATTCTTAAACAGTACAAAACCCAAATTTTCTAGACAGTAACCACACACACACACACACACACACACACACACACACACAATCTTCCCAGGCAAAATACTAATGATGTTTAGGATTCATTTCATAACCATTAAAGTCATTTCAGCTCTAATAATGTATGCTTCCAAATATGGGTGAACTTTCCCTGTGAGGGAATCTCTTCCACTTAGTAACTCCCCATCACCCATCATTTGAAACACTGTGCTGTGACAAGCCTAACATCAACAACAGAGTCACGAACCAATGCCGAACGCTGCACTGAGTAAGTGTGTAGGTGGTTGAGCAGATCATTCGAAGGAAAAGCGAATTTGCACTAGGATGGAACAGGGATAGGGAAGAGTACAGTGTAAGGTCTGAAGGCCTACTAAGAAATCATTTCAATAAATGAGGAATAAAAAAATGAGGGCCTCCTTTTTAGCTAAAATATAGGCTGACATGACATGAAGATTTTCACATCTCTGCTCTACAATCCTTAACGCTGTGAGACTCCCTTTGTAGTTCACCAGCTTCCTTGATTCCTGACCCACGACTGGCTGCTCTAATGCCTGTATATTTCAGACTCCCTAAAACATCAGAGCAAACCCGTCCATCAGGTCCTGGCTCCTACTGAAGACCTCTGAACAACCACCTTCCAGTTCTCAGCATGACTCAAGAGTTTAATAAATTCACCAAAATGACCCACAAAAACCTGATAAGGAAACTCTCTTTAATTGAGTCTGTGTTTTTGAGATCGGAGCAAGGGGAGGAAACAGAGTAGACTCCTTCTGTGATTTCCAGGCAACGTCCTTTAATCAGAATGCAGATAGCAGGGATGGCCTCCTAATTGGAACTGGAGCTGGTTTCAAGTAACCTCAACACTGTTAACATTGCATAATGACAAAAGCTTGGTGATGACATGTCAGATAATGGGAATGACTGTAATCAGTGATTTCTTTGTTTCCCCCTAATGACCGCAAAAGAGGGAATTATATGGCAGATGCAGACATTTGGAAATTGGATTCTTAGCCATTTAGTTAAGGCAGTCCTCATTTTGCTTGGTGCCGTGTTGCACATAGGTCATGCATACTGGCACCAAGTCCTCTTTTTTTGCATAGTTCTTTTATGACAGATTTGCTCTCAGTTACCATGGAACCTTGCAACATGAAGACTCCATTCCAATATGAACAAGCTTCAGTAACTCAGTACTGTGCAAAACAAGAACTCCAAGTATTCTCTGATACTCATTGGCCCAAAAGGCATCATTTCCAAAAACATACCATGGGAAAAAAGATCAGGAAAATCCATGAAAAGCAATAAGGAACTGGATCCCCTTTGGTATATTAATGGAATATACCATTATAGTGACACACATGCATGTCCCTATAAAAGTAATCATTGATTAACTACTTTTTTCTTAGTTTGGAAAATGAAAATTTCCTTGGTTTGGAAAATGAAAATTACTTCGTGGTTGTTTCTCCACTATTTATTTTTTTTTTATTCTCTAAAGGATGCATCCTAGGAAGAATAAATTAAAAAACACAGGGGTGACAGTCAGATCCCAATACACATATCACACATGCTAGGTGACACCAATGCAAATCACTTAAACTTTCTGTACCCTTCTGTCAAGTGAAGACAGAAGGAATACCTGCTCTTCCCAGGCCAAAGAAATACTGAAAATGTAAGGTTTAATCAAGAATAAATGTAACAAAAAGCAAAACCCACAAAATGAGGGTAAATTATGATACTTTTGTCACTCTTACACTCCCCAGCCTCATTTTTTAAGTTGCACCTGCCATGTGAACGGAAGTGGAAGATGGATAGGGATGTAGGCAAAATTCTGAGATCAGTGGTTGGAACACTATTGCTTATGGACAAAATCTGGCTCACCACCTGTTTTTTTTTTTTTTCAATAAAGTTTTATTGGAATACTGCTTCACCCATTCGTGTAAGTATTCTCTATAGTGGGTTTCACCTTAAGGTGCAAAATTGCATAGTTGTGATAGACTATAAGGCTCCCAAAGCCCCAGATACTTACTTACTGACCTTCTACAGAAAAAGTTTGCTCTGGAATTTCTATAATTTCTTTTCTTACTCACTCTCTTCAGCCCTACACCTGCCAAGATGATCCATTAAGGTCTATAAATAGAAATATTAGAATTTCTATTTATAACTAATTTTTTTAAGTTTTTTTTTTTTTATCTTAATTTGAGAGAGAGAGCGCACAAGTCAGGGGGGAGAGGGAGAAGCAGGCTCCCCGTTGAGCTGGGAGCTCTACACAGGACTTGATCCCAGGATCCTGGGATCATGAGCTGAGCAGAAGGCAGACATTCAACCAACTGAGCTACCCAGGCGCCCCTATAACTAACTTTCATCTCAGAAATAAAGAGATTCATTCTTACTAATTTGGCAATGGTTCCAGGTGTCACATAACATATGTGAGGAGTCCTGAGCAAAAGAGGGAGTTCCATAACACAGCGGGGTGATCTGTGGTACAATTACTTTCTCATATGTTTTTAGCACTAGGTGACATACTACAATCTCTGTCTGTCTGGCTAAGTGGCTTCAGGGATTCTTTTATTCAGGTTTTTTTTTTTTTTAAACTAACCCAAAATGGAGAAAGGAACATAAAGGGAATCTTTCAAAGGCATCACAGAGTGAATATTCTAATAATAAGTCAAGCATAAGCACACAGGTAAAAATGACAGAGCTAACATCTTCTCTCCTAGTATGAGCTCTTTGAAGCCTTATGATGATTATATATTAAAGAAATATGCATTGTGATTAATCTTGTATATGTATATACATCTACATATATACTACATAACATATGTGTATATATGGGGGGGTAACAATTATGCTCTCCAGCAATCATCTCCTGTCCCACTCTTGTCAAAGCTCTTTACTCTTTCCTGAATTCTCTAGAAGCCCACCAACATTTCTGACTGATACATGGCTTCTTTTCAGTTTTTTCCTCCCCACTTCACCCCACCCCTCTAAAGCATCTTGCTATGCAAAATCAATGCCTCTTCTGTCCCTGGGATTGGGAACCCTATTTCTGCATGCCCCTCTGGATCCTGGGAGAATGACCTGAAAACACGTCCTTAAGAGACAGACTTTGTAAGTATCCTCCCTTCCTTCCTTTCCTACCCCTCTGCTAAAAGTGTCTTCCTCTCACCATTATTGGAAAGACGGCTTAAAATCTGCAGGTTGAAGCTTTAAAGCTCATGAACATAGAACCCAAATTAAGAATCATAAACTTTGGGTGCCTGGGTGGCTCAGTGGGTTAAGCCGCTGCCTTCGGCTCAGGTCATGATCTCAGGGTCCTGGGATCAAGTCCCGCATCGGGCTCTCTGCTCAGCAGGGAGCCTGCTTCTCTCTCTCTCTCTCTCTGCCTGCCTCTCTGTCTACTTGTGATCTCTCTCTGTCAAATAAATAAATAAAAAATCTTAAAAAAAAAAAAAGAATCATAGACTTTGAGAGTTTTAATTTTAAAAGGAACCCCACAGACTTCGGTAAAAACTCTACTTCCTCTTTCACTATACAGAGATCTGGTCAGTAACTCTGAATCTCCTTTTCCTCACCTGTAAAGTGGGCATGCGATTTTTTGTCCTTCCTGTCTCATTACCAGGATAACTTTAGAGAGCTTATGAATTGTGAGATGACTTATAACTTATAAAACATACATAGTGGGTAGATTTTGGAGACTGATCATTTTTTAAAATTTTGAATCCATACTGAAAAAAACATATAATCAGAAATGTGGGGGAGGGAGGGAAAGAGTAAAAACCACAGCTCTCTGTGTGGCAGATACTCCTGTGCACTTTACATACACTTGACTGAATCTTCCTAACACCTGCGCGCAGTAGCTGCTGCTTGTAGCTCACCCCAAATCACACGATTAGCAAATGATCTCCAGTCTGTCTTGCTATGCCCTTTTACCCACCGTGCCAGATGGGTACACTTTCTACTAGCTATGTTGCTTTGGAGAAGCAATTGACTCTCTCGGCAACTTGTTTCTAAAGGGAGGAAGAAAACACCGCTCTTATGCTGTGCTGGCTGTATTATTATAACTAATCTTAATGAAACACCACTTCTTAGACGTGCTCGTATTCATTTTGTCTTTGAGAAACCGAGACAGAGCATCTACACACTATAATCAAGGCTTTTCAAACAGCCTGTTGTGGGTTCTGGACTTCAACCGCCAGCTCCAGATCCATTTTTCCTTCCAGCACACTGCCTGGCAATGGTTGTGGTGGGATCAACTTAGACAACTTAAATGCCAGTATCTAGCAAATATGTATTGTGTACACAGTAGGTACACAATACATAGTAATTTTTTTTTCTAAATAAACTTCTTTCTCTTGGAATATGATCAGCACAATGATTTTACGTTCCATTTGGAAGACTGAAAATCAGGACTGAGGAGACAGAAACATCAGTGTGGGTTGCCTAAACCAAGGAAAAACCGTAGCCGGGGTGGAAATGTGGACCCTGATAGAAGCCTGCAAACTTTCCAGCTGGCAGCCAAGGGTTCCTTCTTACCAGCATGTGCTTCCTTAGTAAACTTCACTCTCAATTCTTCTCTTTTTGAAGAAAAACATTTCCAGCTAATAACACAATTACACTTAAGTATCAGAGCTCATTTTAGTATTATTGCATTTGTTAAATCTAACTGAGTCCAAATTACTTCCTCATTGCTAATAAGAGAGGGGGGAGGAGGAGCAGAGGAGGACCAGGAGGGGTTGGGGGAGGAGGAGGAGGAGGGAGGGGGAGAGGGTTTCCAGGGTTAAAGGAAGAGAAGGAGACACATACACAGAGTAACAGAAAAACAGAGAGATAGCAACACTGCATGTAGCCTCAAGTCCAATGAATGTCAGTTAAACTTGCTGCCCACAGTTTCTATGGAAACCCCTTAAGTTAAGAGTGGAACACAGACATTTTTTTGGACTGAAATTCACAAGCTGTTTATTTAATTATGATGAAACATGAGACTGTTAGGGACAATACTATTATCATACTGATAGCATTTAGAATTCAACGAATAGGTATAAAATAAAAAGCTTAAAAAATTCTAAATCATCACCTTCATGTGAATTGCATGCAAATAAAATGTATCTTGTTTTTACAGGACTTCTCACATTATTTCCCACGGGCGAACCCCAAATTAGCCAAATGACATTCATTAAAAGGGAGTTCTTCAGAGGCCTCATGCCAATTATACCCCCCATGCCCAGTGAACAAAACCAAGGTCACAGCATATTTTCAATTAAACCCAGGATAGCACCAAAGTGCAGCACAGCTGGAAAAGCAAGCACATTATTACCCCATAGATCATTTGTGAGCAATGAATAGGTCTCTGGTGTTTTTCTGTTTTATAGATATTTGAATATAAAAAATAAAGAAAACAGCTTCAGATTAGCTTTTGCCTTCCAAAATAAACAACCACTTTTAGGGCATTACTCCTGGTGGCCGAATGAAGAATGATTGGAAGCCATCCCTTTTCTGTCCCTGATGATTGGAAAAGGTTTGCTTAGCCTTTAATTTGGCCACAGGGAACCATGTGATTGATGGACTCATTCATACCCTTGTTCCCTCACTAGGGGAACATGGAGTTTCCACCTACTATATATCAGGCACTGTGCTAGGGACAAGGGAGGCAAGAAGATTAAACCCCAGTCCTTAGCTTAATTATGGACTTTTTAGAAAGGAATGCATTAATTTTACTGATAAATATTTATGGAGGGACAACTACGGCTCATGGGCATTAGACTAAAGAGATCAATAAACCCAGGGCCCTGCCTCCCAGGAGATTACAGTTAAATGGAGACAAAAAAGACACACAATCATAAGTCAAAGAGCAAGGAGTCCGTGCTCCTGCCTGCTGCCTCACAGTATCTCGCTGTAGAGATAGAAAAACTACCTACGGATGCTGTGCTCCAGAAGGGAAATGCATTTATGGGTGTGGCATGATTGGCTGGCAGAAGACAAGGTAGACGAGAGAGCTTTGGGAATATTTCTGTAGGAGAACCACATTTTCAGATCTGTCTATGAGCCACCCCGTCCCTTATAAAATCTTTACCCCATAAGATACAACCGAAGGAAGGGACACTCACAAGAGAAATGAATCCCAAGGAGAGTCATCTCTGGTTTCAAGCTGGGAACATGAAGGCTGTCTCTAAGCTGGCAAAAGAGAAACATACAAGAAATTTGCAAAGGTGACTCAGGGAATATGTCTTTTCTACTATACTGCAGCCTTTTTTTTTTTTTTCCCAATTCAGTAGTGGTTTGCAGTAGCTGGGCTTCCCACAAGTTGCTCGTGCTAGCAAAGCCCGTCATGGCTGTTATTGGGTTTGACAGTGTATAATGAGCCACTTCACATTAGCTGCTGTTGTAGTGTTCAGCATATTGTGGGAAAGATTTAGAATGAATCATCACCCACCTAGCTCTCCATTGTGGTCTCTATGCTGTAAATAGGCAACGTGTTTGCCCATCTAAAAAAATAAAAAAATAAAAAAGCATCCATTAGAACAATTCAGCACATTTCTGGATCTGCTGCCACCACCATCACCACAGACAACACTGGTGACAATATTTATTGAATTGCCACGGAATTTTAACATTCTCCCAGGCAGAAAGCCAAGCAGCTATTTTAACCACTGGCCATTTGGAACAATGCATTCTTTAATGCCAATGAAAAAACGCATTTGGAATCAGAAGACCTATCTTCTACACTCGGTTCTGACTTATCAGATGCGTGACCTTCAACAAGTCACATTTTCTCTCTGATCCAGTGTCTTGACCAAAACTATGACTTCAGATCAAATGAGATCAAATATTTTGAAGATGGGTAGAAAATAGTTAAACAGAACACACCGAATTACTCAAGTCAAATGGGATACTCAGAGTTTGGACATAGGCATGAGCTGTGAACTCCAGTTTTTCTTTTTCTGTAGCCAAACACAAAAGAGATGCTAACATCTCTTCCTCCTATCCATCCCGATTCCTAGTCCCTGCCTCCTTCCCACACTCCCCTGGCAATGGCACATTAAAAGTCAGAATCTGAGCTGAGGGCCACACAGTACTTAGAGCGAAGAAACATGAAGAGACAGTGCTGGCAGTTTGCAAAGCATCATGAAGTAAACTAAAGAATCTTTAATTCCCACAAACACAGATCTTTACAGCCGAAGCTTAAACATACAGTTGGTGCAAACAGTATAAAGCGGAAACCCTGAGCAAGTCCAGATGGGTAAAGCCCACACAATTAGTAATCAAGATCAAGGGACTGACATGGATATTGAAATCACCAAGAATTCTATCAGGAGTAGGACTGGAAAGAACAGCAGGGAGGCAGGTGTTAAAATCTTCAAGGAATGAGGAGGAGTGAAGTGTGGGTCTGCTGGTGACTCCTACAAGGAGGTGTTAGCAGGTGGCCTAGTCTGATGGTGTAAGCTTCAAAGCTGGGCACTTGACTGTGATAGATGGTTCTGTGGAACACAGAATATAAGTAAAAGTGCTTCTCAAACTTCAAAGCATTATACCACTAGTGAATATTACTATTATTACATAAGTAAAACTGACTATAATTAAAATTTATTTCAGAGATGATCTATGGATTTTCCACTATTGGTTTTAAAAGATCTTCTTGGAAGTTCCCCAAAATCTCATGGTTTTAAGAACCATGTGAAATGTGAGTGACAAGTTAACATGTCAGGGATTTATAATAATGTGAGAGCAAGGCAGTGGGTAGCAATTAGTGTATGTAGAGAGGATAAAGAAGAGGTAGAAGAAAGAAACTCATGCTCATTGCTAAATCAAGTTACCAATTCTTAGTACTTATATTAGACAAAAATTAGCAGTCTCTGACATAGTGAACACCCTGTCCTTTCTGAAACACTGTCTGTACCTGGCTCCTGGGAAACCACTCTCTTGATTCTCTTTCTACCTCGGTGGCTAATCTGCTCCACCTCCATCCCTGGTTGTGCCTTATTTGTCAGGCCACTAAAACCCTGAAGTGCACCAGAGCTCCAGGAGTGGACCTATTCTTTGTCCAGACTCACTTTCCACGTGATCCCACGGTGGCTTTAAACACCATCTACAAACATACATCTCCAGTCTGTAATGCAGACCGGCACATCTAATTGCTAACTCAAGACCTCCACGTGGACGCATCGAAAATCGATCTGTCCAATATAAAACCCTTGATTCCAACTCAACCTCCATCCCCAAGGAAGGCTTTTCTAATAGCAACTCCAGTCACCTATTCATTCATTCATTCGACAAAAAATTTTAAGTTCCTACCGTATGCCAAGCACAGTTCCAGGGATCATCATCCTAGTAACTCAGACCAAAGTCCCCTTGAATCTCCATTTTTCCACCTCACCCTCACTTTTGCATCCTGTTGTATCTATAGCCTATCACCTTTACATCTTATTGCCTATACCTTGGAAATGGTGTGTATCAAGAGTCTCATCGCCTCTCTTGCCCCCCACTGCAACATCCTAGTCCATTCCCTATTGCATGATTGAGTTATTCCAATAGGCGAGTCCAATATCTGATGTGTTTGCTTCTCTGTGTGCATCCCCCCTCGGTTTCTTCTCCACACTATGGAGTAAAGTTTAGAGTCAACTTCAGAAGTTTTTCTGAGCATGAAATGAGGTGATGTCCATAAACCATTAAGCCTGGCATATTGTAAGCTCTCAGATAACAGGAAGGATTATTGTCATCTGAGAGAGTTTCAGCCATTGTTTACTAAGAACTACTCTACTGACTTGGGGAGTGACTAAATAATTTACCCACTTTAAAAAAAAATTACTTATTCATTTGAGAGAGAGAGAGAGATCACAAGTAGGCAGAGAGGCAGGCACAGAGAGAGGGGGAAGCAGGCTCCCTGCTGAGCAGAGAGCTGGATGCGGGGCTCAATCCCAGGACCCTGAGATCATGACCTGGGCAGAAGGCAGAGGCTTAACCCATTGAGCTACCCAGGTGCCCCAATAATTTATCCACTTTTATAAAATGAGTGGCTGGGGCTGAATATGGTACTATCCCCAAATACAGAATCATGCCTAGATGTGGGAAAATATACCATCTCGATCTTTTACTTAGCACCATAAAAACAAGATTGGTAACAAGAAAGATGGTCATGAGAATCTTACCCTTTGCTTTTGTTATACATTATAGATTAGAAAATTGTCTCATATACATTATCCTGTCTGGCCTTCACAGTTATGGCAGGTAAGCAGAATAGATTATATTTTTCCAGTTTGCAGATGAAAAAGCTAAAGTATAAGGAAGTTAAGTAATGGGGTTATGTTTAAAAGCAATAAAATTGATGTGATAAAGATTAATAGAAGAAGCTAAGCATTTAGAGCTCTAGGCTAGTGGTCTGCCTGATACATAATCTTTCAAAATGAACATGTTAAAGGGTGAAAGGAGGTACTTATGCCATGAATTGTTCCAAGGTTCTCAAAATATGTAGGAACTTACTCCCCCCGAGAGGGGGAGAGAATCTTAAGCAGGCTCCACACCCAGCATGGAGCCTGACATGGGGCTCAATCTTGCAAGCCCAAGATCATGACCTGAGCCAAAATCAAGAGCTGGATGTGTAACTGACTGAGCCACCCAGATGCCCTGGAACTTGCTTTTTGTGTGTGTGTGTGCGCACACGCTTTTTAAACACATTGTACTATGTGGGAATAAAAAAAATATATATGCATTGAGACATTATCAATAATTGTGTTAGTCATCCACATTGTACTTGCCTACCTCTGTGTCTTTCTGCATCATTAGATTACAGGCCTTGCTGGGACAGGCACTATATTCCATTTTATGGGCACGCATAACCCAGTTACTGCCATTTAGTACATGTTCAATAAATGTTTCTTGACTAAGCGAATGAAATAGCTTATTTGGTTATATCAGAAAGAACCAACTCAAAGTACACCCGGAATCTGAATCACACAATTCATCTGTATGATTAGAAGGAAAGGCCCAATCAAAAACTGTCGATAACAATGATTTCATATGGTTCAAACTACAGTTTTCAAAGAGGGACAGTGATTTTGGAAATGCCCAGTTTGCCAACCACATTTCTGGAATTTATGGAAATCCTTTTCAGCTTACTTCTAGTTATAGATACATTCATGTAACAACCAAGGGAAAAAGAGCCAACAATTTTATTTCATTGGGAAGTCTTCTAACTTCAGACCTTCAAGCTGTGGCACAGTAATTACAGACAAAACCAGAATAAGTACATTCGGTACCACGCTATAAACGGTTCATTCTCTATTGATCACCTGTGGCAGGCTACCCAAGCACAGAGCAGAGAACACACTTGCTCTGCCATTGCCTTAAAATCCAATAGTACAGCCATTTGTACATCATGGAAAATTAAGATGTCCATGCTGTTTTCTCTTAATAAAGCTGCTCAAATATTATTAATTTTCAATAGTGCTATTCTGACTCATTCCTTTGTCATCTGACTTGCCCACAGAGAGAATTAACCACTTACTTATCATTTTGTCCATAGTGCCCTTCATTATATCCCTTATCACCATGTGAGAACCAACACTGTATGCCAATTAATCAACTGCCACTGTAGAACACTGTGCTGAGCATACACAGAAAATAAAAGTTTTAAATTAAAGTGAAGTGAGTATCTGAAGTATAGACATGGATGAAAATATATTTGCTACTTAATATCACTGTAGCGGCAATGGTACCCTAGTTTAACACTGGAGATCAGGATGTGTGGGAATAGGAGATGGTCCAACAAAAGTGTCCTTGATTTTCAAATAACAGGACCAAGTCAACCTCCTGCTCTAACCGATCTAAATCTATGCTCTGAAAGGACACGTGATGGCTGTGGTCTGTGTAAATGTGACATTTATCTTCATGAGTGTAGTGATGAAGAATGGATCAGGACCGCCACAGTCATGAGTGACTTATCCCATCTCTCCTCACAAGTGAAGATAAATGACACAAAATATCAACCACCATACATGATATATATTTATTCCACATTTTTACTCCCACAGACACAAACATACAGGAGGCCTTTTCCTCAACCTGATTGTTTTTCATTTTCAAAATATACAGCTAACAATAACAACAGAGAACCTCTGGGAAAGTCAGAGGCAATGAAAAATGCTGAAATGACTTCTACAGGACAAGCTATATGCCGTTACGTCAAGGTTACGTCAAGACATCTTATCTCTGGGAACTCTAAAATGGCTGCAAACCTCCAGATAAGATTTCCACCAGTCTCTGACTGCTGTCATTAAGCTAATGTTATGAGAAAGTCACAAAGACCCTCCAAGGATACTACATTAGATTACTCCCCCACCTGTGGAAAATTCACATAGTGACAGTTCTAAGAGAGTAGCTTCCAAGACCTCCAGGTCATATATATTCTGGTTTACTGTGTTCTCCAATGATATTCATTATCCTCAGATGATGCATTCCTTAATGAGGATGACCTCATTAAGCTTCTTGAGTTGCTGATAAGGTGGACAGGATACAAAAGGCTAAATAATGGCATCACCAGGGATGTTCTCCCCTCTCAGCCCTCATAGCCAGATAATGTGGGTGCTCAGTGTCAACCTACCTCTGGATATGCCCTTTTTGAGGCTACCATGCTGTAGGATCATTGAGAACATATGAGATCATTTTAAGTTATTGCATTCAAACCTAAACCTAATTTGAAGCTGGCCCTCTTGGGGAAAGACCCTGTCCCTTAGATCGAGTTCACTAGAAAATTACATCTGGATTATCAGAAAGCCAAGTCTTCTTTTTGCCAGAGCAATGGACAGTTGTAGTTTTTGCCTCCTATTGCCCGTTCCTGACTTTTCCCCCATGTTGTCAGTCCTTCTCTCCAGTCAAAGGTGGGCAGTGGACTCCGCTTACAGGCAGAACAATTCTTGGCCATATTCTGTAGCCTCACTCTCACACTCAGCCTCCCGACATCATTGTTCCAGATTTAGCTCTGATCTTACGCTCCAATAGCTTATACTCAATATTCTACTTTGGGAAATAATACCAATTTAGGGCCAAGACCATCCTCCCTATGTCTTTGTAATCTCATACGGGATTCCTGTTCTCTTTTACAAGTTTAAGTCTTCAGTAGTATAACATAACCCAAATCTGGACCTCAACTACTAAGGATCTGATTTGTTTCTTAAATTTCTAGATATCAAACATTATCACCTTAATCCTGATCAGAATTAATAGGCTTTTGACATACATCTCATTCAACATTAATTGAACGCTTAGTGAATACCAGGGACTATTTCAGACACTCAGGATTCTGTAGTGAGTCAGATAGTAAAGAACTCTCACTTCACAGAGCATCCCTTTTAGGGGTTAGATAATAAATCATAAAAGATCGGGTAGAAATAAGTATTGAAATGAAAATAAAAGAGTGAGGAGGCAGGGGGTGCCTGAGCAGAACTATCACCTAGATTTGGTCTAGTAAGATCCCTCTGCAAAAGAAAATGCTTAACTTTCATAATGACAAGAAAGAACTCAGACACAGAATGATGTAGAAGAAAACCTTCTCTTCTAGCCAGAAAAGGCAGCTAATTTAAAGGCTCCAAGTGTGAGGGAATGCTATGACCTAAATGTTTGTGTTCCCTCTCAAATTCTTATGTTAAAATCCCAATGCCCAATGGGATGGTATTGGGAAATGCGGCCTTTGGGAGGTGCTTGGATCATTAGGAGGAAGTCTTCAGGAATGGGATTAGAAGAGGCTTCAGTGAGGTCTGTGAAGACACAATGAGAGTCCACAACCTGGAAGAGGACCATGTTGGCTCCCTGATCTCTGACTTCATACCTCCAGAACTATGAGAAATATGTTTCTGTTCTTTATAAGCTCCCTGGTCTATGGTGTTTTGTTAGAGCAGGCCAAACGGATGCAGACAAGAAGCATGTTATACTTAAAGAATAACAAGGGGAAGACTTGGGCTAGACGAGTAGGACTAACGTAGGCAACCATAAGTGTAGGAGATGTGGATGAACAGTATGTTGGTTTCCTTTGGTTTTCACAACAATTGTCACAGTTTGACGGCTTAAAGCAAGAGAAATCAATTCTCTCCCAGTTGTAGAGGTCAGAAGCCTGAAATTGAGATGCTAGCAGAACTCTCCAGTCTTTTGGGAAGAATTCTTCCTTGCTGTTTCCAGCTCTAGTGGCTCCAGCTTTTCCTTGGTTTCTGGACACATAACCATAATCTCTGCCTCAGCCCTCACATGGCCTCCTTCTCCTCCATACGTCTCTCTTATGGGTGGTCTCTTGTAAGGACAACTGCCGTTGTATTTAGGGCCCATCTGGATAATCTAGGATGTTCTCATCGCGAGGCCCTCAATTTAATTACATTTGGAAAGAACATTTTCCAAACAAGGTCACACCCACAGGTTCTGGGGGTCTGGATGCAAACATATCTTTTAGGAAGCCACCCTTCAACCCACTACAGAGAGTTAGGCCTGGTGGCCCTGGAACAGCAATTTCTTTGTGTTCTGTATGCAGTGACAAACTCTTGCAGAGTTTCCCAGGGAAACAATATAGTATGATTTGACTTTTAAACTCTCATTCTGGCTATGCGTGAACTGACTGAAGGGACCAATAGTAAATGAGCAATGCGTGTGAGAGTGGCTTGATCGGGAGTAGCCGCAGCAAGGATCAAGAGAAGTAGAAAATTCAGGATTGTTTCTGGAGGCAGCAACAAGAATATCCGCTTAGAGATTACGTATGGGAATGGTGGCAAAAGAAACCCCAAAACCGCCGTATGCCGCCGACCCAATCCAGCTGCCCAAATACCATCTGCTCCTGAACTCCCCACTGCCACGCTCCATATGTCTGTGCCAGTATGTGTGTGAAGGGATCACCTCCACTTCCCTGGCTATTCTTGGACCCTTGAAAATATTATCCGTTCTGTGAGTCTAGGCCTTGTACTAGTTCCTAGGGCTGGGTGTGCTTTGTCCAACTTTACTTCAAGAGTCTGCCCTTCCCAGTCACCAATCTTGTTTTAAAACAAGGCCGTTCCAATTCTTTCTCATGCCAGTGCCGTTCCCTGGGGTATTCAAGCAGAACGTAAGTGACTTAGTTCTACCCTGAAAATGGTATATCATTCAAGTTCTGCCCTGAAACGTCAGAGATGGATGCATTCTCTTCAGGTCAAGGTGACCGAAAACTCTCTGGGGACAGATCTGACAAAGTTTCAGAGCTTCATTATACAACAGTTACCAGGTCAGTGGTCTACCTGTGTTCTGTACTTAATCTCTACAGAACTATAGTTTCTAGACTGTCTTTTTACTTTAGGTATTACTTTTGAATACACACAGAGGTAGGCCTAATAAAAATACTATCTATTCTCGTAGCTATGTGTTTTTGAAGAAATTATGATTTCGAGTCAGGTAGAATTTATCTCCTTCAGTAATTCCATTCAAGTATAATCTATCCCCTTCATTAGATTGAAGTTCTGAGAGAACAGAGTTTTAAACTGTTCTGAGAAGTTCACTAAAGGTAGAAATAAGAGATGACAGTGTGCTATAGTTTGTAAATTCAAGTCCCTTAATAAAGGCCAAAGTTTCATCTTGAGCAAACCATTTTATGGGAATGTGGCTGGCAGCCTAATAATATACTGTTGGGTTCTAGAGGATGAATAAAGCAACATGAGATCCTTGTCATTATTCCCTGACCTTAGGCTTTTCCCCAATGAGCTATTCCCATAAGACACTCCAGAGTGTCTGCATAGTATTTCTTCTCGTAAGTGCCTGTCGAACTTATTTTAAATAAGCTCAACTTTTCAGAATGAGTTTAACTTCCATTTTTTATTTCAAAACTCCATTTATCTGCAACCATATTTTCAATTTATCAATTATGGTATGTAATTTGTTCCTTTGTCCCTCAAATGCAAAGTAAATTTTAGGGACTTAGGATTCTAAAACCAACAGTATCAAGAAATAGTCTTATTAGAGCCAGCTGAAAACACCAAGAAAATAGACATACCTCGGAAACCAGACCACCATGATGAAGTAAGCAACGCAATCAAGCAAGCACATCAAGTGAATTTTTGGTTTCTCAGAACATATAACAGTTACATTTACACTATACTTCAGTCTGTGTAGTGTGCGGTAATATTGTCTAAAAAATATACATATCTTAATTAAGAATATGTTATTGCTAAAAAGTGCTAACCACATTTGAGATTTCAGTGAGTTATAATCTCATGATAAATACATTAACAAAAAAATTTTAATAGTGTGAGAATCACCAAAATGTGACAGAGACGTGAAGTTAACCGATGTGGTTGGAAAAATGACATCAACAGTCTTTCCAGATTCAGGGTTGCCACAGACCTTCAGTTTGTTAAAGAAACAAACAAACAAACAAAACAAAACAAAACAAAAGACACAACTCAGTATCTGTGAAGTACAGTAAAGCAGATCACAGTAAAATGGCGCATGCCTGTACATTCCTAGGCATGTGGAAATTTGGCAAGGATGAGCAGAGGAGCTGCTGCCCTCTCTGGCTCTGGATTAGACCATCTGTGCATCTGAAAGACCTTTAATGAAATCCAACATAATCAAAAGTGGCAATTCTATAGAAATACAGGTCACCAACCTAACAACCATCTGCAAGCGGAAAAATGTTGTAGAAGGCTATATTGTTGTTTAGTTCTAGTCCCATGTTGGGTTTGTTTAAGTGAGGGCTATTGTCTTCATCATGAAGCTTCCATCAAATCATTTTGGGTTAAAATATTTATTTTAACTCGAAATGAGTCATCTAAACCTTATTGAGCATAAAATGATTAAGTGGGAATTGGGCAGACAGTGGAGTTGGGTGGATCTTAATTATGCTGCACTGCAAAAAGAGCGAAGTCCCTAAGTCTACATAAAGGGAAAATCCCCTTGCAGATGGAAATCTGGTCATTGATTCCCCCCCACACACACACTCAAGAGCCTACAATCCTCCTCCCACTGCGACTGCCTGGAGAATCCTGATCAGGATAGAACTCTCAGAATTTTCAAATTGGAGTGAGAGAAGCCATTCCCAGGTTAATGAGCACAGAGCAGCAGGCATTTTGAGGAGTTTATTTGGAGAAAGGAAACGTCTGCAGAAATCAAGTGATTAAGATGTGATACTCAAAGCGAACTCTGAGCGATCTCATTAGCAGAGACTAAGAATAGTCTACAAATGTAATAAGAGCCCTGATACAAGGTCACAAACACCCCAGTGCAGGCCAGCTGTGTGGGACCCAGTGAAGAGAAAGACGCAGAACCTAACTGGACCAGATCATGAAAGCTCCTCTAGGATAGAGCAGAGTTTTTCCCCACATCCTACGGGAGGAAGAACAGAAATGTATATGAAGGTTTCCACTGAATATTATTCATAGGTCTCCAGATGTGCTTATGTATATATTTTTTAAGATTTTATTTATTTATTTGACAGAGAGAAAGAGAGATCACAAGTAGGCAGAGAGGCAGGCAGAGAGAGGGTGGGAAGCAGGATCCCCACTGAGCAGAGAGCCTGATGCGGGGCTTGATCCCAGGACCTTAAGATCATGACCTGAGCCGAAGGCAGAGGCTTAACCCACTGAGCCACTCAGGTGTCCCTGTCCTATTTTAATATATATTAAAATGTATATATTTCTATACCATGATAGAGATTCAATTATTCCCAATTAATTTAAATAACTCCTGTACAGAGAGTAACTTTCTCACAGATTTTCCTTCAGAAATCTCCCTAAAAGGACCCCTGACTCACCTGCACACAGTGACACATCTCCTCTCACTGACATTACATTATTTACTCTTCCCTTTTTAAAACTATATTCCCGCCTTCAGAAGAATACAAGTTTCCTGAGTAGAGGGAAATTATATGGCTTGTTTACTATCTCATTTCCTGAGCCTAGAATAATGTTTGGCACATGATAAGTCGCTCAAATAATTATTAAATGAAAAAAAATAAAGAACCTTTTTCATGTCTTCATAAAATCTTTACCTAAACTATACTTCTCTGCATTGTTGTATGAATGGAAATATTGAAATGGAGGTTTTGGTTAAGGAACTAAAACATGGTAGATGATACATTCCAAAGAGGGCACACATTTACAGTGGGGGCGGTCATATGTTTGCATACCTCATAACCCCTTACACAGAGCAAAGATATCAATGAACCAGAGAAGGCTAATAAAGAGGATTTCTTTGGAGAGAGCTATCCTGCGAGTTCCACTCCTAAGGAATGTGATGGGTAGTCTCTACATCCTAATCCTCAGCTTAGTTAGAGAAGGACTTCAGGGAGATCATTAGAGGATTTTTTGAACGAATTGTCAGAGGGTTGTGACTATCACCAATTCCAAAACCAAGGATTCCTATCCCTCACCTCAAGACTAAGGATAAGGCTGTGAGAGCACAGTGCAGTAGACATTGAAGGCTGGTGTCTAAATCCCACCTGAAAAATCTCAAAAGCAAGAGACCCAATATTGATCACACGTAGGAGGGAGTGGATGAGAAAGTTGTAAAGATATCTTGGATTCTATGTAAAAGGGTTTTTTGAAGAAGTCAACTGCTTCCCAGAGGGAATCTGAAAGTATTTCTGGACACCGAGCTACTGACAGAGTAAGTGATATGTCAGAGAGTCTCACTCTCACCAAAGCAAATTTGGGAGGAGTCAGAGAAAAGGGGTGGGTCACCAAAGAACAGAGTCCCAGAGAAGTTACCCTAAGAAAGTCAATTTCAAATGTCTGGCAAACCCAAAGATATTGATGTCAATTCAAGACAGTACCAGGCAAGGAAAAGCTACTCTACCCACCACTTAACTTACTTTCCCTAACCATGATAACAAGTAAGAATCAGAATTAGGAGTAGGCAGGTAGGAGAAAAGTAGGAATAGAAGGTTCTATGACAATATAGAGAAGAATCCAGTCATGTCCATTCCCCAGTCTGTGATGTGAGGCTTCCTATCTGAAATCAGGCTTATGCTGAGGAAGGCAGGCTTCTTAATATTGAAATGAGTTCAAAGTTTTGAATTATATAATTTGGATATGTCAATTACTTACCACAGTACATTATATTACATAAACATTTCCAGAAAGTTTTCAACTAGGGACCAAAGCAAAACTAGTCCCAAAGAGTAAGTTTGAAATATGAGAGAAAAATGAAATTGTCTTATAATTACATCCATAGTTTGTATTCATTCAAAATAATAGTTACAATATTTTTACTGATTTCAAAATCATAGTGGGTCCAGTATGAGCTCTCAGAAAAGCTCTCTCAAATATTAAATTTCAAATTTTAATCTTATTTCTGATTTTGCTTTACATTTTGCTAATGAGTGATAATAAAGACAATGACATTTAAATAAATAATTAAATTGAGAATAGGGCTCCCAAATTGATACATATAAATTATTTTATAACCAACAATAACCAATTACCCATGTTTAAATATTTTCTAAAAGAGCTCATGGACAGAAAGCTACATTCAGGAGATTTTTTGTTTTGTTTTGTTTTTTTAAATTAGAGGAAGTAAGTCTTGTCATATTATCTGGAAAGAATACTACTCTATAGAAGAATTTAAGAAACCTGGAAGAATGAGATCAAATATCTATGTATATGTGTGTGTGGACGTGGGAGGGAGTGAGACACATAAGATGCAGAGTTTAGGAGAATATAAAACAGTAAATACTTTTGGTTAAAAAAAAAATAGCATTAAAAGGGACCTCTCCCATTGTAGTATAATACTAATTTTTAGTCTCAACTGGTCTTTGTGAGTTCTCGTGTTTTTATAAAATAGTACACCAGAAAGAATTGTGTTTGGTTGCCCATATTTTCCCTTTTCTTGACTCTTTTTATGGAAGTGTTTGAAACATCAATTTCCTGTAATAAAGAATAATCAACTGATCTGATTGGTCAAAAAGTTGAAAAATTGGCAAGTTGCATATCTATCCCAACTCAGTATTTGTGTCTTTGGGTGTCTTTAAAAGCTGGCAAGCCAAGAGAAATGCAATTTAGAAGCATTAAAAATAGGGGGGGGGAAAAAAACAACAACCCAACATTAACGTCCTAATTTATATAGACAAAATTCACCCTGATTAGAAGTCTTTCATTCTATTTCCTGTCCTCTCACCAACTGATTTAAACATACTGCCACATATTCACACACTGTCCAGAGCTACAGAGACAAAAGCAATTGAGATTGTGATGGGTTTTGTCCCTTCCTCATTATTGACTTGCAATTCTAGAAACCACTGCTGATGACGAGGAAGATAAATGGGGAAGCAAAGCAAAGGTAGGACTTTTACCCTCACGCCTGTCTCTCAAGACCAGAAAAACTCCATGATGGCTAATTTGATTAAGAACCCAGTATTTTAAATATTCATGAATGAGTGCAAGGGGCGATAGGTCATATTCATCATTCCATTTATTTAACTTCTTACTCATCATTATCATCATTTTATTATCTGGAAAACTGGTTCCAGGAAAAAAAAAAAAAAAGACTAACCATAACCATTTGATCATTATTGTACCAGATGTCATTTCCAGTGCCAGTATTGTTGTCTCTTCTCCAGGGACTCAGTCTGTTTGACCTCCTTTAGCTCATAAACATCCCTGATGCAAATTCTCTTCACCTTTGTTTTCCTTTTGGCATTTTTCTCTGGTGGAAAGGCTAAAGGAAAATGGATTCTAATAATTTTTGGTTCAGAATTAGAGAAGGACACAAATGGAATGAATTTTTTAAAAAATTTGCTTCCTCTTGTCCCAGGGTAGGAAGGAGAACAACCTGTTTGATGATCTTCGCTCTCTCTTAAAGACTACTAAAATTTCTTGCCACTCTTCTAGGAGTTAGAAGATTGTTCTGTAATTACGCTTTTGCCTGAATAGCAAGCTTCTTGAAACCTGCAAGTGTTTTGTCATCTCTGTAGCCACATTTCCTTGTTTTGCCTCTTCCCTGCCTAGTTCCTTGTTTTGTTGTGTTTGTCAGGGCCAAGTACTATACCAAACTCTTCATGTAAGAAATGTCATTTCCATCTACTTCAATGACAAAGGGATAGCAACTTAATAAGGTTAACCAACTCAGCCAAAGCTGGTAGGTAGCAGAGCCAGCTTTCATGTCCAGGCTGTCCAAATTCAAAGATGAAGCACTTTAACTTGTATTTCTAAGTACCTACTCAGAAAGAAAGGCTTAGACAATCTTTATTGTGATCATTTTCACAAAACGGGATTGAACTCCCAACTTCCTCATAGCCTTTCTGCATGAGATGTTCTCATTTGCCATCTCACCCCATCTACAAGCTTCATTATCCCTCTAATCACGTCCACTACCTATCTCTTCTGTCTTTTGTCTTCTGTTACAGTTTTGTTAAAGGGCAGCAACCATATTGCACATAGTCTTGATTAAGCAGGCATGCTATTTGTCAGGGAGCCAAGTAAGAAAAGTCCTTATAGTGGTCCCCTTAAGCCACTGCTTGGCACCTTTCCCAGAAAGCACAGTGCATCTTATCCATACCCAATCCACCATACCATGTGCAAGAACATTTATTCCCATTAAAAGTTTCAGATCTATTTTGAACCAAATTTTATAATACAGCCCAGAGAGAATGATAGTTTCACATTATCTTGAAGGTTTGATTTTAATAAGGATTGGCTGTCTCTCAGAGGGTTTAGAACAAAGTGTGCGGCATTTCAAAAGGAGTCACCACATCCTTTGATGTTCTAAATCTCTTCTGATTCCTGCTGGAGGTGAGAGTAAGGTAATATAAACTTCCTTTTAAAGTAACCCCTGTTTGTAACACGCCTACACTATAGAGATATTTGCTGGCAAGGCTGATTTCAGTTCCACAGTAGGATGCGAAATTAAAAGAAACTATACACACATCCTTGTATCTATATATATGTGAATATGTGTATAATCTGAAGTTCAGTATGTTGTTATATATAAATTGGACTGTAAGTTGCTTCCAGAGTCAGTATAAGATATGAATAGAAATTGCTCATAATAGCATAACAGCAATTATGGTTACCTGGTTAGAAATACCAAGTAAAAGAAAACTCGCAAGCCGTGTGTGGTAGACACAATTCCAAGACGACACCATGCCACACCACCCTCTCAGGCTGAGCAGGGCTTGTAACTTGCTTCCAACCAATGTTAAATTACAAAAGTGGTGAGGGTAGTCATGACTTTGATTGGTGTACATTATACAGCAAAGGTAACAAGAGGTTACTCCTATGATTATATGATACTAGGTAAGATCTGTTTTAGGAGACTGTAGAAAGAGATTCACCTGTTGGTCTTAAAGCACTAAACTACCATGTTGTCATAAAAGAGCCGCGTGGCAAAAAATTGTAAGTGGTCTCTTGTTGCCGAGCATGTGGCCCACTGGCAGCCAGCGATAAAGAGAGGACCTCAGTCCGAAGCTAGGAGGAGTTGAGTCTTGCCAATAATTACTTAAGTTTAGAATAGAACCCCAAGCCCTACCTAGAGCCTGGTCAATACCTTGACTGAAGTCCTCTGCAAACCTGAACTGAAGACCCAGTCAAGCTGCATCCAGAATCCCATCACTAGAAACTGAGATAATAAATACATTTATGTTGTTCTAAGCTAATACATTTGTAGTAATTTATAACACAGCAATAGAAAACTAAGATATATAAATATATTTTTCCTATTTATTTCCTGAAATTGTAGGGTCTGCTTTTCAGTCTTTTCTTTTCTTTTTTTTTTTTTTTTTTAAGATTTTTTAAATTTACTTCACAGAGAGAGATCACAAGTAGGCAGAGAGGCAGGCAGGGGGAGGGGGGAAGCATGCTCCCAGCTGAGCAGAGAGCCCAATGTGGGACTCGATCCCAGGGCCCTGGGATCATGACCTGAGCTGAAGGCAGAGGCTTTAACCCACTGAGCCACCCAGGCACCCCTACACTTCAGCCTTTAGAAAAATTATCTCCTTTTGATAATTCAGTAGAATATGAATAAACAATGTTCTTCAGTGGGGTGGTGGGGGGAGAGAAGACACCCTAAATTAGATATTACAGATTATGAATTAAGTGGCTATAGGTATGTCCTGTAGATACTGCAAGAACAATTTACAGTTGATATCAATCTGGTATATAGTTCAGGGTATGTTACCAAAGTAGGGTACAAATATATTTCTCCAGGAATCTTAAAAATATAAAAATAAAATTATCATCATAACAAATATATACACAGGTATTTATTGGAAAACCATGCATCATCATACAAATACAACCTTAAGGAATTTATTCTGTGGTTGGCAAAAGTACAAGCATGTGAAAGAAAATGGCATATGACCAAGTATATCACTTTCACATGTGTATCTTCATGTGTGTATGTATATTTGTAGCTGTGTATGGGTCTGCAAGTGTCTTTATGCCACAGTTGTATGTGTCTGTGTATATGCCTTTTTGTTTGTTTATGTCTTGGGTGTGTATGCTGTGGGAGTCTACCTGTGTATCTCCCTGGGGAGCAAAGCATGTGTATTTGTCTGTGCATGCATATGTATGAGGAAGCCTGGGGAAAAGGGGAAAAAAAGACAAATGTACCCCTTTAGAGTCATTTACAAATATTAATAAAAAATAGAGAAGAAAAAACAAACAAAAACCATTGCAGACATTGGACTCTGCAATCTATTATTCTAATTCTGCAATATACTGTTAACCCTTGAACAATGTGGGGTTAGGCGCACCAACCCACCACACAGCCAAAAATCCATGTATAATCTTTGACCTCCTGGAAACTTAACTACTAATAGACCACTGTTCACTAGAAGGCTTACTAATAACACAAACAGTTGGTTAACACATATTTTGCATGTTATATGTATTATATGCTATATTCTTACAGTAAGTAAGCTAGAGAAAAAATATGTTAAGAAAACCGTCCCTCTGCTGGTACAACCACTTTAGAATACTGTTTGGTTGTTTTTAATAAAGCCAAACATATTCATTCCTATAACTCAATAATTCCAGTCCTAGGTGTCTATCACGAGCACAAATGTGTACATATCTTCACCAAAGGCACATATAAGAATGTGTACAGCCTCAGTGTTTAGTCCTCAGAGACCCAAACTAGAAATGTCCCAATGAATATCAACACATGAATGGATCAACTGTGGCATATGCACCTAATAGGATATAATATAGAAATGAGAATAAGCAACCTATAGTCTCACAATAATATGAATTGGTCTCATAAATATAGTGTGAATGAACACAAGAAACTAGATGCAAAAAGAGCAACATGTGATTTACCCAGAGTACACAAACAAGCAAATATACTCTATATAGGCAAACATTAAAAAAAAAAAAAAAAAAAAAAGCTGGTCCCTTAGAAATCCTGACAGTGTTCATCCTTGGGGAGTACACAAGGTGGGGGAGCACCTGAGATTAGGACATTTGTCAGCTTCCTACTGTGGACACTGGTTACCTAAGTGCATTCAGTTTGTGAAAGGCCATGGATATGTATGCTTCTGATACATGTACTTCTCTTACAGAACATTAAATATTAATGTAAAATTTTTTAAAACTCTCATAGTGTCAGGCAACAGGCTAATCCATATGAATGTGATGAGAAAAAGTTGCAACCCTGCTGCCCTAGAAGAAAATGGTTTTCCAACTGGGTAATGACCACTAGGTGGTCATGAAATCAATTTATGGATCATGACCTGCATTAAGTAAAATGAAAGAGTAGAACAGAAAAGATCGGAGTGCCTCATATAGCAGAAATAGTTTTGTGATATACAGGAATTTTTAACTGGGTTATAAATAGATGTGTTTACAAGGGGGTGGAGATGTAAAATGTACTTTTATTATGGGTCACAGCCAAAAAGGGGTGGAATTATTGTGAGGACATACCCATGATGTAAGTTCATATATTAGCATCCTAGTCTCCCTGAATGCCTCCTGCATATCCCATCCCTACGTTATACTCCCTTGGACCAGAGAATTCACTATTCCACATCAACCAAGTGAAGAGACATTTCAATGGGGGAATCCCAGAGTACCATGAAAGTACTTCGACTATATATCCATATACATATACTATATGTATCCATATATATACTATGTATCCATCAGTATTACCAACCATTGGATCTACCATTCCTGGCCATTTGCCAGAACACCTAAAACTTTCTCCCCAGTGTATGGCCTAGAATCCTGCAAATTCCTAACATAACAGGGAAAACTGCTGTCCTCCAAATGGAAGGTTTGCCTTGAAAGTACAAAGACTCTGTTTCAACCATTTTCCCTGTAACATTGTAGCAGATGTAGCAAGTGGTAGCACTGTGTATCAGTGAACATGCAGAATGGAAAATATTACTCATTTGCATATTCCCAAAATAATGGGATGAAGATAATAATTAATAGCTATTTTTATACCCCTTGATTTAATTAATTCCAGCTAAGATGTTTGTAAACATGTGATGTTATGTTTGGATAAATGTGTCAATGTGAAAATTAGTCACTAATACAAGGCACTAAGGAAAAATAAAAAAAGCCACTAGCAGAAGGCGGGCCTAGGTAATTCCCCATTTTCCAGTGTGGGACATGTTTGCCCACAGAGATCAGTCGTGGTGATATTCTGTGACAAAACAGGCTCCAGAGAGATGGCGGGGAAGCAGCATCAGCAGAACAAAGGGGTGGACCACTGTGTGGGGTGAGGCTCTTTACAGGAGTCCTGGCAAAATCAGATGAATGCAGGGTAGGAAAGGGCTGTGTCTGGAGGTGGGGCCAGTTCACTTCAAGCCCACTTATGCATAATATTCTTTCTGAAGGAAAGGAGATTTGAAATACGGAAACAGAAGAGGAAACATGACTACAGAGGGAGCCTTTTTTATGGAGGGACAGAGGTTATCGCAAGGCTCTTGGCACAATCAAATGGGGGCTATATGGTGCTGCTGAAAGAAGAGACAATGACAAGGGACAATGACAAGATGTGCAGGATCATTAAAAGGCTAATTTTTTAAGGGAATGACGTTTAGATTGGCACAGAGTGAAAAGGAAAGGGGTCCTGGGTAAGGATGCCCAATGGCCAGAAGTGCAACATAGTTAATGGGGCCGAGGGGCTCTCTCAGGTTTGCTCCAGTTTGGCTCCAAACCTCCTGATATTTCAAGTCGAGGAACCCACTTCATGTCTGTGTGGATTCGTCCCATTCAAAAGACGAAAAGGACCCTGAAAATCTCCACAGTATGCAGGGGCATTCCTTGGCCTTATTAAAGCTGGAAGCGCAGAGGACAAAGACATCCTGCTTTCTCCGCAGCCAAAGGCTCCTGCTCTGTGAAGGGTCAGCTGGGGAAGAGAGACCTCATAACAGAGTTAATGATCATAGTCCTGCTTAGCTAATTAATGCACTGACTCATGTGGCGTGAAGACACAACTTAAAAGGCTCCACACCAGCTGAGAAGTCTGGGCTGGGGGTGGGGAGGAGGAGAGAGCAGAGAATCTTTTCCATAACAAGAATGAAGGAGAATCTTTAATTTTCTGTTAATTACATCTTTTAAATGTATAATTTCTGAGCGGTGCAGGTAGGCAAAATCAAATCAGGGCTACCATGACACAGCGATTCCATTTTAATTAGAAGCCGTCACCTTTACGTCGTTACCTCACACAAGGGCGAAGATTGGAGTCACCTGGATCTCATATTTACTTGAGCTTTTCCATTTTAACTTTTGTGTGAACGACTCTAACCGTCGACTTTTATAAAATAACTGCAATAAAACAGTTCTGTTCACAAGAACACAAAAAATTAATGAAAATGCATTCCCATGAATTCACCTTCCTTTATATAAATACATGTATATACGTTGTACGACAACATAGGTCTTGGAAATATATAATATTGAGAGTTATTTTTCTGAGGCACGGTAAGGTCTAAGGAGGACCCTGGTGTTCTGAAAGGGTTTATGTATTTTGCTAACTAAATGACTGTCAGTTGGGAGGCGGTTCTTCCCACAAATCCAGTTTCAATATTATTCCGTAAGAGTGGAATTCTGGCATAGAAAAGAATTTAGGATACTAGTAGATATGCATCTATTACCTAAAAACCCTGCGTAGGGGATTCCTATAACGTATGAGATAGAGTTCTGGTGAATAAATATTTGGGAGATGGGGGGTGTCAATTCTAAAGTATGAAAATTACCTGGAATTAATTATTTAATTGTTAGCAAGTTTCCACCAGAGATGTGCAAATTTTGTATTTTAGTAGGTATATGGACATGTGTATAAATACAGCACATATATATGTATACCTTTGCAATGTAACACTTTGAGGAAGTCTGCTCAATGTGCTATGTTTATAGTTGGGGAAAACAAGCACATGTTCATCCGTTGAGATTCCATTTATTTCTGTTGTAAGGAGTTATAATCTGTTATATCTTAGCCTATAACTCTCTGGACCAAGTCTAGTCTCCTACTTAAAAAAAAAAAGAAAAATATATATATATGTTTACATCACTGGAACAATTCACACTTCACACCATTTCCTTATATGCACTAATTATATATAAAGGCAGGCTATTTTGTTTCAACCCAACCCCAGACTAGCGTTGATTACTGCTATATCATTAGAATGTTAATTTGGGAACTTTCTAATTGTCTTTCCCTTTTGCAGACACAAGCTAATGTTAGACTTTAGTTATGAGACACATTTAATTTCTTTTGTGTGACAGAGACACCAGGAAGGCTGGCATGGCTTCATGATAATATAATGCGCATAGTGGTCCCTGATAAAGCTTAGAAGTGGGGTATTATTAAAGAGAGTCCTGTTTTAATTCTGTCAAAAGCCTACTACAGGGGTGGTACATGTGAGTGGGCTTCTGCTTATGAATATTTGTGTATGTCCTCCTGCAACCCAACACACACATATGAATTGTTAGAAGGAAGTGGAAGAGTTTACCCGATGAGTCATCACACAGCCCCAGCTTTGTTCCAGTGCAGTCATAGCTGCACATTAATTTGGATGCTAACTCTGTTCCAGTGGTAAACACAAAAGCAGAGAACCTTGTGCACCCAAGGAGCTGCTTTAAAGGGCTCACTTAGGGAAAACATCTGCAGTGCCTATTTTAAATCAAGGCCTCAAAATTACATCTTCCGTGAAAGTAAGCTACTCATTGCCCAGTGAACTAAAGGGGCATATGCCTCCCAGTGCAGCTACATGAAGAGAGGAAAAGAATGGAAAAAGTAGAATTAACCAGAGAGGAAAGGAAAAGTGAGAATAGTGAGATAAATAATGGAGGACATTCCAGAAATATCAGTGGGGTTCCAGGGAAGTTATGCTAATGTCTCCAGGGTTAGGCAGATGCTATAAGAAATCTAAGGTCTACTGGAATCATGTCTCTTTGCTAAGAAGTTAGAAATCCAAGGTATGAGAAAAGAAGCCTTTGATCTGGTCACTTCATGGGAATTTACCTGTGGATTGACAATTCTGACTGGAAATTTTAGGCTCACTTTATCTTCCCAACACAAGAGCAAGAAATAAAAGGAGAGTATTTTTATTCACAATGTGATACATATGATTCGAAGAGGATGTCTGTGATGACCCTTTTCATGGATAAAACTGTAAGGTAAAGCAGGCTGCTTTATTTGCAGGACTTCTCAGAGTCTTTGACATGCTAATGGCCTCTATCCTTTCCAAGGTTGGGGAGGCAAGCAATATATAGTGAGAAAGTGGATCAAGCCTTCCTTTACCCAAAGCATTTACATTTATTTTTGTTCCCCAAAGCTTATTTTAGGAAAAGTTTGAAGTAAACATCAGTTAAGATACCTAACAACAGGGACATCTGGTGGCTTAGTGGTTAAGCATCTGCCTTGGGCTCAGGGTTCTGGGATTGAGCCTGCATACAGCTCCCTGTATGGGGCTCCCTGCTCTGTGGGATTCCTGCTTCTCCCTCTGCCACTCCCCCTGCTTGGGTTCCCTCTCTCCTTGTGTCTCTGTCAAATAAATAAATAAAATCTTTTAATAAATTGAATTAAAATAAAATAAAAAGATATCTAACAATATCTTATACTAAAAAGAACTCACTATTTGTGAAAGCAATTAAAAAAAATCCAAAAACTTCTGAAAAAACGTATTCTAGCATTACTTTAGGAATTGGTTTTTATATTGTTTGGTAGAGTATAGTAATTATTTTAACAGTCAAACTTGATCACAAACTGATTTATATAGAGGTTTTTTTGGTAGTTTCTACATATTGATATCATTTACTTAATGCATGAAATAAAATCTCTTGAAGTTCAGCATTAAACTTAGCTTGAAAAGATTAAGACATTAGATCTTAGAGAAGCAGGGTAAAAATGTTTGAGTAAAAATTCTAGTAATAACTACAATCATCAAGAGACTTGCAAATCTAGGGCACTGATTTTTGCTAGACCTATTAATTAAATGAGACAATGCATTAAAATGGTTTACATTGTACTTGGCACATATAAACCTATGAGTAGTAGTTATTTTCATGTACTATTGATATTTTTATATTATAGATACATTAAATAATGGGACCTTTATGAGTATGGAAATGACTTCCTAAAAATAAGGAAAGGGAACTAAGTGGTAACCTTATAAGTATTTGCAGAGGTAATCAGTTTCAAATGAAGTCATTAGAGTGGGTCCCAGTCTGAAAGGACAGGTATCTTCCCATAAAGGGGAAATTTGGATGGAGACAGACAAGCGCAGAGGGGTGATTACGTGAGGACATACAGGGCAGAGAAAGCCGCTGTCTGCAGTGATGTTTCTATAAGCCAAGGAACGGCAAGGATTGCCAGGAAACACTAGAAGCTAAAGGAAGCATCAGAAGATTCTCCCTTAGGGAATCCTTCCTCTAGAAAGATTTCCCTAGAAATCTTTCCCTAGGCATGGTCCCACTCATGCCTCCACTTCAGACTTCTGGCCCAGGGACTATGAGGCAATACTGAAGTCCCCCAGTTTGTGGTGGTTTGTTCCCACAGCCCTAGGAACAGATACACGTGTTGGCCATCTTCTTTGTATTACTTGTCACAACTGTAATCATTACTTGATTTATCATTGCCTATATTCAACCCTAGAGTGGAAACTCCGTGAGGGACACAGATCTTGCTTGTGTGGTTACCTGTTGTATTGCCTGGTTCTAAGATAGTGTCTGGCAGAAATTTGTGCTCAGTATATACACAATAAGTTAATGAATGGTATAACTGGAAGAAACACTGATCAAGCTTTAAGGACAATCAACAAAAACACCTATAACTATCCATTACTAGTTGCTGTATTTGTTTGTTTGCTTTCTCTGCTCAAAGCTTCCTTTAAACCTAATCCTTCCCAGGAGTACAATTAATTGGGTGACTCTGTCTACAAAGGCCTATAGATTGTTATGGAACAAAACCCCAGTGGATCTTACTTAGTGCCCAGATGATGATACTTCTAGAACATCAGTGACTTTCCATGGGAGGAGGAAAAAGCAAAGAATCCTTTGAAACAAAAGCATGGCAAAAATAGAAAATACTTTTTGCCACCTGTCCCATACATGTGTCATGGTTTGGGTCAACTGTTGATGGGAAGTGTGATCACAGGTATTTTTAAACCAAGGCACTCAGTAAATACAGTGGTGAAATATCTTACCTCTCTTTTATTGGAAGGCAGTGAGGTATTGCAATTAAAAGCACAGGTTCTGGAGTACGAGAACTCTCAGAGTTCAGGCTCCCTTACTCACAAACTGTGTGATCTTGTACAAGTTGCATTCTCTTCGAGGCCTGTTTTCCCTACCCCTTACCATGTGGAGAGGAAAAAAAAAAAAAAAGAAAGAAATAAGAGTACCTATCCTAAATCATGAATGGGAAAATGATGTTTGCAAAATAATAGCATACTGCATGACACATAGTAAAAATGCACTAGGTGCTATTCTAAGAGCTCTTTGGTCACAGAATCTACTGATACATACAGACTTAAAATGCATTCTTTTACTCACACATGAATGAAATACCACAAACCCACAATGGAAACCTGTTTTTCCTTCCATTGGCCTTGACCACTAACTGAGGGTTAACTGATTTAAATGAACATGAAGACCAGGAGTCACATTAACATGTAGAAGTCATATGTCCAGGTCTGTTGTTTAATCCCCAAACAGTGATTTATCCCCAAATGCTAAATAAACATAAAATAATCCTTCTCAAAATTGTCATTTGAGCTTGTTGGAAGGCTAAAGACATCTCCATTTCATGATGAATCCATAAGAGGACCCAGCTGTGTGTGTGACATTTTTAATTTTTTACTTCATGAAGCCATATTTATGAAGCAGACACAGGAAGAGTCTCCTGTGTGTTTTTACATCTTCTTCCTATATTATAACCATAACAGCAGTCTAGTATTTGACCATAGGACAATATTAATCACAGAGACAAAGAAAAATGCAAGAACCATAACAATAACTGGTGGTTTTTTATTGCATGATGGTTGATAAAGTATTTTTCTGCCCATTAGCTCCTTTGATCTTCCCTGAAGACAGGTCAAATAATTATAGGTAATATTTCCATTTCAAAGTAGAGGGAACTGAGGTCAAATGATTTGGTAGAAGTCACAGAGCTACTTTGGGATAGAGATAGTACTACAACTACAATTTTCAACCCCAAATCTCCTTTTCTACCATTACAACTTGCTACAATAATTATGTAGTAGTGAGATGCACAGATTGATGATCTAGAGAGAGATTGCATGACTATATCTAGTCTCTACCATTCCCAGATAAGATAATTTCAGTTTTTCAGCTTTGAATACTCTCTATCTTGCCTCTCTTGAGTACTAACATCATAAAGCAGTGGTTGCATAATAGATTTGATTGTGTTAAACTGACATGATGCTGTTTACCCACAAAGCTAGAGATTTAATGTCACTGACTAAATTTTCCATTAAATGAAAATCCAAGAAGTTGTCTAGATTTTATTCTAAATGATCTCAAAATTCATAGCAAAATGGGTAAAAGGAAGTGAGTGGTTGCTCCGCTCTCTTAGCTCAACATCCAGGCTTCCCAGTGAACAAGGAAAACTGCAGATCATGTCCTGTTTTTCTCTGGGAAATCCTCCACTTAGTCAAAGTCACAGCTAAATTCTTCTCCAGACAAAGCAGTGTCCAAACCCAGGCTGACAGGCCACACCAGGAAACCATTCAAGTTCAGAGTCTCATCTTTCAGAGGAAGCCTGAGATTGTCTCCTCATGGCAGCCTCAGACCGGCCTCCTCTAAGTAGTGATGGCAATTGGACACCCTCTGGCTAACCAGACCCTGACCCTTCAGTGCTGCTACAGACATACTAAAATGCAAAAGCTTGTCCTTGATGAGCTCCAGGCATCTAAGCATCCCAACACAAGGTCTCCTCCCTATAGATTCCATTAACAGTATTTCAGCACTGGATTACATACTGTCTTCTGCTCCCTAATTGCTTTATGTATTATTCCCTTCTTGCTTCTCCAACACATTCCTTCGTCATTTAACTTGTTTTTAACTCTCATAGCAACTCATCCTGCCATGACGGTATGTATGAGTTCAGTGACTCTGAGCTATGCCCTCAGCCAGGTCCTGGGGGCTATAAAGGTGATGCATCAAAAAGCTTTGTCCTCCAGAAGCTCCCAGTGTACTCATGGAGACCCTCACATTCACAGCTTACACTGATATAATCCAAGAGCTAAGCTGGCAGCATAATTACATCGTTGGGGAGCTGAAGGGAGAATGAGATGGCATAATAATCAACGTGATATTCCCTGATAGAAAAGGCGGATGAGTGGAGGCAGGAGTATTTCAGGTAGGAAGAGTATGACCGAATTCACCTAGTTTTTATTAAAGAGTTGGTCTGGCATGTTTTAATAATGTCAAATGGGGCAGTGAGACTACACTGAAGAATGAAGATATTAAACAGAGTGGTACTACATAGAAAAGGAAACTGAACACTTTTGGATTGTCTTCCCTGCTACACAGACTAATTGAGTGCAGGGACAATGTGTTTCTTTCACTGCTTCATTACCAGTATATGGTGCAGTGTCTAGGATATGGCAGCTATTTAGGAACCTTTTATTCCAAAGGTTGATGAATGAATGAATCAAAGGCTGGAGATAGAGAGCCAAGCATGATATTCCACCAAGGGAATACTATGATGAGATTGGGTTGTGTGTTTTTTTTGGTTTCGTTTTGTTTGTGATTTCACTTATTTATTTATTTGTTTATTTAAGAGGCGGGGGTGGGGGTGTTGCAGAGGGAGAAGGACAAGCAGACTCCATGTTGAGCCTAGAGCTCAACACAGGGCTCGATCTCAGGACCCTGAGATCACGACCTGAGCTGAAATCCAAAGTCAGAGGCTTAGCCACCCAGGAGCCCCGAGATTGAGTCTTAAAAGACAACTTTAGGTCCTACCCTTGATTCTTTCTTTCTACTTTTAAATTTGCTTTTATTTTTTTAATAACATATACTTTATTATTTAATATGTCTCCGAGTTTCAACCCATGTCCTCCTATAATCTCTTCTCAACAAAACAATGAGAATACTCACACAAAGCAAGTCAAATCAGGACCCTCTCTGACCAAAACCCACCATTGACCATTCACCTTACTTAGAGTAAAAACCATCATCCTTCCAATGGCTTGAAAGGCTTTATACCATCACTATGTCTTGCTCTCCTTAAATTTAAGTCCAACTTATTTCTTTTGACTGTTGCCCCTTCAATCACCCTGGATTTCTTGGCACCATCTGGATAAACCAGACATGCGTCTGCCCATTCTCTCTGCCTGGAACTGTCTTCTTCCACAGCCATGAAGTTCACTTCCCCACCTCCTTTCCGTCATTATTTAAATGTCACTTTCTCATAAAGTCCTCCCTAAGTAATTAGTTCAAAATTTTATAACTTCATTCCCCCCCCACCCAACTCTTCTCCCTTACCCAGGTCTGCTTTTTCTTTACATATAGCATTTATCTCACTCAACCATTATTCTGAACTAATTTCCTTTCCTTTCCTTTTTGTCCTTGTTTTCCATCTTCTCTCACTTGACAAGAACAGAGATCTTTATCTATATTTTCCACACTGACATCCCCGAAGTGTTTATACCTAGTGTTAAGCTCAGCACATAGTAGGTGCTTCAGAGATGGTTCTGAATTGCACTGAATGGTTAGATGTTTGAATAAGGATTTGGGTTTTGATAAATATAAAGCAGTAGGAGGTGCAATTGACTTGACAAGGTTGCAAGGTGGTTATTAAAAATGAATGCTGTAATAAATGTTAAAATCCTAATGAGAGTATAACGTTCCATATGCTTATACATCAGTATTTTATCACTAGCATCACAAACAACATGACCCAAAATAGACCATCAATTCATCTCACAGACAACTGGAGGCTGGGCTCCTCAATGGCAGGAAAAGACTAGAAAGAAATACAGTGAGTTCCTGAAGAATATGGAAATGCAAATTCATTCACTTGATAAACACAAGTGGACAGAGGATAGGTTTTGCCAATTCTGCCCACCTAAGCTAAATATATTTAAAAGGTAGATGGATGAATAGTTGTGAAATGATGAGCCTGAGGGAGAATGCAACATGAATGACTCAAAGGAAAGACTAGGAAGAAATGAGGGTGTACGAGGCCAGTCAACATGGCAAAACTGCAGCGGCTGGGAATCAAGGAAACCAGACATATCCATTGACTGCTTAAGGGACAGAAAAATAAGGCAGACAGCTACAGAATACATCTAGTATTGACCAACTCTTCCATTATCAAACTACTGTTTGACCTTCGGCAACATCAAAATGTCCCATGTGTTTCCAGTTCACCCCTCTGGATCCACTCTTCATGCTTCTTCACCTAGTAAGACATGGGCTTGTACTATTAAATCAATGGGCTCCTTGGTCCTCAAAGTTTGATTGGGCTTCATCTGATGGGGGATGCCAGCAGAAGGTTAGAGTGGGAGTGTGTAGACAAGCCATCTATACCCCCGGTTCTCTCACTGTGGGATCAACTGGGTTCCCTGTAACCTTCAAACAAACGCTATTGCTCTGAGGTGACCTTGTCTGTACGACCCTCTCCTTCTGGATATCAGTAACTTTTTCCTTCCTGCTGTCTCTCCAGTCCTAGGACTCATAATAGCACTTCTCTTTGTAGCAACAGGTTACTTACTCTGCCAGCCCACGTGGCTCACCCAACCACTCACACCTTTGAAAAGCAACCCCTTTCTTAAACCTTATCTGAATGAGTCTAATTTGAACATACCAGCTGTTGAGTTTCCTGTTGAGGCTTCAATGATTCACATACATTCTCTGAAGCTCAGTTTTCACATCAGTAAAGTAAAAATAATACCTACTACTGAGGGCTCTAGGGACCATTAAATCAAACAACCCTTGTAAAATAGCAAAGTAGCTGACCTGGAAGGAAATATTCAAACAATATGAGTTTCTTGGCCTGCCTTGCTGTAACTTATCACATTGTACTATAAACACTTGCTTATTTTGTCTGCCTCTCCCTGGAGACTGAACATTCCTTAAGGGCAGGGCCACAGGCACAAAGATCTGAACCTGTGCATCCAGCAGGTGTCCTAAAAATGTCAGTTAAATGATCAGTGAGTGAATACAGTACATCAGCAGCAGAGAGAAGACAGAACTCCAAGGTATCACCAGGTGAAACTACAACATAAAGCCTCAGAAACCGAAAGTTCAAGATGTTATAATTAGATATAGAGGCACAATGGGAAGGACAACTTTGATCTTTTTAGACCCGACCAGCCAGTCATAATAAGATTAGGAATCTGTCTCCCACTCTGATTTCCACTTCTTTCCTTGACTTTTAGAGCAACTCTTTTTCATTCTGTTTTTGTCACTATGCCTCTGCTAACCAACAAGTGGCAGTTGCTTTTGCGGAATCTCATTATTGTAGAGAACAGCACAAATGTGTGTATGTGTGCAAAAGCAAGCAAGGACACACACATGCATACCTTTCAGTGGAAATGCCATCCTGCCAGCTTTGTTTTTCATTTCCCATAAGAATGTCACAGTTTTAACTGACAGCATCAGCAGCTGAAGAGTTGAGTAAGGTCAGAAATGGGCAGCATTGGGGCGCCTGGGTGGCTCAATGGGTTAAGGCCTCTGCTTTCGGCTCAGGTCAAGATCCCAGGGTTCTGGGATCGAGCCCCACATTGGGCTCTCTGCTTGGCAGGGAGCCTGCTTCCCTACCTTTCTCTCTGCCTGCCTCTCTGCCTGCTTGTGATCTCTGTCTGTCCAATAAATAAATAAAATCTTAAAAAAAAAAGAAAAGAAATGGGCAGCAGTAGGGCGAGACTGTGAACATCAGCAGTACGGACATTCAGTGATGCTAGAGGCAGGAAGTAGTGTTCTGTGCTGAAGCACACACTTAAGCAGATGGACCTAGGTTTGGGACCTGCTTCTTTCCTACTCTCTGGGTAGCTTTGAGCTAGTCACTGGACCTCCACACCTCAAGTTCCCTTCCATTAAAAAAAAAAAGAAATGAAAATACATAAATTGATTAAGTATAGTATGTTTATAATTATGTATTTATAATTTACATACAGATATATATTTTGTATAATTTATTATATAATTTATATAAGTGTATGTGTTTTATGTAGTTTATTATATATATCATTAGAGTACCTAACTCAGAATTGTTTGGAGAGGTAAATTATATATATATATATTTTTTAAATAGGATTTTATTTATTTATTTGACAGACACAAGTAGGCAGAGAGGCAGGCAGAGATAGAGGAGGAAGCAGGCTCCCTGCCCAGCAGAGAGCCCAATGTGGGGCTCTATCCAAGGACCCTGAGATCATGACCTGAGCCAAAGGCAAACGCTTTAACCCACTGAGCCACCCAGGCACTCCATATATATATATATATTTTTTTAAGATTTTATCTATTTATTTGACAGACAGAGACCACAAGCAGGCAGAGAGGCAGGCAGAGAGAGAGGAGGAAGCAGGCTCCCCGCTGAGCAGAGAGCCCGATGCGGGACTCGATCCCAGGACCCCGGGACCATGACCCGAGCCGAAGGCAGAGGCCCAACCCACTGAGCCACCCAGGCACTCCATATATATATATTTTTATACATATGTTATATATATTAGTACGATGATCTATTGCACACAGAGTAAGTGTGAACGAGAACAGGATCTAAAAGAAGACAGAAAAGGAAGGAGAAAAAAAGCAATAAATTATCAAAATAGCCAAAAACTGGGAAGAGACAGAAGGACGGATGGAGGGAGGAAGGCAAGAAGGGAGCAAAAGGACAGAGCTCGCCTGTTCTTCAGTAGAAACTGGGCCAAAGGGTACTTACTCCTGGCCTATTGGTCACTTTGCACAATATTTATCCCGAACAAATAACATGATGCGCCCTTTAGTAATTCCAGCCTTGCTCATACCTGAAAAACACCCCTATACCATTTCCCTCAGTAATTTCGAATAGTCACTGAGAGAGAAAAGACAAGAGGTATTCATCTCCCTTTTCTGAATACCCACAGCACTTTATCTGCAATTCTCAAATGAGATTTCTCCTTTTCTACCTTGAATTTTTCAGAATGGTGTACATGTCTTATCTTGTCTCCTTACACTTCACGCCCCTCAATGGCATGTTTCTGTCTGATTCACATCTCTGTCTTCCATGATAGGTCTGACGGGGCATCTTCAGGAAGGTAACGCATATAGAAATAAGAAAACACGAACTGAAGAGAAAAGCAAGAGGCTGCCAGAGCCAGGGAGTGCGGGATAAAGGGAAACACCAAGGAGGCCTAAAGCCAAAGTCCCTAACTGGCTAGTTTGTATAACGGAGAAATAAGTTGACTATAAGAGGAAGAAGAAAGAAGGAAAAGAGGGGGGAATGAAGTAGGAGGGAAGGAGGGGGAAGGGAGGCGAGACAGAGGGAGACAGGAGGGTAAAGAAGCAGAGGGAAGAGCAGGGAAGGGAGTCCATGGTAAATAAGTGGTGCCTATATACGTACAGAAGCTCTAGCCTGTTTCTTTGCCGCAGGATTTCCTTCCTGAGGTCCGTAGTGCGCCTGAATTAATAATGCCACAAAGGGGCATATGGCATTTCCCAAGTACCAAACATATTTGACCAAGTAGTTTCATCTCTACATATCCTGAACAGCAGCACAGACAACCAAAAGTAATGCTTCTTCAGTATTTTTAAGTGGTTTTCTGTAGTGATCACCGGCTTGTGTCGCCCTCGGCCCGCAAGGACGACAATGAGCCTGGTATTGATTAAATAAATTTCCATTTATTTAATCAACTTCCTTAGCTTATATACAGCAGGGTGACCAATAAGGGGCCAAGCAATGGGGAGAGCCAATGAGAGTCCTGTTGCTATGCTGATTAAATTTGAAACAGCCAATAACTATGTCCTCCTTTAGGCGGGCTTCACCAGAAAATTCATTGTATACTTGCAGCGTATTTTGCTAGCAGTGAGCCAAGTGCCTTCTTGTAATGGCGGGGACTTTCCTGGCCGGAGGCAGTCCCCGACAGGCTTGAAAAAATAATTTCTCTGTGCCTCAGAGAAATTATTTTTTCAAGCCTTATAACCCCAAATACCAACCTTTCTATCCAGGACACTATAGAAGTAGGTCCTTCTTCCCTCCCCCACCTGCCTCTATCTGAGAGTACCATAGAGAACCCTATATCTATCTATCTATCAATCTATCTATATGTATGTATGTTTGTGTGTATGTGTGTGTGTATATATATACACACACAAACACACACACACACACACACACATATATATATATATATATAAAATGTTGAGAGAAAGAAGAAAGAAGAGGTGTGGAGAGAAACAGAGGAAAGAAAACTCATTCTGAATTTTCCCTCATTTCCCTCCAGTGAGTTTGGGATTAAATTTCTACACTCTACCTACATGTACTTGAGACCGCATACTGCAATCAATTCTTGGATTTAGCTTTTCTTGGGCTCACGTCCATTCCTCTGGTTTAATCAGGCCAGCTACAGAATTAGGCCAGTGTAGGGCTCATGTTCAGTAGAGGCGATGTGCTTTGTGATGGGCTTCCCATGTAGATGACAAACTTGCATGTCATAGCAGGCTAAGTGAAAAAGAACTTGTTACCTCGCTATATGCTGTCTGAGAGCTAGGCTAGTGCGGCTTCATTTGATGGCAACAGAGCAAGATAGCCTGGGTAATTGAATAGTTAATAAATCCAATTCCGGTCCATTCTTACCCATCCGTGAGAAGAAAGTTTAATAGGGAGTATGATGAGAAAGCCACAGAGTTTGATGAGAAAGCCACAGAGTTTGATGAGAAAGCCACAGAGTTTGATGAGAAAGCCACAGAGTTTGATGAGAAAGCCATGTAAATGAACAATCAGGAAGAGGAAGAAGGGAAATGGACTTTTGGTCCATCAATCAGAGGTATCCCCAAACTGGTACCTGAGCCCAGTCCAGCCCAGTCCAGCCCAGGACTCAAGATTCCACCTGCCCCTTTGCGTGGCCTCCGTGGCCAAGTCCTTCCTCTCATATCTCTAAGTGGTAGACAAGGAGTAAGAGAGATTGAAATATTCATTAGTGTGAAGAAATGGAATCATCAGGAAATTCCACTCCTTGATGCCCTATGGCTCTTATTAGAGGGGTTAACTGAGTCAGAATGAAGCAAACCCAAACGTTTAAATCTATTTCTCCCTATTAATTTGAAATTACTTAAAATATACTCTCTAAAGTAATAAGTAAAAATTATTAATAATAATACTAATTACAATATATTATACACTTACTATGCTAAGCACATTACATGCCAGTCTTATTTATACTCATAACACTATTACAAAATGGACATTATTATATCTGTCTTCCCAAACTATATCCCTCTCTTCTCCCCACTGCTCCATCCATCCCGGCCTCAACTCCTGGATATAAAGCCCACATATCACCCTCAGACCAGAGGATACAAACGATCAAAAAAGGAGAGGAAAAAAAAAATCACCATAAGGTTCCTCAGAGTACAGATATGTTAAAAAAAGACCAACTCTATTGAATTTCTGTCTCTCTTTATCCTCTCAACTTAAGACTTACTACTTCACTTTAATTAAAATAATTACACAAATTAAATGCCACAGAATAAATCGTTTTAAAAAAGAACTTCTTATTTTATAATTTTATGCAGTCCAAAATGTATGAAAGTAATTCTAAATGCATGTAAAATGCTCAAAGGCACTGTTCAGTGAAAAAGAAGAAGATACACAGCCATGTTTATAGTAAGATACAGACACACACACACACACACACACACACACACACAAATACACAGTAGCCAAAATGAAAACTTTCCAAATGTTAAGTGCACTCAGCTCTGGGCGGAGAGGCGATTATGTTTGTTTTTGACCTTGTATTTTCAGAGTTTTCTGCAGTTTTATTTGTAGCAAACATTTACTGAACACTTACGCTCTAGTCCAGGAACTCTACATGTATTAACTCATTTCGTTTGCACAACAATGTTAGGAGGTAGGTACTATCATTGGTCCCATTTTATAGATGAGCAAAATAAGGCAGAGAGAGGGTAAGAAGCTTGCAAAAGTAGTAGGCAGCACAGCCGTGACTGAACCCACGTAGTCTGATTTCAGAACCTGAGCTTTTAACTACGACAGACTCCCTTCTACTCATAAGAATTAGTCTTAGAGGGATGCCTGAGTGGCAGAGTTGGTTCCAGCCCAGATTGTGACCTTAGGGTCTTGTTGATCGAGCCCTGTGTCAGACTCCATACCCAGTGTAGAGTCCACTTGAGTTTTTCTCTCTCTGCCCTCACACCCAGCATTTGCTCTCTTCCTCTCAAATAATAGGTAAACTTAAAAAAGGGAGAGAGAGACAGATGGAGAGGGAGAGAACACTAGCTCTATAATTAGAAAAAACATACTTTAGATTATTTTATTTTTTCAATGTACTCCGCAAATTTGGTAATAATCAGACAAAAGGAAAGATGCACATACCGGGGTAGGTGCAGAAGGAATTTAATCAAGGCTTTCCCCCCCCTTTTAAAATTGTCATTTCATTGGATTGCAACAGCCATCAGATTTGCTTCAAGCCATTAAGAGGCAAACTGGACATTAATTTTTGCATTTGAGTGCTTTTTCCTTTGTAATTATCAATAATGAAATTACCATGGAGTCCCTGTTTGGGGGGGAAAAAAGACATTCAAGGTTTGTGGTTTTTTTTTTTTGTTCTTTGCTCACGTTTCTGGAAATGTACCAAACAGCAGAGCTTGCAGGCTGGCATGCACTTCCTGTAATAATCAGTCACCTCACACCACCTGCCACCAAGCGGGGGTCGAAGCATGGAGTCTATTACTGAGAGGCCCACCACTGTTCAGGTGTGTTCTTGCAAGACCTTCAGTTCTGCATTGCAGTTTATGGCCTGTAACGTGGCTTCTACAACATGATCAAGCTAAGATAATGATCTCATTATAAAACCAATCAGAAACTCTGTGCAGTGTTTTTTTTTTTTTTTTTTTTTTTTTTTAGTTTTTTTATTCTTATTCATTGAAAGGTTGGGAGATAGGAGAGGAAGAAGAAATGGGCTGTTGGGAATGTCTGCATTTTGAAAATGGAAATTTCAGTAATGGCCACCTTGACTTTGTATGCCTTCCTGGTCCTCACCCTCTGCTCTCCAATCCTTGGTCTGGAGCTAAATATTAAATACTGTGGATAGGCCTAAGTTTGGATATCACTCTAAATGTGGATGGAATTTGGGATATCAGTAGTATAAGCCAAAGCCCTTGAGAGGGGTCAAGAGTTGGAGATTTCTTAAAAACAAAAAACAAAAAACAACAAAAAAAGAATATAGATCATTATTTGGGTCATAAGACAGAGCTTAGAGTTAAGAATAAGATAGAGGGGCGCCTGGGTGGCTCAGTGGGTTAAGTCTCTGCCTTCACCTCAGGTCATGATCCCAGGGTCCTGGAATCAAGCCCCACATCAGGCTCTCTACTCAGCAGGGAGCCTGCTTCCCCCCTCTCTGCTTGCCTCTCTCCCTGCTTGTGAACTTTCTCTCTGTCAAATAAATAAATAAAATCTTAAAAAAAAAAAAAAAAGAGTAAGATAGAACTGAATCACTGAGTCACAGCTAGAGCCTATCAGTAATAATTAAGGAGAGTCAGGCAAAAATCAGAAGCTAAGCTTGGTGTCTAGCTATGTTTGTGTTATTCCTTTCACAGCACTTGCTATTACAAATCCGAATTCATCCCAGGAGAGAATCTTTCACACAATAAAATGTAAATAAATTGGGCAAAGTGAGTTTTAAACAAGTTCCATGACAGGTGTAAAACCTTACTGGGAAAACGATCAGTGACAGTCTGTTGCCAGCTAGCACCTTGGTTGATAGCCAGCTGGGGACAGAGATGGGACACGATGTGGGCACTTCCAAGAGGTGCAGAATGACTGTGGAGATGGAGAAAGGGAACATCTTTCTCAGGAGTCTGGGAAGCCACTATAAGAAAAGGCTGTCCATCAGCAGTTTCATTTTCCCAAGCAAGAATGGCCACCTTGACCTTAATTACCCAAAGACAAAGGATGATGGGACGGAAATCCATGACTTCCAGCTTTCAGAGGCAACTCTCAACAAAGTTCAACTTCAAGAACCAAAGAAAGGCTTCTGTGTCACCCCATCCCCAACCTCAACCCTTCCCAAAGGACCACCTGAACTATCCTAAAAGATAATTATCTCTAGGAAGAGTTGCCAATGACACTTCAGTTAGGAATTTGAATTTATGCGGGTGAGGCAGACAGGAAGGGAAGAGTGAAAAGGAGAACAAAGATGTGTTGAGCTCCTACAAAGAGACAGGCCTGGTGCCAGTGTTCCATTTTCTACCGAAATAACCCTCAATATGTAGGGTTGAGCTTCTATCATCCCCATTTTGCAGACAAAGAAAGAGCACATGAGAGGTGAAGAAACTTGCCCAAGGTAACACAGTTAGCAAGTTAGGCAGACAAAATTGGCCACCTGAAGTCCTCCGTGAGGATGGAAGGAGGAATGTCATCAGAAGTCGGACGGGGCGCCTAATGGCTCAGTGGGTTAAAGCCTCTGCCTTCGGCTCAGGTCATGATCCCACGGTCCTGGGATGGAGCCCACATCGGGCTCTCTGCTCAGCGGGGAGCCTGCTTTCCCCTCTTTCTCTGCCTGCCTCTCTGTCTACTTGTGATCTCTGTTTGTCAAATAAATAAATAAAATTAAAAAAAAAAAAAGAAGTCGGAGCATCTGAGAATATGATTATGCCGAGGAGCCTGGAATGTTCTTCCCCATCTCCTCCTCTTTCCCTTCGTAGCTCACAGGCTCACTGTCCTACCTCAGCCCTTCACTGTCCTTAGAGCAGCCTGCCCCACCACCCCAGTGCCAAGCAGCCTCCCTTTCCCTAGAGTCCCCAGCTTCCGGTTCCCATTTCAGCCCATTTATTTCTGGGATAGCACTTCTGGCAATCTGGATTTAGCTTGCTTATGTATTTACTTGCTCGTGAGAACCTCTAGAAAGGCAATGACCTGGTTCATTCTTGCTCACTCTTCTAGACTAGATCTACCCCATACTAGATGCTCAGCAACAATGTGCTGAATGCATTAATGGGAGTTTGAATAAGGGAATGAATGGATAGACACACTAGCAACCAAAGACATAAAACAGGAAGTCTAGAACGTCCTAGGACAGATTTATTCTATTTCCCAATTTTGCTAAATGCTGTTCTTATTTCTCTGAGTGTCTGGGAATATCTCACTTGTTTGTTTTTTCTCCCAACAAGGATGCCAGGAAGAAGAATGACACAGATACACCGGACGGATGAGGAATGGGACATGACAAGGGTGTTCATTATTCCTGCTCCCATCTCCTTCCCGGATCGAAATTCCCTGAATTGGACAGTGTTGAGTCTGAGGAAAACAAAGCACAAAGCATTTGCTTACAGTGTCTCCCGCAGCTGGAGGCCTTAGGAGCCGCAATGCCCCTTCTGATCTGTGACCCAGAAGCTATCATTCTGGAGTCTATGAATCGCTGTCACCTTTATGTTTTCCTTTTCCAATGCAATCTTTGCTCTGCCAATGGCACAAGGACCCCGCGCGGTCAGACTCAGCCTCGTTATCCACTAGATGACCTCATGTCCACGGGATGGACGCATGCCATTGCCAAGGAAAGGCAGGTTTTACTAAAAGCCCACCTCGCTCTGACATTTCCGTGTTCAGGGCTCCGGGAGGAAAAGATGCTGATGGACAGATTCAGCTTCCTCCTCTAAGCAAATCCCCCACCCCACGCACCTGCCACTTGATCTCTCCGTGTGGCTGTGGCCCCTCTGTCAGGAAGCATTTTGCAACAGGATGCCCTCAGTGGCTCAAGAGTGGCAGGGCTGTGTCAGAGGGATGGCCGCGACTGCTGCTACTGACACATTTCAGTCAAGCCTTAGCAAGCCTCTGCCAAGCAGGGAAGCCGTCAAAAGAGCTGCTGTGACTGCCTGAGGCTCAAATCGGATCATCATTCTCAGTCTGGGGGGAAAAAAAAATCCAGCCACTCAGCAGTGAGGGTGGTGGGGGAAGCCTAAGGAAGCCTGAACCTTGACTTCTCTCTTGGCTTTGATGGCTGGCTCTGTGCCAAATGCAAAATTACATCTGAACTCTTAGCACTGCTCGGGAGTAGCAGAGACACACTCTGCCGCAGATGAGAACACTTCAAGGTGAAATGCCTTTCGGGAGTTGTTTTTTTGGTTTGGTCTTTTTTTTTTTTTTTTTTTTTTTTTTTTTTTTTTGCTACTGAATCAATGTTCTTAGTGACAAATGTTAGATACCTGCATTTCTATTGGCGCTGATCTGTCCAACTTCCGGGTGGTAAGAGAGGGACACCTGCAGTGCCAACTTGCATCCCTCTGCCCCCAGGGCTGCCTCAGATCTTCTCGTGAAAAGGAGCAGCCCAGTTGCAAGCACCGTGGAAGGACCCTGGAGATTCACTAGCCCAACCTGGCTTTGAGATACACAGGAGGACGGTGAGGCAAAAAGAAGAGAAGAGGCTCTTGGCAAGGGAGATGTTTTCACCTGTCCTCACTCCCTGTGCCCTCCCCACAAGCATGCTGCCACCTCCTGGAGGCCAAAGTCACTTCCTCCATCACTTGCTGGATGAGAGGATTCCAAATGACTTTCATAGATGAAGGAGTTTTACAATCAATACCCTGTAGAGAACAGATGCAAGGCTCCCACTCTCATTCCAGAAATCGGCCTTTGCGGGGGGGGGGGGGGGGGGGGGGGGGGGGGATATTCATGAGGGAGGGAGGGAAAAAGAGAGAAAGAGAGTGTGTGTGTGTAGGAAAGGACAAGGGAAAAAGGGAAGAGACAATATTCAGGAATTTTACCTTAGGGTGTGATGCTTAGGTGTAAAGATCTATTGTCCACAGCAGAGTGTAAAACAACTAATTAGATGACTCTTTTAAAGGGAAAAGTCCTACAGAAAGAAGGAAGAATCTAGCCCGAAGCACTAAGTAGCCAATTTAGTCAGTATCAAAAGAGTGAAGATGAACTACCAGCAAGGATTCAAACGGCATCTTTTCTCCAATTGAACCTTGAGTTATTTCTTAAATGCAAAGATCTTGGTTATAAAAAGCAAGTTGAAATTCTGACTCCTTTGGCGTCCTAAAACCCTAAATTGTACTTGCAAGAGATTTATTCTATACTTCTCTCTACATTTCAATGTCTGTCCTTACAGATTTGACTGGAGAGGACCATGTGAACATAATATATTTGGCATCGACTAATGGGATTTTTTTTTAGTAAAAAATCAGGATGAATGTCCACAGAGGTTCTATTACTAAAAACAGAAAGAGAAACACAAACTATTTCTTAGTCTGTAAAGACATTTTACTGTATTAACGACATCCTTCTACTTTGTGCATTTCTATTCATGGGCAGTTTCACTGTTATCATTTTTATGGTTTCAAAAGATTGGAACACAAAAGATTTAAATCATAGCAGCATTTGCTCTGCTCAAAACTGGTACAGAAGGCAGCAAGATTGCTTTCTCGTGCTCTACAAACCAGGGAGCTACTAACCCCAAATAGAAAAAAAAAAAATCTACATCCAATCCCAAATACATATCGTGGTCCTGATTCCTGGAAAGAAGCTTCAAAGTGGACCTTGATGATATGAAATGAAAAGGATGCAAAAATAGTTGACATGAAAGCTTTCTTTGTGCACACCTGCACAAGTCTTTGATAGTCGATTGATTCATAACTTCTCCAAGGCATAAATTTTGGCATTAAATTACCCCAAACAGTCATGAAGGCTTTCTTTCAATCTTTTAAATGTGCTTGCATCGGGGGAAATTTATTATGTAACGGGAAGATATAACTGTGTGTCAACAAAACCAGCAAGTCTGCTGCTCCCCTTCTGGATCTAGGCCAGGTCTATATGCATGTGCTTGGGGCCTCCGATTTAGGTCACCCACCTGTAACTCGCTTCTTTCCGTTTCTGCTGCAATCTCGTAAGGATAAAAAGATGTGATTTCTTTGTTCCTCTTCCATTTATCCTCTTAATGCTATCTGGTAAGGACTTAAAAAAAAAAAAACCTATTTCCTAATCATTTTTGTCCTCAATTATGGCCAACTGGTGTTAAAATCCTGGTTCTTTACCTACAAAGGAAAACCACTGGATCTGCCTTGGGCAAATACCCTCAGACAAAACGATATAGCTCTGGATGGGTTTTATGCAGAGGAGACTGGGGTTCATACTGCTCTTCAGTTTCACACACTGCTTATCTCGGTGAGCCTCCGCTTCCCCGAGTGTAGAAAAGATAATGGAGATAATGGAGGGATGTACTTAGTAGGAGACCAGGTGTATCACGGGGTAGCTCCTTGATGGGAGGCAGATTTAAAGAACATCCAGAAGAAAAACTGGTGAAAAAGATCAGACCATAACTTGAAAAAGCGGGGAAAGAAACAAGAGATGACAAATGCAGGTTTAAATTCTGTTTTTGCTTTCGTTTTTCTTTTTAAGATATTATTTATATATTTGATACAGAGAGAGAAAGAGAGAGCGAGAGAGCATAAGCGGGGGAGCAGCAGAGGCAGAAGATGAAGCAGACTGCCTGCTGAGCAGGGAGCCCGATGAGGGGCTGGATCCCAGGACCCTGAGATCATGACCTGAGCTGGAGGCAGATGCTTAATGGCTGAACTGGGCAGGTGCCCTGACTTGTGTTTTGCTTCTATGAGGCCTGGAGTGATCATTTGACTCTATGTGCCAATCTGAGAGTAGGACTGTCTTTAGGGGTAGAAAGGACCCTAAGTATGAACACTATGGCAATATTTTTTATAATAAAATGCAATCCATGAGGATAAAATTGAGTAATATCGGTTAACTTGTTAAACATAAATGCTATTCAAAAGGCACCCTGTTTTAATATCCTTGTCATTGACAAGAACCAGACCCTGTTCCACATGGGATCTACCTATAGTTATCCAGTACCAAATTTTCATGCTCATGCAAAAAATGACAAGCAGTGACATTTCTAAAGAGTAGAATATTTTAAATGAAACCATCACAAGCCCCAACCATTGAAACAAAGCCAAAGACTCACCTGCCTTTTCTGTTTAAATAAAACAGCCGCAGTTTTCAGAGGGCTGCAAAACCCCACAGGGATGACAAGTGGGACCCAAAGGGAATTTTGAAGACAATGAGAGAATTTAGAGGTGAATGAAGAACTCTGGACCTAGCCAGGCCTGGTTTCCACTTCATCAAACTATGCCTTAAATCTAGACCGTATAGTTCCCAGTCCTAGCTGGTCATCAGCCTTTTGTTTAGGAGGTTTAAAAAAAATCATTCAGTTTTGTTTTTTAGGGTACTAATTTTGGAGGTGGGGCAGAGAGAATATGGCCATGATTTTTTAAAAGCTCTTCCAGCTGATTCTGAGGTTCTGCCAGATTTGGGAACCACTGGGCGAAGGACAAATTATGTCCTTATGCCATTACCAATCAACTCTATCGTGTGGTTCCCCTGGCGCACAGCTGTACTGCTTAATTCTAGATATGTTTTGATTAGACACAAATGCATTTAATTAGCAGTTTGTATCATCAATTAGGACATGAACCTGAAAAGTCACCTTCTTGCTTAGATATGCTTTGAACACAGATTTTTTTTTTTTTTATAACTGAGGATTCCTGAAGAAAAAGGGGGAGGGAGATTCTAATGAAGTCATTAAAACATGAAAAGGTTTCACCAGGGGATGTAATCTAGAAAGAAGAATTCCCTGAATAAGTTAATAGTTATAGTCAAACATCGAGCCATAGTCAGAGAATCAGGGTACAGAAGATAAGAAAAAACATGATGATAATAATAGGAAAGCTACATTTCATTTCTATATCATTTTTTGTAGCCTGCTGAAAATTGTATTTCAAAGCATTTTCCAAAGCCACCCCTGCCCCATTTCTCAAAGGGAAGAGCTACATCAAAGGGGGCTTACCGTGTTTGCAGATTCATGAGGTCTTTCATTTGGTCAAAATTAGTTCATTTAGTTCCCTGATCCAGCCAGGGAAAACAACAGCTACAACTACAGAAAAATTACTCACTACTATGGCGCTATGTCAAGCAGCTGAACACGTCAATCAACATAGGAGCCCATCCGCCAGCCCAAAATTTCATCTTTTTTTTCAAAAAAAATTATTTATTTAAATTCAATTTAGTTAACATAGAGTGTATTATTAGTTTCAGGGGTAGAATTTAGTGATTCATGAGTTAACCCAATATTTCATCTTGGGAGGTGAGGGGAAAAGGGCTCAGAGAGGTGGCAACTAGAATTTGAACGTAGGTTAACCTGAAACCAAAGCCAGCTGCTTGACCATGTCCCATAAACAGCCTCACACACCAAAGTGAGAATAAAGAGACCCAAACTTACATGACTTCACCAAGGAATTGCTTTCCTGTTTCTCTTCACCTTCCCCTTTGAATTCTACTTTCAAAATAGATGTTTCATTCTCTCACATCCGCACTGGAAACACACATTTACGCCACACTTCAAACTTGCAAGTCACAGATATTCTCTTGTGCCTCAGTTTTTGGGGATTTTTTTTTTTTTCCATTTCAAAAAGGGGACAGCTCTAAAATCCTTGGCATGACTGCAGAGGTCCTGACTCTTGTCCCATCACCACATGAGTGTGTGATTACGGGAGCTGGAGGCAGTCAAGGGTCCTCTTCCTCAAAGCAACTTAGATAATCACATCTTATCAATCGGAGTTGGCCTTCAGGATGAAACCTACTTGCTATTCAGAGTTTATATATTCCCTAAAGTTATTCTGGATTTTTAGGTCTAAAATTCCATAAGAGTTATATAAATCTGTGAATCATTTCATATTTAAAAATGGGTTTATGGTAACACTACATGGACACAATGATGAATTTGAAAGATGTTGACCATATCAGGATGTGGACTATTCTAAGAATCATGAAGAGTCATAAGAGTTCCTTGAGTTCCAGAGGACAAAACGCACTTGATTAGAATGTCCAAATATATATACAATTTCTTAGAGCTTCTTTAAAAGACAAAGAACAAAGCCACAATGTGGAGACATGAAGCATTTATACTGCTGGGCAATTTGTCAAAAATCACCACAGATGGAACTCCTGATATACTTTGGTAAAAATCTATATAGTATACTACATAAAAGTGAATTTATATTTTGGCTAAAGACACTTTACTTGAACCCTGGGTATCATAAAGCTTAAAGAATCCCAAAGCTTTTCAGAAAGCACTTTCTTTCTTTTCTTTTCTTTTCTTTTTCTTTCTTTCTTTCTTTTTTTTTTTTTTTTAAACCCAGAACTTTGGAATGCATTGCAAACTAAGCTCAGACTAGCAGGAGCTTTTTACTTGGTGTGGATAAGAATTGAGTAAGCAAGTGGACCAAGGCTTTGACAAGAAAAGCTTAGTAAAGATTTAGCACAGACACTACAGGGGGAGAAAAAGGATGAACCAAACAAAATAAAAACCTGGGACATAAAGAAATAAAATCTTCAGGGAACAGATATCCTCATTCTATAGAATCTGTGATCTAACTAGAAAAACCAGTCTCAAACCAGCTGGACGGTGAAGGAAAACCAGCCAGTACCATTCGGGGCCAGGCAAGGACATAAATGGGAAAACCAAAAGCAAAACCAACTGTGCCGTAGAGGTCTGCCCATGAGTTGATCTCCTAAAATGAGCCTCTTGGTGATTACACTAAATTGTAACCTACCTTTCAGCCTTAACCAACCTTTCATCTCTCTCCCTTGAGCAACACATACACACACATACACACACCCCACACCTATATTCACACATGCACAAATATGCCTAATCTGTAAGAAAACAAAACATATAATGCTCATTGTGGCATATACTTCTCCTGGAGTGGGCTGGAATAGATCTAAGACTTTTTTTTTTTTTTTTTAAAGTATCCATTCAATTAATTGAGATCATAGATCTGGGCTCTGAACACAGCTTCCGACATACAGCAGGTAAATATAACAGATAAATTTTAACTATCCTTAAAATTAGGTTAAAAGGGTTTGAACATCTTTGTAAAAATTTATCTACTCTAATTTTCTAAATAAATGAATAACAACATTTCGTAGTACAGAAACACTCTCTTTTGACCAATAAGTTGAGGGACATTGTGTTATTTTAAATATGCCATTGTTTTGCACAGCATGGTGACTAAAATTAACATTACTGTTTTATATACTTGAATTTTTTATTTTTTAAGATTATTTTAAATTTATTGATTTCACAGAGAGAGACAGCATGCAAGCAGGGGGGAACAATAGGCAGGAGAAGCAGGCTCCCTGCTGAGCAAGGAAGCCCATGTACGATTCCATCCCAGGACCCTGGGACCATGATGTACGATTCCATCCCAGGACCCTGGGACCATGATCTAAACTGAAGGCATACATTTAACCGACTGAGCCACCCACGTACCCTATACTTGAAAGTTGTTAAGAGAGTAGATCTTAAATGTTATCATCACACATACACACACCATATACACACAATTACAATTATGTAAAGAGATGGAAATGTTAACTAATCTTTCTGTGGTAATCATTTGATGATATATACATGTATCTAATGATGGCACTGTACACCTTAAACTTACATGTTTTAAGTCAATACTATCTCAATAAAGCTGAGATAGATTTTTCAAGAGACTAATTATATATCCTAATCTAATTACAATCCTTAAAATTACCCTAAGAGGGTATTCACTGTGGCAAAATGGGCTAAAGTTGTGGTTTACCCAAGGCACCAATGAGGGCAGTATTGTCATTAAAATCCAGGGATAGGAGCGCCTGGGTGTTTCAGTGGGTTAAAGCCTCTGCCTTCAGCTCAGGTCATGATCTCAGAGTCCTGGGATGAGCCCCACATAGGGCTCTCTGCTCAACGGGGAGCCTGCTTCCTCCTTTTTCTCTGCCTGCCTCTTTGCCTACTTGTAATCTCTGTCTGTCAAATAAATAAAATCTTAAAATAAATAAATAAATAAATAATCCAGGGATAACTGGCCTTGGAACCTGTAGTTTTGTTTTGTTTTTGTTGTTTTCTATTGCATCAAGCTGGATTCCAACAGGGCTTCTAGACAGGACTGGAATATTGAAAGGATTAAAAACATGTCCTACCTCCACCCACACCAAAAAGTTAAACAAAGTAATAAACAATAACTAAATAACTCACCTAATCCAGAGCCAGTCACTCTTTTATATTCTATTAGTCTCATTCCAAAACACAAACTATAGGATTGATGGAGAAGTTTATTTCTGCTTGAAAAATTAATGTTGTGTACACTGAAGCTTCCTGCACTAATAATTCTCTCAAGTGTAACACTTCATAAATTGCGCTAACCTCAAGATTAGCCCCCTTCATTTACCTGCTTATCTGACCCATGGGAGTTTATAATTAATCAGACTGGCACTCACCTACCATATCAATTCATGGGTTCACACAAAAATGTGCTTTATTTGGCAATAGATAATCCACACTGCACTCAGTGGCCACATATTAATCTTTTTAAAAGGCTGATCCCATCATATCCCTTTCTTGCTCAGAAACGGCCAAGGCTCCCACAGCTCAGCTCATGTTCACAGCTTTCCACAGAATGGATCTACCCTCTAGTCCACATTATTCCGCCATGATTTTCTGCATTACGCCACTGTCCAATAGGTCTGACCTGCAACATAACTCTGGCTGCTCCATCACATTTTCCCATTCTTTCCATTCAAATTCGACTCTATCATCCCCCATGGGACAGCCCACGGACTCTGGCTCATCTTTGAATTCCAACAATACTGATTTTAGGAACAGTTTTGTTCCTCATAATCTAATGCATTCAACTCTGCTGGGAGAATGTGTTTTATCTCCACGACAAAAATTGCAAGCTCCTGGGAGACTAAAACTATTTCTGATATTAAACGTGTTTGGGGTCCCTACATAGTGCTTTATAAGTAGTCAATACTGAGTTAATCCATCCATTCATCAAAAATTATTAAGCACCCATTATATACCAACACTATGCTAGTTACTTCAAAATACAATAGTGAACAAGGTAGACCTCTTTACTGTTCCATTTTTTAAAAGATTTATTTATTTTAGAGAAAGAGAGAGAGCACACTGGAGGAAATGGGGGAAGGGGCACAGGGAGAGCCAGAATCCTGAAACGGACTCTCCGATGAGTGTGGAGTCCAACATGGGGCTGGGTCCCAGGACCCTGAGTTCATGACCTGAGCCAAAACCAAGAGTCAGCCACTGAACCAACTCAGCCATCCAGCGCTCCATGTTTACTGTTCTTATGTAACTTATATTTAATAAGAATGAGGCAATTACTTTATCACCACTTTCAATGAATTATGGTAAGTGGGAAATGGGGAACAAATCCATGTTCTGGAGGAGGAAGAGGCTGCAGGGGTTACAGGTTAAGGATCTGGAAGGGCTTCCCATAGCAGGTTCCATGTACGTACGGAATGGGTAATTGGATCAGAGAGAGAGAAGGAGGGAAGAAAAGAAGAGAGGAAGAGCAGGCATTAAAAATTTATAATTACAGGGGCGCCTGGGTGGCTCAGTCAGTTCAGCATCCTATTCTCGATCTCAGCTCAGGTCATGATCTCAGGATGGTGAGACTGAGCCCCACATTAGGCTCTGCATGGAGGGTAGAGCCCACTTAAGATTCCCTCTCTTACCCTCTCCCTCTCCCTCCTTCTAAAAGAAAAAAAAAAAAAAGAAAGAAAGAAAAAGAAAAACAAATGTATAATTACATGTTCCTGTGTTTGGTTACATGTAAATAGAGAAATAAATCCAGAGACAGACACACTCATACATCCCACAGACCGTCTATGTGCAGACTTACTACGAGAAGAACAAGGTCTGATTCTAACTCATAAATCTACAGACATCTATTCTCAGCAGAGATCCACCACCACAATTCCATTACACACTTGAATTAGTAGAAATCTGAGCTCAACGATTCAATTACTTTCCTTACTCGATTAACAATTGTTATGAGATAGACTGATCCTCCACAAATATTCTTTCTTATAATATCAATGCAAATTTCCCCAATCTACATGTCAAGATGCACCATAGCATGTAATCAATTTTTATATTTCTTTATTTATTCCCTTGAGAGAGTTAAAGAAAGTCCATTTTGCAGCTCAAATAAAGTTCGGTTTTAAATTCCAACTCTAGGTTAAGATTTATGCCAGCTCTGATTTAGCATATGCACCCATCCGTGTCCATAGGCTTTTCTGGTTCTGAAATATGGAATAATTCTACATGTATTTACATTCTGCCTGCCTGCTTATTCAGCAAGCTTTCCAAATAGATGCTGTTTTGTGCCCAGGTAATAAATGGAGCTAAAGGGGACCTCAGAATTGGGGCACAGGGTCAGAAATGGACCCTCTCGTAACCCATGAATTACAGAAATATAAACTGTGGATAGTTTTACTTTCTGCAGAAATCTCCCCAGAAGGTAACAGAGTACATTCTGTGGATATATGGGAGATAATTATTCAGGCATTTGAAAGGCGAGTAGGAAGGTTCTAAGGCAGCAGCCTACCTGACATGTGGAGAGGACAGTCAGGTGGCCTGGGAGTTGAAAGTTGAGGTGAAGGTGCTACTTTTATTTTGGCTGATGAAGAAATGGGGTCCAACTGCATAGTGCCTTGTAGGACAGACATCATTAAAAATAAGGCCTTTACCCAGATTGAAGTGGACCATTGGGCTTTGAGCTACAAAGCGATTCAATAGACTTATTTTGAAAGGATTCTCTTTTTCTTCCTTAATTGAGCTTGAGTGAGTAATTAGGCAAGAGAATATCTTACCTAGCTAGATGGAAGTGACTGGTCATTTTTCAGGGATATTAAGTTTTTTAGAGCTTAATCATACCATCCCTTTAAGACTGCCCAAATTTATCTGATTCTGTTTCTTTTTTTTTTTTTTAATCCATTTACATAATTGTCGTCCAACCAGTTTCCCTTATAAGAAATTTTCTTGCAGAAAGTATAAGAATGACAGAATATGAAAATCAGCCTCCAACATCCAGCTAGATGACCACAGAAATGTTCTGTTTAACCTGCACTGCAACCTTGAGAAGTAGGTGTGATTTTCCTGGAAATGAGAAAGCAAACAATGAGAGAGTAATTGACCTAAGGCCACACGGCTAGAAATGCTGTTGACAAAATTAGATTGCAGGACCCAACTGCCTTTGTGGACTTTGAAGTTTCCATGCTGACCCAATGTTCCCAGCTTGACAATTAAAATTCCTAAAATAACTTTTAAAAATAAAAATTCTAGCTTTGCAAACTACCTTCCGCCATTTTGATAAGCATCAACAAATACTATGGGACCCTGGGTTGGCCAAAGGAAGCTCCATTGTTAAACCTGTATTCCTCAGGCTCTTACCTTTTTGTTGGTTTTCCATCAAACCCTAGCCATGCCTGAAAACATTTGCTGTCTGTGTACCAGTCAGCTGAAAATAAACTTAGGAGAGAAGTTGGACAGGAATGTGGAGTGTGTATTTGTGTGATGTGTGCACTTGTGCACAAGAGTGCAGGAGAAAGGAAGAGAATGAGAAAGAAAAAAAAGAGAGAGATGCCTTGATTCCAGCCACACAAATGTGCAGCCACACCCCACATCACCCCAAGAGTACACGAGGCAGAAAGCACTCACCAACCACCCTGAACTTGTCAGCATGAGCCTTGGACCTCGTACTTGGCAGTGGGAGCTGCTTACTAGGACCAACCTCATTTTCTTTACAGTTCAGTTTGCAAATGAAATATTTGAAAACATCCATCTGTGAAATTCTTGCTTCTCTCCTAGTCATCTGTCTGTCATTCTTTCACTGACTTGCTCACTATTTTTTTAAACCACCCCCCCCCGCCCCCAAAGGAAATGCATTAGTCTCACTGGATACAGCAATAAAAGTAAACCAATCTTTCTTCTGACATCAAAGAAATGAAGACTTGCACTTTTATCTTCCCAACCAGATTGGAGAAAGGGTTGTTGTTGTTGTTGTTGTTTTCCCCCTCAGCAGTGGGAGTGAACACCTTCAATTCGGCAGCTCCACGCCTATCCTGGTGGCATCCTTCTCAAAGGGTCAGTGAGGTCCCTGGAGTCCACAGAAGCACAGATGTGAGTCTGACCGAAAGAACCCTCACAAACACTGAGATGTGCACTTTGAACAGTAACTGCTTTAAGGATGCATAACTAGAAATAGAGGAAAATCAGTTCCTAAAGGGAGTGATGGTTGTTGGATAGGTGTTGGTCTCCATAGTGACAAGGAGGGGGCAGTCAAACGTGGGCTGAAACACCAGAGAGGCTGGGAGGGATAGAAAGAAACGAAGAAGTCACCAGGCAGGAAATGCTACCTCACAGGAACCCTTATTTCAAATTTCAAATCACTCCTTGCATTTAGTTACACAGGCTGTTCAGATGAGGATGGTCGGGAGGCCAAATGAGCACTAAATATTGGCTAAGGCCCCAGGTGTTAGAATCACCAAGATCTTTGTTCAAATGACACTTTGGGCACTTAGGAGCTGTGTGTTCATGGGCAAGGCGTTTAATACCTCTGGCCCTCATCGGCTCTGGTCCTATGCATAACAGAGCTAGGTGGTCATAGAGTGGTTGGCTCATTAAGGAAAACAAAGTGTGGGAAATGCTTTTTCAATATAGTACTTAAGCAGTCGTCCTCTGAGGGCATCTGGTTGATTACTACAAAAAGGGGACTCTACAGCAGAGTGGCCGCAGGGAGGCTGTCCAAAGAAGGCAGTGTTTTGAAAAGAATAACTGATTAACAACTGTGTTTCCATTCACAAATCAGTCCCAACCTCTCCCCTAACCTTGAGAAAATTACTCAATCAGGAAGAAATGGTGTCAGTTGGAGGCAAAGCCAGGCAGACAGAGAACCTCTGAGTTGTAATTCTCCCTCTGTGCCCAACAAATTATACTACCCCAGGCAGGTCACAGAACCTTTCTGGACCTCATTTCCCTTTGTGTAAAATAAATGAGTTGGGCTAGACCAAGCTCAGAGGCTCCAAATGCTAAAGATCTGCTTAATCTCCCCCAATAGAGGAGGGGGCCATTTCTGACTCTAAGTGGGATGGACGGCATTTGACAAGTGTCTCCAGCTCCCGTATGATGGTCAGTTATCAATTCCAATTATGGGATCAGAAGGGGAGCATCTGAAACCTGCCCGCAGGGCTCCGTGGCTGCAGGGAGGGGGCGAAACTATTAAAGGTAATGATCAAAGCCTGAGCATTTAATGGGAAGGCTGTTAGGCAAATTCACTGCATTTCCCTGGGATCATTTCCACCCAACCTAGCAGCCCGCAGCAGGACACCGGCAATGGCCCAGCTGATTTTCCCACAAAAACAAATGGGTCTTGAATGATTCACACTTACAGTATTAATTATGGAATCGTTTATTTATTTTTTCATCCTTCTTTGCAAATCGTTCTAAAAATAATATAACTTCAACACTGATTCACATGCTAGGCCTAAGTGCACTCTCTAGGGAAATCCTAGCCACTGTCATATTTGAAAATGCCCCCTACATTAGCAAGGCTCGCACAGACTCTACTGGCAAATTCAATCATCCCTCTGCCGCTGGGTGTCCTTGTTTGTGGCTCCCTTTAAGAACCAGAGTTTACCTGCCTTGGGTCCTGGTCAGTCTGAAATGATCTGAATATGTTGCGAGTTTCGAGGCAGCAACTCCATTAATATCAGTATACAACAATGGACCACACAACATGATGACAAGAATTCCAAACAATAGCCAAAAAGCCTTATTAAGAGCAGAGTCAGTGCTCTAGTGACATTTTCCTCTCTCATCATCAAAGATCCCAAACAACAGTGGAGAGGTTCTGTTGGTATTTACAATTCCTCCTTCCATCCAGGTGCCATAAGAGGGGAGTGGAATTGCTGGATTTCTGAGCTCCATAATTGCCTGGGTTTCCCTCACAAAATGAGTTCATCTGTCACTAAAGGCAGAAGTTAGTCATTCTTTTAGGGAAGCACCACCAAACGTTCCTACCTAATGTTGATGCGTACAGCTGCAAAGAGACGAAATTTTAAATCTCTGGATTCTACAAACAGAAAATGGGAAGTAATTAGAACTCCTGGAGAAAAGCCACAGAGAAGCCCCAATGAAGGAATGGGGATTTTATCCAAATGAGTGAAATTTCCTGGGAACCCCCCCCACCCCGATCTTTCTAGCCAAACTCAGGACACAGGAAACTTCAGACTTGTAAAATATTTTAATAATTATCACACATTCTATTCTTGACTTCCGGTTATAATATCCCTACCACAAGTTTGACTGAGATGGCCTTAGTCTTTCTCTCAGCTTGACTCAACTTGAAACAGGTTTCTTCCTGACTCCTTCACACCCTTTTCTTAGAGCATTTATTTCAGAAAACTTGTAATTACAAATCTCTTCTCAGCCCCTTTGACATGTAAATCATTTTTCAAAAGCCTCTTTCCAGTTTCACAACCCAGGGATGTCTTTCTCAAGGATCTGGGAACCAACTCTTTTTTTTTTTTTTTAAAGATTTTATTTATTTATTTGATAGACAGAGATCACAAGTACGGGGAGAGGCAGGCAGAGAGAGTCGGGGAAGCAGGCTCCCCGCTGAGCAAAGAGCCCGATGCGGGGCTCGATCCTAGGACCCTGAGATCAGGACCTGAGCCAAAGGCAGAGGCTTAACCCACTGAGCCAGCCAGGAACCATCTCTTTGACATGTAACCAGCAAAGGAGCAATCTCCCAATATCAGCAGGAAGGTAGAAACCTAACTTCTGTGAGTGCTTTGATACAAGTTGCAAAAGGACCTCCTGTCTAAAGATGTGGGAAGTTCGTTTTTCCCTTGCGTAAAGCCAATTAGCAAACACAGGTCCATGACTTTCCTCTAATATCCTCCAGGACCTTTTCATTAGCTCATATGAGTCCTTAAAACAAAAACAAAAACAAAAATAAAAAAACCCTACTCCTTCTTCTTCATAGGAGATGAATTTAGACTTAGTTGTGGTCTCTGGCCCTTATTGCAACAGCCTTGAATAAAGTCTTCGTCCTTTGATTAACTTTGGCCAGCATAAATTTTGCTTTGACATGTTAATACTGCTCATGCTTGAAACTATGTAATGATGAGCAAGGGTCCCAAACATATCCTTAGACAGCCATTTGACCCTTGATAATTCCTGACCGTAGATAATTCTCCCTTACAAGGAACCTTCGTTATGAATTCAACCCATCAACTTTGGTTCTGCCTTTGGGGTCCAAATGGAAGAAGTCTAATATTTTACACATCCCTTAAAAAACTAAGGAAAACTTCCTTCCTGTATGTTCAGCCTTCCCTGGCCTTTACAGAGGGCTCTGAGCCTTAGGGCTTGAATTTAGCTTTGTCAAAAGACCCCCTTAAGGTAAGTCTGAGGATATAGTACCTATTGGTCCAGAAAAGGCAAATGGAGGGGTTTTGTTTTACCTCAGGAAAATAAAAAGTTGTGGCATGATAACTGATGTATGACCCACAAATCAGGAGTCATCAGAATATATTACAAATGAATTCAGTTTTCAATAATGCTTTCTTAACCCTAAAATTAATCTAGTTTTGAGTGGCCCAGGTAAGGACACCAATACTCCTTGGTGCTTGTCTGCTAAAACCATCAAAGAATATATACTGCGGGGCACGTCGATAGTTCAGTGGGTTAGGCCTCTGCCTTTGGCTCAGGTCATGATCTCAGGGTCCTGGGATCGAGCCCCACATCGGGCTCTCTGCTCAGCAGGGAGCCTGCATCCGTCCCCCCATCCACCCACCCACCCCCCGCCTCTCTGCCTACTTGTGATCTCTCTGTCTAATAAATAAATAAAATCTTTTTTTTTTTTTTTTTAAAAGCATATATACTGCCCACTCAGTTTTGAAGATGAGAAGGATAAGAGCTGGTAATTCTGACTGTGACTACAGTTAAACCTTGAAACACTACTGTATAGTTCATAAAATTACTTGTTGTTTTATCCTATCTCTCCCTTGCAGACTTGGCAATACGTACTTAAATATTTACCCTCTCTCCTTAACTACGTGGAATTTCACCACTTTAAGGTAGCCATTTCCCTATGCCCTACATTCTTACCCCGATCAAAACTTACTCATCTAATGCCCCGTTCTAGCAGACCTGGTTTAAAAAGGGGACAACCAATCAAACAAGTAATTGACCAGGTTTTATTATTTGATTAAGTGGCTTTTCCATCCAAGAAAGTACCATAAGCTACAAGGGTGTTAATAATTGACCCTGAGGGTTCATGCAGAAAAGGATGGAAATCACAGGAGTATTACATGGCTTTTTCTTTTAAAAGAAATTTATATCCACAATCTCTACCACTCCCTCCTACAACCTCTTCTTTTCAAAAGTAATCTTTTTATTTCTAAACCTGCACAGTATTTTATTTGTACTTTTCTTATGGATTATTCTTTCAAATCAATTTGATTGTACTATGTACTGATGGTACTTCTCTTCTGGGCTTAGAGTTTCTCAAGGGCAAAGCTATTTATCTTTATATAAATAGCCCATAATAACCATATAGCCCATAATAACCAATGTAGTGCCTGCCACATAGTATATCTCAATAAGTATATTTAATGGTATAAAAATTGAGAAAATTAGTTAAGTAAATCATCCCAACAGTCCTGTAAGACAGAAAAAGAAATTATTATTTATTACCACTTTTCAGAGAGGTTAAGTAATTCTTTAATACTCAATCTGGGAGACTATGCTTCCTAATAGTGAGTGAATGATAAGGACTTGGGGTGTACAATTACACCTAGAATTCCAGAAGCCATGTCTGTTGGAGATGTGTGTCAACTCTTGCTATTTTTTTTTTAAAGATTTTATTCATGTATTTGACACAGAGAGAGAGAGAGAGAGGGAGAGAGAGAGCGAGCTCAGAAGCAGGCAGGCAGAGAGAGGGGGGGAAGCAGGCTCCCTGCCAAGTAGAAAGCCCGATGAGGGGCTTGATCCCAGGACCCTGAGATCATTAACTGAACGGAAGGCAGAGGCTTAGCCCTCTGAGCCACCCAGGCACCCCTCAATTCTTGCTATTTAGAGGGATACTCTCTTAGCCCAAATCCTCAGTTTTACTGTGTGTGGGCACATGTATATTTATGTGGAGGTGGGGAGGAGGATCAAACTTACATTTCGCTAGTTCTCATTCTATTTTCAACAGCTATCATTCATTCAGTTTGGCTCTAAAAAGAATGCCTTCTCCAATAAAGGCAACCAGTGAGAGGTATAAATTTGGGGAATAGGGGGATGCTGTCCACACTCACTAACAAACAAACAAAATCTTAGATCCTTTGTTTGTAAGAAACAGTGGTGGCAGCCCTTTATATCAACAACTGAATTTTTCAAGCCCCAAATCTTTTCAATTCCAGAAGATAGCTAATATACATGAACTTATTACCCAAGCCTTGATCAATCTTAATGTATTACACAAAACTGTGGGTGTAGCTGAAATGGATCCTTCTCTTCCCTTTGATGTTCTTGCAAATGGACTCATTTGGAAGTAGAAGTGAGAACTCTGAATGAAAGAACATAAACACAGAGCAGCTTTCTAGGCTGTGGGAAATTGTTAATTTGGCACAGCCACGTATAAAGCCAGACGCCATTGCTTTATGGGATGAGAGAGTCAAGAGCTTTGTGACAGCTACTTTTCTGATAATTAAAACATCTTTGATCTCCTAAGAAAGAATTTTAATGAATCCATTAGTCATCTCAGATACCAATAAGGCCTGACTTTATCAGCCTTATCAGTGTATAGTCATGGGTTCGTCTAAACTCTCGCTCATCTTAGGTAATTCATGATTCCTTGAGTGTTTCTACGTTACTTGATTCACACTCAAGTGAGGAGCTAGAATCATTAAAAATAACTAGATTTAGACTTCAATTAAATGTTAAAGATAGCATTTCATCCAGTCCCATAGCACCATCTTACATAGGACAGTCAGAGGCACCAAGCCCCCTGCAAGCGATCTCAATGAAAGGAATCAATCTTCCAGGGAAGACCAGGCCACTGTTACCTGATTCTGCATGTCTGACAAGGCTACTGGACCCTGGGGACGGCTCTCCTACAGTCCAACATCGATCCATATTTGAGCCTCAGAGGTTTCTTAGAACTTGTCCAATTTCTTCCATATACTGGATTAAAAGAAATTTTCAGGGGGAAAAAAAAAAAAAGGAAAATCATGGCTCTCGGTGGACCTGTAAAAATGTATACATGTTCAAGAATTAATTTTGTTCCGACGATATGAATGAACTAGGAAGTTATTACAGCAGTTTAAAGTCAAAGTCAAAATACTACACAATGACATGGAATAAAGGAATAGGGAGCTAAACGGCAAGTAAAGACAACCTGGTGTTTCCACTGGGAAGAGGAAAGTCAATTGAAATATAAGTGGACAAGACAGAAGATGCATATCCATCAGCTATTTGAAATTTAAAGAGATGCAGAAAGCGCAAAGACGATGAATAGAACCAGGTGCAAACAGCCTGGGTGGGTATGTGGGTATGTTACAGATCATGAACGGTTTTCCACTGGTGTACTGTTTTGTTTTGTTTTTTTTTAAATATGAATATAGAGTCTCAATACTTTTTATGCAATTTGAAATTACACACACACACACACACACATACACACACACACACACACACGGTCCTGAAAACAGAGCTTCTTTTTTATGTTTGGTATTTATATATATGGGTCCTAGTGTGAAAACCCCTTTATTGCAGTGTGGGAACATTAATGTATTTTATTACAAGTAATGTCCCAGATGTGTCTGGAAGTGTCACATAGTATACACTATATTCACATATCAGCTTCTTAAAATCAATCATCTTTTGGATTCTTAAACCCATCTAGACCTTTAGTGACGGTGCGCCAGCATGTGGGAGTCAGCTTATGTCTTGCTAACTGTATGTGTTCTCAACATCACATTCAGTGACTTCAATGTGGTAGCTTAGAATCAGCCAAGGTGAGAGTAATTTGCACAAGAAAATAGACAAATGCTACATATCTGTGTGTGTGTGTGTGTGTGTGTGTGTGTATGTGTGCGCACGCGCGTGCTCAGGCTGTGTGAGAGAAAGTAAGCTACACTCCTTATCCTTAAGGAGTTCACAGTCTAGTGAAGAGCTTTTGGTCTAGTAAACAAACTTGTATATTTATAAATGTGAGGTTGTTCTTGGGTTTATGCTTCCCCCAAGGTGGCTAGTTTCACAACAGACTTGTGCCTACTGTCTATTATAAAATAGATTAAATCTAAGCCAATTCAATTCAAGAAATATGCAGGAGTGTGAAGCCGCTAGATGTTTCAAAGGATATAAACAGTAGATTATGTTGGAGATTCCACTGGAATGTAAAAACACACATTTTACTTAGTAATAACTTGTGATAAAGGCTAAAATCTTCCCCTCAAATAATGATTTTTAGAGAGAAAAAAACTACATAAGCAAAAGATAATTTGTGAATTTTCTATCTGCTACACACTGTGAACAGAAACATTAGCTTTGTCTGTAATGGGGTATTTTTTTTTTTTCTTTATGTAACAAAACATATTTTCAAACAGTGACTATATGGCCGGCACTTTGCTGGGCATCAGGGTTTTTTTTTGTTTTTGTTTTTGTTTTTTTTGTTTGTTTGTTTTTTAGATTTATTTATTTATTTATTTGACAGACAGCTTTGCGCAGTGGCAGTATCGTAGCCAATGAGGTTTAGCCGAGGCGCGATTATTGCTATTTATTTGACAGACAGAGATCACAAGTAGGCAGAGAGAGAGGCAGGCAGAGAGAGAAGGGAGGAAGCAGGCTCCCTGCTGAGCAGAGAACCCGATGTGGGGCTCGATCCCAGAACCCTGAGATCATGACCTGAGCCGAAGGCAGAGGCTTTAACCCACTGAGCCACCCAGGCGCCCCCAGGGTTTTAATAACAAATAAACATCACATTCTATTCCTAAGGAACTTTTATTCTAGTGGTAAAGAATAGTATAACTATATAATCCTGATACACTATGATGCTACATATAGGGGACATATGGGACCAAAGAGAGACAGAAGCAATGAACTCTGCGAGAAAGAGCTGGGGGAAATTCAAAGGACATACGGCGAAGGAAGAATATGATTTTTTCAGAGAAGGGAGGAAGGGTTTGCTGACTTGGGAGGAAAGCGGAGCCTTAAAGCTCCACATATGTACACAATACGGGATCCTTGAGGAAAAGATATAAAGAGGACAGGTTCAATCATGGGATGGTGCATTAAGCTTTCTGTATGACTTCAAGAGAGAAGATAAATGAACTCAGAGTTAAGCTCTCGTGTTTAAGGCTTATATTGTACATATAGATTCTACTCAGCAGAAAAGAATAGGAAGACATGAAACTTTCTGAATATATGGGGACAAAGGTGGTGCTTTTAAGTTTTCTGAGCTTATCTGAAGTCTCTAGAGAGAAGCACCTTGAGGACATGGAACATTTTATATTCATGTTTTGTCATTTGGACCTAAGTGAAGAGTCTCGCACATAGAAGGCAATTGTTAAGAAACTGGTGTACCGAAGACAAGAAAAATAAACATTAAATGCAGAAATGAGCATTTCCTTTCCTATTCACTTTGCCGACTGTAGTATGCTACTGTATTCTTCAAAGTGCTTGAATTATCCCTCCTCTTGATCTACCTGGCTCTGATCTCTCCCTGTGCAATTCATCTCCTACAAATCTCTTTTTCCATCCTTGAAGTTCAGGCACCTTGCCCTGCTTGCTGTTGCTGAGCACAGCTGGGACAAGCCCCTTCTAGAACCTTCCTCTGAGGGCATTTCTATTGCTGTTCTCTTTGTTGGAAGGCTGACCCTGATCACTCAGTCAAAAATAGCACTCTTCATCATCTAATACTGTCTAGTCCCTTCCTGGCTTTATTTACCACCACATGACCTTACGTTATGGATTTTTTTTATTCTTTATATTGCCCCATCCATACATAAGCCCCCTACTGGCTGACACTTTGTGTCACTCACCTTTTTACTTCCAGCACTTAACCAGTGCCTGGGACAGAGCATTTACCTAGTACATTTTTGTTAACTAAGATGAATGAAAGAATACACTACCTTCTTTCACCTGTGCTTTCATAGAAAGTTTCTCAGATTTTTTGAAAGCAAGTGCTATATATTAATGTAGTTGAAGAAAATTTAAAAAAAAACAAAAAAATGACTACAAATTTTTATAAAATGTTTATAAACAGATTCAAAGGATATAGAAAAATGTTTCACAGAAAGTAAGTATATCTTCAAAAATTAAGTTCTAAGGAAAATCAACGATATACCAAGAAACAAAATAAAAGGTTAATTTTAAATGTGTGAGTAGCCCACTCACTCAAAATAGCCCAAAGGCTATTTTAACTTTACTCCTTAAAACCTTAGTTTGGAACCCACACTGAGCCCCAAATACAAGAGTGAATTTCCCAGAGTCTCTTGTACTTTGATATAGTTTTAAGACTAAGTTCTGACCAAATGGGATAGAAACCAAAGCATCCCATGAGAATAACAATGCTTTCAAAAATAATGCTTTCAAGAAGTAAATTCAGATAGAGATGACCTTTTCCTATTTTTTTTCCCCCCTGGACTATAGACATAATGGCTGGAACTTTAGCAGCCACTGCAGATCATGTTTTAACTTTAAGGCTGAAAGCTTTGTGTCAGAACGATGGAGCAGTGACATAGAAGCCTGGATCCCTGATGATTTTTGTATCCATCTACCAACTCAGCATGATTTCTAGACTTTCCCATGGAGCAGAATAACCCTTATGAGCTTATGCCACTATTATTTTTAGTTTTGTTATACGCATAATGTAAAATTCATATTTCATGTGGATATCTTAAAATATTTTGAGTACCGTTTATTTGCCTAACAATGCGCTTACCAGATTGGTAGTAAATGTGGAAACCATGCTTACCAGACTCGGAGTCTGGTAGTGAGTCTGAGTGATCTAAAGAAGAACTGTTGTACCATCACTGTTCTTATTTTAATTGTTGATATATTCACCACCTGTTTAGATAAAGACATCTGTTAATTTTCATGATTTCACTAAGTCCTGCATAAATATTAATTAAGCACAATAGCTCTGAAAAACAAACTAAAAGCTTGTTATTGTGGATTTGGGAGCAAAGCACTCAGGGTAATTACATGCTCAGATTGGAAACTTCTAATAGTTTGTAAAAACACACAACTTTCACAGGGCCTAAGCAAGATAAACACAAGGAAAATAAAGGAACTATAAGAATAAGCTACTAGGAACCTAGGTACTTGGGAATTACTAAAGAATTGTTTTGTCTATTCTAGTATGTACAAAGGGTTAGATTGGGACTTTGCTCCCAGGTAAAAAACAACAGCCTGCACATCTAACAGTACCCACTTTGTATGGCGTTCTCCTAAGCTCTTCACATATATTACATAAATTACATATAAGCTATTTATATATAATAGGTGACATAAACATCACAGCAGCACTATGAGACGGATACTATTATTATCCTTGTGTTTCGGATGAGGAAATGTAGATGCAGAAATGTTACATAACTTTCTTAAGGTCTCATATCCAGTCAACACCTGAAACCCAGATTGGAATCTAAACAGGGTACATGGGTTTCATGTGCTCAGACATCACACCATCACTACTGCAAGACGGCTGTCAAGAAACAGTAACTTGGGGAACAATCATGAGATATTCTAGAGATGTGGCTGAGTGGGAAATGGTGGCAACCAAAGAAAACTAGGAAATGATGATGCCTGGGCCACAGGGATTGGAATTGAAATCTAGAGGTAAGGCCACACAGCTCAGAACCTGGATGCCAGCAATACCTGTGAACAGCTGCAATGTTCTCTTGGTAAAAGTTGAATGTACCACTTAAAAGCTCAACTCAGGGGCACCTGTCTGGCTCAGTTGGTTAAGAGTCCAAGTCTTGATTTCAGCTCAGGTCATGATCTCAGGGTCTTGAGATTGAGCCCAGTGCCAGGCTCCATGTCAGGCTTGAGATTCTCTTTCCCACTCACCCTCTGTCCCTACCCACCTGCGTCAACTTGAGCTCTCTCTCTCTAAAAATAAATAAATAAATAAAATAAGCTGAACTCATCTCAGAGCACTGATTCTCAACCTTTTTTTTTTTTTTAAGACTTTATTTATTTATTTGACAGAGAGAGTACAAGCAGCAGGAGTGGGAGAAGGAGGCTGAGCAGGGCCAGATCCCAGGACTTGGGCTCATGCCCTGAGCCGAAGGCAGACACTTAACTGGGGGGGCCATGCAAGCACCCCTGATTATCACCTCTTTAACAAAATATATTTTTGTTATTCAAAACATATATTTTGTTATTTTTGATATTCTGAGGTGTGTTCTGAGCAATTTGTTAGAATAAGTATAGAATAATAAAGTTTGGAAATGATGTCTTCAGTCTCATCATATAGAAGATACTCAATGTTGTGTCTAGAAATAGTTTTTGCCACATGCTTGCATTTTGATCTTTTTCTTTGAGTAAGGACGAAAGGAATGGTGTTTGACTAATGTGATGAAACGCGGGTGGATGCCAGCGCCCAGGGGATTTGTAACATGATCATCACCAGCTGACAAAAAGTGGGGAAGAAACCGTGTCGAAGAAAGAACACTAGCTTTGAGTCAAGAGGCCAGGAATCTTTAGTAACTGAATGATATTAAGTAGATTCCCTTAACTTATGGTGACTTCTCTTTTCTAGTAGGCAAAACAAAAAGGGCATTGGATGGAACATCCTGGTCCCCAGGAGCTTCCTCTCACAAAATCTTGAGGCTCTGATATGTGATTCCCCTACTCAGAAAGCTTTGAACAGAGGCAGAGGGTCTCTCAATTGACAGAGAGAGGTTGAGGCATTAATGACATTAAGAATGCAATTCGACTTTCTTTCCTATGGATTGCTGCATTGATTGAACTTCGAATGTGTGCCAGGTTTTTGGTAATATGTTTTACATACTTAATAATCCTTATTACAACCTACGTGGTAGATATTATAATCTCAAATATAATCACAAACAAGAAAAAAGGGAGCGCAGAGAGAATTTAAATACTAGCTCAAGTTCACATAGACACAAAATGGCAAACAGAAATTTAAGCCCACACACGGTTTGCTGGTTTATAATAAAAGGGATTTAAATTCACACCCATCTTACTCTATGCTGTGGACTAAATTGTGCCCCCTACAACCTCCCCAAATTCAGATATCCAAGCCCTAATCCCCAGTGTGGCTGTATTTGGATATAGGAACTTACGGGAGTAATTTAGGTTAAATGAGGTCATTAGAGTCAGGCACTGATCCCCTCAAAATAGCAGCCCTATAAGAAGAAACAGCAGAAAGCTTTCTTTCCCTCTACCGTGGGAAGGCACGCACAAGATGGCCACCTATAAGCCAGGAAAGGAGCTCTCTCGTGTCGGCACCCTGATCTTTGATCTCTGACATCCAGTCTCCACAACTAAATTTCTATTTCAAAAATAAATTTCTGTTGTTTAAGCCCTCCAGCCTGTAGTGTGTGGTTAGGGTAACTTAGAAGGCTAAGAATACACTCTAAAGATTTTCTTTGCTCTTTTTCTTAAGCCATGCCAAATCAGGGTGTTCAAAAATGCCTGAAAAATGAAAGGAAGATTTGTTACAGAATTGGCGAGCTCCCTTTTTATATTAGATGTTGTTATCTGTGCTCCCTTGAGGTGTGCTGTGCACAGCTGTCCCATCTTTACCTGGTGGCCTCTGCTGCCATCTGCATAATTAACATTAACTGATAAATAGGCCACTGGGTGCCAAAGGCTTTATGGGTCACCCTCCCTGACCACGAGATTCATGCAATTACTGTTTTCGATTATTGTTTCCATTCTGCGTCCACTCCCAACATCTCAATGTTGAGTACAAGTTTAAAAAGCACTCTAGTGAAAAGTCTTTACCCTATCCCACCACAAAGTACCTTCTCTACTTTACAGATGAGAAGAGTGGCCTTGACAGAGTGCTGAGACTGACCTAGCTTGCTGATCAGAGCAACCGAAGCACAGAATCTGGTCCTGAGTCACGATCCACTGCTCCCCCCCGGGACCCTCCAAACTTACCTGTATATCCATCTTTCTTACTAAGCACTTTCACATCTACTCTTTTATCATGTTTTAAATCTATTTCCCAGAAGCCTAATAAGTTTCAGGATGGCAGGAATTATTTCCAGTTGACACACTGGACTCTCAAAAGATGAGAATTCAGCCCCTGGGGGTACCACCGATGAGCTGTAGTGACTGTTGTTGTCCAGAGAGCTCTTGGAGCTACAGTGCTTGTTGAACAATTTCGGGAAAATTCATTAGATTGATTAGTCCAATTAACTCACAAATGGACATACAAAAACAGGCAGGAAACCCCTGCTGGGGCCAAGAAATAAACAAAAGACATAACCCTGGCATGGACTGCATGAATGTGAAGGGGCCATGGAAATTTCTCCATGGAGCGAAAACACTCTGTCTGGGACAGGACCAAACTCAAGACTGGCTTGAGAAAGAAACAAAGAAAAGAATTAAGATCTTCTAGGAAGGCAAAAAGCCTAAGGAGAGGGCTCAAAGAACAAATACCCTTTGGCCAGCCCAAAGGCCAAGTAACTGAGACAGAAATTTGTGACGCATTCAAGAAAACTGAGAGAGAAAAGGTCTGTGAGTCTCGAAACATGGCTTTCTTTGTTCCAAGCTGGTAATGAGATTAATCTCTTTGTGAACAAATGAAGCCAATAAAAAGAAGAAGGGAAATCCCCCTTGTTAAAAGATTATTACTCACACACTGATCCTTTGCTTTGAGGAAATTTTTATTTTCTTACATGTAAGAACAGAGACCTCACGCCCTTCCTTTTCTTCTTGCATTTTTTAAAATTTTCTTTTAAATATGTAACTGGCAAAGCTATAGATCTCTATTATTGGTACAACCCCAGCTGTACTGTGACTTTCATATTTTTTGCTAATACTTGTATGAAGAAGACAAACCTAACCATTTCATTTGTGGTGGAGGACGGATGACAGAACCTGGTTATTCTTGTAGCCACTGTAAACCCCCATGTCCTCAGAGTGAAAACGCCCACATGATTGTTCCCCAAACTTAGCCAGCCAAAATGATTCCGATGCCAACAAAACACAGATTTCCCTTATCAGAATGCAAGAGAAAGACACAGGGCATTCCCAGAAACTAGAAGAACAACATAGTGCCTTTTGGTGAATTTCCCAGTTAGGAAAAAAGAGAGAGTGAAAACCATGGATAGCCTCATCAGCATGCCTGTCAAGGTTCTGCATCACAAAGGAACAGGGTTAGTAATAAGTTGGTGACTTGTTATCAAGCCTCAAGTTTTTTAGAGGGGTAGGAAGTATAGGGATGAACAGCAAGATGCCAAAGTCAGTTCTTCTGAAAACACTGATTACAGGCAGACAGCAGCGATCCCAGAGCATCTGGGGGAAATCCAGGATCATTTTCAGTTCTGAGGAAGGAAGTCATTAGGCAGTTAATCAATTTTCCTTGAAGCTCATTAATAATGATATCTGGTTGCCCGTGATCTGTAAATTATGGGAGATCCAAATGTAAGAGCAGTGTGGTTGGAAAGACTGAAGGAACATAAGATTTACAAAATCCGGTTTATTATACCACGTGGAATTAACATGCAAAATAATATATTGTCTACTAATCTATACAAAAACTTGGATAAAGTAATTGATAATAGCTAACACTTACTGAATGGTTATTCTCTCCTAAGCACTTTGCTGTGCGTTTACATAGATTATCTCAAATAACACAGTAACTTTATGACATATTTAATATTAGTATCCCATTTTATAGATTAGGAAATGAAAGCCCAACAAGAGTAGTAAGAAAGAGTAAATATAGCCAGTAAATAGGCAAAGTCAGGATGTCACAATATTATAATTCAGATACTATTAAGTTATAAGTGGAGTGAGAGAACGTGATGGAAGGAACATCGGTTTTATCGTCAAAACGTCTCTGGGTTGAGTGCTGGTTCTACACGTATAAAGAATGCCTGTGTTTAAGCAGAATTTTGTATCTCCTTTGTTTCCTGTCTTTAAACAAAAGCATTACTAGCTACCTTGCAAGTCCAGTGTACACATTAAATGAGATAATGCATGTGTAGTGCATAGTATATATGTATAAGGCAGTAATAATAAAAGCTATTTTTCATTGTTTAATCCACTCACATTTATTGCGTCACTCAAAAATAACAGACAGCATTACTTTCTGTCTTTCTTCTTCTTCTTGCTTTTTTTTTGTGTTTTTTTTTTTTTAACAGATCCTGGGGCACCGTGGGCACTCAAATAATGTTAATGCCTTTCCTCATCCTTTCCCATCTCTTTTTTTTTTTTTTTTTTTTAAAGATTTTATTTATTTATTTGACAGAGAGAAATTACAAGTACACTGAGAGGCAGGCAGAGAGAGAGAGAGAAGGAAGCAGGCTCCCTGCTGAGCAGAGAGCCCGATGCGGGACTCGATCCCAGGACCCTGAGATCATGACCTGAGCCGAAGGCAGCGGCTTAACCCACTGAGCCACCCAGGCGCCCCTCCCATCTCTCTTTATATGAGGACTATTCACTAATTGCATAACTAGCTAACTACTAAATAAGAAAGTTAATGAAGAAGATAGCAATTCCAATAACTGAAGAAAAATACTGTCCCACGTATACACCTTCTTGATTAAAAATCAGCTTTGGGAAGATGGTATCATAACTACCTTCAATAAAGAAATCAGGCTCCTTTTAAAAATGAAGTCATAGGGAAAGCCAAAATCCAAGATAAAAGTCTATTACATGGCAGCTAAGTGTCAATATGTGTCGAGAAGTTTTAAAATGTGACAGGTGTATTTCAGCGAGATGAAATTCACGATAAATCTAAACACCTGCAATTTCCTTAACACCCTGTACAGTTTTACATGACTAATGCTCTTTATTCTAAAAATGTTTTGCATTCAGATCTCCTCCTGCACCATGACCTGTAATTCTCATTAATTTTACAGAATTGAGTGCTTACAGAAATTGGCATATTTTTTTCCCATAACATGCTACATTTGAATTTTAAAGATAACTTAGTCCCAAGAAAACAACAAATTTGCTGCAGCAAGGAGAATTGTCAAGATGGTTGCGGTCATAAACGTTACTGAGCAAGGTGGGGGAAATGCAAGTCCAGGAGCTACTTGGAGGCTGCAATCAACTATAAAATAAAAATACAGCCTGATAAAATATTCTTGCTGACCTTCAGGTCTACAAGGGGTTTTCAAGGAATGAAGAGGCTCTTACGTTTTTTGAATCTTAAACCTAGAGACTAAGAATTTATGTATAAGTATTCTTATTCATATTAATATATATTAATAGTTAATACATTAACATTATATGTTAATTCATGTATATACAGGTATATGAACTACTTTTCATGTAGATTTGTATGCATGAGTGTATATATGAATTAACTGAACCTAAGGGGGTGTTCCTGATTCCTCACCACGACCATAGGCTTTGGGTCTCATCTCCTACCTTTGGTTAACATACTCACTCTGTTGACTCCACACTGTCCTTTATGCCATTCTGCTTCCAAGCCTGGTGGCACCCAACTCAAGCCCTCTGTACTGCCTAGTCCCTCTGCTTGGAATGATTTTCCTCTGAATATATGCATGGCCTGCTCTTTGTACCTCTGTTGATATTCACCTATATATCTCCTCAAGATGCCTCTTCTGACCACTCTAATTACAACTGCAGCTCTTTCTCTACACTCTGCCTCCCTTCTCATATGTGCTCTGAATTCCTTAATCTGTCTGGACCTTTGCTCACCAATATGGTAGCCACTATCCCCATGTGACTATTTAAATTTTTAAATTTAAATTAGTCACAATGAGTTAAAATGTAAATTTCAGCCCTTCAGTCATACTAGGCTTATTTCAAGTAATCAGTAGCCACAGTCATCAGTGGCTACCATGTTGGAATATTGGAAAGCACACCTATTGAACATTACTCTCATTGAAGAAATGTCTATGGGACAGAGCTGTTCTAGATACGTGTACGCTTTATGTATTTGTTTATTTTCATCCTCCCCTCTATCAATCCACCTACATACACCCCAAATTGTAAGAAGTTCCAAAAGGCCAGGAGTTTTGTCTGGTTTTTTTTTTTCCTTTTCACTGATTTGTGGCCAGGACTTAGAATAGTCCATTGTCTGTATCTGATATTCAATAAATTTCTGCTGAATGAATAAATGGATTAAAACAGGACCATTCATTTTTTCCCCTTAAAAAGTCATAAATAAGGGTACAACTGCATCAGTCCTCCTTCAAGGGAATTTCAACATGGCAAATTACCCTCAGTGGTATTTCGCCAGGGATTCTATATATATTGCTTATAATTGTCCAGATCTCTATGAACGGTAAATCTTTTAAGTCTATGGGTTTTTTTTTTTTAATTGTCTTCTGTGCTGGAGTGAAAATCACTGAAATGTGTCAAGATTTATGGCAGAAAAGTCTGTCAACTCCTAAGCCTGCCAAAAATTGTTAACCATCATATAAGTTTTAGGAGTTGAGCATTTCATTGCAGTGGGCTTTTCATACCCAAATCATAGTAGATACATATAGATTACTGGTGGATGAAGGCCATCAGTCAATCTATTTGATTTTATAGCTGAGATATGCATTTGTCTTGTAGAAATCATTTTTTATTCTTAATTATACTCATTAGAATGAAAGCCTAAATGTGAGTGATCACTGCCTTCCCTGGGTGACCTTGCAAAGAACACAACGTACTCCTGAAATTTTAATTCATCATAGTCAATACTGTACAGGATCATTTGATATGCATTAGAAATCCATATCACTGGCCAAAGCAACAACTTTCAAATGGAATCTAAATTTTAAAAATACTAGATCTGAGGCTATTAAATTCAATTTTGTTTAACTTTTATAAAAGTGAGTTTATTTTTATCCTATTTTTCTTACTATAGAGATTTGAACTTAGTGGAATATTAAAAAGAACACAAAATATTTAAATATGAATATTTAAAAGGGAAATCATGCATAACCTTATAATACAAATACAATCCCTCTTACTATTTTGGCATATTTCTTAGTTCTTTTGAGTCTATTTCCATCCATATTTTAAAATAAGTGCTTACACTGTTATGTATCTCTAATTTATTTTCAGCTTTCCTTTAACACTACAACAATCCTTGGCTATCATATGTCTAACTGTTCTTACTTTATTTCAAATATCCCTGACCTGTAATGATTTGTATTTTTCTGAGATACAAATTTGAATCATGAAGAAATATGAGTAATTTAAGCTGATGAATGAGTCTCTTAGATTGCCTATAATTTGGACCTTAGTGTGTGATTTTTTTTTCTTTGTACTCATTGCTGTGTATGTAACACCTTGCATTAATGCAAGGATGTCACTCAGAACTAGAAAAGCACCTTGAAGACTGCAAATCAAACTTGGGTTCAGATACTGCTTACATTTCTTCATTCACTCCACAGATATTCATTTAGCTAGGTATAATACTAGACTCTGAATATACAAATGGCTAGTTTTGAGGAGCACTTTCTAGTTTCTGCTGCTGTGCTAAATTAAGTACTGTATCCAGGTGTCTTTTTTAATCCTCAGAACTGTTACTATTATATAGTTAATAAAACAGATACATAGAAAGCCTAGTAATATGCAAGTGATGGACCAAATAAGATACAGGACAATTCAAGATGACCTTGACATTGTAAATTAGTAAAAAGGGTTGGCTACTATTTTTATACTATTATTAAAAATTGAGGCACTTCTGAAGAGAACAGGAAGAATTCCTTGTGTATGTCAAGTATTTACTGTATGTATTTTTTAAGGTTATTTATTTATTTATTTGAAAAAGAGTGAGTGAGAGAGAGGGAGAAGCGGACTTGCCACCAAGCAGAGAGCCCAACAAGGGATTCAATCCCAGGACCCTCGGATCATGACCTGAACCAAAGGCAGACACTTAACCGGCTGAGCCACCCAGATGCCCCAAGTATTTACTGTATGCTATAATCATTTTCCCATGGCATTAAAAGTTCCTTATAAGCCTAATGGAATATTGCTCAGCCATAAAAAGAATGAAGTTTGTCCTTTGCAACAACATGGATGGATCTAGAGGGTAAAACAAGTCAGTTAGAGAAAGACAAATACCATATGACTTCACTTATATGTGGAATTTAAGAAACAAAGCAAACTAACAAAGAGACAAACCAAACAACAGACTCTTAACTGTAGAGAACAAATTGTTGGGGGGGGTGATATAGGTGATGCAGATTAGGAGTTCACTTACCATGATGAGTGCTGAGTGATGTATAGAATTGCTGAATCACTATATTGTACACCTGAAACTAATGTAATACTGTATGTTAACTATATTAGAATTAAAAAAAAAAAAGAACAACAACAAAAAACTTCCTTGAGAACCTGATTTTAATGATTGCATCATGGTTTATGTATCGATGTGTTAAAACACATTTTCTCACTTCCCCTACCTCTGGGCATTTAGATTGTTTCTGAATTCAGTTTTCCCTTGAATAAAACAATGCATTTCAAAGAAATAATTTCTATATGTTCAGTAAATATTTAACTATTACCTTCCCTGTTAAAATCCCTGTGATAAAAACTTTAGATAACACAATGAGTTCTCATAGCCGATTAGGATGAGTCCACTAGGAAGATGCGAAGCCAGTGTTATGCAGGTTCAAGGAAGGGTGGACCTCATGAGCAGGGAAGATCAAGGTCTGTTCCATTTAGAAGGTGATAGCACAGTTTCAAGAGGTAGATAATGTAAACAGAACAGAGAGAGCACAAGGAGTTAAGAGAGATGGTTGAGATAACACCTTACACCAGTTAGAATGGCCAAAATTAGCAAGACAGGAAACAACATGTGTTGGAGAAGATGTGGAGAAAGGGAAACCCTCTTACACTGTTGGTGGGAATGCAAGTTGGTCCATCCAATTTGGAGAACAGTGTGGAGATTCCTTAAGAAATTAAAAATAGAGCTTCCCTACGACCCTGCCATTGCACCCCTGGGTATTTACCCCATAGATACAGATGTAGTGAAAAGAAGGGCCATCTGTACCCCAATGTTTATAGCAGCAATGGCCATGGTCGCCAAACTGTGGAAAGAACCAAGATGCCCTTCAACAGATGAATGGATAAGGAAGATGTGGTCCATATACACGATGGAATATTATGCCTCCATCAGAAAGGATGAATACCCAACTTTTGTAGCAACATGGACGGGACTGGAAGAGATTATGCTGAGTGAGATAAGTCAAGCAGAGAGAGTCAATTATCATATGGTTTCAGTTATTTGTGGAGCATAACAAATAGCATGGAGGACAAGGACAAGGGGAGATGGAGAGGAGAAGGGAGTTGAGGGAAATTGGAAGGGGAGGTGAACCATGAGAGACTATGGACTCTGAAAAACAATCTGAGGGTTCTGAAGGGGCGGGGGGTGGGAGGTTGGGGACCCAGGTAGTGGGTATTATGGAGGGCACAGATTGCATGGAACACTGGGTGTGATGCATAAACAATGAATTCTGTTATGCTGAAAAGAAATTAAAAAAAAAAAAAAAAGGCAGAGGGAATACTTTGAGCAAATGGTAGGAAGTAGCTAAGCATGAGACAAGGTTCAGGAACAGTGAGGAGTCACCCGTCTGGAGCAAAGGCATATGCAGGAAAAGGTTAAGAAATATAGAAAAGAAAATACAAGAAAAGGTTAGAAATACAGACTGTCTGCATATTATAAAATACTTGAGTGGCAGGATAATGAGTCCATCCTTTATTATGTTTGCAATAGGGATATCACAACTTGAGTCCAGTTGGTATCAGTTAAAATGAGAAAAGCAGTGTCATATCTTATCATGTCATTAGAGGAGCAATTGAGTCCTGGAATGGCGTGGGATGCAAGAAATGAAATACAGAGAAAAATCTTAAAAGAAAAGTAGGAGAAAAGGCACTAGTATTCGAGTAAGCATAAAGAGAATGTTAGTGCTGGTGTGACCCCAGGACTCAGGGCAAATAAACAGAAAATATCAGGTCAGTTGGATGGGTTCTTTCAGTATCATGATCTTCTCTTCCATTGCTAAATAAGGAGAATCCAGGGGGATTAGATATAAGGCCCCCCACCTAATAGAGGACTGATCAACTAATTCTATTTCTTTTTAGACATCCTTAAGAAGGAACTGACCAGCCTGTCTGTCCAGAGTGCAATGTCTGATAGGCGCCCTTCTCATTTGCATTGTTGGACAATCATTTGAGCACGCACTATTTCAAAATGTCACCCAAGAGAACGGACAAGATACGAATAAGAGGTGTATCTGCAGAATGAAATGTGCCAACCACAATTTTATCTGCAGAGCCTTTTGGGAAATTAATTCTTTGCCTCCTTTCCAAGACCTTCCATTCATGTATCCCTTTGCAAAACTAATTATTTTTAAATGACTGCATGTTTTCCATCCAACTGTAAGGAGTCTTCAGTTTCTAAAACTTATTCTATAATGCTTTATTTTCTGCCCACAAATTGATTTTTAAAAAGGTTTTCTAACTTCTGTACTTACTTAGATTAAAGCCATTATTTAACTACATGGAGACCCGCAGTTTGTAAAAATTAAAAGTTTGAAAGTATATGTGTGTTTGTGCATGCATTTTACACAGCGAGATCATTTTGGAGATTAGAGATATGTTTCATCCAATTTAGCTTTACATTCCTCAAGTGATTCAGCTTCCAAAATTTCCCATGAGATGACTTTCAAAATCCAATAGCTTTTTATTCTATAGAGGCTGTCAAATACTCAATAGCCTCTACATTCATTAAAATCCTTATTATATAATGCTGATCTAGGTTATATATAATTCCAATTCCATTTAGCATCTTTCAACATGTATGTATAAATCCCCTCCCCATAACTTGGGCTTTATTGAATAACCTTTAATTTATTTTATATGCCTCTACAACCAATTCTTTCACTATTTGCCTGGCTTTTTTCAGCTTTCTGCCATTTACACTTTTCAAGACTTGTGGTACCCAAAATAAATGTAACAAAACAGAGTTTATAAAGACAAAGCAACATAGCCTAAAGATCATAATCTTTAGACTCAAGTAAACCCGATTCTTAGCTCAACTCTTTTACTATCTGTATGTATATGAGAAAATAACATACTGTTTCCTAGAAGTCTCTATTTATTGATTCATCACTAAATTTGAAATAATAATAAATTAGACCTAGAGATTTGTTTTGGGATTACACATGTTTACTAAGAAGCATGTTAAAATGCTTAATTTTGGTCCCAAGACACCTTCCTCATCCCCCACTGGCAAGTACTGCTTCTTCTGCTACCTCTTCTTGTAATTCTAATAACATAGTGTATTTGATTTTTGTTATGTTCTCTTAGTTGTTACTTAAAGGGCCACCTGAAGGTATCATGTTTTATCATCCACTAATACTGGAGTGACAGATAAAAATGGCATGGGTCTGAAGCTAAGAACGTATACTCTTCCTTCAATCTTCTCCTGACTAATTTCTACTCCTTTAAGCATTAGCTCAAGTATTAGCTCTTTGGAAAATATTTCCCAAAACTAATCCACACCCAATTCAGTTAGGAGAAGTTAACAGAACCATTAGTTTTGTCATGATATTTGCATTGTTTCTACCACACTGTGATACAATTCCCTTTTCAGGTCCCATGCCCCAAAAGATTTGGAGCTACTTCATATAGAGAATGTGTTTTTAAACTCATTTTGTCTCTCCATCATCTAAGAACAATGTAACACAAAATAAGTACTAAATGAATGAATGAAGGTCATTCTGAATGGAAATCACCAATAACACAAAAAGATTCATGACATCCATTCCTTTAATTTTTCTGATTTTGATTCCATGACTTTGAAAAGTTGAAATATCCTCTCAGGTCATTTTGGTTATCTTCTATCATCTGCCTTCCTGCAGAAACCCACCCAAACAAAGTCAGATAGATGAGGTCAATCCTATTCTCTTCAAATAAAATGGAATTACCGCAATAACCCATAAGGATCTGTTGTATAGACTACTGCTATTGACTAGAATGTAAAAGTCATTGTAAAATATGAAGAGACCAATAAAGACATTGTGGAAATGAATCCCCATAAGCTGCCTGTATAAAAACATGAATTACCCACTCAAAGCTACCTGAAACAATGGCCAAATTCTATTATTCTTAGAGGAAAACAAGAACAAAAAACATGAGCTATTTAAATATCTAAAACCTTTATCATGAAGTAGTCTGAACTCCATTGGCGGGGGAAAAAAAAAAAAAGGGAAAGATAGGGATAAGTGTGGCTTCCTTGATACTAGAATTAAGTGATTAAACGGACTCTGGTGCCTACGTGAAATTAAACACACACACACAAATACACACACACACACAAAACATGTAACAAGGTAATCTACAAGGAAGGTAGAACTTTCCTATAAAAATGAAACTTCCAACACAATAGTTTTATTGTTTTGCTTGCTTGTTTGTTACACCCTTTTCAAAAACGGCTCTCCACCCACAGATAAGGCAATGGATGGTTAACATCTGAAAGTGTGAGATCTCAGGGAAGCTATGTAACTGGTGGAGAATACAGAAGTCCTAAATGGTTATGTAAGCACTTCCTCCTCCACTGGTGGTTTCTGGAAGGTTGCCTTCTACGTGACAAAGCTTAAACCCACTCCTAATCCCTCTGGACATGTTTCTTTAGATTTAGAGTCAAATATGTTATAAGCACTATGCAGGGCAACTTTACCCAAACTACATAATTCTCCCTAAGCAATGTAATCTAGAAATTATTAGTTTGATTTTTCCAGAGTAACTTGAGACTAAGAAGTTCTGTGACTTGTCCAAAATCACACAGTTGGTTTGGGTATTTCATCTCAAGCCCAGAGTCTATTCCATTATGACTCAGACTTCTCCTACCCCATCAGGAACAATTTTAAGCGAGATCAATATTAGGCCAATAAATTCACTCCTGAGTCTTCTGTTGGCCAGCTATACCCCCCCCCCCCGCCAAAAAAAGTTCTGTGTATGTACATCCTATGAGCAATTTTCAATAGTCTCTACCACCATGATGCATTAAACTCCACTCGATATGAAAGGTGGTCGTTGCCTTGGCAAATGACATGGATTGTTGCCAGTAATATTTCCCTAGCACAGAGTTGGCTCTGAGCCTATATCTTCTCCTATGCACAATGGAATGAGAAGTCATTTATGATCTTTCATATAACAGTAATAATCCTGCTTATGCTTAAAAATGGCTTAAGGCCAGTCACAAAGCATTTTTCCTTTGTTCCCGGCCAGATTCCATAGATTCTATCTAAAGCATCTATAATGAGGCAGTCTTGTATGTTGCACAAATCCGTGGGTCTAAGAAATCTGGTTTCTGGTTTGGTATGGGGCCATAATAAGCAAATTCATTTCTGAGCCTCAGTTTTTAAAGATGAAACATGGGCGCCTGGGTGGCTCAGTGGGTTGAGCCGCTGCCTTCGGCTCAGGTCATGATCTCAGAATCCTGGGATCGAGTCCCGCATCAGGCTCTCTGCTCAGCAGGGAGCCTGCTTCCTCCTCTCTCTCTCTCTCTCTGCCTGCCTCTCTGCCTACTTGTGATCTCTCTCTGTCAAATAAATAAATAAAATCTTTAAAAATAAATAAATAAAAATAATGATGAAACATAAGCATGACAACATAGTTTATTTCATACACACATACACACACACACACACACACACACACACACACACACACACCATGCTGTCCATTTTGTATCTCATTATTTAAATACCTGTTAGCTCAGCAGGTATTTGTTTAGAACTAGAGAAATAGCAGTTCTCTGATTTTATAAACTGTCTTTTATCTCAGAATTCTGGAGGATCTTCCATCATTCATTAATTAAGTCTCACATCCCCCCCATCCTGAAAGGTCAGAGACCTCAAAGCCTGTTATTCTCTGTCATCGTCCATAAGGTGCCAGTAACATGATATTAACTTTGGAACAAGTGCACTGAGAACCTAACAACTCATACAGAGTTTCCTCTCTGAAAAAGAAGCAAGGCAGAGGGCATAATGTGCAAATGAACTGAAAGCAGAAGCTGGAATGGAAGGGCATATAATTTGTATGGTGGGAATCTCTGGCAGAGGAAGTTGGGTTTTGTTTGTTTGTTTGTTTTAAGATTTTACTTATTTACTTGACAGAGATCACAAGTAGGCACAAAGGCAGGCAGAGAGAGAGAGAGAAGGAAGCAGGCTCCCTGTTGAGCAGAGAGCCTGATGCGGAACTCGATCCCAGGACCCTGAGATCAGGACCTGAGCCGAAGGCACAGGCTTAACCTGCTGAGCCACCCAGGTGCCCTGAAGTTGGTTTTAAAATTGAGGATAATTTAGGGGTGTCTGGGTAGCTCAGTTGATTAAATGACTGACTCTGGATTTCAGCTCAGGTCTTGATCTCAGTGTTTTGAGATGGAGCCCCATGGAGCTCCATGCTCAATGTGGAATCTCCCTCCCCTCGCTTGTGCTCTCTCCCTCTCAAATAAATGAACCTTTAAAAAAATTGAGAATAGTGACACCTGGGTGGCTCAGTTGGTTAAGCGGCTGCCTTTGGTTCAGGTCATGATCTCAGCGTCCTGGGATGGAGTCCCACATCAGGCTCCTTGCTCAGCAGGGAGCCTGCTTATTATCCCTCTGCCTCTGCCTGCCACTCTGTCTGCCTGTGCTGGCTCACTCTCTCTCTCTCTAATAAATAAATAAATTTTTAAAAAATCTTTAAAAATTTGAGAAAAATTTAAGTATTAAATCAATGATCTGTCCTCCTCTCCCTCCTTCCAATGGCTTATTAGACCCTGTAAAAGTGCCCTTATATTTCTTTCTCAATCTATGCCAGGAGGCAAAGCTCCTTTGAAGCTGATTATGATGACTACAATTTTTGAGCCTGCCTCCACCTCTATTCTATCTTTCCCACCAAATACAGTTTCTCTGCAGAGTTAGAATTAAGTCAATGAGTTTACTGCTGACATTATCCCCCACCTCCCACCCCCTGCCCAAATATTTATGTATGCATTTGGTTCAAAAGGTCATAGAGCTGAAGGACAGGTTTGTTTGTTTTCTGGAAGGAGAGGAGGGAGGTGGGAGGTGTAAAGTCACAGGCTGATACACCCTTTGCAACTTCTCATTTGAAGGCAAGCTCATTCCCCTGCATTCTGAGTCAGTGATTTCTTCTTGAGAGCAGAGGGTTACAAACTATAGAAACAATGGGTACTAAAAAAAGAAGAACAGAGTATAACAATACTAGGACAAGAGAAACAAAGTACCACAAAATAGTATAGATGCCTAAGCACGGTTACTTGAAAAATAAGAAACCAGATATAGAACATGAATTTTAAATTAAAAAAAAAAATTAAGATATGCTACAAAGAGCTACCACTTAGGGTATACTTGTTACCTGCAAGGGAAAGGGCTTGGTGAATCCTATGTTACTCCTATTACGCAGTCAGCAGTGTGCACGTTAGATCGACCAGTGTGTTTTGCAAAGGAGGGAAGTGAGGCTGAGAGAAGGCCCATGTAGTAAGAAGAGCAGGAGGACTAAAACCCCAGGTCCATGGGGCACCTGGGTGGCTAAGTCGAGTCAATGTCCAACTCTTGGTTTGGGTTTGGGTCATGATCTTGAGGTCCTGAGATCGAGCCCTGCATCAGGCTCCCCACTCAGTGGGGAGTCTGCTGGAGATTCTCTCCCTCTGCCTCCCTACCCCAGCACACACACTCTCTCTTTCTCTCTCAAATAATAAATGAATAAATCTTAAAACACACACACACACACACACACACACACACACACACACACACAAAACCCAGGTCCTTCCCATCCAGAGTCTCCAGCCAAAACCTCTTTCTCTTTCCATGAACTCACATCTAACTCACGGCTTGTCCCTTTGTTCATCTCCTCCAATCATCTCTGCTACATAAAGTTCCATTAGCCCATCTCCACTACACAATTTCAGAAAGGCTATGATATTTGCTGAGCAACCTCCGAGTGTGAAGCATCGAATTTTTCCTTTGGGGCAAAATCTAGTTGAATTTTGATCCCCGTATTTGCTCATGTTTGTGGGGCTTTCAGACCAATTTGCAAAGCAGAATGGACTAGAGTTTAGACCTCATTCAAAGGAAATTCCAACACTCATTATGACTTGCAGCCTTCTTATGAGAATATTTCTTCAAAGTGAAAGCAATCCCTCTCAGGAGAGGGGAGAGAGAACGGGTAATAAACTTTCCCTCTACTTCCGTGCTGAAAGCTGCGCCAGACACGTAACGCTACGTGCATCTGCTTTACAGAGAGCAGAAGAGCTACAATGCAGTAACTAGCAGCAGTATTTTCCTACAGCACCCCACCATGAATTATAAGCAGCTGCTAAGAAAGATCTTTTGCTTGTGTGACGATGCTTACAAATCATCCTTTTAAATGTATGACTCCTGTCTGCACTTGAGAGGTTTATGTTAGTGAATAGCCGGCTTTTCCCTTGGTCTGGTTTTCCCTTATCCCATATTGTAAATATGATAACATATTGATGAAAGATGAAGTCAGTTAGTGTCTCCCTTGGCATTCTGGGAAATGATCCGTTTAGGATGGCTGCACAGAATCTATTTGCTCAGCAAAGCTCATTTTACAGAGGACCAATAAGTATGCATATAGCAATGACACCACTGTTTGCTAACAATGCTAGGCGATCATGCCAGATCGGGACGCACAGGCCAAAAAAGATGTGAAACATTAAGACACATCAGAAGGTTCAGTTCTTCAAAAAAAAGAAGGAAAAATCGTCACTTGGGAGCTCAGCAAGTAATACTCCATTTAATTAAGAACTATTCAAAGCAAACTTTAATCTTCTCTTCCACTTCTTCAAGGAATAATTGTCTTCTGTTTCTTTTCCTCCCCTCCAAACAGCCTTTTCCTCTCTATCTGTTGCACTATTCCATTTAACATGACACATTTTAAAGACATTTAGTTTTAACCAGAAATATAATATATTATATTATATATATATGTTAATATAATAAATATTAACCCCATCCCCCATGTTTGCCAGAATATGTGTGTGTGTGTGTGTGTGTGTGTGTACACAAAAGTAGAAGGCATACCTGTTTGGCTTAGTCAGGAACAGCATGTAACTTTTAGTCTTGGAGTTTTGAGTTTGATTCTTATGCTGGTTGTAGAGATTATTTAACAAAAAAATCCTTAAGGGTGCCTGGGTGGGTTGGTCCATTAAGCATGTAACTCTTGATTTTGGTTCAGGTCATGATCTCAGGGCTGTGAGATCAAGCCCCACTTCAGGCTCCCTACTGGGCATGGAGTCTGCTTGAGATTCTCTCTTTCCCTCTCCCTCTAAATAAATGATAGAAAGATAGATAAACTTTTTAAAAATGAAAGAAGGGAAAATAAACTGTCATGTTTCTTCTTTCAGTGTATTTTCCTTAAGAACTTCATATTTTCTAGGGTTAGGGTGGTTTAGGGAACTTGACGCTTACTGATTTTTTTAGAAGATATCCTACAAGAGAGAATAGGATGCACCACTTACTTGGACCTAATATGTTTCAGATAGTTTTACAATGAAACTTACAAATTTATAAGTCACTCTTTAAAGAGTATGAACCAGAATGAAATTTCAAGAACACTCGAAATATGATCAGGGCCAACCGATGCTATCTTTCATTACTGTGATGCCAATCACTTCTTTTCAGTGAGGAATACCAGCAGTTGACAACTCCTCCATAAACATGAGCTGCAGGAGGAATCCCCCGTTCCGAACCCGAGCAGTCGGGCACTGGAAAAGGACTCTGAGATTCATAGCTGGTACTGCCACTCGAAGCATAAAATATTCAAAAAAAAAAAAAAAAGAAGGGAAGGAAAGAGAAATTCAGCAAGTGTATCAGTGTGGGCATGTGGATGATGATGTTTTTGAAGTTCACACATCAACAGAATTTAAAGTTATTATTCCAAGTTAAAGAGAAACATTCTCTACTCACAGAAAAAGAGACAACATAGTGGTTACACTTAATAACCAAGTCACTGACTTAATTTTTTCTCTTCAATGGTTGCTGCCTAGCAACTTGAAAATTGCTTTCTTATCCTACTAATTTGGGGCATAAGGTATGTGTGCATGTGTTTACCTAGAAGGGAAGAGGAAGAAAACTGGCAAGGGACGGGGAGCATCTGATAACCAGTTGGCTGGGGGCTACAGGCAGGCATTGAACACTGATGGGGGCCTCTGGAATCTCAGTTGGGGTGACCTTGTAGATGAGACATTTAACAGGGGCTAGGTGTCTAGGAGGGGAAGAAATTTTGTGAGTGAAAGGAACACCATGAATCTGTTTTAAGCAGAATGAAGTTGAGATATCTATGGAACATCTACCTACAGATTGCCAAAAGTCAGATGGAAATAGGATTCTGGGGTAAGAGAAAGTGATAGCAATTACTGATAATCACTGGATGTCTTCAGCAAGTAGGTGGTAGATGAAGACAAGAGAATGAATAAAAAACAGGTACTTAGAAAGAAATGCCCTTTTAAGTTTCCTCTATTTAATTTCTATTCTTCTCTATTTAGTTTAATGATAGACGAATATGTACATAATAATTAACCATATGTCATGTAGGAGAGCGGAATGCCTCTTTACTTTAAAAGGATGTACTGCACAATTTCACACCATTTTATTGCGGCAATTTGCTTTCATGTTTGTTCCTCTACCAGACTGTAAGACAGGTTATAGTGGCTGGCACAGAGTAGAGATCCAGTAAATATTTGCTTAAATAATGAATAAAGGAATGAATGAGTAAATGAGAGAAAGCAGGATATAGAAAATGGGTCAGAATCTCAACTCATGTGAAGCCTTATCTCCAGGGCTAACATTCAGCTTCTGATTTATGGTGACCTCCCAGGACAGAAAAAATCAAAAAGCAAAACAAAACTCATTTTATGAAAGATAGCTAGAAGACTATGTGTCATTTTGAATATCATTGCACAACCATTTTTGTTATGATCAATAACTAATGTAGAATATATATGTGCATATGTATATATGACATCTGTAAATATAATCTTATGTCAAATTATCAATATATATAAATGTAGGAAAAACATACAGTCAATTTGTGATGATAAAATTATATTGAAATTATAATGAATATTTAAATGTATTAAATATTTATTTGGTGCTAGGTGCTAAATCAAGCATATTTAATTCTCATAATCATACTAAGAGAGATCAATCATTATACGTATTTTAGATTTTTTAGAAATAGACATCAAAACAAACAAAAAAATTTAGAAAATTTTTTATATTTTTTAGAAAAAGACTTACATTGACCATTGAACAGCTCTTCTAGGTGTTCAAAATGGGATGTTCGATTTTTTTTTTTAATATGGCATTCAAGGCCCTACACAATATGGCTGTGTATGTGTACATATCTAATATCCACACAATTCAAATCTCACACAGCACATATTATGCATGCATAGATGTAGGTAAACATCATATTTAAATATCAAAAGTTTTCTATTTTCTATCAAGGCCCTAGTGGTTAAAGCAGGAACTGATAAATCATTATTTTTATATCTCTCCTATGATGCAAAGAACAAAACTGAAGACCACTTCTACTCAGTCTGAACTTTCTCTGTGAGACAGGACCAATGAAATTTTGTACTAGGAGGTAGAAATTTCCTACTGCCCATAAATTAAGGTACATCAACTTAGAATATTGTCTTGTAGGAACAGGGTGGGTGAAAATTGTTTGTTAGGAAAAGTTGCTGATTAAATGTAACAATAAAGGGTTTTCAACTATAACACAAATACAATTTCATTTTTATTGTTGCTGTACATTTGTATTTTCACTCTTTTGGAAACTGATTATTCATCAGTAGCAATCCTTTGGAATGTAGCCAAGAACAAGGTGGAAGGTAAACCACTAAAACAGCCAAATACATCTTTCCTAGTCCATAAACTAAATATCAGCCCTCCTCCTTCAGGAGAGTATTCAGGACTTAGTCATCAGAAACCACTTCTATTACAGACATAACCTGGACCACATTCATCATATCCTGTCTGGACTACCATTAAGAGCTTTCAAATTGGTGTCTCTCCCTTTCCTGCCTTTCCTACATTCTTTCCCACTTTCAAGCCCTTCTTCTCATGAAAATCTACCACATAAGAATAAACTTGAACCTTCCAACAGCCTTTCCTCATCTATTGCAGGGGGCCAATATTTACACACTTTGGAAGATTGTGTGATTGAGACCCTGGCTATCCTTTTAGTCTCATCAATGTCACCAAAAACCTGGATTTTGTTTGTTCGGTTTTGGTCTGGAGTCATACTGAGCTTTTAAAAATTCTCCTTTTTAATGGCATGCCTTGTCCAAAATCAGGAATTTGACGTTTGCAACTGCATCTGATTGTATAATGCTTCTTCTCTTTGCCTTGCTGGTATCAACTCACTTTTCAGAATGATACTTGATGATTAATTCCACAGGAAGGCCTGTCTTCTAGCCCACGCTAGAGGGCTTCGCTTCTAAGCACGGCAACAGAGACCTCTCAGTCATATATAGATCACATTTGAACCAAATCATTGTGTAACTGGTTATATCTTTAGTGTTTACCTCTGATAAATAGTAAGCACCAAGAAGGAATTATTTTGTGTTCGTCACTAACATACCATAGAGAGCACAGCATATTATATGTTCAGTAAATATTGATCAACTGATCAAAATGCAGATATTTAGAAAAGGCTAGTAGAGACTATGAAAGTCAGAGAGTGGCTTGTTGACAGTAAGGAAGCAAAACCAATATTTTTAAAAAGTAGACAAAAAAATGAAATAGTCCAGCAGCCTAGGGTAAGGAAAATCCTCATATTTCAATAGTTTTAAAAAATTCATGAATCATAATCCAATAGAAGAAATGATAGTACAACGACACCGAGCTTCAGGTAACCACAAAACAAGTAAAAGTATTCAGTCAGCATTCATTTTTAAATAAGCAAAGGATTTTAAAATACAATTTTAGAGCTATTCCCATTATTCTAATTGCTAAAATAAAACAAGGGGTTGGTATTTCAAGAGGTATTTCGAGAGATATTTGAGAGGCTGGTATTTCAAGGTTCGGTTACTTAGAAAATTAATTTATATGCTATGTCTTATCTAACAATATTAAGTAAATGAATAATAAGAGCTAACAACCGTCTGCTTTTAAGTGGTAGATACCATTCTAAGCATTTATACTTACACTCCCATGTAAGTCGCACAGAAACTCTAGAAGATCCATACTACTTACAACCCTATTCTTATAGATGAGGGAACTGAGGCACAGAGTTCTAAGGCACCTGTTCAAGGTCATACTGTTAATACGAAGAGGAAACAAGATTTAAAACAAAGCTGTCTGATCTGGAGACAATTCTTTTTTAATACCTGTTCAACACCATTCTTTGAGGGTCTCAAAAAACCATATAATGACTGTTTAATCTAAGTTTATAATTTCCTCGCCAAAAATTATGGCTATGGATCGTATATGAAAGCCAGGGTCCATGCTACTCACTTCGTATACATTCTCTCATTTAATTTTTAGAAAAATCTTGTAGGGTACCTGTGATTATTTTCTAGTGTATAAGCAACTAAAGTAAGACTTGGAGAGCTTGAACTCTCTAAGTCAAGCAGTAGAGCCAGAACTGAACTCCAAGTATAAAGGTTCCAAAGATGGAGCCCTTCATTACACAAGTTTCCCTACATAATAAGAGAAGTCTCTTTTACACAAGATCAACCTTGGCACTAATGACATCTTGGTGGATTGTTCATGGGGCTGCCCTTAGCACTGGAAAAGATTTCGCATAGCTCCAGCCTCCATCTATAAGATGCAAGAAGCACCCTTCCTCCCAGCCATGAGGAGAAAAATGTCTCCAGGCTTTGCCAAGTGTTCCCTGGGCAGGGAGGCAAGAGACCTACTGCCCCCAGATGCTTAGACACTTTCTGGATGAAAACTGAACATATTCCTTCTGCTTCATCTGTATTTCCAAACTTTATTCTGACTATAGCACTTTTGTTAAAATATACTTTCTTTATGCAAGATAAAATACACAGTTTAGGCTAAAGCTTCCTTCTGTTATATTTCAGTTTAATGACTTACCCACGTATTTAGAAACCACTGCAATACTTTGTAGGGGGACAAACCTTGGCTAACTTTAAGGAGGTCAAACGGGTAATTTCTGGTCATGTGACACTTAACATCTCTTTAAGCGCCTTGTTAAAGTGAGGTTAATAATAGCCCCTTATAGGGGAACCTGGGTGGCTCAGTGGGTTAAGCCTCTGCCTTTGGCTCAGGTCATGATCTCAGGGTCCTGGGATTGAGCCCCACATTGGGCTGTCTGCTCGGCAGGAATCCTGCTTCCCCCTCTCTCTCTGCCTGCCTCTCTGCCTACTTGTGATCTCTGTCTGTCAAATAAATAAATAAAATCTTAAAAAATAATAATAATAACAATAATAATAATAGCCCCTTATAAATATGCAGGTTAAATGAAGATATCCTTATAAAACATTTAGTCAGTATTTGCATCATAATGAATGCCCTATTAATGTTCACCATTATTATTATTATCATTACTATTATTTGTGTAATTTTCATAGCCTGCCTTTCTAATTTATTCTCAAAATCTCAGAGGACATCATATTTCCTCTCCAAATCCACTGAAAATATTTACTTACAAGCTATAATATATCTGTATGTCAAAGCAAATCCATTATATGGATATAACTTAAAGCCAACAGAAGTTGAAAATCAAAGTACAGCAAGAATTATTGAGAGGAAATATTTGACAGTGAAATTTCAAATTCTTAAGTGTATGGATCAGACACGATACAGCATTACAGTTATAAATAAACCACAACAAGTGAAGGTTGTTTTCACTGTAAGAAGACCTTTTGGATCGCCTGGGTGGCTCAGTGGGTTAAGCCTTTGCCTTCGGCTCATGTCGTGATCTCAGGGTCCTGGGATCGAGCCCCGCATCTGGTTCTCTGCTCAGCAGGGAGCCTGCTTCCCCCTGCCCCCACAGCACTCCCCCACCCCCACACCTACCTCTTTGCCTGCTTGTGATCTCTGTCAAATAAATAAATAAAATCTTTTAAAAAAAAAGATTTTTATTTACAGATTTTTATTCTTCCATTCCTTGCAAATCAACACGACACTAATTTTTCAGTTCTTCACTGATTGTTTTTAAGTAAAAGAGCTTTAACAGGAACCTATGTACCAAACTAAAAAAGAAAATATCTAAATTCTAGCAACATGTCATCTTCGACTGGACTCCATGTTCACGCTCTCAAGCCTAAACTTACTTGCATGGTCTTAATTTTTTTTCCCCATGTTTATTTTTTCTTCAGATTTAGATCTCTCCAGCTTCATACACTTTGCTATTTGTATGGTTAACGCCAGAAAACTGTCTCAATATTTAATGATACCAGTCATAAATGCTGGGGCATCTAGAAAGAACAAGTGACCAACAAAGAAAGAGCTACGAGGGTGCAAAGCTTCATTCTAGCTTTTACGACTCACAGTGACCAGGAAAAACCCTCTTTGTTCTGTCACAAGGCTGTGGGTTCAAGAAGAGAAGTTCTAAGAATGAGGCTTAGTTTCTAAACACATGTTGACCTCTATTTAAGAAAACAAAGCAGACAGCGTTAACACACCCACACAAAACACAAGGAATTTCTAAATCTTAAGTCAATTATTTCAGATGGATAAAAAAGGCATGCTCTGAAGACAGCAGCGGCTGCTGGGTTAAGGAGCTCTAGGCCCTGCCAAATTGTAAGACAACCCTCAGTACTCCCCTGGAATTATTGTTTTCCTCATATGTCTTCATAGCTTTCATAGAAGGCGATAATTTTAAAAATGTTCCTCATGGAATGCCTGAGTGGCTCAGTCGGTTCAGTGACCAACTCTTGGTTTCAGCTCAGGTGATGATCTCCGGGTTACGAGATCCAGCCCAGCCAACAGGCTCCGTGCTCAGAGGAGAGTCTGCTTGAGATTCTCTCCCTCCCTCTGCCCCTTCTTTCTAAAATAAATAAATAAATCTTAAAAAGATAAAAATGCCCTTTGTTCTCCCAGAACCTGTGATACGTCGACGGTACCCACCAGTACCTGTGAACACTTTCTTTCACGGACCTAGAGACAATTTCACCCCCCAGCTCCCTCACCACCGCCGCCCTCATAGTTGGGTGGGGCCAGGCAACTTCTGACAAATGAATTATAAGTAGAATGTAAGTGTGTCACTCCTGGGGAAGGCAGAGGAAGGCCTGGAGGTACCTCCAGCTCTCTCCTCCCTGTGACAGCCGGCTAGAAGTCACACGTTTGGAAGGCAAAGCCGTAAGATGGAGGCAGACTGTCCCCCTCACGCGTCACTGGAGGGAGCTGCCCTGTAGAACGAGGCCCACAGTGGACTTCGCATGCACAAGCAATAAAGCTGGGTTGTGTTCACCCATGGAGATTTCAGAGTTGATCTGTCATCACAGCAGAGCTTAGACAATTCTGACTACTACAGCTCCCAAGACAGTTTCTAGTAGGTAGTCATCGTTTCTCATGGAGCTTCTTTGAGAATCAATGGGCAGGGCTGAGATCACCATCTAATAAAACACCTAAGTCTAGATATGGCTTATAAAGGGAAAGAAAAAAAGTCATCTTGATTTATTTAAAAAATCAATGTATGCATATTAAGCATGTACAGACCATATATCAGCAGCAACACAGCTCAGGGACTACCCAGTGTGATTGCATACTGCTGACTAAGGAACAGACAGACCATGCTCCTGTAAAAAGATTATGACTGCCATAAAGCAGCCCATATATGTTAGGTTGAGAATGAATGAAGAGAGTAATCTGGTTGGAAGGGATTGGATCTGTAATTTTCCCTCACCCCATTTCTGCCTTTTATCTAAATGGCATATTGTGCCATAGTTTAAGCTACTGTGTGACAAAGAAAGGATGACACTCTCACGGTAGCTGCCACACCTGCCACTTCAGCTCGGTTCTAGAAAGCATGAGAGATCCAGGTTCTCACCTCAGCTCCAGTGGGAGCAACTGCATGAATGTGACCTGTTTAGAATTTCTCGTACTCTCTATTGGCCCTTGATAAAGTGGCTCCAGTGATGACCTTAACACAAGGTCATGGCAAGACATAAGGAGTGGAGTGTATACAAAGACCCTAGCAATGAATTCACTATATTTTAGCACATAATAAATGCTGGTTTCATTTCTTCATTCCCTTTCTCTTAATCTCACCTCCCTCCTCTTAGCCCTCCCCCATACTCCCTTCCGTGTCTTGTTTGTTTGCTTAAATTGAAAAGCAAAGGGGATCAATGCCAGATGATTCTCAAAACACCTCTCCGTATGAAATATACATGCCCTTGAAGTTTGCTTATTACGGGGAATTTCGAATTGACATCTTGCTGCAAGAATCAAAAAATGCTACCCCACACCGCAGAAGTTGAGCCTGGCGGGTAGAGCATGGGCATTAAAACTGAAGAAGCAATGACAGAAGGAATGACAAAGGATGCAGTGACCTGTGAGCCCCCACAGCTAAATGAAGTTTAAAAAAAAAAAAAAAAAAAATTAGAGTCTCACAGAGTCACTGTTGTCTATAGCTTCCTAGATTTTAATTAATTCAGATAAATTTAAAACAAATTCAACACAGGGGGTACATCACTTTGCTCACTGGGATGCAAAAGATTCTGAAGTTTATATACTAACAGAAGCTTGGTGCTCATCTGGGCTCCTAAGAGAATATCTTCCAAGGGTGGCCAATAAAGAAAATGGAAAGACATTTTCGAATACTCTCTTGTGCCTATAAGCCTGTCTCAGCCAACAGGCCAATACCCAGTAAGAACTAACACCTCATCCTGTAATTCCTCAAGAAGGAACTGGCCACACTGTTTCCTGGTAGGTTCCTGATTACCTCTGAGTTATGAATTTATATCACCTCCTGATTATGGACCCAAACTTGCCCTTGGAATTGATAATGGTTAATGATTTTTTGGTTATTCTCCCTTTATCGATGCTGGATTCTCAGACGGCGTGGACTACAGGGATCCCTGATAACATACCAGCCCCATTCTACGCAGACAACGGCACCAGCCGGGGCCATTAGGATTCAGGAAAGCGTGGCAGTCAATTTTTTTTTTTTTTAAATGGCTAAGCACCAGCATATCAAAGAAAGAGATATGAAAGTCTCCCCTTTTATGATCCACCCAAACTCCAAAGTAACTACCAGGGCAAAAATTCATTTGGAAAGAAATTTAAGTTCACATGAGTTAGAGAAATGAGCATCCTTATCCCATCTGAGTGTCAGAGTTGTAAAGCACCTAATGAGCCAATGAGTTATGGAAATATATATATATATATATATATATATATATATATATATAAAATGATTTTATTTATTTGTCAGAGAGATAGAGAGAGTCCACACAGGCAGAGTGGCAGGTAGAGGCAGAGGGAGAAGCAGGCTCCCTGTGGAGCAAGGAACCCGATGTGGGACTTGGTCCCAAGACCCTGGGATCATGACCTGTGCTGAAGGCTGCTGCTTAACCGACTGAGCCACCCAGGCATCCCTGGAAGAATATTTTTATGGCAATTTGGAATCATTTCTCTCTCTCTTATCCCTGATTCTTGTATCTTCTAAAGTGCTGTGTTCCAGTTACCCAGGAAAGGTATTTATACAAAAGGTGATGTTTTCTCCTGCAGATTCTAGGGAATTAGGTCTAATAGGAAAAAAAAAAAAAAATCAAAGTTTGAGAGAAGCAGCAGCTAAAACACAACCCAATCTGGCCTCCCTTACCTCCAACAATCCCACATAAGCTCTAGGCTTTCGCCTGAATACCAAAGAAGGATATTTTAATTTCAGCACTATGTTAGTTGAATTACACTGACCTCTGTCTCTGCTTTTGCTCTCCATTTATACATCTACATTACGACAAAGATTTTGCCTCAAGCTGACTTCTGGCCTCTATGTGCAAATGACCATGTTCCAGATTCTTCTTCCTTTCCCATGTCTTTCTAATTCCCCCCCTCCCCCCAGCAGAACTGTAGTCTATTCCTTTCAGATTTTATCATATTCTTTTCAAATCTAGTATTTTTTTTTTTTTTTAATTCTAACAGTTTTCTGTTTGGTTATTTATTAGGTCTGTATCCTCTAAAAGCAAGCTGAGAATAGCCAGAACTATCTTCCTGATCCTTATGCCCCTCCCAGGGCCTCGTCCACCACTGTATCACCCAAGTACTCTGTACACGCGTGTTGAATTGAATTTGAAAATATAAAAAAGGGAAACATGTGACCTGTTTTCTCCCTGTTCATATTTTTGTTAGGGAAACGAGTGATATGAGACAATGTAAATATGCCATGTGCCAAGGCCAAAAAAAGAGATTTAAGGCAACCAATCACATATCCAAAATTCTTATGGCACAATTTAATGACCTCTACTAGATAAGACCCAGTAAAGGAATGAGAAGCAACTCAACTCCTTTCGCAATGTATTGGTTCTCCAGATCGTACAGGCTCCTAATTGCTCTGTATATAAAATCCTACCCTGTTACACTCTTTCAGCCAAAAACCCTAACCAGTAGTAGCAGAGGGCTTCCTCAACACTTAACAATACAACCAGAAAGTGCAGAAAGCTCTTTTATTTTGGGGCAAGGGGGGAGGGGCAGTGGCCAGGTTGGATGGTATTCCCTTGAGACATGAATCCCCCCAAAATATGTAAACAGTTTAACTTCTTTTCTAGTAAAACACTTAGTTGACTTTCGGTTACACCTGTTAATCTGATGGCATCGGGCTGTGCTACTCCGTGTGCTGGAGACCAGCAGGGTCACATTGCCTGGAAGCTTTTTAGAAATGCAGACTCTCAGACCTCACCCCAGATCTAATGAATCAGAGTTTGCATTTTAACATCCCCCCAAGTGACTCTAATGTACATAATATTTTAAGAAGCATGGACATCTGATACTCTAGCAGCAATATTTCACTCACATCCTAGTCGGCTCTTTGCTCTAAGCCATGATTTCATCGTAAAAGTAAAATATTGGCTTCTCACAGCATCTTCTTCTCTACCCCTTACTCTTTTCTAGACACCTGTTTCCTTTAATATGTAGTATAAAACACACACACACACACACACACACACACAATTGTTATCATGCTCTCAATTGTGCACATTCCTTTCATATACATCATTCCATTTCATCCCTCTGATATCTCTGTAAACACCATTATGCATAATTTGTCAAATATCATCTAGATAACAAATGTCTAAGAATCTGCATGCCCAATGGTGTAAATATGCTTCCCCTGTAACCAATGAATTCTGTACCCTCAGAATTCTCTATGTTATAAACCCTTCTTAAAAAAAAAAAGATTGAATCCAAATATTTAAGAGGGGAAGATGGATATTTAAAGTAGTTCACAGAGTTTGTATCCAATGAGCTTAGGGGAAACAGACAAAAAGGAGGATATTCAGTTTCTTCCTCCTATTATCCCCACAATCCTCCACCAAAGTCCATACAGCCAAGGACTTAAAAGGCCAAGTGAATCTTACCCTCGAGCCTTTTGCCCTTGCCACTCCCATAACCCAACTTATCATATACAGAGACACTAAACATGCACACGCTTGATGAAAGCTTTTATAGCTGCCATAACCTAATAGATTTGCTGTTAGTTTCTTGAAACTGTGCCCGTGGAAGAGAAAAAAATCCAATCCTTGCTTACAAGCAATGGAGTTTGCAATGAACCCAAATCAACTTGGGCATTTCTATCCTATATAGCAGGACTTTCCAAGCAACCTTACACATTCGTGTGACCTGAAATTTCCAGCAATGAATAAAACAACCTAAGGCAATAGAAATAAAGAAATATTTACTATAATTTCATTAAGAAGTTGTTTGTTGTGTTAGGATATAATACAGTAAATTATCAACTATATTCAAAACCAGGTGGATTTTCAAAATTTTTAATCTAAACCTATGTCATATACAGAGGTAACTACCTGTACATAATGCAAAATCATGAACTGGATGTTAGCCTTTATCAAAATGCTTGAACACTGTCATTTAGGAATGTATTTAGCATCCTTTTTATAAAAGCCTTTTGATTATTACAAAATGGAAATCTCACCGGAAGTCAGAAGTCTAAAATTTAATATCACATAAGTAGAATGTTAGAATATGAAGAATTTTAGAAAGATCATGTAGACCTAGCCTTCATCTCCAATGTACAAATTCACAAAGAGAAGCCCAAAGAGGCCACACAACTTACCCCAAGTTCCACTGTTTTCTGTCACTGACTAGCTGAGTAACTCTGGACAACTCCCCTGTCTCTCAGCTTCAGTTTCCTGATCTGCAAAATGAGGTGATCAGACTAGTTGACGTAAGATTCCAGATAGCCTGAAAATGCCATTATTCTACAAGACTAAGAGCCACATCCTCGACTAGCCCCCCTCCAAAAGCAACACACAAGAAGATGAAAAGATATTTCAATGGCCCTGGGGGTCCTGGTGTTCCACTTTGTTGATATCATATCTCAACTTGGGACTTTAGAACCACATGGGTTGCTTGTGCCGACCACCAATGGGCAATCCGGGGGAGAACAGCTTTGGGCACATCCTTTACCAGAGAAGTGGTGAAAATGAGTATCTTTTTCTCCCCTTCGGAGGATCGAGTGACTTCCTCTGTCTGGGCTCTGCCTCAAAGATTTCTCCTCAAGGTTCACTGGAGTCCTGGAAGTCCAGCCCTTGTCCTAACCCTAGACAAAGATGCATTTCCCCCTGGAAGACTCCCCATCTGGACAAGTCATTCAAAATCAACCTTAAAAGAGACTCCAGGCTCCAGGGAGCTGCACATTTTGGCATTTTTTAATCAGCTGTCTGGCTTTGGTCTATAGTGAAACCTTTCCATTTTATTGTAATTTTTTAAAAGATTTTATTCTGAAGTAATCTCTACACCCAATGTGAGACTCAAACTCAAAACTTCTGACTGAGCTACCCAGGTGCCCCTCATTTTATTAAAATTTTATTTTGTTAATAAACAAAGAGTTGGTATGCTTATTTTTATTTATTTATTTATTTATTTATTTTTAAAAGATTTTATTTATTTATTTGACAGAGAGAGATCACAAGTAGGCAGAGAGGCAGGCAGAGAGAGAGAGAGAGGAGGAAGCAGGCTCCCCGCCAAGCAGAGAGCCTGATGCGGGATTCGATCCCAGGACCCTGAGGTCATGACCTGAGCCAAACGCAGAGGCTCAACCCACTGAGCCACCCAGGTGTCCCGGTATGCTTATTTTTAAAAAGTGAATTAAATCTTTGAATGCAGGCCTGTTTTTAATCACTGGCCATGTTTTAGCTACATATATTTATCTTCGTTCCCTTATTCTTATATTGGGTTGTATTGTTGAAATGGTTTCTTTTTATTTTTTTAGGTGACCTTTCATCTTTCCCTTTTTCTTCTTTTCAATATTACTATTTTCTAATGAGCAATCACAAAGTCAGGCGATGGTTTAGGCTTTTAGAAGGGTATTTAAATATAAGGACTCCATGAGGAAGAACCCAGATATTTATTATGTATGCAAAAATGGGTACTGCCAATATCCCTACCAATTAAGTCAATCGTTAATCCAGATTTTAATTTATGGGCTCATTTTAATGATATAAACAAGTGAACCTGGAACACCATGTCTTAATAGCAGTAAGATATTTAAGGAAAGCTGGTACCTATATCTAAATCATTCTATACAAAATGTGATCCACCAGGAGAAAAAGAATACTATAAACTATGCCTTATCCATAAATAATAATTATGTTCTTATTAGTATCATTATGATCATCTATTATTTATATTTCACTTATTATATGTCGTGCATTCTCCCCAAACACATTACATGGTTACAAAGTTCTAACCTTACAGAAATACTGCAGTGTTAACCCTGAAAAAGGACATGTGAAGATGGGAGGGAGCCAAACAGTGGCCTCCAACAAGGATTATCTTGTGGAAAAAAATTAATTGGCTATATTGGCAAAACCAAGATCGGAAGGTACAGGGAAACCAAGTTTGGCTCACTCCCATCTACACCAACTGGGCAGCAGATACACTTTCCATGGGGGCTGTGTTTATCCCTAAAGGTATTGAGCAACAGGGTTTTGTGACCAGCTCTCTAGAGAAGGATTCTGGCAATGAAGAAAGAGCCACCAACTCCAGAATTCTGGATAAAAGTACACTGTGAGTGTATGAACATCAAGAGGAGAGCTGTACAAATAAATGAAAGAATCAAAACACAGATGAATAATCTTAGAGCACAACACTTAGTAGGTGTCCGTCCTATAGCATTCATTATGCTCTACCTTGTGTGAAATCTATGTGTGTCCTTTTGTTTTCATTCCTAGTAGACAGTAAGGTCACTGAATCATGACTTACCACATTCTAAATATTAACGTTGGGAAAAGTGCTCAATTTCCTGTCCTGTAATAATGGAATCTATCACACAGTATTGTCACAAAGAAAACATGATTGTATATATAAAGGATTTAGCCTGATGCTTAGGAAGCAAAAAATAAAATTAATAGAGCTCTTAGTTATTGTTGCTACTATTATTTACTACCATTATTATTGTGATTATTACTGTGCCGCAGAATTCCTCAGGCTCAGAACCTTGATTTTATAGTCCAGTAAGTACCAATCAATAGCCATTCTGATATTCCAATAGATCGATTAAAGCAACAAGACTGTACCTGCCAACCTGTCAGTCTATATTATCCAGGGAGAAGGAAACAAACCCAAACCACTCAAGACTTCATCAAAGAAGCATCTCAATAAAATGTTTCCAGCATGCTTCTCTCATCAATAAAAAGAGAATATGGGGTGAGGAAAAGAAAAAAAAACAAATATTTTATTCCAGTCCGTTAAAAATTATTACTCTTTGATGCTTGTTGTATGGAAGACAAATGAACATACATTTCTCTCTTTGTGTAGTGAGCAAACTGCTATATACCTTTGAAATTTATTAACATTGTCTCCAATGTTCTTATGAAATTAGTGTCAAATTCACCTGAATGTGACTTCCAGAACAGCAGGCAGCAAGGTGGGCTTTTAAATTGCATGTGTTCAGGGGCACCTGGGTGGCTCAGTGGGTTAAAGCCTCTGCCTTCAGCTCGGGTCATGATCCCAGGGTCCTGGGATCAAGCCTCACATCAGGCTCTTTGCTCAGTGGGGAGCCTGCTTCATCCTCTCTCTCTGCCTACTTGTGATCTCAGTCTGTCAAATAAATAAATAAAATCTTAAAAAATATATATATTGCATGTGTTCAAACTGGTTAAATAAAGGCAAATTTCCATCCTGTATTTTACACCAATATTGTTCAAGCAATTTTACCAAGGGGTCTCTTCATTTTAAAGAGTATCTCAGGCCCACCACAAACGAAGGCCCTTTACATCTAGATCATTGGCTAAGAAAAGCCTTAATTTTTCAAGGAAGTCCTGAAGTACCTTCCTTGAGTCTGAAAAGTAATTAGAAAACCGGCCTTCATATCCAAACACCTTATATTATTAATGAACCCCCCCAAAGGGAAACTGATTTGATAAACTGACTTGGTCATGTCTTACAATAAGCTAGTGGCAAAACTTAGAACCTGTGACTCGTTCATTCATTCGTTTCTTGTTTATTGAGAGCTTTCCTTGAGTCCATTCTGTGGTAGGTTTCCTATATTTACTGTGCTTATTATTTTTGAAATTCATTCAATTTCCATTTGGCAATTATTCAGTTAATATCTAGGATGGGCAGGCACTACATTTGGTATAGTGTGTTGAAGTATGACAGTTGTTACCCACCACAAGCATTTAAAGGATAGTTGGGGATGTTCCGAGTACAGAGTTACAATAATTGGTAGCATGTAGTTATCACATAAAAAAGGAAGAGAATCTGAGAAGTTAATTTTGTAATTTCCTAAGCTATCTATAAAAAAAAAAATCTCCATCCAGTAACCAATCATCAAATCTGTTTTCATCATGTAGCGTGTACAAAGAACTAGGAATGTGATTAGAGAAATTCAACACCAGCTAAAAGTTTATAATCTAAGAAGCTGAGATGTACAAACAAGACATTTGTTTTACAACATCAGGACAATATTTACGTGCTGAGTGTAATGTAGCAATTTGTATGTTAGAGAGATAAGTCTCAGTGTGGACTGAATTTAAGAACCTGAGTGGGCTTCAAAGAAGAGGTAGAATTTGACCTTGAAGCATTTATTACTACATATATTGTACTAGAATCACTGGCATATTCCACTGCATCTGGATTTCTTGACATACGCTCATTGGGATAACTACATAAATAGACTTTCCCCCCAATTAATAGCTCATGAACAACTAGCACAAAATTACATTATAATTTCAATAGCCCCTGAAAGAGTCATTTAGCAGTTGAGCAGTTCATTGTCAACTGCTTTGTTTGTGACAATCCTGATTTTTCACCTATTAACTCAGGAATTTCAGAACTGACCAGATCTTCATCAATCTTGGCATATCCTTACACCAACTAAGTCTCTAAGAACTCAATTCGGCCTTTTCCACAGTGCCTCGACTTAACTTTCACCCAAGTCAGTGTCCTCTCCCTCCTCTGAACAAGGTAGTGGTCTGTATGTTTCACTTGAAAAATGCTTTATTATTATTTTTTTAACCTGCTATTTACATATGCCCCTACATGATTTATAAATGAATACCTTATCATCTATACTAGAAACTCAAGACAATAAAAGGCATAGCTTAGACCTAAATACAGTGTTCTGCTAAAGAGGCAGTTAATAGTTGCTGTTGTAATTTCATTGCAAAAGAGAGGCCCCCATGTGTTATAGATATACTAGTCAATGAGTAGGAGTTGACAGCCTACAACTTGTTATTTCTGATGCTTTATTCATTTAATCCTCAATTCTAGGAGAAGAAAGAAAGAAAGAAAAAAGAATGCAAAGCACAACATCTAACAGTAATATGATACCCATATTCTACTCCCAAGTATGCCACTAATTAGCTGTGCCATTTTGGATTTGGGTGTCAATCTATCATTCAGTCTACGTCTCCTTAATCCAACAGAATTGGCTGAAATCCTGCAAAAGATTCATTCTTCTGGGTCTTTATATATTACAAGAGTCAGCCAGGAACAAAATAAGAAAATGACTTTGTTTGGATTGTGTAATGGCAATATGAGGGTTGGAGGGAAGCCAACCATTCTTGAGCATTATTGCTCCAAAATATTTAGTTTTGGTATTGTAGCTCCTGGTAAGAAATCCATGCTACAAAGCAACATCTCACTCTCTCTTTTCTCTCTGTCCCTGTCTTTCTCCCAGACTCTCAAAACTAAAAATGAATTTTCACCAATCGAACCTTGCAACATGTGGTACGCTCTAACTTTCCTGTTCTATCTTATCCTACACTGCCCCACGACATCCTAGTCTACTTTATTCCACCCCATCCCGTTTCAATCTATTTCATTACATAAAATTGTAGATTTGTGGAACAATCAAATTGATTTTGTCCTGTCACCTTCTCTGGCTGCATGAGTTCGGTCACATTGTTAATTTATTCTAAGGATTAGTTTCCTCCTTTGTAGAATATGGATAATAATGTTCTATCTTTAGAGAGTTGTTTTTGGTATTAAACAAAATACTACAGCTAGCACTGTGCTTGGGGTTTAGTGTTCAATATATTATTATTATTTATTTATTTATTTGCCAGAGAGAGGGGGGGGGGCGCGCAGAGGCAGGCAGAGTGGCAGCAGAGGCAGAGGGATAAGAGGCTCCCTGTGGAGCAAGGAGCCCGATGTGGGACTCGATCCTAGGACGCTGGGATCATGACCTGAGCCGAAGGCAGCCGCTTAACCAACTGAGCCACCCAGGCGTCCCATGTTCAATATATTATTTTTATAGATGTTATTATTTTACTTATTTTGATTATCATAATACTATTATTACTTCTACTTAAGGGCTTTTGGGATTTTAAGTTATGCTAGATTCTCATACATATGATATAGACTGCTAAATTAGGACATTCTTCAGTTTTTAGTCAGTTGGAAGGGGAAAAGGAAAAGAAATGAATAGAATTGGTCCATACATTTCCAGACATCATATACTCAATATTACTTTGTTTTTGGTTAACTCTGAGGACTTTTGATTTAGTACTTAATCTCCATGGTGATTAAGGGATGTGGAAAATGATAATACTGGCATTTCATTTAGATGTTTCCGTGAGGTGACATATATGACAGATTCATTCTTCTAACTTAACTGTGATGAAAGTCATCTCACCTCCTATTAGTGGGAGAAATAGGAACAGAAGCATGTGGTTTCCCTCACCCCTAATATTTGTACCAGAGGAAAGATATTAACTAAAAAAAACAAACTTATCTTCTGATTTTTTTTAACAATTCTAGTTTGAAGATCAAATCACTGCTTACATAAGAGGCTATAAGCACAAGTCTCATATTTTTATTTCCATCTTTTTTTAGATGATTATCTTTCATGATAAAATTATCTTTAATGACAAAATTCATGATTCAAGGACATTTCCAAGTAAAATATAAACCTTAGAAATAAAAGGTATATACGTGGTATCACATTTCTTTTCGTATTCATACTCCTAGGAAGCAGAAAATAATTTGTTTACTACTCCTGCCATGGCTTAATAGGAAACTGAGTATGTTCGCACACAAAAGCAAAGAATAATACCAACTGCTCAGCAGGAGATAAAGTGACATGATTTCCCCAGGTGGAGTTTATCGTTGTCTTTTGATCACTCAAGAGACTAAATTTTTTTTTTTTAATTTAAACTGATCTTGCTTGCTTTCAATCTTACTCCACTGATCCTGTAACTCCTTCCCCCCTCTCTCTCTTTGTACTAATTTAAATATGGACCTTCTTTTAATCACCACGTGTGCCATCGGCATCCACATTTCAGAAGACATCTTCAGCGCACTCACGGAGTGCATCACACTTGTTTCATTTTGTTAATTGAATGAATCTCAACCTCCTTATCTGCCCACTGCACTTTGCATTTTCCGATTATAAAGTTATCCTTCGCAAAGTCTTCTCTGCCAATCAGAAGGGTAAGAATCTCGCTTCTATTATCTCTCAAAACACAGGACTGGTCTTTAACTAAATCCCCAGGTTTTCAGACCTCAATGGTGGCAGTGAAAAGAGCTAATATTGAGTGCCTACTACATATCAGGCTAGACATGCACAGTGTTTAGTCTTCAAAACAGTCCTATGATAAGAAAACATTACACTCACTTATAAAAGGAGATGATGGAAGCAAAAAAAAAAAAAAATATATATATATGTATATATATATATATATATATATATGTATATATATATACACACATACACACACACATACATATATAAAATTTATCAAAAGTCATGTGCTGGTTAAGTCGTTGAGGTGGAGCTTCAGAGTCCATACTTGGTCCTTGAGCTGTACCGTTGGTACTAGGGAAACACTGGCTTACAACCTGGTCCTTTTTTTCCCTTTTTTCTTTTTCCTGTCAGAGAGTTCTTTGAAGGCCTTAATATTCTGGGTTGTCCAGATATGGGGGGGTGTGTTAAATCTGAAATGGTTCTAAGCTGTGGGAAGCCCTTTCCCTAAACTCCAGTTCTAGAAAGGTTTAGAAGACAACCAAGAATTAGCAGTCTGTAGACATCCTGACTCTACCGTGGAAAAGCTGAAGCCAGGGGGCCTTGAAAGCTTCCTCCCACTAGTGGAAAATGATTTTAGGTCTCTTGTCTTTGCATACGCAGCTAAATACACACACACACACACACACACACACACACACACACACACCCAAAATAACAGCAACAAATACCCTCTCACATAGAGTTCTGTTAGTAACCTGACCTGTGGAAAACCATGAATCGAAGACTGCCTCAGTGGTAGTTGTGTACGGTGACAGCTTTGTGGAAAGATGTTTCTCGTGCTTCCCTCCTCCCCCCTTGCTAGAATGTGCCCTGCTTTCCCATCCTTCCCCAGCTACACAAACCATTCTTCCTTCTTCTGGGCCGAACCCCTATGTCACCTCCTCCACAAAGCTTTTTTTAACACCTCCTCACCCCCAGTTCTCTTTCTTTGAGTTGTCCCCGACACTTTATTCATGTCCTTAAAATAGTGCCTATCACAGCGCATTACATACTTCTCCCTCTACAGACCAGGTTTCTCCACCTCAGCACTACTGACTTTTGGGGCCATATAATTATTTTTTAATTGTGTCACCCTGTGAATTGCAGGCAGTTTAGCAGGATTCCAGGTCTCGACCCACTAGAGGCCTGTAGCCTCTCCCCCGAAAATCAAGTGTGTCTATAGATTTGTCAAGTTTCCCCTGAAGAGAGGGCAGGATGGTTCCGCTCCCAGTTGGCAACTCTGCTTTAGATCCTGGGCTCCACAGGAGCGGTGACCCTACTTTCTCTCATCCCATACACCTGGGAGTATCAAGTCCATCGTAAACAGTTAATTAAGACATGTTGGCTGGAATTAAATGCCTCTCATTTGCAATAACTACATACTGCATTATAAAATGCACTAAATTCACACTTTGTTCAAAAGTGAAACAAACATGACTGCTAAATTAAACTCTGGTTCAAGGAAAGTGAGATCAAAAGCCACCGATGTCAGAGCAGAAAAAACACTTTTCTGGCTCTGTAAGAAATCCAAAAAAGCATATATGTATTACATACATATACCCATAAACATAATAACCTTTCCTGAAAAACCACATTCAGAAAACCAGATGAAAGTAATCTAGCATCTCTAAATACATCATCCCTAACATGCTTTGTTCACTGAAATATGCAGTGAATTGCTGTGACGTCCCCTCCAGCCCCCAACAATGACCCATTCATGAGAAAAGGTAATGCTTATTTTGAAATTTCAGAATCGGAGGGACTTGATCAAATAAAGAGGCACAGACAGTATGATATTGCCTTTCTTCCTGATAAGATGCTCATCTCTTCCCAATTTAGTGCAGAACAATTTAAAGTCATCCAACTTTGCTTATTTCTGTCAATTAGTTAACCACTTATTTGGCCTGCAAAGCAGAACCACTGTGATCATAGTATCAGTTTGTGATGAAAGACTTTTTCTCACCTCAGAAGTGAACGGGCCCTGCACATTCTCCTTTATTTCCTGAGCTGCGTTTTTAATTAAAGTTCCAAAAGTGAGATAGATCTGTCTTTCGTCGTAGTATCAAATCAATGAAAATCTGCTATTCTCACTGGTATACTGTATGTAACAGCAGTGCCTCTGGCAAGCTGGTGATTTTTGCAAGAAAGAAATGCAAAAACAAGACCAGCCCCTCCTGAGCAGTGAGAAAGGAGGTCACTGGGCACTAACATGCATGATCTCCCAGAAACTGTGCAAGACCTTAATATCAGTAGCCGTGTTTTATTGGTCGTCTCTCTTTGGTTTAAGATACATTGATTCAACTTTTCGTCACAACATTGTGAGATAGTGATTATTCTTGCCCCTATAAGGAGGAAGTGATTCGTTATCAAGACAACTGAAAATTGCGTGATGTCATCTAACTACTGGCTAAGTGGAACAAAATTCACCCCAGGATGCTTCTCAGGGACAAACAGCAAGCACCAGAGAGGATAGGACAGTTCCTTTCACACCCAGGCCCCCACCAAATAGCAGCCACATTCATATTCAAATTTACCATCTGAGATAGTTTCCGAGTCCTCACTTCCACACCCCCTACCCGCTCAGCCCCAGTCCCCAAAGGCAGGCAGAGAGGAAAAGAAAAGTTATTGAAATGCAAAAGATTGTGCCACTAAAGAAGAATTTCATTCTGCCGGGGAGGGGCTTATATACCTGAGATAAGAAACAAAGTAAGAGCACTTTTACCTCCACATTTTACACCAGGGGTTCTCCTTTTCTCTGGTTTCTGTTTAAAGAGCCAGGAAGCCAACAAGTTAATTTAAAAGAGCTTACATCTTGTGTTACACAGACTGTGCTCTTTACACTGCTTTGACAAATGTCATTTTCTGCTATTCTTACTGCAGCATTTTGTGCTGTGATACAAAAGAGGTCGCATGCTCACCTGGGCCCTTATTTTCTGCATGCATCTTGGAGGGGTCTCTTTCAAGTTTAGTGTTAGAAGGTTTGTTTGGGATTTGGTCCTGACTTTTTATTTTTTTTTTAAGATTTTATTTATTCATTTGAGACAGAGACATGCACACACAGAAAGCACAAGCAGGGGGAGAGAGGGGGAAGGGGAGAAACAGACTCCCTGCTGAGCTGGGAGCCCAGTGTGGGGCTCCATCCCAGGACCCAGAGATCATGACCTGAGCCAAAGGCAGATGCTTAACCATCTGAGCCACCCAGACGCCCCACTGTCCCATCTTTAACTAGACATGAACATAGCTTCACTGAGCTTTAGTGAATCTTGATACTTAGAGTCAACCTACTCTTTTCTGTGTCTCTATCTATCTATCTATCTATCTATCATGTATCCATCTTGTCTATTTCACAGAATCAGAAGACTCAAGTATGAAATGTTACAGGTAAAAGCATCGTGTAACCCATAAGATATTATTCACATCTAGAGACCAAGCAATTATGTACAACACACACACACACACACACACACACACTCACATTGTACCCCAATAAATAGATGGCCTTCAAGACAAATGGATCTTACCACACACTTTAGAATTCCTAGTCAGTGCAGAAAGAGTCCATTTTGTTCTGATAGGGCTGTGAAAAGGTCAAGTATTGATTTAGCTTTCCAAGAGGAGACAAAAAACGAAAAGCCCTTTTTGAAAATATTTACTACATTTTGCTTTCATTCAGGATTTCTGTGCAGAGTAGAAATGGTTTGAAACTCATAGGATGGCAAAGATAAAATGGCCCAGTTTATAAATGTGGGCTTTGGGATCCATTTTACTTGTCCCAGTGACCTTTAATACACAAAATGGAAAACTCCTATATTATTGCAGTAGAGAACATATGAGGAATGAAAGTAAAGCAATCAAAAGCTTTATGCAATTCATATATTAAAATATATGGCATGTTTGATGTTTAGTGATAAATAATGTTTTGTCAAAGCACTTTCATATAGACATATCATTGCAAAAAACATCAATACTTTCTTTTTGACAAATAGAAGACTGTTGACTCATCTTCCCAGACTTTCATTGCCTCTTTGCTATTAAATGAAATGTTTGCCCAAACAATTTAATGATGTCTGCTGAAATTTTAGGAATGTCTGTGATGGAAGAGAAAATAACTTTGTAACAGAAGAAATTGCACAGAATCCTCAAATGAATAAAATGTTATTTGGCATTTATGCACAGAGTAGCAATGCCTAAATATTTTTATTGTGGTTGCAAACATATTTGTGCTTAATTCCAAAGTTATCATTCACCTAGATTCTCAATCTATACTTCTACATTCAAATACCTAAGCCCACTTCTGGACTAAGAAATTCAACAGGAGTTGTAAAAGATTTTACAGTATGTTGGACTTTATAATAGTATTATTAGAAACCAGAGGTATTCCAGAACACTACCAAAAATAATCTCCTATTGTTTGTTTGCTTGTGTACTTGGTGTTTTCGACTAAATAAATCAACCAAAAAAACAGGTTGGTATGCAGAGCTGGTGTAGAATCAGGTATATCTTGTTTTGCTTCCTCAGTATTTCTAGCTGAGGGACCTAATACATGTTACTTAACCTCTGTAAGTCTCAATTATCTTATCTACAAAAGGAGAACAAGAGTACTATCCCTAAAATACTCAGGATGATCAAATGAGATTACCAAAGTAAATGAGTTCCTTCACTGCCCTGCTCTTACTTCTTTTCAAAGTATTAAGGTGCACATGGTTTGTTCTTGGTAAGGGAGGTGATGAAAATAAGCTGATTTACAGATCATTGAAACCTAACCCTGAAGATGCACTATCGTCCAGTAACTACCCATTGCCTTGGGTTCAGATTCAGCTGAGGGACCTTGTATGAGTCATTTAAAGGTTCTTGGTCTTAGATTTCTCAACATTAAAATGGGAAAACATTGATATATTTTATTGTGTTGTTATAGAATTAAGTGAGTTAATACTTATAACGTGCTTAATATATTACAGTATTATTTTGAGGTATTTTTCCATTATAATGATGTTACTCCCACTATATAATTTGTCATAGTAATAAATCATGCCTTTTCTCCCTTGTGTTAATCTAGAAAGCAGAATATCACACTGTGAAATGAATTCAATCTCTCTTTATCTAATCTTTAAGGTAGATAGAGAAAACAGTTATCTAGTGAGCAAGCTCAATTCCAGGGGCCAATCTTTTCTGATCTTCCCTGTTTCTTTACAGGAGACAGTTGGGTCATGGTTGGGTTACCAAGTATGACTGCCAGTGCTTCCAGTCCTTAAACTGGCAAAGTCCCAAGCCACCAAAGCCCCCAAACAAGGCCCCAAATTGTCAAGAACACATTTTCATAAAGATAAAAAATTATCCTAGCTCTTACTGAAAGGACAATACGGTAAGTCCTATCCGACCAGTACAATGACGTTAGTTGTTTACGCTTCAGTTAAAATGAGGATTTGAAAGCTGACTTTGATAGATATTAGAGAAGAGCACAAGGGCACTGAAGGTCTGAATGAAATAAAGTAATGCCATTAATTGCGAATAAGCAGAATGGAAAGAGGTTAGACAGGAAGTTTTGAGCAATCTGCCACTTCTTTTGGGGTGCCTGGGTGGCTCAGTGGGTTGGGCCGCTGCCTTCGGCTCAGGTCATGGTCTCGGGGTCCGGGGATCGAGTCCTGCATCGGGCTCTCTGCTCAGCAGGGAGCCTGCTTCCTCCTCTCTCTCTGCCTGCCTCTCTGCCTACTTGTGATCTCCGTCTGTCAAATAAATAAATAAAATCTTAAAAAAAATAAAAATCTGCCACTTCTTTCTTTCCCTCCCTCCCTTCCCTCCTTCCCTTCTTCCTTTTAAATTTTATTTATTTAACACACAGAGAAAGCACAAGCAGGGGGAATGGAAGAGGGAGAAGTAGGCCTCCGGCTGAGCAGGCGCCCAGTGTGGCGGCTAATCCCAGGACCCTCAGATTGTAACCTGAGCCGAAGGCCGACAGTTAACCAACTGAGCTATCTAGGCACCCCATTTTTAAAAAGATTTATTTATTTATTTATTTATTTATTTATTTATTTATTTGCGAGAACACATGCACATGATGGGGAGGGGCAGAAGAAGGGGCATCTATGTTATTTCTAGAAGAGCTCAAAAGCTCTCACTCTATTTATTCATTCCTTAGGCATAATTCTAATATTCTTGAATACCTACGTTTCAAGTACTACCACTGGTTGACTTCCGCTCTGAGATGCATAATTGTCTTAGTTACCTTGGATATGGCTTGGAACCACTCACACATTCTGGAAAGCCAAATCTGAGAGCTAACAACAGAGAATTGTTAGTAAAGCTATCTGGCTATCTAGAGAGCAGGGTAAATTTGCAATTAGGATAGAAAACAATCTGATTCATGGTGGTGGGGGGAGGGCCAATGATCCCAGCTTTCGGATAACATAATTGTGAGTTCAAAGCTAAGATCACCACCCATAATTAGAGTCACACTGAACAAATTACTTAATGTCTAAGCCTTGATTTTCTATTCCTGGAACTGGAGGTAATGATAAAAGTCCTACAGGGTTGTGAGGAGGGTTTGGAAGGATGTTTGTAGAGAACATTATGGTAGAGTGCATGGTATAATTCTCTTTGCTTCGCTCACTGCCTTACACAATCCAAATACAGGATCCTGGCCTCTGCAGACTTTGATATGCTCAGCACAAAGATACAACTGGAAAAGAGCAGATACTCTTAAGTAATTATGTGAACGTATGCATGACCGAATTAGTGAAAGAAGCAGCAAGTAATTTATAAATCAACCCATCAATTACACAACCGCAGGAAGTTGTGATAGCCCTTCATTCTATCTTCTCTTACTAAATATGAAATGGTAAAGGAGTCACGACAGCAGATGGAGAATGCTCCTTATCTTTACAGCCAGGATCTTAATTTAGTAGGTACAAAGATATCAGGCTGAGAAATGTGCTCCTAGGTACTCTGGCAGAAAGCAGGAAGTCATTTTCTGTAGACCTGTGCTTTAGCCTCAGCCACAGTTACTCACTCTCTTTTATAAGGAGGAATTCATTTATGTCTTTGGGAGACAGATGTATCAAGCCATTGGGTGTTTCTGCCAATCACCTCCTGCCAAAGCCCTGATGTTTTATTTCATTAGTGCAAGCACTTTCCATTAATTTGGATACTGTTTAAGAGTGTTAGTTCCAAAGGACATTGCTTTTTGGCTCTTCTTTTTTGAAGGACTATTTAATACATTACTGCAATGAATTGACTCCTTGCCAAGAAAAAAGCAATGGCCGCCCAATTCTAATCAGTTTCTGACAATACGATCCTAATGTTTGGCTCAATGATATGTTTATTGTGCTTTACCTGGAACTGACAGAAACAAATCAGAAGAATGCTACTGGCTGCATAAAAAAGACTAAACAAAACACATCCCAGTGTTTTCCTTCCTTTCTTCCATCCTTCCTTTCCTCCTTTATTTCTTACATAAAACTAAGAATGTGGGGTGCCTGAGTGGCTCAGTGGGTTAAGCCTTTGCCTTTGGCTCAGGTCATGATCCCAGGACCCTAGGATCGAACCCCACATCAGGCTCTCTGCTCGGTGGGGAGCCGGCTTCTCCCTCTCTCTCTGCCTGCCTCTTTGCCTACTTGTGATCTCTCTCTGTCAAATAAACAAAATCTTTAAAAAAAAAAAAAAAGAGTAAAAAACTGTCCCCCAAATCTCCACTAAGCCTACCTTTCTTAATTGTATGCTCAAACCAGTCACTAGCAAAGGAAATGAAACAACCATGATTGTTTCAGATGAGTCAAGACCCACTCTTTGAGGTTGCCCTTGAGAGCTGCATGAAGGAAAGTTTCCTTAGGAAACTAGAAAGAATGGGGATATGAATACATGTATTTTGGCATCAACAGTATCTATTACATTTGACATATAGTAGAATACTCTTACATTCTTCTTTTTTAAAAAGATTTTATTTATTTGACAGAGACATCACAAGTAGGTAGAGAGGCAGGCAGAGAGAAAGGGGGAAGCAGGCTCCCCACCGAGCAGAGAGCCCCATGCAGGGCTTGATCCCAGGACCCTGGGACCATGATCTGAGCCCAAGGCAGAGGTTTTAACCCACTGAGCCACCCAGGCGCCCCAGTTTTCCTTACTCTTAAAAGACTCAAGGAAGACAGAAACTCTTCTGTCCTGGGCTCACTCATGTCTGGATGTGATGTCCATGACCGCTGTAATCTCTTGTGACCATGGGGGTGGGGTGGGGTGTGTGACTGAAGACCAAGGTGACAGGCAGACAAAAGCAGAGCAAAATGATGGGAACGTGTTTGTCCTTGATGCTGCTATTGAACCACTGAGATAAACCAGAAGCTGCCTTCCTCTGTATGTCCTGTGTTATGTGAAAATAAATTTCCCTGGTTTTTAAAAGCCAGTAGAGACAATTATTATTAAAGCCCACACCAGGCCATGGTAGAACATCAACAGAGGCTATGAATCTGTAATGCCATTAGCCCTTCAAGAATTCTGGAATTACCAAGTGAGTTCCTCTGTATAGTTAAATATTACTGTAATGTGCCTGTCTCCTAAAAATAGCAAAATTGAGCATTGTGATTCATTTGTCTCATGCTTCACAGTCTCCTCGTGAATCTTTCATCTCCACCTGCAATTATAGTGAGGGGTATCTTTTAGAGTGATGAATCCTACTTTCTGGTCCTCAAGCTTAGATCTGGACCCAATCTAAATGCTCAAATACTTGTATGAACTTGTTCCATCCATAGCTGGGAGTTTTGAAAATAAAAATCCACCTCAAAAACAATTTCTGTCTCAACTCCCTCATTTTTCCAACAAAGGTTTGCTTTTCTCATATGCATTTGGGGAGTGATAATGATTTGAACTATCCGGTTGCAACAACGTGTATATATACAGGGCAGTAATGTATCTAATTAATTTCATGTATGTTGCCTTTTTTCCACCGACTAGAATTTAAGATCCCTAGAAATAATTCCTATATTTTCATTATATAACTTGCAGTCTCTAGCACAAAGCTACTTATAGAGAAAAGGTGCAATCATATTTCATGACCAGTTAAGTTACCAAACACATGGGGAAATAACAAAAACCTCAGCACCTTTTTCCCCTCTACCATGAATGTTTAAACTTTTATTAAGTCTCCAAGTACATTTGACTCTAAGCTAAATCTAGTCTGAGTAGGAAGAGTGAAAAATCCTGTATTCTTCCAAGCTGCTTACCATGTGCCAGGCACTGTTAAATCTATGAACTTCTTTAATCATTGTAATGACTCTATTTCATCCTAACGTTGCCCTGATTTTGCAAATGAGGTACCCCAAGTGCAGAAAGTACAGTGACTTGCCCAAGGTCTCACAGCTTACCAGTCCAGTGACAGAGCCGGAATTTAGGGAAGCAGGCTGCCTTGCAGTCTTGACTCTAAACATATACCCATCACACAAAGATGTCCTGTTCTCCATAGGTCATAGAATTACAAAAATTACCAAAAAAAAAAAAAAAAAATCAAGGGAATACTTGTGCAAAGGGCATTCCTGAGAGATGACAGGGACGAGTATCAAACACTACCATTTATATAACCAAATTACCATTGAAATTACTATGTAGGAGTAAGCAACAATAATATGTACATAAGCAACCACTGGCATTCATCACTTTTCTTCTCCCCACATCATTATTTTTTAAATCAATTTTGCCTCTTTCTAGAAGATAACCAGAAAAAAATGCAAAATGCATGCATACACAATATGACTAACAAAAGATACAGAGGAAGCAAGTCTTTAATAATATATAGTAAATTTAAAAAGAAAAAAAAAAAAAGAGACACTGACTGTTCTTGGTAGGAGTGAAGAACAATTAAAGTTCCCTGGGATTTCTCTCTCTCTCATAAAATAGTTCCTCCAAAATAGGTAGGTTATGGTTAGGTTTTATCAGAAGAAAAGACCATTTGTTGTGGCTGATATGTTTTCCAATGTTCAGGAAAGGCAGCACAAGGCAATATTCGGTGAGGTAGCAAGTATGTGCGCCTTTATTGGAAGATCATAGAAACCACTTTCATCTTGACAAGCCAACATTTAGCAAGATTATGAGTCTGGAGGATACAAATAAGTTTCAAAAGTGATGAGATATGGAAAGGGCATGATACTAATAGGTTCAATTATAGGAAACATGCTTGAACACAGAGACCATCACCACATAGTACTGGACACAAAAATTTCATGCAATGATGAAGCTAAAGAAAAGGGCTTTTTTTGGTCAGGCATTGAAATCTCCCAACATAGACCCAGTGGATCTAGCTACTCACCTCCCCCTCCCCACCCCAGAAAAACAAAACAAAACAAAACACAACTGAAACCCGAAACAAAACAAAACAAAATACAGATGCTATATAACTCTCTGAATATAGTAGAATCTCAATAGTATTGATGTACTAGTCACTACCATATTAGTTTCAGAAGTAGGAAATAAAACAGTTAGGAAAAGCACAAGTTCTGTGCAAGCCCATCTGAATTCCACACTCCTGTGAACATGGGATCAGTGATTTCAAACAAATTTCATAACAAAGTTGTCCATAAAAAGAAGACAAAACTGACAGGTTATTTTGAGGGTTAAAGAAGCTAATACATCATGATAGAAATGGCTCATGTTTTCCTCCTGTGCATTTTTCTCTTCTTCCTTTCGGTACCCCTGGAGGAGGGATGCTCTGTTGCCCAACTTCAAGGGCCACCATCACATAATAACCTGCAGGAATGTTTCCTACATTTTGGCAGAACACACAGCTACCCAGCAGGAGTCTAGCCTCTCTTTCCTCCATGGCAGGAAAGTCTGTTCATGCAGCTACGTTCTGAATGACAGAATGTGAGTCTAAATGATGTACACTTCTTCAGGGTCACGTTTGTAAATGAAGCCGTGAGTCTTCAAGTCTGACAGCTGGGCATAGTTTTGGAGAGCCAACACCATGCAGAGGAACACCAAGCCAGACAGGACTGGGAACAACCACAAAGAGGGAACCCAGGCCCAAGAGGCTACTGTGAAGAGGTTCACCCCCACGGCCTAGTCCGCCTATCTATGTGTTATCAATGCGAGAGAAAAATGAAATCTAGATCTTCCTTGATTCATTGTACTTTAGGTCTCTGTATAATAGCAGCTGGGGCTGGTTCCTACTGAATACCTACGTGTAAAGAACTTAGAACTGTGCTTGGCCATAGTAAGCTCTCATTAAATGTTAGTTTCCAACTCAGTAAGTGAAAGAGCCAGTATTTGAAAACAGAGAGCACTGTGTGCCTCCAAAGCCCACAGAGACTGAAAAGGGAGAATTACTTGCAAGAAGCATGTCAATTGCCAACACTTTAAAAATCCCTTATCATTAAACGTTCCCCCCCCATATTCCCCAATTTTCAGTGTTAATTCTCAATTCAAAATCATGATTTAAAAAAATGGTTAAAAAAAAAAAGAAGGCATTGAATTTAACTTGGCGAATAACTTTAAATTCTTGAACGCTTGCATTTTCCCTCTTTCACCTTTGCATGTGAGAAAAATAAGGGTCAAAAAAGAACTAAACACATTATTCAAGCTGAGTTTTCTGTTAGATATAAAGGACTTGCATCCTTCGGACCATAAAAGATGTTTTGTTGTTGTTGTTTGTTTGTTGTTTTGTGTACTGATGAATATATGTAGGCTCTCCCTGAAGAGCCAAGTCTGCAACCTGATTTGGATGGGAATACCTATGCCATCATTCTTTCTCCCCTTTCAGCGCTTACCTTGGGCAAAACTGCCAAGAAGAGGAATTTTGGCTGCAGGATAAATCGTGCTTGCTGTTTCAGAGCCTGTTCTCATTTCCTGTTTAGTCCAGGGAAAGAGTGGGGGCACTCCCCACATCATTTTCCAGGTCCCTGCCTGCCCACCTCTGGAAATTCACAGATTCGAAACATACACAGACCACCCATTCCTACATATATGGCGTGACTAATAGGCTACTTCGGGGAAACAGAGAAACACATTGTCCCAGATTGCTTTACAACACTGAATTAAATAGCTAAAGGTTAGGGTCTCATGCCACACATTTAAATGGCAGTCCAAGCAGTTTTTGTTCTGGGAACAACTGGGAAATCTGTTGTTCTGAAGGCAACATAGATTTAAAATAAAGCCTTCTCTTCTTCTGCTCACTCCCCCTCCCAACTCTAGCACAATTAATGCTTCCTCCTTCCATTTTCCCATAGCACTTTGTGCAACATTCCATCGACATTTCTTCCATTGTGCTATAAATATCCACTCCCATGTCTTTTTCCCAGAGAAGGCACTGTAGGTCTGTCTTTCATTATCCTCTTGGCATGATTGATCTCATTACTTTGCCCTTTTACTTTGCCTCATGCATTTCCTGTTCATGCTTTCCAGTGTCATTTTATTATTGCAGCTGTTGAAGTAATTTAAATGTGCTTTGAAAATATACATAATGTCAGGAAACTTATTTTTCAAAGGGAACAACACAGATTTAGACACTTAAAAAAGGGCTTCAATTTCGCCTTGCCTCCTGAATCTGCCATAGGTCTACATTTTTCGTTATTTCCTTTTGCAACCCTAAAGTGTCTCAAATTAAAAAACCACACTTCAGCTGAAGTCACAACCAATGAAGAAGATTAAATTGTTCGCTTTTCTGGAGGACAGACGCAGCAGGTTTCAAATATTTTAGCAAAACTCAACTCCTAACAGCACTAATGGTACCATTTGGCACTAATGCATTGTCAGGAATTAAATCTCAATAGTAGAGTTAGGAGCAAGGAAAAAAAAATATCAATAAAATTCAGCTCAGGCAGACAAGTATGTGGTCCGCATTCGATGGAGGGATTAGATGCATACATAAATAAACCATTAAAATCCTCCCGCTAGGAGTCTGCCCAATTCATGGTGATTTGAGTTGCTGCGGGGGCAATGGCAAATCTAAACATAATTTGTTTGTTTGCAGGATGAGAAGAAGAATTTGACAGATTTTAAATATATACAGATAATCCATTTCTACATTTTTAGAATGATAAATATGATATTTCAGTAAAAATTTGCAGCACATTTTGCAACTTGTAAAAAAAGAAAAAAAATTAAACTACTCTGATCAGGTCCTAGTCCACAGCACCCCCTAAATTCTTTGGCAAGTCTATCACGTCTTATACTGAATACAGTATTGCTAAAGGTATAATGAATGGGAAAGGAAGGAACACACATTCATTGAATCCTGGGCATAGGTATCTTATGAAATCTTTACAGTCACTGTCTAAGACAAGCCTATTAACCTCATTTAAAGATGAAAAAGGAATTAAGAAAGGAGTCATATCTTTCCCAACAGAATGTAGCTGGTAAATAAAAAAGGAGACCAGATTCAGCCCAAGATTGCTTTGGCTCTAATATCCATGTACTTTCCATTGTCTTAGACTGGTTGACATAAAATTCACTTCAGAATGTTTTTATTTCAGAACATGAACAGCTTCCTTTGTGTCTGAGACACACACACACACACACACACACACACACACACAAGCACACACACATGTGCATATGCACACATCACTCATACTCTCTTCCTTGTCACAGCTCAGATTAAGTTTTACTTTCATCTTAAAACCTTCCCTTTTTTGACCATCCATGGCATGTACTGCTTTTATTACACAACTCGGTTGTTCGGAACATACCTTCACTGAGGGATTAAGTAACTACATCTTCGAACTAGTTTTGTATCCTCAGACAGAGTATAATAATCCTCAACCTAAGAAATACGTCGAGCTTCACTTATATGCTCAATGGCATGCATAATAATCTTGGCTCCTAATCAGTGTTTAATCAGAAGTTAGTAATTTACTGAGTTACTATTACTGAATTAGATAATATTAATGAGGGGTGCTTTATTCCACACCTTAGAGCTTTCAATGTAGTTGAGTACAAATATGTTTCATAGGAAGTTATTGTGTTTAAATGAGGTGCTTAATGGGACCTTGTGGGGGCTCTTTTGTGTGAAACTAATCATTATACCTTAAGGTATAATATCTTCAAGTATTAAGTTTGTTTCAAATGGGAGTAGAACTACACACTCAAAAGAAAGTAGGGAAATATAAAATGAAGTTCAATGAAACGAATGTTAGGTTTGAATCCTGAAAAGTGTGATAGACTCCCCATTCCCAGGAACATATTTAACTTTCTATAATCATTGGCTTTGTGTTTCATAAACTCTCTACTTCAAACCTCCATTGCTTTTCCTGCTCCTTTTCATCTGGAGGTAAAATTGTATAGCGACAGCAAGTCAATAAAAGGAAGAACAATTCAATCTTTCAAGAGAATGGCATGGAACTTCCTAGTAAGCAAAGGACACTGGACCATTGTATCACCAAATTTCCATTCAGTATAGGAAAGAGCAAGGATACCGTTGTGGGAGAGAGTGGAATATTTTATCCTAAATCCTTTCCTACTAGGTGCTGACGTCCTTTAAACACAAATAGTGCTCTCTACTTGGCTGATGACTTATCAAAGCACCTAGTACCTGATTTTTTATAAGGGGAACTAATATCATTAACTATTACAACTAAAGACACTTCAAAGTGAGATCCAAGAGGGTCTTGGTTCATGTTGTCTCAACAGACATTTTCATCAAGAAAACTTGGAAAAAATCTGATGCTTCCTAAATTGAGCACACATAACAAACTGCTCTGTGATTCTGACTGTACATTAGGGAAATGCCATGTATGGTTTATATTTTTTTATAATTTTATGTGGAGCTCTAATATTCATCGTAAAATTGTCTCATTCTGAACAGCATTATATATTTAAGAGAAGACAAGATGGGGAAACATTGAAAACATAAATAAACATTCTTTAGGAAAACCCTATCATTTTCAGAGACTGGATTCGTATTTATATAACATCAAACTGTGGCACTGGCAAGGAGATCAGGAAGAAAATAAAATGGGTTTAAAAATACGACTTTTAACACATGACATTTTGGGACCCATATGGAGATTCTATTTAGGACCATGATCATCAACACAGGCGATATGTGCTTCAGGATCACTCCTGTGTATGCTCGTACACAGGATCCATCCCTAGAGACTCTGAATCAGCAGGTGAAGCTCTTGTAGGGAACAACTTGACGTTTCCTCTGGAGATCTCCATGCATGGGAAGGATTGAGAACCACGGGTCTAGAGACTCTCGGCACAATCACTTAAGTATCTTCCTTTACCAAGCCCTGTTGTTCTCAACCCTTTTGAAAGCTGTTTTGAATTCTGTACTTCTCAGCTTTCACCTTCTGAAGGATGAAGCTAATATTGGTACTTAAAGGCTCTGTGTTTTAGATAGAACCTTAGCTTACAGGCCTCAAACAGGATTATTGAGAATTTATTTAAAATCTACAGCTGATGTTGCTAGCTGAGTTTTCAGAGTCTCATCCCAGGGGCCCCCTCTTGCTAGAAACATGCTATTTCTCATAATGAGACGTAATAGCAGTGATATCCAGCAGTCAAGTCAGCATAAAATGTCTCTTTAGCCTAAAAAGGTCTTCCACTAAGAAGAATGTGTTGAGGGGCACCTGGGTGGCTCAGTCTGTAAAGTGTCTGCCTTTGGCTCACTCAGGTCATGGTCCCTGGGTCTTAGGATCAAGTCAAGCATCTGCTCCCTGCTCAGTGGGGAGCCTGCTTCTCCCTCCCCCTCTACTGTTCCCCCTGCTTGTGCTCACTCGCTCTGACAAAAAACCAAATAAATAAAACCTTTTTTAAAGGGTGTCAAAAATAAATACCATAAAGAATAATAGTAGTTAACATTTATTGGATCCTTACTATATGCCAAAGAGTCTGCTAGGTGCATGCTCTTTTTCATTTAAGGATAAGAGAATGGAGTGAGCATTATTCTTATCCCTATTTACAGGGACTGTTATTATGCTGATTTGCTATTATCTCTGTTTATGGGGAAGAAAGCAATATTTAGGAAATCCAGTTCGAAGGGAGCTTGAAGTGATAACATGCGATGATGAGGGACTCTGAAGTCTGTCTTGCTTCAGACTTGATCTTCCACATCCCACCATACTACTCCTAACGGATTATCGCCACTCCTCTGCAACACTGACAAAATAAAACTAATGAAATCCCATCATTTCTTTCTCTTAATTGAATTGGAGTTCTGTTTCACTAAATGCTACGCAATATGGGCACACCTCAGGTACTACCTACAGATTCAAGACCATGGCAATAAGGCAAATATTGCAATGAAGCAAGTCAAATGAATTTTTTGGTTTCTTAATACACATAAAAATTATGTTTAGATATAAATATAATACAGTATAATCTACTGTAGTCTAGTCAGTGTACCATAGCATCAAGTCTACAAAGCCATGGCTGTTAAAATTAAAAATTAAAAAATTAAAAATTAATTAATTAAAAATTAAATTAAAATGCTTGATTAAATTATTAATTAAATCAATTTTAAAATGCTGATCGCTAAAATTGCTAACCATCATCTGAGCTCTCAGAAAGTCATCTTTTTGCTGGTGGAGGGTCTTGCTGCTAGCTGATCAGGATGGCGAGTGCTGAAGTTTGGGGTGCCCGTGGCCATTTCTTAAAATAACACAACAATGAAGTCTGCTGCATTAACAGATGCTTCCTTTCAGGAATGTTTCCTCTGTACCATGTGATGCCGTTTGATAGCATCTTACCCACAGTAGAGCCTTTACGAAATTGTGGAGTGAATCCTCTCAAATCATGCTGCTGCCTTATCAACAAAGTTTCTGTAATACGTGAAGTCCTTTGTTGTCCTTTCGACAATCTTCACAATCTTCACAGCACCTTCACCAGGAGTAGATTCCATCTCGAGAAACCACTCTCTTTGCTCAGCCATAAGGAGTAATTCCTCATCCATTCATGTTTTATCATGAGACTGCTGCAGTCCACCCCATCTTCAGGCTCCACTTCTAATTCTAGTTCTCTTGCTATTTCTACCACATCTGTCGTGACTTCCTCCCCTAAAGTCTTGAACCGTCAATTTGTAAAAAACAAAACAAAACAAACAACAACAATAACAACAAAAACCTGAATATCTGTGAAGCACAATGAAGTTAAATGCCAGAAAATGAGGTGTGCCTGTAAATAGCAAAGCTGTACAAATTTTGAGTAGGCTACTGCTCACTAGCCTGCGGTTTGTGTACTCCAAGGCCCAAGCTCGGCGCCATTCCAGGAGTGAAAGATCCCTGCACAGAAAGTTTTAGGAACCCAAAAGGGGGTCTGAGGTTGTCTTTATGTTTGAGGCAGATCCTAAAACATCTAGCTCATAAATTCCCTTTTAGAACATAGGATTCCTTTTTAGAATCTGTAACTCCTGAAAGAAGTGTGGAATGGAAGGAGGTTGTATGACCCAAGACATAAGAAACAACAAAAGCCCCACAGGTGGGGCTTCTAGGACTCATCCAATGGTTCTCCTGAAAGAGCAACTCCTGTGCCCTCCACCTACCATTCTGGAGGGTAACCAGGCTGAGGGTTTGTGCTTGCTGGAGGTGATGATGACAGAAAGCATCCCTTTAGACGCGTGCATAAATCAGATCATTTCTTCTGTTATGGAATACACAGCTCTACATCCAGTTAAGGAAAGAGCGCACAGTCATTGTATCACTTTGCTAGAGCTGCCGTAACAAAATATCACAGACTGGGCGGCTTTAACAAGAGAAGTGTATTTTTTCACAGTTCTGGAGGCTAGACGTCCAAAATCAAGATGGCTACGGGTTTGGCTCCTCTGGGGCCTTTCTCCTTAACTGGCAGATGGCCACCTTCGCACTATTTTCTCACAGTCTTTTGTCTGTGTGCATGCAGGTCTGTGTCCAAACTTCCTCATTTCATAAGGTCATCAGTTGTTTTGAATTAGGACCCACCATAAAGACTTCATTTTTATTGAATTACCTTTTCAGAGACAGCATCTCCAAATTCAGTCACATTCTGAGGTCCTGGGGGTTAGGGCCCCCAAATACAAATTTTGGAGGACACAGTGCAGCCCATAAACCGTTTAAAAAAAAAGAGAGAAAGATTCTCCTAATTATTTATAGAACATCTACTTCTTCAACCAATCTAAGAACTTGAATCCTTCTTACAATGAGGCAGAGGTGAAGAGAGAAGAGGGTGACTAGTGACTTTTATTTTTACACAGTTGCTCTCTGCACAGTTGATTGGAAGCTGGAAATTCAATAAACAAAGATTTCCGCTACCACTGGGTCTACAGCTGCAACTAACAAGATCATTGACTGTTTATAGGCAGAACGGAGTTGAGAGTTACCATGCATGTCAGGTAATTTTGATCACAGTAGTGTATACAAACAATCTGGCTAAACCAGCTCTAATACTCTACCGTATTTTTTCTTCCTCAATAAGTTGGCTACTGGGAAAAAAGCAAGCACGATAACACTGGAGAACTTACTGTAAGCCAAGTGTTGCTACAGAGTTTTAAACCCTCCATTTGAGTATCCTTTTAAAAACCATAAGAGACTTTCATACACTAACTTGTTGGATACACTTCAGGTCTCAAAACAATTTTTATCAACTTTCCTGCCCCCAATTCAACCCAGAGGTTGAATACTCCCTGAGGAAAAGCAATTACCTTGCTATTCTAAAACCAGTCTCCAAGGGACCCCTTTCTTTCCAGCAGACTGTAAACCCTAAGCTCTCCTAAGTAAAAATTAAATGGCTTTCCCAATTGTTTCCCTGCTTTCGACAACACTGAATGTGGGAGACACAGCAGAGCAGCCACATTTAACAGAAGAAGAAAGAGAGCTTCTGAAGGGTTAAATGACTTTTCTTAAATTAGAGAACACAAAGGTTGAGAGTGAAAGTTGAACTTCTTCCCTTACTTTAAAACTCTCTGTGGAGCGCCTGGGTGGCTCAGTGGGTTAAGCCGCTGCCTTCGGCTCAGGTCATGATCTCAGGGTCCTGGGATCGAGTCCCACATCGGGCTCTCTGCTCGGCAGGGAGCCTGCTTCCTCCTCTCTCTCTGCCTGCCTCTCTGCCTACTTGTGATCTCTGTCTGTCAAATAAATAAATAAAATCTTTAAAAAAACAAACAAACAAAAAAACTCTATGTGATAGAGCGGATGTCATAAGCAGCCTATATCGGGAGTGGCTAGCTTACTACATAGCAGCAGGCACTTGATAACTTGTTCTGAACTGAACTATTTCAAATGTTCTCTCATCCTGGCTCCGACTGAAACTGCCTCAGTGAATGTGAGCTTGGATTGCCCTGCCATCTCAAGCTACTAAAACATGATTTCTGTTCAACCCTAAACCCCTTACTGGGGTGTGACATTCATTCTCCACTTCCATCAACCCTGAATGTAGATCCCCACTTGTTTGTTTTTGTTTTTAAGATTTTATTTACTTATTTGGGAAAGAGACAGAGATAGCGACAGAGATAGTAAGAGACAGCATGAACAGGGAGGGGAGGAAGAAGCAGGCTCCCTGCTGAGCGGGGAGTCTGATGTGGGGCTCCATCCCAGGACCCTGGGCCGAAGGCAGCCTTGTAACCAACTGAGCCACCCAGGCACCTCCGTAGACCCCTATGTGTTAATAGGGGTGAGGGCACATGAAGATCTCACAGGGAAGAACTTTTTCACGACTGACACATATGGACATCATGATTGAGATCAATTACTTCATTCAAAACTACACCATAGACTCAGGGAATCACATGATAGCATTTTTATTCTACCCCGTCTTATGATGTGACAAAGTAGGAATGAACCATATTATGTAGGCCACTTGTTTCATCTCCCAACTCATTCAATTATTAATAGAATTCCACTCAGTCTAGCATGAAGTCCTATTCTTAAAGGTTCTACTTGAAGTTCAGGGCTACAAAAATATCATTAAAAAACCTTAGCATGATACCTCAATCCATTCCTGAGCATTACAATGGCCATCCTCCAAATTGAACACAAACCAATACAGATATACTTAGAAGTTCCAGAACGCTGAAGGTTTTCTTTAAGTAGGAGTTTCATGAAAAGATGGAACCAAGAATGAAAAAAAAAATATTTTGAGATTTACATAACAGCTACTTTATTTTTTAAAATTATTTATTTGTCAGAGAGAGAGAGAGAGAGGGCACAAGCAAGGGGAGTAGTTGGCAGAGGGAGAAGCAGACTCCCCACTGAGTTGGGAGACCAAAGAGGGATTTGATCCCAGGATTTTGGGATCATGACCTGGGCCAAAGGCAGATGCTTTAACCAACTGAGCCACCCAGGAGTCCCAAGAGCTATTTTATGGTTAGCCAATTTTTCTCAATGACTGCAAAATAAGCAAATCACAATAACAAACCTTATCCACAAAGTGTAGAATACTATGAATCCAATCCTACACACTCATGAAACAAGAGAAAATGAACATCTGGGAAACCAAGAGACTCAAACCTTCCTTGATACATCCACCCATATCTGATTCAAAAATTAAAACCTATCATAGATATATGAGGATGGCTATGGGTCCTGGCCTTGTAAATGATACAGATAAATCCATTTTAAGAAACAGCTCTCTTTTGGCAAAGATCCAGAGAAGGGATTCAGAGAAGGGCTTCTCCCTGAAATCACTGAAGCACGGAGGGAGGAGGGGGAAAGCGCCTTCGCTTTTATTACATTTCTAAGGTTCATAAGACCCAAAGAGAAAGAAAAATTGCTCCTGGACCTGTTAAACTCAAGAAGAGAAGAGAAAAAGGAAGAGAAAAAAGAAAAGAAAAAAGACAAGAAAAGAAAATGTTACTAGTAGAAATCACAATTTCAATGAAACATCTTCATTTGCTTCAAAGTCTCAAACAAAAATCATCTTGGAGGAAAGCAAATCTTATTATAAAAGCATTAATTAAATTATTCAGACTCCATGAACAGAGTGTGAACCTATGATTCATTTTCTTTTTCTGTCACTGTAAAGAGATCAAATGCGTTATTGACTCGAAGGGGAAAAAAGGACTCCTGAATGATCATTTCTCTTTAAGTGGAGTTGTGTATGGGAAAATTCAAGTTCCTTGATTAAAAATTGATAATCTGGATATACTGGCTTTCCTGCTCTTAGCGAACTTACATTGTGGTCATTCCACAAAGTGGGCACATTTCTCTTGAGTCTGCAATTATAAAATTATATAATTGTATCAAAACTGTCCAAAGTCCTAATGCTACTTTGCGAAACTTTATTTTACTTTAATCAATTATTCTAACCAACTGCAGAAAGAATTTAGGAGCTGATATTGAGCAGCAAGTAAGTTCTCAAATGGAAAGCAATGTGAACATTCAACATTTTTTTTTTTTTTTACTTTTAACTTTTCAGTTGGGCTGTGATCTTTGCTACAAACAGTTAAAATAATAGTATCTAGATTTTGAATGAATGTTATTTTGAAAGAATTTTTTTTTATAAATTATTGAATGAGCAACAATTCTATTATACTCACTTCCAACTATAAGTAGATCCCTCTTATAATGAAAAATATACCATTCTTGTATAAACATAAAATAACCCTTCATTACGCTATTATCTCCCACATTCTATTTGTTATCTTAGTGACAGTATAATGCTGTTACATTGTAATGTCTTACACAGAAGAACACTAGAAGTAAAATCCAGACTTCTAAATTATAAATTATGATATACCAAGAAATATGTATGTGTATCTGTTTATGTGTGTATATATTTTTACATATGCATGTGTATATACATATATGTTTATATGCATACACACATACAAATTACAAATATTAAGTTACAAAATTTTAAAATTTAAATGCAAAATATTAGGAAAAACTTTCATGTTTATGTTCATTCTATAGGAAATTAAAAAGGACTTGATAATCATCAATTCAATTTGGTCCATATAAGACAAGCCAATATGACCCTAGGTTTCTTCTCTGTGACTTTTTTTTATTTAAAGATTTATTTATTTATTTATTTATTCAACAGACTGAGATCACAAGCAGGCAGAGAGGCAGGCAGAGAGAGAGGAAGAGAAGCAGGCTCCCTGCTGAGCAGAGAGCCCCATGGGGTGTTCAATCCCAGTACCCTGGGATCATGACCTGAGCTGAAGGTAGAGGCTTAACCCACTAAGGCACCCCTCTGTGTCTGTCCTTTCCAGAATAAATTTGCAAATAGAAAATCTTTGCACTATATGGCACCTGGCTCAGTGGGTTAAGCCTCTGCCTTCGGCTCAGGTCATGATCTCAGGGTCCTGGGATGGAACACCGCTTCCCTCTCTCTCTCTGCCTGCCTCTCTGCCTACTTGTGATCTCTCTCTGTCAAATAAACAAATAAAATCTTTAAAAAAAAAAAAGAAAAGAAAAGAAAAGAAAATCTTTGCACTATAAAATGGGAAGCTTAATAATGTCTATTCTTTATAAAATCCCTTTTGTAGATTTTTAATTTTTTTTAAAGATTTTATTTGTTTATTTGACAGAGAGATAGAAAGCACAAGTATTCAAGAATGGCAGGCAGAAGGAGGAGGAGAAGCAGATTCTCTGCTGAGCAGGGACCCTGATGTGGAGCTCGATCCCATGACCCTTGGGATCATGACCTGAGCCAAAGGCAACCATTTAACCAACTGAGCCATCCAAGCACTCCCCAAATCTCTCTTTTTAAAAGATTATATTTATTTGTCAGAAAGAGAGAGACAGCACACAAGCAGGGGGCGCAGCAGGCCAAGGGAGAAGCAGGCTCCCCACTGAGCAGGGAGCCTGATAGAGAGCTCAATCTCAGGACCCTAGGATCCTGACCTGAGCAGAAGGAAGAAGCTTAATGGACTGAACCACCCAGGTGTCAAAAAAAAAATCTATTAAATAGATTATTATTATTATATTATATATAGCATATATACATATTTATATAAAATTATAAAAATCTATTAAATAAAGATAAACTAATTAGTTAATTCCTTGAATTATACTCATCCAATCATATTTTAAAACAATGTGTAAAAAAAAGTGTGTTGTTTTGAAACCCAAAGTAGTATCTTAAAACACGAATGTATAAAATGAATTTAGTAGTTCTATTTGACATAGCAATTAATAACACTATGATACTGAACTTTGCAAAAAAAAGTTTACTTAAATTCAAATTGCATTAAGATCAGGGGGATTAAATCTTGCTTTAAACAAATTCCAAGTTTTTAGTGTTCACTACATTTATTTTCTTTCACTACATTTATTTTCTTTCAACACTGATTCAATATCTACTATGTATCAAGGAGATACACAAAGAAGAATAAGACAGCCTCCCTAAGTGGAAAACGCTCAGGATGCTATGGAGAAAGTATTTAATAAACATGCAGTTACAATGATGGGATAAGTGCCATCCATGGTAGAGTTGTGTACAAGGTGCTGGGCAAGATCAACGGAGGCAGCTACCAATGCCACAAGGTGAGATAAGGTCAATTTAAGCCAACGATCAGTGCACACAATTTAATAAATGGAACAAATAAAATGAACTGTCTTAAGGCAGTCACACTTAGTTCAGGATTCTTAACAGAGGCACAAGGTACAGAAGGTATGGAAAATCAGAGAACATACATTTCCTAAGTGTTTCTTTTAATCCAATTACTTTAGACAAGTAACCCAACTGCTTGGATGGGCTCCAAGAAAAGCCTCGTTTACAACGGATGCTACTCTATTACAAACCACATTCCACTCTATTTTATCATAAAACATATTTTACCAGCTAGATACTAGAGATTTGAAAAACCTCGACGAATCCCTTTGGAAATGGGGAAAATGTCAAGAAAAAAGGTAAGTACGATTCTTTGACAAATGGCCACCCTTCCTGTCATTCACCTGTGGTTATTATATACAAAGCAAAGAAGAATGAAACAGGAGGTGATTGCTGGAAACAAAAACGAAAATAGATTTTAAGTCAATACCTCCCTGAAAACCAGTGGATGGCTCTGATGCAGGGGGTGGAACCCTATTAAAGCTTCCTATGTAAGTTCTTTCTGATGGAAATGAGGTGAGGATTTCCACCCCGGTGGGGAGTCTACTTTCCTCATGGGCTTGGGGCCACGTGGTCAGTGGCCACCTGGGCATCTGACATAGAATAGAGGTCAGTGAAAGCTCAGAAGGCATCCAAAGGGAATTCACCAGGTATATCAAAAGGAGAACTGGAGTAGTAGCCAGTGAGCAGGGCAGACAGAAGAAGAAAAAGCAACAATTGTTTCTATCACCACAAAGAATGGAATTCCTGCCCATGGACGCTTTGGTCACTTGGCTGTTCCCCAGATGCGTGTATACTTCTGAGAAACAGCAAGATAGCTATCTAGTGTGGGAAGTCAAAGGGGATTTCAGGGGGAGGGAAAGATTCCCGTCAAGCCTCTGGCCACATCCAGGGCTTCCCTTTTAATGAATTAATATAAACATCAAACCAAGTGCTGAATCAATGAATTCACCTACTTAATTTTGTAGTTAATTAGTGGAAGCAAGTCTGAAATGAAGTGCTTACCCTGGGGAATAGATACACACACACACACACACACACACACACACACACACCTCTGATGTTGGGAGACTTGGCTAGACACAGACAGAAGAGGAAAGAAATATATTTGACAAGCGTGAAGAAGAAAAAAAAAAGCCAGAAGAGGGCAAGACGTGCAGAGAGGAAATAAGCCATCAGGAATATCTGAGAAGGGGAACAAGGAAAATGCATTTCCATTCTCTCTGGCAAATGTAGTCCTGTAGCCTGCAAATAGTTTTGTGAAATGTCTTAGACTTCAGAAAGAGAGAGCTAAAAGGAACACTGCAGAGCATCTAAATCAAAACCCCTCATTTTACAGATACAAAAGGCTTAGAGAGGGAAGGTAAGCTGCCTCCAGTCCCGTGGCCTCGTGCAGCAGCATCAGTCTAGCCGTACCTTTGACCATTGTCAGCAGTGGGAAAGAGCCCTTCTCAAAATGCTATGGTGACATGGGCTCACATTTTCTATTTTACCCACAAACACCAGGACAAGGTTTTTCCCAGGACTCTAGTGTTCGTATCTTACTGAAGTGTCCTAGCCTACTGAATCGTTGGGAGTTAATGACAGATATGGAGGTCATGTGTCATAAACATAGGAGAATACACAAAACACTTATCTTGCCAAGTAACGCCATTAGGAGAAAAAAATTTTAAACAACATATATATCATATTTTTATTTAAAAAAAAAAAAAGGACATTTCAACCCTAACGAAATGACACAGGAGCAAAGATAAATGTCAGCTTTTTGAATCATACAAGTTTACTTTCGTAAGTAACTCCATCGCATTTTGCTTCTTTCCCCCATTTGTTGTTGCAAACCTCCTCGTGACACCTTCCCATTTTGTGGATTAGCTTCAGGAACCAATGCTGCAAATTTTAATAATATGCAAACCCAGGCAGGAGATTTAAAACATTTGAAGTTACAACTTCATTATGCTCTTATAACTGTCATAGAACAGGAAGTTGGAAAAGGAAACATCTTGTACACATGAACATGCCCCTTGGGAAATCCATCTGTCATGTCAACACTATGTTAAAACAGAAGCGAGGTAGCCCTCCAAAGAAGACAAGGATGCCTTTGCCCATAGAAGCACATTGCTTTGACTGGAGAGCTCCACATCCCTGCTAAGCAAACAGCCACAGGAAACCTAGAGCTCTGAATTTCCCGCTGTCTGAATATCAAGTCCCTTAAGGGATCCTACAGGAAACTCTGCCAAACAGAGCTCTCCTTATTGCGAAGATGACATACCGTGAGGTGGGTGCCCCTAATAGAGCAGGGTGCCTAGCCCCAAGTAGCGTCTATGAGGCCATCTATTAGGAAAAATAATGAGAAACTAATGCAAAAGAAAGCAATGTTTTTTGTCTTTTAAGATCAGCAGTTGGAAGCTTACGAAGTAAGTTTTTTTTTTTTTAAGATTTTATTTATTTATTTGACAGATAGATATCACAAGTAGGCAGAGAGGCAGGTAGAGAGAGAGGAGGGGGGGGGAAGCAGGCTCCCTGCTGAGCAGAGAGCCCGATGCAGGGCTTGATCCCAGGACCCTGAGATCATGACCTGAGCTGAAGGCAGAGGCTTAACCCACTGAGCCACCCAGCCACCCCACGAAGTAAGTTTTTTCCCTTGAGTATCTCCTTCTATGTAAGGACACAGCGGTGCAGGTCAAGGGGCTGACCTCGGGCGGCCTTTCCTCCAGGTGGGGAAACAATTAATAGGCACGCAGACCAATCGCTCGTACAAAGCGGTAGGGAGGAAATGGAAACAATATGGTGTAGCTAAGAAATACATACTGAAATGGAGAGAAGAGCTGAGAGAGAGAGAGGCCATCTGAAGCCGTGCCAGGTTTCAGGGTCTGGCATTTATCTCAGAAGTGAGGGTTTGCTAGGAGGAGAACAGCAATGCCTCTGGAAGATAAATCACAGGTGATAAAGGTGCACGGGGAGGAGAAGGGCCAATCAGGGCACGATTATAGTTATCTGGGCCTGAGAAGTGCTAAAAGCCCGAGTTACGGTTGGAAATGGGCATATCTCAGAGACAACAAGAAGCAAGTACCACTCTGTCTCGCCAGCCCCAAGGGACAGGAAGCAGTTGTTCAAATATCACCAAATAGTGAAACGCACCAAGCCTCTTCTGTTTGTTTTTAAAAAGTATTAGATTTGGGGACAGGAAGCCACAACTGATATTAAAGTCACTTCACATTCTTTAAACAGCGGATACTGGGTCAAATACATAGGCAAGAAGAAGAATCATTCTCAGATGTCAAAGCGCGCCCCACAGCCACAACCTATTGCCCTGTATGCCGTACTTCCCCTCCGGTCTTGAATCACGGAGAAAGATGAAAGGCCTCAAAGAAGCCCCTCTCCCATCCCCCACCCGGTGTCAGCTGGGAATTCAGAACGTGAAGATAAACTGGTGGGGATTACGTGCATGTGTGTTTGTGTGTGTGTATACGTGCTCACATGTGCACATAGTGAGCGTGTGATTGTGTCTGTGAATCCTACAACTGCAGTGTGTGTGTCTGCTTGCTGCGCCGCTGTAGTGTCTGTCTCATAAGCAAAAGAAAGTGTGATACAGTGAAGAGTAAGGAAACTAGTTCGGGGCACTCGCTCCTAACTGGCCCAATGCCTGGATAAGCTAAGGACAGCAATCTTGTTTAGTAGCGTCTTGGGACAGGCAGCAGAAGCAGTGTCCCGGAGCTATCTCGCCTTCAGTGTCTCCCACATACCATGCTGGGCTGAGAGAGTCAAGAGTCTTAGGGACTCTGGAGGAAAGGGCCGTATCTCCCCTTTGTACATATGGAGGAGGATGTCTTCTGATGGTTACAAGTGAGACAAGAAATAGGTGGCATGGCCACATACAGCTAGTATACGACTCGTGGTATCATCCCATCTTCGGGACGAACGCCCGCCAACTGCTAATGTCTCTTGAGGTATTTAAAGTTCCAGGACCGGGAAGCCTGGGTGGCTCAGTTGGTTAAGCAGCTGCCTTCGGCTCAGGTCATGATCCCAGCGTCCTAGGATCGCGTCCCACATTGGGCTCCTTGCTCAGCGGGGAGCCTGCTTCTCCCTCTGCCTCTGCTTGTGCTCGCTCTCTCCCCCTCTCTCTCTCTGATAAATAAATAAAATCTTTAAAAATAAATAAATAAAATAGGGACGCCTGGGTGGCTCAGTTGGCTAAGCAGCTGCCTTCGGCTCAGGTCATGATCCCAGCGTCCTGGGATCGAGTCCCACATCGGGCTTCTTGCTTGGCAGGGAGCCTGCTTCTCCCTCTGCCTCTGCCTGCCATTCTGTCTGCCTGTGCTCACTCTCTTTCCCTCTCTCTGACAAATAAATAAAATCTTTAAAAAAAAAAAAAATAAATAAATAAAAAATAAAGTTCCAGGACAACTGCGGTGGGAAACTTTTCCTCACTCTTCCCAACATCAGACAAACAACAAGGCCTCCGAAGATACCCGTGTGGTTGACCTCAGGTGATCTCAAATTGTTGGTATATTTAAAACAAATGGCGCAGAAAAATCCAGAGTCACAGCCTGACAACTGCCTTCAATCAAACTAGAGGCTGAAAAAACACCACAACAGATTGACAAATCTGAGAATGCAGGTAAAAATGTTTAAAAAAGCAAGTGAGGTTAAAGGAAGGAGTTGCAGGTTTTTGGTATTTTGATTGCTTTAAAGTTAAAGAAGCCGAGTTTAAGTGGTGTTTTGTTGCTGTTGTTTAAATGAAGTAGTCTCACATGAGAGGCAGCCTAGCAAAACAGGAAAAACACAGGGCTGACCAGAATTTCAAAGCAGAGCTGTCATTTATTAGCTCTGTGACATGGGTGTGTCAACTGAGCCTATCCAAACTCCTTTTTACGCATGTCTAAAACAAACAAACAAACATACAAAAACCAAAAAAAAAAAAAAAAAAATCACTTATTTACTTACGGAGCCCATGTCTTACAAAGGTGAAGCATTTGAAACAGTGCGTATACGTAGCAATCGGCCAATAAATGTCACCTTTACCGGCATTTTTACATTGTTATAATTAACATCACTATTATTGTGGTTTTTGTTAAGGACACACTGAAATAAAATATGAAAAATAACGCACCACAATTTCTACCATATAAAAGGTTGTCACTAACCTGGTATCTTCTTCACTGTTGTAAATTTCTAGGCACAGTCTACTCTACCAGCCTTTTGCTCTCCCAACAGCTCTTATGAGAAACATTTGGACTTGCTTGGATTCTCAATTCAGAGCATGCCACTATGTGAGTAGGAATAAAGTATCCATAGTGTGTACAATGTAGTGCACACAGCAGTAAGAGTACAAAAGAGATAGTTCCCAGTCCTTGAACTTGGTGAGCCATCATGCGCTTTGAATAGATGGTATTAACAAATATTTGTATCCAGAGCCCAGATAAGCATTTCTTCCACCTTGCCTATTAAGAAGCAAAGGACATTGTGCCATATTACCTGGATTACTATCTCTGGGTAGGCAGAATGGAGAGTTCAGGGATGGACTATGTCACTCCTGAGATCTTTTCAGTGACAAATTAGATGACATCAAAGCTGGATAGAAGCACAGCCTTGGCTGGGGCAGGTGACCAAGATCATGGGTGTTTGAGGAAGTTTAAAGAACTTCTGCCAATGAATTGTTATTGCCTGAAGGGGGTTCTTTTATTTTTGCTTTTGTTTCTGCATTTCCAGGGAAGCATGGAAACTCCCATTCAAACACAAGAACCTGCTCCTAACTCATGAAAGGAGTAAAGCAAAAATATCATGAAGGCAGATAAAGTTGTTCCTCTGAAAGATTGATAGCTACAGCCAGATGATTTTCCAGAAGAACAAAACTACTGTAATACCTATATACAAAGTAGCATCACAGGAAAGTATGAACAAAATTAACCCTCGCGGCAGATTACAATGTGAAATATAACAACTCATCCTTCCCAGTCTCCACCTTTGGACCTATCGTATTTATCTGTGATCATCTCTCTAGCACCTCATTTCCCTTGTCTCTTGATAGCTTCTGGATTCCATTTGCATATGCAGTTGACGGTCAGCTCCATTCCCTTGAAGCCAGTATAGGTCAATGAGTGGGCACATAACCTAAGCTACTCCAGTCAGCTTAAAGCTCAGGATGTCTCAAGGGAATTGTGCAACCAAAGAGTGACTCTTTGGTGGAAGCGTTAGGGAATGCAAAACAATAGCCCAAGGGTGAAAATGGCCTATGGAAGAAAGCTAAACTATGAGAATTGCAGAGACAATAGATCAGGAGTCCCTAAGACATTGTTAGTATCTGGATCAAACCATACCTGAATTTTATGCACTGCAGGACTTGTCAGTTATTTATGCCAACAAATACTCTTATTTTTGCTTAACATAGCTAGCATTATTTCTTCTTATTTCTAATCTAAGGCATAATTGACACAAAGCCCAGGAGATCAATCCCATAAAAACAAATAAAAATTCCTAATATGGATAGATGAAAATCATCTATCCAGAATGAATGCAACAAAGGTTTATTTCCATCATTCTGTCTATTCTGCTTTCCAAACTGAGTCATACCAAAAATATCAGCTACTATACCATTTCGAATTCAGAAACTCATCTTCAAAAACTACTTTTCCTTTCTCCTTAAACAATCTGCCCTTAATTATTTTTTAATATTGTTCTGCCTGAGGCATGTGCCTTATGACTATTTCATAATATTGTTATATGAAAATAACTCTCACATTTCACAAATAACAGCTTGAATGTTTTTCATTGCAAACATTCTGCTTCAAGTTCGACATACATTATTTCAAGTATAATTCACAAGTCAGTACTGTATTCATTCCCATGTTGCAGATGAGAAAGCTGAGGTTCAAAAGAGTGAGTAAATTACCAAAAGTCACAGGTCTAAGAAGTGCGAGGGCACAATCTGATTTGGCTTCCACATTTATGCTTCTGTATCCACCACCTTAGAGAGTCATCAGATGTTCTCAATACGGGATATGCAGAGTGCCTGGCACCTAGCATTTGACATATGGCAGTTCTGAGGGCTACGGATGGGGCTATGGTTTGGGAGATAAAATTTGATTCTAAAATCTCCAGTTGGGAAAAGAAAAGCAAAAAGTACCTCTGTATGCAGTAACACAAAGGGCTCCAATAACTTATTTCGCTTTGAACTCCCCATCTCCTGTGTCAGGTGAGTATGGGGGTGTATTTGCAGGAAAGCCTATCCAACAGCTTTCATGTCAGCCCTGGAGAAAAGGGAGGGAACTTCTGGGTGCCAGTCAGCACCGCTGCCTCCAACCCATCCGTGATGCTCAAATCCTTCATATTTCCTCTCTGCAAACACCTAGGGGATGTGTTGCGCCTCATCCCTGGCCAGACGGAAAGGCCCAGAGGCGACTTACAATGAACAGTAGACAGAGAGGGATGGGACTGGAGCCTTTAATACAGACAGAGCCTCTGTCCCTTCTTGGCTGCAGCAGACACCAGCAGGGATGGACCTGAAGCGATGGCGCTGTGCCGGCAAAGCACTTTGGCACATGCCGGGATATGAAAGGCTCTAATGAGACCCATTTCACAATTCACTGGCCACGTGCATGAAGCAGGCAAGGATTTCTTCCTCCCATCCCTGCAAAAAATCCTGTGGCCCAGGTCTGCATGCGACAGGGACCCCCACCACCCAGGAAAGGAGATCTCTCACCGTTCCCCTGACTTCCCTTTCTTTGGCAGTAAAATAAGCCAAAGGGGAGGCGTTAGCCTGGCTTTAAAGAGACAGGAGGCATTTTCCAACTGCAGATCTCTCCTGGGGTCTACAGGAACCTTCCAGAGACCTGCAATGCATGCTAATCCTTCCACTGGTTAAGAGAGTGGGCTCCTTCATAGTAAAGTCATTGTTCTTTCTAATTGTCAGAGACTGCCGCTCTGCACTTGCCTGGAGCGATCCAATTAACATATCACCACAACACCAACCCTTATAATATGTTCTATGTCCTACCAACAGGGAAAGCCCCAACCCTGCTTCCATCCACAGCTTCCATCTAATTAGGTCTTTAATGCGTAAACAGACGGAGGAAAACAGAAACCTGGTTAGAAGGCTGTATGTCTGACTCCCTTTCAGCCCAAAAGCGACCTCGTGGCCTTGGAATATTTTTGCTGTTGATGCAGAACAGTTGAGAAAGTGAGAACAAAAGAAAGGACCGAGGGAGGAGGGAAAGGTGGAGGAGAGGAGGACCAAGGATGGAGGAGACAGCGAGGGAGAAAGGGAGAAGGAGGAAGAGAGGAAAGCCCGTTTGCTGCTTTGGGGAATTGAAAAACATGTAACTTCTGCTGGAAACTATTGCCATGGCAACGTTCAAACAATACAGAGAAAGCCTTCATAGTTCCATTCTACACCACTGTGTAGATGTTAACTCTTTTAGGGTGGCTTCTGACTTTCTGCCTTTTCAGTAAGAAGAAAGCAGAGTTCCCTGGCTTAGTCCCCATAATGCACTTGAATCCACTCATGCACACCCCATGCTCTGGTCCCAGACCGGGTGAGTCTCTCTAGAGATCAGCTAACTAAACTATCAGCATTCCCTCCGCTCAGATCAGAACAGCCAGGTTCAGAGTCATCTCAATCCACGTCTTCATCTCCCTCTCCCTTCCCGGACCTCCCCACCTCCTTCTCACCAGTTGTAGAATCGGAGATCTGGCTCAGAGGCAGCTGTAAACCATTCCGTTGTAAATCCTTTGATTTCAAACTATTCATGTCTACGTTCTCAAATGCCCGCTCCTTTTTTAACCACCATCTCATACTTAGTTACTGAAGTTCTCACCATCAAGTCATTGGTTCAAGAAAATCTTCTATTGTCCTGAGAATAGTACTACATTTCTTAGATTCAAAAATCAAAAACAAAAACAAAAACAAACAAAAAACACAAAAAAACCATATAAAGGGATCAGCTGCATCAACAACAGGGTATATATTAAAACATCACAAATCAATCGACTTGTTCTAAGGCAGGACCACATTACAATAACACATGATTTTAATAATTAGAGGATAGTATTAGTTATAAGAAAAAGATCTTACTGTTTTTCCACCTGTGAAACCCATCCCCCATCCCAGATAGCCACCTTAGCCACAAATAAGGACAAGTAACTGAGTGGCTAAATTCTACCACTTTCCAGACAGTGACTTGGCCAAAATTGATTGGATAAAACAAACAGACCCCTCCAAGAAAAGTATTGTCTCAGCAGTTTATGATTTGGCAAAAACAGAGGCCAAACGCAGCACTTGCTCCTCTTCAGAAACCCTTCCCCGCACACCACCCCATTACCCCAGCCCATCCCGATCACCACATACACCAGAACCTGAAGCTTTATCCTAAAGGGTGTAGTTAATAGAGAATATTGCTTTGGAAATTCTGCGACCAGAATTGAGAGGATTCAAAGCGATAGACGGATTTAAAAAGCCCTGTGAAGCACTATGATTAATGTTGTCTTATTTACTCTTATTAGAGATCAATGATAGAAATCTCTAAATGGGAGGAGGGGGGCATCTAAGACTAGAAGAAAAACTGAAAAAAAAAAAAAAAACTTCACAAAAATCAAAAAACAAACAGAAAAGAACAAAGGTACTGGAAATGTTCTAACTGGACATCTTCAAGACATTTATTAATATTCAAAGATTAAAGAATAAGTGTCTTACCATTTAACATTTACCATTTAAAAAAAAAAATGAATCCAGTGTCTTTTGCTGTTTCTTATGAAAGAAAGGAGGCAGTGTCCTTCTAAAGCATGATGCCAGAGCATCTCCTGAGAAGAACCAGGTTCCATAAAATCAGCTGTTCACATGTTGTAAAAAGTGACTATAGATCACCAAAATTTTAAAACCATGAATTTTTACTAACGAGACCATCTTTTTTACTCCTCCACTGCATGAGTCCATATTTGGGCAATATTCAAAATTCGAAAGCATAGTCTCTTTCCAATAGCCATTCATGAGTAAAAAGGCCCACGTCATAGAACTCTGTAGCTTGTGCGGTGTCTGACATCAAGGAGCGCCTTCCTTTTTGTAAATAATACTCTTTGTGAACAACGCCATCCAGAAGACTGCATGGCAAAACCTGCAGTGAGCTTACAATTAGATCCTAAAATTCATGCTAAAACATAATTATAGAACTATTTTCAAAACTGGTATCCTCCAAGACAGCTATTACCAATATTTCAAAAAGCTGATTCAAAATCATGCTTGTACTCATATGATTGCGTAGGGTAATTAAAACCCCTTTCCTTTTGGCTCAGTTTATATCAGGTCATGGCAAAAATGTTTATGGGGGTTATTTACAGAGTGGTGACTGGCAAGTAGATGTTTCAATTAGGAAAAATGGAGAAACAAATTGCAATGTATTTCTTCGTCAAAGTAGTTCTAAAACACTGGGTCCCTAAAAAGGAAAATAATAATAATGATAAAATAATAAAAATAATAAAATAAAAAACAATAAGTAAACAAATATTTTTCACCATAGCTTAATGGTGGAAATACTGAAAAATAATGGCTTTCCACCATTCACCAAATGAAAGAAAACTTCACCCTAAAGATGTGTTAGATCAGTCCACTCATTTATTGGCTCTACCAAACTGAGAACTTCTAAGGGATACCTTAGTTAGGTATGGGATATGGGAAGTTAAGTTGAGGTCTACATCAAAAAAAAAAAAAAAAAAAGTCACCATCTAGCAGGTTTTAGCCAAGTAAATAGTTGTTATAACAGTGATAAAAGCTATTCAGGTGCATGAGTGGATCAGTTGGTTGAGTATCTGCCTTCAGCTCAGGTCGTAATCCTGGAGTCCTTGGATGGGGCCCCACATGGGGCTCCCTGCTCAGTGGGGAATCTGCTTCTCCCTCTGCCCCTCACCCCACTTGTGCTCTCTCTCTCTCTCTAATAAATAAATAAATAAAATCTTAAGAAAAATCTGCTATTACAGGTCTATGAACAAAATGCTGATGTAAAGAGGAGAGGGGGGAACTCAGTGGGTCTAGGAAAGCTGGGAAAGATTTTTCCAGAGGAAGTAACTTGCTCTGAGACTTAAAGTATAAGTATATCCTAGAAACATGGATTAGGTCTCACAGAGTTTGAGCCAAAAGTAGCCTAGGGTATCTCCAAAGGAATAACATATTCAGTGTGGCAGGTGGACAAGAGAGGCATAGATAGGCTGGCCAGACTGTATTATCAGGAGTAGAATTTTTATTTTATTCTATAAATGTATTTATAGACTCTGGAAGGGGATGTTCGACTTTATTTCTTAGGCTAATCCTTTTAAAGAAAGAATGAATAATGGACTACACTGGAGAAAAGTTGGCATCATTGGAAGACATCGAGGAGAGAAACAGTGGAAGCTGGGCTGAGGGACAGAAGAGCTGAGTTTAAGACAGGGTCGATTGATGAATGATTTGGTGAGTCACTGGATATGAGGGAAGTGAAAGAGATATTGATATCATTTGAAACTGAAAATACATAGACTTCTGGAGTCTATTACGGTTGGTGTATCAGTTACGGTTGGCGTAGTAAGTTTCTAAGGTCCATAGGAGACCAGATAAGGGAGTAGAAGCTTGCTGACAACGGGGATTCACGAGCCACAAGGTGGTTGAGACCAAGGAGTTCAGTGTCATCTCTCAAAATAAGTCCAGCTGGCATGTCTTAAGAATGCAGAGAGATGGAGAGTAGAATAAATTCAAAGAGGGAACCCCTCAACATTTAAAGAGACAACAGGAGGACTGAAGAAGAATGAACTGAAATTAATAAAGGAAAGGACAGTGAGCAGCACCTTCATGCTCTGGAAGGGTTTTGGAAAGCCAGAAGTGGTATTGGTATCCAGCGCTGCAGACAGATTAATCGTGATGAGAACTGAGATCAGGCATTAGGTGCCCACCATTAGGAGTGCCTCTGGTTCGTATGATACTGTAACTAAACACCAAACACTATTAGCGTTGACCTCATTTCTTATACAAGTTTGAATTTCCAGATGATCTCACAGCATTTTGTAAAGCTTTTCTGCTAGTATGTTGGGTGAATTAGCGCAGTCTACCCCAAGTGTTTCTCAGTTGTCCCTTTCTCACTTAGGGGCACACTTGGATATAACTGAAGATTGAAAAAAGATATGCAATGTCTATGTGACCTAAGGGTAGCCATCGCATTCTCAATTACAATATTCAGACTGAGTACTAGGCTAGATGATGGTGAGCTGGAGAGTTTATTTGTTACCAAGTGAACAAGTTTGAACTTACTGATTCTCATCTCAGGTTCTAAAGTCAGAAGAAATGTATCTTATACTTCCAGCTCCACCTCTTAGTTGCTACATCACCCTGGACCAATTACTTAGGCTCTTTGTGTTTCAGTTCCGTAGGCGAGAATTGAGCAGAAAAATACATAATTTTGACATAGTGTGCGGTGCATATCAAATGCTCAATAAATAAATGATAGTTACTATTGCTATTAGGAAATTATACTCATAACTTCCATTAAGTGTTAAAAGCTTCCATAAGCATAAAAATCTGCCATCAGCTTATGCCAAGGTTGAAATAAGTTAATTAATCTTACACAAGCTTTTCATCATTTTAGTCTTCATTATAAATATGATTGACACTGGAAAACATTATCAAAAATAATACTGCCAACTTTGATAGTAAAGTTGGCAAAAAAAAATCATTTACATATTCAGTATAAATATAAAGCAAAACACTCATAGTGCTTTCAGTTAAATGTTCCCATTTCTGTGAAAAATAACCAAGAATTTTAATGAAAAGAAAGTGAGCTAGCATTTATTGTCACTGATCATGTGCCAAACATGTAAACATCTCAATGCTCCCAAAATAACTGCATAAGAAATTATTTCCATTTTTATAGTCAAGGAAACGAAGACATTGCTACTAAGGATCCACAGCTAATAGGTGTGAAACAAAGTTGGAAAGCAATGTTTGTCTATTTCAGATCGCTTTATATTTTCCCTACAAACACTCGATATTTCCTTCCCCTTTTGACCCTGCATATCTGCCACAGTAAGAGTGATTCTGCTTTCTTCCCAAAATACTATACTCCATGTTTTAAAAATTAGTATCCTGAGATCAGGGATTAATATTTTCAGTTTCTAGAAATCCTGAAACTCTAGGTAGTCAATTATGATCAGAATCCTAAAATCTTAGCTTGAAGGCATCTTAGTTTTTAACCTTTATTTAGTAGAGGAGAATATGAGAGAGGTAAAATGACTTATACAGATTGTTACAGTGGGTTACTGGTAACATTAAGAGTAGGAAAAATATTTGTATCACTTAACTTTCAGATCTCAGCTTTTGCAACATAAGGAAGCCACTCAGTAGGTGCTTAACACACATAGTCAGTACACGCATTGGTATTTTTTATTGACCCTCTACAGATTCCTGAAAGCCACATTTCTTGCACGTATGTGTTCCTGCATGAAGAAACAAATATGCAGATATATGTGCATTTGAGTTTTTTGGAGGGGGTGTCTCAAACTAAATTCAATTAGTCATTCAAAGAGTATTTACTGCATGCACACTACTTGTCAGACACTTTCTGAGATGCTGAGAACATGCCAGAGAACAAATAAAATCCTTGCCATCAGAGAATGTTATAAGCACACTGTCTCATCCACAAGATCTGCCCAACCAAATTTCAACTGTCAAATTCACAGTTCTTCAGAGAAATCATTTTGAAGAAAAGTAAGACGCAAGAGACTCTTGATCCCCTTGGAGAGTCTTCCAAGACACTATTTATAAATCATTAATTTTTTATATTTGTATTATAAAGTAATCTAAAGAAAGTTTATACGGACACGGGATATTTTCCACAATTCACAAAGCATGTTTCAATATTTCCCGAGGGAATAGCATTCACTAAAGCACATCCAAATATGTTTTAAAAGTGTAGGATCTTACAAAAACATAAATGGGCCAAAAAAGGAGGGAAGGAGAGCAAGAGGGAGAGCAAGAGAGAAACCAAGAAACAGACTCTTAACTATAGAGAACAAATTGATGGTTACCACAGGGGAGTTGGAGTAGGGGGATAGGTGAAATAGGTGATCCAGATTAAGGAGGGCCCTAGTCATCTAGTCATGATGAGCACCTGGTGATTAAAAACTAAAAAAAAAAAAAAAGGGGGGATAGGATCTTACCAAAAAGGATTGTACCTATTTGTGCTACTCCAACCTTATTAATGCATTTCTCCTTTTTCAAATGTATACCAACATCAATTTAGATAAACTGTCTCCTTAAATCAGCTTATTTTTTATTTTCAAATTATGCATTACTTAAACTAAAATCATACATACTCAATTTAAATGTGCATTTATTGAATGCCTACTGTGCATAACATATGCAATCTGATTTCAACCTCATGGCAGCTTTATGTGGGTGCTATCACCCCTATTTTACAGATGAGCAAACAGACTCAGAGAGGTTAAATGGTGCATGTAACACACGTGACCCAGTGGAAAGCTGAATATTCATATTCACTTATGATGCCAGAGTCCAAGTTTACCAAATTTCTTAGTCACCTTTAAGGAGCACACAAAAAAGTAAAACTTATGAAATGGCAAGAACTTCCATAGATAATTTCCATCTCTTCTTAAGATCAGTGAAAATGATTAGTTTTAGGATGCGTTTCCAGAATATGAACACAGATTTCAAATTGTTTCCCTTATTGAAAAGCCACAGTATAAAATTCCAAAGGGCAATTCCTCAGTCTGACTGTCTTGTTATCATCCACCGATATGATATCAAGAATAACAATAATTAAAACAGTAGGGCTCTTTTTCCCTCCAAGGGAGAATAGGTCTCCGGAAACATACTGAGGAAACGGACAGAACACAGGGCTGCTGTTGTAGACAATGAAATTACGAGCAATGACCATGACTGGCTGCCTCAGAAAATGACTGCAAGTTGGTGTTGGAAGATGAGCACACGCAAACTATAAGACAAGTAGGTCTACATGAAATCTTGATTTCATACATTCTATCGGGCCTTTATCTTATCACAAAAGAGGTTTAACAAACATAGGATTCCTTATATCCGGAAAGTCTCTGCTCCCAAATTGTGGACTTGGGGGCCTTAATATTTGTAACAGAACTTCACACTAAATTATATAACTGCCTAGAAATCTGTCTCTATTTTGAGCAAGACACTGTAAAATACAGCTAAAATTATACATTTAATATATAAGAGCTATCATATGCAACTTTTCGACCAAAAGTACACACAACAGCATTATTTTTCCCTAAAATCTCTCTCAAGTGTTATTTTTGCTGAAATTTATGTTTCTATGCTTTAAGGAGAAATTCTTGATTTTTCAGCTTCTGTCTGGAAGCAGTATTTCATATCTAAAATGATATGTTGCAGCCAATGTGTCCTGATAAGACATCGAAAGAAGAAAGTGGTGATTCCTGTGAGGTCAGATGCACATTTCCTGGTTCTCCAGTGTAGCCACTGGAATTGGTAAAGTGGCTCAGCCAGCCAGTATTAATTCCCAGGAAGTTAATCCAAATTAATCCAAGAACAACCATAACAAACAGCCCTCATTAGAGAGCCTATTATACCTAGGGCTTTGCATAACATTACTTTTTAATTCACAAAACCATTCAAATTTGTTGATATTATCATTCCCATTATACAGATGATAAGATTGAGGGTCAGAGAAATTAAAGTTATTGCCCAAAGGGCACAGCGATTACATCAGAGTGGGAAGGTAGTTGAAAAGGTAACTTCAAAATTTGGAGAACTCACCAGGTTTCTAGGCCTAAGGCCCTCTGCAGAATCCCAGTCTATAACTACCTACTCACAAATGTCACTCAATAAGCACCAACCTTGGCCCTGAAATAAGCTGCAATGAGGTAACTTTCTAGGTCTTGCATGGTCAAAATATGTTCATCAGTCCATGAGCAAGTTGCTTGACATACCAGGCCAACCCCGAATGCCAAACAAAAGGAGATAATCCCCGAGCTGGGCAATGCATCTCTAACTGTAGTGCTGGGGAAGTGATTCACCAGCATGAAAAATGATGCCATCCTTAGAAGCTCCATCATCTCTAGAGCTGAAGAACATGCTTAAGTGGAGGTGAGTGGGAGGACACACTTCAGCCCACAACTTTAAACATATCTCTACCCTCTTTCTCTCTTTCCTTCTCTCTCCATCCCCCACTCCCTCCCCTTCTTCCCTCTCTTTCTCCGAAAAGTTTGCATGTGTGTGCAAGTGTGGAGGGAGCCCTGAACCCAGAAGAGCTGACCATGTTTAGAAGAGCAATGAACTTGGAGGTCTAACTGGAGTAGCAATGAAGACATTTTCCGTTCAAAAAGAACCAAAAAAAAAAAAAAAAAAAAACAGAGAGAGAGAGAGGGGGGGGGGGAGAAAGAAAGAAAAGAAAAAGGAAAAAGAAAAGGAAGAGCAAGGGATCTGCATGGATTAACAGAAGCCAAGCTGACAGCAAGGCTGGGGGAGTTTCCCATGTGATGTCCAGAGCTGAGCAGCAAAAACAAAGTACTTTTTTCCTTTTTTGTCACTGTGCTAAGTTGCAACGTAACAGGAACTTGAGACAACTTGAGTGAATCTATGATCGCCAAGCTGTGACTTAACTGTGGTCATGTAAAAGACAAAATTAAAAAAGCAAACAAACTAACAACCTGCCAGGAATTCTAAGATATGCAGAAGCCTACAAGGAGCTCAGGGGAGGATTAAAAAAAAAAAAAAAATTCCTGCACGATTGTTTTCATAGGTTGATAAATGTATTGTCTGATCTGTGTCCCAACAGGAAACATGTGCCCAGAAAAATAAATTAAAGAAGTGCTCAGCTGTAGGCTAGTTTAGTTAAGGAGTAATGAAACGGATAAGAATAGATGATGCGAACATAAGAACAGACTCAGAGGCTTTTAGCAAGGGTGTTTCTGGTTTCTATTATCACCTCTCTAATATAAATCTAACTCCATGGTTCTTAATGACTCTCCAGGGACCACCGCTCACCAGATTAAATGTGCCCAACACCAAGGAGGAACCCAGGAGATTCTGGCCTCTTATCTCCTTTGAGATATACCAGACTTGGGGTTTTTTTTAAAAAAAATTTTTTAGTAGTATTAAAACTAGGGTTATCTGAGCTCTGTTATTAAAAAAAAAAAAATTCTAAGGATATGAATATTGGAGAATGGCTACTCTTGAGGTCCAGAGTGGTGGGAGTTTATTTCAAGCTCTCAGGACAGTTTCCTTCCTCGAGCCTTCTAGATAAAAATGGCATATGTGGGGACAGAAGTAGTCACACTATGTAGTGTTGATTCTTGTCTAGCTTGGATCCCAAACTGACTTTTGTCTGCTGTTTAAAGGCTTGTGGGAGTTACTGTCTCCTAAGTTTTGGCCATTAACCAGAGTTATAGCTTCTCTAGGCCTCAGTTTCCTTTTTTTTGTTGTTTTTTGTTTTTTTTTTTATTGGCATGAGATCTCTGAGGAGTCTTCTGGCTCTAAAGTTATATGGGTCTATGATTCTGATAAAAGGCCCCAGAGAAGAATGGAGAAGGATGAGGAGGAAGAGTTTTGCCAAAAGAAAAAAAAAAGAGAGAGAGAGAGAGAGAAAAGAAAAGAGAAAAAAAGCCAGCTCCATGACCCTGGAAGCTATAGGGGAGGAAGGAGACGGAAAGAGAACCTACAGACCCCCAGGCTTTCTAAGCATTTTCAATCCTCTCTTATTTTTCTTTATTGGCCTCTGTCTCCCAAGACAAAGCTGTCACATGAGAAGCACTGGAGCTCAACACACAGACCTTTTCTAAGTTACAACAAGACACTCGATTTCTGCTTTTTTTCTCAAGAGCCCTGTCTTGGGGATGTTGGGAAGATTTCTGGCAAAACCCAAGTCAACTGCCCAAGCTGCCTTCTATCTCTGGGCAGCCTTTCTGTTATCCAAAGAAGTGGTTAGTTTGAAAGGGGTGGGGTTAAAAAGAAGTGGGTCCTCCTTTCCATTCTTAGCACTGGGGAGAACTAGGTAATCTGAAGACCACATTTGAGCATGTGTATGCAAGAGAGATGGGGGCAAGTGCAGTCACCTCTCTCCACCACTTCCTTCCCCCATGCCCACTCTCCCTCCCTCCCCCCCACCCCCCCCCCCCACGGCCATTCTTCATCTGCTTGGTTTATTGTCATATTTTTGTGTTAATACATTCTGTGGATCTGTAATGTCAGGTTGGATAATGAAATTTAAATTGGGTCCCTTCGATTTCCAATGGCTAAACATTTGTGCCTCTAACTCCAAGGCTGCCATGCAACTTAAATGCATTCGAGAGTGTCAGTCACCCAGCTCAGGCACCCCACACTGCAGTGGCTTTCTTGGGGAGTTTTTTTTTTTTTTTTTTTTCCTGGTGAACATTTGCAAAGGCGTTCGCCCAGGATGCAGACAACTTGCATCATTATAGCAAACCGGCTTATTGGTGGGCACAACCTGATGGAACAGATGCCTGGGCCACCCTCTCCCTATTTTCTGGCCCCCAATAGCCAGGCTTTTAAGAATCCCACTAAAGGGGGTGAAGGGATCAAGGAACCAGGAATGATAAATAAACGGGCATTTTCTTCATCAATAAAGTAAGAAAATAAGGAGCACTCACTGTATTTCAGACAGATCACAGCAACATCCAGATGGAAATCCAGGTGGTTAAGAACAAGCGAAAACGCGTGATCTTGACACCATAAAGAAAAAAAAAAGGGGTAGGGGGGAGGTTGATGAAGAAAAATCCAACTGCAATTATCCATCAATTTTAGTCAACATAGGCACAAATCCAACTGTGCTCTCTGCTGGTTTCTCTCCCCCAATCAATGCCTCATTCTGCCGCGGTCAACTTTTCTTCTCCGAAATTTCTTTGCAGATGTATTATTAATTCCCTCTCCTCTTGTGGGAAATTCAAAAAGAAAAGAAAACACACCACCATAGCAGGTCTTTACTTTCCTAAAAAAAAAAAAAAAAAAAAGAAAGAAAGAAAAAAATGCCCCAAACTTTCAATTCCAAAAATATCTCCTTGGCTTACTTTCTCCTTTATAGAGAAAAACGAAAATACTTTTTCTTTATGGATCCTCCGTTCTCCATTTCCAATCATCCTTTTGGGGAGGGGGGGCAGCTGTTTTATTATTATTTATTTATGTCAGAACACACCAAGCCCCGTGGGTCTGACACTGGTTTATTTCATTTTTCAAGGCTCCCTGTGTGCACACATACACATTTGTGTTAAGATCCAGGTCTCCCAAGAAAAAGCTTCCTTCTTCCTTTCCTCTTGCACAATCAGTTTATCCACTGCGTTCGGTTCCAAGAGAGAGCTGCGTCCCGCATCCTTCATTTTTGCAAGGCACCCAACCGCCACCGCCACCGCCACCAAAAAAAGTCTCCGTTTACATCGTTGGTCCCTCACCCCCAGCACCCCTTCGAAGAATTTGGGGATCAACTCCCCCCACTCGCCAGCCTTCCGGCCGGCCCCTTCTCCAAAGATCTGATTAGATTTCTCATCACAACCCAGTGCGCAATTGGATTTTTGATTTCAGCCACCCGGCCAGCCACCTTCCCCTCTCCCTCCAAACTCCCTGTTATATCCTGTCTCCTTCCCTCCACCGCCTCTGCAATTTCATAATCTCACGTTAAATGGAGTGCGGGGGGCGGGGGCGGGGGCGGGGGCGGAGGTAGTGGAGGAAAATTTCAAGGCTCCGTCAGCTGTCAAGAAGAAACCCATTCCTCCCACCGCCCCCCCTCTACTTTTTTTTTCTTCTTCTTCTTCTTTTTTTTAAGGCTCGGGGTGGCTTTCGTTTCCTCTGTCCCCGCCCCCACCCCCGGCGCCCGGTCCAGATCCTCCAGGTGTTGCAGAACTCCGCGAGCAGGGCCGGGATCACGGGGGAGACGCGTGACGCGGTCCCTCGCCGGTGGCCCCTGCCAGCCCCGGAGTCCCCTTCTCCTCCATCAGCGGGCAGCGCATCCGGAGGGGGGTGGGGGGCGCCGCGGCGAAAGAAGTTCAAACTAGGCTTTTATTTCAAAGGAGGAAGGCGAAGTGAGGGGACCTACGGGGTGTGAGGCAAATTTAAAAAGAAGAAGAAGAAAAGAAAAACGGAAAACAGAAAATGGAACGAAAGAGGTTAAAAATTTAAAAAAAAAAAAAAATCCCTAATCGCTGGCTCCTCTCCTCCTGCTCGAATGAAACTGCAGCTTTGATCTCATTTCCAGCTGCGTCGGGAGCCACAAGTTGGTCTCTCTTCGCGCAGACCTTCTCGACGCCGGCTGGTCCTCCGCGAGGAGACGCGTTCTCGGGAGCGCAGCGGCTTCGCGCCGGCCTTAGCGCCATCGCCCTGGCTCGCGGCTCCCTGCGCGGCAGAAACCCCGGTCCCCGTCCATCCACTTCGGCTCGAACTCTCTTCCTCTCCCGCCCCCCACCCCCACCCCCACCCCGCCCGCTCTCCCCCGATAAATAAATGCGCTCCTTGTGCCCGCGGCACCTCCTGCGGCTCTAGGCTTTCTCTCAGCCAATGCCACGTCCTGACGTCTTGGGTCCGAGCTCCCCAAATCTCCTCTCGGACTGCAGTCCCCTTCCCTCCTCTGCCCCTTTTTCTTTCCCCCTTTCCTTTCCCTTTCTCTGCTTGTGATCAGTAAAATACAATTACCCAATTACCTCCCATCATCTTAGCACTGATTGGTCAATTGCATTAACACTTGAAGTCGGGGACGAGGGGATTGGAGCCTCTGCGGTGTGGCACCGCTGCCACCTGGAGGGCAGAGCCAGAACAGCTGCGTTTCAAAGCAACCCCCAAGGCTCGGAGGTTAGTAATAGGCAAAGAAACTCAGGGGTTGTGTGTGAGAAGTTACCCTGTTTTGTTTTTCTAAAAGCCTGCCTGTTTCCATCCTGAAAGCCAGGCGTTGGAGCTACAAAGGGGAAGACATTGAAATCAAATCTACAGTAAGATTCAGAAATATCACCAAACACAGAGAGCTGTTGCTTTCAGATTGCTGGGAGAGATTCCTCTCCTAGCCAGGCAGGCTGGTCACAAGGTAAGGATTAACATGGTAGCATCACCCAGGATAGGCTGATCAGAAAGCATCTAGGAGTAACTGAAAAGCTGCTGGGAAGGAAGACGGGTCCAGGAGGATAATCTCAACATGAGAAAGCACTGTAAAGGCGAGATAGGAGCCTTCAGCCTATGCAGTGTTGCAGTAAATTGGCCTGTTCAGTTTGTACAAGACATCCAGGACAGCTTGACAACTCAATTCCAACATTCTTCCTCCTGGTTGTGGGCTTTTCCATCATTGTGTGTTAAGGGGCCCGGGGGGGGGGGGGGTGGCAGGCGCTGAGCAGGTGGCACATTTCAACTTCACAGAGTGTTCTTAGAAAGACGGAGGGGCCCAAGAAACATTAATATTACATTCATGTTGGTTTCTTTCTCTACTACATTCTGTTAATAAAGAAGTATAGATGTTGGAGATGAGCAAGTATGTATCTGCTTCAGGCTCCTTAATTAATGATCTTTGTGCTCACTTTCTTTATTTTTGAGAGCTCAGAATATGTACTTGGCTTAAAAACAGTTTTAAACAAAGTGAGTTAATCATAATGAGAAATGTCATTAGACAAAAAGGAGATTTTTTTTTTTTACTAAGGGAACATCAGAGGCATATCCAAGTTCACACCAAATGTTCTTTTGTTTCTTTCCTGTTCCCTTTATAGAACACGGATATTTTCTCACTTAGCATTAGAAAATTTAAAAAAGAATTACATCTATACATTTATTTCGGTACTAAGCACATGCCCTCATATGTATCTTAAATGTCAGCATCTGCAAGGGGACGGGCCTTTACACGTGGATTGTGATTTATTAGAATTTCCCCATCTTTTTGGAGAGCTTTGATGTAGTTATGAATTGCATCAACATGCTTCTATTTTTAAATAAATGCTGCACTGATGGACTTAAAACATTAGTGGGCAGTTGACTGTAACTTTGTCTTTTGAAGCTCTTGCCCCTTTATGCCAATTACAGTTTATCAACTAATAAGCCATTAAAAAGTACACTTACTAGTTGCTCTAGATAGCTTCAAAGGAGTCTACCCTCTGGTTCTGAAGTAAACTAGAAGCCATTTGAAATGCAAATTTTCTTTTTAGCGACTTTGACAGCAAGGGAAAGGCCAATGATTTGTTTTTCAAAGCTGATTATTAGCTACCTACCAGACATCTTTAAAGCCTTTCGGAATGAATTAATCTATCAAACAAAGCAGCAGGGAAGGATCAGTGCTATTTAGCCAAAAGGAAAAGGGAAAGCGTTCCCATTTCTGCTTGGTTTCTCATTCGGCGGCAGCTACCATTTTTTTTTCCACGTCAGCTACCCATTCACACTCTATAACCTTGCATTAGTCACTTGGTTTTCATTTTTTGATCAGACCCGAACCAGTGATTATTGGGCATCCATAAGACATGGCCTTTTGCTGACTTCTTGTATACATTACTTTATTTAAAACTCAAAACAACCTGTTGGGAGATTTTAAAGGCAGAGAAAGTGATGCCAAAGCCACATGCTTGGTAAATGACACAGACGAGTTTTGAACCCAGATTGACTCAATACCAATGCTCCATTTTTGCGACTACTTCTAGATAGTCTGGGGGAATACATCTAAGATGTTCAGAGGCATGCAGGCTGCGGTTGTCAGCTCTGAATCCCAGGAGGTGAATATCTCACCCTGTGGGGAAATGGATTTGCGACACTTGTCACTGAATGATCTTTCTTGAAGAGAACTGAAATAATTAGTAAGCAAGCTAACTGTCATACAAACGCACATGCAGACTAAATTGTTATTTAACAGTGATATAAATGTAGATATGCATTCAGTAGAAGTTGCAGGTACTGTCAACAATGACAGGGTATATGGTCAAGGAAATTTCTTGATAAAAGCTCTTTTAGAGGAAAAAATTACCCAATGAGCAGAGGGATCGGTCACTTTGTCACAGTTCCAGGTAGCCCATCTGAGTGACCAAAAGCTTGGACAGGACAAATGCCATCAAAATGAGATGTCCCAGGAGAAGAGGAACATGGTTTGTCTAAGGACATACAGAATTCTGTGTTTGTTCTCCGTTCCTGATTTGTAGGCATTTAGTTGGTGAAACAAAACTATCATGTTATTTCGCTGTGTGCTGGTGACTTTACCTGGTGTAATCTTCAGCAAACAGCAGAGGACAGCATCTTGTAACCAGAAATACAAAAAAAAGCAAATAGAAGGAATTCAGTAACTTTGCTTAAACACTGAGAAAATATGGATGTGTCTATTGTGTTTATTAATTTGACTTAACAGGCTTTAAGCTGCTCTATTCAAGCATAATACATACTTATGATTTGGGTCTTTATGCTACAAATTCTGGGAATAGATAGTCCCTTTTCATTTCCAGTTCTACTAAACAGGACCAGAATATCCCGTGAGAATCTTAGGAAGCTTGCCTCTATCGTCACACATAATGACATGTGAATTAACATCTTTAGACCAACTTCTTTTGAAAACCACTTTATTGATAAAAGGCCATATTTAGTGGGAACTTACTACAAGCGTTATGCTAGACAAAATGTGATGCTAGATAAGAATGTTGTATTTCAACTATAAGGTAGCCTAATAGTCATTTAGTCTTCTTCCTTGAAATACAGATGAAGATACTCAAGTCCAGGTAGATTTGCAGGTTTCTGTTTCTACAAGACTACCCGCCAACCAGTTCCCACCCCATTTAGTCTTGTTTTTCAATGTCTTCATACTTAATTTTTTTAAGCAATAACTGTAATGATAAGTTTATGAGTGTCAAGATCAAAGTGTGTTCTAAGTATGTTACAGATATCAACTCACGCAGTTCTCTCAACAATTTTATGAAGTAGGTATAATTCATTCCCATTCTATCTTATAGATAATGAAAGTAGAGGTGAGGTTAAATAAGGGCACCCAGCTAGGAAGTGATGGAGGCAATGTTTTTAACTCAGGTCATTTCGCTTCAGAGATCCTGGTTGTAACAGATACTTCCTATTATTACTTATGGCACTGGACAGAAATGATTGGCTCATGTCTGTACTCTCCCCCCGAAGCAAGACTGATTTAATGAGAGCATTTTTTTTTGTATTTCTAATATTATCCACACAGTTGAATGAATAAATGTCTAAGTCTATGACATATGGAAGCATATATGTCTTTTGGCTCTTACCGGATATTCTTTTCACTATGGTATACAAAATGTTAGAACTTACTGCAATTACTAAACAGAAAAACTAATAAAATAATTTAATTGGAGAATTCTAACTTGTATCAGCTAGCTGATGCTGTGTAATTAATCATCCTCAGACCTGGTAGCTAAAGTCAGAAATCATTTATTATTTCTCATGAGTCTGTAGGCCAGTCAGAGATTGGTTAAATTGTTCCGATCTTGGCTGGGTTCACTGTTAGCTGATCTAAAATAGACTCAGCGAGGGTCACTGGGGCAACTCCACTCCACTCCATATATCTCTCTCCCTTCGTCAGCTTGGCCTAAGCAAATTTCTTGGCAATAGTAGAAGTCCAAGAGAGGAAGCAGAAAGGCATGAGTACATTTTCATGTTTCTGTATGAATCAAATTTGCTGACTTCTCTTGGCTAAAGCAAATCACTTGGTTGAGCCTATTGTCAAGGAATTGGGATAGGTTATCCTACCTTTCATGGGAGGCCACTTTAAAGTTACATGACAAAAGAGAGTGAAGAATCAGGGTGATCAACGCAATGAACCTGAACTTCTATCTCTTACAAATAACGAATTTCCTTAACAATTACAGGGACTTGGAGGAAAGAAGAATTCTCATTCAATGGGTCACTTATTTATTTAAACAGATAAGTCTTAACCTCCTATTATGTGTCATGCATTATGAAAATTATCGCTAACTCTTCTGTTACCCCCATTACCCTAACCACATCTGTTGATGCTAATTCAAAAATGGCTCAACATCTGATCGATTCTCTTTACTGTATTACTTTAGGAGACCACTCTCAGTTTCCTCTGTGGACCCTTTGGCACTGCCCTTTCTTCTTACCCATGCCACCCCATCTCTAGTGCCAGCTAGCTTCTGAAAAAGAAATGCTGATGAGAAAGTTAAATGGAAGAAATAATTAAGGGAAAATATGTTCCATATGTACAACAAGAAGCCACAACAATGGGAGAACTCTCTGCAATGCATAGGACAAACGAATCCTATTTTAAATATGTAACTATTGCTTAGAAATAACTACTAGAAATAAGTAGGAAAAATTAAAAAAAAACAATCTTACAGATGAATGGGAAAAATACATTACTAGTTGATCTGCTGAAGACCTGGTTATTTTAACATTTATTGGTACCCATGTTATTTCGCACCATGCCTGGCCTTTTGGCCTCTTACTACCTCTTGATTGGTGAATGAATGAACTATCTTCTGTGGGGAGGAAAGTAGGTAGATAGTAGGCATGCCAATTACAAGCAATGATGATACAACAAGGGCAGAATTTTACCAGCTGTAAGTATAAAGAGCTGGGTGAATAGAGGAGGTAGTTGTTACCTCTCTGTGGGGGCAATCCCAGAGGACTTCCCAGCAGGAAATCTAAATGTGTGAAGAGTTTATGAATGTTAGCATAGAGTTGATGGAGGCAGGATTGCCATTTTGCAGCTAGAGAGCACAGAATGTGCATTCTAAGAAAAAAACAAAACAATTTGTGGTCCCAAGATTAGCAGGGCTGAGATGAGCTAAATTAGGTATTCAGCCATGGGAAAGGTGGTCACACTATCAGATGCCAAGTAGAGATCAAAAGAGTTCAGATTCTGGAAGCAATCTTAAAATTTTCCTTCTAGGAGGATATCCGTTGCAAATGAGCTCTGGGAAGGAAGGGAACATCCGTGGAAGGGAACCTCTGTGGTAGAAGGGAGCATCTTAAGAGAGAATCCTCCCGTTCTCAGGTCCACTAGGCAACATGACAAATTCTAGGCATGACTTAAAGTAATAAGAAGAAAGCTGATGGAGACAATTGTAGGACAATTTGGCAACTGATCCTAATGCAATTTAGACCCGATTACATTACTTTTTAAATGGTGACCCAAGCCCTTGTAGAACACAGTCTCTTTTATCAAATATTTCTAAGGGAGATGGTATTTGTGCATAGAAACTACGTGGTGGTATTTTTGTACTGTCTAAATTAGGATGCTTTGCACGGAGAAGAAAATTGGCCATAAAGGTATCTTTAAAACTCCACCAGGAATTAGTAGATGGTGTGAATCCAGTTGTGTAGTTTGAGAAGACAGCTGCATTTTATCTAGCGAAATCAGCACTTGATACTAAACAACTCCTAAAGAATGTCACTTTACTTTAGCATTTGCCGTGCAGTGCGGATTCAAGATATGATAGCCTTGTTTTCCCTGCCATATTACTATTGTGTCTTCAGGAAATGAAGTGCACAGATTTCAAAATTCAGTTCTCTTCACATTGAAGATGCATTAGCACATCTGTGATGCCAGGCCTCCAGCTCCTTTAGAGGCACGAGATGCAAATAACGTTAAACAATCTGCATTTGTTTTTTAAATGTTCAGGTTTCTCCCATAGATAGCATTTTTGAGGAAAGCAAATGACTGGGAGAAGCTTCAGATTTGAAAAATAATAATAATAGCCTATTGTATTTACATGGAAAATGGAAATACCTTTATCATTTGAGTGAACTCATCCCCAACACCAAAAATAAGCACTTCTAAAGAAATAGCACTCAGACTCAACTTTCACAGTGGGAGGGGTTGGCAATCCTTGGATTCACTACACAGATTTTTTTTCTGAAGTCAGCAACAACTATATGAGTTTTAGAGGGGAAATTCGATGTAAAATAAGTACCCTCTGTGACAGGTGACTACTGTAAGATGCATTGTGGAGTGTGGTCTTACTGAATATATTGCTTGAACACTGGGTAACTGGTAACTGATTGAACTTTTGACATCTTGCTACAACTTTCAGTTGGCAATCTTCCTGAAAAGCATTTTGGTAAAAGTTCAAAAAATCTTGTGGAAGTTCACGTTTTCCCTAAGATAACAGTTATGCCACATTGCAGAGGACCTAAATAGATGCTTTTCCAAAGAAGACATAAAATTGCCAACAGGTACATGAAAAGATGCTTAATATCACTAGTCATCAGGGAAATGTGAAGTAAAACCACAATCAGATACCATCTCATACCTGTTAGACTGGGTATTCTCAAAAAGACAGGAGGAAGGGACACCTGGGTGGCTCAGTCCGTTCAGCATCTGACTTTTTTTTTTTTTATAAAGATTTTATTAATTTATTTGACAGACAGAGATCACAAGTAGACCGAGAGGCAGGCAGAGAGAGAGGGAAGCAGGCTCCCTGCTGAGCAGAGAGCCCGATGTGGGGCTTGATCCCGGGACCCTGGGATCGTGACCTGAGCCAAAGGCAGAGACTTTAACCCACTGAGCCACCCAGGCGCCCCAAGTTTGGGATTTTCAAAATACCTCACAAGGGGCAGTATGATTGGAGAACAACTGGACCTAGGAGAACAATTTGGAAACCATGGGAGGTTATGGGGATTCAAACAAAGGCAACAGCTTTGGGATTAGAGAGGGGGAGAGTAATTTAAGAAATGCCAAGGTTTAGAGTTTACAAAATTTTATTAATGTGCAAACTTGTTGTTTACTATTTGTGCATGTGTATGTGTGACATCCTATAAAGAGACTACCCACAACTTCCATGCAATATAATGAAACACTTCCTAAAAATAAAGCTCTCCAAGCAGAGAATGAACTACCAGTTAAAACAGTCACTGGAGTGGCTCAGAACGCAGGCTGTGGTGGTGGGTGGGTCTATAATGCAGGCTTCAACTGGATATGCAATTCCACACATTATCCTTGATTAGACTTCCACTGGCCCACGATCGCAAAATGGGACACGTAAAGGCAACATAGTGGGTCTGTCTTATTAATATTTTGAATTGAAAGCAAACACCTTCCATTTGTGATTATTTCTGTCCCATATTTTTACAACTATAATTTCCTTTCTAATTTTTATTTAGTAATGTTTGAATCGTACATATCTGGTTAAAATAAAGAGCTGGAAACACTCTTTCAAGCCACTGTATATTTATTGCTATTCATGATGTGAAAGGTGTTAAAGTCTGTGACCCACTAGACGGCCTTTGAGCGCCCTTAGGACTCTTAAATTTTATGCTCTTCTTGGAATATGTCTGCCTGGAGAAGTGTTTTTGTGTAGATCAACAGAACAGGATGATTGACATTATTCAACCTTTCATAAAATAAATCAATGTGTCAGACTCTGAAACCGCAGAAAATGCTCCCAAAATTTCCAATACAGCCTTTTTAGAAAGCAAAATTTCCGAGGTGAAATTGATGACATCTTATAAACACTTGTTCAAATGTTCCATTCACAGCAAAACATAATACTGGAAAAATGTTAAGAACCAAATTGCCAGCATCACTCACCAAAGTTGGATCTTTTAGAGCTTGATACAGTCCTGTATCAAGCCATTATCTATAGGTACCTTTAGGGGCTGAGGGACCCAACAGTCCAGATTCCCTTCTTTGGGTGGAAAGCAATGCTGCTGACAAGCAATGCCATTACGCTAAGCTTCAAGTCATAGAAAGGTGCCTCTAAGTGCCTGTGCAGTCAAATGCCACAGGATTTCAAATGAAAATGACATGAATTAATTTCCTGAGAACAAAAAGAAAAGGAAAATTGAGAAGAAAGGCAGCTTCTTGTAACACAATATGCAGATTAATGGTACCCACTGATGGATTGAAGTGTCAAAAATTCTCCTTTCAGATATAAATGAAGCTAGTGAAAGAGTTTGGGGGGGGGGTTCTCTCACTTTCTCTCTTATTCATATGAAATATTAACTGATCAAGTCAAAGTAAACTTTGTTTTTCTTGGTATCTTTAAAATCTTCTCTAACAGGGAACATTAGTCCCTGGGTGAAAGGGCATACGGTTTTCCCAAGGGCATCTCATTATTCTGGGAAGAAAATTAAAATCCCTTCTATTGACTTGGGCAATCTTACTTCTCCTGCCAGCCTCCTTCTCTTAGCCTTTCTTCAACCATATCTTACAGCATCTTCTTAGCTTCTAAGAGCACTTAGCTGCTCTGCTTCTCCATCTTCACGGGGCTCCTTTCTGTGCCAATGATAGTGTCTTGGCCCTAGTTCTCTCAGCTTAGAACATTTCCTTTCTGTTCTTGGCAGGCACTGATCTTGATCTTGACCTCAGAGAGGCCATTTCTCCCAAGCAGGTGAAGTAGCCACCCATTGTCTTTCTATCACATCACCATAGTTTTAATTTTGTGCAGAACATTTATGTGACTGCCTTTAAAAAAAAAAAAAATCCGTGGAGTTGCTTATCTCTGCTGGAACGTGTTGTTCCTGGGATTGGAAACCTTGCCTTTTTTGTTCATGGCTGTATCCTCTACTAATAGAATGCACAGTGAAGATGCTGAATTCAAATTTTTGGTAGAAGTGCCAAAATGGTAAGATTGAGATCAGGAAGCCACTGTACAGCATTGATAAGGAGGGAGTAAAGGTAGGGATTTGGGAAGGAGGCATGCTGCTTCTCTACCAGCCATTCTGTCAGTGTCCTGGGGTATAGCTTCATTGAATGACAACTACGCATCCAATCTTCTTTATACAAAACAGGGAAGAATTTATGTTTCTAATTTCTAGCCATACGTTTATAATATGGGTAAAATCTTGGGCACTTGAGTTCAACACTTGAGGTTTGAATATTGGTTCCACTGCTTCCTAGGTATGTGACCTTAGGTAAATCATTAAGCCTCTCTAAGCCTCAAAGATCTCATCTATCAGTGGTCATACGTATCCTACACAGTTATGAAGATTAAAATAAAATAGTGCCCATGAATAGTTAGCACAGTTGCTGGCATCTAACAGGTACTCATTTAAAATTAGTGGTACTTTCTTCCATTCATAAATTTCCCAAGGCTTCAGCTACCACTGGTTTTCTCTTCTCTTCCACATGTTGTTACCTCGCCATCTAGGTTATTTTTCTTGGCTTTCTCTTAATAATGCAGCAAATGTGACAAAGAAAGTAGAATCTCACTCCATGCTTTTTGGAAACTCTTCGTTGATACCTCGACATATCTCATTCAGCCAGAAAGCCTGGCTAGAGGTTAAAGTAACTTTCATCTATACAGGTATGTAGCAAAATAAATGTTAAACCTGTTTTTGGAAGCATTATTAAAGAAAATGTCATTTTGTCCTTATCTTTCCTATAAAGATTTAGTTATTGTATCTTCAAAAAGGTCAGATTCCCTTTCTCTGTAAGTTTCTAAAGAAATCTTAAAATGTGGTGTGACCTTGAACTAATTGCTTTACCTTTCTGTGTCTCGGTTTGTCTGTTTTTTTTTTTTTAAAGATTTTATTTATTTATTTGACAGAGAGAGAGAGATCAGAAGTAGTCAGAGAGGCAGGCAGAGAGAGGGGGGGAAGCAGGCTCCCCACTGAGCAGAGAGCCCAATGCGGGGCTCAATCCCAGGACCTTAAGATCATGACCTGAGCCAAAGGCAGAGGCTTAACCCACTGAGCCACCCAGGCACTCCTCAATTTGTCTGTTTTAAGGAAGTGTAGTAATTCCTAACATGGCAGCTCTTCACTTCCTGGAAGTGAGGGGAAAATGAATTTCTCATGTTCAAAACCAGACTCACCTTTATAACCCTCTTGCCCCCCAAAACACATAGCAACACATTCATTGGTTGCCCAGGCTCTCTAGTACCACTGTTGGTAACATTTTTTTTCCATGTGTCCTTTCCTCTACACTCCACATGCTTTCTCTCCAGTTCAGACTCTGAACACCTGCCCTAGTCCCAGACCAACCTTTAGTCCCGGGTCTGTCCTGGATTCCGCAGAGCCCACTCACAGATGACACATCGCTGAAAGCACCAGCTCTCATTCAGAGGAGCACGGAACATGACTGAGTGCCTACTGTGCGCCAGATGCCCTGCTTAGCACTTTACTTGCCTTGTCATTTCACTATGGCGCCCATGATTGTCCTGCCCATATTTGGAGAATCTCATTCGCTCCTTAATCATAGTCCCATTCCTCATGCCTTCTAACGTGGCCCTATTCTTCCTTGGCCATTTATTATTTAATGATCTCAGGCAGGATTTGTAATCTCAAAACCCCTCAATTTCCTCATCCGTACCATAAGGAAAAGTAATACTACAACTGCATAAGGTGGTTGCAGAGTTTCTTATCTGTGGCACAGTTGGCATTTGGGGTCAGGGAATTCTTTTGTTTTGAGGGATGCTCTTGGGCATTGTAGGTTACTAAGCAGCAGCCCCAGCCTATACCCACTAGATGGCAGTATCACCCTCCCGTCTCCCTCCCCCACAGCGCTCCCACCCTCCTTTAGATAAAGCATCTCCACACACCGCCTAATCATCCGCTCACAGCAAACTTGTTGAGAACTACTAGGATATTGGGATTAATAAATTAGACACCTTTAGATGCTGGGCATCACCTGTTCCTTTCAGACTCTTAGTTCTTGGGACCTCCTTGTACTTTCCCATTCCCCAGTATCACCAGAGAATTTATGGCTCCCAAGATTAGTCCTAGGTTTCCTTGCTTTTCATGTGTTTCTGCGGCAACACTCTCCTATCCTACTACTGCCTTCCGAGTTCTTCCCTACCCTCCAGGATACTAGTCTCACCAGAAGTTTCCCCTAATCCTTCCAAACTGACAGATCTCTCTCCCTCTAGATACTTCCATCATCATTTTTCTGTCCCAATCACGACCTTGACAAGCTGCCGTATTGTACAGTTATTGGTGTAGTTGTGTCACCTCTCCGGTTGGGGCTGAAGACTCCCAGAGAATGAGATTCTTTGTTTTCTGTATTTTGAGCCACCATAGATGAGAGCACAGTTTTGGTCATATAGTGGTTGCTCATTAAGTGACGTTTGTTAAGTTGAATTTAAGACACAGACGAAATAAGTGGCTTATATAAAGGCAATGGAAGTACACTAAAATATGCTAGAGAGAAAACAATTAAGGTTATATCCAGATGCATGTTGAAATAATCAGATTGAGCCAAAAGAGGTTTACTGTTTAAATTATCCGTACAACAGCCTTAGTTCTCTGCTTCTCTTCACACATGTACGAACAGCTGAGAAAGAATTATAGTTGTTTGAAAACTATTAAGTGATTTGCCTACTGATGGAATGCTATTCTTCTGCTAGAAACAGAATTAATCAAATAAAGGAGGTGCAAACAAATCTACATCATTGCTTTATTAATCAGGAGGGAGGGCCAAGGAGGCAACTGTCAGTGTGAAATGATCCAAGTTACAAGTAAAATTGAGCTTTTTTCTCCACCTATACCTTTGTCTTAGAAAAAAAGCACCCCCCCCAACTCACACATACTTGTTTTCTATGGTGGATGAAATTCCCTGATGTCACAGAATTTGAAATCTAGACGAGTTTATATACAACCACTGTTACGTGATGCAATTGTGATAAATTAGAAAAGACACCGATCTTCCAGTTGGGAAACAGGGTTTAAACACTCATCATTACCACCTAATGTCCTGTGACTATGTTTGACTGAATTACGATCCTCCAAGTATGCCCATATACTCATCCCCAGAACCTGTGGCATTGTCACTCTATGTAGCAAATGGGACCTTATGGGTGTGAATGAGTCTAGATTTTGAGATGAGGGAAATATCCTGGATTGCTGAAGTGGACCCAATGTGATCACAAGGATTCTAGTGAGAGTGAGGCAGAAGGGTCAGAGCCACAGAGAGAACAATTTACAGATGCCACACCACTGGCTCTGAGGATATTTGAAGATGGAGAAAGAGACTGTAGATCACAGCCCCTGGAAGCTGGAGAGGGCAAGGAAACAGACTCTCCATGACAGCCTCCAAAAGAAAGGCAACTCCGCCAACACCTTCATTTTTATCCCCTCCAGATCCGAAAGACAATAGATTTGTGTTGTTTTAAGCCACTGAGATGATGGTAATTTGTAACAGCAGCCATAGAAAACTGTGACAGTGAACTTGAATAATCTCCATTCCAAATTTCTCAGATTTAGGTGATGTCTATGTACCAGATTGTTTGGATGATATAAGAAAGGGAAAGTAGTACACACTGGTTATTTTGGATATTTTTCTATGTTTTAGCTATTCTTTTCATAGAGTGTCTCAGTTTATCTTTTCCAGACATAACCCTTAGACACTCAGGTAGGACTGAGCACCTCAAATGATTACGCAGTGAGAAATAACTTGAACAATCAGTCAACACAATTGGTAGTGAGAGGAGGGCATGTAACAAGGCAAGTGAACCCCAAAACGTTTTACGAGGACAATAGGGAATCCCCTCCATCCCCCAAATTGCCAAAGTCATGGAAGCCTGTAGTGGTCTGGGGACTTCTGTGGAGGAGAGTCTGCCTGAGAAAAAGGCCAGCAGTGAGGAGAGTAGGGCCATGAGATCAGCAGTGGTAGGTTCCACCTACTAGCTACTGAGCATCTAGGTCTTTCCATGCCTGAGGTTACTTGGTTCTGAGATGTTGTTGTTGTTACATGAGCCAATATAATGTGTGTGTGTGTCCTCGTGTGTGTATATATAGCCAACAGTTAGGTTGGATTTTATTTACTCAAAACAAAACAAAACAAAATCTATGTGTATGGCAAAGTATATGGCAAAGAATATGCTATAAACATAAAACCAAATTATTTTTTCTCTATGAAGTATAAACACTGAGGGTAGAAAATTCAGATAATGCTGACAAAGTATATTAGCCAAAATATAAATCATCTCAAATCCCACAGCTGGAGATAATCACTGTTAATATAGGACTGTTTTTTTTTTAAATTTTTTTCTTTTTACTTGACCATGAATACAAAGCATAACAAGTAGGACAATTTGGGGTGGTTTTCTAGAGTGTGAGGCATCTAAACTTGACTTTGAAGGATAACTGGGATTTTGATAAGCAAAGATTATGAGAAAGGAATCAATATGCATACACACACGTGCGTGCAAGCACACACACACACATACATATATATGATTTTTGACAAAGACACAAAAATAATTCAGTGGAGAAAGGATAGTTTTTTCAACAAAAAGTCCTGGAAAAACTAGATGTCCATATATAAAGCTATACCACACGCCATATATAAACATTAAATCAAAATGGACCACGGACCTAATTATCAAATGTGAAATTATGAAACTTATAGGAGAAAACATGGTAGAAAAATATTTTTGATCTTGGGTTTGGTGAAAATATTATAGATATGATACCAAATGCATAATCTATAAAAGAAAAAAAAATAAATTGGACTTCACCAAAATTAAAAGCTTCAACTCTTGGGAAAATACTGTTAAGAGAAGGAAATACTGTTAAGAGAAGGAAAATACTGTTAAGCTTCAGAATGGAAGAAAATATTTGCAAACCATGTATCTCATAAAAGACTCATAAGCAGCATACATAAAGGGCTCACCAAACTTAGTAGTAAGAAGGCAGACAACTCATACAAGGAAGATGGTAAATAAGTTATAAGCCATATAAATGGCAAATAAACACATTGAAAAGATATTCAACATCATTAGTGATTGTAATCACCTTGTAACCATCTTGTAACCACCATGAGATACCACTACACACTTACTAGAATGACTAAGATCAAAAAGTGTTGGCAAGAATGTGGAGGGACTCGACAGGAATCGAGTAGGAATGTGAAATGTTACAACCAATTTGGAAGAGTTTGGCTTACCATATGATCCAGCCATTCTACTCCTAGATATTAATGCAAAATAAATAAAAAGCTATGTCCCTACCAAGATTTTTATACCAGTGCTCATAGATTTTCATCTGCAATAGCTAAAACATGGAAATAATCCAATGGTACACCAATGCCTGAATAAGAGCGAACTGTGGCATTCCCATGTATGGAGTACTATTCAGCAATGAAAACAAACAGAATTTTAGGCACACAATAACATGGAAGTCTGAGAATAGACTGTGGGAAAGAATCTGAACAAAAGAACATATACTGTCTGACTCCAGATCTGTAAATGGCAGAAAATGATCAGCAGTGGCTTGGGAACAAGTAGAGGGAGAAGCGTCAGACCAGAAGTGGGATGTGGGAGCATGAAGAGACATTTGGGGATGACACATAGTTTATTGTCCTGATCATATGGATTACCTTGATGTGTGATGGTTTCACAATATTATAGATGTCAAAGTTGTGAAACTGTACAGTTTTAAAGGTTCAGTCTATTGTATGCCATTTATACCTCACTTACGGGGAAAAATGAAAGGGAAGGAAGAAAACAGGCAAATACATGCAAAGGAGAAATCAGGGCACAGTCACTGCTTCCAGGTGCCCAGAACGTAAGATGTAAGGGTACAGGAAGGCTGTCAGTAGCACCTGAATAGCAAAGGCATTAAGAGAGCAGAATTCTGAAGCTAGACTTCCCAAGCTTAAATCCTAACTCTTGTCATTTACTTGCTGTGGGATCTTGGGAGATTAACTTTCTCTCTCAGTTTGCTCATTTTTTTTAAAAAAATGGAAATAAAATAGAAGCAGGCTTAGAATGCAGTTTTGAAGGTTCACTAGATATGCCAAATTAATGTATATAAAATATTTGCCCTATGCAAACATGACACGGTTATAATAATTTTGAGCATTCCCGTGATGGTTATTTGTTCAACTGCTGTATTGAGATATAAGCCACATTCCATGCAATTCACTCTTCTGAACATATAAATCAATACCACAGTCTTATTTTAGAACATTCTGTCACCTCAAAAAGAATCTCTCTACCCAATCAGTGGTCATTCCTCATTCTCTCCACCCTGCCGTAGACAACCACTAATCTACTTTCTGTCTCTAGCAATTTACTTATGCTGTATTCAAACTGATATGGAACTGTATCCATACCATATTCAACATTTCGTATAAATGGAATCATACCGTATGTAGTTCTTTTGTGTCTGGTTTCTTTCATCAAGCCAAATGTTTTCAAGGTTCATCCATGTCAGAGGATGTCCTAGTACTCATTCCTTTTTATTATCAAATAATATCCTGTTGTAGGGAGACGGCACCTTTTATCCCAATTATTATCATTGCTGGACACAATAGTTTTGTCTGAAGAGGGAAGAAAGCACAGGAGCAGAGGGATGATCTTAATGGTTGTATAGCAACCCAGAAGTGGCAGGGAATGATATTTAACCAGATAAGGGAAAGGGTGGTTGAAAAAGGTGAAAATTTCATGGGCATGTGCTATCAACTCATAGGCTTCCTTGAAGCTGGTCCCACATAGGCTCTGAAGAAAAACAAGAGGATTCCTTCCTTCTATACAGAGGCAACCTAGTACAGAAGAATTTCCTCCTTGCTCACTTCTCCTGTTAGCATCGGCAAGTCATGTATGTCCTTAAATTATCGGTTTCCTCCAAAACTCTTGTCACCCCGCCACTCATCCCCTCCAGCCCTGGGCTCACCTCATGGAAGCCTACTGTGACGATCATACATGAACGAAGGTAAAATTACTTAGTTAACTGCAACATTTTTTTTTTTAGAGTATTTTTTTTTTATTAACATGAAACATTTTTTAAATGCAAAAATGTTTCGGTAGTACATTGTGCTAGAGGCATTTTAAAAGTTTTCTGATGACCAAAATATTTTATAGAGATCCCTGAATTTCTTAGGAATTAATAGGTAAATAAAAAACAAATAAAACAAATAAGGACCTCCAGTTAGTCATTGTGGTTTGTTGCAGATGAAGCCTAAGTACACTCAGATTCCGTGGCAGGGAGGACTCTACCCTATTCATCACTGTGCGACATCGTTTGCCACAATTTCTAGGATATTGGCGATGTCTCAAAGCACTTGTTTTACCGAAGCAAAACTAAATTGTGTAAGACAGCGCATCCGTCAGTACGCACAAGATTTTCATGTTATATTCTTAATAAAATCGTAAAGAGGTATTACTGATAAAAGCCTAGCTGATATTTACAGAGCAAGTACTATGTGCCAGACAGAGGGCTAAGATCTGTGCCTGCATTCACTCGCAGTAGCCTTCCTTCCCTAAAGGACCTGAAAGCAAGGGAAGAAAACAACTTTTTCAAGTTCGAAAAGTAATTGGCAAATCAGACGCTTTAACCCCACTTGATCTACAGCTCAAGCCTTTAAAAAGGACTTGGGTTTTATTTGTATTTATTAGAATTCGGTATAATAATTGCATGTCATCTCATATACAAAGACTTTAGATTCCAAAGGAAGGACCTGGAGAGGGTATTTTGTTTCTAAGACTCCACTTAGACATATGCCGGAAAACATACATATCAGTTCTGATATTTGATCCCTGCCTGGGTGTTTCACCTGAGCTCTTTCTAATTCAAATTATATTCCTTCACGATACTGAGGACTCCTCAGATTCTCTGTGAAATGATCTCTGCCAAGACAGAAAATGCCTCCACATTCTGTGCCACAATACTTTATTCTGTCATTTTTTTCCCCCAAACTTTTGAAAACTCAACTCATCCATGAAATCTTCTGCGATCGAGGTGGAAGCCACCCAGACATTCTGTTAATATCTTCAGTGTGATTGATATTTCCCTCCCGCAGTGTGGCAAGATAGCATATGCGTGTATGTGGGCAAGCGTATATATCTTTATGTTAATGTGCATCTGTTCCTCTCCTCGCTACCATATACTATTAAGATATTAAGATCCTGGGGTCTGTCCTTGCTTCCCTCCACAGAAGAGAACACTGACTCACCTGAGTAACCCGTGCTCAGTTCCCCAGCATGAAGTTCATGTTCCAGAAACATTTATTGGATGAGTGAGTGAGCGCTCCATGATGACAGTGACAACCTTGAAGGAACATTCTCCTCGTACATGGGGAAAATAAGATCACGTACAAATAGAACTGCAAATAGCTTGCCTTCTCGGGTATTTTATTTTTAAGCATTCTCAGCTGAAATGTGCTGTGGAATGGCTGAGACTTAGCAGGTAATTTTCATTTCACCTCTGTTTTCCAAATGGTTACCACTTACCAAATACAGCATACTTAAGAACATGCTTTTCCCCCTTTGGGTACACCACTGCAATACAACATCAGATTCTTTCAGAGGTCTTTCCCTTCCCAGAGCTTTGGAGTTCATTCGTATCTTGCTATTTATCATGGCTGTGTGAAAAAAGAAAACTAAGGAAGAACCATGGGGTTCTAATTCACCAACTGCTCTCTTTCGTTATAAGAAGATCAGAAAAATCAAAATTCTGAATCCCGTGTACCTCTTGCTTGGTTACGTCTGATGTCAGTTTTTTCAAATGATTACTATTACTTTAAACAGTCACCGTACATAAACATTATAACGTGTTCTACAAGAGTCGGAAGGTATGCCAATGGTTACAATTGGAATCATACAGCCTGGATTTTAATCCCACACCTATCTCCTTTCTATTTGAATGACCTTGAGGAGCAAGTTATTTAACTTCTCTTTACCTTTGAAGGAAGGTAGAGAGGGTGTTGTGAAGACTCATTGAAATAATTGGGACAAAGAGGCTTATGTCCCAATTATATGCACAGAAAGTCCTTCCTCCATTACTTTCACCTGCCATTTTTTTTTATCATGGTGGTAACATAAGTAGACTGGGGTAAACAGATTCCTCCAGAACAGAACCATTCAAAACCTCTTCGAGGGATTCCCAACCTTTCGTGGCACCTACACAGATCCATCCAAGAATGCTAGGAGGAAAACAATTTCCAGGGAACCCTATAGCTAACTGGGCTGTTCGTGTCTTAGCCTTAGGTACAAAGGACTAATTGCTCACCTCAGGGATACTAACTGTTCCATGAATTTGCGGTGGTGGTCGTTCCAATATCCCAGGAGAAGGAGTAGGGTCAATAACTTGGATGAAAGAGGTGGGTCTTAGCCTGAAGGGCATTTACTTGAGCATTTTGTTGCTTCCATAGATTTGACATCAGTTACACAAGGGCTAAACCCTCCTCGAACATTTCCTTCAGCACTTTAAAGCCCTGCAGAATTGTGAGTCTGTCCCTGCAGTCCCTCTGTCAATCATGCCCTCCTTTCATTGAGCCCCAAACACCTAGCACCACAGTGGTGATCTTGGCTTTACTCTGTTGCTGAGCAGCATGATTATAGTGTCGTAGTGCTTTCACCTTTCAACCATCTTCAAAGTCTCTTCTTAATCCCTGGCTCTGGGAATTATACCTTACATTCTTCTTGCATAGTCATATTTGTAAATGATCAGCTGGTGTAGTTGATATTAGTTTTGAGCCCTTTCCCCCTTGCTTTTTAGCATATTACTAGAGGTCACTGCTCTTATAACAACAGGGGATGAGATTATCACTGTTAGAGACCAGGACACCAGGAGTCATGGCTCAGCCCCATTCCTGGGAAAACGTGGTAGGTCCACAGATCCACTCCCTGCTCAAGCCTCATTCTGGTGGGAAAACAACGTGGATCATAAAAAGATAGTGTTGTGCACCTGTCTTTTAATGGCAGGAAAGTATCATTTCCTATCCTTTGAAAATCTTTTCCCTTTGCAATTTATTTTATTCTCTCAATTTGTTTTACAGGTCTATTTATTTCTTCTTTAGAGAAATAGGATATACAAAGAGAATAAGCCATAATCTCATGACTCAGATCTTTTCTACACATACAAATGTATAATATATAAATTGCTGGTATCACAGAATTTCATATAATCAGATTTTCTAAATTAACAATATACTGTGGCTATATTTCCATGTCTATACATTCAGAGCAATGGCATCACCACTGATGATTATGTGGTGCCTTATTATATCATTACAAATCCTTTATTGCCAGATATATAGGTTGTTTCTGATATTTGCCGTGCTGCAATGATTATGCATGTACAATGTCTTCATTCATTTGTCCACTAATTTCTTTAAGATAAATCTTAGAAAAAGAAATGTTAGGTCAGGGGCAGCCTGACTTTTAAAGACTTTTGATAACATGCCATATTGGTCCCTGCAAGGGTTATACCAAGTTACTCTCTCAATAGCATTTTATAAAAATGTTCTCTCTCTACACTCTTGCCACTACTGAGTGTTTTAATTCTGTTTTTAATTTAAAGGCCAAAGAGGAGGCATCTCATGGGACTTGAGATCTCCCTGAGTGTGGCTACCTTAGATTTATGGTGTAAAGATTTGTTAACCAGGACCTGAGTCATGGGAATGTGGGCATGTTTTTTCTATTACCAAGAAATCTATGAATCAGATCTAATAACGATTTCAGTCACTACCAATACAACCACATTTTAGAGACAACCCAAACTGGAAAAAGCTATAAATTTTTTTTATCAAAAAATTCCCATGGATGTGATAATAGCAAATATCCTTTTAGTTCTCTTTAGATTGAGGCAATAATATTGTTTCACTTGAAATTACGTATCTCATTTTAGGCACTGGGGGATCTAATTTATAGATATGTTTCCAGGAATAAGTGGAACTCTATTTGTTCCCAAATAAAAATGTCAATCATAAAGTAACAGTCACTGCAACTTAACCACATAGATGTGTACTTTTTGTGTATGAATCACAGGCCTGACAAGGCTATTTGAAACTTTCCTCATTACAGTCTGTTGCACCATCCATTTAACCATCTTATAGAAGACGATAATTCTCACTCTTTCTATTAGCAAGAAGTGAGAAATAAAATTAACTCCTGATAGGGCTAGTTCATATTAAGTTAAAAAATTCCAAGCGGAACAAAAATCTCTATGCCAGTGTTTATGCAGAACAGAAAGGGAAGAGCTATGATAATTAATCAATGGAGTGGCTGTATTTTCTGATTTCCCTGAAGATTTTAATATTTGCTCTTGTCCCTTTCTGGAACAAATACTTCACTGATCTAGGACCATTTTTTTCCTTCTTTAAAGGTCTTTATTGTTGTGAAAATCTTGTTAAATCTTGTGAAAGACTTTGAGGTTTGGCTTCTCCAGGGAAGTCCCAGTCTATTTTCTTACTATTTCTCTTCTCTCTTTCAGCATAATATTTTTGTTTGTTTGGAGAACTAGTCGTTTTACTGAATGAGTTTTACATTCTCCAGGATCTAATTATAACTGGGTATCTGGATGGGCATCCCAGCAGAAGGAAGCCATAGCTCCAAATTTGAGGGCTAAAACCAGATTTCATACTTGTCCCATTTCCATCCATTTCATAGCTCACTGACAACAGTGGACAAGCCAAACAAATTCCTCAATATGTGCATTTGTGGTGATACTTCTTGACTGCCATATCTTTAGGCACAGAAATGTCCTTGGGCCTTTCTACATGTTTCTTCTTGAGATCACCTTCTCAATGACTAAATTTTCCTTCCCATTCCTCTTCCATGGTTTCATTAGTTCAAGCACATATTTAGATACCCACTGGCCAAGATTACAACACTGAAATGTTTTTGTTTGTTTCATCGATTAAATGTAGCTAGTAGAATATTTTAAATTAAAAGGGCTCCCATTCCACGCTTGAGTGAAATGGATGCAAGAAACCAGGCTCGTCTTTTAAATATCCGAAGTTCACACTCTATGTAGGAGCACAGGTCTGGTAACAAAGGACAGTCCCTTCTTTTCAACTGAATAGAAGAAGGGGTCAGGGCTTTTATAGATTTAATCTTACTTTTAATCTTATGTAATAACTTGCAGGAGTATAAGTTTGAGTGTCAAATTTAGTAGTCCTTTGACATTCTTTAAGGATATATCCAAGAGGCCTTTGCTAATAACCAAAGAATATTTTTTTTTATTTAAATTTTTTTATTTTTTATAAACATATATTTTTATCCCCAGGGGTACAGGTCTGTGAATCACCAGGTTTACACACTTCACAGCACTCACCAAAGCACATACCCTCCCCAATGTCCATAATCCCACCCCCTTCTCCCAAACCCCCTCCCCCCCAGCAACCCTCAGTTTGTTTTGTGAGATTAAGAGTCACTTATGGTTTGTCTCCCTCCCAATCCCATCTTGTTTCATTTATTCTTCTCCTACCCACTTAAGCCCCCATGTTGCATCACCACTTCCTCATATCAGGGAGATCATATGATAGTTGTCTTTCTCTGCTTGCAGCAATGTCCACAATAGCCAAACTATGGAAAGAACCTAGATGTCCATCAACAGATGAATGGATCAAGAAGATGTGGTATAACCAAATAATATTAAAAGAAGATTCATTTATTCATTTTAGAGTGAGAGGGACAGAGAGGGTGGAGGGGAGAGAGAATCTCAACCAGCCTTCCCACTGAGTGTAGGGGCTGGCTTGGAGCTTGATCCTATGACCTCAAGATAACAACCAGCACCAAAACCAAGAGCTGGGTGCCCAACCCACTGAGCCACCTAGGTACCCCATTAATAATCAACTTTCTAAATGGCAGTGCAGTCCATACATTTTTGTAGTTTACTCATGTTAACAGGTGATATACCATCTATGCCAGGAGGTGGTATTAAATAATATCAAACATAAACCCCTCCTTCATGGTGATATCCTATTTCATTTTTGAGGATTAATTCTTCCTCAAGATAAGTATTTCATGGTGTATTGGTAAATCCCGATGACTGTCCTTCCATTATAAGAGACAAAGTTGTCCTAATCTGTTTTATTTTTTTCCTTTGCTAATCCTTAGCTGGTATAGGTAAGGGGAGGTAATATCACCAAAAGTGGACCAAATCAAGTGACCAAAATTAAAGTGAACTTATTCTTGCAAGACCTAGAATCCCAACCGAAGAAACACAAATATAAAAGAAATGGCATAGCATTCCTTCATTCTAGAGGTATCATTCAGTTGAAAATATTGAATGGGTCCTGCCACCAAGACTGCTTGTAAATGGTTGGTTTTGTTCTTGGTTCTGTACCAGGTATATCATTTTACTCTTACATTCATGCTTGCAAATCCTTTTCTATCCTTTCTGCAAGTTCCCTTTCCTTGGTTTTATTTTTACCAATACATTTACCAACACATAAATCCAAGTAACACTGATGATTTATTAAATTACAATTACAAATTCCCATTTAACCAAGTACACTGAGGAGCTACCAAAGCTCACTTACTACCTCATAAACTGTTCCCTCCACAACTTCTTTACAGAATAGTTTAATAGTATGCCCGAAAGGTTAAAAATTATCTAGTGAGCTTTACTTTAGTAGCTAAAACCATAAATGCCAGTGGTCTACCATAGAGTCATCTGCTTTGTAACAATACAGACAAATGCCCATTGAGATTCTGAAAAGAAATGACTGCTCACAGACAGTTGGCAGCAATTCTGCCTTGAATCTGGCTAGCTCCTTAAAGCAGGAGAAATCATGGTGCTGGGATTGACTCCCTCACCCAGGAGAAATTTTTTTACTGTGCTACTAGGTTAAGAAAGTCCTGATGCAATCTCTAAGGGCCCTTCTTTTTTGCAGGTCACTCCTACACAGTGATATGAAGGAAGAATATTTATTCCCTATTTCATTTTTTTTTTTTTCATCTGAAGAAAACTCCACCATAGTATTTCTCCTGGATTCTTTTACTCCATTTACTCTCTCTTCTCCTTGGTCATTAGATTTGTTTATTTGATTAGTGAACTCGGGAGCAAGACCTTTTGTCAGTTACAGTTTAACCTATTCTCTTCACCTTTATCTTTAAAGCAGGCTGTTCACAGATACATTTGAGTTAGCTACTCCACACTGGAAATTTTATAGTCAGGCTCCCATGTATCTGCCATGTCCATGTCAGATGGGTGTCCATGTCTGGATGGGTGAATCTACTCAAGTCTGGGGTTCAATGCTAGGAAGCCTATTTTAGCCGTACACTGAAACAGCATCCTTACATACTAACTACATCATTAATAAAAATGGCACCTACCTTTCCATTTGCCTATTCTTTCTGACGTACTAAACCTCACTTTGTTCTGAACATAGGCAGCTAGAATGGAAACTCCAAGAGAACAGATTAGTAGTGCTTGGAACTTACCTTATCAAAATTTCTCTGACAGTTCCTGATCTTCCTGAGAAAACCCAAAGAATTTAAAGAAGTGTTCTGGATTTCAGCAGATGATGTTTATTTTACACCTGGAGTAAGACAACACAAATATATTTTTAAATCATACTATATAAATGAGAACAAATTTAGGGTAGACATTCCCACCTGCCTACCTCACCCAAGAGAATCAATGGATACAGTGTTCATCTAACATAAGTACATAAATAGAGATATACATATATATATATATATATAGGTGATTATATGGGTCTATATATGTATATAACACATATGTACTATATATATATATATAGTTGCATACATATAACACATATGTATACACACACACACACACACACACATACAATTGCTTTGGTGTATCTATCCTAGATTTGCTAGTCTTTCTTTTGTCAATGTTCACTGAATTATTTCATTAAAATGTGCCATATGTATTTCATTGGAAAATATTTTTATCTATAGATAACATTTTGAACATACATTTGAGGGACTTCTTGTTCTTACCTCGTCCTTTTGTCATGAGTTCAAAATTATACAGACAATGATCACTTTGTTTCAAATCTAATTGCCAGATGGACATAGAGAACTATAAAATACCCACTGTAACTTACAGATTTCTCAGTTAGATATAGCAACAAGAAAATAAGTAAATAAAGGCATTGGATTGAGAGCTGGAAATGGATTCAATTAATAACCCTGCCATAATTAATCAGGCAGTTTGGGCAAGTGTCCAAACCTCACTGGGTTTTCATCTCTCCATGTAAAAACTTTGTACAAAGTTTTGTACAAAATTGGCTTTGTACAAAATAGCATGTGAGGCCCCTTCCATCTTTCACATTTTGTGATATTTTTCTTCTAAATACGTGGTTTGATATAGGCAGAATGGTTAGGAAGAATTTGCGGTCGTAGAACTACCATGCTTAGAAAAAGCTTGGATTTTTATAAATTTATCATATGGACCTAATTACTGGTTTCAATCTCTGCTGGGTAATTAGTTACTTGTAGTTAAATGATACTAAGGTGACTGTAGTTAATTAAGTTCAGGTTCACCTATTGATTTGAAAAAATCAATTGTGTATCTCACAGAGCTGAGTAAATCTGATTTCGGACTCACAGTATTCATGATACTTTGGCACCTGATGACCAGTGATTCACTGTCTATCTATCTTTCTGCTATCCTAATGTTGAGCAAAAGAATCTGGAATTCTGGAGAAACTGGAAAAACTGTGGGCAACTTGTAAGCTAGTTTACATAATTTGGCATTATATCATGACTCCCTCCCTCCTGCCCCCCTCAGGTATCTGCCAAGGGGGGAAAACATTTCTGAGTGAAATAGTCATACCTAATTGGTGTTCTGTATGTCATTGTCTTGCAAAAACAAAACAATTTCTAAAATTGGGAATTGAGCAGTAGCTGAAATTACTACTTACAAGGGTAATTTAAAAACTAACACATGAAATTTTTTGTTGTTGTTGTTATTAGAATAGTGGAGACTCATTTAAACCTGCACCATATGTCCAACACTGGGATAAACTATCTACATTATTTTACAGATTAAGCCTCACAATGACCCTATGAAAATTTTGAACTAATGATCCTTATTTTATTTTATTTTTTTAAGGATTTTATTTATTTATTTGACAGACAGATCACAAGTAGGCAGAGAAGCAGGCAGAGAGAGAGGAGGAAGCAGGCTCCCTGCTGAGCAGAGAGCCCGATGCGGGGCTCGATCCCAGGACCCTGAGATCATAACCTGAGCTGAAGGCAGAGGCTTAACCCAGGTGCCCCAATGATCCTTACTTTATAGATGAAGAAACCGAGGCATGAGCCAATTGTACAGAAAGAATAGGAGGCATAGTTAGCAGGTCTGTGTGAGACTAGAACAATCCTCCTCCTTACCATCCCATATATCCTAACACTGTAAAGCTTGTTGGCTATACCTGTGCCAGTAAATATTCCATCTCAATAGGTCCTCTCCTGTCTGTATTTATGTGAGCCTCTGAATGCACTGGTTAATATAATTTTGATATAAGGAGGCCTTCTCTGATTTCTTTCCAGGACTATGATGTTTGTATTTCATTTTTATGTTCAGGGGAACAAAATGTTGCTTTTTCCATCTTTTAGCTTGAGTTCTCTGCCTGATACTTAGCATGTTTCAAAAAAAATGTGTTGATAGCAGGATGCTTACTATGGACCCATCTTTGTACAGGGATCTGAGCTAGGTAGGGCTGCCTGCAGGGGCAGAAGCACTGGGTGTAAAAAAGCATTGTGGTGGGTGGTTGTGAAGAGAACAACTGGCCAGAGGGTTTGTTGATCAGACCAGAGAGAATCATATAGACTCGTAGAATGAGGAGCTGGAAGAGGCTTCACTAACTAATTAGTTCAAATTTCACAATGCTTAGTTGAAAGAAGTAAGAGACAAGGTATTCATGAATTAGTGAGCAGGTTTCTGGGTACCACCCATCCACCTAGCTTCTCAATAGCCTCAACAAATGATCCATTGTAGGTTTAAGTGCATCGCTTAAGAACAGAAATTCACTGTTGAAGGCTTGTATATCTCAGTTACATTGTTTTTGGTTTAAGACCCAAAGAGCTTAGTGACTGTGAGAAAGAACATGGGGTCAGACCAACCTGAGTCCTAGAGCAAGCAACATCACTTTCTACTTGTAGAACTTTAGGAAAGGCTTAATCTTTCCATAGGACAGTTTCCTAATCTATAAAATAGGGTTATGAGAGTAGCGCCTCTCTGTTGCTTTGAGGATTATGTGAGAACTTTTTTTTAAAAAATGGGTTTTAAAAAATATTATTTATCTATTTATTTGAGAGAGAGAGAGAGAGAGCACAAGCAGGGTAAGTGGCAGAGGGAGAAGTAGGCTCCCCACTGAACAGGAAGCCAGATGCAGGTCTCCATCTCACATGACCTGATCCAAACCAGATCCAACCAGATCATGACCTGAGCCAAAACCAAGAGTCAGACACTCAACTAACTGAGCCACCCAGGCACCCTCCTGTGATAACTTTTCATAAAAGACTTTGCATCAAGGTCCAGCACAGAGTAAGTAAAGATATACAAAATTTCCAGTTATCATCCTCATCATCTCCATAATTTCTCTTATGTGAACCTAACATAATGAGACATTTGAAAACTGCGCTTTCCTTTTAAGTAAGGACATAAATCCCAATGAAAGAAGATTCTGGCTGCAAACTAACAAAATAGAATGAAATCACCAGCATGGTCATAGAGACTTTTCGTGTCTCCTCAGTGACAAGGGAAAGAAAGACACCAATCTCTGTACATATTTGAAATTCTATGTGTAATACTGTGAAAGAAGAGATTCAGAAATTGATCTTTTTGCTCAGGACTGTCCAAATCAATTCCATTCAAAGGCAGAAGTTCTCATAGCTTCTCATAGCTAGAACGTGTAACTAAAACAAATGATTTTACACAATGAAAAGGGAGAGAAAAATAGAAAGCTTCACTCTTTCTCTTAATCAAAAGTTGATGTGAAGGGATGTCCATTTGGATTCTGCTGTTAGAAAGCTCAGTTATGCAATAGTCATCCAAAAATAGTACCAAATCAATATGACATGTTTTAAATTTACATTAACATTTAAATTAATGAGAGGCTTAATATGAATTATGGAGCTTTAGATGTTTAGGACTATATCCCTTCTTGCCAACTTGGAACAGGGTCTATTGACTCACCTTCTCAGTCTCATAAACAGGCTTCCAGACTTTGTGTGTTTTCAGTGCCAGAGGATTTTCAGGCTGGTGAATGATTCCATATTGATATCACTAGGGAATGAAATTGGCCCTATTCACTGAAGATGGAAAATGCTCCCAGCAACTGCACACACTTTCCTTGAAGGGCAGTTTCCCATAGATGATTGTCAGCTCTGGGAATGGTCTGGGATGGAAGCTTACTGCCCCACTTCCCCTTTTCTTCCCATTCATCTTATCCAACAAATATTTCTAGAATATCTACTACAGACACAGAACTGTGCTGAAACAACAGATTCTACTTCAAGGAACTCATGATCTCTTGAAGGATACAGTCACTTATGTAAATGATTCTAGAATAATATCACATGCTGCGTAATGAAAGAAGGTACATACTGGGTGCTGTCAGAGGCACCTGAATCAGACTGGAGGAGAATCAAGCCTGAAGAAACAAGGCTTGAAAGGCAAGGAGGCATTAGTCAGTCAATCAAAGAAGAGCAGGAACCTCATCATTCAGAGGGGAGAGCCTATACAAGAAATTAACAGCTTTGTTTAAATAAACAAGAAATTCTGAATGAATAGTGTGAGAGGTGGCATAAAGTCAGTGTGTGTGTGTGTGTGTGTACAAATACTCATACAAGTGTGGGTGTAACAAATTAACATGCCTAGTTAGATGATTAGGCAGGGAAAAGTTTAGAGACATCTCATATGCCAGGCTAAGGAGTGTGGATTCCACCTTTAAAATGATGCAGATGCAGAGTTCTGATGTAGTTTTGTTTGTTTGTTTTAATAATCCTTCTGTACAGGGGCTCCTGGCTGGCTCAGCCATTAGGCATCTATCTGCCTTCGGCTCAGGTCATGATCCCGGGGTCCTGGGATCAAGCCCCACATAGGGATTCCCACTCAGCAGGAAGCCTGCTTCTCCCTCTCCCACTCTCCCTGCTTGTGTACTCTCTCGCTGTGTCTCTGTCAAATAAATATATAAAATCTTAAAAAAATAGTAATAATTCTGTACAGAAAAGTTTCATGTTCACAGCAAAACTGAGCAGTAAGTAAAGAGAAAGAGATCTCTTAACCCCACACATGCAAAACCTCTCCCACTATGGATGTCCCACACCACACTGCTATGTTTGTTGCAATTAATGTACCTACACTGAGACATCACTATCACCCTAAGTCCATAGTTCACATTAGAATTCACTCTTGGTGTTGTACAGTCTATGAGGCTTGACAAATGTATAATGACATAGATCTACCATTGCAGATTCAAATGAAGTAGTTCTGTTGCCCTAAAAATTTTTCCAAAATAATACATAGTTGGAATCATAGAGCATACAACGTTTTTAGATTGGCTTCTTTCACTTAAATATATGCATTTAAGTTCCTTCCATATCTTTTTACGGCTTGATAGCTTATCTTTTTTTTAGTGCTGAATGATATTTCCTTTTCTGGATTTACCACAATATATTTATGCACTCACTTACTGAAGGGCATCATAGTTGCTTTCATGTTTGGACACTTATGAATAAGACTGTTATAAACATCTGTGGGTAGGTTTTTGTGTGGACACAAGTTTTCAGTTCCTTTTGGGTAAATGCCAACTAGGGCAACTGTTGGATCACGTGATAAGATGTTTAGTTTTGTAAGAAACCACCAAACTGTCTCCCAAAGTGGCTGTAACATTTTGCATTCCTACTAGCAAGAAGTGAGTCCCTGCTGTTCCACATCCTCGCCAGCATCCGGTGTTGTCCGTGTTTTCAGTTTTGGCCACTCTAGTAGGTATGTAGTAGTAGTTCCTCATTATTTTAATTTGCATTTCCCTGATGACACATGCTGGTGGAACATCTTTTCAAACATTTATTTTACATCTGTATATCTTCTTTGATGAGGTATCTGTTCAGATCCTTGGCTTGTGTTTAATGGGTTTGTTTTCTTACTGTTGAATTTTGAGAGTTTTGCGTATTATATATCTTATACATATTAACACATTATCAGATGTGTTCTGTCTTCTCATTGCCTCAACAGTGTGTCTCATAGAGCTGAAATTTTTAATTTGAATGAAGTTCACTTTATCGATTATTTCATTCACGGATCATACCTCTGGTGCTTTGTCTAAAAAGTCATTGCCATATCCGCTGTCATCTAAGATTTTTCATATGTTATCTTCTGGGAGTTTTATAGTTTTGCATTTCACATTTAGGACGATGACACATTTGGAGCTAATTTTTGTGAAGGGTGCAAAGTCTGTGTCTAGATTCTCTCTTTCTCTCTCTCTCTTTGGCATGTGAATGTCCAGTTGTTCCAGCTCCGTTTATTGAAAAGACTATCTTTTCCCCATTGTATTGCCTTTTCTCCTTTGTCAAAGATCACTTGACTATGTTAATGTGCGTCTATATCTGAGCTTTCTGTTCTGTTACGATGTCCTATTTGTTTACTTTTTCAGCAGTATGACATGGTTTTGATTACTGTATCTCTTTTTTTTTTGAAGATTTAATTTATGTATTTATTTTCAATTTTATTTATTTATTTATTTATTTATTTATTTATTTGACAGAGAGATAGAGATCACAAGCAGACAGAGACACACGCAGAGAGGGAGGGGGAAGGAGGCTCCCTGCTGAGCAGAGAGCCCATTGGCTACGGGGCTCTGAGATCACGACCTGAGCCAACAGCGGAGGCTTAATCCACTGAGCCACCCAGGTGCTCTCGATTGCTATATCTTTATAGTAAGTCTTGAAATTGAGTTGTGTTCATTCTCCAATTTTGTTTTTCTCCTTCAATATTGTGTTGACCTTTCCCTCTGTTTTGCCTTTTCACATAAGCTTTGGAGTTAGTTGTCAGTATCCAAACTTGCTCGGAGTCTTATTGGAATTGAATTGAATCTATAGGTCAAAACTGGGAAGAGCTGATGTCTTGACAAGATTGAGTCTTCCTTTCATTAATATGGAATATCTGTCCCTTTATTCAGTTCTTCTTTGATAATTGTCAAAGAAGTTTAGTAGTTTTCTTCATGTAGATCTTCCACATATTTGGTTAGATTTATACTTAAATATTTCATTTTCCATGCTACTAATATAAATAGTAATGTGTCATTAATTACAAATTCCACTTGTTCATTACTGGTATATGGGAGAAAATACTGACTTTTGTGTATTAGCTTTTTATCTTGCAACCTTGCTATAATCACTTATTAATTCCAGGAGTTTTTTTGGTTGATTCTTTCAGATTTTCTAATAGATGATCAAGCCGTCTGCAAAGTTTTCTTTCTTCCCAATCAGTATATCTTTCATTTCTTCTTCTCCTCTTAGTGAATTACCTAGAATTCTGATTTAAGAAATATCCCTTTGGCAACATTGTGGAGAATAGATGAAATGTGAGCTATTCTTTCTCCAGAACATTGTCAGATGTTCAAGTATGCCCTAGTAAACCCCTGATGGACCTCTTGTGATACCAGATGTGAGACAAAGATGGTGGAGAATGTCAAGGAATCAGTTATTCCAGGCCTCGTGGCTTTCCTTTTGACTGTCAAGTGATATGGGTCAAGGAATTAGAATTAGCAATGCTGTCCCTATGTTCTACTACCCTAATTCATTTTTGCAGAAATACATTTATTGAACACAAACTAGATAACAGGAAAAGTATTAGATCCTCTGACAGTGATACATAAGCCATCATGGTGCCTGCCCTAAAGAAATTTACATTTTGGTGAGACATGAGAAAGAATAATGAAGGAAATAAAAGATATTTAGAGATTATGGTACAAAATATTGAGAAATAAACAGGATGTTGAGAAAGTAATTAGCATGGGGTTAGTCAGTGTTGCTTTAGTTTTAAAGAGGGTGAACTCTGGGCAGGGACTCACTAGATTCAAATTCCAGTTCTGCCATTTCCCATTTTGTTATGTTGTCAAGATCCTATGCCTTAAATTCCTCATCTGTACAATGAAGATAAATATTCTACTTCATAGGGTTGTTGTGAAAATTAAATGAGATGATAAATGTACAGTAAATAGCCTTGTACATGGCACATAGAAGTCCTCAAAATTATTAGCTATTATTATAGTTGTGGTTACTATTATTACTCTGTGCTTAACATTACTATTCTTTGGATAGCTTGATAAAGGAAGCTGTCTTTCAAAGGGTGAAATGTGAACTTCAGCCTGAAGAATGAGAAAGAGTTTACCATGTGAAGAACTTTAGAAAGAGTGTTTACATAATTTTCTACATAGAGCCAGCAACAAGTGTGAAGTTCTTGAAAAAACGTTAAAATGTCTTCAACTTACTAAGAATACTTCAGGGTAGATAGAGTGATATTATGTAAGTTCCATCTTCTTAGGCTTTGACTCCAGGAAGAGGGGATCACTTGTTTCAATCAAGAACCCATAATCCAGGGACACCTGGGTGGTTCAGTGGGTTAAGTGGCTGCCTTCGGCTCAGGTCATGATCCCAGGGTCTTGGGGTCGAGTCCCACTTTGGGCTCTTTGCTCAGAGGGGAACCTACTTCTCTCTCTCCCTTTGCCCCTGCTCATGTGCACAGTCTCTCTCTCTCCCTTTCTCTCCATCAAATAAGTAAATAAAATCTTAAAAAAAAAAAAAAAAGAACCCATAATCCAAAGGTCATCTGCTAGAATTATGTAAGAAAAGTCACATTCCAGAGATGGCTACCAAGACTTTTTGTCCATCTGTTGATAAACACCAGGTGACCTGATCTTAGTAACTATTAAACTGGTATTTGTTGGCAAATAAGTATCCTGATATTTGGCATTATGAATAATATAAATAGGCTTTTATTGATAAAATTAAAGATATTTATGATATATGGAATTGACCTTTGTTTTTGGGGATACTCTTCACATTTATTTTTAACACAGTTTAAGAATCTAAGGGGTATGAAACTTATACCCTTAGGTTAGAAAAGATACCCCAGGCTTGATCCATAAATGGTTTTCTGTCTAGGTATGAGTTAAAGTAACATTTCATTGGCTGCTCCTACTTTAAGGGTATATCAATTCTGCCTCTGGAATGCTCTCTTCTGATGACATGAGGAACAGCTGAAAGAAGAAAAAGATGTAACTTTGTTATATTTTTTTAAAAAGATATATTCTTTTTTAATTTGAGAGAGAGAGTAAGAAAGCATGAGAGGGGAGAAGGTCAGAGGGAGAAGCAGACTCCCCATGGAGCTGGGAGCCCAATGCAGGACTCGATCCTGGAACTCCAGGATCTTGACCTGAGCTGAAGGCAGTTGCTTCACCAACTGAGCCACCCAGGTGCCCCTTTTGTTTCACTTTCAGCAGGTTGTTGTTGGAACTATTTTGTGCTCACTCACTAAGACAATCATATATGTCTTATAAATATCTGTGTATTTGTCAAAATTCGATCAGTAGCTTTGTTTTATTATTACCTAGTACTGAGAGTATAGTTAACCCTCACCTAACTTGGCTTTTTTGCCTATTTTTGTTTATCTACCCAAAAATGTCTTTGTCGTCTTTGCCTATCTACGGAAAAAAGTTTAGTGCGTATGTGTTGTGCAGGATCAACTCAGCTTAGATTAATTTGCAACATTTTCCATGTCCAAAGAGCAAACAGGAAACTGTGGCATCTTGTGTGTGATAAGAAAGACACTGTGAGATACTGGTATTGGGAGGTAGGCAAGAAATAAAGAATGCAGGGACTTGTAGCTCCTGATAACATTTTTGGACTTAATTCTCAGTGTAATAGGAGTTCTCTAAGATGTAAGAAAAGAGTGCCACTGATCTGCTTTGCATTTTTAAAAGAATATAAACCAGCGTGTAGAAAATGAATTATAAGGGTTGAGTGCAGGGAGAAAAGTTGAATATTGCAGAAATCCAGGCAGGAGTGATAAAGGCTCACACACAGTGATAGAAATGCATAGGAAAAATGTGGAAGGACTTTAGACATATTTTATAAGAAATCCCATCAAGATTTGCTCATGCATTGGAAGTGAAAAATTTAACATGGTAAGACTCCTAGGTTTGGGGCAACTGTTGGAATATCTTCAATGATGAATGTGGCTGCTGGAAGACTGCGTTAGAAGGCTGAAGTTTAGTGTTATAGCTAAGGAGTGCCTCTAGCAACCGTAGAAGAAGAAATGTTATAATGTTATAAGAAATGGCTAATGAATAGTTGGAACACTACATCAAAAACTAATGATGTATCATGTGCTGGTTAACTGAACATAATAATAAAAAAAGAAAAAAACTAGGAACGCCTGGGTGGCTCAGCAGGTTAAAGCCTCTGCCTTCGGCTCAGGTCATGATCCCAGGGTCCTGGGATCAAGCCCCTCATCGGGCTCTCTGCTCAGCGGGGAGCCTGCTTCCTCCTCTCTCTCTGCCTGCCTCTCTGCCTACTTGTGATCTCTGTCTCTGTCAAAATAAATAAATAAATAAAATCTTAAAAAAAAAAAAGAAAAAAACCTAAAACTAAAAAACTTTTTTTTTTTTTTTAAAGAATCTCTTATTTTAACAAGAAAAAAAATAAAAAGGAAAGAAAGAAAGAATTGGCAGAGGAAGTCTGTTGATTTCCCCTGGTTCAGGAAGAATGTTGCTGATTCCCACTGCACGCCTTTCAACAGAGACTACCCATGGAGGGCACATGTGCTCTGGAGTCATGTGAGGTTCCTTGTTCATATAATCAATCCAGTTTTCCATGCATAAATAGGAAGACCCAAGTAGAAAGTCTCAGTGCTTCAGATTTATTTCAAATTTGTTGAATCTTGCTGTTTCTTGTAGAAAATGAATGACAAAGAGGAGGGCTTCCATCTTTGCTATCATTCAGAAGATAATATTATTCAAAAACTATGGAGCTTCGCAATAATTACTGATTCTTAGGTCAGTGTATGAATGTTTTCATAGTCATTGATTTAGTCAATCAATGTGTCTGTCAGTCAGCAATTCACTTGATAAATATTTTCTAGAAATTAGCCATGCATTGGGCTAGATATTAGAGATGAGCCTTATATAACTCCTCTTTTGCCTACACATCTCCTAGATATTAAGTCTATCAAACACTAACAAGAAATATCCCAAGCTGAATTCAGAAAAGTGACCTCACTGCGGTCTATATCCACTCTGGGACTATTATAAAAATCAAGGTATAAACAAATAATAAAATCAATTGCTTTTATGCTTGATCTATGAAAACTTTACATCCTTTAGAAAATCAGATTTTATTTTCATTTTATACTTTCAGTTTTTCTTTATCTTTTTTTTAAAGATTTTATTTATTTATGTGACAGAGAGAGAGCATAAGTAGGCGGGGTGGGTTGTGGGGGGAGCAGGCTCCCTGCTGAGCAGAGAGCTCGATGCGGGGCTTGATCCCAGGATCCTGAAATCATGACCCGAGCTGAAGGTAGAGAGGCCTTAACCCACTGAGCCACCCAGGTGCCCTATTTCCTGTTTTTAATTGGTACTTGAGGTTTTTTTTTTTTTTTTTTTTTTTTTAAGAATGGTACCAGTCATACATATAAATAATCATGATCTTTATACATGTTAACAGACAAATAATATAGGCACAGAGGTTTGTAGATGACTCAGATTCAAATATTTTCACATGCATTTTTAAAGAATTTAGTTTGCATGGGAGGAAATAAAGTGAGGGCATTTATACCTAAACATGAGATTTTAGTTTCCCATGGGTTGGTAGCTTTGAAAAGGGACCTCTCAGCATTCTGTGCCATGGTATTTTTACCTGAAGCAGGGTTCATACTATGTAGCTGCTTTAAACTATTTTTATTTAACATAGGAATCAAGGTTCTGGTGTCCATTGAGTTTTCTAAGCTCTTTGTTGTTGTTGTTGTTGTTTGTTTGTTTGTTTATTTATGTGACAGAGAGAGATCACAAGTAGGCAGAGAGGCAGGCAGAGAGAGAGAGAGGAGGAAGCAGGCTCCCTGCCAAGCAGAGAGCCCGACGTGGGACTCGATCCCAGGACCATGAGATCATGACCTGAGCTGAAGGCAGAGGCCTAACCCGCTGAGCCACCCAGGTGCCCCTGTTTTTTATTTATTTATTTTTTTTAATCAGAAAATAAACAGAGCAAATTATTGCTGTTACCTGAAGTGAAAACATTAAGGAACTGAGAGGTGATTTGATAGAAATAATATATTCACATCATCATCATCAGTTCAATGACACAGTACAAGAAGTCTTCATGTTGTTTAGCTGTTGGATATGACTAAAGTTGTTGATAAGCTTCATGCACATATCAAACCATGTAATGATATTTTCTCCTGTACTTCTCTAAGGCAGGTAAAAATAGTTAACTGTTCAAATAACTCCTTGGGTCAACATTTAACAACTGAGGAACGGGACATTTCCCAAGGATTTACGAGCAGATTGGAAAAATTAGTCATGTCAGGGACTGTTCGGTGGTATCACTTTTTAGTTTGTTTGTTTGTTTGTTTTTTCCAGAGAGTAATAGCCATAATGATGATTTTTCTGTCATAAATTAAAAATAGGAGAGAATTGGTAGCCGTTCAAAGCCAGAATAATTTATGGGCTATTTAGCCTCTGTAGAGTTCAGAAGACTAGTAGTTTCAATTTAGACAATTCATGAATGTAAAAGAGGTAACAGGTCAGAACAGGGAAATCCTCAAACTTTCCAAACTAAATCTTGCTTCTTCCCATTGAGATTCTTAGTGTATTTTAAGATTTATTTGATGCCAATTTCATCACTCAAAAACAAAAAATAACACTGCCATGAATATACATCTATTTGTCTTCAAGGAAAGCTTGAGACCTCTGTGGTAAGCCAAAAAGTAAACTTCGTGAAAGAAAATTGCGAGTGAGCGACAAAATGCCACGTTTTGTATGGGGGACCCATTCTACACTCACACACTCTGCTCTCATTATGTATTCTGCTAATAGCACAAGGACCAGAAAACAACCCTTCTGCAAGAGCCCGGTGCAACATTAAGATTTAATTAAACCTTGTTTTACTTGGGCAAGCTAACCATGCAGCGATGTCACAGGAGAACAGCCACTAGTGTTGTGCTGACGAGCAGCAAAATGACATGGAGCTGAAACGCCAGGGCACATGGATAATGTAAACAAGATGAGGGAACCACTGAAGCCGGGCAGTGAACCGAAACCACATCACGTGAGCCCTGCTCCAGAGAGAGGAGGTTGTGAAGTCTAGTCTGCAGGAAGACTGCAAACAGACTTGGGTCATTCTGGGAAAGTGCAATTACAAAGGTTTCATGGTCCTCAAGGCAGAGCAAAGGACCATAGGTGGTAATGTTTCTTTCTTGGTATAGTGTTATTCTCCAGATTCAACAAGCTATACCATTTTGGTATTAATTTAATGAGAATGAGGCAGCTGCATTATGACCATACATGAATTGCAGTTGCTAATGCAGTAAAGTTCAAGATCAGATGACTAGCATTGGCCCAAGTGCCATAGCATATAAATTAACCGTGGAGGGGCACTATTCTGATGAAGGTTTCTCAACATGTTGGCCTTTAAACACTGAATTCTGTACATTCTAAGAGTGTATTCATTTCCTTGGACAGGCATAATACAGCACAGGTTTCCTCCACCATCTGAAAGTAGAGCTTCCAGTGAAACCTTTTGTAAACAGAAATGGCATAAAATGAAGAAGTGATTGCTATTAATGTATATGGATTTTTTTTTTTTTTTTTAAGATTCTCACATTAAAAAAAAAATAACCTCTCTTAGGCTTTTCTACTATCTTAGGACATAATGTTGCTAAGAGATGAACTAAATAAATTGAGACAAAGCACAAATGCTCACAGATGCAGTTCAAAGATATGGTGGTTTGATGCTGAGGTACTGTGTCTCGTTCCCTGGGAAGGAGCTCATTAGGGCCACTGTGCTGCTTGGGGTGTCTGCTGCCTCTCTCATGGTCTGCTTCAAAACAAGTGGTGAACACTATCGCTTTTTGCCTTTTTTCATGAAAGCAGATGTCCTCTTCAGATTTCTTTTGGTTAGTAAAAAACAGGTGCTAACCTAGGTCTTTCATAAAAGCAAGATGGCATAATATAAACTTTCAAAAAGGCAGGGAATACCTATACAACAAATTGGCAGGGCTTAAAACAACAGAAATTTATTCTCTCACAGGCCTGGAGGTCAGAAGTTCAAAATCAAGATGTGGGTAATAACATCAGCAAAATGGACAAATAAATGTCCCTTGCAAATGACCTCCCCTCCCCAATCAGGAGCACATTTGGTATCTGTGCGCAAAAATGCTTTCGTGGGAGCTTGAGATCCAGGTAGGAGACTATGAAACTCTGGTGAAGTCCAAGACTGAGGAGAGCTGGTCAGGCTTGAAACCAGGAGGCTGAGTTACTGACCATAGCTGTGGCCACAGAAACACAAATCATTCTGGATTGCTGATACCTCAAATATAGACACACGTGGCTTTGGGTTTGTTACCAGGACCATATACCAAGAGGCCTGAGGAGGGTCATGTCCACCTATGCATCATATACAGATCTGGGTCCTGGCTGTGGGCCCTGAAGTGGCCCCCAACTAGTCATAGCCCCTCTTGGCCAGAGTCTGGGAGATCTCTGCAGGTAAGCCCACCAAATTCAGTCAGAGTATAGATTTTGAGACATTCCTGTCATGTTCTCTATCCCATCTCAGTCACAGACTTTGAACATTCTCACTGGCCTAGGGACCTGCAGGAGATATTCCTGTCTGCATTCCCAGAGGTTCTGAAATGGACTTTTATTAGGCATTAGGCCCCTTCCAGCTACAATCCTGCAAATTGGACAGCTGGCACAGGGACCAGACAAAAGAACCTTCCATTTGCGCCCCTAGAAATCTAGCAAACTAAATTCAACAGCGCATCAGAAAGATCATACACCATGATCAATTCAGATTTATCCCTGGGATGCAGAGATGGTTCAACATATATAAATCAATACATATGTTATAGCACATTAATAAAATGAAAGATGAAATCACATTATCCTCCCAAGAAAAACTGTTGGACAATATTTGATATCCTTTCATGATAAACATTCTCAACAATTGGGTATACAAGAAACAGGCCTCAATATAATAAAGAGCATTTATGAGAAACCTACATTAGCATCATACTCAACAGTGAAAAGCTAGATCTTTTCCTCTAAAATCAGGAACAAGACAAGTGTGCTCAGTCTTACCACTCCTATTCAACATTGTACTAGAATTCTTAGTCACAGCAATTAGGTAAATAAAAATAAAAGTTACCCATATTGGAAAGAAAGGAGTAAAATTGTCTCTTCGCAGATGACATAATTTAGACATAAAAAAATCTTAGAGATTCCATCTAAAAGCTGTTAGAATTAATAAACGGATTCAGTAAAGTTTTAGGATACAGAACCAACATATAAAAATCAGTTACATTTCTATATAATAACAGTGAAGTATCTAAAAAAATTAAGAAAATAGTCCTAGTTATAATAGTATCAAAAATAATAAGATACTTGAGAATAAATTTAACCAAGGAGTTGAAAGATTTGTACACTGAGAACTATAAGACATTGGTGAAAACAACCGCAGAAGATACAAGAAATGAAAAGATATCATATACTTGATGATCAGCAGAATTAATATTGTTAAAATGTTTCTTCTAGATATATGCAAATATATTAGACATATATTAGATGCAAAGCCATCCATAGATACAGTGGAACCCTTATCAAAAATTTAATGGCAAAAAAAAATTAATGAGGGTTTTGAAGGGGCAGACGGTGGGAGTTTGGGGGAACCAGGTGGTGGGTATTGGAGAGGGCACGGATTACATGGAGCACTGGGTGTGGTGCAAAAACAATGAATACTGTTATGCTGAAAATAAATAAAAAAAATTTTAAAAAACATAAAAAAATTTAATGGCATTTTCTGCAAAAATTTTATTTTATTTTAAAGATTTACTTATTTGTTGAGAGAGAGAGAGAAAGGGCATAAGCAGGGAGTGGCAAAAGGAGAGAATATTCAAGCAGACTCCCCTCTGAGCACAGAGTCTAATGTGGGACTCAATCTCACAACCCGTGAGATCATGACCTGAGCTGAAACCAAGGATAGGTAGGATGCTTAACCAACTGAGTCACGCAGGTGCCCCATTTTCACAAAAATTTTAAAAAATCTTAAAATTAGTATGGAACTACAAAAGACCCCAAATAGCCAAAGCAATCTTGAGAAAGAACAACAAAGCTGCAGGCATCCCACTTCCTAATTTCAAACTGTACTTCAAAACTGTACTAATTAAAATAATACTGTACTGGCATAAAATGGATACATAGATCAATGAAAGAGAATAGAGAACCCAGAATAATAAACCTGTACATATACTGCCAACTATTGCCTGGCAAGGGAGCCATGAATGTTCAGTAGGAAAAGTGTAGACTTCTCAACAAATAGTGCTGGGAAAAATGGATATTCACATGCAAAAGAGTAAAACTGGACCCTATCTTACAACAATCACAGAAGTTAACTTGAAATGGATTAAAGATTTAAGTCTAATAACTGGAACCATAAAATTCCAGAAGGGAACAGAGGGGGAAAATTTCCTTGATGTTGGTCTTGGCAATAAATTTTTGGACATGACACCAAAAGCAAAAGCAACAAAAGCAAAAGCAGACAAGAAGGATTAATCAAGCTAAGAAGTTTCTGTGTGGAAAAAAAAAAAAAAAAATAGTCAACAGGACAAAGCTGAAACCTATTAAATGGGAGAGAACATTTGCAAACCATTTCCATTTATCAGGTTAGGGGTTAATATCTAAAATACATAAAGTACTCATACCACTCAAGAGGAAAAAAACAAATGATCCAGTTAAAAAATTGGCAAAGAGAAAAATGAATAGACATTTTTCCAAAGAAGGCATAAAAATAGCCAGCAGATACATGAAAAGACACTTAACATCACTAATCAGTAGGAGAATGCAAATCAAAATAAAATCAGAATGATAAGACAGCATCTTACACCTGTTAGAATGGTGGTTACTAAGAAGGCAAGAAACAGTGATTGCTGGGGGGTGATGAAGAATAGGGAAAACCCTTGTGTCCTGTTGTAGGAATATACGGTTATGGTACAGCCACTATGGCAAACAGTATGGAGTTTCCTCAAAAATAAAAATAATATTACCTTACCATTTATCAACCACACTTCTGAATTACATATATGAAGGAAATTAAATCAGGCTCTCAAAAGAGATCGGTATCCCAATGTTCATTATATATTTTGTAGCCTGATCCACAATTGGAGAGACATTGAAACAACCTAGGTGTCCATTCATGGATGGATTGGATAAAAAAAAAAAAGTGTGAGATACACACACGCATACACACAATGGAATAGCACTGAGAAAGAAAACAAAAACAAAAACAAAAACAAAAACAATAACAAACCTGCCTTTGAACAACATGGTTGGGCCTTGACAGCATTAGGCTAAGCTAAATGAAATAAGTTGGGCAGAGAATGACAAATACTGTATGATCTGATTTCTATGGGAAATCTTAAAAAAAAAAAATCAAAACTCATAGAAGCAGAGTAGCATGGAAGTTCACAGGGGCTCAGTGGTGGGGGGTTGAGGAAAATGGGGAGATACCGGCCAAAGAGTGCAAACTTCCAGTTATAAATAAGTTCTGAGGATCTAATGTAGAGCATGGTGACTACAGTGAACAGGCTGTATTATATACCTGAAAGTTGCTAAGACAGTCCATGTTAACTGTTCTTACCACATCAAAAGATTATAATTATGTGAGGTGATGAATATGTTAATTAGCCTTATTTTGGCAATCATTTTGCCATATATATGTGGATCAGATCATCATACGATATGCCTTAAATTTACACAATATGTCAGTTATATCTCAAAAAAGCTGGAAAATTAAAATTAAATTTCAGATAAACAATGAATAATTGTTAAGTATGACTCAAATATATGCACTCTTTGTTCGAATTTCAAATTTTAACAACAAAAAAATGATGTGGGCAGGCCCTGCTCTCTCTGAAGCTCTATGGGAGAATCTTTGCCTCTTCTAGGTTTTGGGGATTCTAGGCTGTTCCTTGGTTTGTGGCAGCATCACTACCATTTCTGCCTCCATCTTCACAAGGCCTTCTTCCCTACGTTGTTTGTCTTTTTATCCTACAATGTCCCTCTCTTTATAAAGACACCAGTCATTGGATTTAGGGCCTCCCCTAATTCGGTATGACTTCATCTTAACTTAATTTTATTTGCAGAAATCCTAATTCCAAATAAGGTCACATTCACAGCTACTAGGGGTTAAGACTTCAATATATGTTTTTGGGAAACACAATTCAACCCACAGCATGAAGTTCTATATCCTTCTTCATCAATGCTTTTAGGGTATCTGATCTCTCCTTCTTTCTTTTCCTTTCTCTTCCTTTCTCTCTCCTTCTTTCTTTCTCCTTCCTTCCTTCCTTTTCCCTTTCTTTTTATTTTTTTTAAGTATATGTGCTGCCAAAGCGAGCACGGATTTCTCTTTTTAATCTCCTTCCTTTCCTGGGTCTCCATCTCCAGTGTTTTGTGGTTACTTGTAAGAATCCAGCCATTATATGCACAGTAATGAACAAAAGCATTAAGCAGAATACTGAGGTCAGAAGATAAATCTATCATTTATCAATATATATACATATATTATATAAAATAGACACACAAACACACACACACACGGATAAATTTAAGCAAGCCAGCCACCCAGCCAGTCATCAGAGTGAGGTACGATAAAAGATCAACATAATGGGGGGGTATCTATGTCAAATTTTTCCTTTATTTCATTTTCTCTCTCTTTTCCCTTCTCTCTTCCCCATTCCTTCCTCCCCAACCCCTCCTGTTTTTGTTTTGTTTTGTTTTTCATTTAAGTATGTTCTCTGCTGCAGATAACCAGCTATAACTCAGGAGAATGTAATCTGAAAGCATTGTCTAAAACTTTTACTCTGGGCTCACTCTTCACTATTATGGCCCCTTTCCTAAATGGGAATTATGACAACACTTTGGAGTTACTAGCAACAGTATTTTTCCTCTCTCCTCAATTTTGAAAGAATTAGATCCCTTTCAGACTCAAAACTTTCAAAAGGTTCAATATTAGTGATATATAATTCGATGATCCAAAAGTTCTTCCACATTCTATAACCCTGGCAAAATTGTGAGGGAAAAAAATTAGCAACGAGACCAGCAGCAGCAAGAACAACAGGATAGCAGTTATTTGGCCACAGGAAACTGTTGAAATCATTTACTCAGTTATTAATACTCTTTGTAAATTATTAGTTAACCGGTATCTGGTTGATCCACAAAATGCGGTGTTTTCATAACTTAAAATAATGAGGCAATCATAGATTTTTCACTCATAAATAATATTATATATACTTAAAAATATACAAACAAAAAAGTCCAGGCCTTTCTAAACTGAAAAGTTTTATACATTTCCGTGTCTCATAATTGTTCATGTTTCTCGTGTTACATTCTTTTAGGGTAGAAACCGTTACGATGAACACAGAAGTCACGTCATGACCTGTGTCTGTGCTAGTAGAAGGTTCATTATATAGGTATTTATATTATATCAAGAATGAGGTGGGTTTTTGTAGATGACATTTAAAGGCATATCACAAAAATAGATTTCTGAATTAGAAATTAGGCTTAACATTTCTCTTTCGGTCTATAAACCCTACACATAAGTCCTCTGTTATTGGGATGTAAGACAGAAGGTGAATTTTCTTATTAAAGGGCTTCTCAAGCATCATTCCCAATGAAATAGCCAAAACAACAGAAAACAGAGAATATGATTTAATAAAAATGGAATGAATTCCAATGGTGTTAGGTTTGCTATAGTGTGAAAAATTTATTATGTGACCAGGATAGAGAAGAAGAAAATCTTAGAATTGTAGTTATCAGTTGTTGGATATGCCTAGTAGAGATGTCCACCCACATTAGGAATCTCGTTTTCTCTCTCCTTCTCTGATGCTATCTTGCCTCTGATAAGATACCTACAGCAAGAAAGAACTCATTTTTATGAGTGTTTATCTACCTAAAATAGAAGGAACTTGCTAAATTTTTGAAATTCCTTATTTATGTACTTATTCATTCCCTACATATGTAGAATGGCACTGTGTGAAGTAGTTAAGAACATGAGTTCTGGATCTAGACAAACTGCATCCAAGTCTCTACTATGACTTCTACTAGCTCTAAGACCTCAGGAAATTTCCCCATTATCTCTGCACCTCATTAACTTTACCTGTTAAATGTGACAGTAATAGCATCTACCATATAGGGTCATTTTGTAAAGTGCTCTATGTCAAGCATTTTGAACAGTGCCTGACACATATTAAGCATCATGTGAGCACTAGTTTTTATACTGACTTATTTTTGTTGAGCATCTGCTATGTTCAACATATGTTAGGCACTGTCCTTGGCACGTGGATATAATATGAATAAAAACAAAATTGCTGTCTTAGGAAACTTATCTTCTAATTTGAGTGATTATGATTGAATCTAGGTAGCTATTCACCAAACCTCTCCACTCTTCTTTCTTGCCAGACAGTTGAATTACAGATCCCAACCTTCCCTATAGTGATGTGTGTCCACAAGACTGAGTTTCAGCCAAAGGACTCTGAAAGGAGGTATGTGTACTATTTGCAGGTAGAGTTCCTAGATACTTCCCACCTGCCATCTCTTCTCTTCCATTGCCTGCTGGCTGTATGCCAGGATGAATGTGAAAGCAACAGGTGAAAGATGTCAATACTGGTTTCTGAATGCCTGTGTAGGTTAGACCCTCAGTCCCACCTCCTGCTGCCATTGATATGGTGCAAGTAGGAAAACTATTTACTACTGTACTATGCTGCTAAAATGACAAGGCTTATCTCCTATGCTGCTAAAATGACAAGGCTTATCTCCTATAGCATTTAACATTACTTCCATTAATGTAAAGGGGAAAAGGAAATAGAGGTAAAACATCATATTGGCTAATGCTAAGTACTTGGCAGAAAAGCCAAGCAGGGAAAGAGAGTAGAGAGTGAAGAAGAATAGTCAGGGAAGTCCTCACTTAGGAGCAGGCACCTGAAGCAAGACTTGAGTGAACTAAGTAGAGAGACACATACATTGCTGTTGGAAAAGCACTGCGGGCAAACAGAATCACAAGAACAAAGACTCTGGAAGTGAGAGTATGCTTGGAATCCTTGAAACTTAGTGAGAAAGCAGGCCAAGATAGAGTTAAGTACGAAGAGAATTCAGACACAACTATGGGAAAGACTGTTACAATTTCACAGACCATGGTAAAGATTGTGGATTTTATGAGAAGATTTTCAGTAAGGAGATACACAACATAATTTATGTTAAAATATAATCACCCTGGCTTCCGTTTAGAAGTCGGGTTAGGGGAAGAATGAAAGCTAAGATGTCAGTTATGATGCTATTATGGTAGATTTGAAAACAACAAGATGGTGGTCCAAGTCTTCTCATGTTAATGTTTTTGATCCCTAGATCTTTGTCTGTTCATCGTATTAAAAAAACCTATGTATCATTCACCATCCTGTTTACTTTTTCCTGAGCAGCACTTCAGTTGGATGCCATCTTTCTTACATTCACCCAGAATTAAACATTCATCTTCACGTACGTCCCACCGGTCATGGTTTCCTAAGGCTGGGCATTGCACTGTTGCGTCACTCCTTAAACTGTGGAAATCTCATTTTATATTTTCTACCCTTCAACCCTTTCACTTCCATTCTACATTTCTGCATTTGACGGTTTTGAACATTCTTTTTAAACAGAGCTCATGTTAACTGTTGACTACACCCACACACCCACACACCCACACACACATATTTAAGATTTTGTTTATTTATTTGGGAGGGAGAGAGAGAGAATGAGAGAAAGGCAGAGGAGAGGACAAGCAGACTCCTCAGACTCCTTACCAAACTTAGAGTTCGATGCAGGGCTTGATCTCATGACCTTGAGATCACGTCTTGAGCCAAAATCAAGAGTCAGACATTTAACTGACTGAGCTACCCGGCACCCCATTGACTATATTTTCCGTATGAACTTGTGACTATTTGGAAACTTTGTTCGGCCTCTTTCTATCATAATAATTTAGTTAAGAATTTCACGAGAGACTATGGACTCTGAAAAACAATCTGAGGGGTTTGAAGTGGCGGGCGGGGAAGGTTGGGGTACCAGGTGGTGGGTATTATAGAGGGCATGGATTGCATGGAGCACTGAGTGTGGTGAAAAAATAATGAATACTGCTTTTCTGAAAATAAATAAATTGAAAAAAAAAGAATTTCAAAGAATATGTTCTAAAACAGTAAAGGAATTTGATGTGAAAAAATGATTTAATATTTAAATGTTTGGAATCACTTAACTAAATAAAGTTAATCAGATCCCAGTTGTATAGGGAACTTCAGAAAATTTAACATGATTTTAGGCATTGTGACTCTCTATGAAGTGAGATAGTATTTGGAGTATTTATCAAACTTAATTGTCTATACAAATCCCTCTTCTCCTTTTCAGACTTTTATAGGACATTTTATGGAACTAAAATTCTGCTTGGATATATGCTACTGGTTTCTGGAAGACAGTAATTTTAAATAAATTGTAATCTGAAATAATAAAAAACAGCAACCTATATTATCAAAATCTAACTGAAATGTATATAAGAACTATCTCTCACTCAGCTTGTACACCCACACTAATCTCATTCCTCAAAATATTTCTCCTGATAACAATCTCATGATAAACCCATTTGGGAAATGATTTTTAAAATGAAAACAACTCCAGGGAAATCGTTAATACTTCCTGAACTTTCTCTAAAGGTCTGTATGGAGTATACATGAACTTTATATATTCAGTATTACCTTCATTAAAAATAAAATTTAGGGGCACCTGGGTGGCTCAGTGGGTTAAGCCTCTGCCTTCAGCTCAGGTCATGATCTCAGGGTCCTGGGATCCAGCCCCGCATTGGGCTCTTTGCTCAGTGGGGAGCTTGCTCCCCCACCCCCTGCTTGTCTCTCTGCCTACTTATGATCTCTCTGTCAAGTAAATAAATAAAATCTTAAAAAAAAAATTGGGGGGAGTCTAATAAAAAAAAGTTTGGGACTATTTCTGGCCACTAGCTTATAAAGAGAGAGAGGTTCTTGATGTTACAGGTTTGCAGTACAGCAGAGCTGTGATTCACGCCGTTATTGAGAAGCCTCCAGAAAGCCAGAGATGAATGTTTGCTTTCACCCTTTTCCTATTCCTGTTTTAAGATGAGTAACCAGTTACAAAGGACCAGAGGGTGTTTTTGCACCTTTTCTTCCTCTTTATTAAGGCAGACTTCACAGCCCAACGTGACAGGTAGTGTTTCTGCACATTGGAGTCCTCCCGGAAACGTATTATCTAACTCTATAGGAGCTGGATTCTTTAGATTGCTTCAGGATTGATAGACACCACTTTGCCATCAGCAGTTTCTTTGTGCTCAGAAAAGAAGGTATGCTATATCCACTGGGACAGTTGAGTGTTTGTCCCAAACTATGGAACGTCTTATCTTTAACAATATAATGAGAATATCATGGGATTTAGAGTCAAAGACAGTCCCAACTGTACATCTAGTAGGTAGAATAGAACTCAATGAATGGGGGCCTGTTTTCTTTATCTTTCATCTTTTAAGTGGGGCGGAGGGAGGGGGGAACTTAACTTAATGGAGTTCTAATGTGAAGTAACGTGATATAAAATTTGGAATATTCTAGAATATAAATTCAATCGGTCAGGAAGTTAGACCATATCGCTTTCTGTGTTACCCCAAAGACCAAGAGAGGTATCTTGCATAAAATAAGCAACATGAATTGTTGGTTGCTTGAACATACTAACTTACTGAAGCCCTTTTTTTTTTTTTTTTAAATAAGTCAGTGGTTCTATGACAAAAGATCCCCAGTAATAAAATAAACAAGGTCACCAGTAATATATGATATGGGTTTTGACAATAACTTCTTATTTATCATATAATACTACTTTTAATATTGGAAGTGTTTTAGGTGATTAGACAGTTAAATAGAACTTATCAATTGTAATCCTATTAATTTCTTCTCCTTTTTAATGAGTTTTCTGTAAAGAGCAATGGTGAGGTGTAACTCCATGTTTTGGGACAATTATAAAATTTAAAGGTGATTTTAATACTTTGAGTAAAGAGGAAATTGACACTTACTCGGAAATTTGGCATATGTGGTTCCAAGAGAGTAAAAATCCAAAGATTCCTGGATATATTTCACTCTTCCTTATAGTGTTTTAAAAATAAATGAGAAACTATTTCATTAAAATTGCTTATATTCTCTATTGTTCTAGTATATTCTAATTTTTCTAAGTAATTTTCCTCTTTATCTCTCTGCTCGTTCTGCCCAGGCACATGCTTATTTCTATTCTATATTCTATTTTCTAACATACACAACTAATAGGTAAAATAAACTATGCATATGGAATTCTGATTTCTCTTTTGTTTGCATGGGCAGAAACATGAGAAATTCACCACAGAGTCAGTATAGAGTTCAAGTGTTAATATCGTTTGCATTCCATTACTCTAGGAAACAGGAAAACATAGGAAAATGACAGTGTTAGATTAGGATATAATCATACACCCACTTTTACCTATGTAGTTTGTTGAAAATGCTATCCTCTGAAGACAGAGTGATTGAGGAATGTATGTGGCAGTAGATGGGGTAATATGGGATGGGAAATATATAGAGAGAATTGGAAAGCTGAATATTTTGATTACTTAACTTCAATATAATGTATACATGAATATAAAATATAATAAACACAATGAGAGTAGTCCTAAGAACTTTTATTGAGTGTGTACTGTGTGCAGGCACCCCCACAAGTACACTGCAACCTTCTTTTATTTAATTCTCCCAATTCCACCATATAGCAAGTTTACCTATATTTTACAAAAAAAGGAAAGTGTAGATCAGAAAAAGTTAACCAACTGTGTAGTATCATGACATGCATTTGTACAGTAGAGGTGGGGTTAAATTCCAGGTCTGTTTATTCTGGTTCCCCTTCACTAAGGGCAAATGAAATTGTCTTTCATAAATACAGAAGAGCAAAGGGAGGGAAAATATTAAATTGCTAAAGTCCAAATTTAAATCCATACAGTGTACTATCTATGGTGGGAGATTTGAAGGTCAAGGTTTTGCCAGTAGGGATCAACTCACAAGCCCATATATCCCTGTTCAGTATACAACATTTTGATAGCAGAGACTGCCCAAAACAAAGAAAAACTTGAACCTGCAGTGGCTCTTTTGCAAGTTGTCTGAGGTGTCACAGCATTAAAAAACTGTTGAAAGGAAACCCAACTGTTGAAAACCCTAAAACCAAGTGATGCCTGGTATGTCTCATTTCTTTCCAAACTTAAAATAAGTTTTCCAAAAACTTCTAAAATTTTACTAATTTTGTTGTTTTATCTTCTTTCAGAGTTCAAATGACAAAACCAAAGACAGCCATCACAGTTGATACATCACTTTTCATATCTTCACTTTCCTTCGCCCGAGTTAATGGCAAGGCTGGTGTTCAATTGTAAGAAGAAATATAAATTGATGTTCCTTGCACTTGAAAAATATAGGGATGACACTATATATTTGAATCATAATATGGAATTTTTCTTTTCTCCTGAGGGTTTCTTTTTAAGTTATAGCTCAGTGTTATGCTTTGGGCTTTGATAAAGATTACTGGTATTTTTTTTTAAGCAAGACAATTAAATCATTCTAAAGAAAATATAACAAAGCCTGTCTGTATATAAACCATATGGTTAAAAATTCAAGAGTACTACTATGCAAAATTAAAGCTCTTCAGCTTTATTTCTGACATATTAATGCATAAATTTGGAGCAAATTAAAGTCTTAAAAAGTCAATTTAAGCATTAAAAAAGTAAGGCCTCAGACTTCATAAACCAGTGGGAAAAATACCTGTAATTCAACACCAACAAGAAAATAGGTGAGAAGATGGAGAACCATTGGCGAGATATCTAAAGACAAAGGCTAAAAAAATTTATAAAAATTATCACTAGTTTAAAGGAGAAAATAATAATGAAATACTGATTTCATTGATCAGTTTTGCAATTCTCTTTTAAATGTGATCATTAAAGCATCAGTTAAAAGCACCTCTTTAGGGAGATTGATTTTATTTAATGTGGCTCCCTTTTCCCAGTTGTGTATTTTTTACCCTATTTATATACTACATATTTTTAATTTTACTAAATATTTGCCTTCTACATCCATTCGTCTATCTATCTATCTATCATCTATCCATCCATTCATCCATCCATAAATAAACTGGCTTACTAATGTTGGAAAATGCATATTAATGGAACATGGCTTATATATACTTTGACAGATTTACACAGGAATGAAGCCTTGTGTATAGAAGGTTATATAATGCAGTAATATTTGTGATATTAAAGATTCAGAGTTAGCCTAAATTTATCAATAAATGACTGGACAAATTACTTGGCATTCATATGATGAGAATGACATTAGTCATGAAAACCAATATGGTTATTTTAATGGAGTGATAATTAAAGATCTCTAAGTTCTATTTCTTAGTTTTTCTTAAGAAAGACACAAAAATTTGTTTATAATATCCCAGTTTGTTTAAAACTTTTATATATGTGTATAACATTTTACACATACACATATTGCAATCAAATTTAATTACATTTAAAAAGAATGAGGTGGGGCACCAGGGTGGCTCAGTGGATTAAAGCCTCTGCCTTCAGCTCAGGTCATGATCCCAGGGTCCTGGGATCGAGCCCTGCATCGGGCTCTCTGCTCAGTGGGGAGCCTGCTTCCTCCTCTCTCTGCCTGCCTCTCTGCCTACTTGTGATCTCTGTCTGTTAAATAAATAAAATTAAAAAAAAATAATAAAAAAATAAAAAATAAAAAGAATGAGGTTGGGAAAGAGGTAGAAAAGAGACTCACTTTTTTATTTTAGCCTTTCCATGTTAATATGTATATGTGGTGATGATGTTGTTGATTACAATAAAATAACATCTGAAAAAAACTGTAATATAGACCTATATCTGTTATTTTAAAAGATACTACAATATATATTTTTAGGTTAAAAAAAAGGAAGTTGTAGAAAAAAAAAAAAACATGGTTAAGTAAATGGAATGGAAGAAATTGAGAGTAAGAAAGAACGTTCATGTATAGGTAGGTCCTAAGTGTATAAGTAGAGACACAGGCTAAAGTCTAAATGCTACTGGATGAATGCCCATTAAGAGTTAATTATAATGAATTTTGGAAAAGAAACTGTAAGTGGGGATCACAGGAAGATTTTAATTTTTTTTTATGTTGTGTGTGCTTGAATATTTAAATAGTGAGGATGTATACATGTATTACTTTCATAATTTAAAAAAATAAAGGGAGGGAATTGAAGCCTTTATTATATATAAAAAACCAGTATCACCAGACCTTAAAAGTGTCCACCTTTAGATACTTTGGAAATAAAAAGAATACCATTAACAAGGCAAAGTGAACCTGGAAGATAAATATTAAATGACATGTGGGGCCAGAAATTGAAAGTGAATAATTTTATGGATCCAGCAAGAACTGTACAGTCTATTCAGGCCAGTTTCCTTCCCTAAATAAACGAGGCTCTTTTAACTCTTTGGACTTTGGCTTAGCTAGTCTTTTTATCTAGAACACCTGTACTACTGTACTGGTCACTCTGATGTCTCTTTCTCTCTAATAAGCCCAAACCCTTCAGGGAAGAATTACTTGTTCCATTTTCTGGAACTTATTCAAGTTATCTATATGGGATTTCACCTTATAATTTTTTAAAAAGATTTTATTTAATTACTTGATAGAGATCACAAGTAGGCAGAGAAGCAGGCACCTGTACTACTGTACTGGTCACTCTGATGTCTCTTTCTCTCTAATATCCCCAAACCCTTCAGGGAAGAATTACTTGTTCCATTTTCTGGAACTTATTCAAGTTATCTACATGGGATTTCACCTTATAATTTTTTAAAAAAGATTTTATTTAATTACTTGACAGAGATCACAAGTAGGCAGATAGGCAGGCAGAGAGAGAGGGGAAGGGAAGCAAGGTCCCCCTCGAGCAGAGAGCCTGATGCAGGGCTTGATCCCAGGACTCTGGGACCATGACCTGAGCCAAAGGCAGAGGCTTTAAGTCACTGAGCCACCCAGGCACCCCTCACCTTATAATTCTATGAATACTTTGAAGTCAAAAACTTTCTGAGGGACATCTTGTCCTAAGTCTCCAGTTCATTGCAAAGTTGGGTACGTAAGTGCTCAGTAATTCTTTGTGGATATTGTCTCTGGTTCTTGACGTCAGAAAGACAGTGAAGACTTCCATAGAAGAGTAGCATCTATGGTCTCTGTGAAAAGCACTGCCTTGACATTTGTATATCACTTTTTAGTTTAGTTTATATTGCATTATCATCTTCAAGGATGAGCTCAACCCAGAAAAATCGGTATTGCCACTATTCACATTTTAGTGTTGAAGAGACACACTTAGCATTTTCATCTTAGCGTTTCCACAGCTCGCAAGTGGCAATCTAGCTAAGCTTGATTCTGAGGACACTTAAATTTAACACCACAACCAATTATGTAATCTCAAGGAAGAAATGACAGTACTGGAGCCAGCATACTTCTGGGGGCTGTAGACCCAGCAACCTTCTGGGGAAGTGAGTAAAGGTGAGTAAGCAAGTAAGTAAAACATCTGTAGCAGGGGTGTGGGAGATTCTCAGAAACACCAAGTCCACCCCTGCTCCCAACAGCTTAGACAACAGCCAATACACAGTTATACTGCCCCTTCACTGATTCCTATGCACACTAAAGAGAATTGATGATCTAAATTTGTAACACAACCAAGGTCGAGACCAGAGATTATTTGAGAATGGGGGAGAAGAGAGAAAGAAAAGAAGGAAATGCTTTTCTCAAGGTTAATCATAGCTAACATTTATTGAGCACTTACTCTGTAGCGTTTAATGCCCATAGGGTCATTATATAGAGGTTAAGTGCATAGGCTGACAAATCAGACCACATGGGCTTTGAAGGACAGCTCTGGCACTCACCATGAGTCTTGAACCAGTTGCTTATTTCGTCAGTGCTTAGCCATAAAATGGGGTTGATATTAGCACCTGCCTCACAGGGTTGTTCAGTGATGTGGCCTCTGCAAATTTCTATGGTATAAACATTCCTGTCAGTGTCTATTAGAAGTTACCAACAGACAGCTCACAAAATTCTTGAATATACAACAGTTTGGGTTTCATGACAGAACAAGCCAGCTCCACCACAATTCTGTTGTTATGATGATTTAAAGTTAGTATCAAGAACTGAGAGAAGTTCCTGGGATAGTATGCATATACTAAGCAATTTTTAAAAAAATAGATACTTGCATTAATTCATCTGTTCCTCACAATTATTCTGAGATTGGTGCTATTATTATTTCAATCTCAGAATAACTGTGAGGAGTAGATGAATAGAGGAAAACATACTGTGGTCTTGCCTAGGTCCTTGGAGATCACAACCTATTGTGCATATACAAGTTTGTGCACGCTTGCAGAGTGAAAGAATGGGAGAGAATCCTGGTAAAATAACACACAGTAGACTGCTACTATCAGTTCTAGAGGGCCCTTGGTACCAGGGATTTTTCTGTTGCCTTGGAGGTAAATTACTTACCACATAATAGAAAAAGCCTTTCTATTATGCATTTGCAAGAATGGGGCAGAAAATAATGACAACATCTACTCTCTGAGTGTTTACATGGGGTTGACGTTTTTGTTAATCATTTGGAATGAATTATTTTATTTATTTTTAAATTATTTATTTATTTATTTATTTGACAGAGATCACAAGCAGGCAGAGAGGCAGGCAGAGAGAGAGAGGAGAAAGCAGGCTCCCCATGGAGCAGAGAACCTGATGGGGGGCTTGATCCCAGGACTCTGGGATCATGACCCCGGCTGAAGGCAGAGGCTTTAACCCACTGAGCCACTCAGGCACCCCTGGAATGAATTATTTTAGATAATAATTACAGCAACTGTCTTAGGAAGGCTTGTTTCCTACCATTCTGTGGCTGAGGTAACTGAAGCTCAGAGATGTTAAGTAATTTGATAAAGGTCACAAAGCTTCTACTAAACTTAAGCTTTGTTTTAATCAGTCTGTGGTACACAACAAAACATATACTGTGGTCTCTTAAATTCATGAACAGTTGTCAAGAATTTTAGGATTACATTGGTGCCCTTTAGAAGCAAAAGTATCATTGAGAAATTTAAGGTTCACGCTAAAGCTTTTTAGAATTGAGAATATAAAAGACCAATGTCAGGCAAAGATAGGGGGCTGGAGGAAATTCATATATTCAAGGTGACAGCTACTTCATTAAAAATATAATTATATTTTATTGTCAAAGCCCCTTTACTTTATTTTGTGTATGCCTATAGCTCTGAGACTAGAGAGGAACAGGACCATGGATTCTGTGCCTTTCAGAGAAAGCCACATTAAGAAATATGCAAGGGTCAACTTCAGGCTACTCTACATTCTGCTTGCACTTTCATTGTATTGAAGAAAAAAAGAATTAATTGGTTCATTTAGCCCTTCACTTAATTCAGCCTTTCATTGTGCACTTCAGTTCTCATCCAAATGAACAGAGACAGTGCAAGAAACCGAACACATTTAATGGGGCTCTCAAAAATGTGCAGTTCTAGCTCTTGCTCTTGCTCCTTTAATAGACAGAAATCATTTATTTCCTTCTGTAAAACTCCATTACCCAGCAAAAAATAGAGTTTCTTAACAAATGTATATCTTACCCAAAATGGAAAATCCACCTCTCTCTCTCATGTGCACAAAGTCATAGAGTCTCATTCACAGTGTAGCTACATAGAAGCCTCCCTACAGAGTTCTACAAAGCCCACAAAGCATGTTATGGACCTCATGTCTTGTGCATGAAACAAAGAGTTATGAGAAATTAGAAGTAAAAGGGACCTTAGCTCAAATTAAGTCCAGTTTCCCCATTTTATAGATAAGGAAATTGAGGCTTGACAGGTGAGGTAATTCACCAAGGTTCCTGCAGGTGATCACTTGGCAACTTGAATTAAGCTATCCTCTCCCAACTCCTACTACAGCCTTCTCGTTCCTATATGGGACTACGTGCATAATAGTGACCATTGCAGTGGTCCCACACAATGATCTTCTTGTCTAGTAATTCCATCCTCCCCGCAAATGCATGCACACCTAAATAGAATGATGTGGCATCCTTTTATTTCCACATAAAAAATTTCCCCTTACCGTTTAGAAAATACTCCATTCTCTTCTTTTTCATAGTTATTATCTTTTGAGACCTGGTCTTGGAAAAGCACCAAAGAAGCAATTTCATTTTTTTTTTTTTTTTTAAATCAAAAGCTCCCAACTATGGGCTCCTGGCTGGTTTGAATTCCCATGGCTTCTACTGCTCATGCTTCTTCCCACACAACCATAAATACTTTACTTGTCTCATGCTAATGATTTTCATCAGCTTAAAAAACCAGTTTAATTAATCTCCTTCTGTTTAACAAAACACAAGTCAATCTGATAAAATGTTTAGGAAAAAAAGTAAAGCTGATGTTCTTCCCCTAGTGATGTGCCAGGTAGTTTTAAGGAAAGGCGTTGGCAAGTAATACAGAAGTAATACATTACTGAAAAATAGTCTAGATATGTGTGCTCAACTTAAAAGCTCAGCACCACTAAGTGGCATTGTACAAGCCAAACACCCCATCTTTCCCCAGCAAGCCTTTGCTCTAGTGAACAGATCCAGGTGGTAGAAGTGCATGTCACAACCTGGTTGCTTGGGAAATAAGCTGTCATTTCATTTTTAACTTCCCAGTAATATGAATTCAGCTTCCTCAGGAGAAAGAGCAATTTTTTCCTCAAAGCCATCCATTATTTGTAATGGGGACTCAGTGCTAATTTCACTGCTTGTCAATTAAGCTCATCCCTTAATTTAATTGGGATTTGTATATAAAACATCACAGTGCTAATTCTAGTTGCTAGTTCATGCCGAGAGTAAGATTTATCCTCCAAGCATCCTTGCATCCAATCACTACATCTCATTTTATCCTGTGGCCAAATTAATCCTCTTATGTATAGGTTTGATGAAAAGATCCTCCTTGCTTGGGAACCTCTTGGATTCCCACTCTCTACCAGATATAATCCAAATTCTCTCACGCAGCAATAAAGGCTGTAAACAATATGAATCAGTCCACCTGACCAGCCTTCTGTCTTCTACTTCATTTTCATGAATGCTTTATGACATCTAAATCTTGTCTAGATGCAAATCAAATTCAGGATTTTAAAAATGTCTAACTAGTAGTCTTGCAAAAACCTTTCCCAATCTGATATAATAATGCTTATAGGATTGGGGGGTGGCGAAGAAAAGAAAAGAAAAAAGAAATTCGTACCTCACCCACACCTAATAGGATACATTTTGAGAACCTATGGAATGAGTGTTAAAAAAAAAAAAATAAAACATCACATGCTGAAAATTAAGTTGGCTACTCTCTAGATTTAAACAAAAAATAACAAAATATAATTCAATCCTAAACATTTTATGCATCCATAAAAATTAAGAGAATTCAGCAAATTAAAAAATGAATAAAATGTATGAAACAATATGCTATTTACTGAATGCTTGTGCTCTACCCTCTGCCCCAGATCCCCAATATGACAGTACTTAGAAACAGGGCCTGTAGGAGGTTCTCAGACTTGGATGAGGTCATATATATGGAGACCCCGTGATAAAACAGTGCCCTTGTAAGAGAATAAAGAGTCCACATTTAAAATAAAAAGAAGCATTTAAAATAAAAGTCCTCATTTCTCTATTATGAGGATTTAACAAGAATTTGGCAGTCTTCAACACAGAAGACGTTTCTCACTAGCACCTAACTGTGCTGCCACCCTGATCTCAGACTTCTGGCCTCCAGAACTGTGAGGAGTCAGTTTCTGTTGTTTGTAAGCCACCCCATCTATGATACTTTATTATGGCAGCCTGAACTAAGATACACTAGTTTTCAGTGTGGGCCACAGACTGGGTAGGGCAGTGATCTCTGAAAGAAGGCAACAAATGAGATGTTTCCTAGACTTTCCTAATTGACCACATGGAGAGAGATTCCTGGTCACAGTACAGGGAGAAGGGATCTAAGAGCCTCCTATTCTACTTGAGTTGAGGAGGCAGTGTTTTAAGTTTGGGGAGGCAAAAAGGTTAGAATTTGAGAGGGAAAAGACAGGAGAGAGTAACCAGAGGACTCCAGAGAACGGCCAAGGTTTCCATGCAAGCCATTAGATGAGTAGAGATCAGTATGATCATGAGCGTGAGGAAACTACCAAGTCTGGAGGAAGAATCAGCAGAAAGGAGCAGATGGACAAATCCCTGTTAAGTACACAAGAGGAAAAGTTCATGTTCATGTTCCCACCAGACAGAATGGAGAGTTCCTAACGCACTGAGCAGTAACCACAGAGGGTATTGCCTTGGTAGTAAGGCAAGTCATTGAGTTGTAGACTAATGGCTGCTCTGTAGCCAGTAAACAAACTTCAAAGAAAATTTCAAAAGAAATTAAACAACATCATGTAACTTAACTGCATACCAAAACAAAGCCCACAAATATTGTAAGAAACAGTAACAGGAAAAAAAAAAATCCAGCAACCATTAACATAGAATTTACAATGTCTGGCATCTAATATGAAATTATCAGGCATGGAAGGAAGTGGGAATATATGACCTATCATGAAAAGAAACATCAGTTAATAGAGACAGACTCTAAGTTGACTTCAATGAAAAAAATTAATAGACAAAGAGGTTAAACTGCTATGACAAATACACTGTATATGTTCAAAGTGGTAAACAAAAGGTATGGATATGTTAAAAGATAGACAAGATATAAAAATGGGCTGAATTGAACTTCTATAGATGGGAAGTTTATTGTCTTAGATGGAAAATATACTTGGTAGGATTAAAAGATGATTAGACACTTCAGATGCAAATATAACTTAAAGACATAGAAATAGAAACTATCCAGAATGGAGCTATCCATATTTAAAATAAAAAGTGAAATTAAATAAATTAAAACCAAGCTAAGAAAGCATCCATTAGCTATGAGGGAACTTAAGAAGTTGAAAATTTATATAATGATGTCTCAGAATTGAGAAGCATGGGCAGACCAAAAAAAAAAAAAGAAAAAATGGAGCAATAATCACTAATATTTTTCCAAATTTTATGAGAACTATGAACCTAGTGGTTAAAGAAGATAATAAACCCAGAGAAATATGGAAAAAAAACCCAGTGATGAAGTCACATCATAATCATATTGCTTAAAACTAGTGATAAATCTTACAAGCAGTGAAAAAAATTACCCACAGAGGAAAAGATTAAATAGACAGAGACTTTTATTGGGAAAATTACAAATGGAAGAAAATGGAGCTACATCTCTAAAGTACTGACAAAAACCAAACCAAAACAAAACGAAAAAGACAACCAACAACCTCTTAACTAAAAATCGTATATCCAGCAAAAATATCTTTCCATAATGAAGGTAAAACGATATCATTTTGAGAAATACAAAACCTGACAGACTTCATCACTACCTGACAGCACCTCAGGAATGTTAAAGGATGTACTTCAGGCAGAAGGAAAATGGTACCAGGTGCTAATGTGGGTCTACACACAAGAATGAAGCATACAGGACATGGTAAGTATGTGGGAAAATTTAAAATTTAATTGGCAATAAATAAGTAATATTTTATTGGCTGTTTAAAGCACTGAGAGATATATCTGTGCCATAATGTAATCATCTGTATTTTTTCCTCATTTCATGTCTCTGAAAAAATGAATTTTATTATTATTATTTTTAAAAGATTTTTATTTATTCATGGACAGAGAGAGATCACAAGTAGGCAGAGAGGCAGTCAGAGAGAGAGAAGGGGGGAAGCAGGCTCCCTGCTGAGCAGAGAGCCCAATGCGGGACTTGATCCCAGGACCCTGAGATCATGACCTGAGCTGCAGGCAGAGGCTTAACCCACTGAGCCACCCAGGCATCCCTGAAGGAATGGATATTAAAAGCTTGAACAGAGGGATAACTGGGTGGGTCAGTCAGTTAAGCATTGACTCGGTTTCAGATCAGGTCATGATCTCAGGGTGGTGAGATCAAGTCACTCATTGGGCTCTGGTCTCAGCATGAAGTCTGCTTGAGATTCTCTCTCTCCTTCTGTCCCTGCCCCCTACTCACACATGTGCTCTCACATCTCTAAATTAGATAAAGAAATGATCTTAAAAAAAAAAAAAAAAACTTGAAGGGTGGCACTGAGTTCTTTTTCCAATTCTCCTTTCAACTATGTAACCTTAAGGAAATTACTTTCTCATTCTGTGCAGACATTTCTCATGTATAAAAGAAAAGCATTGGCCTTTATTAAACTCTGTGGTTCTTTTACCCTATGATACATCCTTCCTAATGTTTCTTCTTGGCAAACTCCTGTCACATGAGTTCTAAGGAAGGACTGAAGGCAAGCTTGAAGAGCTTCAAAGAAGATTTTTGAGCAAGCTGATTTGTAAATAAAAGAAATGAGGAGGGCTGAACTTTTTTTTTTTTTTTTTTTTACAATAGTATTTAAGAGAAGCAAATGTCACAGGTGGTGACTCAAGCTGATGACTGTCAGATATTCATGATGCAGAACAAAAATGCCAATCTTGACACGGGGAGAACAATTAACTTCATTGTCATCATGATTTTTTCAAATATTTATTCTATTTAAAGTACCTGAGTGGGTTGTATGAGGTATAGACCTATCTCCATTTTACTTATTATATCTGACTTTGCAACCCAATACATACTATCAATAATATTTTAAATTCATCTCAGTAGGAATACACCTTACATATGTTCACACACACACTACAAAGTTCAGTTTAGTTCAGCAAATTGAGTATCAGTTGAGGAACTTAATACCGTATATAAGAATGATATGAAACCAGAATTTTAATCGTCAACACTACTAACTAGCTCCATTATGTAGAAAAAAATTTTGTTATAATTGTGTTTTGTTTACTATAAAATTAAGAGGTTAAATTATGTTATTCTTTAATTATGTTGTTTTTATGTTATTCTTAAGGTAATTTCCAGTTACAAAGTATCATATGTGTCTTTGGACTTACAACTGTACCGAAAACTGTGGAGAAAATAAACTAGTGTGCTTCTTACCCTTGAGGAAATTATGGTCTAATCGGGCAATAAACTGTATACACATTTAACTTAGAATTAATTACTGAAAGTTGATTATGTGCAAGAGACTAGGCTTGGTGTTACTTGAATTGTAACAGGGTGTTACTTGAATTGTAACAGGGATAAACTTCCAGGGAGATATTGTCAGCTAGGATTTCAGGAAGAAATTTGCAAAGAAGTGGAGATACAGGATGGAATTTGAAGGGTGGATGGTATTAAAATGAGGATACTGTGGGAATGCAAGTTGGTGCAGCCTCTTTGGAGAACAGTGTGGAGATTCCTCAAGAAATTAAAAATAGAACTCCCCTATCACCCTGCAATTGCACTCCTGGGTATTTATCCCAAAGATACAGATGTTGTGAAAAGAAGGGCCATCTGTACCCCAATGTTTATAGCAGCAATGGCCACAGTTGCCAAACTGTGGAAAGAACCAAGATGCCTTTCAATAGATGAATGGATAAGGAAGATGTGGTCCATATACACTATGGAATATTATGCCTCCATCAGAAAGAATGAATACCCAACTTTTGTAGCAACACGGACGGGACTGGAAGAGAGTATGCTGAGCGAAATAAGTCAAGCAGAGAGAGTCAATTATCATATGGTTTCAGTTATTTGTGGAGCATAACAAATATCATGGAGGACAAGGGGTGTTAGAGAGGAGAAGGGAGTTGGGGTAAATTGGAAGGGGAGGTGAATCATGAGAGACTATGGACTCTGAAAAACAATCTGAGGGGTTTGAAGTGGTGGGGGGGGGTGGGAGGTTGAGGTACCAGGTGATGGGTATTATAGAGGGCATGGATTGCATGGAGCACTGGGTGTGATGAAAAAATAATGAATACTGTTTTTCTGAAAATAAATAAACCAATTTAATAAAAAAATTATGATACTGTGAGAACATGTCTCAGCTAGGTGGTAAGATTTTAGATAAAAACTTTAAAAGAATATTGTTTACTCCTATTATGCATATAGATAAGGTTTACAATAGGTAAGGCTTATTTAAATCATGTGTGTAAGTGCAGTTTAAATACCTCCATGTATGTTTCTTCACTGAGCCATTTTAATGAGGAGGAGAAAGAGAAGGAAGACCAGTGTGATGGGATGATGTGGTAGAAATAACAGCCAGATATTCTTTGTCCAAACACTGAAACCACCCAGGTCTCCAATTTCATCAACTGTTTTTACATTTCTCAGTGCTATTAGCTCTAAAACATGGTGGTGGTAGGGTATGTAAACTAGATGAGATTTGATGTCAGTGTTAGCTCTATTGTTATATACTGAGAATTTGAAATGAATTGGTGTCCACCGTGATCACTGCATCATGTCTGTTTCTGAGAAACAGAGGTACAGCAGTTCCTTCCGTAAGGAGATTCTAATCTGGTTTAGAAACCAAGACACAGATATGAAGTTGAGAATACAAATATTTCTTCAATACCAGCATTGTTACTACATATTTTATCTCTATTTCTGTGGCAACCATATTGGCTTTGTTTTTCATGGTATTTCCTATGCTTAGCCCAGGGTCAGGTACACTGTAGACATTTATTTCTCACTTAAATTATCGATGAACAAATTTGTGAACAAAGTCAGTTAACACTAGTTAACTAATTAGTACGTATTTAGAGTTTCATTGGTTCTTTACTTCTACTGTTATTGAACAGTACAAACATTTGCCAGTTTACATATATTGATTTTCCTAACTTGTCTGATTCATTTGATGGAGATAGTTTCAATAGTTAATCCACATTCAGCTCACAAGAGAAGAGTCCATTACTAAATTGTATAATGTGCAACACTTTGATGCTGCATTAATATTTTTTTTGAAAAATTGTCATCATCATTTCTGTCATATTACATTGAAATGCATCATGGCCATGTTGGCAATCTGTATACAAGCAAAGAGAAGAAAAGCAAAGTGGTATTAGCTAGAAGAAGAAGCATGAGAAGAATGGAGGGTAGAAGCCACAATATTGTATGGAAAGCTCTTTGGGTATCTTCCAAGTTATGAACTCCTTTTATTGGAGACTAAGACATTTATCTATCTTATGTCCCTACCTCCTTCAGCTCTTTAGTAAAATGCTGAATTTTCAAGGAGGTCTTCTCTAATAATCTTTTTTATTATTGCAACTTATTTTTGCTCCTTTCCCTTTCCTCCACAGCAATTATCTTCTGAAATATTATGTGAGTTACAGATGTGTTTTGGTATACCTGGTTTCTTCTACTAGACTGTGAGCCTTGTAAGGGCATCTGTGCCTGTGTTTTCATATGTATTCCAAGTTTTTAGCATAACGCCTTTTACAAGTAGAATCTCAACAAATATTCAAAATTTCAAATATTCAAGGTAAACTGCACCTTCCAGCCCTGCACACGACTGATCACCTGGGCAAATATATTTTTAACCATGACTTTTCACTGTGGTCACAGCTTATTGCCTTAAGGCAGGTACATTCTCAGATGTGACCTGGACATTTGCACTAATTATCTATTGCAGTGGGAGAAATAGGTATTTTAGAAATTAACACACATAAACAAATCATTATAAATTGCACTAATGTGGCATGAAATAAATGTTCAGGTTATGAGTAAATAATAGTGGGATGCAATTTACATTAGAAGGATTAAAGAAGATCTTTTGAAAGTACAAACTTGAGTGGAATCTTGAAAGGTAAGAGAATTTTGAATTGCAGTGTTCTTCTTATTTCTTTTAATCCTAGCTAATGACTCTTCAATGTTCAGATCAGGCCACATGAAATCTTCTGTGAAATCTGAATCAAATTTTTCTCATGGCACTTCTCCCTCAATGTGCTTAATGCAGGACCCTTTTACATTTGTTTGTATGATTATTCAATTAATACCCATATTCCCACTATACTGAAAGCTTTGTAAGAGAATGATCCTGGGTTTCCCAATTCCTGATTTGGCCTCTCTCGAGGAATGATTACATGTCTGCAATCATTGGCTTTCAGGATATAATTCTGCATTCTGATAATAAAATTCCTGTTCTTACTTATTTATTTAATTAGCTAGTCTAGTAAGTTTTTGTCCTGTGTAAACAAGAGCTTTCCACGATATCTTATTATTTTTCTCTACAAAGATAAGCTTGCCATTAGCAGTACTAATATGAATGATATAGCTGTCCCATGGGCTTTGCAAACATGCAAGCAAGGTTTCAGATCCATGTTCCATCATTTAATTGCTGTATCACCTTGGATCAGTCTTTAAACTCCTCTGAGTCACAATTTCCTAATCTGGAACAGTGTGATAAATAATGCCTACCTCAAGGGATGTTGTATGATTAATTAGATGTTGCAAATGAAGTATATACACTGTCTTAGCAAATAAATGAGCTTCATAAGATGGTTTTAAGATAATGGTTAATGAATGAGAAGAGAAAGGCAGAGGGGCTGTTATTTACTACATCCATTCAATAGGCTATTGATAACTATTATATACCAAGTTTGTAGCTAGATGTACAGTAGCACAGTCATAATCAGGACACAGGCCTGTCACCAAGGTGAAAACCAGCTGACTCCTCATGAGAATTACATGGAGATAGGAGCTGGAATTAGCTCTGTCCTCTGCTATTGTTTGTCCTTCTCTTCAATTCCCAGGGAGCAGTGAACTTTGAAGACCTATGCCTCTTTTTCTGTTTTTCCTCCCTCTTAGAATCCCATTTTATTCTGTAGTTTTTAAGTAGTTATCAGAATGACTAAATGGAAGAACGAACTACCTAAACATCACTTCCAAAATTGTAGTATAAAGCAAGATGAACATACCAAATAGAAAATGAAAAAACTGGTGGACTTGCCAAATGTTTTATAGGCACTGCATATAGAGAATGCCAGGTTGTTTCCAGTTTTGTTTTGTTTTAATAGGGAGAAGCTGGAGTAATTATTTTAAAACAAGATGCTACTCCATAGGTCCCAAGAAGATTTGCATTTGCAAGAAGTTATAAAAGTGATTTCCTTTAGAATTCTTATATCTGAAGGTTGCCTGGGTGGCTCAGTGGTTAAAGCCTCTGTCTTCGGCTCAGGTCATGATCCCAGGGTCCTGGGTTCAAGCCCCGCTTCGGGCTCTCTGCTTGGCAGGGAGCCTGCTTCCCCCTCTCTCTCTGCCTGCCTCTCTGCCTACTTGTGACTTCTGTCTGTCAAATAAATAAATGAAATCTTAAAAAAAAAATTCTTGTATCTGAGTAAGGATGCAGGGATTTTAATGGCCTGATAAGATGAATATAGGCCTACAGAGACCCACATGATTCAGCACCTGCAGAGACAAAGCTGGTAGCTGGCCAGTAGGGTTTATTAATGTTGGCTGAATGGGAAAACACACTCACACACAAAGTATGCAAAAGCCAACTAAATTCCCAGGGCAGAGACTTATATTCTATCTGTGAGATCTAAAACATTCACTGTAACTACTACTATGGATGGTATAGGAGGCTCTTTACATCCCCATTAAGATTGATGATGATAGAAGTTGTTATTTTGACCAAGATTTATAGTTGAATCAACCATCAGATTAGCAATGGAGAGAGGGTAAAATAAAGTAGAAAACAACAAGGCCTTTACTTAATACATATTCTAAATAACTTGAACAAAATGCACTAAGAACATCAAGGTTGAAGAAGGGTCTCAAAACAAACCTGTCAAGACTCAGGGTCATCAAGCTGTGTTTAAAAAAACCCAAGAACACAAAGTCAAAGCAACATATGCATCAAACACTCTGCATCAAGAGGTAAAACAAAGCTGGCAAATGTTTTGGTAAAATGTTTCAGTAAAATCATCTTAGCATGAGGTTTAAAAGGGAGCAAGAGAGAGTACACAGTGCTTATTGAGAGTTTATTTTCCAAGAGATGAAAAATTGTTTTTAAAATAAAATTATGAAATAAATAACTGAAAATAAAAACATTAAAATAAAATTTGTTTTCAATTCATTGCTGTTATTCCAAATTTTTATAGGCCCACCTTTTAAAACGAATCCTTTGTAAGCTCATTTTAGCAAATCCTTTGCGAAATTTTAACGTGGAATGAGTCATATTTAATTGCCACTGTACATTGACTTTTTGAAGATTCTTGTCTAAATACAATCTTCAGACATAGAGACACTCATTTTTGCTTAAGAAATGCTTCTTGCTGGGTCATAAAGACATCAGTGAAAAAAAAAAAGAAAAACATACATTATAGGCAATTTTTTCACAAAACTGAAGCATTGGATTATTAGTTTTCATATTGCTCACTTTCTAGTTAAAAATTCCATAGACATTGCAACTGTACTTGTCAATTTGGGTCTTAATTTTTTTAATTGCAGGCAACTTCCCAACATTATAAACTGCAGCTTAATTCTATTCAAGTTTGTCCAGCTGGAGTAATATATGCTTTGGCCTTGCCTGCTCTGTAAAGTTGCGGAGTTGGTTCTTTGCAAATAGGAAAGTTCTAGACACTATATTTTGTACACTTTTCACAATGCTCTTGGCGGGAAAGTATTTCCCGTAGATTCAGAGGTATAGAATTTGCAGGTTTGGCCCATGTAACTGTATATTATTTTAATGATAAATTCATTTACTACAACCTCCCAATTGCTAAATCCCTTATCAGAGAGTAAATGATTATAGACGATGGTGGACTCTTTTGTTTTTGCAACTGAAGCTCTTCTGAGTTAAATAAGCATTGAGCCTATTAACCCTTTCAAATACTATCATGACTTTCATATATCCTCAGTGAGCCAAAAACTATTTGCAAAGCTATGTGCTAAAAACGAGTATGCAAGGTGAATCAGACAAAGCCTCTTCTCTTGGTGGTTTTACAGAAGTGTAAAAATATTATCAGTTCTAGGAGAGACCCATATACAGACTACTATAAGAATATTGAGACACAAATTAATCAGAACAAAGACATAATGAAAGTAGAGATTCCCAATCAGACAACATGGCTCAGGAAAATATTGGTTTTTCACTTGAGTCTGATGGGCTCATGGATTTCACAACCAGGCAGGAAAGAGAGGTGGGAGATTAACAAAAAGAAATACAGAAGTATGTCTTAGAAACTCATCGAGAAATCTAAGAAGCATCTATTGAAAAGAAGCATGGGTGTGATCTTTGGTTCATGGGATCAAATAAACATGGGATCAAATAGGTTCCTGAGAGAGATATATTTTTTGAAATTATTATTATTTTTTAATTTAAATTCAGGTTAGTTTAGACCATTATTTTGACCAAGATTTGTAGTTGAACCAACCATCAGAAGTTAGATTAGCAATAGAGAGAGGGTAAAATAAAGTAGAAAACAACAACGATGCCTTAACTTAATACATAAACAGGCTGACATTCATCTAGCACAGCACAGGTTTCCGGAGCAGAATCCAGTAATTCATCATCCACATACAACACCCAATGCCCAACCCAAAACATGCCCTCCTTAACATCTGTCACCCATCTAACCCATCCTCCACCCACCACCCCTCCAGGAACCCTCACTTTGTTCTCTATAGTAACAGTCTCCTATGGTTTCCTTCTTCTCTGTTTTTATCTTATTTTAGTTTTCTTCCCTTCCCCTATGTTCCTCTATTTTGTTTCTTAAATCTCACACATGAGTGAAATAATATGATATTTCTCTTTCTCTGGTTTACTTATTTTTGTTTAGCATAATACACTCTAGTTCCATCTATATTATTGTAAATGGCAAGATTTCATCCTTTTTGATCTCCAAGTAATATTCCATTTTACATAAATATATACCACTTCTTCTTTACTCATTCATCAATAGATGGACATTTGGGCTCTTTCCATAATTTGGCTATTGTTGATAGTGTTGTTATAAACATTGGAGTGCATGTGCCCCTTTGAGTCAGCATTTTTGTATCTTTTCAATAAATATCTAATAGTACAATAGCTGGGTTGTAGGGTAGTTCTGTTTTTAACTTTTTGAGGAGCATCCATACTGTTTTCCAGAGTGGCTGCACTATTTTGCATGCCCACCAGCATTGCAAAAGGATATCCTTTTATCCATGTCCTCAGTAACATCTCTTGTTTCCTCAGTTATTAATTTTAGCCATTCTGAGCAATGTGAGGTGGTATCTTATTGTGGTTTTGATTTGTATTTCCCTGATGATGAGAGATGATGAGCATCTTTTCATGTATCTATTAGTCATCTGAATGTTTTCTCTGAATAAAAAGTATCTATGCATTTCTTCTGCCCATTTATTAACAGGATTATTTTTTGGGTGTTGAATTTGATAAGCTCTTTTTTTCACTTTCCATTTAATTTATTTTCACTTATTTTTATGATTTCCACATCCACATTATGAAGTAGATATTATCATCTCTGCAAAAAAAAAAAAATATGAATTTGAGAGAATACACGATGAGAGTCAATTCCCAATCACTGAACACATGACAGGAGCATCTATAGATTTTGGATACTAAACTTTTATCTGATGTGTCATTTCCATGTATCTTCTGTCAGTTGCCTTTTAGTTTTGTTGACTGCTTCCTTCACCGTGCAGAAGCTTTTTACCTTGACCAGGTTCTAATAGTTCATTTTTGCTTCTGCTTCCCTTGGCTTTGGAGATATGTCCAGTAAGAAGTTGCTATGGCCAAGATGAAAAGGTTTCTGCCTGTTTTCTCTAGGATTTTGATGGTTTCCTGTCTTACATTTAGGTCTTTAATCCATTTTGAATTTATTTTTGTGTATGGTAAAAGAAAGTGGTCTAGTTTCATTCTTCTGCATGTTGCTGTCCAGTTATTCCAATTATTCCAGTTATTCTATTTTTGGAAGAGACTGTCTTTTTTCCATTGGATATTCTTTCCTGCTTTGTCAAAGATTAGTTGACCATTGAGTTGTGGGTCCATCTCTGGGTTCTCTATTCTGTTTCATTGATCTATGTGTCTGTTTTCTGCCAATACCATATTGTCTTGATAAATACAGCTTTTTAATACAGCTTGAAGTCTGGAATTGTGATGCCCCCACTTTGATTTCCTTTTTGAACATTAGTTGGCTATCTGGGGTCTTTTCTGGTCCCATACAAATTTTAGAATTATTCATTCTACCTTTGTGAAAAATGTTGGTGTTATTTTGATAAGGATTGCATTGAGTGTGTAGATCACTTTGGGTAGTATAGACATTTTAACAATATTTGTTCTTCCAATCCATGAGCATGAAATGTTTTTCCATTTCTTTCATAAGTGTTCTATAGTTTTCAGCATACCTTTTACCTTTTTTGTTAGGTTTGTTCCTAGGTATCTTCTGATTTTCAGTGTATTTGTAAATGGGATCAATTCCTTGATTTCTCTTTTTGCTTCTTCATTACCAGTATATAGAAATGTTGAATTCATGTAACAGTTCTAGCAATTTTTTGGTGGAGTCTTTCAGAATTTCTACATAAAGTATCATGTTGGCTGCAAACAGTAAATGTTTGCTTCTTTCCTCCTGATATGGATGCCTTTAATTTCTTTCTGTTGTCTGATTGCTAAGGCTAGGACTTCCACTATTATGTTCAACAACAGTGGTGAGAGTGGACATCCTTGTTGTGTTCCTGACCTTAGGGAAAAAGCCCTCAGTTTTTACTCTAGCTTTCTTTTGATGTCCATTAGCATGACAGATGGTTCTTCACCCTCTCACTTTCAATCTGGTGGTATCTTTGGATATAATCTGTAGGCAGAATATTAACGGGTCTTTTTAAAAAAAAATTTTTAATACATTCTGATAGCCTATATCTTTTTATTGGAGCATTGAGTCCATTTACATTTAAAGGAATTATTGATAGATATGAATTTAGTGCCATTATATTACCTGTAAATTCACTATTCCTACAGATTGTCTCTGTTCTATTCTAATCTGTTACTTTTGGACTATTTTCCACTCAAAGGGTTCCCTTTAGTATTTCTTGCAGAGCTGGTTTAGTGTTCACAAACTCTTTTAGTTTTTGTTTGTCTTGGAAACTTTTTTTCTCTCTTTCTATTCTGAATGACCGCCTTGCTGGATAGAGTATTCTTGGATGTATATTTTTCCCAATTAGCTAATTGAATATATCATGCCACTTTTTCTGGCATGCTGTTTCTGTGGGCAGGTCTGTTGCTAACCTTATGTGTCTACCCTTATAGGTTAAGGACCTTTTCCCCTAGCATTCAAAATTCTCTCTTTATCTTTGCATTTTGCAAGTTTCACTATGATATGTCTTGGTTAACCTGTTTTTATTGATTTTGAGGGGAGTTCTCTGTGCCTCTTGGACTTGAATTCCTGTTTCCTTCCCCAGATTAGGGAAGTTCTCAGCTATAGTTTGTTCAAATAAACCTTCTGCCCCTTTTCTCTACTCTTCTTCTGGGACTCCTATGAAAAGATACTATGGCTCTTTGTGGAATTACTGAGTTCCCTAAGTCTACATCCACAATATAATAGTTCTCATTCCCTTTTTTTTACAGCTTCATTATTTTCTATAATTTTATCTTCCATGACACTTATTTGATCTTCTACTTCTTTCATCCTCATTGTGATTACATCCAGTCTGTTTTGCATCTCAGTTTTAGTTTAGTTTTGTTTTGCTTTTAAATTTCAGTCTAAGTAGTTTTTAGGTATTTTATCTCACCAGCCAGGGTATCTCTGATGTGTTCCATGTTTCTTTCAAGGCAAGATAATTTTCGTATAATTCTTGTTCTAAAATCTTTTTCATATATACTGCTTATATCTGTTTTGAGCAAATTTCTGGCTGTGATTTCTTTTTGATCTTTCTTTTGGGGAGAATTCCTCCATCTTGTCATTATGTCTAGGCTTCTTTCACATATTATGAAAGCTTGTCATGTTTCCTGCTCTGGAGAGTTATACTGTATGAAGAAGGGGTCATACACTACCCAGAGCCTGGAACTTCAGGAAGTGATTTTGATATATCTTGTTTGCAGGATAGCCTATATAACCTGCTGTTGCGTTTTGGCTGCTCTTTCCCACAGCCTCTAGAGACTTCCTCCTTGCTTGCAGTGGGGAGTGTTTGGACCTTTAACTAGGTTTGCTTTGATTTGTTTGTTAAGTTAAGCCTGATTTAAAAAAAAAATGACTCAAGGAAAGAGAAAAGGGAAAGGAATTAAAAAAAAGCAAACAAACAGACAAACAAAAACTTTAAGCCTGATTCCAAAGGATAAGAAAGAAGGAAAAAAGAAAAAAGAAAAAAAAAGGCTAATCCAGAAAAAGAAAAAAGGAAAGAGACAAACCAATAAATGAGCAAAAGCTGTAAGTCTGATACGAAAGAAAAAGAAAAAAAATATTTTAAAATATATAACTGTATTATATAAATGAAATATATAAGTATACTTAGATTTATATTTATAATAATGAAAGCCTGCTCCTATTTCTAACAGAACTGAAGCTGACACTTTGGAGTACTCTATGATCAGCAGATCTGCTACATGCAGGGTGGGGCAGGGGTAGGAGTACTGTGTTCATCTTCTGAGGGACAGGCCCACTGTGCTGGCTCCCAGTGATACCTGCCTTTGCCAAATTGCCCCTGTTGGGTCCATGGAGGTGAGGTTTGGTGTAAGCAAGTAACTCTAGTCACCACTGGAGGTATTGTTTCTCCCTGAAGACCAATCATGCTGGTGAGAGGTCAGGGAGGAGGTAGAAGCTGGTATCACCCCATGCTCTCATCCCTGGGGAGGGGAACTCAGGGTCCCTGCTGTTCTGGAGGGCCTCACAGAAAAGCAAACAGTCTCCTCTTATATGTCCCAGGCTTTCTTCAGATCTCTACCCTCAACCTGTCTGGGCCCTCACCAGCACCATAGTTCTCCTGTGTTTTATCTCTGTCCAGTGGCTGGGATTCAAAACTCCAAGTCCTATAGGGCTGGGCAAGGCATGGACCTGCTCCACTCCCCCAGAGGAGAGCCTCCCAGTGCACCGGCACCATTCTGTCCCAGAAAAGTAGTTGCATGGGGCATGCATGCATGCACTAAGGCTGCAGTCTATTGTGATGAATGGTGAAGAGTGAGTCTAGGTTATCTGCTCTTTTTTTTTTTACTTTTTTTTTAATTTTTTATTTTCAGCATAACAGTATTCATTATTTTTGCACCACACTCAGTGCTCCATGCAATCCGTGCCCTCAATAATACCCACCACCTGGTACCCCGACCTCCCAACCCCCGCCCCTTCAAAACCCTCAGATTGTTTTTCAGAGTCCATAGTCTCTCATGGTTCACCTCCCCTTCCAATTTCCCCCAACGCCCTTCTCCTCTCTAACTCCCCATGTCCTCCATGCTATTTGCTATGCTCCACAAATAAGTGCTCTTTGTTTATGTCTCTGCCTCCTGCTGCTGATGGGCTGCTCAGTGGCTCCATGGCTCCCAGCAGGCCCTTTGTCCTTAGAAGGGCAAAGCACTCTCTTCCAAATGTACTCCAGGAAGGAGAGCAATCTATCCCAGTGCAACCCAGGGGATCCCCTCACTGCAATGTATCATGCAAACCCAACCTATTGTCCCCCACTGCCCCATCTTTGCTCAGTGCAAAGGATTCCTTTCTCTTCACAGTACTGCAGCTTTCTCTCCCCCAACTCATGGCTCCAACCCTCAAATTTGCCATGTTCTTTCCCTCCAATTGTGCAGATTGTTGTCTTAATCCTCACATTGATTTCCTAGTTGTTCAAAATGATTTGATGTTGATCTAGCTGTGTGGACTGATGAGGCAAGTTCAGGCTCCTCCTACCATTCTGCCATCTAAACTCCTCCCCCTGACAGGTTTATAGTTAAAGAAGCAACAAGTCCAGTCAAAATATCTGTGACTGAGACATAAAACAACCTTGAGGACCCAACCAATAAGAATGAGTCTGAAGAACTGCTCCTTTCTAAAGGATAATAGAGGGGAAAAAACTCTCTAGAGTGCAAAGCCAAGGATCCCAACCAGACAGCAACATTAGGGCCTAATTAAAGGATATTAGGGGACTTCTCAGTGTCTATTCAATGGGATTTCAGAAACTCTGATATGTAATGGGTACTAGTCAAAGAAACATACAAATATGCTCCAGATTATCACCCTTCTGTCTGTAGTTAAAGACAGATTTTTGCTTTTGAGATTAGGTTGGTCTCTTAAATAATGTCTTTAAGGTTTATAACCTTAATTACACCTGAAAATCTCTTTTATGATGTAGCATAACTTGTTTACAGGTTCCAGAGATTAGGGCAGGGATATTATTTGGTGAGCAGGAGAAGAGTAGAGTATGGAGGGGAGGCAGCCAGCCTACAATTCTAAGCAATTCTGGAGTTTGAGCTTGATGGCTTAAGCCTGGATGAGATTTTTTAATTGTATCCCTTGGGGAGAGAAAGAGTAATGTGTTGCTGGCAGGAGGGATAGTAAGCTGTATATACCATGACCAGCAAAGCAGACTATTTTTCATTATACCTATTTGCCAAACATTTCTGACCTTCTGATCATATGGTGGGATTGAATATCTGGCCTCTGCATGATTGAATAGGGGCATTTGACCAATTCTAGCAGAGACTGCTTACTGACCCATAATGGATTGCTTTTAAGCCAGGGAATTCGGGTTTATTTATTTATTTATTTATTTATTTATTTACTTATTTATTATAGTAGTTTGAATAGCCTAGCCAATAATGGCTGGTATTGTAGATGTGCAGCTATTATTTGTGACTTGAGGACTTCTATGTCTAGGGATGGTGTCATAGTTTTCCCAAACCACATGTGTGATGTTTCCAATTAAAAACTGCAAAGACGAGAGAGCCTACAAGTGGTAGATCAGAAAGGAACAGAGACCATATACAGTAACAGTCACCTTACAGGCAATACAATGGCACTAAATTCATATCTCTCAATAGTTACCCTGAATGTTAATGGGCTAAATGCCCCTGTCAAAAGACACAGGGTATCAGAATGGATAAAAAAACAAAACCCATCTATATGTTGCCTCCAAGAAACTCATTTTAAGCCCAAAGACACCTCCAGATTTAAAGTGAGGGGGTGGAAGAGAATTTACCATGCTAATGGACATCAGAAGAAAGCAGGAGTGGCAATCCTTATATCAGATCAATTAGATTTTAAGCCAAAGACTATAATAAGAGATGAGGAAGGACACTATATCATACTCAAAGGGTCTGTCCAACAAGAAGATCTAACAATTTTAAATATCTATGCCCCCAACGTGGGAGCAGCCAACTATATAAACCAATTAATAACAAAATCAAAGAAACACATCAACAATAATACAATAATAGTAGGGGACTTTAACACTCCCCTCACTGAAATGGACAGATCATCCAAGCAAAAGATCAGCAAGGAAATAAAGGCCTTAAACGACACACTGGACCAGATGGACATCACAGATATATTCAGAACATTTCATCCCAAAGCAACAGAATACACATTCTTCTCTAGTGCACATGGAACATTCTCCAGAATAGATCACATCCTCGGTCCTAAATCAGGACTCAACCGGTATCAAAAGATTGGGATCATTCCCTGCATATTTTCAGACCACAATGCTCTAAAGCTAGAACTCAACCACAAAAGGAAGTTTGAAAAGAACCCAAATACATGGAGACTAAACAGCATCCTTCTAAAGAATGAATGGGTCAACCGGGAAATTAAAGAAGAATTGAAAAAATCATGGAAACAAATGATAATGAAAATACAACGGTTCAAAATCTGTGGGACACAACAAAGGCAGTCCTGAGAGGAAAATATATAGTGGTACAAGCCTTTCTCAAGAAACAAGAAAGGTCTCAGGTACACAACCTAACCCTACACCTAAAGGAGCCAGAGAAAGAACAAGAAAGAAACCCTAAGCCCAGCAGGAGAAGAGAAATCATAAAGATCAGAGCAGAAATCAATGAAATAGAAACCAAAAAAACAATAGAACAAATCAACGAAACTAGGAGCTGGTTCTTTGAAAGAATTAATAAAATTGATAAACCCCTGGCCCGACTTATCAAAAAGAAAAGAGAAAGGACCCAAATAAATAAAATCATGAATGAAAGAGGAGAGATCACAACTAACACCAAAGAAATACAAACTATTATAAGAACATACTATGAGCAACTCTACGCCAATAACTTTGAAAATCTGGAAGAAATGGATGCATTCCTAGAAACATATAAACTACCACAACTGAACCAGGAAGAAATAGAAAGCCTGAACAGACCCATAACCAGTAAGGAGATTGAAACAGTCATTAAAAATTTCCAAACAAACAAAAGCCCAGGGCCAGACGGCTTCCCAGGGGAATTCTACCAAACATTTAAAGAAGAACTAATTCCTATTCTCCTGAAACTGTTCCAAAAAATAGAAATGGAAGGAAAACTTCCAAACTCATTTTATGAGGCCAGCATCACTTTGATCCCAAAACCAGACAAGGATCCCATCAAAAAAGAGAGCTATAGACCAATATCCTTGATGAACACAGATGCGAAAATACTCAACAAAATACTAGCCAATAGGATTCAACAGTACATTAAAAGGATTATTCACCACGACCAAGTGGGATTTATTCCAGGGCTGCAAGGTTGGTTCAACATCCGCAAATCAGTCAATGTGATACAACACATCAATAAAAGAAAGAACAAGAACCATATGATACTCTCAATAGATGCTGAAAAAGCATTTGACAAATTACAGCATCCCTTCCTGATCAAAACTCTTCAAAGTGTAGGGATAGAGGGCACATACCTCAATATCATCAAAGCCATCTATGAAAAACCTACCGCAAATATCATTCTCAATGGAGAAAAACTGAAAGCTTTTCCGCTAAGGTCAGGAACATGGCAGGGATGTCCATTATCACCACTGCTATTCAACATAGTACTAGAGGTCCTAGCCTCAGCAATCAGACAACAAAAGGAAATTAAAGGCATCCAAATCGGCAAAGAAGAAGTCAAATTATATCACTCTTTGCAGATGATATGATACTATATGTGGAAAACCCAAAAGACTCCACTCCAAAACTTCTAGAACTTGTACAGGAATTCGGTAAAGTGTCAGGATGTAAAATCAATGCACAGAAATCAGTTGCATTTCTCTACACCAACAGCAAGACAGAAGAAAGAGAAATTAAGGAGTCAACCCCATTTACAATTGCACCCAAAACCATAAGATACCTAGGAATAAACCTAACCAAAGAGGCACAGAATCTATACTCAGAAAACTATAGAGTACTCATGAAAGAAATTGAGGAAGACACAAAGAAATGGAAAAATGTTCCATGCTCCTGGATTGGAAGAATAAATATTGTGAAAATGTCTATGCTACCTAAAGCAATCTACACATTTAATGCAATTCCTATCACAGTACCATCCATCTTTTTCAAAGAAATGGAACAAATAGTTCTAAAATTTATATGGAACCAGAAAAGACCTCGCATAGCCAAAGGGATATTGAAAAAGAAAGCCAACGTTGGTGGCATCACAATTCCGGACTTCCAGCTCTATTACAAAGCTGTCATCATCAAGACAGCATGGTACTGGCACAAAAACAGACACATAGATCAATGGAACAGAATAGAGAGCCCAGAAATAGACCCTCAACTCTACAGTCAACTAATCTTCGACAAAGCAGGAAAGAATGTCCAATGGAAAAAAGACAGCCTCTTCAATAAATGGTGCTGGGAAAACTGGACAGCCACATGCAGAAAAATGAAATCGGACCATTTCCTTACACCACACACAAAAATAGACTCAAAATGGATGAAGGACCTCAATGTGCGAAAGGAATCCATCAGAATCCTTGAGGAGAACACAGGCAGCAACCTCTTCAACCTCAGCCGCAGCAACATCTTCCTAGGAACAACGCCAAAGGCAAGGGAAGCAAGGGCAAAAATGAACTATTGGGATTTCATCAAGATCAAAAGCTTTTGCACAGCAAAGGAAACAGTTAACAAAATCAAAAGACAACTGACAGAATGGGAGAAGATATTTGCAAACGACATATCAGATAAAGGACTAGTGTCCAGAATCTATAAAGAACTTAGCAAACTCAACACCCAAAGAACAAATAATCCAATCAAGAAATGGGCAGAGGACATGAACAGACATTTCTGCAAAGAAGACATCCAGATGGCCAACAGACACATGAAAAAGTGCTCCATATCACTCGGCATCAGGGAAATACAAATCAAAACCACAATGAGATATCACCTCACACCAGTCAGAATGGCTAAAATCAACAAGTCAGGAAATGACAGATGCTGGCGAGGATGCGGAGAAAGGGGAACCCTCCTACACTGTTGGTGGGAATGCAAGCTGGTGCAGCCACTCTGGAAAACAGCATGGAGGTTCCTCAAAATGTTGAAAATAGAACTGCCCTATGACCCAGCAATTGCACTATTGGGTATTTACCCTAAAGATACAAACGTAGTGATCCAAAGGGGCACGTGCACCCGAATGTTTATAGCAGCAATGTCCACAATAGCCAAACTATGGAAAGAACCTAGATGTCCATCAACAGATGAATGGATAAAGAAGAGGTGGTATATATACACAATGGAATACTATGCAGCCATCAAAAGAAATGAAATCTTGCCATTTGCGACAACATGGATGGAATTAGAACGTATCATGCTTAGCGAAATAAGTCAAGCAGAGAAAGACAAGTATCATATGATCTCCCTGATATGTGGAAGTGGTGATGCAACATGGGGGCTTAAGTGGGTAGGAGAAGAATAAATGAAACAAGATGGGAATGGGAGGGAGACAAACCATAAGTGATTCTTAATCTCACAAACCAAACTGAGGGTTGCTGGGGGGAGGGGGTTTGGGAGAAGAGGGTGGGATTATGGACATTGGGGAGGGTATGTGCTTTGGTGAGTGCTGTGAAGTGTGTAAACCTGGTGATTCACAGACCTGTACCCCTGGGGATAAAAATATATGTTTATTAAAAAAAAAAAACTGCAAAGACAATTGGGTATCCCTATGAACAAAGATAAATATCAATGTCTTCCTCATATCATATACCAGAATCAATTTCACTTAAAAAGAGACTTACCTCAGAAAAGCAGAATGATAAAGCACATGTAACATAATATGGAAAAATATTTTCATGACCTTAGGAGTAGGGAATGATATCTCATTAAACTAGTCAGGAGAAGCATTAACCATAAAGGAAAATTTGATAAACTTAATAACTGAAAATAATTAAATGAAAATGTTCTATTCATATGAATATAACATAAAGAGTGAAAATCAAGTAGTGAAATGAGGTAAGACATCCTCAACACATATAATCAGCAAAGATTTAATATGAAGAATATAATAAAAACTTTTGCAAATCAGTGGCTAAAAAGACTCAATAGGAAATGGATAATGAATTCAGTAAGCTCTTTCTGTAAGAAAAATATACAAGTAACTAATAAACTTATGAAAGATGTTCTAATAATTACCACCCAATGTAATATAAATGAAATCAAAAGGATATATCATGATTCCTTCACAAGATTACCAAAAATTTAAAAAAGTTTAACAAAGAGAGAATTGGCAAAAAGATGGACCAAGAATAATTCCCATTCATTGCTGGTGGGAATGAGATCATACAACAGTTTTGTGATATTGATTGAAAAGTGCTTAACACACACAAGAGTTACTAAATAAATGTTTGTGGTTGTAGTGGTGGTAAGTGGTTGTTGTGGTTGTTATTATTATGACTTCCCTGACTCACGGGTAGGATTAGTCTTATTCATTCATTCATTCAATATGCATTCGTAATATCATGTTAGATCTGAAGATATGGATAAAAAATAGTTTTTATGACTGTATTCAAATTACTTTCTCTATAATGGAATTAATCTTTTATTTCTTTTTGACTCAATTTCTCCATAAAAATTTATATCATAAAAATGTTATCTACAATTTACTGAATGCTTAATATGTGTCAGGAAAAAAGGTATATTATTAAAAACAAAACAAAGATTCTAGAGAGAATTTGTGATTTCTTAATTGAGTTTTTGTACATTCTTATCATATTTTACTCTGAAATTTCAGACATTCTTTTTAGCAGGAGTTCATTTCATACCCAGCAAGCATAGCAGAAAGAAGGAACATCAGAAAGGAGGAAATTTGCTAAATCTCTCTGAAAATTTCTCCATCCTGTACAAAATACTACTGTGTTATTAATCAGATTAGGGTAACATATTTACCTCTCTACTTTCCCTTTTTATCATCTGGTAATAAATTTTAACATCCTTTGAATTTGTTAATGGAAGGAAAGTAGAACCTCAAATGCTTTAAGATAACTTCTACAATTTCCTCATTTTACAAATCAGAAAACCTGAAGTCTAAGGAGGCTGAGCAAATGTCTAAAGTCACATAACTGGCAAACAACTAACTTTAAATTCTTTATCTTCTTTTTATGTTAATTTTTTTAAATTTTTTTTTTAAAGATTTTATTTATTTTTCAGAGACAGAGGGAGAGAGCGCGAGCGAGCACAGGGCTGGTACACTGCATAGACAGGAGCACAGACCAAGGGACACCATCTTTTACATTATAAAAAAAGAAAATTACTGGCCAATATCTCTGATGAGCATAAATATAAAAATCCTTAACAATCTTTAACAAAACAAATCCTTAACAAAAACAAACTAAATTCAACAGTGCATTAAAGTGATCATATGGCATGATCAGGCGGGATTTATTCCAAGAAAGCAAGTATGGTTCAATATTTGCAACTCTGTCAAGGTGTTACATAATGAAAAAACAAAACTAATGGATACAGAGCACAGATGGGTGATTTCAAGGGGGAAGGGGGTTGAGATGTGGGCAAACCATGTGAAGGGAGTTAAAAGGTACACACTTTCAGTTATAAAACAAGTAAGTCATAGGGGTATAAGGTACAGCATGGTAACTATAGTTGATAATATTGTACTGCATACTTGAAAGTTGCCAAGAGAATAAATCCCAAAAGTTCTTATCACAAGAAAAAACTCTTTTTGCAATTTTGTATGGCAATGGTTGGGGACTATTTTGTGGTGATCATTTTGCAATGGTTACAAATATCAAATCATTATGTTATATGCCTGAAACTAATATCATGTTACATGTCAATTATACCTCAATCAAAATGAAATGAATTTTCTGTTAATAGCATCAGGTAACAGATGAGTTTCTAAGATATATAGCTGATTGAGTTATTGAATATTAACTTCAGGTCTCAGAAGCCTTACATGTTAACACACTTTCCATTTTATTACCAACATATCATCTTAGAAGTGGAAAATGATACTGGCAAACAAATTCTAGTATCCCTTCCTCAACCACAGGAATCCACTGAAGTATTCTATATATGAAATAGAGAAAATACACTCCAAAGAGGCAAGGTTTGAGGTATTTGGGGGGTTGGACCGACTTGGAAAATGAAGCATCTCTTTAACAGCTAAAGAAAAATAATGACAGAATTAGGAAGGCTGGTTTCAAGTCCCATTCTTTACTCTCTTGCTATGAACATTAGTCAAATCCCTTAATCTCAAGGTGCTTCAGCTCCTTTTAAAATGGGGACAATAAAAGTAATTATCGGAGTGCCACTAAACTTGAATGATTAGATTTACTTAATGTTTTTAGGACAGTTCTGGAAGACTGTTGAGTATAACCAGTACTGTTATCAACTAATACTCTTATGCAGGAAAGAGAGATATGAACCAAGTCATTATTACTTGTGTGATAAGGATAATTAAGACTGTGTTCTGTCATTTCTACCTCTCAGATCCATTTTCACAAATATGCTTTATCTGTAGACACATGGTTTAAAAGATTCAAAAAATCAAGACTGAAATAATATAATACCCACATATGATAACTTCTCTTGTCAGCAATTCTGAGGCTGAGAGGGAGCTGTAGCCAGAGCCTAAAGTACAGTAACTTTTTAGAAGTTTTCCAGGTCAAGAAACTGAGGACATATCTTATAGATCTGATTCCCTGATGATTTTATATAGAAACACAAAGAGAGGAGTAGAGCAGAACAGAGAAGAAATCTGAATTTCTTTGGAGTGTAAGAAAACGAGAGAAAAGTACTCCGGCTTCAAAAACGATAGGAGTTTAAAGACATCTGATTTTGCCATATTTTTTTATATGATTGTTAGTCATGGATTTAAACCAATAAACTCCCAGAGAGATTAAACAGCCTGGCAGCCAGATGCTGTAGCTCAGTGCATGGCATGTCCGGGCTTGATGAAGTTACCAACTTTAAAGTGAGCAGGGGAGCAGGGGAGTCTGCAAGTGTTCCTTAGCACCCAGAGACAAAATCAGGAACAGTCTGAGCATTTCAGTGCCTATGTGTGTATGTTTGTGTGTATATCTGGGGTGGGGAGTTAACTATGTATTATACCTACCCAGTGGTCTGTATTCTTTTACTAGTCAAAAACATAAACTTGTAGCGAACAAAGGAGCCACAAGAGGTAATTAGGAGATTCCCCGAGGAACAAAAACAAATACGTTCTTAGAGAGATCAAGGTTCCCAGCCCTATATCATGTAGGGTTCCCATCATGTATATCATGTTGTTTTGTTCATGTTTCATTTTTCCAAACAACAACAACAACAACAACAACAAGAAAACAAAAATAAATCTCCGTAATTATGGGACATTCTCCAAATTATATTCGTTAATCAATCTTATTTCTGAAACAACATTTACAAACTTCACCCTGTGCTTAACATTCCATAGACAATGAAGAGGAGAGAAGCCAATGAGAATGTATGCCAATGAGAAGGCACAAGAATGGGAAATAGAAGAGGTTGTTACTGTTGGTGGCCATTGAGGCCAGTAATGCAGACTTGGTTTAAAAATCTCAGTCAAGTGTAATGACACACCCTGATTGTTCATGAGAGCCCTTCCCCTTACTCTTGTGTGCTGTCCTCCTTGTCACTAAAGTACACAACAGGAAAAAGATGTAGTCCGTTATTTCGTAATAGCAATAACAGTTGTGTGTGATATGCAGTGCGGATCATTATGAAGAAACCTATTCTTGGCTCTTTCTGAGCTATTGATTAATTTAAGCCATCAACAGTATTTTTCCCATTTATGTTTAGGTTATTTGCTTGTTTCTTTATGTTGGTATAGATTTCTATGGACTACATAAGTAACATTTCTTTTAAACTGTATATCAGATTAATTTTGTTACATTTGGGGGATGGTGATGAATAAAGAGATATACTAAATTTGATTATTTTCAAATTCATAGTTTTATTTTGGCAATCTGTCTAATACTTTTTTGTCATTTTCTGTATTGGAATAGCCTAAGGCTGGAATATTATTATTTTTTTCTTGTGAGAGAAATTCTGACATATACATCCTAAAGATTCCCAGGGAAAGAATGTATACATTATAAAAAAGAATCTGGAAGCTTTCTGAGATGAAAACAAACAAACAAACAAACAAGAAGATACATCATTCTTTGATGTGGTATTTCTTGAATAGGATAATTTCGCCTTCTCAGGGAAAGATTATTGATGTCCTGAAATATTTTTAGTTATTACAACCGGAAAAGTGCTACTGGCACCTAGTGGATGGAGGCCAATGATGCACCAAACATCTTCCAATACAAAGGACAGATCCCCCAAACAAAGGATTATCCAGGACAAAATGTCACTACTATGTGATTGAGAGATTATTCTATCATACAAAGTTATAAAAAGCTGATGAAGTTGCTTAATTTCCATGACATATAATGAACTCAGTAAATAGCAATAGATGGTATTCTTGTTAATCTGGGCCTATTAGGTTCTTGGGTGTTATACTTTAGATTTATCTTGTAGGGCACCAAACTTTAAGTCTTAACACCCCATTATAAAGCAAGCCAATTCAGATCACAGACAAAAAAATGAATTGGTGCAAGACAACTGAAAAAAAAAATGATGTTTGGGTCTTTTTTTTGGTGTTTAGTACATTGACTTCTTTCTCTTGATTTCCTTTAGGAATAATCACAGGAAATTATCATAACTGTCATTTAAGTACTTGATCAAAAATTCTCATTTCCATGAACAATTAGATTATTATTTTTACCCTATAGGCATATTAGGGCCATGTGAGGTCATTCTAAAAGTGACTGATTAATAGAGACACCTCTTTTAAAAGGTAGTTTTTTGGGCATATAAATGTTAAATGTATTTCTGTAGAATAGAATTGGAATTAAGGGAGGAGAAAACTTTACAATATTAAAAGAAAGATATTTCTAGAATTAATTACTGACTGCAGACTGGATAGCCTTGCAGAATAGTGAGTGTCTCATCATAGTGTAATCCAGGGACTGCATCGTCATCCATCCTCCTAGGTGGCAGATTTGGTGGCTTATGTGGCTTAGGCAGGCAAAAATGCATCTTCCAATTTGGAGTTAATGATTTTGATTATATTCCTACATTGTGAAAGGACAGAGAGGTTAGTAGCAGACACAAAAGCCATGTTTATGTTGTAATAACTGATTATAAGCCCTCTGTCCCACTTGCTTTTGCAGGACTTAAGAAAGGTCTGATGTGAAATTGGGCTGCATAAATGTATGGAGTTATAAATAATATATATTTGTGTATGTACATCTGTGTGTTTCCCATTTCTTTACTGACAGACATTTGACAGGTACAAAAGTCTTGATTTATTTAACTATCACAAATGAGGAACTAAATTTCCAACAAGTACCAAGGAGGGAGTGTGACTTAATCACAGTAACGCTAGAATCCTCCCTAAAAAAACAATTTGAACAGGAAAGGAGATTAAAAAATATGCAGAGGGGTGCCTGGGTGGCTCAGTGGGTTAAGCCTCTGCCTTCGGCTCAGGTTATGATCTCAGGGTCCTGGGATCGAGCCCCTCATTGGGCTCTCTGCTCAACGGGGAGCCTGCTTCCTCCTCTCTCTCTGCCTGCCTCTCTGCCTGCATGTGATCTCTGTCTGTCAAACAAATAAATAAAAATCTTTAAAAATATATGAAGAGTCAGAGTATATTAAAAATATTTGGAAGAAGGTATGGAGTTGTATGAGACCCGAACTCAAGGTGTGAAGAAAGCAGTATCCTACTAAGCCTAAATAATATCTCAACCAATGATTTTGGCTATTTAAAGAATACATGCCAATCCAATTATAATAAAAAATGTGAAATTATTTTTTAAATGCAGAATTATTTTAATGGACACCAATTAACTAGCTTGATTTTATGTAGGCACAGACAACTATTTTCATTCCACTGGTTTCCATAAAATGCTTAAAATCCAGGTCCAATTCCTAGTGTGTTGTATACTATTGTATTGTATACTATTCCCCACCAAAATAATGCAAATTGAAGTCAGTTTTGCATTCTTAATAAACACACTGAAGTACCTAAAGACTCCACCAGAAGAAACAGAAATCTAAAGTTGCTTTTTTTTTTTTCCTTTCTAAGTGAATAGTCTGTCTTTCTACCTCCTACTCCCAATTTGAGATAACTGGTTAGGAAGATTGGAGAGGAAGACAAAACCTGGCGTCTATTTCTATAATTTCTTCTAATCCTCTAAACTCTCTGTGTGGGAATCAGTTTCATACCTGGTGGTTACTACGTCATCAATCTTCACACAGAAAACTTATGAGCAACCTGTTCTGAGGGATAAAGAGCAGTCTAAGGCAAGGTGTCCATTGAACATGTTTTTATGTTTCAGCTGATACATGAATGGTTCTCAAATTGCGGTCCAGACCAGCAAGATCAAATGTCAACTGTGAACTGGTTAGAAATACACATTCGTGGGCCCCACCCCAGACCTAGTCAATCAGAATCCTTGGATGACAGAGCTCAGATGTTTCAGGTGGATGCTGAAGTTTGAGGATCGTTGTGCTGTGCAAACTCCATAGAATTTACAGACTCTGAGAAAAATAATTGTGCAAATTATTTTATGTTTCAGTGAAGCCATATGCAAGATAGAAGGGTCATCTATGAGGGAAAGGGACTTTTTATTTCTTTTCAGAGGGGATCAGGAAGTCTTCATAGAGGTGGCTATGCTTCAATTAAAAATTGAAAGAGTGGGCGCCTGGGTGGCTCAGTGGGTTAAGCCGCTGCCTTTGGCTCAGGTCATGATCTCGGGGTCCTGGGATCGAGTCCTGCATCAGGCTCTCTGCTCAGCAGGAGCCTGCTTCCTCCTCTCTCTCTCTGCCTGCCTCTCTGCCTACTCGTGATCTCTGTCAAATAAATAAATAAAATCTTTAAAAAAAATTGAAAGAGTAGGAATTTTCCAGAAAAAAACAGTGACACAGTCATCCTAAATGGAACTAGAATCAGAAGATTCAAATCTAGATAGTAATCAAGCAGTAACTTTTTGGTGGTTGATATTTTATTTTATTTATTTATTTTTTTTAAAGATTCTATTTATTTATTTGACAGAGAGAGATTACAAGTAGGCAGAGAGGCAGGCAGAGAGAGAGAAGAGGAAGCAGGCTCCCTGCTGAGCAGAGAGCCTGATGCGGGACTCGATCCCAGGACCCTGAGATCATGACCTGAGCCGAAGGCAGCGGCTTAACCCACTGAGCCACCCAGGCGCCCTTGGTGGTTGATATTTTAAATCTTCCAGAGAATCCTTTGGTCTTGGTTTGGTTTTTAGAACTTCATGGTTAAATTCTTACCAATTTGAAGAATATAGTGATTAATATAGAAAAAATAAAGCTGAGAAGCCAGAATCTATGGAAGAAATGTATATTATAGTGTTTCAAGGTTTGAGTCAGAGAAAGAACTGGGCACATATGTTAGTTTTTGTGTACTTGGTTCTTAATACTTCAGTATAACAAATACTTGTGTGTCCACAGACGAGTTGTTTCATTTATATGATATGGTGATATGGTTTTCCAATGTGTAAGATAAAAGTAACAATACAAAAGGACTGTTGCTTGTTAGGATAGTTAACTGAAATAATCCATATAAATTGTCTGTCATTCTTCCTGTCTCATTTAGTCTATAAATTTCTCTGCTGAGATTACATCAGAATGCATATATTTAATAATAGTTTCTGCTATATACTTCATGGAATATTTAATGAAGTCAATGAGCTCTTTGGTGAAAAATACCATTAAGATATAAAATGTTAGCTCTGTGAACAGAAAGCATGCTGAGAATTTAATGCAAATGAAATCTGTGTTCACATACACATACACATGCACAGGCTTACACCCATATATATACAATTAGTGAGGTCCTTGAAGAGAAGAAAAAAAAAATCTTCCTACCTGACACATATTTTACAAACTGATTGACAAATACTGTGTGTGTGTGTGTGTGTGTGTGTGTGTATTCACACTTAGCTCAATACTGCAGCAGACTGGATGTTCACATTGTTTCCCTGACAACCACTCAAGCATTGTCTAAGTATCTCATGGCTACAGATGATTGCACAATACACATTTAATCCCATGGTTAAAAGAATGAACATCCACAAGCCTAAATCAATGGATTAATTTGATTTGAGAGAAGAATTAGTCTCTTCTGGGGAAAGCATCAGCCACTTAGTAATATGCTGGGATAGCTGAAGCTGATTTTAAAATGAAAAAAAAAACCAAACAAACTTTAAAAGTCTTGGTAATAAGAGAGTAGAAAGAAATAATGTGGCCAGTTTGAGGTAGATAAATGACTTGGCAAATAAAACCATACATTTGTAATTAACCAGCTGGGTCTGACTAAATTCTAATTCATAATCCTGATGTAGAACCACAGTCACCGGGTCAAATTTAATGCATCAGTATATTTAATATAGGTATAGGGAGATTTGGCATGTTGAAATAGATCAACTTTCAGCATTTCTTAGAACTCTCAAATAAATATCTCTAGTCCTAAAAATTGGCTAGATAATTTCATGTCATAACAAGTATTTCATAAGTGCAGATAAAGAAGGTAAGCAAATCTCAGTCTTAGGGGCATAAGCTTATCATCTAGCGCTAACAGATAAATTCTGCAGAGGGTGAGGCTGCTGTGTCTGGGATTAGATACTTGAGTCTGTGCTCATCTGCTGTGGACAAATGCATCTCTGTGCCATTGATGGCTCTCTCTTTTGGTGCTGCTGATACCATTACATCATTGGCTGGGCATAATATTGAATATGATGTTCCTCTCCAAAAATTCAGCCTGTGGGCAGTGGGACACTGGATGAAATTCCCACTGGCTTGAAAAATATATGATTAGAAAGCATTCATTATATAAATAATCAGCTCTTGATTCTTACACTATAATTTTAGGGAACAAATGACTGTACCCCCAAATAAACTACCATAACATTTAGATTAAATGGTTCTCAGTTATTGTGGGCTCTTAGAATTAAGTTATGTTGTATGACGGGGTACTCTTCCATGAATATCTTTGCTCTGTACTGGGGATGGGCATGTAGAGATAATGGTTATGGAAACAGGAAAATTTAGGATCAAAATTAGGGTAAAGGAGGAAGTGGAAAACAAAGCTGCATTGAAATCTTAGTTATTAAAATATTACATATAACTGTTGTTAAAATGTATTGGCACACCCTAAAAACTATACCTGTTGCTTTCAATTTGATGTCATGTGATCTTTTCCTATGAGTCAGGCACTGTTACTATCCCTATTTTATAGATCAAGAAATGAAACTTGACAGATTAAATAGTTTTCAGAAGGCCATGGACCTAACATATAGCAGAGCTGGGATTCAAACTCATGGCTGGTGGGTCCAACACTCAAATTGTTCTCGCGTTACTATTCTGTTAGGAAAGATTACTGAGTCTGGTGAGATTATGGAGTCTGCTAAAATTAGATATCTCAGAATCATTGAACAAATAGGTTTCCTGTGCTTGATCATTTTTTCAGCTCTGACATTTTGATCTTTTCAGGGTCAGAACATCTCACTTGTTATATTCTCAACTTTTCTTTCTTTTTTTTTTTTTTTTTAAGATTTTATTTATTTATTTGACACAGAGAGATATCACAAGTAGGCGGAGAGGCAGGCAGAGAGAGAGGAGGAAGCAGGCTTATCCACGTGGCAGAGAGCCCAATGCGGGGCTCAATCCCAGGACCCTGGGATCATGACCTGAGCTGAAGGCAGAGGCTTTAACCCACGGAGCCACCCAGGTGCCCCTCTTTTTTTTTTTTTTTAAGTTTTTAAATTACTTTATTTAATTGGACCTCAACATTTCTTTTCTTCTTTCTTTCCTTCTCTTTCTTTCTTTCTTTTTTCTCTATCTCTCTTTCTTTCCTGTCACAGAGATTGTTTAATCAAATTAGAAATTCACTCCTGACAGTTTTATTATACTTTTCTATAAATAGTGTGACTCTTTGGATAATTCATTACCTGTTAGATTTCCATTGGGAACCTTTTAATAAATTTTGAAAATTCCCAAGCAGAAGTAAACTCCGAGTGACAAAATTCTCCAAAGTTAATAGAGTCTTAAAAAAATACTCATTATCATATTCTTTTGTGTATTTGTGTATTATTTTGTGTACTAATTAGGTATATTTCCAAAAATTGGCAGTAAAATAAAAACAAATAAATACATTTAATTATACCATCCATCCAAAAATACTTCAGTATAAACACTTTGAGCACTACACTCAAAGTTATTCTCAGAGGCAGGGGTGGGTTTCCACAGACACAGGTTTCTAATATATGTTCGTGTGGGCAACAGATGTGTGTTCCCACCATCGTATGATGATATTTGAAGTCTTCCTTCTAACTCTGAGAAGGAAATCGAAGAGAATGATTCATTCTTTTCACTGGGTGTGGGGAGGATTGAGTCATCTCAAGGAGAACTACATTAATAATCAAATGCTGATTAAAACAGAGAATACTTTTTTTCATCTGTTTAGGGAGTTCCCATTAGAGTTTTCAAACCCTATCTATCTAACTCAAGTGATTCTGAACATATGTCAAAGGGATTAAGATTCAGGGACATTTATAAAAGAAAAACCACAGGAGTGAATCATGGCATGTGGCAGTAAGTAAGGCTCTCCAAATGGTCCCTCAGGTGGTTAAAGCATCAACACTATCTTGAAAGATCCAGCTGTGTTGGGAGCAAGAAGAAGGTAACAGGAACTTCTTGCACTTGAGAATCAGACTGACCTGGCTCAGATTCCAATGCTTCTACTGAGCAGTGGCTGATTTTGTTAATCTTCACTAAGCTGGCTCTTTAACTGTAATGCAGAGGCAAGAATACCAATCTTACATGAGTGTTGTGAAGAAAAAATGATGCAGCCATTAAATAACTTAGCAAGATTGTTCACTGACACTAGGCCATCCTCTTTTCCAACTAGTGTGTCTCAGAGATGGCGAGAAACTGTAGGCACTCCAAAAGAAATCCAAATTTGCAATTATTTGCCATTATCATCCCTTCTGTCCCCCCTCCCATTCTTACTTATTCTCTCTTCTTGGTTTTCTTCACTTTTATTTTTATGATATCAGATGTGCCGAAGTCTCAGTATAACACTTCAGTCTCTTTGAAGGAAAAATATTATATAAATGTAATAAACAAATATGCAGTAATAATAGCAAAGTGTCTCTTACCAGATGGGGCTTATCTAGTCTTAAAATTGGAAAGCCCACATATATAATTCTAATGAAGGTTGCTTGCTTGGACTAATCATTCTAGAAAGCCCTTAAGTTCCACTGGGCTAATTAAACTCTTCTATACGATCGTATTGTCTATATCTGTGTCTGCTGATTTACTGATTTGATTTACTGTGCAATTTATATTGATGTGCTGGTTACCCAGCAATGTCTGAGGTATCTTGGATATTGTTACTGGTGTAGCTTTTGTTTTGACATAAAATTCTGTATCTGACTGCAAGATGAAGCGTTGGAGAAATAAAACCCCAAACCATAAACTGGCCCTTTTAAATGTCTTATTCTCTCTCCCAGCTCTCCTCAGTTTTGTTTTTATATCTATCAGTCTATCTATCTATCATCTATCTATCTATCTATCTATCTATCTATCTATCTATTTTCTATCTACAATAAAACCATCTAGTAATACTAAAAGAGATTTCTGGTCTGGGTTTGAATGAATGATCCTTACTAACAAAATATCCCCATTTCCTGACAGAGTTATTCCTTAAAAGAGGTAAAGAATTTGATTCAGATACCCCTAGATTTCCTGGGACATTTGTCACTTTCTTCTGACACTTTCTTGGCAGGAATTAGAAACAGCAACTTAGGGATAGATGCAGACATGTGTTCCTTTCATTCCATATCCACAGCACCTTTGATTAACTCTTCAAGAGAAAAACTTTTTTTTTTTTTTCTAAAGGGCTCATTAGTTTTCTCCTTGTTTCAATTTCCAACTTTTACTCCTTTAATAAGGGGCTGAATATATATAAGCAAACCTAGGGTCATTTATTTCCATGAGGGTGATATTTTTCCCACAGCTAAGGTCATATTTGGATCAAAATGAATACGCATGCATCAGAAAAAGTTATCGGGGAGCAAATTAGTGATTTCTTAACTGGCAGCAACAGTGGCAGTCCAAGCTAAACGAATACATTCTCTCTTTTTGCCAAAGTAACTTTGTAAATGGTTGGTATAATATTTGCATTTGTTGTCCTTTCGAATTCTGACCTTCAAGTCTGCAGTTGGACTGGCTTGCTGTTGGCAGCATTTTGTTTTTTAAAGGCTCTTTTGAGGCAAGGTTAATTTCCACCGAGATTTCCTTTTGCCTGAAACATTCCATCTCATTTTACCTCCTGTACTTGGTGCTCATCATGGCATGATTGACTCAAGGATGAAAGATGGCAGCTCATAAAGATATTTTTTTTATCCCCTAATAAACCTCCTCAACCCTTGATCTGGTTTTATATATATATAGTAAAATATGCATTGAGAGAAGTCAGCCTACAAATGATCTCTGTCTACCTGAGTTGTTGACTTATTTAACCTTCATTTGAAAAGAGGGACTGCTTTTCCCAATTAGACACATTCCTATCTAATAAAATGGGTGAAAGAGGTGGCCCAGGTAAGATGTATTATCAGGCTACTTGTCTCTTTATCCATTGGTAATTCCTTAGGGCCTTTCAAAATGTGACACTTCTTTCAAAGAAGAAATTATGTCAAGTTCAATTGCCCTGCTTTTATTGAGCTCATGGCACCCATAAGTACCCTATAAAAGTCTTATGGGCTGATGTGGCCAGCTACAAATCTATTACCTGGGCCAGGAAACTGGACATTTAGGTTATGCTGGGAGGGATGAAAACTTTGAGGATACTCTTCCTAATAGCCCTTCCCCAAACTCACAAGCTCTCATTAAGAATCACAAGAGGCTACAGATTTTGTGAGGGAAAGGATACACTGGAAGTCCGATGTCATTGCTGGCGATTTTATATTTGAGTGAGACAGGATTGCTGTGTATGTAACAGACCAGGCAAGGTGTTCCTCGTACCATATTCCAATGCCTGCAGCCTGCATCTTATTAACATACTAATAGCAATCTGCTAATGGGGTCACATGGGAGACAATTTGAAATGGTCCTAGAGAATTGTTCAGATTGGCCAAATGAATCAGATTGAGATTTGGTTGCACCACTGAGTCTAATTTTGTGTTTCTGGTGTTGGGTCAACTCTCTCTATATCCCAGGATTCCCTGATGTTCAAAGGACACGGTACTGCAAAGTCCAGAGTTCAGTCTGTCCCCATTTCTTGGGTGACCAAAAGTTGCTCAATATGTTTACTTTGTGCTTGATTCATATCTTCATTTCTTGTACATTCTTTCTAGCACTGTCCTTCAATTTCTTAGGGTATAGGGCTGTGGTTTTTGTTTTGTTTTTGTTTTTTGTTTTTTTCCTTGAGATATACTTTGAGCCCTAGCTACTAGATGTGAAAAAAAAAGGAGAAAGAAAGAATGAGGCATTTATTATTTAGCAAGCCAAAAGTATACAGGGGAGAATCCAGAGCTATAGGGGGATTTTTGAAAGGGGAGATAAATCAAAGATCCCAGCAGGCACATTAAACATGGGAGACAGTGCTGGGGCCACAGAAAGCCAAGCGAAACAGACATTTAGGGCATAGAGGAAAGATGCTCTGTCCCACTGACTAGAGCAGGGTATCACCAATTCCACACTGCACCCCACATCTGCTTAATTCCAATTTGCTTAGAGTACTGGGGGTGGGTTAGTCATCAAGAACTCATAAGGGAATTAGCAGGAGGAAAAGGACTCCCCGTCACGTACTGAATGTGTATAAATTATCTCATATATGCCTCAAAAACATCCTTTAATTTTATGTCATTGTTAAGCTTATTTTAAATATTTAGGAACTGGGGGTTGATTTACTTGCCTAAGCTTTTGCCTCGTAAGCAGCAGAGGTGGTGTTTATATCCAAGTGGAGTAATATCTTACCCTAGACTCAAGTCATTGGTAATATCATCACTCTACCTTCCTTGCCAACATCCTAAACATAGACATCCAGGGACTAGAAGGAAGCATCATCTGATAAAGCCTATCAGACTGAGCCACATTGCTAGGCTCTGTATTTTAGATTCATTTACCTCCTGGTACTTCAGCAGAACCTTTTTATATGTGGTTGAGACAGGTGCAGAGTTAGGAGAAGGATAAGTCTGCAACCATGCAGGCGAGCAGGGAATAGGACGGGAGGAAAGAAACAATCTTTCCATCAAGATTTGCTGGTTTATAGAGTGTTGAAGATAGAAGTCACCCCTAGTGCAATGTTCTAACTCGGGGTCATTATATTTTGCCAGGATCAAAGAATCCCAAATGACAATTTATAATTGCATCAATGAGCATTTATAATTTATGCCTCTATTTATAGGGAGTTATCACAAGGCTAAAATATCCACTCTGATCTTATAGCTGACATGTTGAAAAATCAAAACACATCAGCTCATGCCATGAATAATCTCTGTTTAAACAGTAAAGCAAATAACCTTTGATTAGTATGGTTGGCATTAATTTAGACATCACACTTCTGTCAGTGTTTAGCTGTACAAGACAGTAACAGAAGCATCAAGCATGTCTCTTTAAATAAAACAAGGAATTCAGCTAAATCTTGAGTGTTAGACTAAATTAACTGAATCCAAAATAGACTTCTGATCTGTTGATCCCCAGCTCAAATGTTATTCAGAATATCCTAAACTTGTAATTATCTCTCTAAGGCTAGGATCCCTGTGAACAGGAAACTTGAAAAATCAGTTGTTTCTCACAATTTAAAACCCATCTAAACCTACCTGATGAAAATCCATGATATGTAATAGCTAACTTTTTTTTAAGCACTTACTGTGTGCTGGGTGATGTATTAATCCTTCTGATCTACCTTAGAAGGAAAATTAAAGGTCTAATACGTAGCTGAACAAACTGAATTAAAGTTTAGAAAGTTTAGAGACTACCAAAATTTTCACAGCAAGGGGACTGCTGAGAAGAACCCAGTGCCTGACCCTGCCTTAGTCTAGAGTTCCTGAGGGGAGCCCTCGTGCAAAACAGACTTGCCTGTGACTGATGTCAGGAAAATGTCACTTTCTCTTGTGAAAACCCAGACCTCTTTCACACTATATGAAAATGGCCTCCTTGCTTCTTTAGAGGTGTTTTCTCCTTAAGGACAAGGATTTTTGTCTTTCCTTTATTTCAAATATCAGTGCAATTCCTGGCTCATGTTAAGCCGCAAGAAATAGTTGTTGAGAATGTGTGAACAAACGACAACCTTTGTTCATTTGTTTTTGACGTTCACCAGACTGAAACTTCTCAACTTCTATGCCAGTCACAAAGCTGATCTATGCAGAAATATCTATGCCTACTTAATGATCCCAATTAGGACAACTCATTTTTATCAAGTGCTGCTCTTAGTACTTTATACTTATTTCATTTTAGCATCAAAACAATCCTGTAATATACCAGTGTCATCCCCATTCTGAGATAAGGTGAGGGAACTGAGGCAATGTTAAGCAATTTTTCTAGGGACATGGAGTGAGAAATTGAAAAAAAAATAGTATTTGAACTCAGTCCACCTATTTTTTTAGCCTTCATACACAATTCCAGCATGATATTTTCCCTGAAAGCTCAAACGACAGTTGATAGAATGCTCCAGCATTGCAAGCTCCCTGTTATCACTAGGCAAATGTTGACAAGCATTGCATCTGAAGTCACAAAGCTTATCACCATTTATTATATCTTAGCAGGAACAGGAAAAAATGGTAAATAAATGAAAAAAAAAAGTTACCCAAGTAAGTTGAAGACATATGTGCACACATAAACCTGCCTGAAAATGTTGTAGCAGCTTTATTCACAATTTTCCCAAATTGGGAACAACCAAGATGTTCTTCAATAGGTGAATGGATAAAGGAACTGTGGCACACCCATACAACAGGGTGTTATTTAGTGAGAAAAAGAAATGAGCTATCAAGTCCTAGAAGGGCATGGAGGAAACTTAAATGCACATTGCTAAGCGACAGAAGGCAATGTGAAAGGCTTTAAGGTTATATGACATTTTGGAAAAGACAAAACTGTAGAGCCAGTGAAACATTGGTTGCTAGGAGTTCAGGGGAGGAGGAGGAGAGGAAATGACCAACAGCTGAAACACAGAAGAACAGAAGACTTCTGGGCACTGAATCTATTCTGTGTGATACTCTGTGATGGCAGAAACATAACTGCCCATACTTAACAATATCCATAAAATCTAAAAAAAATGAACCCCAACATTAACTATAAATCTTAGTTGATAATAATGTATAAATATTTGTTCACCAACTGTCACCAATCATAAAAAAGGCACCACACTAATGGAAAATATTAGTAATAGGTGATGATGTGGGGTTGGTGAGAGAAGGGGGCACGTGAGATCTCTTTGTTTATTTTGCACAATTTTTCTGTAAACCTCAAAGTACCCTGAAAAATAAAGTCTAAGAAATTTTTAAAATAAGGGAATTAATTTAAAAACTAAAGTCACAAACATTTAGATAATCTAGAGCAATCTTGAGGATATGGATCTTTTTGTTTGATAATGTTAAAGAAGGAGTTTCTAGCAGCTGTCATCATAAATGCCTGGTTATAATTTTGTTTATTGAAGTGTCCAGGTTTAGATAACAAAGATTAAAAAATGCAGCATCTACATTGATTGCTCTGAAATCATACCCAGAAGAAGCAAACCAAAGCAATGAAAACAATTATTTGTGGAATATCTACTATGTACCAAGTTCTCCTGAGAGATAAAAATAAATTATTTGTCTTCAGCACAATTCCAGGACATGCACAATTTGTTTAGTGCTCCCACAATGTCAGGCTGTGTGCCCCATGCTAGGATAGAGGTTTATTTTTTGTCCTGTAGCACCTAGCCATCAGGGATGGAAAGCAGATATCAGTAAATAACCCACTACAGCCACTAGGCACATGAGTAAAACAAACAGCCACCGGGCACATGAGTAAAATAAAGGTGTGTAGAAAAGGTTGTAACAGTAGAGAACAAAGCTCCCAGAAAGCACCGAGCTTTGCTAGAGAGATAAGACTAAGTGAGGAAGACAAAATGCCGACAAAGTGTAATCCAGTGGCAGACCATACAGCTCTCATACTTGTCATGCATAGTCAGTTCAACAGGGGTTGGAATATTCCATGGCTAAATGAAAGCATAAACTTTATAATAATTTGGATGTTTTATTACCTTGTGTGTAATATATAATATATGGCACTTATCTATTATTTTCCTACACATCATTTTAGATAGGTTTAGATAGTTAATTCAAAAACATTTTACTTTAAAATATCCAGATTAGAAAAAGAGACTTTCTTAAGAGACACCAAAGATGGGGAAACTGAAGTGAATATTGACACTTCAAAGATGCATTTTGCCTTGATTTCCCACCACTAATCTTTCAGCTCTAGTTCTCTTTTGAATGAATGATTTAATGGACTGAATCCAAGGCTGGAAGGAAAAAAAAAAAAAAAAGCCCATGCAGTAATTCTTTGGAGAGAAGAAAGACAACAATAATAGAGGATACCAGGGTATTTTATTTCAAAATATGTGGACATTGACTCTGAACCTCTAGCAATAACAAAAAAGGCCCAAAGAGCAACATCATAACCCAAGTGCAAAGAAAATTGCAATGTTGATTAATAGGACAGGATGCAATGGCCTTTTAATGATTTCTACACTGTACCTGTCTCAAAGGATTGGAATTACATGAGCTAAGGGCTATGACCCCAAACCAAAGCTTTCAGAACACGGGACTTTGTGGGATTTGATTAGGTGTTCTCCAGATAAATCACAGGAAAACTAAAATCAAATGTTATTTCTATATAGGCACATAGCCACAGGATCTAGATTCATGACATGACGCCCATAGGAAACAGGAAAGACGGTACCCGAGATCTAACCTGAATTTGTGTTTTAAATTGTGCTACAATAGACAAGACCACAAAGAGTAGGAAAGGGGATAAAGTTAGGGCAAAATGGAGGGATAGAGGAGATAAAAATAGAAGCAAGGAAAAAAATGAATAATCTTGTATGAGTGGGGTTGAAAATACAGATGGAAGAAAATGGAGGGACAACAGCAAGGTAGTTCAAGACCCCATTGTTTCGGGCTCCTGGAAGTTCTGAGGATGAGACCATGAAAGAAAAAAATGCTAGAAAACAAAGTTACCCTGTGTGTAGTCATGTCCCAATCTGCTAGAGGAAGAACACAGCTCTTATTTATATACACCTAATGAATCTTCTGGGCAGAAAAAACTTTTCCTCCAAAGGGAAGAGGGCAGGCTACTGACCTTCAGTTAAGAATTATCTTCAAGGGGCTAAGGTGAATGTGTAACCTGGTGATAGCTTGGGGCTGAAGAGCTGGTGAAGTAAGATATCCTTCTGAGGGCCACTTGTTCCTTTTCCTCCCTCATAGAGGCTTTCTAAAACAGGCTGTCAGTAGCTGACATCAGATCTCTGCTCAGTCCTTCTCTGACACTCTCAGACAAAATAACCAGCTGGACCAACCCACAAGGTGACCTCCTTGATAGACACCTTGAGTCTAGGTTCACTTGCCATCTCTAACATCTCAAAAGATACTCTGCATTTCACAGTCTACCTTCCTGACTTTGTGACCAGGGGATATACAGCAGGTAGAGAATAGAAGAGGTACAGAAAAAAGAGAGAGAGAAAGAGGAGGGAACAATGGGAGAGGTAGAGGGAATCGTGGTTTATTACATTTTGGCAATTTTTCACGTTCTCAATAGGTTTTACCATTATCCAAAGTCAGAGAAATATGAACATTAAATGATAACTGATTAGGGGAAATTTAATTTTATACTGTATTTATTTATTTATTTAAAGATTTTATTCATTTATTTGACAGACAGAGATCACAAGTAGCAGAGAGGCAGGCAGAGAGAGAGGAGAAAGCAGGCTCCCCACTGAGCAAAGAGCCTGATGTGGGTCTCGATCCCAGGACCCTGTGATCATGACCTGAGCCAAAGGCAGAGGCTTTAACCTACTGAAGCACCCAGGTGCCCCTGTATTTATTTTTTTCAATATGTCTCACATCTACCTTGATGGTCTCAATGGTAATTATCCAACTCTGGATCTAAAGAGACTTATTTTGTTTTTCCCTTATTCATCTATTGAAGATCTATAATGATACGATACAGATAGATTGAGAAAATCCACAATCATCTTTAAAGAAAACATCCTCTTGATCATCAATGATAGGTTCTAATACCTAAAGTGTATTTAGTCAGCAGATCCTTCTTGTATTCATTTAAATATCTTATATTCCAAGACAGCTCTTTGCATAGATGCTTGGTGATAATCTTTTTGCACTGCTAGTTTGAGTTACCAAATATGAATTATGACAGTAACCCTAGGCCCCTACTTTGTGAAATCCTGTGTTGTAGAGGATGGCGTAGCTATCTAGTTTCTTCTGGTGTCTTCATAATGTTTTCTTAATCCTGGCAGTTGTGTCAATCACCTTTACTAACTAGATAGCAGAGAGGAGAAGAACTGGAGTTTGGTATCAAAGCCAAGAAAATTTGGGGGCACCTGGGTGGCTCATATCCTTAAGCATCTGGCTTCGGCTCAGGGGTCCTGGGATCAAGCCCTGAATCAGGCTCCCAGCTCAGTGGGGAGTCTTTTTCTCCCTCTCCCTCTGCCTCTACTACTTCTGCCCTCTCTCTCTCTCTGTCTCTCTCAAATGAATAAATAAAATCTTAAAAAGAAGAAAAAACCATGAAAATCTGAACATATATCCAGTGCAGCATTCTAGAAAAAGCAGGGGACTGGGATCAAAGCCTTGTCTTGGGGTTTCAGGTCATGTGGATGTTGCTTAACTTCTTGAGTCTATGTTTTCCAAAAATTGGATTCAAACATATTTGTTTGAAGTTTTCAAATGCCTAAGAATTCTCTGATTTGTTTATTAAGATACAAATTCTTGGGACCTATGCCCAGATATTTTGTCTACATGATCTTAGGGCCCTGGAATAGGGGTCCAATCTCATGCTCTGATGGGAGAGTATTCTGTTAACACAGCATCTAAAGGGTTGTCCTGAAGTACATCAAAGTCCACAAAGGAGTTGCTCACCCTTAGTATAGGTACTGTTTCTGTTTTTACTCTGATTTATTTTTCTTGTTGATTAATACACTTCAGAGACCTTAATTTTGAAATTTCTGATTTTATTGAGCATACTCACCTTTACTGTTTCCTCCCCCATTTTCTCTATCAGACTCTTTACTTCTAAGGAAATGTAATAATTTTACCCTGCTGGGGCCTAATGACCCTTCTATTTTTATATTTTTAAAATAAAGATTTGGGGCTGATATCCAAGATCCATAAAGAACTCCTTAAACTCACCACACACAAAACAGATAATCATGTCAAAAAATGGGCAGAAGACATGAACAGACACTTCTCCAAAGAAGACATACAAATGGCTAACAAACACATGAAAAAATGTTCATCATCATTAGCCATCAGGGAGAATCAAATCAAAACCACATTCAGATACCACCTTACACCAGTTAGAATGGCCAAAATTAACAAGACAGCAAACAACATGTGTTGGAGAGCATGTGGAGAAAGGGGAACCCTCTTATACTTGGTGGGAATGCAAGTTGGTGTAGCCACTTCGGAAAATAGTGTGGAGACTCCTTAAAAAGTTAAAAATAGAGCTACCCTATGTCCCTGCAATTGCACTACTGGGTATTTACTCCAAAGATACAGACACAGTGAAAAGAAGGACCATCTGCATCTCAATGTTCATAGTAGCAATGGCCACAGTCACCATACTTTGGAAAGAGCCAAGATGCCCTTCAAGAGATGAATGGATAAAGAAGATATGGTCCATACATACAATGGAGTATTACACCTCCATCAGAAAGGATGAATACCCAACTTTTGTATTAACATGGATGGAACTGGAAGAGATTATGCTGAGTGAAATCATAGGTTTTACTTACTTTTGGAGCATAAGGAATGACACAAATGACATGGGGAGATGGAGAGGAGAAGTGAGTTGGGGGAAATCAGAGGGGGAGTTGAACTGTGAGAAACTGTGGACTCTGAGAAACAAACTGAGGATTTTGGAGGGGAAGGAGGATGGGGGGTTGGGTGAGCCTGGTGTTGGGTATTAAGAAGTCACGTATTTTGAGGAACCTCCATGCTGTTTTCCAGAGTGGCTGCACCAGCTTGCATTCCCACCAACAGTGTAGGAGGGTTCCCCTTTCTCCGCATCCTCGCCAGCATCTGTCATTTCCTGACTTGTTTATTTTAGCCATTCTGACTGGTGTGAGGTGATATCTCATTGTGGTTTTGATTTGTATTTCCCTGATGCCGAGTGATATGGAGCACTTTTTCATGTGTCTGTTGGCCATCTGGATGTCTTCTTTGCAGAAATGTCTGTTCATGTCCTCTGCCCATTTCTTGATTGGATTATTTGTTCTTTGGGTGTTGAGTTTGCTAAATTCTTTACAGATTCTGGACACTAGTCCTTTATCTGATATGTCATTTGCAAATATCTTCTCCCATTCTGTCAGTTGTCTTTTGATTTTGTTAACTGTTTCCTTTGCTGTGCAAAAGCTTTTGATCTTGATGAAATCCCAATAGTTCATTTTTGCCCTTGCTTCCCTTGCCTTTTGCGTTGTTCCTAGGAAGATGTTGCTGCGGTTGAGGTCAAAGAGGTTGCTGCCTGTGTTCTCCTCAAGGATTTTGATGGATTCCTTTCGCACATTGAGGTCCTTCATCCATTTTGAGTCTATTTTTGTGTGTGGTGTAAGGAAATGGTCCAATTTCATTTTTCTGCATGTGGCTGTCCAATTTTCCCAGCACCATTTATTGAAGAGGCTGTCTTTTTGCCATTGGACATTCTTTCCTGCTTTGTCGAAGATTAGTTGACCATAGAGTTGAGGGTCTATTTCTGGGCTCTCTATTCTGTTCCATTGATCTATGTGTCTGTTTTTGTGCCAGTACCATGCTGTCTTGATGACGACAGCTTTGTAATAGAGCTTGAAGTCCGGAATTGTGATGCCACCAACGTTGGCTTTCTTTTTCAATATCCCTTTGGCTATTCGAGGTCTTTTCTGGTTCCATATAAATTTTAGCATTATTTGTTCCATTTCTTTGAAAAAGATGGATGGTACTTTGATAGGAATTGCATTAAATGTGTAGATTGCTTTAGGTAGCATAGACATTTTCACAATATTTATTCTTCCAATCCAGGAGCATGGAACATTTTTCCATTTCTTTGTGTCTTCCTCAATTTCTTTCATGAGTACTTTATAGTTTTCTGAGTATAGATTCTGTGTCTCTTTGGTTAGGTTTATTCCTAGGTATCTTATGGTTTTGGGTGCAATTGTAAATGGGATTGACTCCTTAATTTCTCTTTCTTCTGTCTTGCTGTTGGTGTAGAGAAATGCAACTGATTTCTGTGCATTGATTTTATATCCTGACACTTTACTGAATTCCTGTATAAGTTCTAGCAGTTTTGGAGTGGAGTCTTTTGGGTTTTCCACATATAGTATCATATCATCTGCGAAGAGTGATAATTTGACTTCTTCTTTGCCGATTTGGATGCCTTTAATTTCCTTTTGTTGTCTGATTGTTGAGGCTAGGACCTCTAGTACTATGTTGAATATCAGTGGTGATAATGGACATCCCTGCCGTGTTCCTGACCTTAGCGGAAAAGCTTTCAGTTTTTCTCCATTGAGAATGATATTTGCGGTGGGTTTTTCATAGATGGCGTTGATGATATTGAGGTATGTGCCCTCTATCCCTACACTTTGAAGAGTTTTGATCAGGAAGGGATGCTGTACTTTGTCAAATGCTTTTTCAGCATCTATTGAGAGTATCATATGGTTCTTGTTCTTTCTTTTATTGATGTGTTGAAAATAGAACTGCCCTATGACCCAGCAATTGCACTATTGGGTATTTACCCTAAGGATACAAACGTAGTGATCCAAAGGGGCACATGCTATAAACATGCAGTTTATAGCAGCAATGTCCACAATAGCCAAACTATGGAAAGAACCTAGATGTCCATCAACAGATGAATGGATCAAGAAGATGTGGTATATATACACAATGGAATACTATGCAGCCATCAAAAGAAATGAAATCTTGCCATTTGCGACAACATGGATGGAACTAGAGCGTATCATGCTTAGCGAAATAAGTCAAGCAGAGAAAGACAACTATCATATGATCTCCCTGATATGAGGAAGTGGTGATGCAACATGGGGCTTAAGTGGGTAGGAGAAGAATAAATGAAACAAGATGGGATTGGGAGGGAGACAAACCATAAGTGACTTTTAATCTCACAAAACAAACTGAGGGTTGCTGGGGGGAGGGGGTTTGGGAGAAGGGGGTGGGATTAGGGACATTGGGGAGGGTATGTGCTTTGGTGAGTGCTGTGAAGTGTGTAAACCTCGTGATTCACAGACCTGTACCCCTGGGGATAGAGTATTATGCCTCCATCAGAAAGGATGAATACCCAACTTTTGTAGCAACATGGACGGGACTGGAAGAGATTATGCTGAGTGAAATAAGTCAAGCAGAGAGAGTCAATTATCATATGGTTTCACTTATTTGTGGAGCATAACAAATAGCATGGAGGACATGGGGACTTAGAGTGGAGAAGGGAGTTGGGGGAAATTGGAAGGGGAGGTGAACCATGAGAGACTATGGACTCTGAAAAACAATCTGAGGGTTTTGAAGGGACGGGGGGTGGGAGGTTGGGGTACCAGGTGGTGGGTATTATAGAGGGCACGGATTGCATGGAGCACGGGGTGTGGTGCAAAAATAATGAATACTGTTATGCTGGAAAAAAAAAATAAAAATTAAAAAAAAAAAAAAAAAAAGAAGTCACGTATTACTTGGAGCACTGGATGTGGTGCATAAACAAGGAATCTTGGAACACTGAAAAAATAAAATAAAATTATAAAAAATAAAATAAAATAAAATAAAGATTTGTGTGTGGCTTTATAAGTAAACTTCCACGGTCTTCAGAGGGGTTCTTTTAATTCTTCAAACCAAAAGAGCTTGGAATGTATAAGGGATGGTGAAGGAGAGGAATTTTATAAAGATAAAAGTACAGATTTATGACAAAATATTAGAGAAGGAAGAGAATATTTGATGGAGAAATATATCAAAAAATGAACATTTATTTTTCATGTTATAGTTGGTGATATGTGCTAGGTGCTCATCTTTTTCTTTTAATGGGTAAAAAGAATAAAGATAAATTAAAGAAACAAAATCTGAGGCACGATTTTGTTAGTAAATCTTTCATTTGCCTTTTGACACATAATTTTAAGAATCTGTGTGCAAACACATTCCAATGACCTCAAGATCACTTATGATTTGTTGAAGATGTAAAAATAAAATAGAAATAGAAAGTTCCCTAGAGGGCTTTCTATTTGAGTTATAATGCATCTTAATGTTCTGTATAATACAAGTACTAATAAGATACAGATGCTTTTCTTATACACATACAGAATTCAGGCATAGAAGCAACACAAATATGAGGGAAAAAAATAACCTGAGCTTTAACATTCTGTAAACTGAAAATATACTTCAAATCTGAAAGAAATCCTTGCTAGGATCTTATTGGGCTTGCCATTTAGATTAACTCAATCCCATGTACCATATGATTTTGATATCCTGTGATTTATAATATGGATTTAAAAGATCAGAATGATTTATCATCCCCAACCCAAACTCTGGAAACATTTCAAATAGATATAATTTAAAAAGAGGTTTTATCTTTTAATCGCAGTGTGACAGAGAGTGTTCATAATGTTTTGATGACGAGGTGCAGAAAAATTTTAACTTCAAAAAATGAATTCAGGAAATAGTGTAATTAAGCAAAACATATGGGATGATATAATACTACTGGCATTCATCCTAGACATCAATTTTGAAGTTAAGTAAAAGCTAAGAAAGTGTAAGAGCTCTGCTATAAGAAAAAAAAAAAAACTTTTAAAGAACTTATACGCTGACAAAACATATAGCTAGCTCTGAGTAATGGAACCCTCTGTACCAACACCATTACCTCTCCCACTTAGTAAATAAAAATGAGAATAAAATCTCTTTTGTACCTTTTTTACCCAGGATAACTATTGACAAGTTGGAAGGTCAGGAAGTATTTGGTGAATAAAGGCACGTTTCAGACCAAGAAATTTCATACATGAGGACAGAGAGCTGGGAGCAATGGCTGACACTACATAGAATGAAACAGGTATGTCTGGCTGGACCCAGTGTCCAAGTGACATCTGATAGCGGGCTCAGAATGAGAAGCATGCAACCAGTACAGTGAAAGGTATAGCAACCTAAAACGTTTTAAAGTTTAAAATGTAAAATCAACTTGAAGTATTTAAACTTTAAGTGTGGACAAGTTTGTATGGAAATAAGCATTTCTCTATAGTTGTAGTAGGAAAATAATTTTTCTAGGACTCAGTTTTGTAATTTGTATGGAGATAGTTTATGACACTATAATTTTTCTTTTGGAAAATATAATGCAATAATTAAAATGTGTATATAGATTTAATTGTGCAATGGTCATCAGAAGGATGTTTATAATATGGAAAAGTTGGGATTAGACTGAATTTCCAAAAAGATGCTATTTGTTGAATAATTGCAGTACTTTAATACAATTGTAGACTGTCGCATGATTATAATGATGTTTTGGAAGCTTATTTTTTTCTTAGAAAGACAGTTTGGTTAGTGGAGATAAAAGATTGTTTAACACTATAAAGAGTATGGTATGATTTTGAATAAAAGAAAAAAAATACCATGCATGAGAAAGTATTCGGAAGAGTATAAACCAACCTATTTTACTACATCTGTAGCACATGTCATAAGCTGAAAAAATGTTTACTTCTACATTATCCATTTCACCAGTCAGAATAGAAATTCTATGAATTCAGAGACCGTGCTTACCTGGGTCACCACTGTCTAGTATGGTACATACTATGAGATCGCTAGAACTTCGTTGTTTTTTACATAAATGTTGACTAGACCTCTGCTGAGCTTGTGAATAAACCTAACAGTGTTTCAGCTATTCACAAAAACTCCTGGCTAGAATGCTGGTTCTTTCTGTTTTCTTATTTCTAATTATTTCTGTCCTCTGACTTGTTCCACACAATGACATATTTTATACATGCCACAGAGAGAAAAGCATCCCAGTGAAGCCAAGGACCAGGTTAAATCAAGCTTAAGTATGCAGGTCAAGACTCAAATGAAGGGGGATGAGAGCTCCTGAGGACTTGGTTCTGACACCACATTATTAAAATCAAAGTCAATATAAAATTAGCATCATAAAAATAAGGGAGATTTTAAAAATGGTCCACTAATCAGTCATCTCAACAAAGCAGCAATGACTCAACATCATCCTTGGTGTCGATGGTTGCGATCATTTCACTCATTTCACTGATGTATAAATTATCAATTTCTAAGCTAATCTCCTGCACACATTGAAACTGCTGTTGAATGTTAATTCGTACAGATAACCCTACAATTAATATATTGGTGAAAAGCTATTTTTAAAATTGAAATGTATACCTTAAAAAAAAAAAAGATTTCTTTATTTATTTTAGAGCTCAAGAGTACAGAGGGGAGAGGCAGAGGGAGAGGCAGAGAGAATCTTTAGCAGACTTGGTGCTGAGCGTGGAGTCCACCATGGGGCTTGATCCCATGATGCTGAGCTGAAACCAAGAGTCTGATACTTAACCAACTGCACCACCCACGCACCCCCTGAAAGGATATCTTAATAGACATTCTAAGGAATGTGATTTTTTAAATTAGACCCATATACTGAATGTATTCAGAATGTATTCCAGAATGTATTCAGAGGGCAATAGTCAGGATGGGAGGGGGTTAGCAGAAACAACCAACAGTTTGCATTAGAAGTGACAATGGTAGTACCATATGCTAAAGGCTTTCTCTGGCAACCAATTTTTCACTAGTAATGCAAGTGAAAGGGAACCATCAAAAACCTTTATATGACATGAACAATAAATAGCTTCAGGAACCAGGGCAGTTTAGTCTATAAGACTGTGAGAAAACGCCCGGAAGGGGCATTTCATCATTTCAAATACACAGCACACCGACATACAGAAAACATTTTAGACTTTCAAAAAATTCGGCTACAAAGGAGAAAATTAAGACCAGTGGTGGGAATCCCAAGAAAACTGTTTCAAGTTCATTTCCAGGAATACTTTCTAATAGTTGGAGATAATGTACAGATGCAACATATCCAATTTTCCTGCATTTTTACAGAAAAAAATAATAACAACAGCAACAAAACTGGTATATCTTCCTCAATAGGTTAAGTCCCTCAAGGGGAAAAATGTGATTTCCCGATTGCCATGCGATTTCCTTGGACACAGCAGAGTTCCTGGCATACTGGAAACCCGCAGCAACTGTGGCGAGGCTAGGCATGAGCTGAGAGTTCCCCATTACTGGGTTGTTCCTGCAGTAAAGGTTACAACATCATCTAGTGCCAAGTCTTCATGATTCAAAAATAAAAAGTTCCATTTTCTATAAATATTTCACCGAGTTCTCTAAATAGTTGTTTTCTTCATCTCTGTGTTCTCAGAATTACTTTAAAATTGTATTTAAATTGTGTGTGTGTGTGTGTGTGTGTGTGTGTAAGTGTGTAACTACTTAGGACAATTATTAGATTTTACTATAATATATCTAACCAGGCCACTTCACAGGTCAAAATCTCTTAATGCCTCCTCATTACCCACTGGATAAAAGCCAATGTCACTGCCATTTGGGATGTGTTCTTTGCCTACCTCTCCAGTTCCATTTCTTGCTCTCCCTCCCCCTCTCCAGCACTGATGAACCTCCAGACATTCTGAATGTCTGTCTCTTGTTAAAATGTTTCATGCTTTCTTGCCATCACGCTTTTACTGGTGTTACTTTAACTGTGAAGAGTAATCATTGCTTTCCCGATTTCTCTAACTCCTACGCTTTGGTGTGGGTATCACTTCTATCTAAAATCTTCACTGATTTCAAAATCTGGATTCAGAGTTCTGATAGCATCTGATACTTTCCATGTCCCACCCTAGAGAGGCTCAGCCTTCTTAATTTTCTTTCTCCCTTACCACATTATAAATTCCAGGAGGATAAACATCATGTCAATCTTCTTAATTGAATAAATTTAACATATAACATCACATAGGTTTAAAGTATATGGTGTGCTACTTTGATCTATTTGCATATTTTAATGTGATTGCCAATGAAGTTATATTTATCATATTACATAACAATGGTATAATATTATTGTCTGTGTTCAATATATTATGCTTCAAATCTCTATGACTTACTTACTTGCTAGTTGCAAGTGCGTCCCCTTAAATAACATCAGTTTTATCCCTTTCCACTATTTCCTGGTAACTACCATTTTATTCTCCGCTTTTTACAGATTAATAATTTTTAAATTCCACATATATGGGACCCTACAGTTCTTATCTTTCTGACTTATTTCACCCAGCATAATGTGTTCAAGTTCCTTCAGTGTTGTTGCTAATGGGAGACTTATCAAATGTTATATATCCATTAGTGCCTGTACATACCAAATGCTCAATAAATATTTGTTAATAAACAACTGATAACAAGCTGTTTGCAAGGCATGAATCAATGAGCTCACAGAAGTCTGAGTTTGTGTTTTCTCTTTCAACTTCATGCTCTAGCATAGGAAGCATTCCACACGGTGAGAGGGATTAGATTTAATTATTATTTTTTAATTGTTTTTCCTGATGTATTTCTTAGGTCCTGGCATCAGTGTGCAGTCAATCTCTCTCTCTCTCTCTCTTTTTCTCTCATACACACACACACACACACACACACACACACACACACACACAGCTCTTATCTGACCACAAACATCTGTATTTGCCAGGAGAGCACAGTATAGACAGGGCAGTCACCTGAAATGTTATATTGACAGAGCTGTCTGTCATTCTGTGTCTACGTTGAATACACTAATAGGTATGCAAAATGTGGTCCACGGAACCATGTGGCTTATTTTGGCTATCACTTACCCTTTGAGTAACTTTGGTAATTGGCTGTGTTGACAGAAGCAGCCAATATTTCGTATTAGAGGTTCCAGTGGGTGCATCATGTGTTGATTGCTTTCTCTGTCAATTCATTCTGGTTGCCCAGTAATGAAATCGAAATGAAACTATCACAAATCGGTAGCTCATCAAAACTAAAGCAAGACGGACAGCCTATTTCTTCTGACAAGGGAATATATCACATGGGTATGTTTTAGCCTCTCTAGACCAATGCACATGCACATTTTCTGGCAGAAAGGGGAAACATAATGGAATAAAAAGGGTGTAAAATAGTCTTCAGCATATGAAAACCAAGTGTATAAATCCACAATCTGATAATTCTTTAGGAATGAAAGCCAAAGCTATTTTGCGTGTGTGCGGATGTGCGCGCGCGCGCGCGTGTGTGTGTGTGTGTGTGTGTGTGTGTATGTGTGTGTTGTTGGATTTGGTAACTTCTATCGGTCTGTATATAATATACATGAAATATCACATTTCTTCTGAAATAGAGCTATACCACTGTGGTCTTCAGACAAAAGGAAGAGGACGTGAAGAAAAATGGAAAAATGGGTAGGGAGCTTAAAAGTGAAGGAAATGGGCACCTGGGTGGCTCAGTGGGTTAAGCCGCTGCCTTCGGCTCGGGTCATGATCTCAGGGTCATGGGATCGAGTCCCGCATCGGGCTCTCTGCTCAGCAGGGAGCCTGCTTCCTCCTCTCTCTCTCTCTGCCTGCCTCTCTGCCTACTTGTGATCTTTCTCTGTCAAATAAATAAAATCTTTAAAAAAAAAAAAAAAAAAAAAGTGAAGGAAATTCCGTTAAACCATTTGAGAAGAGAACACTGAACAGAAATCAGAGTCGGTGTTCTCTTCTCACAGCCAGGACTGCAGGAGTCTTGCTTTTCTGGACCCCAGTGGTAAACTGAATTTCACTGTGGGTTGACACTCTGCACTTTTGGTCTCCATTTGTCAGTGTAATAAAAGTTGGTATCACATACTGTCATGATTGTTTGAAAAATATTTATTCTAGACGTTTCAATAAAAGTTCATATTTTTATAGAGTGTTTGCTATTTGTTGTTTTCAAAAGGATTTATTTGGCCTTTTATAACTACCCTGTAAAATGACCAGGCAGATATATTTTATTCCCATTTTAGAGGAGAAAACTAAGACTTATGACTACAGGGTTTACTAATGACAAAATGGAACCAGAATCCATAGCTCCTGACCCGGTTCAATACTCCAGCTATTAATTTTCCCAGAGGATACATACAGCATCTAGAAATGTTTATATGGATTCACTTGGACAACTGTCAAATTAGGAGCATGAAACCTTCTTCACTATATCAAAATAGCTAACACAAATGTGTTTATTTATATTTATCCTCCCCAAAACAATAATCAATCCAGGACCATTCCAAATGAGTCTGAGAGCTGATGTACATACAAGGGGGAAAGGAAAGAACTAACTTTTTTTTGGCAAATCTACTACAGCCTGAGTTCAATATCAGGCATGTCAGAGAATAAGTACTTTGACCCAAGAGTTGGTAGAAGGCAGATCTGTCATGACAAAGCCAATTCCATCACACCGGATTATGTTCAGTCTACTTACAAGGGTCTGGGCAGAAAGTACTTATGCAACTTTGGGACCCTAGGCATACTTGTGATGAAGTTAAACCTGGGTGGGAGTTATAGTTTGCATGGTCTTCTCACCATATGATTTGAAAACATGGCTACATTTTCTGAGTGTTATTTTCTTCCTATAAAATGAGTAATTTGAATAAGATTATTTACATTATTGATTCTAGCTCTAAAATCACATCCTGTGGTTTTATTTTTTATTGTTTTTTAATTTTAATTCTGGCATAGTTAACATACAGTTTTATATTCGTTTCAGGTGTACAATATAGTGATTCAACACTTCTATATACTCCACAGCGCTCATTGTAAGTGTGCTTGTTAATCCCCTTCATCTATTTCACCCATCCCCTCCCCACCTGCCCTCTGGTAACCATCTGTTTGTTCTCTATACTTTTTTTAAAATATTTTATTTATTTATTTGACAGAGAGAGATCACAAGTAGGCAGAAAGGCAGTAAGAGAGAGAGAGGGAAAAGCAGGCTCCCTGCTGAGCAGAGGGCCCGATGTGGGGCTCGATCCCAGGACCCTGGGACCATGACCTGAGCGGAAGGCAGAGGCTTTAACCTACTGAGCCACCCAGGTGCCCCTTGTTCTCTATACTTAAGAGTCTGTTTCTTGGTTTATCCCTCTCTCTTCTTATTTTCTTTTGCTCATTTGTTTTGTTTCCTAAATTCCACATAAGAGCGAAATCATATGGCACTTGTCTTTCCCTGACTTCTTTCACTTAGCATTATACTCTCCAGCTCCATTCTGTCATTGTAAATGGCAAGATTTCATTCTTTTTTTATGGCTGAGGAACATACCATTTTATATACATGCCACTTCTTTTTTAACATTCTTTTTTTAACATTCATCCATCTATGGATATTTGGGTTGTCTCCATAATATGGCTATTGTAAATAATGCCGTAATAAATATAGGAGTGCGTGCATACCTTTGAATTAGTGCTTTTGTATTTTTTGGGTAAATACCCAGTAGTGCCATTACTGCATTATAGGGTAGTTCTATTTTCAATATTTTGAGGAATCTCCATACTGTTTTCCATAGTGGCTGTACCAGTTTGCCTTCCCACCAACAGTGCCTGAGGGTTCCTTTTTCTCCACAAGCTCACCAACACCTGTTTCTTTTCTTTCATTCTTTCTTTCTTTTTTTTTTTTTTTTTGATTTTAGCTTTTCTAATAGGTGTGTGGTGATATCTCATTGTGGTTTTGATTTGCATTTCCCTGGTGATGAGTGATATTGAGAATCCTTTCCTGTGTCTGTTGGCACATTATAGGATTTTATACAGCTCCTAGCCTGTGGGACACAGTGTAAACTGTGTGGTTATGGCAGTATGTGTTTCTACAGAAGCTCTTATCATAATTAGGCAGGGATTTAAATGTTACTTGAGACAAACCAAATTAGCTAGTCAAGGATTTATAGTTATAGTTACTAATGAGGTCACAAATACAACCCAGGAAACAATCATCTTTGATATGCTTCCCCAAGTCATGATGAACAGTAAAGAAAACATTTCAAAACTCTCATTTATCTAGTTTTTTTTTTAATTGAAAGTAGTACAGAATAAGATCATTGATGTGTTAAGACAGACACACTAATTCCTAGATATGGTAACAATAAACATAAGAAAAATAAGGACAATGTGGCATATTACAATTGGACAATCGGTGCCAATTTTGGAATCATTTATCAATAGAATAGAAAAAGAGAATCAAGACTTTAGCTACTGCAATTATTTATGGCTTTTATTCCTCATCTATTTGAAAGAGAGCAGATCTGACCATCTATGTGACAAAATGGCCTAAGCAAAATACTAATCAATTAGTACCATTATTCTTAGAGAGGAAAAGATCACTGAGGCTAATCAAACATCACCTCTAGAGACAGAGAAGGGAGGTGAAGTGATGCCTCAAATCTTACAGAACTGACTTCCAGAAAGAAACTCCACACTCTGTGTCACTAAAATTCGAGTCTCGTGGATTTTTTTCTACACTGGGTGTAGAGTTTTCTATAGAATATGAACAGATCTTTTGCAATAACAACCATCAAGATTTTCATGGTGCCCTGCTCTATTAACAGGGTGTGGCCAGGTGCCTTGTTTTGCACAATGAGACCCACACAAACAGGGCACGAGCAGATTCTTTACAAGTGCTTGTGCACAGAGGCATTTGTATTTATTTTTTTCTCCTAGAATCTTCTGGCACCATGTGAATAAGCCCAAACTAATCTGCTTCCTGATAGCAAACGAAGGCCAAGTGTCATTGTCACACCACGTCGGGCAGTCACCCCCAGAAGACTAGGTCACCCAAAGGTGGTCTATGATGCATGAGTCCACCTGAGATTAGCAGAATATGGCTTAGCTGAACTCTGCCCCGTTGAGCCACACAATGATGAGCTAAATAAGGAGTTGTTATTTTAAGCCACTAGAGTTTGTGGTATCCTTTAAGATAATGCAATATGTATGGATATAATCAACGAATGGCAGTATGGAACCAGCTGCTAAGCCAGACATCTTGAGTCCTCACCCTTCCTCACCATGCTCGCCCTTGCTCTCGACATAAAACTACACATCCAGCCTTGCCATTCTACCTCATAAGTGACTTATTCTTATTCACAAGTGAACTACTCCTTTCCTTAGAATTCCTCTGTCTCTATCCTAGGCCATGACACCTTATCCCTTGCCTGAATTTCTTTTGTCACACACCCTCCTGTCAGGTAGTCCTCTATCCACCTCTGTTAGTGTCCAAGTTCATCTTCCACTCTGTAGCCAAGGGCATGTTCTATAATTCATATCTGACAATAATATTCTCTTGTTTAATATTTTCAATGGCCTTCTATTATCCTTAAAACACAAATCAGACTTTATATCTTGGCAAGACAAATACTCTTCTGTTGTTCTTTTCAGTGCAGTATCTCCCTTCCAAAATTTAACTTAGCAAGCGTTCGGCCCTCCCAATTGGAGATAACACATCCAACGGGCTCCTGTAAGAAAGTTCTCAACAATGAAATGTATAGAATTTTATGTCAATTCCTTAAAAGGACATTGTGTGCTGTCTACTTCCTCACTTCTTCCATCAGGATGAAAACTAGATACAGTGCAGGTAAGCTAACTTTGATCTATGATCATGTGGACCTCATCCTAAGGAATGGTGGAGTCACAAGAAGAGGGAACTTGGGTCTTCAGATAATCTGGTAGAACAGAGTTGCCTATTCATACCACCACTCCTTTTTCTCTGTATGGTCATATAAAAAAGAAATAAGATGGGATTGGGAGGGAGACAAACCATAAGTGACTCTTAATCTCACAAAACAAACTGAGGGTTGCTGGGGGGAGGGGGTTTGGGAGAAGGGGGTGGGATTATGGACATTGGGGAGGGTATGTGCTTTGGTGAGTGCAGTGAAGTGTGTAAACCTGGTGATTCACAGACCTGTACCCCTGGGGATAAAAATATATGTTTATAAAAAATAAAAGATTAAAAAAAAAAAGAAATAAACTTCCATCTTCTTTGAAATACTGTATATAAGGTATCTTTTTAGATTTCTTAGCTTGGAGCCTAATTAATATATATTACTTTTATGGATTGTTGGAATAATATTGCTCCTGTTACTGTCCTGGTCCCACATTTTTCAAAGCTCCTCTTCACTCTCTGACACCATAATCATCTGCTGTTTTGTCCCTAGAGCATCTATGAGAACTTTTACCTGAGTTTTTCTCTGGGCCAATGCTTTTCTACCTTCTTCTTCTAACTAAATGTCACCAAACTGTAGGCCTAAGCTTAGATAGTATTTTTTCTATAAAGACTTCCTTTCCATCCCCAAGTCTGGGCTATTTTGTCCTCTCAAGTGTGACTTTCATTTTCTGACTCATTCTATTAAAGCACAAATCATGTTATTTTGGATTAGTTTGTCTCTCTGATTAAATAATAAATTCTTTGAATGCAAAAACAATGTCTCATTCACCATCATATATTATATCAAATGATATAGGTAGGTACAGGGCATTATACAAATTGATTAAATAAATTAATGCAAATATATGGAAAATATGCAAATATATATAAAAAAAGACTGGAAGGAAATATATTTAAAAAATAAATAGTAGTGGGGGAGTACAAAAGGAATATGTATATACCTGGGTAGTGAAGTTATAAGGGATTTGTTTTACTTTATTTATTTCAATATTTTCCAAAGTCTCTGGAATATGAATACTAGAATATTCTAGGGAATATGAGTTCTCTAGAATATGTTATTTTTATAAACATAAAATACAATACAATGAAATATTTTTCTTCTAAAATATTAGGCATTGGAGACAAAAGTTTACTTCTACTTTTGATTTACATACAATCAGAACATAAATATTAACTGGGTAAAATATACTTCTGTCCACTAGTTAAGAGCACTTTAGGCCCAGGCTAGCAACAAGGAAATAGAAAATATTGTAATTGGCCAATTTTGAAGTTCTAGCCCTGGACCAATGAGTAAAATCAATATGAGCCGCTCTTCCTTTTCTCTGAGATGAATTTGTGTGTACTAAGAGATACACTGAGGATGATGGATATGGCTACAAGAGATTCCCTTGGTGCTTCTTTGAAAAGGCTTATTTGTCCTGCTTTCTACATAAGTTTTCATAAAAGCTTTAAGGATTAGGCTTGTTTTGCAACTGAAATTTCACACTCTGGAGAGACTATGAGAGATTCTTAAGGTCTCATCTCAAAGGACATTGGCATAGAATGGGATTTTATAATCTAAAAATTAAAAACGACCCCGTTTCTTCTAGCCTCCTGAATGAGGTTGTACATGAGCCCTTCATGTGGATCTGGGAAAGGACAGCATCTACTGAAAATATCTGCTTCTCAAACATGGAGCCAAACTGTAGCTCATACATGTTGATTTCTTTATCAGCTGATAGAATATACTCTCTATTTTTCTCCTTTTTGCCCTTGAAATAGATGACTTGATTGAATTTGGTTGGTGTGTATTTAGTTTTGGATTCATCATTGCTAAACTCATTCTTCAGAAAGGTAATGTTTCACTGTATGGAATCAAAGGAAATCTCCTTGAAAATCATCAGTCTAATGAAGACTGGTCATTCATTCTGATGAGTTTTCCTCATTTTGTCTCAGAATGAGGACAAATGTCATAGATATATTATACACAGAGAAAGTCTGGGCTAAGGCAAAGGCAGAAATTAATTTAATCTCCTGTTCTAACTTCAACTACCTAAATCATTCAAACCAACAACAGCAATACAAAATTAATAGCTTGACATACTTTTGTATTTAACCTTGAAATATGGTCGGGCAAATTAAACCAATTCAACATGGGAATTCAATCAGTATAAAAAATCCATTAGTGATTGAGACCAATTTATTAACCAAAGAAATGTAAACTCAGTATAATTGCATCACACATTCTATAGCTATAACTCAGCTGAAGGAAATGAAAGGAATTGGCAAAGAGGATAAAAATATTAGGGTGGTGGTATTTACTAAACGTACAGCTTAAAATATTATCAACTTATTTCCACTCACTGGCTATATGTTCAGGTAAATTGCAAAAATTCTAGTAATCCACTAATAATTCATTAATAGATGAGAGGAAGAATTATACAAATCCATTTCCCATAACCTTACTTTCTTGTGTTAAAACCTTACCACATTCTACTACCATATGGAAAGAAATGAAATCAATCAGATTTGAGATTTGAGATTCCTACCAAAGCCCTTTGATGAACTGCTTATTTTCAATATAACAAATTATTTCTATGATGGAAGTCATAAACTAAACTCTGAGATCTTTTTTTTTTTTTCCCCTGAGATCTTTTGTTGAGTTTTCACCCAGAACATTTCAACTAAAATTGATTTAACATATAACAAAATAGAAACATTTTGGGGGGGTTGGAAAGGAATTATCATACATTTAATTAAATCATATATCTGGAGATTAATTTTGCTACAAAACCCTTTTCTAGAAACTTCCTTTTGTGTAAACACTGCTAGTATTAGGAAATTTACTACTTTTAGGAAAAGTCTATTTTATTCTTAGCCAATTTTATCTTTTCTTTTTATCAAGTTGTAAAGTTATTTACATGCTACCTCACTTGAGACTCCAAGGGCAGGGAAGACTCTAAAATTAAGCTATAAATATCACAATTTTTGATGAGGATATAGATTAAGTAGTTTGACTAGAGAGTCAAGGTAATAAATGTAGAGTAATGTTTAGAACAGTAGCTGGCAGACTAGGCCCCACAAGCAGCCTGTTTTTATATACTGAAGAATAGCTTTTACATTTTTAAATTGTCAGAAACAAATCAAAATAAAAATAATGTTTTGTGCACATGAAACTATGTGGCATTTAAATTTCAGTACCCAAAAATAAAGTTTTATTCATACACAACGTCATACATTTGTTTACATATTGCCTAAGACTACTATTGCACTATGATGATGAGTCAATCTGTAACAGAGATAAAATTCAAAATATTTAATATCAGCTCTTTGACAAAACAAATTCACTGATCCCTAGTCTAGAAAAATGTTGTCCAATATAAAAATAATGTGAGGCACATATGTATTTTGAAATTTTTGGTAGCCACATTAAAAAACCATAAAAGAAACAGATAAAATTAATTTTAATATATTTTAAGTCAAATATCTCAAACATGATCATCTCAATATGTAATCAATATAAAAATTATAAATGCAATATATTACATTTTTATCACACTAATTCTTCAAAACATAGTGTGTATTTTACATTTATAGCTCCTCTCAATTAAGACCAGTCATATTTCACATACTTAATAACAATCTGTGGCCAGTAGCTACCATACTAAGCACTGTGGGTCTGGATAATATGTCTTCTCATATTCAATCAGGTCTCTAGCAACAAAATAGTATGTTCATATTTGATTGAGTTCATATGTTCTGCCCTATTCTCTTCAATTCCCCCTTCCTCCCTTTCCTACGAAGGCCTGGGTTAAGGGTGGTTTGCTAGAGTTAGGATTTTCAGTTATCAGGGTGTAGAAAAGAGGCACTTCTTCATGGGGTTGTTCATGGTACCAGTGGAAAATCCTGAAAGTGCATTTGTTTATGTCTACCTAAGTTAAAGTTCTAAATTCTGAACGGAATCCAACAATCTAATTGTTGCCTCTCTACTGCAAAGTAGGAAGAAATGTCATCTCTTTTGTTCTAGAGATAATTTTGTTATCTAGAGATAATCTGTTAATGTAGTCCAATTTGCTTTCTTGGTAATACATCGCACCGTTGATTCTTATTATACCCATGGGAAATATCACCTCTATGTCTTTTTTTAAAAGACTGCAATTAAAGTCACATAAGCCTGTCTTACGCTTAAGTAAGGTTTCTCCTTTCCTTTTTAACTTCTATGTTGTGACTCAGAATCTATGCTCACATGGAATGCTGGTGGTTGACAAACAGGACTGTGTTCTCTAGCTACAAAAAACAGTATCCGTATTCCTGTTTTGAAGGGGCCAAAAAAGAGAAATTGGTTGATAATGTTGATGTAAGTTTACATTATTTCACTACATATTTTTCTGAATTTTTATTGTTGTTAAGCATCTTGATGGTTAAATGATAATAAAACGTGTAGGAAACTTGCTACTGAAAGAACAGGAAAATTCACCTGTGCATACTTTATTCAAGCACTTTGATTTTTTTGTGGACTTGTGTTCACAGAACTGTGATTTTATAGTATTTTTAATTTGCACAGTAATGTTTTAATGTAGTAAAATTGTTCCCAGATTTTAAGATGGAATTAAACACACCAAAAATGTATGTCATTAAAATACTCCATTTGGTTGTTTCGGATAATAACAATACATTTCCGTGTGCTTCAGTAGTGGGGCATGTTGAAGATCCATTGTTATAGAATACATTTCATTTTTTTTTTAAATATTACCATATGATTTCACTCATATGTGGAATTTAAGAAACAGAACAGGGGCGCCTGGATGGCTCAGTGGGTTAAGCCTCTGCCTTCGGCTCAGGTCATGGTCCCAGAGTCCTGGGATCGAGCCCCGCATCGGGCTCTCTGCTGGGCAGGAAGCCTGCTTCCCCCTCTCTCTCTGCCTGCCTCTCCGCCTACTTGTGATCTCTGTCTGTTAACTAAATTTTAAAAAATTTAAAAAAAAAAAGAAACAAAACAGATGAACATAGGAGAAGGGAGAAGGGAGGGAAAAATAAAATAATATGAAACAGAGAGGGAGGCAAACCACGAGAGACTCTTACTGAGGGTTGCTGGATGAGGTAATTGGATGATGGGCATTAAGGAGGGCACTTGATGTAAAGAGCACCAGTAATATACACAGCTGATGAATCACTAAATTCTACCTCTGAAACTAAAACTATACTATATTTTAGCTAAAGTGAATTTAAATAAAAAAATTCAAAAAACATGTTACCTTATTCTCTCTTACTGTTTTTACATCAAAGCCAAATCGCTCAATGGGCAGTATGGGATACAAATCCTGAATATAAAACACTTCCAAATCCATTCTTAATTTTTCCATCTCAAACCATAAGATAAATCAAATGTTAACTGCTGCAGGTTCTAAGAAATGATAGCTTAAGATTATTATAATTACGGCTGTCAAAGAATGGTTGCATGTTCTCTCTCAATAAATAATAGGTACTCTCCTAATTTCTCCAGTGAGGCACAGACTGTCAGGAATTTCCATGAAAATAAAAACAGACAGTATTAATACAACAATGGTAGCTAATATTTTCCTGGGCTTCCTATACAAAACACTCTGTGCAGAGATTTCGTATGTGGTATCTCATTTGATACTCACAACAATCCTATGAGATCACTCCCAATATTGATGCCATTTTACATGTCAGAAAACAAACTTACTGAGGTTGAGTAACTTTCCCAAAGTTACAGTATAGAAGAATACTGATTTTCTCCAATAAAATACCTTTTTTTTTTTTTTTTTTTTTCTGGTTACCCATCGAGGAGCCAATAGTAAAAATCCTTCTTTTTGCTATGATGGTTTGTTCACTTTTAAAGCACATTTCTGTGAAAATTCTAGCTTTCATTCTAAACCTCTAATGAAAACAATTATTATATATGCTGCCTATTTTCCAAAATAAGTCATAATGTGTGTCTTGAAAAAGTATCTCTGCAGAGCCAGAATAAAAATGACAACAATGGTACATAATAATAAACTGTATTGCAAACTGTGTCTTTCCTGAGGAGTAGAAATCACAAAAAGATGCCACATCCAGATTTGTGTAATTTATAAATAATAAATAAATTGCATTATTGATCAGAGAGTTATCATTTCCATTGTTGAACTTTGCTTCTTTCGTTTCCTCGTTTTCCTTTTTCTTTCTTTCTTTCTTTCTTTCTTTCTTTCTTTCTTTCTTTCTTTCTTTCTTTCTTTCTTTCTTTTTTTGTGAGAGTGTTCCTTTCAGTTACATGGCCTCAAAAAATCTCATAAACTTTTATTTCTCTCCTGCTCACATGGAATAATTTATCAACCCTTTAAATTCTGGATGGACAACAAATATAAACCCCATTTTCATTTTCACCTCCTTCACCATAATAAAGGCACTCATTTTGTCTTTTCAGTTGTAATTGCCTCCAAGGTGAAGGCCTGCACTCAGGCCTTTTCCTTCTGATTCACCTTGAATATTTCTGCAAAATCCCTTTATGTGAAGCACAGTTCTACATAGTAGTTAAGAGAACTTTTCCTGGGGTGTGTTTCCCAGGGTTCAAATCTGGCCCCACCACTGACTCACTCTGACTCTTGGCCAGTCTCTATTAACAGTAGGCCTCGGTTTCTTTTAGCTAAAATGGGAATGACAGCTTAGGTTGTTCTTAAGACTATATAAAATATGTGCGGCATGTAAAATAGGGCCCAGAACAAAAATAATTAGCTACTATTATCATATTTAGGGAAAAAGCCTTCATTGGTTTTAAGTTTCTAAACATGGCATTCAAGACCCTGGGTATCTGGTTCCAATCCATTTTTGCAATCATAATTTCCATGATTCCAAATGAATTCAGTTCAACATCTATTTAGCCAGAACCCATCTACATAATGGAGGGGATTAAAAAAAATCAGGCATAGTCCTTACCTGGAAGGATCTTGAATTCTGGTAAGACTAAGGATCATAAATAATTAACCATACTATAGCATATCAAGTACCATGCTGCGGCACATAGCAGGAAGTGATTGGTTCTTTTGAAAAGCATTTGGGGAAAGAGGCAACGAAGACAATATTTGGACTAGGCCTGCTCATAAATGAGGATTTTACAAGGGCAGGACATTAAAGAAAAAGAGGAGAACATAAGCAAAGCATTCACGCACGCTATACTCAGTCACAGAGGGCCATATTATATACTTGCCTGGGTGCTGCCCTCCTCTGGTCTTCCACCTTCTCTCCTTATAATTCCCACCTTTCCTTCAGCTTCAACACTTAAAATCTTTTGCATCTCCCTAGGCCCAATTCAGACATTATTTATTCAAGGGAGCCTTGATCTTGCTGGCTAGAAACTCTTTTCATTTCTCATTCCCATGGCAAATTAACTAAATCTTTCTGCGGTGCTTCATATAGTCTATCGTCATAGTTATTCATTATAGACAGTATGCTCCTTAAAATTATGAGTTATATAAAATCCATTTTTGTGCCTCTTTGTAATACCTAGGTAATCTCTGGTAAATATCAGAAGATATTTGTGTGATTAAATAAATGGGTTTTTAAAGTTCTATTTAAATTTTAGTTAACGTATACAACTAATGAATCGTTGAACACTACATCAAAAACCAATGATGTACTATATGTTGGCTAATTGAACATAACAAAAAAATAAGTACTAGTAAATAAATAAATAAATAAAATGAAACATACAGTGCAATATTCATTTCAGGAGAAGAATTCATTGATTCATCACTTGCACAAAATACCCAGAGCTCATCATAACAAGTGCCCTCTGTAATGCCCATCAATCACCTGCCTAGCCCATCCTGGACCTACCTCCCTCTGTCAACCCTCAGTTTATTCTCTATCATTAAGAGTCTGTCTCTCCTTTCTCCCCCACCATTATGCCTATCTGCTTTGTTTCTTAAATTCCACATATCAATGAAATCATATGATATTTAGCTTTCTCTGATTGACTTATTTCACTTAGCATAATATATTCTAGGTCTATCCGTGTCATTGCAAATGTCAAAACTGCATTCTTTTTGATGGCCAAGTAATATTCTATTGTATGTTTGTACCATGTCTTCTTTATCCATTCATCAGTCAATGGATTTGGACTCTCTCCATAGCTTGGCTATTGTTGATAATGCTTCTATAAATATTGGGGTGCATGTAGCACTTGTTTTGTCTTTTCTGGTAAATACCTAGTAGTGCAAGTAGTGCAACTGTTCTATTTTTAGTATTTTGAGTAACTTCCATACTGTTCTTAGCAATCAGACAACAAAAAAATATATAAGGCATCTAAATTAGCAAGGAAAAAGTCAAACTTTCACTATTTGCAGATGATAAGATATTCTATGTGAAAAACCCAGAAGACTCCGCCAAAAAATTGCCAGAATTAATATGAATTCAGCAAAGTTGCAGGATATAAAATCATTGTGCAGGAATCTTTTGCATTTCTATACACCAATAATGAAGCAGCAGGAAAAGAAATCAAGGAATCGATCCAATTTGTAATTGTACCAAAAACAAGATACCTAGGAATAAACCTAACTAAAGAGGTAAAAGATTTAAACTCTGAAAACTAAAAAGCACTTATGGAAGAAACTGAAGAGGACACAAAGAAATTTAAAAAAAAAATGTTTTAAAGCCAGGAGGACTTGGGATCGATAAGTGACTTACTTATTCAAGTCACTTACCCTGAATCTAAGTTCGCTGAGGACAGAAATGATGTTCGGTTTATCACTACCTCCTGGATATACGTCCAAAATATGTCTGAATCAATGTCAGATTATACCAGTAGCAGATGTTTTGACCAAATTTCACTCTTCACAGCTCCTAGGTCATTATTCCTTTAAATTATGAACAGTTGTATTATGTGAAATCTAAGAACTATATACATTTCTTAGTATTCTGTGTTAACTTCTCTACTATATGAATAGCTGACATAAATTTATTCATTCACATGACTTTGCATAGATGATTATATACCAACATTTGTATATACTGTCTATTATTCAATGGCTAAAAATGAATGAAAGTGTGTTTGTGCTTAAACATATCCTTCTCTATTTAAAATTTATGTAAATTCTAGACTTAGATGGATTCTATTGAAATCATGTTGTAAAAGAAAGGAAGCACAGTCAGTGGGGACTAGAGGATTGTCATTTAAATGAATAACTTCTGCAAAGAAGGTCAGAATGTGAAATTACAGATTTTGCTGAATATTATATTTGCCTTTAAAAAATTCTCAGCAGTTTTGTTTACTTGAATAGTGTTTCTGTATCTACTTTCATTAGCTAGAGTGCTGTAGGAACCAGCAGTTCAAGGAGAGAATCCATTTCCAGTAGCTTATAGAGATAATGATAAGCCATCTTAAAGTCTGGTTTTTATTAGAAATGACTGAAATGCATTATAGGGCAATGGTAACCATAATGGTTGGTTTACCAACCAGTGGGGTGGAATTAAAAATGCATTAAACTTTATACAAAAGAAAGCAAATAGCAGTGAGTCTCTATTGGTTTTGACATAGTTAAATGAACTGTTATTTCACTTCGTGTGGTTAATAAAATAAGACCTGCAAAAATAGAAGAAACATTCCCTTTTGGAACTTGAGCAATGTGAAAATCTGTTATTAATGAAATAGATGGATTCTTTCTTTATGCAGTGAGTGGTGTATTCATTAAAACTAACACACACACACACATAGGAAGAAGTCTTCTCTTAGAGCAAGTGGCAGTACCACTGATTCTTTTTATGACTAAGGTGTGATCAAGCAGAGCACACAGAATTAGAAAGTGAAACATAACCCCAAAGAGGAAGGGAATAAATAGCTATGAAACATACCTATGAATTCTAATTACATACTAATTTTAACTCCTGTCATTAATTTCAAGGTATTCCTTGAAACTTTAAGAAGACTCCAGGTTCCTGGTATTCCCATCCATGTATCCCATCCATATTCATATACTCAAAGATGCTTCCCAGGGAAAGTAGATAAGGAATTTGCAGCTTAACCACAGAGGCATATGTTAAACAAACAATTTCCAAAAGTCCATTATTACAACTGTTATAAGGATTTCAATGAAAAAGTGCCGGATGTTATTAGCAGGACCAGCTTCCCAGGCACAGAATCTGGGAAGTCTCATGAGAGCTTATGTAAACCAAGGCTGAAGACTTGGTTTAATGCTCTCCCACTGAGATCTTGAAATTCTTAATAATTTTATGTTTGAAGTTGTGCATTACAGTTAAGTCCAGTGGTATAATGTAACATGCAGATGAGCAGAGGAGACAGTGCAATATGAGTGTCCACCACCTCCTCCTGCCCCGTTCATATGTAGTACAGCATTCTGGCTGGCCTATGATACATAGGGGTTCAGTGATACTTACAGGATAGAAGGTAAGTATTTTACATCTACAACTGACAGCCCCAAGAGGAACACTTTCTATTCTAACCAGAGCTCAGTGTGAATGCAGAAAGAGGCTAATGTTATTGAAAGAAAGATAAATGACCCAGAAAGCCTATCAGATCCTTTCTTACTCAGTAACTTCCCTGTATCAGCCAACCATTTATGCTGAATACAATGGCATTGAAGCAAAGAGTAAGAGAGTGTGACCCACAGTTCCTTTGTTCTGTTTTGTTTTGTAGTAAGTAATTCTTTATTCATCAGTAAGCTAAAAGTAGAGAATACTAGTGAAATATGTGTATACTAAGAAGTAAAATACAAACATCTGAATTGATTGTGTGCAACATTTCCATTCTTCCTGGAAGAAGGAAATACAGGTACACATACAGACTACAAAACAGGTCTTGGGTAATGCCTATTTTTGCATACGTCTTAAACTCACCTTTGCAATTAAAACTGGCATTGCATGAGATAAAGATGAATGCCAAAATATAATAATTAAATGTTTCTGTTATAATTTAACAATCTACAAAGTGAATGTTAATAAATTACAAATTAAATTTTTCTTAGAATGACATTAACAAATTATAAAAATGACAAATCAAGAGAGATGGAAGAAGAAGGGAAAACCTTTATAATCTAATACCTTTAACAATACTTTTGTTTGGTTCTTTGAACAAGGGGCTCCACATTTTCATTCTGTGCTGGGCTCTGCAAATCATGTGAACGTGCCTGCTGTAAGAGTGTATATCGAAGATCTAACTGAGCCTGGGAAGTTAAGGAAGGACTTCGTGCCAAGTGGTAATTGCTGAAAGAAAGATGAGTAGCAGTGAGGCAAATAAAAAAGGCAGTAGGAGGCCAGGATGGGCAAGGGAGGGTTGGATGTTCCAGGCAGAGGGTCTGATACAAAGACACTAAAGGAAGAAGGAGACAGGAGTGTTTGTGGAACAGATATAAAGTTGGTGTGGTTGGAACTTAGAACAGAAGTGAAGGCACTGGGCAGAGCTTACATTTGTACCCTACTGCATCTCTGTGAAGAGGAAAAATGGTGGGGCTGAAATGAGGGCAAATGGAATACCCAAAATTGATTATAGCAAAAGCCATCCTATATCACATTATTATTATTTGCCTGGCACTCTGCAAAGGGACTTAATGATATTACCTTTTTGGTCCTCTAATAACAAAGCAAAGCAGAATTTCCTGGCTTTGTTATTTAGACAAGGAAATATGGGGCTCAGATTAAGAAATTTGTCTTAGATCATATGGCCAGTGAATAACAGAGTCATAGATAAAATATTCTTTCTGAATATAGACTAGAATATAAGCCCCAGGAGAGAAGAAATTTGGCCTGTCTTTGTGTACTTATATTCTTAGCAATAGACCAATGCCTGCCACATAATAAGCTCTCAATATTTGTAAAATGAATCAATGAATGGCAAATTCACGTGTCTTCCTGACTTCAAACGGATTCAGTACTATCTGAAGTATTTGGCTGGGATTTCTGTAAACGTTGAGAACCAGTAATGTTTCTTTTCAAATAAATTATAAAAAGTGAAACAGGAAAGCAACATAGTCAATTGAAAGAGAAAAGACAGAAAGGTGGATATAGACTTTTCCTTTACTAGTTCTACAGCCTAGGGCAAGTCATTTCCCATGGAGCAGTTAGCATGGGGTTCTTTCCAGAGTTTGCATATTATAGTCTGACTATTCTGTGAATTGTTTGGCAATAATACAACCCAATGCATAGTTTCTCTTTTTCTTTTTCTTTTTTTCATAGTTTCTCTTTAATAACAGAGAGGAAACACAAAACAATGCTGAGGCACCAAATATTCCTCCAACCAGCGCCCCCCTTTCCTTCTTTCCTTCCTTCTTTCCTTCCTTCCTTCCTTCTTCTGGCAAGCCTTTCTGAGAAGTGTGCCATAGGCCCACAAAAAGCCTCCTACTAAAATGAGGAAATGGAGAATGATTTCCACTTCCAGAAGCAGAAAGATCTCAGGAGAGGAAAATGTGGGTTTGAGTTTAGCTGCACCGGAAATGTGATAAAAAACAAATCTATTTCCATTTTGAATCATGACTCAGGTATCAAGCAGAGCCAGTGCTGCTGCAACGCAGAGTCCTAATGCCAGCACCCATCTGAATGAATTTCAACATGCGGCTCTTTTGACTACTTTTCTCACTTTGACTTTCCCTTGGTGAAAGAGCACCGACAAATCTTCCTGCACGAAATAAGGTTTGTGTCTTCACCAATGACTCTGTCTTGAGGAACCCCTGAAAGTCCTCACTGAGGCTTCCTTACTCTGCACAATGATCTAGGATTCTTGTATACAGTCTTCCTTCCCTCTCCCCTTCACCTGGGATCAGAGGTGCAGCCTGATCCAATGGTTTCTCCCAGCCTTCCTCTCAATTCTGTCTCCATTTGCTTTCAAAGACTCTGATTTTGAGAAAATCTAGTTTTGGTATTGGCTTCTTGGGAGACCTAGACTAACAAAAAAAGATACATCTGGCAGAGAAACATGCTAAGTGAGCCATTCCTTAGCCTCAGCTGGTGAATGAGTTATTGAGGAACACACTAGCTCAGCCCTTATTGAATTGAAAGGAACATAAGCAAGCTGGAAGGCTGAGTACCGAGTACCAATTATGTGTTGAGCCTATGTACTAACTGCTTCTCATGCCTTATTTCACCTAATCCTTTCAATAATTCCCTGTAGTAGGTTTTTTTGTTTTGTTTTGTTTTTTTGTTTTTTGGGTTTTTTGTTTTTTTGTTTTTTGTTTTTTTTTTTTTTAATAGATGAAACTGTGGCTTACCAGCTCATGAATTTTGGAGGCAGAATTCCAAGCCAGATCTTTATTTTAAAGTCTATGCCTTTAACTACTCAGTACTATAGCCTTGACCAACAGTATCTTTGATACCTTTTCTTATTGTAAGAACATGCTAATAATATGTCTGTAGAAGAAAAACATCCAGTTCACCATCTCTAACACGACCACCATCATCATCACTATCGTCTTCATTACCATCAGTTACAACTCTCAGGGAGATTTGCAGTTAGCGAGCATTCACACAGGCAACCTACTTTTCACTTTTCGTGACTTCTTAGTGAATTAGATAAGCTTTGCAAATAAAGCCCAAAGATGTCTTTTTAAAAGAACTCCAGCATTTTTTTTTTTCACTGTCATGCTATCTCTCTCTTTATGCCATGTCCTCATCCAAGGTGAAGTAAAGATGTTCGGAATTTAATACTTTCTTAATACACCAGCTTTAACTGCCAATAGGACCCTTGAAAATTTGGTTTCATAGCTGGGCCTGGTAGGACAAATCTCGTGTCTTTATTCTAGAAACAGCTCTCTCTCCAGGACCAGGAGGACTGGGCAATTTGGGTGGTATTACAGGAAACCTTTTGCCTCTGGGTCAAAGTCACTGGGCTCCAGACCAAGTCAGTAACGATCAAATGCCAGTCTGTTTGACAGCTGTCTGGTGGCCTTTGTGACGGGGCCTCCAGCCAGTCGCTTATGGGCAACCTTCCATGCTGCATTCCGTGTTTGCTGCCATTTGTAACGACAGGCACGGCAGAAAGGTTGGCAGTTCAAATAGGCATGGAGACCCTTGGTATCCATTACTGGAGACCAGCATTTAAACCCTAATTCCATAATAGCCCCTAAACCCATAGCAATTTCTTTCCAAAAGAGGGGCCTTTCTCTGGCCCACCTGCCCCACTCCTCAACCCCACAACTTTCTCTTTTCCAATGGTGAGATGAAAATTTACCTTTGAGTTAAACACAAGGTCAGATAAAATAAGTCACTGTGAGCAGTCATTATATTTTCTGTCACTGGACCAATTAAGATTTCCAGCTGTCAGGTTTTGATGTTGCAGCTCCATAAAAAACGACACTGAGATGCATTGATCTGTGTCAAAGCTGCTTCAGAGGGAAAATTGGACCAAAAATAATGATAATTGTCGTAGGATGTCACACTATTAAATGAAAACATAAAAAGCAAAATGCTGTGGAGAATCTGCAAAGTCATCCTTCTTGTCGAGGTAAGACCACACTACACCAAGGCAAGCCCACTGTTTCCGTGATTGTCCTAGCTCTGTAGTGGATACTCTCCCTGATCTCTAAGATAAAACTCTGCCTAGTTAATGCAAATTTGATTTCCATTGCATTTTCAAACTAAATATTTAAATATAAGTGTATTTACATACATAATAATTTAGACAAAAGAATTTTGCTAGAATTTCAAGATTTAGGCAAAGTAGGTCATCTTTTGCCTATACTTTAAAAGAGTTCAGCCTATTAGATTCACTTGACCAAAAAGGCAAACTTCATTTAATCTTTGTACAAATGTAAAATTTTCTTTTGCCCATCAACTTCGAGGGGTATGCATGGGCTTATATAAATTTGTTCTTTGATGGAGATCTAGTTGAAGAAAAGTATAACATTTTTTTGCAAGTGAAATGGGGAGCAACTAAAGGAAGTTAAAAGTACATACCATATAATCTTCACAAGAAGAAATGGGGTGTTCCAAAGACACAGAGGAGAAAGGGTGTTCCTTGGCTCCTTGCCACTCCCCAAAATGACTGAAAATAAAGAAGCAGGGTTTAATGAGCAAAGATGTGTTGTTGAGATGTTACTGAATCTACCACAGGATGAAAGAACGGGAGGTGACCTTATAATGATCTCATTATTTAAATATTTATTTCTTTGGAGGAGGAGTTCCTTATTTTACATTTCCCTGAGCCCGAACAAAAAATGTAAAAATCTGAAATAACTTGAAACTCAAAGAATCATTTTTTTCTGAACACACACTGTCAGGTTCAAAGTTGGTTTCTTGTTAGAAGGGGGCAACACATTTTCCCATAGAATATTGTCCTACTTCACTAGTGATTTCAACTTGACTATCCTATAAAATAATCATTTGGATAAGAGAATCTTGCTAGAATCTCAAGATCTATGCAAAGTAGGTCATCTTTTCTTCTGCTTTAAAAAAAGTTCAGCTGATTAGATTCATTTTACCAAAAATTCAAACTCCATCCAGTCTTTGCATTCAGGGAAGCTTACATTCTCTTTTCTAGCAATCTTGAGGGGCATCGAAGGATAGTTCCCAATGTAGTAGATTTTACCCTGTACAAATTAATGAGATAAGAGCTGGTAGTGAGCTCGAACCACTTTCATAGTCTCATAAGGGTCAATTACCAGGATTTTAAGAACTTTTTGAGTCAACTATTGAACACTGCCATGATTAAAATTAAATTATATGAAGTTATAATTAAGTAAATTATATTTAAAAAACAATACATATTGAAAACTCATCATTTCCTAATGATTTTGATACTTCCTACCACTGTCCTGTCCATTGTAATGTTTGACAGAAATACTATACCACGGTGTGATTCTGTGCATCTCTTACCAGCTCTGTGCTCAGTGTTCAGTGATATCACTTCAGTACCTTTGTTTCATTATTCCCCTTTTATCTTACTTGTTAACATAATTAAAATAGTAACCAACATTAATGTGGGAACCATGTTCATGTGCATTGTGAATACTGGCTATGAAAGCAAGAGTTCAGCTAAAATTAATCAGAGCTTTGAAGGAGAATCAATTAGCTATTTGGAAAAAAGGATGTTGCATATTGTGTTAATAATTATAAATTTCATGCTGCATATGTCTTACGTTGGTAGAATTTATAATAAACTTATGCATGTGTATATTCACAGTGTTTATTGCCATTTTCTTTCAATGGGGGAAGGGAGCCAATTGTTAAACATTTATCAGCAAACCACTGATAAATCCGACTAGCAAAATAACATCAGATTACGGAGGGCTTTACAAACCCGACAAGGTAAAATATATCACTGTCATACAGAGAAGTGGAAATCATCTTAATTAAGCTTTGCAAGGTCCATGAAATTTAAGTGGCCTTCACAAAAATTTGGCACATCTGCTCTGAGAAACCTGGATATAGCACTTCACTATTTCCTTCAAGACTGGTACTTGAGTGAACATGAACTGACAAAGATCTTCTGATGAAGGTAGGGCTCTAAATGAAACTTCAAAATGAAAAGGAATAATATTTTCATGGTTTTTTTCCCTGCACATTAAAGAACCTTAAATACTTTTAGCTTACTATAATTTGCCTCTTTTCCAAGGTGAAAAAAATAAATTAAGCATGCTCCACCTTTTAGTAAGCACCTGTACTTTTAGAATTGCATGAAATAAGGGATGTTTTGCAGCTCTTTTCTTATAGATTCCTTCTAGACAGTTCATTTTTAAAGAAATAATATAAAGTGCTTTTAAAAGCACTTTCAATAGATTTCCATCATCATCAAATAGATGTCAGTGTACAAATGTGTATGCAAAGGAATTTCCTGCATCATTTACAATAATGATAAAGTAGAAAGAACATCAAAAAAGGACCAGCTAAATATCTTACAGCAATCCACCCAAGCAATACTATATAATCATTAGAAAGAATGAGGAAGATCTATATATAACAACATGGGATGATTTCAAGCAAATAAATGTAGCCTAGACTGCATGGTTTGAATGTAGTATTTTAAAAATTATAAGTATACTATATTTGAATAAGCATAGAACATGTTTTAGAGAATTCATTTTAAACTGCTAAGAGTGATAACCTCTGAGGAATGGGGAACTTGGTTTGGGGATTTTACATTTTATTTTTTTCTGTATGGTGTGCATGTGTGTGTGCTTTCAATGAGCAAGCATTAATCTAATAATAACAAATGCCAAGAAGTCATCCTAGAAAACAGATGTTTCAGGTAGATTTTGGTCCTTGCTTTTTCTTGCAGGTAGAAGTCGGAAGGGAAGGATTATAACATTGACAGTCCAAATGTTATCAAGGGAAATAGTTGCCAAAGTGTGCAAAACCTCCAGCTCCTTCCAAGGTCATAAACATTACATTCAATGAAGTCTCCTCTACCCGTGTGTGTGTGCATTCACATGCATGTGTGCTTGCACACACACACACACACACACACACATAGTGGAGGTATTAAGCCATATTAGTATTTAAGATCCAAAGAAATCTAGTAAAATCCAATCAGTTCTCTTCTTTTTTCATGATGCTATAGCAACCGAACTAGAAGCTACTTCATGAATTAATGGCAGAAAAATTAACCTATAAATGGATCAGACTCTATGTGGCCAGCAGGGGCATTTGGACATTCTTTCAAGGATACACTGAGACTAGTAGAAAGCACTGGTATATTTTTGATGACTGGAGGAAATTTGGCTTGTGTCCTTGCTCTTATCTTTATAGCAGTTCCGTGGTAGGCAGTGCAGATCTTTCCACCTTGCTGCTGTTATCCCCAAACTCTTGAACTACTACACATTTTCATTTTCACAAGCTCAGAATACCTCTGGGTGAGATGGTAGAATAGAAGGGAAGAGAGTGATAACATGAGGGGCATATGGGAATAGTGGAGAGGAAAATGAAATAAGCATGAAATAACTCAACCAGATCAGAAATAATGACACTAATTATTTTACCTCATGAAGTATGACACTGGACTTAAATCATTACCTGATCTCTCTTTTACATCAGAAATATTTTAAACAAAGCCAGTTCAACGTCATTTAAGGCATAAATAAACAGAAAGATGGATAATTAGCCATTTTGGGCAACAGGCCTCTCTCCACCCCACCCACTCTTCCCACTTAAATAATAGGAAATGCCATGAAATTTTACTCATACGTCCACTTGTTTATTTGTTCAATATTTTAGAGGGCAATGATCATTAACTCTATACCAGATACTGTGTTTAGTGCAAGTGATAAAAAGAACAAGTCCGACGCATCCTCTGTAATTTGAGCTATGAGTACTTCAGTGATCTTGTCTATTACAACTTTCCCCTTTCTGTTTGGCGTACCCCTTTTTTTTCCCCTCCAGGATGTATTTAGTTCTTATATCTTCAGAAATTTGGTCTGACAATTTGTTCCACTGGAGAGGCCCTTCTGCTCACCAACCACATGGCTATCTCCGTCCTTCCCAATCAAGCCATTATTCAAATGTCAACTTCTCAAGGAGGCTTAACCTGCCTAGAGCATTAGGTTTGCAGCAATTGTGGCACCTTTTCTCCCTTTAGGATGTATTATCTGAAACACTATATACTTTATTTATTTATTTATGAAGTTTGTAATTTATTATCTACCTCCTTGCTCTACAATGGTAGATTCTTAGAAGAAGGGATCTTATTGATTTTACTCATGATGTATCCTGAGTACTAAAAATAGCACCTCGTGCATACCTGTTTTCCAATAAATACTTTTTCGAATGAATGAACATGACATACACAAGAAATGTTTTGAATTTCCTGCTTTTACTTAGTTTTTGAAAGATCTTCCTCTTTGTTGCTTCTGATGTATTCTAACTCAAATCTCGTTCCACTTCTAGTAACAATTATGATTCTTTTGGTTAATGTTTTTTCCTTCTTTCTGCTATTTGGATGTACTTCTTTTTGTCTACTTGGTTAATTGATTTCTATTTGAGTGTTTGTAAAACCTACTATGAATTTATATTTGCAGTCACCTGCAATATTTAAGTAGAAACAAAGCAGTATGTAGCACAAAGTGATTATGTATAGAAAGAGTTATGGAGCACATAAATAAAATTTAATATCCATAATAATATAGAAGGAAGGAAAGGAGACTGGAAAGATCCAAAAAAATGGGATGAAGAAAATAAAAAGAAGAAAATCTTCACTAATTTCTTAAAGGGAAGTTGAATCACAAATTCTCAGTAGTCTCTATTGTTTTCTCAAAGATGACCTGATTTTTGGGTGCCTGGGTGGCTCAGTGGGTTAAGCCGCTGCCTTCGGCTCAGGTCATGATCTCAGGGTCCTGGGATCAAGTCCCGCATCGGGCTCTCTGCTCAGCAGGGAGCCTGTTTCCTCCTCTCTCTCTCTCTGCCTGCCTCTCTGCCTACTTGTGATCTCTTTCTGTCAAATAAATAAATAAAATCTTTAAAAAAAAAAAAAAAAGATGACCTGATTTTTAAAAAAATCTAAGAAATGTGTTTTGATGAGTCAAACTTCACTGAGATATGTTGCATCGTTTTCTGAATCGGAAAGGTTTTCATTCCAAAAAATTGTTCCCTCATAAAAAATAAACTTCAAATCAATACAGGTAAGCGTCCTATGAACACTGGCTCTATCAGGCCCCAGGAAGAGTATATAAAGTCTCTTGAAAATGGACTATTTCTGAATTACTGTTATATTTTTAGGCTTAGATTAGACAATGTGGATTCCCTGATCTAATTCATGGCCATTTCTTTTTATTTATTTATTTATTTATTTATTTATTTATTTAATTTTCCAGCGTAACAGTATTCATTGGTTTTGCACTACACCCAGTGCTCCATGCAAATTGTGCCCTCTCTAATACCCACCACCTGGTTCCCCCAACCTCCTACCCCCTGCCCCTTAAAACCCCTCAAATTGTTTATCAGAGTTTCACAGCCATTTCTGATTACGGAAGATTGGTGACATTGACGAGTTGGCCTGATATGCCGAGAGGGTTTTCATAAACTTGATATCAACATGTTAGATGACTTTCACAGAAAAATCATCCTCAGTGAGTCTCAGTTTCCTCATCTATAAAATGAATTAACCTGGAAAAGCTCATCTCCAAGGTCTCCCTGATCTTTAATATAATGATTTTATAAAATAATTTATGAATTATGGTAAGATTTCTCATCTAGCTAGAGAGGAAGTACTTTATACAAAATAGCTGCATTGAAGGAAATGTTTCCAAGGGAAATACATCCATATTTCTTACCTGGAGAATGAGAACCACATTTCCTGCTTCTGTATCTCAGGATTTTCATGAACAGAAAATCCCTTTTCCCTAACTAATAAGTTACTTGAATAAAGTCATTCAGCTGAATAAATGACAGGATCAGCACTCCTAGGTCTTAGCCTAGTCATTTACTGTCAGTCATTATATGCAGAGAGTGTTTTTCCATGGTCTTGGCACTGTCAGCAGAGATGAAAGAGTAACAACAACAAAAAATCTGTCTGAGAATGGAAGAAAAGGTAGTTAAGCTAAAATAAGTATTAAGAGCTTTTATTCCTTTCAAGAAGGGCATGAAGCAAGGAGTTGATGTTCTATGAGCAAGCTACCTACCTTCCGTTTATTTAAATCTCTAATGAGTGGAAAGGACTGTCTCAACTGTGAAGGTATTCTTTAGAGCAGAAGTACTGCAGGTCAAACCAGCACAATTACTAAGGTTACCTCTTGGAAACGAGCTTGAAAGTTATTAGCATGATGCTGAATGTGCCTCCTCTGTTTTCTAAGTTGCTGTGACCAAAGACATCTATAGTTGAGAACTAAAGTTATTTCAGTTCTGTATATACCCTTTTGTCTCAAAGCATGGGACCTTGAGAGGAAGTCTGCAACTTTATAACCAAGTGACCTTGGATAGGTGAATTCAACCATCTAAAACTCCATGACATAGGGCTTCATCCCAAGACTCTGAGATCATGACCTGAGCCGAAGGCAGAGGCTTAACCCACTGAACTATCCAGGTGTCCCTGGAGGAAGTGATTTTTAAGAGCACCTTCCTGCTCTCCAATTTTGTGGTTCTTGACAACTTCGTTCCTCTTTTTTTTATTTTTTTAAATTATTTATTTATTTGAGAGAGAGAGAGAGTCAGACAGCACAGGGAGGGGCAAAGCAAAAGAGAAATTTTAGCAGACTCCTTGCTGAGCTTGGAGTGGGACATTGGGCTTGATTTCACAACCCTGAGATCATGACCTGAACCAAAACCAAGAGTCAGACATTTAACCAACTATACCACCCACGGGTCCCAACTCCATTCCTCTTAACTTCGTCTTCCTCCTTTTTGCAATGACTGATTTTGTTCAGTCAGAAGAAAGTTTTAAGAAGCTATGCCATCCCCATCATTGGCCCAGTCACCATCTCATCCAGATTTGGCTGCTGTGCATGACCAATGGTTAGGATGAGACCAAGCAGTCACCACCCCTTGCCCCACTGTCAGTCTCTGTATTCAGTGTCCAGACAGCAAATCCAGTACCAAAGATAGCAGCACAGGGAATCATGGTCTGGGAGGCTCACATTGGAAGTACCATGGCAGAGAACAAATGTCTTTGCAAGGAAGATTTTGGAGACAACAAAGTGGTTAAAAGTGATATGATTTATTCATCAAGAATGACACCAAGAAAGACTTTTTTTGGGGGGGGGCACTAAACTTCCATAAATGACCAAGAAAGTTCCATTACAATACAGGAGATGAAGAAATTGTAGAGCATTGTCCTTGAAAAAAGAAAGAAGTGAGGAGGTGGGCCCTGGTGGGTTCCAGTGCCAGACAGTAACAATACCAGAGACCCTTAGAAATTCCACAGTTTTTTAATGTCATGAGACTTGTCTTCACAGCTGCCAGCAGAATTATGAGAATATCAATAGTGAAAGAAAGAAGGAGAGGATAGCCTAGGCTCCTGAAGTACTAGCTATGGGGACTTAGTGGGTCTTAGTCACAGTTTTCCAACACTCAGGCAATAGTGATACATGATACCAACAATCAGGTTGTAGAAGGATGAAGTGGACCAGTGTTCCTGAATGTTTATTGGGCAATAGTCAAAGGTTCTACAAGGAATGTACTGAAGTGAAGTAGATAAAGAAATTCCAGGAGATGAAAGTCAACATAAGACAGCATCTTAACATCGATAGCCCTGTAACTCTAATACCCAGCCAGAAATGCAAAATCCTAAAACCAACATGGCATAGTTGGTTCTATGGCATAGAACCAACAACATGGAATGTCTACCAGCTGCAGAAATGCTCTCACTATCAACCCTATTATTATTGAGGATGGTCATTTAATAAGAATACGGAATTCCAGTAATAAGAACTGTAAAGCATTTTGAGCTAAAGATCTCAGAAGCTGTGGCATCTGTGGCTCAGCCAGTTAAGCTGCTGCCTTGGGCTCAGATCATGATCCCAGAGTCCTGGGATTGAGCCCTATGTCAGGCTTTGTGCTCAGCAGGGAGCCCGCTTCTCCCTCTCCCCCAACTCAAGCTCCATGTCTTGTTATTGCTCTCTCAAATAAATAAATAAAATATCTTAAAAAACAAGATCTCAAAAGCTTGCTTTTCCCCCCGAAGGAGTGAATGTTTTTTGTTTGTTTATATTAAAGACATTTCTCTTCAATAATGATAAGCATGCTATAAAAAAGCCTTTTTTTTTTTTTTCCCTCAGCACACCTTTAAAAACTGTAAAGTTGTTGACATCTGGCAAGTTGATATTTTTAAAAAGCTCATTTAAAAAGCTCATTTGGAATATAATTTTACAAATTAGGTTTTTTTCTCATAAAATAAAACATGCAAACAACTGTTAAAAATGGTCCTAAATACTTGTAAAAAAAAATAAGTGGTTTTGTTTCATGAAATTGAAAGTTCTTTAGCTCCTCAAAATTCTGTTCTTGAAAATTCTGTTCTGTTCTTGAAAATGGTATTAAGCACAGATGCTGATAACAATAATAAAGGAGTGGCTACTAACATTTATTTAGTTGTGGTGAACTCTTAAGCATATTTATTTAATATTAATCCATTCTAAGAGGTAGGCAAACTCACTTTCATTCACATTTGAATTGCTTTGACATTGACTTGCTTTAGAATATGTACTTAATCTAGAATTCATTGAACTAAGGATTCATCATGAATCTGTGAACTTCTTTGAATTAGGTTCAAAAAATATATGGAGTGGGGTGCCTGGTGGCTCAGTCAGTTAAGCAATCAGCTCTTGATCTCTTGATCTCAGGGTCATGTTGGGCTCCCCAGATTGGGCTCCACACCCAGCATTAAAAAAATGAAAAAAGGAAAAAAACTATATATATATATATATATAGAGAGAGAGAGAGAGGTGTGTGTGTGTGTGTGTGTGTGTGTGTGTGTGTGTGTGTAACAGTATGTGAATTTCTAAAGATTAAGATATATGGCTTTCTTCAGTTTCTCAAAGTGCTCTATGACCCTTTCCATTTAAAAAGGTTTAAGAATTTTATCTACACAGATATTTGGAGGAAATAATTTGGCCCCAGATTTAAAAGATAATGGTAAAAGTTTGTAGAAGAAATGGGATGATTGTAGGACATTTTAGCTAGCATTTATTGCATTTTTTGCAAGAACATTAAAAGGTGTCCTTTGATTAGTGATGTGTGTAGATTTTTGAAGGGTATGCCAACTTTCTCCTTTGCTCTTTTTCTCCTGTGTGAGATATAATACATGAAATATGACCTAAGCTATTAATCTAAACATTATTCTCATTAGTTTCAAAGCACCGTTATTGTTCCAAAGTATTTTTACAAATGGCACCCTGCTTCATTTTGCCTCTGCTTTTACATTCAAGACCAAACAAAGCTTACTATACCCCCTTCTCTTCGATGCTGAGCTAAAAAGCAGAGGTTGGTATCTCCAATTCCAGCTGTGCTTTTATTGTGCTTTACATCAATCAAAGCTTCAAAAAGATTCCAGAAAGATTTTTCTCAGTTTTCACATCAGAGGGGTTTGCACAAAATCACTGTGCAGTAGGGGGGCACTGATAAGAAATCTCGGAAGGAAAGAAAGTGTACGGATAGGAAGGCTCTGGGAGAGGAGGCTGGTGAAGGATTATCAATGTCCTAGAAAAAGTTTTCTGAGGGAAAACAGTGCAAAGAACAGTGAAAGAGTCATTTACAATAATCTGCAACCTTTTGAGCAACAGTACAGGCTACAGTGGGCACAGTGGGTAATAAGGAGGCCGAAATGTACACGGTCAGATGTACCCAACTGTAACTCCTCTTATGTGGGTACCATTGTCCTCCTGAAGGATAAGGGAGCCCCTTCCTTCTCTGGTGATAGCAAAAGAGAGCCCTGACTATAACTGGCAGGCCAGTACAGGAATTAATTCTTACCTTTCTTCAGGCTTTTTTTTTTTTTTTTCCAAATTAGAGCCCCAATTACTGCCATTCTTGTCTTCAGCTGCCACAAATCTTTCTCTCCCTCTCCCTCCCTCGTACCCTTTTTCCCCCTCTCCTCTGCCTCTCTCTCTCTCTCTCTCTCTCTCTCTCTCTTATTAACATGGAATGTGCCTTTAAATAATAACAATTAGGAATTCTCAACTATAAGGTGTTTTGGGGTTTTCTAGTGCTTCCTCACTAGGCAAACAGCCCCCAGTGAGGCATGGGGTAGCATTTTTCCTTATATAGTTTTCTCCTTTTTTTATCTCTACAACATTTTACTTTTCTTCTCCTTTTTAAAACTCTCTTCCTTTCCCCCCACCCCCCTTAACTTTGGTGTGAAAAGGCCTCACATTATTATATACCTGGTAAAATATTTTATTATTTATCATATGTTGAATCTCTACAGTATCCCAAGAACTGTATTAAGTACTTAACGTGCATCATCTCCTACACATAGCAATACCACCATCAGATATTTGTCCCCACTTTACAGATGGGGAAACTGAGTTTTGGGGATGAGATGCCCATTTGACAATGTTACACAGCTGAATAATTGTAGAGGTAGGCCTGCAACTTAGGACCTTCTTATTCCAGAGAGCTGGGCCCACCCTCACTATGCTAGGATAACTCAAAGTACTGAAGAACAGCTACAACTGAGCCCTGAAGGTCAGATCCAAAGAACTATGGCCAAGATCTTGAATGGAAAAAGTCACCGTGTCTTCTTAATTTTCACCCACCCCCCAAAACACGTTGACCTATGTGTGAACACTGGTTCTACCAGTAACTCACTATAAAACTTCAGGCAGATAGTCAAGAGGTTTTGACTTTGCATTATTTAGAATGTTTACTCTACCAACAAAAGGTCAATAATCTGTCAGGCTGATCCCCTATTTTTTTAAATGATTTTATTTATTTATTTGACACAGATAGAGATCACAAGTAGGCAGAGAGGCAGTCAGAGATAGAGGGGGAAGCAGGCTTCCTGCTGAGCAGAGAGCCGGATGTGGGACTCAATCCCAGGACTCTGGGATCATGACCTGAGCTGAAGGCAGAGGCTTTAACCCACTGAGCCACCCAGGCACCCCAGGCTGATCCCCTATTAACTCACCTATACACATATGCCATTCAATTTCAGCCTCCTTGGCATACTCCTTGTTTAACCTTACCAGTAATACTTCCTCTATACTGACACACCTGTCTTTCAAGACACAGGAGAGTTTCCAAAATCTGCTTGAAATTTCTTCTGACTATTCCAGCCCATGCTAATCTCTCGATGTCTACTGACCACTCGCAACATATACGGTTAGCGACACACATCGAAGCACTTGATTCAATAAAATTTTTCCTTAGCAAAGTTGTGCCTTGAAAAAAAAAGTAACTATCTTACATGCTTTAATCTTTGCCTTTGTTTCTTGGCATAGTGCTAAAACAACATCCTGGTAAGACAGGAGATTTCCATCTGAAATCTCCCTGTTATTTTGGAATAGGTAGGAATTGTAGAAAAGTGACAGAACCTGCTCAATGGCTAAAGATTTCTTCATTATGGTTGTAATATGAATTGGGCTTTTCCCTACAAAGTAATGTATGGCTATCTCCATGGTTTCTCAGAAATGAACCCCTAATTTCTGGCTTAACTCCTTGATTTATTACTTTTATCCCTTCACTTATTATACTTGGGTTGAGTATAGATAGCTACTATATAGATAGGCCACTCAATAGATAAACATATTCTCCTTGACAATTCTGTCATAATATTCTTTGACTGATGACCTCCTACCTGCTCAAAAAATAAACAACCATTAACAAGAATGCATTCTACAGTTATTTTCCTAAGAGATACTTCTCTTAGACCTATAAAAGGGCCCACATAAATATTAAATCTAGAATCAACAAACTCATTTATTTTTCACCTTAAATGGATATATATATATATATTTTTAAGGTAGGCCCCATGCCCAATGTGGAGCTCAATGTGGGGCTTAAACTCATGACCCTGAGATCAAGTCCTGAGCTGAGATCAAGAGTCAGATACTTAAGCAATGAGTCATCTGGGTGCTCATGGTTTTTGTTTTATGTTACGAATAAGTGCTCTTTCTAGAAAATTTAGGATAACACAATGAATAAAATAAAAGTCATAACATGGAGGTAATCATTTAAATCACTTTACTACATATGTTCCCAAATACACACACTCACAGTACACCAAACACCAAAATGGGATTATAATATACATATTTTTTCTGTGTCTTCCTTTTTCACTTACTACATAAATGGCATAAAGTTGGCTATAATTCAAATGTTTTTAAAGGCTGAGTTGTGGATATAATCTGTTTTGACATTACACTGTTTTTAAATGTTTTATATCCTATATATGATACGTATTATATTTTTGTGTATTATAAATAAGACAGAAATGGAAAACCTTACTTGGAGTTGACCAACCATGTTTCAGGAGTTGAGAACGCAGAAGTACTGCGAGTCATGGTGATATCAGATACGACACAGGGGTGAGGAGATTGTTTGGAAGGAGAATTAAAATGCCAAGGAGAGTATTTCAGAGTCCATAGCAACAATTTGGGTAAGAGAGGGTAAGGGTTCTTAAATTTATCTTCCTGACTTCCTATAAAATTAGGTGGTTTGGGGAAGGAAAGACAGAGGAAGTTAGAAGATGGGGAAAAAAAAATCATATAGTCACTAGCTTTGGTGATGAACTCATAGTGACAAGCTCTCTGGCCAAGGTTTGCCTCACAGCAGCAGGTACCCCACAGGACAGAGGTCTGAAATGAAGAGGCAGGCATGGGAACACACACACACACACACACACACACACACACACTCACACATACAGAGAGCTTCATGATATGTAAATTTATGAGATTGATAAAATTGCCAACAGAGAATGCACATAAAGAAGAAAAGTAGCCCAAGGACTCCAGTGAAGTCAGAAATTCAGTAAAACTATCAACTCTAATATTATGATTATTTGCTTAGGCTCTCAGTACTCCATGTTGCCCAGTACTATCGTGGCTTCCCACCTATAAAATGTGGATAATCATTACTTGCCACTGGGGATTAGTTGCTAGAATGTTGGCAAGGCACATAGGAAACTTGGGATGGAATACTTCGGACAGATACATTATGTTATTATTATACTCAGCACTATTCTCTTTCTTGTTAGGAGACTGCTTATTTCTCAGCTACCCTAGAACTTTGATGGACTTCTGGGAAGGCAAGCTCTATTCTCCTGCTCTCTGATAGAGTGATAACTGCTAACCTTGTCAGTGAGGCCAAAAGATCCAAAGCCAGGGCATCCCTTCCTCTCCATGGAGGACTCCAAAAGTGGCAGCCATACGACTGCATGGTCTTCACTGGGTGGAGGGCTTTCAGCCTGGTATTTTGTGAAGACTAAGCATCAGAATAAAAAACTGCAAGGGCATCTTAGAGGAACTGGTAGTCTACAATTGTCAGTACAACCTAAGGAGCCAGTCAGTTGGGGAAGGAACACCAGACCTGAATTTATCTTTTCTGCTGCACCCATAGGCTCCATACCTAGGTTGTTCTTCAGAATCATCAGGAAGCCTAATAGATCTGTATGGCCAGCGCCATGTAACTAAAGAGAAAGACAAGCAAACCCAAACAATTTTGGCTAAAGTATTATGTTTAGTTTAACTGCACGTTTTCAGGAAAAGGGATCCTTTCAATACCTAAGTTTTACTTTGCTTGAGTTTGAAGGGTTTAGAGAAAGGAATATAAAAAAGAAAGAGAATGATCAATTAATAGAGATTTATTGGTTTGTCTAAAAAAAATGTCTGTTTAAAATTTCTTTAGGGTGCCTGGGTGGCTCAGTGGGTTAAGCCTCTGCCTTCAGCTCAGGTCATGATCTCAGGGTCCTGGAATCGAGTCTCGCATTGGGCTCTCTGTTCGGCAGGGAGCCTGCTTCCCTACCTCCTCTCCCTCTGCCTGCCTCTCTGCCTACTTGTTATCTCTCTGTCAAATAAATAAATAAAATATTTTTAAAAATAAAATAAAATTTCTTTAAATACCTTAGAAGCCTTATTAATTGATCACTCATCTATTTTTGCAAAGTACTGATGAGGCCAAAACAACACACACACACAAAAACCACACTTTTCCCCAAATCACAAGGGCATTCTCTACCACCTTGCCTGCCAGATAAAGCTGAGTGTCAGGAGAGCTAAACATCTGGGTAGGAGTAAGATAAAAATATCTGGGACGTCACCACCATATGTTGCAACAAAATGGCCAGCCCCATTCATCCAGGCTTTGTTTATGCTTTATATTAATGGACCCAGTCAGGGTAACCAGGCAGCCAACTAGCAGCATATGTTGCTCACACTGTGGCTGCCTTGATTCCATTTTCAGAGGCAGTGCATGGCTAGACATCACCCTCCGCACTCAAACAACTTAGCCATGACAGCACCAGGCACTTGGTTCAACTCCTGGATGTTGAGACATTCACTTTACCTGCTTAATGAATAGAAGCGTTTTGATCTGATCTAATGTTGACGTTTTTTGACGAGTTCAGGAAGAATAGAGGGGGAGGGGCAAGGGAAGGGTTTACTACTGTCTTATCTATATTGGTTTATTAGACATTCCTCAGTTCAAACTTTCCGTTAGTTCCCCAGAGCTTACAGGATAAAGTCCAAGCCTTCACTGTAAGATTATGGCAAGGACGCTGGTTTCTACATTGAATAAAATGTGAATCAATCAAGTTTTTTGAGCGGAGGAGACACAGACTCTGATTTATAATGAGGAGAGTGGAAAGGAAGAGGGGGGGGGAAACATCCAAAGATCCAGACATATTTTGCCTTCACTTTGCTCTTTATCCGTACCTCTCTCTGCTCCCCAGCATTAATTACGATTAAATGTGTGTCTTCACTGCCCCTAATATCCTTAATATGCTATGCTCGTCCCTACACCCCAAATTGGTTCCTCTTTTTCTTTCTATCTGAAAATGCTTTCCTCTGTGTAAACTCTATTCATCTTTAATTGTTCAGCTCAAACTTTCCTACCTAAAGAAAATGTTATCTTTCCATTTCATCCTTGGAATATTTGTAGATGATAATCACCTTCACATCTTGTGTATTGGTCCCTCACAAATAATGGATATTGTAATCCAGACTGTATGGCTAACACAGACAAAAATTTGATATTCTCATGTATTCGGGAGACTAACAATGATAATAATTAGACATAAACAGAAAGCTTTGACAAGTCCCTAAGAGGGTTTTGTTTTTTTTTTTTTTAAAGATTTTATTTATTCATTTGACACAGAGAGATCACAAGTAGGCAGAGAGGCAGGCAGAGAGAGAGAGAGGAGGAAGCAGGCTCCCCGCGGAGCAGAGAACCCGATGCGGGACTCGATCCCAGGACCCTGAGATCATGACCTGAGCTGAAGGCAGCGGCTTAACCCACTGAGCCACCCAGGCGCCCCCCTAAGAGGGTTTTATAGATTCATTGATTCATTCATTCATTCAAACTTTTAATAAGAGTGTATATAAAAACTGTAGGGTTAAAGGCACATGCAACATGGGCCCTGTCCAGGGGAACATCAGTCTAAAAAAGTAGGAATACGATTTGAGGAACAAAGATGAACTTCTTGGTTACAGAAAAAGCAAGGTCTAGGAGAAAATGCTCTGATCAAGGCACACCAGGATGGCAGTAAGTAGCTGGACAGAATCTGTCCCACTAGCATCTCTCCTGTTCTGCTTTTAGAGCCTGGCATGTGAGCACAGGAGGAAAAGCTCTATCCAAATGCTTCATGGCTCCATAGAGTTACTGCAGACTGAATGCAACGGTGAAGTAAGTCTTTAGTGCTCGGAAGGGAAGAGGCCAAGGCACAGCCTGCCAGAGGCTGTCCGAACTAACCCACTAGTAGAGCAGCAGACGGTGGCAGTAACAGATGCACAGTGCCAAACCCCAACACAAGGAAGAGCAGCGCTGTGAGCAACTGCCCCATGAGGGCTCTAGCTACAGCTGGAGTTTTCAGCTGACGTTGTAGAGTTCTGGCTGCCGGCGCTGAAGGAAGTGCTCACTGAGAGACAGCCTCTGGGAGAGGTTGCTAGAGGTGTAAGAGAAGGGAAGAAAGGCTCAGACCTTTGAGGTCAGAGGAAGTTTGGGATTGGCAGTTACAGAGCATGAGGAAGGGCTGCCCACTTTCAATCCAAACCATTCAAGGATGAACAGCTGCTGTGGCTAGGAGGCAGGGTTAGTCTTTTTTATTACCTTTTAAACATTGAGTTCAGCTTTTTCGATGGTGTTTTCTTTTCTTTTCCTTTTCCTTTTTTTTTTTTTTTTCTGGAAACCATAGAAAATCACAGTCTCCCAGCTAATAATGGAATCAAGAACTGAATGGTGCTTATTACCTAAGGATCTTTCTTTTCCCACACTAAAAGAAGTGGCCCAAGCCAATGATTCAGTGAACCTGCATGACTGTTTTACCTACACTGTAATCCTAGATCTCAGTGTTCTGTGCCATTAGTCCATTTTCCTCAGGGAAACCACAGTGCAGTATCTAAGTCAGAGCCCATGTCTCTACTCAGGACATGCTAATGACTTCCCCTTTTCTTGGGAGTAGAAGGCAAAGCCCTTACAGTGGCCTTCAAGACCCCAGACTCTCCAAGCTTCACTGTACACCTGTCTTTCCTCTGGCGGTTCTCCCTTTAGCTCATTCTGATCCTCCTGATTGCAATGACCTACCTACTGCTTCCTGAATCTAGGCAGGGCCCCACTTCAGGGCCTTTAAACTTCTTGTTTGCTTTGCCTCAGATACTCTTCCCCAAGCTGCCCAAAGCTCACTTTCTCATCCTCAGCGAGGATTTTCTCAAGGGTCACCTTTTCAGTAGATCTTCCTTAACCGTCCTTAAAAACAAAAACAAAAGCTATAACCAACCCCCCCCCCAAATTCTTCCAACCTTTTTGTCTCCTTTTTTCATCTCCAAGCTCAGAGTCTTTACTTCATTTTTGCATTCTGTTTGTCCCGGGTACTCCTCCGCTAGAATTCGGGCTGCAGGAGGACAGAGAGTTTTGCTATTGTGTTCACTGCTGTGTCCTCCGTGTCAAAGATAAAACCTGGCTAGCAGTAGCCATCCAGTAAAGGTACTGAATAAGCGAACAGATGTCTTATTGATCTGACCAGAGACTTCCAACTTGGTGAGAAAAACATTTTGTCCATTTTTTTTTAACTTTTTTTTTTTAAGATTTTTTAAAAATTTATTTGACAGAGATCACAAGTAGGCAGAAAGGCAGGCAGAGAGAGGAGGAAGCAGGCTCCCTGCTGAGCAGAGAGCTCGATGCCGGGCTCGATCCCAGAACCCTGAGATCATGACCTGAGCCTAAGCAGAGGCTTAAGCCACTGAGCGACCCAGGCATCCCATTTTGTCCATCTTTTATGTGTCTTGTGTGTTCCACCATGGTTCACATAAGGATGCAGCCAAACCCATCACCCACGTATGGAGTCCTTACCCAGCCAGGTAATATTCTTAAATCATGGTTTTTAACTATTCATAATTTACCAAATAAAAAGAAGAAACTGATGTATTCTTATTTTACTTTTGTCAAGACCATCTTAATGATCAAAGTAACAAGCTTTTATAATTTTTATTCATATACTTTCGAAATCAAGTTGGGATCAAAATGATCCAAGTTCTTCAAACCTACAGGGTTCTATTACAGACTGCTATCTTTTTATTCCTAGAACTCAAGTAACGAAAAAACTTGAGACAACGAATGGCAAAGAAACACAGAATGCATTCGTTACAGGACTTGCTGAATTTATAAAGAAAGGGAATTAGGTACAGAATTAAATGATATTTATTAACTTCCCACTAGGAGTCCTAGGGCCTGTTGCATACATTATCCCATTTATTCTCGCAATACCTCTCTAAAGTAGCGACTGTTATAATATTTAAAAACACAATAAGAAATTAATAGGCTACCAATAACAGCTAGTTACATGGTAGAGCCTTATCCAGCAATCCACTAGACCAGGATTTGGCAAACCATGGCAGTGGGCCAAATATGGCCTGTTGCATGTTATTTAAATTTAAAAAAAAAGTTTTATTTGAATACAAGCATACCTGTTTGTTTATGTATAACTGATGGTTGCTTGAGCACCACAATGTCAAAACTGAATTGTTGCAATAGAGACTATCTGGCCTGCAAAGTTAAACTTACTTACTGTATGACTCTTTACAGGACATGTTTTCCAAACCCTATACTTGACTGTAAGCTGCATGAAAACACGGATGTTGTTTGTATGTTCTCTACTTCATTCCTAGCATCTAGAACGTGGCCTGGCGTAGAATATGTGCTGAAGATTTTTGTTTGTTTGGTTGGTTTTTCTTTTTAGTGAGCAAATCAATGACTCCAGATCTATGGGACCCCAAATCACAAAATCTTCATTTTAGTCTTCTTTTTTTTTCTTATACATTTTTTTTCCTCCTAAGTTACAAATGGGTTTTCTATAAAGATCTGGTGAAACAAGGATCCCATAATATTTAGAAGGGACTTACCAAAATATAATTAAAGTAGAATATGTATATGGATACTCTGGCTTCAACTGCAAACCTGGCAATGATTAACAGAAGTCCGGGATAATAGTCTACCTTTGGTGAATTTCATATGTCCTCATGCCTTTAAAATTCTATTGTGCTCTTGAAAAGTAACTTGAAAGACATGGAGGATTTCCATATTCATTCTCTATTGATGATGTCTTAATCCACCTGCCTTGCTTTTCAAGTGATAGAAGGATTTTTCTATTGAGGGGTATTATTTATTCATACAGAGTAATAAAGATATTAATAAATGGCAATTATATTATAGCTCTTGCTGTGATCTGAAAATCCAGCTGTGTTCTCTCCACCTTCTGCATAGCTAAAAATAATAGATGCTGTACAACTCCGCCAACAGTTCTGCTGATGACGCACCAGGCTGAAGGGAGTCTGTTCCTCTTGTACACAGCTGCAATCTCTTAGCCAGTAGAGTTTTTTTTTTTTTAATTGTTTTTTTGTTTAGATAAGTGCAGCAAATAGATAAGATAGGTTTGCTCAGATTTCCTGTTTGAACAAGGTGATTCTTTGACTTTGTATTCAAGTCATTAAACTCACTATTTCCTAACATTTATGGGAATGGCTTACCTACCAACAGGTGATATCAAAAAAGGCCAGTTGGCTTCACTTAGTAATGTCTGAAAGCTTCAAAGAAACTATAACAGAAACTGTTGTTTTCATTAACCCAGGTTGTACTCCTCCTCCTTCTGAAAATAGCACTTCTATTTCCACTGGGGCAGCGATCTTCCTCTGCCTTTCCCCTCAGTCATTCTAATGAGTTTGACGTCACTGTAGTCTCCAAGGAATCAGTCCCTCATCCAGTTGTCATCTGCCGCAGGATTCCATTCTCACAACTTCAATGATTGTATCAGTGGCAAATGGATGACCCACATTGGGCCACTGAGTGTCAGATCTTGTATATTTGCTCAACTGCCATTTGGGGGTTGCAAAGTTGGGGTAACTTCAGAGCTGTTCGCAGTCAATTTGCACATTCTCAGGGAGAGATGGTTTGAGGGTTTGAGTTTAAAGCCAGCTTAGAAACCAACTGGTCTAAAAGATGAAGAAAGCAAAATAATGATTTCTGGTAACCTAGTTTGAGTTGTTAGAACCAAGGGTGCCTGAAGTTGTATCTCCAGACTATTTATTTTTGTGACACAATAAACTCTCTCTTTTGCTTACAGTGGGTTGAGCTGGGTTTCTACCATTTGCAACCCAAAAAGCCTTTACTGATTTAGAAAATGGATTCATTTGAGGATTTATCTTTCTGGAGAGTTCAAGTGTTTAAAAAGGGCACCATTTAGAATTGAACAAGAACTAAATTTGGAGTCAGAAAACCTCAATTCAAATTGTATCCTTTCAATTATCTGAGTCTTATTGAACTCATTTCTGAGGAAGCTATAATAATATCTGTGCCTGCCTATATTATAGGCTTGTTGTGAAGATCAAATGAGACAATGAATGTAAAACTTTTCCAGAAATTGAAAGTGTTGTGTAAAAATAATGATGGATCCATTTTCTGGAAAAAAAAATTTAGTGCCCCATTGTGTTTCATAACAAGATGAATTATCTACTCTCTCTTCAATAAAAGAGTCATTACAGGAGTACAAAAAACCTCATTATGAAGTTACTAAGTGTATGAATTTGACTCTTGTCACGAGTTCTTAGGGAAGTTTTATGGCAAGGGCAAGAAAAGCTGAGTAAATATCAAGTGTAGGATCCAGGTGAGGACATGATTTATTCACTCATTCAGAAAACATTTATAAGTACCAACTACCAAGTCAGGTACTAAAAACGACCCTAGAGATTCAGACAGCAAAAACACTCCAGGTGCAGCTGGGGAGATAGACCAATATATAAATAACTGAAATGTGGTAAGATAAATGCTATGATAGAGATAAGGATCAAATACTATAGAAGCAAAGAAATGGAATCCACTATCGATGCTTAAAGCAATTGGGGAAAGTTTCAGTAAGAACTTGACCTTTAAGCTCTGTCTCAAGGGATAAAATACAGTGCCCCTGGGAGACAGAGTTGAAGGGTATTCTGAAAATTTTAGACCTAAAGGTGACTATGGAGATCAAATAAGCTTTGAGCAACAGATATGATACTGAATTTCTGTTGAGAAAATTTGTATTTCAATTTCAGTTCTGCTGATAACTCACCATGTGACCTTGCTAAGGCTACCTCATTTCTCAGATCTTACATCTCAATTTAGGAAGGAGGGAGGGTCAGTGACCATTAGTATATGTTCCAACTCAAAGAGCCCATACCATATGTCTGAAATCCCACTTTACAGCAAAATCCCGAGATCTAAAAAAAGTAATTTGCCCAAAGAATGGATATGAATATAGAAGGCAAGAATGACTCCAGTCATAAACTCCAATGTAAAATTGCTCTATATGTTCAAAGTTATTGCATTTGAAATGAATTGTTACATATTTAATTTCTTCCCAAGTATTTTTGTAATTGGCAGCCAGAGACTCACTAGAAGGGTTGGTTAAGCCTGATGAGCAATCAGGCATCTGGCTGTAGTCTGTACTTTGTATACTTCTAGAGATAAAGGGAAGAACAGCAATTGTCTACTGTACCAGGAAATTACACCTTTGCAATCTGCCACCATAGGACTCTTCCCAGAAGTTGGGAAAGATCACACACCTGTGAAAACAAACAAGGAATTTTCCTGAATCTATGCCTAAAACTCCATGTGTCAGAGCTGTGGTTATGACTATTAGCAATATAGAACTCAAGCAAATTATTGTGCCTGGTAAGAAGCTTCAACTTTCAAATAGGCATACTCCTACAACAACTTTGTTTTGTCTTGCCAAATGATGTCAGGGATAAAAATTCTATTTATTCATATATCATCTAGGGAAAATGTTCTCAAAACTGGGCATCAACACCTTCCCAGTCTCTCAAAACTCATCTCCCCCATGGCCAGTTGGCCATTCCCAGTATGAGGAGGCAAATAAGTTTTTACACAGCTCACTAAATATTAATTAAACTGAAGGGTTACCATTTTATTCCTAATGAACACCTATGGGATGCACATTGCTAAGGCAACGGCAAATAGCAGAAAAATGAAAATTGTTGTCTAGCACACTGTTCTGCCAGCCATCTTTCCAGTGCCAGTCTCATTTTGAGAATGAATATATTCTATGCATCATTAACCAACCTTCCCCATTAAATGGCACATCGGTATTGTTCATTTAAAAGACACAATATACAAAAATCTGAAATTCTATATGTTATAAAATTTATATTATAAAGGGGTTCATCTCCTAACAGAGATTTTCAGTTGAATTCCATTCAATACAACAAATTCTGCTTAAAGCCTTACTGTGGGAGAAACATTTAGGGAGGCCTTACTGGGGATAAAAGGATGAATAATATTAGCTAATATTCATTGACTTTTCCAGGCCCTATTGAAACACTTTACATCAATTAATCTAGTCTTACCATCAACATTTTTTTTTTTTTTTTCAGATGGGAGAACTGAAGACCCAGGGCTACAAAAATTTCTCAAAGTACAGAAGTAGTAAACGACAAAGCCTGGAATGAAAGCAGGCAGGCTAATAGCAGAGTTCATTCTCCTAAATCCTCCCTTCACATTTTCAAGTACTACTGTTATAATGATTTTAGAATTATAAAATTCAGGACTGCCTTGCCTAACCATTCCTCAATGGGTATCTTGTAATTAATAAATGTGTTGAATTTAACTAAACTAAGTAATCCTATCCGATGTCAGTTACATAGATAGTGACAATAAAACCATAATAAAAAGAAAAGAATAATTCATGCTCTCTCTCTCATTTGCCTAGTTTTTTTTGTTCGTTTGTACGTGTTTTGTTTTTAGGTGGATTTATTTTTCTGGATTATTTCACTTTAGATCAAAGGACCATTGCTAATATCAACCTAACTTTATACGTATGGTATGGCTCTCTCAACAAATCAAGGGTCTTATTATTTGTCTGTGTTTTTACTGAGGCATGAACAAAAGAATGTCACATATGGCTTGAGAAATTACTGTTAAATTCTAAAGCTAAGACTCAGGAAAATTGTGTTGTTTGCAAAGTAAGCAGAAAGATCTGGAACTTTCGATATTTTTCCCATCTGAGCCAAGCTCTCTGCCTACAAGTGAAGACTTCTACATGAATTTCAACCCTTTCTCATGTGGAGAATGTGGTTTTCCCTTGGTGGGTTTGCAATATGAACTTGCCTGCTGAGGATCCATACCTTGGCAAATGCATTCTAGACATTTCGGCAAAGTTACTGCTGTCTCAATACCACAAGGCCCTACTTAACTGACTGAAATGCCTCTAGAAAATCCACAAGAAGCGAGAGACATTTCACTTAAAGCTCCAGCAGCTTTTGGTCTCTATTTCTCTTCATGTCCTAAGCATTCCTCTCTAATTATTCCAAATATTGGAGTGGGTCTTTATGTTTGTTTGCATTTGCAACTCACTTAAGTATAGAAAACTAACAAACAAAAACAACTAACAAAATAAACAAACAACTCTAGGCCTTTTGGATTTTTTTTTTTTTCCTTTTAGATTTTTAAAGTCAGGTCCCTTTTCTTAAATATACAGGGGAAATCCCTTCTTTTTAACTCCCATTTACTATCATGGAGTCAAAAAATACTTAACATAGGTTCCTAGTGATTACTTAATCCAAACTTTTATTTTAAATGGTAAAACTGAGACCTCAAAAGTCAAAGAAATTGCCCCGGGTCATTTGTTTAGTTAACAGCAGAATTAAGTTTTGACAAGTAACTTCCTAGCCAGTTGCTTATGATGTAAAATTATGTGTCTGCTTCCATGAAGACAAGTTCTGCTGTGGACGTGAAAAGGGAGTAATACTTTGAGCTAGCATAACTCTGATGCTTTTAGCATTCTTACAGTGGCATCACTAGTGAAAAGGGAGCAGCACTATTTTGAAATTATGGATTTGAGCAAAATAGATACACTAGGTACTCTTGAGAAGAGAAAGCAAACAGCAAAGTTCAATGAAAGATAATTATCTGGGGATATATAGATACAGATATATTTATGTAAAAATATAGTTTCATCTAAGGAGTAAATCCTCAGAAGTCACCCTTCGAGACCTGAGGATGATGAAATTCAAGTTTAATCTCCACTTTGGCATTTACCTTGGGTCTTCAATAAACGTTAGTTAATTATCCTTAAAAGCATAGTCTTTTTAGATTGGGCATTATTTTTACACGCTTCACTAACTGTATTCATCATCAGGAATAAAATAGCACCACTAACATGTTGTCATAGCAATCTTCCATTATTCTAAGTGTGCAGATGTAGGACAAAGGTCATGAAGAAGGCCTCTTCATAAAATCTGTCCTTCCCTCCCCTAACTCTTCTTGTCTACATTTATGCTTGGTTCATTAATATATATGATCTTCATGCTGGGTAGTGATAAGAGGCAAGTTATTGATGCAAGTGAACTTCCAGGTCATAGTTTTTATGTCTATGTGCTAAATATTTTGATTGCTCATTAGGATTAAACAAACACATATATATCTCTGTTTCTTCTATTTTTTTTTTTTAAGTGCTAGAAGTTTAGTAAGTGAAGATACAGGAAAAGCTCTCATGAATGAGAGGGGTTTCAGCAGGATTGCCCTCTCTGTCTATACTAGAAGAAGATAAAGAAGTATATATAATATATATATACACATATATAACAATATAGCTATATAATATAAATACTTATTATTTAAAATATTATTATTGATGTAGATACAAATATTAGCTACAGATACAAAAGAAACAAGGGTCCAATGATTTATGTGATTTGTCCAAACTTATTCTTCCAAACTGAGACAAAATAGGTTTTCTGATGAATACGTAAATAAGACCATGGTGATAGTTCCCTAGTATGGTAAAAACTTAGTATAATCATTTAGCTACGGCCAGCCATTATATTGTGTATTATATTACTCAAATATTATAGTTATAAGGCCATAAATCATTCTTCAATATATCTACATGTTGAAATCACAGAAAGTATGTTCTTCAACTACAATGGAGTTAAATTAGAGATCAACAACAGAAAAAGTTTTGAGAAATTCACAACTATGAATTTTCTTCAAAGAATTAATGAGTCAAAGAAAAAAAATGACAACAAAATTAGCAAAAACTTTGAGATAATTGAAAATGAAAACAACACACCGGAAGAATGGGATGCAGATAAAACAGTGCTCGGAGAGAAGCTAGATATAAATGACTGTATATATACGATATATACCAAATCAGTAGCTTAACTTAATACTTAAAAAAAAAAATACAAAAGGAAGATCAAACTGACCTCAAAGTAAGAAGAAAAAAGAAAGTAATAAAGATTGAAGCACAAATAAATAAAATAGGTACTCAAAAAATAATGGAAATAATAAATGAATCAAAATCTAATTCTCTGAAAAAGATACCAAAATTGACAAAAAATGTATTCAGATGACGAAGAAAAAAAGAGAAAAACCTCATATTATTAAGCAGAAATGAAAGAGGGACATCACTAGCAATCTTAGACAAATAATAAGGATTTTAAGGAATTAAAAAAAAATCCCCATGAAGAAAAACCTAACTCCATACCACACATTGAAAGAAAAATTAATACCAACTCAAATAATATGAAACTTACAAAAAAATGCAAGGAGAGGAAACATTTTCATCTCACTTTATGATTCCAATATTATCCTAATACCAAAACCTGGAAAGTTACTCCAAGGAAAGAAAATTATATACCAATATCTTTTCTAATAAAAGAAGAATAAAGATTTCAACAAAATACTAGCAAATCATACCCAGAAACAAATAAAATTGTTTATACTTGTATATTATATGAAATGCCCAGAATAAGGGAATCTATCAAGGAAGAAAGTAGATTATTTGTTACCTATGATTGGGTGTTTGGTGGGGAATAAGTGTTAATGGGTGCAATGATTCTTTTAGGGGTGATGCAAATTCAAAATTTAGATATAGGTGATGTTTGTATAACTCTGCAAATGTGCTAAAGCCACTGACTTGTGTATTTTAAATGAGTAAATTTTATGACATGTGAATTATATCTTAATAAAAATGTTTAAAATATTATAGCTATAAACAGCAAAAACCTCTAGTAATAGTATGGTTATTCTTCAATGAATAGTGCTAAAAAGGAGGACTTTTGAGACTTATTGGCTCTTTTATGTTTAACATTTTATTCTCTGACTTAACTGCTTTCCTTGGAAAAATCTCTCCCTATTTTTTACAATATAATTATGAAATAATCACTAGGTAGCATTCTTTTTGCTTAGACAAGTGAGAGTTCGTCACCAACACCTATAAGACAGTTGTAACGCTCATGTGTAACTCACCATAGTGAAAACACTATTCTTAATAATACTTAGTGATATCTCTATAATATTATCATGCTTACTGACTTGTGCTCTCCTATCTTTTCTAATGTGAGAGAGAGAAAGATTAAGTCACAGCTACAGGAAACATTTTGAAATATTTTAAATATTTAAAAAATTTCCTTTAGCACTTCTACTTTCTCATCTACACTAATAATATCTGTTACCTGAGGAGTGTTAGGAAGAGATTTCTGACCATCTCTTTAACTTACTTGCTTTACCCTATGGAACAAAATAATTTTCCTGAAAGGTAAGAATGGGAGAAAGAACTTGTGCAATTCAGCGTTCCTTGGTTTTCCCTTATGGACTCGCCTGCCCTGACATTGTATGTATTCTTTTTTTTTTTTTTTTTTAATCTTGTTTCAATGTGGTAAACACACTCAGGTCCAGACTTATGCTTGTCTTCTGTATAAATACCTGAATACTCATCCCTCTCTAATCCTGGTATTGGGGTTCACTGTAATGAAGCAAATATTTAATTTTTACCTTTCCAGATACATATCTAATTAGTAGATTCCTTCTTGTATAAACTGCTCCAAGGACTGGAGTGAAATATAAAGACATTTTTACAAAATCCATGTGTTTATTCTCCAATGTAGCTTTATCAGTAGTAAAGCCGATATTTGATTTCAATTTAAATTCTCAAGTGATTCCAGACTTGGAGGGATAAAGTGTGATGCTATTCACTATCCTCTTAAACAGGAACCTTGTGTCAGAAACAGCATAAACCTTTGGGTATATTGGGCATGGGAAGGTCACCTGTCATGTGTATCACAGCAATAAAAATGGAGCGTAACTGGCTTTAACAGGTTGTCCACACTCGTAGAAAAGTGAGTTACTTCCAAAAGGACACCAGGTGACAAATTCATGGCCTCAAATACAATTTACCTGGACCATAGGGGAAATATAATACTCCTGAAGCCTGCCTCCCACAGTGGAACCATGCAGACTGTCATTTGAACAGTATGGCTACTGCCTTTGTACAAAATGAGGTACTCACTCGTTCCAGATGGAAACAAGCAGACCCGCTGCTTCTGTGTCCATCCTCAATCCTAACTGTGTCCCTGCTCTCCAAGGATAGGCATCCATCTGTCCAGAATTATTTAACCAGAGTTTTGCTTTGAGGCAGGAAGCCGGGCAACATGGCCAGACTTATGTAATCCTCCCAAAGTGTATTTCTACCCCATTTATTCCAGTGATAGGTTTGCGATTCCCTAAGAGCGGAAGAGAAGGTAAAATGGGGGAAAGATGGCTTCCCATTTCCCACGTAGTTTGTATTCCATGCCTGAATTGTTCATCCGTTCTTATTCTCTTTTCCCTGAGTCCTAATTTCATTTTACATTCCCATGACAGAGAGAAAAAGGTCCGTTCTATCACCTTTCTTCAGGCATATTCTCTTTTTGCGGACACTGTTGCCTCCAGAATTCATCCAAACCTTGTATGAGGCTCTCTCCTTTAAATGTCCCTTTGCAACCCTTGGTATTGTGACATTGGTACTTATACCTCAGACCTGTAATTGAAATAAATAGTGCAGAACTGCATTTTGGCCATATATATTTTTTTCTCTGTGCTGGCCAACTCATTTTATCTGCAAGTTTTAAACTGCATGGAGATGAATATTAATGGCCATATTAGTATGTAAAGGTGGTACAGAGGTTGATGCATGGTAAATGCTCTAACTAGGATGTGTGGAATTGCCTATCTCTGAGAAGTCCATGCTCAGTACCTAACTAGGCACTCTCGAGACCTACATCTTTCACTTTTATTCTGCTGGTATATGACCTCCTCTCATTTGAGAGGCTATCTGGGGAAAATGTTCACCACCTATACGAATGAGCCTAGCTCTTCCCTTTAAAGAAATATAAATCATCAGCTATGGATTGATAGAAATTTGAGAAAAAATACTAACACTAAAGAAAACTCTCCAGATGAACAAATGGTATTAACCCAGGATAAAGTTTAATTTAAATTAATATGATCTATATGTATATTATGGCAACTTATTAAAAGCAATGTAAGAGATCCTATGATTCTAAATCATGATTATCAAAAATTTTTAACAGAATCCTGAACATGATTACTAAGCTGGAGATCTGAAAGATAAAAATCAAGAAAAACTTCCTGATTTAGAGCTAAAGAGAAAAGGGATAGAAAATATGGCAGAAGTTAATTCAGAAGAAGTATAGAGCTAAGGGCTGCACAGAACATTTGATGGAGTCTCACAATGGAAGAAATGACAAAGGGAAAGAAATAATAATAGAAGAAAATCCCATTTTCAAGACTGAAATATTCTCTCCAGTATCCAATAGTATCAAGAAAAGCAGATCTGTACCTACAGCTATGTTGGAGAAATGTTAGTATTTTAAAGATAATTTTCAAAAGATAATTTTCCAAGCTTTTTTTTTTTTTTTTTGCTTTTTATCATTTTATTAGTACTGCTCTGCCTTTGAGAGATGGCTCTTTAGACCCTCCTTTATTGAGTAACATTATGAAAAATTGGATTCCTCTGGGCACATAGATGTGAGAGGAGACTTCTGAGATCCTGCTCTTAGAGAGAATATTGTGGGACATAGAGGGTGAAGGAAAGGTCTTGCAGCCTTGTAAAAAAAAACGATTAACTTGAAAAATCTTAAAAGATGCTATGGATGCTAGAGGAGAGCCGTGCACGGCTTTCAAAGTTCACAAAACGAATTTGAGAAGTCTACAGAAAAATGTTAAAAAGAATGGAAAAAGCACAATAAAATAAATGACATGTTGATAGAGATGAAGCAGAAAACACTCAGAAAGATTGTACAGGACAATTAGAGAACTACAGAAAGCTATCCTTAATCAGAAAGTGTGCCAAATGTGTGTGTATGTGTGTGTGTGTGTGTGTGTGTGTGTGTATATATATATATATATATATATATATATATATATATATATATATAAAATTAGGAGAAGAAAGGGTCCTAACTATGATGAAAACACATGTGTCTATTAAAAAGAAAAAAAAAAACACACAATCAGCTTAGTGTTGCCTGCTACTAGATTTAGGACCTCCTTCAGGGCAGGACAGTCACATGCTTTATGCGCCCCAGGTATGTGAACATTGAGCAAACGTGAATGCCCCCGAGGCATTTCTCAGTTCAACTGATCTAAATCAGACTTCCTCTCTTATGGCCATTCTCTTGGGTATATCCCTGTATCTGGCCTAGCAAACAAAAATGAGAGTTAAAAATTCAGTTCTTTTATACTCTGCAAGCAGAGAATCACCCAAAGTTGTTATTCCTCTCTCTTCGGGGAAACTTCAATCCAGTCTTCTATCTCCATTGTCCTAGCTTGGGCACTAATTATTAACCAAAGGACTGCTCCAGGAGAATCTTAGCTGGTCTCCCTTCCTGATGCATCTCTCTCTTTGATGAAATCCATCACATATATCAATATTTAATACTGTGCAGTAAAACACAGAAGTTTGACGCTGCATCTTATTGCGTAAATCATTATTTTTCTTTACAGTTCTCTATTCTCCTTTCCTCCTACCACAACATAACTCACAATTTTTAACCTATCCATGCTGCTAGGTAAAACAAAAATTACGTTTCTCCTTCCTTTTTACACATATATGTTTTGGCCAAAACAATGTTACACCAAAGTGGTTGTATAACTTCTAGGAAATAATAGGTAAAGAACAGAGAGGATTAAATGTTCTAAGCCATATGTTGAGGATGAAGAAGTTGGGTTCTTAATGACGGTAGAATCCTCATTACAAGCCATGCACTGTCTACGTTTATGTGCAGAAGAAAAAGACTTCTATAATATTTCAACCATTATAATTCTGGGTTTTCTGTTATTCATAAAAAAAAATTCACTAAAACCTAATATACCCACTAAATAATATCAGACTTCTTCAGTGACCATCAAGGCTGCTCATAATGTGTCTAAAACCTGTTTTCTAATGTTGTATCCTACTACATTTAGCCATATAACATGTATTCTTGCCAGTGCAAACATTTATCATTTTCTCGAATCCTTCCATTGTCCATAAAGTTTTCCTATTTCCTCCACCATCTTTCTTCTCTGCCCACTTCCTCTCCAAGCCTTTGGTTCACCCATCATGCTCAGGTTCAGTGGGTAAACTCAGGAAAAATGAAATAGCTTCTCTTATTTAAATTTGGTTTCTTTTGTATACATCAGTTTCAACAACACACCAAAAGTTAAGAGATACAGAATTCCCAATCACTTAAAAAACCTAAAAATCCCATGGAACATCAACCTAACTAAACCATTGCTATATTTAATATATTACCTTTATTTGGATTCAAAGAATAAGAAATGAGAGGTAAGTTTACACCTTTTTTTTTTTTTTTGCTTGTTTGTTTGTACATCCTATTACAATATGTCTTTCTAAGAATGGTTATAATTTATTAGTATGTGTTTTGGAATCTCATAGGTAGGAAGATGAAAACAGCCTAGATAAACAGACACATATGCACATAGATGAAAGCACACATACAGGTGTGCAAAATATGAATGTCTTATACTCTTCATAGTAACTGCTTCTAGATCTGGGAAGACCAGATATTGAATATATTTTTTGTGACCTTTTCCACTCCATATACATATACACAATCACCGACATCTATTTGTAAGTGTTCTCTTATTTGGTGTTTTAGTACTAACTTCCTGTTACTATTGAGGCCCAATTCAAAATTTGATGAATACATACCAATTACATCCAATTTGGAAGCCTTACGCAATTCACTTTAAAAGATCTATCACTTTCATTGGCACTCATTTGCAGCATCATTGTACTCTGTCTCATCTGCTAGAGCGGAGACTGTCAGCACTCAGGAATCTGTCAGGCCGCTCAAGGGTGCCCATCTCAATCAGAGGGGAATAATGACAAAAGGAACCATTATGCCTCATTAAATGATATTACAGACACTGCCGTGCTCTAATCTGTAATTGAAAATAATTTCAAAATCACACAAAGAATGGCCTCCTGTGAATTTTCTAACACCTTCAAATCCAGACCCAGTTTCAAGACATTTAATCATTACATTATACAGTCAATCTATCCAAGCCAGAAAAGCAGTGTCTCTCCATTCTTTGAGCTGGAGCAGATACATTAGAGACAAAGCAGAAGCATCATAAGAGAAGAAAAATGGTGACTCACAAAGCTCTACTTGGGAGTTAGAATTTAGGAAGAACATTGCTGCCATAGACTAATGTCCACTTCACGACACTGTCACAATGAGAGGTCCCTGTTACTGGTGCTACAGAGTAAGACAAGACACCTGCCGGTGTCCTGACTGACCTTTGACCTTCTGAATTGTTGACGCCTCCTGAAAGTTAACACAGAGCTTTGGCCTGAAGTTTGTATTAAGCCTGCAAGGAATGTTGAGGACTGGAGATAGACAAAAGGCTTTCACTGTCTCTGGCGGACAACCAAATTTCTTATAGCAACAATGCACTTTCTCAGGAAGAAAAGCTTAAAAAAAAAAAAAAAAAAAGCAGCAGAGCAGTAGAGCAGTAAGCCAGTTGCAGTAGTCATTTCTACAATTGGAGTATCTGGGGTGGTTTACTTTTCTTTTTAAAAAAGTCTCAATCCTACTTTCCTCCTGGAAGTGGTCTGTAGACTCCGTGGGACCAACTACAGCAACTCCAATTCCATTTCACTCCATCTTATATTATTTGAGCCAATACCGGCCATCAGACACTGTGCTTCGGGTTGGCTGTAGGTGGTCACTCTACTATAAAAGCAAACATCTGAAGGAAGGGGGAGGGTAATAGGATGAGGTTGGGACTGAGGAATGCCTTTGCTTGAAATTAAAATCTCCTCATGACACAGACCAGAATTAAAATTAAATAGTGATGATACTGGAAAGCACGTTATGCTCTTAGCTACCAACATAGAAAAGGTAGAGAGAAAAAGGACTTCAGTGAAATTTCTTTAAGTGGTATCCAGACAAAGAATATCTTCATCAGTTGAGATCATATTCTGGGTGGTTTGGAGGGAATTTCTTCTATTATCATGCCTTATGCATCAACCAGAGCCTAAAGAAAGTGTGTATTCTTCAGTCCACAGTCATACCACATTTTAAATACACCTATAGTAAGCTGCGGTACAATCAGTTCACTAGTATTTCATCACCTGTGAAGGGTAGAATAAAATCTCCAGACCTTTTCAACTGCAGGTGTGTACCAGATGCTGCATGAGGGCGGGGACTTTGTCATTTTCACCTGTTCTACCCCCAGGATATAAAACCATACGGGTTTGAGAGTCACTGATTCAATGAATATGTGAGTGAAAGAATGAAGAAAGTCTTGCTACAGAAATGATTGTAGTGAGGTATTGAAGCAACCAAGTACATTTCCTCAAAATATGAAAGGGATAATGAGATAACTTTGTTTCCAGCTTCATTCTACTCGCAGCAATCCCCAATGCTATTTCCAAGGCAAACGTGTCTATGGTTAACTGAGTTTTCCAAAGGCTTTTTCTGTGACTAAATGTTCAACCTTAAACTTTTTTTTTTTTTTAATAGATTGTACTGACAAGCATAGATTCCAAAACACAACAACAAGAACAAAATCTTTGCTGCTAGGGAGTTTCTTGAGATCATCATTCAGTGTTAACCAGCTTGTTCAAGGACATACTATTCATGACAAAGCCAGAAAGAGAATTCAGAATTTCTGAGGGTTTGGTAGATGATTATGGAGAGAATATGGACTTCATCTCAGACCAATGTGGGATTGAATGCTGCCTCTGCCGTAAATTAGTAAGGGGAAGTAAAGTGTTGTCCCTTGTCCAGTTATCTAGCTTTGAATTTCAGATATTCCATTTACTAGCTGTGGCCTTCGGCAAGATCTTTTTTTTTTTTTTTAAGATTTTATTTATTTATTTGACAGACAAAGATCACAAGTAGGCAGAAAGGCAGGCAGAGAGAGAGATAGAGGAAGGGAAGCTGGCTCCCTGCTGAGCAGCGTGCCCGATGTGGGGCTCGATCCCAGGACCCTGAGACCATGACCTGAGCGGAAGGCGGAGGCCCAACCCACCGAGCCACCCAGGCGCCCCATGTGGCAAGATCTTTAACTCTCCACAGGCTTGGTTTCTTCCTCTGTAAAACGGAGAAAACAAAAGGAGGTCTGGAAGTAAGAATGATAGCATTGAAGAGAGAGAACCCCGATACTTGGTGTCATTGGATCAGCACTAGCAGCTTCAAAAGTTCTGTGAGAATGAAATGAGTTAATGCAGATAAAAGGCTAGTGTAAGTGCTCAACAAATAATTGGAGGTCATTCAGTTTATTTCTCAAATCTGTTTGACAATTTGATGCAGGAACTCTTAATGGAAACCCTTATTTCAGTGTCTAGAACATACAATGCTCTTCCACTTTGTACCCGTCCTGTTGTACTAGAATAATCTTCCTAAAAATTTCTGTGTGTAGTTTTTCACAAACCTTCTACTCGGTAGGAATCATTCTTTTAAAGTAAATAACAGGTAGGAAGCCATCAATTAGAAAGAGATACCTAAAATAAAGTAAGAGTAAATCCTAAAAATAGGGCATGGGTTTTATAATAAACATAGATATGTACTTACAGTAGAAAAAAATGAAGAAAGAAGGACGGAAGGCAGGGAGGGAGAGAGGAAGAGCCGTAGCCCACTCGTTAAGAGCGGGTCCTTTCATTCCACATGTACATAGAATCTCAGAATAGGCTCTAGCAACCTTAAAGGCAAAATAATTTTCCTGAACAGGAAGTCTGCTGTATTTTCAGTGTGGTCATTATAAATGACCCAAACTGAAGTCTTCTCAACATTACACCTTATTGATAATACTAGTCTCTGGAATGCAATTACTAAATATTGATAATACCAACAGAGGTGAAACTGGAAATCTCTTCCATCCACAACTGGACAGTTTATTTAATCTTGTCCACATACAATCACATCAAGTATCCACGGCGAAGAAGGAGGGAGTGGGGTAAAGAGCACTTCATGTGCCTTATATCTTAATTATTTGGGAGATAATCAGAAGCACATAAAAAGCTTCTAAACTTCAGAAAGAACAAATAGGCCAGGGGACAAGATATTTTCTATGTTAAAGAGTTTCAGATTCTATATTCTTTCCTTTAAAGAGAATATACCCAGTGTTAAAACTAAAAGAAAGCCCTGATAGAGATTAACTTAAATTCAACAAAATATTTCTGAGTACTAATTATGGACCAGGCATTCTGCTTTGTGAACATATGAGGATAAGGAGACAGATACTAGGTTTCTTGCTCTCCAAGAGCTCAGGAAGAAGGGTAGGAGGAGACATTGAATGCACATAGAATAAATATGTGTTACCTACTTATAGAAATTTTTCCAGTTAGGAGATCTTAATTTACCAATCATTAAACCAGAAACCCAAAAAGGACAGGGAGTAAAAAAGCAAAATATTGACTCTTATAAGTACCAAATAGAATGTAAAGTTGACTTCTGCTGGTGCTGATCCAATGACACCAAGTATCGGGGTTCTCTGTCTTCAATGCTATCATTCTTACTTCCAGACCTCCTTAAGTTTCACCCACCTAAAAGCCCCTTTGTGGTCATGAAAAACAAAAACAAAAACAAATGCAAAAAAAAAAACCCCAAAACAAAAAAACCTGCATAACCTGAGAACCTCACATCACCCTTCTGTGAGATCATTTGTAAAATGAAGTGTCTCTCTGGGTAGTCAACAAACAAGGTCTCTAAGATTTACTGGCTTTAACGGGCTTTCGTACCTACCACTGAATAAGCAATTGTTGTTAAAGGAATGGGACACACTGACAGATGTTTAGAGCTTGGATTTGGGTAAATTCCCCCAAAATACTTGGAAAAGAGGCATATTCCCACAAGAGACAACAGGATTGTTGGCTACAGAAAGGTGTGAATGAATGAGGGAGTGAGCGAGCAAGTGAGTGTTAACGCAGGGGACAAGTGCGGTACCAGGACATTGCAATGCTATGCAGATCCTAGGAAGGCAACTGACAAGGGCTCACTATAGACAATGAGCTCAATTTAAATTGGTAGCGAAAAGAGAAAGTGGCCTTCTCAATGGGGAGGTGAAAGAAAATTTCAGGAGGTTGATGTTTCAGTAGTGTCATCAAAGCTCCGTAGAACTATCATTACCAACTCAGGGCTAGGAATAAGTCACAGTAAAGGAAAAGTTTGTTGAACTCTCGTCACCTCTTTCAAGAATAGTCTTACAATATTTTCCAGCATATGTGCTAGGAAAGCCCAGATCTTCAAAATGCTCAGGGAACAAAGGGTTAGTTGATCAAATGCATTAGAACCGCTTCATTCTTTATTGTCCTTTCAAGACTCCTATCCAATTCAGTCCAAGTGATGGTTATTTTGCATCTTAATCCTTACTTCCCTTCTCTTTCCCTTCCAAAACAAGTTTTGTTCATTTCACTTTACATCACAACGCTTTCAAGTCATGGGCCTGAATGTGTCATGTTTAATTTGCCAAATGAATATATGATCATTTACATTTTCATAAACCGTGCTTTTGTTTGATGAGGCATGAATGTTTGACTTGATTCATATGAGCTTCAATCTTCTATCAGGGAAAAGATGCGGCCACACGGTCATTACCGCTGAGAGGAAGCTGTGTGTCTTTCGGAGAGGACCTGCCAGTTTCCTAGAACTTCCTGACCTCTGCTTTGTCCTCTGCTGTGCACTCTGACACAGCTGTGGCAAAGCTGACTTGGGGAGTGGAAAATAGAAGTGGGATATTTGTAGATGAGACGCAAAGTCTCTGAGTAGGTTGAAAAGCCTTTTTTTTTTTTTTTCTTCCCTTCTGTTTTAAAACCTCTTTCTTGTCCCCATTCTGTTTTGCTTCACTTCTGTGATTGATTTCTTCTTTTGAGTCATCGTGACTATTCTGAACTAGACTGAACTGGCTTGTCAACTATTTAGGGAGTGTGCTGGGATAAAGATTTTTCATATGCATCTTTATTTCATGATATTAGCACAATGCTATTAACAAGTGGAAGCTCATAGCATAGCTATGTAAAACTCACCGTCGAGCGTAACAACTATGTATGATGGGAGGGTCAGCAGGGGGAAGGAGGAGTTTTTCAGACACCAGAAACCTACGTACATCGGCTTGTACACTGACGCTGCTGTATGCCCCATGGAGGCATGAGGTCTTACTAGGTAGGGCTCCATTTGTTTCAAGAATCAAGAGAGGTGAATATTTTCAAACATGCTCTGAAATAGGCATTAACAGATTATTAGGGGAGAGTATATATAAATAGACAATAGTTTAATAAGAAAATTATTATTTTCAAAACTCTCACAGGACCCCAAATGATATGCTAACATATCATTTCTTGGTACAGTATGCCCTGTGAAAACACAGAGATAACAGAAAACCCAGGTCAAGGAATGCTATATTGTATTGATACTTCTTTCTCAGGATGTCAGGCCTGAAATCATTGGGAGCTCTTTTTCGTTTCTTTTCTTTCTTTTTTTTTTTTTTAATATTTTTATTTATTTGAGAGAGAGAGAGAGCAGACAAATGAGGGAGGGGGCCAAGGGAGAGAATCTCAAGCAGACTCCCCCCGTGGGAGGGCTTGATCTTGGGACTCTTAGATTATGACATGAGCCAAGAATCAAGAGTGGGAAGCTTCACCGACTGAGCCGCCCAGGAACCCCTCATTGTGATTTCAGATTTCCCTGCGGCTAGATAAGAAAAGGGTGTGCACATTCAGCTAAGACAGCATTTGAGTGAACCATTGGCAGAACCCGAAAGCCCTGGCAGAACCCGATGGACTAGAACTCAGGTTGAAGGGGCATTGTATGTAGGAGGAGATCACTTTCCTTCTGCATCTTAAAGCCACCTTATCTGCTAAATTCTCTGCTAGTTGGTTAAATCTGTTGGGAACTGTGTTACTCAGAGGACTCACACACTTGCAAACATATTTAGAGAGAGAGAGAAGGAGAGAGAGAGGGAAAGAGAGGGAGAATAAGAAGGGTGGGAGAGATTTGTTTTAAGGAATTGGCTCACACGGTTGTGGAGGCTAGCAAGTCTATAATCTGCCCGGGAGGACAGCAGGCAGAAAATTCCTGCCGGAGATGATGTTATGTTCTTGAGTCTAAAGGCAGTCTGGAGGCAGAATCCCTTCCTCTGTGGGGGAATTTTCTCTTATGGTCTTCAACTGATTGGATGAAGACAACTCACATTATGGAGGAAAATCTGCTTTATTCCAAAATCTACTGACTTAAATGTTAATCTCATTAAAAAAAAAAAAAAATCTGCACAGCAGTCTCTAGACTGGTGTCTGACCAAACACTTGAGGGCAGTAGCACAGAGATTTAACTATCTGACACACAGATTTAACTATTACAGTAACCAGAGGTGGTGGTGGTCGGGGCGGGGGGTGGGGGGTATGTGTATGTGTTTGTGTCTATTTGCATTTTATGAATGCTATAGGTCTGTATGGGCTCACCTGCCTGCCTGTCTAATTGTTTGAAACAGATGGTCATTTAATCCCAACTTCACAAGTGAAATTAAGTATTGGGGGAAAAAAGGAAGCTATTGGGGTGCTGAGGTGTCTTAGTGGGTTAAGTCTCTACCTTCAGCTCAGGTCACGATCTCAAGGTCCTGGGATGGAGCCCCTTATCTCACTGTCTGCTCAGTGGGGAGCCTGCTTCTCTGCCTATTTGTGGTCTCTCTCTCTGTCAAGTAAATAAATAAAATCTTTAAAAAAAATTTTTTAAATCTTGGAAAAAAAGGAAGCTGCTAAAAACACAGGAGAAATATTTTCAGATCCAATCCCAATTCAGCTTGTCACAAACATCATTTTATAAATATCTATAGTTTATTTTGGCCTGTGTTCAGATTAATTAAGAGAGACATAATTAAAAAATTAAAAACAAATATGAAATGAATGGTTTCAAATGTTTCCTCTATGTGGTACGTTCTTACTTGCAAGTGAGAATGAAAATACGGTGTTAGTACTTTGGCCCCACAAAGCTATGAAACAGAAGAATGTAGGCACTTTTTGCTTTGGGAGGAAAGGAAGACCATAAATATTACAATGCATTTAAACTCTTCTCATCTTACACAAACATCCCATGAAATGTCTTCTTATTTATCCTGTCCCAGGATCAACTTAATTAATATATATTAAATGAGTCAGCAAGCCTACACCACCACTGAACACACTGTACAAAACATGGGGTGATGCTTTATGCTGTCCTTTCAAATTCCAGCAATGATTTTGTTTGGTACAGGATCTAAGGGCACAGCAGTCTAATCTACCCAAGTTGAAAACTACCAGCCCAGTTAGCTCACACATTATTTTCATTTTTTTCCCTCATTTGTTCTGTTACTTATCAGGGATTCATTTAGAGAAGGAGGGATTTGGACTGGATGTCACTGAAGGTCCATTTCAATTTTGATCCTAGAATTCTTAGTCTTTCTAAATGATAACTTTTTAAGTGGAGAAGAAGAATGCTACAGACTTTCTGCTTGAAGATGGGACCGTCAAGTGTGGGAAGAGATAGATGTTAAGAAGAGAGAAAAAAAGATCAGACTACTTAACTCAGAACAGACTGCTTATATTTTCATTCAGTAGTTACTTCCTCCAGGCAAGAAACTTATTAGGGGCAGGATGATCTGGTTTGGATAGCATAACCTGTTCCTTCTCAGTAGCATTCTTTCCTTTGCAGGAATGTTTCAATGGGCTCACTACCTTTCCTGCCTTTGTCTTCAGAATAATACAGTTGTTCTCCTTGGTGTCCTCTCTTACATTATTTCCCTCTTAAGGCAGGCTTCCAATAGTGTATTTCCTTACTTGGAAAAAAAAAAAATATATATATATATATATGCACACATATAATCAATTCACTTTCTTCCTCACATGCTTCTTTATTGATTGCCATTTGGTTTTTTGTTTTGTTTTGTCTTAGCGTCCATGTAGTTTTGAAAGTTCATAAGGTAATCTAGCCTTGTGAAGTCCTTTTATACCATAAGTGCCTGAGGCGGGGCAGTGCGGGGGAAGGGGGTAAGCAGTTTGAGAAACTATTTGGACCCATGGATTTGGGTCTTGTTTTGCCATTGATTATGTGACTGACAACAAATTATTTTGTCTCACTGGTTTTCCCATTCCTTATTTAAAATACAGGAGTGTGGGGGCACCTGCGTGGCTCTGTTGGTTGAATGACTGTCTTCGGCTCATGTCATGATCCTGGAGTCCTGAGATTGAGTTCCGCAATGGGCCCCCTGCTCAGTGGGAAGCCTGCTTCTCCTTCTGACCCTCTCCCATCTCTTGTTCTCTCTCTCTCTCATTCTCTCTCTCTCTCTCTCTCAAATAAATAAACAAAATCTTTAACAAAATAAAAAACAAAAAAATTAAAAAAAAATAGCAGTGTGGAGTTCTCTGAGCTCTCAATTTTTTTCGTTCTAAAATTTGTAACTTTTTTTTTTACTCCTTAGCCTAATTAAAAATAGAAATAAAAAACAACCCAGGGGCACCTGGGTGGCTCAGTGGGTTGAGCCTCTGCCTTCAGCTCAGGTCATGGTCTCAGGGTCCTGAGATCAAGCCCCGCATCAGACTCTCTGCTTGGTGGGGAGCCTGCTTCCTCCTCTTTCTCTGCCTGACTCTCTGCCTACTTGTGATCTCTGTCTGTCAAATAAATAAATAAAATCTTTAAAAAAAAAAAAAAAACATAACCCAAAGTAAATATTAATCTGTACTAAAGGAGTATATTTCCTGAGAATAAATTTTTTAAGTCTTCTATTTAGGTGAACAAAATCCAGGGGTTAACCTGTGGATTCTGGAAATGTTTGCCCTGCCAAAGGGATCCAAGAGAGCCCAGGACATGCAGTCTATGCTGTGGGCCCCCAGGCTGTCGCTCCTCTCTGTGATCGAGCTTATAGGGTGGAGACCCAGTTTTGGGGGGTGAAGTATGAACAAGATTAGAGAAATTACAAGTCGAGAATGTTTAGTTCCCCATTCTGGTTAATGTAGTAAATATAATGTTTACTTTGGGACCCAAAGGGATCTGGTGGAAACCTATTAAAAATATTAAAGGAAAAGACTATGGGGTAAGGGAGAGGCTTCCCTGAAAAAAGGACTAATTCACATCATTGACTGTAACTATTTCCTTCTTTTTACCGTCAGTGACAGTTACAGATGATTATGGTAGCCCCAGAGAGTGGCGGTATGAGAGAGAAGAATGAGGCATGAGCTAGAGAAGGCCGGGTAGACAGTCTGTACGTGTCATGGAAGAAGCTAATCAACTTTATCCATGGTAAAATGAGAGAAGTTGGGTCAGGTTAAATGGCCAGGTCAACACTACATTCATTCATTCAAACACATCGTCATGCTCAAATCACAGACTTGTCCTCCATGAATTCCTTGAAGGATGTGTGTTCATATGTAACCGATGTTAACTTATCATTTTCTTTGTCAAGAAAGAAAACCTAAAGTTAGTTTTCTTGCAAAACTGTTATGAAAAATAATCAGTGGGGAGATCGAGGTAAGAAATCCCTGTATGGGTTTCTTCATTGGGAAGCACCCAGGTTTGGGATACGGGAGACCTGTGCTCATGCCTGCTTCTTTCCTAATTGTGATCTTGGACAATCTTATTTTCTGCATCGGTATAACAAATGCAAAAAGGTGACCGCTATTATTCCTTGCTTCTCCTAGAGTCTGAATATAAACAAATAGTTGGTCTGTTTAAATTGCTTTTCCTTGAAGAGAGTTAATCCTATATCTAAAAAGCAATTAATTCGAAAGCAAGGACAAGGATTAAAGCAAACTCAAGGACCGTAAGGAAAACCACCCTTGGCAAAACAGAGATAGAAGGCTTTCTTTAAAACTGTTCATGTCTGAGGTTGTCTAATCTAGGGGGAAACCCCAAGGGACTTCCATCAAATAGACCTGAGTTTAAAAATCCCAGAACTGTCATGTATTAGCTATATAACATTGCACATTTTTTTTTTTAAACTACTGAATCTGTTTGTCTCATCTATGAAATAAATGCTAGGATGAGATGAGATGGGGCTTTTAACATACCAAGGACAAAGGAGGCACTCAGTAGACGTTAATGGCAGGCACACCCCTCTTAGCAGCACCTGAGAGTGATTTTTTTTTTTTTTTTTTTTTTAGTCCCTGCCAGTGAGTATGGTGGGATAAAATCTCTTGCATATTCTCCTGCATCACACCTAAATGGTCTTGCCTCTTTCATTGGCATTCAACAGAATCCTTTGTGTACAACACAGAGCTCCTTCTATCTGTCATTACTATCTTATTTTCTGGCTGATGGCCATGAATATCAGCAAATATTTTGATGATTTTTCCAAAAAATAAGCAAACAAAACATTATTTTACTGTCTCGAGCACATACTGGATATTAAAATGTAATCTCATTAGAACCAGAGACTGTTGGGTGTCAGATGGCTGGGAGTCTTACTCTAAGCCTAGAAATGGCTCCTACTTGTACCTACAAAGACAATTAAAATAAATGTTCAAAAGAGTCTAGCTGGTAAACTCCTCTAAGTTTCGGTTGAATGCAAGTGATTAGATTTTCATAGGGATTAGTTTTTAAGTATCTCTTATAATACTGATTCTTTTAATACTCTCATTTTCAAGAAAATATCTCCTGTGATAAATGAAGCAGAAATGTTATATATTTTAATATGCTTGCTTATTTTTGTTGTGTTCCCTTAGTTTAGTTAGATTTTTGTTTATTTGTTTGGTCTGTGTTTTCTGCTTTACTTATTTTGAAAAGCTAAGGTATCAGATGAGCCTAAAATAGGAACAACATATGAGGTTTTTAACATCAGTTGCTTAAAAGGGATAACTAAGTGGCTATCTCAGTGACTTGGCAAGCCCCAATTTCTTCACCTGTCATTTGGTAATGATATTTACTACCTGGTAGGAATATAAAAGGAAATGAAATAATGTTCATGAAAGTACTTATAAATTAGAAAGTACCAAACAAATGAATGATTACTGCTAAAAGAGATAATGATACACACTCTGTCACTCATACCATCTAACTCTTGGTTCATTAGAGAAGTCAATTTCACTTGTTAGGTCCATTATCATCATATTGAATTTTAAACTCACAAATGGCCTACTGTGTCCAGGAAGTCCATTTTTTCTAACCAATGAAGTACATCCAGGAGTCCTCACATGAATTAATGACAGAATAAGAACACCTGCTACCCAGGCAGATTGGCCAAAATCTTGGGCCAAGAGTAGAGCCAAAACAAGAGATTATCACTTTAGTACTTCTAGACTAATTCTGTATTACAGTAGTGGGCAAATTTAATTCTTTAAAACAAATTCTGAGTTTTCAAACAGAGTTTGAAAAGTTGAATGAGACTGTTTATTCTACCCTAACAATCAGAAACAAACAAACAAACAAACAAACAATAAGCAAGGTGCCTGGGTGGCTCTTGATTTAAGCTCAGGTACAGATCTCAGGGTTGTGAGATTGGGTCCTGGGTTGGGCTCTGTGCTGGACTTGGAGCCTGCTTAAGGGTCTCTCTCTCCTTCTCCCTCTGCCCCTCTCCCCCATGCTCTCTCTCTCTCTCCCTCTCTCTCAAAAAAAAAGAGAGAGAGAGAGAGAAAATTATTTAAAAAAAAATAAAGATAATTAAAAAATCAATTATAGCTTCTAAAATTTCATCAGATAATCTGAGGGCACAAAGAGCCTAAATAAACTAAATTCCAGAAGGAGACAAGCTCCTCCTAGGAGAGAAACACCCATATCTGATTTCATTCCTAGTAGAATGGCAAAAAGAAGAGTAAATGTACCATGAGGGTAAAGAAAAACAAGTCAAACTTTCTGTGAATTTTCAATGTCTCTGTGGGGTTGGCATGATGTTTTACAATTCAGAGGGGCCCCAGTCAGAGAGGAAGTTTCCATTCATCTTCACTTCTTTCCCTGATTCTTGGCTGAGGACATGATCATAGCATACCCAAGGCTGAGCACAGGGGAATCCCTTCCAGTCATGCCAGACCTTCCTGTTTTCAAAGCAGTGATCTGCAGCTGGATGAGATCACAAGAGCTGAGAGAAAATCACGAGGAGCACTGGCATTACCTCATGCATGACAACAACGCACTGAAGCTGTGGGCAAACCTGGAGGGAGAACAGGTCTCTTGAGGCGATGGAAGTTATGGAGGGATGAAGAGGAAAAAGACTTCCTCAGATGCTGAAAAAAATCTGGTAGCTGTAGTAAAAAAGAGAGAGCGAGAAAGAGAGAGAGAGAGAGAGAGAGAGAGAGAGAGAATGCTCTTCCATGGTTTGGAAACATGGTAGGCGAGCCAAAAAACAAAGTAGAAAGCTTTGTCAATTCTTGCTGTGGAGAAGCAAGGTAATGGGACCCAAGATTTAAAAAACAAAATTGATGAAAGTAGCCACCATGAATTAAGCAAGCAATTGCAAATATGAAAAAAGCATACTTCAGGAACTCGAATACTCTGAATAAAAATGGATAAAGGCAAGGAAGATTGAAATCATTGCTGCCTACAGGAAGAAAAAATGGAAGAAAAAGGCAAAATCATCTTAAAGGCTTAAAAGGAAACTAAAGGAAAGCTTATTATACCAAATGGGACATTGAAGAAAGAACCCCAAATAAATAAAAGCAAAGAAATAGGTAAAAATTATATTTAAATATAATTTAATATAGAAGATTGGCAGTGACTATCCAATAGACATTTTGTGTGGTTCTTTGAAAAGGAAAAAAAAAAAACAACACTTAAAGAGAATATTTCAAACAATATCCAAAAAAAATCTCCAGATTTTTTAATATTTTAATCTCTTTTCACTTTTTTTTAAATATTTTTCACTTTTTAAAAAAATATTTTAATGTCTTTTTTCACTATTGAAAAAAGAAAAGCAAATGGTCCTAAAATTTATAAAAAGGTGCTTAACTTAACCCATCAAAAATCATATATAAATGAAAACAGTACTAAAATACTATGTGCCACAACCACCAATTTGACAAAAGTTAAGTGTGGCAATATTCTTTACTGGAGAGGTTAGAAAGAAAGGTACATACATTCCCATGTATTTCTGATAGAAGTACAAAATGTAGCTGTCCAGTGTTTAAAAGTTTTTCAGTATCTAATAGATTACTTTTAACCTTTGATCCAATAGTATCACCTCTGGGAATCATTCCTGAGGATATATCTCCAGAAATATATACTATATGCACAAGGTTAGTCACTGTCACAATAACTATATTAGAAAAATATTTAAGACTACCCAAATGTCTGACAATACGGGACATAATAACAATGGAATATTATGGCATCCTAAAAAATAGACCCACACATAAGGAAACCATTCAAGGCAGTTTTCTGTACCCCATTTTGGAATGCTCTGCAAGAGAAAGAAGACAGGACGAAGGTAACAGTATCTAGCAATTTTTTTTTTAATATATATAACAGAGAAATGGAAATAAGGACATGGGAAGCAAGAAATACTACAGGAGACATAAATAAGAAACTAATCCTTATTAGTTACAGAATTTGGGACGGTGGAAACTGAAATGGAAGAAAAAAATAGAAGTATAAGCAAAACTTTTCTGAGTTTGCTTTTTTAACTACTTAAATGTTTTATACACCCAAAAAGGAAAATGAAATGCAAAAGGTGCAGAATTTAAACTTGGAAACAAACTGAATAATTCATCCTAAGTATATATTAAGTTTCTAATATAGCCATTGAGAAAAAGGAATTAGTCAAGAAATATAAACATAGATCTCTGTAGGACACACTCAGTGAGACCAAATGAAAACTCCAACAAAAAACAAACAACTTCAAATAACTTCACTCACAAGGCTTATCATTATTACTGACTGTGCAATTGGAATTAATTTTTGAATCTCACAGAAAAAAACAAACAAGTAAATATTAAATGTTATTGAAATGGGTTTTAGTGTCAGAGAAAAGACATACAAATTTGTTAGCATGTGTATTGGAAAAGCCTAAGAACAGTGGCATCCCAGAAGACCTAGAGTCCACATTCTGGCTAACTCCACAAGGAAATTAGAGGGTGAACCTGGGTCTTCTTTCTGTTTGGAAAGCAGAGAGGCACAAAACCATCTGGGGGTGTATCAAGAAGACAAAGGAGCTGGCTTTCAGGGGCATTCAGGGGCCAAATTTGGCATAATTGAACATAACAAAGAAAAATGATAATCTTGAAACATGGCATAAATAAAAAAAGTACGGTGAAACTTAAAAACAAACAGGGAGGAAGTACACATACATACACACACTGACCATGAGTGGAAATGATTGTTATACCAGTGCTTTTCTACGAAAATTAGTAATAAAAAAGAAATAATTAAAATTTTCTTTCCCTTTTTAAGACTGCTTATTTATCCTCAAGTGTGGGCGGTGGCAAAGTTCCTCTTTAGAAGAATACCAGCTCATATGTGCAACGAACATGATAGAAAAACACCATTTTGAAGTCTCAGATGCATTGTTTTAGAAAGCCATGGATGCTGAAACCATTACTCTTACTAGTCTCATGGAGCCAAAGAATCAGGTTACTTGCTAATAGTAACAGAAAAAACAAACCTCAAAGAAGGGATCTGACAACCAAACTTTTCTATGTTGTTAGACATAGAATCATTAATATTGAAACAATCTGACAATATATGCCTCATAACATAAGGCATGTCATAAATGAGAACTGAGAAATGAGGGAAGTGAGGAATTGTTGTGGATTAAAAAGACTAAAAGAATCCAACAAACAGAGTGTATGAGTTTAAAAATGCAGTATAGGATTTTTTTTAGAGAATAGAGGAAATTTAGACATTAACATATGATATCTGTATTAGGAAATTATTGTTCATTTTCTTAGGTGTGATGGTACTGATGTGATATAAGAAAATATTCTTATTTTTACTAGAAACTTGTTGATGTATTTAGGGGTAAACTATCAGGACTTGCTCAGCAACTTCCTTTCAACCTTTTAACTGGTGGAAAATATTAAATAGATTAGATAAAAAGATAAATGGAAAATAAAGCGCTAAAACCAATATGGCTAAATGTTAATTGTTAACTATAGTGTTGGGGATATAGTAATTATGACTACTGTTTTAATATCTCAACATTCTTTCACTATTTGCATATTTCATAATAAAAGGTTTATTATGACTGCCTCTAAGGTAACGAGCTCCTGAGAGAGAATATACATCTTCTTTCAGTTATGTTCAAATTAAAGGAGTTATCTGGTTAATTTGGTATTGGATAGTCTAACTAATAATGTATTCTCTTAATCTTTTTGGAATCAGAAACTGGACATTGTGCCCCACTGATAATCTCCTTTGCAAATAAGGGAAAAGCCAGTAAAAATAGGTATTTGGTGAGGTACCTCAGAAAGTCCCTTAATTTCTTCTTCCCTTGTTTTGTGCCAGTTGGAGCATCAAATTGATGCTGAAGGTAGATTTAACTACCACATTGGTCTATGAGCTGGCATGCCAAGGATTGTGGAGTAGGGAGACAGAAAATGCCTGATTTATGTATGTGTGTGGATTTTCTCTAAGACTTATTTTAATGACAGAAAAATAAAAACCTTTGTGTTTAAGCCACTGTAATCTTGAGCCTTTTATTATTTTCAGTTTAACCTAATTCTAACAAATACAACATTTATAAAAATTTTTCTTGTCTTGATTCTGGTTATGGTTACATGAGGAAATTTTTCACGATGATCTGTTGTAGACTGATGATTGGTCCTCAGTTGATATCCATGTCCTATTCCCTAAAACCTGAGTGCCACCTTATATGGGGGGGGGGACTTTGCAGATATGATTAGAGATTTGGGGGGGTGCACAACGATTATCATTTGTGGTATTCCTCTCCACTCTTTGCTATGAATAATGTATGATTTACATTTACATTTTACACTGAAGTTATCAAACTGCATACGGCCTAACAATACAAGCATTTTATCCATTTATTAAGTAAGTCAGTTTATGAACTGTGGAATATTACATCTCATAGGTGTACCTTATGTTTGTAAATCATTCCCTTCTTGACAATTTCTTCTAATTTTTTAAAATTTAAATTCAATTATCCAACATATGATTAGAGATTTTGAGATGGGGAGATGATCCTGAATTATCCAGGTGGGCTTTGACTGAAATCAGTGCATTCTTATAAAAGGGGCAAGAGAGTGATTGGAGAAGAGAAGAAGACAATATGACCACAGAGACAGAGATTGGAGGGATGTGGCCACAAGCCAAGGAATGCTGGCAGCTATCAGAAGCTGGAAGAAGCAAGGAATGATTCTCTCCAAGATTGCTCAGCCTGACCAACACTTCACTTTCAGCCCGGTGAAACTTATAATGGACTTCTGGCCAGCCTCCAGAACTGTGAGACAACAACTTTCTGTCGTTTTATGTCATGAAGTCTGTGGTAATTTGTTACAATAGCCACAAGAAACTAATACTATCTCCATTTCCATACACAAAAACCAATTAGCCAGTTTCATGCTTTGCATTTGTTTCACATTTATAGCATCCCAACTGGATTGTGTTCTACAATCTGGTTATATTTCCAAATTGAGATCTAATTGAAGGCAAATTCTAAAGCAGAATTAAAGAGCTCTATGTTTCCTGGTGCATTCAACAATAGCAACAGCCCCAACTAACCTTTTCTGATAGCTTTTTTTTGTGCTGGTGCTTGCTTTTCTCAACTAATAAGACAACCCAATGAGGTAGACAATTTGTTAGTTTCCCATTAAAAGATTAAAAGTTTCCCATTAAAAGAAAACAGAGGTTTATACAGTTTATGAACTCATAGTGGTCATAGTACTAGCAGAGCCCATCATAAGATGAGAACTGTCTGACTTCATAGTCCATGTTTTTAACCACTATGATTCACCATCTTTGAAGATGAAGAGCTGACTTTGCAGCTGAGTCTACCTTAGGACACCTGGTGCTTTCCAGTTACCAGGGAACTTTTCTAACTAGCTGACATAAAATAGACTTCTATTGCCACTTGGCCCTATTATCTGACACGCTTCTTGGTCACAAAAATTTTACTAGGGATTACAAAATGATCAGATCTCAGCAGATTGAAGACCTTATTAAACATTGATTGCTGTGTCTCCTGGTAGATGAGGACATCTTTGGTGTACCCGCAATAGTGACGTTACCTAGGGTTTAACACCTGAAGAATTAGGGGGCAAAGGAACTCCAAAATGCATGCAAAATGCATATTTATTATCTAGTAGGGAGTTCTGAGACAATTCTCAAATGGTAAAACAAATGGTAAAACCTACCTGCTTAAATGAGAGAAAAGGATCATCATTAGGAAAGAAAAACTAGCAATACAACTCATTAAAAAAAAAAAAAACCTTCAAAGAACCATATGTCTAAATAACCACCTTTATGTTAATAAAACTGAAATGTACAGTTTTTAAAGTTTATTTTCAAATTTGTATCAAGCCCTACATGCAAGAACTGCTTATCATAAGAAAAAAATTCGTCTTGATTATGGGACAGTTTAGATTTTAATAGTACTCATTTACTTATCAGCTTATATGATACTTGCCATTTTTGTTAGTGCTTTTATTTTGCTAGACATCCCCCAAATTATGCAATCTCAAACTGACAACATTGTCTCCCATCCAAGTACTAACCAGGCCCGACCCTGCTTAGCTTCCGAGATCAGACTCAAACTCACAGCATTGTAAGGTATATATATTATTAACACTCATGGGATGGGTGAGGAAAGTAAAACTTGAGATTTTTAAGTAGCTGTACATAAACACTTTGCAAATAACTGTTAAATTGACTCTTCAATTGAAGCCTTTTAGAGTTCAAAAGCTAAACAGAAATTTAGCTGCACCAGGGTGCGCTACCAGGGTGCTGTAAGAAAGTCCCAGAGGTGAAAAAATTTTAACTAGAAAAGGACAAACAGAATTTGCACGTATGTAAGCACTTGGCAGATGTAATTCCAATGCTCCTGGCTTAATACGAGTCACTTAAAATCACAGGGGGGAAAAAAGAAAAAAACAACATGAAAATATCTGCAATGACCTTCCTGGCATCTTGTCCTTGTAACTCTGTAACTTATATAGCAGAATGCACCGAATCTCTGGGTGTTTGATCCTTACGCAGATCATAAGACCACATGTTCTCAGGGGGCAAATACAAGAGTCTTTTGTCAGCAATTTATTTATAAAATAACAGTGAATCAACCTTGCTACCAGCTTTCCTTAGACTATGGGATTCTAGTTCTCTGTGAATGGGTTCTTTCTTGTTCAATAGTGATTAGGACCCTGTCTAGTATTTCATTTCTCTCAGGGTTGAACTTGTTACCCTTGGCCTTCTTCTGACTTTCAGTAACTGAATCTTTTCTTTCTACTGCTGGCTCTCCCCAGTGTTGCCTGCCTGTCTGGATTTCTCAATGACTGAATCCTAAATGGATTCCTCTGGGTTACGGCTTCTGTTCTTTGGATTCATTTTGAACTTTCTGCTTCCAGTCTTTCTCTCTGTCTTGAATCTTTAATTGGAACTTTTCATCTACCTCCATCTTTTCACCTATCCATGTGCTCATCCGTGACGCCTACTTTTTCCATGGCTAATGTAAATCCCATTTTCAGCTTTCTCTGGTTTGAAAGGTCTTATGGTTGTCCAGTGGTATTATGAAGAATTTTGCTCCATTTTTATTTTTATTTTTTGAAAGAGTATGATGGAGTGTGACATAATTTTTAATGTTCTTATGGCTTGCAAAGGATTCTCCTTTATTATTAAAAAAAAAAAAGAGTACGATGTAATAGAAGATATCATCAAAAGTTTGGGCCTCAGATAGACCTGGGTTAGGTTCATGGCTCTGCCATTTATCCAGCATGTAACTGGGAATGCCACCTGGAAATGTTCCCTTTTTTCTCTGTTGGGTTTATATACCCTTCTACAGCTACCAGGTCCTATCTATTTTTTCCCTTAATTTCTGTCAAATTCAATTCCTTTGATCCACCCTATTGTATTACTTTGTGTCAGGCCCTTATAATTTTCCATTGTCAGGTACAGACTTCTCATGGGCCTTCCTGCCTTGCGTTTTGCTTCTATTAAAGTTCATTCCCTTCACTGCTACCATAATCTTCTATGTCTTTACAAATCACTCTTTGCCTAGAATGCCCTTCCCTCTTCTTCTTATACTAACTCCTAATTGTTTTTCAAAACTCAATTTAGATATTACCATTTTGGGGAATCCTTAGGTGACCTCTCCACTATTCTCTTTGTCTTCACACACACACACACACACACACACACACACACACACACAACACTTTTGGTTGGGTGGGCCTCATATAATCTCACATGCCCCTGCAAAATACTTTATATTAGCTACGTTGGGATGTTATTATTTATATATGAGTTAATCCTTGAGGGCAGAAACTTATATTTATTTCAGTGTCTGTAGTTCCTCGTATAGTAACTGGGACTTATTAAGTTCCCAGAAATATTCGTTATACAGAAAAGCCATCACTGCTACTCTCAGAAGCAACTGAGAACTCGGGATAAATGAAACTCCACTTTATCCCTCAGAAACATGAGCTTTTTTCTATAATTTTCTTTCTCACCTCCAGCTATGAGGCTCATAGGTCAGCTTCCATTTACTGTTTATATTTGAAGACATATGTTAAACAGGAAGTGGCATAATTTTACTTAGATTTTACGGTTTCCTCTCTAAGGAGTGAGTGAACTGGTAATCCATTCATCTGTTTATTCATTTAATACCCATTTATTAAGCAGTAACTGTGTGTTTAGATCTCTATTAAGGAGCCACAGGTACCCCTCCAAAAAAAAAAAGAAAAGCAAAAAAAGAAGAAATATAGCCTTCAAGCACATAGTGTAATAGAAATATATAGTTGTAAATACCTACTCTACCTTTTGAATTGCTTTATGGAAAAGGAGTTCCCCTCATCATTATGCCATCTTTGTTTCAAAGAGTGGCTGATATATAGTAGGTGTTCAATAAATGTGTTGAATAAATAAAATATATAAATATATACATTTACATATGCAGATATATGTACATGTGTACATAAATGTATAAATAAAATATATAAATAAAAACTGTATTAGTTTCTATATCAAATATTCAATCCCAGAAGTTGGAGCTTACTCACAAAGTTGTGGGTTCTTCTCTCCTCTGCCTTTCAGCAGACTTGGCCAAGCTCACATCGATCTTTGAGTTATTATTAGATAAAGCCCTCATCTGCCTTTTCACCACTCCTGCACCCAAAGACATCACCTTACATTAGTGGACATTGGACATGACACAATGTCAAGCTGGGCTTCTCTAATGAAATTCTGGATGTCTCTGGGATAACCTATAACTTGACCTTGTTGTGGATGCATGTATGTTGCATATATCTCCTTGTAAAAATCCCCATCCATAATTACTTAGCTAGCAATATTGTTAATGGAAGAGAGTTTCAAAGGAAGGAAAATCCAAAGTCATTTATTTCCTAACTTTCCTTATGTTCTCAGCCCCCTGTTCAGTCCAGAGGCTGAGGAGTCAAGTGCACTAAGAGAAAATGCTTCTCCTTTTCCACCAGTGAAGATACCAAAGGGTCTAATACTAAGGATGGAACTCCAGAGCAGCCTCCATATCTTCATTTTCAAGTTCCTAACAGAAGAATATGCTTTAATCTGGAAACATAATTTTTAATGCATTGGCTTTCAGGGTTATAAAAAAATCTGGCTTAAGAAATGCAAAACAGAGATAGAAGGAGAATTTGTTTTTTGTAGGAGAAAGCTCATGAAGAGGATGATTTTCTTTTTGATGTACAGACTGCTCCTAAGTGCCTGCACTGCTTATCTTAACACAGACAATTTCAGAACGGGAGAAATTACATACGGAAATGGTAAGTAGCTTTCTATTTTCAAAACGTGGATAAGCCATGTTTATAAGTTTTTTGTTGCTATGGAGCAAATTACTACAACTTTAGCAGCTTAGAACAACGCACATGTAGTATCTCAGTTTCCACAGGTGGAGAATCAGGGCACATCTTACCTCAGTTCTTTGCTTGGGGTCTAAGAAGGAAGGGGTTGGCTTGGACTCCAGTCTCATTTGAGGGCCAGGGTCCCCCTTTGAATGCACCGTTTGTTTGTAGACATAGTTCACTTCTTGTGGCTGTAGGAGTGAGACCCCTAGCTCCCAGCGTCTGCTTATGATTCCTGCCATATAGCCCTCTCTACAATATGACCGGTTGCCGATTCAAGGATAACAAGAGCCCATCTGCAGCTGCTTCTTCTCTCTTTCCCTTAGACCATCTTTTAGAGTACTTCACCTCAATACGTTAGGTCGGCTGGTATATGCTTTCTTGGAATAACTCAGAAACAACTGGTTAGAGGCCTTAATTGCATCTGAAAAATCCCCTCACCTTTGTTATGTAATGTTTTCTGTCACACACAAGGTATCTCATCATATCCACAGTCCCATCCATGCTGAAAGGGAGGGAAATATAAGGAAGAGTACACAAGGAAGCCAGAATCTAGGGGACTGTCTTAGAATTCTGCCTAACATGTCACATTATGCCCCAAGTTTTAATAATTCAGAGGTCTTGGTTCAGTGCTATCCAAATCAGACGGATTTATATTTTGGATTGACACAACTCCTTAAGCTTAGGGACTATGGTGTCTTGCATAGGCACTTAGTTTTTCTGGGGATCTTCTTTATAAAGAGATGGCACAAGGGAATTCAGATACAAAATTTAAGAGTTTAGAAAGCAATGCATTCCACACATAATTGAAAGCATTTACAAAACAAGCAAGGCCATGGTTTTATTTTGTTGGTTTGAAAGATTTGTTGGATTGAATAGTATTTTCATTTACACATTCATTGCTCTACTACTGTGTCAGAGCTTTAATATTATTTGAGTCATATTTCTAGAACCTTTTATTACATTCATGATTGGTTAATGGTTAATATTCATTTAAACTAGATTTTATAGATATACAAATTATGACTATGAAAGATCATTTTGCTTTCAGCCACCATGGTTAATGTGCTTTATTTACTTTCCCTCTTATTTTTAAGAAGTGTTGGAGGAAGTTTTATTTCAAAGGTGATTTGCTTATATGTTTTGAATTTTCTATGATATCTTGTTAAATCTTTCCTAGTAACTAAGCTACCATACAGGTTATTGTCTGTCTTTTAGTAAATGATTCTTATCTCTTTCTTCTTCACTTAAGATATTGGTCAGGTTGTTTTCAAACAAGTCATCCATTCCTTCCCAGATTGATACTATTTCTCCTTCCAGAGCTCCTTATAGGCAGTGGAGTCGCGTCCCTTAAACCCGGTTTTTAGCAGTGTACCTCACAAAAAATGCAATGAAACATCCAGATGGATATACAAAAGCAAAACTTCAACAGTGCTGACCTATGCCTCACCTGTAAAAGTATTACCTCTCTCTGTCTGTAGTGATTTATTCAGTGAGAGTGAAATGGCCCAAGGCAGACTATAAGAATCATCATAGAGGCTTTTGCTAGAAAAACTGGAAGGTTTCTCTTTTGTTGAGTGGCTGAGATTTTAGTCTGTCACCTATTACTATCAATGGCCACCTTTGCAACTTTTGTATGTGAAGAAAGCTTGCTTGAGAATAAAGCCAATACAGAGGAAAATGGGGTAGATGTTTTACAGTATCTATAAAAATACAGATACAGTGATAATATAAAAATACAGGTATAGTGATAATATAAAAATATAGGTACAGAGATAGATGTAGATATATCATATATTTCTATATATATGCAGTTGCAAATATAGATACAGAGATAAGAAGAATGGATAAATAGATAATAGGTAGCTGTGTCTGTGCTTACAAGTCCCACCCAAGAGAAAGAGGAATTATGGTATTAATGTCAAGCCTCTAAATTCAGCTACATCCTATTCCTAACTCTACCTTGTGTAATTTAAAGATGTGCATACTAATAAAACCTTTTGTTTAAACTCATTTGGATTCCATTTCTGATATTTATAACCAAAAAACCTCAATTAGTACAATATTCACACATGTATTAGTCATTAGAACATAAAAGTCTAATAAAATAGGAAAAGGAATACAAAAGTACAACTGAGATAATTGAAGCAGTTGGGGATTTGCTCACGAAGATGGTTGAGAGCTTTTTAGACTAAATGCGTAAAGGTCAAGAAGAACTATCTCCCACAAATTCTGAATTACAGAAATGCTTTATGATGTGTGACATGGTGATAGCATAAATAAATTCTGAGCCTAATCCTCAGCAATACCAACTAAAATTATTAAGCATACTTAAACGGAATGCTGTGCTACCAATTAGAAACATCAAATTATTCCAGGAGCTGACTCTCTTCTAGTTTCCCTAAATCCACTCTTCACCCTCGTCTATCTTACTCTAAATCCTGGGAGGCTGTCCTTGAAGTTTCCTTGACATAGTTTCCTTGCTTTTGGGCTTTGTTTCAGGTTCAGCAAGTGGAAGCTCCTGGAAAGAACTTCAGAGATGGAAGGAAGATGACATCAGGGAATTGATTCCCTCTATCCTTATTAAGCCATGTGGCTTGGCTGTGTCTATCTAATGAAGGCCGAGGCTCCTATGAAGCAACCCACTCCATAGAACTTCTGTCCCACTAACCATTCCCTCCACTTTTCTTGCAGGCCTAAAGGTGGTAAGGGTTCCCTAATATTGGGTCTCCTGAAAACTTCTTAATATCTTTAAACCTTGCCTAAACCATTTGGATTGAGTGCGCCATCTGTTTTCTCTCATTATTCTAGTTATTTTTATTTGTCCTTTATAATACATGCTGTAATTTCCAAATATTCCACGAAGCAACGCATTAATGCATTGCTTTAAAAAAATAAATTTTTTGAAACACATTATTTAGAAAATGCCTGGTGACTGTTTCTAGAAATTTGCTTTCAAGACAGAGAATAGTGATGATGTCAGAAGAAAAGGAATTAATGTCTGTTGGCATTTTTATGCTGGACAGATGCTACAGTAGGTGATTTGCATCAACTATCTCATTTACACAAGGATAGCTTCCTATGATCTCTTTTTACATCTGACTTAAGTGAGACTGGCCATACATCTAGCAAACGGAAACAGCAGTTCAATGCTGGACCACATCCATAGTATAATCAGTTGGTAAATAATACAGATGAATGGATAAAGAAGATGTGGTATATATACACAATGGAATACTATGCAGCCATCAAAAGAAATGAAATCTTGCCATTTGCAACGACATGGATGGAACTAGAGTGTATCATGCTTAGCGAAATAAGTCAAGCAGAGAAAGACAACTATCATATGATCTCCCTGATATGAGGAAGTGGTGATGCAACATGGGGGCTTAAGTGGGTAGGAGAAGAATCAATGAAACAAGATGGGATTGGGAGGGAGACAAACCATAAGTGACTCTTAATCTCACAAAACAAACTGAGGGTTGCTGGGGGGAGGGGGGTTGGGAGAAGGGGGGTGGGGTTATGGACATTGGGGAGGGTATGTGCTTTGGTGAGTGCTGTGAAGTGTGTAAACCTGGCGATTCACAGACCTGTACCCCTTGGGATAAAAATATATGTTTATAAGAAATAAAAAATTAAAAAAAATAATACACTTGGGTAAAGATGATAAATTTACAATAGATGAAGTAGAGATCCCCACTCATCTGGAAGAATAAGTTTCTTCTATTTTTAAAATGGTGAGGACATGTTAAGCAGATACTTACTGTACAGCTTTTGATTGGATACCCCACTGATAGCAAACCACTGTATAATGTAGTTTAATGCTGTAAATAAATGCACGGAATTTTCCATCAGAGTCTCCGTGTTTGAACCCCGATTCTAGTACTTCCATTTTATTCTAAACTTTGTTAAGCTTAAAATGTTCATCTGTAAATTAGAGAAAATGATTCTATCTCTCTCATAAGATCTCTGGGATAATCAACTAAAATAAATAAAACAACTAATCCAATAACCAAGTAAATCACACCTCAGCACAAGGCCTAAGAGAAAGTGAATGTTAATATGATAAATGGTGTAGACAATTATTATGAATATTAGTGATTTTTCTAATCCTGGAATTCCTGCTTACCATACTTAATAAATTTACCATACTTTATAAATTATTTAAATAAATATGTACACTTCACATCAAAGCTTAATAGAGATATCAAAGTTGAGTTAAATATGCTTTGGTACTATTTATAAAGCCAAAGAGTACTTTTTGTGTGTGTAAATCAAGAAATATCAAAATGGGTAGACAAAAATCAGTAATACAAGTTTGTTTGTTTGTTTCACCATAACAGGATGTCTTACTGCATGCCATAGAGGTCAGTAACTGTAAAACATGTCATATGGAAACAAATACATTTTGAGTAGAATAAAATCAGGTCTCGGGAATGACACATATACAATTCACTGAATCAAATATGGTAAAACCATGGAAGGTCGAAAGAAATTGTCCTGAGTTAAGATACTACATGTTAAATGCCTTCCCTAAGAGAATGCTCAGGGCTTTCGGAACAAGTGGGAAGTAGAGGATGACCATGAAAATCCTGACAGACCATTCACAAGGACAACATATAGGACCACATCTGGTCAGGAAGCTTCTACTGGTCAACTTACAACTGTTGCTAGGCAGTGCTTGATTTGATAAACTGGGTAAAATAATCTTTCAGATTCTGTGTTGGAATGGGGTCTCATTTCCACTAATGGCAAATGTAGTGCATTGGAAAACACAAAACTTGGGACATAGTTTGTATTAAAGTTCTCAATAAATACTCTTTTTAAATTACTACAGTCAAGGGGTCAGGAAAAGAAGGAAAAAACATACAACTCCATTTTTACTTCCTTGATCTATACAAATGAGTTCAGATTTGGTCATAGAATTCTATGGCCCTGGTAATAATCTCTTCCTGTAAATTTGATCTGATCACAAACTTTTGTAACTAATTGCATGAAGAGATATAATATCATTTTTAACACTTTACATGGATTATGGCCAAATCCCTTTCATGTTCTTGTCTGTTCTCACCAGATACCCAAATTCACCATTCTGTTTAAGACTAGGAGGAAAAATGTACCAGAATGAAGCAACAGGATTTTACTTTATGGTTGCCAACCATTCTCCTGCCTCCAGTTGTACCTGAGGGATGGGAGAAACATTCATCAGTGAGAAGGAGAGTGAGTGACTGGAGAATGAATCTTTTCTTGGGAGAGGAAAGCCTGTCTAGAATCTCTGAGATAGTCTGTTGAGTTGTGTAATAGCTTGGATCCATGTTAAACCAATCACCCTGTCCTTCAAGGTGAGAAATTGTGATTGAGGGTAAGATCACATGTATTTATCTTCTTTCTGTTTTGAATTCACTAGAAGATTCCTAAAGCTCAGACTTCTGATGAATTCTGAAATAACTTGTATAAATGCTCTGGAAATTGATGGCTATTGTGTTAGAAATGATACTGTTAGACAAATGCTGTTTATCTGGATGTCCTCTCATGGCTCCTAGAAACCATCCTTTTCCTTCATACCCATCTGCTATGCAGGTCTTTTTCATGAGCCATTGATTTGAAAGTGATGGAGGGAGGATGGAGGGGAAGAGAACTGTGGCTAAGTAATGTTGCTCTAAATGGCCAAAGCTAATGAACTATCCTCCTTAAGGAGAAATAATGTATCAACTAAAATTTTAGTAGCTCATCTTCATGATATCTTAATATGACTCCAAGGTATATTTACCATTTAAAGGTCAAGGTGAGGGGAAATCTTTGATAACTGTAAAACCTAAAAAATGAAGTTCAAAATGGTGAAGCTGGAAGAGAAATGGCACCACTGATTTTGTGGAAGCAAAGGTCCTATTCTGTGTTACAAGACATTTCATCTTCATCACCTACTGCTGGATTCTCCAGGTGGAATGAAGGACCCTGATAGTCGAGTCCCATCTGCATCACAGCTACATCGTAGCTGGACACCATCCAGACTTGTTCTTAGCCACCTGAGATTACCTAACCAGAAGACATCGCAAGTCGCAAATTTCTATTGGTATTTGGCCTCTTGTCTTTCTGGGGTTTTTGAAAAATGAAGATTAAGGGACTAGATGGTGACATAAATCCATGGAACAATCTTTTTTTTCAAACAGTAGAGTGAAGATTTCAATTCGTATGAAAACTGAATATAATCCCTTAAAAAAATCTCTCTAAAAGTGAAATTTTCATTTGTAGACATTTCTGGTTTTTCATTTTATGGTATAAGAAAATGTACCTATAATAAATGTGTATTAGCCTTTTAGTACTTCTCTAAATTTCATTTAAAATTAACTGACAAAACAAAATATAAACTTTATCTATATTATTAATCCTTCCCTTTTTTAGCAAGACTTAAGTTGGTGAAATTATTTGAGCAGTTATCAAGCCCAAACAAGAAGGGCATTCAGAATCAAGGCATTTCAGCTATTCTGCTTTGTACCATGAATCCAAATACTTGGGTCTAGCCCTGGAGTTTACCCCTTAATAATACATGCAATTAGGCAAGTGAGTTAACCTCTCTCAACAGCAAACTTGGAATTGATGCAAGAGAACTGGACCAGATGAATTCTAGGATAGCTTCCTAAAGTAGCATCCAAATTAAAATCTCTTTCTGTTCACCCTATCCCCATACTCTTTCCACTGACCATGAATGCTATATTAAAAAAAAAAAAAGTTAAAAAGAGCATGTTACTTGCATTTTTAGTAATATTTTTCATTACACAGGGTTATGCGTTTTACAAATGATCTCAACTTTTTTTTAACTTTAATATTGAAAATCATTATGATAGGAAGGAAAGTATTTAGTCCCTGGCATTAACAAACCGTGATAAAAATCCTCACTTCTTAGGTTTATGGCCCAGAAGATAAAATTAATATATTTGGCCCTTGGTTTTCTCATATGGAAAATGGGGATAATTACTACTTAGTAATATCGTGGTAAGAACTGAGTCAGAATAAATGTGAAATGCTGACATTTTAAGGAATAGGTGTTGCAGAAATGATAATGATGTTAAAAACAATAATGATAATATCTTGGCATAATTCCTCAGCAATGTTTATAATATGATGCTATCCATAGGAAATTCATGTGTACAAGGGCAACTTTGGAACATATCTACTGGGCAAAGTGGTATTTATTAGAAAAATAGCCTTTAGAACTCAATGGTTGTGGATAAGATCAATCACTTGATTGAATGTGTTCAAACAACTGTCAAAATTTGAGAACTAAAAATTTGAGAATTAAAAAATTGTAATTCTTCCTTCCTTCCTTCCTTCCTCTCTGCCCATGTGGTCAATAGACTTTTAATTCTACCTCATTAATTTGGTAATACAAGGATTTAGAAAGTGCCACCTGCCTCAAAGGAGTTAACAAGTACCAGGTACAACTGAAGGTACTATTCTGGGTAGGCTTGGCCAGGGAGCTTCCTTTCTTGATCGAGGAGGGAAGAATGAGATGTCAGCCTTGGCAGAGGCTGGGTACCTTTGATGCCTAGACTGACAGTACTTAGGTGAACAGCGTGTCTTGGCTCTGCTGTCCAAAGAAATAACCTGTCAAATTCCTAGATTGAATTTATACAACCTCCATATGGCCACCAGGAAAACAGACTGACAGAGTCAAAAAATGCACCTGCATTTTAAAGCATCCTGTTCAGCCAGTGTCATATAACTGAAGGGAACCAGCACACTGCACAGCTGATTTTGGGAGTGGGACTTCTGATTAAAATGGTCATGTAATTGCCCACTGGAAAGAATAAGTCTCCCACAGTCCATAATTCCTTCTATGAGTAGGAAATAAACTATAAACTTGCCCTTTCAGTGATTCATTTTCACATGCTTCTACATCATTGACATCAACAAAAGAACCATAAAAGGTGTTCTCAATTTCTACCCAATATAATGATGGTAATGGAGATAATGATTTAGATATAGTCAAGCATGTGGCAAGGACACCAAAGGACCTATTTGAATTACAGCCAAAGAAACATATGGAAGATAAAATAAATGGATACACTGAGGGAATAGGGCCCAGGATTAATAACAGGACAGTCTCTGAAACTTTTGGAAATGTACTAGATGGGGAAATAACCCACCTCTGCTGGAAAATCATGAAGAAACACAGTGAGGCCAGGTCAGGGATGGAAGTTGGAAATAAGAGAGAAGGGGGCATTGGTTGTTCCATAGGGGGGCACACCCAGTTTCCCATAGATTAATATAAGTTTCTGAGAATTGGGTGGAAATTCCTGTAATAAAGAACAATTCAAATAAAAGAGCAGAGTTCCATAGTGGGAAAGCTGTGGGTTCTGGAGTTGGAGACTGCTGGTATGCATCTCTCTTATCCACGACTTAATATGCATGGAACATAATGCCAACTTCAAAGATTGTCTGAAGGATTAAATAAGATAATGCGTCGGGGATACAAAGACTGGAGCGTGGTAAGTATTGTCCATTGTTCTTAAATTACATGTATGATTATTTACATATGTGCATGGATCTCTGTATACGTGTGGGTCTGCTTTGTGGCCAACAGTGTACGAATGGTCTATGCCATATTTTCCCCTTCAATCATGACTTGATTTACTTCTCTTTTTGGTTAGGGGGTTCTCCTCTCCTTCATCTGAAATGTACGGAAACAATTCCCACTTAGGGGAAAAAAATCTAGCTTTCCTGGAAGTGAAGATGTTCTAATAGAGAAAACTGTCACTGGAAGCATTTTTGTGGCTTCAGCAAATTAACTACGAAGAGAGAGAAGAATACCAGCTCCAGTCTTGATAGCTTCAGGCACATCAGTGGGTCACAGAGGTGACATAAGGGATGAAAAGGCATGAGCCTAACACCAGGTGAGGTATGTTTTGTTCATGTTCTCTAGAATTTGAGAACAACTAAGAGGTGCAAAAATGTAGCACAAAGTGGCTAATACAATTGTCGGCTGTTACTCAATTACTAAGACATCACCTAGATGTAAACTTAGTTCTGTTTGACTCAATACCTATGCTTCCCCCAAAACACCACATGGACTCCTAGTGCCCTCCTTCATTGCTGTTTCAACCTTTCCGCTTTCTCCTTCTGCACATGTTGTTTCTGACGCCTGGTAGCTCCTACCTTAGTGAACTTCTCCTTCTATCAAGATACATAAAAACATTACCTCATTGAAACCTTCCCACAAACTCCAGAATAGATAAAACTAACTGCTTCTTCAATTTCCAAGCATCTTCTCTTAAACCTATATTAAAGTATCTAACACAGGGTTCATGGCTATATTCCCAGTACCTGGAAAAACGCCTAGCATACAGTACATGGTCAATACATATTGGTTGAATAAATGAATTACATTTTAATGATTTATATACACCCTTTGTCCTTATAGATATTGAATTCCTTAATAACAGTGTATATAACCAATTTGCTAAAAATGCTGAACCGGTTACTGTTAAATCCTGAGAGTTTTATTAAATTTTCCATACCCATGTTCAGATATTAAAGAGCCTGATATCACATAACACCACAACTTCCATCTTTTATTCATTTTCAAGCTTCTCTACTTCCTGTCACAATCCCTGACAAGACCTAGACCTCAAAGATTGAAGGGGATAAGTGAACATGTTCTGTGTCCACTCTTTTCCCAAACCACTATTTTACCATATTTCACTCCAGTGTGGGGCTTCACAAGGAATGAGAGAGAACTAGAGGAGAAACAGTTAAAATGACCTTATTTCATGGGTGTCATAATCTAGGTTGAATGACCTCAAAAAAGCAGATGCCCACATGCTGGCTTCTTCTCTCATGAGAAACTTTGTGGACTCTCTTGTAATGGGTGAAGGTCTTAGTCAGTGTAGGCTGCTGTAACAAAGTACCATGGAATTTTAAACAACAGACATTTAGTTGTCACAGTTCTGGAGGCTAGGAAGTCTAAGATCAAGGCGATGGTAGATGCAATGTCTGGTGAGTCTGTTGCCTGGTTGGTACAAAGGCCACCTTCTGTGGATCCCTCATGCAGCAGAAAGAGAGAGTGAGAGTGCCCTCTGAAGGTCCCTTTTAGGAGAGTGCTGATTCCATTCAGGAGGGTTCCACCTTCATGATCGAATGATCTCCTTAAAGTTCCACCTCTTAATAGGTGGTGGGGGTTAGAATTTCAACATGTGACTTTTGGGAGACACTCGTATTCGGTCATTGCCGTAGAAATATTTTTGCAACATTCTGTGGTTTGTTGGGTACATTCTCTAGCTCACCACCTCACCACTCACTTTCCAGAGACTGTCTGGCAGTAAACCCTGGCCTCTTGTGGAGAAAAGGAGACACGCACAGCCCTCCAGGAACCCTCTCCAGAGAAAATGTCACTATTACTCTTCCTCTTCTACCTGTCTACTTCAATGATGAAGATGGGCAACAAACACTTAACCATTATTTTTGGACCCAGATCCAAGACTCAAAACCTTCCACTTAGCTATTCCCATCACTTCTTTTCCTGCTTGTTTTAACTTTTACTACCCAGCGTCTTGTAAAGTATCCTATAAATATTACATGAATAATTAATAAATAGATAAATGAATGAATGGATGGGAGAATGGCTACAGGAGAGAATATAACCTTTGTGAGTTTGAAGAAATACGAATAGTCTGTATATAAACCCTTTTGAGAGTCACTGAGGCATCGTACAGTGGAGGGTAAGGTTGATGGCATTGAGGAGAGGATTAATGAAGAGAGGATCATAATCTCTCCCCTGAGTTCCCAGGCACCCAGGCTCAGCTTAGTAGGACACATCAAACATCGGTTTTCCAAGTGGTCAGAATGCAAGACTGGCCTCATACCTCAGTCTAATGACTGAATCTATGCGATTCTTCATTGAGTGGAGGGAAGACTCAAGACTTGAGATTTGAAATTAGGCAGAAATGGGCCTGGAAAAGGAAGGTTGTTTTGCTAGCACTCAAGGAGATTCCATCTACTTTATGGGTTAAAATACTGTTTGGGGCTAGAATTAATATAAATTATAATTCTATATCCTTTTATTTGCTATTTGTTTGTCAAACTGACCAAAATATATTGTTATGGAAACATTTCCTGCTGTCCTTTGATGTTTTATTTACAGGACATACACGTCCCCTTTCTCTGGATAAAAGCATGACAAGGTCCATGACTTTTCCTGGCTCCTTCTTATATAATAGCAGTCCTAGGATCACTTTGAGGAACAGCGTTGGCATTTGCAGCCTGAAATATTAATCAAAACTTCACATTCAAGTTAGCATAAATTGTTGCTTTTTCCTTCCACAGTCTGGGCCAGCCTTGGACTCAAGTCCCACAGTGGGAGAAGGGAAGTATACATTTTTCTCCTGTGTAGTTTTACCTCTCCCTCCACTTTCTAACTGCTAATTTAATTGGTACAAATTAAATCTGGGTGCTACGAGGATCAGACAGAAGAAAGGAAAACTAGTAAGGAAACAGGTCAGTTCTTATTCAGCTGGTGCTCATGGTTCTTTGGGGAGGCAAACAGCTCAAGCTGGAAACCATCATTGGCTTGGTTAATGTTATCTCCTCTGATGCAGAGGTTTTTCCGTTGACTTCTTAGGTTTAACTGTTGACTCTCTACCTCTTGCAGTTGTCTTGCCTGATTAAATGCAATTCAGCTACCTTGTGTTTCTTTCCTCTGCTCTTTGCCCTATAGCAATAGAACTCCAGGCTCCTTTAGTTCAAGTCTTAGTATTCAGACAGGCCTATAGGATAAGGTCTAGGCCAACCTTTTGGATTGTGGCCCTTTACAAACATGTGCCTTGGGGACACCTGTGTGGCTCAGCTGGTTAAGCGTGTACCTTCGGCTAAGGTCATGATCCCAGGGTCCTGGAATGGAGCCCCGCATCAGGCTCCTTGCTCATCAGAGAGCCTACTTCTCCCTCTCCCTTGGCCTGCTGCTCTGCCTACTTGTGTTCTCTCTCCATATTTCTAACAAATAAATAAAATCTCTTTAAGAAAATGTGCCTAAAACTCTGGGAATGACCACTTAACTCAACACGGGACAGTCTCTCGACCCCACTTCCAAATATATGGCCTTTCTCTGCCATCCAGATTTCCTGGGTAGGAGTCAAACTCCACCCCAAATTTGGCCTTTGCTTCCCCAGGTGTCAGTCAGGCATTAGCCCTGAAATGCAGGAAGCCCGCTTCAGTACTGTGTGGGAGATCCTTTTAAACACTCTTTACTAGGTTTACAGTGAGAAAGAGCAACACTCATTCTTCTCTCAAAGACAAAGTGAAAATCAAAGCCCTACAACACATAGCTCTCTTCAAAGAAGTCTCATTTTCAAATGCTCCACTTCTTCACATATAATTTCTTTGGTTAGAAGGCTCCAAGAGGCCTGAAATGTGTTCTTTCCCCCCCTCTAATTTCCTATGACAATCTGCACATGCAAAGTTGGTTTTGGAATTTTGCATAATATATTCTATCTGAGAGATTTTTCTGGAAACGTTGTTTTCAACATACTGTTATATTGGTGAAGATACGTTCAAGGCTCAAACCACACATTTAGACTGAACTTTCAGAGCTTAAATTAGTTGTAAGTTAAAAATATTCTGTTTGGAAAGGTAGCCATACTTTTACTAGTTTGTCATTTTTACTTGCATTTAGTGTTTTTTTTTTTTTAAGGTTTTATTTATTTTAGAGAGAGAGCATGAGAGAGAGAGAGCTCATGAGTGGTGGGGGAGGGGCAGAGGGAGAAGCAGACTCCCGGCTGAGTAGGGAGCCCAGGACCCTGAGATCAGCATGTAAGCCAAAGGTACACACTTAACCAACTGAGCCACCCAGGTGCCCCTTGCATTTAGTGGTTCTAATTTTTTTTCTTTTTTAAACTAGGCTTAATAGTACCAGTTAATTCAGCTAATTCAAGTTAATTCAACTCATAATGATGAGATGAAGTGGAAGGCATTACATGCTTTGACTTCCCAAGTCCTCTGTGTAAGTTTTTTCCTTTGCTTTTTCAGTTTCTTTGAGAATTCAAGAGCCAGCAGACCATAAGCAGCTGTGTAGCTTTTCATCTGAGCAAAAATCTTAAACTACTGAATGAAAATTTGTGGGTTTTTTTTCTTTTTTTCCCCTAAACTCCCTCCACACAGCTTCAGTAAACTGAATTAGCCTATTTCATTACATGGAAATTCCCTCTGATGAGTGAAATAGCTCCTAATGAATAAAACTGTAAACAATTCAATAAAGCAAGTTGCTAAAAATCTAAACTATTTATCTGTTTCAATAGCCAATGGGAACACGGCCAAAGGAAATACTATTTTCTCTCTTCCCCTATTGTCCGAAGGCTTAGTTATGAAAATCTTTATCAAATTGTGATTTTTCCCCTCACTTGAAAAAATTAATTCTCATATTTATGTAGAAGAATAATATTAAAAAATTGGAGAGAATTAGTTCCATCAGATATAACGTATCACAGAATATTATAGGAGTCAAAACAGAAGAGCTCTGGCATAGGAATAAACTAACCAATAAATGAAAATTTTAAAAGGCCAAGACACTTTTAAATTAATATAAATTCATATGATAAAGCTATAATTTCAAACCAAGGATTATTTACTGAATAATGCTGAAATTATCTTTCAGTTTGAGGAAGCAACGTAAAACGTAGGGGATAGATATATCCTTAGTGTTTTACTTGACAATAAATTCTAATTAAATCAAGACTTAACACTGAAAGATGAAAATAAGGTAAATTACTAGACTAGCATATAAATTTTTATTTTATGTTATTTATTTAGTTTTTGCACTTGAATTTTTAAAAAAAGAATGTTAAAAATATAAAATCCCTAAAAATAGGGTTGCCTTCATAAGCACGGCTGAAAAACCAAAAAAAAAAAATTTAAGAAAAAAATGATAAATAAGTCTACATAAAAATACTAAAATTTCTCAATAGTAAAATTCATATAAATAGAAAAGAAATAAAGACAATAATAACTGGGAAACATGCATAACACATGACAGACACAGTAGCTATTTTAGATGTCTACAAAGAAAACTTACAAATCAGGAAGAAAAGCCTAAAAACTGAATAGAAATCCAGGCACTGGGGTATAAAAAGGCAGTTTTCTAGAAATAAAATCCAAATAATCCTAAATATATAAAAAGAGGATCAACCTCCTGTTAACTAAAAACAAATTAAAACAGTGAGATTTTTTTTTTCACCATTGAGATAAGAAAAAAATAAAACTAACGAATATATTCAGTGTTGGTAAGAGTATAGGGATAGACATTGTAATATGCTATTGATGGATATATTGGACATTTTTGAAAAGCAGCATGGTAAGGCCTACCAAAATTATAAATGTAAATCACCTTTGACTCAGTTTTTGCAGTTCAGACTGTTCAATGATCCATTTTTAGAAATGTAATCTAGAAATATATTTGTGTATAAAGATGTTTACTTTAACGTTGGCCATAGCTACACTGGGGAAGACATAAATGTTCATCAATAATGGATCGGATTAAAATTCTTATAACCCTCCGATGGAAAACTCTGAAGCAACATGGATTATTGTATAAATAAGAGAATCATGTAACAGAATACAGGAGAGGGTGGGCCCAATTGTGTAAAAAAATATGGTTCAAAAATACCAAAGGATTAACATTGTATTGTTTTTTTTTTTTTTTTTTTTTTTTTTTTTTTTAAGATTTTTATTTATTTATTTGTCAGAGAGAGGGCGAGCGAGAGCGAGCACAGGCAGACAGAGTGGAAGGCAGACTCAGAGGGAGAAGGAGAAAGAAGCAGGCTCCCTGCAGAGCAAGGAGCCCGATGCGGGACTCGATCCCAGGACGCTGGGATCATGACCTGAGCCGAAGGCAGCTGCTTAACCAACTGAGCCACCCAGGCGTCCCTAACATTGTATTGTTAATGGTGGTTTACTCGGGAGACAGAGTTAGGGCAAAAGGAGGGAGAAAGAGTTATTTTTATTTTGTGCATTTCTGTAGGTTAATTACTTTTTGCAAGCATTTACCTACTTTTTGCAAGTGTTACTATTATAATAAAAATTACATAAAACACAAAGAAACAGGGGTAGACAGAGGGCTTGGCAAAAAAATGCCTAGATTTAAATAGAACATCGCATTGATAATGTAGCATTGTGTGATGCTATATAATTGAAATTATGGAAGCCTGTTCAAAAAGCCTTAACCTGATAAGAAATAAACTGCCTAGTCAGCAGTTGACTCAACTAGTCACCAGGCCAGGTTGGAATAATACCTTTTCCTCTTTATCTAAAAAGGATTCATCCTGGGAAACAAAATTCTTCTTTCTTATCAACTCTGAGAATGGCAGGTCTTGCTGAAACAATTTACCCTAATTTTGAAACTAGAAGGTTTGCATGCGAATACTTGCAGAACTAATTGTTATGCTTTGTGACATACTTTAATGATTATTGGTTCCACTATTTATCTTCCAAGGCTGCTGGGGATATTATGTGAAATAATAAATGTGAAAGTGTTGTCAAAGGGTACGTTCGAAGTAATTATTATTGTTCAAGTGTTGGCTTAAGGCACAAAAACATCACCATAAGTAATAACCATGAGTTTTTAAAATTGTAGCTATTAAATTAAAATAAGGATATACTACTGCCTTTGCCCTCTCAAGCTGACAAAGCTTTTTAAGAAGAAAAGAAAACCCTTGATAAATGCAGTGTTGTGGAGGAGTAAAATTGGTTGTCTCTCTGGAAGGCAACTTGGAAATATATGTTAACATGTCTTAAAATAAGCAGATCCATTGAACCAGTAATTCCCTTTCTAAGAATATATCTCGAGGAAATAATGTATAAGTACTTCACCCCAGCATAATTACAAGATAGCAACAAATTAGAAATGATATAATAGCCAACAACAGGAGACTGTTTGAATAATTATGGTGTTCCATGTAGTCATTAAAAATAATTCTGCAGGAAATTAGAAAATGTACATGAAATATTATTAAATAAAAAGATTAAACAATGCATGTACAGTCTGATTCAATTTCTCTAAAAATTTTGCTTTAGAGATAAATAATGAGGTTGAGATGGATAAAATAACTTATCCATGTTAACAATGCCACTGAAGAGGATCTAGTTGACTTCCAAGCAAACGCACATGCATGCACACAACATATAAAATGTCCATAATGAAGACTATTTAGCCCATTTACTATGTGTCAAGAAACTTGCATATCACATCAAAGCAAATCCAATAAAAATCTTGTACATTAACTATATGATTCTAGAGATGAATAAAGTGAGATTCAGGGAGGCTAAGTGTCTTATCCACAGCCAAATAGAATAATACAAAACAAAACAAAAGTGACTATGTGGGTCCCCTCTTCTTGATAGAAAATCCCTCTACCCTTACTTAAGAGTTTTCATGTTTACAGACCTCCCAGCTGAGACTACACAGAGACAATGTGAGCATCTGGAATCTGGTGACTTGGTTACCTCTCCCATTGCCTGACTCAATAGGGGAAAAGCACTGTGGAACTTTGAAAAGGACGTTTTCAAAGGGGTATTAGAGATTTTAGAGAAAAGAGCAAATGGAGACAGCGATATAAAATTTGAACTCAGGATGGCCCTAAAAAAAAAAAAAAAAAAAAAAAGGAGAAGCAGATGAACTAAAGAAAGAAAGTGCTTAGCTATGGGGGGAAATTTCCCTAACAATAAAAGAAACTGAATGAGTTTCACAGAAAACAACAACAAAAAACTGCTGGTGGGTGTTGAGGAAGGGAAGTATTGCATCGAGCACTGGGGGAGATGCATAAACAATGAATTTTGGAACACTGAAAAAGAAAATAAAATTTGAAAACAAAAACTAAAACAGAAAACCTGCTCCCAGCCCCAGGCTTTCCCAGGAAAACCTACTCAAAGTAAGAAATGGCTTTAGGTCAAAGATGAAATCCAGGGCAAAAGGGTAATATGCTGTATTAAGAAACAACAAATAATAATAATAGTGGACCTCTTCGGCAATATCTATTAAATAATAAAGTTCTAAAAATATAAAGGGCATCTTAACCATAGCAACCTTACCTGGGTAACAAAGTATAGTGTATTTTACGTAATCAAATTACAATCACATACACAGAAACCTCACTAAGTTTTTAAAGGAATTATATCATTTTATGCTCAAGGTGACAGAAACAGGACAAAATGAAAAGTGGACTAAGGCACACTCATTACTATGGTCAGTAAGTGAGCCATGAAAACTATTCAGTTACAAATAGGGGTTACTTTTTATGGAAAAGGAAGGATGGTCAGAGGAGAAACCAAGAGCTCAAAGAGTCATATCCTGACCCCCAGAAGATCATTCATTAGGAAGGGACTGGACCCTAATCAAGGTACTGAAATTACTATAAACCAGTGATTGCTTTATGCCTTCAGTTCGTACTATGGAGAGAGGCACAACTTCCAGTTTCTGCAGAGAACGTATGTATCCCACAGCGAGGACTACAAGCAGCACAATGCTTGTTTGGGTGTCTCGAGTGCTTTGCATAACTAGGACCACCAGGAGAAGGAATCATAGATAGAACAGCATTCTCTCCAGAGACCAGAAAGTGAAGCACCAGCAGAAAGGCTGATGTCCTTTGTCCACGATAGGTTCTACAAAGAAGCATGATTGGAGGACTTTCTGTGGGCACGTGGGAAAAACCTGCTGGAGACTCCAAGAAATAGTGAGTAGAGGGGCTGTATTTTGGGGGGGGAGTGAGGACCTGCCATCAGCAATCTTGGCATTAAAGCAATAAAAAGTGATATTACATATTAAAGTGACTCACAGTAGGTAGAGGCTAATGAAACAAAGTTTAACTTAAGGTAGGTGTGTTTTCATTTCTAACACACAAACAGAATTTTGAAGTCGAGGAGTGTGGAGCACCCCAGAGAGAAGAAAATAGTTATAGGTCTGACCCTGAGACTTTTTCCTACGTTCTGTGTAGCAAGAATCCACTCCTGAGAAAACAAGATTAATGTACGAATTCTACGGTTCATTTTAGTACACGTCTCTTTTTTAGTTAACTATTGGTATGTAACAGCAACACTAAGAAGCTTAAAAAATAATCTTGGTACTGAATGCCACAGCTCTGTGGGTTGCTTGGGCTCAGAAGGGCAATTTTTTCCTCTTGTCTCACTGGGAGCATCTTATATAGATATAATCAACTGGAGGCTTGATTGGGACCCTGGGAGAACTGGCCTCTCTCTTCCTCATGTAGTCTCAGGGCATCTTCTCCAGCATGGATCGCGGGTTCTTCACAGGGCCATTCTAGAAGGGTTTTCTGGACCTCTCACATGACATCTGTGTGTTCCCAAAAGCACAAAGGTGAAAACCACTAGGCCACCTGAAGGATTAGTTAGGGCACTGGTACAACATCATTTCTTACACATTCTATTAATAAAGTGAGTCCCAGGGCCAGCTCAGAGTCAGCATAGGAGGGCACTAGTCAAGGGCATGAATCCAGGGGACAGAGTTCTTTGTGAGTCGACCTTGGAGATCAGTTCCCCCATTACAGTAGCTGTTCTATGTCTGGCAGGATACTAGGGCTAGGCATATAATAAGAAGTCAACTCACAGGAGCCTGCTGCCTTACAGGAGCCTACAATCTGTCTAGAAGGAGAGAAAAACACCCATCAAGAAAAATTCGACTATAACAATTGCTCCAAAGGGGAAGTGCTGTTGTTCTCAGGAGGATATTTATGCTAATCAAGGAGATCAGAGAAGGCTTCTTGGGGAAACAACGCTAAGTCAGAAGGGCGAAGTGGAAAAAACAACCCACAAAACTAGGTGACGGCATCGTATTCCAGCAAGAGGAAAGAGTCCAAATAAAGGGAATGGCAGGTACCAGACACACACACGCGCGCACACGCACACACACACACACCCACACACCCCCAAAGTGGAGAGGCGGAGAAAAAGGGCAGTGAAGTTGTAGTTGAGAAAATGTGTGGGGTAGCATGATATAGGAACAAGCTAGAGAGGTAAACAGGAGTCTTGCTTTGTCTTCACTTGAGAGCAGTGGGAAGCCACTGAAAGGTTTCCCAAGTAGGAGCGGGCAGGATGAATCTTGCATTTTGAAAAGACGTCCCTGGCAGCAAAGTGGAGGACAGATTCAAGGGAGTGCATCAGAGATGACTTGGCTCTCCCTGGAGGATATCGCAACTCTCCAGGTGAGAGGGAGCTTCGTTTTGTATCTCATACATCTTGGGAGGGCTGGATTCATGACCAACAGGCACGCGCAGAATTGCTTTCATTTCTTTTCTAATCAGCTTTCTGGCTTCTATTTTCTTCTTCTTACTCAGATAAAAGTGACTCTGGATCCAAAACAACTCACAGGAAAGGGTGATCGAAACCAATCAAATGAAGTAAAGAACATCGCATCAGGCAGGCAAGACAACAAGAGCCAAACCTGACTCACTTTCAAGTCTCAGTTTTTTCCGAGAGTCATCACCCCCACTAAGAATCCTCTTGGAATCTCCAATAAGGCAAACAGTGATGCCTTCAGTTTTTCTTCCCTTTGTTTTCTTTAAACTCAAGTCCGAAACATTCTTATCAATTTACTTACTCCTCCAAACAAATGTGTTCCTGGGGCAGAGTGACACAGACGTGGTTCATACACTTGTTTTGCTGGTTCAATTTACATAAGCTCATGAACCTCTCTGAACTTTAATAGTTTTATCTAATAACAAAATAAGGAGCTTCATAGTATATGTTCAAAGTGTTGGAATAAGTCAATGAGATGTTGCATGCAAAGGACTTAGCCCAGTGCAGTATATCCTAGTGGTTACAAGAGAGACTTTGAAGCCAAATCAATCTTGGCTCAATTCCCAGCTCTGCCATTTATTAGCGCTATGGCCTTGAGCAAGTTATTTGCTGTACTGAAGCATCAATTTTTTCTTATTTGTAAAATGCACATAAACATACTATCACTTTACAGTGTTTGAGGATTACTTGACAAAAGCCAGAGAAAGTTCTTAATAGAGTAGCTGGCATATGGCCAACATTTAATAATTGGTAACTGCTATTATTATAAAAATTATTAGCACTCAATAAATTTAATTCAGTTCATATTTTCCCCTTCACTGGAACTTTTTTCTCCATTAATTATCTTCTCCTAAGTGCCAGTAATCTCCCTTATATGCTGTGGATTCTCTTCTTTCTCTCTCTCTCCCTTCTTCCTATGCCCTTCCTTCTCTCTCTCTCTCTCAAAATTTGGACAACAAAAACAGGGCCATAATATAAACAATACAAACACCTAAAAATATAAAAAGTTAATTCTGGAAAAGTAAATTGTTGGAAAATAGTAAAAGAAGTCATAGCTTAACTATCTTATCAAACTAATTTAATTCTTAATATAGGACTAGAGTTTCATAAGTCCCCCTACCTCATCTCTTCTCAGTGAACGTTCCAAAAACTTGGTACCAAAAATCCACACACATTCTTCCACAGAGAGTTTGCTGAGTGCCTATCAACCATAAAACCAATATGATCTCGATTTTTATGGAGTTCATAACACCTCTGAATTTATTCTAGGTTCAGATATTGCTATTTTATATTCTAAAAACTAAACAAGCTTCAGTTCTACCTGGTACTTTGGTTTAGCGTCCAAGTTCTGTAGCAAACAAACCTGTCTTGTAATGAACATGTGAGCATAAACCAGGTCTTCTTGTACTATTCCTCTTGTTTTAGGAATAGAAGAGATAATTGACAATACCAAGCCTATTATTCTTTAGTTATGAAAGAACAGCTGTTTCTGATGCATGGTTTCCAGAAAGAAACACTCAGAGAAATTTGGTTTACTCCTAGAATTGGTGGAAACTGGAAGAAAATTATCAAAATATTCTAAATGCATAGACAGGGTACAATAACTTTTATTTTCATGCCCAAATGGTACTTACACTATCTAATCTTACTATGAAAATGTATTAGCTCAATTTTGAGATAATAAAATATTTGTGTGATTGTGTTAAACATTTTTATCCCATGGACCATGGTGATATGACTGACTTCTGGGATAATATTTGATTTTATGAAGTGGACTTGTTCTATCCACTTTTAATTGTACACTTATCATTTTATTTAATTCTCTTTATATTTATACCAAACTGGAAGACTTACTAGAGTAAAATACAAAATGACTTACCTACAATGTTCTGCAGGAATACAGTAACTCATATTCTTTGGGACAATATTCTCATATATGGAAGAGTTCCCCAAAATTACTGGGCAACAGCTATTCTTAAATCTTGTCAGCCATATTTGGAGTGACCAATTAGGTCTCATGATGTTCTACAGCCAAGAAAGTGTCTTTAATGTGTGTGATATTTAAATGATGTAATTTCATGATTAAGTACAATGTTAAATTTATGTAGCTCTGTCCATGTGATTAAAATTCCTTTTACTTACGATGGCTTACATGAAACAAAACCTCATTAACTCAGAGTCTCTTCATTCAGAATGTATGATAATTAAAGGGAAAAGAAGCTTGCGATTATATTCAAAGTTACATGTGAAGAAATCTTTTGATGAGTGAAGGAGGTAGGGAAATGTTAGCTTTTTTAAAAAATTGATTATTGTAGTAATCATTTCACTGTATATAAAAATATCAAATCATTACATCATACCTTGAAACACATATATCAATTATGCCTAGATAAAATTTTTAAGTAAAAAAAGATGGAGAAAACAAATTATTTCTAGTTGCATTAACTTGTATGATTATGTTAATTAATAATATTGGCTGCTGTTACTGTAATGGAAACTGTTGCGTGTATCCTATTTATGTAATTATATTGAACTTTATGATGTAGGGATAATTAATTTCAGCATACAAATTAAGAAATTTTTACAATTTCCACCAATTCTGAGGCCTGAGTACTTACACCAGGTCATTCTACTCAGACAGGAAGGAATCTTGCTCCAGTTAACTCCCGCATGCATTATCTTCCAACTCCACTACTGGGTCTCCCATTTAAGAACAAGATTGCTAAACTAATTAAGTCTAGAATTTTAAGCAGGACAATGAGTGCCTGTGCTTGGCATTGTCAGACATTTAAAAATAGTCTATACATTTGATTAGTTTATATCCACCTCCTGGTTCTCTTAATAATTTCTAAAGAAGGAAATGACAGCATTTCTCATAAGCAGTACTGACAGAGTTTAAAGCAAACCAGGCACAGGGCTGGAGAATCTCCCCTTTTTACTTCTTCCTGCATAATTTTGCATGAAATCAACAGGGCTCCATGCAAGATGGGAAACAGAGGTGTTCTGATAAGGACGTAAGCATCTCTGAGAATCCAACCCAATTTCCCTTCTGCATAAAATTACCTCAAAATGAAGCTAAAAGTCAGTTCCTAATGTTAAAAAAAAAAAGTGGCTGTAGCTGGCAAAAGACCTTTTATCTACATTTTAATTACCGCTGAGCGCTACATGAACTTTGTTTCTCACAGGGAGATTTGTCAAGAAGCGTCAAGAAGATCCTCTGCACTATGTATGTATGTATGTATGTATGTATTTATTTTAAAGACTTCACTTATTTATTTGATAGACAGAGATCACAAGTAGGCAAAGAGGCAGGCAGAGAGAGAGGGGGAAGCAGGCTCCCCACTGAGCAGAGAGCCTGATGCGGGGCTCGATCCCAGGAACCTGAGATCATGACCTGAGCCCAAGGCAGAGGCCTTTAGCCCACTGAGCCACCCAGGTGCCCCCTCTCTGCACTATTTATTGAGAGGGGAGATAAATAAGCAGAATGAACAACAGGTTACTTGTTGCACATCACTGACCACAATAGGACATGGCTACAAAATCATCATTTCCTGGTACCTGTTCACATCTGAGTTGGCTTGATTTCCTCTGATGAGCAACACCCAAACCTCATGTTTAATGAAATAATATATTACCTCTAGAAATTCTAGGTTACCTTTCTCCAAAGCACAAATTTCAAGAGTCATGGCTTTGTGAAATAATTGAAAAACAGAGTGATAACACCATTCTATAATCTCATTTAACCTAGATTCAAAGTCATGTCAGAGAGAGTGGAACAACAAAAAAGGCCAAATCAATAACTCGTCCAGAGTTCTGTTTGACAATGTCTACTCTGAAAAGTATTGATCCAGGAAAACAGATCATTAAATAGGAAAGGGAGATGATAGCAAATTTGTAATGTTTGAAGGAACAAAGACAAACTAAAAGGACAATGGAAATTTTACAAGATTTAATTACTTGTTTGGGAAGGAAATGGTAGTTAAGTTTCTCTGCAAACTTCTTCACAATTGGTTGTTTCAAGGATAGCTCCCACTTTCTAGAAAACTCAAATCAGACCATGGCAAGATAGGAGGTCCATTAATCTTTAAACATGAGTTTTACCTACAAGGGAAGTGTGAACAAGTAGAAAATTCCTAGGACTATGAAATCGGACTGATTTTAGATTATATCTCTAATCTGAGTTTTACTAATTTATGACCTCTAAACATGTATGTCATTAAAATGTAACCTACTTTACCTTTATAAAGGACACAATGATTCCTTCTTAGGAAGATTATTGTTGGGATTAGGTATTAAGTGAGCTGTGCACTTAAGACAAAATGTTTAGGATATATGAGTTCCCCTTCTCCTTTACTTTGTACCCTTCTACTAAGTAATATTGTATTTATTATGTAGCAGCTCTCTACCTTATTATCATTTGATTTTCTTGTGCATTTAATATCAGTCTTGTGCATAGGGTAATTGATATTTTTGTAATATTCATCACTGTTAATATAATTTAGTGTTTTAAAACAGAAATTTAGGCCAAATCTACTGTTTATGTAAAGGCATATATGCATAAGTCAGGGAGACAGGGAAACAACAAGCATTAAGAAAGTCTCTGGCCATTTCATTCGTGGAATGCAGAGAAATCATTTTTCCCTCATTTGGAGAATAATGAAACTTTGGTTCACCATGAGAACTGGAGGGGGAAAATCAATGTCCAAAACTAATCATGCTAGTTTTGATCAAAAGCAACTCAAAAAAGAAAAGTGTTGACAAAGTATGTGCATAGCTTGCACTTCAGATATAATTTAATTTAGTAAGAAGGGTTCATGGGACACAAAGAATAATATAATAGTGAAGATGATGAGTCATTTGATCATTCCTAATGAAAGCAAGTGATAAAGAAAAGTCAGATTGGAGGTTGGGTTTATAGCAACCAATTCTCTTTTCAATATTATGATGCTTTGAATAGTTACTATTCAGGTTTGTTCATTTACTCATTCACTTTATTAATTTTATTCATTCATTCATTCATCAAATAAAGAGTAAATATTATGTGACAAACACTGAGCTAAGTGAAGAGACAATGAGAGGATATATGGTCACTGGCCTCACGAAATGTACAGTATAATAGAAGAAATAGAAAATGATGAAGTACACAACACATGAATGGGACTTTTTTCCCCACTGTAGTAAACATTTATAGGAAATAAACGGGGTGCTGAGTTAATGAAAAGTTGAGGGACACCATTTAAGTTATAGTAGCAAGAAAGGCCTCTCTGAAAAGATGCATTTGTAGTGATTCCCAAGGGAGTCAAAAAAGCAAGTCATGCACAACTATGGAAATGAGCATTTCAGCCAGATGGAGAGGAAAGTGTCCAACGTGGCAAACTAGAAAAATAAAGGAGATCAGAATGGCTTGAGATTGGTCAACAAGGTGGAGAATGGTGGGAAATTAATTTGGAGAGGCAGGCACTTCCCTCAAAATCCTTTTGGCTATCTTGTGAAAAATGACTGGGGTTGGGAGGGATGTCTGGAAACAAGACGGTGTTAGAAGCTGCTAGAAGTGTGGAACTGGGAGATGGTGGTGATGTGAACTAGGCTAGAGAAGGTGGAGACGTATTTTAGCGACAACATTTTACTTACGGAACAAAGGGACTTAGTGATTCAGAGAAAGATAAATCAAACATGCCATCCTTGTCTTTAAGGTGAACAAATGAAAGGTTAATGACCGGTGAAGAAATGACCTTTAGAGTAGGAATGGATTACGTGCTCCTTCTGGACAGCTCTGGTTTGATCTGCATATTGTACTACCACTTCCCAAATGGGTTTCCCCAAACATTGCTTTTTCTGGCAATGGAGGATATAAGCAGCAACCATATTGTTTTAGTGCTTCTTTTGGAAAAATGATTCACATTCAGGAAATAGGGCTTTGTTTCTTTTTCTATTAATATTTAGTCTGAAACATTGGGGCATAGTCCATCTAATTGGCCAGAATACCAGTGAAGCTACTGATTTGATTTATGGAGTAAAGTTCTTCATACACCAAATTAGGAAATCAGACCCAGAAATATGTAGGTGCCTATAGTTCACAGAAATATTATTAATAAAGCCAGAAGTCATTATTAATACTGGAAAACACTGGAAGCAGCTGTAGAATGTTGGGGAATCAACCCCGAAACTTTATTAGACAAAAAGTCAATACCTAGGATTGAATCCAAGTCACCCATACTTTCTCGAGCTTGGCTTCCTTACCAGTAAGACAAACATAAATTCCTGCTTCATTGAGTTGTTTCAAGGACTGAATGAGATAATGATACAGGAGTATGTAAGGATCCTAAAGAACAGGCATTTAAGATAATTCACTAGAGCAATGCTCTGTGTTTTATCAAATCTGCGTCCCTGAAGAAACAAAACCTATTACTGTATTATCTTCTTATTTCATTTTGCCAACATGATCTTAATTTGTAGTTTCAAAGGAAGTATTGCAGACTACAAGCCTTTTTTTTTTTTCATTTTGAACTGTGTTTATTCCAAAGTTCTGATAAATTGATAATTATTCTACATTATCAGGCACTTTCTATTTTACTGAACCTTTCCTAGTTCTGTGCTCTCTGAAATGGGTAGACTTCTGAAGAGCATTTCATTTGAAAAATTTCCACAGAAACTAAATTCTTAAAAATACTTTCGGGGAATGGAGAGAAAAATGATGGAATGTTTTGACATACAGCATTTTTCTGTCAGAGGTGCCTTCAGCACTTTGATACGAACTCATAATAATATCAGCATGGCAGGGTAAACAGATGGTAAACATTACCATCAAAAACAAAAACAAAACAAACTGCCTGCTGATACTCGGGGCTCTTGGTCTATGCACATGACCTGTGTCATCTTAGGAGCAGGACACGCCTCATGCTCAAGAATCCTGATTTGTAAATAGCAGATATCCCTGGATGATTTCAACAGGGAAAAGAGAATGGTGTCACAACACTCGTAATAAGAAGCAGAATGCTTATTGTTTTATGCAAAATTAATTGAGACTTGTCATTTTGAGTAAGCTACGCCTAGATAAATAACCAGTTAACATGCTCAAACAGGATATCCAACAAATTAGCTGGATTCTTCAAAAGCGCCACACACTCTCCTACTTCACAAGTCCAGACTTTGAATTGCACACTGGCCTGATCTTTTCCAAGTTGTGATGTTCTTTTATTTGGGTAGGTAGGTAGCAAATGGTATCTGCAAAGTGAAAACTCCTTTCTTATGGACTCTCTCGAACGTCAGAGAGTGGTAGTGTGGAAGGGAGAAAGGAAAGAAGGTAGAAGGAACATTTCATCTGTTTGATCTAGAAAAAGGTGTTAGGGACTTGGGTTAGCAGTTCCTCTCATGCTCTATAGCTGTTGAAAATGGTTTAAATCATGTTGCCCTCTGACAAAAACTTCCCTTACTCTATTCACTGATCGTCATCCTCCTCCCCTAAAATTCTCAGATTGCCTAACAGAAAAGTCTATAAACATTGATATTTCACTTAAAAATGGTTACAATGATACTTAAAAGAGCTAGAATGCAGTATAGTTTGTTTTACTGGTAGAATTCTGATGGTGTGTTCAGAAGTATTAATGACATTTACAGTTTTAGACAAAATCACATGAATTAATAATATTCCATATTCATCTGCAAAGCTGAAATCTAGCATACCTCAAAGGAAGAGAAAAGACATTTAAATGAGACATCAATCCTATATATTATGGTAACTTGCAAATTCCCGAGAAGTAGTATAATTGAAACTCTATAACCCCAAGAAACTCTGGATATTGTAGTCACTCAGGGCTTGGCTCTGGGCTCTCCTGTTACTTGCCATTCTGTCCCTAAAGGCATATTATCTGTTGTCATCAATTTAATATGGTCACATGTGTTGGGCTGGCAGAAAGAAAGGGCTACTTAAGATGGCAAAAGTCCCTGCTACAAAACTTGAGCTGGGACAGGAGAGCAAAGACCCAAGCAGGAATCTGAAAACCCTCCCGCCCCGGCTCCCATGGACCAATGGGACCCTGACAGGCGGTAATCTGAGACCCCAGCCCCGGGCTCCAGTGGACCAATGGGACCCCGATGAGCAGGCGAAATATCCAAATAAGGGAAACTTGACAAAAGACCCCTGAACTCCTCTCAAGTCCCCTTAAAAGCCCCCTTCTCTCTGCCTTGGGCGCGACTTCCGCCACTCTGCTTTCCACAGTCCCAGAACCTCACCCAAGGGTGTGCACCTCCTCCCGGCACAACTTTCTTGGCTCCCCTTCTCCTGAGCCCTGAAACTTTGACAGAGAGTGTTTTTAATAAATCTCGCTTTGCACCCACTTTGCCTGGTGGTGTGTTTATCTCGCCGGAAAAACTTTACAACATGGATGTCTCCCAAATTTTTATTTAGCCCTAACCTTTCTCCAGCCTTCAGTACTCACATGTCTAATATCATCTTCATATTAATGTCCCACAGATCTCTTGAGCTTATCAAGCCTACCTCTTCCTTTTTCACCAAAACATATTCCTGCCCCTCCCCCACTCCAATCAACTTTGTCGCAATACACTTATCACCATTTACCCAGCTACTCAAAACAGATCCATCTTTATGTTGTTCTTTCTCTAGCCTTTATCTAATCCCCATTAGCAAATCCCATTAATTATACTAGTCCCCATCCACCAGAGATATCTCAAATTCTCCCTTTTCTCCCCATTTCCACTCATCTCTCTGGGCTGAGGCTCTTCCATGAAATACTGTGTGTATTTCCTAACTTTTTGCTCTATCCCAAAGTCTTACTTTCTTTTAATGTATTTGATACAAAAAGCAACAGCAACAACCCATTTCCTAGAACAGACACTGGATTTCATCACACCCTTGCTATGGTGGTTTTCCACTGGTCTCCTAATAACACGCAAGCACTTATTATGGCCTGTGAGGTCCCGAAACACTACTTCTGCACCCTTCAGCACAGTGCTCACCAGCCGCATGAGACTGTTTAAATTAAAATCTAAATTTGTTGAAATTAAATAAAATTTTAAAACGAGTTCTTTAGTTATTCTAGCCCCTAGAATAACTAGTGACTAATGGCAACCTTCAGAGCAGAAAGACCCCTAGAATAACTAGTGACTAATGGCAACCTTCAGAGCAGAAAGACCCTTTGGAAAATGCTGATAATAGCTTCTGTCCATCTCACGTTCACACACTGCCACTTAAGTCTTAACCATGCTTGCTGCTTTCTAGTCATTCATTACACTTCGGACCATATCCACCTCTTTATCACTGTAGAACCTTCCCACACTAGGAAAAGGAAGGGAAAGATGAAGTGGGGGTAATCAGAGGGGTAGACAAACCAGGAGAGACTATGGACTCCAGGAAACAAACAGGGTTTTAGAGGGGAGATGGGTGGGGAATGGGTGAGCCCGGTGATGGATATTAAGGAGGATGGATATTAAGGACAAAAACCTTTCCATAGGTTTTCCTCTATGCATGAGATGTTCTTTCTTTCTTTCTTTCTTTCTTTTTTTTTTTTTTTTTTGTGTGTGTGTGTGTGTGTGTGGTGGGTAATTTACCTTCATCATTTAGATTTCAGTTTAAAATCTACCTCTGTAAAGAAAACTTCCTTGAACGCCCCATCTAAAGTAGGTCTCCCTTTGTTGGTATTTAGCTTAGCCCCTTATTGATTACTTATATTGCTCTCATTACAATATGAAAATATAATGTACATATTTGTTTTCTCTGTCCCCGTATGTCTTCTTCTTGAGACTGGAAGTTTTAGAAAATTACCACGTAACTGTAGCCTAGCATGGTTCCTGACTCATAGAGCTCAATAAATGGATGGAATTAAAGAAGGGCAAGAATTCAGCCCTTCATGGTATATTCATATAGCCCTCACTTTAATAAATGTTCACAAGATCACACAATTTTGTTCAGCTACATCATAGATCTCATGTTCCATGAATGCCTGCCAGTCACATGCATATTAGTATATGCACATAAAATGAGCATCCTCCAAATTAACCTCTCTAGAAATACAGCTTTATAGTAAACATGTTTTCCTTATAACTAACTGGTCTGCAATTTTTTTTTATCTTTGAAAATATTTAATTAAGGAGATGATGCCACGGTCTCTTTTTTTTTTTATTGTGGGAAAATATATACCAGATGAAATTTAGTGTTTTAGCTGCTTTTTAAAGGTTTTATTTATTTATTTGACAGAGAGAGATCACAAGTAGGCAGAAAGACAGGCAGAAGCAGGCTCCTGATGCGGGGCTTGATCCTAGGACCCTGAGATCGTGACCTGAGCCAAAGGCAGAGACTTTAACCCACTGAGCCACCCAGGTGCCCGTTTTAACTATTTTTAAGTGTAGATTTCTATGGCATTCCATACATTCACATTGTTGTGCAACTGTCACCACTAAACATTTCCAGAATTTTTCATCTTCCTCAATTGAAACTCTGTACCCATTATTAGAAACTCCCCACTCGCTCTGTCTCCAGCCTTTGGCAATCACCATTCTACTTTCTGTATCTATGAATTTGATTCCTCTCTGAACCTCCTATAAGAGGAATCATACAATATTTTCCTTTTGTTAGCAGCTTACTTCACTTAGAATATATCTCCAGGGTTTCTCCATGTTGTAGCAAGTATCAAAATACCGTTCCTTTTTAAGGCTGAATGATACTCTATTGTATGCATATGCTGCATTGTTTATACATTCATCTGTCAATGGAACACAGATGGGTTGTTTCCACTTCTTAGCTGTTGTGAATAATTCACTATGAACATGAGTATACAAATATATCTTTGAAATCCTGCTTTTGGTTCTTTTGGAAACATGTTCAGAGGCGAAATTGCTGGGTCATATACTAATTCTACGTTAATTGTTCTGAGGAATCGCCATAACGTTTTCCACAACTGCTGCACCATTTTGTGTCCTTACCCACAGTGTATAAGAATTCCAATTTCTTTACATCTTCATCATCATTTATTTTTTTCTGTTTTCCTGATACTAATGAGTAACACCTCATTGTGATTTTGACTTGCATTTCCCTAATGACTTACTGTGTTGAGTATCTTTCTGTATGCTTGTTTTAAAAAAAAAAGATTTTTATTTATTTATTTGACAGACAGATCACAAGTAGCCAGAGAGGCAGGCAGAGAGAGGGAGAAGCAGGCCCTCCACAGAGCAGAGAACCCGATGCGGGGCTTGATCCCAGGACCCTGGGATTATGACCTGAGCTGAAGGCAGAGGCTTTAACCCACTGAGCCACCCAGACGCCATGTTTTGGTAATTTCTATATCTTGTTTGGATAAATGTCTATTCAGATTCTTTGCCTATTTTTTTAATCAGGTTATTTTTTTGTGGTTCTGTTGAATTATAGGAATTCTTTATATGTTCTGAGTATCAATCACTTATCAGATATATGACTTGTAAATAATTTTCCTATTCTCTGATATCAGTGGTATATAATAGCCTTTAATATATGTTGATAGTTTTGTCATAGATATGTAAAAAAATACATTAAGTAGAATGTTATTCATCTGTACTTCAAATTCCCTGAAGGGATAAACATCTCATTCTCCAGATAAAAAGAGTGCCAGCATTACACAGGGGTCTTCTCTTTCTTCTTCTCTTTCTTGCCTTATACTCCTCCCTTTGGGAAGAGGACTGATTTATCTGATTGATGTATCAGTCAGGATCTACCATCCATCATTGTTTGGCTGGAAGTAATGGTTTAGAAGTCATATACACGTATGTTTTCACTCTGTCCCACTTTAAGTGCCCCTCAAACTAGAGAAATCAATGTTTCTGATAGTCATGTTTTTTCTTCAGGTAGGTCTAAACTGAGGACATGGTAATAAGCCTCGTTTTTCATTACATATAAAACAATTGTCTCCTCTAGCTTTAATGGCAATAAAGTTGATATTTTGATTTGGATCTGATGACTCTTTCTATTTCTTGCTTGATTCAAGATCCAGATGGGAAAAGGACGTGATTAATTATCACTCTCAAAATCCCCAACAAGGAATACTGAAGTAAGGCTTTTTTGCTACACTTGCCTCATTATCCCAGTCTCACTGCTGCTGATGCTAGGTTTCCTGCAAATCTTTATCAATATCAATGTCACATACTTTGGATGAGACCAAACAAATAATTCCTGCCATTTCAAATGTTCAAACGGAGTCTAGATGATCTTATATCAGGTAATCTGTGGAGAAGATTCCCACAACAGATGGAGAGCTAGACTAGATGATGACAATGGAGTTTTCTACATAAAACTTATTGAATTCTATTAAATGACAATTAAAATTGCAATCACCAGAAAGGAGCTCGGAGATTCTTTGGGCTTCTTATTAGAGACTTAGATAGATAGATAGATACATACATACATACATACATATGAATATATATATTATGTCATATATATGTTTCTTCATTTATTTAAAGCTTTAGTGTTATTTTTTAAAACTTTAGTGTTAAATTCCTATTATAAATAATCATTAAAATCATTATTATTTAGTACAGTATAATAATTAAAAAGGTTGAAAGATTAAATAGAAAAAGCTATAAATTCAGAGATCAAGAGGTTAGGTACTATTAATGTAGACTGTGATGATATTCTGTACTCTTAAAAAAAAAAGTGTGGAGAAAAGTTTCTGAAATGGGAAGAAGCCAAGACTTGTACATTGTTTGGTTCACTCCCATATCCCCAGATATTTATACAGTGCCTAGAACCAAGGTGAGGCTCGTTGATATATTAATTCATTCATTGTATTTGCATCTAATCAAGGGCCAGGTGCTTTGCTAGATCTTGCAGATGATAGGGTGAAAGGAAACAGACATGGCCCTGCCCTTATAGAGCTTTTATAGCCATAAATCAAATAATTACAAGGCCAAATATAAACTTTCAACCATGGTAAGTAATATAAGAAATGGCTGGGGAGGGGGGTGCCTGGGTGGCTCAGTGGGTTAAACCTCTGCCTTTGGCTCGGGTCATGATCCCAGGGTCCTGGGATCGAGACCCGCATTGGGCTCGCTGCTCAGCAGGGAGCCTGCTTCCCCCCTCTATCTCTGCCTGCCTCTCTGCCTACTTGTGATCTCTCCTTCTCTCTCTGTCGAATAAATAAAATCTTTAAAAAAAAAAAAAAAGAAAGAAAGAAAGTAAGAAAGAAAGAAATAGCTAGGTATTGCTATGGTAGAATAGACAGGGAGATTATACCTAAGTAGGCAGGTAGAAGATACCCTTGACAATATGAAACTTCTTTGAGATGTAAAGTGTGACCCGAGATCAGTTGTATGATGAGAGGAATGCAAGAGGAACATAAAAGACAAAGGGCCTGTGGAAAGAAGGAAACTTGAGGGAAAAGTCCAGTGTATGTAGAACAGAGAGAAAAATTAAGATCAAGAAAGGTCCTGAATTGCAGAAAACCCACAATTCCAATGTAAAAAATTGTATTAAAAAAACTAACACCCATGAATAAATCTAATGGATAATGTGAAAAGCGTCTACGCTGAAAACTAAAAGCCATGATTGAGAGTAATAAAAGTAAACCTAAATGGACAGAGGGATTATTTTGTTTATATAATGGAAAAGTCAGTATTGTAGCATATCAGTTCTCTTCAAACGGTTTTACAGAGTCAATAAAATCCCAAATAAAATTTCAGCAATTTATTTTTAGATGGGCAAGCTGATTCTAAAATGCCATGGAAATGAAAATAGCAAGGCAATTACAAAGAAGAACAAACTGTAGGAACCATATCGCCATATATCAAAACTGATTACAAAGCTGTAGAAATAAATACAAGATGTTATTGGTGGAGGTACAGACCATTATACCAATGGGTCAGTGAGTTCAGAACAGACTCACATAGAAACTGTCACCTGATTCATAACCAAAGGATTATTTCAGTGTTGTAGGGAAAGGCACGGTCTTTTCATTAATGATTCCAAATCAACTGTACATCCATATGGAGGAAATATTTCTTAAACCACACTACATGTCTTATAAGAAAAAAAAAAATCATCCCAAATGTAGCTTATATCTAACTGTGAAAAGTAAAATAATAAAGATTTTAGAAATAAGCATAGACTAATATTTAGTTTGTTCTGGTTAAAGATTTAGTAAATAGAGGAGACTAACCATAAAAAAACCTGATAAATCAGAATAAATTAAAAATAAGTGTTACTTATCAAAATACACCATTAAAAAATAAAGAAGAAAGGTACAGATTGGGAAAGGATATATGCTATATGTATTTTCAACAAAGGACTCACCGCCAGAGTATGTGGTGGGGGGGAGGGGGGCGAAAGCAACAACCTCAAATCTATTTGAAATTTCACACTGTACAATAGGAAAAAAAATGACCAAAAATCTTGGATAGGCATCACATAAAGACAATTTCCAAAGGGCCAATAAATAAGTGAAAGACCCTCAACTTCGTTAGTCATAAGGGAAATAAAAATTAAAACTCAATTTACTATCACTGCATGGCCACTGTTAGAATGAGAAGAACAGAAAATGCCAAGGGTTGGGATACCAAGACTCTGACCAGTGTTACAGGAGTATAAACTGCTATAAGAAATTTTTGGAAAATATCAGAAATATGTACTAAAGCAGAATATATGCATGCCCTTTGTCTAGCTTTAATTCACTAAAAGATGCTAATAAGAATACTCTATCAACATTATTTGTAGTGGTTAGAAACCACAAATAACCCAAATTTCTATTAGTAGCAGAGAAAATTTAAAAAATGTATATTTTTGATCAACAAATTTTATCTAGCAACAGAATAAATGGCATGTTAATATACACAACAGTGTATGTGTACGAACTCCTTTGTTGATGGAACAGAGGAGTTAGTGCTTCAGTTGTCTAAAATAAAGATCATTAATCAAAACACATTATAATATTTTTTAAATTTAAACCAAAGAATCTTAAAGTGCCTTGTTTTGACATCTTGAAAACTGGTCTATAGAAAAGTGGTTTAAAAATGAGGAACTTTGGGGTGCCTGGGTGGCTCAGTGGGTTAAGCCACTGCCTTCAGCTCAGGTCATGATCTCAGGGTCCTGGGATCGAGTCCCGTATTGGGCTCTCTGCTCAGCAGGGAGCCTGCTTCCTCCTCTCTCTCTCTGCCTGTCTCTCTGCCTACTTGTGATCTCTCTCTGTCAAATAAATAAATAAAATCTTTAAAAAAAAAAAATGAGGAACTTTGGCCAAACATCTCAGACTAGACATGGAACAGAGGAGCTAGTACCCAAATAAACCCATGTATGCACAAATAAACCCATGTATACACACTCAACTTTTGTAATGACAAAGGGGCATAGTGGGGACAACTTAATTTTGAACAAAAGAGACCAGATTTATAAACTATACACCATACATTTTCATTTATATAAAGTAATGTGTGGCAGTAGAGATCAAGATAATGGCCATATTTCCAGGGTAGTGGCCAAAGGGGGCAGACAGAACACTTCTTTTTTTTTTTTTTTTTTTTTTTCTTTTCAGTGTTCCAAAAAGTCATTGTTTATGCACCACACCCAGTGCTCCATGCAATAAGTGTCCTCCATAACACTGAGTACAGGGAATGTTTTACTTATTGATTCTGGGAACTTGTTCCATGGGTATAACTTGAAAAGTCATTAAGCTATACACCTAAGGTCTATGCATGTTTCTGTAACATGCTATAATTTAGTAAAATGTTTCCTTAAAAAATTAAAGAGAGATATAAATTGAAATTGAAAACAAAGGAAGGCAAAGCACAGTCTTAACAACTATGGTAACTTTAGGTTTTATTCTAATAGAGGAAATAATTGAAGAAGTTGTTATGATCAGATGGCAGTAATATGGGGTGCCTGGGTGGCTCAGTCAGTTAAACATCTGCTTTTGGCTCAGGTCATGATCCGAAGGTCCTGGAATTGAATCCCAGTCTGGTTCTCTGCTCAGCAGGGAGCCTGCTTCTCCGTCTGCCTCTGCCCCTCCCACTGCTTGTGCTCTCTTTTTCTCTCTCTCAAATAAATAAATAAAATCTTTTTTAAAAATGGCAGTAATATGAAAGATGAAAACCTATGGACAGAACAGGGATACTTGGTGGGTTAAATTAAGGATTTGGTGATGGATTCAGCATCAGGAGAGGCAAAGAGGGGAGTTGCCATAATCCCAGTTTTATGCTTGCACAAATGGATGGATGGTAGTACCATACTTTTTGAATTTTAATTCTCACTTCCAAGTTTCCAGGATAGGAAAATTATGAGTTAGCCCTTGGGAAAAAAAAAAAAAAAATTCGAACTGCCCTTGAATCAACCAAATGGATGATGAATAGATGGTTCAACATAGAAATCTATAGTGCAAAGAGAAGTCACTGTTAGAAACATACTCATGAGTTACCTATGTACGGGGGTCCAGTTGATAAGGAGAAATAAATAACACAAGAAATGTAGTGGGCTTAAGACTGAGCTTTGAGCAACTTCACTATCAAATGGCTTGATAGTGTGAGAGAGCAAATAAGTAAGACTGAAAAGGAGTAGTCAGAAACGTAGAATAAGAAGCAGGAGACAGATGGGTCATCGAAGGTAAGAGAAAGAATAAGAAAAAGGGAAAGCCTGGCAGCATTGACAGCTGTTGAGAGCGCAAGTGAGGAAGGGAGGACTGGGACTGTGCAATTATTCTTCTGAGCAAGTCAGCATTGAATGAATGAATAATTAAATAAATACATAAAGTTATATTTTCTGTATAGGTAACAGTGAAAAAGGAAACCACTGCTTTGGTAAATACTGGATTAGTCTGAGTCAACGTGAAACAACGCATCATTCACATTTTGCAGAATAGATCCAACCACGAACTTCTTTATACTTTGACTTTCTAGTAACACTGTGTTGATCATCTTCCAAAACCTCAAGGAAAAGAAAGGTGCCAGCTTGACATGGGAGAATCTGATCTTCTAGCTTTCTGCTTTCAATTCTGCTTTAGTGGTCTAAAATAAAGATCATTAATCAAAACACACTATGAATTTTTTAAAATTTAAACCAAAGAATCTTAAAGTGCCTTGTTTTGACATCTTGAAAACTGGTCTATAGAAAAGTGGTTTAAAAATGAGGAACTTTGGCCAAATATCTCAGACTAGGCATATTAAAAAGCAAAGGCCAAGACTTATTCTTAAAAATATTTTCTAAGGTGAAAGTGTTCAGGCTTTACTAGAATTTTAAAATTTCATTAAAATGTAATTGAATATCCTATTAATCAGGATGTTTAATCATTCAGAAACACTGTCCCAAATTTTTACCTCTCATAGTCTCACATTTAAAAAGATTAAATAGTAGTTGCTAGGATGTCATAGTACTGAAGAACACAGTTTTAGAATTAGAAGGTTGTGGTTTTATATCTTTTTTAAAATATTTTATTTATTTGATAGACAGAGATCACAAGTAGGCAGAGAGGTAGGCTGGGTGGGGGGAGTGGGCTCTCTGCTGAGCAGAGAGCCCCATGTAGGGCTTGATCCCAGGACCCTAGGATCATGACCTGAGCTGAAGGCAGAGGCTTTAACCCACTGAGCCACCCAGGCTCCCCGTGTGGTTTTATATCTTAATGGTCTCATTTTACACCTTAGATAACATGCTAACAGTGGGATGTTGTCTCATAAGGCTAAGAGAAGTTGAGATCTGTTTTGTAAAGTACTTAGTATAGGGCCCTGTGCTCAGAGAGCATTCAGTGAGTATAGCTATTATTATTGTTATCAACAAAGAATAAATACCAATGATGCCAACTAGAAATCTCACAGATTTGTCCATGCATTCAAAAACTACTTATGAAGGATACACAAATCATCAGAAACTGTGTTGGGTGCTATGGAAGACAGTGATGAATGAGATAAGGCTCCTGTCCTTACGATGTTTATAATAAAGGTAACTAAGATACATGCACAAATAATGACTCTTAAATAAGGTAAGAAGTGTCATAATACCCCCCCCCCCCAAAATAGTAAGAAGAATAAGGGAATTTAGAGAAGCCAGAGACTCCTAACTTCTGGAAGCTTGGAGGAAGTTTCATTGTCAGGGACAAATGCAGCAGCCACAGGTTGAGGTCTATGTGTGGGGTCAAGGGGTAGGTCTGTTTGACTCTACCATTTGTTAGTGGTATAACCTCATGCAAGTTACTCAAACACTTAATAACTCAGTGCTTTCATCCATAAAATGGTGTTTGCAATAATATCTAGTGGATAAACGAGGTAGTATACTTAAAGCATTTAAAACAGTACCTGGAAAAAAAAAAATGAAAAATAAAAGTACCTGGTCGGGGCACCTGGGTGGCTCAGTCATAAAGTGTCTGCCTTCTGCTCAGGTTGGCTCAAGTAGACTCCACACCCAGTGATGCCGGGGTCCTGGGATTGAGCCCTGCATTGGGCTCCCTGCTCAGTGGGAGTCCTGTTTCTCCCTCTCCTACTCCCCCTGCTTGTGTTCCCTCTCTCGCTGTGTCTCTCTCAAATAAATAAATTAAATCTTAAAAAAAATAAAATAGTACCTGGCACATAGTGAGTAATTTGTAAATGCCAGTGGGCAATTTTATTTTATTTGAAGATTTTCTTGATTTGGGAGAGAGTGAGAGTGAGAGCGAGAGTGAGAGAGCGAGCAAGCGAGAGAGCAGGAGCAGGGGGAGGGGCAGAGGGAGAGGGGGAAGCAGGCTCCCTGCTGAGCAGGAAGCCAGTTGCAGGGCTCAATCCAGGGACTCCAGGATCATCACCTGGGTCAAAGACAGAGGCTTAACTGACTGAGCCACCCATGCACCCTACCAGTGGACAATTTTAGTGTGTGCATCCCATCCAGCTCACCAGAAGCTACCTGTCCTTCATGTGCTGTCCTGCCCTTTCTCTTTAAGTGGGTTCTTCTGAGCCAAGGTAATGTAGGATGGTCCTCTACATTTCCACCTTCTCCACTTGACTGAACTAACCCAGGTTCGACTGATTCAAATGGAGATGACAGGGATTTGGGAATTGTGGCTGAAAGAGAGTTGAGTTGAAGTGGGCATGTTTCATGTTTCCTATAAACCTGGGAGCTATCTGTGGGTAGCATCCTCTTTCATTAGACCCAAGTGCAGAGAAAGAGCATGCTAAAAAAAACAATAAAAAAAAATTAAAAAACAGACATGAAGAGAGAAGCAGAGGTGGGGAAAAAAAAAAAAAAAAAAAAACAACAACAACTCAACAACTATTTAGACCTTGGTTCCAGTTCTTTCCTTAGGCCATCTTCACTGTTTCAGTTCGGCCATTTCCCTTTTGGCCTTCGGGAATATGAATTAATTTCTATCATTGGCAACCAGAAAGCTAACTAAATCAAGATGGCATGTGAACTCTGTCTCAGAGAGTAGGTAGTAATAAGAGGAAGCAGTGCAAGAAGAAAAGGACACGTATGCAGCTGGATCGTCGTTTTGATCAAAGAGACTCATTACATATAATTCGCTTCAGTTTGGCTTGGGGACAAGGTGCAGGAAAGAAGGTAGTGAGTAAAAGAAGTTATAAAGGTAGTTAGAGCTTAGATCATAAGCAGTCTAGAATAACGTAGTTAGGCATTTGATTTGATAAGAGAGAGTTTTGAGACAGGAATGACATGATTGCATTTGTGTGTTTATGAGGATGACCATGATTAATTAATGTTTCTAGAGCATCTAATATGGGAATTGCACTAACCTTCTATTATGTACATTTTCTTTTTTCTTTTTGCCTTTTTCTTTTTCTTTTTCCTTCTTTTCTTTTTTTTTTTTAATTTTTTTTTTTTTTTATTAGGGAGAGAGAGAGAGCTCAAGAGCATGGGGCAGGGGGAGGGAGACCCAGGGGGAGAAGGAGAGATTGAATCTTAAGTAGGCTCCACACCCAGTGGGGAGCTTGATGCAGGACTGGATCTCACAATCTGGGGTCATGAGTCTGATGCTTAACTGACTGAGACACTCAGGCGATCCTTAGGTGCATTTTCTTACTTAATTCTTCAATAACTCCACTAACTGGGAATTCCTGTGAACATATTTTCTATATAAAAAAGCTCAGGCTTGGAGAGGTTATGGGATTTTCCAAAGGTCACAGAACTAGAAAGCATTGTAGCTGGAAATACCAACCATATCCTGCTGCCTCTAATCTTAAACTCTTAACGGATATGCTCTCTTCGTCACAATCTGTCAAATGGATTTACAAAATTTGTAACTTCCACAGGGACCAGATAGGTCATAAAATGAGAGAAACCGATCATGTGTAAAAGAACAGGGAAGGGTGGAAATGGACAAACTTTGGATAACTGCTAGGTGCATGCCATTACTCAGAGCATTCAAAACCTTTTCGTTTGTTTGCTTGGAAATTGAAGAAGATCAGTGACATGAGGATTGCAAGAGGAAAGAGAAAGTGAGATGTGAGCCTAGGTGAAAAGGAGGAGGATAATTCAGAGATCCAGGGACAGCCTGGTGTCATGGCGGGAGCATGACATGAAAGGCATGTACTGTGAACACTTTCCAGCTGTTTGGCTAGAATGGTGGTGGGAACAGAATACAGGAGATTGGGAAGGAGAAGTGGAAGTGGTAACTGTAGGCAGGGGACCACTGAATTTAAACTATTGACTGGTGTCACCTTGGAGCTATTTTTAAGTACTTAAAAACAGGAGACCAAAATAGCAAAATTTGCACTTAAACTAAGACTATCTTATTGAGTTACACAAAACTATTTGTTTTAGGGTAATAATACTAACTAGGTCAGAAAACTCCAGTTTGGCTTACCTGTCTAGTGGGAGTGACTTATAGGCTTTGAATTTGATAACTTGAGAACTTTACTCCCAAACTACCAGGAACTTCCAATTAGTTCACATGAGATTTTGTTTGTTTGTTTGTTTGTTTGTTTGTTTGGGGGGGTTCAATTCTGTTTTATTTTGTTTGGAGAGAGAGGAGGTAGGGAGAGGCAAAGGGAGAGAGAGAAAGAATCGCAAGCAAGGTCCATACCCAGCCCTCAATCTCATGACTCTGAGATCATGACCAGAGCTAAAATCAAGCATCAGAAGCTCAACTGCATCCCCACAGGGATCTCTTGACAGAAAAGGCCATGGGATATGATTATGTTCCTTGATGTTCTCTGGGCAAGACTATGTCCCTTTGGTTCTTTTTCTCATTAGGTCTTTGACTGGGAGAATTGACCCCAAATATTTAATTCTTTATCACCTTCTGGGAGCTGGACAGCACTTCCCTACTCTCTGCCCTGCCCTCCAGATGCTGGTTCAGGAGGCAGATTGGTTCTGTTTTACAGCTATCACTCTCTTTCACTCATGAGCATGGGGTTCATACTCTCTCTTCTGAGAGGCATTGTCGGAGAAGTTATCTCCACATTAATCACATGGGGACTCTTGGGATGCAGTAGAAGATACTCCAAGCATAACCATAGAAACTTGTCTTTCAGTAGATTCCTGTTGGGAGGAGATATGGGTAGATGGCTCCTCGTGTTTAGACATGTGACCACAGACATAAGACATCATCTCTCTGAAACTCTGTCTCCTCAACTGCAAACCAAGGATGACAATCACACAACTTCCCAAGCTTACTGTGAGTTTACAAGTGAGTACTGTACCATGTAGAGAGTGTCTGGCAAAGCACAGTGATTCACCAAGTATTTATATGCCTTTTAGACATATGTATTAATGACTTAGGAGTGTTGGTTATAGACATGAATTAGATAAAAATCATGATTCAATTATTTATTACATAGGTGAACTACAGAAATGACTTGAGTGTCAGTTTTCTCATCTGTCAAATGGGCACAATTATGTCTACTGCACAGGATGGTTGGGACAATGGAAGAGGATGACTCCTAGAATACTGCCTGTTTTATACAGTGCATTCAATAATTATTATTGTTTTATTAGTGCTGTTGTCATTATAATCACCAAAATTATCATTTCACTGTGTCATGATTTATCCAGTTTATTAATCTGATGCCTTATAGTTATAGCAACTTAAAACATTACCCATATCAGGTGATTTTAGTTAAGTGAGAGCATAATTCTGAAGTTAAAATGCTGAGTTGGAATCCTTGTTCCCCACTTCCTAGCTGTGTGGCTTCTTCTGGATGCAACTTTCTGAGCAGTTAACATGTAGAATATAATGGGAATAATATGTAATAATGGATAGACAGAGATAGCCTTGTGCCTGGCACATAGTAAGCTCTCAAAAACTGTTAGCTACTGTTGACATTCTCTTCAGTTTTAGAGCAAAGTATCAGGTACTATTTGAAATTCAAGAAGTTGGAGAGGATGTGCTCATGAGTTATGAAGAAAGATAGTGTTTAGCTACAGTGAAATATCACACAAGCCTTAGGAGGAGTAAAAACAAAACAGACACAGCGTGCTCCCAGAGCAAATACTATTTTCTCTGATGTCAGAATGCCCTGTGCTTTCAGTGTCTGAGCATATATCGAATGGAAAATGTTATTTCAGTAAAAGTGTGTGGTTTTCTTACAAAGCAATCAAAAGGACAAATGCTGCAGGAAAAAAAAACATATATATATATATGTGTATATACACACATATATATATGTGTGTGTGTATATATATATATATATATATATATATATATATCCTAGAAAGTTCAGGAAATAAGGTTTGTGGGTGGCAGTGTGGCATGGGACTAAATTTATTAATGTTTGGAGTTACAGTCATCATCTTTGGAGAAAGAGTTCCAAAAATTTCATTTTTTTTATGCAAAAAAAGGAGAGGAAAAAGAAAGAACAAATGTGGAAAATGGGTTTTGCATGGATAAGCAAGGAATTTGAAGTGCATCTTAATGATACTAAATTAGTCTGCAACTTTTACCTGAGAAACATCGAGGGGGAAAAATAAATAAATATGAGAAAGCAAAATGCATCAAGGAGAGAGATTGACCAAATCCAGTGGCTACTTTGATCCACTGGCTGGAATCATATTATTCATGAAGGGTGTCCTTGATGGGTGCTATTTTACAGATCTTGCCCTCAAAAAGGCTATGTAAAATAAAGACGCTGCAAAAGTGCTATGGAACTTACCATTTAAAAATAGCACAACATCAAGCAAAATGAAACTTTGATTAGATAATGTTTGATGTATTCATTGTTTTCTGTTCTTTACGAAAGGCTGCCTACCCTTCTGAATATAGTATTGTGCTAAAGATAGCAGGGAAGCTTAACAAAGTGATGAAGATAGCGGTATTTGTTTGCATCAACCAGGGACATGATAAACCCTACTGCAAGGTCGTATGTAAGAGGTGGTAGCACTGATGTCATGGCCTTGGCTGTAGGATGCCAATGGAAATCTTTGAAAAAGTTTTTTGTTTTTTTGGTTTTTGTTTGTTTGTTTGTTTGTTTTCCTTTGTTTTGTTTGTTTTGCAACTTACCTGTTTTTGAATGATGGGTTCAACTTTTCATCGGGTTGACTCTGGTTTTAAATCAGACTGAACTAACTTACTGTTATAGTTGATGTTTAGCCAGATGTGTGAATAGGCTGAAACAGTAAGTGTACAGAGGTACATAATAAGGCGAGCTATGTCTTACAAAATGATCTGCAAGGTTCAAAAACGCTCATATACATTGAAACAGTATCCTATCATGTAGATCACAAGAAAGCTATGGCACGCAATCCCTTGTGCTTTTGTCAGAAGAATTATTTGGTATAACCTGTGTATTTCCTCAAGCCACTACCCTGCTGAAAACCCTCTACTCACTTACTTTTTTGCTTAGAGTCAAACAGAAAATCTTTATAATATCCCATAAGGTCCAGTATGATCTCCCGGCCACTATTTCTCAATCAAATATAGGTGCTCAATGCCATGGTCCCAGCCCACCCCTCATCCCACTAGCAGCATCTGAAAATATATGAGAAATGCTGTTTTCAGGCTCCCCGCAAGACCTCATTGATCAGAAACTCTGGGTCCTGAGTACAGAGTCAGTTTGAATTTTCACAAGCATTCCAGGTGATTCTGATGCCCTTGCCCAACTGCTATTACCTTGTCCCTCATTCACCCAACTGTGGCCATATTAGCTCCTGGCTTACCTATTGTCTTCTAATCCTCCCTGCCCCAGAACCTTTGCATATGCTAGTCTCTCTTCCTGGAACACTCTTTCGTTGAATCTCTACAAGGCTCTCCTCTCATCCTGTAGGGGAACACGATGTCATTGTCTCCCTCATGGCTTCCATGACCACTTTACTTGGTACTGCTAATTTTATCTACCCTCCCCTGACACTTATTATCACCCTCCCCTAATTTCATTTCTTCTACAACAATGCTCATTACCTAGTATACTACACATTTTGTTTTTTTTCAATTCTGAGATATTTCTTCTAGAAAGTTAGCTTCAAGGGAGCTTTTGGTTTGTCTTGTTCACTGCTTTAACATCAGCATCTAGAACGGTGACCACTGTGTAGCAGGTGCTTAAGAAATAATGTGCTTAGGAATGCCTGGGTGGCTCAGCAGGTTAAGCATCTGCCTTTGGCTCAGGTCATGAACCCAGGGTCCTCGCATCCACCTCCTTGCTCAGTGGGGAGCCTGCTTCTCCCTCTGCCTTGGCCCCTCCAGGCTCTATGTCTCTCTCTGACAAATAAATAAATAAAATGTTCAAAAAAGAAAGAAAGACTGTGCTTAATCCAGGAATGAACCCTCTCATCTCACAAACTGCAAATATTGGCCATGAGGGGATAAATGGAAGTGTGCCAATGTGTGACATTTACTCACAGAGAGTGGCCACATCTTTTTTTATTTTTTATTTTTTTTAAAAAATTATTTATTTATTTGAAAAAGAATAGGAAGCATGGGGGATGGGCAGAGGGAGAGGGAGAAGGAGACTCCTCACTGAGCAGGGAGCCAACAAGGGACTCCATCCCAGGACCCAGAATCATGACCTGAGCTGAAGGCAGAGGTTTACCCAACTGAGTCACTCAGATGCCCCTAGAATGGCCACAACTTTTAATTCTCAACATGGCTGCCTGTTCTGTGAAAGGCTGGAACTTTACGTTCTGTCTCTCTGATGACTGTGAGACTGTAATAAAGTATAGCTATGAGTAGCAACAGCCACACTCCATTCTCCGTGCCTGTCAATGCCACCTCATCCAATCCTCACAGCAAGGGCATGCAGTAGTTCTTCATTGTATCTCCACTGGGAAGAAAACAAGAGAGGCTGGGGGTTCTTGTTCAGAATGCTTGTGAGGCAGGATTTGTATTCCAGCAGTCTGAGACCAGAGACCACGATTGTTACCTCTGTGTAATTCTGTATCCCAGATTATATGGGAGTTGTAAAAGATAGTTTTATCTGTGTAAGAGTCAGGCAAAATTCCAAATCAAAGCTAACTTAGACATTTTCGCAAAGACCATATAAGCTCAACATTTCACAATAATTTAAATCACCCATTTCTATATGAAGGGAATCTGCCCTCCAACTCCACTGAGTTCCTCCTAAAAATGTATCTCAGGTTTTAATATTTTTAATAGGCCATGGCCAGACCCTCTCAGCTCCTAATGTCAAGAGCCTCAAATCCTCTGTTATGTATATCAGATCTTTGGGAAAGAAAAGAAAAAAAAATCTACTATGTAAAAGCTAGAGGACCATTCAATCATCTTACATCAACAGATTGGACAGAGATTAGAAAGCTAGCAAACTGGCAGTTTTCTAACTCCTGAGTGACTGTAGCTCCCTCCTCAACAACCACATAGGCATGAGTGGGGAGCCTGTTAGAAATGCAGAATCACAAGCCCCATCCCAGACTCAGGAATCTGCATCTCAAATTACCCCCAAGTCATCTGTACCCCATTAGAGCTTGAGAAGCATGACACTAACCCATTGGTTCTCATACCTGGCTGCACTCCAGAATCATCTGGAAAGTTTATAAAACCTGGGTTCAATCCCCAGAGACTGATTTAATTGGTCTGCAATACAGACAGGAACATATTCTGTTCATGTTCTCCATGTGATTCCAACGCGCAATCAAGTGTGAGACCTGCTCCTGTCCTCATTTGGGGTGTAGCCGTAAGCACCCGTGCTTGTTAGTCTGATCTGCTTTTTAGTACCTCCACAAATACTTAGTTCCCTGCCCGAGAGATACAGAAACCGTTCGCAAACAGAATTTTTATAGAATTATTCTTTTCCAGGGTCAGACTGAGAAACACGCACTGCTAATGTGACACGAATTAACCGGAACTTTCATCAGTGAGTCACTGACCAATGCTTCCGCTGTCCTCTCCCTGTTGACTTTCAGAGCAAAGTGAATCATCTCTCCCTCAACGGTGGGTTTACCTAGTGTTGCTTGGACATGGAGGGTTATCTCTCTGATGTTTAGTACTCCAGATTGCTCTCTAGCCACACACTTACAGCATTACCTATTTTTAAAAAAATATTTAATTTATTTATTTGACAGACAGAGGTCACAAGTAAGCAGAGAGGCAGGCAGAGAGAGAGAGAGAGGAGGAAGCAGGTTCCCCGCTGAGCAGAGAGCTTGATGTGGGGCTTGATCCCAGAAACCTGAGATCATGACTGAGCCCAAGACAGAGGCCCAACCCACTGAGCCACCCAGGCGCCCCTAGCATTATCTATTTTTGTGCCCTAGAATCCTAAACGGCACGGACTTTGTCATTTATCTCTACAACCTCAAAGCCTAGCATAGCCTCTGCTTAATACATGTTAAGCTTGAAACTCCATCCTTCCTTCAGTTGTAAAAACCCCCCGTGCCTATTGTAGCATCATACTCCATATACAGTGCTCAAGTTGAATATACGAAAGAAGTACAAAAAAAATGGGGAAGATCACAAAGGTCTGATTCATTAAATGTGTATGAAGTGTGTACCTACTTGCCAAGCATCTCACCAGTTACTCTATACAGAATACCGAGTGCCCTTTTGTTGGCTTACAGTCTAATGGAGAACATGGGTACATACTTAAAAAACAAACAAAAAACCTATCTTAAAAAGCAGGAAAGAATGTCCAATGGAAAAAAGACAGCCTCTTCAATAAATCGTGCTGGGAAAATTGGACAGCCACATGCAGAAAAATGAAATTGGACCATTTCCTTACACCACACACAAAAATAGACTCAAAATGGATGAAGGACCTCAATGTGCGAAAGGAATCCATCAAAATCCTTGAGGAGAACACAGGCAGCAACCTCTTTGACCTCTGCCGCAGCAACAACGCAAAAGGCAAGGGAAGCAAGGGCAAAAATGAACTATTGGGATTTCATCAAGATCAAAAGCTTTTGCACAGCAAAGGAAACAGTTAACAAAATCAAAAGACAACTGACAGAATGGGAGAAGATATTTGCAAATGACATATCAGATAAAGGACTAGTGTCCAGAATCTATAAAGAACTTAGCAAACTCAACACCCAAAGAACAAATAATCCAATCAAGAAATGGGCAGAGGACATGAACAGACATTTCTGCAAAGAAGACATCCAGATGGCCAACAGACACATGAAAAAGTGCTCCATATCACTCGGCATCAGGGAAATACAAATCAAAACCACAATGAGATATCACCTCACACCAGTCAGAATGGCTAAAATCATCAAGTCAGGAAATGACAGATGCTGGCGAGGATGCGGAGAAAGGGGAACCCTCCTACACTGTTGGTGGGAATGCAAGCTGGTGCAGCCACTCTGGAAAACAGCATGGAGGTTCCTCAAAATGTTGAAAATAGAACTGCCCTATGACCCAGCAATTGCACTATTGGGTATTTACCCTAAGGATACAAACGTAGTGATCCAAAGGGGCACATGCACCCGAATGTTTATAGCAGCAATGTCCACAATAGCCAAACTGTGGAAAGAACCTAGATGTCCATCAACAGATGAATGGATAAAGAAGAGGTGGTATATATACACAATGGAATACTATGCAGCCATCAAAAGAAATGAAATCTTGTCATTTGCGACAACATGGATGGAACTAGAGCGTATCATGCTTAGCGAAATAAGTCAAGCAGAGAAAGACAACTATCATATGATCTCCCTGAAATGAGGAAGTGGTGATGCAACATGGGGGCTTAAGTGGGTAGGAGAAGAATCAATGAAACAAGATGGGATTGGGAGGGAGACAAACCATAAGTGACTCTTAATCTCACAAAACAAACTGAGGGTTGCTGGGGGGAGGGGGTTTGGGAGAAGGGGGTGGGATTATGGACATTGGGGAGGGTATGTGCTTTGGTGAGTGCTGTGAAGTGTGTAAACCTGGTGATTCACAGACCTGTACCCCTGGGGATAAAAATATATGTTTATAAAAAATAAAAAATTAATTTAAAAAAAAAAAAAATCTTGTTCTCAAATTAAATCTTAAAAAAGAAAAAAAAAATACACATGCTAAAGAAGAAAAATTCTAAGCAGCTGAGTCAAACACTAAGTGAATCTCATGGAAAAGTAGATCGATTCCAGCTAGTGGCTGGCATTACCTTCCAAATGTGATTTCTGAAAGATAGGAGATAGCGAGCAAATGCATTCTTGATTCTGAAAAGTAACACAATATGCAGTGATAAAACGATGGTTATAGCAGTAACCTACACAGCTTAATTTTATTTTTCTCATCGTGTAGGTTTAGGCCCCTATCAGACACCCCAGCTTGGTTTGCAGTGAGAATGCATCTTCCAACTTTCCCACTTGGAAAAAGTTTTATTTCCTGACTCTCCCTACTCATTGAGACTCATTGAGACTTTGCAGTAGACATAATGAAAAATGCTTTTCAGCACCAACTCCACTATTCACTGCTTTGAACACCACAATAAATAGAAAGGACAAGAATTGAAAGTCTTTCTTTTCCCTCTTAGCTTTTTCTAAGTGCTGAACTGAATGGGTGTCAGCCTTCTGTTGTAGCCCTGGCAGTTCTTACTTTCAAAAGAACAATCAGAAGGAAACCCTTTCAGAAAATTGATCCGCCAAAGTTTGAAATGCTTAAAAATAAACTGTCAGTTCTGTCGGTTTCCCCCTCCACAACCTGTCAACCTCACCTCTGGCTTCTTATTTTCCAAACCCTAACAGCCAGGCATTCTTTTTCAAAAGGCTTCTCTGAAGCTCCTTCTTTGTCAGGAGAATTGTAGACCCTGACCAAATATTTTATAAATTGGAGGGAGACCTAAATGGGGATAAAAGTCGACCAGTGCTCCCCGCTGCCCTGACACTCCCACCTACAGAGTTCTGAAATTTGGGTTAGGAAAGAGTATTCCTTCTAAATTCAGTTTGGCAATTTCAATTCTCACTACTTAGGAAGAAATATGTATTTAGTGTATGTATACATCTCTCTGTGTGTATGCATGTGTAATATATAACATATATTATATATATAATAAAGAAGTTCTCTCCTCCCTCCTCTCTCCCTGACTCTCCCCTCCCCCTCCCTCTCCCCCATCTTACTCTCCCTCTTGAGAGAGAATCTAGAATACTGGATGAGTAAGATCGATCGATCAATTGATTGATCTATCGCCAGCATTCTAGATGTGAACTTCTTTTTTAGGTTCATAGCAGAAAGTGGCTCATATAATTTCAAATGGTTTTGGTTATTGCTCTTGCTGCTTCCCTAAAATGAGTCCTTCCCAAAGAACATTTTTTCTACAATATATCCCACGGGATCCTATAACTGAGGGTGTGTGCTCGAGTAAGTGTACGAGATGCCATGTATCAAATCTGACATCTTGACAGTAATTATGCCCAAATTAACTCATCCAGAGGGGCCATATTTTGATTTTACAGCATTGTTCCTGCTCTTAGTGTCCTTGTCAAAGCACCTTTAGGCAAGAGTTAAAAATCAACAACATTATTTTATTTTTTTTTTTAAAGATTTTATTTATTTATTTGACAGAGAGAAATCACAAGTAGTCGGAGAGGCAGGCAGAGAGAGAGAGAGGGAAGCAGGCTCCCCACTGAGCAGAGAGCCCAATGCGGGACTCGATCCCAGGACCCCGAGATCATGACCTGAGCCGAAGGCAGCGGCTTAACCCACTGACCCACCCAGGCGCCCCAAAAATCAACAACATTATTACAGGTTTCAATGAAGAAACACATTTCTGGAGGGAACCCTCACCTCTCTAGTAGAAATAAGGCACACAAAAAAATGTTAAAGTGGCAATAATGACTAGTTTTACAGAATGTCAGTCATTTATAACCTAAGGTTTAGCTCGGGAGCTGATACTTTGTCTGTTTGTTTTAAATATGGACTCTTTTATAAAGGGTGGTCAGAGCCATCTTTTTCTGGGTGATTTCAGATTGCGAAGGATAAACAAGTCCAATGTGAGAAATCCAGATCTCACATGTCATCTTTGAGCAGTGGTCTTGCCTCTTGTCTGAGTTACAGCTGTTGGTCTTCGTGATAGGCCCAGCACTCCTTTGGGATAAAAGTCCAGCTAGCATATCCCTAGCCTGTTTCAGAGCACATCCTCTGTCTTCCTTGGTTAATGCCTCTTTGTCTAATTACTTCCTTCACCAAGTTGTATATTTCTTAAATGACAGACCATGACTCACTCAATCATCTCTATATCTGTGATACCGCCTGACCTTGATGCTTTGCCTGTGAGAGCTGCTTAGTAAATGCTAGTTAAATATATAAAATTCAAGAATGCTATGGATAGGAAAGCCAACATTGCAATTTTCTCTGATGTCATTTCCTGTCTTCCATAAACAGAGCTGCTATAAACCTAAATCCTCCACCCAGCTTTTAGGGGCTATTGATACTTGACAGTTCTTTTTCTGGTATAACCAAAGAATCACCAAATAACATTGATTCTACTTTTCTTTCCTTCTCTTTCTTCATTCCCAACATTTCTTAATACAGTTGCCCTGACACTTCGGCAGCAGAGTCAGAAATGTAAAGTCTACATTTCGTTCTTGCATTTAAAAAAATAGCATTGCTGTGGGCAAACCATTACCTCTCCACACTTCCCTCCACTACAAAAATGCAGAGGAAAGATCATTTAAAAGGGGAGATCACTGTGATTCTGCATGCGATTTTATGTTTGGGTTCTAGAATATGCTCACCTTCTTAAACATCGTTTTGTTGTTGTTGTTGTTTTGTTTTTATCTATCCTACATCTCCTATTTGCTAAAGTTCTTAAAGCTCTGGCCTTACAGCTTCATGGCTCTGAAGACATTCCCTCTTATGATGATTTATATTTTTTATATTGTGAGCATACCTTCTATTGCTTTCTATCTACAGAGATTCTTCAAAAGTTTAGATTGTAGGTTCTCCATTTGTTTCCAGCAGAGATCATAACAACTGGGACCACGTTTTATAACAATTCCTTAGCTTGGTAGTATACCAAGAGCTGGCCCTGTGGTCATAAGAAAATCAGTCTCTCTCACTCCTCTGCCTCCACAGTGCAGGTTCAGACAGACAAGCTTCTGGCCAATGGATGCATTTCATCTCACCCATCCCTTTGAGGGTCTGGTTTTAGGTAGATATGTCAAGCTCACATGCTAAATGTATAAGCCAAGGCTTGGTCTTCAGACCCCACACAACGATTCAAATTCTTTCTTTCTCTTCCACAGGGCAATCCAAGTTAGGGTTCATGCTTAATGTCCCTTTCTTCTTTGTCTTTTTGAAAATTTCGCTTATGTACTTATGAGCTAAGGTATACACTTTAACTGATGATTATATTTTACACATTTGTTATTTTTATTTTATATTATTTATCGTTATTTTTTAGCACACAGGTTCCTAGGCGGTTGTAAATGGAATCATCCAGGAGCTTATTAAGCAGTGTGTTGCTTTATTTTCTCTTATTATAGGACATCTGGCATACCATGGTACCAAAATAATCTGAAGATACCATCTTAATCTATGCTGTGAGTCCAGGGTAACAAAACAGAACAAAACAAAACAAACTTTAGGTCAGTCAGGCATGACTTTCTACAAATCCTGCCACATTCTCCCTCCTCAATTTTACCTTCTTAGTCCTCTCCATAGAGCTTCCCACTGCCAAGCCCACTGCTGAGTAACTGCCCACTGCCGAGCCATCGTGGGTGCTCCCTGGCATATCTAAAATCACCTGTATGTGACCCTCTTCCTTCCAAATCCCACCTTCTTTCAGGATCAGTTCAAGCCTTACTTTCTTTGAAAGCTCCCTTGATTACTCCAAAGCCCTGTCCTTATAAACTCATGGTCTACTCTACACCACATACCCTACACAAGGACAAACATCCTCAACTTCGCGTTGAAACAGGTGACATGAAAAGGGATGGGGACTTGATTAAAACTGTCAGAAGTGAAACCATAATAAGTGGTAACTGACACCTGGTCATGGTGTAAGGGAGATTTTGAGGGAGTGGTAAGGTGAGCAATGTGATGAAAGCAAAGGTACTACCTGCTTCTGACTTTCACCTTGTAATCCCCACTCAGAAAGTCCAGCCAGTATTGGTAAAACTCCCAACTTCTCAGAAAAGTCAAGAAGTGGCATTTTGGGGTAAAATCAGTGATTTTCTCCCAACTTTATTGACATATAATATATTTGCCCAATCTGGGCACTCCTTGAAAGCTACTATCCATCTTATAATTTCCCTGCTTACCCATTCACAAAAGAGAACCATGCACACAGATCCTCAGAAATCAGTCACTGAATTGAAATAAATTCTCACTGGCTTCTAATATTCACCACACACGAATAAAGGTGGGTGAGACAGAGGATGCCCTGAAACGACAGTTTATTGGCAAAAGAAAAAAAAAAAGAGAGAGAGAGAGTAATGCTGAGTCCTAACTTTTTTAAGAAGAAAAATAATACAGAGTTTTCTGAGGTAGACCATGGTTTTATTAGATAAGTCAAAGTGATAGTCACTGTAAGCGGAAAAGCAGAAGAATGAATTAGACATTTGAAGTTTTAAGATGGCTCATGGCCTTGGGTTTTCTGACAAAAGTACAACTCCCTCTTAAGTAATTTAAAAGGAGTCTTGTCAGCAGTGATCTTTCTGAAGACTACCCATTTTCTATTAAAATGTGTGGGTGTATTTACCATAAAAAGTATGGTTTGTATCTGAAGTCCTTATTTTCATGTCCTTCTGCCTTCCAAAGCCATCTATCACCGATAGTCAAAAGAGAGCCTTCCAAGAAAAGAAATGTTTCAAGCATTTTTATATAGAGGTGGCAGAGAAAGGGAAAATCTTCTAGACTACAGCCTGAAGTGCATGCTCTTTTTTTTCTTTTCTTTTTTTTTAGTTTAGTTTAAAAAAATTTTTTTTTAAACATTATTTTATTTATTTGACAGAGATCACAAGTAGGCAGAGAAGCAGGCAGAGAGAGAGGAAGGGAAGCAGGCTCACAGCTGAGCAGAGAGTCCTATGTGGGGTTTGATCCCAAGACCCTGGGATCATGACCTGAGCCGAAGGCAGAGGCTTTAACACACTGAGCCACCCAGGTACCCCTTAAAATTTTTTTTTTTAGATTTTATTAATTTAATTTTTATTTTTTATTAAGTTCAATTAGCCAAAACATAGTACCTCCTTAGTTTTTGATGTAGTGTTCGCCGATTCTTTAGCTGTGTATCACACCCAGTGTTCATCATCACGCATGCCCTCCTGAATATCCATCACCCAGTTACCCCATCATCCCATCCCCCTCCTCTCTGTAACACTTAGCTTGGCTCCCAGAGTATGCCCTTTTCTAAATAAAACTTTGCCATGCCACTTTTATTATATCTGTACTGAATTTTTTAAAAAATCTGAAACATTTTCTATATCCCAGACTGAACGGTGTGGGGAATAAAAGGAAGAAAGTTAACAGCTGGAGGGAACACAAGGTTTGCCAGTCAGGCAAGACATAAATATATCTTAGACTTCTCTTCCAGGGAGTTTAGCAGTGGGTTGACCATTAGCACTGTGTTAGAACAGTCAGAGACGCACAATAAGTGTCAACAAGGATTCACAGGAAAAACAAAAAAACAAAAAACAAACAAAAACAAAAACAAAAACAAAACTAAGAAACAAAACATAACAAAAAAGAGTTCCCCTTGTAAATGAGAGTTTTTTTTTTTTTTTCCCTGTAAATGGCAGCTTAGAAAGTCTATGTTCAGGTCCTTAGTTAACATAATTATGACAAAATATTTCAGGGTTCATGCATGGACTTCCCGGCTGAAGCTGTGTGTTGAGAACTTTGGCAGTCGTTAAAAAACAGAGCAATTTGTTTTGTCATGTTCATCTGTACTTTGGAAAATGGTACACTCCCAAGCAAAACCACGACGGTTAAGGGCCTGGCACATTTCACAGTAATAGCTCTCTTGAAATTGTCAACAGGTTAGACACGCGGTGGCAGATGCTTGAGAAAGTAATGCGCGTGCATTTTATCCATGTGTGTCTGTCTTCCTCCTTTGCTCTCTTCCTTTCTTCTTCCTCCCTCCCTCTTTCTTTTCCTGTTTTTCTTTTTTCCTTTTTTTCTTTCTTCCTCATGCACTTACTGTCATAAAGTTTTCTAGTGAACAGTAACAAACAATATCCCTGTGATACACTCTCTGTTCTCACAGAGATCACACAGTCATAAAGGAGATTATGGATGACTTGAGGATGACGCTCCAGAGGATGCCATTAATAATAACAAAAAAGGGGCACCTGGGTGGCTCAGCCAGTTAAGCATCTGCCTTCACCTCGGGTCATGATCTCAGAGTCTTTAGGATGGAGCCCCACGTTGGGCTCTTAGATCAGCAGGGAGTCTGTTTCTCTCTCTCCTTCTGCCTCTCCCTTCACTCTTTCTCTCTCTCTCAAATGATATAAATAAAATCTTTAAAAAAATAATAACAATAAAAACCTTACTCAAGCTCCACCAGATATGATGCTAGTTTCCTTACATTTTTACCATCTTCTATCTGTATTACAGTGAGGAAGCTTCATACTGTCTAGAAGACAGTTTCCATATCTATGATCAAGGATCACAATAGGACCCACTGCACACTTAGCATGATGTCGTATGCATGGCACACACTCCATAGTTGCTAGCGCTTATCATTATCATTGACTTTGATCTTCCAGTTTGCGAATAGGAAAACTGAGCCTTGGAGAACTGAACAGATGCGTTCATGGATGTGTTCATGGTCACCCAACCTATGGAAATCAATAGTTGCAATGTGTATGTGCTGAAATGGCTGAAATGGAGAAATTAGTCATCAAGATGGGGCTAAAAGAACAACAGAACTGTAGTACCAGCAGCAGAAATAGAATCTGCATGGTCTCCAAGTAATTTAGCACTGCATGCACTCCAAGTAACTTAATTTAACCTTCACCTGTACCTCTAGAGAAAATACAATAGCTCCATTTTAGAGATGGGGAAAAAACAAGTTAAGGAAGTTTGAGACGTGGCCAAAATTACAGTTAGTAAGTGTCTGGGCTGCATTTGTTAGACTTACAAGCCCAAGCTCTAATTGGCACACCATGCAGCCTGCACCAGAAAATGGCAATAGTTTGAATTCACACCTAGTCTTGGCAGTACTTGAGTCCGTTACAGATAGATGGCATTGAAATAATGGATTTTGCACAGCCTTTCCTGTAAATTAGCTTCCAGCCTTAATATAGTGTTCCTAAAGTTGATTTTTTGCTAAATGTTGCTTTATTACAGCAACACTATGTGTGGATTTAGTCCTTTTTGAAATGCCTTTTCCCCAGAGGCATATCAGCCAACAATAACAGCAGCTATATTCAGCTGAGAGCACCAGATAACTGATTTATTTTGTCACTGGCACCTTTATGAGCCTCATTTGCTAGAGAAGAGCTGGGGAAAAAAAAAAAAAAGAAAGAAAGAAAGAAAGAAAATAAGAAAGAGAAAAAAAGCTGCCTTTCATTTCTTTCTACAATGTGGCACTGAAAGGCTAAAGTACCAAAAGTGATCTTTAAGCCAAATTTCAGGTGGAGAAATTCACTATTTTAATGAGTCCTATTGCTAAGCGAATCCAGCATGGCGTTCAAGGCTTACCAGCAGTGAACTGAGAGAGTCTCTAGTTCCGCAAGTGAATACACAGAAGCCAAGGAACGTCCTGCTGTCATTTCATCACTATCCAATGTCCAGCCCCCTGAATTTTGTTCTCCTGCCTTCATGCCATCTAAAGTGAGTATTTCCAATATTAAAACTCTGTGCTATCTTCAGAAAAGAAAAAGAAAAAAAGAACAAAACATACAATGGGCTGAAATCTCTATTGCCTCTGGTTCCCCAACTGGGCACTTATCTGAAGAATTCAGCCAACTTAAGCATGACTGGGACATTGAGAGCTCATTAGTAGCAAGCTATTTAAAGTAATTTTTACAGGTATTTGGGGTGCTCTCACCTGCTTCGATACTGAGAGGGAAGATAATGTGGCTTAAAACCTTGAAACCAGAGGGCAGACACCACAAAATCATCTTCTTTGCATTTCATTTGGCAAATGTTTATTGAGTACCTACTATGTGCCAGACATTGTCCTTGGGGCTGGAAGCCAGGAGAGGACAAAACAATGTCCCCACCCCCATGGGGCTTTTTCTCAAGTGGAATTATTCAGATAATAAGGTAAATCATGGAAATAAGCAGCATGTCAGTGGTAGTAGGTGCTATCGACTACATCGAAGCAGAAAAGAAGGAGAGACAAGACATGTGTGCCTGGGAACAGGGATGCATTTTTAAATGGGGGGAGGGGTCCGAGAGGGATCCACTGAAGAGTAAGGACCTGGAAGAAGTGAGGCAGTAATGCAGCTCTTTGAGGACTGTTATGTGTTGAATTGGATCCCTTTAGAAATGGTATCTTGGTGTCCTAACGCCATCTAAGAATGGGGTCTTATTTGGAGAAAGAATCCTCACAAGTTAAAATGAGATCCCTACTGTGGTCCTGAATCCAATATGACCGATGAACTCTAAAAAGAGGACTTTTGGAGACAGATTCATAGAGGGAAGCCATTGTGAAGAGACACTGGGAGAAGACAGCTAGAGGTAGTCCTGACAGAAAGCCCTAGAGAAGATTTTTCCCTCACAGCCCTCAGAAAGAATCCACCCTGCTGACACCTTAATTCAAACTTCTAGCCCCCAAAACTATTGTTTAAGGTAATTCTGTTGTTAAGTCAGCCAGTCTATGGTACTTTCGTACGGCATCCGTAGCTAGGAGAAGTGTGACTGGGACGGCACTGGGAGAGAGTATTCCCGGCATGCTCATGGGGGAGCAAGGGGGCTACACCTAGCAGAGAAGCGATTCTTGGGGGATCTTCGTTTATTATGGTGCTTCGAAGCTAATAAAGTAGCTTCCTGTTCATTTTTTTCTTTACATGGTACCACAACTCTGTAATCAGTGAGATGAGTGTGTGCAAGCAGCACGTATGTGAGTGTGTGCATCCCCTGACCCCAAAAGAAGGTGAGTGTCAGAGTTAAATTCCCTCTGCAAAGTCACGAGGCTGGCCATCGACAGAACATTCCTTCAGCCAACAATATGTGCCTCCAAATGGAGTACTCTTTAGTGTCACGTAGGTTGAGAAAATATCTATTTCTTAAACTGTGTTTGTCCTAATCAAAGCAACTCTTTCCTTCCCTCATTATCTCTTATTAGACAGGATGTGCTATTCATGATACAATTGGGAGAGGATATAGTTTGATTAACACATTATGCTGGAAATAATATTTTAAGACCAGCCGGCTTATTCTCACACCAATTGCAGTATCATCTTGATTGTGTCTGAGACAATCAAGAGTGGAAACAGGATGAATCACCTGAGCTCTTTCCCCTGTGCCACGCGCAGGTACAGAAAATAGGTCCTGCGGTAAACTGGTTGGTGTATGTGTGAAAAGGGACAGAAAAGCTATTTTATCTGGGAGTCTAACCACAGGACCTAAAACAAATATCTTACACAGAGCTTATGGACAGATTGGTGTTCAGATATGTGAAGAAGAAAAACTAACTTTACATTCTGGAAGCAGTTAATCAACAATGAATCCACCGTGTTTAAGAAATACATGCGTGTATTCCCTGATCTGGGAGAACTGAAAAGCTTGCGAATTTCTCCATATGATAATCACTACTTTGTAACGAGTAGAGTGCCAAACCCTAAGGACTTCGTGGAGAATGCATCTATTTATACATTGCATACCAGGGATTAAGGGAATTAAATATCGAGAGAAAGAAAAAGTGAAAATACTATATGGGGGAGAAGCATTTAAATGCTGTTGAATTTATTGCATCTCATAATTGTGGCCTATGATTTCATTAGGTAATACATAGAGGCTAATGATATTGGAGCAAATTATACCAGAGTATAAAGTGTTATGGTTGAAATAGGTATAGTATAAAACGTTAACTGACAAAATCAAACAGATATGCTGTCTATGTGACAATAGCAATGAAATGGCCATATTTTAAACCGAATTACCATCTTCTCCTCATGTCTTCCCAAGACACCTAGAACTTTAATTGAATAATAATAACGACATGCTTATAAAGCTAATAGGTTGCAGATATCAAGAGACCTGATGTGGAAATTATAAAGTGAGAGGTCAACAAGCTTATTTGCTCTAAATTAGTTATATGCATTATTAAATAATATTAATTAGATAATTTAATGATGATACTGAAGCAGACTTTTAATGCTCAGCCCTTGATCCCATGTCTGCTTCTCTCCTACAAGCAATCCTCTTCTCTGCTTTGATTTGGAGGCTTATCCAAATTTCACCTCCAACATACTCGTTCTCAGAACATTTTGTCTCTGCTGCAGACGCAGCAAAGATCAACTCTGATACAACTAAAGGTTATTTATGTTTCCATACGTCAGAGTCAGACTCATAAGGATCTGTCCTAAGGAAACAAAAAGTCTATGTATTGCAAACACATCACAACAAACGACTCTTTAATGTCCTGTCAGCCTCCAGACTAATTGACAGTCTTATTTGCATAAGTGGAGAAGCAGGAAATACAGAGAGACAGATGGGTGAATATTAATTGATGTTCATAAACCTGAACAATGCTGTTTGCATTTGTCAGTCCAGCTTCTCAGACAGCAAGTATTATTTACAGTATATTACAACCCAGTGGTGACACACAGAACGCCATCCGGAAAGAGGCCCACTGGCATTGGCCTTGATTTATCCACGCAGGAAGCACTACTGTGGGGTTATTCACACCACACAGCCTGCAGCTGAGGGAAACTAAATTTGGGGTGGAGAAGAGGAAAAGCCTAACAGAGGCCTAACATGCTCCCAGCTGTAAGTGAAGTTGGAGAAAATCTGCTTCAATTAATATTTATTTACCAAGAGGGATCCCTCCCAGGTTGTAGGCTGATGGATTCTGTCAGGTATGTTTAACTCCAAAGAAAGCAAGAAGAATTCAACTTTCATTTCTGTCCTGACTTTTTGACTGGTCAGTCCTCTGTTATGTAGGGAGGATTAGAGAAATCCCAATAACCTTCACAGGCAAGGTTAACTTCCTTTCCAATCTATCTGAGCCTTTGAAATTCTATATTCACCTCATAGTCATAAGACATATATCCCTTAAGATGGTAAGGTCTACATTCATCAGTTCAGGCTGCTATAACAAAAATATCATACTGAGTGGCTTAAACAACCGAAATTTCTGTTCCAAAGGCTGAGAAGGCCAAGATCAAAGAACCAGTTGGTTTGGTTTCTCAGGAGCGCCCCCTTTCTAGTTTGTAGAGGGATTTCTCCTCGCTAAAACCTCACATGGCTGAGGAGAGATCATTTTATGTTTCTTCTCATAGGGCACTAATTCCATTAATGAGGGCTCGACCTTCAATGACCTCTTTATCTTCCAAAGGTCCCACCTTCAAATGTCATCACACTGGAGACTAAAGCTTCAATATAGGAATTTGGAGAGGGGGTACACACATCTAGTCATATACCAATGAAAATGCATTACTTGGTTTTAGAATTGACATTACAAGATCTATGTCCAAATGACTAAAACAAGAGTCCAGGAGTCAAGAGTTTTACACACAACCATAGCTCTATCACAAACAGAATTTTTGAATTTGAGCAAGACATGTTCCCTCCCTTCACTTCATTTGCTCATGTATAAAATAGAGGATGTGCTTGAATGAGATCATCTCAAAGCCTTCTTCAGTTTCAACACTCCATAATTCTATATATTATGAAATTAATTTTAAATCATTAAAAGAATAGAAAGAGAGGGAGTTTTAAATGAATTAATTCATTTAGTTTATTAGTCTTTGTTTTGGACACTCTTTCCTTGGCTATCACAAAGCTAAGTCTTCTTCTGTTTTCCTATTTTGTCCACATGTCAGTTCTGTCTTTGTACTCGATATTTTTGATCTGCCTCAGCCTCATCTATTTTCCCATAAGGCTCCTTGCGTTATAACCTACTATTCGATTTGCTCATCTATTATTTTTACTGTTTGTTATCTCTTTTGATCTGCTACAAAATAAGTTCCAAATTATAAAACTTAGGGTTTCTTTGTCTTTTATTGAGGTATAATTGACATACAACATTATATTAGTCTCCGGTATACCACATAGATTTGATATTGTCTATATTGGGATATAGACAATATAGAAGAGTAGCTTGGAAGAGTAGCTCCAAGAAGGAGCTTATGATAGTTAATTTAATATGTCAACCATCTAGATCATGGTAACTAGTTATTTGGTGAAACACTGGCCTGGGTGTTATTATAGAGGTGCTTTTTAGATGGAATTAATATTTACATCAGTAGATTTTGAATAAAGAAGATTATCTTCCATAATGTGGGTAGGTCACATCCAATCAGCTGACCTTCTAACAGAAAGATATACCTTCCTTGAGAGAGAAAATTCTGTCAGTTGACTGCCCTGGTTAAGCTGCATTATCAAGTCTTTCCTGGGTCTCCAGCCTGCTGGCCTGCCTCACAGGTGTACTTATTGACCTCCAGCAGCATACAGCCAATTCCTTAAAATGAAACTCTCTTGAAACAATGAAAAGTCACAGACCAAGAGAAAATATTTGCTAAAGACATAACTGATAAAGGACAGTTATTTGAAATACAAAAAGAATTCTTAACAATAAGAAAACAGACAGCCCAATTAAAAAACAAATAAAACAAAAACAAACAAACAAACAAACAAACAAAAAACAAGCTAAAAACCTGAACAGACACATCACCAAAGAAGATACAGGTGACAAAGAAACATATGATGGAACATTCTACATACCTACGAAAAGGTCAAAATCCAGAACACTGACAATACGAAATGCTGGCAAGAATGTGGAGCAATAAGAACTCTCATTCGTTGCTGGTAGGAATACAAAATGACACAACCACTTTGGAAGAGAGTTTGGTAATTTCTTATAAAACTAACATACTTTTATCATATGATCCAGAAGTTGAACTCCTTGGTATTTATCTGAGTTGAAAACTCTGTCCACACAAAATTTGCACATGAATGTTCATAGAAGCTTTATTCATAACTGCTCAAACTTGGAAAGAACCACGATGCCCTTTAGTAGGTAAATGGATAAAATGAGATATATCCGGACAGTAGAATATTATTCAGAGCTAAATAGGGATAAACTATCACACCATGAATCGACAAGGAGAAAACTTACATGCATGTTCTTAAGTGAAAAAAGTTAACCTGAAAAAACTATGTAGAGTATGATTCCAATTATATGACATTCTAGAAAAGTTAAAACTATAGAGACAGTCAAAACATGGGTGGTTGTCAGGGGTAGGAGAGATGAACAGGTAGAACACAGAGGAGTTTTAGGGCAATGAAACTAATCTGTACAATACTCCAATGGTAGATGCATGTCATTTTAATTTTGTCCAAACCCACAAAATGTACAATATCAAGTGTAAACCCTATAGACTGTGTACTCTGGGAGACACTGATATGTCTAAGTATTTTCATCAGTTGTAACAGAATTATCACTGTAGCGAGTGATATTGATAATAGTAGAGGTTATGCCTATGGGGGTGCAAGGGGTATATGGAAATGCTCTGATACTTCAATTTTTCTGTGAACCTATAACTCCCCTAAAAACAGTCTTAAAAAAAATAACTAATCTCATTCTATACATCCTTTTGATTTTTTTTTCTCTGGAGAACCCTAATATAAGGTTCAAAATTTATTTGTTGAATAGATGAATGTGTACCTAATCAATCTCTTTGAGGAAGATGAAATTGAGAGAAGTTAAGGGATTTGCTTAAGGACATACAGCTACCCAGTAGACGGATGGAATCTGAATTCACTTGCTTTTCAAGTCTAAGCCCTGACTCTCTCCCAAATACGTAGACTCTCATGCCCAGGGGGAAGAGAACCCAAGGTAATTAAGCCTTGATGGAATCTGGAGCGGTGGAGAAGTTGTGCCAAATAGGAACACCCCTGATGTGGGGAAAGCTTTCCAGACCCTTCTCAATGATCAGAGCCTTAAGGGCACAAGATTCCCTGTAGATACAAGTGTTTCAGATGCTATTGAACATGAGGCAAACTTCACAGATCTCTCCACAGCTGTCCATGTTAGAAAGAGTAACGATGTAAGACAAAGTCATAAGATATCCATGAGACATAAGATATGTCTTGGCAAGAAATGCCTATCCCCTTATTTTAAACCAATAATCCTAAACAAGATGTTTTCTAATTATGAAGATGGATCCACATTTATAGTGATTTTAAAGTTAAAAACCATGGCTTATATAATATATGCCCTTTGTCATTCTAAAAAAATGTTAATTTATATTATCTCACTTCTAGATAAAGACCTTATCTAGGACCTGATTTACCAACCAATAAAGCTCCTGAGACTTACTAATCACTGTAGTCTTGGAAAACAAAAAGAGAAATAAAATATGTCGGATTTTGACAATAAAGATGCTTTTTAAAGTATGTGTCTGATATAAAGATGTTTAAAAGCAGAGAAAATGTGTCAATAATTTCTTAGAAGAATTAATTAAAAAGCCTTCACATTCCAATTCTATTTTATATAACATCACATCCAGGGAAACTTTTAATATTGCTCTAGATTCTTGAAATGACACGATTTTTAACTGAAACACAGACTCTGACAGTACCTTTTTCTCTACCATCATAATCATATAAGCAGTATTGTTTGTAACACTGGGAGGAAGCATTAGACTTTCTCTACTGGCAGAGAGAATCCTGTGCAAAACCATTAGGAATAGATCCAGTGATTTATAAATAACATCGCATAGGATACAAAAGAACTAAACACTTCAAATGTCAAGGAAAGATGCATTTCAAGAACCTTTCCATTAACCCTTAAATATTTAGAACTATGATTTTTATTATTTTTCATGTGGTTTTACTGTTTGGCACAATAAAATCTTCTCCAACTGGCAAATGCAAATTTCACATTTAAATTTGCTACTCAATCAATAATGAAATACCATAATCCTCTTATATTTTTTAAAAGTATCATGTGCAGTAAAATAGGAATCTACCATCCTACTAGAAAGAGTGTTATTTGATACAACTTTACTGGAAATAATTTGACTATATTAGGTGTCAAGTACAAAAATGGGTTCATACCTTTTGACTTAAAAATCTAATTCTGGAAGTATATACCATTCTTTTAAAATTAAAGATGTGGACAAAATATTTATTATTTCAGCTGGGCCCTCTCTAGGCATCCTTTCAGTAGGGCTGAAGAAAAGCTCTGTCTTTCAGGTGCCTATGAGGCAGCCCCCAAAATGAGTTTTATATTTACCATTTAGTGGTGTTCAGGATCCAGCTGAAATCCGCTCATGAAAGACAATGATTAAATTTTCAGGAATTTTATGAACTAGTTGCTTAAATAAGACCTTTAATAAAAATGAAATTATATAAATGTCCAATTTAATAATTTATATTAAAAATACTTAAAACTCACTCTTACTAATGATTTTATTACATTTTACTATTTCTATGCTCTTCAGGTTCTTTATACCTGTTATACTTGCAAGTAGAAACATAATGGTATGCTACTGTACCCATTCAACTCCATGTTCAGTAATATCACATCTGTAGCTTGAAATTGTCCATGATAAGAGTATTTACACTTCAGAAATCAGTAAGTGCTACAGATCAGAGCTTTATTTCTTGTTTTGTTGGCTGTCTGAACAAGTGCTCCTCAACTGTCTTTATTTCATTGTTATCACCCCCGCTAAGGAGCCCTTTTGGATATTTTTGTCCTAATTGTCCTACCATGAAATATTTAAACCACAGACATAGTTCTGTTTATATATTGTATGTATTTCTATGCTTTCTGCATGGAAAGGGTAACGTTTTTTTGCCCCAACCTGACAGCCAGTTTTCACTCCCATGAGGCCATATAACCTCCTTTGACAATGAATGGTATAAACTTAAGGTGATGGAAAAATGTCAATAATGCAGATTAAATTCAAGGATCTCAGGTCTATACACATTACTTTGTAGACACCAAACAAACTGAGAAATATTCTTTCAGTATTTGAAAACTATCATCCAATTCAACAAAGAAGTCTCTAACGTCATTTACAGACTAGTGGTTTCATTATATCTTTGTTGTTTTACCTTTGTCTTATACGTTCATGTAAATGAAAAATCAATCAATATTCATACTAGAAATACATTCATTTGTCAGTCACAACCAACTACTGGTTGGCTATAGTTGCAAACTCCAGTAAAAATTGACAGCATTCTGTAAGAAGCAAATGGCTATATGGAATTTACAATAAAGAGTATTTTATCATTATCTGTAAATTGCATGTTATACATCTTTTATATCAGTAAGGTTTATAAAAAGTAGGTATGGCAGCACCTGGGTGGCTCAGTGGGTTAAAGCTTCTGCCTTTGGCTCGGGTCATGGTCCCGGGGTCCTGGGATCGAGATCCACATCGGACTCTCTGCTCAGTGGGGACCCTGCTTCCCGCCCCCCCCCCGCCTCCTCTCTGCCTACTTGTGATCTCTTTCTCTGTCAAATGTTCAAATAAATTAAAAAAAAAAAAATCTCAAAAGTATGTATGTATACATATGCATATATTTTGTCCCTAGAGCTGGCTGTTAAACATTACCAGCATACCACTGGGTCGTATACAACCTCTCAGATCAAATTAACATAAATATCTGCATCAAGTTGGTAGAACTCCATCAAGACATTTTTGGAAACAAAAGGTTTCAGCAGCCACTCTGGAAAACAGTATGGAGATTCCTCAAAAAGTCAAAAATAGAGCTATGACCCAACAATCACACTACTGGGTATTTACCATAAAGATACAGATGTAGTGACCTCAAGGAGCATGTGCATCCCAATGTTTATAGCAGCAATGTCCTTGATAGTCCATTCCAAACTATGGAAAGAGCCTAAACACCCATTAACAGATCAATGGATAAAGAAGATGTGGTACACACACACACACACACCCCAAAACACACACATGATGGAATACTACGCAGCCACCAAAAAAGAAATCTTGCCATTTGTAATGACAAGGGGATGAAACTAGAGGGTATTATACTCAGCGAAATAAGTCAATCAGAGAGAGACAATGATATGATCTCACTGATATGAGGAATTTGAGAAACAAGACAGAAGATCATAGGGGAAGGGAGGGAAAAATGAAACAAGATGGAACCAGAGGGGGAGAAAAACCACAAGAGACTCTTAATTAATCTTGGGAAACAAACTGAGGGATGATGGAGTAGGGGAGCAGGGGAGGGATAGGGCATGTGAGTGATGGACACTGGGGTGGGTGTGTGCTATGGTGAGTGCTGTGAATTGTGGAAGACTGATGAATCACAGACCTGTATCCCTGAAACAAATACTACATTATATGTTAGCAACAACAAAATATAAAAATAATAAGAAAAAAACAGGAAGGAAAAAAAGGCTTCAGAAAAGTTAACTGTGGGAGGAATTAGGAGAAATTTTTTTTTTAAAGATTTTATTTATTTGACAGAGAGAGATCACAAGTAGGCACAGAGATAGAGAGTAGAGAGAGAGAGAGAGAGATAGAGGAGGAAGCAGGCTCCCCGCCGAGCAGAGAGCCCGATGCGGGACTCGATCCCAGAACTCTGAGATCATGACCTGAGCTGAAGGCAAAGGCTTAACCCACTGAGCCACCCAGGCACCCGAGAAATTTTTTTAACTTTTATTTTAGTCTCATACACATTTTTTTAAATTGGTGTATAACTTTCTCTCCTTCCCCTTGCAATCACACACAAACTTTTACTGTAATATCACAATGGCATAAATAAGACTAAAGTCCCCTAAAGGAAATGCAAGGGGCAATCTGGGAAGGAGGTAAAATAGTGGGGAGGAAAAGGAACAAAGAGTATCTAGTTAAAATAAGGGAGGGAAGGAGAATAGAAAATGTAAAGAACTAAAGCTATCCCCAGGGCTGTTTTGGGAGTAGGGATTCTAACAATTCTAGAGGATCAGGAGATCAGCACGTAGACTAACCACCCAGTCAGTGAAAAGGAAACCAACCAACCAGCCAAAAAAAAAAAAAAAAAAAAAAAAAACCAAACAAAAAGCAGTAGAAGAATTTATCCCACCTGTGTGCATCCAGTTTGGGTTAATTATCTACATTCAGATCCAGGAAGGTAGCTCTGTTCTGTGAGGACAGAGACTCATTGCTGGCTTGTCAGTGAGTGAACGTTAGTTTTGTACTGTGGCTGTACACCTGATACTCTAATTCTATGTCAGTGGTGCTAGCAAGATGCATGTTTGGTGTAAAACCACTCTCTGAAGTATTCTTATTGGTATTTTTAGAGATTCTGTATCTTAATCCAAGCATGATTACTATCCTAATCCATGCAATTCTTTTTTTTTTTTTTTTTAAGATTTTATTTATTTGACAGAGAGACACAGTGAGAGAGGGAACACTACCAAGGGGAGTGAAAGAGGGAGAAGCAGGCTTCCTGCTGAGCAGAGAACCCGAAAAAAAGACTCTGGGATCATGAGCTGAGCCGAAGGCAGATGCTTAACAACTGAGCCACCCAGGCGCCCCTAATCCATGCAATTCTTATTTTGGACCAAAGACCAGCATCAGGAAGAATATATAGTCCTCCAATTTGTATGAACACATGCTTTATGAATCTTGCTCAGTAACATTCAGATATAGACCGTGCTGAGGAAGAATCACAGAGCTTTTCAGTAGACTTCCTTACAAACTTTCAAGAAGGATTGGGGCATTGTTTTTGTTTTTGTTTTTGTTTTTCTATTGAAAAACCAAAGGAAGGAAGAAGTACTATTTCATTGAATTCTGGCAATGAAGTGTAAATCCTCAGGCAAACAATACAATAATCAGGAATCAAATTTTAAAGACCTAAATCTTGAGAAGCACTTACTTAAAATGTTCTTTCTTTTCTCTGAACTGTATAAGAACCAAGAAAAGTAAAACCTTCACTTTTATCCAATTAAAAAAATAAGATCAATAAAATCTTCTTTCTCATTCTTTAGACCTCTTCTTGCTATTATCTGTCTGTATCTGGCTTACCATCTAACTCCAATACTTCTAAAGAAAACAATAAAGCAGATAACAGCTTTAAAAGAGACAAGTTCCAAGACTGCCATATTTTAATCATAGCAAGAAATAACGTTCTTTCGCCTAAGTATGTTACTTATATCCTATGGGGGTCTCTAATCAAAACGTTTAATTTATAGAAAACAGATGGCTCTAGCTTTCCTCCCAACTTCTGTTTGTTATGATAAATCTGAAGCCAGAGATATTTCCCTTAGCGAGCCTAAAAATTTAGATAGATGACATAGAAAGAGAAAGAGTTAGCTATAGGCATAAATTCTGAGTCATTACCATTCACTGGTCTAAAAAGGCTGGTCCATAGCCTCAGAAAGATTATCAGTTGTTTGTCCCAAATGACACAGATCACATGTGAAAGTAGGTTTTGTACAGGACTCGTGGGACTCTGCAGTCCAACGGAGCCTCATGTTTCTGTGTTGGCTGCTCAATGCATATCACTGGATCTCCATGTAGCTAGGCTTTGGGGATGAACTAGTAAGCAGTCCTGGCTCTCCTTGGGGCTGTAACATTCTGCCATAAGAAGGTGGAAGTGTGACCAGAGCCGAGGAAATGTCAAGATAAAATAATTCACACAGAGGAGATGATATCCACCTCTATTGTTCCAGTCAGTGGTTAATTATAATAGGTAAAATATCAAAATTGTCAGGATAATTACAAGGCATGCTTCATTTTGGGTAACACGTATATAAATGAAATGATTAAAAGAGCTTCAGAGTCAAACAGATCAGGGTTAGAAGCCCTTTCTTGTCACATCATATTAGCTGTGTGGATAATCTGAGGCATCACAAGCTGCTAATTTCCAAGTCTCAGTTTTCCCATCCAGACAATAAAGTGAAACAATACAAAGCAAAAACCAAAACCAGGGGCACCTGGGTGGCTCAGTCAGTTAAGTGGAGGCCTTTGGCTCCAGTCATGATCCCAGGGTCCTGGGATGGAGACTTGAGTTGAGCTCCCTGCTCAGCAAAACACCTGCTTCTCCCTCTTGCTCTGCCTCTGCCTGCTACTCCCCCTGTTTGTGCTCTCTCTCTTTCTCTCTCTCTGTCAAATAAATAAATAATATCTTAAAAAAAATGAAAAGAAAACCAAACCAAAAAAAGGACCAAGTGAAAATCGAGAGTTAACTGATATGATTTATGTCACGTCATTAGTCATACGAAGACTGAAAGAAAATGGTATTTTTACTTCCAACTCCTTGACACACATTGTGCCTTATTTTTATGTCATTTTTTATGTACAAACCGACTGCAAGCAATAAGAGTTACGCTGAAGTTCAAGCAAAGAATGGTGAAAAGTGAAAGCAGGGTGGAAAGAACACGTAATGCAGACCTGATTACGAACCATGGCTCCACTACTTACTGCATTGTGAGCAGATCAGCCGGTGTCTCTGACTTCCTCACACGCAAACTGCAAGGAGTAGCAACCTTGGAGGTTTCTAGTGAAGATTTTACATACTGTGTATAAAGCACACAAGTATTCTACCTAGCACACGGATTATTATAAGCAAAAAGTGTCGCTGAACTGGAAAATTTACATTTGGGATTGGGAAATGAGACAGTTCCTAACAATAGCTATAATTATACCAACTTACATTAGCATTATACTTTATCACTTCAAATATCCTCTATCTTAAGCACTTTTTGAAGTCTGCAGGGCGGGCATTATGCCCATTCTCAAAATGAGGGAAGTAAACCTGACATTTCTATAATCCGTGAAGAGGGGTGAGTGTGTGTGGGGGGGGCACGTGTGTGCACACATGCATGTGCACGTTCACGTATGTACATGCATATGAGAAAAAGAAAAGTCATGTTACTGGATAATTATATTTTAATGAGGTGGGAAAATCTCCAACAAGGACTGATGTTATTAAAGATGAAGAATGCTGAGAAGTGAAAAATGCCCTGAATCCTCTGCGCCTTCAATGTCCCCGCTCTCTCACTTCCACATATTTATGTGAATCACTATTGTTTGATGAGCCATTTTATCCTAAGTGGCATTATTGAGAAGATTAATGAGCCAGGAGACCTGGTGAATTAAATTAACATTTTTAAAGTTAAAATTTATCCAGATTAATAATAATTAAGCCCACAGAATATTCAAGGACAATACCACCAAAATCAATCTTATACCACTGTAAAAATAATTCACTTTGTATACTTGAGTTACTTATGAAAAGATCTGTCTTTGAACACCAACGAATGTAATTGTTTAGCACTGCAACTGTTGTTCAGAAATACAAGTTTAAAGATTCAAGGAGAATGGAGTGTGGAATGAAAAGCACGCAACTTATTAGAAATTAGAATTAAAATGAATGCATGGAGCGAATAAAAACTCACATTTGAGACAATAACGTTCTTAAAACATCCAAGCCTTTAATTTACTGTTTTGGAGACTGGATAATTGGACTGATCCTGCATAGACTCTGTCCAATCGTAGCAGGAGTGAGAGTTTGCAATCTGCAGAGTAACTGCGAACAGTATGTCTGTTCCATTTAGACTTTGTCTTATTTAATGGCTATATCAGTGCTACCCACACGCCGCCCTTAAAAGACCCAAACCAAGAACTTTCAAGGTCTTCTTTTTTCCCTCCTAGAAGGGAAATATTTCAAGGTGGAAAAGAATCAGCTCATTAACACAAACCTCTGCTATCTTTTTAGACATCTCCCTCCTTCTCAATTCTCTTACTTTGATTAATCCCATCACCGCTGTACTACTCCTCCCCCCAAATGTGTACTGCCCCCCCCTTCATGTTTTCATCTTGACAATGGTGTCCATTAAGGTAGATCTTTGTTTCCTTTTAGCTTAGACGAACTTGGATTTTAAAATGGATTGAGGAGGGGCACCTGGGTGGCTCAGTGGGTTAAAGCCTCTGCCTTTGGCTCAGGTCATGATCCTAGGGCCCTGGGATCAAGCCTTGTAAGGGGCTCTCTGCTCACCAGGGAGCCTGCTCCCCGTCCCCCTGCCTGCTGCTCTGCCTACTTGTGATCTCTCTCCCTCTGTCAAATAAATAAATAAAATCTTTAAAATAAATAAATAAATAAAATGGATTGAGGAAGGGGCAAAAATAAAGAAATATATGAAAATCATGAAAATATCTTGTGTTTAAACCTGGATTATTTACTTTGGAGTTTATGGTTGTCTCAAAGGAGGAATTTTTCTCTTAGATATCTTCACATTGTCTTATAGCAAAAGCAAAAAAAAAAAAAAACATCAGATCCCCAATTGCAACTATTTCATGGTCTTCCTTCCATATTCCACAGCCTGTCTGAAGAATGATGTTTTGGAGATATTCTAGGTAACTAGTTCTGAAAATATTCTCATCTTCTAGGGGATGATAAGATGATATTCTTCATCACCTTTTACCTATCATCAGAGAAATCCTATACCAAAAGATAATATACAGAAATAGAAACAAAGAGCACATATCAAGTCCTTTAACAAGACTGACACATATACAGGGTCAGACACTGTTACCCTCTCACTCATCATAATCAAGGGAAGACTCCCAAGATCAATCAAATACTCATTGGTTTCCTAGAGCAGCATCCTGTCAAGAGTTCATTAGAATGACCCACTGGCCAGTGACGTTTGGTGTGGCTGTGTCCATCATAAAAACTTGATTTTTTTCCTTATACTTTTCCCATTGTATTTAATTGATGATATATGGAGCAGAAACTCAGTAGGGAAACTTACTAATAGAAACTTATATGAAAGGGGGAAATAGGAAAAGGGATTATTTTGAGAAAAGGGAAGGAATTTTAGAGTCATAAGGCTTGTGTCTGAGCTCTAGATTCACAATTATTAAGTGTGTTACTGTACATGACACCATTTATTTTGAAAGTTCAAAGGTAATTGTTCTAGTCTGAATCAATGTCTACCAAGTAGATGTTCTCTTTCAGCAGTGGTGGAGTGAGGGATTTGAAGTCACAGAAAATCTGTATTTATGATTACTTATTCTTATGATTACTTATTCTTATATAGACCATTTAATCTTCCGAGCCTCAATCAACTTACCTATTAAAGGGAGTAATGACACATAGCCCTTCTAGTTATTTTATGGATAACATGAAATTAAGTATACCAAAATATTTTCAGAGAAAAAAAAGGTCAATATATATCCACTCTTTTTTTTTCCCCTTTTCTTTCCTCAGTATAACACATTTAGATGGTTTTGTGTCCATTAAGAACCATAATCACAGAAAGCGATATTAATTAAACTTGGAAAAATGAGGAAAAGAGTCTGTTTTTCTTCTCTATTTCCCAGATGACTTAGCACAATGCTAAATACGTACCAGATGCATATGGGGAAAGCCTACACGTCCAGGAATAGAAGATCTGACTTTGGGTTGAAGCCCTATACCACTTGCCTGAGTCACCTTTGATAAATTACTTAACCTGTGTGTGTGTGTGTGGAACAAGGGGATTGGACTGTATGATCCTTAAGGCTTCTTCCACCAATATCCTCTAATTACCTAGTATCTATTTTCTCACTGATAGATTATTTTCATTTTTTGTTCCAAGAGTTAATGTTTTTGTCATCTTTTTTTTTTTCTTTAAAGTATTTATTCCTTCTTTTTCAGAGAGAGACAGTGACCATGTATAAGCAGGAAGAGGAGCTCGCAGAGTGAGAAGGAGGCTCCCTGTTGAGCAAGGAGCCCAATGCAGGACTTGATCCCAGGATCCCGGAATCGTGACCTGAGCCAAAGGCAGATGCTTAACCAACTAAGCCACCCAGGTATCCTTATTATTTTTTAAATATATGGATAGATTCCTAAAGAAGGAAGTTAGGTAAACACACCATTATGCTGGTTACAAAAGCATGCAACACAAATGACTTAATAAAGTATTAATCAAAACTAAGTATTCGTCATTTAGTGGTCATTAGTTGGGATTTTCATCATATAATAATGTAATGGCGCTGAAATTAACTAATAGGTGCAATCTGTTACTCCATAACAGAGTACATGAACCAATTCTTTATAGGCCTGAGAAAGCAGACATATTCACAACAGACGTAGTTATTCGAGATCATAGTGGAAATACACAATAAACTGAGAGGCAATGTCAAACACGTAAGTGATTCAGAGACAGCACAAAGTTGATGCAACCGTCTATTTTTTTTTTTTATGTTTGTGTTTTTCAAGGACACTAATATTACCCTCAGTTTAAAACGTAAAATAAAATAAAATAGACTGGAGACAAGAAGAATTTGATGCAAAGGTGACGTAGTAAATGAACTTTTTTTTGAAGCCTCCTATATGCCAGCCATCCTGCTGTGTAATTTTACATTGTTCATATTAAATCATTACAAACCATAAAGTAGTAATACTGCTAAATATCTAGTAACTTGCGCTGGTCAGAAATCTTGTGAAAGTGAGCTAGGGAGAAAATAATATTTATCTTACACTGACCGAGAGCTGGTGCTTCTTTCCATTTTACCACACTACCTAAAAGAGGACCCCTCAGAACTCTAGACGAAACCGACCTTGTTCTCCCAGGACTGCTCCACACCCATGATTGAGCCAAGTGGGGGGTGGGGGTATAAGAGGTGAACCATTCTTTTTTTTTTTTTTAAGTTTTTTAAAAATTTATTTATTTGACAGACAGAGATCACAAGTAGGCAGAGAGGCAGGCAGAGAGAGAGGAGGAAGCAGGCTCTCCGCTGAGCAGAGAGCCCAATGCGGGTCTCAATCCCAGGACCCCAGGATCATGACCTGAGCCGAAGGCAGAGGCTTTGATCCACTGAGCCACCCAGTCACCCCTAAGAGGTGAACCATTCTTGCCAAGCTATTCCTCCTCCAATGGGCCATCTTTGCTCCATGCCTCCCCGTCAGCCTAGAAGAGACTTTCTTAGTGTGGCAATGTCTGAGACTTTTCTCCTCAATCATCAATTCTTACCTTGCAAGACTCACTTTGTATACCCAGGAGTTGTGCTGCTTCAGAAGGTTCTCTACCTACTCTTGTCCCCTTTCCTTTTTATCATTCAGACATTTCCCCAATAAATATCAAATTTCACTTTGGTCTCAACTTCTTAGAAAACTCAAACTGACACTGCTTGCATGGAGAAAGGTCTGACAAAGTAGGTAGTATGATGAGGTTTTGAGACTCTCTCACTCCCTATCCAGTGGGCAAGCACGGCCTCATACAGTATGGAATATGGGGCAAGAAGCCTCTTTGACCTAAATCCAAGAGCCTGTTGCTCAAAATGGCATGTGGAGTAACCTTGGAAACAGCCTGATAGAAGAGATGACTTTGCCAGTGAGATGATTCAGGCACTGGAAAAGTGTGGGAGTAACAATGCCTATAGGGACAGTGGAGGGGGGCTGATTATTATTAAATTATACTGACATCAGGCAGAGGGGTAATGAGAAGTTGAGGGTGCTTAAGAAACAGTAAAAAGCCAAATGGGAGGCCAAGAGAAACTCTTTGATAGCACATAGTTACACAGAGGCCCTTATTTTCTCCAGTGGAAGAGCAAATACAAATAGCTTACAGCAAATTCAAGAATTAATAGTTGGAAGCACAGAGCTCCTGAGAGAAATAAATGCTTAGACCTGCAGATCTGCTATGAGAAGGTCCCCAGACTAACTTGGAAAGCCCTCAACTCTAAGACATGGAACACAGAAATCCAGGAAGGAAACCCTTGAGGCATTTGGCTCTGCAGAGTCCCTTGAGACATCGGAGCTTGAAGACATGGCCAGCGCCTCTCCATTGGGACTCCCCCAGTTGCTTCCCCTCTGAAGGAAGATACTGCAGAGCTCCCTGCCTGCTCAAGGCTACAGGTACTGCTTTCTGGAACTGCTGCTTCTTCATCTCTGACCTGCCAGGCCAATCACTAGGGTTACATTTCAGCATAAATTGGCTGGGGATGCACTGGGTCTGATAATTAAAAGAAGAGAGACTGCACTCCAAAGAAACTGCAGGAGTTAGCTAGTATCTACAAGCGCCAGAGAACAATCCTTATGTTTAGACTTTCGGGATGATTGATCAAGGTGGGGGCAGAACATATGGCTACATTTGTTGACTTGAGAGTGCTTCTTTCGGACACAGGATTGAATGCCCTGGCAAAAGCCCTGCCTAATGAGTATATTCACTGATAGGGTGGCTCTTAGAAGCTTGGAGAAAAATGCCCAGTGCCGAGTGAAATGTGAGTGCCTGAACTGCCTCATGAGACAGAAAAGGAAGGAGTAAAAAGGCTTGTGGGGTGAGCATACTGAAATGAATATGTTCTGTGATCCAGGACACCCACCAGAAGCTTCTCATCTTCTCCCAGAAGGTGCAGAGGCACATAATTCTCCTAGGCCACTGTGAATGCCCTGGTGAGAGGGACACCAAAATCTCTAATAAGTTCAGTGGTGAATGTCCTCTGCAGATCAGGGCTCATAGAACCAGAGGTGGACACACAGAGCTGGGCTTTTAATAGCAGTGGGAGTGATGGGGGTTGCACCAATGACCACACATATAAATCCAAATAGTAACACAGTTTGACCTGGGAAATCACAACCGAATGATTCTGTGACCCTATTGACTATCACTCCCACTGAGATACTGGGGATCTTTGTGCTTTGTACTTTTCATCCTCTCAATTTTAGGCTCTCCTGGGTTAGAAGTTATGGTCCTTAAAGGGGGAATGTTCTTTCCATGGGCCAAAGCAAGGTCCTATTAAGCTACTATCAAGGCACTTGGACTTGCATGGACAAGAAGGCAAGTCACTATTTTGGTAGCGGTAATTGGCCCTGGTTGGCAAGAGGAAGTAAGGTTGATATTATACAATGTAGGATGGAGAAATACATGTGGGAACAAAGTTACTCACTAGCTGCCTCTGGTTATTCTTTGCCCAACTTTAACTATGAACCTACACATGCAACTAATACAGACTGAGACAAGTATAATTTCCAGGAGCTTAGACCACTCAGAGATAAGAATTTAGGTCACACACCCAAAGAATTCATTAAGACCTGCTGAGGAGAGAGGGAGGGGGTGAAGAGGGTTGGAAATGGATACTGTAGGAAGAGAGCAAATCAGTTGCTGCCCTGAGATTACTGAAATGAACTACAGTTGGAGTAAAATGTAGTTTATTCCACTTTTTTCCCCCCTCTTCACACTTTCTTCTCAGGAGGAGAAGCCCATGGCAACCATGAAGTTGATCCCACTGGTGGAACAGTGGGTCTGTGTTACACAGGGGATAGACAGTGGCTGCCTTGGGAGTGTGCGATTCATCTGTCTGTGAAAAACCTGCTCTGAGTCATCAGCAATTAGTTGACAGCCTCACGGGCCACAGTTTTACAGATTTCATGTAAAAGGCATACTCTTCCAAGGATGCTCTCGTTCAGGGACTAAGTTTGGAGAGGGTACTACAGCTAGGTCATTCCTGCCCAACATGGTTCTTGCTGATGGGAAGTCTACCTTCTGGAGCTCTCCAGTAGCCTGACAGCAAGGATCTCACAGTGCCACTGCAGTTGCTGACCTAAGCTCCTTCTTCCACTCACTTCTTTCATAGATGTCAGATCCACTCTGTGGTCTGAAGGCTCTCCTGCCTCTTCCTGCTCCCCCCATTTTCCTTCAGAAGTATTTCCTTCTGATATATCCCCCCCCCACCTTTTTTGAAGTAATGTGACTCTATCTTAGTATCCCTTTCTTGGATTTCTCAAACACATATACCCCCCTTAAGGGACAAAAGATTTCTCAAGATGCACAAAAATCGGGGTTTATATGGATATCCCTTGCTTTTTAGTTTAACTTAGTGACCATAGAAGAAAAAGAAGACAATCTTTATACATGGGGAATCTATGGACTGTTCACTTATTCAGGTAACATTTAATATTTTAAATATAACCAGAGATGCTTCAAATATTCTCAAATTCATATCATAGGAAATGTTATGAAGATTATTGGTTTATTCGAAGATACATATTTCCATTGAAATTATATGTCTCTTCTGTGTACACATCTCTTCTTAACTGCCCTTCAACTTCCAATTATGTCGTATTTTTTCCTCAAATATTTTTTTGACCACTTGACTAGAAAAACTTGGAAAGTGATATTAAGTAGATCAAAGCCACATTTGAGGTCTGCATGCTAAATATGCCAATGGATTTGTTCATTATTTAATTTTTCTGTGCATCACCCTTACAGAACACATAATTCAAATTAACTCTTCAGCAAAACTACAGAGTTTTAGGGTTGCTACAAAAAATCAAAACTATTTAACGGCCCTACCTTGACTACTAAATTTCTACTGTATGTATCAGAAAGCAAGTCATATCTATAATGCTTAGGTAGATGATGTCACATAATTTCTATATTTGGATAATGGCAGAAAGAATCACAATCTGTAACAAATTACCGACTCTTACCAGAAGTTGGATTGATATAGCATTACAAAAGATTCCTTAATTTAACTTTCAAGTCATATACTCAAATATGTTGGGTGAGAAGGTATGTTCTTTATGCAGTACTGGGATTAACCAAGGAAAATATGGATCTACCTCCTGGTATATCTTGTTTTCTCTCTTACATTGCTAATGAGCTCAAGCAGCAATATCATTTTTTTTTTTTTTCCTAAGCAAGGTTCAGGTTAAAGTTAGCATTATTGCTGAAAGCATTTTTAAATATTGGAATTAAGCTTAGCCTTAGTTTGTATAACAGCCTCAGATGCATGGAACACCTCATGCAAAGGAACCTAATTTCTTTAAATAAAGAAGAAATCAGAATAGAAGCATAAATTACAATGTGTCAGGCAGTGCCGTATCTATAATTAGCCCAGGTATTAAATGTCTTTCTTAAGATAAAAACATAGAGATTCTTAAGTCATTTAAACTAACCATCTGTTTGCTTAGTACTTATTATAGTTCTCTAGATTTTGTACAATTAGTGGTGTTAGTTTTACCTTTCAAATGATTTACATTACTTTTGGCTACAAGGTGAAAAATAACTCAATTAAAGAAGCATCAATGAGTGTGTCTTAGGTGCAAATATATTAACTAAGAATAATAGAATTAAAGTGGGGTTAAGTTTGTCCTAATTTTAAAGTCCTGAAACCTTTGCTTCCAGGATAGGAACGATTTCAAAGCTTTGGAATGATGTAAAAATGGCTGACTTTCCTAGCAAGCTTTTTAAAACCTGGTAATCATTTTTTTTTTTTTAATAACTTAGAGAGTTTCTAAATGGGAAAAAAAAAGAAAGGCAAGGAGTACAGAAAAAAGCAAGGCAAGCCAGTCAATGCTTATTGAACATCTATTATACACCAGGTATTGAACTATGTGTTTTCACAAATGTTATCTCCTTTAATCCTTCCAACAGTAGTTTGATATAATTATAATTGCTCCATTTTATAGCTATGGACACTTGGATTTAGTCAGGTTAAATGATGTGGGCAAAGGGCTGATAAGTGGCCCAAATGGATTCAGGTGTTTCAGATATTGAAGTCTATTCTTTTTCCATAAACCGAGATAAGCTACATGACTTTTTATAAGGCTCTCTATTTCCAGGATTCTGTAATGAAGTTTGACATACAGTTACTAGTCTAGAAAAATGATGTAGCATCATTTAGCAGCAGTAAGAACACTGGGTTAATGGTCTTTCTGCAGAGAGTCAGATAAGACATATGATTTGTCCTATGCTCTAGCCCTACCAGACTATTATTACTCTGGCATGTGGTAGTCTCTCTGTAATGTCACTTGAATGAGTAAGTCCCAGAACTTTGAATCTTCTGTGCCTTTATTCAAGCTGTTACTTTTCTCTCCCGTTCATTTTCCTGTGAAAACCCCCTTCACTTTAAGGTATATTTTGAAAGTCCGGTTCAAATACTATTTATTTTTTAATGAGGAGCACTTCATAGCTGTCAGAATGGCTAAAATTAACAACTCAGGAAACAACAGGTGTTGGTGAGGCTGCAGAGAGAGGGGACCCCCTCTTACACTGTTGGTGGGAATGCAAACTGGTATGGCTACTCTGGAAAACAGTATGGAGGTTCCTCAAAAGTTAAAATTAAAACTGTCCTATGACCCAGCCACCACATTACTAGGTATTCACCCAAAGTATACCAAAATACTGTTTTGATGGGGCATATGCTCCCCAATATTTATAGCAGCATTATCAATAAGAGTCAAATTATGGAAAGGGCCCAGATGTCCACTGACTGATGAATGGATACAGAAGAAGTGGTACACACACACACGCGCGCACGCACACACTATGGAATATTACTCAGCCATCAAAAAGAATGAAATCACACACATGCACACAATATGGAATATTACTCAGCCATCAAAAAGAATGAGATCCTGCCATTTGCAATGACATGGATGGAGCTAAACAAAATAAGTCAGAGAAAGACAAATTCCACATGATTTCATTCATGTGTGGAATTTAAGAAATAAAAGATGAACATAGGGGAAGGAAAAAGAGAGAAACAAAGTACAAGAGATTCAAGTATAGAGAATAAGCTGAGGGTTGATGGAGGGAGGTGGGTGGGAGATGAGCTAAATGGGTGATGAGTATTAAGAAGAGCACTTGTGATGAGCCCTGTGTGTTATATGTAACTAAGAAATCACTAAATTCTACACCTGAAACCAATTTTACCATATATGTTAACTAACTAGAATTTAAATAACTTGAAATAAAAATTAATTAATCAACTAATTAATTAAAATGAATGAATGAATGAATGTTTGGTAGAATTCACCTGGGGGGGTGGATAATGAGGACATTCAGCATTCACTAGTCTTCTCTTCGATTTATTTTCGTGCAAGGCAAATTCTTAAATGGATCCCAGTGATCCCTATTTCTTGGTATTTTTGCTCTTGTGTTATCCCCTGCCCTTGAAAGTGTGCTGAGGTCAATGACTTGCTTCAGATGAACAGCATATAGTAGAAGTGGTAGAATGTCACATCTGAGATTAGGTTACAAAAATTTTGTGATTTACATCTTGCTAGTCAACTTACTCTGTCAGACCCCTAACTCTGGTGTGCAAACTGCTATATTATGAGTAGTCCAGTGAAGAAAGCAACATGGGAAAGAACTGATGTCTTCAACCATCAGCCTGAGAGGATGTGAGTCCCTTGAGTCTAGAGTCAAAAGCCACAAACAGGTGAGTGATCCTGGGAGTGGATCCTCCTCAATTAAGGTTTGATGCAATCACAGCACCAAGACCATACCTTGATACCAGGTTTATGAGGGCCCGTGAGTAAGAGGAGTCAGCTAAGGCATGCTTCGATTCCTATTTGCTGAAACCATGACATAATAAATGTTTATAGGTATAAGCCACTAAATGTGGGGGTAACTTGTTATATAGTCAATATAATCTCTATTTCAGCACTTACCACAGTCTGATTTGCCTGATGCTACTGAGTCGTGCTTAGGATTTGGAAGAATTGATTAATATGAACAGAAACTCTTCCTGGATCACAATGAATATCCACTATCTAGCCAAGAAAGAAGGATGTAATAATATCTCCACCCTAGAATCACACACTGACAATGGAGGAAATCTATCAATGTCTATTGCACAGGTATAGTAACCCACAGAGTCAGTCAACTATGAGGAGGTGGGATAAGGGAACATGGAATAAGGGAAGGGGAAGTTGGAAGAATGGAACCAATGACCCTCCTACAGAGATGATACCCTGATACAGACTTGGTGCATAAAAGAGTCTACCTTGGTCTCAGAGATGACAAGTTCTTGAAAATTTGGTCTACTTATGTGTCTGGGCTGTTCTCAGTTCAGTCCACAGTAGGTGCTAAATAGATAATCACTGAACGAATGAATCAAGAAACAAAGGATGTTATAACACAGCCTGAATTCAGAGTCAGGTGCTGAAACTGATATAAACATGATTATCTAAGTCCAAGTTTCTTATCTATAAAACAATAGAGCCAAGTTAGAAAAAACTGAGTATCCTACCTAGATAGTTTTGAGAGTCTATGGTTCTGCATCTCCTAAAGAATTACAAAACTACAGTGACTACAACAGACTGAAAAATCTTTCCTGACCTTCTTTATTAACTCTTAAAAGCAATATGACAAAATTTAGGAGAACTTCCCATTCAGAGGCATCTGGGTGGCTCAGTTGTTGGGCGTCTGCCTTCAGCTCAGGTCATGATCCCAGGGTCCTGGCATCAAACCCTGCATCAGGCTCCCTGCTCAGCAGGAAGCCTACCTCTCCCTCTGCCGCTTCTCTTGCTTGTGTTCCCTTTCTTGTTCAGTATATGCATATGGGTGTATATAATGTTTGGGTGTGCTTGTATGAGAGTATGTGTATATTTATATTTTTTTGATTGTAAAACATCATCAGTTTTCTTGGCTGCAAAATGGGAATAACATTCTCTGTTCTACATATATGTTTGAAGATTAAACGATATACCAGTAGTTTCTGGCATAATGACTGATATAAAATGATCACTATGAGCTCAACAACCCCTTTACTGATGGTTCAGTGAAAATGGACTTCTATCTTTTATTCTATATGTGCTAATAGGATTTTTAAAAAATCAAACATTTATAATATTTTGAAGCAATCAAAAGTAGTCAAAAAAGACAACATATAGGGGCGCCTGGGTGGCTCAGTGGATTAAGCCACTGCCTTCGGCTCAGGTCATGATCTCAGTGTCCTGGGATCGAGCCCCGCATCGGGCTCTTTGCTCAGCGGGAGCCTGCTTCTCTCTCTCTCTCTCTGCCTGACTCTCCGCCGACTTGTGATCTCTCTGTCAAATAAATAAATAAAATCTTTAAAAAAAAAAAAAAAGACAACATATATATATGTAGTGGAATAATAAGCAATCATTAAATTTATGTTGTTGAGGAACAGAAACATAGGAAATGTACACTGAGTAAAAATAAATCAGATTAGTTACAACAGAGTTTGTACAATATGATAATATCGTATAAAAATATGTGTATATAAATAGATGACATTTATGTATTATATATACATATTAATGTCTACATATGACAGAACATATTGTATATTTGACTGTGTATACACAAATATATATACACATGTATATATGCATATATATGATAAATAAAAATCTTCACATATATCTATATACATGTAACAGTGCTAGAAAGACATGTATCAAAATAGAACAATGTCTGGGTGGTATCTTTATACCTGAGGTTTTTTTTTTTTTTTTCCTATGCATTTTCGAAGTTCTCAAATTTTTGGACTGAACACATAACATTTTCATACTGGGAAAAAATTCCATCCTTGCAAATTAAATTACATGAGACCAGCCTCACTGTGGCAGCAAGGGCGAGCATTCTGTGTATGGAAGACTTAACTGTGCCTGACTCAAAGCCTGTTTAACATGGGTGACTGTCATGTGCTACGTGGCCTGGGGACAGCCAGGCAGTGATGCTGATGCTGCTTATGGCACAGGAACACTCTAAAAATATACTGGTTGTACTTTTAGATTATGTAAAGTGGTTATATACGTCCCTCTACCTTGATGGATTTCTCTCTTGTAGAGGTACGTGTAACACCATCACCATTAAGGTGTGAAGAAAGTCCCTAAAAAGTATGTCTGTTTTGGGGAAATTATACATTCATTCAGGATATGGAGCTGTCTCTCGTTCTACCACAGTGGCTATGCTATGTATTTATTTTCTTCCCCACCTTATCTCTCTGGAACCTGATTTTTTTTCTTTATAATATCTGCTCTAACAATGGTTTTTCCCCCTCTTATCTTTTAAGATCCCAAATATTTAAATGAGCTCGTTGAGGTATTACTGGCCATTGTGAATATTGAATATACAAGAAAAGGATAGCATGAAATCAAATATCTGATTTATGAAATAGAAAAAAAAGAGAAGAATTCTTATATTTTTAATTAAAGATTTATTTGTTTTAGAAAGAGAAAACACAAGCAGAAGGGGCAGAGGGAAAGGAAGAGAAAATCCCAGGCAGACTTTATGCTGGGCATGGAGCATGTGACCTTGTGACCCTGAGATCATGACCCGAGCCAAAACAGAGTCAGATGCTTAACTGATTGTGCCACTCAGGCACCCTGAAAGGGAAGAATTTTTAAAAAGAGACAAGAAATATCTTGGCACTTGCTAACACACTGTTTTATAGAATTTTCTTCTGTTTGATGCCTTTTTCTGCTGATGAAGAACTATATAGCTTGGAATTACTATTATAAATTCTGATGTCCAGTATGTAAAAGTGTCACTAACATTACCTCTTTTGTACCTAAAGAGCCTCATGAATATGTAATTAGAGTAGAATAAAACTGCATTGATGATAGTGATATAGGATATTTAATTATGGCTTCTATAAATAGCACACATAGGATCTGTGCTGAATTGTTAGAGTTTAATTTCCTTCCATGAGCATATCCATTCATTTAATGAACAATCTGTGAAGGACAACCATGTGTAGAGCTACTCTGAACACTAAAGATACCTCAGTAAACAGGATAAAGTCTGTGTCAGCATGGGGCTCACATTCTGATGAGAGAAGACAGTAATCATCAAGCCAAAAATATCCAATGAGCTAAAAGTGGATGTTTTGTGGTGGGGGGGAGAGGGGATCAAGGTAAGTAGAACACAACAATGGCCAGTCCATTAGCTGGGTTGGAGGAAGTTTCTTTGCAAAGATGTGGAGCTGAGACCTGAATGATGTAGATGAACCAGAGGAAGCAGCTCAGGCAGAAAAACAAGCATGTGTAACAATCCTAAATAAGGAATGACTTTGGGGTAGCCAAGTGGTTGAGAGAATGCTCTTGTAGTTAAACTTTCTGAAGAAGCAACAAGTTGCAGGCACTGAAGTCAGGATGGGTAGCAGGGCTTTGTTTCCAGAGATAGTCGTAGAGGCCACCATAAGATGCTTGGCTATTGTCTTAAAAGCAAGAGGGCTTCATGGGGAGGAGATTAAAAAAGAGAATATAATGATCTTACTTAGGCTTTAGGAAGATCATGCCAGCTGTTGTGCAGATAAAAGACTACAGGAGGATGAGAATGGAAATAAGGCCTCCAGTTAGGAAACTGTTATGTTTCAATTACAAAAATGTGTTGCATTGAATTACATATGTTTAAGTTACAAAAATAAAAACTAAAATGCATACTGATGCTCATTGCCCACAAATGTCACAGAGTTTTGGGTTTTATTTGTTTGTTTGTTTTAGTTATATTTTCCTCGTCTGTGACTTTCACTGTTGACTTATCGTGTTTATAAGAATGTTCATATACCCTCATATTATAGAATTCTCAGGTGAATGAGATTGTAAAAAAAATTAAAACACTTAATTCCCACCAACAGATATAGCTGAACATGCTGAGGGCAGAAAGCTTGGCTGTTATAGTCAAGGGCACCTTCTAGAATCAGATGCATGGAGAGATATGACTGGGACACAGGACTCCTGACTTCCAGCTGAATGATCTCTCTGTATACTGTCTTGTTTTATCTATAATTAGAAACAGCTCAGAGGCTCTTTCTAAATAAAACAATATCTGATCCTAACCTTTCCACTATATTATGTTTCCATCTGTTATTCCTGACAATTATAGATCTTTAAATATTTCCTGTGGGTTAGGACATCTTCCCAGAGTGAGGCTTTCAGGTTTCTTTGACAACAGGTTCTTATGAAGAGTGAGAGCTGGATAGATTCAGAAGCCCCATCTTAAGAATAAAGGGAGTCCAAAAGGTTTTCCAAATCACCTGGCTAACAGAACATTCCTCTAGATCAGTGATCCCTCTGTGCTCTTTGGATAGATGCTTTTTTTCCCTACATAGCTGGCTACTTCACCAAAATCTGGAATCCTAACTCCTTCCCGAAGGAGTCTCACCACACAACCTCCTGATCTCTCCCTTAGTCTCTACTATTGCATATTTCCCTCCTTAACAAAAGGTTATCATGTCCTATATTATAGGAAGTGTGCTACCTGATTTAATACAGGCAGCACAAGCAGGAGCAGTTAACTTACTATGTGAAATAGATTTTTTTTTTCAAAAATACTAATTGAAGGGGTGCCTGGGGGGCTCAGTCGGTTAAGTGTCTGCCTTCAGCTCAGATTATGATCTCAGGGTCCTGGGATCAAGTCCACATCGGGCTCCCTGCTCAGTGGGGAGCCTGCTTCCCCCTCTCCTTCTGTGAACTCTCTCTCTCCTTCCCTCCCTCTCTCTCTCTCTTCCCAATAAATAAATAAAATCTTTTTTAAAAAGACACTAATCAAAAGGTGCCAGAATTAATCCCTGTCCATCCAGATGAATACGTCTCAGTATTTGCTGGGAAGTAACAGTAGATGATAACTCAGTATGTCAAAGTTTTGTTACGGCCTCGGGAAGGAAAGGGCTCATCCATGAGCCAATCCAAGACGACTGGACCAACAGTATCTATAGAAAAAGAAGTGGAGTTCAATTATGGGCTGGGGTTTAGAGCTGAATACATCTTAAAAGGGGACCAGAAAGGGAAGGACAGAGCTACATAATAGTATGAGGGCCCATTTATCAGATCGGAAATCAGGGTTTGGGTTTAGAGAATGAGATAAAACCCTGTTTATTTAAATTGAGATGCCAATATCAAATGTTGAAACTGAATCCCTTCCATATAAGGTTAGGGTTGGTCCTAGAAATAGGACCAGAATAGCTGGGATGGTAGATATATAATGTGGGCAGAGATACCGGGGAAGGGGGGTCTTGGTTTTAACATAACCGTTTGATTACTTTTCAAAAAACACACTCTAGATGCAAATAATATTTATCATTATAGTAGTATTTTACATTAAAAATGAGATAACCACTGAAAATGAGGTGCTTATAAATATTTTTTGCAAATAGATAATTGCCTTCATTCCAGTCTACCCACATTCATTTGATCCTCTACAAAAATGTGTTCACTAAAACCCAGCCTGCAATTAGACTTGAAATTGTTTGGTTAGTTAAAGTAAGATAAAACAAGGGTCTCCAGGGTGGTTATTAGTGCCCTGAGCCTTGGGATTGAGGATTCAGAAGAATATCACTCTACTAAGTTTTAGCTCTCAGTGATGCATTTCACTTAACTATATCCAGGTTTCATTTCTCCATCTTTAGGATATTATAGAGAATGGTAAGGTTTCAAGATTTCTTTTTGCAAGCCAAGATGCTCTTCAACAGAAAAATGGATAAAGAAGATGTGGTCCATATACACAATGGAGTACTATGCCTCTATCAGAAAGGATGAATACCCAACTTTTATATCAACATGGATGGGACTGGAAGAGATTATGCTGAGTGAAATAAGTCAAGCAGAGAGAGTCAATTATCATATGGTTTCAGTTACTTGTAGAACATAAGGGATAACATGGAGGACATTAGAAGAAGGAAAGAAAAAGTGAACTGGGGGAAATTGGAGGGGGAGACGAAGCAGACAGACTATGGACTCTGAGAAACAAACTGAGGGTTTTGGAAGGGGGGGGTGGGAGGTTGGAGTACCAAGTGGTGGGTATTAAGGAGGGCACGGATTGCATGGAGCACTGGGTGTGGTGCATAAACAATGAATCTTGGAACACTGAACAATAAAATAATAATAATAATATTGCTATTATTATTATTATAATTATTTTTTAAAGATTTTATTCATTTATTTGACAGACAGAAATCACAAGTAGGCGGAGAGGCAGGCAGAGAGAGAGAGAGGAGGAAGCAGGCTCCCCGCTGAGCAGAGAGCCCGATGCGGGGCTCGATCCCAGAACCCCGGGATCATAACCCGAGCCGAAGGCAGAGGCTTTAACCCACTGAGCCACCCAGGCGCCCCTATTATTAGAATTATAAAAGAAGATTTCTTCTTGCAGTGGTGCTTTATTTATTTAACTTAGAAAGGCAAAATCCACTGGTATTTTCTAGATCACAGACATTTTTGTTAGTGTTCTTGGTGTTTTAAAAAATGTTCTGGTTTTACCTGTTCCTCCTTTACAGCACACCACTGCCCTCCCCACCCCTACCCCCCACCACCATAGCTGGCCACAGGAAAGTAACTGTCATTCTCTACACGTTCCCAGAAACTTTCACACTTCCATGACTTTGCGTATGCTGTTCCCTTTGTTTGACAAATTTGTCCTCCTTCCGTCAGTCTAAGATAATACCCGTTTCTTCTTTTAGACTTAGCTCCAGCTTTGACTCTGCCTGAAAATATCTGAAGGTATTTGTTTTAACTAGATCTGAGTTCAATGCCTCTCTTTTAATTTTGCCCCAAATCCTAAGTCTTCCAGATGATAGTAAGTTTCATAAATAATTGTTTTGTTGTCCATTTACCCAACACATTGGGGAGACCTAGTACAGGCCACAACACAGGAAATGTTTGCAGTAGATATTTCCTGGATGAACTGACTAATGGTTTGACAGAGGGCAACTTGGACAAGAGACACATGCTAAAACCTCAGGTTTTGCCCCTACTCCAGGTTCTCATTTTATTTTATTATTTTTTAAACTTTTTATTTAAATTCAATTTCGCTAACACAGAGTACATTATTAGTTTCAGGGACAGAATGTGGTGATTCATCAGTTGCATATAACATCCAATGCTCATTGTATCACATGACTTCCTGAATGCCCGTCACCCAATTACACTATCCCCACCTCCTCCCCTCCAGCAGCCCTCACTTTGTTCCCTAGAGCTAAGAGTCCCTTATAGCTTGCCTCCCTCTCTGTTTCCTCATTTGTATAATGACGATACAAATAGGAAACTTATGTTTCAATTATAAAAATGTGTTACATTGAATTACATATGTTTAAATTACAAAAGTAAAAACTAAAATGCACACTGATGCTCATTGCCCACAAATGTCACAGAGTTTTGGGTTTTGTTTGTTTGTTTGTTTTAGTTATATTTCCATTTGTATAATCGAACCACACAGTCATCTGGTTGTTGTAAGAATTAACAGTGACAATGGTTGTAGACCATTTAGTACAAAGTTGGTACATTATACATGCTCAGGGAAGAATGGCTACTTGTTAGATTTTTGTTTTTAATGCTTCTATCTGAATTTATGAGATTTGGCTTCTGTGTTAAAATAGCCCGGTAATTTACTGACACAGCAATGTGTACAGTTGAAAGGTGACAGTATGTGTGTGAGAAACTATGTGTGTAACATAAACCATAAAATATCTTTTTTGCACTTGAACTATGCTGAAAAAAAAAAAATCAGTCTTCCCAGGGAAATGTAGTTCAACGGATTCTGCTGTGTCCATCCCAAGGTTACAAGTCCTATCTTTATCTAGCCTAGGACGAGACTTTTTATTTGCTTTTACAAAAGGAGATTCCAGACAGCAGACCAAGTCTCCCTCTGACTGCAGTTGCTTGGAGCTACTGGTAAGCCAGGGTAATAGTGGCAGGGTCCAGAAGACTACAAAATGGACCCTGTAAACTTGACAAATAAAGTAGGCATTGCAAGTACTCATGTACCATAAGTTTATTTGACTGTTATGCTATTCAGAGAGCCAAAATTTCTAAATACATCTAGAGGTGATGTCAGGAACAATTGTGACCTGAGGGAAGGCGGCAGTCAAGCTCTCCCCCTTAAGAGCTGCAGAGCTGGGACAATAGTACAAATGCAAACCCAAACACCATATGGATAAATACTTTAAAATTATAAATCAAGCTAACCAACTGTGAGATAAAATGTGTGCAAGCCTCCTATTCTTGACAAATGCCCCTTCATGCTAATCTAGAAGGCAGGCTTTAAATTTAGAATTCTCAGAAGCCTTGGAAATCAGGGCAGGAACTCAGGATAAGGGGAAGGCAGAGCTGGCTCCAAGTCCAGGCTTTACCTCCCTCTGTTTTCACCCGGCTCCTTCCTACATCACCGGGAGATGTGCACACAGACCTACAGGCAGCTCAACTCACTTATTGGAATTCCTTCCACATCTTCCTTCCCAGGCTCCTGCAAACAGCTGTTTTTGGCCACCCTGAAACTGATGTGCATACAGAGGCTTATACATGCCCCCAGAAGGGTTCACATCACCTCTTGGGTCCCTGAGGGCTGGAATGCCATCTAGAAAGATACATCGTGGGGGCTTAAGACTCCTCTCCCCCATGGACTGGGGCACGGTCAAAGGAGAGGAGAGTGTTCTCCTCTAAAGTAGGAGCCCAAGGCAAGAGCCTCTCATGTGCACCATGGCAATAAAATCAGCCCTTTGCAGCACAGGGTATGGAAGAAAAAAAAAAAAAAGCAAACACTCTACGGCTTAAGAAAATCTCAGTCTTCTAGCCTGCAAGTGTTATGTGACAGTGAGATGAAAGGGACAGAAAGAACATAAAATAAGTGCGTGTCATAGGCTAACCAACTGTCCAGATTTTCCTGGGACTGAGGGGTTTCCTGGGAGATGGGACTTTTGGTATGAAGGCTTGTAAAGTCCTATGCAAACTGAGAGGTGTCCATCACGATGTCTTTATAATTCTAGGCCTCCAAAATTATCTTACTAGAAACAATTTTCGTCACCGGAAAGGGCCTATAAATGGGTATAGAAATATCTGATTTCTAGTCTGAAGTGTACTACTAATTAGCTGCGTGAATTTAAGCCTCTCTAGCTGGGTTTCTTCTATAAAATAAAGAATTGGTTTTCTGCAAGATCTAAGTTGGGATATTCCACAATGTACCGGAGACTGAAAAGATAGAATTTTTCTCATCAGTGGAAAACAACAGTAATCCGAAGAATGACATATTTCTAGGAATAAGCAAATATTCTTCAGTGATACCACTCTAACAAACACGTGGAAAAAACCACCCACAGCCATGGGCTGGATCATGTAGATGGACAGATTGCAAAATGTGGCTGCATTTCCACCCAGTCTCATTCAATGGGTGCATTTTCCTTCTTATAAAATTATATCCTGATAAATCACACGCAACATAGCTCACACTGAAGACAAATCACAGCCGCCTTAGACACATTCTCACTTTCTTGCATTTTCTTCCAATTTATCTTTATTTTTCTGCTGCTGAGCAGGAAAGCAAATGACAGAGAAATATGGCCCTGGGAATGGTCTGTTTTAATTTTATAAAGAAAACAAAGTGACGGAAAGGTCTTCAATAGAGGGATCAAGGATGATAAAATATCTGAATGGATTAGCAACTGCTCTCCCGGACCGAGGGTTCTTTGCCAGAAAAACTGGAGGACAGCAGGTATCAACCACTGACATTTTATTCCTAAATCGTGCAGCCAAGCTGATGGATGGGTCTAGTAGCTGATGTCTGGAATCAGGACCTTTTGTCATTGTCTTGCTTTTATGACTGAAATGTGTACTCCTAGACCAGTTCTTTTTTTCTAATTCTTGGTCTTGCCTCTCCTACGGCCTTCACTTTAATAACCACTATGTTGGTCTTCAAGAGTGTTTAGGGGCACTGGCTGATCCCTGAAAATGGACATTTTGCCCAGGTCTTCTGGGGTCCCCAAAAGGAGCTTTTATGACAGCTCAACTCTCTAAAGAAAAAAAGACTCAATGTATTTAATGTACATTTGTATACACAGAACAATTCCACCGTGATAGCCAAACAGCATGGCCTGACACTAAGAGAAAGGCATGTTGAGATTTTTAGAATGTGGGCAAACCAAAGCTAACACTCTTAACCTGGAGCTGAAAAAGACAACTGCTACTTGGCCTTATTGGGGTGGAAAAATGGGGGCGGGGCTATGGAAAAGCCAACCTCTCCAATCACTGAGAACCTATAACACCTATAAAAACCTCTCTATTGTTCCATAAAACTACAGTGCAGATTAAGGGAAGGTACACTATTATTAGACTGTTCATGTACTTTATGCCACAAAGAGGCAATTTTGAAAGGGAAACAGGCATTATTAATAACTATGTCAGGATCACAGGAATAAGCCAGATCTTTTTCAGGCAAACCTGGACACACAGTTACCTTATAACCTGATACCGCCATTCAGGGTACACCACTAATTTGGTACAGGTGCAAAGTAGGGAGAGTGGACAAAGAGAGGTGATGTTGACCCTCAGAGGATGTTTGGCTATATTCAAGGACATTTTTGATCATTACAGCTTGGGGGAGGTGCTACTGATACCAAATCAGTAAAGACTGGGGATGTTGCTAAACCTCTTACAATGCACGGTACAGTCCCTCAGAAGAAAATAAAATTATCTGACCCCAAATGGCCATGGTGCTGCTTTTGAGAAACCTATTCTATATCCTCTAAAACCTCCCAAAGTTTCTTAAACTGCATGATCTTTTATTTTCTTGCTTCTTAGGTGAGGATTTGATTCTCTCTCAACCCATCTCTCTTTCCTGTATCTGAACTTTCCTCCAACATATGGCCCCTGGTAAGCAGGTAAAACACAGGGAAACTTTACATATGTGTGGCAAAGTATTTTTGATCAGGGAATATACCTGGGGAAGGATGTAACCTTTTAACATTTCAGTTATATTTAAAATCTAGATCTCTTTACTTTTATTCACTCCAACTACAGGTATCTATTGTCCACCAGGTTGAAGATCCTTTCACAGAAGATAATCCCATGTGTAATAATTTTTTATTCATAAAATGACTTGCTTCTTACTTTTCTACCTGAGCACCACACACACACACACACACACACACACACACACACAAATACACACTGAGAATGAAAAAGATTAGAAGTAAAATTTCATTTGTGCTAGAGAGATTAATTCTCCCACATCCCACCATTAAAAAAGCCTCTCAGCTCTTGAATTTTTAATGGGATGTTGAGAGGTGATAGCAATTTTAATAGTACACATGGCAACCTAGATCCAAACTTTCTACAGATATTTTATAAATGTCAAAAATGAATCAATAAATCTATAAGGTGCAATTTTAATTGGACCAAAGATTGTCTGTTTTGTTCATTGCTAAATAATCAGCACCTAGAAGAGAGTCTCATCCATGGTAAGCATATGATTCATGTTCCCTTGTTAGTGGTGTTCTTGAGTACCCCAAACTTCTTGGACAAAAGGTCTCTTATCACATAAATCTCTTAAAAAGAGTGTTAGTTTTGAAGTCACTGGCTTAGTTAGCCCAAAATAGACAAAGTGATAGAAAATACAGTACATATTCTAGGTAAGCATTAAAATTAGGTTTATGGAAATATCTAGAACTTAAACAGCAACAAGCTACTGTGGTCTTAAAAAAAAAATCTTGCTAAGGTATAATTGCATACCACAAAATTCATCCATTGCAAGTATTAAAAATTCTATGCTTTTTAGCAAATTTCTAGAATTTACAATCATTATCACAGTGCAGTTTTAGGGTATTTCCATCTTGCAAAATGTTGTCTGCTGCTTATTTCCAGTTGACGTCTTCCCGCTCCTCTCCGCCATTATCTATATGTCTTATGTATTTGGACAAGTTGACTCTCCAAGCCAACAAGGAGTGACCCTCCAAAAAGAGTGCCCCCCCAGAAGAAAATAGTATATAAGACTCCTCTATTCCTTTTGCCTTCTGCCCAAAGTTCACATCAATCACAGTAACTCATCTGAGATTGGCAGACTGGTTGAGGACCAGGTGCAGAAAGATAGCTGAAGCGATGCCCAAGACTAAGGGAAGGGGAGTGAGAGATTTGCTTTGGTCAAACATGCTTCTCTAGAGTGTGTGTGCACACGTGTGTGTGCACACGTGTGTGTGTGTGTGTGTGTGTGTGTGTGTGTGTGTTTCAAAGTGGAAGGATTTGAGAAATAAAATGATACTGGCTTTAGGATAAAATCCCAAAACTGAGAATACGAGTAAGATAACAATGGTTGAAGAATTGATAATAAAGCATTCTCAAGTTTAATCAATTTTCAAATCTTTTTATTTTACTTTCTAAATAGCCCTTTAATCTATCTATTTTCCTCCATGTCACTTCTTCCACCTTCATCCAGGGAACCAATATCTCTAGTCAACATTATTATCACAGGGTCTTAAACCGCTTGCTCAAACTCCAGGACTGCCCTGGCCAATCAGGTCTTTACATAGACAGTGAATAGTAATGAGTAATGTTTCTTTAACTCATATTTGAACACAGCACTCTCCTTGAAGCCAGCCACTACCTTCTTATCGTGCCATTGCTCTGGGACGTAATTGTATTGATGGGGTCCCTGTTGACGATTCTATCCTCACCCCTTACTATTCTTCATTCCCAAGCAACCCCCTCTACTGAAATATTTCATTTTCTGACGTATAAGTGGCTCTTTGCTTCACATTTTATAATTTCTGAAAATCGGGGTGTTTACCATAGATTCTAGAGTAACACCCTCCCCAAAATATCTAACATGGAATGGATGGATGCGCAGATGATGTTATAAAATTGAGGAAACATAATACTTTGAATTTTTTAAGATGTGCCATGCTCTTTCTTGTTTCTCTTCTTTCCGACTGCTGTTCTTCCTGCCTCAAATATTTTGGGTAGCCCATTTCCACTTATTTTCCCTATAAACTTGTTTTTACTTTTTCAGAATTCAGTCTAATTGGCAATTCCTTAAAGAGGTCTTTCTTGATGTAATCGAAGGCTGGGTTAAGTAGACGTCCCATGTCTTATTCTATTCATTTTTGTATATCCAGCCTCATTTCCATACTGACTCACCAACTGACCAAAATGCACAAGTGAACAAAACTAATAATTCAGTTAATCCCAGTGCAATTCACTGACTCACAGAATTGTGAGCTAAATAAGTATTTATTATTTTAAGCCTGTAGGCTTGAGGCAATTTATTAGGCAGTAGAAGCTAACTGATATAGCTCATAGGTAAGGGGCCTAGATTATGTGGTGGGATTTCTCATCCTGGGTAGTGGCTTAGGACCCAATGTCAACCAAAGTTCATGTCTTTCCCCAAATAAAATAGACTAAGGCAGAAGCTATTAGAACTGAGAATCATTCACACACACACACACAGATTCGTATCTATATATACCATCATATATATACATATATATGTATACTGTGATATATATATATATATATATGCAGAGAATCATATATACCTACAGAAAATCATATGTATATATATGTATACCACCATATACACATACATATATATACCAAAATATCTGTCTCTATATTTTAACATGATATATAATATATATTAATAGTTATAAAAAGGTAAAATTCCATGTTTCAATCAATGAACACATTGCTTTTAATATCTTAGTAAACATAACTGCAATCCCAATGAAATTTTATCTTATTATCGAGATCACAGAATGAATAAGTAGAAGCACTATGACTACAGTAAGGCCAAGAACAGCATCTTTGCACAAGACTGTGGATTTGTTCATGTCATTGTCTCAGTGATATCATTGGAAACACAGAGCTTCCTCAGAAGCCTTTCAGTTCCAAGCAGAGATATCCTTTCCTATCACGGGCAAGGGGAAAAAAAAAAAAAAAAGTCTGCTTACAGAGAAAACAAATACTACACGTTATCACTAACAGGTAGAATGAAAGAGTCAAACTCATAGGAATAGAGAGTAGAAAGGTGATTACCAGTGGCTGAGAAGTGGGAGAAATGGGGAGATGGTGGTCAAAGGGTACAGGCTGAGGGTTTTAGACAGGAGAGGAGTGAGAGTATGGGTGAACCCAGTGAGGGTGTTAAGATTGCATGGAACACTGGGTGTTATAAATAAACAATGAATCTTGGAACACTACATCAAGAAACTAATGATGTATTATATGGTGCCTAACATAAAATAATAAAAAATTTAAAAAGTTTTAAATAAGTACAAACTTCTAGTTATAAGACAATTAAGTTCTGAGGATTGAATGTATAGCATGGTGATTATAGTTAATACTATAGTATTAGTATTCTTTACTTGGAAGGTGTGAACACAGCAGATCTTAAATATTCTTATCAGAAATAAGAAATGGTAATTATGTGATGGCCATGCTATCGAACACTATGCTGGTAGTTATTTTGCAATATACATGTTATCAGATCAACTTGTTGTACACCTTAAACTCACACAATGTTATATATCAGTTATATCTCAATAAACTAGGAAAAAGAAAAATAAACTTCTGCTAAGGGCCAGCTCTTTTAGGGAGAAAAATACCCTATTTTCTCGCTTTGGAGTTGCCAGCAGACAGGTGAATAGAAAGAGCATGTCTGATTTAATAAGCTGACCCAACTTGATCTTTCTTTTTTTCTAAGGAGAAATACAATTATAATTATGTAAATGTTTGGATAATAAACGTTATCTATTTAATAATTATTTGAGTGTTCTTAGGATCATGGCCAAACCTCAGAACAGAAGATGACAAAACTTAGGTAGAAACTTAACAATATACGTGAGCTTGGAATAATCTCTCCCTTCCTCCTTCTTCATGCTTAAAAGTTTCTAGCATTTTTTTATTAAGTGGAAAGATTCTAAGTGTTAATACCAGCACTTTCATATTCCTGCTTTTCCATTGTTTTTTGAAGCACAAAAAAGGGATAGAGAATAAAGAAAACGATATAAAATCCTTGCATTTTGCGAGTTCTTCTCCGAGCATGAAATATATATGTTCTTTTCTTGAAGGTATCTGAAATTTCCTATCCCCAAAATGAATCAGCAGTAATCTTTATCTTCTTCGTTTTGTAAATATCCATAACCAGAAATAAATAAATAAATAAATAAATAAATAAATAAATAAATAAATACACCCACCTTCTGCATAGCATAACTCGGTGACATTTCATCTTTGCAATGAAATGCAGATGTACATTCACCATTAAGAGGCGAATCCTCCGTGTCCAAATCTTGAATAGCTCAGTACTTCAGAAAGAATTGCCACTGATGAAATTTATGGCACTGATAAGAGCCCAATTCAAAAATCTCGACTTGGAAAAACAGGATTTTCATTTGAACTGGATAAATGGGCATTCACTTTAAAGCTTTCCCTCTCAATACTGCATTCTGAAGTAGTGAAACAAGTTTTGATAGCTACCTTGGACTCAGTAATACTGCTTCTTTTTGTTAAATGAACTATTTCAGAGGTATTATTGCCACTTAAATACGACCTTGTACTCCAAGATAGTGTTCCAGCGAATAATTGTGCAAACAAGTAATATTGATATTTTTCTAAACTGTTTACCTCCTTTGTGCATCAAGCCTGGTCTTTTTGTTTTCATTCCTTTGAATGCATTCTGCTTTCTCTCTGAAACCGTCTTCTTTGAGGCATGGCAACGTCCTTTACTAAACTTAAGCTGGCTAATTACACTAACTGACAATTGTTCCATCAAATGGCCATGCATTCAGGTATAGAAGTTCCAGTTAAAACTATAATTCAATGCAAATTCTATAGTAATTCATTTCTATAAAACTGGAGCTTTCTTTTATAAAATCGACAATGAAAACACCTTCAGGGCATTGGACCATACTATTTTCTTAGAAATGTTTCTGACAATATTGGTGATTTTCCTTAATACAATTGTTGTCAAAGACTAGTCATCAGCTGGCAGGGTTCTCTCTGTAATTTAAACCTAGCCTTTGTTCTTAGCAGGGTTAGAGTTTGTTCTCTTATTTGTTTGTTTTGTTATGTTTTTATCCTGTGAATAATAATTTACGCAAGTTCGGTTTTATTTTTATATGAGAAGAATGGTAAGTTGCTTTGCCACCTCCCAATAAAATATCCTGCAAAAGAGAGCTTAAATATCAAAAAGAAGGATAAAGTTATATGTGTGAAAAATTAAAGTTTCCTGAAATTTTATATGTGGATATATACATATCTAGTGAGGAAGGTTGAGAAAACAAACCTGGTTGTCCCATTGGGGAAAGGCTTAAAAAATCAGGATCCATGTATTCTATGGGTAATTATATAACCATAAAACATGATGTAGATTAAGACTATGCTTTGAGGGGCGCCTGGGTGGCTCAGTGGGTTAAGCCGCTGCCTTCGGCTCAGGTCATGATCTCAGGGTCCTGGGATCGAGTCCCGAATCGGGCTCTCTGCTCAGCAGGGAGCCTGCTTCCTTCTCTCTCTCTCTCTGCCTGCCTCTCAGTGTACTTGTAATTTCTCTCTGTCAAATAAATAAATAAAATCTTTAAAAAAAAAAAAAAGACTATGCTTTGAGACAGGAACTATTTGTAGATAATGTTAATTTGGGGAAAAAAAGAGAGAAGTGTGTATACTAGTGTTTCTATAGTGTAAAAATATTCCTGCAGATCCTTAGATAATGACAGGGAATATGAAAAATAATAATACTTTTACATAAGGTTTTAGAATTCTGTTCCATGTTCAAACTAATTTTTAATTGATTTTACAATTGCAGCATTATAATATCAGATTTATCAAGTGATACATGTTTTGTAATCAGCAGATAGTACTAAACAGTGACTCTCTACACTTAAAAATATTTAATGTTATAAGGAAAAAATAAATTGGCTGCCTACTTTAGTCACTGGCAGACTTAATCCAATCCACAGCATTTTTTTTCAAAATACCGTCTGGCGAGCTGAACTTTCTTCTCCTGGTACTTACTCCACTCCCTTATTCAGTTTCACTTTTTCTCCTCCACTCAGTTTTCCCCATTCTATAAATTCCCACCTGAGGTTATCGAATGGCAGATACTTTGAAATGTCCAACTTCTGACTTTCTTCTTCACACCCGTGCAATTCCACACATTCTAAACCTCCTCGCTCTTCTTACTAACTCTTTAGTTCTACTTGTTTGACTATATAGCACAGCTGCTGTAATAATAAACAACAACAAAATCACCAAAAAAGTTCAAGGGAGAGACTGTAGTAGAAAGGAAAGAATTTTACATTTTATTATTATTATTATTATTATTATTATTATTATTTTAAGATTTTATTCATTTATTTGTCAGGGAGAGAGAGAGCACAACCAAAGCAGGGGAAGAAGCAGGCAGAGGGAGAAGCAGGCTTTCTGCTGATCAAGGAGCCTGATGTGGGACTGATCCCAGGACCCTGGGATTATGATCTGAGCCAAAGGCAGATGCTTAACTGACTGAGCCACCCAACATCCCACGAGTCTTACATTTCAATACGTTTCATAGTATCCATTTCCTGCATTTTGAACATGAGGCTCTGGATTTTGTGTAGCACTGAGATGCACACATTTTGTGCCTTGCCTGTCTACCTCTAATCATCTTTATCACTCTGGGTCTTGGCTGCTTCATATCCTTGCCTGACGTATCCCAACCCAAATTTTTCTCATTGAAAATTCCTACTCGCTGCAACTCAGTGTCCTCTCTTTCTCTCCATCCTGGTGGCTCAGTCCAGCTGTGTCCTAACCCTGTGGATGTTCTCTTGGCATTCATGGTCCTCTCTCCTGCTTCCCCAGCATCTTGCACTTAGTTCTTGAGCCAAACCCACCACACTGTATCTTTGGAGTATATTTCTCTCATGTAATTGTGAATGCATGGAAGTCAAGGCCAAACTTCAATTTCACTTTTTCTCTAGTACAGAGAGACTCAATGATGCCTAATACATTAATATGCCATCAGGACAAAGGAGAGAATAAAATGTAAAGCTCTTAAGACAGGAAGAACAACTCAGATGTGTGGCAAGAAAACATGCTCACTAGGGCGTGGCTGGAGACTAGCACTGGTCCTCCATGCTAAAGCTAGAGACAGAGCAGAACTGCTGAAGTCCCTCCAGTTGGTCAAGGCTGCAAAGGTAACAGGGTGGAAGAACCAAAGATTTAAAGTAAAAACTCATTTATCAAACACCTCCTTTGTGCCACATTTCACATGACTTGGTACATAGCCTCATGTGATGCAGGGTACCTCTAGGGAGGCATGGTACTATTGAAATTTTGAACCTGTTAACTCTTCTTGGCCCTGGCAGACTTGTCCACTGTAGGATGTTTGGTAGCATCACTGACCTGTACTCACTAGAAGCCAGTAGAACATCCCCCTAAAGTGATGACAATAAAAATAGTCCCCAACTAAATAAATCACGGAAATGGCAGAAAGAGTTGGATTTTGAAGGGGTATAAGAATGGGTTGAGAATAGGAGCATCTCAGCAGGTCTTTCTATATCCTAAAATTGGGGGATTAAATATCTCCCTACACTTACCCTATGTCACTATGGTACTTTGTAAAATATAGGAGTTGAGGCTCACCCCAGGGCTGGGAAGGAAACACAAGGGAAACTAGGATTAAATAAGACACCCAGTTGCAAAACTGTTTCCAGTGAGAAACTAAGTAACATTTTAAATACATATGTATATATTTTATGCATATAAAATTTATACACACACACACACACACACAAACACACTTAAAGACATGGAGTTTGTTGACTGAGATCTGAACTTATGATCTCTTAGTTTACTTATTTGGTATGGAAAATGGTATAAGAAACATACCATTTTCCAAGGTATGTTTTATTGCACCCATTTGAAAGAGAAGTAAATAGAGTCTCAGCAAGTTTAAGCAGTGTCTGAAGGTTATTAGCTTTGTCAAAATGACAAATGGTTATTACGTGCCTATTGTGTGGCGGGTTTTGTTGGACGATTGTACAATGATGAGCCAATACAGACACACACTTGGCCTTGTGGAGCAGTTAAATACTCACACACTTAACTGTAAATGGTAAGTGGTGACACAGTCCATGACAGGGGAGCCTGATCTAGTGGCAGAGGGCAGAGAAGCTTTTCTGTAGCAAGGAATAAATTGGAGCAACACAAGGCGGTAGATCTCAGAGGCATCAGAATCAGCTAGAGGGATGGCAGAAACACAGATTCCTGAGCCCCCTTCCTAGAGCTTCTAATGGATAAGACTAGGGTGCACCTGAGAATCTGCATAATGAACACATTCCCACTGGATCAAGTGCTGTCAATGGTGCTGGTTTGGAGACCACTCCTAGGGAATCACTGAATGTTCCAAGCAAAGCAAATCATGTGGGGAAAGCCTGCAGGGGGAAAAGGGACCTAGACCATTCTGTGCTCCTCCCATACTGTGCTAGAAACCCCTGTCTTTTTACATATGGAAAACCTGCCGGGGTGCCTTGGTGGCTCAGTGGGTTAAGCCTCTGCCTTCAGCTCAGGTCATGATCTCAGTGTCTTGGGATCAAGCCCCATGTCGGGCTCTCTGCTCAGCGGGGAGCCTGCTTCCCCTTCTCTCTCTGCCTGCCTCTCTGCCTACTTGTGATCTCTGACTGTCAAATAAATAAATAAAAATTGAAAAAAAAAAAAACCAACCTGCCAATGTTCAGTGCATTTATCGCTCTAAGTAAACAGCAGAAGGGGCACCAATACCCACCTCTTGAAACTTCCAGTCAGGCCATCTCTACCCTCCCAGGGGGTCAGGCCACTATGCTGTCTCCCACCCTGGGACTTGGGGACTGCTTCCAAGGTTGCGATCCAGAGAAAGGCAAACTGCAGCCCTGGTACCTAAAAAAAAAAAAAAAATGAGCCAGCTCTGCCTGGCGTATCTTGTCTTTGGTTGAGAGAGTGCTGACTATTTTAAGCAACACTGTAGGATATTCTTCCTCTTCTTTGAGAGGGAGGACTTAATCTTACTGAAAACACATTCTTTCTCTCAAGAGTGCCCTTGAACTAATACAGCAGAAACTCTAACTCCAGTGGGGCTTTCTGATACGCCTTTGAAGAGGGTAAATTTACTAATCAATACAAATTACAATTTCTCAACTGGCAATTCTGCAAGCCAGGCACAGCCTCGGCTACTTTATTATTCACAGTCTGGGCTTCCAGGACTGAAACAGAGAGAAACCACAGAGAGGGACTCTATGCAAATATGTCAAACAAAGGAAGAGATTGTTTTAGAGGGACTCAACGTGGGAATAATTATATGACTGGGCATAAAATGTACATTCTTAAAAGCTACATTGGATTAAACCATTTTAGAGAGCGATATCACGCATTATGCTAATTTAGGATAGGGGCTAACGATCTCTCAGAGAAGTTTCTCTTTTCCTCCCTGTCTGTTCCTTGCACACTCTCTACACGCATGCACACACATACACAATTTGTATATCTAGGATACATGAGTCTCAATTATACATACACATATACACACATATATGTATCTATATATGTGCATTTCACATATCTCTGATAAGGGAGAAATAGGAAAACACAGAAATAGACATGTGCAATGATGTCATGAAATTTATGCTGACAGCCTAATTTTTAGTTTTTGCATTCAGTTACTGTGTAGCTCTGGATGAAACATTACCTGTTCTACCCCTAAGCGAGAGACCTGATGAAGATAAAGACTTTCCTGGGTCGATACTTCCTGAATATGGGCTAAAATTTACTTAGGGATGTATTCCACCTTCTAAAATTTCTTCCCCCCGCCTATGAAGATTGAAAACTCTTCTTTTTTCATATTTTTTTAAAAAGCCCTATGCCTCCTTTTAATTGAAATGAAAATCTTATAATATTCCTTGGAGTTATTTAAAACTTAACCATAATTTAAATGTGACTAAAATAAATCAAAGAATAGATAATTATAGGTGAAAAATCTATTTTGAAATATGTAGATCATATTCTTCGCAAGTACATGGAATGAGTAATGAGGTGGAACAGGTTCATTGCTGAAGCTTAGGAAGCTCCAACACTATCTAGGTCACTTTCAACATCACAATTCTTGGCCTGCTTTGTTTTCCAACAAAGTCTCTCCATCTCTCCTGGACCCTCCCATACCCACGAGCCCCTTTATCCCCACAGTCTCTGTAGTGGACTCTACGATTGTTCATTCAATGTTAGTTGTTTAGCGGCTGGGAGAGATATCGACCCTTTGCTCTGTGTTCAGTCCTGTATGATTCTGGGTTCGTTACATACATCATCTTATATAAACCCCAGGCCTCCCTCATTTTATAGATGAGGAAACAGGAGCTCAGAGATACTGGAGACTTTGCGCTAAGGTATATCAAACATTTGCAAAGCTTTCATTTGATTCCAGGTTTCCCTGACTAGGGATCTTCTGCTATTTTTACTGTTCTGTATGGTCTCCCTCATGAACAGCCAGGAAGAGCAGAAAACCAGTATTTATCAGTGACCTAGTGGGTGGTGGGTTATATACAAAAATTTGATATTTCACCTTATTCAATTCTTCAAATGCAAGGTAGAAAGTAGTATCCCTCCTGTTTTTTGTTTGTTTGTTTGTTTTGTTTTGTTTTATCCCGGGTTTTTAGAATAAAAAGAGGTTAAGTATCTTGGCCGAAATCGTACACTCATTATTGAACAAGAACAAAACTGAAACAGGAGCTCAGCTTGTCCCAACTGTGACTAACATCTCCGAGCTGGGATGGCTTCTGGTAACTCCAGTCCTCTCTATACGTATTGGGCAATTTTCACAATAGCATGTAATGTTTTCCTCATTTTTTTAAACATCAGTTCATATTTTATAGGGCCCCTTACAAAATCAAAAATAAGCAGAAAGAAAGAAAATCCTTTATAACTGAGCTGTCCAGAAAATATTTCATTTGAATATGCCCAAACATATACAATATATATAAATATAACAAAAAAGGGTTATAACAGATAAAAGTTTATTTTAGCTATTCCTTTACACAGTGAATTTTAATGGTTGCTTAGGTTTTTATCATATGGATTTATCAGAATGTATTCACTTCTCTTAATTAGCCATGCATAATTTATTTTCAATTTTCCCTTATGAGAACAGTGATGAATTAAATTCTAGGCTACACAGAACTTTATTTATAGTGTACAGGAAGGAGAGGGTCATGTGTTTATTAAGCCAAACCAATAATAAAATGTTGCAAATTCAAAAACACTAAGTGTTATTTTAGAAATCCATCAATATATGGTGGTAACTAAGCATTCCAGTAGTAGAGACTGACCCAGATGGTGGAGAAACTGACTTGATGTAATATGAAAACGTTATAAGTGTTGAATAATTCAACAGAGATTTTCCAGTACTTTGCAGAGTCTGCCTTAAGAAGTACAGCATGGCAGGGAACTTAAAGCCTATCAACTAGTCTAGTATTCTGAATGGTGTCGGTGTTCTTACTTGAACCGACATCCTTGGACCCCCGTGTGTCTCTATTTTCTCTCCTCTTGTTCCTCCTCCACTTTCTTTTCCTTTTCTTCTTCTTCCAACTCTTTCTCCTTCTTTAACCACAGAAACACTCACTGGCGTATGAACTATGCAATCGATACTTCAATAATAAAGGCGGCCAACTCCTTTTTAAATATTATGATATCAGGGTGTTTTTCCCTCTGACTTTACCTCCCCCTCCCAATTCAAACAGCTGCCTCTGTATTTCATTGCCTCGCAGGAGGTTCATAGCAACAGGAGACAGAAATGAAGGTCTTTCTGCCTACCCACCCACACCCCCCTACTCCACCTCCCCCAAGTCCAAGATCTTCGAGGGATACTGAGAGCTTCGAAAGGAGGTAGAAGGGTAGGAAAGAGCATTTCTTGGTGATAGCAGAGGAGTCTGGACGAAGATGAGGGAAGGAGACTCTATCTGTGGGGTCGGGCCTGAACATCTCCTTTCCTTTACAGCAAAACTAAGAGCTAGCAGAATGGCCGTAGGGTATACACAACCCCAAACAGGAGATGTTCATCCTCACAAAAATGTCCTGCGCTCCCAGTGAAACCCAGAACATCTGTCACCAAAGCTGAAAGGGTTATGCATATAGGAAAAAAGCAAGACTGTGGTTAAACAGCAACAGCTAAGGGGAGGAGGACAATATTTTGGCGTGGCGTAAAGCCCCAGAACCCAGAACAAAAACCCGGGAGCATCTTCCAAGAATGTGCGAGTTCAACCGAACCTACCATTCTTGTAAGATGGAGATTCAAAATTAGATTATTTGTTTAAAAGTATACAAATCTGATAGTTCTCACTCCTAACAAGTAGACATGTGATAGCCCTGAAAAATAGAAATAGAATAATTATAATATGACCAGAAATGTGATATTGTTTTTCTGAATTTGTAGACTAAAATTCATACTGCCATGTATATTTATAAGACAGACATTAGCTCTGGAATCATGTTCATTTCCATTCTGCCTACATTTGGACAAGCTTGATGACTGGACTAAGGATATTAACAGAGCAGTTAGCACTTGGCAATAGGTCTTTCTTCTTCTTGGCACTTTACCTATTTCAAGCCACTGACTATGTTCAATTATCTGCACTGTCAAGAGACTAAACTCGAGACAGGTGAATTGACTTATCCAAGATCGCACGATTTTCAGGAGTAGGATTCCCACCCAGATCCGACTGGACCCTAAATCCCTTGTTTGATCTTTCTATTCCCATTCCAAAGTACTTAAGACCCTTTTCCTGGCAGTTGTATCAAAGGGGTACTTGATAATTCCAGAATCTTCAATGCCCTGCCATTAATCCGTCCAATTTTGCCACCCAACATTTTTTTTAAGCCACAGATTTTAAATCTCTACAAACTATAGTCATGTATGTAGCAGAAGTGTTTCGAGGAACATCCAACCAGAAGGAAGAAATCCACCGCCACAGGTTAAAGTATTTAAGTCTATTTGCTAAAGGAATGTGGAAGAACAAAGGCTCCTACTGGGGCGGGGGGTGGGGGGGGCAGGAAGGCAAATTAGTAAAGAAATCTTCAGGGAAGTTGGGTCAGGCGAATTCAATCACTTGCCTCTTCCCCTGGCTGCACTTGTACACAGTGACTTAGCTGTGGGTCCCAGAACAATGCAGTAATGAAAAGGGATTTCAGTCAAGGAGTTCCCAATAACAGGAATAAAATTGGCCCATAGTTTGCATAATATTTTTGTCCCTGAAAGGGCTTTATTACCATCAAGCCTAGAAGCAAGCATGGAGTCCAGATGACTGCTGTGAGGTTTGATCAATTCAAGTTTGAAAGCCAGTTTTATTTGCTTGGATGCATGGTTCAGACTGCAATCCATTATCATTTGTCACTCATAGGTTCTTTTTCAAAATCCCCCTCTGAAGTAGCAGAACTATTCCTTAGAGAAAACAGGCCACACAAGACATTTGAAAGTCTGGTGATTCTGAGTGATGTTCAGTGGATATCTCTTGCTGAAACTAAGAAATACATGACTTTTACTCTCCTCCCACGAGCTGGGAAAGAAATGAAAAGATTTCAAAAGCACCTCTGCTTACCCAGCTTCCTTCTACTTAATCACATGAAGGTTTAAACCAAATGAGACAAAACTTAAAGATGATTTTGGTCTCTGAAGAAAAATACTGGGGACACTACATTTTTAAGGAAAGTATTTTTATGTTATCAACTGACACTTTGGGGAAAAAAAAAATCATTGCACTTTGGGTATAGACCTGTCACAAACCAGTCTGTTTCCCAGACAATGGCAAAGCACTTAGAACGCTGCCTAGTAAGCACTCAAACATGCTGGCTGTCAAATACCAGGTGAGAAAGGAAAGGTCAAAACAAGCTGTGTTATTAATAAAGGCCAATCCGCAATGTTCTGTGCTATCTTCACAGTGACTCCAAATGCTCCAGGTCTTTCGAACTGTGTCTTCGGAAACTTGCCCTGATTAATCTCACACTCTAAGATCCGGCCTTTATTATATACTGATATACTTCTTTGTTAACATAAACTAGATTCTTTTATTTTTTAATTGTATGTAAGTTTTATCTGTATTACATGCACAACTTCTCTTATACCTTTATTTTTGACTTCAGAGGCAATTACTAAATTCCTAGTTTGTTCTGGCACCAAGGATACCATGAACTGACCTCAGAAACAATCTCTTACAATCTACTTTGCTCCAGACTTGTTTGGGATGCTAAAAAGGGACTGAGTTTAAAATGAAGACATTGGAGATACACTCACCATCAGAAAGTGAAGTAGGACCAAGCTGTGGAGAAAGTTCATGGGAAAAGATGACATTTGCTTAGCATTTCATCTACTCCAGATTTTAGAATAAAATTTAAACTCCTACTCAGTACATGAATGGGCTGTTGCCAACACTTATTACTCTGTCCATTTACTGATATTCCTCCTTTACTGTTTTCCTTTCTTTTTCTTTCTTTTTTTTTTTTAAGATTTTATTTATTTGAGAAAGAGAGAATGAGAGTATGAGCAGAGGCAGGGGGAAGTGTAGAGGGAGAGAGAGGAAGAGGGAGAAGCAGGATTCATGGTGAGCAGGGAGCCCAATACCCTGCTCGATCCCACGACCCTGAGATCATGACCTGAGCCAAAGGCAGATGCTCAACTGACTGAGCCTCCCAGGCACCCCTTCACCCTTACTGCTATTTAATGCCAGTACTTTCGTTTGGTTGGTTGGTTGCTTGCTTGCTTTCAGTTTCTTGAAACTTTAGTGCTTAGGACCTTTGCCTGAAATACTTACCCTTCGTCACTTAGATGGCCCTTCAACTTTCAGCTCAAATATTCCCTCCGAGACGCCTTCCTGAGTGCCTAATTTCTTTACTTCTACCTTGTTACTCTTCATCAAAGTACGCTGTCCCACTTTGTTGACCATGATTTTGCCTCTCTCGAATGACTTGACACTATTTACTCGGCATCGTATTCATTGTCTTCTTCCTCCATTAACACAAATGCTGGGTAAGGACAGGCACCATGTCTGTCTTTTACAAAGCTTTATCCTTAGTGCCCAGACTGAAGCTGGCCTATATTGGTACCCAGTCAATAGCTGTTGGAAGAATGAATAAATGAATGGGGGGATGTAGATACAAATGATACTTGAGATGTTTATTAGAACAAGATGAATCTATCAAGATAGAGGAGCTCTTGGGGATTTAGGGCAGAAATACAAAGAAGAGAAGAATTTTTGCCTTGTGTGGTCTATGGCAAACACTCTGGGCACAAAGGCAGCAATGTTAGGTGAGAGTACGTGTCCAACAGAGAAGAGGCCAGGGAATTTCAACTCCTGGGATTTCCTAGGGCATAGTCTTGGAGACAAGTGGAAAATGGAGCCAGCGTCCTCTCACACAGTACAACGACGAATATTGAAACTCAATAATTAAAGCCCTGTATCTGCATCTAGTTTGTGAGTTAGAGTTGAATGAAGAAATCTGAAGGTTCAGGATTACTGGAGGATTTGAGGTCAGTTTGGGGATTTTGCAGCCACTCAATGGGTACCAACACTGACAATTTTTCTTGGCTACTGACAATGTCCCAGGCACTATGCTAAACCATTTATAAGAGTTATCTTGTTTGACTCTCATAGTACCTCTCTGCATAGGTATTATTTTTGCTCTCTTTAACGTAAGAGTTTACTGAGGTTTATAGAGATGGAGTCACTTGCTCAAGGTCATATAGGACAACACACAGTACACCTTGAACTCAATACCGGACTAGCTTCACTCCAAGCCCATACTCAAAACCACTTCATTACTGTTTCTCAGCGGGACACTGCACTGCTGACCTTTTGACAAGTAGTTATCTGTGTAGTAGGACTACCTTTCCATAGCATCTCAGGCTCCACACTAAGTGCTTATGATCCCCCCAGGACTACAGTCCCACTTCTTCTGCAGAACACTGTGTTAATAAGCCTAAAAGGACTTATGGAGAAATGTCTTCACTACCAATATTCCAGGCACTTCAAACTTCCCAAATTGGAGATAATGTATCTCCTTGCATTCCCCAGAGCCATACTGGACTGAAGAGTCTCTATTAGAATAGTGGTAATCTACATCTTTCACATAAATAAAAAATTTGCATAGAGCAAATAAGACAACTTCTCTTGGTACATTCAATGCATAGCACTTTCATATTTGATTCTATTATAATCTCCAGAGCAAATAACCAAAAATTTATTTATAACTCACCATCATGTAGGAAATTGTTTACAAAGATCATGGAAGTATCAAAATATTTTGGAGGGGGATGAAGTTTCAAGATTAAAGCTAACTACTATCTCACATAGAAATGTGAATTAGATTTTTTACTACTATGACCCAAGACTTGTACTATTATTAACTGTACTCTGATTCCAATACCAGTTCCTTTCCAACCTCTCCAGCAGCTGTATGCGCACATTCCCCAACCCTACCTCCCTGGCTTCACAGTCTTCCCCACAACTAAGTCTCTATGTAATGTCCCTGCTTTATCTTCTGCTTCTCACCAAGTACCATTAATTTCTGTCAGTGTTGTCTCTTCACTACTCCCTGATGCCTTTTACTTTTCACCTTAACACATTTACTCTTTTCATTTATCCTGCCAAGAATTCCCTTCTTTTTTTTTTAATATTTTATTTATTCATTGGACAGACAGAGATCACAAGTAGGCAGAGAAGCAGGCAGAGAGAGGAGGAAGCAGGCTCCCCGCTGAGCAGAGAGCCCGATGTGGGGCTCAATCCCAAGACCCTGGGATCATGACCCGAGCCGAAAGCAGAGGCTTTAACCCACTGAGCCACCCAGGTGCCCCAAGAATTCCCTTCTTAATACTTCCTGCTCATCCAAGTGCTATCAATCCTTCACTGGCCAAATATTTCCTCCTTCACAGCCATGTGAACCTAATTCCATTTTTTCCTTCTTCTAAAGGCCCAGAGTTCATTTTTCCCCAGTCAGTAAGTCTCCAGCCTGTTTTGTCATCAGAATTATCCTGTGGATATTTCTTTGAAAATATAATTCCTATGTCTAAAATTCCTATGCCTAAAACTCCAAAGGTTCTGATTTAATATATCTATAATAGGGCCCATGAATCATTACTGGAAGGAAAATTATACACATACACACACACACACACATATCCACACACACACATATATATACATATACATACACACATATATTTAGGAGAAAAGTATATAACATAAATACATGCATTTATGTAACTATATATATTTGACTAGGTGATTTCTGATGATCAGCCAGGTTCAGAAATCACTCAACTGGCACATCTAGTTATTTTGCCTAAATGGTTTTATTTTCATTTTATCACCATTACCATCATCATTAATATTATCATCATCATCACATTGTCATTTCACATATCACAAAGATTTCCTTGCTTGGGTGGATCTGTGTCTTATCCATCAAGGCCCTAAATTACAGAAGGCATTCAAATATTTTCTGATAAATGTATTGTGAATTACTTGCTAACATTCTATTTTAATCTATTTGACCCTTTTCTACCGGTCAAAGAATACATATATGAGAATATCTTATTTTAATAATAAAAATTCCATTTTATTAGACTGGGGCCAATGCTAGATTGGAATATAAAATTGTACAGCTGACATGTCTCTCTCTTACCTCAAGAAAGATAAGAATATCTACTAAGTGAAATAACTTTCAGGAACTTTTAACAGAACTTTATTCTTGTATCCTGCTGGTGTCACAAAATATTTTAACAGGTACAAATATTGTAGATTCTTTCTTGATAAACTCATTTGAAATCCCAGTTGGAGATGTGTATTCCGTGTAGCTTTGACACAGGTGAAAAACCACGTGTACAAACTGTGTTCATGAGAAAAGACTGGAAGTGAAAATGAGTGCTAGTCTCCCAAACAGCTGATATTTTTAGTCAAATGATAAATGCACTGAGGGTAACCATGACAGTATAAAAGGAAGAAGAAAGGAAGGAGAGGGGAGGGGAGGGGAGGAAATGGGAGGGGAGGGAAGTGGAGGAAAAGAAAGGTGTCCTAAATTATCATAAAACAGAGAAAAAGATGAGACAGTGGTGAGAGGAAAAAAGAAGAAAACAAAAATGAAAAGAGATGGAGAAAGAAAGATAAGAATTAAGGGAATGGTGAGAATAGGAGAAGAAGGAAAGAGAAAACGATGTCATCAAAGGTCTTTGTTGGCAACAGATATCCACATGGTGAGACTGGATCTTATACACAAATATACTTTATTCCAAGTAAAAGAATGCAAAAGAACGGACACAGTATTGGATCTTAGAAGACGCCCTGAAGTAAAGAGTTTGAAGCTAGTTTTACTCGTTTTACCATATGTCTGTTCTGATTCTTGATGTTATTATAGTTATGGACCCTTGATATTCCTAAATATGCCTTTTTGGGCCATCCCTTTGTGCTGTTACTTCCAAGGAAAAGATGTGTGTACAGAGGATGAAGATACAGTGAGGTATTAAAAGAACAATGACAAAAGACAATAAGAGTATCTCTTTATCATTGAGGAATCTTGTACCTGAGACACCAAAGCCACTCTGATGAAAGGGAATGGAACACAGGCACAAGGCAAGAAATAAGAGGGAAAGGAAATGAGTCCAAGGACAATTACTAGCTATGCAGATGCAGTCATCTGAACACCACATATGCCGTTATGGTGCCATCAAGACACCGAGGCATCCTTCTCCCTCCAAAAATTACACCAGCAACGACTATTGATAATTACCAAAGGAATTATATTTCAAGATTGATGTGTGAGTTGAAGTGGGCTTGTGAGCACCTGCCAAAGCAGGCAAGAAAGAACCACTTACTGCCAAGACTTGTGCTTCAGTCACATCTTATGACTGCTTTGGCTCCTGTCCTAATATTCAAGTGAGTTTAATTCCCAGCAACACTACATGTAAGGTGTGCAGACACAAACTTGGAATGCTAATATAGAAAATCCAATACAGAACTTAACAGAGTTTATGGAAAAAGCAAAGCTCGTGTACAGAGCATACGGTGGCTAAATGTCAGTGTAGGCTTGTGAGCGGATATGGATTGTGTACAGAGATTTGGGGCAACCCCAATTCTCTAGAATATGGCAAAAAAAAAAAAAAAAATTAGAAAAAGCTCCTGTAAGGCACAAAGAGGGTTGGCTCAGTTTATTCACTTTATAACACAGAAGAGGCCTTCAAGCCCTCACTAAAAGTCAATTTATTTGTAAATTAGACACACATTTCAGTCAAGTGATTACCAGATTCCCAAGCTAAGACAGCTCAGAGTAAACTAGAGGTTCAAGTGGAGAGAGTGGAGGGAAGCTACTATAAGAAAACACACTGAACACAAAAGAAAACACAAAATACAAAAGAAACAAACAAACAAAAAACAAGAAAATCACATAACCACTCCAAAGATTTGGTGGAATTATTCAAAATGTAAGATGTCTGGGCTTATTTGCTGAAGGTGCCAGCAGTTTTACATAAAACTCTGGGCTTAAAGTTCTTTGAATCATTAGCTATTGACTTTGGTCATCACAAAGTGTGATCTACCTATCATGTTTGTATGTTACAGCTCAATTACAAACACATACAGATAGGAAGCAAGAGAAAGAAGCATTTACCCAAGCATAAAGACTCCACCTGAAATTTAAATTTAAATATTAAAGAAATCACCAAAATATTCAACAAAAATAATTCTCAAAAATAGAATATTATCTACAACTTTGTTATCCAGAAAGTTTTCAATATGATATATTCCAAAAAAGTAATCATTTTCTTTTGTCACCTTCTGCTTTCTGGGATTGATAATTTCCCTTAAGCAAAGAAGCACAAGATTTATACTCAGAAAAAACATAAAACACCGTTGAAAGAAATTAAAGAAGATACAACTAAATGAAAAGACATACATGTTGAGGATCTGAAAACTCAGTATTGTCAAAATGTCCATACTACCCAAAGCAATCTACAGAGTCAGTGCAATCATTATCAAAATTTGAATGGCATTTTTTTTTTAACTGAAAGAGGAAAAAAAATTCTAAAATTCATATGGAATGACAAGGACCCTGAATAGTCAAAACAAATTTGAGGAAGAGAGCAAAGATAGAGAGGTCACAACTTCTGACTTCAAAATATATTACTAAGCTACAGGAATCAAAACAGTACAATAACGGCAGGAAAATGACAGACACATGGAACAATGGAACAGAAGAGAGAGCCCAGAAATAGAGCCAAGTATACTACAGTAAATGGTCTTTGACAAAGTCTTCAACAAATGATGTTGAGAAAACTGGAGATATAGATTGATAGATGATCAATAGAAAGATTTTCATATAATATTTTTATATAAGATTTTCATATTTCACTGTCTTTAAAATATGAAAATAAAGGACAAGGATGTAGAAAATTGGAATCTTTGTGTAATGTTGGTGAGAATGTAAAATGGTACAGCTGCTATGGAAAACAGTATAGAGGCTCCTCAAAAGCTTAAGTGGACCTGCTGCCAAATGATTCAGCAATCCCATTTCTGAGTATTTATCCAAAATAAAGAGATCATTGCACTCCCATGCCCATTGCAGCATAGTTCACGTCAGCCAAGAGGTAAAAACAACCTAAATGTCCACTGGCAGACACGTGAATAAAGAAAATGTGGTACATACATGTAGTAGAATATTATTTTATCTTTAAAAAGAAGGAAATTCTGTCATATGCTACAACAGATCAACCTTGAGAACATTAAGCTAAGTGAAATAAGCTAGTCACAGGAGGACAAATTTCATGATTCCACTTATTAGGGGAGTCTAAAGTAGTCAAAGTCATAAAAGCAGAAAGCACAATGATGGTTGCCATGGACTGAGGAGAGTAGGGAAGTGGGAGTCGTTCAAAGAATATAGAGTTTTCATCGTGCAATATAACAAAGCTCTAGACATCGCCGTACAATAATGTGTTAACAATACTATACTAGACACTTAAAGTTTGTTAAGAAGTTAGCCTTCATAGCATGTTTTTATCATAATTTTGAAAAAGAACATTAATTGAAATATACACTTAAAAATAAATTTCATTATGTACATAGTCAAAGAAAAGAAGGTAACTATAAGAATATGAAACATGATTATTATTTTTTTTTTAAGACCGGTGGTCTGCATAGTTAAAAAAAAAAATCCATATGGATGTACACACACACACACACACACACACACACACACACACACATTCGGGGGGGCCTTTGTACCTTACTGCTTTTTCTGAGCATGTCCCAATCTATTTTGTTAAAATTCAGAATCTGGAATAAGTTGATATTGATATCAATAATAGTTGATAGTATCTGATCACTGCAGAGAGCTTTCTGGTTCCAGACACTATGCTTCTTTAACACTGACCAATCAATTTATACTTTGTATATTTAATACCTAATCATATATATGTGCATAAACTCTTTTCAGTGGATCAGTTAATATGTGTTCATATTAAGCTTGTGGTCCAGTTCCTAGACACAGAATATCACCAATTTGAAATCATTTCTAATCTTTTTGCAAATAAAGCTGGTATATTTAATATATATTGCTTCTGATCACTAGCTTCCCAAATAATAATAGGTCAGAAATTTGCTTCCATTTCTTTGTCCTAATCTATGTGGCACATCAGTCTTGCTCATGTCAGTATTTACTGGATGACCCTACCCTTCTTTTGGTTAAAACAAACACAGACAGATGTTAGCTTTCCATTTGGGTGGAGTGAAGTATTTTCACAGCATTAAATAAACCCACTAAGAAGAAAGGTAAGGGTATATCAATTTCTATGACTAATAGAACCTTTTAAAATTGGCTTTAATGCAGTTTTTAAAAAAATATATTAAAAATTGCAAGTAACCACTTATTATACTGAAGGAAATACATTATCTTTAAATCTGGAAATTTGAAATAACCTATTCTAATGGGTCTCAAGGGCATTTTGGATATTTGTTGGAGCATTTAATGGTTGTCACAATGAGTGTTTGGTACATAAATGTCCCACCTGATCTCAAATAGGTGGAGAAAAGTCTGTATGTAATTATCTAAACCTGGAATCTAATTCTGTTTTACATATAAATTAAAATACTTTGCAAGCTTTAAATATGCATGGACATTATGAGGACTGAAACTTTCAAATAAAACAAGGGAGAACTATTCTGTTTTATTCAGACCTTTACCAATAATTGGTCATCATTACAAAAATTTACATTCTGAGCTACTCCACTCAGGATTTTTTTTTTTTTAAATCACCAATACAATCAACTTGCATTTATAGATATCTCATCCTCAGTAACTCTACATCTAGGTGGAAGCATCTGACTGCTTTATTGTGTTTTCTAGATTGGAAGAGTCTATCTATCTATCTATCTATCTATATATAATGTAATATTATGTATATTATCACATGTAATATGTGATTTTATATATATATATATATATATAAAAAACACCTTTTTTTAAAATTTCTTTTCAGTGTAACAGTATTCATTGTTTTTGCACCACACCCAGTGCTCCATGCAATACGTGCCCTCCATAATACCCACAACCTTGTTCCTCCAACCTCCCACCCCCTGCCCCTTCAAGACCCTCAGGTTGTATTTCAGAGTCCATAGTCTCTCATGGTTCACCTCCCCTTCCAATTTCCCTCAACTCCCTTCTCCTCTTCATCTCCCCATGTCCTCCATGTTATTTGTTATGCTCCACAAATAAGTGAAACCATATGATAATTGACTCTCTCTGCTTGACTTATTTCTCTCAGCATAATCTCTTCCAGTCCTGTCCATGTTGCTACGAAAGTTGGATATTTGTCCTTTCTGATAGAGGCACAATACTCCATAGTGTAATGGCTATCAGACACATGAAAAAATGTTCATCATCACTAGCCATCAGGGAGATTCAAATTAAAACCACATTGAGATACCACCTGACACCAGTTAGAATGGCCAAAATTAGCAAGAGAGGAAACAACATGTGTTGGAGAGGATACGGAGAAAGGGGAACCCTCTTACACTGTTGCATGTGGGAATGCAAGTTGGTGTAGCCACTTTGGAGATCAGTGTGGAGATTCCTCAAGAAATTAAAAATAGAGCTTCCCTATGACCCTGCAATTGCACTACTGGTTATTTACCCCAAAGATACAGATGTAGTGAAAAGAAGGGTCATCTGTACCCCAACGTTAATAAAACATCTTTTTAAAAATTATTTTATTTCTCCTTTTATTACAGATGGTTATATTGATTACTAATTATTAGTATTATATGTGTGAGGATTACTAGAAACCACAGAAGGTAGGAGGGAGGCATGGCGATTTTTCTCTCAGAGCCTCCACAATGTACTGACCTCATTTCTAGCCTCCAGAAATGTAAGAGAAAAATTTTATTGTGTTTATACCACATGCTTGGTGTTAATTTGTTACAATAATCCCCCAAAACATGAAGCTCTGACCCACATATATGGGAAGACTTACCCCAGTCCCACCACCTAACCACAATCAAATCCAAAGCCAGAGAGAAAGCCTTCCTTTTTTTTTTGCTCAAGCTGTATTTGTTTGGATTTGGCTGGGAGCCTTCTCTACTCTCACCATGAAGCCTCAGTATGTCAATAACAAATCTCTTCATACCCTCTTGGTGTATGTGCGGTATCATTGTTCTCAACATCTGAACTCACTTTTGGGTGGAGATCCATCCTGCTTCTATTGGGATGACTATATTACCTGTTTCCCAAGCCAAGTTCTGCCACTGAATGACTTTAAATTGTAGAAAAGCAAGTAGCATTTATGTATTTCTATTTGTTTGCTTTCCATCTATAGATAGGTAGGTTGGACCATAATTATAGTCACCAAATACAAGAACTGAGCGTCATCACTCCCCATTGCCTGGCTCATGGCCAATAGCTCTGTGAAATCACACACTCTTTCCAACTAAGGCTGCAGGGAGCCTCATTTTCCTAATCAACTGTGTGGTCTAGGAAATTACCCCCAATTACTCTTCTATCCTTAAAAGTCTATGAAAGATACAGACACCCATTGCTAGTAGTTTGCCACCCAGTCTCTGGTTATCATTTTGTTTTGTCTGAGCAGACTTTCGCTCCGAAATCCAATAGCTATATCCTGGCCTTCCCCTACTGCTTCCTTTTTAGAGTTAATAACCTGGTCTACAGCCTAATCTTTCTCAGCATTTACTTTCGCTTCCAAGTTTCATAGTTCTCAAGATAGAACACATCAACATTCTGTAAGATATTGGTCACTCTTATTTTAACCTGGCTTGCTGTAGAGCAAAGCACTAGTGAATGGACAGGAAATATCAAGACATACCCCTTCAATTCTTGAAACAGGGCATAATATTAGTGGTTGTAATTCACTGCCGGTGGTTTGTACTTTACCAAAACATGAACTGTTATGAGTGTACACGCCAACGAATGAAAAGTCTACTATTACACATCGCATCTTCACGTGTGAAAAACTGAAGTTTTAGAACACATAGGTGAAAGGAAAAGAAAGTGAAATGGAGACTTGCACGGATCCTGTTTTTACAATGTGCTCCCCATGGCCAAGCTGCGGGTCTGGCTTTCTAATTCCTGCAATGTGCATCTGTGTTCAGTGATCATAAGAGGAGTTTCTTTGTGTGATTTTTCTCTGTGCCTTCCATTTCATTTTATGTGCTAATAAATAAACTATCAGAAATTAACTAGCTGTAAGAGACTACGATAAATAAATAATTAGAGCCTGGTGTTGCGGACCAAAAAAGAAAAAGAAAAAACAAAACAAAACAAAAAACCCTCTACTGGATAAGGAGTCTTTGATTCTTTTCTGCTTTTCTCCTTCTCAGGAGCCTTAGGCCAATCACCAAAGCTCTCGGAGTCAAAAGTTCCTCCTCTTTAGCAGGAAGGAGATAGAATAGCAACCGTCTAAGACTCTTTAGAGATCCCTAAATTTCTTTGATTCAACTGGTATTATATCTGGAACATGGAGGGACAGCGTACAGTAAAAGTGACCTTCACTATAGAACATAAAATAGTGTGTTAGAGCTACAGATGTAGAGATAAAGAAGTATGAATAAGTTTTTGTCATTTTATACTAGGCTAAAAGGAATTGCAGCCGCTCCATTCAAGCTGCCACTTATTGTGTATTCAGTTAACAATGTGTATTTAAGAAATCGTGATATTGTCACTCTCTAGTATGCATTGATCACTTAGGAAACATTTTTTTTTTTTTTTGCAGTCATTAAACTTTGCATATAAGGATCCTAACCTGCATAACTGTATCTTCTCATTAGCAGGGAAAATATACTAATATCTGAGTCTTTTAGTATAAAATGTGGGATGATACAAGCACCAATATTTATCCCCAACTTACAACAGTCTTTCAAAGAATTCATGTCTAAAAGGAGGCTCATTCATCATTTCATGTGCTCTATGGGTTTATTTTTTCCCATAGGGAGGTGACATCTAGACAGCGTGAATACCACTGAATTAGTCAAATAAACTAAGGCCATAATTCTCACATTTTTCTTCTCTGTTCTCTTCTGCCCTTTTCATTTCTATTATGAATCAGAACAACATCCTCCTAATAATTCTTCTTTCTTTTCCTCACCTAAGTGGGAACACAATGTAGCCAGAACGAGGTGTTAATGTACAAATTTGATCATTTTTTTCCCTCTCCATTTAAATCCCTTTCGTGGTTCTTCTCATTCCAAGGATAATGGGGACACTTTAGTAGGACATGAAGCCTGTTTTTATCTAGCCCTTGCCTACAGCTCTCAGCTTAGCATGACCATTCGTTCACCATTCCACCTCCACCAGCAATACAACCACACCTCCCGTTGCCAAGACATACTGTGCAGCTTTCACGCATCTGCTTTTCATTCAATGTTAACTCAAAGCCTTTCTTCCCCATGCCTACCTATCACCAATTAAACTTCTATTCTGTTATGAAACTGTTATGAAATCTTTTTTTTAAATTTTTTTTTATAAACACATATTTTTATCCCCAGGGTTACAGTTCTGTGTATCGCCAGGTTTACACAATTCACAGCACTCACCAAAGCACATAGCCTCCCCAATGTCCATAACCCCACCCCCCTTCTCCCAATCCCCCTCCCCCCAGCAACCCTCAGTTTGTTTTGTGAGATTAAGAGTTACTTATGGTTTGTCTCCCTCCCAATCCCATCTTGTTTCATTGATTCTTCTCCTACCCACTTAATCCCCCATGTTGCATCACTACTTCCTTATATCAGGGAGATCATATGATAGTTGTCTTTCTCTGCTTGACTTATTTCACTAAGCATGATACGCTCTAGTTCCATCCATGTTGTCGCAAATGGCAAGATTTCATTTCTTTTGATGGCTGCATAGTATTCCATTGTGTATATATACCACCTCTTCTTTATCCATTCATCTGTTGATGGACATCTAGGTTCTTTCCATAGTTTGGCTATTGTGGACATTGCTGCTATAAACATTCGGGTGCACATGCCCCTTCGGATCACTACGTTTGTATCTTTAGGGTAAATACCCAGCAGTGCAATGGCTGGGTCATAGGGCAGTTCTATTTTCAGCATTTTGAGCAACCTCCATGCTGTTTTCCAGAGTGGTTGCACCAGTTTGCATTCCCACCAACAGTGTAGGAGGGTTCCCCTTTCTCCACATCCTCGCCAGCATCTGTCATTTCCTGACTTGTTGATTTTAGCCATTCTGACTGGTGTGAGGTGGTATCTCATTGTGGTTTTGATTTGTATTTCCCTGATGCTGAGTGATATGGAGCACTTTTTCATGTGTCTGTTGGCCATCTGGATGTCTTCTTTGCAGAAATGTCTGTTCATGTCCTCTGCCCATTTCTTGATTGGATTATTTGTTCTTTGGGTGTTGAGTTTGCTAAATTCTTTATAGATTTTGGACACTAGTCCTTTATCTGATATGTCATTTGCAAATATCTTCTCCCATTCTGTCAGTTGGCTTTTGATTTTGTTAACTGTTTCCTTTGCTGTGCAAAAGCTTTTGATCTTGATGAAATCCCAATAGTTCATTTTTGCCCTTGCTTCCCTTGTCTTTGGTGATGTTCCTAGGAAGATATTGCTGCGGCTGAGGTTGAAGAGGTTGCTGCCTGTGTTCTCCTCAAGGATTTTGATGGATTCCTTTCTCACATTGAGGTCCTTCATCCATTTTGAGTCTATTTTCATGTGTGGTGTAAGGAAATGGTCCAATTTCATTTTTCTGCATGTGGCTGTCCAATTTTCCCAACACCATTTATTGAAAATGTTATGAAATCTTAAGAACAAATGAAATCTTAAGAACAAATTGTTTTCTTATTCAAACCACTTTTTTTTTTAAAGATTTTATTTATTTATTTGACAGAGATCATAAGTAGGCAGAGAGGCAGGCAGAGAGAGAGGGGGAAGCAGGCTCCCCACTAAGCAGAGAGACCGACGTGGGACTTAATCCCAGGACCCAGAGATTATGACCTGAACAGAAGGCAGAGGCTTAACCCACTGAGCTACCTAGGCGCCCCTTATTCGAACTATGTTTGCATCTTGAGACACTTCTACGTTTGCATCTTGAGACACTTTTATTAACATTTGTTTCACATTGAGTATAATCATGACTGTATCTGTTTGTATGTTGTGTACTAAATTACAAACCATATGAGGAATGGGATCTTGTCTTATTCTTTTTTATTACCCTGAGTTCCTTGTTCAGTGTTTGACACAGAATATGTTCTCAATTAAATTAATTGAATGGATCTAAAAACAATAATGATCAATGTGTATTGAGTGCTTGATATCTTCCAGGCACTGTTTCCCTGTTCTGAGATATTTTCATGTATTAATTCAATTAACTGGAATAAAAACTTCATGAGTCAGGTACTCTCTTTATTTTATTATTCAAATAATGAGAGAAAGACACAGAAAAGTTTGAGACTTTGCCCTAACCACAAAACTGGAATGGAGACCTGGGATTTGAATGAAGGCAATCTAGTTCAAGAGTTTAGGCCTCACAGACCAGGAGACTAAGGATGTGTTGGCAACTTGCTCCAAATCCAGCTTAATATTTAATAACAAAGTAATCAAAACCAATTTATCATGGTTTTCAATCTATAATACAAATTTTAACATCTTCTTAATCACATATCAAATGCATTTCTTATTATTTTAATCATATTTTCTGTCACATACAATTTTGTGTTTTTATGACTTTTATTCCAAATTTATACTATAAAATCAACTCTTTCAATTTGGAACTGTTTTATTTGATCATGTAAGTGACTAAAACAGACCTTATGACCCATGATGCTAGTGGATGTGAGAGTAAAGTCTACAAAGGGATTTTTACACAAAGGATTCCATGAGAATCATAATAGTGGACCTAAGTCCAGTCCTCATGAATTCAGGCTTCTGCCTTCTGCTCCACAATAAACTCCATCTTTAGAAAAATTAGACTTGTCTCTTGGCCATGAAATAAAAAAGTGGTGACAATAATTGAGTCTCCCTCAAAGAACTGTTGTAAGAATTAAAAAGAAAAAAAAAACTGAGTCAAAATATGTGGAATACTTAGCATGAGATCCAGATTATAGTATGTTGTCAATCAGCAGTAGTAACATCATTGCACAGGAAATACTTCCTGAAAAATTTTGACAAAAGTCTGTCCCTCTTGAAGGGATATAGGATATATTCAGATAATACCTGTACCAGGCTGCCAAGTTGTATCATTTAATAAAATCAAATCATTTTGAACAGACCCTTAACTTTATTAAATTCACTAAACAAGCTGTTTTGGCATCATGAAATTTAGTTTTCTTGAATTGTCTACTGAGGAGCACAGATCCAGTCTGATATTAAGAATAACTAAAAAAATTAAAACAGCCAAAATATCAAAGGGTTCTATTGCTAAATATACTGGAGATCCTTTCATACTGTGTGATCTACTAGAGATTTAGAGATGTTTTATAGTTAAAAATAATTATAGATGCTATTTAACCTACAGGTTGTAACACTTCTTTGACCTCTAAAACCTTTCATTAAGAAGGCATCTACTGACATTTTATAGAAAGGAGTTACAGGAAAAGACAGTTCAGAAAATGCTGAGATATAGAAACCACTGTCTCTATTTTGACTTCGAATTATCTTTTTGAGGCTGTTCCAGCAATAGGGAATCTCTTTGACTCAATTTTTTTTTTCTTAATTACCTAGTCATGAAAATAAATTTTTTGGTTTACACTTAACTTTCTGGCCAGTTACTTAGATCCTAACAGAACTTTGAAATGTGTAAAGTAAATCCTCTGATCCATAAAGTAATATTATTTGGAGTTCACCATCTTTATTTGCATTGGTGCCAAGTGTCAAGCTTTGATTTCTGATTAGCAAAATTAATTTCTTCTGCTAATTGGAATACACATGATATCTCCATATACCCAAGAAAACCCACCAAGGTGTCAGTCTGTTCCAACAGTATTCTGGCATCTGGATAATTTCCAGAACATATAAGTAATAAGACATTTGTTTATTTATTTATTATTTTCAAATTTTCTTGATGGTTATTGGCTGAGGGCATCTTGCAATCATAATAAGGACCACAAGGGCCAGTCCAGCCCCAACACTGATTATCAGTAGGTTGAGACTGGCACAAAACAAATACCTACTCTTGAACAAAAAGCTAGAAGAAAAGTTCTATGATCACATAGAAATCCTATTCTACAATTGTTAATAAGTTATCTATCTGAACTCAGATTAACCTGTTTGTCTCCCTCTCCCTCTGCGCCTTCATGTGCTCAAACTTTCTCTCTCAAATAAATAAATCTTTAAAAAATATTTTTAAAATAACATGGCTATGAAGTTGCCATAATGTATATTTATTCCAGTTTACTTGGTCCCTAATTATTAATTACAACTGGATTAAAAATCATATGACATCAGGGCACCTGGGTAGCTCAGTCATTAAATGTTGGCCTTCAGCTCAGGTCATGATTCCAGGGTCCTGGGATTGAGCCCCACATCAGGCTCCCTGTTTGGTGGGAAGACTGCTTCTTCCTCTCCCACTCCCCCGCTTATGTTACCTCTCTCCCTGTCTCTCTACATCAATTAAATAAATAAAATCTTTAAAAACAGAAACAAAAACTTATGACGAAAAGGACAGTGATATTTTGATAATTTGTAGCAGCCTGTAGTCAAAGCAAAGCTCCCAGATTTGATAATTCTCAGAACCCTGACCCCCAAAACATCTCTGGGTATTTTACCATTAGTTAAGGGAAACAAAATAAAAAATCAATCAATCTTGATGTGTCCCAAATGGTTTTTCATTTGACACCTTCTGAATCTCCAGTTTGGCTTTCTAGTGATGTGCCAAGATTCACAAATACCAACTCTGTGCCAAAAAGTAAGGTTGATTGCTTAGGTCAGACCCAAAGATCCCTGCCTAGAGAACAAATTTGGCTGGTTAGATGGTGGGATCATCGAAATATGCAGGGTTTTGGACTCTTGGGTAGAGTGCAAACTATGTTCCTGAGAAATGGTAGCATAATAGGAAAAGCACTGAATTGAAGTCATGAGATCTGAATTAGCTTTAATATCTGCAAACCATAATTCTGGGTAAATGACCACCACATTTGAGCTTAGGTCTTTTAATTTCAAGTCCAGTGCATTTCTATTTTAATACAAGGCCTTTAAATTCTGATAGTATTAGCAAACCCAACTAACTTCTGAGGCCATATTAAGATGAAAGGAATGGTTAGTAATACTTAGCATTCACTATAGTATAAATATTGCAATAAACAACTCAGATCATGTAATATTCAGAATTATGTTGTGATATTGGTAATATTGTCCTTTTCCAAGATAAAGAAAATGAGCATTTTAAGTAAGGTCACATGGCTAATAACTGTCCTGGCTAAGACTTTAATGCAAATATATCTGTCTATAGAGTCCATGCTCTTAATGGTTATGTTATGTTATATCCAATTCTCATTAAAATAATAATTGCAAAGTTTTGCTGTAGTGTGTTCCTTCTAAGTACTCCATAATAGTCTGAGCCATGGTATACCATATAATTTACTACCAGAAAATTGCGGGTATTTGCCTAATTTCCTCACACATCGTACTCCAAATAGTTAACATGACTTGCTACTCTGTAAATTAAGTCCAGTCATTTCTACCTTTAAAAACTATTCTGACCATGACCACTCTTCCTCCTTCACTATAACCAACCTTACCCAAACTCATCGTCTTTTTGTGGATTATCTCAGCATTCTCCTAAGTAGTATTCTTAATTCTTCTATTTTCTCTTACCCTGTCTTATCTCACAAGAGCAGCCAAAGTGATCCTATTAAATCAGAAGATGGATTACTTCTGTCCTCTGCTCAAAATTACCCAATGGTTTTATTTTTCACTTAGAATCAAAGTGGTAAGTATTTTTCAGTGGAGTGCAAGACCTTATATGGTCTATTCCTCTCCACCTTTTGCCATTCTCACAGCCTCTCTGAACTCATCTTCTGATAGACTCTACTTTGCTCATGCTGTGACTTCACACCCAGCAGTCCCCTTCTGTTCTTCAAAAGTGTTGCTCCCTCTGCTGGAATGCTCCTTTTCCAGATATCTTCATGCCTTACTTCCTCACCTTTGCCTTGTCTTTATTCAAATGTCATCTTCTCAGTGACACTGCCACACAGAGATACTCCCTACATTCCTTCCCTGCTTTGCTTTTTAGTTCAGCACTGCCTTCAAAATACTGTTTCTTTGATTTATCTTATTTATTTCTATCTACACCTGCTCAAAGGTAAGCCCCATGAAAAGTTTTATTAATGTTTTTTCTCCACGACTTCTAACTATGCTTGACACAAACCTTCGATGACTCAATTAATAGATGGATGGAACAGCATGGAGGTTCCTCAGAAAGTTGAAAATGGAGCTACCCTACGACCCAACAATCACACTACTGGGTATTTACCCTAAAGATACAAATGTAGTGATCCGAAGGGGCATGTGCACCCAAATGTTCATAGCAGCAAAGTCCACAATAGCCAAATTATGGAAAGAATCTAGATGTCCATCAACGGATGAATGGATAAAGAAGAGTGGGGTGTGTGTGTGTGTGTGTGTGTGTGTGTGTGTGTGTGTATCTCCCCACAATGGAATACTATGCAGCCATCAAAAGAAATGAAATCTTGCCATTTGCGATGACATGGATGGAACTAGAGGGTATTCTGCTGAGTGAAATAAGTCAATCAGAGAAAGACAATTATCATATGACCTCCCTGATATGAGGAAGTGGAGAGGCAATGTGGGGAGTTTGAGGGTTAGGAAAAGAATAAATGAAACAAGATGGGATGGAGAGGGAGACAAACCATCAGAGACTCTTAATCTCACAAAACAAACTGAGGGTTGCCGGGGGCAGGGTAGGGAGAGGGTGGTGGGGTTATGGACATTGGGGAAGGTATGTACTATGAAGTGTATAAACCTGACGATTCATAGACCTACACCCCTGGGGCTAATAAGACATTATATGCCAATAAAAAACCTAAAAATTAAAAAAAAAGATAGATGGATGGATTCTCTTCCCTGCCATCACTGTGCAATCCCTTTATCATGTTCCCCAGTCACCACACCATGCATCAAGTACCATACAAGAATAAAATTCTAAGAATTGGCTCCTAATGCATTTGCCCAGCTCTTGTGAAGTTCCGCACATAGTCTGCACCATCCAACTCCACATACACTAATCCTTTCTCTTGTTTCTAATCTTCCTCTTGTTTCTTATAGGTATAAAAATCATTCTGTTTAAATCATAGCAATTCTCAGGACTTATTCTTTCTACCCGAACCCAGTGCAGGTCCTCTCCATTTAAGAGCCACATCGGGGGTGCCCGGGTGGCTTAGTTGGTTAAGTGTCTGACTCCTGATCTCAGGTCAGGTCAGGTCTTGAGCTCAGGGTCATGAGTTCAAGGCCCATGTTGGGCTCTACACTGGACATGGAGCCTAATTCAAAGAAAAAAAAAAAAAAAAAAAGAAGCCACAGAAGCATGAGGGATAAATCCCCCCAATTCACAAAAGACAAACTAGATGTAGTTTCTTCTAATTTCTTCTTCATGTGAGAAGAATAGTTTGCCCTCCTTTATCAATTCCATATCTTCCCTGGTTTCATTTAAGCCTCTGAGGTCTGACACTCTACTACATCCTACATGTAATTCACAGTTTTTGTTTGTTTGTTTGTTTTTAACCTATCAACTCTACCGCTTTCTTTTGCCATGTTCTAAGAAAGGTCAGCAAATTACTGACCAAATGTAAACATCACATTTAGGATTACATTTTTTTTTTAAGATTTTATTTATTTGACAGAGAGAGATCACAAGGCAGAGAGGCAAGCAGAGGGAGAGAGAGGAGGAAGCAGATTCCCCGCCGAGCAGAGAGCCTGATGTGGGACTCGATCCCAGGACCCTAAGATCATGACCTGAGCTGAAGGCAGGGGCTTAACCCACTGAGCCATCCAGGTGCCCCAGGATTGCATTTGATCTTATGAAGAATACCTACAATAACACAAAATGTCAAGCTTAAAATGATAAGTACTTAAAAGTATGCCAAGTTCTTATTAGGTCTCTGTACTGAAGGTTGAATTTTTTTTTAAAGTTCACTTTTCACCTATCCTTTGTACACACACACAAAATGCATATAGGAAGACATAGTTTAATACTGTATATAAGAAAATGAAAGCTAGCAATGCTCTTTATTTAATAAAGTTGGTAAAGTACAAAGTAAAAAAAAAAAAAAGCAAGGCGTGTTTCCCTTGAGATGGTAGTGAGGAGGAAGACAGAGAGATAGACATCATTAATGAAATAAGTCAGAGTAAATAGCTTAATATTAAGACATAGACTGTGATTTTCAAAACTGGAAATTATGGAAGTCCACAGCTGAATGTCTTCAGTATGCATTTATCAAGCACTGAAAATTGAGTGTCTGACTTTGGAATGAAGTGAATCTTAAGTATGTCTCATTTTGTAAAATAGAAATTTTTTTTAAAGATTACACTTATTTATTTGACAGACAGAGATCACAAAGAGGCAGAGAGGCAGGCAGAGAGAGGGGTTGGGGGGAAGCAGGCTCCCTGCTGAGCAGAGAGCCCCGTGCGAGGCTCGATCCCAGGACCCTGAGATCATAACATGAGCTGAAGTAAGAAGTTTAACCCAATGAGCCACCTGGGCACCCCTGTAAAATATAAGTTTTAAAGGGTTTCATATTAGAGAATAGTATTCAGGCTAAGCTGTGCAGGGTTAAAATATATTATGGGCTGCATTTGCCTAGAGAGGAAATTGCACTCTGATACTGAGACCTCCTTCCAGACGGTGCATCAAGTCTGCCCCTTTGGTGTTTATGATTGATTAGTCCGCCCATGATTACCTCCTTGGGGAGAACATATAGTCAAGAGAATACAATTTCTTCTCTGGCCCTGTTCTTCCAGTTGAGCCCTTAGATGCTAAGAAACTCAAACAGGAAGAAATATTTCTCTAAATTCAAATTCTTTTCTAGGATTTCGTCCCTATAGTCAAGTATTCTTCCTACAAAAGATGTTGGTTTTATTTCATTTCACAGAATCAGCATTGGACATAGAGTCACATTCTTCATAGCGATGTCCCAAATTGGTTACTAGGAGCTATTTGTTGTCTTATTATATCTTAATTTTTTGACATATACAAAAGAGTTTCCAAACCTAACGAAGATGATTTGAGTATCAAATATGTCAATGGACATAATGACACTTGAAAATCATAAATGCAAGATTTTAAAATTGAAAGTGACTTTTAACTGAGGGCTAGTTTTACCATAACCATGTAAAAGTCACTGTGTGATATTAGGAAAGACGATAGGACATGGAATAAAAAAGACCAGAGATTAAAACCTAACTCAGCTTTTTCTTTTCTTTTCTTTTCTTTTCTTTTCTTTCTTTCTTTCTTTCTTTCTTTCTTTCTTTCTTTCTTTCTTTCTTCTTTCTTTCTTTCTTTCTTTCTTTTCTTTCTTTCTTTCTTTCTTCTTCTTCTTCTTCTTCTTCTTCTTTTTTTAAATATATAAGACTCACAGGAAAATCACTTTAGCAGAGTTGATTTTTTTTATACGTATAAATTAGGGTTAATGATACCACCCAACTCAGAGTGATATTGCTAGTCAATATTTGCAAACATGTTAATGCAAATTGTCAAGTATTGGCTTCACATACTTTCAGCAACACATTATGGATCTAACTAGTAGGAAAGACACCTTACAATTTCAGAAGTCTTTGCAAAGCTGATATATTTTTATTGCTATTTTCCAGATCTCTAGTTAAGAAAAAAAAAATCTCACTTTAATCAGAAGTTAGGGGATTTTTGGAAGAAACTGAGATGCTTCCATCAATCTGATGGAGGCTGAAAATTTAAGTCTTTAATGCAATGGTTAATTTTCTTATACTTAAGTGTGTTCATATGAAGTAGAAAAACATGTTTTTTCTCAATTGATATGAAATTCCACCTCTTTTTTTGAAATTCCACTTTTATTACACTTGTTATCTAAAACTTTGGCCTATTATGGTAAGAATGCAAGCAAACAAAAAAAATCTGAATTCTCATTTTTTGACTAAGTTGTAAGATACCTTTTAGCAAATTATTATAAAACCATCTTTGCCCTTGATTGTTAACTTTAGAAAATACATTCTTATAAGACTGTGAAAATCAGTTCTGATTTTGGTGTGGTGCTTGTAATAGTCATTTAAACATTGTTATTGACAGCTGATCATTTACTTTCTTGATAATAAATTGCTTTTGGTAGCTATTCCCTTTCCTCACAAATACTATTTTGTGAACATTCCCACCAAGTGTTTATAGAAAGAGATTCTGATGTCCTTGACCAAATATACCATAATTGCTCAGGCTGGATTTTTCATTTAGTGTGGCTTTTACAAGGCAGGCACTTTTCCACATTCCCTACGTAATTCTATGCTTGTTTTCCCCAAATGAAGGAGAAAGTAACCTACATTTCTCTTTGCTGGAGAAACTTACATAAAGGAAGAGAATGTTAGACACCAAAGACATGCACTTCAGGAACTATACTTGCTAGTGACAGAAACAGACTCACTCTCAGTCATACACACTTACTTGTTAAGTCCCCCACCTGTGTCACTACATCTCCAATTGAGAATACTGAATACAGAGATTTGACAGAGTACAGATTTCTCACCCACATAAAAATGGAATGGTATTGACCTCATTGATCATTTCCCTGTCAGCTGAATCGTCACTGCTCACAGCAGTTTGATTTTAGAGGTTAATAGTATGGCACTTCTACTTTTAATTCTATTTTATACAAACATCTTCATTGGTTTCTTTAGAGATAAAGTCTCTATGACCATCCATAGAGATAGATAAATATACATGTGGCGCATATTTATAACTGTAGTTAGTATAATTGATGCGAATATACCAGATAACAAATTAGGTATCCCCTCTAGAATTTTTTTCAATACTGAAATCACCAATATGTATGATTTTACCAAAATGTATGATTTTGAGACAAGGTTTCATTGTACTTTTTTTTTAACCTCTGGATGTAGACTTTTTGAATTTTATGATGCATTCTTATGAAAGTACTTACATTTGGACAAAGTCAAAACCATAGGTAAGAAAATCTCATGAACATTTTTCCAAGAAGGAGAAGTATAAGAATCACAATGGTGGGAGAATCCCACTAAGATCAGATATGATGTGGAGATCCAGAACTTTCATACATCACCTTGCTTTCAGCCAACTGAGCCACCCAGGTGCCCCTTTCTCCTTGCTTTTAGTATTTGTTTTACTCATAGTCACGTTCCTATTACTGCCACTTTTGCCACTAACTACTGCTCATCATGACATTATTATATCGCAAGCATCGAGCTAAACATTTCATAGAGTTGCTTTATGCAGTCAGAACAATGCTGTAACAAGTATGTTTTCGCATTACCACCCCGTTCCTAATGATGATTATGCTAGTTCAGAACACTAAATCTTGGAAAGGTTAAAGCAATTGTCTCTGATCACACAATACACAAGTGGTGAAACTGGGATTTCTGAGCTTCAGAGCTGCTGTATAACAATATTTCAATGTATTAAACTACAAGCAGAGCCTCCAATTATTACTCTCACCAAAATACAACCAAACTCAGTTCTTTGGCTGCTTGCCTTTCAAAATCTAAAATGAGCTCTGGCTACAATGACCAAAGCATCCATAATCTTAACATTCCCAACAGCCTCCCACAATTCCAAGTTACTTTACTTTGTAAGAGACAGAGATTTTTATGATATAAAATGTGCTTTATACTTTCATAGCCCACTCATGAATACGCTTATTTTCCTTGGGGGCACAGTTTCTGTGCATCTTGAAACAGAGAAATTTAAAAGAAATTCCATTTCTGTGAGTAATGTCTCTATGTGAAATAATAATGATATAAAAAAATAAATATAAGCCATTTAAAAGGAGAGAAAAGAATTTACTATGCTTTCTCTAGAGAATAATGGGAGAGTTTTCTGACTTCCCTAATCCATCTCCTGAATGCCTGATGTGTACTTCTGCTGCAGGGAGAAAGCAGCATTGGTTTTCACTCTGTGAACTGAGCTGGACTCTATCTTCTGCCTATCTGATGCTCTTTTCCGGGATCTTAGCACAGTTAAAAATGGAGATGAAGCTGATTGGGTTTTTTTGTGTGTGCCAAACGTTGGCTGATGCCCACAACAGTGAAATCACTCTGGAGATGTGTCCAGCGCACAGAACACAGATTTTCTGAAGCTGCCGGGGAGAAGGTGGGCGGAGCGAAGGCGGTGCCCTTGCAATTGCTGGAGTTGTTTTTGGCTGGAGTCCGTGGAAACTGATGAAGATGTCACACTAGCAATCTCAGTATGTGACAGCTCAATATTGTGACAGACATATGGCTGCAAAATGGGAAAGGCAACAGCTTTACCCTGGGAACTTTTGTTCTGCTGCACTTTCCCCTAATACCACTTGAGTTATTTGCGTTCGGAAGGCTTCATTTTAGACTCCTCTTTCTCTCCCCCGTCTATCCATCCCGACTTTTTCTTAACACAAAATGGATTGTAGGATTATTACACTAAGAAATCAGAGAGGGAGGGATGTCTAGGTGGGCTCAGTCAGTTTCGTTTCAGCCTTTGGCTCAGGTCATAATCCCAGGGGATCCAGTCCTGCATGGGCCTCCTTGCTCAGCAGGGAGCCTGCTTCTTCCTCTGCCCACAGCTCCCCTCTGCTTTTGCTTTCTCTCTCTCTCTCTCTTTCTCTGACAAATAAATAAATAATCTTCAAAAAAAAAAATCAGAGAGGGAGACAAAGCATGAGAGACTCTGGACTCTGGGAAATAAACTGAGGGTTACAGAAGGGGGTGGTGGGATGGATCAACTGTGTGACGGGTATTAAGGAAGGCACTTGTTATGATGAGCCCTGGGTGTTATATGCAACTAATGAATCACTGATCATGACATCAAAAACTAATGATGTACTATATGTTGGCTAACTGAACATAACTAAAAAAAAAGACTATAACCATGTACCATTGGTAAAGTAGAGTAAGAAAAATATCCACTTGGAATAGCATTTCAGAACTATCGTCTGGGATCTGAATTTAACTAGCATGGAATCACTTGACCACATTGGTCTTGCATTGCTTGCCAATTATGTCATCCAGGTAAAGCATATTTGCCCCCCAAAATAATTTCTTTGAGTTTTGGGAGCCCTATAATGAGCTTATTGGCAAATATAGAATGTGATATCTTATTATATTAATTTACAACTGGTACTTAACCCAAAACTACTAACCATACCTGTTACTAAATATTTTTGTAAAGATTTTATTTATGTATCTATTTGTGAGAAAGAATGAGAATGGGTAGAGCAGAGCAGGTGGGAGAGGGAAAGGGAAAGAATCTCAAGCAGACTCCACACACTGAGCAAGGAGCCTGATGTGGGGCTCAATCTTATGACCCTGAGATCATGACCTGAGCTGAAACCAAGATTCAGACACTTAGCCGACTGAACCATGCAGGTATCCCTCAAATATTGTTTTATTTAATGTTCATGACAATCGCTTGAGGGAGATATGATTGACATCATTTTATCAAAAGGCAAATTGAGGTTCAAAGAAGCTAAGTGACTTGGCCAAAGTTACACAGTTAGTAAGTGACGGCTCTAGATCTGTACCCCAGAGCTTCTAATTTTAATTACTTTTAATTATCTCTACCACCTTATGCCTCTTGAAAAATATTTGTTAAGTGGATTTGTAGTCAAGGAAAATACAGCTATGTATTGGAGGATGAATTCAATATTAGGTATTCATTTTTGAAAAGGCTTGGCTCAGACTCCAAAGTGAAATATTTTGTGATCGCTCAGACTGGTGACATATTCTTTTTTTTTTTTTTTTTTTTTAAGAATTTATTTTATTCATTTGACAGAGAGAGATCACAAACAAGTAGGCAGAGAGGCAGAGAGAGAGAGGAGGAAGCAGGCTCCCTGCTGAGCAGAGAGCCCGATGCGGGACTCGATCCCAGGACCCTGAGATCATGACCTGAGCCGAAGGCAGCGGCTTAACCCACTGAGCCACCCAGGCTCCCCATATTCTTAAATTGGTAAAACGAACATATCAAAAAGCACACATTCAAAATAATTCAGAAAACCATGTGCCATCCAGGGAACTCAACCAAAGTTCTGAAACATTTCTGGGTCAAGAAGAAAGGAGACTAATGAGACTGTTTCCTGATGCTTCCAATGCTTTCCTTTCTTCTCTTTCTACCGGCACCTGTAGGTCTACATTTCGGAGGAACCAGAATTAGTTCAAGCTATGAGGAATGAAGATGAAAGGAAGGCAGCGGTGGAACACAGAAATGGGGTCATAGACAGGAAGACAGTCTGTATTTGAGATGTAACCTTACATATGACTGAGAGCAGACCCAACAGTATGAGTGTGCCTGTAACTCTTATATAATCTGAGGAAGCTGTTATAAAACCTCAAGACAAGTGCATGGAGGGGTTCCCATTACTGGACTTGGTCATCACAAAGTCAGGGATTTTATCTTATTTATCTCTGAATGGAACACTCCGGATAACGTGTATCTAGCCAGTGTTGACTTCACCCTCCAGTGGGTTGTAACACTGGAGGGTCTCAGCAATGAAGATACTTCAGTAATGGAAACTTCCAGGGAAACATATTGATTAAACAAGCTCATCAGAGGTAGGAAGCACGTTGTGCAGTTCTTAAGAGCACAGTGTTTAGAATGGAAATCTGTTTTAATCCAGACTCAGCTTTTTCTTTTCTAATCGAAATGCAACCCCTTTCTCTTTGTTGAGGTGACTTTGCTCCTCTTTCTCAACCACTTTATCTCTTTTCTCCTCTTCCTAAGTCATTTATTTCTCTAATATTTATTTAAGCCTCACTAATATTTATTATTCAATAAGTGGTAGAATGAATATGTGGATAAACAAAAGAATAAATGATCAGGTCCAAAGAATATATTTGTGCTGAAGAAGATAAAGTTATCTTTTCCCACTGAATATGAAATGTTTATAGAATGCAAAAGGAATAAACACACACACACACACACACACACACACCCCAATCATGGGTTTTACAGTAAAAAGCTTTGATTTAAATAATGTCTTAGTCAAGTCACAGTTCTGAGATCCAGTTACCTCTACTACAAAATGGGGAGAGGGAAGAGATAAATAACGGATGTTCTTTGGGGAATACAGAGTTATGGGGAAATTTAGTTTTGATTTTTAATTTTAAATTTAAATCTTAATTATTAATTTTAATTTTTAATTTTGATTTTGACTTTATAACAGTGTTTCGTAGGCAGAAAAATCAATGAAGTTATAAAAACTAACTAAATAAATAGAGACATGAATAAATTAAAAGCCCATTTCATTGACTAAATGAACTGGCTATAAACTTGGGTAAATAATGACACCTGTGAATGTACGTTCCTGTATTCCTTTCTGTATACAATGTGGGGAGAGTATTTTGCTGGGTCATAGCGTGCTTTGAAAACCTTCTGTTTCTCACAGTTGACTTTTTCTTCTCCTCCTCCTCCTCCCCTTCCTCCTCCTCCCCCCTCCCCCTCCCTTCCTTCCCTTCCCCCTCCCCCTTTCCCTCCCTGGCCTCTTCTTCTTCTCCTTCTTCTTTTTTCTGGATTTCACGGTCAATAGCAGTGTTAGTATGAAGTGGAAGTTTTCAGAATAAAGCAAGGCTTACTAATAATAAAGGATGGGGAATTGCAGGAAAGCAGTACAAACTGAGTGTAATTTCCATAATGATTCTTCATTCTTAGTGGTTTCAACCTAAGGGCCGCTGAAGTTGTGTTTATGTCTTATGCTGAAAGGAGCTTGATTGAAGATACTGCAAATTCATATATATATATATTTATTTATTTCAGTTTACTACAGATTAAAGAAAGTTGTTTTCAGGGCTTCTGGATTTTATTAAATAAGTATGTTGCTTTCTCAACTGATCTGTGAAAAACCACCTGAGTCAAATAGTTAAGTCTTAGCACTGTATATGTGGAGTTAAACACAACATTCCCATTAAGTCTGAAAAACAGGATGTTTATACCAGCATTTGGACAGAGTTTGCTTTAGAGATAAGTGCTTTGTTTTTATGTTTATGGCTAGCAACAAAATGTGGATTCTATTTCTTTTGATTCATCTGATCTCATTCTCAATAATTTTTTATTTTTTATTTTTTTAAATAGGTAACTTTTTAAAAGGGGAAGGGAGTCCATGGCTAATTATAAGATGTTATCAAGTTGCTACAAGTTGAAAGGTTTAGTCTTTGGCTCATAGACTTTTCCTCAAGTCCTAAGGCAGTCTTGCAAAAAGAGTCCCAACACCCCAACTCATCCAAATAGCATAATAATAAAATAAATCAAACTTATGGCTTTAATGGCCTGCTAATATTTACCAGCCCTTTCTTCTCTTGCCTGTTTCATCCTGGTAATCTACGATAACATTCGCAACCTTGAGCTCTAGTACCCTAAGTGAATGTATGTTACTGAAATGAATTTAAATCTCAATTATAATTAAAGCTAGTTGTCTACAGGGAGATTTTTCTTAAGCCTTTCCTAATACATCCCAGACTCCCAGCCTATGGGTCTCATTAAATTTCTCAGCTGCCCTAGGGATTCCCAGGCTTTGGAGAGCTAAGTGATGCTTATTGTTCAGGCTGTAAGGAAGGAGCTAATCTTCAAGTAGTAAGGGAAGAACATACACACACACATAAAGAAGTACATATAAGATGCTATAAGACATGTCTACAAGAACGCAGTGACAATCCAGGGAGCACATATTCCACAGGGGGACATCCGGAGTTGCTTCATTAGGAAGATATTTGCCCCAGATATTGAGGAAAAGGCTGATATCTGAAAGCAGAAATAGAGACAAGGGGCCATAAATGAGTAAAAAGCAGATGTGAGAAAAGGAGAGTGTGCCTTATCTGCTGTGCCTCAGCATGGATTAGCAGCAAAACATGGACCCCTTAGACCATGGGGCAACCTGGTAGGGCCTAGGGTGACCCTGCCTCTAGATAAAACAGAGTAAACAACACCTGGTAGTCACTACTCAACTAGGGTGTGTTAGTAAAGTGAAGGAGGTACTCTTCCACAAGACATCTATTTCAACAGCCAGCTGCCAGCATGTCTCTATGCGTTGTGTGAAAGGAAGTATCTAGGATAGACTAATAGCAGGGGCCCAAGACACTCAGCCTAAGGAATATGGCTTATGGCTAAGGGAAGTTCAGACAAGAGCACTAAATCCTTTTTACAGAAAGAGTAAGTAAAATTAGAGTCAGGAAAACTTTACCATCTTAAGATGAATTATGAGGATAAAGACATAGGTAACAACATCTCAGAAAGTAAAGTAAAACCAACTAAATCTCTAAAGTGTAAGAAAACCACAGAATGGCATATAAGGAGCATATAAGGAGCATATAATGGCTCAGCATGGAAAAGTGACATTGGGATTTAACTACCAAGATTCCCACAGGGGTCCCTCATGCCTCCAGATGGCCAGGTCACCATCTACCACACCAGGGTTGCTTGGAGAAATGGCTGTCCTCTATGACATACAACAGGAATAACCTTTGGCATCTCCAACCAATGCGTGAAAAATTAGGTCTCATTAATGGGTAGAGGAGATACTTTCTAATTTTCTCTGAATCAAAAATTCATTTGTTTCATGAAGATGCCCAATGGTGTTTCTAAGAACCTCTTGGAAGCCTTGCCTTAGGAAATGTCCACTCACTCTCATCTTGGTCAAGAGGTTGTATAACAACTTCCATCTGGCAGTGAGCACACTGAGAATGTTGCTCTGACACACCATCTTCTTCTTATGACCCTCTTCTATCTTCAGGTGACAACGTCACACTGTGTCTGAGGTAGAACTTCCTTAACTCTGCACCTGATGTTAGCTGCTGACCCAGAGCGGCATGGCTCATACCTGGTGTTATTTTCTCCTGCAGGCTGCCAGATTCTTCCATTTAATTTCTTAACAACTCCAGATGTTTGGAAATGACTTCAACAGGGCCAACCCCATGCTATCTTCTTCTGTCTTGAGTCTTCCTTCTAGCCTGAGAAACTCTGTACCCGCAAGCACACACCAGCCTGTTCTGAGATTTTAAGCCAAAGTAAAAACAAAACAAAACAAAAACAAACAAAACAAAACAACAAAAACAAAAACAAAGAAACCCTGTTCCTCTGTATATGAAATAAGTTACCCATGGTCTACTGATTCTATTATAGCCACTCTCTAAATCTTAGTCTTGACACAATTATACTACCCTACTGAGACTAGGATGAAGAAAAAAGAGCTAACCAACATTTATAGTCTTCTCATATACATTAACTTAATAAAACTAATAATTATACTTTGAAGTTAGATATTATTTTATTCTTGCATTCCCCTCCATTTTAAACTTACCATATTTAAGACTAGCTCATCTTCTACCCCAAATCTCCCTTTCCAAGGCCCTGCCCATTTTCAATAAATGAAAACTGAAACTTCCATTTATCCCATCCAAAAACTTTAGCATTATTCTTACTTTTGCTCTTTCCCATCCTACCTTGAAGCATCTCAAAAATTATATATCCTCCAGCCATACTCAGAATCCAACCAATTCTTACCACGTGTGCCTCTGTCGTCATGCTGTAAGAAACGATCATCTTTCGCATGAGTTTTGCAACAGCCTACTAATCGTTCTCTCTTCTTCTCTCCTCACTCACTCACTCACTCCACTCCTCACTCTTCAGTCTATACTCCCCACAGAAGCCAGAGGAATCTAGCATCCTAACCCACAGACCCCACTTGCAGTACCCCAGTTCCATCCCTTCTCCCTCCCTTGCTCTGCTTCACTGTTCTGTAGCCTTTGGTGTTCCCCAAATGCACTACGCATGCTCTCACTTCCTGGCCTCTCCCCTCATTTCCTCCACCTGAGCATCTGTGCTCCCAGATATCTGCATGCTTCCGTCTCTCACCTCCTTTGGGTTTTGCTTACTTCCTTTGTGATGCGTTCCCTTGATTCTCCATTTAAAATGGCCAGGCACTCCCACACCAGTATAATTTGTTCCTCCCCTCCTTTATAGTTTTCTATAGAGCCTACCACCATCTGGCATAATACTTGTTTAATAGTATTTTTATTATACTTCTTTCTTTGTTGACTGTCTCTGCTGACGAAAATGTGGATCAAGAAGAGCTGGAATTTGTGTTTGCTTTTTATTGTATCCCCAAAGCCAAGAACAGTGCCTGAATCACAGTGGGTACTCAATAAACACTTGTGGGATGACTGAATTAATACAAGGCAAACAATGGATTTAGAGAAATATGGACTTGTGATGATTCAACTCTTCCTAACTTAATACCCCTTGATCTCATGCATAACTTTTTCTCAGTATCAGCTTCATTTACCTCATCTATAGAGCATAAATAGCATGAAGAATACTGATTAAAATGGTAAATATGAAATGCCTATGACATAGTAGATATGAAACAGATGATGACTGTCATTGTTATTAAAATATTATTTTTAATAACCTGTGGGATGCCATTTTCACTCTTCATAAAGTGGAAGAATTTCTATTTTTACCACAAAGTGTAAAGGCACATGAACTAAGTAAAAATATATGTATTTATATTTATTATTTTTATGTTTAATATATAAATTTTATATAAATACAAATGTGTGTGTGTGTGTGTGTGTAAAAATGGGCAGCACAGGGTTTGGTCCATAGAAGTTCTATAATGAGTGATTGTTTCAACTGTAGTTAAACTATCTTCAAGATTTTTTATAATACATCCATGTACTAAATTTCTTGAGTTCAAAAGTAGTTGGGCATCCTGGGGATTGGAAGGATTTTATAAATTTTAAGACTTAATATACCATGTTGCTAAAAGAGTGCTGTGCCTAGGGCTTTCATATCCAGTTGCTGAGCTTGTAGTGGCTAAGAATAAGGATCTTCAAGGCCTGCTGAACAGCTCCCAGGCCCAAAGTAGGTGGCCCTTGTTAAAGAGATTTCTTTTCAACTTCAGGAAAATTCACAAGGACTTCACTGGTTTTTATTTGCTATCAAAAGCACACACACTCCTGGGGAGGCATTCTTACAACCTACTTCCTGCAGGTAACCCACTAGAAAAAAAGTAACACTTTGTTATCATTACCGAGAAAAAAAAAAAAAAAAAAAACAGAAAAGGAAAGGAAAAAAAAAAAAGGAATCCTCCAGTTTTTGTCAATACCATGTCAGCTAATTAACCAAAGGAAATCTGGTGCTATGATTTTCTTTTGCCAAATCACATGAAAACAAGCCAAGTAACTTACCAGCAGAATCTTGGAGCTAGTTTGTACCAGTTTGCAAGAGAATATTCTGTGCAGAATATCTCTTTCCTCCTCTGTGTTCAGTGACATCACATTGGTTCTTGGAAATAGGCCATAGAGGGAGTATTTACACCACAGAAACGGGAAAACACCAGAAACCAGAGCTTTTGTGTTTTTTTGTTTGTTTGTTTGTTTGTTTTTGTTTTTCTTCAGAGAGCTGGTTTTCCAGCACACTATTGATTCTACCTTGTTATTTCCAAATGTATGAAATAAACAACCATTCATTCAAAAATTTGTTATTGCTGTACCTTCTCTGTACAAGGCATTGAATTTAGGAGCTGCTCTCTGAAATAGATGCATACCATTCAGTTGAATAGAATGGTTGCCTCAAAAATTGTTTTACTGCCTTGAAATTTCTGGTTTATGGTTTGGTTTCTTGAACAGTCAATGTGCGCTGTGAAGCATTTTACTTTACTGCAGAGATATTTCATTGTGTTTGCAACATGAATATGGAGCTTTAAAGATGTAAAATATAATAAATCAAGCATAGGGGATTCTCATGTTATTAAGCCTATTTGTCATTGGGGGAAGAAAAAACCTGAGAAAATCAAGGTCCTGCCAATAATGTGATCATTTCACCTAGTGGGACAGACAGGATAGGAGGCTTCAGAGACATGGACCAATTCTTCCTTCAAAAGGTGTTTCACATATACCTGGAAACTTCTGGAATGTGGCAAGAAGATGCAATCTCTCTGATTGTGTTCTCTGCATTGTCTACCTATCACCTCTCAGCTTTCAACTAGGTCATGTGAAGGTGGCTCAGAAAAAATGGCTAAATCTTGTCTTACATGATTTAGCATGTAAAAAACTACAGGAAAACTGCAAATTTTTTCTGCAAATCATATTTAGGAGGATGGCAATAAAAGGTGCCTGCCACTCTTTTACTCATACTTTTCGATGTCTTTAATTTCTTTATTAGCTTTTATGTTTTGACCTTAACTTTGAAAATAAAAATGAATATTTTATTAAAGAATTGCTTATGGGCTCTCAGCTTCCTGCCATTTCTTACAACTCAAATTCCTTTTAATCCTATCCTCTCTTGTTTTACTCTAGTTTGGGAAGCAAGATTTTGAAATAGGACTTTTTAGGTTTGTCTTTTCCCATAAACTACTGCCTTGATTATGATAAGTCCTTTAAAAAAAAAAAGATGTAATATATTTCTTCAAGGCGTGAAGCTTCCAAAGATCTAGAGAGACAGAGATGAGCCAAATCTTTACTTTTGTGGTCTTAAAGAAAGAAGAAGAAGAAAAAACTACAACATTTAAATAGGTTCTATCACAGAATCTTTCTTCCTTAACAAAGTGATTATTATTTCATTACTTTGTTTGAAAGTTTCTAAGAATAAAAGTAGTTTTGTTTTTAATAATACCAAGATATATTTTAAATAACATTTTAATTCTGAATATAATAAAACCATATTTAAAAGGAAATAATTACTCCAGGCATGACAAAGTTTTAAAACCTAATAATCTTTGTAAACATTAAAACCCACAGAATAGGGTATTTTTCTGTTAATATGGATTATCTTCCAGGCTGAGTACTGTATAATATTCTGATCATTTCAATTAGTGGAAGCTACGAAGTTTAAAGGACAGATAAAATTCTGCCATAAATTTCCAAATTCTTGTTCTCAGTCTAATTTTCTGTATAGAGGAGATAGTAAAGTGAAGAGGAAATCAGTTTTATTTCCATGAAATAAGAATACCAAATATAAATATAGTCTCTTTATTTTAATAGGCTTACTCCTTACTGAAAACTGTATCAAGTAGAACTCACCATACTTCATATTACACTCTTCCTATTTATTTTATAGCAGTAGGCACTCATGGGAAGCTTTTCACCTCAAGAGCAAGCTTTTTAAGATGAAAACAACCAAACAAAAACCAGGATGCTTTTTAAAAAAATGGATTCTGTAAATATTCATTATTTAGAAACCCCCCTAAGTACACTCCTGCCTTATCAATACACAAAATCAAAGCTGATGTCCTCTAAGTAAGTGTTTTATGATGTAGGTTGCAAAGTTCGCTTTTCAACTGTAGTCAATCAGTAAACTCCTCAGCTTTTGCCGCAAGCCCTTTGCTTTGCATGAAGCATGGTCTGTTTCTGGTGCATCAAGATTCTTAAAGCATCAGAGTTCTTGCACTCTCTCTAAGCCTCTAGCGTCCACTAGTCCAAGAGCAGAGTGCTAAACTATTTGCTGGTGGTACTTCATGCTTTCTGTCAAGGTTCTTTTTGTATTTGTGGATAAAGTCCTTTCCTTAGGAAACTGGAAAGCCATTGTCTATGTGATACCTACCCTGAAAGACTTTTTATAACCAATCCATGAAATTCAGAGCACCTTCTTGGGCTATATGTTTAAGGACAGAATTAATGCCTATCTTAAAGGGCAGTGATGTTAAATTATTTTGGTATCACATGTTGCTATTTTTTATTTTTCTTTGTAGTTATTTTTTTCTTATGTATAATGGGATGGGTGGCATTGACACTTGACTCAGAGACCACCGGTCTACATCTATTGCAAAACACCAGGTTACCACAGTTGCTATTTGGGCTCAAAGCATGTATCATAAAATACAAATAGAGGGGTAACTGATCTTAAATATTTTAAAGTGTATGTGTGAAGAAAGGTGCTTATCTTTCCTCTGCTTCCACCAAGGCTACAACAATAAGTACCTGGGTTCATTCATAGGACAAGGATTGACATTAAGAATTCCCTGACTGGCTAAAGAAATGTGAAATGTGGGACTACATTATCTAGAAATGCTACAGAACTCCTTTTCTGCAGAGATTATTGCATATTGAGAATATGAGACAGATTACTTCCTAGCATCTCAAAGCATGCTCCCTCCCTCTGCTAAACTTCTAGGGCAAGTCATGTATGATGAGTAATGTGTAGCACCAGGCACTAGCAGCAAAGATGAACAAGACACTGCCTTACTCTAAGGAGATGAAAGACAACTTCTGAACACATATTGTAGTTATGTTAGTCTTTCTATTTTAGCACTGGGGATGGTTTTTATATAACTTGATAGTTAGGTCTCAATGATATGACATGTATGTAGTATGGGACCTACCTATCCTACTTAGTGCCTAGCATATTCTCTAACAGGTAGGAGAAAAGTTGTTAATTTAATTCATTTAGCAAATATTCCTTCATTCCGTAATTATCCTTAAGTCCCTACTATGTGAAGCCATCATCTCTATAAGGTATCTTTTGCAGGTATTCCTGCCCAAATACAGGGGAATGGATTTGGTGAAGAGTTGGATTTTTGTTTTGTTTTCTTGTTTGCTTGTTCTGCCTTGATTATATTTTAAAATTTAGTCATGTAAATAGATCCATCGCAGTATCTTCAAAAATGCTTCCAAGGGACTACCACTTTCAGGATGTAGAGTAGATTTTCCTTTTCCTATTCACCCCATCGAGTACACCAAAAACTCTGGACATTATATAAAAGAAGAAGAAAAGAAAGAAAAACGTAAGAAGACCTTGAAAGGTGGAGATCAAGAGACAGACAATCTCTGAAACTTAGATCCAAGTGAGGACACAGTGGTGAGAGGTCTTGGGTTTTCCTTTTGCCTCATATATCCCAGATTTAAGGTAGAAGAGACCAGAGACCCAGAAAAACTGACAGGTCCAGAAAAAAAAAAAAAAAAAAAAAAAAAAAGGAAACAACAAAGTCCTGCTCTCTCTATTCAAAAGACAAAGAAAACATGACTTAGCAAGAAAGAAAACCGTGAGACAAGACTCTCATCCAGCTGAACATCACAGAAAAGACTCGTAGCTCTATCCCCTCTCAGGCCAGCAAAATCCAAGTGTGGACCTAGATTTTCATCTTCACCAAGCTATGAAATGTCCCCCAAACTCCCCACTAAGGTGATACCAGAGAAGGCCAGGTAGGACACCAGAATGTTTATCCTTGCCAGGCAGCAACAAGGCACCCTGTATCCCTTGCATTGTCAGTCGGAATGACATAGAGACCCCCCAGACTACTGTCTCCACCTAACAGTAACAAGGGGACCTTCTGACATGCCGCAGTAGTATCAGAATTGGCCATGGGGACAGTCATGACTTTCACCTCCACCCAGCAGCCATGCATGAGGCCACTCTTCGGCCCATGTTGTCAGTGGTGGTCAAGTGGGTAGAGGTTACATGCACTCCTATACCAGCGGAAGTATCAATGGGCATCTAGTGGGAGAGCTGAAACTGTTGCCCGGAAGTAATGAAAAGCCCCAATCCACTCACGTGTCAACAAAGGCCAATTAAGGAATATGAATTCTGTTCCACCCTTGTGTGAACTCTACCTTTCAGAAGGAGCCAGCTAATACAGAAGTTCTGAATGAGATATAGAGTCCCATAATATAATGTCCCCAATGTCCGCATTTCGAGTGCAAATTAGTCATTACACCAAAAACCAGGAGGTTTTCAAATGAAATGAAGGAGACGACCCATAGATACCCACTCGAAAAGGAGCAAGTCCACATCCATGGGCAATCAAGTTAAATCTGACTGAAGTCTCGCCTCCTATACAAAACTTAGCTCCAACCGGATTATGTACTTACATACAATAAATAAGAATACAAAACTTTTTGGAAAAAAACAAAAACATGAGAGGAAACCTTTGGGACCTGAGGGTAGGCAAAGAATTCTTAGACTGGACACTAACAGCATGATCCATGAAGGGGAAAACTGGAAAACTGGACATCATGAAAATTCAAAACTTTTGTTCTGTGAATGCCTATTAGAGGGTGAAAACTCAAGTTAAAAAATGGGAGAGAACATTTGCAAACTATTTATCTGACAAAGCTTAGTACCAAGAATATACAAAAAAGAAAAAAAATGAAGTTCTCAAAACTCAAGAGTTAAAATACTGGGGTGCCTGGGGTGACTCAGTTGGTTAAGCATCTGCCTTCTGCTCAGGTCATGATCTCAGGGTTCTGGGATTGAGCCCTGTGTTGGTCTCCCTGATCGGCAGGGAGTCGGCTTCCTCCTCTGCCTCTCTTTCCCCCTCCCCCTCCTCATGTTCTCTCTCAAAAAAATACATGACTTAAAAACAAACAAACAATTCAATTAGAAAATGGATAAGAAACATGAACAGATATTTCCCTGAAGAGGAAATGCATACAGTAAATAAACACAAAAAAACGATTTTAAGCATCACTAGTTTTTAGGGAAATGAAAATAAAGACACAATGACATAATTAGGGAAAAGCTCTTTGACATTGGTCTTGGCAACATTTTTTTGGGGGGGGTGGATATGACACCAAAAGCACAAGCAACAAAGGCAAAAATCAACAAATGGGACTAGACTGGCATTATGTATTTGCACAGCCACAAAGCACAGGACTGGCTACCATTTGGGACTCAGGGGCTCCCAGCCTAGGGATGCTGTGGGCAGGAACAGGGAAGAACTCAGAACAGCTGGCATCTGCAAACACGAAAACCTGTGGGGCTAAATCCACTGAAATTCATAGGCTGTCTGAGTCTCGTTTCCTTAGTGGCAAAAGCTGATGAAGTCTTCTGCAGAGTACGTCACTAAAACCACTGTTCCTCCCACTGCATGGCTGATCCTGGGGCCCCTGCCATAAATATTTGTTCCTAGGTACCCCCATACATGTTAGCTTTGCCAGTTTCTGGATGGGGTCACATCCCAGTAAGTCCTTTATGCAGTGTCCCAAAAGGTTGGGGTAACTCACTCCTCACTCTGTCCTTCCTTTCCTGGTTGAGAGCATCTTTTTCTAGCTTTCCTGTTGCAAATCAAAACCACAATGAGAGATCTCCTCATACTTGCATTATTTAAAAAATAAAACCTGAAAAAACAAAGAAACAAACAAAAAATGTATAGCTAAAAGTGTTGGCAAGGATAAGGAGAAAAGGGAAACCCCGGGGGACCAATGATGGGAGTATAAATTGGTGCAGCCACTGTAGAAAGCAGTATACAGATGCCCCCCAAAATTAAAAACAGAACTACCATATGATCCAGTAATTCCACCTCTGGATATATTATCTAAAGAAAATGAAAGTATCTTGAATGTCTGCACTCCCATCTTCAGTGCAGCATTAGTCACAATAACCAAGACATGATAACAACTTAAGGGTCAATCAATAGATGGATAAAGAAAATGTTATAATTTTTTTCATATTATATATAAGTAACATATATAACTATATAGATACATATATATGAAATATTAGTCATAAAAAATTCTGCTATTTGTGATAAAATGGGTAGACCTTGAGGGCATTATGCTAAGTAAAATAAGTCAGATAGAGAAAGACAAATACTGTATGATCGAAAAACACTGAACTCATAAAACAAATAGGAGATTGGTTATCACCAAGGGTTGTGGGAAGTTATAAGGAGGCATTGCTCCAAACGTATAAACTTTGTTACAAGATGAATAAGGTTTGGAGAGCTCAGGTACAACAGGATGACTATAGTTAACGATACTGTTTTGGATAGCTGAGAGAATAGATCTAAAATGTTCTCACCACCACCACCACAAAATGGCAATTATTTCAAACATAGCATGTTGTTAACTAACCTTATAGAAGTAAACAGTTCATAGTATACACTTGTCCCAAATCATCCGTTTGTAAACCTTAAACTTATACAATGTTGTATGTCAGTTATATTACAATAGAGCTAGGGAAAAAAAATTCTAAATATGCAACTGTCACATAATCAAGCAGTTCACTTTTGGGAAATGAAATGAAATCCTATCTTCACACAAAAATCTGTACATTCATTTTTGTAGCAAATGTATTTATAACAGCTCCAAACTGGAAACAACTGCTTAAACACACTATTGTATATCCTTCCCAGAAATAGTACTTAGTTGAAAAAAAAAAAAAAAGAATTACTACGTACAATAACTTAGGTAAACCTCCTGAGAATTACATTGCTTAAAAAAAGCCAATTCCAGGGGCACCTGGGTGGCTCAGTGGGTTAAGCCTCTGCCTTCGGCTCAGGTCATGATCTCAGGGTCCTGGGATTGAGTCCCACATCGGGCTCTTTGCTCAGCGGAGAGCCTGCTTTCCCCTCTCTCTCTGCCTGCCTCTCTGCCTACTTGTGATTTCTCTCCCTCTGTGTCAAACAAATAAATAAAATCTTAAAAAAAAAAAAAGCCAATTCCAAATGATTCCATTTATACAACATTCTTGTAATGAGTAAATGATAGAAACTGAAAGATCAGTAGTTGCAAGTTGCTTAGGACAAATATTGGGGGATGGGGATGAAGTGGGTGTGGCTATAAAAGAACAAGAGAAGGGCCCCTTGTGATGATAGAAATGCTCTGTCTTGTGACTGTACTAATTTGATATCCTAGTTGTTGTCCTATAATTTTGTAAGATAATTATCACTAGGGGGAAAGTGGAACAAGGTACATGGAATACCTCCAATGTCATTTCTTAAAATTACACATTAATGTATGCTGTTTCACAATGAAACCATTAAAAATTCAATCATCAATAACATCACATCCACATATTTTGCCTCTGGACTATATGGTAATCACAGAAATGCCCTTAGTTGATTTTAAGGAAACCTGTCCAGCATAGCCCTGCGCCAATTTTTTTTTTATTATGGTCATTATTAAATGACTACGTTTCAATCAAATGCATCTTCCTCTATTTTGTTTTGAGAGGTGGGGCTTGGGTCGCCGCAGAGTATATCCCCTTTGCCACCTGGTCCCATCTGTGGGCTCCCTTCTAGTTTCTCAGTCTACAGTATTTGCTGGAAGTGATCCCTCGCAATATTCTGGAGTCCCAGCTCCATATGGTCCCCAATCTGAGCTCCTGGGGCACTAGCAACAGCCAGCTGGTATAATCCTTGTTAGAGACACAAATCTCAACAATGTGAGTCCTCCCCACCCCCTAAACTTCTAAAGCAACACCGCCACCCAAGACTCCTGAAGTCCAGCTGTACAAAATCCATTCTTCAGTATTCCAACTTCTAATCATCCCAAACTCTTGCCTGCTGTCCCTGAAACCAGGGCAACAAATATAGTAGTGACTACTTCTGTGATTCCTCAATACCACATTTTGCCTTTCCAGTTCTCCAGTATCGGGTTAATAATTCTTAAAATGTGTGGAACTTCCCTATGACCCTGCAATTGCACTCCTGGGTATTTACTCCAAAGATACAGATGTCATGAAAAGAAGGGCCATCTGTACCCCAATGTTTATAGCAGCAATGGCCATGGTCACCAAACTATGGAAAGAACCAAGATGCCCTTTAACGGATGAATGGATAAGGAAGATGTGGTCCATATACACTATGGAGTATTATGCCTCCATCAGAAAGGATGAATACCCAACTTTTGTAGCAACATGGACGGGACTGGAAGAGATTATGCTGAGTGAAATAAGTCAAGCAGAGAGAGTCAATTATATGGTTTCACTTATTTGTGGAGCATAACAAATAGCGTGGAGGACATGGGGAGATGGAGAGGAGAAGGGAGTTGAGGGAAATTGGAAGGGGAGATGAACAATGAGAGACTATGGACTCTGAAAAACAATCTGAGGGGTTTGAAGTGGTGGGGGTGTGGGAGACTGGGGTACCAGGTGGTGGGTATTATAGAGGGCACGGATTGCATGGAGCACTGGGTGTGGTGAAAAAATAATGAATACTGTTTTTCTGAAAATAAATAAATTGAAAAAATTAAAAAAAAAATGTGTCTGTTAAAATAACTGGTACAGTTTCTGTTTCCCGAGTGCAGCCTAACAGATGTAGGCTATCCGTGGCAGGGTTTGAAGCCAAATAAAGGGAAAGTAGCGAGAAAGGCAATGAGAGAGTACATGCAAGGCAAAATTATGAGATAGGCAAACATGGTGCCAGGAAAAACAATCAAAAGCAGGAGGTGGATAGGAGTTCAGGGAGAAGTAGAGCTGCAGAGAGATAAGTGTTCTGTTTTTGAGAACAGAACAAAAATAGGAGAACATTCTAGCGCTGCCTTTTCCCCACCTTGTTTTCAAGTTATGATTCAGTTCTGGCCCATGTATGTTACCAGATAATTCTCTTTTCACTTACACAGGTCTTTCTTCCCCATAAACAAACGATATTAACTAAAAGAAAATAGCATCCCAGGGGTGCCTGGGTGGCTCAGTTGTTAAGAGTCTGCCTTCTGCTCAGGTCATAATTCCAGGGTCCTGGGATGGACCCCAGGATCGGGCTCCCTGCTCAGTGAGAAAACTGCTTCTCCCTCTTCCATGCCCCTCCCCCTGCTTATGTTCTCCCTTCATTGTCTCGCTCTCTGTCAAATAAATAAAATCTTAAAAAAGAAAGAAAGAAAAAAAGAAAGGAAACAGCATCCCCCTTTCTGAACAGATAGAAGGACCAAGATTAAAGACAAAGAAATGGGACAATCACATACACTTTAAAAAAGAAAAAAAGAAAAGAGCTCCACAGGGTACCTGGATGGCTCAGTCTGTTAGGCATCTGACTTCGGCTCAGGTTGTGATCTCAGGGTCCTGGGATTAAGCCTTGCAACAGACTACACGATTGCTTGTCCCTCTGCCCCCCTTGCTCATGCACTTGCTCTCTATTTCTTTCTCAAACAAATAAGTAAAATCTTAAAAACAAAAAAGAGCTCAAATCCTTTCTTTATTGGTTCACATTCCTCTACAATACTTACTCTTACCATTACCTCCTCATCTTTAGCAAGCACTTTCCACACTACAAAACATCTCCATATCTGTGTTCTTACATGACTCTCAAAACAGAGCGGTCTCTTTAGAGACAGAGAGCATGTCTTCTATTGGCTTAGTCTCCATAATGTGATGGAGTTGATGCAAGAAAGAAAAATTGTGTTCCAGGAAGCTTTTGAGTTATGACTTTAGGACATATAGCTGTTATATATGCAACCTACGAAGACTAAATATTAACAGGAAAATGTATGAACAATTCCTCCTTCAACTGTGATCTCAGGTTCTTACAACCATTTCTTCTTTCCCCCTTAAAACAGCATGAATGATTCGAGTCAATATTTGTCAATTAAAATGGCAAGTACAAATATCTCTCTTGCCACAGATAGAGATTCAGGCTTTGATCTTTTATTTTTCTCCTCAACACAGTGAAACACCACAGGTGAATGAACCTATTATTTCCATTTAACAGAGCTAGACAGCTCTTACTTCTAGTCTCACGTAGCCTTGACCATTGATGGTCCGACAGGAAGCAGAAGGAGATGCCACAACGCACGCCCCAGCTCACAAACTGCCACTTGTAGGAGTCACTTGGACTTTCACGCCTCCCCACTGGTTCATTTAGACAAGTTCAACTTTCCCATCAGCCCAACAGCAACTATTTTCATGCTGTGACCACATCCAGCATTCCAATCTCACCGGGTTTTCAAAGGAAGAATAAAAAGCCTGCTACCTTTCCCAAACACTTTGTTCCATATTAATGACCTCACGGCTGCCCCCCTTTTCAAAAGAGAAGGTGGGGGGCATCGCCAGTTGTCTGCTTGTTTCATTCTGAATCCTGGGCAGCCCAATCTGCCACTCTTTCAACTCCCAGGCACTTTGGAGGAACATCTGCTCCATGAACAGCGAGTCTGACTCCCGCCCCTCCACAGAAAGCACAGCTAGTAAAAGTTTTATGGGGTGGGTACTTTTTTCCTCCTGCTTCCTCCTTTTGTAACTGACTGAAGCCCAAATGAGCAAGATAAAATGACCAGATATTTAGCCATATGTTGGCATCCACATGTGTACGTTTGGGAGGGAAGAGAAGCTGTCAGCTGTACCAAATGAACATTATAATCATCTGAAATGCAATTAACAGCCCCACAGCCAATGAATCTTTGAGGGATTCTAACAGAGTAAATTATACCTCTCACTTACCTGCAGCAAATTGCCCATGGACCAGGTTCCTTGCTTGTGAAACTCCAATCCAGTCAGTTTATTTAGACTCTGAAGGAGTTTCAGGATATTTCCATACTGTTACTCCACATGGGTTATCTCTGTTCTTCCAGTAACGCCTATAAAAGCATACACAGACATACACACACACACACACACACACACACAGAATTAAAGGATATATTTAGCATATAAAATGATGAATAAATACTGGTTGATAGTTTATAAGTTAGTTTATAACCTGAATAAATACAGGTTGATAGTTTAGATATTTAACACCCATAACTCACACTATTTTTTTAAACCATTCTTATTATTTGTAAAAGAAAGTGATGGGAATAAAGATTTTTCTCTTTTAAAACCTGTACTGTGTGTTAATGTGGCTTGGTATCTATAATTACACTTAGCAGAAGTACACCAGATGAATGGCAAAATCTTAATAAAAAATTATTGATTAGAGACCCAGTATAATAGATTTGACTAAAATATGCTTGTGATTGCATGCCCTCAGAAGGTGACAAGGAATTCAATATTTAAGAAGTTACCAGGGGCCTGACGTTGGGCTAGTAGCTTTTATATAAATAACAATAATAAAATAAAATAGATAAAATAATTCTTTTCTATAAACACAAAAGTTTTACCCTGTCTAGCAGAGATTCAACTAACTTCTCTGCACATGTGGAAGAAGCTAGTTTCACCTACATTCGCCCATCAGTTTCAGTATTCCTAATCTCTTACCACTCATTACTCCAACTCTATAGGGCATACCTATTGTTAAGTACATTTTGCTTAGCTGACCCAAGTCTCAGCAGGGTCCCATGAGCCTGAGGCCATGAACACGGACAGACATTGCTGGCGATTAGATACTGTGCTGTAAGCTAAGGGTGCAAAGCTAAACACAGCTGTCTTTATCCTCAAGGTCAAGGAGACCAGGATAAATCCTTATTGAGTACGGGCTATATGCAAGGTGTCTGCATAGATATCCAGGCACTAAAAACATATAAACTTTCACTATCCAAAACTCACCCCTTGCTATATGAAACAGTGAACTCAAATAGATTCAAACAGGGCTATCCCCTTCACTATCTGAATTCATTCTATAAACTCTTAATAACTGAATTCAGGAAACAAGTAGATTTGTATAGGAAAAGGCACTCAATTGTTATCTTTAAATCCTCAAAGTCACCTTGTGAGGTAGGCATTCTTCCCATTTTTACAGATAAGAAAAATGAGGCTCTGTGATAGTGATGTTAAAAAAAAAAAATCCCATCACTTTAGAATAGAAAGAGATAGCAAGATCACACAGCACAGTGTCCTCATTTTATAGCTGGGAAAATGGAGTTGGGGGAAGCAGGGTGATTCTCTTTAATCTTCGATCCAGCTAGGAGCAGGTCCTGCCTCAACATCTCCTGCTTCTACCTTCTGTGCATCTTTCCACTTATCTGGGACTAGTCACCTAAGAGAATGGGCCACACACATCAGTCCCAAAACTTTTAGGGTCACACCCCCATGACCACTAAACCACAATACCAAGCAAGATTCCATGCTTTTCCTCCTCTTTTGCCCATCTCATCCCAACTCTCCTTGCCTTTGTCCCCTCCTCTAGTCTCCCTTTCCTCTCGTACCATTTTTGTCTTCTTCTTGTTCCTTACTTGCTTCCTCTCCCTCCGTACAAGCATCGCTAGGAGGAGAAAATTACGATCATAGGTATCTAATAAACAGCCTTATACTACATCCTCTCTCAACAAGGAGAGCAGAGGGAGGTTCCTAGCATCCCTCAAAGTACTAGATCATACCAGCAGCAACCGTTCCCTTTCTGCAAGGAAAAAATGCCACACATTTGTCATTTTTCTGTCCTTCTAGTCATTCACAACATGCTTCTGACATGGGGCTGATTTTTGCTTTGAGACTTCACACCCCCAGAGACTTTCCCTTAGGAAATTTACAACCTTCTGTTCCTTTCCAAGTCATCAAAATTCTAATGGAGTAGTGTACTATGTAAACCTATGCTAATTTCAGTCATTATGCAGATGTCCAAGTATATTGCAGGTTTCCACCTCAAAGTGTTATTTCCCTCTAGAGTCAAAGGTACTTGGATGAGCTGCTGATCCCTTTGTTAAAATATAATCCACATATCACTAGGTCACCAAATTTATCAAACCTCTGCCAGGAAAACAGGATCCCTCTAGAGAGGCTGGCGAGTTGAGCAGTGTTGAATTGCTGCTTGTATTGAAAATGGAGTGATGGGAAAACACTCTAAAGAAACTTAACTTTTTAATTAATCATAATCTCCCCCCTTTGTGAATTTCAAAAATTCCCGTTTTTGTTTTCATTTAGCAAGCTCTGTTTGGCTCCGTCTGAGCTGCCGGGAAAACAGTATAAAAATATTTTTCATGCGTCGTCTCATATAATCCTTAAGATAATTTTAAAGGGTCTGCCTGGAATGCATCATTTTTAAACATTTAGAAACTGATGTTTCAGTGAGGTGACAAGATATGACCAAGGCTACGCAGCTCGTCGTAAGTGTTAACATCCAGACCGGCGACGCTTGGGTGGCTCAGTCAGTTAAGCTGCTGCCTTCGGCTCAGGTCATGATCCTAGAGTCCTGGGATTGAACCCCACATTGGGATACTTGCTCAGTGGGGAGCCTGCTTCTCTCTCTGCTTCTGCCTGCTTGTGCACTCTCTCTCTCTGACAAATAAATAAATAAATAAGATCTTAAAAAACAAAACAAAACAAAACAAAAAAACCCGGGCCTTACATCAGTCTCCATGTTCTTTTCCATTTACACATATTTACAATTTCAACGTGTTGTCAAACAATTGGTCCAAGCTGGACTTTCCTTGGATAAATATATCTAAATGGTTGAAGCGCTCATGTTCTATACAGAGTAAGATCTTCAAAGAGAGTGATGTCTCATCTAGGAGAAATAAGGGGGTTCTCATTAAGCCTCGTAACCAATTATACCTATGATGTTAATACAATTGGATTAAGGGGAAAGAGTTCAGTTAAGGAACATTCAATGTTAAAGTCAGAATTTCCAAATGGAAGTAGGATGTAAGTTGACATTTCCTCAGAAGGATATCACTGTGGCCTTTCCAGATCCCTAAATCAAAGAGCTCATGTTTCCTGAGAAAACTAAACTACCTCATCAAAATAAAGAAAGTTGTGGTAGACACTAGACCAAGACAGATATTAACTTCCTTATATGGGTCCCTTATGTACTAAGAAGGGCAAGGTTTTGATGCCCAACAGTGGGCACATGTGGCTTCAGAACCTTAACATAGAGTTCATGGTATCTACCCCTCACCCCTGCCCACCATCCAGACTCGATATGAGAATTAAAATATCGGCAATTAGGGGTGCCTGGGTGGCCCAGTCAGTTAGTTGGCTGACTTTTGATTTCGGCTCAGGTTATGATCTCAGGGTACTAAGAATGAGCTCAACACCGGGCTTCACACTGGGCGCTGGGTATGGAGTCTGCTTGAGATTCTTTCCCTCTCTCTCCTTTTACCCCTCCCTGCTTGCTTGCTTGCTCTCTCGCTCTTCCTCTCAAATAAATAAAGAAAGAAATATTAAAAAATAAAATACAATATCCACATTTAAGACTACAGCATACTGTTCTCATGTGACTCAAATAATGAGAACTCTTACTATCCTTTCTTTCAGCACTAGGTCTGTCTTAGGGATCCATTCTAACCAGGGGCCAAATTTCCTGGCTCCAATCATGCATTTTGCCACATGCTGCCGTTCATCGTGTAGAATATAGCACATGAGCAAGAGTTAAGGAGAGTAAGGATGCAGTGATGACCTCTTGATTCCTGACACCGACACTCCGCAGAAGTTCAAGCCCTGGTGTCAATAAACACTATCATCTCTCACCCATTGGACCAGCCCCTTTTCAAACTTGGCAGTTGCTGTGTATGTACCCATTTACTGTGATTATTTCCAGAAGTGTATATTTTCACCATCTGAGCGTGAACCCATAATTTATAATAAAAGCTGAAACAGAGACACTAATGCTAAACACAGAATCTTTGCAAATTATATCCCAACAAATAATAAATTTGATAGAGGATCATGAGACCCAAATTGCTAACCATAAGGAAGAGGGAATGTATCATCTTCTAATACTATTTTACTGAATATAAATGAATAAAGCCTTCTTTTATTGAATTTGGGTCATCAGCATTCCAAATCTCAATGGGGCTTTTGACATAAACATACAATCAAGAGCTGAGTTATTATTTTTATAACGATAATATTGTAGCTGGTGCCTTCAATCAGAAGCATGATAAATAATCAAAATTCATATAACTTAATAATGTGTTAATACATTTATTTCAAAAAAATATGATACTAGTGTATATCTTTCATTCATTCCCACAGTCTATTTTCTAATAAATTTTGAAACAAAATCCAAGTTTAAACATGATTATGGTACTCTAGGCAGATGTTCAAGTCCAACCTGCCTAAAAACGCATTCAGTAAGATGAGTGGAGCATAGTCTCATCCAACTGTCCCAGCTAAGTTTTCAAGATAAGTTTGACTTTAAGGAAAATCATGGCTATTTTTTTCACCCATTCATTCTCAGGAAGGCAAAATAACATTATAATAATCTGCACTCATTATAAAGTCATATGACCTTAGGTCAAATCCAGGCTGTCAATCACTGACTTTATTGCCTTCAGATACTTACTCTCTGATTTATCTCCTTATCTGTAAAAGGGTATAATAGTGGCATTTAACTAAAAGGCTTGTTTTAGTATTAAGTGAGATAACCTACAGAAAGCAAAAAACACTACTTGACATGAAAAATTCTAAATTAATGCTAGCTATTATTTTTCAGTTATCCACAACATTTTTGAAATGCCTACCGGTATACTCTATTAGGCAACAGCCAGATGACATACTTGTCAACTCTGCCCCCACCTTGTCATATACAACCCAACCCCAAATCCCAAATATAAAGAAACTAGAGCATTCTCGTAGAGCAGTAAAGAAAGGAATCCACATGACCATGCCTTGTATTTATTTAAGTTTGTATTTAAATTCCAGTTAGTTAACATACAGTCTAATATTACTTACAGGTGTACAATGTCGTGATTCAAGACTTCAGTACAAGCCCCATTGCTCATCATAACAAGGAGAAGTCCCTAACAAGTCGCTAACAAGTCCATAAACCTCCCTACCTCTCTCATCCTCCACCCCACCTCTCTGCTGGTTACCATCAGTTTGTTCTCTACAGTAAAGGGTCTGTTTCTTGGTTTGCCTCTCTCTCTCTTTTCTCCCTCTGCTTATTAGTTCTGTTTCTTAAATTCCACATACGAGTGAAATCATATGGTATTTCCCTTTCTCTGACTTATTTCACTTGGCATAATACACTCTAGCTCCAGCAGCATCCTTGTAAATGGCTGTAAATCTCTTTTATGTTCAAGTTATTAGATGGATAGATAGATAGATAGATAGATATCTCACCTCTTTATGCAGTTGATGAACACTTGTGCTGTTTCCATAATTTAACTATTACAGATAATGCCACTATAAACATCAGGGTGCAGGTACCCCTTTGAATTAGTATTTCTGTGTTCTTTGGGCAAATAGTATGTAAATATGTAAAGTAGTAGTAGTAGTAGTGCAATTGCTGGATTATAGTGTCATTCTATTGTTAACTTTGATCTGTCTGAAGGAAGGAATAATGAAGCATCCATATTGGAAGCAAGTCCCCCAGAGGCAGCATGTGAGCTACACAGTCTCAATGAGCCTCTTAGTCAATCAGTAAACGGAGGCTCACATCCAAATGATGAAATATTTCAGAGTTAAGAGGGGACAATTGTGTGGTTCAATCCATTCAGCGTCTGCCTTCAGTTCAGGTCAGGATCCCGGGGCCCTGGGATCAAGCCCAGCATGGGGCTCTCTGCTCAGCAGGGATTCTGCTTCTCCCTCTCCCTCTGCCTGCTTCTCTCCCTGCTCATGCTCTCTCTCTCCCTCAAATGAATAAATAATATCTAAAAAAAATACTTCAGAGTTAAGAATAAAGCTAGCAAACTTTTAATAAAGCCATTTCATCATCTTTAAAATGGCCTCGATGGTTATTTTCAAACTTAGAATTCTCAGATGACTTGGCATTTTGTACTGGACTGAGGTGGCATAGGAAGAGGCAGATCTTGGTACCCAGCCCTCTCCTTGAAGCCCTGAATATATTCCTATACCTGTTAAGTCTAGCTTTATAGGAGGGACTTCACCTGCATGTGTGTTGACATTTCAGCCAACATGTCCAAGGTCCAACCATATACCTTATACAAAGTCACCCTTGAGCTTATAGGTGCCCACTGCAGTAATGATATCTGCTCTTAGGAGGGTGCACCGAGGGAAGAGACCCATATAGATACTAAAAAAGAGTTTGAGTAGGAATTCCAGATCTCAACAAACAGTAAGGCCTGATCTAAGAGATGGCTGGGGACTATATGTGGGATCCTCCCCTTAACCATATGAAGTCCCTGGCTAAAAAAAAAGAAAGTGTCTGGAGAAATCCTGTTTAGATTTTTTTAAAGGGTGGAGCCTAGGGAAGGTACCTTTCTGGCTTGAGTCTAAATGCAGAATCAAGGCTTTGAAACTAAACCATTGGGGTTCTGACTCTGCTTCTGTAATTTAACAATTAAGTAATCTCAGGCAAGTTATTTAGCCTGTATTCTTTGGTTTCTTTGTGAAATAAGAATGATAGTCATTTACTTCATAGTATTTGAGAATGAAAGAATGAGTTAATGCACACAAAGCAGTTCAAAAAGTAGCAAGGAGAGAGTATGCATTGCATAAATATTAGCAATTAGCTATTATTATTACCATTTTTAGAAGAAAGAGTAATAGTGATATTGTTAGAGTGGTAGTAACAATAAGGTGCAAGTTCTGAAATAATGCAGTAAATCCTAAAAATAAGTTGCAATCAGGAATTTATTTTGTCTTGTTCTGTTTGGAATAAGGGTCACTTAGATAACATTTATTTTGCTCTAATAGAAGCCCTTCCTCTGGGTAAGTAATTAAGGTTTGAATTTCTGATTCTGGCCACATCACAGATTGAACTAACCTAGATCCACTTCCCATTACAAAACAGAAATGCTGAATATGAATCTAAGAGAGAGAACAACAACAGGTACACAGCTCTGAAGGAAAAATAAGTGGAGGATGCACTGCCAGATGTGAGAAATGAAAAAGGAAATTTAGCTGGTAGTATGAGCTAAACAAGATGATGCATGTCTGAAAAGAGGCAGGTGAAATGCTCTAGCAGCAGAGAGAACCTCTACAAAGCCTGAAGTCACACAACTGTCAGTTATGCCATTTCTAAACCTGAATGCATCCGTAACAGTAATGCAGTCCCAAATATGTAAAGACAAAGATGACAGAGCTAAAAAGAGAAATAGACAATTCCATAATCATAGTGGAAGATTTTAACATACCTCACATAGTCACTTACAGAAAAACATTAAGATGATTGTAAAAATTAGGAAAAATAGAGACAGTAACTATAAAGGAAACAGATTCTCAGCAAAACTGTAACTAGTTCCAATCCTCTTGAAGATGTCCGAACAAAACATCAAGTTTAGAAAATATTTGAATCTAATGAATAAACTTAACCAATGGACATTTAGACAACACTTCACTCAAATAAGTTATTCTTGTGAGAACACGGGAGATTGTACTTGGTATCATGAAATATTTGGAACTGAATGGCAGCGCATACTGGATTCTTTAAATTCTTAAGGGGTGCGATGACAAGACTGTCTTTCATGACAATTTAAGCTTTAAATGCACGTATTATAAAAGAAGAAATGTAGCACCATAGTGGTCTTTGCATTTAACTAAAGAAATTAGATTTTTTTAAAAGGAGGAGAATGTGAAAACAAATTGGAAAGAAAAGATTGGAATCAATGCAGAAATTAACCAGAACAGCAACATTGGCAGAGGGATCACAAAAATTTTCAGCAAAAATAAAGCTGATTCCAGAAAAAAAGAAATAACAGGAAGGAAACACTTGAAATAATTGACAGAAACAACATTAAAATCATAGCTGAAAACAGGCTATCATCAGAAATAAAACTGATATTTAAAAATTTAGTAGAGTACCATGGATAATTTTATGACAAAATATTAGAAAACACTATTAAAAGAAATTTTTAAGAACAATATTAAATGCCCAAACTGACTAAAGAATATATAGGAAACTTGAATAAACAGAAGTCCACTAAGTAGCTTGAATTGGTAGGAAGTAACAGCCTCTTCCCCCCCTGACCCCTAGTCACCTTATGACTTCTGGTAGGGTGCTTTCAATTTGACGTAATAATAGTTCTATCATGTAAAATATATTCAAGAGATCAAGGGTATAAAAGAATTAATGTAGATTCCTGAAACCTCCCCTTTTTTACTCTTGGGGAAAAACTGGTGCTATCTGTAACTTATGCAAAGTAAAGAAGCCATAGGTTTGGAGGAACCCAGATTTCATCTTCTTTTATGTTATGAGTAGGAGGCACATCTAGAGAAATAGTGGCTGCCCATAGGTAAGTAATCTCACATTCTATTTCCTATAATGTTGTACATTTTCTGTACCATTTCAGTGCAATGAGTCTTACCAAAGCTTACTATGATTCTTTCAGCTAATCTCCAGATCCCTGATCATGTTTCCAAATCTGGACAAGGAATTTGAGAAAACTGAAATAAGCCATTCACAGAAAGACAAAATAGTACATGATCTCACTGGGACGTGGAATCTAAAATAGTCAAACTCCTAGAAACACAGAGTAGAATGGTGGTTTGCAGGGACTAGTGGGACTAGTGGGAAAATGAAAAGATGTTGGTTCAAGGGTGCAAAGTTTCAGTTAGGCAAAATAAGTAAGATGTGGAGATTTAATCTACTACATGATGATACAGTTAACAATTCTGTAGTGTATACTTGAAATTTTCCAAGAAGGTAGATCTAAAGTGTTCGTTCTCAAAATTGGAAAATAAAGAAATGAAAAAAAACAGGTAACAGTGAGGTGATGTATATGTTAGTTAGTTTGATCATAATGATCATTTTACAATGTATTTATACATTAAAATATCAAGTTGTAGATTTTAAAAAATATATATATATTTTTATTTGTCATATATACCTCAGACCAAAAAACAACAAACAAACAAACAAACAAAACCCTACAAGATGTAAAGAACTAAAAAGAAAACAGAGAATAAAGAGAAATAGAAACTCATTTATACCACTGGTGATAGTGTAAATTTTCTCAAACTCTCTACAAAGCAATTTAGCAATATGAAGAAGTTGAAAATGCTTATTTTTTATAGAGGTTCTGTTATTAGATATATAACCTATGGCATCATTTTTAAAAGTGCTGATTATAACCCATTAAAAGATTTCCAGTTCAATTTAGTGGGGTTTTATCCACTTTAGTTTATTAGAACAGAACTCAAAATGCCAGAGTAAATTTTATTCATCATATACATATATCTGTGTGTATGTGCACATGTGTATATGCATGTGAATATAGAAAAGGTAAAGGTAAGTATCTTTCAATACATAGGTTTGTGTGCTTGTGTGCATGTCATGAGTCCCAAGATAAAATGTATTTCCTTCTGTGAATTACAGTACAAAAAGTTTAAACAGAATTTTCCTGGAGAAACACCCCCATATAAGCACAGTGAGACATTTACAGGGGTGTTCACTGAAACATTTTTCCTAACCATGAGTAATGGTAAATAATTAGAAGTCCTTCAATTAAAAATGGGTAAATAATTCATAGTACTCTTATATAACAAAACACTACAATAGTCAAAATAAATGAACTCGCTCCTCATGAATCACTATGCAAAATTTCACAATATAACATCGGGCACAAAAAGCAAGTTGAAAAAGTACATCTGTAAAATTTATGCAATAGAAGAACAAAATAATATTATAGACCTTTATAGCTATATGGAGTGGAGGTATAGAAACATACATGGTAAGGATACACACATGCTGCAGGACCCTAATTACCTCTAGCCTGGTTGTCTTTACATGGTTAAGGAGAGCAGATTATGATTAGAATAATGAGGAATCAGCTGTAAGTACAAAATTATATTTCTTTCCAAAAGAGGGATATGAAACAAATCTGATGATATTGCATTGGTATACCTGAGTGTTTGCAATGTCTCAGAAGTAATTTCTTAATCAAATTAGGTGAACTGGCTTAAGGAAGTGTTCTGTGCCAACAGGAGTATTACAAGTAATTATAACCATAGCATCTGTATTTAAATGAACTAATAATGCAAAAGAAAAACTGGTATCTCCCCAAACACATTCAACATATGCCCACAGTTGTTACTGGTGTATCAAGATGGAATAACTTTATATTGAACAGAAAAAAAAAATAAGATATTGGAAAGAACTTCTCAACTGCGAATTTCAGACTTTAGAGTTTTAGAAACAGATGGTGATCCACTAAATTTCAGACTCGTACACGTTCTCTTAGCTAGAGGTCAGTTAAAATGACCAGCTTTTTCCTGAGGTTCTTCATATATTTGTGTGATGCTCACTGCAGAAATATTTAAGTAGTGATAAAAGTGCTAAGAATGGGAAAACAGCTTCAATGCACATTGTCAGCTGTGGTTTTTGCTAAATACTTAACTTTCCTTAGGCCAAAATGTTTGCCACATGAATGATTCCAGTTACAACTGCAGACTACTCAAAAAGTGGTTCCAAGTGCCATGAAAATCACACTTTAGCAGAAATTGGCATGTTTCAAACCACCACTGAATGTAAGGGCCAAAGGTTCTTTTTAAATTAACTATTAGTATTTTTACACAAATTCTATACCTACAGGATACGAGGAAAATGAGCAAACTTATAAACTGGTTTTCACATTCTATGACAAGCTCAGTAAGAAAGTGGAAACACATGCCCCCATACCATCATTTAACCATGAATACTCTATTTTAAAAATGTAAAATGTAATTAATTATTTATCAGAAGATCACCCAGACTAATAAGACTAACATTCTGCCAAATAGTTATATAAACTCAAGTGATCAGTTGAGCTCTTTGGCATACCCTGTGGTGGCTAAACTTTGAAGGGGACCCCAGTGAGTCAAATCTTTACATAACACACTCCCCTTGAGTGTGTGGGCAGGATCTGAGGCTTACCTCCAGCCAACAGAAAATGACAAAGGTAGTGGAACAGCCACTCTGGGCTTACATAAGACTGTATCTTAGCAGCTGGTAGCAAGAGCTTCTCCTACTGGCTTAAAGGAATAAAGTTCCACATTTCAAGGTGGTTTAGGGGTGAGGGGGTTTACAGCAGACCTGTAGAAGGACCATTTGGGGAGGAACTGTAGTGTCAAGTAGGAGGAGAGGGCCCTCAGGATAGCTAGTCACCAATGGGGACCTCCATCCTACAGTCACAAGGAATTCGGCCCCAGATCCTAAGAGCTTGGGCAAGGATTCTGAGTTCCAGAAAGGAACACAGCCCTGTCCATATGTCGAGTGCAATCTTGTGAGAAGATGAGAAAAAGAACGGGTTGGGCTGTGCCTAGACTAGTCCACCAGACTGTGAGATCTGAAATGTATACTGTACTAAGCACCTAAGTTTGGGTAATCTGTTATGTAGCGACAGACAACTAAAACAATTCGCCAACTGTGAAGAAGCTGCATTGTCAGAAGTTCCCAATTTTGAGTGTGCTTGAGACTTACCCAAGACTTTTTTTTTTTCCTTTTTAAACAAATACATAATTCTGTACCTCAAAGCAATTGCTTGATCAGAATTTTGAGAGAAGGGGCTGAGATATACTAATTTTTTAAAGATTTCCAGGTGATTCTGAGGACACCGGTCTGATCCTTGAGATCCTTTCTAGTTATAAATATGTTTACAAATGGCATTTGGCATCCAAAGGTTGATACGCTTACTTCCTCTCATTTTCTTGTATAGTAAAATCACACATGATATTTGCTGTAGCTCCAGAGACCAACTTTTAAAACATGGAAACAGCTGTGATTGATACATATATCTATCTTTGGCCATCTTCCAAGCCAATATGTCATCAACCAGTGTGTGGACATTTACTTTCCTTCTTAAAAGAGAGAAAGAAGAACAGAAAGATAGAGAGAGAGGCACAGATACACACGCACACATTTTAAATGACCTACACGCCCAAAGTGACTATAAATGAGGCTTGTTTGGGGTAGGGGTGGGAACAGGCACATCTTACTACTTTCTTTCCTCTCATTGTTTCTAAAACCAGAACTTCTCCTTCCATCCCAGCTCCTGCTGGGCAAAAACCTCCTATTTCCTACTGCCTATTTTTTTGTACCCATACCTAGCAAAGCTCTGTTGCTCGCCATCATCAATCTATAATGAGAGAGGAAAATACAGGTAAGAGAGGAGAAACTAAACCTCGGAGAACTCTCAGCTATAAATTAAAGTTCGATCTTACTTATATTTTAAAAGCAATGGCCCCATGGAATAAAGACGAGGGCGTTTTTCCTCCCTCTATTCACTTCTAATTTATATTGTCCCAAGTCAAGGTACTGTGAAGGAAAGTTGTAGAAGCTGAGGGGCTAGAGGAATTGATTTTTGGTTTTTGTCTTCAAAAAAGAGGAGTAACAGGAACAGACAGAGTATCAGATAGTAGCTTAGAAGTCCATGTGCCTCAGTTTTGATCCTTGGTTTAACGTGTTAACCTCTATACCTCTGGTTCAAGGCCCTATGGTTGCTGAGTCTCTAAGGGCAACTATAAATCCTGAATAAGCGGTTCATTCTGGGTTGCCCTCTTTTCAAATGGGGTCAAACTACTTTCTTGGCAGATTTCCTTTAAGATGATTTATTATATTTCTGAAAAAAAAATGAATGAATGAATGAACAGACCCCTTTCTCCTCTTCTTCTAACCATCCCCATGCAGAATTTGTGAAATCCATTAATCATATACTGGGTTTGAATGAGTTTTCAGGACTTCAGAAAGCAGCCTGCTGAAAGTTTAAGCAGACGTTTCCTTTTATTAATGCAACGATGAACCAACAACGTTGAAAAAGGAGAAGCAAATATTTTACGATCTCATCTTCAAAGTCAAAGAATTCTCAGAGATTTATTTTTTTCCTGCTTTTAAATTTCAGGTCAGTGGGACTGGGTTCAGGAACCCTCACATAGCACATGTTTCAAACAGAGTGTCATGGTACTACAGTCTGTTCCCTTCTCTCTTTCCCGCACTACCCTTCACCCCCACCCCAAGTCCCATAATGTTTGGTTGAAGCTGCCTTTGGAACAAAGATTGACTTTTAATACACACTTGCGTGCATCCCAATAAATAACATAGTTTATTGTGTTTCAATTAGTCTCTTATTCTCAAAAACTCTAACAATAATTTCAGATGTGGTCTCCTCACATTTCAAATTCTGACAGAGCTATGCCACTTGGCACTTTGATCACTTATTACTTGTGGTTTTCTTTTCTTTTCTTTTATATTTATGTTTAATCTGAATCTCTGCTGACTAAACTTCTTTTCTAACTATGATACAAACTCTAATATCTCTCCCCAGGATACTGTCTCTTACCATTGAACTAATTATAGGAGCAGTGGATATAATATCTCTTCTTTTATAATAAACCCAACCAACCGCACCATATTCCTATTGCCACTAGAACATTTAATTCCCTTGATGATAGCTTTAATTGTTGCTAAGAACAGTATTTTTTCCAGGGCTCTTCACTTTTCGTCACCAACAATAAGATGTGTTTATTTTCCTTTTCAAGAGCAACTTCTTCCCCAGGCGGGAGAAAAAAAGTTACTTCGAAACCACATAAAATGTACTGAGCATTCAATCTTAGGAGTGGAGAACAATATGCTAAATTGAGACATGAAATCTGGAGTATATAACCACCTACACTAGATATGGGTTTTCCCCTCACATTTCAGGGTCCCCTCAGCCACACTGAAAATAAGTACTTTCTAAAAAAAAAAAGACAACATTTCTCCCCTTTGCGATTGTATGTAACTGATCTAATTGACACATTTTAAATCCCTGAGAGTGCAATGCAGACTTGTCTCCCTTAACATGTGCTCATGCAAATGATGAACACTGGTAGGAAGAATGTTTCTAAAGAAGATCACATTTGCATCTAACTGATTCAAGCATCATATTTGATGTGGCTACATGGAAGGTATTCTTGCATAAAGTAGGGACTTTTTGGAAACCTTGATCATTTTTTTTTTTTTGCCCATTTCCTGCAGCATAATATCAATTCTGCTTTTCAGAAACAAAACAAAACAAAATATGCATATGTTTTAAACCCATCAGCATCAAAATCACAGGATATAGGGAAAGCAGGAAATATGCCAACATCTCATTGGTCAATTTGGTTGCTTACTTTCATGAACCTTAGTCTACCCATGTACAATCTGGAAATTGAATTAGACCAGAGATGAGAAACGATTTTTGTTAGCACTGACTCAGGGCAGAAATGTGCATGGGCTTGTATTTGGAAGAAATTGTGTATATCTATACCTATACCTACACAGACATCTATACCCACCTGTACCGATTTCTACAGCCATCTTCATTTATTTATATTGGCATCTTTAGGAAACGTAACATCTATAACTGTGATGGATAGTTATTTTATTATTTCTAATTTCTTGAAGGCTTTTTTAGCAAAGAAAAATTCAGAAAATGTATTAATAGTCTTTGAAATAACATCTAGGAATAATAATAATTAGAGAAGGGTTTAAATTAGGGGATCTAATTTCATATTAGAGTTTAGCCACACAAATAGGATTTTGAAAATTCTGATTAAGGAATTGGTAAGCAGGTGGAGAAATATTGCTTCTACCATTTCAGCTCCTACTACTCTTGGCCTCATACACTTCATTGCAGCAATATTGGCCTTTGCTCTGTTTTTGTAACATACAAATTAATTTCTGCCTCAGGATCTTTGCATTCTCCTCTTTCAGAAACTTTGACCCAATACCACTGAATAGCTCATTTGTTCATTCTTCTCTTTACTCAGTGTATAATCCCTATCTCTAAGAGAAATCCCTACCTTCTTATATACTCCACGCTTGTTTATAACAGTGCCCTATTTTATTTTCTTATAGGACTCATCACTAACTAAAATAAAGTACATTAATTGTCTGTTTCTGTTCAAGAATGTAAATTTTTTAAGGACAGATACTTTGTCTTATTCACATCTCCAGCACAGAGCAGGTGTTCATTAAATTTTGGTTGAATGAAGAAATATGTTTTTTTCTTGTCTTTCAGATGATGTCTTAGACCAAGTTGTAAGGCAAGGTAAGTCATTAGTTGCTCATCACTGAAATATGTGTTTCTAAAATGATAACTGATAATGTTAATAACAACTAGTACTATACTTAGCATATTTGCTATCACACTGATTTCCCCACTGAAAGTGGCATTATAGCCAACTCTACTTTGAGGATGAATTCTTGCCATGTCATGTGATTTTAGATCAGCTCCAGGATTTTGATGGGAAAGCTATTTTTAACATCCCAGATTGGAAATGCCCACATTGCACTGTTTTACCGGGAATACAGACCACCCTCAATATCGCTTAACGATGGATTTCTAATCTCATTCTTAGGGTTCTTATATTTGTGAAAGGAAGCTAACATCAAATAATGCGAGAAAAAATTAAGCCTGCTTTTTGTTAGAGGAATAAATCTCAGAAAAAAACATATTTTCATAAAAAAAATAGCCAGTTTACAGTAGAGTGGTCAGGATTAGTAATACTTAAAACAGTACTCAGAGGCTCTGACTTTCTCACCTCACACAGTTTCCTGGCCATTTAGACAATTCACTTCCTATCTGAGCTCAGAAATAGTATTTATGCCTCAATGGAGGCATAAATAGAAAGCTATTTATGGACCTCTCAGAAAATCAGAGTCAGAACATTACCAAGCTTATTGTTTGAAAAAACTATTAAAGAATAATGGACATACAATATTTATTAATTTCAGGTGTAAGCTATGGTGAATCGATACTCATATACATTACAAAATGGTCACCACCGTAAGTCTAACTGCCCCCTGCCACCACAAAAGTCGTTACAATATTAGTGACTATATTCTCTCAGCTGTACATTATGTCCCCATGATGTATTTTAATACTTAGTTATTTTTTTTTGCTTTGTTATAATAGGTACATCTAAAACATGACACTCAAGTGTTACTCTGTGTTACAGAAAAGATACTAAGATTTTCTATTATTTACATTAAACAAGCAAACACCTTTAAAAAAATAAAAGATAAATAAATAATATAAAATTATTTATAAATATATATAATATAATGTTTATATTTTATATTTTATGAAAATGTATTTTTATACTTTATAAAAAACAAATAAATAAATAAAACCCAAAATAACATAAAACAAACCAAATTATTCCTTTTTGACATTCCCCTAGCCAAAGGGGACACTGTGTCCTCTTCCAAATGACCAAGACCCCTGTCAGGGGTTACACGCTATGAAGACATCCTCTGATTAGAAATACCAGCTCTGGTTGGAATCACAGGGGCAATGGAGAAGGGACAATGGAGGAGGGGGTCCAGACTTGGGCAGGGGATTCCTACAGCTTCTGGCCAGCTGCCCTCAGACCCTTGCTGCCTTTTGTCATCCTTGCGTGGACAGCTTGGTTGGAGGTGCTGTGGGAGCTGTCCACCCACCCAGGACTTTAGGGTGGGTTCAGATGGCTATGGCAGGTCAATACTCCAGGAACACCTTTTTTTTTTTTTTTGCAACTTCAAAGATTTTATTAACATGAGGTTTTTGTTTGTTTGTTTTTAAGATTTCATTTATTTATTTGACAGACAGAGATCACAAGTAGGCAGAGAGGCAGGCAGAGAGAGAAGAGAAAGCAGGCTCTCCACGGAGCAGAGAGCCCGATGCGGGGCTCGATCCCAGGACCCTGGAATTGTGACCTGAGCTGAAGGCAGAGGCTTTAACCCACTGAGCCACCCAGATGTCCCTAACATGAGTTTTTAAAAACAAGCATCCTGGGGCATCTGGGTGGCTCAGTGGATTAAGCCTCTGCCTTAGGCTCAGGTCGTGATCCCACATCAGGCTCCCTGCTCAAAGGGAGTCTGCTTCTCCCTCTCCTCCCCACCTCTGCTCTCTCTCTCTCTCTCTCTCAAATAAATAAAATCGTTAAAACAAATAAATAAAAACAGGCATCCATACCAGTGTGGGGGTGAGGGTGGGAGAAGAGGGGAGGAGAAGGGGGGTGAGAGGAGGGTGGGGCAGGGTAGGGGGAGGAATTCTGCTCTGTTGGTAATCAAGCTCTGGCTTCATCCCATCATGGATTTCACAGTCCCCCAGAGACACATGGTCCTTAAAAATCTTGCCCCACTTCTTCAGGATGATCTTGTTTTAAGGGGTACCAGTTGGTTGTGACCAGCTTCGATGGTGCCATCAGTGTTGCATTTAACATGGACCGTCTTACCTAGCTAGTTCTTGCAAACAACCTCCATCATCCTGTCTGGAGCTCAAAACACCTGGAACCTGTGGCTGCCACAAGCTCCTCCTTCAAGGGCCAAGCCCAGGTCAGAGTGGACTCCAAGGGCTAGAAGCAGACCTTTAATCCAATTCACCTACTTTACCCACCCCACATATTCCCAATTGACAACCATCAGTTTGTGCTTTGTAAATATGAGTCTGTTTTATTTTGGGTTTGCTTTGTTTTTAAATATCATATATACATGAACTTCTACAATATTTGTCTTTCTTTGACTTATTTCACTCAGCATGATAGATTCTAGGCCTACCCATGTTGTCACACATGGCAAGATTTCATTCTTTTTTTTATGACGATTCTTCCATTATACCCCATCTTCTTTATCAGTTAAACTATCCATAAACACTGAATCGGCTTCCATTTCTTGGCTCTTGTAAATAACGCTATAATGAACATAGAAGTACTTCTATCTTTTCAAATTTGTTTTTATTTTCTTTGGATACTTAAATGGCCAAATTGGCCGTTCTATTATTTTTTTTAATATTTATTTATTTATTTGAGAGAGAGAAAGAGTGCAAGTGAATGAGGAAGGCAGAAGTAGGGGAAAGAGAGAGAATCCTCAAGCAGGCTCCTCTCTCAGTGTGGAGCAGGACACTGGGCTTAATCCCAGGACCCTGGAGATCATCACCTGAACTGAAACCAAGATTTGGCCACTTAACCAACTGAGCCATGCAGGCACCCCTGGTAGTTCTATTTTTAATTTTTTTTAGGAAACTTCCATAGTGTTTTCCATAATGGCTGCACCAATTTACATTCCCTCCAACAGTGCACCAGGGTTTCCTTTCCTCCACATCCTGGCCAATACTTGTCATTTCTTGTCTTTTTCATACATTACTAACCATTCTAACAGATGTAAAGTGACACCTCATTGTGGTTTTGGTTTGCATGTCCCTGATAATTAGGGAAATGCATGTAGCTATTTTCATGTAGCTGTTGGCCCTCTGTACATCTTTCTTTGGAAAATGTCTATTCAGATCCTTTGCCCATTTTTTTAAACCAAATTGTTTTTTTTTTTTTTTTGATATTCAGTTGTATTCAAGCATACTCCTAAAAAAACAAAAAAAAAAAAAAAAAAAAAAACCCAAAACAAAAAACCCACCAGTAGCAAAAACAAAGACCCTGATTATATATATTATTTAATGGAGCTGTGCATGATTTGTTGTCTTGCTAAAGGCCTATTTTGTAGTCAAGTCATCCAAGTGAATTATAGTGGTAGGAACATACCCTTCCGACATAATCAATTTAACTTCAGGCAAAATGTTGGGATCAAATTCAAAATATATGGGTGTGGGTAACAATTCTCATGACTAATCACCTAATTAATGCATTTTGCCTTTGTTTACCAAGAATATTTATATGCTAATTAAGTCAGATGTACTGACTGGTCATTAAATGTACCACTGATGAGATTTTAATAATAATAACTAAAACTGAAATCTTATTCTACAGGTTAAAGTTTTTTTTTTTTTTTTTTTTTTTGACAGGGAGAGAGATCACCAGTAGGCAGAGCAGCAGGCAGAGAAAGGGGGAAGCAGGCTCCCCACTGAGCAGAGAGCTGGATGCAGGGCTCCATCCCAGGACCCTGAGATCATGACGTGAGCTGAAAGCAGAGACTTAACCCACTGAGCCACCCAGGCACCCCTTATTCTACAGGTGAAATGACCATCTCACACCACAATTTCAGCAGTTTATCAACTACCTGGGTGAAGGTAATCTTCTTTTTTTTCTCCCCCCAAATCAGTTTTTACTGAATTCTGGAGTTGTGAAGTAACTTACCCAACATCAGATTTAAAAAGTTGTAGACTGGGTCTCCAACCTAGATTCTGGTCCTTTATTCTTTTTCTCCCCCTAAATTAGTTTTTACTGAATTCCAGAGTTGTGAAGTAATTTACCCAACATCAGATTTAAAATGTAGTAGACTGGGTCTCCAACCTAGATTCTGGTCCTTTAAGTAAGTTTCCAAACTTACTTCTAAGATAAGCATCCCTCTTTCAAAGGAAAGTTTAAGCACAAGTTCAACATATAACAGAGATAAATATGCACCCACTACTATCAGTTATGAAAGATGCCAGACAACACACCTGGCCCTTCAACTCCTTCCTCCACTGAAGTGACTGAAGGAGCTCTGAAGAAAACACTTAACACATTGCATGGTTTGGAATCCAATGATGCATATATAGATAGAGACTGAAGCTTGCAAGGAAAGGGATTAATGATAATGACCAAGTCATCAGTATTGGTTATGGACTCTTTGCATTCATTGTATGTTCATTAACTATGGCTTTCTTAAGTATAAGTTGATGGGTTCTTCCCTCTCTGTTTCACCAGTTACTTCAACACTCAGTCATCATCCAGGCCTCTGTAAGGCATGGCCTCTGCACATCTCCAATGTCACATAAACTAGAATGCAGTACTTCTAATGCTCTTAATTGCAGCAACAGCTCTGAGCCCATTGGTGATTCTTCCACCAGAAGGAAGGAAACAAAAGTGTAAGTATGTCTTTTTAGAATATCTGTGAAATTAGCTCTACCTGATTTGACTTTATTATTAACTCCAAGATGATCTGAAGTTAGACTAATGTCAAGACTAATGTCGAGTTTTGATATTGTGGGATAAGCACTGAGATTGGAGTTGGATCATTCATTTCCAATCAAATATGACCCACCTCCCTTGTGACCTGTGAGTCTTTGTGAAAGTCATTCTTTTTAGTTTCGGTCACTTCATACTTAAAAAAAAGAAAAAAATATATCATAACAGTGAAGCCCAATTATGTTTTTTTAAAGGATGGTATTCAAAATATGCAGCAACTAGAATGTCAAGTACATTGTCCAATCAGAATGGATGCTGACAGCAAACACTGAAGTGGCCCAGGCATATAGTAGCCGTGGCAGAATCCACCAGATCAGATGGCATAGTAAACATGGAAATGCTTTGTTAACTATGAAGTTTACCTAAGGTTAGGTGTAATTATAATACTGGTTTATAAGTTCTGTACATTCTTGCTTACTTATAATATTTCAAACCATGATGTTCTCCATGAACTTCAGTGCTACAAGTATTTAAAAAGACAAAGACGATGGTGATTATGATGGTTATTTAATTTTTTACCAGAATTCTAAAGGATGGGTTTCATTATTATCTCTGTTTTACAGATGAGATCCTTGAGCCTCCATAAGTTTAATTCATATGCCTGACCTTACCCAGCTAATCACCTGCAGAACCAGAATTCAAACCCAAGTGTGTCAAAACCAAGCCTGTGTCATAACCTGGGTAGTTGAAGTGTGATTTTTACCAAGAATTCACAGTAAATTTCTCAAAGTCATAACATGCTTAAATAAGACTTCCATTTCCTGTTACTTCTCAACTGGAGTCACTGGTAAGGTGGGTTTATTCTATATTTAATGGAGCTTCAAGATCCCTCACTTACACCATCATCTGCCAGCGCTGAGAGTTACTTAGGAGTCCTAGAGGATTCTGGGTGGGGAGGGAAAGCTAGGTTGCACACAGAAGCAAATCTACACAAGTATTACTGGGAAGTGGTGCACAAAGAACTCAGAAGAAAAGACTCTAAATCTCTAAAATTTCAGAATTTTCTTGGGATTTCTCTTATTTGAAATCATGATTTATTTTGTCCCCAGTTGTGTTCTCATACTTTACTTATTTGTTTTCTCCTTAAAGAAAGTCTTTACATTAAAAAAATAAATAAATAAAAATAAAAATAAAATAAAAAAATTTAAAAAATAAATTAAATTAAAAAAAAAAAAAAGAACGTCTTTACAAATGTATGACCTGTGAGTCCCAAAAAAACCAGTTCTGCTTTGGTCATGGTGTTAAATTAGGATGAATATAGTAGATACCTGGGAAACCAGCTAAGCCCAGTTTTCTCATTCTTAGCTCTTCCTACTCACACTTCAGAGCCAACATAGCAGCAATTTCTGATTTTCTAAGTCTACATTAGTTGCCCTTTCTGCCATCTCCCTAGTATCAATGGCTTCCCCTATTATAACATTTTTAGAATTTATCATATGTTACTCCCAGTTACATGTACCTCAAAGACAGGCTGTGTCTGACTTGGTCACCATTTTATCTTTAATGCCAAGATCAGCACCTGACACAAGGAAGCTACGTAAGAACTCAATGAATAACTACTGAATAAGCAATTTTTTTCCTTCCTTAGATATATACATGTAGTTTCTGAATGTCCCATATACCTTGTTGAAAAACAGAATTTTTTTCACCCCAAATTTTTCAATTTTTTAAAGATTTAATTTATGTGAGAGGGAGAGAACAAGAGAGAATGTGGGCCAGCGGAGGGGCAAAGGGAGAGGGAGAAACAGATTCTGAGCTGAGTAGGGAGCCCAAAGCCAGGCTCCATCCCAGGATCCCAGGATCATGACTAGAGCTAAAGGCAGACACTTAACTGACTGAGCCACCCAGGGGCCCCTGCCCTAAAAATTTCTATAGCTGAACACCTTTACTCAGGACTCCGTCCAAACCTTTGAATTTAAAGACAAGTGCAGAGAGGAAATTCAAACACTTCATGTGAACAGTCAAAGCAACAGAAAAAGACAACTTTAAAATATAGTAACATGGATTTAGATGTTACTGAAAACAACCCCCCCCCACCAATCTCACCAACCCAGACAAATCCCACAACTCACTAGACACATCTACAAAAAAATGAACATGTCTACAAAATGTTCCTGTGAAACAGAATGCATTTCCTGAAGAACAAAATGTAATTTATAGAGACCTTTTCTTTTATGACAACTCCCTTGTGTCAGGAATTCAAAGTAGGCCAAATGACCACAAAAACTTGTGTCAGGAATTCAAGTAGATCAAATGGCCAACTGGAAGATGAAGATTGAATAATCTTAACTTTTTGGCTCTTCTTAAGGGAGTAGCATAAATCTTTTAGGGCAGGTTGCAAGACAGTTTGATATGTTTCAGTAGTTGCTTCATACCTCTCTGGGTTCTTCTGAATCAATACTTGTCCAATTTTTGTCTTTGGTTTCATAGAATCATAAAATCATAGAAAGCAGAGTAGGATGGAACCCTGGCGGTTAGCTAATTTAACTTTTCACACTACAAATGCCTTCCAAGGAGTCCCCAAAACTAGCAAGGGAATGTCCTGTGGGAGACTTCCAGATTTGGAGCATCTCCAACTATTGGAAAGAGTGTTTACTTTGTCTTATTCTATTCTGTTTCTTCCAAATTTCATCAATACCTGCCTTCCGAGAATTGACTTCTGCTAGGGATTGTTTTACCTTCTGAAGCAACCCAAGATAAAAATATTCCTCTTTGTTACCCGATGATATATCAGCATTAATATTCCTCTTTGCTACATGATGATATATCAGACCTCTTTTCAACATTTCTTCTGGCTACATTCATCAATTTGGAGCCAGGTTCACATGGCTTCCAGACTGGTTATCTTGACCAATTTTGGCTGAATACACCCTAGACAAAATTGTTGGGTAGGATTACTCACACACAGGATGGACTAGGAGCTAATAGTCCAGATAATTAACAAATTTTAGGGGAATTACGTTACCAAAACAATCTCAAGCCTATGACTCAATCCTAAAAACATTCTGTTTTCTTGATATCTTACCAAAAGCTATAGCTCCTCAAGAAGGGCTTATTTTCTCATTCCTCCCCTCAAATGTAGATATGGAGATTAATAGATAATGAAGACCTTCTGGAGACAGAACCAGAACAAAGAGCTTTCACTGTTTCTATCCAGCAGATTTGATGATTGTAATCCACCCACGACTACCCTTGAGTTGACACTCTTTTTCTGAAAAGAGAATTTTCATGTACTTCCTTCTTTACTTTTTATATATTATATTTGTTAATATTGAATAACTAACCTTTTTAGTATATTAGTCTTCAGATCACATAAAATTTACCCAAATATATAGGAAAGGACTGTCCATCACTCTGATTTCCTTGATGATTTGTGGATACAGTAAATGGATAAAATTTTGAGGTGTAGAGAGGAAGGGCATGCATAAATATCTGGGAAGCAAATGTGTAGATTACAGTATGTTCTGTTTATGGCTTACCCAAGAATCTATTTTCTCATATCCCTTAATAACCAAACCAATAACTTTGGCAGTGTTTTGCTGTCCAGTTAAAGAAAAAACAAAAACGCAATGCACATTTTACAGCCTTTGTGCACCAAAATGTGTCCACATGATTGAGTTTTGGACTAAGAGATGTGGAGTTGTCATGTGGGATTTCAAAGACATGCCTTTAAAGGGAGAAATGATATACTTCTTTATGGTTTGACCAGTTAGTTTTCTGAAGTACAGATCTGATATCTGGACCTTCACCTCTTATTTTACATAATGAGAGTAAGTCACACAACCCAAAAATAGTGGACAGAGAGTTGGAAGTAGCCTGGTCTCTGATGTTATCATGGAGTTATCATGGAGTTGCCAAGCAAACTGAAAGATATCAATGCCTACATGTCCTTATGGAGAAGGATAAAATTGTGAGCTATAAGTCATTATCTTGGGGGAGGGGTAGGTTATGCTAATCCCAAAGAGTTCAATTCCTCACATGGTACTTCCCAAATGTTCTAAATAACCTTCCATTGTATTTCTGGAGGATTATATCCTTTTCACCTACAAGATCAACAACGATTTTAAAAGGTTTTAATTGGTAGGTATTCCATTTCTTTTCATTTAAGTAAGCATATTCTAAACAAACTTATACCAACTATATTACTGATGTATCATGTTTCATTATTTTTCATAAATTGCATATTAATTAGCACTGGTTATGCTTATAGTTCACATACTTAGTGGTGAATGAATACGGGTCTAGAATACACAATTTCACTTAAATTTTAAATATGTAATAAATAATGATGAAGGAAAACACTCTCATCTCATGCTCCCGAAAAGTATATAAAATCACAAGCTAATAACTGAATTTGGGGCTATTAACGTTTTGGTTATTTGACTGTCTGGTTCCTTCCATTTACATAACCTAGTAAATATACCATTTTTAAGTATCTGAATTTTGTTTTTCCTTAAGAAATCAAAAGGGTTTATGTTGGTTAGTTCTATTTCCTGAAATCTACGATAAGAGAAAATGGCAAGAAGCAGAAAAACATTTGTAATTCCAGTTTCTTCTTTCATATAAAACATTTTATGATCAATGTTCAAGAAATAGGGTTTAATATCTCCAAAACAGTTTTTATACTAATATGTTTCTTTTGAAGACCAGAAGGGCTAACTTTAAGAGCAGTGTAAGTATGGGAGCAAAGCTCAGTCCACAAGCTTATTTCTAATATTACCCCATTCTGTGTTCTTGAGTAACTCTCTAGTAACCCATTACTGGACCTCATTTTGCTAAACCACAAAAATGGGGGCATTTATATATAATTGCTTATTTTAAATTAAATCTAAAGTCCAAAACCATGCTTTGAAGTAGAAATCATGAGCCACATGTGTAATTTTAAATTTTCTTTAAAAAAAAAATAAAGATTTTATTTATTTATTTGAGAGAGAATGAGTGAAAAAGACAGTGGGGGAGGAGGGTGAAGGGCAAGGAAGAAGAAGCAGACTTCCTGCTGAGCAGGGAGCCTGATATGTGTGGTCCGGGCTCCAGGACCCTGAGATAATGACCTTGAGCAGAAGGCAGACACTAAATCAACTGAGCCACCCACCCAGGCATTCCCCAACCCTCTTTCTCTCTCTTTTTCTTAAAGATTTCATAATTACAAATTTTCTTATAGCCACATTAAGGATAAAAACTAATAGTTGTAATCCATTTTAGTTATATATTTTACTTAGCCCAACATCCCCAAAATAGTATCATTTTAGCACATAGTCATTATAAAATAATTGAGACATTTTAAATTCTAATATTTTTAAAATATAATAGACATGGGTGGCTCAGATGGTTAAGTGTCTGCCTTCGGCTCAGGTCATGATCCCAGCGTCCTGGGATCAAGCCTCACATAGAGCCCCACATCGGGCTCCTGGCTCAGCAGGGAGTCTGCTTCTCCCTCTCCCTCTGCCTCTCCCCCTGCTCATGCTCTCTTTCTATCTCTCTCTGTATCTCTGTCTCAAATACATAAATAAATTTTAAAAATCCTTTAAAAACTGTTAAAAATAAAATATAATAGGCAAAAAAATTAAAAGATAAAATATAATGAGCAGTTTACACTTGCAGGGCATCTCAGTTTGAAGAAGCCATATTTCAAGTGTTCAATAGCCACATGAGCCCTGTTGCCACAGTTTTGGACTGAATAGGTCTAATATAATCTAGGCACTGACCTCTGGATCTATGAAAATCATTCACATTTTTGTGTTGAGTAGGGAGAGGTCGATAAGAAACAACGGCTGGAGGGTGCCTGTGTGGCTCAGTTGGTTAAGCAACTGCCTTCATCTTGGGTCATGATCCTGGAGTCCCAGGGTTGAGTCCCACATCGGGCTCCCAGCTTCATGGGGAGTCTGCTTCTCCCTCTGACCTTCTACCCTCTCATGTTCTCTCTCTATCTCTCTCTCTCTTTCAAATAAATAAATTAAATCTTAATAAATAAATAAATAAGTCTCAATAAGTCTATATAAAATAAATAAATAAATAAAAATCTTTAAATAAATAAATAAATAAAATCTTAAAAAAAAAAAAGAAAAAGAACCAACTGCTAGAAATCTCAAGTGTTGCCTCCCCAAGCTCTCAGAGCAGCCTACCAGAGGAGATAATGAAATCATTTAATAGCCAGTAGATCATGAACCCTGAGAAATCCAAATAGACACTGGCCCCTTCAGAATCGACATCATTCAAAACAACCAGTCAAGAGAACATGAATGCAGGTTGGCTCTAAGCCATGGCTGTGTATATGCTCAAACAAAACAAAACAAGACAAAATAAAACAAGTGTTATTAGTGAATCCTTTGATAACTATCTGCCCCAGCATATCACACTCTCCTTGTAAAAGGGCCCTATCTGTTTGGATTCATTGTAACCCAGTAAGTTATACAGTGAAGGGAACAGGTAATATGGTGCTTCTCATCCTATATGAGAAGTCTTCAGACTGGCAGTCTTGCAGTAAGGCAGGGTGTGAAGACTTATCTGCATGGGATTTTGTATCCATTTGAGAATAACCTAATTGTCTTGCTTGAAGAATTGGGAAGGGGCAAATGAAATTAGGAATTGAGTCTAAAAGCACTTCACTATGGCATCACTGGGCACAGGCTAAGATATTGAATAAATACTTACTAAGGGGATAAATGAATGAATATCTTCTCTGGGAACATTACTTCATAAATCTTTATCAAATGTGGTTCTTACTAGGTGCCTTACACGAAGAGCCCCGGCATTAAGGAATACTTAGCCACCATGTAACATCTTTTACCTAATGGTATCTCGTTTATATATTCTTTCATGACTGACTACTGATAAAGTCACAAATCCATCTTCTCATAATTGAGTGATCAACAAATATTTCAGATATTCTGTACAGAATGGAGCACTAGCTGGTTTGTTGGCAGTTCCTTGCATCTAAAGGTACAAAATACCATGGAAGAGAGTAAAATTGATGGAATTGTGTCAAATCCGGGAAATCAAGAATGGCGAGACTCAATGTGAGAAGTAACATTGGCCGAGAACAGTACTAGCAGGTGACATATATAAAGATAATGCAAGAAAGGCCTTTCTAGCCCTGGTCTTCCTCTTCCTTACGTTGTTTCATGCTACTGCAGTGCAGGAAAGAACCAAATGCTTGATACAATGGGGTGAAATTAGGGCAACACTGTCCTCATGCTAGAAAGCACTGCACAGCAAAGGTACAGGTACACTAGGCATTACCTTTGCATTCTATATCTCCCTCCCCCAACACACACAAAACTGTGCCACCAAAATATTGAAGGAACATCCCTATTATTTAAAGGTTCTTTTTGTTGTTGTATGGTGTTGTGTTTTTTTGTTTGTGTTTGTGTTTTTGTTGTTTTGGGGGTTTTTTATATAGAAACAAGGACTATTGCCTAAAATTCTTTATAGTGGGGTGTGTGGGTGGCTCAGTCATTAAGCGTCTGCCTTTGGCTTAGGTCGTGATACCAGCGTCCTGAGATCCAGCCCCTCTCCTGGCTCCCTGCTTGGCAGGAAGCCTGCTTCTCCCTCTCCTACTCCTCACTGTTTGTGTTCCCTCTCTCACTGTGTGTCTCTCTGTCAAATAAGTAAATAAAATGTTTCAAAAATAAATAAATAAAATACTTTATAGTATTATTTGTAAAATTAATACCAATTACTTATAGATATGGCTTTAGATTTGGCAACATGGCTGACAAAAAAACTTGAAAATTCTACAACAAACACTTGGAAGAGGTGGATAAAATACTGTCATTTAAAAATGAATAACTGACCCAAGGAAAAGATAAATTCTTAGGTTTTAGAAAATTAAAAAGAAGTGAATCATAGAGAAATAATTTATGTGTACTAATATTATAGCTGTTCCAGGTAAGTATGGAGGTTTTGGGGGTAAAGGGAAACAAAGCAGATAGGTATTAATGTTTATAAATACAAATGGGAAAATTCTTGGCTCTGCATGAGACAGTTTTGGGACTCTGCATATAGCTGCAACCCACAAGAGCTTCACCCTGAATTCAAAGAAAAGTTGAAAAATCTACCTATGGTACAGAAAACCAATAAGAAAACATGTCACAACTGAGACTTGGGAAAGGAAAGCATATATTCTGCTAAAATATTAGGCTTGATGTTCTATGTACTGAGTTTAAAATGTATCACTGGCCTTAGAATCCAAAATTAGCATAGATCTTTGCCAAGTCTAATGATATTGCTGGTAGAGCTCTTACTATAAGCATTGGCAAAGCTACACTGAAAAGATCTCCATAGATACAGTAAAAACAAGCTCAATATTTCAAAACACTTATACAATATTCCCTTCATGAATGAACATTTATCGGACATAGTAGGTAGAGTATAGGTAGAGTAAAATCAACGTATTTTAAAACTGAGAAAATAAGTGTAAAAAGACTACACAAAATGTATCTTTATAAATTTTATAGACATAAGGTAATTACATAAAAATAAAGGAAGGAATCAGATACTTTGGATATGGGACAAGAAAAGTTGAAAAATAATCAAACAGAACTACTAGGATTGAAAAAAGCACATAGAGGTGCCTAGGTGGCTTAGTCGGTTAAGCATCTGTCTCAGCACAGGTCATGATCCCAGGGTCTTGGGATCGAGCCCTGCACTGGGCTCCCTGCTCAACGGGGAGCCTGCTTCTCCCTCTCCCTCTGTCCCTTCTCCTGCTTGTGCTCTCTCTTCTCTCTCTCTCCTTCAAATAAATAAATAAAAGCTTTTTAAAAAAGCACATAGAAATTTAAAAAAAAAAGAAAGAAAACCTTAATGTATGCATTAAATGTTTAATTAGACACTATAGAAAGTAATGTTCATGAACTAAAGGGGCAACTGATGAAGTAATTTAAAATCCAGTCCCAAAAGGTAAATGTGTGAAACACATTAGAAGTAAAGTTAAGAAACTCAGAATTTGCAATGAGAAAAGCCAACATATGCCTAAAAAGAGTTTATAAATGGGGCTATAAGGAGGATTTGAGGAATGATAGTTAATGAATACATTTACCTACAACTGATGAGGGTCATAAATACCTAGAATAAGGAATGTAGAGAATCTTAGAAAGAAAAAAAAAGTTTAAATGTAAATAAAATTGTGTGCATATATGCATGTGTACACACACATACAGAGGGAAGACAGAAAGACAGAGAAAGAGAAAACACACTTTGTTTTCAGTCTTTTGCTAGGTCCTAGGGTAAAAAATAACCATAAAATGTGGTTCTTGGAGCACCTGGGTGGCTCAGTGGGTTAAAGCCTCTGCCTTCGGCTCAGGTCATGATCCCAGGGTCCTGGGATCGAGCCCCACATCAGACTCTCTGTTCAGCAGGGAGTCTGCTTCCCCTTCTCTCTCTGCCTGCCTCTCTGCCTACTTGTGATCTCTCTCTCTCTCTCTCTCTCTCTGTCAAATAAATAAATAAATAATCTTAAAAAAAAAAAATGTGGTTCTTGACCTTAGGATTTTAGACTATATTTGAACCAATTAACCTAACAGTCCAAAAAAAAAAAAAAAAAGAAAAGAAAAGAAAGAAAGAAAGAAAATAAATCCAAGGTGTAGAACTGTGAAGATCATATTCCAAAAATAAAACTACATCTATGTTTCCACAGGTCTTTCTAGCACCTGTTTTCAGTTTTATGATGTACTCTAACTTCCTAGATAACAGTGTTGTCATGTGATATAATAACAATATCTACCCTATAGGTTTGTTGTAAAAATAATAAAGTGATTAATACCAAGTTCTTAACACCTTGTTGCTTTTTATCCCTCATTTTTGTATCAGTCTGATGGCCCAGCACAATGCAAAGGTCCAGCACAATGCATGGTAATTGAGTAAAAAGTCAAATAAATGGAATGTAGAAAATTAGGGGAGCTGTGTTGTTTACAATACCTTTGCACTGAAGCACTCCTGGAGACATTGATTAATCTGTCTAGGGTGGCCCAGGCATTGAGTATGCTGTAATACTCTTCCAGGTGATTCCAATACAGAGCCAGGATGGAGAACTATGGAGCCACAGGAAAATGAGTATGGGCTGTAGAGGTCACATAAGCTTCCGGGCTGGGAAGAATGACTAGCCTTTGCCTACTTAGGGAAAGAAGAGGAATTTAAAGCTTTTTATTTGTTTATTTGTTTTGTTTTTGTTTGGGGTTTTTTGTTTTTGTTGTTTTTGTTTTTGTTTTTGTTTTGAGTCAGATACAATCCATCCTAGAAAGAGATGACTCTCCTTAGTTACGTGAATAGTTTGGGGGAAGTTGAGTTGAAATCAATGTTACAACCAGAGCTATTATAAGATACATATGCCATGTGAGTTGCATGGTGCCTGATGACTAGCTTTTATATCAACCCTCCAAGAAGTATCTCCATTTAAAGATAAGAAAATTGTGGGCTAGATCTTTTCCCACTTCAAGTGTGGTCCATGGACTGGCCACCTTGACATCACCTGGGAACCTTGAGAAAGGCAGGATCTCAAGTCCCACACCAAGCGTCCTGAATGAGAAACTACACTTTCCATAGTGAGTAAGACAAGTGATATTCATATTAAAGTTTGAGAAATAGTGAAGTAGATTAATCATTCACAACCTTGGGTGCTCACTGAAATCACCCTGAAACCTACATTTAAAAAAATCCTGATACCTAGGCTTTGGGGTTTTTCAAATCTACCTAACATGATTCTGATATGCTGCAGTTTGAGTATCACTGGGCTAGAGACTGCATATAATATGTCTAAGTTGCCATGCTAGCTGGTAAAGATAGAGCTGGGATTCAATCCAGAACTCCAGGGCCATTGTACCATGGCCCTTTCCTGAATTATACCTCTTAGACTCCAGAAATTTTCAAGTTCAAGTAAAAATAAAAATATCAACACATTATGCATATACATATACATTATCTTCTCAAGGAGTGTGTCCTGTTTCTGATAGTCATGATCATATTTTAAAATAACTGATATGTTCTTATTTCTACATTCAGCTGAGGGCTAAGTAAATATTATTGCTTAATAAATACTATTTGATTAATACACATTGCTATTCAAGCAATGAGATCTATACTAATTGCATCCAAGAAATACTTCTTCGCCCTTTAAAGCTAAAACTCAAATTGCACATCAGTATTAATTTATGAGAAATGTTAAACCTTGTCTTTCTTGCTGTGATTGATGCATGCAAATTATTTCACTTATCAAGACAAAGCCTGTCTATAATTTTATATTGAATGTGATAAAATAATGAGGGCTAAAACCTAAATTTCCTAATGTGTAAATGGCTTGAAAATAAGCTTCATATTTATTCATTAGCTGTTACAGTGACTGCATCCCAAGATTATTTTTTTGGTATAGAATTAAACTTTACAAACAACCAGAACATCTCACTTGATAGCTAATTCACAGGAAGATCATTATCTTATTATAATAAATACCTGGATAAACAATATTTAAATAAGCATAGTCCTGCTTTACAGATTTATTTTTTCTGAGGATGGTGTAATCATTATTGTTCCATTGTAATGCCTGGCAAAGGATAGAATGGGGTTTATGAAAAGAATCTGAATTACTTTTGTCAGTCATTCAGCAATGGATTTTCCTGTGCTGCGTTACAAACTCATTACCCCAGGATCAGGCTTTTAAATCTCAGAGCGAAAGGTAAAAGGAGCTAAGGTTAGATGTTATCACACAGACAGGCCTGCATTACATTTAAGTGAGTGGGACTGAATGCCCAACCGGAACATTTGCAAAAGTATTTGATTTGATAGGAATGTTTTAAGACACTTTCCTGTTAATTTTGCCAGAGAAGACAGTCAAGATTCCGGTAAGGAACACAGCAAACTCCTAAAGAATAAGAAAAAGAGGGGCGTCTGAGTGGCTCAGTGGGTTAAAGCCTTTGCCTTCAGCTCAGGTCATGGTCTTGGGGTCCTGGGATCGGGCCCTGCATCGGGCTCTTTGCTCAGCAGGCAGCCTGCTTCCTCCTCTCTCTCTCTCTCTCTCTGTCTGCCTCTCTGCCTACTTGTGATCTCTATCAAATAAAAAAAGTCTAAAAAAAAAAAGAATAAGAAAAAGAAAAAGAAACCCACATATTTTTCCTTTCATAATGATCTTCTTGGTAGAGTCATCTGGCTGCTTTAAAAAATTTTTTTAATTATATTTAAATGTAATTAATTAACATACAATATATCACTAGTTTTAGAGGTTGAGTTCAGTTATTCATCCATTGCATATAACACCCCATCTGGCTGCTTTTAATCATTTATCCATTTATTCATTCATTCCCAAAACACCTACTGTGTTAAGAACTCAAGAATTAGGCATCCAATGTTGAAAGGCTCAGGCCATCACGGTCCAAGAGGGGACATCTGTCAAGACTATGACAGTTGGGGAGATGACTGAGGACTCTGGAATCGACACTACATAAACACAGAATCCTCCTCATCTCTACAGAAAGGTCAAGGCAATGGCATGAATGGAAATCTTTTTACAAGAGATGACACAGAAAGTTACAGGAAAGGCTGATCTGCACTGAACAGATCCATAGGAGCTAAGTCCGTTTGGAGGAAGACCAATTTAGAGTTTCACACTTAAAGAACCCCAGTGATTTTCCAGTGTTTCCATAAGGAACCAAAGAAAACAGAAGAGATTCACACTTGCAACCCAGGTGGCACACAACTCTGTAGCTTTCCTGGCTGTGATGTGATGGAGGTTACAGCACTTTCCTCACAGAGGCATAAAGAAGAAAACGAACAAAAATTTTTTTGTTCTGGAATTTTTCACCTATGGCTCTTTCGGTCTGAAAGTAGAAGATGATGCTATTAGTTTTGTAAATTCTGTGTTCTTCAAATTCCAAATCTCAAAAGAGTCTTAGATTTCAAATAGCAGAAACCTGTGCTATAGGCCTACTTCTCTCTTGCATTTAGCCATCTAACTGGGTTGGTAAAGTTAACTCTTTTGGTTTTAGTTTCCTCACTGGTAAAGTGAAGGCATGTGCCTACAGCAATGGTCCTCAGCCAGGAATACTAAGCAGTTCCTAGAAATAATGTCAGTTACTGAGATGGGTGTGTGGCAGGGTTGGGTGGGGGGCAGTTCTATAGATATCTAGTGAGTTGAGGCCAAAGATATTGCTGAAGCTCCCAGATGCAGAGGACATAGTTCACAACACAGAATGTAGTGGTACCAAAGTCAAGAAACCTTGGCCTGAAAGCAGCCTTCACTGGCTGCAGTAAGCAATTAGCCGGTTATAGTCTAGAAAGCACACGCTGATGTGCATTTGGAAGCAACACTCATGAAGACAAAAGCCAAAGGCAGGATTGGACAATGGGGACCATTTGACTTGACAAAATCTCTTCCAGTCCAGTGAGTCTGGAAAGACTACCCACTAGAGAATGCTACCTTGGATGGAAGTAACAGAGTCCCTGTACCTTTGCACCACTGTCTTGCTCAGTTTTTATTTATTTATTTATTTTTTTAGGTATCACTCTGAGAAGAGCTGATGTCAGCTACCCCTGATTTAGATGATCCTTTGACTAGAGTTTGCCCCAAGAAGAGTGTGACCTTGGCTGAAATGCTAAGGAAGTTCCTGAAGGACTTACCCCCCTCCCCCCAAAGATTATTGGCTAACCACACTCCTTGTAGTGGGCCAGTGTGTAAAGGGCCAGTTTGGAGTCTATGGCAAGAACCAAAAGGAAACAAGTTGCTTCTTTCTATCTTTGTAAGTGGTGACAATAGCAAAGCATCAGGGAAGGCTGCCTACTTACTAGGACTGTAGGTGAACTTACAGCAACCCTTCTTCAGATGTGTAACCAACATGGACAGAACAAAGAATAGTAGTTTAGCAACTGGACTTCCTGCATCATCTTGTTTAAATGTCACAGTAACCAATGGGGTTTGTGCTAGGACTGTTCTTATTTCACAGAGTGAAACAGAGAGCCTCAGTAACCTACCTAAAATCAGCCAGCAGGTAGGAGTGTAGCATTTGAAGTCAGGTCTGTCTGATCGATCTTATCTTGTAATAAATCTTACCTTGTAAGAAATCTGCTACTGTGAGTCTCTCTAAGGCAGATGTTCTTCATCTAAAAGATGGGATCTTCTAGATCAGTCAGAAAAAGACAAATATCATATGATTTCACTCATACGGGGAGTTTAAGAAACAAAACGAACAAGCAAAGGGAAAAAAAGAGAGAGAGAGGCAAACCAAGACAAAAGACTCTTAACTACAGAAAACAAACCGGTGGTGACCAGAGGGGAGGTGGTGGGGGTATGGTTTGGGTTAAATGCGTGATGGGCGTTAGGGAGAGAACTTGTAGTGAGTACCGGGTATTGCATGTGAGTGTCGAATCACTGAATCGTACACCTGAAACTAGTATTACACGCCAGAATTTAAATAAAATTAAAAAACATAAAAGATGGGATTTTTGTATCCTTCACATGCTTTATAAGTTTATTTTAATGATCCTATGGGGAAAGAGGAGTGTGTAAAACATTGTAAACATGAGATCTTACAATAATTATCATTAATAGCACTAAATATCATTAGTAAGTGGCATCCCCAATAATAATCATGACTTCCCTAGGTGGGAGCTCTTAGCTCAGAAAGCTCTAAAAAGGCCTTAATTTGGCATGACCATGAATTGATCCAGGAGTGGGTACCTATCAAGAGTCGTGTTTGCTGTTAAATTCCTGGTACCCCATAGTATAACCTGAGAGAGAGGGCTCTGTGCAATGAGCAAAGAGGAGAAAGAGAGAGAGAAGGAGGGAATGAGAGGAGGCAGAGAGAGAGAGGGACAGAGAGAGTGTGTGGTGCCCAGGGCCTAACAGTATCCCAAATTCAGTTTATCCTTTTAGAAGCCTCCTGCAAAATGTATAAAGGATTGGTTGAGAGTCTTACAAGCTTTATACTCCCTTTATCTTGGTCTGAATCCCTATTCCGTCATTTCTAGCTGTGCAATTTTAGATAACATACTTAACAGCCCAGTGGCCTCATTTTATTCATCTGTAGAATGGGGATGGTAAGAATAGTCGATCATGGGGCCCTGGAGAAGATTAAGCAAGTTAATACACAAAGTACTTAGGAAGGGAGTGGTGAATGCAAATCCTCACAGTGCTCACTGTTATAATATACCTTTTATGTGTTTTGTATGAAAGTTTATTGATTTCAAACAAATGAGATGAATACAGCATGCTATTAAAAATTCCTTGCAAAATGTTTACATACGTACTTGATATGAATCTATGATATATTTAGTCATCTGCATGATATTGTCCATGTAGATAATTTATTGTTTTAAACTACTCCATATGCTTCAAGGAAATTGTGTATTTTTTCCCTATCTATTTGCATTTCTCCCTAGGCTGTATTTTCAGAAAGTGGAATGATTGAATCAAAGGGAATGAAGAACTTAAAAGCCTTTGACATAGATGCCAAATTGCTTTCCAAAAGGTTGCCTCCACCTTGGCAGCAGATGTGAAAAATCTAGCTTTTACTTTCAATAAACTTCCTCAGATTAATGGAATAATGAACGCTCCCTTCCCCGTGTTTTTACCATTTCTAATCTATTGTTTATGAGTTAGTGTACTTCATTACTATCCATTTCTCTATCAGGGTTTTTTTGTTTTTTTGTTTTTTAGCTCTTTCCTTATGCATTATATATATATATATAATTATATATATAATATATTACTATATATATATAATATAATCATAATTATATTATATATTTATTATATAATATATTATATATTATATATATATTTTTTAAAGATTTTATTTATTTATTTGAGAGAGAGGAAGAGAGAGTGCACAAGCAGGGGGAGCAGTAGAGGGAGAAGGAGAAGCAGGCTCCCCACCGAACAGGGATCCAGATGTGGGACTTGATCCCAGGACCACGGGATCATGACCTGAGCTGAAGGCAGACACTTAACCATCTGAGCCACCCAGGCACCCCATTATTTATGTTTGAAAGATAAAATCCTTTGTCATATTTATATTTTCCCCAGTATATCACTTGCCTTTTACACTACTACTAATTTTGATAAAGACATGAAGCTAAAACAAATATCTTAACCAGTCCTTTCTCAAGTTAGGACTCGGGATAGCAGATATTGTCCTGTCCCGATCCTAGCCCCTTGGATTACCCTGGAGGTCACCAGCAGAAAATTCTAGAACACTTATCACTTCTTATCTCTGCCTGGCGGCAGCTATTCATTCTCTTGTCATAAGAGAGTCTCTAGTCTGTAAGAGGTGGAAACAAGCAGATGGGAGTGACCATCCCTCAACCCAAAAGGGACTGAAATCTCAGCCTCACACCTCCTGGGGACAATTCTGTAGACTAGCCCTCACTGTCTGGTAGAGTGTCCCCAGTTTAATTGCGTATTGGTCACCCTTAACTGGTACTCAATAATGCAGGAATGCACTTATCAATCCACCATTATTTGCTCTCCCTTATTGTCTATCTCACTTCCCACTACTTCGTGTATTTCTTGGGGCTGTCCTTCTAATAAACTAGTTGTACACAAATCCTGGTCTCATGGTTTGCTTTTGAGGGAATCCAAACTAAAACACATGAGTCTTATTAAAGTGTTTCAGCGGCTTCTTCGTTTGGGTCATGATTTATCCATGTTCTGAAAACTAATGATTGGTGTTGGTAGATTATTCATAAACAATATTTATAGGAAGAATCAAGTTCAAAAAAAATTCAGTGTTTCTCAGTCTTTCATTTATTTATTTTTATTTTTATTTTATTTATTTATTTATTTATTTTTAATGGTTTACTTTTTCTTTTTTTTTTTTTTAAAGATTTTATTTATTTATTTGACAGGCAGAGATCACAAGTAGGCAGAGAGGCAGGCAGAGAGAGGAGGAAGCAGGCTCCCTGCTGAGCAGAGAGCCCGATGCGGGGCTTGATCCCAGGACCCTGGGATCATGACCTGAGCCGAAGGCAGAGGCTTTAACCCACTCAGCCACCCAGGCGCCCCTCATTTATTTATTTTTAAAAAATATTTTATTTATTTATTTGACAGAGATCACAAGTAGGCGGAGAGGCAGGCAGAGAGGTGGGGGGAACAGGTTCCCTGCTGAGCAGAGAGCCCGATGTGGGGCTTGATCCCAGGACCCTGGAATCATGACCTGAGCCGAAGGTAGAGGCTTTAACCCACTGAGCTACCCAGGTGCCCCTCAGTCTTTCATTTATAACCAGAAAAGACTTATGATTTAAGTTTAGATATTTAGCTATTTTTGTAAAAAGTTTTCCTTTCTGAATTTCTATAATTGTGGGTTTTAGGAAAAGTTTGAAAACCACAGGGACTAAATGATCTCTCAGATACTTTCCAGCTCTAAAATCATTTTACCCCCTTACAAGATTTAACATGGTTTGGTTCCGGACACTTGCATTTTTTGGTTGAGTGAATGATTCCTCCTCTTATTCATTGCTGTATTTGCAACTTATGTAACAATTCAGTCTGCTCACTCATTTACTTATTCTTTCATGCATTCATTTAGAAAACATTTGCTGACTGTGCTCTGCATGCAAAGTGGAATTGCGTGAAGTAGGAGAAAGAACACCAGACTTGAACCCAGCAGACAGTTTGCCCCCAGATCAAACGTTTTCTGTGAACTTCAGGCAAGCCCTCTGCTCTCTCTCTCTCTCTCTGTCTCCTCGTGTCTAAACATAAATAATTATAAAGAATAAAAACACTGAGGGGTGCCTGGGTGACTTAGTGGGTTAAGCCTCTGCCTTCATCTCAGGTCATGATCTCAGGATCCTGGGATGAAGCCCCACATCGGGCTCTCTGCTCAGCAAGGAGCCTGCTTCCTCCTCAATCTCTCTCTCTCTCTCTCTCTCTCTCTTTCCCTCTCTGCCTACTTGTGATCTCTGTCAAATAAATAAATACAATTAAAAAAAAAAAACACTGAGCACTACTATGGGCTTACAGTGTACCAGACACTTTCAGAGTTTTACGTGTATTTTCTTGCGTTGTATTAACTGATTTGATTCTATGTGGTGGGTATCACTAACACCTCCATTTCAGAACGAGGAAGCTAAGACTTGGAGAGGCTAAGAAACTTGCACAAGGTTATATAACTAGTAAGTGGCAGGAATAAGGATTTCAGCTGTGGAAATAAATGAAAATCACCCAAATGAGAATAAACAAATGCTATTTATTCAGAAGTTGCTCTAGCAAGGGGTCAGTTGTCATCACTTGTATGTACAATGGGCAGAGATTCAAAGGCAGGCGAGGGAGTTGGAAAACTTAAAAAGGAAAGGCTTCAGGTATTCTCTGATTGGAGGCTGTTGGAATAGCGAAACTTGAGGTGAGCTAACTTGAAATGGGTTTTCCTATATGAACGGTCTGGTGAATCTATTTGTCTTTCCCTGATTGGCCCTAAGTTGGAAGGAGGGGTAAAAATTAGGGAAGCTGGAAGTTATTAATCAAGTCCTGACTGGTGCCAGATGCTACACAGGTAGGGGTTCAGCTTCCTGATCTAGTCGTTGGAGGGTGTGGGTGAGACTTCTATTTTCATACATTGTCTGGTCATTATATATTAGTAGATTCAGTCTCTCATTTCCAGAGAGTTTTTACTTCAAAGCTCACACTCCAAATCATACCCTACTTTTCATAAAAGAATATATGTTCACCCAAATTATACACCCTGAATATGACAGTATAAAATTAGTATAATTATTCAGAACACAGAACTAAGTATTTAAGAAAAGAGAAGTACAACCTATTTTGTATGTGCATAGCTTTTTAGCTTAGGAAAACAAACATACAGAATTGAAGGTGGAGTTTGAAGGAAAAGAACAATGTGGGCCAAGTATGCTCATATCTCCAACCATGACGTCTTCGAAGAAGCTATGATTCTAGAAGGGAGTCTCAACCACAAATGGCTCCAGAGGCCAAGTGAGAAGCACCGATGAATGAAGCAAGCAGGCCAAAACAGAGTGTGAATGGTGCATACCCATCTGAAAGTTGTATTTTGGGGCCACTTGGACAGCTCAGTCAGTTAAGCCTCTGACTCTTGATTTAGGCTCAGGTCATGATCTCAGAGTCAAGAGATTGAGCCCTGGGTTGGACTCTATTTGGGCATGGACCCTGTTTAAGGTTCTCTCTCTTTGCCCCTTCTCCCTGCCCGCCACCGAGCTGCATGTGCGCTCTCTCTCTCTCTCTCTAAAAAAAGATAATAATAATAATAAATAAAATAAGATAAAATAAAATACAAGTTATGTTCTTATTCAGCTTCGGTCATATTGGACTGTAGCCAAGTGTGGCAGGAGATTTAGATTTTTATATAAACACTTGATTTTGAAATGCTGACAACGGGCACCTCGGTGGCTCAGTCAGTTAAGTCTCTGCCATGGTTCAGGTTTCCTGGAGTCCCAGGATGAAGCCCCTCACTGGGCTCCTGGCTCAGCATGGAGTCTGCTTCTGCCTCTGCCCCTCACATTGCTCTCATGCTCTCACTTACTCTTTCAAATAAATAAAATAAGATAAAATCTTGAAATGCAGACTAGTTATTTTATGAGAAAAATAAAGCATATCAAAAATAGACAAAACTTGACAGCCACCAAAGAAATCATGTCTGTGAGTCTCCTAGAGCTCACTGGCCACCAGTAAGAACCATTGCCTAGAGAAACCCTCCAAACTGCTCAGAGGGAACTTACAGGCAGCTCCCCCTTTACCAATGCTGGGCTAAGCAGGTTACCTGAGCTTTTCCCTTTCCCAAGTATCCAATTTCGTTTGTGTTTCCAGAGTGGCAACAGGACCAGAAGATGGGAATCAACATATGTTCTTTCACATAAACTTCACAGCAACTCAGTGAGCTAGGTATTATTATGCCTTCAGGCATTCATGAAACCAGAGACAAAACACACACAAACAACTGTACCAGAGAGTATGAGAATAATTGTACACCGGTGTGCAGAGGAAATATGCATGAAAGAAATAATCAGTATATACTGAAGTTGATTACTTCTCTTCCAAGGTAGAGAGCTTACAGGAAGCTCTACAAAGAAAGTGACTTGAATTGGTAAATTTAGGGCTTGCCTCAGGTTACAAGACTGAAAAAGAACTAGAATTTTTTTCTATATTACCACCAGACATTAACATTTATTGCAAAACAACAACAACAAACACCAAAAAAAAAAACCAAAAACAAAACAAAACAAAAAACTGCAATTGAACTTACACAGGATTCTCCCAAAATATTCACATATTTCACTTAAACTCTTTCCTCAATCTAGAGGCTGAGAATACCCATTTTGAGTAACTGGCATCTTCAACGGGTGCCTTTCTGATTTGAAAGCCTGTTACATTCGACACTTCTTTGTTTTATTATGGACTCCATGGATAGGCAGAGGTTTTTGTGAAGATAAGACAGACATCTACTTGTCCTAGAAGACTGAGGTGACCAGCCCCTTTCTTTTCAGAAAACGGATGCCTGTCATTTCTATTTGCTTCTTTGAATCTGAGTTTCCATTCAGGTGAGTTATGATTTAATCCCCCACCCCCAGCCTCGTAATCAGGGATGTGCATAATACAGATTAAGCATTACTGTCTCTGAGAAAATAAACCCAAGGAAAAGATCAGCATACAATGCATCAATTCCCAAGGCATTCAGCAGAAAATGAGCACGTATTGACCAATGAGTGGAATAATAGCTTTGTTGACAATGTCAGTGGAGGTGTTCAATCTCCAGGCAGAGGAGGGGGAGAAACAAAGGAAAGGAGAAAAAAGAACAGTCTCTCTCCGCTCCGTTCTCCACCAGTTCTTCCAACACATGGGTGGGCAATTTCTTCTAGCCAACTCTCCTATTATTTTGAAAGTTAGACCTTCGTAGTTCACTTTTTTTCTTTTTTCTTTTTAAGATTTTATTTATCTATTTGATGGAGATCACAAGTAGGCAGAGAAGCAGGCAGTGGGGGAAGGGGAAGCAGGCTCCTGACTGAGCAGAGAACCTGATGCAGGGCTCAACCCCAGGACACCAAGACCACAACCTGAGGCCCAATCCACTGAGCCACCCAGGTGCCCCGCAGGTCACTTTCTTTAAGAAGTTCAGATCACAGTCCAAAGAACTTAAAACACAAACATTTAACAATGCAGACGTGGGAATAAGGAAAAGAAGGAAACTGCAAATCACTAGAGGATCTGAAGGTAGAAGGAAAGTTTCTGCTCTTTATTGCTCTTTATTTCTAAACCGGGGCCTTGAAGAATTCTTATTCATGGGATGACATTGACACTATTTAAGAAAAGTTATGGGAATTCTGCAGATCAATTACCCTAAGCAACAGTCTATTGTGCCATATTATCCCAGCTATTTTTTCCTTACTAATTATTGATATTTACCCGAATTAATGAAATAAAATGGGCTCCCATTTGGATTTGCCACATAGGTTACTGGTTATTCTATGATAACATACTTGCTTCCATGACAAATGCTTTCAAAGTATGGGAAGAACCTTATCTATGAACCTTCTGCATAAAACGGTTCGTAACATAAGCTCTGGAAAATCAGAAATAGAGGGGTACATGAATGCCTTATACATAGCAAAACTATGAGATTAATACATAGAGTGAAACTGTAAGTCCTCTATAACATCAAAGTCAATGAACCAGGTAAATATTGTCTCTGAGCTCTCTTGTTGTAGATTTTTATGGAATATGTTTGGGGGAGGGTGCGGAAATTGGCCAGCTCAGACTGTGTCTCTTTGGCATGGGGCATCATTTGAGGTTGATTATTTTTAAGAAACAGAACATCCAAGAAGTTTTCTTTTTAAACTCCTCCCTACCTCCCAACTGCCTAAAAGAATTTAGATACAGGACTGAGAGCTACCACCATTGATAACTAGAATACAAAATGAAAAAGCATGGTAGACAAGGAGGAGCCTAGCAAAGTCTGTTGGCTAAAATTCCTCTCTAGGTCCCATTGCTTTAGCATTGCCCCAAGCATTTATTTATCAAACATTTACTCTTTGTCATCTACCTGTGAACTCTCTTCCTTTCCATTGAAGGAAGACCCTTCCTTAGCTCTGGATGGTAAAGATGTCTTAATCTTCTGACTGCCTATGGACCTCACATGCTCATGGATTCCTTGTACACAGGTAGTTAAATTTAGTTTTCTCCTATTAATCTGTCTCATGTCATTTTATTCTTAGATTGGCCAAAGACCATCGACAGGTACAGAAAAACATTTTCTCCCCATTAGGGTCATGATTGTTGTTGTTTCCTATAACACACACACAAAGCACTGCATAATTATATATACATATAAAACATGTACATATATATATATATATATATATATATACACACACACACATATAAGTTGGTTGGGTGGCATAAAAAAAAAAAAGCTGGTCAGCCATTTCACCTAAGTTTTGTAGACATGAGATACAAACAAAATGAAATTTAGATGGCTGACTAAACTCATTGCACCACAAACAATGAGGTTTAGGCAGAGAGAATGCTTAAAAAAAAAAAAAAAAAAAAAAAGAAAGAAAAAAAAGCTGTATAGAAAGATTAGCATTCTATTTACACAATGGTGGCAATAACAGACATTGAGTTTTCAAAGGAAGCAATTCTTTAGCTAAAAATGACTGAATGGAGTGGAAATCTTAGCTATCAGTTGTGGAATAGCTCTAAATGAAGTAAAGTATGGGGTGGAGGGCAGCATGTGTCTGTGGGGGTTGGGTAGATAATCTACAATATCCTGTATGTGACTTCCCTCTTCCACTCTTAAGGATACACATGCTAGGGGTTTGCCAGTTGCTGAATACATCTAGGAGGTTATCATGACTTAACAGAGGTGAGCCAGATACACACAAAACACTTTGGGAACAGAGGTTATTGGAAAGAGTTATCTTTGTGCCACATGACAAGAGATACAGTGGCAGAGCCAGCTCTTGAATCAGTGTGTCTATGGCAAGGAAGGAGGGGTTAATTCATTCTAAAAAAATTCTCCAGGTCAAGGAAGAGGAGGGAAAATAAAAGGTGAGTTGGAATGACACAATGACACAGTCTATTCTCCACCAGGGAATGAGCGGTTGACATTGCCAAAAGCCCTATTGTGTCCAGACACACTCTGTTATTACCATTCTGCTATCAATGCCAACATAGCAATTCCGAACACTTTATGTCGCATCCTGATTTGCCCTGCGGGGTGTAAGCTGCTGATATCCAGTCATTTTAAGACCGTGAAAAACAAAACAATTGCATTTGCTACCTGGGAGATGGAAAGCACCGCATACGAGCTCTGTTACCTTCTGAAGCTCTCTTCGGCAGTGTACCGATGTAGCTGGAAGTAATTGAACCAGAATCGCAATGTAAAATAAACCCCCTGCAATCTTTAATACCAATAGGTCTTTATCAAAGGAAATAAAAGCGAGAATGAGGTAAACAGAACATCAGGGAAATTTGCTTCACCCATTAGGTCTGGAGCTGCCAAGGAGAAATGAACACTCTTCCATCCAGGACTGGGGCAGCGTTTGAGAAAACAGGGAGTGAATATGAATCAAGGCTGCCTTCTTTCCCAGCTCTTTTATTCCTCCCCTCTGTGGAAATCATCTGGCACATTTTCATCACTTTCTTTTATTGAGTTTTATAAAATAAATGATTCGAGAGCAGCAATCAATTTCAGTCCACCGATGAGTATAATTCAGAGAAACCGAGTTCCTGTTGGCTAGAGGTAACAGCAGCTAAATGCTGCTGCCTTTATGGTTTTTACACCCGTAACGTATTACCCTTAGAATGCCAGAGTTGTGTTGTTGTTGTTTTTCTTTTATTGGCTCCCGCGGCTACACAGAAACATTACAGAAGTCAACTTCCAGGAGCCACAAGGCAACAAGGTGTCTTGGGCTAGTGAGGACAGTCTGTTTAAGGAGACAGCAACGTCCCAGCAGATCGTAAAGCATACATAATGTTGTGCCTACCTATGGCAGCACGGAAGTACGACCTCACAGTGTCACACTGCACAAATTGGTGTAGATTGGCTTATTCGGGGGAATAAGATGTATTGAGTTCACTCACGGGACTGCTCTCAAGGATCAGTCTTCCTTCCTTCCTTCCATCATTTTCTTAGCTTTTTTCTTCCTTTCTCCCATATTTCCAACCTTTCCTGCCCTTTCTTCTGTACTTGTTCTTTCCTAACTTTATTCCTACCCATTTGTCCCTATCATTTTTGTTTCTTAAATATCTTTTTTTAAAAGATTCATTTATTTATCTATTAGAGAGAGAGAAAGGGAGAAAGTGCACGCACGTGAACAAGAGAGAGTACAAGCAAGAGAGAACATGAGCACGGGGAGGGAGACAGATACCCCGTTGAGCAGGGAGCCCGATGTGGGGCTCCATTCCAGGATGCTGGGATCATGACCTGAGCCAAAGACAGATACTTAATGCACTGAGCATCCCAGATACCCTCTTTCTTAAATATCCTTTGTGCAGGGGCATAGTCAATTAAGATGGCACAGTCAATTAAGCCTCTAACCCTCGATTTTGGCTCAGGTCCTGATCTTAGAGTCATGAGATGAAGCCCAAAGTCTGGCTCCATGCTCACCGTGGAGTCTGCTTGAGATTCTTTTCTCCTCCCTTGCCCCTCCCCCCTCCTATACTCTTGCTCCGTCTTGCAAATAAATAGATCAATCTTAGAAAAATTATCTTTTCTGTGGGTATTGTGTGTTAGACACAGTGTACAATTAATTAAATATTACACAGGTTCTCCAAAGGTGAAGAACTCACTGACTAAACTAATAGGATTAAGAGGGAAGGACAAAATTCTACGTGCATCCTGTGAAGGAAATAACCCACTCTGCTGGTCATCAGGCAGGTCCTGCTGAGCTACCACCCAAGAGACAGAATTTTGCCTAGGCTGGCTCCCTTTATTATGTAATCATCTAATCATGCTATTCAGCCGAATTTGACTGCTCACTTCCACCTTTTCCAGAGCACTCATCTCCCGCATATATTCATGTATTTTTACGCGTTTATTGTCTGCTTCTGCCAGAATAGGAGTTGAGGAAGGCAGGGAGCCCAGTGCTTCTGACTGCTACTGTGTCAACAGCACTGGTTTGTCAAGTCTGGAAGAGAGAGACGAAAGGAGAAAGCCCGAGTGTAAAAGGAACATGCCCGGATGAGTTTCTTATGGCCTCTCTCAGAAATGACCACAAATTGAGTCGCTTAAAACAACAAAAATTGGTTATCTGACAGTCCTGGATGTCAGAAATGGAAATGGGTTTCATGGGGCTGAAGTCACCATGAGCCGTCAGGGCTGCATTCCTTTTTTAGAGATTCCAGAGGAGAATACATTTCATTGCCTTTTTGGTTTCTAGAGGCTTCCTGCATTCTTGGCTCAAGTTTCCTTTCCATCTTCAAGGCCAGCAGTTGCATCCTTCTGGCCTCTATTTCCCTTCAATTTTCTTCTCTGATGCCCCATATGATTCACTTATAAGGATCTTCTTGATATCATTGGACCCACTTTCTCAAAGCCCTTAATCATACCTTCAAAGTCCCATTCTCCATGTAAGGCAAATACATTCACAGTTTTCAGAGATTAGAAAGTAGACATCTTTGGCGGCTGTCATGCCACCATAATCCCATTACGTTTCCTCTGTTTTTATCCAAATTCACCTCTTTCAGTTAGTTCCTTTCTCTCAAGCATTTAAGGGATGGAGCAGATATCTAGCTTTTACTGACTTGTCATTTCTGTACATGTCTCTTAAGAACACATGGGGAAAGATTCCAAATACCTGTGTGAATTAACAAACTCCAAGAAGTCATGTTTTCCCAGACTAAAACAAATATGGAGATAGACTTGATGATTCTTTAACTTCCTATTCTCTCTCATTGGCCCATGGTTCCAAATACTAGAATATCAAAAAAGAGGACTAAGTTTTAAAGTCAAGAGGATTGTGTTTGACTTTTGGTTTTCATTAGTATGACATTTGGGAAAGAAATTGAAACTCTCTTAAGCCTCAGTTTCTCTTCCATAAAGTGAAGAAACAGTGTCGGTCCTGTACCTTACATATGAATCACTTGTTCATTGATATAATACTCAATCTGGGCTCCTGTAAGAAAAATACCAGACTGCCTGGCTTAAACAATGCAGGCTTATTTCTCAGTGTTCTGGAGGCCAGGGAGTCTAAGATCAAGTACTGGCAGATTCGGTGTCTCATGAGTCCTGCTTCCTGTTTCTTCTGGCTGATACCTCACAAGGCAGAAAGAAGCAAGACCTCTTTCAGGTCCCTTTTTTAAGGGCACTGATCCCATTTATGAGGGCTCCATCCTTCTGACATAATCACCTCCTAAGAGCCCAGTTCCAAATACCACTGCACTGGGGATCAGGCTCAAACATACAAATTTGTGGGAGGAGGAAGACACAAATATTAATGTACAGCATTTGGGTTTTTTTTAATCTTATTTTATTTAAATCCCAATTAATTAACACATAGTGTATGATCAGTTTCAGAGGTAGAGTTCAGTGATTCATCAGTTGCATAGAACACCCAGTGCTCATTATATCAAGTGCCCTCCTTAATGCCCATTACCCCATCCCCCTCCCCACCTTCCCGCCAACAACCCTCAGTTTGTTTCCTATGATTGAGAGTGTCTTATGGTTTGTCTCCCTCTCTGATTTCATCTTTTTCTATTTTTCCCTCCCTTCCTCTATGATCCTCTGTTTTGTTTCTTTTTTTCTTTTTTTAAAAATTTTTTATTTTTTTATTTTATTTTTTTTTATTTATTTGACAGAGAGAGAGAGATCACAAGTAGAGAGCCAGGCAGAGAGGGGGGGGGGGGGAAGCAGGCTCCCTGCTGAGCAGAGAGCCCCATGCGGGGCTCGATCCTAGGACCCTGAGATCATGACCTGAGCCGAAGGCAGAGGCTCAACCCACTGAGCCACCCAGGCGCCCCCAAAATTTTTTTATTTTTTTATAAACATATAATGTATTATTAGCCCCAGGGGTACAGGTCTGTGAATCGCCAGGTTTACACACTTCACAGCACTCACCACAGCACATACGCTCCCCAATGTTCATAACCCCACCCCCCTCTCCCGACACCCCTCCCCCCAGTATATGTGTGGCAAATGCTTTGGTAGAATAGAGATGGGGAAAACATGATTTTGAAAGGAGAGACTGGCAGGCTCAGCAAAGACTTCAAGAAAGAAAGACATTGAACTAAGCCCTTGGAAGTAAAAGTGATCTTCACAGGGAAGACTGAGTAAGAAGAGGGAGAGTGGTTATTTTTAGTTTCAAATAAACTGGCGTAGATGGAAGAGCTTTTCAAAGTACAAAGCACCATTTGGGTGTAAATTGTTACTATCTTCTAGCTAAGGGACATGTAATTCTTTAATAACATTTTCTTTTTATGAAAGAAAAAAATCGAATAGAAAAAATTTGAGAATAATAAAAGAAGCAAGAGAGAAAAAAAATCACAGGCAATATGAAGACAGTGAGATGACTCTGATGACACAGTATATTTTCTCTAATTCTCTGATCTCTGTATTTTATACCTAGAGACACACTTGAATACTGTTTTTAGTTTTCAGTAGTCCAGAGTGATCATTTTCCCTTTAACTATTGCTTACATATGTTATTTTAATAACTGCATAATATTCTATTATATGAACATACAATTAAATGTAACCATTCTCCTGCTTTTGACCTTAGTTAGTTCCCCTTTTCTTGCCATTATTCAAAAAGTCATTCCAGGGGCACCTTGGTGGCTCAGTGGGTTAAACCTCTGCCTTCGGCTTAAGTCATGATCTCAGGGTCCTGGGATTGAGCCCCACATTAGGCTCTCTACTCAGCAGGGAGCATGCTTCCTCCTCTCTCTCTCTGCCTGCCTCTCTGCCTACTTGTGGTCTCTGTCAAATAAATACATAAAAATCTAAAAAAAAAAAGTAAAAAAAGTCATTGCAATACCCTTGAACATAGATCTTTGTCCGTATCTGTGATGTTTAAAGGCTATGTTCATAATAGCGGATTTAAGAATATCAAAACAAATGAACATTCTAAAAATTGTGTCTCCACCCAGATGTGCAGTAAGTACAAGGGAACGTCCCTTTTGCTTTACTTTTCCCAACATTTATTGTTATTTCAGAAGCTTTGCTCTCTTGACCGTTACAAAATATTATTTCATTAGCATAATTTGCATTACCTATATCGACACTGAGGTTGAACTTTCTTTATATGCTTATTACTTACTTTTATGTCTTTTCTGTACTCAGTCCTTTGTTTTTGGAGAAGAATCCTATTCTGGTGGAAGAAGAGAACCAGAGAGAATATCTCTTTCTTTTACTCTTCCCCTTATTCAATCCTGACCAATCCTGCTTCACCTAATTGACCCTCTTTCCCACACAAACCTTATTTTCAAGAGTCCAATGGAAAAAAGGTAGACTAGAAAGAAGGGGAAACTGAAGAAAGTGATACCAAAGGCAGGGTTTTCTGGGTGAGTCTCCTACTATCCACCCTTCCATTACTTCCACCCTACTAGAACATACTACGCCTCAGCATACAATGAAATTAAAGTCCTGGTTTTCCTATTCTACCTAACTGCATGTATTACAACTATCTGCTCTTTGAAGAATTCTAAAGTATTTGCAAGAGGATCTAACATTAAGGAATTGTAGGAAATACACGGTGAACTATCTTCATTCTCTCCATAACCATAGACTGATTACAAAATTGCCCAGAAAAAAATCAGTAATTAAAGATGTCAAATCATCTCTGGCAGGACACACTAAATGGCTAAACAAAGATTGACTGAGTTTAGCAGAAAAAGTGCCCCCACATGGTAAAGGAAATTTACTATATTTTGTTAGATCATTTAAATTGAAAGAGAATTTAAAGTTTATCTTATCCAACCCGTTCATTATGAAAATCAGGAAAGTATGAGAGGTGCTACAATCTGTTCAAAGACATATAGTAAGTAAAAGAGAGAAATTAGAATCTAACATGTTTTGGTACATTGTCCACAATACCATGCTGCCTCTGACTTAAGCTACATAGAAATATGATGGAATTTTTGCAAGTATATCTGTTTAATATCTTAGAGATAATACCTACACAATAAATTAATTTATTCTAATAATAATACAATTATGTGCTAGGTGCTAGTGGTACAACAAAGAAACACATACACACACACAGGCTACCTACATAAAGGCTATTCTGAGGAATACTGATAGAATTAATATCTACATGTACGAGTGACAGTCCAATAAACAATCCAAAGATTTTAGTCTGTACGACATTCATAACACATCTGACAAAGATAACTGTTACATGATAACTTATTGAGATATCTGAGAATAAAAGCAGAATCCCCTATTAAATATGCATAAAGAGAAAGAATTGTACTATTTATTTATTTATTTAGTTAGTTAGTTATTTAAGCAGGGGTAGGGGCAGAGGGAGAGGAAGAAGGAGAAAGAGAATCTCAAGCAAACTCCATACTCAGCTCGGAGCCTGACATGGGGCTCAATCTCATAGACCCTGAGATCATGACCTGAGCTAAAATCAGAAGTCGGATGCTTAACCAACTGAGCCACTCAGGTGCCCCAAAGAGAAAGGATCTTTAATGATTTAGTTGGAAAGTCTTTTTAAAGTTTTTAGTGTATAAAAATAAGGTTTTTGTTTTGTTTTTGTTTTTAGCAAAACTCCTTTTTGTTAATATGGTTTGAAATTCAGAGCACTATCCAATTTTTCCTATTGGATGCCCTCCATGGTATTTTTTAATAGGCCATTTTTCCCATGTGAAGTTAACAGGGGGGGTGCTTTTTGAATGTTTCAATTTCTGGGAGATGATTGAATGTCTTAGATGACTGAAGATAACTTAGCTTAGACTTACAGCTTGTGTCTAATGCCAAACAGATTAATCCTCAAGAAATCCCTCAAACCATCCACTTTCCTGTCATGTCATTTTGTTTAAACATGAGACAGGTTTTGGATATTTCATGGTTGGGAAAACATCAATTATAGAAACACACATTGGTTTTTATTGTTCTTTTTCTTTTATTGTAATTTTTACTTACCTTCCTACATGTATGTAATATGTAAAAGAATGTTTAAAAAGGTAAAATCTTAGAATCCTATAGCACAAATTATAGAAATGTCAAAAAAATCAGTCTTTCCAGTAATATTAATATGATATTTATATATTAAAGTTTGCAATATAATGTAATAAAGTAAATTTATATATTAATCTTAAGTTTGCAATATAATTTCACATTTTTATCTCATGTAAATATCACACTCACTCTAAATGGAGATATTAATTCTACTTTAGGGAGAATGAACTATGTATGATACAGAGAGATTAAGTTACTTGCCCAAGATTAAGAAGCTAGCCAAGGACAGAATCAGTGCTTGAATTGTCTTGGGAATCCAGTACAAGAGTGCTTGCTACCAAAACAAGGATCTAAATACTGAATTCATTTTGATTAGTAGTTTTGTCACTTAATGTGATAACATTTTACACAAAGCATGATTTCTGAATTTTAGAAAAGCCACGGAATAGGAAATGAAATGAACACCACTTTTGCATATTTATTTATAGGTATACATGTATCCAAGCCAAACTCCAGTCACCAGCATTGCTCTGCCCAACTCATCTCCCTCAAAGAACTTTGAAAACACTTATTTTAGTTTTCCATTGAAAGGGACACCATATTGTTTTTTTTCCTTTACATTATAAATCTTTCACTATACGATCAAGAAAATATAAATCATGTGGCTTCACCTCCCCATAAAAGTGTCTAATTAAGATTAAACTTGTCTCTGTGGTAAATGTAAAATGATTTAATTATAATCAAAATGATCTCAATTGAATAGCTTCTGTTTCAAAGAGTCACTCTCCCAGTGCTAAGAAGCTCATTAAATTCAATTTGCAGTAATGTACTGCTGTCATGTTTCCTTTCTGAACCACAGTATTATAGTAAAGTTCTTTGATTATTTCCCTGTAGGGCAGCATTAATGTGACACACCATGTAAAAGAAAAGCTTAAAAGAGACTCAAAGATGCACTACCTTTTTCTTTTCTCAATTGACGTTAATGTTAAGCAGCATGAAAAATATGCCAGAAAGAGTTCCTGTAGCCTGTCCAATGAAGGTTTAAAAAAAAAAAATGGTGAAAAAAATTGTATTGTTTTTCCTAAATGTCTAAACATTCTAGTCTGCACTTACATGATAGCAAACATGTGGGCATTTCTTTCCATAGAATGTGGATAATGCATTTCGGTATGGGTTTGTATGTTTTCATTGGCATATATTTTTCATGTATACATGAACATTAAGGTTTTAGTGTTCAAGAAAGTTCACTCTCTTGAAAATGTAGAATTGGTGTTTTCCAGATGAAAAATCCTCCCCAGTCTAAAATTATTGAATATTGCAGTCTGTATAAAGAAGTCACTCTATTTAATCATTTTTTATTTGAATGAATCAAATAGGGGTTTTATTTATTTATTTTTTTTAATATTTTATTTATTTATTTGACAGACAGAGATCACAAGTAGGCAGAGAAGCAGGCAGAGAGAGAGGAGGAAGCAGGCTCCCCGCTGAGCAGAGAGCCCAATGCGGGGCTCGATCACAGGACCCTGGGATCATGACCTGAGCTGAAGGCAGAGGCTTTAACCCACTGAGCCACCCAGGTGCCCCAAATAGGGGTTTTAAAAATCATTTTTTTCCACTAAATATGAAATTTGTTCTGGTTCATCCCTTTGCAAAAAATATGTACTAAATAACTTGAGTGTTTGAGATGACTAATCTACAAGTAAAAATAAAAAATCACTTCAGGGATGCTAGATTAAATAACTATATAATGGGCACAGTTGAAATAATTGGTAAAAATAATACACCCACATATTTTTTTTAATTTTTTTTTTTTTTTTTTTTTTAGTAATCTCTAATGCCATCATGGGGCTTGAATCCATGACCCTGAGATCAAGAGTCACATGCTCTTCTGACTAAGCCCACAAGGTGTCCCAATACACATGAAATAAAAATACATATTCTATTTCAACAGTCAGAACTAAAATTACACAAGTATGCTGCATCTGTTCTGCAAAACATATTACTATCATTTAAAAGGTGTCAGAGAAAGCAAGGTTAATATGCAGTTGGGAATTTTGGAAGCTGTTGAGATACACACAAATAAATACACATCAAGGCTGTCCCTTTACTGCTTTGGTTACTCTATCAAACAATTATATCAGAATAAAAATAAGATATAAAATAAAATATAGATGCTTCTGTCCAGCACTGAAACAATATGTCTTTTTGGTTAGCTTCCAATGAGGGAATTAATTCAATTAAATGATCAGTCTAGACATTGCATGAAGAACAAGGTGTCTTACCAAATTTAGAAACTTAGAAACTTATCTTAATTTTTGAAAACAGTTTGGCTAGCTCTCTTCTTTCCTTCCTTCACCTCCTTCTTTCCATTTTTCTCATCCTTTTCCTTATTTCCTTTTTTAAAAAATTACTGTTTGTTTTTAATTATACAAATTATGTAACAAAACATCCTCTGCAGAAAGATTAGATACATTCACCCTTTTTTTTATCAGCACCACGCTCTAACCAACTGAGCTAACCAGCCAGCTTCACCCTTTTTTTTAAAAAAAGATTTTATTTATTTATTTATTTGATAGAGAGAGGAAGAGAGAGAGAGAGAGAGAGGAAGAGAGGGAATACAAGAAGGGGGAGTGGAAGAGGGAAAGAAGGCTCCCCCCACCCCCTTGAGCAAGGAGCCCAATGTGGAGCTTGATCCCAGGACCCTAGGATCATGACCTGAGCCAAAGGCAGACGGTTAACAACTGAGCCACCCAAGCGCCCCTATATTCATCCTTTTGGAACAGCAAGATGTTGCCCATTCACCCACAATTTCATCAGAACAATTTAGTCTTGATCAAGCTTATTGGTGAAAAATGAAATCTGTTGCTAATTTAATTTTCACTTATTTGATTATTAGTGAAGGTGAGTATATTTTATATATTAATATCCCAATAATATCTGTTGCTTTTTATTTGCATTTTGTTTCTGTTATTTGCCTGTTGGTATCTTTTGCTGCAGAGTAATATTTCTTTTTCTTATCAACAATTAACTTTTAATTTTAATAAAAATATTTACTACCTATCATATTTATATTATAAATACTTTCTCCCACATTGTCAGTGAACTACCTTCTGATGAAGAATATTTTGCATATACAGTTTAGCATAGTGTCTAACAACATCTAATAAGCAGCTTAACTGTTGAAATGAATCATCATCGTCTTTTAAAAATACCACCCCTGACCATCCATCCCACTTTCTAAAGACGCAGTTCACAACTGGATACCACTATTCCTCATTACTTAGCAGCTAGTATTGTAGCCAAATTATTAAAAGCACTTGAATATTGTTTGAAGTGTATTTTTTAACTTTTATTCTACAAAATACTGACTTCATTTGCTAAACCTGCATACCTAATGTTCATTAAGAGTTTTCTATCCCTACACACTTCTGATTATTTTTGGGTGTGAGATCTCATTTTATTTCTATATCAATATCCTTGCAATTTTCTAATAGTCCACAATGGAGTCAGGAGATTTTTCAAGAGTTCAAACCATTTAATAAAAGAGAAAAATATTTTGAACACAACCTATTTAAAATAATAGATGTTTATCAAATAGATAACACTCACTAGATGGCAAGCTCTCTAGAGCCCTAACTCATTTCATCTTCTCAATCATTCCCATTAAACAGAGGAAGAAACTGAAGCATAGATGATTATGTGATTTATTCAAGAGGACAAAATGAGCAGGTCACAGAGCTGGGCTTTGAACCCAAGACAGATTCTAGATTTTGTGGACTTCCTCGCTTACCTTGAAGCTGTACTGAACAGATGGTGGCAGAATGACAGATTATGTAGATATTGATATGATTTTCTCATCTATGAAACAGAGATATTAGCCACAGAAGTGCCATGAAGATTAAATGAATACACATAAATACTCCTACTCTAGTTTCTGTCACAGTAAGTGCTATGTGTGAGCTGTTCTTATTTTATTAATTATTATTATTATTACTTCAGTATCATAACGATATCTATTACCAAGGCTTACTGTTCCCTTTTCTTCATCTTTAACATCTCCTTTTCTGTGTCTTTCTTGGATCCAATTCCCTACTGCATCATTTCACTCTAGCTATCTGCTCAGTGGAAACCTCTGCATTCTGTTCATTTCTAATTACACAGTTTTCTCCAATCACCTTATACACTCTCATGTCTTTAAACAATATCACCACCAAGACTATCTACCAAACTGCATCTCCAGTCTTGACCTTTTTCCTAAATGTACTCTCATACACACAGCTGACTATTGTACATTTCCACTTTGATATCCTTCACCTGAAAGTTTAACATTGAACTCTACAGCCCTATAGCTGCAACCCCTGTGTAAGAAAATGTTAACAAGTGTATTCTACAATGTTATGGGATTGAGTAGATTATACATTAGCAAGTTCTGGGCCAAATATTCAGTATCAAAACCTAGAATTCAATAGTTTAAGAGAAAATATAGGATTTACAGTCTGACAAATTTTGAAGAAATATAGAAATTAGGAATGGAAGTGTCTAATTTAGTGGCTTCCAATTTTATACCCCAGGAGACATGTCTGGAGACATTTTGGGTTGCCACAACTTGGGGAAAGGTGCTACTGGCATATAGTGGGTAGAGAACCAGGATGCCAATAAACATCTTACAGTGTACAAGATATTACAAAGATTTAACTGGCCACAAATGTTACAAAACCAGCACTGAGGACCCCTAGGCTAATTTTAACCACAAGTTGTGGATTTAAGGAAGTGTTCAAGTAGCTAGAAATGCCCTTAATAGAAAAAAACGAAACAAAACCCACAAAAATTCTAAAAAAAAAAAAAAAAAGTCTCAGTCTAGAAAGATAATATATGATCAAACAATCCAGCAAGGAGCAGTACGATTAGTGAAATGGTGATTATAGTGCTCTTTCCTCACCTGTATATATATATATATATATATATATATATATATATATAATATATATATATGATTTTATATATAATTAAAATATAATGAAAGGAAACAAAAAGTATATATAAAGAATATATAAAAATAAACATTTAAAAAGAATTGAAAAAATAACTGGAAAAGCAATACAGAAAGAATAAAGAAAGAAACTACAAAGAATGCTAGATACTATTTTCCCGTGTTGTTTAAACTTTGCAGCCCTCTGTGATCTGTAAACTTATTGTGAGTGAGTTGTTTATACGGGTCTACTGGGGAAGGAAATAGGCATTCAGGTCCAAGAATCACAGAGAACTCCTCTCGAAGTCAACATAAATAGGTCAATGCCACCACATAATACAGTGAAACTTGCAAATTACAAAGATAAAGAGAAAATTCTGAAAACAGCTCAGAGCAAGTACAAGGGTAGACACATAAGGCTGGCCGCAGACCTGTCCACAGAGACCTGCAGACAAGAAAGGACTGGCATGATACATTCAATATGCTAAATGGGAAAACTATGCAGTTGGGAATATTTTATCCAGTAAGGCTGTCATTCAGAATAGGAGAGATAAACAAAAACTGAAGACAAACAAAAACTGAAGGAATTCATGAACACTAAACCAACCCGACAAGAAATATTAAAGGGAACCCTTTATTAGTGGAAAGAGAGACCAAAAGTAACAAAGACTAGAAAGGAACAGGGACAATCTTCAGGAACAGTGACTTTACAGGCACCAAAGTAATGTCTTTTAATAATTACTCTGAGTGCAAATGGACTAAATGCAAAAAACAAACAAACAAACAAACATAGGGTATCAGAATGGATTATAAAAAACAAACCCACCGATACACTCTCTATAGGAGACTCATTTTAGAGCCAAAGACACCTCTAGATTAAAAGTGAGGGCAGTGGAGAACAATTTATTATACTAATGGACATCACAAGAAAGCTGGAGTAGCCATTCTTGTATCAGACAAGCTAGATTTTTTTTTAATTAAATTGATTTATTTATTTTCAGAAAAACAATATTCATTATTTTTTCACCACACCCAGTGCTCCATGCAATCCATGCCCTCTATAATACCCACCACCTGATACTCCAACATCCCCCCCCCCCGCCACTTCAAACCCCTCAGATTGTTTTTCAGAGTCCATAGTCTCTCATGATTCACCTCCCCTTCCAATTTACCCCAACTCCCTTCTCCTTTCTAACACCCCTTGTCCTCCATGATATTTGTTATGCAAGCTAGATTTTAAACCAAAGACTGTGATAAGATACAAAGAAGGACACTGTATCATTAAAAATGGGTCTAATGGGGGCGCCTGGGTGGCTCAGTGGATTAAAGCCTCTGCCTTCGGCTCTGGTCCCTGATCCCAGGGCCCTGGGAATTGAGCCCCACATCTGGCTCTCTGCTCCATGGGGATCCTGCTTCCTCCTCTCTCTCTGCCTGCCTCTCTGCCTATTTGTGATCTCTGTCTGTCAAATAAATAAATAAAATAGTAAAAAAAAAAAAATGGGTCTCAAGGACAAGAAAATCTAACAATTGTAAATATTTAGGCCCCCAACTTAGGAGCAGCCAAATTTATAAATAAATTAATAACAAACTTATACTCATTGATAATAAAACAATAATTGTAGAGGACTTAACACTTCACTTACAGCCATGGACAGATCATCTAAGCAAAAGATCAGCAAGGAAACCAGGCTTTGTGTGACGCACTGGACCAGTTGGACTTCACAGCTACATTCAGAGCATTTCACCCTTAATCAGCAAAATACACATTCTTTTCGAGCACATGGAACATTTTCCAGAATAGATCACATACTGGGTCACAAATCAGGACTCAACCAGTATAAAACGAGAACATGCAATGCATATTTTCAGATCAAAATGCTATAAAACTTGAAGTCAACCACAGGAAAAAATTTGAAAGGACCACAAATACATGGAGGTTAAACAACATCCTACTAAAGAATGAATGGGTCAACCAGGAAATTAAAGAATTAAAAAAATATATATGGAAGCAAATGAAAATGCAAACATGTCTGATCAAAACCCTTGGGATGCAGCAAAGGTGGTTCTCAGAGGGAAGTATATAGCAATATAGGCCTTCAAGAAGCAAGAAAACTCTCAAATATACAACCTAAACTTACACCTACAGGGTTGCAAAGAAAGTAAGTTAAGGGACACCTGGGTGGCAGGGTTGGTTAGACAGCTGCTTTTGGCTCAGGTCGTGATCCCAGCGTCCTGGGATGGAGTCCCACATCAGGTTCCTTGCTTAGCAGGGAGCCTGCTTCTCTCTCTGTCTCTGCCTGCCATTCTGTCTGCCTGTGCTCGCTCTCTCTCTCTGACAAATAAATAAAATCTTAAAAAAAAAAAAAAAAAAAAGAAAGTAAGTTAAGCCTAAATCCAGTAGAAGAGAATTACTAAAGAATAGAGTAGATGTCTATGAAATAGAAATTAAAAGAAACCCAGAACAGATCAATGAAATAGGGAGCTGGTTCTCGAAAGAATTAACAAAAATAATAAACACCTAGCCAGACTTAACAAAAAAAGAGAAAAACCCAAGCAAATAAAATCATGAGTGAAAGAGGAAAGATCACAACCAACACTAAAGAAAGACAAAAAATCATAAGAGAATATTATGAGCAATTATATGCCAACAAATTAGGCAATCTTGAAGAAATAGAAGAATTCCTAGAAATATGTAAATTACCAAAACTGAAACAGGAAGAGAAAATTTGAATAGTCCCATAACCAGTAAAGAAATTGAATCAGTAATCAAAATCTCCCAATAAAGAAGAGTCCAGGGCTGACAGCTTCTCAGGATAATTCTTCCAAACATTTAATAGAGAATTAATACTTATTTTTCTAAAACTGTTCTAAAAATTAGAAATGGAAGGAAAATTTCCAAATTCATTCTGTGAGGCAAGCATTATCTTGATCCCCAAACCAGACAAGAACCCCACTTAAAAGGAGACTTACAGACCAATATCCTTGATGAACGTGGATGTAAAAATTCTCAATAAGATATTAGATTGGATCCAACAGTACATTAAAAGGACTCTTCACCACAACCAAGTGGGATTTATTCCCGGGCTGCAGGGATGGTAAAGCATCCACTTATCAATCAACATGATATACCACATTAATAAAATAAAGGAGAAGAACCATATGATCCTCTCAATAGAGGCAGAAAATGCATTTGAGAAAAAAGAACATTCTTTCTTGATTAAAACTCCCTGCAGTGTAGGGATAGAGGGAACATACCTCAACATTATAAAGGATATATATGAAAGACAGTTACTATCATCCTCAGCAGGGAAAAACTGAAAGATTTTCCCCTAATGTCAGGAACAGGACAAGAACATCCACTCTTACCACCATTGCTTAGCATAGTATTGGATGTCCTATCCTCAGCAATCAGACAACAACAACAGTAAAATAAAATAAAATTATTCCAAATCAGCAATGAAGTCAAACTTTCACTCTTTGCAGATGACCTGATACTCTATCAATAAAACCCAAAAGAGTTTGCCAAAAAAATTGCTAGAACTGATATAGGAATTCAGCAAAATGGCAGGACATAAAATCAATGGACATAAGTCTGTTGCATTTCTATATACTATAATGAAACTGCAGAAAGAGAAATTAAGCAATCGATCCCATTTATAATTGTACCAAGACCATAAGATAACAAGAAAAAGGAATGAGAAAAAAATGAACCAGAGAGGTAAAAGATCTGTACTCTGCACAAACTATTAAACACTTATTAAATAAATTGAGGAAGACACAAAGAAATGGAAAAACATTCCATGCTCATGGACTGGAAGAAAAAATATTGTTAAAATGTCTATGCTACCTAGAGCAATCTACACCTTCAGTGCAATCCCTATCAAAATACCACGAGCATTTTTCACAGAACTGGAATATGAATTCTAAAATTTGTATGGAACCAGAAAAGACCTCAAATAGCTAAAATAATGTTGAATAAGAGAACCAAAGCTGGAGGCAAATGAATTCTGGACTAAGAGGTGTATCATAAACCCCAAATCATCAAGACAGTATGGTACCAGCACAAAAACAGACACATAGATCAATGGAACAGATTAGAGAACCCAGAAATGGACCCACAACTCTATGGTCAACTAATCTTCAACAAAATTTGAAAGAATAGCCAATGGAAAAAAAGACAGTCTCTTCAGCAAATGGTGTTGGGAAAACTGGACAGCCACATGCAGAAGAATGAAACTGGATCACTTTCTTACACCACACACAAAAATAAATTCAAAATGGATGAAAGACCAAAATGTAAGACAGGAATCTATCAAAATCCTAGAGAAGAGCAAAGGCAGGAACCTCTTTGACCTCAGCTATAGAAACTTCTTGCTAAATACATTTCCAAAGGCAAGGGAAACAAATGCAAAAATGAACTATTGGGACATCTTTGGGATAAAAAGCTTTTGTACAACAAAGGAAACAACCAACAAAACTAAAAGGGAACCTACAGAATGGGAGAAGATATTTGCAAATGACATATCACAAAAAGGACTAGGCTCCAAAATATATAAAGAACTTATCAAACAACATCCAAAGAACAAATAATCCAGTCAAGAAATGGACAGAAAATATGAACAGACATTTCTCCAAAGAAGACATACAAATGACTGACTGAAACGTGAAAAAATGCTCAATATCACTCGACATCAGGGAAATACAGATCCAAAAGCACAATGAGATACCACCTCACACCAGCCAGAATGGCTAAAATTAACTACTCAGGAAACAACAGATGTTGGAAAGGATTCAGAGAAAGGGGAACCCTCTTACACAGGTGGTGGGAATGCAAAACTGGTGCAGCCACTCTGGAAAACAGTATGGTGTTCCTTAAAGGTTAAAAAATAGAACTATCCTACAACCCAGAAATTGTGATACTAGGCATTTATCCAGAGGATACAAAATTAGTGATATGAATGGGTACATGCACCCCAATGTTTATAGCAGCAATGTCCATAATAGTCTAAATATGGAAAGACGCCAGAAGCCTTATCCACAGATGAATGGGTCAGAAGCCTTATCGACAAATGAATGGATGAAGGTGCGGTATATATATTCAATGGAATACTACCCAGCCATCAAAAAGGAAAACTTTGTCATGTGCACAAAGAGGATGTGACTAGAGGGTATTATGCTAAGCAAAGTCAGTCTGTTAGAGAAAGACAAATACCATATGATTTCTACTTATGTGGAATTTAAGGAAAAAATATAAGACAAGGAAAGGAAAAATAAAATAAGATAAACACAGAGAGGGAGATGAATCTTAAGAAACTCTTAACTATAAGAAACAAATTGAGGGTTGTCAGAGGGGAGGGGGGTGATGGGATGGGGTAACTGGGTGATGGGCATTAAAGAGGGCACTTGAGGTGACAAGCGCTGGATGTTATATGTAAGTAATGAATCACTAAATTCTACCCCTGCAACTAATAATATACTGTACGTCAACTAAATTAAATTTAAATAAATTTTTAAAAAAATTATCTGATATTTAAATTATCATAATTTTAATATATTTGTATTTAAGAATTTCAATGAGAGACTTGTAGAATCAAGAATCTACAAAGAAACAAGGAATACACTAAATTTCTTAACTATGACCTCTGCTTCATGTCCAGCTGTTTAATTCATCTACTCATTAGGTAAACACATTGTACAACACTTTCTAAAATCTCATCTCTAACTGGGTTGGGCTTTGGTCTAATCTAATAGCCTAGGCAATTCTGCACACAAGAGCAAGAGAACCAAAAAACACACCCTCATGGCTTTTGACTGAATAATCATCTCTCTGGACTCAGTTTTCTCAACTGAAATGGAAGCATATTGATAATTCCTGTATCATGGGGTTGTTGTGAGGATAAATAATACATGTCAAGTGTTTTAGTGGCTGGTACACTGAAGATACTCAATAAATGTTGGCTATTATTTTTAATAATATTATTGCATATACTTTCCAAAAAAGAACTATGCCATTTTAAGAACTAAAACATATCTAATTATTTCTCTAAGTACACACCTATATGTGTGTATAGGCATACATTATAAATGGTCATTCCACCATTATATTTCATCATGGTAGGTTCTAACTGAATATTGACGATCATGTGCTAACATAAAACCCATTTTTTTAGGAATTTAAGTATTTTACTGAAAAGAAAACACTTGTTAAATATTACATAATTTCAAATATTTGACATAATCATTAAATGTTACAGGAGTTCAAAGGAATATTAATATAAAAATTTTATATGTCTACACACATGTGTATATGAATAATGAAATGCCTTTATTCACCCATGTAACACATACGATTAAAGCCTCATAACAACCTAGTTTAATACGTTTCACAGTACTCCTGCTTTGCACTTGAGAAAGTCAAGATAAAAAATGTGCCCAAGTTGTCAAAATGATTCAGTCGATTTCAAGTTTGAATCTCAGATTTAACAGCTAAATCTATGACATTAATTTTTTCTACCCATACCCAAAACAGAGCCTATGATATCTTCTAGTTACCAATCAAATTTTGGTATTATAAAGCATTTTATAAACTGAAAATTTTTTATTAGAAATAATTATGGGGGTTATGGTAGAGAGACAATTTTATAGAAGCAGCAGTGTAAGCATTGATGAGGAATACAAAGAATTTTTGTAAACAGAGATTAAAGTTGCATTTATGTGTTATATTATGGATATAAAAGAGAACGTTTTGCTGGACATTTTACTTTTGGATTAGTTTGGTTGATACTATATAGACATGACCTGAATAAAGAACCATAGAAATGTGTAAGTGGGAAAGAAAAAATAATTTGTGGGCATAGAGTTTTTAAAAAATTCAGATTTTATCAAGGATAAGTAACTGAAAATGTTCTCTCCTTTGAGTAAAATCATGAAAGAAAGGACTGTGCTTAATGTTTTTTAATTTATAAGTTGGAAACATAAATGCATGTCCTAATGAGAAACCTATGATAGAATAACGAATTAATCACATTAGCAGAACCTTGCCCTTTGCATTTCCTTGCTCCTGGGAACTAAAGTGCTGAATTTTAATGTTGCATTAACATTTGCAATAAAAGTTAAAACCCTAAAAGTAAAACGCAAACTTCCTTGCAGAGTAATGTGATAATCGTACAAAATAACTACACCTAAAAACTCAGGAGGGCTAAAGGGAAGGATAAATTGTTGCCACTTAAAATTGCAAAGGAATTTCCAAGGTGTGATGAAGTTACTGACTTAAAGTTTGCCACAATATCAAAGACAAATGTTGCATATTTGTCTTGCTTTATTTAACGGACATTTTCTGTAAAGCCACGTATCTCAAGCTATTATAAATATTTCCTCAGTTACTAACATTATTATGACCTTGCATAAATTATATTTCCATTTTGGTTCAAACAATGCCTTTTCTTTTTAACCCTTTGATTTTCATGTGCTGGCTAGCATCCCATAGATAACATGTATGTATATTTCACATGTAGGAGGTTTTAAAAAGATTAAAGTCGAAGTGGGTACTACAAATATTTTTGAAAGAAGTATTAAACATGAGTTTTTGCAGCCAAAGTTACTTGTGGGTGTAAGACTAAGAAACAATTAAAGAAGAAGAACTTTTGAATAAAAGGCATGGTTCTTTTAAGGTACCACTTAGCTCCCAAAATGTTGCTTTTTCCCTGAACCCAGCTCTGACTTTCTAAACACCTTTCAAGGCAGCAGAAAAACAATTTTCACACAAGGTGTTCTTTTAAAAATCTCACAAATAGACAATATTCAGAGGAATGTTTTATTTTGTCGGTATTATGTCACCTGCTGCTCACTTTCTTCTAAAGAATTTACCAGTACAGTGATGGGTCAGCATGGAAAATAAAAACAAAACTATAAGGAAGGAAGGGAAAACATAGCAAGACTAGGGCATCATCTCAAAGCTCCCTTATTTTGAGATTCCGGTTGTCCCATAAATTCACTAAAATTATTTATATTGTATTTGACATATTTGACTATGATTAGTGAAAACAAATGGGAGGTATTGTGTCCTGAAGTTCTGTTTCTTTCAATGGAACCTTTAGCTATTTCTTTTATGTATCTGATCTAAACAGATTCCTTCTGGTATTGTTGAGGAAGGAAAGTTGTTCATAAGTGGATGCCTATTTGCAGGTCTGTTATTTATTTGAAATTTGGACAGAACAAATAAGCAAGCTCTTTCAAAGATTCATGTTTAAAGAATTACTTCCAATACTTTTATCTGGGAATGCTAACAAACTCCTCTTACATATTCACTGGGTTATTATCTGGAAATCCCATATAAATATCCCAGATATTTAATATGCCAGGATGAGAAGCCCACCTCTGCCGTTTTGTAGCTATATTCATTTTAACAAGTTACATGAGCACTCTGAATTTGTTTCTTCAACTTTAAAATGAGAATATTAATACCTACAAAAGGGGGGTTATAAGGATTAAAATATGTAACATGTGAAGAACTTTTACAGAGAAGTCATTCTGTAATAGGTACTATTTTAAAACCACAGTCTGAGTAAGACTTTAAAAATATAAACCTAATTTTCTGGTTCCCCTACTCGCTGATGTAAATCTATCTTTAAATAGATTTGTATTTAAAACCCAAAAACTTTTTTTGGTAATAATATGTAGGTTTACTATAATTTCTTTTAAAAAACAATTTTAAAAGGAGACCATAGAAAATAGTCTCCAAGATTGTTCTCATCATTCTCACCTCCTAGGAGTCAGGTACTTTTTCAGTCCCTTCCTCTATTGAACAGGGCTGACCTGGATAACTAGTTGAGCATTGTGGAAGAGACAGAGTGGAGCTTCATGGTTATTTCGTAAAAGACATTCAGTGGGGTGTCTGGGTAGCTCAGTCGGTTAAGCATCCAGCTCTTGGTTCTGGCTCAGGTCACGGGTGGCTCAGGTCAGGTCAGGGTGATGAGATGGAGCCTCACATTAGGCTCCATGCACAGTGTGGGTCTGCGTGAGATTCTCTCCCTCTCTTTCTGCCTCACCCTGCCCTCACCAGGCTTGCTCTCTGTCTCTCTACAATAAATAAAGTCTTCAAATGACTGCATTAAAAAAGAGACATTCAAGCTTTTACTTCACTCTCTCTTGGATTAATTGCTATAGGGAAGCCAGATGCCATATTGTGAGGGCAGTTACATAGCCCTATGTTAAAGCCACATGATACAGATCACAGGTGGCCAACTGCCAGCACCACCTTGAAAATCACATAAGTAAGCCACCATGGGAATAGATCTTGTGGCTTCAGTCATGCATTAAGGTATCATGTGAGAAAATAAATGTTGATTATTATTATACCCCTATGTTTTGGAGAGGTTTCTTCTGGGGTTAAAGATATCTAATAAAGATTTAACCCTGCATCTGGTAATAAAATCTGTGTTATTTTGTTCTTAATTACCTAATAGCAGCCAGTGCTGGCTTAAAACAGAAGTACCATCCAACCAAGCTCAGACCACAAAACTGGGAGCTAAATAAAGTTGTTGTAAACCAATGGTCTAAGGTCTGTTACTAACAAGTAACACAGCAAAAGGCAAGTGGTATATATCATCTTTGCTGTTGTGTCCTTTCATGGGACTTGCCAAGTTGAACCTCAAGTGTTTGTAGAAGAGCAAATGATCAAAACGACTAAACGCTCCCCAGTAGAAAAAATTGATGGGGGTGGGGTGCTGAGATCCAAGAAAGTGTGGTATCAGTAGGAGAATATAACAATTGGCCCATGGAATGGAATATAAAGACCAGAAACTGATAAACATATGTAAGAACATTTGATTTACTCTGACTGAGCTGGTATTTTTCACTGGGACATGTTAAAATTTTCCAAAGAGATTTCTGGGAAAATTATTTATTTATAATTTTATATAGATATTATTAATCATATGAATGGAAATAATGATAGTCACTATCTTACATTATTAAAAAAAAATCAATTCCACATGGCTCAGAGATTGATATTTGAAAGATAAACTTCAAAATGTTCAGAGAGTATTATAGTAGAATTCCCTGATGACCATGGACAGGAAAGAATTTCTTAACAACACGCACATGCACATACAAAGCACAAATCATAAAAGAGAAGGTGGATATAAATGCAACTGTATTAAAATAAAGATGATCTATTTATAAAAAATATCAAAGTGAAAATATGAACCATGGATTGAGACAAGGAACATACACTACTCTCCAAAACATTTTTCCAAAATATGTAAAGAGCTCTATAATTATCTATGAAATAAATTCCAAGTAGAAAAAATGGACAAAAATATTGAATAGGCTCTTTACAAATAAGGGAAACCCAACAGTCAATAATCTTACAAAAATAGTGTTTACTCATTAGTAACCAGGGAATTATAATTCATAACCAAAATAAGATGCCATTTCAATTCATCAGATTGGCAGATTACATTTTTTAAAACATCAAATGATACCAAATCTTGGCAAGTATATTGCTAGAGCAGGGACAACAAGGCCTTCATGGATGGAAGTGGAAAATAATACTAGAAATTTTCTAGATAATTGTAATGACCTAAAACTACTGAATGTGAACCTACCATATGACACAGCAAGTGCACTCCTAAATCTATGATCTAGAAATCTCTCCTCCATGAGCAATGCTGCCATTGACAAAAATGTCTATAAGCAAAGTCTGTAGTGGAAAATGTCACAAATATATCAAGAAGAGAATCACACACAGTAGAGAAAATAAACTGCAACAATACATATGTATTTAAGGCACATTAGAGTGAATTAAGGGAGGAGATCTCAGAAGAAATCACACACAGTTGACCCTTGGGCAATACAGGAGTCGGGCTACGAGCCCCCTCCCTATGCAGTCCCAAATCTGCAAATTACTTTTGATTCCCCAAAAACTTAACTACCAATAGCCTACTATTGATTGGAAGTATTACCGATAACATTAAGTCATTTAATACATGTTTTTTATGTCCTATGTATTATATATTGTATTATTACAATAAAGTAAGCTAGTAGAAAGGAAATGTTATTAAGAAAATCAGGGTGCCTGGGTGGCTCAGTGGGTTAAGCCGCTGCCTTCTGCTCAGGTCATGAGCTCAGGGTCCTGGGATTGAGTCCCACATCGGCTCTCTGCTCAGCAGGGAGTCGGCTTCCCTTCCTCTCTCTCTCTGCCTGCCTCTCTGCCTACTTGTGATCTCTGTTTGTCAAATAAATAAATAAATAAAAATCTTAAAAAAAAACAAAAAGGAAAGAAAATCATAAGGGGGGTGCCTGGGTGGCTCAGAGGGTTAAAGCCTCTGCCTTTGGCTCAGGTCATGATCCCAGGATCCTGGGATTGAGCTCCGCATTGGGCTCTCTGCTCGGCGGGAAGCCTGCTTCCTCCTCTCTCTCTGCCTGCCTCTCTGCCTACTTGTGTTGTCTATCAATTAAAAAAAAAAAAAAAAGAAAATCATAAGGAAGAGAGAATACATTTACAGTTCTATACAGTATGTCTCAAAAAAAAAATCATGATACATGGATCCACACTGTTCAAACCTGTGTTGTTCAGGGTCACCTGTAGTGTAAGTCTATTTTTACAAGTTGCAAAATCATGCAAAAAATTCAAATCACCTCTAAATATATGTATTAACACTTGGGGGGGGGGAATGATAAACCCAGAATTGAGAACAGAGGTTTTCTATGTAGGGAAAGGATATGGACAGACTGAGGAAAGGTCCTTACAGCACTGGGTAGTAGATACAGGAACTTCTATAAAACCGTTATTCTTTAAATCTTATATATATTATAAATATTCTTTTATATCTACTTGATGCTAAAAAACCATGATTAGTTTAAAAAAGAAAACCTTATGTCATCCGTTTTCTTATTGGAATTGATCATCAAGGAAGCAATTTTCCATGCCAGTAATTCTTACTGCAGGTCCTATAAAAGCACTGTGCTTCACATTTGGGCCTCTGGGCAGGGGGTCATAGCAGATGTTTGCTATGAGCTGAAGGGTAACTGGACGGATGCCAGGAGCAGTGTTTATGACATTGCTCCCACCCTGGCAGAGATATTAAAGTCAGCATATAAAGAAAAGCCGTAATGTGCTATATCCAAGAGGTCACGGATTCCTAAAAATCTCCACACCACACTTCATAACTGCCTTAAGACCACACTGAAAAAAACATCTGTCCTCTGCCCATCTCTTCCTGAGAATGTGCTAAACCCATTAGCATTTGTATTCTAAAGGGAATGATTCCCCTATAGACCCAGAGAGCCATGGAGACCGTGACCGGTGCGGGTGGAGAACGGCTGTTTATAGAAATGTAGGGATGTGACCAATAGAATAAGAATGAGCATTCAGATGCTTGGCTGCTTGGCTGGGCCTACCAACAGAGAAGCAGAAATCTGCTTGAGTAACTCAAACTTGGAAGGTTACTGCCAGTCACACTGAAAAATGAGCCATTATTTCGCCCTGTTTCTGCAGGGCTGACCCTTCTGGCAGCTTTGTTCTGACCCTGGAAGATTCAAACTCATTCACAGTCTGTATGTTTGGATTACAGGCACCACCCGGTTCTCAGTAGTCTTCCACGGGTTTACAAGTTTATAAATTACTTGGCATTAGCAGGAACGTGACACTCAGTGGGCACCAATCCTTCCGCTGTTTGTCTTTCTGGATTATTTACCAGTCATAAAAAAGAACCACGTACTTCTGCCAGGCATCAGAATTTATAAGTACTTTCAAATTCATGGGGTTTTTTTCCCCCATCTTTTTCAAGAAATCTGAGGCTCTGAGAAGTTAACAATTTTTAAGATTGTTAACACCAAATGAGAATCAGAGCTAGAAGTCAATTCTAGGTCTCTTGTTGAAGTCCCAAGTTTCAAGCCTCTTCCATTACATACCAAAGAGTCTTGAAAACACACGCTTGATGAAGAGGTTTGAGGAGTGGGAAAATTATACCTTCTTTGGATACTGACTTATACTTCATGATTGAAATGGTTGAAAGCGAACTCTTTTTGAGTGCAAATTAGATGCCAGTCACTGTGTTATATACTTTCAAACACATTTGCCCATTTTGTCTTTTCAACCATCTGATCTGATCTTATCTGATGATAAGGATGGTATGCTGTTTTTGTTGCCACTGACTCACTTTTACAGATCAGTTTCCAACAGGACATACAAGAACTAGATTTGCAGAGGAATTTTTAAACCAAACTCTGTCTAAATACAGCACCTAATTGCTATGAAAATACCTGGCTCCCAAGTTATGTAAGATATGGAGATATGTACATTATTTTTGAAACTGCAAGGATGACTTAAATACATGTCAAAATCACTACTCTGTTTACTATAACTGATATGGAACAGACAGAGATTTAACACTCTAGAGTCTATGCGCAAGTATGTCTGAGTGTTTGCTTGTGCATCTGTGAAATGTACTACAGTTTGACATCTCATATTTTCAGATGAGGCAAAAGATGCTCTGTATAGAGATCTCTCCTTCCCAATTTTCTTCATTCTCCAGATACCACAGAAAACATGGTGGATTCCTGTGCAGTCATTTCTGAAGAATTTCAAATACCCTTGTATGTGTTATGGACTAGAGCAGTTGCCCTGAGTCAGGAGTAATTTTGTTCCCAAGGGAACATTTGGCAATGTTTGGAGACGTCTTTAGTTGTCACAGGCATCTTCTTGTAAAAGCTAGGAAAGCTGCTAAACATCTTAAGATATACAAAGGCAGTCCTCCTCAACAAATTATGATCCATCCCCAAATTAACAGTAGTGAGGTTGAGAAACCCTGGAACCTGAGGCAAATAAGAGATAGAAACAAAGTGCCAAGATTTGACCATGGGTAGTAGTGCTGAAAACTTCTAACCACTGCTTAGTTGTCCACTAGCTGGGTCTCCAAAGGGACTTGCTATAAGCAATGGCATGGCTATTTTTGAGATTAAAAAACATTTAAATCACCTCCTAGTTTATGTATATCCAAGTGATGAAAGACTCTTAGTAACCCACAAGTAACATAGCACCAAACATAATGTTATTGCATAAAGTTAATGATAATATGATTTTAATTATTTAACTAAAAAATGTATATATATTCAGAAACTTCTGGAAGAAGCCACATTAGGAAAGACACACTGTTTATTTTTAAGTAAGGATTTTTTTGGTGCTGGTGTTAGGTGCTCGTCAACATGACTGCAACCATCCCTTACTTTATTTTATTCATATGAGGCTAAGGAAAGTGACTGGGCATTGAGCAGTCACTGGAGAAAGAAAGAAAATATCATTTCCTACCCTCTCATTTATTTTCTTTCCCTTGCTCTAAGCTTTGCATTAATAAAGCAGAGGAAGAAGAAGAAACCAGGACTAAAGATATTTGAATGCATCCTCCTTCCCATATAAAACCTATAATTTTCTGAAATTTTCAGAAATGCGTTACTTCTTTTCCCTTTGACTGCCTGTGTTGAAATTCACAGAAACCAACAAAAGACATCATGAAGTCTCCAGCATGAATCATTTATTTGGACAAAATAGGGAGGCTATTTTAAAAAAGGGGGGCAGTAATTCCTTCTTGCTGTCAAAAGATAAAGGCTTACAATTTCCTGCTGAAATGTGTACAATACCTTGTAAATTGTGAACATGTAATCATCTTTTGAAAAAGAGGAGAAAAACACCAATTGGCAACATTTTGCTATAGAAGTGAATACATTACTACAAACCATAAATATTTTTAATTCTAGTCTTCTCAAGGAAGAAGATAAAGGTCAATTGTTCAGTACCAGACAATCCAAGGTTTAGTTAAAGCCAACTAAAAAGGTGATTAAAGTTAGAAAAGTGATCACACTAAAACCATTCCTTTCTCAAGTAAACTTCCGCTCTTGTTAGATCTTGGAGTCATACCTAACTATATTAATGTGAGGTCTGTAATATTCCAAAGAGGCACAGAATGAGCCATTCGAGTCCATCTGTTCTGAACATAACCGAGGAAAAGAAAGCAAAAGCTTCTTTTGGGTGGTGACAATTCTACTACTGAGAATATAGCAAGACTGACTGCAGTAATTACTGTGAGTGAAATTATGTTTGTCCATGCAAACTGCCATGCTCCTATATTGCTCCCCATCCTCCAACAGAGAATTATGAAGGAACATTTGCAGTAAGAAATTATATTTGTTCATAGTCATGTGGGAATCATTATCACCCTTTAAACTACAATTGTTGGTGTCAGTGGTAGGGCTTTGTGGATTCTCTGTGGCCGTTACAATCATTCCTGTAACAATGAAGGCAATCTTTTTCAAACTGGCTAGTGAGAACATATTTAGACTGAAATAGGAAGCAAAATTTCTTTTTAAAAACTATCTATCTCCCTTCCTTTAATCGGAGAAACACTACCACCATCACCAACAACATTTTTTTTTAAGATTTTGTTTATTTATTTAACAGAAAAAGAGAGAGAGAACAAGCAGGGGGAGCAGCAGGCAGAGGGAGAAGCAGGCTTCCCGTTGAGCAAGGAGCCTGATTGGGGGGGGGGGGGGCTCGATCCCAGGACCCTGGGATCATGACCTGAGCTGAAAGCAGACACCTAATGGACTGAGCCACCCAGGCAACCCCATTAACAACGTTTTAATCTGATTTATTTCTAGAGTTCTCTGGCAATATTAGGAAGTGGGTGGTTTGCTCTTGGAGAATCCCTTCTTTCATTTCAGTCCTGCCTATCCCTCTGCTTTGATGCTCAGATTGGGAACTGTTCTCACAAAACTCACTTTTCCTGTCTCCTCTTTTCCTATCTTAATCTCCTTCCCTCTTTAGTTGTGAGGCTGTCTTCTCACCTAATCTCATGAAATACCACTCATCAGAGTAATGAAATCCAGACTCTCATTATACCACAGTCTCACACAGCTAACCTCCCTTTGGTCTTTTCACACTCAGATCAGCTTCCTTTATTTCTTGCTTAGGAGACCAAGTTCAAACTATCAGAAAGGTCTCTTGATACATATGTTTGCCAAAGCTATCAAGGCAATCAAAGATGACAAAACTAAGACAGCTCTGATTTGATTCCTACTGTAGAGTCATTATCTTCTGGGGAAAAAAAAAAACAGTTGAAAAATTAATAGAATTGATTTTTGCCTTCAGGTTGCTTAAGAAAGATAAGTTCCAAAAAAGAGGGTAGCAGTATAAGAGAAAGCCTAAAGGGCCAGAAAGGTGTTTGGGCAGGGTGAGAGGGCATGACACTGGGAAACCAAGGATCACTTTATTTTCACATTTTGGTTAGCTGAAATTTGCTTATGACCTTTGTTTAGGGCAGAGGAAGTGGTAATTTTACATTGTTTTGATAGAGATCTCAGAATAGCACAGAATTAGAATCTCCCCATTTTTATCCCCAAAGGAATAGCTCAATCATGAAGAAGAAGCCTTATGTTTAATTCATAAAATAAAATCTCTGTGATTTATAGTATGATAGATAGGTGCTATTCATGAATAGAGGAGTATAATCATATTTTCATGGGTGGTATCTCAAGGGATACAAGCGGAGATTCGTTCCCGTTCAAATTAAAAGAATTTAAATCGGCTGTTCCTGCTGCTGGAAAGGGACACTTGGCTATAGGAGATGATACTATTAATTACAGCAAGAGAGGGATTTGACCCTCTATAAAGGGAATTCATTTCTCCCTATAGTCACATTCAGGGAAGAAGCCATAGGTTGCTGTTTTCCTTAGAGATCTTTAGGGTATGATTCAGAAATGGGTTAGAAATTATTCACTTGGTTGAGATTTCAAGAGAAGGTGGTATTACCTATGCCGAAGGGGCCAAATGAATCATAGAAGTTATATAAACCAGGGGATTCAGATTAGGGAAAGAGGGCAGGGCGCTGGGGCAGCTTCATTTCCTCTCTTTTCCTCCTTCCTGCCATTGTGGCCACACAAAGATCATGGCTATGCAAATGAGCAACCATGGTGGCAGAGGAGGTTGCTTGCAGTAACCAACAAAAGAGGTCCATGCAAGGACTTAAGGAAGCTTGAAACACTGAAAACATCATTACTCAAATTGACTTGTCAAAGGAGAATGGTAGAAGAGATGAGGAAACCCTGGTTAGACTAGTGTGTGTGTGTGTTTCTGTACAAGTTTTTACACCTACAGAAAATTTGCGGGCAAATATATTTAAGCATTGCTAACAGTAGCTCTTTCTAGGGAGTGCATACATGTATATATGTGAGTGTGGGCAGGGAAGAATTCTGAGTTCGACATTTTGTTTATGGAGTGCCTTTGTATTATTTGGTAATCATATACACATATTACTTCTGAAATTAAAAAGATAGTTTTAAATGCATGTTCAATTGATTCTAATTATTCTCGACATAGTTTTGACTAAGTTTAATGTACCTTAACACAAACTGACATTTGTTTTAATATCTAAATCAGGGTAAATATTTTATAGATTCATTAGGGCCAAATGGAAGTATTAAGGACTAAGGAAGAATCAGAAGAAGCCGAGTAGCTGGCCTTCTGGTGTCAAGACAGGAATAACACAGATGTGATATATTTTTATTCTTTCCAACTTCTCTGTTAAACAAACAAACAAAAAGAATCTCAGTCCAGACCTTTTCTGACTCCTATTCTGGACTACTAATCAACACATCAGGTTAAGATTCCCGATATTACCGAAACTCCGTGTTTCTGTTTCCAGACTTGCCTGATGTAGTATGAGAGGCCAGAATGATCATTCCACAAAGCCTGTACTCGAAAGCCTAAACCCTTTTCCTCCCACTACTTGCCTTTTCTGGTCAATGCTTAAGGCCTGATGATGTTCTCTCTGAAATATCATAGCCCCTCCTCTCTGCAAAGCCATTGTGTTACCTCCTGCATTCTTCAAAACTCAGCATCTCTGAGGTTCTTCCTAACCATCTGATCTCTGTATGATAAGATCTCCATTTTTTATCCTTTATCAGTAGTTGAATCCATGTTCTTGACCACTGTATAATAAATTCACCCTACGATGCAACTGGTACATTACAGGGAGCCACGGTAGAAAAGGCCCTGGCTTCTATGTCAAACTGAACTGTTAATTTCCTGGCTCCCCCACTTTCCAATTTTGGAGACTCTGGATGATTTAATTCCTTTGAACTCTGGTTTCTTTATCAGTAAAATGGGCAAAGTTATACAGCAAACTGGAAGGTTGGTCCAAGCACCACACTACAGATTTGCTCTTTGCTATCTTCTAAAAGAGTAAGATCATATCATTTCTCTACTTACCGTCTTTCAAGAACTTCCCTTGTGCTAAAAAACAAACAAGCAAACAAAAACAAAAACAAAACAAACAAAAAAACCCAACTATAGTCTCCAAAATCCTGTCAACTATCATCTCACTGCTTCTCCAAACTCCCCTTATGCTACCCTTCCCATCCGTACCACCTGCTGTAACTACTGGTTTTGAATTCTTCTATCCTCCCCTTTACTCTTCCATGGCGGACTTCATCTCATCCTTTAAATCTCAGTTTCAAGAGCACTAATGAAGTTTCTATCTATCTAATAGCTCATTTCTAGCCTTTATATAATTATAGCACTCCATTTACATATACAAAGATCTAAATTTGTAATGTAAACTAATTTATTGTTTTCTGTTATGCCCTGTCTTCCCAGCCAAACTATAAGCAAATTCAAGGTCTTTTTCCCCTCCAACAATATGTACTCAGCATCTGGTACAATGTTTATCTTGTAAATGAATCAAAGGATAATGGGAATACTTTAGAAGGAGATTATGGTGGTCAATCCAAGACATACATGGATAAAGAAGCACAATGATATATTACAAGATGCCTACTCTATGGATAATTTAATAATGATCCTACAGTTATCTGTGGACTTCACTGTAAAATAAAGAAAAAAGAGAAACTGCAAGGACAGAGAGATGCTGGAAATTACTTTAGTCTATTTTCTACTCTAGCAGAAATTTATTTTTTTAAAGGATTTCATTTATTTATTTGACAGACAGAAATCACAATTAGGCAGAGAGGCAGGCAGAGGTGGAGGGGGAAGCAGGCTCCCTGCTGAGCAGAGAGCCCGACATGGGGCTCGATCCCAGAACCCTGAGATCATGATCCAAACCAAAGGCAGAGGCTTAACCTACTGAGCCACCCAGGTGCTCCTCTAGCAGTAATTTAATTTAGAGTATTTTGCAAACTGTTGTTCAATTACAGTTGCAAACTGTAACGTCAAGAACCTAAGGACTCTCCCTTCCACCACATTCTCTTCGGTTACTTAGCTACTGTAGAATCCCAAATATTATGCACAAAATGGTATCAAAATATATTCTTGAGGAATAAAGAAATGATGAATGTATTTCCATAGAAATATAGATTTAGATGAATCTTGAAATGGAAAAGACTGTGAAAAGCATATAGACCAATTCTCATCACTTCATAGATAAATAAACAAACCTAGAGAAAATACATGATGAATAAATTCACCTAGAAAATTAACAAAAATAAATAGTACAAAAGGACCCAAGAATCCTCATGTCTAGTCTACTGTTTCCTTTGTGTAACACAGCAGACTTACAAAGATTTTGTTATTTGATTTCAGACTTTGTAATAATATTTGAAAGATGAAATTAATCGATTTAGGCTGTGAATCATTGTAAAGATTTGCAATTCCTCTAGACAACTGAAAGTTGACTTCAGACTAAATGCCTTCATTCACATTTGTTATAACCTCTACCTAAAATGAATATAATGCTTTTCTGATTAATATCATGTTTATTTTTCACTTACCACATCATGTTTTTCTTTATTCCTTTGCCTTCTAAATGTCTCTTTCATCTACTTTATGTAGGAAAATACACTGGTCAAAACTAAAAACACACAAAAAACAAAATCTCTTCCACTATAATGTGCTAGTGACAGGACAGCTTTGGAAGCTAAAATCAAAGTGTGTGAAGAGGAACCATAGTGCTGGGGAAGAAAGTAACATCTCATTAATGGACCACCATAAACCAGAGTAAAGAGCCTTTTTTCTTTCTTTATTTTTTTTTCTTTTCAGTTGGATGAAAAGAACTTAGTTACTCTTTGAGTGTATCCTCTTCTGACAACTACAACTCAACACTAAACCTTGCAAGTTGTTTGCATTGACCTTTATGAAGAAGTTCTTCTAAAAAATCAAGCAATCAATCTTCTATGCTAGGATTACCCTTTTTCTATGGGAAGCAAAATAATAAAATACAATACAAAAATGAAATGCTTATTTTCAAGATAATTTCTTATAATTGGGTTTATTCTTTAATTCCATAGTATATTCTACATATTCTTACAGTTAAAGTTCGAGTAAAGGTCACTTAGGGTCAAAAATACTAAATACAAAAACAGACAAATAGATCAATGGAACTAAATAGAGAGCCCAGAAATAGACCCTCAGTTCTATGGTCAACTAATCTTTGACAAAGCAGGAAAGAATGTCCAATGGAAAAAAGATAGCCTCTTCAATAAATGGTGTTGGGAAAATTGGACAGCCACATGCAGAAAAATGAAATTGGACCATTTCCTTACACCACACACGAAACTAGACTCAAAATGGATAAAGGACCTCAATGTGAGAAAGGAATCCATCAAAATCCTTGAGGAGAACACAGGCAGCAACCTCTTCAACCTCAACCACAGCAAAATCTTCCTAGGAACATCACCAAAGGCAAGGGAAGCAAGGACAAAAATGAACTATTGGGATTTCATCAAGATCAAAAGCTTTTGCACAGCAAAGGAAACAGTTAACAAAACCAAAAGACAACTGACAGAATGGGAGAAGATATTTGCAAACAACATATCCGATAAAGGGCTAGTGTCCAAAATTTATAAAGAACTTAGCAAACTCAACACCCAAAGAACAAATAATCCAATCAAAAAATGGGCAGAAGACACAAACAGACATTTCTGCAAAGAAGACATCCAGATAGCCAACAGACACATGAAAAAATGCTCCACATCACTCGGCATCAGGGAAATACAAATCAAAACCACAATGAGATACCACCTCACACCAGTCAGAATGGCTAAAATTAACAAGTCAGGAAATGACAGATGCTGGTGAGGATGTGGAGAAAGGGGAACCCTTCTACACTGTTGGTGGGAATGCAAGCTGATGGAACCACTCTGGAAAACAGCTTGGAGGTTCCTCAAAAAATTGAAAATAGAGCTACCCTATGACCCAGCAATTTCCCTACTGGATATTTACCCTAAAGATACAAATGTAGTGATCCAAAGGGGCATGAATGTTTATAGCAGCAATGTCTACAATAGCCAAACTATGGAAAGAATCTAGATGTCCATCAACAGATGAATGGATAAAGAAGAGGTGGTATATATACAAAATGGAATACTATGCAGCCATCAAAAGAAATGAAATATTGCCATTTGCAATGATGTGGATGGAACTAGAAGGTATCATGCTTAGCGAAATAAGTCAATCAGAGAAAGACAGCTATCGTATGATCTCCCTGATATGAAGAAGTGGAGATGCAACATGGGGGGTTAAGGGGGTAGGAGAAGAATGAATGAAACAAGATGGGATTGGGAGGGAGACAAAGCATAAGTGACTCTTAATCTCACAAAACAAACTGAGAGTTGCTGGAGGGAGGGGGTTTGGGAGATGGAGGTGGCGTTATGGACTTTGGGGAGGGTATGTGCTATGGTGAGTTCTGTGAAGTGTGTAAACCTGGCGATTCACAGACCTGTACCCCTGGGGATAAAAATACATTTTATGTTTATAAAAAATTTAAAAAAAAAGACCACAAAAAAAAAAAAAAAAAAAAAAAACTAAATAGCCTAGGCAACCATTAAAAAAAAAAAAAAAAAAAAAAAGTATGGCCCTCACACTTTGCTGGTAGAAAAGAAATGATCTGTTAGTTATCTCACATTGTAGCTTACTCAAGAAGGTTAAAATAATTGGTGAAAATCCTCCTGGAGAGTAAATACTTGTCTCTGAAATGCAAGCTTCTGTCAAATATCGCAATGGTTTAAGTTCTGGCTTTCTTTCTGAATGATGGTCTCTCTAGTTCATTTTCTGCTATTTGCTTTGCTAATTCAGTTTTGGTCTCCCATGAGTTAAAGTGACACCAAAGTGCAAGTTCAACCAGCCATAATTGAATTTGCTCCCTCCATGTGCTGAAACTGGGATCTGGGGAGGATTATACAGTCACAGAAGGCATGCTAGGAAAAGGAGATCACACATAACACAGGATTTACTCTGACTTCTGTCCTGTCCAGAGTTTGAGTCCCCACTGTCACCTCCACCATCATGGTCACTACCACCATCTTTACCATCACCAGCACTTTTACCACAAGGGTTTCTGTGTTTCAAATACTAGCAGGTTACTTGATGTTTTTGAAGCTCACTATAAGAAAATTAAAAGTGGGCATTTAAGGCACCTAAAGACCCCTGAAAAACACCTTTTCAGACTTGTTTTATTAAATATTAAATGAAGTTATGCAAAATACCTACCACTTTATCTGGCTCTATTACCACTGTTTATGAATTATTTTAACCATTTGTTGAGCATTCTCATTCCCTTGAATCCTCTCATCAACGACAATGAGCTATAAACACTATTTCCCATTTTAAAGGTGGGAATTCTGAAAGGATTATCTCCCTTGCCCAAGACTACTAAGTATTAGCATGAAGATTTGAACTTGGGTCTGTTTGGCTCTAAAACCAGTTATGGGTACAGATTATGTTATTATGAAACATCTGTTTTATAACAACTATATCATGTGCAAAACTGTATAAAATACTATTAACTCCATCCTATTTACTATCAAAGTTTATTTTGAACTTTTTCAATCAGTATAGAACTGATTGAACCCACTTGGCCTGCGCATCTACTCAAAGAGATATCTGAGCTTGGCTTGTTAATTATGAGTTCCCTGAATCAAAGGCTGTCTGTTCTCACTCATGAAGCAAATAGCTAAAGATACAACTCCTATATCTCAGACACAGAGTATAAAGCCCAAAATTTTATGCTGTATTTTATTAATCTCCATTCTAACACTGGGACCTTACCCTTATCCAATGACCTAGTGGTATTCTATTTCTTTAAGATAGATCTGATCTTATAAATAACTCATCATTGAGAAATTAAGACTTACCTATTTCAAGTACCTACTCCCCATTCATATAGTGACCCCCAAGCCCCTAAAATGTATCCAAACTTATTCAGCAGTTGATAAGCTTCAATCTTCTTGGAGTTTACTAGAAAAAAAGATTCAAGAATTACATTAGGGTACCTCAACAAATTTTAAGGGAAATGAGTCACCACAGGCGATTTTGGAGAAAGGTTTCTACTTGGGAAACAGGTATTACTATCACTTTTGGTAGTAAAAAGAGGCCCATACATTCTACATCATGGTATTCCTGAAAATATTATTAGAATTGACTTATTGCAATTACAGGGAAACTGAATCCTTTATAAGAATGCACTACCAATGGAAAGAAAATTAGAGAAATAGTTACAGTATCCATCAAATATGATAATCCTTAAAAATATGAGGAGATGTGCAAATTAAAGAAATTTCTGATTCTATTTTAGAGTCTGAAGGATTAGGAATTCTATCTGTCTTAAATGCTTTGTGAGAAAAAAAAAAATCTATGACATTTGATAGTGACAAGAAACGATAGAATGTTAAAAGACATTGAACTAACTTCATCCCTAGAATATAACTCCCAGATATTCTTCAAATTATTTGCAGAGACTAAGAGGTCAAAGCTTTTTTTTTTTTTCTTTCTCTTCTTTCTCCCTGCCACTCCCCCCACCCCCCACTCCCATCCTGATCCACAAAAGAATCAGCAAAAATACACATCCATCTTCAAGGAAAGAAATATGCCTTACTATCAGCTACAGGGTTGGTATTCTTCTGTAGAAGAGATTTAACAGAAACTGTTAAAAATTGCCCCCTACTCCAATGGGCATTTCAGTTAGAGAGATTAAATACTTACTCATAACCCCCCGCCCCCAATGTCACTCTGTAAGAGATTTATGTTATATGACTAAATAGGAGAAAAAGCTAGGGAGCCAAAATATTCTTGAAATTAGGAAATATCTTTCTTCCACAAGCCACAAAACATCTTTTTTTTTTTTTTTTAAGATTTTATTTATTTATTTGACAGACAGATCACATGTAGGCAAAGAGGCAGGCAGAGAGAGAGAGAGAGGAGGAAGCAGGCTCCCTGCTGAGCAGAGAGCCCAACGCGGGGCTTGATCCTAGGATCCTGAGATCATGACCTGAGCTAAAAGCAGAGGCTTTTACCCACTGAGCCACCCGGGTGCCCCACCACAAAACATCTTAAAGCCAATTTGATCATCTCCAAGGACATCCCAAAACGGACAATAAGGATCAACCACTCAGTAGCCAATTTGATCATCTCCAAGGACATCCCAAAACGGACAATAAAGATCAACCACTCAGTAGCCAAAGCTCAGCTTAGAAAGGTTAAGGGAAACGGTTCAAGAAACACTTCCAGTTCATAATAGAGGCAAGGGATATATTATTTGAAGACACAGAATTATGGACAATTATGAGACAATTAATAAGTCTTCTCACCCAAAAGTCTTTTAAAAATTAAGATAAATTTGTCTTCCCAAGGAAAGAATGAATGCCTCCCTAGGTGATAAGTGCATATCAGCTGACATTTTTCTTAAGGCCATCACCACCAGCACCCACTATCACTAATCTTTTGACTCTTATTCAACATCCATGTAAATGCAATTTACTGCTGACCTTTCTAGCTGATAAAATAAAGTCAGAGCCAAGAGCTCTGATAGGTTGTCCATACAATCTTAAGTGTAATAAAACAATCCAACACACTGAATCCTAAGCAATTAGTAGAAGGGAGAAGAGCCAAGATTTTATAAAAACACATTTGGAATGCTGAATAGTTGGTGTGTTCAAACAATACCATCAATCTTTTGTCAACCCAGATGAATGAAATTGCAGTAATATACGATCATTCCCCATCCCTTCAATACACAGTATTACTCCAGTTTTTCTTTTCTTTTTCTTCTTCTTTTTTTTTTTCTTTTTTTTTTTTTTTTTTTAACACACCAAGACTTGAGATCTTCTAGATTCCACAGCATTATCCTAGAAATATACTGGATGCCTGAATAGCAGTATTTAATATGGTTCAATGACATTAAAATGCATGACCCTAGCATAAATCCAACTGGAACCAAGCCCTAACTTTCAATGTTCTTTGCGTGCAAACTATTTAAAATGGTAGAGTAGACATAGTTATCCCTCTCTAACTTTTCTGTCAATGCAAAGACAGCAATCATTGTCTTATAGAGCTATTCATTAATCTATAATCTTATATGTTTTTTATTTTTTAATTTATTTGTCAGAGAGACAGAAAATGCACAAGCAGAGGGAGTGGCAGGTTGAGTGAGAAGCAGGCTCCTGCTAAGCAAGGAGCCTGACGTGGGACTTAATCCCAGGACCCTGGGATAATGACCTGAGCTGAAGGAAGATGCTTAATCAACTGAGCCACCCAGACATCCCTATGACTTTATATTTTGCACAAAACAAATACTGCCTTGTAAACCTTGAGATATATATATATATATATATATATATATATAGAGAGAGAGAGAGAGAGAGAGAGAGTGAGAGCATCAGCAGAAGGGGTAGATGGAGAGGGAGAGAGGATATCAAGCAGACTCCTCATTGAGTATGGAGCCTGATGCTGGCTTCAATCCCAGAAACTTGAGATCACAACCTGAGCTGAAACCAAGTCAGATGCTGAACTGACAGAGCCACCCAGGCGCCCCTTCGCAATATAGTATGATACTCATAAAAATCAAAATTTAAAAACAAGATGTGATCAAGCTGAGGGTTGCTGGGTGTTGGGGGTAGGGATAGGGTGGTTAGGTTATGGACACTGGAGAGGGTATGTGCTATGGTGAGTGCTGTGAAGTGTGTAAGCCTGATGATCCACAGACCTAGACCCCAGAAGCAAATAATACATTATATTTTAATAAAAATAATTTTTAAAAAATTTAAGTTTGTTCCCTATTAACATTACAAATAGAGACTAGCCTTGAAAATTGCCTGAGCAGACAAAACAAGTTTAGTCACATAAACAAAGTTTAATTTAGCTTATTTTGCAAGGCTAACTTGACCTGTGTTCTTTCTTGCTTATGCCTCTGAAAATCATAAGCAAAAATTGAAGTGTTTCCCAAGGTTGATATGAAGTAACCACTGACCAATTCCCTAGCATTTAAGAAAACTCTAATATTATAACCACATTCTGTGAAGAACAAACCATCACTGCTTTCTTACTTTATTAACTGCTTTATAACAATATACCCCTGGGCCTCATTCTCTGTTTTGGTTTGAATACTCCTGATTTGCAAACTGTCTCTTTACTGTATGTACAATAAACTTTTACTAATTACTGCTTAGGTGACTGATTGGCTTTACTTCTCTTATTTCTAAACTTTTGACGCTCCACACAAAGATTTTCCAAAAGGATTTTGTTAATAATATGGTTTTTGTATCTAAGCACAAATAGAATTTATCTATCACTCTCTTAAAAACTTCATTGATCACCAGATCAAATGACAAAGAATTTCTGCATTGCACCACAAACTTTGGTTTCATTAGCTTTCACTCATGATAGCCAAAGACAAAATTTAAAACTGGAATAAAGAAAGCTCTTCTCATTTAGGAATATGGAATCTTTGTAGTTTAGAATTTCATCTGCCCTTGTTACTTCTAGCTAGAATCACCATATTTTATTTCTGACAATACATTTTGGTAAAGCAGAAAAAGAGGAAAGTCATAAAGGGGCATTATCACTTCACAAGGAAGGGATAAGCAGCAGGAACAGATGAAATTCAAATCAGCCAAGATCCTGTTTCCATGATAATGTATCTCTCTAGCTTTGAAATCACATCAGAATTGCTTCTGTACTGAGTGGTTTTCAAAGTCATCTTTGAGACATCATTGAGACTTTTAAACAGATAGCATCTAGTACAGTTAGACACCTAAGAAAGGAGACTTCTGCATCTGAGAACAAGATTAGTTCTTCCCATTTCTTGGGGGGTGAAAAACACAAGTAGAATGTCCTGAAATATTTTTTTTCTTCTTCTTCTTCAGATTCATTACAATTTTCTAATTAAGGCTTGGTTTCCTAAGCAATTAATGCAGGTTCCTTTGTCAAAAGCTACAAATTGCTTTTCATTCTATCACATTTTGCACTAGGACCTATTAAATAATGAATAGAGATGTAAGCCAGTGTCATCAAAAAGAAAGAATGAATGGCAAGTATATGGCATATCCTAACAGACTGGGCAGTTGAAGGGTTTCAGAGAAACTAAGAAAGCAATAATTTACCATCACATGTGTCTAATTATCTTTGCAGTTGATGCTTATAATCCCTGGAGTAAAGAGAAAGTGCAGTTGTTTGTCTATTAATTCAGTATTTTAATGTTCTAATACTTGGATCTGTAATTTCCTGTTACACCCTGTGACAGTTGTCTGTCCACTGACTAGTGCTACATTGTTATACATTTGAGTGAACACCATTTGTTTTTAATTTGGGTCTCTTTGTAATGAGGTCATATAAAAGCCATCATCATTATGAATTTTTACAATGTGTGAGTACAGAGAAGCCTGTCCCCCTCCCTCAGAGCCTCCTGCATGTCAGCACCAGGGCCTAATGGTGCAAATATCATATTAGCATCAGGAACGGAGATGCAAAATGACTCTTAAACAGTTTATTGTTCTGCACTGCTCATCTGAATCTACAACTTGTAAAAGGTGGAAAGGGTCATGGTCCTTAAAGTCAGTAAGGGTCCAATAGGTTCTTGGATGAGAATCCATAAAGATTAAGATATTGCTTGATTACCATTTTCAGTATAGGAAAAGATACACTGGGGATAGCCCCTTGTATTCAACAGAGAGGTATTTCTTAGGGATATCGACAACCTTAAAAATAACAACAGCAAACACAATCATAGAAGTTCACATGAAATGAACATTTAGTAGGAGCAGGCACTTCACCCACTGTTTTACATGTGTAATTTCACATGATTCTTAAAATAATTATTCTTCCAATCTCCTCTTAGTTCCCTGTTGCTCTTGTAAAACAAACAAACAAAAAATCATAAGCTACTGGCTTAAAATAATACACCTTTATTATCATACGGTGCTCAAGGACAGAGATCCAAAATGTATCTCACTGGGCTAAAATTAAGGTGTTGGCAGAGATGCTTTCCTTTCTGGAGGCTGTAGGCGAGACTTGCTTAACAGATTCTAGAGGGCACAGGTGTTCCTCTGCTTGTGGACTCCTTTCCCATCACCTGATATTTACAGGTTCTGGGATTAAGACCTGGACATTTTGAGAGGGTTATCATCCTGCCTACCACACCTCCAATCTCAGTGAGAGTTTCCTATTAAAAAAAGAAAAAAAAAATCACATTTGTGCCTGTCACCATCTCTTCCCCCTTTCAAACCTTTCAATCTCCTTGTTATTGGTATGAAAACAAAATCCTCTAACATGACCTTCAAGATCCAGGAGAGCTTGCTCCTCCCTCCCTCATTTTTTCCTATAGGCCCCTTCACTGTCTTTGTTCCAGCTACACTAGCCTTGCTCTGGACCTGTGACCTAACATACACATTCTTATTTTCTAAGACTTGGTACCTGCTGTCTTCCATCTGGAATGTTCATCCAACACAGCTTTGCATAATTAACTTCTATTTATTCTTCTGCCTATGCCAAACATCACTTCCTCAGGGAAGCCTACACTAACTCCAAATCTTCCTCCTGTTAATTAATTAACTTATTTATTAATTTAGTTATATGCATATATTTCTTTTGTGCTCACCTTGTGCCAAACACTCCTCTCAGTGTTGGGGATACAGCAGGGAACAAAATGTACAAAACTCTGGCTTTCGTGAAACTTAAGTTCTAAAGGTAGGAGACAGATGATACACAATAAGCAAACATTCAATATGTCAGGCGGACTAAATACTATGAAGGAAACTTAATCTGATTAGGAGATGAGAGAAATGAGTGGGGGAGCTTCTTTAACCAAAGAGGTCAGGGAAAGATTCTGAAGGACATGACAGTTGAAGAACAATAGGAATGGAGAAGGGGATGGTAATCTTGTGGGTTTTTGAGGAAGGAGCATTCCAGAAAGCAGAAACAATATGCTTGAAGACCCAGACAGAGATGGTGTGCCTTTGACATGCTAGTCCCAGAATTCTACTCAGTGTCACTGTAAGGGTGTCAATTTCACATTTCAGTGTTACCATTTGATGGACCTCTGTCTCCTCAACTAGACTTTAAACACCTTGAGAGAAGATAGTCTTTCTGCTTTTACTTACCATAATAATCATACAGCTGATTACATTGTTGACCCCCCCCATAAGTGTTTGTTGAATGAACAGATAAAGGACCTATGTTATGACTAAGTGTTATTTTGATCTCCAAAGAATTTAGGAGGACACTGAGAATTATAGCACTTGATAATTTTCCAAGGTTATATAACTAATCAATAGCAAAGTCATGCCCTAAACCTAAGACTATCTGATAACATAGTCTACATTCTTAAACATTCTACTCTATTATTTACTAGCATTTTTGGAGATGCTTAGTGTCAACTTCCTCTCTTAATGAGGAAAATGACTTAGAATAGATAGACAAATTATGTTACCAACCACTGGGTTTTTTACAGGAACCTGTTCAAAGCCTTGGTCTTCTGATAAAATGGTGAGATCAACAACCACCTCAAAGTGTGTTTAAAGAAGACATTGCATAAAATGATAAACTTGAAAACAATAAGAAAAATGGTAAAATATTTCTGTGGCAAATACCATATTACACATGGAAAGAATCAAGAATAAATCTGCTAACGTGTTTAAGGTCCTGATAAAAGTTTAATGGTATTACAACAGGAAGTGAGTGTTACGGTGTTCGTATGTGCGTATGGCAGGTTATTCCTTTTCAGCTCATACCCCCATCAGAAAAGGGCTCTTCCCTCTAAAAAGGGTGGATCATCTTTTATTCCCATAGCTTGCAGGGGAGGATGGAGAAGCAGTGAACCATCTCTCAAGAAATGAGGGTTGACTAGTTTTCAATAGAGAGCATGAGAGATGGAGACTGGAATTCAAAGAATATTCTGGAAGGCAAATGTATAATGTGTATAGGTATGAGTATACTATGAATAACTTTAGTAGATATTGTGATGTCAAGTGAACCTTCAAAGACATTGAATACTGTTTTAAATGTACGAATAAAGGCCGTGATTAAATAAGAATTGAATTAACATGAAACAACTTCTGGTTGGAACAGACAGCAGATGACACTTTGGACAATGGAAGCTGAAATAACCCAGCGTAGGAAAGACGATTCCCAAATGTTTTTTACTAAAAGGTTCCCATAATTTTTACCAGGAAGGAAATTTATGTTTACATTAGAAATACAATAAATATCATTTATGTTTATTCCATATAATTTTGCTTACATTAACTCCATTTAAATTATATGTGGTTCTCAATCCATTGTGTATAGTTTGAGTCATTGTAGATTAAGCTTATTGTAGCTCCTGGAAGGAAATTTTAATTCAGGATACTATAAACACTGACATTATTAATTAAATAAGTTATTATTTTAAATATATTTTAGTAAAGCAATTTAGAAAGGTGATACATGCATATGGTACAAAACTCAAAATTGTAGAGTAGTATAAAATGAAAAGTAAGTTCCCTCCTGATACCCTAAGCTATTCAGTTCACACTCCTAGAAGCAGATTTTTTAAATATGTCCTTCTACAGATAATTTATATATAGGTATATGTGTGTGCATACATATATGTGTTATACATATATAAAACACATATATGTATACACACAGAACATATATCCATATATATTCATATATATTCTTGACATTTTACTTCAATTTAAAGATAATTTCCTATTTGCTACTTTGGAACAGGCCATATCCATTATATTTTGTGATTGTTTTTTATCTATATGTAAATATGTATACAGCCTGCATGTTGATTTTAAATAATTGAATTGTCACTTGCAAGCTTTTCAGTTGATAATTCTTAGGCTTTCTACATAAACAATCTCATCATTTGTGAAAAAGTGACCATTTATATTCTCCTTTCCAATTTTTGTAATTCATATATCTTTCTCAGATTTTGTTGGCTCTTACATGAAGGCTATGTTACATATCAATGTTTATAAAGGACACACTGGCTTAATCCTGACTCTGATATTTTAATGGGGATGCTTCCAGGGAGCTCTACAAAGCATGATGTCATCCTTCATTGACAAGCAGCATTATTTGTCTGTAAGAAGAAACAAGAAAAATGCCTTCTTTTAAATAGACAATCTTAATATATACATAATAGGCAGACAGACAGATAATATATGTCACAGCTACTTAGACAGAGTGGCTCAGACCAGTACTCAAGGAATTGTAGGCTATTTGGGCCCTTGTCCTGGGATGCAGGCCCCAGAGGGCAGGGAGAGAGTTCCATCCAATGACCTGTTGGGAGGTCCAGGTGAGAGCCCCAGGCCAGGAGGCCATCTGGCTTTCCCAAGGCCATGCAAGTTCTGAGGATGAGGACAAGAAGAGGCCAGGGATCATAGCTTAAGCATTATTATATAACCTTATGATTACCAGTAATAATATCAATCTATAATGACTATTTATTAGCATAGAGATGAACAAAGCAGTCTCTTAGGAGTTATTTCTAATTTCCTCTGCTTTTATATTAATGTTTGTTTTTACTTCTTATTTTGATTATTTGTATTTCACTCCCCTTTTTTCAAGACTAGGTTAGTTAATGGCTTATCGTGTTCACAATTTTCCCCCCAAAGACCAGCTTTTGAATTTTATATTTTGATTCATTAATATCTGTGAAACAGCATTTCTTTACGTTTGTGTAGTATATGGGTCTCTTGGTGAACATGATGAAAAATTATGGTCCTGCCTTCAGTAAGAAACACATGCTTACACATTCTTTAAAAGTTGCAGATTTTAGGGAGTTTATTTACAGGACTGACCTTCATTCATGGATCTTCAGTTAGAAGGATCCACTCATCATAGATATTCTCAGGTATTGCCAAATAGCAAATCTGTTGAGTTTGCAAGGTAAGGTTCAGCTCAGACCTGGATCTTGGCACATTTTAGAATGGAGGCCAGTCTGTTAACAGTTTTAAGATTCTATTACTCCTGCTTCTAGTACTAAGGTCACTGTTATTAAAAACAAAAACAAAAACAAAACAAAACAAAACAAGAACTTCCATTATAATTATTATGTGTCAGACACCATGCCGGCCCTTTATTTATTATCACAAAAATCCTAGAAGGAAATTACTGTTATCATTACCATTTTACAGATAGTAAAAAATTTTACAGATAGTAAAAGTTTTAAGAGGAACTTGCTTAGAACCACACAGTTAGTATTTGTGAGAGCCAGAATGTAAACCCTGGCTGGTCTAGCACCAAAGGAGATAGGGTTTCATCAAAGAAAAGTCAAAATAATCCCCATTCGTTCTCAGCACTCTCATTGTTACTGCCCCCCCCCACCTTTTTTTCATCATTCCCTTCACTTTGGCAATGAATCTCAGCTACATGCAATTCTGCAACCCCGGGATTATTTGGCAATGTCTGAAGATATTTTCAGTTGTCACAATTGCAGGGGGTGCTACTGTTATCTGGTAGGTACAGGCCAGAAATGCTGCTCAATGTTCTATAATGCAGACAAGAACTCAAGACAACAAAGAATGACCCAGCGTAAACATCCATAGTGCAGAAGCTGAGCAACTGTGGTGGGGAAACTGATAATGTCAGTTTCATAAATTTGGCAGCCAACTGGCAAAAACAAAATTAACCAGATGGACAAACAAAACCAAAACAACAAGAATCTAGGATGTATCTCTCAGAGATTTGTTATAGGCTGTGCTGTATCCCCATAAAATTGATAGATTGAAGCCTTAAGCCCATTATTGCAGAACGTGACTCTATTTGGAGATAGGGCCTTTAAAACCATAATTAAGATAAAATGAGGCCCTGAAGGTAGACTGTAATCCAGTCTGACTGGCCTCCTTACCAGAAGAGGAAATCTGGACACACAGAGACATCAAAGGTGCAAGCCATGTGCAGAGGTGAAGGCATGCAAAAGAAGGGATAGCAAAGAGCTGGTGGGGGGCACGTCGAGGAGAAAGTCCCAACACGGGTCTTTCCCTCATGATCTTCAAGGGGAAACCAACAATGTCCACACCCTGATCTTGGACTTTCAGCCTCCAGAGTTGTGACAAATGAATTTCTGTTGTTTAAGCCCCCTAGTCTGTAGTTCTTTGTTATGGTAGCCCTAGCTAATATATTACTTAGGGCTATAAACTATTAAAAAAAAAAATGAAAAAAACAAAAACCAACTTTAGCCCTCCTACCGTATTTTTTCATAGTGTACTGCTATGTTAATTAAAATGATTCAACTCTTCAGTAAACTTGGTGTTTAGCTTCATTTACTATGCAGCATTTTGTGAACTTAGTTTCCTTTTTGCAGCAAAATCCACATTTGCTTCCCATTTCAGGCTGCAGGAGACTTCAAAGGTCTTCAAAGCCCGCATCTAAGTGTCCTGCTCTAGTGAGCCTGCTGTGTGAGGCTGGGGCTGGGCATTCTCTCCATAAGCAAGAAACTCATTGGAACTTGGCTAATTTTTCAAAGCTGTTGTCTTTCAAAGGTTGACAAATCATTCATCTCAAAAGTTAAACTGGTCAAATGAAACCTCCTCAAAAATGCAAACTCTTGGCTTTGCTAATATGAGATGTAATGAAGCATCCTAAGCAATGCATTTTTCCTTTTTGCATTTTCCCTGATATCATTCCGAAGCTGATTAACAAAATTAGCATGTCTTATTCCAACAGTTTGAAAACCAGTGAGTGTGTGGTTCATGCAAGAGAAAGATCTGGGCTTTAGCTTTATGCCTGTTTCCTTCCATCAAGCTCTTCCTCATGCTTTGCTAGAGGAGGTCATCATGGTTGAATAGCAAATGTACACATTCATCTAACTTCCCTAACATCTTTCTTTATAGGTATAGCAACATCCTTTGCTTATATGATGAAACAAGCAAATCACACACACACACACACACACACACACACACACACACACACACACACACACAGAGGAGCATGGCTCCCAACACTCTTCTTCTTTTTCATGACAACCAAACAACATGACTTGTCACCTTTTCATTCTTTCCACTTGCTGTTGAGACTGAGACTTTTAGATCATTTACAGCAGAGATAAGGTCGCCAACCCCAGTCAAGAGACTATGCAACAGTCTAGAAATCAATCTGTGTCTTAGCTCCTCTGAATTACACTTCTGGCTAACAATAGCATAGGAGCAACCATGGACAGGCTGTGAGAAGTATTCCGTATTATCTCCTATTTACATTTTGATGCTTGCAACTGTCCCTGTGGTTTTCTCATTGCCTAAAAGTTCAAGCGTGTCTAGGGAAAACAAAACAAAACATTACCTTGCTCAGAGAATCCACAGTTGTTTTGTACTTTTTCTCCCAAGAAATACATTGCATCTCATGGGGTTTTGGGGGCTAATCACACCCCACATCCTCTGTCTGCTCCCCAAATTGGCTAGCTGAATTACAGCAAGCTCAATGACCTCAAATTTACTACTTCCTTCTTAGCAGTCTGGAGTCTCCTGTTAGAACCTTCCCTTTGGTTTCAGGGACATGTTTCGTCTTCCACAATGACTAAGGAAGCAAGTGTTATGGGAATAAGCAGATAGGGTCAAGGGATACTAAACTTCTTGCTATCAGCAATGTGGTTCCCACACATAGAAGAAATGTCTGGCCCCAAATGATAATAGCACACCTGTTGAAAACCACTGACAGATAGTAACACTCTAGGTCACAGAGTTAGAGACAGAAATATTGGCTTCCTCAAAGCCTCAAAGATAAAACATTCCTTGACAAGACAATTTTGTTATTTTGTGCCTCAGAAACCTTAAATGTTTCACATTTGAGGCCTCTGAGAGCAAGGATACATTATGTGCTGATGATGACATCTGGAGAATGACATTGAAACTTACTTCAGTGCAGTGCTGTTGTTGGGAGTTTATGTTGGGGAATATATCTCTGGCAAATTGCAAATCTGAGTTGAGAGAACAAACATCATTCACCATTTTTTTTTTTCCAGCAAGCATTCCTGGACATCTTTTCTATTTTAGGCTATGCTAAGGTGCTCTGCAGGTGCAGATAAATTATATAAGATCCTTGCCTCAGAGGAGGTATGTCTTATAGAGTAACTGCCTTTAAAAAAACTATGCCTGCTCCAATGGTTGACCTTATCAATGATTCTGAATCTTTAGGAGTCTTTGGATTTATATGTTATTTGCTCAGGGGATGACTTGGATTCCTGTTCCCAGGCTATTTAGATGGCAATTTGGATGGAGAAAGAGGGTTCCTGGTTGTAGGGGTTCAATGAATTTTAATGTCTTCTCAACTGAAGAAATAGATGACATGATTTCAGATATAGGCAAATTAAGGACCTTCGGAGCCCTAAGGAGGGATTTTTTTTTTTTTTCTTGCTTGAATCACTATATTAAAAACCAATGTTTCACAAACAGTGCATTTAATAGAAGGGTTCACTGTGAGATGTTGAAAGGAAGAGTTCATGGATTTCTAAAGTTTGGGAAAAAGGAAGCAAAGGGTGTAGAGATACTGGATTGGGTGAAAAGGCTTGGACTCAGGAACATACTGTACAATAGAGACTAGAATTGACCTGGTTCTTAATAAAACCCTGTGGCCCTGCTTATTTTTCATTCCGCAGTTTGACTATGTAAATCTAACCTGAATGTATAGAACAAGTTCCTCTGTCTTCTCCTGATACCAACACTCACCCACATAATCAACCAATCCACAAATCATGCAGTAAAAGTCAGGATCAGGGAAAGATAATAAAGGCTCAGTCTCCATTGCTAATCAACAACTCTCTTCCTCTTATATGTTCAGTGTCTCCTTCTTAATTGTAACATACCATTGATTATTTCCTTCATCTGCTGCCTTTCTTCTTAGTTCCTTTCACCAACAAACCTCTCAGAATTATATGTATTTTTATTACTTTATATCCATTTCCTAATTTCATGCATCTGAGTCTATGCCCATTGTGCACCCAGAAAAATTTTCATCAGAGTCATCAATTAGCTCTATATCACCAAACTATGTATTTTTCTTTAGTCATCATCTTATTTCACGTCTCAGTGCAGCATGGTGCTATGGACTGCTCTCTGTTCTTGAAACATTGACTTCATTAAGCTTCTGATTAACTGTGGCTACAACCTTTTATCTCTTTTCTAGGTACCTCTTCTTCTTGTAAGTTATTAAATATCAGAGTTCCTCAAGGTTCAGCCTCATGCCATTCTATTTTATTTATTTTTTGTTAAATATTCTCTCTGTAGGCAATCTCGTTATAGCCTATCAATTAATTGACTACTTACTTGCCAATGACTCTTAACATTATATCTCTATACCCTTAAGTGATCCATCAGATTCAAACCCATATGTAAGCAACTATCTACCAAGATGATGTTCAGAAAGGTAAAGAAAAGATACTTTAAATTCAATTGCTCCAGCATGATCTGCCGACCTGTCAGAAAACTCAGTCTATGTATGTATTCACCACATACATTAGCATACATCATCCACCCAGTTTTTTAAACCATAAGCCAGGAATCATCCTCAATATTAGCCTTTTCTTTAATCTGTTGCCTACCCTATCCAATTCATCATCTATTTATGTTCATATTCTAATTTCTATATACTTAGTGAATATTTCTATTATCTTCCATATCAATTGGTAAGGTCAGTTCCAAGTTATCATTACCTCGCCTGGATTTCCATAATGAAATATTAACCTAATTACCTATATTTGCTATTTGCAATAGGTTTAAACAGATTTTATATATATATATATATATATATATATATATATATATATAGTATACACACAAACTTTTGATATATGTATATATCAAAATGTATATATCAAATATATACATATATCAAATATGTTTATATATATCTCAAATATGTTTATATATACATATATATATTAATATGTTTTCCTTAGCCTATATTATTCTAATGCATATAAAGAGATTTATTGTAAGGAATTGGCTTGTGTGATTATGGAGGCTGAGAAGTCCCAAGATCTCAGTTGGCAGGTTGGAGATCAAAGGAGCCAGTGATGTAGTTCTAATCCACATTTAAAGGCCTGAGAACCCCACAGAGTCAATAATAAAAGCTCCAGTCCCAGGGCAGGAGAAGACCAGTGTCTCAGCTTAATCAGTCAGGCAGGTAAAGTTTCCTCTTGCTAAGTTTTTTTGTTTGCTTTTTTCAATTCAGTTGATTGAGAGAGGGTTATACATGGTAGGGAGGGAAATCTGCTTTACTCAGTCTACTGACTCAAATGTCAATCTCATCTAAAAACGCCCTCACAGACACATCCAGAATGATGTCTGACCAAACATCTAGGTATCCTTTGGTCAGGTCAAGTCGACATATAAAATTAACCATCACAGTCCCATATCTCACCGTGTATACGTACTAGTGACCAGAGTTATTTTTCCCCCAGATGCATGTGCCTTAATAGAACCTACAAAGTTTTGCATGATTTGGTCCTCAGAACTATTTAATCTTTTCTCACACTGCTTTTCCTCTTGGTTTCTACCTTTCACCTCCACCAGTAGTTTCTAGCTTCAAACATGCTAGTAGTTTCTAGCTTCAAACATCCATGTTGAAGCTAGTAGTTTCTAGCTTCAAACATCCATGTTGTTTTGTCCTGATGCAGTGATTTCTTGCCTCATCCTCTGCTAATTGATTTCTCTGCATCTTTCAATCTCAGCTCCGATGCCATTTCTGCAGGGAGGACGTCCATGAGTACTCAGATTAGACTGTATATTCCTATTACATGTTCTTACAACACCATTTACTTAACCTTCAATAAATTTTACCTTAGTGATAATTTTCATGGTTATTTAAATTTGGTCCAGGAGACCATAATTTATGTTGAATTTTGCTCAATGCTATACACTCAGGGCCTAGCCCAGTGCTTGATACATCATAGTATTAAGTACATATTTGGGTGAATGACCTATACTATATTGTACCCGTGGTCACTAAATCAGCAAGAAAATTAATCCCATGGCCTGGAGTTCCACTTTCTGTTGAAATTATTGTATTCTATTTATCAACTCATTGTTTGAAGCATTAACATTTTTCTATACTTTCTTTTCATTTTTTTTTAAAGATTTTATTTATGTATTTGACAGACAGAGATCACAAGTAGGCAGAGAGGCAAGCAGAGAGAGAGGAGAAAGCAGGCTCCCTGAGTAGAGAGCCCGATGCGGGGCTCGATCCCAGGACCCTGAGATCATGACCTGAGACTAAGGCAGAGGCTCAACCCACTGAGCCACCCAGGTGCCCCTCTTTTCATTTTTTTATAAGTCAACTGCCCCAAAGCAGTTGGACTATGGGGACTTCTAACCAATGGAATTATCTTCCTTGAAAGATGGGAAGTGGAAGACATACATAATCTCAGAGTAAAAGAAGGAAAGAAAGGCAGTTAGGTGAAGCAGAGGATAAAAAAGAAACTGAAGGGAAAAGAGCACTGAGTTTTGACCAACTCCTGGCATTAATCTGTAATTAGATTAAGGGCAGAGAGAATATAATTGGTGATCCAGTAGAGCAGGGTTGGAAATCTATGTCTCTGGGGTCAGATCCAGCCTTCTACTTGTTTTTGCATAGTTTGTGAACTAAGAATGATTTTCATATTTTTATATTTTTTTGTTTTTATATTTTTAAATGGTTGAAAAAATCAGAAGAATTATATTTAGTGTCACAAAAAATTGTGATATTCAAATGTCAGTGTCTATAAATAAAGTTTTATTGGGAAATAGCAACATTTATTACTTACATATTGTCTATGGCTGCTTGTGTCTACCGCAGTCTACACCTACAAAGAAAAGCTGAGTATTTGGGATAGAGACCAGATGGCTCACAAAGCCTAAAGTATAACTATTTGGTCCTTTACCAAAAAAAGTTTGCTGACCACTGCAAAAACCTATTCTGCCAGAGTAAATTATTTGCAGACTCATTTATTTGGAGAAAAATGTGCATTAGTGTTCAGTGTTACATATGAAAGTGCATTTCAAGGCGAAATTATTCTTGGATCATTCATCATTTGGGAGTATGTGCATCAGGTACTTTTTCCTGAGGTAACGCAGATTATCAAGACATAATGGAATATTTCATGACATGAGATTCATCCAATTCCACAGTCCACTTGGATAATATGTTTATGATCATGTTTATTTGAAGTTCTGGCTCTGCCACTAACTCTAGAAGAGTTTACCATTTTACTGATTTTTGACACCTGAAAGCTTTGTTAAATTTTCATATGTGCTACCAGTAAGGTGTTCAAATGTCCAGTGATTGAGCTAATGATGATGAATCATCACCATTTTAGGACTTCTCTAGAGCATATAGAGACATTTTCCAAGTAGTGAGTGATCCTGTGGTTGGTTACACTCTGCAGTTTTGGGAAAGGAAGCAGGAGACAGCCATGGAAGGCGACCTCTCCTAGGAATTCAGGCCGACATTGGCTGATAATTTGACCCATGGAGAAATGTTAACAATCACATTGCACAGCTTGGCTTGTCATGTTTTGTAGCATACAGGATGATCTCAAGTAATCAACTTCTATGAGAACTTAACTATGGCTTGATCTCTTAGTGTGAGACATTTCTTTCTTTCCAGCAAGGTTTTCAGATAGAATTGATTCCTCAACCACATTCTTCTGGCAAACCAGGGAGACTTTGACTCAAAACAGAGTCAATTTACTCACATAATCCACAGAATTATACTGATTAAGGGTATCTAATGTGATTGCTATGATTTATGAAGATTTGAAAGACCCTGATGGTACACACTAGGTGTTCATGTAGTAAAATCAAGTTGTCACTGGTTCCATCCTTCTCTTTGTGCTCTTTTATGAGCAAGATAGACTTAAGGAAGACATCATTCAGAAATTACAAGGCAACTACACAGATTCCAATACTATCTTCATTCTAAAATTACTCTTTAGGATATGATAAGATTAACAGTATTAACATGTGTTTGCAAAGCAGAACCTTGTCTCAAGAATGAAATTTTCTATTTCCATTCAAAATTGTCCAAGAATCACTTCCCTAGTTTGGAACAAAAATTAATGAAAGGATGGGGCTCCAAAGATAAGTCATGCCTTCTCTCCAATAGGCAAAAACTATTTTAATGGGGAAAGAAACATTTTTTATTCCTGTTAATTTGTCTGACTTTTAATAGGTTTTACTTTCTTTAAATCAGGTTTATTTAAGTATATAATTTTACCTTTTTGAAGTATAATTTTAAACTAAAATATACCATGTCTGTATTTGTATGTACAGTTTGATGTTTTGAAAAATGCAAGCATCCATGTAAGTGCCAGTACAATCAAGATACAGAACATGTTCTTTACTCCAAATGTAAATAACCATAATGTTCTCTCCTGTATCTTTGCAGATGAATATCTGTTTCATCCTTGCTCCCAAACAACTACTGATTCTCCGGGTTCTGTCACTATGATTATATTTAACTTTTCACTAATTCCATATAAATGAAATAACGTGCTTTGAATATTTGGGGCCTGATTTCTTTCATTCAGCTAGTAATTTTGAGATGCATCCATATTGGTACATGTAGTAAGCTTGTTCCTTTTATTGATAAATAGCATTCCATTAAAAGAATGTATAGCAATCTCTTTATCCATTTACCCATTGATGGATATTTAGGCTGCTCCTAATTTAAGGCTATTAGAAAGTCGCTATGAACATTTATGTAAGTCTTTTTGTCAACATATGCTTTCATTTTTCTTATATTAAATACCAAGTTTTGACATTTCTGGGTCATATGGTAAGCAGAAGTTTAACTTTATAAGAAACTGTCTCACTTTCTTTTAAAATGGTCAAACTACTTTATATTTACATCAACATTGCTCCACATTCTCAAGAACATTTGATATTATTAGTTCTTATTTTTTAATTTTTGTCATTCTACTGGGTATGCAGCAGTAACTCTTTGTGATTTTATTTCCATATTCCTTTTCCTTTCTTTTTTTAAGAGAGAGAGAGCAAGCAGAATCTTAAGCAGGCTCCATGCCCAGCACCCAACACAGGGCTTGATTGCAGGACCATGAGATCATGACCTGACCCAAAATCAACAGTTAGATGCTTAACCAATTGAGCCACTCAGGTACCCCTTAATTTGCATATTCCCAGTGATTAATGATGTCAGGCATTTTTTTCCATTGGCTTACTGGCCATTTAATTCAATGAAGTATCTGTTCATATTCTTTGCCATTTTTTTTCTTTATTGAACTGTTTGCCACTTTATTTTTGAGTTTTAAGTGTTCTTTATATATGCTAGGTACAAGTCCTTTGGAGGCTTGTTTCTAAGCATCTCCATGTCAAATTTAGTGTATCTTGTATGTGGAGTATGTTTAGCTCTTATCACTAAGATAAATCTTCTAATTTCCTTATAGATTATACAAGGTGTGCTGAGAGACTCCCCTCTCTGGTCATACATAGGCCTCTAGTCCTGTTTGTGCTCTGGGAATTATTCAGTTTACAATTTCCGGTCAATCTTTGCCTGGCTTCAAGTAGTGCCATTCTGCTCATGCAGCCTTAATATTCCGCAACACATGTGAAGCCAATCTGCTGCAGATTTCTAGAACTCTGAAAAATTCTCTCCTCTCCAGTTCTCCACCCTACTAATTCAAGCAGCCTCAAATACCTATTTTTTTCTCTCCAATGCAGTAATACTGATATGTTCTATTTATAATATCATCTCAAAAGTGAATTCAGATTGCTCATAGGAGTCATCTCATTCTCCTTGCTCATGGACAATACTGTATTTCTGTTTTGCAACTCTGTAAACAGCTGTTTTATAATTTTTGTCCAATTATTTAGTTGCTGATGGTAGGAAGATAAATCCATTCTAATTATTTCATTATGGCTGAGTTTCATTCCTCTATACATAGCTGTCCAATCTTCCCAGCAACATTTATTGAAGAGACTGCTTTTTTCCCACTGTATATTTTTTCCTGCTTTGTCGAAGATTAGTTGACCATAGAGTTGTGGGTCCATATCTGGGCTCTCTACTCCGTTCCACTGGTCTATGTGTCTGGTTTTGTGCCAGTACCATGCTGTCTTGGTGATCACAGCTTTGTAATACAGCTTGAAATCAGGCAACATGATGCTCCTAGTTTTGTTTTTCTTTTCCAACATTTCCTTAGCAATTCAGGGTCTCTTCCGGTTCCATACAATTTTTAGGATTGTTTGTTCCAGCTCTTTGAAAAATGGTGGTGGAATTTTGATGGGGATGGCATTGAAGGTATAGATTGCTCTAGGCAGTATAGACATTTTAATAATGTTTATTCTTCTGATCCATGAGCATGGAATGATCTTCCATCTTTTTGTGTCTTCTTCAATTTCTTTCATGAGTGTTCTGTAGTTCCTCGAGTACAGATCCTTTACCTCTTTGGTTAGCTTTATTCCCAGGTATCTTGTGTTTTTTGGTGCTATAGTAAATGGAATCGATTCTCTAATTTTTCTTTCTATATTCTCATTGTTAGTGTATAAGAAAGCAACTGATTTCTGTACATTGATTTTGTATCCTACCACATTACTGAATTGCTGTATGAATTCTAGTAGTTTGGGGGTGGAGACTTTTGAGTTTTCCATATAAAGTATCATGTCATCTGCGAAAAGAGAGAGTTTGACTTCCTCTTTGCCAATTTGAATACCTTTTATTTCTTTTTGTTGTCTGATTGCTCTTGCTAGGACTTCCAGAACTACGTTGAACAACAGTGATGAGAGTGGACATCCTTGTCATGTTCCTGATCTCAAAGGGAAGGCTGTCAGCTTTTCCCCATTGAGATTGTTATTCATTATGGCTGAAACAGAAACCTCAATATTTTTCTTAAAGTCAGCTTAGCCACATAGATGGAATGGAAGGCACATGTACATTTCATTTGGGAATTAAAAAGTTATTTTATTCTAGGATAATACACTTAGAAGATGAAGAGGTAAATGTGTCCGTGTGTATATGTGTATGTGGATATATTCTACTCTATGCATGTTTGTCAAGCAAGCGAGAGTTTGATCCTATGAATTCCTATAATAAGAAAGGAAGGGATATCATAATGTTAACTTGCTCCCTTGCACAAATGTGGCTCATGAGAATATTCTTCACTAGTTTTGAGAATCCAGATTTTACACACCTTACTCTGGTCTGCTCCTGTTATAGAATATGCAAACATGGATAAAACAAGTCTAATGCATTTTTAAAGGAAAAAAAGATACTTGTTTGAATTACATGTATCATTCAGGGCTCATTGGTCTTTGCCAAAGAAGGGGATAGGAGATGAAGATTTGCTAGGATAACATGGCTACCTGTTGTTAGCTGTAATAAAAAATGCATACATTTTTGTTTTATATTGTTTTTTCTTTTTTCTTCCCCTTTATTTTATTTTATTTTATTTTTTCAGTGTTCCAAGATTCATTGTTTATGCGCCACACTCAGTGTTCCATGCAAAATGTGCCCTCCTTGGGCACCTGGGTGGCTCAGTGGGTTAAGCCACTGCCTTCGGCTCAGGTCATGATCTCAGGGTCCTGGGATCGAGTCCCGCATCGGGCTCTCTGCTCAGCAGGGGCCCTGCTTCCCTTCCTTCTCTCTCTGCCTGCCTCTCTGCCTACTGTGATCTCTCTCTGTCAAATAAATAAATAAAATCTTTAAAAAAAAAAAATGTGCCCTCCTTAATACCCACCACCAGACCCTCCCAACCCTCCACTCCCTCCCCTCCAAAACTCTCAGTTTGTTTCTCAAAGTCCACTGTCTCTCATGGTTCATCTTCCCCTCCGATTTCCCCCTACTCACTTCTCTCCTTCACCCAATGTCCTCTGTTTTATCCCTTATGCTCCACAAGTAAGTGAAACCATATGATAATTGACTCTCTCTGCTTGACTTATTTCACTCAGCATAATCTCTTCTATGTTTTATGTTGTTTTTCCTCCCTTACCTCCTCTCATGGTTGGAACTTCTACAATAACTTCTTTTGAGGCTTATTCCTGATCTCCTACTAAACTTTGCATTTTTGAGATAAGATGATGAACTTGTTTCCAGGCAGACTTAAATCCCAGGTAAATATTACTTAATCTCACATTTTGGGGGGTTTAATAGGGTAAAAGGCTTGGCTCAAAAACAAGGGAAGGCACTGGTAAAATTAAGGCCATCTGAAATTTCTGTCTACAAATACGTATATACATAGGTATATACGTATTTGAAGACAGAGAGATTTCAGATGTATGTATACTATGTGTACTTAGATGTTGATTAGTGTTGGGTCCCTTCCAAGTGCCTCTACAACAGGGGTGAGAGCCAGCAAGTGCTGCTTATATTTAAACCCATTCCATCTGTTCCCTGGCTCCTAGAATGAATTGTGAAAACCAGTACACATAGAGGTAATTTAACAGAAATATACGTGAACTGTATAAGAATAACCATTTAGGAAATGGCAATGAAATTTTTAAAATGTAATTAAAAATATCTGAAACAAAAGAGTACCTAGAAAATAATACCTATAAATAAAAGTACAAAATTCATAGGGAGAATTTAAAAAACCTTTTGAAGACATAAGAGATAAGAAAAACTTAAATTGTAGGAAACATTGTTACTACTTTATTCAGGAACTCAGGAATATCTTTTGACTTGATAAAATGATGTGGAGTTATTTTGTACTGATGGACAATAAATCACAGGTTGGCTCAACAATACATGGACTTGCCTTATACATTTCACTTGCTTTACTCATTATGATTATCAACCTTATTACTCAATTATTTCCAAGGATTTAAGCCCTTTAAACTAAGGGCTCTAAATTTTTAAGATTGATCCAGAGATGCCAATCAAATAGAATGTTGTGATCAAATGGGATGTGTCAATCAGAAAAAAGTCAAGATGATAATTTATAGTTAGTTAGAAGCAAAAGGCTATTTTGCTTTCTTTCCACCACCTCCTCCCAACTTCTACCTTGAGCTATAATGGTGTCAGTTGCTTACGCGACACTTGACTGAGAAAATATTCCTTTCTAAATTATAAACGGTTATATAGATTGATATATCAGTCTATCATGGCAATAACAGACATCAATGGAATGATTTGGAAAGAGTGTGGATCTAAGAGTTAAGCCATCCATCATTGATCTTTATTAGCAGAATGGCTCAATTCCTTGATCTTAAAATAAAGCTTACATAAGATTCCTTCCTTCGGTCTATACCCAGTTCCAACATGCTGACTCTGAAAACATTCAAAACATAGACCTCCATCAAATAAAAGGTATCTCGACTATACTTTGGCAAGAGAAGTGGTATGTGCTTACAAAAAAATTATTTTCTGCTTCTCATCAGCTACTCATATAGGATACCTTTTTATTATCATCCTAGAAATGTCAATGTTTTGAATGCATTTATGGCACCACAGATTCCTTTGTGAACCTATATATATAGGAATAAAAAGAAAATTCAGAAACATAATGGTAAATGGATGCCCTCATTTTACATACCACATTCCATTTTTCTCATCTAATTTCTAAGATGACAAAGCAAGAATAGAAAATATCTTGAGAAGGGTAAGAGATGTGATTACTTTAAAGCAATTTCCTAACGGGAGCATTTTAGAAGACGAGAGCTATTTAATATGAAAAGGAGAAGATACCAAGGAAGATAATAGAGCTACATTAATGATGAATGGCATACAGGAGGGTAAGTGTTTCTGTTTGACCTATTTTAAATATATAAAATAGATAAAAAGGGTCATCACTAAAGTCCTGTTCCTAAACACCATTATAACAAATGGCATTTAGAGACTGTTCTTTGAAATTGACCCTTATATATAGTTCTTATAATGTGAATAGAGTAAAAGAACACTCAGTGAAATCAGAGCGCTACCAAATTGAAAACTGATTAGAGGCTTTTTATTTTTAATATAAGAGAGACTAATGAACATGCAGATTGCCAATGAAATTTCATGGATATAGAATGGTCTACAGAGTGGAAAGGGACAGAAGGGGAAAAGAAGACAATGAAAGACAGAGGTTGTAAAATATATGTGTGTGTGTATATATACATATGTATAAAATATGATTATATTATATAATATATATATATACTCATATATACACACACACATATATATATACATATATACATGACAAAAATATATATAAATTAGGATCAACCAATTTTCAATTGATCATCAAGTCACAATGGGTTTGGGAAACACCCTAAGACCTCGCTTTAGAAAAGCCCACTAAAGCATGACATTCTACATTCCTTAATTCAGTTTGGGATTGGCTTTTTGGCCCTTTTCAGATTTAGGAAGTTTTCCAAATAAAAGAATCTCACCTTTAGCGTAAGGATAGCTTCATATTCGGTATAATATTCCCTAGACCTAGAAACCCAAATGGATATGACTTCTCAGTAGAGCAAAATATCTTAAGATATTTTGTTTTTTACCTCCTGCCAATATTCTTATTTATAAATTCTGTCCCTTATGTCTTTCACTCTAGGTACTAGACCTTAATCATCGAAGGTGAAAATTTTTTCTTGAGAAAGTCATTCTCCCTACGCCTAAAAAGCTGTAACTCTTAGTTCACACCTAAATGTACCTAAATGCAGAGTAAATAAAGTCAAGTGTTTTTAGAAATTGTTGTAGTCAGGAAAGTGAAATGGCAGGCTTTCTATACTGTCATAGACAAAGCCATCACTTAAGGTTTATAGTGAGATACAAAAATGCCATTTACAATTTGAAACAAAAGAACCATTAGTTTTCTGCCCCTTTCCTTGCATTATTGATTTACAAACCTTTACTTTCCTTTATTCCATCCAAAAGCCTGGAAGCCTAACCACTTTTTATTCTTTAAAATGGGCATTACTGATTTTGCTTCCAAACAACAACCTCCCAACCCTTTTTTTCCTGCTGTCAGCTTTTCAATTTGCTTCATTAATTAACACTTTCATTTCCCTTAATTATATTTTTGGCATATTTCCTTGCAGACACCTTTTACCACACCACAGTAACATTTTGTCAGGTCCCCTGTTTTAAGATCCAGTCCCCGGGAACAATGACTACTGCCTCCTGGTGCTGCTCTGAATGTGTGTGGCTGCATTTATCTGGATTCGGATTCTGCTTCAAGCTTCGGTTCTGGGTGCCCTCAAGGCAGACAGAAGAGAAAGATTCTGAAATGACCTCCTGTCCTTCTCTGGCTCCCACCTCACCCCACCAATCCAGTTTCATTTTTGTTTTTAAAACATAGCATCTTTATTAGCAGTGGCAAAGTGACTTGAATAAGACTAACATGCCCAAGTAAATCTAACTTTACCAACTTCAATCTCAAAACTGTCGGTCTTCCTTTAGAGTATCTAACTGTAATCAGTAATTGCCACAAGATTCAGTTCAAGAAGGCTGACTTTGGGTGAAGAAATTGTAATACCAACTTATTAAGAGCCTTTGCTACTGTGGTCCTTGTGACAAGGACTATTAATAGAATTTGTGCGTCTTTTATAAAGCTGGGTATATTATTCCCATTCATTAGGTGGGATTTCAGTGTTGTCAATTACAGCAAAGACTTTTACACAAACACACGCACACACACATTCACTTAGCTAGTTTTGATTACTGGTATACTTTTTTTAAAAAATTTGTTTATTTATCTGACAGAGAGAAAGAGAGAGAGAGCACAGCAGGGGAGCGGCAGAGGGAGGTTCCCCACTGAGCAGAGAGCCCAACACAGGGCTTGATCCCAGGACCCAGGGAACATGACTTGAACCAAAGGCAGATGCTTAGAAAACTGAGGCATCCAGGTTCCCATACTTTGATCAGAAATTGTTTTGGACATTAACATAGCAATTTTGTTACAATGAAGACCCTTATACTCAAATGACCCATTATTGTTTCAAAATCATAAACAGGAGTGCTGATCAAACTTTATACCTTAAAATTCTGCTATTAACAATGATCTTCGCTTAAATGGCACCAAAGTTTAAATAATTGTACAAAATTGTACAAAAGGCTGTGTCACGGAAACAAATTTATAAGTTCATACAGAAGATGTGAGTTTCCAAGTTGTTTAATAATCTTACAAGATTTTACTTATCCAAAGGAGCACTACCTTATTTTTCTTTTCTTAATAAAGTTACTATGGAAACTATCTTCTTTCTCTAGAAATTCTACTTTGGGTTACAACATTTTTGGAATTCTATGTGAAAACAATATATGGTATTATCTTTAATAACACATTAGGGGAAAATTTGAATTTAGAGAATCACCCCAACAACCTAAGACTAATCAGTGAGGAAGGTAAGTGTCCAAATTGGGTAAATTCTTTTGAGTTCAGAATATGTTCCAATCATAGGGTAATATGTTTTTACAGGTCTTGTTGTTGTTTTTTTTTTTTTTTTTAAGACTATTTAAGTCACAGCAAATGAGAGAGAACCCGAGTATCGGGTGGGGGGAGGGGCAGAGGGAGAGGGAGAAGCAGACTCCCCACTGAGCAGGGAGCCCTAAGCAAGGGTTCCATTCTAGGACCCCGGGATTAGGACGTGAGCCAAAGGCAGACGCTTATCTGAGTCACCCAGGCACCCCATGTTTTCATATGTCTTATAAATCAATTCTAAAGGTAATTCTGAAAGTCGAGTTCCAGAATGATTTTGTAAGATGGGATAAAACCATATTCTTAAAAGAAAGGTCTTACAAGCAAGTTGCTAGCACAATGTTCATTGAACAGCTAATGCTATTTTAACCAAGCTGATCTGCATGTATTGCCATAGGATTCATTTCATGCTATCTTTTAGTTCGAAGAAGAAATGTGTATCAAGATTCTGATTAGTTAAAGATAAACCTAAACAGATCTATATCCACTAAAGTCAAATCCAAAGCATTATCCTTATTTAATACTTGGTTCTCTTGGGTCTCTACTCAGTCACAATGTCTACCTCCACGTCTCACAGAGAAATTTAGAAACAGCAAAGCACCCCCTTCACATATCATCTAAAACCTTTAAGCAGCTAGCAAGCAGTCACAAAGCAACTACCCAGGTTTACCCAAGAGAAGGTTGCAGAGTTGAATGAACCCTGTTACAAAGTGGGTCAAGGGACCAAGCAAACATGCCTTCTCTAATAAAATTCTGCCCTGCTTCTTATCAGACTGCTATGGTGCCCAACTGTGATAATGGACTGGGAAAACAAAAACCAAACAGTCAATATGCGGTAGAGATACACTGACCTAGAACTCATTTCTTCTGCTATAATTAATCAAGCCATAATAGTAACCTTTTTGGAAACCATTTTGAAGTGTTTTTTTCATAAAACCCACTCATGTCTCACAACCACTACCATTTTGTCTCTCCCTTGTTCTTGTTCTGATTGCTGGCAGATTATTTTTGTTGCATAAATATATGTGGATTATATTATGAATATTATGTGAATAAATAAAGTGGATTAACTTGAAAGGTATGGTCCGTAATAGTACATACTGCAATCTAGTCCATAGGACAGTCATAGAGAACGATTCACAACTAAAAACCCGTAGGCAGCGTCTATAGTATCGCTGATCTTTCGGAAAAAAAGGGAATAAAATAGTGTATGGCTTTTAGATGTTACAACAAGTTAGAAAGGAGAAACTAAGAACAGGAGGGTAGGCCAAAGCAAGGAAGGAAGAAGGAAAGAAGGAGTGGAATTTTAGATTTTGCAGAAAAAGAATATTTAAAAAAATACCTGTCAAATTTAAAAATGAGGAGTTTCCCCATTAATTGCAATGATAATATATTTGTAGACTTAGAATTTAGTGAAATCAGCTACAATTTTGTAATTATCACACAGTTATACACTCTATGTTGTTATGCTAATTAACACCTTTCTGTCTGGATAAGATAAGAGATGGTGCCCAAGAATGAATACAATTCTATGATTCACAGGCTAAATTCTGTTAATGTCAGACGAGATGTATGAGTAATAACAAAAACTGGGTGTGAATTCCAGCCCCATTATGTTCCTGTAGTTACAGTGTGTCCTTCAACTTTTAAGCTTCCAGTCTCATAATTTGCAAGTCCTTTTCATTAGATTCCAACTATCATAAATTATTTAATAGTTCATTTGACTTTTACTTTAAGAGGAGTGATATTTCTAAAGGGTATTATTAGTGATCTTATCGATGTCTCTGAAATGGCATCTCTTGGTATAGTTTATAAAAGAAATGACCCATAATTACCATTTCCTCGTTTTCTAAAATATACAATTTAAAATGTTTTTTTGTCATTGTACAGCTTTTTTTTTTTTTAAGATTTTATTTATTTATTTGACAGAGAGAGATCACAAGTAGGAAGAGAGGCAGGCAGAGAGAGAGAGGGGGAAGCAGGCTCCCTGCTGAGCAGAGAGCCTGATGTGGGACTCAATCCCAGGACCCTGAGATCATGACCTGAGCCGAAGGCAGTGGCTTAACCCACTGAGTCACCCAGGCACCCACTAGAAAACTTTTTTTTTTGTTTAAATGCATTTGTACACTGGGCACAGATACCATCCAGCAATCTTCACTTGAGATAAAAAACTAGTGCGCATTGGAAGCTCCAACTACTCACTATCCTCTTGTGGAACGAGGAAGGTGCTCTTCTCAAATGACTCAAGACAATACAATTGCAACTGTTTGTAGGAAAACAGCTTCAAATTCTATTCAGATATTTTTCATTAAATCCCAAATGTTTTATTGTGCTCTGTCTAAAATTAACTGGTACGTCTAGGACAATGCAAATTTCACTTCAACCTTTATGCAAATCCCTCAATCATACATTGCCATCCCATTGCACACTGCCATGTGTAGAGTAGAGGAGCAGTGGGCACGGGTGGAAAGAAAACGAGTTAAGAAGAAAGAAACTTCCACAGGAAATCAGGTTTGTTTTGTTTTCATTCCTGTAGAAGCCAATAATTGGTACAAAATTATATGTGAATATTGGTGTCCCTTCTTCTTTCCTACTAATTTTTCCAAAAGGTTGATCTCTGGATACAAACTTCTGTGAAGGATGAAGTATCAAATTGAATGATTCTGAAAGCGGACTGAGTGTCAAATGTGAGTTTGGTCTCTTTTGCTGTGATGAATTCTTAGCTAGAAATATTCACTCCCTTGGAATTGATTTCCACATGTGCACCCTTGTTAACAGCCTCATCATGTCCTGAGTAAACTTTTCCAACCGTTGACTTTTGGTTTGACTTTGTGACTTGCTTTGGCCATTGAGATGTTAGTGGAAATGACTTGAGCACATGCTTGAAATAGCCTGAGTGGCTGAGTTTGTCATCTTTGCTTATGTCATCATCATGAGGAGAAAACATCTTGAGTAGCCACAGTCCTTGGGCTCCACAAATAGACCTGAGGTTTAGAGCTACCACAGCTGATGCTTACTGACCCTGAACCTGAATCAGAGACACCCCAACCAATGTGCACATTTGTGAGATATGAATGTATATTATATGCTTTTCTGACATTTTTTTTTTGATTGTTTGTTAGCAAAGGCTTATATCTCCCCCAACTGACTTCAGCTCTGAATGGAAGAACTGGTCACAAACTCTGAAAGCGAAGTAAATCTTTGTTACCTGGCATTTCTCTAGGTAATAGGGATCAACAGAGAAATTTGGAGTTATTTTACTTTCCCTATGCCATAACTTTCATTACTGTGTTCTTAATCACCCCAAATAAACACACATGTCAAGGATAGAGCATGCTTGCTATGAAGATGTAACTGCAGGACAGGTTCCCAAATCTCTATTAGGATTCCCCCCCAAAACCATCTGTCATCAGTAAACAATCTAAGACAAAATTGTGCACCCATTATGCAAAACTAGGTCGATGCCAAGAATCCACGGGCCCTTCCTTGAACTGAGATGACTCCCCCTATGTTTCTTTTACACAGGAATGTCAGTACTATCATTGCTGGCAGGGCGGCAGAAAGGCCATATGAGACCCTCACCTCCATATCAGAATGAGGGGGCTTTTACTTGGCACTGAAGAGCCTCAGAGCATTTCCTTCCATGCCTCGGTCTCTGCTGGGCTTCTCCCTCAGGGCTTAGCATGAACACTGAGAAACAAAACCCTACCCTTCCCTATTTCTCTGTTTCTTTAGAGAAATTTAAATATTTTCTCTGGATTACAAAACCTTTTCCAACACAGTGCTCTGCAAGAGTTGTTGAATAGGACCAGGAGGAGAAACGGAGGGGAAAAGGGAGGAAAGAAGGGATCTGGCTTGTCTTGCTATTGACTGCATAGTTCTTTAGTGAATAGCCCATAAGTCTATCACCACAGCCCACTCCTGCTCTTGGTACTCGCTGACACCAAGTTAGAAGGCTCTCTGCAACTAGTGGGAAAGAATGGCTCTTCTCCACCACGATCTGCAGCATCAATTTCTCTGTTCTGGTTTATCTATCCGTATGATTCCATGGTCTTTCCTACTTACTAAATTCTTTAAAACATCTGGACTGTTAATGGCATGCTCTCTGATGCTGATCTGTGTTGTAGAACTAGTCTTCTTTAACTGTCATACTGTCATTTCAACATAAATGGAAAGGATTTAAAAAAAAAAAAAAAAAAGCACGTGCTCAATCTGCCATCTTGATCCAGAAGTCAATTTGGCAATTGACAAAGATTTGACGAGAGGCACATACTTTAGCTTTTACTTAAAAACATAAAGCGCCCTGCAACAAGGATTGGAATTAGTTCAGCACGAAGTCAAACCAGTTTTTTATTTTGCTCTAAATGATCACATTATGAATTTTTACATGTGGGATTTCAAGAAGGGATAAGTGGAGTGAAGAAGGCAGGATAAATTAGAGTATGGCTACTGTAATTTTACTGAGGGCACTAATTTTACCCAGGGCACAGAGCTCTTTCCCTGGAAGAGCTCTCTATCTCTATATCTATCTCATCTAGTAAAATGAAAAACACTGTCTTTATATGTTATCTCATTTATTCTTTACAACCTAGTGAGCCAGATAATCTTATATTCATTTTACAAATGAGAAAAAAAAATAAGATAAGCAAGGTTTTCTCCCCACCCATAAACAGCTTGCTTTTTTTTTTTTATTTTTTTTTATTTTGAGAGAGAGAGAGAGAGAGCAAGCAGGGAGGAGTAGAGGGAGAAGGAAAGAGAGAATCCTACACAGACGCTCAGAGCAGAGCCTGATACGGGTCTTGATCTCAGGACCCTGAGATCAGGACATGAACCAAAATCAAGAGCCAGACACTTAACTGACTGAGCCACCCAGGTTCCCACAAATGAGAAAATTAACTAGAGATGTTATATAACTCATAGGAGTTCACATGGCCACTCAAATTTGAATCTGATTTCTGTGTTCTTCACTGATGGGCTTCATTCCAGAGTCCTCAGGTAATTCCAAAGGGTACTGCCCCATGTACATCCCTAAGAGGTGCTGGGATCTACTTTTCCCAAAGTAGCTGGATGCATATTCAGTTTTAAATGAGCAACTGAACATTTGTTTCTCCTCTTTTCTCCTGTATGAAGTCTTTAGCCTCTGACTTGCTGGGTCATCTGGATACACTTTGATGCTCTAGAATTTGCAGTCTTGCTTATCTCTCAAGATGAATGGAACCTGAAAACATGCTGCAAATGTTTAAATTCTCCACAATTTTCACACAATAACAACACCATCACAATCGAATATGAGAAAAATCTACCAAGGATACCATATTTACTAGAAGGTACCTTCAGTGATATTGCCATTGCTGTCAGGAATCGAATTAATGAGGATAGATAACTTTTCCCCTCTAATTTTTTTCTGTGACCTGTAAGGCCCCTTTTCATTTGCCTACAATGAGAGCTTCTCAAAAAGTTTTTTTTTTTTTTTTTAAATAGTTGATTAAATTAACTTATAATGTTTCTCTCCTCAAATCTTCTAAAACACCAGGGATATAAGATACCTATTTAAATATGGAAAAGGTAATCTGAGTGGAACTAACATGTCTTTAGAAAATGCAAATCAAAAAGAAAAAAAGCAAATTATAAGCTTGCGGATTAATAGGGTTAACAGGTAAGAAAATGAAAGTAATCAAGTTTGAAATCTTAGACCATCCTCTCCCGTTATTTAATATCCATAGCTATAAATAATTTAGCCTAGTGAGGAGACCAGAAAAAAAAAAGATTAAACTTCTGTTGTAACAAATGCAATGTTTGCTTTAGTTAAGGTATGAGCCAGCAATTAGGTTAGTCTCTCCTCATTGATAACTAGTCTGTGTCATCCAAAAAGTACATGGTCTATTATACACAAATATCTAAAGTGGTTTGGGCTTTCCCTATCCTAATTTTCATACACTTAAAGTGCAGTACAATAAAAAAGCAAGGTTGTAATTTTACTTTAGCAGCTTCTTTTTTTTTTTTTAAGTATTTTATTTAGGTATTTGACAGACAGAGATCACAAGTAGGCAGAGAGGCAGGCAGAGGAAGACAGGAGGAAGCGGGCTCCTCGCGGAGCAGAGAGCCCAGTGTGGGGCTTGATCCCAGGACCCAGGATCATGACCTGAGCCAAAGGCAGAGGCTTTAACCCACTGAGCCACCCAGGCGTCCCTACTTTAGCAACTTCTTGACTACATCTTTCATCTCTCTTCTCTCTCTCTCTCTCTCCTTTAACTGGCATGCTCACTAAGTCATTGAGACTTTTAACAACATAAGGTACTCTGCTCCTCTGTATTTCAGATATATTTCTAGAATTTAGCTGCCGCTTGTCAGCTCAAGTTTCAATTCAGAAAAAAAAAAAGTATTCTTTGTTGAGTCCATGTTAAATGGGAGCATGGAAAACACATAAATGTCTTCACAGGTGAAATAAACAAGTATACTATATATGTGTCAACTAAATACATTGATAAGTCTTTTTATTCAACAGATACCCTCAGAAGTGGTGACAAAAAGGGGAAAGACATTCTCTGGATGTTGGGAATACATAATCCATGTCTACCAAGTGTTACAGTACAAATTTATAGACATGATAATAGAACCACACACTAGATGTCATATTAGCATGGATACGGGATGTATTATTAACCCAAGAGGTAGCAACAGGCAAGGAGAGGCCAAAACAGATTCAAGTAAGAATTATGTATGTGCCTGAAATACTTAAGGTTGAGCAAGAATTTTTCAGATCGAAAATAGAAAAGACAGGAACAATATAGGAAGGTCCTGAAATTTTAGGTAACTTATAAATTGGAGCACTATCAGAAAATACAAAGGACTAAGACAATATCTATAAAAGGTGGCTAGAGTATAATGGCTCTTGACCATATGATAAAGAGAGCAGTGGTTGTCACTGAAGGAATTCATGATACAGAATTCATGATACAGAACAAATCTAGAGAGTTTATCTAGAATAGATATTCCACAAGTGGTCTGGACAAGATGAGAGGCAAGGGCAAATTTATTCCATTAGCAGTTTTTGACCAATAACTTCCCTTTTGAAGTTACTATTTACAAATTAGAATTGTTGTAAAATACGGTTTTATTTTCTTATAGCCCTAAAGAGACATTAACACCTTAATACTTGTCAGCTCAAATACTTAGATTTCTATGACAATTACTTAATCCCATGTATACAGATTTTAGTTTCTCTGCCAATTTTGATTGGCTGAGATGATTACTAAATTCCAGACATAAACGTGTTAGAAATTGGACTCTAACACATAAGTGAAGAGCTAAATCCTTCCTGCTCTGTCTGCACTGGCTGCAGGATTGGATTCTCTCCAAAGTGAACACGAGATCCCAAGTCCTCACTTTACACGTGCTTGCCTTAGGCAAAGAAAGCCAAAGAGATTCTCCCCTACAACTGCTTCAAAGAAGAGAAATGACAAGACCTCCAATCAGGAGAACATACTGTATCATCTGAAAATCTCTGTAAAACACATCCTTCAGGGACTCAAGCCTATGTATTTAAGTCTCACATCAACAAAGCCTTCCATTTAAATAGTCCCTGTTGGGAAAATGCATTAGTGTTTGCGATCTGTTAATTATAAATAGGCAGACTACTAATTCTTCCTGTAAGGTTTCCAAGACATCCTGTGAAAATTAATCATAATGGATTTTTTTAACATTTTTGTTTCTCTCCAATGGTTAATTATAGCTCCAATGAGTCTAATAAGACTGTGCCACAATGCTTCTATTGATAGTCTTTAAAATTGCAGGAAGCCTCAGGCCCAACTTATTCAATCAGAGGTCTTGATTTGTTTGGAAAATTACTACAATATGGGCTGTATTTTGTCACTCAGGGCCTATTTGATGAAAGGCTGTGAGCTCTTTTGTTTTCCTTATTCCAGAAGAGGATTATTTAAAGATCTTCCCTACCATGAACATCCCGCTATAAGGGAATATAGTGTATGTGGCTACTTTGGGGTAATAAGGCAAAATCCCTTGGATTAAGAGAGCGTTGTATGGTGTTGATAGTAATCTCTTATAATTTTACAGCCATCTCCCATAGTAAATTCTTTGTCTGAGTCTTTCACATTTAAAAAATTATGAAGTTATTCTATTAAATCATTTAATTTCTCCCACGTGTCTTTATTTCTTGCAGGTCCGAGATGCGTTGCTCCTGCAAATATGGAGAGATAGAATTGCTTCTGAACTTATAGAATATGAACCAGACCTAGAGCTGCTGGAATGTATAATCTGCTGCCCACAGACATTTCATGTGTTCTAGATGCAACTTTGCCCTAGTTGCCATAAAACCACCAACAGAAACACTTAGACGAAATCTTATTTGTGCAAAAGGTTCACAACCAACAGAAAGGTTATGTTCTAGTTGAAAAATTATTTAAAAAGTGAGTATCCAGGGAATTTTCCTTTTGTATTGAAACTCACCTAATTTCATGAAGTCTTTCTGCTAATTCAGTGAGATCCACAGCTGGACAGTACAGAAGGGAACATAAAACTGCCGCAGAAAGAGAAATGATCTTATGCTAGACTCCCTTCTCTTCCTTCTGGGGCAGAGAATGAATTGGGTTCAGTAAGGTCTCCTAGATACTAAACCAGCTAGTCCAGCTTGTTTGTATTAATATTCAAATGAAATGTGATGATGCAATTCATGGAAGTAAAGCTATGCATTCTCAAGAGTTTTGTTCTAGCTGGTAGAAAGGCTCTGGCTTTTCTTTTTCTCTTTGGTGGCTTTGGTGAACAGAATTATTTTCCCATTACTCCACCAAGTAGCTCTGAAGCTCTAAACACTTTCAGAGTTTATACTTACATAACTATAAGAATCAAGTATTAGGTAATAAACTGCAACATTTTTGCTACTTCTCCAACATGTGGCCAAAGATATTCTAGTCCCAGCACTTGTTTAATTTGATTACTGAGAAAAAAGTGACATTTTCATTATTTTTATCCATTTAAATAATTATAAAATCCACAGAGTTGCTTCCAAGAAGTAAAAGAATGATATAAGGTTCTTCTGTATGATTGAAGTTCATTTCTCAAGAATGATGTTAGGTCTGCAAGGTGAGCAGATGTGTGAGCTAGTGGGAAAAGAAGTTGAATGGTCAAATAAAAGAAATGACCTTTTTTGTTGTGGTGGTTTAAGTCCAAAAGGAGAAGTTTAAAAATATTTGAATTATTAGATGTCTCACCTCACTCAAATTTGATGGAATCAACCAAACATGTCCAACAACAAGGTGTTTCTCAAAATTACTTAAGAAGTAATGTATTTGTTGTTGTTTTTTTCAAGTTCAAGGGGCTCAAAAAATCAATTATAAAGAAATACTCTTCATTAAGATTTGTTAGTTTCTTCCAATGAAACTACTCAGTTCAAAAATGGACTGCTAACTGCTAAAAGGAGTTTATTTAAGCAATTGGAAGAAAAGCACATAATTTTTCAAGTCCATTGGTCTATTATATAGTAACACCATCATTATCAGTAACGGTAACAAATCGCATTAATGTAACCACTCACAAGTTGAAAAGCCAGGTATATATTAACCGATTTAATTCTTATAAGATACCAAATAAATAGGTAAGTGCTACTACTGCCCTTACTACAAATAAGGAAGCTGAGGCACGGTAAGGTTAAGTAGATTGTCTAAAATTATAATCTTAGGAAGTGACGGAGCAAAGTTTCAAACCAAGATAGTCTAGAAACAGAGTCCATGATTTTAATCAGCAAGGGTGGGATATATTTAAAAAGTTATATACCAAAATGTTAAAAAATTGGATATACTTAAGTGGTAGAAATATTGGTCATTTTCAAATTCTTTGTGCTTTTATGTTCTTTTCACATCATTTATTATGAATACAAATACTTCTATAATTAGGAATAAAGTACCTTTAATATACTATTAAAGTATTCTTAGCAGTTTCTACACCTCTCACTTCCTTTCCAAAAAACAAACAAAAACTTTAAAAAATACACTTTCTTTTCTCAAATATGCCTACTTTCTATATTCATGCCCTGCATCATTAAACTAACAAAAATTGAAATAGCCTTCATCTGGGAAGGAGTTTAAAAATCGGTCCCCTATAGGTGGCATAAACATGATTCAGAAGTCTTGCATTAGTTGAATAAGGAAAAGGACAACCAATATAATCTAAGAGCCTCAGAATGAACAAATTAAAGAGAATAGACACAGGCCTTCAGGGAGCAAACATGAAGACAAGGAAATATGTTCAACACATATAACTGTGAAGTTAGGAATTCAATTGTCATAAAAGCCAGCCAAGGTAGGTTGTGGGGGAGGGGATGGGTTAAACAAATAAAGGGGAGTAAGGGGTACAAACTTCCATTCATAAAACAAGGAATTCATGGAGATGAAAAGTACAGCATAGGGAATATAATCAATAATCTTGCAATATCAACATCATAGAGTGACAAATGGTAACTACATTTATCATGGTACACACTGAGTAATGTACAGAATTGTTGAATCGATATGTTATATCCCTGAAACTAATATAATATTTTATGTTAACTATATATCAATTAAAAAATATCAGGAAAAGTGGCCTACAGGGACTAGGGGATGGAAGAATGGTCAGCCAAATATATGTTAGTTGTCCAGAGAGACTTACTGGTCTGGTTGTCATGTCTCTGGTTACCCATTATCTCAATTCTTTTTTTTTCTTTTCTTTTTTTAAAAAGATTTTATTTATTTATTAGAAAGAGAGAAAGTAGAGCAAGAGCAAGAGCACATACAGGAGTTGGGGTAGAGAGGGAGGGAGGAAGGACTGGGGAGAGAGGCAAAGGGAGGGGGAGGGGCAGAGGGACAGGGAGAAACAGGGTCTCCACTGAACAGAGAGTCCAAAAAAACAGGGCTTGATCCCAGGACCCTATGATCATGAACTGAGCTGAAGGCAGCCGCTTAACCACCTGAGACACCCAGGTGCCCCAAGAGCTCACAATTCTGTACCGGATTTGCCCATTAAAAACCAAACCAAACCACACAAAACAAAACAAAACAAAGCAAAACAAAACACCTCTTCCTTTGTATAAAAATGAGAGGGAAAGAAAAGAAATTACATCAGTCTGTTGGGATTGGGGAATTCCAAATAATAGGCTTCTATACTACAACCATTACAAGTACTAATGTCTAAAGACTCTTGGGAACTCTTAGGCAACTGCAACACTTATTTCTACCAGTAACACTATTAGAACATTTGATTGTGTTCTACAAGAACATTAGTGAAATCTATCAAATTATCTAGGGAAACCAGAGCTATAGGAAAATCAGATCTTGACCCAAAGTCTGTAACCATAGGTTCTTGCCAATGCCATAACAGGTGCCAATATTAGTAAATGAGGTTTGGCATCTGTCCTGGGACCAAGTATTGAACAAATTACATAAGAACAATGTGCTGAACGCTTCTGGTTCATTTCTCTTGAAATAGGTCCTATTTTCTTCCCCCTACTACCTTAATCCTTGATTAAACAACACAGTTTTTACTACAGAGAATTTCTCCACTCCAACACTCCCCACCTAATTTCAGGTTGTAGTTTTTCATCAGTGTTTTTCACAATGGTTTCTTCCCTTGGTAGTACTCAAGGATTTGTAGACCTACAGAACAGTAACACTATATGTATATATATACATATATATATATATATACACACACACACACATACATATGTATATATATATATGAACAAAACAGTAACATTATATATATATATATTAGATATATGTGTATATATATTTATATTTCACTAGAACATAGCACCAGAGAATGCAAAATATAGGCAGCAATTCCAGGTATGGAATCTTTACTTCTCCATATTCATATTTGTTACTCTCAGGTAGGAAAAAACAGATACAGTAATTAAGTAGAAAGTCACAGCACAGTTATTTTGTGTCAGGTAGAAATTTTGACATAAGCAGTTTAAAAAAAAGAAATCCATCTGTCCTTTTATAAAATTAGCACATTTATTTGGGGACAGTACTTATATCCTTAATTATCAAAATAGATGTAATGTAATTGCAAACATTTTCAAAAGAGAAGTTATGTATTTTCTTCTTGGGTTATAAAAGGCCAATTTGATAGCAGAAAAAATATTTAAAATCTTCCAAATAGACCTGTAGCACTTTAAGAAATAATTTTGCCACTTTCATTTAGGAGAAAAGTAGCAAAATGAAGTAGGTAAAAATTGCCTTACTAAAAAAACTGGCAGTTCAAAGAAAAATGTGTTCTTCCTTCCTGTGTTCACAAAATAATAACATGCCAATATATTATCTTTAAAATTTAATATCATTGTATGTTGAAAATACGTAGGTCCACCAAATGATGATTTTCTTCAAGTATTTATGGAACTTGAACACAGGGGTGCTTTGGTATTTTACCCAGACCTTGGGATCTATTTTATAGAAAACATGTAAATTTTTCTAGTCACTATGCATGCCCTGAGTAGAGGAGTTAGACAATGGTGGCAGGCAAAACCATTACAATAAGAATAAATGTCTCATCACCAGAGGAGATTAAGTCAAGAAGAGAGCTATACCAGATTTTCAAAATAGCATGGCTACACATTTTGTGAGGTTACATGTCAAGTATACAGTACAAACTAAATTTTTAAGTTCATAGAAGTTCACCTAAAGACATGTGGATTTTTGTTTTTTAAAATTTTATTTATTTATTTGACAGACAGATCACAAGTAGGCAGAGAGGCAGGCAGAGAGAAAGAGGAGGAAGCAGGCTCCCTGCCGAGCAGAGAGCCTGATGTGGGGCTCTATCCCAGGACTCTGGGATCATGACCTGAGCTGAAGGCAGAGGCTTTAACCCTCTGAGCCACCCAGGTGCCCCAAGACATGTGAATTTTTAAAATAATGAATGGTTGGGGCACCTGGGTGTCTCAGTTAGTTGAGCATCCAACTCTTGGGTTTTTGTTGTTATTATTTTGTTTTGCTTTATTATTTTTTAAATTTTTTATTATGTTCAGTTAACCACTGTGTAGTACACCATTAGTTTTTGATGTAGTGTTCAGTGATTCATTAGTTGTGTATAACACCCAGTGCTCATCATAACACGCACCCTCCTTAGTACCCTCACCTTGTTATCCCATCCCCTAACTCCCCTCTGAGACCCTCAGTTTGTTTCCCGGGGTCCATAGTCTCTCATGTTTCATCACTCTCTCTGATTTCTCCCACTTCGGATTTTCTCCCTTCCCTTATGGTCCTCTGTGTTACTGTTTATGTTCCACATAGGAGTGAAGCCATATAATAATTGTCCTTCTCTGCTTGACTTACTTCACTTAACATAATCCCCTCCAGTTCCATCCATGTCAATGCAAATGGTGGGCATTCGTCCTTTCTGATGGCTGAATAACATTCCATTGTAAATTTGGACCACATCTTCTTTATCCATTCATCTGTTGAAGGGCATCTCAGCTCCTTCCACAATTTGGCTATTATGGACATTGCTGCTATGAACACTGAGGTGCATGTGCCCCTTCTTTTCACTACATCTGTATGTCTTGGTTTTGGCCCAGGTCATGATCTCAGGTTTGTGAGATGAGCCCTGAGTCAGACTCCATGCTCAGTGAGGAGTCTGTTTTAGATTCTCTCCCTCTGCCCCTCCCCAGACTCATGCATTTTCTCTCTCTCTCAAATAAATAAAGCAATCTTTAAAAAAGTAAAGAAAAAGCATGTTTCAGATTATATGAGATATCTGTGAGAAAGATATTCTATAGAAAATTAAGGTAAAATCCTGAAAGATATTGGGAAATCTAGTTAGAAATATAGACTCGGAAGCCATCGTGATTCTTGGCCATAACCTGAACCATTAAAGCAAAGAGATACATAAAAACAGATCTATGATTCTCAGAGATTATCCACAGTTAGCAGATTAGAAAAAGAAAAACAAAAGAATATCTTATTAGGTAGGCTAAAATGGTAACTTTGATGCAAAATCAAAATAGATTTCCAATTTTCCGTAACTCACCTATAAAAAAGTGAGTAAAGGGGAAACAACCAAATGAAAAACTAACTTTACACTACTCTAAGAGGCCATCGTGTCTCCTTTCCAGGATGTTGACAATTTCTCCTGATCCATTAGTTCATATTAACTTGACCCATAAACAAAATCTTGGAGATGGATTTCCATTAGCTTGCCTAAAAAGAAAAAGAAAATGTTTTTATGATGATAAGCTTCCTGGGGCTAGAGGATCGGTATTTGCTGGCTATAGACAAAGTAGTATACCACACTACTTCCATCTGAATGACGAATAACAAATTAAGAGTATTACCACTGTTCTTTAGCTACATTCCTTCAAGTGCATTGGAGTGAAGCTCAGACTGAGAAATACTATTATTAATGATGATGTCTCAAAAAATAAATGGTAACTTGAGCCTGAACAATGGGATTCCTATTGTGTCTACAATCTGTACCGTTGGCTCTTCATTCCTACTCAAGCAGTTTTCCAAGTTCCTTACTTGAAAAAGAAAAAAAAAATCTTTGTCCTTTAAACAAAAGGCTGCAGCACACATCTGCATGTACAAGATGCTGACTTGCAGTGTACATCTAGTGCACATCAACCACAAAAGTTTAATGAATCACTTTCTTGCCTGCCCTTGACCTTGCTGAGAATGCTCTGTGTGCAGGAATCAAGAAACCTGTGAGGCCATCTGCTGTGAGTCAGCCTTTGACCAGTTTCCCCTATCCAGCTGTCACTCTGCAAGTAACATCACATGCACAGACATTTTTCACACACATGCAAGTGTCCCGAATTTTGGCCACAAGGGAACCTTCTTCAGAAAGGCATTGGAGATATTTAAAACAAGTTAGTTTTCTGACTTCAAACATGGAATTTTGAAGCTGTGAGAAATCTTAGATATGCTCCTTCTCAAGGTAATATGATCTAATTTTAATTCTAAACAAAACAATAAGTAACATTATGCATGTAATAAAATCAATAGACTATACAATAGACACAAAATAAAAATAACTCTCCCAGTTCTCTATATCTAGAAGTTTCCAGTATTATTTTTACATCCTTCCTTTTATATGCTTATAAATAAACACACACAGTATTATATCATTTTTATAAAATGAAATCACATGATTAACATTATTCTGCTTTGGTGATAATTAGCAGTGAATCCTAGAATCTTTATATCAACATATGTGGTCTTACTTTACAGTCTTTAAAGACCATGTAATATTTCACTTTTAAAACTATTATACTTTATTTCATCAATCCCCTATTAATGGGCATTTCAAATTATGTTCTTTTCCAATTATTTTCTCCTGTCCCAAGCAATTCTGCAATGTTTAGTTTTGCACATCTTAGCATTGTTTTGTAATTATAAATGTGGGTTAAAATAGTCAGGGAAGTTTGATGTTATTCATTTGTTTTAAATATAAGCAGCAGCACAACAGGGTTAGAAGACTGACTTTGTAGTCAGGCCAAGCCAGATTCGAATCCTAGTAATGTCACTTACTTCTCTCAGTGTCTTTGGGCAAAACACTTAAACCCTTAATCAGTCTCAGATTTATTCTTTGCAAAATGGTAAGTCCTGGACAATTAAGACTTGGAGGTTATCTTCCTTAAAAGATGGTGTAAGTAAGCATGCCAACACTTAGAGCTAAGAGAAGGATGAAGAGGGAAAAGAACAAATTCTTTTTTTTTTTAAATTTTTTCAATTTATTTATTTTCAGAAAAACAGTATTCATTATTTTTTCACCATACCCAGTGCTCCATGCAATCTGTGCCCTCTATAATACACACCACCTGGTACCCCAACCTCCCATACCCCCGCCACTTCAAACCCCTCAGATTGTTTTTCAGAGTCCATAGTCTCTCATGATTCACCTCCCCTTCCAATTTCCCCCAACTCCCTTCTCCTCTCTAACACCCCTTGTCCTCCGTGATATTTGTTATGCTCCACAAATAAGTGAAACCATATGATAATTTACTCTCTCTGCTTGACTTATTTCACTCAGCATAATCTCTTCCAGTCCCGTCCATGTTGCTACAATAGTTGGGTATTCATCCTTTCTGATGGAGGCATAATACTCCATAGTGTATATGGACCACATCTTCCTTATCCATTCGTCCGTTGAAGGGCATCTTGGTTCTTTCCATAGTTTGGCGACTGTGGCCATTGCTGCTATAAACATTGGGGTACAGATGGCCCTTCTTTTCACATCTGTATCTTTGGGGTAAATACCCAGGAGTGCAATTGCAGGGTCATAGGGAAGCTCTATTTTTAATTTCTTGAGGAATCTCTACACTGTTCTCCAAAGAGGCTGCACCAACTTGCATTCCCACCAACAGTGCAAGAGAGTTCCCCTTTCTCCACATCCTCTCCAACACATGTTGTTTCCTGTTTTGTTAATTTTGGCTATTCTAACTGGTGTAAGGTGATATCTCAATGTGGTTTTAATTTGAATCTCCCTGAGGGCTAATGATGATGAACATTTTTTCATGTGTCTGATAGCCATTTGTATGTAAAAGAACAAATTCTAAGCGCAGAGCTCTGAAGTCAGGATTGGACTAAATATCAAGTCCTCTAGATTCCAGATGAATGTTTTTCCAAGCAATTGAAGTTTCCTAGGCTCCATTTTGATATCTGTCTTCGCCCACAGACTGTGAGGGTATCTTCACCTTGTCTGCCCCACCTGGGGCAATGACTAAGAAACTTCTGGCAAAGTCCATATAAAGAACTAAGAGGCATCTCAGCAGAATATGACTGTGTTGTGGTTTTTATGGTCTCCTCCTACTGGGGAAGTTTTGAGGACAACACTCAGCCATGACCGAAGTTACGGATTGAAGAAGAGACTTGATTATGGCCACAGATGATACACCCTTGATCAATACCCTCTCTGAACCTGGGTGGGGCCTGGCTGCTTACTAAGAGGCATTCACTTCAATGACATTCATGCTTTGCTAAAGGGACTCCTTTAAACTGCCACATCACAATCAGACTTTCACGTTTATCTGAAGGAGATAGCCATCATTATCTTGAATATGTTCTTGACAATGACCTTGTGAACTTGACAAAGGAATCACTAGCTCTTCAGAGGGGTTTGAGGAAAAGAAGCTTAAAGGCACTAATCGAGGCACTAATATTTTAGCTCTAAGTTCAGTTTTCTTTTTACCATCTCATACTGAATATCATTGTATTTTAATATAAGAACATAATGATCTAGCCAGTATATATCTTCCTCTACTTCTGGTCTTAGCTCTTGCAGGGAAAAGTAGCTTTTTTTCATATATTTTCAGCAATGTCAAAGTGAATATAACACAAATTGCTCCACATGGCTATCAAACCTCTCCTTTTTTTAGTCGAGTATTTATGAATAGCCTCATCTCTATCTTATATGATCTCCAAGCTCATCAGACCATGGTCATGTCTCCCAAATATGCCATGCACTTCTTTACTGTCATTCCCTCCCTATTGGCTTTTCTTCAACTTAGAGATCCTTTCCTCCATTATCCACACATGTACATTATATTCCTCTTCCTAAGCAAAGCAGATGAAACATTGACTGAGAAGTCCTTCTTGATTTCTGCAGTCACAGTGAATTATTCCTTTTGCATAAACCAAAGCAAATATGTACATACCTACAGTGAACTCACATATTCATCTCCTTTGGATGAAATTCTTTCTATTTTGCCTCCCTGGCCAACTGGAAACAATTTATGTGCAAGACTCAGAACTGAACACCTACCTAGCCATATTTACAATTCCCTTCAACTGGTATGTCCTTCCTCACTAAATCCTATCTAATGTTCAAGGGCCAGCTGAATACCCCTTTCCCATAAAACCCATTCTAAATTCCATTAGAGAGGCATATCATTCCCCTTAAATTCCATTATCCTTTTAGGGCAATTTCCTCTTTCTCATGCTACAGTGGTTTAAGTATATTTTCATTCTTCCAAAAGATTTGAACCTCCATGTAGGCATAGCTATATTTATTTTATGTAGCACTGTATCCTCAGAATGCAAGGCATGGTAGGAACGCAACAAAGATTTGTTGTATATATGGGGAAACATATAATCTTTTCTTAGAATTATCTATGCTTACATCTAAGTTTATCTAAATATTTCATAGTTACTTTTATTCTGAATTCAGTTTTATTTTGAACCCTATGAAATTACCATTCCCCAGGTCATGAACAGTTGAGTATATGCAATTTCATTTGGTTCAACCTAAATGTTATGGAGTGAATGGGATGATGGATAGATAAGTGAACGAAAACTCCCCACGGTTGTAAGTCATGGCATGTGTGCCTTATAAATCACAACAGAAAGATTATTTCATTTGATGGAAAGCCATTGGGAGGTCAAGGAGGGGAGAATTTGCATTAAAGTACGTCACTCTCCCACAAGGAAGAAAATACATTTCAAATACATCATTAGCCACAGAGAAGACTAATATAGACTATATAGCCACTAGGTTTTTGGTTTCTTTTTTTGTTTTGTTTTGTTTTGTTTTTTACCACCATACTCAATTTCCTTTGTGTTCACCAAAATGAAAAATCCCTATACCTGAGTGAAACCACAAGTTTGCATCCTTGTTTGTCTTTCTTTTCCTGGTGAGAATTTCAGCCAGGAGAAGTCATTTGGCTACACTCCATTGTCAAAGCTGTGCTAGAGAAGCTGGGAAATGGCAAGGGTTCAGAAGCCAGGCCAACTGCACACATCAGGAGACTGACTTTGCTATGGGACATGTACACAGCGGTTACATAAAGGGTGTGCATTGCCCACACATTTTAGTTAATATTTATCTAGCGTGTCCCCAATACCATTAATGGGCTGGGTTTCCCTCCACAGTATTGACAGCCCTTTTGGGAATTTATGTTTGTGTCCCAGCAGCATCATGTAGAAATTAAGGCATGGGTTTTAGAGGCTGAAATAACAGGATTCAAATCCCATTTTGTAATTTTTGCAGAATTTGATCATCTCCCAGCACCTTGATGTCCTTATTTCTAAAATTACTTAAGACTAAAGTTACAGTAAAGGTTTTTGTGACTATTACTATGCTTTAAAGGAAGCCAATTTAGCAGATTCTCTGTCACAGAGTGGGTGTTTAATAAATGATAGTTTACAAAAACCTTTCTGGTTCACTTCTACATTGTTTAATATTTCCCTGAACAGAGGACAGAGGTCTCCATATACTACATGCAGAGAAAGGCTGCAGAAACACAGTTTAATGGAAAACACAGACATTGAACATATTGCTTGAGAAATAGCAGTAATAAAGTAGAAGAAAAGGAAGCAACCAGAGAAGAAAAGGAGAAAGAGGGAGAAAAAGGAGAGAAGAGGAGAAAGCTATGATTTCTTTAGCACTCACTGTATATCAAGGACTAAATCCCATGCTTATATTAAGGATCATATAATAAAGTGAACTAAGCATTTCAGAATAGAGAGTGAATAGAAAAGACATAAAAAAATGAGAAAGAAACGATGGGAAATTTAAGAAACAGTCCTGGAAGATCAATATCCTGATAATAGAAGTTGCAGAGAGCGTGAATAATAAACATGGAGGGAAGCAAATGATCAAGATAATAATTCAATTTCTCAGAAATAAAGCACATACACTTCCAGAGTTCATGGACACCCGTGTACCCATCACAATGGCTGAAGGAAGGCTCATGGCAAAGAACACTTTTGTGAATTTAAAATATTGGGCGGTGGTGGGGGAGGGGAGTCTAAAGAAACTTTTTTAAGAGAAAAAGCAATGAATACAAAGAAGGACTCAGAATTATAATGGAGATGGAATTCAAAAACATACTAAATCTCAGGTAAAAAATGGGCAACTGCCTTCAAAATTCAGAAGGAACAGGTAGATGGTTTCCAAACTAAAATACTATAACCCGCCAAACTACCAGTTTTGCTATATGGCAGGAACTGTTGAAAACACACTACACATAGTAACACATTTGATTCTTCAACAGTCCTAAAAACATAGGTATTATTATTATTCTCATTTTACCTATGAGGAAATGGAGTGACAGAAAGTTTAAAATAATGTGTTATGTAGGAAAACCAGAATAGTAAAAATCCACAATTTATCCCAAACCTGACCTCCCTCACCTTAACCAAATATAAACTACTAGCCAATAACTACTGTCTCGATCAGATGTGGTTTTATCATGTTAAACATAAAACCCTCTCATAATAAATTCAAGGGAATGTTTTCCATATCTGTAAATACTTACTTTAAAAATAATTATAGATCAACTCTATGGTAGCAACCATAGAGTTGATCTATAATTATTTTTAAAGTAAGTATTTGAAACCTTAAAAAAAATCAGGTAATTGATCAAAACCTAACTTTAATTATTATATGGATTTCTTTCTTTTCCCCTCTCAATGGTCTTTTTCTAATTTTATTAAAAATATTAGGCTTTTCATAGGGTCCATTTGCTTATAAATTTGATGAGTGTGTCTATACACTGAGCTCATCCTTACCCTGAATTAAAATGCAAACATATTCAGTAGAATAAGAAATATTTCAGCAGAATAAGAATGTTTCTAAAGCTTTAATCTAAAAACATGCTTACAAGAAATTGACTTTTCCAGTGACCCAAATATTCTTTAAGCTCCTTGCATCCCTGGGATGTGCACCACCTAAATGAAATAGTTTCATAACTACCCCTTATTCTTTGCGTGTTTTGTGACACAACCCAAAGGAGCGTATCAGTCACTTGGCTAATAAGCATTCTCTGAAGCCCATGGAAACAGAGAAAAATGCTCCCTTTATTCTTCCACTGTGTATTACGTTCCCTAAGCATGTATTATTATTATTCTTATTACCCAGTTGAACTAGTCTAATTTGCAGTTGGATAAATCATAAGCCAGTAGATTGTCAAACCTCCCCAACTTATTACTTTACTTTATCCAAAGATTTTACAGCAGAGAACACTGGGGATATTACAGATGACTCTAAGTTATATTTTTTTTCTCCCTCTAAAAGCTGAAAAAGTGCACACTCCTATGCAGAAAACTCATATAAATAATAAGCATTGCATTTCATTGTTCAAAAAATAAAGTAATCCATAAAAATGCAAGGTTAACTCATTAGATAGTGCTAGTTTTTCTAGATATTCAAATACACTCACACTTCTAATACATACTCTAAATCACTTTTAGAGGTGGGCATTTCTATGTTTGGTTACCCAGGATCCAACACCGCAACTTATAATAATAATACTCTAATGGAGTGTGGCACATAGAATCCATCCTCAGTTCAGACCATGTCGTAGGGGACACTTTCTTTACTTTGCATCCAAGATTGGGGCCTGAGCTAAGCTAATCCTTAGTCCCCAAATTTGCCCCCTAGAAATGGTTTAGTGAAATGTGTATTCCCTAACTTGATCTAGCAAAGCAAGAATTTTTGTTCTGTAATTGAGAGAAGAGAGTGATTAGGGATCTTACAGATTTAAGATTCTTGGGACTTCTAGGGTGAAAGTATGCTGAGAGTAAAGCAAACCCAAGATTGAAGCGCAGAAGCAAAAATAGAGAAGAAACAAGGTCTGCTCACTTCACTTAAGCAGTTGGGTTGGCCTTTGGAATTTTCAATTATGAAACCAGGTCGACTTGGTTTTTCAGGGTCTTGTTTAAAAAAAAAAACTTGAATAATATTCTATTAACATACAAATCTAAGGCTGTGTAAATATCTGAGTGATAGATATGACCATATATTACATTAGAAATTCTGGGTGCTCTAAATACTAGTTTCAGGAGTGTGAAGATAACTAAGTCAGTATTTCCACCCTCAACGTACAAAGAATTTCTTTCCCAGGCTTCTTGTTGATACCTGGTCTTGAGAATCTTGTTCTTCATTTTCTCCTATAAACTGCACAAAAACTGTGGATAGAGCTATAATGCTTCTAATTCTCAGGCAAACAATATTTAATTTCAGTTTGGTCAAGCTATTGCTAAGTCAGTTCAGAGATATGAAATTCATAGGGTTCATTAAATTGTCAGAGTTATTGTTTATTTTGAGATTGCTCTTTTTTTTAAAATTAAATTTTATTTTTTTTAAATTTTATTTATTTATTTGACAGAGAGAGATCACAAGTAGCAGAGCGGCAGGCAGAGAGAGGGGGAAGCAGGCTCCTTCCTGAGCAGAGAGCCCCACTGGAGCTCAATCCAAGGACCCAGAGATCATGACCTAAACCAAAGGCAGAGGCTTAACCCACTGAGCCACACAGCCGCCCTGAGATTGCTCTTTTTTTGAATTAAGTTTTCATTTTGATTCCAGTACAGTTAACATGTTATATTAGTTTCAGGTATATAATAGAGTGAGCAATTGCTCTTTTAACAAATAATAAGAGTTTCATGGTGTTTTGCCAGGAGAGAGCACAGTCCTAGAAATCAGATTTCCTGTTGCTCTGGCCTTGCTACTTGGCAATGAAAACTGAAAAGCTAGGAAAGTCCATGCCCCACAACATCCCTAATGTCCTACCATTAATCTTCCATTAATCTTCAGTACTGTATTGTGATAATTTCTAGATACATTGGGCTTCTCTTATCTATATTAATAATAATTTAAAAAAAGGCTTTCCACCATTCTTGTTATCTGGTGCTATGTAACAACCCTCCTCAAAATATAATGGTCTAAAAATAAAAACACATTTATTCTTCTCATGAAGCTGCATTTCAAGAAGAGCTTATTTTATTTCACTTGGTCTCAGTTGGAGGGGTTTGAAGAATGGAGCTGGAGTCATCTGAAGAAGGGTCATATGCTCATATGTCTGGAACCTGGGATTGAGAAGGCTCCAACTGTTGTGGGGTGAAGGAGGGAATGCTTGGGTTTCCTTGGGTTTCTCTCTCTCTCTCTCTTTCTCTGTCTCCCTCCCTCTCTCTCTCTCTCTTTCTTTCTCCATCTCTGTCTCCATTTTATTGGCTCCCCAGCTCCAGAACAATCATCTCTATTGCTGAGCTCTCTAGACACATAGATTCAGTGAAGCCAGACTACTTTCATATCAGCTCAGGGATCCCATGGCACATGTTCTAAGAAAGAGGCAAGCAGAAGCTGTATCATCTTTTTTGACTTCATCTCAGAAATCACACAGTATCACTTCCACTGCCATCTGAGAACTGAGGCAGTGACATAGACCTACTCCTTTTAAAGGAGTGTGGAAATACAATCTATTTCTTGATGAAGCAGTTACACAAGTCTGGAAAAACAGGTGAAACCCATAATGTTGTAACCATTTTTTTAAATAAATATTCCAAAACCTCAGTACACAATTATATGTGAGTCACATGCATGTTCATATTCTGGCTTAGGTCGTCTTACTTTGTTTGAGTCCCAGAAATGTCTGCATCTGATTGCTATACCTAACACAGAATCGTCATTATTTCTAAAAGACACAACACTATGCAGGTAAGGAGAAAGGCATATCTCAGTTGAGTGTTAGAATACAGATTGAAGCCAGCCTCGAAATTAAAATGTCATTCAGTCACCCACATTACAGAAAATTTAAAAGGCCTTCCACATTTGTTTGGGTTGGGTAGAATAAAAAAAACTTCTCTGCTTTTTTAAAAAAATTCATCAAAAATAGCTGCATCAATATTACATTTTTAATGACCAAAGGGGATGCTTTCTTTGAATTTGTGTTCTACCACTTTAAGAAAACTGGATGTGGTTGTTTTCAAAATGCCCAGGGAAGAAGATGGTGGAGGAGTAGGAGACTAAAATTGGGTCCCAGGAGTTCAGCTAGATAGTTATCAAACCATTCTGAATACCTACAAACTCAATAGGAGATAGAAGAGAAGAGCAGCAATTCTAGGAACAGATAATCGACCACTTTCTGGAAGGTAGGATGTGTGGAGAAGTGAATTTGGAGCCACAGGAAGATAGACCACAGCAGGAGGGGCCGGCTTCCAGCAAGTGCTGGAGCAGCGGAACACAAAATTAGAACTTTTAGAAGTCTGCTCCTCTGAGGGATGTCACTCCAGAGGCTAAGTGGGGGTGGGGCCCTTGCAGGGACAGTGTAGTCTCAGGACCCGCAGGGTCACAGAAAGACCAGGGGTGTCTGAGTGTGGCAGAGCCCTCAGGGATCAGAACTGAGGAGTGCACTCTCAGTTCAGAGCTACCTTAAACTATGATCTGAGGTGGAGTGAGACCATTGCTCTTTGAGCAGGGACCCCACAAGTGGCAGATCCAGAGAGACCTCCTCCTTCCTCCTCCGGGAGGAGCAGTGTGGGAGTACGCAGTAGAAATCTGCTGGGTTTGGAGACTCCAAATGGGGCAGTGCACCAGAGATAGAAAAGCTCGGTCACAGCCTGCATGAGCTCAGAGTGCAGCTGGAGACCAGGAAGACGGGAGGGATTGACTGTTTTTTCTGAGGGTGCACTGAGGAGTGGGGACCTGAGCTTTCTGCTCCTCTGGAGCCAGAGGTTGGGAGGCCGCCATTTTCACTCCTGTCCTCCAGAGCTCTACAGAAAGTGTTCAAGGAACAAGAATTACTGAAAGTGAACCCAAGCAGATTACTTAGCCTGGCCACTGGCAAGGGCAATGCAATTCTGCCTCAAGGAAAGACATTTGAGAATCACTGCAACAGACCCTCCTCCAGAAGATCAGCAAGAACATCCAGCCAACACCAAGTTCACCAAGTTTTCCAGAGCTATGGGAAAGCAACAAGTAGAATTCATGGTGTTTTTCCCATGGTCCTTTAGTCTTTCAAAGTTAATTTTATTTTAATTTTATTTTTTTCTTATTCTGTTTTTTTAATTTTTCCTCTTTCCTCTTTTAACTTTTTAAACTATTTTATCTTATCAATACCTTTTTAAAATTTTTTTTTAAATTTTCATTGTTATAGTCATATTTTATCCCTTCACTGTATTTAGCCTTATTTTTTTTGTTGTTTACATATAGGTTCTTTTTAGTTAAAATTTTGGGATACAATTTCTTCTAATAGATAGAACTATACCCCAAATCTAGCACATGGCTTTGTTTAATCTCCAGCCTGATCGCATTCTCTCTTTTTTTTTCCCAACCAACTCATTTTATCAATTCCTCTTTTAGAATCTTTTAAAATTTTCATCTCTACAGTCATGTTCCATCCCTTCACCATGTTTACCCTTATTTTGTATATACAGAAGTTTTTCTTTCTTTAAAATTTTGGGAGATAGTTTCTTCTAAGAGACCAGAATACATGCAAAACCAAGTAGGTGGCTCTATTCTACTCACCAGCCATATATATATATATATATATATATATATATATATATATATAATATATTATATATATATATAAAATTTCCCCCCATTCTTCTCCCCCTGCTTTCAGGTCTCTCCTGATTTGGTTAGTTTATATTTTTCTGGGGTCTTTGTCACCCTTTTAGCATTTTGTTCTCTCATTCATCTATTCTTATCTGGATAAAATGACAAGGCAGAAAAACTAACCACAAAATAATAATAATAATAATAATAATAATAAATAGTAATAATGAACAAGAGGTAGTATGGACAGCTAGGGACCTACTCAATATGGACATTAGTAATAAGTCAGAACTAGAGTTCAGAATGACAATTATAAGGTGCTAGCTGGACTTGAAAAAAGGATGGAGGATATTAGAAAATCCCTTTCTGGAGAAATAAAATCGCTTTCTGGAGAAATAAAAGGACTATCTAACTAAGTTGAAATAAAAAAGCTATTAATAAGGTAAAATTAAAAAAAAAAATGGAGTCTCTTACTGCTAGGATAAATGAGGCAGAAGAGAGAATTAGCGATATAGAAGACCAAATGATGGAGGATAAAGAAGCTGAGCAAAAGAGAGACAAACAACTACTGGACCACAAGGAGAGAATTGAGAGATAAGTGATACCATAAGATGAAACCATATTAGAATAATTGGGATCCCAGAAGAAGAAGAAAGTGAGAGGGGGGCAGAAGGTATATTGGACCAAATTATTTTAGAGAATTTCCCTAATATGGCAAAGGGAACAAGCATCAAAATCCAGGAAGCACAGAGAAACTCCCTCAAAATCAATAAAAATAGGCCCACACCCCATCATCTAATAATAAAACTTACATGCCTCAATGACAAAGAAGAATTGCTGAAAGCAGCTCGGGACAAGAGGTCTGTAACATAGAATGGTAGAAATATTAGATTGGCAGCAGACTTATCCACAGAGACCTGGCAGGCCACAAAAGACAGGCATGATATATTCAGAACACTAAACAAGAAAGATATGCAGGCAAGAATACTACATCCAGCTAAGGCTGTCATTGGAAATAGGAGAGATAAAAAGCTTCTAGGACAAATACAAATTAAAAGAATTTGCAAACACCAAAGCAGCCCTACAGGAACTATTGAAAGGGGTCCCCTAAGCAAAGAGAGAGCCTAAAAGTAATAGGCCAGGAAGAAACAGAGACAATCAGTGTCAGTCACCTTACAGGCAATACAAGGGCACTAAATTCATGTTTTTCAATAGTTATCTTAAATGTAAATGGACTAAATGCCCCAATCAAAAGATACAGGGTATCAGAATGGATTTAAAAAAAAAAAAAAAACAAGACCCCTCAATATTTTGCCTACAAAAAACTCAATTTAGACCCAAAGACACCTCTAGATTTAAAGTGAGGTGATGGAAAACAATTTATCATGCTAATGGGCATCAAAAGAAAGCTTGGGGTGGCAATCTTTATATCAGATAAATTAGATTTTAAGCCAAAGACTATAACAAGAGATGAGGAAGGACACTATATCATTCTTAAAGGTTCTGTCCAACAAGAAGATCTAACAGTTTTAAATATGGGAGCAGCCAACTATGTAAACCAATTAATAACGAAATCAAAAAAACACATCAACAATAATACAATAATAGTAGGGGACTTTAACATTCCCCTCACTGAAATGGACAGATCACCTAAGCAAAAAATCAACAAGAAAATAAAGGCTTTAAATGATACACTGGACCAAATGGACATCACAGATATATTCAGCACAATCCATCCCAAAGCAAAAGAATACACTTTCTTCTCTAGTGCACATGGAACATTCTTGACAATAGATCACATGCTGGGTCAAAAATCAGGTCTCAACTGGTACCAAAAGATTGGGACCATTCCCTGCATATTTTCAGACCACAATGCTCTGAAACTAGAACTCAATCACAAGAGGAAAGTTGGAAAGAACTCAAATACATGGAGGCTAAAGAGCATCCTACTGAAGAATGAATGGGTCAACCAGACAATTAAATAAGAATTTAAAAACTTCATGAAAACAAATGAAAATGAAAACTTAACTGTTCAAAATCTTTGGGACACAGCAAAGGAGGTCCTGAGAGGAAAGTATATAGCAATACAAGCCTTTCTCAAGAAACAAGAAAGGTCTCAAGTACACAACCTAACCCTACACCTAAAGAAGCCGGAGAAAGAACAGCAAAGAAAGTCTAAACCCAGCAGGAGAAGAGAAACCATAAAGATCAGAGCAGAAATCAATGAAATAGAAACCAAAAGAACAGTAGAACAAATCAATGAAAGTGGAGCTGGTTCTTTGAAAGAATAAATAAGATTGATAACCCTTGGCCAGATGTATCAAAAAGAAATGAGAAATGAGAAAGGACCCAAATTAATAAATTCATGAATCCATGAATGAAAGAGGAGGGATCACAACCAACACCAAAGAAATATAAACATTTATAAGAACATATTATGAGCAACTATAGGCCAGCAGATTTAACAATCTGGAAGAAATGGATGAATTCCTAGAGATATATAAACTACCATGATGGAACCACAAAGAAAGAAAAAACCTGAACAAATGCATAATCAGTAAGGATTGAAGCAGTCATCAAAAAATTTCCTAACAAACAAGAGTCCAGGGACAGACAGCTTCCCAGGGGAATTCTACCAAACATTTAAAGAAGAATTAATACCTATTCTCCTGAAACCATTCCAAAAAATAGAAATGGAAAGAAAACCATAAAATACCTAGGAATGAACCTAACCAAAGAGTGCAAAGTATCTGCACTCATGAATCAAATCTGTACTCAATGAATCAAAGTACTCATGAAAGAAATTGAGGAAGACACAAAGAAATGGAAAAAAGTTCCATGCTCATGACTTGGAAGAACAAATATTGTGAAAATGTCTATGCTACCTAAAGCAATCTACACATATAACATAATCTCTATCAAAATACCATCAATTTTTTCAAAGAAATGGAAAAAATGATCCTAAAATTTATATGGAACCAGAAAAGACCTCAAGTAGCCAAAGGAATATTGAAAAAGAAAGCCAAAGTTGGTGGCATCACAATTCCAGACTTCAAGCTCTATTACAAAGCTGTCATCATAAAGACAGCATGGTACTGGCACGAAAACAGACACATAGATCAATGGAAGAAAATAGAGAGCCAGAAATAGACCCTCAACTCTATGGTCAACTAATCTTTGACAAAGCAGGAAAGAATGTCCAGTGGAAAAAAGACAGTCTCTTCAACAAATGGTATTGGGAAAACTGGACAGTCACATGCAGAAAAATGAAACTGGACCATTTCCTTACACCACACACAAAAATAGACTCCAAATGGATGAAAGACGTCAATGTGAGAAAGGAATCCATCAAAATCCTTGAGGAGAGCACAGGCAGCAACCTCTTTGATCTCAGCCATAGCAACTTCTTCCTAGAAGCATCACCAAAGGCAAGGTAATCAAGGGCAAAAATGAACTATTGGAACTTCATCAAGATCAAAAACTTGCACAGCAAAGGAAACAGTCAACAAAACCAAAAGACAACTGACAAAATGGAAGAAGATATTTGCAAACGATATATCAGATAAAGGGCTAGCATCCAAAATCTATAAAGAACTTATCAAATTCAACACCCAAAGAACAAATAATCCAATCAAGAAATGGGCAGAAGACATGAACAGACATTTCTGTAAAGAAGACATTCAGATGGCCAATAGACACATGAAAAAGTGCTACACATCACTCAGCATCAGGAAAATACAAATCAAAACCACGATAAGATACCACCTCACACTAGTCAGAATGGCTAAAATTAATAAGTCAGGAAATGACAGATGTTAGTGAGGATGCAGATAAAGGGGAACCCTCCTACACTGTTGGTGGGAATGCAAACTGGTGCCACCACTGTGAAAAGCAGCATGGAGTTTCCTCAAAAAATTGAAAATAGAGCTACCCTACGACCCAGCAATTGCCCTACTGGATATTTACCCTAAAGATACAAATGTAGTGATCTGAAGGGGGCACGTGCACCTGAATGTTTATAGCAGCGATGTCCACAATAGCCAAATTATGGAAATAACCTAGATGTCCACCAACAGATGAATGGATAAAGAAGAATGGTATATATATATAATGGAATATGATACAGCCATGAAAAGAAATGAAATCTTGCCATTTGCAATGAAATGGATGGAACTAGAGTGTATTATGCTGAGCAATATAGGTCAATCAGAGAAAGACAATTATCATATGTTCTCTCTGATATGAGGAATTTGAGAGGCATGGTAAGGGGTTGTAGGGGGTAGGGAAGAAAAAATGAAATAAGATGGGATCGGGAGGGAGACAAACCATAAGAGACTCTTAATCTCACAAAACAAACTGGGGGTTGCTGGGGGATGGGGGGATAGGGATAGAGTGGTTGGTTTATGGATATTGGGTAGGGTATGTGTTATGGTGAATGCTGTGAAATGTGTATGCCTAATGATTCACAAACCTGAACCCCTGGGGAAAATTATACATTATATGTTAATAAAAATTCTAAAAATGCCCAGTGAACTTTCTGGGAACCTCCCTTAACATTGTTCAATAACCACTTCCGACCCCCCACACAGCTTTCTCCAATATAGGGATGAGTTGTCACAGGAATCCATTTCACAGATGGTCATAGATACATTTCCAGAGGTCTGGAAGACAAGGGGACATTTCATTTTCACACAGTAACAGGCCAATGCTACTTGTCCCCTGACAAGTTACAAGGGATGCCTCTCACCTCCTGGCTTTTATCATCATCCCAAACCCTGTGATAATAAGTCTATCTTTTAAGACAGAAGGACAAAATAAACTTCAAGCCTGCCATTTGTTTATTTCATCTTCTCAGAACCCTCTCAGTATTGATGGGATTGACTCTAAGAGAGAACTCTATCATTGACCTTATTGTGTAAGGAACAAATAAGTTGTGTACTCCTTAGCTCTCTCTGACAGAACAGAAGCCTTGAAGACTGTGCCATCCCTTTCTGTAACACAATTAAAATCTCTTCTGAAGAGCAAACAGATCTGTCTTCTGAAGTCATAAATACTCTTGAACCAGTAAGCACTGCCGGTCTCTGACCCAAGTTTTACGGCTACTTTTGAATCTGCTTTTCAGACACAGAATCACAAGTTCACAGTGATTCAATATCCCAGTCTCAACTTTAAGAAGCAGCATAGGGCAAGAAACACAAAATGATATCCTGTTTGTATAGGACCTTAGGGAGAGCTGTAATTTAGAAATTATCATATTGCTGGATACAACATTTAAGGGTACCAATAACAACCTTTGTTCCTGACTCCGTCTGAGTGCAAGCAGCCTCCAACACCATGACTGGCACTGTTTTTGATGATCTGGAGGAACACAAGCATCAGGCACATCTGGGTCTAAATCCCATTTCTGTGAATAACTAGTTCTAAGTTCATGGTAAAGTAACTTAATAACAAGTGTGTTAGTTTTCTTATAAAATGGGAAGAATAGCAGCTGTTGTGCCAACTGGTGAGAATAAGAGGCTGTAATTAATGAAAACTCAACACAGTGCTCACTAAGTCATGGTCTATTAAATGAGAGTAATAAAAGTAATAAAACTATAAGTTATATTGTATAGCATGTTGTATGTTACACTATATCATAATATTTTACATTATAAGATTATTATACAATGTGTTTATATGTCATGATTCAGGCAACTGCAGATTCCTGGTCTATCTTGATTTTAATACAAATTATAGTAAAAATTATGAGATGGAGACTCTATCAGCACCTTCAGAAATATGTGTTCCCTGGGGCGCCTCTGTGGCTCAGTCAGTTAAGCAACTGGTTTGGTTTCAGCTCAGGTCAATCTCAAGGTCCTAAGACTGAACCCTGCATAGGGATCCTCGCTTAGGGCAGAGTAAGCTTGGGACTCTCTTTTCTTCTCCCTCTGCCTTTCCCCTCTGCTCTCCCTGAAACAAACAAATTAATTTTAAAATGAAAAAACAAAAGGAATGTGTTCCCCATCCCTACCTACTTATTACTGTCTTGAGTATCTTTCTTTGTATAATCTTCCCTTATCCATGACCCAAATCAGCAGGAGTTCTTGCTCTCAATCCTGAACTCCCACTGCATCTGCTGTAATTTGATTGTAGCAATCATTCTCTAATTTTTGTTGTACTGTTTATGCTTTCTTTTCTTCTTTTCTGAGCTGTTATAAAGAAAGGGATATTCTCTGACCTCCCTGCACTTTGTCCTGCACAACTGAGCAGAGTTGGAAAATTCTTGGGACCATCCTGACTAGTCTCATTAAAATGCACCGGCCACCAATGACCCCCACCACCCACCGCCCGCCAGGGGCACTGGTGCTTCCTGGCAATCCTATTTTCCAGCCTTTTCACAATTTAGACACTGTTTCGTGCTTTCTCCCAGCTCAGCAAACCTCTAAAATCTCAGTCTATAACTTGCTTCCTCTTTCACTAAGGTTGGGGTGGGGGGAGGCAGTAATCAGAAAGAACTTTCCCAAACTCACATGAAGACACAAAGGCATCTGAGCCCATACACTCTACCTTTCTTCTGGTGGCTCTGTCCATGGGTCTGCATCCACTGCCAAACCTTTCACTACCCATTCCCTCTCACTCTTAGGGGACACTGCTTCAGCAATTTTCTCTCCACTGGAGAATTCCCCTCAGTGTTCCAATATACCATTATAGTTCTATCTTTTACAAAATCCCTCTCTGGATCCCATGGCTCTCCAGCCACCATCCCAGTTCTCTGCTTTGCTTTCTATCAAAACTGCTTGAAAGAATTTCTATATCCCCCATCTCTAATTAATTCCTTCCCTTTCTCTCTTGTACTCACTCCAACCAGGCTTCCTCCTCTATCATTCTGCTGAACTGTTCTTGTCAAAATACAAAATAACCTTGTTCCAAAGAGCTCACCTACTAGAGGATCTGGTATAGTTTCTCTGTCTCTCCTCTTTGAAATCCTTTCTAAACTTGGTCTGGGAAGATCCTCCTTCAGGGTGTTGGACTCACAGATTCTACAGACGGATCCAATTTTCACACAATTATCTATATTTCTCTGTACTGTTTGTCATTCACGTTTTTGTCCAGATGTCATTTCCGTACTGTGGCTTTCTTGTCTATACCTTTTAAGACTTTTATTATATCTCCCCACCCTCCAGTTCTACTTACATGCCTTACTTGCTGTATTTTTCTTCATAACACCCTTTGCTATAAACTATTTTATTCAGTTTTTAATTTACTGTATGTGTCCCTCTCCCTCATGAAAATGATAGCACCATGAAGAAAGGAGCATTTTCTGCTTGTTTATTTCACTATTTAAACTCCAGCACCTAGGATAGTAACTGATATATAGTAGGTGCTCATTAAACTTTACATTTTGAATAAATTAATGTATTTACCTCCCTATCCCTAGGTTCTGACATGTCATCTTACAAAATGCATGACACCAGTAAATGGTAGCCATTCTGCAATTTGTTGAGATACGTTCCCAACTAACATAGGAATATATTCTCCCTAACATAGGAAAGCCACAATTTTCCTTCCTTTTTTTTTTTTCAAACTTTTATGACCTTCAGGATTGTAAGAGATTAAAACACAAGTAATGGTTTGAAGTCATAAGACTGCTTATGACAAAGATTGAAACAACTCGTCCTTCAACCCATATCCTTTCTAGCTACTGTTCCATCTGTGTATTTCCCTTCACAGCAAACCTCTCTGAAAATTTTGTCCCTATTCATCACTTCTATTTTCTCACCTCCTCTTTATTCTTTACCAGATTCAGCACTGATTTTCATTTCAACTTGTCCACTATAATCACAGTTCCTGGTTGCCAGTGACCTTGGTGTGGGCTAATCCAATATTCACTTATCTGCCTCATCTTCTTTGACCTTTTTGCAGCAATTCACATAGGTAAATACTCTCCTTGTAGAAATACTTTCTTCTCTCAGCTCTGTCAGTATGGATTTCCCATCTTTTTCAACAGCACTCTCTGTCTCTTTTGTTCGCTCTTTCTCTCTTTGAGCTATGAATGTGGGAGCAATCCAGTGTTGGTGCCGGGTCTTCATCAGTTCATTATCCCACTCTCTCCCAAGATGATCTCTTTCTGTCCCATGGTTTTAAATAATATCTATATGCTAATGTGACTCCCAAATTTCTATCCCCAGCCCTGATCTCTCTAGTGAGTTTAGACTCATTTATTAAACATAGCATTTTCCATTGGATATCTAATAAGCATTTCAAAGTAAGTACATCCCAATAGAATTCTTACTTTTCATTTCTGCAATCCGCTGTTTCCCTTGCCTTCTTTGTCTCAGTAAATGGCGCCAATACTTATCTGGTGTCTTACACCAAACACTTACAATTAATTCTTCATTATTCCACTTCCCTCATCTCCAACCCCTACCAATCAACATGTCTTTTTGTTATGTTTCCAAAAATATACCACCCAACTCTCTTCAATTCCACTGCAACCCTAAGTCACCAGTCCAAAGTCACCATCATGGTTTGTTTGGATGCTAACAGAGCTGCCTAAATGATTTCCCTATATCCTTACACATATCTTTATTTTTCAAGTGGTCATGCTCATTATATTCAAAAACTGTTGAACTGTCCTCTTTTACATGAATGTAAGTTTCTTGAGGACAGGAACCTTGATTATCCTAGAGAGAGACATTTCCTCAGAGCCTAGTACAGTGCATTATCATATGGGAGCTATCAAATATGTTTTGAATTAATATATTTAATGATGGGATGCCTGGGCAGCTCAGTTGGTTAAGTGGCTGTCTTTGGCTCAGCTCATGATTCCAGGATTCTAGGACGGAGTCCCCCATCGGGTTCCTTACTCAGCAAGGAGACTGCTTCTCCCTCTGCCTGCCACTCCCCCTGCTTGTGCTCTCTCTGATGAGTAAATAAATAAAGTCTTGAGAATAATAACAATAATAATATATCAATGGCCATACTGGGTTTCACCCTTGGGTTCCATGTCCTTGCGTGTAAGATTGGGAGGACAATGATCACTTTGCTAGGATACCAAGGAGATCAAATATACAGAAGCCAGTGTAAAAGCTGGCTTTTACACTGCATTATTACAGAATTATTATAGAAATATGTTGCATTACAGAATGCAACAATAATTATTAATGAGAACTCATTTAATTCCAACCTCCATATACCTTTCCTCTCTTATTTTCTTATCATCCTTTCTCTTACTATTGCATTTTAAGTATTGGCTGGTTTAATACATAATTGTTTGTATTTTTTGTTAGCTTATGTTATGACTTCCCAAAGGTTATTAAATTCAATAACTGTCAAATGTAGTGGAAAAGATGCTCACTTCCATTATTAATTCTAATTTGTAGCAATAAAATGTAGGGGAGAATGCGTGGGTTTTTAAATCACATACAAACAGATTTCTGTTCAGGATTCACAAACTTTACTAGTTATGTGAGTTAGGACTCTGACTTAAACTCTCTTATTAAAAGTCTTCATTTATAGAATGGAAATAGTTACATATGTTTTTTGAAAATACTAATAGTTGAGTGCTTAATAAGTAGCAGCTGAAAAATTAGTAATCATAGTAAAATAATTATTATAATATCTTATGAATGAGACTTCAGCAAAGAAACTCCATCTTCAATAGAACTATTGCATTTGGTTCTTTACTTTAAAGTGAGATTTTTAGTGCTTTAAAAAAACTGGGGATTTTCGTAGGGAGGCGGGTGGGGGATAGGTTTGCCCAGTGATGGGTATTAGAGAGGGCATGGACTGCATGGAGCACTGGGTGTTATATGCAAACAATGAATAATAGAATACTACATCAAAAACTAATGATGCACTGTATGGTGACTAACATAATAAAAAAACATATCAAGTAATTTAACATTAAAAAAAGTTGGTTCCAGAGCATCCAGATGGGGAAAAAAATATCTTTATTCTATGATCTAAGTCACAAAAATGTATAGCTGATAAGTACTCTATAGGAAGAATAAGACTCCAATGGCAAATATCCCAGCACACAATTTAATTTTCATTTGTCATAAAAGCAGGTTCTGTGTATAATAGGAAACTACAATAGCCAAAACTAGGATGTTCAAAGATTAAGGTACCAAAGAGCAAGAGAAGTTTTCAATTACCTATTTGTTTGCAACACATATGGGGAACTTATGCTCCGCAGAAAGTTTGGGTTAAAAAAAAAGAGAAGGAAATGAAACAAGAAAGAAAACACAAAGTGTAGAAGCCACCCATAAATTCTGGAAAGGCAGGAAGGATGTATGCATTGTATATAATATATATTTAATACAGCACATCATATTATATCCTCCTCACACACACACTGCATTTCTTCATGCAAACCTCTTGAAATGTATCATTTGAACTTAAAAATGCCATAAAATTTCTCAAAGCATTTTCTCAAGATCCCAAAGTTCATCATCCCATATAAAGATTGGTCAACTTATATGGTTAGGATACCATGTCCGGATGTGATCTAACTGCCCAGGTCACCCACTGAACTTTGGAATCCATAGCACAACTCCTTTTGTCTTATATTACACTGCATGCCCTTCTCTCTGACCCGATTTCCCTAATAATTCTTGATATATGCTTAATTCTGATGATCTCTTAGGGTCAGTGATGTAGAAGAGCCCTGATGGCTCTCCTTGGGGTGAAAGGGGGCATATTCTGTCACCCATAATTCTCTATAGCTTCCTTTTTGCCTCTCTTCCCAGAACTGATCATTTATAGCCCATGTCCTTCCCAAGCAATGGCAATCTCATTAGAATTGACTCCTGTTGCTACTGTTCTGTCAATTTCTGTGGGAATGCCATCAGCTCAGTGCACGGGTTGACCTGCACCTTCCTCTTTAACTCTGGTCCAACTGGTTGTCAGATAAACATCAAGAAAAAGAGCTTATTATAAAGGCAACACTTTTATCAGTGCTATTTGATTATGTATGTTCTAATAGAGAAATGACCTACATTTTTACTTCCTAGCAGTAAAACTAATAACTAAATATCTTCCTTATTAGAATAGAGCTGCTTTCTACACAAGTAGTCAAAACTACGTAATGCATTTTCATAAAGTGTGTAACAGTGAAAATAAAAATCTAAGATGACCTTTTTTGACCTCCTGTTACAAAGAGAAAGGAGTAGCCCACTTGGACTAGATGAGAGACTTGGGCCCATCTGGTGAAGCAGGAAGTAAAGCTCAAAGAGATCAAAGTTGAGGCTTGCTGTCACTTTAAAAGTTTTACACATATTGACTATCATCTGCTTCTTTGGGGGATGAAAATGGCAGATCTTTATCTCTGGGCCACTAGAGGCAACCAGGATAAACCAGAATGTAAAAGCAAGAATATTACAATCACTCTGCATCTGTGTGCCAACAGATTGCCTGGATTTCACTCCCAGCTTTTCGTTGAGATCAGAGAGCAGCAAAAACAGCAGAAGTTACCCCAGAGCAAATGTGAAAACCAAAACCAGATGTCCTCTCTTGTCACAGAGCCGCAATGGATATCAGGAGGCTGTATACACAATACTCTGAAGTTTTTGCCTTTTTTTTCCATCTGAGAAGGGCGTGTTAGTTGCATGCAAGTCCAGAGTTCAAAATGGTAGCCACTTGATTCACATCCTGATTCATTTATAATGCATATGCTAATAAAATTGTTACTGTTTTTCAGCCACATTCATATGTAGAGTCATCATTGTTAGCATCAGACTCATGGATAGAAAAGGGTTTATGGACAATTATCTAGTGATGTGAAATTTTCATTGTTAAGTTCTTTCCATAGGACAATCTGACATTTTTTCATCAGCAAAATTACTGCAAAATACATTATATCCAGAGGTGGTTGTGAAGATCTTTAAATGTTTCTCCACAAGTAGGTGGAATACTCGTGGTTCCTTCTTGATAACATCTATTTTAAAAAGGCAGGGAATACTGGGTGGACAAAAATGCAGAACCTGATAGACTACTGTTTCTTTTTTTTCCTTCTGAGCCTTGTCTTCAACAGTTAGCTTAATCCAAGACTAGGATAATGACAGCTGTCTCTGTTCTAAGATAAATTGTAGTGGTATAATAAATGATGATCAAGAGCTAGAACAGCCAACCTGATCAAGTTTCTGCCTCATTCAGAAAACTTGCCTGCCAGTGTGTCTGTATTAGGCTGAAAATTGACACAATATTTGTCTAACTGAAGGGAAATCCAGGTGGCAGCTATCTGAAATATCCCTCTCCTCAATTACTCTTTTTTGCACTAATGAAAGAAGAGGGGAGGAGAAAAGACTTTCTGAGACCATGATTCTCCAATGACTGGTTCTTCAATATAAGGAAAGCTGAGAATGATTTTTTAGATCCTTCCAACTCATGAGGATACCTGGATCTCATTGACTGATAGATATGATGCACTGTGTCTGTAGGGTTATTTTGGCAGGGCTCAATCTATTCATCTTCATAGAAGTACACTTTGATGCAAGGATTGCATAGTTTAGTTAGACCTTCAGTGTTTTATTGAAAAGCTCTAGTTTCTAGTCCCTGGCCTCTGATACCATTCATTCATGTCCACCAAATTCTGCTCCTTCTCCTATACTCTTTGGCTCAGTGGATGACAGCACCATCCACTAATTTGTCCAAGTCAGAAACGTGAGAAGTCTTATTGACTCTTCTCTTTATCTTATATTGCAAATTCAGTCTAACTCTCCAACTTTTGCCAATGCTTATTCTAAAATTCTTAGAACCGTATCCTTCTCTCTATTCCCCTGGCTAGTGTCTTAAGTCAGGCCTTCAACTTTCCTCACTTTTATTAAAACAATATTCATAACATCCTTATAATTGGCTCAAGTCTTTACTTCCATGCCCTTCTAGTGCATATTGTGCATATTCTAGTGCATATTGTCTGCAAATCTTTATACACAAATGTGCTCATGTCCGGAACTCAGCCAAGTTAATTATGCCACATGGGCCTCAAGATTTTGTTGTTTGCTTTCCTTAAGACTATGGAAATATCTACATAAAGTACCTTATCAATGACTAACTTACAGGAAATGCAGAACAGATATTACTTTTCTCATTAGTTCACCTTTTTCACCCATCTTCACTGGTTGGGTTATATCTTGGTACCTTGTTTAAGAAATCAAGGTGAGGAGGACCTCCCTGTGTTATTTCCATAACAGCTATGAAACCTCTTTCCTGGAATTTAATTCATTGAGCTATAACTTATTGTTCTGTTCTCCCTAAGGATTATGAGGTCCTGGGATGCGAAGTATTTTCTTTCCACACTTATGTATAAAATGCTTGACTCAGTGTGTTAGTAGGTACTCAACAAATCTTACTCGATATATTCTATCTTGCTATACTAAATTACTGATTAAATCAAGTTCAGCTATGTAACAGTTTGGTTTTTCTAACTGTCAGATGCTTAATAACGTTAAGCACTATTGTCATTATTATTGCCATTATTAAGAATTAGCTTAACTCCTTCCTCTTATTCTCATTCAAGTTCTATGACAGGAAAAAAAAAACAACAAAGGATTAACTCTAAAAAATACGAAGACATTTTTTAAATTAACTTTTCTAAGACTAATATTGTAGACTCTTTCCTTTTTTATTCTATTATTTCATATTGAGATTTCATGTTTGGAATGATGACAAAAATCTATTGTAATTATTATTATTAAAGACAGATCTGAATCAATAGGCTACACACTAGATTAGAAAGCAGGTTTAAATTTTCTAAAAGAGTTAAACTTGTCATTCAAAAGAGACCAGTCAGAAAACAAAAAGACAAGCAAGATAGTGGGATATATATTTTCATAATTACATATCTGATAAGGAATTTGAATAAAAAAGTTATAACAATAAGAAAATGAACAATTTTAAAATTGGCAAAGGGCTTGAATAGACATTTTACTAAAGAAGATATGTCAAAAGCTAATAGGCAAATCTTAAAAAGATTCTCAACATACTTAGTCATTAGAGAACTAGGAATTAAGCCTCAGAAAATATGACAGCATACCTTCTAACAAAAAAGACAGATAATAGCAAGTGTTGATAAGGATATGGAGAAACTGGAATCCTCATGCATTGCTGAAAGGAATGCAGATGGTAAAGACACTTTACAAAATAGTCCACCACTTACAGAGTTAAATATAAACGGATTGTGGGACTTGTAAATCCACTCTTAAGAATCCATCCAAAAGAAATGAAAACATGTGTTCATACAAAAAAAGCTACCCCAAAGTCACAGCAGCAGCATTGAAAATAGCCAAAACTAGAAACAATCCAAAGCCTATCTCCTCCCAAACTGATAAACAAAATGTGGTATAACCATAAACGAAAAACAATTGAGTAACAGAATGGAATGAACCACTGAGAGTGTACCACAACAGGGATGGATTTCAAAAATATTACAGTAAAAGTAAGAGAAAACTGGATGCAAAAGACTACATAGTGTATGAATCTATTTATACTAAATGCACAGAAAAGGCAAGTTTATAAACAGCACAGATTGGTGTTTGCCCAGGGTTGAAGGTGGGAATGGAGAATAAATGCAAAAGGCATAAGGGAAACTTAAGGGGGGATAACAGATATATATTAAAACTAGAATTTGGTAATTGTTTTACAGCTCTATAATTTTATTTAAAATCATAATCCTGTACATTTCCAATTTACGGAATTTATGTCATTATATTTCAATAAAGCTGTTAAAAATGCATAGTTTTGTATAAAATTAAAAATTAAAAACAGAGTAAAATGAAGACTAATGAAATTAAGAATGAAAATTGAAAATTAAAGTAGAAAGTTCCCCTGATTACTTCCCAAACAGACTTTGTTTCATATGCAAAATAGGCAGCAAGATAAGGCAGCTTGCAAAAATCTATCATCCCAAATCTCTGGATTCATCTTTTCACTACTAAAAATCTCCACATTGAAATATTCACTCCAACCAAGTTTTGTTTTTCTAACTATTCTATTAGTACTCATCTAAATTCATGAATGTTTGAGGCATCATTCATCATGCTAATAGTCTTCTTAATCGAAATATCTAATACATATTTCTAAATGGAACTGCCAGTCAAAATACTACGTTATTAGAAATGTCGACATGTCTCCATGGGTGAAGACCCAGAGTCTACTGCTCCCAGTCAGAACTTGAATTCACTATTTCTTGTTAATGCTATCTATCTACTCAATTGCCCACAGTATCATATGCTGGGCCACAGAGAACTAGTAAAGTTCCCATAGTATAGGTACTAATACAAATGTTGCCATCACCTATTGCCCCACTGCTTGATCAGGTCACTGCTTTTTTACAGTGAGTTGGTCTTTGTTTTCAAGGGCCTATTACAGAGAAGATAATGGCATTTCAGGTTGTGAGAGAGAAAAGCTGATATTTATCTGGTACCTGCTAGGACTAGACATTCTATAGGCTCTTCCACATATACCAGATCACTTACTTTTTTTTTTAATTTTCATTAACATATAATGTCCAGATCACTTGCCTTTTTTTTTTTTTTTAAGATTTTATTTATTTATTTGACAGACAGAGATCACAAGTAGGCAGAGGCAGGCAGAGAGAGGGGGAAGCAGGCTCTCCGTCAAGCAGAGAGCCCGATGGGGGACTCAAATCCCAGGACCCTGAGATCATGACCTGATCTGAAGGCAGAGGCTTAACCCACTGAGCCACCCAGGCACCCCCAGATGACTTACTCTTAATACAAACTCTGAGCTTGATTTACAATTTCCTTTTGATATACAGAGAAAAATGAGACTTAGAGAAGTTAACTAAATTCTTCATTTGCCCAGTAGTTTCTTAGTACACTCAGATTAAGACGTCCCTTTATTAAAACAATGGCTCTTGCTATTCCAAGCCAAGATATAGATGACTCATATGCCATTGAAAAAGAATCCTCCATCTCTTCCTCTCTTAAAGGAGACTGCCAAGACTCAGTTTCTTTAGAATTACCCACGGAGTCTGTGCTTAGCCAAACGGGAAAATAAATAAATGGAAATATCACTCAGAAAGAAAAAAAAAATGCCTGTCTCTATTTCAACTCACCAAGATATGGATGATTAATATATGCCCATTTCCCTTCTCCTTGTCAAATTACATTCTGCCATCTCAAGCGGACATCTAAACTCACTCTCTCCTTTCTGAAACACAACTTGGCATGCACAGCAACAACTCAATCATTCACTGGCCATCATAATAAGGTAAAAGTCACTTTAAATAATTAGTGTTATTCATGGGGCGCCTGAGTGGCTCAGCTGGTTGAGCGACAGACTCTTGATTTCAGCTCAGGTTATGATCTTGGGGTCCTGGGATCAGGCCTGCCTCAGGCCCCGTGCTGAGCACAGCACCTGCTCAAGAGTGTTCCTTTCCCTCTACCTCTGTTCCTCCCCCCGCCCACCACCAGCTCCCAGGCATGGGAACACGCATGCTTGCTCTCTCTCTCAATAAATCTTTAAAAATGACAATATTTAGTGATGTTCAGTATAATGTACACTCAACTTCAAGTGCACAAAAGCTGAAATGTATGTCACCACACGTAGATGGCTTTCACCTGGCCTTCATTTTTCTCACCTCTATTTCTTTTAAAGAAGAATAGATCAATACAGAGGAGTATTTCCTTTCCCTCCTGACACAAGACTCATCTTGTCCCTGTGATAGAGTCTGCCAGAGTCCACTCAGCACTGGTACCTGTGAATGGAGGCCAAGGAACCAGGAAAAGCAGAAAGGTTTCTGGAATGAAAGAAACCAATTGCACGGGTTTGTTTTGTTTGTTTGTTTGTCCTGGTGTGTATGTTTGCAAGAAAAAGAATTTAAAAATTTAAAACAGCACTTTTTTTTTTTTCCTTTCACTTCTTGTATCTCCATTTTTTTTTTTTTAATTCTTTGGGCCTCACATATATTCAATGGGTACAGGAGAATAAAATAAGAAAATTGCTGGGTTTATGAAGACTTCAATCTGTATGGCGTTCCTTTACTTACAGTATCCACAGGCACAAAACCAAGACCAGACTGATAAAGGGGAGAGTGATTCTGACTCCCAGGTAGAAGAACTGCTTGTTAAAGAGCAAATCATTCCTTTCTATTTAGCCAGATTGCTCTCTCTCAGTGGCTTGCTAAATCGTGGAAACTGAACTTTCTTCCTACAGATACAATTCTTCTTTGCAGTCAACATGTAGTCAATGCATGTTAATACAGGCAAGCTATTCCTTTCTCCTCCCTCTCTACCCAAAGCCCCATTAATAATGGCAATAACAGCAACATTTGACATTTATACAGCCTGAAGGACTCCAAAAAGATTTCACCAATTACTGTGAATAGAGTTCTGATGAGCGACCATTACTTTTGAAGCAGGAAGATAATAGGCAGAAACACAAAGTTGCAAGGAGAGAGATTCTGCCCAGGGCTATGTGCCAGATGCCCCCTCTTTTAAAAATTGCAAAATATCACTCACACCCACATAGAAAAATCAGGTCTTTTACTTTTAAAACATCTAAAATATATCAGTCAAATGGTAAACAAGTCCAATGGTATTGAACGGACTGGCTGAAAGGAGACATTAAAAAGACTGGAATGTCCCACATCAAGCTTATTTCCAGGGGTTTCTATGTTTGAGATGATTATTAACCTCTGGACTGCCTTTCATACCAACTGGAAGAACAGAGACATGACAACTCGAATTGTCTCATATTTTAAATGTTCCCATGTATTCTCATAGACTTTTAGGGGCTGGCTTAGGTTCAGAACAGTTGAACTTGGAGGATTTCAACCCATTAGCTAAAATATTCCTGTATGGACAGAGAACAAGAGCCTCAAGAAGGTTTAATCCCCCTTTACTAAGAACAAAAGACAGTGGGGCGCCTATATGGCTCAGTTGGTTAAGTGTCTGCCTTTGGCTCAGGTCATGGTCCCAGGGTCCTGGGATGGAGCCCTGCATCAGACTCCCCATTCAGTGGGGAGCCTGCTTCTTCCACTCCCTCAGCCTCTGTTCCCCTTGCTTGTGCTCTCTCTTTCTCTGTCAAATAAATAAAATCTTAAAAAACAAATAAAAAAAACACACACACATGGCAAAACTATGGCAGAAACAAAATCTTTCCTGAGATCTGAAGACTGATACTCTCTTTAAAGCTCTATTTTAGTAAAAATTTATGTAATGTCTTGAGATAATTTAATCTTCAGAGATAGCTCACTAAGAGCACAATCTGTAATAATGTATGCAACAAAGTCAACATCTTCGATTGACTTAAAAGCAGTATCTTAAAAGCGTGGACTTACTGAAGCCCCACAAAAACACAGTTCCACTATAACACAAGTGTTTACAGGCTGCAGGAATTTGAATATTCATTTAAGCATGTCTGGGAGACTAGTTGCTGAACCCATTTACTTTAATCCATTCTAGGCTAATGAATGCATTTTCTTTTTCATCTTGGATTGCAAAACAGTGGGCCTATACTAATTTATGTTCCCTAAGGAGGGGGAAGGCCTTTGCAGCAAAGGGAGTGACATGTTCAGAGGTCCCAGACAGCGACTGTTGTCCATTATTACACATACCTGTGAAATTCTGACAAGGTATATATATATGGAAAAGAGTAAAGAGGAAAATGGAAAGCTCTTGAGCCTGAAGCCAGAAGCAAAGATTAAAATCTTTGTAATCATCTTCTAGATAGACATACATGGATTCTTTAAGGTTAACTGAAACCAGGTTTACTACCAGTAAAACCTGCATAATACAGTTAAAAATGCAAATCTACATGTAAATTCCTGTGCATGTTTCCCCAGAGAGAATGGAGAATTCATACTGTAAAGAATGCTGATAAATAATCTGAGGACATTTTAGGCTGGAAATATTAACTATCTGGATTTTTCTTTCTCCTCCTCCTCCTCATCTCCTTCTCCTTCTTCTTCGTCTTTTTTCTGTTTTTGGTACAATGACATTTATGTGTATGTGCGCGGGCATGTACATGTCATTAAATATAACATTATTAATTATCCCAATTCCAGAGAACATACTCTTATAGATTTTCACATTTCATTATCAAATGAGTAAAGCTTCACATTTCATTATCAAATGAGTAAATCAGTACCGTATATGAAGGATTAAGTAAGGTGAGACAGATCACCTCTCTGATGAAGAGGCATGACCTTTTCCAGGGAAGATGTACTGGCGCTCATCAAAGATAGAAAGCATCACATTACCTTTTTAGAGACCACCAAAATTTACAAGTCCACCAATATAGCAGATTCAGAGAATCCTTTAATTGATAAATGCTCCTAAAAGCAGTGCCTAAGACAAAAATTACATATAGTCAAAATTACACTTGAACAAATTTTCATGTGTGTGTTTATTTTGTGTATAGATCCACAAACATATAAACACACATCCTCTTTTAAAAAAGCATCAAATATGTGCTATGGAACTATAGATAGATTATATATATATATATATATATATGTATATATATGTATATATACATATATATATATATATATAACATCATTTTCTTGATTTGACCATATGAGTTAAGCCGTTTAAATTATTTTTCCTAATGGAGTGAAAAATAAGTGAACTTCACTACAATGATGCAGCTATATAATCAAAAGACTATCTTAACTATTTTCCTAATTTCTATGAAGAATATGTTCAAGTTTGCTAATGTGAAGAATATTCGAAAGTCTCTAGGCTAATGGAAACATGTGTTGCTATGTTATATGAACAAATTTTTCATATATATTTTAAATATGTGAAGTTTTGAGCTGTGCTTTAATCTCAGATTTACATTTTTCAGCTCTGTGATGAATGGAAATGTTCAGGTTTTTAGCATTAAATGATTTGGATAAGGAAAAAAATTATGTAAATGAATGCTGCCATATTTTAAACTTAGAAAATTGCTGATACAAAAAAAATCCATAAAAAGCATAGTTCCTGTTTTGGCTCTACCACTACCTACTTATGTAGCCCACAGCAAGTTATCTATACCCTCCAGGGTTGCATTTCTTCATCAGTAAAATTAATGGTTTAGACTAGACAATCGGTCTTAAAACTGTACTTGTGAAATATTACTGAAAGTCTTAGGATGACAAAGTCCCAATTCTTCCTATTCTCCACACTATCTGCCACCAAAACTACCTACCCCATAAATCTCAATATTTACAAAACTATACCAGGATAGTTATTAAAACTGTTTATTTTCTAATACCTAAGTCATTTTTTACTCAACACATTTTTTATTTTTTTTTTCTGGCCACAACCTGCTTTCTAAATATAATAATGCATAGACAAAATGTCTTGATTGGAATTCAATACTTCCTGCCATTCATTCTCCTACCTGAAGTCTCAGTCCTGTTTATATCATAATTGGTTTCTGTAGAAATGATTATGTCATCCTAAACAAGGTACCTGAATTCTGCTTTGATGGAAATATTGGTTTCAACAGAAAATGAAATGAAAAGCAGTAAAACACATGGAACATACTTGGGCATCACTGTGATTTGAGGGTGGAAAAACAAATGAAGAGGTAGTTTTGAAAACTCCTTTAGATCATCAAGTCATACCAATATTTAAATAGTATGGACAGACAACCATAAAGCAAATTGAAACTCTGGATCAATTCTTATTCTTGTTTCAGAGATGGAAAGGTTTGCAGCCCCTAGAACTGTAGACCAGAAACATTCTGGAATGCTTTTGCAGAGCAACATACGGTTACAGAGTTGCTTAGAAATATTAGTAATTTCGTTGGCAATACAGAAACTCAAAGACTATTGCTGCAGATTTGTTCCTGAATATAGCTAAAAGCTGTTCAAATTACTTTGTTGGATGATATTTAACACCAAGCGTTCTGGAAGATTGTGTAAAAAATTCAAGGAATATTCCTTCTGCCAAGACTAAGTCCATTTGAAACCATATTGCCCAAATTCAAATGTATGCTATAGAAAGATAAATTTAAAGAAGTCCATTCTGGCCATTGATGCAGCCAACAAATCATTAACCATTCTTCATATAATTGAAAAACATACATTGTCACTGAGCCCAAGATCTATTAACCTCTGTGCTGGGTGCTGGGCTCTTAAAAAAACAAAAATGGCGTAATCTCTATGCTCAAGATATCATTCCATATTGCAATTAGACATACAGATAAAATAATACAGGCACAGTAAGATGCTTTTAAAGGGTAACCACAAATGACTTAAAAACACTGAAAATTAATTATTATTGCCTCTGGAAATATGTGGGTCAAGTCTAATTCAAAGAAGACTTGACAGAAGTAACAGCTTGAGCAAGGTCCTAAGGGATGAACAGGTGTTTGCCAGAAAGACAAACAGCAGAATAAATCGCAAGTTTAGGGGTCTTAAGGTATGAAAACAAGAACGAGCTATTTAGAACTACAATGTGACTTGAGTATTATGAAAGAAAATGGCCTCATGTTTTTGTTAGACTGAAAGTAGCTGTTCATGGAAAGACAAGTATATGTATTCAGTAACGAATTTGAATGTGGATGAATATAAAATAATGTGTCAAAAATGTTAGGGACAGCTACGTAGAGGTTTTTTTTTTGTTTGTTTGTTTTTTTCCCAACCTTCCGTTGCTCTGTTGATACATGAGATACCCACTAGTATCTCATTGTGTTCTCATACTTGCTTTAGATGCCCAACAAAGCTGCAGGGAAAGCCATCAACTCCTGACTGCCCCTGATATCCGAAGTCCTGCCAAGGGCAGATTTCCCCTCTCCTATCACTGTTCCAAGTTTTCTTGGATGAGAAATTGCTCACACTGAATCAAGAGTCAGTGCCCAGGGCCAATTGTGCATGGTAGCCATCTAGTGTTAATGAGATCATACACTGAGTTCATTAGTAAGCATTTTACTGAGAAAGAGGAAGGAGAGAAGGACTGGAGGGAGGGAGGAGAGAGGAGAGGAGAGGGAGAAAATACAAATCAAAGGGAGATATTATAACTCACATATGAAGGACTTACTCAGGCAGATTCAGAAACAGTGATACAAGAGTATCCCTTCACCCTTCATATTAATGTAAAAAATATGAGGCATCCAATGGACTGAATGTGTTCCCTCAAAATTCATATATTGAAGCCCTAACCTTCAATAGGAAAGGATTTAGAAAAAAGGCTTTGGGGTGGTGAGTAGTTTTAGATAAAGTCATGGGGCAAGACCCCAAGATGAGATTAGTGTCCTTATAAGAAGAGATTACAGAGCTCACTCCAGCTCATTTTCAGCCAAGTAAGGACACAGGCAGAAGGCGGCAGTTGGCAAGTCAGGAAGAGAGCTCCCAGGAGAAACCACTAATGCCAGCACCTTGCTTTTAGACTTCCAGCCTCCATAACTGTGAGAAAATAAATTCATGTTGTTTAAGCCCCCTATCTATGGCATAAGACAAGGCTGATTCATCTTGCTTTGTAAGCTAGTCATCAATAGCAACTATTCTCAGTGACATGACAATTCACATGGGTCCCAAGAATGGGACATATCTTTCCCTAATACCCCAAAACCCCTGAACCAGTCTATGGCAAAGAGGATGAAATTATCATGATTGATGTCAATTTATCGACTGTAGTGAAGTGGCCATTGAGAAATGGATTACAGTGTCTGTACTGAAGCATCAAAAGAAACTTGTTGCTATCACCAATACTGCCACAAATGGTATTTTCATGTCACTCTGTGCGTGGTAACTTAAATACTGATTCTCTTGTCTGGTGGGTCTCGAGAGATCAGATACCCCATCCTAAGCAATGCGCAGCATGCCTGAGGAATGCGTGACCAAACAAGCTTGCGTCTGGAATCTTATATCTCACACACAGTGACTTTTTCTTAGGTTCTAAGTAATAACATCTAAGTGTGAAAATGAATATTTATTTATAATATTATTTCTGTTGTCTGAGGCACCTGAGTTAGTTAAGCAACCAACTCTTGGGTTCAGATCAGGTTGTGATGTCAGGGCCCTGAGATGGAGCCATGCATCTGGGTCTGTGCTCAGGATGGAGTCTGCTTGAGTGTCTCTCTCTCTCTCTTCCTCTGCCCTTCCCACCATGCTCTCTCACTCCCTAAAATAAATCTTTTAAAAAATATATTATTTCTGCTTTCTGATAAATGCATAAAAGGTAAAACTGAACCTCATATTTTTTTAAAATATTTTATTTATTTGTCAGATCACAAATAGGCAGGGAGGCAGGCAGAGAGAGAGAGAAGGAAGCAGGCTCCCTGCCAAGCAGAGGAGCCCAGTCTAGGCAGAAATCAATCTCAGGACCCTGAGATCATGACCTGAACTGAAAGCAGAGGCTTAATCCACTAGCCACCCAGGTGTCCTGAAACTCATAATCTTCTAATAGAAGAGAAAAAGATTCAAATAATTTATTATTATATTATTATAATCTAATCCTCATTAACCAAGTAGGCATTAGATGAGGTTTTGAAATAGACCCAAAGTTCCCCAAGCTGACATATCTGGTGCAGCTGTTTTCCTGCCCCTCATCTCCAGGACACACAGGTTGAAAGAGTCCTTTTCATTAGAATTAAATAACAATAAGTAAATTGATTTTAAACCTTAAATTCATAATAAAATATAGAACTTAAAATTATAAAATGTATGTAACTAAAATTCTATAGTCATAAAAACAATTGACCATTGAACAACATGGGTGTTAGGAACACTGACTGCTGTGCAGTCAAAAATCCATGTATAACTTTTGACTCCCCAAAAGTTTAACTATTGATAGCCCATTAATGACCAGAAGCCTTACTGATAATATAAATACTCGATTAACACATATTTTGTTTTATGTATGTATTATACACCATATTCTTACAATAAACTAAGCTGGTGAAAAGAAAATGTTATGAAGAAAATCAAGAAGAAGAGAAAATATATTTACAGTACTGTACTCTATTTATTGAAAAAAATCCAGTGTAGTAGACCCAAATGCTGTTCAAACCCATATTGTTTAAGGGTCAACTGTATATAAGTAGAGATTTTAAATTATTAAAGATATAAATTTCAAATACCAAAAGTAACATGTTAGTATCTAGAATTGCTGTAGTATTCCTGCTTGGGCATTAAAATGAAACAAATTTAAAAACACTTCTTAATATGCTAGGCACTGGAGATATAACAGTTACTACCATTAATCAGAAGAACACAGAACCACTGTGTTTCATTAAGAAACACCACAATTAGGATCCCCAAATCATGGACAGAATTGGGAGGAGCCTAAGGATACCTACTACAATATCAGTTAACAATCAAGACCACTCTGATAAATCAGAAGGCATATTAGTAAAAACTAATTGTTGGAACCTGGGTCTTCTGTTTCCTCATCCATCATTTTTTATTTTTTTACTTTTTTTTACTTCAGGCACAACATATTGAAAGAAAAACTATTTTTTGATTGGGTATATTTCTAACATAAACTATTGCTAAAGCTTTATCCAAAATATTGAAAATGTCAAAACAAAAATTAAATTTGATTTAAATACAACTACCAAAGGACATAGGAACAGGCAGTACATAGGACATAAAACAATTATCACATAGAAAAAAGGAACTATCTATAATTATTTATGTTAAGATCATGTTGAACATATTTTGAACATATTTTGAGGTAGTACATTTTGGCTATGATTGTGATAACATGTAATTCAACATAAGTATGTGAAGGCTTCATAGACCTTGGCATATTTTGTATCCTTATAAAATGTTCACATATACCATTAATCTTTAAAATTCTATTGACTTTTTATTTCAATTGAAGCTGTGTAAAACTCACTTCATGGGTGTGGTTATAACATTCGATGATATTTAGAAAGGCATAGCAGATCTTGGCTTGATACTTATCTAAATTCACTGTAAAGGAAATTTACCACAGTCTCAGGCTCAGAATTTTTCTTTGACTTGTCTTCTCAGATAAAGTCTCTGTTGGGCATTATGAGCAGAATGGGAATTATGTGCAGATATAGAAGGTTCTAAACCAGGGCTGCTTAATGAAAATATAATGGGAGATGTGTACACAATTCTAAATTTTCTAGTAGTAATATTGATAAGAAACAGGTGAAATTACTTTAGATGTATTTTATTTAGGCAAAACTGTCTAAAATATTGTCAACAGAAAAACCAACGTAAAAATATCACTAAGCTATTTTAACTTTTTTTGTTGTTGTTGTTAGAACTTTGAGTTCTGGAATATATCTATCCTACAGGACATCCCAAATTGGACACCCTCATTTCAGGCACTCAATGGCCACATATGAGTGTTAGCTTTCATATTGATCAGCAAAGTTATAAACTGCATATATCCCTTATGGTTCCTGAAAATAAAACAGTTTTTTTAAAAAAGATTTATTTATTTATTTGAGAGAGAGCACAAGCGGGGGGGGGGGAGTGGAGGGAGGGGGGGAAGAGAGAGAGTGAGAGAAGAAGACCCCCTGCTGAGCAGAAACCAGCCACAGGGCTTGATCCCAGGGGTCTGAGATCATGACCTGACGTGAAATTGAGATTTGGAAGCTAAACTGACTGAGCCATCCAGGTGCCCCCCAAATATAACAATTTTAAATGATTATTTGCCTTTCAAATAATAATGTTTCTAAAATATTTAAACCAAATGAATGTGTATATATTGACTTTCTAGAAACAATTATTGAAACGTGTATGAATGGTTTTGTGTTTGTGCGTGCACATGTGAGAGAGGTGGGAAACTACTGCTAACCAAGAAAGCGAAGAACGGACATAGGCTGTTTTACATAGACTACAGAATGAATGGCTATGGAAACAATTTCATCTCTATTGATATGTACTGGATATCTTCATCTGTCACATACAGGAGTTGGTCTAAGGAAACTCCAAGGTCACTCTCTACCTTATAGTGTTAAAATATATTTTAAAAGCATCTATGATAAAATTATAAAGATCTAAAGCCAGGCAAATAATGTACTTAATACTACTCTAACAAGCAATATATTCTATATCCTCTTGAAATCTAGTATACTTCCTGGAGTGGATGAGAAGGGAGAGGAGTTAAAATTGGCACACTGGAAATTAGGTATATTGTAGGGCTCATCCACGGGCAAATATCTCATACATGTATGCCCTTTATCTTATATGCCATGCATTCAAAAACTTTAAATGACTATATATAGGCTTCTTTGTTTCTGAGATGGCTTAATGGATGCAGGTTGCTACATGAAGCTGTCATCCCTGTCCAGTGTGTAACATCCCCTGAAAATCATTCAAATGAACAAGGTTCCTGGAAATAAGAATCAAGTGAATTCAGGTATTTAGTAAACCACAGTGCCACAGCTTTGCCAACCGATATGCACTATCTTAACATTGATATTCCATTTGGGGTGTTGTGGATTTGGATTTTCGACTGAGAAAGAGGCTCAACAAAACATATGCAAGGAAAACAAAACAAAACAACAACAAGAACAAGAAAAACGACTAAGTAACACAGCCTAGGATTCTGGAATTTGAATAAGTATACACACTTTCTAATTCTAATCTCAAAACTTTGATTACTTGATTACAATGTGAGACAAGGTATCTCAAAACAGTAAAACTACAGTTTTCAGTAGGAATAGTTCTATATAGAAAATACTGAAGTTTAAAGGAAACATAAGCATAAAATTCATTTAGCTCAACCACCATCCCAATATTCTTATCCCTGATATAACAATGCTCCTCAAGCCATCAAGGCCAACTTATTTTTCCCATTATTACAGACTGACACTTACATAAAATATTATAAAAATGAATTAACTAAATGAATAAGAAAAAAGATACACAAAGTAAAAGACTACATGTTTTATTTCTAGATTCAAAAGTCAAAATTGTTTGATTAAATTGCTGTAAAATTTCCAAACACCTACATTCAATTTCTGTGCTTATATTTTTAGGGATTGATGTTAAGTTCATAGACTGTCCCTGGTACATGGTCCAGACTTCTTTGACCAATATATATCTAAACTATCTCTCTGAATATATATTGTCTTTAATGCCATACACAACCCTTACAAAGACAGGGAACTTACTAAGGACAAAGAACACTTGAGTTTATAAGTCTACTTATTAGAAAACCAACCATCAACCTGGAAGTTCCAGAAAATGCAAAAGAAAATATGAAACATAAATGAAAGTTATAGATATAGAAAGGCATAAAATATAAAGACATAAAAATACAAGTATTTGAAGATTACATGGTTATATATTTAGAAAATACTGAAGAATTCACTATAAAATATAAGAGAAATATTAGTATGTTGGCTAGATTAAATCATAAAACATCAATAGCTTTCCCTTATATCAGCAATAAGCAGTAAAAATATAATGGCAGTTAAGTTTGCCAGTGTGTATTCTTACTACATTTCATCTTGTTAGATTCGGTCCATTGCTCCCTTTGGTAAAGATATTTTTGGATCTTAAATTTGTCATCCAACATATTTCATATTCATAGCATTTCATTTGCAACATTGGTAAGTGTGTCTCTACTATTTAATTCCAGTCACTGTATGTTCAAAAAGAAAAGAAAAAAAGTGGAACAATCTAAAAAAAGAAAGAGTTGCCACAAAAATAGAACACTTAGGGACCAAGAGTCACATGACTTGCTAGTTAGTTCTTTAATGATTTCACAGAATTATGGCTTCTGGGGCACACATTTGCACTCTCAGCCCAGTCAAGCTTCTCCACAATGCAGGTCTCCATTACATGATGGTAAATGAAATTATGCCATCCTGTTTTCATCACTGAGGAAAAGGATTCAATCTCATGACCTATGAAAGGAGAGCTTTGTAGGAAAGAGCGGATGATCCACTTTTATAGTACAAATTATATTTGCCCTAAGTCCTGTCTCATTATGTGGAAACAGGTTAAGCGCATACAGAAAGCTATTAGGTATATCATATGCTCTCAACTTACATTATATGTCAATAATAAAATACGTATGAAAGGAAGGTTCTAGAATTGATTCTATGCACTATTTGGGGAACACCAAAGACTCTCAAAAGTACTGCTGCTTCATATTTTCCTTTGTAGGTCAAATTTTCCTGATATGATGGATAATCCATTTTTGATTCCTAGGAAACCTTATTTTATAACACAACCTTCAGGGTAGAAATGTGTATTATTAAAAAATAATAATGAAGATATTTCAAGATCATTGACTTCATATTCAGACCAAAAATTGACTCTCAGCTCCAATGTTACCAGCCATATATCCTAGGACAAATTATTTATTCTCTCTGACCTTTACCTCCCTCTGTTATAAGATAAGCAGAATAATGCCTACCTTATAGGGTGATTGTAAGGATTCCATGAGATAAACTATTCAAAAGTCTCCATAGATGGCCATTATTTGTTAATATCCCATCCACCAAACATCATCTTTATTATGTCATCTCTATCTCTCCATTTCCCGGCGTTCACAGGATAACCATAGCTTCATGTTTTGACATCTCACTAACTGTGTGACCTGGAATAAATACTTTGATTTTTCTAACTTCAATTTTCTAAAAATTAAATTTAAAATTTTAAAGAAATGAGTTGAGGTAGATTTGTTTATATTTATTTTTTTTTACTGTAAAAATGAGATCCTCTATTTAACAGCCATGCATTTAGTTGTACTTAATTGATACAGTTCACCCATATGCTTAGGAATTCATAGTCCTTTGTTTTGATGCCTACTCATCAATCTAGGCAGGCATGACCTAACGTTAGGTGACCAATCTGCCAGATATTTTGCAGATTTATTTTGGGCCCCAAATTTTATTTCCATAGTTATACAAAGTTAATCTTTACTGCATTATGACTTTCATGATATTTTAGAATGTTTATTTAGATACTACTGATGATATTTTATATCTAGTGTAAGTCATGTTGGAACCACTCCTACCATAGTTGCAGCAATTCTATTTATTATTATGGGAAAGATAATAGCCAAAGTCAAAGAAATGCTTTTACCTATTTGATAACCAAACAAGTTAGCATACTGTGAAGATGATGGTAACTTTTGAAATCCCTAACATTTAAGCAGAGAAATTGACCAGTGATTGTTAAATACATGCACACACTCAAGTACATATTTGTTCATTTGCTCTTTTGGAAATAATGTATTTTAGACTTGTAAACAAACAAAAAATCCAATACAATCGAAAATGACGCATTTAATTAAATACATCTACTGTGCCAAAATAACCTCAAACATGGGCTGCTCTTTACCCCTATTTTCAAGGTCACCTTTCTATGGGCTCCAAATGAACGAGAAAGTCCACTTCCTTGGTTGGGGGATGGGCTAAGTGCATAATGGGGATTAAGGAGGGTAGTTGTGATGAGCACTGGGTATTATATTTAAGTCATGAATCACTAACCTCTACACCTGAAACCAATTTTACCATATATGTTAACAAACTAGAATTCAAATAAAAACTTGAAAAAAAAGAAAAAAAAACCTCTACTTCCTTTGACATTCAAATCTTTCTCAGTGACGATAGTTCTAGATTTCTAAAATGGAATTGGGAGAGAGAAGTATTTTCCCATGTTTTTATTTTCTTGTTTTCAAAAAGGCTTTCAGATGGCTTTGGCTAATTGAAACAACTGTTGAAAATTTACTTGGCATTTTTAATTTTCTCAATATTTTCAACCCTGATGAAAATGTTTTGTCTCTCAGAATATTTTCTTCTGGGATCTGGCCACTCAACTCATGAAAAATGTATATACAAAATTGCATTTGATCTATTCATCCATCTAGGTAGTTACCACCTGGACACTGCTAAGACAAATATTCCCAGTGTTCTCATTTTTCCCTTCATGTAAGCTAGCTTGGCAATGAACATGTTTTACTTTTTCCAGACCTGCTATACCTACAAGCCCTGCTCTACTGCTTCAAGAAGTTTGTTTATGCAAGACAGACACACAATTGAAGTCATATGAGTAGCAGTAACTGATCCAAACACTTACAGGTTTTTATGTTTTGTTGTTTTTGGAATTTCTCATTTCAAATGTTTGACTCTGGAAATACAGAAAGAACATAATGTCTTTGAAAACTCCCAGAAGTTATTTACATTTATAAACTGTTGTATGTATTACAAAAGAATAACTGCTTCTTCCTTAATTCAATCATCTCTTCATTGATGATCAGAAGGAAATCTACCTTTTCTCAGGATTTTAAGGGAGGAAATAGGAATGAGGGGGTACTATAAGTTAACTTAAATAGTCCCCCAAAATATGTATTCCTAGAAAAAGGCAAATGAGTAGGAGAGACCAATCAACTGTGCTACATTTGCATGTAATATGATTTTTCACCATTTTCTTCTGTTACCCTTGCCAAACACACAAGGGCAGCGCTGCCTCTAAATTTTGCTGTTTTCCACATACTTTCTACTAAAGTTTCTCTATTATGTGCCCAACGTCCAGAGTAAGACATTATTTGCTATATTCACTCATCACCGATTTCAAAAATCACTGAACCTAGAAGTAAAGCATGGCATGATTTAAGATGAATCGAACTGTCCAGGAGGCAGCAAGCAATTGAATTTCCTAAGAAGGGTATTCATTACTCTTGACTCTCTTATGGCTATTAGCTGTCTGAAGGTAGAAAGGATCCTTCTTGTTAACTGATCTCTAAAACTGTGGAAGACTAAAGCAGTAACTTACAGGGTTATTGCCTTCCCCAGTAGAATAAGGGAAGCATAGGCATATGCCCACTGTTGAAGAAGAAGACATTCTGTTGAAGTGGTCTATTTTCTAATTCTCTTAAAAATTATTTCAGTGCCAAATCAAGAAGTTTGAAACATCTAGAAAAAAATCATGACTGGTATCTCACACAGTTGAAAAATAGAGAAATATCCTGATACCCTAAAACAAATATACTGTGATTTATTTTTCTCTCTCCCAAACCAATAGTCCTGATTCCAGTAAATGGCAATTGTCTTCTTTCAAGGAGCTTAGGTAAAATAACATCAACAAGTAATAATCACAAAAACTTTTCTTCTCTTTCTTTTAACCTCCTACATCAAGAGCCTCAGTGAGCCTAATTATCTCTAGCACATTAAGAGACATTGAAATATAACATTTTGATACAGATTTTGAAATACTTAAAAAATGAATTAATATTTAAGCTGAAAATAGCCAAAAAGTGATCTAAAATTGTTAAAACTTACTATTTAGTATAAGTCACTGGTATCCACAAAAGCTATTTTGAAATTTTTATGTAATAGGCATAAAATAAGAATAAAAAATAACTGATGGGGGGAGTATAAAAACACTTTACACAGAAACTAAATTGAATTTCCAAAGTGTGCCTAAAACCTAAAATATATGTACCTTTATCACCTCTATCTACATTTAAAGTGCAGAAAGTGATAAAACCCTAGAGATTATATTACAGTGACAGTAATCAACACAATAGTATTAAGACAGCAAACTCTCTTGTAAAAGCAAAACATTTAAATATATATCAAAAGATAGGTGCACACTGATATTGCATTTCCATTTATTACTCAGTACATCTCCCAAACCACCAGCCTTCATCCTACCAATGTTATTTCTATTTCTTTATTTTACTACCAGACATTTGATTGTATAATCTACTCCAACTCCCCCTCCTTTAACTACAAAACTAATTTTTCAGCATTCTTGTAAATCTGCCTTGAAAGGAAAAGAATATAAAAAGCCAATTTTAGAGTTGTGCCTAATGAATTTTTGTAATAAATGAAATAGTTGAAAATCCAAATAACATAAAAATTGTGAATAACATTGAATTGAGAATAGTAAACACCATTAGAGGTAACACTAATCCATTTACCATCTGGTGATATATCATTGTTTCTGATTTCCTTGAACTGGTAAATAAATTTTGATCGTTTGCTATTTCTCTTTTAAGTCAAATCAAATTTCTCTTCTTTTGAGCTAAGTTTTGATTTAAAAGCCAAAGATTAGGAAGTTTTAGAAAAGAACTCACTTTAAATTAAGTCTTTATAAATAAAGAAGAGTGAGGGAAAAGAAAAAAATCAGATATGTTTTGGGGAGATTATTAATATCAGATATATTTTGGGGAGATTATTAATATCAGTGACTTTATTTACATTCAGTGACTTTATTTACATTCATGCTCTGGGAATCAAATAGACTTTTTCATCTCTTCTATTTACCATTTGTCAATCAAATTCTCTTCTTATTATTAGAATTAATGGCTAAGAAAAGGCCACAAACAACATTCCCACTTTCATAGGAACAGATAATTTGTTCTGTTTGTAATGATTAGGTACAGGAGTCATCTGAATTTAGAAAATATAATAATAAAATAGATTAATGATCAACGTGGTTTTAAAGCAAATACTCAATATATCTGTATCACCCTATAGGTTTAAAATATTATTTCTAAATTTTTAAATGTTTCCTAGTTGAATTTTGAAACAAGTTTGTCTATTTTAACAGAATGAAGTAGAATAATATTCCTAATCTCTAACTTAAGATCAGGATACCCATTGTGTATGGGATTTATAGTACAGTTTATATCACTTTTAGTTTCAGTCCCAGTCTTTGTGTAATAAGACTTTTCTTATGTTTATCCATGGTCTGTGTGATGAACTGATGTTTTTGTCCCCCCAAGACCCCAAGTTCATATATTAAATCCTTAACCCCAAGGGTGGTTGTTTCTAAAGATGGGGCTGCTAAGGAAATAATTAAGGTTAAATGAGGTCATAAATGTGGTCCCTTGATTTGACAGGATTAGCGTCCTTATACAGACAGACACCAGAGAGCTTACTCTCCTTCCCTACTCTCACCAAAGAAGAGATCCTATTAGCACAAAACAAGATGGCAGCCACCGACAACCAAGAGAAGAGACCTCAGAATGAAAGCTCCCTTACCAACAACTTCATCTTGGACTGGCAGCCTCCAGAACTATAAGAAATAAAGTTTTGTTGTTTATGCCACCCAGTCTGGGGTATTTTGTTATATCAACCCAAGCAAAGAGTAGGCTAAGACAATCTGGGAGGCAGTAAAAACACGGGGGATAATAAAATTCTGAGAAAACATTGTCTCCTAGTCTAAGCCAATCAAGATTATTAAATAGAAGGCATGTACATAGTAAACAATGATTTAGCCATATTAGATAGTTGTAGACAATTAACTCAGTCCTCTGGCAGCTATACTCTAGCTTCTCATTTCTTGCTTACACAGGGTAAGATACAAATATAGCATCTTCTCTTACTGGTACACATCTGTTCCTGCTCCATTTCCCTTGTTTGGCATTGGACATATGCTGCTGTCAAGTGAGTAGCTATAACGTCTCTTGTACCTGTTCAGACTTACATTGTAAATCACTACCCCTGCCTTGTGCTTCACCATGTAAGGTTATCATGTGGTTAGACTACAGTTCTTGAGCTACTTGGTTTTCGGTTACCATTGTTTGCCTTTGGGCACACTACAAATCAAATACAATTAACTCGGTTGCCAGATCTCAATGCTGAACTTTGAACATGGCAACTCTGTTTTGGGATTAGTTTAGCCGCATGTCCCTTTGGTCTCCTGCATCCTAATATGGATGTCCTTATGTCTTAGCAACTGTTCCTCATATTCTGCAGAATGTCTTTATAGATAGCAATAAAATCCCACCATCTTCAGCTCTTGATGCACTGATTTGTTCACATCAAAAAATTTTGATCTTGTTACCCTACAATGTAACCAAATGGTAAAAGAATAGTTTTCAACCAGAAACATTGGAATAAAATGGGAATTTCTTAGAAACCCAAATTCTTGGACTCCATTCAGACCAACTGAATCTGCAACAATACGGGTGGAACCCAGCAATGGTGTTTTGTTTTTCTAACAATGGGTTTTAACATGTACTCCAAGTGACTCTAGTGATTGGAGCACTACTTGCCTTGGGGCAAAGTGACCCCAGGGTCACAGAGTAGCCACATAGGCTGGCTACTACTTATATTTATCCCCATTAAGAAGGCCAATTGGCCTTTCTGGACTACTTTATTCTCCTGCTCTTTTTGCTTGGAAGTTTGGACTTCCTCTTAGTCCTTTGCTTTCAGCAACTCTATCTTCCAGATAATTGCTTGGGAATAACTCCCTAGGGAGAATCCTAGGGAGAATCCTAGGGATTCTAAAATCCCCTTCCTTGGAATCATTCTTCTACTCCCTATACTATCAGACTTCTACTCCCAACTCATTGACATTTGCAAATAACACCTTATTTTCACCTTACCTTAAGCATCATTATTGTCAACAATTTTCTAAAACATCCAAGTTAATTAATTAATTGGCATTTTGATTCTTTCTGGGCTGAACTGTAATTTTTCTATCAATTAAAGGTCAGAAGGTTTTTTCTGAATCTGCTGTCTTACCATTGGTAAGGCTACATGCAACTATTCAAATTAAGTCTACGAAGATTCTTAAACCCTTGATTCCATAAGAGTTGTTTGCCAAGCACCACACTCCAGTGTTTATCTCACTTAAGTGTTGGTGTTCACATATTAGCCATTTTATATTGCTATATTTGAAAGTTCAATATAGTAAAATATTGGCAATTTTATATGCCTCACTTTAAATACCATTTTTTAATCTTCTTTTGATAGCTAAGACAACTGAGTGTTTCGAAGTATGAGGAGTGAAAGTGAATAAGCAGAGCAAAGCATAATAAATTTTTGGACCCGTAAATTTGTAAAACACAAGATAAATATGGAGACTTAACATTAATGCTCATGACTCTTTTTTTCCCCCAATGAGTGAATGGCCCAGCAGTCTGCAGAGAGATGAAAACGGTACTTGCAAAATTTATATGTGGCATGGAGATGGCTGTGTCTTTGTAACTGTATGGTTGATTCTGCAATATTTATTTGTTTAAATTTTGATTGCTTGCTCTTAATCAGACATAGCAATCTAATTTCCATTTCAATGACTGGCAGAAGAATAGAAATGTGACATAACTTGGATAATGAGGCAAGGTGGGATTATCTGCTAGGGATCATTCCATATCGCCCTCACCAAAAAAGTCAGGAAAAGAAATGGTCTCTCCCTTCCCACTAGACAATGGTAGATCTGGAACAGCTATAGCCATCTTGCTCCTGATCTGAGTATGAAGGGCAATCCAAAGAAAAAGAGATTTGACAGATGTAAAGAGTTCTGATCTTGATACAATTGAGCCAATCAATCCTGAGACCAGATCTACAGCCAGAATTTTAGTTTTTCATCACAGTTTTCTGCTGTTTCTGCAAACAGACAAATACGAAAAAGGAATTCGGGGCACCTGGGTGGCTCGGTGGGTTAAGTGTCTGCCTTTGGTTCAGGTCATGACCTCAGGGTCCTGGGATCAAGCCCTGCATTGGGCAACCTGCTCAGCAAGAAGTCTGCTTCTTCTTCTTCTACTGCCCTGCCCTGCTCATGCTTGCGTTCTCTCTCTCTCTCTCTCTCTCTCTCTCAAATAAATAAGTCATATATTGAGAAAAAAAAAGAGAAATTCACTTTATCCATGACAATCTCTAAGAAAACTTCCCCTTTCTAAGTGGTACTTAAATATCATAATGTACTTACATATCATGCAACCTGATGAAATGTATTATGTAAGGTGAGTTGAAGTTACGTATTCTAAGGTCTGTTTTTATTGATTGGTCTGTGGAGAAAGTCAGGTCGGATCTCAGTTAGAAACCTCTCCCTCCATGTTCTGGATCATGACCTTGCACATATAATTTAAAACCTCTCTAGGCCATCAATTATTTATCAGTAAACTGGGACCATGTGACTCTAGAAATGTTTAAAATAAAAGTTAAGCTGACTTGGGGCACCTGGGTGGTTTAGTGGGTTAAAGCCTCTGCGTTCAGCTCAGGTCATGATCCCAGGGTTCTGGGATTGAGCCCCGCATCGGGCTCTCTGCTCGGTGGGGAGCCTGCTTCCTCCTCTCTCTCTGCCTGCTTCTCTGCCTACTTGTGATCTCTGTCTGTCAAATAAATAAAATCTTAAAAAAAAAAAAAAGTTAAGTGAGACAATATGAAACAATATTAATATGTTTGGCATCTTGCCCTAAAAGAGAAACTCAATATATGTGATTCCCTTTAAGTTCCTTTTGTTTTGTCTTTCATGTATGCTCTAACACTTTAAGGCTTATATGATCTACCTGGAGGGAAGGCTTATTTGGCTGAAAAATAATAAAAATAATTTGTGATAAAAATTAAAGGATAAGGCACCTGGGTGGCTCAGTTAGTTAAGCATCTGCCTTGGGTTTAAGTCATGATCCCAGGGTGTTGGGATCCGGTCCTGCATCACGCTTCCTGCTCAACAAGGACTCTGCTTCTCCCACCCCCTTACCCCTCCCCACTCCTGCTCCTACTCTCTCTCTCTCACTCTCTCTCTTTCCATCTCTCTCAAATAAATAAAGAAAATCTTAAAAAAAAATGAAGGATAGACATCCTCATCAGCCATCAATCAGGAACACCAATATGATAGCTTAATTAGCAGGAGTAAAACAACTTCATATTTTTATACATTGTTTTGTTTGTTTGTTTTTTGATTAAGTATCTTCAGTGAAAAACAGTGAGGCCAGAATTGAAATTTTCTGGTACCAACTGAAAATTTAGATCATAATGAATTGGCAGTATGTAAAAAACTACATATGTTAACTGCATTTCTATTTTGGATAGCTTAAGGAGTAAATGTAGGTGTCTTAAATGACATGGATTTGAAGAAAAGCTGGTATGAGCTAATATATCAGGCATACGAATACACTAAGCACCATTCTGTTGATTAAAGATGGAGAAGTGAACAATTCATTCAAAGGCCCATTTCATAACATTTCTTTCTGCCTCAGTCATAGATCAGTATCCCCTCTATCTTATGCCTCCATGGAAGTAGTATCCTGAAATTGAAATCATATCCATATATTTAGCTTGGTCTTAAATGTATCCCTGTGTTCAAACTGATAGAGCAGGTGGTTGTAGTATTTGGTCTCTGTTAAAGGAAAGAGCGAGTGGACATACAGAGGTATCTTTCTTTGCCTCAACCATTCAGATACACACTCACACACTCCAGTTTCAATAGGAGTGGCAGCTGCTGATAATCCATTAGTGGTTGCCTAAAAGTCTGACTTAAGAAGGATTTTAAGACATCATCTGAATTCAGGGTGAATGGGTGTTAACATGAATACATGTTATCTGACATGGAAACACATTTTGGGGGGACAACTGCGTATGTATCAAGGTATTTTCATTTGTTTGCTTGTTTTGTTCTGTTTGTTTACAACCTTTACTTTAGACAGATTGAGCCATTACAATATTCTTTGACTTGAACTATAGGGGAAAAAAAAATCAAAGAAAACAAACATTAGTCTGTCTGAAAATTATTGGCCTAAAGTCCTACCATCATTCAGATATATTCAGAAAGCTCCAAAGGGCAACAAACAGATAAAGGCAAGAATCATTTGAATTGTCTATGGACCTATTTTAAATTACAAACATCTATGAGATCATTGAGGAATTAGGCAGTAGGTAGCATTCAAAACTCATGTAGAATTTGCTTATTAAACGAATTTTGCCCTCCTAACAATGATCAGAAGAAGCAACAAAGTGAGGTGTGCTGTGGAGGAAAGGAAAACTAACTTTGGAGCACAAAACTGAGTCAGCTGCCGTGATGGAAAATCTAAGGGCATTATAACAACCAGATGTGGAGATGCATGATAGCTGGGTAGGAAAAAGGCAAGTGGTGGGAATGTGTGGAAGATACATCTCATGGATTTGACTATCCTGCCCAAGGTTGGTTAGGTCAGTTTATGCCTACAGCCCCAACTCAACATTACCTGGAGGAAAGATCAAGAATATCTCGACTGAAGCAAAACTATCTAAGATGATTTTGTGCAGCAACAAGATGTACCTGTCTGTTTGGAGCTAATTAGCCTCTGCTCATCACTCTGCCATTTTTCTCATTTCCATGGAGCCATCTCTTGACTGAGTGTGTCAAAAGACCATCTCTCGTGTTTACACTACTCTGCTTCTCAAACTATACCCTCTTGGAACTGGCTGCCTTAAAGGAAAGAATGTTCTCAGGCAGCAGCAGATTTTACCCAAATATCATCAGTATTTGATTAAAGGACAGTCAATTTTTATAGCACTTATCTTGTGGAGCCAAGAAACACTAACATTTTGAAATCACTCCACTCATGCTGAATCCCAGCTTCCTGACAAAGAAAGGCTGTGAAATAGATTCTAACAGGAGTGGGAGTTTTCCCATCATTCCAGGTTCCTACAACACTTTCCACAGTGGCATTGTTGATGTGTTGATTGAAAAGAGAAGGGCCAAGTCTGGAGAGCAGAGCTGCATTTCTGTGTTCTCAAATGAGGACCCACCACGGGTTTCCTAACCACTGAACCCATCTGGACAAGTGAGTTTCGTTTAGGTCCTCAGTGTGTCTTCACTGGTGTTCACTGTGTTACTCAAAATAATGGAGAATTTTCATTTGTCATTTTTCCATTCCCAACAGCTATTATCCTTTCAGCAAGAAGTAGGTATAATACTCTTTTTCATATAATGCTTGGCTTCCAGTATACCTTTGTTGCTACACATACAGCAAACCTGCAACATTATGGACAATCTAAACATCTTTGTGTGACCAAACAGCACGAGTTAATGAAAAAGTCTAATCAACTCAAGACTAAGTATACATATTTTCTGTGTTTTTAAATTGACTGCTCAGTCACATGACTTTTTCAGCCTTGAAGAAAAACAACCATCAATCACTTTCACATTGGAAGGCAAGAGCTAAATTGGCTGAATGTAAAAAAGGCACATCCAAAGACAAATATTTAGAAAATGATTTTTCCCTATTGACATGCTAACTAAAGTTAATGTTGTAATTGCAATTTGGGAGTTAATTTCCTTTCAATAGCTGATACTTCCATTTCTTTGCTTAAAAGGACTGTCAGAATAAAACTCATAATCCAAAATGTCTGGAAATAAAGACCATTTTCTGTGTCCTCCAACTGTATTTTGAAAGCAAGTATTTCTTTTCTTCCTTGTGCTCAGATTTCCAAAAAGAGATTAGTGCAAAATGAATTATAAAGTACCTAAACTGTTCCAACAATCACATCTCCTTTCTGGCGAATTTAGTAAATGCATTTTATCTCTCCACTGAGATGTTTTTACTATAATGAAAAACTCAATGAAATGTTTCCTCATTAGGTCAATTATTCATCCCTTATGCCTTCTCTACCTTTAAAAGAGTAACCAAAAGGGCACAGTGAAAATCCAATTTTTATTTCTCACGTTAATACCATGTTAATCAACTCACCATTCACATGCAGTGGAGAGAAGAGGTTTGGCACACTTGTTATGCCTAGTCTTGCTTGGGGCCTTTCTGAGATGTGTGTTTTAGGATTATTTCACAGCATTAAACTAACCAATGAGAAGGAAGTAATGTTTTAAGAAACTCCATGGGATGTTCATTAACCCAACCTTCATTTTTATGAATTTTGCATGGGTATAACTATAGACTATGGGGTCAGTCTATAAATTCTTCAAAAGACGTTTTACAGATACCTGTCTATGTATAAAACTGAAGCTGTGAATTGGCTATGGCTACCATGGATATGTTTTTCTGCCTCCTGAGAAATTCTTTAAATGAATCATTAAAAAAAATTATAGGTACTTTATTTATTTATTTATTTATTTAAAGACTTTGTTTATTTATTTTGAAAGACAGGAAAGAAACAGAACAAGAGAAAGTAGGGATAGAGGGAGAGGGAGAAGCAGAGTCCCTGCTGAGCATGTTGTCTGATGCTGGGCTTGATCCCAGGACTCTGGATCCTGACCTGAGCTGAAGGCAGACACTTAACTGACTGAGTCACCCAGGTACCCCACACTGGTACATAATTTAAACCAATGACAGGATCTATCGCTATGACTCTTAGATTACTCAGACCCAGGATGGCCTTATTTGCTTCAGTTTATGTTGCTGTAGTACACTTTATATTAGAGTATTATTTTAATTTTATATTGTTATTTATTTACATTATATTTTTTCCCTTAGGTGGACAAAGGAATAGGAGCAAAGAGAGTTCTTTATTTTTTCACTTTGCCTTCTCTGGTAAATATTCCGTAGCATAGAGTTTCCATATCTCTAGTTTATACTGAAGTCTCTAAAATATCTACGAGCCGTCCATTTCTGTACATTAAAACTTCGGTTTAAAGGGAACTTCATGGTGTTCCCAGGTGGTTCCGTTGTTAAGCATCTGCCTTTGGTTCAGGTCATGATCTCATGGCCCAGGGATCAAGCCCCACATCAGGGCTCCTTGCTTGGCAAGGTTGCTTCTTCCTCTCCCACTCCTCCTGTTTCCATTCCCTCTTTCACCGTCTCTTTCTATCAAATAAATAAAAACTTTAAAATTTTTTTTAAAAAGGGAACTTCATGAAGTCTGTAGGATATGAATTCCTAAAATTCTTTGGAAATGCAAGCAGTCTAGAAATCAGTCTGCTTCTAAAACACTTTGGATATCTAGTTCCACGAAAGAAAATTCTTTTGTAGATATTATTCTAACTAGATACCAATTTATAGTCCATCTTAAAGCATTAGCTACAACTTTATCCTGAAAATTTAATATCCTGTTAAGATACTAGATCTGATATAATATTCATTCTTGGAAAAGAGAGACCAGTTGTCCATGTTTCCTTTGTCTGAAGAAACATTTTTTTTTTTTAAGTATATTTTATCCTGTGCTTCCGGAATTAGCTGAGATTGTTTAATAGATTTATATATTTTATTACCTAATTCTCCTTATGAAAGATTCTCTCCTTACAGCCTTGGCTGAACATGTCTCCTAACAGAATTAAAATGTGTAAGATGGAATATTTCTGGCATTGACATTGCAGAAGCAACATATTTTTTGATTTTGCTTAAGGGAGTTAACAAAATAAAACACAAACCATTTTTCCTAATTGATTCAGATGTTTCAATGAAATTGTTTTATCCTGCAATGTTCAGTAAAGTGTGTGATCAAGACAAGCTTGTCTCCTTTTACTCAGCACAAGAATTGAGTACAGAAAACAGCTGTCCTATTAACCAGAGCTGAGAGCCCTAGCTTAGTGTCTGTGTTGTCCCCAAGAGACCATAGATTTAGAGAACAGGAGTTTCTTAGGATGAAGACTGAAGGTATGCATCATATGATCACTATAGGGGAGACAAAGAAAAAAAGGCTACTCAAATTGGGAATGTCTAATCAAGTACCAGACCAAACTGTTCTTATAGATAAGTCTTAAAACAAAGGATTGAAGAGTGATTTCCTGGAGCAAAAAAAAAAACTGGCACTGAAACTTAGACTTTCTGTTATTCAGGTTATCCATCAAATTTATCTATTTGTTCAAATGTTGCAAACACAAAGCCTTACAATGTAATGAAAAATTTTATACTAGTATTATTTGTTTAGAAGAACACATTTTTAATTTGATTGTAGGTTATGCCACCACACTGAAGATGGGATACCGAAGAAATTACTATCCATAAAACAAAAATGTGAGTTTTATTTTAGGAATATGCATACCCAACTAGGCTGGAACCATGAGGAAGGTTACAAGGACGGATGAGTCCTAATAGGATGGGGAAAGTTGAAAGCTACATTGTCCAGTTAGCTATTAGCCAGATAATATTTAAAATTAAATTAAATTAAAAATTTAATACCTCAGTAACTTTAGCCATATTTCAACTGCTCAGTAGTCTCATATGGCCATGGTCCCATATGGCCAAAAGATTCTGTATTTGACAGTACAAAATTATAAAACCTTTCCATTTTTATAGAAAATTGTATTGAATAGAACTGGTCCAAAGCATGTGATAACAAAGAAGGGATCATACACTATCTGGAGGCCAAAAGACAGAGGGCAGCAAAATAGATTCCAGAAAAGTCTATTTCCGCAGGAACACAGGATACAACAAACCATTGGGAACAAGATCAGTAGGGAATCCTTTAACTCACGGTATATCAACAAGGTGGGGATTTAGAATATGGTGCAGTAGGCAAGAACATTGGCTCTAGAGCTGAACACAAATGTTTTGAATCTGGTTCTGCCACTGCATTGGTGAGAAACCTAAGTCAGTTTACTTACACTTTCTAACCCTCAAACTCTCATCTGAAGGGAGGAACAGTGGTGACTGATATGCTGTGCTGTTGTAATGATGAAACGAGATTGATGCTGGAAAGGCTTTGGTTTTATATTTAGTACATCCAGCATAGAGTAGAAATTCAGTAAATGTTGGCTACCTTATTATTTTATGGATATTTACTAAAATTTTACTCATGAAGAGACTGGAAATGAAATGTGAAGACTGTTTATAAAATAAGGTTCAGAGAAAAGTTACCAAAAAATAAATTCTATGTGACCTCAGGAATATAAGCATGAAATTACCATATGACCCAGTAATTTGTCCCTTAGGTATTTGTCCCAGATAACTGAAAATTGGTACTGAAAAAGAAAACAAACAACCCCCAGAACTTACACACAAATATCCACAGCAAAACTATCCACAATAGCCCAGATGTTGAGACAATCCAAAATCCATCAGTGCATGAGTGGATAAACAAATTGTGATAAATCTATACTATGGAATATTATTATCCATAAAAAGGAATGGAATACTAACACACTTGCAATGTGAATGGACCTCAAAAATATTTTGCTAAGTGTAAGAAGTCAGACAAAAAGAACCATGAATTTTATGATTCCTTTTACATGAAATATTCAGAACAGGTATATTCATAGAGACAGAAACCAGACTGATAGCCAGGGGCTGAGAGCAGCAGGGAACACGTGTTCTCAGTTTCTTAGAGCTGCCATAATAAAGACTCACAAACTGGGAGATGTAATAAAAACATATTGTTGGGGAACCTGGGTGGCTCAGTCGTTAAGTGTCTGCCTTCAGGTCAGGTCATGATCCCAGGGTCCTGGGATCAAGCTCCGCATCGGGATCCCTGCTTGGCGGGAAGCCTGCTTCTCCCTCTCTCACTCCCCCTGCGTGTGGTCCCTCTCTTGCTGTTGCTCTCTCTGTCAAATATGTACATAAAATCTTAAAAATAATAATAAAAACCATATTGTTCCTCAGGTCTCCAGATGAGAGATCTGAAATCAAGGTGTTAGCAGGGCATGGTCCTTCTGAAACTTGAAGGGAATCCTTCTTTGATTCATCCTAGCTTCTGCTGGAATGACCATGATCTTTGGTGCTCCTGGCTCACAGAAGCATAATTCCTTCCTAGCCTTTGTAATCAGGCATTCTTCCAGGGTGGGCCTTCTCATGGCTGTCTTCTTAAAAGAACATTAGCCATATTGGATCAGTCACTCGCTCTACTCCTGCAAGACCTCATCTCAGCTTAACTAACCACATCTGCAACAACCCTCTATCCAAACAAGACTGCCTTCTGAAGTACTGGGGCTTAGAACCTTAATGTATCTTTTGGGGTGGGAGGGGGGCAATACAGTTCAACCCATAACAGACAGCAGCTGCTTAATGAGTAGACTTTTAAGACTTTTATTTTGGGAGTATGAAAATGTTTTGGAGCTAAACAAAAATAATGAGTGGACAATATGGCAAGTGTCCTAAATGCCCCATAATTTTGTGTTACATAGATTTCACCTCAACTCGATGCAGTGTATCTCATAATTATAACTATATAAGAACATTTTTTTTTATGTAGGATGTAAGCCAAGGTACCCCTTTAAAGGGATGAAGAACTCTTAGGGGAAAGTAAGGTCTTTTTATATTAAAACACTTTCATGGACCATTTCAATTACGTAAAGAACACCCTCAGAGCATACCTGAGATAGGTGAAGATAGAAAAAAGAAAAGCTAAATTGTCTTAAAGTAAAACCTAAATTGCCTTAAAGTAAAATACCCTCTGAGATCCTTGGATATGCAGAAGAAGGTAAAGGATTCATAATGTGGAAAAGCTAGGGCCTGAGGAGAAACATCAGCCCTGAAGGAAACTCTTGCCAAGAAAGTTCTAGTTCTATTAAGAAGGGGAATGTGTGAAATTTATTATTCATCTCCACATTATGCAAAATTCAGTTAAATCCTACTGCAAAAACCTGAATTGTGATTGAGGTTTAGGCATAATATGGGTATAGGATAAAGAACAAAGACTTGAGGAAGCCTCAAGGAATAAGATCCAGGAGTGCAATCAAGAGCACAGTGTGAATATGGAAACGTAAGAAGAGAAGTCCTGAAAGAACATGTCCCCAGGAAGGCACAACAGTCCTGGGAAGGACTATGTACTTCCTATTGGGTATGGGACAGCGGAGTAAGTTAGGCTCTTTAGTTACAGAAGACCAAATTTTCAGGTGTCAGCTAGCTAAGGTGGTTTCAGGGTATTTTCTGGAAAATGGAAATCACTTATTAAATGAACAAATTAAAACAAACAAACAAATCTGAATATATTTTTGTTGTTTTCATGATATCTTATTATTTTAAATATTAAGCTCTCTATCATTGCATGGAACCTCAAACAACTTGGTAATAGAAACACAAGGGTCGGAACACCACGGTGGGTCAGTGGGTTAAGTGTCTGCCTTTGGCTCAGGTCATGATCTCAGGGTCCTGGTATCAGGTCCCACATCAAGTCAAGCTCCCTGCTTCTCCCTCTCCCTCTGCCACTCCCCCTGCTTGTGCTCTCTCTCAATTCTCTCCGTCTTTCTCTTTCTCAAACAAATAAATAAAACCTTAAAAAAAAAAAAAAGAAAAGAAAAGAAAAAGAAAAAACACAAAGATTGACAACTCCCATCTCCTCTACGTGTCACTCAGAAAGAAATTTCTCAGCTAGGTTTTCTTCTGAGGGACAGCTCCCAAGACCAAAAATCCCTTAGGATTGAAAAACAAAACAAAACAAAACAAAAAACAAAAAACAAACATCATAGAAGGTGAATAAAGCACTGAATGTTGATGTCCTGATCCTATCACCTAGAACCACAGTTTCATGTCTCCTGTGGGTCGTGTCCTGCTTCTGGAAAAGCATGGGAGAAAATCCACCCATACCTCCTCAGCAGTTGCATTATGAACCAATGCTCTCATCCTCAAATGCCATCCCTTGCTGAGAGGCAGTTATTAAGTAGCAGTTTACCTTCACATGCAGAGGACATTTTTAATTTGCTTGGGACACACGTGATTTCTGCTGAGATATGGTTGTTAGTGTTCTGAGGTCTTTCAACAGGAAACACGTTATTTTGGATCATCATTTGTGACTTGCAATAGCGTCTGAAATTCAGTCACTGAAAGTTATCATCACAGTGCAGGGAAGAAGATGAAATTATTATGTAGCTTAAACAGAGCACAGAAAGGCGAGCAGAGCTAATCGGATCCTTTGCATTCAATTCCACTGTCCTCACTTGAGTAACCTTTCAGCCTAGGGCTCATTGGCCCAACAAGAAAGCACAGTCTAATTCATTTCGACCCATGGTCTGCTTACCAAGAACGTCACATGATGTTTCCAAACACTCAGACGCTGGCTGCCTTAGGAGTGCTCAACTGTTAGGAAATTTTTCAAGAAAATGGAGAGGCTAATTTGCTATGCCAAATACAAATTTAAAAAACAAGACATTCTCTCTCTAAGCCAGTAAACGAGACATGTGTTTCTTACTCAAGCACTTCCCTTTGTACAAAATCTCTTTCATGAGGACACATCTCATAGCCTCATGGGTCGTCCATGTGCAGCCCTTTTGTTACCTCTACCAGCTGTCCGTAGCAGAGCTGGTTCTGGATTGTTCCCCGAACTGCACCATAACAGCCCTTTCCTCAGAGCCACTGCCCATGGCTCATCAGTCCGAGAGAGGTCCTTGACCCAAGAGTCCCTTCCCAGAAATTAAAGTGGAACCAAGGAAGAGTCCATCTTTCTCTGAGGCTGAAACTACACCTTCAGAATCTTCTGGCAGCCATATTTCTCTTCAAGTGGATTAAAAATAAGAAGGAAGTTAGTTGGGCAAATAAGAGGAAAGAATATAGCAAATACACATAAAAGTAGACATGACAGATGCTAATGAGTCCTGTGGCTATTCGTGAAATATCTGGTTAAAAGTGGTCAGAGAAGTCTGGTATAACTTTTCATCTTTTAAAAGACATTATGGCATCAGTACAATAACTAATTTTTCCCTCTTTGTTTAGCCTATATGAGTTGTGTCCCTATGTCTTATAACCAAGAGACTTTTTGCTAGAGTAGCCTCATGTTCCAGCAAGCATTGTAGGCCATCCTGCTCCTATCAAAAATAGAATATTAGATTTCAATCACACAGAAATGCAAAATTATCCCATCTAAGGAAAGGTCATTATAATAATGAGAAAAAAAAAAGGTGGTAAAAAAAAATGTACATAACAGGTACTAATTTATACCCTGATATGCATGAGTGCTGCCTCAGTTCATTTCTCTGGAGATGTACAAACAGGAAAAGTATGAGTTTTTATGAATTCTTTTCTTGCTAAGTAATGCACAGGCATACAAGATTGCCACCAAATATATGGCCAGGTGAATAGTCTCATGTTCTCAAAAATCGCGCTATGAGTATCATTCACATGAAGCTACATGACATACTATTCAGACCAGGAGTCAGCAAACTGTATGAGTCTATGGGCCAAAGCTGGCCCACTACCTAAAATTTCACTGAAACACAGAATGTGTATTCATCTGTGTATTCCTATTGGGGTGCTTTGGGACTATAGCAGCAAAGCAATTGTGACAGACATTATATGCCTTGACATATTTACTCCCTGTTTTTTTACAGAAAAAGCTTGCTGATTTACACCAACTTTGTGCAGCAAGGCAAAATTGAAAAACATGTGGCTTACCTTTTCCTATTTTGTGCCCAAGACAGACATCCCCAATGGATCACAATACTTGTTCAAAATATGCAAATACATGGCTACAAATTCTTAACTACTATGCTAGGGAGACACTAATAATTAATCAGCACTGCATTGAGATATCTTTGTTCTCCCTGGACTAAGATAGTTCATAGATTCATATTTTCAGATTCTGGCTTTTCAACAAGTTTTCCATAATCTCTCTGCTCAGCATTTATCCCTTTTCATGTATAAAAGATAGATTATACAGTATTATGCAAAAGGACATGTGATAGATAGCTTTTTAAACAACCATCTGGCTCAAGTAACTTTTTAACCTAAAACAGTGATTTGAGAAAACTAAAAAACATTCCTAAAATCCCTATAGGTGGACTACCCTGGTTCTCATCCAAAGAAATAAAACTCAAAGACGGATACCAGCATCAAAAACAAAAACAACAAAAAAATACCCAAAATTCGACTGAGCAAAGCCAAAGATCTAACTGGTTTTATGAAATGATTCATGACTCAGATTGTATCCTACCTAGTAAATAGAAGGGGGCCCTACAGAACTTCAGGGGCAAAGTGCAAATAGAAGATTAAATTGCAATAACAACAGGAAGGAAAATTAAAAGACCAATAGTCCTCTTTTAAGAAATATATATTTGGTCTTGAAGGGGAACCAAAATTTTCCATCCAAAATATGTCTCTTTTGTATAGGGTTTACCCCGAGTTGTTATTTTTAAGAAAAAAACATCCATGGGAGAAGATACTACTAGAAATCTATTGTATCTGAGTGACTCATCTGTATGGCACAAAGGAGAGGGGCTGGAGACTGAATTCAATCACCATCGGCTAATAATTTGAACAACCATGCCTATGTAATGAAATCTTCATAGAATCCCAAAAGCACCTAGTTCAGAGAACTTCCAGGTTGGTGAGCACAAGGAGATTTGTCTAAGTGGTGCTCAAAGAAAGCATGAAAATGCCACACCCTCTCCCCAAACCTTGGCCTATGCATCTGTGACATCTGGCTGTCCCTGAGTAACATCCTTTTATAATAAACCAGTGATATAGTAAGTAAAATGCTTCTCTGAGTTCCAGAGCCCTTCTAGGAAATTAACTGAACCTAAGGAGAGGGTCCTTCAAACTTCAGTCAGTAGCTGGCTGGTAGGAAGCATAAATGTCACCCTGGACCTGTGATTGGCATCTGAAGTCTGGGTTGGGAGGCAGTCTTGTGGGACTGAACCCTTAACCTGTTGCAATTTGATGCTATCTCCAGGTCAAGTGTCAGAATTGAACTGAATTGTAGGACATCTAGCTGTTGTCTGAGAATTGTTTGGTGGTATGGAGACCCACCCCCAACCCCCTGCTCAGCCCATCACACACACACACACACACACACACACGATGGAATCATGTGCAGAATCTTAGAAATTCATATGGTTAATTTAAAATACATGATTAGAGAAATAACTACTTTTCCAGAGAAGCAAAACCTATCTAGATCATAATATAATTACATTATGTTAAATATGTGTTTGGAAAAACTGTAGTTATTTTAATCTATTGGATGAAATATGAAGATTTATTCTATTAAATTTTCTGTGCGAGACTATAGCAGTAAGCAACAAATAAATGTATGAACGGCAAAGAATATAAATGAATCTTTGCCAATTTGGACAGATGCATATGGTCTGATCTTTATATAGAACAGACAGATCAATAACAGAGCAACCCAAAGTCTCTGGTTGAAAGCCCAGGATAATTCTACTTTAAAAGAAAAAAAAAAAAAAAAGTAGTAAGAAATGTGGTCTTTATCTTTTTCCCCTTCATTTTTTTTTCTCCTATAAATACTAATACAGTTGGCTTTCTTTTCCTCTAACAGAGGGAAGGGAATACAAAAAAGATATTTCCTTTTAACAACTCAAAAAGGTCAGCAAAGTATAAAATGTCAAATCTACAAAGTTGGATAAATGTGGGTAAAGCATTAAATGTTAATGATGTCCTTGGTTGCAAAGTTTCACAAAAATCATGTACATTTTCAATTATGCCCTAATTAAGCTGCACAATGCCCCTTGTCAGCACAGAATGAATGGACTAGATTTGTGGGGTGGGCTCATCTTTCACACGTGCAGTAAAAGACCAAGGAGGAAGACAATTTGACTCCTCATCCTTGTCCTCTCGTGTAGCTAAGTGAAAAGTATGCCAACAATATGGGATACCATCATGATCAAGAGCTTTGGAGTCAAGCCAGTAGTGTTGTGGGTACCTTAATTCTGTGAGCTCCGCCTCTGTACTGTTAAAATGATGTTGTTTGGAAGGAAAAAAAAATTCTATATAATTCAGTTTCTTCTAGTGATTGAAGAATTAAGTTGATTTGAGATAGATCAGTGGGAGATCAAATTTAATTTAGTCTGTATGGAAACCCCACATCCACGAGAGGTTCAAAGACAAGAAAGTAAAATGAGGTGTACATGCCATCCTGAAATAAGAAATGGGATAAGTTCCTGGGTCTTAAAAGGGGAAGAGGGCATTTCACAGGAAAGTAAGAAGAACACATGTTTTCTCTCTCATATACCTGAGTCACTCAAATAGAAGACCCCCAATTTAGATTCTTCTAGGTTAAAGTAGTAGAAAAGTTTCTTTTGACCTTACATGGTCTCTACTGCCTTCAGCTCAAAAGAGTCCACATGCCAAAGGGGCACATTTTGGGGAGACTTGTTCCAAACCCTTCAATGTGATGACATGTAACTTGTATTACTGTTGTAAAGGTCAGGATAAATAATGTGATCAGCACAGCATTTAGCACAATAATAATCCGATACCCAGTTCTATAGTATGGCCCCTGATTCCTTCTGAAGCTCTACATTCCATCAGTATCTTCCTCACTATCCACGCTAGTCTCACAACCCTGCAATTTTCTTCACTAACTTGTGTGTTTTCTCGAACCTGATTCTCTGTCATTCCTTTCACTCAGACTTCCTCCCCGTCTCACCTCACATCTCCTAACCCCTTCTTCACTTGGCCAAATTCTAGTATTTGATTTTCAGTCTTGACCGCACATATTTCCCCGCAGAACATGTTGGATTCCCCTGTTGTAGGATGCTGGAGCAGATTATCCTTTCCCTTTCAAAACTTACATGGCATTTAGACTATAAGGTGGCTAAGGTTGGAGACTGTATTTGCCTTGTTCACAAACATATGACTTTATAAGTATTGAAGAACGGATAGCCATTTTAGTCACTGTATCCCATAATGTCTGCAATTCAGTAAGATTGATAGATGAGACTTCAGCATAAGACAATGAGACTTTGACTAACATATTGGTAGCCATCCGATAAGACTTTGGCCAAGATAGTGGATGCCTCCAGGCATCATTTCCTCACCTATAAACTTGCAATTGTATTGCCTCTGGGGGTGACAATAAGGGCTGGATAAGAAACTTATAAGAACTCTTATCTTTTATAATTATTAATATCACTATTACTGTCTAATGAGTTAAAGGATATATTCAGTTCTCTGAGTGGTATAGGCGACTCAGTCTCAAATGCATCAATTTTGGAAAAGAAGAGGCAGGCTCTACGGGCAAGGCAACGCATTTGGTGTTATATTTCATTTTACCCTATCAAAGTTGCTTCCAAGCATTATGTTAACAGAGAGAATTTTCTGGTACTGAAATTTTTTCCAAGGCCTCCATCAGAATGCATATGATGCTAAGACGGAAATGACAACAGTTGAATTTAAATTGGAGGCTAATCCAAAGTGAAGGGCATAACCAATTTGCAAGTCAGACTTGAAAGCCAGTCTTTCAGAGGTCTGCATCTGTGACAAGCGCACCTGATGCACCCCTCAGCTTGCCTCACCCCACCCAGCAGGCTCATTAGATAATGTCACTCTGGCAATGCACCAGGGAGATGGTTTGGGAAAACCCACAGGCCTGTGACATTTTGCAGGATCCAGTGAGAGAAGCTCATGCTTGCTCATGAAATGTGCATCTTTTGGCTGTTTTTCACAACGCAGAGAGAAGAGATGGAAGCACTTGGGAATAGTCATCTGGCTTTAAGGAAGATGAGGCTTGTCTTGAGAGCATTTGCATGGCAAGCATACTATTTTATACTATATTTGTACTGCCATGACTAAGGGATGTTTATGAAGATTATGCAGATGGGGGAGAGGAGTGAATAGAGCCCCACTAAGCTACTTCCTAGCATGGTAACTCTGGAAAAGTGACAGGGAAGTTGGTTTTAATTGCTATGGTCCCTGGGCTCAAGTTTCACCTGTGAAAATTTCTGACCAGGTTGGCGGAAGAGGGATATCAGGGGAAGCTGTTAGAGTATGCTCTTTGTCCTCATTCTTACAGCAGAAACCTCTGCTGTGCCCACATTGTTAACACACCATTTTAAGATGAGTCAGCATGAAAATTCAGATGGTGATTTTCATTAAAAACTTTAAGAGATTTAGTTCTGCAGCCTTCAATCCAAATCAACACTCAAGAAGAGAAGTTCTTCCCATTTTTTTTTTCTATTTTCCAACCTCAGAGGACTACCCACAACCACCAAGGTTCAAGGAAAATAGGACTGCCTACTTCCCATGCCTAGTCAGCATTCGAAATATTAAGTAATAGATCATCTCTTGGGATTACTTCTATGCTTAATAATATATAATAAAAGTTTGCAATTAAAAAAGCCTAGAAATAATTTCTTCTATAGCTTTTTTAAAGACAAAAACCAAAACTATGTTTCATAATAAATTTCAGAATACTCATAATGATATTTAAGAGACTATGTTTCTGGGCCATCTTGTCCCCTTCTCCCTATACGGACTTACGTAAGTGATAAAGAAGAAATAACTTTCTGTTAAGAAAGTATTTTGGTCTCAGAGACATGACATTTGTTTTGTCCCTTATGTAAGTTCAGCTTCCTCAGGGTCACTAAAAATATTTGATGGACTCTTGAGAGCATAAGATCATTTTCAAACACATTATCTCATTCAGCCATGAAAACAAACCTGTGGGTGTGCGGACTGATGTGGAGAACAAAGGCAGAAAAAATGTAGATGAAATTAAGTTTCCTCCTAACCCGTAGCCTATTGACAAATAATTGAGGTAAGCAGCATATAATATTCATCCAGGAACTCCCAATCTTAATGTTTCTACTTTGCTAGAGGGAAAACCATTTTTAGCTTGACAACAGCTAGGCCTCTAGGATCCCGTGAGTCTTTCTTAGCATATGAAAGTCCTTTTGGAAATTTTCCTTTGTCTTCATCTCTCCCAACATGCAAATCTATCACAATTGCTCCTCACAATCCCAGTGCAGCCCCTTCTGCCTACAGGCCCTGTTTCCATGCTGTAATAAAAACACCTTTTTGCACCAAAGACGGCTCAAGAATTCTTTCTGGACCCTTGGTTCCGAATCCCAACATCTCCACATCATGGACTATCCCCGTTTTAGAATTAAGGGAACTGAGATGGAAAGAAATTAAAAACAAAACAAACAAACAAACAAACAAACAAAACCCTCTGAGCACTTGGTGGGATTACCTGAAACAAATACAACACCTTGTTTTCTGGGAAATGAAGCTAAAACCAATGAATTACACATTCACATATCATACATTGAAATCTTACCAGCTTTCAACAATGGCATCTTTTTGCTATTGTTATTGTTTTTTAAAGATTCATTTATTATTTTAGAGAGGGTCTGAAGGAGAGGGAGACAATCTCAAGCAGACTCTACATTGAGTTTAGAGCACACCCCTGAGATCAAGACCCTGAGATCATAACCTGAGATAGAACCAAGAGCTGGCCACTTAACCCACTGAGCCACTCAGGTGTCCCCTGCTATTATTATTGAAGACATATCATGTACCAGGCACTGTTTCATGAAAAACAGGACAAAGTCTCACCCCTAGGGAGTTCCCATTCCCATGCCCATAAGGCCAAATAAAAAGAAAACAGTAAGGCAGATAGAGAATGTTAAAGTTATATAAAAATAGAATTAATAGCTCTTTAATCTACAGTGTTTTATAGCTTTCCAAATAATTTCAAATCTAATCTCTCATTTGGTTCTCACTACTACTTGGCAATCAACATCCTTAACAGAGATGGCCACCATTTTGAGGGTGCTATGTGGTAAGTGGATTGATGATATGTGGGTGTCATGGTATAAAGAATGCTGTATCTCTGGCGTTTGTACCAATGGCTGAAAGTTACAAAGACACAACAGACATTTTCATTTCCTGCTTGTCTGAGAATCAAAATCTATATTCTAGCACAAACAATTTAACTCCATGGTGGGAAGACAAGTCTGCAAGCTCATGCTTGGTTCACTTACAAAATCAAAGATTCCATGATGACAAGAATTTTATACTGTCCTCATTATTTTTGAGCATCTATTGCACTCTAGGCATTTTTCTATATATCCCCTTTTGTAATAGGAATAATTGTGGACCCCTGCTATTAAAATGACTCTTCTCATAGACTACCACTTCAATATCTTAGTGTATACCTATAGGCATTCCAGAGCTGGTAGTTCATATACCTTTTTTTACCATATACTATATACTGAAACTATACAAAATGCCAGTACTCTGTGAACTTGTGGACATGCTGTAAATCAAGGGAGGCCTATATGCTATGTCATGAGGTTTATATCCTAGTTGTCCATATGGAAGAACCCATTCCCTGTATGCTCTACAAAATATATACACACATTCAATTTACATAGCTCACTGATATCTTTGAGCATCTCTCCATAAGAATCAGAATCACATTTTTATTAGTATTTCAGTCTATTAGATATTAAAAACCAGAACTAGAACCCCAAATTTTAAAACAAAATTCATCTTCAGTTCTGTTTATTATTCACTGTAAGTTAAACTTACTATTTATGGGAATGATACAGATGAGAAGAAAAATATCTCAGTGTCACTTTCTAAAAAATAGAGTATTGGGAATAAAAGCAATTCAGAGTTTAGAAACCTAGTGAAATCCTCCTGTTTACATTTAGAAAGATCCATGTTCAAATTCTACTACCTAATAGCAGTATGTCTTTGGGAAAGTTGCTTACTCCAAATAAGCCTCAGTTTTTACTTCTGCAAAATGGGAATAACAAACATAATCATAAAGAACTACCATAACCTGGTACTGTGCTAATTACACTAATTGAGGCAAGCAACTTGCTAGTGTAGCACCTTAGTCATGGCTAGAACTCTGTATATTAGCTTGAACAATAGCTTAAAATCTGGATATTCAGACTTTCTGTATCCAAAATATCTCTACCACCAGATGGAATCTCTCAGGTGGTAGCTAGAAGCTTAAAGATGGTTCTGAGTTACAGAACAAAATAGCTGTACCCACAATTTGCAAATGAACTCTGTTCCCTCAGCTCCTATTGCACATAGGAGACAAGCAGTTACTGCAAGGATAGAGCATCTGGTACACTTTGGGGAAAAGAAGAGCCACCAAGCATAGCCACTTTTTAAAAAAGAAACATTTTTTTAGAACAAGTCAAATAGGAATTAAAAAAAAATACTGGGTTCTCTCTAAAATTGTGGGTGATTTTCTTACTTTCCAGTACATTGATTGATTCATTACTGGTCTCCTATGCAGCATGAACTGGCCAATTTAGACAATATTATCGGTTCACATTCTTAGTTAACTTTATTTCCTGTACAGTAGAAAGAAATGTATGCTAATTCCGTTGAACTTTTTTGCATTCATTGAAGTCTCATTTAGAGTTCTATATTTCTAATAAGTCTATTTCATGTTTCAGGTGTCTTACGGTAAGAATCCAAGGCAATAAATTGCCCATCGTGAAACAAGAGTATTTGTGGAAAATCCATACTGTAATAACCAGTTTTTGTGCCATTGATATGACAGGGCAGAATGTGATATATCTAAGTATACAATTTTGCATGCTAGTGAATTTAAGTTCCTTCCAGAAGGACTAGCACAAGCTATGGGAAAGGCCAGTTGGTCATTATGAGATTAAAGATCAGGAAGTCAAAGCATAGAGAAAATGTATGATATGAGAACATGGCTCTTTCCAGGGAAATAAGAAGTATCTCCTGATAGCTCTGTATAAGTTGATAAAGATTTATTTATTACACTGGGTTTTTATTATCACAGCCCCACACTTTAAACACAAAATAAATCTCACAGCTCAGAATCAAACTGCACAGGGGTTTCTTCTCTACATAGATTTTGCCACAGCCTCATTTAAACAAACATGTAGCATTTTGATGCATTTTTCCAATAACACTCCTCATCCCATCATTTGTTATTTTAGGCAGGGGAAGATTATTCTCTGCCTACCTGGCCCAGATTTAGCCCCTGTGAGCTGCCCTGTTTAAATGGGCCATGAAAAATGAGAGCACATATTCCCTCCTCTAGGAAGAACGAAGCTCAGGGATTATTTCCTCAGCTTCAATGTCACATCATGCCTCCCATATTTTGGAAAATGTTGTCCTTCACATCATTTTCTCCTTTCTCATCCAAAGAGCATCTACTCCAAATGCTCTCATTGTAGAAGAAGTGCTAACATTTGGAAATAAAGAGGCCTGTGTGTGCTTTCCAAGGTGCTATGACCTGGCTGCACGCTGGAATCATTTGGGAAGCCTTTGTAAAGTACTAATGCACAGATCTCATCTCTAGACACCGAGGTTCATTGGATTTGCAATGGGGCCAGAGTATCTGTCTCCTCCAGCAACGTGGCACTGTATCTGGTGATAGGGGTCGGGGGGCATGGACAGCTGGGGGTGGCTGCAGGGAGATGCTGCTATTCTACTCCGTGAATAAAGATGTGGAGGACGAAAGGATGGGTCAGTAACTCTCAAAACTCACTCATGTATTAAGTAAATAACAATGGGAAGTCATCTGAATCATATGTCTCTGATTGGAAGATCTTTTACATTCAGCCTAATGACTAAAACAATCAAGATAGGCTTGTTCGTATAAAATGACAACATTTATACAATGGTTTTCTTACTTTAAGTTCACAAGAATAAAATTAAATGATAAAAAAAAAATCTACTAAAAATTTCTCAGAACCAGGACAAATATTCACACAAAGCATATATTTTCAGGATCATATATTTTGTTCAAAAATGTTTCCAACCCCACCGGTCTAATTTTAAAGAAGATAAAGCCAATACATCATTTCTTACCAGAGCTTACCAATGAAGTCATTTTGGTACCTGTTCATACTTCTGATTTGTTGGGAGCAATGGGTAAAGATTCAAAAAAATCCCCCAAATAACAGAGGGAAATGCACAATGCAATAATCTTTGCAGCACATATATATACTGTTTATAAGAACCCTCATTTGATGAAAACAAAACAAAACAAAAAATCATGCTCCTTCGATGCATTAATTAAAGGGAGCCATGTGCACTGGCATTTCGTCTAGGATGGTGGTATAGCGCATCTTGGTCTCACCGAAATCTGTTGTTATTCCTTGATGATGAATTTAAGTCAAACTTCTTCTTCCAAACTCATCTTCTCTGGCCATTCTGTGAATATGTCATTCTCAATTGGGAAACGCATCATGGTTTCTATGGAGTCACAGATGCTTGTTGCATATCAACTCATCATGGAACTTCAAAGACAGCTTACCTCTGCCTGAATTTCTTAGTAACAGAGGTTCTTTCATAATTCTTATCACTAAACATAGCAAATGCTATGAATTTCCTATTATTTTCTCAGTGAGCCGGTCTACCTTTTTTGTCTTGTAACAAAACCAACAAAACAAACAAGCAAACAAAAACCTAAAGCTTGTATAATGGCCAGAGTTTCATAGGAGTGTTTAACATGATATAATTTTTTTCCCATTGAACATTAATGTGAACAGGCTTGGTTCTCTCCAAGGTTAATATTTCTTGCTTTGCCAGGATTTAAAATGAATCTCTCATGAACTTTTTGGTCATTTGTTGTTGTATCAGAAAGCCACACAACTGAAGCACCTGTATTTTAAAATAATCTCATACAATTGATCCCTTAATTTATGGCTAAACATTTCATAGATTTATCCAAGCACCTTGAAGTCTTTTGGAGAAATTATTTTCTCAGGTTTTCAGCAATGTTTTGTGTTGACTCTACCTTTGGCTTAGAGGTAGGGATGATGCTATTCACATAAAATCTGTAAGAATCAGTTATACCACTTGGTAATTTTGATGTAGCATTGTTTCCTTAAACTCATTTATTCAGCTGTGGAAGGAGCCAGCTAATAAAGTTGTTGCTACCCCATAACTACATGTGAGTCTCTCATCTTTCTATATAGTGGATATTAACTTTTGATGGTGACTGATTTGTTCGAAGAGGCAGCAGCAGGATGAATTTGAAAGAATAGTGATTCCACAAACATTAGTTGAGTATGAATGAGACTAGTAGAAAGTCATGGAGGACATGGGGAGATAGAGAGGAGAAGGGAGTTGGGGGAAATTGGAAGGGGAGGTGAACCATGAGAGACTATGGACTCTGAAAAACAATCTGAGGAGTTTGAAGGGGGGGGTGGGAGGTCGGGGTACCAGGTGGTGGGTATTATAGAGGGCACGGATTGCATGGAGCACTGGGTGTGGTGCAAAAATAATGAATACTGTTATGCTGAAAATAAAAAATAAATTAAAAAAAAAAAAAAAGAAAGTCATGTAGGAGAAACAAGGACAATCTCTGAACTGGTCCTTAAAAAGCCTACAGTAAAGTAAGGGGAAAGACCTATTAAAAAAGAAGTACCAGGATTTTTCAGTGAACTCACAAATAAGGGAAAATTTAAGATGAAATAGTAGCACACATATATATGCACATGCAGGTGTAAAGAAATTGGAGGGGGAAGGTTTGCAATGAAATTTCTGTTTCACTTTGAATTTAGAGGAAAAATGGGAATATAAAATTAAAGAAATAAGGCAAGGGCATTTAAAGAAGACATACTATGTGAAAGATTCAGAAACATGGAAAATCTTGGAACATTATAATAGATTATATTTTTCAAAGAGGCCACCCAAATATATCTTATTCCATGTTCACTTATGATTGACATTGTGATTTATCTTTTAGACAGCTGGGGTCTGTGTCATCTTTCTTGTATCCAGGCAAACCCATGACTACAGAGGAAGTGATGCAATGTGACTTCTGAAGCTAGATTCTAAAAGCAATATGGCTTCTCTTTGGATCTCTTCGGATGCTCATTCTTGGAACCAGGCACCATATTTTGAGAATGCCGAAAAGCCTTCTATAGGTGTAACTGCCAACAAGTCCAGCTTAAATCCTTGCCAATTGCTGACATCAACTGTCAGATCTGAGAATGAGGAAGGCTTGAGATGAGTCCAGCTCCAACCAATATATGGATACAGCAGTGTGACAGACCCTGTGTAATTACAGCCATGGTGAATTCCAAACCCAAGAAACATGAGAAAGAATGCTAATAATTGCAATTGTTTTTTGTTATTAAATTCTGGGATGATTCATTACATAGGAATAGCTAACTGAACAGATATTGTGGACTCTGGAAGGGTTTGATTTCTGATGTCATGGTTCACCTGGTGACACCTATGGGCCTTTTCTTAGGTTAATGTTTTTAAATTAAAAAAATACAACACAGAAAAAATATAATACATAGGATTACAGAACAAATAAGATTATTATTGAACGGTTATCAATATATTAAAATTTTATTGATAGAGAATGTATGTGCATCTTTATTAATGCATTAAGAACATATAGTAATAATTCTGATAACTATCATGATTTCAAAGTAGTGATGAGTATAAATGATATTTTGTGGTATCTGACACAACTCAACTGGGTTATAAACTGATTTTTTTTTTTAATGAATATGTCACCAAAACCACTAATGTGACTATGGTTTATTATCTGCATTCATAATCAACAGAAATGATAACTTCACTTAGATATTAGTTCAAATAAAGTACATAATTTTTTTCTATCTCAAGATCAAGAATCCCTGAATTCTATCACACTTACTAAGGAAAAGAGTGAGAAGCAAGACAATGGGAGGTCCGTGCACAAGAGCCAGATAATAAGCAGCTTTCCCGCATTCTAAAAGGCTGAGATCATAAACTTGCTTCAGTTATGAGGATTTAGAAAAAATCACACCATCCTTCTGAGACTAAATCTTTCCATTTGTAAATAACATTGTCACCTCTTAATACAAAAAATCTTGTCCAGTATATGTTCATTCACATGGTTTGCTAGAACAAAAAATAAATACTATCTCAGCTCCTTATAATACTTACAACATTCTTATTTTTTTTTTTAAGATTTTATTTATTTATTTGACAGAGAGAAATTACAAGTACACTGAGAGGCAGGCAGAGAGAGAAAGAGAAGGAAGCAGGCTCCCTGCCGAGCAGAGAGCCCGATGCGGGACTCGATCCCAGGACCCTGAGATCATGACCTGAGCCGAAGGCAGCGGCTTAACCCACTGAGCCACCCAGGCGCCCCACAACATTCTTATAAATGTAAAAAAATACTGTTCTCTCTGATTTATAATCTTACTAAATTCACTCTTGTTGATTATCCTACATAACAAAACTCCTGGACACATGTCTCACTCATTTCCAAGGCAAGTGGCAACTGATATGCAAATTTTTTTATTTGCAAATTATTTAAGAACGAGATGCATCAGGTTTTGGTGCTTTGGGTCAGAGCAATTAAAAAAAAAAAATCAGAATTGCCAAATGTTGTTTCATCCCAGAAAAAAAGGTAGGAGTGGGGTTATTATTTACTCTTCCCATGATTTGTGCTACTGAGGCCCTTTCAGCCCAAACTGTTTATACTCACTTTGTGTGACCTTCTATGTAATTACTTTCACATTTGAGGTTTAGTTATTTTGGATTTTTAATGGCATTTGGAATCTTCTCACTGGGCAAGAAACTTTGGAACAAAAAAGATCTTAAAATGCATTTCTTTTTGTTTCTAAATGTAACAGTTTAAGCACTTTCATAGGCATTTGCTAAGGCTTCCAGTAAAACATCCCTGCCCATCTGAAGAACATCTTTAAAAAAGTCACTATTCAAATTTTTTAATATTTTAGTATTTTAATAGATCTGTCACTTGGTACCAAAACTGAAATATTATTGGTAACAAAAAGGTCATATACTCTTAAACAAAGACATTATGATTCAATCTATCCTACTGCTCTGACTTTAACTTCTCCATCTTTACAGTGAGGGTCAGCAAATTTTTGGTAAAAAGCCAGACAGTAAATATTTTCATCTTTGCAGACTATATGATCTCTATCACAACCATTCAACTCTGCCATGAAGGCATGGAAAGAGCCATAGAGAATAAGTAAAAATGAGGAATGACTGTTTCAATAAAACTTTATTTACAAAAACAGGCCCCAGGTCTGGGTTGACTAGACCAAGCCTCAGTTTGGAGCTCTAAACAATTCCAAGTGTGGTAGCTGTAAGACACAAATGTACTCATGTTATTTTCCAGCCAAAACTCTTTAATAGCTCCCTATAGGAAGAGCAATCAAAAACTACATTGCTTAAACGGAGACACTTTTGAGAATGTAAAAGAGGGTGCTATTATTAATTATACCAAGATGGCTAGTATAAATTAGAACCATTCCTGGCAAACTGGGACATGTGATCACAGTATATATATGGCCTATGGGATAAAGTCCAAATACATTAGGCTAGAATTCAAGGCCTTACATCTGATATTGTTCTATCTTTCCAGCCTTATGTCCCTATATGCATTCCACCTTCCTGCCCACTTCTGTATCTTTTTAAATGCTGATCCCTCCCTTCTTGGAAACTCCTTCTCCCCTTTTCCTGCCCACTGAGGTCCTACTTATCCAAGACTGTTCAGTTGTGAAGTCCATCCCAGGGTCTCAAACTCTGTCCTCATTTATAAAATTTACTACTATCATTATTTACTATTATTTCAGTCATAACACAGTGTAATGCAACTAGGTACTACCCTTACCTCCACTTGCCCTCATTGTCTTCCTCCTCTTTCTCTAAATAGGATGACCCTGGAGTGACAGTGTGGCTACTGTCTCATGTTTTTTTCTCTGACTTTTTAGCTGAGAATCTAGTAGATAGGCAATAGTTAATGAATACACACTTCTGAGATTTTTGGTTGCATAGGCTATAAATCCTCTAAAACATGCTTCAGTGAAATAGAGTTTATTACATTAAAGGCATTTCCTTATCTGGGAGTCATGCCTTTCAGGTATAGGAATGAATCTGAAAGCCTTTGGCACCAGGGTGGCTAAGTTATCAATCTCAGTCTCACTGTGTGATGTCTTGGAGTCTTTCTGTTCCCATATGCCCTCCTTAGCTCTCTGTTTTGTATTCCACACTGCAAATGATTATCAGGCTTATCATTTTTTCTTTTCTTTATCATTAGTTCAATGGCTTGGAAGAGGTTAACAAAAGTCTCTGAGATGCAACTCCAAATTTTCGAAAGAGAAATGCAACTTTTGGTCTTGAATCAGTGTAGGCCCTCCTTTAACTAGCTGTAACCAGGGAGGGGCAGTGTTTTTTTAGAATGAGCATGATTTTCATGGCTCCCTCCTATAGGTGACTGGTGAGGATTATAATGAGAAAAATGTGGACATAAACTGGACTAACATCTGGAAGTTTTAGAGCATCCCTTATTTATAAATATGAATTTTTATAACCAGATATAAAGAAAGTTCATATAAATACTTTGAAATAGGCAGTTTCTAAATTCATGGATGCATTGCCAGTTCAGTCTAAAATCAGTTCATTAACTCAAATGGCCTTTTACCACTCAATGAGAAGACCTATACTCTGAGTTATAAATATACTAATGTATGTTAACATGATTATATCTATAGATATTTTTACATATATGTAATATATATAATTTTACATACATGTATTCTATATGCATATAATTTTACACATATATAATTTGTATATATTCATTTGTTTATTTAGAGCTTTGGCCGTCATTATTTTTCTATATATTTGTTTTCTTTCATTTTTCAAAGCTACTTTAAAGAGGGGTGCCTGGATGGCTCAGTTGTTATGCATCCAACTCTTATCTTAGCTCAGGTCTTGATCTCGAAGTTGAGAGTTCAAGCCCCATATTGGACTCCATGATGGGCTTGAAGTCTACTTAAATAAATGCTACTTCAAAGAAAAGAAAATACCTCTTTCCTGATAGGAAATTTTGCAAAAATACGTTGTAGACATTGAATCATTAACTCATGTTAGTTGCTGGAGGATTTCTACAGAAAGTGACTTTTTGTTATAGTATTCAAAATATTGGACTTAAATCATATGTCTGTCTCCAAAACAAAATAATGAGGCTAATATTTATGCATGGACTATGAATTAGCTCTACAAAAGAAATGTTCTAAAGATGAAGGAGTAGAGGGCATGTTAGAAATAATTATTACTACGGGCGCCTGTGTGGTTCAGTTGTTGGGGGTCTGCCTTTGGCTCAGGTCATGATCCCAGGGTTCTGGGATCGAGCCCTGCATTGGGCTTGCTGCTTAGTGGGAAGCCTGTTTCTCCCCCTCCACTCCCCCTGCTTATGTTCCCTCTCTTGCTGTTTCTTTCTTTGTGTCAAATAAATACATAAAATCTTAAAAAAAAGAAAGAAAGAAAGAAAGAATTATTACTATACAGATGCTTCTGTACTTTGGGACATGTTGAGTTCTGAAAGGCACTTAATAATTCTGTTGGTAGATAAAATTTGATTCTAATGCTATATATGTGGAAAATGAATACAATACTATGCAATTTTTAGTTTCCTGAGGGGGAAAAAACCCTGTAGATGCTAACTGAATTGCTTCTGAATTTTCTGACAAATAACTTTTTTAAATATATACTAAAGTTGGGGCACCTGGGTGGCTCACTAGATTAAGCCTCTCCCTTTGGCTCAGGTCATGATCCCAGGGTCCTGGAATCGAGTCCCATATCGGGCTCTCTGCTCAGTGGGGAGCCTACTTCTCCCTCCCCCTCTGCCTGCTTCTCTGCCTGCTTGTGATCTTTCTCTCAAATAAATAAATAAAATCTTAAAAAAAAAATACACACACACACACACACTGAAGTGTTACTATTTTGGCTTATTTTCTAACAAATATATTACTAGTTTTCACTCCTAACTCACAAATGCACTGTTGACTAGTGAATAATGTAATTGTTAGATTTAAAATTACTGTTCATGGGGCACCTGGCTGGCTCAGTTGGTGGAGCATGCAAATCTTGATCTTGGGGTTGTGAGTTTGAGCCCCACTTTGGGTGTACAGATTACTTAAAAAAATTAAAGTATCTTTAAAAAATAAAGTTACCACTCAGAACTTATTTCGCTAAAATAAATAATTTTATTTTTTTTGGAAATGATTTTTTTTGGAATTCTCATGTCTTATTCTTAGAGAAAGTAAATGTGGACTTGACAAGGAGCAAGAAATTAAGATTTAAGTTCTAAGATGTAGGGCATAGAGGCGTTGTTTTATAACCATGCAGAGCATGCCCCGTGTGGTAGATAGCAGCCCTGTGCCTATGATCCACACTCAGCGTCAAAGGCCAAGCATCCTGGGGCTTCTACCTGGGACGTGTAAAAAAGCTGCTTTGTGGGGCGCGTGGGTGGCTCAGTGGGTTAAAGCCTCTCCCTTCGACTCAGGTCATGATCCCGGGGTCCTGGGATCGAGCCCCACCTCGGGCTCTCTGCTCTGCAGGGAGCCTGCTTCCTCCTCTCTCTCTCTGCCTGCCTCTCTGCCTACTTGTGATTTTTCTCTCTCTGTCAAATAAATAAAATCTTAAAAAAAAAATTTAAAAAAAAAGCTGCTTTGTCTATTTGCTTCCTCTGATGTATGAGCTCTGCAATTATTTTAGAGCTACATTTAAACTCCAAATGGAATTGGAAACATCTCCACTATCAAGCAGGCAACATCATTTGCAAACTCTCCAGATTTCATGCTATTATCTGGTATCTTATGGAGGAAGAAGATATCAATAATGCTGAAAGGGAGGCTTCTTGAAGTACTGCAGTTCTCACAGGGTGAATAATTCTAAAAGGCTGAGTCTACTTTGCCAGAGTACATCTCACTCAACAACACATTCATTCAACAAATATATGTCGGCATCTACTGTGTACTAGGTTCCATGTTAAGTATTTCTTTATCAAAGCCCTTATTGATTTCCCATCAACTGGAAACTCCCCAAGGGTATCACTGCTTTCAGAATCACCCTCTAGTTAGCTACATCATGTAGAATGCATAGGGCTTTGGCTGGGAAGAGGTAGATAGGTCTCACACATACTCATTATTAGAGAAATGATGGTGTCTGGATAAAAAGAATCCTACCCTAGAATGTGGGCAGAGAATGGAAGAAACTGTGAATTGAACATTGCCCCTTCTACACACTGGAAAGCCTGTCTCAGCACACATGGTAAGTAATAGATCACCCATGACTATTACACTTGCATTTATTTATCCAAATTATATCACATATATCTAGTAACCAAATAAATGAAGTAAATATTGATTTCACTTCAGTTGGAATCCACACTGCTGCCAGAGATTTCAGCGGTGAAATTCATGTTCTCATGTACTCAGCCCTAGAGTAATTCTGTTGAGGTAGCATTGACTATACCCGCAAACTTGACATCTGGAATTTTTAATACACTCATTAGTATGTTTAGTTTTCTTTTTTGTTCAGATGTGCAGAGAACAGGGAAATTCCTTAAAAAATATGAAGGAGCAAATGTACAGTCATTCCCTGGTGTACCCTGCTCATTAAATAATGCAGTCTTCCTATGTGTTTGCTTCCCATAATTCTCACCTGTGATGCAAACCCAGGTGACCACAGCAATACAACACAACTATTTACCGACCTTACTCAGCTTCGTCACTCACACCCAACTCAAATGCAAACTGGAGGCATGATAGCATTAGGCATTGGATGTGAACAAGAAGTAGCCAGACTTCATTTGAATGTCCACATCTCAGTTCTAGAGAAATTGAGCTACAAGAGGTAACTGCTGGAAAGGTCCACTTTTGCACATGACATTCGCTTTCATGTTCTCTTTAGTGGCTACACAGCAGAGGTAAAAAGCTAGATACAATGACACTATATAGAAACTGAACAGCAGTTGTTTGGGAATAGAAAAACAATTTTCCAAGAACCCCTCTATCTTTATGTCAGGCTGATAAATATGGCATTCGTTCTAAAAAGAGACTGCCTTGGTTTAAAAGCTGTGTGCTACGTGACAGGTGGTTGGGACTGGTACTTTTGATTCTTGTAAATCCGTAGAGATGAATGTTAATTTACATAAAAGGGGTGGAGTGGATCAAACATGGAAACCAGTTTAATTTTACGACTCCCAATGTATTATATGTTAATTTTCAAACATATTGAAATAACACCTACAGAGTCCAGACAGACTCTCCAGAAAGCACAATCTTGAAATATGTATCAGCTTCTGAATCTTCTGTACATCTGTTCTGTGGGTTCATAGAAGACAGATTTTAGGCTAACTATTCATTTTTTAATGTTAATTTGACTTTATAGTAATGAATAGATTGGAAATATGGCTCATTCTTTAATATATTATTTTCATTCATTGCTCTATAACAACATGCATTTCTAGTTCTTAGGCTAGCTTAATCTTCAACTACTGATTTTTTAAAATTGTGTCCTGATTGTCCTGATTCAGATTAATTACCAGAGATACTCAACATCTTTTGTTATTCAAATTTATGCCAGTAGAAATCTCTCTTTATTAAATATGCACAGAAAACTTCTGAAAGTTAAAAAGAAATCCATATTAGAATACTACAAACTCTATACTGAAATAATTTTTAAAAAGTGAAGAAATGATTTTTAAAAAGTCTAAAATCTACATAGCCTAACATTAATGTGTTTTATCTTCCTTTCTCTCTCCCCTGACTTCCTGCTACAAAGTATAAACACACAAAAATTATCGCCATTAGAGGTAACCACAGCACCAAGTCTTTACTTTGAAAACTGAAATAAAAGGAAAGAATTAAGAAAACATTCTCTGACACTGTATGAATTGCCTTTCTTAGTAATTAAGGAGTCCTGGTTAAGTAACACCTCCATCACCTCGGATAATTACCATGGGGGGTGTGTGTGTGAGTGTGTGTGTGTGTGTGTATGTAGGTGGGTGGGTGGGTGTGTGAGTGTGTGTGTAGAACATTTAAAATCTACTTTCTTAGCAACTTTCAAATGCACAATATGGCATCGTTAATGATGGTCAACATGTTATACATTAGGTCCTTAAAACTTACTTATAGCAAGAAGGTTTTACCCTTTGAATAATATCTTCCCTTGCCCCCCATTCTCCAGCGCCTGGAAACTACCATGGTACTGCCTGTTTCTATGAATTTGGCTTTATTATACTCCACAGGTAAGTAAGATCATATAGCTTTTGTCTTTCTCTGACTGACTTATTTCACTTAGCATGATGCCCTCATGTCCTTATCCATGTTGTTGTAAATGGCACAATTTATTTCTTTTTCATAGCTGAACAATAATTCATTGTGTCTGTATATCAGTGTGTATTGTATAGACCACATCTTCTTTTTCTATTCACATACATGTTTTGAGTCATCATTTTGTACATCTTAAACTTACACCATGTTGTATGCCCTTTATATCTCAATAAATCTGGCAGGGGGAGCCCTAGTTGTGGAAAAGTCCTTCTCTACAAAAGGCCTCCAGCCAGTAATTACAGAATAACAGAATTAGAAAAATTACCATTTTGCAAACCATAATGAGATAATTGAGACACCAGTTACCCGTGGATTCTAGATCCACTTGGGAGAAACAGGAATATTTGACCCTCTTTGTTGATCCTACTGATCAAACTTAGTGTCACTTAAAACTTAAAACAGGATAAGCGGATGTGCTTCCTCATATCCTGAAGTAGGAATCAATGGGTACCATCTACAAAACATTTTTGCTAAGTTATTATACCTGAATACAGTCAAATTTTTAGATCTAACTTTCAGTTTGCAAAAAATACTGAGTGTCTGAATAAGATATGGAGCAGATGACCCACTTTGAACTTGTAGCAAGGAAGAAAATAAACTTGGTTTTGATAAAAACACTGAGATAGTGGAGTTGTTACTTACAGCATTACTCAGCCTAGAATGACTAATACATTGCTAAGCTCAGAGTTTGGTATTTAGTCGCAATAGGAATTAAAAGATAGGTCTACTGCCTCCCCAAGGTATGCTTTATATAACATCTATTTTCTGTATGCAAAGCATTATAAGCATTATCAGAGTACATGCAAAGTTTGAATTAATAATGACACCTGTGCCAATTCTCTAAGAATATTAATAATGTTGTGCCCATTTTTATAGCTTTGTTTGTATCCTATCTCCTTATGGTTCTTTATTAAGAAAATTGATTATAATTATAATGAAAATTATTTATTAAACTTGCTTTCCCATATTTATCCTTTATTATAACATTTAAAATTTAGAAGTTATCTTTAAAGGAAATACATATTTATACAAAGATTAGGCCTTGGTCCTAGTAATCAGAATCTACTTTGCTGAGTCTCCATTGGATTTCGAACCAACAGAAATGTCATTTCATTTCCAGGTTCTGTCATTTGACTAACTTGAAGGACTAACAACTTGAAAAAATTCCATGGTTCTGAAACATTACAAATACATATATTCGTATGTTCTGAAAATAGATGTGACCATGAATTTTAAGGATTGTTTTCTTACATATAGACACATACATATGTGAAGGTTATGAATGATAATCTACAAAAAAATTAAATTTTATGTTGGATTGTATGGTCTTTCTTGATTTGCATTTTGTCTTCTGGACACGTGTTTGTTTCCATAAGTACAGAGTATATTTTTAAAGCATGGAGACATTATACCTAAATGACAGTACTCAGTCTATTGCATGTGGGTGTCCAAATATTACCTATGAAAATATATTTTTCCAGATTTGCATTCAACGTAAGATTAAAGTACAACATTGAACCAGTTTTAACCAACTTGGAAGCAGTTCTTTGCTGAAAAACAATTTTCACTTATTTGGAAATGTTGTTCCCTCAAGGAAACTAAGTAGCATATCCACAACATCAACTTTCTCATAAAAAAAAACTGGAAAAAGTGCTTTTATTTCATGGTGATAAAAACCATATGCTAATTTCTTCATTAAGATATGTAAATTTCTTCTGATTAACAAAATCTCAAACTTTCAGGGCATGCTATGGTGAATGTTCATAACAAAATATCTTCTCCAGATATTTGAAGACCCTTGTGTGTACATTTATGACTTTCAAGGTAAATGTTTATCAAGTAGCAATGGTCCTGTAAAGCAAGTATAATTTCACACCAAAATGCTTATCTGTCTTTATTTTTTTCTCCTTCAGGAAGTTTGGACTAAATTATCATATTAAATATCTTTATTTAAGGGAGTGAGCCATTATCAATAAAACTACCAAATACTCGCTTATGGAGAGCACTACCTTCCTGAAGGACAACCTGGTAATACCTATCAGAGGCAAAATTTTGCATACCTCATAACCCAGATATTCTACTTGTAGAAATGTACGCTAGTGAAATAATTTAAAATGTGCCCAAAGATTTCACTAAAAGCATGTTCGCTACAGCATTAAATCTGAATGTTCAAGGAAAGGGTAAGTTATGTTCCAGAAATTCCACATACAAACTACACTGTCATTAAAACAAAATTCAGTTTTGTAAAAGCAAAGTCTTTGTTAAGGAAAGAGGCTTCTAATATATTATATATTATTTAATGTTAATTAAGGTTGCAAAGCAGTATTAGGGTGTGCTTCTTTTTATGAATAACATACCTACTTGTGTGTGTGCACCTGTGCGAAAGTATTTATCTGCAAGTATACATACAAAAATACGAACAACTGTTTTCTACATTGTGTGAGTATATGTGAAATTCTATGTTTTTTGTTTGTCTTGTTGTTGTTGCTTATAAGCATTTTTAATACCATTAACAGGTATTCCTTATGAAACTAAAATTAGAACGAAAAAATCCATAGTATTTTACAATGTAAGAAAAATGAACATTCATGAAATGTATTATTTTGAATCATACATAGGTTTAAAAATGTTACATAATGTACTCTGTGTGTACTTCAGGCTAATAGGAATCAATCTGTCTGTTGTCCTTTTTGGGTGCTCTGCATTCAGGCATTCCTATATTAATACTACAGAAGTAAGAATGGGCAGAGAATATGCTTGTGATTTAACATCACTACTTTCTATTTGTTTAACCTTAGACAAGTCACTCAGGTTTTCTGGATGTCAACAAATTTGTTTGCAAAAGAGACATAATAATATCTATTTCACAGAGTTGCATAAATCAAATGAATAAAGGAGTATAGTGTTTATATACTATCTGGCTTTTGATCAGTGTATATTAAAAGGTCTAACAGAACATAGTATATGACATGGCCCATATTTTCCTGAATTTATAATCGGTAGGGAGTTTAAATATTTAGGCTCTTGTTCTAAACACCACACACCATACAATTCTTACACTGTCAAATTCATAAAAACCACAGTTTTCCTAAGGATTTAGATTTTTAAAAAGATCTAATCAAAGAGCTTAATATAAAGTACAGACATTTGTGACATAATAAAGGGGGAAAAAAACCCACACACTGCTGCATACATTCTTTGAGTAATTAATTTGTCCTAGTAACTCGGAACAAAAATTTAGAATAGTGTTTCCACTAGTAAGGAGACTATTCACCTGATGAAGTAGGATAGTTTGGCATGAAGTGGAAAGACAGAATGGAGTGTCCAACATCTCCTAAGCTTTTAAGGGATTGCAAACTAGATCTTTCTTTCTTCCCTTTTTTTTTTTTTTAATTTTATTTATTTATTTGACAGAGAGACACACACAGCAGCAGAGGGAACACAAGCAGGGGGAGCAGGAGAGGGAGAAGCAGGCTTCCTGCTAAGCAGGGAGCCAATACAGAGCTGGATCCCAGGATCTTGGGATCATGACCTGAGCCAAAGGCTGACGCTTAATGACTGAGGCACCCAGGCACTCCTAGATTTTTTTTCCTTATTACAACATATTTAACCCTCAAAATTACCCTAGATATCTTAGTCTCAGTTTTTAAAGTAAGGACAAGAAGTCTCAGAGAAATTCAGAAACATGCACAAGATCAAACAAAATGCTATAAGGAAGAGAGGAACCAGGATTTAAACCTAAATCAGTTCAGCTCTACAGCAGGCTTTCTTCATAGTGTCTCAAGCTGCCACAACAGTAAGGAACACAGTGGGGACAAATGTAAGAAAACATTTCAGTTTAATCCTAGAGATATTACTTTTATTACTTAAAGAGATATTTCTTTGATATCTAGATTAACTAGATTGGTTATATAATTAGGGGTGAATAACACTGTGGTTTTACACAATCTTTTAGCTAAGTCTATTGAAAGTATACCAATTTATGGCTAAGACACAATGTTACAGGGTTGAAAGGCTATAATCTATATGATTTCAAGACACTGTCTTGATTCTGAAAGGATTACCAAAAATAATGTATTTTCGTTACATATTGTAACACACACACACACACACACACACACACACACTTCTCCCTACTAGCTTCTATATCTAAGCATGGGAATTCAAGCCTCCTTGTTTCTTGATAATAACACCAAAATATGTACCATGAATTTTCAAGGGATACACAAGTATTTTTGAGTTAACTTCAAGATCACAAATCTGCACATTATCTGACCCACTAACATCCATGAAATCATTTGCAAATTATAGTTGGTTTAATTCGTTAATTGAATTCATAGATGCTTGCCAAATCAATTTTTTCCTTACCAATTTCTCTAGTGTTAAAACTTAAATGCTTTCGATTCACATTCCATAATTTCACCATAAACTCAATTTATAGTCTTCAGAGTTCTTCCAAAGATGGAAAACATTTAGATAAATATTTCCAAAACTTTTGGTACCTAATAAATTGATTTATTTCAATTGTAAATTTTCTCCCAAATTAGAATCTTATTGTTAAAGATTCATCAATTTTATTTTTAATTTTTTAGAGATATGAGTTATTTATATGAGAAAGAAATCATGAACATCATGGAGGGGCAGAGGCAGACGGAGAAGCAGGCTCTCCGCTGAGCAAGGAGCCTGATGTGGGACTAGATCCCAGGACTCCAGGATCATGCCTTGAGCCAAAGGCAGATGCTGAAACAACTGAGTCACCCAGATGCCCCAAAGATTCATCAAATTTAAAGAAACAACAAAGAGAAGACTTATTTCACCAGTTTCTGAGAGATCCAATAGTATAGGTCTACTCAGGAGACTCATTAGAACTGTGGGCAGTCAATACTCTGGATAAATCTATTACAAGTGCAGTACAATTATTTTACAGAGATACTAGGGACAATGTATTATTTACTTTCCCTGAATGGAGGAAACATGAAATAAATTTGTAAAATATTAACATTTTAATTTTAGGATTTTGTTAAAAAATTTGCATTAGTTGGCTCTGATCCAGGCACTTCCTTCCTGCATCCCAGAATTTGAGCATTTCCCAACAACAGAATTATATACAAAATCCTTCAATTCTTTACCTTATTGATATTCAAGCCCTCTACCCAACAAAAAAAGAAAATATGTTAACTTCCTTTACAATGTCAGCCAACGGCTATTTCGGGAGACTATCCCTTCTCTAAATCCATCCACAATCCACCCGTACCTCAAGACGCAGCACTCCTTTAAATTTTATCACTTACTTCCCTTAAGATATGATCGTTGTTGGACCTTTGTAATTCTGGTATGTTTTATACTCTGCTTTGCATAATCATTATGTATTTTCTTATCTGAACCATCAAGAAAATAAGCTCCATAAGTATAGATACCTTTCGGGGAACCTGGGTGGCTCAGTGGTTAAGCCTCTGCCTTTAGCTCAGGTTGTGATCTCGGGGTCCTGGGATCAAGCCCCGCATTGGGCTCTCTGCTCAGCGGGGAGCCTGCTTCCCCCTCTCTCTCTGCCTGCCTCTCTGCCTACTTCTGTTCTCTCTCTGTCAATAAATAAATAAAATCTTTAAAAAAAAAAAAGAATAGATATCTTGTCCATTTTGTTCACCATTGTCTCTCTAGGCCATATTAGTCTCTTTTACAATGCTAGAATCTTAATAAATATTTGTTGATTGCCTAGATAACTGTTTTTCTGATATCCTTGGTACAAGAATTATGTCTTGATCAACTTTGTGTCCTCCAAAGTACTTACCAGAGTTTTTGTGGAAGTAATTATCCAAGGAGGAAATGGTAAATTGAAGATGTAAGAGAACTGCTAACCCTATTTTTAATGAAACATAAAATTTTACTGTAGGAATGCTTATACTTTAGAAATGAGTGTGTCAGTCATTTCTAACCAAATTTGAGTTATGGACACTTCCATAATTCATATATGCTAATATAATAAAATGGATCAAAATATCACCTCCCCCTAAATTTTATGAAGACTATGTAAAGTATAGCAAACAAGATATAATACATTGACTTGATAACCAGAAATATCACAATAACCTTGAGTGTTGCACATTCTCACTCATAGAGGAATGTCCTCCTAGAAAAACTTGAAAAAAATGCCTGAAGCAGCCTCACCACTTTTGAATTCCAGGAAATGATTTTCTGTGTTTGACAAAATCAATGCTTTAGTTTTTCATTTTTTGAGATATTTAGAAATAAAAATATGCAAAACACTCAGCTTTGCATTTTTCCCCACTGTGAGCCCAAACCAGTAAAAACTGTTTTTCATTCTCTTTTATTCTTTACTCTGTTGTATAAAAGTGAAATTCATCTGGCCATTGGCTACTCTCTGTAGCTTTCTCTGTTATAAGCACATGTAACTGACTTTATAGCTTAAAAAATGGTATTTTTTATATATTGCTATCCGCTAATAATTAGGTCCAAATAGTCCCATCAGCTTTGAAGTGGTCTGGCCATCTGAACCCTGCTCCCCAACCCTAGAAGCTGCCTCTGCAATTTCAGTCACATTTCCCTTGGTGCTTTTGAACCAAAAAACTGTGCTTTCGGCTCATCTGACCTGACTAAAATGAGAAAAAGCACAAAATCTCCAGAGAAGGTGTGTCTTAACAAGATTTCAGCCCCAATTCCAACCACCAAGGGGGTTTAGATAAGGCTTAGATACACAGTTCATCCTTTGGATTCTTTCATCCAACTCCAACCTTGGAACCTTTTGTGATTCCTTCACCTCTATTCACTTCACAGGATTGGGTCCATCACTAATCATAATATAGGATTTTGCTTAGAAGTTTGATCAGCTTTAAAGTTTGCTCTAGCTCAGCACAGACCATACCCTTAGCGCTATAGGACGACAGGATAAAGGGATTCTTTGCCCTACACACTCTAGGAATTAATTGAACCAACTATAAATAGCCATTCTAAGCAGAAAGGAAACACTCATGGCATTACCTTGAAATATATCATTTTAAGATTTCCTTGAGCTCTTTATGAGGGAGGAAAATCATATCTTCTCGCTGATGAATCTTAGTTCCAATGAGTAAAAGTTCACCTCAAATCCAGTGGATTGTACGTTAGTATTTTTAAGGCCTTTTACAAATTTCAGGTAGCTTAAGATTATAGGAAATGATAGCAAGTAGCATCTGTACAAGCAATTAGAAAACAACCACATTTTTAAAACTGTGTTTTAAAACACACTGGAAGTTAAAGAAGTTAAAAAGGCTGCTGTCTAAATAATTTATTTAGCTAAATAGCACAGAAATAAATCAGATGCTATATATATATATATATATATATATATATATATATATATATAACAAAAGGAGGGAAATGCTCTGAGAGAAATATATATATGTATATTATATATAGTGATATATATAATATGTTGTTACATATATATTATATATATATGTGAATATGTAAAGTACTAACATAATTATGAGGGAATAGAAACCATGATTATGGACCCAGAAAGGTAAGAGGAAATTTCTATTTTGGAACATTTCTGACAGTCTAAACTAGGCATATTTATGATAAAGGGGAAATTTGGGAAGACTAGCCAATGTCCTAGTTTAAGAATTTTTAATTCTGTTTGATCAGTGTTTCCCCTCTACCTAGGTTTTTAGAAGGAATACTTGAAATATATTGACATGCTGAGGAACAATGCTCAGTATTCTGTCAACAGTTGTTCGAGTTCAAAAGAAAAATGTAATAAAGCAAAGCCAAGGACCATGTACATTTTTATTTCTAATTTTGTCTAAAAACAGAAAGATTAAGCATTGACTTTGGCAAACACAGGGAGTGTTTTCCCTGGAATTCAGAAACCCTGGACAAAATCATGAAGTGTTAATTGAACCATGACTGGAAGAAAGCAAGCCATGAAAAGCATAATAATGGCCTGGTTCATTAATTAATTCATCATAGATTCTAATGTAATCCAAATGATAGCAGGGATTCAGTAATTAAACAGTAAATGTCCCAATCAACCATTGTAGGCAGAAAATTTAAAATTCACAGAAAGAGCCAAGAAATTGTGTAAATTAAGAATTCACTTCTAGGCTTCTGTAAGAAATGATATTTCCCATACAAAATGACTAAAAATTTTACTTCATGCTCAGAGATCACATAATAAATATAGCTTACCTTTCAAAAGAAACACTTCTAGGGATGGAATGATAGGAGTATGCTGATATTACTATTGGGGAAGATACAAAGTACATGAATTACAACCTAAGCTCTCTTAACTGACCTGGCCAGATTAATCAAAGCTCCCTGATTTCTCTGTAAAGCATACTGACTGCTGTTCACAGTCTGTCGACCAAGCATGGCTAACAGGCAAATCTATGGCATACCATACTCTTCCACTCCCACAGCTGGGTTGCATGCTTAGCAAGAATAACGTTTTGCTTGATTCCAAAAGTTTTATGCAGCTTTGCCCTTATTATTATAATTAATGAATTAAATATTTTATAAACCTATGAAATTATGTCTGCAAAAAGGAAAAGTTGTTTCTACAAAACATAAGTTGCCTTTTTTGTAAAAATTCAATAAGGAGCATTAGTAAACTTTTTCGTGAAGATTAGTTCTGTGTTAAGACTGATAAAAGATGAGAAAAATATAAAAGGAATCTAATGTCAGATTGCATATCAAATGGTTGTGAGTTTGGGCTTCACACACAAAGAAAGAAAATTGAAAAAAAAACCAAGAAACAAAAAACAAAGTAGAAACTGTAGAGACATTCTGAAGGCTGGTTTACCAGTGTTAGAGAACCTAGCACTCCATTAGGTAGACTGTGTCCTTGGGTTGAAAAATTGACAAGGTAATGTTTATTAGTGAGTTCAAAATTAATGTAAGATGCTTACAGTGTGAATTTTATCAGTTTTAGTAATTCCCTGTTTTATTTGATTTTTTAAAAAATATTTGACCAACTACTTAATCCCAGTTACACTGGATTTTTTTTTTTTTTTTTGATTCAACCATAAGTGCCTTCAAACAATGGCATCATAAGCACAGACCTGCCATTGCTGCACAAGAAGAAGTTTTAGAACCAGTTTATCCTGTTTCCTTAAATACATGTGTTAAGATTAAGAACTGAGGGGCGCGTATTAAGATTAAGAACTGAGGGGCACCTGGGCGGCTCAGTGGGTTAAAGCCTCTGCCTTCAGCTCAGGTCATGATCCCAGGGTCCTGGGATTGAGCCCCACATTGGGCTCTCTGCTCAGCAGGGAGCCTGCTTCCCCCTTTCTCTCTGCCTGCCTTTCTGCCTACTTGTGATCTCTGTCAAATAAATAAAAATTAAAAAAAAATAAAAAATTAAAAAGCTATTAAAAAAGATTAAGAACTGAATTCTTTTTTAAGACATTCCTGAAAATGAATAACAGAACACACTCTAGTATTCTTTACAGTTTATTGCATTTAATCACATACAACCAAATATATAGCATTCTACTTACAGAACATGGTTGGAGCCATTTTGAAAGCCAAACAACTACTTTATTTGGTAAAGAACCCATTCCAAGAACTGTCATTTATAGATCCCCAAACTGAAGGAATGGACCATATTTCAGAGACTGGTGGTATACCCCTAAATCTGTTTTCTTTCTCTTTGGCTATGCATTTACACTGCATCCCATCACCCTCCCTTGTCCTAGGAATGGCCACATGACTAAGTTTTCTCTAATGGGATGCAAGCTGGAAAGCTATCTGATCCATAAAAACCTTCATTCCATGATTTTCTGTGCCCCTCTCCCTGACACTAGTGAAAAGCAGATGAAGCTATGCCTCCAGCAGTTCTCAGCATGAACACCTATAATGGACAAATTCTTGAGAGAAAAATAAACTGTCTTGTTGAAACATGGAATTTTGTGTCTATTTTTTACAAAAGCTAGCATACTTCTAATTCTGATTATCATAGATAAAATTGGTCTCCTCTCAACATAGAGTTGTGTTCTTTGTAGAACTGTGTCTTAATGAAAAGTATTTCTGAGTAGGGGAGCTATATGTAACAGGCACAAGAAGACTGCATAGTGGTTGCATACATAGCAGTTTTTGTAGAGAGGCTCAAGTGATTAATTCGTGAAGTCTTATTCTTAGGAATAAAAATACTACTATAGGAGAAAGATGGAAACACAATTTAGGATGAGGAGAAAATTCATGGATTAAAGAATGAGATGTCTGCTTGTCTCATTACGGATGATGATATTTGATCATTAGGTTTAAGTACGGTTCTCAAATTTTCCCATTTTAAAGATACTTCCCTTTGTAGATAAAAATTAAATTGCATGTTAATGGGGGAATACCTAGAGATTGTGTGCATATCCTTAAATAAAGTGTTGACCCAGTGATTTTTGTATCCACTGATAATTCTTGACTGAATTAATTATGACTATTATGCATGTGAAAATTTGACTTTCTATTTTTTTTTTCATTTTTGTCCATAAAGTATGAGATGTCATTCCTCTGCTAAAGGCAACTTACCCTCTTCACACTGGCTTAAAAAGATTTCGGATCCATATAGACTCATGCATTTTGTATTAAGTATTTCCATTATTCATTTTGATGAATAATTGTCCTAAATTTGACCAGGTAAAACACCTTCAAGTTAGTTTCTGTCTTGTTTTGAAATTGGTCCATCAATTTTCAGCGATTCCTTCCTTTGTGGATCAAGATGTTCCAGGTTCGATTCGCTCTTTCCCAACTTAGCCATGAAATGAAACAATTCTCGTAAGACCAGTGATTCCTTCTAATGGTAAGGAGTACTTGGGAACCAAGACCCGGGGCTACATGTGCTAATTGCTACTGGGTATGGTTGATTTTAAGATGTACTCTTATGCAAAGGAAAACCAATGGATAGATAACAGGAAGATATTTTAAAATCATGATTTCATGCTAATTCATAGATTTCCTTTCTAATGGATCCCATTTCTCTTGCCTAAAATGATAACATATTTACCAATCTTATAATATATATTAAATGTTTTGAAACAACTACTCCATCACCAAAAACAAGCCTGCTAAATAAAGTGCATTTCTTTTTTATCCTTAGATTATAATCCCATGAAAGTATACAAATGAATACTGCATTCAAAACACATTTAGACTAAGTCTTTTGCAATACATTTGATTAAAAAGTTGGCTTTGGTTTTTATTTGTTTCCATCTTAATGTTTTCTTTTCTCCAATATTGTTCATTTTTTGAATGAATAAAAATTATTATGGAGAAAAAGGAAAAATTATATAAACTGATATACTCAGAGAAGTCCCATCTTCTCTAAATTCTGTATTTCATAATAACACATGCTCATATAAAGATAGCACACTCTAGAGGCATGCATATATATATGCATTTTCTAAATAAATATATGATTATTTATGTGTTTGTATGTGTAAAATATTTTTTTAAGTAGGCTCCACACCCGGTATGGAGCCCAGTGAGGGGCTTGAACTCATGATCCTGAGATCAAGACCTGAGCTGAAATCAAGAATTGGACACTAATCAACTCAGCCACCCAGGTGTCCCAAGAATGATATCTTCTATACATAAGCTTTTGAACTCTGCTTTGTCTTTTAAGAAAATATACTGGAAATCCCTATTTACTGCGTAGTGGAGATTTAGCCATACTTTTAGGGGACGGAAGGACCAACTGCATAGGACTCCACTGAATGTGTATTTAAGTTGTTTCAATATTTTTGTGTTTACAAAATCCTGCAATGAATAAACTCATCAAAATGATGTTTCTCATCATTTTGAGTACATATGTGTGTGTGTGTGTGTGTGTGTGTGTGTATGCTAGAGTGTTTATATATATATATATATATATATATACACACACACTAAGTTTAGAAACTTAGCCATCATATATATATATATATATATATGTATAAATAGATATATAAAACTTAGCCTGAAAAAATATATATATGAATATTATATAGAATGGAATATTAGTTCCATTGACAGATGCATGGATAAAGCAATATATATATATATATATATATGATGGCTAAGTTTCTAGAGGTAGGACTGTTGGGTCAAATAATAACTGCATAGAGAAATAGAGAGTGTGGTAAGCTTTGACCAAGTTCTTTCCAATGTGGATGATACCACTTTACACTCTCACTAGAGAGGTATGAGTTGGCCTATTTTCTTAGGGCCCTATTAGCAGACAGCTAAGCTTTTCAAATTTTTGCCAGTTGGAAAGGTGAAAGATAGACTTCCTTTTTTTTTTTATTTGCATTTTTTTCACTATGAACAGAGTTAACTACTTTTTCATCTAAGAGCCTTTTGTATGTCTTTTACTATGTCAAATGACTATTTTTGTCTTTTGACTATTTTATGGGCATTGGGTTTTCCTTATTATATAAAAATAATATTTTAAACTTTTTTTAAAGATTTTATTTATTTATTTGACACAGAGAGAGAGAGATCACAGTAGGCAGAGGCAGGCAGAGAGATCGGGGCGGGGGAGTAGGTTCCCTGTTGAGCAGAAAGCCCTATGAGGGACTAGATCCCAGGACCCTGGGATCATGACCTGAGCCGAAGGCAGAGGCTTAACCCACTGAGCTGCCCAGGTGCCCCTATAAAAAATAATATTTTAAGAGATTTTAGCACTTATTTTGTGACATAATTTAAAAGTATTTTCTTCATGTTCATCATTGGCCTTTTAACTTTGAATTGTTAATATTTGTTATACAACATTTCTTTATATTATACAAATTTATCAATTTAAAATATTTTGAGTCAGCCAAATTATAAATGAGTTCTAGTATGTTTGCTTCTAGTACATGTGTGATGGATTAAAAAAATATTGTACTACGTAGATGCACCTGGTGTTAATTTTTATGTACAAGAACGGGTGTAAATGCAAATGTATCTTTTTATTAAGACTCCCTTTTAGTGTTTTGAAATGCCACTTTAACTACATAAAAAAATTGTATACAATTAGTCTATTTCTTCTCTTTCATTTTTTCAGAGCTATGTATACATATTTATATCTCTATATGTGCATTTTTCATTTGGCCCCAATAAAATACTTGATATTTCTTATTGAAATCAGCTGATTTATAGTTTAATCAAGTGAGAACTTACAACCTTTCGAGAAATCCTATCTAAGAACAATATCTGTCTGCCCATTTGTTCAAACCTACATTTTTTAAAGTGGTTGTCTATGCAGTAATAGCTGATTGATACAGATGACTTGAACTACATACATTAATTTTCTATTTTATTATCTTATTGATTTATTATATTGTTTGAGTTATTTTTAACATTCAGTCTCTTGAATTTTCTAGGTATACTATTATATATCATTTGAAAAAAATTTACTTCTTCAGTTCTACATTCTTACATGCGTTATCTTAATTCCAATCGATAATAATCTCCTAGTGTGAAATAATTGTGGAAATAGGAAATATCTCTGCCTAATTTCTCAGTTTAGTGGGAATGCCTCTAGAGTTTCCCCAATAAGGATGATAATGGCTTTAGGACTGAGATATTCCTATTTCATTAGGTTAAGTATCCATCCATTATATTATTACTGAATGTGTTTGTGGGAAATGGGTGTTAAATTTTTTGGAGAATTTTTCAATATTTATGGAAATATTCATATGATTTTCCTTCAGATCTATTAATGTGATGAATTATATTAACAGATGTTCTGATACTGAACATCTTGCATTCCTGAAATAAATCTTGGTGGGCCATTTTGTATAATTATCTTAATATGGTATTGAATTCTGTTGCTACTATTTTATTTAAGATTTTTCCACAAACATTTGTAAATGAGGTTAATTTGCAGGTTTCCCCCTATCCTGATAGGGCTTTAATTTCAATGTTACAGTTGTATCAGAAAGAGATTTAGGAAGTTATGTCATTCTATATTCCGTAAAAATGTAGATAGCTTTGGTATGGTATGGTATTTGAAGAGTCCATAGCATTCCCCTATAAAACCATCTGGGCTTATTGCTTTGTATGGTATAGTTCTTTGATAAGATCTTTCTGAGAAGTAGTCTCTTTATGTAAAACTTTCTCAAAGATACTGAAAAATAGTACACATTTCACAAACGGGTTAAATCTTCCCTTCTAATAAAAAAGTATAATGCTACCTGTATATACAGAAGCCACCACTAGTGTAAATGCAGTAACGGCAATGGAACACGCATTTGCCTAAGACATACACCGATGTTTAACGGTGACTATGAACTACGCAATAAAAAGTATTTAAAGTAATGGAATCCACAGAATGAAGTGTAATTCCAAAGGCTAACAGTAAAACTTCAGAGCCATGAAGCCTCTATGCTGGCAAAAACTGACATTCCAGCTTTCCATCCTCCTTAGGAAGCATGGACATGCAAATGTGATACTTCTGAACATCCATGAAGGTCATACAAGGATGTTTTGATACACCAAAAGTAAAATTGTGTCCTTACTTGATAGGAAATTTTTCAAAGGTTTTGTTAGAATTGCGTATCTCTACCAGTTTCCTCCAACCTAAAAACATCACTGCCGGGGTACCTGGGTGGCTCAGTGGGTTAAGCCTCTGCCTTCGGCTCAGGTCATGATCTCAGGGTCCTGGGATCGAGCCTCACATCGGGCTCTCTGCTCAGCGGGGAGCCTGCTTCCTCCTCTCTCTGCCTGCCTCTCTGCCTACTTGTGATCTCTGTCTGTCAAATAAATAAATAAAACCTTAAAAAAAAAAAATCACTGCCTCAGGGGTACTCTAAGCTCTAAGTAAATTTTCTAAATGGTTCCTAAATGTGAGAAGGAGGAGGAAAAGAGAGACTAGATCATTGTCTGCAGAAAGGGAGGAGTGCACAGAGAGGAAAGAGGATAGGAAGCAATATAGTTCTGACTTCCCCAAGAATCTTGTAGGAGAACCCTATACAATACTGAAAAATACTGAAATATCCTATCAACTGGATTTATTCAAGTAATTTCTTTTCTTTCTTTCTTTTTTTTTTTATGGAGAACAGAGGGAGTGTCTGGATTTAGCTGCTGTGTTACAGTGTTAATTTAAAAACGTATAAAATGTACAATATAATCCGATCTAATACTCTTACTGAAATAGGGACAATTGTTGGCAAGTGGGATGATTTCATTGCCTTTTCATAGATTAATATAAAAGAAAAGGCAATCTGTGTGTTTTAATTTTTAAATTAATATATATACAACATATGTGTACATATTTTATTTATACTCTCTATATAACTGTGTGTGTATAGATAGATATCTAGATATTTGCATGTGTGCCATATATATATATATATATATATATATGAAACACCCACAGAGAAAGGAAGGAAAAAGGGGTAAAAACAACTAATGCCTGCTTTCAAGGAGCTTACAATTCACAAACGGTGACAAACTTTTTAGTATGATGATACCAAGCAGCGCAAGATATATGCTAAATAGAGTTATAAATATTATATAAAGGCAACACTAGTGAAAGGGGCAATTAATTTTGATTTGTGGAATAAGTAGAGGAACAAAGAGAATAAAGATAACTCTGTTACAATAAGTGCTCTCTGCTAAACCTGGAATAGTAGGGCTTTGCTGTGCAAAAATTTAGGCTATACAGGTAAGAGATGATGGATATATGTGTGTGTGTGTGTGTGTGTGTGTGTGTGTGTGTGCACGCATTTGTGTGTGTGTGCATGTTTGGTGGTGTTTTTGTTGTTGAGGGGGAAGGGTTTGTTTCCACATTGACAAGTTAGAGATATGCCAAAATATCAGTTACTCCTATCTTACCGAGTTAGTTATCCCTTCCAAATTAAAGAAAACCTCCTATCAGACAGTACAAGGTCTTTGGCTAAAATTACATGGTTTGAATGTTGAGTGAAATGTTACAGAACTTGCTTCATTTTCTTCCAGCCAACATAACTAGCATCTGTGATATTGAGTTTCTTCTCCCTCTAGCTGGTCATATAGGACTAGATCATCTTCAGGTAGTGTTAAGAGGATATCCTCAACAGTTTTTCCTTTAACAAACTCCCCAGAGGTAGGGAACAAAATGGGGCAACCACTCTTCAGAAGAGTGTCAAAATCATTCAGGAATCAAAATAGGCTGTCGGAGTTCACAGGTTCTTTAATATGCACAACTACTATCTCCCTTTTAGCTTAATAAGAGGTTGTGTATCCTTACAATTAAAGATAATTGCAGAGTGTAAAAACTGCATTGTGATTATCGAAACAAAGAATGAAGCTGGGTGACTACAAGACAAAGATTTCATCAACTGAGCACCTTGAGACACTGTAGCCTTCAAAATACAATTCCTCCCCTTTACAGCACTTTCTTTTTATAGAGTCCCCTGCTTTCTTTATTCCCAACAGAAATATGTTATTCAATGTCTTGACTGATTGGGCTTTCCTTAAAAGTTTTTAAGTCCCTATGAATCAATGTTACTTCTCTATATCATTTAAAAGCTGAATCTGTTTTAAAATCAGGAGTCACTGCCCTTTCGTTTTATTGTTTCCTTGGAAACCCTGTCAACAATGTCTTGCTAAATCTCATCTTGTTGAATAATTCCTGTATCTTCCACTTAAAATGACTCGAGCGATAGAGGAAGCTGGGCTTAGGGACTATGAAATAAAAACACAGGAGTTGTTTTTACCTCATCAGGCAGAGAACTTCAATTTTGAGGCACTGCATTAGGAAACAATGATTTTGGTCTTGTTTTGGGGGTTTTGTTTTGTTTTGCATATTGAATTGCTGCTACAGCTTGATAAACATCATATTGGATGCTTCTCCCTGAGATTTTATATAAAAATTTGCAGAACTTACATACTTAACTAAAAGAATGGGAAGGAAGGTGGAGGAAATTGTGAAGAAGGCAGTTTAATTTTTCTTTGACAAATAAAGAGGGTAACCCCTATCATAAGTTTATATGAACTTCTCAAAAGAAAAGTTAGATGCAGTTGCAGTGCCACAAGCCAAGAGCAGGTTCTCTTTTTTGAATGAAAAATGACTGTTCAGTAGAACAGCTTGGCAAGAAAGTAAATCTTAAAAAAATGTGGAGGAGGGTCATTCTTGAAACTGTGTTGGCTACTCATCGTTTACCCATAAGACATGATGAGCTTTGGTTACTGGAGAAGCATGCTGCAAGGTCTATCAAACTAAACACATTCAGTCAAGAAAGCAACAGAATTCAAGAAGTGGTAAGTAAGTAACCGAAAATAAAAATCTCCAAAGAAAGTTCATCTGGAAAAAATATTCACTGATAAGTAAACAAAATTCTGGGCAATATGCTAAACACCATCAGTTCCCAAGTGAATTAGTCATCTCAGTGTCCTATCCAACTTGTTGGTCAATGGTAACACTTCAAACTATTAAGCTGAGTTTGTGGAAATGCATATAAATTAGACACTGATTTGGGCTTAATTTATTCATTTTCTAAATAATATGCAAATTTGTGTAAACCTGGATTTTAAAATAAGATTTACAGGCTGTAAACCCTGCAATCTGACAATTTACATGTTAATGTGGTAATTCAATTCAACAAACATTTATTGAACTCCTAGCAAAGTACTGTGCTGCGTGTTACGGGAACATTACCTATGCCATTTAGGGAACATACAACTAAGAGGTGAGATAGGCAGAATAAAGTCTAATTTTGCTCCTGACATTATAACCACATTAGCAGCTAATGCAAAACAAGATAACAAATGCAACAACTAGCATTTTGCAGGTGTCTTTTTTCTTTATATTACAAATCTTTTAGTGTGGACATCCCTGTTACAACTCCGTTGTAGCGCTGGGGTTGGGAATTGAAAACAACTTATTATGCTTTCTTTCTTGCTTAAATTAGTAAATTTTCTCTACTCTGGGTCAGCTATATGTTATCCACTTTTGAATCAATCCCCTTTATGTAAAATTCTATTTGTTTTATATTTTAGGTTGCAGTTTTAACCGAGTTGATGAATTATATCTTGCTTTCACTGAATTTACCTTGGTATAGACTTCAACAGATAATACGTGAAGCTGAGATACAGTTTACTTTCATATAATGGGCATAGTAAGTACATTAAAAAGGATGGAACAACAGTGAAAAGAAGTCTAATCAAAAAAATACAAGGGGCACTTGGGTGGCTCAGTTGGTTGAGGATTAACTCTTGGTTTCAATTCAGATCATGATCTTGGAGTCCTGGAATTGAGCCCCACATGGGTTTCAGGCTTAGCACAGAGTCTGCCTAAGATTTTCTCTCTCCTGCTCTTTCCCTGACTCTCACTCTCTCTCTCTCTCTAAATAAAATCTTAAAAAAAGAAAAAAAAAAAAAGGCAAGCAAATAAAAACACAGCAATCAAGCTGTTAACACAATGAAAATTTTCTAATTGTGTAATCCATACATTTAGGGTAGCGCATTCACAGAAACTTCAAACACAGCACATTTTTTGCCCATTAATGAAGTATATAGACCCACCATATGTATACTATTTTCTTAGTCAGTTATATTATGCAAGCACTACAGAAAGAGAAGAAATCCGGGAACTGACACCATTTGACCTTCTGTCTTTGTGAGACATTCTTTTTGGTCCTTTTACATATGATAGCTTGGTTTTTAATTCTCAAAATCATTTTGCATGGCAGATGTAATTATTACACTATTTGTTTGAAGGAGACAACTGAAATTCAAAAGGTTAATGGTTTGCCTGGATTCACAAAAGTATTGAAGGTCAATACTTGAATGACAGATTTTTAAGATCTCAGAAAATAATCCTCTTTCTTTCTATCTGGCTGCCTTGATTATGATCAGAAAATCTAATAGACAACTGTGACTCTTTTATTTTAAATAGCCATGGGGAATTTCCCTTTTTTTTATTTGTTTCCTTTTATAATTATACTTTAAAATAATTATACTTTTATAATTATACTTTAAAAATTATACCCAAGATTATTTTTGGGTCACATACATCAAAGATCAAAATAAGACTTAAAAAAAAATGGTTATGTAGGGGCACCTGGGTGACTCAGTCGGTTAAGTGTCCGACTCTTGACTTCAGCTCAGTTCATGATCTCAAGGTTGTGAGACCCATGTCAGTGTCTACGCTGGGCATGAAGCCTCCTAATGATTCTCTCTCTCCCTATTCCTCTGCCCTTCCCACACCCCATCTTGTACATTCTTTAAAAAAAAAGAGAGAGAGAGAAATTGTTATACAATCTGATAGGGATGGTGAGGTAATTCTACTGAGGATAAGATTCTCACAGATAGGTTTAGGAAACAGTTCCCATTTATAAAAAAGCATTTATTGTGTCCCTTCTATATGATCTAGAATGTCATGGTTACTATAGGAGATTTAAAAAAAAAAAAAAAAACATGATTTGATCCAGCAAATATATATATTGAGCATCTAGTTTATTCAACACATTACCTAAGAGAAAGGGGAGAGTCTTGAATCAGGGAGAATTTAAAAAGAAGAAAAAGACCTAGGGCTTTTGTTTAAGAAGTGTGTAATCTGGTTATAGATACACAACTAACACATGTGAAGCAATTCAAGGAAAATGTAGTCTTACTACCATTTGAGGTTGAGGTCCAAAAAGCCAAGCAATCTTTTGAGGTTAATTGAAATTCAGGAGAAAAAAAAAAAAAACATACACACACACACTCACACACACACATACACACACACACACACACATACACACCCCCTCTGGTAACACAAAGACTATTTGAAACATTCAATCAACCTTAATTTGAAGGTGGAAATAGGTTGATATTCATATTCATGCATTTATAAAGTGTAGTTTTTAAGAGCAATATGAAATCTGTATATCAAAGTCAATTTTAGATGAGTGCAGATAACTGGAGTGGACAAAATTCAATTAGATCTTCTTTTAGAGGAAAGCTATAACATTTTCTAATGTATTTTTGAACTATATCATATGGTTTATTTAATAGTGAAAATGTATACCAATTGAATCACAGAGCTCCTGGTCCACCATGGTACATACTTTGAGATGTTTTCCAAAAGTGGTAATCGGTTTCTCCCAATAATATTTGTCTAGATTGTTCACACAAACTAGAATATTTGCAGTTTCATTGGAATATAAAAGTAGAGAAAGGAAGCAGCAGAAATGCAAAGCCATGGTCATGAAAACAAAATCACACAACTCTGTCAAAGGAATCACAAAGTTTTGGACTCATTAAGCTGATGTTCTTTGGCTCTCCTAAGTACCTATATTAACATTCTCATAGATATATTCATTAGTTTAATCTGTATTTAAGTAAAGGTGATTTTTCCTTGCAGAATCATCATGAGCACCAACTTTTCTTATTTTTTGAGATATCACAGCTTCTCTTTATTAAATATTAAACATTAAAAGAAACTTAGGATTAACGAACTATCTTGGGTATATTTAAATGCATAAACTGCTTGGGTGGGCAAGTCCGCAAATGTTGGGATGTCACAACTAGCACAGTGTACTCCATCGCCCATTCTAGAACATAAATTGTGATTCATGACATTGAAATCCACGTCTTTAAATTTTTCATGTGTCTTAGCTCCTTTTAACCTCTACCTACCTACTCTAATGATGTGTGTTATCATTTATATACATTTACATCAACTTTTACTGAGGCCACATAAAAATACTCTTCCGTTGTGCTAGAAACAAAACCACTACAATAAGAATTGATGAGTATAATGGTTCAGACAGAAAAACAAAAACAAAAATCAACCTTGATATATAGCTCTCTTTATCAAACTCAATAGGAGGTGCAATTTTCAGCTGTTAAATTCTAAAATTTTGGGTTGACGGCCCTAAACCTGCCATCAGGTAATTTTTTTTTTTTAATCTCCACAATGTGGCTAGAAAAAGACATAAATGTGTATTTGTGACTAAGATAGAGTACTCCTGAGAGATTTCCCAGGTAGCTCTCTCTAAGGAGAAGGTTAAGAAAACATTCTACATTGCCTCTCAGTTTGTGAATGTTCTTGTTTTAAAAACATGGCTGGACTTATTTCACTCAGCATAATCTCCTCTAGTCCCAGAGAAAGTCCATTATCATATGGTTTCACCTACTTGTCCAACATAAGGAATAACACGGAGGACATTAGGAGAAAGAAAGGAAAAGTAAAGGAGGGGGGAACCTGAAAGGGAGATGAAATATGAGAGACTGTGGACTCCCAGAAACAAACGGACGGTTTTAGAGGGGAGGGGAGTGGGGGATGGGTGAGCCTGGTGGTAGGTATTAAGGAGGGCATGATTGCATGGAGCACTGGGTGTTTGTATAACAACTGATGATGCACTGTATAGTGACTAACATAACACAATAAAAAAACATAAATTTAAAACAAACAAACAAACAAACAAACATGGCTGGACCCCTAGCTTTGCATTTAGAGCAGATGCAAGGTGTTATTTTTCTCCCAAGATAAGTGATATAAATGGCCTCTGAAGTACAATTTACACTTATAAAGGAATCTTGGGGTACTTAGATTATTAATTCTGTGTCAGATAATAGTGTTTTAACAACAGACTTCATGGAGGAACAAAATTATTCAAGCTTGAGCATTAGTCAGATACAAATCTCAACCCAGCTCTGCCACTTACCAGTTAAGTAATTCTCACATTTTTGAGGCTCAGTGTTTTCATTTCAGAAAAAGGGATGGGAAAAACTGCCCATTTGATTTTCATGATAATTAAGTAAGGTAATTGAGAACTACCACATTCCATAATTGAGTCACCATTTATATAACTTTCAGGGCTCCTTGGCAGTGTGAAAGAGAGTAGTAGGCTTGAGTATCAAGGGCAAAGCCCTCACCACAGGGTTACACACAAAGTAGATATTTAGTATTTACATTATTCAATACCATTGCAACAACAAAAACAGTGTGGGTTTGACATATTTTGCATATCAAAACTCTGTTTACTGAACATAGCAACAATGTGTTGGTGCCTGCTTTGGATTCCACATGCCTAGGACAATGCCTGGCTCATAGAAATAACTCAGTATCAGTATGCTGAATACATAAAGATCACATTAATCTTGTATGATTGGTAGATCAGGAGCCCTTTGAAAAGTTTTATCCCTCAGTAAGAATTCCCAATAAACTCATACATAAGGACAAGTGAAATCTGAGACACGGCTCTTTAGTACCACAAAGCGAAATAAGCTTTTGTGAATTTTTATATTGAGAATGTGTGTGTTAAGGGTATATACATAGCATTACTAAGTAATGCTGGGGTGTGTGTGTGTGTGTGTGTGTGTGTGTTCTGCATTTAAAAAGAGACTAGGAAAAAAGAGAGAGAGAGAGACTAGGATGCCTGGCAAATAATACAAATGGTCCCTCACTTAGTTTGACTTAATGATTTTTCGACTTTACAATGGCTCACAAGTGGTAACACATTCAGTAAAAACCATACTTTGAATTTTGAATTTGTGTCTTTTTCCAGAATGGTGGTATACGATATGATCCTGTCTCATGACGCGGAACAGGACCAGTAGTCACAACTCCCAGTCAGGAGGTAATCATGAGAGTCCACAATAGATACACTAACAACCATTCTGTCCCCACGTTCTGTTTTTCATTTTCCATAGAGAATCTCATAAGTTACATGAGATATGCAATAATTTTTCATCATATGGCTGTGTGTTCAATGATTTCACCCAACTGTAGGCTAATGTAAGTGTTTTCAGCATGTTTAAGGTAGGCGAGGCTAATCTACAATGTTCAGTGGGTAAGGTTTATTAAACTCATTTACAATTCATGATATTTTCAACTTAGAAAAATAAGGGTTTATTGGGACCTAGCCTCATCTTAAGCCAAAAAAGATCTGTACATAATGCTAGCATTAAGGCACAGATGTACTTAAATCTCAGCAAACATTCAAATGAAGAAATAAAATCTAATTTGTGAAGTTAACAATGCAGCCGATTTTCTACTTTGTGGGGACATGTACACCAGTGATACTGTCCAGAACTGTCTGTATCAGTTTTTCTGGTCCCCTTACTTCCTGAACATCTGCTAGACACATGATGTTCCCTTAAAGCAGCCTCGCTTGAAGATAGTATCCCTCCCTACAGATCCATTCCTGCGTGAATCTTGACTCCTAAACTCGCATTTACTGCTTCCATTGACTTTTTAAATGTGAAGAAGAGATTGGCTTTAACAGATTGGCCATTAACACTGTCAGAAAATCTTTGAGCATGACAGGGAAACTGAGCTTCAGAGAAATGAAGTGGCTTCCCCGAATGGTCTACAGCAGTAGAGGGAGCTAAGCTGGGACCACTGGGCAGCGCTCTTCCTCATGCAGACCCCCACCTTGTATAATTCCCCCCTGAATGGTGAGTTTAAACCCAAGAAGGAACGGCTTGTCTTCAGCAGCAATATCCCTCCTCATTAACTAAATTACTTTCATTAGACCAGTGTACTTAAAATACTCAGCAATATCAAAGTAGTATCAAAGAAAAGTGGGAAATTGATTGTCTTTTTACTGTATCTGTGTGTCTCTCACAATCCATGTCTATAATAAAAATGATAACTAGCTCCAGCTGCTTTTGGGTATGTTTCTGAATCCTAGTACTGTAACTTCATTAAAATTTAGGATTCTTGAACTTAGTCATTAAGTCATGAGCCCACAAAGAGGGAAGAGCCTGTCCCCTTGTGTTCACTTTTTCCAAGTTGCTCATCAATATCAGGTGCAGAAATGTGCAGTCAGAAAGAGCCAAACAACCAAATTCCAGCTTTATAAGCCTCTGGGATCTTACAGATTCGGGTCCCAGTCTCTAGCCTTTAAACTTGAGCAGGTAAATCTTGGTGGAGCCTTAGTTTCTTTCTCTCTGAAATTAAGGCAACCACAGCTCTTTACTCATAGAGTTACTGGACGGATTAATAACTTATAAGATTATATAAAGGATGTGGCCCTTTCATATGCTGCAAGTTCAGTTTAAATGTTAGCCCCCTTGACCAAAATTTCTTCCCTGATTACCTTACTTAAACTGGTCTCCTCACTACTCTTTTTAACCTATCATCCTGCTTATGTTCTTTATAACATAATCGGTGATTACTGATTTTGTTCTTTTGGTCATTATTGTCTGTCTCTCCCACAAATCTGTAAACTCTGTGAGGTCTGGGTCTGTCTGTAGTCACAAAACCAAGCACAATGCTGGGATAACCCTTCACATGAAATAAATCTTAACCAATGAATAGTGCGGGGTAATCAATTAATACATGCTTATCATCCTAATAATCAGTTTTATTATATAAGTATCTACATGTTTAATGTGTTATCGTTCACAATGACGGCCATTAATTTACTTCAGACAACTTGGGATTTTAAGACTTACATTTTCACAAAACAGAAAAAACTAGGAAAAAAATATTGTTAGACTAAGAATTGGATAATTGATTAGGAAAAGAGGGCCACATTACTAAAAATCGCATATAATCCATCTCTTCAGTGCTTGAAATCTGTTCACAATCTTCCTGCTAAGGTCTCCTCTGCCACTGCTTAACTGACCTCTAATGACAGGAAGGTCACAATCTCATGATGTAGTTCCATCCATTTTTTTTTCTTAAGATAGGACATATCATATTTTTTAAAATTTTTTAAATTTTTTATTTTTTAAGAATTTCTTTTCAGTGTTCCAGAATTTATTGTTTATGCACCACACCCAGTTTTAAAGTGCTCAGATTATTCTCAGATTATTAGGAAATCTTTTCTTGTGTTGAACAGAAATCAGTATCCTGGAAGCAAGAATTCACTGGAACCACTTCAACCCCCCAGAAAGCATGTACATTTCTAATTATCATTCCTATATTAGCCCCTTATCAAAATAAAGACACCTTTCAAATACTCCTTAATTTTTCTCTTCTCGAGGTTAATTAACTCCACCTCAGTCAATTTAATCACACATCCATATTTGTAGCCATATTTGTCAAACATATTCAGCAGATATGGTGACACGTTCAGAATCATAACACACTGAAGATAAGAAATGAACCCATTTTATTTCTATAATTATTTATGGGGCCAAAAAGGACTTTCACGTTCCTAACGAGATAGCATCTTGGTTGCACATTCCTTTAGGCATTTGTTTATGGGGCCTCAGCTAGAAAATATTTCTGGACTGAGCATAATAAATTTTCTATACTTTCCTCGTGAAGAAGGCATGCAATTATTTTCCCCAGGCTGATAGGGTAAACCATATTTATGATTTTCCAAGTATGAGTGGCTAGTCTCACGTTTTCTTCTAATAGAAAACTCTCATGATTCTATTCATTCATTTATCTCAGCACATGGATCTCATGCTTAGACCTTTGTGGTAGGCAGAATAATGTGTCCCCTCCCCAAAGTGTCCATGTCCTAATTTCCAGAACCGTGAATATATTATTTTATATGACAAAAGGTGCTTTGCAGATACGATTAAAGTTAAGGATTTTGAGCTGAGGAGATTATCCTGGATTATCCAGATAGGCCCAAACTAATAAAATAAGTCCCTAAAAGTAGAGTTGAGAGAAGAATAGGTTGGAGAGATTCGAACTGTGAAGAGGACAAACCTCTGCCTTTGCTGGCTTTGAAGATAGAGACAGCCATGAACTAAGGAATGTAAATGGCCTATAGAAGCTGAGAGTGACCCTCAGCTGACAGGCAGCAAACAAAACAGGGATCCCAGCCCTACAATTTTGAGCAACTGAATTTTAATTAGCAAAGAAATGGTCCCTCCAGGAGGACACGTACTTCCTAACACTCTGACTTTAGGTCAGGGAGACTTGTGCTAGATTTCAATCACCCTGAATTGTAAGATATCAACTTGGTTATTTTAAGCCACTAAGTTTGTGTTAATTTATTACATTGGCAATGAAAAAACTAATACACTCTGGACCTCCTAAATTAGTACCAATTGTCTGAGGGGGAAATAGTTTGATAAATTATAGATCCTTTATAAGCCAGAATTGCATTTTTGGAGTCCTCTATTTTGTGTTATTCCATGCAAACCTACCATAAACTTACTCTTTCATGTTTGCTAAAGACAAATGGTGTAACATTTTCTTAAGTACAACAAATTCGAAGTTTAGTCTTGGTTACCAGATACTTTGCAGACTGGTTCTGTATATGACAAAGTAACTTATTCTTGATTTTAGAGAGAAAAGCTAGATATGTATGATTTATACCTTAAGAACAGGAAAAACCTCTTTTGTTTCTCTCCATCTCCTTTTGTTCCTTTCTTTCCTTCCCTTCCTTTTCTTCCCACACCCAACACTACATCATCAAGTTTTCAGATTTTTGGAATAGAGATAGTGAATATCATTTTAATGAAAACTTATTGTACTATATGCAGAGAATGTATTTGCCTCCCGGAAGGTGACTGGCTTTCCTCATCTGTCTTAACACTGAGTAAGCTATTTCTTCAACCACAGCTACTATTTTGTAGAGTTGTGTGATCTGTGTTCACAACTCATGCAAATATGTCCGCAGCAGAGGGAGAGGGACGTTGCTAACTGAAAATGAAAGTCCTCAATCTGGTGAATCTTTACTGCTGCTGCCGTAGGATAGTTCTTGGCAGTTCATTAATTCTTAAGATAATTCAATTTCATCAATTCAATTTCTCAAGTTCATTAATTTCCAGAGCAAAAGGACATTGCCCTCCTGGAGATCTGAGTCTGGTACCCTCAAAAATAAAGGAGTGGTGAGTACGAGAATGTGGCAACCATTAATAGTAGTCACTCAATATTTCTAGATTTTTTCCTGCAGACATACCCCGGAATTGTACTTTCCCATCCCTTTAAGTTAATATGGCCACATGCTTGGTTTTGTTCCATAACACATGAGGAGAAGGAATGCATGCCACTTTGGGGAGGAACAGTTGAGAGTTGGTGTGCAATTCTCACGTTCCTGTTTATCTTTCCTCAGCAACCAAGAAAGCATAGAAATAAAACTTCCCTCAGCCTGCCGCCATGAATCAGAACAACACTGAACAGCAGAGATCAACCATGGACCTACAGTATAAGTTAAAAACATAATAAGCCTTTGTTATTCTAGCCACAGCTAGGTTAACGTTGTTTTTACCAAACCTTCTAGTCAGATTCTTAAAGAACTTGATACCTAAAAGTAGAACATTACCATATCAAGACCCAAAATGTATGACCTTGGCTTACCAGATCAAAAGAGTGAACAAATTATTAAAGTGAGAAAACGATAGGCTGTCTTATGTACTGGCAAAGCATTTAGTGAAGATGTCACTTCTTCTAAGTTGGGAATCACTCCAGAGAAATAATAAACGTGTATCTTTAGGGCAAAATTAGAATATAGAATGTTAATCTTTTGTGTTGTCTGTGTTTGGCAGAGCATCAGGAAAAAGGACAAAAAAAAAAAAAAAAGAGGGGAGCTCAAAAAATAATTAAAATAATTAACCAGTGTATAATTAGTAATTAAAGAGAATAAAGACAGCCCATAGATTTAGGGACTTGCAGCATAAAATATAAAGCAATACCTTCTGGGGCAAAGTCCACTAAAACTCACGGTGGAGTCATCAAAAGTGTGACCACCACACCCATTGTTAAAAGCCCCAAAGGGATTAAAGTGTCTCAGAGTAAGGATCCAGCTGTCCTGTAATTCATTACGATTAGACATATTTGCTATGGAACCACAGATTGGAGGGAGTGGTTCTCCTGATGAAACCTAAAAGGACCTCCTTGGGTGCCCATCACTCAGCCTAGAAAGAGAAAGAAGCAATTGGAGTCAGAAACCAAAGAAAACAAGAAAAAGCTAGGAGATACAAAATAGAGAGTACCGCTAGCGCAGCTGACAGCACATGGAAGCTACCAGAGTCAGACAGGTAAGGAGCCAACTACGTTTTTGAGAAAAAGACTCTAAATACTTAATATTTTAAAAAAGACTCTTGGGCAGAAGGTGAGTTTAAAAAGCTGCTCACCTCTCCCAGAAGAGCATGCTCTCTCAGGTGCATTGGAGATGTGACCACGGAGGAGAAGGAGGGGGAAGAGGGGGAGGAGGAGGAGATGAGGACGACGATGACCAAGACTACCCCCCCCAAAAAAAAAGGATAAACCAAAAGAATTTGGACTGGGAATCCATAAACAGAGCAGCCAATCATTCCAACTGAGCAGAATTATACCAAATCAGAAAACCTATGGAAGCCTCGGGAAGTGTTTATTCCCATCAGCACTTGATCATTACCTTTCAGCTGTAAGAGGAACACATAATTTCCTCTTTGATGCATACAAATCTCCAGGCCAAGAAGTTCCACGGCCAGACTCATTTAAAAAACTATAGGGTCTCTCTCAGCATCCAAGACTAAGCTGGACATGGCAACTGGTTGCCTTCTCTGAGTTTTCTCTTTTAGAAGGAGTAAATGTGCTTCTGCATGGGAGTAAGTGTCTGTACCCATCAGGGTTCTTCTGAGAAACCAAACCAATAGGGTGTGTGCGTGTGTATGTGTGTGTGTGTGTGTGTGTGTGTGTATGTGTGTGTGTGTGTTGGGCCACATAAATTTTATCCCTCTCTGTATTAACCTTAGTACTTTATCTGCCTGAAGATTTCACGGCCTCTTAGAAGCTGGAATAATGCCTGTGGATATTATCTTTCACCTATTCAAAAATGATCTCTTTTAAATGAAGAAATTGCTCTGCTGTACATATATGTGTGTTGAGAATAAGAGAGAGAGAGAGAGAGAGAGAGAGAAAAGGAGCAGACTAGAAAGTCAAGATTTTCAGTTCCAGTACAAAAATAGACTGGAGTCAGAATTCCTTCCTGCTCAGGGGAAGTCAGTCCTTGTTCTATTAAGGGTTTGACTGGTTTGAGGCACCAGGGTAGGTCAACTGGTTAAGAGTCAGACTCTTGATTTTGGCTCAAGTCATGGTCTCAGGGTCCTGAGGTCAAGCCTGCAGTGGGCTTCCCACTTACCATGGAGTCAGCTTGGGATTCTCTCTCTCCATCTCCCTTTGTCCCTCCCACTCCTCACTCATGTTCGTTCTGTTTCTCGCTCTCTCTCAAAATAAATAAATAAATAAATAAATAAATAAATAAATAAAATCAATCTTAAAAAGAAGATGGCTTTGACTGTTTGGATGTGGCCTGTCCACATTGTGGAAGGTAACAGGCTTTATTTAATGTACACAGATTTAAATGTCAATTTCATCCAAAAGTTACCTTCATAGACACATGAATAATATTTGATCAACTATCTAGGTATTACAGTCCTGTCCAGATGATACGTAAAATTAACCATCAGAGTCATCTAAGTGTTTGTGGATGAGAGGGAGATACCGACCACAACTCTGTAGCTTTTTTTTTTTTTTTCTCCTGTGCATTGTCTTCACATCTCCATCTCTGATCTGCTTCTCCTGCCATCCTCTTTCACTTATACGTATGCTGGCAATTTCTTTGGGCCCACCCAAATGTACTTTCCCACCCTCTAGTCTCCATGAAGTTTCACAACACTCAAGAAATTTAATGGCTTCCTTTGACCAGAGAAATATGAGCAGACGTCACTTCTGGTTGGAATTTTAATAAGCCAAAACAAAACCCTGTAACTCTTGGCTCCTTAGCCTTGGTAAGTATAAGTGGTCTAGGGAGTATGAACTACCTAGAGGGCCCTCTGCCAACTCTCAACTGCTGCCCACTATGCACAACAGGGAACCTTCCCTGTTTTAAGCTACTGATGTCACTGGGTTGGTTCAGAATATAATCTAGCTGATTTTGCCAGAAAAAAATGTATAACAAGAGGAAAGTAAGGAAGAGATGTTATAGGAAATAAGTAGAGCATAGAGTTTAGGTCTGAACAAAGTGATATTGAATCCTGAGACTATTTCTTCCTAGTTGTGTTACCATGTTAAAAATTATTCAATCTCTCTGATCATCCTTTTTTAACATCAGCAAACTGAAGATACTTATGCATTTATTGAACTTCTACTATACGCCAGGCATTATTCTAGGCATTATTCCAGAAGAATACAGATGGATAAAACGGACGCTGAATATTTCCAAGTCCTTTGACAATAGAAAATAGAAGTAAATTCTTACTCCACATTCTAAAACACTGTAGATAGTCAATACATGTTTCTGATTTCCTTTAACCACTTACTTTAAAGTAGAAGGATCCCAGCCTTTACTGTTAACGGTGCTGATACCACCTGCTAACAGGTGGTTAAAAAAAGAAAGTCAGAGTCTAACTTGTTTTTCCTTTAATCAACATAAATGCCAAGAACCAGTCAGACTAGAGTTTTGCTAAATTGCATGTTTGCTTTGGCATTCGGTACAAATGCCAAATTCATCACAAGTCTCCAGGGGAAGAGATTACTTTCCAGCAGGCACTGATGCTTACTGGGGAGAATACCTCCTTGGCTGCTTCCCTATGACCTCTATATTGTACATTATGTTCTCTCCTCTTCCTTTGTCCTCAGTAAACATGACCCAGATAAGAACATAAATGGGCAACTAATAAAGGGACAACTAAAAAAGACAAGACATGTGTGAAAAATATGAATGCTTATTCATGGTAAAGAAAAAAATCAAAATAATAGAACAGAACAGCATTTCCACCTACTATAGACTGAATGTTGGTGTCTCCCTCCCCCAAAATTCCCTTGAAATCAAATTTCCAATGTGATGGTATTTGGAAGTGGGGCTTTTGGGACATGGTTAAGTCAGGAGCATGAAACCCCTATGGTGGGATTAGGGTCCTTAAAAGAGCCTGCACTTTTAAGGTTCCTGGCACTTCAAACAATGTAAAGACCCAGCAAGAAGACAGATGTCTACAGACCAGGAGGGGGCTGTTCACCAGACACCAAATCTGTCAGCTCCTTGATCTTGGACTTCATAGCTTCCAGAGCTGTGAGAAATACATGTTTGTTGTTTAAGCCATACCATCTATGGCCTTTTGTTATAGCAGCCCAAATGGACAAAGACAGTATTCATCAAATTAGTTAATATTTATCCCTGAGTCACTCCCCTCATTGTTGATTTAAAAACTTTCTAGATTTTGCAAGGATGTAAAATACTCAAATTATGTGTGTTACTCCAGTATTTTATTTGGGGTAATTGATTCAACTAAAATAGTAAAGGATAGCACCCAAAGTGATGAGCATGTTTATTCCAGCTCTGTTTCTAATAATATAAATTTGGATACAATATGCTTTTAACACTAGAGTCTCTGTGAAATAAATCAAGATAGATTTCTACAAAGAAATACCATAGAAACTTTATAAAAATCTTGCACACATACCTATTAAAAAGAAAACAAAATCAAAGGGGAGACAAAGCATGAGAAACTGTGGACTTAGAAACAAACTGAGGATTTTGGAGGGGAGAAGGGTGGGGGGTTCGGTGATCCTGGCGGTGGGTATTAAGGATGGCATGTATTGCATGGAGCACTGGGTGTGCTGCATATACAATGAAGCTTGGAACACTGAAAAGAAATAAAATAAAATAAAATGGGAAAAGAGAAAACATATTTACAATAAATTATTGAATAAAAAGTCATTGCAAATATATATATTTTTTAAATAGGAATGTGACTACATAAAACACCCAGATGAACAGGCATCAGTGATAATGGATTTATGTAATGTTAGCAAGGGAATATCCTGAGTGTTAAGGACAATAAGTGCTTTTTTTTTTAATGAAATATTCTGATATTTCTTAAATGAATGTGCATTGCTGTTGCACTTAAAAAAAATCAATAAATAAAGTAAGCCACAGCAGGCAATGACAACTAAAGAATATCATCAAACATCAGGTCCTTGCCAGAGCTGAGAAAATGTGTATTTGCTGATAGCTGATCGAATCTGCACTACCAATAAAGACCACAGAGTGCTTTGTTTTGTTTTTCTTTTAAGTTGCCGAGAAAGGCATCTCATATACAAAGAAATGTTAGGTTCTACCAGGAGTATCAAGAACACAAAATATATATGTCAATTCTGTACATAGTAAATTAGAAATGAAAAGAATTCCAGCCCTTTTCTCCTTGGAATCACTCATTAGCTGAGTGATTTTTCCTAACGTGTTATTAAAGGCTCTTAAGGCAGTCAAAAATGGATTAATAGCAAAGGGCATATTGATTAAAATGTAATTTCTATTATAACTAAATGATGATTTTGCTTGCCAGTGGGAAGTACTCAGAGACATCCTTTTGACATTTATAGATAGATAGATAGTTTACTCTGGTCTTCCAGACAGAACCTGAGTTTCCCTGAATTACCGGGAGGAGAGGTATGTATGTTAGGTTACTTTTTTTTTTTTTTTTAGAGAAAGATGTTCTTTCAGAGAGAGGGAAATCTTTTCATTTATTTTTAATACTTCTTTCTGAGGAATCAAGGTAAATACTTCTTTTCTTTGTAAGTAGACCTAAAACATACATGACTTTAAACATTTAGAAGTTAAAAGAGAAATGCACTAAAAAAATTTTGTAAGCCCTGTAACTCGAGTAGTGAAATTAATGACTTTCCCTTTTTAGTTCATTACCTAAGTTTTATGGCTTTTTTGTAGCAATTTTTATGGTTTAAAACAGGAAGGACTTCATTTCCAAAATAGACGGCATGTGAGTGATGAGGTTTAATCTTTCAGTATTCACTGCCACATCTGACCTCACACAGACACACACACACACACACGTGTGTAACACACACACACACACACACACACACACACCCCTCTGTCTGGTAAACTCAGAAACTGAGATATTAAAATATCATGAACCTCTTGTTATTTTATGTAGAATATAAAATAAAAACATGCTGAAAACTAAACTTTTGCACTATTGTTAAGATGTGCTGCAGCTTAAAAACTGGAAAATTTTGAAAGCAACATGTGCATCTTAAAACTTGTGGAATTTACTAATTCATGATATGGAAGTGGGTGCTTATCAGTGAATGTCATTATAATGGAAATGTCTATTTTTTTTAAATTGCACTAAATAGCTCTTTTACTAAATAAAAGCTCTTATTGAACACTTATTCTGTGACAAATAGTTTTCTTAAATATATCCAAAATTAATTATTATAAAACTATATAGTAATTGAGAAAAATCTCTGGCCTATGGATGCAAATACGTTTATACACTGAGATTAAAACTATATTAAAAATGATGTCAATGTATAAAAATTAAAATAGTTCTTAGGTTAGAGTTATAAACTTTTTTTTCGCTCAATTTCTCAAACTCTCTACAGTAGGTCTACAATCTCTTTTATGATTTCAAAGCAGCAAGTAAATTTCAAACACTCAAATGTTGTGGAAATATTTTGGTTGGTGATTAGATGTGGAACTAAGTTTAATATTAAGAACTGCCTCTTTCCTTTAACACAGACTTTAAAAAATGTTCAGAGGGTAATTTGTGTACTTGAATGAAAAGACATTATTTCTCATTTGAATTCTTCTTAGCTGGAAAAGATCCAATTCTGTTGCTTTGAGATATCTCCTCTTTAAAAATAAACAAACAGAAGATAAAAAGCAAAACATTAAAAAAAAATCTCTAACTTGTTGAATGTGAACAAATCAAGATAGCTGACTTCCAGTTTTTTTTTTTGTTTTTGTTTTTTTGTTTTTGTAAATAGGGGCCCCCATACCACCAAACAGATGGCTTTATCAAGGCCTAAAAGAGCTCAACTACTGGCCATATCAGTCAATTACCTTCTAACATCTTCTAAAAGGAAAAACTAAATGGATGAAAGCTTGATTTATAGCCCTGGTAAGTTCAGTAGAAATTCTATGCTATCCCCCCACTGGGGGGAAAAAAAGTACACAGGAACTGGTACCACCTTCCAGTAACTCAATTCCAGAATGTGTTTTAGGGACCAATCTCAATGTATAGAATGAAATGACAAACATAGTCTAGGTAATATTTTTCATATTTTCCAAGACTTCTTTTTATATTAACATGTAATCCAAGCCTATTATCTAAATATTTACATTTAATTTGTTCCTCACTACTCTTAGTGGTCAATTTTGCAGACTTCTAGTTAATACGATAGTGATTAAAGAATCACAAAGAGAGACATATAACACAGGAAATATCTGGCACGTTCAGATGAAGGTAATTCATGAAAATTTAAGTTTAAGGGAGCTATTTGCAGGACAGTACCTAGGATATAGAGGAACTGGGGTGCAGGGGTCTGAGGTAGTAAGACAAAAGGACCTACTCCCCCTAGGTCAGAAGGGAGTAGGTGGGACAGCTGTTCATGGAAACAGTGTCTGCATGTCTCACTCATGGAAGGTAGCTTTGATGGAAACAGACCTGTGGCTGAAGGACCTGGCCAATATTAGATAAACATGTGGAAAGGGATCCTATGGAGTGAGTACCCTGATCTCACTTTTCCTTTTTATTATCTCTTGCTGGTGCTCTTCTTTGGCCAAAGAGGGGACTAGCGCCCTTTGATCAAGCATCTACAAGTCAGCCTCCAGAGTAGAAGGCAGCATAAAGGGAAAAAAAAAAAAAAAAAAAGACTATCCAACTGAACAACTGAACATCTGAACTCAGAGAGGACATTGGGGTTCCTCCAGATTAGTGTCTGTGATATATCCTATACATACAGGGTTGTGGCAATTAGCCTAATGCATGTGCCAAGTAGTTACAGAAGAGGTATAGACCATAAAGTCATTCAAGTCACTAAATTAGAAATGGACGAACCTCCCACATTAAGTCTTTATGGATTCCCCTTAATTGTAAATGATTCTAGATTTTTTTAAAGATTTTATTTATTTATTTGACAGAGAGAGAGAGAGATCAGAAGCAGGCAGAGAAGCAGGCAGAGAGAGAGGAGGAAGCAGGCTCCCTGCTGAGCAGAGAGCTCAATGCGGGACCCTGAGATCATGACCTGAACCGAAGGCAGAGGCTTAACCCACTGAGCCACCCAGTACCCCTGATTCTAGATTTTTAAAATGCTTTTGCTTTGGGAATTATTTAGATTTTGCAGACCCCCCTATGATAAATAGTGATCCTACAAGTGAGCAGGACACAAGCAATAGAATTCAAATTTTAAGTCTGCACATGGACCACTTTCTGCTGCAGGAAAAACAAATTAAATCTACCATATTTTTCTTAAATAAATGATTTCTCTTTACATAAAATTACAGCTAATGAGAAAACAGAGAAGTTAATTAAACAATAAATTATTTAGCCCACAAGCCACCAGACAATCACTTTGGTTTTGCCTGATCTCTTTCCAGAGACTCCTAAGGTGTCCTAAGGCCTGAGTAAGGTGCATGGTGGAGAAAACTTCATCCATGGGTTTCAGGGCATGCGGCCCGTAGGTAAGACTGGAAATAGTGTTTCAAAAAGGAGTCTCAGAAGATTGGGCCCGGACAATTATAATCCATATGAGTTAGAGGAAGAAGAGAAGCAAATAGGAGAAAACATAGAAACCTATTTTTGGAAAGGCAAACAGGAAAACAGAGAGAGGATGAGTGTGGACTAACTCCTGAGTCTGTTTAGGTGCCTAACACAGTTTCCTAAGGATTTTCTATCTCGTGGGCACTTACTGGGTGCATTTAAAGGGCCCAGAAAATGATTTTATGATTTTACTATCTTAGAAATGATGTAATCAATGGTTTTTCTTTCATCAAGTGGTCACAACCACATTTTTATGCATGTATGTGTGTGTCTATATGGGTATGACTTACACATAGATAATTCTAATTCTTTAAATGCACGGATCATAAATACAAAGCCCATATATCCTGATTCATTCAGCATAGTATTTTTTTTTAAATTCTTATTTTAATGATTTGAATTTTCTTTAACAGTATTAGATCACTTTTATTTCAGATAATATAGTTTTGCCTGCAAATAACAAAAAAAAACCTTAGATGAGGTGGGTTAACTATTTCAAATAACAAAAAGATTAGACTTTATGTTTCCAAGGTTAATTAAATCATTAAGTCTCCAATGCCAAGACTCTTGGTTATATTCTCAGAGATACTTTTGTCTTTGTCTTTATGGTCATAGGATGGCTGCTATGGTGCCAAACATCATCTCTTCATTTGACAATATCCAAGGGCAGAAAAGAAATGGGGAGGGTATTTCTCCCTACATGCATGTATTTTTATCAGAAAGAAAAATCTTTCCCAGAATTCGCCAGCAAACATTCTCTTCTAACTCATGAGTCAGAGCTGGGTCACTTACCCCATTCTCACACTTGAATCAATCACGGAGAAGCACAAAATTAAAAGGTAACGCGTAGGAGGCACTGTTGGTTGTCTATAAAATAGCCACTTGCCCTGTCCTTTCCTGTTAACAGATTCTGATTTTGTTCAGGAATTCAAGTGGATGTCAAAGTGCTCAGCATAGGTAGATTCCTTCTTGGGCTCCGTGGCTGAATGATGGGTAGACTAAACAAGGCAGGGTAGTCCTTTGCTCATGGTTTTTAAAAGGCTTTCCTATTTCATGTTCCTCTTTTTATTTCTGGGACAAAATATTTTATCAATATTTTATCAAAGGCAATACTAATGTGGTCAGTGTAATGTTAAAAGATCTTTTAAGGTGTGAAGTATTAATTCAATTCATTAATAATTATTGACAGGCAAGCCTTTTGTTAAGAGATGGGAGAGCTAAAGAAATAACCAGATTGTTGTCCTGAACTCCTCAGATGCTGAGGAAGTGATGAGGCATATATAGTTAACAAGAATTAAGACAGATTATGGTATGGTGTATAAGAGAAGTATTTGCAGTATAACCGTGGTTTGAATGACAGAGAAGGGAACTATGGTGGTGAGAGTAATTTAAGCAGTGCTTGAAGCAAAATTTTAACACTCAGGTAGAGAGTGGGAAGTGAAAGGGTAGCTAAAATTAACACATTTAATCATTGAGCCCTTACCAGCTTAGATATTGTGCCAGATACTGAAAATATACTGCACAGCACAATAAAAAGAAACCCTTCTCTTGTGGAGTTTACCATGACTTGGCAAAGAACAATGACAGTTCTATAAAGAAGTTTGAATGGCTAAAAGCAGCTAAGTTGGGGGGAAAAAACTGAGAACAGTGAGACGAAAGAGGTTTGTTTTCATTTGCTTAGTTGCATTTTTCCATGATAAGGGCAACAAATGTATGTTTGTTTTTTGTCTATGTGGAAGGAACCAGGAAAATGGAGAGATGCAAATTGGGGAGGAATAGCTAATTTAATAAAGTTGGTAAAAAATATAAAGTTTTAGGATTAAAATCTAATCTAAGAGGTTATTTTGGGAAATAAGAAATACACTAGAGATAGAAACAGAGATATTTTAAGGTCCAATGAAGAAATATTTAGTGATGTTCACATCAGATAGTCTTATCTTTTCTAGAAAGCAGGAGGCTTTTTTATCTGAGACTGAGCAACTCTGGGAAAGATAGGAGCCCAAGAAGCACAGATATTTTGAACAACCAGGAAAGTGTAGGAATACTTTAAGTGGTCAGATCCCACCAGGGACCAGGCATGGTCAGGCAACATGGAAATGTTGAGTGACTATGATGTGTCAGCAAATAGGCAGGGTCCTTGCCTGCTTGGGGCATTTGATCTAATGAAGGATCCATAAAATATTCCAATAATGACATAAGTAAATATTACCTGGCGACTGGCTTAAGTATAACAGGGGATAAGGTTGAGAGACAACAGAAAGGTAAGAGAGAACCCCAAACAACTGGCTGCCTTCCGGTTCAGGGAGGCAAATAAAACTCAGCATGGTGTCTGGTGTAGTTATGAGAGACCAAGTGATCCCAGGCATAAATGCAATGTGTGTGCTTTGAGGGGAAGTCAAGCTCTGTCACAGGTGCACACGCAAATCCCGCTGTCACCAGTGAGAGCTTGCTCACCCACACTAAGCAATTAAACATATTAATTCACAGCTGACTCCGAGGCACTTTAAATCACATACAAGATACCTTGTCTCACGTTTTAAAAGCTATTAATGGGGTACTCACGTACATTCAGTGGGTTGGATGTTCCAGTTGACTTGGTCCCACTCTTGCTGGGTGATCTGGCAGGCTTGCAGGACCGAGAACCATTTCTAGGGAAGACATATAATTAAAGTACATTACACTTAAGGAAGTTAGAAAACAGCCCAAGCAAAAAGTAGGTGAATGAAAAGCTACCAGAGAGGGGAAATCACACGGAAGAATTTCTATTTCTCTATATTTTCCAAGTGTATATTCATCCTACTCTATGTCATGCTTGAGCTTTATGAGAATAAATCAAAGAAACTTCCTTTGCAATGGAGGCAGGAGGCCCTAAAGGGGGAGCTCCCCTGTGGGTACTGCTCCCTGAAGCCTACATAACCAGCAAAAAGAAGGGAGATGAAAATCATTTCCATAAGGGGGCCCATTTTTCACATAGGAAGTTCATCTCCTACTTTTAAGAAAAAGAAGTAAGTTCTCTTTCTGCCTCAGCAGCAACACACTCACCACCAGTTGCAGCCAAGGAGAAGCCACCAGAAGCTCCAACTTGTTCCTCTCTAATGAACTTTTGTTCAAACTAATCCTTCCCCGATCTCCTCCTAAAGCCTAACTGAAGCTGATCGTCCCATTGTCTCTTCAGACTTGTGGTTTGCCTGCCCTGAACTGCCATTCCTCTGTTACTCTCAAATAGATTCATCTTACTAGTAAAATAACTGTCTATTGTATTTTGGAGGGTGACAAGTGTTCAGCAGAATATAAAAAGCTTTTTTTAAAAAAATTATAGTAATCATAATATTCAGCTTTTCAAAAATTTTTTTCTACTGGACTGTTGACCAAGATGTTCCTTCAAGGAAAAAGCATGTATCTACTACCACTTACTCCCTTCTTTCTTTGCACACTCTATTTTAGTCCAATCAATTTATCACGCATCCCTGAACATGTTCTGCTTTTCCTGCCCCTGTGGCATTGCTCATATGATTTGTCTGCCTGCAATGTCATTATTATTTATCCATTCGCATTCTGACCCCCCAAAAATTCAGTTATTCTTTAATACCCAGCTCAAATATGACCTTTCCCCCACTGAAGCTGTCTATCAAATTTAATCTCTCTCTTATCCATATTCCCACAGAATTTTTTTTTTTGCCATTTATAATGAGACTTATAAGCAGTGTTTTTAATTCTACCTCCCTGCCTTTGAGCTTTAACGGCAAGAAGAATGTTTTATCTGTGAAAGTTGGTTGGTTGGTTTTTCCCTTAATCACTATCTTCACTGTGCACATAATGGGCACTCAAATATAATGGACAATTGCTTCTTACTTTAATTTTGTGTAAATCAGATATTTAGTAATGCTACAATCAGGACTTTATGCTATACCCATAAGATATTTCTTTTCACTTGAAATACTGTATTTGCATGGCTTCTAAATCATCATTCCTTCCCATGTTCCTTTTCCAATCTGTTATGCTTTCCTAGTCTACTCTGCAGGCTTCTCCTCCTGGCTCACATCTTTAATATCCTCTATTTTTTATTAGACTATGCCCCTTCAAGAGCTAACCCAAGCCTATTGTTTTAAATATCTGTACACACAGGTACACCTGGGTGGCTCAGCTGTTAAGCATCCATCTTCAGCTCAGGTCATGATCCCAGGATCCTGGGATCAAGTCCTGCATTGGGCTCCCTTCTCAGTGGGGAGCCTGTTTCTCCCTCTTGGGCTCCCCATGCTTGTGCTCTCTCTCTCTCTCTCTCTCTCTCTCTGTGTCAAACAAATAAATAAAATATAAATATCTTTACATCCAAATTTTTGTTTTAGCCCATACTTCGCATGAGTGCCATATTTAAATCAACTGTTTACTTGATAGACCCACTTTAGAGTGCTTTTTAGAGTGCTAATAGGTGATTTCAAATTAGCATATCTAAAACTGAGTTCCAATTTGCTCCTCTTAAAATTTCTTCTCAGGTAAGGGCAATTTCATTTTATCATTGCTTTTCCATTCCAAAACACTCAGAGTCACCTTGCCTCCACTTTTCCCTCCATACCCCATATCAAGTATGTTAACAAATCTCACTTGTGCTTACTTCAAAAGATATCCCAAATGTATATAAAATAGGACTACTTTCCTATTTTATGTGTCAGCAAATAGGCAGACACAAGAGGAAATTCCTCTTCCCACCAATAAAATAGTGGTCCAAGACACTATAAGTAGTTTTAAGTTTTTGGCAATGGAGTCTTCTTATTTTATATTATCCCTTCTTTTTGTCTAGTGTCAAAATAGCAACCAAAATAATTCTATTAAAGGATAAACCAGATTAAGTCTCTTCTTTTCTCAAAACCTTCTAGTAACTTCCATCTCATTCTAATAAAAATCAAAATCACCAAAGGTTAGCAAAATCCTACATGATCTGGTCCCATGTTAACTCTCAGATACCTCCTTGTGTTCACTGTGCTCACACCACAATGGCCTCCTGGCTTTTGATCAAAAATCCCAGGCTCCTGCCTTCAGCTCAGGTCATGATCCCAGGCTCCTGGGATCAAGCCCCACATTGGGCTCTCTGCTCAGCAGGGAGCCTGCTTCCTCCTCTCTCTCTCTCTGCCTGCCTCTCTACCTACTTGTGATCTGTCTGCCAAATAAATAAATAAAAATCTTTTTACAAAAGTTAAAAAAAAAAAAAAATCCCAGGCTTGTTTCATCCTTTGGGCTTCTCTTCTGCTGTTCCCTCTCCAAGTAACACTCTTCTGCTGACCCAGGTGAACCTCTTACAAACCTCTATTGGATACTTACTGATATCCATTCACTTTTTTTAGTAAAATTTGCCTGAGGGACATCCTGTACCTTGTACTACCTATCCTTGTTTATACCTCAGTTTTTCTTTAAAGTGATTGTTCCACCTAATAAACTACATCTTCCACATAGAGACCTTTAAAAATCATTCTTCTTGGGCCACCTGGGGACTCAATTGGTTGAGCATCTGACTCTTGATTTCTGCTCAGGTCATGAGCTCAGGATCATGAGATCAAGCCAGACATAGGGCTCTGTGGTCAGCATGGAGTCTGCTTGTCCCTCTTCCCCTCACCCCTCTCTCAAATAAATAAATAAAATCTTTAAAAGAATAAATTAAAAAAATAATTCTTCTTTTCCCATTAAAAGCAAGTCAACTCCATGAGGGTGAGAATTTTCATTGATTTATGTGCTGCTATACTTCTAGTGCCTTGCATTATGCCTGGTACATGGTAGGGACCTAAATACATTGTGCTGAAGGAGTTTATTCTTTTGATGTGAGAAAACATATGGTCCACTCCTGTTTCACCATACTTTGCTTGTGTAACATCATTCTGAATCCTAGATCCTTAGCAATAAGACTAACATAATAACATTAGCTCAATCAGTTTCCCAAGGGAGCTGAATAAATAAAAGGAAACAATCAGTAAAAAATGTAATTTGAGTATCAAAAGGCACTAAATAAGACATGACAACGTAAATGTACAATATAGTTGAGTCTTAACGTCAATCCTGATACAAATCATGTATTGTCTTACAGTCTACACATTTGTGTTTTACAGCAATTTTCAGATATCTGACTTAGTTCATAAAGTTAATTTGCTGTGGGTTCAGTACCAAAGTTTGGTTTTTTGATCTTAAAGTAGGTCATTTTTTTTTACCATAATAACTATTATTACATCTAAAAAATAGGTGATTTATATTTGCCTGATTTTTAGAGCTAGGAAATACGTCTTATTCTAGTAATAAAATTAATAATGATAGCAAAAATACCTGACAGTTTTGAGCACTTATTACACATCAGGTACTACTCTAAGTGATTACCTATACTATTTCATTTAATTCTCAAATAGCTCCATGAGGTTGCTACGATAATTATCTCTACAGAAAATGGAAAACAGGTATAGAGAGATTGAGTAATGTGTACAGGGACATAGCTAGTAAGTGGTGAAACAGATATCAATCTAGGTAGCTTTGTGACAAAAAAAATCAAATTTTTCTTAAAAGATTTTATTTTATTTATTTGACAGACAAAGGTCACAGGTAGGCAGAGGCAGGCAGAGAGAGAGAAGAGGAAGAAGGCTCCCTGCTGAGCAGAGAGCCCAATGCAGGGCTGGATCCCAGGACCCTGGGATGATGACCTGAGCTGAAGGCAGAGGCTTTAACTCACTGAGCCACCCAGGTGCCCCCCAAATCGATTTTTTTAAATTGAAGTAGAGTTCACACACAATGTTACACTAGTTTCAGGGAACCAACACAGGAATCTGACAATTCTACACATTGTGCTGTGCTCACAAGGATAGCTACCATCTGTCACCACACAACATTGACTATATTCCATGTTATTACTTTTTTTCTTTTTAAGATTTTATTCATTCATTCATTTATTCATTCATTCATTTAGAGAACATGTGAGAAGTTGGGGGGAGGGCCAGAGGGAGAGGGAGACTCTCAAGCACACTCTGCACTGAGCATGGAGCCCTATGCAAGGCTCAGTCTCATGACCCTGAAATCACGACCCAAGTGGGATGTGTAACTAACTGAGCCACCCAGGTGCCACTCCCTATGCTGTAACTTTCATCTCAGTAACTTTTTCATTCCATAACTAGAAGCCTGTACTTCTCACTCCACTTCACCTATTTTGCCCACCCGCCCACGTCCCTCTCCTCTGGTAACCACCAGTTTTTTCTCTGTATCAGTAGGTCTGCTCCTATCTTTGCTTGTTTACAAAAGCCAAATTAAATATTAAAAAAAAAAAAAAGCCAATTTTTTAGTTTCTTTTTTAATTTTTTATAAACATATAATGTATTATTAGCCCCAGGAGTACAGGTCTGTGAACTGCCAGGTTTACACACTTCACAGCACTCACCATAGCATATAACCTCCCCAGTGACAGAAGCCAATTTTAATTCAAAATCATTTTCCCAGGTTTAGTGAGATATAATTAGCATATAATATTGTATAAGTTTAATGTATATACTGGTGTATGTGTGTGTGTGTGTGTGTGTGTATAGCACCACAATATACACAGTTACTTCATTAAGTTTAGTTAATATCCACCACCTCACATTGTTATATTATTTTCCTTTTGATGGGACTTTTAAAATATACTCTCTTAGCAACTTCCTGACACATAAAGCACTATTGTTAACTACAGTCATTATGTTGCCATTCCCAGAATATATCATTTAAGGTCAATATATTAGAGGTCCCCAAATCTAGTCACTTTTATACCTGAGGACATTTAGTGAGTATGGAGAAGACTAATAACGAGTTTAAAAAAATGGAGTAACTGATACCATCGTAACATTCTTTAGGACCTGGTTACTTTGTGGTATTTGAGAAGCATTCTCAAGAGTAATTCACTCTTCTTTGTAATTGCTTCTGTGAACTGATTCATTGTAATGTTGGAGAGTAATAGCAGTAATTCATGCTATGATTACTGAGAGCCAATAAAATAGTTATGACAAATACCAGTCGAATTAATATAGCTTGAGTCACTTAAAAAGAATCACTTGAGAATGTTCTATCAGTAGTGCTCTTGGATTGGAAGAAGGGGGCGAAGATAAATGAGCAGGCCTGGGTCCTCCTCCAGTTCTGACAGTTCTCTTCCTTCTGATAAACAGCTATAATGGCAGAGGGGAAAAAAAAAAAAACAATAACACCAACCTTAATCTTCTCTGACCTTTCTTCATTTGGAAAAGAACAGGACAATGATTCTGAACTGTCACAAGAAAAAGTTCCAGAGAAGGGTGAGGAAATCCTACAGATAATTCCCTCTACTTGACAACAAACTAAGGGGCAGTTTCAGAATACACCTGTCTCATACCAAGAAGAGATGTACTATAATCACCATCATTATAATTGTAATCACACAGCAGCAGATAGCATATGTTAAACACATACAATATGCTCGATATTAAGCTAAGTGCATTACATGATTGATTTTGATTTTGTACTGTGTAGATTGGTTTAAAAATGCCAATGGCTAGTTTGGGGCAGGTGGGACATCTTAGGCTGATAAACACAACTTCCCTAAAAATACAATCTCAGTGAGACACACCCAAGGAAACTTAGGTACAAAGGAGTTAAGTGATGGTCCCAGATCATCCAATTAATATTCACTGGGCACTCTACCATTCTTCCTAACAGGCTACTCTGCCTCTCACTGCCCCCTCACAGTTTTTGTATCTTCACCCTTAAATGGAAAGAACTATTCATTTGTATGAATTTCAAGCATTTCTCCAACTAGAAAATGATACAATATGATGACTATATCTTACAAATGTGTGTTTTTAGACACAATTTGGAACGGATGAAATTGCACAACTCTACGGAAGGTGAGTGGGTGGGCAGCTACACAGGGTTGGGGTAAATAGAAAGACTATCATCCAGACATAAAATGATAATTATGTAATTACATTGGGCTGTATAAACATGCTTATGATACAAGATCAAGTGAAAAAAGGAACTGCCTAACTAGCATATATGTTACAATTACGTATAAGTTCTATGCGTGTCCACATAGAAGAATGAGGTGGAAGAACAAATTGAGGGCAGTTTTCTCACGATTTGTTGGGCTGATGTAACACTCAGTGACACATTTACACTAAGCATTAATGTTTTTACAAAATTGTTTATGATATGAATCTTGAAAGTGAGATTTAATTAAAAAAAAAAAAACCACCAAAGATGGCATAATGGCAATTCTGAAATTCAAAGAAATGCTGTGGTTTTGGTGCCCACATAAATGTAGCCAAAATTATCTTCTCAATGCTTGTTATAAATGACTCTAAAGAACAATTTTCAAACTGTAATATCTTCTCTGAACAACCATAAACCCTAGTACACATGCCAGTTAGTAATTAATTCTTGAATACTCAATTTTTCCTGAGAAAATATCTTACTCTTTGTAAGGAAATAATGGTCTACAAAGTGAAAAAAAAAATTGGTTTTATTTATTCATTCACTTATCCACTCATTCAACACACATTAATTGAGTGCTTGTTGTTTTAGGCACTATTTTAAGAGCTGAGGATTTACGAGAAAAGAAGCTAGTTTGTAGCTAGGACTGGACCTGTAACAGCTTAGAGCTTAAAAATAGAGCTGCCCAGGAATTGAACTACTGGGTATGTGTCCCAAAGATACAGATGTAGTGAAAAGAAGGGGCACATGCACCCCAATGTTCATAGCAGCAATGGCCACAATCACCAAACTGTGGAAAGAGCCCAGTTGCCCTGCAACAGAGGAATGGATAAAGAAGATGTGGTCCATATATACAATGGAATATCAATTAGTCATCAGAAAGAATGAGTACCCAACTTTTGCATCAACATGGACAGGACTGGAGGAAATTATGCTGAGTGAAGTAAGTCAAGCAGAGAAAGTCAATTATCATATGGTTTCACGTATTTGTGGAGCATAAGCAGTAGCATGGAGGACATTAGGAGAAGGAAGGGAAAGATGAAGGCGGGGTGGGAATCAGAGTGGGAGACGAACCATGAGGGACTATGGACTCTGGGAAACAAATTGAGGGTTTTAGAAGGGAGGGGGGTGGAGAACGGGTGAGCCTGGTGGTGGGTATTAAGGAGGGCACGTATTGCATGGAGCACCGGGTGTTATATGCAAACAATGAGTCATGGAATACTACATCAATAACTAATGATGTACTGTACGGTGACTAACATAATAAAAAAATTTAAAAATTGTTAGAAATAAGATAAAAAAATTATCTCTATGAAAAGGGAAAGAGCTCATGAAAGAATCTGGAGCAAATTTGTTCCCCTAGTCATCACTGAAAATGCAGTAGAGAGAGGTTGCAGAATCTTCTTCTTGTGGCAGCTTTTTGAGCAAATGTTTCCAGAAAAATATATATATCTATGTTGCAGAAAATAATTTAGAAATAGTTTTCCAACTCTGCTTCCTTCACACAATCACCTAGTCATCAGAACATCTGTTCCAAGAAGAAAAAAAAGAAAAGAAAAAGTCATGAAGGCAGGAGCATGTTTATTTTACCACTGCATTTATTCCCAGCACCAGGAACAGGACCTGAACTGTGTCCATGAGGATCCAATCAGTTTAGTTCACACCAGTGCTGGATTACCCTGTTACAGAAATGAGTCATGTTTGGTTCTGCCTCTCGAGGACATTAATCCAGGTGGTAAATGGCAGGCATTTATAAAGCACCAACTGTATATCAGATATATAATAAATGCCATTATTTTAATCTGATATTGCCACAACTCTATTGCTTTTTCCTTTGCCTCACTGTGTCTCAGTTTTCTGAGTTCTATAAACCTGTGATAGTGATACTACTTCAAATCCTGAAGCTCTGAGAAAAAAATTCTTGGTACTTATATTATTTATAAAAGCACCGAGATTCATAGCATGTACCATCCAAGTGCATGCTAATATACTATTATTTAAAGCTCACGATAACACTGTGGAAATAGATTTTATTGCCTCCGTTTTACAGAGGAGCAAACGGATTCATTGTGGGTAAACAATTTGGCCAAAGGCCCACAGTTCATACACTGTTGGACCACTGAGTTTAGAAGTATTTCTCCCATCTTCCCTGCCTGTCTATACCCTTGTTTATATTCTCAGATTAGATCCTAATCCCTTCCTGCTTCGTCTTGTCGACAACTGGCTTCCAAGCCTCTCCTTTTCTAGTTTCATCGAACATCCTTTACATCTTTTACACTATCCACTTTCCACATGTTACTTAAGCACGTATCAAATTGTATTATTTTCCTTTCTTTAAAACCCAAATAGTTTCTGCTGCTTCTAGAATAAATTTCAAGGTTCTCAGAAAATCACTATATGATTTTAATATTAAAAAAATATTCAATAGATGATGTTCAAACATTATAGCCAAAACACTAACAACTGTATTAAAATCAGACGGTCCAAAATTCAGGCAGATCTGTATTCAAAGCACTTATAAGGCAGTAGCTTTCCAAGTTATTATAATTCTTTGATCCTTAGTATCTCCTTTGAAAGATTGGGATAATAGCATTTAACACATAATTTGGGGGGTTCATATAATAGATACTTAGTAAGTGATACTTATTATTCTCATCGTCCATGGTGCCAGAGCAGCATAAACCATATTTAAGAGATTACACGTGGAAAAAAAAAATAATCTAACAGAGATCCCCAAATGTGAAAAATGGAGAGAAATAAATAGTAGAATTGGCTGCTATCAAGCAATGACATAGTATTTCAGAGTTAGGTTGCCAAACCAGTCTAATTTTATGGGAAGAGAAAATTCAATTATAAATAGACTATCTAATTTATATATAAAGTCTATTTATATATGTAAATATATAAACCAACCTGACAAAAAATAAGTTTTATCATTGTATGGATTGGAGCAGATTTGTAATATATTTGCTAGTAATAAATAGAAACATTCTATACCCTACTCCTCACTTGAAATATTAAGAATTACTATCTGATTTTATAGCTCTCCAAGAATATGCTTTCCTTCTAATGAATGCTCTCATATAGATTTTACAGATGCTTATGTTAAATATAGGTTAACTGACAGATTATTTTGAAATGCTCGGAGTGATTAATCAAGGCTGCTTCATTTAGTGATGAGAGATATTCAGTGAGATTTCAAGATTTCAGTTTAGTTAAATTAAGTTCATAAGCAAGAAAACTCATCTGAACTCAAGAAAATATTTTGGGCATATAGAAGCCACATGGTAATACTCTGAGACACAAGCCTTGCATTAGTGACCCTAAGCTAACTTCCAGGTATCTCCACATTGGTTGGTGGTGTTAGCTGAGAAGTAAACATGTAGCTTTTCTTGTTTTGACCTAAATAAATTCATGTTTGATGAGATCATAGTTTTAGCACTCATTTATCCAAACGCTTATTAAGTATTCACTAAGTACCAAGAAATGTGTTAAGGACTAAAAATAAATGATGTAATAAAATGTTTTTTCCCCTGATTTTACTGCCCTCACCATCTAATTAGGAAAGAGAAATAAGTCATAAATGTGATTGTTTTGTTTGATGGTGTATGTGCAGGATAGAGAAGGGCCCCCCTATGGCTATGTCAGTTCAGGTCCATCAAGAAGCACACATCAAAATGGAGACAGACATAAAAGAAATTTATTGGGGATAGTGTCTGTGAAGGATAAAGAGTGAATGATCCATAGCTAGAAAAGGCAGCTTCCAGAATATGGCAGAAGTCTGACAGAAGGAAAGGAGGATGGAAGGACAGAAGTTTGGATGGAAAGAGTCTGGGAGAGCTTCAGGAAGGACTCCAGTAAGTCAATGGGACATACCTGAGCTACAGTCCCCCATGATGGGAGGCCTGTGTTTCACCAAAACAGACCTGAGCTAGTAGCAACCCTTGGACGGGAGCAGTCCAGGGGCAACACAGCCTAGCAGCCAGAGCTTTCATAAATACTGAAAGCAGCAGTTAGGGCTGCCAATCAATCATGATGGTGACCACCATGGGAGGCGTCAGTGTTACTGGTGGACCAGGACTCCAGAAAAGGTTCTGAAAATGAATACAAGATCTCAAAGTGGATGGGTCAACACCTTCTAAGGGGGGTTGGGAGGCAGTGCACCAAGAGGTGAGAAGAGATGGGGCAGGATTCCAATCAGGTAGAGTCAGGTAAGTTCTACAAAGATGCTTGATTTTATTCCGAATAGAGTCCCTGAAGGGGTTAATGCTGGACAGAGACAAGGGGGCTTCCGCGTTGTAGGAAGAGTCCCATCACGTATGGAGTGTATTCTGATGGAGGTTTCGGGAGGTGAAGGAGAGGGAGACACTAGTCGTGAAGACAAGGAAGTAGCAAACAGACCTGGGTTCTAATCCTGACTCCACTCTTTACCAACCAGGTGACCATAAGCAAGTCCTTTAACAAGCCAGAGCCCCTATTACTAATTCCCTACAACAGGAATTACACACCTCCTTACTTCAAGGTGACATGAGGATCGCAGGTATAAAATGAAGAGGACCGTGCTTAGGAGTTCAGGGGTCGACAGTAGACATAAACCTACATTATACCCTGACGTCATGATGTGACTAGAGTTGTGTTTTATATAAACTTCTATAAACCTCAGCTTTCTTTAATGTAAAATGACCACAGGATTGCACGTCCCTCCTGGAGCTGTTCTCTCTGAGCCAATCCGTGCAAAGTCTCAGCTAACTCCTTGCAAGGAGGAAATGCTCAGCAGCTGAGTGTTGGGTGCTGCGGGAGAGCTGCACACACTTGTAACGTTCCGTCCTCACTGCATCTCCGCAGGCAGGCTATTTTCTCCCCACGTGTTCAGGAGCATACTGACGCTTGGCGAGTTTAAATAACTGCTCACCATCACACAAATGACTGTACTGGGTTACAATTCTCAGTTACCTGGCTTCAAAACCCATATTCTTAACCACAATTCTCCATTACCCTCCATTCCAGCATGAAGCAAAACCATCTACCTGCCAAGGAAAATGCAATTCTAAGAACTCACTTGTGGGCTACGGTTGGGTTTCCTCGTATTATTAGGAGGCTTTCAAACAGAGTTAGGGACCATTTAAGCAAAACTTCCTGGTGAGACCCAAGAGAGGTTTTATCCAATTCATTTAAATGGAATATTATAGACATCACACAGATTCTGATATAATCTGTGTTCCGCCATTTGAAACTAGCTTCAGTTGGTGATGGAGGGAGGGGGGAACACGGGGGTGTGAACATGATAAAGGCGGACATCTTTGAAATGTTAACAGACATTAATCTCTTCATTCTAGTGAGGAATACACTTCACTCCCAACACAGAGCAGCCTTGTTACAGGTAATCAAAACCCAAGAAAAACCCAGGTCCGTAGAATTTAGGCACAGGGTCCTTGTCCATGCAGCTCCCTCTCTCTTCTTTGTCTTTCCTTTGAGAGAAAAGAATGGCCTGATTTTAATCCAGGTTCTGCCACATTTCTTATTAAGGAAAATGCTGAACCTCTCTAAACTTCAGTTCCCTTAGCCAAAATAGCATTATCTTAAGGTTGCCTTAAGTACTACCTGTGGACATTCATGATCGTGTCTAGTACCTATTAGCTACTTCACAAATGCTAGCTCCCCTTGGATGAACAGAAAAGAATGACTTAGAAAATCAACAGATTATCAGAAAATAATTCTATCAGTAAACAAAGGCAGTATCTTATATTAGGTAAAGAAGGGTTGAAGTTTTCATTATTAATGTTCCTATTAAAAAAAAAAAAAAAGCTAGAAATAGTCACCATTCACAGATGCTTCTGCAACAGAGTTGGACCATGCACCTTGAGGAGATACTTCGTCCTCCTCCTCTATCAACTGTGAGATTTCTATTTTCAAGAATAACTTTGTTGCACTCTCTTATGAGGAGGTTCACCTTCAATACAAAAACTTATAAATCTGCAAGACTTGCAAAACAGATACAATTTTTTTTCTTTCAGCTTCATTGGAAAGGAGGCAAAGAGATTGCCTCTGGCATTAAGAAACTCACAGGCTGAAATTACTTGAAGCTTGTGGACTCCATTAACAAAAGCCTGCTTTAGACAGTTTAGCTAGGAACTCTGTCTCCCAAAATCTCTCTGTTGGGGGAGTGACATGGACTCCTGAAGTGGCTGGCTTTCTCCTGTACTTCCAAAAACTGTAGCCATGCAGGGGGAGACTTCCAAACCACTGGGCTCCCAGTTACTGGATGATTCTGCAAACACCTGAGAGGTTAGATCCCATCACCTGATCATTGTTTTCCTGAAATCACGCTCCAGGAAGGATCATTTTAGATAGTTTTGGAGCATCAGTCAAGGCTATTTCTCTGGTCTTGGTAATCTTGGTCCATATATTACCCTTTAAACAACACTTGGCTTTTGATTAATACTTCTCAATAAAAAGAAACGGCAAATTTTAAAAATAAAGACTCCTCCCTCTTTCCTATTCACCTCGGCTTGTATATTTTTTCAGTGTTATTATGCAAGGTGAACTGTGCAGTGCTGGTCATTGCATCTGTTTTAATCTCCATGCCCTCCTCAGTGGCAATCACCTTGGCCATCTCTCTTGTCAGATGGCCATACTCTACCAAATGAGCCATAATTTGATACCAACTGATTCTGGAGAACTTAACACAGAATTAAAGCAAATAAGCTTTAAACAGACTATATAGACCCAGGAAAATAACAAGCACTTAAACACAACCCCACCTCCTAATAAATAGTGTGCAGTGGAATTCCTCTGACTCCAACTTTAAACTCACGAAGCAAGTATCAGTCGTAAACATGAAGATAAATATATAAATTATCTTATAAGTGAAGGCAAGTTCTTACTATTACAGTGGAATCAGCAGTAGCATTTAGAACTTCAGCATGTTCAAGGAAGGCAGAACAGTGGGTATGTTCACTCTCCATGAGGAAGAGAGTTTATTGCTTCTGTATATTCTGGATAGATTTATCAAACAGGCAATGGCTCCACAGATTAGGTGTTAGATCACTGGTCTTGTAGATTTATCAAACAGGCAAAACCATAACATGTGCGCCTCCAAATAAGCCCCAAAGAAGAGTTCTGATAACTTTGGTTGATGCCCAAAGATTCAGCAATCAATATATATGAGTCAGATTTCAAAAATTCAGCCTCAGCATTTTTTTAATCAGAGCAAGCTCTTTATCAATTATTTGGGAAAAAGAGGCAAATAGCACAATTTTTTTAATTAGGAGAATTATGAAATTGGGGCCATAGAAAATATATTATAATCATATATTACTATTTTTATGTTAATTTTTCTGGTCTCTAATTAATGATGCTTATAAAACTATTTAAATCTCAGTTGTAAAATACACCAATTGACAATATAATATTTAAGACTAAGAATGGAGAAATGAGAGCTACTTAGAAAATTAAAATGAATTCTAGTTTTGTTGTTGTTCTGAGAGGCAGTAAAGTTTCTTAGAAATAATTTGATCCTTTTGAATAAGGTTTTTAATTTCTGTTCATTGGTAATCCAGCAGAGGCTAGTTTAGGGCTAATTTTGTTCCTGCTGAGGCAGGTCCTTTTCACAGACTCATGAATTATGTGCCTCATGGATTATGAAGTCTTCTACTCTGCCTGGTGGGAACAGGAATTATATTCTGAAGTAAGGGTGAGTGCTGGGCAGCATTCCCTCTAACCTTTAGGACGTTGCCCTGCGGCCACAGTGTTTCTTCACACACCTTCACTGAGCAGCTGGAAAGTGGAGACGGAAACTCCACAGACTTCTACAGTATGCTGCTCTCTTTTTCCCTGTTTTGCCAACCCTGTCTGCCCCTCTCTGAGTCCCAACACCTTCCTCTTTGATCCGGCTCCCTCCTCCTCAGCTTCCCCTTTCCCTACCAGATCCTAAAAACTCACAGCAGGCAGGCAGCTTGAGACAACTGCAGAATTCACATCTGGTGCAGTCAATGGTCTCTAATTGTCTTTTTGTTGTGGCTCTTTTTAAAGACTTTATCTGTTTGTCAGAGAGAGCCCAAGCAGGGGGAACAGCAGGCAGTGGGAGAAGCAGGCTCCCCGTAGAACAGGCAGCCCAATGCAGGACTTGATCCCAGAACTCTGGGATCATGACCTGAGCCAAAGGCAGATGCTCAACCGACTGAGCCACCCAGGCACCTCTCTCGTTGCCTTTCGATAGTCATTATCCTTTGTTACTCAATATTCACTGTCTTGTGCATTGTTGTGTCATATATCTGGTACTTTTTTTTTTTTTTTTTGTGGTGTTTCAGGTAGGAAGCGAGATCTGGTCTCTTTTCCTTCATTTTGGTGAAAAGCAGAAGTCACTCCTTCCCCCACCTCCTGAAACATCCTGATGCATGCACTTCTCATTATTCTTCTTAAATGGCTCTGAAGTAGAACCCGGATTTTCTCTTATGAATCCCCAGTATAAATCATGTGTTCCATTCAATCTGAGCTGTTCAACGTTCCTTAATACATCTTATATTTAAGTATACTTCATGCCCCATAACTTTGGATGAGCAGCTATTTTAGCTGGGCTCATATTCACTGAAAAAACACGACTAAGAACTCCTAAGAATTCAAAAATTCTGGGTTCAGGTACATGTATCACTACCTATCCCTGTAACAGGGAAAATAGTTCACTCATGAAAATGTATTTCATTGGGGCGCCTGGGTGGCTCAGTGGGTTAAAGCCTCTGCCTTCAGCTCAGGTCATGATCTCAAGGTCCTAGGATCGAGCCCCACATCGGGCTCTCTGCTCAGCAGGGAGCCTGCTTCCTCCTCTCTCTCTGCCTGCCTCTCTGCCTACTTGTGATCTCTATCTGTCAAATAAATAAATAAAATCTTTAAAAAAATGTATTTCATTGCTAAAGTAAGGGTTGAACTAGATCATTCACTTTCTAGTAATAAAAGTAGATGAAATAGAAGTTCTGAATAGAACTTGTGTGAGGTCCCATCCATCACAGGCGATGCTGGAATCATACTGTTCCTCTGGAGAGCATTTAAGAATGAAATGAGTTTATCTCTATATATCACCTAGCTCTATATTTCTATGAGCAGATAATTATTCTATTAAACGTCATATCTCATGCTTTCCCTTTTCCTCTTTCCTACAAGCCACATTTATTGAGCATCTACTATATTCTAGACATTAGCAACACAAAGGAGAACAGACAGACATTCCTTCCAGTTAAACAACCCTGCCTGCTAAACTCCTTTCACTGTCAACTGAATGCCATTTCTCTTTTTAAAATTTCCTTAACATGCATATAGTAAGATGTATTTTTCTCCTAATCTCAAATACACATGTGTTGTTCTTAAGGAACTGATTATATTTTTCTGTGTTATGATTACTGTTTTCACTTATCTTATCCCATGTGTTAAGACTGCAGTATCACCAAGTTCAGAAATGTCCCATCGGTCTTTGTGTAAGTACAGAATCCTGGATAACAGGAATGATGTAAATTGCTTATTTCTGATTATGGTAGTAATGCTGAGTAATATTAAATAACCATACAAAACTGAACAATACAAAACTGTATGAATAACAAAAACTGCTTTATTCTGCCCCTCACTGCCCTTATACACAAATATTTTCAGAGGTAGGTAATTAACGTCAACATTTTAGAATACACCCTTCCAGAGATTTTCTATAGATACGTATATGCACAGAATCATTTTAGCCTCTTTTGAAAAAAATTATAACCCTAGTAAACATATTGTCTTGCAACTTTTTTTTTTTAACTTAATACGTCTTGAGCATCTTTTCATGTCAGAACATACAGAACTACAACATTCTTTTTAAAGGCTGTGTAATATTTTAGAAGCATAAATGCATGAATTAGTGCAGGGTGAACTCAGATGAGCTCCTTCCATCCAATATCCTTCTGCTAAGGTGAGGATTAGCTGGAACATAAAGTAATAGAAATAAGGCAGCGCTCTCTTTTTAGAAATAAGGGTATTGTAATACCTAGTAAAATATGGAGAGCTAAACTGTGCATTGATTTTCTAGAAACTTTGATCATGAATTGTTTTGTGTTATTTCTGCTAAACTCTCAAATAAAAGGTTACGGAAAGAAGAAGGGCTTATTTTTCAAAATTCTTCGCAGGTGAAGAAATGGATATTACATACAGACTCATTGCCTAGAATGAAACAATTGGCTTCAATACTGAAACCCACAGTGTGTGACATGAACTGCATTCTACTGCCTTTGTTAGTTCCAATTGACAAGGAGAAGGAAATCAGGGGAGAGGGGGAAAAAAAAAAAAAGAGAGAGAGATATTTTTCCTGATGCAAAAAGAGTACAGATTTTAAAAATGAGACAGACTTGGAGGAAAGTAGGTCACCAGGAAGTGTTTACACAGAGTTTATTACGTACATAAATTGCGCATATAGCCATTTTGTTGCCTAGAGTTATAGAAAAATGAATATGTTGGCATTTAAATATTTTTAACTTGGATCTTAAATCTCTTGAGTGTCTGGACAATATCAAAAATTGTGTGCGACAGGTCCTAGGATAAGCGAATCCCTTATAAACAGATAATCATTAAAAAGTGATAATCCTAAAAGAAGGCGCTAAGTTAAGGATTTCTTTTTTCAAGGTAAAATTAAGAAGAGCATCAGATGTGGCACTACCCCAGTAAGAGAAGAAAGAAGAGGCAGTCATAACTTTACTTACAGTCAGCATATACTGAGCAGCACAGAGGGTCTGGGAGTTTAGTCTCTGTGGGTAGACTGCCTCAGTTTGGATTCTAGCTCCATTACTTCCTGGTTCTATAACCAGGAAAGATACTTAATTTCCTCAGGCCTCAGTTTTCCAATCTCTGAAATGGGTATTAAAGTAACTCTTTTAAATTTGGCTCTGAGGCTAAATGAGTTCATACAGGTAACGCTTATCTTTTTAATCCCAAATTGCCTAGACAAGTTAGCTATCATTTATTTTATTCATATGTGAGACACATACATGGTCCAGGCTTTTGCACGCTATGCTTTTCATCCTTTCATTGCTACTATAAGGTAGACATTACTTTTTTGATATTAAGAATTGTAAAATTAGCAATCCGAGTGACAAAGTTATACACATAGAATAGCTAGGAAGTCACAGAGGAGGAAATTGACCTAAGCTTTTGTGTCTTCAGAGACCTGTCTCTTTAGGCCCTAAGATTTTATCCAGGGAGAAAACATTCTCAAATTCATTCTGCGAACTTGGAAAGCATATACAGTGGCTGTTTTTGGAGTCTGGTTTTAAAACTTAGTTTTCCTACCCTCCCCTTTCATTCCGTAGTAGTATTTACTGTGAACTAGATGCCAGCTTAGAGGTTCTAATAGTATCACTCTCTTGGCTAAGCCTGTTCGATCTCTAAGCTCTTACTACTTGTTGTCTTGTTGTCTTCCCTTTTTCTGAATTAAGGTTTTACTGTAACTGAGGGGTACTTCTTCAGCAAAGCTAATATAAGTTATGTAAATGATTTACTGAGGTGGCCCTAACATGAAACCCACTGGCCACATATATGATTAGGGTGAAACAGAGCAGATATGGGCAGAGCTCCAAGAAGCTTCTAGACGGACACCACCTACCCACCATCCCATGTGCCAGTGAATGCTCTTCATACAGAAGTAGGTCACAATTAATTGCTAAATTTCTTCTCATACATGTAAGTCCACAGTTTAAGGCATCTCTGCATGACCCTTCTGTCCCTGAAATACACCTTTTCTTCCTACCCCCAACCACGAACACATGCACATGCACATCCACACACATGTTCACACCTGTTCGTGCCTCGCCGGAGTCTGTATCTCCCGGATGCTTTCATGTCTATACATAAAAGCAAAGTCGCAAAATCAACTTCTTCGAGGCAGAGTAAATATAGTGCTGTGCATATAATAGTACTGGTAAGTATAGAAAAGTACTCATGAGAAAGTATTTATGAAATAATTTTTTTCTAAGATGTTTCTTCTTCAAACTGTAATGATTTTTGCTGCAGATGTGAGATAGTATCCCACTTTCTTAACACAGTTCATTAGAAAAGCTCTCTAGAGGGATCCTCTTTAGAAAATAGGAACTTTTATAGAAGAAAAGTAAAGGAAGGATAGAAAAACAATTATTTCAGAGGCCAGTCACTGTAAACTAGGAGTTTTACAATCTATTGCAAAACTCTCAGGTTTTCCCTTTTCCTGACTTTTACAAAGATGGACAGTGGCAAACGTATGTCACCATCTCTTTAAGAAAGGCCTCCTCAACCCTTGGAAATCCCCACCTTCTCTGAACCTCTTAGTATAGTCCATTATTATTATTATTCATGTTACCTTTATAAAAATGCAAAGTTCTGTGCAGTTTCATGGGCATATTTCCCCCACTAGATCTTACACTCCTGAAAGACATCACTATGACTTACACGCCCATCTTCAGGCTTTCACCATCCTGCCTATGCTACTGGATACAATGAGTACTAAACTGATGCCCCTTAGATAAAAACAAGCCATTGCCTGAATCTGCAAGGACTTTATCTTCCCGAACAGTTTGGGGAATATGGCATAAAGAGGAGAAAAAGAGAACATCAAGGAACTTTCTAGAATCACAGGCACAGCCAACAACCTTTGAGCAGTCTTGGTCTTTTTAATACTATTTTTTCCTATTCCAGAGTAGCAGTCAAAGCCAAACATAGGATAACCCATGGTTTTAATAATTTTAAACAAGCTTCTTATATTTTCTATTTTATTTCATCATGTCATAGGTAAAAGCAACATGCTATTGTACCTTGTACCTTTTTTTTAAAGATTTTATTTGTTTATTTGTCAGAGAGAGACAGAGAGCACAAGGGGAGGAGGCAGCAGGCATAGGGAGAAGCAGACTCCCTCCTGAGCAAGGAGCCCAATTGTGGAACTCGATCCCATGACCCTGGGATCATGACCTGAGCCGAAGGAAGATGCTTAGCCAACTGAGCCACCCAGGCAGGAGTCCCTGTACCATGAACTTTGAATAATTCTTAACTCCAATGTGATCAAGAGTCTTAGGAATTCATCTTATGCAAAAATTAGAGATCTATATAAAGATAGCTAGGCACTAATTATAAGGAGGCTTCACAACACAGGTAAGAAGCTAGCAAAATTTCTCCTCCTTGTCCGTATACTATTGGTATAATAAAAATCTTCAGGCCACCCACTGCAAAGGGCTTTTCTTTATTCTTGCTTTTCTTACAGCAACTGTTTCTATGCATTGGATCCCATGGGCACCAACTTACCAATACGTAAATTTAGATAAAATTCACATCTTTAAGACACCAGGAACAACATAGGTGTTGTTTTGTAAATCTTGGAATAAAACAAAACAAGATATAATCAAGGACCTTCCAGTTGTAATCAGTTTTGTACCATAATTTTGGAAACTAGCATAAATGAAAGACTTGAAAAGTTACAATTATTTTGTCTTCTATAGTATCATTTTGAAACTCTATAAATTGGGCTTGTGGCAGTTGCATGATTCCAATCACAAGGGCAAAATGTATCCCCCCCTTAAGTATCTGGAAGAACCCTTATTTTTTAGGTAGCACTGGTCCCTTTGATTACTGGTAATATCAGGATGTTAATACTCAAGCATCACTTCTCAAAATTCATTCTCTGATTAAAATGAAGCTACTTCATAGTATGGTAAACCCTGTCTCAAGATAGTAAGACAGTCTAAATAATTCAGTCATGTAAAATAGGGGGTCATGTTACTATGTGGCTGAGGCAATAACAGAGTAGATTCTAGAAAGCTAGCCATCTTGGCATTTCCCTCCTGGACCAAATGTTGACCGTGACCCGAGGCTACCATTTGCAATTTCTTTCCTCAGCTTAAATATCACTGAGGGTAATTTGGGGGTCTGGACTACCTGGAGCTTCCTGGACAATAGCAGAAATTTTTTGTCACTTTGATCTCCAGAGACTGGGCTCACAGAATCTTGAAAAACAACACAGGGAACCCTCATGGCCTCATTCCACAGCCCCTCCATCCTAGAAGGTAAGACTTTTAAGAGTTGAAATGAAATGAGCTCATTTATACGAAAGGGTTTTAACATGGAGCTAAAAGGGGGTGCCTGGGTTGTTTAGTCAGTTAAGTGGCTGCCTTCGGTTCAGATCGTGATCCCAGGGTTCTGGGATCAAGTCCCGCATAGGGCTCCTTTCTCAGTGGAGAGCCTGCTTCTCCCCGTCCCTCTGCCTGCTGCTCCCCCTGCTTGTGTGAGCTCTCTCTCTATCAGATAAGTAAATAAAATTTTTAAAAATAATAAAATGGAGCTAAGAATCCATTAAAGAGATAGGCCTTAGGCATATCCTCACAAGGAGGAACCATGAAGTTTGGAACAAGGCCTAACAGCAGCCAACATGCCAAGGATTCTGCAGGAACCCCTGCAAGTTGCTACAGTAACAAACTTTTGCTTAGTGACAGCCTTAGTAACCAATTCTGTTGAGCCAAGATTTATTTTCTGCCTCCAACACCAATCAAAATTCTTTATAAACAATATATGCAAGCATTCCCATTTTGTCTTTGAAAACTCCTGAATTTGCTCCCCAGTGGGACATGATCCGGTTGCTACGCAAATCTGTAAAGCCTGATGAGTTGCGGTTCGGTGATCCCAAATAAGTGCTTTTGCCTCATTATTGCTTCCTGACAATTTCAGGTTTTTAGAATTTTAGCCCACTCCTCTTTCAGAACAGGGGCTATGCAGAAACGGAAAACAATGCCAGGTAAAGTTACATCCGATGTTACGGTGCCCTGAGGTTTTAATGTATGTCACGTCATATTTAAAAAATACTGTGAAGTCATGTTTTTGAAGACTTTACATTGATATAGAAAATGGGTCATGAGAGATTAAATTTAAAAAAGTAAACAGGAGGGGCGCCTGGGTGGCTCAGTGGGTTAAGGCCTCTGCCTTCGGCTCAGGTCATGATCCCAGGGTCCTGGGATCGAGCCCCGCATCGGGTTCTCTGCTCAGCAGGGAGCCTGCTTCCTTCTCTCCCTCTGCCTGTTTCTCTGCCTACTTGTAATCTCTGCCTGTCAAATAAATAAATAAAATCTTTAAAAAAAAAAAAAAAAGCAAACAGGAAACAAGTGTACACATACAGGGTGGTGAATGTGATTGTACGTAGAGAGATATAATGAAAAACTGGAACAGAATACTTTAAAAATTGAATTCTCACAATGAGCACAAAATGTATGGAAGTGCTGCATCACTATATTGTATACTTGAAACTAATATTCTGCTGTACGCTAACGAACTGGAATTTAAATAAGAACTTTAAAAAGTGGATTGTTGCTTTTTTCCAGGAGGAAAAAAAAGAGACAATTTCCGTTTTCTTTTAGCACTTTATTCCCCGAAAATGTTCTACAGTGACACTGTATTGTTTCCCTCATCACAGTGGGGAAAATGTACTTCAGAAGATGTAAAATAGGAAATAAGCATATCATCTCTGAATTATGATCTCTTCGGCTGTGATTATAATCTAAAACCAGTGGAGAATCAGGAGTCTTGCTTGCTGGTCAAAGACTATTTTGAGTCTATAGAGTCTATAAACTTCTGGAATGTTCTGTTTCCAAAAGTTACTTAAGAAAAAAAAAGTTACTTAACACACACTGGAAACTGACGACTGTAACTTCACAAAGGTTCTCCTTTGCTTTGGCAAATCTTCTATGTATTGATAGATATAGAAAAGAGGTCACAAACCCAGGAGACTCTCCATTTTACTGTGCCTCTCTTGAAAAAAAAACCTGGATTAACATCTCTGCTTCGTTGTGGAAAAACCCCTATGTTCCACATACACAGGTGGATCGCATCCCATGTGAACACGGGGCCCTTCTCATTCATGTGCTCGGATGCAATCTTCTCCAGATTAGCGTTTGAGGTTCTGTAGACACAGCCCTGAAACCAACCATCATTTTGGCTTTCATTGTATTCCCGTGCTTCCCTCACGAAGGGCAGACTGGAGATGAGAAAGTGAGGCTGAGAGCGCTTGAACCGAGTGCCATGGAACATTAATACCTGAGAGTAGCACGAGTGACCAGGATGCCTGGAACAAGTAGCTTTCTGCTGATCCACTGGGAGAAGTCAGCAGACTCAATAACCCTCTAAATTCCTCATTTCATTCCTAGAGACTACAGTAGGTTCTTGTACTTATTTGCTGACTAACATTCTGTCCAGAGTCTTTTAAGAAAGAATTCTTATAAATTATCAGCAAATGTTCTGCCTGAATTTTAGTGCTTTAGATAGGAAGCACTGCAATTTGCTGGTAGACACTATCTGCAATAGAGAATATTAACTTCTGTAATAGAGAATCTCTGTTCATGACCCAGAAAAAAAAAAAAAAAAGACACTGTTTAATACAAGATCCTCTCTGTATTTGCCAAGGGATCTTAAATAAGACAACTAGCAAATGGTTCGGAATTGCTCATCTGCATAAAGACAATAATGTTATTTTTTTATACTTAGGGAGTGTGGATGAAGAAGTTGGAATACCTTGAAAAAATAAGAAACAGGGTATTGTGTCACCCTTACTTCCATATATCCACATATGTCTGTCTGGACAGCAGCAAAGTTCCTGATTGAGCTCTTCTCTTCATTACTCCTTCTGTACTCTTAAAGCAAGCATTTTGGACTGGTGCTCTCTTCTGCTCACCCATCACTATAAACTCTTTCTACTTCCACTCCATTCTCACCCTGACCCCAAAGGATTTTTCATTTTAATCTCTTCTTATGCATGGAAGACTTCATTTTCTGAGGAGGACAGGAAAAGGGTTTAACTGGAAGAGCTAGCTGTCAGATACCTTGGGCTGGTTTTTGGTTCCCAATGAAGAAAGAGAATTGGGGGGAACAGGTGGGCTAGTACCACACCTGAAGCATCCCTGGGGAGTAGTGTGTGTTTGGCAGGAGCACTGGGAGAGGGGGGTAAGAACCAACTCTGAGTTTATCCAATCAGGAGAAACATTAGACACTCTATTTTATGGCTGTATCCCTCTGTCTCTCTTTCTCCCATTCTCTCCCTCTTTCTTAGTCTCTTTTTCAGAGACATCGTGGTTAGCTGTATTTTCCAGATTCATTTAGAATTCTGTATTCTCAACTGATAAATGAGGAATCAGGGCTCTATCACGTGTAAGAGTCCCTCCACAATCATCAGATTGTAATTTTCTCAATGCAATGACAGGAGATAGTGCTAGAAGTGTATTGCCAGCGTGCCAAGGCTTGACTTACATCCCTTGTAACTCCATACTAGGGAGAAGCTTTAAACTTGGAATCTTACATTCCCTTTTCATTATACAAAGCCATAGGGTGGATTCCAGGGCAGATTTCTGCCAACTTCCATTTAGACAGGAGATGGTATAAAAAAGTTATCAAGAGCATGGATTCCAGAGGAATACTGCCTCTGTTCGACTCTGGTCTTCTCAGATGCCAGCTTGGTGGCCTTAACAATGTAATTAGCTTCTTCATATTTCCACTCTCCTCAACTATAAAACGGGAATGAAGCCAAGATTACTTAAGTCAAAAGTTTGCAACAAGGAGTATACAGATTTATAGAAATGCTTGAATGAAGTCAGGCACATAATTTATGTAATATAAAATTTGATAATAAGGAAGAGCTACTCTGACAAATAGGGGCTTTTATCACATTGAAATCATTGTATGATTATATGTATATATATGTGTGTGTGTGTGTGTATGCTTGTGTGTGTGTGTGTGTGTGTGTGTTATTTGAGAGAGAGCAAGCACATGAGTGGGGGGAAGGCCAGAGGGACAAGCGGCCTCCCTGCTGAGGAGGGAGCCTGGCACGGGACTCGATCCCAGGACGTTGACATCATGACCTGAGCCAAAGGCAGACACTTAACTGACTGTGCCACCCAGGTGCCCCATATGATTATATTTTTAATATGCCCTATAAGTCTATAAATCCCACGAAGGCTGGATAAAACCTCACCTGATAAATTTGGTAAATGCTGGATAAATAAATGAACTCTCTGGATAACCCCCCTCACTTCTTTGGTTAAAGGACATTGGAAAAGGGCAAATTTTGTGACGACAAATAACTGAAGACCATGTGCATGACACAGGGAGTTACAGAGCTCAGCCAGTCACAATCTTTGCTCTCCAGAAATATATTCAATCATTTCTTTCAATCCTTGACATCTCCCATCTTGACTTCTCAGTTTCTAGCACAGTTTACAGAATTCAGATCTTGTGTTGACATACAAGAATGCTACACGGAGAAGAGCTGGAGACGAGGACGGCATCAGGCTTTATGACGATATCGAGGGCCTGCACCCACCTGCTACGGAGTGCATTGGACACAGTAGGATTAGGTCCAGTCATCCTGGGACAGCGATGAGCCCTTCATTCTGCTGTTGTTCTGCCCGCCAAGGAGAGGCAGGCTGAGCCTGACTGTAGACTGGCAGTCAGGGGACCCAGGAGCAGGGGTTCTCGAGTCTGTTATACACGGGAATCACCTGGGAGCTTTTAAAAACATATTGACTCTAATGTAATTGGACTTGGACGGGCATGAGTATCAATACTTTAAAGCCCTCACAAGATCATTATAATGCATATAGCCAGAGCAGAAACCCAACGGGCCAGGTGAACTTGTTGCAGATAATTACAGCCTCATTATGGCCACAGAACTTAGCACACCGTTTTCTAACACTGTTCCTCATGTAACTACATGGTTCACTTGTATAACAAGGGTAACCAACTTGTCCTGGTTTGCCCAGAACTTCCCAGGTTTATCACTAAAACTTCCATGTCCCTGGAACGTCTGCCAAACCCTGCAGGCCCAGCAAAACCAAGACAGTTGGTCATCCTGGCTAAAACAAACAAACAAACAAACAAACAAAAATAACCAAAAAAACAACAAAAAAAGGTCTGTTTCACTTACAATACTCAGTATTAATATACATTGTAAATCAACAAACATAATCAATTATCTGTCAGGCCAAATTTTAACACAATAGAAACCTCCAATGTAATTTTTTGTTAAATCTATTGTGTTTGAGTGTATGTATCAGACTTCATAATGAAATGACTCCTGTCATTTCTGTCCCTATATTTAAGTATTTTTAAAAGTATTTCCAGTTTGCAAGAGTGTTACCCTGCACTTTTATTTTTTTCATTCCTGAGCCAATCTGTTCTCATAAAATTATCAGTGAGCACAGTACTCTAGCAAAAGTGTGCCATGCTCAATCAAACGTTGAGAAGGTTTAAGCACATCTGTTCCATGATGGCTCTTTGGACAGCAGCAGAGCCAGTTATGAGAGGATGTCAGTACACAACAATACAGAGTGGTATCATATTAGAGACATTCAGGCTCTGCTCAAGTTTAGGTGCTTTCTCCCCTGATTTTTAAATTTAATAAGGAATAAAGGTAACTGTTAAATGTTAGATGATGGTAATTCTACTTTGAATTATTAACAAGGGCCAATGCACAGCAGGCAATCAACAAGGCTATGTAAAATAAACAAAAGCAAAAAGAAAGTAAGAAATAAAGATGGGGGGAAGAGATTGACTTTTTTACAATGTTTATTTAAAGTTGCTTTGGATTAGAGTATTTTTTTTTTAAAGTATCTTAAAATTGCGTTTTAAAATCTTTTTTAGGGGCCATTGGCTGACTCAGTAGGGTAAGCATCTGTCTTGGGCTCAGGTCATGATCTCAGAGTCCTGGGATGGAGCCACACATCGGGCTCCTTGCGCGGTGGGGAGTCTGCTTTTCGCTCTCCCTCTCTCTCTCTCTGTCCCTTTCCCAACTTGTGCTCTCTCTCACTTACTTTCTTCTTTCTCTCTCTCTCTCAGAAAGAAAGAAACAAAGAAAGAAAGAAAGAAAGAAAGAAAGAAAGAAAGAAAGAAAGAAAGAAAGAAAGAAAGAAAATATTTCTAAAGGATTATTACCAAAATTCTGATCTCTATTAATTCAGGTGTCCTTTTTGACATATAGCCAAGATAAAATAAAAATAATGAGGTCTCACCACAGATTTCAAATTTTGTTCTCTAATAGAAGAACTATAAACTTGAACTCATGAGTGAATCTGCTCTATAATTACTACTTCTATTTATTTTTATTTTGTAGTTTCATATACACATACAAATACATATATACACACACATATATGTATTTAAAGTATTCTTCAGCTAGTGACATTGATCTGAACAAGTGGCATTTATTCTATAATTGCTTTTATTTTTTTATTTTATAGTTTTGTATATATGTGTGTGTAAATGTACACATTAATATGTGTATATATATACATTTACATATATATGTATATATAAATATATATACACATTTAACTGTTCTTCAGCTAAAGTGACATTGACTTGAACAAGGTGTATGATTATCTTTCTATAATTACTGTTTAATCCTTCTGGAACTATTCTCTGGAGAGGTCAAAGGATTATTTCTTGGCTTGAGAACATAATTTGGCCTCTAGACGCATGAGATGATCGGTCATTCTTTATCTGTTCCTGGAAATTAAGTTCCATATTTCCCTTTGCACTATCTGCCTTATATTACATGTTCTAGCACAAAAGGAGAGCTAAAGCTATTGGTCACCCAAGCAGAGAATTTGCACATATTCACTCGGCTAAAAGTAGATCTCGCTTGCCTGCAAATTGCTGAGATGGGAAGTATCTCTCACGTTAGATTCTGAAGCTTGGCTGTTTACCGAAAAGCAGCACAAGTTTTGAAAGGGGAAGAGACGGAGAGTTTGCTGCTAGGTCTTAGAGGGTGCTGTTGTGATGAAAAACAGCTTCAGAGATTCAAAAGAAAAGCAAATAATAACCCTTTCCTCCCCGGCAGGTCCTCAAAGAGTTTAGATGATATGCATAGTGTTTGCTTATTGCTTCCTATTTTTCTGCCTACATCCAAAGGAAGCTGGCAGTTCTCTGATACATTGGATATCTTGTGTCTTGGTCACACTGTAACTTTAGCACATGGTAGTGCTTGAGAAAAGTATGTTGAATAAATCTGCCTTTTCACAAGGCCATCCTCTAGATCCAGATAGAAGGGTGGAAAGGTTAAGATGAACAGGAAATTTGGAAAAGGTTCAGCTGTATAAGTTATTACAAGTCTTCTGATGAAAGAGCAGGTATTAAATTCATGAGACACTGAAAATTGAATTGCTGAGACAAGAGCTATTGTGACTAGAATAGCAAATGTCAGATCATGAATCTATTCACATGGCAAGGATCAAAAGATGATTAGCACAAGTGATGAGTTGTTCTACTTTGCTTGAAACATTGAATCTCCATTTTGATACAAGGAGGCAAAAAAAATGGGCTGCAGATGGTTCTTCCATGGTATCTGTGCCATGTTCCAAACTCCTTCAGGTTTCAGAGTTTAGGGAAAAAAGCAATAGTAAACTTTTTAATATCAAGTCTATAATTTCTTCCTACCTGTTTCTTTAGAGACTTCTGAAAAATGCATAACTGGTTATCAATAGGTATTACTATTCTCAAAACAGCTCTATATTATGCAGATAATAAAAAAGGAGTCAATAGTGATTCCTAGGGTCCATCTGCATGAGAGTACTTCTGCAGGATCTATGGAAAGAGGAAGGACTTATGGCATAAAAGTTAATTTTATATTGAGGTCAGGATGTAGGTGCTGTGAAAAGAGTTAAGTGGGAAGAAAAAAAATCCTTTTCTATTAGTTTTCCTTAGAACAGCAAACCCAAAAATCTGTACGGACTTCTAAACCATTGAGTATCTGTCTATTTACTTATTAAAACATTATAAGAGGGGCACCTGGGTGGCTCAGTGGGCTAAAGCCTCTGCCTTCAGCTTGGTTCATGATCCCAGGGTCCTGGGTTCGATCACTGCATGGGGCTCTCTGCTCAGCAGGGAGCATGTTTCCCTTCCTCTCTCTCTGTGCCTGCCTCTCTGCCTACTTGTGATCTCTGTCTGTCAAATAAAATCTTATAAAAAAAAATACAGGAAATATCTTTTAGGAACTTCCATACAAGATGATGTGTGTCTAAGGTAGGGGTTATCAGACTACAGTCTACCTGCCAAATCCTGGCAGTTAGGTTTTTGTTTCTTTATTTGTTTTGTTTTGGTAAATAAAGTTTTATTGGAGCACAGCTATGTCCATTTGTTCAAAAATTAGCTACAGCTGAGTTAAGCAGCTCTAAAATATTAACTATATTAACTATGGTAGGTGAAATAATGTCCCTTTGAAGTCTCAGAACTTCTGACTTCTAGAACAACAGTAAGAGGACAGATGTGTTGCTTTAAGCCACTGTTTGTGAGATACTTCAACAATAGGAATCTAAAACCTGACCCTTTACTGAAAACATTTGCTGACCCCTAATGTAGGAATTAATGTATTCAGAATAATAATCTCTAATAATAAACAAAAACCTTCAGCCAGGGCAAGGAATTCAAAGACTGATAGGGTCCATAAAGCTGCTTTTCTGTGTGGTCTTGGGCAAATAACTTACCCAAGTAAATCCATGTTAAAGCATTTAAGATACACCAGCCAGGCTGGATAAGTGACGGGACTTTAATCCTTCCGCAAATATATAGGGTGTTGGTCATATGCTCAACAGATACGAAGATTTACCTATGTTCTCATCTATCCCACCAGGAGACAACTCACTTGGCTGAATTCTAAAAAGTCACCATGAACTTTGGGGCAGGCTAAATTTCCCTCTAATTAATTAGCTCACCGTTTCTAGGATGGAAGCTGGAAATAGTCTCACAGCTCTGCAGGAATATTATTTGAGATAAACAGGCAAGGAAGAAGAAAATAGCATGGCTTATTAGCAAACCGAGTAGCAGAGGAAACCTATAAAGACTTAATTCTGAATTTAAACTATGTGGACTTATGCCAGGATACAGAGGCTGATAAGGAATATGTACCTAGACACTTTTTACAAAGGCAAAAGATTAATATCTCAGTTGTTTGGAATAATCACAGTGCTATTTTAGACCTCCAGAAAAGATAATTTTCCAAGTCCACAATTATTATTTTTATTTCCACCATTTTTAATTGACATTCAAAAAATTACAAAATTGTCTGCCATGTTCACATAGCTTTGATGATTTACCTTAATCTAATCTTAGAATGATGCAGTGCCACCACAATAAACATCTGTCAGGTCTTTTATTTTACACTATTCTGCGAGTGGTGTACAGGGGCAGACTGAGCGTGTACAGATCTCTGGTTGCACCCGTGAACATAATTTCTCAAATAAGTGTCATCAACGATACGAAACTCAAAATGGAACAGATTGCTTCAGACACCATTGTGCGTATTCTTGTGACTCACACAGAAATTCAACAATTTCCTAATGTCCTATAGCAATGAATTTTGCACTCTAGTGATGATTCCTCTTCCTGACTAACTCAAAATAGAGCTTACGCATCATAGAAGAGGGTATAGAATGAAAGGAGTTTGCAAAATGTAAATCATGTAATATAAATAATGATTTGTTTGTGGGCATATTGCTAATATATAATTGGAAATTCATTACCTAACACTGAGTCTTCCTTTAAAAGAGCACAGCTCTCCAACCAAAGAACACGCAGAGTTCCATAAAAGAACATATCTCACAAACATCTTCTGTCATTAAGCAAATACTGAAGAGAGATGGGACATTCTGAGGAGAACCACACACACAAATAATGTTTTCAAGTGTTAAGTCTTACTTAGGCATTTGCAATATCTACCTGTAAAGAATTTGACAGGCAATGTTTTCTCAGCCTTACTATCGCAAAATGCCTAAGTGTCAATATTTGGGAAATCCTTAGAAGTCAATGAAAGGTGAAACATCTGGGTTTGAATCTCAGTTCCTCCATTTATTAATTCTGTGCTTTGACTTCATTACTTGACCTCTTCCTACCTTAGTTTTCTCATCTGTCAGTGAGAGTGACTATAAGTGCCTACTTCTTTTTTTTTTTTTTTTGACAGACAGAGATCACAAGTAGGCAGAGAGGCAGGCAGAGAGAGAGGAGGAAGCAGGCTCCCCTCTGAGCAGAGAGCCTGATGTGGGGCTCGATCCCAGGACTCTGGGATCATGACCTGAGCCGAAAGCAGAGGCTTTAACCCACCGAGCCACCCAGGTGCCCCAACAAGTGCCTATTTCTATTCCTTAATGCATCTCATTTCCTTTATCAACTAGAAAATTCGCCAACTGGTGGAACCCATCTCCTAAGAAGATCGTGAGGATGAAGAGCCACCCCACGGGCAAAACATTTACCACAGAACTTGATGTATCGCAAAGAAACCTATAGTGGTAGCTCTTCTTTTTGTGAGCCCTCTAAGCAAGATACCCCAGATGCTGTGCTGAGAAGCTGCGAGTGGTAGAAACGAATCACAAACACCACCACAACAAAAACACACAAACCAAGAGCAACAAAGTAAAACAGACACAAAACAGTGACTCTGCCTTTGAGGAGCTAGTCTGTGAATTTACAGTGTCATGGAAGTATTTGTGAGGAAAGATGATCTAGAATAGATGTGCGAATATATATATATATGCATGTATATATTTACAAAATAGAGTATCTGATAATTCTTTACGTTTACAGACTGGCAATGAAGAAATGAGTTGAGAGTTGGAGAAGTCCACACTGGACCTCCACTCAACGGAATTCGCTTATTGCCAGGGAAGGGATGAAAAGCAGGGAAACTTTACAGGCGATGCTTCACAATTGATCAACAATTAAAGTTTGTCTGTGACAAAAGATATCAGACTTGGCCTCTGTTTCAAGAACAATCTTGCTTTTGGCCCTTCACGATTCCTTTCTGTTCTTTCTCTTCTTTAAACCCTCTCTCCTACAAAGGCGTGCACATCAGGGCCATCTGTGTGTCACTGCTGGTGTGCACTCTCTGAAGAAGACTGGACCCCCTGCCACTTCTTGTTATTCAAACTCTGTCTTCTCCCTTACAATAGATAACTGCTGCTTTTTTCTTCTCCCATGGATATTGTTTTTTCTCTTCCATGATATTGTTCCTTCCAAACCACAACTTCTTTTCCCTGCCACATGCCCTACTGTGATCATGCTACATTTTTCTCCCCCTTCCCCTTACTACCTGATTAGTGGGTCTGCAGTTTTCATTGATCTTGTTTGTTCACTCTGTAGACCGTGTCCTAGACACCAGTCCTATTGATGGCAAATCTGAATCATACCTTGTCACGGCCTTTTAGATGACCACAGTATAGTTTTCAGGAAAGAAATGACATGTTTGTGTTACGTGCCTTATGAGGGTTGGGGCACTTGGCTAGCCAGGTCAGTCATTAGAGCATGCAACTCTTGATCTCAAGGTCATGAGTTTGAGCCCCATGTTGAGCATAAAGATTACTTTAAAAACAGAAAGCCCTATGAAGACAAATAGAGGTCTGTGACAGTTCAGTAGAGATATCACTTATGATTGGAGCAACCTGGGAGGGCTTCATGGAAGAGGTGACATTGGGGCAGGGAAATGAAGATATTTATCACTCATTTTGTCACTGGGATTTAGTTGGCTAACTCCACTTGGGACTTGATTGTTGGTAAATACTTAAGAAAAAAAGAAAGAAAGGCAAAGAAGAAGGAAAGAAAAGCCAGAGAGAGGGAAGCAAGAACCAAGGGGACAGGAAGTAGCAAGACAAAGAACTGGTAGAAAGATCTAAAAAAACAGGCTTAGAAAATGAGAAATACAACCCTGGAAAAAATTTCTTTTTAATATGTAATTTTTCCATAAAGGTTGTAGGCCTGGGAGTCACAAGTTGACTTGCAATCCTGCCTCTGAAACTCACCAGCAGTGTGATCTTAGATAAATTACTTCACTCTCGGGGCCCCTGGGTGGCTCATTCAGTTAGGCAACCGCCTTTGGCACAGCTCATGATCTCAGGGTCCAGGGATCTGGCCACATAAGGCACCTTGCTCAGTGGGGAGTCTGCTTCTCTCTCTGCCTCTGATCTTCCCCCTGCTCCTGCTCTCACTCAACTCTCTCTTTCTCTCTCAAATGAACAAAAAAATCTTAAAAAAAAAAAAAAAAATATATATATATATATATATATATATATATGGCAACTTCTTTCAAGATACGTCTCCAAAGGCAAAGGAAACAAAACTGAAAATGAACTTTGGGGACTTCAACAAGATCAAAAGCTTCTGCACAGCAAAGGAAATAGTCAACAAAACAGAGAGGCAACCCACAGAATGGGAGAAGATATTCACAAATGACACTACAAAAGGATGATATCCAAGATCTTTAAAGAACTCCTCAAACTCAACACACACAAAACAGATAATAACATCAAAAAATGGGCAGAAGAGGGAGGAGTCAAGATGGCGGAGAAGTAGCAGGCTGAGACTACTTCAGCTAGCCAGAGATCAGCTAGATAGCTTATCTAAAGATTGCAAACCCCTACAAATCCATCGGCAGATCGAAGAGAAGAAAAACAGCAATTCTAGAAACAGAAAAACAACCACTTTCTGAAAGGTAGGACTGGCAGAGAAGTGAATCCAAAGCGACGGGAAGATAGACCCCGGGGGGAGGGGCCGGCTCCCAGCAAACAGCAGAGCCACGGAGCACAAAATCAGGACTTTTAAAAGTCTGTTCCGCTGAGGGACATCGCTCCAGAGGCTAAACCGGGGTGAAGCCCATGCAGGGTCAGCGTGGCCTCAGGTCCTGCAGGGTCACAGAAGGATGGGGGTGTCTGAGTGTCACAGATCTTACAGGTATTAGAACAGGGAAGCCGGCTACAGAGACAGAGCCAACAGTAAGCTCACAGCTCAGGGTTACCTTGAACTGGTCACAGGCTCGGTGAGCTCGGAGCAGGGCCGGAGGTCAAGCAGACAGGAGTTACTGGGCACTGTTCTCTGAAGGCGCACTGAGGAGTGGGGCCCCGGGCTCTCAGCTTCTCCGGCCTGGAGACCAGGAGGCCGCCATTTGTATTGCCGCCCTCCGGAACTCTACAGAAACCGCTCAGGGAAGAAAAGCTCCTGAAAGCAAAACTGAGCAGATTAGTCAGCTCGGCCCCTGGTAAGGGGGGTGCAATTCTGCCTGGGGCAAAGACACTTGAGAAGCACTACCACGGGCCCCTCCTCCAGAAGATCAACAAGAAATCCAGCCAAGACCAAGTTCACCTACCAAGGAGTACAGTTTCAGTACCAAGGAGAGCAGCAGAATTCCAGAGGAGGATAAAGCAAAGCACGGAACTCATGGCTTTCTCCCTATGATTCTTTAGCCTTGCAATTAATTTAATTTTTTTTTCATTTTTTTTCTCTTCGTCTGCTAAAATTTTTTTAAACTTTCACCCTTTTGTTTTTTAACGTTAACTAACTTTAACGTTTTTAACGTTTATCTAATATATATATATATTTTTCTTTTTTATACTTTTCTTTATTTGTTTTCTTTTTAAAATTCTTTTTTTTTTCTTTTTTTTCTTTTTTTTCTTTTCTTTCTTTCTTTCTGAACCTCTTTGTATCCCCTTTCTCTTCCCTCACGATTTTGTATCTCTTCTGATTTGGTTAAAGCATATTTTCCTGGGGTTGTTCCCACCCTTTTAGTATTTTACTTGCTCCTTCATATACTCTTACTTGGACAAAACGGCAAGGCAGAAAAATTCACCACAAAAAAAAAAGAACAAGAGGCAGTACCGAAGGCTAGGGACTTAATCAATACAGACATTGGTAATATGTCAGATCTAGAGTTCAGAATGACAATTCTCAAGGTTCTAGCCAGGCTCGAAAAAGGCATGGAAGATATTAAAGAAACCCTCTCGGGAGAGATAAAAGCCCTTTCTGGAGAAATAAAAGAACTAAAATCTAACCAAGTTGAAATCAAAAAAGCTATTAATGAGGTGCAATCAAAAATGGAGGCTCTCACTGCTAGGATAAATGAGGCAGAAGAAAGAATTAGTGATATAGAAGACCAAATGACAGAGAATAAAGAAGTTGAACAAAAGAGGGACAAACAGCTACTGGACCACGAGGGGAGAATTTGAGAGATAAGTGACACCATAAGACAACACAACATTAAAATAATTGGGATTCCAGAAGAAGAAGAAAGAGAGAGGGGAGCAGAAGGTATACTGGAGAGAATTATTAGGGAGAATTTCCCCAATATGGCGAAGGGAACAAGCATCAAAATTCAGGAAGTGCAGAGAACACCCCTCAAAATCAATAATAGGCCCACAGCCCGTCACCTAATACTAAAATTTACAAGTCTTAGTGACAAAGAGAAAATCCTGAAAGCAGCCTGGGAAAAGAAGTCTGTAAAATACAATGGTAAAAATATTAGATTGGCAGCAGACTTATCCACAGAGACCTGGCAGGCCAGAAAGAACTGGCATGATATATTCAGAGCACTAAACGAGAAAAACATGCAGCCAAGAATACTATATCCAGCTAGGCTATCATTGAAAATAGAAGGAGAGATTAAGGGATGCCTGGGTGGCTCAGTTGGTTGGACGACAGCCTACCAATCAGGTCATGATCCCAGAGTCCTGGGATCGAGTCCCGCATCGGGCTCCCGGCTCCACGGGAAGTCTGCTTCTCTCTCTGACCTTCTCCTCTCTCAAGCTCTCTCTCACTGTCTCTCTCTCAAATAAATAAATAAAATCTTAGAAGGAGAGATTAACAGCTTCCAGGACAAACAAAAACTGAAAGAATTTGCAAACACCAAACCAGCTCTACAGGAAATACTGAAAGGGGTCCTCTAAGCAAAGAGAGAGCCTATAAGTGGTAGATCAGAAAGGAACAGGGACAATATACAGAAACAGTCACTTTACAGGCAATACAATGGCACTAAATTCATATCTCTCAATAGTTACCCTGAATGTTAATGGGCTAAATGCCCCAATCAAAAGACACAGGGTATCAGAATGGATAAAAAAACAAAACCCATCTATATGTTGCCTCCAAGAAACTCATTTTAAGCCTGAAGACACCTCCAGATTTAAAGTGAGGGAGTGGAAAAGAATTTACCATGCTAATGGACATCAGAAGAAAGCAGGAGTGGCAATCCTTATATCAGATCAATTAGATTTTAAGCCAAAGACTATAATAAGAGATGAGGAAGGACACTATATCATACTCAAAGGGTCTGTCCAACACGAAGATCTAACAATTTTAAATATCTATGCCCCCAACGTGGGAGCAGCCAACTATATAAACCAATTAATAACAAAATCAAAGAAACACATCAACAATAATACAATAATAGTAGGGGACTTTAACACTCCCCTCACTGAAATGGACAGATCATCCAAGCAAAAGATCAACAAGGAAATAAAGGCCTTAAATGACACACTGGACCAGATGGACATCACAGATATATTCAGAACATGTCATCCCAAAGCAACAGAATACACATTCTTCTCTAGTGCACATGGAACATTCTACAGAATAGATCACATCCTCGGTCCTAAATCAGGTCTCAACCGGTATCAAAAGATTGGGATTATTCCCTGCATATTTTCAGACCACAATGCTCTAAAGCTAGACCTCAATCACAAGAGGAAGTTTGGAAAGAACCCAAATACATGGAGACTAAACAGCATACTTCTAAAGAATGAATGGGTCAACCGGAAAATTAAAGAAAAATTGAAAAAAAATCATGGAAACAAATGATAATGAAAATACAACGGTTCAAAATCTGTGGGACACAACAAAGGCAGTCCTGACAGGAAAATATATAGCGGAACAAGCCTTTCTCAAGAAACAAGAAAGGTCTCAGGTACACAACCTAACCCTACACCTAAAGGAGCTGGAGAAAGAACAAGAAAGAAACCCTAAGCCCAGCAGGAGAAGAGAAATCATAAAGATCAGAGCAGAAATCAATGAAATAGAAACCAAAAAAAAAAACAAAGAACAAATAAACGAAACTAGGAGCTGGTTCTTCGAAAGAATTAATAAAATTGATAAACCCCTGGCCAGACTTACCAAAATGAAAAGAGAAAGGACCCAAATAAATAAAATCATGAATGAAAGAGGAGAGATCACAACTAACACCAAAGAAATACAAACAACTATAAGAACATACTATGAGCAACTCTATACCAACAAATTTGACAATCTGGAAGAAATGGATGCATACCTAGAAACATATAAACTACCATACCTGAACCAGGAAGAAATAGAAAGCCTGAACAGACCCATAACCAGTAAGGAGATTGAAACAGTCATCAAAAATCTCCAAACAAACAAAAGCCCAGGGCTAGACAGCTTCCGGGGGGAATTCTACCAAACATTTAAAGAAGAACTAATTCCTATTCTCCTCAAACTGTTCCAAAAAATAGAAATGGAAGGAAAACTTCCAAACTCACTTTATGAGGCCAGCATCACCTTGATCCCAAAACCAGACAAGGATCCCATCAAAAAAGAGAGCTATAGACCAATATCCTTGATGAACACAGATGTGAAAATTCTCACCAAACTACTAGCCAATAGGATTCAACAGTACATTAAAAGGATTATTCACCACGACCAAGGGGGATTTATTCCAGGGCTGCAAAATTGGTTCAACATCCGCAAATCAATCAATGTGATACAAAACATCCATTAAAGAAAGAATAAGAACCATGTGATACTCTCAATAGATACTGAAAAAGTATTTGACAAAGTACAGCATCCCTTCCTGATCAAAACTCTTCAAGTGTAGGGATAGAGGGCACATACGTCAATATTACCAAAGCCATTTATGAAAAACCCACCGCAAATATCATTCTCAATGGAGAAAAACTGAAAGCTTTTCTGCGAAGGTCAGGAACACGGCAGGGATGTCCATTATCACCACTGCTATTCAATATAGTACTAGAAGTCCTAGCTTCAGAAATCAGACAACAAAAGGAAATTAAAGGCATCCAAATCGGCAAAGAAGAAGTCAAACTATCACTCTTCGCAGATAATGTGATACTATATGGGAAAACCCAAAAGACTCCACTCCAAAACTGCTAGAACTTGTACAGGAATTCAGTAAAGTGTCAGGATATAAAATCAATGCACAAAAATCAGTTGCATTTCTCTACACCAACAACAAGACAGAAGAAAGAGAAATTAAGGAGTCAATCCCATTTACAATTGCACCCAAAACCATAAGATACCTAGGAATAAACCTAACCAAAGAGGCACAGAATCTATACTCAGAAAACTATGAAGAACTCATGAAAGAAATTGAGGAAGACACAAAGAAATGGAAAAATGTTCCATGCACCTGGATTAGAAGAATAAATATTGTGAAAATGTCTATGCTACCTAAAGCAATCTACACATTTAATGCAATTCCTATCAAAGTACCATCCATATTTTTTCAAAGAAATGGAACAAATAATCCTAAAATTTATATGGAACCAGAAAAGACCTCAAATAGCCAAAGGAATATTGAAAAAGAAAGCCAAAGTTGGTGGCATCACAATTCCAGACTTCAAGCTCTATTACAAAGCTGTCATCATCAAGACAGCATGGTACTGGCACAAAAACAGACACATAGATCAATGGAACAGAATAGAGAGCCCAGAAATAGACCCTCAACTCTATGGTCAACTAATCTTCGACAAAGCAGGAAAGAATGTCCAATGGCAAAAAGCCTCTTCAATAAATGGTGTTGAGAAAATTGGACAGCCACATGCAGAAAAATGAAATTGGACCATTTCCTTACACCACACACGAAAATAGACTCAAAATGGATGAAGGACCTCAATGTGAAAAAGGAATCCATCAAAATCCTTGAGGAGAACACAGGCAGCAACCTCTTCGACCTCAGCCACAGCAACATCTTCCTAGGAACATCGCCAAAGGCAAGTGAAGCAAGGGCCAAAATGAACTATTGGAATTTCATCAAGATCAAAAGCTTTTGCACAGCAAAGGAAACAGTTAAAACCAAAAGACAACTGACAGAATGGGAGCAGATATTTGCAAACGACATATCAGATAAAGGACTAGTGTCCAAAATCTATAAAGAACTTAGCAAACTCAACACCCAAAGAACAAATAATCCAATCAAGAAATGGGCAGAGGACATGAACAGACATTTCTGCAAAGAAGACATCCAGATGGCCAACAGACACATGAAAAAGTGCTCCATATCACTCGGCATCAGGGAAATACAAATCAAAACCACAATGAGATATCACCTCCCACCAGTCAGAATGGCTAAAATCAACAAGCCAGGAAATGACAGATGCTGGCGAGGATGCAGAGAAAGGGGAACCCTCCTACACTGTTGGTGGGAATGCAAGCTGGTGCAACCACTCTGGAAAACAGCATGGAGGTTCCTCAAAATGTTGAAAATAGAACTGCCCTATGACCCAGCAATTGCACTACTGGGTATTTACCCTAAAGATACAAATGTAGTGATCCAAAGGGGCACGTGCACCCGAATGTTTATAGCAGCAATGTCCACAATAGCCAAACTATGGAAAGAACCTAGATGTCCACCAACAGATGAATGGATAAAGAAGAGGTGGTATATATACACAATGGAATACTATGCAGCCATCAAAAGAAATGAAATCTTGCCATTTGCAACAACGTGGATGGAACTAGAGCGTATCATGTTTAGCGAAATAAGTCAATTGGAGAAAGACAATTATCATATGATCTCCCTGATATGAGGAAGTGGTGATGCAACATGGGGGCTTAAGTGGGTAGGAGAAGAATAAATGAAACAAGATGGGATTGGGAGGGAGACAAACCATAAGTGACTCTTAATCTCACAAAACAAACTGAGGGTTGCTGGGGGGAGGGGGGTTGGGAGAAGGGGGGTGGGGTTATGGACATTGGGGAGGGTATGTGCTTTGGTGAGTGCTGTGACGTGTGTAAACCTGGCGATTCACAGACCTGTACCCCTGGGGATAAAAATATATGTTTATAAAAAATAAAAAATTAAAAAATTTTTAAAAAATGGGCAGAAGATATGAACAGACACTTCTCCAATGAAGACATACAAATGGCTAACAGACTCATGAAAAAATGTTCATCATCACTAGCCATCAGGGAGATTCAAATCAAAACTACATTGAGATACCACCTTATACCAGTTAGAACGGCCAAAATTTACAAGACAGGAAATAACATGTGTTGGAGAGCATGTGGAGAAAGGGGAACCCTCTTACACTGTTGGTGGGAATGTAAGTTGGTGCAACCACTTTGGAAAACAGTGTGGAGATTCCTTAAGAAATTAAAAATAGAGCTACCCTGTGACCCTGCGATTGCACTATTGGTATTTGCCCCAAAGATACAGATGTTGTGAAAAGAAGGGCCACCTCAACCTCTACAATGTTCATAGCAGCAATGGCCAAAGTCGCCAAACTGTGGAAAGAACCAAGATGCCCTTCAACAGATGAATGGATAAAGAAGGTACAGTCCATATACACTATGGAGTATTATGCCTCCTTCAGAAAGGATGAATACCCAACTTTTGTATCAACATGGATGGGAGTGGAAGAGATTAGGCTGAGTGAAATAAGTAAAGCAGAGAGAGTCAATTATCATATGGTTTCACTTACTTGTGGAGCATAAACAACACTGAGGACATTGGGAAAAGGAGAGGAGAAGGGAGATGGGGGAAATCGGAGAGGGAGACAAACCATGAGAGACTGTGGACTCTGAGAGACAAACTGAGGGTTTTGGAGGGGAGGGATGGGGGGGTGGGGTGAGCCTGGTGGTGGCTATTAAGGAGGGCATGTATTGCATGGAGCACTGGGTGTGGTGCATAAACAATGAATTTTGGAACACTGAAAAAAATTTTAATTTAAAAAAATTTTAAAAAATTACTTCACTACGTTTCAATGACAGTATCAGTCTGATGTACATAAAAATAATAGAAAGTTCCTCCATGAGTTATTGAGTAGTCAGTGAGATACTGTATGGTATTAGCTAGTGTACAATAAGCAGCTAATTATCTAGAGCTATTTTTTATGGGGATTAGGGAGCCAAACAGATACACTGTAGAGAGGTTTCTGTAAGTCACCCATCTTCAGACAAGGCAGGAAAACAGTTAACACTCTGACCAGTGTTACTCACTCTGACACCGGTCTTTTTTTTTTTTTTCCTTCAAGATTTTATTTATTTATTTGACAGGCAGAGATCACAAGTAGGCAGAGAGGCAGGCAGAGAGGCATGCAGATAGAGAGGTGGAAGCAGGCTCCCAGCTGAGCAGAGAGCTCGATGAGGGGCTCAATCCCAGGACCCTTAGATCATGACCTGAACTGAAGGCAGAGGCTTAACCCACTGAGCCACCCAGGCACCCCTCTTCTTCACCAGTCATGGAAGAGATCTAAGCAAGGATATTGCACATAAAGATTCTTTGGTATCGTGCTCTGCACAGAAAATTGTTACAGTCTAAGAGTCTTCAGTAAAACGACTGCAGCTTCTAGAGAGGTGTGTGCTTAAGAAAGCACTTTTCTTAAAGACTTTCTCCTCTAGGAAGTGTCCACGGATAATTAACATGTAAATGCCAAAGTAAAGGAATAAAAGACTCAAATAGCTAACGAAGTCTTGCCTCTTCTCCAGAAACATAAGTACACTTGTTGCTCGTATTTTTGTTTACTATGTATTTGCTAAATTTACTATTCAACCAGATAATGCTTTCTCCAATTTGCCCAAGTTACATTAGCTTGTCAGGGTCCCTGTCTTTCTCACTGTGCTGAAGAAGACCCTGAGGACACCCCCAGGCTCCACAGGCCTGGAACTAATGAAACTTAGTCTTTAGGTACTGGCTGTGGACCTTGGATAAATTACTTTCACTTTGTCAGACTCTCCCTGGCATGACTTTCATGAGCTCTCTTCTGCTTTCTGCCCTTCCCCATTCTTCCAGTATTTTCTCTCAGCACAGCATCTTTGGTCACCCTTTCTTTTCCATGGCATCCCTACCCTAATTCTATTCATTTTGCAGCTCAAGGAAGCAAGCGGGCTGAGGGCTGTGAAATGAGGAGTAGCTGAGTCCCTTGTTTGCTACCTATTAGGCGGTCTGACCTAATCTAGATGAATCTTCTTTTTGAGCATCACTTCCCTCACTTGTGAAACAATCCATCAAGTCCGCTGTGGGGAAAAGAGGAAAGAAGGCACTGAACATAGAATTTGGCACAAGAACCTGGGTATTCTTTTGCCGTTGTGGTTATTTTATTTCCAGCACTCCTGGGAATGTATGAGGCAGAGGAGAATCACTTTTAGCCCAGAATTTTATAGAGTGTATAAGAAGCACAACAGAAATGAATTCAATAGTTTGTATGGGAACTTAAAAAACCCTTCCTGTTGGGGCAGCCTGGGTGGCTCAATCGGGTAAGCATCTGCTTTCGGCTCAGGTCATGATCCCAGGCTCCTGGGATCTAGTCCCTTGCTGGGCTCTTTGCTCTGCAGAAAGTCTGCTTTTCCCTCCCTCTCTGCCGGCCACTCCTCCTACTTGTGCTCTCTTTTTCTCTGTCAAATAAATAAATAAATAAATAATCTTTAAAACAAACAAAACAAAACAAAATAAACTCTTCCTGTTGTCTCCAATGGTACTAGATTCCTGACCCCATCCATATTTGAATCCAGGATTTCTTTCTGTTCAGGTTTCCACCCTGCCCTAATGATACTCCTGCTCCCCGGGGCCACTAGGAGTCACTGTAGATGACTATCTGTCTTGCTTAATCTATGGATTTTTGCTTCATCTATGGTTCTCAGGCCTATTGTCCATTCTCATATTTTAAACAGGATTGCAGTGGCTGTTTTTTTAGTTATGCACCTTTATCCTGCATTCCTTTCACAAGCTCCCTGTCGCCCATCCAGCCCTCCTGAATGCCCTTTGCATCCATGCTTCAGACTTTGCTTCAGTCCCTTGACACTCTCATCACACAAGGATGGTCCAGTGCAATTTCTTTCTAGGTTTTGTTGCCAGCAATCTGTCCACTGGTGACTCTTTTCTTTTCTCTTCTTTTTTCTTTCTTTCTTTATCTATCTCTTTCTTCAGACTCTCTTGGTCCCTGACAGTGTGCTAAGTAATTTACATATGTAAACATATAGAATGCTTAAATATATACTCATTTTGTAGATGGAAAAATAGAGTCCTGGTGGCACAACAACTTACAGAACTAGTATATTTTGGACTGTAGAAGTTGACCTTAATATTGTAATCAATGCATGTTGATTGAAAATAAATATCAGAGTAGATTCATTCATTCAGTCAACAGTTTTGGGGGTCCTACTTTGAGCAGATCCTCTCTCTGAGCAGATCCTTCAGGAGATCAATGTGAAGCTATATTATAAATGTTATATATGTGCCATATAATGTATATACTCCATGACATACATATGTACATCCATATATGTATACATGAATGTGCATACATACAAGTGTTTGCATATGCATCCACTTATATGCATTACATATATGTATATCCATATATGCATTATATATGTGTATATGTAATGTATATATACATACATACAAATACATTTACATTTGTGTTACCTGCTACTGAAGAAAATTCTCTAAATTCAAGGTATCTTAGCCATTTCAAAGTCATAAAGAAGAGCCTATATATTAAACCACTTACAGGTTGTCTGTCGATAGAACTATAAAAAATATGGCTTCATCATTTTTATAAACATAGTCAGACAAGCGGGAGGAGATTCAGTGGCTTAATTTAACATGACTCGGAACCTCGTTATTATCTATGGAAAGTGCTAGTTCATAGCATAGCCTCTGATTGTTCAATATTCCTTTAATCATTACATGTGGAGAGTTAATATATCAGGTTATATGCTGTTGCTATATCTAGCAATGTGTTATTATAAACGCAAAGGTTAAACAAAGCAGACAGAGATTTGATTTCTATTCTATGGCTGATGTCAAAACTATATGAGTGAAAGTAATAAGATTTTCCCCCATCTTTCCCTGCACCCTTCCACAGACACACATGCATTTACACACTCTACATAATCCTGAGAGATGCTCATAATACCTCTTGGTATTCTGTATAGAAACTTAGAAATAAGAGACTTGCTTCTTTGACTCTTCCCTGGCTCTATAATTTTGCAGTGCCTCTTACTGTGTGTGGGGTGACCTGCCCACACTCTGACTAGGTTTGGCCGAGAAAATTGCTTTGATGTCTGGAATAAGGCAGAAGTGACTATCTGCCAGTTCCAGGTTTATGCCTCAAGAGTTTCTCTGGCTCTCTGCCAGGAGAACATGCCTTGGTGAAGGTGCTGGAGAATGAGACAGGAAGGGCAGAGACCCAAGTCCCTGGGTTCTCCAGCTGAAGCTAGCCGACGCCAGCCAACATTCATCCAACCTTGCATGTGTGAATGAGAAGGTCAGAATCAACAGAACCTTCCAGCTGATCCCAAACCAATGGGTGCTAGTTCATGCATGCTCACCGAGGTTTTGCAGTTGTCTGCTGGAAAAGCTGATCTCACTTTAGCTGTGGAACTGCTTGGTAAGGGGACAAGAAGACAAGTTACAGCTTAGGGGCAAGAAAGAAATTTAAAAAAATATATTAAATGAGAAAGCAAAACAGTGCCTCGTCTAGAGATGTAAATTATTTTCCTTGAAGCAGCCCCAAGATGATTCAGGAGGGCAGCCAGAAATGTCTCTGGGACCTTAGCAGAAGTTCGAAGAATTACCTGGAATAGGAAAGATGCAAAGGGAGAAAAGCCACTGGAGTTGGCCGAAGGAAGGATTTGAAATATGTAATATGGTTAAATGAGCCAAAATTACAGAAGCTTGGTTTATTTATTATTTTAAAAATAAGTGTGCAAGCTGGTGCAGCCACTCTGGAAAACAGCATGGAGGTTCCTCAAAATGTTGAAAATAGAACTGCCCTATGACCCAGCAATTGCACTATTGGGTATTTACCCTAAGGATACAAACGTAGTGATCCAAAGGGGCACATGCACCCGAATGTTTATAGCAGCAATGTCCACAATAGCCAAACTATGGAAAGAACCTAGATGTCCATCAACAGATGAATGGATCAAGAAGATGTGGTATATATACACAATGGAATACTATGCAGCCATCAAAAGAAGTGAAATCTTGCCATTTGCGACAACATGGATGGAACTAGAGCGTATCATGCTCAGCGAAATAAGTCAAGCAGAGAAAGACAACTATCATATGATCTCCCTGATATGAGGAAGTGGTGATGCAACATGGGGGCTTAAGTGGGTAGGAGAAGAATAAATGAAACAAGATGGGATTGGGAGGGAGACAAACCATAAGTGACTTTTAATCTCACAAAACAAACTGAGGGTTGCTGGGGGGAGGGGGTTTGGGAGAAGGGGGTGGGATTATGGACATTGGGGAGGGTATGTGCTTTGGTGAGTGCTGTGAAGTGTGTAAACCTGGTGATTCATAGACCTGTACCCCTGGGGATAGAGTATTATGCCTCCATCAGAAAGGATGAATACCCAACTTTTGTAGCAACATGGACGGGACTGGAAGAGATTATGCTGAGTGAAATAAGTCAAGCAGAGAGAGTCAATTATCATATGGTTTCACTTATTTGTGGAGCATAACAAATAGCATGGAGGACATGGGGACTTAGAGTGGAGAAGGGAGTTGGGGGAAATTGGAAGGGGAGGTGAACCATGAGAGACTATGGACTCTGAAAAACAATCTGAGGGTTTTGAAGGGACGGGGGGTGGGAGGTTGGGGTACCAGGTGGTGGGTATTATAGAGGGCACGGATTGCATGGAGCACGGGGTGTGGTGCAAAAATAATGAATACTGTTATGCTGGAAATAAAAATAAATAAATAAATAAATAAATAAATAAATAAATAAATAAAAGAAAAAAAAAATAAGTGTGAATACCTCTCCTGGGGAAAAAAAGTCAGAGTTTCGAATTACAGCTAGTGCTGGGGGAATTCATGGGTTACTAAAGCAGAGAAGAAAACTGGAACTACAATTATTTTAAATTTGGAAGATATTTGGAAATAACTCAATCCAATTGTTGGGTTTTAAAACCATTCCTGCTTCATCTCCTTTCTTCAAGCAACTATTTAGGTGGCCTTCTCATATGTAATAGATAATGGTCCCTAAAGCTGAGTTCAGAATGGATTAGGGAACATGGAATCCTATCCCCTATCTCCTTGAGTCCTGACTCCTCTGAGTTACTGTTGGAGAATTTTCAGGAATCTTCAAGACCATGGAGGTCAACCAGCCACCACGGGAATGCTGGAGCTTGAACACCTGATGAAGAGTTGTATTATACAACTGAGCTACTCTAAATGATCTCAAAATTATTTCTGTACTTGTGAACATTATAGTGTTCACATATTTTTCTGTTTCATCAAATATAGAATAATACATTGATATGTTGTAGGCTGATTTGGCTCTTTTCTTTCAAGAAACGTAAGTTCAAGAAATATCATTCACTTGATTATTAACATTTGACATGAATTCTAGTATTTCAGGGTGACTTTTGCTTCTGAATAATCATTTGACTTCGTGAGTTTTAGTTTAGCCTCTACCAGATGTACATCTTCTTGGTCTTCTGGCTCAGAGTTCAGTACATTTCTCTTTCTAGCATTGTATTATGCTTCGCTGGCTGAGGAATCTCAACATTTGGTGACCACCATTTCTGACATGGCATAGCTCCCTTATTTCACCATTAAAATGGTCCCAAATGCTTGCAACATCAGGTTGAAGTGAATGTTGGATTAAAAGCAAAGCCAAGATGAATTATAATATGATCCCTAGTCTAGAACAATTGCAAACTAGAATCTTTATCCTTCATCAAAAAGTTCAAGCTCTTCAATATGGTAAGCAGATCCCTTCATCCCATAAACTCTGGATTTTGTCCCCTTACTTCACCATCTACAACTTTGAAATATTGTTCAAAGTTTTCATAGTTCATGAGAAATGCCCTGCTGCCTGATCTGTTACATCTTTGCAAATGCTATTCCATGCATGGCTGCTCTCTCCACCAGTTGCCAACGTGGTAAATGATCCCCATCCTTTAAAACACAACCTCATCATTGCTTAGCATTATGGAGTAATGTAGCCCCACCTCTCGTTACTTGTTTGTTGTGTACCTTCTCCTGGCATTGCCCTGTATTATGACTGCCTATAAGCTCTGTCCCCATGACAACAGCAAATCTCACTATAGCATTTTGTGTGTGGCAAGTATTCCTTACATGCATGAACTTACTTCATCTTCCAACTTGGTGGAATAGAAGTACTACTGTCATCTCCATTTTACAGATATGGAAAGTGAGGCATGAAGAGGTTACAGAGCTGGATGGGATTTGGGTTCAGACAGACAGATTCCAGAGGCTGTGTGTGTATTATGCCTCTTGACATTGCAAACTCCCTGAAAGCACAGAGAGTAGCTTGGTGCTTCCATACTTGCTGATTTGAACCAAAGGTATTATGGTATACAGTTTCCACAATGGCTACTAAGAGGTAGAGGGTGTCACATCTAGGAAGTTCTTGGTTTTCAAAGGGATTCTAAAATTCTGGGGACGATAAAGCCCTCCATGAACTTGAGTGGCAACAGAGAAAACAATCACTATGCATTCACTCAGAAAGAAGATCACAGCCATCCAGCCAATTATATGCTCCTTGGCTTGGATCATATTTCTTCACGGATCTTTTATCACATGACATCCCATATGCATTTGTTTAATGAAAGTGATGCTATCACCTCTCACTTTGCTTTCCCACAGTTCTGCAGCTAAAACAGATTAGGGAAGAGATTTTTTTTTTTTTCTCTCTCTGTCTTTCTTTCTTTTTTAAAATTTTATTCCAGGAGGTGAACTGTCTTATTAATGTTATATCTGCTACTTTCCTAATTTTACTTTGGCTATTGGAGGAATTGTGTCTGGACAGATTTCCCATTCTAATCACTCATAAAACAGGTGTAGGAGCCTTGAATATTAACAAACAATGGTTCCAAAGAAAACAAGACCCTAGCTTGAGGGCATTTTCAGTGATTTGACAGGTCAGCAAAAAATTCATGGGGTGCACACCAGTCACAAAATGTCTGTAACCAGCATGATGCCATTGGTTATCAAAAGCAGTGCACAGTGAAAATAAGGTAAAGAAAAGCTTCAGAATGTGGAGAAAGGCACTAATGAAACTAGTGATGCTAACTATAGCTTTTCAAAATCTAGCTGGTAGAGAGCTCAACATTCAGTGAAATATAATGGAACGGCAGGGATTTGCTGGAGGGTATTTTTTCCCTCCAATCATAAAATTAAAGGGCATGATAAAAAAGAGAGTAGAAAAGGATTCCAGAAAAAAAAGGACTGGATAACTGTCAGGGAAATCATCCTTCATGAATATATATCCTAGATAATGCGGTAATCAGGAAGGCACTGATTCAGATACTCAAGCCGGGGGTTTGCACACACCACTAGCTTGGTGTCAAATACCCACTACTAAATTTGTGCCTTCCCAGTCTATCTGCAGTATCCCATAAGAGATTTCTTTCCATTCTCTTTCTACCAAATATTTTCTACATGGCATGCAGTCTGTTAAGGGGAGACAGTGACTGCAAAGTATTTGGGACTGTACAAGCTCTTCCCCAGTCATTTAGTCAAGGGCCAGTGAGGAAGTGCCTCTGTGCATATATTCCCAGGCCAGAAAGTATCCCATTGCTGCTCTGTAGTTCTTTGGGGGCACCTCACAGGCCTCTCACAGCTTACCAAATTCCAAATGCAACTCTATCATTGCTTTCTTGGCAAACACATCTCTCTCTCTCTCTTTTCATTCTAGGGCTTATTACTAATAATATGCTGATATTTCTATCCATTGCCAAAATCAGAAACCCAGTTGGATGCAGAGGGCATTCTCTGTGAGAAATCTCACAGCAGACTGTGAGAAAGCAAAAAGGCAGAAAAAAGTTTGTACAGGAGAAAGGTATAGAAGTCAAAGACAAACAATGAAATCTGTCATAAAACATGGGAATGGGCACCTAATTCTTTCCCCTAATTCTTTCCTATCCCAATGCCCACACTGCATCTATCACTAAGCTCAGCCTCCTCTATCCCTGAGAGAACCCTCAAATCTCTTCATTTCTCTTTCCCCATCTCCCTAGTCCAAGCTACCATCATTTTGTCCATTTATACTCCTCTCTGATATCCCAAATCCTCTTATCTTTCCACAATCCACAGGCTTACACTGATAATCCGAGCAATTTTTTTTTCCAGCATAAATCTTATATCACCCTCCAACTGAAAACTTCTTCTTGGTTTTCCACTGCGCCAAAAATAAACCTTTAAATTCCTAGCAAGTCTAAGACAAGGAAGACCAGAATCAGTCTTTGATTCTTCATTGACCCTACTGTCTGGTTCTTAATTGGGTATAGATTGTGGCACCCCAGGAGACATTTGCAAATATTTGGAGATAGTTTTGTCATAACGGTCAAGGGTATGCATTGGTTTCTAGTTTATGGAGGCTAGGGATACTGTTAAACATTCTATTTTACTAGGACAGCTTTCTCACAACAATGACTTAGCCCAAAATGTCAATAGTGCTGAAGCTGATAAACTCTGCTATAACCTTATCTCATGTACCTCTTCCCTTTCATTCCCTTAATTTCAGCTATCTGCTACTTCTTTCATTTCCAGGAATCCACTATCTTTAATCACATCTTCAATTTTTCAATATGGTATTCCTTCTTCCTGGAATAATCTGCACATTCTAATGTTTGACTTGACTAACTCCCCCTCATTCTTAGTTCTCAGCTCAGGTACTTACTCAGGGGAGCTTTTCCAGGACCATCACACTAGATTGGTTTCCTTTCCCATATATTCTCAGACACCCAGTATCTCCCCTCATAAGTATACCTTTATTGTCAGCCTTTCCTATGATACTATATATTCCCTGAGGGTAGGACATGTCAGCCTTATTAATCTGAACTCCAGAAACTCCTATTAATCTCTCAATATATATAAAGTACTAACTAATGAATAAGTGCATACATGCATGAGTGAATAAGTGAATTAGAATTCTAAGACTATAAAATTTTGGCAAACCATCTCTTGGCTCAAATTACATTTGGCCTGTGTTGAAGGCAATTGTTCTATAATTGCTGTTAGCACGACTCCTTTTCCAGTGTAGACCACAGGCTAACTAATGACACCCATGAACATTCGGCAGCTTCTATAGTCTGGAAGTATGATTTCAAGTACCCTCACTGTGAATGGGAGTTTATAAAACTTAAATCTATCCTTACCACCTCGGAGTAACAGTAAAAGTCTCTGACAATCCGTAACTGAGAATGTAGAAAACTGTGCGAGAGATGAGAAGTTTCTCTCTTGGAATCACAGTAAATGGTTATGCTATTTTATGTTTGTTTCACCTAGAAAAAGCCATTTCTTGCCTAGATCTACATACAACTGGATCTTAAAACACCCATTCCTACCACCATCTCTTTAAAATAACAGTGTCAGGTGAGTGAGAGGGAGCAGCAGGCTCCTTGCTAAACAGGGAGCCCAATGTGAAGCTTGATCCCGGCACCCTGGGATCATGACCTGAGCCAAAGGTAGACATTCAACCAACTGAGCTACCCAGGCAAGCACAACAGTGCTTTCTTTGACATGATGTTCTAGTCATATTTACATTTATCTGTTACCTCTCTCCGGGTAAAAAAATAACACCTTCCCATTGCAAAGGCTTCAGTGAAGACTTTTATACAATTTCTTAGGGACAGAAAAATTGTACTGTTCCCATAAGCCTCTAGTTTCCTCAAAATTCCAGATAGAGAGTAGGTGACATTGGAATTTCTTGATCACAAAGTAAAATCCTATTTGGTTGAAAGGAAAGGAAAGTGGCTGTCTACAGTTTTCATAGGCATAAACTCAACTCATGGGGCAATCCATTGAAGCCACAGACAATGATACAATGAGGTATTTGGGGGTCTATACCATTGCAATTATAACACTCTGTAACCTACTAATTAATATTGAGCCTAAAGATACTGAAGTGGGAATGACACCAGTTTCTTTCAACAAGAGGACATTTAATGGAACCATAGAGGAAATGGGAACTTGGCCAATTGAGAAGGAGAAATATTGTCCTGAGACAGAAGTGTGTGTTCCTGTCAAAGTGGCATCTATACTCCTCTCTTGCTGCAGAGAAAAAGAAGGCAACTTATAGAGTCAATTCAAAAGAGTCTACAACAAATTGAGGTTAGAGCAGCTTCAGAGTCGGTCACATTCTGGAGCAGAATAGAAGCTGAGAGTTCCTAGCACAGACGGTACATGTTGCTTTTTTTTTTTTTAAGATTTTTATTTATTTATTTGACAGAGAGACACAGCAAGAGATGGAACACTAGTAGGGGGAGTGGGAGAGAGAGAAGCAGGCTTCCCACTGATCAGGGAGCCTGATGCGGGGCTTGAACCCAGGACCCTGGATCATGACGTGAGTTGAAGGCAGATGCTTAACGCCTGAGCCACCCAAGCACCCCAGTTTTGTTTTGGTTTTTGTTTGTTTGTTTGTTTTAATTTGGACTGTGTTCAAATTATTCTCAGCTTCTATTCTGCTCCAGAATGTGACCAACTTTGAAGCTGCTCTAACCTCAATTTGTTGTAGACTCTTTGAATTGACTCTATAAGTTGCCTTCTTTTTCTCTGCAGCAACAAAGAAGTATAGATGCCCCTTTGAAAGGAACACACACTTCTGGCTCAAGACAATATTTCTCCTTCTCAATAGGCCAAAAAAAAAAAGTGTATCCACATACATTTTGCAGCCATTTCCGAGGTGTACAAACCAAAACTCAGAATTGAGCCAAACACTTAAGTAAACATCAAACAAACAAAAATGAGTCAAAAAGAATTAGATTGAGACAGATCAAGAACAGAGATTTCCCTTCATTGGAATAGTTATCAGCTATGATGAGTTTCCCATGTGAGGAAGAAACAGATTGAGAAACTCATCTTTTGTGTAGTATGACCGTTTATGATGGATTCCCAACTGCTGAACTATGGTAAGTAGTTTGTAGCCTACTTTATGGAACAAGGTGTTACTCATACTTTATAATTTCCTGTGACATACTCAAAAGAGGCTGAGTTAACAAATCTCTTCCAGGTTATGTAAATGCATAAACTAGGCAATTCCTGTTAGGGTGTACTCAGTGTGAACACAGTCCAAATTAAAAAAACAAACAAACAAACAAAAAAACAAGAAACAAAACGGGGGTGCCTGGGTGGCTCAGGCGTTAAGCATCTGCCTTTAACTCAGGTCATGATCCCAGGGTCCTGGGTTCAAGCCCGACTTATGATCACTTTACATTTGAGGAAACAGGCCAAAGGAGGTTGAATGACACAGCTGAGGTCACATAGCTGAGACTCATTTGTGGCAAGCATCTATATCCCTTCTTTGCTTCCAGCCAAGAGAGTTTTGTTATTTGTGCCTTTCTGCTCCAGAACCTCGGCACCCCCAAAAGTATGTCTCAACTCTCCAGCTCAGGCTGGGACAAGGATGATATGCAGACAGAAGTGTTTCTTAGGGCAGGGCAGAGGTCACATACACATAGGTGCTTGTATTCATACCAAGGAGATCTTTCCTTGGAATACAGGAAATGGGCAGTCTCTTTGAAACTCCAGCGATGGCGCAGATCCATTTGATATACTCAACAAGCGAAAGGAGATGGATCAAGTGGTATGAAAACAAAAATCGATTTTTTAAAAAATCTATAAGCTACAATATTCCATTAGCCAAGGTGATTATACCAATACAGATAAGTATCAAGGCTTTTCCTCTTACCAATCTTTATCTCAAGACGGGTCCTTCAGCTTAGCGAAGTATTTATACAACAAAACATTAAAGATTAATATCTACAATATTTCCAAAGAAAGGGAATATTTCTCTGACATGTCTTTTTTTTCCCCCTCGAGGCCCCAGAAGAAGGAGAAAATGATATAACCTGCCGTTTTCTATTCAATCAAACTTAAATTCTCTATTACTAACTTCCCATAAATATTTCTGGATAAATCATTCAGTGTTTCTCTTGAGGCACCTAGAAACATCACTGACTGTCACCCCTAGAACCAATAGCTAAGAAATGGCAGATAGAGATTATGGAGACATGCTAATATACTTTGATGAATAAGGTACCCTGAAAGTGTCTGAAAAATGTAAAGTACTTTACTCAGTCATATATCAACTACATATTTTAAGTAGCCTAATCCTTCTTTTATTCTCCTTAAAAAATGCAGTGATGTTGAAAGGCAAATAAGGATGCTAAGGAGAACTTGGTGATCCTAATCTAAAACAGAATCACTGGATTCTCCCCCCCCATATGTAAAATAAAGTAGGGCATTTTCATCCATTTGTCTATTCATTCAAAAAATATTTATTAACTAGACCAATGCTTTACACCCTTTAACATGCATAGAAATGACCCTGTAACATTTTAGAGTGAAGACTGGGTTTGGGGTGGGGTTCACAACTCTGCATTTGTAGATTGGGCTAATGCTGCTGGTCTATGGACCACCCTTTGAGTAGCAAGTTAGATACAATTATCCAACTGGTTCTTTCTCTCTCTCTCTCTCTCTCTCTCTTTGTTTCTCTCTTTCTTTTATATATATAGAGAAAGTATACATGCATTTGTGTCTTGGTGGAAGGAGGGACAGAGGAAGAGAGACAGAGAGAATTCCAAGCAGGCCCCATGAGGGGCTAGATCACACAACCCTGAGATCATGGCCTGAGCCAGAATTAAGGGTCATACACTTAACCTCCTGGGGCACCCAGACACCCCCCACAACCGGTATTTCTGCAACAGTGGAAACATTCTATATCAACTCTGCCCAATATGGTGCCTAGTAGTCACATGTGACTCCTGAAAATAGGAAATGTGGCTGGAATGACTGAAGAAATTTTAATTTTATTTAATCTTATTATATTCAAATTTAAAGAGCTGCATGTGCCTAGTAGCTACATTATGGGAGAGTACATTCACATAAAGAAGAACTCATCAACTAATAGAGATGAAGATATCTAAATAGATTATTGGGATATGATATGTTTAGTTTTATAATGGTATTAACAAAATGACATGGAAGCATGGAAGAGGAGGAAATGAAGGGACATGATGTATTAACATGTTCCAGTTGAATGAGCTGGTCTTCAATTTTCCTATGAGCTTAAATGCAAGGGATCTTGTAGCCTATAAATATGGTTGGAACAATAAAAGCAAGATGAGTAGGAGAAGAGGATGGCAGGTTGAATTTTACATTGCCAAGGTCTAGATCAGTTGTGGAGACCCCCCAAATACAGGAAAAGACTTTATTTCTGAGTTGCCATATCACTGCAATTTTACACCTTTGGTTAGAAGGTCCAGATCAAGAGACCATCTCTGTACCAATGGATGATGATAAAATTCCCTGGGAGAACAAACAGAATTACCAACTCTCATAGGAAAAGCTGGTAGACACCCCACACTATCCACTCCAAGGAAGAAATAAGTTGGTGTGATGGTTAATAGGCAACATCTGACCTAAAGAACTGCATCAAATTGTCAAGACAACTGATGGCCTGTGGTCTGGAAATAACCATCTGACCTCTTGACACTCATTAATGGAACTCCAGCTGTGCTTGCTTTTGAATGAGAGAAAATCAAGACAGGGAGGGGAACAATACAAGGGGACTATGTGGCTTATTAATAGTTCTCAGGATTCCTTCCTAATGGGCTTAGTTTGGCATAAAAACAATAATATTCAGTATCATCACCACTGTCTTCTAAAACACACACCACCATCTTTTGAAATATACACTTTTCTCCTTGTATACATTTCAGAAAGACTGAGCTAGTCATTAAAATTTACACAGTTCTGAGTCCATTGCTTTTTCTCCCCCTACATTACTGCTGACTAAAAGAAGATAAATTTATCTCCTTTTTTTTTTTTGTATTGTTTTTCAGTTAATGGGGGAAACAAGTACTTCATGGTAACTATGGTAACAAAGACGCTTTTATTTCTTTTCTTTTCTTGTAGTTTGGCAGATATTCAGCTCTGGGATGTGGCAAATCTCAACGGTCTTAACCAATTTGTCATTAAAACCCAAACAATTTTCTCCTTAAGTTTTAATAGCTATGAAATATCCATTAGAAGTCATATGGACCATATATGAACTGTGGATGTTGATGTAATATACACTAAGGCTCAATAAACCATTTTTGTTGCCTTACCTTTTTTGAAATAGAGATGGGTTGCATGCTTCATAAAAGATAGATACACATTCATTTAGTTAAAGCACAACTCTTACCAAACAGACTCCTATTTTAAAATCTTTAATAACTAGGTATTGCTTATCAAATCAAATCCTTCTATTCCCAGGCAAGAATCCTAGAACCCTACTATGAAACCTAAAAGGTCCCTTAACCATATTCAACAGATGCCTCTACCTCACTTACGTTCCTGCTTTTCCTAATTATAGCTAAATGGTTATACTCATTCTCTCTCTCTCCTCTATACTTTCCTTTCTCTCCTCAATCCCTTAGTCCTAACTCAAATATCAATGCATACATTCTTCTTGGATCTCACAGCTATCCTTCCACATAATTCCAACAGCATACATTGGGACATCCTCTCATATTTTGCACTGTCTACTCCAGTTAGAATTTATAAAATATACTTGTAACATCCATAGTCTTAATATTTTCAGTTTCAATTCTCCTAAGCCACTTTCAAGGCCCATGACAGAAAAAACTAATAAAGCTCATGCTGGGGGCAAACATGGGTTATCCATTTAGTATATTCATTGAACATTCTCAGCTCAATCTGTCCATGGGTTTTACCTTCCCATCTTCTGATATAGTTCGAGTGAGATAAACAGAGGAATAAAAGCTATGATTATTCACAAATGTCCCTGGGTAATTTGTCATGGAATCCCAAGCGTGTGCTGTAGTATTATTTGTTTGTTTACAGTTGTGTTGATGCTGCTGCTGTTTTGGTGAACATCTGTCAAATCTGTTTAAATAAGTAAATCAATTCTTGCTCCAATTCTACCTGGTTCATTAGTTTATTCATTCATAATGAACATATAGTAAATACATTTATATATCATTTACCGTGCTAGGTAATGTAAGAATTACAAAAGAAAATGTACAATAATTGCCTCAAAATGATTCAGTTTCATACAGAGAAGACCAAAAAGTATACAATTAAAAATCAACATGATGAAAGTAATCCAAATGTCCATTGATAAATTAATGGATAAAGAAGATATGTGTATGTGCAAAAACAAATTCAAGATAGATTAAGGACCTAAATGTGGGACCTGAAACCATAAAAATCCTAGAAGAGAACATAAGCAAAACTTCTTCAACATCAGCCATAGCAACTTTTTTCTAGCTATGTTTCTTGAGGCAAGGGAAACAAAAGCAAAAAATTTGTGGGACGATATCAAAATTAAAAGCTTCTGCACAGCACAGGAAACAACCAACAAAACTAAAAGGCAACCTACTGAATGAGAGAAGATATTTGTAAATGACATATCCAATAAAGGGTTAGTATCCAAAATATATAAAGAGCTTATAAAACTCAATGCACACACACACATAAAAAATCCAATTTAAAAATGAACAGACAGACATTTCTCCAAAGAAGACATCTGGATGGCCAACAGATACATGAAAGATGTTCATAATCAGTTATCATCAGGGAAATTCAAATTAAAACAGTGAGATGTAATCTCACACCTGTCAGAATGGCTAAAATCAACAACACAAGAAACAACAGGTGTTGGCAAAGATGTGGAGAAAAAGGAACCCTTGTTGTAAACTGTACAGTTACTGTGGGAAACGGCATGGAGTTTCTTCAAAAAGTTAAAAATAGAACTACCCACTGACCCAGCAATTAAACTCTCAGGTATTTACCCATGGGGCTCTCTGCTCAGCAGGGAGCCTGCTTCCTCCTCTCTCTCTGCCTGCCTCTCTGCCTACTTGTGATCTCTGTCAAACAAATAAATAAAACCTCTAAAATAATGGAAAATAAAAATACACACACACACATATATCTATACACATATATAACACATATATACATACACACATATAACAGAATACTATTCAGCCTTAAAAAAGAACGAGATCTTGCCATTTGTGACAACATGGGTAGATCTAGAGGGAATTATGCTGAGTGAATTAAGCCAGACAGAGGATGACAAATACTGTATAATTTTACTTATATGTGGAATTAAAAAAAAAAAAAAAGAACGTACTAAACAAAATAGAAGCAGACTCATTCATAGAAAACAGGTGGTGGCCCGATGGGAAAGGAGTGGAGGGATGGTGCAATAGTTAAAGGGGATTAAGAGGAACAAACTTCCATTACAAAATAAATAAGCCACAGGGTTATAATATACAGCATAGAGAATATAGTCAATAATATAATAATTGTGTATGGTGACAGATGGTAACTAGACCTATCATTTTGGTCATTTTGTAATGTATAAAAATACTGAATCATTATCTTATACACTTAAACTAATATTGCATGCCAATTGTAATGCAGTAAAAAAATCAATATGAGAGATCCAAGAGACATGACAACTAAATGCAATATGTGTTCATGATCCTGGAAGGTATCCAATATGGGAGTTTAAAAAAAGTGCTATAAATGACATTTTTGGAAAAATTGAACAAGCCTGTCATAATACATTACATAACATTATTGTCTCAGTATTAAACATCCCAGACTTGACAACTATACTGTAATTAAGCATCAAGGGGTAAAAAAGCATGATGAATGTGACTGAATCTCAAATGATTTTTTTAAAAATTAACCATATATAACTATCAATATGTACACATATACACACATACACACACAGATTATTTTTTAAATGCAGTAGAATGAGTAAAATGGTAAATGTAGTTAAAGGGTATATGAGAGTTTTCCCAAATATCCTTGCAACTTCTCTATAAATTTCAAAATGTTTTAAAATAAAAAAGAAAACCAAGAGGTATAGTGCAAAAGAAGTGTAGTTCAGGGTGTGTGGACCTGGTGAGAAGAGCCGAGCTATGTTTGGTAGGGTGGGAAAAAGAAATGGTAAAGAAATGCCTAACCCATGATTTGAAAAGGTGGCAAGTTCGAATCACATAGAATCAGGCATGCAGGCACAGCTGGGCAAACTGTAGGTATATAATAATATATACAATCATAAATATTTTAAAAAGTCTTCAGTTTTAATGCCCCACCACAATAAAACAAGAGCGATGGTGAGTGTTTAGTTATCATCTTTCCCATTAGCCTTGAGAACAGAGGTAAATGGTAACTTAAAAATAATAATAATAATAATAATAATAATAATACATGTATAATCTGCAGAGAAATAGTATTTCTTTTAATAGTCTTAATCATAAAATACCAAAGTAATGAAATATAAGAACACAAAATTTTTTTAAATTAAAAAATACAAGACTGAGAAAGTTGCTAATGTGTCATAAATGTCCCCAATGGTTGCCTTCCGCTTCTTAAGTAGGTAATTAATAAGCTATAGTAACACAGAGAAAGGGTTAGCTCTCTCCTCGGAACTCTGTAAGCCCTTTTTGCATAATTATCTAATCAGTTCTCACAAAAACCCTCTATTATAGGTTGCATTTTTTTTTTAAAGATTTATTATTTGGGGGGTGGGGACGCAGGGGAGACAGAAAAAGAGAGAGAGAGAACCTCAAGCAGACTCCCCACTGAGAATGGAGCCCGATGGGAAGCTCCATCTTCCGACACTAAGACCATGACCTGAGCCAAAAAGTCAACACTTAACAGACTGAACCACCCAGGTGTCCCTAGGATGCATTCTTTATATTAAGCTATATCTGACCAGAGATTTGAAGATATCCAATACCCTCTCCTGGGTCAAGCATATGGCAGAGGTAGAATTCTCACCCCAGCAGCCTGGTGACAAAAACCTCTGAACTTGACCATGTCCATGTAAAGAGAGAGAAACACAGTCTCTGGAGATACCTTCCAGTTGCCAGACTCTTGTTATAAATTGAATATTTAATTATAAAACACCTGGGAAGTAGTATTATTCCAGTTTTATACATGAAAGAAGAGAAATTCAGAGAGTTTAATAACTTGCCTAAAATTTAAAAAAGTCTAAATTTTGATTTACTTCATATGTCTGGCTTCAACGCTCATCATCGTTTTTGCTCTGCCTGTTTTCCAATCACTTTTCAGAAATCTCTTTTTAACTGTACTCCTTCATTCATGATTCTAATTTCCCCCAGGGGTTTCCAAATTAATATCTGAGCATAAAACTGGTGTATTGCTTAATTATCTACCGCTGAGAGAAGGGCTCAGCGAGTTACAGGTGGGTAATGGGTATTTTTTATACATACATCATTTGTGCTGGTTTCTGGCTTAAGAAAGAAATGTGGGCTCCTTTAGGGAAGCTTATCTGGAATCAAGAAAATCGAATTCTTCCCATCACTACCATCCCTTGAATGCAGTGATAGCTCAAAGACGGACCAGACCAATGGTGCCATGCTGGTCTCTTTTCTTTTAATGATGTCTCGATTGAATTTTCTCAGTGAGCAAATTAAAAGAGGATTTGCTAAGTGCCAATGCCTCTGACTCCTTGTGGGATTAAAAAACCCAGCTGAACTCTCCCTGCCTCTGTGAGGATCAATGCTTAGGAGATTTTGCAAATGGTAACTGACCTCACAAGGCTTTTGATGAGTTGCAGGACAGGATCGAGTCCAGCTGCTTCCTCCATAGATCTGTTGGCTCCTGCAGTGTCTGCTCACAGGACTAAAGCAGTCCTTTTTTTTTTTTTTTTTTCTTTTTTATAAGTGAAGTTATCAGTGAGGACTCAAAGGCTCCCAGCTGTAGTTATGCAGAGTGAGCTGATGATAGTGGCTCCTCATCATTTCCAATAATGATCTTTCCTTCTCACTGCCCGGGTCTCAGCTCTACAATGAACTAGGTCCTCTGGCCCTAAGTCATCAAGGTTAGTTATTCACAAAGGGGAGTATGTTCTCTGCCCTGGAGATACTATAGACTGGTTCTTAAAAGTCACTCTACCTGTTCAAGTTCATAAGAAGCTAGGGATAAAACTCTTGTGCCCAGTTCTAAGAGTTGCTTCACTTCACTCTTGAAAATTACTCCCCTAGCATTGTGAGGGGACAAAACACACTCATCAGCAGCCAGTGAAATCATGCTTACCATATTTTTGGAAGGAATCAGCTGATATGCAGGAGTCCAGCTATGCTGAACCCACAGAAAATGTCCTGATCCTACCCCTGGGTCCATCTCCCGTAATCTGGCACATGAGGGGTTAATGGCTGCTGAGGCTGCATGTCCCTGCCCCTGGTCAGGATTGGCACTTGGTTCTTCCTTTATTCCTTTTGTTTTGTTTTGTGGCATCTGTTTTCTGGAAGGCACTCATGGCTTACTAGCTATGAAACACTGTGAATACATCACATTCAAGCATCTCTCTCCCGTACCTGCCATGTGGTTAGGCAATCTGTGCTCACACAGGATTCATGCAATGCCACCTCTACCTTTTGACTTTAAGAGCATCAAAGGACAGATAATGAGTTCATTTGTCTTTGAAATCCCAAGCCCAGGGCTATTCCACAAAACACGAAATAGATGCACTGACACATACTCAAGTTTGTCAGGAGTAGTATTTTCTGACAAAGGAAACTAAGAACTTTTTTGTGTGCCTATTCGGTACTAGGCACACTACAAATGTGAATCTTCAGAGCTACTCTGCGAAATAGGTGCAAATGTTATTCTCATTTTTCATAGGAAGAAACAGAGGGTCGGTGTGCTTAAGGAAAAGGCCCATAGCCACACTTCTAGAAAGAGACTAAGCTGGATTTCAAATCCAGACACGCAGGTCCTAACCGACCCCTGCGTTACACCGCAAAAAGCTAGAAACAAGGTAAACATATGTCACTACTTTATACAGAAGGGGTTTACACATCATTCTGATTGGAAAGGGTAGGCTTGAAGTTGCTTTCACGTAGCATGCTTACCACTTTTACTCACTAGGCATTTTTGGCAGGGGAAGGGTTGATCTTGTTTAGAGGTGAGAGAGAGATAAATTCCTCTGTCCCAAAAACATCTCTCTCTGTAGCCATATCCTAAGCTTTGTGGTGGTAGTGGCTGGTAGTTTTAGAGGTCAAAAATAATCAGAGAATCTCAGTACTGAATGTAGTTTGAAGGTACTTTATTCTTACTCCTAACTGATCCAAGTCACACAGCCTAACTCGACAACTTGGACGTTATGACCATGGCTGTGGCCTATGTCAAAATATATTAACTAGAGTCAAGTAATGTGTTGCTTGGCTTATAAAACTTCCTCTTTAACTACTCACAACTGCCCTATGTGGGAGTTAACCGTGATCAGCCCCACTTTGCAGTTGAGGAAACAGACTGAGAAATTTTGTTAACTTGACTAAGGTCACCCCAATTGTATGGAGCCAGAATTCAAAATAAAGTATCTAATCCAAACCCTGTGCTATTAATCACAAGACCTGTGATTCCCAAAGCATGGTTTACCGAACGCTGGGAGGCCCCTAGACCATCTGTGGCACTCCACAAATTCAAAAGTATATCCATAGTGGTATGAAGACATTATTTATCTTTTTTGTGGGGTTGATATTTTCACTGATGGTACAAAAGCAATGGTGGGTAAAAATGCTGTACCTTGGAGGACCCAAGACAGTGGCACAAATTAAATTAGTAGTTACTATATTTCAAACCCTGCTGTAGCCAAATCATACCCATCTCATTTAAGATTTTCCTTTATGAAGCAGTAGAAACTCTAATTTCACTCAATCTTAACTTTGAAGTAACAGATACGAAAAAAGTGTTTCTTCTTAATAAAGAAGTATGATGTCTATCTCAAGTTGTAAACTGAACTACATGATTTTCCTAGAATTCCATTTTCATTTGATAAAACAACTGATAGACAAACTATGTTTTTATATACTTGTCTGCTTGGTAGCTATTTTCTCCAAAATTAACAAAGTGAGCCTGGCACTTCAAAGAAAACAACAGACAGCAAATTGTGACCTACTGTAAATTTTCTTCTTTCAAGCAAAAATCTGAAATTTGAAAGACATGTGTCCATCACAGTGAGTGTGACAACCTCTCAATATCTCAAGAATTTTATGATTAGATGGGTGATATGAATACATGTGGTTTTTTTAATATTAGATAATAAAATTCATCAATATTTAGAAGATCTGTATAACTCAGTGACCCTGTATTTTTTAAGTAAGCAAATGCACAATGTTACAAAATCATGCATTGGTAAAAGATCAAAGTGCAAGGTAGATGCATGCCTTTTAATAAAAACAAATACAAAAAGCTCATTGGTATGGTTTCAGATTCCGCATTGCAATTAACCTTTAAGAGACTACTACTTGTTAAGTTTTCATATATACACTTTTTCACAATTATCTAAAAAGGTGATTAAAATACCATCACTACCCCCTTTCAAGCTACAAATCCATGAGATAGCAGGTTGTTTTCAATACTTCCAATGAAACCATGTATCTCAACAAGCTGAATGAGAAACAGATATGCAAATCCAGTTTTCTAGTAAACCAGAAAATGCGAAACAATACCATTCTCTCACTAAAATTTATTGAATAATAGATATCTCATAAAACTATGTTATTTATGTTAACATGCAATAAGCTTATTATATTCTGAGTGAATTCATAACTGCTTTAAAACTTTGTTTCAAAATAAATAAATGAAAATAAAATAAAACATCCCATTTGATTTTATTGGTAATATCATGCACATCAACAAGTCTTTTTTTTTTTAACTTTAATCCCAAGTCATTTTATAAAAATATGCACAACAGATCTTTAATCCCAAGTCATTTTATAAAAATATGCACAACAGATCTTGACACCAAATAGCCTGAGAAATGTTGTACTGGATTATTCTAACCCCTGTCAGATGTAAGTTTTTATTTCTTGTGTACATATACATATATAATATATAATGTATGTGTACACATATACACATACATACTTATGTATATATACTGAACTGCCAGTGATAGGAAATGAACTACTTAAGAAACTCCATTACCTTTGAAAACCAATCAAATTATATCTTTGACTTTTATGGATTTGTCTTGGATCACGCTTTGATATCACACAAAGAAAAGCTAATGCCTCGTTTCTAAAACAGACCTTAAAAAGTATAAGACAGTTATAACATGAATTTAATAATAAACTACGGATCTACCAATTAGTACTCTCACCTAACATTTATTTCTCTCTCTTCTGCATAAGGATATAAGAGACCACCGGATGCCTTTCTGAGATGCTGACACACAAAGGAAATTATTTTCTCCTAATCTGCCAATGAAGAAACCCTAGAGAAGAAAGTCACAGCGTAAGTGTACCACCATGTTCTGTCCTAACTGTTCACAAACTATTCATGCTTGAATAAGATCTGACACACTTAAGAGGGGACTATAGCAACCAAAACAAAAAATAATAATTTTAGTTGACTATTTATGAATCCAAGTTATATTCTGTGCTACGTATTTATGTGATGTAGTAGGGGACACACTACTTTTGGAGAGAAGTTCCCCTTGCCCTGCCCTCACTGAGAAGTGGGAAATTTGGGGGATGTATAATTGCTTTTTCCTGGTTTTAAATGTGCTGAATTACCAAATAAAATCTTGAGTTAGATGCTCTTGGATGTCCCTATTAGCCCTTAGATTTGACCCTGTCCACTCATTATGTCTAACCTAACCACAATAATTTAGAGATTAAAGAGAGTTCCAGATGAGTTACTGCCTGTTTAATTTTTTTTAAGCACCCACTAAAATCATTTGCTTATGATAGAATATCTTTTAACCTCTCCTAATGAAAAGGCTGCGGAATCAGAACTTCTTAGACTTTCTGTTGATTGCTTTTTTCCTTCTCCCCTTTTGACAAAGGGAATTACAGTTAAAAACTTCAGATTTGAATATTTCTCCCCCTTCAGAGACCTTTACAACATCATTTGTATCTTTTTTCTTTCCTTGTTGACATCTAATATTTCTACTGCAAACATCAAACAGAAAAACACAGTGTTACACAAGTCACTGGAGAGAAAAAGGCAGAAAGTAATGACTCTACATTTTGGTTCATTTAACTGTGAATCCCAAGTCAAGAATCTGACACTAGAAACTAGGAGAGCAGCCGTGAGACAATGTAAAAGCATCAGTTGAACATAACAATTTGAGGATGATAGGGCAGGAAGTCTGCTCAAGCTCGAGAATAAAGCTCAAAGTGATCCCAGTAGTGGGAAACACTGGCCCTCAGCATTTATAAAAGCTATTATCATCCCTCTGCTACAGATAACAGGAACTGGATGAAGCATATTACTGTTGCTTTTGGCTCCTTTTTCCTCTAACCATTGGAAAGTAGTTGTTTTCTTAAAAAGTTCAATGTGTAGTGGAGTGTTACTCAATTTTCCTGGAAAACTACCGGCACACTCTGGTATAATTAGTGTGTTGTAGAATTATGAAATCTTACCAACCTCCAGGTAAGTTTCTTCTTCCATAAAATTCATGAATGCAGTTCAGAGTGTTACTCCACTCCAAAGAAAGCACTTTCCCTTCAGCATTTTTATTAACTAACAGTGAGGGGCAATGTGACATTGCCGGCCAATTGGCAAGGCAGGCATTGCTCTGGAAGAGAGTTGGCAACACTCTACCCAGAAGCATCAACACTGACTGCACTGTAGCCGTGGGGGAAGTGAGGGCTTCCCTCCGCTGGAGGTATGTTAATTTGCAATTAACATAGGATGAGGGAGAGCCTTTCAGGATTTCTGGCTTGAAGGTCCACTATTTAGACTTGGGTGTTGCTCCTACCCGTAGTTGAAAACCCTGGCAATGCATATTATATAATTTCCCCTGCTACCAAAGCTTCCTTCAAATTGAGAACCCCCCCACCCCCGATCTGCAGCTCTATAAATCCTCATCCCTTAGGAAGTAATCATCATATTTCATGGCAACTATTTTCCACCAAATCATGACAAAATAACCTGTAGAGGCCAAAATAGTAAACTTTTCATCTCAACTCAGACTTTCACTATCTTCCCTTCACTCTAGCTTTTCTCTTTCCATTATAGAGCCTGTACGACATCGCCAGCCATTCTTCCCGAGGGATCTCTAACTCTTAAGCACCTTGATTTCCCCTTAAAACTCCATGCCAATTTCTCTAACATAACCAAAAAGACCAAAACCTGGCTCAGCCAGAAAGTATGTCTCTTTTATCAAGCCATGCACCAGAAATGGCCAGAGGTAAAGTTCATAGAGGACTGATAGGTTATCTCTGATCTAGGAATCTTTGTTGATGCCACTCCAGCATCTTTCAGATATATTCTAGAAATATAACTTTAAGTACACTCCTGAAAATTGATTATTTCCTCTTCTCTTTATTGATGGTCAAAAGTATACAAACGGATAGACTAGAAATCAGAGTACAGTTTGTGCCCAGCAAGAAGGCTCCTGCAATACAACCTATACTGCACTGTCTGGTTTGTAGGTCTCCATTTTGATAGGGCTATGTCAGCCTAGAGAAAATATGTGGTTCCTCTTTATATAGAAGAGCTGAATCGGCTAGGCTATTCCTCCCATACAATTTAATAGCTAATACAACTCCACACCCATAGGTACAACAGTTTACCTTACTAAGCCATCAAATGGGCATCTCCAACTTAATCCAGCCGAATCAGTATTCCAGATACCTCTCCAAACTCTATTCCTCCTCATCTTTCTCATTTCAGAAAATTAGTAAGGTATCCGCCTTCTCAAGCCAAGAACCCTGATACTTTCTAATCACATCCAACTCCACCAAAAGACTTGGTAACGCTAATTTCAAGGTGTATTTCTAATTTTCTTTTTGTTTGTCTCCATGTTTATTTAATACCTAATTTTATACATTATATGTTGATCCTTGTTCTTTTGTTTTGCTTATAAAAAACAAAATTCGCGGGGCGCCTGGGTGGCTCAGTGGGTTAAGCCGCTGCCTTCGGCTCGGGTCGTGATCTCAGGGTCCTGGGATCAAGTCCCACATCGGGCTCTCTGCTCAGCAGGGAGCCTGCTTCCTCCTCTCTCTCTCTGCCTGCCTCTCTGCCTACTTGTGATCTCTCTCTGTCAAATAAATAAATAAAATATTAAAAAAAAAATTCGCACAGCTGGTAGAATTATAGGACACCCAGCTTAAAAAAATAATAATAATAATATCTTGGTCTACCGGGCTTTTCTGTCAACCTGACCAAGTCTATATCTCCAAATTCATGTGTGGCAACCTCTCTCCTCCCTATGATTTGTACAGCATATTGGATTTCCTGTCCAAAACATACTGCCTTGATAAAGCAAGGCTAAGTTCCTGTAAGTATTAGTATTTTGGAAGTCTGAACTATATTTTCCAAATTAATTCACTGCCCAACTCCACAGTTCTTGAGATTCCCACAGCGGGAATAATTTTCTTTGTGTTTATGACTCTGAAACATTCCTTAAAAAACGCAGACAATAGTGGTTGTTACAACAAAATAAAATAATCCGTGGGTGATAATTTTCTTCTTATGCCAACTGGCATCAGAGGCATTCTGGCGGACAGAATGAGGAATGGCTAAGTTATGAGGACGGATAATAGCCATCACCTTCTCTACACGCTTGCTGGCAGCAAACCCTAATTTTCTCTGCCCTTGCAACAGGCATGGGCCTAGTCTAGCAGTTCTCAGTCATTCTAACTATCCGCAAGATTTCACACTGCCTTCTTTAAAACTAATGGGGAAAAAATATATCAAGACCTTAGACTGATGCTTCTCAACTGTCGGTGAATATCAAAGAGGTAAAACCAGTAGGAAAGTGATGGGGTTCCTGAAGAAGAGGAAACAGGGATGAGTGACAGACTGTGATTAGTGGTGCTATTCTGTGGATGGTCAGGAAACAGAGGAGAAGGGAGTGGCCAGGAGCAGGATGAGGATATCAAGGTTGGGCTCTCAGGTTGCAGATGCTCACCCTAAATGCAAATGAAGCTATGCACATGCAGCTGGTGTGAAGGCTCTGGTGTGAAGGCTCAGCTCTGCAAAGTCGTCTGTGTGGGAGATAGAGACTTAGGAACTACCAGAATGTTAAGGACAGTTGCAGAACTCAAGCTGATAAAAGTCAATAAATAAGAACACATATTGTGAGAAGGAAAAAAAAAGAGAGAGAGAGACAGAAAGAGCAGAAAGAAGGATAAAAATGGAACCATAGTGATCAGCATCAGTTGGGATGCACGGGAAGAGAAAGAAAACTACCAGAGACAGTACAGGGCACCGCGGAAGAAGAATGAGCAAAGATGCTTCAAAAGTCAAGGGAGGGGCGCCTGGGTGGCTCAGTGGGTTAAGCCGCTGCCTTCGGCTGAGGTCATGATCTCAGGGTCCTGGGATCGAGTCCCACATCGGGCTCTCTGCTCAGCACGGGGCCTGCTTCCCTTCCTCTCTCTGTGATCTCTTCCCTTCCTCTCTCCTACTGTGATCTCTCTCTGTCAAATAAATAAAATAAAATCTTTAAAAAAAAAAAAGTCAAGGGAATAGGAGGTTTCTTAAGTGGAGAGTAGTCAGGGAGGCTATAGGCTGTGCAGAAGTCAAATGAAATATGGACTCAAAAGCTTCTCGGTGTCCCTAAGTAATCTTCCCCAGAGCTATTTCACAGGAGCAGTAGGGACAGAGCCCAAATATCAATAGGTTAAGGAGTGACAGGATGTCACAGGATGTGCATAATTATCTCAGAAAACTTAGTCATGAAGGGAAGATCATGATTTGGGTTATATCTTGAGATGGGGGGAAAAAAAGACATATTTTAAAGCTACAAGAGTAAGATCCCCAATAAAGAGTAAGGAATAATGTACAACTCTTGAAATAAAATAAAATAAAATAAAATAAAATAAAATAAAATAAAATAAAATAAAATAAATCTAAATAAAAATAGGGAAGGCTGTTATACTGTGAACAATGGTTTTATTTATTTTTAAAGATTTTATTTATTTATTTGATACAAGATCTCAAGTAGGGGGAGAGGCAGACAGAAAGAAAGAGAGAGGAGGAGGAGGAGGAAGCAGGCTCCCCACTGAGCAGAGAGCCAGATGTGGGGCTCAATCCCAGGACTCTGGGATCATGACCTGAGTGGAAGGCAGAGGCTTTAACCCACTGAGCCACCCAGGCACCCCTGAAGAACAGTTTTTAAAGACTTCTTGAAACATGCTAGTTGAGGAAATACACATACAGTACTGTACATACTTGCAGCAACCTCCAAGAAACCTTCACTAATGTTTCCCACGCTCCCCCATCCCCAACCTGGGCTTGGACAGGTGTTCCTTTGACTTCTCCAAGTGTCCTGAGTAGGGATTGCCTTTTTTTCCCTATTTAACTGTGATAAACATTTTTAGAACATTATTCCTAGCACCATACCTGGGTAGTATGTTGGCTCAGATAACTGATAAATTAATAATCAAGGACAGTACAGAAAAAAGAAGTCAGAAAGTAGATTCAAGGAACAAATAAAGGCTTCAGAATTTATTGTTTTTATGAAAAACTAATTATGAATTTAATATTTAATGATAAAAATAAATTATAAGCAAATAGCATTTATAAGTAGCTTTCAAAATTGAAATTAATACCCAAACTGACTGCACCTCAGAGGTCTGTGAGATTTTATTTTGTTTTATTCTTCTCTCCATACAATATAAGGGCTTTCTAGCTTAGAGACAGGAAAATGGATTACATAACCTTTCAAAGTCTTTCTTAGGCCTATGACTTTAAGATCCACTGACATGTCCTAATTCATTCTGTCCCATTAATATACCCACTCACAAACTAGACATGTATTACAGTTCTATCGGCTATCCCTATCATCTTCTTGGATGACAGTTTTGCTCCATTGGCTGGTTCATGGGTCAAGATTCATCACCTGTAGCAACACAGGATTTCGGTTACAAAGGATTGCAGAAATTCCAGAACAGCAACCACATGCAATGCATCTCAGGTGGATTCTGCACTCCTTTCACTTACTGGAGTTTTGTAATTTTCCAAAGCAACGCCCCCCCCAATGACTGGACGAGATACTCAATACCCACCCTCCCTTCCTGCATCATCTATGTATATATTAAATTCTTAAATGACAGTGCTAACACGACATGAAAAATAAATGTGGTGACTCCAATTCCTTGCTCAGCTGGCAGAAGCTGCATCAATAAAACCACTCAAGACATTCAGAAATATGTGGAGTTTTCCATGGGAGACTGCAGATCGATGAACACACAGAACATGTCCTTGTCCCCCTGCTGTGGTGCCTTCTCTTCTCAGCCTGATGACACATCAATAAAGCTGTCTGAGTCCCTGGCTACCTTTACAGACTGTAAATGTCTGCTGGTATTAGTCTTGCTGAACAGGATTCTCTGCACACCTCCCTGGCACCTTGTCTAGCTCTCTCCTTGACGGAGCTTTCTAGATCTTATGAAGGGTTCACTGAAATCAGGACAGAAACACCGACTAAGGGATAGGCACTTTTAAAAATTTCTACCTATACATAGGTACTCTGTCAGTTGCAGCATTTCCAAAAATCAGGTATTTCTAAAATGATGGCAGAATTCTTAAAAATGTATAAAACACAATTTTGCTTTTGTCCTAGCTGTAATATTAATGTACAAAATCACACAATTTAAAAATTAAAGTTCTGCAAATTAAGTACCTAATGGTTCAGTTCTGATTCACTCTTGTCCTTAATGGAATACCTCCTATAAGTTGATGAAATGAGAATTTAGCGAAGAACAATCCAAATTTACTACTCTTCCTACCTCAAATTTAGATCAACATTTTCTTTGTTTTATCTTTTTAAAATCAACTATTGGGTAGAAAACTGCCACACACTGAACACGGTATGTTGTGGACTGAATGTTTGTGCCTCCCCTCACTCCCCAGTTTGTATGTTGATGCTGTAATTCCTGGTGTGATGGTATTTAGAGATAGAGCCCTTGGGAAGTAAGTAGATCACAAGGATGCAGCCCCCACGAAAGCATTCAGTGCCCTTTTAAGAAGAAGCATGTAAACGATAACTTTTCTTAAGGCCGCATGAAGATACAGTGAGAAGATGACCTTGTGGAAGCCAGGAGGCTGGTCTCAATAGGCAATGAACCTGCTGGCCCCTCCATCTTGGCCATCCCAGCCTCCCGACTGTGAGAAGTAATTGCTTGTTGCTTCAACTACCCAGTCTAAGGTATCTGTTATAGCAGCTCAAGCTGACTACAGCCACATGTTAGTGGGGAGACCCACATGGGAACAAATGATGAAAATACATCATGGCAAGTATCATTAATTCAAGGAAGTCCAAAGTGGGTGGAAAGTGCCAAAGAAGGAGCCCCCAAGTTTGCCCAGGAGGACACAGGCAGCCCTGGAGAAGATGTAACACCATTCCTGGTGCTTCAAAGTTGAATAAGAGTTTTCTGTGAGAGAAGATAGAAGGGCGATTAGTGGGCTCTCTATACACAGATGCACCTGGCATTAAAGTGGTGTTACCGCCCCAGAAATGCAAGCAGCATGGTATGGCTGGAATGTGAGGATGAGAAAGTACAAAGTGGTGAAATAAAAAAGGTAAGTTTGTGGGGTGCCTGGGTGGCTCAGTGGGGTTAAAGCCTCTGTCTTCTGCTCAGGTCATGATCCCAGGGTTCTGGGATGGAGCCCTGGATCTGCCTCTCTGCTCAGTGGGGAACCTGCTTCCCCTCCTCTCTCTGCCTGCCACTCTGCCTACTTGTGATCTCTGTCTGTCAAATAAATAAATAAAGTCTTAAAAAAAAAAAAAAGGTAAGTTTGTGAAGGACCTTGTCTGCTCAAAGAATCATCCTTCATTCTGTACATCCATTCTTTCCATGCCTGGCTTATCATCAGAATCATCTGGGAAAGCATTTAAAAAGTACAGATTGTTTTGCTATATTTCAAGAGATTCTAATTAGTAAGTAGGGGGACAAGTTCTAGAAACTTAACATTTTTAAGGAGTGCCAGCAGTGATTGTGATGCTCACCAGACCTGAACATCATCCAATGCCGGAAACAGAGACTCTGAAGGACATAAAGGAAGGGAGATGATTCAATCTAATCTGGGTTTAATAATCATCAATCCTGTAGGTAGACGTATGAGTAAAATACATATACATATTACAATATGCATAAGAAAACAGATGCAAGAGGATACTTTAAAATATTAATTTGAAATGTTACATTAATGCTATGGAGCTAAGAGCGATTTACTTATATCCTTTGTGCAAACTCTTATTATGTAGATAAGTTACTTCTATAATGGAAGAATTGAAAAGTGACAAATGTAATATGCATAGATATACATATTTCGAATAGATGCTGCAAACTCGTGACTGATTGATTAGTTTTACTAGGTGTGCATAGAACTGCCGATCTCTGTGTGTATGTGTGTCTAGGCATGAGGTTCCTATACTTAGCAATCTGGAGATTTACATAATAAACGAGATTTCCTACTTCCCTTGCAAAGCTAGGAGAAATGGCAATACCGGTCCCATTTATCACATGACAATGTTTGCCTGGAAATCCCTATGCTCTAGCCATGTATCTTCCTGGCTCTGTGATCCCCACCACTGCCTGTTCTCTTGACTGCAACTCAATTCACTCATTCATGTCTCTTGCCTGGCCACTATATGCATTTGAGCTTATGATCAATGATTACACAGGATATTATATTTGAAATGGACAGGACTAATCTTGTATATTGTTTAATAAGACTACATTTGACAGAAAAAGATTGTCAACATGTGCCAATGTCCCACTAAGCTGGCTTGAGAGCTTTACTCATGAATTAGGAGAAATAGGAGAAAACTGAACATTCTTTGAGTACTCTGTATCAAGCATTATGCTAGGGGATTTAAATACATGCTCTCACTTAGTCAGCTTGATAATCCTAAAAGTATTAGAAGATAAACTCTGTGAAGGGGCAGAGACCTTTTACTGCTAAATTTACAGTAGTTGGAACAATGCCTGGCATGAAGGAGGTGCCCACTAAGTATTTTTGATTGATTAAATAAAAGGTAAGTTGCAATTAACAAAACTGACATTCGGAGGCTCTGACCAAGGTCACATAGGTAGTAAATTTTTGAGCTATAATTAAGCTCAATCTGCTGGCCTTCAGAACCTAGGTGTTTCCACTTTCCAATATTGGCTTTTCCTTCTCACTGAAGTGAATCCTCTGTCAGTCACATGGCTCATTTATTGACATAGAAGAGGAAGAAAATCTATGGTCATATGCCAGTTCAATTTCTAACCAAATCCTTGCCTGTATTATCTTGTTTTTTTTTGTTTGTTTGTTTTTTTGTTTTTTTTTTTTTACTCTTTAGACAAACCTCTTAACTTCTTAAGACATGCAAATAAGTGTATTGGTGGTAAGTGCAGTTCATAGAGAAACATAAGGGAGCCCCATGAGACCACATTTCAAAGTCACCCAGCATGGCATCCCCTTCCTGGCTTCCCTTTAATCTAATCTAATGTTTTGTCGGACAAGCTAAGATGACTCTATATAATTAAAAAATGCACCCACAATGCAAATACCTTCTGAGTTTTAATGCAACCCTTACTTGACCCAAGGTATTAATCAAATGAAATGAGATTTCTGGAAAAGACCTTGATTATTGAAGAGATGATTTAGCAGAGCTTTGCTTGGCAACTTTCTACCTCTGACGTGTATTAGGCAAGCCATATTTGAATCTTACTCTGTCCTTTTCCAGCTTCACACATCTTTCTCTTGGTTAATAAGCCCAAACCTCATCTGATGATCTATGGGAATCTTCTGAACAACCAGAATTCCTAGGAATGTCATAGATATTCGTGATCCTGAGATACAATTATCTTCTATTTAACATGTGCTTGCATTAAATGCAGACACTAGCAAATGCTTAGATTTACTTCCAGTACTTTCCCTCTTCTTTTCAAGTTTTCCATAATTGAGTAGCACTTTGACAATGTCTTTGAAGGGCGATAGCACTTTATCTTAACTCTTCTTCAAATTTTTCTCTGTACTTTTGAAGTTAAATATTACACACAAGTAAGTTAACAATTATTATCTAATAACTGCTCCAATATCAGAAGCTGATTCTGAATAGACAGAGTCCTAGGAATAAAGTAATATTCACTTAAGGTATACACAGACCCACAAATAGATGTGACTGATTTAGTTGACCCTACCTTGCTGGTGGTTCTTTATCCTAATAAACTCAAGGTCACTGTGTTAATACAAGGTTGCTGCAGGTCTCCCCAAGAGCTGCTCTCAGATCACCCATTATCCATCTTGCCACTGGATCTGCCTGCTTTTGTTAAACCTGAGCTGAGCAACTATTATTAAAATTGGAACAAATCTCAAGGAAAGCCAAGTCCCAAACACCAAGCTGTAAGTCTGGGTAGTCATCAGACAGCATTGTGAGTCACAGACTTGTGTCTCTGTTTCTGCTGCCAGCTTCAACAACAAGCTCCTCATTACATGGTAGGTAGAGAAAAAGAGCTATAAACCATCAAATTGAGGCCAGAATTGCAAACAATAGTATTTATTTCATTCATGCTGAGAAATTTAGTCTAGTAGTTTTAAATAATAGCATACCTTAACATTTCAACACATGGGTAAGAAGCCATAGTGACTTATGTTTAAAGTAAGCCTTATGGTCATTTACAATGATAGAAGGGACAAGAACACTCAATACTCAGTGTGCTTGATGACCACAAAGTAGTACAGGAAAATACTCAGGATATGTATTAAGTGGGGAGGGGAGGAAGCAGGAGAAGATCCGACTCTATGGCTACAACTTTTAAAATACGCATAGGAAAACAGATGCAAGAAGATACTTTATTAATTTGAGATGTTACATTAATGCTATGGAGCTAAAAGTGTTTATTTATATCCTTTTTGCAAACTTTTATTATGTAGATATGTTACTTCTAGAATGAAAGAATTGAAAAGTGACAAATATAAAACAAGATAATACACAAAAGACGATCCTTGCTCAGTAAAGTTCTCTAATTTTTAACATGAGAAGTGTCACCTCAATACATACAACCAGTTTAAAGATAAGTTATAGTTTCTTAAAGGATTTTCTTAACATCCAAATAATTTTAAATAAAACTTTTTTTGAGGAAATGATCACCATTCAATTTAATAAAGTCAAAAAGCAGGTCTGTCTGAAGGCATGCTCTTGATTGAAGGAAGAGAGACAAAAATACAAAACGGGCATGTCGGCAGGTATGACTATATTTCAAATAACATGCTAAATGCTGACGGGATAGGATTCGTATAACGAAAGCAAGGTAAAGGACATCCAGAATCTTATAGCTTGACTTTGACTCATTTGGAAATGCTACATTCACAGACACCTTGGGGAATAAGGCACAGAGGCTACAAGAAGGTTATTTGAGATCCATTTGAGATTATGTCAACCAACAGAGCTGAGGAATTGACAAGATAAAAAGGCAAGATTTTTTCCCATATCCAGTCCTTCTGAAATGCTTCACTAAATGCGTAAAAACAGACAAAACACAAAGGGAAATTGTACGTCTTCAGTTTTGCGGAGAGTTTCAAGGGAGGGAAGAGATACCCTAAGGTCACCTGGTATGCCTTCATAAATACTTTTAAAATATTATACCTTAAGCACAATTTGAAGTGCCCTTGGCAATCAAAATACACTTTCTTTCTTTTGTTGAAGACCAAGCAGGACTGCCTGGCTCTGAGGAACATCCGACACCAGGGCAGTACATGTGAGAGGTTCCTAAGTAGGAGGAGCCAATGGATGACTGCGAGCCAAGTCCTTGGGAGAGGGACCACCCAAGAGACCACATTTCAAAGCCTAGTGAATAGAGACAGCAGTGTACTTATGTGCAGGGAATGGAGTCAAGGACACAGATCAATAGACAATGGATGCCAAATACAAAGTTGTCTAGGAGAGAATATGGTTATTAAGAGCCATGGGACATTATCCCTCACTATTTTAGTCAATAGGTCTGTGGAAGTTGACATGCCAGACTAGCTAAAAGATACGTAGGGCAGGGATGCTTCACATTTAATAATGTCCTCTTTTGGGTGTCCTCAGCACTTACCCTTAGCCTCAGAGGCCTCCCAACTATTACCCAAAAATGTTACTAGTACCAAGTTTAATGGCACCTCTATCTGCTGCTCGTTCTTATCATGCTGTGACCTCCTCTGTCTTTCCTGAAGTTTTGCTGTAACAAGACCATCTGTCCTTTGTTGTTTAGTAGGAAATAGGAGCGTTATCAGCAAAATGTTCCTTTTACTTTCCACCCACTCATATGCTAGAGAGATATGTGAAAGGGTTAAGACTTCTACTACCATCTATTGATTCTGAAAACAGGTTAAACAATGAAAAAGTCACAAACAGCCAACATGTTAGATAGATCACCTCAAGTGTGAAAAACTACATATTTACCACTTCTCTCAGGGGGCACATTCATTTGGAGAAGGGACCACGGTTATTCATTCTCATATCACATGACCTATAGAGCACAGGAGTTAAAATACTCTAGGTAAACAATAAGTGAGTGAATGAATGCAGAACATGAGTGTTCAATCATATCCATTCTTAGTATATTTCTTGACAACATTAAGCCCTAACACTGCATACTACCAATGGCTCTCTTCTTAATAAAACTGTATGTGATTTTCATCATACAATCCTGGAAACCATGGATACTAAAATATAAAGAAGAAGGTAGGAAAAATGTTAGGGAAATCTGTTGAATCTGAAGAATTTTTGTAAGACTTATTTTCTGCAGAATTCAGGATTGTGGAGTCATAGTCAAGTAAGAAACCATTCAAAATGAGTGCCAGGAATCTGGCTGACACCTATCTTCCCCTGCTATGATGTTCGGGTTTAACTGCTTAACATGAACATCATATGGATATATTATCTCATGTGAGGTGAGAGAGAAAACACTTATGGTAATATTTCCTGGTCCCCTTAGGGTGCAAGGTAGGGACTGGACTATGAAAACTTTTGTTCTTTTGGTTCTTCCCTACCCTCCCTCCTTCTCTTTTTAATAGCTATTTGTAGCAAATGAGTCACAAGATTTAATATTTTAGTCAGAAATTAAGAAACAATAATTCAGATTAGGGATCTTCAAAGTATGTTTCACAAAGATGCTCTAAGGATTCTGCAAAACTTCCCTGTTGGGGTCTTATTTTGTTTCTGTGTATAATAAGAACATGACTACCATTTTCAATCCTAATCCTCCCCCCCCTTTTTTTTTTGCTCATTGAAACAGCCACCTTCTTCTGAGTTCTGAAAAAAAAGTAAATTCTGTAAGTTTTTATTTTATAAGATGACATAGTCATAAACCACTCCTGTAAAGCCAGTTAGTAAGAGAATCTGAACCGACTCTTAGATCTGCAGACCCTTGGGGTCAGTGCCCTTTCTGCCACACAGTCTCCCCACTTCGCAGGGGGTTACGAACTCATCCTTCTTCTATTGATCTGTATTGATGACTTCCAAATTAACTGGTCAAATTCAGCAGCATGTTTAACTACCGAGTGGATACCACTAAAAAGACACAGAGGACAGAGCCTCTAGGGATCATGAAGCGTTTCTTTCCTATACAATTTTTCAAATTTACCCAGACTGATGTGTACTGCAGTTCTCCACCAGCACAATGGCAACCAAGCACATGGTCACGTGTAACAAAGAAAGAAGGAAGAAAATGAGGAGGATTTAAAAAAAAAAAAAAAAAAGGACAAGAAGGAAAACAAGGAGCAGGGCTGGGTAAAGAAGTGGCTTTAAAGATTACATGACACTCTGGAAATCCTCAGTATTTTGTAACGCTGCACATTCAGTATGTTATTGAATCAGCTTCACATGCATAAATTCATATGTTGAGAGTATTTAAAGCCCATAAGAGAGTTATTATATTTATTCATAGAGTGCTTCTTAAATAAGTTCTTGACGGTAAGACAGAGACTGTGATTTCCATTTTACAAGGAGGAAACTAAGGCACATGATTAAATGAGTGTCCCAGTAGCACCCAGCAACTCCGCAGCAGAATGAGAACTGTAATATATTAACTCCCACAACTTCCATCCCTTCATCTCAGTGTGTCATTCGGAATATATGACTACGATCACGTAAGTCATAAACTTGTATTAAAAAACAAAAATGTTTCAAAAACCCCGCTGCCAAAAACATGCCAAAGTTCAAAGACAAGTGAAAATCGGAAATATATTTATACTGTGTATAATGGAGAAAGGGAAAAAAAAAATCTAGAAGTAAACAACAACAGCTCCATGAAAAAATAGGCAAAGTGTGAAACCTGCAAACAGGCAGTTCAGCTCACAGAAAGAGATTCGAGTAGCTTAAAACCATATGGATAGATGCTCAACCTCACTAATTATTCTGTAAAATGCAAATTAAATAACAAAAAATACTTTTTTTTAACCTATCCGATTGGCAAAGATGATGAAGTTTGGCAAGGGTGTGAGGAAACAGATATTCTTATATATTGTAGGGAGTACTTGGCAATAACTATCAAAATGTTAAATGCCCATATGCTGGAATGCAGCAATCCCACTTCTAGGAATTTCTCTTACAGATAAACACCCACATGTGTACAGAGAGGTATATACAAAGACGGCCACCGCAGAGCATTAAGTGCTTATCCATAGACTACAATAGAAACTCACAGTCAGGGATTCCTGGGTGGCTCAGTTGGTTAAGCAGCTACCTTCAGCTCAGGTCATGATCCCAGGGTCCTGGGATCGAGTCCCACATCGGGCTCCTTGCTCGGCAGGGAGCCTGCTTCTCCCTCTGCCTCTGCCTGCCTCTTTGTCTGCCTGTGCTCGCTCTCTCTCCCTCTGTCTCTGGCAAATAAATAAATAAAATCTTAAAAAAAAAAAAAAAAAAGAAACTCACAGTCATTAAATGGATGATGTGTAGTAAGAATATTGCTATGGAAATCTTTCCAAATAATTTAAAAAAACACACACACAACAAAATGTAGAAAACTATTGGGGCACCTGGGTGGCTCAGTGGGTTAAGCCGCTGCCTTCGGCTCGGGTCATGATCCCAAGATCCTGGGATCGAGTCCTGCATTGGGCTCATTGCTCAGCAGGAAGCCGGCTTCCCCTTCTCTCTCTGCCTGCCTCTCTGCCTACTTGTGATCTCTCTCTGTCAAATAAATAAATAAAATCTTTTTTATAAAATGTAGAAAACTATTTAACCAGGTTCCATTTTGTGTAAAAACAACTTAACCATCCCATGTAAATGATGATGACTCTGAAATGTAGACATATGGTCTTGATCTATAGCCATCTTAATACAGTCATTATAGAACACTTCATTTTCCTCCTTCTCAAAACCGACTCCTGCGACTTTCCCATTAATTAGCAGCACCATCCATCAGTTGAGGACATGGAGGTCCAAATCTCCCTCTTATCCTTCTCCCATTTCCCATCAGTAAGTAAGTTCTATTGCCTAAATCTCCAAAACATACCTAAAAATAGTCCTCTTTGGTCTCTTTATATTAATACTCCAATCCAAGCCACCAGCCTCTCCCAGAGACAGTTATCTCATAGGCTTTTTTTCCCCCCAACTTTGTTTTCACTACTGCACACAGTAGGTAGGGGGATGTTTTCACACATAATTCACTCCTGGTCTGAAGTCCTTTAATATTTTTCTATCACATTTGGAATGGAAGTCTAACTCTTTAGCCTACAAAGCCCTACCTCATCTGGCCTCTGCTTGGCTCTCTAGTCTCAACTCCTTCTTGCTGATGCAGAGACAATTTACTGCCAACACAGAAATCTGATAGCAGAGTGATATTCAGAAGAGCTACTTTCCATCCTGGTCCCTGCACTCACTCACACATGGATCCTGTAGAAACCCCTCTCAGCTCTACCATCTTCTCAGATGGAAGACCACAACGGTTTGCGGCCATCACGGTTTTCTCTCACCCACTTGTATGTGGGATTTGGAGGCCCCTTGTCACCTAGGTGAGTTGTATGTTTTCTTATTAAGTATTGGATTTTTCTGCCCCTATTCTTTTTTTTTTTTTTTTTTTTTAAATAGAGGACTTAGGAGAGATTCAGAAATTCATTCACAATGTCCATCACTCTCAAATCTTTTTCATTATAACCACAGTACTTTCTGGGTTATTGTTGGCCTTTTTTACATTTTATCTTGGGCACATGTTTTTTCTTCAGTTAAATCATTTTTATAAAGGAAAAAATTTCAACAAAAAGTAAAATTTAAAACTTGATATGCCATGTGATCTCAAGCTTAAAAAGACAGTGAAAGAGAAATGATATACCAAAAAGAAAAACAAAAATATTTTTATCTATCTGATTCAGGTAGATATTTGGAAAACTAGACAGGTTCTTTGTTTTGATTATAGATATAACAATTATATATATATATATATATATATATATGCACAATTTTTTGAATAGATGTTTTTAAAATTTTTGTATCATTATCTGGCAAAATTAAGGAAACTGTAAAAATATTTCTCTAAATAGAGAGGACTTGATGTAACTGAATACAAAAAGGAAGCCCGTTTGATTGCTTAAAAAATGGGAATTGATTAGAAATGCTGCTGTTTTGTCCAAAAAAACACAATTAGGAGGGGATTTTGAGTTGTGCTCTCCTGTAAGAGCTATGTGGCCACAGGCGAGTCGGACAGCCAGCCAGGGCCACACTTTCCACATACAGAGAGTTTGTGGGCTTGTAGAGGGAGGACTCAATCAGACCTTAAGACATCCTTAGTTCAGTTATCACAAAACGAAGTGAATCATTTGTCTATATCTTCCATAAAATATTCAGACTTTCAGTTTCCCATAAAAAATAAGGTTTGGAATTACAGCAATAGGCTGCCAGTGAGGGACTGTCAGACTTTACAGATTTATGTCTGTTGCAGTCTGAATTGTATCCCTCCCCAAAGACGGGTTGAAGTCTTCATTCCCAGTACCTTCATATATTACCAGTATGTGGGAAAAGGATCTTAGCAAAGGTAATCCAATTAAAATGATGCACCATAGTGGGCCCTGGTCCAAAACAAGTAGTGGGGAATCTCTGACATAGAGACAGACACACAAACACGGAGGACAATGTAAACATACAGGGAGAAGGTAGGCATGTAACAGGAGTGATGCTGCTATAAGCCAAGGAATGCCAAAAATTGTCAGCAAGAAGGATTTCCCCTCAAGAGCCACCAAAGAGGGCATGGCCCTGCTGGTGTTTTGATTTGGGACTCCTTGCCTCTAGACCTGTAGAACAATACATATCTGTTGTTATAAGCCTCCTTAAGTTTTGGGGGTCTGTTATAATAGCCCTAGGAAGCCAACATCATCCCAATACACATGTGATGCTCCTTCATCACGCACGTGGCCTTTCTAACCCGTGCAGTCTTTTGAGTACCTTATCCTTTAGGCTAGATGAGTTTTGTGCCTTCTTTTTGCTTTCATAATCCCTGTTTTCCCACAATTTAGATTTGAAAAGTCGCTTTAGAAAACAGCATCTTGAAATAAGTAGTGACAATGCACCAGGCATTCAAATACCAAACTCCGAATGCTTCCACACAGGCGAGGTCCCTGGATGAGTTTGTGTCAATGGAGCAAGAAAGTGGAATTGGTTTGGCAGCTAAGGATGCAGCTAGAAGGGCACTTGCTGGGAACCAATGGTATGCCCTGAATTTCCTCAAGAGTCTTCCCAAAAAATTTTCAGGTACTGTGATGGCCAAAGCAATGTTAAGACAAGGGTGCTAAAAAAAAAAAAAAAAGCATGCAAAATTCTATTATTGAGAGAGATCAGAAAGGAGACAAAAGGACAAAAGGAGATCACTCCACTAAGAATCCTTGGTCCCCGCTCCATGGCCATCAGCACAGGGCTATGGCTGTGGATGCCATCACGACCTTGTAGAGAACCAACAAACGAATTCTAAACACAGTAGCCAGCTGACTCTTGAGAATAAAGGACAACATTGCCAAATGAGTGAATGCAACTATTTCATCACCTGGAAAGATCTACAGTGTTGGAGCCAGGAAGAAGGAACTGTATCAAGGAAATAGCATGGAACAGACACGTAAAAGTCCAGTATTTTGTTTCTCTGGTTTTGTTATCGCCTTGAACGAGTGATTTGACCTCTCTGGGGAACAGGACATTTACTTTCATAAGCCACAAACAGAACACCCATCTGTTCTATTTCATACATGTTCACCCAAAGAAAAGATTTTAAATTGATTCATCAGCTCTGTAACAAGGTGTTTGACATACTTGCCGTCATCATCGTGATGACCATCAGGATCTCTGATGTGTCTGATGGCAGTTAACACCTATATTCATTAGAATGTTAAATTTTAAAAATTTGTCTGAAATTCCCAAAGCTTTGTTCAAAGCTGAATAAAAATTGAACAGCTAGGGTACCTGGGGGGCTCAGTTGGTTAAGCATCTGCCTTTGGCACAGGTCATGCATGATTCCAGGGTTGTACCTAAAAGACACTGTTTTAGGTAGAGTTTAAAGAGCCCTGAATTTTACAAATATGACACTAGAATGCATACAATTTATGTAAATTTCTGAAAGTTAGGAGTTGGAACTGGGGGGAGGGGAGGCAGCAATCACAAGCCAGGCAGAGCTGTCTTCAAGAAATCTCCACCTCCACGGCGAGGGGAGTCTGAACAGGATGAGAAGCCACGGAGGGGAGCACACACATGTGGCTGAGCAGAACCAAAACTGTTTGCTTTACCCCAGGCTTCTGTCCAGCACCAGAGCTGCTGGCCATTTTGCTTGGATAACATGATGTCCTAGAAGGCATACTTGCCTATGTAACAAAATGAACTTGAAGGCCCATAAATTCCATCAAAATACTTTACTTTTGTAATTTTGATTTTAATTGCTTCCACGTGTTGAGACTATTCTTGTCCCCCTCCCCCGCAAAATGCTTTCTTTTATACTTGTCTCCACCACAGGTCTGTGAAGCAGATAAAAGAGCAAGGTGACTAGTCAGCCAGCCTGGTTTGCCTGGGACTGAAAAAAATCAAGCCTCTCACCTGGACCCTTGGGGCTAAAACCAGTGATGGTTCTGGGGGAAACCGGAACGAGTTGTTGACCTGGAAAGAGGATCATTTCCATTTTATAGATGAGAAGACTGGGCTGGAGCCACACAGAGCCAAAGCTTCAACTGCCATTTTCTGACTTCAGGTCCAGAACACAATCTGCCTCGTGAACAACTTATTTTAGTAAGGTAGAGAAATCTGAAATTACATGGTGCTCAGCGGCCATCGTCCTGTGATACAACAGACTAACAGAGTCATCTAGCTTTCTCACCCAAACAAATATTAATACTTAAACCATTAACGCCTGCTCGGACTTGATTATGCTCTATTTTTCTAATGGTGAGTATAGAATGAGCATGTCAGGAGACCACCAGTTCTATGAGTTAAGCCATTTGTCTTCAATATTACACCCTAAGACATAAATGATTTTACCTGCACTTAATAAAAATAATGTTTTGATAACAACTTGCTACAGAAAAACATTTTTATACAGTCTTTAGGTGCTTAATGCCAGTGAGGGCATGCAACTATATTTTAGGAGAGTGACCTGAGATATTATTGCTGTTACTTAAATTTGAGGGGAAAGAATGCCAAAGGTGTCAAAGTATAGCATGAAATTCAGGGAGCGATCCTACTGCAAATTTAAAGTCAATAGTAGAATGAGTGAACCTTAGGGAAACTGACCACTGAAATCGTGAAGAAACCCCTAATAACTCAGAATAGCAATATCTGTCCTTCTACACTAGGGCAAGGTAGGGAACTGAAGGTCATAGGAAAAAAAAAAAGGAGGAAGAAAGAAAGAAAGAAAGAAAGAAAGAGAAAAAGAAAAAGAAAAAGAAAAGAAAAGAAAAAGAGAAAAAAATTGCACTCTTCCTTCTAGAATCCCTTGGAGTGGTTAAAATCAAATGGAACTAGTGCTGTGAACCCCCTTCTCCTTAAAAATGTTCAAGAATCTGTAGAAAGGGTATGAATACAATCTACATTTTCAAATGGGGGGGTAGCAGTAGATAGAATATAATTTACATAAACAGAAAAGAGATCTAAAATAATAACATACATTTGCATATTAGGACAGGAAAGAAGAAACTATGAGCTCAGACTATTCACCTCAGGACCCTTCCCCAAAGAATAAGGAAAAATCAGACAAAGCTTCATGTGTTTCTGTATCTCCGAACACTTTGGACAAGAGTGGAGATGATGTTTTCTGGAAGACAGTCTAGACTTTCAAGAGTGACTTACTGAAGATCAAAACCCCAGGAGCAGAAGTGCTTGGGGGAATGGGTAAAGCATGTATTTCCACATTTCTAACTACTAGGAAAGAAAAAGAATAAGGAAGAGCAGAACTGGACCCAATCATTTTCCCAACTGTAAATAAAAAAATATCCCTGAGAACAGATGTCTTCCCACTGGTGATCTTGCTAAAACAAGCATTGAGTCCTTTTACACTGTCCTTACCATAACACAGCAATGTTCAGGAGGAATTATCACCGTGCTGTCCCAGGGGTGACTCGTCGAGGAGGTAATCCTAGAGGAGGTAAGCCTAGCTCAGCCTTAACCATGTGGAGGCCACACTACCTCTATTCGATCTACTTACGAATGAGCAGAGAGAGGTTTTCAGACTGGAGAGTCCGAGTGTTAAACCCGGAGCTTCCCTTTACCAACTCACTCAAGCACATTCGATGATGAGAGAATTACCAGAAGTGCATGTGTTGTCCTGTGAATTGACTTTCTTCCAGAGGAGACCTTTGGCCTAAAATTCTCCAGCAATGGCATCATTAGGTGCTGTGTAATTAAACGTGCCAGTAAAACACGGCCGCGTTTGAAGGAACAGGAAGGATTTTCAGCAACACCAAACTCACGCAACTTGGAGGATTTTTAGATTGGATCAATCAAAGGAATGAATGAATAAAGCTGTCTATTTTTTGCTCCAGGGAGAGGATCAGTAGATATCTGAGCCAGAATTTAAAATCAAGAGAGCCTTTCACCCTGCCTTATACTGAGAACACTTGCTTCTTATGGTGAACAAGGGTAAAAATAAAGAAAAGTCCTCCTCATGTTCCCATTCCATTATTCATGAATATCTTTATATTTTGGAGAGTTAGGCCATGTCCAGAGTAAAGTAGCAGAACAAACATTTGGGTCAAGATGCTCTCCCAGGGTTGGCTCCCTCTTCCCAACTACTGATGCCTTGAATTTCTGTTATTTTCACCTGATTGGGCAAGAACAAGGGTTTTCATCCAATTTATGGTTGTGAAGCCTTTATTTTCACTTGGTCCTAAGGCAAAGCCTTTGATTGTTTCCAAGAAACAGGCAGGAAATCACACTGCTAAGAAACTTCACTTTGTTAACTTACATAATGCTAAACCAAGGAAGAAGATAGCATTATTACTAATAATCCTTTGTTCGTGAATGGAACAATTATTCATGGTCACCTACCAAGCACTGATCTGGGTAGGCACTGGGCTCATAGCAGTAAATAAAATGGACTCTTCTCTTCATGCTTCCTACATTTTATTGTGGAGAGAGAGGAAAGACAAGTAAGCTTCAATATATGCTATGTCTTAAATGCTATGGAGAAAAGCAAAGGAGAGCAAGGATTAATGAAGTAAAAAAATAAGTGTCAGGGGCGCCTGGGTGGCTCAGTGGGTTAAGCCGCTGCCTTCGGCTCAGGTCATGATCCCAGCGTCCTGGGATCGAGTCCCACATCAGGCTCCTTGCTCGGCAGGGAGCCTGCTTCTCCCTCTGCCTCTGCCTGCCATTCTGTCTGTGCTCGTGCTCTCTCTCTCTCTGACAAATAAATAAAATCTTTAAAAAAAAAAAATAAGTGTCAGACATGACTAAGTGCTCTACAAAGAATAATTTCAATATCCAAATTTAGGAAGTAGACAATATATGTATATATTACATATGATAGATGACAGAGGAGGATATCAGATTTAAGCGAGCTATACTAACTTGGACAAAATTATGTAACATTCATTCGGAGGGCTAGAATTAAACTCTGGATTTTTATTACGTCAGCATCTGGGATTAGTGTGACTTTTAATGTACTTCGAGTATGTTTTCTCTTAATAGAAATCGCCTTCAAAATGATATTCCACTTCATGGGCACAACATTTTCTCCACGAAGATTTATTAGAGTTTGGGCTATTCCATAAATCAATGGCAGTAAAATAGCTAGAGAACACGTTGATTATTTCTCCTATTAACAAGACTGCAAATGGAAAAAAAGAGAGAGAGAAAGTGCATATTGTTATTTAAGAAAAACAAGTTAGAAAATGTTTCATCACCCCAAATAAAATATGCCAATAACAGAAGTGACTATGATAAGGAAAAAAATTACTTATATTCACTTCTTGTGTTTGCAAATGTCTTCTTATTGCCATTTAAACACTTCTAGATCAGCACTCAACTCTTTCTGGGAGAATTAGCTTGCAGAGCACAGCTGTGGGAGCACAGGTTTCTGCAGCTACTGCTTGGCAACCTCTGAGTGGGGGGAGGGCATCCCTATTCCCCAGTCTCCAGTGACTCCTCAACACACCTCAGCCGATTAACCTTCAACTCACACAGGACAGGGAGACACTTCATTTAGCTCTCTACATTCCTTCTTGGGCATCTTCGTTTTCTTTCCTTTTAATTATTCTGAGCAGTAACAACCCTTGGGAAAGCGGCGCAATCCCTGTCTTCTCTCCCGTTGACACCAAGGCCCCCTGACCTCCGCACAGGCCCTCCTCTGGCAGGTGCTCCCGGGTTCTGACCCTCTCTCTTCACCCCTCTTGTGACCTAAAGCTCTTGTCTGCGAAGCTGCCACCATGGGAAGCAGCTGACAAATGAATACCTGATTGCACAGGCAGGCTCCGTACCTCAGTGGAGTTCCAAGAGCCGGCCGCCGCCCTCATCGAAGCAGTAACCTCTTCTCAACTAGACTGCCAAAGCAGGGGCCCCTCTGAGTCTGTTCTCGTTGATGCTGAGGTATTATTTACATACAGTGCAATTTGCCCTTTCCAGGTGCACACATCTATAAATGTTGAAAAACTCATACCAAGATAGAGAATGTTTTCATCCATGCCCCATATTATCTAGTGTCCTTTCGGAGTTGATCCTCTAACCTGACCCTAACCTCTGGCACTACTGGACTGATCTTTTTGCCCCTACAGTTTTGCCCTTTCTTAAATGTCATATAAATGGCATTATACAGTATAAAAGGAATCCAGTCATGCTAGCCCTTTGCTTGAATCGTTCTAATGGCTTCCCACTGACTACAACAACAACTCCTCGCCATAGTTACTGGGGGTTAAATTGTGTTCCCAAAACGATGTATGGAAGCACCAAGCCCTGGTACCTGTGAATGTGACCTTATTGGGAAACAGGATCTCTGCAAATTTAGTTAAGAGGTAAATTCAGATGAGGTCCTATTGGAACAGGATAGGCCCTTACTCCAACACGACCAGTGTCCTTTTAAGATAAGAAGATACAAACACACACACACACACACACACACACACACACACACAGTGCCATGTGAAGACACAGGCAGGCAGAGGGAAGATGGAGGCCAAGATCTGCATCATACAAGTCAAGGAATGCCAAGGATTGTCATCAATCACCAGAAGCTAGGAGACAGACCATGGCCCTGTCAACACTTATTTCAGGCTTCCTGCTTCCAGACATAGGAAAGAATAAATTTTTATTGTTTTAAGCCACCCAGTTTGGGGTACTTTGTCATGGATTCCACAGGAGACTAACACAGCTGCCTATCTGCCTTGCCCCCTCTCAGGCTGTTCTGCCTTCTAGATGGTCTTCCTAGGCTACTCCCCGGCTACTTCCATTTTCCTCAGCTATTCAAACGCACTGCATCTTTTCAACTTCAAAGCCTTCATCCGGGTTGTTCCCTTTTCCAGGAACATTCCTTCCTCTATTCTCTGCCTGGTTAAAATCCTACTCATCTGTCAAGGCTCAGCTGAAATGTCATTTTCTCTGAGAATTCCTTGATCCCTTAAAATAAATTGGGCTGATTTGCATTGCTCTGTGACCTTTTCCTTTGCAGCGTTCAATTTATAATTAAATATCTGTTGACTTATTTATTTACTGTTGTTCCTCACAATAAATTGTAAGCTAGGAGGACCAGACCCATTTCATTTTATTCCCTATCTTGTGTTTATGAATGTGTGTGTGTGTGCATGCGCACGTGTGTGTATCTGATTAAGAAAACGTATTTCCTAAATCTCAAGCTTTTATTGCTGGAAAGAAAATCTCCACAATATGAGGAAAGCCTGACCCTTGAGGCTCTTACTTTAATTATCATGGCCAACTCTATCCCAGTTCTACAGTGCCTTTTTTCCCCCTTGTAGTTCTAATAAAAGCAAAAAGAAAAACAAAATCCTATCCTGGATTCCCTTAAGGTTGCTGAGTCACATAGGAATATTTCAAATACTCTACCAAATCCTAAGAAAATGTGAGAGATTTTAAAGATTTTAATATTTTTGATAGTCGGTTGATAACGCAAAATGCTGAATTATCTATCCTATAATTCAAATCTATCCTAAAAACACCATGCTAGATATGAGAAGATATCAGAACTCTTATCAGAAGAAATGTCCTGTAGGAACACCATTTTAGGCATGATGTTAACACCATAACTCGGATAAATAAACTAAGATTCCCACACTTTACATAATAAGGGCTGTTCCTTAAAGTCCTTGTTTTATGGCTGAGAAACATAATTTGTTTCTAGTTTAGTGACCTCGGGAATGAGTATTCTTTCGGAAAAGATCCTCTCAACACAGCCTTCTACACAGGTGAAGGTGCCTTGTGCACTCTTATGTAATGAATTCTGTGACAAAATCATAACTGCATCATAAACAGAATCTTTTCAACAAAAGTTTTGTATATTCATTCATAAAGACTTGCTTGCACCAATATTTTCCATTGAAAATTTTGAAAGAAAATAAATTTTTTTCTTTTTTATATCTCCATGATGCTAGTATAGGGCTGAGTCCACAGTATATGCTTAGACAATTCATGTTGACTAAATCAATATTCACCATATGTTATCTTAGCTTTCCACAGGAATGCCTTCCTGAGCACTTGTGCTAACTTCTATTTTATGAGCTTGGAATTTTATTAGTATATGCGTAAGCAAACCAAAATAATTCACCTTTCTGAATATATATACAGTACTTAAATGTATATACAATTATAACATGAAGAAGCAAACTATTGAGATGAACACTATTTGGCATTAGGTGCTAAGAGTTTGAGGTTGTTGTTAAACCTTCAATTAGAGGAAAATTACAAGTGCTCTGGAAATACCTGGGTCACAGGTGAGCAAAGGTAATTGCCCTTTGCACAGATTTATGGGAAAACTAGACTCAGTGTTCCAAGAGCAACAAAGAGGTCCATAGTGTTCTATGGGCTCTATTTTAAAACACTTGTCAGGTCACGGATGGTAGATCATTATGTGAATTAAGCCTAGATCAGGTCATTAGGCCATTTGCTAGTACCAAGAAAAAAAAAAAAAATCCCAGGTATAATAGTACACATCCTCTTTTCATCAGAGGACAAGAAGTGTTTTGCATGTATGCATAATCTGTCAATGATCACACTGGCCTGGCTTTGGTCTAAAATAATGGACATGTCAATGGTTGGGAAGAGATAATAGTACCTTAACAAAACAACTGGAAGGACTTCATACAGTGACTTTAAAAACAGAAATGCACCTCTTTCCCCACTGTCAACCTGACAACCAAGGAAAACACTTTTTAAAAGCTGTAAATGCCTCAATATTAAAACTGTATTCTTTTGCCAGGGTGGAAAATGATAAACTACAGAAGGCACAGGTAAGTGTAAATTCTCTTTGGATCAAGGGTTAACACCAGTGCACTTTCTCTCAGGAATGCGCTCTTCTCCTGTGTCTGGATGATTTCTCTCTCCGGGATTTTCACAAAGTCATATATCCTTGCTCTATAGTCTAACAATATAGAACTTAAAATACATTTTGATTTATTAAAAGATAAAATGCATGGAAGAAAAAGAGAGTGAGAACCACTCTTTTCAGTAGAAGATGTAATGCTAAGTCCCTGTTCTACTTTATACAAGATGATGGAGTCTGCCAATGGAAATTGAAAAATTGAAAGAATTGAAAAATATAAAATTGAAAGATATGAAACCAAATATATCAATTATATCAACAAATTTAAATGGGGTAAACTCTGCTATCATAAGACAAAGATTATCATATCGGTCAAATCAATATCCTAGTATATGCAGTTTATAAGATACCCAAATAAATATATTAAGATTAAGAATGCAGAGATAAGTGAGGATCTAAAAAAAAATAAAACAAAACAAAAAACAAAAACACACACAAATAAGAAAAAAAAAAACAATAATATCACATAAAATCACATCCAAAGTAAAAGCACTTAGTGGGATAAAGAGTGTTATCTTTAAATTAAAAAGATGAAAACCTAAATAAAGATATAACTACAAAAAGGTACATGCTCAAAAACATCCCTAAAGGTATTTTATCAACTCAACAGAATAAAATTATAATCAGGACAACTCTAAAAATTTCTAGATATAGGAAATTTAGGAATAGTAATGAGGCTGGAGAAGAGAGCTAGGGGAATATTTTCAAACTGTGTTTGCATAGCAAGCAGACATAATAAAAACTACAAATTACAAATTTTAACAAAATAGTCAAGTTTTCTAAAAACACTTTAAGTCACACTTAACATAGTATTAAGGGACTATTACTTGTCCATATTAAAAAAAAATTCATATTTTACTTATTTTTAGGATTGCATGTAGAGAGAGGGGATCAGTGGTCAGAATAGCAGAAAAACAAATTAGAATATATATATATATATATATATATATATTACATACATACAAACATGGAGGAATGGCTTATTCTGTAAAATGACTAGCTTCAACTGACATTAAAATTAGATAAGCAATTAATATTTTTTCCATTTGGGTTTGGATCAATTATTTAAAACTTCAGTGTTTTTTGTTTGTGACTATATTCCTAATCATCAGCCTTCAGTAAAGTAGACAGTCTGTCCAGAAAGCCAAATTATTCCTTAATTTATTTATTCTCCAAGTCTGGATGCCGGCATATTGGTTTCCTTAAAGCTCCGTGGAAAGATATACTCGCCAGAATACTAGCCAGAAGGTAGGCACAGGTATAGATTGAGCGAGAAAAATTTCACACCCTAGTGAAGGAGAAACTAAGCAGAATGACCCGGATCATGTTTTCAGGACTGAGGCGGTTATTTTTTAACAGCAACACACATTTTGCCATGAAATCCTGGTCTTCAAGCCATGGGCATCACGCTGGACTGACCTTGTGTTCATTGTCAAAATAATAAAGTAAAATGTTAACTGAAATGTTCCAGGGATGATTCTAAACCCTTACGAATATTACTTCCCTGATTTCTCACAATTGTTTTCGAGGCACATCCCTATATCCCTATGTCATCAATGAGGAAACTGAGGCACGGAGAGATCACATAGCAAATAGATGGCAATTCTGTTACTCACACCACAACAGCCTCATGGGAGGGAGGAACTTAGGCACTGCATTCCACTGCTCAACTTTCTAGGATTCATTTGTAGGTGTGTGTTCTATTTGTTTATTATATTCCACTTGGTGGGGGTGGGTGCAGGTCCCTGTGTAATCTATAAAATAACAAAAAGTATTGCTCTTTCCCTTTGGTAATTAGAACGTATATCTTTTTTGTTGCCAGCCTACTGTTGGCAATATAGGCATTAAGTATTTTCTTAAAAAAAAAAAAAAATTTTTTTTTTTAATAAATCATGTGAAATCTCTTTCTCACAAACAGCCCAGCCCAGCCCTGGAACATTTCAGCATTGATCCAACAAGTTCACATCTGAACTAAAGTAGCTAATGTCTATTGTAATCTGACCTAATCTTGACCACAGGGAATATTCCCTTTGTCTCCTGTCTTTTCATTGTAGAGTGACCAACTCACCTTTTTTCTTAAAAAGTAAAAATCTCAGAAAGGAAAAGGGAAGGAAAAAAACCCTTAGTCTCAAAAATGCCAGCTCCCGAATTGTCATATCATGTGTCAGGGAGCTCAAAGCCGTGCAAGCTTCCATTAGTACTAGGGAAAGGCACTTGACCTTGAGAAAACTTAGCATTGACTGGTACCAAGGGGATTAGCAAATGCTCCATTTTCTGACTCGGTCTTCAATTACTTTGATGAGCAATTAAAATGCTAATTAAAAAACAATCTGAAACTTAGCACTCAGAAGGTTATGAAATAATGCGCTCACATGTCTTACCACACAGACAACTAATAAGGTCACCAAACAAAGAACGGTTAGAAAGAAGCGTTAAATTATCACAATAATTTTAATGTTAAGTTTTTTTACTGCATTCACTATGACCATACACGCCATTATTTTCCAAATACTTAATATGAATTGGCTTATTTAGTATAAGTCACTCTTTGGAAAACAACTATTTTATTTAAATAGATAATCGTAAGAAGAGTCTAAGAATTTTCCTAAAGATAGGATAAGAAAGATTAAAAGCAAACTCGGGGGGCACCTGGGTGGCTCAGTGAGTTAAGCCTCTGCCTTCAGCTCAGGTCATGATCTCCTGGGATGGAGCCCCGCATCGGGCTCTCTGCTGAGCAGACGCCTGCTTCCCTTCCTCTCTCTGCCTGCCTCTCTGCCTACTTGTGATCTGTTTGTCAAATAAATAAATAAAATCTTAAAAAAAAATAAAGCAAACTCAGTATGATTAATTAAAATATTGATAACTCAATCTGCATAATGTTGAGGGCCATGGGTTTTTGCCATTTGCTCTTTTAATAATTTGGACTTTGGGCTTTTTATTGTTCATTCACAATCACTTTTGAGAGTGAGTTGAAATAGTTTTGAATTGCTTAGTTTTCTTCGGTGTTGCTCTCACATTCAAATACCACTGAAGTTGGGTTCTTTATTTACAGTGTATAAAAATTAAGATATTAATTTAAAATCCAAGCAAGCATATTAGAAGTTAATAGTGGGAATTCCTAATCACTTCTATGGCAAAGGACTAGAACTGTACTAGCACAAAGGAGATTCTATTTGTTGATAAAACCAAGTCACACATTTTAACCAAATGCAAACCCTCTTAGGAATGCCATTTTTTAAAGTGGGAGAATCATCCGGGTTTTTTTTTAAACTAATTGTACAATTGAGATATAAATACTTAAATGTTTTGTAACCAACTTGGTAACTAACTTCAGTACCAGTGTCATTATCGTAAAAAAAAAAAAATCTACAAATATGTGGGAGGAAATGGGGCCAAGCTCTTGAATTTTTTTTTTTTAAACGACTTTAGAAAAAACCTAATTTTCATCTACATTCTTCCCATTTTCTCTACAAAGGAGTGGTCTCTCAGATTCGGTCTCTTTGCTTTTCATCTACTGCTGATACCCACACCAGCATGACTACAATTCCTTTTCACTCGTCTCCTTCAGTCTCACCTTCATTTTATCCTCCACAGTGCTGTCCTCTTCCTTTCTAAAATGGAAATTATTTTTAGTATTTAAAACACACATTCAGATGTCTATACAACAGACCAAGCCCCATTTTTTTTACTATGCCATTCAGAGTCTTTTTAACAGGACCTCAACAAGTCCAGCTTCTTTTAACATCCTAGTTGCTCACAGGCCAAATCGCTTTAGCCTTCTTTGTTCATGCAGGCTCTTTTGCAATATCTCTTTCCTTCCCTCTTTTCTTTCTTTCTTTCTTTTTTTTTTTTTAAATATTTTATTAATTTGAGAGAGAGGGAGAGAGAGCATGAGTTGGGGGAGGGGCACAGGGACAAGCAAAATCCCCCCCTGAAGCCCTATGCCAGGCTAGATCCCAGGACTCTGAGACCATAACCTGAGCCAATATCAAGTTAACTGACTTGTCTTCACTGACTTAACTGAACTTAACTGACTGAGCCACCCAGGCACCCTGTCTCTTTCCTTTTCTATTTGTGCCTATACGTTACTTGACCTTTTATTTTTTTTATTTTTATTTTTTTTAGGATTTTATTTATTTATCAGAGAGAGAGAGGGGGAGAGAGCGAGCACAGGCAGACAGAATGGCAGGCAGAGGCAGAAGGAGAAGCAGGCTCCCTGCTGAGCAAGGAGCCCGATGTGGGACTTGATCCCAGGACGCTGGGATCATGACCTGAGCCGAAGGCAGCTGCTTAACCAACTGAGCCACCCAGGCGTCCCATTTACTTGACCTTTTAAACTGAAATAAGTTTTCATTTTCATAGGAACTGATTTGCAGGATTCAAAAGATCCTCCATTGATACAGAGATTTAGAATTGACACAAGATTATATGATTATGCGGTAAATTTGTCATGTTTTGAGAATTGGCATCGATCATATATGTATGTTCATTCACGTACAGTAGTCCCTCCTACCCACAGGGGAGACATTCCAAGACCCCCGGTGGAGGCCAACCAACTAAAGACAGTACTGAACCTGTTCTATACTGTGCTCTGTCCTCTACATATGTACCTACGACAAAATTTAATTTATGCATTAGGCTCAGTAAATGATTAACAGTAAGAAATAATAAAATCAACCAATTATAATAATATACTATAATAAAAGTTATGTGAAGATGATCTCTCTCAAAATATCTGATTGGGTTGGACTCACCCTTTTTGTGCTGATGTAAAATGATAAAATATCTACATGATGCGATGAAGTGAGGCTACTACTGACCTCTGACCATACGGAAGCAGAGGAGACTCACCTGCTCCCAGACCAAAGCTGTGGTAACTGAGACCACAGGTAACCAAAACCATGGAAAGCAAAAAAGCAGATATGGGGAAAACATTACGTAGGCATCTGGATGTATGTACGCGCTCATGAAAAACACTGCGAAGAAATATCTTACCAGTGAACTACATCTTTCATCCTAAAGAGACCCTAACTGAGAAAAGATTCGTAACATTGACACAGAAGCCTGTTTTGGGTTGTACGGTGTTGCCCCAACCAGTCCGCGATGTCACGATGGGGACAGATGTGCTGACAAAGCAGCAGGTTTGACTCATGACAGCACTTTTGTAAACCAGAGAGCAGAGGCCCAGACTCCAACACCTGTAGGGAATGTAGATTTAGCATATGCAGTAAGGAAGGCAGGGGATGGTGAGCCTTGTGTCTGCTTATGTAAGCGTAACACCTGCCTACTTTTATGTCCTTTAAAACACTATGTGGGCCTATCAAACAGTCAAACAAAATATATTCTGAGGCGTAGACTCCTCAAGAACTGCAGTTTGGAGATCTCCAACTTTTTTTTGCATTTTCATTTAGGCTGCTACCATTTTTCGCTTTAGCTTTCTGCCGTAAGTATGCTTCCTATTCAGAGAAAGAGTAGAGAGCAATTTTGAATATATTTACAAATCATAATGATCAAATGATTTAATAGTAATGCACAGTACACTGGCTCATTTACCCTTGTAATTAGATTACCTTTGGTAAAACTACCCTCAGCTTCTATCAGTGACTCAGTACAACAAACATTTATTAAAAGCATCTACTGTCTCTAGAATCGGTTTGGTACCTGGGGATTAGAAGATGAAATCAGACTTGATCTCTGCATTTTAAATGATAACAAAACAGTGGGGGAGACGATTGTAAACGGGGAACATCAATATAGAAAATTCTAGGTCATTGTAAACATTCCATATATGTTTAAGGAAAGGCTATGTAATTTAATAAACAAAAGAATAAATAATGTCAGTGTGGATGGGGTCCTCTGGAAACATGGAGGAAGGTCATACGACCCATACTTGGTAGGACAGAGGGGTAAAATAGATTCCTAGGAGAGAGGATTCTTGAGGACAAGTAAGATTTTGTGAAGCTAAGAAAAGCTGGGGTACTGGAAGGGGGAAGAGGAAAGAAACAACGTCAAGAAATACAACTTGATTTGTATTTTTTTGCAACTCAATACTTATAAGCCTTTTGAAATTGCCATATATTGTGAAGGCTGTAAAAAACATGCATAATTAAATTTTGCAATAAATATCTGTTAATACTGATATTTTGAAATATGGAAAGCATAGCAGTGAAAAGACATAGATGGGCAGAAAACAATGGAACACACTTTCTGTGAGTTTTTGATTCCCTATTTTTGCATGCCATACTAAGCATGCCTTTATTTATCCCTCAAGAGAACCAAGTTAAAATATTGAACCTAAGGGAGAAAATGGGAGAGTCATTCAGTGCCAGAAGCCTCAAAAGGAATTCTCAAGGCTGTGGCAATGCTGTATTTGATCATGTTCAGACCTGGATCATAACCTCAGTGATACCCTTCGGGACTGACCTTCGTTCACTGTACCAAAAGCCTGGACAGAACTGCAGGAGGACGCTTCCCAGGGAACCAAGGATACTGTGTAAATCTCCCAATCAGAAGTCACAGAACATGCTACAGTGACAGGCATAGTGTCTTTCTTGCCACTGAACACCAAAAGAACGTGGAATGTGAAACTAAACCATGAGCCTCTGGGGAAACCTTTCAAACAACTTGTAACCTTGTTCTCTAACATCATGTATGATTTCAAGAATCATACATGATGTTATCAAAATAAATTTCTTGTTTATATCCTGTTGCATTAGAACTCTTGGACCAAGGCTAACCTCAGAATATAAGAGAAAGGAAAAGTGCATGGGTATGTATGTGCATGTGTAGGGAGAGGCAAAGAGAGAGAATATACATACATTCTGAAACTCTCATTATATACAAGGCCAGCTATTAGGTTTAAAACATTTAAAAATACATTTATATTCCTAAAATTCTTCTTTGAAAATCCTTTGCCTTTCTTTTGCTTTTTCCTCATCTCACTTTAATTAGGCCCACTAAAGGAAATGTTAAGATGCATTGGTGTACATTACCAATGCAGAACTTGGTCTAAGATACTGCTTACACCCAGTAGCTTTTAAGCAAAATCATGTTCTTACTTTTCACAAGACTTCTTAGAACCGAAGGGCTCTCCACCTGAAGTTGATCACTGAAAATGATTACTAGGTACTTGTACCATGTGCCCGAAGAGGCCAAAGGTCAAGCAATGGCTCACAATTACCACATAAGCCACTGCTATATACTGATACCAACACTGCCAGCATTCTGCTTCCCTTCCAGACCGTAAAAGCTCTGGACTGTGATCACGTCACTTCCCTCCATCACTGCAAGTACCAGTATTTCCTAAATAAAAAAGAAATATCTAATGCAGATTACAAAGGACTATTAGGACAATTTATGTATGTCACTTTTTAAATTTATAAAACAAAAGTTCTAAGGATTATTATTATTGTTATTGTTATTATTATTCAAACATGAGGAACTCAGAGTTTAAATGACTTGATAAGGTTATACAGCTCGTAGATCTAACATTATACCTGAGGCTCTCTCTGGACACAGTACTATGCCCAGCAAAGCAGTTAGCTGCAAAATAAACCATTAAAGGTACATCTTGATAATCCTAGGTTAGCTCAGTGTTGGAACATGCTGGGTGGTCATGGAATCCAGTAGGACGAGAAAAGAAAACTAAGAACCAGGCAACACTGGGATTCAGATACTATAGCGATACACATCGATTTGGAAGACTAGCCATCCAAGGAGCCAAGTTCCAGGAAAGCAACAGTATAAGTTGGGTTGTTACCCATATCTAAGGAGAATACTCCATTATGGAAACGTGTTCTGTTATGGAAACATCACCATCTCTGAGCAAATGTGGTACCGGCAGGTTAGAGCATTATTGCTTTGGTTAGTAAAGTACATCAGAGTGAAAGGAAAACCCATGATTTCAGAAAATCTCCATGGTGGCAAAATCCTTCAAGGGTCAGGTAGGTTATCAGATCCCTGGCTGGCCTGGGATTCAAGGAAGGTCTTTAATTCCAGCAGGAAACCAGGGACAAAACACAAGGAAAAGATAACCTAGATGTATGACATGTTCAGTGGGAATTGGGGAAAAGTCACAGCTTGGTGGTCTTGTAGGTATTAGAAGTTCACTCCAGACTTAAAAACCTCAAGCCTTTGGCAGGGAATTAATTCCAGAACTTCTACTGGGTTACCAAAGAATGAAATTGTCAGGCTTGATTCTTACAGAGCTGGATCTTCAGGTTGAAATATATATATCAAAATTCTGGGAAGAAGTGAAATCTGTTAGACTTCTCTTTCTCCTGTTATGCAATTAACACCCACCTACCTATATGATCCCTAAAACAGACTTGAAAATCTTAATCCAAACTGAAAATTCCTTATAAATCCCAAAAGAGAAAGATTTGATTGAAACCTTCCACTGCGGTTGGTTTCCTTGTCAGTTGTTCTAACATTTCCATTATGATAAAACCTGTGTCACAAAATTTGTGATATTGTCTGGTATTACTAGAATTCTTGAAACAGTTCATCATTTCCTCCCGAAACAGTTTATCAATAGGTCTGACAGATCCAATGCCACTCGACAGTACAGATATTAAAGTGTTGAAAATATCTAGCCCAAGAAGAAAACCTAGTTCTTCTCCTTCAACAGACACTGTAGATATCAGTAATTGAAAGAAAAAAAAAAAAGAAATAATATATTGCAATAAGTTTTCACATCTGAGTTATAATTTAAATTAGTTATGGTTAATGCATTTGCTTTACTCGTTTTAATTAAGTACTTATGAAGATAATTCCATCAAAGTAGAACATTAAATTATCACCATTCAGCCATATTCAACATACAGGTAAGCATCATTTCCCATAAACAGTAGTATTTTATAAAGCCCATGCCCTATCCTTTGGACTAGAAAAAAAAAATGCATACTGGATACAATAAGATGTTACCAGTACACTTTTTAAAATAGAAGCATCTATTTTTGATATATATATCTGCTGGGCTCCATCCCCAGTCAAAGCCACATTCTTCTGGTTGTCCAGTCAACCGAGGTAGGACTGGTCTACAGATGCACACAAGCACCTAGCTGAGTTGTTACACTTGCTTAGGTTGTTCATGAGGAAGACTAGGGGAGAAGAATTCTAGGGTCAGTTCAGAGGTTAGTTTATAGTGATATTGGCCTGAAAATCCAGAACATGGGAGGAGGAAACCAGCCTCCAGCCTGAAGATGCATTAACTAGTCTAGTTATGCAAGCTGCATTAACTAGTCTCAGGTCAGTGTAAGCACCAAGCAGAGAAAGTAGAAGCAGAGTGAGAAGCAGGTGTGAGAGCAGACAGTCACCACATTAGGTCAGCTAACAGAGAGGACTGAGCTGGGATAGAACTCAACTGTCCAACCCAGGACATTCTCAGGACTCAACCAATGGAGTGACCCACCATCTCATCCCGGTTCAGCTGAGCCTTTCTTGGGTCAGCCCTGAAAATGTTAAAGGTTGTCTACATCGTCATTCACAGGAGTGTTGCTACTTTTTTGGTAGTTTAAAATTTCTTAAACAATATAATCCAAAGCTCAATCGATGCTTCAACTTTACCCTTAGTCCATGACTATAAAGAAGAGCCAGCTCTGCCAGACCTGTCTGGCCACCACAGATGAAATGTACATAAAAGTGATTCTTTCTAATGCAGTGTCTGGATCTTCAATTTTTAGAAAATCTAAAAAAGGGGTGGGGAGGCTGTAAATACATCTTTTCCTTAGAGTCCAGCCAGTGACCATTAAGAACAATACAAGTCATGACACCGCGAGGAGGCAGACAGGCTTCCCTGGGTGTCAGCCTCTGGCCACAGGTGCACAGTGAGGGAGGAAGAACCAATACAGGTTCTGAGAACAATTTATAATTGCTGGTCCAAGGCTTTCCAATCAGGAATCATGGCAAAACAAGAAGAAAACACACACACACACACACACACACACACACACCCCTGCCTAGTACAAAACCAGCTTTAATTCTGTTGAGGGGGGACAGATCCCAAAGGTTTTCAGTGATCTTCTCTTTATTTTTATATAAATCCCTGTAAGCTAGTTAATCCTCTTAATTTCCCTAACCTCATTTACATCTCCAATGCTAATTTCCCACCAGGTTCTAAAATCCCTGGATGAGATATTTCCTTAGTCGTCTTCTCTTGTATTTGCCTCCCCCAAGCCTTCTAATTTCAGCTAGAATTTCTGCTGCTGCCTACTCCTAAATCTGGTACTACCATGTACTCTCTACAAGGTGAGAGGTGGTTTCCTCTAATGACAGGGAATCAAAAAGAAGAGGTGATAGAAAGGACCTAACTCAACCTTTGGCCACATGGACATTTGGTGATGGTCTTGCGGGGCCTTGTGTAATTTCAAGTTTATAAACTCAAGAAAACAAGAAAAGAAATTATGTGTTCACTCCTCTAAAGTGGAAACACGGAAGAAACATACACACACACACACAAATATACATACAGTCCACATAAAGAAAGTCTACCCACAAACACTTGTCTTAATAATAATTTGTAGGGCAGGCATTGCAGAGTTGAATTTAAACAAACTCTGTCAGTTTTAAAATATGAATGAATTGGACATTTTCATTTCCAGAATGATCCATGAAGGTACTACTCTTATTCTAAAGATTCTGGCTGGAGGGAAATCCCTCCATGTGCAACTGCTGTGGGACCATCACACTATGGGGCAGGAAAAAGAAACAAAAATGAGGATGAAGATTATTTCCTCTTTTTTTGGCCAGGTCTCTTTCCATAGAGCTTCCTGTATCCACAGGAGCATGCAACCCTCCCCATTTCCACCATCATATCAAAAACGGTCTAGAGTAGGCTTCAGAATAGACAAAGAGAGAATAACTGTGGACTTTCCAGGATGTATAACCCTGCTTCATGCTGGGTCAAGTGGGTTCACATAATAGATATTCAGTGAACCCTCAGAGGACCCAGCACACTGTAGGTGCTTGTTTGTTTTTTCTGTATTACTAAATGTTTTCTCCACATAACCATCTGCACGACCTTTTTTGTCTATTATGTATTAAGATTCCTGCATGAACTCTAGGGACAGGAAATATTCTTGTATTCAACTTTATTCTTTTTACAGAGCTTGGTCCAGGGTTTTTGAATATAATAAAGCTTAATGACTACCTATAATATGAATGGGACAGTCTGTACATATATGAAGTATAGTACTTGAGAGAGAGATACAGAACTATTGGTCTATATCTAGAAACACAACGTTAGGATAGTTTTAGTTTTCATTTGTTCCTTGGTTGGGCTAGCTCAATTTTTTTTTTTTTTAAATAACTGGAATTAGTTGTTGCTATTTAAAATTAAGAACTGTTACATTCAAGCAAATGTTTCTAATAGACTTCGCTTGACTAGTTGTTGCTATTTAAAATTAAGAACTGTTACATTCAAGCAAATGTTTCTAATAGACTTCGCTTGACTTATCAGGAAATCTGATGGCACTGGGTCAGCTTTCCCACCTGCCAGCAACAGCCTGGAGCGAACAGCCCCTTTAGGATGGTTATGTGCTCTTCAACTTGCCACAGGCCTCCCTATTCCCTATTATTTACCCCAGGCCTTCTTCACTCATTTGATCTCTAGGTCCCAGTTTCTGCTTCTGTGGAAAAAGAAATCAGTATGGGAGAGCACACACGGTGTATCACAGAGAGGCCTTAGTGGATCCGTAATTCCCTGGCCATTTTCTGTAAAATTTTGTATGAGTTTATACATGGCTTTTTCTCAGAAATAGTTTTATTATATTTTTTGAAGAATGCATAACTCAAAAAAATAATCATAATCAAGAACCATGGGACCAGTCAGGCACTCAAGAAGCAAGAATTCAGGAAACATCCACTCTATGCAGATTCCTATGATTTCCCAGGTCCTTCAAAACCTAAGTTTCTTAAATTATGTATATAGGTATATATACACGTGCACACAGGTGTGCACACATGGACTTTAACAAAGTCTGTACACAAACCAAATGCTTAATCAAGGTTTCAAAGGCACCCTGACTTAATTCGCCACTGTACTTAAAACTGCAGGGTTCTCTCTCAGTATCAATTCTCAACTGCAACACACATTTCACTGTAGCGATTTTCTTGGCCTCTGATAGACTCTTAGCCTCCATACATCAGCCAAGAAAAAGGAATCCAAGTAAAGAGGGGTTCTTGGGGGGCAGGGAGGGAAATAATGAAACAAGAAGGGACCGGGGAGAGAGACAAACTATAAGAGACTCTTAATCTCAGGAAACAAATTGAGGGTACCTGTGGGGTGTGGGGGGGGGGCGGGTAGGGATAGGGTGGCTGGGTTATGAACATTGGGGAGGGTATGTGCTATGGTGACTGCTGTGCATTGTGTTAAGACTAATGATTCACAGACCTGTACCCCTGAAGCAAATAATACATTATATGTTAATTTAAAAAAAAAAAGAAAAAAGAGGGGAGAGAGTAGAAAAAGTCTTCGGGCTTGTGATGAAAAATTTCCCAACCTGAAACTAAAATTCTAAACACTGCTTGCCATCCTCTTTCTAAACACCTCCAATTTATACAAAGTGTGACATTTGAGAAAATCAAAGGGTTTAATATTGACTCAACTCAATTCAAAGTATTCCTTCTGATTAAATATACAAGAACTTTCTTTGGTATTTAATGACCCTTGAAGCCAGATGAAATTTTCTAAGAAATTTCCTAAGAAGCTGAAGACTCTCCTTTGTTTAAAAACATTTTCTTTGTTTGTTCATTTTGATATTTTAGAGAAAGCAGCATATACCCCCGACCAGCTCTATCTATGTTCTGTGCAGATATATTCACGCCACTTGGATCAAAGAAAAAAATATATATATGTTAATGGGATACCTGGTAATGGGACACCTGGATGGCTTAATTGGTTAAGTGTCTGCCTTGGGCTCAGGTCATGATCCAAGGGTCCTGGGATTGAGTCCTGTATCAGTCTCCTTGCTCAGCAGGGAGCCTGCTTCTCCCTACACCCACCACCCCCCCCCTGCTTGTGCTCTCTCTCTGACCAATAATAAAATCTTAAAAAAAAAAAATCTGTTAAAACTAGCAGAAACTTTTATCCAATTAAAAAGACTGCTATTGAAATAAATTTTAGAATTGTTAAAACAAGACAACAGGCCCAAATGGAACCACATGTCACCAATTATGCTTCTTGTTCTCCCAGAACTGGAATCTTAAACCAGTCCATCAGGAGTAGCCTGATCAGTACTAGTTAGATAATCTGCCTGACAAACATTTGCCATTCCCTGTAGGAAAGTAACCATGCAATCACCAATCCACTTTTTTTTTTTTTGACAGTATAACTTCCTTATTCCTGCTCCCTTCTGCCTATAAAAGTCTTTCACTTTCCAGAGCTCCTCAGAGTTCCTTCCTGTCTGCCAGATTGAATGCTCTACCATTCAAATTGATTTTTGCTTTAAAATCCTTAAAATTTTTAATAGAGCTCAGTTTTATCTTTTAAGAGAATTTAAGAGGTCACCAACAAGAAGATGTGCTTTCCTGGAATATTATAGCAAGTATCTTTTGAGAAATGAGAACCATCTTATTTGAAACACCATCATATATATATCCAGTTTTCTGCACAGAGAGGAGTATCTTCTTCCAAAACTGAAAAATATTAACGGGGAAATCTTAGCAAGAATGGCTACAGTTGGGGTGCCTTGGTGGCTCAGTGGTTAGAGAATGGCTACAGTTATTGATGCCAAGTTGGGGGTGGGGGTTTAATGGGTAAAGGAGTTCATTGTTAATGTTACTAAAGAAGCCTCTTCAGATTATTTGAGAAAGCAAAGCTCATGAGCTAGGAAGGACAGAGTACATAAAAGTTCCATTTCATAGGAATACATATGTAAATGTTCTAGATGGGACTTAACCACATGCAGACCTTCAATGGTAGGGCGATAGACTTGTGCTGTCCCTTTCTTAAAACTTTAAAATTGTGGTTTTAAGCAGGTTTCTATCATAATGAAAGGTACAGGACTATAGATCTCACAAAACATTATCATATAAATTCTGCCTGCTACCTGATCATTACAAGCTAAGAGAAGTCGCAGTTAGTGACTGAATTATAATCCACGATGAGGGGGCGCCTGGGTGGCTCAGTGGGTTAAAGTCTCTGCCTTCGGCCTAGGTCATGATCCCAGGGTCCTGGGATGGAGCCCAGCATTGGGCTCTCTGCTCAGCGGGGAGCCTGCTTCCTCCTTTCTCTCTGCTTGCCTCTCTGCCTACTTGTGATCTCTGTCTGTCAAGTAAATAAATAAAAATCTTAAAAAAAAAAAAGAGTTTTATATCCCACGATGAGATACACACACACATTCATATACCCACACATAAACCCGTACAACTCACACACACTGAAACGTGTCAATGCACACCGTTCACACACACGTTTACACTCAACATTCACACATGCTCACAATTACACGCAGGTCTTATATTCAGAAATCTCACCCATGCAATAAACGCACACATGTGTACCCTTGTGAAATTCGTAGGGGTCTCATGACTCAAAGTACTTGGCTTTCTACAACTGTACTAAGATTTCATTTCCCAAATCAAAATAGGCTGGAAAGAATTTACCCACCTATACGCTCCAGCATAAATCCCTGAGTTAAAGAAGAGGGAGAAAAAGAACTGCAATCCATTTCCAACTAAAAGATTTGTAATTCTGAGAGCTTATTTTTTAACCTTTCCGTGTCTCTAATGTCTCTTTTGATAAAGGGCGGGTTCCTTGCTCCATGGGGATAAGTCTTTGTCAAAGGATAGGGTGTCTGTTAGGTTTCTGATACCCCTGGATCCTGAGCTACAGTTAAAATGCTCGTAAACACAGGCAAAGACCTTCAGAGGGAAGACCGTGCAGGTGCGGCACCCTGGACAACAAGGATTTGTTTAAAGGTCTGTCTGTCATCTGATTCAATGAACAATCACCCAAATCTGACCCCTCAGTCCCTTCATAGACATCCAACTTTATGTCCTTTCAGAAAGCAAAACTCTCCAATTTATAATTTTAAGTTACTTTAAAAAAAAGTCAGAGCAAAAATGAGCCACATGGAGAGACCATATGGAGTGTAGGTGGAAAGATTAAAATCGAAGCATAATTCACTGCCTAATGCACATTTCCTTGCTGCAACTCTGCTCTCTCCACCTCCCTGAAGCTCCCTTCTTCATCATCTTCTCTCTAATATTTCTCTGTGGTTCACCCACATCATTTTTCTCTTAGATCTTCGGGGAGCTGTGCCGGGTAATGAAATCTCCAGTTTGCTAATGGGCAATAGAATAATAGTTGGAGTTGCATGCTGACCCATATTTCACGTGTTAATTTGTGTCAGTCACAGGGATACCTTCTTTTTCTGCTAAATGTTTCTATCCTGGGTGAAATAATAGATGAAAAACCTCAGACAAATCACGGACACAAACGACTAGTAGTAAAGGAGCAGCTGTCTCTCTGTTCTTACCACATGGAAAGACATTTATCTTGCTCTAATCGGCATGGATAGTAATTGTGAGCCATGAAACAACTACTAGATAAAAGGATCCCCCTGTCTGTACCTTTGCATTCCAATGAACTATTGCCACCTGTTTTTTTTTTTTGTTGTTTCTTTGTTTTATTCGAGCCTCAGAGAAACCCAAAAGGATGACACAGAATGGAACCTTTTGGCATGATACCAAGGGATATGAGAGAAGGGAATTCATCTGGAGGGTCTGACTGGAAAGGGTTGACCTGACCCTTCTCATGTTTCAGCAGTGCCTAGAATGGACACAGGAGGACATGATTCTCTGAGGTTGACTTGGATTCCCGAATAGGCAAGTTCTAGAAAGAGACCCTCAAACCCTCCTGGCTCTTGCACTTTATGGCCTTAGACCAAACCATCAATGTGCCTAGAAAGCATGTTATTGTATTATAAGCGTTCTTCCCTGTCCCAACAAGATGCTGGATGTGAGTAAAGCATTTTATTAATTGAAAACTTTAAATGTCAGTCATATTCTTCTGTATAAGGAAATTTGTATCAAGGCTTATTCTCCCCACTTACTTTCTAAGTCTATTACTGATATCTTTATTTCTAGATACATCTATCACATAGATAATCTATATCTAGTATTTCAGTCCCTACTCTGTGTCAGGTTGAATGACTTATATGCATTATCCCAGTTATACCTCCAGAATATTTAGAATATTTAGTCACTCTTATGTCCATTTTACAGATGGGAAAGCTGAGGTTAGAGAAACAGGGCAAATTACCTAAGGTCAAATAGTGATAAAATAAGCCATTGTACCCACAGCTGTATAACACTAAACTCACATCTTTTTTTTTTTTTTAAACCACCATGATATAAAAGAGGCAAAATCATATAGATACCAAATCATTGTATATAATAAGAGTCTAAATCATTAGTGGGCATTGTTCAGAGTTATATAGTTTCCTTGGCTTTTGAGCACATTTCTCACCTGAACCTCACAACTACCAAGGATGCTAAATTTTCATCATCCCCATTTGATGGATGAAAATCTTGAAATGATGGCTCAAAAGACCTTACAAAATCACAACATATATGAACACCCTAACCCATCATCATGCAAACATAATATAGCGCAGTAGAAGGAAGAGTCCCCCCTTTTAATAATCTGTGAACTGTCATTTCCCGTGGGTGACACCTTACAAGCTAATTTATAGGTGGCACATGTCCTCAAGAAAATTTGTACTAGACAAGATTATGAATGATCTTACTGGCAGTCCACTGCAGAAGTCCAAGAGGAAGTATATACATTTTACTCACAAAAGGAGGAACTGAAGAATATCTCTGCACCATGCCGCAGTGGTGGAAATCAATAAAACAATGGGAATCTTTGGTGTAAGTGTACAATAATGTTTTTGACAAAGAATTCATCAAAATCATCTGAACCATGATTTAGCATTGAAGAAGAATTCAGCAGATCAGCATAATTGGAGGAGTCTTTCCCCAAATGTTCATTGGTTAACTTGACTAGTTTCTTGACTCCAAACTAATGAGAGAAAATCAGTCAGAGTGCTTGGAGTGATATCTCTTTGACTAGACTGGAGCTCGTTCTCAGTGGGAATAATAGTAGAATCAAATTTGATAAGGGACATCAGGGAACTCACAAATGTCAATGGTAACAATACACGCAAATAAAACCATGCTCAGCTATTACAGTGTTAGGTAGATGTCCAAAGTTCAGAACAGAGTAAATACTTAGCCAATTCATAACAAATTACTTGGAATGCAATTATATAACACATTGGTACAGAAAAACTGTCTTTAAGATGCCTCCACTGAAATTAACATACCCACCAGCTAAAAGACATTTAAATTGCCTATGAATTTCATGCTACATTGTGGCTCAGTGTACTTGTATTAAGCTAAGTCTCTTCTGGAATATCTTGACTGTTCCAGAAAAGCTACAGGGGCATTTCAGCCTATGGAATAAGAAAAAGCACCCAAAACCTATTGTTCTTCTCTCCTGAATATTTAGCACTGAGCTTTCTTTATAGGAAGCATCTAGCTAAAGCTCAAGAAAAATGAATTAACATCCATTTCAACAAACATTTCTTGAAAACCATTACTCATCACTGATTTTTTCCCCCACTTTGGTTGCTATGTACTGGCCAAGACTGTATACTGATGTCATTTAATCTCATAAGTTTGATGCTAAGACAAAGGCTATTTCTTCTTAATTACTCACATAAAGAATTTAGAGTTGGAAGAAATCATACACGTTTTCTCCCTGACTTCCTTCATTTTGTTGGTGAGGAAACTGAGGCAGCTTGGTTGGTTAACTGGCAAGCCCACAGAGCATCCGTTAATGGCTGCTCTCAGACGAGACCCACTCTTTCCTTCCCCTGTTTATACTTCTCCACATGGTTGTACTCCCATGGGAATAGGCACATTCTCTAGACATTTGAAAGCAAGTCAGCCAAAAGCAAATTACTACTCAACATTTGCTCTTGAATGGACAGAGAAATCCAGACCGTGGAGAGACAAAGATAGGTATGGATGCTGATATCTTTAATCTGCTGTGTCCAAATGCCCCTTTTTTTCTGGAAGTCCCTGCTAACTTCAAGTAAAGATATATGTTTCCTCAGTGTTGAATGGATTAGAGAAGGCAGAGGATGAATTCATAAAGCTTTGGTGGGACAAAAACAAATATCTCCTGTGATGTGAGGGCTCAAGGATTCCCTGGCCGGACTGGATTAGCAATCTCTATGTAATGCAGGGAAGGCACAGCTGTTGCACGGTGCTGACTTCCATCTGGAAAGTATTTTCCTAGCTCAGTGAGATGGGAGCCTTTGATGAGGTGAGTCAAAGAGCACCCTGTGGGTATTTTCCACTTGAGGGAATAATGTTATCTTCCAGACGGCAAATTTTAAGTACATAGAAAACTCACAATGCTCTTCTCAATTTATGGCCATTGCTTTTAATAGAAGAAGTAATAAACAGAAAATTTACAGAACTACATATGCCTTTTATTTTTTATCCTGGTTCCTAAAATCTAGAGACCATCAAGCTGACAAGTAGAAAGAAAAAAAGCAGAGAAACTAGTTCTTCTTTATTAGCTAATACTTGAATTGGCTACCTTCATGGTTAACATCTTCATTTCGAAAAGCCTTAATGGTTAATTTGTTCTTAGAAATGCTAATAAAATAAAAAAATTATGTTTCATCCTTATAGCAACATGAATTTAACACTAACCAATGTGGTTTTAGTGGTTAGATTTTGAGTTAGGTGCTTTATACCATAACTCATCTCTTTTCTTCTTCATAACCACTAGGTAAGGAAAGTATCATTGCCTTTTTTTTTTTTTTTTTTTTACAGATAAGGACACAGACTTAGTAAGACTAAGTAACCTAGATCACACAACTAATAAGTGGAAGGACCATTTATTATGCCTTTCTGACTCCAATTCTTAGGCCCCAGAGGGAGGATGAAAACAGAACACTGCTTAGAGGCTATGTATATGTTATGTGACCAGCTCTACTGATATCAAACAGTGTCTGACCCCAGGGCACAGAAGAGAGGAGATTAAAGTAAATCACTTGTTAAAATGTGATGGCAAATGGGGATAGAAGAGTCGTGGTTTAGAGTACTCCAAAGCAACTCTGTAGATTCCTGGCTTATGGTGATTTCTAATTTTACTTCAGCAAGAATTTAAATCGCACACGTCTTGAGGCTGACCACTGTGCATCAATGACCCAGTTAGCTGGGAGTGAGACTAGTGAAGCACCAGAATAGTTTGTCATTCTCCACTGGTCACTGCTGTGATCAGTAACTCTCATGAAATGATAAACTTAGCTTCCTGTTGAAAAGCAGCTTAGAAAACAAAGCCACTTACCCATCCTCATTCCTGAACTACAGAGAAAATGAAGTAGCCTAAGAACGTGACAGTTCCTGGCCATGAAAGCAAACAAAACAAAACTCTCTGTAACTGACTTCCATTTGGCAGATCTTAAGGGATCCATTACAGCTTACAGGGACTAGCACAGAAATAATGATGTTTGCAAACTGATGATATAATCCTCATGAATATCAAGATTACATAGGTTTTGGATACATGAAAATAATGAAATTGGACCCCCTGACAAAAATTGTATACAAAACATAATTCCAGGGGCACCTGGGTGGCTCAGTGGGTTAAAGCCTCTGCCTTGGGCTCAGGTCATGATCCCAGGGACCTGGGATGGAGCCCCGCATCGGGCTCTCTGCTCTGCGGGGAGCCTGCTTCCTCCTCTCTCTCTGTCTCTGCCTGCCTCTCTGCCTACTTGTGATTTCTGTCTGTCAAATAAATAAATAAAATCTTAAAAAAAAACATAATTCCAATGGATAAAAGACCATGTAAAAGTGTATATTATAATGTAAGAGTGAATATTATAAATAAAAATCTTAGAATAAAACATAGGTATAAATCTCAGTGATGTTAGATTAGGCAATGACTTGGGATATGACCACAAAAGCAATGACAGGAAAAAATAAATAAATAAATAGGACTTGAGCAAAATTTGAAACTTTTTTTGCATTAAAGGGCATTACAAAGAAAGTAAAAAGACAACTCACAGAATAGGAGAAAATATTTGTGACTCATAGATGTGACACAGGTCTTCTATCCATGATATACAAAAGACACTTACCACACAACAATAGAAAGACATATAACCCAACTTAAAAATTGTTAAAGGCTTTGAATGAACATTTCTCCAAAGAAGATAGGCAAAAGGTCAATAAAAATTTCAAATCAAAACCACGAGATACAACTTAATACCACTAGGATGACAAAGATGATGATGATGATGACGATGATGATAATAACAATGATGGTAATGACTGTTGTCAAGGCTGTGGGGAAACTGTCTGTCCTACACTACTCATGCTAATAGAAATGGTACAGCCACTATAGAGAACAGTATGACAGTTCCCTATAAAGAGGAACAAAAAATTTCTTATTAACTAAGCAACTCTACTCTGTAATAGAGTCTGACTCCATTTTTTTTTATGTTTACAGACAGTTTTTAAGTCTTAACCCCTTCCTCTTCCACCTGCATCCACATCTGGGTAAATGGATAAGAAGGGATGACTATTCTCTTTTGGCACTGCTGGGGGGTTCAAACTACTCATCCTTCTTCCCTCCTGTGGAAACCATCAATTTGGCTCCACTTCCTAAGCACAATCTAACCCCTAAGGCTTTTCTTTCCTGAAGCAATACTTGAACCAGCTTGAGAGATCTGCCCTGCTCTTTCTGGAAAGCCTCATTATACCTTCTTAGTATGTGTGTTGCGTTATCATCAGTCTTAATACGCAAACCAAATTTTCGGTAGGTGGTGTCCATCCCATTTCTACATGTTGACCACAGCATACTCCTAGTATATGCTGAAGAGAATTGAAAGCACATGTTCATACAAAACTTGAACATGAATATTCACAGCTGTATTACTCATAATGGCCAATTTTTTTTAAAAAGTCCATAAACTGAAGAATATAAAATTAAAATAAAGAATACAAAATTAAAATTCACACAATGGAGAATTAAACATAAAATGGAATGGAGTTCTGGTACACAACATGTCATGAATAAACTTTCAAATATTATGCTACATGGAAGACACCAGTCCTAAAAGGTCATGTGTTATATGATTCCATTTACATGAAATGTCGAGAATAGGCAACTCCATAGAGAGAGAAAGTAGATTAGTGTCTGTATGGAGCCAGGAAGATGAGAGTAATAAGGAATGGCTGCTTCATGGGTTTAGGGTTTTTGGGGGGTATGATAAAAATGTTCTCAAATTAGATATGGCAATGATTGTAAATATATTAAAACCCACCAAACTATCTATCTATCTATCTATATATATATACACACATACACACAAATATATAAAACTATATATATTAAAATAATGAATTCCATATTTTGTGAATTATATATCCATGAAAAATATTTTTTTTTAATTAAGACAGATCACCCAGGTTTATCTCCTACAAGCAGAGCATTGGTAATCCCACTCCTTGCTCAAAATAATGCCTATTAATCACAGAATTCAAATTCAGTTCCCTATCATTTTTGTCAGGATGGTATATAAAACCTAATTCTTATCTGTTTTTATTTTACACTACTCCTCTTGACTTCTTATGTTCCAGAAAAACCAAACTTGCCCAGACTTCCTTTCTTGTTTACCTTTCTTGTGTGTCCCTCTACTTAAGATGCCTTTGCTCTTTGAGTCCTTTGCCTTTTGGGATCAAATTATAAAACTAACCCCATCTCCTCTGTAGGGTTTTTCTCCCATTTCTGATATCCCAAAGCATTTTATCAATAGATCTTTCTCATGGTACATTCACCTCTCTACTTTGTGTGGAAGAGTTGTTTTTGTCCCTGCCATAACTTTTCTTCTTCAGGCTAAAATCATTGAAAAAAAAAAAAAATCCTTGGCAGCAAAGCAAAATAAATACTTTCCTTAAGTGTCTCTCTCTCTATTTTACGTAGATACTAAAAACAAATGTACTCATGAAAAGGTAAGTGAGTGAGCAGCTGAATAAATCTCAATTTGAATGAGCTACGAAGTGTGCTGGGATTGGGGAAAAGAGAAATGTTCTGCCTAAGACTTTCCGTTTAGCTTTAATTTCTCTTTCATTTATTTATTTTTTTCACGTTGTAATAGTTCTTTTTGAAAGTTTCTAGCATTCCTCATATGATGATTAATAAGTTACATGGAGACATTTTGCTTTTTTATTCATTTCAAAAAGCTCTATGGTATCATTTTGTGATGAGTACAGATTTATAGTAAGGATTTAAAACCTTGAAGGACCCATAACAGCACCTTCACACGGTACATATTAATCAAGTACCTTGTATGTTTTAGACATTGTCCAGGGTGCCATGGGTATTACAGTGAACTCTGCATGGGGCATATGAATCCTGCTAGAGGAAGACTACCCCAGGAGGACTTCCCAGAGGAAGTAAGTCTGAATCTGTAAAAACAGAAAAGTGCTTGGTCTGCTGGGTCAGAAATAAAGAAGCTAGAATGACTGAAGAATTGCAAGCTTAGGGAGACACTTTGTAATGAGTTTGAAGAGTTGGGTGCTGGGTTACACACGGTTTGGAAGTTGTATGCTAAGAGCAATGGGCATTGGAGGGATTGAAGTAGTGGCATACACAGAGTCAATCTAGCCTTTGGAAAGTTAATTCCATTAACTCAGTATGCTTCTATGGAGGAAATGCTCTGGATAGAAGCAAAAGTGGAATCAGAATGGTTGGTAGGATGGTACTGTATTAATTCAGGTGAGAGATAATGGCATCTTGGACCAAGTGAAAGTGCAGAAGTGTAGATACAAGCTGAATTTTTTATTTAGAAGTAACAATTTCTGCGTCAATCACTAAGATGGAAAAATGCTCTTTGCTGGTCATTAACATAATGTTATTGTGGCTCCAAATAGTGTTGCAGACATTAAAACTGAGAATCCAGAGATCTGGATGGTGGCTTTTAATGACAGAGAGGCTATAAATGCATTGTGGAAGGTTCCAGAAGGCATGGACTTTGTCTTACTGGATTGTCCAGTATCCACAACAATGTTTAGTATACAGTTGACACTGAATAAGCCTTTAATGAATTAAACAGAATCTACCAAGGACCCATAACAGCATAATCAACTCATCAGATGGGATCTGGGATTAACTCAACAGGTGGTATACTGTATTGGGAGTATGCAGTAATTTACAGGTTTATTTCTACCATCTTCTCTGATAACTCCAAATGCACTATATTAGCAGTTAGTAGCAGGGAGGCATACTGGGAGGCATGATAATACAGGGGAGGTTAGAACATTTAGAATCATGGGGCGCCTGGGTGGCTCAGTGGTTTAAGCCTCTGCCTTCAGCTCGGGTCATGATCTCGGGGTCCTGGGATCGAGCCCCACATTGGCTCTCTGCTCAGCGGGGAGCCTGCTTCCCCCTCTCTCTCTGCCTGCCTCTCTGCCTACCTGTGATCTCTCTCTGTCTATCAAATAAATAAATAAAAATCTTTAAAAAAAAAAAAGAACATTTAGAATCAGAAATAATTTTGAATAATAATTTCATCACTTAATATCTCTGTGGCCATGAAAAATTTATTAAACCTCTTTCAGCTTGTATATCCATCTGAAAATTGAATGTACTATAACAGTCCTTGAACATATATAGTGAGATCCAATTCATAAATATATGAAAAATACCAAGTATAGTTACACTTAATAAATGATGATTCTTAAAAGGAGTTCTAGAGTCCTTGCCTACCTAGAAATTGGCAACCAAAGATTTACCTCCAGACTAATTTAAGGTGATATTTCCTCTAAGAAAATGTCTCTCAGAATGTGAGCCTTTGACTCTAACTCATTAGACTCACCCTGAGAGTCTGTAACAGTTTTACGTTCTAGAGCTTCTCCCAGACAAATGAGTTGGAATCATTGAGACTCTTCTTTACAACAAAAAGAATTCCAGACTCCCACAAAGTGCTATGCATCCTGAGGCTTGAGGCTATGGTTTCAAGGTCTTGATAAAAAATCTAAGTCCTCAAGTGTCTGGGTGGCTCAGCTGGTTAAGCAACTGCCTTTGGCTCAGGTCATGATCCTTGGAGTCCCAGGACTGAGTCCTGCATCGGGCTCCCAGCTCCATGGGGAGTCTGTTTCTTCCTCTGACCTTCTCCTCTCTCATATTCTCTCCCTCAAATAAATAAAATCTTTAAAAAAAAAAAAAAAACACTTTAAAAATCTAAGTCCTCAGTTCCAAAAGTTCTCTATTGTTCTACCTCATAAAGATCTCTTGAAACAGTTAACATGTAAATGTTGATGATTTTACTGATAGAGATCATCTTCCACTAGTCGTACTTCCTTCCATGTTTGGATTGCAAAGAAGTGAACAATGAATAAAACAGCAAGTCTTTTTATACATTATTATTAGCCTTACCAAATCCAATTCCCACTCACATAGAAATGGAACAAAGTCAACTCTGCTTTTACTCTAACTTCTAAATTGGTATAGCAATCACATGATTCACCCAACTATTTCTATCACAAAGAGTTCAGCGTATCAAAGAGCACATATGGAAGTCAGCCCTTCCAAAAGTCTCAGGGCCAGGAAAAAAAAAAATCAATTAGAGTCTAATAACCGGTTTTGTTTTTTTAAACAAAAATTTTAACTGACCCCTATAACAGCTTCATGAACCATGCTCTTCAAAGATTGTCTGAATCCCACTCTTCTGTTCTTTCTTTTATGATGAGTGGCTTTTAGATGATTTGATTCTATGATTCTCCCTCTTCTTTTCTCCCAGGAGAGCTTTTCTAGATATATTTCTCTTGCCTGCCAGGACCTCTTTGTTCATTTTCCCCTTGTCTTTCTCATTCACTCTAAACCACTGGCTTCTTCATCACTGAATCTTTCTCCTCTTTCTTTCCTTAGGCCACCAGTATAACATGCTCTCCTATCCAATATAATACATTAAAAGCAAAGGAAGGTAAATTAGCCTTTAAAAGACTATCATACATTAATTGTACCTCAGTAAGGTTTTTCTGAATTATCACATTTCCTAGAGACAGAAGAAATCATAATCAATTCAGCCACTTTCTATTCCCAACACCTTTATTTAAATCCTCTAGTTTCTTCTTTGTATTGGGGAGAATCATCAGAAACCAGGCATACCTGGAACAAGACATTGTCTCTGAGCACCTACTCAGCTCTTCTCTCATGTACCCACTGCACCTACTGTGAGTAAGACGATAATTAAAAGGGTGAAAAGGAGAAGGGAGAAGTCTGAAGAAATATTACTTCCTCTCTTTAAAAGGCATTGCTTAGGGGCACCCGGGTGGCTCAGTGGGTTAAAGCCTCTGCCTTCGGCTCGGGTCATGGTCTCAGGGTCCTGGGATCGAGCCCCACATCGGGCTCTCTGCTCAGCAGGGAGCCTGCTTCCTCCCTCTCTCTCTCTCTGCCTGCCTCTCTGCCTACTTGTGATCTCTGTCAAGTAAATAAATGAAATCTTTAAAAAAAAAAAAAAAGGCATTGCTTAAAAATCTTTAAAAGTACAAGGAAGACGATTCCTTCACAGAAAAACTTAGGGGCGAAATTCTGATCGAGTTCAAGTGGGAAAAAAAAAAAAAAAAAAACTCTTCTCAGTTAGAGTCACACATTCTCTTATCCAAACTTGTCATCTACATAAGGAAACTTGATGGCCAAAGACCTTAGAGCCAAATTCAGTGCCCTACTTTCTGCTCATTTCTTTTTGGCATCTGCTATATCTATTCCATCTGCTTCCTTTAATGGTCTCTGTTCTTTCATATCTCAAAGTTTCATTTTGCTCCATATTTAAGTTATAAATCTAGTTAATTTCTTTAGGAGTTAAGCATGTTAAACGTCTTAAATTATTAAAGAAAAAAATCTTGTTTCTACACGAAAACAGTACTCAAATGCCCATCTGAAAAATGGTGAAGAGCAGAGATGAACTTTTCACTGCTCTGTAGTGAAAAGAAGAAAACAAAAATCTGTAATTGTTAAATAGAAGTATATTTGTTCAAAAGAGATATCTGTTATTCTGAGATTTTGTCTATAATGTTGAGTTGGTATTTGGTCATTCTGTTTAAAGAATTGTATTAGCTTTTTTTTTTTTTTTTAACCTTTATATATTTTTAGTGAAATAAAAGTTGGCAATCCTATATCACTTCTTCATTTTTCCTTTCTTTTTTTTTTTTCCTCTCTCTCTTCTCAACTAAATTTTACAAATCCATGAAGCCTAATTCTAGGCACCACTAGAAACACACACTTTAGATTGAAAATTTGCTCCTCTGAAAACCAAGCAACAGGTTTCTTGGCTCTATTGGCTCAGAGCCACAAACCAGGCAAGAGCCACTGACTGTCACTTTATGGACACATGTGGCAGAAGACTGTAGGATGACTCCCAGTTGCCCCTGCCTCCAGGTACGCACACCCCTGTGTCACTCCCTCCCCCTGAGTGTGGGCAGAACTAAAAGTTTGCTCCTAATCAATATAATATGGCAAAAGTGAAAGAACTTCACTCCCCTGATTCCATTATACAGAATTAAATGCTCCTCATGTTAGGACACTCTCCTTTGCTGACTGTTAAGTAGAAATAGGTCCACATGGCAAGGAAGAAACTGAAGGAAGCCTCTGGCCAATAGCACAAAACTGAGACACTCCGCCCTAGAAGATGTAAAAAACTGAATTCAGCCAATAATGGTGTGAGCTTTGAGGAGGATCCTTTCTCGGTCAAAGCTGTGTGAAACTCCAGACCTAGCTGATGCCTTTCTTGTAACCTTGTGAAACTCTGAAGCAGAAGATACAGCTAAACCAAGCCTAGAGTCTTGATCCAGAAAAATGGTGACATAATAAATATATGTTTTCTAAACCATTCAGTGTGTGGTAATCCTGTCATATAGGAAGAGATAACTAAGGCAACTAGAAACTGAATGAACTACACTGATTTGGAGAGCTCTGAGAAAGTTCTAGACTGGAAAGTACTGGGTTACTCAACTCAATAAAAGTCTGTGTTGAGGTGATTTTAAAGAAGTTAATATGTTTCTTTTCCTCTTTTTCCTATTTAAAATATTTAAGTCTTCACAGTCAGTCATAATGATTCTTTTTTTTTTTAAGATTTTATTTATCTATTTGACAGAGAGAGAGAGAGAGAGAGATCACAAGTAGGCAAAGAGGCAGGCAGAGGGAGAGGGGGAAGCAGGCTCCCTAATGAGCAGAGAGACCGATAGGGGCATCAATCCCAGGACCCTGAGATCATGACCTGAGCCAAAAGCAGAGGGTTAACCCACTGAGCCACCCAGGCACCCCAGTCGTAATGATTCTTAACTCAAAAGAATATTTAATGAATTTTAACTGTAACAATTATAAGCACAATAATTTCCACTTGTCTCCTGTGTTGTGGGAAATACTTCAGCAACCCCAGCATTAGGGAGTTCTAGAACTTAACTGTCACGTTAAGTCATTTTCACTGTTCACTGAGTCATATATTGGTGTGACTGGAACTACTCATTAGTTTAGATCAGAATAGTCATCAGACAAAAATGTGTGATAATAAAGGTGAGTTGCTAATCCAGTTCTGAATCAACTGCTTCCTATGCATTTTTCTGATCCTTATTTGTTTTGGAACCCCTATGAACATGACGGATTATTCACTCCCAGTTACCCATTCCCTCATATTGACTTTCGACTGGAATAGAAAGGGAAGCTATTATTTCTTACATTTTTGAGATGAATAATATTACAGTTCTCTGCAGAGAAATAGATTCAATTCAATTTGATAAACATTTACCAGGCAACTTATAAGAACATGTCAGGGAAGGTAGAACACTGAACAGAGAGTATAATACTGGCTCCATAACCAAAGGAAGACATTCAGAGAAGGGAGTTTTCAAGGAATGTGTGTGGTTTTTGTTTTTTTTTTCCTGGCTCCTTAACGAATAAGTCAAAGCCTTTTGTAAATGTTAAATATCCAGTGATGGTGTTGAAAGATACTTAAATGTAACTATTTCTCACATCTCCACACTAGCCTACCAGGCCAAAGTGGCTGATTAAAATATGTCACAAAGTCATATTCTATTTTCAGTCAAGCCCTTAAATAACTTGTGGTTTAACTTATAAGCAATCATCTCCCATCAAATAGATAATTTGAATCTCTATTGTTTTGTTTCTGTTTACTATTTATTTTTTCAATCGAGGCTACTTTCTAATCTATAAGTCAACGAGCCAAACTAAACTGCTTCTCAGAAGATACATGATTTGAGGGGACTTTCTCTATCTGTCTAGATGCATAAAGAATAGCAACATAAAACATACTTTGCAGAAGACTGAAAAGCTGCAGAGAAGCCCAATTAAAGAACCACTTTAAGAGAATGTGGAGTTGGTGTTTTTCTACTGTAATTTGGAAAGCAACTTGTCTTTTGGATTGATTGATTCATCTGGGAGGGAAGCCTGCCTTTTGGGATCAACAATGTGACTAAGTTAAATTTAACTCCACAAAACATATGGTTATCTTCTACATGCTGGGCCCTATGGTGAACACTAGGGATGTGGCCATGGACAGACGTGCAGGATTCCTGTCCTGTGGAGTGTACTTTTCAGAAGGAAGGCAGACATTAAAATAATCACAAGTGTGAAGTGTTCTAAAGAGAGAAGCACAAGATACGGGAGCCTGTTGGAAGGACATGTCACATGCTCTCACGTGTGAGGGAAACCCCATGTCGGAATTGTGAATTTTGTTCATTGACTAAAAATGCTGTCAAGGTAGGTACGATCCCAAAGAGAAGACTTCCGGTGTTTACCACTAGACTTCCCATATGCCATCAGCAAAGAGTGAATATAGTGTTTCAGTTCAGGCCTTTTTTGGGGAATCAAACTGGTCTTTTACCCCTCCTTAACCTTTGTCACTCTCCACCCCAGCCAGTGCTTGTAGGCAGGGGACCATTAAAATGGTCCTCACCTGAGTGAGGAACTACTGTAGATAGGAAAACTGCAAATACAAAGCATGAATAAAAGTTTAGTCTTGCCTACTTGGATGGATGTTTTAAAATTGGGGCCAAGGTCAGGGACTGCTGCAACTTGCAATTCTACATTACATTTGTGGGTATGTGGCCAAAACAGTGCAAAAGTGATGGTATTAACAGGAAATCCTGGAGCCAATCTCCATTGTATATTATCTGATCTGGCACCCAACCACTCCCAACCACTCTCCAAAAAAATCTAGCACCATATACATTTATTCATTAAACAGACAATTTGTATATACCTATCCTATGCCTCTTACTATGGTAGGTGCTGGGGATAAAATGGATGAAAAGAGAGATATAATCCCTGTTATCAAGGTATTGATATTCTAAGAAGAAACCATTGCTACTTGTAGGCTGAATAAAGACCTGGGATGACATAGGGGATTCAAGCATTAGGTTAGTGAAAAAGTTTTGTTAGGTGTTACAAAGTTCCCCTCAAGCCTAAAGATTCTATAATTCCATAAAAATAAAATTAACATTGATAATAAGGTAGATATATCTTAGATAATAATTCAGAAGGAGAAACATGCTTCAGTTTTCCAAAATGACTGCAAATACCCCAGATTTGATTCAGGATGCCTTCTTGTTATTAATACATTCCTTTGCTGTTTTGAAAGTATTACACACAAATTAAGTCTTGAATTATAGTTTCCTATGGGGAGAAACTAACCTGTCATGTGACTAGTTGCTCTGATTGGCTTATTGTATTTTTTTCGTATGATGAAAGTTTGCTGCATATTTCTGTGCAAATGCATTCTTCCCTTTTTTTTTTAAATGCTTTAAATTTATTTTCAGTGTAACAGTATTCACTGTTGCATTCTTTCTAATTACTGCTTGACCACCGAAGCTTTTCCCAAAAGAATAAATAAAAATTTATTGCATTAACTCCAGGAAATCACTCTGCTAGTCACTGTGGCAGTATAAGGATGAGAAGTATAAGAAGTATAAGAAATCCAGGGTCCCGGGGCGCCTGGGTGGCTCAGTGGGTTAATCCTCTGCCTTCGGCTCAGGTCATGATCTCAGAGTCCTGGGATCGAGCCCCACATGGCGCTCTCTGCTTGGCAGGGGGCCTGCTTCCTCCTCTCTGCCTCCTCTCTGCCTGTGTCTCTGCCTACTTGTGATCTCTGTCTGTCAAATAAATAAATAAAATCTTAAAAAAAAAAAAAAAGAAAAGAAATCCAGGGTCCCTTCCCTCAAGGAATTTATAATATTATGGCCAACACCCAGTATTGGGTTGAACAACTTCCTTACAAAATTATATGTGACCAGAATCTCAGAATGTGACTTGGTTTGAATGTGACAGTCTTTGCACATGTCACTAATTAAGATGAAGTCATGCCAGCCATAATCCAATGGCCAGTGCTCTTATAAGAGAAAACAGAGGTACACACACACACACACACACACACACACGCAGAGGGCAGGTGGAAATGTGAATACAGACAGAGATTAGAATGATTCTTCGATAATCCATGGAACCCCAAGGATTGTTGACAACCACCAGAAGTTGGGAAAAGGTAAGAAAGGATCCTCCCCCAGAGTATTCAGAGAGGGATCAAAGACCTACTGACACCTGGCTTTAGACTTCAAGCCTCTAAAAGCACAAGGTAATAAATCTGTCATTTTAAGCCATCTGAGTTTATGATAATTTGTTATGAAATCCCAAGAAAACTAATAGACAACCCACAGCAATAGTTCAAAGCAGAATCTATTTCCATACATAAGAGGTCAGAAAAAGGGAATCCATCCTTGATGAGCAGCAACTGTGCTGTGGCAAGGAATATGCCAGGCACAAAATTCCAACAATCCTGAGAAGTAAACATTTCTCCATGTTGCATGAGAGATAGTATACCTTTATTATTTACTCAGCAAAGAATACTTCCAGGCATTGTGCTCAGGGATGGGGACATAGGTTAAAGAAAGTAAATACGGTCCTCTCCTTAATTGCACTAAGGACCTAGTTGAGGCTGCGAGAGACACATAATCACCAAGTTAACAGCAAAGTTTCTTTCTTTTAGTGATAAGTGCTAAGGGACAAATCAATGACTGCAGTATGGCGTGATGGAGAGCATACTATAGCTCAGAGAGCAGGCACAACAGACAGAATGGCCAGGAATGGCCCCTCGAAATAAGTCCCTTAAAGCACAAGAGGAGTTGTCATTTTGAAGAGCTCCAGAGGAATGCTCCAGTTAAACAAGAAAGGGAGAGGCAAGGCCCAGAAGAGAGGATAATCTTGGTACATTTTAGAAACAGAAAGATGGCGGGGGTGGCCCAGTGGAGTCAATAAAAGGAAAGAAGCTTTCAATGAAGTGAGAGAATTAGTCAGGAAACAGCTTTGGAAGCCAAGATAAGGAGCTTGTTTTTTTTTTTTTTTCTTTTTCTTTTTAATGCTATTAATGACCATGTGCAGGAGAATGACGTGATCAGAATGGCATTTCAAAAGATTGTTCTGGCCGCCACGTTGAGAATGATCTAGGGAAGATCAACCATGATGGAGGAAAGTGGCCGCTGCCTTGGGTTAGAGTCGTGACTATGAACACTGGAGGATGATGCAGGTGGAACTGGCAGCTCTACACTATATAGTTAAAGAGAAAAATCGGATATGTACCCAGCTGGTTATAATGTTTAAATGTTATGCTTTCCCTCCATACCTAAGGAAAGCTCTGGGGGGAAAAATTGTTTCATAATTCTCAGTTGCTTGAACCACCTAAAACTGTTCTGTTTCTTTATTAATTCACCCAGAGAAGCACCTAACATGCTGTAATGTAACATTCATTATGCATGCTGACAATGGTGTGGTTTAGTACTGAACAATATCATTAGTTCTTGATACATGGGGATAGTCTATTTATTCACACTCGATTCTTTAGGCTTAGGACAAAAATCCCTGTTCTCTATTAAGCCTTCACTAAATTCCTATCTTCCATCTGTTTGGGTTCAATGTGTGTCTTTGAAATGTAAAGTAGCCTGTTTGTGTTTGATAAATGGGAGATGGTAACAATATAAGGAAAAGTAATATTGGTCCATACGTGATTCTTTCCAGCATGCTTGTATTTGGCAGAGTATACTGGCATAGCAGAATGTAGCCATGGAGGAATGTAGCAGTGCTAAAATGTCTGTTTATTTCTCCTGCTTCCTCTTGGCTTAGTTGACCACATGTTCTGGCTTGGAAGTGCTTACTGTGTAAGCCTCCCTGGTCTTTATTCATTTTTCCTTAGTCTCTGTAACTGCACAGGCTTGCTTTTCCTTCCATCCTATTCTATCAAATTACCCTCAAACTCTCAACCTTCCTGCATGCTTGATATCAAGAATAAAGTCCCAGATTTCCTGTCCCATTTGTCGATTAGAAATCAAACATGTTGTAACTGTTTAAGTAATTTTCTTAAGACTGTTACTGTTTTTATTAAGTGCTTTGATTATAGAAATATTGACTTTTGGTTCTACGGTGACTATGTGTTAGCTACCCAAAAAAATAGATTGTGAGCTTCTAGATCTCTAAGTGAAAAATGGATTGTATCATATTTATTTTGTAATTCTCACCACTTCATTCCTTTGGTGTCAACCTGGTATTGTACTGAGCATACAATAAGAATAAAAATAAGTAAGAATATTTATTATTTGGGATTATAAAGTCCTGCGTCCAAATATATACTCATAATGAATGAGACCCTTGGAATCTTGCTTTGTTTTGGTGATTAAAGTTTTGCAGGATATGTGAATACTTTCTCCTCTAGGCTTTGATATTATTAATATTAAGAAAATACTGGGGTGGCTGGGTGGTTCTGCCTGTTAAGCACCTGACTCTTGATCTCAGCGTTCTGAGTTTAAGCCCTGCACTGGGCTCCAATTAAAAACAACAACCACCACCATCACCACTACCACCAAAAAGAAACTACTTTAGACGTAACTGTGAAATAAACTAATGTTTAAAATATTACTAGACTATTTCAGATCAGCTATCATTAATTACAAATTGTCAGGATTCTCTTTGACCTCAGTCCAATGTCTTAAAAATGTATCATTTAGATTTTAAAAAGAAATTTCACAAGATCAAGAATAATACTATAGACTGCTAATAAGTAAAACCTCTCTTCCGTAAGAGTCAATACATATCCTAACCATAGAGGCATGAAGATGATAGGTTTATATTTAATATGTGACTCTTCTTAAAACTCCTGAATAAAATATAAACAGAGATTGATTCATTTTAAGGGAGCTCCTCATTCTATAATGAAATCATTTGCCTTGCCATTCTGGACATGTAGGGATTATCTGTACTTGATTGTTCATATTAAAATAAAGACTCCCAATTACTTCTTCTTAGCATTTACTCAGTCTTCCCCAAAGCAGAGCAAACCCTGTTTCACTTTCAACTCTTTTCTTAAATAAACAAGACATTTCATTTCCAACACTTACTGCCCTAACCACAGTCCATCAGAGGATGCAGATATTATAGGCAGAGCGTTGAGCTCAAAAGGCTTGACAAAATAATCAGTGCTTAGAGCAAATTGCCAAAAAGAACAGGGGAAATAGGCCATTTTAAATCCTTTCTGACTTACTGACATACCAGTCTGGAATTGCAGCTGGAGTTCATAGAAAGTCCTTGAAAACTCTGCAATTTAACAACCAACTCTCTGCTTGTCCATCAGCAATGACCTTCATTATGGAGTAGCATGATTTCAAGCTCGCTACCTTGCAGGTTAGGCTTATTTCAGGCATGGTTGTCTACAAATTAGACCAACAAACAGAAGACATAATGAAAGCCAATTCCCTAAATGGGCTTCAATAGACATGGAAATCCAGGTTCGGCCTTGGAGAAGAGAAGGTGCGGAGTGTTCCAGACATGTCTCCCACCTCCATCAATTTTCAATGAAGCCATGGGGAAGCCAGTTTGCAGGAGGGGTTCAGGCTCAAGAATTACTTTGCTGCAGCCTGTTCTCTTTTCATTTCCTCCTTAAGAGAATTGATACCAGCAGTGAAGGCGAGAGTGACAATGGCTAAAGGCTCTCAGAAATTTTTTCAACATATTTTCAACAACTTCGATTTCCAATAAGAAAATGCTATTGTAATAAATTTACCAGAATGTGAATAAAAAAATATATTCAACTTTTCAGATGATAATGGTAACAGCCAGGCCTTATTGAACCTCTACAATGGGCCAATCATTCTCTCACTCCCTTTTTTTTCTTTTAGACATTGCCTACATGTAACACAAACAACATTACTGCAGAGTAAGTACTACCACTAGCTACTCACCCAAGGGCTCCTTTCCTGCAACTGTCCCTTTCAGTTACAAAGTCAAATTTTTAGTCTCTCCTGAACCATCATCAATATTCAAGATATTCCAGGGGTATCTGGATGGCTCAGTTGGTTGAGCATCTAACTCTGGATTTTGGCTCGGGTCATGATCTCAGGGTTCTGAGATTAAGCCCTGTGATGGGCTCCATGCTCAGCGTCAAGTCTTTTTGAGATTCTCCATCTCCTTCTCCACCTGCCTGCCCTCCCAACTCATGTGCTCTTCAAATAAATAAATAAATAAATAAAATCTTTAAAAATTTTTATAATTTCCTATCAAACTATCAATGGTTTCCAAATGATCCATCAAACAAATCAATAACCTCCAAATTGTCAAAAATCTCAAATACCTCACAATTTTGCATTCTGTTCCTGTTGGTATCTATTCTTCTGTCCTCTTCTTTATAACAAAATATTCCAAAGAGTCGTCTATATGCATCATCTGCCTTTGGTTCCCTTACATTCTCTCTTGCATGGTTTTGATCAGGTTTTCAACTTACAAGTCTACCAATTTGCTCTTGTTAAGCTTACTAGATTGCCAACTTGATGCTTAATCTTGGTCATCATCTTACCAAACCCTTTTAGCAACTTCTGAATCAGTAAATAGTTCTTATTTTCTAGAATCACTTTCCTGACTAGGGTGTGGGAACACCAGTCTCTCCTGGTTCCCTGGTCCACTTGCTGCTCCATCCCAGCCTCCTACTCTCTTGTCCTCCTCTCTCAACACTGAAGGGCTGTAGGGCTTAGTTTTGAGGATCTCCTCCCTTCTTTCCAAACGTGTGGCTGGAAATGGCACCTATATTATTATGACTGCTACATTCACTCTTCAGTCTGAGTCTAATGCCTAAGTTTCCAATTCCGATCTTTCAGTTCTTATTCAATGTGTCTACTGCAATATCTAACACACCACTGTCCCAAACTGCCTTTCTACAACATCCCCCATTTGAGATATTGGCAACGCCATCCTTCCAGCAGATGAAGCAAAAACAAAACAAAACATAAAAAACATCAGAGAAACATTCGGGTGCACATGCCCCTTCGGATCACTACGTTAGTATCTTTAGGGTAAATACCCAGTAGTGCAATAGCTGGGTCATAGGGCAGTTCTATTTTCAACATTTTGAGGAACCTCCATGCTGTTTTCCAGAGTGGTTGCACCAGCTTGCATTCCCACCAACAGTGTAGGAGGGTTCCCCTTTCTCTGCATCCTCGCCAGCATCTGTCATTTCCTGACTTGTTGATTTTAGCCATTCTGACTGGTGTGAGGTGATATCTCATTGTGGTTTTGATTTGTATTTCCCTGATGCCGAGTGATATGGAGCACTTTTTCATGTGTCTGTTGGCCATCTGGATGTCTTCTTTGCAGGCAGAGAAAGACAATTATCATATGATCTCCCGATATGAGGAAGTGGTGATGCAACATGGGGGCTTAAGTGGGTAGGAGAAGAATCAATGAAACAAGATGGGATTGGGAGGGAGACAAACCATAAGTGACTCTTAAACTCACCAAACAAACTGAGGTTTGCTGGGTGGGGATGGGAGAAGGGGGGTGGGGTTATGGACATTGGGGAGGGTATGTGCTTTGGTGAGTGCTGTGAAGTGTGTAAACCTGGCAATTCACAGACCTGTACCCCTGGGGATAAAAATATATGTTTATAAAAAATAAAAAATTTAAAAAAAATCAAAGATAAAAAAAAAAAAATCAGAGAAGATTTTTTTTTGTTCCATTCACATACTATCCACAGTCTATAAGCAATATTACTGGGGGCATCCTACATCCAGACTCTATCTCCAAAATCTGACCATTTCTCACCACCTCTATTGTTAATAGACACATGCATACAAACCACCATTATATCTTAATTGCGTGAATGTAGTCACCTCTTACTTCGCTTCATTGCCCCCACTATTTTTTCTCCCATATAGTTAATTCTCCACTTGTCATCCTAGGTGATACTTCTAAAATACATGTTAGGGATCATTTCTTTCTCCCTATTCAAAACCCACTACCAGCTCTTCAACTTGCTAGAAATAACACCCAACATCTTTACATGGTCTGAAAGGTCCATGCCATAAGGTATCTCCCGCAATTCATTTCCTCCTACCACATTTTGGTTATGTAGAGAGAGTCCTCTAACTGGAACTGAACATAGCTTCTAGAGAGGGTCAGATTGCTTTGTCTAATACAGTTGGGAAGTTGTTTTGGAGTTGCAAGGAGACTCCATTGTATATTTCCTAAGAAACAAAAGAAGCAATATCTCCCAGAGATACAAAGGTGAAAGTGGCTAGTCATGAACACAAAAGTTCAGAGTTTAGGAAGATACAAGGTATAAGTGTGTGGAGGAATAAATATGTTTAATACTTAATTTTAAATTGTATCACTCAACTATCTGGGTACAGAATTTAAAAAAATCTTCACAAATATCTAGCATATAAAACAAAATGCCTATATATGGGTGGTTTATATGGAATACAAGAGGGAAAAGATATGTCACAATATCTGGGTTAAGTTCAGAAAAGAGATGCTGTGTCTCTACCAGTGAGCTATTCTCTATCAGTGAACACGCAAAGCAGAGAGCTCAGACCTACGTAATGAGAAAAATGCAATTTCCACCTCTCCCGAAATACTCCAGAGATATTGGGAAGGTCACTCAGTTCCCACTATCCACAAATGAGATTGACTTTGTATCCATTTCTCTTCAAGGTATTGACCTAGTATAATTACCATCATCATCAGCATCATCACATAATGGTACTCGTAATGCAAGTCATGGTGACTTCTGGTGTCCAGAGTTTGAAACTGTAATTTTCTGTTTTGTTAATACTACATCCAAAAAGATTCTAAAAGTTTAAAGTGAGTTTATGATAAAGACAACACAGTGATGCTAAATGTTAGCAGAAAAAGTTCGATTGCTAGTGATTCCATTATAAGTGATTATATTACCTTCATGTAAAAATTTATTTTTTTTCACTTTCAAGCATTTCCCTGTGAAATTATTCTAAGATTTTAAGCTGTGATATGATTTTAAAATCATAAATATATAAAAAACAAAAAAAGTGAGTTTATGTCTGTAAGTGCTACTCTGAATGAAGCATTTATAAATAACATTTTCTAAGAATTTTCTAAGAAACATGTTATAACTATCTCTACTTCTTTTTTTCTAGGCAGAGAAATCAGGGAGAGGGGGAAAGTCAGTGATTAGTCCAAGGCGACTGGACTGCAGGCCTGAGATGTCAACCCAAACTTCATTGTTCTATCAACAATACCTTGACCTCAAAATTTCTAGGAAATGATTATCATCACCAGTTAAGGCTAAAACAGGAAATGCTTGATTCTCTATTCTTATTTGAGCTTTGGATTGGACAAACGTCTTTGCATTTAGAGGTACATTTCTCCCGATAGGCATTCCTGATCATTCCCTACCCCTCTTTTCATGACCAAATGCTTCTAAAATAATATTTTAGTTGCCTTCCTAGGCAAAAATGTGACTTCTGAAGTTCTGCATTGTTTCATCTGAATAGCACATTATTTACAATGTCCATGAGGCAGCCACAAATGAATACTCTTCTGAGTGCCTTGGACACTGTTGCATTTTCTGAGGATTCCTGAAGGTAGTAATCATTTCCTAAAATGAAACTAGAGGTCAGATCATCAGACCCTGTGCTTATTTGGAGAGTTATAAGAAACGATACATGATTACCTCTGAATTACTGTAGCCATCAATCAGGTTTTTTAAGTGGGAAGGTGCAATTAGCCATAAAGAGCATCATTAATTCAAATGTGTCACAGGAAAGCAAGAAAGTGACCTCTGAACCAGAATGCATGTGAGGAATCCCATATGAAACGGACGCACTTAAAACTGCATTATTTTAATGGAGTCAATGGACCTCGCTATGGAACTATAAAAGGTAATTGTTTTTATTCTACACAGACAAGAAGGCACGGACTGAACAGGTCCCTCAAGAATGCAGCAGAGCCTCCTCACCCAGCTCCCTTCACCTCACACCACCACATCTGAGCGTGAAGATTATTTGCTGGCCTCGAAAGGCGTGTGTATTTGAGGAGCCCTTTTTGCCCATTGAGCTTCTGGACCTCTCTTCAGCACATCCCATGGGATAAGAAGAGTGATCTTGGTTTCAACTCATCTTATTATCTAACTATTGTAGGGACACCACAGCCTAAAATAATAATTGCCAAAGGGTTTTAAACCATTGTGATTCTCAATGTTTTTCAGAGAAATAAAGTTGCACTTAATAGGCCTATGAAGAACAACAACAAAAAAAAAAAACAATAGACAAAATGTGTTTTCACACACACACAAGCATGCACACACACACGATAGCGTGTTCATAATTTTACACTATTTATTCTAAAGCTGAGACACACAAAAGTAACCGTAGAACATGTCATTATAATTCAGCCAAGCTACTAGCTACTACTCAGTGGTAATTATGCATAAAAACCAAAGGGTATTATTTATGGCTGCTCTGGGATAGATGTATTTATTCTGTACAGTCAGGGTCTCCCCATGGGCAGCTGTTTCATCAGTGTTCATTGAATTTAAAAGGCACTCTCCAGATTTATTTCAGGTGGGGGCCTCCGAACCCAAGGGCCACCTTGATTGAACGGGTCTCAGTGGTCGCTTGTCTCGTCCCCTGAGAAGCTGCTGGCTTTGAGCTTGATTAGGCTCTGATTGATGTGTGCACCTTAAATCAGCTCCCAGGAAGTCCATGAAGAATGAAATGCCACAAAGCTGCATGAGCTCAGATAAATACACACAGTGAAGTCAGCTCTGATGGAGACTCATCTCAGAAGCCCGGTACACACGGATGTTGACCAGTGGGTCAGACCATCCTCGCGGCTGGTTTCTAAATATGCAGTTGGAACATTATCACAAAGTTAAAGACTAGTTCAGAGGTTAGCAGCACTTGGTATGGCTGACCCTGAGTGATATGAGACACAACAATGCCTGTCCCATCTACCGCTCTCAATATGGCTGTAACTCCCAGGCCCGTCCCTTTCTAGTGAGAATTACGTCTTATAGAAAGTTCCTATTGATTGAGTAGTGATTTGGGGCCAAGGACTGAGCTGTGTTTTATATGAAACACCACTGAATTCTCACCATGACATGAAAAACAAATAGGGATTATCACCAGCATTGTTGCAATGAGGAAAATAAAATGAAATAATTTGTCCAAGGTCACGTAACTAGCTATTGGCACAGGAAGCAACTGAATGCAAGTGAGTCTGCCCCAAAGTTTGTGCTCTTACCTGCTGCGTTATATATCCCTTCCCTGCTTATCCTTTGGGTTACTGTTTTGTTCTTTCTTCCTTGGTTTTCATATTCTGATATGGTTTCTTGTCATTTTTTTTTCCTTTCCCTTTGACCTATTGCTGATTTTCTCCACCCCCTTCTTCCATTAAATATTCTCCTTGAACCAGAGGTCTCAAAAAATAGCTAGGTTAGGTGCTTATTATAGTGATAATATGTTGGAACAAAAGATAAAATCCCTTTTCACCAATGAGTGGTTTGGCTGCTAAATTATATGTTTTCCCTTTCGAATACAAAATGCCCACACCTCGTGTCTCAGAGCATCAGACTGAAACAAGGCATGAGAGAAAAGTCACATTGGCCTGCTGATGTTAGGGCACTTTTTTCACCAGTTGTGCAAGATATAAAGAAAGATATCCCTAAGAAAATTTGAAATGCAGTAAATATTTAGCAGCCCGTGAAGAAAATCTTAAAGATATGACCTACAAAGTGCTATTGACGTGATTGTATTAGTCACTTTATTGTTCAGCCTATAAATTCAAGCAGATTAGGAAGAGAAATAGTTTATAGAAAGTTGTCAAATGCAACTTCCACATCCAGAAGCAAGTGAGTGGGAAATTACTTATCAAGGGAATTGTGATTGGCACCTTTCTTATAAAACAAAACAAAACTAAACTAAACTTATAGATGAAAGGTGATTAAGAACATAGCACAGGGGCACCTGGGTGGCTCAGTGGGTTAAAGCTTCTGCCTTCGGCACAGGTCATGATTCCAGGGTTCTGGGATGGAGCCCCGGCATTGGGCTCTCTGCTCAGCAGGGAGCCGGCTTCCTCCTCTCTCTCCGCCTGTCTCTCTGCCTATTTGTGATCTCTGTCAAATAAATAAATAAAATCTTAAAAAAAAAAAAAAGAATGTAGCACAGATCAAACCTTGTACTGACTTTCTTAACTTACGCACATTGCTCAGCCTGCCCAGAGCTGTGCTTTGCATTCACATGCATCCAGATAATTCCACTGCATCCTCAGAGTCACTAAAATGATGCAGCTGTGAAAGAAGCAGCCCCCCTCTATCATATTTCTAATTTAGTCCAGGACCACCCTGTTGGCAAAATGGGACTTTTATCTGGGGTGGTGATGGGTGATAGTCAATATGTAACTTCTTAACAAGGAATGATTACACTGTCAGGCTCCAAAGCATTGGACAATATGGACATTGGAGAGACCCCCAAGGGTACGAGAATTTCAGCAGGCATATTAAAGCAGAGATAATAGCCATATTTGCCTATTGTGACAAGATGGCAAGAGAGATTATAGATGATCCAACTTTGGAACAGTATGATGTATGCCAGGGGAAAAAATGTGAGAGAATAAAATATGTACTTTCATTCAGTCAATCTGTAGAGAATATCTAAATTGGCAAGACTCCATTTTCTCATGTGCTTTTGAGGTTTGCAAAATTGTGAACTCCTGAATTATGTGCCCATGTTTTCTTTGTGCATACCTTTCAAGTATGCAATGCAATAACTCATATATTAACTGATATGTGTTGAATAACATTTTCCAAAGGAAAACACAGGGCTTGATGTGAGCTCATGCCTGTAGGGACTCCGTGGGCTGCCAAGGAAAGAACATTATCAAGGGATCTTATGAAAAAAAGAAGCAGTAGAACAAGTAACAGTAAAGAGAGAATTAACCCCTTCTAAATGTGAACTAAAAATACACCGTCAGGTATAGTGATTAAGAAAAAGAACTTGGGAGTCAAAGGGATCTGATTTTAAACACAGGCTCTTCTTATTACTAGCTGTGTGATCTCAGGCAAATTACTTAATCTCTCTGAGCTTGTGCCATTGGGTGTATCTTAAAGACACACATAGTTCTTGCCTCTTAAAGTTGTTGGGAGGATTAAAAATCCTCTATTACAAAAAAAAAAAAATCCTCTATTACATTAGTGTTAAATATCTTGCCTAGCAAATATACATGCTTAATATCACTGTTTTATTTCTGCTGTTGATACTTCCAGCCTCCTTCTACCTAAATGTTACACAATCGAAAGTCCAGTCTTTTTCTAATTTACTTCTAGCTTTAAAATCAAAACACACTTATCCTCTCTTTTCATCTTCATTTAAGTAATTGAAACCTAATTTTTGGAAAGGTTATTTAGAATCCCACATCAAAATGCTTAGCATACTGTGAATAGTAGTTAGAAGACAAAGTCCTGATATGAGCAAAGATCAACTCAGGCATTTTATTTGCATGTACAACACCCAGACTTTAGCAGGTCTAGTAGTGACCCTTTTCTTTTAATTTTCAAGCTAGTGAAGCTCAAGATTTGGGTATTTCCGTATGCACAAAGGTAAATCAAGGTATATATTCAATGCTCAAGAATGAGAATGACAAATACATTCTTAATTGTCAACTTCTCTTGAGCATTGATAAATATTTGGACCAGGAAACAAAGTAAATGTCACATCATCTTCATCCTGGGCTCTCAATACTTGGCTGCTCAAGCCAATCACCTTGAGACTTTTGAAAAAAATATAGATCCCATAACTAGACTGCCTTTTGTCATACAAGCGTATCACCCCTGAAGTAGTAGTAGGAGAAATAGTAATGGCGATGGTGGTTTCAACAGTAAGAATGAATTTGGTGGTCTCAACAGTAAGTGCTTTCTGTATGCCATATGCATTTTTCTAGAAGCTTTCTATGCACTTTCGCAGATCATCTCCACCACAGTGCATGAGGTCAGCTTATCACAACCAGAAAGGTAAGTCTTGCCAATCAATACAGTAGGAAGTGACCCAGTAGCTCCAAGTCTTTGGTATAGAAGATAACCTATGGGACATTCTAACATGTATTGTATTCATAGACAAAACAATCCTGTTATGGCTTATCTTTTTTTTTTTTAAGGTGGATGTTATTTTTCACACATCTCTAAAATTAGTAAGCATATTCCCATCAATGGTATCATAAAATTACAATTGGCATTTTCTTTTCCCAGAGGTAACAAAAGTAGCAGTGCATCTTACAATGATGGTGTCTTACTTTATTTAAAATATAGTATTAACTGAGTAACATTCTGAAATTTTAAATCAATAACATATTCTACAAACATTTAAGAAGCATCAAAGTAATTCTGTGCAGGGTGTTATTTAGTCTGTCCACACATAGGATTTGGTGGTGTACGAGTCCAAAAAGTTTCACCATAACTCTGAGCACCCAGAGCCCACAAAATACTGAGAACCATTTATTTAGTAGTTATTTCACCAGACTTTAAGGAATAGGATTCTACACCCATGGTGGCCAATAGTAAGTACTGTTGCCCTGAAACAGTCACTCCCATCTTTGTGTTTTGTTTAGGGAACATTTTAAATATCATTTCTTAAATCTATGATTTCATGTTCTTTTGTTCTTAAAATTTGCTTGAAGTAGAATTTATGAGCCTAAGGGTGGAGAGAGATGAAATTACCTTCCAGAAAACCCAACAGTCATCACAGCCAGTATTGTCTTAACCTAAATTATTAAAGAGCATATGTCCTGAGTGACTTCATGTTAAAACAAACAAAAAGAACCACCACCAACAAAAACTTTCAATACTTTAATAAGACCACTAAATATTGGTACCTGAATAAAGAAAAGGTATTGCAAAGTTAATTTTGTCTTTCTAAAATATGTATTTAAATACAGAATTGAAAACAAATTTGTCATAATCCTCTTAACCATAAACGAATGCAAAATTATAAATAATTTATATTTTCTAATAGCCATTGTGAATGAATTAGATGAAGGAAACTCAGCTTTGGGGACGTGTTTTATAGAAACCAGTTAAGGAGCAACGCTGAATCACCATTTTCTCAATGGCTTTTGAATGGAATAATTCCTTTATGGAACCACTGAGAACTGGAGGGTGCTAAAAACATACTTATATATATGGACACATAGAAACATGTGTATACTTTATTTTTAATTCAAGAGCAAACCATTTCAAAGTCCAAATCTTAAACATACACACACACACACACACACACACACACACACACACTCACACACAGTAGTAACAACTCTGAAGTTCAGAGAAACAAGAGGACCTGAAATATATATACAAATAAATATAAATATAAATATAAATATAAATACATACACATATATATTTACAAATTTTTTGGAGGAGACCCAAGTGAAATTTCAAGATCCTAAAATATCAGATTCAAGTTGCTATTAAAAAACTTGTAAATGTGAGGCGCCTGCGTAGCTCAGTGGGTTAAAGCCTCTGCCTTCAGCTCAGGTCATGATCCCAGGGTTCTGGGATCGAGCCCTGTGTCAGGCTCTCTGCTCGGCGGGGAGCCTGCTTCCCCCTCTCTCTGTCTCTGCCTGCCTCTCTGCCCACTTGTGATCTGTCTGTCAAATAAATAATTTTTTTTTAAAATCTCATAAATGTGAGTAGTAGCTGTCAATTACCAGAGGTGCCACTATTCCAGTTAAGAAAAAGGAAGCTAAAAAAAGGAAAGAAAAGAAAAAAAGAAGAGAAAGGAAAAAGAAAAAGGAAAAGGAAGATATTATGCGAAAAGTTTGCATAGTCTTTAAGAGCCTTAGATCCAAAATCTGGCTCTACTCTCTACTAGCTGCATGTTTCTGGGAATGTTACTTAACCTCTCTAAGCTATCTATGAAATGTGGGTAACATCACTTGCTCACAGTGTTTTTAGGAGAATCAAATCAAACAGTGCCTTGCAATGTGCTCACCCATATACCTAACATAAAGGAGCCATCATTACTCACTGCCAATCCTGTAATGCTTCAAGAACTGGAGTTTCCTGAGGCTCTAAATGTAGGGAAGTATTTCCAGGACAGCAAGGATCACCTCCCTATGGAACTCAATGATGCTTAGAAAAATTTAGGCTTAACAGATGGTAATTCTAGGCCCTACCCCTTGACCTTTGTACCATACTGGTACCAGACATGGAGGTGTGAAGACAAGCCTCTGGAGAAGAATATTTAGACAGATGGCAACCTCAGTGCAAAGCTGAGTTCCTGCTTCATTATTGTCAACTAACCTCGGCGGATGAAGATCTTTCCTTCAGAAGAGAGATTTTAAGACAAACCAGACAAAATGTAAAGACAGCACTCATTTTTCCCCTCTACTTTCTAAACTTAAAAACTTTCTCTGCTTTTTAAACTAAAGACCCATTCTCTTCCAAATCTACAGCTTCTGAATCTTTGTGTATCAAATCCTAAATTCCATTATTAAAGGAATTTACTCCAACATTAAAGGAGTAAAACAGTATTCCAAATTTACTGTTCAATACGTAAAATGAACCATACATACACACGAAGGCCTTATACCTAATTTTCAATATACTTCTTTTTTTTTCTTTTCTTTAAGTAGGCTCCACACACAGGTCCTTGAACTCAGGACCGTAAGACCAAGACTTGAGTTGAGATCATGAAGAGCGAGGCACTTAACCAACTGAGCCACCTAAGTACCCCTGTTCGCAGTATTTTTTTTTTAAGATTTTATTTATTTATTTGACAGAGAGAGATCACAAGTAGGCAGAGAGGCAGGCAGAGAGAGAGAGGAGGAAGCAGGCTCCCTGCTGAGCAGAGAGCCTGATGTGGGACTCGATCCCAGGACACTGAGATCATGACCTGAGCCGAAGGCAGTGGCTTAACCCACTGAACCACCCAGGTGCCCCCTGTTCGCAGTATTTTAAAGAACAGAACCATAATAAAATAAATCTGCATTCGTTAAGTAAAATATCAAAGTTATTTCATTTGGTTGAAATTGTATTACTACTATGCTAATAAAATATCATTATGTTCATTAACAATCTGTTGGACACTAATGAGTTATTTGATAAAAGAACAGCAAAATTAAGCTGTTTCTATCTAATAAAAGCAGTTATTCTAAAAAAACAAACACTTGTAAGCATGGGGCTTATTAGAGAGAAAATATGGTTAAGCATTGCTATATGAGTTTTCCAGAACATGAATTTTTAAAATTTCAGGCCACCTTTCATATAGTATACTACCTCAATTTAAATTTTTTAAAAAATCAACTTTATTTTAATTGGCTTATTAGTGGTCTAAAATATTTAGCTTAACTAATGATAAGAATAGTTACATATTCTGAAAAGAGTTTAATTTTTTTTCCTTTGTGCTTTCTTAATAGCCTGTTGACTTTATCTGTGGTTCAGAATCTATTGTTATGACAAAAAGAATGTAGTTCAAAGCTACTATTGCAAATTCCATTCCCTCCATGAAAAAGAATTACTTCACAAGTGTTATTAAAAATTTTTTTAAAAGGGGGGGAGGGGGTCTTCCTAAGTGCTCATCACTGGTGAGGTATGGAAAAGGCCAAGCAAGATTCGTGAGTCTCCAGGGAAACACAGATCAGTCTTTTTTGATCAATATCCTGGAACTTACCAACACTGTTTGATCAGGAGAAAAAAAAAAAAAAAAAAGCAGCATTCAGTTTTCAGTTTTTAAGGCAGGGATCTCGGTAACACAATTTTTAGTACAATTCTCCTCCTTCATCAAGGAATCAGGGAAGCAGGCTCCCCGCTGAGCGGAGAGCCCGATGCAGGGCTCGAGCCTGGGACCCTAAGATCATGACCTGAGCCAAAGGCAGAGGCTTATAATCTACTGAGCCACCCAGGTGCCCCCAGAATGATGTTTTTTAATGCAAATGTGGTTCAGCTAGTGCCCCTCTCCCCCAAGCCTAGAATGTTCAATGGTGCCCATCAACTGGTGCTCAATGTTTCTACCTCATCCTAATACCTTGTGCATCTACTTCATCTTTATCAGAATGTCAATTAATGTAGTGCATGCTCAATGATCATTTTAATAAATACCTTCTTAGGGCTTTAACTGTTACACCAGATCATCTGATTTCAAATGCTGTCTGAACTGTATGCAAGTGATTGTTTTTTTTTTTTTTTTTTTAATCCAAGGATTTGTTTAACTCCTGTAAAACTCAGTTTTCTCATTACAAAACAAGGCGAGTAAGTCCTAATACATAACTGATTACTGAAATTAAATATTATAGTTTTGGCAAAATTCTTAGTGCCTGACACATGGAAAATTGTCAATAAATATTAGCTATCTAATATGAGGCTATAAGTTGCATAGGCACATTTGATCTCCTGCTCACATCAATGAACAGGTCAGTGAAATGACTTATTTATAGGTAGCTCTACTCAGTTGTCAGAAGGATTCAGTTGCCAAGAATAGAATTCATGCTAGCCAGTTTAAGCAGAAATAAGTTATTACAGGGTGATAAAAGGCTTATGGGATCATTGGAAAAGTACAAAACAGAGACATGCTCGGGGTGCCTGGGTGGCTCAGTGGGTTAAGCCTCTGCCTTTGGCTCAGGCCATGATCTCAGGGTCCTGGGATGGAGCCCTGCATCAAGCTCTCTGCTCAGTGGGGAGCCTGCTTCCCCACCCCCACCCCACTCCCACCTGCTGCTCTGCCTACTTGTGATTTCTCTCCTTCTGTCAAATAAATAAAATAAAATCTTTTAAAAAAGAAGAGAGAGAGACACACACTCATGCTTTAAGAAATGATTCCTAAAGCCAGAACACAGCATCTAGACTCCAGGAAGTTTCTGAATCGCTGATCATCGAGATGCTGCTTGTGAAATGAGGAAGTTCCTAGGACAGCTGCTCACTCCCAAACCAGACCATCACTACCATCATTGCCTGCCTCTGATGTTGAGAAGATCCCATGATCTTCCAACAGCCACAGCCAGGGAAGCTGCCCAAATTCAACAAAGTGCAGGGGCTAATGTGGACACATTTCAGCCCACATCCACGACCTGAACCCTCCATGCCTACCGAGCCACTGATCCCACGATGGGACCGAGGTCTCCCTCTTGCCTTACACACCTCACAGCCAAAATCTAAATCACATCCAGGAATATGAAGAGAGCGGTATAAAATCAGATATCCCAAAGGAGAGCTGGAGATTTTTTATTAGAGGAGTGGGTAAGTGCATTTGAGTGGTAAAGGGATCCATCGGTGAATCCATATAGAAGTCAAAGGCCTGGGTGGGTAGCTAAATGCTGCATGGTCTCCAATAATAATTCTTTCTTTCTATAGTAATGAAATCTTCATTTTTTTTTTTTAAAGTGGGATACATGGCTTCCTGGAAGAAAACAAAAACAAAACAAACAAACAAAAACCACCTCACCCTGTCTTTTTAGCTACGATCCAATGTGTTGCATGTGGTCATGAATCTAAGATCATAATATAATGTAAGAAAAATGAATGTGCAGCTTTTAGGCAATATTCTGAAATCGAAGGGATTTTTACTCCTTTCCTGCTGGCAAGAATGTGTGTGAAGTGATAAGCCATCTCCAACCATGTGTGGATGGCAGTATTCTAGGAAAAGATGGAACAAGATAGGCAGAACCTGGGTCTCTAACATCACTAACCCGACCCTGCCTGGCTAAACCACTACGGGAGATCAAACACAGACTTCTATTAAGTTACTGTTATTTGGAATTTGTAGTGCAACAGCTCAACATTTACCCTCCCTAATAAGGTTGACGGTGTAGCAGTAGCACTCTAGTAGATGTACTTCAAAATATTCAGGATATTTCAGACATCCATATGGTTCACCTATACCAAAATCTTTGCCTCTTTCTTTAACATTCTGGTTTGCTAACAGATTTGTCTCTAAACTGACTACAGTTCCGACTTCTGATTGGAAGTGTCTGGGAGCTTGTGAAACAACTTATTTTGAGACTATGTCTGTTCCCTCACATACCAGTTGTGAATTCCTAGCATTGACTTTCCACACTATTGAACTCCGCCTCTCTTTTATCTTGCTTAGTAATTGGAGAGCGTTTGAAGTAATTATTCGTCCTGCCATTTGCCATCGTCTCCAACTTAAGTGATAATGCTTCTCTATTACCCGTGTTCCCTTGTGTTAGCAAGGAGCTTTATAGGAATAACTGAAGGAGAAGACAGAACAAGCCATAAGTAATCTTAGGCGATAGGTAAATTTGTCTAATTCTAATAGCAAACTCATTGGGACTTCAATAATTATGCCTTTATAACGTATAACACAGACTGTAAGTAATAAAGATAGTAATCTGGCTTCTACATTCTGCCTTTGCCTTATTTCTCAATTGGCTCTGAAACAGGTTAGAGGGAGAAGAGATAATTATTTAATCATTCAAAGGCACTAATAACCTTCTCCTCTCGTATCTCTATTCTATCTTTGCTTTTCTCTCTCACAATCTCACACCCACTCCACTTCAGGCCACCCACCTCTAAACTTATCCTCCTTTTTTCTTTTTTAATTTTTTATTTTATAAACATATAATAATTTTTATCCCCTGGGGTACAGGTCTGTGCCTCTCCTCCTTTTTAATGCCCTGGAGGTTTGCCATTGCATTGCCTAGAGCTTCTGGGTCTGGCAGGGGGTTGGGGGGATGGCATGCTTGGGAAGTGTGGTGATCCCTGAACCAAGGTGTGTGGGGATCCCTAAGACCATCCCTAGTTCTGATGATTTGCTACGAGGACTTATGGGACTCAGTCTATAGTCATACTCATTGCTATAATTTATTACAGGGAAAGGGTACAGAGCAAGATCAGCAAAGGGAAAAGATGAATAGGACCAAGTCCAAGGGGAATGGGGGGCAATTTCCAAGTGTCCTCTTCTAGGAGATTCACACAGTATATGTGCTTCAATCCTTTAGCAATAAATTCTGACAATGCTTGTGAATTGCTGTCCACCAAGGAAGATCATTACAGCCTCAGTGTTCAGGGTTTTTATGGGGGACTGATCACTTAGGCACCCTCTACTAAAATTCCAGACTCTAAGAAAGGAGGTGTTCAGCATAATCCACATTATTTGTACAAACAGTTTTGGCACAGTGACACACTCTTCACCATTCTGAGAATGGTGGAAATTCTCCTGAAATCTAAGTTTAGGTGATAGGGAAGGGTTAACTTCACAAGTAAGACTTTCTGAAGATAGTTCTCAATTCTGTTAACACTTCTCTACACACAGAAGTTCAGTAGTCTAGAGAGACACTTGTTTTTAGAGAGATAACTTTAAAAGTCCTTGATCAAAATTATTTAATGACTATTTAATGGCCCTAGGACTGTGTTAGGCATGCCTAGAAAAACAAAGAAATTGAGAGACGTCATTTCATTATCTAAAAGGAAAAAGTTGATCACATAGGAAGCAGAAGACCATGGAAAGAAAAAAATTATTTATATACTGAATTTACCTTCATGACCCTCATAATCTGATTATAATTACATTTACTTTATCAATTATTGAAAATCTCCATGAATTTAAATCGCTATGCCTTTATGCATCTTATTATGTTCCTGGATACTCATAGGATACTATCTTTAATTTTTTCCTTTATATAGCTTCCATGAGGAAGTAATGAATTCTCTAAAAAAAAAAAAAAAGAGTTTTCATTTGTAGTCCATTCCCATAAGCTAACTAGTTGCATGATCTGGAATAAGAATAAGAACTACTTATTCATTATTGTGTGTGCCTTAGAAATATTATTTATTTTCTTTTCTAGAGAAACCCTATCTGATATATATTTTATTCTTCTGTCAATACAAACAAATAAAATAGAGGACCAGAGAAGTAATTTGGCTAAGCTCACCCAACAAGTAAATATCAAAGCAATGAGTTGACTCAGGTCTGAGTCTAAAGCAAATTGTTAAATAATTCTGATTTTTCTTCATTTAAAAGTAGAGCAATGATGCCTATTTCTTGTGGGGTTTTCACCTCTTCAAGAGGTTTTCACCCCTTCACCCTCTTCAGGAGGGTGAAGAGTTTACAGGGATTTGAGGCATTAAGATTATCTTCACGTTTAAAATTTGGTTCAAATGAGTAATGTATGGAATTGTTAAATCACTATATTGTACATCTGAAAGGAATATAACACTGTGTGTTAACTATACGGAAAGAAAGAAAGAGAAAAAAAAAGAAAGAAAAAGAAAGGGAGAAAGAAAGGGAGGGAGGGAGGGAGGGAGGAAGAAAGAGAAAAAGGGAAATTTGGTTCAAGAGCCAAGCTCCCAAGTTGATAATTTGAGGAGGAAAAAAAAAAAAAATTAAGCAGTAACTTTGAAGAGGGCACTGGTAATTTATTCCTCATTTTCCCCCAAAGTCTAAAAAATGTAATAACTTAAATAGGTCAAAGGAAAATGAGGAAAAAAAAAAAAAAAACAAGAGTAACTACTACTCAGTCCTGAAGGAGACAGCCTGCCAATGGGAGACCATCTCAACACTACGAGCCTTTGTTTGAGGGTTCCATTAGCACATTACATTTCCAGGTAATAAACCAACTTCTTTTGATCTCTTTTGGTTTTTTTGAAGAATGAAAATATAGAAAACTCTTTTAAAGATTCATGCTATTCCCAAGCTAATTGTTACAATCTGGCTACCTACCAAAAACAATCTCACACACACATGCATCTTTGAAAGCAGTTCTACAACTGCCTCTTGTACAAGAATCCATATGCTGGGGATGTCTGGGTGGCTCAGTCAGTTAAGCGTCTGCTTACAGCTCAGGTCATGATCTCAGGGTCCTGGGATCGAGCCCCATATCGGGCTCTCTGCTCAGCAGGGAGTCTGTTTCTCTCTCACACACACTCTCTCTTCCAAATAAATAAAATCTTCTTAAAAAATAAAAAAAAGACTCCATATGCTGAACGTGAAATCCCACATTTCTGTTAGGATTTAATACCATCTCAGAAAATGGCGTTGGTACCCCAGGAAATGAAGGAGGATCTCAGAAGGGAAGGGGTGGAGGAAGGGGGTAACAAGGCGATGGGTATTAAGGAAGGCATGTGTTGTGATGTGCACTGGGTGTTATATGCAAATAACGAATCATTGAACACTACATGAAAAACTAATGATGATAAAACTAATGATGAAAAACTAATGATGATACAGGGGCTAACTGAACATAATAAAAAAAATACCATAATGAAAATTAAAAAGTAAACACCTGAAAAAATATGACAAAGCACTGATACCTTTACTATAGAAATATGATTTTCCAAATCTTTAAGATTTATTCCAAAGAGAAATGGGCAAAGAATATAGAAGACAATTTATAAATTCAACCCATAAATTTCTAACAAATGTATGAAAATATATTAGTTAAATAAATGCTTATTAACTACAAAAAAAATAGCCTTGGAATCCACAGAGATAAGGAATAAAACTACAGCCTAGACCCAGTCAGTCTATACATTATGTGGCTTCTTGTTCACTTGCTATACACAAGAATTTAAATATATGGGTTTGTAGGTTTATATTCTAATAAGTGGCATTTGGTAATTATGGAGCTAAAAATAAGTAATTCCTTCAAATGGGCACTTGGTCAGTAGCCAAAAGTAAACAATCAAGAAAAATAAAGCAAGAAGATAGCTCTTCAAAGTACCAATTATTGTCACGGCAGCAATGATGCTTCCACAAAATCCATCATTACTCCAGTTAATGACTGGTGAGTAGGAGTACAGATGACTTTTGCCTTGGTCCAGAAAACTCAGGACATTAACAGAGGAACTGACCATTAATCCCAGGTAATGCAAAGGCCAGTTTTCAGAGGATCATTGCTCAAGCAATCTTCTATTTAAACATCAGCGCAGTTCAGATTGTGAAATCTATAATGATTTAAAAATATTGGTGCATTTTTACAAAGAAGCTTGGTTTGGAGTCAGTAGATTCGATGCTCCTTTTCGTAATAGGGCATCTAATATCCCTAAGTGTACACCTGACACATAACTTACAAAGACTGAGTCATAGCTTTTTTTTTTTTTTTTTTTTTTTTTTTTTTTTTTTTTTTTTTTTAAGACTTTATTTATTTATTTGAGAGAGAAACAGTGAGAGAGAGCATGAGCGAGGAGAAGGTCAGAGGGAGAAGCAGACTCCCCATGGAGCTGGGAGCCTGATGCGGGACTCGATCCCGGGACTCCAGGATCATGACCTGAGCCGAAGGCAGTCGTCCAACCAACTGAGCCACCCAGGCGTCCCTGAGTCATAGCTTTTTAGCTATTTCTTGTAAACTACAATGCCTTATCCATCCACCATCTGAATTGACTGTAAATTATGTTAAACAATAGGTGTTCTTTTTTTTTTTTTTAAAGATTTTATTTATTTATTTGACAGAGAGAGATCACAAGTAGGCAGAGAAGCAGGCAGAGAGAGAGGAGGAAGCAGGCTCCCTGCTGAGCAGAGAGCCCGATGTGGGACTCGATCCCAGGACCCTGAGATCATGACCTGAGCCGAAGGCAGTGGCTTAACCCACTGAGCCACCCAGGCGCCCCCAAACAATAGGTGTTCTGTCATAGTCACTGAGGATATTGAAAGAAATTAAATATGTCTAATTTTTAGAAATATGAATTATACAATAAACTATGCCTTTGTAAGAGATCCCTAGAAATATAAATATTATACTAGTAGATACAAATATTTGTAATTAGTATGATGATTGGGCAGAAGATTTAATAGCAAGAATGGATTATTCCATTCCTGACAAAGATTTTTTCATGGACAGGTTAAATGTCCAACAATAGGAGATATTCTGCTACCTTTATTTAAGGGAATCGTATTTAGCTATTAAAGAACACTGTGGGGCACCTGGGTGGCTCAGTCGGTTCAGTGTCTGCCTTTGGCTCAGGTTATGATCCCAGGCTCCTAGGATCAAGCCCCGCATCAGCTCTCTGCTCAGCAGGAATCCTGTTTCTCCCTCTTTCTACCATTCTACTTGTGCTCTCTCTGTCAAATAAATGAATAAAATCTTTTTAAAAAGTGATATTGCAAATGTAGGCTAACTGGTTTGGGAAGAAATCTGTAATTTATTGTTAAGGCAGAATCCAGTGTTAGAAGAACATGCATAATAGGATTTCTATAGGGAGACCTATAAATACAAAGAGTATGCATGATATGAAAGGGGGAGAGAAGGAATGAGGGGAAGGTAAGGAAGAGTGATGAAAGGGGAGGGGAGAAAGAGCGAGGGAGAGAGGGGGCGCATCTGGAGGAATTATACATCAAGGTGTATACATCTTGCAGTGATCATCATGTCTGGGGGAGGGAATTATGTGTTCTATTGTATTGCTTACCTCTTTCTAAGTTTTTTTTTTTTATAATGAGCGTGTCCTGCCCTCTTAAATTAGATAAGCACACAAACATATTTTTAGCCTCAAAAATTCTACATCCTTGGCACTTGTCAAACCATAAATGAGGAATATCACATCTCTGACAGCTCCAGACAAGCTTAACCAAGTAAACTTCTCTAGCACTGACCATGGCAGTCATTCTGCCCTGGATACCCGCCATTGAGTAGTAAACATGTTAATCACGAACACTGTGGTGCAAGAAGGAATAAACCATGGGTGGTTATCTGTCGGTGAGGATCCTTTAGTGATGGTGAAACTGAGAGGACACACTGGTCAGTCTTCCAGATCAAGAGAACCAACAGTATTAGTACATGGGCAGTAGGTGTAGGTTAGCCCTATGGATGTTCCATTACCCCTAAATGGAAGACAGGGATGCCTAAGAATGCCCCTTTGGCATTAATAAGGAGAATCACTCACGTCATGGGTTAACTACCAATAATACACCAAGCAGGGTTAAACGATTTACCTCATGACACCAAGCAAGGGAAGGGCAGATCGAATTCAAATCCAAGAATGTTTAATACTAAAACTCTTATTCTTCACATTCTTTTGGAATGAAAAGTGAAATGCCTACAAGCTACACCTCCTTTAGAGACAAAACAGAACAGGTCTTACACCATTCCCAATAAATGACAGTGTACGTTGGCTACTCTTTGAGGAAAACTTGGGGAAAAGTCTAAATGCCCTACAATAAGAATGTAATAAACAGAACCATTCATAGAAAGAGAGCTCATGTAGCCATTAAAATGGCTAGTTTTTATTACTAGCAGTTAACTCTCTTTTTGAACACGAACCTGGTTCCAGACATGTCCTAAGCACTTTCCATGTGTTACCTCTTTTAAATTTCGTAGAGGTCCTGTAAGTTAGATTCATTCATTCATGAGCCTTAATCTACAGATGGATTTAGTAATGCACCCAAGTTCTCAGAGTTGAAAGAGCTAGAGTTTAAACCATGAAGTAATAAACGAGTGGTTTACCAATGTTGCCTATAAAGTATTATCACAACTTCATTAAATGCATAGAATGAAGACTAGGATAAATTATGCAAGCATAATTATAATAAAAGCATAATTAAAATAAATTTTAAATATTATCTCCATGTTCAATTCCTTCAATTATTTTCTCTTTTTCTACAAAGAAAATGTACTTACTATTCGGTTAAATCTTATAAATATTTGCAGTATCAGAATATGTGGATATTGCCATTTTTGTATGGTTTAACCCAACTTTGATGAAGATCTTTTATTTACAAGCACATATTTATATGATATGTATAGTTGTATATACACATATATGTGGTCAATATATATTCTTACACACATTTAACACAGATACACACATAGGTCTATTTACGGACACATTTATCGTATGTGCACAATAAATTGTATGTATTATACATATATTTCAGAGCTCCCTCAAAGCCTGTTCTGTTATTCTAGAGGCATGAGCTATTCAAGAATAAAGGAGCCCATAAGAGAGTCAGCCTTCTACCCCCCGTTACTATTATTTATTCTCTATTAATTCCCCACAATGCCTCGTCAGTGCTTTGTGCCAGAGATACTCAATCACTGCCACACATTGAAAGGGCTGAAAATGGCACTACTCATTGTAGTCAAGACTCAACAAATGTGTATAGTGTGAATGATCTGCATCTCATCTGGGCTAATTGATAGTGTGGCCTCTTTGAATCCAGAGAGCGTAATCTTGGCCATTCTCTTGAGCCAATGAGCTCTGGGATTCATGGGGGCTAACGGCTGAAAGACAAAAGAGAACAATGCAATTGCCTGTAATCCATTCATTTGGACAATGCTGAATTACTCCCCAAGTTTGTAGTCAAGAGCGCTGTCCAGGGTTTTTATGCATAGCTCAGACCGTACAATATCCTGCTGTTTAGTCTAACTATAAAATTATTGAACATGCTGACAGCCAGACCTGTAATTAGGACAGCAGTGGATCAGAGCAGATCAGAATGATGCTTATTGAGATGCCTCATGGCATGTGCTTGCAATGATGAAATGCATTTTTTATTAACATGAAAATAACTTCAAAGATGTTCTTTTAATTCTAGAATAGAGAAGGATAAGTAGCAGTGTGCCTGGAGTTCCTCGTGAAATTTTGATACACGTACCAGTTACTAATGTATAGAAAGTATTTCATCACTTTCTAGAATCTGCTATGTGCCTGAATAAACAGTTATTAGTAGTGATATTATGTTTCTGTGAAATATATACACAACCATAGGGGTAATTTTTTGATAACAGTGATTATCATTTATTCATGCAAGCGCCTCTGGAGTGTGTAATACCAGTTCTGCAAAACTACTTCATCTCAATCAAACTCTGAAAATCTCTGTGCTTCAATCATTTGCCCATTCATCTTTCACAGGAAGCAGAAGATAATTAAGAGATTTGTCCCAAACTCATATAGGTAGCCGAGGGTAGATCTAATACCTGCACTGATTTTTCCTCACCAGCAACAAGCCTGATTGTCACTCTGAGAGCCAATACTTGACGACTGTATTTGGAAAATGAGTCCAACTTACAGCAGTAACTTGTGAGCCGAACACAATGCCATCCCATGTATGGTAGGAGCATAGCAACTATTCAATGATTAATTGCCTTAAATACTTACTATCTTTGAGGCTGTTCTTCTTTTTTTTTTTATTCTTTTTTTTTTTTCTTTTTTTTTTTCCTATCTTCTCTACTCTAAATACCTGGAGGTAGAATGTGTGTACTACTTGCTTTTTATTGCGGCTTTTGGGCTGTTTCTCTGTTTCGTCTATTTCGTCTCCTGAAAACACCAAGTCCTTTGAATGGCACATCCCAGGACTACATTGTCCACAAATGCTTCTCGACTGCATACACCGCATTTTCCCCTAGAGCACTCTCTTGATGGCATCTTGCCACTTCCATTCTGACACCGTTATGGCAATTTTACTGCAAGCATCCCGTGAGATATTTTTAAAACTACATTCGATCATGTTCCTCTTATGTTCCAGCCATGTAGTGATTTTCTACTACCTTCAGGAAAAAGAAATTTTTTTTTGTTTTATTTGAAAAGGCAGAATACCAGACCTTATTCTCTCTTCCTTCTATTTCACACAACAAATCATGGAACACTACATCAAAGACTAAGGGTGTACTGTATGGTGACTAACATATGAAACATAATAATAATAATAATAATAATAATAATCTATTCTTCTTCATTCCATATAAACCACTTTCCCATAACAAGTTACTTTGTACTTTCTGTTAGCCCTAGCTGGAATATCTGTCCTAGAACTTTGCCTTTGACTCCCTCATTTCATTCTGTTTCCTGCTCAAATGTCACCTACACAGCTAGTTCTTCATAGTACTTGCTGTACTAATCACTACTTCACTATGTACTTTTTTCTCTTTATTTTCTGTCTTTTACATTAAAATATAGTCTATAAGAGATCAAAGTAGTTACCCCTCTGTTCAAAGGTCCATTCCTCTGACCTAAAATGGAAATAAGCACATACATTCAGTAAACTTTTATGTATTGAATAAATAACTTTCTTAAAATAGGGCAGAAACAATCAGAGCTTGTTACAAATGGCTCCCACTTCTAATTCAGAGCCTAAAGGTTCCATTTCATAGCCTTAAAACATAACTTTGACCTTTCTCTTGTATCTTCCAAGTCCATTAAGAAATTTCATATTTCCTTTTCATCACATTTTTGAGCAGAAAAATGGGGGTTACTTAATTCCTATCGCTTATGTTTGCATAAAGCAGAAAGTATTTTATAAATGGGAAGGAACAAATCCAAGGTCTTCTTCACCAGAACTCTTCTCTCTGGAAGCAGAAATGAAGAGACTGGGAAAAGGAATGTGGCCCCTGCAGCCCAGTGAGCTCAGGTTTCACTCATAGGGACCTCCCCTTTTCTTCAAAAGTTCATGTGAGATTTTCTCTCCTACAGAAGTAGAGTCTATGTCCAGACCTGGAGTAGAAGCAGGAGTTGGATTAGAAGGTTCAAGAGAAAAATGTGATCCATCTCTGACAGACTAATGAAGTCTTTTTAATTCAAGGGTATGCGGGTTTGCATCAGGAAATCAGATTTTGGCGGCAGGTCAAGACAGAGTCTCCAAATAAGTTATATTATTGAGAAAGCTGATATTTACATTTCTACCTGTCTGATTCCTGTGTCTGAATTCTTGGGTGTTTCAGACCTCAGAATAAAGAGAGGGCAATGATTAATTTTTACTCCTAAAACTCAAACACACTGATCTTAACTCCCTCTGTGCTAAATTGTTTCTCACTCTGAAGACAGTCACTCACTCACTCACTTTTTAATGAAAGCCTACTAAGTATAGCACCCTCCATGAAATATTTGGGATAAAAAGATACAGTATTGACCTCAAGGAATTAATAATTCTACTGGTCCCTAAAATCAGCTCTAATTCGCATTGACCCTATGATACATCTAGGGGCATATTCTTTGAATAAATATGCAAAGCACAGGACTTTTTTTTTTTTCCCAAAATTAGATGATTTATATTTTTTCGCATCTTGTGGTCCTTCACCTTATTACCCCAGGCCTTTTAAATCAAAGATGATAATGTGATTCAACACCATTAAATCTTGATATTGTCCTTCCCTTTCAAAGGAAAAAAAAAAAGTACCCATGTAACAAATAAGCATGAAGTAATCCAGAAGCAGATACAAAGATCACTTCAGAGCCATTAATCCCATCAGAGAAGCCAGGAGAGGAGTCATCAATCAGACTTTAATCAGCACCAATGGATGGGATGAAAAACGAGGATCATTCTGGGGGTAATCTTCAAGACTATATGCTTTTTCCCCCAAGATCATTTGTGTCATCAGCAGCAATTGAGTCAGTAGTCTATTGCGTTTATAATGAATACTTTTTAAGAGAAACAAAAAAAAGAAGACAGGGAGGAAGGAAAGGAAGACGGGGGGCGGGGGTGGAGACTAAGGAAAGGAAATAGAGTACATATTACCTGTCCAGTCCTTCTAATTTTATATCCTTAAAAGTGCTTTGTGCATCTCTGACCTAGCCCACTCCCTCATTGCTTCCTTGTATCCTTGACAATGCATCCTCCACTTCTTCAAACATCCCTCCCTGTGATGAACTACTAGCATGGTCTTGGGTTTTCCCAACACTTCTGAAAGCAAAGAAGGCTTTAGAAGTGAGGAGGAGGCCAAAATTAGGGTGAACCTTGCTTCAGGGTGCACAAGCAAACCCACATGGGGCTGCTTCTCTGCTTTCTCCCCTTCCCTCCAATTCCAAGTCTTCAATGTGCAGAGATGGGCACGTGATCCTGGCCATAAATTCCCATGATTTCCTAATTTGAGTACTAAGCCCATCAGGCTGATAACACCAGACATCCAAACCACAGGTTCCATAGGAGGAATCATCTATCAGGACTCAAAGTTCTCCATAAATTTCTCTAACGAAGTTTTCCTTCAAGCATACCATATTATTTTTTTCCCAGTGATTTTCGGGCTTTTTAGACATGTCTTGCTTCATCACGTCTAGGAAGGGGGGAAAGCAGCCGCAATCCTACTCAGGGAACACATGCATGAGTGTCTTGACCCCTCTGTGCTTTCTGTGCCTTCTGCAGTTCTGTGAGAGGTTCTGCCCCTGGCTTGCCATTGAACACCTGCCCTGTCCATTAGGAAAAAAGCAATATGCCTTGATGGGTAGGAATTTAGGACTTGCCTTGTTTCTAAGCCACCTATCCTTTCATACCCATCCCATTTTCATACTTTGAAGATTACATGGGGAGTTAGAATAAGACTCCCTGGAAATTGTGTCATGCTCCATCAAATGCATTGCTCTTGCTGTTTCCCAGGTGATTTTCACCTGGAACACATCATTCTTCTGCATAAAATCTTTCAATGGCTTCCCTTTGTTCTTTGCATAGAATCAAACCCCTTGCTTTGGCCTACCAAGCTGCAGACTCCTATACTCTTCTCCTAGTCCGCCTCCCCTTCCCCATAACACTCACAAATAAAACAGTCCGAATTTTTGTCCCCTAGAGACCTAAAAAAGTAAATTTAATCAAAGAACTGGTATTGTTGTTAAGCCCTTACGGCAATACCTACAAATTAATTTTACAGACCCAAATTCCTCTTCATTGAACAGATAATTTGGGCATTACTCTAAACTTTCTCCCTTATGGACAGAAGAAATATTCATTACTATCATTAAGGTTGAATCCAAATCACTTGGAATATCAAGTATTTATTCTATTTATTGCACTGTATCCTTTGCGGGTAATACATAAATTAATTCATCCCTAGAACCTGTGTTTTTCCAGTCCATTCCAAGTGTTCTTGTCTTGTGGCTGAATGTCTGCAGAAGGGTAGCTTTTTAAAAAGAAGAATAATGAAATAGCTCACATGGAGGTTTTTTTTTTTTTAGTTTGTTTGTTTTTTACTTAATTAAAAAATAATGAATTTCTGATGGCAGGCACAAACTCTTATAGAAATACACCCTAATGAAGCACAGGACTTTGGGCTAAAATACCGCTTTTGGAGTCACTGAAAAAATCATAATGCAGAGCATGAAAGTAGAGCTGCCTACTTGCAATTTTTGAGAAATGGTTGCTTTGGTTGCTGTAATAGTAAATGATCTCTGAAATAAGCTACTATATTTGGATTATTCATCTCATTTCTCTCTTCCTCTCACATTTTTAGATTGCATGCAACACTCTGACCAAAGGGCAGAGGAAATGCACTGGATTTAAACAACTCCATGCTCATTTTCAAAGTCTCTAATACAAAGGTGAGATAATTGTTCTGCCACATAAGTTAAGGCCTAGGAAAAAAGAATGCTAATGTATCTAAACCCGGATGCTTGATGCATGAAGCTTGAGTAATAAGAAAATTCAGAGTGTGTTAAAACAAAGATACTGATGACTTGCCAAATATAACCAGAATTCTTCAGAATTCTATTCAGTACCTGAATGCTAATGTAAAAGCAAGCCATTCATATCAAAGGTAAGGCATTAAAGAATATATAATACTTTATAACAATGATGTTTCTGAAAGTTGAAGATAAAGCATCATTTTAAATATGTACCACCCACAACCTTGTCTGGATTACAAATTCCTTGAGAACATGCCCATCCTTTACATTTGTTTTGTTCTTTTATTATACTACTTGGCACATAGGAATTAATTAGAAAAAATATTGTTTTTCCTACTACAATAGTCTCCCTTTATCCTGGGGATATGCTCCAAGACCCCCAGTTGAATGCTTGAAACTGTAGATGCCACCAAAACCCTATATCTATATCTATATATTGATATAGATATATGTATATATATATGATGTTTTGATGGTCTGATACACACATACATACCTATGATAAGGTTTAACTTAACAAGTTAGGTACAGTAAAAGACTAACAACAACTCATAACAAAAATAGCACAATTATAATATATTGTAATAAAAGTTATACGAAAGTGGTCTCTCTCTCTCTCTCTTTCAAAATATCTTACTGTACTGTGCTCACACTTCTTGTGAAGATGTGAGGAGATGAAATGGCTACATCTTAAGATAAAGTAATGTGAATGACGTAAGCATTGTAACATAGCATTAGGCTACTACTGGCTCTCTGGTGATAGGTCAGAATGAGGATCATTTGCTTCCAGACCACGGTTGACTGCAGGTAACTGAAACTGTGGAAAGCAAAAGCTCAGCTAAGGGCAAGACTACTATACTGGTAAAGACATACTATACCAACAATGAATCTTAGCATAAGAAGATATCCTAGAAAACAATCAGCACTAATTTCACCTCTACAGACGCAGAAACTGACTATGAGTAGCTCTTCACTTTGTCAAAGTCAAATACTATTCTATCATAAACCAGGGACCAGAGTCAGAGTTGCCCATCTCTCGATCCTGTCCTCTTTCTAATGCAGTGTGTAGAATCTCATCAGCATCTATTAAATAATTGCATTGGGTAGTCATAATGTCATCTTGTGTAATGTGACTATTACAGCTTCAACAAACATATTTTGAATCTGTACAATGTGCCAGCTGCTATGGATACAGAAATGAGTAAGAGAAACTTCCCTCTCTAAAAAGCTTACAGTCTGGTAGAGGTGATAAGCATTGCCTAAGGGATAAACCAATGTTTCTTAAAATAGCATTAAAAAAAAATAGCCAAAACAATCTTTAAAAAGAACATAGTTGGAGGACTTTTAAAACTTACTACAAAGCTATGATCATCAAGACAGTGTAGTACTTGCTTAAGGATAGACATAGATCAATGGCAAAGAATCAAGTGTTCTGAAATAAACTTTTACATTATGGCCAACTGATATTTGAGAAAGGTGCTAAAGCAATTTAATAGAGGAATAATAGTTTTTACCACAAATGATACGGTACAAATTAGATATCCACATTCAAAAGATGATTTAGACCCTTATTCAAACTACATTAAAAAATTAGGTAAAAATGGATCCTAGAGATAAATATAAGTCCTAAAACCCTAAGACTCTTTGAAGAAAATAGGAGTGAATCTCTGTGTCTTTGGGTTAGGCAAAGATTTCTTAGATCTGACATCAGGAACCAAAAAAAAAAAAAAAAATTAGAAAAATTTGGTAAGTCAAACATCATCAAAATTAGTAACTTTTGTACTTAAAAAATTACCAACATGACAGTGAAAAGACAGGCTATGAATTGGGAGAAAATGTAGGCAGATCAAATATCCAATAAGAGACTTGTATCCAGAATATATAAAGAAATCTGAAAACTAAGAGGTCAAATGATCCAGTTAAAAAAGGGATAGCAGATTTCAATAAATATTTCACCAAAAAAGATATACAAATGACCAGTAAGCACATGAAAATAGTCTTAACATTGTTAGATTGTTAGAAAATATAAATTAAAACTACAGTGAGATACAACTTCATGCCCCCTGTGAGGGCTATAATCATAAAAAAAATTGTCAAAGTTGTGGAGAAACTGAAATCCTCATATATTGCAAGTGAGAATATAAAATGGTATAGACACCTTGGAAAATAGTTTGTCAGTTTCTTAAACTGTTAAATGTAGAGTTACCTTATGACCCAATATTTCTGCTCCTAAGTATTTACTCGAGAAGTGAAACATGCTTACATAAAGAATTATACATAATTGTTCATAGCAGTAGTATTCACAACAGCCAAAAAGTAGAAACAATTCAAAATACCTATCAAGTAATGAATGTATAAACAAAGCATAATATATCCATACAATGGAATACTATCTGGTAAGAACAAAGTACTGATTCATACTACAGCATGAATGGAACTCAAAAATATTATGTTAAGTGAAAGAAACTAGAAAAAAAGATCACATATTTCATGTATTGAAATATTCAGAAAAGACAAATCTGTAAAGGAAGAAAACAGACTAGTGGTTGCCTAGGGTTGGAGGTAGAAATGGACAGTGTCTACAAACGGATGCAAGGATTTGGGGGTTGTTATTCTTGTGATGGAAATGTTAACAAAAATTAAATTGTGGCAAAGGTTACTTAACTATGTACATTTACTGAGAACCACTGAACCATATCTTTAAAATAAGTGAATTCTACAATGTGTAAATTGTATTTCAATGAAGCTATTAAATAGAATTAAAGACTCTCCAGTATCCCATCCTCATTTTTCCAACGTATTTCCCAACTTCTTTTCCAAATATATTGCTTGTAGCTCTGCACACAGTATGGTCCTTGGCAACTTTGTTCTTGATGACCAGGCTGCTCAGAAAATACTTTTGGTAAGTCTTCCCCTGAATAGCTTCTGTTCACATTTCTAAACTCAGAGCATCATATCATTCAGAAAAATTTTATTCCACTCTAAAGTCATGCCCCTCCTAGAAACTTTCATGGCATCTTATAAATATCACTACCCACATACTCAACTTAGTGTGCTAATTGATGTTTATCTTTCTGTCTTCTCATCAGACTATAAGCTCCCTAGGCAAAAGGAACCTTTTGCCTGTCCCCAGTGCTCAGCACATATATTAGCTTTTCAATAAATATTTGTTGAATTAAAATTTATGTGTTAAGGTGAGATAAATCCAAAGAAAGTAGTAAGAACTAGATCGAGTGAAGGCACAGAGACTCAACAGCTTTGTTTAGGATGACTAAATAAGAATGAGTAAACAAGAGTTATCCAGGTAATTAAAGAAGCAATCCTGAGAAGCAACTCTAGCTTCTCTCCATTGGAAATTGGTGTTGGAAATTTACAGAGAAGCAGCTTCCTGTTGCAAAGAAAAGACACTGTTCAAAATAAACTTAGTAAGAAAAAAAGAAGTTTTAAAACACAAAATAATAGTACAAAGAAAAAATGTTTGTATTTCCTTTTATAAAGCGCCAAATAAAAATAATGATTACAGGGTTTCTTGTCTTTTCTCATGCTTATTTGGAAGTAGCATGTGCCATTTTAACTTTTTATGATCTGTTTAATCAAGAAATACATCCAGTTGTCAAATTTCATCTTAACTACAAGCTACAAGGGAAGAACTAGAGAGAGAAAATTTCTTACCCGATCTGATTCAACAAGTCAGTTGCAGAATCGAAGAGTCAACCTTGATCCCTGGGTCCTGGTCCAGGACTTGGTCTGCCTACTTTTATTATTCTCTTACTTATATTCTTTCCATTCTCCATAGTGTAAGTATCTGGGTGTGTTGTAGAAAAGTGGAGGTGAGTAATAGGGGATAGCAGTGGCAGCAACTTGCCAAGTACAGTTGTGATGTTTAATAATGCTAATGGCTATAGTGTATTATTGAATGTTTATTTGGCACAAGGTACTGTGTTAAGTATTTTATACACATTATTTCCTTTCCTTATCACAGTCTCCTAAAAATTTATCTATGAAAAAAAAAACTGAGCTTCCTGTGAGTAAACGGAATTGTTGAATATCATCTAACTAGCAAGGAAGAGTGTCTAGAACTTCATGATCAGAAGCCTATACTGTTATATACCATGTTATAAACCACCTCCATCTACAATTCAGGTTCTCCTGCTTATGTTTCCTGTCATCATTTGGTTTTTGTTCTTACATTTCTATAGTGAAAGTCATGGAATACATCAAAGAATATTAATAAATACCCTCTAATGCAGTTACTTCATTGGTAGCATTTGATACAAATTCTTGAACTGTCTTCTGATACAATTTTTATTATGAAACTGAGAATGGTGTTTCAGATATAGAGGTGGATAAACTATTTAGCTGTAACAATGCATCCTAAAATATAAATTTTTACACTAAGGAAAATATATGTCATTTGTGTTTTTTTAAGAAGTATTTATGTTGTACTTCCAAAACAGATAGGAAAAAAAAAAAGAGAGAGAACATATTAAACTCAACCATTTGAAGGCCACCTAAATGAGAAGGTTTGCTTATGTTACCAGAAACCTAAGTTTATCTCTATGGGATGAGCTAAAAAGCAAAAAAGTGTCCTCTCAGATCATTAAAAACACAACCATAATTTCAGAGCAAATGTTCAACATAACACTTGAGAATAAAATCTTTCCTGATAAACTCTAATGTGCTGGTTACAAATGATTCTTATCAAGTAAAACAAATGTTGGGTCGCTATATGATTCCTTAAGCCTTTGTCCCCAGCCCCTACTATCAGCCTGTAAGCCATGTAGCCATTAGAACATACAGACAGGGGCGTCTGGGTGGCTCAGTGGGTTAAGCTGCTGCCTTCGGCTCAGGTCATGATCTCAGGGTCCTGGGATCAAGTCCCATGTCGGGCTTTCTGCTCAGCGGGGAGCCTGCTTCCTCCTTTCTCTCTCTGCCTGCCTCTCTGCCTACTTGTGATCTCTTTGTCAAATAAATAAATAAAATCTTTAAAAAAAAAAAAAAAAAGAACATACAGACAGATGCCTCACCCTCATTTTCCTCTTAGTCTTGCAGTATTTGGAGTCCGGGTTTGACCTCTGCTTGACATAGCCTAACCGGGCTCTAACCTACTTATCCATCCTCCCATTTACAGCCTTACCAAAATTTGGTGCTGGGAATAAGCACTATTTTTTTTTAAAGATTTATTTATTTGAGAGAGAGAAAGTGTGTGAGCAGGGGGAGGGGCAGAGGGAGAAAGAGAAGAAGAGAATCTTAAGCAGTCCCCCGGCTGAGCGCATAGCCCCACAGGGGGCTCAGTCTCTTGAGCCTCAGGATGATGACCTGAGCCAAATCAAGAGTCTGGCATTCAATTGACTGAGCCACCCAGGAGCCCCAGGCAATAATTTTTAATCTAAAAATTAAGCTTCTCTAGTTGATTATGATCAGAATTCTGTCTGTGGTGTTATCATCTCATATGAAGGCCACGAAGTATCTTTGTTCATTTTTTTTCCCCAAAGAGTCTATATTTTGATGGCACTTCAGTCAGATTTATACTTAGGCTCCAAGAAGGCCTATTCAGATAGACCCATTAGAATATCTACTTGTCAAAGGTATTATTGTCCATTAATTTGGATATGTGCCGTTGAAGGTATAAAATGACATTTTCATAAAATCATTAATATCTTGCTAATTCAGAAAGCTTTACCTTTTGTCTGAACTATTGATTCTTGGCAGAATGTGTCCCTGTTTTAAAAGGTTCTGATTATTTCCGCTGGAAACATACATTTTAAATATGAAGTAAACCTTCCTTGTATTCTACAATGACCCAGATCATTATCATGACTGACTTCCATAAAAATTAACAACCTATCAAGAGTAATAGAAAATGTATTTACTGGCTGTCTGATACACTTAATGCCTGAGGAGTTGCTAGGAAAAATTAGCCTATCCACATTCACTGCCAGACTCAAATTCAGAAAACTCAAATTCAGGTGACCATTACATATAGGAATTGAGCCTCCAAGGCTTTGCTTGGCAACACTAATTTTTTGACATGAAGCTCTTCCTTTTATTTGGATAATGTAGTACTTTTTAGAAGCAGGATTTTTTTTTTTCTTCTCAATTTATCTAAATGGGATCTTTCTTCTGCCTTCGCCCACCTCCTTCATTCCCTCCCCACTCATCATAGGATACTGTTTGAGGCATGCCGTTACCTTGTGTTAGGAAATGGTGAGAATGGGGCATGCCTGGGTGGCACAGTTGGTTGAGTGTTTGACTTTTGGTTTTAGCTTGGGTCATGACCTCAAGGTTCTGGGATCAAGCCCTGTGTCAGGCTCCGTGTTTACCAGGGAGTCTGCTTGAGGATTCTCTCTCTCCCTCTGCCCCTCCCCCATCTCTCTCTCTAAAATACATATGTGAATCTTAAAAAAAGAAAAAGAAAAAAGAAAAGAGAAAGAAAAAAAGTAGTGAGATTGGTGGGATTCAGAGTAAAATAATGTTTACTAATAGATTTCAGCTGATTAAAAAAAAATAGCTTTATGCACTCACTATGCTCTTTTTAAAGTCCATATAATTCCAAATCAAGTAAACTGTCATGCTAGAGATGGCTGCAGAAAAATAACAGAAGCTTTATTCAGAAAGAGAAACAAAGCTACAACTGAAGCTAGAAGCAAATCCACACTGCTTTGGTCTCAGAGTCACAACATTGAGGGGTCAAGGGCATTGAGCTATAATTTGATCAAGTGGCAAACCCCAAATATTGGCAAGTCTCTTCCCCGGATTTCTCAGTATATCCCCTCTTTTATACTGTCCCTTTATCCTGAAACCTAGAAAAAAAAGAGAGTATTTTATACAACAACTACAGAAGACCTTATTACTCATGTAGTTCAACCATCACATTTCATAGATAAGAAAACTGAGGCCTGGAAGGAGATTTGCCAGAGGAGTCAAACAGCTTGTCAGATCCCTCCCACAATACCATCTGTCCTCGCTGAAGCTCTTCTTTTAAGCCCAATCCAAAGGAACCCCCTTCGTTCATCTCTTCAAGAATGAGCTTAAGAATGAGTACTTGCCCCACCTTTGGGGTGTTCTTTCTTCTCTCTTCTAATTGCTTATTTCCTCAAGATATGAGGAAATAAAACCATACAGAGAGACCATAGAGATATGGTCTCTAAGCCTTCCTCTACCGCAACAGGATAGACCAAAGATGAAAGACAATGCCATCTTCTCCTTGGGGAAAACCCAGTGCAATGCCTCCATAGTTAACTTATCTGAGAGTTCTTTGCAACCCACTTAGTTGTCTGTATTGCTCCCGAGAAGTCAAAAATATCAATAACTATCTTCCCATCTTCGTTTAGCTCTGGAATGTGACTCTCCAGTATGAATCCTCAGTACGGCACATAACAGCTGAGTTAGGTACGGCTTCTGTTTCAACCTCCCTGGTCCCCAGATTCCCTACCAGCCAGAAGGGACAGTAATAAATGATGCTATGTGTGATTATTGGGAGGATTAAATGATTTAATATAAAGCAAAAAAGACATGCTTACTATTAATAGCTAATTTTTTGAGAACAAATTTGTTGAGAGCTGTTATCTTTTTTTTTACACATTTGCATTTAATTCTCACAACAAACTTACATATATTTTTTGTTCCTATCTTGCAAATGGATAAACTAAGACAAAGAGAAGGCAAATAACTTATCCAATATGGGTGAGATGATAAATAGCGGAGCTGAGATTTGACTCCTAAGCTGTACTCTTAAGTGTTAAGCTAAACTGTAGCTTTTTTTTTTTTTTAACCATCTCTGATATACTTGAGGTCACCAAATTAGTCCACATGTGGTAAGTGTCGACAGCCTTCTATGTATATAATGCTATGCTCAAAACTTTTTATTATTCCTTTATCACAAGTTTCATCAATCCATTATTTAAAATATCATTCCATAGTACTGAATGTCAATATTTCATCTCCTCTTGACTCTTCATTTTCTATTAATCAAAACATTGGGAATTGTTCACTACATATACAAGGTCAGAACCGATTTCTTTTTTTAAAAGGGGGCATTTTTTTCCTTAGTGTCTTTTAAGTACTTGCTTTGTTCTGTTCCAATAGTTTTTAAATGTTAACAAGCATCAGATATAACCCAGGGAACTTATTAATAAACATATTAATGAGATCCACACCCAAGGTTTCTGATTCAGTGGGTCTGTGTTGAGACCCAAGAACATGCCTTTGTAAAAAATTTCTCGAAGCTGCAGATGTTGATGGTCAGGGGATTGCTTTGAGAACCACTGAGCTAGACCTTACATTAATAGATCTATAATGTTGTGGACTTTTTAAGATTTTATTTATTTATTTTAGAGAAAGAGATTGAGAAAGAGAGAGCAAGTTGGGGGAGGAATAGAGGGCGAGGGAAAGAATCTCAAGCAGACACTATCCTAGCACTAGCTTGGGGCTCGATCTCAGGACCCTGAGATCGTGACCTGAGCTGAAACTAAGAGTCCGCTGCTTAACTGGGGGAGTCACCCAGGCACCCCTAACTAGATCTATGATTTAGCTCAAATCCTCATCACCAGTATAGGAGTAAGATGTTATTCTTACTCACATTCTATAAATGAAGAAAATGTGGGAACGAGAATTTAAGGGACCTGTCCAAAGTCATAAAGCTATTAAGGGGCGACATCATGATCTGAGCAGTCAAGCTGTTTCCAAAGCCATTACATATGCTGGATAATTCCTCCATTCTGCCTCTTTGCAGCTGTAAGTAATGAAACTCATCATTAACTGACTCATAGAGCCGTGGTGAGAGCCCAGGAGAATGTACAAGGTGGACGCATGCAGCATGAGCCTGGCACAGGGATGGGCTCATGAGCGCTGCTTTCTGTCAACACATCGGGATTGGAATTCACAACCACCAGTCTCTGGGCACTTTCAAGGACTTCAGATAAGAGACCAATTGTTAAAATCTCCTCAAGGATTTATTTTATCCTATCAAAATCTGAAGAGTTTCTCCATTTTTGACAAAGCAGAAGCAAAGAAAAAAGAAGGTAATACAAACACATGCAGAGCCGTGAGAGCTGGGGCTCCCCTCTTCTTCTCCTTAAAATTCTGAAACATTAAATTCTGTGCCACTATGCTTGGAACGAGCACGCTCATCATAGCAAGGGAGCACCTCTGCCATGCCAAACACGTAACCCTAACTTAAGTAGCACAAGGAAAAGCAGCCTCTCCTTGTCTGTATTCTCCATACCTGATGCTGAGAAAGTATAAAGCTGGCCCATACGCTTGGTGCAGGCTATCTGTCACAATCAACTTTACAGGAAAAAAATGTTCTGTCCATTAAAGATCCTTGAAATCTACTCAAATTCAGTGCTATCCCTTCAAACATCAAACACAAGATTTCTCTAGGAGAGGAGATCTGGTAACAACCAAGTTGAGAGGGGGTGATGAAAGTACCAGAAACACTTAGCTCATTATCTCTTTCAGAGAGAAACGCCCAATGACCCTCACAAACGTAAGCAGAAGTTCATCAGACAAGGTTAATGTGCTGCATTAACTATCTGGGAAGTAAATGAATCCAGGAGGACAAGAGCCAGGAGCTGTCATGGTCCCGCCGACTCTTTGGCAAGCCAATGTCTCAGGATGTCACCTCTGCGGTGGATGAGGTAAGTTCACAACATCCCGACTGATAACTCCATGAGGAACACATGAGCCTTTCTGGGCCGTTTCTAATCTCAGCAGCTCCTGGAGAGCAGGCACTCTGGCAGAAATCAGCAGCTCCCTGACAGCCCCAGCCAGGACATCTGAGATCTGGATGAACAAGGAGAATGTGTTTTTCCCTTGTCTTAGGGGCTGTCTCTCAGGTGGGCAGGGCAGCCTGGGGTTTGTTTGCAGGAGGTGACAGATCTTTAATCTCCTCCCTGGTCGGTCTGGGGCTGTACTCCAAATTAAATCAGGTGAGTCAGAGTAATGGCTTTGAATCAAGGCGATGCGCATTGAGCAAGCCTTCTCCTTGTGTCTATAAAATTTTATAAACAAATCTGCATCTGTTTCTCTCTGCAATGACAGGGAAACTACTGTCATTTTAGAGTTTTACTCCTGTTCTCTCTCCTTCCTGCCTTTTGCATATTGTCACTTCATATATAGGGAACTGACCGTCTTTTCCTTCAATGGTTGCACATGAGAATTAATGTAGAGATAAAGATTTTTGTAAAATGCAAATTAAAAGGAAGACAGAGCACATTCCATGTACTTGAGGTTGTGATGAGCTCTCATTGGAGTGGCCAGAAAGACACAGATGTGAGTGTGTGTGTGTGTGTGTGTGTGTGTGCGTGCGTGCACGTGCACACACAGGCATGGTCACATGTGCATGTTTTTACTATGTGCTCATTACTATGGTTGTAGGAATTAGCACAGGTGGGGTTATAGTACACAGACACAGAATCAAAAGACAGACAAGTGAATTTTTTGAAGATTTTATTTGCCCATAGGTTCAGTCTTATTATTATATTTTTGAATTTTACACAGGGTATCTACTCATGATGCCAATTTTAGAATTAATGAATATGTGTATTTGGTAGAAGCATAGCAAGGAAGGGGACACTAGGGTGTTATCCGCTTATAAAAGTCAGCGTTTCTTGTAGGTTATGAATGGATTAATTTAAATTGGTCGTCAGCTCAGGAGCCAAGAACACAAGAAAAATGTCAATGGCATTGGGGCATCGGGTCCATTGCAAAGCCTCCTAATAAATATGAATAAGATGATTTGACTTCTTTATTTTTCTCCTGCTGCTGCTGATGGGGAAGATGACAGCCTAATTGTGTCTGCCCAGCGCTGGGCTGTGAGTTTACATTAAGCGGCATGTGTTCCATCGTTACTGCACGGTTTGGAGGGATAACGGTTTTGTCTAAACTATACCATAGGCAGAGACGGTTTCTGAAAGCCACTCAGCAATTCACAAAGGAGAAGATTTTCTGCATCTTTTAAAATTTGCTGGAGGTTTCAGCATAAAATAATTAGTCACTTGAGGCTGAGGAAGAGGGGAAAGATAGACAAAGATATATACATATATACTGCATATGTATTCATATATGTGTGTATATATACACATATATATGGTATCCTGTATACCAGGTGACTATTTGGATGCCTCAACTGTAAACTTTCTTTCTACCAAGCCGACTGAACTGCTCCCTAGGCACTGTGGCCCACTGATATCAAGGTTTACTGAGACTACTCTCCCTTTAACCATCCATCCCATTTGGCTCTGACCCTTGTCTCATGTCTGAGACAATATGTGTCTTAGACCCAATAGCCAATACTCAACTTGGCCCCCATTTCTAATTTCTTGTCTGAATTATCTGCCTGATAACCAAGGCTTTCTAGCCCGTGAGCTGTGTTCCTGAAACACAATTTTTTAACTAGAGCTTTGCTTCCTTTTTATGAACATGTTACTGATGCAGTTTATCTACATCCCAGACGAGATTTTTGTTTCTGAGTCAAAAGCTTTAGGATGGTCCTCTTCCTATTTATTTAGCTCTTAATATGTGCTCAGTCATATTAGATTTAAAGGAATATGTATATGAATGCAAATCATTAAGAGGAAAGATGAACACATAGTATTCAATACTGCAGGCTTTGGATTCAAATAAAAATTATTTAGAAAAAAAGAAAGAAATGATTCAAGTCCCAGTTCCACCATCTGTATCTTGTGTGACTCTGGGCAAGCTGCTTAGCCTCCTTAAGATGCAGGTTTTTCAGCTATAAAATTGGGATAATAAAATACGTCCATGACCAGATCCCAGAAGAATTAAGTTAATACATATAGAGTTTAACAAAGTCCAGTCACACAGTAATTACACAGTAAATGGAAATCAATAGGTATATACACTATGCTTTTGGAGAAAATGCAGAATGGTTGATGGGTAAAGGGGCTGAGACACTGCAAAAAGTGAGAACATCAACAGTTTTTGAAATGGAGGAAAATGACTCAAATCCCTCTATTAATTTGAATGTACCATAATGACATTCTTACCTCTCATTTATTATTCCACTCCCAGGAATTTACCTTAAACTTTTTATCAATGTTATTGACACCCGAATGTCCCTTTGTTTCTACCCTGCTGTGTAGTCAAGCCCTTTGCAATGGGACTTTGCAGCTCCAGCATCAAGAAACTGAATTGTACTGAAACTATCATAACAGTGTGTGCTAAGTATACTGGAATTATAATTAAAAACTTACAAAAAAAAAAAGAAAAAAGAAACTGAATTGTACTTACTCTCTCACTACTGGAAGCTGGGTTGGCTTCAGGCTTTGCTTTGGCCAAGAGAAAACCATAAAAATGAATTTGTCCAGTTCCAACTCAAGTTGTTCCTTTTCCCTTTTGGAACCCTGACAGCCACCATGCGAACGAGCCCACGGGTAGCCTGCTGGAGGATGAAACTCATAGCAGGGTCATCCTTACTGCTCTAGCTGAAAACAAGCCAACTCCCCCAAAGCAAAGTCATCTAGCTGATCTGCTGTTGACTACGGACACATGAGAGAGCCCAGCTGAGACCAGAAGAACTATCCAGCTAAGCTCAGCTCAAATTGCTGACCCACAGTATGGAGAACAGTATGGAGAAAAAAAAAAAGAGGTTTTATTTTAAGGCACTTAGTTTTGGAATGGTTTCCTGATACAAATGTTTAGCAATACAACAAAATATTAGGCATCACACAACAAAACAGTAGGCAAGTTTAATGTGGCAATGATGATGTCTCAGTAAAATCATGAATATTTTATGATAGAATATTGAGTGAAAATAGCAGAATGTAAATATTAGTCTGTATACTGTGATTGGAATTATGCAAATTTATGCATGCAAGTAAAAAGTGGCATGTAAAAAAGACATTGCTTTATAACAGTGGTAGGATTAAGCATCATGTTGTCACTATTTTTGTGTCCTTTAGCATAATTATATTGTATTTTCTAATGAAAATATTTGTAGAACATAAAGTCAAAGACACTGTTAAGTTGTAGGATATCTTACTGTGACATTATTAAATCAATGAAAAATACAAGCCAAACCTTTTGCCTCCCTTCCCCAATGATCATTATTATTGGGGGAAAAAAAAAAAAAAGAACAAAATGGACCAACAGAAGTATTTCAAAAGTGGAAGGAAGTCTCTTTATTAGTTAGGAATGAAGGGAAATTCACATTAGCTAATTTTACTTTCATTATCAGACTGGTAGAATTTAAAATAAAAATGGGGATTTAAATACTCCATGGATCATAAAACCCATTTTAATAGTGAAAGATATTGATAACAGCTAAACTCTCATATGCTAAAAGTCGGCATTTAAATGTTAAAGGTGACTGACCTAAGATAAGGAAGAAACAATTTCAGCAATAATTCTAAAAATTACTCCTACTAGAATGGCTCATTCCTTTACTAAATGTAGATGTGCACATCATAAAAGCATTGCCCCAAGAAAATGAAGCTGACTTATACGCAAAAACCAAAGAACTGCACAGAAATTCCAAAGGCATGTCCTTGGAAATTCACCCTTGACCAATATATCTCCTTAATCCAGAGGGCTACTGAAGCACAATGCTGTTTTTCTAGCTGAGTGTGCATATTTGCAGCATCAAGAGGGATGTGGAGCTTGGCTTCCTTCTTGCATTATGATGGCAATTTATTTTGACAGCTTCCTCAGCCCCCAAAAAGTTGTCAGACATCCAACATGCTGCAGAATGAACTTTAAGCATTCAAAAGCCCTGTAGTCTGAAGTTGAAAACAGGGAGGTGGGAACCAAAATCAAAGAAAGCAAGGCAGAATGTGTGCCTTGTTCCTTTCTGACAGAAGCCAGGAGCTAAGCACTGATTCTTCTTTATTTAGATTTTGGTCTGTGTCCATTCCTTTCTCTACCAGCCATTTGTGTGTCCCTATAGCCCTTACATTGTCTGTATCATGGCCAGTTCATTCACATCCCAATGGATAAACTCAGCTTCACCTTTCCTAGTCTTCACACCCATCCATCAGCCATTCAGTAGCTTCTCCCTCCTCGGGGAAGACAGAATCCCCTTCTCTCTTCCACATCCAGAATCTCTTCCACGTGGGGAGCAGCAGGATCTGTCTTATTTAGTAAAACCAACTTTCCTGTAATGCCATTGACCTAGTTTGAGGGTTGTTAAAAAATAAATAGCCCTGTGGAACTCATCAGTCATTGTAAGGGCATTGCCAAGGACATCGTTCATTGCATCATACAGTGTCCTATTTATGAAGACTTCTGAAAGAAATCCCTGTCTCGTCTTTATACAAAGAATAGTTGTGCTTCTCCTAAGTCTTTGTTCCATGTTTCTTTTTTTTTCCTTACTTGCTTATTTATAAGGGAAACTGTGAACCATGTGAACAAATCATACGTGGTTAATTCAAGGAATCTCAAGTTTATCATACTCTAAACAGTGTATTATCGTCCATGGTTCTTCACTTCCATTCTTGTTCTTCTGGAACTGTTTCACTGTATTTTTTTATTGTTCCTTGCTGATCATACCCATGTATCATTTAGCTAACATTTATGGAGCACTCATTATATCTGGCAGTGTTTTAAGTATATTGCATGAATTAAGTCATTTCAATCCTCCTTTCCAATAAATGATAGAGGTACTATAATTATCCCAATTTTGCAGATAGAAAAAAAGTGAGATGCAACAAGATTGAGTAACTACCCTAAAGTCACACAGCCAGGGAGTGGAGGAGTTATTTGAAGTTAAATTATTTTCTGGAAGAAGTCACCAAGGAGAGTCTGCCGCACTTGAGCAAGATATGGGGATGATTTCTGTAAAATGAAGGTAATCCCATTTTTTTACTTACTTTAGATAAGTAAATTGTGCTTAACATCTTAAGTGACTGAACAATTTTGCTGTTCTGTTTGATGACCTGTTGGAGCATTTCCCAAATTTCAAGCCATTTTATGGCCCCTAAAATCTCAAGAGATTAGGTCAGAATCTAGACTGTACATAATTTAGGCTTTTTGAATACGCCAGTTAGAGAAATAGGTTCTACAAGGCAGTCTCCATGACTTTTAGGATGCTGAACCCTATGTTTCTTGTGAGGACTTTCACAGGGGTCACTCAGATGAAATACAATTATGCTTAACAGGTTCCAACTATTGAAATAAACAACTTCTGTGTAAGTGGGCTGGGGGTATTAGTTTCCTTTTGCAATGCTGAATTTTCCATGTTACCTGTTAAAGATCAACTAGCATAGGAATATGTAGAAACTTTTACCTTCAAAAAGATGGTAGCAGGATCCTTTTACAGAGTTTTAAAGGAGGAAGGTAAATTTTGGTCTGGTATCTTTGGGTCCTGGACCAATATAAAAGATCTTCTTTTTATTTTTCCATGCAAACAATGGAATCAAACTCCAGTGAACTTAAACAGGAAAAACATTTATTAGAAGAAGGTGAAAGAACAGACAGAATCAAGAGGAGACTGAAAGAAAGCCCTAAAATTAGCAGAAACCAAGGGAAGTTTAGTGTCTGGAACAACAGATGGCTAGTGCTGCCTTTGGACACTGAGAGCTGATGCTGGTATAGCTACCATGACATCCACTGTGGATGCTACTGCCAATGCTAGACTCAATGCTAAAATTTCTCTTCCTGATTTCAAGTCTCAGTCCAGAGCATCTGATGCCCTGGACTGCCTAATAATAGACAATATGTAGCAAAGGTCTGGCCACTTAAGCTTCCACAATGGAAGGAAGAGCCCAGCCCTGTACTAAAACTCATACAATCATAAATTCCTCATACAAGTGGGTCCAGAGTTAACTGCCAAAAAATGATAAATGTTCGTAAAAAAATGAAAAAAAAAAAAAAGTTCTTTTCTTTTCATTCACTCAGCAATCCATTCTTCCAGCCATCCAAGCCAGCCAGTCATGTCTTCAATAAATACCTACTGAGTTCCAGACATGGTATTAAGTATTGGGAGTTGGGTTGGCTATTTTTTATTTGACTTCCCCCACACTGTTCTCACTGTACTATGTGCCTCAGATAGCAGATCATTATTTATGTCCTTATCTGGGCTCTGCTGTCTCCTAGATTCTAGGTCAGGTTAGATAGTGGAGGCCCTGGCTAGACTGAAGTTTGGGAAGAAAGAGAGCCAAGTATTTACTCCTCAGGCTCCTCCCTGCTAGACCATTGTTGGGCATGTCTGTATTCTTTTATGAAGGTGGTAGATCCTATCAGGCTACCTGGTGTCATCTAAAACTACAGCTTTCAAGACTGTGATAACCACGTACTGTCTTTGCCCTTTTGGTCTAAGGACAGTAGAGGCCACCTACTGTTCCTTGCCTACAGGTGATTTACCATCTCCTGTTGGTTTCTCTGACTCCAGGATTCTTCATAGAGATCCCCTTTTTAAAACTTTCTGTAATTGCCCTTTTTTAGAGTGCCATCTGTTTGTTGCAGGAATCATGGCTTTATAGGATACATTAGTCATGAAGTAATTTAGTCCTTAATCTTATTATACTCACAGTTTCACAGAGCTATGACTTTTGTGCCCTGTGAAACTCTCTCACGTTGAATCGAAGCAGGCTTGACAAGTAGTACCTATTCTACATCCATATTGCAATTACGAAATTTGAAAATGGCGACTTCTGTATTCAGGCACTGTGACAAATTTCCAATAAACACGTGTGTACATTTTTCTTAAAATACTTATTTTAAATTTGTCTTTGGATCCTCCCCTTCTCATTACCCAGTAGCCTATACTACACAATTAAATACTTGCTACACCACTAACTGTTAGCTAATTCAACCCAGAGTATAATCACATGGAGAAATGAATGTAAGCCAACACAACGGCGTAAGTGGATGCCTGTTGGTAATGACGCTCTTGATTAACCTCACCATTTTATCTGGCCCTGTCAGAATGAGATCACAGAATGGGGTTAGAACACACAGCCTAGGGGGGTTAGCCACACACTAGAGGGCACAGTAAAAGGGAAGACATTGAGGAAGGAGATGTTAGCAGAATCGTAGAGCAAATCCTGTCAACTCAGATACGGGAGGCAGAGATCAAGTCCAAGTAGGTCAGTGATTTCTGGTTCTAAACAGTCAAAAATTTAAGAAGCGTTTGCCTGAAAACATAGCATAAGTGGTGTCAGCATCTGTAGCAAATGGTCTCACCTAGAAAATCCTACAAAGTGTAGGGGAACAACACTCCTAGGAACCAGTGCACTAGAAAACTGGAGGAATGGAAAAACAAAAAACAAAAGCTCTGGTACCTGAGGGATGTGTGCTGAAGTTAAATCGTGAGGTGAACTATCGGGAAAATATCAGAACACGCGTGAACACATCCGGGGACTTTCGGTTTTAGTCAGCTGACAGTTCAACTCTTCAATATAGAGTAGGGTGGAAAATACCAACGTGCCATTGGTTCTGTTGAAAAGTTCGCTCTCAAGTTTGTTAGAAGTCATTGCTAATAACTGCAATGATGCCAGAAAGGGCTGATACTCTAAGTATCTTGTTTTATCTCATCTCTTCTCGTACCCCAAGAAGGTAGATCAATTGTGCTAAATAGTGCAATCTGCTTTATTGTTTAAGGACAAAAAATAACTCTGAATTTCAATTAATATAATTAATATATAAGTTTAAAAAGAGGAATCTGCAAAGAAAACAAAAAATAATTTGTAAAGATATAAACACCTTTATGTTTACCGTATTATTTATAAGCCAATAATATGGAAGCAACCCAAGTGTCCATCAACAAATAAATGGATAGAGAAGATTATATATATATGAATATTAACTATATCATATAATATATATGAGAATATATATATGGTGTAATATATATAATGGAATATTATAATAATACATAGTATATGTGTAATGGAATATTACTCAGCCATTAAAAAGAATGAAATCTTGCCATTCATGGCAACATGGATGGACCTAGAAGGTATTATGCTAAGTGAAATAAGTCATCCAGAGAAAGACAAATACCATATGACTTCATTTATATGTGGAATCTAAAAACAAGTAAACTGAAAACAAATAGATTCATAAACATGGAAAATAAACTGACGGTTGCCAGGGAGGAGGAGGATTGGGAGAAAGGTGAAACCGACAAAGGAGATTAACAAGTACGAACTCCCAGTTATAAAATAAATAAGTCATAGAGATAAAAATTACAGCATATAAATATAGTCAATAATATTATAATAATGTATGTTGAGAGATGGTAACTATACTCGTCAAGGTGAGCATTCAGTAATGTATAGAACTGTCAGATTACTATGTTGTATACTTAAAATTAATATAACGTTGTATGTTATCTATACCTCAATATAAAAAATAAATATTTATGGGTTGCCTGAGTGGCTCAGTGGGTTAAAAACTAAATATTTTTAAGAAAGGATCTAGATAATTCTTTAGATCTTTAGAAAATTATTAAGAATTTTCATATATCCACATGGTTTCTTTTCCTAATAATTAGTTCTACAAGTTGGAAATAGAGATAATAAGCAAATAAAGAAAGAAACAGTGACTATGCGAAATTGTATGGTGAAGTAAGTTAAGAAAAATTTTGGCTTGGGTGCCTGGGTGGCTCAGTCTGTAAGCATCTACCTTCGGCTCAGGTTATGATCCCAGGGTCCTGGAATTGAGGCCCTTTTTGGGCTCCCTACTCCCTCTCCTACTCCCCCTGCTTATGTGCTTATGTTCCCTCTCTCTTTCTCTCTCTCTCTGTCAAATAAATAAATAAATAATCTCAAAAAAAAAAAAAAGGAAAGAAAAAAGAGAGAAAAAGAAAATCTTTGGCTTAACATATATATAATAGATACCTTTATTGTTAGAATAGTTTTCAGTCGGCCAATGCATACTGACATTCTCTAAGCTGAGTTATAATATACGGAGCTCCCTAATCATATTTTTATGGGTAGACCATATTTTTAATGGAATGGTATCTTTTTTTTTTAAGATTTTATTTACTTATTCAACAGAGAGAGACACAGCAAGAGAGGGAACACAAGCACAGGGAGTGGGAGAGGGAGAAGCAGGCTTCCTGCTGAGCAGGGAGCCTGATATGGGGCCCTCCCTATCCCAGGACTCTGGGATCGTGACCTGAGCCGAAGGCAGACGCTTAACTGAGCCACGCAGGTGCCCTAAGAAAGATATCTCTTGAAATCAGGATTCCGTGAGTTTCAGAAAATGATGCTTTGGCTATTCTCAATCTTCTATAGTGTTCTGGAGTACAATAGACGTACATGTATTGAATTGTCAGAAGACCTCTAGGTCCTCCAATAACAAACTCCAAAACAACTGGAAATTCTCACACAATATAAGTGTTAGAGAATACATATACAGCTTCTCTTGAAGTGCTTCCAAGGACAGTAAATTCTCTACCCAATGAGGCATCTTTTCTCGCTCTCAAGCAACTCTAGATTTTACAAACATTTTCTTATACTGAAATATTCTCTGGTGCTTTATAAATTCTACCACTGATTCTAGCTTTGTTTTCAGTGGAGGACAGAACAAATTTACTCATTCTTTTTCAGCTTCCCTGGGTTCACTTAATTTTTTCCTATGTGTTATCTTTTCTAGGCTTCTTCATAAACCTATCAACCTGGGATCACACTACCCTCAAATCTTTTAAAATGTTGTGCTAAGAATCACCCTATTCTGGGTGGGGGGACAGCAGTGAGACCAATGCAGAGGAGTAAGAGTAAAACTTCCCATGTCATACCAACTCGTCTTCCTGATAGGGCCAGAAATTTGCCATCATATCACACTGGGGATTCATATTAAGCTTGAGATCAGCTCAACGCCCCAAACGTTTTTATGTGAATGATTGCCACAGCATGTCCCCTCTCTCCTATACTTATGCAACTGACTTGTGAAATCCAAATGCCCATAACTGGGTTCTGCACAGTTGTGTATAGGAACAACCTACTGGCTTCCTTTGGAGGGTTAAGATAATTTTACCCTCAGAAGAGTTTAAGATAATAACAATGGCAATGAGCAAATATCAAAAATGGTAAATCGCAACTGAGTGACCTCCTAAAGTTTAAAGAGTACTTTAACATGGGATTTCACTTTATCCCCATCACCTAGATAGAGATGGTAGATACAAGTATCAATTTAGAGAGGAAGCAGCAGAAGAATTAGAGATACTGTCTTATGATGCTTACATGTCTAGTAAGTAAAACACAGGTCCAGAACACTTCATTCCCCTAATCCAAATTTTCTTCCTTTCCCAAATACTTTTCAGTAGAAAATACAAGCCAAGTCCTATAAACCCAATAAGATTATTAAACATGCTCCATTCAGCTGTGCCAGTGGGCCAGGGAACTCTCTTCCCCACTCTGCAGCATCTACTAATTCACCATGAACTTAACCAAAGGTAGGCATAAATGCTCAGAAGGGGAGATTGCTAAACAGCAAGCTCTTCTGTTCTCAAATTCTACTGTTTCTTTGGAAATGCTTAAAAAATCTAATTTCCTATCTGTGAACACAGACATTTAGTCATTAACAAGAACGCTAACTGCTCTATTTTAGCAGTGATTATTTATGAATAAAAATATCATTTCTGTGTTAAAAAACCAAGGGAAAAAATGCTCCTTCCACTCATTATCCCTTTCACTCAGCCTGACAGTTTTGAAGAATTTGGAAAATGAAAGCTAGAACATATCTACACAATTTGTATCAAGTCCATTCCTCAGGAGCCAGGATGGACTTTTTCCTTAAAGTTTAGTGAAAAAGAACTGGAAACAAATGCATGATGTCCTTAAAATAATAAGTAAAGTAGGTATCACAGAAACTTGGGAGTCACAATCGAAGGTTGAATCACACAAAGCATGTGAGAAGATAGCATTATTAGCTTGAGGTCTAAGAGGTTATTATATGTATATTTTCCAGCTAGAATATAGAGACTGTCAGTGTAATTGTTTACTGTCTCAAAAACATAGGGAAAATAGACCACTACTATACAACCATAGCCCAGAATTTTTCCAGAGTGATCAAAACTAACAAAGGTATGCATGGGGGAGGGGGAATATCTGAAGCCATCTATCTCTAGATCATGCCTATTGGGATCTAGAGAGACCACCCAAGAAACCAGATCATTTTTTAAGGATAAAAAGTACTTTAACATGGGATTTCACTTTATCCCCATCACCTAGATAGAGATGGTAGATACAAGTAAAGATAATTTTATAATCCCTATAAAATTATTGGTAAAAGCCCATGCTTAATCATGGAATAAAATTATTTAAGATGTAACCACATGAGGAAGACTTCAAAAAATCCCTATTGTCCAAAGATACTCTTCATTTATTAAAACCAAGAACTAATCAGTAAACTCAGCAGTAATGAGAGTTTCTAAGTTTAGCTCCTGGCAATAACTATTTTTATCTAAAACAAGACTAAGTGTTATTATTACTATTATTATTGAGATATATAATGAGCAAAGAAAGTAAAATTTTATGCTTTTCAATGTCAAGCAAGTGCTTTTCAAACATACTACTTTCATTACTGTAACAACCACATGATAAAATTGGGGTAGATTGAAAAATTCAGGCATGCTATTTTGTAACTCCTCTCATCAAGCTGAAGTCTGCTTATTTAAACTTTAATCTGCCATGGCCTTATGAGTTGCTTTGACCTGCAGAATATAACAAACCAATATAGAATATAGCAGGGCAAAATTCAACCCATTACCGGCAGCATGGAGACTCCAGTTGAAATGGTGAGTGAAATAAGGGTATTAGTATTGGAAACTGAGAAACAAAAATGTGATAACAAAACCCTTGATGAACCTGTCACTTGCAATAGCTTGAAAAATATGCCAAATGAATTTGGCAAATGAATTTGTATATTTGGTTAAGGAAATTTTGAAGCAGAATATTGAAAATGCCATTTGCCTTTGTGATCAATGTAGGGTAAGGTAGAGAAACAACAAGTGCACTAAACAGAAAATCCTTTCATTTAAAATCTGAAGGTAGAGAAAATACGAAATAACCAAGACTAATTTGGTTAGTAATATAATAAAAAAACACTGTTTCATATTTTTTTTAGGTCTCTCTACCACCATCCTTAAAAGACTCTCAAATTAAGAAATGGCTTCAGGATAAATTGAAAAATGAGACAGTAAAACTCTTGGTAAGACCTATGTAAGGGTTAAGGTAGTACCTAGGAAACTCTTTTCACAGGTCTCTGGATCAAAAGAGGTTGCACCAGAGAAGCATTATCTACATCTGAACCTCAAGCACATTATAAGATAGTGGACATCAAGCCTGATGCCATGACTGATGGGACTTGGGAAGTCTGAATGTATTTTCCATTTGGGGGAAAGAAAAATCAATGTGGGCAGAAGGTCTATACCAGACTGTTGTAATAATGGTCCCCCCAAAAATCATACTTCCTGGTATCTAAGGCTTTGTGCATCCCTTCCCACACTGATTCTTCCATAAGTTTGTAACTCACTTTGGTCCATGAGGCATCCAAACATGAAACAAGTGGAGGTTTGATAAGTGCCAGCATACTGAGCTCGCCATCTTGGAATGTTTCTACCACCAGCTGAAGAAGTTGAGATGAAAGAACACATGGAGAAAGAGAGCCATTCTAGGCATCCCAGCTGAGGCACAGATTATAGGGGTGAAATTGTCTGAGGTCATTTAGCTCCATGGTATTACCTAACCTATCCTGTCTCATATGTACTACCATTGCTTAGCAAGCCAAGATTCCACTGTTAGCTTACCTCAAATGTGTTACCCTTATCCCCAATTCTTCTACCAAGAGAATGTTCTAGTTGGGTCCTCTAACTAGCAGATTGCATTATTTATAGCACTGCTCATTACAATGGCTAAAAGGAAAAGCCATATTTGCTTTCTCTAAATTTTGAGAAGACCATCATGATTAGTTAGGAGACTATTCCTGCTATCATTCTGGTCTTAAATTTGAATTTCCTTAGGACAAGATGTTGTTATCATAAATGAGCTGAATAATTATATCGTCTTGGAAGTAGAGAACCTTTAAAGTGTGTTATATATGCAGTAGAAAAATCTCTTTCTATTTGGCAGTCCAAACTTGTCTAGCAGCCAAAATGAAATAATTGAGCTTGGTAATATGATGAGTCTGCATAAAACCTCCAGCTATAGATGTTAATGCCTGAATAGAACTGGTTATTTGTTTTTATTCATAGCAGATTGTAAGCTATATGAGAACAGGTCTGTGTGTTTCTCAAAAGATATGAGTGTCTGTCACATAGTAAGAGCTCATTAAATAGTTAAGTCAATAGATGAGATTCACCTGTAAATTCTTTTTCGTTGGACAAATTACAACTTTCATGACAAGTGGGAATGCTAGCACATATTTAATATATTTTAAAGATCTAATACTGAGAATACTGCAATTAGTTTAGCAGGAATTGGCTCATGTGACATCCTTACATCCTTAATGAGGTTTCTGGTTACCAAAGACACTAAAGCTCCAAATGATAACTTTCTCAAAAGTTGCAAATTGACCATTGGCATGTCAAATGTTTTCTAATTCCCAGAATAAAACTTTTTCCCAGGCACCTGTTTTTTGGTAGCATTTTCACTACTGTGAGGCTATAACCCCATCATGTGTACCCTCATCTACTGAGTATAGATGTGATTACCTCACTTGTTTTATTTAAGCTTATTTTAAGTAAGACTTTATATCTTATAACAATTGGACAATTAATAGAATTTGCTATACATAAAAGATAATTATGAAATTAACTTAATTAAAGCAAATTGTCAATTTTTTGCTACATTTCATTGAATCACAAATGCTCTGAGATAGTGGCCCCATGTTCTTTTCATATAAGAGATTAGCAAGTGGAAGACCTAATAACATCGAATTGGGAAGTTCTTGATATATTTAGATGAAATGATGGAGAACTGAAAATTGGATTTCTTTGTAATTATGTACCCCACTATTATTTAAGCATTATTTAAAATTAAATTCATTTGTTCTGAATACCAACCATATAGTTCACATTCAGCAATTTGAAAAACATTACTCTAGTGTTTGCTTCAGCACCACATGAACTTAGATTGTAACGATACAGAGAAGATTAGCATTGTTCTAACTCACTGCTTCCCCAAATCTGGTGAAGTACCTGTTCTTTCTCCTATTTTTCTTTTCACGTTGTAATTTTGTCCTAAATATTCATATGTAGGTATTTATTGATAAGCCTCGCTCAAACTATGTTATTTTAGCAAAGATGCTGTTCCAATGGACTATCTCTATTCCCATGACATTAAACAAATCTATCTCAATGTTAGAGTTCATGCATAAATGTGTTTTAGTGTAACTGACTAATGAAATACTTTTCTCAAGTCAAAACTCAGGCAGGTACTGCCAGCTGCAGGTTTATGTTCTTCACTGTGCTATTTCCCTAAGGCTTCTCCTCCTCTTAAAAAAAAAATCCCCTTTCCAAATTAATAATTTTATTCTTAATTTTCTTTTTTTTTTAAGGATTTTATTTATTTGACAGAGTAAGTGAGAGAGATAGACAGAGAGCAAGCACAAGAAGGGGTAATGGTAAGCAGGGGAGAAGCAGGCTCTCTGCTGAGCAAGGAGCCTGATGTGGGGTTCTATCCCAGGATCCTGGGTTCATGACCCGCGCTGAAGGCAACCGTTTAACCGACTGAGCCATTCAGGTGTCCCTATTCTTAATTTTCAAGACAAATTTCTTAAGACCCCATTCATTACTCCATTTCACAACCCTCCCACAGATGCTTTCCTTAGCTACTTGAAGACCCTGTCATTATACTAAACCAATTCTTTAGCTTATCTTAGCTGTCTTAGATCATAGACCTTTCCCGCTCTATATAATATTTAACTCATTGTTCCTATTAACCTCTCAACTACCTTTACTTCTGTGAGTACGGGATCACTAGGCTCAAACGGTTTCTGACTGTATCCTCATCTGATAGCTTCAAGGAGTCGCATTTACCAAGCTCTGGATTCTGTCTCTACTTGTCAGCTAGCCATAGGAAATAAGATGTCCTCGACTGGAGGGAGAGAATGGGGCATGTAACTCAAGTTCACCACTAACAGATCTAAATGAAACTCAGCTTTTAATGCCTCAATACTCGTCCTTCCTCCTTTGTTTCCTATGGTTTTTCGTGTCACTTTCACCTACCCAGTTTACCTCAAATCTTGGGATCATCTCATTGATGCTACATTTAAGCAATTGCCAAGTCCTGTGTTCTACCTGAAACTGTCAGTTCTTGTCCTTATTCTCACTACCAGTAATTCAAGTTATAGTTACGATTCACTTGCCCAATATTATCAAACTCTTTACTATTCTTCCCACCGCTAATCTGACAGTTCAAATTCATCTAGAGCAAGATGGCCAGATGGTTCTCCCTGTAGGATGACACTCCTTTGTGATGCCACCATTTTGCCCCACATCAGTCAGTATCTTCCAAAAGCACCAAAATAAAGTTCAACTTTCTTAGTCTGGAATGCATATCTTTACGTGATCCAATCATTTCTTTTACTCAGCATGTATTTACTTTTCATCTTTGGGCAATTAATTAAGAAGTAGTTTAATTAAAATACACAATTCTTAAACATTTTGATCCAAGAAAAAAATGCCTAAATACACCTTCATTTGTCAATCATTTCATGCAAAACCTAGGCTTTTCCCCCTCCTTTCTTCCTCTTTCTTTCCTTCTTGCTTTATGCCTTTTTTCTTTGTCTCTCTCTCTTTCTTTCTCCCTTCCTTCCTTCCTCTCTCACTCCCTTCCCCTGCCCCACCTCAATTTAGTATGGATTCATCATCTGCATAAATTACATACATTTTTCAGTTTTAGTTTCCTTAGGATGGAGTAAGATAGATATCTTAGAGATATCTATGAAGCAGTCTGAATGCACAATCCTTTCACATTTTAAAATGTTCCTCCAGGGGCACCTGGGTGGCTCAGTGGGTTAAAGCCTCTGCCTTCGGCTCAGGTCATGATCTCAGGGTCCTGGGATCGAGTCTGGCATCGGGCTCTCGGCTCAGCAGGGAGCCTGCTTCCTCCTCTCTCTCTGCCTGCCTCTCCACCTACTTGTGATCTCTGTCTGTCAAATAAATAAATAAAATCTTAAAAAAAAAAAAATGTTCCTCCAAACTCTTACATTTGACTTTTCCAACCACAAGTTCTGTTGTCATTTTCAAGCGATTCCTCTGTGTTGTGTCTTTTCAGTGCATTGACTTATTAGCATTCACAGAAAAAATAACCACCTTTCTTTTTTGTGCTTTTATTTCTTTGGCTGACATACTTTTAAATTACTATATTTTACAGTAACAAGAACCATTGGCAGGAGTAGTTTTAGGAACAAAAGCAAGTGACTCCTGTTAAGAACACAATTTGTAAAAGCAGAAATACACAAATGTGTTGCAGGCTTGCTTAGTAGTCCGAGAGTTCCAAATGCTAGGAGCATCAGAATAAGACCTTACAGAAATGAGGGAAGACACTGGTAATTCAGCAACTTGAAGCTGGTTGAAGGAGATACACTGCACTTGCTATTCTCCATTAAAAATAATAGTCCTGACCTTTGCTTTCCACAGACCTCTCTCCTACCCAGCCCACTCAAATTTTCAAGTATTTTAAGCATATTAATCTAAAGTTCTAACTCAAATTCCACCTTCTTCATGTTTGGTTCCTGGATGCCCCTACATGAAATATTTCTCCTGTTCAAGCTACAGTAACGTTTGTCTACATGAATTTTGTAAGGTAATCTTTTCTTCTTAGAATCATAGTTATGGCCTTGCATATGTTATTATTTAAGTGCTTGGAATGCAATTTTTGTTACTGAATTACCGTGGTATGCTCCAAAAAATTTGGCATGAAGAAGGAAAAATGAGTATGACATCATCATATCTCCTGGCCAGCACACTGGCTTCTGGGGCTTAGAGAAAGAAGGGATAATGGAAGAGCTTATAGAAAATATACCCAACAAGCAGACATAATTTGAACTTAGGTGTTCATTCATCAGATATCTTAATTTGCAGGTGAGTATATTTGAAATGGGTGATCTCTAAGTTTTTTAAATTTTAAGTTTTCATTAAAAGAAAGTTGTTGAAATAGCAAAATTTACATAAACTGATATATCCTAATGAAGCAATATTTTGCAATCATTTAAAATGCTATTTGCAAGGAGTATTTTATATGATAATGGAAAAATGTATTGTAATGACAAGTGAAAAAAAAAAGCAACACAGAAAATTAAGAATACAGGTTAAGCAGAGCTATTAAACTTTAGTGGAAAAATAGTGGAAATTAAAAGACAAACGTAGAAAAACTGTGGGTGGTTTGTTTCTTTCATTGTTTATTTTATTCAAATTTTATACCAAGAGTATGTTTTAATTTTATGATCACATGTGTCTTGATATTTTTAAAGAAAGTTGCTCAATTTTCATAACTTGAATTTATCCCCTTTTATTAAGCAATTATTCTATTAATAGCTCTCAGCAAATACAAAAGGATGAGTGTGGGTAGAAGCACTGTGCAAATCACAGCACTATTGTTAGCTGCTGAAATACAAATGAGAATGCCAATGACTTATTTTCAAAGTAAAAGGTGCCTGACTTTCAACTTCTAATCCAAAGATTAGATCAACAAGAGAAAAGCTACATACGTGATAAAGATCACAATTTTTAATGTACCTCCTCAGAAGATAACAATACTATCTTTTCCCTTTAGGTAGGTGAGAGGCCCTAAAATAATTTTTTACGTATCTGCTATTTAATCTCACAGAGTCTCTGGGAGATAAGAAAGGAAACTAAACACACATAGGAGCAAAAGACCATGGCTTTTCATCTCTTCAATGTGACCTGGGACAAAGAATGTGAAGAGATAAAGACCATCTTAAATGATCCTTAACTAATGTATCTTCCCCTCTGGGGTCCCTCATTCATTGCCACAAGACCCTTCCAAGGTTGACCACTAACCACTGCAGGGGCAGTGCTTTCCCAACAGCTTAGAGAACATCTAGGGAGACAGGACACAGTTGAAGGACCAACTTCAACATAGCTAAAATTTCCTTGATTTTTTTTTTTTCTTTTTTGAGAAATACTTAAGGGTCCTCTTCAATGTCTCCAGCTTAGTGATCATCCTCAGATCTCCTCCTTGGACTGTCAAATATTGTCCCAAAGTGATGTATCTTAAAAACTGGTATACTGGTTTTTTGGTTTGTTTGTTTGTTTGTTTTTAGGGCTGCTATGATAAAGTACCACCAACTAATTGGTTTAAAACAGCACACACCTTTTATCTCATAATTCTGGAGGCTAGAAGTTCAAAGTCGGGTTGTTAAAAGGGCTATGCTCTGATGCCTTGAGGAAAGGAGTCTTCCTTGCCAACTCTTACAAGATCACCAGTCACTGGATTAGACACCGAAGTACTCCAGTATGAACTCACCTTAACTAAGTACATCTGCAATAATCCGTTCCAAAATAAGGTCACATTCTGAGGAAGTGGGGTTAGAAATTCAACTTATCTTTCTGGGAGACTAAAATTCAACCCCTATCAGCTGGATAAAAAGAAAGATCCTCCATCCAAACCGTAACAACAAAATCAAAAAAGTGCCACGAATACCCAAATCCATTCCTTTCAGTGATGCATGTCTCGTTATTTGAAAGCTAGTGACATGGAGATAAAATTATCTCACCATGAAAATCAATATGTATCAACGACTCACTGAGATATATGGAAAACAGTTTTGCCATCTCACATGCACATGCACATAGGCACACACACAGACATACTCCTGATTCTAATGATACTTCATGGCTCATTAACATGGACAAGTGACTATAAAAATTGTAGCTACTTTATCTCTGTGTGACAGAAAAGAAAATAACTTTTCCTTTCTTTTAACCTGCTAAAAAACTAATTTTGCAAACTCTTGCCTATGTCCCTTTCCTGCTTAGACTGGCAGTTTCTTTGGGGTCTTTTTGATTAAAAAAAAAAAAAAAAAAGTGGAGGAAGGGCAAAACAGTAAGAAACAGAAGTGCTAGAGAAAGAAAATGAAATTCAGTAGCAAGATTAGAGAGAAGGGAAAGAGTGTGGTATTTGGGAGTATCCAAGGTATGTGTTTTTTTTGTTGTTGTTGTTGTTGTCGTTTTGGTTTTTTTTGTTGCTGTTGTTTTAAAAAGGAAGTAACACTAACAAGTACAGTTGCCAATTAACTATTCCTTTAATGAGTATGAAGTATACAAGTCAAAGACTTGAAAAAATTTTTTTTAAGATTTTATTTATCTATTTGATAGACAGAGATTATAAGTAGTCAGAGAGGCAGGCAGGCAGAGAGAGGAGGAAGCAGGCTCCCTGCTAAGCAGAGAGCCCAGTGCGGGGCTGGATCTCAGGACCCTGGGATCATGACCTGAGCTGAAGGCAGAGGCTTTAACTCACTGAGCCACCCAGGTGCCCCAAAGACTTGAAATATTTTTATATCAGTTGGACTTTCTGGGATATGACTTCAATCCCAGTGATACTATACTACCAACCCATATAGATCACACATATATAAGTGTGATACATAAAATATGAAATAGTGTTACTAATAATATATGCTTTGTGATTACAAGGAGATAAGAATATTTATTAAGCCCTGGAAGAAGTGCCTGACACATAACAGATGCTCAATAAAAATACCAGCGTGTCTTCCTTCTACCATTCCCTGAATGCCTACCTTGTTGTGCAATGACTTCTAATTACTCAGAAACATCTAGCGCCTCTTCAACCTCCAGAGATAGAATCCTTTTTATATAAAAAAAAGCCAAGAAACATACTGGCTACAATATCAACCAGATAACCAGAAGCATTAGATCTGATTCCATGAGTGCACGCCCTTTGCACCTGATGCAGTTTTAAGCTTTCATTTAACATCTAAAAAATAAGCATTAGTTGGACACACCATCCATTCATTCACCCATCCATTTTCCACCCCTTAATCTAGCCACTCACCCATTCATTCACTTATTCAACAAGTACTTACGAAGGGCCTGCTTACATACCAGGTAGTACTCGAGGAAGTAGGTACATAGTGAAGAATAACACAGACGCTTCCTCTGCTTTTAGCAAGTTACATTCTAATGATTGAAACCCACTACAGTTCACAGATAAAAAAGTAAGACAATTTGTGATTTCTCGGCCTCTATACCAAGCACTAGAAATACATTTCTAGGTGGGGGCTACAGGAGTATGTAGAAGTATTCTCAAGTGCCCCAGGCACCAAAAATACCCAAAACAAAACAAAACAAAAACCCACATAAAAGAAAAGGGAAGGAAAGGAAAAAAAGGAAAGAAAAAGAAAAAAAAAAGTCTCTCTCTCTCTCTCTCTCTCTCTCTATCAAACATCATGTGCAAAGGACCAGAGGCAAAATTCATGTTACACTTCAGGACAGCAACTCAGTCTAGATTGTACATGTAAGTAAAAGGGATAGGAATGCCAGAAATGCAGTTTTAGAAGGGTAGAACATATGCAATTTCCAAAGTGCATGTTGTTAAGTGGTATGTTAAGAATCTGGACTATATCCTAAGGAAAGGAGGCACATTTGAAAAATTAAGTAGGGTATTTTTTCAGTCCTGTGTTTTAATGTTGTCTTTCTGACAACAGTTACTCAGATCTGAAGTCTGAAATGAAAAGATACAAATATTCCTGACATTACTTGGACAGAAGTTGTCTTCTATCCTGGCTTCTGGTTTGGGATTGAATTCTTCCCACATCAGCCCATTTCCTTTTTGGACCCATGTTGCCTTTCAGGTTCCTGATTTTGCATATTTTCTTCTTCCCCACACCCAACTATTGGCTCAGCTTAGTTCCTGCCTGATTTAAGGATTTGCATTTACACAATGCCTACCAAGAACTGTTGGTGCTACAACACCAGCTCCCTCTGTCAGAAGCCAATGCTCTACCTTTGAGCATTCCATTCACTAGACTCATTTTGTGTCAAAATGGGAAGAAACTATCAGGTTTTAACAGACAGTCTTAAAGAGCTCTTTAAAGGGACCATCACATATTGAATTCCTTCTTCCAAAAACTTACAGACCCAGGGTGGATGAGGGCAATGACCACATACTTAAGACTAATATCACACATAATACAATGCATTTTGGGGAAATGGTCATATTTTATATTGTAAGGCCATCATTTTTAACAACAGCAATGGCACAAAAACTGTCTTCTCTCTGATCACTCATAAGCTTTTAAAGCATTTTCTTCTTAAAAACAAAAAACAAAAACAAAACAAAACAAAAAAACCCTAAGGAGACAATGACCTTACTTGAGTCCTAGAATAGCTAAAAAGAGGATATTCCCCATTGTTAATAACCTGAAAGAGAGGGTGCCAGTGGGAGGGCCTTTTGAGATTTAAATTAACTACAACCAAAATATATAATTAGAGCTGTTCAGATGAAAGTTGACTCATGGAAACATGTGGAAGAAACAAGATAAATGAAACAAACAAGGTATCTACCAATGATTTTTGTCATTTTTGTCAGCCTTCAAACATTTCTCTCAAAGTGTGAAATATATTTTGGTAAAAAATTTTTTTAATGTTTCAAGAAGGAACTTTACTCTAAAGACAGTCTGTCCATCAATCTGGAGCAAAATTATGGAAAAATTGTTATTAGCAGTACAAGGAGCTGCCTTTGGTTTTTGAACCCAGATGGAATCTAGAAAGGCTAGTGCAGGTACCAGTTCTTTTCTCTCCATTGCCTTAGGCATACCACCTGGAAGATGGTTGTATGAAATGGAATCCTTAATTAAATAAAGCTCTTATACTAGAGCTCTAGGAAGGGCTTCTCTTACTTCCTTCGTTCATATACCTAACTTGTTTCACATTTTCTGAGCTGAACTCTATCAATGGGTTCTAGTGTTAGAGGGACATGGTGTAAGTCCCAAGAACCCAAGGAAATGACTACAAGTTTGGAGCTGGACCAGTCAGATCCATATGCTGGACACTAGCCTACCCTATCCTCTCCAGGCCTTCACAGTAGTTACTCTGAACAGAGGTATGCCTTCAGTGGCTCAAGTAAGTTTCCAAGTCTTGAGGGAGTTGGATCCATGAGCTATAATTGGCGCAGGCACTGATGATGGTGGGACACTATGGGGAGAAACAGATTGTGAGTGGTCAGCAGTTGAGTCACTAGAGGTGAGAACCAGTGTATTCTCCTGGGCTCCTGCCAAGGGTGTCAGCAAGTGACAGGTGTGGGCAGATTCAGTAACCCCATTAACACTCCTTGGGTAAGGACACTTTGATAGCATGGACTTATATTATAAAAGAATGGGAAACCCTGCATCATCTGATTTTAATATTGAAAAAGAGATGTGGTTAAATAGGACATGAAAATAACATCTGAGATTCATGATATTCCTATAAACAAAATATATAGAAGGCAATCTCTAAAAGTCATTTTAAAAAGACCTCTGTGGAGCCTACACTGTAAATACCCAATTGTACCAGATGTCAGCTTTCATGACTGTATCAATCTTCCTCCCTAAATAGATATTCTGAAAACCCACTGGGGACATATGCATTTCAATAAGTTCCAATGGGCTTCAAATACAAGCGTTCTTTATCTATAAAAGAATTACTATGAGAAAAGACTATTATCATTATAAAAATACTATTCCCCAAGGGAGGACTAGAGCTTTTCTTTGTAATTAAACTTCCTTTTAAAACAAAACAAAGAACATTTTTAGAAAGAGCTTCTAAATCTTGAGAACACTCTGCTTCCTTCTAAAAGCCATGTTAGATGTAAAGGGATCCTTCTATGTCTGATTATGTTCAGAAGCTATCTGGAACTGGTTTGTTTATTTTGTTTTAAGAAAGGAGTATGTAACAGCTGCATTTATCTTCTGAAAAAGCAGACATGGTTAAAAGCCATCTACAATATGCTACTTTCTTATTTTGGTTGAGCACTGAAAGCCTATTTCTAAAAATAAACAGAAAATAATTACAAATAAACAAGATTTTATAGCAGGAATCAACTCTATCTTTAAGAATAACAACCAGAGACACTGGGGACAGTATGTGCTATGGTGAGTGCTATGAAGTGTAAACCTGGCGATTCACAGACCTGTATGCTTGGGGCTAATAATACATTATATGTCAATAAAAAATTAAATTAAAAAAAAGGAATAACAATGGTTACAATGGTTACAAAGAGAGAACAATGGTTACAAAGGTAGAACTAATTTATAGCAAGGCACTTTCACGCAAAGTAAATTTTTTTTTTAAGATTTTTATTTATTTATCTGACAGACAGAGATCACAAGTAGGCAGAGAGGCAGGCAGAGAGAGAGGAGGAAGTAGGCTCCCTGCCGAGCAAAGAGTCCGATGAGGGGGTGCCTGGGTGGCTCAGTGGGTTAAGCCTCGGCCTTCGACTCAGGTCATGATCTCAGGGTCCTGGGATCAGCCCCGCATTGGGCTCTCTGCTCAGCAGGGAGTCTGCTCCCCGCTCCCTCTCTCTGCCTGCCTCTCTGCCTACTTGTAATCTTTCTCTCTGTTAAATTAAAAATAAAAAAAAAAAAAAAGAGTCCGATGTGGGGCTTGATCCCAGGACCCTAAGATCATGACCCGTCATACAAAGTAAATTTTGCATGAAATTTTCAAGAAGTTGTGTCTTTCTTTACATCATACACTTACTTGTATATGTAATCACAAGGTGACATTTGTTCTCTGGGACATAATATTCTAGAACCTTCTGACCCAGGTAGGAGATGTCTATATGGCATAATTGGCCTAAGCAGCATGGAAAGATGGAGATCCATATATGGCAATGATAATGAGGAGACTGGAGAAATACAGGCAAGTAAGAAAGTATAAATTTAGGAGTAAATGAAAGTAGACCTAGAAAATGGAGTTTTGATCAGTAGGTTATCCAAGCACTGAAAAGTCCATTAAACTTCCAGAATCTAGGACTTGCACCAGCAGAATCCTCAAATTAATCCTGGAATGTTCTGGCTCAGAGCAAAGCCTTAGGTTAGTTAATACTTTGCAAAAAGTTTTTGAGCAGTTGGCTCCCTTTCTTGAAATGAAGTTTTAGTTAGAAACTCTGTATGCCAAAGAGTTAAAGCAAAGCAGCTTTGCCCGGAGTGGGTGCAGTTACGATGAGCAGCCTCCCCTTTGGCTATATGGGACACTGGGACTGAGGGAAGCATAATGCCAATGACCTCGTTCGAGGAAAGTGCTTTCTGACTTAATGAAGTTCTAAGCCCCAAGTTTATACAATGACCCCTTAGCCATTTTCCCTGATCTCACTGTTTTCCATAACATTACACTGGGGCAAAAGCAGCCCCAATTTCAGAGAGAACATAGAGATTCTGGATCTGAAGTTTGCATTGTGATGTCAAGCACAGTGTTTAAGCTTCTTTATCTATAAAACAGCAACAACAACAACAACAACAACAACAACAAAACACACCACAAAAAACACAAAACAAAAAAAACAAACTTATTCACTTAATGAAGAGTAATTAAGACACGTAACAGATAACAATGGTAAATTTTATTCAAGCCCTAGGATCCTGAAAAGAGTGATGGTTTAGAAATCTCACCTTCTACCCATTTTGTTTTGGGGAAATATCTTACTGTATGGAAGCATCCTTACCCATAAGACTTAGGTAAGCTCCAAGGATGCCCCATGTTTACCTATGACAAAGTCAGACACAGACTGTCCAATTTTTTTTTTCCTCATAAATGATTAGCTGAACTGTTTGGTCAACACTGATCAAACAAAATGTTTATTAACCAAACTTTGGTTAAGATTCCCTCCTTCCCTGAGGTCCCTAAACATTGGTCCACCTTTAGGTTGAGCCAGCACACAAGCTTTCTTTAACAACCACTCCCAAGAATATCCACTTCGGGATAACACATTCCCTTGATGTCCTGTCTGATGAGGCTGCCTCCAGTCATTCATCTCATTCATCCCATTTCCCACACCTGCTTCTTTATAGACTTGTTCCCTCCTTCCTGTAAAAGGAAATCATTTTCCTGCTTAACCTTGGGATGCTTGCAGAGCTCCTGGTCTGAGGATTCTCCCTCTTGTTACGGCCCTCCTCTCCCTAAAGTCTCTCCTTACCTAAATCAGCGTTTGCATTTCATTTGACACAGAAAAAAATTGCTAAGGAATTAAATAGGTAGCAAAATGTCCAGGCAAGACACCTGTCCATTAGTTGTTGAGGGGATAGGAAAATCCAGGCGAAAAAACAACACATTTTTACCACTGGGACATGAAGAGTCAGAAAGTTCTCAGGAATACTATCTATGATATCTAGATTTCTAAAAGTAGGCCTACTAGGGTCACAATTGACATGAATCATTGGTTATCAACAACACTTAAAAGTGATTTCAAAGCAAAGTGCTTTGCAAACTATAAAGCATTATATAAATGTCTATTGAAACTGCACAGGTCACAAAGTGTTTTCCTAGGACAAGGCATTTTAAAGTGTGTTTCTTTCATCTTCAATGACCCCCGACTCCAAGCCAAGACCACATAAAGTCTCCAAAACAGCCAACAAGGGAGGCTGCTAGTAACATCCTCACCACACTCTGAACAGAGCCATTATTTCAACTATTTGATATATAAAGCTTCTGAGTAAAATTTCACTTAAAGAAAAGATCCAACTACTTAAAAAAAAAAAAGAAAGAAAAAGAAAAGAAAAAAATGTTTGAAAAGTATTACCCTAAGGCTTTTATCAATCAGCTAAATGACAATAATTTTAATCTATCTCTACCTAATCAGATATGTTATTGGAGAATTAATGCACTGGTCATGATATAAGTACAACATCAAGTCAAATACTAGTTGTTAAGGATTAGTCTACTTATCAATATCAATACAAATCATTCCTTAAAATGATACCTATCAAGGCAAGATTTACAAAAGAGAAAATCATTTGATAACAAATCATAGACCTGATATCATTCTTTGGTTTAGCTGGAGAACTAACATTCATGAGAGCCCCAAATAAGTTCATCCTGATTTCTTGCCATCACAAATCTTACAGGTATCATCAAGCATGTGCCTGCTGTTAGTTACTAGCTTCGTAACTCCTGCTGTGGCATGCAGGTTCTTCCATTTACTCATAAATTTCTTTTTTTTAACAGACATGGAAGATACAGGAGCGATGGGTCAGGCAGGGTCCCTGCCTTCAGGGACCTTGTCATCTAGAGAAGAGCAGTGCTCAAACTTTATGGTATAGTAGAATCACCTGGAGGGCTTGTTAAAAGTTAAGGTGCTGGGACCCACTCTCAGAGTGTTTGATTCAGTAGGTTTAGGACTGGGCTCAAGAATTTGCTTTTCTTAGGAGTTTCTAGTTGAGGCTGATACTGCTGGTCTGAGAGCCATTCCTTAGGAACCAATAGTCTAGTGGTTACTAGAGATGCAATGCTCTTAGGAACTTGCAGACTGCATCTTTGTTAGAATGAGACAGAGAACTTCTACTCTTTGGAATGAGTTTCCAATGTGCTGTTGAGCCTTGTGCATAATCATAAAGACTAATTGCAGAGAGACTGAGTGGGCATCCCTGATAAACTCTAGATTACCTTTGATAACAAAAAAATGGCTGGCAAATGAAAATCAATCAAAGTGCTCTGTTTTGATATAAAAGACATTAAAATTGAACTTGCAAGGTTGGAGTTGTTTTGTGTTAAAATCATGTGCTTGTCAAAGTGCTAAGCTACTATGGTAATGACTTTTACAAATATAGTTTAACAAAAACAAGCATTTCCCCATTTATAGTACAGAAAAGCAGAGTTTGTGTCATTTATTTCAGAAACCAAGAAATATGTTCTGATTATTGGTAGAATAATAAAATAGATCTTTTTCATAAGGATAATTTAAATCATGTGTTTCAAAAAATTTAAGACCTATTCCTTTCTTATTCCCACCTTAGCATTTTTATTTTGGTTGCAGGAGAGGGGAGACAGAGGGAAAATTCTGAGATAAAGAAGGAAGCTTGTTGTTTCATTGAAAATACCATCATAAGGGGCGCCTGGGTGGCTCAGTGGGTTAAGCCTCTGCCTTCGGCTCAGGTCATGATCTCAGGGTACTGGGATTGAGCCCTGCATCAGGCTCTCTACTCAGTGGAGAGCCTGCTTCCCTCTCTCTCTCTGTCTGCCTCTCTGCCTACTTGTGATCTCTGTCAAATAAATAAATAAAATATTAAAAAAAGAAAAAGAAAAAGAAAATACCATCATAATATCTCTGAAGCCAGTGTGAAATATGACAGGTTTAAATGACTCTGATTCTGGACTTTGACAAATGTGATAAAATTGAAGCAAAATTCAAAAACTAAGAGAATGCATGTTGTTTCTAAGCAATAGGATGTCATCCTTTTTAAATGATGAATTCTTCACAACTAATAAGAACTTTAATTAAAGGACCAGGAATTCTACCTACTTTGTACTAATACAAGTATTTATGTGACCTTCGATTCTTTAGGGAATAAAGCACGGTCTGATAAATATGTAAATAAATTTAAAACCATTAAAAAGAAAGGCTGCTAACATCAACTCATATTCAAAGCTATTTCAGTGTTTTATTGAATCCAAACAAAAGTGAATAGCTTCAAAACACTGATAACAGAGGCACCTCCAGTGATGTTTCTATTGCTGAAGATGAGAGATAAACCCATTAGGAAGTTGGGAGATTTCTTCTCTAAAATATCTCATCCAAAAGGTAATCCCCCAAATAAAGGAGTTTGAATGATGTTTCTCAATCCCAACTACACACCACGATTACCTGGAAAATGTTCAAGCCATTAACATCATTAGTCTGGAGCCTTCCCCAGACTAATGAAATCAAAGTCTCTGTGTATGAAACCATCAAAATTTGTTACAAGCTTTCTAGTTGTTACAAATGTGCTGCCAAGGTTAAGAAACATTAGTGGAGAGGCAAGAATGGTCTTTGTACCTCCTTTGTAATGTGTCCTTTTCAGGTTATTCTGTCATATCTTGGTTAAAGTTAGCTTCTAGTCATCACTTCCAGCATTGCCAAATGAATTATTAACTTCTTTGCACCTTTTTTTTTTTTTTTTTAGTTCCATAAGCAGACTTTCTAGAGTTTGTAAGAACCAGAAAAGCTAAAGGATGCCACTTGCTCAATGTCACTTGGAATCATCACTATTTTCAAACCAGAGGACACCGAGGGACATTTCAGCTCTATCACCCCACCTATATCCCACTGAGGCATAAGGGAAGATGGAAATGATGTTGTACAGAAGTGAATGAAACCGTAAACTAGAGCTGCTCAAGATGGAGTGTAATGATCAGACTGCCCGGCTTTAGCTTTCAGCTGGGAATAGAATGGCTGTAAGCAAGGGTACACAGTGATTGCTTTCCAAGGTAGCCCCAAAGCAGCAAATGGGCATTGAAATGTGATTCGACAGAGGACAAAACTCCAAACACCAGTTCAGAGCCCAAGGAAATAACACACAATCGGAAGCAAAGAGCTTATTCCTAATTTTTCCCCTTAAACAGAACTATCTTAAACTGGTAAAAAACAAAACAAAACAAAACATGTATATTTGCTTACATGTATCCAAATAAGGATAGAGTCACAGGAGTACTCCACAGCCACTGCATAAGCAACAGCATGAATTTGTTGCATATCTCTCAAGCTTTTCCAGTATATCCATACATTAATATACTATATATTAATTATATATGTTGGAGGTCATGCAACACAAGTTAATGCAGAGCCTGCTTTGTTATTCAACCTGTAACATAGTCATCTTTTCATGTCAATAACAATAGCTCTAAATCACCGTTTTCAAAGCTATCATATATTTAATTGTGTGGATGAATTATTCTTTTGTTATGCAATTCCTCCTCACTGGATGTTTAAAGAGTTTCACATCCTTTACATGTAAATCATGTGCACTTGTCATATTTTCCCTGGATAAATGTCTGGCTATAGAGTCACTGCAATTTAAAGAGTGCACACATTTAATTTTGCTAGCAGGGGGCTGCTGGTATGTTACAGTGTGTCAAAAGCTAAAACTAGAGGCAGATTGCCGAGGTTCAAATCCTGTCTCTGTTGCTTACTAAGTGAACAATTTAGCAAGCTGGAATTTAATTTCCTCTTTTTGTGCAATAGTGGTAATAACATTGCCCACATAATGATTATGAGGCCTAAAGGGGGAAAAAAAAGTAATGTATTGAGCAAAGAGTACAATCAAAGCAAGAGTTCTATGCATGTTAAAGTCTTATTTACCTTTGCCAGATGGTTCTTAAGAAGTTTTGTACAAATTTAGACACTTTTGCCAATTTCTGGCATCAACACACTTTTCAACCTTTGGCTCATGCGAGAGAAAACTCATCGCACAAGGCTGTTTTCATTTGAATTTCTTTATTAGTGAAGCTGTGAAAGGACTCCAATCTAAAATAGAACCACAGGTAATGAAATGGAGAATCTCCCGTATGTGCCTCAGAAAAACGGACCCTAAGAAGTGAGGCACTGATTCCCATTAAATGTCTGAATTATAGAAGACAGAAGGTAATCTCCCGACCAATGAACATCTACCAAGAATCTCTCCCCATCCTCAAGCCAATGAGTTTACTTCTTGGACTCTGGCTGGACTTCTTTTGCACTCCTTTTCCATAAATATAGTCCATCCAAATCCCCAAAGGACTTGCCTGAAGCTTACTACACAGCATGCATTTCCCAAACTGTAATTCCTCTGCTATTTCCTAATAAACTCAATTTCTAATCATTTGTGCTTGCCTCAGGTTACCTCTTTATTTAGGCTGACAAAGCTGATCAGTTCTTCTTATCTACTGGGTATTTTTTTTTTTAATGCTCATAATTAGTAATCGAATTTCCTTCCTTCTTGCCTCTGTTATGAAATTATTACACTCTATTTCAAGGACTGGCAAACTGCAGTTTATGGTCCAAATCTCCCCTGCTGTTCATTTTTATAAATGGTACTTTATTGGAAAACAGTCACATCTATTCATTACATATTGGCTACAACTTTCATGCTACAGTGACGGAGTCAAACGGTCCCTCCAAAAACTGTATGGCTCACAAAACCTAAAATACCTAGTCCTGAACTCTTTACAAACACACACAAATGTGTTGACCCTATTCTATGGTAATTTTTCCTGTCCATCACGCCTTCCTTTCTGGACTATACATTTGACCATAAACACAGGGATAGTACTTGGATCACTGCAAGCCCTTTACCTAGCACAGTCCTTGGCAGAACTGGCATCCACTGAACATTTCGTTGTCATTTGTTTCACTCAAAATCATAAAATTTAGAATATTCAAGTGATTGAAAAACTTCAGAAGTTTTCATTCTGAATGAAGTCTTCTCTTCCTTTTACTGGCAAAAAAATTTGCTCATCCCTCAAAGGCCACAGTCAAAAACATATCTTTTCAGAGTATTCTTTAAATCTGCTTCCTTTACAAGCAGTTTCCTCCCCTGTATATCACAAGACTCTGGAAAAATCAACATTATGAAATTATAGATTGTAATTGACAGTGATTCTATCCTGCTTAAGAGTGTGTGTGTGTGTGTGTGTGTGTGTGTGTGTGTATATATATATATATATATATATATGATCAGATACTTTACTTTGTATTTTTTATATAGCCCTAGCATCTAGCAAATAGTGGCCTTGTATTAAATATTCATTAAATGAATGAATGAAGAATATGCTCATTGTTAGTCTTCGCCTGGGTCATTTAACTTTCCTCTGTATTAACTTAACAACCAATCATAATATTTCCGTATCAACTCTCAAGGTTAAGAGCTCCATCCGTCCACCCTGCGGTCCGGTGCTTAATTGAGGAGACTGCTCGGGGATGACAAGGACTCATTCCCTTCTCACTGCAGGCAACATTTCGCTCTAAACACCAGTGAACATTGCCTTGACTGAATCTAGAATTCCTTCTGAACAAGGTGTCTGCTGCTAAAGAGAAAAGCAATGAACCCAGTAATTCCACCAGTCTGATTCTTTGCATTGTTTACAGGAGCAAAGGAAGAATATGATTAAGAAATTGGATTATTGTATTTCCTCAGCCCATTCACTTCAATATTTAATCAGGACCTGATTTGGAACAAGCCATGTACTAAATCCTGGAATGTATCTACCACCTTTAAAAATTCATTCTTCCAGAGTGGACAAACCAGTCTTGTAAATAGACTTTTTTTTTTTTTCCTCCCCTGCACCCCCCAGTGATGCCTCTGAAAGAGTGCTCCCTTTTGGGAGGGGGGAGGAGTCAAACAAAAAAAGCTATCTAGGCATTGTATGGCAATCAACTACACAATTACCCCAAGGCCACATAGCAAACTGGTCTCTGGGGACAATCCTCTCATCTGTGGAAGGGAACTTCTGTGAGACAAACTCATTGACTCCAAAATCTGTATGAGTTTATGACTGAAAATGGATTCCTCAAATTGAAGTTTGTGTGGTCCCTCCAAACTCTTACTTTATTCTGTTTTATAGATCGTGAACGATTTCAGCTTTTAAACAACTACCTCATAATTGTCCTAATGAGAATAAATTTGCAATTATACAAATTAGTGTGTTATTATATTTCTGGTGTTTCTAGTCTTCTGATTATCTTTTTTTTTTTTAATTCAAAATATATCTTTTTTTTTTCCATAATTCCCTAAATAATGTTACCATTTGTTAAGTGGTAATGATGAAATCCTTAGCATTCAGATCCCTCACAGGGTTTCTCCCTAAGAAAAATACCTTCAGAAGAGTCATGAATGCACTTGGCTAAATAAAAAGCAAAGGCCATTTAGCTGAATGGGTCAGGGTCAGTGTTTGGCTGGTAAAATTGATAGAACAATATTATGCTTGATCTATCAGTCTATTTCATGTTTGGCTGCTGCACGCCCCTAGTCTTGGAGAGAATTAGAAAAATCAAACCTTGAAACACCAGAGACATGATGTTTATCATAGATCTTTCAGTGTTGAAGCTTACAAACCTACTAGTTTTGGACTATTATAACTCTAGACATAACAAACATGTGAATATTCCAAGAATTCGACACTTCACCAAGAAAGATATACAGATGGCAAATAAGCCCATGAAAGATGCTTAAGATCATTCATTATTAAAGACTTGCAAACTGAATCAAACACCCAACTTGATTTGGAGCTGTAGAAGATAAGGTATGGACTTAGCTCTTAATAGTCAAAATACCCAATACTGTCTAGGAAATCTTGTTTTGGAAAATTGCATGCAAAGTTAAAGACAGAAATGACCTTGATGGTCTTTATTTTCTTCTGAACTATACACCATCCGCAAACTAAACAAGAAGTAATAAGAGAACTTAGTGCTCGACAAGCTTTCTGGCCAACAAAAGGTGTAGCACACTGTGAAAGAGCTCTTTGAATTGCTGTTTGAATTCTAGTCCCATCACTTACTAGTACGTGACCGGGGCTAGTTTTTCCTCATTTAAAAAATGGGAATAATGACATTCATCTCATAGGGTTCTTATAAGATTATATGAGGTCTTCTATGCAACATGTGTTGCCTAGTGCCTAGCAGATCGTGATAATCATGGATAATTATTACCCATGCTGGTACACCATCCACATGAGCTAGATCTCCATTCCTCCCTGACATTGCTAACTCACGTCCTGGGCCTATCCCCAAAGAATACAAGGACAAGTGATGAAGTGATGAACAAAACTTCCATTATCTGATGTCTGATGTTTCAATGCAGCCGTGGGAAAGGTAAAATTGATTCTAATTCAGGCAATCTGCGGGGTGAAAGAGTCTTCCTGGGGACATCCTGTGGGATGGGGAGAGAAGAGGGAAAGTAGAGTTTTGCTAGATTGGCCTTATTCTGGTGTGGAAATTTCTTGGAGGGACTAACACTATGTAACTTCAGAGGCTTTGTAGATAAAGGAGTATCAGAAGTGAAGAGAAAAATCAGGAAACAGAAGCTGAGTGTAGTTAGAAAAGCACTCTGACCACCAAGAGGTTCTTAATTTAGCTAAGATGAGGTCACCTGAATTTATTATCAAAATCATATAATTTTTCTGTGTCTCTGTGTCCTCTTTTCAACAGAGCAGATGTTAATTTCCTGTCTCCCTTTCATAAAAGGCTTTATTTAAACGATCCTTGAAAAAATGCATTTGTCTATAGAGGTCTTATAAGTCAGGAGTTCTAAATTTCATTACAGACTATACGTATTTTAAGTGCATCATCCACTCAGCTACAATCAACACATTGTTTGCTGCTTTTCCTTTGGCTACTGTGCTCTTCCCCTACTCTTGCCACTAGAATCAGATTTGAACTTCAAGATCCCCCAAAAATGCCATTTTCCATTTTCCATTTCCATATAGTCAGAAAAAATTAATTACAAATTATGATGTTCTTTTTCATGTCTGTCTACTTAGTTGGAAATACTATTAGTATAATGTAAATATTTGTCGACAAGTCTAGATGCCTACTTAAATTTAGCTCTAGTAGCCAGCTTATAGTACGTTCTCAAGAAACATAAACAAAAACAAAACAAAAACCTTCATCAGAAAATGATGCTATCCCATATTTAGAACATCGCACTCAATAATTACTTTTCAAAAATTAGAGATAATTTTCTCCAACTGTAATCTAAACCTCTCCTATTATTTCTGGAGTATGTCCTCTGATTTTCTTTTTTTTTTCTTGTAAAAGCATAATTTAGAATAAAATAATTTTATTAAATTTCCTCCTGCTAATAAAGGTGAGAGAAAGAATATATCCACATAAAGAAAAACAAAAAGAAAAGAAGTATTCCCTTGTTGTAACTACTGAGATACAAGTACCAGTCCTATGTTAGTGGAGATCTTTCCAGGACCCCTCCTTCTTCCCCCAACACGGACATACAAAGCAAGTACAACTTAATCAGTTTCACAGCCATCAATAGCTTCATACACACACCGTCTAATAAAATACCTCTTTGTAGTTTGGGTGTCTGAGATCTGTCTACTGATTCAACAAGTTTCTGCGATCCATTAACTCCACGGGAGACCCTCCTGTCAAGAAAGAGTTGCTGCACTCCCGTCTCCTCAGCGTAGCTCTTCACAGCAAAATCATCAGCTACATTCTGATGGCAGAATCTTTATTACTATTGATTATATAAAAAGTAGATAAAGCCCAGCGGGTGTTTCACTTTTTTAGGGGGAATGTGCAGCATTGAAGGCATAAAAGAAATATCTTCTTGCAGAAGATATTCGGCACATTTTCCATTTTCCATTTCCATACAGTCAGGAAAAATTAATTACGTGTCATGATCAAGTAGGCAGGACAAGGCAGCCTCATTAGGAAGGAAATGGACAATTCAAGGAGCACACTGGGGGCCAGTTTGCGTGGAGCGGTGCACGCATGTGCTCAAGAGATCTCGCCGCACACTCACGAGGAGGGCTGATCTGCCTCCTTCCCCGACAACTGAACACCATGGCTGAAGGAAGTTAATCAATTTGGAAAGGTCTCATCAGCATGAAGTGATGAAACTGCAAATTCAAATCCAGGTTTCTCCAGTTCCACATCCCATGTTCTATAAACAACCATTACACACAGTTGCCACAAGAAGGTCATACCTGGGGCTCTGAGCAGTATCTCCAACAGGTCATTATGGAAATAGATAAACACAAATCTTTAGAAAGATGGCATTTTACTAACAGCCCAGCCTTTTGAATGAAAGATTTAGCAAGAAAAGGAAGTGTGTTTTTCATTTTTTTTTTTTAAAGATTTCATTTATTTATTTGACAGAGAGAAATCACAAGTAGACGGAGAGGAAGGCAGAGAGAGAGAGAGAGGGAAGCAGGCTCTCTGCCGAGCAGAGAGCCCGATGCGGGACTCGATCCCAGGACCCTGAGACCATGACCTGAGCCGAAGGCAGTGGCCCAACCCACTGAGCCACTATAAAGGCCAGTGCAAAATACTTTGCATGTGTTATCCCATTATTTCTCATAGATTCCCAGAAAGTAGTTAGTACTGTGTGGGGAACAGCTTCCATCTGCCCAGACATATCCACTATTCATCCTTATCTACCCTTATCTGTGAATTTGTGTGGACTGAGTCCCCTTGTCCTGTGGCTTTCAGTGGAGCTCAACCAATGGGGAAAACTAGCATCGGCGGAGCAAGGAGGAAAAGGTCTAGGTATGTAGGTATATTCCTGGCTCCCTTCCTGCAGGAGTCACAGCTGGCTGAGTCCAGGGACAGTTAGATTAGTTCTCTTCACGTAGTTCTTGGCAATTCAGGTTTGGGTTACAATTACATAACTCACTGTCTCCAGGTCCGCAGATCCTAAAAAAGAGGGTTGAGGTCACTAGCCCTTGTGGATTCCCTGTTGACTGTCCACAGCTCTGTGAATAGTTGTTGACAGTAACAACTGCATTGTTATCCTCCTTTACAGATAAGGAACAGATACTCAGAGAGATAAGATGACTTTTCCAAAGTCACAAAGATAGCAATACGTTAGAACGCAGATTTAAGGCCAGGCTTAGATCAAATCGCAGCCCACAGCAGTTTGCTGTATGTGCTCACTCTTTCCAGCATATAAAATCCAAATTTCAATCCCTGTTTTCTTTCAAGTCCTTGATGCCTGATGGCCCACAGAGCAATGAAAGAAATTTAACTCCTGGATCAGTGGGAGGCATTAGTAATATCTTCAGCCACCACAGGAGAAAGTATAATTTTATGAACCCAGGTCTAGTTAACTTGGGAAAAAATGCCATAAAAGTCATCTACAAATGTACACAGGGTAATTCACCTCTAAAATGCACCCATCTGTGCCACTAAATATTTTCAAATATGAGGGAGACTATTTCAAGAAATTTCCATGACTTCACATTCTAATACCAAACTAATGGATGTCCAGAGAGCCATCAGGACTCAAAAATAGGTAATTCTGCACTAAATTAGAGAGAAGTGGTCAAAGTCAAAGGATAACTCTACGAATGGGCAATCTCTAAAACCTTACTTCATCTGGAGGTTGCTGGTCTCCCTTCAAGAAAGGGGGGTGGGGTGCAATTCAGATAGCAATAAACCAACCCCATTAGTCCACCAGGAAACTAAGGTCATAAGGTTAGGGATGTCTTGCATTTTCATATCCAAGATTCATTCTGTCTTTGAAGAATAAGGTTTTCCATGTCTGTTCATACCTGCCTCTCCACCTTAATCTTTCACCACCAGTTCCATTTTATGCTCTAGGTGAATCAAGCTGCTTGTAGCTCTGCAAATCCATATTTCTTAGTAACTGTGCCCCTTTCTCATGCTGCTTCAACTGCCTGGGGTTCTCTCCCCACTCCAGGCTATCTTATAAACTCCAGCACCCTTAAAGAGCCTGATGAAACTGTCATCTCCCCAACAGCACTATTAAATTACACCAAACTGGGAGCTACCAGAGCACATTGCACATTCCTGCAGACATCTCTCATCTGAGTTGGATACTCCTTGGGTAGCTTTTTTTTCCCCCACCTTTGCCTTCCTAGAACATAGTACACGGCTCACACTGTTGACTCAATAAATGTGTACAGAATAAATTTATGAATGAAAGATTAAAAGCTTGAAGCAGAGAGCAGGGAGGTTTCACGACTTAACTGAAGGAGAAACTATGAGTAATGTCCAATATTAAGTACAATGTTGAATCTATATAGGATTTGGCATAAATAGAGAATGAATTTCTAGGAAGCAAGTAATACAGGATTGTCCGAAGCTAGGAAAAGCATTATGTTTAACTACTCACCATCACGACCAAATTAATTTACTGGAAGTGGTATCTTGTGGCATAGTATTTCTCTTCTTTTACTAACACCATGCCTCGCACCATGATATCCCTTAAGCCTGTATTCAAGGCCTCCTTTTTCCCCTGTACTGGGCTGAATGGTGGCCCCAAAGAGATCAGATCCTAATCCCTGAAATTTACAGATGTTACTTCATTTGGAAAAAGCTGTCCTTGCAGATGTGCTTAAGAATCTTGAGATGAGATCATTCTGGATTAACCACATGGGCCCTAAATGCCACAACAGGTGTCCTTATGAGAGAGGGACAGAGGAAGATTTGACAGCACATAGAAGAGGAGGAAGGAATGTGATTATGGGAGTAGAGTTTAGGATAATCTGATCACAAATTGAGAAATGCCAGAAGCCACTAGAAGAGGGAAGAGGCAAAGAATAGGTTGTCCCCTAAAGCCTGTGGACATAGAGCAGCACTATTAACACACTGTTTTTAGTTCAAACTGACTTTAGAGTTCAGGCTTCCACAACTACAAGAATACATTTCTGCTATTGTAAGCCACTAAGTGGCTTACAGAATAAATTTCTGTAATAAATTTATAATAAATTTATAATAAATCGTAAAATAAATTTACAGAATAAACTTCTGCTCTTGAGCAACTTAGAGCAGCCACAGGAAACGAGTACTCTCAGAAAGCTAACTTTTGCCTTGACTTCAAAACTGAATCATGGGGCGCCTGGGTGGCTCAGGTGGTTAAGCAGCTGCCTTCGGCTCAGGTCATGATCTCAGGGTCCTGGGATCGAGCCCCACATTGGACTCCCTGCTCAGTGGAGAGCCTGCTTCTCCCTTTCCCTCTGCCTGCTGCTCTGCCTACTTGTACTCTCTATCTCTGTGTCAAATAAATAAAATCTTAAAAAAAAAAAAAAAACCTGAACCATAATTCTATAGCACTTATTGTATATCAGGCACTGTCCTGGATGTTGGGGATGGGAGAGGAAACAAACTTTTCGATAAAGCTTCCCTAGTCCATCTTCCTTTACCAGGTATAATTTTTACATCTCATTCTGTACAACCCTTGGCCTTGTACTTAATTTCATTATGGTCCTTATGACTAGAAATATATTAAATTTGTTTTCATATCTATCATTCTTTGAGAAGACCAATTTTTCATTAATTCTCTTTCCCGAGGACACATTATGCAGGGTCTGGTTGAAACCATGTGCTTGGAAAAATACCTGGTGAATTAAAATTAAATTGAATTATAATGTTTCAATCATACCTTTTCAAAATAATAAAAGGCAAATTAAAAATGAATATTTTTGAATGAATACTTTCATTTTTCTGGAAGAAGCAATATTAATAACATTCTAGTAAACAGACATTCAGAACTATGCACCAGAGAACTGACGTTATTGACAAAAAGGAAATAAGCCATTATCATCTTAAGATGTATGCAGTCATGGGAGCCTGGGGGGCTCTATGTGTTAAAGCCTGTGCCTTTGGCTCAGGTCATGATCCCAGGGTCCTGGGATTGAGCCCTGCATTTGGCTCTCTGCTCAGCAGGGAGCCTGCTTCCCTTCCTCTCTCCCTGCCTGCCTCTCTGCCTACTTGTGATCTCTGTCTGTCAAATAAATACATAAAATATTCAAAAAAAATTTTTTTAAATTTAAAACATTAAAAAAATTAAAGATGTATGCAGTCGTACAATGGCACGATATGCTTTCAGTTGTATTGGGACTACTTTCCCATTGTAAGGGGGCATTCCAAAGGTCTGGGGGGAAAAAAAAAGAATATAAAGGACTGTACCTGAAGAATTTTCTAAAATTTTCTATTAGAAGGTGTGATTGGTAGAATGGCATGGTTACACACTTAATGACTAGCCTATGAGCACCTCAGCCAGGATTCAAAAATGGGTGAGAAGTGTGGTTCCCTAGTCTGGGAAGAGAATAATGAAGTAGGGTACAAAAAGGCGGCAACCATCATTTTATTTGATTCTGTTAGACTTTGTATTAAAAGTGTAATAACCAATTCTAATAGGGCGGCTCTGGTGCCCAGGAGATAAATTTTATCTCCTGCGAGCCCTAGAGACCTAACTCCTACACCACTGCCAAGCACTTCTTGGGGGAGAATCTTTGCACGATTCCTCCCAGCATCTTTGTAGAATGTACCTTTCTGTGTCCTTCAGGCAAGTCATAGTCCCAGAATTTCTACTCACCATGAACCTAGGAATCGCAAGCTTATTAGAGACAGGGCTAGGGAACTCCACTTCCTGTTCCTCCATCAAGAACCTATTTACACAGATTATATGTTTATTGGGATGGCATTTATCTTGAAACTTCAGTCACAGTAAGCATACTCTTTTTAACTCTGTTCATACGGGGTGACATTCAGAAAGGCTGATAAAGATATATGAGGTTCCTTGACCTAAATATATCAGAGATGCTTAAGTCCTTCCCTTATTCCATAGCATTCCTAAAAGCAGCTTCTTGGTCTTCTTCTTCAAATGATGGGTTCTTATCAGTTCAGAGCTTCTGGAGGAGTACAACATGAGGCACACCGTTCCTCATCTAGCGAAAGTGGACCATGGACACCTGCTCCCTCCCCTCGCCCTACTCTTCCTATTCTAATATTAAGCATTGCTTACGGATATTTTTTGGCTTTGCAAAAACTCACAAAATCTTCTAAGACAGAATACCAGAATACCTATTATCACTCATTGCTCGCACTCTCTCTCTTTCTCTCTCTCTTTTTCTCTTTTTCATCCTAAGTTGAGAAAACCATTTAAGCTTTTTATGGCTTTCCAAATTAAAACCTGGTCTTTCTCACCCAATAAATGCTTCCTCCTTGCACGCATCCTTTTCAGGATAAAGGCACCATAAATCTGGAATTAAACAAATAAAGCCATCTTCCACGTGATGACTCAAAGACTGAGAAAAGCAAGATTCTGAGTCAGAGGAAGGATTTTAGCATTTTGTGGACAGATTTTTCTGTTTTGTTATTCAGCCTTGTGTAGGATTTAATGATCTGAATCGACTCTTTGTAAAACCCACGGATCCATCTACGCAAAGCAAAAATAAACAGACTTGTTAGAAAAGATCACAGCAATAGAAAGAACAGAGCACATGCGTGTCTGCCCCAGCATCCCTGCAATTTCATGATGGAACATCTCCTGAGATTTTTTAAATTCAGAGAGGGCATGATTACCCGACATGATCCCTTGAAACTGACCACAAATGGCAAGTACTATTCCCTTAATTATGATGCGTCACTAATTTTCTTGCCAATATGCCTGGGCATTGAATAAATATTTTACTTATTAAAGTAAACAAAGAAGGTTTGTTCCCTTTAATAGCTCAGAATGTGGTGGTAGGGTTGGCACTATTGTCAACATTTTGATTGTCCTTTTCTACAAACAGGTTTTTGGTTTTTTTTTTTTTTTTTTTTTTTTTAATCATACCTGGTCCTAGTGAGTTGCTCATTATTCTACGTGTTTATTCAGTCATTTACAAATCGTTTTGTGAACACTTGCGGTAGGCCAGGCACTGCTTTAGGCACTAGGAGAACATCAACAAAAAAGCAAATATCTGGCCTTCATGGAGCTTATATTGCATTGAACGCAGCAAACAAGTGAATTGGCTACGTGGTGTAAAGGGGATAGTTTGTTTGTTTGTTTTTAAGAAAAGCAAAACTACTGTAAGAAAAAGAAAACTGTCAGAGTCACAGCTGCAGTATTAAATGGGGTAACCAAGTGTGTTTTACTGAGTGGGGAGGACTTGAGTTGAAGTTTGGGAGAAGCGAGATAATTAGCCAGGCACATCTAGGATACAGAATCCAGGCCAGGGAAGAGTAGAGGCAAAGCCCTTATAAAGGAAGGATTCCTAACAGGTTCAAGGACCGAGGCTAGTCTGAACTGAAGAAGGAGGGAGAAATGCAGAAGAAAAGGACATTTGGAAAATAAAGGTGGGCAGAAAATAAAGGTGCACAAAGGCTGTGCAGATATAACAAAGCAGAGCCACATCAAATTCATTAAACACAAATATTTACACATTAGTATCTGCACCTGTTATTTTATTTTTTTTCTTTTTCCTAAGGAGGATATGCTCTCCTTAACCTACTATTGGCAGAAGGAATAAAAAATATATCTGGGCTCCTAAATCTTACATCAAAAGCCTATATATACATCTTGCAAAACTTTCTCCTTATGACATCTATAATCCTGGGGCAGGGAAAATCATCTCAACACAAGGGAAAACAAGCACACTGCTTTGTTCACTTCTTAACTGGACTTTGATATGTTTTTCTTATTTTTTTTTTTAAGATTTTATTTATTTGACAGAGAGAGAGGGAGCACAAGCAGGGGGAGCGGCAGGCAGAGGGAGAGGGAGAAGCAGGCTTTCCGCTGAGCAGGGAGCCACATGCCTGGCTTGATCCCAGGACCTTGGGATTAGGGACCTGAGCCAAAGGCAGACACTTAACAACTGAGCCACCCACGCACCCTGACGTGGATTTTTAAACACGCATGTTCTGTTGTACATGTAGCACATGAGATTTCCAACATTAGATTAAAAGAGAATTGCCTCAGGTGGGTAAACTGAGCCCAGGAAACGAGGCCCAAGTCTAAAATCTCTTCAAATGAGAGAAAAGTAGTTTCTTTAAGAGGACCGGATGAGTGGTTGCTATGTGCCAGGTCCTAGTTACATGAGTTAACAGATTTATTCCCACCACAAGCCTATGAAAAGGATACTACCATCCCCCCATCCCCTGCCCGATGTTACAGTTACAAAAGCTGAGACACCAAAACGAAAATCAGGAAATTGTTCCAGGTGACACAATGAGTGAGCAGCAAATCCAGGATTCGGTCTCTGCCAGCCTCATTCCAGAGTCAGCACGGTCCTGGCTACCATGCTACGCCACATCGTTTAAAAAGCCAGAAAATTTGTAAGAATGTTAAGGGATTTCTAAAAGGTACACAATGAAGGAACAAGGGACATCCTTGCCCCAGAATAAAGCAGTGACTGCGGCCAGGGAAGGAACCAGGAATGGAAAGCTACCTGCACATGCAGAACAAAAGGTCCCATTCATTCCTTTCCCACCCCACGTTCAGGCCATCACATACTCTCAGAGGCAAAAAAAGTACATCAGCATCAGAGACCAGTTCTTTTCCAATCTGAGGAGGAGTAAGCAATCTCAAATTATGGAACCCTTGAAAAACAACAGCAGGAAAATGCTCAAACTCCATGCACAGAAACAAATACTATATGCAAGACCACAGAGTTAATGCAGTGAATGGAAGGTTTTTCAAGGGCTAAAACTGCATTTTCTAATAATTAAGAGGCTGATCATATCCATAAGACAAAAACTAGCTTCTATGGAATTTTTTTTTTTTTTTAAAGCAGATAGGGGTGGCACAGGGAATTTGGAATTAGAAGCAAGATTGCAGCAATTAGAAGTTCAGATCGCAGGGCTGGCTGGATGACAGATGGACAAGGCTGGTAAGCAAATCAAGGAGTTGAAGAAGGGAAAAACCTGCTTTCCAAGGTGCTGAGGATCAGAGAAAAATAGAGAGAGATGGAAAACGGACTCTGATGTCTCTCTTCACTACCCGCCTCACCCTTTTCATTGCCCTCATTCCCTGATTTAACCACTTTTTATAAGACACTTTTCTAGTCTTTTTTTTTTTTTTTTAAAGATTTTTGTTTGTTTTTGTTAGAAAGAGAGAGCAAGCACAGGCAGACAGAGTGGCAGGCAGAGGCAGAGGGAGCAGCAGGCTTCCTGCCAAGCAAGGAGCCTGATGTGGGACTCGATCCTGGGACACCACCTAACTTTTCTAGTCCAAACTTTTCTAGTTTTTTTACTTCCATTTGTGTGTGTGTGTGTGTGTGTGTGTGTGTGTGTGTGTGTTTTCATATGCACACACTTGCTTTATATACATAGAATCATATTGTGTCTATATATTTAAGGGAATTTTCTCTTCATCGATACATGACTAGAATTTTCAAATTCCAAATTTCACTGTATGTATTTCTGTTGTGATATTTTTTAAATAGCACTCATCAAAATACAAATCTAAAATACAGAATATATGGAAGCAAAGATTTTTGTATACATTTTCTCAATATAGGTTTTTTTTTAATGTATTCAAAATTTTTAGCAATTTGAACCAGAAAATTCTGTTCTGAATATGAGTTGCCAATCTGAAGAATAATGGCCACATGTTCAAACAGGGATTCACTTGTTTATCTCCAATTAGTCTTAAAAGGCTTAAAAAGATGTAAATGGCATGTGTGTCTTTATTCATCTATTTAAATTACATTATTGAGTATAGTGCCCGTGGCTCAACAGTAATAAATAAAAAATAATGATGCGTAGCCTTTTCCCTCTCAGCTTTCATTGTCTAGCAGAGGAAACAGATACTCCAGTGACTATCCTACAATTCTGAAGTGCATAAAAAGTTTGTACAAATTGCTATGGGAACCCAGAGGAGGAAATCCTAGTAGTGAAAAGAGATATTAAGGGCCTGACCAAAGAAAGGAGCATTGCATTTGCAAAGAAAAGCTCAGCTTCCTTTTTGAGGTAGAATCAATACAACTGGGGTGCCTGGGTGGCTCAGTCAGTTGAGCATCTGCCTTCTGCTCAGGTCATGATCTCAAGGTCCTGGGATTCTGCCCCGCATGGGGCTCTCTGCTCAACAGGGAGTCTGCTTCTCCCTCTGTTCCTATCCCCTGCTTTTGTACTTTTTCTCTCTTTCAAATAAATAAATAATCTTAAAAAAAAAAAAAAAAAGAATCAACACAACATGGCGGCCGACCACACAGCCTGGGGTGGGGGTGGGGCCGAGCGGAGATGAAGGCGGCTCTCAGGTATCGTCCTTGCAAAACAGCCACTTGCTGCTTCCATCAGTTGAAATGGGGAGAGTAAAAGCATCCCGTATTGGCTTTAAAGGAGGGGGAAGAAATGATCATTTAGGTTTTCAGCATATTGTTTCCACGTGCTACAGGTCATCCAAATGGAATTTCTGTCTTGTAGAGCAATAATGTAGCTGCGTTTCGTCACTTACATAGTAAAAATTCGAGAAAAATAAATACCTGTGACAACTATCATCAGGAGAGTTCTTATTCCGTGTAAACCAGTGTTTTGCGGGGTGAGAGTCTTTAAAATGGCATTCTGTCGCCAGTAAATACAGAAATGTCCCATATACCCTGCTTGCATACTTACAGTGAACATTAACATGGTAAAAGATTGAGAAATCTTATTAAAGAAACTTGCCAAGCTGATTTGATGAGAGCGTCTCCTGCTAATTTTTGTGTTCCGAAGTACTGTGACATCCTGTAGAACAGGTTATTAGTAGAAGCTGAGACATATTACAATATTCATCTTAAAGCACATACTGTTAAATCTGGATACTGGATCTGATGGGACCCTTATCTTCTTTTGAGGGTACAGTGGTATTAAGTACCTCCTCGGACTTCACAAGATTCCTACAGGCATCTCAGTGAACCCTACAGGTATTAGATTCCTTCTAATTAAAATCATGCCATGAACACTTAGCATCACCTCTGAAAAATTCTGGTTGTGAAAGTTTACCCTGCTGAAATGCTGGGTCAAACACTGGTTTTTCATTGCACTGCTGGCTGTGGTCAAAGCTCCCGATTTGTGTCGCATCTACTAGAGTACACCTTACTTGTACGTAAGATACAGTAACAAGTGTCTCTCCACTGTCAGAGAGCCAAAAGATTGTTTGAGCCACGATGTTCACTTTTTCAACCCAACAGGGCTGCCTGAGCTTCAGAGAACTAATTAACCACAAACTCCATGTCCTCATCCTGTCACCCTGTGAGGACATCAGGCCACGGCCGATCCTTTCTTACTGTACTCTCTTCCACTGGCCTTCATGTCACCATCGGTCCCAGGCATTGTGTGTATCAGAGGCCTCTTGTGTGGGACATGACCACTCACGTCCACAGCCACTGGTGGCTACTCACCCACCCCATGGGCGGGGCCTTTGTCTCCCAGCATGGTGCCTGTCCTCATAGGTGGCCCTGGAGGGGCCTGCATGCAGCCTGCATGTCAGGACTGCAAGATGTCCCTGAGTTGGAAGTGACAAGGGGTCAGTGTGGGGCAGTCCACTGACCCACAGTCCACCCTTTAGTCTGAAAGATGCCCACAAAGAAGGGGAAGGAAGGGGAACTTCCAGTGCAGAACGCTGGTGACTTTGGCTGCCATCTGAAGAACATGGTCACTGAACTAGCACCTGTCTGAACTTGGATCTGAGGTCAGAGGTCAGCAGCTCAGGGTGATGAGAAGCCACAGGGCAGAGAGCCTAACACACAGATGGTCAGCCAGTCTGGGACAAAGGGGCACAGAATGAAGGTGCTCAGGGTAACAGGGCTTGAGGCAAGGGTCTTTCCTGGGAAGTGGTGTGTGTGTCCCTCATTAGGGGGTCAGCACACAGGACAAGAGGCCAGACAAAGAACTTGCAGTCACAACATCATGCTTCCACACCAGACCCCGACCTGTCAGGAAGGAGAGTTACACCGATGGTTCTGGTCTCCACTCTGGAGGCTTCCCGGGTCTCAGGAATGGGCGGTCTCAGCATTGAGACATTCGTCAGGAACAAAATATATCTCATTGTGATTTACAGTGAGGGGAATGCTTTATCCCCACTCCTGATGCTACAGGATAAAAGTCAGGCAATATTCATGGATTCTCTTGACCTCCTTTAACCACTCAGTATCTTGTGAAATAGAGTGATATGATTGTTAAACTGGGGAAGAAGGAAATGTTTAGTATTTACCCTTTGAAAGCAAACTGTCCTCAGGGACCAGGTGTTCCTCTGGTCCTCTCTGCTGTGCATTTTACCCATCCTGCAATGTATTTGGACAGTAAGTCTCTCCAGCATGAGGTTTTGTTCATACACTCATTTGGCTCCCAGACGAAGCTATGTTCCCCAATCTGGTCTTTACCACCAGTAAAGACATGATTTTATTCTTCCAAATGCATTAACATTTCCCTCATTTTTATTATTATTTTTTTAAACTTATTTTTCAGTTTGGAAACCTAGGCAGAGAGGACAGATATGCTTTACCGGACTTCCTCAACGATCCCCATAATTTTAGTAGCGATTCCAGCATGTTGCTCTATGAAACATCTCCCAGTTTTCTCTCTCTGAAAACTCAAATAGTTGGACAGATATAGGAAATGACACTTCCTTTCTGTCAAGTAATGCCCTTAGCATGTTATAGTATCTTATTTCATCCTCATAACCTACAGATGAGGGTAAAAATTATTAATATTGCCATTTCAAAAGAACCTGAGGCTCAGAGAGTTTCAATAACCGGTACCATGTCACGCCGCTCCTGAATTCCCTGCTCCCTTGCCCTGGCTCTTTCCCATCTGCCGCTGTTCCTTTGGAATGTCTATGAAAACTAAAAGACACACCCTTTCTCCCTGTGATGCTTCACCCAGCTTAGCTCTGTGCAGATCTGTAGGAGACTGCCTGTCCAGTAGTTTGGCATAGCTCCATAGTTAATAATGAAGGTTGCAAAGTCTCTTTTATTTTGTATACAGTTCTAGCTTTGTCACCTTGGGCAAATAATATATGGACCTGAAGTCTCCATTTTTTAAAATATCCAAAATAAGCAAACAAAACAAAACAAAACAAACAACAACAACAACAACGAAGTGCTTATCTCATGACGTGAAACGAGGTGTTGCATATAAGGGTGTTCAGTACAGAGACCGGCACTAGAAAGCATCTAAGAAATCCGCTTTGCTGTCAAATAGTGAAGCTACATGTATGTAGCCCTATTTCCCTAGCTCCTAAATGAGATGCATTGGTGTTCTTCAGTACGTGCCAATATGGTGAAAATACTTAGTTTATTTATCATGCCAATGTCCAATATTCCTGGCGAATGCAACATACATTCCCCGGTCACAGAACCTCTTACAATCATATCTTCAAACTTCACGTTTTAAGGCCCAGCACAATGCACGTGAAATTGTTATGGGTGGGTGGGAATGCCTCTGTAAAATAAATACCAGTCTTTTATTTTTGAGAAATTCATGACTCAAAGATGTCTTTAGTTTGTGACTTCTGCTAGAAATGTTTTTTTCTTGAGCCCTGCTCCTTTTTCTCCTGGCTCATTCCCCAACTCCAACTCCCTTCCCAAATTGGAAATACTTCAAGGAGGTTATTCCTAAACACTAGACCTAGACCCCAAGCCTACTTTGCTCTTTGCTCACCCAGCTACATTTTCCTTTTGTCCTTGTGTGTTCATCATAATTTGTTGGCCTCCCGGGACTGGGGTTATATCTGCCTTGTCTGGCACTGTTTCCCCAGCATCAAGCATAGTTCCGGGGATATAATTGATATTTGTCAAATTGAATTGATTCAATATGGTCCACCTCATGTCAGAGAAATGAGGGCGAACCAGCACGTGTAGGACTATTTCTGTATGCGAGGCATTTTACAGACACAATTGCAATTCTTCCTTAACAATGCCATGGGACTCCCAATATTACCCACCCTCTACCCACAAAGGGTATTAAAGCTTCAAGTGGTTAAGTGTCTTGCCCTAAGTTAGCAACAAACTAGCAACAAATTCTGGACTCAGAGCCTGATATATTTTATTGCAATGCCATGACTTTGACCACTATGTGATGAATGCAGGAAAACCAATGAGGTACGTTTTGCTCTGATGGATGGATGGATGGATGGATGGACAGATACATGCATACATACATATACAGACAGACATATGTAGATTTTCTTTTCTGGGAGAAAATATGTAACTAAATATGTAGCAATGTCACTTTATATCATCTAACACTCTACTCCATCTTTCAAATAACCAAGTGTGCAAAGTTGTTGGTATGCTTGGGGTGAAAACAAAACCCTTTCCCAGCATTATTACCCAACACAGAAGGTTAATTCTTCTGCTAATTCCTTTGAGCAGGCTGTAGCTGCTGACAGTGCTTTCCCTTTTGGACAATGGCTGTGATGATGCACCTGAACAGCTCATTCATTTGCAGAGAGAACACAGGCTGCCTCCAGCAGCAGCAGATCAGCACATTTCATTATCAAATAATATAACAGGAAATGGAAAACATTTACTTTGTCACCTAATTCCCACCCCTCCCCTACCCCCCCCCCATATGTTGACTCCAAACCCTTGTCCTATCTGGCTTTAAGAAATCAAACTGTGGGGAACCTCTTCATCATCTAATCAACTCCACAACTAGAAACACTTTTCTGACACCCACATCTAATTAACAGCAATAGTAAAACTAATGTGATGGTACTGATACTTTGGCCAAAATACAGAATAGTGTCACCAAATTAAGCTAAGCAGAAACTTCCCACTACCTGCCCATCTTTCATCTCAATGACCGCCAATAAAAAATCATGAGCCACACACTCCCCAGTTGTGATGGTTTTGCAGTGAATTTGCATAATGAACAGCAAAATGGAAATAAACACTAATTATGTACTGAATAGGATGTGGAGAGGTGATTCAAGTAATTTGACTAGCTAATCAACAGGAGATTATTTCTCAGCTATGACCGTAGATATACTAGAGATTTACTATCTGTTAAAAATGCAAACCCAGTGGTCCAGTGGTTAGGACAGTAGCCCAGTGAACATTGATATCAGGCCATTATGGTTCTCTGATCATCTGATAGTCTGTAGATAACTAGCTTACATTTTAGTGCTAGCTAACACCACCTATATCCTAGGCACTCCTTTATTTATTTATTTACTTATTTATTTTATTTTTTCAGTGTTCCAAGATTCATTGTTTATGCACCACACCCAGTGTTCCATGCAATACGTGCCCTCCACAATACCCACCACCAGGCTCACCCAACTTCCCATTCCTCTTCCCTCCAAAACCCTCAGTTTGTTTCTCAGAGTCCACAGTCTCTCGTGGTTCAACTTCCCCTCTGATTCCCACTCCCTTTCACTTTCCCTTTCTTTCTCCTAATGCCCTCCATGTTACAGGCACTCCTTTAATGTGTCCACAGAGTTTAATATTATCTATCCAATATTATTTTTTAAAAAGAAAAAAAAAAGATGGCAAAAGCACAGAGAGTTTAAGTAACTATTGGCTAACAGCTTACATCTGATGAGCAGTAAATTCCAGAATTGATCTAAGATGCCTGGTTCTAAAATCCAGGCTCTCTACCATTAAGTTAGGTTACCATTCTCCATCTTTAAGTACTTATGGGCAAATTTATGCAGTGAACATTGAGTTACAAGAGGAAAGTTACCTTTAAGAATTGTAGCTAATCTTTAATATCAACTTCATAACAACTTTAGCTTTGGGAACCATCATCAACCAAATGACTAATGTAAACAGAAGGTAAGATAGGTCCTTGCAATTGGCTGCCACTTGATCCCGAAGACATGAACCCAAATTTAAAGTGCTTGGAAGACTGAGGGAATGTTCAATTTACATCTAAGCTGTTTTGTTTCAGAATTGAAATGACTAAGAAAATCGCTGAGATTTCTTTTCACTTGGCTACTATACAGTGGGGTAGTTCATAGTGAAACCATCAGCAGAAATGCCCTCTAGCAGTTGTCTAAAGCAGGAGAATCTCAGTTTAGGCTAAAGCTAATGGCTATCATAGAAGTTAAATCTCTTCTCTCATCACTACACATGCCAGACACTCTTGAAGCAAATCTGAGACAGAAGTAACTGTCCCATATAACAATCCTCTCTCCTGATACTTTACATACATAATCATCATCCCTCACAAGGACATTAAGAAATAATATTATTATCTCCATTTTACAAACAAGAAAATGAACTCTGAGATATTACCTAACTTGTTCAGAGTTATACAGATTGTGGTTTCCAAGCCCTACTTATAAATAATCTCCTAAAAATCTCCAGATTAAGAGAATATAAATTTTATCAATATATTCCTTATGCAATTTCTCCTTAATTCTTTAACATCTTTCCAACATTGAGGGCAAGCAATTGAAAAGAAAAGTCTCAGATTAAAACAGAGCCTAGAAAATTGCTAGATCTGCCTTTACTTCAAAGAGCTACATCCCATGACTATAGCCAATTTCATTCAGTTCATCCACATGTAATTGCACACCAATCCATAGGAGCCCACCAGTATCATAAAATACCAAGGGGGGTTGGATTATAATCTAATCACTCAATCACATATCTGCCCCACATGGTAAATCTATAATATACGCTGGACAGGAACACTGCATATAAGTAAATATTAAGGGGTTATATAGTAAGAGAATTTGAAGCAGATTCTACATTGAATATTTGGCAGTATATTATTTTATTTACCATGATTCAATTCGATCCATTATATAGCATAGTGAGACAAAAATCCTTTGGCATGATTTTTTTTTAATTAAAAATTACATTCAGAGAAGAGGTATTGGAATGTTGCAAATTAATGGGAATTTTACAAAATCATTACTCATATTACAGCATCAAATAAACTAAACAAAAGGGGGAAAAAATTACATTCAACACCAAATGCACTGACGTTACAGCAGTAAATAGAACAAGGCTTTAAAGAGATCCCAGATCGCAACTGAAATGTAGTAAGCTTTCTTATTTTTTAATGTGACAAAAGCAAGCAAATACTACACACTTCAATGTCCACCTTTCAATTCCATCTTAAAATGAATGTAGGAAAAAAATGAATATAAGAAAACATGACTAGATATTTCATTGGAAATAAATCACCAGTAAGACTTGTGTATGTTTTTTTCAGTTCATCCATAAATGGTCAAACAGATCACATTTTTCTCTTAATATAGTATGAGGTAATGCCATCCCACAAAAAATACGTACACGTACCCCAAAGTGGGATCATTTCTGAAAGAAATATGATGACGAGTACGCTCTAGCTGGGTGATCTCAACCATCCTCATAACTTCAACTATCACATGTACTGCTGCCTCCTTCATTGATAGCAAGTCTCAGCTTTTTGGCTTTATTTCCACACCCATTGACCCATTAGGTATTTTTTATCTGCACAACCTACAAGTATGTCGAGCTGCACAGAGTAAAAAATGCTGAATGAAATTTCAAGAAAATATTTTTAGTAAGACTTAAGGTGTGGGTTTACCTAACTAAAATTACCCATCCCCCAGGCCCCATCTAGTCTAGATGCTTCCAGTTACTAGATGGAGGCCGAAGTCCCCGTGCCTGCCTGCTTTCTGTCCCCCTTCACAACGCTGTGAAAACCATGAATCACTACCAGGTCAGCTGCTAGGAGAAAACAGTTGTAGCATCGCCCCATTATGACCAGAGGCTGGGACTAACACCCTCTTGAGGTACACTAGGCTGCCATCTTCCTGCCTCAAACGCATCCAGACCTGTTACACAGAGGCAAAAGGCAGATGGGGAAAACACCACCAACAGAGACAAGCACCAGCAATGGCAGTCACTCAGAAATGCCTCTAATTAGCCTGGTGCAACAAAGGAGGGGTGAACCCAGTGCACAGCCTCACTTGCTATCTGGAAACCTCATTTAGAGAAATAACTCAGTGTGCTAAGCTAAAAACAAACAAACAAAAAAACAAAACAAAACAAAACAAAAAACAAAAAAAACAACCACCAAAAAACAAACAAAAGCAATTTTGCATTCGTGTTCTTAATCAATGTCCAAAAGCCATCAAATCAATTTTCACGATCTGAAATAAAATCTCTGCCACGTCTTAAATGGTACAACTCCAGCCAGCGCATAAAATATTGCTCTGAAGGTGCCACCTCCCCCCTCCCCCGCCGCCCTGGACCTTTATACACCACAAGGCCATATGCTTCTGAGAAAGTTGCTGATGCCCCAGGACTGACCACAATCACGAAGCTGTTCTTTTAAGGCTCAGGCCCATTTCTTTCCTCCAGAGGTCACTTCTCCAGAGAGGCCCTCCCTGCAAGGCTCAGTGCCAGCAATCCATCCCGGGCCCCCATGCTGACATCAGTTCCCTCCTGCTGCGTCCTCACATAATCCCTGCAGTTTTCCTTCATTTGTTTCCAGCTCTTAACTCCATTTACTTTTCACTCACAGATTAGGTTTATGTTTATCTCATTAAACTCTCTCCCCTACAACCAGGACATAAGCTTCAGGCCTGTAAGGATTAATTCTGCTGTTTATTTTTCTTCAGTACTACGTTTCTTTTTTTTTCTTTTTTCTTTTCTTTTTTTTCTTTCTTTCTTTTTTTTTTTTTTTTTTAAGATTTATGTATTTATTTGTGAGAGAAAGAAAATACGTGCAAGCCAGGCAGAGGAAGAGAATCTCAAGCAGATTCCCCACTGAGTGCAGAGCCTGTCCCGATGTGCGACCAATCCCACCACCCCGAGATCATGACCTGAGCTGAAATCAAGAGTTGGATGTTTAACCAACTGAACCATCAAGGTGCCTCTTCAATTACATTTCTTGAACGTAACACAAAATATGGACTGAAAAGTTGACTGATTATAAAGTTTCTATCATTATGTGTTAGAGTCCAAGAAGAGTTTAGAGTTCCCAGGATAGTCTGATTATACATAAAATTGTATAATACAGATGCTGAAAGGGCCCTGGGTTTTGTTTTTCTTTTTAGTTCTTCATGGTATAAATAATATAAATAAATATAATATAAACAATAGATAATAAAAACAAGTAGACTGAGGCTGAAATGCTGAGATAGGTCCAGACACCCAAATTCTCTCAGCTAGACAATTAGGATTCTGGCAGAAGCTAGACAATTAGGATTCCATTGAAGCGGTTTTTCTAGGATGGGATTCTGCTCTCTGTTACACGTGAAATACATGTAGTTCCTACAACTTCTCCAGAGGGACACAGTCTCCTGGGGACCATTTTAAATTGATTTTAAATGACCTGGTGGAACCAACTGGGAGAATCAGCTCCTTTAGGAGAAATGTTGAAACTGAAAATTAATGTAGGATCATAAAAAGTCATCTTCTTTACTGTGCAATGATTGTATTCGGCAGATTCCCAGCTCTATTAAGACTAGCAAACATGATTAATTTGAAATTTAAAAGCTATGGGTTTCAAAACGATCTAGATGCTTTTCTGGCTGGAGGAGTTCCAGTCTCTTTGTCTAGCTCTCTGCTGCACCCACTGTATCCAGGACTCTGCAATCCTCGAAAAGGACCAGCCACATTCTATTTGAGACCTTTTGCACATGCTACAATACCTAAAATTTCTACCTGAATTAACTGTGTTCCCTTGTTTGTCTTGGTAGCTCACACTCATCCTTCAAAACTCAAGTTGAAAATCACTTTACTGTGAAGAACCTCCTGCTTTCTCTAGACAAAATTAGTGGCTCTAACTTCAGAGCATGGCTTGGTGTTTTTATTTGTTTACTTGGTAATCATGCCCGGGGACTTTTCGGTAGCCTAATGAAGTGAGCCAAACCAAGGTGATTAAAGAAAAGTCTATTTTTAGAAAAGGTCCAAATTGTAAAATTCATAATTTTTGAAATAAATATTTGAGATCACAAGCCTCAAATACACATAAGTAGTGTATCATAACCAACCACTGATTTATAAACTATAAAATACCTAAACATCACATCAGTATCATTTATTCTCCAAAGATGTCAAGCAAAACTAAATGGACTATTTTGCTGTGCTTATGGTAGGAACCAAAAAAAAAAAAAAAAAAAAAAATTTTTTTTTTGAATGAAGAGGCAAATAAACATATCATAACAGCAACATCATAATTGAGTTCATTTTGTGGGCTGAATTTATCAAGTTATTTACGTATGAACTATGCAATATGGATAAGCTTATCACTTCAGATTCCTTCAAAATAATTAAATGGGAAGAATAGTTTGTTTCCAGTGAAAATTCTACATTTGATTTCCTGGCTACTGATTCAATGACAGAATAAAATAAAGATGCAAACACATTTCCTCATAGAAGTCGGAATAGTAGGTCATTAAGTTTTCTATCCTTGGAGAGTGAATATATAATTTCTCTTATAACAGGTCCAGTCTTTGGTATATGAAGAATAATAAATCAAAGTGTAGGTATTGTTCTGGATTCCCCGATTCCGGGTTGGCTGTCTGGAATCAAATCTGCTTTGTAATTTTTTTATCTGGTTTGTTTTTTGGAATTATGTGGTCATGACATTTTCTGTCATAATGCATTTTCTTACCAACTAAACAAGGCCATTCACTGATATGCCCAATTGCATCTTGTCATAGAATACACACTTCCAGGGTGATTTTATCCATAGCTATGGACTAAATTGTCATCTGTATCCTATATCTATATCCTAAGGCTTCACAGATCTGCTACTTTTGGCTTAAGCCTCTCTCTTGGGCTCCAATTTTAGAACACTTGCCTACCTATACCTGGACTTGGATTTTGGAGACTTGTCTCAAACCCAACATGTCTAAAACTGAACTAATTATCCCTCAGAGTCTCAAAGACTACATTCTCTTTTCAATGTTCTGTATCCTGTTGAATTTATGCAGTTCCACAGGCCAGAAATTTGAGAATCTCATTAAGGCCTTTTTCTTTCACATCCTTATATCCTAACAGTTACCAGATTCTGTTGGTTCTACTACCCAAATAGATTTTGAATCTGCCCATTTTTCTCTGTTGCTATTACAGATACCTGAAATCCTGCTCCTCGCCACCATCCCCCTTCTCTATATTTGTAAGAGACATCTGATTCCTACAACTTCTCTCACTTAGATTACCACAACAACCTCAAAACTGGTCTCCAAGTCTCCGGTTTTTCTTATTCCGAACCATCTTCCCTCACTGCAGCTGAAGTAATAATCTTGCAAAAACCCATGTCACAATATCATCCAACTTTAGTGGTTCTTTTAGCATTCCCAAGAGTTTAGATTATTCTAGAAGAACAATTCCCAAATGTCAGTGGCTTGACAAAATAAGACATATTTTGCTTGCAAACTACATGTCTGTTGTGGGTCAGCAGGGAAGTTCCACTTATCATTGGCACTCAAGGATCTAAGCTGATGGGGCTTCGGTGATTACCATACTCCTGCAGCAGAGAAGATTGTAAGTCCAGCAGACTCTTGAACAATGTGGGGGTTAGAAGCACTGACCGCCCACATCATCAAAAATCCACATATCACCTTTGATCCCTCAAAAACTTAACTACTAAGAAACCATTATTGGGGCGCCTGGGTGTCTCAGTGGGTTAAAGCCTCTGCCTTTGGCTTAGGTCATGATCTCAGGGTCCTGGGATCGAGCCCCGCATCGGGCTCTCTGCTCAGCAGGGAACCTCCTTCCTCCCTCTCACTCTGCCTGTCTCTCTGCCTACTTGTGATCTCTGTCAAATAAATAAATGAAATCTTAAAAAAAAAAAAAAGAAACCATTATTAACTTAAATCCTTGTTGATAACAACAGTCAGTTTACATATCCTGTGTAACATATATGTGATATACTGCATCCTTATAATAAAGTAGGATAAAGAAAAGAAAATGTTATCAAGAAAATCATAAGTAAAAGAGAATACATTTATGGGCTATACCACACTTAAAAAAAAAAAAAAAAAAAAAAAGAAATCCACCTATCAGTGTGCCTGCACAGTTCAAACACATTTTGTTCAAAGGGCAACTGTACTAGCTGGTAAACAAGGCTTCTGCCTGGATGTGAAGCATGGCACTTCCAATCACTTTTTAATTGACTAGAGCAAGTCAATAGCCACCCCTAATTTCAAATGGGGTAGGGAAGGGCAACTGTCAAGTGTTAAAGAAAGAATTTTTATGCGTGCATTAAGGACTTGCTTTGTATTACTGTTGGGTTGGAATCCAAACACTTCGGCATAGTTCTCAAGGCTCAGACGTTCCTCTGTAGCCACTTTCCCTGCCATTTTGTCTTCTTACCTGACACTCTCACAGCTATATTCACTTCTCTTGAATATATAACGATCACCATCCCATATTTCTCCTTCTGCCTGGATCCCTTTTTCAGTCTTACCTTGTCTAGCTCTCACTACCCATTCTAGTTTCATTATAAGAAATACTCATTCTGTGCATCCCAGGAGTCGCCTGGAATTTCCTTTTCACATTGACTGCTTCTTTAATCGTCCATCTTACCCAACTAAAGGTTAAAGTCACAATAGCAGGGATTGTAGATGCATAACTGGGTTCCACTATATTCTCATAGCCTGCCCATATGACACAAAGGGGGCATCTGCTGAACAATTTTGGAATGATTTCCTATCCAGTTTTTATTTTTAAGATTTTGCTTTATTTGAGAGAGAGAGAGAGGGAGGAAGAGCATGAACCGGGTGGGGAGCAGGGCGGGGGGAGGGCAGAGGGAGAGGGAGAAGCAGACTCCCCACTGAGCAGGGAGCAAAACTCTGGGCTTGATCCAGGACCCTGGGATCATGACCTGAGCAGAAGGCAGGTGTTTAACTAACTGAGCCCACCCAGGCACCCCTGTTTAGGTTTTTGTTAATATGGGTAATTTTAGAAGTAGATCTGTGGTGGAGTCAAAAGATATCTTAAGGCAAGATTTTGGGAATATCTAGACCCAAAAGGAGCTTTTCTTAGGTCTTAGGTCTTTTCTTAGGTCTTCTTTATGAGAAGATAACAGAAAGAACCATCTAAAGTATCTTCAAATAAAAATCAAAATTAAAAGTTAAGGCCAATGAAACAGGTTCTTTTCTCTTATTTCTGATCAGTCCTTGTCAGTTACTTTGCATGCAAAGTTTGGTTCATCTATCATGCACCCATCCACTCAGCACATTTATTGAGTGACTATAAAACACTAGGAATGCTTCTAGATACTGAGCATAAAGGAGTGAGTCAATAAAGACCAAAATGCAGTTCTTATGTTTTACATAGGAAATTGATTAAAAAAAAAAAACAGCCAATAAATAGGTAATGCTTCTACTGTATATAATAGTGATGAATGCTATAAAGATTAAATGGGTGGGAAAGGGCTAGAGAGATGCTGGAGGTGGGGCAACGGGAGGGCAGTTTTAAGTAAGAGAGTCAGACCCCAGGCCCGAAGGAAGTATTTTGTTGACTAACCCAAGTCAAAATCAAAATGTGCTCCATTGAAAAAGGAAGGAGAGCTTGCTTTCCATGCTTACGAGTCCTGAGTAGTCTAATTGAGAATTTGCTTTAGCATCTCTTCAGAAGACAATAATGCAACTCCAACTGACCTGATGAGGTCTTTGTATGGTCACGCCCGGCACACCAGTAAACATGGTGGAACTCAATGCTCTCTACTGTCATCTGTCTGCGTGTGTGCTCCCCCTCCCAGTCTTCACCACTGGATAGATATTTTGATACTTAAGTGAGCAATGTACAGAATCAGGGCCTTAATTTGGATGAGTCAATTCACTAATGATATGAAATGTTGATTTCTCTGCAATCAAAAGTAAGTTCCATCCCAAGCCCTCAAACTCAAACTAGAAATTCCAATTTGAGCACAATGATAATGACTTCCATTTATATAGACACATTTCTTCAGAAGTATTCCAAAGTGCCTTAATAATTATATATAGGCAATCACATCGCCCATCACTAAAACAGAGTCAATGTCTAGGGGGAAAACGTAGTCACTGTTTAATAACAAACAGCAACATAGCAAGAAATAAGGAAAAACAGTTTAGCAAATGCCATTGCTAAATGTGAGGGGTGGGAAAGAGGGTAGATTAAAGAGCCAGATGTACCTCAAATTGGGAATAAGTCAGGATATCTTGGTTTAAAGCTTGCATTTCTGTAGAACACGCCCTCTCTCATTTAGTGCAAGTGTTCAGTCTTAACTCCTCTTGGGTCATCCAGACCATTGTACCACTGAACCTGGCCCATAAGACAGCTGCCTTGGGTTCACCAGGGAATTTAGTAAATGTTCTGATCCAGGGGACCTAGATCCGATTTTTTAAGACAAATTGTCAATAGGAAGGCCCAGTTGTCTGTTTTTTCATATGCTTCCTACATAATCCACTTATACAGGGACTAACAGTTTTGGACACCACTGGTCCAACTAGGATGGAGAACTGAATTCAGGGCCATTGAACACGCACAGTGAGGGATGAAAGGGATCATGAAAACATGGGCATTTAGGAGAAGAAGCAATTCCCAAGGCCCTTTTTCCTTGGATAGCTATGGCTAAGGCTTTGAAGTCTAGTTCTCTCTGAATTACAAAACCATTCAGTGTGTAAATTCAGTCCACAGGTGAAGAAGATTTTAAGAGTTTGTGTGAGAAAACATTTGACTTGCAGAATTGGAAACTGAGGACAAAGAGGTCACATGATTTGGCTAAGTCCATAACAGGAGTTTTAGATACATTACAATGGTCTTTCCACTAAAGCAATTCATTCCTGGCCTGAGGACCTGATCTGCAAATGCCAACTGGACTGTGGCTGCTTTCAGTAATTTTCTCATTTCCTTCTCATTAACTATCTAGTTCACCCCAAGAACGGTCTTCTACCTCTTTACTTTCCTAACATTTGATTCCTTTCTCTTCTGCCTCTCTCCACTCACATTCACTTAAAACCGATATACTTGGCCCCTGCTTCACTTAACATCATTTTGAGCAACAACTGCAGACCATTCTTTTCATTCGCTTGTTTCCACCAACATAGGAAGTTGGTGGAATGACGTTCTGTAATACAAGGAATATGACTCCTGAAATCTAGGGAACTAAGCTCCAGTCACAAGTGTGACATGAATTAACTTTATGGCATGGACACTAATCATTCATTCATTGAACAATTATTTAAAGAGCATCTACTATACTCATGGCATTGCTAGGTACTGCTAATAGCACAGCTACGTTTTCTTCTCTCCTGAACATCATAGTCAATGAAAATGACAGACATTAAACAATGAGTTAACAAGAGACATATAAAAAAAGCAAGGACTGCTGTGGCACATGCAAACTTCCTGAGATGGGAAATGCATTCAAAGGTTAGAATGACTAGAGCTTGAGCAAGAAGAGCAGGAACCCCAAAAAGAAGAGAATGGCCAAGTCACGAGACTATAGGTGTCACTGAGTAAAACGGACACAATACAACTTGCCACCACGTTGCTATTGGCATCAAGTGAGATAAATTTTGAGAAAAGAATTTAAGAGAAGCCAAAGTAATTTTAACAGCTATCAAAACAAAAAGCAGTTTTTAAAGATTTTATTTATTTATTTATTTGAGAGAGTGAGATAGACACAAGCAGAGGACAGAGTGAGAAGAAGGCTTGCTGCTGATCATGGAACTCGATCCCAGGGCCGATCCTGGGATCATGACCCAAAAGGCATTTATTTAAAAAATATCAGTATTTCATGCGTAAACCTGCTGCTTCCTCTCCATGTCAAGAGGAAGGAACTTGGAATCCAAATGTCTTCAACAGGAAAATAAAATTTCCATTTAAAACAAAGTAAGATGAGAGACCATTTGCTCCCATCTTTCCCTTTTCAGTCAGGGACAAAATTTGAATGTGGGTGTGTATATGTGTGGTTTGTATGTGTGAGTGCTTGATCTACTATGCCACTTACTCCAGTCTCTTCAAAGGGGCTGCACGGCACTGATGACCTGATGGAAATCACCCAAGGTCTGAGCTGGCATCTTGTAATATCATAATATTCACATTTTCCACAGGAACACTGCCCAGGCACAGATCCCTAACCCAATGGCTAATTATTATCCTTATCAGGATACAGCTTTTGCGAACAAAAAATGTCTGCCACAAGAGTCAACAAAGGGGTACATCAACCACCTTTCAGTTTGATCAATTAAGAGGCAATGAGAAAAAATAATGGTTAGACCTCAACTCAGTATCCTCCTGAGCCGGTTATCAGCCACAAGTCATTCTCCCTCAGACTCAGCTGTCAGTCTTCCTCTTTGCAAGAACTTTTAAGAATGTTGGTCACTCCTCTTAATCTCACAAAACAAACTGAGAGTTGCTCAGGGCGGGTAGGGAGAGGGGGGTGGGGTTATGGACATTGGGGAGGGTATGTGCTACAGTGAGTGCCCTGAAGTGTGTAAACCTGGCGATTCACAGACCTGTACCTGTGAGGCTAAAAATACATTATATGTTAATAAAAAATTTTTAAAAATGTAAAAAAGAATGTTCGTTATTCATAATTTACAAAATATTAATAGCTAGAGAATGAACTGTTCCCCCACTCAATGAGTGAAGTAACTTCCCCTTCTCATTCAAAATGTTTTCTGCTTTGGCCACCCGAAAAGCAAGACATTATGTTTTCTTATTGTCCATTAGCATGATTCTTCAGATTTCTACCCTTACCTTCTTCCCTGCAGCCACATACAAACAACCTTGCCAAAATAAGCATTAGATTTTTTCAGGGATTTTTTTTTTTTTTAAGATTTTTAATTTATTTATTTGACAGAGAGAGATCACAAGTAGGCAGAGAGGCAGGCAGAGAGAGGGGGAAGCAGGCTCCCTGCTGAGCAGAGAGCCCGATGCAGGCTCCATCCCAGGATCCTGCGACCATGACCCAAGCAGAAGGCAGAGGCTTTAACCCACTGAGCCACGAAGGCGCCCCAGGGACTTTTTTTTTTTTTTTTTAAATAAGCACTGAATTTGGAGGAAAGGAATCTGATGTGTATTGAAAGAGTGATCCCTGAAAGAACCAGTCCCTCAGAAAGACAATCAAAGGCACAAAAAAACATACTCTCAATGTTCATCTGTTTCCCTGAACTACTATTGTTCTCATTAAACAACCCACAGAGAATAGATTTCCCTACACTTAAGAACCAACTGCTGCCACGTAGAATCTCCAAGCTCTGTGGGATGACTTTGGGAAAGCATTCTTGCTGTTAACCTAGTAAGGTGGAAAGACAGACATTGAGCTTATCACTTAAATGCTGAGGATCAATGTCTGGCCTTACTAATGGATACTTCAGAGTATTACAGTAAATCGGTAGCAGAACAAAAGAGAGTCTGTTTAGTACTATAGTTCTGCTTGAGCATGACTCACAAACAACCTATGGCGATCTGACCCCCTTCCCTCACCCTCCAAGACCATCTTCCACTAATGAGGTAAATACTATGTAATACTAGCCAATCACTATCACTTATCTTCTTTGCTGATGCTCCAAAGCAAGTTTAGTTCTATTCAATTGTTCGTTTTTGTTTTGTTTTGTTTTGTTTTAAGGTTTTGTTTATTTATTTGACAGAGATCACAAGTAGGCAGAGGCAGGCAGAGAGAGAGAAAGGAAGCAGGCTCCCCGCTGAGCAGAGAGCACGATGTGGGGCTCGATCCCAGGACCCTTACTCACCTCTGATATATTAACTATTTTAAAATAAAACAGCCACTTACTAAGTCATATTGAAAAACCCATGTTTAAAGCAATGATATTCATAGACACAGAGACTGAACCAGCATCTGATGGAGAATAAGGGGCCAAGTGATACCATTCATGTCATCCAGCTAACTCACAGCTATCACAATTATATTGTAAAAGTAAATAGGAAAAGAATTTCTGGTTGTGTTCATTCATCCAATCTTACGCTATAGTAAAAAGATCTGAAACCATGAGATTTTAGAGGCGAACTTTCATTAGAGACATAGAAAGTTGAATCTCTGTAATTTCTCTGTCGTATAAAAACTCTCCCTTTTCCTTTCTAATACATGTCATATGCACCCAAGCGAGGAAAGACCTTATCTTCAAGTCAGAAAATCCAGGTTTCAAGTCTGACTCTAGCCACTAGCGTGCGTGATCTTAAATAAGCAACTTCATCTTTCTGAACCATCGTGTCTTCATCTATATGTTATTGATAACAATAGCTTATTTCATTGGTGAAAATATTATGCAAGTGAAGCTATCCTCTAACGATCTCTAGAGATTTTAGTCAGAAGTTGAGGAAGTTAGTGGGGTCATTTATTACGCCTTCAAAAAGTCCTTGATGTGTACAATGTAGATATAATTTTCTACTATCTAATAAGTTCAAGACATGTTCAGCAACACTAACTCCTGTGAGGTATTTAAGTCTCATTACATACATAACATTTCAAATTTCCTGTTTTCCAGCAAGGACATCAGTGCCAATGTGGGAAAGATCTTGTGAGTTAGAAGAACCAAGAGAAGGCTAGCGCAACGGGAATGCATGGAGAAAAGATGGACAGGAACCACGTTCGGAGAGCGGGGTAGGGTACCAGATCCTGTGACGTCTGCCAGTCTGATGAGCAGATTAGATTTAAGTGCAAAGGCAAGGTTGAAATGGAAGAATGATGTGATCCCATTTACATTTCTTAAATTTGACTGCAGTATGAAGATTGCAGCGGAAAACTTAGGCCAAAAAAATCAAGGAAAGGAAGCCCTCTAGGAAGCTATTATAATTAAGATAATGACCTGCACCCAGGTGGTAAAGGGATGAAGAGAGTCGCAGAGACACAAGGTGGATTCTGAAATTTGAACCAGAAGAGGACAGAAGGAGGAGGTGATAATGAAGACAAAGGCGAAACGGGTAATTAGGAAATAAACCCGCAGAAGAACTTTTTTCCCCCCCCCCCAACCTGTGATCTATTTCAGTTGTACCTCACTAGCTCACATCTCAGGGGCTCCAGCATCCCAAAGCTCTAGGGCTCCACACTGCCCTGGCTCCTTCTCTGAGCGGCTCTAATATTTAATGATGGCCTCACGCAGGGCCTCGTCGTGACAGTTTCCCGTGCCGCTAATCAGTTTTGGAGGCTGCTGTCCTATAATTAGACTGCAAACAACAGAAAGCGGGGATCTCACAATCATGCACGAGCATATGTTACGTTTACTTGTAAAAACTGACATTTAGAACGATCTGTGTGGTCTGATTCAGCGCCGCTGACGCTTTCCCAAGAGCACTCGCTTTATGTATTTCTTTTTACATAAACGTGGAGAAAGATTTCGATCCTCTGGCCCTGACCACTTGTCCCCTATCCCCCTCTGGAGCCCCAGGTGGAGGGCAAGAGACCTGACAACTCAAACTCCCTTGTGAAATGTAAACAGCTTCATCTGCTAATGGCCTTGGAAGCCTTATAATTAAGGCAAACTGCTAAAGTAAACAGACAATTAGCTTGTCCTTTTGGGGTGTAAACAAGAGGAGAATCCAAACATTTACTGGGAGAACTCAGTAGAGAGAGAACGCCTTTGGGCAGGGTTTTCTTCAGCTTGTTCATTGCTGGAAGAGCCCAATGCCAGGTGCTTCCCATACTAAGTTTGCGGGAATGAATGAAGCAAGGAATGAATGAATGTCCTCCTCTGCTGCATTTATCACGGCTTAAGAACCGTGCAGATAGATTTCCCAGTCGGCCCCGATGTAGATGCATTGGCTAAACAACTTCAAAATGATGTATGCTTGACTGAGTACATTTGTGTTTGTCTACACTTGCATACACAAAAATATATCAGCAAACCAGAGGCTCGATGTTTAAAATCTGAAATGATGTGGCACCAGTTCGGCTGTAGTTTATTTTCAAACATGCTGCATCTGCAGAATGTTGGGTAATGATGATGAAAGCCCTTTCAGAATAATTACAATCCAATCATTTAGCACCGAGCCCCTTCTAAAGCTCACTGTCACTCGTGCAGTTCCTCAGAAATTAACGCCTCTTGCCACAGTGAAAAAAGGACTGCAGCGGTAACTTACGGGTGTATATTCCAATAATGAGAATTTGAATGATGAAGTATGATAGCATCAGCTGGCCTTGGCTCATCTGTCTTAATAATTGATCATTGTAATCTGTCTTAACCCCTCCCTGGCCTCTTCTTCCCCAGCTATGTTCTCCTGGAGGGTAGAGTGCTTTTTATTCCGCGATCTGCAGAAATTTATCTTAATGGTGCCTTATTCATTTCAAGAATATTGGTTTGCACTTGGTCTCACACATTATATTTATTTTAAATTAGGGCAGATAAGCCACAGTTCCTTAGACCCACGGTTTGCCTGGAATTTTCTGGAACTGGCATTGAGTGCCAAGAGCCTCTTGTGGACGCCTCGCCTTATTTATGCCGTGAGACTTCCCCCCTGCTCTTGCACTGGCCTGAGAGTTGACCAACTGTAGTAGAAGTTGTTTGGCCTCGTAAAACACAGTCCTTTCTACCCTGCTACAAAGTTACCTAAGTCCATCTGTCTTCCAGCCTATTGGCCATCCCTCAATGGAGCGAAAAGCAAAAGAGAACACCAATCCGTATCCTGACCCCCAAACTATGTAGTGATCCTGTCAAACTGTTAAATAAGTCAGCCTTTGAAAGAACCTGGCAAAAATTCTCAGTCAGGCTCACTAGAGGGTGGTCCCGAGGAGGTCTAACACGGTGGTTTATGAATTGGGCTCTGCATTTTAAACCTTGAAGGGGCTGCTGCCCTGGGTCCGGGGAGCTTCAGAATGGCTAGTCGAAGCTCTGCCTCTTTCCATTCTATTTCTTGACACATAAAATATATTTTATAAAGGGTTCTGCAGCTTAAAATAAGTAGTCACTACTCTGGGGCATTAAACCCTGATTTTGGAATCAAGTACTCAAGTTCAAACCTTCCATGGCAGCTTTTTGTGGTCTGATTTTGGAAACGACATCCAACTTCAGTGGATCTGAAGTGGGAGATCTTAACCCCCAATGGCATACTGAAGTCTAAGAAGGTAGGTAACATAAAAATATGAATATAAATACGTACTTATATTTATATATATGACTCAGATTCTTTATTGTCATTATTCCCTTGGACCTCGGAGAGCCACATGGAGTTTCATTCACTTCAATCACATTTTCAGCACAGTATGAATTTATCAGAGGCCTTACACGAACATTCATCTGAAACAGCACGACCCCATGAGACTCTAGTCATTTACTTTGATTTATTGACCCCCATTGTACCTGACTTGTTGCACATTAATATTTGTTATCGGTTCACTGTTGTCTTCTCGCATTTTCATGTAAGCTCCGGGAGGTCAGGGATTTGTCCTTCCTATTGATTTATTCCAGGCCTGGAATAGTGCCTGGCACATAATAGACATTCAGTACATATTTATTAAATGACTGAATGAGCATCTCCTATTCCAAAAATCTTATGAGGGGTTTATTACCAAATAAATTTAAAAGCAGAGGGTAAAGGGGGTTTTCAGGATCTTGAGGAGTCCTGGATTCTAGTACTGTTGTTACTATTAGCATGCTGCGTAACAACATTTGCCTAATCAGTTCATCTCTCCGGACCTGTTTGGACATATTCATATCAAGGGAATTCGGGTGCTGAGATTATATGATTATGATTATACAGAAGCAAATCCCATTATCCTTGCCTTCTGGTTTTCATGTCCTGTGTAATCCCCTTAAAAGTGGTCAAACCTCTGATTTGCCTCTACTCCATGGCACATAGCAAAGGTGAGAGGACATACACAGTTACTCCACAAGAGGTTACAGTAGCCGTCTTGCCATGAGACTCTCACTTGGTGGCTTTAAGAAAACGAATGGACACATTGGGGAGGCTCATAGGACAAGAAATTCAGAGCTGCCTTCAGACCCTCGGCTAGCAAGGAATAAACCCACCCCATGGCCCACAAGGAACTGGATAATGCAATCAACCCTGTGAGATGGAAGTGGTCTCTTCCCCCCAACTGACCCTTATCTGAAACCTCAAAGCCCATCCAACCGAGACCTTGACTGCAGACTTGTAAGAAAAGATCCTGAAGAACGAGGTCCAGTTAAGTCACGCTGGACTTCTAGCTCACAAGATCTATACATAATAAATGGGAGTTGTCTGAACTCACTACATTTGCAGTAATGTAGTCAGGCAATGAGAGATAATGGACACAGATACAAAATATGTTCTTCAATGAAGAGAAGGGGTTCCTTCTGCCTCTGCACTCAGGGTTTTCCATTCAGATCCCCGAAGAAGGAAGCTTCCTGAAGACACACACAGAAATAACCAATGCTTCCCTTAGCTACATTTCCCCCACCTGACTACCACAGAATGGGCAAGAATGTATTTCTGACATACTTTCTCTTTCTCTACTTTTTTTTTTTCCTTACAGTCCCCTCCATCCCTCCCCTCACAACTTCTTTTCCCCAGATACCAGTCCTCCATCAATCTTTTCCTCTTCGGGTTAGCAAAACAAATCACGTTGTGTGAATATGCCCTTTGCAAACTGCTCCACAATGTAAACACTATTTAAATTAGCCTTGCTAGAACTTGGCCTGGTCTTTTCACAAATGCTGGCTTGACAAAATATAAACCAGTAAGTAATCAGAATCTAGCCATCGAGAAAGGTGCCATTAATTAGTTCCAAAGATGAAGCCATTAAAAAAATCAGAATTATTGTGCGCATGTCAGTTCTCTCTATGGTTATCAAAGAGGATAGGCTTCAGAAACCCAAAACACAGGGAGGCAATATGCAGCCAGAAGACTTGCACTGTCTTTCTGTCTTTGACGTTAGGAAACTTCTCTGGATAAGGATATTTTTTTCCCCAAAAATAAAACACATAAAACTTCACCATAGCAAGGTGATAGAGGTATGTACAGGGTTAGAGACTTATGCCTCTATTTCCATGAAGTCAGAATAATAGAATAATAGAAGAAAAATAGAATAACATCAGAAAGAGGGCTTACATGATATGGAATGAAAGGGAGCCTTAGAAGGACAATGAACTAAGCAAGTTGTCTAGGGGTGTGAAAGGAGCAAGGCTTTGTTTGGTTTTTAAATCAATAAATCCTTGCAAGCCTCGTTTCTTGTGTCTTCCTTTAAGCTAAAGTATACACAGAGCTAGAGTAGGAAATGCATCACGTGTCATCCCATGTACTAGATATGTAGGTGGTCCTCTGCATCAAACCTAACTTAGCCAACATACAAGTCATTCCTTCAAGGACAAAGAGAGGGGAAGACAGTGCCATCTATTTTCTGTTCAGGGACTACTTCTAGATAAAAAACATTGATAATTCTTGGACCCTTCTTTCATCCCTTGACATCTTTTGAAATTTCTCCTAATCTGCTGCTTTCTTTGCTTATCCATGTTCCTTAGAAAGGGCAATCCCAGCAGTTCTGAGTTCTAACCCGTTTTGCCAGCACCTTGTAATTTATCTAACCCTGCGAACGTCTGCAAGGCTCAGCTTCCTAACCTTTTCATGGAAATCCTTAAATTAGGTAAGACCATGCTAACTTCTATAACAGAAGTTTCCTAAGACTCTTACCAGCTTCACAACATGAGTGTGTTTTTTGCTCACCTAGTATTTTATTAGGGAGTTTAGTTGATCCATTTGTACACATGGTTGGTTAAGTTCCTCTCATTTTGTATTTCTACCATCTTCTAGGGCCTCAAGTCCTCCACTGAGAGCCAGCAGATAAGGAGAGGAAGGCCCTTGCACTTTTTAATCATTTCAATCAAAGTGTGATACACATCAATTCTGCTTAAATTCTATTAGTGGGAATGAGTCACACGGCCAGTAAGACTCAAGAAGGTCTGAAAAACAGATGTAAGCTAAGCAAGCATTTCTACCAACCATCTCTACTATGGACTGGTTAACTCGAATCTTTGGTGAGTACACCAAGATTTGCAAACTCCAAATCCTTGGAAAGCAGAATAAGCACAAAAAGGAAGGCAAAGTTCAGACAATAAATCTCATACAGATTCCCATTAAATACAGATATGAAACAGTCACCTCAAGCTGTCCATTAAAAAAATATCTTTGAATAAAAAATCCACAGAGACACAATGATATACATGGAAAATCACTGATAAATAATTTTATCATAAGCAAACTCTTATGGGGGTTGCAATTCTAGCAATAATGTAACTAGGACAACAAGTCAATTTTTTACTAATTATCTACAATGGGCAAAGCACCATCCTGAGTATAGTGGTAGAAATAAGACACATGCAAACACTTTCTCTATTAAGAGGGTAAAATATCTTATTGAAAGAGGAAAATAGTACTAATATAAACTAAAAATTCAACAGATGAATGTTAGACACAGATATTTCCTTTAGCGGGCATGTTCCCAAGATATTTTTTGTAGGAGTAAGAATTTCAGCTGGGCCTTAGAACTTAGGTGGAGTTCAAGGACAAGAAGAGGGGGGAAATTTCTCTCTTCTCAAGCTTAGGCCACTTCCTCTTCAAACCTTCAAACCTCTTCATCTGTTACTTATTCATAAAATGGACCATAGGAATAAGTCCCTTTCTATGGACATCAGCAAATGATATATCTGTACCTATATTTGTTTTTCTACCACAGATTTGTTCAGTTTTCTTATTTGAATTCTCCTAGATATTCTGATTGGCTCACTTACACTGAGTTTTTTGTTTTAGTTTTTTTTTTTTTTTTTTTCCTGAGCTTTTAAAGTAATATCTGTTGCATCTGCTCTACACTCCAGTAATATTAACTCCATGACATTTGTAAATGCTGATTTGGACATTTTCAAAATGTACTACTCTCGGTGTATCCGAAGTCCACACGAAGCTTAAAGACAGGAGTCTCTCAAGGGAAGGGCATGTGTTCCTTGATGACCTGGGATATTTTGTTCAAAGACAGAAACACACCTGAGATTAGCAGCTAACTTTTGAGAAAGGGCAGGAACAACAACATTTAAAAATAAAACCAGGGGGTGCCTGGGTGGCTCAGTGGGTTAAAGCCTCTGCCTTTGGCTCAGGGCATGATCTCAGGGTCCTGGGATCGAGCCCCGAGCCCCGCATTGAGCTCTCTGCTCATCAGGGACCCTGCTTCCCCACCTCTCCCTCTGCCTGCCTCTCTGCCTACTTGTGATCTCGGTCTGTCAAATAAATAAATAAAATCTTAAAAAAAAATAAAACCAGTTATTGAAAACTAAAAAGTCAGGCTCTTTGATTTTCTAGATGAGGAAACGTTAAAGGTCTCATCTGCTACTTAGGAAGGTAAGAGTAGCACAATGATGACAATCCATCCCATAAACTGAACACAGGGACAATCTGCAATTTTCAAGTCGAGTTCATTGAACTCCACTCTTAGGCCATTGTAGGGGAAGATTTAAAGGTTAAAACCACATTGTTAAGTAGAGGGGAAATCAATACCTGTTCACCAATAATGACCTAGCACTTATTAGAAGGTCCCAGTTTGGGGCAGTTGTATAATGAGTGAATGAATGTATAACTTAATACAAGGATAAGTAGATGGCTAGCAGGAAGGGTGATAATTCTCCAACATGTCTGAAGATTTTCTTTAAGATTCCAACTCTGCCTAAGCAGGGACCGACACTTCATTTAAGGCCAGGATCTAATTAGTCATTCAGTGATAAAAATTTTTATTAACTCCTATCCCCCAGATTTCTGTCGGTAGAATATTAAATATCTCCTAAAAGACCTTCATACGCTTGTGTCAAGCACAGGGGACTGAAAAGAAAATGCACATTAGTCTTAAAACTGATTTTTGTTCTTCACTTTGAAATTCCTTCCGTAGTTTCCCTAGACTAGACCCTAAGGGTATGAAGCTAAGCCCCTCATCTGAAGCAAGGAAGTTCTGTGCATGAAGTATTGTTTTGCTGGGACAGCAAACAACTTACACTTATACTGAATTTCAAGTGGTACAATTGCAATAAAGTAAGGATTTTGTTGTTGTTGTCATTTGGCAGTGGGTTCATCTATAGATCTCTGTATACACCAGCATTCTTCATGGATACAACATAAGACAACACTATTTTAGAAAATAAGCCCTTAGCTGATAAAGCCCAGATTCAATCTTTCTATTTCTAAAAAATGCCTGGGGTGGTGGATCCTGACGTCTATCTTGACATTTGGGAAGACAGTCTTATCATTTTATTGGACTCTGCAACCCAGATGGTACCATGCTTTAAAAAAAAAAAAAAAAAAAAAAAAAAAAAAAAAAAAAAAAAAAAAATTTCTGGAAGTTAACAAGAAAGGAAAATCTGTTTGCTTGTCCTACATATCATTGTGCTCTGCTTCTCTAAGGGGTTTGCAGGTGTGATATTATTTCCCAGAAATACTCAAAGAACACTGGACAGCACCTGTTTTAAAGGAAATCTGTAGGGCTCCCCCAAACTCCTTACTTGCAAAATATAGAGTTTTTTTTTGTTGTTTTGTTTTGTTTTCCCTCCAGATAGAGATGGAATTTCTTTGCATGACATGGGACACTTCCCTTTGTATCATTTGCCCTGATAGGTGCCAAATTCTCAAGTCATCACAAGATGCTCACTGTTCCTAGCCTCCTCTAACTTACTTCTCTGGGTTTATTCTCATCAGACCACGTAAGGAAATGACTTAGTCATTCTAGGTCACAGTTTGCATGAGTAAGACGGAGGTAACAATACTCACTTCATGGAATAACAGTGATACATTATAAGGAAACAGCTCATTAGATGATGATATATGCCATATATGATGATATATGTCAATGCCTGACATATATATTAAATGCTCAATAAATAAGAGTTGATATCAGTAAGATGGAAATTCACCATCACCTCCGCTGTCACTAACATCACCTCTGCTGTCATCATCATCAGCTTCTTGAGTTCAAAATTATTCTTTTTTTTTTTTTTTATCTTACTTAGAGGTAAAAACTTCCTGTGAAAAAAAGTTGGGCAGGATTTAAAATAGTCATTAATTTAAAAATATGTTATTTACTTTTGGGAATTTCTGACAGAAATAATGAAATAATGGTAACAATTTTTAGCAATAATTAAGTCTACAGGTGTTTGAATTATTCAATGTATACTATTCTCTCATTGTATTGTAACCGCTGTCTGATTCCTAGCAATGGAATATGTTCATATACATTGTTGTAAGGTTGTCTTCCGTTTAAAAAATAAAAATTAATATTGTTGTAAATATGGCAGGTTACCCAGGTTCGAAGCATAATTCTAGGTATAACCGAAAATAATCTTTTGATTTTTCAGGAAGTGAGAAATAAGAAAATATTTAAATATCTATTATGAACAGCCACGTTTTCAGGATTCATAAAATGTCAATAATGCCAATACGCTCTGGACGCAGTGAAGCACCTGCTTCAAGAAAAAGGTAATGCAAGCATTGGAGAATCTAACTACAAATTGGAATCCAAACAAAGAAGGCACCTCCTCTCTGCCAGATGAGCCATGCTGAAAAGAGCATTGAAACAAAAGCTACAAAGCGGAGTCATGGGAAATAAAATGTCCAAGTTTGGTCTGCCGGAAGGATGGGCAGTTTTCTCTGCTGCTGATACATTGGTGAGGAGTGTGATTTCATTAAAGCAATAAAAGCCTCAAAAAAACAATCAGGAAACAAACATATAGTACAAACTTCATCTAAGTATAAAGAATAGAAGCAAGTCTCCTGGGAACTCCGTATTTACTCAACTGTTAGTTTTTGGTTTTTCAGTTTTTTTGTTGTTGTTTTATTCCCCACCCCCTTCCCAGCCGTCAGTTCAATATGGAGGAAAATCTAAAACCCAGGTGTTTTAACTACTGTTTTAGACATTTCATTCCTAGACCAAAATTACTCTAAAAGTGTAAGGTACTAGGTGCCTTTCTTTATTGAAGAATTAAGTCTTAAGCAGCTCATTTGACAAACAAATGTTTACCAGTCTGGGTTGCATGTCCTTCCATGGCACTGACTACATAGCAACATCAAAGACAGCACACCCCACTATGATCCATTTCATAAAAGTATGAGAATTCTCAAAAAATAGTAAATAAAATCAGGTTTGAATACTAAAGTACTTAGTAATTTCCAAAACAGGAAGTTAATAGATGGTTATTCCCGAATCATTCAATGGTTAAATTATGCCTGCAAAGATCTAGGGTTTTTCCATAGTCCTACAATCCTCAGCTTTTGACAGTTTCTCCCTTAATTATCAGGAAATGTAGCGGCTCTGAGCATTTTATCCTCACCCACCCTCTTCAAAAGCAGGAAAGGATTGGCAGGCCTTGAGTGTGTCCCTTTATCAGGACAAAAATGTTCTCAGATAGTCTCTCATGTCTCATGGGCTAGAACTAGGTTACCCGCCAACGTCTGGCAGCAAGGGAATAGAGAGCTGACTGGAGAGTTGACAATTTTCAGAACCACACTGGGAAGCAGGCTCTGCTCAGAACAGAGGGGGCTGGAAAAGGCTGGGTGGCCACTAACAGGCTTTATCCTAGGATTCTTCTTCTGGACAAGGCTCGCAAACTACTTGAACTGAACCTTTCTGGTCATTTCCATGTGGAAGACTGTATCATAGGATGTAAAAATCCTTAGGACTGGCAGGCTATGTTAAGGAGTTTGAATTTGAGTCTAGTTAGTGTAGTGACCTTGGGGATAGGTTTGGTGAACATTCACGTTGGCTTTCTGAACATTTTGCTTTAACACCGTCCCCATTTTAAAGATGAGTAAACCAAGCCTCTGGGATCAACTCAAGATGGTAAGGTCAATAAGCCTAAACTGTCTGGCTTATTTTCATTGTCCTGTTTACTTCTATGAAAGTTTATATAGAAAACCGTGCTGCCTCTTGTAAGTCTCCAGCTCCTAATTCTACTTCACACTCTTCCTTGGCTTTTCACTTGTGAAATAAGTCATCTGTTCCATCCTTTGACACCTACTTTGCCAATTAGTATGTAAGCTTCATGGTAGTATGAACACTGTCCATCTTGATCTTGTTTACTCTTGTACCTTTAGTTTCTAGAATAATTATAAGTATTCTAAATACTTTCTGAAGAAAGATATGTATCAATGAATTATTCTGAAGTGTGTCAAAAATCAGAAAATTCCCAGGGAGTGAAAAGACAGTCTTTTTATGGCATAATGAGGTTTTCTACAGGTGTTCAAATCCTAGCAATTTGTGCCTGCTTGTTACACCTGACTACCCTGGGATTTAATCTGCTTCTATATTTTCCTTATGATTTGCTTTTGTAGGTTTAGACAGAGATATGTTCTTCTGCAGAAATATGGTATGTGTGTTTTTTTTTAACACAATTTCTCTTTTTATTTTACTTTTTTTTAAGGTAGAGTTAACCTACCTAAACATTTAAAAAAAGATATTTATAATACTAATATCTGCTGGCTTGCTTTACCTGTATCAGAATAGGCAGATATGAAAGATTTCCAGAACAGAGGGTGATCGCCATCCCTTGGGCTCCAAACAATCCTCTTTCCTCCACCATTACCTAGCTTAATTGCACTGAATTTCCATTCTCTGTGGTCACAATGCTGTCCTCCTAAGTTATCTTCTTTTAAAACACATTATTTTTGGAATTAGGAAATTGTTGCATGATTAACACTCTAATTTGTACACTTGTATTTGTAAATTCCTTCCTAAGTTAACCAAATGACTGGAGACTTCAGCTGGGTAGGGGGTGCACAAAAGAGGGGGTGGGGGGTTGAGGATGAGGAGATGTGATAATGAAAACCAGTGGGAAGTCCAGAATTTCCCTATATGGGATTTATTTAGGGTGGCAATCAGTTGCATCCCTGCTGCAGTTTTTATAGTAAGAGTAAGGTTGTCTCTCAATTTGTATGTTAATTTCAGGTGTCCTAGGATGGGGGAAATGGAGGAGATTATGGGGGAGACAAGACTAAAAAGCCCTCTCTCCCTTTCTACAACCCAGCCCCATTAAATCAAACCTTCCCTATTTCAAAATCTACCTCCCGCTAGGCCTGCGTGGTGGGGTGAAAAGTTTAAATGGTTGTAAATACCTGTAAGACAAAGCAAAAGATTCCAAAGATTTGACATGTGTAGAGTAAGAGTCTCTATTTAAAGAAACTGAACAGTAGCTGAAATTAACCAAGAAGGTGCCTCTTGTTTGGAGCCAGTTAGGGAGCTTCTGTTCCCAAAAGCGATCTCAACGTGACATCTAGTGGCGGCTCCGGGTTTACCCCCTTCAGGGCCTGACGGAAATACCCAGTCTCTGTGGTATTCAAAACCTTTGTTCCTAGGGGCTCTGACCTCACTTATGTGGGAGGAAAACTTATTTATTTCACTGGAAAAAGATTAATTAGAAAAAATTATTTAGAAGAAAATGTTCAAGCGTCATTTTGAAGATGGCATCCAATCTTTTTTTTTTTTTCCCCCTGATGTATGAATTACCTCTTCTTGAGAAACTATGAGTCTTCCCCACCTCCACAAACCTTTGCCTACTTACAGATTCAAAGAACTGAAGCCCTGTCCCTGGTATTCTAATAATTTTTCTACTTTAAAAATGGATAAATATCTCAGAAGGAGATGATGCATTGGTTTCCTTTGAAAGATTTTAGCACGGACAAATTTTCTTTAAAAAACGTTAATTATTCCAAAGTGTTTATAGGAGGCATGTTGGTTTTTGCATATGGGCATTTGTTTTTCGTTTGGGGTTTCTCTTCTTTTTTTTTTCTTTTCTTTTTTTTCTTTTCTTTTTTTTTTTTAATTCTAAATTGAGTTTCTTCAAGCACTGGAGATGTTTTTGGTTGCAACACACACACACACACACACACACACACACCAGCAAATATAGCATAGTTTTTGGCCAAAGTGGGGGGAAAGTAGCTTTGGTACCTTTTAGAAGCCTCCCTGCTCCATCAGTGGCTGCCTATCATCTTGGGCTACCCCTAGAATTTGTCAATGTCCTCTTGGGTTCTCCAACTCTTCTCCGAACGGACAGAGCCTGATGCTTCAATCCCTGTCTACCCTCTTAACTAATCTGATTGCGTCAGCACTAACGAACTGATGAGAAGACCTCCAACGCTAAGCTTAGAGGTGAACTGGGCTTGCCCAAACTGGCCATCTGCTAACACTGACTCAACTTTTTCTGTGTGATGCATACAGCGACACTGAGGACAACTGCAGGGGATGATTCAGCTTCCCCACCATCTCTGTATGGAGCATCCACATAGACTTAGCACTGGCTTCTCAGGTATTAGGGAGTTAATTCTGCTGCACCCTCTCAAGTTAACTATGAGCCTGAAACTAAAGATTTTTGTAATTTCTATGCAAGGATTTCATTTTATTAACCATAATTTACTGAGTGCCTTCTATGTATCAGACATGGCACTAAAACCATTTCACATTTTTTTTTTATAAATCCTCAAATGAGCCTTCAAATAGAGCTGGGTTTTCCCCCCATTTTAGATCTTTGACAACTGAGGCTTAGGGATTTAATGTCTTTCTGCTTGTAAATAACAGTGCTGAGAGATGCTTTTGTCTCCAGTACACTTTTTTTGTACTCTTTAAGTGCTTGGGAGTTGGAAATGGAAACTTTGTAGTATAACAACAGCTTCTCCCCCAAACAACTGCTTAACAATAAAGGAAGTCTCTCAGAGACTTCGGTAACATATGCACACATAGTTGATAATGCATTAAAGGAATATGAAGTTATAATACTTTGATCCTAAGTCACTGGAAACTCTTGTTTTGAACACTGATCTCTTTTTTTTTTTTTTAAAGATTTTATTTATTTATTTGACAGAGAGAGACCACAGTAGACAGAGAGGCAGGCAGAGAGAGAGAGAGAGGGAAGCAGGCTTCCCGCTGAGCAGAGAGCCCGATGCCGGACTCCATCCCAGGACACTGAGATCATGACCCGAGCCGAAGGCAGCGGCTTAACCCACTGAGCCACCCAGGCGCCCCGGACACTGATCTCTTTTAGCAGCTTCTTGGGCTGTGCTCACCATGGAAGGCCTGATTTCTTCGGGGTGGGGGGTGGGATGGGGTGGGGGGTGGGGGGGTGGTCCTTAAACTCAGCCCCCATCCACTCCTTCCTCTTCTGTCACTCCTGCCTCCTTGATGCAGCTCAGACTGACACTCGGACAGACAGAATGGATGCCTTACTCTCTATGGCTTTCATTCAGACCATCACACATACTTGAAAACCCCATAACAAAAATCTAAATGGTTTTGAAATAAACCCTTTATTTTTGCAAACCTCATCTATGATGCTAAGGAAAAGACGGTTTCTTTGGTAACCAGGATTCCAACACTATGGGCGGCCATAGATATAGAATTAGAATTAGAAGACCGAAATTCCGCTTGAAAGCAAACAGGAAGCATTTTTTCCCCCTTGAAGCTATTGGTTTTGTATGATTAATATATTTTAAATGAAACTGCAAACTTTATTTTGATATGTGTGAGAGTCCCTGTATCCCACAGACGTAGACTCAGAAACACAGACAACAAAGCTACTGCCATGGAGGGAACAGATTGTAGTGGTTAAATGTAAGTCCTCTGAAGCTGAATTAGTAGTTTAAATGTCCGCTCTACAACTTCATGAGTCACGTCAGACACCACAATTGATCTCTCGGTGCCTCAGTTTCTTTATAATATATGGAAAGCTCTTAAAATGGAGTCTGGAGTAAGGAAAATAATCCAAATTGTGGGTAAGGACCAGAAGTGCTGGGAATAGATCTCTGTGCATTTCACTTCACAGCCTACAGGCTGTGGCGAATGTCTTCTAGAGAAGTTACTGACAGGTGATATTTATGAGAAGGAGGAGGCATTTCACCAATTTTTTTTTCCTTTTCTCTCCCTCAATCTCTTTCTCTTTGAGGCAGCAACACACAATTGTTAGATCAGAATAAGTCTTCACATTTTTTTTTCCCTTCAGATGATGGATGGCAAAACTAAAATAGGTCCTCTTGAGATAATGTTTTTGAGTGTCCAGCTGGTGGAGACAGGAAAAGCAATTTCAGTGAGACAAGAGCCTTCAAGAACAGATTTGGAGAGAAAGTATTATCTTGGCCTTCTAGAAATAGATGTGCCATGATGCAGACTGCAAGGAATGAAGATTATCCACAGAGGCCTTCTGCTGCTCACTAAAAGAAGAAATGATGGAAGGTATAAGGCCAATTTCATCTTGGCCAGCTAGCCTGCTGAAACCAATACAGGCCTGATGGGGCACCATAGCCTGCGGTGAACACTGACCATCTCGGGTGTGGCAGGATTATAGCAGAAACAGCCCAAATCCTTACACAGAGGACAACCTCCAACAAGCCCAGCATTAACCTAGAGGACAAGTCTAGAGACTGCCACTGCTTTCTTCATGGGGAAGAGAACATTCTCAGACTCACGGTTTGTTTTTTTTTTTTTTTTTTTTTTTTTTTTTCCAGCATAACAGTATTCATTATTTTTGCACCACACCCCGTGCTCCATGCAATCCGTGCCCTCTATAATACCCACCACCTGGTACCCCAACCTCCCACCCCCCGTCCCTTCAAAACCCTCAGATTGTTTTTCAGAGTCCATAGTCTCTCATGGTTCACCTCCCCTTCCAATTTCCCCCAACTCCCTTCTCCACTCTAAGTCCCCATGTCCTCCATGCTATTTGTTATGCTCCACAAATAAGTGAAACCATATGATAATTGACACTCTCTGCTTGACTTATTTCACTCAGCATAATCTCTTCCAGTCCCGTCCATGTTGCTACAAAAGTTGGGTATTCATCCTTTCTGATGGAGGCATAATACTCTATCCCCAGGGGTACAGGTCTGTGAATCACCAGGTTTACACACTTCACAGCACTCACGGTTTTAATAGAGCTACTCTATTTGCCCTCCTCAGAAGCCTACTCCCAGAGTCAAGACTCTATGCTGAATGGCATTATCTAATTATCAGTAAAATGTTTCCACTCACTGAGTAATTTTTGGTTTTTTATACTTTTTTCTTTTCTTTTTTTTTTAACTTTTCCAGCTTTATTGTGACATGATTGACAAAAAGTATATATATTTAAGATGTACAACACGTTTTAATAGTGCAAAAATACACTGAGCACATTGCATGTGTTTTCATTCTTTCTTCTTCCCTTCCCTTCAACAATATTCATTGAAATCACTATGTGCTAGGTGCTATGGAATATAATGACCAATTCAGACAAGATCCTTGCCTGTAGGTATTGAAGAGGAGAAAAAAAAAATCCACAAGTAAACAAATAAGATAATGGTAAAGTACAACAATATATACTAAAAAGATGAGATATGACGTGGTTCACCTGGGAGGGCTGCCCACTTTAGAGTAGATGGCAAGAAAAGGACTTTTTGAGGAGACAGCTTTGAGTAGAGATGTGTGGTTAAAAAAGAGGACCAGCCCCTCTTACATCCAAGGTTTTTTTTGGGAACATGAACATGTACAAAGGCCGTGAGGTAGGAAAGACTTTGATATGTTTCAGGAACATTAAAAAAAAAAAAAAAAAAAAAGCAAATGTGACTGAAACATATTAACAAGGGCATGTCTGAGATAAACTTGGAGATACAGGTATGGATAGATTGTCCAGGGCCATAGAGACCCCGGTTGTAAGAACATTTATTATCAAAATAATAGAAAACAAATCCACATATTAAAAACGGGAGTGCCAAAATATAAAAAAGTAACGAAAAAGGGTCGTGCCATGGTTTACTTCATAGTTTCAATTATTTAAACTGCTGCATGGCGATTGCATTGTAAATGGGTAAGAATGGAAGCTTCTACATGGATGGCTGCAATCCTGAGAGAGGTAGGGAGTAATGGGTTAAACTGGTATAAGCATAAGCAATGAAAGTTCATCCCATTTAACTATTACGCCAAAAATACAAAGGAGACCTATGTCTTCACCTTTTCAGGGATGAGTTAACAAAAGCTCCTAGTGACTGCTGCCTAAAATCACTCAGCTTCTCAGTGACAGAGTCAAGACTCAAACCCAGATCAGGAGGTTTGGCAAAGGAACTTAAAGTAAGCTTCAGGGATCCCTAACACTCAGCGATGCTTGCTCTGAACCAGAAACTAAGAGTTTCCCATGCATTGGCAAACTTGATTTCCCCAACAATTATGTGAAGTTCAAACTGTTAGCACCCTCATTTTGCAGAGAAGCAATTTGCGTCTTAGAGAAGTTAAACTAGTAAATGTCAAAGGCAAAACTTCAAACCAGGTAGGTGAGCTCTGAAGCCATGCATTTAACCACTAAGCAATTTAAGAATAATTGTCCTCTGCTGGCCAGTGTTTCCACATCAAGTGGTATCCTTTAAACATACCCAGGAAAATAGCCACCATTAACCCCTTTTCAAATTGCAATTAAGATAAGGATTTACACAAAACATAGAAAAGCTTTTGTGGCAATTTCATCAAAATGCTAAAGATTAGACAGGCAGGGCTTCCCACACACCTCACATGAGAATAAGAGAACATCTCTAAAAGAAAGCGAACAAAAGATTTGTCTTTTAATGGCTCTCAAGTCTCAGAATCAACATTTCTACCAGCTCTGCTTTTTCTCATATCAATGTAGGAGACAGATTGAAATGCCAAACGGAACTGCTCCGTGTTTTGGAAAAAGCGGTCTCTCATAAGCCGCCTGAACTCAAAACACATTTGTTCGATATCTTCTGCGAATTTGCAACAAGTTGGGTTTGTAGATTCTTAAAATTAATCACAAAACAATCTCATATCCCAACAGAACGGGAATGACATAAAATAGGCTGCCTTCATTCTCTGCTAGGGCCCCAGGAGTATCCCACAAAGCTCAAAAACCAACTTGAACAGCTAGAATTTTGCTCACAGTTCCCATCCCCCATCTCCACCATGACCTTAACCACTTGCTGTAGAATTACTCTGCCATTTCCACAGGCCCCTTGACTGCCCCAGGTCTCACCAACTTAATATGTAAAATTTAGCTAATTTAGGCTTCACAGGGATACACAGCTGAATCTCTTGCTCCAACTGAGGATCTTAGTGTTTCAGAGAAAAGACAAACAACAGATACCTGAGGTCCTCCTCATCTGACTTATTATTAACTATCGCTAATAATAATTAGGGATTACTTGAGCCTTTGCATGTATAGTCTCACTGAATCTCATAACAACGGAGGACAGTATTGTCATTCTTACTTTTCTTAGGAATGTTAAGGTCCCTGGGTATCTGACTCTAGACATTTATCATTATATTCCTAAGTATATAGTATAGGATATATAGTATTAAATGTATATTTTCTGAAGTACTAATTAATATGGTGTATACATTAAAATACAGAGTATATATGCCTAACCATACTGTAATACGCTTAAGATGCCAGCACTAATTTCCCCCTCTTTTTCCCCAGTGGGTTTCACAACATGCCATGCAATGTGGATTGGGCCAATAGACTGTACACAGTTTAGTCTCTGGTTTTCAATCCTACATGTAAATTTATAATCACCCTGGGAGATTTTTTTTAAAAAGTGCTGATTATGCCCTTTCCTGGCCTGGAGGATTCTGGTTTAACTGCTCTTCCTCAGTCTCTAAATTTCCTCTATCCATCCCTCTGGTGATTATAGAGATTTCAGGGTGGGCTTCGAATATAATTGCTCTGAGCAAATTAATGTAACCCTACTTGTACAGCCTGAATTGTCTCCCCCAAATTCATATATTAAAGCTCTGACCCTCAATATGAGTGGGTTTGGACATAGGCACTTTAAGGACACAATTAAGGTTAAGTAAAAGAGGTCAAAAGGGTGGGGCCCTCATCTGATAGGACTGGTGTCTTTTTAAAAAGAGAAAAAGAGGGGCGCCTGGGTGGCTCAGTGGGTTAAAGCCTCTGCATTCGGCTCATGTCACGATCCCAGGGTCCTCGGATCGAGCCCCACATCGGGCTCTCTGCTCAACAAGGAACCTGCTTTCCCCTCTCTTTCTCTCTGCCTGCCTCTCTGCTACTTGGGATCTCTGTCTGTCAAATAAATAAATAAAATCTTTAAATAAATAAATAAATAAAGAGAAAATAACACCAGTAGTGTGTACACAGGTTAGAGATCATGTGAGGACACAGCAAGAAAGTGGCCATTGGCAAGCCAAAGAGAAAGGCCTCACCAAAACCCAACCGTGGCACCTTGATCTTAAACTTGGACTTCCCAGTCTCCAGAACTGTGAGAAAATAGATTTCTATTCTTTAAGCTGCCTAGTCTGTTGTGTTATGGCAGCCTGAGCTGACTAATACAAGTGACTGCTGCAGGCCTGGGAAAGGGGTCTATCATCTGAATGTGAATAGAAAGGCTCTAGGGCCGGCAGCCAGAGGCATTCATCCCTCTTGCCCTTATGGAGGCCAGACTAGGAATGGAGTGAATAGAGAGGGAAGAAGCTTCAAATACTGGAAAGGAACAGAGCCTCACAGTTTGTTATTTGTATAGTGTTCAACGATGGTGAGGAGGGAGTAGAGGCAAGCTGAGGACAAGACACACACATACACAAACACTCTCTCTCTCTCTCTTTCTCTCTCTCTCTCCCAGGTGGTATATTACCACATTCCTCAGGCACTTCTGGCTGCCCTAAAGCTAAGGGAAGGAAGAACAAATGGTTAACTTCTAGAGATCACTATCCCACAAGAAAAGTCTCCCTCAGTTTACAAAAGTCTTAGTGATTTACAGGAAAAAAGCATTCTTATCAATAAACTAACTTCCAGAAGGAAACTCCTAACTCTCTTAAAGTTAATGCTTTACTGGAGGGAAAAATCTTAACTTGACAATGGCAAGGCCTCCAGTACCCTGTAGGTCCTTTTTAACTTAGGAAAGTTTTTTTAAAACGTCCCTTTTTCCTTACCCCCAACTCTCAAGTATGTAATCAGCCTCTCCCGGCCCTACCCACCACCCCCCACCCCCTGCCGCCATAACCCCAGTACAGGAGCTCTTTCTGCCACAGGTCCTGTCCCTGTGCTTTCATAAGATCATCATTTTGCACCAAAGATGTCTCGGGAATTCTTTCTTGGCTGTTGACTCTGGTTGCCACCAAACCTACCAACATTCCAAAACCTACATCACTGGGAAGGAGCACTACTGAGAAAAGACAGGATGGAACTCTAAGAATGAGTCTTACAATATCCTTTCTTCTTTCTCCATTGCAGGGTAAGGGCAGACTGTGCTCTTCCCTATCACCCCCTACTAGATGCTATGGAGTCCCTACATCTTTCCAATTATTCAGAGACCAACTACTCTTTACTTTGTGTTTGTGTATACTTTGAGATAGGACCAATGTATGTGGAGAGAGAGTGAAAGAGACTTATAACTGGTCCTGTGCCCTGAACAGTTTGGGAACATTTGAAGACAGAGCGTAGTCTATCCACAGCAAAGTTTTCTAATCAAGATTACTTTTGATCTGGGGCTTTTTCCAGTGCCTTGACGAAAGAGTGAATTGCAACCTTTTTAAAAAAGCATTGTGGATTAAATAGAATGTGAAGGTGACTACAGTATTAAGAAATTAATCAAGGGCTGCCAGACAGTGAGGATACAATTTTCACAACAAATGCTACAGCTGAATATCTTCCAGGATCATGACTGTGCTTAGAACGTGCGGTCTAAAATAAAAATGTAAGCTCTCAGATGTATTGCACTGAATTGAAAAAATCTGCTAAGAACTAGGCTTAAGCCTGGAAACTTTAGCTTTCTTCTCTATGAAATAGAGAAAACAAAGTCAACCTCCTGTGATTTCTGGAGAAGTGAATGTGTTGACATTCTAGAATCTTCTCAAATAGTGCTAGGATAGGGGCTTCGGAGATGTTACTTGATTTTCTTACTTCCTTTCCTAATTCTCGTTTCTATCCTTTGGTTATTGACAAGTTAAAATCACTCTGATGCTCAGTTTCTATACATTGTAAATAATATTTTATGGTGACAGATGGCCACTACACTTGGGGTGAGCATTGCCTAACATATAGAGTTGTTCAATCACTATGTTGTACACCTTAAACTAACGTAACATCATGTGTCAATTACACTCAAATAAAAAAAAATAGGGGAAAAACATTTGCATAGGATTATGACAGGATATGTATTAAATACTCCATAAAATGGCTTGGTAACATACCAAGTCCTATGACAACATTTGTTTATATTATGTCAAATTATGTAGAGATTTGGGCATTAATCCCCAACTGGGATCTTTCCTCATACAGGCATCTCCCTTTCATAAATAGCTGTGAGGCTGAAGAGATGAAAACTGACAGAGAAAGTGTTAGCCCATTCATTTTAATTTACTTTAAGCATCCATCACTAACCAACAGGTCATAGGACTGTCTGTTTATGTCTACTCCCTGAATCTTCTCTGCCACGTAGTGAACATGTCACAAACTACAAAGGTTTAGTGCTACAAATTTGGAATGATCACATTACTTCTTTGAGCTAGGAAAGTTGCTAGCTCTCAGTTATATAGCATGAAATCATACCAGGCTTTATATGTTAGGGTTGACAGACCCATGCACGTTATAGCAATAAAGAATAGGATGAATACACACTTCTGTACATACGCTCGGTACCTTTCACATTTCTCTTCTCTTTGAATTACTCAAGTGCTCTCCCAAGAGCCTTAATGAAACTAGGCATAAACTGAATTACATTCTTTTAAAACTGGAACAATCACACATCAACTTCCATTAACTCCCTTCCTGGAGATCTAACTGGTGCATATAGCACTGTGAAAGCACATTTTGACCTCCATTTCTTCCTCTCATTTGTTTATTCTGGAATAAATTTGATTTGATCCCATTAAAATATCCTTAAATGTACTAAATCTTGCATTAGTAGAAAGACACATGAAGCTTTTACACTAACCTCTTGTCCCATGCTCTATCCTGGGCTGCCAGTTTGTGGTCTACTAGTTTGTGTATTAGCTGCCTGCCGCATTTAGCTAGGTGAAGCCTTGAAATCTGTTTTTGATGAGAAAAAAAGGGACCTCCCTCCTTTCCTCCAAGTAAGGAGTATATGAAGGACATCTTCAGTCAGTGTTGGCCATGTCATCATAGGTGTCTACTCCTACTGTGAGTTTTAGTGACAGCAGTGACCCAGGTAAGAGGAGAAGCTCTAGGTTACCAGGCTGCCATGTGGTAAATTACTTCCTGGAGTACATGTCCAGGTCCTAGAAGAAAGACCCACTATACCAGGCATGTGTCCGGGACCACAGACACTCTGCTTGGTTCCCAATAAAAATAAAAAATAAAATCTTATACTAGCGAATAGCTGGCAATCACCTACAATTGAAAAATATATATATTTAATTGTGGTTCGTTTAGTTAAAATATATTCTGAAGTTATTAAAAATAAAAGAGGTTACAAAGGACATTTAACATGAAAAGCTTATGATGATAAATTGTTGAGTCATGATTTCGCTTTCATTTCCACCACTCCCAGTTCCTGTTTTTTTTTTTTTTAATTAATGAAGGTGTTACTTTTTCTATAAAAGCCTTATTGAGATGTAATTCCCATACAAAAAGTTGCTCATTTGAAGTGCATAATTCACCTACCTCTTCCTTTTTTATTTTTAGATCCTTAGGGGTAGGAAAAAAAAAAAGTGCACAATCCAGTGGTTTTTAGTATAATCATACAGATGGGCAAAAATTATTAATATCTAATTGTAGAACATTCCATCACTTCGAAAAGAAATCCTATCCCATTAGCAATCACCTATCAGTGTCTCTTGCCTCCAGCCATGGCCACCACTAATCTACTTTTTTGTTTCTGTAGATTTACCTGTTTTGGACATACCAGGTAAAAGGAGTAATAGGATACATGGCCATCTGTGTCTACCATTTTACTGCCATCCTGTGTTCACAGTTCACACATGGTTGAGGTGCCTATCTATACTTGATTCTTTTCCAGTGACAAATAATTCTCTATTGTACAAAGTACTAGGCTTTTTTTTTTTAATTTATTATCAGTTGATATATATTTGGGTTGTTTCCATTTTAGGGTTATCACGAATAATATTACTATGAGCATTCATGTTCAAGTTTTTGGTGGGCACATGTTCAATTGTCTTAGGTATATACCTTTAGGAATTTCTTGAGAATTCTTGGATCATATGGCAACTATTTTAACATTGAACATTGAACTATGTTTAGCATTTTAACATAAAACAGCTTTACAAAGGCAGTAATATTTCACATTCCCATTATGACATTGAAAAAACAAAAACCAAAAAAACTCAAACAAAATAACTTTAGACTACTTAATTTTAGCACACTGTAACTATGGAGGCTACAGAATTTCTTTTTTTTTTTTTTTTTTTGCCTTTTTAAAGTTCTGATCTATACTACTGCCATCTTACTGCAACAAGATTTAGCCCTTGCAATTTTTCATTCTAAAAGATTATCTCTATTCATTGCCATTATGAATATAAGCAAACCTGGAGACCAGAGAGAGAGAATTAAAACATTACAGACCATTCAGGATGCAGAGAAAATAGAGTAGTAAAGGTAGATGAGTAAACTACCCAGTAAGCAATCAAAATTAACTTTGCTTTTTTATATCAAGGAGAAAAAAATGACACTGAGATAAACAACTTGGAGATGAGTAAATTGAAATCAGTAAACTCCCAAATTAGGAGGTGAAAAATAGGTTTTGGGATTAAAAAATGCTGTTTTTCCCTTTAAAGACATTCTTTGCACAAATAGAAGCAGGTAGAAATTGAAAACAAATTTCACTAAATGCCAGTGCTTCCAACAGCCCAGTGTGTGAAAATCCAGCTGTTCTTTTCTACTTTGTACATTAGCAGTGATAATGGCAAAGACGATGCCTTCCTTATTTGCTGACAGTTGTGTTGATGATGCAGGAGGCAAAATAGCATTTCTCTTCTGGGCAATGTTAATTATGGAGTGCTGACAGGAGTTCAAAAATAAATCCCAACCCTTCCAGTCAATGCCCCATATCAATATAATATGAGAAATGCGTAACCCACTGACAGGCTTGAGGGAAGGGTACATTCTGCCTGCTGCCTCCTCTTTTTCAAGAAATAAGATTCATGGTAGATTTAAAAACCTACAGTAAGAATAAGAGGTTATATCAGAATAGCAATTTACAGATATATCTATTATCTACCTTTTATATTTATATTGCTCATTTAAGTCTTTGAAGCAGAAAGAAAATGTAACCTAATGCTTTTTTTTCCCCCACCAAGTGATAAAACAGAGTCTAAGAAATTAAGTGGCACAGGAAATGAGTAAAAGAAAGAGGATTTTTTATTCCAGGCTTCTGTATTTTCATCTAATTCTAGAACTTTTTTGTCTTTCAGAACGAATTTCTGGGCACAGTCCAGCAATTCTCAAGTTATTTATGTGGACAATGAGTCAGATTTTTTTGCAGTTTGGGCCCGATGATGAATTGTGTGTGACCACACCACACAGTTTTTTGGCCATGCGCACTTCTTGCTGGAAATATGTTAATGATGCTGACCTACAATATTTAGAACATTTGAAATTTATTACCAGCATGACCATTGTCAAAAATACAAGGGAGATTTAATAAGCATTTCTTAACCTCTACTGTAGTTTTTACTACAGCGCCTTAAGTTAAGTATTATGATCCTCATCTTTTGAAGCAAGAAAGTAATAGTAGCAAAGTTTAGCCAGGTCAACTAACCAACAGAAGAAATGCTCATGGTTCAAACATAAGTTTGATCTCAAAGCCCCCACACTTTTATAACGTGCTTGAGAAAATGCAGTTTAGCTTTAAAAAGGTGTTGTTCCTTTGAACCAGTGATTTCACATCTAGGACTGTATCCTAAGAAAATCAAGGGTGTATACTATGATTTAGTCCTAAGAGTCTTTGTATCAGTGGTGTTTACAGTTGCCAAAAAATGTAAGTAGCCTAAGAAGGGCTCAGTTAAACTGTGTTCTATCCACATCCTGGAATAGTATGCAACCATTAAAAAATTTGTAACAGAAAATTATTTATTTTAATTTAATTAATTAATTAATTAATTAATTATTGGAAAAAGAGTAAGATAACATATACTCTTTTTGGTAAATTCCACTTAGCCTGCAGAATTCAGTTAGGTATTACTTCTTCGGTGGAGTGTGTCTTCAGCCCGTTTCTTATTCCAAATAATATTAGGCTGACTCTCTTCTGTGTTCCAGTAAGTCTACGCATATGGTGAATGGTAGTATGCTGACTTATCTGGGTATCTGTCTCTCCTTATAGGTTATGACTTCCTCAAGGTAACAGAAAGAGTTTATACCTTTATTATTATCCCCCTCTTATCTAATTCACTGATTCACAATTAATAGGAGGTAGTCAATAAACATTCACTGAAAGAATACATGAGTGATGCTTCAGCAGTGTGTCCAACCTATCCCATGTTAAGGATCGGGTACAAAATAAGGCTTGGATGGCTTACTAGGGAAAACTTTCATGCTTACTAACAATGAGAGGAGAAAGAACCTGAAGTTGAGTTGCCCTTGACCTTATCTTGCTGTCTGAAAGCAGAAAGGGGTTACAGTCTCTGCACACTTGTAACCCATTCACTTCATGGCATGGTCTAGCCATGCCCTGACCACAATAGTCTGACAATAAACTAAGACAATGTGGGGGTTTTAATGTGATATGAACACACTTCCATGGGATACATTAAAAGATTTCCCTAAATACATCTCTCTAAAGTAGCTTTAAAATTTTTTTGTAGATTTTGTGTATATATCTATTTTATGAGGATAGAGGTCTTTAACATTTTTTACAAAAAGACCACTAGATCTAAAAAGTTTAAATTTCAAGGGTAGATTCTACATTGTTTTTGCCATATTGTTTTGCTGAATTTCATTTGTTAAGTCAAGATTTTTGTTTTTGTTTTCACTTTGAGACTGGGGTGAGCTTTTAACAAAGCCCATTTAAATGTAGTTAATGAGAGGATTTGTTCATTATTCTTTTCTGTAGACATTACAGTAGAGCAGAAATGCTTCCAACAAGATTACAAAAATTCTTCTGGGAATGAGAAAAGAAAGTTGCTATTTGGAGTTCACTGGGGATGAAGATCCCTTTCACCCTTGGCATCTCTACAGTCAGTATTTTCAAATTATCTAAAGAAAGTCAGAGAAAGGGTCATCGGGAACAAAGTTAAATGGATAAGGGCCAGGAAAAGGAAAAAAAAAAAACACCAAAGCAAATTTACAGAAGTCAAAACAGAAAATTGCCTTCAACTAATACTTAAGAAAACTTTACATCTTGAATCTCAGTTGGGTATATGCGTGCTTTGACGTAAAGGTGTAGCCAGATTTAGAACCATGACATTTTTCATTGCCTGAAGGAGTTTCTCTTTGCCATAGTATTGTTGCCCAGCAGAACCATCACATAGTATGGCTTAATATTCTGCCTCTAAGATTAGACGGGGAATGTTGGCAGGGGAAAACATCAGACGGCTGCCCTCACTTTGTCCATTCCATACCCTGCTGACCTGGGATTACATGTAGAGCTATGAGATTCAGTTCCTCCCTGTTGAGTGTTCCTGTTTGGTTTTGTTTTTGTGCAGGGGAGGAGGTTATATAGACCAAAAATGGATGACCACCGGAAAAGAGTAAACTTTCCAAAACATGAACCACGCTCCCCCACACACTTCTGTAAATCTGAAAGTACATGTAATCACAAGATTTTTTTTTTTTTAAATGACTTTGGTAATATTGACCCTTCCCCCTGAAAACCAAATGATCTGGATGTGGTAAATAAGGAAAGATGATCACTTCCCATCTCATTATATTCACACATAAAGAAGTCTTGGTATGAAAAATCCTTCCCTTCACCTCTACCTATTTTAATATATATAACTAAAAGCAATACCTTCGTATCCCAAGAAAATGCAGATGATTTAATAATCAATTTTCATAGCAAAGAGTCATCATTCCTTTCCTACTCCAAGAATAAATATTCATGGAGTGACAACTTTGCTCTAACTAGTATCTATGTATGGGGTATATACAGCAATTAACAAAACAGATCACAGCCCTGACTTCATGAACCTCTTATTTGGTAGTAAAGATGTTTTCAGTATTGAACTGCTGACAATTTCTTGTAGCTCAAGACATTTCATATTTATCAAGTTTATAAATGTATAAAGTTAAACTGAGGAATACTGAAATGAAATTAGATACTGAGACATATGCAAATAAAATTCAATGTAACAAATAACTCTGTAACTATATAACCTAAATGACACAGATATAAACCCTTAAACTGTAGTTTAAAATCTCCTAAACATACCCACTCATAGCACAGAAGTCACAAACTTTGTATCTAGACTCATCATCTCCTCTAAGAAACTCTCCTGTCATTCATCCTCACACAAATTCCAGGGACCGAGCCTATTAAGTTCATGGTCAACAACATATCCTCTTAAAGTGACTCACAGCCAAATTAAATTTCACATTCTAATTGAGTGTAAAGTACCAGAATGGTGAGTTATAAGGGCTAGACATAGGTGAATACTACATAAATATTTCACATGGTCCTCTAGAAACAGGAGACAAAAATATATGGCCGGAAACGTATACACTGTCAAAGGTGATGTTGCTTGAAACACACATATAGATAGTTATATCAAGTTCTTCTCACACATTATTTAAGACTGGGAAAACTCTTGAATAAAAGTTCTACCACTTCATGGCTGGGTCAAAGCTAAGGATTAATTTTCCTAACCCTTCCTGGTGAACTCTCAGTTACAAATGCTGACATAGCAGATTTGGGCTAGAAGCTACAATTTTGCTGCATTATAGAACTGTATCCAAAGTTTGGGACCTCAGTTCCAAATCATTCTAAAGGAAGGGCTGGTTTTCCCCCCACCATGCAGCTAATGAGCACCACAATTCAACACGGGGACCCCTTCCGCATCTTATGTCAGGCGTTCCAGTTCCCTGGGCAACCATCATGGAGAAGATCGCTCACCTGCTACTGCTCTGTCTCTGTAAGTTTTCCCCTCAATGAAAGTCTGGTCCCGGCTTCCGTGTGTGCTTTCAGCTCATTCACTTGTGATTACTCGATATTAGATGATTTTGGACAAGTTAATTCTCTGTGAGCCTCAGTATCCTCTTCATCAAATAGGGATAATGACAGTAAACACTTCATTTGGTTTCTGTAAGGATTAAATGAGATAATCTATGTCAAGTGTTTATCACCGCACCCGCACACAGTGATCATCCAAAAATGCTAGCTATTATTAAAATGTAGGATTTAATTCCAGGGGATTTTTAGTACAAATAAGGAGATCGTATCACATCTTAAAAGGAACTACAAAATAAACTTGAGAGCTTTTAAGAAGAGACATAGAGAGCCCTCATTCTGTAATCAGTGACTCTATTGCCAAGATGATAGAATTATTTGATGACGGAGTTAGGTCTGAGTTCCAGGTCAGGGATATTTATCATGTAGAAGACACAAAGCAGACTCCTGCTTAGTCCCTAGACACCTTTCAAAAAAGGAGAATGGAGAGGCGGGGTGTGAAGGAAAGAGAGCCCAGTGACGGCTCCGCCTTCCTACACAATTATTCATTTATTCACTCATCTAAGCATCATCTCCTTATTCAGCAGTTCCATATTATGATACACGGTGCTAAGCACCACGGTGAAGTAAGAGGACAAATCAGGCAAACGCTGAGAAGAATTCACTTGTCTAAAACTTATGCCACGCATGCCAGTCTCCAAAGGAGGCTCTGGCCCCCTGCAGAGCACATGGAAGTCAGCTAGAGCAGAGTGTTTAAGCAATTAAGCAATCAATTCTGGTAAAATGCCGAGGTAGCAAATTCGGTCATGGTCAAATATGTCAAAGAGCTGGAACTCGAAGGCTTACACACCAGCATACTGATCCTGTCAGAGAAGAGGCTTATGTTCTCACAACTATGGCTGTCCAATTTGGCAGAAAAGGACTTGGATCTAGGACTGTGCTAACACAGTTGATGGATTCTAGCTCTTAATCATGCCACGGGAGGAGCTACTACTTCCCTAATTAGTTTCACAAAAGCCTCCTGAAGTGCGATGGTTTGGATTTGCGAGGTCCTTGTACACTGCCCCCAAAGTACAGGGGGAAACTGGAGAGCACAGACCCCCACCATTGTGAATGCCTCCAATACAATGTTCTTTTACCAGTCCCACCATGTGGGCTTCCTGGTGTTTTGTCCTGGTTTGATCAACACACTTGTTATTCTTTAAAATATTTTATTTATTTATTTGACAGACAGAGATCACAAGTAGGCAGAGAGGCAGGCAGAGAGAGAGAGAGAGAGGAAGGAGGAAGCAGGCTCCCCGCTGAGCAGAGTCTGATGCGGGGCTCGATCTCAGGACCCTGAGATCATGACCTGAGCCGAAGGCAGAGGCTTAACCCACTGAGCCACCCAGGCACCCCCATACTTGTTATTCTTAAGAAACTCATCATATAAAAGAGAATGAGACTCCTAAGTGTATTATTAAACTAATAAAATTAATAGAATGAGAGGCTATGGGGGAAAAATACATGCCATGTCAAGGGGAGATCATCCATTTCCTTAACTGATACATTCAGCTCTCTTGGAAGGGCTGGAGAGAAGCCAGTCCTAAATCTCAGATCACTTCCCTCCCCACGAGAAGGAGAATGCCTCTCTTGGGTAAGATTAGTGCACCTGTACCATCCACTTTTGAAAGGTAAGAGGCAGTTTCTACTCCTACATGTAATTAACTGGCTCTGTAACTGTACATTCTCACCATGTGCCTCAGGAGCCAGTTTTAGGGGGGATGACAGAACTCTGTTCTGGCCTTTTATACAAAGTGTATTTCTCGGTACAGCTTTATGGATAACGACATTGATATTTGAATGTCTGAAGAAGTCAAAACTTCCTTGTCCACCTTTTAACAGGTAAGAACTTGAAAGAGACATTTAATTCAATGTCTCTTTTAAATTTCATTTATTTTAAAAAAAATTCCTACCTGAATTTGAATCCTAGTTGATAGTAGGAAGATTGAATTCAATCTTGAAGCGTCAGCTGTACTCCTTACCCCAAGGCCATCTCTCTCTCATTGGGTTGTGTAAGCATTAACTGAGGTGACTTACAATAAGTAGTCCTAATTCTGCTTGTGTGATAGGGGTAAAGAGAAGATACAAAGAGAAGTCTAGACAAAGAACCTTGAAAGATTAAGGGATGGGGCGGGGGTGGAGTCTTGATATTGGAAACTTCATTTTTATTTTTTTGGTTACTTTAAATACAGGAAATATTATAAAAATTTAGCAGAGGACTAAAAATATTTTTTGAAAACTTCTTTCAAATTTGGACACCACCATTTTGAACCAAGAGCTTAAGTATTACAGCAACAGCAGAGGAGAACATTTAATAAACCACTGTGGACGTAAAAACCTGAGTCCAAGCCACTCCCCGTCAGAGGACATTGTTCTCCATGTGTCATTTAAAATGCAATTCCCTTCGAATGGGCTCAGAGCAGTTCTATTACCAGACATGACTGTTTTTACTACTAGCAGTGGTTTAATGATTTTATGTCATCACAATAATAGAAACATGACATTCAACTGTGACTACAGCTTGTATGAGTCTATTTTTGGAAAGGTGATTTTGTAGAGGACATGAAAATGTGGAGTCTCGGTTCCTGTTTATTTCCCAGAAGGATTAGCCAGTAACTTCCACACATCATCCCTTCTGTGGAACTTTCGTGACTTTCTGAAATGAGTGGTGATTTGAAGTTTCTAGCAGTGATCATTCACATACAAAAAACCCTTCTTGAGAGAAGGCTTGGGCCTGAATCCAATTTTTCCATCACACAAAATAGCCCTCGTGGAGTATTCAGAGGCCTGAGTCCTCACCCTTGATAGGCAAGAAGCGCACAACAAAATAACAAAAATTATACATTCTTTCTCAGTGGAGGGCGCTGTGTCATACCTTTCACAGACAAATTGAAAGCGTTCTAAACTCCCTCCATGCTCTGCACTCACATTTGAACACCATTAGTAGCACTCACATTCAACTAACTCCCTTCTCATCTCGGAACAGGTACTGCTCTCTTGCTTAAAGCCAAGATGGAAAACCATCTGTGTTCTTGAATCCCAGCTCCTTCTGCCCCTTCTAAGACCTTGACCCATCAGTGTCCTACCTTTGTTCCTCTTTTCTCACCTTGCCCCCTTCCACTGGATCTCCCCTTTCAGGCTGTTAACACGCCAAAATCCTTACCACTATTTCTCACACACACACACACACACACCCTCTATCTACCTCTCGTCACTGACCTATTTTCCTCTACAACCAAATGTGAAATAATTCACATTTGCAGTCTCCCATTTTTAAACCTGTTTTTTCTCTTGCTTCTACAAATGAGGACCTGAGTTTTCCTTGCTTCCTTGTTTTAAACCATATGCTGCAAGCCTTTTCTTCTCCAGTCCTCTCCCCTCTTCAACGCACGCCCACAATCTTCTGTTCTTACTAATCCCCACAAACTGCTCAGGTAAACGTCACCAATGACCTTGTAAGAGTTCATCCCAACGGTCAATATCCGTTATTTCGACATTTGCCTTAGGTGTGAAACAGACGATACTTCCTTTCTCTATTCAAAAACTCTCCTCTCCTTTGGACTCATGCTGTCATTCTCTTTAGTCCCACGAGTTACCATTCATTGGATGCCTATTTCCTCCAAGTACCGTGCCACACGCTTTACATTGTTGAAACAACCCCGGAAGGTACAGAATATTGTATTCTTGTACGCATTTAGAAATTTAGCAAGTGACACCTAAGGAAATGGAGTAACTTCACCCAAGTTACACAGTAAGTAACATGGGGCAAGAACAGTTTTATCCAACACCCATGCATATTTTTTTTAAAAACTTGTTAATATAATTAAGTCATTAAGTTTTATCCAACACCCATGTACCTTTTTTTAAAACACCTGTTAATTAGGTAACTAAGTAAAAAACGATAATAAAGAAATGCACAAGATAGTTACAACCAACAAATGTCATCTAACATTATTTTGCTTGATAGGATTAATTTTTTTCCAGAACCCATATACTCCATTAGGAAAAATAGAAGCCCACTTTGCAATCCTCCCCAATTTTACTCTTTCCTTCCAGAGAAAAACATTATCTTCTGGTTCATCTGTATCCTTTATGTCCACATTTTTAATCCTATTCGATTCATTTAGTTTTCTTTATTCCATTCCTCCTTCTCCTTTTATCTAGATGTTACATATTCTTTTTCTTTTCTGTTGATGTTCCCTCATAAAACTTAAACACATACGCATAAGTTTACTGATAATCAGTATGTCTAATCTCCTCTCGGATAGGCTTCACACTAACCTTCTTCCTCTAACCTATCCCCATTGTCTTGTTTGTGCCTTGTAAAATACCTGTCTTAAATGACCAAGAAATTAGTAATAATATCATCCACTCATCCATCCATCCAACCATCCACATTATTTTTACAGTCCAAGTTTGCTTCCATTCACCTACATGTTTATGCAAGTATTTCCTTACCATCCCATCCTGACTTTCGGTAGAGGGGATTTAATTGCTTCTTACTGATTTTCATTCTGTAATAGCTTGTTTTTTTTTTTTCCTTTTCAGTGAGACTACGTTCTTAATTCTCATAGTATTTTTATAAGCATTTTTTTTAATTTAAATCCACTCCTGAATTATAGTTTGGTTGAGTGTAGAATTCTATCTTAACAATTACTTTTCATCTACTCTTTGAGGTTATCCTTCTACTATTTTTATTTTTTTGGCCCCCCAGGACTGTGGAACAGCTTCTGTAATTCTAATCTTCATCCCTTTGACTGAAATAGATATTTCATCTTTGATTGCCTCAAGATTTTTTGTTTGTGTTCGTTCTGAGGTTTCATTGCGATACATCTGGGTGTACATTTGTTTTTAATCATCCTGTCTAGGGTGTGGACGCTCCATCATTCTGAAGATTGGTATCCTTTTTTTTTTTTTTTTTTTTTTCAGTCCAGGAAAATACTGAGCCATCACATCTTTCATTTCTACTCTCCTCTTCTGGAAATTCCCTTGTCTGCTTTCCACAGTGTGCTATCTTATTTTCTTCTCATCTCTGCACCTATGCGCATGTCCCACTAATTTAATCAAATCTATTTCCAAGTTACTAATGCTTATTTACACTTACCTACATCTTTACCAATGTGTTTGCTCACAGTCTGCAAATCATGCAGCTCAAATGCTCCACAGCTGAAGATTGGGGTCCTTTTCTGGGTCTGACGTCTGTGCTTATTTTTTTCTTTTTCTCTATTGAAGCTTTTACACATGCATTTTCATGTCTCTTCCAGATAGTTCCATTATCTCTAGTTCTAGGTTGTGAATTCTGCTTGTTGTATTCTCTGTCTCTATTTTGAGTTTCCATAGTGGACTTTAGTATTTTGCTCTGAAGTCATCTTCCTGGAGGTTTTTATGAACTGCGTTGTCTCCTCGACCTCCATATGCTGAAACCCCAAACCCACAATATGACAGTATTTGGAGATGGGGTCTTTAAAGAGATAATTAAGGTTAAATGGGGTCACAGAGTTGGGGCTCTAATCCAATGGAACTGGTGTCCTTATAGGAAGAGATACCAAGAATAAGTGTGCAATGGAAACCTCGCGTGAGGTCACAGAGAAAAGCTGGTCATCTGTAAGCCAAGAAGAGAGGCCTTAGAAGAAACCAGCCCTACCAACTCCTTGATCTGGGCTGCCAGACCCCAGAAGTGCTAGAAAACAAATGTGGTTTAGGCTGCTGAGGTTGTGGCATTTTGTTACGGAAGCCTGCGCAGACGGACACAGCCCTATGTCAGGAGCCCCCGTTTGCAGCAACCCCCAGTCTGCCCTCCTTTGTTTGGTCCTTGGCTTCACGGAGTTTAGATTAGGATTTTTGTTAGTTTCTCAACTTGCCATTCTTACACCGCATGAGCAATAGACATTTGGAACTCTGAGTTTGCCTAGAGCTCTTTCATATCGCCAGTTTCCCCCAAATGACTCATTTTAACTATGGCTAGTGGTCAGAATTTTCATAGTCCTACTTTCAAGGACGTAGCAGAATAACTTCTTGCCTCCAAGTTTTTGAGGGTCCTTGTGTATGGACCCTGCATCCTGGGCTCCACTCTGAAGGTCTTAAAGTGACAGACCCATCACTTAAGGTTTGTTTCCCAGTTCTGGTAACTCCGGGAGAACGTGGACCTCTGATTATTGCTATTACCTTGAATTTCTGTCTTCCCTCTGGAATCTAAATACTCCTCTTTCTTGATTTTTTACTCTGGTTAAGTATCTCAACACTACTTCCTTTATGATTTAGTTGACTTGGGGTGGAAAGGGAATTCTTCTGCATCAGCTTAATTTTTACAAAATCACCCAATATCCTTATGTTCTTCCTACCTCATTACGCCACCTTGTTTGTCCCCATGATACCTCTGACCACTTATTATGGCATGCAGAAGTTCTTTTCTCTTTCTCTGCTTGATAATTAAGTATTGCCATTTTCAGAGGGTCAGTCTTCTCTTCTGATGATCTCCTTGAGCAAACTAGTCTACGCTAGTGTTACAAATAACTCTTTTAAAAAAAAGTTCTGATTTGATAGCTCAACTCCCACATTCAGTGGAGAGACACATTCCATTCATTCTTCCTTAGCATCAGCATGACACAGCAGCTGCCATCAACCCCACTCCTAGTGAGACAGACCAACCTCTCAGAACTTTTAACTTGCACTACAATTAATTGACATCCAAGCCTCTAACCATTTTTGTTTTCATATAGCTTTCTCTCAGCTTCCTGAGGTATTTTTCCTCTATTTAAAACAAATGAACAGGGGCACCTGGGTGGCTCAGTGGGTTAAAGCCTCTACCTTTGGCTCAGGTCATGATCCCAGGATCCAGAGATCAAGCCCCGCATGGGGCGTTCTGCTCAGCAGGGAGCCTGCTTCCTCCTCTCTCTCTGCCTGCCTCTCTGCCTACTTGTGATCTCTCTCTGTCAAATAAATAAATAAAATCTTTTAAAAAATTAAAATAAAACAAATGAACAACCAAAACTAATCAACAGACTTTTATCCTGTGGATCTTTCCAGTAAATTTCTTTTGCCTATAGGATAACATCTAAACTCTTCAGCTTGCAAAGCTGAATCCTGATCATTGAGTCTTTGACTGCAGGTCTAGACTTACTCCTCGTGGGATTCCATTACACTACTTTGAATTCCAGCTTCACTAAGGCATTTGTAATGTTTCATTGCCATGACTTTGCTCAAGCTATTTCTCCCCCTGAATTACCTTGGCCCCTCTCACCTGGCCCCTCTCACCTCCTTCAGTTCAAAATCATTTTCTCAAGCCTTTCAGTCTTTTCCAGGGAAAGTTGACAACATCCCCCTTTGTACCTCTGCTGTGGATAGTTATTCTTGGTACTTACAATCTTAATTCCATTGATAGAATAACATGCCTGCCTCCTACTCTGAGATTATGAGATCTTTTAAGACAGAGTCTCTCAACCTCAGCAATATTGAAGTATTAGACCAGATAACTGTTTGTTGTGTGGGCCGTCCTGTGCCGTGCAGGGTATCAGGTAGCTTCCCTGACCTATAAACAGCAGTTATTAGTCCAACCCACGCCTCATCAGAAATGACAACCAAAACTGTTTCCCAGTATTGTCAAACGTCACCAGGAGGTGGGGACACACAATCATCTCTGGCTGAGAACCACTGCTTTAAGATAGGAACTGTATTTCAAAAGTCCTATGTCCAAGGCCACCACCTGCATTCTGGAAATATTAGCTGACTGAATGAGTGCATAAGGAATAAAGAAGATTGTTATCAACAGTGTGTGTGGATGTATGTATCCACATGCACAAAGATAGCACGTGCATATGTAGAGAGAGACACTTGAGATCTTCTCATTTCCTATGTTAGTGTAAGTTATACTTTAGCTAAAACACATGAAATATTTGACTTGTGAATTACTTTTTGGTAATTCAGGGAGCTCAAGTTTAAATAATATTAAAAGGACATGAGATTGACTATATGTATGTATGTCACAGTGAAGGCCCAAATGCCAACTAAGATACACAGTCAAGTAAGAACAATTAGCAATTTTGTGAATTGGCTGCCAGTTCAAATTTATTTTGCCAAGGCTAATGTTTAGTTAAGTCAATTTCTGCCAATTATAAGAGCCTTCATTGCAGGAGCTTGTGTTTGAATTTCAACAACTCTGCATTTAACCTGAAGCAAATATAATCTCCTGGGCAATTGTCAAAACAAGAGACTGTTGACAATGTGTCCCGGAAATAAAAGCCAAAGAAAAGAAAAATCATACTTCTTAACTGTTCTTCCTTTAGACTTTAACTAATACCTAGAGTATATTCAGAATGTGCTAAATATTTGAAGCAAATAAAAAATATTTTCAAAATCTTTTTACTCCTACTTAAAGAAATAATTTCTGTATTGTAAGTAACGTAAGGAAGTGGAATCAAAAGGTTAAGAATGTCCAAGTGAAAAGGCATTCTTCTCATTTGGAAAAAAAATCAAAGAATCATATAAAAGACGTCATGGAATTTCAGCCTTAAGGGGGAAAAAAGGTTGTTAGATAGACTTATTTATAATATTGCACAAAAATCTGGAAAAGCCTTAACAGTGAATATCAGCTGAATAATCACCTCCATTCAAACACTTTAGTCCTGAAAACTAAAATAATATGCAAAGTTATGTGTTCTATATTTGAATAATAACATTAGGAATCAGAATCCTGCATTCAGTTGGAGTTATGGGAGATTGGTGTATAAAATGCATTACATAAGGATCAAAGCCGGAAGAAAATATATCACAATGCTAACGATTATTTCTGGATTGCAGTACTGACAAGGACAATATGACCTCTACTAAAGAGACCTCAGTATTTTAAATTTATCATCAATAGCTATATATTATTATATATACGCATAAATGGTAAGCTAAAAAAAAGGTTTTGTTCTGTGACTCTATGCAGATTTCAGAATACAGAAAGACTTTCTTTTTTTATTTTTTTTAAAGACTTTATTTATTTATTTGACAGAGAGATCACAACTAGGCAGAGAGGCAGGCAGAGAGAGGAGGAAGCAGGCTCCCCGCTGAGAAGAGAGCCCAATGCGGGGCTTGATCCCAGGACCCTGGGATCATGATCTGAGCCAAAAGCAGAGGCTTTAACCCACTGAGCCACCCAGGTGCCCCATGACTTTCCTTTTTTAAATTTACCAGGTATTCATATAATTCTGACAGAAGTTTCAGATACAAGGGAAAAAAAAAACAATTTTGTCAAATTTTATTTCTATACTTTGCAAAATGGTAATAGATGGTAACTTAGTAAGTGAAATCAATAATAAATTTGAAATGTTCTGTATTAAAGTTATCATAGCCTCACCCCCTACCCTTCAAAATTTACTTCTTAACAAGAACATACGTATCTATGTACCAACCAATGTATCTTGGAAAGCTGATTATAAATTATGTTAGCAGATTGAAAAAAATGGTATAAAGGAGACCGAATATACAAAAGCTCACCTTCCTCCTCTTCCAAAAATATTTTGGAATCACTGGGGTCTATACTAATATCACCTTTATTAGGAGGATTCATATCAACTCTTTCTTATACGGCAGTTACATGTATAAATGATCTGCCTCCCAGTGGAGTGTCTTAAGCATTCAGATGGAATCATTTATTCTTTTGATTCAATCCCCTTGAGTTGAATGCATGATCAGAGACTATCTAACCTCAAGAAATTAACAAATGTGCAAACATCCACTGCCTCACAAACAGTACCTTTTTAATAAATACTTGAAAAAAATGTATTTACAGAGAAAGAAAACTGGTTACAGAAATAACCAAACAATAAAAGGCAATAAAATAAATTTTGTGGTCTCAGCGTAATTTGAAGTTATAACTATAGCCACATGCTACAGACTTGACTTTATTTCCTTCTCCATGATTTAGACTTTCCCAAGAAATTTTCCCAAAGGCTTTGGCTGAAAGAAAAAAGTTATTTTTGCTTAGTTGGACTCCAACCTTTACAAACCCCCATCATGCCTAACATACCCCTGCCTTGAGACCAATGTAATTGCTGTTCTCTGCAGGAACAGTATTCCCTGATTAGTGCCTAGCTTGTCTCTATATTTACTCAGGTCCGTGCTCAAAGGTCTAAGGTTGCGGACTATTAGTTTCTTGGAACCTTAAGCAACAACTTCCCTGCAACCCATATGTAAAAGAGATGGGTTACTGTCAAGGTTGGTTCAAAGGATTTTTTGAGAGTGGTTTCCCACAAAGCCCCTAGCCCTGCGATTCTCATTTGCTATGTCATAATCATGCAGGAAATGCCCCTCGCGGCCAAAGATGGCAATTGCAGTGAGGAAGGCAACGACTGACTGAGAACGGGAGACTAAAGGGGAGATGCACAGGCACAGGTTTTTCTGTTTTGTTTTGTTGTTTCGTTTTTTCCATTTGCTCTTTAGCTTCTGCACCATTTACATTATTTCTAAAATGAGATTTAGAGTCTGTGAAGACTTGAACTGGAAATAACCTCACAACTGGATTTCTTCTTTAACCTTGAAAGCTCTAAACCTGTTAGCTGGGCTTATTAATGAGTTCTTGACAATAGGCTCTCTATCCGCTGTTCCTGAAACACCCCCACATACCCCCCCCCCACCACCACACACCTCCACCTTGGCCAAAACCTTTGTACTTGCTGTTCCCTTTTCTTAGAATGTTCTTCTCAGAAATCGACATGGTTTGCTTCTTCTTACCCTTGTGGTCTCTCATCCAAGGTCACTTTAATAATGAGAAAACTTAGCCATCTCTTCTGTCCTCCATCCCAATGCCTTCTCTATCTTCCCTTCCCTTCTTTTTATGCTTATCATTATAATCATCTGCCATATTACACATTTTTTTCAGTTTATATCTCCCCTGTGCACCCAGTAGGCAATAAGCTCCATGAGCACAGAGACATTCTTCACCACTCGGACACCAGCTCCTAGAGTGGGAGAACCTAAGAGCTATTTAATGACAATTTGTTGAATGAATGAAAGCATGAAAGAAATGCTAGCTATGTACCTATAACAGGAACCACAAGCACATGTGACACACACGACACCACCATTACTCCCAGAGAGTTTCCAATATGGCTGGAGGTTAAATATTAAATAATTACGAAGAGAATGAGTTTGCAAGAATTGATTCAAACATGTTAAATGGCAGTCTGGTATCTTCAGTTCAGTCTGTCTTCCCCCCAGAAATCTGACACTTGAAGTCTTCACATGAAATGAAGGTACAGGTAGAGAGGAAGGTAGAAGAATTATTGAGTTTTTGTCTATCTCAGCCATGGTGGGAGATAAACAAAAAACAAAAACTCTTTCCCCCAGCTAAGGATGAAAAGGGATATAGATCAACTCATTCATATGTAAGATGAGAGAATATATGAATTAATGAGCAGATGAGCCTGTCAGTAAAGAAATCTAGGAGTTAGAAACCCATATTTTCATATATTAGCTAGGTGACATCAGCAAGTATTTAAACTCTCATATATCAATGAATTCATTGGTAAAATGAAGATAAAATTAGAACTCACCTCATCACGCTTCTGAAATAATAAAATGAGAACATTGAGGCAATATATTTAGCACAGTTCCTGAACAGATGTGAGCTATTAGTGCTATTATTTAGTAAATTATTATTTTTTAGATACCACCTGCTTCAAAAACAGATTTGAAGAAAATAAAAATTTGAGATGAGTAAAAACAGGATAGAAACTCTGAGTCGAGGAGTGAAGGGTGATGAGGTAGATAATCTAGTTGTCTATCCTGTATCCATTTCTCCTTATGTCTTTCTAATGGAATCTAGAATTGGTATGGGATACCATGCCTGGCTCTATTTCTCAGGCTCCCCTACAGGTAGACTTGGTTATTTAATTACATTTTTAGTCAATGGACTAGACGTGGAATGGACTAGATGTAACTTCTGGGAAAGCATAAGAAAATGGGAACTGGCTCAACTTAAATATGATTTTTACCTCTCAGCCTTCTCCTACCCTCTTCCTGGAACATGGGCTGCCCAGTGGGAGTCTTATCATCCACCCACTAACTATGGATTGACCTCAAATATGGAGGCTCTGAACTAAGAATATCAGAGCAAAAAGAGAGGAAGAGCCTGGATCTCTGAGATCACGGAAGTGCCACATCCGCCTGAACTGCCACCTCTTGATTCCTCTATAAGTGGAACCTGGCTACTTTCTGTTTAACCACTTCATGAATCTCTGCCTCTCCTGGTCAAACAGAAAGAGAGAAGTGAGATGGTTATCCCAAATAATTAGAAGAGTCAAAAGCAATCTATTTCAGGTACATATAAGTAAGCTGATAACTTTCCAACAGACATGCAAAAGGAACACAAGGAAATAAGAAAGATTATAAAGTTCTCATGAATTAATAAAAAAGCAGAGTCCAAGTCTATATACCACTAAATTTATTCCGGTCATTAGAACCCAAAAGAACCATTCAGTGGGGTTTTATGTAGGGGGAGTCCATGATATCTTGATTTGTATATTTTATAGGTTTTTGAAGATAGAAATTAATCTTCATCTGTTTATTTCTTACAGTGACCTTTGACAAAAAAAAAAAGTTAAATTTTATAGGACTGGGAAGACATCCTTTTCTAAGTGTGTGACATGATTTAGAAGAAGAAATTAAAGAATATGAAAGAAAGAACACTTTGAATGAATCTTACAGTCTTCCAAAATTAATCAATCGAGCCTCCCTGTGCCCTGAGCTAAATATCAATAATTTTGACATTAACATTTTTGTGAAGTGCCTGAAACACTAGCATGATTTTAGTAAATATACGTGATCACACATGCACTAATTTGGGAGTGAAGTAACAACTGTGACCACTCAGTTATAAAATTAAAGTGCTTGCTTAGAAAGAGGACTATCCCAGTGGGAAGCCAGACAGTTTCTGGAGGTAAGACAGAGACATTTAGTAAGTTTGGCGTTTACTCAAATGCTTTAACAAATACTTAAATGAAAGCCATCGAGATTAGCACCATAAAGCATAGAGAAGACTTTGGACTACATAATTCTACTTGCGAATCTTGATCACCAAACTTCATTTTTATTGGTCTTATGTAGATCAACTTAATTATCTACTATTGTCAGCTCAGAGTAGTACTGGGGAGTCAATGCCCAGGTACGGAATACTAAAATAAGAAGCAAGGGAATGTCAACTGTGCATTCAAATGACGCTCTGCTAGTTAAGAAAGGGAGATTTTTGCAAGGGAAAGGAGTTCTTTCTTAAATATGGAAAGCAAGGGAATTCAGAATAGAAAAGCTGACAGAGATAGGGCAGCCTTAATTTACATGTCAGCTATAATATCTGCCTTACAAGACTATTTACTTGGTAACTCGATGGCATTCCTTAAACTAGTTACCGTAGCAACTACCACATGACACATCCGCCTCTAAGACAGAGAACATCTTCTGCAAGAAACAAAAGCACCATCAATATCTCAAAGGAACATTACCATTTTAAGGAATGCTGATAGTATGAAGGAAAGGTGTTAGCCCTGATTCACTGGGATTTTTTTTTAAATTTCTACATTCTACTAGAGTGTCAACAGCACTTTCAATGTTTTTTTTTCTCTTATTTATTGCTTCACTGTCTTATTTTTTTTATGTTAATTACGTAACTGTTAGCTTTCAGTTAAAGCTCTAGAAAGCCTCACACAATCAAACTCCAACCTACCTTCACACAAATCCCTTCAAGGACTCTAAATCTAATACCATTTTCCTTAAATGATATTTCATAGATCACTAGCATCAACTACTGTGATGTTTTGCTAAAAATGTAAACTGGGGCACCTGGGTGGCTCAGTCAGTTAAGTTTCTGACTCTTGATTTCAGTCCAGGTCTTGATCTCAGGGTCCTGAGTTCAAGCCCCATGTTTGGCTCCTGGCTGGGCATGGAGCCTATGGAGGGAGCGGGGGAGAAGGTAAAATGTTTAGTTCCAACCCAGACCAACTGAGTCAGAATATTTGGGGAAATCTGCGTTTTTGGTAACTTAAACTAGCGATGTGTTCTTTATATACGACCTTTATTTTCTTACCTCTGCTTCTTTGCTAACAAGGTTCCTTACCTTGAACACCCCTCCTTAAATCCAAGCGTAAGAATACCACAAGCAACTCATGGCTTATGTCAACTGTCACTCTTTCTCTCAAAAAGAGAGAGAGAGAGAGAGAGAGAGAGAGAAAGGATTTCTCACTAACAAATTACAAACTCTACTACACTTTTACTTCTATAATTTTTCTTATTCCTACATTATTTTAAACAGTGTATTCAATTCATTAATACACATATTAGGGATACTGTATCTCTTTACCCTCCCACTGAATTTCATGTAGCTTTATATTACAATTTACCTAGGGTGTTAAAACACTAAGATTAAGGGTGCCTGGGCGGCTCAGTCTGTTAAGCCCCAACTCTTGATTTTGGCCCAGGTCACCATCTCATGATCATGGCATTGAGCTCTATTGGGGCTCTGTGCTTTCCTGCTCAACACAAAGTCCGCTTGTCCCTCTCCTCCCCCTCCTACCAGTCTCCCACCTTTCATGCATGCACCCTTTCTCTCTAAAATAAGTTAATAAGTAAAATCTCTTTTTAAAAAAATACTGAAATCAGACATCTCTTTCACTGGTTAGGCTAGTCTGAGGATAGAGACAATGCTTATTCATTAATGTGTCAAGTGCCTGAAACCATATAGATGTCAACAAATGTTCATTTAATTGGCCTATATTTAATAATACTTAAAATAACATATCAGAAACTTACATAAGATTTTTGAGCTCTAACTCATTTCAACTTCACAAGAATTATGAAGTAGTTACTATTAATACTTCTGTTTTCCAGATGGGGAGATACAGCCTTGGACAGGTCAAGCCACCTGCCTTCGATACACAACTCATAAATTACAGAATAAGATTTAAAAATTGGGCTGCGATAGGAATCCAAACCTTAGCCACTAGTTATAATGCGCCTTTTGCTTCAGAGAGCACGAATTAATAACATATAATTAATTCTTTCCTATGGACATTAGTTAGAATAGAGATATGAAAGAATATAGACATGCCACAAAGGTTTAGCCTGAAATGAAATCGACATTCAGAACTTTCTTTTCATGCCTCTTTCCAATCATCATATAAAGATCCAGGATTGGGTGTAAAAACAAAACAATTAGCACTCAACTATATTTTCTTGCACAAACCAAATCTTTCCCTAATCCATTTCCTCTACCTACAAAATAGGATACTTCAACCGCATGATCTTAACCTAAAAGACTGCTTACATGGATAGAATTCTAGGCTTCAGAATGCCTCTTCCCCACCTTACATACTTTTAGGTCTAGAGAGGCCATGTCTCCCCAACCTAGTGCACTGTCCTAGGAAAGTATTCCCTGCCCATCAAAATCTTCTCATGCTCTATTTTGCTTAGAGCAATTGCTAAAACACTAATGGTCCACAAAATTCAGCCATACTTCCCATCTGTCTTCCCTTTTTCATACTTCATTCCAACTGAGGTGCCCTTGCTGCTATGCTTTCAAGTCAGAGCCTTTGAACTAGCTATTCATTCTACCTGGAATCTCTCCTCCCATGTAAAACCAGGGCTCTGTTTCACACCCCCTTCAAATGTTACCTTCTTACTGAGACTTATCCCGGCCATCCTATTTAAAATTGCACCCTTACTCCATCCTGTTAACTCCATTTTTTTTCTTAGAACATTTAACATAATTAACTTTTTTCCTTTTCATCTCATAACAACAGGAGCTTCAAAATGAGGATCTTTTGTGTTTCATACCTCAATATATCCCCAGCACCTAGAGCAGTACTTCGTACAGTCTGAGCCCTCAATATTCGTTGACTGAATTAATGAAAAAGTATTCATCTATTCTTCCTTTCATCCGTTCATCCAAATAACTTTATTAAGTAATGACTGCTAGGCATAATTCTAGTGGCTGAAATCTTCTTAACAAATTTTCAAACCCCAAAACCTCACACAATTCTACCCATTCTGGCCCCTAAAGAAGTGTCCATAGAAAAATGACTAATATTTTAAATTAATAAAGAGCAGGTTGTTCGTTTAAAACAAATGAAGGGTTGAAACTTAGACTCTGAACATTTACCTCAGCCTTTAAAGTGTGTCCTTGAAATCAGTCTTGTGTTGGCACAAACAACAAAGAAAAATGGAAAAATTTAGGGTTTTGTATATCATGAGATTTGCAGGCTATTAGGCTAAATTAGCTCCGGTTGCCTGAAGGGATGTCTTAGGTAACTGCAGCTATCCCCAAGCATTACCGAATCTAATTCCTGATGCCATGCTTTGGGGAAAATATAAAGAAATCAGAGAAATGCAGAGAGCTCCTATCACAATGATAAAATGCATGAGTACACCAGACTGTGAGAAAGATCAATCAAATTAGAAACATAGAGCCCCAAAAACCACAGATCACTGAAAGGGAGGTTTCTTCTCTGCAAGTATTAAAGGAGAGCAACAAAGAGGAAGAGGCAATTATTCTGATTACGTAATGGAATACTGTTTTTAAAGGCACTGTGGTCTCATATATATGAGAATCTGCATTAAACAAGACTATCTTTTTACTTCTAGGGAAAACCAGCATTAGAAGCCAAAAAGGATTTCTCCAAACCACTGTTCTGCACATGTGGATTTCTAATTGATGCTGGTAGAGATCATGAAGGACCCTGCATAGACATGATCCCACTGTTGAGTAACTGGGGGGAAAAATTATATATATATAATCACACACACACACACACACACACACACACACACACACGGCATTTTGTTTTTATTGGTAACTCTCTGGATATGCATGTGTGATTGTTGTAAAGGAGCACTTTCATTACACTAGGAGGAAAACATACCAAAAAGTGTTCAAGTCTATGAAATACCAATATAAAATCTGGGACTTTGTTCTCTTTAGATTGAACACAATCTCCAAAATACATCCAAAGAGATGTATGCTCTCTGTTCCTTCGCTCTGATCCATGCTCTCTGTTCCTTCACTCTTGGCTGAGAAGCTAAAAGGAACCATTATGTTGCTGTGGAGAGCCATGAACTAGAAGTCATGAGAACTGTGTCTTTGCCCAGGTTGTATAATCACGTAGTTTGTCAAGTTCTGGTAAGTTGTGAAGTTCTGTATTCTAAGCTATTAAATGGGGTTAGTGGTTAATGGTATACCATTAGTGTTAATGGTATTGAATGCTGTCTCTCTAAAAATGAGAAAGCACATGAGAGAACCCATTTTTCTCCAAAGTAAAGCATTAATCAAATGCCTTTTTAATTATAGATTTCTACAGCTACTCAGGAGGAATAGCTGATTCTCTGGGACCTGTCATATCCTAGGATTCAAATCTTCCAAAAATCTTGGAAATTTTTTTTTTTTTTTTTACAAGCAGGAACATGTTCCAATAAGGGCTGTTCTTAAATGTAAGTGTACAATATGATAAATAGGAGAAATGTGGATAAAGAAAGATTGGGTCTAAAGTAAATGTATATGAGAGAGCAGAAGGAAGCCAAGACTGATATAATACAGAGGTATTACCAGCAAGTCAGTGGGAAGCCAGGGATTTAAGGACAAAATATTATCAAAGGGTATGGGGAATAGGACATAAAAGTTGAATAGCTCTGGGTAATGCCAACAAATTTGGCCAACACCTGCTTAATTACTCCAGAAAAAATGAACATGACAATGGTGATAGGGTTGATCAGACTTTCCAGGAAAGCTTTGTAGGCATCATTTTTCTTTTGGCAGAACTCAGATGGGTTTGATCCCAGCTGTGTTCTTCTCTCCTTCCCCTCTTGTAGGTGGTCTGTGGAGAAGACCTTTCCAAAGGAAGAATGGCCCATTTTCTCATTTGTGCTTAGTGAGGCCACGGGAAATGAAACGGAGAGTGAGCCTCTGCACTAGCAGTAGGGATTTCTCGACTATTCCAGATTAACACCCCTATTGACTTCTGACTTTTATTTTGATTCTGTCACATCAGTGCCCCCATTTGGCTAATGAGGAAAAGAGTTGTTAAATTTATTATAATTATTAAATTATCATTTTCTTTGGCAACATTTCTCCTGAACTGTTTAGTCCTGAGCATAATCATTCCCTCTTTCAAAATCATTCTAGGGAGAAGCCTTTTTTTTTTTTTTTCCTCCTAAGATCTTATTCATTTATTTGACAGAGAGAGCACAAGCAGAGGGAGCAGCAGGCAGAGGCAGAGGGAGAAGCAGACTCCCCACTGAGAAAGGAGCCTGATACAGGACTGGATCCGAGGACACTGAGATCATGACCTGAGCAGAAGGCAGATGCTTAGATGACTGAGCCACCCAGGTGCACCAGGAGAAGCCATTCTGATTTAACTCTCTAAGATGTAGTATTTTGCTTTTTTCAAATTATCTCACATAATATTATAGCACTTCTAGGTTGATACAATAATATAATGAAAATAAAGACACCGCTTTAATTTTTCAGATTTGATTTTTTTTTTTCTTAGCCATACCTATAACCTTAGATACTGAATTATTATTTCCAGGGTACAACCACTTTTCTAGACCAACTCTATATTTTTCATGTACTTTCTAACTTATTCTAGATTTATCTCCATATATTTTCTTCTTAAGAGTCACCCTATTTTTTCTACAGGCATGCACTGGGTCTGCTGACCTATCTGTGTAGAAAAGTCCACAAACTGCAAAAAATAGCACCTATATAGTGCAAAAAAATCTGAAGGGTCGGATATTGCATCTGTTAAGTCAGATACCCTGTACACTTGTTTGTCCAGTATAGAGAGACAAAGTGAAATAAGAGAAATTATCAACTATTAAATGTCATATAAATGCTATCCTCAAACATATACAAAATGTAGGGGTACCTGGATGGCTCAGAGGGTTAAGCCTCTGCCTTCAGCTCGGGTCATGATCTCAGGGTCCTGGGATGGAGCTCCGCATCAGGCTCTCTGCTCGGTGGGGAGCCTGCTTCCCCCTCTCTCTCTACCTGTCTCTATGCCTACTTGTGATCTCTGTCAAATAAATAAAATCTTTAAATACACACACACACACACACACACACACACACAATGCTAACGCTATCTACCTTGTCCTTATTGCTTTATTTACCCTTGACTGTAAAGGTAGAAATTTGCTATTGCTGAGTTAGTAACTTACTATCAATCCTATTTTACAAATGAAGTATTGGCATCCTACTATACATGATGCCAGTTCCGATTATGAGAACAAGCTATACCTAGTTAAGTAACATGCTATTTTGGGAATCCTAATATATATTTGTAAAACGCTAATGTATTATATTTATTTAATGATATTTTTCATTATACACACAACTATCTATCTTGGTTTTCCTCTTTTTTTCTTTACACTGAGGTAAAGTTAGTGTAGAATGTTCATTGCAGGTGTACAACGTAATTCGATATTTGTATATACTACAAGTGATTACAATAAGTCTAGTTCTCCTTCACCACTGTATATTGACCTCTTTCACCCATTTTGCCTACCCTCAACCTCCCACTGATAGCTAACAATATGTTCTCTATATCTATGAGTTTTGTTTTCTTTTGATTTTTAGATTCTACATATAATTGAAATCATGTAGTGTTTCTCAGTCTGACTCATTTCCTTCATATGGTACATTTGGGGTCCATCTATGTTGTTGCAAATGGCAAGATTTACTTTTTCATAGCTGAAGAGTGTTCTCTGTGTGTGTGTGTGTGTGTGTGTGTGTGTGACATCTTCCCTATCTAGTCATCCATCTGTTGACACGAAGGTTGTTTCCATGTCGTGCTATCATAAATAATGCAGTAGACATAGGGTGCATTTATCTTTTCTCAAATTAGTGTTTTAATTTCTTTGAATAAATACTCCAAAATGGAACAGCTGGATCATATGGTGGTTCTATTTTTAATCTTTTTCAGGCATGTCCTTACTGTTTCCATAGTAGCTGCTCCAATTTGCATTTCCACCAACAGTGTTTGGGGTTCCCTTTCTCCGTATCCAGGCCAACACTGGATAGTTCTTATCCTGTTGATAATACCCATTTTTGCAGGTGTAAGGTGATATCTCTTTGTGGCTTTGATTTATATTTCTCTGATGGTTAGTGATGTTGAATATCTTTTCATGTGTCTGTTGGTCATCTGTATGTCTTCTTGAGAAAACTATCCACTTAGATCCTCTACTAATTTGTTAACCAGATTTTTTTTATATTGAATTATCTGGAGTCTTCATATTTTTTGGATATTAACCACATATTAGATATATAATTTGAAAATATTTTCGCCCAGTCAGCAAGTTGTCTTTTGTTGATGTTTCCTTAGCTGTGTGGAAAGTTTTAATTCGATGTAGTCCCACTTTTTTTATTTTTGCCTTTGGAGCTCAATACAAAAATTCAGCACCAAGAGCAATGTAAAGAGACTTTCCTCCTATATTTTCTACTAGGAATTTTATGGTTTCAGGTCTTTCATGTATGTCTTTCATCCATTTTGAGTTAATATTTGTGAATGACATAAAATGGTGTTTTAGTTTAATTGTTTTTTTGCATGTGACTGTCCAGTTTAGCTGGTATTTACTTAAGAGAAGATGGTCTTTTTCCCATTGTATGTTTTTGGTGTCTTTGTGGCAAATTGACCATGTATGTGTGGGCTTATTTCTGGGTTTCTATCCTATTCCATGGATCTATGTGTCTGTTTTATGCAAATACCATACTGTATTGATTACTACAGCTTTATAGTACAGTTTGAAATCAGGAAGCATGATACCTCCAGTTTTGTTCTTATTTTTTTAATAAGATTTTATTTATTTACTTGAAAGACAGATCACAAGTAGGCAGAGAGGCAGGCAGAGAGAGAGGGAAGCAGGCTCCCTGCTGAGCAGAGAGCTCGATGAGGGGCTCAATCCCAGCACCCTGAGATCATGACCTGAGCTGAAGGTAGATTATTGTGTCTGTTCAGAGTCTTTTGTAGTTCCAACAAATGTTAGAGTTGTTCCAGTTCTGTACCAAAAAAAAAAAAAAAAAAAAAGTTCCATTGAAATTTTAATAGGGATTGCACTCAATCAGTAGACTGCTTTGGGTAATATGAATGTTTTTAACTATTAATTCCTTCAATCCATAAGCACAATGATCTTTCCATTTATTTGTGACTTGCTCAACTTCCTTCCTCAATGCCTTATAGTTTTCAATGTACAGGTCTTCTACCTCCTTGGTTAAATTTATTCCTAGGTATTCCATTCTTTTGATACAATTGTAAATAGAATTATCTCTCTTTCTGTTGTTTATTAGTGTATAGAAATACAATGGATTTCTAGAATTTGATTTTTGTATGCTCCCACTTTACTGAACTCATTTGTTCTAGTAGTTTTTTGATGGCGTCTCTAGGGTTTTCTATATATAATAGCATGTCATCTGCAAATATCGACAGCTGTACTTCTTCCTTTCTCATGTGGATGTCTTTTATTTCTTTTCTTGTCTAATTGCAGTGAATAGAACTTTCAATACTAAATTGAATAAAAGTGACAAGAATGGGCATTCTTGTCTTGTAGCTGACCTTAGAGGAAAAGTTTTCAACTTTTCACTGTTGCGGGTGAGGTTAGCAATGGGTTTGTCATACATGACTTTATTATACTGAAGTATGTTCCATCTGTACCCACTTCGTTGAGAATTTTCATCATGAATGAATGCTGAATTTTATCAATGATTTTTCTGAATCTGTTGAATCTATCATATCTTATTTTTAATCCTTTAATGTAGTGTTTCATGTTGATTTGTGGATCTTGAAACATCTTGAAATAAATCCCATTTGATTATGTTGTATGATTCTTTTGTATTCTTGAATTTGATTTGCTAATATTTTGTTGAAAATTTTTGCATGTTCATGAGGCATATTGGCCTGTAATTTTTCTCTTTTTGTGGTGTCCTTGCCTAATTTTGGTATCAGAGTAATGCTGGGCTCTTAAAATGAGTTTGGGATTATTCCCCTCTCTCCAAATTTTTGGAAGCGTTTGAAGATGATCTTAACTTTTTTTTGACTGTTTGGTAGAATACACCAGTGAAACCGTCTGGTCCCGTACTTTCCTTTCTTGGGAGGCTTTTCTATTACCAGTTCAATGTCCTTAACAGTAATCAGTCCATTCAGATTTTTATTTCTTCTTGGAAGAATGTAGGTTTCCAGGAATTTATCCATTTATACTATGTTGTCTAATTTTTGGGGCCTATAAATTGTTCATGGTTTTCTATTTTTTTTTTTAATTTCCTTTAGTCTCTATTTCATTTTTTTATATTCTGATCTTTAATGTTTTCTTTCTTCTACTAACTTCAGGCTTTGTTCATTTTCTATTTCCTCCAGATACAAAGTTAGATTGTTTGAGATTTTTCTTCTTTCTTGAGGTAGTCTTACATTATTTCAAACTTCTCTCTTAGGCCTGCGTTGGCTACTTTGCTACATCCCACAGATATTGGATTTACATTTTTCTTTCTCTCAGGGTGTTTTTTTTTTCCCTCCCCCTCTCTTCCCCACCCCTTTGATTTCTTCATTGACCTATTGGTTGTTCAGTAGCATGTTGTCTCATTTCTCCATATTTGTGATTTTTTCCAGTTTTCCTCCTGTAACTGATTTCCAGTTTCATACCATTGTGGTCAAAGAAGATGTGTGATGTTATTTCAGTCTTCTTATTTATTTATTTATTTATTTTTAAATTTATTTTCAGCATAACAGTATTCATTATTTTTGCACCACACCCAGTGCTGTTTTGTGCCATAGCATGTAATCTGTCCTGAAGAGAATATTCCATGTGCACTTGAAAAAAATGCGTACGTTGCTGCTTTCGGATGGAATGTTCTGTATATATCTATTAAGTCAAAGTTGTCTAATGTGAACCAATGTTTCCTTACTGACTTTTTGTCTATGATCTACCTGTTGATGTGTGTCTGGTAATAAAGTCCCCTACTACTATTGCTATCAATTTCTCCCTTTAGGCCTATTAGTATTTGCTTTATATATTTAGGTACTCCCATGTTGGGTGAATAAATATAAATATTTACAAATATTATATACTTTTGTTTGGTTGACCCTTTTGTAATTATATAATCTCTTACTTTTATTACAGTCTTTGCTTTAAAGTCTGTTTTGTCCGATATAAGTAGAGCTCTAGCAGCTCTTTTCAGTTCACTTTACATGGAATAATTAACCTTTTCTACCCCTCACTTTCAGGTCTGAAATGAATATCTGGTAGGTAGTATATAGAAGGGTCTTATTTTTATCCATTCAGCCACATTATGTCTTTCTATTGGAGTATTTAGTCCATTTGCATTTGAAGTATTTATAGGTATGTACTTATTGCCATTTTGTTAATTGTTTTTTCTTTTTTTATACTATATGAATGAGTTTAACAATAAGGCCCTAGTAAGAACAAAATAGATCTGTTCATGTTTTCATAAAATAAAATCATATTCTATCAAAGATTTTGACCCTATGCTAGCCTCAAAATGTGCCACTTTCAACCAAAGTTGATGTCAAATTCCTTTGATGTTTCACTTAGCTGTGTTTTGTAAATATCTCTGATGCTTAAGTTATCCCTTTGCTCATGATTCTTTAACATACAAGCACTTATAATATACATCCACTTATAAATCCACTCACCGTAAAAGGAAACAAACATTTCCCTTTACAATGACTTAGTCATTTTACTCCTTTTAATAGTTTCCACATCCATTATATTGTTAAAGTTAAAAGATAAAGCATCAGAATAGAAACACACTTCAGTAAAGATTTTCACTTTTGTTGTTGTTCAGTTTAAAGGATAAAATCATAGTTACCATTGCCTTCGCTGGCAGACACTCCTGCTGCCCACCAAAAAATATTCTCTTCTCTTTTAGAATTAAGTAGCCCAATTTTTAGCTAGGTCTTTTACTGCCCACGTAAATGATGGTCCCATTTACTCCTCCTCCCAGTTCTGTGTGGCCCATATGACTAAGTCTCCAGATGCACTGACTTCTGTGAAAGTCTTGAAAGTTAGTGGGAACCCATCTTTTTTTAACCCTTTTCTGTATCATAGTGTCAGGAACGGGATGTGATGGCTAGAGTCTGAGCAAGCATATGGATCCACAGGGATTAGCAGCACAACCTAGACATGAAGGAGCAGCAAGCTACAAAGAGACAGGTTCTGAAAGAACTTGGAGCTGCTTTATGAGCATTGGAATGCTGACACACAGACTCAAAATTTTGGTAATTTGCATATATAATGCTTCAGACTCATAACAGCACTGTGAGGTAGGCATTGATACCTGTATTTTACAAAGAGGGATATTAAGTTTCAGGGATATTAAGTGATTGACGGAAGAATATAACCAAAGATTTTGAATCACATTTCCTAGTACAGCTCCAGATTGCCTTCTATTAAATAATAGCTCCTATAAATTGGCTTATTTACCAAGCTAAAGGGAACACCATCTAATTAAGCACTAAGTTTATAGCCAGGTTAGGAGAAGACAATGGATAATGCCACTAACAAGGCCAGATTGGGGAACTGTAAGAGTTTAGTGGCCTTCATTTAATGTCAATGTTATTTTCAAGAAACTCTTCTTTCTGTTCTGTTACAAGAAGAAAAAGAGGAAAAAGGAGAAAAAGGAGAAAAAGAAACAACCCTTTTAAATGTCAAGAAGTTGGTCTCCTGAACTCCCTGGAAATTTGCAAACCTGGCTATCAACAAACTGACAAAGATATGACGATACCCTTTAATCCAAGAGTAATGGAAGTAGAATCCCATTTTATCCGTTGTGGGGGGCATCCTTCTAAGAGTTTAGCAAGTAACAGCGACATCAGACGAAGTCAAAGAAAGTGAAACAAAGAAGAGACTGAAGCCAGTGAGGAGGCTACGGGGCCGCTGACCGGAAATGACAGTGAAGGCTTTGAATGAGTATGAAGACAAAGGGCAATAATAAAGAATGAAGGTAACAATTTTATCAAGGACACGATAACCACAGTGGGAAGAGTCTTATCCCGTTTGAATTACCAATTTTTTAAAGCTTTTATTTAGATTCCAGTTAACGTACAGTGTATTGTACACTGTATGTTAACCGAATCATGGAGGACAAGGGGTGTTAGAGAGGAGAAGGGAGTTGGGGGAAATTGGAAGGGGAGGTGAACCATGAGAGACTAAGGACTCTGAAAAACAATCTGAGGGGTTTGAAGTGGTGGAGGCTGGGGTACCAGGTGGTGGGTATTATAGAGGGCACGGATTGCATGGAGCACTGGGTGTGGTGAAAAAATAATGAATACTGTTTTTCTGAAAATAAATAAATTGAAAAAAAATAGCTTTAAGAAAGTTGGTATATATATGTGTATGTGTGTATATATATATATAAATATATATATATATATTTATATAAAGTGTGCTTTATATACTACACTATATACAATATAGTGATTCAACATTTTCATGTAACATCCAGTGCTCCTCTTTCTGCTTTGGATTTGGTTATTTTTTTCAACTGAAATTATTAGATAATTGCCTTAAATTCTTTACTTTTGCTTTCCTAGGTTGAACCAGTTCTATTTCTTACCATACCAGCCTCCCACATTTTGATTGAAAATAGAAGACAATGGGATCTCTGAACTCCAGCAATAATACTCAGCATCTGTTAAAGACATATGACATGTCAGGAAGTTTGCCTACACTGTCTCCTTTACTTTTCATTGTCCCTATTAGAATCAGAGTGTGGTTAAAGGAATAAGACTTTTGAATCCCACTGCCTGGTTTAAAACCTAGTCTGTGCCACTTACTAGTTCTAAGATCTTATAAAGGCTGTGTATTGGTCCTGTGCTTCAGTTTCTTAATCTACAAAACAAGGATAAAATTATACCCACTTATCTACATTGTTGATAATTAAGTTAGCTAATAAATAAAAAGGATTTAGAATATTGCTTGACTATTGTCGTCCTAGTCCTGCAAGTATTTGCTGTTCCTGTTCCTGTTCTTGCTGTGATTCTCATCCCCACTGTGCTGAGAAGAAAACTGACGTTCAGGGACTCCATCCAATTAATAAGTGGCAGAGGTAGTATTAAGCCCAGGGTTGCTATCTCTAAAGTCCGTCATCACTCCAAGATATCCTGTCATGCCTCCTTCTGGTAAGTAATCATGTCCCATGTGCAGAAGCAACTTTTCAGAATATTCATTCTCCAAAACTCATCCCTGAAAATGCCCTTCATTGCAAACGTGGACATTTGCCCACCCCAAGGGTGAAAGGAAGTGACCCCCTTCACCTTCTCATCATAGTCTTCATCACAACTGGAATACAAGGCACAGCTGACTTCCAGCAGCCTAACTACATTATGAACGGCTGTATGATGTGGATCTGAGTTAGTAGCGGCTTCATGACAACCACAAAATGAATACAATTGGTTTTTCATCTTTGGAAAGAAAGCTCTTGGGTTGAAAGGACTAGAGACCCCTGTTTTTTTCTTTGCTTCAATCTCTTTCTTCCTCTGGGGGGAAAAAAAAAAAATTCCTCCCAAGCTGTCCACAGTCCTCTCAAGTTCAAGTCAAAACAGTGTTTTCCAAAGATAACACCAAGGTGGTTTTCAAACGTAGAGTCATGTAAGGTTAATCTTAATAAACTTCTTTCTTTTCTTTCTACTTTTCAATGTCTACTTAAGAACAAATACAAAGTCAACTTCAATGCTCTTTGTAGTTCAAGCCCAATAAAAAGACATTAAAATTCCAATAAGCAATAATGTCCTTTTACTGCATTTTAGTACTAAAAAAAGTAAGTGGTTCTAAGACCGCTGTGGCTGTAGTACTTAAATGACCGAATTATCTTAATTGTCTCAGAAGTGGTACTAAAGTTTGAGAAAGAGAGTGCATATGTAAGAAGGACGGAAAAGTGCCATCATTATACTCGCTTTTGAGAAGGGAGCATTTGTTTGCAATTCTAGTCAACAGCAAGCACTTCCTAGTAAAATCAAAACCCAAAGAGGTATGAGTTGTGAAATTATATGGCATGTGCTACCCTTGGCTGAGTTGTAGTAAATTTAACTCCATTGTGCAGAAAACTGCTGTGCAGAATTATGAGTCCATTTGATTCCAATTTAATCAACTTGAAGTTCCAAGCTGGCCCATTTGGAGGCTGAGGGACATTGCATCACAATGTGTGACACATATTTTTTCTGTTTGGCAGGAGGTCCTTTGGATTCTTGTTGCCCAACTCAGTGTCAAAAGATGTCTGCGAACCCTAGGAAGGTGTGCAGCTAGGATGCACTTCATTCAAGATGGATATACGACACCGAGAAGAACCATTTACCCAAGGAGAAATGGAAAGGAGGTAGTGCCAGCAATAATAGGGTCTAGAATTAGATTTTCAAGTGTTTCCTAAACTAACTAGGTTTATCTCTGATAATACTTTTCATACCAATATCTTAAATGATCTCTCTTGTATCACCTTCACCAACAATATCCATAGTACCCGTTTTTCCTCCTAACTACAAATACTGGGAAAGAATAATCTATCCTAAGTTTGTATGACCCTTCTCTCTATTCTGTAGAGCCCACCCCTAACAGATATTTGCCCTCTGATTACATAAAAATAAATTTTTAAAATTTTATTATTCATGAGAGACAGAGAGAAAGAGAGGAGTCAGAGGCAGAGGGAGAAGCAAGCTCTCCACTGAGCAGGGAGCTGGATACAGGAACTCGATCCAGGACCCTGGGATCATGACCTGAGCAAGAAGGCAGAAGCGTACCACCAGGTGCCCTACATACAAATAATTCTTAACAAAATCACCACTGATCTTCATTTTGAAATGCCTAATGATCACATAGTCCTTGGATTCCTTGGCCTATTAGAAACATTGGAGATTATCAATTTTTCCCTCTTTCTAGAAGATGGTCTTCACTTGGCTTGTAGGATAGTCCTTTCCTATTGACGTTCATCCCACCACAAACCGTCTCAGTAGCTGGGTCTGTCGGCCTCGTTGTCCCCATCTGTATCTGATGAAGCATTCCAGGGCCCACCCATAGCTACTCACTAGAACTTTCCATCCAATAACAAGGCTTTTAACTTCCACCCATATTGTCAATGACCAGATTTGCATCTCCAGTCTCAATATGTCACCTGAAATCCAGACTTTTTATTCAATAACTGCAAACAAAAATCTAATAAGTATCCTACCATGAAAGCTTCCCAAACATATACTACTACCTACTTGTTTTCAATCCCGGATATTGTCTTTTCCACTTCAATAAGGGATAATTCGATCCTGTCAGACTAAAACCTTGCTTTAGCCTTTACTTCCCTTTCCCAGGTTCCACTTCCCATCCATCAGCAAATACTACTCTTTTACATTCAAATATACCGTGAACCTGCCCACTTTGTGCTACTAACAGTGTTACCTCCCTGGTCCAAGGCACCATCTTCTCATGTCTGGATTCTCACAAGAGACCTTTGACCATTCTCCCTATTTGCATCCGGGGTTTTATTCAACATCCAAATATCAGAGTAATTTCTTAAACATTCGAGTCAGATCACATCTTCTATTCACAACCCATCTATGCCGTCTCATTTTATTCTGAATGAAATCCTGGTAACCTGTCATAATTTACAGCACCCTACTATGTCTTTCACTGACTCGGCTTCTACCACCTCCTACACACCCTTATTAGATCTATACCTCGCTCCTAACTGTTCCTCATCCCCTAGCATGTACCCTTCTCAGAGCCTTTGCACTCACTGCTCCCACCGCATAACATGTTCTGTCCACAGGACACTGCTCCTCATGATTGCACTGGGGCTGTGTCCAAATGTTTTTTTTATCAGAAAAGATTTCCATGATTCAGATAAAATACCAACCTGGGCTCCTCGCTACTAATCCCTTTGTTCTGTTTTACTTTTCATTATAATATATTTTGAGTTTATTTATCACTAGCTCTCTTTCCTCATTAACCTTGAACATGATGTGACTTTCTTTTGTTTACTTCTGTATCTCGAGTGACTAAAACAGTTCCTGGCACATAAAATGTTTTTTAGTAAGTTCCAGAATTACTCGAATAGTTACTTCACAGCAATGAGTAGAATCAACAACATGGATTGGTACTCACCTGATTTAGAAGAATACATAAAAAGTCATTAAGAGTGACAAAGTTTCAGAACTCTTAACTTTCTAATATATAAAATTTGTGAGGCAATCTCAGCAGAGAGAACAGGGTCACACCAATCACACCTTGTGACACTTTGTAAAGGTCATGCATGTTTGAAATAAAATTTTTCTTGACATAATATAAAATGAGCTCTGGTATAATAATTAGGAAATATTGATTTGGGAAATCCGATGGCTCAGGCTTTCTGAGATACAAGGACAAGAGAGCCAAGAATCACAGCTTATGATGACTTGGCATCTTTTTTATCTTCCTTGATCCATCTTTAGCTTGTGTGAATCCATAGGGCACATGCTCAGTACATCTGGCTGAGTGTTCTGGTCCCAATAATGTTTCTCCATAACTATTAACATAAAACCACCTCAAATTAATATCTCTGCTAAATTAAACTTGACATGGTTCAAAATGCAAGCCAATCTGTTTTCAATTCCACAATCACAAATCACTGTCATTATATTAATTCTAGAGACAGAAGAAGCTTAAAATGTATTAACTTTGTTAAACAACATCTGATTTTATGACTCAAATGTCAGTCTTCACAGTTCAGCAAATTCTTTTAAATACCCTGCAGCATTTCCTATATTACCTCTACACTTATACAGAATTTTCTTTGATTTTTTTTTAAACAGGATAAAGTTGAAAAAAAAAAAAGTGCCAAATTTTACTCACCTCTACTATACCTATTAGTCTTCACCTTCACCTTAGATTTATCCCACCCCCCAAAAGAACCAAATGATTTTTTAAAAAATTAAAAAAAAAAAAAAACACCTCAAGATCATTTAGTATTCATTTCACAAAAGCATTCTGGTTACCCTTTGAATAGCAAGTTGACATATCACCACCTTTGAATTCAAGATGTCTTAAGGGAATAGTTCAGCTCCACCGTTAAGAAAATGGTTTCATTTCATGAGATGTAACAAATAAGGACACAGACGGAATATGTCACCACATGAACTCCCCTCTAAACCTCATCACTAACATTTAATTCTGTTTTATACAGCTCACTGCCTGCACCTACCACCTGAGACCCAGATTATTCTACATTCTTTCTCCCACAAGTTACCATTCTTTGTCTTTCTATTTGTCATGTCCTAATATGTCCTTGTATGAATAGTGTATGCTCATTAATAGTGAAATATCTGTCCCATTTCCCCTTGCTTATCACTTACTTCTCCTTTTGTATTATTCCAACTCATTTAGCACTCACTGCCTAATACAAGTATTTTTGGAAACAATATCCTCAATAATATATAGCCAAATGTGCATGATCACATTTTGTAGGGCGCAATTAAGGACTGTGAAACAGCCTGGATTAATTTAGAGCTAACCTACCAGAATTGACTAACAAAAATGAACATTAATTACCATACCCTGCCTCCTTACAGCTGAGTTTAATTTTCACGGCCTTAATATTACCAAAATAACACAGAAATGAATACACTCTTGCGGCCTCACCGTATGATGATAAAGGCTGAGCATTTGAACAAACACTGTAATTGTGTGCCGTTAGCCTGTTTAGCTGACATTTGTCTCAAGTAGAAAAAAGTAAGATAATATAAGCTTTATAGTAAAGAGTATTCTGTGATAATGATGACCATTACAGAGCAACACAGAAGAACACTTAGGATAAATAAAAATAAAGATGTAGACTTGCTTTGAGTGTATGCATGCCATATGTTTATGGAAAAAAGACAAGGATATGAAGAAATAACAAGGATATGAAGAAATAAAAACAATGTTTCTTTTAGGGTTGTGGGATAGCAAAGAAAAAAAATGCACTGGGTGGTGATGAACAGGCAGGGAAGACTTTATTGAAGACTCTTGCAACAGAGACGGACTATTGTCATGGGTCCAAGAGACTGACCTCAGCTCCACTGAAACAACAGGGGGGAAAGTTTTTAAGCACTTGGGTGAGCTAGTGGAAAAGTAATGGAGGCAATTCATGGAGAGGTTGGAGGGTTTTCTTTGTTTTTCAATTCAAAATATTTTAATAAAGTATAAATTAGCATTCCTGGTTTAGTTTACCTCTGTCACTGCCAAAACTAAAGAGAGTGGTGGTTTAGATTCTCTGCTTTCTTTTTTGTTTATGATAACCAAAGGATAAAGGTATCTGTGTCATCAAACTTTAAACTTCATGTTATCCTTATTATCATCCTTATGCCATTAGTGGAGAGGTTGTGTGATTAGAACACATGTTTGCTCATCGGCACTTAGGCAAGATAAGCTCCTATCACCTCACCCAACCCACAGACGCTGGGAAAACAGGGCATTATCTTTCTTGGTGATTATATTTCAAAGGGATGGCCCCCAGGTCCTTGAAAAGATATTTCTGGGCCATAAAACTGGCAAGAGGCTATGAGAAGATTTATATCCCAAAGGGGCACAGAAAAAGATGATAATTTCAAGTTTGCTGAAGCCAATGCTCTAAGAAAAGGGAGTCAGGGGCCTGTGGTCAGCAGGAAAACTGCTTAAAATTTAGTCCAGCTAGGGGGAGCATTAAAGTGTTCATGGTCAAGGATTATGTTTGATAGTTTCTACTGCTTTTATATTTTGTAACATTACTTTCATAATTAAAGGCTAAAAAGCCACACAAATGGCCTCATCTAATAAATTCTGAGCCCACCAAAATGTTCCTTTGGGCCAAAATAGTCAAGCCTATCACCCATGTGCCTCTTTCTCAGAAGAAGAGAACAGTCCCTAGTGGAGACCGGCTTTTGAGGCTCCAATGAAACAAACCTGAGTATTTCCACTGCCGCCACTTTTAGTTTTCTCTTTCCTCAGGATGTAAAGTATCAGATTGCTGGATGGCTCTGAGGTATGGTGATCATTAAAATCAGGCAAGGGACCACAGAAATCTCTTAGCTGGTTCTTTTTTACTTCCTTCAATTATCTCTCCTACTAAAATTTCAATTTTTATTGAACAAACTCCTCCAAATAGCTGCTCTCACCCTAAGTTAACTTTGAGTATTTAAATATGTACTTCTCAAGCTTACCGAAACTGTGTCTGGCAGTATTGTAGAGTTATCACATTTGCCCAGGATCATTTAAGCTAATCTGCATTTCATCTTCCATGAACTAATGTGATAACATCCTAAAAGTCTTGACCAAGGAATAAAGAGGGCTGGGTCCTGCCCCGGCTTCACTATGGAATAGGTATCTAGCACTGACCAAGTCTTGTCATGCCCCTGGCCTACATCATTGGTACAAATCAATAACACCGTAATGTGAAACTCCAAAATTGCTAAGATCTCCTTCATCACTAATTTCATGATTCTGATTCTACTATCTCACAAGGCCACTGTGAAACAGAAGTTAGTTTATGTGTGTTCAAATTTTTGGAGAAGTCTAGAACTCTGCACCCCACAAGAAACAAAAGAATAATGTTAGCAGGCAGTTTTAGAACAAAGAGCTACCATCCCAGAAAAAGCATTCAGCAAAGAACCAGCTATGAGGTAATTTTAACTTACCTAAACTCCTTCTATGGGTAGTTTCTAGAAATGATCATGTAACCAAGTCTCAACTCTTACACTAACAGCTGAGTTTTTAAGTGTCGATTTAATTTGTTTCTATAAGGACCACACAATCTCCACGATATTTAAAAACAAAAACCCTACAACCTCATAAAATACTCACCAATATCCATCTATTGCAAAAATACACAATGACAGAAGATACTATGAATTTATTAATGCTTTATAGCAATATTTTATGCATTGTGATAACATCTTCACAGATATGAAAAGCATAAGAAGCATATGACTTATTTAGGTTGTATCTAATACCTGGTTTGAATACAATGAAGAACCTGTTTACAATAAATCCACAACTATCCCCAATTCTAATATTTTCCAAAGTTGTGAGTAACTGGCCTACATACCTTGGTCAACCCTGAGTTTGACTTTCTTGGGTGGGGGCAAGTTTTCAGAGTCATAAAATACTATGTAGCTTAGATCACTTGAAATCTGGATAAGTATAAATGTGGCGGCCAGAGCAGAATAAAAGGGATCATTCATCTAAAAAGAAATAAATCCTTTATGGACCCTTCTTACACTGCTGGGGAATGCAAACTGGGATAGCCACTCTGGAAAAGAGTATGGAGGTTTCTCAAAAAGTTAAAAGTAGAGCTACCTTTAACCCAGGAATTTCACTACTAGGCATTCATCCAAAGGATTCTAAAGTACTGATTTGAAGGGGTACATGTACCCCGATGTTTATAGAAGCACCATCAACAATAGCCAAAGTATGGAAAGAGCCCAAATGATGTCCATCAACTGATGAAAGGATAAAGATGTGGAATACACACACACACACACACACACACACACACACACACACACACGACTATTACTCAGCCATCAAAAAGAATGAAGTCTTGCTATTTGCAACAATGTAGATAGAACTTGAGTGTGTTCTACTAAGCCAAGTAAGACAGTCAGAAAAAAGAGCAAAGACCATATGATTTCACTCATTTATGGAATTTAAAAAACAAAACAGATGAACGTAGGGGAAGAGAAGGAAAAATAAGATAAAAGCTGAAAGGGAGGCAAGTCATAAGAGACTGTTAACTATAGAGGACAGATTGAGGGTTGCTGGAGGGGAGGTGAGTGGGATGGGTGAAACGGGTGATGGGCATTAAAGGAGGTACTTGTTGTGATGACCACTAGGTGTTGTATTGAAGTGACAAATCACCAGATCGTACTCAGGAACTATTACACTGTATGATAACTCACTTGAATTTGTATGTTAACTCACTTGAATTTAAATAACATCTTGGAAAAACAAAAACAAAAAACAAAAGAAAGAAATCCTTTGTAATTTACCCAAGAATCAAAACTGTCCCAATGACTAAAACCACATTTTGTAAGTCGTGCTCTTAGCTGGTTCCCCGAGCAGATCAGAAACGTGTGTAACTAGCCACTTAGTGTCTGTGGAGATGAAGGAAGGAACTGATAGTTACAAGTGTTCATGGTATATAGTTAACAGAATCTGTAATTCATCCTTTTTAATCCTCTCGTTACTGTAAGACTGTCTACTCCTAAGAAATAGTGCCTAAGAATTCTGGTGTAACAGTTTGAAACAGCCATGACTGAGACCTGCTAGCGAAAACACTGACCCTTCCACATGCTTCAGGGCCTAGAATTTTCCTCAAAATGCAGGCTCTTTGAGAATGGCAAGGCCTCTTTCCCTAGAATTGCTTTTAACCATTCTGGCTTTGCTTCAGCATACTGTTGGTTATCCAATAAAGCTTTTACCATCCAAAGCTGCCAGATAAAATGTACGAAGCAACTGATTGTATCACGCTCCCCATTCCCCAAGTGGAAAACCAAGGTTGTAGGACATCTGAGCCTGGGAACATTTCAGAATGTTAAAACAGTTGGAGTGAAGCTACTTTGTGTTTAGTATGCACAGGAAGCTGCTTATTTTCCTGAGGTTGATGCCAGGGTGGAATTAACCCATTAGAAACTAAATATGCAAATGCAATGCAAATTAACATACCATACTATTTCCTGCAAGTTCAGCAAAGCTTGGCCTTTTCTTCCCAAAAGTGTTCCAATGCCCAGGCAATCTGGATACCTGCCATGTGCATGGAACACAATATAGATAGATCTTCTTCGCTTGTTTACGGAATTCAATTCCCCTAGTTATTTGCCTTTGACCTTCAAAAAGCTTTGTGCCCTTATCAGCTAAAATAATCTGAGCTGGGTGATACTTAAAAGTAATTTTAAAATACTGTCAACTAGTCAAAATGTACACAATAGTGACCAGGGCTCAAAGAAATGGCTGTAGTAGCTATTTGAAAAAGAACAGTCCCAGGGGAAAACTAACAGATCTTGGTCCATTTATCCCAGGCAATAAATCACGACCCAGACAAATTGAGGTATATTGAGACTTGATTGCTTAATGGATAATCCATTGACCTTTTAATCTCTTGGATCCTTTTCTGCATTCATCTTTTTGGGCCAGGCAGCACATCACATACCAGGCAAGATTGTTGTTTTAGCCAAATGTGAGATTGTAAAAGAGAATACTAGGAGCACAACAATTATTTTCTCACCACTAGTACTTCTTCATTCCCCCTGACACCCTGGAAAACCATAGGTGTGGTGAGAAGGAATTCTAGAACACAGATTCAACAGCTCTGTTCAATCCCAGTATCTCACTAACTTGGTAAAGACTGGGCCATTCCAAGCAATCAGTTGACATAAGCAACCTGACTAGAGGCAGCCAATATAATTTCTCTCTCTGCTTCAGGAAGCAGAGCAGCTTGATAATATCAAAGATACCAAATTGAAGGCTGATTTTAGGACGAAAAAACAGGCAGCCCTTTGGAGTACTTGTAACAAGGAGCAGAGGAGAAACTTAAAAGTCTAATGCTCTGAACTTGATAAAATATATTTTAAAACAAGAAATCCCAAATGGTAGGTTAGTAGAAAGTGGCTTGATTTCTAAAAAGCCTGACTCCTGTGTGTTTGTTTCTTTTTCCAGACCATTCTCAGCTTCCACAGGAACACAATGTCATTACCAACACTCCTGCATAGCTCAGGCATCCTGGGCAAAAACACAACTAAACACTATGTACAGAGTAATCAATCAATCACTCAATCCAAGAAAATGAACAAGTCTCACCCGGTAGGCTCCCACCCTAGGGAAAGTAACACACTATTGTTTTTACTCTATCAAACTCTTCCAAATCAGTAAACCAATCAGTTACTCTATTCAACTACCAGTGTGGGTAGATTAAAGAATAATTGCATTGTTTAGTCAACCATTCCAACCATTAAGTGGCATCCAGACCTAGCGCATTATGCAAGGCCCCCATCTGCTCTGTTGCACTGAGTTAAAAACCCCCCCCAAAAAGCAAAATGAATCCAGCAAACCCAAAGATTAGTAGAAATCAGAAAATGGTATTAATAACATAATTAGCATTTATCCATGCAAATTAATCCATAAATACAAATGAGGCTTATCTAGTTCCAGACAATAGAGAAGTATTTCACTAACATTAAAGAATAACAGCTTTCTTCCTAGAGTTTGGGCACTACTGATGACACTACTATAAGCATCACAGTGCATGTGTCCCTTCGAATCAGTGTTTTTGACCCAGCAATTGCTGGGTTGTAGAGTAGTTCTATTTTTAAGTATCTGAGGGGCCTCCATACTGTTCTCCAAACTGGTTGCACCCATTTGCATTCCCATCACAGTGTAAGAGGGTTCCGCCTTCTCCATATCCTCGCCAACACCTGTTGTTTCCTGGGTGGCTCAGTCAGTTAAGAGTCTTTGTTTTAAAAAAAAAAAAAAAAAAAAAAAAAAACAAAAAAAAAAAAAAAAAAAAAAGAGTCTGTGGTTGGCTCAAGTCATGATCTGAAGGTCCTGCGATCGAGCCCCACATCAGGTTCCCTGCTCAATGGTAGCCTGCTTCTCCCTCTCCTCCCCGCTTATGCTTTCCCTTGATACAGAGATATATATACTCAGATATATATATATATATATATATACTGTCTCTTTCAAATAAGTAAAATCTTAAAAAAAATAGCCAATCTGATAGGTATGAGGTGTTATCTCATGATGATTTTGATTTGTATTGTCCTCGTGATGAGAGATAGGGAGCATCTTTTCATGTGTCTGATAGCCACCTGTAGTCTTCATTGCAAAAATGTCTATTCAGGTTGTCTGCCCATATTTTAACTGGGTTAGGATGGACCGTGAGAGTATTATACTAAGTGAAATAAGTCAGCCAGAGAAAGACAATTACCATATGATTTCACTCATGTGGAATTTAAGAAACAAAACAGGTGAATGAAGGTGGGAGCCAGGAGGAAGAGAGGCAAACCAGGAAACAGACTAACTATAGAGAACAAACTGATAGTTACCAGAAAGGAGCTAGCTGGGGCATGGAGTCAATGGGTGATGGGTACTAAGGAGGGCCCTTGTCGTGACGAGCATGTTGTCTGTAAGTGATGAATCTCTAAATTCTACACCTGAATCTACTATGACACTGTATGTTAACTGGCACCTAAACAAAAACTTGGAAGAAAAATCACCTCAAGAGTGGCATGCCTTGTTTTACATTGAGAGGAACTGGCAGAAGTCTGTTTAGATCACCCTGAAAATCCACCACAATTTAAGCCTATAGACCATAAAATTATACAGGATGGAAAACTTCTTTATGTAATAGATCAAGAAATTGAAGTCTAAAGGTGACTTCAAATAGTCATGTAGCTAGTTGGGAAAGAGTACATACATATCTCCAGAGATCGTTAGAAAAAATCACTCTTCATAATACCAAAATATTTCAAAATTGCATGGGTTACTGGCATCTTAAATTTTCCATTAAGAAGCTGAATAGAGTGATAGAGTCTTCAAAAACAAATAGAGGTAGAGACCAATCTACAAGTGACATTGGTTATTAAATATCAAATAGCCTAGTAACCATGAACACCTGTGACATGTTCAGGCCTTGTGCTCGCATTGGTGGTGTTGTGGAGAACACAGTCTCGATGGGCATAGAGTTTCTAAGTCAGCTCAAACAATCAACAAACCCCCAAACATCAAAGAACAGAATAGTGTATGTATAATAAAGTCCAATCATCCTGCAGGGAAATCCGTAGAAAAGAAGTTAGAAATATGGAGATTCTGAAAGAAGATAAGTATACTAGTAAAAAATTGGTGTGGTGGTTGGCAACAAAATAACAAAGTTCAAACCTCAGAGTCTCCATGATGCTGAGACTCAACCACATTTCCCACAGGAAATATCAGAGGCAAATCTGAGGAGTGTTTAATAAAGGGACTGTTTACAAAGGCATAGGCAGGTACAGGGAAGCCACAAGGTACGTTCTTGTACCCAGGCTAATAAAAGAAGATTACAAGTTGTCTTCAGAAGAATTCTCTGACTTGGTAAGCACTGGTTTAGCCCCATCTTGCTCTCCTTCTTTCCTTCTATGCCCTACTAATGGGGCTTCGTACTGGGAAAACCCAACAAAATGCCAGAGGACACAGAAGCCAGAAGGTGGAAAATGGATCTGGAGGACAAAAAGACATTTTGCACATGTACTAAGCACTTATGCCCCAACTTCTTTCTGCTGCTGCATCCTTAACTTTGCTTACACCAAATATTTACTCTTGCCACCTCTCTGTACCCATCTCAGCTTTCACCTTTTCCATGAAACCTTACTGATTTCTCTCCTTATGAAATTAACTAGCCAAGACACACCCTATGGGGAGTGTGTTATATGCGTATTTCCTTTCTTCCATATGTAAACTAATTTGTTCGTGGTTGGTTTGTGTGAATGAAAATTGTATTATTTAGAAAAAGAAGGGAAATGCTTATGGGCTAGGTTAGAATACACAGTTATAAAACAAAACGTCTGGATTGTAAGGGAAGTGCTCGCTTCGGCAGCACATATACTAAAATTGGATTGTAAGGGAAGGCTGAAAGGGGGACCAAACAAGGTAGCAGTCAATATCTGAAAATGAACAACAAAATGTGTATTTCAGCACATGATCCTGAAATATCTAAGTTTTGGTGGTGACTTTAACCTGAATATATAGATCCTTGCTGTCATAGGCAACTATTTAAAATATAATTAAGTATTTGAAAAATCAGTGTATTTAAAAAAAAATACATTTTGGGTTGTGTTAGTATTTTAGTTGTAAGGAGGGCCTGATTGGACAGCCACGTGCAGAAAAATGGAATTGAACTATTTCCTTACACCACACACAAAAATAGAATCAAAATGAATGAAGGACCTCAACATGAGAAAGGAATCCATCAAAATCCTTGAGGAGAACACAGGCAGCAACCTTTTTGACCTCAACTGCAGCAACTTCTTCCTAGGAGCATTGCCAAAGACAACAGAAGCAAGGGCAAAAATGAACTATTGGGATTTCATCAAGATCAAAAGGTTTTGCAGAGCAAAGGAAACAGTGAACAAAACCAAAAGACAACTGACAGAATGGGAGAAGGTATTTGCAAACGACATATCAGATAAAGGGCTAGTATCCAAAATCTATAAAGAGCTTAGCAAACTCAACACCCAAAGAACAAATAATCCAATGGGCAGAGGACATGAATAGACATTTCTGCAAAGAAGACATCCAGATGGCCAACAGACACATGAAAAAATGCTCCACATCACTCGGCATCAGGGAAATACAAATCAAAACCACAATGAGATATCACCTCACATCAGTCAGAATGGCTAAAATTAACAAGTCAGGAAATGACAGATGCTGGCGAGGATGCAGAGAGAGGGGAACCCTCCTACACTGTTGGTGGGAATGCAAGCTGGTGCAACCACTCTGGAAAACAGCGTGGAGGTTCCTCAAAATGTTGAAAATAGAACTGCCCTATGACCCAGCAATTGCACTACTGGGTATTTACCCTAAAGATACAAACGTAGTGATCCAAAGGGGCACGTGCACCCAAATGTTTATAGCAGCAATGTCTACAATAGCCAAACTATGGAAAGAACCTAGATGTCCATCAACAGATGAGTGGATAAAAAAGATGTGGTATATATACACAATGGAATACTATGCAGCCATCAAAAGAAATGAAATATTGCCATCTGCGATGATGTGTATGGAACTAGAGGGTATCATGCTTAGCGAAATAAGCCAATCAGAGAAAGACAACTTTCATATGATCTCCCTGATATGAAGAAAAGGAGATGCAATGTGGGGGGGGTAGGAAAAGAAAAAAATGAAAGAAGACGGGATTGCGAGGGAGACAAACCATAAAAGACTCATTTTCAAAAAAAAGACTGAGGGTTGTTGGGGGGAGGGGGGATGGGAGAGGGTAGTGGGGATATGGACATTGGGGAGGATATGTGCTATGATGAGTGCTGTGAAATGTGTAAACCTGGAGATTCACAGACCTGTACCCCTGGGGATAAAAATACGTTATATGTTTATTAAAAAATATTTTTTTAATTAAAAAAAAATAAGAAGAAGGGCCTGAATGAGGCTTATTATATGGGCAAGAGAAGGAGACACCAGGATATGTTAGACTCCACAGGTCTTTAAGAGCTTGGCAACCTATGACTTTTCACTCAGCCTTCTTTCTTGGGTAGGCTGGGCTAACAGATCAATAAACAAGGTCTGACAGACCTTTAAAATGTTTTAATATCTATATTATCTAGCGACACGAGGAAGCAACCAAAGAGGATATCCTGATACATCTTTAACTAATCTTTTATCTTATTCTACTTTAATTTTTTATTACAGTCATTTATAATATCAAACCTGCTAGAATATATAGCCATTGAGGGCAAGAACATTTTCAGAGCCCAACTATAAAATGCTCCTTATAGAAGGAAGGAGCTCAGCAAATGTTGGCCAAACTGAATTAAGTAAAACAATGTAAATAAAGATGTAACTGACATAAACATCAACTAACTTCACTGTGATTAAGTAAAACAAGTTTGAGCTAATGAATGGCAACTTTCAAGTTTGCCTGTCAGTATAGTGGAAAATGTCATATTACTTGAAATTAGAATGCCCTATGCAAGACTTTGGTTCATAGATCTAAGTTGTACTGGGGCTGGCTATATTATAAATACTCCCATTGCTTCTTGTGTAAATAATCTAGAAATGAGCTTATCTCCCACTTCCTGGGGGTTGTAAATACAGCAATATGACCCAGAATTTGCAAGCTCACCATTTATATAGAGAGAAGTGATACTAAAGTAATTCATTTTCCAAGAAGCATCCACAGGAGTGAGATACAGCCTTTCTAATCTCTCAATCATACACTCAGCACAGAATTGACCAGTAGCAAACAACCGATGATGTTGAGGGTAGTGAAACTTTATACAAAAATAATCTTGAAATCTGAGGAGTTCTAATTTCTCAAACAGACATAACTCAGAGACCCTTTGCTGGTTACAAATCCCTCTTATCTTTCCCATATAAAGATTATTTCAAAACCTCATTTCTAGTATTATTTTTCTCTATTTAAAAAAAACACCAGTACATGTAACTTAACTTTTGTTATTTCCTGGTGGGCATAGTTAGGTTGTTCAACTACGTAGCAATTACATTATTCTCATAGCATTTACTTCCCTAAAGATTTTGGAAATATGTGCATAACCAGACTAATTTATTCTGATCTCCAGGTGACTTTTGCTTAATAATTCTATCTGGAACTTTGACCCCAAGGAATGCCTGGATTCATTCCCCCCACCCCTTCAAATTTTGTACCTTAGGTCTGACAGTCTGGGATATACAAGAGAAAAGTTTTGGTTGCCCATGTATGCCCAAGTGCAGTCCAGACTGTGTAAGATGCATCATTCTATTCCATACCACTGACATGATATTTTATGATTTATGAAGTAAAGCCTATTTTGAGATTAGCAGAATGTTTTCAGGGAGCTAGTCAAACAAGCTGGCTCCAGACTGGTCTCTGAAACATACTGACTGTGTCTTCTTGAACTAGTCACCCATCTGTAAAGTTCACTGTTCTTCTTGCAAATAAGTTTCCTGTGTCATGCATGGTGTTTTGAAAAATTCAAATGACTTCAATAATATATATGCTGTTTAACTGGTTAAGTGTTTTTTTCAGTTATAATCCTACAGGTCTCCATGAGTCTCATCATCTCCATTTATTAACAGGCAGTCTACTGATGGTAGAATCCAATGTGCAGTAAAAAGACTGAATGCTTTTTTTTCTTTTTTTTTTTAAGATTTTATCCATCTATTTGACAAAGAGAGATCACAAGTAGGCAGAGAAGCAGGCAGAGGGGAGGGGGAAGCAGGCTCCCTGCTGAGCAGAGAGCCCAGTGTGGGGCTTGATCCCAGGACCCCGAGACCATCACTTGAGCCAAAGGCAGAAGCTCAACCCACTGAGCCATCAGGTGCCCCAAGACTGGATACTTTGATATGTATAATGAATACACCTGGGCTCCAACCTCAAGCTTACTCCTCCAGAGTTATGTAAGTTTGGGCAAATTTTGTAAACCGCCCCCCCAAAGAGCACTTTGATCATAATGGGGAATACAATACCTTTCAGTTGGTGGTTATCCATCTGTCATCAACTATTGCCCTATGTCTTTCTTGGATTGCTCTCTTTCCCCAAAATGCATGATGCAAAGATACCTTGCCTTGTTCTAGATATTACAACTTTGAAACTAAAGAGAACTCTGGAAAGTTCACAAGAATCACAAAGTTAATGGCTTGGAAAATAGTATGTGTGAAGGAAGTTGAAAAGAACTGGGTTATTTGAAATAGTAGGCAAGGAAGGGAGGGATTGAAAATGTCTTTTTGGAGCTAAAGATAGGGGGATGGAATGATGATCATCTCCTTCTACTCATGAAGATGGGAGACAAGCAGTACAATAAAGGGCAACTGTATGATTTTCCAGGTAAGTTTGTTGGGTAGAGCGTGGGCATTAATCCTCTACTTCCTCCCCAAACCCACTATGAGCACTATTAAGGACAGTATGATACACACACACACACACACACACACCCCAGCATGAGATAAATATACATATCATATATATCTGATATATATGACATACTGATGTATGATATATGTGTATATGATATATATATGTATATATATGGTAATGTGATATAAGAGAGAGAAGTCAATAGATACCTAAAAATTAAAGATAAAAACTCAGGAAATAAACATACTATTTCAAGATACAGAGGTAAGTTTTAAAAAATGATACTAAGGGGCGCCTGCGTGGCTCAGTGGGTTAAAGCCTCTGCCTTCGGCTCAGGTCATGGTCCCAGAGTCCTGGGATTGAGTCCCTCATCGGGCTCTCTGCTCAGTGGGGAGCCTGCTTCCTCCTCTCTCTCTCTCTCTCTCTCTCTCTCTGCCTGCCTCTCTGCAAACTTGTGATCTCTGTCTGTCAAATAAATAAATAAAATCTTTTAAAAAATAAAAATTCAAAAATTCAAAAATGATACTAAAATAAGTGAAAAAAAGGGACTCTAGGGCTACTATTTTTTATAACAACCATTTGATCTTCCAACTTAGAGGTTGGCCAACTACAGCATGCTGTCCCAGGCTGCCTGGCAGCCTCTTTTCCCTTATAGAAAAGAAAGTTTTTTAAGGACACAGACACACCCATTTATTTATATAATTCTGTGGCTGCTGACACATTACAACTGCAGCATTGGATAGCTGCAATAGAGAACATATGGCCAGCCTAGCCTAATATATTTATTATCTAGCACTAGAGAAAAAAAAAAAATCCCGACCGCTACTATAAACTATGATCATGCATAGCTGATTAAAAAAAAAAAAATTAGAAACATAGTGGTGAATACATTCTAAATAATGAACGCCTTTGTGCCCTAAAATGATGAGTTGAGCAGAATTCAGGGCTTCTCTTGGAGCTCTGCACTGGCACATTTTCTTCTTCTGCATCACTGTGAATTACCCTATTTGAAGCCAGGATGATGAAAGAGTTGGTAGATCCAAGACAGTGGCTGGTCCATGTTTCAAATTGAGCAAATGCTTATTCTTATTATTATTTCACTTCACCTATTAAAATACCTATTTGCCCAGTTGTCTATTTGGTTCCAAATATACAGTATAGATTTTCTTTTTTCTTTTTTTTAAGATTTTCTTTATTTATTTGACAAACAGAGATCACAAGTAGGCAGAGAGAGAGGAAGGGAAGCAGGCTCCCCGCCAAGCAGAGAGCCTGATACGAGGCTTGATCCCAGAACCCTGGGACCATGACCTGAGCCGAAGGCAGAGGCTTTAACCCACTGCGCCACCCAGTTGGCCCAGTATAGATTTTCTTAAAATGTTTTATATGGAATAGCATCTGTGCACCCACTCCTAGGTTCTCTTAGCAAGAATGAAATAGGAGGTAAAAGCCTTCTGGGAAAGGTGGCTATCAGAGGAACTCAGTGACAGAGACCAGGGCTCACTTCTGAGCCTGAGAATTTAAGGGTCTTCCTTGGAGAAAAATGCTGCATGGTATTTTATCAGCACCTTTCTTGTCCAATTGCTTTTACAACACATTATCTTAACATATTACATTGTCTTTTAGTGTCATGTTTCTTAAAATGCTCCTAACGAACTGCCTTGGTTAAAAGATAGAAAAAAATGAATTTCCTGGGTTTGGGGGGGTGTTTCTTTGGTCATACAGAAGGTAGCTCCTTAAGAGGTCAGCAGATTTCCATTCCTTACCTCTACCTAAAGTTTCAAACATCAGTTGTGGAAGAAGTGAAATTTACTCATCAAAACTTATCAGGTTTGAAAATAATTTTTTCAGAGTACATGAAACCTAAATTCTTGGGAAAAATTATGCCCTTCCATGTCAATGTTTATTATGGATTCTTTGATTGAAAAAGAACTTGCTCAAGAATTAGTATCTATACCTTCAGAAGCATAACATCACAGCCGTAGGTTAAGAATTGCACACGAGTGCTCCCCCAATAAAAACAGTCTGAGAACCAAGTCTGATATTAGCCAGAGAAAAATCACTCTTCAGAGGTATAGTAAGAGGTTGTTTTACATAAAGTAAAACAAAACAAAACAAAACAAAGCAAAATACCTCTTGGGCCTTTTTATTATTCTGAGTCTACTGAAATAATTATTCTTTGCTAGCATGTGGAGAGGAATGAAGCTTAAATACAAGAAAAAGGAGATGACTGGGGGTAGGTGAATCAACAGAAGACTGTCTATCCAGGTTAGTCAACTGTTTTCTCAAAGGGTATTTAAAAGTACTTATTGATCGAGACCAACCACAGTGACTAACACATAGTAGGGACTTAATAAATGTGAATTCATGAATGAATGAAGGACTAGACCAGTGTCCACAAGGACTGAACAGATAAAATGAAGAAATGCAACAAACTGGAGGGTGACCTAAGGTCAGCAAGCGTGAAAGGAGCCCAGGAGTTAGAAAGATACAACGCGCATAATCTTCGTGTTTTCTCTATCCCCAGAAGCTACCTTTGTGATAATATTTAATGAATTAGTATAACAATACAAAGATAGCACATTATTTTTAAAGTTTCATAAAAATGCCAGTTGGAAGAGATACATGCGTCCCTGTGTTCACTACACCATGATCCATCATAGCCAAGACACGAAAGCAGCCTAAGTGTCCATCTATGAACGCAAGAATGTGTAACACGCACAAGTGCACACATGCAATGGGGTACTATTCAGCCGGAAGAAAGAATGAGATCTCACCATTTGGGATAAACCTAGAGGGTATTATGCTGAGTGCAGTAAGTCAGAAGGAGAAGGATAAACACCTTGTGATTTCACTTCTCAGTGGAATCTAAAAAGCAAGACAAATGAGCAAACAAAATAAAACAGAAAAAGACTAATTGATAAAGAAAACAAGCTGCTGGTTACCAGAGGAGGAAGAGGTTAAGGGGGCGGGAGAAATAGAGAAAGGGGATTAAGAGGTACAAACAGTAACAAAATAAGTCAATCATAAGGGAGGTAATGTATAGTATGGGAATATGGCCAATAATCTGTGATAACTTTGGTGACACGATAACTGTTTCTTTGGAGATGATGTTGTCATCCACAAAATATCCAATCACTAGTCTGCACACTTGAAAAAACAAAAGACATTTTATATCAATGATACGTCAATTAAAAATTAAAAGTAAATAGTTTGCGTACAAATTGCCCTTTGAAGACAAGTTGCAATTTCATAACAGGAGCCAAGGATGGTGTCAGTGGCTCACAGCATTGATATATCGAGATTAATGGCAAGGGATATTGCTCTCAGAGAGAACAAGAAAAAAATCATGTACATACAACGTGTACATATAGAACCCACATCCTCACACTCAATCTCTGTGGTAATGGCTTAACAAGAATGCTTAGAATAATATGCCCAAACTGAGAATAGAGATGAGCAATAATCAAGCAAGAAATATTTACTCTGGGTCAGAGATTGGGCAAGACATCCCAGTAGGGCTTGAGGTACGGGCAAGGGCCTTTCATTATTCTAAGACTTATCTTCTACTCTCAAGGAGCTTATAATCTAATTGGGCAGAGAAAAAAAAAAGCTCCATTTTTAGAATGAGACACAAATTCAAATTAGGGTACACGTACACAGGACTACAGACAAGGCATGAGATTGCGAACAGTGAGATGATGTGAAGTAACACCTAACTTCCCACATGTGGGGAGTTCAAGGTCACAGAGAAGTGTCAAAACAGGGATGCCAATGCAAGTCTCCTGTCACCCACAGTGGTCTGTTTTCTTCATGCTACCAGGTCAAAAAGCAGGTAAATATTGTGAAAGTTGGGACATAACTCTGTTTTCAGTCTACTATTCCCCTGCATTGAATACAGGGACCCATAGAATGTAAAGTTCTATGATTTTAATGAATGGACAGGATAGTCAAAATATGACCAGATATAAGAAAGAATGAATGACATTGTTTTAATTTACTAATCATGAAAACGGGGCCATATTCTTTCTTTCTCAGAGAGCCAATATTTAAAGCAAACTCTGCAGCAGAGAATACTGAGCTAATGGAAAGCAGCAGCACCACTCACTGGATAGGGAAACTTCAAGCCAAATCAAGAATTCTGCCCTTGGGACACCTGGGCAGCTCAATCAGCTGAGCTACAGACTCCTGATTTCTGCTCAGGTCATGATCTCAGGTGGTGAGATGGAGCCCCCCAACAAGGGCTCCATGCTCCGCGGGGACTCTGCCTGAGAGTCTCACTGGCTCTCCCCCGCTGCCCCCGCTCTCATGCACACACTCTAAAATAAGCCTTTAAAGAAATGGGTAGGGCATCTGGGTGGCTCAGTGGGTTAAGCCGCTGCCTTCCGCTCAGGTCATGATCCCAGGCTCCTGGGATCGAGTCCCGCATCAGGCTCTCTGCTCAGCAGGGAGCCTGCTTCCCTCTTTCTCTCTCTCTGCCTGCCTCTCTGCCTGCTTGTGATCTCTCTCTGTCAAATAAATAAATAAAATCTTTAAAAAAAAAAAAAAGAAATGGGTAATCCTTGTGTAAATTCATGGAATAATACATGAGGCCAAATCTCACCAAATTTCCAACTCAACTCAGACAATGTTCCCTAGCTTTACTGAGAGGAAAAAAAAACAGAAAGGGAGAAAAAAATCTAGTTGTCAGAAAATAAATAGCAACTTTATATTTTTTCATCAGCATAATGGAATATGGAGGGCGTTCAACCTTTAAGTAATGTCCTGGAATCTAGATTAGGTCTGTCCTGGCGCACAGAACCGTGGCAACCCTCTTACTCATATATCCCCAACGAGTTACAGTTCCAGCTGGGGACACGGCAGAAACTCCCCACTGGCTTCTGGCATCATCAGCCCTCCTGAAAACACCATGTCATTACTGTTTTTGGAAGCAGAGATGAAGCAGGCATAGCCTTTTTTTTTTTTTTTAAATCATTAAGCTCTTCAATAGTTGATTGTTTGGGAAAGGAGGTACAATATCTGAGAAAATCAATTACTTTCCTATGGCTTAGTTTATATCACAGAGTGGCTGGGAGAAAGAGTTAAGAAAAATGATAATAAAGTCTATTACCCATGAACTCCAACATAAGTAATATTATTTCCGTGGGGACCAAGTTTGTTCAGGTTTCTTTATCTAAACCCTCCACGTCTGGTGATTTCACCCCCATCATCTACAATGAAGAAAGAAATGATATCAATAGACTTAACATATGGGAAAATGACCAAATGCAATGATTATTTTAATTAGCTGAGGACAAATAACCTGTGGCACAGGGTTTGGCTGATCAACTCTTTACAAAGCTTATCAATATCAGCAATTCTTATAAACATAAACCTAACAAGGTATATAATCCTGATTTTCCAATTTTTATTTGGTGGGGAGGCAGTAATTGTTCAAAGGAAGAAGAAAATAGAAAAATTTGAAACTTCTATTTATATTAATTATTCACAAAGAATGAACTTGACAGAACAATTGAAATGGGAGGAACACTGACAAAATTAAAAATGAAATGTGATTAGGTGTCCTTTTAATATTCTATTGGTTCTCTCATGATTTATTGCTAGAGACAGAGGTGCATGAGAAAAAGCTTTATCTTGATTTTAAAATCCTCTTAATGTAATTTGAACCTCTTGCTTTAAGCCCCACATGGCAAAATGCAAATGACTGGCTTCTTTTAGTTCCAGAATCGGCCTCCCCTTCAGTGGCTTGTAGGCACAAGTCTCCTTTCTCTTGTTTTCCCTGTGCTTAATAATGATCTAATTTAGGCAAGTGCACGACCAAATGAAAAATGATTGATATGAAATATATGCAAGTTGTTGTATTGGTTCAAGGAGAATTTCACCTCTTGGGAAAGAAAGTGGATTACCATTTCTGCTCCACAGTGTAAGTAACGTACAAAGCAATATAGAAACAGTCCAGTAAACAATGCAGAGGCTAATCCACTCAGCAGTAAGTGGGCTGGGCTCAAAATTCCATTTGTTTTTGGCTTTCATTCTGCATTTCCTTCAGCACTCAAAATGGTAACATCTAGCTGCTAGCAGATAGTACTTCTGCGCAGAGCAATATGAAAGAGAAGGAAAGAAAAAGACTTGCACTAAAATTGCTATAATTTAGCAGGACATGTTGATAAGCCTAATAATTCCAAAGGACACTCATAACTGTTCTGAACGGGAACCCAGGAGGGCACCTGTTACTAGAAGCCACGATGCCCACAGGTTTGCTGGAATTTCTTTCGCTCTGCTAATAATTAGAAAGGGTAGCCCGATCAGGTATAAAAAAATGCAGGTAACTTTTAAATGTGCTCTGAGACCTTAGGAAAGTGACAGTCTCTCAAACCTCAGCTTGCTCACCAAAAAACGGGAATCCCATTAAGATACATACCATCAATAGACGTAGAGCCCAACAATAATATTACCTTGAAAGACCTACTGCTACAGACAGCTCTTCTTTTAGAGTCTGCCAAAAAAATCTTCTGGAATATACAGCTTTTTTTTTTTTTTTTTTCAAACTACACCAATTTTTTTTTAAGTCCTGACACAGGTGCAGATTTGCAATATATTATGAATCCCAGATCTACCCTTGCTCACTGTGTGATCTTAAGACAGTTGCATAACCACCTCAGTCTATGAAAGAAGGATAATAATAGTACCCCTATAATTAGGCCTTATCAGGATAAAATAAGATAATAATTAAATGCCTGAAATGCTGTAATTACTTAATAATTTTAGTTATTTTCATTAGCACGAGGAAGAAGAGAAGCAACATAAATCATCTTCAAATAATCCCCTGCCACAAATTGTGTTTTGAACACATTTCCCCCACCCTGCTTGCACCCACTACCTCATTCTAAGATTGCTTCCAGCTCCTTTCACTGTGGCTGTGCAGACAAATGTTTGGTTTTTGTACTTGTACTATGCTAATGCTGAGTACCGAGCTGCATCACAGCAGGTCAGGTTTCCTAGGTCTGTGCAGTGATTTCGTATTAGATGAGGTTAATACCATTCCCTTAAAGAGCCCCTAGCTTGCTAGGGGCCTGCCCTGTGTTGGAGTCATCGTTTCAGCCTTCTTCATGATGTGCATTGATTTTGGTCCCTCCTTGGAAGTAGATGATTCCCCAACTGAACCTTACAGGACACCTGTCAAGGCAGACACCTTGACTGCTGCCTTCTGTGAGGCCATGAAGCCGACCCCGCTTAGCTCTGCCTGGGTTTAGGATCTACAGAAACTGTGAGGTCACTAATGGGTTAAGCCACCAGAGCTGTAGTAATATTGTTGTGAAGCAATAGGTAATTAACAAAATACCACAGAATGTCCTTGGGATAATACTTGTATATTCACTTAAATCGATCAGGCTCTTCCTTTCCACATCACTTTGTAGAGTACTCAGAGCATAGTAGTGCTTTTTTCTTTCTTTTTTTTTTTTTTCTGGACTAAAAATTGGTCTTTGACTTTCATAATCCCTTTATCCACATAGTTGTTTACTAGTAATAAATAATTTGGGCATACAATGCCACTTCCAATATGCACTAACAAATCACACCTGGTTAGTAATAATTCATTCAGAATTTGGGTTACTGATGGACTTGATGATATGAAAAATGCAACATGGGTATCCCTAATTCCTCAGGGCCTGGTAAAGATGACAGTAAGATTCACCTGCTCTTTGAAAGAATATTAAAACGCTCATCTGACATTTGTTTTGATATAATTACAACTGTCTAATAAAACCCATAGAAAGAAAGAAAAAAAAAAGGAAAGAAAGAAAAGCTCATAGCCAGGCATGCAGAAAATATCTAGCCTTACAAAAGAAATCTTTATCTCCTATCTACTAACTATGGTCTCAACAGGGTTAATTTTGGCCAAGGTGCAGGTCTTAAATTTGTTCTCTTTTAATCCAAAGAAAACATGCTTTGGGACCAAATTAGTAGGATAGGCTAATAGTACTAGGCAACTGGTAGAGGTTGAAACCTGATGATATCTTGGAGGCAAAAGATAAAACAATATCTAAGTGATTCATCCAGAAGTACTTTCAAATTAATTGAGCCCAGAGACCATGCTGCTGATTTTTTTGAAGACCAAATCACATCACATAAGATCCAAAGTGCTGCATGAGAAATAAGTGGGTAATGTCAGAAGTGGGTCTGGCTCTTTTTTTTTTTTTTTTCTTTTAAGAAATGGGTTCATTATTCCAGGTGTTTTGGCTCTTTTCACCCTTCATCTAATTGCATGCCCCCAACCAGAACATATCTGGGTTGAGAGGTCAAGCCATAGAGAAGAGAAAGAGATGACCCTGTCTGAATTTCAAGAAAAAAAAAAAGAGAGAGAGAGAGAAGAGAACAGTTTATTAAAATGAAATAGAAAGAGAGCAAAGTGCCAATCTAATTAGTGTTGAATGACTGGATTCAAATCTGAATGTCAACTCTGGCCAGCTGGGGCGAAGGCTACTTACAGGAAGGGAAAATGATCAAGGGAGATGATACGGTTTGTTGTCTTGGTCTGTCTCTCTTGAGCTAGTTGTAGGAGCTAGAGACTCATGCTGATTTTCCTTTAGAAATCACTGAAAAATGAAAACCTTGGCTTTCCCTCCATTCCTTGCCATTTTGCTCTGTAACAACCGTGGCCTAAATGCACACAGGCTCTTGAGAGGCCTCAGCATCATTCTCTATGACCTGCATGACATTTATCACCCAAATTTAAAGCCATAGCTTTGTGCCCGTCAAGGAGGACTATGGCCCAATAATTCTGGAAGAGCTGTGATTACCCTAGATGTAAAAAGCTTGGAATCAGACAGCGCTGCATTCAAATCCTAGCTTCCCCCGCTACTAACTGGATGGCCAACTACGCAAACCTGCTTTATGTAATGATAAATAGTACGTGATTGGCTAGATCTCTCAAAGCCTTAGCTCTTTCGTCTCTAAAATGAAATTATTAATATTTCTCTTTGAGGAGTATTGTAAGAATCGGTGTCTTTGGAGACTATGGTAGGAACTGGGCTTGTCTGAGGCAACGGCTAGAGTGTAGGACTTACAGACATTAGAAAAGTCAGTGCTAACTCTCTATAATCACCTGCGAAATGTCAAGGGCAAATAATGGCCCTATCCTCAAATTGCCTTCACCCTACTTAATCACAAAAGATGCCTCTGTTCACATCCCACTGGTATCTCCTTGCCTGCTGGCGTTTTACAGGTAACTAGGGTAAGTTCTTTGTATTCAAGTCGCCCTCCTTCAGGAAATTCATTAGCAACTACGGCTAGTAATATTATACTGTAAATTAATGATAAAGTAGTATTGGAAATAACTATGTCACACGTAAGTGAGCAACTTGGCTGCAACTTCTGGTCAACCCTCACAGAGCAAGGGGGCAGGGGGGAGATAAGGGGGTTCCATTGTGGATAGAACGGACCAACCAAAGCAGCAGAGTCTATTCATGCAGCCTGCTTCTCAGATGTCCCTCACCCCGGAGAGGAGATTGACATTCCTGCCAAATAAAAACACACCTTTCCAGCATAGCTTATGGAAGACAGTTTCTTTTTCTTTAGCTTACCCCTCTTTGGTCATCCAACAGGAATTCTGCATTCTCTTCCTCTAAACAATCTCTCAATCACTTATTAGTTTTCTAGAGCTACCTTCACAATTACCACAAAAGTGGTGGCTTAAAAACATCAGAAATTTATTCCTGTATAATTCGGGAGGACAGAATTTGAAAATCAAGGTGTTGGCAGGATTGGCTCTTTTGGAGTGATTCATTCCATGCTGCCCTCCTAACTTCCGGTGACTGCTGGAAATCTTTGGTGTTCCGTGGCTGGTAGACCTATCGCTTCATCTCTGCCTCCATCACCAGATGGATTTCCCTTCCGTATGTCTCTGCATTTCAACCCTCCCCCTCTCTTTCCTTTTAAATCCCATCAGTGGAGTTACGTCCCATCTTAAATCCCAAAGGATTTCATTCTGAAATTCTTATTTACGTCTGCAAAGACCCTACTGCTAAATAAGGTCACACTCACAGGTCAGGGATTAGGCATAGGACATGTCATTCTGGGGACACTGTTGAACCTACCATACTCGCCTCATGTACTCACACCAGCCTCCTTAATTCATGTTCTTCACAGTTCATTCTTACAGAGTCTAACCTAAAGTTCTTTAAAAATATAAATGTGATCCTGACACCTGGGTGGCACAGTCGGTTAAGCATCAAACTCTTGGTTTCAGGGTCATGAGATCGAGCTCCACATCAGGCTCCACACTCATTGTGGAATCTGCTTTAGATTCTCTCTTCTTCTCTCTCTGCTCTTCCCGCCACACTCTCTTGCTCTCTTTCTCTCTCGCTTGCTCTGTAAAATCAATCATATTTATATGATCCTATCACATTTCTGCTCAACCACCTTGAAAGCTTTCCACTGAAGATCAGGATAATGCCAAAACTCCTGTTCTATAAACTAAGTTCTATGGGATCTCAGCTCACTGTTTCACTCCCCACCTTCTACAACTGTCTTTCTTCCTCACTCACATTATCTCTGTTCCACAAAGACATAAAAATGTTCTGTACTCTCTGTTCATGGACTTCTCTTCTCCCATATTGGCAACAGGTGGTTCTTTCTTATCATGGGCTTGTTCACACCACAAACATTTTGGTTCAGATGTCACTCCCATAAAGAAGCTGTCCCTGACCAAGCTACCCAAACTCACTCCTACTCCTCATAATCACTCTTTGTCCCGGAAGAGCCGTCCTATCCTTCAAGATGGGTCACAATCCAATATCACTTTCTCTTTTAGCTTGCATATCTGTTGTCTCTCACTGGAACAGAAGGGCCATGATAGCAGGGACTGAAAATCCAGTTTGTGAAACACTCTAGGTGCTCAAAACCCAACTATTTAATGAATGAAAGAACAACATCATTGTGTCTCAAAGGAAAGAGAGGCAGAGAGGAAGGAAGTAATACTCAACTATAATATGATTAATTATCTTTTTTCCCACTGATTCTGTGATGTAGGTTCTATTATTTTTCCTGCGTGTGATGCAGAGAGGCTAAATGACTTTCCTAAAGTCACATTAAGAATAAAATGAAGATTTCACCCAACCTAGATCCACCTGACTCCAGGACTCCAGGTCTTTCAACTAATTCTACTCCACAGAGGAAAGATAGAAAAGTAAGTCTTCAGACAGCATCAAAACATACTGTAGAGGTAGCTTGGTGATAAAAATGCCATAGCTTTTTAGTCAAGCTCTTCTGAAGTGTTTCTAAAAGAAACAGTGGTCTACACTGAACTCTTGGTGAAGCTATGGGCTCCTGCAGATTTGGGGTGGGGGAAGTGTGGGGTGCATTAAAATCTAACCAGTGTTTCAGCAAGCTAGCTCAAAATAACTGGGGTGGGTGTTTGCTTTTCACATGGGTAAATTTAATTAGCTTTGTGGGTGGCTAAGAACTGATGCAGACCTCCTCTGGCTGCTATACAAAATTATCCAGGGCTCCATTTAGCATTTCTCAAAACATGCCTTTGATCTCCATCACACTCACAGGAAATTGGGTCTCAGGTGCCCCAGTCAGGAGAATGTTGAACCAGCATAGAGAAGGAAGTTAAATTTAAGATGAACGGAGTAAAGTCTTTCCTCTTGTCTATAATCTGTGGTTAAAAACTATCATCTCCCAGTCCATAGGATGACAATAATAGACTTGAAAAGACTTTTCAAACCACATTAAGCTGCTAGGGTTTGTAAATGAAACACACACACACATACTTTGTCACACTTATAAAAAGGAAAAAAAAAAATAATGCTGAAACAATGTTTTAAAGAATTAGAATGAAACTAGACACTTGAGAAAATAGATGTTTTCTGTAGTCCTGTTTCTGGAAAGAAGACAGGCTTATTACCACTTTCCCTCCTCTCCTCCTACCTGATTTTTGAACACTCACACCACGCTTAGTCAGCAATGGTAACAATGGGCAGGGCATTTGCTTCTTAAACCATTATTTAAAAATCAGAAGCATGACCTAGATTATTCAATTCCCAAGTATAGCTATGACTAGATGAATAAAGGAATTAAGGGCAGAACGTGGCTAGCTCTGATTCTGAGCCTCACACTTGGGTTATGCATATATGCCTCCATTCAACAAATACTTAGAAGACTTTGCATGAACCAATAACTGGCCAGATACAAACAATGTACCCTGATATTTATTAAACAATGTAGAGATGATATTTATTAAAGTAAACAGATAATAAAGACACATATAAGTAAACAGAAAATACAATTCCAGATAGGAGTTGATGCTATCAAGAAAAAGTAGCAATTAAGGAGATAGAGTGTGATGGTGAGGGGCCAAAGGATATTTGGGCAGAGATGTGGGAAAGTGAGGGAGCAAAACCCACAGACTATTGAGGGATGGAAGGGGGGAAATGGGAAATATACACTCCCTAACGTGGCAGCATGTTTGGCAGGTCCAGCAATGGTGGGGAGCTGGGATGGAGGCAGAGGAATAAGGGAGAGGAAGAGAAGAGAGGACAGCAGTTGGGGAGGCAGCGTGCCTTGGCACAGGTAAGGATCGAAATGGGCAGAAGGGGGGGCCTAGAATCTCCTCCCATCTCTGAAGGAAATCCAATGGATAGCTTTGAATAGAGTGACATTTTGAAAGCACAGCTATAGCTTCTGTGCTGAAAATAAACTGGAAAGGATCAAGAGTGAAAGACAAAAGATCAGAATGGTCATTGTTATGGTCCAGTGATAGTGACTTGGGCAAGGATGGTAGCAATGAAAGTAATGGTGGGAAGCAGCCAGATTAGACATGGTTTGCTAATGGGCTGGATGTGGAGAGAGGGAGGGAGGGGGCAAGAAAAAAGAGAGAGAACAGGGAAGATGTCCAGATCTTTGGTCTGAATAACTGAATGAAAGACGATGCCATTTTCCGAAATGGAAGTATTTGCCACTCCATTAAAACAAAAATAAAGAAAAAAAAAAATTAAGCGCATGATGCTTTCTCCCCACCATTAAAGTCCCTTCACATACAGAAGCAGAACAATGGGACATATTTTCTTTTGTGTTGTTTTCTTTAAATTAATTATCCTACATTGCTCAGAATGATTTTAAGGCCGCTCTCTGGGAATATAAAACATGTCAAGATGACATAAATCAGAAATAGAACAAAAATGGCCTTTGGCCCTACTGTTCCACTCTTAGGAATTTATCCCAAGGGTAGACATAATGTATTGTGTGAGGAAAACACAAGAAGTCTCACTGCTACATTGTTTGTTACAGGAAATGACACAGTCAAATTAGTCATTGTATATCATTAAAATCACTACAATCCAATCAGAAATACTAATATTACATGCGATTGATAGAGGAAGTTGTCACCATATACCGTGAAGAGGAAAAACTCAGGTTACTGAAGAGCATGGAGAACATGGGTTCTCATGCTCTTGTGTATCTGTATCTTAACCTCTGATACCTAGGTACCTCCATTCTCCCTATAAATACCCATCTGCCTAGGAAAACTATCTGTGAGCCTACACACCAAGTCACTAAAGGTGATTATCCTGGGTAAGGAAAATGGAAGATTAACTTTTTAGAAAATGTATGTGTGAATTTATAAGAAAAAAAAAAAAAAAGTGTAGGGGCACCTGGGTGGCTCAGTAGGTTAAAGCCTCTGCCTTTGGCTCAGGTCATGATCTCAGGGTCCTGGGATCAAGCCCCACATAGGGCTCTGCTCAGGAGGGAGCCTGCTTCCTCCTCTCTCTCTGCCTGCCTCTCTGCCTACTTATGATCTCTCTCTCTCTCTCTGTCTGTCAAATAAATAAATAAAATCTTAAAAAAAAAAAAAGAAAAAAAGGAAATGTAACTGCTCCATGACAAAATGTTATTTTTAAAGTGGAGAGGTAAAAGAATTAAGAAAAAAAAAAAAAGTGCGTGTGAGGGAAAGCTGTTAAGGCTAAATATATGATCAACAGGATATTCTACCCACCTGGTACAGGTGGTACTATAACTCAGTAGCAGCTGACACTAAGAGACTACTTTATTACAAAATTCACAATATCCAGAAATACAAGTTACTATCATTAGGATGAAAAGCATAAGACTGACATCCCTCCACTTCCCTGACCTGCTGCCCCTAACTCCAGAGACTCTCCAGGGCCCTCTCTTCCCAACTAACCCGCCCATGGGCAAGTCATCCTGGTCCCAGGTCCTTGCATCAGCCGATCGTGTTTTCATCTCCGGTTACTGGCACAGGTTCTCGTCTCGTTACCCCTTCCCTATACTACTCCGCTGATGAACACTTACTTCCCCTCACCTCAGTCTAAATTTCACTTTATCACAAAGTCATTACTTTGTTTCCCCTATAATAAATGACTGACCTATGATTCCTTCTTAGCACGTATCAAAATTCATAACTGTAGAGTTATTTGCAGGATAGTTTTGAAATCTCCTCCATGAAATGGTGAGGTAAGTAAAATAACGCCCCTCCCCACAAAGTGTATCTGTATCTTAACCTCTGGTACCTAAGAATATGCTCCTTTCGTGGCAAAAGAGTTTTCTGCAGATGTGATTTTGTGAAGGACCTTCTACGTGGTAGAAGGTGATCATGGATTATCTGGATGGACCCGATGTAATCACAATAATATAGATATGGGAAAGAGGGGAGCAGGAAATAGAAGAGAAGGGAGTGGTGTGAGGCTGCAAGCCAAGGAATACAGGCTTCTCTAAAAGCAGGGAAATGGTTTCTCCTCTAGAGACTCCTGAAGGAATACAACCCCGCCGACATCTTGATTTTAGTCAAATGATCCATTTCAGATATGTGACCTCCAGAAATTCAAGATAAAGAACTGGGTCACTATAACCAGTTGGTGGCAGTTTGCGACAGCAACAGGATACTAACACAGATGGTACACATCTTGAGAAGCAATGACTTTATCCATTTTGCTTATTCACAGTATCTAACAAGGGGTCTTGCACATGGCCAGCAATTTATAAATACTTGAATGAATGAATATTTGAAAGAATTAAGCAGGAAACACTTTTCCCAATTAAAAATAGAGATAAATGTGAAAGTGGTAAATGACAAAACACTTAAAAAATACATGCTCTCTGCAATCATTAAATCACTTCAGTGACATTTCCATGCATGACTGATCTTATATAAATTGAAAGCCACCTGTAGTTTTACACTCAATTAAAAAAAAAATTGACCCCAAAATGTACACACAACTTTAAGAACCAGTATCTGGGTTCCAAACATCCTCTAGAACTTTTTGGAAGAATGCAGTATTAGCAAATGATATATTTCAACACTGGCAGTCAAAAGAAAAGTTACAAGATTAATTACCCCCTTAACGCTGCCATTTTCATCCCATGCCAATAACCTTTGTGGCTGCTTTCATCGACTTACCAGGTCAGTTCACCAACACCACAGTAGAGAAGGTCCACAGTGTAAGCCCAGATACTGATGACTGAGTCAAGCTTTGGGGGAATATTAAATGTCAATAGAAAGTGTGAGGGACAATGCAATACCTATAAATTCATTTGTGATGTTGAAGATGATGCCAAGAGCACTGTCTTTTTGTTTATTTGTTTGTTTGTTTTAGAACTGGAAATTTGGCTATGATTGTCTCCCTTTGTTGATTTTTGTGCAGGTTTAGTAAAGAGCTTAAACTTTCTACCAGACTTATTTTTTATTTTATTTTATTTTATTTTATTTTATTGCCAGATATTTTAAATGCTTTCCATGGTGCCATGGTTCTCAACATTGAGCATATACCAGAACCACCTGAAAGGCTTGTTAGACGGCAAATTGCCAGGCTACATCCCCTGAGTTTGGTTCAGCAGATTTCAGCGGGGATCTGGAAATCTCATTCCAAGACTCCAGGTGATGCTGCTACTGGTCCCGGGGAATCAGTGTTCAATGGAAGCTCTTGGGGTCCCACCCAGATGTCCTTTATCAGCTGTCTGATAGCAGCTCTATTTTTGGGGGGTGGGGGTGGGTGGGGGGTTTTTTGTTTTGTTTTTTTTAAATCCAAAAGAATTCCATAGCTAAAGGAAGCCACCTTCTTGGGAAGTTACAGGAATACTACCCCTTTCACTCAACCCCCTACACACACACCACCACCACACGCTTGAGTATGTGTGCGCACACGCACGCACACACATACACACACAAACACACACAAACACACAGGTGATGGATACCACAGAGCAGCTTCTGTGCCCTCTGCCTTTTTTGTGGTGCAGTTCAAGCCCCAACACTTTCCACAGGTCTAAAGCTCAACCACACTTTTAGCTCCTTTTTCCCTGCCTCGTTCTGCTTCCTTCACTCCCCTTCCCCTGAGAGCGTGTCTTCAATAAGATGAGCTCAAGCACGCTTATCTCAGCCTATGCTTCCACACAACCAGACCTCTGTCATTTCCCTTGTGGTCCTATGGCTGCTTGGCCCAATATAGTAATGACCAGCTGCCTCCTTGGACACCAGATTTACAATAAACATCTTTAATGACAAACATAAGATGAGTAAAATGTCCCTTGTAGAACATGGGGACCCCTGATATAGAAGCTACAACTGGCTGTAATAATTTCTTAACCTCCTCATCCATTCTGACAAAAACATGTGTACTAAAATCCTTCAAATCTGAACTCAAACATGATTTCTTCAGAGAATATTCATTTCTGTCTGACCCCTCAGCTTAATACTGATTTCTTTGTTTGAGGTTGTCATAATTTCTGATGCCTCAACAGCATAGCACTTATCACGGTTTTCAGTGAATGTTTGATAATATGTTTTAATTTAGTGTCTGTGTCCCTGAAAGACTGTGAGTTCCAAATAAAGAAATGACTTCACTTCGAGGCTTAGTGCAGGACTTAATGTAAAGTATAACAATTATGTAATATAATATAAAGTATAACAATATAATACGTACTCCAACAATAGTGTATAATATAAACTATCTCGGTTAACGAATAAATGCCTAATGAAATGGCTAGTTTTGAAAGAGTGGCAAACTTTCAAGTTTTCACCATCTAGTGAGTGTGGCAAAGACCTACAGCACAGACAAGTGTGAAGAAGTACAACCTCAGCTCTTAGGTGACGCAGAAGAAACATTTAACTGTCCAAGTAGTCAAAAGTGAGGGGAGAAATTAGACGTTTTGGAATTAAGTGTCTATTAACCCAGAAGACTAATTTGCAACCCTGTCCTCATGATTCTTGTTTATGTTTTGAAGTTTAAGTCTGAAATTAATAATATCGAACTGTGACTTTATACCACAGGCCATGCTCAACCCACTCTGTGCCTTCTGCCTGATGAAATTATGCTGCCTTCACCATCGTGTTTATGATACAGGCATGTGAATATCTTTATAGACAAATTTTCCTTTATGCTATAATGTGCAATTTTTAAATGGTTCTGCATTTGCTAGATAGTCAAAAGCTAAGATCAAAGGATGCATATTGTTGTCTCTGTCCCCTTCTAGTACAGAAGTGTCACATCATTACTTTGCCACAATAAGTCTTGACACTTGTCTCCTGTGAAAATCTGTTTTGAACTTGAGCATGAGAAAGATGGAAAGGCAAGAAAGTCTAATGAATAATTGTTGGGAAGCTAACTAAGTGAAGAAAATGCAAACCAAAGGCATTAAAAGTCAATTTAGAAACAAATAGCATTTTGTCAGACTTAAGAATTACTCATTAGGGGTCGGAGGTACATCCCCATCACCAAGGCAACATAGATAATGAGGCTTAACAAAAATAATTAACAATTAGCTTGGTGATCTCTTTTTTTTTTCTATTGTATTTTAAAATAATCTAACTACAAACTCTTATGCACGTGTGTGCTCATAAACACACACACACACACACACACACACACACACACACACACTCTACAGGCATATTCTTCTTGGGAACAAATCAAGTCACCCCCAGTAGTGCAAAAATCCAAAGTGCCATGCTGGAGAGCATTAAGGAATTTACTGAAATGGAAGCGGACTGCCTCCTTCTCTGAGTCATCAGGTTTTAAATAGAAATGAGATAGTAAATTTCTGCCCGCATCACACTGTGTGTCTTCTCTGATTCACTACTCTCATTCATCTTGCTGTTCTCTAATTTGTAAAGATGCAGGCAACGTATAAATATTCATGGCAGCTCTGGAAATAGACTGCGCAGTGCTCAGTCTTCCGTTAGAAATGGGCAGAACGTCAAAGAGGGCTGGAGATGAGTCTCAGAAATGATACACTCGGCTTGTCAATGGAGGAGAAAAAAGAATGGCGTGATTATGTCAGAGGAGCATTTCACAGCTGGATCTATAAGCAGGCCTCTTGACAATGGCTTAGGATTGAGGTCCTCAAACCTGCTACACATCAGAGTCACCCAGCATCTGACATGTTAAACAGTTTTCTAAGTGATTCTCCTATTTAGCCTGGGTCAAGAACCACTAATTCAGTTAATGTCAGCACGAATAAGCCACTCCAACAGACTTTAGTTTGTGGGAATTACAAAGTACAAGAAACAGGATGAAAATACAGGAAACAAACCCTGCAATCAATGTAATATAAATATTACAACAGAACACTTTCTAGGATACAGGAGAACACCAAAAAAGGGACTGGGGGACTAGATCATTCTATTTCATAAAGATGGAATGGGGGTCTCAAAAATCTTCCCAGAGGACTTGGATGTTTAACAGGTGGCTGGAGAAGGGGTAGAGTGATCATGCAAAAGGAAATTTCCAGCCAAGAAAATAGCGTGTTCAAAAAGACGTGTTGGCCTAAAAGAGACTGTAATGTAAGTAGACCAACCTGGTTAGAGCAAGGGACTACCCAGCTCTTTCCCTTGGTAATTTTGTAAAATGCACAACTCTAGCCACTAGACTGAGATTTTAAGTACACTATGAAAAGTAGAAAAAAATCAGAGTTCTTTGGAGATACAAGGAGATTAATATTCCATGCGGAATCATATGGTTATAAAGAAGAAAGGAAGTCAGTTCAAAGGACCTCAACCTATTAAATTCACCACTGAGGTACTGGAGAATGTAGAGGGAAACACCTGTGGTGTTTAAATACCCCCTTTAAACATTAGAACTGCACTTATGATTTAAAGTCTCTTGTGGCTTCATTATGCTGCCTGCACCCACCAATTCCAGTAGGGGAAGGGACAGGTTTTGGAAGACTCCCAACAAACACAGCCATATTACTTCCCAAATCTGACCTTTTATGTGGAGACAATACTCCCAACAGCTATATGGAAGCTTTGGGATGTTTATTCTGTAGTTTGCCACGCTTGGTTCCTGACTTCTACTTCCATTTAGCAGCAGTGACCAGGGGACTACTGAGACCACTTAGGGCTTGATGCTGAGCAAATACATGCGGCCGCTAAGAGGACATGGAGCTATAGATGTGGATCTCTGAACCCCAGGCTTCCATTGGGGTCAACCAAGCTGACAAAACTCTACCTTCTCAAACAGTGACAACCACTGTCCATCCAGGCAGCATTCCATCCATCTTTTCATTTTCACCAGCTTTTAAAAGCAATACTAATAAATATAATGTTTTAGGTCAATTATATCGTCAAGAAAATTTAATTTAAAAAGGGGAGGGGCAAAATGGCCGCTTGTCACATCGCCATCTAGTGGCACACATATCAATTGTCACCTGGAAAAACACTCCAATTCCAGCCCTTTTTTTTTTTTTTTTTTAAATTCTATTTATTTATTTGAGAGAGAGAGCACAAACCGGAGGAGGGGCAGAGGGACAACCGGACTCCCCCTGAGCAGGGAGTCTGACATGGGGCTCAATCTCAGGACCTCCAGATCATGACCAAAGCTGAACTCAGATGCTAACCAACTCAGCCACCCAGTCACACTTCACTTCAGGACTTTAGAAGAAATTTTAACAACCTCTGACTTCAAGCCTATGTTATTATAATAAAAGGAATAAAATACCACTTATTTAATGCTTTAAAAAATCTATATTCAAGAAAACAGACATCCTCTATAAAACCAGTTTCTGAGAAAAATCAAATCAAAGCCAACAGGGGGAAAGGTGTTTGGTATGGATAAAATTAAAAAACGCTCAATTAAATTTGCGGTTTTAATTTTTTTCCTTTCTCTCCAGTGGTTTGTCATATTCAGATGCAAAATGGATAGAGCACTCTGAGATAACAGAAATTTTAGAAAATTTCTCAAATGAATTTTCTTAAATATTATTAAGGAAAACACAGGGCTGCCTTAACTCATCTTTAAATGTGGTTACCTTATATTAAAAAAATATATTTTGCTTCCCATGATGCCAAATACGTTACTTCAATATCTGCTGAACTACAGCAACCACAAAATATACTGTTCTTTTAGAATAGCTATAAGAGTTTATGTTGGTAGATCCTTGATAACAAGTGGTTTTGTAGTCAAATATAAGAGTATAGAGGCATACATACCCTTTGAGCAGATCAAGCCCAAGAATATAGCCTAAGAAAGTATATACCTAAGAGGAGGGGAAGATGGTAGCAGAATAAGAGGATCCTAGGCTTGCCTCCTCCCATGAATACAACTAGGTAAGTATCAAATCATCCTAAATGCCCCAGAAATCAATTCGGAGATGGCCAAACTCCACCATTAAAGGTAGAGAAGAGAGGGGGATGGGGGAATGGGATAACTGGGTGACAGGTTTTGAGGGGGCAAGTGAGGGGGCACCTGGGTGGCTCAGTGGGTTAAGCCTCTGCCTTCCGCTCAGGTCATGATCTTAGGATCCTGGGATCGAGCCCCACCCACATCGGGCTCTCTGCTCAGTGGGGAGCCCGCTTCCCCCTCTCTCCCTGCCTGCCTCTCTGCCTACTTGTGATCTGTGTCTGTCAAATAAATAAATAAAAGCTTTAAAAAAAAAAAAAAGGAAGGGCAAGTGATGAAATGAGCACTGGGTGTTATATACAACTGATGAATCACTGAACTCTATCTCTGAAACTAATAATACACTATATGTTAATTAACGAACTTAAATAAAATTATGTTAAATTAAAAAAAAAATAAAGGTAAAGAAGAGGCCATTTGAAGAAGGTAGAAAATGTGGAGCTATAGCTTGGGAGAGAATCAGCTCTTGGCTGCTGTGTGTAGGATGGGAGCTGAAGTCATGGAGAAGGTCAAGACACAAACAAGAACATACAGGAGCACATGGGAAAAATGAATCCCAATAGCAACTGGCTTAGAAAGTGAGAGAGCTCAGATTTCGTGAGTTCATGCCATTAGTGGGCCTTGAAACCTAGAGTTTTAAAGGTCAGTGTGCTTGGTTATGGTAGAGCTCCGAGGACATTGGAATGGCTCTTGGAGAAAAGTCAAGGGAAACAGCCTTTGGACATATGGCGTGATAACAGCAATTTGAAGAATACCTGGGGTATACAGTGGGGAGGTGATTCATCTCGGAGTGTGTCCCAGACAGGCAGAGTTCATGGAGAAACTCCACTGGGAACAAAGAAACTAGAAGGTACCATTTACCTCCCTTAGCCTTTATCATAAACACAGAGCCACATGTGGGAACCAGCACCTACTTTCCCTACCTAACTTGGTTACACCAAGGAAACCACCCGCCCTCACCTCTGGAAGAAGATACCTTCCCAGTCACGCTTGCCTTAATCCCAGTTGAGTGGGCCCATCCCCCAGATGACCAGCCCAAGCCCCTGTGAACCACATCTCTGACCCAGAAGTTTTGTGAGACCTTTGTCCTAGCTGCAACAGTGACAGGTCTCATGTCATAAGCAGACCAGAGCACACCTCATTAAAACATGCCACATTTAGGTCAGAGACAAAATAGTGACCACAGCAAAGAGAACCTCTATAATTGACGGGCCTGAAAGAGAAAGCAATCAAGACCCAAGAGCAGAGTGCATACAGCAAACAATGGAGACAGTCCCAGAATCTCCAGACCCTGGAGAACAGCAGACCCTATACTGCTGGACACTGTAGAGGTCCTATTGGCTTTTCATAAAGCCAATTCCCTTAAGGACAGAGGATATACCTGACTTTTCTAACACAGAGAAACAGGTGCAGAGACTTAGACAAAATGAGAAGACAGAGGAATTTGTCCCAAATGAAAGAAGAGGACAAGGCCATAGCCAGAGGTCCAAGCAAAACAGAAGTGACATTCCTAATGGAAAATTTAAAGTGATGTTCATAAGGATACTCACCAGACTTGAGAAAATAGTCAAGAATATCAAAAAGACCATTAATACAGAGATAAGTAACAAACAGCAGAGATAAAGGGCTCAATAAATGAAATAAGAAACATACTTGATGGAATAAACAGCAAGATGGAAGAAGCAGAATAATGAATTAGTGACCTAGAAGACAGAGTAATGGAAAGTAATCAAGCTGAATAAAAGAGAGAAGAAAGAACTATGCAAAACAAGAATGGACTCAGGGAACTCAGGGACTCCATGAAACATTTACAGAAGCCAAGACAAAGAAGATAGTAAAAAGGACACAAAATTTATTTATAGAACTAAGAGCTAAAAATGTCCCTGATTTGGGAAAGGAAAGAGATAACCAGATCCAGCAGGCACAGAGAACCCCCAACAAAATCAACAAAAGCAGATCCACACCAAGACATACTAAGAAAAAAATTTTAAAGTATCAAGACAAAAGAAGAAGTTACTTACAAAGGAAACCCCCCTAAAGTTTTCAATGCATTTTTCAGAGAAAACTCTCCAAGCCAGAAATAAGAGCATGATCTATTCAAAGTGCAGAGTGGGAAAAACTTGCAGCCATGAATATTATACTCAGCAAAGTTATCATTCAAGACAGAAGGAGAAAAAAAAAAGAAAAAACAGAAGAAGAAAAATAATTTTCCAGACAAAAACTAAAGGAGTTCATGACCACTAAACCAGCCTTGCAAAAAATATGAAAGGGACTCTTTGAGTGGAAAGCAAAGACCAAAAATAACATATGAAGGTAGGATCTACACAATCAGCAAAAATGAATATTTCTTTAAAAATTTAGTCAAGGAACTCACAAAATAAAAGGATGTAAAATAGGACATCATAAACCAAAAATTTAGGTTAGGGGCAGGAGACGGGTAATGGGTTCAAACTTAACCATCAACTTAATACACACTGCTACATGCAGACAATGTTATATACAAACTTAATGGTAACTACAAATCAAAAATCACTAATAACTATTCAAAGAATGGAGATCAAGAAATCCAAATATATCACTAAAGAAAATCAGCAAAATATGAGAGAAAAACAAGAAAGGATCAGACAAAATCTTTAGTAACCACCACAGAACAAGTAATAAAATGGCAATAAATACATAACTATCAATAATTACTTTGAATATAAATAGACTAAATGTTCCAATCAAAAGACATAGGGTGGCAGAATGGATAAAAAAGCAAGACCCACCCATATGCTGCCTAGAAGACAGCTGCAGATTGAAACTGAGGGATGGGAACACATCTATCAGGCAAATGGATGTCAAAAGAAAGCCAGAGTAGCAAAACTTAAATTGGACAAAATAGATTTGAAACAGACTGTAACAAGAAACAAAGGGTGATACTATATAGTAATAAAGGGGTAAATCCAACAAGATATAACAATTATAAGTATTTATGCACCCAACATGACAGCACCCAAATACATAAAACAGTTTATAACATACATGAAAGAACTGATGATAATAATAAATAGTAGACTTTAACACACTGCTTACATCAATGGACAGATCATCTAAACAGAAAATCAACAAGGAGACAATGGCTTTAAAGGACATACTGGACCAGATAAATTTAAGATATATTCAGAGCATAATATCCTAAAACAGCAGAATATACATTCTTTTCAAATGTACATGGAACATTCTCCAAAACAGATCATTTCAGGCCATAAAAACAAGCCTCAACAAATCTGAAAAGATCAAATCATACCAAGTATCTTTTCTACCACAAAGCCATAAAATTAGAAGTCAACCAGGAGAAAAAATCCAGAAAGACCACAATCACATTGACATTAAAAACATGTTACTAAACAATGAATAGGTCAGCTAAAAAAAGAAGAAATAAAAAAAGTACACAGAACAAATGAAAATGAAAACATAACAGTTCAAAAGCTTGGGATGCAGCAAAAGTGGTTCTAAGAGGGAAGTTTATAGCAATAGAGATCTACCTCAAGGAGTAGGAAAAATCTCAAATAAACAACGTAACTTTACACTTAAAACCTAGAAAAAAGAACAAACAAAACCTAAAGCCAGGAGAAGGAAGGAAATAATAAAGACTACAGCAGAAATAAATGATACAGAAACAAGAGAGAGAGAATACAGTATGTCGATGAACCAGGATCTGGTTCCCTAAAACATGTCAATAAAATTGATAATCTCTAGCACAACTTATCAAGGAAAAAAAGAGGAAGGACCCAAATACATAAAATCACTAAAGAGAGAGGAGAAATAACACCAAAAAAATACAATAATAAGAAAATGCTATGAAAACCTCTATGCCAATAAATTAGACAACCTAGAAGAAATGGATAAATTGTTAGAAACTCATGAACTACCAAAACTGAAACAGGAAAAAAAAGAAAATTTGAATAGACCATTTACCAAGAATGAAATTGAGTAAGTAATTAAAGAAACTCCCAACAAAAGAAAGTCCAAGACCGATGCATTCACAGATTTTACTAAACTTTTAAAGAAACAGGTAAACAAAAGCAAAAATAAACTATTGGGACTACACCAAAATAAAAAGCTTCTGCACAGTGAAGGAAAAAATCAACAGAACTAAAACACAACCTATGGAATTAGAGAAGTTATATCCATCCAAATGACATCTGATAAAGGGTTAATATCAAAAACATATGAAGAATCTATACCACTCAACATCCAAAAAACAAATAACCCAATCAAAAATGGGCAGACATGAACAGATATTTCTCCAAAGAAGATGTCCAGATGGCCAACAGACACATGAGAAGATGCTCATCATCATTGATCATTGGGGAAATGCAAATCAAAAGTACAATGAGATATCACTTCACCCCTGTCAGAATGGCTAAAATCAATAACACAAAAAACAAGTGTTGACAAGGACATGGAGAAAAGGGAACACTTGGGTACTGTTGGTAGGAATGCGACTGGTGCAGCCGCTGTGGAAAACAGTATGGAGGTTCCTCGGAAAGTTAAAAATGGAACTACCCAAAGATCTAGCAATTGCGCTATTGGGTATTTACCCAAAGAATACAAAAACTCTAATTCAAACAGATACATGAACCCCTATGTTTATAGCTGTATTATTTATAATAGCCAAGATATGGAAGAAACCTACGTGTCCATGGATTGATGAATGCTGATGAATAGATAATGAAGTGAAATAGATAGATGGATGGATGATAGGTAGATAACGTTCACGCATGCATGTGTGTGTGTAGAATGGAATATTATCTAGCCATAAAAAATGAAATCTTGCCATTTGCAACAACATGGATGGAGCTAGAAAGTATAATACCAAGGAATCAGTCAGAGAAAGACAAATATCATAGGAATCCATGCATATGTGGTATTTAAAAGACAAAATGAATGAGCAAAGGGAAATAGAGAGAGAGAAACCAAGAAACAGACTCTGAACTACAGAAAACAGAGTGATGGTTACCAGTGGGGAGGTGGGCTGGGGAAAATGGATGAAACAGATGATGGAGATTAAGGAGTACAGTTGCTATATTGAGCACTGGGTGATTAAGTACCTAAGAAAATATTATAAAAATAGTAAAAGTTTTATGCACAAAGATATTCACCATAGCACCATCTATCTTGATCTACTTTTCTTTGAAACAAATATTTTATGTTTGAAACAACCTAAATATTAAGTATTGGAGATGCTCCTGATGGTGAATAACACAAAAATTAATCTAATGGAAGTATCTATGAACTACTTTCAGCAGCCTGGTTTTGTTTAGTCTTAAGTTAAAAATAGTTTTTACGTTTTTAAATGGTAGAAAAAAACACTTAAAAATATTTTGTGACCCATGAAAATTAGAGCAAATTCAAATTTACAGTACCCATAAAATGTTATTAGAGCACAGAAATGCTCAATCATATATATATATAGTGTATATTCATTATATCTCATCTATAGTCATTAACATAAGTTGAGACAGACACCATAAGACCTACCAAGTCTCAAATACTTATGGAAAAATCCTCCTGACCCCTGATCGGATATCAAGATAAAAGATTACGGATTCTGGAATTAGATTGCTTAGTATTAAGTGCAAACTCTGTTATTTATTATCCCTGCGACCCTAGGAAAGATACCCTCTCTGTGCCTCAACTTCCCCACTTGTGAGATGAAGATAATAATAGTACCTGCCTCTTATGGTTGTTGTAGTAATTGTGTCATAATGTATCCAGTGCTTAGACCAGAGTAAACACAGTGAAAGTTAGCTAACATTATTACATTTCTTTGCACTGCTCAAAACTACTCAAGTGTTAGATGGAAAATCAGATAAAATTGTAAAATTGTATGACTACAACTGTTAGTAAAATCTTCACATAAAAACTGTCTGGTAGAAAATATGCCAAAATATTAACAATGATTATCTATCTTTAACTGGAGGGATTTTTACTTTCTTTTCTGTTCTTTCCAAGTATACTCTATATACTCAAATTACCTATATAATGATAAAACAATCATGAAAATAAAAAAGATGGAAATTGCTATAACTATGGAGACAGTTCTATGAAAGCACATTTTACACAAGGAATAAATATACAATTGTAAGTCATGAATATTCTGTGTTCCAACAGTTCTCCTTCTGCTGCTTCATAGAGTCTCACCGCATCTTTCACAATTATATATTTTTTTCTTACCAAAGGGTAAGAGTGACATTTATGCAGTTCACCTTTCACCTGTACTGTTGGTCACTTGGAAGTGTGAGGTGACAAGTTTACCCAAGTTCATCCTATTATACACATTGCTAATTACCAATGACTTCCACTGACACCACACTTCATTATCCACATTGAAAAATTCATTCCCTAGCCTCTCTGCTCCAGGCACTTGTCTCCAGCAGCCCTCACCATAGACAGTTGCATTTTTATTCTGTATTAAATTCTCCTCATTCTTACAATCAATCTTTCAGTACAACAGAGAGCTTTCGGGTCAGCTCAGGGTGTGCGACTGAATTCCTGGGGAAGGAGTTTGGATATATGTTAGTTAACCAACCCTTAGGCATGATTTATTAAAACCACTGATTTCCCCCCAATACTATGTTGTTGGAAACAGCAATTTACATATTTCATTTCTTATTTTCTACTGCACCTGAAAATAGCACTAAGATACAAAGTTGTGAATGTCTGGGCAAGTCATTTCTGTTAGTGTGAATTCATGGCCAACGCAGAGGATTTGAACTTTAAATAAGACATGTAGTGCCACCTAACTGGGAGGATATTCCTGCCTAAATGTCAGGTTACACTTGAAGGCTTATATTGAATAAATGCAAAAGGTCCCAGGAAAAACAATCAGATTGTGTAGTGTAACGTTAATACCTAGCACAATGTCTGGCATGCAGACATCACACAATGAACCTCATCTGGATTCTCTGTCTTTGCATGCATGCATCCATCCACCCATCTGTCCAACCATTCATTGATCTATACACGCATATCTTCACATATGAAACTGGGTAAAACAAAAATTTAAATTCATAGCCTCTTGGAAGTACATCAGTAGGGTCACCTCTCAATAAGCACGATTTATTTTGGAATGTCTACTGCTGAAGCTGATTCTAAGAAAGACACTCGTGAAAAAAAAAAATCAGAATCTACCTATTCTTCAATGAGCTAACATAACAGTCCAATAGGGAACACAGACAGATAGACATGGACATTGAACACAATATGGCACGTTAATAGCACACCTGAGTTCCAGGGGATGAAGTGACATATTCTGTAGGGAGGAGTTGGAGAGGGAGAGTGGGGGATGTTGAGTTTCCTACAGATTCTCCCCTGTTATTTCTGACTCTGCTGATGAATTTTCATGCATATTTGCAGTTTGTTGGGAGAGGGAATAAGGCATGTAACTAACCCTAGACAGCTCAGTCACCACCTGGTCAACCTCTTTTGAACAGCAAGAGGCACAGTTACAAGGGAAAGGTGGGTTGACCTCATGTGACCAAATACACATTTGCTTCACTTTCTCTCATCCCATACTATTTCTCTTTTTTTCTTAATTTAAGGAGCTGTTTCTTAAAAATGTATACTGTGCAAAGGATAAAGAAATATTCCTTAATATTATTTGGTTCTGTTTTGATGCAACTGTAAAATTTGAAATTCTATCAAATCACCACAAGATAATGAGTACCTTTTAATGGATGTAGAAATATATTTATTTTTATACTTGAAGATAAGACAATTGAGCAGTAGATATTGAGCCAGCACAGAGAACCCAGCAGAGAAATCTTCAGGCTTACAAGGATGATCCTTCTTAGGGAATCCCGAGGTTATATTTTTCATCTTCCAATGAGAGCTTCTAATAGGATTGGTACAAGTAAAGATTGGCTGCCATTTGGCCTCATGGGTTAATCCTACTTTGCTTTTATAATTGTCATTACTCTTCTCCACTATTAAAAAGTTAATATGTATAAGTATGTGTATGTGTATGTGTGTGTGTGTGTGTGTGTGTGTGTGTATGTGTGTGTGTGTGTGTGTGTGTGTGTACCTCCTGGCATAAAATAATATGGCTCCAGAAATTAGAAAAGCATCCTATTCTTTACAAAGAAAGAGTGGAGATGATCGCACCAGACAGAAAAATCCATACCCAAGTTTTGGTAGGAAAAGGAATTAGCACAAGGTAAAATAAAACTTACACATTTTATTCACTAAATATCAGTAGAGCCTGGAAACATTGATAATTAATATTTTGATGGATTTTCCTTTGTTCTATGAACAATGGTAATAACAAAATAAGAATTCAATTAGTGACAGGGGATAAAATCTTCTAATACTTCTCATTAATATAAAGCATCATTGTTTCTGATAAGCCTAAGATAAGCCAATGGATCTCATTAAAAAACTGGTCATGGTCTGGTTATTACAAAAACAGAATGACATCAAGGAAAATCAAATTGGTACTTAGTGTGTCATGTCTGTGTTTTTTAGAAAGGATACCATCCTCAAGTCAGACCAAAACACAAAACAACGGAGGGGGGTGTGTATGTGTGTATGTGTTGTGTGCACGCACACATGTGTGTAGGGTAGGGTCTTACACCAAAGATGAAAAATGAGAGTCTAGAAATTGACTAACATATGAAAACTATAGGAATCATTAGGTTTTGTTGTTGTTGTTTTAAGTAGGACATTATTTTCATGAATGCATGACTAGATTTTTATGTAGCCACAACTACCTAGAAACTATCTACAACAGTAACAACAACAAAGCCTGCATGAATAGGGCAGCTGATGGAAGCTTACCCACTGTAAACCATGTGTGAATCAACTGATAAAACCATGTCTTCTGCTCCAGATATTTCTTTCCTCCTAAACCTTTGCCTGATATTCTGAGTCCATTTTTAACTCCCTACTTTATGAAGCTGTCCCTGATTTCTTCAACCCATGTGAGTAATTCCTTCTCCTGGCTCATTAGTACTCATTCTCTGGTCTGTATGTAACTTTCTGTCTTTCTTTCTTTTTTCTGAATCATTCTTATTAATGACTTCCCTTTCTTTTCAACTAAATTATAAATATCTTAAGCCTCAAGCTATGATTTGTACTTGTTCAGCAAACTTTTGATTACACGGGGGAGAAACACAACAGAGGAAAGAGGTCCGGAACACATTAGATGATAGGGTATTCATTAAAAAAATATATATTTATTTAGCTACCCTGTGCCAAGTTCTTTACTAGGCTCTAGTTATTGCCAGAACAAAACAGACACACTCCTTGTCTCCATGGACATGACCGGCTATGAGGAGGCATAGTCGATAAACATGCAGGCAAAGAAAGGACTACAACTTGTCACAGTTCTCTAAAGGAAATGCATCAAATTCAAGGGTGGAGAGTAAGAACTTAGGCTTGACAGTATCTGTTTTCCATTTTTGCCTTGATTTGTGTCAAGGCATTTTATAGGATTCTAATTCAAAACTCTGATGCACTAGGGGAAAATGAACTAGTGTCCCTATACAACCTCCATAACAGAGGCTGGAAATGAAGTTCTCAGACTGCCTGGATAGGTAAGAGTTGATTGAAGAATTAGGGATTAGAGTACATGAGCCTCCTACAGTGGAGCATTTGGGAGTTCACCAAAGAAGGTTAACAGGTTAAGAGAGTAGATGAAGGAAAATAGAGAGGGAAACTAGGATTACTGCAAAATAATCCTTTCTCCAGATTATATCACTAGTTAGCAAACAAGTTGTTTCAAGATATTTCATCCTCATAAGTGGTTGAAGTTCCATGAAGAAAGCATCATCTCCAGTCAGGTGTCTGCACAGTATCACAAATTCTGGATGTCAGAAATCTGGGCATAATTTAGATGGGTTCTCTTTTGAGGGTTTTACAAGACTGAAACCAAAATGTTAGCTAGACATAGGGGTCTTATCCACGACTCAGGGCATTCTTCTAAAGTTACCCGGCTGTTGGCAGAATTCCTTCACTTGTGGCAAAAAAAAAACAAAAAAACAAAAAAACAAAACCCTCATGCTAGTTTGTTTCTTTAAGGTCCACAGGAGAGCGTCTCCTACTTTGAATCTGTTTGCAAGGACTGCATCAGTCTTTTACAGTTCACTTGAGGAGGTGAAACACACCCAGGATAATCTCCCTATTGGTGAGCTCCAAGGCAACTGATCAGGGAACTTAACTGCACCTGCCAACTCCCATCACCTTTGTTGTATGAAATAATCTAATCATAGGGTAAAAATCCCATCTTAGTTCAAAGTTCCCACCCATACTCCAGATGACACAGGGAAAGCTGTATCAAAAGATGGGAATCCTGGAGGAAAGTTGACAATTCTGCCTCTCGTACTGGACCTGCATTTTCTCCCTGAAAGCAGTACAGTACAGTTGCTGAATCAAGTACTAAGAGTCCCCCTTTTAATGTTCCATATGGTTCTCTGAAGTCATTATTGAATGCTAAAAAGAGGGGATGAAAGTCAATTACTATCTATAATGCCCTGAAGCCATTGTTATTTTCATTTAATAATCCATTCAATCATTCCTATATACATATGACCGACTTTACTCATTTCTGATAAATACTCAGTTTAGCAAGTATTTGAGTTTGCAATTCTAGTCTGTGCTCAATTAAAATATTACAGTGGAAATACCATCTCTGTCCTATAACATCTCAAATCCCCAAATGTTTTGAGTTCTAAGTATAGGAACTTTCTTCTATTAATCTCCTTTTGCACCTAATATGGCAAAAGGACATTCAGTAATATTTTAATACATATTTTTCACTACCAATAAATTGATAAAAATGTGTGATATGTCTGGGCCAGGAAATAATAGGGCATAAACCTTACTTTGCCTAAAAGAGATAAAGATATTATTTTGTTATTAATAATATTTTCTCCCCTCCCCATTTGATAATAATACCTCTAGACACTAGTCTGACACCTTCTGGTTCAGACAATATTTTCACATATTTGATTCTCTCAATAACCCTGTCATTTGCGTTTCTTTCCATCACTGTTCTCTCATTGAAGAGGAAGCCGGAACTAAAAAGAATTTAAGTGGATTTTCAAGATCAATCTACAAAGAAGACATTGAAATCCTAAATATGTATGCATCAAACATAAGAGCTCTGAAATATGTGAAGAAACACCGATAAAACAGAGAGGAGAAAGAGATAAATACAATGTTATAGTTAAAGATTTCTATATCTTTTCTCAACAGTTGATAGAATAACTAGATATAAAATCAGTAATGTTACAGAAGAACTCAATACCACCCTTGGACTGGATCTAATCAGCATTTATAGTACACTCTCTTCAATAACATCAGAATATACATTTCTTAAACTTTACATGAAGCATTTACCAAAATAGGTCACATTCTGGACCATGAAATAAACTGTGAAAAATTAAAAGATACTGAAATTACACAGTGTATTCTCTGATTGCAATGGAATCAAACTAAAAATTGATAATAGAAAGATAACAGATAAATCTCCAAATACTTAAAAATTATACAACACACTTCTAAATACAAGTGGCAAAGAAATGTCTTCCTCAAAGGAGACCAAAAGTACATTTAACTACATGACAATGAGAATACAAAATATCAAAATTCATAAAACATAGCTAAAACAAGGCTAAGAGGGAAATTTATAACACTACATGCATTTATTAGGAAAGAGAAAAATTCATATCAATAATCTGAGTTCCTATTGAGAAATTAGAAGAAAAAGAGAAAAACCAAAAGAAATCAGAAGGTAGAACATAATAACAACATGAATGAATTATCTTAAAAATGGAAAAATACAAGGCACCTGAGTCACTCAGTCAGTTGAATGTCTGGCTAAGCTCCGGTCAGGATCTCAGGCTCCTGGGATCGAGCCTGCCATCGGGCTCCCTTCTCAGCTGGGAGCCTGTTTCTCCACTCTGTACCATCCCCTACCCTGTGCTCACTCGTTCTCTCTCTCGAATACAATTTTTTAAAAACCCAGGAAAATACAGAACACCAATGAAATCAAAACTGTTTTCTTTTAAAGACTGGTAAAATTGGCAGACATCTAGCAAAACTGAAAAATTGCCAATGTCAGCAATAAACTAAGAATATCACTGCAGAGTATGTAGACATGATAGGGATATTAAGAGAATACTGTTTAAAAAAAAGCAAGAGAGAATAAATAATTCTACACATATAAATATTTGACTACTTAAATAAAATGGATAAATTTCCTCAAATGCACAATCCAACACAAATCACCAATTATGAAATAGAATATCTGAGTAGCATCATAACTGCTGAAGACATTGAATTCATAATTTAAAAAATGCTTAAAATGAAAAAATAAATCCTTGAGCTAGTTTCAGTAGAGAATTCTAACAAAACATTAAAGAAAATTACCATTCATTCTACACAAACTCTTGTAGAAAATGGAAGAGAATAGGATACTTCTCACATCATTTTCTGAAGCTAGTATTACTCTGATACCTGACAAAAGCAGTTAGAAAACAAAACTACAGACCAGTATTTGTCATTAATATAAATATAAAAATCCTTAACAAAGTATTAACTAACAGAATTCAGAAATATATAAAAATAATTTCATGCTATAACAAAGCGGGGTATATTCTAGGGATCTAAGAATGGCTTAATATTCCAAGAAAAAACAATCAGTGTAATTTACCATATTAACAGGTCAAGGCAAAACAATCACATAATCATATTAATTATTTTAGAAAAATGTGTTTGACAAAATTCACTACTTATTCATGATAAAAACTCTCAGTAAGGAATGGAGGAGAGCTTTCTCAACTTGATAGGGTTAATCTGTATTAAAAAAAATTCCTACACTTAATATCATATCTAATGGTGAAACACTAAATGTTTCCCTTAAAACTGGGCACAAGCAAGGATGTGCAGTCTCACCACTATTTTGGAGGTTCCATTTTTTTAGTTGTTGTTTTTAATCTATCTGTCTCACTACTGCAACCTCAGTGCCAGGGAAAAACACTGCCTTTTCACTCAGAGATACCTTTTTTTTTTTTTTTTAAGATTTTATTTATTTATTTGAGAGAGAGCAAGAAAAAGTAAGAGTGGGGGTAGGGGCAGAGGGAGAAGAATAAGCAGACTCCCTACTGAACAGAGAGCGCCTTGCAGGGCTCAATCCCAAGACCCAGAGATTGTGACCTAAACCAAAGGCAGATTCTTAACTGACTAAGCCACCCAGGAGCCCCTCACTCAGCAATTCCTAGGGGGTAAATACATGGCAGTAATGCAGAAATGGGGAGTTTCATAAGTTTTTGATTCAATGATCCAAATTTAATATATTTGGATCCCAAAGGGAAAGAGAATAGCTTAGTAATGGTAATATAAGAATCAAAATAACAGATTCAAAATTAGTTTCTGCTTGTTTCAAATAACTGGTAAGGTACTCTTGTTCCTCTGATCTCATATAGTACTTTGAGTCTTAGCCAGTGCAATATAGCAAGAAAAAGAAATAAGAGGCATACAGGTCAGAATGGAAGAAATAAAGGATGATATAATAGTGTAACAGTAATCTATTGGTATAAAAGTAATATTGTATCCCATATAAAATTTCATCCCATATGAAAATAAACACCATACAACTACCATGATTGTTTGGGCAGATGCACAGGAGTCTATGTTCTTGGTGATTTTATTAGTCGCTGTATCAGGTCTGGACTTATTTTTGGAATCCCTATGACTTGAGAAAACTAAACCCCTTATTTTGTTAAGATACTATGCATATAATCTCTTACAGATGAAAAACAATCTTTAAGTCATAGCCTTTATGTAATCAATTTTCCTACCTTTAAAATAAGCATAATGAACTGTAGCTCTTACAGGAAGTTAAAAAATTTGTATTGTAACCTGTAAAGAATAGCCCTTTGAACTGAATTATGCTCCTCCTTCCCCAGCCCCCACTTGCCAATCCTTATTCTTAAGAATTAACTCTCAATGCAACTGTTTGGACACAGGGTCTCTAGAGAGGTGATTAAGATTAAATGTGGTCAAAAGTGTGGGGTCCTGATCTGATGGGAGTGGTGTACTCATTAAGAAAAGACACACCAGGATGGGCCTGGCTGCCCAGTCGGTCAAGCATTTGACTCTTGGTTTTCCACTCAGTTCATGATCTCAGGGTTGTGAGATCAGGCCCCATATCAGGCTCCCCACTCACCAGAGTCTGCTTGAAATTCTCTTTCCCTCTCCCTCTGACCCTCCCACTCTCTCTCTAAAATAAATAAGCAAATCTTTTAAAAGAAAGAGAGATACCAGAGACTGTGCATGCTTTCTCTTTTTTCCCACACAAATATAAAAGAGATCTTGCAAGATGGCCATCTCCAGGCTGGGAAGACAACCTTTACCAGAAACCAGCCCTCAGGGCACCTTGGTCTTGGACTTCCAGCTTCTGCAGTAGTGAAAAAATAAAGGTTTGTTGAAATCTCCCAGTCTGTGGTATTTTGTTATGACCATCTGAATAGATGCATGTATATCACATCACAGAAGTCACGGAAATAGGTATTTTTAAGAAGCAAAATGTGGACAACAGAAATAGAGAAATAAAGACAAGCAAATGGGTAGAAATGGCATTAAAAAATCAGGTGTACTGGGGAGCCTGGGTGGCTCAGTCGTTAAGCACCTGCCTCTGGCTCAGGACATGATCCCAGGGTACTGGGATCGAGCCCAGCACTGGGCTTCTTACTCAGCGGGAAGCCTGCTTCTCCCTCTCCCTCACCCTTTCCCACTCCCCCTGCTTGTGTTCCCTCTCTCACTTTGTCTCTCAACGTCAAATAAATAAAATCTTAAAAAAAAAAAAATCAGGTGTACTGAGAGTAAAACAAAAAGTTAGCTATGATGACACAAATTGTTCTTATAAATTCACATATTAAGATTTCATGAGTGAAGCTATGTACATATTTTACCACGTTCCGTGAGAATGAGTCACCAAAGTATATTGGTAGATCCTTTACCATACTAATGGATGTCAAGTAACAGTATAGCTACAGTGCTGTGTTTTTCACAAACATCCTATGAATTTGTTCAGGATGGTGGATGGTGTCTAGTGGGGGAGGAGACAATGGATCAAATACCCAAAACCTCAGTAAATAAATAAGTTAACAATATTTCCTAAATAAGGGACAAGATATTAACTTAACAATGTAGTGTGAGCTTCAGAGGAAATTTTAATGTAATGATAAAAGAGTAATGGTTCAAAAACTGGAAATGGAGAAAAGTATAAGTACTTCTAGCTCTTCTGTACAAATTTGTGGAACTGGGCAGTTATAAGAATAAGCACTTTGAGGAGCCAAAGAGAAATAAGCAATAAGTTAAATAAGTTCCTGAGAGATAGCAGTGAACAGAAAACATGCAGGGAAGTGATCTAAGACATCTGCATCCTGGAAATACACAAAATGCCTCCTTTCTTACTGTAGAGCACTGATCATCACTATGCTTGCTCCTGAATATATACTATTCACATGGAGGCAACCTCATGAACGCATGTTCCAAGTTCATTCATATTCCTGAGCAGAGAGCTTGAAAACCACTGAAACACACCCCAATGCCAGAAATGAAGTTCCTATTACAACTGTCTACATTAGTCTGCAGAACAAGCTTAATGAGACATTTTTCATGTCTCCCCCTTTCTACCCCATTAGATTCCTTCCCTGGAGGAAACTATATTACCATAGCTATATTCAATCTTCCACGACCAGAGAGCTGTTTATGGAGAGAGCTTAAAATGTGCAAAGGCCTTACTATAATTCAATGAAAAAAGAAGCATCATCAGCAACCTCAGACCTAGATGACAAGGAAAACCCTGGAACTGAGGTTCCTGAATTTAGTTTTCCCAGACCCTGGGAAGAATATGGGCCAGCACCACCAATCAACCAAGCATCCATTATCTTAAGTGACAAGTGATACAGAAAGACCTGAATGTCAACTTTGCAAAAACTCTAGCAAAGACAGTAAGCTACAATCCTATTCTCCACTAGCTCAGTGTGAAATGAAGCTAAAATTAAAATGAATTTACCTCCATGAAAACATGTCCATGTGCAGGAGCAAAGGACAATTCTATGGACAGCAATAGCAAGATATGAGCACATTAAAAATGGGATTTAAAGCCTTTTAGATTTTCCTGCATTCACACCGCACATTAAGAGTCAAGAAATAAGATTTACCACCTAGGAAGGAGAGAGGATTAGAATGTGAGGTATAACTGACTTCAGACACTGAAATTGGATAGATTACTGTTTTATATGAGGCATACAAGGGTGAAAAATAGAAACTGAGAGTCAGCAATCATGCCATACAAATGTAGGACCTTAGATATTCTACTTTTGTTCTCATGTAACCTAGCCATTTACCTCCCAAGATATGCCAGGAATCTCAGTGCTTCTGCCGACTTAATATTGGGTTATATTGAATCCCTTGATATAAGATGAAACATTTAAACTACTAAATTCACTGTTGTAACATTGTATCGGAGAGTTTTATTTGAAGCTGCTTCTGATAATGAGAGAGGAAACAGAGAGAATGGATTTTGTAGAAAGAGATGGTTTTGTAATCAACACAAGTACTGGAAGGATTTTTATCATAAAAAGCTGCAGAGGGCTATAAAAAAAGTTCTCCCTACTCTTCCCTAAACTGCAAAGAGCATTTCTAGATATACATACACACGCAGAGGAGACTTTGTACAGACCTTATATATGAGGAAAGTTAAGTTTCTTGCAATGTGATCGTTTTCTTATATAACAGCTATGAGGGAAAAAAAGACGGAGGGGGGAGATTATAATTTATAAAAGTCTCTGCAGGTAAGACAGTTTTGCATACTTTAAATAATGGATACTGTAGAGAGTTCATCCTATGAAATCATTCATTTTATATATTAACCTCTAGAGCAAGAGCTTGGAAGGCTTTTGAACAAATGGAAGCTTGCACTCACCCTGCAATATAGTGTTGGATCATGTCAAAGTCCTTCCCAATTTGAAAACCCAGAATCAGGATGTGGGTAGATTCTATTCTGGTCTAAAATATTTGCTGCTACTCCATGGGAGAGAACTGAACATTCCTGCCATATTCATAGAAAGCTTCGCCATGGAGCTTGCATTGCCTCTCATAGAGGGACAATTATATTTCTCTCCCCGACTGATGGGAGCAATGGCAATTTGACTCACTTTGCCTAATGAATTGTGAAGAAGCAATGTGTGTCTCTTCTGAGCACAAATTCAAGACTATCTTTGGTTCCACCACCTCTTTTCCCTATGCCACAAGACCAGTTAAAGCCAAAATGAGGACTGCTTCCGCAGCCTGGGTCCTGGAGTGAATATAAAGAGAAGCAATGCCATAGACACCACAGCAAATAGTCACATAAACAGACAAATAAGAATTCCTGTTTTTAAGTCATTGAGATTTGCAAGTTATCACTACAGCATACTCCATCCTATCCTGAGGATACACAGAATGACAGAAAAGACGGTAGAAATGTATAAGAATGCTATTTTATACTCAATATTATATTTTATATAGGATATAACATTTTAGCATGTTACATACTTAATATTCTTGTATTAGAGACTTAAGTCATTTTGACAAGGAATTGGTCTTTACCTAGAGATATGGCAGTTGATCATTTGTAACCATTTAATCTTATGTTGGTAGCTCAGTAATATCACAGCTGATCCCATGGTATATGTACCATCACCATTGATCCTTTGTACCATTTAACAACATCTCAAGTTTCAAATGCTTTAAGTCAGCAATTTCATTTTTTGGAAACCATGAAATCAGTAAACACATGCATAAGACTTTTTATGCAAGCTTTTCTTCTAATATTGAAAAAAATATTGATAACCTGAATATCCAACAATACAGAGTGAGCTAAATGAATTCTGGTATATATATATATATTTTTTTTTAAAGATATTTTTTATGTATTTAACAGAAAGAGAGGTGACAAGTAGTCAGAGAGGCAGGCAGAGAGAGAGGAGGAAGCAGGCTCCCTGTTGAATGGAAAGCCCGATGCGGGGCTCCATCCCAGGACCCTGGGATCATGAGCTGAGCCGAAGGCAGAGGCTTTAACCCACTGAGCCACCCAGGTGCCCGAATTCTGGTATATTTTTTAAATAAACAGAATATATCATGTCATAGAGGAACATTTAAACCTGTGGGAAATGCTCAAAATACACTGAGGGAAAAAATCATATTATAACACAATATATATGGTGTGATCCAAATGTCATCCAAATTAAATAAATGAACAAAATTCTGGTAATGTAAAAAGAGGCACTTTTTTCCCTTTATGCTTATCTATGTTTTCAATATTATCTACAACTTTGAATTATTATGAGGTAATTAATAATGTTCTATGGTATATTACTGAAGAGAAAAAAAAAAAAAACTCACATGACTGGTACAACACACCGAAACTGTACTGAAATATATACATAGTACATCTCTAGGACAACATGTACAGAATTATGAACATTGATTAATTTTTAAAATATTGGTGGAAAGCAAATGAGAAGACAACTTTCACTTTATTCCCTATGCAGTTCAATATCATACACTTTTTATAATAAGCATATATTAATTTATAATTTAAAAACTTCACCAATGTTATTAAACATACAAACACATGAGCCCACATGCACATGCACACACACACACACATATTTGGGGCCTTGTAATTGAACGTGGTGTCTTCACTGTCACAGCCAGATAGCCTCTCTGAATAGAACAGGGACACCGTTATTCAGTTTTCAAAACCTTCAAGGTGGAGTAAAAGACTAAAACCCAGGCCAACTTCTATAGGCTCTTTGGAGTTATTCTTAGCTCTTGTATTATGCTGAAGTAATCTACCCATTTATTTCCAAAAAGAGAATGTACTGGTTACACCCACATTTCCCAGGCTTTGGTCCAATGTGTAAGCCTCAAAAACAAAAATCACTTGAGGAAAAAACAAAGGACCTTGTCTCGAGAATCCAGGCCACAGAGCGTGAGAGAAAACAACTTCACACAGAGAAAAAGAGGTAAGGCTGGGGCTTCTCAATGGCTCGCTCTGCCTGTGATTTCAGATCCGCCAACTCTGACCCTTAATTTCATTCATCTCTATGCAAGGTACATTTTCCCTCTTCAAATTTAGGAAAGCAAAGATTGCTCAAGAAGATGTGAGTAACTGAATAATGAAATGATATATCCCAAGGAAAGATGTTTTCCATTTGATTATTAAAGCATGATCTATTCTATCTATAAGAATGTACAAAGCTGAAGGATTTTCAGAGGGAAAAAATATTATGTAATATTGTTCCCTTTCCTTATTGTTAAAACATGCATATTTCTTTTTTCATTTGGATTTATATTCCAACAGAATTCACTCTTTTCAGAATGCAATATGATCATGACTATTTATGGTTCTACAAGTTTCATAATGTATCCCAATAAAACTATTATAGCAGAGGAAGAGAATTAACAAGGATAAGGGTAATTGAGTCATAATACACAGTCTATGAAGTTAAAAATGTTTTTAATCATTAATGTAGCAATGACTTAAAGGAGTATAATTCTTCAAGGTTCTGAGTAGGTTCAAGTCTGACTATAACAATCCCTCTTATGACACTAAATTTTCCCTGTAGTATCAGCGATTACAAAAACATAAAAATATAAAGTCTAGTTGCTTATGGGACAACATTGCAACTTGCGTCATACATGTGAGTCATATGTATTCAAGGCCATGAATGAACCACATTCCTTCACCCTGTGATTTGTCAAGAACTTGAAGAAGGGGGGGGGGGGAAGCACTGTAGCATTATCTAAAATAGTAGAAACTTGGAGCTGAGATAAATATCAAAAATATAGGGATACTGTTAAAAATTATACTGTGATTACCACATTTTATGTACACTCTGTGACCTTCAAAATAAAATTATAAATATTAATCTTTACACTGGAGAACATATATGATCCATCCTGATATTTTAGTGTCTAACACAGGTCATACCATGTGAGATGAAACAAGAGAGAACATAAAATATTTGTTGCAATTTAGCGATGCAGAACACCGATGCGTGTGTGCAAAGATGAGAAAGGGAATCACAGTTGTGTTAGTTGGTAGGGTTTTAGATGGTTTATTTTCCTTTCAGAGAATACATAGTATTCTCTTTTTATTTTTGCCATTATAAAAAACTGGACCCAAAGAAAAAAAATTCCACTCCTATTTTTAAGTCTCTATGTTCAGAACAAGAGATATACTCAAACAAAGAAAAAAGATGAAAGGACGTAGTGTGTAACCTTGACCCTGGGAACTTTGTTCTCCATGACTTTCAAGCCAGCACTTACTGTAGGGTGACATAGTATCAAAGATCACATTGTATCAACTATCACCAGTTTCAAGCTGTATTTTTATTATACCTATTTACCTAGTGTTTAATCAATTTTTCTGTTAAGTCCAGTGATTATGGGAGGGAAGGGCTTGTGATTGACTGGGTTGAATGATTTCAATTAGATTAACTACAAAGTGGAATGCTATTTTCTTTAAGTCCTGTTCAAGTGGGTAACCAGAGAGGTGACGTATAAGAAACACCAGAGCCAGGTTTAGCTGTACCTGCCAAACCTTACTCTAATGTTTTCTAGATATTCCCCCCAAAAATCAATAAACAATTCAAAGCCCCATAGTTCCTGTAAGATTGTAGATCACTCTGTTTCAGGGCGTGGTATGGGGAAAAATCTATGAGAAACTGAAAATTAAATGATGATCACTGTGTCCTACACATTTATATTAAATGGTAAGGACTGTGGCACCTGAGAGGCTTAGTCGGTTGAGCCTCTGACTCTCAGTTTTGGCCCAGGTCATGATCTCAGGGTTGTGAGATCAAGCCCAGTGTGGGGCTTCATGCCCAGCAGGCAGTCTGCATGAAGATTTCTCTCCCTCTCTCTGCTGCCTCTCTTCCTGCTCACTCACGCTCTCTTTCTTGTGTGCTCTCTCTCTCAAGTAAATGAATAAATCTTTAAGTGGCAAATGTTTTTAAAAGTTTCAGAGGGAAAGAAATGCAGTGCTCAGGTTCTAAGAGGCTGATTTTGCACTGCTGAAGCAGCATTACCTCAGCAGAGATCTCTGCTTTCAAAAAAGGTCCTGGTGGTTTTTCCATGCTCCCATTTCTTATACTATGTGTGTTATCCTTAGTGACAAATTATAATGTGTGTGTGTGTGTGTGTGTGTGTGTGTGTGTGTGTGTGGTTTTTTTGGTTTTGGTTTTTTGTTTTTCGGTTTTTGGTGGTTTTTTTTGGTTTTTTTTTTTGTTTTTTTTTGTTTTTTGAGGCCTACAAATAAGAAATAGGATCAAATCCAAAACAACTTCTTTCAGTTTGGGACTTCAGCCAAAAAAACAAGAGAAAATAAATTCTTTGGTATAGTCTTTTTTCTTTCTTATTTCTTAAACCCTCACACAGCTCTGGGCCTACCTCTCAAAAAAATTACTGAAGACATCAGGGTAGTAAGTCTTGCGGTATTTTTATTTTTCTTCTTACTCTTTCAGTGATATTAGTTAATGGGAATTACATGACATATGTGTGACTATGTCAATGATGTTTTAACAAAATTTGATTCATCTGCCAAGGATAAAAAAAAATGTGCTTTTTGAAGAATATGGAACAAGAGGTACCCCACTTGCTATTGAATAAAAACTTATAGATTTTCTTTTTTTTTTTAACCAATTGGAAATGAACATTTGTGGGAAAATATGTTTTTACCTTTGCCAAAATATATTAACCAAATTTATACTGCATGATAATACCTGAAATTCAGAGATAAATGAAAAGCATTCTCTGCATGGCTGCTACGTATGTCATGATATTAATAGAAAAAGTTATGTTTTGATATCTGAAAAGAGGTTAAGTTTTACAAATGAACAATAAAAAGTATATTCTGAACATGTATATGACACACTCACAGCTAATACCAGACTCATTAGGGAAAAGCTGAAAGATTTTCCTCTAAGATCAGGAACAAGACAAGATGAGGATGTCCACTTTTACTGGCAGTTTTATTCATGATAGTTCTGGAAGTTCAGGCTGTAGCAATCAGACAAGAGAAAGAAAAGGTATCTGAATTGGTAAGAAAGAAACAAATCTGGAGATGACATGATATTTTATATAGAAAACTCTAGAGATCTCACCAGACAACTATTAGAATAAATGAATTGAGTAAAGTGGCAGGATACAAAATTGATATACAGAAATCTGTTGCATCTCTACACACAAATAACAAAGTAGCAAAAGAGAAATTAAGAAAACAACCATACTTATAATTGCACTAAAAGGAGTAAAATACCTAGGAATAAATTTAACTAAGTAGGTGAAAGACCAATATTCTGAAAACCATAGAACACTAATGAAATAAATTGAAAATGAAAAAACTGGGAAGGTATTTCAGGGTCATCAACTGGAATAATTAATATTGCTAAAATGTCTATATCACCCTGAGTAATCTACAGATTCAATGCAATCCCTATCCAACTACCAATGACATTTCTCACAGAACTAGAACAAATAATCCTAACATTTTTATGGAACTATAGAAGGCCCCAAATAGCCAAAAAAAATCTTTAGAAAAACAAAACTGGAGGTATCACAATCCCAGATTTCAAGATATACTACGAAATTGTAGTAATCAAAACAGTATGGCACTGGTATACGAATAGACACATAGATCAATGGAACAGCAGAGAAAGCTCACAAATAAGACCATAATTATATGGTCAATTAATCTATGACAAAGGAGGCAAGAATTTACAATGGGGAAAAGATAGTCTTTTCCATAAATGGTGTTGAGAAAACTGAACAGCTACCTACAAAAGAATGAAAGTGGACCATTCTCTTTCACCACACACAAGAATAAACTCAAAATGGCTCAAAGACCCAAATGTGAGACCTGAGACCATAAAACTCTTAAAAAAAAAAAAAAAAAAAAACACATCAGCTTTAGAAATGTATATATGTCACCACGACCAAGTGGGATTTATTCCAGGGCTGCAAGGTTGGTTCAACATCCGCAAATCAGTCAATGTGATACAACACATCAATAAAAGAAAGAACAAGAACCATATGATACTCTCAATAGATGCTGAAAAAGCATTTGACAAAGTACAGCATCCCTTCCTGATCAAAACTCTTCAAAGTGTAGGGATAGAGGGCACATACCTCAATATCATCAAAGCCATCTATGAAAAACCCACCGCAAATATCATTCTCAATGGAGAAAAACTAAAAGCTTTTCCGCTAAGGTCAGGAACACGGCAGGGATGTCCATTATCACCACTGTTATTCAACATAGTACTAGAAGTCCTAGCCTCAGCAATCAGACAACAAAAGGAAATTAAAGGCATCCAAATCGGCCAAGAAGAAGTCAAATTATCACTCTTCGCAGATGATATGATACTATATGTGGAAAACCCAAAAGACTCCACTCCAAAACTGCTAGAACTTGTACAGGAATTCAGTAAAGTGTCAGTATATAAAATCAATGCACAGAAATCAGTTGCATTTCTTTATACTAACAACAAGACAGAAGAAAGAGAAATTAAGGAGTCAATCCCATTTACAATGGCACCCCAAACCATAAGATACCTAGGAATAAACCTAACCAAAGAGGCACAGAATCTATACTCAGAAAACTATAAAGTACTCATGAAAGAAATTGAGGAAGACACAAAGAAATGGATAAACGTTCCATGCTCCTGGATTGGAAGAATAAATATTGTGAAAATGTCTATGTTACCTAAAGCAATCTACACATTTAATGCAATTCCTATCAAAGTACCATCCATCTTTTTCAAAGAAATGGAACAAATAATTCTAAAATTTATATGGAACCAGAAAAGACCTCGAATAGCCAAAGGGATATTGAAAAAGAAAGCCAAAGTTGGTGGCATCACAATTCCGGACTTCAAGCTCTATTACAAAGCTGTCATCATTAAGACATCATGGTACCGGCACAAAAACAGACACATAGATCAATGGAACAGAATAGAGAGCCCAGAAATAGACCCTTAACTCTATGGTCAACTAATCTTTGACAAAGCAGGAAAGAATGTCCAATGGAAAAAAGACAGCCTCTTCAATAAATGGTGCTGGGAAAATTGGACAGCCACATGCAGAAAAATGAAATTGGACCATTTCCTTACACCACACACGAAAATAGACTCAAAATGGATGAAGGACCTCAATGTGAGAAAGGAATCTATCAAAATCCTTGAGGAGAACACAGGCAGCAACCTCTTCGACCTCAGCCGCAGCAACATCTTCCTAGGAACAATGCCAAAGGCAAGGGAAGCAAGGGCAAAAATGAACTATTGGGATTTCATCAAGATCCAAGCTTTTGCACAGCAAAGGAAACAGTTAACAAAATCAAAAGACAACTGACAGAATGGGAGAAGATATTTGCAAACAACATATCAGATAAAGGACTAGTGTCCAAAATCTATAAAGAACTTAGCAAACTCAACACCCAAAGAACAAATAATCCAATCAAGAAATGGGCAGAGGACATGAACAGACATTTCTCCAAAGAAGACATCCCGATGGTCAACAGACACATGAAAAAGTGCTCCATATCACTCGGCATCAGGGAAATACAAATCAAAACCACAATGAGATATCACCTCACACCAGTCAGAATGGCTAAAATCAACAAGTCAGGAAATGACAGATGCTGGCGAGGATGCGGAGAAAGGGGAACTCTCCTACACTGTTGGTGGGAATGCAAGCTGGTGCAGCCACTCTGGAAAACAGCATGGAGGTTCCTCAAAATGTTGAAAATAGAACTGCCCTATGACCCAGCAATTGCACTACTGGGTATTTACCCTAAAGATACAAACGTAGTGATCCAAAGGGGCACGTGCACCCGAATGTTTATAGCAGCGATGTCCGCAATAGCCAAACTATGGAAAGAATCTAGATGTCCATCAACAGATGAATGGATCAAGAAGAGGTGGTATATATACACAATGGAATACTATTCAGCCATCAAAAGAAATGAAATCTTGCCATTTGCGACAACATGGATGGAACTAGAGCGTATCATGCTTAGCGAAATAAGTCAAGCAGAAAAAGACAACTATCATATGATCTCCCTGATATGAGGAAGTGGTGATGCAACATGAGGGCTTAAGTGGGTAGGAGAAGAATCAATGAAACAAGATGGGATTGGGAGGGAGACAAACCATAAGTGACTCTTAATCTCACAAAACAAACTGAGGGTTGCTGGGGGGAGGGGGTTTGGGAGAAGGGGGTTGGGGTTATGGACATTGGGGAGGGTATGTGCTTTGGTGAGTGCTGTGAAGTGTGTAAACCTGGCGATTCACAGACCTGTACCCCTGGGGATAAAAATATATGTTTATAAAAAATAAAAAAAATTATAAATTAAAAAAAAAAGAAATGTACACATGGATATGCTTCCTCAGACAAGGGAAGCAAAAGCAAAAATAAACTATTGGGACTACACCAAAATAAAAAGCTTCTACACAGCAATGGAAACCATTATCAAAAGAAAAAGGCAACCTACTGAAAAGGAGAAAATATTCATAAGTGACACACCCAATAAGGGGTTAATAGCCGAGGTATAGAAAGAACTTATACAAATCAACAACAAAAACAACAAAAAAAAAATCAAAAAATGAAACACACACACACACACACACACACACACACACACACAAATAATCCAATTAAAAATGGGTAGAGGACCTAAATATTTTTCTAAAGAAGTCATACAGATAGCCAAGATACATGAAAAGATGTTCAACATCATTCATTATCAGGGAAATGTAAGTCAAACCATAATGAGATATCACTTCATGCCAGTCAAAATGTCTAGTATAAATTCAAGAAATAGCAATTTCAGTGAAGATGTAGAGAAAAGGGAGCTGTCATGCCCTATTGGTGGGAATGTAAATTGGTACAGCCACTATGGAAAAGAGTAGGAGGTATCTTGAAAAATTTTTTAAAAAAGGAATACCATATGATCTGGTCATTCCACTACTATGTACCCAAAGAAAGCAAAAACACTAATTTGAAAAAAATTATGCACCCTTTTATTTACTGCAGCATTATTTATAATAGCCAAGATAAGGAAGCAACCTAAGTCTCCACTGTTAGATGAAAGGATAAAGATGTGGTATATATCTATAATGGAATATTACTTAGACATAAAAATATGAGATCTTAAAAGCAATGAAATAAAAACAGGTAATAAGATAAATAAAAAGATAAAAATAGTAATATTTTCTTAAAATTCTAAGTAGAGTTATTTCCATTAAAGTTATAGTGTATCAAACCGTGAACAACTTTTGATCATCGATTTTTTCAACAATTGCAATTAGAATCCATCTCATTGTTCTTAATTTTCTCAGCCACCTGCACTGCCTCAAAATGTCACAGCATCTTAGACACTTTCTAGTAACTGCTATATCCAGTTATTCTATAGGCTACTATCAAAAGGTCATTGGTTCCTTTGATCTGTCATATATAAATAAAAAGAAAAGGAATCACTAAGATTAGGAGAGAAAGCATTTAAAAAATAAAGTCAATTCTTGGTCCTTCATAAATCAAGAAATATAAAAGCATTTAAAAATATGCGACAGGTTAAAAGAAAAATCTTTACTTCAAACAATAAACATTAAATTTTTCAAATAACTTAATGGTATTTGTTAAGGGATTGAAGCTTTCCAGAAATAAATTCATTATTTCTTTCAAAGACAACAACAACATGTTTATGGAAACTTTTTAACTCTTCATATATTCAAGAGACTAACAAGTAAAAGAAACAAACAAATTTTATTGGACCAAGGAAAGCAGGCCTGATGGTTGATAAATACAAGAAAGCAGATTCTGGTTCACTTATGTAAGAACAGTATTCGACTGAATTTACTTAAAAATGGAATAAATTTCTGAAGGACATAATGAGTGCATAGTTACTGTAGTTTTTATACTTACATGGAATTTAAAAAAAATGTTTGCCTGAAATAATGGGAACCATGAAAAAAACGAGTTAACATGGATAACTGAAACCACAGTGGGAGTTGGGGTAAAGTAATGAATTAGAATTTCACATTTGGAATTTGAAGAGTCATGAGAGAAATCATCTACTAATACTTTGCAGTATTAATACCATTAAAATTTAGAAGGATACTTTTATTTATTCAAGAACTTCATTTGGAGCATCCAATATAAAACTTAATGATTCAACTTGCCCAAGTCTTAATATGTTGAGATTTTAGTTTATGCTTATATTAATGTATTAGACTTCTTCCGATGGGATCAGTCCATGTTCACACACATCCTTAGAGAACTGGTATCATTTTTTTCCCTCTATAACTCCTACATCCCTCTCAAAATCAAGGAACCAAAACATTTCTCACAGTCCCTGAATCACAGATTTTTTCCTTGGTCTCTGGAATCCTGTTCAGTAATGCTGGAATGGCACTTCATTCTTGATGCATAGTTCTTGAGTTCTGTTTCTCTTGCCTTCCCTTTTCTGAGTCTACATATCTCCTAGGAAGAGACTGGCCTAGGGGCAAGGAATTTCTCTATTCCCTGCCCCAACCACCACAATCCTCCTCAGTATTACCAGTTACCCATATTTGGTCAGAATTTCTCAACAGTCTCAGCTGGTACAAGAGGTCAGATCTCATGTACTGTATTAACAAATTTGGGGAGCACACTTGCCCTAGAAATCTCAAAGGACATCAGTACTTTTTTCTCCTTTCAATGTCCATAAAAAGATACCACTGGTACATCTCAAAGGAAAATTCAATTTCTCAATCTTGTTCTATAAATTTTTGGAAGGGTGGGGAGCAGAAGAGAGGCAGAGAGTGACGAGAGAGCGAAATGTATTTGGAAAAGCCACAGTTTAACTTAAAACTTTGATGTAAAAAATTTTTCAATAATTTACACAAAATTGGAACATAATGGAAACCTTCCTGAGTGTTCTCCACTTAATGGAACTACTGGCTTAGCTGGTATTCTCAATTCTCTCTACAATGTATGGCCCACGCCAGTAGCACACAATGTTTGCTGATGTGATTTAGCAAGCATAGCCCCTCTGCTCCCAGGAGTCGAGATGTGAGCCTGCCAAGTGCCTGTGCTACTGTATCCTAAACCCATATACTTGTTATTGTAATTATATTTAACCGCAATTAAATATTAATTATAATATTTTAATTATATAAACTGATAAAATGTACGTGAAAGAGAAAAGAATTACTTCTGTATGAAACCAAACTGAATGCTTGTTAAGACTTGATACTGGCTGGAACACCTGGGTGGCACATTCAGTTAAGTGTCTGACTTTTGGTTTCGGCTCAGGGTCCTGTGATGGAGCCTTGTGTTGGGCTCTGCGCTTAGCGCAGTCCCCTTGAGATTCTCTCTCCCTCTCCCTGTTCCTCCCACTTGTGCTCTCTCTCTCTCTCAAATATCTAAATGTTTAAAAAAAAAAAAAAAAAAAAAGACTTGGTATCAGTGAGTCACTAAAAGCCTGGTTCTCAAATACACATGGGTGGGAAAATCCTAAAAAATGGAGAGAAAAATCATCATAAAAAATAAACAGATGAATTGTGAATTTGAATTGCTTTGCAAATTTTTCATCTTAAAAATGCTACCTATGGTTTAGCGAAACCAGAAAGGGGATTAGGTATTATGTTCCAGGGGTGATTCATTTAAGCATGAGAACTTGAACTCAATGGTGTAAAGAAACTCCAAGAAAAATCATGGTCCTAGAACAACAGATTAGAGAAGGGTGCTAAACCATTTTTTCTTTCTTTTTTTTTTTTTTAAGATTTTATTTATTTATTTGACAGACAGAGACCACAAGTAGGCAGAGAGGCAGAGAGAGGGGGGAAACCCTGCTGAGCAGAGAGCCTGATGCAGGGCTTGATCCCCAGACCCTGAGATCATGACCTGAGCTGAAGGCAGAGGCCCAACCCACTGAGCCACCCAGGCACCTCTAAACCATTTCTTCTATAATTCCTCCTCTTGCCAATTTTTTAATTCAACTGAATATTTACTGTAAGTGCCAAAATATTTTACCATAAATCTCTCTGGACAGTCCAGATCTCAGTCTTTAGTTATTTACAGGTAATTTGAAAAACAAGACAAGGGTATACTTCTCTATACCCTTCATCTAGATTCACCAATTATTGGCATTTGCCAGTTCAGCTTTCCCATTTTCCACTACACACTGTTCACTTCTAATGCTTCTTACTCTATAGCATTATTTTTAGTTATCTGCATCTATTTCTTTTGGTCAAACTATTTTAGATTAAGTTGCAGACTTAATCTTTTCCTCCTAACAAATTCAGAAAACTTAGCCCAGATGCCATCCTATCATAGTTGTGTATAGTTCACAAACACATTTAGGAAAACACCATTAAATTCAATCAAAATCTATTTAGTTAGGCTTTGACAAAGGTGTCAAATACTCGAAATACTAAATACTAGAGATCAGGAAAAAATGTCCGCTTTCTCAGAATTAAACTTTGAAACAAACACGTAATAGATAAACAGAAATAGGATGTCACCAAAAGCAGACAAATGTTATGAAGAAAGGAAGATGAAGCTGTAATCTTATTGAAACCGTTAATATGTTATGGAAAATAAATATGTCACTTAGAAGTGAAGGAAGAGAAGCTGCTCAATCTTAGAAGAGCAAAAGTAGGGGCACCTGGGTGGCTCAGTGGGTTAAGACTCTGCCTTCAGCTCAGGATCCTGGGATCAAGCCCCGCATCCGGCTTTCTGCTCAGCGGGGAGCCTGCTTCCTCCTCTCTGCCTGTCTCTCTGCCTACTTGTGTTCTCTCTGTCAAATAAATAAATAAAATCTTTTTAAAAAAGATAAAGAAAAGCAAAAGTAAAAGAACCTTCCAACAGAGCAGTTTGAACATGGTCTAATTAGGTAATGATCTCTCCGTGAGGATATGGTTTTCAGTGGCATTTTTATTATATGGTAAAGTGGACTAAGCCAAGTCAGAAAATATTCAGATCAAATAGTAAACTCTGTTTTAGAAGTTGATGCTCATCAAAGGGCACAAATTGGTGCAAGTTTCTAATATATTGCCATTTAAACAAGACACAAAAACAAGGGAAGAGATTTTCATCCTGTTGTCAGATCTAACTCCCTAAAAAACTTTTAAAAAGTGTATTTGTGCTGGGGCGCCTGGGTGGCTCAGTGGATTAAGCCGCTGCCTTCGGCTCAGGTCATGATCTCAGGGTCCTGGGATCGAGTCCCGCATCGGGCTCTCTCTGCTCGGCGGGGAGCCTGCTTCTCTCTCTCTCTCTGCCTGCCTCTCTCTCCATCTACTTGTGATCTCTCTCTGTCAAATAAATAAATAAAATCTTTAAAAAAAAAAAAAAAAAAAGTGTATTTGTGCTAAGTGAAATAAGTCAAACAGAGAAAGTCAATTATCATATGGCTTCACTTATTTGTGGAACATAAGGAATAACATGGAGGACATTAGAAGAAAGGAAAAATGAAGGGGGAGAAATCGGAGTAGGAGATGAACCATGACAGACTATGGACTCTGGGAAACAGAGTTTTAGAATGGGGGGTGGGGGGCTTGGTAAGCCTGGAGATGGGTATTAAGGAAGTCACAGATTTCATGGAGTACTGGGTGTTATACGCAAACAGCGAATCATGGAACACTACATCAAAAACTAATGATGAACTGTACGGTGACTAGCATAACACAATAAGTTTTTTTTAATTAAAAAATAAAAATGCATTTGTTATTATTACTTTAAATATGATCTCACTTTCTCCACTCAGAAATCTTCAACAGCTCCTCACTGTTTACATAATAATGCCAATTTTTGAGCCAGAGAATCTAGATTGTTCATAATGTAGTCATATACTCACTTGTGACCTATATCTTTGACTTATGACTTAGAATCTTATTAACACCCAATATACTATATGTTACTCTGTTTGGTCAAATCAGTCACTCGTGACTGCCCATAACATTTTCTCTTCCTTTTCCATGCTGCTGGTCAACCTCCTGAGCCTCTGTATACAAAACATGGACCATGCCCTGTTGTAATGGAGCTTAAGGTAAAAGGAAAAACAGTAATGCTTTACTTAAATCATAGTATTTTATTCATCATGACGTTTTTTGGTATCAATATTGGTTTTGTAACATATTGCATTAAAAAGGATTAATCTTGATTACTGGGATTGTGGACAACCTCTTAAGGTTGAGGCACAAACCACATTTGCTTCACCCTGGAAGCTTCCTCATGAAGACTCCCTATCTCCCATAGCAAAAAGGAAACTTTCTCTTGTCTGAAATCCCAGCACACTGAGTTTCTCTCTTTTACAACTCTGAATAGTTTTTGTTCTGTTTTTCTGTCATCACCATAGTATCGAAGTTCATTGAGGACAGAAAGCTACTGATATTTTTACCTTTATTATTTAGCAATCTCCAATACAGATTTAATGTTGAAAAACAAACACACAAAACAAAATATTTAATGGCCAATCAAGAATTCGCTGAGTGTTCCTCGATTTGTTCTCTACTTGGGAAAAGGCCTGTAATGGCTCTTTAGAAAAATAAAGAATGGCAGACTATGAATCAATCATTTCTCATTTCTTCACTCAAGAAATACTAACTGGGCATACATGACATACCATGTGCTGTTTTGAGTAGAAAGTATCCAGAAATAAATGTGTCAGACAAAGTCCCTAAACTCACGGATGATGCATTGTAAAGGGGGGAAAGTCAAGAATTAAATGTTATTCCTGACTGAGATGAGTGATAAGACATGGAACTCATACACACCCAAATGTTTATAGCAGCCATGTCCATAATAGCCAAACTATGGAAAGAACCTAGATGTCCATCAACAGATGAATGGATAAAGAAGATGTGGTATGTATATACAATGGAATACTATGCAGCCATCAAAAGAAATGAAATCTTGCCATTTGTGATGACATGGATGGAACTAGAGGGTATTACGCTTAGCAAAATAAGTCAGTCAGAGAAAGACAACTATCATATGATCTCCCTAATACGAGGAAGTGGAGATGCAATGTGGGGGAATTGTGGGGTAGGAAAAGAATAAATGAAACAAGATGGGAATAAGAGGGAGACAAACCATAAGAGACTCTTAAACTCACAAAACAAACTGAGAGTTGCCGGAGGGGGGCGGGGGGTTAGGGAGAGGGGGGTGGGTTTATGGACATTGGGGAGGATGTGTGCTATGGTGAGTGCTGTGAAGTGTGTAAACCTGGCGATTCACAAACCTGTACCCCTGGGGCTAATAATACATTATATGTTAATTAAAAAATTAAAACAAACAAACAAAAAAACAAAGCAATGAGTTGTGAGAGTTTGAACAAAGTTACTCAAGAAAGGGAATACCTGCCAGTATGAGGCTGGGAAGCCCTCGTGTTTTGTTCTACTGTGATGTCCTCATATATCATCTGATTAGGGAATGTTTGAGTAGTTGATTTCCTAGTACCAAATGGATTTCTTCTACAAACTAAGAAGAAATACAGAGAGAATCAAATACACAAAGAGGAATTTTCTCATGCTCCATATACCTCAACAAACTAAATGACAACTAAGCCAAAAATTTGGGATAATTACAACTATCCTTTCGTTTTGTTAACCGGAGTAACTGCAAATGTAATTCTCCCAATGTGATACTGAAACACATCCAGAGAGAACCAACCAGGCAAACAACAACCACTGGAGAGACGGGGAGTCACAAGGCAGGCATACAGAGCAACTAAATTTTTCAAACTGAAAACACCATTGATAGTTAGAGATTACCTATTTTGTGAACCAGATAAAGGTTTTATCAAAAAGTGAGAGAGAGAGAGAGAGATAGTTCTCCCTCAGATTCAATCATCTATCATCACTTATTGTTTAATACCCTTAGCACGTCAGGAGCTTTATAAAAAATGCTTTCTTGTCTCCCATAGTGGAAGAAGTCAAGCCCCAAACACCCTCCCCCGGCCATCTCTGGTGAATGGAGCAAGTCATTAAAGAGGAATTTGAATTGAGGAGTTTTTCATGGGATTTTCTGTCAAGACTTCTAAATAGACAGCCAATGAATGGGCCCTCACTTACAAACACAGCCTTGTTGCATGCGGGCTGAGCAAACAGACACCATTGTGGGGACAGGTGGAAAAGAAATATGAATGGACAGTGCAGTTTGCTGCTGTGGAGAATCTCATTACCAATGACTTTATACATGGCCTCCACGTCTGGGAGAGTAGCCACCCTTCCACAAGCCCTCTGTCTTTTCCCATGTGCATCTTAAAGATCAGCAACAATAGGAGGCACAATTTGAAATTCTTTAGAGGAGAAATGTCTTTTTCATTCCCTCTTCTTCCCATTATTTCAAACACATTCTAATTCGGGAGTTCGGCTACTGTACCTTTCTCATGGGATTGAAAAGACTAAATGAAAGTATAAATATTTCTTTTGGGGGAGAGTACAGCAAACAAGTTTTTTTGTAACCTGACAGTCCTTGCAGTGCTAATGGACATGCTAAAACAGGCAGAGCCCTGTGCCTACTGCCCACACACAGGCCTTTCTAGAAGACTTGTGTAATCCTCACAACCTGTAGGAGACCAACATGAGTGTTCAGCTACCATTCCCAGGAGGTAAGTAGGCAATAAAGAACTTCCCACAGCACTGGCCCTGGATAAGTGGTACTGATACAGACCAAGCGCCTGTTGACACTTTGTTCCTCTTTCAAGTAAGCTCAAATGACAGGAGTAATTTCCCAGTTCAAAACTCTGGGGGAGAGCTTTTTCCTCTATGGAGAAAAGCAGATATATTCGGGGGGCTTATATATACACGGGGATAGATTAAGCAACAATACTGTGCACTCGCAGAATAACAAGGGCCCAACCTTTCATTTATTGCACATCTTTTTCTAAGCAGCACAAAAGCAAACCAGTTAACTAGGACGTCTTGTAGCAGGAGTCCTGGGCTGAGCTTGCGCAGAGCCTACTGAGGTAGTTATGACAGGTGTAACTGGGTGAGCCGTGCTCTCAGGATGTCTACTAGCATGAAAGATGGAGGAATATCCTTGAAACACAAAACGAAAGCCAGCAGGTCCTAAAAGAAGCAGAACAGTGTCCTAAAAGCTACGGGAGCAAAAGAGAGATTCTGAGCATACAACAGTCACTTGGATTGATCTCGTAGTCCAAATTCCTTTGTATTCTGACTTCAATTTTCTGAAGAGCAAAGGACTGTTAAGGCAAAAACCTGAGAAAAGCTGTTTCATGGAGGACATTGGGCAAATGCAAACAACAGAGGAAACCCATAGATGTTTTAGACATACAATATCTCTAACTGTGTGACACAAACTTGGGCTCCCAGACCCCAACTGCTGCATGATTCCCCTGTGCTGATGGGTAGCCGTGGTATCTGGTGGACAAGGTAGCCTCGTAGAGGTGGGTGTGATTAAAATGCAGTGGGAGAATTGGGCAACCTATAGTGATGATGGCACTCTTGGGAGTGGTGTTCCTTGAAGCCCCCTAGGCTACACAGTCCAATGGACGGTAATGGAGATCAACATCCACTGAGAAGAAGGGCTCAGTGACCAAAGCAAGCATCAATGGCTATTCCCAAAGGTGGCTGGAAGAGGTGAACGCAAGATGCTCTATGGTCTCTGACTCATTCCTTTATGAGCACACAGGGCACACCTCCTTGGGCACTTTCAAAAATATTTAACTGTGGTAAGAACCCAAGAAACATGGCTGACACATGGAATATTCCCACTTGACATCCATCAACCATGAGATTCATTAAAACGCACATGCACACGACACCCTCTCCCCCATACTCCTGTCAAATCTGAACGGAGGTGTGGTGCAAGGTAACAGGGTTTCTGTGGCAACTTCACTGAAACATACAGAAATTATAAAGACCAGTGTGTTACCACCCCATTATAATTTTCCAGAGCAGTTTTAAAAAATCATACATGCGTCAAAACACCTAGTTTCACTCTGAGCTCAGGAGGGAAAGCAGAGAGGAAAATACAGGCCTAGCGAGCTCAGTTTTTGTCTCTTTTTGACCATCACACCATATCCTTCTTGCCACCTCAGATTGCTCCTCTTAATTGTCGTGCAACTGTGAGTTAATTTCTTGCCTACCCTTCAAAACCTTATTGTTTTGTCTCTATAGCTTCTTTTGTCCCTCCCTCTCAATGAGCTTCCTCTCTCATTTTCTCTGAATGGGGGAGACTTCATAATTTTGAATGACCACAGTCTTTTTTTTTTTTTAAGATTTATTTATTTATTTGACAGAGAGAGAGAGAGAGATCACAAGTAGGGAGAGAGGCAGGCAGAGAAAGACAGGGGGAAGCAGGCTCCCTGCTGAGCAGAGAGCCCAATGCAGGGCTCAATCCTAGGACCCTGAGATCATGACCTGAGCTGAAGGCAGAGGCTTACCCCCATTGAGCCACCCAGACGTCCCTGAATGGCCACAGTCTTAATCTGAAATACTAATATCACAAAAAGTCTAAAGCAAGTTTAAGCTGTATTAGTAGAGGCATGTTGTCTAGAATAAGAGAGAGCATTAGGTTCTACTTGGCACTGGCCAGGTTACATGTCTCATCTTAATTGTTTTCAGAGCAAATCACAAGTTAAAGAGACCACAACCAGAGAGTAAGTACTTTGAGAATTAGGACTAATACAATCACTTATATCTGGTACATTATGACACAGAAGATATACTGAATAAATATCTCAGACTCTCAACTTCTCTCTCTGCATAGAAGTTGTGCAAATAAGGCTGGAGACTGGGCTTAAGAGCTAAGCTTCCTGAGTTCAAATTTCCTAAAGGATCTGGATCAATTTAAGTTCTAAACAAGTTCTTTGGTTCAGTTTGCACAACCATCGGCCAAGCATATTATAGTGTATGCTCCCCCGGGTTAATGTAAAAATTAAATTAGTTAGAATTTTTTATGAAAGTAGTCACAGAAATCAGTCTAAAAAGGAGTAAGAATTGAGGAAAAACCCACTATCCAAAAAAAAAAAAAAAATCAACATTGTATTTATGCCTTTATATATATATTGACAAGGATTTAAAATGTTTTCCATTTTAAGATACAGATAGAATTTGAAATATAACTTTGTATACTATCCAAGCAATTTTGTACCTACCTTCTAAAACCTATTAGTACACGGGTTCTAGTATCCCACCCCACCCCCCACGTTTGGCTATAGGGTATAGATAAATTTAGGAGACAATGGAACACTGTAACCAATAGTCTCCAGGAACCTTGTTCCTAATGGTAGTCAAGTGACTATGCATTTTGATTCCAGCCAGTCTTTTTAGTGAGAAGGCAAAAAGAACTCAGTCCTGGAGTTTATTTGAGGACCTCATGTTTAAAATAACTCTGGAATTAGCAGCTCTCTCCAGTTCAACTTAGAGATCTCCTTATGGTATCAGGCAGCAAAGCTATGCCATGCCTTGGATTTCCATCTTCTATATTCAGTTTGGACGGTGATTCTGAAGGCTCCTGAAAGCACGATCAATTAAAGAATCAGTTCTCAGTGCTGATGGGGCTTACAGTTGCATACTCATTCTGCATATCTTATCCATTCTGTGTTTGATGTGTCACACTTCTTGCAGAAACCAAAAAAAGGAAATGTACTCAGGCTTCTTCAACATTTTATGGAAACAAATGAGAACAGATTAAAAAGAGGGAGAAAAGTCAAAATACTGTTTTATGATTGCTTGGTAGTTAACATGCTTTAGTTAGGTCACATTAACTTTTCAGAAAGGTACATCTACCTTCTTTACAGTATTTTTCAATTATGGCACAAAACACATGTTCCATGTTCTTTCTAAGCATTATTAACAACTCATGCGTAAAGTCAGCCGTTTTGTGGTGACTTATCCAGGGAATATATTTTGGCATTTAAGAGTTAAATGGGTTGTCTAAACTCAGAGAAATTCTTTGTAGAGGCAGTGATCCAATTCTTATTCATTATTTTACCAAGTACAATAAATCATTTACTAAATGATGTTAAATTGTATTAGCAAATGTAGACCATATAAGACTGTAAGAGTTATCCTACAATGGGCTTTTCAAACAATAATTCTCTCCACCATATCCCACAGATCTGATGCTCTGTTCATCCCCTACATCTCCTGTTTTGTGACAGTCAATGGAAGTATGGGTTTCCATTTCTTAATTATAGCGTTAAGTCCGTGGATATTATCCCACACCATCTTTACTGTCTCAAGCAGATATTGGAATTAGAAGGCAGCTCTCTACTGAGGCAGGAACAACTTAGATTGACACACTTTTTAAGTTAACTGGAGCTTTAATGTCAGGTAATATTAATCCTAGTTGATGTCATACCCCCTATCGATACAGAAGAACTGTCTCCTGGCTTTTTATTAAGTTTAAGCCAAAACAAAACAAAAGCAAAAACCAAAAACCAAAACAAACAAACAACAACAACAACAACAAAAACAACCACCAAACCCACAAACTATCCAAAATCTAATGATTTTTCTTCCTTGGGTTTTCTATATTTCCCTGATCCTCTGCCTCAGTTTTTAGATCCTGTAATTTCCTAAGTCCAATGTATCTCTAAGTCCTTCAAAACTCCATCATTCATTTATAGCTTTCACATCTCCTGAGACTTTCAAAAATACCTTTCCATGACACAGTCTAAAAATGAAAAGGGTTGAACGAATGGCATGGGTTCTGCTAGGAGGATAGTTTTATATGCGTATGGTGGCCAGTGCTATAGCATATACACCAGCCAACAGTAATGGTTGGGAATTTAGATTATGGAGCAACCCGCCTTCCAATCCCAATGTGCTACTTATTCAGTGTGTCATCATCATAGTCCATTAGAGCTGTTATTAACAGAATACTGAGGTGTAGTAGAAACCTTAGCAGTTTTTTTGTGTTTTTTTTTTTTGTAATATAAGTGCCTGACTTCAACAATGATGGACAAGCATAGTCTTCAAACAAAGATGGCGGATCTTGAATAAACACATTGCCAGCCACACAACACAATAAACACATTGCCAGCCACAAAATACATAGACAGGCTACCTCCCCACCCCAAGGCTCTTCTTTTAGAGATCTTGTTTGATTTTGATAACTGACCATTTGGGTCACTTGTTTTTTCTTTCTTTCTTTTTTTTTTTTTTTAATTTTTTTTTAAATATAATTGATAATATATATTCCGTTCCTTTAGTCTAGTCTTTCTGTGGTATTACAATATCTTGCTTACAATTATCGTTATGGTATACTTTTTTTTTAAGATTTTATTTATTTATTTGACAGAGAGAGAGATCACAAATAGGCAGAGAGACAGACAGAGAGAGAGATGAGGAGAAGCAGGCTCCCTGCTGAGCAGAGAGCCCTACGTGGGACTCGATCCCAGGCCTCTGGGATCATGACCCGAGCCGAAGGCAGAGGCTCAACCCACTGAGCCACCCAGGCGCCCCTGTTTTTTCTCTTTAAATTCCCCTCTTGTGGGGGGAATATTAAATTCACCAATGAAGAGTGAGTCCAAGAAACCCTGAGCCCCCATTCACAGCCCCAGTAAAAGCAGAACCCCAGGCCCGTGTGCTCTCTCTCTACTCATGACATTGCTGTGTAGCCCTAGGTATCCTGCCTAATTTCTAGGTTCTGTAAACAATACATTTATTTTGTCAAAAATTCCCTGACAGTGATTCACTGAGGGCACCTTGTAATCATGTAAGAACCCCAAGGGCTGGTGCAATCATAATACTTGTTAATGATAGGCTGAGACGAGCATAGAACACATAAATTAGATAGCTTATAAAAAACAAAAACAATTTCTTACAGTTCTGGATTCTGCTAAGTCCAAGATCAGTGAGCCAACAGATTTGTTATCTGGTGAGAGCGTAGTTCATAGATGACAATCTTCTCAGTATGCTCTCACCTGGTGAAAGGAGAAAGGACCTCTCTGGGGTCTCTTTTTTAGGACACTAATCCCAAATTCCCTTCCAAAGGCCCTACCTCTAAATATGATCGCACTGGGAATTAGGTTTCAACACTTGAAATTGTGAGAGACATATATGTTCAGTTTGCAGCAGTGACCTTGAGAAATTTTCTTAACACGTCTGTCCCTAGGTCTCTGAGGATTTTCAGAGTTAAATACATATGAATTAATGGGACCTGTGCCCAGCATAATACAACTTTATTATTACATCTAGATGGGTTTTCTTTGTTGTACTATAGTTTATAATCCTCAGAGTCCCAAGGAAATGGTAGAAGCATATACTAATGGAAACATGCAACAGAATAGGACACAATTTCATGAACTCCAGAGTCACCCTGGGCCCCTGTTTTCCTGAATGTGGGATGGGAAGCCAGTTTTCAGGTAGCAAGGACAGAAAACACTTGGTTGCCCAAGTCAACCATCTCAAGTTCTCTGGCTTTCCACATGCCAGGCTCAGCTTGGGGCCATTTTTCAATGGTTTTGAACCGATAGACTATGATAAAGGCAGTAATTAGCTTTATTCCCTTTCTGAGCTTATAGGGCTTTAGCAGTGTAGCAAGCTCTGGATAAGTATAAGGATTCTGGAGAACTATGTTTCAGGAATCACAGATACACAGATGTCTTGTCCTTCAGTTCATCCAATTGGCAGCAAGCCAATTCTAGGATTTATTCAACTCAGAATTTCTGTAGAAATTCTCTGTAGAGCAATTCACTGTAGAGATACTGCTTAGGACACACTTAAGTATGTTTAAAGCATTGTTAAAGAGGCTTTTCTTGGTCCCATTAATATTTCTACTAATAGATGGACTTAATACTCTAGTATGGTTAAAGAATGCAAATCATCTGATTTAGGAAATAGTGGATCTGTGATTCATTCTGCAATCCAAACAGTCCTTACCATAGGCCTAAAAATTTGATTAGCTGTTCAATGGTCTGAAAACATGAGGAAGATTCTCCTATTTCTAAATACCTGCTGTGATTTCTTTTCTTGCAATGTTATCATTAGCCAGAAATTGTCATATTATCCATTCATTTCTTCATATAAATAATTCTCTCCTTTATTATATTTCAACTATATGAATATGCTTAGGGAAATTGACCTATAGACACACTAATTCCTTGATAGATATTATTTTTTTCTTTGAAGCCCAAAGCCCTTGGGATGTGGTTGGGGATGGGGAGCAGTAAACAGTGGAGTAATGTTTGTAAAACATTACTGGAGTAATGGAGTAATTACTTGGAGTAATGTATGTAAAACATACAATAAAGAGAAAAGAAAGATATAGATTAAATGTTGAACTTATCCCATCAAATCTAGAACCAAGTTTCTAAAACACCTCTTAAATGCCTAAACTTCAGTTTCCTTGTATATATTATAAAACTAAATTTAGTCTATTGGGTAAAGTAAAATAATGGCTATAATAACATTTCTTGAATACCTAATATGTTCTACGCACAGCATTAATTGAGAAAGTTAAAGAATTAGATAATAATATATAGTTATATGCATACATGCTATCTAAAGTTTATACTCACACCTCTAGGTAGAAGTTATGATGTTAGGTTCACACATGATTAAGTGCTTAAGACAGTACTCTTTGGTACTGTTGTAAAGAGACTCAAGACTACAACTAAGCTTGAAAGATGCTTTTGAGCTCTTTGAATAAAAAATATGACAGGGCGCCTGGGTGGCTCAGTGGGTTAAGCCGCTGCCTTTGGCTCAGGTCATGATCTCGGGGTGCTGGGATCGAGTCCCTCATCGGGCTCTCTGCTCGGCAGGGAGCCTGCTTCCCTCTCTCTCTCTCTGCCTGCCTCTCCATCTACTTGTGATTTCTCTCTGTCAAATAAATAAATAAAATCTTAAAAAAAAAATGACAAAAAGAGAAAACCCCAGTGTAATATAAAACTAGCTGAATTTTAACTTTCCTGGAAAACTCATCTCAAAAACATTTTAAAGTATTTAGTGTGCTGATGGTCACCTGTGTCAGCAGTTTGCCAAAGTGTGAGTGATCTTGAGCAAGTTATTGATGTCTCACCAATGAGATTTCACTGTCTACAAAATAAGAACAATTACAGCCACTCCACATCTCCACATATCTTATAGTTTGTAGAAGGTGAAATGAGAATTTTTTTTTAAGATTTTATTTATTTATTTGATAGACGGAGATCACAAATAGGCAGAGAGGCAGGCAGAGAGAGGGGGGCAGGCAGACTCCCTGCTGAGCAGAGAGCCCAATGTGGGGCTCGATCCCAGGACTCTGGGATCATGGCCTGAGCCGAAGGTAGAGGCTTTAACCCACGGAGCCACCCAGGAGCCCCGAGAATTTCTAATAAAAGAATCATCTTTGGAGAAATTAGCCCAGCTCCATTAGTTCAGTGGTTGAACTGAACCTATGATCTCAAACCATCTGAGCCTGTTTATTGTTTTTTTAAAACATCTAATACAGAAAGAGCAACATTTACATTTGGTTACCAATCTCCACGATGATCACCAAGGATCCTTGCAACCTTGAGGATGTAGATCTCTCCCATGTTAAATAGGATTTACCAGTGGAATCAGTAGAATACTGCAAAAGTGACCGTGGGTGAATTCAGAGGTTAGGTCATAAGACACTGCAGAGTCCATTTTGCTTGAACTGCTTGCTTTGAGGGAAGCCAGCTGCCATGTCAGGAGGACAATTAAGCAGCTCTAAGGAGTGAAGAGGAACTGATATGTACTGCCAACCACCAACACCAACTCACCAGCCATGGAGGTAAAGCACCTTAGAAATAGGTCCTCTAACCCTAGTCATAATTGCAGATGAATGCAACCTTTGTCAACTTCTTGACTGCAACTTCATGAGAAACCCCTAACCAGAACTACCCATATCAGCTTCCCTTAATTCCTTAGACACAGAAACTATGAGAGATAACAAGTTGCTTATTATTGGGTTAAATCACTAAGTTTTGAGTTAATTTGTTAATTTGTTAATTTTGAGTTAATTTCTTAATTAGACAGAGATTACCAACATGGAAAAACTTAGGAGAGTAATTGTTTTAGAGAAAATTTCTCTATACACATTTACATACTGTGTCTATACATACAGTAAGAGCTCAATAAAGAGGTATTGTATGGGGTTGGACCATCGCTGTACACCACACCAAGATACAGTATTCACTTTAAGGTATTTATAATGAATTATAATTTTTTTAATGCCTACCCAGAAAGAATTCCTTTCTTTTCCCTCAGTATCCTGGGATTTCATGGGTACATTGGGTACATTTCAGAGTCCAGGATTTTCCGGGATAATGGACACCATTTTCAGGTCCAGGAGAGTGTTTCTGGCAATAGCAATCATCTCAGGAGTACTCAAGTGATGGAGAAAACTCTAGTCTTTCTAGTAATGTTGGTATGGTGTGCTCTTTGTCTTTAACTGAATGCAGAAATGTGTATCACATACTGTAGCTAACAGAAAGTCTTTAACCATGAGAGGAGACAGTCGTTGGATGATGAAGGGTCTCTGAATGGCACCAAAAATAGGCAGAAATTTTAGAGTTTTGTTAGATTGAATCAGTTAGACATGAAGCCCACCCTACCTCAGTGCTTTCCGATTATGATAGCCAGGCCACTCCTTTTTATTGTCCAATGCAATAGTAACGGATTCAAATATTTCACTAAAAAGCAGGAAGTAAGGATAATTTGTGCAATTTCTATCTTTTTATTACCTCTATCTTGATATATTATCTTTAGGAATCAAAAAGGGTTTATTTTAAGGATTGCAAGTCTCATTTATTGGAACCTCCGTTCCCCTGGATTGTGAATGATAGATTTTACATAATGGTTCATTTTGGAGGACTCCTCATATTTAGAGCTATTGTTTCCTACTCCCTTGCCTTTCCATCATAATTATCCTTTGTAAAATCTCCTTCACTGTATCTCTGCCATTTATTGTAGCAAAAAAAGCTATTGCTATTCAGAAAAGAAAGCAGACAGTTACTTTAATACTTGAAAGGCAGCAGCCACTGTATATGAGAATTCATCACCACTTTTTTTTTTTTTTAATACCGTTCATTCACTTGAAATCAGATTCTGGAATTTGTCCTTGTCAGCATGAAATGAAACCACAAGGCTGGTTCCAAGAGAACTGGCAAGGAACTGCACTGGATATGCAGAGAGTCAGAAAACACTGACTCCCGTTGTGTGACCTTGTGGGAAGCCAGTTCTCCCAGACACTCGAACTCATTAACTTCAGAACTGGGATTCTGCAAAGGAGCCAACAGTTCCCTTTTCTGTACACAGACATCTTGATCTCAGAAGTCAGCTCACAGCCCTCCTGATAGACAGCTTAGCACACGGGAAAGAACATAGGTTTCTGTATCAAACTCCCAGATCCAGTGCAAATTAGTCTAGATCAGGCAAACCTGAGTTCACCTCCAGTTTCCTTGCTGCATGGCTCTTTGGCTTGGGGAAAGTCATTTAATCCAGCTAAGCCACTGCTGTCTCATCTTCAAATGAGGAAGGATACAGTCTATTTCAAATAGTTAGTGGAAATTAAAATAAGATTATACATGTTAACAAGAACTGCCAAGTCTTACACGTAGTAGGTAAGAGTTCCTTCCCCTTCTTTTCTATTTCCATAATATTGCCCCAAGAATAACTATAGAAAAAATGCAACAATATAAAAAATGGTTTAAGAAGAAATTTAAAATATCACACTACTTTTACACGTCCACTCCTCTATTCACACCCCCAGTCCACATCCAAGTGAAATTTAATAAGGGCTCTGTGCATATTCTTCCAAGACTTTTCCCCTAAAATTATAACAATGCATTTGTTTTATTTGTATTTCTTTTGTTATTACCGTGCTGCAAATACCTTTATAGTAGAGATAGAATAAATAACCCGAGTTGCCAAGCACAGGACACATGAAGGAAAATAGGACTAGGCAACACAACAGGCAGTGGGGTTATTATACACATTGGAAAAATATGGAGAGTAAGACACTAATTTTTGTTGTTGTTATTTTAAGTAGTGTCCAAGAGATCTGGGCCTGAGATCAAGAACTGAGCTAAGATCCAGAATTGGATGCTTAACTGACTGAGCCACTCACATGTCCCTAATTTTTAAAGTGTCGAGGACTCTCAAATTGTCAACTGATAACAATCTTGCTGATAAATTAGGTATTCACCTGTCAAAAGTCCTGAAATAACAGTATTTTGAAATGGTATGTCCATTTCCAGGAATTTATCCCAAACAAATAATTACATGCATATTCAAAGATTTGGCTATAAATTTATGTCGCATGAAATGGTCCACAGAATCCAAAAAATACTTGAAGGGGGGGAATGCATATCCAATAATAAAGGATTGACTCCTTGAAGAAAAGGACATGCACTCAACAGAATACAATGCAGATATTAAAGTAATCCTATAAAAGTAATTACAACATGAAGAGAAGCTCATTTTATATTGTTGGAAAAAAACAATATAGAGAGCATAACCCCTTTTTGGATATTTACCAATGAAGGATGATCACTGATAAATAGTATTCAGTAATAAAGATTATATACTAATATACTAACAGTATATATTTTTATATATATACTGTTTTTATCTATACTTTATTTTATCTGTTCTAACTCTCTTCCTCTAATGATTTATCTATAGTTTCTGGAGTTTTCTAGAAAGAGAAAGCATAGACTTTCCTGCCATACCATAGATTCCCTGGCCTCACCGGCTAGTACAAATGATTCACATTAAAAGAAATACAACAAACTCAGCTCTCTCAGACTTAATTATCAGTAATTTCAGTAGTCCCTCAAGATCTGGCTTCCTAATTGTTCCTTCTTCTCCTAAAAGATTTGGGTGCAGATTTTCAAATACAACCAGGGCTGCTATTTGTAGCACTATGTCCTTATACTCTGCTGTCTGCTTTTCTCACCTTCCCTCCATGTCATTACGCACTTTTGTTCTCAAGCCTATATATTGCTTCTCAAGCTGCTGGTGACTTTATCTCAAAAAATAAACATCAGATACCTTTCTCCCTTCACCTATTCCTAATTACCTCTTTCAGGCAGTTTTTCCAGTGTGTTTGTGATTATGTACTATGTGTGAGTATGTGTGTGTGTGTGTGTGTGTGTGTGTTTTATTTCACTAGCTTCTCCTTTCTGGGGGACAGAAAATCTGGAAAGAACCTTAGTTTAGGGATTGTCACACACAACCTCACACTGTAGCTCACCGACACTGAACACCCAGATTCTGCTGCCGATTCTTTCATACTCTACCTGAATTCACTAACAGTAGATTTCTTTCAGAGCATCAGTATTTCACCAAGCGATCCCTTTAGGATCTGACTGTCACTGACCCTCAATTTTAGACTGAGTTCATATACTCTCTCGAAGATTTCAAGAGCCAAAATAATCAGAAGACGAGATTAGGCACCTGTTTTAGGTCTCACACCTTCTGTGGAGTCTTGAAGCTGACTGATAAGCAGCATACAAAGGAGACCCCAATGTCACATGATGCCAAATGAGATTATCTATAAGCCAGGCTAAATAGCTGTTATTGAATAAGAAATACTTTTAACTCATTAGCATTACCATAACATTTGTGTCAAAAAGACATGAAATACTACATAATAGAAACAAAACACTGAAAGAAAAAAATAAAATTCTAGATTTAAATCTGCCACATAGTAACTATGATAAATCAATTCATACTTGTGGGCATTAATTTCTCGGTCAAATTAGGCATTCAAGTATGTAGGTAGATTTCTAAGGGGCCTTGTAGGTAGAAAGTAACTGGTCTTTCCAGAATGAGGAAACCACATTTCATTGGCACAATCCATATTTTAACACAAGCTGGATAAATTAAAATATACCCGTATACCATTATTGCCAACTAAATTTTTTGATTTGAAACTTTGATTTTCCAAGACTTAATAGTTGAAAAGTATGTAATATTGACTATAGTATACAATCTTTTCACTTAAAAAAAAAAAAAGCCTATCACATACTCTTTAAAAAAAAAGTGAAAAGATTGCATACTATGTTAACTTTTTTACTTTTATATTTAATTTTTTTACTTTTTACTTTTATCCAATCATTTACTATAGGCATCGACAATACAAACAAAATCCAATGTGCATAGTTATTTTTGGCAAATATTCTCAAGAAAAAAAGGCATTTGTGCACCTCCATAGTTTTACATCGTAGTTCTGTTTTAAATCAAACGTGTTTCATGTGAAAGCTTCCTCAAACTTTAGATACACAACTGACCTTAATTACACTTTGGGGGATGGTAATCCATCCTTCTATGATGAAAGATGCAGAAGAAAGAAAAGCAGCAACGAGGCAACAAATCTTGTGGAAAATGGTTTAGCAGTTCACAGTCAAAAGGTCAAGGTCTTTTCAGATAGTGAATCACTCTTGATTCTGTGAAAATTGCTTTCAATAGAATGGTGATTTCCATCTCTGTCTAATTAGACATCTCTAGTACATTATACTAGTCCTTTTCATCAGCTCTACACACGTATTTGGCAAAACAAGCGCTCCAGTTAACTTTTGTTGTATGAAAAATGACTCTTTTCCCAAATCAGTTCAACTTCCGGATATCCTTTCATGGTAACTGCGTTAGTTTTCCCTTGCAGCACAAATGCAGACAAAGTGAGGGGCTTTTTCATTTATTGCCCCCCCCCGCCCCGCCCAACTTTTTTTCCTGATGCCAAATGTCCAGGACAGCTGAACTCTGCTCAGACTGTCTCTGCTCAGACTCTCCCACTCAAACTGTCAGCGGACAGTGTTCACATTTGAGACTTTGAGGAAAAATTTGCTTCCAAACACTTGCAGGTTGCTAGAATTCAGTTCTTGATGGTTGTAGGAAGGAGGTCCTCTCTTCTGTTGACCAACTCTCTGGTCCCAGAGGGTGCTCCTAGTGCCCTGAGGTGGGGATTCTTTCAGGCACTTGTCACCATCACAATCAACAGCAAGATCCCTCATGGAAACCTTCCCCACACTTCCAAACCCTGTCTTCCTCTACCACAACTGGCCAGAGAAAACCCCTTTGTTTCTCAGGGCTCCTATCATTAGTGTAGGCCCACCCTAATAATCTCCCTCTCTTAAGGTCAACTAATTAATAGCTTTGATAAATCTGCAAGATCCTTTTGTCATGTAATTTAACAATAATAATTGTAGAGTAAGGAGCGAGGCAGAGAGTATATCACGGGCTCTAAAATTAAGGTGGAGGAGTCATTTCAGAACACTGTCCACCACAGTAAAGAATGAAAAGCCAACTGAATTCTATTTTATTAAAGATAATCCTTTCAGAGCTACACAATTCTAAGGCACAGAGCAACTTTTTTTTTTTTTTTTTTTAGTGAGGGCCCACATGATAGATCTATGAGAAACTTTAGTTTCTACAACTAATATACGATCCACTGAATTTATCCAATGATCTTAACCAATCTATGATCTACAAATTCCCTCTGAGGCAACATCATCATCATCATCAAAACAGCTCTTTATGATTTACCTGGTGCCAGGCCCTGTTTTCAGTATTTAGCTTGATTTCACTCAAAATCCCCACAGTGAAACTAAGATAGACACCCCAGTTATCATCAACACTATTTTATATGTGAGGAAATTTAGGCACAGAAAGAGTAAGTGTTTAAAAAAAAAAAAAAGACTAAGTATTTCCCCACAATCACCCACCTAGTAGTATATGGTTCAGCCCATCACTATACTTGGGCATTCTAGAGCCTACAAAACTCATCTTTACTTGAAACTATTTCTTTGAATCATAGTCATACTGTTATTCCTTAAATTCCACTTCTGATGAAAAGCTCAAGGCATCACAAGAGACCACTGTGACTTTTGGCATCTGTAAGTATTAGAAAATTTATTTGCATTTACTTTGGCTCTCTAATTTTTTTTTTTTCCTAGAAATACTACTCATTTGTCTAGGTCTACCTTCTGCAAAAATATAAAATACATTTTAATGTCTGATTTTTTTTCTTAATCTGGTGGGTCATTAAGATTTTCAATCACTTATCAAGACTCCCTTAGGTCTTTTCTCCAGGCTAAATATCCCTCGTTAATTCAGTTAGTTCCCTGTGTGGTACAGGCTCTAAAACCTTTACTAATCTAAATGTTGTCTAACCAGTTCTTGAATGGCTTTACCTGTGTTCTGTCCAGTGCAACCCAAAATGCAAATTTTCCTAATGATTTTAAAGAACACATGGATGTCAGTCATGGTATGTCAGGTTATGCTGTAATATACTCACCCCAGCCAATCTCAGTCACTTAATACAATAAAATGTATTTAATTGTCTTCTATACCCAGTGTGAGCTGGAAGGGATTCTCATAATCATCACTCAGTGAAGAGACAAAAGAGTTTCCAGTTGGACATCCACTTCCATCATCAAGGGGGCAGATAGAAAAAGCAGCAGCAGAGTCTTGCACCGGCACTTAAAATTTCCTCCTTGTCAATGACACGCACATATACATTCTCAAATGCACCTATGTGTACACACACTCACACACACCTACTTTTTTTTGGTTCAAATGCATCAGTCAAAGCAAGTAATATGGCCATATCAGACTTCAACAAGAGTCTAAACACAAGCACAGTCCTATCATAACACCCAAGAAGAAGAAAAGCAGAATAGCAAAATAAAGAAAATGAAAGAGTATCATCAGTATAAAAGTCAGGCTATGCTACGACAAAAATACCACTTAATGACTCTTAATGACAGAATGGGTAAAATGTTCTTCTCCTAAAAAATAACCTACATAATCTCTTATTTTCTTTGAGCCATTGCTCTCTGGGGACCTGATGCCAACCTTGCATCTACACAGCCCAAGACTGAGTCAGTGCTGAAGACAGTCATGCCGCCATATTCCCCTGAAGCCACCAGCTGACAGATTCCAAGCAACGATGTCTTTGCAGGCTGCTGTGCTACTCCCTAAATTTTTCCGAGAGGGCATCATGGGATAAACTAAATCTACCCACGTTTTCTGATCAAAATAATCAAATAGTGGGGGAAAAGGGAATAAGATGAAGACATCATATATGGTCACACTTCACCTGCCATTTCACTTTGTGATCAACATTAAATGAAGAGAAAAACACACTTTATGGGAATGCCAGTTCTCCTCCTCTAGGTGTGAAGTATACAGCACTGTCCACTTAAAGGAGAATGGATTTGCTTAACATTACTCATCCAGCTCCCATGCTTCCTGCCAGCAATATACCTCACTAAAATCGAAAGGGATCAATGAGCTTTCCTCACAGCCCTGCTTCCTCACCGTTACTGAAGCACACGCCTCATAAAGGATTACTAGAACTGGAACCCGGTGAATGACTCCAAGGAAAAAATTTAAAAGAACGTCCAACTTTCCAGTGAAGGAATTGAAATAAAACCTCTGCCATCTACTTTATATTTAAAGGCAAATTTCATAACAAGTACGCTAATGTATTTTAAAGCAGGGGACGACCTCACTGTAAACAAAGTCCTGAACCAGTCACAATGTAGAAAGCAAATCAAACATGTCTTCATTTTGATAGATAGCAAAAGTACTTAAGGGGCGCCTGGGTGGCTTAGTGGGTTAAGCATCTGAGTCTGGATTTCAGCTCAGGTCATCACCTCAGAGTCTTGAGATGGAGCCCCACCTGGGGTTTCTTGCTGGGTGTGGAGCCTACCTAAGACTCACTCTCTCCTCTTCCTCTGCTCTCCCCCCACACACGTTTCTCTCTATCTCTCCCTCCTTTACTCCCTCCCACTCTAAAAAAAAACCAAAAAACAAAAAACTTAAGAAAAGTATCCATTAAAATACAGTTCCTTAAATTGTGGTCTGTAGACCACTGTTACCAAAATTACCTGAAGAGTTTAAAATGCAGACACCATGGTCCCGTCTTCAAATTTCCACATCCCCAGGAAAGAGGTCTTCATGCTAATGTTAGAAATACTATTTTAGGAGTAAAGTGAGTGGAAATCGCAGAAAGATTCTTAAAGACATGCGTATCAGAAGGATAATACTTTAGAGAATTTCTGTGAGGTTTTAATGACATGCTATCTGTAAAGCACTTACCACAGCATCACACAGACTCAATAAATGTTAGTGCGTTCTAAAATGTCCTCCAAACAATAAGAACTGGTATTCCGTTGCAAGACCCAAAGTTGTCATAAAGCCAAATGTCGATGGGGTGAAGAGACTCAGGGAGCCGATATTTTATCAGTATAGTCAGGGATGTGGGGAAAATAAAAATGAACTGTGAAGAATACATTTAGAAGGCAATAAGCTTTTTATGTCCATCAACCCATCTCTTCTCAAATCTCCCCTTCATCTTGCTGTGTATTCTTTTTTTCTTAGAAAGGTATTTTAGTAACATCTTGGAATTTTACACCTGTATCACGAATTTAACTCACAAGCTTAATTTCTATATTTGAAAACACATGCATAGTGCATAATTTGAAAGACTTTGCCAAATTCATTTTTGGAGCTCAGGTGGAATTATGTTAATGGTGATGTCTTACATTTATGTTGACTGAAAGCCATATAAAAACTATAACACAATATGTTACATAAGTAAAGCCAGGATTGTGTCATGCCCAGTTACAAATTTGAAATGCATCATGTACACTACGTCCAAACACTTCCCAAAAGAAATCACTTCTGTCTAAGAAGAGTGTTTTACAATCCTTTTAAAATAATGGGGAGAGGAACCAGGGTGACAGCATTGGACTCTTGGTTTTGTCTCAGGTCATGATCTCAGGGTCCTGGGATCAAGCCCCGCCTCGGGCTCCACGCTCAGCAGGGAGTCTGCTTAATACTCCCTCTCCTTCTCCCCTCTGCTTGCGTGCACACTCTCTCTCTCTAAAATAAATAAATCCTTAAAAAAAAAAAAAATAATGGGAGAAAAGTGAGGGGAAAAGTGAGAAAAGAAATGGAGGAAAACAAAACATTATGCATTATACAAAACACACTCAGTTACTTTTGTGAATGGATTTTCTACAGAAGAAACACTCTCTCCCTGTTCACTGAAAACTGAATGTCACTTGTGCCAGACTACAGTTTTTGCCATGATAATAGCTAACTACACTGAAGATGCTAAGAGATTCTGATTTTCGTGTTTAAATTAAATTCAAAATTTATTATTTATTGATCAACTGCCATGTTCTTGGAATTGTTTCGTCCTAACATACTCTCCTATAAAATAGAGGTAATAACAACTATTCTCTAAGATGACATTTTACTTACAGAATTCCTGTCTTTAGAGTGAGTGTATACACCTATGCACGTGTGCACACATACCTCTTAGAGAAATGTTGCAAAAGTTAGCCTGCATTCTGGACATTTATTGAGGGGTCCAGACCCTAAGTGAGATTGTATGTAAAATTCTGAGTATATATTTTTTTTTCTCCAGAAGCAGTTCCATTTTAGATTATTTTTAAAAGCTTTGTGACACATAAATGTGAGGATGAGTAATGTAGATAGAGTGTTGCAACGCTTTCCTATTTTCTTGGCCACGATACACAGCAGGATACAGACTTTGCATTGTGACCCAACACATGAGGACACATGTGGACACACACATGCACCCGGAACAAAACTTTCAAAAGGTAGTACTAACCCTTTCAAGGCGCAGTGCCTCCTGATACCCTGCAGTTTGCATGTGAACTCCCAGCAATCTATCACAATTAAGAGAAGCTGGTCGACAATATAGAAATCTCACATACATCATGGCATTCCTGACACCATGACATCCTTGCAGATTGTGCTGTCAATTATAATATGCAGAGAGGGCAAGAAACCCCCATTCCTTACCGTGGCCTTGTCAAAGAGCAGGTCCCAGGAACTATTTATGAGCTGCAGAGACCAAGTTAAGGCTGAGCTACAGGAGACGGAGGATGTAATTGGGTCAAATGCAGTAGGGCCTCATTAAAGCCCATTCACTTTACATGTTAACATATTCTGGGGAGAAGCGACCTGCCTTCTCCATGGTCTAGGTATTATAATTAGTATTTTAATTAAGAGAAGTTAGGGCTAATCTCCCTTGATTTTTCAACTACAGTGTAGTTGGTACACCATGGTCTCTCAGAATATGTAGTCTGAGCCATGGAGGAGCAGCTAGAAGCTTCTTGGTGGGACAGCCATAGTCCTTCAGACAAATACAAGACACTGCCTTCTATCTCTCCTTGATATGTTAATGTCAAAATACATGATCTTTTGTTGTTGTTTTATCTTTTACCACTTGGGTCTTCATCAATGAATATAGGAAAAAATGGATTTTTCATCATAAATCGGCTTCTAATACTTTAAATTACTTATTATATATTAGGGCCTGAGCTAATGTTTATATGCTTTAGTTTATAAAAGTGTATTCAGTAGGAGTGTTAGTGTGCCTAAAGTCTTATTTTTCATGTTTCATCCCTATGGGTCTCATGCCCACCTTTCGACAAGTGGTTCTCCCTGTGTTTTTGGAAACGCGCAGGGGTGCCTCTTCTGTGACCAGAGGCAAACAGATTCCTGCTGGTACCGTTGCTGCCATGAACTGTACTGACTTCTCCCACAGGCTACCTGAGTCCCTCAGTTCCCTTCCTTCCTGCGCCTCCTTGGGGACAGGAAGGGGACAGCTCTGTCCCTTGCAAGAATAGCAGGGGTCCCTTTGGTCCCTGCCTGCTGGGGAAGCTCTCCCCTTCCTACTACTTCTTGGAGATATGCTCCCAAACAAGGCTCTTTAGGCCTGTTTATTTGTAGAATAGCTCTTTCGAATTTTACTTTGAGCCCTTTCTCCCTTTCCTTACTTCATGCATGTGTGTGTGTCCCTAGAATGGGTTAGGGTTAAGGACAGACTCAAGGTAAAGCCATCGTACTGTACCTCCATGTAGCAATTCCCTCCGCCAACAACAGTTCTTTATAAGTCCTGTTTGCCTTTCCCATCCCTGTTGGTGAGGTGGCTTTAGCTGGTTTTCTTCTTAAACGTGGCATGTGGGCTCTCCTACAGGTAGCCCTCTGTGGCACCCACGCCAACAGTCTTTCAGATGATGGGCAGTTCCTAGCCACCAGCAGGCTCTCCCAGCTGTGGTGTTCCACAGGCACTTCTCAGACATGACATGAAGAGGTTTTGTCAGATAGTGTCCTTTCCCTGGGTGTTAGATATTTGAGTACCTCTGATACTCTGGGCAGGCCCTTCCTCTCATGAGTACTTTCCCTTCTGATCTTCTGAACTATCTTGCGCTATGGATACTTTTATCCTCATTTTAAAGCTGGAAACACTGAGACCGGTAAGAGTCAGGTGATTTATCCAAATAAAACTGGGTAAATAAGATGTCAGCAGAGGTTTGCATCTAAGCCTGGATGCACTTTGAATACCAGTCCCCACCTTGTGCATGGACTGAAAAAACAAATGACTGAAGCAAACAAATGTTACTCTCTTGTTTAAATGTCATTGGCCTTTTTAACTTCTGGATGCTTTCTTCAAGACTACATGCTGGTAACTCATGATATAATTTATAAAGTTGGCATGTTCTGCTCTATATGCTCTTCACTCTAACTGGTTCCGCGTCTCTGCCCCTCCCTTACCAGCTGGATAGCCTTCCATTCTGCTCATACTCTGAAGACTCTCAAGTCTATAATCTCAGCTAAGATCTTCCTCCTGAGTCCCAGACCAAAATTTCTAGCCACCTAATTGACATATCCACGTAGAAACCCAGATTCACATCAAATCTCATAGGTCAAGGAGGACTAAGCTTATGATTCTTCCTGAAATATGTGCCTCCCATAAGACAGTTTTGGTTAACTTTACCCAGTCACCCCATAGCAAAAGAGAACCATGACCCAAACATCTACAACTCTTCTTTTTCCTTATCTTTCACTTCCATTCAGTCCCCAGGTTGTAATGTTTTTCACATACATCTCCTTTTCTTTTTATTTATTTTTACTGCCCTGATTCCTTATTCCTTGCGATCTCTTTTCCAAATTGACATTAATAATAAAGCCTACTTAGTTATGCCCATTCCCTCACTATGTCCACTTCAGAGTTCTCAGAGTACAATCCCACCCATCAGAATGAGTTCAGAAATATGGGGCTGCTTTGTCATTATAGGGATGAGAGACCATAAGGACATATTAATGGGCAGAGCTGACAAACCTTGCAATGCCTGGGCAGATCCACAGGAGGAGGAATTGTGCCAATATCGCACAACTTCAGAAACCCCACTGGACACTGAGTAGGTTAAAACACACACACACGTGTGTATATATTATTATCTTAACACTAGACCTTCGTTCCATTTTTAAAAAACCCACATTGAAGTCAATATTATATACTGAATTTTCCAGAAAGCCTACTACCTGACAGAAATGGAGAGAAAATGGAAGTTTGGAACTAAACAAGAACACTTCTCCATTTTGGAAACTACATCCGTACAGCCACGTAGGTCATACTGATGGACACACGGATGCCACAGACCTTCATCAGTTTCCATTTGTAGCTGTGGCATTCTTGATTACTGGTGAGAGCATCTGACTATTAAATTCTCTCTGTAATTGTGCATAAGGATCTATAGACTAAAATATAGGTATTTTATGATAAATTATTCCCCTTTTTCATTATCATTAAAAGCACAGTTTTGATTTTTCATTTTAATTACCTGTGTTGATATGAATTTTAACTCCAAGTTATTAAAGAGTGCCGCAAAATATTTTATAAAGATAGAATTGTTAAGTCTCCTTTGGTTGAAAACAATTTACCTAAAGTTGATATAAGATAGAATCAGAGACCATTAACATTTAGTTCCTCTTTACTTCTCTCATCCTTTCTAGTCCCCAAAAACACCTGGAGTTTCTGCTCAAATGTAGATTTTTTTTTTTTTTTCTGTTTAAATGGCATTACTTTTTTTTTTTTCCTCTCCCCAAACTTACCATAAGCCTGTTCTTGGCAGAAAGTAAAGCATGCATGGATGTATTTTATATGCTTAGTGTTCTCCTTGACAAATTACAATAAATATCTCTGAACTTGGCTAGCCAACCTCCATTCTCCTTCCTAACAGCAGCATTATTCCTCCTTGGATAAAGTCTGCTGGGATTGGAGTCAGGAGCTTGGTACTACACTAGCTAAAGAAATAAGCTCAAGATCCAACCTAGGTCTATTGAAAATTATTGTCTTCAAATCCTGAGCTGAAGGGGGAGAAAGTAAAAACAAACAAAAATCTGAAAAAAATTGGATTTCATTCATTTCAGACTCAATCTCTGAGCAAAGTATTTCGGTTATGAGACCATTCCTTCCCGGTGCTGCAAACTTAAATAACATAGTGCTTTAGCTTCATGGGGTTCTTTTTGGAAATAACTTGCTCTATAATTTGCCCGCTACCAGCATTACAAAAGCCAAATATGTATGTGCAAGTTATTCTGTCAAATCGCTAGGCTGCTTACCTTTGCTTCTTTAATTCTCTTAATTGTATGATTTCAGCTGACCAAACCAACACATTATGCAGAAAAGGAAACTACCAAAGCATATAAATTCCTGAGAACTTCGCCTCCAGTATGGCTTGGAGTGTTTTTATGTTTCAGACTACAATACACTGAACTTTTTTTTTTTTTTTTTTTTTTGCTTATGATATTTTCCAGTATAAAAAAGATATGGCATTTCTAGTAAAACTCTATTAAGAAATCTTGTTCCCACTTAAGCCCCCATGAGAAGAATAAATGAAACAAGATGGGATTGGGAGGGAGACAAACCATAAGTGACTCTTAATCTCACAAAACAAACTGAGGGTTGCTGGGGGGAGGGGGTTTGGGAGAAGGGGGTGGGATTATGGACATTGGGGAGGGTATGTGCTTTGGTGAGTGCTGTGAAGTGTGTAAACCTGGTGTCACAGACCTGTACCCCTGGGGATAAAAATATATGTTTATAAAAAATTAAGTAAAAAAAAAAAAAAAAAAAAAAAAAAGAAATCTTGTTCCATAGGTTGTTTTACCCCACAAGGAATAAAATTAGCCTTCCTTTTAAAATTAATAATTTTAAGGGGCGCCTGGGTGGCTCAGTGGGTTAGGCCTCTGCCTTCGGCTCAGGTCATGATCCCAGGTTCCTGGGATCGAGCCCCACATCGGGCTCTCTGCTCAGCAGGGAGCCTGCTTCCCCTCTCTCTCTGCCTGCCTCTCTGCCTACTTGTGATCGCTGTCAAGTAAATAAATAAAATCTTAAAAAAAAAAATAAATAAATAAAATAAAATTAATAATTTTAAGCTCTGTCAATTCTTCCAATGATGGATGGGTTTGTTCTTTAATCCAAAGTTCTTTTAGCAATTTGGGGTTTATTCACTGCTACATAGTTAGCAATGACCCTCGAAATATTTTGTCAAGCCAATAAGAGATGAAATCTTCTTTTAATTTGTAAGGCAGAATGAATAGAAATCTCAACTCTGCTTCTTAGCAGTTGAATGACTCTCTTACATTACAGAATTCTGTGCGCCTCACAGTATTGCCTATGTGCTACAGGACGTAAATCAGGGTGGCTATGAAACACACTTGGGTCTTGGTCTTGGCCTCTATGCTGTTAAGAGAACCAATCAACCCCCACCAAAGGGCCAGGTAGGGAGTTGGTCCGGTGGCACAATCACACACATGAGGGCCAGATTATGTAGAATACTAGTCTTAGATTGCCCTACTCTAGATATAAATTAACATGTCAGGGTGACATTATAAACATGATAAAGGGTAATCTTAAAAGTTTGTTCCATTTTCTGGATAAGTCCCAGATAATGAGACTCTCAGATTCTCCTCCCTTTTGCTAAAACATAGAGCAGAAATAAAATGGAGAAAATGGATTTTCTCATTACTTACTTCTAAAGTAACTAGATTTGGGTATGGGGGATCTGCTGGGAAGGGGAGCATAGTATGTGATGGTAGGACTCATAGCACTATGCCCATGGAAGGAAAGAAGGGAAAATGATCTTTAGTTTGAGCCCTGAGAATTACATTGCAGTCTATGAAACTGTATTTGATTTCAGCAAAGCAAAGGCTTCTCTTATAAAAGTTTCTGGATTCAGGAGAAAGAAAAACAAAGGTAAACAGGTTTTTCAATAAAAAAATGTAGACATCTTATTCTGTTTCTGAAGTGGAAATTGTATTTGAAAGGACAAACTATTACTATGCACTTGTAAATTAAGATATACCATTTTAATAGGAAAAGGCCAAGCTAAGAAAAGGAGAACTGTGCTATTAAAAGAAAAATATATTCTCTAAATGCTTTATAATTAATGACTCCAGGCATAGTCTGGCTTCTACTGATTTTTAAAGTATTGATCAAAATAAATTTTTGAGCAAAATACTGAAGAGGCCTACATCTTTTCCTCCCTTAAACATACAGAATGCCCAGTCTTCTATTGGTTTAGTCTAGAATGAATTATAACACCAATAAAATCATTAAAAGATCAATAATAAAGTTTTAAGAATGACATGGGCATCCTGCTTTACATATTTGCATACCCTAATTATTATTATTCAGGTAAATTTCATCTGGCTCAATTTTAATACTGGGCACCCATTTATGAAATTTGTGAAATACATGACCAGCAATAATAGATATTCCAACTAAAACTCATGAGTGTGGAAATATTCAAAAAGCTAAATGTCTGTTTACTAGCTGGCTGTTTTTAACAGCTTTACCTTTTCTGTTATTGGCATTCAAGCAAGTGAGCTAAAAGGCCTTTAATTTGACAATGCTTTTGCAGACAAATTAAAACCACTCTTCATAGAAATAAAAGGCAGCGATTTACATGTTGTATTCTGCAGCCTAATTTGTTTTTACAGATCAACATTAATCTGCTTTTATTTGGTTGACATCATGCAGTTGGTTACAAATGCTAATTAGGCACGTTGCTTTCTTTTGTCAATCTATGACAATAAGCAAGAGAGAAAATAACTTCTGGAAGAAAGTTCATAGTTAGATACCCTCCTACTTGTTTCCTAGAACACTTCACGTGTGATGCTCTATCACATTCTTCCCCTTCTTTGCAAATCTTCTCCTTTCAGGTTTTATTAGCAAATCATTTATTACATAAAAGCATAGAGCCTCGAGGTGGGACTAAGGACGAGGTTACCATACAGAGGCAGTGAGATAAGAATGTCAAGGGAGCCTGAAAGAATCCACTCCAGCTCTCCAAACTCCTAATGCTTCACCCATTCTAATAGCATAGCCTGAATGCCTCTGTGTTCATGAAGGTTCATAGTTTACTGGCTTTGCATAGAGGTTTCAAACTTTGAACGCCTAATGCCAGGGAGCTTTTGTAACAGCTTCCCTGACAATCACTGGTCTCCCCCTGTGTTCTCTATCCCAGTCAATGCCTTATTATTCTCACCGTTGGTCCAGATAGAAAATTGAGGCCATTTTAGATTTTCCTTCTCTTTTCCTCCTCCCACCTTTCAAACAATGGGCAAATTATAAGATTGGTGACTTACTGATTCAGCACTTCTCCATGCCTAATAGGCATCAGATGCTCTGATACTCAAACTGAGTTTCTTCCTCCAAGGATCTTACCCAATGCCTTTCTTTTCAAATCCAAACTCTTCAACCTAACTATCAGACCATCAGCCTTCTCCCTGGCTACAACCTACTCAGTCATGATTATGGTAATCAAGCATCCAGTGTCCCCTTGAGACACCCACAATCCAGCCATATCTATCTATTCAAATCCCCAAATGTACCCTCCACCATATCACTATCTGTTTATTTTATCCTATTATCTATGTATGAATATGAAAATGTTTGATTCCACAAACATTTATTAGAACCTAATACATGTTAAATATAACACTTGGAGTATTAAGATAAATCAAACATGGTTTCTATTCTAATGGACTCTCTGTCATCGGTACAGACAGACCAGCAAATTAAAAATCCCAGAGCCACAGAAGTGAAGAGGGTATACAAGAGAGAAATTTGACCTTCCTTTTGACCTGACAAAACTTTATCCAACTTTCAAGTCCAGGTTGAAAGCTGAAGACTCCATAAAACCATGCTAAGATGTCACAGTGCTACCAATGCCCATCTTTAGCCTCCAATTTTTTTTTAAGATTTTATTTATTTATTTGACAGACAGAGATCACAAGTGCGGAAAGAAGCAGGCAGAGAGAGAGGAAGAAGTAGGCTCCCTGCTGAGCAGACAGCCCAATGCAGGACTCAATCCCAGGACCCTGGGATCATGACCTGAGGCTTTAACCCACTGAGCCACCCAGGCACCCCTAGCCTCCAATTTCTTACTGAGTTTATTTCTCTTCGCAACACTTGCCTCTGTCTGAAATTGTTGTATGGCGTCTTATTTATTGCGTGATTGCTCCATAAATGCAAGATTCATAAGGACAGAGATTCTGTCTTTATTCATTCACTCATGTATTCAACAAGCACATAATAGGTACCTATTGTGCATGCCCCACTTTGTCCCCAGAATCTGTGCTTACAATAGTCTTTGATTCATAACAGGTCATAAGTAAGTTCTTGATTTTTTGAAAAAATGAAGGAATATGTAAGGGACTGAAGCCTGAGATGCATTATAATCTCCCTCCTCTACTCTTCCATTGAACTTTGTTTCTCATCTCCAAATTTCTTGTTGGTGTTGTATTTTTTTTTTTAATGTTTCACAAGTATGTCTCATTCACTAAATCACAAGTCCTAGAGAAGAGGGAGCATGGCATTCATATTTGCAATTCTGCATGATATCTAGCCAGGCAACACTCTAACAGAGAAGTGAATAGCCAGGCACACCAGGAAAAAATTCAGACCCACTTAGTTACGGCGTGAACTTAGTATATTGTTTATACCTGGGTGGCCAGATTTTCCTATCTGGCAATCCCATGAGACTTTGTCACTCAGTTATTTGTGCCTCCTGCAAACAGGATTGTACAGATAGCTTAGATGTAGCCTTTCCAGAAGCAAACCCAAAGCATAAAACTCAGAATTAATAGAAAGGAGGGAAATTAATCAGTTTTTAAAAGGTTTACTCTGAAAGATGCTTCACGGTGAATCATACTTTTTCATTCTTTTAGTATGATCAAAATATGTATCAACTTAACAAAATAAAATATATTCTCTTGCCCAGGTTTTAAGGACACATAGATTGTTTCAAGTAAGTGTGTATGTAAAATCTTTCCTCCAAACTCAGTGTCCTCAAGGACATTCATAGAGAAAAACGTATCAGAGGCCAAGAGCTTCCGCCAAAATGCTAAATACCGTAGAAAGAAACAAGTTATTTTTGCCAAAGAGTCAACAAGCAAGCATGTGTGTTTGACATCAGTTGGGAATTTCTTCAGGGGTCCTCTATCTTTCCATTTTAATCCAGTTCTAATTCACAGGTACCAGAAGATAGCAAAAAAGAGATCATTAGTAGTGGAAAGAAATGTAAAGGTCTTATTTCTGTAAGGAAGATGGGAATTATTCCAAGCATCTAATCTCATGTCTCCTTTCCCACTTGCCATGGCTGGTCCAGGTTTCTAGGCTATAGGGATGCCCAAAAAGGTCTTAGCCCCAAACCAGAGAGAGAAAGTTTTCTAGCATGTATTTTTTTTTAAAGATTTTATTTATTTATTTGACAGAGAGAGATCACAAGTAGGCAGAGAGGCAGGCAGAGAGAGAGAGGAGGAAGCAGGCTCCCCGCTGAGCAGAGAGCCCCATGCGGGACTCGATCCCAGGACCCTGAGATCATGACCTGAGCCGAAGGCAGCGGCTTAACCCACTGAGCCACCCAGGCGCCCCTTCTAGCATGTATTGACCAAAGCCTTTGTGTTGGGACTCATGCTAGGCCTTAAACTAACATCATTTCATGCGGTCTTTAAAAGGATTCAATGCAATAGCCACGTTATATACAGAAGTGCAGAGGTATAGAATGGACAAAAGAAACTAAGAAACAAAAAGAATATGACTATATATATGCAGTATTGAAAGGAAGAATGTAGATATCAGAAGCAAACCTCACACAAAATTAAAATTAAGTCTTAAAGGCAATAAAACTTAATCGACTGCTATCTAAGCACTTGGCATTGTACAGAGCACTCCGAATACAAAATAGGAAGACAAACAAGCAAAGTTTGGGTAGTAAGATAGTTCTGGATTTAAATTCCAACTCTACTGAAATCTAGCTAACAGCCTCAGACACAGTGTTTTAACATTAGACTACTCAGACAGATTCTTCATCTATAAAACTGGAAGAGCACCACCACCTCCAAAGCTTGTCACTAGAACAAAGCCAAATAATACACAAATAACACAAAGAATTACGTGACCCATAGCAAATGTTCAGTCAACTGTGGCTAGTATCAAAATTCTGATAGACCGGCATATTTCAAGTGAGGCATCCTGTTTTAAAATGGGAAAGGTATCTACAGTGTATGTAAATACTTGATTCACAAAGTTATCAAAGGAAATGAATAGAAATCACTTCATTGATCTTCACTTCATTGATCTTGCTCAACCCTATACAGGTAAAATAGTAGAGGCAGACTTATTTCGCTAAGCATGATATGCTCTAGTTCCATCCATGTTGTCGCAAATGGCAAGATTTCATTTCTTTTGATGGCTGCAAAGTCAAGCAGAGAAAGACAACTATCATATGATCTCCCTGATATGAGGAAGTGGTGATGCAACATGGGGGCTTAAGTGGGTAGGAGAAGAATCAATGAAACAAGATGGGATTGGGAGGGAGACAAACCATAAGTGACTCTTAATCTCACAAAACAAACTGAGGGTTGCTGGGGGGAGGGGGTTTGGGAGAAGGGGGTGGGATTATGGACATTGGGGAGGGTATGTGCTTTGGTGAGTGCTGTGAAGTGTGTAAACCTGGTGATTCACAGACCTGTACCCCTGGGGATAAAAATATATGTTTATAAAAAATTAAAAAAAAAAAAAAGAAAGTTAAAACTTCTCTATTAAAGGAGCTAAGTTTTGTTAACTAAAAAAAAAAAAAATAGTAGAGGCAGAACACAAATTCTTAATCATGCATCTACAAATCTTCACTTTTACAAAGACTCTACATAAAGAAATGGCCATGTCCTTGAATAAATTACAAGATTAAAATAATTCACAAGAAAGCACAGGTCATGACCTAATCAATTCCTTCCCTTTGGGATTATATACTGTACATTATAAACAATATCTGCCAAGACATCCATCTCCTAAAACTCCTAAGTATGGTCTTTGACTGATGTTAGCAGGAAAGAGCCCACATGAAACACAAGGATCTTTTAGAAGCTAGAAACTTAACAGGTAAAAGCAGTGTCCCCGGATCTAACAAGGATCCTTTCATCAGTTCCTCTTGCCTAGTTCAACATCAAAGAGCTTAGGGATTGAGATCATGAAATGCTACCATGACCCAAACTCCTGTTTAAAGCACTCTCTCTACCCTTCCACTATAGCAAATAAAGGAATCACAAGCAAGTTATTTTTTAAACAACCAATGTCCCTAACAGTTTGAGCTATGCAAGTATACTTTGTACTTGGAGTGATGACTGTTTAGGTGCTTTTACCAGAGTATGCTTGGCTCTCTTCCCTACAGAAACTCTAAGTGCAAAATATGTAACTCAGCATTTCACAGACAGCATCACAGGGCATCTAACAATGCAGGCCATTTCCTATTTATTGAGTAATATTTCCTAAAAGGTAACCAGCTGGTCTCTAGTCCCAGCGAAGTTCAAGCAAATGGCTTTTAACTGAGCAAAAGTCTAAAGCTGAGGATAAAAAAATTTTCTGATGGAAAACTAAATATATAAATGAATGGCCCCAGAACTGTAGGAAATATCCCCTACATATTTATTAAGTAGTAGGAAGAAAACTAAAAGGCAAAGGTAACTTATAGAAAACTAAGAAATTTTATGGGCTACATTATTTTATGCTATCCCCATAATAATTCTATGTAGTAGTTTTTATGCTCATCTTTTTTTACAATAAAGGGAGCACAGAGGACAAAAGGAATGACTGGTTTTCCAAACCCAACACAGATAAAATATTAGAGGCAAAGCAGAGTTCTTATAAATTTTTGCTTTTGCAAAAAAAAAAAAAAATAGCCCTATTCTTTATTTAATCATGAGAGTACAGGAATTCACAAACCAAATCCCATATAGTCAATTGTCCTTTTTGCACCATTTTAAACATGTTGGGAAAATTATTCACAAGAGAATATATGAGGTGTAAGACCTACTTTGAATCTCCAAGCCCTTAATCACAAGTGAGAAGATGTCAACAGAAAGTCAGATTTGTTGTCTTTAATTAAGAGTCTGTTTCTTGGTTTGCCTCTTCTTCCCTTTGCTTATTTTGTTTCTTACATTCCACATGCCAGTGCAGTCCTATGGTATTTGTCTTTCTGACTCACTTTCCTTAGCATAATACTCTCTAGCTCCATCCATGTCATTCTAAACAGCAAGATTTCATTCTTTTTGATGGCTGAGTAATATTCCTCTGTGCATGTGTATGTGTGTGCGTGCACACACACGCACACACACCTCCTCTTCTTTAAACATTCATTAGTCAGTGGGCACCTGGGCTTGTTTCTATAATTTGGCTACTATGTAGATAATGCTGCAATACATATCAGGATGCATGTATCTCTTTCAATTAGTATTTTTGGTAAATACCTAGTGGTGCAATTGCTGAATCATAGGATAGTCCTATTTTTAACTTTTTGAGGAATCTCCATACTGCTTTCCAGAGAAAGACTCTTAATTATAGAGAAAAATGTGAGTTACCAAAGGGAAAGGGATGGGGACATGGGTTATAGGTGACCAGGATTAAGGTGTGCACTTGTGATGACCAAGGTGTGCTGTATCGAAGTGCTGAATCACTATATTGTACACCTGAAGCTAATATGATACAGTATGTTAACTAACTACAATTTAAATAAAGACTTTTTAAAAAGTCTGATTTGGGCTCTAGTTTCAATTTAGCACTAATCCTGGTTAAGGGACTACGTTTAAACTTCTGGAATGAAATAATCGATTTGTAAGAGAGACAGTTAATTTAGATAAGGAAGCAGTGGGCTACAGCATTTTTGTCTTCAAAGCCTTTATCCAAACAAACTCAGAGTCCCAGGACAAAATCTTTGCATGCCAGTTATTACTAATGGAACCTAAGAAAAGTACCTTTTAAGGTACTTTTAAGTACCTGTGTCTGTTAAGTCTGTTTCCTCCTTTAGAAAATAAAGATGAAGTAAAAACATAGTTTATAGTACTGCTGCAAGGAAAAAGTGAGAAAATTTATAGATTTTTTTTAAGGAGAGTATTTAATATATAGCATGCATTCCATAACTGCTGGCTAATACTGGATGGAATCTATACTCTTTCGATTCTGAAAATTTTGCCCGCTAACTTTGGCCTTTGTACTCAGTGGTTGAGGATTCCAGGAGAAATAAAAGCCAGCCAGTAACTCTGAAGTTGGGACTGTCTCTCTCTTCATTAAACCCCTGGCTTTCAGTAGATGTCTTAGAAGGCATGCTCTCAGGGAAAAGAAAGAAATGGCAAAGTGGAGAGGAAAAAGATTTGTAAAGGAGGTAAAAGCAGCTTTACCAGTAGGTAAAGTGCTGGTGTTGTCTCTGCAAGGCTGGTAGGAGGTAGGCTAGGTGTGAAGGTGCAACTCAAGAATGAGCACAAATGCCAGAGAAAAAGATTGACAGCTCTCTTTAGTGAACTTAGAATGACCTAGCTCTGTGGAAGAAAATTTAAAATATGCAGTAAATGGTTCTGAATGTTAAAAAAACAGCTCAAAAATGAGAGGCCGGCTATCAAAAACACCATAGATCATCTCTGATCATCAGACACTCATTTAAAAAGGATGAAAGGACAACTTTTCTTATGTCCATTCTCTGGGTAAGGCTCCGCACTCTCCCAGATCTTGGGCATTTCCTTCTTAACCCTTTCTCTACTTGTAGTTATTTAATAATGATGACTAAGGGATGCCTGGGTGGCTCAGTTGGTTAAGCAGTTGCCTTCGGCTTAGGTCATGATCCTGACGTCCTGGGATCAAGTCCCGCATTGGGCTCCTTGCTCAGCAGGGAGCCTGTTTTCTCCTCTCTCTCTGCCTGCCTCTCTGCCTGCTTGTGTATACTCTCTCTGTCTGACAAATAAATTTTTAAAAAAGATTCTTAATAATGATGACTAATTTTCCCCCAGAATAAAGTAAATTCTGTTAGGTTAAGGATCATGCCTCCTTTCATTGCTATTAGCCTGAATGGCAATTTCATTAATTAAGCACTTGCCTTAAAAGTATCCCATGTTTTAAAAATAATATCAATTCTCAGTTATCTGCCTTATGAAGAAGCATCCCTTACAGAACCAACAAAAGCCCATAATACATACCTATTCCAATAGCTATTTTTATCTGAGATAAATGCCAGAAAGTTCCCTCTTCTCCCTTTGAAATCAAATTTTCCCTAACTCAGAGGCAACCACTCTGATTTCTTTATCATAGCTCAGTTTTGTCTGACATTGGACTTCACATCATTAAAATCATGTAATACGAACTCAGGGTCCTCATATCCTTTGAGAACTGCTAGAGTAGATGTATGATTATCTTTACAAGACATTGCTAAAGGGTAACCAATATTGGTGTATATTTTTCATTGCCACTTAAAATTTATCACGGTTATCAAGTTTTTCACATTCTTGCCAGAATTTGTTATTGCCAGTGTTTTTTTTTTTTAATTTTACCTTATCTAGTGAGTATAGAATGACATTGCATTGTGTTTTTAATTAGTATTTCTCTAATGACTAATGATGTGAAACACATTTTTATGAGCTTCGTGGCTATTTGTATAGCTTCATTTATAAAACGTTCATTGACTTTTTTTGCCTATTTCTAAAATTGGGTTGTGTTTTTTATTATTGAGATTTTAAATATCTATGAGATTTTTAAGCATGAGATTTTAAGAACATGTTTTAGATATAATCTTTTATAGATTGTGTATTGAAAACATTTTCTTCCAACCTGTGATTCACCTATTAATGCTGACATTTAATAAGCAGAAAATTTTAATTCTGATACAACAAATGTGTCATTTTTCTTATGATTGTGCTTTTCATTTTCTGAGTGCAAAAACTTTGCCTTTCTGAAGGTTATAAAGATGATTTCCTGTGTTGTCTTCTAGAAACCATATGGTTTTAACTTTTACGTTGAGATCTATGTCCCATTTAACATTAACATCTATATACGAAGTGAGGTAGGGATTGAGGTTCTTCTGCACCAGGAAATTGAAACATTCATTTGACTCACTTTCTTGTGATACTCACTTTATCACAGAGGTCTGAAACCAACCTGCAATATCTCTAAGGTATACGTATAGTTCAGAATTGATGGGGTGTTCTATTTTTATTCCCTTGGACTTAAAAGATCATCTTCAACTATATTTTTCATTTACACCAGGGCCTGCTTCTCTCAAAAAGTCCCATACCCAAGACATTTCTGAGTGGGATAGACTTTGAAACTTTGTATCCTTCCTTAATTTTTCAGAGAAGAAAACTGAGGTAAGATTAATGACTACTCTTGAATCTGAAGGAATGATACATTATCACTGCTTCCCGAATGACTTCTGCCACCATCACTATAATGACACTTAACATCAATCCTAGAAGTTATCTCTACTATCATGGACCCTGGACTCTGTGAATGACAGCAGTACTTTAAATATTAATAGTTTTTATTTCAGGTCGATACCATTATTACTTTCATAGCCTATTTTAGTTCAAATGAGGTCTAATGTTATTAGGTCATTAGCCATGTGGAGACACTACATAAACCACTTTTAGATATTAAAAGCTTTTCTCCCCCAGTGATCACTCAGTTTAGGCCCTTTGTTTCCTACAGAAAGTCTTTCTAATCTCTTCTTGGGACTAATTAAAAATGACGCCCAACTTGAAAGTTTGCCTCACAAACTTATTTATAGTCTATTATAAATTAGAAGCTTCTCCCCATCTGTATTTGTTTCCTAGGTTGTCATAGCAAATTACCAGAGATCTGCGGACTTCAAACAACAGAAATGTATTCTCCCACAGTTCTGGAGATCAAAGTCCAAATCAAAGTGTCAAGGAGGGTCACTCTGAAGGCTCTGTGAGGGGATACTTCCTTGGCTCTTCCTGCTTCTGTTGGTTCTCTGTAGACACATCTTCTCATGGTCTTTTTCTCTGTGTATTTCTCTTTTTAGGAATCTTGGATTTAGGACCCACCCAATGAATCCAACAAGGTCTCATCACAAGTTCACTTACTTGTATCTGTAAAGACCCTTGTTCCTAATGAGGCCACATTCACCGATATCAGAGATTAGAATTTGAGTATATCTTTTGGGGACCACAATTCAACCCAGGACACCACAGATGAACCAAATATATGTGTGCATAGGACTAACAACTACAAACATCTTTGCATCAAGTCACTTGATAACTGAGGAATGAGTTGTAATTAACTGATTCTTTGACTGGAATGGAAGATCAAGGATGATTAAAGAGAAAAAAAAAAATGGAAACATTTCCTCCTTAAGCAAAATTTACTTTTCCAGTATCTTCTGGGGCATATGCACACACTCAAATAATAAAAAATTTCAAGGACAATGAGATTACTTTGAATACAATTAAAATATACTTTCAGTAATGAATAACACATACCCTTTCTTCCAATAGATAGGTTAATTAGGAAATGAAGTCTTAAACAAACATGTTAGTCTCGGGTTTTAAAAGATTTGCTGGTTCAGCCCCCCCCAAAAAAGGAAACAAACTCTTCCACCAAACGGAATACTTTCAATGAAGCTTAAATATTATTTTTTTTACTTATGTAATAAATGTTAATAAAATTGTTTATTTTTCATGTATTATGATGGATTGTGGTGTCTTATGTTCTAAGAAGTCTCAATTTAAATAACAGTTGACTATTATTCAGCAACCAATTATATATTAAGTTTTGAGGTATTTGTACTTGAACTAGAGAACCATATTCAGGATTAGTCTTATTGAATTATCTTACGTTCTTTTAAAATTAGATGTAAAAGACATCTCTTATTCAAGCTCCTTGGTTGATAATCTTAAATAGTTGATAATCTTAAATGAGGCAAAACCCAGGTAGTTTCTTCTATCACAGTCTTGACATGTACAATAGGTCTTATGATCTTATTGAAACTTACTTTAAATTTAATTGAAACAAAATTTAGGCCTTTCCACTAGTCAGAGCACATAGGTGACATCTGCATTTTCCACACATTTCATTGATATTCTTGTCTTTCCAGAGCTTTCTATTAAATGAGCAAACAAAACCCGTTCCACTGATATGCAACGAATGCCTTTGGTTCCAGCTTTGATAATCTCAGTATTCATCCCTCACCACCTCAACTCCAGCTTCAGCTCATAAATTTCTCCTCTGCTTAGAGAGTACAGCACATATTTTTAGCCTTTCCGGATCCCAGTGATTATTTTTGGACCAATTCGCCTTCAGCTTTTCTGTAAAGCTTTTCTATCTTGACCCCTGCTCTCATTAATGAGTTCCCTTTCTCCTCAACGTTTACAGTGTTCACGGATGTTCTCTGACCGAAACATACAAGATAAGCACAGTGACCATCAGCTATATTCAAGGAAGTCTGTAGTACAAATATAAATACAGTGTTTTCAGAATTTTACTTTTATCCCCTCAGTGAGAGGCTAGAAACATATCTTAAATTTCTGTGCTTCCACATTGAACAACACTGAATAAAAATTGCTCAATAAATACTGGCCATTTAATCCAACAGGAATAAGTGGTTGTTCGAACATGCTCAACTGCAAATTAAAATATATATTTCAAAATCAAGAACAAGTGGAGTGGGATGAGGATACTTTAAACACAATTAACTGCTGCTTCTGATCACTGTTGCTTTGAAAGTTGGGCAGAAATTCCAACTAATAATCGCTATTGACTATTAAGCCCAGATGGTTTGACTCTCTCTTGACCCAGAAATAGAATTTCTCCAAATAAAGTAGAGATGTTGGGCAAAGTATGGCAAAGATTATAATAAAAGGAGCTCAGATTTTATGAAAAGAAGACTGAACCAAGAGCTGTACTAGGTCCTAGATCTTCCTTTATCAGGGAAGTTTGGAAATCCAAGAAGCAAGTTGCTTGTTTCATTAATTCCTACATCCTTAGACTCATAACAGTGGGCAGCACAGACTCTTCTCTGACTCAGGAAGGTGAAGATGGAGGAAGATTTTAGCAGGGGTAGAATATCATGATTTGTCTATATGCCTCTTCCACTGCAATTTTTAAAATAAATTAATTTATTCTGTTCTAGTTTAATCTAGTCTGTTCTAGTTGCTGGATATGCAGAAATTAATAAATAGAAACTTGCCATTACAGTGATCCCAGTTTGGTGGGGTCTAATCTAAACTAGTACCATTTCTAGGTAGAGTTACTGCAGTTGCTTCTGTCCTGGTCTCCTGGTTTCCTCTTTTTTATCCCCTCAGGCCATTTTCCATACAGAAAATAGAACGATGCTTTGAGAATTCAATCAGATAGAACCACTTCCCTTCTTTAACTAACCAATGGACTTGCTTGCCACTGCCATTATTTTAGGTCTAAATTCTTTATCACGGCTTAGGAGGTTCACGCAATATGGTCCCTGCAGATTTCTCTGACCTCATTCAGGATCTCTGCACCAGAAACAATAAAAGCAGAGTCACAGAGGATTTTGTACTCCAGAATAAAAAATAAAAAGAGTTGCCTGATGGATTCCAGGATGGCTAGGTATTTGCAAAAGGCTTTTTGTAAAATAAACCATTTGAAGTAAATATGTACATGAAAATACTTAACGAAGAGATGTGAGCAAGCTTAAAGTTTATGGACTATGGATGGCCATAGTCCATAGCATTTGTCACCCCTACAAATTCTCTGAGGAACACAAAGGGTAGGAGGAGGATTCTAGGTTCTCACATGCATATTCATTACACCCTCTAATTTATTACCATGTTTACCACCAAAACTGCAGAGCAAATTATATTTTATATCAGGCCCCAAGGGGATTTTCATCTTCCTGGCTTGACCGAACACCAAAACAAAGCACATTAGAGAGAGGAATTGCAGTTAGTCATTAATATTTAATGTGATGTAGAAGCTGGTGTTCCTCAAAACACAGAGTGCTCACCCTTCCAATGAAAAATTAAATCCATCCTACTCATTCTGCACTTGCAATCAGAAACCCTGCACAGCGCGGTTTTTCTCCCCCAAAGAAACAATGGCTAAACAAACATGGAAAGAAGTTTCTTCATGTGAATTCCTGCTGCTATGATTGTTCCTACATTTTTCCTCCAACAGAAAACATACAGACACACACACACACACACACACACACACACACACACACACCCCAGACCTCTGCCTTATTCCACTTTCTGTTTCTACCTCAGTGAAATTAGATCAGGGTGAATTAAGAAATAGTGATGTCCTAAAACACATCCTCCTTGACAATGATTAAGTCAGAATATTGCAAGTATTTTTTTTTTTTCAGAATAGCAATTGTGTAAGATATCCTAGAAGAAAACCAGTACTCTGTAGTCAAAGTTTGCAAAAATACTGAAAAATACACTCTTAGAATTTTACACTGGAATTTTAAGAGGCTCTAAAAAGTCCTACAGTAGACAATCCTATTTAACATAACATTCTAAAGTCGGCTGAATACACCACTCTTTTTCAAGTTCTACTGATCGACAACTAAAAGACAGACTAGGCAACCAGGCTAAAGAATTTGAGAGGGGCACTATGGGATAATCGTCAAATTTTTCATGCTAAATTCTTTATCATCTGCTTCCAAATGTAAAATACTGAGCTTATAACTAATGTCAGACAGTAACATCATGATGTGTGCAAATATCTAAAATGCAGACTATTCTGTCCTCACATTCAAAATGGTCACCTTGGGGAAAACTGAAAAAGTTTGATATCGCTTTGAAAAGTACACATGTCCGTCGTTAACGGAAAAGATGCCAAATAGATCTATACAAGGATGGATCAATTACACCTTATCTGCCACATTTTAGGGTCATACATAGGGCACTGTAGGGCCTGTTTTGAGGAAAGGGACCAAAAGACCAGAGTTACAGCAGAAGGTCGTTGTTATTCAGATACTCATCATTAATAGATCAGTTAAGCTCCATTTCTTCCTACCTCCCAGTTTACTTATGGAATAATGTTACTTATTTAATAAATATAGCCATCTGAGGAGAACTTTAAAGCTTTAGTTTTCAAAAGCTAGAGTAGGGCAGTGACTGGATGCCATACGGGGTACACACACACAACGCATCGCAGACACTCCTGAATCCCTACAGTACAAATACCAATTGAATATGTGCCTCAAAAATAGGAAAGGCAATAAATGTTCAGTTTTCGAATTTCAAGGGTCTAACTTTTTTTGTAAAATACAAAATGTCCATGTACTTGGATTACTTCACAGACACCACTTCTTCATGGGTGAAATCAATCCATATCAATGGATTACTACAAAGATACTACATATAGGAAGTGTAGACTCTCCAATTTTACAGATGAGCTAACAGGACTGTGAAAGCCCAAGGGCCACATCAACATTTTGTAAAATTGGCCTTTAAAATGCAGCTTGGCGAAGCCTCTGGCAGCTATTGTCTTAGAAAAGAAAGCGCAAATAGTGATCAGTGAGAAGCCAGGTCTGCTATGATTTCTGAGAGAGCCCCTCTGAATTAGTTTTTAGTATTTTTCAGATGAGAAAGATTATATAAGATTTTTATGTGCGACTAAAACAAAGGGCCTACTGCACAGGTATGTTTTTGGACCACTGGTTCCAATTGTTTACAGATAAGGAAAATGAAGCCAGGAGAAATGAAGAGGTTTGCCCAAGGTCATAAAAGTAGCTTACTAGATTGCAAGGTCATTTGGCCATGGCATCTGTCATCCACCTGATCACTGTCTGTCAATGCATATACCTTCATGATTCCATATGGACCTTTATAGCATCTTTCCTACTGGCAGAACAAAACTACAGCTGACAGAGCTCTTGAATTCCAAGTCTATGAGTTTTTCCCACTACTTCCTACCTAAGTCATTGAGAGATTTCTCAGAAGCAGCAAAGAAAGCCCATCAGGGACTAGCAATGCCACACCTTTTTTTTTTTTTTAAACTGCTTCTGGCCTAATGCCTTTATTCTCTAATGACAGTTGCACTTTGAAAATAATTCCCTTCTATTAAAAAAAGAAGAGTCAAAACACACAAGTCAACGTGAGCAGAGATTTTAGAGAGTGGTTCTCTCTTCCTGGAATCCAGAGATAAGGGAGGTGTTCCACATGAAATAAACAATCAGAATGACATCATGCATCTACCAGAGATTTAAAATGCTCCAGAACTCCCACCTCACTCCATCTCAGGAAAGCAGAGAGCTTTGAAGATTAAGATGACATAAACTCAACAGGAAAGAAAGAGTATTGCTCTCAAAAGAACAACAGAACATTTCTCTCTTCTGAATCGTCAGAGTTCTATAAGCTTGACCTTTTTATTCCTGTTGACACCCATTTATTTTTTCCTCCACTCAGGTTAGACATAATGCAGAGAGGGCATATGAAATTTAAAGGCCGTTACCGCTAAACTCCCAATATCCCTTCATTATGGGGCAGGGGAAAGGCACCCACTGAGGAGACACTCCTGCGGGAAATATGGTGGTGAATACGGCAAATGACATAGCTAGCCAGCATTAGTATTTGTTCTGTGTTGACTGAACTCATCTGAGAAACATGAATAATGCAAAGAGATAGAAAAAGAGAAAGTGGGGGGGATTCAGGGATGAGGATTCGATTGTTCATCTTCACCTTATAATTATCTTTCTGACTAATAATTTGGGAACAAGGAGGAAGCAGAAAATAAATGCACCTTATCCTTCACAGAGCCATTATGAGCAGAAATGTGGGTCTAAATTATACCCCCGAAAGCGTACTCTGTGAAATGAAGCCGAAAAATGTGAGTATACAGATAAGGCTTCGCTTTGTAAGATACAAACTTCTGAATTTCCTATCTGCATAAGTATGTAGGATCCTGAAAGTGATCAGAATCTATGTTAACAGTGAATCAAGGGGGGGCCTGGCTGGTGCTCAGTTGGTAGAGCATACAGTTCTTGATGTCAGGGTTGCAAGCTTAAGCCCATGTTGGGTATAGAGATTACTTAAAAATAAAATCTTAAAAAGAAAAAAGAAAGTGGATCAAGACACTGACTACTCATATTGTCAATTCTTCCAAAGTTAGGAATGTACCTTGTTGAAACACTATATTATATACCTAAAACTAATAATACTGTATGTTAACTAACTAGAATTAAAATAAAAACTTTAAAAGGTCGTGTGTGTATATTTATTAAGAGGACATTCCCAGAGACAGTTAGAGGTTACATGGTTCATATACACTAGTCATGTATTTTTGTCCTTCCAGGGTAATGTAGTGTTGCCATTTTTTCACGTGGATGGTGATAACTGAAAACAGAAATATCACACATGGTCCTCCCAAACGCTTTCCATTAGATCCAGGATGTGAAATACCCATTTTTCAGGTAAAATATGGCTAAATATTTGCAATCTCATATGGTTCAATATATAAGTGACATGTGCTTTTTTAAAAAAAAAAGAAATGAACATGTCAGAAAATGACCCCAAACCTCTCAAACTAATACACTTGTACAAAAGTATTATCATAATACGAGACTTAAAAATGTATCCTAACTAATGCAAATCACGTTGGAGGACTTATGTGATCTACATTCAAGTATTTAAATGACCAGTAGTAGTATTAAAACCAAGCAGGCTTCCACTATGAACTTGCAGACATTGCTATAAATTTGTATCATTCGCCCTGCTACTCTGAGATAGAGCTTTATTTCTGAAAAGACATCCAGAACATTAATAGCTCCCAACATTATATGGTGTATTCAGTTGGTGCTAAATGCTATTGTAGACCACTCCTCTTCTAGAAAATTAAACTCACGTGTTCCCACATGTATCAAAAAACACGCGAAAGCATGTTGAATATTATGAGTGATGTTCTAGCCACTATGTATGATCTCAAACTATTTACCCTCAAGATTTCAACTCTTGATTCTCCATCTACTGGTAGCTCATACTGGGACTTCATGAAAATTATGAAAAGGAGTTTCTTTGGGGGCAAGCAAATTACGTAGGCATGTCTTCTTCCAGAGTCCAGATGGACTACAGTCTAGGGCAAGGACTCTTGGGTTGGGGGCCGAATTCATCCCCTTAGAAAAGTGTCACTGTATGAGAGGTACAAGCTGAACAGCTGTGGCACTTTTTGGTGGTCCTGACCAGCTATCTTAAATCCTAGTCTTATGTAAAATTTTCTTCTACATTTTGGAACATAGACTTTTAGCATGGTTTCTGGTGTGACGTTAATCTTCTGTCTTCCAACCTTAACTCCCTAGAGGATGGTATCAGGCATGCTGGACATCTTGAATGAAGATTGTTCACATTTCTAAACGATGTGCTACAGTATCATTCTTGAAATCTCTCCTGGTCTTGTCTGAATATTGCACACAGCAGCCAATCTGCTACTGCTACGTTTTCAACAATTTGGCCAACCACCCAAAGCATGCCAAGTTTCCATATATTCTTGTGGGAAAGTTATGCTATTAGAATAATACACTTGATGATTAGATATTATAAAAAAGAAGTCGTTAGGTCAGCATTTCCCCCCAAGGATATTTTACAAATCACTCAACCAAAGAGAAGCCTGCAAAAGTAACTCCACAGATGGGTGAATATGAATTAATAGGTTAATATCTCTGAAAAAGTTCTGAATAAAAGTCATGTGTTTATCATATGTAACCCAGAATTTCCAAAAAGCATTTGACAGCAGCACTCATTTTCCCTGCCATTTTAAATACCTTGGCTTGAGGCAAATCAAAGAAAAGAAACCTAAGACAGCGTTAAGTTCATTGTCAGCCATCCCAAGAGTAATAAATCAGCACAAGTTATGTAAATCTCTCTCAGCTTAACTTTCTCCATTTTAATTACTGGCAAAACTAATAACCTATCTAATGTTTATGATGTAGATCATGCCCTTAATTCTTTGGTACCGGATAGCTAGCAGTGTTGACAGCAGTACCAATTAATGACCAAGCTGGAAAAGCAAGATCATGACTAAATGTGAACTAGAGCATGATGAACAGGTCCTTCCTTTTAAGAATTATAAGTAATATAGGATATTTTCCTTGAAAATTCTATTTAAGTGTGGTCAACATCGGTTTCCTTGTCTCTGTTTCACCTTTGGCCTATGCTCAGAAGAGAACAAAGTCTCATAAAAGACTTGACTCTGGGAGCGTAGAGATTTAGGATTCTTCTCTGTGTTCCCTACTTCCCTAACCTCCCTGTTCTAGTAGTGTCTCTGTTCCATATTGTTGTTGGCACAAGAGATAATTATGGGTGGTTTGCAGATATATTATGAACATTTCAAATTGCTAAGTGTAAATTTAATGACATACCAGAAAAATTAGAGCTAGCAGAACAAAACCATGATTTTACAGATATTCTAATTCTGGAGACCTTTCTTTCTTTCTTTCTTTCTTTCTTTCTTTCTTTTTTTTTTTTTAAGATGGAAGAAAAAGCCAAATTAAGGGGGAAAATAATAATGATACTAGCAAAACATAGATATTCAAAAAATCATAGAATGCAAATGACTGAATCTTGGAAATACAGTCTTGTCATAACTCACAAAGCAAGCCATCAGTGTATCGATTTTAAAGATAAACCAAATCTTGGGGCGCCTGGGTGGCTCAGTGGGTTAAGCCGCTGCCTTCGGCTCAGGTCATGATCTCAGGGTCCTGGGATCGAGTCCCACGTCGGGCTCTCTGCTCAGCAAGGAGCCTGCTTCCTCCTCTCTCTCTCTGCCTGCCTCTCTGCCTACTTGTGATCTCTCTGTCAAATAAATAAATAAAAAAAATTAAAAAAATAAAAAAATAAATAAAAAAAATATATATATAAAAATAAATAAATAAATAAAAATAAAGATAAACCAAATCTTAAATAAGGAACGTAAAGTACCAGGGGCTTATCAGTGACTGGCTCAGCTGAATTTGAACCCCGGCTTTCAGACTCCAAAGTCTGTGTGTTTAACTTCTCATGCAGCCTCCTAACTCCGCAAGTCTTCTCAACCATACATTTTCTAAAACCTAAAAACCCCCAAATCAGGCACTATCAAGGCATCTCCTCCCCACCCTCTTTCACCATCTCAAGGCCCACCGTGCGCATGGAGTTTCCACTTTGAGACTTCCCCTAACCCTACTGGATTTCAACCATTCTATCTACATGTACAATCATCCACATTTAGCCCCAGAGTTTGCAAGGGGCTTAGAGTCAGATTTAAAGAGAATGAGCTCAGTCTCTACTTGCATGGATTTGACAATCTTGTGAAGGAAACAGACAAGTGGGTTTTTTGTTTGTTTTCCTTTGTTGACAATTGGTTTTTAAATCCCGCAAACATCTGATGGCAAATGGAAATATCAACTACAACGTAGAGTTACATGGTTTTAAGAGAAAAGAGATGGGGAGGCGGAGAGTCATGAAAGAATTCACTGAAGAAGCCATGCTTAAGTTGAAACTGAATGAAGAGAAGCAGTTAATTACATGAACTGGCAAAAGGAGAAGAGTATTCAACCAGAGGAAAAGCATATGCGAAGAACCTATAATTAGCAGCAGCAAAGGAGATTGAACAAAAGAAATAAGACCTCTGTTGCTGAAGTGCAGAGAGGGACTTAGAACAGACTTTAGGAGGCGAGCAGAGAGGAGGTAAGGGAAGCTTATGTGGAGGCTCTTTTGTTTTGCATCATCATTTTCTACCTCATACACCTAAACCTTATTTCTAATGATCTGCTTCCTAACGAGATAAATTTAAATACTTATCTCCTCCATGGAGACTACCACAATGCTAGGCACCAATAGCACTAAAGGAGTTGATATTAAAAATTCATTGCAATGGGGGGCACCTGGGTGGCTCAGTGGTTTAAGCCTCTGCCTTCAGCTCAGGTCATGATCCCATGGTCCTGGAATCAAGCCCCGCATCAGGCTCTCTGCTCAGTAGGGAGCCTGCTTCCCACCCCCCTCTGCCTACTTGGGATCTCTGTCAAATAAATGAATAAAATCTTTAAAAAAATATTTCACTCAGCATAATCTCTTCCAGTCCCGTCCATAATAGTAATAATTGCAACGGGTGCCTGGGTAGCTCAGTCAGTTAGGCCTCCACCTTCAAGTCAGGTCACGATCTCAGGGTCCTGGGATCAAGGCCTGTATTGGGTTCCCTGCTCAGAGGGGAGTCTGCTTTTCCCTCTTCCTCTCCCTCTCTCTCTCTTCCCCTCTGTATGCTCTCTCTTGCTGTCAAATAAATAAAATCTTTAAAAATTTTAAAAATCAATTGTAACACTGCTGCTGGATATAAATGGTTTGAGTCTAAATCAAAGAGTCTGTGTTAAAATTTTGGACAGCATTATCACCAGGCAGTTTTCCAGGAAACATGGCCTTGGCGTTAAAACAAGAAGAGAGCCTGACAGTTATGACATCCACTAGCCGTGAGTGGATATTCATTTTATGAGGATGGTGATGTCACCACAGCAGAGCATTTCTCCAGGTCACTGAATCATGTTTGGAAAAGAGGCATCTTGGCTTCGCCTTGTTCACTGTTTCCACTTTCATTAAAGTTATAATAGAAAGATCGGTCAAATCCAGACCATAACCCATCTCATCAGTTCCATCCTCTGGCAGGAGTCGGAAAATATACATAGCAACTTTCTATACCTCCTTTTCTACAAATACGCAAGCATTTCTAGTCAGCCTTGATTTTAAGTGCACTACCCAAAGTAATAGAAAGTGTGGATCTTTATATGATTTGCCCAGGAACACTAGAAGTCTAGAATCTGAGCACCTTGCCTAATATTGTTTTCTCAAAATATTATCCAGATAGCTCTAGTCACAAACTCCTTGTAACAGGCTAATTCTGCAGTGATCCCAATTATGCTTATATGTGAACTATAAAAAAGAAAAAAAAATGATTTTAAGACCTATTAGTGATTTCATAGATAAAAAGCATACTTGAGTTACAGTATATAGCTACAGTCATGGTTAGTATCATTTAAATTCTATCTCTGTATTCTACTTTGAATGCTTGAGTCTATAAAGTTACTGACTAAACATATTTTTAACATCACTGGAAAAAATGGTATAGCTCTAGTGATTCTTGAATACAGTTCTATGAGCATAACTTTATTTTCATGACAACTGATTATTATATAATTCTTGTGTTCAGGTCCATATTCAATCTGAGTTCCTGAAGGGAAGGCACTATAATTAAATTAAAAAAAATAAAATCTTATAGAAAATGCTTTTCATTGAAAACCCCGACAAATATACAGTAATGGATAGCACCCATGGTCTAAGTAAAATCCACAACACATACACACACACACACACATAATCTGCATTCCTGAAGGAAAGACATTATAATTAATTTTTTTAAAAAAATCTTATAGAAAATACTTTTCATTGAAAACTCAAACAAATATACATTAATTGATAGCACCTCGGTCTAAGTAAAATCCATAATAAACACACACACACACACACACACACACACACACACAGAGTTCTTCATATGTTTTGTATTACCAGTTTCTATAAAACACAAGGAAACATAGTTTACATTAAAGCTGAGCTTTTATTTAAATGATGAACATATGGACAAAGAAGGAACCTGCAGTGCGGATGCCAATGTGGAGGGTTCAGGAAGCAGGCCATTCCCTGCAAGCTCAGCCTCTTATAACTCCTTCGTGACTGGTCTCTCACACATTTTAAATTTGCTCGCTCACAAATTACATCTCTTTTCTAAGGAACAGTAGCATTTTCTCAAGTTTTGTTGCTTTGTATATGGCCAAACAAACATTTTTCTTGATTTATGGAGGTTAAAAGAAGAAAGAAAAGAAAAAGACAATGAACTAAATGCCAAGCCTATAAATAACTTCAGTACAAATTGATTTTAATGGAGAATTCCAGGACCTAAAAGTCACTGAAAGTCTCCTCTTTCCTCTCCTTTCCTCCCCACCCCCTGTTCTTTCTCCAAGGTACCAGACATTAAGTCCCTGCCCATCTATGGTCAGGATTGGTATTGCAGAATCTTTCAGAATCCCTACAGGGAAAGCCGTCTATTTAATCTTCTTGGAGATAAGTATGTGTTATACCAATTTCCTGTTGGCACTGTATCAAATTACTACAAACTTCAGAACTTAAAACAACACAAATGTATCCTCTTGCAATTCTGGAGGTCAGAAGTCTGAAATCAGTTTCACCAAGCTAAGGCCAAGGTGCAGTAGGCCATACTCTCATGGAGGACTCTAGGGAAGAATCCATTTCCTTGCTTTTTCCAGCTTCTAGAACTGTAGTCCTATGACTTCCTGGCTCATGGCCCCTTCTTCTGCCTTCACAAGTAGCAGTGTAAGGTTTTTCTTCTGACTCTGCTCCTATCACATGGCCTTCTCTTCTACAGTGTAACCTGCCATCTCGAGATCACAGCTACAAAATCTCTTTTGACATTTAAGGTAACATGTATGAGGATTAGGACCCGGCTGTCCTTGGGGGAGGTTATTCATCCTGCCCCAGGCAGGGACATGGATGCTCTCCTTCTTCCTGTCCTATTTCCCATCCACCATGATTCAACCTCTCTGCATATTAGCCCACTGATAATAAAAGGGAAAAGAAGGGATCTCTTTGCTTCTCTAACTATCCCCATGCCATTTCTCCTTTCCCTGAGCCCCTAGTGGGCTTTTTCTTCCTCTCACTGCCTCAGAGGGGCCAGCATTAAATGGGCCACCTTCTTGCCTGAGTCTTACCGTGTCCACAACAGGTGTGGACACTTTCCTCCATTCATCCAATCATAGTCTCAATCCTGGGGCATCTTCAAGTACAGCAATCTTATTTTTTATTTATTTATTTGTTTTTTTAAGCAGAACCAGAGAGTATGGTAGAAACTTTAGGGTCAGGTTGCCCATATCTTTAACTTCTGTTAGGTTTCTCTTCAAAATATTTATCGAGTTCTTGAAAACAAAATATCTGTTCTACGAGGTTCCGACCGACAACCCCATTTCATACATCTTACAGAAATCTCAAGTCAAATGTCACTTGAATCTTTATACAGCTAACCCTTGACTCTGCCTTCCGTTTTCTTACTCTGAATACTCCAGATTGAATCCATTTGCCTTCCTAGGAATCAACACCATAGGCTGTTTGTCTTACAGCGTGAATTAAACCAAGGAGGTACTTTGTCATGACAGGAATCTCGGTCTTTGTTCCCATCCAAATCATGCTTCCACCTATTTGAAGATAAGCTCCTGAGAATTTGAAGGTACCTCTCAGTTTATTTGAGCCAACACGGATTCGAACTGGGCAGAGCCAAACCAAAAGTGGCTAGAGTGGGCACAGACCACAGGGAAGGGAAAGGCTTTCCAAGACTAGTCGCAGAAGCAAAGCAAGGAACTTACTAGACTAGTTATTGGTTAAGCAACTGCCTTATCTGGGAAAGCTTAGTTATCTGTTTGTGACATGTTGTTCTTAAGTTTATTTTTCTTGGTAGAAGTGCATCGATAAGAACGGACTCTGGCTGAGGTTTTAGTTGGCTTCCATAGGTTACCAAGGCATGAAAGCCACCTCAGGCTGACGGTGTCCTTTTTCAAATTACTTTAATACATTCGAAAACATTTCAGATTCATAAACATTGGGAGTAAAGCAAAAGAGGAAAGTAAACTGATTTTTTTCCCTTTATTTTCCCCCCTCTTTTGGTGTTTTTTTTTTTTTTTTTTCCTTTTGGTGTTTCTTTAGGAATAATTTTTCAGTGTCATAGCTCATGGCTTTTCACTCTCCACCCTCACAAAAAAAGATATTTTACGTTGGCTGTATAAATGCTATCTATTACCGCATGAATCGTCTGGCTTGTGATTGACACGAGTTTCAATTAACAGGTTGTGATCACTCCAATGTTAGCCTGAGGACTGGAAAAACACACAGAGGAAATATGTATAAAGGGATCTTATTCAAAATCCCATAAGGAGTTGTATAAAGTGATGGATGCATATCCGCCCTGATAACCAGGGTTCCATTCCCATAAATGCCTTTTTAGAATGTGATCGGGCAGTTCAAGGGATGGAATTTGAGCTAAATGCCCTAAAATTCCCCTGGATTGCATGAGAAGTTCATCACTCTTCAGATTAGTCCTATGTGTTTTTTCTTTGCCTGCCACATAGTACAGCCTCAACAATTTAGCTATTATTCACTAGAATGAAATAGAAGAATTGTAAAGCAAAACCAAAAAGGGAAAAAAGCTGAATTAGGTGAACCACATATTTAAAAAAAATAAATAAAAAGTACAAAAGACAGGAGAATACACTTGAGACTATGATTGATCGTCAAGAGCAATAAGAAAATTCAGATGAAATAAAGCTTTATGACAGAAGCCAGTTACCAGAGGGAGAAGAGTCTAGAATAAAATTTATTGCTTGTTTTCACTTCAAATTGTTCAAAACAATAAATTAGGCTCTGTTTTAAAGAAATCCTCTGAATAATATGGCAAAATAAAGCTTGTTTCCTTTACCTTAGTTTCTCCCACCTAGATAGGAGAAGAAATTATTACCTGGTGAATCAAAATCCCCAAATAAAAAGTCACTAAGAGCTCAAATTCAAGCCCTGGACATGGCTGGTATTTAAGGTAGATATATAATGAACTTGGCCCCCTCAAAAATTTTTCAGTATTTTTTTTCAGTATTATTTAAGTATAGAAGGACATGGTGTGTGTGTGTGTGTGTGTGTGTGTGTGTGTGCGCGCACGCGTATGTGTGTGTGATATTTGTGTTCTACTAGCATATTGCTTTTCTGCTCTGAAGAACAGATAAATGTGAACTAGCGTGTTATAAGCCTTTTATATAATCACGTTCAGAACAGCAGGGCCTGAGCTTTGAGTTTTCATCACATGCTCGGGTCCCTACATTCAATTTCTGGAGTATAACTAAGAGAAAACCTGCTACCCCAAAATTGCATTACCTTAGATTCTCAAGAGCCAGTGTTCTCACTGGAGCTAATTTCAAACACAGCAAAGCAGGATTTAACACACGAGATAGCCTGATGGGACATCTGGTGAAGGATGATGTCTTTAGTTGATAAAAAAATTAAGCTCAGGAATCAGGCAGAATTTGATTTAAGTTCTATCACTTGCTCATCAGTAACATAGGGAACTACTTAATTTTTCTGGCTATTTTTTTTTCATTTTAAAATGGTTATAAAAAATACTGAGTTTGAGGTAGGCTTTACTGACATAATGCATGAATATTAAATGCTTAGGATAATAATGTCTCGTATAAAATAAACACTCAATAGAGCTATTTTTTTTTTTCCAGTGGTTAGCATTTGTGCTTTCGAAATAGCCGTTAGAAATGTTTGGCTGTTAATCTGTTTGGTAAGTTATATGAAAGGGGGTGTGAACGCACACGCACATACACACGCACACACTCTCGTGTCCACGTATACCCTAATTAAGACTACCACATCCATGTACTTATTCCTGCTAGTCCACCCCACCAGCTATGTTTGGTGGCTAACTAATTGTAATTCTAGACAAAAGACTATATAGAAACACAACTTGTTTTGACAAAAGGGGATAATATTTTAACCTAAAGCAATTGCAATATTGATTTGGTATTTGTGCTCTAGTACTGTAAATTGAAATAAACTTAATAATCCAACCAAAAATGCATGTTTTAAAATAAAATATAACTTCTACATAACACCTCTTAGCTTACAAGTCACCTTAATGCATGTTATTTAATTACCTCTTTAAAATAACCACTTAAAGTGAATATGAATGTTATGATCTGAATACTGTCCCTCCAAAATTCAGATGTTGAAGTCCTAACCCCCAATACCTCAGCACATCACTGTATTTAGAGATAAGTTCTTTTGTTTTTTGTTTTTTTAGAAGATTTTATTTATTTGACACAGAGAGACACAGTGAGAGAGGGAACACAAGCAGGGGGAGTGGGAGAAGGAGAAGCAGGCCTTCCGCTGAGCAGGGAGCCTGATGCAGGGCTCAATCCCAGGACCCGGGGATCATGACCTGAGCCAAAGGCCAAAGCATAACCAACTGAGCCACCCATGTGCCCCTAAGATAATGTCTTTAAAGAGGTGTTTAAGTTAAAATTAAGTCATTGTTCTTTGTTACGGCAGCCTAGAACACCAATTCAATGGATTATGACCATTTTAAGGGTGAGGCAAATAGAGATTGAGAAACTTGTAATGTGTTTTTTTTTCTTAATAATTTTCCAGAGCCAGAGTCAGAATTTGAATCAGTGTTTCTAAGGAAAGTTTGTGTTCCTTTCACCTCACTTTATGTAATCACAGATATAGGGGTGGTGGATTCATGGGATCGGTGCTTCAGCTCAGCTCATAGTCAACCCACCAAGTTGTGGTCATAGAATCGTGATTCTGCATGTCTCCGTTCCTATATCACACCCCTTGTCTTTATCACATAGGTCATATTGGGGTATTTAAACTTGGATATAAATCCCTACTTTTAAGGATATGTTTAAAAAATACCCAGGACCTTCAGCTAAGACCTGATAAATTACAGTCTTAAACAAGGCAGATGACTGTGTAGAGTAAGTTGAACTGCTTAAGAAAGTTCTCAGTTAACACAGCAGCCAAGCAACATTTCGGAACTCTGGTTCCATGTCATGGAAGCTGAGTTTTGAACCAGACAGACATAAACTTAAATCTTCACTCTGCATTATACTTTACTTAACAATTCTGAGTTTTAGACTCAACACCTGTAAATTGCACTGTAGCTGCTGCAGACAACTGTATATGTCCATTTATGCTTATATCTGTGTGTATATATTGTACATATAGAACTTTTCTTCAGGCTGTTTTCTTTTAAACACTGGGTATAGGCTCTCTGGAAATCGGACTGAGGCATCTACTCTCAGCAACCTGACTCACATTTGATCCCTGAACCTTGGCAATTCTAGCTGTAAGCGCATCCAAAGGCCTCCCTGCCATATGGATTCCCAGTTACTGAGGCCATCAGGTTCCCATTTGGCTTAATGATTCATGATCCCTCCTTCAAAAGGTTATCGGCTTAGGAAGAAAATTATCCCAGTAGGGCATTCAGATTCTTATGTGAACCAGATTTCTGGACCAATGGCAATTCCTTCCCCTTAGTTTGCAGCCACAATGTGCCAAGTCATTTTACAAAGTGCTTGGGAAATTACTTTCGATGTGATGAGCCAAACTCTCATATTGAATTAGCATTTCAACTATTTCTGGTAGAAATTTCTCAGGGTACTCAGATCCCAGGCCTTAAATCATAGCCGATATCTAAGTACCAATCATGGCAAGTTTCTTCTTCTTTGTCTCAGACAGCTGAAAGCCAGAATCAGCTTGAGAATCCTACCCTCCAATAAATTGCCAACTGAACAGAATGAGAGTCACCCATTATTCTTTCTGTCACTCTATCCTGAACAATCAAAGTCCAATCTGTTTGCCTTTCAGCTCTTTCTAAAACCCTCTTCTCCCTCAGCCCTGCTTTGAGGCATCCTGATCATTCCCATAAGAGTTGAATAGAACACCTGTTTGGACAAAAATCCCATGAAATGCCCAGACATCCAGCATCCCCTCCTAACAAATTCTCACCGAGGGACAAGAGATCAATGAGCAGAATAACAGAGTCCTTATCAACCAAAGTGAATTAGGTAATGCTGTTTTCTCTAAACTGAATGTGCCCAAAACTCTAAATAACACTCTGAGAGTGATTTTTTCAGCTGGGGCTCTGAACACTTTATGTTACGATGAATCATTATCTAATGTTGGTCTGCCAACCATCACGAATGGCTGTGCCAGTAAAACATATGGAAAAATCCTCTCTACCTAAGGGCAGAGATAGTTCATCCAACATTCCTTGTGCAGGCCAAAGAAGGAGAAGGAGGAAGGGACTCTTAGAGACTATTTTACATTGGCTGCTGGATCATAAAGTTCCATAGCACTTGCAGGCTTTGGAAGCTGTCCTCTGTCTATCTTCTGTTACTGGATGCATTTTCTTTTTTTCCGCATGCTAAACATCTATTGTAAGAAACCATATGTACGCAAACCTGTTAAGCCTGCCTTTTCACTTCAAATAGCACAGAAAGTTGACTACTTTTTAAAGGATGCCTTCTTATTCTCTATTCCCACATGCCTTTTTCCTCCAAAGATGTCATTTAAATGTAAAACATCCCTTCCTATAGAACTTGAGGTCATTTTTGTTTAAGAAATACAAGTTGAGCACCAATCACATGCTAAGCAAAAACCTAAGTGCTGAATAAAACAGGATGAAGCCTTTCCTTATAGAATTTGCATTATGATGAGCAGAAGATGCACAGGAAAAAAATTTCTATAATGTAGCAGTTTTAGAGTATGATAGAGTGTTACAGAAGTCTAGCAGAAGAATATTAAGCCCAACCCGGTGGTGGGAGAGGGTGGTTATGGGAAAATGTCAGAAGAAGTTACATGTGAGATCAAAGTTAATTTGGTAAAGATTAAAAAACAATAGGGTGGAGATAAGGGATGGATTGCATGAGCTGGAGGTAATGGGGTGGGTGCTGGATTCATGCTGGACCTAGAAACACAGTAGTCTTCGAGCTCCTCATCCAAGAACAGAGTAGCAGATGACGAGGTTGAAGAGGGACAAGCTGAGCCACGGAAGGGCAGAGTACTGGTGTAAAAAAAGATTTCTCCCTCAAAATGATGAGCACTCAGATAAAAGTTCAAAGCAGGAGAGTGACATAACCCTATTTGTGGTGTGGATGGACGCTGCAAATAATGTGGGGGATGGATTTCCACAGAAAGAAGGACTAGATGCGAGGCCACTAATTAGGAAAGCTCTACAGATAGTTGAGAAAACTCCCGGGGACTTCGCTCCCCAACAGACAGGTAAATCTGTAGAAATGTTTTACATTTTTCAACAAATCATTTGTTTTTTTTTTTCCCCCAAAACATTAGTCATTCCTGAATACAAGTTACTAAGATGGGAAAGTATCTCTATAAATTACATGCATTTAGACAGACAAGGCATAGTTATTTAAATTCACATTTTAAAAACCTCAAACCTCTCCGGTATAATTTCTAAGTAAGGTTGTCCAGATAACTCTACATTATTTAAATTATAAGAAATAGGGATAAATTTTATTTGGGCAATTCGCCCACTGCTTCGCCTGCTCTGTTAGCTTCTGTTAGGTAAGAAGAATGTCAGCTCTACTACTCATTTCCTTAAATGTTTGTGTTTGCTCTCGGCCCTAATGAAACTTTCTTTGCTAAGAAAGAGGAGTATTCCCCTGCTGGCTAAAAATAAATAAAATTAAAAATAAAACCTATTTCTGCTGAAATATACATATGGTTTCTCAAAAGGTTCTCAGCCTCTTTGATATATTTAATTTATCTTACCTGCCACCATCATCTTCTTTCAAGCCTTGAAATCTGGGCAGGGATCTTGTCATATTAACAATCACTCTTGGGAATAGTTGCTGATAAAATGTCTAAAGCAATTTATTACATTTGATTCAGCAGCTGTGCTATTTTGGAAACTCCCTCTTAGACCTACAGGAAGACAGATTTAGGCACAAAATAAAACTTTCCAAAGTCTTCACGTATTGGGAATCTGATTTCATTTATATTTGGAGGCCAGATTCCAATGTCTACAGACACAGAGAAACTGGTTTTGATTCTTTTGAAAACGTGGTGAGTTGAGAGGTAGGTCTTATATGTTCAAAATAAAATCTATGTTATTTGATACATGGAAACCCACCTTGCATCTCAACTATGAAATACGAGCCTTCAAGTAAGTTGGAAGAAGACAATTCAACCGAAAGGAAAGAAAACACACTATCCCCCTGTTTTCCCAATAACCCATATTCCCAAGTGGGGATGATTTCTGGCATTAAAGATTACTAAAACTAAAGCCTCTTCAAAGAGATTTTTCTAAATTAATGAAGCATAGGCATAAATATTCATGAGGAAAAATGCACCAAGACCCTATCAGAACTCTGCTGAACTCCTCCTATACAGTCCAGCCCTTTGAAAGACCTTGCTGGACAAGACAGCGAGCCTTGCAACACATTGATGTATTTAATTCCTGCCACATTGATTTCCAGAAAAAACTGAGATAGAAACCGACAAGAGTTTGTACACCTGCTTGGGACGGGTTTGGAAGTGTTGTATTTGGTTTATACTGGGGGAGAGGTAGCCAATAACAGTGAATGAAAAGAAGAATAATCGTTATTGAGCTCTTGCTGCAAATGTATTATACCTACCACAAACATCTGAAGCAACTATTATTTCAGTACCATTTTGCCCTTTGACGTAGGAAAAAATTGAAGGTTGGTGAGATTTCATAACATGTTTCAGCTCATATACTGGTTCATACATTTTGAATCAGTCTTCCTAATTCAGCAGGCTACTCCAGAAACAGGGATAGTTGATGTATCCTATTTGATGGGTAATTTTGAAAAGTAGACCTTTAAATATTACTCAGACTATGAACTATTAAACATTATTTTTTTAATCACAATGAGGAGAGAAAAACATATTCCTACTCATTCCTGAGCCTAACCTGGTCTCTGATACCCACTGTACCACTGACAACCAACTCTAGGGTAAATCTGGGCTGGTCTAATGTTTGGGCATTGGATAGGTAGCCAAAAGGACTGGAGTATAAGATAGGTGTGGTTTGTGTGAAAGAGGGCAGCTAAAAAGACATCATGAGTTACATATTTACAACTCTAATATATTCCAGAAAGGATCACAGTACACTGAGAGTAAAATTTTCATTCTTTAAAAAATGTAACTTCACGGTCTACACCTCAAATCAGTGTAATCACTAAACAGATCTAGTTATTTAGTAATAAAACTTATTCTATTTCCTATTTTAAAACCTAGAGGAAAAATACCTTTGCCTTCTTGCATTTACGATTATGCTAACTCATTATCCATTTAGCAGATATTTTCAGAGCTTATTAAGTTCTTTTCCCTGAGCCAACCATATTTGTGTGTGGGCAGGGGATACATACTAGACATCTGAAATGACTAAGTCTACATAGACCACAATATAATCTCTTGGGCTTTGATTCACACTGAGCAATGAATCCCCAATTACATATTTTACCATTTTTTTTCAGCATTTTTAATAGCACAGAAGTATGGTATTTGATAATTAAAATCCTTTGGATCCATATTTTTTAAGATTTTATTTATTTGTCAGAGAGAGAGAGCACAAGCAGGAGGAGCAGTAGACAGAGGGAGAAGCAGACACCCTGCTGAGCAAGGAGCCCCATGTAGGACCCAATCCCTGGGATCATGACCTGAGCCAAATGCAGAGACTTAACCAACTGAGCCACCCAGGCATCCCTTGGATCCATATTTTTTAAAAAGGAAAGCAATTAATTTAATTGTGCATGTTACACACACACACACACACATTTACTAAAATATATTTATATATACATACACATTTAAATGTGGCCCATTCTTTTTAAAAATATTAAATGGTTAAAAAAAATCAAATCATTAACAAATCATTAATATAGAAAATTGAAATCCCTCATATTGGGATGAGGATTAAATCTATAGCAAGGGTTTGAGTTTTCTGTTGCTCACACTATTGGTAGAAAACAAAGATTTTACCTCTTTATAGGGTTACTTCTACTTAGCTGCATTACAACAATGTTGCTGAGAATATCCCTTGTCAGTTTATAACTGAGGACTTGAATTCAGGTATCTCAACACCCATGATCTTTTGCTGAGTAAAGTTCCAGAGGGTAGAAATAGAAAAATATTTTACAAAACTCCTTTTGCAAAACTCAGGCCACAAATATATAGGATGAATGTAAATGTATAAGCAGTAGGAGATATTTATCAGGATTATGGATTAGCATCTAAATTCAGTCAGAACTTCAGTAAAAGTATAGCATATTTCTACCTGATATGCTTTTACTATCATCCAGTATTCAGTAAAACACTTTTTGAACATTGGATAATACTAAACTGAACATATCTTCTATTTGTTTAAAAAACAACTTAAAAATAAACTTGTATGTAAGTACTTAGATCAATGTTTTGCCCATTCTATCAGTCAGATGCCATAGTCAATATCATGGCATTAACCTTTTTTTGCCTACAGTCAAATTTCATAATTCCCCAATTTTTTTACCCCAAGTAGTCAAGGTAGAATGTTAAGAGCATCATCTGGATTCCTTGCTAATGTGATCTTGAAGACTTTCTTGAACCTTCTAGACTTTGGACGGGAATTGCTTTGAACCATCTGTATGGTCCTCCTTAATGAATGGGATTTCTTAGAGCTAACACCTTAACAGCCCTAAGATTTTATTTGATATTTTTAGTCTCATGTTCTCTTCTATTGTTTAACTTCTACCTGAGCAATCTGCAATATGACCAGAGGCACCAGAATAATCACACTATATGATACGATGAGCCTATGTGATACAATCTTAGATCAGATGTGAGGATCTACTGATTCTATGTATATCCAGGAGAGGAAAATAAAGCAGTATTTCTTTAATAGGATTGAAAAAAAATCTTACTTCGCATGTTTAGCATGAATATGATCACGTTCCGGGTTTAATTTCCAATTTATAGTACATTAAGGGGATAGAGGAATGAGTTAATGACACTAAGAAGAAATAATCATAAACTTAGAAGATGGAAGACAACTAATATGATCTCTTTAAAACTCCAATGTCAGGAATAAAGGGGTAAAAAAGACTGTTCTAGATTAATAAAGATAGGACATAACTAAATGCAATGTTAAACATTTACCGGATTCTAGTTCAAATAAACCAACAGTAAAATACTTTGTGGAAATACCTAGAAGGGATTGAATATGGATAGGGTATTACACAATTTTGAGAAATTATTAATTTTTTGTGTAAAATACAATTACTTAAGACAATTACTTTTGAGAGATTCATATAGAAATATTTATAAATAAAATAGTTTAGGGGCTCCTGGGTGGCTCAGTGGGTTAAGCCTCTGCCTTCGGCTCAGGTCATGATCTCAGGCTCCTGGGATCAAGTCCCGTGAGCAAAGAGCCTGCTTCCTCCTCTCTCTCTCTCTGTCTCTGCCTGCCTCTCTGCCTACTTGTGATCGCTCCCTGTCAAATAAATAAATAAACTATTAAAGAAAATAGTTTAATACATATAGTCTACTTTAAATTATTCCAAGACAAGATAGTAAAACAAATATGGTAAAATATCAAAAATTACTAACATAGTGTTGGGGTTAAGTATCAATATCTACTGTTATTCTTTGTATTAGAATATTTTCATAATCAAATAGAAAAAATAAGTTAAACTCTAATGCCAGTTATTGATAGGAAATCAGGAATTGTAATATATGTTCCTATTGCCAATTATATAGGGAAAGGAGGAGATACACATTTGATAAAAGCATCATCTTCAGACTGAACTACGGCAACCAGATATGAAACAGGGTACTTAGGAATGCAGATAAGTACTGTTTGAGGCTCAGATATAAGGTTAAGGCATACACAGCATCCAGAGAATCATTTATTATACTATATTATAGTGTAATAAAGTATACTAATATACTATAAAGTATATATAAAGTATACTATAGGATACTATACTACATTATATCATTACAGCCAATATTCACTGTGTGTTTCATTCATTCATTTATTCATCCAACAAATATCTGAGTGTCATTCTTTACATACATCTGTCATTATATAAATATTAGTAGGACAGTTACTGCCTACACCAGATCGGGAAGGCAGAAAGACAGTTAAACTGATACATCACACTTCTACACAAGTATGATAGTCAAAGTATAAATGAAAACTCTAATGGCAGAGAAGAAGGTGTAACCACTTTTGCCCACATGTCCACAGTGTCCTATGAATCCATCAGCTGAGAAGGAAAGAACATGTCCTAGGCCAAAGAATAATATATAAAAATACCTAGAGGTAAGCAAAGAGATTTTAAGAATATTAAGAAATTCAGGATAGGGTTTAGACAGAATTTCTTTTTCAAGATTTATTTGAGAGAGAGAGAGAATGGGCATGCATAAGCAGAGGAAGTGGGAGAGGGAGAAGCAGAATCCCCACCAAGCAGGGAGGCCAATGTAGGATTAGATCCCAGAACCCTGGGATCAACTGAGCCGCCCAGGTGCCCTGGACAGACCTTTGCGAGAGGATGCTGGATAGGAAATTTGGATCAGACTGTGAAATCTGTCAGATTGAGGAATTCATCTGAAATTAGATATTTCATTTTAATAAAATATTCAAAACTACTGTGGATGTTGTAAAAATATAACAATAAGAAGAGTGGCACTAATTTTATTTGTGTAAAATCTTCTCTTCCTAAAGAAATCCACTCTGCAGAGAAAGCAAATACAAATTCTAAACTCTAAAAATGGACTGAATTCCCAGGAGAATTACAATATAAACACCCACTGCACTCTTTATTTCTTCTTCTTTGCCTGGCCACAGGGGAGTGGATTTACTAAGAATATGTCACTTTGCCAGCCTTGCTTCTCTGCACAAATTGGGGCTTGCTAAAGAAAGAAAGAACGAGCCTGAGATGCCTTGCAGCCTTACAGATTGCCCAAATGTCTGCAAATGGGGCTGATCACTTAACCGAAGTAGATGACATCCACGTCTCAGCTGGGTATAAGTAGCTCTTTAACTAATGACCAGACTATAAATGCTGACCACCCCCCCCAGAAATAATTTTCTTATCTCCAACAGGAATAATAGTCCTATACTTTTGATAATGGTTTAAATACTTGGGGTAGTTAAAATGACCAACAATAAAATAATGGTAAAATAAATTACTATATCCATAAAGGAGCATATTACCTATACTCTAGTGCATATTTGTTAAGTATTATTATTGACATAAAAATTATAAATTATAAAATATGTGCATATAATATAAAACATATATATATGCACAGAAAAAAAACAAAATTAGTAAAATAATTTAAAATATTGGTTAATTCTAGGGGTGCCAGGGTGGCTCGGTCAGTTAAGCATCCAATTCTTTATTTCTAGCTCAGGTCATTATCTCAGAGTTGTAAGATCAAGCCCTCGGTTGGGCTCTTCTCTGGGTGGGGAACCTGACTGACAGTCTCTCTCCCTCTAACTCTTCTCTAACTCTTCCATTCCTCTCTTTAATTTAAATTAATATATATTAATTTTTAAAGAGAGGTAAGCAAAGAGATTATAAGTATATATATATATATATAGAGAGAGAGAGAGAGAGAGAGAGAGAGAGAATCTGAATCCCCAATTTAAGTATCCCCAGTTCTTAAACCATTATCAAAACTATAGGACTGTTATTCCTGTTGGAGATAAGATAATTATTTCCTGGGGGCCATATATAGAGAGAGAGAGAAAGAGAGAGTGAGAGAGAGAGAAAGAAACTATGTATGTTAATTTTAAGTAGTGGAGTTACAGATAATTTAAATATTTTCCTCATACTGATCGATACATTTGTCTAATAGATAAAAAGACACAATCACTCGTCTGAAGCGGATAATGAAGATAGAAGAACAGAGGAAATTGTCAAGGGAAAAAAATGATGAAAGGCCAGAAGAATTCAATTAGAAAGACTAAAATGGGTTACATCTACTGTTTCAGTTTTCTGAATTCTGAACAGTGATCTTGATAGCGTGTTTGTTTAGGGGACCACAAGTCCAAGATACGCTCATATGTTATCTGCAGTTATTCAGGGAGTGAGGTTCTGCTTGGATCTTTGAACCATCTGCCATCCAAGTTTCAGGGATAGTATATGCGAAAGGACATTTCTCTGCAGTTAACTTTCCATTAAGTTCTACTTTTCTTTTTCCATTCTTCCAACAGATTTTTTTTTTTTTAAATTAAGTATTGTGTGTTCAGGCACCTAGTTAAGGTCCAACACTGGTAAGAGTGACAAAGCCATCCTCCCCCTACCAAGGGAACTTCCAGCCTCCTGGACCACTAACAAAAGGCCATCTTCCTCAAGACCAGAAGAACATGTATGTCAATGACCTCATAAGTAGCCTGAGCTGCAGTGAGAACAAAATTTTTCTGTGTTTAGATGTACAGTTCCCCGGACAGCACCCACCATTATCCCTTCACATTTCTTAAGAGGAACAGGAAGAAGAGGCAGATACACTCGCTGCTAAGAAAGACAGACATGTTTATTGCTAAGTATTTCCAATTCCACTTCCTTCCCATGGCCTGGTGTAGGATCATTCAAGAGGATGGACAAAACAATCTCAAGAATAAGTGTCATTACGCAGAATTTCTCAAGATAGAGTGGAAAAGTTAAGTGATTCCTTCAAATACACAACATTGAAATTGGCAATTGTCAGGACTATATGGAAAGCCCTGATAGATTTCTTTTCTTTTTTTAGTTCTTCTTCTTCTGCTTCTTTTTTTTTTTTTTTTTTAAACCAATTGTGGTGTCTTAGGTGTGTCTTGGCACGGTCTGCTGGGAACCAGCCATCTCCTACAGTCAAGGTCTATTGTCTCTAATGCCACTCAGTTAGCTTTAGCTTAAAAAAAAAAAAACTTTTCAGCTCTTTCTCATTTGGAAGCATCCCACCAATAGTCAAAGCAGAACTGGATATGCCAAGAGCCAACTGCCCTGTTGAACTGTGGAGTAAACCCCTTTTATTAAATTTGGGTCAATAGTAGAGGCTCCCTGTTAATGTTTAATTGCACATTAGTACTTCAGAACGGGGAGGGCACCAAGGAATGGAAAACAGCTGCTTAAGGTGAGTCTCCCTTGGATCCGAAGAAATGTACTTAATTACCTGGGAGGCAATTTCGATTACAATGAGTAGGGGAGCAATTAAGAAAAAAAGCAGCAAGCAAAGTGGTGGGGCAAAGGGCAAAAGTCTGGGAAGACTTTAATCTAAGAGAAGCAGATGCAACATTCTACTAAGAGATAAAGAATATGGGAATGAAGGGAAAAAGGCAACCAAGAACACAAAGTGCCTCGGGGAAATGAAAAGTTTTACAATGTAAATTGTTCTCTTTCCATTTCACATTCCCTCCTTTGGCTTCTGAAGATGAAATGACCAGAGGTACCGAAAATAGCCCTATGCCACAAAGTACTGCATTAATTTTGTGATGTCTAAGGGCTTCGCTTTCGGAAAACCTGTTCTAAAAGCAGCACTTATTTTTACAGGTGAAGAGCAGAATTTACAGAGTGGTTTATTTCTTAAAGACTGCATAATTTGTGGCACCAACTCTGATTTTTAAAAAGCGCATGTGGGATCATTAAATACGAGACTTGGGGTCACTAAGGATTTATTTGCTTAAAAACTCAGACTGAAAAAGTATAGAGACTTTGCATACAAATATTTCAAACATTCAACATGTCCTTGGGTTTGAGATTACCCTCACTACAGTTTAAACTTTTAAATGATTACTCTGAAGATAAATGATTTCACGGAGTTACAAACATAACCAACCTAAGGGCTATTCCCCATAACCATTATTCCCAGCTTAAAAGCTAAAAATAGAAATCCCGATTTTCCTAAATTCAAGTTGAAAAATCAGTTACCTGTGTAAAATTCAACATCTCTCTAACCGAGACTCTTAAAAATAGAGAGAAGGTAAGAAAGAACTAGCAGGAAGAATTTTTTTTTTCCTATGTTGACTTTGGTTTCTCTTTCCTCATTATCTCTTCAGTGTGTTCCTTTTCATACATTTCCTTCTATATACACCACTGTCTTACACACACAAACACACGCAGAGTGACAGTCACACTAACACAAACTGGACTCAGACACTACTCCCTATATCCGGGGGCCTGCACCTAGAAGGTTTTCACCAAGACAATGAGAAGAAAGAATTATTATCTGACTGGGTCTCACCTCCTTTGGATTAGTAACTCCCAAGTAACTTGTCACTTGCACTGTGGTTAAATATAGCCTGCATATGGTTCAAAACATCTGTGATTTTACATTCATGCATAAATTACTTTGTACAGTGGAGTTATTGCAGAAAGCACCCTCCCATCACCATGGTTACCAATCCTTCCTGTAGAGCTCTGTATTCACATTTACTGTTAGTACAATCACAGGGTAAGTAAGTGGTAGGAATAAAATTCAGAGATATAATTTCATAAGCCAATGTGACGTGTGGTGGTACTGGTAATTAGCAGGAAGTTAGCAGTTAAAGAGGATTGATTACCTTCGTTTTCCTCAGAAGGGTTTTAACTTTGGGCAAAAGATCAGCATTTTGTATAAACAGTATAGAATAAAATTAAGTTAAAGAAAATAGCTGCATCCCTGGAGAGTGACCACAAGCGCTCAAAGGTCCTTTCACTACACTTAAACCCTGAGGTCTGTGTTGGTAGTTTTCTTGTCGATCTCAAAAACTGCTAAGATGCAAGGTCACCTCCTTTGGAATTGTTTCTTGTTATTCCTGTCTCAAGTCTCCAGCCTACATACCTATCACTGGAGAAATAAGAATAAGACCAATGGATCGGGGATTCAAATGGCAGAGTAAATGCTCTGTAGGGATATGGATACACTATCGAAATAATTAAATAAGATCTATTTCCTCCTAATTATTCTCAGTATGAAACTTAGTTCTCTCCCTAGTCTTGCTGTTTAAAACCAGCTGGGTTTCCTTTCTTCCAGCTGTGAAGTGCAAGGTAAAACCAGTCACCCCACAATGCTCCATCATTTAGAAACACACACACACACACACACACACACACACAAGATTGGTCTCGAGTGACACTCACCTCAAAAGGTAGGGTAAGACCATTGTGCATTGGAAAATATTAATGTTATCTGAGGGGCAAGGTTGACAAGAGGTGGTTCACAACTGAGGAAGCATAGCATTAGGGTAGACAGTTAAAAAAATTCAAATATTTAAAATTGGATCATTGTGAATAGAGGAAGCATTTTCAGTTGGGTCTGTTTTAATAGAAGAGACTAAGTACTTTGTTTTGTAGGTTAAGAGCAACACATTATAATTCAGTAATTGAGAGAAAGGAGAATTGCACGGTATATATGTAGTCCAGCTACCTGAGAGAGATGAATCACTTTCTCCGGAGTGCAAATTTGTTTTGTGTATTGAGTAATTACAGGGAAAAATTCTTGCTCTACTAGATCTCCTTTGATTTTTCCTTCTCAGACTTATAGGGAATATGAAACATAGAAACTTTTCTTCAACTGGAGGTATTGAGGAATGCTGAAACTTATAGTGAACCAAGGAAATTTTTCCACATCTTAAATTTTTTACTTGGATAGGAATCTTAAGTACAGAAAAGGAAATTAACAAGAACTGGGTAAATTATAAGAATAATACAATAAAATAGAAAAGTCACTAAGATGAATCAATAGCTGGCAGAAAGAGAAACCGGAAAAAGACTAAATGAAAGAAAGAGCCGATAAAGAAAAATAAACCAGTGAAGGTGGGTTTTGTTTGAGGGAATCTGTCAGTTTCATTTAACTTGAACCTCAGATCCACAACCTCAAGGGAAGTATCTTGGGCTGTCTGGGCTGCCATAACAACATACTACAGACTAAGCAACTTATAAGCAACAAGTGTACTTCTCACATCTCTGGAGGCTGGACAGTCAAAATCCACACACCAGCATGATCTCATAGTGCTGAAGGGGCTCTCTGGTTCCACATCCCATGCTTTATGGCTGTGTCTTCATGTGACAGAGGGGCTAACAGGGAGCTCCACAGGATCTTGCTTTTGTGAACTCTGAGCCCATTCCAAGACTCGTCTCAAAAGTCCCACTGCTTAATACTGTAAACTTGGGGGTCGGGCATCTCAAAACTTGAAGTTGAACTGTGACATTCCGTGCTTGGGTCCCAAAGTTCATGCCCTTCTCACATGCAGTACACATTCATTTCATCCCAGCAATCTCTGAAAGTCTTAACTCATTCCATCATCAACTCAGAAGTCTCAGTCCCAAGTTTTATCTAAATATCATCTAAATCAGAGATGTGTGAGACTCAAGGTAAGATTCATTCTAAGGCAAATTCCTCTCTAGCTATGAACCTATGAATCAAATAAATTGTATGTGTCCAAAATATAATGGTGGGACAGACACTGAGGACAGATATTCCTGTTCCAAAAGGGAGCCATAGGAAAGGAGAAAGAGGTCTGAAGCAAGTTCAAAATTTTAAAAGTAACTGTGGTAGGGATCCTGCCCCCATGGCTTTGGTCTGCCCCATCCACAGTGCTTTGCTAGACTCCATTGACTTCACAGCTTTCATGGGTTGGAACCGTAGGCTTGAGGGTGTCTTGGGCTACAAAAATATGGTAGCTCTACCAGCCTGGGGTCAAGAGGATGATCCCACTCTAAAGGCTTCACTCATCACTGTCCAAATTAAGCTTTCCATGTTGTGGGCCAGCTGTCACTAAGGAGTTTTTCCACCAGAGACGCATACTGCACTGGGGTCTGCTGGAGAGCACAGGGCCAGAATTCAGGGAGCAGAGACTTTGATGTGAGGTGAGTAGAAGTCCAAGACTACGGTGTCGGCATGGTTTGGTTCTGCTGAAGGCCTTTTCTGGGGTTGCAGACAGCCAACTTCTGCTGTGTTCTCAGACAGTGGAACAGGCTATGGAGCTCTGGTGGCCCCATTTTATAAGACTTTAATTCCTTTGATTAGACCTAGTGACCCAGTCATTTCCTAAAGAAGAATCCAAACTTCTTAATACCATCACTCTGGGAGTAAGGATTTTGACCTATGAATTTTAGAAGATACAAACATTCAAACCAAAGCAGGTAGCAAAAGTCAGGTCTTGCAATTACAGTGGGAGTGCAACAGAAATGTGTTGCACACATACATAAACGTAAGGATTACATCTGAAACATTTAGATGAGACACAAATCCAAATCCACTCTCTAGTGATTTCATGAAAATTTGTCAGTATGATTAGTGGTTAAAAATGGAGTTAAGGGTGCCTGGGTGGCTCAGTGGGTTAAGCCGCTGCCTTCAGCTCAGGTCATGATCTCAGGGTCCTGGGATCGAGGCCCGCATCGGGCTCTCTGCTCAGCAGGGAGCCTGCTTCCCTCTCTCTCTCTCTCTGCCTGCCTCTCCATCTACTTGTGATTTCTCTCTGTCAAATAAATAAATAAAATCTTTAAAAAAAAAAAAAAAAGGAGTTAAAATATATATATATATATTTATATATTTTATATATATATTTATATTTTTTATATATATATATATTTTTTAAAGATTCATTTATTTTAGAAAGCACAGGACCATGGGGAGGGGAGTCCTTGAGCAGACTCCCTGCTGAGCACAGAGCCCAGTGACCTGGGGCTTAATCCCAGGGCCCTGAGATCATGACCTGAGCCAAAATTTGGATTAGGACACTTAACTAACTGAGCCACCGAGGCACCCTGAGAAATATCAGTCTTTTTGAGCCAAGGCCCTCACAATGGAATTAGTGTTCTTAGAAGAAGAGGAAGAAAGACACCACCCTTGTGACCTTATTATGTTCCAGAGACCCTACCTCCTAATACCATCTTACTGGGAGGGTAAGGTTTCAATAAATTAATTCTGGGTGGGGACAAAAATATGCAGTCCGTAACAATGTCTTTCCTAAGAAGTCATAATCATAAGCCAGTTTTCAAGTACTGTTACAATGGAAAATCATATTACTTCTGTGATCTGAAAACTCAGGCCACAAATGTAATTGAAAGTAGTTCTGGGCACAGAGTTCCCAGGCACACACTAGAAGTAAGCACAGTTTTTGGAGGATCCCACTTGTAATGCAATCCTTCAAATTTTTAATGAATTGAGTTTAAGAAATAGAATCCCACTGTCAAGTTCACAAAACCCCCCTAAAAAACAGCATCCTGAAAACAAGCCACCAAAAAATAGACAAATTACACATGTGGAGACTTGAATTATTATAATCATCAGAAACCAAATATTAAGTAGGTTTAGTACAGTTAAAGAAGTAAATACTGAAAAAGTAGAAGTAATAAGCAGTTTTAAAATTTATAAGCATAATTGAAAAAGTTTCAAGTACTTAATTTTTTTCTAAATACAAATTTTAAAAATATGAAAAACTGAAATTTTAAAGAATCCAGGGTATATATACCTATATATGAAATGACTATGCATATTTGAAAAGGCATTAAGAACTTTCTAAAATAAAATCTGACTCTATGTGTACACACACACACACACACACACACACACAGCTAAATTGACAAAGCAAATGAGAGAAACAGTACAAATGAAAGATGTAAAGGTATATTCCATAATTAGTAAAGCATAGAAAAAATTATAATATGAAAGAGTAAGAGCCCAATATACTTGAATAGGTAAGAACTGATAATTTTTCATAACAAATGAAAAACAGCCTACAGAATTTCTAACACATTCTAAGCAGAAAAAAACACAGATAAACACATTATGGTGAGGGGCACCTGGGTGGCTCAGTGGGTTAAGCCTCTGCCTTCAGCTCAGGTCATGATCCCAGGGTCCTGGGATCGAGCCCCACATCAGGCTCTCTGCTCAGCAGGGAGCCTGCTTCTTCCCCTCTCTCTCTGCCTGCCTCTCTGCCTACTTGTGATCTGTCTGTCAAATAAATAAATAAAATCTTTAAAAAAAAAAAAAACACATTATGGTGAAACTGCAGATTACCAAAGACAATCAAAAGATTTTAAAAGTTTCTAGAGATTAAAAACAGATCCCAGGGAAAGAAGAAAATCTAACTTCTCACAACCAAGGAAAATGGAATGATACTTTCAATTTGCTGAAAGAAAATTAAAGTGAAGCTAGGATTGTAGACCCTGCAAACATATCTTCTGAAAACAAGCGTGAGAAAAATTAACATTTTTAGATACATACCTATTTTGCCACAAAGAGATAATCACTAAAAAGTTCGAAAAGGATGGAAAAAGATTTTTCACTGTTGTTCATATGCTGCAATCATAACAGCTACATTTCTTGGGATGAAATAAACTCAGTAAATATTTTTTTAATTCATTAATTATAAACTTCAGGTGGAAAAAAAATGATTTTATATGGAATACCTGAGATTTCAATAAAGAAATGTAACCAAGCATTGATCTGAAACTAACAAGACATAATTAAATAAAACTAAAATGTGAGTGTTATAGACTTACTAAAAAATGATATAACTAGAATACATAGCCATAAATATGTATCATAATGGGGTTGGCCAGAATTAAAGTATTTTATTGTTTAGATTAGATAATAGAGATATTGAATTTCTTCACATTGATATGTGTACAATTTAAAATTCCTAAGGTAATCATTAAAAAAAAATCGCATAAAGTCAAATCCCATATATATATATGAAAACGAGAACCACAACCATTGAAAAAAATCAAACCAAAAGAAAATAAATCAGTTGAAAGAAACAATAGAAGAGAGAGAGAACATACACACACTAAATAGGACAAATAGAGGGCACAGAATTTAAAGATAGAAATAAATTCAAACATTTAAGAAATTTCAACAAATGTAAATTGACTCAATATCACAAGAAAAGACAACTAGACTAGAAAAAAACTCCAATTCTGTGTCATTTACAAGAGACACAGTTAAAACACAAGGAAATAGACATAGGGAAGAGATCCCAACAAATATAAAGAGAACAGTTTGTGAGATAGGTGGAGACAGGTCAGGTTTTTGGTGCCTGCTGAACTTGAGTCTGTCCTAGCACTTGCTTTATCTACCCATTAGAGCCTCTTGCTGTTTTGCCACTATCTACCTACCTTATTTGAAATGAAACACCTAGCAATTTTTAAATATACAGCTATAGTCTACACATGAAAGAGACAGGTTTCTTGTGATACATTCATGATGGACACTGCGACATTGAGTGCTCTGAATCGCTTAAAACCCTACTGCTATATATTCAGTTTGTGTATTAGTATTTCAGTAGGAAGTAGCAAATATTTTCCTGTATAAAAAATACACACTTAAGTATAATATGAAGTATGCTGTTCCCTTTGATTTTAATATAGTTTTATCTACTTCATTCATTCGAGTAATAGAGTGAATAATAGATATTAATCTTTCCCATGGCTTATTTACTATCTCATACAATAGTAGAATATACACTGATAAACTTAATTAGGAAAATGACAAGTTGATGTTAAGAAAAAAGAACAGTGAACTTCATCTTGTCTCAGTTCTTATAGCTAAAACGTATCAATAAATTTGTCATTTCTTAATTCATTGTCCTGATTGGGGGACACACTTTATCAAGAATATCTCTGTGTCTTATTGTAATTTAATAACAATACTTAAAGAGAAGTTTCTGAAGAGGTGATAAAATGTGCATATTCTGGGGGCACTTGGGTGGCTCAGTGGGTTAAGCCTCTGCCTTCAGCTCAGGTCATGATCTCAGGGTCCTGAGATCGAGCCCTGCATCAGGCTCTCGGCTGAGCAGGGAGCCTGCTTCCCACCCACCCACCCCCCATTTCTCTCTGCCTGCCTACTCTATCTCTCTCTGTCAAATAAATAAATAAAATCTTTTTTAAAAAATGTGTATATTCCGCACATATATTAAGTGTTCAGAAGGCACTTAATGTTTGTTGAATGATTTGTTAGATGATTAAAAAAATCCCTACCCATATTATACAAAATGCTAGTATTTATCTCCTGGAATCATAATTAAACAGATGTCTATGTATTTCAATATAAAAAAGCTTATACCTTTACAGTATTATCAAACAAAATAGATTTTTTTTTGTTTATTTTCGTTGCTTTTTAAGTACGATAGATTTTTTTTAAGATTTTATTTATTATTTAACAGAAAGAGACACAGAGAGAGGGAACACAAGCAGGGGGGATGGGAGAGGAAGAAGCAGGCTTCTGGGAGCCCAGTGTGGGGCTCGATCCCAAGACCCTGGGATCAAGACCCGAGCCAAAGGCAGACACTCAATGACTGAGCCACCCAGGCGCCCCAAGTACAACAGATTTTGAAACAAAAGCATTACTAGAACCAAAAAGAATCAGTATAGAGTTGTTTAGAAAGTATTAACAATTATAAACTATGAATCTAATGCACACATATGTATACATATATGTGTGGATACATATGAATTATATACATGTAATTCTGGAAATCTAGAAGGAGAAATAGATTTGCTGTCAAGCGGGAGCTTCTTTCATTCCTTTTTCAGTAATTGACAGATTGTGTAAAGAACATGATAAAGTTACTCTAATGGACTTTAGGGAATGCCACACCCAATTACTGTAGAATATACTGTCTTTGCAAGCACACGTTACAGTTATGGTATTTGCAGACCTACTGGGCCAGAGAACAAGTCTCAACAAGTTTCAAATTTCAGTCTATGATACAGACTACAAAGATTTTTTTCCTCCACAGTGCAATTATGTTATAAGTAGAAATAATGAACTAGAAAAATGTTCAGAATTTCAGAAATACATGCATAAATAACTCATTGGCCATAGCAGAAATAAAAGCAGAATTATAATGACAATATTTAAAACTTAAAGATTATTAAAGCATACCTATTAAAATCTAAGGGATGCAGTTAAATGCTATTCGGAGGGACATTTATAGTCTAATATGCATTAAAAAATGAAAAAAAATGGAAAAAGTGAGCAAGTCATGAAATAAGCAAAACAACATAAAAGAAAATTAAAAGAAGGATACTTAAGATATTAATCAAATAAAAGTCAAACATCTAATAGGGAAGATAATTTCCCTGTTGCTCAATAAATCTTTGTCAGAGGTCAGCACTAGCTCTTAAATCAGCCTTTAGAAGTCACTAAAAGAGATGCTTTTATATGGTTTTCTAACCTTTTTAAGTTATAATGATATCCAAGTCAACTGATTAAAAATTTTGTGCTCTAATATTTGGTGCTATCTCTTAGCCTTGGAAGACTTTACAATTTTCTTTAGAAGTGTTCAAAATAGCCTACATTTAGCTTTCAAGAAATGGTGACATACTCCCTTAGTATTTAAAAAAACAAAACATGTACAACAGCAACAAAAAAGATACTCTTCACTGAACTTTGCAGCCAATTATTTTGAAATTAAATACTTCAAGAGGAAAAAGAGAAAATGGGAAAATACAGGAGACCCTCACACCCAGAACAAACTGGCAACCTCAAGGTGGTATTCAGAGATTCAAGAAAGAGGGATGAAGTCATGGGTGCTTTTCCAAAATTTACTTTTTCAACTTCGATTTTGAAATAATTTTAGACTTACAGAGGAACTGCAAAAACAATTCAGAGCATTCCCATATACCCATTCACACAGATTTCCCTGATGTAAAGAACTTTTTTTTTAATGAAATATTTTATTTATTTATTTGACAGAGAGAAACACAGCGGGAAAGGAAACACCAGCAGGCTTCCCACTGAGCAAAAGCCCAATTTAGGGCTCAATCCCAGAATCCTGGGATCAGGACCCCAACCCAAGGCAGACCCTTAATGACCGAGCCAGGCACCCCTCATGTAAAGAACTTATATACCATGGTATAATGATCAAAAATGAAGAAATCATCATGGGTAAAATATTATTGTTTGATCTATGACTTTGTATCATTTTCTTATTCATGTTTTAATTTTTTTTAAATAAATAAATTTGTTAAAATATTTACAGAGATACCTTTGCCATTTGACCATCTGTTTCATTCCTTATGTCAAGTAGGTAATTACGGTGCCTACCACAGGCTCTAAGTATTTCTCTAGTCTGAAGTTTCTTGCATTTCTTTTTCTTTCCTGATTTATGTATTTATTTGTTTGAGGGAGAGAATTCAGGAGCAAGCAAGCCGGGGGGGGGGGGGGGGCGTGGAGTGGGGAGAGGGAAAGTGAACCTCAACTAGATTCCCCACTGAGCACAGAGTCTATCACTGGGCTGATCCTATACCCCTGACATCAGGACCTAAGCCAAAATCAAGAGTCAAAGGCTTATCTCACTGAGCCACCCAGGCGCCGTGAGTTTCTACCATTTCTATAGCTTCTCCTTACTTCCCTGTAGTGTACATTTTCTTTCCTGCCTAGAGCAAGCTGTTGTCCCTCATAGTCCTATTGATCTCTCCATCTCCTTACTCACGGTGTGAACACCTACTACACAAGACATTAGAATAGATTGTCCATGAGCTTGACAAAGTTTCTAGGAAAGCAATAAAAATCCCCTCACTATTTCAAAATGCTGTGGTTCTTTATTCCTTTATCCACCTTTTGTGGAGCAGGAAAATGGTCAATATGATAGAGCTTCGTGAACTACTACATGCTTTAAAATTAACCACCCAACATGCTAGCATCCAGTTCTATAGAGAATTGTTTCATTTCCGGCAAATTCTCAGTTGGTATCATGTCCACATTGTACTACTTTACAGCAGCATTAGGCTAATCGTGTTGTTTTCCTTCAAGAATATAAAGACTTTATGACTATATGCAAAACAGACTCCTGGGGCTAACTGTCTTTATTGACTGATAAAAGCATTTGTGGGTTTTTTTTTCCCCTATAGAAAACTAGACAATATCTTAGGCAATGAGATAACATGTTTTTAAGGCAGAAGGATAATATATTTGTCATAATACTTTAGGGAGGTACTTCAGAAGGCAGTTGGAGGAAAGCCTTGATTGGGGAGATATTAGGGGTAGAAGGGCACCTAGGTGGCTCAGTCAGTTAAGTGTCTGCCTTCGGCTCAGGTTACGATCCCAGAGTCCTGGGATCGAGTCCCACACTTGCTCAGCAGGAAGATTGCTGATCGCTTCTCCCTCTGCTGACTACTGCCCCTGCTTGTGCTTGCTCACTTGCTCTCTTGCTTTTTCTCTCACAAATAAATAAAATCCCTTAAAAAAAGAAATTAGGGGTAGAGAATATGATTAGAAGGCTGGCAATGGGAAACTGAGGACCACTTAAAGTAAATCGGTGGCAATGGGTTTAGAGAGGAATGTTTGAAACAAAGAGGTTTTATTTTGAAGGAAAATCAACAGAATGTGGGAATCCGTTTAAAAGGGTGTGAGGCAGGGAGAGAGAAGCCAGGGTGGAAAACAAGCATGGTAAGACTTCAGCTATAGGAGACTAGATGTTATTTACACCATACAAAAAATTTTTTAAAAAATACGGAATACCTTTGGAGGAGAGACAGAAATTAACTTCTGCTTTGAATTTATTGAATGCAGGTGCTTGACAAAATTCAGAATGAAAATGTCCAAGAAGCACTTTACTGTAGTCATATTACCCTATCATTCTAGACAAAATCCCCAGTAAAAAAAATCCTTTAAAATTTGCTAGGCTGTTTCCTAGACACCTTCCCACCCCTGCTACCCCCCACAGTTACAGTTGGCAGTTGCAGTGGCTAAAGATCTAAAACGTCTTTGTTGGCCAAGATAAGCGTATACCAGGAAAGTTCCTAACCATTCTTTGGGGATGAGGTTAATCTTAGTAGATCACTTTCCAATTACAGTCCAAAGTTTGACATGTCTATTATATTCTCCTAGTCCCTTTCTCCCGGGTATCTTTTTGAAATCTTCTTGTTCTGTAACCCAACAGAGAAATGCATCAAATTTGCTCTGAAAGGCATCAAAAGATATCAGGTTAAGGGGGCTGAGAGTGAACTGAAATAGACTTGTGTTTACAGAACTGTATATCATGTACTTTAAAGGTAAGATTTTCCCTAGTTGTTTGAAAAAAATATGTGCTTACACATCCATTCAACAGATTCTTGTTTAGTCCTTCCTATAGCCAATGATTTTGTTTGTTTCACTTTGTTTTCATAGATATTGAAAGGGAAGCAATGAATGACACATGAAGAAATGGGAGGTAGGTCAGGAGTTTTGATTGTTTCTGATGGAGGTGGTGATAGGTGTTAGGATAAAGTAATGAGTTCCAGTCAAGACAGATTGAAAATTTGAGTTATGGCCTGATACCTAAGACAATATAGCCACTAAGGCCAGATAATTTGGTTATAGGAGTAAACATATACATACCAACATATTCCTACTTAAAGATCAGATGATCTGCCTCCGAGTTGTCCAGAACATATTTGAGAGAAGCCTGCATGCAAACAATCATGGTAGAGGGCGGGGTGTACTATGCTAAAAGTAGGCATGGAATAAATAGCCCAGGAAACAGAAAGGGTCACTAAAACCATCTTGCTAAGGAAGAGTTGGTTATGCTTGAATTGTGCCTTGATGAATGCACTGAGTTAGCCAAATGGATGGAAGATGGTTGGGTAACTAGGAAGAACATCGATAAATCACAAATCATTTTGGTTATCAGTGGTGAGAGACAAGAAACAAGTATAGCCAATCATAGAAAGATCCTAAACCATGGAAACCATGCCACACCTACAGACCAAGAAGAAGTTCCTTACCAATAGTCTCTTAATGAAGGAAAGTAGATTTAAGTGGTCCCTTAAGTATCAATAACCATATCATGTTCCCAAATCTTGCTATGCATCCAAAGTTAATATACTTAACAATTAATTTAAAAGGTAATTTTGATGTGTAGCCAGTTTCGAAAAGTATAGTCTAAATTTAAGGTCTCTTTATCCACAGGTAATTCAGACCATACCAACTTCTACATAACCAAACTATTGTGTGGCTAGGAATGGATAAAGTGGCACAGTGATTAAGAAAAGAAAAACAAAAATAGAAAACTCTGTAAAAGAAACACTAAATTAGCAGAGAAAAATGGATTCCCTCACTGTAGTAGAACTAGGAGATCCAGTAATACTAATTTATTCAGTCATATGTGTAACAGTAAAAAAATAACCACAGAAAGAAATCCTACAAATGTATGCTATAAGAATTCAAACGGCTAAAGGTAAATGATCGGATATTATAACATAAAACAAAAATCAGGGGATAATATGAATTAACATAAAGGCCCAGTGGCAATGAATTTTATCACTAAGGATTATGGAATCTCTAGAGCTGCCTTTAATTCTGAACTATCTTCTGATTCTCTCACCACATCTCCATCTCCAGGGGCATAAGTCTAGGGTTAAAACTGATCCTGCAATTGTGATTCCTTATCTAACTTATTTCTATGTAAGTTATCAAAATTAGCCCATGACTCCTTTGGATATCCTAAGTAACTCTGTTTCTTGCTAATGAAAAATAAATAATTAGCTAAGACATAAACCTATAACAATTAGAAATATTTAAGATCAGTAATATTTATAATCTGAAAAAATTAATTTTAAAGGGCCCATTAGAGGTAGCCTATCAATAGATATGGCTTACAAATTTATAATCTTCTGGAAAATAATAGACCTTTCTGGAAAAACAATATACCTTCTGGAAAATAAAAGAGCAATGAGTGATTACATTGCCTCTGGAAATATGAATATGCATGAATGTATGTCCAGTCAAATGCCATGGAAATTATCTTTTTTGATCAGGGATTTAATTTGACCTATTTTCTTTGTGGTGAGAGAGAGAGTGTGATATCATGGGTCCCGTGACCGTGATTGCTGTTTGTCCTCCAATATACATCCCCCTCTCCTTTCCTAGCTTGACAGGGTGCTGCTTGTAATAAAGTCTACATTTCCAGCCTCTCTTGCAGCTACATATATTTACATGAATACATTTTGGGCAATGTGATATAAGGGGAGGTATGCAATTTTAGCAACCGTCACTGGAGTATAAATTGCATTGCCTTTCTTTTTTCCTGCTGGATAAAATAAAACACTGATGTCAAGGGCTCAAAAAACTATCTTGGGCCATGAGGTAGAAACCTTAAATTGGCAATGGAAGAGCAACAGACAGAATAACATAGTGTATCACAGTTCCTGGCGTGTTAGGAACTGACCCTCTGGTCCTGGACTATTTCCTTTCCTCCAAGAATCTGAAAAATGGCAAAACTCTGCAGAAATAATTTACTATAAGCATAGACCCCACCATCATCTTTGAAGCAGGAAGTCGCCTTATGGAAAGAGGTCTCAGTATCATCTGCTTTTGTCCCCTTTAAAACCACATCACAGAATTAGCACAAATTCCAGACCCGGGTCCCCATTGTAGGACTTCCTTAATGTTAAAAGCCACCTTAACCTGCACATTCCAGCCAACACATGTGCTACTCTGCCTGAAAAACTAAACCCAAAGGCAGCAGTTCCCAAATGTTAGTGTGTAACCTCACTAGATGCGTCGTTAAAATGCAGATCGTCAAGCCTCACACCCACACATTTATCTTTAGCAGGACTGGGAATTTGCTTTTAGTCTAAGACCTAGATTCTGAAGCAATGATATTTTGGCTACATTTTAAGAAAGACAGCTTATGAGCAAAGACTGGTTTGATCCATACTCACATAGACTCAGTTAAGAAGGATGAATCATTTAGAAGAGAAAACTAGACCTCAGCTCTCAAAAGGTTGGCTAGGTTTCTGGGAAGTAAAGAACTTTGCAGCTCACGAAATACGGTTACCTCAGTGCGAGTACTACAGAATGCTATCGTGCACTATTAGGAATCTAATTCACAAATAAGGAAACTTCAAGTTTCCAAGAATTAAAAGCTTGTGTCTAAATTTGTACTCAAAGCCTCAGGTCCTGGTCCCAAGGCTCCATCTTTTACAACATGGCTCTCTCATTAGGAAAGAAGAAAAACATGTGGAACAAGATACAAAACAGCTCAGTTTGGGGGAGCTACAGGGCAGGGACAATACTATGCTTGGAAAAGATAGACAAGAGCTAGCACGTGGGCACTGGTATCAGAGAATGGGAAAACAAGCGTTCAGGGGTATCTCTAGAGGAAGGAAGAAAATGCACCAAAGAGAAAATGTCCCAACTCTGCAAGTTTGACTTCCACCAGCCTAATGTAGAAAGAGAGCTAGCAGCCAACAGTCACAAAGGATCGTTTTTAAAAGGGGTACTCCTAACCCTTGTCTGTAATTGCCTGTGATGAAGACGGCTGGCCTGTGATAGACACATGGCAGCCAACACATGAGCAGGGCTCCACTCATTAGTGTCTGCTTCTCCACCCTTCCACAATTAGCACTGAACGATGTTATGAACATCTTTGATTGTGCTCACCCTGGCCATGAATATTTTATTCATTTGGACTGTACCCAAAAATTAACATACTTAAGAAATTATAATGGGCTGTGTTATGTTAATGAGATAAACCTCTCCAAGGAAGAAACTGTACTAGGAATGCACAATACACACTATTTACCAAGATAATGAGGAAATACTTTGCCCTGTTGTTGTCCTATTCTAAGTAGGTCTATCCAAAGCCCACACTTAAGAAAACTGATACGGGTATAAAACCGCCTGAGGACATTATTGAAGTTAGTTTGTTTGCAGAGAATTTGCAAGATAGAGGACATATGTCCTGGTGCTCTGAAACAACTTGATCTGCTCCCATCTCCCATCTATATACAGAGTTGGTAGGCCCTTTAAAGAAAAAGAGAACTCAGGACACTGAGAGGGTTAGATTATTAGGGGACATGATTAGACCTCAGCTTTCAGATAGCTGGCTCAGGGTTCTGGGGATGATTTCAGCGTATCATGTAAGAAAAGAGCCATTATCCTCAACCCCTCACATCAGGAGGTCCACAAGTTCCTGCACCATCTGGTACCCACCCACCTTTCAGCATCCACACCTCCCACCCGTCCCTTTCTGGATCACTCTGCCTAGGACATGTTGGCCTTCTTTAAGTTTCTTGAATATTCCTACATCCATCCTGTTCCAGGACCCTTGTGTTTGCTAATCCTCTACCTAGAACACATTGCTCCTGTTCTTCCTAATACGAACTCCTCCTGAAAATTCCTCAGGTATCCAAATCATCATCCTATCCTTGGAAAGGCATAACCTGCATGTCTGCTGTAAGTTAGGTCAAGTCACTAGTCTGTGAATTCCAGAGCTTGCATGTTTTCCCTCCACATTATTGCCATCAAATATATAATAGCTGGGCACCTGGGTGGCTCAGTCATTTAAGCATTTGCCTTTGGCTCAGGTCACGATCTCAGGGTCCTGAGATCGAGCCCCACATCAGGCTCCCAGCTCAGTGGGGAGTCTGCTTCTCCCTCTACCTTTCCCTAGTTCTTGTGATCTCTCTTTCTCTCTCTCACTCAAGTAAATAAGTGAAATCTTTAAAAAAACATATATACTAACCTGGGTAAGTAGCTGTTTAGTGAATGCCCCCCAGATACACACCATAGTTCCATGTGGCTGATGACCAAGCATGTCTTCATCATCATTGTGCTTTTAGCAAAGTATCCAGCCTATAGTTACTACTAATAGGTAATCATGGACTACACAAGTGAATGAACCTAACTTTAAGGAAAAACATTAGCATGCTACAGTACTGCAGTGAGGAAAAATTGAGATTTGCTTTAAGAAAAAAAAAAAAAGTACCTTGGGCCATGATAGCATTCATTTTGTAGATTTAAAGACATAAGAAATGAACAAAAAGATAGATGAAAGAAATGATCATTTGTTCTATAGCATCTTCCAAAGGGAATAAAATAACCTTAAATTGGTAACTCTCAAACTTTGGGGGTATGAGTATAATTAACAAAATATGTTTAACGGAACCTTTTTCTTTGCCTCACCCCCTCCTTAAGTGTTTCAGACTTAAGTCTGAGCGGGATGCTAAGAATCTGCAATAAACAGGCACCTCAAGGAATTCTAATAAAACGACGTATTCTGCAAATGTGTATTGAACCCCTAATATGTGCCAGGCATGGCATGAGATGACTGAGACTGGATGGTGCCCTAGGTCTAAAGCCACTGAAATAAATGATAATCTGGTGATATTTTCTATCAGTTTCAATGCTATAAAATTCATTTATTTGTATATTCAGAAAAGTGTCCATTTGTGACCCCTAAAGCCCAAGGCTTATACACAATAAACATTCTCTTTACTTCCATTCCTGCAATATCTCAGAAAAGAAATAAATATTCACATCTTTATTGACTTTCTGCCAACATCAAGCACGGATAAACATTTTTATGTGTTTTCAAATAGATACGTTTATGAACAGTTATTTGGGTCTCTAAAAACTAGTATTTTAGTTCTTGCTATTTTTAAGCAGTGTTATGTTTTTTTATCGATCATTTCATTAAACTGTCATAGGAATCCTATGAAGCAAGTACCATTTATAAGTACGTTATTCAAGGTCACCTAGTTAACAAGCAGGATAAAAGGGGAAAATAAATGTAAGTAAATGGGTTCCATAGAAGGCAGTAGGTGTTCCATAGCTATTGGACCTAAAGGAAAATAGAAGGAGGAGAAAACCATCTGGAGGGAAAGCTACAAAAACAAGGGTAGGCACCACAACATCCTTGTGCAATTCAAGAGGAGACAGTTTCGTCTAGAACACTCAATTTTCTTTAAGATTTTATTTATCTATTTGACAGACAGAGATCACAAGTAGGCAGAGAATTAGGCGGGGGGTGGGGGGAATCAGGCTCCCTGCTGAGCAGGGAGCCCAATGTGAGCTCAATCCCAGGACTCTGGGGTCATGACCTGAGCCGAAGGCAGAGGCTTTAACCCACTGAGCCACCCAGGCACCCCTAGGACACTATTTTTATTCGCAGAAAGTCTTGCAAATGGCCTTTAGCCATTTTGGTCTGCTTCACACATATGACAGAAGCCACACAGTTGTCCAAGTGGTTTCTCCGTTTTGCAAGGATCTACCTCCCCCATTCTTATGCCTGTGTTCAGCCTGTTTAATTCTCGCATGTGTTCGGCAGAATCAATCTTCCACTGGGCTCTGTATGGTTTGGCAATTTAGCTGCTTTCTTTTGTAGGGCACCACCATTGGGAGGCAGCCAAAGGGTTCTGAGCAAGACTTTGATATCTCCTGCATTTGGGATTTATCCTGCATTTAATAGGGTCCCCAAGATTCATGTTCACTGGAACTTCAGAATAGGACCTTGCTGGAAATGAGTCTTTGCAGATATAACTAATTAAGCTGAAGTGATACTGGATTCAGGTGAGCCCTCAATCCAGTGACTGGTGTCTTTTTAAGATTATGTGAAGACACACCCAGGAAGGAAAGGCCACATGAGGGTGGAGGCAAAGGGGCAGATGCTACAGCCACTAGCCAAGGAAAGTCAAGGACTGCCTGGAGATGCCAGGGGCCAGAGAGTGTCAAGAAAGGATTCTTCCATGAGTCTTTGGAGAGACCAAGGCCCCGAGGACACCCTATTTTCAGACTTCTAGCCTTCAAAACCGTAAGAACATATTTCTGTCCTTTTAAACCACCCAGTTTTTAATTATTTATTATGGCATCCCTAGGAAAGTAACAAAGGATTTTATCAGAGGAAACCCTCTAGCATATGGCATTATGGTAACGTACTGACATTACTGCCATACTTTTTAGATTGCCCCAACAGAACTTCTTCTGACATGATTTGAAATGACAGAGACACAGTGATTGCCAAGTCACCTAAAGCAGTAACTCCGGAGTAGATCCAAGCAATCTAACTTTGGTATTGGAGCTTATCAAGAAAAACCATAAGAAACTCCAAGTGTTTTTGAAAGAGAGGTTATTTAGGTATTTATTTATTTGTTTGAGAGAGAAAGAGAGTGCACGCGCACACACAGCGGAGAGGGGTGGTGGGGAGTCCTTAACAGACTTCATGGAGTGCACAGCCTGACATGGGACTCAATGTCATGACCCTGAGATCGTGACCTGAGCCAAAACCAAGACCCTTAACCAACCACACCACCCAGGCACCCCTCCCAGTGTTTTTTTACAAATAATTTTCCATTAGCCAAATCTGAATGTCAAAATTAATGCTGCTCCTCTTGTTTATGGGAGCCATCTGGGAGAGTTGGCAAAAAAAAAAAAAAAAAAAAGTTGCCCAAGAATATCTCTATGGATAATGGGATGGCATAGGGATTTGCAGCAACAGAGATGCACTCTCCCTCTGAGGTTAGGGATAAGAATATACTCTGGATATTGCTATGGATGAGTTTTGCCCTACTATGTTGAGAGAAGGTTCCTGCCCAAAGCTGGGTGACATCGAAGAATGAGTGATCCTCGTATAGAGTCTCAATGAAGAGGGAAATCTGTGTGTGTGCGCGCACATGCGCATGTGAATGTGTATCCGTGTCAGTGTGTGCATGAGTGTGTGTGAATGTGTGCGAGAGAAAGTGCGCGCGTGAACCTGTGTGGGCACATACGCATTGTCAGCAGTGTTGGAGTAAGCAACAGCAACCTGCTCCTCTCCATCAGATCTCTTTTCTTTCCAGGAACAGACCACCACTGTTTCCAGGGTGATCACAATTTTGCAACCTGTAACAACGCTAAATTTAAAAACATAAAAGCGCCGAAGAAGAGTTTCAGCACAATTTATATATACCTTATGGGTTGTTACACTTTGCAGTTAGAGGCAATGAACTTGAAGGGAAATATTGAGGACTTGCCAAAATTTGTGCAAAAGAGACTGCCACGTTCCTACTTTATGCTCCTGCAGAGTATCCGACCACATTTTGTATTCAGGAAATACGGTATCACACATTCATAACAGCAACAGGCCATGTTTTCAATAGTATTATTGCTTCTAGCATATGCAAGGGAATTCCCTAACATCTCATTTCCTGAATATATTTACTCCTCACCATTTTAGTTTACATGCTTATCAATTACAGTGTGTTTAACCTAGTGATAATTTCAAGAAGAGTAATTTCTCAAGTCTGGGAATCAGCCAAAATCCCTTCATCAAATGCATGCTGTGGCATTCCACGAGGTGTTAAGGACACAGATGCTGGCTGGGGTCAAAGTGACATGGGTTCAAAGTCCTAGTCCTTCACTTGAATCTACGTGACCTCAGAGACTTGATTCACTTTCAAGGTCTTTGTTTCCTTATCTGTAAAATGGGTATGAAAAGGTCTACGGCAGGGTGGAGTGCTAAAGAGAGATTCCACGTGCCTCACATCTCCACAGTGGAAAGGAAGTGTGCAGTCTGCTTTCAGGAAAGAAATCTGTGGAAACAATCTTTTTGTCTCTCTTTATACTTTCATACATTTCACTTTGGAAAGGAGAGGACTTATCTAATGACTGAACTTGGGAGAAGGCACGGCGCATGCTCCATGAACTCCTTCCTCTCTCACTTTTAGATCCGCCTCCCTGCAAGGCTCAGGATGGCCCTCCCTCCTCATCCCTGAGGGGAAGATCCGAAGCTGGCTAGCTGGTCCAAGTACTGGGTGTGCACATCATTCTAACTCATACAGGATATCAAAGGAAGCCAGCCTAGCTGAGCCACACACCGAGGTTGTCTCTTCAGCTCATCAGAAATCAGGCTGGGGAGAAAGAAAGTCTTTGATCCTTGTAAGAAACAACAAAGCCTCCAGCTGGGTTGTGCAAACTGAATGGGATGATGAATACAAACCTCGGGAGAGTGCTAAGGACACACTCAGCAACTGACTGTTGGCTGTTAGGCTAATCCTTTTCCTTTGTATTACTACAAAGTATTACTACAGCTTCCATTAGTACTGCTACTGTTGATGTTTTATCCCCATGACTCGTGGATTGGCACCAAAGGGAAATAGGACTTCTCCTTCACGTAAATGTTTTGCAGACAAGGAAAGAAACCTTCAAATGTAAAGTTTGTGTTCAGCTGCTTACTAGAAAGGAAAAGAGCTAGAAAACCAAAGAGGAGATCAAGACACGTGGCATCCACTTGGTGAAGGCTTTCCTACTCATAACGACCTCTCTGGAGGTCTTCCCTCCTGTTTCTACTGAGAAGAGAGAGCCACTAGGCTCCGAGAAAGACAGAAGATGCAGTGCCATTTGTCTTCACTGCAGGTTCGGGATCTCTCCATGCCCAGGACACAAAACCCTGGCTAGAGCAACACTGTCCTGATGGAGCAGGACCAGAACACCAATGACGCGGTCAGATTCTCAGAGCAAAAAGCAGGTCACGGAACACCTCTAATCCAGCAAGAAAGAATGAGAACTTCTTGAACAGAGGTGAACACCTCTGTGGAAACCAAGAAAGGCTCCTCAGGTTGCTGCAGGTGCTTCATTAGAAGCAGACGGGAGTCCCAGCAGATTTGAACAGTAAGCCATCAAAACGCTGGTAGCAATGCTGCGTGACCTTATTCATACCCAGCACATAATGAGGTCTAGGGACATCTGGGTTACATAAGAATTTTTATGCCAGCCAGGCCATTAAATAGCAGCTGTGGCAACTCAGATTATGATTGGACCATCACTAGAATTTAGTCTCATTTAGTATACTGCAATTGAATTATATGTAAGAAATCACTACCACCTTAAATGACAGAGAGGCATACCAATATCCCTTTACTTCTGGCAAAGTGTCCCTAAAAACATATGGTCATTTTTAACACCCATTTTGCAGAGAGTAAAATATTATGGTCAAGGAATGGTAACGAATTTCCTGATTTCACCTCAAAAGCTGAAACAAGAATAAAACGAAAGACCTCTGATCAAATAATTGGTTTCTGATCCAGCAAAATCAAAATGTCGTGTCCTGCTCCAATCCTTCCCTCCCAAAAAAGTCCATCCCTTGTCTTTCACTGCCCATATTACACACACACACACACACACACTAAATACCAACCTAACCAAAAAGCACAGCACAGTAGTGAATAGAGAGTAGTTACATTTATAATTAAAGTAGGGTCCCAGAGAGATAGTAACAAAGGAACTAAGGTAAACAGGAGCTGGGGAGAAAAGGTAATAAAAACAGGAAGAGAAAATGGAAGAGAGGCACCTGGGTGGCCAGTGGGTTAAGACTCTGCCTTCAGCTAGGATCATGATCTCAGTCAGGGTCCTGGGATCAAGCCCCGCATGGGGGCTCTCTGCTCAGCGGGGAGCCTGTGTCCCCCTCTCTCTCTGCCTGCCTCTCTGCATACTTGTGATCTCTTTCTCTCTGTCAAATAAATAAATAAAATCTTCAAAAAAAAAAAAACTGGGAGAAGCATGGAGGCCTAAAGCACTCCAAGAAAGAAGTTATGATGCCATTTTTGGAAACAGGTATGGCCCAGTCTCTGCATGAAACTAAAGCCTATAAAATTAAGATAGAAATTAAAATAAATTATTAAATGCTGCTTAATTCCCAACACTGAATGAAAACATGAATTTCAAACTTTCATCATGGTTAGATGATATCTAAATCTTTGACTTTTCACAGGCTCTTCCTCTGTTTTCTCTCAGGGTTTTTCCTCCATATTCTGATGTCTGCAATATCATCCTGCAGATGTTCCTCAAATTCTATTAATAGTTTTCTCCTCTTATTCACTAATAACAACAATGGGAAACATGTACTGAACACTCAACTTTATGGTAGGAACTATTATAATCACTTCATATGTATTAATGTATTTAATTCTCTTATTAATCCTATAAAGATATAAAATGGTTTTTTTTTTTTTAAAGAAAATTAAGGCACAGGAAGAGTAAGTTGTTATCAGGATCATAGAAACAGGCAGTGGGTCTGGATACAAACCAGGCTGCCTCATTCCAGAGCCTTCTGAACAAGCACAGAAGACTGCAAACTCCTATATTTTATACATATGGCCTTATAGCACATTCTCTCTTCATTTTAAGTTTTCATGTATTTGTGGCTTAGAAAAAGAACCCTGATCTCAGCCTCATATAGTTGCCTGTTCACACTCATTTATCCATACTGCTTCCATTCACCATCACAATATTATATTCAACAGGGATGCACTTTTTGACTCGTGGGGCTGGGTAATTCTTCAGTGTGTGTGTGTGTGTGTGTGAATGTCTCATGCAATATACAACTTCCAGAATTCCTGCATGTAGGCAAAAAATGTGAAAGGACAACACAAATATTTCCACCCTTTTTGAAATTCTCCCAGGGCTAACACTACACTTGCTTAAGAGCCACTAAACTAAGTCCCTAAAGCCAACCAAGTGATGTTTTGCCCAGTTTTTTTCATTTCCATTTACTCACATTGCTCTGCCTTAATGTGTGTATGAATGCAGCCCCAACAACAAGCATATGGCAAATATGGAAGTCCTCTATCAAACTCTCTGTAGCCTACAGGTCTTCTCTGGGCAGATTCTCAGCAGCTCCTTCAGATGTGAATAACATATCTTCATTATAACTTATTCATTTAGTAGAACCATTTTAAGAATAGAAAACCTAGAGTGCATTAAAATATTTCATTACTGTCCTGGTAAACACTGCATTCATTTCCAGGAATGAAAACATTAATGGCTTTCCTTTGTTGGTGGTGAGGGCTGGTAATCAATCACTCTATACTAGACACAAGCTAGACACTTGAGCTCTCTGGCTTAATCTTTATATAAGTTCTCCACAGTTTTTATTATGATGCCCATTTTGGAAATAAGAAAGTTGAGATTTAAAGATATTAAATAATTTGCCAACAATAACATTAATTAAATGATGGTTACTAATAAAAACAACACAGAAGCCTAATTTCACTAGGGTAAACACTGATTTCTCAGCCCTAAATGACTGAATTTCTAGGGGTGATATTTAGGATATCATGGTAGGAAAATTATATAGGAGAGCCTTACTGAACCTTCCCCAAAAATAATCAGTTGCCATTTATTTGTCTGTTTATCTTAAAAGGTTTGATGACTATAATCAAACCTCTTCATATCTAGCTAAAGGCAGAGGTTGAACATCCCTCTCTCTTTTAGGAGAGTGGTTGAAAGACCACTCTCCTAAAAGTAAGATATATAATAGACCATCTAGAACATTCTAGAAAATGCTGAATAAACCATCTGAAATTGCAAATTCAAACGCCATCGATAGTTGCATTTCCTTATTAGGTTAAGCTAAGTCTGCTTATTTATAAAAAGCGGGAGAGCAGGGTCAGTGAATGTTAATATTCCTCCTAGAGATGGAGTTTAAGGATGCCAAGTTTCTGTTGGCACTTAAGGAACTTCTTCACTCAAATATTGCTTCAATTTTCCTCTCTATTCTCATAAAATGTTCCCGAACATATCTTGAACACACAAGGGAGGGGGGTGGAATTGCTACCTCTCCAAGAAGTATGTTCATCTTTGAGACTGGCTGGTGGGGAAAGGTGGTGTGCAAGGCTAAGGGTAGGGAGAACACTCTATGTGGGAGGGTGCTTTGCAATGAGTACATGAAATTACAGTACAAAGGATCAAAGAGAAAAATTGCCTTTAGAGTGACAGGCTCTCCTTCAAGGAGAAGAAAAACCAAATAATTTATGCCTGTGGAGGTACTTTTGGGATCATATTTTAGCCTGCAGAATTCCTCAGGATTGCTATAACTGAGCCTCTTGCAGGCAGGACCTATTAATCCTTTGCATGCTTTGCCATTAATATTGTTTATTGGGCGCAAGAAGAGGACATAAACCTTTAATGTCACTTTTTCACACAAAAGATTTTTTCCTTAAAATTCAATGGTATCTGCCAATTTGATATGGCACTTTAAGGAGATTAGAGAGGCAGATGGCTGATACTTAATGACTAATTTTTTGCATCAACTGAGGATTTGTTATTTGATGCAAACTGCACAGAATAACAAATTTCTTCTTTAATGGAGTTGGGCTACGCAACCAAAAAAGAAAAGAAAGAGCTTTCACTGACACATCATAAAGATCAGGTTCAGAAGGATCTGGAAAGGTAACAGTGCACTAGGACTTACCAGCTAACCATGAGGTAGAATTCTGGGGAAAAGGCAGGGGGGCGATGAAGTATAGTCCAGTACTCACTATCCAGGGTCCATTCTGAAGAAAATCTCACGCAAGAACTACAAAAAGTTCATAGGCTAAGAGATGAAGCTGGTAGACATCAGTTCAAATCTTTAAATAGCCATTTGGACTCTGGATAACCTGAGACTGTTAGCTGGATGTTAGTTTCAGCCAAAGTAGAATGCAAGTAGAAATTAATCTCATAAGAATACACCCTGTTAAATTTAAAAGTATATTTAATGTGTTGAGCTCAGTCCCTGACACCTTTACCACTCGTGTTAATTGATAGAAGTCCTCACCAGGTACTTAATGTCCCCCTTCACCATGTCTTCTCTTCTACCCTCTGATGAATCTCAACAGTTTGCACCCCCTTCGTAATTTTCTGTCTAATCAATAACACAGGTTTTGAGGACAATTCTTTTTGGTCCTCTTCTTATGACCCTAACTCCCCATTTCAGCGTTAAGAATCCAAACAACCCTATGCACATCAGGTGGTAAAAAGACTCCAGGAAAACAAAAGGAAAAAAGAGAAATGGAAGACAATTATGAAAAGCACTGCCTCTAATGGTGTCCATAACAGAGTAAAGAAATACTCTGGAGTTGAGACTATTGGGCTTCACACTGAGAATAAGGGGGAAAAGCCAAATATTGTGAAATAGTAAAGGCAGAAATGGCTCTAGAGGAGCGAGTTTCATTTTGTGTTGATAATGTGATAATAGAAGGAAAGGGAATTCAGGTATCATTGTGAAGACAATCTGAGGTAGCAAAAAAATACAAGTGTTGCATAACGCTACGCTGTCTAATAAGGTAGCCACACATGGCTTTCTAAATTTAAATAAAAATAAGGCAACATTTAAAATTCAGTTTCTTATTCACACTAGTCATATTTCAAGTGCTCAACATCATTTATTCCTCTGGATGCTGAATTGTAGAGGGGTGACCAATGCAAGCTTTGGTTCTCATAGAGTTTCCAGTCCCATTTGGGAAATGGATGGAAATCAGAAATAGTAGCAATGCAATAAACTAATCACGGGGCATAAGAAAGGTGAAGAAAACAGTGAATAGGGAATAACAAGTAATATTTAACTACGAAGGAACCTGGTTTTTGATCAAGTTGTGAGACTGGGTCTCATGTTGGGCTCCATGCTGGGTGCAGAGTCTGGTTGAGTTTCTCTCTCCCTTCTCCGCCTACCCCTCCCACTCATTTTCTCTCTCTCTCAAACAAATAAACAGATCTTTAAAAAATAAATAAATAAATCTGGTGGGATAGGAAGGTAGAATTTAAATATGAAAGGTGGAGAAAAATCACTCCAGACAGAGGAAATCTCAAGAAGGAAAGCTCAGAAGAGAAATACAAGATCTGATTGGTATTTTATTAGTTAGGCACTATATGCCTGATACAAAGCTATGTATCTTAAGCTAATGCTTTATTTCATTTTCACAGTAAAACCATGGTATTCTTATACCATTTTGAAGAGGAAGAATCTAGGACCCAAGGAATTTTAAATAGATGTTATCTGAGATCACAATGTTAATACATGTCGAAGATATGGTTCAAACTCAAAACACAGTGACCTTAAAGTCTTTTCACTTAAGCATAATAAATATAGTCCAGCTGGTTACCTGAAGGGGATACTGAAAAACATGATTGGAAATTCTACTCAAGCCAGATAATTGACAGCCTTAAAGACTGTGCTAAAAATGCCTGATCCATCTAAATATTGCAATTAATTATTTCAAAGAAACTAAAAACATGAAAAATTATGTAAGTATATCTTGAATTTAGTTCAACCATACTTCATAAGTTAGACTTAGGAGATCTGAAATAATAAAACACTATGCCATTGTTTTTGTGTATTTTACATATGTGTATATAGAATGTGTATATATAATGATAAATATACAAATATATATACACAACAAAATTATATGTGCCAAATATATACAGTTATATATATACTGTTGTGTGTGTGTGTGTGTGTGTGTGTGTATACAGTTATATATACTGTTGAACAACTCAAGGGTTAGGGTCAGTGATCCTCCACGGAATTGAAAATCTCTGTAATTTCTGATACCCCTAAAACTTGACTACCGACTGCCTACCACGGAATGGAAGCTTCACCAGTAACAGTCACTTAACACATATTTAGTATACGTATTGTATACTATGTTCTTACAATAAAGCAAGCTAAAGAAAAGATAATGTCACTAAGATCTTAAGGAAGTTTAAATACATTTATAGTACTTTATTGTATCTACAAAAAACTTCCACATCTAAGTGGAATCATACAGGTCAAACCCTGTTGTTCAGGGGTCAACCGGACTTCTCAATTGTCTTGGCCTGTAGCAAAAACCTAACTTTTGTTAGGAGGTAGAAGAAAGAGATGGAAAAATCACTTACTGAGTTCAAATACCTACAGGTAACTGTAAATGTAGAGATGTTTATTTTTAAATGGAAAGGTCATGTTCTACAACCACAGTAAATGCATAGGCTTAAAACACTATGGTTGGACAAAGGACAAAGGACCTCCTTTCATGAAATTCAGGTGTCCTGTAATGGCAGCAAAGGTGCCACAAGACATCCCAATAAAGAGGAATAAATGTATAAAACTATGTGAGCTGTGGTGCCAGGTGGTGACAAACAACTGATAAAGACCAAATTGGCAGTGTGGGATGCCGACCCAAACTTGGCTCTTTTCTAAGGGTGCAGTTGCCAGGACACATTGCATTTCTACAACGTGGAAATTAACACATAGCACAAGGGTTGACTTTTGTCTTCTCCCATGCTCCCGCCTCCCTTGAGAAGGGCATAACTGTCACTCACCATTGAGTGTGTTCTTACCGTCTTCATTAGCTCTTCAGTTCACATTACATGCAGGCTTCCAAGAGAGAGCAATTAGGATTCAAGGTCTGTCTTTATTGTGCAACTTGTTGTTTCAAAAAAACAAGAACCACACACAACACTCACATACAGACAGCATACCCATAAACACATTGGCAATAACCCCATGACAGGATGAAGGGGACCCTGAGGTACCCTGAAAATGACAAATGGAACACAGCTGAGTGGTAAACTGCCCAAGGTATCAGAAAACATGTTTTGGTGATGCCAACAGTAGCACAGTCATTTGTTTCAATATCCGAGAACCAGAAAGTTAACAGAAACCCACCCCTGTCATTCACTTAGGCTACTGACTGATGGATGCCAACCTTTCTCTCCTTTCCTGGCATCTCATCATCTTCTGTTCCTTTCTAACAAGATCCTCAAATTTCCCCAAGAAAGAGCTCATGACTATGGCAAGAACTTGTTAACTGTACTTAATGGAGTGGAGATCTATAATGGTGCTGGTTGATTTCCAACAAGCTGTCACCCAAACAAAATATCTTTCAAATGTGACTAATTATGGAATTGGTAGAGACAACTGAAGTGTCTCCAGAGTTAGTCCAGGCAGAATGGGAGGTATCTCGGAAAGCAATGGAGATGTGTATAAGGAGCTCACAGAAACGTGGTGCCGCAGGTGCCATCCACCTATCCACCATCCCTTCCATCCATTCCATCATCTATCTACTACCCAGGATGCATTTGAAACTAAATCAGGACTCATGTCATCAGAGAAGGATGTGGTTTTTAACAACAGTGAAAACAGCTATTTTGTTAGTCCAGACACTGGCTGGAAAATTGTACTAAGAAAAGTGCACGTGCTTGTCACACTTATGTTAGACATATATTCATAGAATCTTTCAGACCCCATAGAAGCAAAAGACATACAAGCAATGTTACTGGTAAGTTAGTGGCCATGAGTTAAGAAAGCAAATATAAAGCTGGCAGTTTCACCATGGCTTGAAATATTAGGAGGATGTTCACATTGTCACTACTGAGTATCCATTCAGAAAACAAAACATGTTTTACATCTTCACTCAGAAAGGGCTAAGAACATGCCACCATTTTATTATATTATATGTAAAGCTCTGGGGTCTGAATATCTCCAGCAGTAGCACAGATCAGCAATATGGACTCTATATGGTCCAGAAATCTGATTCAGTATCACCTAAAGTATTAAAGGATAAGTGAAAATGTACATGAAGCTCTTTCGAAAGACTGAGGTTTTCAAACAAAATAAATTCATAATTGAGTAGACACATAATAAATGTTTTCAGGGGTCCATATCCAAGAATATGTCATTTAAAATATTCTGTCATCGCTCCTGGAAGTCTTGATAACAATCTCAGAATGTATATTTCATAAATGTAGTACATTCACAAAATAATGACAGTAAAAAGCTAGAAAAGCACAACTAGAATAAGTGCCTTGTTTAAACATTGTCCAAAATGTTTTTTCTCTGTGTCACAGCAGGAAACAAACAAACAAAAAAAATCAAAGAATACAGAATAAAGGGGACAGAAGTATAAATAGATTACTATTGAATCTTACTAGCTTACTATATCAATTTCTACAGACTCTTTCAGGCTGTTGGGAAAATAAAAGTAAACAAGAACTATTTTCAAAGCAATTGCTATCTAAATAATTTAAATATTGGATAGGAAAAGAAGAAACTAAAGATATAAAAATAAAGTTTACCTTACCCTAGAAGGGGGCATTTTTTCTTCATCGCATACCCCTCGCTTTGTTCTATTTTAAGTCATAGATGAACCAGAAACAAGAAAAAGGAAGAATCATGTCATTTAAGACCAAATCCAATCATTTCCATGTAAGTAACATGGGGAAGAGGGTAGAGGCGTCGGTGATAGTTTAGATCACCATACTCAGTCAATATTTATCGAACACTATCAGTCTGAGATTATAAAAAGGAGTCTTGACCCTGCCCTGAAAGAACATTCAGTCTAGTGAGATAAATCAATATAAAGGAAATATGTTAATACAAGAGGAAAACTAAGGATACGAGGCTCTAAGTGGTGCTTTCCGGATACAAACATAGATACTGCATCTCATTCACAGGACAGCTGTCCCCCAGCTCAGGAATCCTAAGCTCCATTTTGGCAGCTTTTATGATGACTTGATGTAGTAAAGTTGGAAATGGTCCAGAGATGAGCAGTGAACATGATGGAGGCTGAGAGACAGACTTCAGAGGACAGAGTAAAGAAGCTACACAAGCATTGTTTGCGTGAGGACGTACTAGATAGTCTATAAATATGTTGACAGTATAAATACTAAAAGAGATGACATACAGACAACTAAGTGGACCCAGGAAAGCTAAAACGTCTGGCATCAATCAGGAGGGAAATCTGTAATGACAGTTTTAAACTCTGACATGGAGAAATTCCTTCTCTAGAAAGGGTAGAATTTCATCTCTTGAGTCATTTGATTCAGAACTTTTCCCCTACTGGATTGACTCTAGAAAATATCCACAAAGGTTATTTTCACTTCAGTTCCCCTAACATTGGTTTAGGATCATGTATGTGCTTGGTCTTAAGTATTAAAAAGAAGTAAGGGGTGCCTGGGTGGCTCAGTGGGTTAAAGCCTCTGCCTTCCACCTGGGTCATGATCCCAGGGTCCTGGGATCGAGCCCCACATCGGGCTCTCTGCTCAGCAGGGAGCCTGCTTCCCTTCCTCTCTCCCCGCCTGCCTCTCTGCCTACTTGTAATCTGTCCGTCAAATAAATAAATAAAATCTTAAAAAAAAAAAAAAAAAGGAAGTAAAATAGAGGCCTGCTGTTGATTGATGTTGCCGTCCCTGCAACATTACAGCTCATGGGGGAGGAGCTCTCACGAATGGGATTAGCCCCTCATGAAAGGGGGCCCAAAGAGCTCCTTTCCCTAACCACGTGAGATTACAGCCATAAGAAAATAGTGTCTCTGCAGAAACGTGACCTCATCAGATACTGAATCTTATAGGCATCTTGTACTTCCCAGCCCCCAGAACTGTGAGAAATAAATTTCTGTTGTTTATAAGCCACTCAGCCAATGATATTTTGTTACAGCAGCCCAAACAGACTAAAACGGGACCTTGTAACTCAGGGGATTTATAGTATGAAGGAATTCTGTGTCTTTCCAACCCCCCAAATATGATCCACTCCCTAGGGATACTACTCTCTGGCTGGAAGAGTTCAGTCGTCTCAGATTATGCGGTATTGCTAGGACCTGATCAGGCATACCTTCCACCAAACTATAAAGTATTCCTTTTCCTCCCTCCTTCACCTCTACCCGTCCAGCCCACACACCTACATACTTAAAGAAAGTAACTCCACGGGGCGCCTGGGTGGCCCAGTGGGGTAAAGCCTCTGCCTTCGGCTCAGGCCATGATCCCGGAGTCATGGGATCAAGCCCTGCATCAGGCTTTCTGCTAGGCGGGAAGCCGGCTTCCCTTCCTCTCTCTCTCTGTCTGCTGCTCTGCCTACTTGTGATCTCTGTCTGTCAAATAAATAAAAATAAAATATTAAAAAAAAAAAGTAATTCCAACATTTAGTACAGTAGTACCTAGACTTAAAGGTATTTGATGCAACATTCTTCTTTCCATAAATATTAAAGGTGACAATTCTTAAAAAAGCCCTCCTGATTAATCTATACTCTGAGTGGTAACTTCGAATGTTCAGTTTTTTGGTGGCATGTTAAAAAGTAATAATAATAATAATTTCTAGGGAGGAAAGATTGTTTACAGAAGGGAAAAGAATCCTATAGTCACAGCATGGTAAAGGTATTTTTAGATAGTAACACTTTCCCAGTATATATCTATTCAACCAGGAAATGTGAAGGGTGTGTGTGTGTGTGTGTTTGCACATGCATGCATGGGCCTAACTCAATCTGAAGGCACTGGAGGATTTCTTAGGTAGACCAACTGCCTTATAATCACAAGCGAGCTGAGTATAACTAAAGGCAATGCACCATCTTCTTGGGCACCCTCAGAACAACTGGTTCTCACTCCAGGGTCACACAGCAAGCACAGGAGGTACTCCTGCCCTCTCTTTGGGCCCTGGATCCCTGCTTTTACTTTCTAGGAGACATGCAGGGGCAAAATCTTATTGTATGTTGGGGATCCGTACTACTCTTCCAAGTAACACAACTGCTTGGGTCCTTAAATATTTGTTTTTGAAGTTGGAAAAACATCTCTGCTACCAATTAAAATGTAGTTTATATTTGCCAGGCAAATAAATAAATAAATAAATAGTCCTGAGCAAGTAACACACACTATCTAAATCTTGGAAAAGTGCTTTCCAAGACTAAACACTGCGCAAGAGAAGAAATGGAAGAGAGTGGAGTGCCAATGTTAAAGGATTCTACAATGAGAAAAAGAAGCACTCAAGACGGGTGGCAACAAAGATGGAAACAAATTCAAGACTGTACCATTTTTCTCAGGGTCTGTTAATTTTTATCTTTATCATGTTCATAATATGCATGTCTATGAAAGTTGATTTTGGTAGACAGGACCATGCTCTTTAATAACTTTAATATCTGAGGAAAAGAATATTCCTATATGTAGTCACTGGCCTACAGCCCGTGTGTTACCATTATGTGTTATGTCAGCCATTAGTTCTCGGGTTTTCCATTTCTCTATCACTCTAATGAGATATGTTCATTTGCACTGCCTAGGAAACATCTACTCAGAATGTTTTTGCCTGGCACAGTGTATTAAAGTTTGAGAATTTAAGTGCTTTCACAAGAACCCTACTTCAGTGATAAGCCTCATCACTTCCAGAGTATTATACAGCCCTGATGCATTCCCCTACAGGCAGAGGCATAGGAGATGCACAGTCTAGTCTAGGGTAAGCTTCTTACCATGTACTGATGTACTAGATCCTTGTTCTAGCCAGAAGGCAGATATCTGTGTGGCCTTGAGCAAGTACCACATTTCTTCTGAAACCATTCTATCACTCCGTTTTCCTTAGCGGCCAAATGAGTAGAAGCCACGAATCTATCAGTCCCTTTCAGTTCTAAAAATGCCTTTTCTTACCAGGACAGATCCACTTTACAGAAGACTATCAGCTAATCAGTGCTAAATGGTTGACAGAATAAGAAAATCATAATTTTTCAACTTCTAAAGAAAGAACAGATCAAGACAATGATCCCATGAAATCTGTAGGTGAGTGGCTGATGGGAACTCTTTCAAAAGATAGTGATGCCTGAGGACCATCTGAACCCACTGATCAGTCTTAACATCCTCAAAGAAAGACATCATGTGCCACCTAAACAAGTACTAACCATGTATGCAAAAAGACCAAGCAGAGATCTTTAACTAAGTAGTTTCTCCATTGAAAAGGTATATGCACTTTTTCAAAGATCACAAACTTGAACAGTACCCAATTTGGCAAAAGAGGTTGAAGACAAAACCAGTGGAAATCAACTTGAAATAAGGAACCTAATTTTCTATGTGATAAAGGAAGATGTACTGAACTTCAAAATTAAGTCAAATGAAAACAAAATTCCAATTTTAAAAGCTAATTTGCATGAAACTTTAATGAAATCCTGTGTATAAATTAAAGTACAATGATTTGAATTATCTACCACTCCAAAATGGATGGTGGTTAATTGGGAAAAATTAAACAAAAACATAACAGTTTTCTCTCTTTTCATTAAACTGTTAAATGTCCTCTAGGACTTGCTCACAAGTTGATAAAAGGTATATAAGCTACTTATTTGTATTGCAAAACCACCTAAGGCTCTCTGCCTTCCTGAGTCAGCCTAAGAGGGGAAAAGATGGAATTATTTAGTTTTATAAACTCCTGTCTCTGTACCAGGAGCCCTAAACTTCTATGACAATAAGAAATCCAAAAGAGACCCAAAAAGAAAAGGACTAGAGCGGAGAAGATAGCCTGGGGCAACTAATTCTCAAAAAGGACCAAACTCTCAGAGTTCCTGTGTGACTCAGTTGGTTAAGTGTTTGACTCAGTTTGGGCTCAGGTCATGATCTCAAGGCCTCCGGTCATGAGATCGAGCTCTGTGTCGGGCTCCCTGCTCAGCATGGAGTCTGCTGGAAATTTTCTCCTTTTCCCTTCCCCCAAAATCTCTCTCTCTAAAAACAAATAAGTAAATAATCTTAAAAAAAAAAAAGAAAAAAAAGAAGAAGGACTGAACTCTCAGCTCTCTTTGAGAGCAGGTCTGCACAATCTACCTTTACTATCCCCTTCCTTCTTGTTAATACCACCTTTCAGATTTGGTTGCTCTTTCCTATGCTACTTTCCTTTTATTTTTATTGGTTCCATTGCTGTTCAGTTTTACCCAATTGGCGAGAGTGGAAGCTGTACAGAATGAAGAGAATGAAATTGTTTGATTTACGGCAAGACCTCAAATCCTAAAACACAATCATTTATATAAGAATCTGGAAATAGGGTCTGGACATCTTCCAAGGGATTTTTCTCTTCCACAAAGACCATTACTCTAGAATCCATTTTATACTTACTCTATTTTGTTAATTAATTGAATTTAAATAAAATAAAATTTAACATACAATATATTAGTTTCAGAGGTGAAGGCCAGGGATTCATCGGTTGTGTGTAACACCCAGTGCTCAGGACATCACGTGCCCTCCTTTGCCCACCATCCGATTACCCCATTCCCCCCAACCTCTCCTCCAGCAACCCTCAGTTTGTTTCCTATAGTTAAGAGTCTCTTACGGTCTCCCTTTCTGATTTTTTTTGTTTTATCTTTCCCTCTCTTATTCCCCTATGATCTCTGTTTTTGTTTCTTAAATTCGACACATGAGTGAAATCATATGATAAATGTCTTTTTCTGACTGACTTATTCACTTAGCATAAAACCCTCTAATTCCATCCAAGTCATGGCAAGTGGTAGGATTTCCTGAGGGTCTTTAGAGAGGTTCCCAGTATCACATTTTACTGGAAGATGTTGCTTCTGGAAAAGCCATCTCTAACACAAAGACAGAATCTGGGAGAGGAGCAGAGAGTAAAGGTCCCAGTCACCCTCAATTCTAGAAAGATACTGGGAAAGTTGAATTAGTCAAAAGAGAAGATTGTGCTATACAATATTAGTCTCCCAATGTCTTATGTTTGAAGAGCAGTATTCTGAAAACAGAAAAAAAAAAAAAAGAGGAAAAACTTAAAAAGAAGAAATCTTCCCTGGCAATTTGACTATTAGGTCACTTCAAGAGAGGCAATTTAAGAAACCAGCAAATGCCGCTGGGGGAGCTAAAATAATAACAAGCAGCACTAATACAGCACCTTTCCTCTTCAAAGCACTTTACAAACATGAAGTAATTAGGCCAATTAAAACTTAAAAAGTAGCCTATTTAGACACAATCTTCTTTCCACATACAGGGCATCTGCTTGGAAATGACTCTCATGCCTTGTTTTCATAGCAAAAGATGCTCTCAGGAAAAAAAGATACCCTTAAATAACTTGGGAACTTCATCTCAGAAGGATCTGGGTCTAGAAGCATTAAAGGCACTGAAACCAGTAGATTTCCCACACCCTGATTCTTCCCCACCACAAACTCTGTGTAGTTAAACACTTTCTTAGAGCCACAGGCAGTTCTAGGTGGATGATAACAGCAGATAACAAAGGTGACTAGTCCAGGGAATAAATGGGCAGAAGATCTTAGGTTTACCTCTTCCTGGTAAATTGACTCCCAAACAGGTGTCCTGAAATTACTAAGCAAATGGGCATCGTGCATTGAATTAAAAAGTGTTCTAAACCAGGAGTAAGGAGATTTAAGCCCTTGTTAGGTTTAACCACTAATTTATCATGTGACTTTGGACAGTAACTGTCTTTGTTTATGGCTTCGGTCTCCAAATGTGAAACGAGCTGTTTGATTGGAGCCAGGGTTTTCAAAAGTATGTACAGAAGGTACTGTGGGTGTCCAATGGTGGGGGACAGGGGGTAGGTAAAAGCTTTGAGCCTCTCTGGTTCAGGAAGAGCAGCAACATTTTAATTCATTTTAGATGTTGGATTTTTATGAGCTATGAAGAGCTCCATGTCTAATTGAGTAAGAAACATCGCTGGGATGGATGATCTCTAAATTCTCTTGCAATTCTGGTATTCTGCGGTTTTCCAGATGTTTCTCCACCCCATAGCACAGAGGATATGTTTCAGTGGAAATGTTCATCACATTAGCTTAGCTTGCTGAGACCAGAGAAGAGTGAAAAGATCAAGTCAGTGCTCGAGGTCTCTCTTACTTGGAGTTCAGTCCCTGGAAGTCAGAGTGATTTTTCTTCAATTTGTCTGGTAAGGCAGGTGTTCTAGAGACACTCCCCCTCCCCCACAAAGAAACTGTTCCATTTTCTCTACTTGCCCTCAGCTAGCTGGTTCTAATCATCTAAGCCTCAAATTTAGGTTGGGGAACGACAGGGCGCATCATTACATTGTCCCGTCCTGCCGTTTTCAAATAGACTTACATAAAGCTGGTAGGCTCCCTCTTCTTATTCATGAGTGTACCCACCCTATGATCCAGAGCTCTGGAGAAGAAGAATAAATGGAAGGATTCAAGCAAAGAGTTACTAACACTACCCCCTACCCCACATTTGTCCTGGAATCCAGGCAGATATTAGGAACCAAACCCTCCCTGACAGTAAACTCTGGCAAACTGGCCTGTTAGTAGAACACCTCATTTATCTCCCCCCCAAATAATATCGTTAATTACACAATGAAGAACCTAAGGCTAAAAGGGTAAGTGTGCAAAATCCCAAAGATTGGGTGGAAAGGCAAAAAATGGACCTCTCTGAATTTCACCCCTTGAGTTTCTCACATCACTCAAGTGCTTCCTTATTGATGTAACAAACCAATACCTCCAGCCCAAACAGAGCAAGGTATGGTTTGCTTCCTGAACTTGCTGCCTCCTCCCCTTTCCTCTCCTTTCTCTTCAGATTCTCGGGGCTGGAGGTCCGCGTGCCCCACAGGAAGAGTATGGGTTTGAAGTCAGGGCCTCTGGCTTTGAAATTAACCTGTCAAGTGATTTCACTAAGGTCAGAGTCTTAACTGTGTTAAATGGGTTTTTGGTTTTTTTTTTTTTATATTGAAGAGTAAAAATATTAATACCTACCCAATTACCTCATAGTGCATTTAGAAGACTTTAACATACTATTTGTGGGAATGCATCAAAATTGCTTTAAACTGTTCTACCTACTCCCGGTGTCATTTAAGATGTTTTAGTTTCTGAGGTTTTCCATCTCTTGCAGGATGGCAACTGAGTAATGAGCCAAACTAAAGAGCTTCCCAGAAACACAGATTTCCCCAATGAAAATAAAGGATTCCTAATTCCAGATGGAAAGCATTTTGGCATTTCCTTAGAGAATATCAGTAGTGAATTGAAACAGAAATAGATGCTCCTTACTGAGTAAAAGTCTAGCAACTTGTTCATAGACCTATCCACACTCTAATTAAAATAGCACAATTATCTGGAAAATTGTGAGGAAAAGTCACCAATACTATTGACTGTGGGGTTTTGTTGTTGTTGTTGGTTTGGGTTTGGGGGGGGGTGTCAGTTGTTTTGTTTTGTTTTGTTTGCAATGGCAACAGTCCCAGGGAATACTCAGGGACAACCTTAATGCCTCTATATGGGACATAAAAGAAAAATAGCAAGTTATAGCTGCAGGATATTAGAGAAGTTTCCAGTAATGACTAGGAAAAAAAGTGGTCTAACAAGCAGCCATAGATCTGTGAGAGTCAACTCATGGCACAAGTTTAAACTAGTTGACCTAAGCGAAAGTTAACTGCTGATTGTAAACAGCTCCCTTTCTTCAGTAAGCCTGGACTTGGTAGCAGAAAGGTGCTTAAAGGCAGGGTATTACAATGAATTTCAGGTCTCTGATTCTATCTAGTGACTCCTGAAAGAGCAAATTGCTTACTAAAAAACACTGCACAAGATTTTAGCCTACCTTGAGGCTTACTTTCTCAATTGTCGCTGGCAATAACACAGATCTGCAAATCAGCAAATTAGCACAGGTCTTCCAGTTCAGGAGCTTAAATTAATAAAACCCTGACCTAACAGGACTCCAAGCTTATTCCTAATGAAATGTGCTGTTTTGGTTTTACCAGCATCCAGTGTCCTCATTCTCCATCTAGCTGTACTATCAAATACCAATCAGGCAAGTCAATAGGAGGTTGAATTTTTTTCAGTTTTGTTGAAATACTGACACGCAGCATTGTATTAGTCCAAGGTGTACAGCATTTGATATATGCAAAAAAAATGTAAATTTACCACAATAAGTTTAGTTAACATTAATTACCTCATGGAGATGCAAATGTCTTTCCTTGTGATGAGAAGTTTCAAGATAGACTGTCTTAACAACCTTAAAATATACAATAAGGTGTAGTTAACCAAGGTTACCATGTTGTGTATTATATCCCCAGAACTTAGTTATCTTATAACTGGAAGTTTTTACCTTGTGATTACCTTCACCCCTTTCCCTCAATCCTCACCTCCACAAATAATTTTTTTATTTGCCCAAAATAAAGTGCTCCAAAGGCCAATTTTCTATATATTGTGTAGAAATGTATTTATATGGTTTAATACCTACCTTGTCCTTTTCATTCCTACAGCACCTCTAACATTTTCTTTCTCAACAAGAACTATATGCAGGAGCACCTGAGTGGCTCAGTGGGTTAAAGCCTCTACATTCTCTACATTCGGCTCAGGTTGTGACCCCAGGATCCTGGGATCGAGCCCCACATCGGGTTCTCTGCTCAGCAGGGAGCCTGCTTCCTCCTCTCTCTGCCTGCCTCTCTGCCTACTTGTGATCTCTGTCAAATAAATAAATAAAATCTTAAAAAAAAAAAAAAAGAACTATATGCATTTGCTGGTTCATAGCTCTTACTGATATGCTTTAATCTGGCTAGTTTAAATGTTCCTCTGTACTTAATACAAGTTTCATTCCTGTTCTAAGTTGAAAATCTAAAGCTGCCATGTTAAGGAATACACCTTTCCCAAGAATCAACAGACTTATACAGGCATCTCTAAAATCCGATCTGTGCTCCCAAGACACACCTATCAACTTCTTCAGAAATGTGGGGAGGCATGCCAATCTTTTCAGTCTATTATTTCGAGCAACAAAATCTGAAAACACACACACACACACACGCTTCATAGCTGTTTTGAAAATAAACTGTGATTCCAAGAGATTCGATGAAATTAAGAGTTCTAGAATATTTACTTTTTATTACACAGTTCCGTAGTTTATTTATTTCACTGATTTGGGGGAGGAATTCAACTTTACCTCTTTTCTTAAATATTATTTGACCTAAGGGCTCTTGATCTGGTTTCCAAGAGCAGGATTCATCCATCCTTAAGAACCTCTGAAATTAGATTTCTGTGTGTGTTTATTTATGGGGAATTTCTGGGGAGAAGATAATTGTTTGAATTAAGTTCTCGGTCTTCATTATGTCATCATGACTTCCCAAAAGGTTATAAACCACTGATAAACCATTTATTATTTAACCTAAGATTACTTGGTCTTTATAGTCCATAAAATAAAATGTGTCATTGTTCTTTCTCTACATGGTAGCCCAATCCATATTCTTCTTTCTAAAGGCAAGAAATACCTAAATAGGCCAAAATACACTCCTCCAAATACCATCTGATCAATAATATTGTTTTAGAAGCCTGCCATTCATGTTCCTCACCTACACAGTGATTTCAAAGAGCCTCAGAAGCCAAAACAATGTTCCCTTAGTCTTGCCTTGCTACTATGTGGGGTTAGAGTCTGGGTCCAATCAGTCTAGCACTTTTCAAATGGTAAAATACAGGAACCAGACATATATGCTCTCAGAAATGGGGCATGACTCTCAAGGTAGGCCCCTCCTTCTACTCTTTTTCCTACAAAGCTGCATCTCTCAATGAATAAATACTATGCTCAGAGACCATGAAAAAATGCAGAATTTCCAATGATGAGATTATTTTAAAGGTGCTCTTCCATTTTTGTCCTTCTTATGAAATTAGCCATTGGTGGGAAGCTTCCTTTAAAATAAGGTGATAGGGAACAGGAGCATTGTAGAGGCAAGTATTGCCTGGACTATGCTCGTAGGGAAATGGAATTTTTGTGCAAGTGTGAATTCATTGTCCCTTGGCATCAGGTCAAGACCAAGAACTGTTAGCTGACTGGCAGTACTATTAAATGGGTTGGTAACTCTCTGAACACTGCACCCAGAGAAAGCAGATTAAATTACTTTGGCATCAATTGTTAGGAAGGATTCCACACTTGAGTCATTGGGTTCTATCCTTGACCTTATAATGTTAAAGATACAGAATGTGTGCCCTGTAAATATGCCCAAGAAAAAGGTGCAGAATTAGATAACATAAATGTTAGACTATTCAAAGAGATCTTCATGACTAGAAACATGGGTCAAAAAAACAACATAAAATATCACAACCACTTGAAGAACATAAGCTCTTGGAGTAAAACAGATATGGACTTCAATAACTGTTCTACCATTTAATACCTATGTGGGTCCAGATAAATTTCTTTCAAGAGCTCCCCTTTCATATTTAAATGGGGACAATAAATTTTATCCTATGGGGTTCATTGAATAGCATAAATTAAGGTCATAGAGTCCAGAAAAAAATTAGAATAACTTAGTTGTAAGTAGTGTATTAATTTTAAACATTATCTTCACATAGAGGGGATACCCAATATGTATTCCTTCATTCTTTCATTAACTATTTAAAAGATACATGAGTATTCAAACACCCAGTATCCAGAGTTACGCCTGGTTCAGGAGGTACAAAGATGAACTAGTCCTAGTCTAAAGGTAGATTTGAAGGTATGTAGCAAAGAAAAAGGAAATTCAGGTGGTATGACAATTCTCTGTAGGGTATTATTAAGCACATCCTTCCTGGCCCCATACTCCACTCTTATACTAGTCTCTATTTGCATTAGACAGGTCATGCCTCAGACGGTCCCCTCATGTGGGACACTGACCCATAAAACACCTGATGAACAAGCAGGCCCAAATAATTCTCATTACTATAGTCTGAATGAGTACGTCCCCCCAAATTTATACGATGAAATCCTAACCTCCAATGTGATGGGTTAGGAGGTGGAATCTTTGGAAGGTGCTTAGGTCATGAGGATGGAGCCCGCATGAATGAGATTCCTATTCTTATGAAAGAGGCCCTTTAGGGCTCCTTAGTCTCTCCAGTGAGTGAGGACACAGCAAAAAGCTAGCAGTCTGCAGTCCAGAAGAGGACCTTCACCAGAACCCAACAATGCTGGCATTCTGATCTTGGACTTTCAACCTTCAAAAGTGTGAGAAATTTAATAAACAACATTTCTGTTGTTTATTAAATCTCACAGTCTGTGGTATTTTATTGCAGCATCCCAGCGGGACCAAGACACCAACCCAACACACAGCCCATTAGACCAAGCACCAGATCTACAATGCGGGCTATGTCCAAGGGAAAGGTCCTTCCTTAAGAAACAAGCTGAGCCAGGAGATTCTCTTTCTCAAGAAGTTGGACTAAGAGATGAGGAGAGATTGGTGCATTGGCAATAGGAACTGGAAATGGGAGGACTCATGAGGCAAGGCTGAGACTGTGAGGGGCCACGCTGATACTGAAATTACGAGATACAAGACAAAAGGCTAAGCAGAAATATACAAGGAAAATCATATATGCCTTGTGGCTAAGAGAGCCTGAGGTTATAACTAATGTTAAGAGCTTCACATTCCTGGAACAATAATAAAGTCTACCTCTTCTGGAGTGTTGATTCAATTCTAGTTACTCTTATAGCACTTTATATATACATGAACTTATATAATCATTAAAAAGCTCTCTCCAGGGGCACCTGGGTGGCTCAGAGGGTTAAGCCTCCGCCTTCGGCTCAGGTCATGATCTCAGGGTCCTGGGATCAAGTCCCACATCGGGCTCTCTGCTCAGCAGGGACCCTGCTTCCTCCTCTCTCTCTTCCCTTCTCAGCCTGCCTCTCTGCCTACTTGTGGTCTGTTAAATAAATAAATAAAATCTTTAAAAAAAAAAAAAAAAGCTCCTCCATGAGCTCATACCACCATTCTTTTCATTTAACACATGTGAAAACTGAGATACAAAGAGGTAAACCACCTTATGTGAGTTTCAAGACTACCACGCATTGGAGTCTGGCCTCAAACCCAAGCCTTATGGCTACAGACCCTATGCTGCTAATGGTCATACTGTAATGTTGCCCCCTTGAGCCCCAATGAAACCGCCTCTATCTCATTTTTTGTTCGTTTGTTCTTGTTTATGTCTTTTTTTTATTGTCTGTGTGTGAGTGTGTCATCTCTCTTAAAGTGGTCTAAATGAGTCTTTAATTCACTCAACAAGCAAGAAACTAAACACAGCATCTTTGTATCTGACAGGGACTCGGCTTCAAACAAAGGATGTGGGAGGTCAGCAATACTATAGGCCTTCAATGCAGCAGGAGAACTGCCTTTTTGTCTCAGAGAACATCCTGCTTTGTGTACAGAGCAGGACAGATTTTCTGAAGATCAGCCTTTGATAGTTGTTGAAGTGGCATTTGGGGATAATAGAACCTTGAAATAGTCATGAAGCAACGTTTCTTAAAATCTTCTAAGTACACCACAGGAATCCTCTTATAAATGTCTACATCATTTCTCCAAAGAGATCTAGGGGCTACACAACCATCCCCTCCTCAAACAGAGGGAAACAGAGGGAAAAACGTGACCCAAAGTGGTTTGCTCAAAAGACCTCTGGGGGGATAATAGATGCTGTTACACTCAGTAGCTACAGTATTATAGGTTGTGTGATTCCAAGACTGTTTCCTTTTAACTGTAAGGTTTTCAGACAGGAAGGACTAGGTCAGTTTTACCTTTCAACAAGCAGTGCCCAGTAAAGACACTGCACATGGAAAAAACATTTTAAAAATGGCTTGCAACAAATGAAGGAATAAACAAAGTATATTGCTAACAGTATCGCCTCCTTCCTAAAACATACGAGCATTTTTTTTTTAATTTGGTTGGTTCTTTCATCTTATCCAAAAATTCATGTGTGTATATATATTATTTAATTATTCAGCAAGATGGGCAGCATTAACATCTTAGCTTCTGAGCTACATTTCTTGGATTTTCACGTTGGCCTCACTAATTACAAGCAACCTATTTAACGTTTCTCTTCCTCATCTTCCCAGATTAAGAGACTTCAGAGACACCTGCACCATTAAGGTCACTGTGAGGGTTAACCAAGACTGAAACAAGCGCCCCCTAGTGCCCAGCACATAGTAAGCTCTCGAGCAATATTTGCCTTTTGGTTAGAACTAATTAATAGGTACAGAAACAGAGGAAGACCCCTCCCTAGAGGCACACCATAAACCACATGAATGAATGGGATGTATCAGGAGATAATGTAATAGCCAGAGTGAAGTTCTGGAATCTTATAGGGTTCAAATTTGTGTTCAGAAATTTGTGTAAGTTTCTTTACTCTCTGTGCCAAAGTTTCCTCATCAGTAAAACAGAGATAATATTCCCTGTTTCACAGCATTGAAATTATGGAATGAGCTCCTATATGAAAAGCTGTTTGAATAGTAAGTAGTTCGGGGTGCCTGGGTGGCTCAGTTGGTTAAGCGACTGCTTTCAGCTCAGGTCGTGATCCTGGAATCCCAGGATTGAGTCCTGTATCGGGCTCCTTGCTCAGCGGGGAGTCTGCTTCTCCCTCTGACCCTCTCTCCTCTCATGATTTCTCTTTCAATCTCTCAAATAAATAAATAAAATCTTTAAAAAAAAAAAGTAGCTCATAGAAAGTTCAGTACAAGTTTTAGCTATCACTGTTATTATTACTTAATGTAATGATCTCCAGATATAAAATCCAACTCCCAGGCTTTATGTCTTCTATACATACCACTGATACACACTACTACACTCCCATCTGCCGTGACAACTGTCGGTAAGTTGGCAACCAATCTAGAGTTCAGAGTCAGTGGGAGTATATCAGAAAAACTATAATTCAACAGGAAGCTGGAAGAAGCATGGCCACTTGCTTGGAGGTATTTTCCCCAAATCTTCTGATAACATTTTTTTTTTTCTTTAAACCTGCCCAGAGTAATTACGGCTCTTAACCATTGTTATAGCTCAGTAGCAAATGCTGGGTGACTCCTGAAAACAGTTTTATCAAACTGACATTCTAACAAATGTCCCTTGCTAAATGTCAAGTGAGATTTCTGGTCGAGAAAGAAAAATGCCTCTTTCCTTCTTCCACATCCCACGTTTATGTAGATCAAAAAGACACTGCATGGCTGCCCGATGTTTCAGCAATTCAGACATCTGCAAAAATCCACCAAGAATCCTTAATCAGCCACATCTCCATTCTTAACACTGGGGAGAATTAATTATGAATGTGGAATCAGCATCATGGTCTATCCGGGAAGCTGAACGGACTCACAGGGATGCTGTCCTCCCGCCGTGTTAATTAAGCAGGAAGGGGTTCAAGGGCACGAGACGGCAGAGTGAGACTGATAACTGGCCCCCACGCAGGAGATCCCTTTCCCTCTTTGTATCTTGAGCATCACGTTGTTCATGAAATAAATATTCCAAATTATAGGACCCCATAAGGATACTTAAGGGAAGATAATGAGATCAACTGTAATTGAATATAGTGAGTCAATGAAAAGAAAGCTGCCTTCATGAGAAGGTATTCCCTCCTCTAGACAGCAGCTATTAGAGAAATAACTACAAATTTGGAAAAAGAGGTCCTGGTCATCTGTCTGCTCTATTGTCATTGCCCTGCTTCTTTCACGCTAATTGAACTTACTGTGTTCAGATAATCAGGTGGATGTTGTCTTCGGAGGAGGCTAAGCTCTTCTGAGATCCAGGGGCAATCATGATTGACCTAAGCCAACTGTGAGAATGTGTACTTTTGGCCAGTGCCTGGTTTAGGAAAGGTCTGTGACACAGTTGTTATCCCTGAGACTTGTGATGTGATTCGTCAGGGGCACATCCGGTAAAAGGGTCCTCATTTTTCAAAACTGAAGGAGAGAAATTCTTGTGTGGAGAGGGGATACTTGGAATTCACTGTAGCCATCTTGTGGCCAGGGAAGTACGTCCTTTAGGTCCAAAGTCAAAATACTAAAAATGGCAGGACAAAAACATAGATGGCGTCAGGTCTATCCCCTGAATTACCAAACCTAGAACTACTCCCTCCCTGGCCATCTTCTCATTTTGTAGTAATTCTATTCAGTTTTCTATTAATCAGTGCTAAATCACTTAACCAATATTCTGCTCAAGGTAAAAGAAAATCCCATTCAATTAATTTATATGCACAACTTTCTCAAGTAGGTATTTTTCCCTTTTTACAACCAACCAACCAGCCTGTGGCTCAAGGGAAATAAATGATCTTACAACAGTGACCCATTGAGTAACTAGCACAGCTGGAATGAATGCCCATAGGTGAACAGCTAAAAGCCTGCATTCTCTATACTAGGCCGTGCTGCCAGTTTCATCACTGGAAATACATTAGTTACTATTTTATTAGACTTAGCAGTTAATCAAAACCAGAAAATATATTAAATGTTAGAGATGCAAATATTATAAAAATAGTAATCCCTGTCTTTCAACAATTAATGCAGTGTGAGGATACCTAACACCAGTGGCCAACACTGTTTAGAGCATCAGGTAATAGTGGCTGAGATTTTGAAGAACACAAAAGTTTCAGGGAGATTGGATAGAGTTGGTGAAGAAAAGGAAAGATGGGTAGAGGGACCAGAATTTTTCTAGAGTCACAGGTCATTAGCTATTGCCAGCAGATGTAACTAAACTATTAAAGCAGATAAAAACAGTTTACTGGCTGAACCCACAGAACACATTTTAAAAGCCATTCTTTAGGTATGATATGGGGAGGGGGGGTCACCTAATGGTTAACCACGGAAGTCACATAAAAATAATGAGGTCTCTGCTATGAACACTATATGTCCTTTATCTCTGACATCAACCCAGGAAGTAAGAATTGTCCCTATAGCTCACATAAGGAAGCTGAGCTCCAGAGAAGTTGAGTGTACCAGGCAGGGTTCTTGGTTCCAACCAACAGATTAAGTTCAAGCCCAAAGGACTTATTTCAGGACACCTGACAGAATCAATAGGAAGGTTGGAGCACAAAGAGGAGCTAAGGGGGAATGTGGAGGCCAAGAGCACAGGAGGTTTTCCCACTGGTATCCCCATCTCCAGTACCCTCAACACAGTCACAGCAAGTGCTGCCAACCCTGGATGGTTGGGGTCAATTCCTTAGAGTTTTAATTAAACTACTGCCTCTGTCATTTAAAAAAAAAAAAAAATGAGGTTTCAGCAAACCAAGAAACAGACTCTTGGCTATAAGAGAACAAAGTGATGGTGACCGGAGGGAAGGTGGGTGGGGTCATGGGTGAAATAGGTGATGGGGATTAAGGAGTGCCCTTGCTGTGATGAGCACCAGGTGATTAAAATAAAAACGTAAAAAAAAAATAATGAGGTCTCTGAAAGATTATTCTGAGGACAGCATAGAGGACAGCTGGTTGAAAAGAATCAGCCCCGGAGAAATGCATCCTGGCTAGCAAAATAACGCGAAACTCTCAATTACTCCATGTAGAAGATATCAAATGCCCAAATGAAGACTGTGACAGTGAATCAGCATATGCCTTGCTACAAATCTCCACTTCGATCCTTTATGGTAATCCTATTTCAAAAAGTGGGGGGGAGGGGCACAGGAAGTAAGATTGCCCTCTCCCTCTGTGATCCATGCCAATGTCAGCCCCAGGTAAGATCGGAGTAACCTAAGCTAATCAGAAAATTGTATCCCTTTACCCCAATGACTGGTTTCAGAGTACTCCTACAATACAAGATGAGCCACAGAAATTGTTTGCTGGAAAGTTTTCCTGGAGGGAAGAATTAACCCACCTTATTCAAAGCTATGAGCAAAAGTGATGTCCTTCCCGTAGGATAAAAACATGGAACCACATAACGCTAGATGCTGAAGCAGGCCATCTCACAGTTAAGACAGGAAACAGACTGAAAATAAAAGATCATAGGAGGAGGAAAATATACACATAAATAAGCTGGGTGTTGACAGTATTATTAAGCTATTGTAACGTGCCTTATTTGAAATGCTTACAACATCCAAATTTTTCATTTATTTGAACCACTAGTTTGCATTTGTATTTACTGCATTTTGCGTGGAGCTTTCTCTTTCTTACAACTAAAAGTAACTGAAGAAGAGTAAAGAGTTTTTAGAAAATCAATTTAAAATAAGGTAAGAGGGGGTGCCTGGGTGGCTCAGTGGGTCAAAGCCTCTGCCTTTGGCTCAGGTCATGATCCCAGGATCCTGGGATCGAGCCCCGCATTGGGCTCCCTGCTCAGCAGGGAGTCTGCTTCCTGCCCCCCACTCTGCCTGCCTCTGCCTACTTGTGATCTCTGTCTGTCAAATAAATAAGTAAAATCTTTTTAATAAATAAATAAATAAATAGATTAAATAAAATAAGGTAAGTGGAAAGGTCAATAGTTCAATGGCACTGAGTGACTATCTGGCATGAGAGTAAGGGCAGATCCCAGGATGGCTCCCAATTTGTGGTTTAGGGGCAATGACCATGTACAAAGCTAAGATATATGAGAGCAAATAGGGGAGTTGAGAGAAAATACCAGTTTGGGTTTTGGATATATTCATTTTAGGTGCTTATAGAACAGACAGCTGGTAATACAGTATACATGTTTTTTAATCAGTCTCCAACACTGAAGGAAGGTACCCATGCATCTTAAAAAGTCCTTTCAGATTGATGATACTTTAAACATCATGATTCCCCACCTGGGGTCTTGATACTCCTGGTATGTTTGGAGATTTATAAAGACAGTTGCTAAAGGCCTAAAACCAGTAATTGAAAGTAGAAGTGGGAATTATGTAACGTAGCCAATACATTTTAAACATTAATTTTATACTGAACAGGAATAGTGTAGAGAAAAGTCAACATTTTTTTAAGATGTAAGACTAGATTTCAAAGAGATTTATCATTGGCTGTTTCCTGTTATGATTCATACCTACCAAAGATTAACTATTTAGGCCCCTCTGCTTTATGAAGGACTTCGGAAGTGTTGAAAAATGTAGCATTCGGGGATCATCATGATTCATTTTATTAAGAGACTCAGTGTATCACATCAATCTTCCAATAAGACATAGAGTTGTATGTAAATTCCAGAAAGACAGCTTTAGACATCCAAAAATTTTAAAAAGTAGGACTTCTTGGAATGGTGTAAAGATCAGGGAAAGGGGCCAAAAGCAAACCTGATCAGGTTCCCAGTTGCTACCTGGGCCTGGCCTTGGTCCAGATTTGATTTTGCAGGAAGGGACTATTATAGACAAGTACAGAGATCGGTCACTGCTCTGAACTTTGTTAATTTTCCAATAGGCTCCGGCCCCGTAAAGGGAGGGATTTCAGACTTACACAGTATTGCAAACCTTTCGAGTACAAGCGAGTTCCAGCGGGCAAGAGCACCATCTAATTCTGATGAACAAAAGTCTTATAGGGAAGGCCCACAAGGCATTTTACACATCAAACAGTTCTTACTGAACGTTGTTTTGATGAAATAATTACAAATGAATCAGAAGAAGTAAATTGCCCTTGAAACAACAATACGTAGCATTTTCATTTTCAACGTGTTTAACAAATTACTAATTATTTAATTTGCATTCTAGCATTCTGATGAAGGGATTTCTACTTCAGTTTTATAAGTGGGGGAGCTGAGCTCTCAGGAGAGGTGACATGCTCAAGTCAAAAAGTCAATCTAGAATGAATTGGTAACTGGGTTTCAAAGAGGCTGCTCCCTTGGGTGGAACCATGAGTGAGCAGTGAGAAAGGGAGAGGTTGTCATACAGGTAGAGACCATTATCTTTCCACTTCTAGCTTTTCAAACCTTCAGAGAATACAGTCACATTTTTGAAGAAGCTTCCGAATTGGAAATACTATTCTAAATCTGAACATTGTTTTAAACTATACCTGCATAGATGTGTTGCTCTGTAATTTGGGAACATGGGGTCACATTTTGGAAAATGTGTACCTTAACAGCAAGAGCTAAGCTCCAGATAGTTCCTTCAGGACAACTAAGGGAACCTTGCCAGGAAGACAGCGCTAGGCAAAATGCAGAACACATCGGTGACTTCTTTCCAAATCCCCTTCTCTTCATTACCTTGACTTCTTCTACTTCTTGTTCTTGGGTGCCTGACAAACTATAGCTTTGAATGCCTCATGTTCCCTGGTGATTTCTCAGGCTGCTTCCAGGAGCTGGTATTCTAAACTCAAACAGAGGACCTGCTTGCTGCTTTCTGGAGTTGACACTGTCCACACGGGGAATTTATTCTGCCAGCTCAGTTTTGTTCTAAAACACCACCATGCAAATGGTTCCCAAAGAAGCCATATATTTTATGGCCATGGCAGCATAGGACAGCAATGCAGAGCCCACATTCAGGTTTCCTTTGGCATGCAGCCCAAACTGTGTTTGCAAAGACCTTGTAACTAGGCAAGAGTGCTCTTCCTCTACGAACAAGCAAGCTCACTGCTTCTGTTCCTAGAACTTCTTCCTGATGCCTGTTTTTGTATTAGCTAGGCATGTCAGTTGTCTATTGTTGTATAACAAACTGCATTGCAATACAGTGGCTTAGAATAATTTCCCAAGACTCTTTGGGTCAGGAATCCTGGCAGAACTCATCCAGAACATTCTTTGCTTCATATTATATGGACTGGAATTACTCATCAGGAGTCAGCTGGGAGTTCCTATCGGGCTGAAGCACCCATGATGGCCTGTCGTCCTCCTGGGCATCTCTCCACATGGTGCCTAGCAGTGAGAGTCCAGCCCAAAAGAGAAGGAGAAGTTCCCAGCCTTAGGACTGAGCTGGAAAGTCCCAGAAAGTTCTAGCACATTTGTTTGGTTCAAGGCAACTGTAAGGGCAAGTCAGATTGAGCTAAAGGGAAAGGGAAATACATTTTATACTGTGATTTGAAAAGCAGTATAGACATACCACATACAGAGGGCCTAATAGGCAGTTGTCAAGAGTTTACTTTTAATTCTAAGTTTGGTAGAAGCCATCAGAGAATTTTTAAGCATGTTCCCAATTTGTGTTTCTGAGGTCAACTCAGAGAGCTAGCTAAGGTTTGGATGGTGGGAGGTGAGAAAGAAAGGTATTAAGGTTCATGCTCAGACTCTTCCTTGAACAACGAAGTAGATGGTGGCACTATTTACTGCATTTGAGTGATTGGGGAAAGAACAGCATATGGCATAAGTTTCTGATGTTTATTAACACCCTTGTGAGTTTCAGCTTGCTGCCTAACAATAATGAAATCTCTAAGGTGAAGTTATTATTAGAACAAACATTGCCTTGGATATCCATGAAAGTCACAGGTTCAAATAGCTTCTCAGAGGTAAGCAAATGTGAGCAAAGTGGTCACCCTCTCCTCATGGATCACATTCTTCCCTGGGAAAGAAAAGAACTAGCATACCAGGAGAGGGCCAGCATGCTTCCTTCCTCTCCCTACTAGCATAAATATTTAGTTGCCTATTTTATACCAGATGTTGATCCAGACATCGAGTACAGCAGACTGCAGCATCACTGACAAAGCAGATGTCATTGAAGACTCCCAAAAGGCCACAACCTTGAGATGTAGGTGACTTACCAAAGGCCACTTCTATTATTGGTATAAAGGCCTATCCAGATAAGTCAAACTATCTGTAAAGACTATGGTTGAGTCTCCCTGGAGGAGGGGGACTAAAGTTGGACATAGCCTTTAGTGGTTTAAACCATGAACACAGGCGCCTGGGTGGCTCAGTGGGTTAAAGCCTCTGTCTTTGGCTCAGGTCATGATCCCAGGGTCCTGGGATGGAGACCCGCATCAGGCTTTCTGCTCAGCAGGGAGCCTGCTTCCTCCTCGCTCTCTGCCTGCCTCTCTGCCTACTTGTGATCTCTGTCAAATAAAATAAATAAAATCTTTTAATTAAAAAAAAAAAGTGAACACTTTTCATAGGACTGAGTAGTCTTGACCAAAGTTGAAAGCAAGAGAAGAAATGTACCAGTGGTGATTAATGGAATGTGAACTTGGGACTGCAACAGGTTTATTAAAGAAGACTGGCACGTGTAACTTGTCCTTGAGTCTAAAAAAAACTTAGAGACAGATCTTGCTTTCTGCAATCCGTAACAGAGTATGTGAAGGTCAAATGCAAGGGTTTGATCACTTTTGCTCCCCTGGGAAAGAGCAAGAACATGGCCACAACAATAAATAAGCAAAACTGAAAGGTACACTCTGCCGAATGGCAAAACGATTGCAGCGGTGTATTAAGAGACTCTCACACCCTAGCTGCCTAGTGGTTTGAAATCTGACCTTTTATGGGAATGAGCCCCTGATGTAGGGAGATCTGAGGGGAGGAGAGGCCTCAGAATGAGGCCAATGGCGTTCGGCTAAGTGGGGCAGATGATGGTGTCCGTGTAATAAGCAGTGAGAGAAGATCAATCATACCAACAGAAGCAACCACACCAACATACAACACAACGTTTGGGCTGTATGTAAGGAAGCAAGTGCTGTTTAGGGCATAGAGGACAGCCATGGAACTAAAGTGTCCGGGTTCAAGTCCAATTTCTATACTAATTAACAAGTTCCTTCACCTTTATGTGCCTCAGTTTCCAATAACAGGAATATGGTTTTGACGATTAAATATTGCAATTATTGCAAACCTCAAAGAACACTAGCTGTTATAGAAAAGGCACTCAATAAATGCTATTTTTTCAAAAAATACATAATAGTTTACTCTCACGCTAAGTGACTTGTAATTGTTCGCAATTATAGCCATTTTTGTACCCTCTGGAATTAAAAATACCATATTACCATATTTACCCTTTTTTTTTCTTTATACTAGGATGGAAATTAAGGAAAATGGACTTTCAGAAATTTTAGCGATTTTCAAATAGCTAAAGAGTGAACTCCAACGGCTGAGTGCCAGTTCCTAGATAACTAGTGTACTTGCCCTCAGGAAATGGCTATATTTCAGGAATTCCAAGGAGTTCACGACAACATACTGAGCCAGTGACTAGATGCACAGGGAACCTTCAATACAAAAGACCAGGGATAAACAGGAGAGGTTTTATCTCCCTCCCCCTTGTGGAATCTGTAATCATTTGAGCCGGACACGAATAGGCTCAATTTTGTTTTTATGTTCTTCTGGAGAAGAGGACGTGTTCATAAATAACTATAAAGTGATCTTAATGGGAATGGATTACTCCGATTTAAAGACAGTTTTCAAATACTTTGAGTGTACTTATATTTGTACATAAATTGTTATTTACTCATGAGAGGGAGTCATTAAGGGCATTTTCTTACTAGTTATTCTCCCCATCACCACAGAAACGATGCATGGCTTCACGTGTGTAATATATCCCCTAGGCAGATTCATACATAATATTTTTTTGAAGTTTAATGAATTTGTCACGGCACATATCTCAGCTGAACAGAACATGCATTGTCAAATCTGAATTACTCAAACTTAAAGAAAAAAATCATTCTTACCAAATACTAAAAATATTTATATACTTATATATCGTTATATAGAGATGAAATCACTTATCCATATCATTGTACAGATTACCTTAATTTTCACGTCGCATAAATAGGTTTTTCTCTTCATCTATTCACCATGCACTATTTGTTTGAGATCTGTGTGAGGCCCTATTTAAGAACTCGGGTTAAAGGAAAAAAAAAAAAAAAAAAGACCAACCTAGAATCTTGCGTTCACTTACAGTCTCCAGCATAACATAGGATAGGAAAAAATTTCAATAGTCTCATCATCTTGGGCACTTCCTAAAATAAGCTTCATTGTGAGAGAGAGGAGGAGGAGCTGAGGAGGAGGAAGAAGAAAGAAGGGATGGAAGGAGAGAGGCAAGAAAGAAGGGGACTCTAGGAGTTTAGGTGGTTGAGCACCAAAGGTAGAATGAGGAGGAAAGCTGGATACAGAGATCTGTAGTCAACTTCACCTTCGGTTCTCACCCATTCCATTCTAAAAGTTAGACTGGTGATATAATTTTTCTTATATAAAGCACTTGACTGCAAGACTCGAAGACTGATTATTTTGTCCTCCATTTAACTGCAAGAAACCATTTCTGAGAGGATCAGCCTCCGTCTATACGTAGACTCACACACATGAATGTTCACACACACACAGACCCAGTTGAAACGCAGGATTTCTACCTACAGCGTCTCTTTAGGATTCATGAACCTCGCTCTGTTCACATTAAGTCCCATGCTGAGAACCAAGTAACCCATTGCTTAGTAGCACTACACATTGAGCATTTTGCTTCAATGACAATCAGTTTTTGAAGTTTGGGTAAGTCCTTAAGGCCCACCTTTGTTTCTGTGGCGGGCATGTCCTCTGATTTGGTCCAGCATGTAATTACAGAGACATCTAGTGGTTGGGTCCAGGAGTAAGAAGTCTAGAAGAACAATGCAAAAAATGTACTCGTTTCTCCCAAAGAGGCCATTGGCTGTGTGCCAGTAAAAGAGTGAGAGCCAACAGAGAAAGTTGGGCTGAAATGGCCCATTATGTTTAATGGTTTTAACTTTCATTTTTAGAGCTTAGAAAACTTTGAGATGAAAATAAAGGACATAGTTAATAACCAAATAAAAACAAAAACCAAGGTGAATTAAGTGAATCACTATTGATGGTAGGATTTCATGATTCCTGCTTTATTTAAAAGGAGACAAACCACCTAAACAATTTTAATTCAGAAATGCCATTGTAGGCAGTGAAAACTTTGGCATAAGATCTTATTTCAAAATCAAGCACAAGTGTCCCCAGGAGAAGTGACACCGTGAGTTGTATCAGTCATTGACACTTCAGTGTGAATCAGTTGGTCAAAGTCTAGGAGTGAATAAGAGTAGAAGTTGACAATTGTAGGACAGAACAATTAAAGTAACACTTCCCTGAGTAGGAGAAGGGACATGGCTGTCATTAAGCTATAATGACATCAGATATGATCTGATTTTGATTACTAAAAGAATGTTGTGGATATCAACATTTTGAAAAACCAAGTGATACAGAGGCTACTCCCTAATTCTGAAAGGGGAAAATTTGCCAGAGAAAGACAAAACTAAGGAAAGAGATGGGGGAAAAAAACGTACACTAAAACTCAACATACGCACAAACACGGAACTTGTCTACAACACCATCTTCGTGATTAACATTTTGGGGAGTTTTAAAATTCACTGCTGCTGTTTCATTAAAACCTAAACCAACTGTAATGAGAGCAAAGTCCAAATTGCTGTCCATTTTCTTTTGCCTATGACAAAGGAGAAGGAATTATAATAAAACCCAATGATCTTCATAAATATTCTCCATAGCACTTTCTAATCTGTGGGGGGTTGTCCACCTCTACCTAAAACTCTTTGAGTTTACAAATTAGAAGCAGTGGAAAATCAAGTGTATATCTCAGTTGCTTTGTAAGAATGGAGATTACAAAGCAAAGAAGGAAGGGAGGTTCTGGAGCACGGAGAGATTTTGCAGGAGGGCTCATCGTGTCTTCCATCTCAGTGCTCCAGTGACATGTCCTGATGTCCCTGGAGAGAGCCCTGGGTGAGAGCCCAATACCTCAGAGGAGGGGAATAATAGAAACTTCCAGAAAACACTGGAACACAAATCACAAAAGTTCATAAAATTAACTTGTGAAATTTCTATCCTGGTATGATTTGCTCAACAGTATAAAGCTTATCCGATTTTTTACAAAAAACAAAAACAAAATGTCAGTAATACTGTAAATAGGACTCTTCCCTCCCCCTCAATAATTTTAATCATGCTTTGCCACTCTTGATTTCTATGTAATTTTCATATGTTTCAACCGAAACTAGTGATCCTATAAGAAGAAAATTAACACAAATTCCAAACTGGGTTTCCAATTTTGTCTTCCGAAAGTTGCTCCTCCTCATCTATGACATATTTCTTTTTATTTCCTTAAGTAAACTCCACACCCCATGTGAGGCTCAAATTCATAACCCTGAGATCAAGAGTCCCATGCTCTACTGACGGGTCCAGTCAAGCGTCCCATAATTCTACATTTCTAAAATCTTTCTCAGCCCAAATAAATAAATAAATAAAAATTAAAAAAATAAAAACAAAACAAAAACAGACCCAATTACTGAACTTACTAATTAACTAACAGGTTAAAAAAATCCTTGGCATAGTCTCTCTGCACAGGTAGACCCCCATCAGAATCACTTAGAACCTACTTACTCAAATAGTGGTCCATAAACCTACAGCACTGGCAATCCTCACCTTGGATCTTCCTAGAAATGCACATTCTCAGGCCCCTCTCCAGATCCCTGACCAATTTTGTAAGCATGCTAAAATTTGGAAAGCATGGTCATAGGATGCTTTATAAGCCTCTAAATTATTTTATTCCCTTACCCCAAAACCTGAAGAATTCTCATCTTTGGGAGGATAAGGGGAACAAAGGACTAGAAATATGTTTAACAGGCTTCCCAGACAATTAAAAAAATAAATAAATAAAGTTTGAAGACTTATTTATTTCCTCCTATTTGTTTATCTGGGACTCTGAGATCAATAATGCCTGGTCCAATCCTTTGGTCAGGTCACTCAGTCTGAGTTTTCTACCTGCAAAACAATCTTCACAGAGTTGTCCCAAGTCCCAGATGATACAATGCACAGGAAAGAAGTCCATGCACTAAAAAAGCTACAAATAGAAGAATTCATTACTATTCTGATGCGCCTAAGGATATTCCTACCATCTGCGTCCTAGTAGCCTCCACTCTTCGGAGCCCCAGAACCAGTTTCCTTCCCTTAGAGAGTCCGCTTGGCTAAGTGAGACTTCCTACTTGAGAAGGGACTCAGGGATTTTCTTCCTTCAGTATGAAGGGAAGGATGTGGGGCAGCTTGAAGCCTGGAGATCTGCTCAGCTGCGGCTCAGAGAGCAGCTGGTAATACAGCATTCATATCATGCTGGCTCAGCTAAGAATACGCTTTCTATTCTTGACTGCTTTTTGTTTTGTTTTGTTTTCAGGCTGAGGTGTTAGGGAAAGAAGCAGTATCGGAACGCAGTTCCCAGTTATCCTGCATTTTATAAACCCATGAATCCTCTCACCCACCCTCTGCAATGGAGAGAGGCTGGCCCCATCTGCTAGGGAGGCAGCCAGCGTCGGAGAGGTGGGGTGGAAGGGAGAAAGCCAGGACGTCCATGCTCCCGGATTTTCACTCAAAGACAGGAGAGCGATGCTGTCCCCCGCCCCCATTGCTATCACCATGGCCTAAAGTACTAATAATATCGAAGGACAAAAGACAACACTCTGGTTCTAAGATGATACTATTTTATAGACTATTCTGTATATGCGATGGAATAATGGAATGTCACTCCAGGAATATTTGATGTAGATACTACTACTGTTACTATGGAAAACAGTGGGTATGAATGAAAATGGATACAGACTCAAAAGTGTTGCCCTCCCATGCTTTCACAGAAGGATCAGACCCCAAAAGGCCTTATATTCCATTACAAAAGAGAACAAGTTGACATACACCAGGATAACAAGGTACTGGTTTCTCAATGCAAATTTAATGGTAGATACTTCATAAATGTTCACCTAAGAAGCAAGCATTCAACTAGATGCTCTCATACGTTATTTCAAATGAGTAGCTATCTAAATCTTATGTTTCTCAAAAACTTATGCCATTAAAAAATTATTCATCTTCCTATTTTTATATGATAGTTACATGGATCTTTGTCAATAATTACACTTCTATTTATAATTATTCATAGGTCATCAATTCCCAAATGGATTTCATAGAGCACTGGTAATTTACTAAATATTAACAGATGTTCCATAAAAATAGTGCTCCGTGGTCAAATAGGTTTAGAAAACAGAGTGTTAAATAAAATCAAACATGGTTGTTTAATGCAGGACTCCTTAAGTCTCCAAATACTTGTTTTTACATACTGTAAAAAAAAAAAAATTATGTTTCCCAAAGACATAAAACCTAAAACCAGTTTATTCTCCAATTACATAATACTGTTTCTTGCTTTTTGAAAATCTTTTGAATGTACTATTTCATGGTAACTCCATAAGGCAGGCATGCCCCACTAAAAGAAGCCAAAAGCAATAGGGCTATGCCATTATTTGCATAACTCCTTTAGTATCCCTGATTTTCCTGTTGTTTTGATAGGCGTGTAAGGGGGGAAAATGGAGTTTCTGGAAAGACTAAGAAGGACTAAGGAAGAAAATTAATGCCAAAGAAGCTAGAGGCCCAGAGCCCTGTCTGGGCCTGTGAGAATTCCTGCCTCCCTACCAGACCCAGGCATCTGCCTCTGCAGGAGAGGTAAAGACCTCGACAAACCTAAAGTAACCCTTTAACTTTTTTTTTAAGCAGTCAGTTCCAGATGGACAATACACACAGACTTATGACTTTGTTTCTTATATAACAAATCCCACTATTGTCAGATCTTTTTCATGGGGGAATAGACCCATCTGAAACCGCCTGAATAAACAAATCCTTGCCTTGTCCAAGTCCTGGAGTGACAATGACATCTATGAATTTGGCCAGAAAAGGCAGAGAATCTTTTACAGAAATGAGTCACCAGCTTCCACTGCCTAATGTTGGACAGAAATCTTATATGTGGCCATAATCATCAGAGAGAGACTGTTTTACAACATGAACTTCCACTTTCAAAAGAAAAACCAGTTAAATTAAGGTCCGAAACTCTCCTCCAAATCATCATTCCTTGCAGGCCACATCATATCTCCAAACAACCTACACCAATAGTTCTCATGAGCTGAAAAGATAATTCTGCTCATCCTTCAGGAGTCCCTAAAACAAGTACTTTAGTCTTCTGAAACAATGTTTCAATGTCCAGCACTTAAGAAGAAGGAAGAGACAATCCCCAGTATTGGTTTCAATACTATAATGGTTTCAGTTATATAATCCAATAGATCTGGTAAATCTCAAGATCTGATAAATGACCAAATAAAAGGTACCATGTTACCTGCAAACATTTTAGGTCTCTCCATTCTGATCTAAGATATTCAAACACTTTCAAGCTTTTGACAGAAAAGACATTATTCCCAAACGCAATATAATAAGACAAATGTAAATATTAGTGAAGGTTCCAGAAACGGGGGTCATAAGAGATTGGATTTTATGAAACTGACAACAAACTTTTACCCTCCCCCCCTACCCCAGCACCCTGAATTAACTGACTTCTGCCAGCAAAATAATATTCTGGGGGAACCTGGTGCAGTGCTCAGTTGGTTAAGCATCCAACTCTTGATTTTAGCTCAGATCATGATCTCAGCGTCCTGGGATCAAACCCCATCCCAGGCTCTGTGCTCAGGAGGGAGTCGGCTTGAAAGATCTCTCCCTCTTCCTCTACCCAACCTTCCACTCACATGTTCTCTCCCTCAAATAAACAAATAAATCTTAAAAAAAAAAAATGTTACCCATTGCAGATAAGTCTCAAACTAATTAGCTGTCTGGAGTCTAGGCCTTTAAAACTATTTTCTAATCCCAAAACTTTCGTGGTCTTCCTTTGTAACCACACAACATCTCTCTCCCACCCCCACCCCAACCCCCATTCTCGCTCTCTCTCTCTCTCTCTCTCGCACACATACGCACATACATACACACATACACACACACTCCACAAACTGTCCTCCGCAACAGGGATTCAACAGGGATTCAAGAATTCATAGATCCTACAAGGCTTTTGTAAACTCACCTCCAAGAATGTATTGGCCATCCTAACCCTTTATCCCTAGATTCTGCCTTTTCCTAACCCAAGGTCTATTTATTAACAGGCTCTTCTTTCATTACTTCCATCATTTTAACAAAATCCCCTGAATTATTGTGGCAAAGAGTATGTTGGACCTGGGAAGAAAAGAGAATTCCAACAGGCTGCCTGACTTAGAGGAGCTCACAGCCTCCTGGAAACAAAGCAGGGGAACTAGATAAAAAAGGATCAACAATTCTCAAGAAAATACCATGTAGCAAGCTCTGTACCTGCTTAAATTTGTTTGTTTGATCTTCATTTCAATAAATAATCACCCAGATATTTATAGTAAACCTATTATATATCAACACTGACTTCAATACTAGGTGAAGAAGATCCCTGACCTTACAGATCTTATATTCTCATGGTATAAACAGATCCAATACAAGACAATCAATATATAACAAATTCTCAAAAACAACCCAACAAAGAACTTAGATGGAAGATATAAGCAATAGTAGCTGCGTGTAGAGTCCTACTGTACTTAGCACGGATGGGGAAAGCTTCTCTGAGAAGCAAATAGGCTGGGGCACCTGGGTGGCTCAGTCATTAAGCGTCTGCCTTCGGCTCGGGTCATGATCCCGGGGTCCTGGGATTGGACCCCACATCGGGCTCCCTGCTCAGCAGGAAGCCTCCTTCTCCCTCTCTGTCTGCAGTTCCCCCTGTTTGTGTTCCCTCTCTCGCTGTGTCTCTTTCTGTCAAATAAATAAAAATCTTAAAAAAAAAAAAAAAGAAGGAAATGGGTAATTTGAGATCCTTCACTAACAGGGAACCAGCAATGAGGATTATCCAGGTAAATGGCTGGCAGGATTCTCAGGGTAGGCTACTGCTGGAGCTCACACAGAAAGACAATGGCAACAGATGAACTGTAGAGAAACAAGCATATTTCAAATCAGTTAGCACACCACTCACGGCTGTTTAAATTCTGGCTCCAACTCAACTTTTCAAACCTTAGCACCAACCCTTTATAGTTTATCTTTCTGGCCACAGAGACCTCCTTTTTCTCATTATTTTATCATTCATTCCTTTATAGAATGAACACCCGAGGACCACAGGTAAGGATCCCAATTTTTTTCTAAATGCAAAAAGATGCACCGAGTTCTTAAATTTTTGTTTTAGCGATTTATTTCTTCCCACTCTACAGAAGAGATTAAATGGAAACAGGAACGAGGGGGGAGAAACACGGCTGACCATGTCAACCCACATGATCAGGTGGGGCCAGGGACAGGGGAGAGAGAAACCTATTCCAGATATATTTTATAGATCTTAGCTAGGTCTCCTCCCAAGTTTTATTCCTTTCCTCAACATTAGAAGAACTATGTAAACTTTGCCTTCAGAAATCAGATGAAAGTTACCAGGGAGTGACACACACTACACATGAAGTACTGTATCTCTTAGCCCAAAGATGCTATCTGGTGGAAAGATGCCAGTTAACTCACTTGTTATGATAATACTTGAGATAATAAAAGAGTACTAAAAAGCCAGTCTTCTCAGGGGCAGCAGGGGAGAAGAACAGCTCTCACTCTTTTGTTGTCAAGACTATTGGATATTCGTGACTGGAGAAACTCAACATGGGAATGGAGATTCATGTCAGCTGTATTGGATAAGGTTTTTTCCAGGCCTCCTGCTGAATGTGCTAAGGAAAGCAGAGATTTTTGAGCAGAGCCAAGCATCCTAGATGAGGAATTGAGACTCAAACTCACTTTCCCTCCCAGCCTTTAGATTTTCTTTGTGTTGGTCTTACAGACTAAGGTAGAAGAGTGATCACTAGAAGGCAAGGTGGCCGAAACAGACATGAGTAGGGAAACCGGAACTTCCTCTAGAGAGGTAGCCTAGGGAAATCTTCATACTGGGACCACTGGGACCTCTGAGACATAGGGGACCATTGTGGGAGGCATGGCTTATTGGCCACCCCAAAGGTGCTTCCAAGTTTATTTTTCCTTCCCACTTCTCATGTTTTTTCTTCAGCCTCCATTCCTGGTAGGGCAACCATCTACACTCTGTCCTCACTCAGAGACCGAAGGTGGGAGACTTTTCCTTCCAACTAAAAAAGAGATAGATGCAGCTAACATGTATCTTTCCCCATCATCTTTATACCTTGATTGTAGACAAGATGAAAACTTCAGCATTCAATGGGCAACCAGAAGATAGACGCCTAGAGAATCCTCGGCCCTGACACTATTAAGTCATGGAATCATCACCTATAATTTCTGGACTTAAGTAGGAAAAAGTTAACTCCACGTAATCTAGGCTTCTGGAGTCAGATCACTGTTATTTGTAGCCAAAAGTTATGTAAAAATGTCCAAACATTCAGCCCTCGGAAATAAAAACCACTTAGGGACGCCAGGTGGCTTAGTCAGTTAAGCGTCTGCTTTCTGCTTGGGTCATGATCTAAGGGTTCTGGGATAGAGCCCCACATCAGGCTCCCTGCTCAGCAGGAGCCCTGCTTCTCCTTCTCCCACTGTCACTCCTTATATTCCCTCTCTTGCTATGTGTATGTGTCTCTGTCGAATAAATAAAATCTTACCAAAAAACAAACAAAAACAAAACTTAAGGGGCATCTAGGTGGCTCAGTGGGTTAAGCCTCTGCCTTCAGCTCAGGTCATGATCTCAGGGTCCTGGGATCAATCCCCACATCGGGCTCTCTGCTCAGCAGGGAGCCTGCTTCCCCCTCTCCCTCTGCCTGCCTCTCTGCCTACTCGTGATCTGTCAAATAAATAAATAAAATATTTTTTAAAAAGTAAAATAAAATTTCAGAATTCAACCATACTGTTGGTATTTCAGTATACAGACATCCATTGTAGATTGTGGTTCCAGACCACCACAGTATGTATAGCAATAAAGTCAAAAGAATTTTTATTTTCTAGTACACAGAAAATTTATATTTATATTATACTGTGAGATATAAATGTGTGATAGCATTATACCTAAAAAATGTAAATCTTTGAGTATTTTATTGCTAAAAATGCTAATCATCTGAGTTTTTACCAAGTCAGCTTTTCACCGGTAAAGGGTCCTGCCTCAATGGTGAAGGCTGCCAACTGATCAGGGTGGTGATTGCTGAAGGCTGGGGTAGCTGCGGCAGTCTCCTAAATTAAGAAAACAGTGAAGTCTGCCACATCAATTGACTCTTCCTTTCATGAAAAATTTCTCTCTAGCAAGTGATGCTCTTAGAGTTTTACCCATGGCAGGACCTCCTTCAAAGTCAGAGTTCATCATCTTACCCTGCTGCTGTTTTATTAACAATCATTACATAAAAATCTAAATCATTCATGGTCATTTCAATAATCTTCACAGCATCTACATGGGAGAAGAACCCATCTTAAGAAGCCACTTTCTCTGCTCACCCCTAAGAAGCAACTCCTCATGCGTCGATATTTTATCAGGAGGTTGGTATTTCAGTCCCGTCTTCAGGTTCCACTCCTAATTCTAGCTCTCCTGCTATTTCCACCACATCTTCAGTTGCTGCCTCCACTGAAGACTTGAACCCCTCAAAGTCATCCATGAGGGCTGGAATCAATTTCTTTCAAACTCCTATTAATATTTATATTTTAGCCTCTTCCCATGAATTATGAATGTTCTCAATGGCATTTAAAATGATGAATCCTTTCCAGAAGGTTTTCAATGTACTTTACCCAGGTCATCGGAGGAATCTCTATCTATGGCATCTACAGCCTTATGAAATGTAGCTCTTAAGGAATAGGACTTCAAAGTCAAAATGACTCCTTGATCCATGGGTTACAGAATGGAGGTTGCGTCAACAGGCATGAAAATGACATGAACTGCATTACACATTCCCATCAGGTCACCAGGCGCATTGTTCGTGAGCAATAGTACTGTGAAAGGAATTTTTTTTCCCTGAGTGGTGGGTCTCAACAGTGGGCTTCAGAGGTTCAGTAAACCACATTGCAAACGCTGTCATCCAGGCTTTGCCATTCCATTTACACAGCACAGGTAGAGTAGATTTAGTCTGACTCCTAAGAGCCCTAGAATTTTTCAAAAATGGTAAAGGAGCACCAGCTTCAGTTTCAAGCCAGCAGATGCACTGACCCCTAACGAGAGAGTCAGCTGCTCTGTTGACTATGTGAAGCTGGCCATAGACTTCTGTCAAAGTTCTAAGTGGCATCTTCTTCCAAGAGAAGGCGGTTTCATCTGCATTGAAAACCTGTGGTTCTGAGTTGCCACCTTCATGGGTTCTCTTAGCCACACCTTCTGGAGAACTGGCTACACGCTCCCACATCCGCACTCACTGCTTCACCTGGCACTTCTGTGTTACAGAGATTATTTCTTTCCTCAAATCTCATGAACTAACCTCTGCCAGCTTCAAACCCTTCTTCTGCAACTGCCTCACCTCCCTCAGCCTTTGTGAGACCCAACCGAGAGTGGGGACATTCCTCTGGATTAGTTTTGGATTAAGGGAATGTTGGGGCTCTTCCGAGCTTCTGTTCATTCCACGAAATCTTTCTCCACATCAGCAATAAGGCTGTTTCTCTTTGCTATCGTTCATGGCTCTGTGGGAGCAGCACTTGTAATTTACTTCAAAAACTTTCCTTCTACGTTCACAACTTGGTGAATTACTGGACACCAAAGCCCTCGCTTCCTGCCGCTCTCAGCTTTGGGTAAGCCTTCCTCACTAAGCTTAATCCTTTCTAACATCTGATTTAAAGTGAGAAACATGCAAGACTTTCCTTTCACTTGAACACTTAGAAGCTATCATAGGGTTATTAGTTGGCCTCGTTTCAATAGTGTTGTGTCTCAGGAATAGGGAGGGCTGAGGGGACGGAGAACCAGGAGAACAGCCATTGGGTAGAGCAGTCAGAACACACACACCATTCATCCAGTTCGCCATCTTACTCAGGCACAGTTCATGGCACCCAAAACAATAGAGTGACCGAAGATCAGTGATCACAGATCACAATACAATAATGAAAAAGTCAGGAAATTGAGAAGGACCATAATGTGACAGAGACACAAAGTATGCGAAGCCTGTTGGAAAAATGGTGCCAATCAACGCGTTCGACACAGGCTTGCCATAAACGTTCCAATTTGTTAAAAACAAAATATAGTATCTGCAAAGTACAATAAAGCAAAGCCCAACAAAATGAGGTATGTCTGAACTGCTATTCGGTCTTCCAAATTTGCATATGCATGCCTATTTTCTTTACATAGTTGTCATTATAGAAAGTCTTCCAGGTTATAAATTTTAGTAGCTGCCTTATATCCATGTATAATTATTTTACCCATATCTTTTTGTTTGACATATTGGTTGATGACATTTTCTTACTGTTATAAATAATTTTATTAGCATGTTTTGTGTATACTGAATTTTCTATATTTCTTTGGGATGAATTTCCAGAAAGGGATCAAAGCAAATGAACAAATCTATGATCAAAAGTCAAATTGCTTTGTAGAAGCGTTAAATGAACATACACAGCCACCAACAACATATGAACATATCAGTTCACATTTTTTCTATACCAATATTATCAAGAAACAGTTGCTAATTTAAAAGCGGCTCTTTTGGGGAGGGTATGTGCTGTGGTGAGTGCTGTGAAGTGTGTAAACCTGGCGATTCACAGACCTGTACCCCTGGGGCTAATAATACATTATATGTTTATAAAAAAAATAAATTATTAAAAAATAAAATAAAAACACAGATCACTAGGAAAAAAGTAAAAGCGGCTCTTTCCAGTTTAGCATATAGTTTTTCCCCTTCAATACAGATGCTCCATAAACTTCACAATATCAACTCTGACTTGCATGACCAATTGTCAGAATTAACAAAGGCGTAGGAGAAACTGATCAGTGGAAAGAAACACATTTCACACAGTCAAACTGTATTTTATGTTACCTTTTCCTTTGTTCTGGGTATACAGTAGGAGCACTTGTAACTACAACATGAAACAACACAGGAATGCTAAGGAAAACCTCAGAGCAGAGTCATATGAACCAAGCAAAAGTAAATTCCAGAGACAAGAGAGAATTTTGTAAGTCCTAATGCTATTTAGTATTTATAAAAATAGGCCAGGAGCTACAGACCATAGTGGCTTTGAAGAGAAAATAAAAGTAGGAATAAGGAGTAATGCCTTTATACAACAGCTTCCTAGCCAGTGAACCAAGACTGCTATAAAGTTGAACATGAGCTCCATGATCTTCTTTGTTAAAAGTATCAGTGAGTGTTTACCAGTTAGCCTGTGTTAACCAAATCGTTTATGAAGATAGACATTGGCTACGTAAGTTTAAGTACAACAATCAAGTAAGGTAGTGAGATTTTAGAGGAAAAAATATTAGGTCCAGTAATGGAAAGAAGAAAATAAAATTGGGATAGTCTGTTGGTATAGAGCAAGAAGTCTACCTTAAGTACTAACCTTTCCCCTTAGATCTGGCTGCAAGTAGTCTAACTTAACTCTAACCCCCGCCCCCACTTAGATCTGCCTATGAGCTAGCTATTCTTCAGGTATATAAGCTATGCCTGCCTCAGAACTGGCAAAAAGTACGACTTTTTACTTCAGTTCACCATATCGCTTTCTTTGCATGTCTGGAGAAGATGCTATGCAAAGAAAATACTTCTTATCTCCCAAGAAACAACTCATGAAGGCTTTGTGAGGAATTCCTTTTCCCCAGAGCTTATACTCTTGACACCTTAATCCTGAATAAATGAATCATAAAAGCAAATCAGGACCCATGCCCCCACAGGACCCAGGGCTTTCCAAAGCAAGCTGGATTCTACCACCTAGCTGAGACAAGTGGTTTTCATAACTAGACAACAATCTTGTGTTCTTGCGAAAACAAGCAAAACAAACAAAAAACACACACAGAGTACAGTAAAATTCCAAGTACCATTCAATTAGGGGAAGGGGCTAAGGTTAAGATGGAATGATAGAGGGCAAAACTGGATGAGAAAACAGAGGAGAAGTAGAGGCACCAGGGCATCTCGCCGTGCTGGTTGGAAGTAGGAGGTCTGGCGCAAAGCAAAGGTCCTGAGAGAAGAAGTTGGACAACACACATTTGAATTTAGTGTTCTCCATCTATCAGTTGTAGGACATCGAACCCATCATGTAATCTTTTTTATCCTTCACAGTCCCATCTGTAAAATGGGACAATAACACCTTTCTCAAAGGATTACTGAGAGAATTACCTGTGAACATGTGAATAAACCTATAATCATTATAACATGGTCCAGGAAGGATAACTTTCTTTCTTCCTTCAAATAAAAATCTGAGCAGGAAGAAGGAATCCATAATGCCGGAGTATGAATGATTAACTTCGTGTGCATGTGTGTGTGTAAAACTTAATACCCTAGATGTGTGGGAGAAATTTATTTCTTCTTCTATATTGAAGCTGTTCGTAATGAGTATTACATTATTTACACTGTGCAGGATGGACACATAGTAGGTTCTAAATATTTGCTGAATAAGAACTCAAAAGCATTTAAAAAAAAAAATGAAGCTGAATGAATGCCAAGCGGACAATTCACAAAAGCTAGAGTTTTTACATAAACAGCTCTGCAGTTGAAGAGATCGCTATTCCCAGATGATGGCTGTACCACTAGATTACCAGGTTAGTCTTTTTTAAGAAAAAGACAGAAAGGCAACAATTTAGGAAACTCACAAATCCATTCCCATTGCAATTTAAATCTTAGGAAATGATGTTTCTGTAATAGGTAAGCTTGTTCCGGTCAACGGCAGCTACGTAATAAATCATCCCAATACACAGACACTTTAAGATTTCGTAGAGCTAATCACTCTTTGTGTCGGATGGGCAACTCACTCTGCTTCCCCACCGCCCCCCCCCCGCCCCCTTCACTCAGGCAGGGGCAGTTAACTAGAGAAGAGGCAGGGCTAGAAGGCCTGAGGTGGCCTCACTCACATGTCAGAAGGCTGTGCTGCCCTTCAAGTACATGATATGGGGAGAAGTGACAGTATCACGGCTCTGTATTCTTCTGTGGACCCTCCAGCCAGATGGGCTTCCTTTCATGGGAAGAAAATGGAAGCTACAGGCTTCCTGATGCCTAGCCTTGGAGGTTGTAATGCTGTTTTTCTTAAATTCTATCAAAGCAAGTCACAGGGCGAGTCCAATTTCAAGGAGGAAGAAAACAGACTCCACTTCTTCATCAGAGTCCCAGAGCAGAAGGAGGTACGTAGCAGGATACATGGAACTCGTGGCCAGGTTTCTCTCTTAATCACAGAAAAAAGGACAATTACAGCCTTCTGCCTTACCAAGAAGGCTACACGTACGTTTTTACCAGACTGCATGCACCAGAAGATGGTTGGTTTTAAACTTAGTAAGTCCGAGCTACAGAATAAAGTGCAAAGAAATTCTAAAGCCACGGAAATAAAACTAAGGCAAAAAGGACATCACATTAAACATATAAGCAAAGCCCAGTAACAAGGAAATGTTGAAAGAAAAGAAAAGAAGAGAAAAGAGAAGAAAAGAGATGGAGGGAGGGGGCGAGTAGAGTAGGCCATCATTCTAATGATGAAGATCTGGACTTGCAAGCCATAATTTTAGTATAACGCATGCGGGGAATATGACTGTATGTTTGGTAGACTGTAAGTGCCTTTAAAACATGACCCATATTTTCTCAGACCCTTGTTCTGACAATTATTAGCTGTATCACCACTGTCGAGTTATTAAGTTCTGAGCCTCAGTTTCACCATCTGTATATAACACGTAATAGTACTATTACCTGTACCCGTCTGTACTAAGAGTTACACAAGATTTATATGCTGACAAAGAATATTCAGTAAGTTGTAGAAATAAATGAAATATGCAACTAACCAGTTGCCTGGTTTCTAGTTGTAAAGTCTATTAAAGTCTATTTTGAAACTATTAAAACTCTGTGAAAGATAATCTAGATTTAGAGTATTGTTCTTTGAGCTCTAAAACGTTGAGATTTTAGAATCCCAAGGAAGTTGGGAGATAACCCTCAAAATAAGTTTATCAAGAGAATTCGAAAAGTGGGACCCTGCCCCCTGAGAATACATAAAGAATGCCTTCTAGGAAAAATTCACATTAAAGTACTATGACAGAGATTATTCCAAGGTGGTAACACCTATTGAGGTGTTCAGGCTGGTAAGACAACCCTCAAAGCATCTACTAAAATGTAACTAAATGTAGCACCACAATCTACCTTACAGTGATGTTATAAATGTAACAAAATTCAAGTCCAGGAGAAACATAGACATTTGGGAGGCAACCTCGAAATTAGGAGCTGCCATTCGTTATTCTCTCATAAGACTGAGATAATTCGGGGGGAGGCAACAGAGTCTGGCAGTCCATATATACACAAGAATACATACTGTATGCATATTTGTAGATTTCAGGATAACATGAGCAACTTTACCTATGGCATGGTGTGTGCTTGCGCGTGGGTGGGATGTGTGTTACATCTTACAGGCTTCCTTGAAGTTTTGTCTTTCCTTTGTATCAGCTTTGCTCCCTTAGTAGTCATTTTCTCTATGTTACTCCTTCACTAATTGGGCAAATGTGATAATTTGTAATGGGTCTCCAACTCATTAGTGTAATTTAGTCAGGTTCTACTGTATTTCACCAGACACACCAACCAGGCTGCCGCACACATCTGTTTTCAGAGCTCTATTTCATAGGCATCCACAATATTTCTGCTTTAAAATTGAGAAATGATTGCTCCTTAATCAGCTATTTGTTATACTGAGCTATATAAATACATGCAGTGTCATCCGTAAATAATTTTAGGGTGGAACATAGTAACAATTAACATTTGCATAGAGCTTTAGAGTTTACAAAGCTTTTTTCTTACATACCCAAACAAAATCCCATGTAGTCCCCCTCCAAAAAAAAGGTATTACATATATATATATATTTTTTAAGATTTTATTTATTTGACAGAGATCACAAGTAGGCAGAGAGGCAGGTGGGGGGGGGAGCAGGATCCCCACTGAGCAGAGACCCCGATGCGGGGCTCGATCCCAGGACTGGGATCATGACCTGAGCCAAAGGCAGAGGCTTTAACCCACTGAGCCACCCAGGTGCCCAAGTATTACATATTTTTTAAAACTCAGAGGCAGCACTCTATATAATATTTCCCAGATGGGGGTCCTTGATTCATCCAGATCTCTGCTATGGGACCTTGGCAATTTATTGAACCTCTCTGAGCTTAAAGGTTTCCCTTTTTAAAAGTTGCATAATATGTACTTCAGCTTCTTTGGTGGGGGGGGAGGGGGGGAGGAAGAGTCAATTTTTTTTTAATGAATATAAAGTTCTTGACACAGAGTAAATGCTGAATAAATGTTAGTTGTTATCATTATCCCAATCTGGCAGGTAATATGGTCCTTTTTAAAAGATGCTTACACCAAAGGACAGAAAAAGGAGATGGTTGGCAGATCCATAATGAGGGTTTGCAGGCTGGGAAGACTGGGAGTCATTATGGCAAGGGAGCATGTGCTCCTCGTGCCCAGCAAGAGGGCTGGAGGGTTGAGTAATGCCCCTCAGTATAGCAAGCTGGGGCAAGCCGAAGCAATGTTTCCTTGTCTGAAACCCTAGGTTGCTTGAAACTAGAAGTGTGCAGGAGGAGACTAGAACAAAGGATACAGATGTGAAAGCAAAGATGTTACCAGAAGGAGGTAAGCCCAAGGTAGATGCTAGAAAACTTGGATCTGGAGTGGAAGACTGAAGGAGCTGAAAAAGATGGAAAGAAGGAAGCAGGAAATGGGGAAGTCCTAGCAAGCCAGCAGGTGGGAAGGTGGTCTGAGCAAATGTCAGAAATGGGAGCCGTTGCTGGACAGGACTTTCTTGCATCTTCGGTGGCCTTCGCTTAGTAAGGAGGAGGAAAGATCTCCTACCGTGGACCCTCAAATCACTAGCCACTATGGGAGGTAGCATGGGTATAAAACAGATGTTGGGGAGGGCTGGTTTTTCTGGAGCAGCTCTCAGATCCCAGATAGGAAGAGGAAATGAGCCATTTTTCAGTTTCTGAATTTCCTAGCTCTGTGCTCATCAGGGGAGACAGTCAAGGGGTTATTTAGCCAAAAGCTCTGCAGGCAGTCTATACCAGCCCCACAGAGATTGATACTAATGATCAAGAAATCAATTTGATTAGTGGCTTTCCACTGATAGGCAAAACCCTCTGCTGTTACTCTTTTTCCAGTGACATGGTCAGAATTACAGTGGACTAACTTCAAGAGTCTGCCTTTGGCTTCTCCTGGATCCTTGTCTGAGACCCAGTCCCTAAACCAAGAAAAATGGTACCTGATGAAACCCTCTGGTAAAGTTCTGTTTACTGTAGTGGAACCATAAGCCCTCTGGCTGGAGAGGAAAAGAAAGTGCCATCTACTCACAGCAGGAAGTCTCTCTCCTATCTCTAAGAATTCCAAACTAAGGAATGGGGCTCAAATCTGGAAGGTCAGAGAACACTTTCTTCTATCAACTCTTCATGCTTGTGTGAAGTGCCATTCCATTCTGAGCTGGCAGTTCGCAGACATGTTTCTCTCTCGAACATACCATTAGAGAAGTCTGGACCATCTGTCTGTCCGACGGACCATCTGTATAAAGCACTAGCTCCCCTTCCAGAAAAAAGAAAAGGGACACACTCAGATCTCGATAAGGAAGAGAAAGTGAGGACGCCAGAGAGGAGTCTTTACATCTATCTTTGTTTCCAAGCTCTTTTTTTGGCAATCACTGGAAGAAAAGATTCCAGGAAAATTAAGGTAAGAAAAAAAAAAAAGTTATAGCAAATGGTTTTCACCCAGAAGCGTATAGAACAATTTGAAAGGCAATAGGGGAAAGTAGAGAATACTGTATAGCTGTAAGGGTTTGTAAGGATAAAGACCGGAATGGGAAGAATCAAGTGGGCTCTAAAGTCAGAGGCATCTCGGCAAACATTAGGAGCTGCATGTAGGGTCTCATGACCTTGAGCACCTCAGGGGTTGTCCGCGGTTGAGTTTCCTCATCCCTACCCTGAGAATCATTCATACTTTCTTTTCACAACTGAAGTTCCTAGCATCACGCCGAAAATATCATAGTGTTAAAATGTAGGATAGCTACTGTGTTAATTTTGTGATTTTTTTTCCCCAAGGCCTTCTACAGGACCCACCAACTACTTACTGAGGACACAGGGAAGTCCTAATCTCTTCCATTTCTTCTTCAGAAAAATGGTCACTTCACATTATATTTCAGGTTAAACCCAAGTTCAGCTTTCCTCCTTGAAATTCCCCAACCACAAACTCCCCAGTGATAACTATATTTTGTAAATCATTCATATCGACTCCATTTTTTGGTTCTGAACTTGATGTTGCCTTGTTTAGCAAGTTAATTTCATTTTTCCTAATGTAACATTAGCAATAATATATTAACACATTCGAGGGGAAAAATCATTTGCTTACAACTTTGTGTTCCACACTCTAACTGATATAATAGTGAACGTGGCAGGCATTCAATAAACACATCAAGAAATGATACCACTTGAAGTGACCACAGATGTGAAAGGATATTACCCACAAAAACATTCATGGAGAACTCTGATTTACTTATGCAAAAGTGTGACCTTAATCTAGATCAAGGTCATAGTTCTGAGATTATGGAGTAGGGAAAAATATATAATTTTTATATAAAGTTTTTATGTAAAAATTATAATTATAGGGACACCTGGGTGGCTCAGTGGGTTAAGCCTCTGCCTTCAGCTCCGGTCATGATCCCAGGGTCCTGGGATCAAGCCCCGCATCGGGCTCTCTGCTCAGCGGGGAGCCTGCTTCCTCCTTTCTCTCTGCCTGCCTCTCTGCCTACTTGTGATCTCTCTCTGTCAAATAAATAAATAAAATCTTTTATTAAATAAATAAATAAATATTATAAGTATATATAACATATAATATTATATATATGGTTCCAGTCAAATGAGCCTTGGGGGAAGAAAACATGCACCAGATAAGAAATATAGAATTCTATTCAGTGAAAACTTAGGGAAAAAAAATGCACAGTGCCTTTAGTGATGGGAGAGATAAAAATCGAACTTGAAGGGGCAAACAAGCATCCAGTAGAATCACGGCAGTGAGGCAAGATAAGTCAAAGAAGAGGAACGGGATAAAGGAGGTAAGCATCTACCAGAAGAACACAAGAACTCAGCCATCTGTGAACAAGACAGATACCAATTCATGAAAGTATTTGCAGTCAAGAGACACTTAGAAAAACTTAAGATTACTCGTATATATGCTCTTACTTGGGGCACTGGATTCAGAGCAAGTTAACTGATAAAATGTTTAATATTTAATATAGTCCACATTCTTTAGTAGAAGAAAGACCCTGGGCCAAAGTCACATATAAACATGGCTTTTCTTTAGAAGAAGTGTGAGTGGAATCTTTTGCTTGTGTGTATCTATCTCCTTAGCATGTTTGTCACTATTCATACGAAATGCCCTCAACAGGAAAAATGTTAGCTCGTCCACCCACTATTTTTATCACCAATCACTCACTCCTTTTCAGGTACAACATCACCTTTATTCCAGTGATTGTTCAAACTGCTTTATTAAAGTGATTACTCAAACTTTTTACTGTTATCCCAACACTGGTCTCCATTTGTACAAAAAAAAAAAAAAAAAAATTACTGACATGATTCTTCCACATTAAGGGTCCACAAGGTTCCTAGCATGTATGGTCAAAATTTTTAAGTCCAAACATATTTTTCCAAAGAAGTATACCCTGAACCATTGTGTGCTCACTTGGTCTTGTTTCTGGGACTCTGGGACTTGTTATCCACATCACGAATATAAAAAAAGAAAAAAATATCAAGACGTTCTAAACGAAAATTTAAATCTCCCATCTTGGAATGGCTTACCAAACAGAACTCTGGTTTGCTCATATATATTAAAAAGGAGGAGCTAGAACACCAAAAACTGGTTTAAAATATATACTTACACTATACACAAAAGCTAGAGAAATTTTGCAGAGATGAAGGAAAAGGCAGAGTTGAAATTTTCTTTTTCTTTGACAGCAGAAAGTCAAAGGAAGACTGTTACCACTTTTCTTTATCAAGAAAGCTTTCAAATGTGACCCTTTTTCCTGTTTATAGACAAGCAATGAGTGACATTCCCAAGCTCACAGCATGTTAGAATCAAACAATAGGGAAAATTCCTCAGCACATGAAGTTCTGACTTGGTTCTGTTTCTCGAGTCTCCTTGAATGCTCCAAGCCAAATCACTTTTTCCATCAGCATGTTCCCCACTGACATCAATACGGCTGAAAGATAATCTTCCTCCTCTCATTCATATTTTTATGGTCAGACAGACCTGGATATTCACTTTTCTGTTCATTCATGTGAGGTAACAATTTTAATAACCTCTGGCACTGTGGAGTACAAGGTTTATACACAATCGGAGATTCCTAAATCGTACTACTACTAATCATTTTAAGTGAATATTAGGATATATTTTTTATTAACACCAACTAAATTACAGCCTCTGTTCTAGGTCCTTTTTACAACAACCACACAAGCGAAGAGGGAAAAAGTTACAAAAGTAGTCCATACAAAGTTACCTAACTAATGAGTAGAAAAACACTGAGAGACATACCCATAATGTGCCTTCTGCAAATACTGTCCAATGCTACTTATGATCTAATGTTACAAAGGGGACCCTCATTTCTTTGTCCCACATCCTGTAACTCTAGTTACTTTTGCCATTACCAATGGCCAATATGGCACAGGATACCAAACGTTCCGAGATTCAGGTAATTGTCAACGTTGGGCTCTACCTCAAAGCACTGATGATTTATTATTATCAGGAACCCATTAGTTAAGGAGGTGGCCCTTCGGAGGTCCCTTAGAGACAAAGGTCACATCTTTCCACTGATAGAATGAGCCCTATCATGACAGCAAGATTATTTGATTTGCATTTAAAGAAGACTTACTTCTCGACTGTCCCCAATCAACACTTTATGTGAAGAAACATTGGGTTTGCAATCTAAAAACTTAAGAAAAAAATCAATATGGTGTATATATAGAATATGCATCCTTATGTATACATAGAAAGACTATATAGAGCTTTGAAGTCAGTCAGAATTTGGGGCAAAGGAATGAAGTCAGTCAGAATTTGGGGCAAAGGAATTTTTAAATTTATGGGAATGCAGTCTTACTTTTCTTTGAGAAGTATAAATAACATAACTTATGCGGCACAGGGTCTGGCACAAAGACTATTTGTTGACTATGAGAGAATGAGTTATAATTTATGATATCCCCCTCAGTGCACACCTGCAGTATATTACCCAGGGAACTGATTTAGTTCGGTGGCCTGCTCTAACCACAAATCCTGATGCAAGTTTCCTGGCCTCTCTCACAGCCTCAAGCATTTACTATTTTGACCAAATGACATCCCTTGTCCCTTTCTTACTCTACTAGATTTGGATTTTAAGAGATGGAGCCTTAAAATGCAGGGAACATGGTTCTTGTCTTCCTTCTCGACAAGCCATAAAACAGGCTCTACCCATTCATTATAAGGATAGAAAAACCCACGATCTGAAGGACAAAACCCTGCTCCCTTCGTGCCTAGGGAAAGGCTGACTTGGCAGAACAGAAATACCTGGGTCAAGTGGTACCAGCCGTGCAGAGTTAGCAAAGCAGAACTGAACTCCTCACTGACAGCTCGGCTCAGCTCAGCTCCAACAGGAGCAAGGATTTCTACATCTTTTGCACTATGTTCTTGAACTAAATAAAGGTCACACACAATGACACAGCCCCACAGAGGTCATCTTCGTGCAGGGCAATCTTAATGCTGTTCTATCAAGTCCCGATTCCAGGGGATAGCCTTAGAACTGCAGCATGCAATTCCAGCAAACAAATGCAGGAATTGCAGCAAAGAAGCAGGAGCAGGGAGAGGCCTTCTAGATTCCCCACAGCAGTGACCGCAGTGCTTGTACCTGGTAGGTGTTTAATAAACATGCATCCTTTCATTGGCTGTGAACAAAACGAGATGTTAGATAAAGAGCAGTGTTAACACCACTTGCTGACATGTGAATTGTGTTTCTGCAACCACATATGGACGGATGCACAGGATTCTTGCTACTTACATTCAGTATCATTTTGGAAGTTCTGAGCATAAGTGAGGTGACATCTGGAAAGGGCACTTTGGTTGCTCTGAGAAAGGATCGGATGAAATCATGGTACATGAAATGAGCTAATTTACAGAAATATCGTTCTCTCTCTCCCATTTTACTTAGCTCTCAGATTACATTTGGGGCTTTTGCCTACCCACATAAGTTACATAAATATACTAAATTAGAGTGGTCTTCCGAATTCTTAAGCCAGATAAGGAAGAGGGAGAGAACAGAGGTGAACTACCTACAAAGGTCCAGTTTTGTGTTAAGGATTTTACCAAGTGCTATACCATTGACCCCTCAACAACACAGGTTTGAAAGGTGCGGGTCCACTTAGACGTGGGTGTTTTACATACAGTGCAGTAAATAGACCTTCCCTAGGCTTTTCTTAAACACATTCTCTTTTCTCCGGCTAACTTTATTGTAATGCAGTATATATTGCATATTACAAAATATGTTCATTGACTATGTTATCAGCAAGGTTTCTGGTCAACAGGAGGCTATTAAGTTTTGGGGAGTCAAAAGTTATAGGAGATTTTTCTAATACCTAGAGGGTGGCATTCCTAATCCCCACATTATTCAAGTGTTAAATGCAAATATGCTCATTTATTCATACATCATGGAGGCTCACTGAAGGACTGATTGTCCCTGTTTTACAGACGAGATAACTGAGGCTCCCAAAGATTAGATATCCATCCCCAGGTCTGTCCAACTCCAAAGCCAGTGCTCATCACCAATATGTTTTCTTGTCAAAATGATCTCTAGCTCAGTCCTTTAGTCCTGGCCTATCTGTCCCCCAAACATAACTTAGTGTGACAATCATCAACATGACCTATGTTATTATAAATATTCTATTGATACAATTTCCAAGTTTAACTCAAATTTTAGCCAACAGCCTCATTGTGGACTAGAGTTTTCTAGAACCCACAAACCCTGTAATGATCTGTGTATTCCCGGAGAAAAGGCTAAATGCCCAAGTCTTTCTTTATCCTTGTTTTGACACTCAACAACAGTGGATTAGGGTCATCGCATTTCTATTTTTCATGAATCTGAAGTTATACCATCCACAGGTTGGTCAGTTACTTGCACATGTATGTAAGCTCATATGCACATGCGTGCACACATACACACATCCACAACCAAGAGTGTTCCACAGAACTTCCTGAGATGAGGTACAGTCACACTTGTGAAACACCCCAATTTTAATACCACAAATACTGTCCACCCATCAGGAAGAGCAGTTCTTTAATCAATTGAAAATCATATAGAAGAAATTGTTTTGTAGTCTTAAAACAAATCTGAAGTCATCATTACCATAGTCCCTTACATTTCCACAGCAATGTGCAATCACAGATCATTTTATTTCACCATAAATCTCATGAGGACACTCTAAGTTAGGGATGTACATTTCTAAACTGTATAGGAAGATATCAGAGTTCTGAGACTTTGAGGGACTTACTGACCATCAAGCAGCACTGTCAATGTTTGACTGACACCTAATTCTCAAACCAAGGCCTTTCTTCTCTAACCCCACAACCCCTCTTCTCTCTGTGACTATTGAGCGGTCCCAAATGGGGATTCAGATAATTATGTGAATTGATTTAGTCCACTGTAATGCCCCTGTTCTAGCTGCACTTTAATTAACCCATCTTTTCCTTCATGATGCAATGGGGGAACCATGAAAAGTTGTTTTTAAGTGATCAAGAACAAGAGCATAGATAGACAAGCAAGCATGGGTCATCAGAGACTATATCTACTTCATCCCAGGACTGTGCATTTTCTGCTGTAGGCGGATGCTGGAGCCTGTTCTATTAGCATTAGCCCCAAAGTCAGCATCTGTCCGTGGAGCTAAAACACAGCTCCAGGCTGTTGTAATGACTCAGCAATCAAAACTTCAAGTTCAGTCCACCGGGTCCTCACCCACCTCCGGGGCTAGAGCTGCAAGAGCTCCCTTTTTCTCTTTAGTTTCCCGGGGTGAGCTTTCTGGCTTCCTTTAAAGATCCTCAGTAGCTGACTTTCCAGCTGTCAGCTCTGTTTGTTACAGAAGGAAAGAGCCATTCATGTGTTAAGTGCCCTGGGTCTTAAAAACATAGAAACACTGGAGAATGTTGGGCCTGGTTGGCTCACTTGAGCAAGCAAGGATCCACAGAAAGGCTGGCCAACTGACTGGAACTAAATAGAGAAGGAACTGGAATTTTCTTTATTCTCCCCCAAATTAACTCAAGGCATCCCTTTCCTAATTAATTCTTTTACAATAAAAAAAATAAGTAACTCTGCATTTTTTTTTTCCTTCTAGGGAACTCCAGCCTTTTCCTTGGCAACTCTGATAACTTACCTGTCCTGAAACAAAAAAAAGTTCCCTCCAGCCCTTTTCTTTTTCTTTTCTGAACTATGTAAGAAAACAAACCCTGTTAAACCAAGGGGGGGAAAAAAAAAAAAGCTCTATCACAAAACAAATCTGGAAAAAGACAGAAGAAAGTTATAGATCTGGAGCCTGTTCTGATTGAAAGCTGTGTACCTTTGCTCAACCTAAGCTATTAAAGATGCAAAGTTACAACTGCTCAAACATCATCAGGAAACCTTGACCTACCAAGGAGAGGCTTTGCTCATTGCAGAAACGAAAATCAGCATACCCTGAGTTGGCTTGTACCCCACTTCTATTATTAGCTGAAAATAAGTGATAATGAAAGTGTTGCTATCGCTAGAAGATTCACTCATTACAATTACTAAATCTCAAACACACAAAAGCTAAGATGTTATCCTTATTATTTTTAAGACGCTGTTGAGAATAATCTGCAATTAATTTTGTCTTTAAACCAACACCACAAGTCTAAATATACCCATCCTGGGTGAGAATATGAATGGGAGGAGAAGCAGTCAGAATTAAGTAGCCTCAGGAAGAAGAGGCATTCAACTGCCAACTTCCAGAACGACATTTTTCAAGGGGCTTCTCCTTATGCAGAACAGTCCCCACACAAAATAGAAGATGTAACATACTGTCCCTTGTACCTGGCACTGTTACCCAAAGCTGCAGGTTCCTGAGGAGCTGCCCAACCTATGGAATGGGAATGGTGGAGGCAGAGTGTGAGGAACCACTCTCCCCAGACACAAACCCCTGCCCGTCTCCTCCCCACACCACCTCCCCAGCGCTGGAGCCTCAGGGCTCTCTACAAGCTCCTCAGAGGGGTACCCTGTGTTTCCGGTACATGCAGGACATTTGCCTTTAGGACATTTGCCTAGGTTGTTTGCTCCACCAAGAAAATGAAATTTTATTTGGAGTTTCTCCTAGGTTTCAAGTCATTTAAAAAAAAAAAATTTTAAGCCCCTTTTGATAAAGGAAATGTAACTGGAATCTCTGAGTAACCGATGAAAATATCCTAAGCAGAAATAGTTGACAAGAATGACAGATCATACATTATACGGACTATTGACGGGAGAGTTTTCCCAGAGGATCTTCACCAGGAGCAGTGAGGGGACGAAGTGCCAGCTGGGGGTTGGAGGGATGGGGGCGGGGGGCGGGGGGCGTTACCTCTTACATCGGCCCTCCTTAAATGCTTTCTTTCATACCACTTTGCAAAAACATCAGAGAGACAGAAGGGATAGTCCAGGGGCAAGACCAGGGTATAAGCTCATCTTTAAGTCTTTTTTTCTTTCTTTCTTTCTTTCTTTCTTGGTTTTTAGTTCAGGACTGAGGGGAAATCCCTTTTAGAGAAAATAGTCTTAATGTTTTGAATAGGAGCATCTCTGGAGCTGGATGACCCAATAGGTCTCTGACCCGCAGCTGTCTCCGAAGAAAGCTCAGGTTACAATTTGCATCATCTCCCTATCTACACACAGACCTCCCCACTTGGAGAAACACCTCTCTGTGCGCTCCTCTGCCTCTTTAGCTAACGTACCTGTCAGCTCTTCCATGAAAATGTTCACAGCAACAGTTTGAGTTGGCCAACATTCCATGAAATCTCACCATTCCTTTTAGGATAAACCATCCACATGTACGGAAAGAGGAAGACTGAACGAAGCTCTATTGTTTCTAGTTGGGGGGCTCAGTATTTTAGAAATACATTTATAAGGGATTCTTACTTCTTGGGAGAAGCTAAGTGATGCCAGGGCAGAGATAAAAATACAGCTCCAGGAACACAGATGCTAACACAGTGAAATGCTACTTTGCTTTAATTAAGTCACCTCAGGATGGAAATAGGTGAAACACTATCTACATTTTACTTTGAAGGAAAGGGAAAGGGGGAAAAAAATAAATAAATAAAGGTACAGCTAACCACCAGGAAACACTAAAGGGACAGAGTTAGGGAAGATGTTTGACAAAAGTCACCTGAATTCTGATGCCGCCTGCTTGCTTTTACAGCCAAGAGTAGACAATTAGGAGCAATCTGCAACTGTACTCCCTTCTCTAGGGACCACGTAGGGTAAGGGGATGTTCCAAAATGAGAGACACTAGTCTTAATCAGGGGACAGAGCATGCAGAAAGGTTAATGAGATACAATCGCGAGAGAATCCGTGCAAAAAAGGACGTTCAAAATACTAAACAATTTCCACTTTGTTCTCATCTGTTCCAATTAAGAGCTGTTCAAACAGCTTTTCTGTATTCCACACATTTGTTACTCTCCAGAGATTTAACTATTCCAGAAAAAAGTATGGGCCATGGGGGGAAAAGTCTACTATTAAGTTATCATAAAAGTCCAGATTACGTCCCCCAACCCCCACCCTCAATCTCTAAGCAGATACACTTTGCCTCTTACTCAGAGCCTCTGACCGTTGCTTTTCTGGTCCCCCCCCCCTCAAATTTAGAGAGTATTTCAGGGAGGGAGAAGGCTGGAATTTTTTTTTTTTTTCCCCCAGATTGCACTGAAGCAGAATTCACTGTGAAAATGTTAGATAAATAAGAGGAAGAGGGATGGGGGATGGTTATACAAATGGAAATAATCTCTTTGGCATGAAAATAGCCCCAAAATGCCACACACTGAGTTCTTCTGAGCATTACAGGCTCTAAAAACCGCACTTATAAACTGCATAAGGATTTCTGAAAACAAACAGGAAAGCACAAACATTGCAAGAAAACAAGGACCAAGATCTAAGGAGTCCCGTGACTTACCTTCTTTATGGATCCTCAAAGTTCACCAAGGAAAATTTAAAATCCTCTAGCTTATCTTGCACTACTCTATCTTCTTCTTTGTTTTTTGTTTGTTTGTTTTTTAAGTCACAGAGGAGAAAAATAATCAGTTTTCAAAGGTTCCATTTATCTGATCTTCCAGCACCAGCAAAAACGTGTCCAAGAGACTCCGCCAAAAAGTAAGCCAAAAACTCATCAAAGGCAAAAAGAGAGAGGGGGAGAGTGGGGAAGGAAAGGGATAGTGAAGGCTGGGGGGCTCCACACTGTGAGTCCAAGTGCCCCGAGAATATTTTCACGCTGTTGAAATCTCCTACTGTACGGTAATATACCTGCTTTGGTTGTCACACAAACACACGCGCGCGCACACACACACACACACACACACTCATGGACACTCGCACATCCTCTTTCACGCAAAAGCAGGCGCCCACACTCACACACACACACACACACACACACACACACACACCCCAGTGTAATGAAAACTGTCAGTAGTAACCTCCAATAGCTGCTGTGTGCTGCAGATGGTAAGGCTCACGGTTACCTTCCCAGATCGGTGTAGGATCAAAAGAACATCCAAAATCGGGGGGAGGGGGGGGCCAGGACCAGGTAGATTCCGGATCCCTCTCCCCCGGGCAGATTCATCAAGCCGGGAGCAGGTCAATCAGCAGAGGTATCTGCTCGCAGGGTGCCCCGGATTACGGCAAGGTTATTAATCTTCATGTGCGGCAACCCCCACCCCCAACAACCGGCAGCCTGCATTGAGATGACTGCCAGAGCTGTGTCTGTCCCTGTTCTACTGCATTTTGCTCAGCCCTCTGATGCTGCAAGTGAGACACGGTGGAGGCAAGAATACTAATAAGGTGGTTAGCTACAGTTCTTCAAGGCAGCGGGCACGCAGTACAGTAAATGTGTACTTCCCGTGCTGTGTGTGTGTGCCTGCGTGTCTGCGGGGAGGGCAGGGGATCCATCTCCAGCCAGAAGGCAACATTGTCTCTAACCTGCCTAGAAGGACTAGATCATCATCGGAATCATCACGGTCCTGCAGTGGCATTGTCTAGGACAGTATTTTGTTCGGGCTAAAAAAAAAAAAAAAAAAAGAGGGGGGGGGTGGTTAATGTTCGGAAGCCTAGAGCTAGCATTTGAATGAGAGAGGGGGGAAAAAAATGTCCAGGGAGACAAATTAGCGTTATAAATAGGCTCCAAGGAGAGCAAGGCAAAATTTTAACATGCTGCTGCCCTGGCTGTTCAATGGAAATACAAAGCAATTTCAAAAACCAGCTCTAGCCTATAAATCTTGGAGCTGGCAACAAGTATCTGAATTTGACTGATGGGACAATGGATAAATGGATTCCTGGTAATATAAAAAGTTTGCTCATGCATTCGGTTTTATAGCCATGCACCGATGTGTGCGGGGATCTAGGTACGGTTCATTCATGTTTAATATAGGTTTAGACTCTATCCCTTCACAGTTTTACTCTGATGCAGTTTTTTAACCACATAGCAGTCATATTGTGGAGAATTATCTGAGTGCCATGATGTCATTAGCGGGATTGGTTGATGACGGTCCATAGTAAATATTACTCCATATAATGTTCTTTTAATGGAAGCAGTTTGGGGTTTTCAGGGGGAAAAAATGTAGGATATCTCTTTTAGTGACAAGCAATGAGAGAAAATATATGAATATGTTAAGTGAATAATTCCTCGGCCTCTGGAGGCCTCATTTCTCTTCTAGAATTGGGTCTCATATTACAATACCTCTTCTTTAGTCAAGGATATGCACTAAGTTCCTTAAGGTGAATTAAACTGGTATTATCGGAATATTTCAGTCTTGGACAGTTGGAGAAGGCAGATAAGGATGAATTATGGAGCGCTGCAATACCAGGAGTTGTCAGCAGATGTCACAAGAGAGGATATAGGGGAAAAAATTTTACCAACTGCAAACATTTAATCTAATTTAACAGATTTTAATCAATTAATCTGAAATACTACATTTTTATAAAACTTGAAGGTGAAAATAAGGATTTTATTTGGAGAACACCTTGCATTTCCCCCAAATGTCTCTCTCAAATCACTAGTTTACAAACTCTACATCATCTGTTACAGATATTAGAAAGAAGATATATATACACTCTGCCACTAACATTAGATATGCTGCTAACTTTTCTAGGGGTTAGGATTTTTTTTTCTATAAAATGTAGCATGTAAAAATCTCCTTGTTTGTAACAGAGCAACTACTAGATTAAACTTCAGCACAAATTGGTGGGGAAAAAATCTGGTAATGAAAAATCAATATAGAATGTTTAAGGCTTCCATCTAAAAACAATTCTGTTTCATCTTGATCATATCTTATTAAAGGAATTATTCATGTTTGGAAGTTGAACATTATTAATAAACAGCATATAGACAAAATACACAAAGAATTATGTGTGATCAACAATCCCACGTATGTTACAGTGTGAAAGGCTTTAAAAACCTAGCATATCCTCTTAGCTTTTATTTAATATAATTAACGAGTACCAACCAAATCCCAGCCTTAATTAGCCCAGATGCCAATACAAAGAGGTCTTCAAAGTTTGGGCATTGGGAGTGCAGGCAGACCTAGGTTCAAATTTTAGGTCTTCCTTATAGCAGATGGTTAGTCTCCACAATGTCTCCCTCAGATTCCCTCCTGTTCTCTTCCTTATTTTTGAAGCAGGAAAGTATTCCATACATAATAGGATTATTGTGGGGACTGGAATGCATTAATATTTAATATGGGCTTGGCATATTTCCTGACACATAATAAGTGATCTAAAGTACTTACTGCATGTGTCTTATAAAGTTGATGTTTGTTTCTTACCATATTAGCTTGGTCTTTTTGTTAGCCACTGATAAAAGAAGTAGAACCATTTAATCAGTTCTTTTGACGTGGAGGTATTTGTAAATTTATTTTACAAATAGTTATTTTGATCTTGTTTTTGCAAACCTACAGTTGAGTGACTCTGTACCACTTTTTTTTTTTTTAAGATTTTATTTATTTATTTATTTGACAGACAGAGATCACAAGTAGGCAGAGAGGCGGGCAGAGAGACGGGAAGCAGGCTCCCTGCTGAGCAGAGAGCTGGATGCATGCCTGGCTCTATCCCAGGATCGGGATCATGACCTGAGCCAAAGGCAGAGGCTTTAACCCACTGAGCCACCCAGGCGCCCCAGGACCACTTTTTAAAGTTTATTATACACACAAATACATTTATGCAATTATCCATGTGCTCCAAAACTCATGTAAACAAAGACATTGCTTCCTCGATTAATTGTCTGAGATTACTTTGACCCGAACAGCATATTAGAAAGAAAATCAGATGACAGTTTACTGCTTCCCCATCAAGACTTGCTATGAACCCAACGAGACCACCAAGCACCAACATGAAAATGCTTAAAGACGCAAGAAAAGACCCCAGGTAATGAGGATAGTTCCAAATTCAACAATTCCACAACTGATCACATCAGATTATCATTTTAACTCAGATGGCTGTTTGTAAATGGGTGTCTAGATATCAAATTTCACCAATTGTTATGTATTCAATAAACACTTCTGCCTGGTAAACAGATACCAATAATGCAACCACCTTTCTTTTGAAACCGCAGGAGTTTCCCCGGGGAGCGGGGAACCTCAGACTGGCCCCCACACATGAACACAGAAGAAAAGGAGAGACGGGAGAACAGAGGCAGACCGCGCCAACAAGGCAGGTGGCAGTTTTCACAAACAGGCACTTACCAGGCTTGTCTCAGCGACCACAGGAAGAGTAGATCCCCACACCGGGCAGGCCAGAGTCCTGAAAGTTTATATAGAGGCCTTCACTGGGTTCAGATGCGTCACATGCCACGCAGGTGCTCTCGTGTCTCGAGGCTATGCCCTTGAGATGGCTACAGCTGTGGGGACCATGGGTGATGGTATCTTACAAGGATGGGGGAGGGGTTGGGGAGTCTCAGATTGCCTCGATTCAGCTCCCGGGTCAACTGGAGGTCATGTCCTCTCCATGACCTCCTCCAACAATCACAGGGCATCAGTTTCAGGCACATTTTCCTGGGTCTCTTGAAGAAATGTGTTAAATCGCGAATGAGGGATTTATGAAATTAAACGGCTCCCTGCATGCCCACTGTTGTTCATCCGGCATCGTGAGATTCTAGATTAGCCTGGACAGTTATACTAAAGTTGATAAAAAGTTTCTTTCAAATCTGATTTCTGTTGAAAATTAAATTTGCTCCAGGCTGCCTGGGTGGCTCAGGCAGTTAAGCGTCTGCCTTCTGCTGGGATCATTATCTCAGGGTCCTGGGATCAAGTCCCCAGTAGGACTCCCTGATCACTGGGGAGCCTGCTTCTCCCTCTGCCCCAACCTCCGCTTGTGCGCCCCACTGCTTGTGACCGCGCACTCTGTCTCTCGATGAAAAATAAAGAGATAAAATCTTTAAAAAAGAAAGAAAAGCCACTTAAAAAAACCTTAAGGGGCACCTGGGTGGCTCATTCATTATGCCTGGGCCTTCGGCTCAGGTCATGATCTCAGGGTCCTGGGATCAAGCCCCGAGTCCGAGTCCGGCTCTCTGCTCAGGGGAGAGACTGCTTGCTTCTCCCTCTCTCTCTGCCTGCCTCTCTGCCCACCCACCTGTGATCCCTCTCTCTTTCTGTCAAATAAATAAGTAAAATCTAAAAAAAATAATAACATAAGAACAAGAACTTAATAGAGTATCAGTTCCCTCCTTGGTTTATTGGAAAATTTGTTTGTCTGCAATCCAAGTGTTCTGAATTAGTTTATCAGTAGAAAAGATTACATTCTATTACTCCATCTCTTTAACTCGTTAATTTTCTATTAATGACATCTTTAAATTAGCTTGACTCTTTTATTTAAAGTGTTTTAACCATTAAGGTTTGGATATTATTGTGTTTCTCAAGTTATTAACCTTATAATTACACTCAGAAATTGCAATCTTAGGTAACTCTACTGTAAATGCTGAGCTATTTGGATCAATTTCTCCAAGATGTCTGCCTGGACCTTTAAAATTACTCCCTCTCTTCAATCTAAAGAGGAGTTATTTGGCCCATATCACTGAACACTTGTGCTTTATTATTTTATATACATAACGTGCATCTTCAAAGGACTTCTTTTTGTCTTTTTGTTCTCTGGAGAGAGTCTAACACAGTTCCCTTCGAATCCCAGGTACTAGATAACTTTTTGTTCATATTAACAAAAATATGTTGGATGTTAACAACTCAGAAACTTAATATATTATATCCCTGATCATAGCTCTTCTTTTTAACTTCAGCCTTAAATAAATTAATAATAGCCTGTGTGTAAATTGACTGTTAACTGTGGTTTAATTAAGTTACTCCTGTATTAGCTATTTACTAATTCATAATAATTCCTTGATCCTTTTCATATCTGGATCTATAGTGAACCAGCCTCTCTCATCCTCATATTGGAAATTCATGCATTCACTCTTTTTTTTAAATCGGTCTGGCTAGAAGTTTATCAATTTTACTGACCTTCTCAATGAGCCAGCTCTTTGTTCAACCGCTTTTCTACCTTTGTTTTTAACTTCACTAAATTCTGCTCTTTATTTCTTATTTTCTATTTCCTTTGGATTTCATTTGCTCTTATTTTTCTACTTAAAATAGAAGCTTAGGCCGCTGACTTGAGATAATTATTTTCTAACACAAGCTTTTACTGCAATATATTTGCCTCTAAAAACTTCTTAGGCTGCATTCTACAAAATCTAGTATGCATGATTCATTTTTCCTTCATTCAAAATAGTTTTTAAACCACGGTTTATTTATGTGTGTTACTTAATTTAGGAATATTGGGAGATTTTCCAGATATCTTTCTGTTACTGATTTCGAATATTATTTAATTCCATTGTGATCAGAGAACATTTTTGTTTAATTTGAAGCCTGTTAAACTTATGAACACGTTTTATGGCCTCATTTGGTAAATGTTTGCATGCTCTTAAAAGCTGTGCAAGTCCTGCCACTGTTGGGTAAAGCACTCTATAAATGTCAATTAGGACAAGTTGTTTGATAATGTTACTCAGTTTGTCTATACTCTTAGTGATTTTCTGTCTACTTATTCTACTTTTGAAATCCTTCACTGCAATGGCGGATTTATTTATCAATTTTTATTTAGTTTTGCTTTGTGCATTTTGAAGCTCTGTCCCTAGGTACATAAATGTTGAAGATTTACTGTATCATCTGATGAATTAACTCTTTATCTCTATGCAATGACCCTCCTTAACCGTGGTATTACATTTTTTATGAAGTACACTTTATCTAGATTAATATAGCTGCTTCAGCTTTCTGGACTAGTGTTAGCAGTATATCTTCTTTTTTTTTTTTAAGATTTTATTTATTTATTTGACAGAGATCACAGGTAGGCAGAGGCAGGCAGAGAGAGGAGGAAGCAGGCTCCCCGCTGAGCAGAGAGCCCGATGCGATGCGGGGCTTGACCCCAGGACCCTGGGATCATGACCCAAGCCGAAGGCAGAGGCTTAACCCACTGAGCCACCCAGGCGCCCCAGCAGTATATCTTCTTCTGCATCCTTTCACATTTAACCTAGTCATGTCTTTATATTTAATGCAAGTTTTTTCTAGGCGAGATATACTTGTGCCTTGCTTTTTTACCAATCTGGCAATATCTGATTTTTAATTAGGGATGGTTAAACCATTTAAGTTTATGGGGATTATTAATAAGATTTGGTTAAAATCTGTCTTGCCACTTCTGCTTTACGTATTTCATCTTTTCTTTCTTTCCATTTACTTCTTTGTCTACCTTTTTTGGATTTAATATTTTTAATAATTTCATTTTATCTCATTGGTTTATTTTCTAAACTTGTTTTCTTTTTTATTTCCCTTTTTGAAGATAAGTTGCTTTAGAATTTACATTATATACCTTTAAGTTAGAGCCTACCATCAAGTAATATTGCCCCACTTCATATATATAATAATCACTACACTATATATATACATTATATATATATATAATTACACTATAAATATAAAATAATACACATTAATTTCCACTCTTCTGGACTTTGTGCTATTACTGTCATACATTTATTTTTAACCTTTGTTATAAACCCAATGATAAATTGATATATATTTCTTTAAAGTCAGTCAATCTTGTAATACAACTTTAAAATTTTAAAATAAAAGCATTCATATTTACCTACATATCATAATTATCATTCTGACCAGTGCTCTCATTCAGATATGCAGTTATTAATCCCATGTAGTACACTCTCTTATCCCAGATACTATAGTTTCCATTTATGGAAATTCATTTTGAGTCTTTTTTGTATCTTCCAAGCCTCTCCTTAACATGTTCATTTTTAATTAAAAAATAGAAAATAGAATTCAACAATCTATCTTAATATGCATTTTTATCTGGTATCATTGTCCTCCTGGAAGGACTTCTTTAACATATTATGCAGTCACTGGTGACGACTTAGTTTAGCTTTTGTATGTCTAAAAAACCTTTTGAGGGGCACTTTGGTGGCTCAGGTGGATAAGTGTTGGACTCCTGATATCAGCTCAGGTCATGATCTCAGGGATTGGAAGACAGAGCCCTGCTTTAGGCTCTAGTCTGCTTGTTGTCCCTCCCTGCCTTGCACTCGTTTTCTCATTTTCTCTCTCTCTTAAATAAGTAAATAAATAAAATCTCAAAAAAAATTTTGATCCATGGTTTTCTTGCTTCATTGCTTCAGAACAAGCCTGCTGTTATTGCCCTCTGTACCTAATGGTCCTTTTTAGTCTAGCTACATTTAGATTATTTTATTTTTTTTAAAGTAATTTGACTATGATACACTTTGTGGTGGTTTTCTTCAGAGATTTCTCCTGCTTAGGTTTCACTAAGTCTCTTGAATTTGTAAATTTCTGATTTTCATCAAAACTGGAAAAACTTTAGGCATTACTTCTTCATACAGTTTTTCTGCCCCCACCCCTTTTAATGATTCCAATTTACATGAATATTAGGTAGCTTGCACTTGATGTTGTCTCATACCTCACCAACACCCTATTTTTCTTCGTCTTTTGGTTTTTTTCTTTGTTTCACTTAGTTTTTTGTTTGTTTTTTCTTTTTTAAGATTTTATTTATTTATTTGACAGAGATCACAAGTAGGCAGAGAGAAAGGCAGAGATGGGGGGAGGCAGGCTCTCTGCTGAGCAGAAAGCCTGATGAGGAGCTCAATCCCAGGACCCTGAGATCATGACCTGAGCTGAAGGCAGACGCTTTAACCCACTGAGCCACCCAGGTGCCCCTGTTTGTTTCACTTAGTTTTTTATTGCTTAGTCTGCAAGTACACTAATATTTCTTCTGTAGCATCAGATATGCTATTAATCCCATGTAGTACACTCTCTTATCTCAGATATTATAGTTTCCATTTATGGAAATTCATTTTGAGTCTTTTTTTGTATCTTCCAAGGCTCTTCTTAACATGTTCATTTTTAATTAAAAAATATAAAATAGAATTCAACAATATATCTTAATATCCTATCCATTTAGTCTTCCATCTGATTTATTTCTAATTCAGATTGGTTTTACTTGATTGAGTTTCCTCTTCACTGTAGTTTGTGGGTTATTGTTTCCGAAACCACCTAGTAATTTTGATGGTATGTCAGGAATTTTTAATTTCATCTTGGTGATTTTGTTGTTATTGTTGTTATTTTGTTAATTTTATCTTGCTGATTTTTTTTTTTTTTTCCTGTCCCTGGCATTTGTTCTGGAATACTGTTATTTGGAAGAAGCTTAAGTGTTTTCATTATCTTGTTAGGCAGGACAACAGGAACATTTAGACTAAGGATAATTTTTCCCCACTATCAAGGAAATGCCCACCTGTGTACTCTAACTGGGGTCCCATGTTTATGGGGTTTTTCCTACTCTGACTGGTGGGAACATAAAGTGTTCCTGGCCCTGGGTGAGCCTTGGGGATTGAGCCTCTTGCCCTGTTGGGTGGCTTTGGTATTGGAAGTCTCTTCACCCACATGTTCTGATCACTTCTCAGTTGAAGACCAATATCCTTCTGGAGATCTACAGCACTTTCTCATGCTGTAGTACATGAGAAAAGGCACTCTGCCCCGTGAACTCTAGATGGGGTAGCCTCTATTTCTTCAACTCAGAGAGACTCCTGGGCCCCACCTAGGATCCCCTCCCTATGGTATGGCCTGGAAACTCTATGCAGTAAGCTAAAAAACTGTTAGGACTTCTTTCATTTATTTCCCTGCCTTGGGGATTACTGTCTGGTGATAACTATTGTCCAGTGAAACTATTCTACCCAATATTTTGTCCATATTGTTTTAGTTGCTTAAAGGATGAAGGAAGATACATTCCCTCTTAACTCTGGTTTGGTCAGAAGTAGATGTCTCTAATTACCCATTCAAACACAAAATTATATCCCAATCTGTTTTATACCAATCACTGTTCTTTGAGCTGGGAACACAGTAATGAACCTGAGAGCAAATTTGTAATCATGGAACCTCTATTTTGTTGGCATCTTATAGCCAATAAACCCATAAACAAACACATGCAGAAGTACCTTAGATGGTTTAAGAGCTGTGAAGAATATAAAAGATGTTATATGATAGACAGTGATGGGACAGGGAACTATTTTTGGTAAAGTTGTCAATAAATCTATTCTCAAGGATGACATGTGAATGAATATATGAATGATGAAGAGTCAGCCATGCAAAGATCTTGCAGAAACACATCCCAAGCAGAGTGAAGTGTAAAAACAAAGGACCTACATCAGGAGCAAGACTGGTCCCATCAACAAAAAAGTCATTATTAGTTTGTCTTTTAACCTTTTACACACTTCTGTCTGTACTATGTGATATGTAGAGTCAAAACCTGACAAGTCATTCACATGGTTTATTGTTGATCATGGACAGGTGCTCAAAGCAAGTTCTTTGTCCTACAAAAATTACTCTAAAAACTTCACCAACTTAACATGATGTTGGATACTGGAGAAGACTTACATTGTTTTAAGATTTTATTTTTTAGACCCACTTAAAGTTCATGACAGAATTGAGGGAAAAGTACAGAGAATTCCCATATATCTCTCCCTACACCCATGCATAACCTCTGCATTATCAATATCCCTCACCAGAGTGGTACATTTGTTATAACTGATGAACCTACAGTGCCATATCATTCTCACCCAAAGTTCATAATTTATATTATCATTTATTTGTGGTAAAACATGGAGAAAATTTTTTTAATTCTTCCCTGTTATAATCAGTCAGGATAAATTAGGTTATATTGTGGTAAAACAAGCAAAATCCAACCAAAGAGCCTCCCAAAATTCTTTCCTCACACTGTGCATACTTCTCAGGTTGGCAGAAAGGCGCATCTTACTGTAATCACAAGAGGTCTCAGCTGACAAAAACTTCACCTTGACAGGTGATTTCATATCCACTTTTGAATAGACAAGAAAATATGGCAAATAATATACTGTCTTTTAAAGTTACTGCCAAGGGTGCCTGGGTGGCTCAGAGTGTTAAGTCTTTGCCTTCAGCTCAGGTCATGGTCTCGGGGTCCTGGGATAGAGGCCGCATCGGGCTCTCTGCTCAGCGGGGAGCCTGCTTCCTCCTCTCTCTCTGCATACCTCTCTGCCAACTTGTGATCTCTCTCTGTCAAATAAATAAATGAAATCTTTAAAAAAAATTAAAAAATAAATTAAAAAATAAAAAATAAAGTTACTGCCAAGAAGTGACACATATTACTTCTACTAATATTCTATTTATAAAAACAAATCATATTACCACATCTAATTTTGAAGGGGTAGAGAAACACCATTCTACCACATTCATGGAACACAGAGAGCCAGCAATATTTGGTTACACTGCTAATAATGACCACACCCTCTACCAAGGAATCTGTTTACTCATGCCTTAATGAAACTAGAAATTTGCCTTTCCCTGTGTTCAGCTTGAAAGCATCATTCACTGAGCAGATCATGTATTAAGTATATAATCCTGTACATTCCATACTCCCTTAGCTTCTTTCGAATTCCAATTGGTAAAGTGGTCTACTACTTTTATTCCAAAAGAAAGAGAGTATGAAGGTGATGACTTACTATAAGAAAAGTTCCAGCAGATTGGAGAACAAATACCTACACTGAAAAAACTATTTCTAAGCTTTAACCTATAAAACATTTCTTTAGAAGGCAACATTTACAAGAAGGCCATATTAGAATGTTCCAGGATTCTATTGTGAATTGAACTTCTTCAGTGACAATACACACCTAAGAGCAAAGACACACTGCATCTAGGCCATAATTAAGGATTGAAATAGACCAAAAAGAAAAAGAAAAAAAGGTGTTTTGTTTTTATTTTAAGATTTTATTTATTTATCTGATAGAGATCACAGGCAGAGAGGCAAGCAGAGAGGGTGGGGGGAAGAAGGCCCCCTGCTGAGTGGAGAGCTCCATGATGCCCCTTGATCCCAGGACCCTGGGATCATGACCTGAACTGAAGGCAGAGGCTTTAACCCATTGAGCCACCCGGGTGTCCCAGTTTTTTTTGTTTGTTTGTTTGTTTGTTTAAAGAACTTCCTTCAAGTACTAGAATCCAGGTGTCTTTGTTTTTAATTCTCCCCAAGGGGCAAAAAATTATATGTACTTGAATCCAGGAAATTAGTTACAATGCTACAGTTTGGAGCTTTTACATACGTACAGAATATCTTTTATAAGTTTCTATCTTTAGATTTCTTTTCCACTTTAGATTCTTCTTGGGATGATGTTCCTTTCTTGCTTGACAATGGTTATAGCTTTTCTCACCTCACTCCAGGCTTTGGGTGGTTGCCTTAAACCTGTTCTTTTAAGGCCTTAGGTAATAACACAAACTTTTATTGGTACTCCTTTCCTTGGGATTTCTTTTTGTAGCTTTTCCTTGCCATAAGTAAAAGGGCAAGCAAACCATTGAACTTGATTGAATTTAGACCTTTGGCCAAAGGAACAAAAGTAGGTAACAAACCTCATGAATGCCCTTCGCACTACACTCTGCAAGTCTTTGGGGGATTTTTCACAGGGTTTTAGCATTAAAGGATAATAAGCAGGGAGTCTTATTTTCTTGGAGATTATCCTAAACTTCTAATTCAGCACAGATTCTAATGCAGCATAGACTGACATTGTGGCAACTGGGGTGGGGGCAAGCTTTTGGTCATTAGTATTATAACTATTTCAGTATATTCCATAAAAAGTAGTACTTACAATGTAATTATGCTTCTGGCTCTTTACTTAACCTAAACAGCATTGTCATGTTGGCTGATAAAAATATAGACATTAATACTAAAACTTTAGGATTTAGAAAAAAAAAACTGTTAGAAAGGAAATGTTTTCTTCTAACTCAAGAGGGTTGACTTGTGTCTGTGCACATTCATACCCAAACTCTTGCACACCCTCATGGAAGTACAGACTGTTTCTCCTAGTCTGTAATCATGACCACCCACAGGGAATGATCCTCAGTACTTTAGTCATGCCCATTCAGTCAACCTCCTTCAAAAGCAGTTCCCAGAAGAACAGGTGTATTAGAATGTTTTGTCCACCTCTTTCAGCTTCAAAACTAGTGCTTATGAAAAGACCCTGCGATAGCTTGAATGACTCAAGGTCTGTAGAGACCGCCCGCAACTTAGGACTGCTCAACTTGGGATTTTTTAACTGTATGATGGTGCAAAAACAATATACATTCGGTAGAAACCATACGTTGAATTTTGAATTTGGATCTTTTCCAGCGATACGCAGCCTGACTCTCTCTCATGATGGTGGTCAGCATCAGGGAGCCACAGCTCCCAGTCAACCACAGGACCACAAGGGTGAACAATCGATGTACTGACAACCATCTGGTACTCATACTATCATTCCGTTTTTCACTTGAAGTACAGTATTTCATAAATTGCACGAGATATTCAACACTCCATTTAAAAATAGGCTTTATGTTAGATGATTCTGCCCAACTATAGACTAATGTAAGCATTCTAAGGTAAGGTTCTAGGGTACCCTTAAGGTAGGCTAGGATAAGCTGTAATGCTCTGTAAATTGAAATATATTAAATGGGGGCACCTGGGTGGCTCAATGGGTTAAAGCCTCTGCCTTCAGCTCAGGTCATGATCCCAGGGTCCTGGGATAGAGCCCCGCATAGGGCTCTTTACTCGGCAGGGAGCCTGCTTCCCTTCCCCTCTCTCTGCCTGCCTCTCTGCCTATCTGTGATCTCTGCCTGTCAAATAAATAAATAAAATCTTCAAAATGTATTAAATGTATCTTCGGTTTCTGATGGGTTTATTGGGATGTAACCCTACATAAAGTGAGGATGATCTGTACTTAATCACCACAAAAAGAACTGCCCTTTGGTGATGAGGAGAAAAATCTCCTCTGTATGACTGACTGCCTTGCTCATCCGGTGGTGTTGCCGCGGTAGAGAATTTGGAACATCTTTTATCTGCTTTTCCTTTGTCCCAATTAGCTAGGCAACTATTTGTCCTCAGCTTGTTCCAAAAGATCCATTTAAAAACTAAATCCCAAAAGCTGATTATTGGCCAAAATATATTTTTCAATGTCAGTCTTTGGTGTTGTGTTTGCCACTTCCTAATGATCCTGAAGAGCCAGAAGGGTAAATTTTTCTCATCAAAATATCAGTTAACAGTTCTCCATAGAAGACTCTAAGGCATTCAGAAGAGTCTGTGGTACAGCTGACCAAGAAATTCTAAGGACATCATTGTTTCTGGGAAACATTTCAGACTGAAGAGGAATAAGGAAAAATGTCACAGGCTAGAATATGTGGTTTTCATATAGTTTTGGTTTTAATTTTTAGAAAATCAAAGGGAAGATGCCACCACCCCTCACCCCCAAAAGGTATAGACAACTAAGTCCCTGTTTGTCACAAATAACATATTTTTGTACCATAACAATCCCTAACTGGTTTGCTAATTTTGTAGCTTTTCGGAAGTATGAGTATAAGCCAATTGGGTCATTATATTAATATGATCATTGAACTAGGAGACACATCTCTAAGGCTTAGTAAGTGTGAGACATAGATATTAAGTGCACTCTCTCTCCCAACCCTACTTCTCTCTCTCTCTCTCTCTCTCTCACACACACACACTTCCTTATCAAAAGCCAAATGGTCATAATGAACTATTTGTATCACCAGCTTACGGTAGAAATCAAATATAATGATGTATACCAAAGCTTTATAAATACCATTATAAACACTACCAAGAGACATTACAAATTTTACCATTAGTATTATGACAAGCTATAACATGCAAACTATTTTATTAAGAGAACCATTTTTACATTGAAATAAACTCTTAGGGTACTTTCAACTAAATCTGAGGGAATCTGAGGGAACTAACTAATAGTAAGCACTTCCATAGTGTTTAGTTTGGACAAGGGCCAGGGTTTGAAATAATTAGGCCATCCCACTATATCAACAATACCTAAGAATAGTTATTTGAACAGTTACTTCAACTTTTTTTCAATTAACATGTGTGAATCATAAAAATAAACCCAATATTTTAATAGTTCTATTGTTTGTTTTTTCAAAACTTAGCTGAAATCTTTCTCTGAATTCTGTTCAGTGTACAACAATCTGTCAATATGAAAATAGTTGCGATCAACAGTATCAAAATATTTTATGAGCTCTATTCAGTTTAACTTCTATCTACATGTATGTGTGTTTGTGTGTTGTATGGGTTATAATATAAAATATAAATTCTGATTCCAAACTGCAAGTCACTGAAAACTTTATCTGGGAAGTTATAACAAATATATCATTTTGTCAGTCTATTTTGGTTGTACTTATACCATATTAACTGGAATTAATTCTCCTTTCTTCTTATTTGAAAAGGAGAGATAAAGTCACAAAGTCTTATGTTTCCTATTCAATTAAACATTTTATTAGATATTTACTATGTCTCAGGGGCAACTTATAGTGATGAAGATGCAAAGACAAATATGATAGAATATCTGCCTTTAATGAAGCTCAAATCAAGAAAGAAACCGTTATACTAAATTGTTAAGGATAGGAAGATGGGTGGTTAAACTTCCAGCTTGGTCAATGCTCTCTAGTTTTTATTAGTAACAATGTCAGATTATTTACATTCTTCATTTTCAGGAGTAATTAATGTATGTCTTTCAATGATTAAAAATTTCCCCAGGACAGGGCACCTGGCTTGCTCAGTTGGAAGAGTATCTGATTCTTGATCTTGGGGTCATGAGTTCAAGACCTACAATGGACGTAGAAATTACTTTAAAAAAAAAAAAAAACTTAAAAAAAAATTTCCTAGGACTGAATTGGGGAAGAATGTTTTAGGCGAGGACTTTTTCCTCTTTATACCTCAGGGAGGCAGGAACAATATGTACCATCAGGGAGCTGAAAAAAAAAAAATACTTTGTCTCTCTTTTTTTTTCCCTTCCATTTCACTCTGTGTTCATTTTCTGCCTCACTCTCTTCTTTCTTTCACTGTTGATGGCTCACACACTCCTCTTTTGTTGATTCACCCACCAACATTTACTGAGCTTGTGTCTTTGGGTAAGAGTGATGGGCTAGAAAGAAAAGGTCTTTAACCTGTGATAAGCTCTTAGGACATAGTGTAGGTACATAAGTTGGCTAACAGCATGGACACTAGTGGGAGACTTCAAAGTTTGATTCTACTTCTACCACATAGCAGCTGTGCGAGTCTGGGCAAGTTATTTAACCTCTCTATGCCTTAGGACCCTCATCTAGAATATGAGGGTTATTACAGCATCTACTTAAAAGAACTATGAGAATAATGAACCTGTGCTTCTGGTTAAGAAGCCTCCCCCAACCTTCCACATTCTGGGAAATGGCTAATTTCAAAGGATCACACTGCCCTCTAGATTCTGAGGTCACATTCAACTCCATCCCTCCTCATGACTCCCATAAGGGTCCCAGATGATTTTCCCTTTTCTACTTGCATCAACCATCTGTTGATCTCTCTATAAAGAAATTCATACATACAGAGATTTTATTTCTGTTGCATAAAGGGGACAAAGAATCTAGTTTGTTATTCTTTTCTGGTTGTCTATTTTGAATTTAAATAAACTAAGAATTTAAAGAGACCAGGTCTCTGAAACGAGCCTATGAGTCTTGCATTCGTTTATGCTTGACCCATGATTCATGACTGAAATTTTGGAATTAGAACTATAAGCTCTCTGTATCTGATTGTATATTTAAGACTTTTTGCTTCTATAATTCAGGAAAGTCTTTCCCTCTAATTATGTGAATATGTCTTATTTTCCTTTCCCTGGATAGGATAAATCAATTAAATTTCAAATCCCTTATGTTAAAGGAGCTCTAGTGTGATTTGCGAAGAGACAAATAAATATTTATATAATTGACCAATCCCCAATATTTCAGAAATCAAGAAATTGAATCTTAAATAATTTTAATGTGAAAAAGAGGTATTCTTATAGAAACTCAGAAACATTTTAAGAATTCATATTCACATACTAAGTAAAATTTCAGCAAGTAAAACTAGTCTAATAATTTTGGTTTAATACAAAAAACAATATTTTATATGAGTTATCAGTGTTAGTATAATGTGAGTACATATTTTTATTCTACTTGACTATGTTCTTTTAAACATATTTACTGATCAAATGAGCTAGTATTATTTCTTATGAAATATGATTATGAAAATTTTAAATCTTGTTTTAAATAAATTGAATCATTACTCTGACAAACTTTATTTGAACAGTAATTTTTTGTAGCATGTAAGTCTGAAGATAATTCCCAAGTATTTAGGTAATTTAAAATCTTGGTCTGCGGCAAATTGAGCTCATTAATAAGTATTCATTAAGTAACTAGATAAATTTTAAGAATACTGTAACATTAGTTACAAAGCATAATTTTGAGTTTATATAATTATTTTTCTCTTATATTTAAGAGATACAAAAATATTAAGAGATATATTTAATGGTACAGAGAGGCTCTATATATTTATGTCTGTTAATGAGTGTGTTCATTTTGGCCATTTTGAGAAACTGTACCCTAAGTTTTTTTTTTTTTTTAAAGATTAAAAAAAGACAGTAAATTTGTCTTAAAGTAAAATGACTCTTTCAGAATAAGATGTAGGAAAGTTTAAGAAAAAAGCTGAATGATACAGAAAATTGTAGAAAGTTCATGAAAATGGAATTTTATTTGTACTGGTCAATTCTAGCTAAGGTTTATATAAGGATTTATTTATAACATTTTCAAAAAAAGTTTATGTTTACATTTTCTTAGAGAAATGTTTACATTTTCTCTTAGTCTCGCTAAGAGATTGTAAAAGGTTTTCTTTTACCTTCTAAGTAATCTGCCTTGAAGGCAAAAATTCTGTGTCTTATAAGAAAAAGTCCCCATGCTTTATGTTAACTTTATCCTGTCCTTGATTATTTAAGATTACCAAGACTTGTCAATTTCTAAAAAATAAATAAATAAATAGGGGCACCTGGGTGGCTCAATGGGTTAAAGCCTCTGCCTTCAGCATCGGCTCTCTGCTCAGCAGGGATCCTGCTTCCCTTCCTCTCTCTCTGCCAGTCTCTCTGCCTACTTGTGATGTCTGTCTGTCAAATAAATAAATAAAATCTTTAAAAACAAATAAACACATACATAAATAAGGTTGTTATTTCCTATGTTTACTTAAAAAATTTTAAGATTTTTTTATCTATTTTAGAGAGAGAGACACCCACACATAGACGACACACATATACACACACAAACTTGCGTGGGGGTAGGGGCAGAGGGACAAGCAGATTCCCTCCTGAGCACAGAGCCCAACATGGCCTCATTCTCAGGACCCTGGGATCATGACCGAAGCTGAAGTGAGACACTTAACCAACTGGGCTACCCAGGCGCCCCACCTTTAAAAATTTTTATTGCTGTCTTGATTAAATAGGATTTCTAGGACTGTGTCTCAGTAACCCAAGAAGATCCCACCTTAATCAAATCTCCTGACAACTTCTGATAGTTCCTATTCGTAAAAATCCAATCCTAAATGATATCTTTTGCACTTGAAACTGCCTTTGAGACAAACATGGAGGATGATATGACAGGAAGAGGCAAGATCCTTCTTTAGGTGGAGAACTCAGGAGAGCCATTCCGTGGTGCCACCTGCCCAGAAACACTCTAACAGAGGTCAGTCTACTTGGTTTCAACAGTTGGTGAAGGAAGCCATTGCCTTGTGCTCTCAAATAATGTCAATTTACACATCCCCTTAAATCATCTACAGGTTTTCCAGGAAAATGAATGTCTGTTGTACTTTGAATTATTTTCCCCATCTGCATAATACTTTACCCTTTCTTTTCTACTTTGTGAACAATACCGAGCCCATCACAAGATGTGTGGGATGCTAGAGTGCTTTATTCCCTACATATCTCCATGGCGCCCTCCCTGTCTTTTTTCAGTTTCTGTTTAACCTTTATCTTATTTGATCTTGCCCAACAATCTACATAAAATGACAATTCCTCCTTCTGTGTGACTCTTCCCCACCACGCATACATATACTCTGTCCTCTAAGCCTACTCTATCTTCATATACTTATCACTGAATTATATGTTATACATGTATTTGTTTTATGCTTATTCCAGTATTCTCACGATTGGAATGTAAGTATAATAATATAAGTATTTGTAGCTTATATCTCAATTTTAGTCCCTGCTACATATGGCCAGCTCTAGAATAGAGATTGGCAAATTATAAGCATTCAATAAATACTGGTTAAATACATGAATGCATTTATTAACTTCTCATCAGAGGATAATATACGGCAGAACTTTATATAAGACACTAAATACAATTTTTGCCTTCATTGAAGAAGCAAAAGAGATAAAAATAAAACTCAGAGTTCAGAGGACCAAGATCTGGAAAGGTAAAGAAAGGTACCATAGTTGCACAAGTGTAGGATACAGGAGCTTCAAGGATGTGAAGATATGAGATAGAAATTGGGTAATGTTCCAGATTTAGAGAATAGTGTGAACATAGTGCCAAAAAAAAAAAAAAAAAAAAAGAAAAGAAAAGAAAAAGAAAAAAACAAAAACAAAAACAAAACATAACTGGCTATTCCTTCTGCTAGGGGCTGAATACCACCATCCCTCATATTCATATGTTGAAATCCTAATCTCCAATGTAGTAGACCCCTTCCACCATGTAAAGAGGCACAGAAAAGTATCATCTGTGACCCAGAAAGTGAGGTATCACCAGACACTAAATCTGCTGCTACCTTGATTTGAACTCCCTGACCTACAGAGCCTAACAAATAAATGTTTGTTGTTCATAAACATAAAGGAAAAAACACTCCTGTGTGTTTTCCCTTTACTTCTCACATATAACACTTCTGGTATTTCTGGTCACCCACACAGGAGATTTCCCACATATCAAGCAATTCTGCAACACTAGCTCGCTGCTTCTGACCTACTGGCTATATAAACCACAGGTTCCTAGTACCTCTTTCTCAGGATTTGCTACAGCAGCTCATAGAACTCGGAAAAACATTTTAGTTACTACATTACTTGTTTATAGAATAACCGGAGGCAAAAGGTATGCGAAAGGTATGTGGGAAGGTGTGTGGAGCTTCCATGACCACCAAGGGCATGGCACTTTCTCAACACCTCCACCTACTCACCAACTTGGAAGCTATCCAGACCTTATCGGGATCCCAAGCTACTGGGATTCCTATGGAGGCTTCATCATGTAAGTATGATCTGCATTTCTACTCCCTCTCCTCTTTTTGGAGAATGGGATGGGTGGGGCTGAAAGTTCCAAGCTTATATCCATGGCTTTAACTTTCTGGTGACCAGCTTCTATCTGCGGACCCACTGAAAGACGCCTTGTTGGAACATAAAACACTCCTATTGTCTAGGAAATTCCAAGGGATTTAGAAGCTCTGTGTCAGAACCCAAAGTCAAAGACCAACTATTAGCACAAAAGATGCTGCCAGTGTTCCTATCATTTAGGAAATTCCCAACAGTCTTAGGAGCTCTGTGCCAGTAACCTCAGGTAGAGACCAATATATATTTTTTCTATTATTCCACAATACTCCATTCAGTCTATGATCTTTTCTTACAGCAGCCTGGATGGACTAAGACACTTTCATTTGTTTACTGGATATTTGCTACATACCTAGCACTGTGGTAAGCTTTGGGGCAAAAGAGAAGGGAGGATGAAATCCACATTTGATGGTTTCGTGGGCAATGAGAAAAACGGACATGAAGATGAAATGTTTACAATTTACTGATGGGTGCATTAGTAGATTATAACAAAGAGCACATTTTACTATCAAAACACCTTACAACAGAATTCCTTCCTAGGGAGAACCTGACTTTGGGACATTATCTTGAGAAGCCTCTCAGGGTAGAAGGGAAGAAGCTGAAGATGTGGGTACCAACAGGAAGCAAGAAAGCAAAAATTAGTGAAGAAACTGCATTTGATGAGACCAGAAAAGAAATTGGTTATTCCTGAGAGCTGCGGGAGGAAAGAAGAGATGACAGGCTTTGAAAGTACTGAAGAGGGGCTCCTGGATGGCTCAGTGGGTTAAGCCTCTGCCTTCGGCTCAGGTCATGATCCCAGGGTCCTGGGATCGAGCCCTGCATCGGGCTCTCTGCTCAGCAGGGAGCCTGCTTCCCCCACTCTCTCTCGGCCTGCCTTTCTGCCTACTTGTGATCTCTGTCTGTCCAATAAATAAATAAAACCTTTTTTAAAAAAAATAAAAGTACAGAAAAGATAGAAACCAGGCTATCTGTGGGTTTACCTCATATGTGGGCCACCAAAACACAGAAGTACGGAAATGAATAACGTCCATTTACTGTTCTGAGTGTTCCTTTTCACAAATCTTTAATAAAGTGTGCTTGACTAAGAGTGTGAGTGGCTTCTGCCATAAAACAAAGAAGAGGTCAAATAAAAAAGGGGCTCAACTTTATATCTCAAAACAGAACACCTCCAATGGTAGTAGGAGCTTGGTGAACACAAGGACGTAAGCCCTTGGGAACTGACAAGGTTTTAGAGTTTCATGGGACTTGAAATTAGGACAGAAAAGAGTCTCTTAAATAAATTTCAAGGAATTGAAAGTCACCAGTCGATTTTTAGGTCACAAAAGATGTTTGGTTATTATGGCAGACTTTGTTGAAGGCCAAACAAGATGAGATTTAGGCATATGACAAAGCAGAAAAGATTGTAACAGGCACAGCAAGAATTTCCTAAAGAAATGATTGATCAAGTTGCTAGGAGTTGGGGGGAAACTTTCTAAAGGAGGAAAAAAAGTAAAAGAAAACTGTATATATGTAAAATTAGGAAAAAATGGCAAAATACCAATTAGAGTAGATGTCCTTAATGCATAAGAAAAGAACTAACAGTCGTATGTCCCAAACACATGTTCCACAAGATGCCAGGCACCAGCTTTGTATTTGCTGGATGGTATTTATTTCCATACCATACAATTCACCGGTTTTGATGTACAGTTCCATAAATTTCAATAAATGCCTACAGACACTGCCCCCACAATCCAGATACACAGCTGCTGAATCGCCCCAATATTCTCCTGTGCCTCTTTGTGGTCTCTACCTCCCACAACCCACACCCTTGGCAACCACTGATCTGATTTCTGTTATTTCTTAAGATGTTATCTCTCCAGAATACCATAAAAATGGAGTTAGGCTGTGGTCTTTTGAATTTGGTATTTCACTTCGCATACTGTATTTGAGTTTCATCCATATGATTATTATAGCAATTATACTGCTGAATAAGATTCCATTATTAGATGCATCGTAGATTTTATCCAGTAACTGCTAGGAGGACATCTGAGTTGTTTCCAATTTTAGGAAATTATGAATAATGCCACTATCAACATTTAAGTAGAGGTTTTTGTGTGAGCATCAATTTTCATTTTTCTTGTGTATGCAAAAATGAGATAGAAGGAGAAGTATACGTTCACCTATTGAAACACCATCACACTCTTTTCCAAATAGTTGTACCATTTTGTATCACCACCAAGAACATATAAGAGGTTGGGTTTCTTGGCATCCACACCAAAATATGGCAATATCATTTTTTTTTAAAGATTTTATTTATTTATTTGACAGAGAGAGATCACAAGTAGGCAGAGAGGCAGGCAGAGAGGCAGGCAGAGAGAGAGGAGGAAGCAGGCTCCCCGCTGAGCAGAAAGCCCGATGTGGGACTCGATCCCAGGACCCTGAGATCATGACCTGAGCCGAAGGCAGCGGCTTAACCCACTGAGCCACCCAGGTGCCCCCAGCAATATCATTTTTTTAAGATTAATATTAGTACTACTATTATAAGGAACTCTGACAATCGTAAGATACTAGGAAGAGGCAAGAAGACATTCTTACCTAAAGTCTTCAATGGAAGCATGGTCCTGATGATTCCGTGATTTTGGACTTCTTTCCTACAGAATTCTGAGAGAATACATTTCTGTTGCTTTAAAACAACCTAATTTAGGGTAATTTGTTATGGCAGCCCTAGGAAACTAACACTTCTACTAATGATGTCGGGCATCTTTGAATATGCTTGTTTGTCAAAGAATATCTTCTTTAGGGAAGTGTTTATATAGTTCCTCTGCCCATTTTTTACATTGGGTTGACTGATCTCCTAGATTTTGAGAATTCTTTATATATTTTAGATACAAATCCTTTGTTCAGATACATAATTTAAAAACACCCCTTCACTCTGTGGCTTGTCTTTTCATTTTCTTAATGTTATCTCTTACAGAGCATAAGTTTTCATTTAATACATTTGAATAATCCTTTTTCTCTTCTTTCAGAGGCAGTGATTTTGGGGACCAATCTAAGAATTCTTTGTGGAATCTATGATCACAAAGATTTTTTTCCTGTTTTCTTAGAGAAATTTGACAGTTTCAGTTTTTGCAGGTAGAGGTATTACCCATCTTGAGTTAATTTTTGTATAAGATCTGAAATATAAGTTAATTTTTTTTACATATAAATGTCCAACTTTTTGAGCACTATTTGTTGAAAAGATTTTCTTTTCTCCTTTAAATTATCCTAGCAAGTCTGTAAAAAACATGTTGTTGGCCACATTGTTCCATGTATACATCCTCCCATGAAAACCATCACTGACGATCACTATGACGTTATAATAAGCTTTAAAATCAGTTCATGTGAGTCATACAGCATTGTTTATAATTTTCAGAAATTTTTGGCTATTCTAGTTCCTTTGACTTTCCAAATGCATTTAAGAATCAGCTTTTTAACTTCCATAAAAAAATCCTGGTACAATTTTGGGAGGATTTCATTGAATCTATAAGTCAATTTAGGGAGAACTGACATCTTAATAATATTGAGTCATGATATATTTTTCTATTTAATCTTCTTTAATCTTTTTCATCAGTGCTTTGTAATCCTCAGCATTCTGATCTTGCATGGATTTTTTTTTTTTTTTTTCAGATTTATACCTATATCATGCTGTTTGGTGCTGTGGTAAATAACACTCTTTTAAAATTATGATTTCTAGTTATTTGTTGCTAGTATATAGAAATACAATTGATAATAATATATTGTTCTTATTCTACAACCTTAATAAGATTACTTACTAGTTCTAAGAGCATGTTTATAGAACCTTTAAGATTTTCTACGTAGACAATAGTGGCAAATACAAATGATATTATGCCTTCCTTTTCAGTCTGCATGTCTTTTATAACTTTTTCTTCTTTTATTGCAACGGCTAGGAATTTAATAGGAGTAATAAGAGCATACATCCTTGACCTGTCCCTGATCTCAAAGGAATGCATTCATATATTTTTTGTAGCTAACGTTTAATGTGTTAAGGAAGACTTTTTCTATTCCTACCTTTCTAGAAGTTTTTATCATGGATATTATATTTTTTCATATATGTTCATCTGTACTTAATTTCTATTTCTCTATTGTGATTTTGGCTATATTTCACTGTATTATTTTCTAGAAGTTTTTCTAGAGACTACAACTTTTCATAATACATAGAGAGCTAACATTTCACTACTTAAGGTAAAATATAGAAGTTTTACAATCATTTATGTCACTTTACTCTTCCCTTTTATATTATGTTTATCATACATACACCTACATATATTTACAAGCTTACCATACACTACCATAATTTTCACTTTCAATAGTCATCTATAGTTTGTAGAATTTGAAAGAGGAAACTATTTTTTATATTAGCCCACATATCTACTATGTTTCTTGTTTTCTTTATTTCTGAACTTTCAAGTTTCTCTTTAGTGACATTTTCCTTCAGCCTGAGTATTTCCTTTAGCATTTCTTTTAGAGTAGATTTGCTGGTAATTATTCTCTTAGTTTCTATTCCATCTTCTTTCCTGGAGGATATTTTGGATATAGAACTTTTGGTTGACATTTCTTTTATTTTAACAATTTAAATTTGTTATTGCACTGTCTTAATGGCCTTCATGGTCTCTGAGAAGTAAGAGGCAATGTGAATCTTTGTTCCTTCACATGTAATATATTAGTTTTCTCCAACTACTTTCAAGATTTTTTTTTTTTTTCCTGTATCTTTAGTTTTCTTCAGTTTCATTATCATGTGTCTGGGTGATTTCCCACTTTTAAATTGATTTTGTTTGGGGGTATTCATAGGCTCTTAAATCTGTAAATGTGTGATTTTCCCCTAATATAGGAAGTTTTCAAGTATATTTATTTAAATATGTTTCTGCTCTCATCCTTTTGTTCTCTCCTTATGGGAGAAAATTCCAGTGACACTTATTGTAGACATTTTGCTATTATCCCATAGGCTCCTGATGCTCTGTTCATCTTTAAATCTTTTTTTTTTTCCTTTTTCTTCATACTGAAAAAATTCTGTCTCCAAGTTTACCAACTCTTTCTTCATCATCTCCATTCTGCTTTTGAGCCTTTTAGTGAAATTTTTATTTAAGGTATTGTATTTTCTAATTCTAAAATTTTCACCTGGTTCTTTTTTATTGTTTCTATTTCTCTCCTGAAATTTTCTATCTTCCATTTATTTCCATTGTGTTTATCTTTATACCATGGAGCGTAGATATAGTAGCTTCTTTAAAGGTTTTGTCAGATTAAGTCCAAAATGTGAGTCATCTCATGGGTAGCACCTATTGATAGTCTTTTCCTCTGAGAACCTGTATCATTTTTCTGGTTCTTTGAAAATTGACTCATTTTGGTTTGTAACCTAAATACGTGAAAATTAGGTTTCATAGACGCTGGGTCCTGTTAAAATCCTCTACAGAGTATCAACTTGTATTGTAGTTGTTTTGCCAGGGAATTGATACTTTGCTTCAAACTTTAACTTCTACTTACCTTCTCTAGGTGCTATTTCAAAGTTGATTAGTTTTCAAAAATTTTTCTAGACCCTTTTGCATCTTTCCTGCTCAGAGAGTCCATGGAGACCCAGAAGTTGTTCAGGTTTAGACCCAGCTCCTTGTGTTGCCTCTAGCTGAAAATATGGGGTTCTTTCAAAGTTTTACCACTTCCTCCAGCACTAGCACAGCTCCAACTGAAGGGAAAAAATGGGGGGGTGGGAGAGAGGAGAAGCTTATCTTTTTTCAAGGTGTTTCTTCAGTTTTTGACCACCCTCCCCCACCTGCCTGATTTTTTTTTTTAAGATTTTATTTACTTGACAGAGAGAGATAGATCACAAGTAGGCAGAGTGATAGGCAGAGAGAGAGGGGGAAGTAGGCTCCCTGCTGAGCAGAGAGCCCATTGTGGGGCTCTATCCCAGGACCCTGAGATCATGACCTGAGCTGAAGGCAGAGGCTTTAACCCACTGAGCCACCCAGGCGCCCTGATTTTTTAATTTTCAAAGATTTCAGTTAGTTTTTGTTTTTAATTATTTTTGTTTTGTCTAGAATTTGGGGTTGTAATCTGCAAGACAGAATGGCATAGAGTGGGCTTACTCTAGCTTGGATGGAACCTTTTATTTTTTCTTTTCTTTTATATTTTTGTTTTTATTTTTGTTCAGGGATTACCTCCATCCACTTCAGCAAAAAAATATGGAGTGCTCAAAAAGAGGGACCGTGGGCGATAATGTGCAAAGGTAATGTGGCACTGGATTGAACAGAGGCTGAGATAACCTACCTAAGAACACTGGATTTCTATTTAGTAGGTTACAGAAAGCTCTAGAGGGATTCTCATTCAACTGCCTCGGTGTGGTTGCAGCCCTCGAAATGGTCTTGCTGCCTTTTCCTTTAAAAAAAAAAAAACATTCTGAAATAGAAGTGAAATAATTTCAAGTTTGCTTCCATATTCTAGTTCTGGCACCAATCTTATTTCCCCAGAAGGCGTTTCTATTACTGAAAGTGGCATTCAGGCACTGACGACCACACATTCCCTTATTATACATTGCATAACACCAGAAAAAAAGACCAATAAAATCACTGGTCCTACTTATAGTGAGCCAACAGCATTTGGGGCAGGGTTGACTTTATGTTACATTCATAGATCTCACAGATAAGGGAGGCTACAGATTAATTGATAAGGCATTCTGTGCACATAGTGGTGACTATCAAGCAGTGCATTAAGAATTAGCTTAAAACAGCCAAGACTTTACATTTCTTCCTTTGTCGAATTGACTCTGTAGAGCAATTCAGACTGGTAACATAAGTGTCTCTGGTAAATCATGTAAGATCATTTAATTCCCACCTATTCTGGCCACCTGCCTTAGTCTGGGATTTCTAGAAACAGACCACAAGAGACAGATTTGTGTGGAGGCGTATCAAGGAGTACTCTTGATCAACACCCATCACTGGCGATAGAAACAGGACTGGTCAGAGGGAGAAGCTAAACTGCACCAAAGTCTTTGCCAATCCCTCAGGGGATTCTGGACTTGAGGCATCCTCTCAACAAATGCCCCAAATTGAGGCAAGAGTGGACCTTTCTACCTACCCACCAATCTCTCAGAGAAAGAGGATTGCCCCCTGGGAACCTGTGTAGCCTGTGGCAAGTAGGGTGTCTTGGAAGTGGAAATTCCCCAAGTGGAAGTGGGCTGTGTGCTTCAGCAGCCAACATTTCTGATAGCTGGGGAGATGGGCACACACTCCTGAAGGAGGCTCCGAGAGATGTACCACGGCAGTCAGTGTGCTGCCTTAAATCAACATGAGTTTTCTTACCTGTAAAATAATAACCCAATCCAAATTCATAGACAGGAGAGTGGTTTATTAATTTTGAGGGGGAGAAGCCCCTAAATAAACCACACGATGAGGTTGAGTTGGGAGATGCGTTTGTATGTGTTTGTACATGAGGTATATGTGTGGTGTAAGACACATTGTCTCACACAAGAATAGGTTTTTAATAAATGTTGTCATTATGTTTCACACAATATACCTGTGTATAGGTATTAATAATTGAGAAATTTCACTTTAGTGTCTTCCAGGAAACTGAGGTAAAAGGAATTGAATGCCTTGCCTAACAATTTTCTTTCTACACAAGGAGATTCTTTTTCTGAAATGCATGTTCTTGCTGTTATTCCTTTGTACTGAGGTGCTTCATGTCAAATCCCAAGAGAGATTCCAACTCGCATAGAATCAACTCGAATGTCCCGGGTTTTGTTTTCTTTGTTTTTGTTTGTTTGTTTTCCCTCCAAATTGGCTATTGCCTCTTTTGAGATCTCAGGTTTACAGTATCCCCCATTTTCTAGGAGGGGGAAAAGAAAGACTGCATGTTCTGACAAGTCCTTTTAAATTAAAAAGAGAGTGAGTCTAAAATAGAAAATGTAATTTTAACACATGCAGATATCCCCATGCTGAGAAGACAATTCTATTGTATTTTTCAAACATTAAAAAAAAAGGGAGAGCGGAAAACACACACACACACACACACACACAAATGAGAGAGACAGTGAAGAAAATAAAATTAGGCCATATTGGAATGAGCACAAGCAGGCCCCTGACACCCCTGAAAGCGCAGACGCAGACACCCCTTGCCCATGTGCAGCCAAGCACAAAGGGTCTGTTTTTGCTGATCATCAAGTATCATGGAGATCTCTAAATATGATATTTCAAATCAGAATGAGTAATACTGCAATTTTTCTAACACAGTGAGTCAATACAATCTGACACATACCATTAAGTTGAAATTTTGGAAGTAGTTTTATTTCTGTTGGATGGAAGCTGGCATATTTATTTTATGTTTTATCATTTTGGGGTGAGATAATGATTTATCCTTTGAGAGTGTGTATGTGTGTGTGTCTGTGTGTGTGTGTGCGTGTGTGCTCATGTGTGTGAGATTCCAGGAGAAACCAGAATAGAAAAACTCAGAGCTGTAAGCACACTCCTTTCACTTGAGAGCAGACACTGGGACTACTATTTCTTCTACTTCCTGACTCATTTCCAATAGGCTTCTTTTTTCAACAATTGTCACAGCAACAATATTTTCTGTATAGCAAAGAGATTTCCCAGTTCACCTATTTCAAGGAAGTCTGATTTCCAGTTTAACAAAAAATGAGTACAGTCTCCTGGCTGGCTGCAATAGAATCAAGGAGAAGTATAATTTAACGATAAGCATAATCTAGAAAAGACTGTTTTGCCTAGACCTGGTGTCACTAATGCTAAACAACCCCTCTACCTTGGTTCATCACTCACTCCCTTTTGGAACAATGTACATGTGGACATTTATTGTTTCTGCCTGCCCAAAATAGATCCTCTTTCTTCTGAAACAGCACTCCTATATCCCTTTGGTGAAACATTCCTCCCTTGTCTCAGTCCTTCAGTTAACCCTGACTTTAACCACAGTTCTGGAAGCTGAGGGGTAAGGGGCTTATGATCATGTCTAGCCAAAAATGATCATTATTTTACTACACAGGTTTAAGTGACCTAAGGACCTTCATTCCAGGCCTTTTGCTAGAATAATCTGGAAAGGGGAGTTCTCTTTTCATTGGGATAAGATGAGCTTGTAAAATAGTTGCTAGATGCTGATGGCTGTCTTAATTCCATAGCATAGCAGGGAGAGAGCTTCCCTTGGACTGGAATCAAGAGAGAGGAATGCAAAGATGAAGACAGATCAAGTTCTGTAAAACTAAGTGGACTCAACCACACTCAAAAGAAAAGAAAAGAATAGAAAAAATTCAGTTGCCATGCTTTTCAGTTTTGTGAGCTAATCAGCTCCACTCTTTGATTTAAGGCAGAGTAAGATGCTTTTGTTTTCCACTTAAAATTGAAAAAGTCCAGAGGCACCTGGTGGTTCAGTTAGTTAAGTTTTTGGATCTTGATCTCAGCTCAGATCTTGATCTCAGGGTTGTGAGTTCAAGCCCCACGCTGGGCATGGAGTCTACATTAAAAAATAAAATAAAATAAAATTGAGGTAAAAAGGTCCTAATGACTTCTGCTTATATTTGATATATATTTATTATTTACTTAAAAATATTTAGACTGTGAAAAATATTTGGAGGAGCTCTGCAGTTTTCACTAACTCTGCTACAGGAGGGGAAGAGCTGCTAAATGATGGTGATCTTGAAGGAGAACTGGACTATATACTCTCTCCTTTCATTTGAGAGCTGGCCTGCCCTCAGACGGCTGGTGCTCTCCTTCTGGACCATGCAATCAACTTAGTGTGAAAGACCCTCTGCCCTTAGGATGAGTCTAATATTTGCCTGTGCTATCCTTGATTGGAACATAGTATAAGGGTGTTTATTCTAGGATTTAGAGGGGCCTGCTTGCTTAACAGTATAAACCGCAACTCTGATATAAACATTGCTAGGCACCTGGGTGGCTCAGTCCATTAATGTCTGACTTCAGCTCAGGTCATGATCCCAGAGTCCTGGGACTAAGCTCTGCATCAGGCTCCCTGCTCAGTGAGGAGTCTGCTTCTCACTCACTCTACCTCTGCTCATGCACTTGCTCTCTCTCAAATAAATAAATAAAATCTAAAAAAAAAAAAAGACATTGTCATGATGAAGATGAAATTTTACTCTCTACTTATCTTACTCCATGGTTATCCCTAAATTAAATCTGAACCCAGGCAGGTAAAAGGAGTGTTATTTTTGATTCCCTCTTTCCCCCATTAACTCCCAACAAGTTGATATATATAAAGACAAATATATATATATATATATATATATACACATATATATATGTATATATATATACACACACACATATATATATATAGAGAGAGAGAGAGAGAGAACAAAACCATTGCATGATTAAGGAATACCAAAGACCATGCCATGTCTGAAATACAGGACACAGTGGGAGAAGAGAGAAATTGGGGGTAGGTATATAGGAAGGAGTCAAATGACTGAGAGCCTTCTGAGCTATCAAAGCTGTTGAAACTCTGTTGTATATTCAGTGTGGAGCCATTGAAGGGTTTTAAATAGTGACAGTTAGATATTTTCCAAAGACTACTCCAACTCGAATGGGAAAAATGAACTGGAAGGCAAAGGAAAAAAGGCAGAGAGACAGTATAAAGAGCTTGTGTCCTCACCCAGTAATTGTCATGAAGACACCACACCAGACACAGCATCTAGCCCAATGCCCAGTATCCCACTGTCCTCAGTGTATGTGTGTATAAGAAAAAAAGAGCCAGTAAAAGAATAAACCATCCAGATAAGAAAGAATGAGCGAGAGAAAGAGTATAGTAACAGTAAGCCTGACATTAGAGTGCATCAGAATCTTCTAAGCTTAAAAGCTCTGTTTTTCACTTTTGCTGGTTCATGAGTCATAGTTGAAACCATAGGGATGGGTTAAATTTCATAAAGATAAATTATTCAGCTAACATTTATTGAGACTCTTTGTTATGCCAAATGCCATTCTGGATGGTGGATCTTATTTCAGAATCTAGGCCATAGACTTCTGTCCGATGTGGGACTCGATCCCAGAACTCCAGGATCATGACCTGAGCCGAAGGCAGATGCTTAACTGACTGAGCCACCCAGGTACCCCAGGATTCTGCTTCTAAAGTCCACAGAGGAAAAGTTTCAAGAACTTTAGGAGTCATTAAGACTCTTAATCATTAAGAGTGTCAAATATCACAAATGGATTAATAACTTAGTAAATAAAAATTGACCTTTGGAATGGTTAGGAAGTCAATGATGTTCCAAAGTAGAGTAGCAGATTATGAAAAGAAGAAGAAGAAGAAGAAGAAGAAACAATGAAAATTTCTTTAAAAATCAGGAAACACTTTAAAAAACTATATTCCTACATTGTATCTATTTATGGCAAAGCTCCCACAGCCTAGAGATCAGTGTAAGCCTTGACTCCATTTTTTTCAAGAAATGGGAAAAGGATCAATCCCAGTTAAATATGTGCAACTTTCCTTTAAAACAGTAAACAATGTTTTTACAACATTTAGCACAAGCTAATGATATTGTAAATGTATATTTCTATAAAAGGAGTTCACTGGTGGCTATATCTATATATATCTATATATACATAGATATATATAGATATATATATATATGAGAGAGAGATATTCAGTACTACTGATGATGTTTTTTTGTTCTACTGCTGGATTAAGTTATTTTCCAAATTACGAGTTACTGTCGGTGAACTATTGTAATGGCTTAGGACAGTAGTCATACAGTCAGTGTAAATTTGTTTTCTTTGTGTTTTCATTATGTCAGCTTACCCAATCCTTAATAAAAGGAATACAGAGATTTCATTTAAAAAAAAAAATCAGGAAACACTTAGAAAACACTTTATTTTTTTAATATTTTATTTATTTTACAAGTAGGCAGAAAGGCAGACAGAGAGAGAGAGGAGGAAGCAAGCTCCCCGCCAAGCAGAGAGCACAATGCAGGACTCGATCCCAGGATCCTGAGATCACGACCTGAGCTGAAGGCAGAGGCTTTAACCCAATGAGCCACCCAGGCACCCTAGAAAACACTTTAAAAGGGGCTGTATCTTTATGAGCCTTGATGTTTCAATAGGAGTTCACTTGGAAAACAGATTAAGAAAATGACCAAAGCCACATAGAGTTACAGCCAGATAAGGAGAAACTTGCTTAACCATTTAGTGTTATGTGTGGGCTGAATTTTAAGATCAAGAATGGGACAGACCTCTCTCCTACCTAAAAGTAGCTCAGAAGCGTCAAGACCAAATAAAATGGTAATCTCTGCCTCATTTTCCTCACCTGTAAAATGGGCTGCTAATAGCCCTCACCTCATGGGGGGTTGTGAAGATAAAACTGATGAATGTAAAGCATTCAGAACAGTGCCTGGGTTACAGTCAATGTCTTGTAGTGTTAGCTGTTACCGCTGTTCTAATTATTACTACTATTATTATTATTAAGATAATGTCTAAAAGCTATCTTGGGCATTAGCAAACCTGAATAATTTCCACTTCCAGAGGCATCAATGATATTGTCTATATTTTGTCTATGTTGTATGTTACCATATATAGAAGGCATCCATTTTATAAAAACTAAGGTACTATGATGTATGACTCATGTCATATGTTAAGAATATAATGGCAACTGAGAATGGCGATTTTTTTTTAGTTCTCAGTATTTAGAGTAATTTTAAATTTTAATACAAAAAGGTAGAGTTTTATAATAAGCCAGAATATATTAAATTAATAATGGGCTTTTATACTGTACCCTAAGCACTGCAGATTCTAACTATAAAACCTATAATTTTCCCATTTTACGTTTCATTAATTCAGAGAAAGACAGATTGTGAGGGTAGAATGCATAATGGATCTGACATGAATCTAATCAACATGTGTTGTTATTTGGAGGAATAAGAAGAAAAATAATGTAAGTTACTTGAAATGATTTCCGCTGGCCGTGTGTTCTCAACTGGCATGTTCCATCTCTGCAACCAACTCGTTCTGTGACCTTGGGAAAGTCACAGGACTTCTCTGTGTTTAATAATGAGTTTGAGATATTATTGGATGATCACATCATGAAATCTTCTTCAGGGCACCATGAAAACAACAACAACAATTCTCAAAGCAGGTGTTCATTACCAGTCCACTGACAATCCTGACCACATTCTCTCTGAAGGCCAGGGACAAAATCACACCAGGTGGCCTGTGATCCAGTTAAAACATACACAGTCACTCAGTAAGTGCTTAACATTGAAAGGTTTTAAGGATACCAAAAGCCTTTGGCTCCTCCTCTGTCTTTTGGCAGAGATATCCTTAATTTTATCTTTACTGAAAGCAGAGTGTACAGACAATGAGTCTCAAAGACTATTCCTCAACCTTGAGCTGAGCAGCTGGCCTTTGGCCATCTACGGTGGAAACCCATGTAAATATCTACGACTACTCGGGAACCTTGGTGGAACCATTGGGAACACAGGGCCTGGGACTTAAAAGGATCTCCACAAATGCATGCTAAAAGAATGAATCTATCTGCATGGGACACGATATCCAGACTAGTAAGAACATAGGATTTTAAGCTATTCCATTCTCAGATCAAACACCAGCTCTAACTATTCTAAGTCGTTTGTGTTGGGAAGACTGCTTCCAGCTTCTGAGCCTGTATCCTCCCCAGTAAGACGGGGATTATAATACCCTCTCTGGGATACGTCGTGAGGCTGAGATAACGTGTTTCTATGGATGTAGGTATGCATGTATATATAATTTATTTATACCCTGTAATAGCCAAGATTCTAGATTCTAACCTTCAGAAACCAATTCTAGCTACTTTAAAAGCAAAGAGAGGTTAGCTTTAGAATTCAGGGATTTAGAGCTGGATTTTTAAGTAAAAACAGATACTGGGGATAAATGTCAAGACTCTATCTTTGATCTCTTCCTCCTTCTCTGCACCTGCTTTATACCCCATTCTCTCTTCCCAGAGAATCACAGTTCTGGAGTTCGCATATTTCTCTTGCAACCACCTCCAGACCAACAGTCTGTGAGACTTAACTTCATTTGCAAATTCTAGAGAGGATCTAAACGCCCTGGTTTCAGTCAGATGTCCATTCTGGCCCAATTTACAGTGGCCGGAGGACAGGCTCACATATTACAGAAGTGACTTTTGAGGGGGTTGGAGATCAGGTTGGAGATGGGCTTTCCAGAAGGAGAATCACTTTGAACTGAACAGATGCACTGAGAGCTTAGAGTCAGTCTCCAAACTGTCCTCCAAAAAGCATTCAAAACAGAAATAAGATACGTAAAGTACCTGATACAAAGCCTGGCAAATAGCAGACATTAGGTAAGAGGTCATAATTACTCTAAAGATGAAACAAAGATACATTATGTCTTTGCTGAATCAGCTTTCACTGAGTCCCATGTTATAGCTTCGACACTGGGCTTGTGCTGGAACAAAAATGTGACAATGGCCCCAGCCATTTAGGAAGCCCACTATCGCACAGAACAGGGTGACTGCCTGTTCATCTTCCCTCAGTCCGACAAACATTGTCCTTTAAGAAAAGATTCCTCTTTCCAAGATATGGTAATTTTGCTATGTTTTGCAACTCAAAAGAGATGTTCTTTCTATGCAATTCTCACAGTAAATTAATCTCATCTTTCTAAGCAAGTAAGCATCCTGTTTGGAGCAATTCCATGCTCGTGGTTCTTTCATAAAAATATCTCAAAGGGCTTTTCAAAGGGGCATTCGTGCTGTGAGACTACCATGAAAACTGAATCAAAGGGGGAACCCAAAGTTTCTCTTGCTGACAAGATAGAGAGAGAGAGAGACACTGGGTAAGTGGATACCACATTTGCTTCTCTAGACAAAGATAAATCCGTGAATAACTGGAAAGTCTCATGTAATCAGGATTACACATCTACTAGCCATAAAGTAAAAAACAAATCACCTGTATCATGCTGTCCAATTGTCACAAATTAAAAACAAATACCCAAAATGAAACAGAAAAATCAAAGGTCTTTTTTGTTGTTGTTGTTGTTGTTAAATCAGGGATCTTAAAATACAGTATATATGGAGGAGGAGGAGAGAAGGGCGTTCATGGAAGCAGTTCCATGCCAGCGCACAGGGAGATGCCATGATCATGAAGGTGGTTTTCCCAGAGGGAGGCTTATCCATTGTGATCTGGATGTGCTGACCCCTGCGATTTCCCCAAATGTGGGAAACTCAGTTGCCTAATTCGTGGTCGTGGGGGCTGTGTTTGTGCTTTATCCTAATGATTCAATGTCTGAAAAAGACTACAGTAAATATGGGTTTCCAGCCTGGCTTCCCCATCCCCTGCATGCATGCCCTCTGTCCTCAGTTGTCTTCAGGTTTCTCACGAAAAAAGAGAGCCTTGAGTTTTAAATTTCCTACTATTCCTCTCAATTCTAAGTCAGGCATTGTGTTACCTTAGCTGTGAGGGTATCAAGTTCTATTTATTTCCTTTATTTTTGGATAAAATTAATATATATACGATAGAGAATTTAAAAAACACAGATATATGAATATGATATAAAAAACAAGCCAAACTCTATCTGCCAGCCTCTCCTAGATCCACTATTAATTGTTTTTGGTTCTACTCTTCAGAGTCTTATTTCTCTGCATGCATATATAATTTGTTTTGCAAAAAGGGGGTTTGGATCATGTATAAGGTGTTTATACACATTGCTTATTTATACCGTGAGCATGTAGGGACCTATGTCATGTCTACTGACATCCAGCCTCTTCTGAACATCAACATCTTAACTGTAGCTGTAGCAACCCCTGCACCAGGCACACACAGATGCCCACTCAACTTCCACCCTCCCTAGCAGTTAGGGAGTAGCCTGGGTCATCCAGACTTCATGGGATCCTTGGGTCTTTCATCTGGCAGAAGGTGACATGAGGAAGGAGCCTCCCTGGGAATCCATCTCTCCGCACGCATGGCCAAGAGAATGGAGCTTCCAGGAGCAACAGTGGTAGTGGCTCAACAGTAGCATCCAGCCTCGGAAGTCAAGGGAAAACTTCCCAATGTCAGTTAGAAATTGTGGGGCTGTGTCTGCACTAATGACACAGCATGGATCACACGTTTTCCTTAGTTGCATGACCTCCAGTCATAATTATCTCACTATCCTAGAGATCTTGTGTACTGATATCCTTCAGTAAATTCCCTTTATACTTCAAGAGGTTTTTGTTTTTGGTAACTGAAAACTCGAAGCGACACAACTATATTCCTTTGTCAATATAGTCTTAGTGAAAATGTCATTTTAAGGGCAAATATGCCATCAGATACATGCAGCAAGAGACATTTCTTCTTTCATTATCCATTTTTTAAGTACAGTTAATGCTGGTAATCTTCCTGGAATGTATTCTGGCATGTAAAATTATTTGAAGCTTTAATATTTTCTTCCAGATATTTAAGCAGTTACCTCAATCACAGTCATTGAAAATGCTTCTACTTCCTGGATATACATCATATATGTCAAGGCTAGCATTTGCCTCCTGGTCTTACAATAATTCCATTATTCTGTCTGTAGCCTTTGGACTTAATACAACAATTTCAAGCATTGCATCCTTTTTTAAAAAAGATTTAACTTATTTGTCAGAGAAAGAGCACACAAGCAGGAGGAGCAGCAGGCAGAGAGAGAGGCAGGCTCCCCGCTGATCAAGGAGACCCACGCAGGACTCCATCCAAGGACCCAAGATCATGACCTCAGCCAAGGGCAGATGCTTAACCAACTGAGCCACCCAGGAGTCCAGCACTGTATCCCTTTACTGTGTTTTAAAATAAGGTAAAGGAAATGCTCCCGTGTGATTCTCCTCATTTGCACCTGCTTATTCTTCTGAATACTCGTGTGTTTTCATGACAATGTAAGGTTTTTCGCTGTAAAAGCGTTTAGTTCTTTATGAGTGAAGTGATCTAGAGACCATATAAATTCCGGACACTAGCAATTCAAGATTGGTTGGAAAACGAGAGTCTGGATTATGACTCTTCAACTTTGGTGACACCTGAATTACACAGACTAAGACATCAAAGGAAAAGTTGCAGCTGGCATCCCAAATGCTTTGCTGCTTTCATCTTCAGTTACTTGTTCCTCTTTTCATGCCCTCCAATGCTGCTTTCGTTCATTCAACGAATCCTTTCCTGCCGCAGGAAGCCCTGAGATGCAGGAGACCTTCCTTAGCAATAGATCTTTGAACAAGTTGCCCTCTGCTGGCTGTGACCCTCCCCATCACAGCAAGCTGTCCTCTGGCTCCCTTGAATTTACCAACACGGACTTCTGTTTTGGGGTCATATTCTAATAGGAAATCTTTTGCCATGGCATGACATCTCTGGCTGGATGTGAAACAGTGCAGATAACTATAAATACTGTCATTCAAAGGCCTAGCAAAGAATGCTTGATCCATGCCACATCTGAAAATCTCAATGGAGGGCCATCTGTTGGCCTGAATTGCCCTACCTTTAAAAATTATGCTTTTATTTATTTTTTGAAGGCTGGGGTATAAGAAGTTAAAATCCAATATAATCTCTAATAGAACTGGGACTTTTAGCCCCAGGCTTTTTCTATAATCAAAGGTTCTCACATGCTGGTTCTATTTTAAACATCTGATTAATTATCTCAAGAATTATAATGACCTCAGATTTTAGTCTCTGCAATCATTTTTGGCACGGTTTAATTATTTATTTAGTAGTTATGATATGCAGAACTGGCCCTGGGAGGATAGGATTGAATGAAATAGCAGAATGAAATCTCCATTTCAAAAACAAATTGTTGAGGAAGAAAAAAAATCAAAGATTTCTGATAACTCCTGTCTTCTTATAATCTATTACGGATATATCTTTTTCATCCAGAAATGGAGAAAGAGCAAATGGTAGATGTCCACTAAAAGTTTAAAAAAAAAAAAAAAAAAAAAAAAAGCACTTTCTATTTAGCTTATACACATACTTGAATTTCTTGAAGAAGCCAGAAGAGGGCAGAAGATGCTGTACATAGGATATATTTGCATAAAAAAAAATCTCCTTTAAATTGAGATCTGAAATCCTATTTCAAAGGAAAGTGAAGGTGCTCTGCAGTAACTAGTTTCAAGAGATCCCAGCTCAGTCAGAATGAGGCATATTACGGGGTAGGGCAATTGTGGTTGTTTTTTTTTTTTTTTTTTTTTACTTCCAACTCAGCCAACTCTTCCTAAACTCCTTCTGAACCCAACAGTTTAATGGAAACAGAAAAATAACATGTACTCAGTCATGGCATCTGCTACTTCATTAATAATCTTGCTTACATGTGTACAGGTGAGGTACTAATATTAGTCCCATTTTACAGACAAAGAAACCAAAGTTTGCAGAGGCTAAGTCACAGGTTCAGTGTTAAAAAGCTGTAAACCACAACACTTGATTTCAAATTCAAGCAGTTGCACGCTGCTCCGGTCTGAATGTTTGCGTCCCCCTAAAACTCATGTATTGCAATCCTAACCCCCAAGAGTGCTGGTATTAGTAGGTGAACCCCTTACCCGGTGATTGGGTTTGGAGCCCTTGGGAATGGAATTCGTCCTCTTACATAAAAGACTCCACAGAGCCCCCCTGCACTTTCCACCCAGTGGGACTGTGCCAGCTCTGAGCCAGGAAGAGTCCCTCTCCAGATCTTGCCAGCACCCTGATCTCGACTTGCAGCCTCCGGAACTGTGACAAATGAAAGTTTGCAGGCTACCCAGTCTCTGGCATTTGATCTTAGCCGCCAAAGTAGGATGAGCCTGACTACAAAAGCTATACCCCATCCATTAACAACACCTTCTTCTGCATAACAATGACCCTGTGACCATCCCAACACTCCCAGGTACAACCCTCTACTGTTTAGGGCTTCAGCATTAGTCCTGCAAATGAACCGATCCTTTCTTTTCTTAAAAAAAAAAAAAAAAAAAAAAAAAAAAAAAAAAAAAAAAAAAAAAAACTGGGTTAAAAAGCAAATTTAAAAAAACCCGACTTAAAGGCAGCTCTGCACACACAGCCTACTGTGGGTCACTGGCAAGTGTGTGGTCTGGATGGAGCGCTCCTTCCTTTCCACCTGGAAGGCAGGGCAGAGCTTCAGCAGCTGCGAACTGTGCCCCCTCCCTGCTCCCTGCTCCTTCCGGGTTTCCTCCTATTAGAACAAATCTCAGTTAAACCAACTGGCTTGCCTGGACCTGACAGTCTCAGCTTGCGATAACCTTCATCTCTGGCACATCTGCATTTGATTAAAGATCAGTCCCTTTGCAGTACAGGGCAAATAAATTTATCTGACAGTAGACTTTTAGTTGTGGGTGACGGGGGTGGTCATAGGGGCAAATATTCTCACCATCGGAAGTCTGATCCCCATGAAACATCTCGAGTTCAGAGCCTTTGTTTTTACCATCCTAGAAAAGAGATGACGATCTTTGCTAGAGGATCCAGGTGTGGGAGCTAGAGCTTAGAGCCATCTGTTCGCTGTTAGGGGCCTGTAAAGATATATTCTGACCTGATACAACAGAGGTTGGAAATTAAAAGTCAGAGCTGTGTGTAAAAGTCTGCTAGATTGGACTTTCTGGGTTCTGTATCCAAAATATCCCTGCTTATCTTCAGGGGTGTTTCAATAGTTAATAGTCCACTTCAATAGTTAACTTCCTTCAATGCTTAATTGATTTAATGCCCTGTGGGATAGGCATTCTACAATGGCCCATGGGGTGATGGATAAGGCACTGTGGCTATTCCTGAAAACAAAGCCAGCAGTGATGAAAAAGGGCGAGAGAGAGAGACAGCGAGACAGAGGGTCAGAGAGAGAGAGAGAGAGAGAAACCCTGGGGAATCTCATCTACAGGATGTACTGAAAGTCACTTGCATGGGCTATCCAATTCCTTCCATTTTTAACTACTGTCTTTTAATTATTTGGCCATCACTATTCCATGCCACTGTATGTTGTTTTGCTTATTGGAATAAAGAAGGAAGGAGAGAAAGAAGAAAGGCTGGAGGGAAAGAGGAGGAGATGAAACAGAGCATGAGGCAGGGTGAGAGCGGGGAGACAGGGAAGAGGGTGCGTGGCATAAAGGAGAACGAAATTCTCTGCAATGCTGAAACAGAACAGCCTAGATTGGAAAGGGAGCTCCTAAACTCAAGTGTCCTCATCTCTAAAATGGGAATTATAATATGGCTACCCTCCAGTGTGGCTGAAAGATTATACGAAAAAGCGTAAGCAAAAAGAAAAAAAAAAAAATTACCCCCCCAAAACTTGGAATAGCTCCTGGTACACAGTAAGAACTTGATGAATGGCAGTGATTATTATTATTATTAGCTTCTAGCTCCTATAACCCTTAATAATAGTCAAAACTCTATAGAAATCTATTTCCCCCTGTATCACAAAAGAAAAACCAAGTAATTCTGCTGAACTGTAAATGCACCAAATTAAATGCCCAGGCATAAGAATTAGCATAAGCAATATCTCTCCACAAAATTGGCACTCAATATCTCTCAGCACATAATCTTTACCATCAAAGGAATGAGCTACCTAAAATAAGCACATTAGTCAGCTACCAGAGACAAGCAATGTTAATATCTACAGCAAGCTACAAATTATCCAACAACCACAACACATGTTTTTAGAGGAAAATATCAGAGCACAGAAAATCAGACTTCAGCGGTACAAGCAAGGCTCAAGCTACAATCAGCTTCTAATGAGGACGGTAGGGGGCGCCCCAATTGGGTGGGGGCCAGCAGCTCAAGCAGAGGCAGAACAAAGGAGATACAAGGTTACTGAATACACTGCAAGGGGCAGAGGGCAGGACAACTAAGGAGAGACTGCCATGAGGAGGGGGAGAGGAAGTACGGGGGAGTATGGAATTTTCTCTCCTTTGGTTAACTGTGCCTGGCTGTAAGTAGCCCATCGGTGAGGTAGGACCAATGGCTATTTCCGGGTGGGTCACTTAAGGAGCCTGTTTGCATTCAGCTCAGCTCAGCGGTCACTGTGGCCCACTTTGCCTTGCTCTTGTCTCCACTGCTCAAGCCTGTTGCCTAAAAGTGGCCCCTACAGGCAGCTCTGGAAAAGAAGCTAGGGCCTGGGGAGAACGATGTGCTTCTTCCTATCTATAATTGTATGTAAATTGGAACACTGTGATTTATTTAGTAAGTTAAATTTCAAATATTTTAAATTTGATGTTTTTTCAGGTTTCCTACCCATCTTAACACGGATCTAAAATACGAGCCAGTATTTTTCAGGACCAAACGTTTGACCTAGTGCTAGTCTCGTTCACAACTACCCATCTTTCTCTTTAAACCGGGTAAAGCATTTATGAGATCAATGTATACTTTTAGAAAAGAAAGCAGGGATATCACACTGAGCACATTTTCTAATAGTCTCATGTTGGACATAGAGTCGAATGACTTCCCCAAGACATTACTTCTGGTTAGTAGCAAAATCAGAATTAGAACTTCACTTTTCAGCTCTATCCACCCTGGCCATGGCTCAGTTTATGTCTTGGTTTCCTCTTGCTGAAATATTACAGCAAGGTCCTATCTTAACTCCCTGCCACTCACTGCCCCTTCACCTCCCCACCCATGAGTCCCCGTGGTTTTCCTTAAGTACAAATTCAATCTGGACATTCTTGCTGATGGCAACACTTGAAGGACCGCCACCCCACAAAGTACTCAGTATACAGTTAAAATAATTTCACACGACATTCAAGGTGTTGCGCATTACATACGCTACTAACTCCTTCCCAATGCCCTGGCCTCCATCCTTCCTGAGCTGCACGCAGACCACTGGCCTCTTTACCTGGTCCTTCACTCCTTTGCTTGGTGTCTCCTCTTCAGTGGCTCAAGTTTACACTGTCAAGGTCAAAAGTCCCTTCTTCCTCACCCATTTGACCGGTCTAGGATCCTTCCTTCATGCTCCTGTGTATTTCTTTTATGGCAATGAGAATACATGAGTGCAAAAGCCTCTCAGATTCTTTCTTTTCTCTCTAGACTGTTAGCTCCTTGAAGGTAGGAACATTTTTTTTAAGAGTTTATTTATTTATTTGACAGAAATCAAAAGTAGGCAGAGAGGCAGGCAGAGAGGTAGAGAGGAGGAAGCGGGCTCCCCACGGAGCAGAGAGCCCGATTCAGGGCTTGATCCCAGGACCCTGAGATCATGACCTGAGCCAAAAGCAGAGGCTTTAAACCACTAAGCCACCCAGACGCCCCAGAAGGTAGGAACATTATATTATTCATCATTGTATTCCTAATGCCTAGAACAAAGCCTGACAAAGTTCAGTAAATATTTGTAATGCCTTAACTTCCAGGCCTGAGATCTTTCCAGTATTCTACCATATCTCCCTAGCACTTAATCATCTATTATTTGCTTCACACGGATTAGTCACAGCTCATCAATTATACCATAAGTAACTTAAGGGCAGAGACAGTGTTTTACTCATCATTCTTATCTCCTTTAGGACCAAGGCTTTATTAGGCAGCTTGCTATTACTAAAGGAATCCTTTAAAAAAAATTGTTTTTTAATACAAAGAATACTTTCTTTATATGGAATGTTAGGTAGAACAGCATATAAAATCGAAGAAAGAAAAAAGAGGGCGTGAAAGATGCTCTGGTTCAAATGGGTCTGCTGATTCCCATGCCCAACCCAAATCGCCCCTGAGGCTGTGTCTCTAAAAATCTACTTTTCAAATCATGCGTCAAGCTCCACAAGGGGAGAGTGACATTAATTTACTGAGTCTCAATCTGCATTTGCAAAATGCAAAAGAAAAGATCAGGTTTCATCATATGTAGTACCAATAAGTATTGTTATGGGAAATTGTTATTCTATTATTATTTACTTATACACGGATTTCACGTCTTACTATTTCCTAGTCAGAGAGTTAACAAGAGATCTGTACAACATTGTGCTGATAGCTGACAACACTGTGCTGTGCACTTAAAAATTGATGAAGAGGGTAGACTCTCCTATTAAGTGTTCTGAGCCCAATAAAAAAGAAGAACAAAGAATTTTTTAAAGTCTGAAATCCACTACTTGAAAATGCTTGGGGCGTCTGCAGCCTCAACAGTATGCAACTCTTAATATCAAGCTGTAGGTTCGAGGCCCCTGTTGGGTGTAGAGATTGCTTAAAAATAAAATCTTTTATAAACAAACAAACAAACAAATAAATAAAGTGCTTCTTAAGCACAGGTAAAAAACATCGTGTGTAGTATAGTTGTTTCAAATGGTGGTTCACTTCAGGGATTTGATGTGGAATTTGATGGAAATAAGGAGTCCCAAACCCCATTGCTGGAAGATTCTGATTCAATAGGTTGAAGCTCAGCCCAGGCACCCGGTTTTTTTGTTTGTTTGTTTGTTTAAGATTTTATTTATTTATTTGACAGAGAGAGAGATCACAAGTAAGCAGAAAAGCAGACAGGGCAGGGGGGGCGGGGGGGCAGGATCCCTGCTGAGCAGAGACCCTGATGCGGGGTTTGATCCCAGGACCCTGAGATCATGACCTGAGCCAAAGGCGGAGGCTTAACCCACTGAGCCACACAGTTGCCCCCAGACATCTGTTTTTATCAAGCTTCCGAAGTCACTGTAAAACACACATTAAGTTTGAAAACCACTGGGATAGTGGAAAGGACACATACAGGACCAGAGTCCCAGAGTGGAAAGGATCTGAAAGTGTCTCTGCTTCCCTGATGTTTGAATATATACCCTCTGTTTGGACCCCCTCCTGAGACGGGATGACACACAGCATTCTAAGACAGTCCCCTCTGCTTCTGGGTGGCTTGCATTCTTCACCTTGATTCTTGTGCCCAAGAAGATAAATTTAAATCTTCCTACCAGGTAACAGCTCCTAATTTATTGCACACCTAGCCTCAATTCTCTCATCTATCAAAGCGGTGGAAAGAGGTTTGCAAAAGATCATGGTCAAATGTGTATGAATGGATATTGTGAAATGTAAACTATAATGTCACAAATAGTTTATTTATTACTATAGTAGGAGTGCAGTAGATATTTTTTCACCAGCTGAGAGGTGATAAACATGTTTCTTTCTTACAATCCAGGCTAAGAACCACCCTCCTCTTTCCTTCCAAACTAACTACTAGTTTAAGCTCCATAAAGTAGGAGCCCTGCTTTGCTCCCCATACAGCATTGGTGCTCAGCACAGTGCCTGCTATTAAGTAAATATCTGCTGAGGGAATGAACCCACAAGACAGAACCAAAATGCCTCTAAGTATGATATATATATATAGGTATGAGGTATGTCTATGTACATGCATCTATATATACACATATATGTCAATGAACTGTGTCTTCACAGACCTCTCTCCTTGGCTTCTCTAAGCCCATCACTCACTCCTTCACCCTTTATATGTATGTGTATATATATATATATATATATATATATATTTGAAAGTGAAAGCACAATGAGCAAAGTGGTTGGGGGCAGGGGGAGAGGGAGAAGCAGACTCCCCACTGAGCTGGAAGCCTAGTCCGGGGGGGTTAGATCCCAGCACTCCAAGATCAAGACCTGAGTCAAAGGCAGATGCTTAACCAATGCACCTCACTCTTTTAGTCTTGCACACCAACCACCTATACACAGATCCTGAAGGAGGTATGAGAGGATGGACAGAGCTCTAAATGAATTTTTCACAGGCCCACAACTTCCTAGCAATCGTTAATGGCACTTACAATAGAAATGACATGAAACGGCTCTCTCACTCATAATGATCTGAGCAGCTCTAAAATACACTAAATGGCTCAAATGAATTCTGAGTCAAGCAAAGGCATTTATGTGCACGCACTTTTCCCTATCATGGGTAAAATGTAGATACTACAGCATGAATTTATCATTTGCCCTCCCCCCCAAAAAAGTGTTGTTTTTTAATAAACATCCTCCTTAAATAAGGAGGGATCTGGGTAAATTTCAGCCCTATGCCCTCATAAAGATTACTGTCTGAATCATTAAAATGTTACTGGAATAATTCTTTTGAAAACATTTTAAGTATGGTTTAGTCCATTTTTGTTGTCTGTAATGCAATCATGAGTAAATGTAAAAGTTAAAATATCATGCCTTTGCGCTTTTCTACTTTACAAACAATTGGTCTATTTGATTATATTGGTGAAAGAGACTGCTGCTGGTCTGAATCTTGGGCATATTTCCCCCCAGCTAATCTAACATAAAATATTCCTTATTTGGGACGTGGTAATTTGGACCTCACTCCTGGCAAAGATAGACATGTAAAAATATAGAAACCACAATAATAATAATACTTAATGTCCCAGTGACTAAGTGGGTTAGTCCCTCAAAGACAACTAGACAATTTTTTTTTTTTTTAAGCTTTACTTATTTATTAGAGGGAGCATGCACAAGCGTCAGGGAGGGGCAGGCGGAGAGGGAGAAGCAGATTCCCAGCTGAGCAAGGAGCCCCATGTAGGGTTTGATCCCGGAATGCTAGGATCATGACCAGAGATGAAGGCAGACCCTTGACCTACTGAGCCACCCAGGCACCCCTACACAATTATTTTACATGTAGAAGAGGTGGAGACATTTTATATCATCTGAACAGTAAAAGCTACTGCACTTCTATTCTCCTCCAATTGTTGTTTTACTCCCATCTGGCCCAGCTCTGCCTTTTGTTTGTTGACATAGCCTTATCCATACATCCACCAACAATCTTAAAGTAAAGCTTTGTTTCAAAGACCCACAATATAAATATAGCTATAAAAATGATTTTACAACAAAATCAACTATATTTAAGAAAATCTAAGCAATTTTTCCAGGTTCAACTGCTACTAAGTTGCATAATTGAGAACAACTATGCCAGGAAAGCCAATGCTGTGTGCACGTATGCACATGCATGTGTATCATACCATAAAGTATAAGCCAGAGTTACCATTTTGCTAGATAGGGTTGTTGTTTGCTCTCAGCCAAATTCCCATTAAAATGCCTAAATCAGATACATGACCAGCTACACAACTTGATGGGCTCCAGTGAAAAATGAAAATATGGGGCCTGTTGTTCAAAAATTGTTCCTAATTACAAGATGCTGACAGCGGAGCACTAAAGCAAGTGTCAGGTCATGCAGGAATGCACAGATCACACAGCACACAGGAAAGACTCTGGCCCTGAATGTGTAATAGATTTAGTGTGAGGCACTGATAGAGATTGTAGACTACTGTAGACATTTGAGTTGACATACTCATCAGATTCTGCCTTGCCAGCAAACAAACCGAAAATCTTGGTGACTTACAACTATAGTAATTCCTGACTCCTTGGTCATTGAGTCAGTGGTGGCTTGCCTGTGCTTGAGTTCAAGTGTGCCCTCTCCATCTTCTGTTCTGAAACCGAACTTGAAAGAGCAGCTATCTGGCACATAGTCTCTTCATGGCCATGGCAAGACTACAGGCCAAAACATACAAGTGCCTTTAAAGCCTCTGCCGAGTCACATCTATTCACGTTCCAGTAGTCAAATTAAATCACACGACCAAGCTCAAGGTTGATGGGGTGAGAATGAGAATACTCCTACCATGGGAAGTGGGAAGAAGAATATTTGCTAAACAGTCATACAGTCTGCCATGGTTGAGAAGCTACTCTGTTGAGAACCTAATCGCTGAATAATCCAGGGATTAGTGTTTGGAGAAGGTTTGGTTTTTGCCTGAGATTCCAGGTTGGCCCCAAGTGCTAAAGGCATTGATTGGTTTGTCTGAATATTCTAAAGAAGTTTAAAGGCAGGGATTAGGAGTGAGGGAAACAATGGATTTAAGAGGGAGAATGTAACCGTAGGACATGTAATTTTTTTCCACTCTCTGAAGCTAAAGAAAGAAGGACCTGAAGACACCAATGAGTCAAGTATGATAAATCTCACAAGAAGGAAAACCTAGGATTTCATTCATTGACATAATGTCTTCAGCCACAGAGTTCGTGGACCTACCTATATATGACTGGAGCTGACAGAAAAATATGAGAAGGACATGGCTGAATTAAGGAAGTGCTCAAGAATTAGCAGCCTACACTAATAACATTTGGCATGACAGATTATCTATGGCTGCAGGAGGCTTGGGTTTACACTGCATTGCCTCCCCAAAGGGCATCTTCTGGACTAGATCACAAGAAAGTTTTGAAGAAACCACTGGAATCAAGTCTAAGGAGAATTAGGGATGGAAGAGCTGAGTCCAGTCAGAGGGACCAAGGGACTTAGAAGGAGTCCACCACAAGAACTATGTAAAGGAACCAACAAATACATGCCCCAGGAAGAATCAGAAGTTGAGCACTTTCTCAAGTAAGAAAGTAAGTAAGCCATAAAAAACAAGATAGCCATACAGTGTTAGTGTGGCATCAACCTCAAAGACCAAAGAGCAATCAAAGTACATAGCTGTTACTACAGAGAAAGAATGAAACAGAGAACCTGACAATAGGTAACGCCCCCTTTACCTCTCTCTCTTCCTTACTGTGACATCAGGGAAATAAACATAGAAAAGAGGGTGAGTTTTGTACAGCAAGAAGGGAAAATGGGATGTACATAGTCCTTTTCCATCCCAAGTCCTTGACTAGAGCCACGAGTTTAATCTCCCCCTGGGGGAACAGGAGAGCTTTAGGGCACATATGAAGGTAAAATCTTTCAATAGACCAGACTAAGTCGTGGCAGTTGAATTGAGTCTGTTTTAGTAACTGAAAGTACTTGCAATGTCCTGATACTGGAAGATGTCATGAACAAGCATACTGTACACCAGGAAAGGAATCTGTCAGAGCACGTAAGGCGGTGAGGTTCCACAGGTTTCCTTTCCTTCACAAAATCCAGTAGGTTATGAGATCGTATTTTTTTTTTTTAAAGGCATTTTGGGTGTCAAAATCAATGTTCTGCACAACAAATATAATGCCCTTTCCTTTGGAAGACCCCCAAAAGAAAAGAGGGCAGGGAAAAATTCCAATTCCTGAAGCAGAAGTTAATACACTTGTAGAGAATAAGAGAGAAATGAGGTTTGGGGAGAGAGTTTTTACTGGAATCACACCCACTTCAAGTCACAGTTGGCTGTTGAGTAGATCAATATTAAAATACTCACGGACCTGAACAATTACTTTCATAGACATTTTAAAGTAGATTCAGTAGAGTCTCTCTAAGGCAACATCACTCTCCTGCATTTCCTACAATATGCTATCTTGAGTTAGACAGAAAGGACTGGTAGAATTACAGTCGGTTTGCCAAGAATTCCCCGGGACCTGCATGGGAATGTGTCATTCACGTAAACACCATCCAGCATGCCTTTCTCCACCAAAGACAGTCGAGAACAGAAGCAGCAGGTAGCCACCCCCACATTCTACCACACAACATACTACTATTCACTCACTCTTCCTGAAATACACAGCAGTGAGAAACATTAGAGCCGCAGAGAGAATGGATTAATGCAGGCTCCCTACAGAAGACCTTTTCCCTAGTGACTTCTCAAACAAGATTGGGAGTAATTTGTAAGAGTCAGCTATGCAATAATACCGCATAACAAATCACCATAAAACCTCAGTGGCTCACAAGGAGCATTTAATTTCCCTTCTCAAAAAGACTGCCAGTTGGTTAAGATGGCTTTGCTTCAGGCTGTAGGTGAGTCTGTGCTGAATGATACTTGTTTCTATCACAGAAAGCACAGTGGTTTGGTAAGCAATAGAAAGCCTGCCCTTGGGGCGCCTGGATGGCTCAGTGGGTTAAGCCTCTGCTTTTGGCTCAGGTCATGATCTTGGGGTCCTGGGATCAAGCCCCGCATCGGGCTCTTTGCTCGGCAGGGAGCCTGCTTCCCTTCCTCTCTCTTGGCCCGCTTCTCTGCCTACTTGTGATCTCTGTCTGTCAAATAAATAAATAAAATGTTTAAAAAAACATAAACAAAAAACAAAAGAAAGTCTGCCCTCTGGTTCATAACTTTATGAAGGGAAAACCTTAGAATAACTTGGCAAAGAATAATGAAGTGAATTGAGGGCCCAATCAGTAAACTAAGGCCTTTACGTTACTAATTTGTAAAGTTGAGATTAACTATAATTATTTAAAATAATTAACAGCTTTTACTAATAATAGAATAATAGTTATTGAAATAGCAAGCACTTAGTATCTCATTCAATTATTGATTCTCCACTAAATATCGTACATATATGGAGACCAACACAAACTGACTCAAAAGAGGCCATGCAGTGTAGGGAAAGAGAATGGGTATTGATGCTGGATGTAACTGTTTATAATTATTACGTAAATATTAGATTGTGTCATTATATTTCTAACGGCGATCATAGAGATGAAATAAGTATGAGCAAAAGAGCTAGGAAAACCAGGATTTAAATCTGAGTTTAAAACTTTGTACAGGGGGTGCCTGGGTGGCTCAGTGGTTAAGCCTCTGCCTTTGGCTCAGGTCATGATCTTGGGGGTCCTGGGTTTGAGCCCCGCATTAGGCTCTCTGCTCAGCAGGGAGCTCGCTTCCCCCTCTCTCTCTGCCTGCCTCTCTGCCTACTTGGGATCTCTGTCTGTCAAATAAATTTAAAAAAAAAAAAGAAGTCATTATAAAACCTTGTACAAATGTAACCTGCAGAAAGATACTTAAACTCATTGACTCTTACCTCACGTATAGACACTGGTAAGAATGTGGGAGGAGAGAGGACAAGAAAGAACATTCTTTTCTTCCCCATGCAAAGTTCAGGATGGAAAAACAGACTATCTATCTGCAGGACATACTGCTAAGAGAAGTCAGCCGCTCTTACAAGACCAAATGCTAAAGGATTCGGCTTATTCTTGAGACGAGGAGTCTCAAGAGTCAAATTCATGGAAGTGGAGACTAGAAGGGTGGCTGCAGGAGGCCGGTAGGAGGGGACATGGGGAAGTATTGTCAAGGGGTATGACCTTTCAATAATGGCAGGCGAATACATCGCAGAGATCTAACATACCACACTGGCCTAGACTTCACAACACCATACAGCCCACTTAAAATTTTGTCCAAAGGATAGATGCCATGCTGTGTTCTTACTACACCCAAAATTTTTTTAAAAAGTAGAGCAGTAGGCAAAGAAGCTTTCTGAAATGATGAAAATGTTTATTACCTTGATTGAGCAGAGATCATAAGCGTATTCCGTATGTGCAAGCTCATTAGGCTGCGTATATTCAACATGTGCAGGGGGTTGTTTCTGCATTAAGTCATACGTCAATAAAGCTGTTAAAAATGAAAGCCAGAATATAAAATTTGGAAGGTGCTCTGTTACTGATAAAGTTTATTGGAGGGGGCATCTAATAAGAAGCTCTAACTGACCCGTTAGCATCTCTCCGGCAGTGAGACGGGCTTACCTGCCCTGCGCAGGCTGAGCAGCGTTAGTTCTCCTCCCCCGTCCCATCCATGCTCCCCCAGTGCGTCTCCTGGCTCTGGCAATGGACAACAGTTTGCACCTCACGTGCCTCCATAAAGTTCAGAAGTGTTGCACAGCAGCACATCACTTAATTCCAAGGTTGAAATAAACATTTGATTCCATTTCTCATCTCAAACTGTGCAGTCAAGGTGTCCAGCGTATTTTATCAGCGGTTAGGCAATGACTTGAAGGGATAGCATGAACTCTAGCAAGACAATGCCAACAAAATAAAAATCCCCCCCCCCAGATTTAATACAGCCTCCCTCCCCTTATCAAATTTCTACTGGACATTTATTTATTTTTAATTAATTTAATTATTTTAATTTATTATTAACATACAATGTATTATTTGTTTCAGGGGTACAGGTCTGTGATTCACCAGTCTTACACAACACACAGCACTCACCATAGCACACACCCTCCCTGATGTCCATCCCCAGCCACCCCATCCCCCACCCCTCTCCCCTCTAGCAATCCTGTTTGTTTCCTAACATTAAGAGTCTCTTATGGTTTGTCTCGTTCTCTGGTTTCATCTTGTTTCCTTTTTCCTCTCTTCCCCTATGATGCTCTACCTTATTTCTCATTATCCACATGATCCACATTATCAGTGAGATCATATATTTGTCTTTCTCTGATTGGCTTCTTTTGCTTAGCATAATACCCTCTATCTACCCACCCATTACAAAAGGCAAGATTTCAATTTTGATGGCTGTGTAATATCCATTGTGATTTGGTGTGTATACACACACACACACAGGCATACATCTTATCTATACCACATCTTTTTTACCCATTCATCTATCAGTGAACATTTGGGCTCTTTCCACCGTTTAACTGTTGTGGACACTGCTGCTATAAACATCGGGGTGCAGGTACCCCTTCGGATTGCTACATGTGTGTATTTGGGGTAAATACCCAGTAGTGCAATTTCCGGGTCATAGGGTAGCTGTATTTTCAACTTTTTGAGGATGCTCCATACTATTTTCCAGAGTGGCTACAAAAAACAAAACAGAATAAACAACAACAAAAAAATTATACAGTAAGATCCAAGTACATGAAATCTCACACATATTATGTCCTTCTGGACTTCTCTTCTACCTGTTTCAGGGAAGATGCTCATTCACATTTCAAAGCAGAGGGATGCTCCTTCGAGGGTAGCAACTGGGTTGTTGGGTTTTTTGTTGTTGTTGTTTGTTTGTTTTTTGTTTTTTGTTTTTGTTTTTGTTTTTCACTACAATGGATGCAAGTCTCTTAAAAGCACTAAAACAGAGTGAATTTGACTCCCAGTCTCAGAGGTCTTCGGTCTTTTTTAAACTCTATATTGAAAGAACTGAGAACTTATGAGAAGAAATGCTGTAGGTAGGGTTGCCAGAAAAAACACTGAGCATCCCATTTAAATTTAAATTTCATGTAAATGATGAATAATTGTTTCACTATAAATATGTCCCCAATATTACAAATAAAATACAAAACTCCCAGATAAGTTTGAGTTTCATATAACCATTTTTTTAAAAAATATGAATATATCCCATTCAATATTCAGGGCAAATCTATAATAAAACCGGGTTATTTATCTGAAATTCAAACTTAACTTGGTGTTCTGTATTTTTATTTGCAATAGCTGACAACCCTACCTGTATATTCTGCACTCCAGATTCTCCAAATGTTAGCATTTTACCATGCTTATTTCATCATTTTGTCTCTCTCTCAAGAAAAAAAAATAAAATAAGTATAAGTTGAAAATGGGATGTCTCTTTGCCTCCACGAAACGGTATTCTCTTGCATAACTACAGTATAGGAAAATTAGGAATCAGGAAATTAATATTGATTCAATAGTATTATGTAAACTCAGGACCTTACTCAGACTTCAACTGTCCTACCAGTATCCTATTTGCTTCACTGGGTCCACACTGGGCACTCTGTTTAGCTATCTTGTCTAGTGACATACTCGGCCTGGCAGAGTTTCCCCTTGTCTTTCATGTTTCTTGTCTTTCAAACGTTTTCTTGGTCTTTTATGACCTTGGCAGCTTTGGAGATTACAGGCCAGTGATTTTGTAGATTCTTCCTCAATTTTGGTTTGTATGATGTTTCCTTGCAATTAGATTCTGATTATACATTTTTGGCAGGAATCCTACAAAGTTCTGTCATATTTGTCTCAGTGCTTCCAACCAGGGTGCCTCACTTTTTAAAGAGCACAAAATGATCATAGGAAACACACATTTGTCACGGCAACAGCTTCCATCTACCATATTTAGAAACAGAAGCAAATGCCCATCCCCTAGCTCAGCTCTTCAAGCACGATGTCATCACCACCCAGGTATCTGTATAATTCAAACCCATCTTTTGCTGAAAATCAGAGATTCACTTCTACCTGAGGCAGTTGGGTAAGTGGCATAAACCTTGCTTTCTTTCTCTCTAAGGTGCTAATCAAGCTGAGTCCCCCGTCCCTGATTGGTGAGTGTAAACTTAATCTACAGAAACGTCTATGCAGGAGATGAATAGTGGCTCCTACATGTGCTCTGTAAGGGAAAAGCCACACCCAAAACAGCAGTCTACTTGTATGCGCTGTCCACTCTCTCCTTATGCATCTTAAAGACTTGGAACACTAGTACTCACAGATACCTGATCTCAGAGTCATTCTTTCTGATGCAGGGTATCCACAACTCTCTCATGTCCCATTTTCTTGCAAGCCGTTAAGATTCTGCCACTCTAGCACTGAACACGGGGCCAAGGTTGGCTCTACCACTTTCAAGTAGACAGTCTCAGGCTGGTGCTAAAGTGCCCCTTGTTCCTGCTACAACCTTTCCTGAGCTTAGAAAGGCCCCTTCATGGGAAATGTTTCCAACCTCATTCTTGCCTGAGGTTTTGGTGAAAGATCATTCTCAACAGATTCTGCTGCTGCTTCTGATGTTTCAAGTGGCACCATGACAACAAATGCCTTTGCCATGTTTTCCTTTCTAGTACCCTGCCCTTCCCCGACTTGTAAATTTTCTGGACTTGACTAACTTATGCTACTTCAATGGCTACCGAAATATTTTCAACATTTTTGCCCACAGTGAGTGAAATATGGATAGACTTCTAATGCTCTCTTCTGCGGACTCTCTCCCTCTGGGAGAACTTTAGTGGGGATTTTCACACATTATCCTATCTCTTTCCTTCTTTCCCACAGTAAGAATTGCTGAATCTGAGGACTTCTGTTCTTTCTTGCTTTTTGCATTATTTTCCAGCCTCCACTTTAAAACTATTTTTATTTTTAGGAGCTTATTTCTTTAGAGTTCATTCTGTTTCATCCTCCATTTTGAAGAGATGACCTATCGATAATTTGGGAATCTGCCAAAAGAATTCACTGTTTAAACAAGTATCATCCAAGCTCAACCCTTTGAGATGGAAAAACTCAGGAAGTTTCCCTGCAGAACAAGAAGTCACTCAGGTCTTAGCTTGGTCTATTCCTTCCCATGTTTCATCTTTCCACATTTCCCTAGAGTTTTAACTCCGTAACTTTTCTTAAACGTACTTCCTCAGGCCACGGAGAGTACTTTATCTTTCCCTAATGATATCTATGTCAACTTAGAGATCATCTCGTAGAGCTTGAGCTCATCTATATTCCTCCCCTCTCAAATCTCTCCATTTCCTTCTTTTTGTATTTTTAAAGGATTCTTCAGAGAATGGTTCCAGTAGCTCGTACAGCCTCTATCTACAATGTTAAGAGGATACCTCTGAACGGCTCCTCCAGGACTCATGGGAGGGGAGGTACTATCTCTCCCGTACTGTTAGATTGGTTTTGGTTCTAGCCACCCTTTCTTCTCTAAGGACAATTAAAATGTCTGCCCTGGGGCGCCTGGGTGGCTCAGTGGGTTAAGCCGCTGCCTTCGGCTCAGGTCATGATCTCAGGGTCCTGGGATCGAGTCCCGCATCGGGTTCTCTGCTCCGCGGGGAGCCTGCTTCCTCCTCTCTCTCTCTCTGCCTGCCTCTCTGCCTACTTGTGATCTCTCTGTGTCAAATGAATAAATAAAATCTTAAAAAAAAAAAAAAAAAAAAAAAAAAAAAATAAAATGTCTGCCCTTTTTCTAGTCCGCTATTAAAAGCAGTTCAACCTGGGCTCATTCTTTTCCCTTCCAAGGGTATTTAGCCTGTCTTCCAATATCTAATTTCCTGTATAAACCTATCTAGTCTACATATCAATCTTTTTCCTGTGAAAAATCTCTCTTCTTTCAGCTTAATTATGCTATGGGTCCTCCCCACTCCCCTTCATATTATCACCTCATCTCTCTCATCTTGGTACTTAGAGTGAAATCGAGATTTTTTTTTTTTTCCCTAAGCAATCCAATTCCTCCCTGATTTCCAGAGCAAGATGGATTCTTTGAGAGCATGTTCTAACTACAAACTTTTCTGAGCTTTATTGGCTTATTAGCCATTGGGGCTGGAATAAAAATATATGAAGTTGCTTTTCTAAGTTGAAAAAAAAAGGGGCGCCTGGGTGGCTCAGTGGGTTAAAGCCTCTGCCTTCGGCTCAGGTCATGATCCCAGGGTCCTGGGATCGAGCCCCGCATCGGGCTGTCTGCTCCGCGGAGAGCCTGCTTCCTCCTCTCTTTCTCTCTGCCTGCCTCTCTGCCTACTTGTGATCTCTGTCAAATAAAAAAATAAAATAAAAAATAAATAAATAAAATAAAATAAGGGCCTTCATTTATTTTTTATAAAATGTTCCACCCTCCAACAAGTAAGACAACAGTGCAAAACACTGATATTTTAAATCATATTCAAAGACCATGTAATTAACCTATCTGGAGCCAATGTGAGACCATTTGGTAAGGGTTTCAATCTTTAGGTATGACAAAGCCTGTGAGCCAAAGAGCTTAGCTCTCCCCCGCCCCACCCCCCACAGTTCTTTCTGTTAGCTCTAAATGCTGTTCAGAATAACATCAAAAAGGTAGAGCACATGGGACACGGGATTTAGTTTAGTCTATGATGCCTGGCAGAAACCACATTCTAGTGCTCTGTGGAAGCTCGGTGTCATATCTTGGCTTGCAGACACAGCTGAATCACCAAAGAAAAGCAGCAAAATGTTGCTCAATCTTCCCATTCCAAGAGGCCAAACTAAGAGGCCTATATATGAAAATTATGCCAGTTTGAAATAACTGAGGCAAGTAATAATAATAACTCTTCATTCCAACCTTGCATTTCCTTTGCTCAGGTACGATCTGCTCCTCAGGACTGTGCACAGCACCTTAATGGCCGACGTCTTGTTGCTTCTCACTGAAGCCCAAGAGGCCTGGCTTCCCGCTAAACATTATCTCTGCATCTATAAAAACTGGACGTAATTAGTCCATGTTTCTCATGTGGGTGGGTGGTTTTGTGTTACCCAGGCCTAAATGCTAAAACTAAAGTCACCATTCCAGGCCATATCAGCAGCCTTCAAATCTATGCCAATTTCATCCCCGGATGTCAGCTTCTCAAGGCTGCAGACTAAGGGTCAAGATGTAAGTAAATACATAAATACTCCTTTCTGTTCTTCCTAAAAACTGATTGAGAGTTAAGCCGTCTAGTTAATATGCTGAAACACTAAAAATGCCAGTCTGATTACTGATTAAGCACAAGGGACGTGTGCTCTGATTCGCGGTCATGATGCGCTTTTTATATTCACCCTAGAACGGCTGAGTTCAACTCACCTGGTCCTCAGCACAGAGAAGAGGCTCAGTCCTCCCCAAAAGGAAGAGCATATACACAGATTTGTTGCCAAGAAGGACACCTCTGAAGGCAACCAGACCCCGATGAAAAAGTCAGAGGAATTTAAATTAAATTTGCTAGGTGCTTGCTCTTAAATTTATCAGTCAGATCAGTTGCCTCTCCTTTGGGAAAGAACTGGGAATAAGGAAGGAATAAAGAGACAAGAGAAATATTCTTCATTTGCCATCCCAGGATGTGGGGTAGAAAATCACATCCATGCTTGAAAATCTGGCTCTTGGGAAATAGATTTTTGCCTCTAACAAATATTCGTAATATTATAATGATAAAGTAAAGGAAGATGTTAGCAGGGAAGACTTCTCCCTACTCTTCTTGGGACTCCCATTAGCATAACACCAATGATTTCCTTACTTATTTTTCCCACTTGAAGGCTAGTTCCTTGTCTGATTGCTAGGTTGGTAAGGATCAGCTGGGCCAGAAGAGTTTGGCTCCTTCCCTCACTGTCTTTTCTCCCATTGTGTATTCTACTTTCCTATCACTTTTCACCATGGAATGGACCTGTAGTTTACCTCCCATTTAGATGGACTGTATTTGCAGGTACACTCGACTATGTCTAAATCACATTCTCCAACAGCTTCATCAGTCATAAAGCCGACACTGTCACCTCCCACTGTCAATCCCCTGTGTCTGTCCCCCAGTTGCATCTGAACTCAAATGGAAAAAAGAGGGGGTATTGTTTATCAGTCCCCTTCAACCCCAACAGGAATGTAGAGAAAATATGTGATGGTGTCTGGCATGGGGCAGGCAATTAATAAATCTGTCTCCCATTTTAAGCTGAAACATTTATCACCCAGACTCAAAGACCATTTTTTTTCCACACTCCCCGCCCCCTTGCATATGATTTAAAGACTATTCAACCGGATAAAAATCAAACTCTTCTCCACTCCTTCTATTATATTTCATGTCACAGGTTAAAATAACACATTAGTTATCTCTGGCAAACTCCTTGAATGTTCTTTTTCAAATCTCTCTGTCCATCTACATAATCTGGGCCCAACTGATAATGAGGTTTTGCCAACTCTCACCACTCTTGAACAGGCCTGGATGAAAAAAGGGTGAGGAACAATCGGGCGATATGGTGTAGTTAATTTCTGTGAGCCCAAAGACAGCTAATGGGACCACGGAAGCACCAAGGAGAGTGGGTTCTTTGTTATAAAATGGGTCAAATTTGTTTTCCATTATGAGTCTGCATTGTGTAAGTCAGTCATATCGTACTTCTCTGTCCTGTTCACAAAGCTCCTCTTGTTCCTGCTGTGATAAAACAGGAAGGTCTGTTTTCCATGAAAACAGACTGGCTTCTCAGCCTGGAGATACAACACAATGGTCGTCCCGATTGCCGATGTCCCAATTTGCAGCCACCATCCCTCTCTGGACAACTCCCTGAGCCATTCTGTAATGACAGCCTTCACATATAAGAAGAGCTATTGTATGGCAAATCTACTTCTGAATAGAGATGAACAGGAGGAAATAACTCTAAATTACACCAAATCTATGCAGGTTGGATGTTAGTAAGGACTCGCAAATAATAAAAACTCTCATTGGACGGGGATCTAGGTTATGATGGTATAGGATTACCCAGGTCATCTTTAGGAATACAGAGACAGAAAATCACTGTGTAGAAAGCATCAGGCCTGAATAGGGTAACTATCTGGTCTAGGCGCCGTCGTTCCCCAGTTCCCTAATCACGACAGACATCACTAACTGAGCTCAGAAATCCTACTGAGCCCAGACATGGGCCATAGAATTACTCTCAATGTTGTGCTTCAATGGTATATTACTAATAGATCAGAGTAGACACGGGAGGCTAAAACTTGGCCATCACTATGTCGGGCCTGCAAAGAAGTCTCTGAACTTTCAGGTATAGATACTGGCATTCAGCATTTTATTATTAAATATGCTTCCCTTTGATACAATAAAGCACATTTGTGAAACTCTCTTATCCTTTCAGCACAACACATTCCAAGCAAATTGGACCACCAACAATAGATTTTCTGAAGATGACGAACCCAGAGATCTCTAGCAGACTCCTACCACACATTATATCCTAGGAAAAAAAGCAGAGGATGGGGCTGGAGGGCGGTGGCATGGATATTCAAAGAAAGATCATCGGGTGGAAAAAAAATCACTACGTAATGAGTTAAAATATTTTTTCATCGGCTGTTATTTCAAATATTTAGTAGAAAAGAGATACAAGTTTTAAAAACCTTTTAAGGAGGTTTTAGGAAAAATGCAAGTGAACAAATACGATGAGCAATCATTTCAAGCAGGCATATACCAATCGCTGATTAACATGGTTAAGAATGAGCAGGCATGGGCTTAAGAAAGCTTAACATAGAAAATGCAAAATCCACCCACATAATTGTGAGAGATATTCCAATCTGAATAGACTGCCCTAGTGGGGATATTAGAATGGTTATATTTTGTGACTCTCCATTTTTATTCTCTTCCATAGTTATCGTAAATGAAAAAGGATTCATAACAGAGCCAAGCAGTAGTCACTCATCCCTCGTCCCTGACAAGTTCCTATGAATATAAACCACAGGAATGTAGAGGTTCTAGTTAAAGTAATTGGAAAACATAAATATTTTCATGATTTTCAAGATTTCTATGTTTAGTTTCTATTGCATAAATATATACTCATGAACATACACATATACGTAGCTCTTTGTAGTTTATGACTAATGGCATCAGGCATTGTAAGCAACGTGGCCTAGAGCCAGAAAGACATAATTCTAAGTCCAATTCTGTCACTTAATTGGTGTGTGACTTTGGGCAAGTTAATTAAACTTTATGTACGTTACTTTGAAGTCTTTTATGACAAGTCTATTCAATACTCTTATGAAGATGCTGACTGAATTATCTGAACTAGAGTAATGATTTAACAAAATTACTCCACTGCTGTATTATAAAAAGCAAATAAAGCCAAATCAAATAGATTGACTTAATTTCATTTGTAGTTTATTTCCCTTAGAAATAAATATAAGACTGGGGCGCCTGGGTGGCTCAGTGGGTTAAGTCTCCATCTTTGGCTCAGGTCATGATCTCAGGGTCCTGGGATGGAGCCCCACATTGGTCTCTGTGCTCAGCGGAGAGCCTGTTCCCCCACCCTCTGCCTGCTTCTCTGCCTGCTTGTGATCTCTCTCTCTGTCAAATAAATGAATAAAATCTTTAAAAAAAAAAAAAAAGGACATTAAAAAAGAAAGAAAGAAAGAAATATAAGGCTGATCAAAGCAGGAAGTTGCTACCTCAAAATTCAGAATTTTACCTGGTGAAGGACACTGGGAGTAAAGGTCTCATGAAATATATCCTAATATCTTTGGACTGACCTTTAGTAGGGCAATAAGGAATTTACCTACTAGTATGTTTATGGCATAACCAATATACCACAGTGAATGAGAGTCAGCTTGCCTGAGTTCAAACCTCAGCTGTATCTTTTACCAAACATACAACTTTGGACAAGTTTCTTAACTGCTCCGTGCTAGTTTTCTCATCTGTAAAATGGAAGCAACTGTACCTTATGTGGTTGTTCAGAGGATTAAATGATTTAATGAAATAAAGTACGTAGGGCATTGTCTGATATACAGTTCACACCACCTAAATGTTATCTAATAACATTAATGTTTACCAAGCTTGTTTATCTGATACATATAAAATTCACTCAGGGTAAATACATCCCCTTCCTTACAAGAGTCTACGCTGTACAATTCCCTAGCAACTGATTTCTTCAGTGAATTATGACATGGAAAGGGTAAGTTCCCTGACATTTATTTCGTATGAATGGGAACAACTATTCTTGGGAGGCAAGCCTACCATTTATTTCCTATCCAAAGCAGAGCCCACATTTCTGTATATTGAATGAAGGAGAAAAATAAAAAGAGGAAAAGAAAGAGAAAGACAAAATAATCCTGGCAAATGGAGATGAAATAAAAATCCTTCTTTCTTTCTTAATCGTAATATTTATAAGTATGAAAATGTAACCAGCGCTCCCATGGCTGACCATACAGCATCAGCCTTTCACTCTCTTTCTGCCTCTTCATTCCGTTAAGGAAGCACATCTTCTAGGAGCCCTATGTATGAAAGAAATTTCACTCTGATTAAATATTGAACATTAAGATGGTCAGGCATACGTGGAAACAAGGAAGGCCTGAGTCAGTGGGAAACTCAGCAACAAGGAATGATCCCAAGGAGGCTATCCATTCCAGAAAAGTGACAGTGGCATTTATAAAACTGTCTGAAGATTATAAATCAAATTGAGAATTCAAAGAAATTACTGTATGTTGGATATATAAACATATAACATCACGTATACGTCACAATGATTCATGCCGCTGAGGGACACAGAAAAGGTAAGTTTCAGATATAAATAATTCTGAGTTTCTCAGACGTGATTTTGCCAGGAGACAGGGAGAAAGAATGGAGCTCACTGCTCCTTGGTCAAACAAGCATAAAAGACTTGACCGGAACCTGAGGATTTCAGGCGTTAGGGTATGCAAAATGACAACTCATGCCTATGTACTATCCTTTCCCTCCTCAAAGTACTTAGCAAACCCAACCAATAAATCTCTCTAATAGCCCCTCGGAGGCAGATTGTGGCATTATCCCATTTTACGGATCAGCATTCTATAGAATGTCGACTTGGAAATCTGCCCAAGGCAAGAGGCGAATTTGTCTCAGAGCTCCATAGGCTTAAGCAGCTGTGCTGTAGCCTGAAGAAGAGTGGACTTGGAGTCTGCGTAGTTGTGAACTTCAATCTTTTATTTCAGTCTTACCCTCATTTTGTTCAGTTGAAAAATTGTTAATGCATTTTACAAATGTCTCCTAAAGAACACTTCACCATGGAGGAAAGAGGAGCTATATGACTGACCACGTCTAAAATCGTAGCTAGTTTTGCCCATGGTAATTTCACTTCTACATTTCCTAAATTACATCTATATCCCTTTACTTCCCTTACCTGCCATTCTGGTTTCTCCCCACCGCCAGCCCCACACCCCCCAAACCATGCTACTGTGCCTAGGCTATCAGAGAGATCTACCTATGGCAAGTCTATCAGCTCATTACTTTCCTCCCCATAAACCTTCCATGGCTCCTAGGACCAAAACATTCACTGAGGCAAGTACTCTGCATTCTTTGCTGTGTGGCATAGAAAGGTTAGAGCAGCAAAATGAACACTGATTAGCTGATAGATTTATCCATTCATTCAAGCAACAATGACTTACTGGATGCCTACAAGTGCCAGGCAACTTCTTGGGCACTAAGGAGGCAACAGTGAACAAAACAGACAGTAGTCTCTGGCCCCACGGAGCTAAGGTCTAGTGGGGTGGACAGATAATATACAGAGAAAGAAATAAAACACATAGCATGTTAGTACAAGAATTAAGGAGAGAAAATAAAAAGGAGAAAAGGGGGATATGAGGACACGGGAGGATTATTAAAATTTTAGCTAATGGGGGGTAAGCCAAGAAGGTAGCATTTGAGCGAAGACCTAGAGAAAATGAGTAGCTATTTTGTGCCATGCACTCTAAATACAACACTACTCTGTGAAGGCAGTGTTATCTTTGCACTTTACAGATGAGGAAGTGGTCTAGTTAGGTCTAGAACTGCTAGATTTATCAAATAATAATTCAGCACTCCGAGTTAAACTTGAATTTCAGGTAATATACTATGCAACACTTGAAATACTTACAGTAAAAGAAAAAAGAAGTATTGTTTATTGGAGTTTCTGGAGTTGGTAAATGTGCCTAAAGAGATCAGAGAGGTGTTCAATAATACTAATACTAATCATATTAATCACTTACGGAGTATTTCTGTACACCAGGCATTGTTCTGTATTGACTCATTTAATCATCACAGTAACACTTATTAGCTATGCACTATTATGTCGCCAATTTACAAATGAGAAAACAAAGGCACAGAGTAGTTACCTGGTAGTTTTAAATCCTGGAGCTGATTTTGGGACTGGAAAAAGATTTCATCACTTTGCTAAGGTTCTAATATTAAATATAGAGCACTTCTATAGAAAGGGTTTTTTTTTCTTTTTATTTTCATTGTCTCTTAACTTATATACCATCTAAATAGATATTTGTATTTTAAGCATCATTTGAGCAATTACCATTGATTGAACTATTTTAGTCTTAGACTTCTTATAACCTATCTTTAGTCCTTTTTTGAAAATTAAAAAAATATTATTTTCCTCAGTCATGAGCTGGCGGGGTTCAGGGGACAATTCTTGTTTGAGGCTTTTCCTATGGTTGCAGGTCGTGGCAACTGGAGAAATCACCGGATGGCTTCTTCACTCACGTGTGGCAGCTGGGCTGGGTGGCGATCATGGCTGGAATCTACTCAGACATCTCTCTCCACTTGGCCTCTGTTAGGGCTTGCTTGGGCTTCCTTACAACATGGCAGGACTGGGGACACCAACTGCTCAAAAGATATTCTAGCTTCTCCCGCCCCCAAGCTAGTGTTCTAAGAATGCCCTCTGTTCTATAGTTTAGGGTGGTTAAAATACTTGCTCAAAGTCAGTGACAGAGAAGGAATCTGAACTCAAATTGATCTCACTCAAAAGCTGATCATCTTTGGGGGACCTGGGTGGGACAGTTGGTTAAGTGTCCAACTCTTGGTTTCAGCTCAGGCTGTGATCCCAGGGTTGTGAGACTGAGCCCGACATCCAGCTCCCCGCTCAGGGCAGGGTCTGCTTAGATTCTCTCTCCCTCTGCTCTTCCCCACCGAGAAGAAGAGAGCTTCCTCTCTCAAGCTCTCTTTCTCTCCAAAATAAATAAATAAATCTTTGGAATTAAACAAACAAAAAAAAAGCTGATCATCTTTTTTACTCTTCCATGTTGAAGTCTTCAGTTAGGGGTGTTAAGGGCAGAAGATTTTACCCCAGTCTAAAATATGATATTTTATAATATAATAGAATATCCCAGTGTTTATCCAGAGTAACCGCCCTAATTTTCTTTCCCATGTAAATCATATATATATGACATATACATAAGCTTTTTAAAATGCCTTTAATTACTGTACAACATACTATAATACATAACATCTTTTCTTCAAGGAGATTCAAGAAAATAACTATAATTTAGGAGGAAAAAGACTTTGCCTATAAATCAACCTTAATCGCAATGCATCCTTTGCTAGATCCTTGCTAGATATTTTCTCATTAAAGTGTTGATCTCTAGGTGACAACTCAAACAAGAATTCAGATGTATAAACCTTATCAAGGAAAGTATTAGGTGACAAAGAAGGAAAATATTTTAGATTCTCTCTTAGAATCTGAGCTCACTTCCCTATGGATACAGATTCCAGGGTGGAAGGAATATCACCCTTGATCCTAGACGACAGTTAAGAATTGAGGCAGTGACAAAGAAGAAGGGAGTGTAGTTAACTTTTTGGCCCTGATTTTACTTCATTTAAGATTGAGTTCAGGCATTTGTAAAATATGGATAGAGAGATAAGATAATCTATGCATGCAAAGTCCATCTTATTTAACAATGGGACGAGAAAGGAAAAACGTGCAGGCTCTGCCTTCGTGGCCATGGTCCCCCTAGGTCCTCGGGGTGCTGCTGAGAAGCATCTACAGAGCCAGAGACCAAGTGTACACAGGTGTAGGTAAGAAGTGTGATTCTGTGCTCAGACACGGGAACACAGAAATACAGTCTGAGCTGACACTTACAAGGGAGGATGGGCCCAAACTGCAGTCTCTGTATGCCTTGAGAGGGAGCATTGGTTTCACCCATAGGCAAGCTACAATCTCGGAAGTCTCTGAGCAGGGGTACTGCCTCATGCTCCCCCTTGTTTTATGACTTAGAATAACACCTGAATCATCGTACTAAGAAAGATTGAGCAGGGAGCGCACAAAATCTCTTCCAGTGTTATTCTTCCTTCCTGTGAGATCAGAGAAATCTCTTGGGGCTCCTTTTATAAATGCAGATGATCCCCAACTTAACAAAGGTTTGACTTAGGATCTTTCAACATTATGATGGTGCAAAGGTGATATAGATTCAGTAGACACCGAACCTATAATTTTGAATTTTGAACTTTTCCTGAGCTGGGGATAGGCCCTATGATCCTCTCTCCCAATGCCGCTCCCAGACAGCGATGTGATCCGGAGGGTAAACACGCCAACACTCACAAGTGCCCTGTACCCATACAGCCATTCTCCGTTTCACTTTCAACGTGGTAGTCAATAGATTACATGAGATATCCAATAGTTCATTATAAAATAGGCTTTGTAAAGAAAAATAAATAAATAAAATAGGCTTTGTATTAAATGATCTTGCCCAACTGCAGGCTAATATAAGTCTTCTGAGCACATTGCTTGTAGTCTTGACTAGGCTGTGAGGTTTTGCAGATTAAGATGTGCTAAATGCATTTCAGCTTATATTTTCAATTTATGATGGGTTTACCAGGACATAACCCCACTGTAAATCAAGGGAGATCTGCGTATTTATAGAGAAAGAGCCATGACCTCATTTTAAGTGCCCAATATTCTTTGTGGCACCTACAAAAATAAACTGTAATTAAGTCCCTACACAGCCTTCCTGAAGAATCCTAGAAATTAGGCAATGGCTCTGCATGATTAAGTACATGTTTCACTGGATGCAATATTCCAAGTCTTTCCTTAATGCAATGTAAAATAAAATGGAAAGCTAATTAGGAGGTTTGACAGGTTCTTTCAATCTCTCTCAATCAAGAAAGAGTAAGCAACATCTGAAATAGACTTAAACAATAGCAACGAACATTCTTTTTTCCAGCAGGGACATTTTGAAACTCATATTCCATTTGTAAGACTCTCACTGAAGAACTAAATTAAAAAAGAGCTCTAATTTCCCAGGTGCTTCATTTCTGGGAACACCTCCCTTTCTGCAAATTGTACGGGTATTCCCTCGGCATTGAATAGAGCTTGATTCATGTTACAACTATGAGAAATGCCAAGTTGAGTATTTCAGAAAATAAGAGTGTAAGGACCCGCAGGTTAAACAAAAACAAAAACAAAAACAAAAACAACTCAGATTTTGGGTTGGCGTCTGACGCAGCTATGAAGTGAAATGGATCTGGTTCCAGTTGACATGGGGATTTAGTGTAAAAATATCTGCAGATTCCATTCAACAAACAAATAATCTAATTACAAAACAAGCAAATATATATGGAAAAACAGTTCATGAGAAGGAAGTAAAGATGACAAGCACACTAAAAGTTATTCGACCTCATTAGGTATTCAAGGAATACATAGAAAAACTACAATGACACATCAATACACACCTATAAGATGGCTAATTTTTTTTTATAAAGTAACACCACCAAAAGCTGGCAAGGATTATTGGGATATAATCTGGTATAGCCAATCTGAAAAATAGATTGAGTTTCCTTAAAAACTAAACATACAACTACTTATGCATTTGCATTCCTGGGAATTTATCCCAGAGACATACAAAATTACGTTCACAAAACTTACCCATGGGGGTGCCAGGGTGGCTCAGCAGGTTAAACATCTGCCTTGGGCTCATGTTATGATTCCGGGGTCCTGGGATCGAGTTCCGCACAGGGCTCTCTGCTCAGTGGGGAGCCTACTTCTCTCTTTCCCTGCTTGTGCTTTTTCACTCTCTCTGTCAAATAAATAAATAAAATCCCTAGGGGGGGAAAAAAATCTTATGCATGAAGGTTCAAACATTATGTTTATTCATAATAGCCAAAACCTAGAAAGACAGAAATGTCTTTCAGCAGATGAAGGAACAAACTTTGGTATATCCATATCATAGAACACTACTCAGTGATAAAACAGAACAAATTATCGTGTACCTAACTATCTAGATGAATTTCTAGAGAATTATTTAGTTAAAAAAATGTAAATCCCAAAAGTTTAAATAATCCATTCAAAACAACATTCCTGGAATGGTGAAATTAGAGAAATTATAGAACAGATTAGTAACTGTCTGTGCTTAGATACAGAGAGGAGAAGAAGAAAGTGAGTATAGCTATTAAGGTCAACATGAGGGTTCCTTATAATGATGGAAATGTCCTGTATCTTGATGGTATCAATGTCAATATCCTGGTTGTGATATTTTACTAGTTTTACAAGATATTATCATTGGAGGAAACTAGGTAAAAGGCACATAGGATTTCATTGTATTATTATTTTTTCTATGTATTATTTACAACTGCATGTGTATCTGCAATTATCTCAAACAAATAGTTTAATTAAAAAATAAAAAGGTACATCTCCTCTTAGCCAGGTCTATTTTATTGCTATAGTTCCTCTTTGTCTGGGTTACAATAACTGTTGATTCCACTTGCCCCTTGAGGCCCATAACTGGTAACAATTCCATGCAATTGTTGGTCTGGGACATTCTATACCATTACTTGTTAATTTCCTTTAACCCTGCCCCCACCTTTGATATTAATACTTTTTTTTTTTTTTTAAAGCATTACTCCATCTGTTTCCTTCCAAGATTCTGAATGATATAAATGTAAATAAGCTTTTCACCTGGCTTGGCCTTGAGCTCTGAGGTCGGGTCCTTATTGAATGGTGTAGTTGAAAGAGCACGTAAGTGAAGGTCACAGAGCATCTGTTGAGCACCTCTTATGTATTAGGTGCATGGTTAAATGATTTGGCACGAACCCATCATCAATCATCTGACCTAGACAATTACTGTCCATTTCATGATACGGGTTCTACCATCACACTGCCATACATCTAAGGGATTGGATTCTAGTCTAGCTTGGACAAAAATCCTCCAGAATATAATTTCCTTCTTTCCTTTTAAGCTTTAACATAGATATACCATAACCAATGCTTAAGGAGTTCATCCCCACCCAGGAGCACTTTTCCTTGAACATTGTTTGGTCTGCTTCAGAAGTCATTGAGTTAGTGTCACCACCTATCTTATGATGCACCATGGAAGGAAGCATGAGTGGAATACAGTGTGCTGAACCTGATGTCCGGAGAGAGTAGTGCTTAGCATACCTCCCACGTGACACTGGACAACACATTTAAAATTGTTGATGTTCAAATTCTTCACCTAAAAATGGTTTAAGAAAAAAAAAAAAAAAAAGTAGGGATGCCTGGATGGCTCAGGTCATGATCCCAGGGTCCTGGGACAGAGCAGTGCATCAGGCTCTCTGCTCAGTAGGGAATCTGCTTCTGCCCCCCCAAACCTACCCCCTGCTCCTCTCCCCACCTCCCTCCTTGTGCTCCCTCTCTCAAATAAATAAATAAAATATTTAAATAATAATAATGATTCAAGATATCCCTCTCCATTCTAATATATTAATATGTTATGGTTTCACTAAAGAATGTATCTTTCTTTTCCTTTGAGTCCTTTTTTGTTTTTGGTTTTACTTTTCAATTTTTTAAAATTTTTGTTCTAGGGACATACTCTTCAATTGTAAAGTGTTTTCTGTCCTCTGCAGTCAGCCATTTGTTACCCAACTCTAAGCCAAACTCAGGAAAAAAAAATATATATATATATATGAATCTCCATTAGATTCTCATTGCATTTGTCATTTGTTTTTACACAGTAACATGACCCAAACCTAATACTTGAGATTCCTTATTTGTATAATTTTCAAAAACAAAACCAAAAACAAAACAACAAAAAAACAAAAAACAACCCTTACCATCTCTTCTTTTTCAGTTCATCTCTCTAATTTAGAAATTTTAGAAGAGAAAGAGAATTAGAGAGACCTTAGAAGCAGCACTTGCTATCACCTTGTGTAAGCCTCCTCCAAGTTCAACTCCAGCTATTTCCCCTGTTCCTACTTGAAATCCTACCAGAGGCTCCTCAGTTTGGCCCCTTTTCCATTTGGGGAACTTTTCTTCACTTCCAGCTATCCCATGCCATTGTAAGAAACAATCTTTGTTTACTGGAGTTGCTTTATGTTCTTAGGATTGTGACAATCTTTTTAAAAGAAATGGAACTCATGTCCTGTGTAGGAGTATTTTGCTCTTGCCTTTAAAAGGCTTGTACTCAGCCTGTCAGAGAAAGAAAACGCAATCTCATTTTCATCTAATATACACAGCAGAAACATTACTCCGATATGAACCAGTGCTTGAAAATGGAGAAGCAATTGTTGCTGCTAATCAGACACAAATATCACACAGAGACAATTGCTTTTTTTTCTTTTTTTTCTGTGCAAACAATGTGCTCACCCATTAAATTCAGGCACACTATTGACACAATCTGATAAGAAGCTGTTCTTAGCTGCAGATGCCTCAGAAATGCTGACTCGTGTCTCAAAGGTACACAGTTCCTATCTACTTCTCTCTGAAGCAAAAAGGAAAAGCAGCTACTTTTTACAAAGTACACAGTAATTGCCAACATTTACTGAGCACTTATTACATATCTGGTACTGGGAAAGGTGCCTGACTTATTTTTTCCTCCTTAGAACAAACCTAAGGGGTGTATACTATAATGCCGACTTTCTTCAAGTTAAATAACGTACAGGAGTTCACACTATGAAAAATGAAATGGTAGCAGAGGGACTCAAAGCTAGTCTTTTTAGATAACAACAACAAGATCCTCTCTCTACATAGGAGACTGCTTAGAATAAGCTAAAAATAGCCAGTCCATGTCATGTGGTTTTTTAATATAACTGAAGTTGGTGGGAACCAGAGTCTATGGCCAAGAAAGAACTCTTGAGATGTCTTCAGTGCAAAACTGTGGTTTTGTTAAAGGGCACAAGACCCGCAGGCAGAAAGACCTGCGGCTTCCCTGCTGCTACCCCCTGCCCCAGGATTTGGAAGAGCAATGGATTATAGATTTTGGGGTGGAAAAAGTAAAGATAAGGGAAATTCCAAAAAAGATTTCCATATGCTAAAGAAGACTCACTAGGCGGTTGGCCTTGCTATTGTCAAATTAAGGTTGTTTTTCCCTCGAACAAGTCATTATCATTAAGATAGCTAAGAGATTCCTGGAGGAACTGAATACTCTGCCTTCTCAAGTATTTGTCAATGGGCTGTGGGTTATGTGGATATTTAATTTTCTCTACATTTCCTTCTGCCTTTGTTTCCCACATCTAATGTACCTATTTAATCTTTCATGTATTCCACAGATATTTATGGAACCCTTCCTGTATACCAGAAATTACTCCAGAAAATCAGGCTGTATCATGGAAAAACCTTTGCTATTATGATGCCCAATTATAGAGAAAAGACATAAAGAGTAAAAAACAACTACACCCACATACTTAAAAAAATACTAATATTTAGCACGTTAGAAAGTGGTTAAGTGTTATGAGGGGGGTAAAAACCAAGTAAAGAGGATGTGGTATGTGTGGTGTGTGTGTGATTGGTGGGGGCTGGACACAATTTAAGTTGAGTGATCAGGACAGACCTTAAAGGGAACCTCAAATAAATATTTGAAGAAGGTAAGGACATTTGATCAATGGAAATTGCAGGAGAAGTGCTTGCAAAAAGAGGAACAATCCATGCAAAGACAATAAGATGGGATATGCAATATTTGAAAAACAAGAATAGCAAGGAGGCAGATATGTCTGGAGGAGAATGAGTGAAGTTGGGAATTCTGGAGTTGAACTTGGAGAAGTGATGTGGGCTAATGGATAGAACCCGACTTTTATTCTGCTGAAGACAGGAACCGTTGGAAGGTTTGAGGCAAACAAATGACATTATCTGACTTATTTCTAGAAAGAGTCATTCTGGCTACTATATTGAGATCAGAGCGTATGGGAGAAAAATGGAAATAGAGACAACCTGTGAGAAGGCTTACACAAGGTGACAGCAAGCGATAAATTCTGAATATATTGTAAAGGTAGAGCAAACAGAATTTCCACTGAGATCAGATGTAGAGTTTGAGAGAAAAAAGGTGAAATCCAGGATCACCTAAGATTTTTGCCTCAGAAACTACAAGGCTAGAGTTTTGACGACTGAGTTGGTAAAGCCTAGACATGGAACAGATTTTGGGAGGAAGATCAGAGGTTCAGCTTTAGAAACATGAAGCTTGAGATGTCCATTACACATCCAATTGGTGATGCTGAACAGGCCGTTGTACCTATCAGCCTAGAGGTGAGGATCTTGGTCTGGTCTGGAGGCGTATGTAGAAAGCAAAATGGAGTCTCTCATGTCAAGCGGGAGCCTGTGTCAACCAATGACACAAGCAGGTAAGGTACTGCAGCTACGAGATATCACCGGGACCAATGTCAGTTGACACCCTAGAACAGATAACAAGCAGAAGCAGAAGAGGTCTGTGGGGACCCAAAATTGATTAAATCCCTTTAAAAAGGGAAGGATTTTGGCAGCAAACTGTCAGACTCTTCAGAGTCTGACCCCTCTACGTCTGACCATTTAAAAAAGGCAGCTGCCGCCGAAGGCTCTGCCTGATGGATTCCCGAACAGAACCGAGATTCTTCCTGGCTTGAGCATCACAAGCAGTGAATGCCTGATCCAGAGCTGACCCGGACCAGACTGACGCCTTATCTCAACTGCGCACCTGCAGACTGATTTTGTGTTTGGTTCCTTCACTTTCTGCACCCTCCTGGCATCTTTGTCATGTGGCTTGTCTTCCGTCCTGCTCCGTGTACCATCTAAGAAGCCAAGTTTCATCCCATAGTGAACTGTCACTGAGTTTGGAATCTTGAACCTGCTTTATAATTGTGATTTAAGTTTGCTTTATGATTGAATAAAGCTGGCATTGTAGAGAGACACAACTCGGGTGTGTGCCTTCATAGCGTGCTCAGGACCACGTAAATCTGGCAGACTATGGCACTAGATTGGAGACCAGATAGGATCACCAAGAAAGTGAATCGGGATGAAGAAAACAAGAGGACTAAGGGCTGATCTCTGGGACAAAAGAACTATGAAGAGGTTCAGGAAGCATTCTCAGGAAAAGAGGATGAACCAGCCAAGGAGAGTTGATGAGGAATGACTAGTGAGACAGGAGGAAAGCGAAGAAAATAATTTTTTAAAAACTAAATGATGAGAGTGTATCCAGGAGTAGAGAGACCATCACCCTTGGAGTAACAAGTGCCTCTTTAAGTCAAGAATCACGAAGACTAAGGAGAATCCATTTGCTTTAGCATAAGAATGATCTTGAAAAGAACACTGTCATTGAGGGAACAGAAAGGCTGAGGGAGTGAATTTAAGAGAAAAGAAGAATCAGAAGCAGACAGAACAGACAATGGTTTTAAGGACAGACTGAAGGGAAGGTAAGACTTGGTTTCTAAAGACTGATGGAAGAAAGAGCCTAAGATTTTTTTTTTCTTCAAAAGGGGAAAAATAGCATCATGTTTGACTACTGATAGAAATGGTCCAGCAGAGAGGGAAAAATCCCCCACGTTGTTGAGGGCGTAATTGCTTGAGTGATATCTTTTGAGTAGGCAAAAGGGGATAGAATCTGGTGAGCAAATAGGGACTGATTTTTAGTTAGGGATGTGGATAGCTCAACTATAGCAACAAGATTCGTATTTTGGTTGAGTCCACAGGGAGGGTGGATGTGGGTGGAAAATTATCTTCTGATTGCTTCAATTTTCTCAGCGAAGTCAGAAGCAAAGTCACCCACAGAAAACAGAGGTAAGAAAGTAAGAGTGTGTCACTAACATTATACGGTATGGCTCCTGAGTACCTTTCAGGACACACTTAAAATATGTGGTCATGAATTTAAACTTTTTTTTTTTTTTTTAAGATTTTATTTATTTATTTGACAGAGAGAGAGATCACAAATAGGCAGAGAGACAGAGAGAGAGATGAGGAGAAGCAGGCTCCCTGCTGAGCAGAGAGCCCAATGCGGGACTCGATCCCAGGCCCCTGGGATCATGACCTGAGCCGAAGGCAGAGGCTTAACCCACTGAGCCACCCAGGTGCCCCTGTGGTCATGAATTTAAAGTGGGACCAACCGGTATGATCAAAAAGTTTCAGACCGGACACAGTCAGCTGCATGGGTATAGCCCCAGGGAGGGGAGCGGATGGATTTAGCCAAAGTGTCTGTCTTGAAAAACTGTTAATAATTGAGAAAGAGTCAAGGGAATTGAAGAGGAATACAAAAACAAAGTGATTATAATGACTGACCATGAAATTTGAGCTTGGAGAGAACACCACAGAATAAAAGGAATCTGCAAAGTTTATGGAGATGTAAAACTTGAGAGAAAAAGAGAGACTGGGGTTTCTTCCAGTTCTTCTGAGAGCTCATAACTCCTCTCACCTCCTAATATTGGCCCTGGGGTAGGAGGGTTGTACATTTATGATGTCTAAAATGGGTGAGGTCTTGTAATTTGAAATAGCATCTACCTTTTGACATATTCTCCCCATTCTAACAGATCTAAGAATCGGGGCTATGCCAGTCCCTTTTTCTCTCACCTTGACTCCAGGCTACTGAGAGGTTAGGTTAGAGGGCCTAAGGATTGGAAATTCTCTCGCTAGAAATTGGAGGGAATCTATAGAGGTCTATGTGAACAAGAAGAGAGTGTGTGGGGGTGGGTGTGGTTGGGTGTGGGTGGGTGCTGCATTGGTGTGTGGATTCACTGAGAAAGGGAAACCAGAAAATATATTCCCCAAAGACTATTTTCCTGTTCCCTAGGTGAAGAAGTGCATGAAAGGAGAGACTTTCTCCAATAAGACTAAAAGCTAACAGTTTTAAGGCTTCTAGCCAAAAATAGCTGCTGATGATGAATCTCTCCCCCACCCCGACACCAGACTTTGATACTCTGCAGAGCCTCCTGGGATGAACAGGATGCTGATAGCAATGGCGTATGTTCTTAGAAACTTATTTCTTATTCCTTCTTCTCACTCAGAAGGGGAGTGAAAGAATAGCCCTCAAAATATTTCTTGGGGTTCCTGGGTGGCTCAGTAGGTTAAAGCCTCTGCCTTTGGTTCAGGTCATGATCCCAGGGTCTTGGGATCAAGCCCCACATCGGGCTCTCTGCTCAGCAGGGAGTCTGCTTCCTCCTCTCTCTCTGCCTGCCTCTCTGCCTACTTGTGATCTCTTTCTGTCAAATAAATAAATAAAATCTTTTAAAAAACAACAAACAAACAAACAAAAACAACAACATGGTATTTCTTTCCTCTAGCTAGAATTCTGTCACTTTCCAAATCCTTAGTTAATTCTGGGTACTGAATAGTATTTGTAATTCCATACCCTGATGTATAAGAGACTATAATCACAGATATTTGATCTCTTTATGTATCCTTTACTAATACATAGATGACATTTATCCCTTGTCAATTTTTTTTCTTTTTTTAAAGATTTATTTATTTATTTGACAGAGAAAGACACAGTGAGAGAGGGAACACAAGCTCGGGGAGTGGGAGAGGGAGAAGCAGGCTTTCCGCCCAGCAGGGAGACCGATGCGGGGCTCGATCCCAGGACCCTGAGATCATGACCTGAGCCAAAGGCAGAGGCTTAGTGACTGAGCCACCCAGGCACCCCTCATTGTCGATTTTCTTGACAAGGACACCAAAGAATTCCCTTCACTTCCCCCATTCAACATCCAAATGAACTGCACTTCCAACCTCTTTTATAATCCCTTTGGATCCTCAGCTGTCACTAGAACATCCTTTCTATTCTTCTGTAACTTGAATTTGCCATACAACAACCCTAGAAATTGTCTAAACTCTTTTAGCTTAAATAACGCCCCTTCCTAGAAGCTCATGATACAATATGAGACAACACAAATGCTTTCAGAATTTTGACCTCTTAAAAGACTGCAGCTTTTGGTGGGTACTTAAAATTCGCAGAATCCGTAGAGTAGAGAAAGTGCTCTCCTCGAATCTCTAAGATACAGATATAAACTCACTTCTCCGTGTTTGAAAGAGAGTGATAGTAGGATATAAGGCGCACTGTACAAATCTTAAGATGTTGTATAAAAGTTAAATTATCTTTTCTTTTCTGAGTCAGAAACTATGACATACAGGGACTACTCCCACTTTCCTCCCACAATTTCCACCAAGCTGCCAAAACTGAAATGGTTCTCGTCCTCTCTATCCTTACCTTTAGCAAGTTTGCTAACTTTCCTGAGTCTCATTTTTCTCAAGAGCAAAACTGATTATATATAAACATAATGCGCGCGCGCGCGTGTGTGTGTGTGTGTGTGTGTGTTAGAGACAGAGTTAAAAATGCCCCATTTTGGGGCACCTGGGTGGCTCAGTGGGTTAAGACGCTGCCTTTGGCTCAGGTCATGATCTCAGGGTCCTGGGATCAAGCCCCGCATCGGGCTCTCTGATCAGCAGGGAGCCTGCTTCCTCCTCTCTCTGCCTGCCTCTCTGCCTGCTTGTGATCTCTCTCTGTCCAATTAAAAAAAAAAAAAAATCTTAAAAAAAAAAAATGCCCCATTTCTTCCAGTGTCTGTCACCCAGGTCATCAGGGGACCTGGATTTCTGTCTAGGCTGTATTTCAAGGCAACTTGCTAGGCACATACGTGTGTATGTTAGTATGGGTCCATGTATGTCTAAAACTCATGAAACAGAATAAGATTTCAAGTCTGGGATGAAAGAAGGTCCAGAACATGAATCCATTCTCAGCACAAATATGTATCAAAGACTAATAATAATTGGATTGAAAGAAAGGGGCTGGCCCTGCAGAACAGGCCTGATGAAGTCAACACCATCAGTGAGCAGAGCATGAAAGAACTCCCAAACACAACTGCACACAGGGGTATAAATATGCCCAAAGGCGGGAAGGATGCTCAGTTTGCTCAGCCAGGAAGGAGAAAGCCACACCAATCTGAATCCAGTTACACGGGACTGTCGATATAACCAGATGTGTCCCAGACCCTTTGCACATTCTAAAGGATACTTGTCACAAGTGCAGAAACCCCAGGTCCCTTCGATGACTGGTGAGGAATAACAAGACTGCCTTCCTAGCCCTAGGAGAGAAACAAAATGATCTTTTTCCATCATTTGGAATAATGTGAAAACTGACTTAAAAGGTTTTTTTTTTTTTTTAAACATTACCACTGGTGTAATATAAATACATATGGTGTTTCATGGCACAGTTCAGAATGTGGAATGGTGTTGCAGAGAATGCTCGTTTTCTGAAATGCATTCTGCACAGAGCTGTCATTCATGTGTGGCAAAGGCTAATGGCTGGTGGCTTCCTGAGCAGGACTCATGCTGGGGCTCTTCGTGCCACTGAGGTCCTAGTGCCTCCTGTTTTCCATTGGTTAAGCAAAATCTAAAAGCTACAGGGCCAGAAGCAACTAAAGGGATCCATTTAATGCCTTTTCCTCCTCTATCCCAGAATTGTAATATGCAAGTGTCCCAAGGTCAAAAGCAATCTTTGATACACATTTATTCAGCCCAGGCAGGGTTTATGGAAGTCAGAGACTGGAAATATTCTCACTGGTTCTCCTGGTGTGCCCAATGAATATCGCTAAGTCTTCTGCATGCCAGGAAATGAAAAATGATGTGACACAGAACTAATTAGTAGCAGGGAATCGGGAATGTACATCCATCCAGAAAGGATGAATCTCAGTATCTAAGAGCAGGTAGTAAGACCATGTAGAAAGAAAATGCTTTTAAAACTGGATTTATATTCTAGGTTCTACCAGCTAAGAGAAGTTTGGTTTATCTAACCCTTCTGAATTTGTTTTCTCATCTGTAAAATGGATACAGCAACTCCTCCTTTCAAGAAACTTACTGTAGGGTTAAAAACCAATTGTTTGGAACTAATTACTTAGTGTGTGGTCAATACTTGGCAAATACTATTTTCATCCCTTTGCTCACTGTGACCAGGGCTATCTGTGAATGTAATTTTCTCACTTAGAAGCCTGACAGACCCTTCAAATGAAGCAAAAGCTCTAAACTCAGGGTTTCCCATATTAAGAAAAAGACTTTTAATAGCATCTCAGTCTTTTATAAGACTGTCAACTACTACGTCCTTCTATTTAAATTTGACTCGGTTCTAGGTCTTAATGAAATCAGCTCCTCCCGGATCAGACATTATTTACCTACATCCTCACCCTCCAGAAAATTATTCCTTCCCCAGGGGCCCATGTGTTTGCCGAGGCAGGTTGGGTCTCTGATACCATCTTGCGCTGTATGAATGGGATTTACATGTCTTCATCAGGCATCCCCAGTTTCTAAATGGTCTTTTCCGATTGCTCTTCGAACTCTTGCTCTGCTTACCCTTAATTATATGCCTGTTAACAATTACTTTTACCTACTTCTACCTCCTGCATTCTAGGGAGTGTTCTAAGTGTTCTGCTTGAAAGATATAATTTAATTCTCACAAAGATTCAAGGAAATAGATACTCTTAGGGGTCATCCCAATATCAGAGATGAGGAAACTGAGGTTCCTAGAGGTTAAGTCAATTGTCCCTGGCCACACAGCTATCATAGTAGAGGCAGCATTCGAACTCTGGCCACTTCCAGAAGCCAAGCCATCTCTTCCCCTCTCTGTGGGACCGCAGCGGAGACCCCACAGGTAGAGCGACAGCACAGGAACATGAATGCACAGCAGAGAACGTGTCTTGCAGAACTTGGTGCACTGGCAGAGGTGTTTAAATTAAACTGTCATGTTCCCTCCCACGCAGAGAGTGAGGATGCGAGTCATCCTTTGGGAGCAACAGCGGGAGGCTGCCGGTAAACTGCCTCCTGCAGCACTGATTGGAATGGCAGTTCCCAGCCCAAATCTGCATCTCAGCGCCAATCAAGGTAGATACCGTCTGTGCTGGGAGACAAATGATGTCAAACATCTGCTGAAAAACATGTGTACAGATTGTAACAAGCCAAGCTGACAAACAAGCACGGGGCACAGATACCCTAATCGCCTTGGTGGTGGGGGCCTTCTGGGTCTCCACTGGTTCTGTCTGATAGTAAAGAAGTTCTTCTGTGAGACATCATCTAGGCAAGGTGAGTGGGATGCACAGAGAGGGAAGGCCAAAAGTGCAGACCCAAAAGTAAACTTTATTGAGTTCCAGGGATTATGTACTGTGTCAAGTGGTTTATATGTGTTATTTTTTAAAATGTCTAATACACGTGTGTGTATAATATATATATATAATATATAATATATATTATATATATAAATTATATATAATAGATGAATAAACAATCTTTTTAAAATTTCCTAGAATATACAAAAATTTCAAGGTATGGCATTTTCCTATATACCACATTGTAATTAACCCATTACTCTAAAGGAATCCAGTAAAGAACTGTGACTGATCCCTGGGGTCCCAAGAACACAAGCCACAGACTGCTGAGCAGCTGTGATGGTAGATGTGTGCATATATATATATAATATGTCATATATATTTTATATTATATATATAAACTATCATATAATATATATAATCAGTTTTACTCTTGAGAAAAATTATGTCCAGAGAAGAAGGCCCAGAGAAAAATTAGGCCCAAAGAACTTTAACCAAAGTAAGGTAGGCAGTAGCAGACAAAGATTCAGACTCAAGTTCTCCTTGACTATAACTTGTTTTCTTCCTGCTTCACTCTGATCTCAAACAACAGCCTTCATAAAAGCTTATTGGACAAAGTGCACGTAATATGTGCCATCACTATTCTAGAAGCTGGACTTCAACTGAGTATAAAACAGACATGTTCATTATCCTCATAGAGAGGGTGGGAAACAAAACAAAATGGCTTATAATTAAGTGGTGATCAGTGTTATGAAGAAAAATAAAGGAAACTTTGGTGCATAGAGTACGGCAGGGCATTGTATTTTCAGTAAGACTATCATGGAAGACCCCTGATAGGGTAGCACTGAGCACAGAAGTTGAAGAATGCACTTCTAGAAGTATACACAAGCCATGCCAATTTGAGCATGATGAAAAAGCATTTTATGGACAAGAAGCAGCAAATGCAAAGATCCAAAGAGCAAGTATATGTCAAATGTCTGAGTTTGATCTGTTTTAGGAAGAACAAATGGGCTACTGAATCTGATTCACAGTAAGGGAAGGAAAAGCAGTAAAATTTAAGACAAAGAGATATCTGGGGTCAAATAAAGTGGGACCTTCTAAACCAAGAGTTGAAAATTATTTTTAGTATGACAGGCTACTGGTTTTAAACAGAGAAGTGATTCAGTATGACTTTGTTTACTGCTATGATACAGAGAGTAAAACACAAAAGGTTCAAGGGTGAAATCAGAAACATCAATTGGGAGACACATGAAATAATCTAGGTAAGAGATTATGTTAGAAGGCACCAGGGTTGTAGCAGTGGAGGTGATGAGAAATGCTTATAACTAGGATGTATTTAAAGATAGAGTGTGCAGAATTTATGGAAAAATTGTATGTGTGGTGTGAAAGAAAGAAAGGAATCAAGCCTACTTCAAGATTTTTGTTTAGGCAGCCAGAAAAATGAATTCTCCATTACTGACAAGTAAAAACAAAACAAAAACTGGAGTAATAGTTACGTGGGGGAGAATCAAGAGTCTAGTTATGCTTGAGATGCCTACTGGCCTTCTAAATCTCATTGGACATGACATTGAGAGTTCAGGCCAGAGACACAAAATATATGAATGCAGACAAATTGAGCTAGACACTCTCTCCATCTTTCTCTAACCTTCCTTTTCTTCTCAATCCCTCTTATCTCAGGAATATTGACTTTCACTTACCTAAGTATATTGGGTTCCTTCGGGGAGTGGTGAAGGAAGTGCCACCATAGCATTTTAGGAAATCAAACAAAGTGAAGAGCCTCTCTCAATCAGACAAACAGAAAGGCAAATATGAAATCTGCAACTTCGTTGGAGTGATTACAATGAACTTATGCTGGCTGGAAAAGATATAGGAAGATCTATGAAGAAAGAAGAACGTGTTTCTATCAGAAATGAGAAATATTGCTAGAGAAGAGGATAAAAATTTACTGTGAATCCTGCCTCAAAATTCAGTCAACCTAAGAGATGCTCAGTTTGACATGGTCTACTGGGCAATGATGCTATCATACTTTTAGAAAGAAACCAAAGCGTTCCATCGGTGACTTTAAATAGCAGAAAAAGAATGGTCATTAAATTTACACCTTTCCAAAGGGAAGAAAGGTGGCCCTGCTCAGGCCCTGAATAAGTGACAGAGATACAAGAAAATCTTGGATAGAATCTGGTTCTGTGTTAAGATGGACTGGAGGCATCAGACTTAGAGACAAGACCCTTTGAGGGGATGAGGAGGGGAAGACAGAGACAGAGGGAGAGAAAGAGAGGCTGAGACAAAGGAAAAGAGTGTCAGAGAAGGATAATTTGTGTTGTGGGTAATGAAACAAGGGTAGAAGGAAGGCAGGAAGCAGTGAGAGGGGAGGTGGGAGGACGGAGAGAAGAGAGGAGTGGAGGGAAGGAAGGAAGGAAAGAGACAGAAAACATGCTAAGACGAAGAGCTGTTAAGAAATTTTTATTAAACCTAGAAAAGAGAAGAAATAAGAACATACTTCGGAGATGGACTACCATACTACACCTCATTGTGCTTTAAAATGTATCTTCTGTAAATGAGAATAATGACAGAACCTACTCCAAAATATTCTGAAGACTAGTTATCTTATTTAGTAACATAAATGAATGGACTAAGGCTGAGAAAATTAATTCTGGTATGCGGCTGGCTCCTGGTATGAAAAAAAGGGTAGAGTGCTAATTCGTATTTGTTCCAGGATAAGTATGGCACCAAAAGTGGTCAGTCCAATAGTTAAACATGTAAGACAGCAGAAATGGGTATTTTCAACTGATTTGTCTATTCAGACCAAGAACCACGTCAGTAGCTAAGAAGCATGTGGGAAGGCATACATGGGGAGTAAGATTCAATTTGCTGAAGAGAGATTAAGGATACAAGATCAGAAAGATATGAAGATTTCCTTGAGGTAAGCTAGTTCAGGTTGGACTCGAGTCCCAGCTGAAGAACCACGGCAGAAACCCCACCACATGTCTTGGCCCAATACAGAACTGTCAGGGCAGACTCACTTGCCATATACTGGGTTTCAGGAAATTACACTTTTTAGACTGTATCTTCATGTGGTACTGAGGCTCTTCATGTTCTCCTAGCCCTGACTAAATGGTCTGCCAGATTTGGGTAGTAGAATATAGATGTTGAAAGTTATCTGTAACTGTGGCTGAACTGGTAGGAAGACCCAAGGCAGACCCAACTCAGTGCTAAGGACGTATTTTTTTTTTTTTTAATTAACATATAATGTATTATTAGCCCCAGGGGTACAGGTCTGTGAATCGTCAGGTCTACACACTTCACAGCACTCACCATAGCACATACCCTCCCCAATGTCCATCACCCCACCCCCTCTCCCAATCCCCCTCCCCCTAGCAACCCTCATTTTGTTTTCTGAGATTAAGAGTCACTTATGGTTTGTCTCCCTCCCAATCCCATCTTGTTTCATTATGTTTTTAACAATAAGAATGAACAGAGCAAGTTTCAGGGAGGTGGTAAGCACTGTGTTCCTGGAAATCTCACACAGAAGTTTGAAAGGCCATGTTCTGACTTTGTCAAATGAATATTTGTTAAGTAGAGCACAGAGTGTAGAATGGTGAGCCATGATTGAAAAAAGAACTACAAGAGAAACTGAAATAAATAAGCACACCTCGAGAGACCACATAAGGAGGTCAAGGTAGAAAGCAGACAGAACAACAGACCTGGGGCACGTAACTTTATTAGGGTCTATGGGTGGAGTGCTTTGGGGATCCCAGGTTAAGTCCAGATTGATCAATTCAAATCAAAACATGGTATTTTGGTAAGCTCCATGGGGTCTTACAGGGTGCATAAGGAGAAAGCCCTAGGATAGAGGGGAGACTGTTGATCACAAGGGCTATTGGGGAACTTATATTAGGAATGTACATTTGTTTGTGACTGCAGGCTGTTACCTATGGCAAGTATTTGCACTGAGAAGCTGGGGTTAATACAAGGCCCTCACAGGTCACTTGGCCAACAAAATGGATGCCAAGGCAGTGATACCATGGAGCAGCTTAAACTCTCAAGCTGCCTCCTCCTTAGGAGGCCACTGAAAACATTCATATAGGAAGGGGTTCTAGCAGACTTCTAGTAGTATCTTCTTACTCTGTATAGTGAGCTGAATGGTTGCCTTCAACTATACCAGATCTTATTTTATAAAATCTGTGACTATTATCTGGTAAATTCTGCAGATAAAATTAAGTTAAGAATCTTGAGATGAGAAGATTATCCTATATTATCTGAGTAGGCCCTAAATACTATCACAGGTATCCTTATAAGAAGAAGACACAACATAGAAGATACACAGAGAAGAGAAGATACATGTGAAGACCAAGCACACAGAGCAGCCGTAAGTCAGAGAATGTCAACAGCCACCAGCTACCAGAAGCTGGAAGAACCCAGAAACAGATTCTCTCTCCCCAGAAGGAGCAGAACCCTGCTTGCACCTTGATTTTGGGTTTCTGGCCTCATATGAAAGAATACATTTTTGTTGGTTTAACTCACCCAGCTTATGATAATTTGATATAGCAGCCACAGGAAACTAACGCACTCTGACTCCTGAATTTTTACAGACAGATGATCTAAAGATTAAGCAACAGCAATCAAATCCCATTTACTCTTCCCTATTTTCTGTATTTCCTCAGAAATACTATCTTAATTAAAAATGTCCTCCAGTCCAACTGCCAGTAGATGTTCAAAGGAAATAAATTTAACAGAATGAAAAACTCAAAGAGTTGGTAATTATATAATCAGGGAGATTACATGAGGTAGTCAAACCACATTGCTTTCTCAATTTCCTCACAAAATATATAGGTGCCCATGGGGATGAAGTTCTCTTTAAGCAAATACTAATCAGACTCCTGAGTTGAGAGCTGACTAGAAAAATGTAGCAGTGGATCAATCAAATGATACAATGTTCTAGGCAGTAGGAACACAAATATCTGAAAAACAATAGGAGTCTTTAATTGTGCTTTTTTGTTGGTTTTGTTTTGTTTTAACCAAAAAAAAAAAAAAAAAGGTCAAATTGGATAATTAAACGATAACTAGCTAAAAAGACATAATGGGAGAACAAAGGAAGGGGAACCAGAAGGTCAGATGAAATATGGTGGCTTAGACTCCGGAGGTGGTGTGAGAGATTTACTCTTTAATTCGCCTAGCATCTATTTTTTAGGCTCATCAGTGGGAAGATATAGACAAAGTTAAGAAACAGATCTTTCAGTAAGTCTACTCATACATTGTCTAGAATTGGAGACAATAAATGGATTCAAGCAGTAATGGAAATTAGCTGTTACCAGTGGTGCCAATTTCCTGACCGCCTTGGAATTTTTTATTCTGTGCTTTATACTTCGCTAGACCACCCTCTTGCTCTCCCACATATTGTGTATGTGTTTCCAAATACACTTGAATCTTCTATTACAATGGTTTTCATTTGTTGAAAACATATAACATCTGGACATGTAATGCATGCCTTTTCATATTTGGACCAGATTTGAACAAATATTCACTAAGCTTCTAAAAATGCATAAAGGAGCAAGTAAAAAGCTATTGGGTTTTTAATATCTAGTATTCAAAGTTAACAGATAAGTAGTTTGAAAGAGGAACCACTGTTGAAAAATGGAAAATAATGATACAGGAATAAGGAGGTCTGGACTGTTTTGTGTACAAGCTTGAAAATGTCATGAACCTCTCTGATTACCCATTTCCTCATCTCTTTAAGGAAAATAATGCACTAACACCTCTAAAATTACCTCTACCTCTAAAATTTCATGAAAATATTACTCATTTTCCACAAACTCAAATCCTATTCTTTCCCTTTTCCTTACAGACAGTCTACACCTCATCTGTTCATGCTGTTCTTCTATTTTTATTAGAGGGGCCTATTGCTTTTTGAATGGCTTCTTCGAAATGAATAAATAAAGTCAATTCTAATCACAGGGTTAGCATCTTTAAAATGTTCTTCTTTACAGTAAATTGAGTGTATGGTTTTTCATGCACTAGACACATCTTCCTCCTCATATTAAGAAATCCTTTCATGTTTTGTGGTCTCTCAAGCATTTAAAAACCATTCATTCAGAGTGGGACTGTTCTGGCTTGTTTCATATTTCCAAGAATATACAGTTATTCTAGAATGCTTTGATTTCTTTTGCAGGGATTTCCAGATATACTCAGCAACACTCAATCATGTCTTTTCCTGACAGAATACTTAGAGTAAAGATGTAAAGACCAATGTCTCTCATACAGATTCATTTCTCTTAGATTACTTCTCACAAAAGAATAATAGCATAATTCTCATGGGACAATAGTTTACCTTTGAGGACAGTTTTGCTGCTTCTACTCATGCACTGAAGATGGCCAATCAACTGATATGTATATTAAAGAAGAGTGGTGAAATTCTGAACACAGAGTAAAAAAAATAGCCTTATTCTTTTACATATCTTATTTGTGAATGTTGATGGTCTTTCACATTTTAAAGGTTTGGCTTATTTAATTTTCCAATGGAGAGAAATTTTTTAAAATGGTAATACTGAGAATTTTTGAGTCCTTAACACATGGTGGGTTGTAAAATATACAATCTATTTATTTATTTATTTATTTTTAAATTTTTTTTTAAGATTATTTGTTTATTTATTTGACAGAGATCACAAGTAGGCAGAGAGGCAGGCAGAGAGAAAGAGAGGGGGAAGCAGGTCCCCGCCAAGCAGAGAGCCCGATGTGGGGCTCGATCCAGGACCCTGGGATCATGACCCGAGCCGAAGGCAGAGGCTTTAACCCACCGAGCCACCCAGGCGCCCCTAAAATATACAATTTAATTTGTCTTTATAATACTATATAAGTATTCTCGTCTCAAAGATAAAAAAACAAAGTTTTGAAAAGAACATCACAGGGACTTTCAAACTTTACCTGGCCGTTGGACAGTAAAATTTGTGTCTTAACATCTCTTTATTACAAATAATGATTTCTATTATCACGAATAGAAGCATCATGTTAATGTACAATAAATTGTCTTGAAACTATTATGCTTTATTCAGATACGAAAGACGGAGATGACAAAGATGATGTTCTTGATCAGCCTCAAAATTAACTATGGGGGTAAATGTTAAGCTTTATAGAATTTGGCAATCTCTTCAATTCACAGCAATATCTGCTGCCCCCATGTGGTGTGCTACATGACTATCCTCTCTGGTGTTCGTCTCCCCATCTACCAGTTAAAATATTCCTATCCTATTATGTGTGTTCTAGGATTCTTTCTGCTTGCTCTGGAAGGAAATAGATTATCTTCCATCCTAGAAAAGGAAGAGGAATCGTGATTATGGTTAGATGGAGTTTAATGAATGATAATGTGATAATGGTGCATCTGGGCATGTTAGTTGACCCAAGCAAAAAGGAGAACTCATTTATAAAGAAGATATAAAGGGGCACTTTTCAGTATAGAGGAAAAGCCATGGAATGAATGCCACTGGGAAACTCTAGAAAACCTTACTAACAAGGATTGTTCTTCTCTTCCTGGCAACAATACAGAATGAACAAACTCTGACCATTAATCATATATATTTTTTTAAGATTTTATTTATTTATTTGACAGAGATCACAAGTAGGCAGAGAAGCAGGCAGAGAGAGAGGAGGAAGCAAGCTCCCTCTGAGCAGAGAGCCTGATACGGGGCTTGATCCCAGGACTCTGGAATCATGACCTGAGCCAAAGGCAGAGGCTTTAACACACTGAGCCACCCAGGCACACCCATTAATCATATTCTTGCCTTGTTCAGGTTAAGTATCGAGTTCTGGAAGAGAGGATCCAACTGATGAAACAAAGGTTATGGTCTAACCTCTTAACAGTACTAATTGGACGAAGGATTTGGCAGAAAGCATCTCCAGGATACTGTTGACTTCCGTAATGGTAATCTTTGGGCATCTTTATTTACTCTAAATTTAATAAAGATAAAATTTCTTGGGGCACCTGGCTGGCTCAGTTGATTGGGTGTCTACCTTCAGCTGGTTCATGAGCCTAGACTCCTGGAATCTAGTACTGTGTTGGGCTCCCCTCTCAGGGGGGAGGGGCTGCTTCCCCTCCCCTCCCACCTCTCACCTCACTCATGCTCTCCCTTTCTATCTCACTCTTGCTCTCTCTAATAAATAAATGAAATCTTTAAAAAAAAAGAAAGATAAAGTTTCTCCAAAGTATAGTAAGCTGATTTTATCATGGAAAAATGAATATTGGGCAACCAAAACCCACAAATGCCCGTTAAATGTATTATCTTACCAGTCACTGGATTTTCTTTTTAAAATAATAGCTGTAGAAGAAACACAATGTTTTCACGTAGTGATACAGGTCTTTAACAGTGTAATAAAAGGAACTAGGGAAGTCACTGACTCATTTATTAGTAACTTCATTTGAAGAAGTTTTTAACCTGTGATCTCTAAAGCCCATGAACAGGGCCAAGAGGTTGTTGAACCAGCAACAGTTGCATCTAAATATCTGAGGACGTGTTTGCATGTGAATTTTTTTTTCTGGTTGAAATTCACATGACTTATTAAATTCCCAAGGGAAACTCTGCTTTAATTCATCCCCAAATATGTAAAATATCTAATTTATTGTGAATCATGTATACCATAAAATATTCAATTAGTGATAATTTCTGCCCTCAAGAAGTTCATGTCGTCATAGTCTCTTCAAAGAAATGGTACATATAGAAAAATTACCACACAATATGATAAAATAGATTTTTTAATAAATGTTGTAGAAGGAAAGCTTCTACTTGTGTATGGAATATAATGGCTGGTATCAAACCAATACATACACCTATAACAAAAAGAAAGTTGAACAAAATGCATAAATCATTTGTTTGAATACAATGAAAAGGCAGCCATCTGAAAAAGAATGACAGATTTATTAGAGAAAAAACTCCAGAAAAAGAAACTACTCCTTTGAAACTGGGAACATTTAATGACTCTGGCTATGAGCAGGGGGCCAAGAATCTGAGTTAGAAGCCAGAACAGCAACAGAGAAACAATAGAGCTTTCACATATATTAAAGGGATGAGAAACACAGAACTAATTATCCTCTTAGTAGATTTGCTGAATTCCAATTATGCTTGGTAGGGGGAAGGACACAACCTAAGCAGAAATCAAATAAAAACCAGAGAAGAGAAAGGTTAGGGTTTGTGATCTGTCAGAGGACAGGGTCCCATCAAATTGAATAGGTTAGTCAAAAATCCTAGAAAGACAGGGTAAAACCAAAGTTGACTTATTCTTAATAGGACTTCAGTTTAGTCTTGACTAGCACCACTCAAGATTTGATTAACATAATCAGTCACCATCCTGTGTGCCTAGTGTAGGAATGGGTGAACTCACTCTTGAGAGAGAGAATATTATCTGCAACCTCTACAATTTTAAACCAACAAACAGAAACTCAGGACTGAAACAAGGAGAAAAAAGAAGCTATAAAAGTAGACCCATAGGTGACTGAGATATTGGAGTTCATTGAAAACACCTTTAAAATCATACACTTAAAAAAATCAAGTAAGTGATGGAAGAAATAGATAAAGAAATGATTCCAAAACTTATGACACATGTCAATGTACAAATTCTACAAGTTTTGAAAATCCCAAAGTGAATAAATACAAAAGCAACAAACAAAAACCAAAAATAAAACAAAAACTTAACCACTGGCTCCTCATAACAGAACTGCTAAAAATTCAAGACAGTGAGTAAGTCTTAAAAGCTGCTAGAAAAAACAAATCAAAACAAAACAAAAATGATAAATTACCATCAAAGGAATAAGAATGAAACTGATGGTTGACTTCTCAGCAAGGATCGTAAAGACTTAAAAAAATAAAAACAAGTCACAAATTCATCTAAAGAGAGTGTCATGTTTTGTTAATATCTGTAGATGTGGTTTATCACATAGAGTGTACTGAATTCAGATGTATACAAAACCTACAAAGATTTTGAAAAGTTATATTGGAGAAACCATCCCTAGTTTGGATTGAAAGATTAAAAGCGTTTTAAATTCAAACAACAACTCTGGCTTAAAAATTTCTGTAGCCAGAGGCACCAGGGCAGCTCAGTCAGTTAAGCACCTGACTTTTGATCTTAGCTCAGGTCTTGATATAGAAGTCATGAGTTCAAGTTGAGCACTGGGCTCCCTGCCAGGCATGGAGACTACTTAAAAAAAAAAAAAAATAATAATAATAATAAAGTAATTTCTGTAGCCAGGAAACAGCCTAAGAAACTGTCTCAGTCTCAGGGCGCCTGGGTGGCTCAGTGTGTTAAAGCCTCTGTCTTTGGCTCAGGTCATGATCTAAGTGTCCTGGGATTGAACCCTGCAAAAGGCTCCCTGCTCAGGAGAGAGCCTGCCTCCCCCACTCTCTCTACCTGCCTTTCTGTGTACTTGTGATCTCTGTCTGTCAAAAAAATAAATAAATAATCTTAAAAAAAAAAAACTCAGTTTCTAAAAATGATGTATTTTATAATGTCTCTTAAGAGATGGCCAACAGAAATGGTGGGGAAGAAAGGATGTCCCAGAGGTGAATCTAAAGAGTCATGGAGACCAACAGTCTTGGGAACCATCCCCATGTACAGATCCAGAGCCTAATAAAGAAATACCGAAGCCCCAAGAATAGTCAGATGCAGCAACTTTTGTCCATTTTGTCCACTGAGATTCTCGAATTTCTAACATACGTGTATTGTTATGTTTTCTCTATTCACCACCCTTCTAAGTGATTTATTCTATCTCTGTGTTAACACGTACAGGGCTGAATTATATTTTTTCCCCAAAGATTTCAAACAGAAGGAGGAAAATACTGACCTGATATAAAGCATAAAAATCTGGTTTTGATCCTAATAACAGGATCAGATAAGACTTCTGGAGTATCATAGGGACTGAATACATTTTATATGGGGGAGGAATATAAATAAATACCATCAAGAGAGTAAACTGGGATAGACTACATTGATATTTGTTTCAATGTTTCACTCTTCTCAATATCCACATAGCTGTTATGTGATTTTGTAGCTCCTTCCCCTAAAAAATGGGGCATATATTGATGTTGAGTTTGGCCATTTGACTTCATGTGGTCAATACAATAAGGATACAAGCAACAGTATGCTAGTTCTCAACCACGGCTGAAAAACAATGTATTTTTGTACTCATTCCTCTTTCCTTCATCCACTGTCACAAGAAGAAGATGTTCCAGGTAGTCCACTGATCTAATAAGGATAAGAAATACATATAACAGACCTGGATCCAACCAACATTCAATGACTGGAAACTCAAAACTGATGCTTTGATTATAAACTGTTCAACCACCGTTGCATGGCAATATTCAATGAAATTCACCATACATACACCTAGCCTTTCTATTTCTTGGTCTAGACTTCAAAGTAATGCATATGCATGCATGCATCGATGCATATATACTCAAATGCATGCAAGACCACGATGAATCTCACAAGAATAACGTTGAGCAAAAGAAACCAGACCCAAGACTATGGGTAACATATGGTTCCAAAAAGCTCAAAAGACACAGAGCTCATCTAAGGTCATAGAAACTGGGATAGCAATTACCCTTGAGGGAAGTGCTGGTAGGAGAGAAAGGACTGTCGGTTTGCTGCTAATGCACTGTTTCTTGATCTGGGAGCTGATTTCTGGGTGTGTTCATTTTGTGAAAATTCACCATGTTTCAGACTCATGATTTATGTTTTTTCTGTATGTGTGCTATTCATAAACAAAATGCACATTAAAACTGCTGTGAGAAGATTAATGAAGGCGCACATTCTATTTTTCTTTTAACATGCTACCTCTCCTTTTGTTGCGAAAAATGTATGATTACCTTATAATTTAAAAACAGAATTAATTAAAAAGACCATGTTATTTATTCTTGGGTGAAGTGAAGAAATTGATTCAAATACACAGAGATTACATTCATATTAAATTTTGCAAATGAGTGTGTATATATCTAGTATTAAGGTGGCGAAAGAAAGCAGTAAAAGAAAACTTTTCAAAAAGAGGAAGAGTGGGATTCCTGGTGGCTCAGTTGGTTAAGTGGCTGCCTTTGGCTCAGATCATGGTCCCAGAGTGCTGGGATCAAGTCCCACATTGGGCTCCTTGCTCGGCGGGGAGCCTGCGAGCCTGCTTCTCTCTCTCCCTCTGCCTACCACTCTGCCTGCTTGTGCTCTCTCTCTCTCTCTCTGTAAAATAAATAAACAAATAATCTTAAAAAAAAAAAGAGGAAGAATGCTAGGAAAGACAGAAAAGTTATAAAATATAAATTATATTAAATATAATCAAGTCATTTTATTGTGGCTAGAAGTTTAGTGTATGTCCAGCCAAATATATCAGGCACTTAATAAAAATTTCATGAACTGATTAATAAAGTGTATTTGGGAGACAAATATCAATTGTTTGGGTAGTTTGGACTTCCTATCTTCTCAATCAGACAATGGGGTTTTCTCTGCAGCTTTTAAGCTGACTGAAACTTTGCTTTAGAAGGACCAGAGTAGAGATCAGAATCATTAATAAAGGAGTTCCTAATTAACTAAATATTAAATTGACTAAATATATACCCAGCAGCTCCATTTAACTGAATTGTGATCTTTGTTCACGTATATGTATGATTATTTATAAACACCAATATTTTATTTTTATTTTTCACAAGCGTTGTCATGCCAAATCCCAAAAAAGTACCAGCCAACAAAATTAATAACACATAGGGGAGGCAATTAGAGGGATTGTTATAAATTTTCAAGGCCAGAAATAATCAAAACCCAATTTGGTCCACAGAAGGTAATTTCTCAGGAACATTCCTAAAACCACACTATGCAAGAGCTGGCCATATCCACTTCCTTATAGGAACAAACTTGAGTAATAGTTCATTAGAAACTATTGGCCCTTGGATTTCCTTTTTCTCCCCCCCAAGTAGAAAACAGACTGCATTTTATCCTCTCAAAAAAGTAGTCTAAAGTTGCTGCAACATCTTGCTTATACCCTTTCTATAGTGTTATAAAAATTTCTAGGAAGATTAATTTTGCCTTTTTACTCCCTCTAGGTTGGGTACATAGAATTCCATTCTACGAATTTCTCTCTGGTCAGTTAGAATAGATACGTAGTTCATAAAATAAAATCAGAGAAGCATAGAATTGAAACCTTAAAGTACTTAGAGGCTATTTAATGCAACACCCTTACTTAACAGGTGAGGAAAGTTAAGAATGAAATTTTTTATTTTTCTGAAATGATTCTTCTAGTGACCAACATCATAGAAAGGGGAATGTAGGTCTCTGGAATGATTTTGGTGTCAGAAACATTTTTTTGAAAATAATTTAACTTGGCACTGAATGTTCTCAGATTCTTATACTAAAAAGTCTAAGCTTTGATTTTTTTTTTTTTTTGCCAGCCAGTGTGTGTCTGTGTATGTGTGTATATAAAAGATTGCCTCCCCTATGTGTTATTAATTTTATTGGTTGGTACTTATTTGGGATTTGGCATGACAATGCTTGTAAAAAATAAAAACAAAATATTGGTTTTTATAAATAATCATACATATATGCAAACAAAGATCCCATTCAGTTAAATGGAGCAGCTGAGGTATATATTTAGTCAATTTAATATTTAGTTAATTAGGAACTCCCTTATTAAAACTCACACCTGGTAGAATAAATATAGTTGCTGGGGGTGTGCCAAGGGTTTGCAGGCCACTGAAAATTGATAGGAGTATTAAAGATCAAGTGTGTTTCCTGAAATTAAAATACTTTTCAAGTGTCCAGAAGCAAATCAAAGTAATTGTTAGAATAGTGGCAGATGTTGACATTTTTCAAGACATTTAATGTATAATAAATATTCACTGAATGCCCAAAAGTTTGAGACCAGGAAAGTGCATTCTATAGGAAAGTGCTGAGAGCCTATCGGGTGTGTGATAGGCTTACTTCCTGGCTTTATTGTGATCTCCATGGATCCAAAGAGACTCCATGCTGGAGGATAATGGAGGAAAAGATGAACAGCATGGGTATGGACTGAATGCTTGTGTCACCTAAAATGCACCTGCTAAAGCCCTGATCCTCAATCTGGCTATATTTGGAGACATAGCATCTAAGGAAGTAGTTAAGGTTAAATGAAGTCATAAGGTTGGGAGCCCAGGTCTGATGGGATGTGTGCCTGTATAAGAAGAAACACCTTTTTGCTCTTTTTGCTCACACAGACTGAGGGAAGGCCATTTGAGGACATAGCAGGAAGGCATCCATCTACCAGCCAGGAGGAGGGTCCTTGCCAGAAGATGATTCTGCTCTGGGGCCAGACCTAGGGCTTCTAGCCTCCGTCACTGAGGAAATTAATTTCTGTTATCTAAGCCACCTGATTTGTGATATTTTGTTGTGACAGCTGAAGCAGACTAATACAGATATGAAAAAGTGCTTCTCAACCACCAGTTTATTCTAGTAGGTAGATGAATTTTAGGGAAACTTCATTTAAGAAAGCAAGCTAAGAACAAGAAAAATAACAATGAGAGCCCAAAGGAAAAGTGGAAATAGAAAAATCTTTGCCAAAAATGTGGGTAGTGAATAGTGTGGTGTGGAATATGATGACGTGAGGAGAAGAGGGATGCCTGCCTCTTTAGATTTTTATATTCAGTCCAATGCATTTCCCTTTCTGGGAATAAATCACAAAGTTGGGTACAAGAACCACCTACTGGGAATTACTTAGTTGTTTAAAAACGTGTGTTTCCAAGGCCTGCTTAAAATTAGGTGGTCTGATGTTGAACTGGGAAGCTCTGGCATTAGCAATATTCTGTCTGAAACTTTTGAACAATAAAGTTTGATAACTGGCATCGTTTAGCAAATGTCAATCAAAGGAAGGTTTCTTGTGATTTACCCTTCAGTTTTTATCCTTGACTCATTCTGTTTAAAATATTCTGAAACGAAGTAAGAATTACATACAAAATAATAAACCATGCTTTGCATGACACCAAACTTTGAAGAAGACCAAATCAAGACTTAAATTAATAAAACAACTCAACAAAGACATCACGGTCAACAGGAATACACATTAACATCCTAGATTTGTACTTGAGAAAAATATTTTAAAATTTCAGAATGGGGGTGTACCTGGGTGGCTCAGTCGGTTAAGTGTCTGCCTTGGGCTCAGGTCAAGGTCAGGTCATGATCTGAGGGTCCCAGGATCAAGCCCCACAGCAGGCTCCCTGCTCAGCGGAAAGCCTACTTCTTCCTCTCCTTCCCACTCCTGCTATCTCTCACTGTCTCTGTCTCTGTCTCTCTCTCACTCTCAAATAAATAAAATCTTTAAAGAAAATTTCAGCATGAGAAAGAGCCTGCTGGCTGAGATATTTCTTACTTATACCAAAACTCCCTTTTGGAAGCTTTGACCCTGCAGTCAACAGGTATCGTTATGATCATGTCCATCATCAGCAAGTGGAACTTAAATGAATTTGCCATCCTTGTGAAATTAACATGTATACAACAATGTTGCGTCCCAAGCTTATCAAAAAGCAGAATACTTTTGTCTAGATCTTGCATGAGTACAAATACCTTTTAGATGCAACATGTTAGAAACACCTCAGCCCCTGTATAATACAGAATATGTGTAATATGTCTCTGTGTATGTGAATGTGCATGCGTATTGGTGAGGTGTGGAAAGGAGCCTGTACATTACAAGGAAAAACTAGAACTTTCTTATAATTCTGAAAGTTATATTCTTAGAAATCTTTTCCTGTTCTCTCTTTGAGCTACATTATTTTTTCACTTCAACATCTGCCTATATGCCTTATGGGATTTGGTCTTTTCAGTGTTCTTGGCACTTTCAAGAGTTTCTCTTTATCTTTTTAGTTCAGGAACTGTATGAAGCTATGATTAGATGGATCTTTTTTTTATCACCAACTCAACCTGCCACGGGCGCTCTTTTATTCCAACAAATCATATCTAACTTTGGATAATTTTTAATAATTGCAACATAGGGTATATTTTTATGTATTTCAACTGCTTCTTCTCATCTCTTCCTTTGTGGGGAGACTTTTCCTACCAGATATCCTTAAACTTAACATGCTTGTTCGGCTGAGACCACCCCCCCCCCAATCTATCCTGCAAACCTCTCATTTTCTTTTTTATGTCTTTATGAAATTTTGCTTTTTATATTAAGATATTTCTTCCATTTCACCTTTGCATGAGTGTATCATTGGAAATCATGGTTTCCTTTTCAGAAGTTATATTTTTGTGCTGCACGTGAACATCTCTGTCTTTTATTGGCTCATTTTTCATTTCTCTTGTCTAGCACTTCTATTTCACTTTTTCTATTCTACTCCTCTGCTTTGGTTGTTACTCTAAAGAAATATCAACATCTTTCATCACTGGCTCATTTGGGTACATCTGGTTGTTGTCATACTTTATGAGGTAGTAGTTTCCTCAGGGATGGAATGGTTGGTATTATAGGAAAAGACAGTTAAAATCCCCTTTCTGGGCAGCACAAAAGAAGCCTCTTGATTCCCTAAACTGCCCTCTTTGTGAACCTCATGGCTAGAGATGACCTGGCTTATCAATGTAGCATATCCTTGAGTCTTAGGAGCCAAGGAGCTTTAGAAAGTTACCCTAAGGCAGGGACTATTAAATGTATGTATTGCTTCCAGTAAATGAGTCTCAAACTCTTTTAGCAGCAGGACTATATTGATTTCCTAGGGTTACCATGGCAAAGTCCAGAAACTAGAGGTCTTAAACAACAGAAATTTATCTCTCAAAGTTTTGGAGGCTGGAAGTCCAAGACCAAAGTGTTGACATCATTGACCCCTTCTTCAAGTTGATAGACAGGAACTATCCTATGCCTGTCTCCTAGCTCCTGGTGGTTTGATGACAATCTTCTGGATTCCTTGGCTTGTAGACAGGTCACCCCAAACTCTGCCTTCATCTTCACACAGCTTTCTCCCTATTTGCTTATCTTTCTCAGAGTTCAAATTTCTCACTTTTAATAGGACACAATTGTATTGGATTAGGGGTCACCCTAATAACTTAGCTTAACTTGATCACCTGCAAAGACCCTATTACCAAATAAGGTTACCTTCACAGGTGTTAGAGAGTTAGGACTTCAACATCTTTTGGGGGGCACACGACTCAACCCATAACAAGAACTGTGCTTTTTGTTTTTGTTTTTGTTTGTTTTGGGTTTTTGTTTTTTGTTTTTTGTTTTGGTTTTGGTTTTTTCAAATTGCATCTTATTCAGACACTCAATATATGAAACAGATAAAATTGAACAGATCTGACGAAGTGATGGTAGGAGAAAGGGATAGTCAACCCTGACTTCAGCTTCTCAAACAGCAGCTGAAATCCCCCCAAGACATGTGCATTCTCCTCAAAGCACAGTTTAAAAAGTGCTATTGGACAGTCCCATTTTTTTTAATAGCTATATGGTAAGCTATATGGTAGCTGTATAAGAAAGCTGTAACTTATTTTAATAATCTGATACAAACATTTCAATCTCTTACACTTTTTTTCTTCTTGGTTAAAGATTTTATTTCTTTATTTGACAAAGATAGACACAGTGAGAGAGGGAACAGAAGTAGAGGGAGAGGGAGAGAGAGTAGCATGCTCCCTGCTGAGCAGGGAGCCCAATGCAGGGCTAGATCCCAGGATGCTGGGATCATGACATTAGCCAAAGATAGACACTTAACAACTGAGCCACCCAGGCGCCCTACACTTCTTTTTCAATCTTTTATACTTTTCACTATTACAAACAATGTGGGGCTAAACAACTGTAGCTAAGTTTTTGGGTCCATTATTGATCACTCCTTTAGTGATATTTTCTTAAAAATGAAAACGGTTTTTACATTATTTTTTTAAAGATTTATTTATTTATTTGAGAGGGAAGAGCATGTGTGCAAGAGGGGGAAGGGGCAGAGGGAGAGAATCTTTCAAGCGGATTCCCCACTGAGCACAGAGTCCATTGTGGGACTCAATGCCATGACCCATGAGATCATGACCTGAGCCAAAACCAAGAGTCTGACACTCAACAGACTGAACCCAGGAAAGGTATTGTGTTTTGCTTTAAGATTTTATTTATTTTTATAGAACGAGAGACAGCATGAGCAGAGGTGGGGCAGAGGGAGAGGGAAAGAGACAATCTCAAGCAGACTCCTTGCTCAGCTGGAGCCTAGTGAAGGGCTCCATCTCACAACCCTGTGATCATGACCTAAGCCAAAATCAAGAGTCAGATGCTTGACCCACTGAACCACTCAGAACCTCCCCCATGAAGATGTTTTTTAAGTACTTAAGTACGTTAGAACATTATGCCAAATTGCATCCTCCAAAAAGTTGTCCCAGTTAATCTCTTTTCAGTTTTATACTGCATACTTTTATGTTAACTGGCCTTCATGTTGGAATATCATGTCTCAAGATGGAATTGTTTTGGGACGCCTGGGTGGCTCAGTGGGTTAAAGTCTCTGCCTTCAGCTCAGGTCATGATCCCAGGGTCCTGGGATCGAGCCCCGCATCGGGCTCTCTGCTCAGCAGGGAGCCTGCATCCCTTCCTCTCTCTCTGCCTGCCTCTCTGCCTACCTGTGATCTCTGTCAAATAAATAAATAAAATCTTAAAAAACAAAAAGATGGAGTTGTTTTGTTCCAAATTATTTTTTATAAAAGATTTTATTTATTTATTTATTTGAGAGAGAGAGAGAAAGAGTAAGCATGAAGAGGAGAGGAAGAGGCAGAGGGAGAGGGAGAAGTAGGCTCCCCGCTGAGCAGAAAGCCTGACACGACTCAATCCCAGGACCCTGGGGTCATGACCAGAGCCAAAGGCAGATGCTTAACCAACTTAGCCTCCCTGCTCCAAGTTATTTTTAGGTGGAATAAAAGCACTGGTTCTGCAAGCAAGCTTGTAATATCCCACCCTAAGTCAGAGTTTGTTCTCACTAAAAGGAAGTCGGTTTGAAGCATTGAGAGGAGAGAGATTAGACAAAAAAGGCACCTCTAAGTATAGAGGTTCATTTTCCAAATGAGGCACTGTATTAGTTTTAGAGGTGCAAAAATTTACCACAAACTAGGTGCCTAAAAACAAGAGAAAGTTCTTGTCTTATGGGTCTGGAGATCATATATCCAAAATCAACATGTTGGCGGGGTCACACTCCTTCTGAAGGCTCTGAGGAAGAATCCTTTCTGGCCACTTGCTAGCCTTCGGTGGCAGCCAGCAATCTGTGGCATTTCTTCGCTTGCAGCTGCATCAGTCCAATCTCTGCCCTTCTCAGCACATAGCCTACTCCCCTCTGTGTCTTCAATCTCTCTCCTTACAAGGTTATCAGTCAGGTCACTGAATTTAGGGCCCACCCCAATCCTGCATGACCTCATTTAAACTTGATTATGTCTACAAAGACTCTTTTTCCAAACGAGGTCACAATCACAGGCGCCAGGAGTCAGGACTTGAATATATCTTTTTGCGGAGCACAGTTGATCCACACAAGGCACCATCTGAATTCCAGGGCAAAGATGGGTGCCTAGGTTTGGGGCTGTTCTGATGAGAAGTCCAGGGGATCTCTAAGATTAATCTGGTATTCCTTAGTTTCATATAAGATTTAACCTCTTTGTGACCACGGATTCCTCTCCAAATGACATCCTGGATTGGAACCATCCTCTGTGTCAGAGTCACCTGTCAGTGCCACTGTCTGCATCCTGAAGATAAATGCACAGTTAAAAAAATTTTATACTGTCACAGAAACTAATTATATCCAGGGAAGCTATAGGATTCTGCAGTGTGCTCTTTGCAATCACTGGGCTATTTCAGTTGTTAAGTGGCTCTGCACAGAGAGGAGTGGCATGTGCTCATTAAGATAAGTGGCACATTTAATTATAGACTCAGGAACACAGGTTTCAGTACATTCTGTGAGGGAGCAAATCGCACTTCACTCACCTGCCAACACAAATATAGATCCTAAATCACAGTTAGGGCAATACTCCGAGAGTAAAACCACTCTAGGTTCTCCATTTCACTGATTATGGCTCACGCTCTAACCCCCCCTCCACCCCCTTCCCTCCCCGCACAGAGGTTAGTATTGCCTATAGCTGAGAAAGAGAAGTCAGAGAATTCCAGCCTTTTGGGGACTTTGTAACATCTTTTTCTTTGTCCTGGCATCTTCCATCAGGCATCAATGGAATGCTGTCCTCCTGAAGTAAAGTTTTGAAGGCATCTCTCCCGACTATTTTAGTGACTCCCTGTTTAAAGCATTAGCAGTCGTGCAGAATATTCACAGATTTGGTGTTTGCTTTCTAAACATTCTTTGACTTTCCTAGTCAGAAAGGAAAAGCTGAGACCAGTGTGCCTCTATTACAATGTGACATTTAATTTTCTCTTATATTTTATTTTAATGTCGCTTGTGAGACCCATTTCTGTAGTTCTGATTGTAACTCCATGAAAGCAAGAAAAAAGTTCCTTTTGTAATTCTTCTATTCTTCATTGTAAAAACATTCCCAGTCATATTGTCAATAGCCATTAAATACTTCTAGAAAGTAATATTTTCCATTTGGCAGTTCTTAGGATTCTATAATTATGTACATTTTATCAAATGCATTTATTTAGTGTCAGTATGTCTACATAGTCTATGTCTATAAAATATTCTCTTCTTTTCCTATGCTAAACTCAAACTATGTATAACTCTTCTAATGCTCATAAGTTGAAGAGAATTTAAGTCTTGATTGGAACTTCCAGTAGCCAACTCTCAGCCCCATTATATTCATTAAATGCTTGGATCTCCTTGTTTCATGTTTCCATTTGAACCGTCACTTCACTGCATGTTTAGCTCACAAGTGGCTTGGATTGTTTAAAATGTTTGCCTTAACCCAAGTCCATAGCTGTGTCTTTATAACTGTCATTAATGAGCCCTCGACAGGAAGAGTAACTGGGTTCATCTTGTGTGGTGGACAGATTATGAGTGGTCCCTATGTTTCTGTCTCCTTATATTTACTCCTGTGTGTAATCGCCTTTCCTTAAGCATGATGGGGACTGTGAGTTGGTTCTAACCAACAGAATATGGCAAAAGTGACAGAATATCCATGATTATGTGTACATAATTGCATTACTTACATTACTTCACACATTACTCCATCTTGGGAGGAGAGTCTCTCTCCTTTGCTGGCTTTTGAGGAAATAACCTACCATATGAGGAACGTCCATATGGCAAAAAAACTGACAGTGGCCTCAGACAAAAAGTTAGCAAGAAATTGAGGATCTGAGTCCAAAAATCCAAAAGAAATAGACAGCTACCAACAAACACTTGATCTTGAAAGCAAATCCTTCTTCAATGAAAGCTCTAATGAGAACCCAGTCTCAGCCAACATCTTATTTGAGCCTTGTAAGGTCCTGAAGCATAGACTCGGCTAAGTTATACTCAGGCTCCTGACATAAAAGAAAAAAACTTTGAGATAATAAATGTGCATTGTTTTAGGTCATCAATTTTGTGAAAATATGGTTACACACTAATAAATAGCATAAACCAACTTTGGACAATTAGTTAAATTTCCTGGATCACTGAGGTTAAGAAGAATTCTGAAGCCACATTCGGTCTCAACAAGGATAAGTGCCATGAAGTACTAGCAATGTTTTCAGTGAGCACACATTTATGAGAAGGTGTATACCTGACACTTCTAATCCATCTACTCTAATTCACACTCTGTGATATTAGAAAAAACAAGTGAAATGTTCCACACACACACTCTTATACCCAAGATCACTGCTATAGGCAAAAGGTTGTAAAGTGCATGATCAGGAAAGGACAGGGGTGAAACAGGCTACATGTGAGTTCTGATGCACAGATTATGTGACAGATTGTGACTACAGCAAACTGTCCCAGGCTGGAGGGCTCATGTCCTAGTCCAAAGGACTCAGAAGTTCTGACACTAAAGAAGAATGGTGGCTATGGAAGATACCAGACAGACCAGTGTTTCCAGATCTACCAGTGCTTCAATAGAAGCTGAATATCTCAATTTTTAAAAAGATTTTATTTATTTATTTGAGAGAGGGGTTGAGAGAGAGAGAGAGAGAGAGAGAGTGAGCATGAGAGGGTAGAAGGTCAGAGGGAGAAGCAGACTTCATGGAGCTGAGAGCCTGATGTGGGACTTGATCCCAGAACTCCAGGATCATGACCTGAGCCGAAGGCAGTGGCTTAACCAACTGAGCCATCCAGGCATCCCTGAATATCTCAATTTTTAAGTGAAACTTCCCACTTTTTAAACATTGACTAATTTTTATGCACACTATTATATTAATTTTCTCACCATGTTAGTTGCACTATCACTGAATGACAAGCTGCTACCGATGTGCTTTCTCTCCGGAGTGTGCAGTGCCACCCATTACACAATACCAATGTTACCAACAACATTTCGCTTCTACCCATATCAAAGGCAATTACAAGCTTATATAATTAAGTGATATAATAAATATCTAAGGATGAAACACATGGAATGCATAATACCAAGTTAATGATACCGAAAGCAAGACTCTGCCCTCAATTAGTTTTATGCACATATTTGCAATCAGTGGGAGTTGCGTGTGAATATATGCAGTTGGTCCCGAGAGCTGAAGCAGGTATCACGGTATGTACACGTTAGTTTATACACCACAGCAGTCTTTCTGTTCAGTGATCACCATAATAGTGCAATTTAATGAGTTTATTATTGTCAAGACAACTCTGAATAATGAATCACATCTCCAGTCTGATGGCAATGCTGATGGAGCACGGATTCTGGCATAAACTTTGAGGATCAGTAGGAAGAGGAGGCATGATCTTGACCCCAAAAAGCATACACCTCCGTGGAGATGATGAACATAAGACAAAAAAACCTGTGAGGGGCACCTGAATGGTTCAGTCAGTTAAATATCTGCCTTCAGCTCAGGTCATGATCTCAGAGTCCTTGAATGGAGGTCCGAGTTGGACTCCCTGCTCAGGGAGGATTCTGCTTCTCCTTCTCCCTCTGCCCAACCCCCCCCCCACCCCCGCCATGCTTGCTTGTTCTCTCAAATAAATAAATAAAATCTTTAAAAAACAAAAACCAAAGACTGTGATTGTGTTACTTGTTTTTCACATGGCTGGCGTCAGAAGAATTTTAACAGAGAACAGCTTCAGTCTTTCACTCACTGATCCTATACATTCATTCTGTGGACTAATTATTTATTTTTTTTCTAGGGAATGAAATACCTGAGTGGTCCCAAAGCCTTTCTGGTGCTCAGCTAATAAATGAATCTCCCCTTTACTTTGGCATAGGCACTGGAAATGTATAAATGACTAAGGCTGATAATCTATCTCTGACTCTCCTTTGCAAGTACTCAATGGAAGTCATAGCATATCACTATGGAAAGTGGAGAAACTTGGTGCCTATTGTTTTATTGACCTTTGGTGTATCTGCTGAAACCACAGGAAAAGTTGTATTTGCCATCTATTACTAATGTAATGGAGAAGAATATGAAAACATGAACTTTTGAGATGAAAAGTATTATTTAAACCTAGAGGAGAGAGTCTATTCTGAATTTAACTGGATACATAATAAAATCACATTCTATTGAGCACTAGAATATACAATGCTGCTTTTAAATCTCACAAAAATCCTATGAAAATTTAAAATAGAATTTAAAATAGCTAAGAGTGACTGTGTTTAAATCCCCATCTAGCACACCTCACCAGTCTCATTTTGGGAAGGTATATTCCTCTGTACAATTTCTTTTGTAAAATGGGAATAATTACAATAATCTAATGTTTAAGTGATTAATCTATTCCAGGCACTACTCTATATATTTTACATGGATTATACCATTTAAATCTCATCATGGCCTTATAAGATATAAGATACTCCCATTAGTACACCGATTTTGCTAACAATGAAAACAAAGATTAAGGCGGATAAATAAGTAGTGGCCAATACCTTGCAGATAACTGAATCTTAGAAGTTTACTTCTAATGCCCAAGATCTTAAATAATATTTTAACATATTCCTCACCTGCTATGCCTGTGATTAAATGAGATAATGCCTATAACATCACAGGAACACAAAAGGTTCTCAATTAATAGTTGTATTTATGATTTAGGGTAATAATCTTCAAACACGGGAAAATATAGGATGACTGAAGAATTTTTTTTTCCCAAGATTTTATTTTTTTTAAGTAATCTCCACACCCAATTTAAGTAATCTCTCCACCTTAATGCACAACCTGAGGTCATGCTCCTTCGACTGAGCCAGCCAGGCACCCCAAGAGTTATTTTAAAGCAAAGGTGACTACTGCTGTAGTTAGTTCCCATATTATCTTAGCCAAGTTTTTCATACCAATGTATTCTCTCCTTGTCATCAATGACCTCTGTTTTGAGACTTGCATCATTAGGGACCCTGTGAACTGGATATTAATAGTCAAAGAAAAGAGAGGTTCTTCCTGCCCCAACCCCTACCCACCCTGGAACTGAAGAACAGACCTTGGGATTCACAGAGTTGATGTCCTGTGGTTGTTCCTAACAGCCATGCCATTTCCAGTTGGTTTCTTTTGCTTTTAATGAGTGGAAACTCCTCACCAATGTGAATAGCAATTCTCCGTGGATCCTGCCTATAGAGCAATGACATCTAGATCTCACTCCAATTACAAATGGAAAGTTATTTGCTAGTGAAATTTCAGAGGACTCAACAAGGTCATGCTGTTACTGAAATTTAAGTTCGTCCTTGGCCTCCCCATTAGGGGAAAAAAAAAAACCCCAAACACCCACATGGTCTTTTGGGGAAAGCAGTGGTTATGAGTGAAAAGGCATTCTTTTCTGCATGGTTTCTTATCTGTGACACAAGCACTGATACATGTTGATGAGACTACAGCAAATTCTGGGTCCATTCTTGAAAAATTATAACATTCTAGTTTTCTAAACCAAAAACTGATATTTCTCATATAAGCTATACAGCTTGACTAGAAAAAAAAAAAATGGGAGTGCATATCACTGTGTGATACGTCCTATTGGTAAAGCAATTGCTTAGATACACTAAAGGCAAAACGAGATAAATAGAAATTTAAAATGATGGGGCGATATAGGATATTTGGCATTGTAAAAGAATTTTGAATTGTAACTAGAGTCCTAAGGATATTGACAACATGAATTCAAAATCCAAAGCAATTTTATCGTTGCAGAAATTTTAATGGAGGTAATTTAGATACTGGTTGCCTTAAAATTGCTCAATAGAGTTATGTCTAAAATCGGATTTTTTTTTTATTAAGTAAACACTACCACCAACATGGGACTCAAATTCAATCCCAAGATCAAAAGTCGCATGTTCCACTGCCAGGCACCCCTAAAACATGGCACATTTAAGTCACACTCGCAAACTCTGTAGTGTGAGTTTTTGTGGGCACACACGTCTGTGCACACCCAAGTTTAAAGCACAAAAGCTGAGGCAACTGGGTTAGAGTGGAAAAAAAAAAAAATCACTGGACTCAAAATGAGCAGACCTTGTTTTGAGAACCAGTTTTACTCATTACGAGCATTAGAAAATTTACTTAATTATATGAGCCTTGTTGTAGATTAAATGGAGATTATAATGCCTACTTTATTGTCCTGAGAAGTATAATGTGATGAAAGCTATAAATGTACCTAATGTTGACAAAAAATGGGCAGAAGACATGAACAGACATTTCTCCACTGAAGACTTAAAAATGGCTAACAGACACATAAAAAAATGTTCATCATCACTCGTCATCAGGGAGATTCAAATCAAAACCATATTGAGATACCACCTTACACCACTTTGAATGGCCAGAATTAACAAGACAGTAAACAACGTGCATTGGAGAGGATGTGGAGAAAGCGGAACCCTCTTACATTGTTGGTGGGAATGTACGTTGGTGCAGCCACTTTGGAAAACAGTGTGGAGACTCCTTAAGAAATTAAAAATAGAGTGTCCCTATGACCCTGCAATTACACTACTGGGTATTTACCCCAAAGATACAGATGTAGTGAAAAGAAGGGCCATCTGTACCCCAATGTTCATAGCAGCAATGGCCATGGTTGCCAAACTGTGGAAAGAACCAAGATGCCATTCAACAGACAAATGGATAAGGAAGATGTGGTCCACATACACTATGGAGTATTATGCCTCCATCAGAAAGGATGAATACCCAACTTTTGTTCAACGTGGATGGGACTGGAGGAGATTATGCTGAGTGAAATAAGTCAGGCAGAGAGAGTCAATTATCATATGATTTCACTTATTTGTGGATCATAAGAAATAACACAGAGGACATGGGGGAGATGGAGAGGAGAAAGGAGTTGGGGGAAATTGGAAGGGGAGATGAACCATGAGAGACTATGGACACTGAAAAACAATCTGAGCGTTTTGAGAGGTGGGGGGTTGGGAGGTTGGATGAGCCTGGTGGTGGGTATTATGGAGGGCATGTATTGCATGGAGCACTGGGTGTGGTGCATAAACAATGAATTCTGGTACACTGAAAAGAAATTAAAAAAAAAATGTACCTAACGTTAAATCTGTTACTGCAATGGTAGTTTCCATAACTTTCTGTCAGAAAATGAGGGCAAAGGTCCATTATGAATCAATATTATTTATTCCTCTTTATGGAAAATTCTAAAAAGATAACATTGTGTAGTATAATGATTAAAATGTTTTGTAGTCAGACATATTTGAAAAATTAATAATGTCTAACATATAGCCCTCATTAGCTCACAGTGTTCTAAGTACTTTACAAAAATTAGCCCATTTAATTCTTACCTATTTAAGCTTACCTATAAGGTAGCTTAGTACTGCTATCTTCCTCTTACAAAGGAAAATGAGTCATGAAGAGATAAACTAATTTTCCAAAGATTCTACCTTAGACCAGCCTTCAAGTTTTTAAAGCTTCAGTTTCTGCCTCTGAGCTGGGTATAATGACATGCCAACATTTAGGTGAAGATTAAATGTGAAACAGTACCTAAACTATGTGGCGAGTGGTAATAATTTAATAGTACTAACTCAAAACATTGTTTTTATTGTATAAATAATGTGATAATTCTCAATTCTAAAATATTGTCAACTAATTAGAAATCCTTTCTATTTTTTAATAATCATTGAGCAGATGAGTCCTGTGTAGACCAAGGAAAAATTGTATGGGTTAAATTCAATATATATACTCTGTAAATACCCACGTGTAAGTTAATACTCATGGGTACATGTTTTTGGGAAAAAAAATTACAATTCTAATTATAAATCCAGGCACATGCATGTCAAGGAGACAATCACATCCTTGTCTTTAAGGAAACCTGCAGCATGTGTCTTCCTGAGTTCTGCATAACAGGCTGTTTCTTGCCAAAGGAATATTTTTATTATCCGATCTTCCATTGTGATTTGTTTATAAGTGCCTTGTTGTTAGATGTTTGCTTAAGACTTTTCTTTCACAACTGTGGTTTGATATTAAAATGAGGTATACGAATCACTCTGGGTGCTGTTAAAGTGACTCTGAGGGTCTTTTTTTTTTTTTACACTTTATATATATGTTTGGTGAAACAATGCTATTGTCAAGCCACTGGGACTGAGCACAAGACCAAAGTCATAAACAAGTCTTCCTTTCACATCCTACCAAGTTACAAATTCTATTCAGGGTCTCATTGATATATTTTCCTTTGAAGATTAGTCAACCTCAATTTTGGTGGTATAAACCGCCTCCAAAATCTTGCAATAAAATTCCTTAGAGTCTTTGGGAAAGTGCTAGGTACTATTTTAAGTTCCCTGAAGAAGTGAGGGAGAAAACAAAACTTTAGAAATTAGGGCACCCTCTAATCCTTGTGCCGGGGGTTAAAAAGACAAAGCATTCAATTCTGCGATTCGTCAACAAGGTGTTTTTTTTTTTTTTAATTTTTTATTTTTTATAAACATATATTTTTATCCCCAGGGGTACAGGTCTGTGAATCACCAGGTTTACACACTTCACAGCACTCACCAAAGCACATACCCTCCCCAACGTCCATAATCCCACCCTCTTCTCCCAACCCCCCTCCCCCCAGCAACCCTCAGTTTGTTTTGTGAGATTAAGATTTTTAATGAGTGATTAATCTGTGGTCAGCTTGTGCTAGGATCAAAGATAACATTTTTTGTTTTTAACTCTCTTGAACCCTTAAAAAGGGGCTTTAGAATTTCCTTAGCGGATGATATATATCTCAGGGGTCTCTACACCCACCCACTCTCATTCTTACTGTAGAAATCAGTGTGCTGACCATACTAATGCTCTGACTAAAAACTCTTATAAATACTCGGCTTCTACCCATAGACCTACAGATGGTGATAGGCTCCATTAACAATCCCAGCCTGATGGTGCCAGAAACTTTTTAGAAGTTTTGAAATATGGGCTGCCTGGGTAGCTCAGTGGGTTGAGCCTCTACCTTCGGCCCAGGTCATGGTATCAGGGCCCTGGAATCGAGCCCCGCATCGGGCTCTCTGCTCAATGAGGAGGCTGCTTTCCCCTCTCTCTCTGCCTGCCTGTCTGCCTACTTGTGATCTCTGTCTGTCAAATAAATAAATAAAATATTTAAAAATAAAAATAAAATATATATACACATAGATGACATGATAGTATTTTATTTATTTATTTATTTATTTATTTATTTATAAAAGATTTTATTTATTTATTTGATAGACAGAGATCATAAGTAGGCAGAGAGGCAGGCAGAGAGAGAGAGGGTAGCCGGCTCCCCACTCAGCAGAGAGCCTGATGTGGGGCTCGATCCCAGGACCCTGGGATCATGATCTGAGCTGAAGGCAGAGGCTTTAACCCACTAAACCACCCAGGTGCCCCGATGAAAGTATTTTAAAGAAGAAGCAAAAATAATAGGACTCCACTGTAACATTTACTTAGGGGATAGGAGGGTTATCCTTATTTCAGAAGGAAAGTTGAGACTGGGATACTGTTGGAGTATACTACAGTAAGGAAGCCAGAAGTTCTAGATTCTTGCCTTGGGCTGTTTTGCTCCTCAGCCTCACAAGGTTCTCAAAAAACAGAATGCACAGAAATGAGAGCAAAAGAAATTTTTAAAAAGTTTTATTTATTTATCTGAGACAGAGAGAAAGTGCATATGCCTGACCAGGGGGAGGAGCAGAGGGAGAGGGAGAGAGAGAGAATCTCAAGCAGTATCTCCACTGAGCTCAAAGCTCATGACCTGAGCCAAAATCAAGAGACGGATGCCTAAACAACTAAGCCACTGAGGTGCCCCCAAATTAGACCAAATTAATGCCAATTGTGTTATTGAACCTCAAGAATCAACAAAAATCTCAGGTGAGCCAGATTAGACTAAATAAATGAGTCTAGGGGATAAATCTAAAAACTAAATTAGAATCTAGCTGCACACTGCCTGCCAACTCCAACAGAGAAAGAGGCAGAAACATAAATCCACTGCTATGTGCTGACCCTTTGAAGCCCAGGAGTTCCACCCTTTCATAAACACGGCCCGATCAATATTCTGAGTATCCCCAATCAAAACAGCGCTTCTTCAACTTGGAGAGAAATGAAGACAGGAGCATACACATAAGGTCTGGAAAGCCTGCCCTTTCTTAGATGCAAACACCACTTCATAAACCCTCTAAGCTACAGTAATACATCATCCATATTTTATGAGACAATCCCAATATCATGCAAGTATACTTTTTAATAAGAGTGAATCATGAAATGGGTAATAATGTGATTTCATATTTATAGCCTATACCTTTTTCAAGGAATCAAATGTGCAAATCTAAAAACAATGTGTCTTTTGTTAGAACACATATAGACCTTAGGGGAAAAGCCCTGTTTTCCCCCATTGAGAATGATACTCGCTGGGGGCTTCTGTACATGGCTTTGATGATATTGATGTATGTTCCCTCTTGAACATACATCACTCTCACTTTGAAGAGTTTTAATCAAGAAAGGATGCTATGTTTTGTCAAATGCTTTTCCTGCATCAATTAAGAAGATCATATGGTTTTTGTCTTTTCTTTTAGTAATGTGACCTATCATGTTGACTGATTTACAAATGTTGAACCACCCTTGCATCCCAGGAATAAATCTCACTTAGTGAATAACCCTTTCTATGTACCGTTGGATCCTACTGGCTAGTCTCTCGGTGAGTATTTTGGCATTCATGTTCATCAGGGATATTGGTTTATAATTCTTTTTGACGGAAACTTTGTCTGGTTTTGGGATCAAGGTAATGCTGGTCTCATAGAATGGGTTTGACCAGTTAAAATGGCTAAAATTAACTAGACAGAAAACAACAAATGTTGGTGAGTATGTGGAGAAAGGCGAACCCTCTTACACTGTTGGTGGGAATGCAAATTGGTGCAGCCACTCTGGAAAACAGTATGGAGGTTCTTCAAGAGGTTAAAAATAGAACTACCCTTCAACCCAGCAATTGTACTACTGGGTATTTACCGTAAAGATACAGATGTAGTGAAATGAAGGGGCACGTGCACCCCTATGTTAATAGCAGCAAAGCACAAAAGCCAGACTGGAAGGAGCTGAGATGTCCTTCAACAGATGAATGAGAAAAGACAATGTGGAATATTATTCAGCCATCAGAAAGGATGAATACCTACCATTTACATCAACGTGGATGGAAATGGGGGTTATTGTGCTGAGTGAAATAAGTCATTCAGAGAAAGACAATTATCATATGATTTTACTCATATGTGGAATATAAGAAATAGTGGAGAGGATCACAGGGGAAGGGAGGGAAAACTGAAAGGGAAGAAATCAGAGAGGGAAACAATGCATGGTTTGCATCTACCCGAAAGGCTATTGATAGGCTCGGGGAATCAAGAGGGTATCTTGCCCTTTTCTGGGTTTGCTCCCTTCTCTGGTGATCCTTTATATCCTGGGAAGCCCCCAAACCTGTCTGGACTTGCCCAAGTCCAATATTCTGTTGGCATGAGAGATTCTCGACTCTGGGAAACAAATTAAGCAGAAGGGGAAGTAGGTGGGGGGATGGGACAACTTGGTGATGGGCATTAAGGAGGGCATGTGACATGATGAGCACTGCCTGTTACACGAAACTGATGAATCACTGACCACCACATCAGAAACTGATGGTGTACCATATGTTGGCTAACTGACTTTAAATAAAAGAAAAAAAGAACACATACAGAGATTTAAGAAAATGCCTTCTCTAGGTATGTGAACAAATAATTTCAACAGTTGGCCATCACTGCAGGAATGCGGGTATGTCCAGACAGCAAGAGCATTGATGAAGGAGGAATTAAATCATACAGGATACACGGAGAGCCAGCCCTGTGAGGTGTCACTGAGAAGGCCCCATCTATTTTGAAGGAGAAGTTAGGAGTTCAGAAGGCAGATATGGGGAGGAAGCCTTGACTGTCAGAGAAAACATAATGCTCAAAGGCTCAGAAAGGTAAAACAGCATGGTAAGACTCACTGAAAGAAGAGCTGCTCTGTGTAAACACACATCTTGATAAATGTGAGAGGGAAGGCGGGGGTTTACATAGTTCTGTAAGTGAATAAACCCAAGACTCTATACAGCATCTTCACAAAGGCCTATTTATTATATCATCTCTGCTCTGTGTTTCGATTTGTTTTTCCAAATCCTCTGAAATGATTAGGAAGCCAATTTTTTTCTCCAGTGAGACTCTAATCTCTGTCTGGATTAACAACCTGCATTCTTTATGCAGAATATTCTTATGGGAAACCAGTGATGGCTAATCACCAGCAGGACGGTATTCTGTGGGTGGCCCACCCCTGCAGCTTGCCATCCTGAGCAGTGACCAAGCTGGAACGTTAATTACTAGAGGGAAGGGAGGGGCCAAGAAGCCCTGAGGCATAAAATAGATAGAACCATGTTTAGGTTCTTTGGGACAGTGGGAGTCTCTCATTATTCATGCAGTTTATTCCACCAAAATTTGCCCAGCACAGCTTGGTAGTTCAAACACTGAACAGTGGAGGAACCAAACAAGCAAAACAGATTAAGACAGCTATGTTCATTACAATTCAGAACAAGTGTAAAGTCATCCCAGAACATTTTTGCAATGTGTACCTACTCCATACACAAGATTAAAACAAATACCTTGCATAGTTTCAACATTAAACTTAAGTTAAAGGAATTACAGCATTGGCTTTAGCAGACTACAGAGTGGCAACCAGAATATTATTCTAGAACTTTTCCATACCGATCCAATATCATTGAATGTTACAATGGTTTTCTTGTTATTGCTGTGGGATATCATCCTCCTGTTGCTATTACTTTTAAACCGAATTTCTCTTTGAATGTTTCTAAGACCAGAAAGCAAATTAGAATATAAGGTAAAGATTCTCACCTTCATCCGTATTTTTTCCCCACATGCTTTTGTTTCCATGTATCCTTCCAGGTATCACATATCTGCATCTATATATGGGGCATACAAGTAGTGTGTGTGTATAAATACACACACATATATGTGTGTGTATATATATATATGTATCTAAAATGAGACACTTTCCTCTTTTTAGAAAAATAGTGGTATGCAAAATATACTTTTTGAAACCTTATTATTTTTTACTTGAATATAGAAACAGGCAAAAAAAAAAAAAAGAGGCAGCTGTACATAATGAAACTTATTATTGAATATGGCTGTACACTATTATTTTAGCATACTAAAATTTACTTAACCAGTTCTTATTTATAGTCATTTAGGATGTTTCTACATCTTTGTCTTTACAAAAAATCACTCTAAGGAATAACTTTTTCACATGTAATTTGAACCCATTTAAGAACAACTCTAGGATCAATTTAAGAAGTCTGAGTGTTGGGGTGCCTGGGTGGCTCAGTTGTTAGGCTGCCTTCAGCTCAGGTCATGATCCCAGGGTCCTGGGATTGAGCCCCCGATTGAGCCCCACATCGGGCCCCTCATTGGGCTTCCTGCTCAGTGGGAAGCCTGCTTCTCTCTCTCCCACTCACCTGCTTGTGTTACCTCTCCTGCTATCTCTCTCTCTGTCAAATAAATAAATAGAACCTTAAAAAAAAAAAAGAAGAAGTCTAAGTGTCATGTCAAAAGATACTTGCTATTATAAATTTAGTAAGTATTTTCAAATTGAGTCCATTTTTTGGGGTACAAATTTGCATGTCAACTAGGAGGGAGTGAGACTGTCTTTTTCCCAACATTTGGGTCTCCAAACCAACAGGTAAAAACGGTGAGGTTTTCATTCTTTATCTAAATGTGTTTGTTTCTTAGCTAGAAGATAAAGGACAACTCTCCCAAGTTCCCAATTAAAACAAAGACATACAACTTCAATAACAAAAATAGAGTATGTTTCATCTTCTATTAGGAAAAAAAGATAATTTCAAATAAAGACAGATAAAATGAAGTCAAAATTCTACTTCCAGCAAAAAAATATTTGTTAATCGTTCACTGTGTGAGAATTCTGCTGATAACCAACCTTATTTAAGGTGAATCTGTGGGTAACAAAGGTAGATTCATGTAGCTAGAAGTTCCTTTGTTTTGTTTTTGTTTCATTGGCATCATTTTTAATAGTTTCCATTTCTCTATTGAGAATGTCACAATACCCATATTTTATAGCAACAAGCTGAATTTATGTCACATATGTCTTCCTGCAGCTGGCAATGGTAAGACAAAAGGCTCTTCCTAGTTTTGAGAGCCCATTTATTAGCATCCAAGTATCAAGTAGGCAGGAAAAAGTCACAGTGAAATAATTAAGAGCAATTATCACATTATTGAGTTTTGAGAGGCATTTCAGCTTCAGGTAATTGATTTTAAACCAGCTGTGAATCAAACAGATATACTTGTGACCTGCTAAACATTTCTCCTGCCTCCAAAAATCTAGCTCAGCAATCTAAAACCACTTCAGGCGTTTCCGAAAATAAAAGGAAAGATAAGCTCTACCACGGTTTTGTTTGTTTGTTTGTCTGTTTTACCTAGTAGACAATGATGTTATCTTGTGTCCAGGGTTCTGAATGTTAATGTGCATATTAGTCACCTACGGATTTTATTAAAATGGAGATTCTGAATCAGTAAATCTGGAACAAGGACTGAAATTCTGCCTCTGTAACCAGCTCCAGGTGAAGTGGATGCCACAGGTTTATGGACCACATTTACAATAGCAAAGGCACAGAGAGGAGGAAGAGGTAAAAACTCAGTCCTTACACCAGACTCTGAGTTTACTTGGTGTTACAACCCCTTGCTTCCTGCATATTTCCAGCCCGTCCAACTGTAATCTGTGCCATTTTTACAAGAAGAACAGAAAAGTAAGGCAACTTTGCTGTCTTTCTGCATTATGAGAAACACATCAGAAGAGAAAATTCAACAGCAACTTCTTATAAAAAGACAATACTTGATAGTAATTATATTGGTTAGCTGCCATAACAAAGTATCACAGACTAGGAAGCTCAAACGCCAGAAACTTATTATCTTTCAGTTCTATGAGGCTAGATATCCAAAACTAAGGTGTTGCAAGGTTGAATCCTTCTGCGGGTTATAAGGGAAGAATTTCCCAGGCCTGTCGCTATGGCTTGTAACTGGTTGTTTCCTTACATCACTTTCCTTTATGTAAAATTTTTGTTCCTCAATGTCCTCTTTTATTAAAGACACCAGTAGTATTAGGCTCTGGCCTGTTCTAATGACCTCACATTAATTTAATCACCTCTCTAAAGGTACTATCGCCAAATAAGGCTACATTTTGAGGGATCGGACTTTATCATATAAAAGTTGAGGTGGACACAATCCAACCCATAACAGTATATTCCCCCCAACAGTTGTTTCTTTCTGCCCAACTCTTCCACCTGTAAAAGGGGGAAATTGTTCTACTGAAATAATGAACTAATCACATTCAATAGGCATGAACAGAGAAGGGGCATCACTCCGCCAGCGGATAATTTCAAAGTTTATTAATTACTTGGAGAAAATGTTGAAATTTTCTCCCATTTAGTGGCTGGAAAGATAGTTGGGTCAATGAAATCAGAAGCATGGGTCAAATTTTTGCATCAAGCCTCTATTACTCACTAGGTTTGTGCCTTTTCACTTATTATGTGAACTCCTTTTAGGCTCGGATTCTTTATCTGTAAAATGGGATAAAATCTCTCCTCACAGGATAGGACCATTAAATTATTTTATGTGACAGACTGTATTGTCTCTAGTCTGTGAGTCTGTCTTGCCAGGGCCAAGAAATCACCCCAATAATTAAGAATTTGAGTATAAATAACTATAAACTAGTAAAAGGTGGTTAGCTCTGAAAGAGGATAAACAGGGACTCTTAGGGGCATACCACAGCGAGCACAGGGAGAATTTGCTACCTTTTAGGTTGGGGGAGAGTGATCAAACTGTGTAGAGGCACCCCGCCCCCCAACTCAAGGCTGAGATTCAAATGCTTTGGAGAGGGGGTGGCTGGTAGCACAGGAACAGGCATCTTAACTGAGGTGCAGAAGCTTGTCTGGAGGTCTGATCTGCAGCCACTATGCAGAGAAACTTGCTGGAGGTTAAAGGCTGTAGCCGACCTGTGGGCCTCTAATGTGACTGCTACTCTGTCTCCCACATACCCGATCCTCTGTCTGCTGTGTCAAAAAACAGTACTCTGGAACCAGGATCTGGTTCCCAAAATAGGGTTGTCAGATAAAATTCACATTTCTCTTGCAATCTGTGGTATATCCTTATGCTACAAAAAATTCATTACTCATCTGAAATTCAAGTTTACCTGACATCCTTCATTTTCTTTGCCGAATCTGGCCACAGTAACTAAGAAAGAAAATCTTTTGCCCCTGCTAGGGCTCTGCAATATCCTTCCAGCACCCTTTATTGACAAAGCCTAAGGTTGAGTCCATTGGCCAAATAGATGTTTACAGGGCTCAGCGGCAGTATCGTAAGCAGTCAATAAAATGCAGATGAAACTAAGTCAATGCATTGATAATAGAAATATTAATAATTCCTTGCCCACAACCTGTTAAAGGTATGTAACAACCTCAACTGTTTAGATGTAATTTGCCAAGATGCCAATAGTGCACATCTCATCCCACTGTTGCTGGGCTTGGTCATGTGACTTGCACTGGCCAATGAAACACAAGCAGATGTAATGTATGCATGATTAGTGCAAAAGCTTTCAGAAGCCTCCTGATTTTCCGCAAGTCATTATTCTTTTTATCTGCCAGAAAAATAATACACCTCAAATAGTGACTGTTTCTTCGATTTAGATCCCAAAATGAGTAAATTCATGGGTCAGAGTTTCAGCATCTCACCCACAACTGCTGACAAGTAATGTGAGAGAAAAGAAAATTTATTCTTAGAAGCAACTGAGATTTTTGTTTCTTCCTCTTATTTTTTTTTTTTTTAACTGCAACAAAGTGGACTAAAATACTTAACATATATAGTGTTGGTTGTACAGCCTACCATACTGTTCAGCTTTGGGTAAGATAAACAACATGGCTATAAATAATAACATGTATTTTGAAAGCAGAAAGATCTGCTTTCCAAACAAAATTTTATTATATACTAGTCAATGTCATTGTAATAATACATCTTAAAGGGGCAGATAACCACTGCAGGACAGTGGGTAGGAGAGTGGCATTGTCAGACTAAGCTGTAGGAAGATCTCTTTAATAGAGTGTTCAGCGAACTTTTCCTGTGAATGGTCAAATAGTAAATATTTAAGGTTTTGCAGGACATATGGTGTCTGTCGTAATTACTAAAATCTGTTACAGATGGGCGAAAGAGCCACAGACAATATGGAAATGAATACATATGGCTGTGTTCCAGTAACACTTTATTTCCAAAAAGAGGAGATGGGCAGTATTTAACCCATGGGTCAAGTTTGCTGACTACGGCTCCAGTTCAATCTTCCTCCTTGACAGGAAATTCTCCACATGCAAGCCAGAGTCATCTAGTTAAAATATAAAACAGAGTATGTCGTAACCCCGATTAGTAACTTCCAGTGTCTTTCCAACATACTTAGGATAAACTCTACACTTTGTACCAGGACTTCTGAGACCTCCAAGACTTTGTACCATGCCCCCTAGGTTGCTGGCCCTTGATGAATTTTCTTAAGTTATTGTTAACATCACCCTGCAATGAATGGTTTATACACCATTTCTGCTCCTTTTGGATCAAATTCTGGCCACCATTGTCGAAACCAGCTCTTGGCGGGCCCTGACTGAATTCACGCAGCTACAACTTGACAGCAACTTCCATCAGGCCCCATGGCATGTCTCACACCTCCTGCCCCATGGTTTCTCTAGTGATGCTGAGGTGTGAAAAAACAGGATTCCCTCCTTGAAGCATGTACATCCCAGAAATCTAGGGAGTCATACTGTATGGCACAAACCCTTCATCAATTGGCAAGGATAGTTGGTGGAAAATTCTCCCTTTCTCTCCCTGAGTTCCAGTTTTTCAAGTGACTCTTCAGAGGATGGCTTTTAAGGGGAAGCAAACAGTCAACTCCTAGCACAAGTCTGAACATGCATCCTCAGGGTGCCTGGGTGGCTCAGTCAGTTAAGTGACCTCCTTCAACTCAGGTCATGATCCCAGGGTCTTGGGATCGAGTCCCACATCGGGCTCCCTGCTTGGCGGGGAGTTTACTTCTCCCTCTCCCTCTGCCGGCCACTTCCCCTCCTTGTGTCCTCTCTGTCAAATGGATAAATAAAATCTTTAAAAGATATATTTTTTTAAAAAAAGAAAATGCATCCTCATATTGGCTCTCCTGCCTTCTAGGTTCCACTCCCCCTGTGCCTCACTTCTCCCTGGGTTTTCCCTTTCTACCTGAGGCATGTTCACAGCCCTTGGCTCAGGGCCTGATAGCTGGGGACACGAGGGCCTCCATCTCACTCATATTGTGCCAGCCACACTGCCCTGTTGCTTGTAACTGAACCTTGCAGGTTTGTGCCTACCCCAGGGCATCTGCACTTGCTCTTCTATCTGCTCCCAGGTCTCTGTATTAATGGCTCTTTCCCATCATTCAGACTTCGGCATGATGTATCAGTACCCCGGAAGAGCTTCCCCTTCTGCTAAATCTGAACAAAAGCCTTCGCACGCCGCACTACACTTTCTGCTTTAATTATTTTCATACCATTTATAACTCTATGAATAATTCTAATTGCTGTGTCTGATTGCTGTGTTTGTTATCTCTCTTTCCCCTGAGCTTCTAGCCAACTCCCAGTGGATTATAATCTCCATAAGAATGGAACCCTTCTCCTCCATGCTTACTGATGCTTCCCTGTGCCTAGACCCGTTATCTGGCACCTAAAAGAACAAAGCACATATAGCTTAAAGAATATGTATAAATCCAAACCAAGGGAGAGGGTGTGATTTGAAATCCTGCTTCACTAGAAGTTGTGAGGATTGTAGTCCAAGAATGTAAAATAGATCGCAGATAAAGGTTATCTTTGGAAAGCAGACCCATTATTTCTGAGATGGGGACAGGTAATAGTAGACCTAAACCAAGTCTCCCCCCACAAGTGTTCAGAGAATATCTGGAACCCTAAAAAACAACAACAAAAAAATTTTTTTAAATGGCTGCAGGAACTTGAGTCATCAGATGGAAGTATCCAGGTGGTAATCTTCACAAGAGAAGACGAACCAAACACGTTAATTAACTCTTTAAAGTGGAAAAATGAATGCAGGATGCAGGAGAAGTAGCTTCAAATGTCACGTATTAAAGCTCTCTCGGAATCCATTAAATGCATCTTGATTCATGCCTGAGAGTATTAAGTAAATGGTTGTGAAACTAACCTAAGCATTTGATCACTTTCAGGGAATCACTGTAAGAGCTTAAGGCATTCCAAGAAACATTTCCCTCTCATATTATCCAAGGCTTAGGTAGTGTAGGGTAAGATTACCTATGATTTCCTAAATCTCACAAAATAAAAATCCAGCAAATATCAACATCTTCAAATACTGTCTCATTTTGGAATAGTTTATATTCTAACACTGAAGAACCGTCACAAGGAGTCTGTCCCATTTTAATGAAATTATTCCTTTATTTCCCTTTCTTCCTTATTCCCATCATATCATATTGTTTTTTATCACAAAACTTGAAGTCTAACATTGTGACTGGTACATAGTAGTTACTCAATAAATGGTTCTAAAATCAGAAATTCCTTATCCACCGTTGGATCTGATATATCACTGCTATAGTTTGGGGGCAGTTTGGGGATGTGCACACTAATCCCCTTCCATAATATCATCTTTATATATCAGGATGCTATTTGGACTTTTTTCCCAAAGACACACAAATGATGCTCTATACCAAGGAACAAGCATATGACTATTTATGCACCAGAACATAAGCTTCTTGATTGCAGCTGTTACTATGAATTTCAAATACCCTGGGATACTAAGAAGTCCTCTTTATTGCATACCAAGGCTCAAGTCCATCTGTTCTCAAAGACAGTAGCAACCTGACCTAAATCAAAACCCAGTCTTATTAGATGGGCTATACACAGGACACAAATCCATTGGAGAAAGTATGGAGACCATCCTTACTTAGAATAGCCATTTTTTCCCCCTCTCTCTCCCTACTTTTTCTGCCATCACCTCATTAGAAAGAAATTAAAGGGCTCTAAATTATGCAGGTAGCATAGTCTATAATGAAAAGACTGTTTAGGTCCTGAAAGGAAGAAACAGGTGATGCCTCAGCTGAGAGTTCCCACTTCTGTAGCACTGTGAACAGGAAAAAAAAAACTTAGAACAAGAACTGGAGAAAAGCCCATCCTTTCCTGATATTTGGCCCTAATCTGAGTATGAAGATTCAGAAGAACTAAAGAGAAGGAGAATAAATCATTCATAAAGCCCTTAAAAAATTCAGCCAACTCTACCTGATAGGGGGGAAAATGTCACCTGAACATAAAGCTCTTGAATAAAACCTGGCTGAGTATAATGACCCAGCACAGCATGCGGAAAGCAAGAGCCTAATATGGTTTCACACTCAAAATCAAGAAAGTGCTCCTGGAAAATGTGTGAGTCCTTTCTCAGTATCACATACTCTCTAAGAAATTCATATTAACCCTGGAAGCACAACCTTCACTTTTTTCATTATCTTAGGCATCCTATCCCTAGCTAATCATGTCAACTACATTTCAATTTAAAAATGTTAAAAACAAAAACAAAACAAAACAAAACAAAAACTAGCCCCCAGCTAGTTAAATAGCTTTTTTTTTTTTTTAAATTAAAACTCTGTGACACTGCGGGATCTGGTGGGTTATCCTAGTCACTGAGATCAGTAGAGAAGTTTAATCAATTCTTAAATAATAAATCAACTTTTTGTGCCCTTAGTAATCTCATTGTAACACATTGCAATTCAAGGCCATTTCACCACATTTATCTTTAATGAATAATAAATGCTACATTGGTATTGACTGAACAAGCGATTAACTATTCCATCAGTAGCAGAACACAGCAATATTTTTAATTATTAATAAACCACAAGCTTTGCTTGTCAGGTACAATCATCTTTTGGTAAGAACAACTTATTTTCTTTCTTATTATCATAGAGAAGTATAATCAAATGTCATCTGAAACCACTTCTGGTCATTCTCCAGCATATGACTGACAACTTCTAGCCTCACTTCTTACCAGCTGAAAAGGGCAATCGGTTTGGCAAAAGAACAAAAAATGTGAAAAAAGGTGTTCAAGTGAAAACCCAAGGAAGAGAGTTGGAAACAAAATCATGCTCTCAAATTTTTCTATAGTGATTTCAAAGGATGACTATAGAAAGGTACTTGTGAAAGGTTATAAGACAAATACATAAAATTGCCAAGACTTTAAAGAAAGGCTTATACTATGCCTAGAAATGAGAGACAGGAAGGGAAGGAGAGAAACAGAGAGAGGAAGGGAGATAAGGAGACAGAGAGAAATTGAAACTGTGTATGGAAAACAGTGGCAAGCTTGTAAGTGGATTTTAAAGGAGAGAAAATATGAAAATAAAATATTGGGAAGTATAATAAAAGTAACCCAAATAGATCATAAGGACAATTTCCCAAGGTAATTACCACAGATATAATAATAGTGTTGGGAAGTTATAAAAATACGTATTTGACATTTTTTGAATTTCATGGAATTTTAAGACCTTAGAGATAGAAGACCATTTGTTAAGAATTCTATGATCTAAAATTTAAAAAATGAATAAATAAAACAGACATAAAACCTCAAAGTTTTTTTTTTTTATAATATTTTGGAAAGGCAAAAAAGTGCAGATATAATCTAAACCATGAAATACATCAGCATGTTATAATCATACTGTGTCTGGAATTTAACACAATGTCTGGCACACACTAAGAAAAATTTAAGTTAATTCAAGAATTCTTCATTCAAGAAGAATTCACTGAATATTTATTACAGGTTTCATAAAAATACTGCACATGCAAAGATAAATAAAACATCATTCTTGAATAACTCACAGTCTAATGGAGAAGTGAGATAGCAAACATTTGTTGAATTAAATTTTAAAATGGGTGGTCAATGCCCATCAGGAAACCTCAATCCGAAGAATTCTAAAATGGAAAATATCACAAGAGTCATGGGAGATGGTAAGGAAACAGCGTAATGACTGTATAACTAACCACACTTCATCCATTAACCATTGTGTGGTTTGGCTCTCAGTAACATAAAGTATCACCAAGACGGCTTAAAAATAGTGTTTTCGTTTTCTCATCTAACAAAACATTTGGATGTTGACAATTGTTTGTGAGGTTCCATTGGGTCATCAAGTTTCCCTCATGATAGCAAGATGATAAGAATAGCATCATCTGAACATTCTGTTCGCATACAGTACTCAAAGTCAGAATGTAGAGAATGTTCAAAATATAGACAGAGTCACCTCCTTCTCATTTTCTTGAAGTTCTTCCTAAGGCACTCCCCATTAGACAGTTAGTATGTCTCACCAGTTACAATGGCTATATTCCTATCTTTAGATAAGACCACTAACTAAGCCAATCTCTTTTGAGAAAAAATAGCAGGTTATTGTTTTAAAAGAAGAAGACAGAAGGGAGATTTTTGAGCAATATGAAATTAGTCCTGTCACACATCCTTAATAAACCAAAGAAGAGTCAGGTATGTACACAACAACTTGAAAATGGCAAGGGGGGAAACACCGTACAATACAGATGTGTGGTCCATACCTGCAGACATCTGTAATGTGCCAGGGCCAATGTGAAGGGTATTTACCATTTACCCTTACAGAAAGGGGAAAAAAAAAGACAGGAAATCACTAGGGCAAATGGTGTACTTTAAGTCAACCAGAATTTATTGAGCATCCATTGTCTATAAAGATTTTTGCTAGACATTGGGCACCATTCAGAAATTTGTCTTCCTCTAACATTTTGGCTCCTCCACTGCTCTTGCTTTCTGGAAACTCACTATTAGTAGGAAAGGATTTGTCTGAATTATGGGACTTGATATTCTTTAAAGGTGGCTAAACAGTAGTCCCGGATTTAAACAAAAAATTGAGAAGGCAGGATTCTAAATTATCCCTAGCATAATTAAATGTCCCCAACTGGAAGCTCAGCATGCTTGGACAGTGGGAGGTCAGTGCACTGATATAATGTTTGTCTCATCCCCGGGGGTGACTATCATCAACACATTCTTCTGTATACCCCAGTGTGCCTTATGGGTATTACTGTGATGTTCCATGATGGGGAAAACTTCAGATAATCCGCACAAATGACAGTCTGGCATTAGTCCCTGGAATGGATTATTAGTGCCAGTTTGCATGCAACTGTGGAAAAGAATGATCATTAAAGGTCAGTATGCATTCACTAGGACACAAACTACCAAACAAATGTTATTTCCTTCCACTTTAACATTTAAGAAGAATACCAAAGTTAGATTCTCTAATCAGGTAATAGAAGATGAAACAATGCTCTCTAAATCCTAATAAAACACATTAAGATAAATTAACCAAACCAAATCAAGATGTTGCGCTCACTCAATTATTTCTATCCACATTTTTTTTTTTTTTCAGTTCCTAAGCTATTCTGGTCCTTGTCCCAAGACTCTGAGAATGCAGACCATGCTACCTTGCACTGCATACAGTCCTCTTCTGTGGAAGAGAAAGATGATGCACTGTGTCTTCATCTTCCGGCAGAGGTGGCACTGGAGTGGAATCGTATGGGAACCATGAGGTTCCTATATGTGAGCTGGGAGGCCTGTCTAGGTTGCACTCCTCAAACCAATTATGATGTTGGCCTTCCATAGGACGGGGATGCTTCCCTGCTAAATACTAGAATCGACAGGCCTAAGAACTAAATGACAAGGTCTGGCCAATACTAGAAGCTGGAAGAAAAGACAGATGTTCAAGGAGGGTTTCAATTTTGCTCTAGTTCCTTGAGTAAACTCCGGTTAGAGAACCGGGAGCGGTCGCACTCTGGGGTCATCAGCAGCTTCCCAGAGCTTGTAGAACCAATGAGTCCTGAACCCCCACCTCAAAGGCTTATCAGTAGGCATTTAGGTGACCCACGAGATGGCCTGTTTAAAAAGGGTCCTCCAAATTGGGATGACAGAAAGGAGAATTTGCATATGTCTCTGGCTCCCCCTGAGAACTAGTTTAGAAAATATACAAGAATGTACCAAAACAGAGGAAGAATAGCAGTGGATACGGGGAACAAAAGAGAGGTAGAGACGAAGGAGGTTTGATGAATAGTGGCTTTTCCATTGTACCAGACGTTGAACTGAATCCATCCAATTAACCTCTTTTTCATAAGATGGCTAAAATAGGTGGTTGCTTTCTGTACAGGAAAGAGATGTCTAACTCAAAAAGAAGGACAGAGTACACCTCAGCCTAAGCAGCCAGTAAGAATGCAGTATTTCTGCTATGTTCACACACACACTCAAGTGGTATCTATTAAGGTTAGATTTAGTGCTGAGTTTAATTAGCCAAACATACAATATTGTTAGAAGCAGAGTCTACAAATGCCAGGGCAGAATTTGATAAATCTCAGGAAAGCTTCCCTCATTTTCAAGTTCCAAATGGAGAAGTAGCTGCTAGTGACACCATCCAGGAAAGGTAAGACCTTGTCATTCCGGAACGAGTCAATACTTTCTGTGGCCCTGTTCTTTTACACCAAGGGATGATATCACAGTCTGGAAAATACGTAGTGATTAAGAGGACAAGCTACAGTAGCCCTTATTAGATGAACGACTGCTATTTACATATGCCTCAGTTTCACCATCCACAGAATAAGGAAGGCACCAATTGTCATTTAAAAATCATTTTAAAAGTATGAATGTGTACACAGAAAAACTTAGAGTAACACCTGGACTATAATAAAGTCTGCTATTAACATTTACATGATAAGTACACCAAAAAAATCTATAAATTTCCATCTAAGAAAAAATTTATTAACATTGGGTTCTCCTGGTTTGTGAACCAAAAACATCCTCTTAGCAAGGCCATATCTGTCTCCAGAAGGACAAAGAGAGTCCATTTCCCAGAGTTTCTGAAGAATATTTCTGCCCCTGTCTTTATATCCTCATGAGAATCCACTCCCCAGCAACACTGACCTTCTCCCAAAGCATGATTCACAGAGCCCTGTCTCCACTGTACACCCAGTGGAAACATATATAAGCAATTCTGCTACTCTTTCTCTCTTCTCTCTTTATGTTAAAATCTCTTCCAAATCAACAGCAGATTCTTAAGGGCAGAGACCATGTTTAATTTATCTCTGTATGTCTGGTGCCTGAAACACAATAGGCACTGCTTCAGTATTAGCTGAGTGGCATGTTGAAGAATGAATGGGGAATAACAAAAAAGTAATAAACACATGGAGATTAACAGCAGAGAGAAACAAATAAAACAAGATGACAGATTTGGAAAAGCCGGCTGCAGGTTCTTATGGCTTTGTAGTCGGACAAAAGGATGGAATTTCAATTTCCCAACTATTTTGCTATGTGATTTGGACAAGTTACTTTATCTTGGGGAACCTCAGTATCCTCATCTGTCAAATTAGGATTCTAGAAGAATCTACATTATAGGACTGGAGTGAGGATTAAATGTGAAATCCACTGAAAGTGCCTGGAATAAGATTAGCACATAAGAAATGTCCATCATTATTCTTCTGATCCTTGTTATTATCATTACTCTATCAGTGAGTGGAAAGCAAAGAGTCTATTAGGGGATATGAAAGTATTTTAAAATATGATGAGATACAATGAAGAAAATTTACAAGCCTAAAATAAAAACTACAGATCCTATGAAAGTGCAGAATCTTAATACATTCAAAGGGATTCTGGGGGAAAAAAAAAAAAAAGATACACGTTTAAGCACCAGGCGTTATAATTAGCTACTCAGTTCCACCGACCTTCGTATCAGTTAGGATCCATTCAAGAAAACTGAAACCATGCAATGCATTTCAATAGATATAATTTAATATAGGTAATTTCTTATGCATATGTCAGAGGACTGACAAACCAAAAAGAGCATGAAATTAACCAGCAATGGTAACTGAAGGAAATAATCTAACATCCGTTAAGGCTGGAAAATGAAGGGTAGGGGCCAGAGTTATGAACATGGAAAGGCAATGAAAAAGAAAAGAAGAAGAAGAAGCTGGAGTCTGAAACAATGGCTGATACTCAGGTGAAGGGTATCTCTGAGATGCTGAGAAGATGCTGACAGGAAAAAAAAAGAAAAAGAACAAACCAGCCTCTTCTGCCCTTTCCGCCTTCCAATTTCCTACTAGTGCTCCCCAATGGCGGGAACAAAGAACAAGAGAGCTGGCAAAAGAAGAGCCCCAGCATCGCAGAGATTCAGAGCTGAAAGAAGACAGTTGACTACCTTAAGCTCATCCCGCTCTAGCTTTTCTTTTCTTTTTTTTTTTAATGGAGACAAACTTAGTTTACCTTTATTTTGCTCTCCATTGCTAATTTCAATTCTGGCATTTCCCCTCCTTAAATTGAAAAGGCACTTTCACATATTTGACCATACTGTCACTCATAAGCATCCTGCAATAAAGATATTATCTCCGGCATAAGGCTCAAGAATATGCAACTCAGGGGCACCTGGGTGGCTCAGTGGGTTAAAGCCTCTGCCTTCAGCTCAGGTCATGACCTCAGGGTCCTGGGATTGAGCCCCGGTATCAGGCTCTCTGCTCAGTGGAGAGCCTGCTCCCACCCCCCCGCCCCCCCCACCCCCGCCTGCCTCTCTGCCTACTTGTGATCTCTGTCAAGTAAATAAATAAAACCTTAAAAAAAAAAAGATTAAAAAAAAAAAAGAATATGCAACTCAAAGCAGGGCCCTTCGACTTCACGGGCAGGCTAACCACCTGGAGATCTTGTTAATATGCAGATTCTGATTCAGTAGGTCGGAGGCTGGGTCTGAGAATTTGCATTTCTAACACACTGCCAGACACATTGAGGCTGCTGGTCCAGGGACAACAATTTGAATGTAATATATAGTAAGACGAGGATCCACAAATCATATCCAGGTATTTTGATCATATAGACCAGCTATATCCCACAGCAAGTTACCATTTAGTTCACTAATTTACACATACCGTAACTTTCCATTAAAGTAATAATTATCTACTATTTTACTATTACTTTCTTAGACCCTAGTTTATATTTTATGTTTATTATAAATACAACTGAATATATATATACACACACACACACAGATGTATATGTATGCAACTCCAAAGGTCCTCTCTCATAGATAAATAACATTTAATTTAAAGATTTATGGATGCCGCCATCTTTTCTCCTAATATTTCCCTCCGGTTTTGATTCTCCGATTTGACCTATGCTTAGAGAGCAGAAAGTTATGTCATTAAAATGCAGTTATGGTCTCAGAAGTGCCACACTCCTATTGTTCCAAAGTGCAGTTTAGTGCTACAATTGCTGACTTTACCTACAAAAATACAATGTGCTCCTGCTAGCATTGCAAATTCTAAAGACCAATGGGCTGGCTGCACCCAATTCAATTCCGCATTAGAATTGTCAGCACAGTTCTGATGGCGGCATCTCTGCCATCTGACCAGAGGTAACTCACTGGCCAGCTTCTTCATGAAGTAAGGAGCCGTGTGGCCTAGGAAGACGAATTTTTGTACTGTAAACTCAGCTCATTAAGGGTGGATGGAATGCTTCTATTTAGACGTAGACAAGAGTCAACATCATCATTTTAATTTGGACTTGTAAAGCCAGAAAATGCATTTAAAAGCAACATTTTAAGAAGTCATCAGTCACCTCTTTTTTTTTTTTAAATCACAATTTAGTCTAAACAAATTAGTCCATCCTTCTTATGCACCATTAATTTAACTGCTATCCTCAGAAAAAGGTTAGATAATTGGTTCATACACTATCTCATGGTTCAGAATGATATCAAAATGGTATATAATTTGTGTAGCTTTCAGTAATAAACAAAGAAGACTAAACATTGATTTTAGCAAAGCAGAGTTTACCAACAGTCAATCATTCGAAGATTAATCAATTTGAAGGCTATCAAGATAATGCCAGAATACTTTATTGGCCTTATTTTAATTTTCAGGTTTGTAACTTCTAAACAAAACTAACTTGGATATCAACGTTATTTCTCCTAGTTCTGCTACTCTGCCCACTGCTAGCTGCTGTATAATTTCAGAGAAGAAACCATGCTGCACCTTCCCAATTTTCATCTGAAATCACTCTCCCATAACATACACTAAGCAATGATCTCACTGTTTATTCCACCATGACTTTCAAACCCTTTCTAAACTGTTAACTTGTGTTTTACCTCTGTTGAAAGGTCCTCTGCCAGACGTGTTTATCCTTTTTTTTTTAACTTTTTCAAATTAATCTTTATATTTTGACATAACTGTAGCTTTACAAGCAGTTGTATGAAACAATACAATGAGATACCATGTACCTTTTACCAACTTCTCCCAACAGCATCATACTGCAAAACATCCCCTTTCCATCACCATAAGGATCCCTCGTGTTGCCTTTTATAGAATAACCATTTTGTTCCCTTTCTTCCTTCTTTAAAGGCTATTTTTTCCTCTTCCTAAACTGAAACTCCATACCTGTTCAACAGTGACTCCTCATTCTCCCTCACCAGCCTCTGATAATCACCGTATTACTTTCTTCGCTATGAGTCTGACTACTGTAGGTATCTCATACAATTGAAACATACACTATTTATCCTTTTGTAATTGGCTTACTTCACTTAGCATAGCATCTTCAAGGTTCATTCTTACTGTTAGTATGTGTCGCAATTTTCAGCCTTCTTTTTTAAAAAATTTTACTTATTTATTTATTTCACAGACAGAGATCACAAGTAGGCAGAGAGGCAGGCAGAGAGAGAGAGGTGGAAGCAGGCTTCCCGCTGAGCAGAGAGCCCGATGTGGGGCTCTATCCCAGGACCCTGGATCATGACCTGAGCCGAAGGCAGAGGCTTTAACCCACTGAACCACCCAGGCGCCCCAGTTTTCAGCCTTCTTGATTTCTGCTCTTATCTGCATTATTTCCTTCTGCTTACTCCTTGTTGTCCTCTTTTTCTAGGGTTTGGAGATGGGAACTTAAATACAGATTTGAATCAATAATGTAAGCATTCAGTGCTGCATATTTCCCTGTCTGCACTGATTAGCTCTGTCCCACAAATTTGGTTATGCTGTATTTTCATTTTCATACGGTTTAATGTCTGTTTTATTTTTACTTTTCCTTGAGACTCCCTGTTTGACTCATACATTATTTAAAAGTTATTGGGAAGCTTCCAAGTATTGGGAGATTTTTCTGTTATTTTCTGTCATTGCTTTTTGGTTTAATTCCACTGTGGTCAGAGAATACACTCTGTATAATCTCACAATTTTTAACTTGTCAAATTTTGTTTTATGGCCCATTAGATAGTCTATCTTGGTCTATGTTGTATGGGGGCTTAACAAGAATGTACATTCTCCTATTGTTAGGTGAGTTTTCTAGAAGTGCAATTTGAATCAATGGTTTGAAGGATTTTGCATATTCTTATTGATTTCTTAATTTTTCTATCAGTTATCATGAAATATTAGAGCTTTCACCCATAATTGTAGGTTTGTCTATTTCTCCTTTGAGTTTCATCAATTTTTGCTTTGTATATTTTGTAGCTCTGTTGCTCAGTGCATGCATATTTAGAACATGTCTTTTGTGTTAGATTGACCCTTTTAGTACTAAGGAATAGCCTTATCTGACTCTAATAAAATTTTCATTTGCTCTCTTTTATCTTATATCAATAGTGCTACTTTTCCTTCCTTTTAATTAATGGTTGCATGAAACATCTTCTCCCATCTCCTTCTTTCAATTTTTCTACATTGTTTTATTTGAAAAAAAATTCTTATAGTCTTCATATAGTTGGGTTAAATACTTTAATCACTTTGCCAATCCCTATTTCTCATTTACTGCATTTAGACCTTTTATATGTAATGCAATTATTAATAGATTAGTGTTTTAGACTTCCATTTGATTGTTTTTCCTATTTTTAATCTGCTTTTATGTTTATCTTTTCTCCTATCTTCTTGCAGATTACTTGAACTGCATATTGCTTTTCTATAGTATTTTTGACTGTATGTTTTTATATAGATCTATTAGTGTTATACTATTACATTGTAAACATAAAACTTGTCAGTCTTCTTGTGTTGATGCTTTACCAAAGAGAAGTAGTGAAACCTTATCTCCTTTTATGTACCTTATATCTCCCATTTATAAGATTCTTAAATATTTTCGCCACATTGAGAATCACAATAAAAAGTGTTATAGTTTTCGCTTCAAGTACCAAACATAATTTAGACAACTCAAGAGAAGAAACACGATGTAATTACATTTTTAGCCCTTTTTGTTATTCTTCTTTTTTGCTATCCCAAGCTTCCTTCTTTCCTTTCTGCTTAGAAAAACTTTCTACAGTTCTTCCTTAATGTAAGCCTGCTAATGATAGAGTCACTTAGTTTTTCTTCATCTGAGAAAATCTTAATTTCTTCTGCATTCCTGAAAGATATTTTTGCTAGCTATAGCATTCTGGGTTGGTAGTTCTTTTCATTGGATACTTGAAAAATATGCTGCTTCCTTCTGACCTCTGTAGTTTATGGTGAGAAATCCACTGTTATTCAAATTGTTTTTTTCCCCATAATTAAAATGTCATTTTTCTCTTACTGCTTTTAAGACTTCTGCTTTAATAGTCAGAAGTCTATGTTGTGTTGTGGCATGAACTTTTTTAGATTTACATTTTAAGCATAAGCTCAGCTTCTTTATAATTTTTTAAAAGATTTATTTAAGAGAGAGCAAGAGCAAGAGAGAGAGAGCACTTGTGCATGCATGGTTAAGTAGACTCCCCACTGAGCATGGAGCCCAATCTCAGGACCCATGAGATTATGACCTGAGCTGAAACCAAGAGTTAGATGCTTAACCAACTGAACCACCCAGGCAATGCTTGAATCTTTAGGTTTGTTTATTTATTTATCAGACCAACTCTCTTTCTCATCTCCTTCGAGAATTCCAATGACATGACCATTAGATCTTTTGTCATAGTCCCACGTGTTCTTGATGGTCTATTTCTTTTTGTTTATTTTCTCCCTGACTTTCAAGTGTTTTATCTTCAAGTTGACTGATCTGTTTTTCCCCTGTTCCATCCATTCTTTCATCCCCATCCATAGTTATTTATTGTGGTTATCTTTCAGTTCTAAATTTTGCATTCCATTCTTCTTTATATCTTCTCTTTCTTTGCTGAAGCTTTCTATATTTTTCATTTTCTTCAAGAATATTTATTATTACTCATTGATGCAGTCTGCTATATAAAGGGTTAAAGATCACCTCTATAAATTCGTCCAATGTTGTTTACTTCTTCAGAGCAGTCTGGGTCCTGTTCACTTGAAAATCTGCCAGCACCAATCTTAAATATTTAAACATTTTATTATTTAAAATATAGCCCCAATAAGCAGACTGTTAGCCATTTAGAGCCTACCTGCTTTGCATACTCTATGAAATTGTACCATTGGCTTCTTCTAATATTGTTCTGGCAGAGGAAGGAAGAGTCACAGCTAGGGGGAGGTCAAAGCCAAGATTCTCCACTCAACTTCTGTTGACGTTCAAAGGCTAGATCTTTCTTATTGCTGGATGGAAACAGAGTTCTGTTTCCTCTGCTTAGAGGAGAGGGCTTGTGAGGGGCATGAGTGCTTCATTACTGTTACCCTTTGGTCTTTACTGACACAATGGAAGTGGCCTTGTTATTGCTGGGTGGTGGTAAAAGACCCAACTCTACATTAGGCTTCCTTTGACATCATCCAGGAGGGAGAGTAGGGTTAAATGTCTCAGTTCTCTATTTAGCCTCCTTGGACACTACCTTGGTTTGGGGGGTTAGAGTACCTTGTTAGGACCTAAGGAGTGTGGAGCTCTTGGCTTGCTCCATTCTCACACTTCACTGGTGTGGGGGATAGGGAGCATAACAGTTTCCTCTGGGGTGTTCGGCTGGAATAAAGCACTTATTGTCAAAAAGACTCTGGTCTTACTAATATGCTTTTATTAGGTTTTTTAAATTTTATTTTAAATTTATTATTATTATATTTAACCAATACCATTGGTATTTCTGAGTTGCCACTTTCTTTAGCCCCAAGTACAGGATGCATGAGGAAGAAAGAAAACTCAAAGATTTCACCACCATGTCATTTCTCAGAGCCTGAGGTCCCTAGCCTGTCTGCATTTTTCTCTACTTTCAGTGTATGTTTGTTTTATATATCATGTGCAAGGTTTTTAACAGTACATAAGAGGATAAATATAGAAGAAGACATTTACTCCACCCTTTCATCTTTCCAGAATGAAAACTCTCTGTTTTCTTTATCCTTTAAGACTCAAATATAAGGACCCTTCCTTTGTAAATCTTCTCAAACACTACATTTCCCTTGATGTGATACTCTTTTCTCTGTAGGTTTCCAGGCACTTTTATTGTAATTTATTTTCCTGTCATGACTGTCTCTATAAACTAGGCATATTAGTCTATGAAACTCCTGAGGGTACATGCTTTGCTTTATTCTCTCCTATGTTCACCTGAGACTAGCACAATAGTTTGAACATAGCAGCCAATGTTTATTAATGAAAAGCTGAATGTATAGTATAGTCTCTTAAGATTTTTTCAAGATACAGACCACCTCTTCCAGAGATCCTTCAGAAATCCAAACTGAACAAGTGTCCTATGATAACTCTCACATGATCTCTTATATCCCTCTAATACTGCATCACATGATCGTTATTGTTTTTGCTTCCCCTGCTAGACAGAGAGGACCATATATATGACTTTCTTTTTTAAGGTTTTAGTGAAGACTCTATAAATTGTAAGAAATCAGGGACGATTTTGGTCTTGGCTTATGGCCAACAGATATTCCAGAACTTACCACAGTCCTTAAGTACATAGGAGATGTGCACAAAATTTGTTGAATGAATAAAAAAAAAAATGGATGAAAAGATAATAGGAACTCGACTCATTTTGAATGACTCCATGTATCTATTAAATATATTACATGAAAAAGCTAACCAATTTTCCTTCCCAGAAATGTCCAATTTGTCTCTTTGGATCGCAACACTATGAGTTACATATGTTTCTAATTATATTAATGTAACTTGTTACATAAGCTCCTTTAATCAGAACAATTTCAGAAACTAAATGATAAACTTGTTTGTGAGTTACCACATTGGTTTTTCACAAATGCCTTAATGAACTTTATTGTATACCTGCAAGAGCTGATGAGACAGCAAGAAATGGAAAGGGAAATAGCGTTTTCATGTGATCAGCGTTAGTAAACTACACCTGAATGGCTCTGTTGGAGGCCAATCGAGATACACGGCTTCACTTACTAGTCTCATAAATGGCCAAACCTACTGTTATTCCCTTAGTAACTCAATAATGCTTTGTAAATGATTTCTTTGTATTTTATTTCCAAGTCTAAAATTCATATCTAAATCTCCAAAACCCACATCAGTAAAACTCTTCTGGAAGAGTTATTTTAAGTGTTGTAATATCCCCACATGAACACTCATCTAGCACAGTTAAATTATTTAACCTCTTCTCTGCATGCCAGTTTGTTAAGTGTTGCTGAGAGTCAGTCAAACAAAAAGAGCTATAAGGCAAGAATATTTCTTCTTTACACACAGCTCTAAGGAGAGACAGTGGATGACAAAATGTTACAGGAGAAGAAAAAGATTCCTCTGAAATCACAATGTCACAAAAATAGAGACAGACTCTTTTCCCCTAACATAATCCATTGACAGTCATTCCATTATATGAAATTGAGGTTAGGACTTGGTGTTTGACATCTGCTCTGGAGGTTATATTTTAAAAGCTCAATCTTAAACTCATAGGATGGGAGAAATATAGATGTTCTGAAACTGCCATAATCTTTATAAAGTAGACATCCTATGGGGTTCCATGAAGTTGGAACATATGAATCATATGTGATAAAATACAGGTGACATTCCCCTAAAGACTCATTTATACAGATGTAACACTCTACACCAAATAGAGAAAAATAGTAGGGAAAGGAGCAAAAAAAACAGGAATTAGTTTAAAATTTGTATTTTACGAGGACTGATTTGTAAAAGAATTAATGAAGACTCTTAAGCATTTAACAATCAGACATTATGGGCATAGCTTGTATTAGATAATTAAGAAAATGTGATCAAATAGTAACAACTTATCTTCAGACAAAATTTTCATGCGAATCACTTCTTTTTAATTGGATCACAACTGCACCTACTTGGAACTACTGACTAGTTGTTAAGAAACCCTAAAGGTGTAACAAATACTCTTTATATGATTCATATTATAACATGGCTGCATCTATTGATAACTACCCATTTGAAGATAGCTGTGCTTTTCTGCAGATAAGTACACTGAATACTCATGAGTGGCTTAAATATATTCATTGCATGTTTACTATTTTGAGAATGTAGCAAAAGTTAAGTCAGGAGCAATCAGGTACATACTCTGGTAAAGATACTGGCACTACACCACACCCTAAGCTCCTTGGGATCAAGAACCCTACTTTATTCATTCATAGAATCCCTGTCTTCTGATTCAGAACCAACTGAAAAGGTGGTGCTCAATGAGAAAGATCTGTTTAGTTAACCAGATTGCCACATATGGCTCTCCAAATCTGACATGGGCCTACAAAGCCATCTGCAAAATTAAAAAAAAATCTACAATTCAACAAAATATCTTTTCACTCAATTCATAGAGAATGTCTTGTCTCCACTTCCCTTGCTGTGTTTCTGAAGGAAATTTTCTGCCTTATCTGGTAAATGATCACAGTAGTCAGCAAATCTGTTATCTTATCATACATTTGAGGAGTCTGAGACTTGGAAAACTACCTCTTTGTGTAACAGCTGAGACCTAGGTATAAAATGAGTAACCACCACCCAGTAGATCCATTTATGCAATGCTCTTCCCAGTCATCATACCACACCCTCTGGTAGTTTCAAGTTGAATGATAGGCATTAACTAGAAAAAAAAATAAAACCTTAGTATCGCCCCATCAATTACAAAACCTATCAAAACTACTTTTTTCCACTTACTATTCACTTCTCTACTCTAAATTGCAAATTCTTTCTGAGTATATGAAAAGCCTTATTTTCTGTTTTTTTCTTTTCTTTTTCTTTTTAATTACCTAGGGACCATCATTTCTTAGCTTCCTCTTGATTTTTCAGTGATTAGACTCTCATGGCTAAGTACACAGTCTCTAATGTAGAAACTATGCAGTAAAAATCATCTGACTCACTTCCCCCTATAAGAAAATGTTTCAGAAAGACCACTGTTCATGCTGTATCATCTCAGTCATTATTTTAGATACAGTGTACTTGGAAAGAAAAGATGCCTTTTATTGCTTAAGGAATGAACCGATTATTTAATTGTTCACTGCCAAAAAGGGAAGCACTGAGGCCTCAAAACTAAGCCTGGCAATAACTAAATCTGTGAGCCACCAACATGAAAAAAATCTATGTCCAAAAAAAAAAAAAAAAACCTATGTCATAATTAATTCTTACCACAGCAAAGGACTCTGTTCCACAAAAGAAAACTGGAACAGAATGATCTAACAATGTCTGTTCAATGAGATTCATTCTTACAGAACTTTCTAATACTCATCCTCTTCTATTAAAAACTGAGCGCCTCACTCAGAACTGAAGAGAACATGAAAACAGCCAGTTACATGGGGACTATCTGAATTCAACCACTGGTAGAAGACACTTCCGTGGAGGTGCACGTGGTTTAGCCCTCACAAGCACAACTAAAATTCCTCCTTGGGATTTCACTTTCGTCTCATCAATGCAAAGTCTCTATTTCAGCGAGATGCCTAACTAGAGGAGCACAGGATTCCTTCAGGGGAGGTTCTCAGGATGTTTTTCTCAAAGGATTACCACCAGGGGTGCCTCAGTTGGTTAAGTGTCTGACTCTTGATTTCAGCTCAGGTCACAATCTCAGGGTGGTGAGATCAAGCCCCACATCATGCTTGGTGTTGGACATGGGGCCTGCTTGAGAGTTTCTCTCTCCCATCCCCTCTGCAACCCCCTCTCTAAAACAAAACAAAACAAAACAAAACAAAAGTGTAGTCACCAAAACACAATCACCCCCTCAAAATATTTTTGCCTAAGTTCTTAAGAAATGGAGGAAATTCAGCCGAGATTTTTGTCCAGAATTAGATGACATTCATTTCTCAGTTCCTTCTTTCTCACCTAGGGTACAGGCTGGACTCCAGCTACACAGGGCTGACAACCACTTAAGTCCTAGAACAGTGATTTATGCTTCTAAAATACATAGAATATTTATGTAACTATTTTTGAGAGAAGTTCTGTATTTGCTCTTGAGTCCTGGCTCTCTAACTGGGTACCAAGACAGTCCTCTGTCTAGATGTGACTTACAAAGGGTTAATTTATTACAGTCACTTCTATCTTAAAAGAGGACAGTGCAAATCAGGGCATTAGCTCTTAACTGTGTACCCAGGAGTTATTTAAGAAACCTAAAATATTTTACCTAGTTTAGTATCAAAACACAATCTGATCTTTCTCTGTGGTAGCAGAGGAACTGTCAATAAACATTTTTATTCCTACACATTAAAAGCAATGATTTTTCACTTGTTCCCCTTGTTTTTATTATCGTTGTAATCCATGCTTATCATAGAAATTTAGAAAGTACAGAAAAGCCAAAAGATGCTGAAAAAAAATTTCCCTCTACAATCACACCACACAAGTTAACATTTGGTGTGTCTCCTTCAGCCTATTCCCCTGTACATATGCTTTACATATGCTCAAATTGTATATGAATTTTGTCCTGCATTTTTCATTCAACATTTTATTTTTAGTATTTGCCTTGTTTTTGAAGACTCTATATAAACATCATTTCAAGAGTTTCCTTTTTTTATTTTTTATTTTTTTAATTTTTTATTTATTTTTATTTTTAAAAAAAGATTTTATTTATTTATTTGAGAGAGAGACAGTGAGAGAGAGCATGAGTGAGGAGAAGGTCAGAGAGAGAAGCAGATTCCCCGTGGAGCTGGGAGCCCGATGTGGGACTCGATCTTGGGACTCCGGGATCATGATCTCAGCTGAAGGCAGTTGTCCAACTAACTGAGCCACCCAGGTGTCCCAAGTGTTTCTTTTTTTTAATCCAGTACTATTTTAGTATTCTAGTATCTTGTTACATACCAATTTACATTGTTAAAATGTCAGTGTTTTTACATTTTAAAATCACGCTATCAAAATACAATGTATCAAAGAATATAAAATATATGGAATGTATATTAGTTGTGTTTTTATTACTATAACTGACCAAATATATGCAATGCAGGGGTTTTCTAAGAGAATTTCTCATTTTTCTTCAGTAATCCTAAATTCATCTGAAATGAATTTAAATGTTGTAAAAGGTAGCAGATACAATAATGTATTTTCACTCTGATGAGTGCTCAGTAGAAAGGCTGGGAAGTCAAGAACTCCCTGAAAAGTCATACAGCCATCTTCTCTGGGAAATGACTTCCATCCCAATGTAGTACTTTCTTTTGTACATTTTACCAGGGAATTATTACGCATTTTTGCAATTCGTTTGTCTCTGCCTTGCTCATTTCTCCGAATGGAATGGAATATCCAAACAAAAGAAGCAGTCAGTTATCAAGGATTTTACTGAGGCATGTGTAGGATCCAGTCAGTATCTCTTGGAAGTTCCTACCTTTATCTTACTAGAGTCTCTGAAATTGAAAAAGATCATCACAAATGGAGGAAAACATGGGAAAAATCTGTCCCCTTTGTCATGCCAAACACTGCGGGTTGTGTCATCTCATTTGCTGGTGTGTTTCCAATGAAACAACATAAAGAGAAGAAATGGGACACTAAGGAGCCAGAGACTAAGGGTAGAAAGTGCAGGGCTTGGGTACAGGCAGGTAGAATGAAAGGAGACCAGGAGGATTTTCTGGAACCTTAGGGAAATTAATCAAGGCAGGTTTGTTCATAGTTCCTTGGGGCTTTGGCATCATACCCAAGGAGTTACTAACATGTTAACAAGAAGAGCCCTCAAATAATCTGTGGATTGGTCTCTATCATCACTCCTAGACTAAACCTTGACTAAGAACGGTCTTCACAAGGCAAAGGAGGCATTTAAAAGGACAAAGAGACCAGAAAGAGATGAGCTGACTAAATCTGGCAGAAATCAGACACATAAAATGAAACAGAATTTGAGGCACGTTACAGAAATTTGATGTAGTGAAAATGCACGTAAGGGAATAACACTTTAATTGGGTTGTTCCCAACCAATAGTTTACAACCCTACTGGTGTATCACAGAAGTAGTAACTTCATGACTGTTTAGCACACAAACTACCATCTACAGAAGACAGAGCAATAATGGATGGAAAGCATTTCACCCTGGTAATGATGAACCAACAAAGCAATCTTGTGAACATTAGCGGTTTTCTCCCTCACAAATCAATTTGTTTTTTTCTGCATTGGAAATAATATTGTACGCAGAATGTAAAAGGTGAGGTTTTGGGGAGGGGAAAGTTGCAGACTCGACTCTCCTACAACTGCATGATAAAATACTATTTTCCATGGCAAAACACAGACCGCTGTGCGACTCTCCCTCAGCACTGCTGGCCATGGAGAGTGGACAGACCAAACAAGGGGGAGGTCCGCCCTACGGTCTAGGTGTGTGTGTGTGTGGGGGGCACTCCTGGAGATCTAACCGGGTGTTGACTCAAAGCATTCCTCAGCTCTTTTTTCTGTTTTCCACCTTGCTCCATTTAACAGTTCTGCACCTCAGCTTTAAAATCAATACCACAGATAAAACATGAAAAGAAGAAAGGCTCTTCTTTAAAGATGTTATTGGAGTCCAAGATTCGTGAGGAAAAGCGCACATATGCAACTGTACCACTCAACAAATATTTACAAACTGACAACATCTTGGTAACCAGCATCCAGTCTGAGACATAGACAGCGACCAGCACCCTAGAAGCACCTTTCAACCTGCCCCCAGTCTAAAGGAAATCCTTTTACAGACTTCTCACAGAAAAACAAACAAACTAGTTTTTACTCTAATTGAACTTTATGTAAATGGAATCACACATTATGTGCTGTTTTTTTATTTGGTTTCTTTGGCTCAATTTATGTTTAGCAAATGTCTCCATATTGTCACAGTTGTGAAGATTTTTAATAAAGGAATGAGAAAATAGGGCAATGAGGGAAAAAAAAAAGCTGAATTAAAAGTTATTGCTATTGCTACAGGTATTAGATTATCATAAGTAATAATAAATGCAATAATTTTTTAGAATTGCAGTTGTAACAATAGCTCAACAGAACTTGTGAAGAACGCCAGGCTACTGAGGACAGCCCCGCCAACATACTGTAACTTCTAATCAGTGTGGTCTAAAAGTACAAGTCACCCTCTAAGAACAGAGTCTGAGTATGATGAGTGTGCTTCCTCACACAGGTAAATACAAGTGGGGCAGCCTTCGTATCCAAGCTAGGCTCAGCCTCCACACGACAGGACCCCTGACATTTAAAGATATAGAACACATTTATCACAATTGTCACTTGCCATTAATTTACATTCCCTTTATGCATCTGTTCAAAAAATAATTAGGATTTTATGCTGCAGTAAATATGCTTGTTCATCCATTAGTGCAAAGCAAAAGATTAATTGCATTACAATGGGAATCAGGACGACAGCACTCGGAGCCACAATGATAACAGTGACAGCTGGGCTGCCCACAGTACTTTGCTCTGATAAGCTTCAAAAACAAGTGTAGATGGGAAAATAATTAAATCACTGACAAGATGGCACCAGCCTTATTTTCCCTCTTCTTGCATTCTGCTAACAATCACCAAACAAAAAGATTCTCCCTGTGAATTAGAAAAGGACCTTTATTTTTTTTTTCTCTCTATCTCCAAATGCCCTAGCTGAATGTTGGTAATGAGCTGGACTGCTAAGAGATATCACTTTTGTTTAACCTCCTATCATTTATCTCAGCAAGCTGAAGAAGAGGTCAGGGTTGCCCTGAACCAGTCTTTCTAACTAGTCTCTACTGAGAGCCCAACAGACAGGGCTGGCCGTGGACATGTATCCAGTGCAGTCGCACACAGGGCATGGTGCTTAGCTCAAAGCTCTGCTGTCACCATGTTAAATTCTTAATTCTTTAACAAGAGGCCTTGCATTTTAATCGTCTCCTGGGCCTCACAAATGATGCAGTAAATCCTGCCAGTAGATGCATAAAGGGTAATATAATCTCTAATATGTGTATGTCATTATTATGCAGATAATGTATCTATAATGTATGTCGAGTGGACATATGTAGACTATACACTATTTCTATATATCACATATGTATGTATATTATTATGTATATATTACATGTGTATCAGTGAATACATCCACACTCAGACTTACTGATACAGCTCCCCAAAAGGAAACAAAAACAAACAGCAAACAAATTCATTCTCCCTCTCTTTTCTCTATTCACATAGAAAAGAAAGTGGTGTTAGTGAGTAGAAACAAAACATGTGTTTGAGGAAACACCTGAGAAGGAAGAGATGTACCAGACTTGTACTCCAGTTGTCTCCTGACTAGGGACACCTTTTAATGGTTCAAAATATACTGATCATTGTTTTAGGGACAATGGGTGTTAAGAAGCGTTTAACCTTGGGAGTTTACCATCATTCAAGAAAACATCTGTGCAATGATCTGAATAATGATCTAGTCTACGTCCCCTTACCCCACCCTACAACCCCCCACTACCAAGAAAATAAAAGAAATGGTTATAGAATAGCTCAATTTAAAGCTTCATTCTTTGATGTTTAATCAAGGTGACAACAACAGCCAGATAACTCATTTCTCTCTGACATTCCCATAGTAAGAAGTAACTAACAGATGGTCATGATTGTAACCCAAATGTTTGGATAATCATCTTTGACAAATCATGTATCATGGCAGCTCCTCAGATGACAGTGACTTCTTTGGAGTCCCCTAAAAACCTGGCACATTAAAGAATTGCTTGATGACATAATGTATTTACTACTCAGCTAGAAAATAGCCAGAGTTTATCGTTCTCCATGATTTTTTAAATCTTATTTTTAAAAGTCCCTTGGATTTGTTAAATTTATTAATTCCAATTTTTCTTCAAGTTGGAGGACAAGAGAGGGACTTTTGTTATTGATAGGGGATGAGGGCTTCGAAAATAGGACAGGTACAAGACGGCAGTGCTTAAAGGGAAGGAAAATGCAAATTAACTACTGTAGACGTGGGTGTTTTCGCCCTGGCAGCAGCTGCTGAATAATTAGGGCCCAAAGGCCTTCATAAAGGTTATAAGTCTTGTTACTGTGGCTAACCAAATCTGCTTGAGTAATTTTCCTTTCACTATTGCAATTATGGGGTTTTAACTCACTAGGTAGCTGATTTTGTGGCATGTACATATTCGATGTGTCAGGGAAAATGAGCTTCCAGGGCTCCCCTCTGGACCACTTTAGAGCAATGATCATAAATCCTCACTAAAGGGAAACTGGTTCTTAAGAGAAGCAATTCTAGGGGTGGGAGTAGAGGAAAAAAATGGGAAGAAGTAGGCAAACATTTTATAAGCAATAGGGCTGAAAACTGCATTGTAGCACAACACAATAACATAATATAACATGATAGAGTATACTAGAATATGTTGTACTTTGGTGATACAATACACATTTTATGTCTCGTTATTATAACTACAGATAAGTATTCGCCCTAGACTTTCCTAGATAATTTTGATAATACTTAGATCCACTTTTCCCCATAAGTCACCTTCACTTTCTAGTGTCCCCTCTTAGAGTTGTGAAACCATGGTCTTTACATCTTTTACCTTTTCGTGTGTAACCCTGGGCATTAACTCTGTCTCGTTTGTCTCATCAAGTCTGTCTCCTCCTATCCTGACGTAGTATCTGGTATTAAGATGGGATAGAGCAGTCAGTAGTGTGAGAGAAGAAACGAGCCTCATTTCTGGTGGCAAATATCAGTGCTGTGAACTGGGTAATGTGACTAATTTATCTGGACTATAATTTCCTTACTTTTGAAATGGAAAATTACTGCTTCTAGAGATTTTAGATAGACATCAAATATAAAAATTTTTGGAAAGTCCGTTTTTAATCTGAAATATATTTGTCTATCATCTTTCTCCCCCCACACCTCTTTCTCTGTCTCCCTCTCTCTGTCTCGGTCTCATTTCTCTCTCCATAAATCCTCCATCCACATATACACATTTCAATATATTTTACCTTGTCCTTAAAGTGAAGACAAACGTGTCAACAGAGCTTAAACATTTCAATTCACGTCTTACACAAAATACAAGTTTTATCAATAAATATTTGATATAACTTCAAAGTACTTTTGACATTCCAAAGTCAAAAATAAAATGGTTATAGAACATTGTTTTCATGTGGCCAAAGAAGGTATTCTATCCAGAGCTAAGCATATCATGAGCCTAAGAATCGGTCCTAGGTTGGTTCTTAGACCATCAAAAAGCCACTGGTACATGAAAATGTATTTGCATCTCCACCAATTTTATATTCCATATCAAAGATCCCAGTTCAGCAAGTTCTTTTTCACTACAGAAAGAACTTTCAACAAATAATATTCTTAGATACACATATTTAGATACAAGTCTAGAATTCATGAATGCATTAATAACTTTCCCTAGCAAAATACAGTTTTAATAATGTTTTTCAGGGTACAAGTGCCTCCTACACAGTGCTTTTTTAGTTGCTGAGGCTTAAAGCACTTTGTGTTGATTAATAGTGGCTCGTTGGTAAGAGCTCTGGCCCAGTACTATGTTAGGTTCTGAGGAATCATAGGCAGGATATGGATAGTCATATGTGGGAAGAAGGGTACTGGGACTCAAAAGAGAGTCAATGTCGGGGACAATTTGTAATTGTGAAACCATCAGGCTTCTCCATTGTAACCTAACATAAAAGAATAACAATAAGCTTCCATGTGAACATTTGTGAAATTTTATGTAATGCGTACATTTAAAAAGTCTAAAGTTACTTTCACTCCGTGCAAATGCACATGCTGTGTAAATGCAGATTTTTTCTTTTTCTTTCTTTTTTATTTTTTTTAAGATTTTATTTATTTGACAGAGAGAGAGAGAGAGACAGCAAGAGAGGGAACACGAGCAGGGGGAGAGGCAGAAGCAAAGCAGAGAGCCCGATGCAGGACTTGATCCCAGGTCCCTGGGAACACGACCTGAGCTGAAGGCCAGACACCCCATAAATGTAGATTTAATCTAGAACCTGTTTATCATTTTATTCTGGCTTGTCATGATGGTTGGCTTCTGAAACTCTATAATAAACTCTATAATAAACTCCATGATAAACACAACTTATTCATACCATAGAGAGCTCATACGAGGACCACATCCTAAAGGCTCAAAAAAGGAAGACAGCAAAGTGGGGTGGGGGTGAGGGGTCTTAGATTACAACATCAAACAGTATCTGGCACAGAAATCTGATCTCAACCCGTTAGCTTATCTATGATTAAGCCAGATTGACTGAAAGAGTCAGATTTGGGGTAGAGACAAGCAGAACATCTGGATCATGTGACTCTCCTTCCTCCTACCTTCTGATCTAAGAGAGGATGGATTTCCTGTCCCCATCTTCATGAAAGTCTCAAAAAAGTAGAAAGGCAATATAAAATATTAGAGTTCCAATGTCAGTAGAGGGTAAATGTGAACTCTGACCACTCATGAGTTTATTAACTGGAACAAGTAATTTCTTTGAAACTCAGAAAAAATTAACTCTATAATGGAAATAATAATAGTACCTACTTTGAAGGATATTGTCAGGAGGGAGAAAATGTGTGTAACATCATTTGCATAGCATTTAATACAAAATAGTACTCCATAATGTCAATTATTACTATTATTATCATACAGAGAGGAAAAAATCTTAAATATGGTACATAATCACATAGATTCCAAAGCCCTGAAATTGGGGCAGAATATTTTTAGCATAACATTCCAACTTCCCACAAATGTTTTGATCTGAAATGGCACAGACCAAGGCTCAAAGACCCATTCGTGGACTTCTATCTTCCCCCTTTTCCTAGCTAAAACAGATGGACACATGTGTGGACACATTAGTATCTACTTCCCTATGAAACCTTTCCTGATAACTCTATTTAACTCTAATTTCTCACTTTGTTGACTGCCCATGGTGTTAACTGTACAGAATATGTTAGCATACTTAATTTATTTCTGCATCACAGTTTCTCCTCGGTCTCGTGTGCATATTGCCTTATTAACACATCTGTTAAATTCTTAAAAGTCAGGGATTATGCCTTATGTTTCCCATAGGCCTCCCATGCCACATAACCAGCACATTCCAGAAAGATTCTAAGACATATTGAATCCTAATTCTTTTAAACCTCCCATATTCACCTTACTTTGGGTACAATTCCCGGTTGAATTTCAACTACTTGCTTTCAAAAATGCAATTTCCATAATAGCATATAGTGTTCTAATAATGTCCTGATCAATGCTACTACAGGGTTACTGCTGATTATACACCTGTTTCTTTTTTTTTTTTTTTTTTAAAGATTTTATTTATTTATTTGACAGAGAGAAATCACAAGTAGATGGAGAGGCAGGCAGAGAGAGAGAGAGAGGGAAGCAGGCTCCCTGCTGAGCAGAGAGCCCGATGCAGGACTCGATCCCAGGACCCTGAGATCATGACCTGAGCCGAAGGCAGCGGCTTAACCCACTGAGCCACCCAGGCGCCCCTATACACCTGTTTCTAAATCCCAGAGTCATCAAGTGTTTTTCTTTTGTCTTTTTTAAATTGTTAAACTATTATCACTTCCCAAATATTCTGCATTATTCAGTTTATGGTCTAGTTTGATATGTGGGTTATGGTTTATCACAATGCAGTCATTCCATAAAAATCCCTTTTTTATCACTTGGGAACAGATACAATTATTATTCAAGGAATATCGTGGTAAATTTTTCAAGAATGATCACATTTTTAAATTAATCAAGGTTTTAAATTTGTATTTCCTGTTCCATAAACCTCAAATCAAACTTGATTAATCATTTGACCAGGCAATTATTTGGAAAATCAGAGAGTGAGTGCACAAAATGCCTATGTCTGGGTGGAACTTTTTTTATTTTGACTTTAAACATCTCTTTCAAAACAAGTAAATGGTGACTGAAGAAAATTTGGAAAATACAGAGAAATACATGTAAATCAATAAAATCCTAAAGAATCTCCTACCTATAAATATCCACTATGGACATTTTTTTAAGTTTTCATTTTGAAGTAATTTTCCACTTACAGAAAAATTACAAAAACAGTTGGAAGAGTTTTCATATATCCCTCATCCAGCTCTTTCAAATGATAGCATTTTGCACAATTACACTACCAGGATCAGAAGGAATTACCATGGGTAGAATATTACTAACTTGTTGGCTACTTTTCTTCTTCCTAGTTACCACTGTCTTTACCATCCTTGCACAAATTTCCCCAAACCATAACAGAATGGAAAGCGAACATGCCAAAGTAATAGTAACAAAATAGTATTTCTCTAAAATACAAACTCATCTACAGAGCTGAGAGAACCCCTGGACCTTCTCATTCATTCATTAACTATTTGCTTCCAACTTGCTATGAACTGGCATTATTTTAGGCTCTGAAGATACCACTATGGACAAAGTCTTTCTCTTGATGGAGCCTGCATTCTACTATGGGGGACAGGCAATAAAAATGCATTTATACTACAATGGTAGGAGGTACTATGGAAATAACAGAGCAGGAAATAATTGGGATAGAAATGGATAAGGAGGCAGAATATGATTTTATATATGTGGGTAGGGAAGACCTTTCTGATGATGCAGCATTTGAACAAAGTTCTGAGTCAGCCCTTAAATAGGGAAAAGGGTTTCCAAGCAGAAACTGCAAAGCCCTGAGAGAGGAACATACCTGGCATGTTGTAGAAGCAGCAAGGATGTCCTTGTGCAAAGACTGAGCTAAGGGGAAGCGAGGGAAGAAATTAAGTCTATGATGTGACTAGGCATCAGATCAAGTGCAATATATATCCCCAACCCAATAAATTCCTCTTGAACTTTTATGGAAACTCCCTGTGCACTTCTAAATACATCCCTCTAGGCTGCAGCAGAAATTCCACCAGATCCTCCCCTGGGTTATAGCAATGATTTTTTTGTCAATTCTCATGACCCACTACCTTGGCTGTATGGATGTGTTCCAGAAGTCCACACTAGCGTGTGTTCAGGCTTTTACTCTAGACAGGGCCCTCAAGAGGTGTCCTGCCTCCCTGAATATCACCTGAGAGACTGAATATATAGACAATGGCTATATCTTCTATAAAAGAAGAACTCTGACTCACAGCTTGCAACAAGTTGCCCAGGAAACCAATCCATTATCTATAATTAAGAACCCAGGGACCCAGCCTATTATAGGTTAGACTCTCAGGAGGCCAAGCTGATATCTCTAGGAACAATTCAAGGTAAATAGTAACTTCTGTAACAATTGGCCCAAAATGGCCAGGACTTGATTAATAACTGACAGATTCCCTATTTTTGTTCCCATTTCCAACTTAGAAACAGCCAGAAAAATATTAAGCATACTCCCCTAACCTATCACGTGGGATGCTCCAATTCTGGTTAGCCTGCTTCCGGCTTTCCCATGTTCACAGCTTCCAATCAGGGCACACTTGAAGGCTTCTCTTTTCCACTATAAAGTTTTCCCACTCCTCTGCCTGCTTTTGAGTCTCTGACAAAACACAAGTGCAGTGGCTGACTCTCTTGCTAAAGCAAGTTCTTAAGAAATAGCTTTGGCCTTTCTCATGTGGCTGATTTTATTTCTGCACACCTTCCTGCAATAGGAAAAACCCCTCAGCCTTCAACTTTCACAGTAATAAATCCATATATATATATATATATATATATATATATATATATATATTACATGATGTGACTACACAGTTGAACTATCTATGGTAGAAGTTTGAAATGTGTGTATGTGTATTATATGGTCAAGCTTTTTCCTGCAGATTTAGCAGAGTTTGGATGACATATAGACACTTTTGCATGTAATCATTAATGGTTTATATTCCTCAAGGATTCAGTCCTAAGCTATCTTCTCTTTTCATCTCTGTATTTCCATCCTCCATTACTCTGCTTCTATGAAGATGACAAGCAGTTTATATTTCTTGCCCTATGAGCTTCAGACCTTATTTCCCACTACTTCTTAGGTTTCATAAAGATACTGCCTACTCAGTAAGAATAGGTCATCTTCTTCCACTGACCTGCTACTTTTCCAAGTCAGTGAATGGCACTGCCATTTACCTGGTTGAACTATCTAGAACCCTAGCTGTCATCATTGATACCTTCTTCTTCCTTTATCTTTTATCCTCCGTATCACATCTAGTCATCTACCCCTCTCAATTTTATCTTTTAAGTATATATCACTGGACATCTGAGAGTTTGGAACTATTTCTCTGCTTTATTGTCATTCCCATCTTAGTCTGAGCTACCTTCACCTTTTACATGGTGTTCTGCAATAGTATCTGTATTGGGGTCCTAGGGGGCTAATGTAACAAAGTACCAAAAACTGGGTAGCTTAAAAACAGGTAAGTTTATTGTCTCATCATCTTAGAGGCCAGAAATTCAGTAACTAGCTGTTGGCAGTACCATGCTCTCTGTGAGGGCTCTGGGTGAGTCCTCCCTTGCTCTTCTAGCTTTGGTGTTTGTTAGTAATCCTAGGCATTTCTTGGCTTATAGATGCATCACTATGGTCTCATGGTTGTCTTCTCTTTCGGTCTTCATCTTATCACCTCTCTTCACGTGTCTGTGTCTAAATTTCAGGACACCAGTATTAGGACACCAGTACGGGTTTAGGGCCACTCTAATGACCTCTTTTTAACTTGATTACTTTGTAAAGCCTTAGATCCAAATAAGGACACTTTTTGAAGTACACATTCTGAAGGTTAGACCTCAACATATCATTCTGGAGGGCACAATTCAGGACCTAAACTGGTCTCGTTGATTCTCTCAGGTTACCCAGTTCCATTTCCTACTCAGTAACTAGAGTAAACTTTTCAAAGTTCAATCTGATTAAATCATTTATCAACTTAAATTCCTCCCATGTTATTCTACTAGTCTTAGGATACAAATAAAACTCCTTTGATATGGCCTGCAAGGAACTTCTGAGTCTGGTCCAGTATACTTCCTGTACCACAACATGTCTCCTCTCAGTTCTGTGTTTAATAAAAACAAATATATATGTATATGCATATATATATGCAAATATTTGTGTTTAATTTTAAAAATGTATATTTTTTCTCTTCTTATTGTCTGCGATGTTCCCTCTTTCCCCAGGACTCTTTTATATGCTGCTCCTTCTGTCTGGAATGCTCTTTTCTTCCGTCTTTTACCTAGTATCCTTATATGTGTTCTCAGATTCTTTTTTTTTAAAAAAGGAAATCCTTCCCCAACATGTTTTCTCTCCAAAATTACATTTTTCTATCTGAATGAAAAATGTGATTAATATCTACCCCTTCAATTAGACTGAGCTTTATTGAGAGCGAGGAATAATGGTTGGCTTTATTCATCAATCTATCTCTAGTTTCTAGTAAAATGACTGGTGTATCATGAATGTTCAAAGTAGTTTTTTGATTTGAAGAATACATGATTAAATGAATCAGATGTAATCAAGAGCTGTTTTCCTTAAAACTCTCTATGGCAATAGATTAGTTGATTTTTCTCAATCTTTTGTGAAATAGAAAACTATACTTAAGTCATCAGAAGCCAATGATCAACCATTTGGTGACTGGTGCCAGTACAAGGACCACACTTTGAGTAGCAATGATCTGTACATCTTCTCTAGTTGTATCACTCATTCTGAGATTTTGGAATCACACTGACTTCTTTGTAGGACAAGGGACTTAAATAACTGATTTTTCAAAGTAAAAACGTACACTAAAGTGCTGTTATTTAACTTATCCATTTGCCTAGAACACTGTAACTTCAACAGTGAACACTGTTTAGAGATAACTGCTAGCTGTTCATCCTTTTCCCACTCTTTCCAGGGCCTTTTTAAGTGGGACTACCTCAACCATAAAGTAAGCCTAGAGTAGAGATCTTCCATGCTGATGAACTTAGCTCTTAATTCTTGTCTGCTCAGTCTCATGAGTTAAAATAAGTACTCTCTTTCTCAAAGTGCTGACAATAGATGACCTGTCTCCCAGCTTGTCAAAGGTACCAATTGGTAACCTAAGAGTAACAGCTGGTAGTCTTTTTTCAGGAAGATATCTAACTAGAAAATCAAACTAGATACAGACCAAACTCTTTCAACAGGGAATCCTTTATCAGCCAACATTTTAAATTACTAATAAACTATATGACAGTTTTTCAAAACTTCAGACTCTGTATCCTAGGAATAGTCATATATATATATTTTTCTAACCTTGCTCTGTTTGTCAGGGTTTCTCTGAAACCAAAGCGAGTTACCAGCCAGTTGAGTAGATGTTCTCTCTTTGTCACCTGGAATGCTGGCAAAGTTTCTGGCAGAATTTTTCTATCTCAGGGAGACCTACTCATCTGGAATAGATTAGAATTATCTGTCTGGCTCAAGATTACTATTGCAGCAACTGGTGCATTATCCAAGACATCTATGGTGATAGCTATTAGCTAAACTCCCAAACTCAAAGAGAATAAAAGGAAAATTTCTGTGTCTATACCAACGTTTAAGTCTTAAACTTTCTTCCCAGAAGATCTGGATGTCACATCAACCATGACTTCTCCAATAAATATTAATTGCATTCTTGGGCTATAAAACCCACTAAATGAGATGTAATACATTAGCCAGGGTACTGAAAGGGAAGGGATGACCTATTCTTTCAAAGCCTATCAAACAGGGGCCCCATGTTTTACAGAATTCTGCTTAGTCCTTTTCCAGCCCATATCTCTCCCCATATGAAAAAAACTTTGTAGTCCAAGGAGTTATGCCCTCCAGGAACCATGTCTTACTTCCAGATCATAATTCAGGTATCTGATACTCCTGAAATTTCCTACCCATATGGCTTGTATCCACTTGGAAGTTCTGCAAGGACCTCTTCAAAAGATTCAACTTGCCAAAGTACACCACCAGTATACAAACCCATGCTTCAGCTTGGAACTCTAAGGTTCTAATAATCCTGTATTCAAACTTGGTCTTTCTGGTTATTTGTAATGAAACACTATCAAGATAGGAGAATGGAACAATCTTTAAGCAATCTGATAGAATGATTTAAATCTTCTAAATATTTAGTCATATGGTATGTGTGTCTCAATTTTTCCCTGCCCTTACCCACATATATTAGAGAAGATCTGAAGATGGCATCCAGAGGGATGGGTAAACAGAGTTTAATGAAAGAATATTAACAAAAGTGTTACAGAAATTAAAAGGGGGCACCTGGGTGGCTCAGTTGGTTAAGTGTCCAACTCTTGATTTCGGCTCAGGTCATGATTTCAGGGTCGTGAGATTGAGCCGCATATCAGGCTCTGTGCTGAGTGTGGAGCCTGTTTAGGATTCTCTCTTTCCTTCTCTATGCCCTTCCCTCCTGCTCTCTCACATGCCCCTGCTCTAGAAAGAGCGTGAGAAAGAAAGAAAGAAAAAGAAATCAGTTGCTAGTAATAGCGGGAATCTACTACCTAAGGGCAAGAAAGGGATTTGTTAATGGAACCTTAAGAGAAATCAGCTAAAAAGAACACCTTCCTCCAAAAGTTGAAACCTTCAATAGAGAAATTTAGTTACTGACAACCCACAGCCTGACAGAGAGAGAAGGCTAATGAACACCACAAACCCATCTCTTCTGCTCTCTCATCTCCTGGTGGTACCTTCTATTGGATAAAGCCAATCAGAAGCCAGATGGAAAGAGATGTTAGTAGATACAATCCAGAGTATAGCTTCCCAGCTTTATACTGCAGAAGAGAAGGGTAGAGAAAAAGAAGCAAATGGAGAGTATCCAGCATATGTTGAGGACAAATTTCAAATCCAAATTCAAACTCAAGGTTTGAGCATGTTAGAAATGCACAAGCCTTGGAAACAGATATAGCTGGGATTTTAAGCCCCAATTCTGTCACTTATAAGCTGTTACTCCAAGAAAGTCATTTTACTTCCATGCACTTTTCTTTTCTTTACATTAATAATAATAATAATAATAATAATAATATCATCTACCTTACATGAATTAGGCATATTGTTGACTATTAGGTCAATTTATACACACATAAAAATAAGTAACCAGGTATCAAGTTATAATATATACTTCCTAGAGAAAGTTTGCTTCCCTCAGAGCAACTTTTCCTCCCTTTTCTGACATTTTGTTGGCAGCTAAGCCCCTACAATCAGGAACTCTACTAAGTACATCAGGATCCAAAAGGTGGAGGATTCCAACTCTGCCTTGAGAGCAATGTGTTGAAGTAGGACGAGAACACTACACAGAAATACAAAATGTAATGAACTTTTAATTTAGTGAGAAAGTAATAATCTTTAATAAGATCAGAGACTGAAAATTGAAAATAATAACTTCATTTTAGGAAGTGCAGTATGATACAAAATCAATACTACCCTGGAGCCAACTTACAGGAATGTTTTAGAATAAACCTACTAAAAGAAAAAGTATAAGATACACCCTGTCTTCTATTTCTCTTTCAAAATAAATTCACTTTTAAATGAATATAGAATGTTATTCAAAATCTGCCCTAGATAAAATGTCAAAAACCCTTAAAGGATAACGGGAATTTTTTAAATTGGAGACAGCAGGAAAGAACAAGGAACCTACGACTTAGCGGTAAAGCTTGACAAATCCAAATGTTAGCATGTGTTTTTTTAAAAGTACCTTCTTGGGGCGCCTAGGTGGCTCAGTCAGTAAGCGTCTGCCTTCAGCTCAGGTCATGATCCCAGGGTCCTGGGATCCAGTGATCTAGCCCCACATCAGGCTCCCTGCTCAGCAGGAAGCCTGCTTCTCCCTCTCCCACTCTCCCTGCTTGCTGTGTGTCCCTCTCTTGCTGTGTGTCTCCCTGTTAAATAAAGTCTTTAAAAATTTAAAAAAAATAATAAAAGTACATTTCAGTATTTAGTGAGATTGTCATCCTTCAGCATTAATGGCTGTAAATGAAGCTACAGGAGAAGAGTATTTCACACGTTCAACATCTGACCTATATTCTCTAGGCCAATGTAGCAATGAGAATATCTATTTTTCCTTAGGTAACTTCTCTATTTTCCTTAGGTAACTTCTCTTTATATATATAAATTTAAATTTAACCTAATAAACATTATTGTACGATTGTTATATGAATAGTACAGGCTAGATGGATACTGGGGGAAATAAGCAAATAAAACACCAGGACTTCTTGTTCTTACAATATCAAGGGAGTTAGACCACAGACACATATTGAGAAATTCTTCTACGGTTGACTTTGGTTTTATTTTAAAATGCAACAAAAATTGAAATCAGACACTTTTTATTTGTAAATAAAAAAAAACAATAAAAATTAAAAAAAGAACATAATAAAATAATAATAAATAATAATAAAAAAAGAACATTTTGGAAAGTGTGCTATAATGAGCTGATGGAAGAAGATACTAATTTTATGGTTTGTGGTAGTAAAAGAGGTTCTTTGGAAGAGAGCATTCAATGCTAGCTTGGGGACAAACACAGGAGGACTTCAGAAACCAGAGGTAGCACAACTGTCAGAGAGTAAACACCACAATAAAAGCAAGAATGAATAAGGGGAAATGGATCTTCAGAGAGAAATAAGTAGTCCTCTGTGCTAATACATAGTACACTACGTATATTGGGATAAGAATTGGTAAATGATTTTTAAGAAAAAAGAATATATGAAAAAGGAGATTTTTTTAAAAAAATAAGAATTGTACTGAGATACTGAGATATAATTCAGTACCATAAAATTAACCCATCTAAAATATATATTTAATGTGGGGTAAAAAGATGTGTTTTGAAATAAGAATTACACTGACATATAATTCAGTACCATAAAATTAACACATCTAAAAGATATATTTTAATGTGGGGTATTTGGTGGGGGTTGTTTACTTTTCTACCATATTTACAGAGTTGTTTAACCATCAACACAATCAATTTTAGGGCATTCTCTGGGTCCATGGACAATTCCTTTTTATTTCCCCCAAGCCAGTAAAAGGAATTTGATCTATTCTTTGAAGCACTGATTTACTAGGTTATCAGTACAAAAATTCTGAACTTTTTTTAGTAATAGGGTGACATGATCACCATTGCGCTCATGGAAAACACCCTGGTAGCAAAGTATGGTATGTAAAGGAACCACTTAAATCTGAGGAATCAAATCTTACTTTCACATATTCTCTACTACTTTCGCATATTCTCATTTCACATATCTACACTAATTCTGTATACTCGTGGAAACATCTTTCCACTAATCTGTGGATTACATCCCACAGAAATTCCTTCATGTATAACACTTCAAGCAAACCGGTAAATATTTCCTAAATAATCATGTGCTTACAACTAGGCTTCTCTCTTCCTTTGGTTTGTGTTCCCCCTTAGAACCTGACTTTAAAGCACATCAATAAGTTTTGTTTTGTTTTTAATATTTCTCAAAACTACCTGGTTGATTGACTTATACAATAGAGTTACTGTCCCTGTTTTAAAATAAGAAAGATCACAGTCAGGAGCCCCTGGGTGGTGCAGTCTGTTAAGCCTCCAACTCTTGGTTTTGGCTCAGGTCATGATCTCAGAGTCGTGAGGGCTTGGGTTCAGTGTAGAGTCTGCTTGAGATTCTCTCTCCCCCACCCCATGCTCACACACACTCTCTCTAAAACAAATAAAATTTAAAAAAAAAAAAAAAAAAAAGCTTACAATCTGAATGTTAGAGCTTTCTCGGGAGACACACAATTACCAAATGCCAAAAAAAATGATTGAATTCCTGGCCTTCTGAATTCACTATCAGGCCTTTTCCCACCATAGCACAGCTGCCCCCACAGCTGTTAACCATGACGTGCCCTTATTCTGAGTCAGCAGAAAAACTCTCCTCCACCCAGAAGTATGTTCGAGCTAAATAATTTGGGAGGAGTTAGGATATGTGGTCTTCAAACTTGTTTTAAAAAGTTTTAGAAACCCAAATGTAGAATTAGCAAATGCATTTTGTTAAAGAACCTCAGAATATTGAATTTTCTTAGGATGTATTTGACAAGAAAAGTATATAGCACATGAGCAACAACACTTCTTGTTAGGACAATTTAAATCCCAGAGTAAAACTAACTAGTAGATGGACAAGCACCAATCTAGGAGCTGAAAGGCTTAAAAAGACTATTCTTAATTACTAACTTTTCACTAATAACCAATTCTGTTATTCATGTGGCCACCAACTATTAAGCATTCGAAGGCTGCCAAAGTCACCATCTGAGAGCAATTCTCCCAGCACTTCTATAAGGTAGAAAGCTAAGGCTAAGAGAAGTGGCAAAGATTTGCCCCTGTCCTTAAAGTAACAAGTCTTCTGACTCCAGATAACAACAGTGTTTGCACAGGCTATACACAGAATGCACATGTTCTTATTCTCCTGGACTTCCACGGGAAGGTCCTTTCCTTGAACAAGGTTGAGACCAAGTTCAATGCCCAGTTCAAGCCCCTGGCATTCTGTCCTGGTCTGGTACAAGCTGAAATTCCCAGAGGTGGGTTTTTTCTCTGTACCATGCCAGGTATAAAGAACATGAAGACAAATCATCCTTCCCTACTCAAGCCCTCCACCTTAACACCAGCCTCCAAACTGCATCAATAATATTCTGATTTTAAGGTTCTGGCCTTCTTAATGAATGACTCTTTAGGAGACTTACTATCCTGAGTCCTAATTACTCATTCTTTTGAACATTCATAGGAGGGTTATATGGAGAGGTGGAGATCTCTGGACTTTGCGTGGCCTTCTCCACTCTTTGACACTTCCTTATTTTAGTGCTAGCTACAAAGTTTTGACCTATGGAGTAGACCATGGTGTTTCACTGGCTATCTTTGAAAGTGCTGCCAAGCATTTCTTAGGAAACATAAAAGCCACACTAAAGAGAAAGGCCCAAAGTAAACACATAGGATCAAAACACAGGGGAAGAACCTCTTTGAAGTGAGATGATGCCTCCAAAAAGATTATCAGAGTGCTTTTTCCATTATCACCCAATGTTATACAACGCAGCTTCCTACCTTTGTCTCTAAAAGGAGGGTGGCAGGAATGGTTTTCTCCAGGAATACCCCTAACACTGGCAAGAAAGCAAAGGGAGAGTTGTTTGCCATATGTCTAAATATTTAAGAAATGGAAATCAAACTGTTTTTAAAATGTTCTATCCATGACCTTTATAATGACCTTGAAGGTCAGGTTTGAATTTAGAATTCTCAGACTCCTCAGAATTCTGTGCCAGAACCTGGCTACATGGGAGGCCTGCCCTGGACTCAGCTATCTGCCTTTTCCGTACGTTGCTGTATGCCATTTGAGGATCTCTGCTGCATTTAGGCGAGACAGCTCAGCCTATAGTCCCTGGCCCTATACACATACTCCCTCTTAAACAACCTCCCTTGAGGCCTAGAAGTCAACACATCACCAGTGAAGTAGAGCTTCTGGGGCAGATCCAGCCTCGGAAGGTGTATTAGGATCAATGGAGGTAGGGAATTCTTGTGTTCTGTTATCCAATGTATCATCTAGAAAAGGGCAAGATACAAGTATGGGCACATTTCTGGGGCCCTGAGGAACTACTGCTTAAGCGGGAAAGGGTGTGGCTGAAGGAAAGTCAGAACAGACCCTTTAAGGAGTAGGAGGAAAGGCTTGAACCCCTCTTGTCCAGGTCTAAGAGAGGTACCGCCCTCCCTATAAACTCCAAGCAGAAAATCAAAAATATCCATTAGCTGTCCACCCTGAAAGTCATCACATAACTACCTTCAGCTTCTTGTGGAAATGGAGGGGTAATGATACTGATTGAGCAGAAATTTAAGATGTCACCAGGGCCCTCAAAGCGCACAGTTAACCAGAGTACGTAAGCGTAGGAAAAGGAAATCCCAAACAAATTTAATAGTGACCAACGGCATAAAATAGTGAGCGCAGTCAAGTGAATCCCTAAAATGAGTAAGTGGAGAAATAACATACATAACGACAGACGCGGAGCCACTGACTTAGAGAAGTTAAATAACTAGCCAAAAGTCACACTTACAGGAGCTGGGAGAGACTCAGTCCTGGGTCTGTCCATCACCAAAACACAGATTTCGTCCGCTTCTTGGAAATTCTCTTTGGAGGTCTGAAGTTCGAACAGAGAGATCTGCTGGCTTTTTTTTTTTTTTTCTTTTTTACTTGTCTTTTTTTTTTCTTTTTTTTCCTGCAGAAATATTTTAAACAGCATCTTTCTAAGAGACAGCTGTCCCTCACATGCACGCTTTACTTTCTTTCCACTGGTTCCTTTCAAACACCACCAGGATGATTTGTTTTAGTTTTTGTTCTTATTAAAAATAAAACTGCTAGTTATTTTACCAGCAAAAGATCAGTTTATCGGGAGTGACGCAGAATCACAACCCAGCAAAAACAAACAGCAGGAAAAACCATAAGCACAATCGCCAGAGCCAAAGCGGAGACCGGCTCTTTTATAGGGCGGGAGGAGGGCGGCGTAGGAAAGGCTGTTGTAAACAAAAAGGCCATTGGAGCAAACTGGGAGTTGAAAGTATAGTGGCTTCTCATTGGCTGAACTGTGACTGTCTCCCATTGGCTGGGCTGTTACCAGGGCAGAGGAAAGCCTTTCTTGTACCTGCGAGGTCCCCTCTCTGCCAGTCGGATTTGTATGACAAGGACAAAGAGTGGCGTGATGTGGGATCTCCCTCGGTCCAATACCTAGACTCCATTTTAGCGAGGCTTCTCATTATTAATTTTCGTATTTTGCTCATTTTTACCTTTCTCACAACCTGTCTTCTTATTTCACTTATCCCTTTTTCTCTGTCTCTAGGAATTCACTGGACTTCTAAAATTCCAATCTGTGAAGCTCAGCAGGGAATACTGCTTATCTGGGCATTTCATAGGAAAGGAGAAACTTGCATTTGAATAGCCAACTCTATCTCCCCTGCATGCCTCACTTGGCTCATTACCCATTTAAAAAAAAGTTCTTCCTTGCAAGTTTTGCACTAGGTGATTATGAAAAGAATTAAGTGATGTGAATTTCTTAATCAATTTCATGCTGAGAGGATCAGCAAGTTATAACAGAAAGAGAATTTTAAGGAAATTAATACCCTATCTAGTTTGAACCTTTCTCCTCTGTTTCCACCAAGCAGGCCTAGATACTCAACATTGTCAGCAAAAATAAACAATAAATCAAAGGATAAATAAAAAAGAGTCATCCTCAGCTTTAAGACACCTTTTTGAACACTAGTTATCAGAGGCTGTGTGTAGAATGGTAGGGACATTTACAACTATTCTGGAATGTTATTTCTTCAAAAAGGTAATATAAAATAGCTCCAGTTTGTAAAGCATTACTAGGATTCAGGTGTTTTATATTTACATTTCTAATCTCCCAATTTCTTTCAGTCATTTTTATTTTCATATAAAAGATACTGCAGGTAAAAGAAACTGTCCCACAGTCCCACAGCTGATGAGAGGGGAAGCTGTGACTCAAAGCCATTTGCGTATGAATCCAGCTGTCATTGAGCCATCCTCCTCCTCCAAGGTAACTTTAGGTAACTTTAGGATGACCTAATGCTAAAGCTTAGGGTCCAGCACTTTTTCCCAGCCCTGGAATAGTCCAGATTGTTCTTTTTCCATGGGTGAGGAGCCTCAGTAGTTCCCGGAGACATAGCCTACCATGGTAGAAAAGATGGAATTCTTAGATTGAGATGGATCTGTGTTAGAACCTTAGTTCTCCAATTACCTGTAAGATCTTACCGAAGTCACAAGACCTGACCTCAGTTTACTCTTCTGTGAAATGTGTATCACAGATATGAAATCAGTTCACAGTAAAAGAAAAAAAAAAAGGGGAGCAAGAATATGACTTTTGTTTTCTCCACTCAGTTGTTCCTGTTTTTAGCCTTCATTCCGCAAAGTAGGTAGAAACACATGTCAGTTATTTGCCCCATCCCTCTCCCTTCCTTATGTAATCTGAGAAGGTTTACAAAGGTGTCAGTGGTGAACAGTAAAAAGGAATATCCAAATATCTGTCTGTGCCAGCATCCACTGAGGTCAGCATCATCTTGTGTTGTGATTAGACTTAGGTTCCTGGAAGTCACCATAGAGCCATCTAGAAAGGTACATAGAGGTATTATTACCTCTACAGGGTACATAGAAATTGTTCTCCTGATTCCCAAAGATGCTGAGACAAGAGATCCTCTGCACTACAACCTCGCCCATCCCAGTAGAGTACTTGTCATTTCTCCTGTACAATCTTGCCCTTCCACTGGGCTCTAATAAGACTACAGGCCAGCAGTGGGCATGCCTAGCATATTTGAATCCCAGAGAACTTATTTTCAAAATTCATCCCTTATACATCAAACATATAGGATATCTTCATTTTGTAATGCCCTACTAGGATCCAGATGTTTTATATTTGCAATTTCTAAACTCTGCATTTCTCTGAGTTATTTCTCTCCTCATATAAGAGGTGAGAATAAAATATATCGAGATGTAAAGAAATTTCCCTAAGATTCCCCAGAATTATTGTCAGAAATAATCATACAATGACACGAATAATAACTATGGTCAGAAAAAAATTGCTTTCAGTGAAAATTATCTTTTATTAAACTTGTACATATATCATTACAAAATAGTAAATATAACAACACAAAAAAGGGGGGGGAATGAAATGAATGTATACTCTTTAATTGCATTCATGTTTCCTTGGAGGAAATTTAAAATAAGTAGTGCTCTATTGCTGTGATAATATTATACTTTAATAATTATAATACGACAAAAATTCCATGTTAAAGATAGTTACATTCAGTAAAATATTTCATGCATGAACTAAAATATATATGCAACTAGCAAAAATATTATACCTCACAGTTCATGCTCTGCTTAACATTTTAAAATTTTAAGCACAAAGAAAAATTTCATTAGCCACACATTGTGACAGAAGTGAAATAATTCAAATTTTGTTCCCTTGTCTTTACAGTTATTGCATCATCATTGTTTATTTTGAATATTCTGCTTAAATGCAGTGTATAGAGGCATTAATTCTGCAGAAGGAAGCTGGGAGGACTCTGAACCTTCAACACAGTTACTCTAGGAATGAGTTTGCTTACAGTGGAGCATGTGGATGAAGGCTCTTTTCATTTCCTCGGGCTCCCATGTCAAAGTACTCGGTAGTTTAAAAAACAGAAATGTGTTCTTTCATAGTTCTAAAGGCCAGACATCCAAAACCAGGGTGGTGGCAGGGCCATGCTCCCTCACAGACCCTAGGGAAGATTCTGTCCCTTGTCCTCCGGCTTCAGTGATCATCACAGTCCTGGGTTAATGGCTGCATCACTGTCATCTCTGCCTCTGTCTGAGAATGGCCTCTCCTCTGTATCTCTCTCTCCGGTGTGTCTCCTAAAAGTCTTCTTGTCATTGGACTTAGGGTCCCCTTTCCTCAATAATCCAGGATGGTCCCATTTCAAGAATGCTAATTACATCTGCAGAGACCAGTTTTCAAGATTCACACAGGCTCTGAGAATGAGGATATGGGCATATATTTTTTGGGGGGACGGGGGAGCATTATTAATTCTCTACAGAGGTCAAGTGAAATACAGGCAGCTCTCTAAATAAATTTTATGTAGAATATGATATTTATTAAAGGATAACTTTTTTTAAGAAAGCATGAACTAATTTTAAGCTTGCATAGATCATTAAAACTCAACATTAACAGCAAAAATTATTTAGAACTTAGACTAAGAAAATATCTTTATCTGGGAGAAGCATTTTATTACTGACATTGTTTACAATAGCCTGCCCATGGGGATAATAAAAAGCAGACTTGTAGTTGGTTTTATTGTTGCTGTTGAATTCTTGTCAATGAACCCCTTTACTGCCTGTGCCCAGGGCATGCCTGGCTCCCTCCTCCTCCCACAAGGACCTTTGCTACCCGCTGCGGAGCACAGCCTCCCTGCCTCCTAATCCTATAAATGTATCCCACAGCTCACCACTTCCTAGGACTTGGCCCAGGGAGTGGACACAGAACCCTTTTCTTCAGGACTTACCTCCAGTTCCACTCTCCTCTCCTCAATTTCATTTTTCTCTGATCCTAGAAAATTCTTTCCTAGTGAAGGATATAGAGTGATGAGAAGCAAGCGGGTAAACTTGAACTTCTCATATCATTTCTCCCCAAGTTTTCTCTCTATGCCAACAGGTAGAGTCTCTTAGGATTTTGAGCATTATAAACCATAGAGTCATAAAAAGTCATTCTCTCTGGCTTTATGTCTCACATTCCTTCCCTAAGGCATAACCCACTTTGGAGACACAGCCACAGAAAAGAGAAATCTTTATCTACAGCTCTTTTGGGTTCAGTACTATGCTTCCCCACTAGCAGAAGAAGAGACAGCAGCTTAAAGGCTCACTTATTTTCCCAAGGGCCTCACTTGACCAGAAGTTTACAATATTTTTCCTTGGACCTTAAACTTTAGAATCTGCTTACTTCAATTAGCCTGAGCAAGACAGAAATATGGATGTTGTTTAGATTGTAGGTTTGAGGGGCACCTGGGTGGCTCAGTGAGTTAAAGCCTCTGCCTTCGGCTCAGGTCATGATCCCAGGGTCCTGGGATCGAGCCCCACATCGGGCTCTCTGCTCAGCGGGGAGCCTGCTTCCCTCTCTCTCTCTGCCTGCCTCTCTGTCTGCTTGTGATCTCCATCTGTCAAATAAAAAAATAATAATTAAAAAAAATTAAAAAAAAGATTGTAGGTTTGATTCCTATATCCATGGTAATCACTATATATGTCTATGATGTCATGAATATATATGATGTATTACCATGCATGTACATGACAGCTAAGTTGCAGGTTCGATTTCTATATACTAATCACCATATGAGGGGCAGGACGTCATGATGTATAGGAACCCAGGGTTGCTTCCACTTCCCCCACCAGGTGTCTTCTAAATGCATGGCCCCTCAGGGGCACCTGGGTGGCTCAGTCAGTTAAGGAGTCAAATCTTGCTTTGGATCAGGTCATGATCTCAGGGTCCTGAGGTTGAGCCTTAAGTCTCCAGGCAGTGTGCTCAGCTGGAGTCTGCTTCAGGATTCTCACTCTCCTTCTTTCCCTCCTTTCCTTTGCATGTGCACTGTCTCTCTCAAATAAATAAATCTTTAAAAACAAATAAAAAAATGCATGCCCGTTCAGATGGTATGTCTCCATTAGAAGTATAAGGTATAAAAGTACAAGCACAGTTCCTAAATAGGAAGGGTCAATAACAAAGAGCATGATTTCACCTCAGTTCTTAACACACCAAAGAACACTCAACGGCCTCATCTTTCCAAGCTCTACTCGGTGGGGGGCATCAGCATCTTATCTGCGTTTCCATATTGTAACTGTTAGACCAACATGACAGGGGTCCTATGCTATTTCAAAATTATAAGTGTGAAGGAGCTTTGAAAAGGCAAGTTTTTCTATTCTGGCACCTTCCCAAGGAACATCTGTGAATGCTTAAGAAGGGAGTTATTAAACTTCTTCATTTGCTTGTGTTTCATTATTCATTCACCTCAAAGAGAATCTCGGCGAGGCCTAAATGAAAATTCTGGGTCCACCACTGTTTCCGTTCATCTTTCCCAATTTTATTTCTTCCGTTTTCCACACACTTGCAACTTCCCTCTTTTATACTGAATTTTATTATATGGTTTCTGTACTCTTTTGGATATTTTATTTGTAAAAGGTATTTATGACAAATTTCATTGGCAGTTTCCTTGATGTTACAATATGTGTGTTCAGGCAAGATTTGAAGAGTGATTTATGGGGAAGATGGGGAAAGGAATTTGCCTGATGGCAGCCTTCTGGAAAAAACACAGTTTGGGGGAAAGGGGAGGAGACAGCTGCCAGTATTGTGACCAGTGAAGAGTAGGTAGGGCAGTGTGTAGAGCAAACATGTCTGTTAGCATTTCCTTCTAATAAAGACTGTTCATGATACTTCAGATACAGCAGTAAGCAGAAAAAATTATCTGAAAATTAATGCCCTGCATTAAGATGTACTTAGAAGTCTAACGGAAACAGTAAGGAGGAAATCAATGTATGCCATCATTATTTTACATCCACTGTTTAAATATAATATTTCCTAAGGTTTATAATAGTGTTGGGAGACAGGTGTCAGTGTCGTTCCTTTTTTACAGAGAAAAGTCTAATTAGGTCAGTTTCTCCCATAATATATTATCCTTGGTGATGTTTATCGCAGTCGAGACTGTCCATTTATATGTGGATTCTTTGATTGCTATTGTCTCCCCTGTCTGTAAGCTGAGTGAGAGCAGAAACCGTGCCTCTTACATATTTGTCTGTTTGGTTCCAGACAAATAAGCAAGTATCCCCAAAATATTCCCAGAGTTCCACAAAGTATTCCCAGAGACTGAGGGGGGAAGAAAAAAGTCATACATAGTAGGTGCTTAATAAATATTTGTTAAATGAATGAACTAACTTTCATGCCTTAGTGCTAGAAAATGGCAGCACTGAGATCGGGACCTCTGCCTGAGATGGGAAAATTTACCATAATAATTAATCTATTGTTGTTTTGCTCATTTACTTCTAAAAATCACTTTAACTTCGAAAGATGGGTTTTTAGATGGTGTTGTAAACAGATGTGATAGTATACATATGGTCTCTGGGATGTTTGACAGTCCCTTAATATAGATGTTTTCCACCAACCCCAGGAATTCTGTCGTTAATCATGTAGCATGTTCCAAAGCTCACCTGCTAAATCTATAGTTTGTCATTATTACTCATTAAATGCCTGATTTGGGTCACAATATTGAAGCCTTGGGAGCCTTAAAAGAGACCTGTTTCTGCAGTAATGCATATGCAGATTTCCCCCTTGGCATCTACAAATATAAAACTGTGGTAACAGATGCCTTCTAAGTTTGACAGCAAAATATATATATATATGTATATATATACGTATATATATAGCTATTTAAATATTTCACTAGGTGACTACACAAATTAAAAGGGAACTCCCATTATCTGAGGTCAAATAGCATAGGAGCTTCATAAATTTTATCTTGCTGATCGATTCACGTTAAAGGGCACATCAAAAAAAAAAGGGGGGGGGCACATGCATACTCCTTCCTGCACAAAGATATGCTAGTGCTCTAAACATTTCTGGAGTTAAGAAATGTGAACCCTTACTAGTTATTTTATCACTCTTCTCTTAGTCTACCTCACCATGTTTATATCCCAGCTTTTAGGGCTGTCTCTCTAATGATCCTCCCATCAAAGACTAACCACTGAAGAAGGAAAAGAATGGCTCCTAGCTACCTTAACTCATTATTTATTATAGGTTAAATGTATAAATAAGTTAAATATCAGAGCAGTTTAAAATATGTTGAAAAATTATATTGTAAGGGAATTTGTAGAAAAATATGTAAAATAAAGTCCTAAGATGGCATTCAGAAGCTGATGGAAGATGGGTACTGCTAGGAACCCATCCACGCTCATTTTCATTCACCCTCACAAACCCTCACTCCTGGATGCTTGAAATGCTTCAGTTAGATAGACTGATAATATCTCCACACCTTGTTTTTTTAAAAGATTTTATTTATTTATTTATTTATTTATTTATTTATCTATCTATCTATCTATCTGCGAGAGAGAGAGAGAGAGAGCGCAAGTCAGCGGAGGGAGAGGGACAAGCAGACTCTACACTGAGCAGGGAAAATGATGTGGGGCTTGATCTCAGGACCCTGAGATCATAACCTGAGCTGAAATTGAGAGGCAAATGCTTAACAAAGGGAGCCATCCAGGTGCCCCATCTATACCTTTTAGTGGTCCCTACCAATATACAGAACTGGGTCACATTAGAGCCACAGTAGCTTTTGGAGTCCACTGGAATGAGACGGGATTCACATTTCTTCATTACGAAGTACAGTCAGCACAATCTGAACAGTCACTTCCAGAGTTCTAAATCTGTAATGCCAACAGGGTCCAACTTCATATTAAATGGGGTTAAAGTTTAGGGGGGAAAAAGGAGTGAATTTCATTCATGATTGCTGGGTTCGCTTTGTTTATCAGTTCTCATAGCTGAGCATATCAGTGAAAGTTGGCTAGATAATGCTGCTGTAAAAACACCAAATATTGGACACTTGGGTGGCTCAGTGGCTCAGGTCATGGTCTCAGGGTCCTGGGATCGAGCCCCTCATCAGGCTCTCTGCTCAGCAGGAAGCCTGCTTCCTCCCCCATCCCCCCACTCCCTCCCAACCCGCCTGCCTCTCTACTTGTGATCTCTGTTAAATAAATAAATAAAATGTTAAAAAAAAAAAAACCCACACACCAAATATCACTGGTTTGAAGCAACAGTGGAATATAGCTTACTAACACACCTGTCAATCTCTGGTTGGTTGGGCACTCGTTCTGCTCATTGTCATTTTCTCCATGCTGGTGGAGGAACCACTGTCAGAAATCAAAGCTTGTGGTAAGAGGGAAAAAGAAACCTCTGGAGACCCTTCGCACAAGTGATTAAATTCTCCCATCGAAAGTGATACATATGATCTTTGCTCAGTACACATTGGTTAGGACTGCCATTCACCCACACAAACAGGAGGGTACAAGAAACATAATTCAATCTAGTGGCTGTGAAGTGACAAGAGAGAAATGGTTAATAAGCAGCATTAATAACCACATTGCATGAGGCTTATAACTTAAAAAGAAGGAAGGATAAAGAGATGAGACAACTTCAAAATGGTGGTCCTACCATTGAATAAGATGCAGCTCAGTGTTGCTCTCAGGCTGCTTTATTTGTAGGGCTCCCATTATTCCGGACTCCTTTGTTTCACTTAATTCCCTTTTTCATTATCTAACATTCCCAGTGACACTCTGCATTGCCTTTAAACTAGGAATATCTTATAGGCTCCATGGGTAATGGTTTTCATGGCTGACTCTTTTATCTTCCTTTTATTCGCCATGTAGAGTACAGGAGACTTCTTTGGTGGTCATGTTCTCTATTTCTTCTGAAATTTGGTGGAGGGTGGGCGGTAGGTGGCGGATACTTGCAACTCAAAGTAAAATATCTGGAGTCTAAAAATCCAAAGGACTTTGATTCAAAGAGTATCTAATGTTGATTAACTGTTTTATATCACTGGATGATTTCCTTGATCAAATGTGAAAATGGAAAGAAGGATTTGTCCATCTCTTCAGATATCATGAATCTTTAGGGAAGAGAAATCATTCTTAGAAAAGGAATCAATGAATACAAATGGAAAAATGTATGTCTTTGAGCTGCAGCTGAAAGGCTGTTTTCCCTCTTCTTATAATATTGGTCAAAAACACAAGACAGAAGCATTTTTAAAGATCCTGCAAGGAAGACAAAGCTTGGTCTTTACTCTGCGTCAATTACTGGGTCACCATGAAGAGTTCAAGGTTACTGAAGGGATACAGTATCAACAAAAGGGAAATAGAGATAAGAGGAGGGGCAATTAAAATAGGGATAAAATCAAAGGGAAAATAAAATACATGGAGGAAAACACAGTAGGTTAAAAGCATTCTTTTATGGCTATCTGAGAAAAAGCCATTATTCAATGATTCCCCCACCACTTCTCCCAGTGGGTGCAAAGAGAAGTTATTGCACTCAAGGTCCTCTATGCCGTGAAGGATTAACTTCTCCCAGAGAAATAAATGTTTGGCCCTTTGTCCAGACTCCTAAGAGATAATCTCTGAGCCCTTGGTACATCCTGCCTCGTAAGAAGGTCCTTGTTTAACTGGGGGGGCTATACCAGTTAAGTATGTGTAACAATGTATTTTATGTAACACTGTACATTTATGTAACAATGTAATTTATGGCAGGGGCAAGGGTGGTTTGGACCATGCTTGTCACCTCAAATTCAAAACACTACAGCCTGGTTGGACCTCCCTGGTTGGTAATACTCCACACATACTGTTTCACACTGTTGCTTGAAGAAGAAAGCACTGTTGGCTTTCATTGAGTTCTGTGAGTCCTTCTAGCAAATTACCAAACAGGACAGTGGTCTTGTAGAACACTAAACTGGCAATTGGTGTCAGAATGAGGGTGGTCTTAGGACCCTCTAACTTATATCCTCATAATAGGTTACTGCATTCAATATGGTTCTAGGTTGTTCAGGCTCTCCCAGAATACAGAGACAGATGATGAGGGACCCTTAATCACTAGGGCTTAATTGTAAGAATGTGTAGGAAGTAAAAGATGATAGAAAACAGTGTTGGCTTCCTGAAAGGCCAGGCTTCATAGAGAATCAGAATATGAGTCAGTTAAAAAAAAATGCAGTTGATTTTATTAACAAAACATTATCTTTTCTTTTCCTTGGGCAATCATTCCATTCCAATACTGTTCTCATCATTTATAGTGAGTAACTCATCTCCATATCTGTTCCTACTAATTACACACTACCAACCAAGCTCTCTTTGCTCCCTTTACTGATTGGATGGTATTTCTTCATGCATCTAGTAATTCATAATTACTCTCACACTTGCTCATTGTCTTCTCTCTGTGTGTCTTTTGACTTTAACTTCTGCTACCTAATTTCGTTAATGTTCTGTATGTCATGCGTACAAAACTCTCCGAGGATTTAGTTGATGGAATTTCTAATTTGGACTATTCACACTTGTAAGGATAGTCCCTAAGCCAAACCACTATAAAGGTGTAGGTGGCCTTTTCAGTGCTGTCCAATAGAAATATAATGCAAGCCACATGTGTGACTTAAAATCTTCAGTAGCCTTATTTTTGAAAGAAGGAAAAGAAACAGATATACTATTATATCTAAAGTATTATCATTTACAAGTGATATGAGCTACTTCCTAGCCACCTACACCTGGTGGATAGTTGAAAGCAGGTAGAATTGTGATGAATCCCAAACTTTCAAAACCTAGTTGTTATAAAGAAATGTAAGATAATGATTAATATAGAAGATATTGTACAGTGTAACATAAAATACATTGTTACACATATTTAACTGGTATAGCCCCCAGTTAAACAAGGACCTTCTTACCAGGCAGGATGTACCAAGGGATCAGAGATTATCTCTTAGGAGTCTGGAAAAAGGGCCAGATGATTAATACAGAAGATTCTGAAGGCTAACATACTTATCATTACATTTGAGCCCTATCACTTACTAGCAGGAAAGTCTTGGGGGGAAAAAAACCACCATAAACTTGTAACTTTTGGTTTCCAAATGTGTAAAATAGGGTCTGTATAATATATTCCTAATTGAGTTATATATCTTTAACGGTCTTGGAAGGAAGTAAACTGTACACTCAAACAAAAGGCTTATAAAGTGAATACTTAAAGGACATCAGTAAAGAATGGGACTAGAAAGGAGGAGAAGGCTTTATTTTACCACTCTATTTCCTACTGTAACTTTAAGGGGATGTTCTAACCAGAGTGAGTTAGGTTGCGAGTTTGGAGGCTTAGATGAGAGGCCACATTATAAGAACCGACAGAGCCCCAGCACCACCAGCAAGGTCAACAGGGAATTTTTCTTCGATCGTTCCATCTCCTACCAGTGATTCTCACTGGTCAAACCCAACCGGAATTAGGACAAAACCCAAAATCTGTGGAAGTCAGTCATCGGGGTAACAGAGCAGGGTGGAGGGTGAGTGCAGATGGGGGAGGCCAACTGAAAATAATAAGCACAGGTTATCATGAGAGTTAAATGGAGAAGAAATCCATGTACATTATTTAGCATAGTGCCTGGCCCACAGTACACACCCGATACATATTAGTTATTACTCTTAATAACATTGCTTTGTTTAAGTTCTATATTTACTTTGGATCCAATTGGCCATGATCAACGTAGTAAGGGTGAGCATGGGTTAGGTATTTCCAAGAGCTGATAGCCTCTTGACTGACATGGGCCCCCATCTCGCTGACATTTCCTGTCAGATACTAAATATTCAGTCAAAACCTACTATCCCAGATTTCTCTAGTTATACAACTTGGAAGCAATCCAATGGGAGGAAAATCAATTTACTGAAAGCCTGCTCCATTTGCCAGAAGATCAATTTGTCAATGACAATATGCCAAATTCACCAAAAGATACTTACTTTCTGAAGACTTGCTTCTTCTTTGTTTCTATTAATAATAATGTTTATGAGAATTTTTATTTAATGATTTGATTCTAGGAGGCCTGCAGAGTTAGATTGTACTCAGAACCTCTACCTGTTTTTCTTAGTTCCACACGTCAGTTTTCCTTTTCTCTGTCCTTTATCCCTCTTTTCTTAGTTCCTGTGTGTTCCCTCCCTTCTATGGGTTTTCAATCTCTTGGGTCTTATTTCTCGATTGCCTCTGAGTTCCTACTTTTTATCTGTGTCAAACATTTTCCTTCCATACCCAGTTTCCTCTCATGCCCCTCTCTGCTCTAAGACTGACCTGTAAGGATGACACTAATGGGCTCTCTCATCCCCTGGCTTTCAGAAGGACCCGGCCAATGGGGAACCACTAGCAAGAAAGTAAAAGAAAATGAAGGAGGTTGAAATATGTATTCCTCAGTGATAGCTACAGCTGGCACTATCCACAGACCAAAAGTCACAGCTCCTGTCGGATGGCTTTCCACACAGCTCTTGCATCTATAAATTCCAGAAACTTCTCCCTCACCTTTAACTTTCACAACGAGGGTGGCACTATGCTTGGGGAACAAGTCCTGGGATACTACACTCTTCTTTGTGGTTTCCCCCACACTCTATCAACACCTTTGAAATAGTCCTTCTTCCTAAGTCTTTTTGAATTATTCTCATTTGGAAATGCCATCTTTTCTCTCTGCTGAATATTCTCCTTGAGTATTTTTACACAGCATCCTTCAGGTTCCCACTTCTTTTCTGTTCAGTATTTTTCACCTTCTTTGGCAGAGAGAGAGGGGAGAGTTGTTGAAGAAAGAAAAAGAGAATAGGTGCAGAGAGATGGAGATGGCGAAGGGTTAAGAGAAATACTGAGAGTTAGAAAAGAGCCATGAGGAGAGCAGAGAACCCCAAAACCTTGTAGCAAGCCTCCATCATGCACCCATCCATTGTGAATGGCTAAAAACCTCCAAAAATATGCTTTATTTTTTCATTTGGCAAAAATCATTTGTTGGACTGGTGTTTGAGCAAGTGATGATCTTTTTATATGTTTAATTATTTGGTTTTCCCTTTTTTTTTTCCTTCTGAAAACGCCATTCATTGAAAATCAAAGATTTGGTTTGAGTTCCTCTAGTGTTTTGAACTCTTTGGTGATTTCTCCCAACAAGACGTACGCTTTTCTAATGTCAAACTTTGTAAGGCATGTAGCTTAGCTATCAAAACAAAAAACCCACTGGACAAAGTGACACATCTTGGCAGATGTAGCTGAAGGTTCCTGCAATAGGAGAAAGAATCCAGAATGCAGCTGGAACTAACTTCACTGAAACGAAGGAGAGGGAGCTCTTTGAGAATGAGTCGAGGGGGCAGATCACAGGCCATCTGCGTTTGTTAATTGGTCTTATTACCCAAAAGAAAAGTAAATGTTCATCCGTATGACAGGAGGGATTTTACAAAATGGAACAGAAGTTAGGCTCCAATCGTCCCACAGAGATTTTGAAATAGGAATATTACCTCCCTTGATGATTTTCGTTTTTTTTTTTTTTAAGATTTTATTTATTTATTTGACACACACACACACACAGAAACAGAGGCAACACAAACAAGGGGAGTGGGAGAGGGAGAAGCAGGCTTCCTGCTGAGCAGGGAGCCCAATGCAGGGCCCCATCCCGGGATCCTGGAATCATGACCCGAGTGGAAGGCAGATGCTTAATGACTGAGCCACCCAGGCACTCTGATGATTTTATTTCAAAGCAATGGCTCCCAAGTCCTTGAAAGAGTCATGGGTTATAAACTGGTGAGAGACTTCTAAAAAAAGTTACATCTCAAAGGAGTAAAAAAAGAATGTACAATTATAGATTTACTAAGTAAAGCTCTAAGAGAAAACACACACACACACACACAAACAAAAAAGAGGTCTGTGATTAGGCCCTCTGAATTCTATAAAGGCCAGGGCAGAGGGCAGTCCATATACTGAATTTGGGCTTTGTGAGGACCTGAATTCTGATTGCCGCTGTTTATGTGTCTTGCAAGGGTCATTGTATTTAAAATGTAATAATAAAGTACATATTAAATAAAAATAAATACTATGCAATGATAATGTGTGTGTGTGTGTGTGTGTGTGTGTGTGTGTGTGTGTGTTGGTATAAGGATTTTGTCTAAATTCATCCTATTACTTTCCCTTTTGAGGAACTCATTTGCCCTCTATCATCAGCAGTGTTAAAGATAGAATTCTAATAATGTTTGAAGAACTCACCCAAGTTGTCTGCCACCGAGATGTGTTGACAGCTAATATTAATTGCCTATTTTGCTAACATTTCTCTGGAAGTAGGTGCCATTCTCTCACAGAAAGGCTTTGTCAAAAGAGGAAGTAATGCCAGAAGAACTGTACAGCAATACTAAGAGTGAATTCGATCAGGAGACAGACCTTCCACCATCTTCTCAAATGTCAGACTTAGAAATCAGACCTTCACAGGAAATGTGTATAGGGCAGAGACAGCGTGCTGAGCCTACAGATAAGTCCCTACAGTTATGAATCTACTCTTTTGTTTGCTGTGACTATTGTCTAAAGGACTACTTAGGAAATACTCCTACATTGCTTTTCCCCTCTAGGTTACATCCCAAAGCTACTGGGTATAAATGATTTGCCAGGATTGGTAGTCAGAGACTCTAAAATCTGTGCATCGCCAATGCAAAAACAAACAAAAAAGAAGCTAAACAAACAAACAAATTCAAGGAGTCTTAGTCCTCCTTAAGATTATCTTTTGCAAAACTGAAAGTGTTTTTGCTCCAGCTCTGATCATTAAAGTCTTTGCTTAGCATAAATAAGAAAACAGCAAAGGTGCAATAGAAAGTCAGTCACTGCAGAAGGTCTTGCAAATCCATTGGCCATCTGAAAGGATAAATCACCTCCGGCTGCAACCCAGATTCAATGCAAAGGTAATCTCATTTAAAGCATTTTCATTTCCAAAATGGCAACATATTGAGTTGTTTTGCTTGGAAATATGGCCAGGAAGGCTTTGCTCTAGATTTTATTCATACAGTCAAGCTTTTTAGAGGCACTAATCCCTCTGGAGTTCTTTTCCTAGAGTGAATGCAAATGTAAGAGACCCTTGCCTTCAGCATGGAAAAAAAAAAAAAAATTACCTTCTTTAAAGAAACAAACCCCAATTTTTTTTTCCTGCTTTGTTTCTTTCTTTCTCTACCTTCCATTGAAACAGATTCACTTCGTGAAAAGATATATCTATATATATAGATATATACACATTATTTTGTTTTTTAATTATTATTTAAATTCAATTAGCCAACAGAGTACCTCAGTAGTTTCAGAAGTAGTATTCAATAACACATCAGTGGCATATAACACCCAGGGTTCATCACATCAGGTGTTTGCTTTTTTATTTTTATTTTTATTTATTTATTTTTTTTTGGTTTTTGTATTAAGTGGGCTCTACGCAGGGCATGGAGCCCAACACGGGGCTTGAACTCAGGACCCTGTCAAGACCTGAGTTAAGAGTCTGACACTTAACAGAATGAGCCACCCAGGCACCCCTATTTTTTTTTTTAATTGCAGGACAAATCAAGTGAAATAAATGTTATGGGTTGAATTGTGTACCCCAGGAGGTACGTTCAAGTCCTAGCCTCCACACCTGTGAATTCGGCCTTATTTGGAAAGAGGTTCATTGCAGATGTAATCTGGTTAAAATGAGGTCATATTTCATAGGATGGGTTCTAATCTAATCTGTCTGGTTTCCTTGTAAGAAGAGAAAACAGAGACACCAAGAAGAGAACACCATGTGAAGACAAACATAGAAAGATGATAGACATAGAAAGATGATAACCACATGAAGATAGAATAGATTGGAATAATCCTGCCACAAATCAAGGAGTCCTCAGTGCTATTAAAAGCTGGGAGATACAAGGAAGAGTCCTCCCCTGGGGACCTCAGAGGGAGCATGACCCTGCCCACACCTGGATTTTAGACTTCCAGCCTCCATAAGAAAGAACCAATAAATATGAGTTGTTCGAAGCACTGGGTTTGTGGAATTTTGTTACACAGCAGCCCTAGGAAACTAGCACAAGTGGCTGGATGTTTTTCTGAAAAGGAAGCTAGGAAATGTCACAGTATTTCCAGGACTAAATAAAATGATTGTGTTTCAGGACCTGGAATTTCCGCCTGGCCTTTGGGAGTAGACTCTGCCTAGTGGAAGGAAGGAGGCTGACCGGTCTCCATTCGAATTCCATCCAACTCTGCTCCCTACTGGCAGAGTTATCTCAGGCTGGCGAGTCACCCTCTATGAACTTGACTCCTATGGATATAATAACAGCTACTATGCCCTGTTGTGTTTGGATGTTGTTCTGTTTGTAGGATGAAAGGAGATGGTAGATGTAAAACAACGGACATATTAAATAAACGTGCAGGCGATCTCCGTCCCTTCCTTTTCTCTTCTTTTTCTTCCTAAGCACATACCTTCCCAACAACCAGCCATCAACTAATCCCCCCTGAGGTTCAAGCTGATAATAGCTTCACATTTTATATATCCCAGAGATATCTGTAATTTAACAGACAACCCTTAAAGGCAGAAAAGCCCTTGAGGCCAAAGCAATGAATTCTATTAGAAAACTTCAGGCTTTTTGATAGGCGGTGGAGTAGTTATTTTTTGAGCTAGAGAACTTTGCGGTAGGCAGTCAGATCACACCTAAAAGGCCTCTGGTCCTACTCGTGTAGTTATTCCTGCTTGGTAATAGGTTCTTTTTAAAAAATTGATTCCTTCTATTTTCTAGCCGGATGCTTCTTTTCATGCATTCATTTATTAATCAATAATTCCTATATTTATTCTCTCACTCGACTGATAAAGTGCACGATCTAGACAACACCTTCAGGAAGCGGCAAAGATCAGCCTACAAAGACACCGCTTGCCTTTAAGGAGCTTATAGTTTAGGAAAGAGGAGAAGACACTCCTATGACTAGGTCACTGGTGCGATTTAGAAGGTTCCAATATCCAGAACTGAGATTTTATTTCTGTGAGACTTTCCTAAGCAGCCCTTTAATCCCATTACTTTGTCTAGTTCTTTCCATTACTGTCTCTCCTTTTCCTCTTCTCTGCCTCTTACTTTTTTCTCCTATCCTTCAATAGTTCCAATCTCCCATTCTTCATTTTTTTGTTTTTCTATTTTTGAGCACAAGAGCTACTATGCCTGTCATAAGGACATTTTTCATGTGTGTGTGTTAATGTGTACATCTTTGCAAATCTGTAAGAGAAATTTGCCTTTTCTCTTTAAACAAGTCTAAAATATTTATACTCTTCTCATACCTCATAAGCACGCACACTGGGCATTATTTTAGTGTTTCTGTTCCATCAGCACAAATTGGTCTATTCATTGCACATTTACTGAGCATCTCGTATCTGTCAGATACCATATGAAGATGCTTCTCACACTCTTTATTTCCTCTTGTCCATGTAGCATCCCTTTGACAAATTAATCCTTTTAAAGTAAGTTTTTTCTCTTTGAATGACTGCTAGACTCCAGGACCAAGAAATCTGAATTTACGTTTTTCCTCTATTCTTTTTTTTTTTTTTAAAGATTTTATTTATTTATTTGACAGAGAGAGATCACAAATAGGCAGAGAGGCAGGCAGAGAGAGAGAGGAGGAAGCAGGCTCCCCGCTGAGCAGAGAGCCCGATGCGGGACTCGATCCCAGGACCCTGAGATCATGACCTGAGCCGAAGGCAGCGGCTTAACCCACTGAGCCACCCAGGCGCCCCTACGTTTTTCCTCTATTCTTAAGTACTTGTGACATCCTAAGTAATACTAGTAATACTAGTAATAATAATAATGAGACTTTATTATAGCTAACGCTTGTTGGAAATTTATCTATGTACTAGACACTACGATAAAAGTCAAGGAAAGTTAGAGTACTCTGTCAGTAAGGCAAGTGGAAATAGATTCAGTTTTTGATTTTTAATAGAGGCTGTCAAAGGCCCTATAGAAACAAGAGCTTTGGAAGTCAAAGGAATTGATTTGCATGAGGCAGGTGTTTCTGAGAAAACACCTAGAAAATCTATTGAGAAACAAAAAGGAAATTTCTACTGGAAGCAAGCTACAGAGTACCTATCTTAACAATAGACTAACATTGTTAATAGGCTAATAAAGAAAGTAAAAGGATTAATTATGTCCGGGGAAAGGTAAATGAAGATTGTCTGGGCCGGGAAGGGGCAGGAGCCTGGAACATGAGGGGTGTGATCTTAGATACCAAGGACAATGGGAACAGACCTGGACTTTGGAGGGGAATAAATAAAAGGAGAAAGAATCAGGATTGAGAGACAGCCAGATGTTATCACCGTGATCAGAAATTTGCATGTTTGCTGGTCAATGACTATGATGATTAATTTATGTGTCAACTTGACTGACCATCTGTCCCCTAACATTCACTTAACCTTTATTCATTCATTGAACACAGCCAACACAGGCACATCTTGTGGCTGTGAAATATTTTTGGAGATCACGGGGCGTGGGTGGGGGGAGCTTCTGAAACAAGGGGAGCAGAGCTGTGGAGGCCAGGAGCTCTCAGCACTGCAATTACGGGAAGAGCGCAACACATCGCGGTGTGTTCTCTTACGTACATGGGGCGGTGGGAGAAGAGAAGAGGGGCTCACAGCCTAGTAATGGAGAGTCAGAAAAGGGAAATGGAGGCAGTCAAGTAGATTTTTTTGTTCTTCCTAGTACTACTGTTTAAGCTATAAGGCACCATACACATGTAAAGTGGAATGACATGATTAAGCGATCATTCACGCACCCGTTCCTCCATGAATCACCACGGCCTGCACGCTAAAGTCCAGTTATCCAGATTGTTTCTATTTATAAGCTCAATGTTTATCCCATTATTCTGGGGTGAGACTGAGTTTTATACAATCAGGGAAAAAGGTACCATTCCATAGCAACATTTCTTTCTATTAAAATGAGTGTCTTCACTCTGAGATTCAAGAAGCTAGGTTTGCATCGGAAGAAGCACACAGTTAGGAAAAAGGAGGTTCTTGTTTTCTAGAGTTGGCTTTGCTATAGATTTACTATCGTCATCCTCTCCAGGACAGAACACCCCTCCCTTAAAATGGGCCATTTGAGCAAGATGACCTTTCCTTCTGCTCTATAAATTCTATGAACCTCTGAGATATTTTTTTTGAAAATACAGAATCAATTAGTAAAAGAGAAAGCACCTTTATATTTCATTTGTCAGGCTTATATCCATGGGAACATCCCTTAATTTCCCTTCACATTATTTTCTTTTTTGTTTTTAAGTTGGAATTCTTACTTTGATATCACTCTATTTGTGTCAGTCTTGGCTGTAAATAACAAGAACAAATCTGCTTTACATGGGCAGAAAGATAATCCATTGAAAGCAAACTGGATAGGTCATAAAGCCAAGAATGGCCAGGAATCGAGGAGAGCTCCTTGGTTGTTAGAAAGTCAAAAATGGGCAGAGTGTGAGGAGGCTAAAGGGATTAGTACTGTGGCTGTGGTCACACCAGCAAAGCAACAACATGGCCAATACTGTGACACACCACCAGTCCAGCTGCCAGAGGCACCACAGATGCTGGGTACATCTTTGCTGCTAGTACTAAACATATTTCATTGTTATCACTGACTCCACTTCGAAGTGACAGAAAGAAATATCCAAGTGGCCAAGCCTAGCTCATGTGCCTGCACTGTACCTAGAGGGGATGGGAAAAAGGAGTACCTGTGCCTCTTTGTTTCTCTAGTGGTGGGCTATGTTTTCACCAAGTTTTTCACACTGGGAAGTCATAAACGATAAATCAATTTGGCACTATACCCTTAAGAGGTTAGAAAAATTCCAGAAGTCAAGTGTGGTATGTCATGTGTAGCACATAACAGATTCTCAGTTCCTAGAAGTTGTATTTAGGAACTGAACTCTCTGCGTTGTCTATCCCATGAAGGGAGCGATAAGAGTTTCTCAGCTCACTAAGAATGTTAATGGCACCCAAAACATGCAGAGTCTCAGTATTCATGAGAAGCAGATAAAGCCAAATGTCTAAGCTCAGCACAGGTCAGAGAGAGCATGTGGCTCAAGGTTTTAACAGCACTACTGCAGAAGCTGCAGCTTTGATACCCCGGTCCCTGGCGGACACTCTGTCAGGTAATCCTTCTCTCTCCAAAGCCTGTCAGCGGAATCCATGTCTGAGATGGTGAACAGCTGTGAGTCAGAGCTCCCTGGCCACTGGGGTAAAAGCTCTGCTTAATTGTTCTCCATAATTGCACCCTTTAGGGAGCTGGCCTAAAGAAGTTGCTCACTCCCCCCTCTGTTAATACTCTAGTTACATCGTCAAACCAAATGTCTAATGTGAAAGAGGTTTCTCTCTTTCCATTAGGGATAGTAATAGCAGTTGCCCTTATGAAGTAGAATTCACTTTTTTTTTTTTTTTTTTATTACAGTCTGTGAAATACTTTCATGTATGTGATCTCGTGTCAACATCACAACACCAGTAGAGAAGATTAAGGAACAGAGAGAGGAAGCATGTCATGCAAGGTTGCTCAGAGGAGCAGGTGGAGGACAGAAAGAGGGCTGTGTAGCCCCATAGTCCTGTTATTTTCACTTCACCGCCTTCTAAACCTGCCACAGTGTGGGACTTACGGAAGTCACACAGTAATGTCTGTAAGGCCAAAGTGAAAGAGGAGTTCCGAGATGGGCTTTTCTTAAAAGGATTAGCAAGGGTTTGAGAAAGAAGTCCCTGGAGGTCCTGTAATTTTGCCAAAAAATCATCTAGGTACAAGGGCCATCTTCAAAAGGCTAGGTAATCCTCTAAGTTAATGCAGTGTTTCAGAACAATCTGCATGGTTTGCGCTGTAAGGGTTTTTGCTATTGTTTGGTTTGGTTTGGTTTGGTTTCCAATGGAAACAGCATGCAGAGTCTGGGATCTGAAGTGCCTAACTTGGAATCCTGGCTCTGCCACTTCTGTGCTCTCTTAACCCCTTGATGCTTTAGATGTCCGAATCTATAAAACCTACACTGGGGTTGCCCATGGAAGATGCTTCACAGGACATCCTCCTTCTATGAAATGTCCTGCCTCTGAATTCCAGGGTAATCTATTACTAGTTTCCTAATTACTGGCAGATTACACAACGAAGCCTGGCTTCCATCCTGGGGATGTGGAGGTGGCTAATTTCCTTCTGATTTGAACCTTAAATTCTATCAGATCCAAAGCAGCATATGCACCTTAGGAAGAAGGAGAATGGTAGATTTCGATGGGGGTCCAGGGTATGCCATCCTGGAATGTACTACTTTGGCATGTGTATTTTTTTGAGAAGACAATCAATGCCCAACTGACTTAAGAAGAAGAGCTTTCGGGCGCCTGGGTGGCTCAGTGGGTTAAGCCGCTGCCTTCGGCTCAGGTCATGATCTCAGAGTCCTGGGATCGAGCCCCACATCAGGCTCTCTGCTCAGCAGGGAGCCTGCTTCCTCCTCTCTCTCTCTCTCTGCCTGCCTCTCTGCCTACTTGTGATCTCTCTCTGTCAAATAAATAAATAAAATATTAAAAAAAAAAAAAAGAAGAAGAAGAGCTTTCTACTTCTCCCTTAATTGCCTAAAATAATTTAGATGGGAGGCCTGTACCAGGAAGAAAGCTATTACCTGAAGTTACTTTTTGCACCAGAAAGACTTACCTGCATGGCATGGCAAACATTTTTTTACCGAACACTTGCTTCTCCCATCTTCCTATGAACTGTCTTCTCTTTAAAGACCCAGACCCCTACCCCTTCTCCTTAGCTCAGGATGGCATATAAGCCTCAACTGCCTGATTATTGGAAAGCCTTGTATCTTTGGTGTACCCATATGAACAAAATTAATTTTTTTATTACTGTTAAGCTGTCTTATGTCAATTTAACTATTAGACCAGCCAAAGAACCTAAAAGGGAAAAAGGGAAAAGTTTTCCTCCCCACAATCTTGAGAGATTCATTTCTCTCTAACCATTGTCTGAATCAAGAGTCAAACAGCAACACTGTCAACCTTCCTTCTTTACAGAAGATTTAGGAGTTATCTTCATGTTCTTTTGATATCAACTTCCAAAGCTAGATAGTATTTCTGTAAGGCCATAAAAATGGGGCCATGGAAGATTTCAGGATAAAGCAAGCTCTATTAGGGGGTTTTATGCATTTCAATGGCTTTGATTTTGCCAGACATTTGAAGGTTTTTGAACTTCAAAGGTAATTGAGACCTCCCATCATTAGTTGAACTTTCTAGAGAAGTTCATGGAAATTTAGAGTTGTTTGATGAGCTGATGTAGCTGTTTCCTGGGACCTCACAGTGGACAAAGTTAAACAAAGTTTAAGTCCTCAGTCACATATTCTTCACATTTTGCTGGTATTTGAACTGGAGGCACCCAATACCCAAGGCCAAGGAAAAGCGAGTAAACAGGAAAGAGGCAATGACTGAGATAAGGACATCTTGATATAGCAGCCAACAGGAAAGGATTAAAAAAAGAAGATTCTGGTGATCTCAAGCTACTGACTTGTTCAGCAGTTTTTGCCACAAACTAGTGGAGAACAATTATCATTTCAGGTCATTGTTAACCATGAGAAACTTCACAGTTCTCAAAGGAGGCTGAGTAGGGCCTTGAAGGGTAGACAGGGTGTCTGTTTGTCAGTGAGAAGTGAAGGAGCGTTTCAGTCAAAGGAAACAACCTGAGGGTATAAACACATACATACATTAGGGGCCATCTGCGAATACTTGAGTATAGGGAATTACCATCGAATGACAGGAAATGACACCTACCTATGTTCACGACTCAATTTACCAATGACATGCCTTGGCCACAACACATGTCATGTCTAGACCTCAAATGTAATAAGATACATGGTACACTTACCCTTTAATTGATGCTTGTGTACTTTTTTTTTTTTTTTTTTGATGTGTTCTACTGATCAGAAGGTTTTAAATATCCATGGTGTTATGTTTGGATGATTTAATTATGATCCCACACCTGAAAGGAACTGACCATTTAAGAGTGACACATATATACCATTTGCAGTGTGAATACTGTAGAATCCTAGAGCGTGATGAAATGGCATATAGAGTCTAGCGCCGTGGTGCTCGAAGCCTAAATCGTACAGTATTGGCATTAATTTGGATCCTGCTGGAAATTCAATTCTTGGGTCCCACCCAGACCTATTGAGTCTGGGAATGGAGTCCAATATTTTGTGTTTTAACAAGCCATCAGGGTGATTCTGATGTGAGTTAAAATTTTAAAAAAACACTCGTCGAGGAGTTGGAATACCGACTTCCTCAATTCAAACTATAGCTCTATAATGGACAGCTGAGTGACATTAAGCAAAATAATCTTTATATGACTCTTTTCTCATCTATAAAATGAAGATAACGTGAATACCAGCCTCAGAGGTTTATTGTCAGAAACAAATGAGTCAACATTGCCTGGTCCCAACTAAGCACCATATAAAGGCAAGCTCTTACCTCCAGAAGTAGAAATGGTCTTTCAGCCCTGATGCAGCCTCTCTTTTAGAACTTAGAAGTCCTATTTTTAGGATTGTTGGGCTATTTTCAATTATAAAATGAAAACAATAAATTGTTACTACCTTATTTAGCATTGGACATAGATTCTTCAATGAGGAGCTGCTTTCCTATCATTAATTGAAAGAAAAATATCCCTCACATTCTGATGCTAAAAAAAAATACCCATTACCTCTGATGTACTCCTACCACAAGCCTCACGACACATGTTTCCAGAGTGAATTACACAAGCCCCAGGCAGCAACTATTGCTCTTCCAGTAGCTCAAGAATCCGTCACTCCGCCTTTACCCTTACTCTCCTGCAATTCACCATCATGCAAAGAGCTTTCTTCCGGACTTTTTACTGAAACATTAGGAATTCAGGCCCCAAGCTAAAACCCTTGTCGTCATCTGTTTAATATTTTGAAGAATCTGACTCTTTGGTATTGACTGACTATCCAAGCAGGCAATCAAAATGCTTAATCAATAACAGTCACTCACTTGGAGCCATGTTGTCCTTCCAGAGCAAGAGGTGTTTGAAACCCCCTTGACCTTCTCTTAATTAATTCCAGCCTTTATTAATAAGCCCATTTCAAGTCTCCCTAAGCCCTGCAAAATTGCATCTCTCAGAAAGAAACTTTGCCCTTTGCACTTTCCCAAAATCAATGAGAGTAAAGCCAAAGCCACAGGAGACACAGCTGGCATGGGGAGCCGTAGAGACTGGGGGCGGGGGGGGGGGGCGGGGTTGGGGAGGAGGGCGTTCCCAGGAGCTGCCCTGGCAGCTGACAGATGGAAGCCCAGACCTTGAGGTAGGTCCCTGCAGATGTACCCACACCTGCTATTTGGGTCTGGGCAGAATACAGGAATGGCTAATTAGTATTGAGACTGACTTCATTGCTTTTGCCCAGAAGCAAAAGTCATTGGAATAGGAGCAAGTGATTTGGGTTCCCAGGAGCATATACAACTCTGTGTGTGTGTGGTGTGCTCACCTAGAAGTCCAGAGACCTGATTGCCAACGATGAGGAGATGTAATTTTTGCCAAGTTGCTTCTGCTGTCTTCACCTCTGTTTCTTCATCACTCAAATGACAGGATCATCCTGTCAGGTTGTTTTCTTGAGTTCTCCTCTACCTCTGATCTGTTATAATTACTTTATTTCTTAGAGTCACTTTTCTCCCTGAAGACGGAATTAACAGGACAAGATTTGTGTAGATCTGGACAAAGGCCAAATTCCATTCCCTTATGCATTGTACCATTAGCACATTACCGATGATGGACACAGCAGACCATATTTGCCTTCTCTAGTCCATAAAAACATATTCAGATTTCAAGGGCTAAAAATCCAGCATTCCACATATTAATATCTTTCATTTGGAGCATTATTTTTAGATAACAAAACAGAAGATTAAAATAAAAAGAAGAATGGTGTAACTTATAAATGTACACACCTCCTAAAATAGATACTAGTTATATTTTGTGAAATTTGCTTTGTCTGTTTTTCTAATTGTAAGAAGCTATATATTATGAATAAAGTTAAAGTATGTTCTGCTTTATCTATAGTTTTGTTCCATTCCAGGCAACGACCCTTTCATCCCCGGGTAACTATGTTTATAAATTTAATGGTTATTGTTCTAGTCTATTGAAAAATATAGATGGTTATATATCTATGGACTGAGAGAAAGACGGATAGAGTCATGAATGCATAAAGATTCCTGATGGATATAGACAGGTCAATAGATAGGCAACACCCATTTATATGAGTTCATTTATAGGATTGTACGTGGTTTTAAATTTGCAATACGCTTATTTTATTTCTCATTCTTCAAACTGCTATTTTCTCAAAACTTGTTTTCGAGACAACATATGTTATAAAGTCTAATTCATTCCTTTTAATTGATGTCAAGTATTGAATTGTGCGAACTACCACATTTCATTTTTTCATTCTTTCAGTATAGATTTTGGTCTGTTCTAGTGTTCTGCTATTATTAACAATGATGCCATAAATATTCTTCCACAGATCTTCTATTATACACGTTAGAGAATTTCTATGGGATATAAACCGCGAAATACAACTGCTACTCACAGGGTTTGCACATTATCAATTTTACTAAGCATTGTCAAATCGCTTTCCAAAGTGTTAACATCACTTTGTGATTCCATTTTCCCACATCTTTGCCAACACTTGCTACTGTTAAACTTTATTTTTACTTCTCTGATGGGTGTGAAATGGTGTGTCATATTTGTGTATTTCATTTTTGTTTGCCTCATGTTTGCAATTCCTAGATCAGTGAGGTTGAGAAAATTTTCATATACTCAATGGCATTTCAGGGTTCCTCTTATATGAATGACATATTTATAATCCTTGTTTTTTCATTCAAGTTATTTTGTTTAATTATTTTATGGAATATTTCTGTATCTGGTAATTCACTTTTTTGTATATGTTAGAAGGTCATTTAGATTCAACAAAAGTCAATCTCTACAGAAACATAAAGGAACTGTTATTTTGCTCTTTCTTGATTGCTACTTTCTTCAAAGGATCACAGTATGATATTCAGACACACACTATTTTCCTTCCCTAAACTGGCCTTCTGACTCTTTGTGCCAAGATTGAGGTTGCTGGGAGTCCCAGAATCTAAAATGGATCATTAGGCCTTTAAACAATTTCATTTCTTCCTCGATTCCACTGTTAGGTTTAGTACTGACTGATTATACATTTGCCAGCACTTCAATGGGCTCCCATTCCAGTGAAAATTAGAGAAGGGAGATTTTACATAGATAGCCACTACCTCTGATTAGTCTTCCTAATGTGGCTGGATGGGTAGTATCACAGTCTTGACATAAAGGGAAGTGAAGGAAGGGGGCATACGAGGGAAACTTATTAAATTAATAGAATAATATTAGAATTTTGTTACATTCACTAATATTATGCTTATAAAAACCCTTTAATGGAGGCATTATTATCTCCACGTTATAATATACTGCATGTCCGGGAAACAGTCTCTGTGACAATGGTCACAGAGATAGAGGTTGGCAGAGGCAGCTTTTGATTCCATTCCATGACACTCACTGACACGCTCTTGCCATTACACCTGCTTCATACTGAACTGGAAGTTTGAATCTGAACTGTGTTAGCACAGTAGAAATAGCAAAAGTAGACATTGTCAACATAAATGTGAGGTTTAGTGCTTAGTGACTTTAAAAAAGTTTTTTTTTAACCTCTACAATATATTTTACATAATCTGAATTCATAATCACAGCAAATATGAGATATAGGTGAACATATATCCAAGTTTGTCTGAAATATATGCCTATTGTTTCAAGTCCTATTTAGGTCGACATTTGTCTTAGGTTTTTCATTTTTTCAGTAATACATTATTAATAATAGTTGTATTAAAATTTTACTGCCAGCGCCTGCCATGATCTTGTACAATAATGGATGAAATTCATGTGCACTGAGCACAGTCCTAACTTTAACACATGGCTATCAGATTATGTCTTTTTTCACTCTCATTTCCCAGATAATATAGCATCTCCCTTTCAAAAGCAGAATTCATATTTTCTGATAAGATAAAATGACCGTGATAGGACACTTAGGAGTTCTATTTTGCAGGTCTAGAGTGGGAGTGGGAGAAGTCTTTGATCAGCTGCCCCCTGCTGGTCACTTGAAATACTAGCCACTTAGGACAGTGACCTTTGATGGAACTCATGAGACCTTCAAGTTAGTCAAGTCAATATGAAATTATAGGTTGGTGTGTATTTGAGAAATGTACAAGAAACAGTAACTGCCTAGTCTTATAAATAACTGTGGAATAGTCTTAACATTCCTGCTAAGTGGTTTTGATACTTACTGAATGTTGTAAATCTATAGATACTTATCTAATCTGTTGTTTGGCGGTATTGTATTTTATTTCATTATTGAAATACACCCTTCTGGCAGTTACAAGCTAGACAATTAAAAGATTACTTTCAGGATTTCTATTTCTCAAAAAGTTGGTAAGTGTTTAACTTGAATAAAATATTGGTTTGGTATTCCTTACCATCTACTATCAGGAAAGGAAAGATTCTTCTGTGGAAGAAGCATCAGTATTTATTTAAAAATGTTATCCTCTTAAAGGGAACCACAAATGGCAGACATGTCCAGCTTCAGAAGGCACATTAATGTAACATACCATAAAATATGACTTTTCAGGGGCATCTGAGAGGTTGAGGAGGTTAAGTGTCTGCTTTTGCCTCAGGTCATAATCGCAGAGTCCTGGAACTGAGCCCCACATCCGGCTCCCTGCTTGGGGGGGTGGGGGGAGTCTGCTTTTTCTTCTGCCTGCTGCTCCCCGAGCTTGCACTCTCTCTCTCTCCCACTCTCGTTCTATCTCAAATAAATAAATAAAATCTTAAAAAAAAAAAAAACATGACTTTTCATTTAGATCTACTGACTTTTCCTAAGTGAATTGAAGTTTTATTAAGCAGATAAGAAACATGAAGGAAGAGATGACACTGTTGATCCCATTAGCAGAAGAACTTCACAGTTAAATGATGCATCATTTATATCATCAGATGTGTCAGGAGAAAATCAGTTAATTTCAATAATGGATCAATTTTATCATCTAATTCACAGGATTAAAGGAAAGTTGTACAAATTCATTTTCTTGAAATATATAACAGCAGTGTGAATGCTATTAAGATACTCAATATTAGAGATAAAATATTTAGTTTTTGTAGGAATAAAAAATATGAAAAACTAATTTGTTAGAATACAGTATTGTGGTAAAAAGAATGGTTTTATTGAAAAAAACAAAACACAAAACCACTGACCAGAAACATACTTGGAATTTCTTGTGGCACACAAGTTAATGATTATATTGAAATAAATTAGTCAAAATTTATAACTACCTGATGTACAGAGATTAAAACAACTTAATTTGTGTGTGTGTATAATTCAGTTTATGTTGCATTAAAAAACATTTCAGTATGAGTTTGTGCTTTCTTTTTTCTGCCCATCATCAGCTGGATTTTAGCAATGTTTTAAGATATTAAGAATTACTTTGAAAATTCAAGTTAAGCATTTCTAGAGTATTACTGGACTTGTCTTGAAAACAGTATCTTTAAATCTTGGTTGCATTCTGTTAGAAATCAATTGAAAACTTCAATCAAATTATTCAATGGAAAAAAATAGAAACTTTCAGCTTCCTAAGATTTAATGAATTGTAATTATTAACAATAAAGCTTGAAAACAGGGAAACATTGAAATTATTCCCACAAAAGTAACTTTTGAGCCTTTAAGCAAATTGTGAGAGAATAGAATGCAGCATAATATCAAAATTCTATTGTTAATTTTATAATATTTCAACTTTAGAAGGCATATATTCAGGGAACTCTTACTTTTAATTATAATCCCTTATTTTTCTGTTTCTGAAGAGGAATGGAATTGAGAATACCCTTCATTTTTATCATCTAAATCTAGTGAAACAAAAAAGTAAAATAAACCTAGTGAGATATTCGAAACAATCACTGAGACACATTTTTAATAAGCATTGTCATATAAAAACATTAGTTGAAGCCAGCATTCTGACTATAGGCAAAAAGACAATAAAAGCAGAGTAGAAAGGAGATATAAAATGTTTTGGAATCATTTATGTGACTCAGTATATCAAGCTAATTCAAAGTTCTTACTCCTGTTTCAGATAGGTGAGATTACATTTCCTTATCCTTTTTAAAAAAAAATTTTTTTTATTTATTTGACAGAGAGAGCTCATGAGCGGCAGAGAGGAAGCAGAGGGAGACACAGATTCCTCGCGGAGCAGGGAGCCCGATACGGGGCTCCATCCCAGATCACGAGTATTAAATATTTCATGTAATTAACTGAATCCTATAATGAATGTGAAAAACAGAATGGTTGGTGGGGCACAAAATGGTTGTGAGTGTATTGGTCATTGACCCTCATGATGGAGTGGCTGACAGGGAGCTGTGGCTGCTATCCTGCCTGGTACCATGAGAGAGCATCCTACTGCGTATTGTCAGAAAGGAAAAGATCAAAATGCAAAATGTTGGTTTTCACTGGATATATATTGCTTTCGCACCATTGTAAAGTTGAAAAATTGTAAGTTGAACCATCGTGAGTCACCAACATCTGAACTTTCACTAGTCGCCTACACTATAACTATTAGAGTTGATTTCTATTCCACTCCCCAATCAACAAATCCTACAGCATCTGCCCTTTAGGTGCCTCCAATTCCCTAATTTCCAGATAATCCTAACCACTACCTTCCAGGTTTCGGTTTTCATCATGTTCTGATTCACTTAAGTAACATCTCACCAATACATTGTCCTCAAGTCTTTAGATTTCTCTGAAGCAAATTTGTAGTGTTGTAGGTTTGCTTAAAAGACAGCAAAACAACAAAACAACAACAACATCTTTAGTAGTTTCCACCATGCTTCAGGATGAAATCCAACATTCTTGGTATGTTTATGAAGAACTTAATATTCTTAGTCCCTGCATGATTTTCTAGGAAAAGTTTTCAACATGCTCCTCCCTTTCCAACATGCCCCCACCCGCCAAACATAGTCCTTATCCCAGTGCCATAGATTACTTTTATCATAAACCAAATTCATTTTTTGAGATATAAAGGCTTTTAAATGTGTCTTCACTCTTTCCTGGAATCTATTTTTCCAACTTGTTCTTTTGAGTATCTTAAGGGCACAGTGCAATATTATTGGCTTCATAAAGTTGTCTTTTGTTCATTTAATTTGGATAAACTCTCAATCTGAATTTCCACAGTATTTTGTACATATCATTACAGCATTACTCTACACTGATTCAATCTCAAATTTGTATTTGTCAGTTTCCTCCAATGAAAGATATGATCCTTAAGTGTCCATGGTTTAATTTACCAGTGTATCCCTACTACCTGACCAAACAGATACAGAGGAGATCCTTATTGGCTACTTGAGGAAAGGGAGTTTAAATAATTAAACATCCTTTGGGTAAATTATTTATATTTTATTAAAATTCTCTTCTTTTGAAATGCTTGTGTTGTTTTTCCCCTTACAAAATGTCTGTTTTGCCTCTGTAAACTGCAAATCGTCCTCAAAATACAATGTTTCTCAAAACTATATAACCTACAGAATAACCATTTCCATATTCTACAAATACTCATACATACTTTGCTATAGTGGAATTAGCCTGGGACCAAACACCATACCGAGAGCGTCTATTAATATAGATTAGTCAATTTTACAAAATGGACTATGGTGTATTTACTAACATACTACAGAGTGGCATCGAGGTAATTAAAACTAAATCTATTAAAATAAATTAAGTGCAGCCAGGGCTGCACTATTCTTGCTTCTATATAATTTCTTTTTATTTATTCGTCAACCAGAAAATATGGCAATCATCCATGGCTGCTGTAGCGAATTGCTACAAACTTAGTAGCTTAAAGCAACACAGATAATTATTATCTTACAGTACTGGAGGTCAGAAATCCAAAATGGGTCTCAGGTTTACATTAAAGTATCAGTAGAGCTGTGTTCCTCCTGGAGGATCTAGGGGGAAAATCCATTTCCATGCCTTTTCTAGCTTCTAGAAATCAGCCCATTCCTTGATTCATTGCTTCCTTCCTCTATCTTCAAAGCCAGCAACATCTGGCTGAGTTCTTCTCACCCTCCATTGCCCTGGTTCTCTTTTCTGCTTCCTTCTTCCACTTTTAGGACTCATGTGATTACACTGGGTCCATCCATAGAATAGCAATTAATTCCATGTGCCAACTTAATTTTCTTGGCCAGGTATCCTAACTATTGCAGGTTGTACGTATTAGGATGTGAACATCATTCAGGGAATCATTCCTCTGCCTATTATAATGGAAATATGCAGGAGCAACATGGTTTTAGCTGACCTGAAATCATAAATCTTCCACAAAAATCTTCACAGAAGAACTGAATTCTAACAGCTGAATTGGGCATGACATAAATGACCAGATCACATATATCAAGGCTGGGCTTACAAAATGGAAAGTTTTAAAGCTTTTTTTTTCCCCCTCTCTGCCTTCCTTTCTCTCTTTTTAAAAATCTCTTATTCCTGTAATGTTTTATAAATGTCTGTGATGTGCTAGCCCCTGGGAGTGCTGGAGTTAAAATAACAGGACAACAAAATTCCCAAGATTAAAGAACTCATAGTATAATGTATGAATTAACCATCAAATAATTACAATAAAGCATGACAAATGAAGTGTTAGAAGTATGTAAAAAATTCTGAGGCAGAGTTTTCTGAAACTTATCTTACGGGATATCTGTCCTAGAAATTCCTCCATATAAAGAGTTTCAAGTCATGTATGTAATCCCCCCAACTTCTTGGCAGGTTTGAGAGGTTTACAATGTACATCAGCTTATTACAAACTCTAAGAATCCCTGCAATGAGAACATTAGCTAGCTTAATCCTTCACAAATTCATTTGTCTAAGGAAAATTCTTTTTTCTTTTTCCATTTTCCATAGAAGGCCTTCCTGCTTCCCAAAAAATCTGTAACACATATTACCAGAAAATCTCTTCTTGTATTGAGATAAGAAAATTATTAAATTTACCTGGGGTGGTTCAGATGTTGTGTTCAGATGTTGTGACAATCTACTAGACAATGGAAATAATTCAACTGGACTTACGCTGCAGTAGGTGGTATCCTATATATCCTATACGCTATATAACTCCCCCATCGCACTGCCACTGCCTCTTAAATGTGCATGTCAATCCTCACATACTCTTCATATGAAGAAGAGAGTTTATTTCCCCAACCTGTGAGTCTGAGCTGGCCTTGTATGTGTCTTTGAGGAAGAGAATGCAGCAGTGGTGTTGGAAGCCTTCAGAGGACAGGCAGCTTTCACACTTTCCCCCTGGAGACTAGTTGCCAGGCCCAGAGAAGCCCAAACCACATGGAGAGGAAGTAAGTTCCCCTTGTGAGTCTCTTTGAACTGCTGGGGATGACACTATGTTAGGCAGATACGTTGTGCCTGCCAAGTGTGATGGTCAATTAAGCCAAAGGGAACAATTAGGCTTAAAAAGGGAAATGGGTAGAATCTTATGGAATCCTAGATTCAAATCTGTCCTGTTTAGTTAGCTGAGAAATGATTTTTTCCCCCTTTAAACTGGTTTGTGTTGAGTTTCTGTCACTTACAACCACTTACAAGTTTTTATATATGCACATAATAGGATTGACTGGATTCTTTCTAGGTAGCTCTGGCTTTAGTATGGAGGAAGGCAAAACAAGGGCAGAAACTTTAGGCAAGTGATAATGAGAACTGTCCTAACCATGACGCAGAAGCGAGGAATTTATTTTTTAATCTTTCCTTCACAGTGAGGCGCTAAAGACGGTAAAAGGGAGAATAAGAACTTATCTGAATTGTCAAGTATATAATAATTCACATTTTAATCATTCACTCATTTTATTCATTCAACAAATACTGATCTCTAACTGTTTGACCATGGATTCTCATCCCTGCTGCCTATTAAAGCATATTTCTGGGCTAAGCTTATTAGCATTTTTTTTAAAGATCACTAGGGAATTTTTTTTTTTTTTTTTTTTTTTGCAGCTAGGAATGTACCTTGATAAGCCTAAAAATTACATAATGATGTCTAACTTCATGAAAACACTGATTCATTAGCTCCATCACCTAGACATTTTCTATAAGATTGGAGCAAGGTACAGGATCAGTATTTTCCCAAATTCAATACAATAACTTCTACCTACCAGCTCTTCCCAGTCCCTGCATCATTCTTAAGCACAGATATTGGTAAATCATCAATTTCAGATCAGTCAGCTTAAGGGATCTTATCCTCATTCTGAGGATGCATCAGCAAGGCAGTAAAATAGCTAATGGAAATTTTTGTGCCCATTAACCTGCCTTCTTTTAAATTGGTCTACTTTAAGCACAGGCTTATAGGCACCCCTTCCCAAACCCTTAACAATTCAGATACCAACCAGAATAGAAGCCCTTCTTTCAGTTAATTAACTGGTTCCTGGCAGCTTATTTTGTTTGTGCCAAGAACTCCCACACTGAGAGAGTACCTAGTTTAAAAAGAAAAAAAAAATTCACAGCAAGATGAACAGTGTGACTGAAGCAGAATCAAAGAACAAGAAAAATCAAGAAATCAGATCAAAGAGTCAGAGGAGGGCCAGATTGTGTAGGGCCTCACAGGTGATTAAAAACTTCATCTTAACTCTGAGAGGGATGAGACACCATTGAAGGACTTTCTCTACGAACATAACTTCATCTTATTTTTAATAGGATCTGTTTTGTCCAGAAGACTAAATAGGGCAAAGAATTAAACATAGAGATCAGTTAGAAAGCAATAACAACAATTTGAACAAGAAGATGATGATGGGTTTGTCCAAAGTGATAACAAGGGGCATGGTTAGAATGGGTTAGATTCTGGAAGTTTTAAGAGTAATGTTAGCCAACTCTGCTCATTGAGTGAAGTATCAGAGACAAGAGTTCTGTATGTCCTCAAAGTTTCAGGACCATGTAACTGAGGGGACTATTCTATAGTTAATAGGGAAGACTGGAAGAATAGAAGGTGACTTTTATTTTTAAATTTAATTTAAATTCAATTAATTACGTGTAGTGTATTATTAGTTTCAAAGGTAGAGTTCAGTGATTTATCAGTTGCATATAACATCTAGTGCTCATTCCATCAAGTGCCCTTCTTAATGCCCATCACCCCCACCCTCTCCCCTCCAGCAACTCTCAGTTTGTTTCCTATGATTAAGAGTCTCTTATGGTTTGTCTCTCTCTCTGATTTTATCTTGTTTTATTTTTCCCTCCCTTCCTTTTCCTTATGTTCCTCTGTTCTGTTTCTTAAATGCCACATGAGTGTGATCATATATGATAATTGTATTTCTCTGATTGACTTATTTCCTTTAGCATAATACCCTCTTGTTCCATTCATGTCCTTGCAAATGACAAGATTTCAATTTTTTGATGGGTGAGTAGTATTCCAGTGTTGTGTTATCCATTTGTCTGTCAGTGGACATCCAGGGTCTTCCCATAGTTTGGCTACTGTGGACATTGCTGCTCTAAACATTGGGGTTCAGGTGCCCCTTCGGATCACTACATTTGTATCTTTGGGGTAAATACCTAGTAGTGCAATTGCTGGAGTCATAGGGTAGCTAGAAGAGAAGATTATGAGTTGAGAGATCAGAAACTCAGTTTTCAGTTTGAGATTTCTATTGGAAATACAAGCAAGTATACTGAATTTTGAGTTAGATACACGTCTAAGAGTACAGGTCCCTTCTGGACTTGGAGTATAAAACTTGGAGTGATAAGCATATAGGTAGTATTTAGGGAATGGGTTTTGATCACCAGGGGAGGGAATATAGATGGAATTTAGGAGAAGTTTAAAGACCAAGTCCTTGGGCAGTTCCACATTAGTTCAGAGAGAGAGGAAGAGGGGCCAGCAAACAAGACTGAGAAGACTGCCTCCAGTGAAACAAAAACTATTCAAGTGTAGTCCTCTGAAAATCAAGTGAAGAAGCTGGCATGGAGTAAAGAATGGGTACCACATCCCAGTTGCTGGTGACACGTCAAGTACAGATGATGACCGAGTTTTGTCCATGTGTTTAGGAATGTATCTGTCAGTGGTTGCCTTAATGAGAGCCATTTTATAAGTGTTCAGGGTTACATCCTGGCTGAAGTGGATTCAATAAAGAATGAGAAGAAGAAAACTACAGACAACGGGTAGAAAACTGCTCTGAGGAATTTTTCTGTAAAAGAAAGTAGAAAAATGGGCGTCTTATTGTAAGATAATATAAGCCCAAGAGAGGTTTATTAGTTTTTTAATTGAGAAAATACACTTTTTCATGTGAACTTAAAAAATGAGAAAGAAAAAAAAATGGATGGTAGAAGAAAGAATGAATAGCTTAAAGGGTACTGATCCTTGAGAGCTAGGAAACAAATGAAGTGTGCTGGTTAATCTTATGTATCAACTTTCCTGGGCTACAAGATGTGCAGATAGATGGTAAAACATAATTTCTGGGTGTGTCTGTGAAGGTATTTCCAGAAGAGATTAGAATTTTAGTGAGTAGACTGAGAAAGAAGATCATCCTCACCAGTGTGGTGGGTATCTTCTAATCCATTGAGGGCCTAAATGGAACAAAAAGTTGAGGAGGGGCAAACATTCATCTTCTTCTACCCTTAGAGACATAGATGCACCTCGTTTCAAGGCCTTTGGGTTTGGACTGGAATTATTCCACTGGCTTTCCTTGGCTTCCAGTTTGTAGATAGCAAATCATGGGACTCCTCAGCCTCCATAATTATGTGAGCCAGTCCCTCACAGTAAAGCTCTTTCTATACATCTCTCTGCATCCTACTGGTTCCGTGTCTCTACAGAACCCTGACTAATGCAGTATAAAACTGAATAATGGAGATTTGTACACGTTAGGGAGGCCAATGAAAGCTTTCCTGAGTATACGTCTTGAGGTGAAATGCTTGGAATTAGGGGTAGGGGGTCAGGATGGGAAGGGCAGTCCAGACATAAGGAGCAGACTGTGCAGCCTTGTATTGAGAGTAAATTCTGCTGCAGCAGAACTACAATAGCAGTGTGGTTGAAATGTAAAGGAAGAGGAAACCCGATTATAAATTTGGGCTAGAGATGTTTCAGACTTCTTAAGGAAATTTAATTTTTTTATAAGCACTAGAAAATCTTTGAAGACTTTCAGGGCCGTGGAAAAAGGAGATTGAAATGATTGGATTGGATTGATGTTTCAACAAGATAACCTGGTGGAATGAGGAAATGGATTAAAGGAATATTGATGGTTATGGATCATATATTTTCTAGATCAGGGTTCTCCACTTGACCATACTCCATTTTGAATTATTCCTTATCCCATGTTGAATTACTCCATTTTGAATTATTCCTTACCCCATGTTCTTAAGTCTTGCCTTCTCAAGTAGATTTTCCTCTATCCCAGGGTAGGCCATTTACCTTTTCTTTCTTTCTTCTTCATATAGCCACCAGCGAAGTCTTCAAAAAATGCTCGGATTCAATCTTAGGACACTGGTGCTTAAAATAAAGTTCATGACATTTAGTAGGTGAACAAGGCCTTTTACGATCTAACCTGATATTAAGTTTATAGCTTTATGTTTTACCTTTCCAATTCTGTACATTACGTTCCCATTAATTAAACTTCTTGTCATTCCTGAGGTACACCATGATCTTCCTTCATATTTTTGTAATTTTACTGTTTATTCCTTCTTATTTTTGTTATCCAAGAGCCCACATTGTGACTAGCATGTTGTAGGGTTTTAACAAAATTGTTTTAAATACTTTGAGTTTAAAAAAAAAATAATTCCTCTTTGAACAGTGGGCACAAGAATGTCTTAATGATGACAACAGCAGAAAGTTAGACATCACAAAAACATAAGGAAAACACATGAAAGTCTCTGAAAAGTTGTGGCAAACTGAGAGAAGATACCATTTTCTCAGAGTAAAAAAATACCATGTCTTCTAAATGATTGGAAAATTATACACATAAAATATTATGGATTTTGTGCCCTTGGATAATAATGATATTTATGAAAATACTTATTTGCTAAACTGATAAAGGATATAGTTGCACTCACTGGATGGCAAAATGGCAAGAGGTATCTCCCCAGACCCAGTAATTTCTCAAAGAGACCCAGTTAGGCTCTGACCTTGACTGCAAGCTGCAGAAAGTAGATTTTACTTGGTCTGGGAAACTCACTATGGATATTCCCTATAATCATGATTTTATAGGTGTTTATTGCTTGATATTACATGGAAAATCTGCCAGCCAATGTCCAGAGTCGCCTGTTCTTTCTTTATTCCTCAGCTGTGAAAAAAAAGAAAAAAATTGTCATAACACTTAGATAAATTCATGAATAGAAAGTTCATAGAAAATTCACTTTTTCTGTGTTTCTATTGAATGAAACATTAATGAGTATTAGCTGAATAAATAATGTATTCTCAGATGTCTACTTTCTATAGTACTATTCAGAGATAGTTCACTGATGATCCATTTCCCAAGCAGACCACATGTACCTACTACATTTAAAGTTCTGGGCCAGACTAAGATGAATGAGGTATTTTGGTTCTAATAGGATGAGATCTAAGTGCCGTTTTTTTTGTTTGTTTGTTTGTTTTGTTTTTTTGGTGTTTTCAGGAAGCAGTGACTCCAAATACACCCCACAAAAAATAAGGTTCAAAGTTGAGCCATGCTGATACAGTATTATCTTTGAGATGATGTGATGAAAACAGCCCTTTGACCCTCCTAAAAACACATAACCCCAGCTTAACCAGATAACAACATTTGATAAATCCCAACTGAGACAGTTTACAAAATACCTAACCAGTACAAGGGAAGTCTGAGAAACTGTCACAGCTAAAGAGGGCCTAAAAAGATAAAACAGTTAAATGTAATGTAGTATCCTGAATGGCATGCTGGATCAGAAAAAGGATTTTTGGCAAAAACTAAGGGAATCTGAATAAAGTGTGACTTCAGTTAATGATGATGTCTCAATATTAATTCATTGATTTTAACAAATGTACTATACTAATATAAGATGATAAGAAGGGAAACAATAAAGCTTATGGAAACTTCATGTTATCTTTGCAATTTTTCTCTAAATCTAGAACTATTCTAAAATTAAAGTTTATTTAAAATGAAATCAAACGGGATACCTAGTTAAATTTGAATTTCAGATAAACAACAAATGCTTTTAGTCTGAGTATGGCCCATGCAATATTTAGAGCACACTTAGACAAAAACAAATTTGGTTTTTAATCTAAATTTCAAATTTAACTGGATGGCCTGTATTTTATCCGGCAGTCCTATATCTGGAGTAGGTGCTTCTCAAAATAATGTCTGCCTTCCTCAAGTTCTTCTTTCAATATATCCCATTGCCTCTAGAATCAAAACCAGAGTCAGTGTTAATACAACCTAAGCAAGGAAATATGAACTTTGTTGCTAGATAGAAATTGCCTGCTACTAAAGGACTTATAGGACCTGACTTATGTCTACAAAATGAACCAAGATATATTATCAGGGGTATTGTGGGGAGGGTTGGATGATGGATGGGGGGACATTTATTGAAACCACTTAAATCAAAATTTGGATTTAGAATTTATGTCAAGAACTAGAGCTGCTTTTAATGTTTCCTAGAAGAGTTCTTTTAAACCTGAAAATAACAATGTTTTATAGTCAATAAGGTGGAAGTACCAACACCTTAGCAAGGAAGTATGGAAGAGGGCAAGAAGTTCAAGAAGTTCAAGGTGATGCTGTTTTTAATGATGTTTTTAAATGCATATAAGATATGAGAACCTACCAATTAAACATGTTCCCCAGGGAATGCCTGGTGCATCCAAAGTTCTGGGGGATTTTGTTGAAATGTAAATTCTAATTCTATGTATCTGAGTTGGGGCATGAGAATGAGCTGCTGGTGTGAGAACTACATGTGTAGTATCAAGGATTTAACAGACACTCTCTTTATTAAGTCTTCAAGAAATAGAGTGGTGAGTGGGGCACCAACGTGCTTGAGAAGCTTGGCGTTGACTATCCTCTCAAGGCTGGCATTTATAAGAAGAGATGCTGCCATGTAACTGGTGTCACTAATACCATGGAGATGATCAGAATCCAGGATGACAGACAAACTGACAACAAACACTTAATGGACAACAAACAACAGTGAAAATAAGGTTGACTTGACCTGTGGGAAAGGAGGCTGAGAGCTAAAAGATAACGATGTTCCTATGAACAAGGTAAATTGGCACTCAACTATGGTGTTGCTGGATTTGTATAATGAGAGAAAAGAAAAAAGAAGGAAAGAAGGCAGGGAGGAGAGAGAAAGGAGGGAAAGAAGGGGAAAGGGGAAGGAAGGAACAATGAAGGAAGCAAACGAGTGAAGAAAAACGGTTTAAGCATGTGTAAGGACACACGTGGGAATTTATACCCACGACCACAAAAACAAAATTCTGTATTTCTCTTCTTTGCTCCCAATTTATCTTCCTCCAAGATAGAAAGTTACGTTGGTATCACTCTTGAATGTGGCACTAAGTTAGTTCTAAACAACTTCTAAAGAACTGGAAGGTAGAAATGCTTCTTTTTTTATGTGGGTATTTCTTTCTACCCACTCTCTGACTTCCTCCTCCTTCCTCAGTGTCTTGTCTTGCTTAAATACTCAAATATAGACTAGTTTTAAGTTCTCTGAGTTCTCCTAATATCCACAAGTAATTTCTAGCAATGAGCTTAAATCATTCATGAAATAGTGAATGAAATTAAATATTAGCACCCCTGTGTTCATCGCAGCACTTGATTTTTTTTAAAAAATAAAGTGGATTCCTGACATATGTGTACTGCTTTTTTAGTCCCCCCCAACACACACACCACTTTTACTGAAATTTAACATACATAAGGGAAAGGATGTCTATCCTAATACACGCAGCACAGTGTATTTTCACAAAGGGAACACATTCATGTAACCAGAGGCTAAATCAAGAAAAAGAGAATCAGCTGTATGCCAAGAGTCCCCTTCAGGACCATCTCTGTTACTAGCCACACAGAGGAACTGTTAGCCTACTTCAACACCATAGAATAACGTTCCCATTTTAAAATTCTATGTGAATGGAATTCCTTGGTATGTATTATTTTTGTCTCTGACTTCTTTTGCCCAAGATGGCGTCTATGAGATTCATCCATGCTGCTTTATGGAGCTGCATTTCATGTATTGTCCTTACTCTATATTGTTTCATTGTATTCGCCCTTTCTGGGATTGATGGTTTGCTTCCATTACCAGTCTATTACAAACAATGGTGCTTTGAACATACTGGTATAATACTTTCTGTGAATGGAAGTAGGCAGTTCTGTTGAGTGTATGCTAGGGAATGGAGTTCCTGGGTCCTCAGTTATGAGCTAGTTTTGTTTTAGTATATACTGACAAAGTGTTTTCCAAAGTGGCTATCTCAATGTATATTCTCACCAGAAAAGTACGAACACCCCCATTTGCTTCACATCCTTACTTAAGATTTGTAATTATAAAACTTTTTTATTCATTTCAGTCATTATGGTGGTTTTAATTTACATTTCCATGATGGCATATAAAGTTAAGCACATTTTCCTAAGTTTATTGGCCATTTGGATTTTTTTAAAATGAAATGTCTATTCAAAGTTTTTTGCACTGTTGGTGAGAATGCAAAATGGTGCAGCTGCTATGGAAAACAGTATGAATGTTCCCCCCAAAATTAAAAATAGAACTACCACATGGCCTAGCAATCCCTCTTCTGTGTATTTACCAAAAATAATGGAAATTAAATATTAGCACTCCTGTGTTCATCGCAGCACTATTAACAATGGCCCAAATGTGGAAACAACCTTAATGTCCATCTACAGATACAATGGTATACTACTCAGCCTTTAAAAATAACAAAATTATGTAATATTTGACAAAATGAATGAATCTTGAGGACACAGTGTTAAAGGAAATAAGTCAGTCACAGAAAGATAAATGCTGCACTACTCCGCCTTCATGAGGTGATCTATGACTGTCAAATTCACAGAGTCAGAGGAGAATGGTGGTTTTCAGGGCTAAGGGAAAGGATAAATGCAGAGTCACTAATCAGTGAGCATTGTTTCATTTAAGCAAGATGAGGAAACTCCGGAGATCTGCTGTAAAACATTGCACCTATACCGACAATGTTGTATTGTGTGCTTAAAAATTTGTTAAGAGGGGAAATCTCATGTGAAGTCTTCTTACCACAATAAAATAAAATTAAACAAACAAAAATGTCTGTTCAAGAATGGTGCCCATTTTTTCTACTGATTTCTCTTTTTTCTTATTTATTTATAAAGTCCTTTATTCATTCACAATATTATTTTGATAGATATGTGCATAAGAAATATTTTCTCCCTTATGAATTTGCTTTTCACACCCTTAGTCATATCTTCAAATTAATCTTAATGTCTATATCAAATTCCATACCAGATTTTCTCTTAAAATAAATACAAATTTCTCTTCTTGTTTCAGAAATCTTTGGGTACCTTAAGGTAATACAGATACTTTCAATCTTCTTTTTTTCTCAGAGTTTTATTGATTTTCTTACCCATTTAGATCTTCATATCATCCAGAATAGATTGTCATACATACTGCAAGACACAGGGTAACGTTTGTTATTTTTCCCTCTGAATATCTAGTCAATCCTACACTTTTACCAAAAAGACCATCTTTTTTCCACTGAATTATAGTGTTTCCTTTGTAAAAATTACAAGTTTACATCATGTGGAGGTCTATGTCGGGATTTTTTCTATACTTCAACTGGTCAGAGCACCTACCTTTATGCCAGTTCAGCATTGTTTTAATTACTATAGTGTCATGTATAACAGGCCTTGATATGATAGTCATCTAACCTGTTTATTATTCTTCAATAGTGTCATAGTTATTCCGTGTTCTTGGCATTTCTGTGGAAGCTTTAGATTTAGTTTCTTAGTTTTTATAAAATGCATTAAATTAGTTCTAAATGACTTCTACACACACACACACACACACACACACACAACCCTACTCGTTGTTTTACTTGAAATATATTTAATCTATAGATCAGTGGGAGAAAAATTATATCTATAAAATTTTGAATCTTCTATTCTAGGCATATGGACAATCTTCCCATGTCTAAGTTAACTTCACTGTGGTATGACTTCATATAGTAACCTGCACCCACGTGAAGTGTACAACTCGCTACATTTGACAGATGAATGTACCCATGAAGTCACCATCCCAATCGAGAAGCGTAAAATCCTGGTCTTTTTCTAAAGAGCCTCACATCTCCTTGCAGTCCATGCCTGCCTCTACGTTCAGCCTCAGGAAGTAACTGACTTATTTCTCATCACGAAAAATTATGGTGAATTTGTCATGATTTTAAATAAACGGAATCACACCTTAGGTACTCCTTTGTGCACAAGTGCTTTCACTCAGGATAGTGGTTTTGAGATTCACCCACGTTATAGGTATCAATAGTTAGTTCCCTTACACCGATGTGCATTACTCCATCATATGCCATTATATGGATTTAACTATTTCTTTATCCATTCACCTGTTAATAAGAATCCTGGTTGTAACTTGTGTAGCAACATGGACGGGACTGGAAGAGATGATGAGGAGTGAGATCAGTCAAGCAGAGAGAGTCAATTATCCTATGGTTTCACTTATTTGTGGAGCATAACAAATAGCATGGAAGACATGGGGAGTTAGAGAGGAGAAGGGAGTTGGGGGAAATTGGAAAGGGAAGTGAACCATGAGAGACTATGGACTCTAAAAAACAATCTGAGGGTTTTGAAGGGGCGGGGGGTGGGAGGTTGGGGTAACAGGTGGTGGGTATTATAGAGGGCATGGATTGCATGGAGCACTGGGTGTGGTGAAAAAATAATGAATACTGTTATGCCAAAAATAAATAAAAAATAAATTAAAAAAAAAAGAACCCTGGTTGTTTCTAATTGGGGGACACCATAGACAAGTTATTATAAATATTCATATGCAACTCTTTGAATGAACATATGTTCATTTCTTTTAAGTAAAGACATAGAAGTAGAATCTCTGGGTTCCTTTTTCAAGAAATCACTGAGTTTTCCTAAGTGGTTATATGCTTTATATCCCAGTAGGGTGCAGGAGTTCTTTCTTGGTTCAGAAACCCTCTAATACCTTTAAATGAACACTTTTTATATTTGACCTGGCTCTCCTGTTATTTATTGGTTACTGTATAGCAATAGGCAATTTCACTTAATCGTCACAAAAATATACTGCTCTAGTTATTATTATTCTGTTTTTCACATTCGAGGAAACTCACGTATATAAAAGTTGAGCTGAGTGCCTAAATTTTTACTGCTAGTCAGTGGTGGAATTGGGATTTGAATTCATATGTTACTATTAAAGTTTAGTGTTTCCCATTACACCACATCATTTCTTAAAATATGGTTGTTATAAGAATGAAAGATCTAAGGATTCAATTTTGAGGGAGCATTGTAATGTTACTTAATTTTCCCCAATCTACTCTCAGAAAGGCCAAGTAGCATAGTATCTAAGAGAAGATGTTTCTGGGGTCGTAGCTTATTAGATACATATACTTGCATAATCCTTTAAGACTCAATTTACTTACATTTTAAATGGTTATAATGATGCGACTTTTCTTACAGGGCTATTATGACAATTCAGTGTCATTAATACAGGTAAATGCTTATTACAAAGGAATATCTATTATACAAAGGAAATACCAATAAGTATCACTGCCTCTAATATACTAGTATTAAGTAAGTAAGTAAACATATAAATAAATAAAAAAGGGCAATCAAACGAAAGAACAGTAAAAATAAGGGAAAAAAAATCTCTTGAAGAACTACTTTATAAAATGTTTAAGATTTTCAACTCTACTTCTATATTTACATTAATAACAAGGTATATAATTATAATCAGTTCAATTTTCTTTTATAAAATCTAAATTTTAGCATACTCTTCCTGGAGAGTAAAAGCTATAACTACTATATAAGCCTAGGTTATCAATGGCCATATCTTATCAAATGGAAAGAGTTAAATGCAAAATAAAGCCTCAGAGAAGAAAGCTGACCCAGGATAAAAGCAGGACAAGATGTGACTGACATCGTAAGGGTACCTGAAACACACCTTACCTGAAATGTTAAATTTTTGTTTCTGAAATAATTTGAATTGGACTGCTGGTTGGGTTATACTCAGAAGAGAGTCATCAACACACAGATTCAGTATTTTCACGGTACCTTCAACTTCCCCTTCCCGAGTTCATTTTCCTCATTGTATAACTATATACAATCTTCCAGGGCTATCCCATTTTACTACATGGAAATCATCAATGATGAGTTATTAACAAAGAAAAAAAAAATCAATGAAGAAAAAAATAAATACTAAATTTACTCTGTGGTAGAATTTCAGAATTCTTTTTCCCAGGAGTGATAACAAGCGTTGGATATACCAACAAGTGTCATACAAATGTCACTTGGGTATACTAACAAGTGTCATACAAATGCTAACATGTGTCATACAAATGCTCACTCGCTGTGCTGGCAGGCCAGGCCCCATTTTCATTCTGTGACCACGTGGCTTCTCAGGATTCCAGTAGTCTTTCTTAAAGTATTGTTCATTATTGTTCGTTGAGAACAATTTTGCTTAAGAAATATCTTAAACATACCCTTAAGGCATGTTCAATGGGAAATTAGAAAGGGAAAGTTTCAACCCTGTTTGAGAGAGAAGCCATAGAAGACAGTAATAAAATCAAGTGTTCTCCATTAGACAGATGAGTTCCAACAGGTCAGGACTTATATTTTGTCTTTTCTATTTTATTTATTGATTCACTCTTTTTAAATTGTTTTTATTTTTTATAAACATATAATGTATTATTAGCCCCAGGGGTACAGGTCTGTGAATCGCCAGGTTTACACACTTCACAGCACTCACCATATCACATACCCTCCCCAGTGTCCATAACCCCACCACCCTCTCCCTACTCCCTTCCCCAGGCCCCCCTCAGTTTGTTTTGTGACATTAAAAGTCTCTAATGGCTTGTCTCCCTCCCAATCCCATCTTGTTTCATTTATTCTTTTCCTATCTCCCAACCCCCCCATGTTGCATCTCCACTTCCTCATATCAGGGAGATCATATGATAGTTGTCTTTCTCTGATTAACTTATTTCGCGAAGCATAATACCCTCTAGTTCCAGCCAAATAGTCGCAAATGGCAAGATTTCATTTCTTTTGATGACTGCATAGTATTCCATTGTATATACATATATACCACCTCTTCTTTATCCATTCATCTGTTGATGGACATCTAGGTTATTTCCATAGTTTGGCTATTGTGGACATTGCTGCTATAAACATTCGGGTGCACTTGCCCCATCGGATCACTAAGTTTGTATCTTTAGGGTAAATACCGAGTAGTGCAATTGCTGGGTCATAAGGTAGTTCTATTTTCAACTTTTTGAGGAACCTCCATGCTGTTTTCCAGAGTGGTTGTACCAGCTTGCATTTCCACCAACAGTGTAGGAGGGCTCCCCTTTCTCTGCATCCTCGCCAGCATCTGTCATTTCCTGACTTGTTAATTTTAGCCATTACTGATTCACTCTTAAAACCTAGAATAGTCATTAGAATGTACTGGGCAATCAACAAATATTTGTTCAGTAAAAAAATGTTTTAATCTGATTTCTTTCATCTACTGACTGTATTACATTGTCCTCACATGGCAGAAGGAGAAAGGGAGCCCTCTGGGGTCTCTTTTATAAGGACACTAATACCATTCATGTGGGCCCTACCCTCATGAGCTAATCATGCATCAAAGGCCTCCAAATACCATTGAACTGGGGACTAGGCTTCAACACATGAATTTTGGGACACCCACATTCAGTCTGTAGCACATACTATACCGTGTAGCCCCTCTTCACAGCATCAATCATGATTTCATTCTGGTACCTGAGTAGTGATTTGGTATTTGTCACACAGTAGACTAGCTCCATGATGATAGAATTCTTACCTGTTGTCCGTCACTGCTTTATAATCAACAACTAACACAGTTCTTCATGTATAGCAGATGTCAAATAAGCATTCTTAAATGAGTGGTCTTAATACACCTCACCTCTGTATTCTTTCTTTGGAAGTGAGAACTGTGCATTTCACAGTAAGACTTTTTATTCTGAAGGGAAATTTAGCCCCCGGGAATGGTTTAAGCTCCCCTATGACAATAAAATGCTGTGCGTCTTTGCCTAATTTCGGAGATATTAGGAAGAGTTTCCTAAAAAATCATTTCTTGCAAACGAGTTAATTATTTTTGTTTGGATTGTAGTGATTCTGTAATTGTAGATTAATTGGTTCCATCTGCTCTGTGATTTTCCAATTAACAGGTAATAGCTTTCGAAAGTCAGTTCATTTCTGACATGTGTAGGAATGTATTTAAGATGGTAATTCCCCATCCCCCTCATGCTCTCTGTTGCTTTTCTTTTCTTTTTTTTCTTTTCAAGTCCTCAGGCAAATGGCACATTCTTCCTCTATTAGTTGAGGCTTTTCCAGGACAAATCTTCCTGAACAGGGTCATAAAGTTTTTTCTTTGCAGTTGGTTCTCTGAATTCATTTATTATTTGCTGCTGTTCCTAGTACTGATTAATGACAGTAATTTTTAAGGCTAGAGGTGTTTTATTATTTTTTTAATTTAAAAATTGACTGACTGTTTGATTAAGTTTCTTCCAACTGAGTTTTCATATTAATAGAGATTCTTGACTGCAGAGTACCCGCTGTAAGTGGATGTGGGAAGCAGGGAGTGAAGGGAGGGGAGCTTTCAAATTTATCTGAGCATAAATATTCAAATCCACCACTTCCTACTAGAAAATTGACCTTGAATGTCTCGTTTCCTAGTTGTAGATATTACAAAACATTTGAAGCCTTTGGACTATCTTCTCTCCTCCCCTTCATAAATACCATCAAAGTGTAAAAATTTTTAGAACCTTCTAGATATAATTTATGTGATTTTTGCTAAACAACAGTGACAAACTATGAGCTGTAATAGATAAACTGGTCAAGTAGTCAAAACTTCCAATTGGATCAGTGATTCTTCTGAAAAACAAAAATAAAGTACTCTAAAAGAATACAGACTATGAAAGAATATTGCCTTACTCATTCATTCAACAAATACTTATAAACATTTACTATATGCCAGAACTATTCTAGCTGGTTGATATACCTTTGTGAACAGATATCAGCCATAGATATCTGAGAAGTCTGTTCCTTTATAAAAATTACACTTCCCTATAAGATAAACAATATAGAAAATAACTAAATTAGAGATTTCTATTTCAGGCCATGATGAAGTAACAGAGACTGGATTTTTCTTTCTACTAAAAAACAAACAAGTAAGCAAACAACAACAACAACAAAAACAAAAATCCCCAGAAAGTCAGGCAGCAAAATATTTGAAGCAAGAGTTTTCACACATTGGAAAACAAGTAGCATAAAACTGTGATACCTGAGAGAAAGTTAACAAGGTTAGTCCTATGTTTTGTTAAACCTAATGTATGGTAGTAGTTTCTAGGGCCATGGTATAAATCGGAAGAATTCAAACAGACTAAGACAGGTTGCTGCACTGTGGACACAGAGGGTGGAACATGTAGAGGACAAGATGGCTAGATCTTAGGGACAGAGGATTGGAGATAAGGAAGACCAAGAGGGAAGCCTGTAGAGCTTCCTCGGGTCCCTTCAGTCTTCAGCTGGGTAATTTGTATAAGCATCAGAAACTACCCAAGGCAGTGGGAGAATAACCAGACATCAGTAGAGCAAACAATTTCAAAAGCTAACACAACTGAGTCATAGATGTTTTTCTGGCTGAGTGGGAAGTCATTTGTAGCTCATGAGGCCAGCAGTAAAGACTTCAGATGGGAGATCTTTTCACCAGATTCTCTGAAAATTGTAGACAACCTTAAATCAGATGTCACCAACAACAGCCAGGAAGACAGGACCGTCATGTTTGACCAGTCTTTCAGCGCTCTAAGAGATGTCCAGGTGTTCAGCTTGCATGATACCAGTCTTGCTAATATGGGACCGTTGTGTGTGGCTTTGCAAGTTGAAACATGTTTTGAGCAGGAAGTTGCAGCTAAGAAAAGGGGAGGTCACTGTGAAAATCATGAAGTTGGCTTCTTTGAGAAAGATAACAGGAGAGTAGTATCTAAATCAGCACTCTTGGGTTCCCTGGGTCTTAGGAGGAAGCAAACATAGTGGCCTCACCAGCAAAAGGCAGTGAATACAGGGAGGTGGGAGGAGTAGTGATCAGTGCTAAGAAGACAGCCTGCAGAGTTTTTCAGACCTCCAGCCTAGCCCTGTAGGATAGCACATATGTATATTTTCGAAGTCACAAATAACCTAGAACATAAGTCTACTTTAGCATCTCAAGTTTACTTGGAAAGAGTAGAAGGAGTAACTTGATCACAGATCTGAACAGTCATGACAGTAACCCAAATGTCTCTAGTGATTGTAGAAGGAGCACAAGGTATTTGTTTCTTTAACCCAGAGGCTCTGTCTAGAGGCCAGTCCTCATGGGTCCCTGGATCTCATGTGGAAAACCAGTTCCACCAGCTCAGAGTGTCCATTGTGTTAGGCCCATCAAGGGAATGGTGGCCATCAAGGGAATGAAGGTTTGAGTTCTATTCTTCCCGGTTGAATTTGGGTCTCCACTTTTATTTCTCCAGGATAATGATGGATTTCCCAAGAAGAAGGGTCCTAGGATGTTTCTCTGTTTGTTATCTGAAATATTAGGGGCTTTTACACAAAGGAGAGTTAGGATCTGACTTGCATGCTGTAGTTCATGGAGAACAGACAAGAGAGGTGAACCATATGGTTTCATCAGGAAAATATAACTCACATTATCTCACCTGACATCACTGCAAATGAGATCCAACCCCATCCAGTAAGTGTAAGGCTATCTAGGTCAAGGAGACCACGGGGGTGTTCAGGCCCCAAATCCTACCCAACTCAATTCTTTAACAGAAGCTCAAGAAAAGAGCCATCCTGGATGCAATGAGACATCTACAGCCTCTGAAATTCAAATCCTGACTCTGCCATTTACTGGTAGCCTCAGACAACTTATTGAACGTTTCTGGATCCTGATTTCCTCATTATAAATAAAATAACAATTGTCACAGAATTGTTAAAAATTAAATGAAACAATGTGAATAAATGCTTGTCCACAGAATCTTGACCTATGGCTTACATTTACCTTGAAGTAAAATCAGTATAAGCTCAGGATAAGCTCAGAAACCTCTCCTGACATTTCGTGATACAAGAGTACCTCCCCAAGAAGCTAAGATTATGAATTTACATATTAACCACAGATTGAAAAAGTGATGACTAGAAACCAAAACACTGATGTTTATATAAAGGCCAGGATTTTACTTCAAATGTATATCAGCTACCCACCTCCCTCCCCCAACAACTGAACAAGCAAAGTGTGAATTCCTTACTATTTTAAAGTTCTCTGCATTTATGGGCAAAGGTAGAGACCAACTGTTAATTGCACATCTGTGATTACTATGATCAATGTTAATTTACTATAAACCAGATTTGATTATTGATGTTTATCTAAAAACAACATATGCAAAGGGACTCCCTGTTTGAAAACATCTCTATGGTCTTGGCGAGACAGGAATTAGAAACAGATTTCAAGATAAACAAAAACACTCTCCTGTATTGATTCACATATGAAACATAGAAACCCTATAAAAATGGAAGCTGCTTCAGTACCTAGGTTGAAAAGAGACATGATTCAAAATATTTCCACTTCCTATATACACGTGGCACATCTCCAATGAACAATAGTTTCATGGATGTATTCATATCTCTAAACACATCAAACTGTATATATTAAAAATGTACAGTTTTTTTATGTCAATCATATCACAAAAATAAAATGGTTTTTCAAGGAAAACAATAAAAGGCAAGGAAGTTGGAGACATTCTTCTAAGAAAGTCAGGTAGAATATGCTTTGAATTTTTCTTCTGAAGTGTTCTCAAATTTATTCTCAAGCATCCTTAATCTGCCTAGAATTCCAAATGATCTTAACACCTCTGCGGGGGGCGAAGGAGGGGGGAGTTGGAAAAGTTTGACTCCTTAATAGAGTTAATGTTATGTTGGATATCTTGCTTGCTTAGTTCAAGTCAGCAATGTGGTTGAAACTGGGAAACCATGGGCAAGGACTAATTGGGGTCATTACCTATCAAAGCATTTCTAAAGTCAATAAATGGTCACTTTGTCCCTTTTTGCAAAGACTGAGGTTATCCCAAGACCACCAGTTAATCAGAGAGTAGAGGAAGCTTATTAATTCCATTTCTGGTTTCTTTCCCATCAGACTGTTCCTCTCATTCATACTTGCTCCTTGGCATCAAATCTCAAAGGTCAGAAGAGAAGGGATGTCTGGCTGACATTTGCACCATAGGAAACCAGCATGTGGGGATGGAGAACTAAGGTGCTCCTGAAACCACAGAAGCCATCCATATGCATGGATAGCGTCAAGTTATAAATTCCAGATGCTCAGACCTACAAGACATCAAAGTCCATCCAGGGAAAGAAGTTCAGATTTCGCTTAAAACAGTAAAACTGCTGCCTGAAATATGACTTTTCAATTTAAGATATATTGCTTTCTTTATATTTTTCATATTTTGGATGGAAAAGTTTTGTTTAAACTATTGTCTAGATTCCATTACTGATTTAAGTTGGTCATGGTTCTTTTAATTTTTCTTCTTTAAATCAATGCGTTCATTGTGGTGCTGGCTTTAATACAGAGAAGTCAGGTTGCCTGAGAAGTTGGCATATTCTTCTCCCTAACTCAGATAAGGTCCGTTAGAAAACATGCTTGTACCTCCTAACTACAGCCAGATTGCCTGACTTTTAGTTCAATTAACATGAGTTTCTATGCTGTTTGAAAGGGAAAAAATTACTAAATTCTTTGTGATGCTCTGGTCTTCGATAAGGTGTAGGTGTGTCATAAAACAGGTTTTAAAAGTCATGTTAAAGAATCATCAAATAATTCATGAAACTATAAAAGGGTAGCAATTAAGGAAAATTTAAGCATATATCATATCCAAATAAAATCAGAATACATAAAAGAATTAAATTGATCAAAAAATAGAAAAACACAATCTAAAAGGAAGAATATTTTTCATATCTGGGAGAAATGATTCTAAAATTACAAAAAGATGGGTATGTTTGACTATATACATATACACATGATTAAAATATAACTATATCCATAAAATTAATAAATTGAAAGACTTAAATGTTCAGGCAGTACAAGATCTTTACCAATATATTTTGAACAAACAACAGTATCTGTGGGAGTACAACTATACGGAACTTGTACCTTCTAAATTACACATTTGTAGATTTCAATTATTGATAATAAAAATATCACTTTGTAATTAAAAAAATAAAATTATTTTAGTCAGACAATCCAAGAATGTAATTTGGTACCCAAAATAATGATGGATATTTAAAGTTGTGATTCTCTTTTTCTTATGAAATAATATCATTGAACTCTTCTCGACCTCTTAAAAGCTCCAGTTTTGCCTTGAGGTTTGAGTGATAACTGGGAAAGTCATATTTTATTTGCCATTTCCATTTGTTTAATGACAGTGGAAGATGGCTTAGATACTTAATGAGAGAATTCTTGTACAAATAGGGTGGATATTTGAAGACAAGCAAAATGTGGCATCAACTGAAAACCACAGACTTTTAACAGCATTTAAATCATGTTTTAGACCAAGTCCAGTAAAAACATTTACACGAAACATTAAAAAAGCCAACACTTCAAGACCGGGGAATTTGCTTTTGATTCCTTCACTGGAGTAGTTATGGATACTTGAGATTTCAAGGAGTCTATGAAAAATATTCTTTATCTACATTTGAATATTAATGAAAGCAGATGATATTTTAGAAAAGAAAGAAAAAATTATACACTGAGTGATTTTCACTTCAATATTGCTTTCATCTGGAACTGTAAGCTTGTAAGCTTGTATTTTTGTTAAGACCAAGTGCTCTTGTATTTTGTGGTTGTATTTTTTTTTAATTTTAATTTTTTTATTTGTGGTTGTATTTTTTAATCCAAAGTGCATGCTGAACATTTTTGTAAAATCCAGTCATTTCTTTGCAGTTAAAGCACTGGATTCAATAAAACTCAGGTAACTTTTTTTTTTTTTTTTTAAGTGCCCACAACAAATAGAATCTTTGCAAGATTCTGTGGTTATAGAGATGGTTAAGACAGAGCTCCTGACTTCCTGGATTTAATTCCCATCTTGGTAGCTAGAAAGTCACTATAAAGAATTCTTCAAAGCCATCATTTGTGATCTAATCCAAGATACTATCTTCAGGGTCACTACTATAAGGTTCACTTTTTTCTTCAGAGCATAGATGTTAAGGGCTGGGTGGAAACTTAACATTGATAATAAAACCACAATGATAATAATATTTATGAAACACAGGAACTGTGCTAAAGAACTTAAGGCATAAATTATTCCATTTTATAAATAATCTTGTCAGAGATGCTATATGTGCCCTCATTTGATAGAAGAAGAAATGGATGCACAGATATGTTAACTAACAAATAGAGACTTTAGCCAAGAGCCATCACACTCCAAAGACATGATAGGGTCCCTCATTTAGTTTCTTGCCAAGGCTGGTAGTAGTACATCATGGTTAAAAGGACAATTTGGAGATTTAATCATAGTTTGTCCGAATCCCTAACTGTCCTGTGAAATCTGCATGACTCTGGGCCAAACCATCTGATTTCTCTGAGCTGTGTTTCCTCCTATATAAAATGAACACTCTAACATCTAGTTAAGGGAGACCATGGGATGTAAAGGAGATGCTCTATGTCGAATACTCAGCATAGTGCCCACACAATTTTAAACACAATACATGTGGCAGTAGTAATTATTATTTTAAACGTAATTGTATAGATGAGTCACAGAAAAAGAAACTTACTTGTCCACAGTTAGGTAGTGTCAGAGACTGAGAGCCTAAGACTCTTAAAAGGCAGGTGTGGCTCATCTCTCGAGGTAGTTATAATTTCCACGTGACTCACAGCAAAAACATCATATAACTGTAAACATATATAAAACCCCTTTATTTCCCTGTTAGGCAGTTTCAAATATTCATACTCTTAAGGCTGATATCTGACAAAGTCTATACATGTCAGTGTCTGACTAAGATAATGATCCAGGGTTCCACCTGCTCGGGTGGGATCTATGAAGGAAGTCAGACCCCCTATTCATGAATGATCATTCTGCCACCACTGGATACCTCCGGTCCCAATTATGATTCCATCCTCCTGTTAGGCTTTAATACTAGTCACTTCCTGCCTGCTGTCATATTTTAAACTGGCTTTCTTTCAGGGAAAGTAGCTTGCACGATTGAGGTGCCAGACCCTGGAATTTCATTACCAGGGGAGGAGATGTCTGAGTCCTGGTTGAAACCAGTGCTGAAATTTTGCTTACTTTGGAAGCCAAGGTCTTAAAGATAGAGTATACCAAGTCATCATCATCATTAAAATAAAAACAAAGCTGTGACTGAATGAAAAGGAGTGAATACATTTGTTCGTAAAAACCTAATCTAGTAAGAATTTTTAGAATTAAAAATTTTTAGAAAATTCAGTGTACATTTAAAAATGTTCCTCTCGTGAACTGGGGGTGGTAAGGCCATAGACACATTTCCTGTAGTTAGAAAAATTTAGTTTCAGGTCTTAGCCTCACCATTTACCACTTGGATGACCCTGTCCCCTAAGCACAGTATATAAATATTTATAGTCTGTTTACTAAAGAAACTGTGTCTCATAGACATAGATATATTTATATCTTCTATGAGATATAGCTATATATCTTATGAGTTTAGGTGAGGTGATGTCAGGAGGTTGCCCTTATATACTATAAAACTCTAAAAATGTGGAAATATAGTAGATATGGTAGAAAGATTACAGGATTTGAAATCAGAAGAGGGATTCTGAGTCCATCAGGAATGAGTTAGGTGGCCTTGGACATAATCTCCCTCAATTTGTTTCATTATCTATAATGTTCATTAAAGGATATTTTAAGAAAAAACAAAGTGATACATAGAAATCCTCTTAGAGCCTTTCTGAAAGGAAATATTTAATACATTTAGAACCTACAGTTGTTTTTATTTTTTTTATTTTTTTATTTTTTTTAAGATTTTATTTATTTATTTGACAGAGATCACAAGTAGGCAGAGAGGCAGGCAGAAAGAGAGGAGGAAGCAGGCTCCCTGCTGAGCACAGAGCCTGATGCAGGGCGATGGGGGGCTTGATCCCATGACCCTGGGATCATGACCTGAGCCACCCAGGCACCCCCCTAGAGTTATTTTTAAAGTAAACAAAGTTGGGAAGTAGTTGCTTCAAGTCCTTGTTCTTGGTACTGAGCTACCAAGTGAGGCTGCATGGCTGGGATTACAAAAAGTGACAGCAATATGGACTAGGTCTTCCCCTCGTCAGATTCACCTCTTCTTTGCAACAGAAAGTGAACTCAGAAGAACATTTTCTATACTTGGTCCTAATGCAAATCCTTCAGAACAAGGCTTTGCCTTCATCTACTGAAATTTCCAAATCATTTCATTACCTTTTGTTAAAAATTTCTCCCCTCTGCTCCAATAATGGACAGAGATTAAGTTTGGCTGTGTTTCTGGAATTGTTCTATTTTCAAATGTAAATGAAAATGCCATTTGCTGTCAATTTTGATAAGTCATTTAGATGGAAACTCTCTCTCTCCAAGGCATGGCAGCTGCTTGGATACTTGATGAACCATTTAACAAGAAAAACCAAGTAGAGAGAATAAATGTTCTTTCACTTCCAATCTTAAAATATGTGTAAATAATCATTTTCATTACAATGTTCATTTGTGTTGTCTTTCATCACTAATTTTGGTTAATGTTTATTAATATCAACAAAATAAGCATGATGATGAGTATTTAGAAAAATATTTATGATATAGGTCATTATGATGAAACCATTTTACAGATGGGGAAATAAAATTTCTGGGTGTTTGCACCTATTATTTCTTGATTGCCAAATGAATGTAGAAACCAATGAGAAATCATAGAGACTTTACTACAGGAATTTACATTCTAAATCCTTAGTTCTCAAAATTTGTTATGCCTCAAAATCACCTGAGGGGCTTGTTAAAACATAGATCTCTGAGTCCCATGCCCAGTTTCTGATTCAGTAGATTTGGGATAGGGCCTTAGAATTTGCATTTCTAGAAGATTCCCAGGTGTTGTTGATGTTGCTGCTCAGGGGAATCTCACAATGAAAACAATTATTCTAAATCATCCTGTTAAGCATATTAAAATATTTAAGCATATTTAAGCATTTTAAAATAATATGAGCTAGGAAAAGGAGGACTATACATTGAAAAATTTCTCCAAATCACTTTGTTTTCACAGTAATAGGTATTTTTGTCTTGTTTTTGGATGTGTGCAAATTAAGGTTCAGATGCATTGAACAACTTTCTCAAAGCTTTCTCAAAGGAAAGGGTAAAACTGGAATTCAAAAAGAAGCCAATAGGACTCTAAAACTGGGTTGCAAAATTCAAATATTTTTTAAAAGCATTTAATATACCAGAAATAAGCTATTTTAATGATAAATATTTACTAATACTCAGCCTAAGGTTCAGGTAGACAAGAGGGAGCAGTTGAGATTATGGTGAACTTGAGGGCAAATCTGTATAACTCAGAACCTGTCAGTGTTATTATGGGGGTTATAATAGACTGAATTGTGTTCTCCCTGATTTCATATGTTGAAGTCCTAATCCTTAGCATGTTAAGATGTAACTATATTTTGAGTGAGGAAATCTAAAGAGGTAGTTAAAATAATTAAGGTGGGCCTTATGCAATATAGCTGATATAATATAATAATATACATAATATGTAATATATAATATAAGGAGATAAGGACACAGACACAGTTGGAAAGATGACCATGTGGGAACATAGTGAGAAAGTGGCCATTGGTAGACCAAGGAGAGGCCTCGGAAGAAACCAAGCCCACTAACACCTTGATCTAGGACTTCTAGCCTCCAGAACTGTGAAAAAAAGAAATATCTGTTGTTGAAGTAACCCAGTCTGTGGTATCTTGTTATGGCAGCCCTAGCAAACTAATACAGGGCCTATCATGTATTTTCTTACTACAATTTCAGATTGTTCCAGAGAAGTCAGAAATCTGCATTTTGAACAAAATCTGATTTCTAAATCTTGGCAACTATTCAAATTTATTGAAAACACAAGATAAAACTCTACAGATAAATAAGTGCATTTATGAAGGTCTTAGCACATAATGATTATTTAACAAATGTTACTATTCCTTTCCTTTCAGGAAATAGTAAAATTCTGTGGTATTGTTAGAAATATCGTCATTTATATTGGAGAGCTCCCCTGGAGGTCTGGGAATAGAAACCACTTGCACTTTCTTTGTTATCTTCCTTTCCTGTCCATTCAATTTGAAGCTGATACTAAAAGACACTCAAGAGAGTTGAGATTGAGAAAGGTGGGAAAGGAGTCTATTTAGGCAAATTTCCAAGAAACAAAGAAAAGCACCAAAAAGGAAGTGAATTTTTGGCAGAGCAATTTTGTTCTCTATCAGAGTTCCAACGTGGAGGCAATGGCTGTGCTGAGTGGTTTTGCTTTTCCTTGAGATCTCTATGAACTCTTATCAGAAAGATCTGATTGGACAAGACTAGGATCCTCGTTATCGATCTTTCAGAACACAGGAAGAATGATGCTAAAGGTGACTGGGAGAGATTCTCATTTCCTTCTGACTAAAGGATGAGTTCAAAAGGTGATGGGGGGGGTATGCTAAAGGTAGCATGCAGGAGTCTCAAGACAAGTTCACTGGGTTTGAAGTCTTTGAGTCTTTGGACAGGAAAAAAAAAAGCACCAATTAAAAAAGTCATTGAACATCAGAGGCTCTGCTACTGACTGCCACACTGTATTCATAAAGACTGAGTTTCCCAGCTCGTTGGGTTCACTGTAACCTTGGAGAAGGGAAAAGACTCTATTTCCTCCTGCAATGGAATATCCTTAGAGTAGCTCTCAAACTTTTTGACTGCAACATCCCCCTAAATATTTTTACATCATTATTCCATACATATATATACATGTACATAGCTAAAGCACAAGTATTTCATGAAACAAAAATCTCATGAAACATTGCTATATATGATCTCCCATAGTACTAGCTATTCTATTTCATTTTTCAAAAACATTGGTCACAATCACTAAATGGATTTTTATGATCCCCTAAATAGGTTGCAACCCATAATTTAAAAATTTAAGATATGGAAAACCTGCTCCAAAAAGCTTAAAGTACTGAAAGGATCTAAGAAGAGGGCACAGTCTGATAACTCACTTCAATCTGTGCAAATCCCCAGAATTTATTCTTAAATTAGTGCAACTTACAGACCAAAAGTTAAGATTCATGAATTAGTTGAGAGCATACTACATTCCAGGTGCTATTCTAGGTGGTTGCAGAAATGAATATAAAGTATAAATAAATAAGTAAGTGCCTCCATCATGGGCCTTATTTCTGGTAAGAAAGCTGTTAATAACAAATAAATCTATAATACAATGATAGATCATAATAAATACTCTGAAGAAAAATACAGCTTCATGAGACAACGGAGAATTACTGGCAGGGGAATGTTTTTAGATAGGGAGGTCATAATAGAGTTTCTAAAGGAGATGACTTTTGACAAGAGACCTGAATTAAGCAAGGGAAAGGGGTAAGAGAGCTATGAAGAATTATCTAGTAAACAATGTTGAAGGCAGGAGGAACAACAATGCAAAATCTTTGAGGCAAGAATGAACTTGGTGTGCCTGGACATACAACAAGAAGACCAATGGTCTAAAGCAGTAGGAGATGAAATAAGAGACACATGAAGAAGCCAGATGATACAGAACATATCATATATGTTTATTTAATTTTCAGAACAGTAATGGAAAGTCATTGTAGGATTTTGAAGAGAGAGGTGGCATGAACTATCATAGATTTTAAATGTTCGCTTTGGCTACTTTGAGGATAATTAACTGTAGCAGGAAAACAAAAGACAGGGAGGCCAGTTCAGAGCCTTCATACCATTATCAGTTAGAGATAAAGTTAGCTTATTTTTCATGGCAGAAAAAAATAGATTCAGAATATATTTTGAAGATAAAGTTGAAAGAATTTTCAGAGTGACTAGATATGGTTAGGGAATGAGAATAATTAAACAGGAAATCAAGGTTCTTGGCCCAAGTAACTCAAGTACATGGTAGTGCTAATCACTAAAATGAGAAACATTGAGAATGAAAAAAAAAAATACATAGGGTGAAAATCAAGTGTTCTTTTTTGGAAATGCTATGTTTGAGAGGTCCACTACACTTGTAAGGGGCTAGGGAGTGGGCAGTTGTATATAGAAGCTTGAAACTGGAGAAAGAGGACACAGCTAGAGTTAGATATCCAGCATATGGATGATATTTAAAACCATAAAATTAGATAAGGTTGCCTCAGGGACTAATGATGATAAAGGAAAGATGAGTTCCAAGACTGGGTCCAGACATCTAACAATTATCATTGAGGAAAAGAAAGTGAGGGTAGCTAAGGATAGGAAGAAGAAAGTGTGCATAAAGTAGAATGAAAATCAAGAGAATTTTGTGTCCCCAAAGCCAAATAAAGAAAACATTTCAAGGACATTCACTGTGCAAAATGCTATTAAGAGGTCAACAGAGACTAAGACTTGATCTTTGAGTTTGGCAAGATGGAGATTTCTTGTGACAATATAATTTCGGTGAAGTTTTGGGGTAAAAAGCCTGCAGATGGCAGGTTCATGAGAAAATGTGAGGTGAAGAAAAGAAGACAGTTGGTATAGGCTATACTTCTGAGCAGTTTTGCTATAAAATACAGAAGATGCACAATCAGATACTTGCAGATGGTTCACGGAACAATGTTTCTAGGCACTTTGTTTTGCTTTACTTTTGATGAAACATATTATGGTAGGCTTGTATAGGAAGTATAGGAATATCCTTGATAAAAAATGTAGAGTTCATTCATTGTAACAGAAAGGAAGAAAAAATGCATTGGAAGTAAGTCGAGCAGAGAGAGTCAGTTATCATATGGTTTCACTTATGGAGCATAAGGAAAACATGGAGGACATTGGGAAAGGGAGAGGAGAAGTGAGTTGGGGGAAATTGGAGGGGAGACAAACCATGAGAGACTGTGGACTCTGAGAAACAAACTGAGGGTTTGGAGGGGAGGGAGGCAGGGAGTTGGTTGAGTCTGGTGGTGGGTATTATGGAGGGCATGTATTGCATGGAGCACTGGGTGTTGTGCATAAACAATGAATTTTGGATAGCTGAAAAAAGTAAAATATAATTTAAAAAATGCATTGGTACAAGTGCAGGATCATTAATAGATTTGGGGGTTGGAAGATAAAATAGTTCACTTATGATTGTCTTCATTTTCTCAGAGAAATAAGAGGTAAGACAATCAGTCAACCATGGGAAGAAAGTAAGAAGGTAAACTGGTAGGATTTCCAGGAAGTACTGATTTCTCTCAACTGCATGGCATGGTTATGTATTTTTCCCTAGTTGTATTTTGTGATAAGAGAAGAATTGGTAGAAAGTTAGATTTTGCCAGAGAATAAGATGAAGGAGAGGAAGGGAAGGAAGAAAAAGAAGCTGAAGTGTGGGAGTTGAGTTGTGTGTATAAGGGTTGATTTTCAGGATGGATGACAGAGTATTAACTGTGGAATGAGAAAGCTGAGGACCTGATGGAGTTCATGGTAAGTAACTTTAAGTGGTAAGGTTAATGAATTAGAGCAAGGATGGCATTGCATAATTACTGGACTGGGGGCTTGGAAGTTGGAAGTTTTATCATAAACGTTCATGCCTGAAACAAAGATTTTGGAGGTGGGATACCTATAGATAGTGATAAAGTCTAGTCTATATTTACTGGAAAAATAGCTAAGGCAGCATAGGAGAAAACAGAGTTTGAATTGAGGCAATCAAAAATGGGGATGCTAAATTGCTGGATGGATCATCTTTATAGATGTTCAAGCATCAAGAAGGATAGTGACCAAGTGCTAAAGCTTTCAGTGATTAAAGAATGTTCATGAAGTCTATAAATTATTTCACAAAAGAGGAGTACTAGATGGCATAATATCATGGTATGTACTCCAGAAGAGCTGCATTTTCCTCTGGAAGGAGGAAACCTTACTTAATAAAGAATTGTGAAACAATTATGCCTACCCCAAATCTGGATCTAGACCAAATAAATAGAGTTTGATATCATCATCATCATCATGATTGGTGGTAGTGGTAGTGTTGTTACTGGTAATAATACTGCACATGCACATCTCAGTTTCCTTATCTGTTAAATAAGGTTCTCCAAAGTTCTTTTAGGTCAAAATATACTAAATCTTTATGAAACCATGATTCAACCTAAAAAAGAAACACATACATTTAGCAGAGTTCTGGACATCAAGATGAGTGCGTGGGTACCCAGAAAGAAAAGAGGCCCTTTCTCTAATTTTTCTCTCTCAAGTCTCTACCTAGGATAGTGCCTGACAAGTAGCAGGAACTCAATAGTACTTCTGGAAGGAAGAACAGAAGGTTGAGAATCAAGAAGGAAGGAAGGTTGCAGATGAGGCATCCATGAATGCTCTTTCATTTCTTTGCTTCAGCTCCAGGAGTACACTTCCCAGTTGCATCAAATGAGGATTCCACTGAGGTCAAGGCAGGGAGCTCTCATATCAAGCAATGAAGCACAGTCTTCATAAGAAAATGAAATGAACTCCCCCTGGTCTTAGAAAGTCCAAAGCTCTACTTTTAACTTTTTTTAAAAAAAAGTTTTTATTTATTTGTTTGACAGAAAGAGAGATCACAAGTAGGCAGAGAGGCAGGCAGAGAGGGGGAAGCAGGCTCCCTGGTGAGCAGAGAGCCCAATGCGGGGCTTGACCCCAGGACCCTGAGATCATGACCTGAGCTGATGGCAGAGGCTTAACCCACTGAGCCACCCAGGCGCCCCTCTACTTTTAACTTTTTGAGGAACTTCCATACTGTTTTCCAAAGAGGCTGTACCAACTTTCATCCCCACCAACAGTGTAAGAGGGTCCCCCTTTCTGCACATCCTCTCCAACATTCATTGTTTCCCAACTTGTTAATTTTGCCATTCTAACTGGTATAAGGTGGTATCTCAATGTGGTTTTCATTTGAATTTTCTTGATGGCTAATAGAGCTACCCCATGACCCTGCAATTGCACTACTAGGTGTTGACCTCAAAGATACAGATGTAGTGAAAAGAAGGGGCATATGCACCCCAATGTTTATAGAAGCAATGTCCGCAATAGCCAAACTATGGAAGGAGACGAGATGCCCTTCAAATGATTAATGGATTAAAAAAAAAAAAAACGTGGTTCATATATACAATGGAATATACTCAGCAATCAGAAAGGATGAACACCCACCATTTGAATCGACATGGATGGAAGTGCAGGGGATTATGCTGAGTGAAATAAGTCAAGCATAGGAAGATAATTATCATATGGTTTCATTCACATGTGGAACATAAGGAATAGCATGGAAGACATTGGGGAAGGAAGGGAAAACCAAAGGGGGGAAATCAGAGGGGGAGAAAACCCATGAGAGACTATGGACTCTGGGAAACAATCTGAGAGTTTCAGAGGGGAGGGAGGTGGAGATGGGTTAGTCTGGTGATGGGTATTAAGGAGGGCAATTGTTATAATGAGCACTGGGTGTTATATGCAAATAATGAATCATGAAACACCACATCAAAACCTAATGATATTCTATATGGTGACAGAAAGAAAGAAAGAAAGGACGGACAGAAGATAGAGGGACCAAAGTTCTATAATGGCTGTGTTAGTTTCTTCTAGTTCCACAGGGAAGGAAATTGTGCTCCTGACTTAGAGTGAGAGTCAACTTCTTTTTTTAAATTAAATTAAATTTAACTTAATTTTACTTTTTTTTTTTTTTTTTTTTTTTGAGAGTCAACTTCTTATTTAGCCATGGCCGCTCTCAGAGCTTTATCTACTTCAAAGCTATTCTTGTAAAGCTTGTCCTCCCTGGTGTAGGCTTCTGTACTTTGGAGAGAAGCACTGCTCCATTCTACTCATGGAACAGGCAACTGAAATGAAGAAGCAATACCAGTACATCTACTTACAAAACTACAGGGAGGGGGCATTGGAACAGGATGTGGAAGTTATGAGAGGGTGTTCCTTAACCTTATGCTAAATGTGATTATAAATTAACCATGCTATCAGTTGAACAGTGGCAACATTCCTTGAATCCCTTGGTGAAAATGATGCATTTAAAGAAACAGCATATGAGTTAATGTAGATAGGAAAGAGGACTGACTGATTTGATACTAACAGATCATTAGCTCCACAGGTATAGCTATTAAAGGATTAGATATTAATCTGTGCTAATGGCTTGCCAAGATTAAAACCCTTGCTCTTTCATACATTGAACATGAAAAGTGAAACAGCTCTCCTGGTTATACTATTTCATAATTTCACATTTCACACATTTCATTAATATTCTATTAAATAGTTTTTTACAGACTTATAGTTTCTATTGTTCTATGTATTTACGCATTCATCCAAAAATGTGCGTTGAGTGCTGGATATATACTAGGTCTTCTCTTGGACACTGATGGTAGTATGTGTAAGATAGGAAAGGTCTTTGTATTTTTTTTAAAAGATTTATTTATTTTATTTGAAAGAGAGAGTAGGGGAAGTGGCAGAGGGAGAGGATTTTCAAGCAGACTCCCGAATATTATGGGGCCCCATGCAGGGCTTGATTTAATGATCCGTGAGATTATGACCTGAGCTAAACCAAGAGTCAGACACTTAACTGAATGAGCCACCCAGGTGTACTGGAAAGGTCTCTGTATTTAAGGGACTCTCTGTCTAGTAGAGAAGACAGTATCAAAAGGAGAAATTTTCATAAGATTTATGATCTTATGTCAGAAGAATAGGATGCTGTGGATGGGGTTAAGGGTAGATCTTAGACAAGGAAAACTTCCCAGGGGGGCAAAACAATATTTAGGGGAAATGTAATGTATGCATAGGAATTTGATAGATAAAAGGGTGAGTTTTACCTAGATCTCCTAACAGTAATAAAACCCAACTACTGGAATGTATACTGTTTGATAATTTGCACTATATCTTTACATTTATTATCAAATCAGAGATGTTTCACCCCCTCAGGAGAAAGAGGCTTGGGATTATTGTCTCATGAGAAACCTGAGAGAAAAGGAGCCAAAGAAAGAGAGAGGAGGCAAGACTTGATAGCTGAAAACTGTCAGAGCTAAAGCTCAGGGTCAGAATTGGAATTCTGTTCATCATGATAATTCCACAAAACCAGATGAAGAAATTGGCTTACTCATTTTCAGGCATGAATGAATTATAAAATTCTTTTTCTAGGACAGTACATTTAAAACCTATCTTAACCAGATGCTTAACTTCACCTTCTACTCAACATGAAATGGCTCTTTTTCTTCTGAAAGAAAATATAATGTCATTGGAAATATGGACCTTTCTTTCATAAACTAGTGGTACTCTACCACCTTAGAAGTAAGGAATCCCAAGAAGGCATATTGGACCTCTTCATCAGTATAGCCAGGTAACCATGGTTTTCTCAGCTTTTAAATTATGGAGCAGCAGTATAAGGTGTTATGAATGAAAAAGCTCTTATTTAAAACACAAATATCTGTGACAGTAGCAGCACTGTGTCACACAGAACTGGCCAGGGAAATTGGTTTTTGAATAATTGTTTTTAATGTATTTCCCTTCACCAACAGTAATAAATATCTCTCTGGTAGAAATACACAAGCAGTCTTGGGTGTTGAACAGTTCCATAAATCAGTAGTGTTACCATGGAAAGACTCAGTTTCCCAGTACCCTCCACTGCAGTGAGGCAGAGTGGGGCTGAGTAACAGCAAACTGGAGTTTGAGTTGTTTGCCTTATTCTGCTACCCTGCACCAAATTTATTTTGCCTGAATCAACTTCTAATTTCCAGTACTGAAAGAGAAGTTGGCGTTTCCAAGAATCTCTATAGACCAAAGCTCTACACTGCTGAGACAGCAACCAATGTGTTCATGTTTGCATACATATCCCAACTAGGATGTTTAGCATATCCATTGAACAGTACTCACTGAAAAACTATTTAGCTTCTCCTTTTACCAGGCTTGTTGTGACACACTGAGAATACAACACAGAAGACAAGCACATTCCCGTATTCTAGAGGATTAGACTGATATTAATACAATAATCATGCAAATCAACGTTTATTCTGTAATGACTTGTATGAAATAGAGAGAAAAAAAAATGCTAGGAGAATATATAATGGGTGAGCCTGACTTAGTCTTGGAGGAGGAATACTAAAGTCTCTCCCTGGAAAATAACTTATAGGCTGAGATGTGAAAGATGGTAGACATGACCAACCTAAGGAGGAGAGAGAGCATTTCAGACAGACATGATTCAGAAGAGCGTCATGCATTTTTGTAGCTGTCAGTGGTTCACTGTGGGCAGCATAATCAGAGGCTTATTTGGGGGTGTACTGCATTGGAGGGTAGAAGTCAGCCAACTACAGCGGAGTGTCAACATACAGATGGCGAAGCCTATCTGAGTAACTGAGCAGTAACTGAGATCCTATGAGTGAGTATAGATTGCTCAGGTGCAGAGTGAAGAGTGGAACCTTGAGGAAAGTAGCAATATTCAAAAAGACTGAGGCAAAAGGATCACAAGCCTAAGGTGGCACAAAAATCAAAGGAACGGAACACTTCACAAGGAAGGTGAAGAAAACAGTGACAAATAGCAGAGAGGTTGAAAAGCACTCATTAAAACTGTCAACAAGTTGGTAGTTGACTTTATATAGATTTCGGCAGAGTGACAATACAAAATCCTGCAGTACAGATAATATTATGTAAAATGCCAGAAAAGAGCAAAAAGATACTAATTTGCTCGGCATTCACAGGTATTAAGCACGAATATGAATTACTTGTCTCATTACCTCTCAGTGACAGCAAGAGTAGAGTTTGGATTCTGCTGCGTCCTAGCTGTATGACCTTGAGTATATCAGCTATAACGCTTGTACCTCAGTTTTCACATCTGAAGTGGTTAATAATCATATCTGCTTCCCAGGACAGTTCAAAGGAAGAACACAGAAAGTTGAGGTTAACAGCATATTGAAAATTGTAAGGGGCTCTATAAATGTTTGTTAGCATTTTCCCCCGTGAAAGTAGAGAACAAGAAGCAGATCTTATTCAGAGATTATGGATAAGTTGTCTCAGCACGTACCAATATTTGCAGCAGTGTTTACAAAGGGACCCAAGTAGAAATTAGAACTGCTTCCCCAGTCATATTGTACTGGTAAGTGATAGACAGTTTTTACTTTTTTTGGAAAAGGAATCTAGGAAAACTTTCTAAAAATACCATATATGTTTTAAGATAACTGTAATTTCATAAGTTAAGATTATGGAACATGATAAAAAATTGTACTTGATTTCCCACTTGTCAAACGTCTCTTCATTATCATAATTTCATGACACATATAAGAATGACTCACATAACTAGGAAATAGAATCCAAGTTGTTGGTGGCATCTTTTGAAGAAGTGGTTTAGGAAGAAAGTGTCTAAATATATTGAAGAAAATATTTTTGGAGTAACTAAGAGATTGAGAAAGGAAAACAAGTGAAATTCCTTCTTTATTTATCATTGTATATAAAAATGTTTATTATTGTGTCTGCCAAAAAAAGTAAAACATACATTCAGAAAATGATAATGAGATACCCAAGAAAACATTATTCATTTTTTCATAGTAATTAGAATCAGGGAATCATGAAGGATTTTTTTTTTATTTTTTAATTTATCTACCTATTAGGACAGTAAATAAATATGACAAGAGTTCTGGTTAAGTGAAAAAAAAGAAGACCACAAAAGGAGAGACTCTGCAACACAGAAATATTTTGTATGCCTGATGACACTGAATAATAACTACCCGAAAGAGAAAAGTCTTAAGGTTGTAGGATATTGGTTATTTTTGAACTTTCTTTTAAATTGTTGCTAGGTGTTAGACTTTTTATATCTTTTTGAATAAAATTTAAAAAATGTACTTTTTGATATTAGAGTTTGAGAAATTAATTAAAAGTAGGACATTATGTTGTTTTTCTGTCTATGGTTCAATTCATTCTTCCACCCCTTTCAAATCTCCATGGGTCGTATCCCCCTAGTTCCATCCTTCTTCTTTTGGAAATAACCTTTTAATAGAGAGCATTGATGTCACCAGAGTGGTACAATTTCATCTGTCTGCCACCTAATCTATATCTAACCATATCTTCACCTATCTTTTCTTCTTTATCTCCCATTAGATACAGAAGTTTTCTATCTGAAGTCTCAGAAACCCAACTCAATCTTGTTCAAAGCAGATACATCGGCTTATTCATCTGAACATGTGAGGACTGAACTGACATTCATCACAAGCCTATCCAACGATATTACCAGCGCTCACTCAGTTTCACTCTGTGTTACACTTGTGCATATGGGCTATGTACTTTGTTTTATCACATTCTCAAAGGAGGCCTTCAATCTTCAAAAGTCTAAGGGCTGCAGATGTAAATATGGGGACAATGAATGATTTGAGAGAGATATAGCATTGATATTAAAGAAATAAACTTCACATTTATCTGGCAAACATGCTGCTTCTCATTCAATTACCAGTCAGTATAAGGTGGGTAGGAAATCAAGTATGTGCTCAGCATTAAATCATATTATGAGGTCTAAGAGAAAAATAACTCAGTATAGTTTTCAAAAATTCTGGGGAAAACTTTGATAGTCTCCCCAATTTGCTGAAATGAGCTAACTGACGTGTCAAATTTAGAAATTCAGGGCTATCAATTTTTGTTCCTCTCTCTTTCCCTTCATTAGTCTCGTCTTGCTTCCCTTATCGATGTGTACTGATCTAACTTGTTTTTAATATTTGTTCATTATTTTATATTATACACTAATATGTAATTAAATCACATTTTCCCTATTTTTGCATAATCTCAATTTTGCTGCCAATATCAATTGGCAGTATATCAGTATATCAATTGATATATCAGTATATCAATACTGAAATAAATAAATTGCTTTATATATAAATCTTGATGTACCAGTGTTCTTATTTCTGTAGACTGAATTTCCCAAATGAAGGTTTTTGGAAATATTGTTTGAGCAGCACAACATTCTCCCACAAAAACTAATCATAGGTTGAATGCCCAGTCTTACTAAAAGTATGAAATTCCCTCTCAACAGAACACTCTTATTTCTTAAACTCCAAAGAATTTGATTTCCAAGTTTGGTGCAAAAAATAATTATCTAGAGACAATGGGATGGTTTCATTAGAGTATTTTTAGCACGAAACTTTTAAACTGGTTCTTTGCTTATTGCTGGTCAAGGTCCATTCGTTTTCTTCCTTCATATGCTCTGCTTCAGAATCTGGCCAATTTCTCACTTTGGACAAAAAAAAATGCGTATTTTTGGTTCTTTTATAACTTAGTGTCTTTCTCAGGATAAATTCACTTTAGAATGGGAGCCACTGTACCATTTACCTACTTCATGTGAGAGTGCTTTGTACTCTTATATCAGAAAACATTTCACTCTCATGGGTAATTCTCAGGAGACAAACGCCTCACACTAACTAGCTCCTGACTTTTCTGCCAATCGCTGATACCCTCATCTGTTTCAAATACTTTGTTTTTCTCCCATAATATTAATGATAACAATCAACATTTTATGTTTTCTAGTATTTTGTTTTTGAACTATCTGGATTGCCTTACTCTGGTGCTGATTAGACAAATGTCCTTCTACTTAGATTAAGGGCTCATTTCTAAGTAATGGAAATCACAATTCCTCTGAGTTCTGTTTCAATCCTTGATTTCCCAACGTGAAGGCTTCTGGTGATATTGGAGCTTTGGCAATATAGTCAGAGGTCACTGTTTGGCCCTCCACCCACTACACGGTCAATTATTTCTAATTGGTGCCAACAACCTAGTCTTAACAGTGAATTGTTGGAGAAAATGTTGATTTTCACTATTAGGTCCCCTTAAGTTCTCTTATTTGATCTTTGTCAATGCATCATGACTCCAAGAAAGCTTCTGGGCTGGTGAACACATCCACCTGCCAGAAGGGAGGCACAGCCCAACTCTATAGGGACAGAAGCACCTGTGCTCTGGAACTTTTCACACTCTAGATCTCTTCATCTGACTGCTCATTCATATCTTTTAGTATATCCTTTATAATAAACTGGTGACTGTAAATAAGTGTCTCCCTGAGTCCTGAGAGCCATTTCCACAAATTATCAAACCCAAGAAAGGACATATGTCAGAAGGACAGGTGACAACCTGGGATTTGTGATTGGTGTCTGAAATGGGGGCAATCTCGTGGGACTGAGCCCTTAACCTGTGGGCTCAGACACTAACTTCGGGCAGATAGTGTCAGAACTAAATTGAATTGTGGAACACTTGGCTGGTATCAGAGAATTGCGTGATGTGTGGAAAACCCACACTTCTGTGTCAGAAGTGTTGTGTGGCAGGAGCGTGAGAGTAAAGGAGAGAGTAAAGGAGAAAGGCAGGAGTGTTTCCTGTGCAGATATATTAGCAAACATTAGCCCTATGACTAGAATGAGTATGGGAGGAAGAGGTGACATTCAGGTCTAAATACAGTGTTGGATACAAAAGGTACCCAAGTACATACTTGCAAAGGATGGATTATTTATTGAATGACATAGGTTTGGTTTCATCTTCAGACTAATCTGTAATGTGATGTACAAACTACCTTTCTGAGCCTATTTCTCCTTACAATGAAAAAAAAAGAATTAGTGCCACCTACTTCATAGGAGTTCTGGAAATTCCCTTTAAATTCCAAAATCTTTAACGATACGTTCAGAAGTAGTTGCTTGTATCTGTTGAGTGTCTATTATATTCCAGATTCTGTGCTAAGAATCTGAAAAACACAGTCAGTTTTCATTCTCAGGAAAACTCTTTGAGGCAAGTTCATTCGTTAAAATCATTTTGAGGATGAGAGAACTAAAGCACAGAGAAGTTAAGCGGCATACTCTAGGTCTCATGGCCAGGAAATAATGGAGCCAGAATTTGATGGACTCTGGTACTTTTAACCTTGACATGTACTCAGCACAAGGACATACTATACATATACATACATGCATACATACTAAATTTTCTTTTTTTTAAAAATTTTATTTATTTATTTGACAGAGAGAGATCACAAGTAGGCAGAGAGGCAGGCAGGGGGTGGGGGAAGCATGTTCCCTGCCTAGCAGAGAGCCTGATGCGGGACTCGATCCCAGGACCCTGAGATCATGACCTGAGCTGAAGGCAGAGGCTTAACCCACTGAACCACCCAGGTGCCCCCGTATTGAATTTTCTATACGTATATGCTATATGGGTCATATTCCATTTCCAAGTTTCATGTCATAAGTTAATGGAGCTTAAGAACCCCAAATAAGTATTGCTGAGGAAAAATATTAGTGAAAACAGATACTCCAAGCTTTGCAATCCACGAGTGGTACTCAGGCATCTCTTAACTGGGTACAGAGAAAAATGCCAAAGAAAAGCTGACATACCTATTAGCTGCTTAATGAAAATTTATCTAATAAATTAACTAGAGTGAATAGATACTATTTAACATCTAACCATTAACAAGGACATTTATCGATGGCTGTTTGGAAAAGAACACTTGCAGACAACAGTGTAAAATCCTAAGAAAACCAAGAAATCCAAAAGAAAAGGTCACATTTTCAGTAAGACCAGAATATCTAAAGCTAGTTTATGTGCCTTGATGATTTTTCAAACCTATACATCTTAGAGGTTACCTGGAGAATCCTCTTAGCATAATGTGTATTTCCATTACTTAAATTATTACCCATTCACTTGTCTCAAAGTGTGAGGGAAAATGAAACAGGACTGTGAAAAAAATAAAACAAAACCAAGTTTCCAATAGCTTCATGCCCATGGACAGGAATTCTCTGCAGCAGTCAAGGAAAAGTTTATTCCCATCTCATATTAATACTGCAGGTGGGCAGGTTAAGAAGAGCTAATTATACATTAATTAAATAGTTTAAGAAGTCAAAGATTTCAGGCTTTATTTCAGCTGAGGAGAATGGACCCACAATAAGAAAGTTTTACACACTGAAATAAGGAGTGGGTTGGGCACTTTGGAGGCAAACGTCCAAACCAGTAGGAGTGTTTACACCTTTTCCATTTAACACATTTTATAAAGATGACCTCTCAAGAACTGTCTCCAGTCTACTGCTCTTAATCCACTGCCTCCTCCTGATTTTGATAATGGGTTTGAGTACGACCTCTGTGCTGTAACACGAGACACAGCCAATCTCCTCACCTTCCCTATATGTCTCTCACAGTGGATAAGGTAATAGCATCAGCAACGGCATTTAACCTTTCCTGCCCGTTCTAGATTAAAATGTGGCCTCATCTTTCACTCATATTGCACCGGCTAGATTCTTTTTGTCTTTTATTTCTCCAATATGGGAAAGCAGGGCACATGCTCTCTCATGACCAATTTTTCCCACAGCATGTCCATGACCTCACGGAGGGACTGAAATCATTATATTCCTACTCATTATATCCCTACCCATGTTGCTTACACCTCCATGAGAAGGGTTGTGTTTCACCTAATGTTTCTCCTTGAATTCAGCAAGAGTGAGGCTGTTGAAGATGCATTTTTTTTTTTTTAAAACAAAAGGCCAAAGGGAGCAAATTGAAGGAATTTGAATAGGAAGGAAATATAGAATGTGAAAACATGAAACTCTCTTGAGAAGGACCCAGAATCCTCAGCGAGCAGTTAGCAGGAGGGCGGTGAGTGTTGAGGGCCTGCAGACAGCATCGGTGCCCCATCACGCGCAACCCCGTGACGACCGCACTCATTTGTGCATCCTAGTGAGCTGTTCACTCCGAGAGCCATGCTGTTCAAAATGGGTCTGCATATCAGCATGGTCTGAGAGGAAATAGCTATAGAAATTCAGAGTTAACACAGGGAACTTTTATAGGAATGTAACCTATATGTTATGTCCTTGAATCTAAATTTTTAAGCTATTTTAAACTTCTTATTGTGTGTCTCTCTACATTTTATTGTATTATATGAACTATTGGTCTGATACAAAGTGAGAGAAAACAAATGAGTGAGAAATTAGTGAGAGTGATCGTGAGATAGTGACAGTGAGAAAGCACTACCAAGAAGATGGAATGTCCCTTAACCAACTTTGTATTCTCTCACACCAGCTTGAGATATGATGAACCCTGTTTCTGGGACCCTACTACCCTCACGCCTGATATTTTCCATATGTTGTATAATTTTTACTTTATCTCCTATATATCCTGTGGTAGGTAACTGTACATATCAAATTGACTAGAGCAAGAGGAGCCCAGATTAAATGCTAATCCTAGGTGTGTCTGGGAGGGGGGTTTCTGGATGAGATTAAGGTTTGAATTGTTGGACTCCCTGAAGTAGATCACCTGTCCCTGCCTGACTCATGAGTTGGGACATGAGTCTCCTGTCCTTGGATTGGGATTTATACCATAGCACCCCTGTTTCTCAGGCCTTCATACTCAGCATAGGATTATACAACCAGCTTTCCTGGGTCTCTACCTTGCAGTATAAAATATATATATATATATATATATGGAGAGAGACATATATGTACACGTATATATATACACACACAAACATATATACACACATATGTAGACACACACACACACACACACACACACTGGTTATAATAATAATATATACTGATTCTGTTTCTTTGGAAAACCCTAACACATGTTCAAGACAAAAGGAAGTCAGATGGCTAGAAAACCAGGTACAATTCACATTCACGCCTTGTCATTCCAACATCTTGTCAGGGCTTCGGTTTACAAAGAAAAAAACCAGTGCACACCCAAAACCCTAACTTCCATTCATTTCGTTCTAAATGTATTCTCAGCAGACTTTTGGAACTTTGTGGCAGGAACTCCTTGAACAGAACAAGAGGAAGTCTCAGTGCCTGGAATTCAGATTGGAAAACATTCAAATGTAAGTCACCCCGGGCTCTTTCAATTTAATATAGGCAAATTCAGTTATCTCGTATTAACCCCAATCTAAGGTACGAGAGAATCGTGCCCAGAAAGCACTCTGGGCAGGCTTTCTCTTAGATGGTAAAAAGAAACAGGCCAGGGATTGAACACCAGTGGAAAGCACATTTGCTTAAAGAGCCCCTAAATCTATATAACGGACGCAGAATGTCCTGCAGTGAAAAAAAGGCTCATTCTTCAAGTGATCAAGCATTAAGTGTTTTTCTCTCCAACAGAATTGTGAGCTCTTGTGGGATCCTTCCTAAATATTGCAGCATCCATTGTGGGTCACTTCTTCCCTCTGCTAACTTACTTCCTTGAATCTGTTTCTGCTGTTACAATTTCCATGTCTCCCAGAGAGGCAACATGACATAGAGAAGAACATACACACAGTCCTAGAGATCAAAAACCTTAGATTAAATTTGCCAACTCTACCACTTAGAAGCTATGTGTCCTCCTGTCATTTGGTTAAACTCTGTGAACCTCTGCGGCTAGATGAATATCAAATTTGCCAGGTTATTACCAAATTATAGATGATGTAAGAATGGGAACCAGTACAAGATGTTTCATAAACGATTGTGCAATTGTATACGTAGACGCATATGCTGCATGACTTTCTATCTGTACATAATGTGAGTATGTTTGTATTATATATGCTTTGGCCACACTGAGCTTTGAACACAAGTTTTTTATCTCTAAATCCCTGTTATCTTGTGCAGTGCTTGGAATGATTCCTGAATGGAAGGTGGATGAGTGAAATAAATAGCCAATGAATGGATGAATGGAGTGAAAGGGTTAAACATTAATTGAATTATTCTGATGACATATAATGCCCTCATAATTGTTCATTGGTCTGGGAGGCTACCTATCCTCATGTGTGTTATTACCCCAATAATGTATTTCTCGCAGTTTTAGTTTGAACATTGATATCTCTCATTTGAGAAGCTTTTACCGACCAGGTCAGATCATCTTGTTTTTCGTTCCTGAAAATCTGCATAATCCACACGTCTCAAATACTGACTTCATTTCACTCAGTAGAACTCAACAATTATGCTAAACATTGTTTTCTGGGAGCCTCCTGAGGGAGGTACACTGTACCTTCTTGAAAATGAACTGCAATGCAAACAGAGTTACTTTGGGGAATTAAAGTTGATGTTTATGACTTAGATATGTCTGCCACTTTTGGAAATAGCAACCCTCTCCTGAGAGTGAAATATCCTAAGATCATTACAGACCAATTCCTACTGGTTATTTTAAATACTGACTCACAAGCTCGGAAAAATCTTGGCAAGACAGATCAGAATGAAAGTCGGAGTCTGTGTAGGCTGTTGTAGTTTGAAAATTAAGACACTCAGGTATGATGTAATCAGGCAACAGAGCGGGGAAGAAAAAAGACCACACACATTCTGAAGATGGGTGGGGTGGAGAATGAGGAGGGGGTGTTAAGGAAAGCACTGGTAAAGATGAGGACGTCTTTCTGTAGCTAAATTCTTAGAAATGACAGACACATACGGATGAAACCAAGAGTAAAAGGTGTGATACACAAGTAGGAAGGAGACGAGGAGAGACTAATTCAGGATGAGGAGAAGTAGTAGATAAAGTTCTATTCTCGGCCAGCTAAGCAGGTAGCTGGTGCACCTACTTTTAGAAACATACACACTGGGAGCGCCTGGGTGGTTTGGTTGGTTAAGCGGCTGCCTTGGGCTCAGGTCATGACCGCAGGGTCCTGACTTAAGCCCCATATCGGGCTCCCTGCTCAGTGGAGAGTTTGCTTCTCCCTCTGCTGCCTCCCTTGCTTGTGCTCTCTCTTTGTCAAATAAATACATAAAATCTTAAAATATACTCTATTTGATCAGCTGGCCACCCACTTTCCTTGCCATTATTTTCAAATGTTTGTGGATGAAATATTTAAAAAATGGCTGTAATCTGACTTTCTTGCTTCAACTCTATGCTTTGCCACATACCCTGCCCAACCTGATATTACCCTTAAGCCAATTTTGAGTATTTGCTTTTCTTTAACTGACCCCATATCCCTTGGTGTTAAATACGTGATAATTAAATGAGACAATTCACTCTTTAGTCCTTAGTTGTTAGTTAGTCTACTCCAGGGGTCAGCAAACTTTGACTGCAAAGAGTCACAACTACTGAATTCTGTTCTATGCAAAAGCAGCCCTAGGCAATATGTAAACAAATGATCATGGCCCTGTTGCAATAAAGTCTTGTTTACAAAAACAGCCAGCAGGCTGGAACTGGCCCAAGTGCTACAGTTCATTGATCCTTGGTTGGTATAGTGTCTGGTATACAGTAAGTGCTCAAGAAATGTAGACTATGAGCAACCAGTTGGTATTGGCTCCTCCTCTGACTCCCTTATTCCTCTAGGAAACTCCTACTCATCGTTCTCATAAGAATTCTTTCATCTGCATCTCCAGGCATATTTTCCACTATTATTTTTGTTATTATCATCCCCAGCTAAATTCTGTTTATTGCTATTTTCAAGGGGCCCGGTACAAAACTCACTGCTTTAAAAACATCTTATACAGTCTTTATAAAGCACATGCAGTTGTCATCCTACCCATGTTCACAGATAAGAAAATTATTGTGATGTAAGATTAAATAATGCACCCCAAATCACTCACCTTGTGTATACTCCTTTCTCTGTATACTCACCACCGAATACAACCCATGCATCTAGTAATGATACTGCATTGTTATCAAGGCAAATTTCTCCTCTGTCTTCTTGGCTGTGTTGTGAAGGATGTGAAAACAGAGTTCCTGGTTTGTGTAACTGAATCTGGACATTTGGTTCAAGAATCTTTCTGGTTCTGGGACACCTGGGTGGCTCAGTGGGTTAAGCGTTCGACTTCGACTCAGGTCGTGATCTCAGGGGCCTGGGATGGAGCCCCACACTGGGCTTCCTGCTCAGAAGGGAGTCTGCTTCTCGCTCTGCCTGCTTGCTCCCTCTCTCTCACTCTGGTAAATAAATAAATAGTATCTTTAAATAAAAATGTTTTTTTGGTTCCAAATTTCTTCATATTTAAGGTTTAAAAAAAGTTCCTGGAATTCATAATTAAATATCTAAGCTCTATTAGGGATTTCTAAGGCACAGAAACAGGAAATATGAAAGAAAAGTCATGGAGACAAGAAGGATAATATGAGGTTTAATGTGCATAAAATGTAGATACGCATACAATAAGATAAAAAAATGTGATAAGTAACATTTTAAAAAGAGAGAGAATAAAATCAAAAGAAAAAAATATCCAGAATCCAAGGAAGTCAGATATCTTTTAACTCAGGAGGCTTAATAAAATCTAAAGTATGGAAAAAAACCCACAAAAGATTTATTGGGTAAAAACCTTCAAAACACAAAGATAAACTCTTATATGCAGTGAGAAAAAGATGATTATATATAAGACAAACAATTAAAACGATGCAGATTCATGTGAAAAATTATAAATCTGAAAGTAAAATAGAACTATCCAATTGCTGAGAGCTGTTTTCTCTCAGAATTTATAATTTCTCTAGAATTATGTCTAGCTAAATATGATTAGAAAATGAAGCAAAAGGAAAATGATCCTGGAAGTGAGAGATAATGACTGTACAAAATTATAGCAATACAGTCTAATTTAGGTATTTAAAAGTTTGTTTAAAAACCCCAAAACACTATAAAGCTAAAGTCTTCACCAAAAATTGCCTTCATACCCTTCATAGGTATGAAGGGAACCGAAGACTAACATTTAGTATTCAAAATTCCTCACTTTTATTTGGAAGCAGGGCAATAAAGTTGAATAAATTTAGACTTTGTTAAATTAAATATCTACTCTCTCATTTTACTGACTAAAGTATTAAATTATAAAGAAAAATAAATAGGTATAACTTCCAAATTTATAGAATGAGAAAGACTTAATGAAAAGTCTTGACCCCACACAAATTAGAAGTCGGGATAGAAGAAACATTAGAAGTAGGACGTATAAAACAATAAAATATAACTGTGAATAAATCCAAATATATCAGTAATCACAATAAGTATTATATTCATCAGTTATTACTACAGTATATATTACTTATATAGGTATATAATTAATCAGTTAAAAGAAATCCTCAGATTAGATTTTTGAACCTAGCTATACCATTACTATAGCCACACTTAAAACATAATGAGAGAAGTGTATTAACACTTCTAAAAGATAGAAAGAAGCAGGAAATTAATAGGTAAAATAAATGTAGGATAACCATATTAACATCAGAAAAGTAAACCTTAAGGCAAAGAATATTGTGGAACTAAAGAGGTTCAACTTGAAATTTAGAATTCAAATCTCCTAAAGTCATAAGGCTAACAACCAAATACATAAGGCAAAAAAACCCCTGTCAAATTTTAAGAAAAAAAGTTAAATCCTTCGTCGCTTTGAGAAACTTAACACTTTTCTTGGAGCAATGTATAAAGCATTATAAGGATGTAGCGGCTGAGCTTCTAGGCATATCCTGAGCCCTACAATCAATAGTTTAAAAGTATTCTTCTCAAGTAAAAATTGAATATTGTAGCCCTTAAAGAATTACTTTGCACACTATGTTCCATAATGATAATTAATTTAATTTAGATATCATCATCATAAATATAAGTAGAGGAAAAAATGTGAACTAAAAAATTGAAGAAAAGTATACATTATTAAATAATGTAAGTTAAAAATGAGATTATCATGGAAACTATAGTGAAAAATTAAAGAAGTCCTTCATTTCAAATATGAGATTCTGTTAAACTGAATTTTTGTTATCTCATAGCAATTAATGCTTATACTAAAAAATAAAAAACAACTAAAATTATTGAGACAGACATTCAACATCACAAGCAAGGAAAACAAACAAATAAACAAAACCAGAAACAACTAAAAGGAGACAGAAACAAGAAACTGGTAGATACAAAAATATAGATGCAAAAGAGAGTAACAAATTGAACGTTGATTATTTGAAAGACTGGTAAAATAAACAAATCTCTGTTAACACTAATCAACAGAAAAAGAGACAATGCAGAGTAGATAAAAGAGACAGAATTATAGACAAACATGGTATGATTTTAAAAAAATGGCAATGGACTACAATAGGAAACTTTATGCCAGTAAGTTTGGAAACTTGGATGAAATCTATAGTAGCTAAACAAAATATAACATTTCAAAATATTTTAAAAGTTTATACAGGCTTAAAAATCTAAAATATATTTAATCAGTTATATTTAATCAGTTTAGAGAGAAAAGGAAAAAGAAAAAATTCAATAAAAGACCCCAACTACTTGATTGTTAATTTCTAGCAAACATTAAAAAAATAGGCAGCAACCTCTTCGACCTCAGCCGCAGCAACATCTTCCTAGGAACAACGCCAAAGGCAAGGTGTTTTCAATTTCGTATGAAGACTTCTGAGAATTGAGAAAAAAACAATATTCTCAAAATTCTTTCATAGATACTACCATAACCTTCATTTTAATGTAGGACAAGAATTATATGATGAAGAAAAGCTATAGGTCAACATTCACTAAAAAATATAGATGCAAAAATCATAAATATTACCCAACCAAATCCAGCTATGAAGTAAAATTATATTGCTATCTACATTTGTATTTAGATCTGAAGAAAAACACGGCTTTGAATATTAGAATTATAAAATTAGAGGAATAACACTAATACAATTTCTAATTGTATTAGAAATTGTATTAGAAATTGTATTAGTGTTATTCATCAAACTATCAGTTTAAAAGAGTCAAATCCTTGAATCATGTTAATAGATTCAGAAAAGAAGTGAACATTCATTTATAATTTAAAAGAAAATAAATCTTAGTAAGCAAATGATGCAAAAGAACTTTCACAACTACCCTATCATTGCAAAACATGCTATTTATGGATGAAAAATTTAAAACACCTCTTCATTCCAGAATCAGTCAGGGATGCTAATTATCACTGTCCCTAGTCAACACTGTGCTGAAAGTCTTATCCAGAGTTGTAAACTTCAAAGTTATAAGAATTGGAACCAAAGAAACAAAACGGTTATTCTACTCAAAAGATATGAAAATACACTGATAAAAAAAATTGATAAACATACACGTAGAGGTACTGTGAGTTTTCACCAAGGTTGCCAGGTATAATAAAATCCATATTCAAGACACAATGGTGTTGGGGAGAATTCCAGATCTGCAAGGGCAGTGTAAGCCCACTCCCACCCATCTCTCCCACCAAATACAACTAAAAATTCTGAGCAAAATATGCAATCAAAAACAGCAACAACAGCAACTAGGTAGCATGAAAATAAACACAAGTGGGTGAATTGTGAAGGAGAATTGGAACTTGAGGAAGTAATCTACATGCAACCCAAATGATTTGAATTTCCTGTTAGTTAGTTTGTTTTTTGACTTCCAGCTTTGTCCTAAAAATGAATCCCAGTCCAGAGTCTGGCATCTCAAAAGTCTAATAAAACTTTGTATTTCTGACTTAGGGGATGAAGAAATAGAACTGGAACAACATTTAGTCTAACTCCTGAGCTACCCATCTATGGGACAGATGGAAACCAGTACAGCAAAGGCTTAGAAATAAAATCCAAACTATCATGCACTGGTTTAAGACATGACTTGCAATCTAAACCTAATGAAACTGAGAAATAAATACATTCACCTCCTCCAGAGGATACTAATATGACCCAGAATCTACACAACACAGACTTCATAAAGTCCATAATCTGAAGATTTATATCATTCAGGTATATTACTCAGCATGCAAAGAACTAGGGATCTAATTGTCTAAGGCTAGACAACCAACAAATGTTACCTCCAAGATATTTAGATATAAAAACTATCAGACAGAAACTTGAAAGTTATTTTAACTTTGCTTCATTAGGTAAACAAAAATCTCATTTATTTTAAATGAATAAAAATTATTTGAATAGAGCTATATGTATTAAAGAAATTGAAGTTTCTATCAAAAACCTTCCCCCTCAAAACAATAGGCTCATCGGTTTCACTAATGAATTCCAACAAATATTCACAAAGAGATCATACTTATTTTATTATATAAACTTTTTTTTTCAAAAAAAAAAAGGAGAGGTAATAATTATTGGTCATAATCTTAATATCAAAACATGATAAAGGCATTTTAAAAATTACAAACCCATATTCTTCATGATTTTAGATCTAAAAATCCTTTAAAACATTAACATTGAATCTAAGAATATACGGGTACTATATCACAACAAAGTAAGATTTATTCCAGGAATGCAAGACAGTTCAGAACTCAAAACTCAGTAAGGTATTGTGTCGATGGAATAAAGAAGAAAAAAATCATATTATCACTTCAATAAAGGTATAAAAATTACTGGCAAAATTTAAAAAAAAATGACATAAGAGACTCTTAATCTCACAAAATAAACTGAGGGTTGCCGGGGGGAGTAGGGGTAGGGAGAAGGGGGTGGGGTTATGGACATTGGGGAGGGTATGTGATATGGTGAGTGCTGTGAAGTGTGTAAGCCTGAGGATTCACAGATCTGTACCCCTGGGGCAAATAATACATTATATGTTAATAAAAATAATTAGTAAAAAAAAAAAAGAATTTTTAAAAAAGAAAAATGAAAAAAATAATGACAAAAAACATTGTGCAAGCCAATGATAGTAGGGAAGTAGGGAATTTCCTCCTTGGAATCATTGAATTCCCTAAGATTATGAACAGTGTGAGGATGCCTGTTTTCACCACTCAAAATATAGGTCAGAAAGAAAGGAAAGATAAACTGACCCTATTTTCAAATACTATAATATAATTGCTTGCATAGAAAGTCCCAGAAAACCTACACACACATACACAGACACACACACACAAGAACCTGTTAGAACTAATAAGTAAATTTAGCAAGGTATCAAGGTAAAAGTTAATATACAAAATATACAAAAGTTAATATACAAAAGTTAATATAACAAAAGTTAATATACAGCAATTGTATTCTTTTATTTTTATTAACATATAATGTATTACTTGCCCCAGGGTACAGGTCTGTGAATCATCAGGCTTACACATTTCATATCACTCACCATAGCACATACCCTCTCCAATGTCCATAGCCTACCTACCCTATCCCTACCCCACTAGCCCCCAGCAACCCTTAGTTTGTTTTGTGAGATTAAGAGTCTCTTACAGTTTGTCTCCCTCCCAATCCCATTGTATTCTTATATGCAAGCAATAAATAATTGGAAAATAAAATTTAAAAACATGTAAAATACCTATGAATAAATCTACAAAAGATGCCCAAGACCTCTATATGTAAAATCACAAAAAATTACTGAAACTAAAGAAGCTCTAACAAAATGGAGAGATACAACATGATTATGAATTGGAAGACCACCCCCCCCAAAGCTCCCAATCTCAATTCCATTAGGAATTTTTACAGCAATTGTTAAACTGACTCTACAATTCATAAAGAATCCAGAATGTAAGAAATCCAGAGTAATAAAATAACTTTAAAGAAATATAAAGAATAAATAAAGCAACTTCAAAGAATAAATTTGGAGATCTTATTCAACCTGGTTCTCAAAAAGCTACCGTAACCAAAACATTTGGTAGTAAAACAAAGAGAGATGTACAGGTCAGCGTCTCAGAAAAGAGAGCCCCAAAATGTTAACAAAGCCCACACATGTTAATTCTATTTATTTTCAACAAAGTGGCTAAAGCAATTGAACGGGGGAAAGACACTGTTTTAGAATCCCTTCTAAAGCCCTGTAGCAGCTCCGGGTTACTGCCTGCCTCAGCACCATCTCAAGAAGCATTTCTAACCCTCTCTGTTGCTAGACTCCACATCTCTGTGTTTACCAATTTCTTTTCTACTTTTGGTGGATCATGTACCTTTTCAGAAGGGGTGTACAATTATATATACAAACTTTTTTCTTGAGACTTTGCAGGTTTCTAAATGTCCATCAAACAGCCTGTGATATATGCATACAGTAAAAAAATTATACAGGGGTGCCTGGGTGGCTCAGTTAAGCATCAGACTCTTGATTTCAGATTAGGTCATGATCTCAGGGTGGTGAGATCAAGCCCTGCTGGGTCTCCAAGCTCAGCGAGGAGTCTGCTTGAGATTCTCTTCTTCCCTGCCCCCTGTGCATGGCCACATGCATGGGACTCTCTCTCTTTCTCAAACAAATAAAATCATTGAAAATTTATGCAAAAATAAAAATGAATAGCATACTCTAAACAGAACATGGACAAATCTCAGATATTTCGCTGAAACAAAGAAGATGATCACAAGAGAGTCCAATTATAACAAGTTCAAAACCAAGAAAAATATTTATGTTGATCAAAAATCCTCAGTGGGGGCACCTGGGTGGCTCAGTGGGTTAAAGCCTCTGCCTTCAGTTCAGGTCATGATCCCAAGATCCTGGGATTGAGCCCCGCATCGGGCTCTCTGCTTGGCAGGGGGCCTGCTTTCCCTCTCTCTCTCTGCCTGCTTGTGACCTCTGTCTGTCAAATAAATAAATAAAACATTAAAAAAAAAATCCTCAGTCGTTCTCTGTGTACTCAGGACATGACAAGGAGAGGGCAGATTGCAAGGCAATGACAGAAAACTATCTGGGAGATGAAAATTCTCCATACCTTGATTGGAGTGCTGCATTTTCAAAAGTCAATGACCTACATATTTAAACTGTGTGAATTTTATATTATGTAGATTATATTTCAATAAGGTTGATTAAAAATAGTTTCTAAATGTCTCATTCTAATCCAGAGATACACTTTTCTCTGGTTTTACGATCTATAAGTTTTATTAATAATAAATACTTATGTTAAAGTACATAATTTTGAATAGTTTTGAATATATATACTATGTATATATATATATATATATTTATATGTACAGGTTTTTTGAATATATATACAATTTTCTTAAACACACATACATGTATATTCCCATAAAACTGTCACCACAAATCTGGGTGATGATACTTTCTACAACATCGTGAGTCTTTCCCCTTCTCTTTTGCTTTTTTTGACCTGCATAGTCTATCTCAAGAAAATTCAGTACGTTTTTCTCCTTTTCCCTTACAGAGAGAGAGCAAACCTTAGGATAACTGGCTATCTAGTTTCTGCTTTGCTTGGCTCTGGGTGGAGCATCTAGTTCTTAATAATTAAATTTATTAGTTCCAGAGTCACAGAGACCTTAGGGGATGCTGGGCCCAAAAAGCTACAAGACAAGGAGGTTTGAGGTTAAGAAATTCCTGAATTTCCTCTTCCTTTTTAAATTCTGAAATTCTGCCTGCCCACCAAAGATTCCCCCACTCGGCAGGGGGGAATGTCACAGGATTGCTGCCATGATCTCTTCCAATCTTTCTCCTCTTCCAAGTCTCTTCCTCATGTTAATTCTATTTCCTTTCAGTTAACAGTTGGCCTAACTGATATTTCTACAGCACCCACATCATCTTTTCTTTTATTTTCCTCCATCTCAGAAATCTCTTGAAAGGCAGGAAACCAATGAAACGGAGGAGGCCAACACTTTCTCAGAGATGGGTGGTGACAATGGGTATATTACGAGTTTAGATTCCATTTCTCCCAACCCCTGTGCTCATTCCACCTCATCTGGCTTCAATTCCAATTTCTCATTCTTGTTTTATTTCCCTTCTGCTGTTTCTTTCCTCGAGTTGCATTTCTGGTGCCAGGTGGGCACAGCAGCTGAGCACTGTGGAGGCGTTAGACACCGAGGGCTGGATGAGGCTGCTAATGGTGTGCTCTGGCAGAGCAGCTCCATTCCAGCCACAGTGATGGATGGCATCACTGGAGAATAACCCACTAAAGTGCTCAACTTTTTTCATGAATCTGCACTTTCTTCTGAAAAAGTAGAATTTTATCAAATGACACGGTAAGACATCTGTTTCCTCCAGCAGCGACTTCCAGACAGGGCAACATCGTATTGTATAGAGCCTGAGACTAATCCTTCATGGAACTGATCTAGGTTCTGATTTCAGGTTTTCAGTCTGTCTTTATTTATTTATTTATTTATTTATTTATTTATTTATTTATTTTTTACAGAGAGAGATCACAAGTAGGCAGAGAGGCAGGCAGAGAGGGCGGGGGTAGCAGGCTCCCCACTGAGCAAGGAGCCCTATGTGGGGCTCAATCCCAGGACCGTGGGATCACGACCCGAGCCGAAGGCAGAGTCTCAACCCACTGAACCACCCAGGTGTCCCCAGGTTTTCAGTCTTTAGAAGAGGGATCATATCAGTGTTATTATTATTATTTTTTTAAAGATTTATTTAGTTATTGATTTCACAGACAGAGACCACAAGTAGGCAGAGAGGCAGGCAGAGAGAGAGAGGAGGAAGCAGGCTCCCTGCTGAGCAGAGAGCCCTATGCGGGGCTCGATCCCATGACCCTGGGACCATGACCTGAGCCGAAGGCAGAGGCTTTAACCCACTGAGTCACCCAGGCGCCCCTGTTATTATTATTTTTAAAAGTTTACGTATACGTCAAGAAAATGAAAGGTGGATGTGAAAAGGTCATTCATTCACTTGTCAACACATTTTCACTAAGTGTCTATTATGTGCCACTTTGCTAAGATCCACCATTGTTACTCCTATATGGGCCACAGAGAACTGCTGCTAAATTGATGTGTGTACTTCCCTGAGTTATGGGAAATACTGCCTACTAGATTCACATTTCTCAAGAGGAAAATGGCGAAGATTCTAGGCGATCAGTAAGTAGTGTTGCTGAGGCCAGCTGAACATCGGGGCGATGTCTTGTTCATGACAAGGGCATCACTGATCCTTCATGGCTTTTGAGTAATGTCCTGAGGGACTTACTAATTGTCCTGTATAGAGATAGATTAGCAACTTAGTGGTGGTATTAACAGAAGAATAGGGTAATGCATTTATTTTTAAAACAGAGATGATATAGAAACAACACACTTAAATCTAAATGAGAAATAGTAACTCGACACTATTTTGCCTATCGACATTTCAATAGCAACATATTAAAACTGGGTTCATTGGAGCCTGGCAGCACATCTTAGACATAACAACAACACTCAGCCACCCACTGGAACCTTGAACCAGACGCCTCATTTATCTTGTGGTCAAGCTCGACCATACCATTTGATGTACTAACACTTCTTTCCCTCCAAAGATACTTGCTACACAAAATCCATTATGGCAGAAACCTGGCACAAAGCTCATTTGAATAATATTTCAGGGCTTGAGATCATCTAGTCTGACCCATTGCTTTTAAAATGAGATAACTGGGGTTCCTGGGTGGCTCAATGGGTTAGAGCCTCTGCCTTCGGCTCAGGTCATGATCCGAGGGTCCTGGGATTGAGCCCTGCATCGGGCTCTCTGCTCAGGAAGCCTGCTTCCTCCTCTCTCTCTGCCTGCCTCTCTGCCTACTTGTGATCTCTGTCTGTCAAATAAACAAACAAAATCTTAAAAGATAAAATAAAATAAAATGAGATAACTGAGGCCCAAGGAGACTATATATTAACCTTAGCTTTCGTAAAAATAGAAAATGTGCTTGTTTCTAAATAGGTGACAGCAACAACAATTGCCGACCAGATAGGAAAGTTGAGTTCTTGCTTTTTGTGTCTTTCTTTCCTCCTCCTCTTCTCTTCTTCTCTTCTCTTCCTCCTTTATGTCTGTCACTCTTTCATTATACTTCTCTTCTTCCTGTCTGTGATGCACCTTATTCTAAAAATAATTTGTTGGTTTATATTTGAGTAGAACGTAGCACAAAAATGGAATCAGGACAACAAATTATCTAAATGCAAAGTATCCCAGTTTGTGCCATTTGAAGCAGTAACAATGTTACAGAAAGATATTTTCTATCATTTATGGTTTCTCCTTAAGATTATATTTTGACAGTTTTCAAACCTTAATAGCTTGTAAGCCATTACTGTCTCAGTAATATAACCAGCATTATAAGACACAGAAGAGAAAAGGAGGGAGAAAAACAGGGGTGAGACAAGTTTTGCCCCTTATCTCAAACAAGCCCCTTTGCCTTTTGCAAGCTATGCCCCTTATTAATTGTATGAATTTACATATGTTCTTTAGCTTCCTCTAACACAAATTTCTCATCTATAGTGTTGGGTATTGGCTTAGTTCATCTTGTGGTGTTCATATGAAGACTAAAGCAGGGCCTCAATGGGCAGTTATTTGAACTCAAAGTTGGCTGTGCATGGCAGATTTGTTTCTGGTACAATAAACCTCATTGGAGATCCTCAGATATGGCCGAAAGGGAGCTGGACATCATAAATCCCACACAAGCAAGATGGGTCTTCTGTTAGGAAAACTGCTTCTACACGGTCAAGCACCTACCTTTTAGATAAGACTGGAAATCACCAAACATTAACACTTTAAGCTTTTCTAGTATGTCAGAGAAGGTTTGGGTTTCTTTAATGTAAATAACCTGCCCTATTTTCCATCTCTGCAATTCTTACTCAGAGCATTATACTCCATGCTACATCGGATCCCCTGCCTAGAAATTAATAAAAAAGAAAAAGGCTTACACTCAGCATTCAAACTCAATCAACTTAGCTACCTATCTCGTCTCTGAATAGTCTGCATAAGTTGTGTTTAGACTTCATGGTATTACAATGTGTTAAGGGGAAAATTGCCTTTTAATATCTAAAGACCTTCATATCTACCCAGGTCTCTTGGTTTGATACAGTCTCACTGTCAGCAAAGGTTCAGTCCATATTGGTACCCAGGCAGGCTAGTAGTCTGGGATCCCTTTAAAATTATATTTCACTAATATTTTTAGAATTTATTTATAGAGAAAGATAAATGCTGTGCAGAATAAGGAAAGAAGGTGGCAAAGAAGGATCATTATTCATAGCTTTCAAGTTCTTTTTTATTATACTGAGAAATTCAGCTCAGGTCCCAAAGGTGCAAACTCACTAGCCAATCAAAAACCTACAGCTAACCATATCTAGTGTCCTCAGAAGAAAGTTTTAACACATCTGTATTTGTAGCAGACAAGTTAGAATGTTGCCAATGCCACCCTCCACCCCCAAATAAGTGGCTACTAAAGTAGTCCTTCCAACCATTTGAAAGTATTCTTAAGATGTCCATCCTGTTATATTTCCAATATGTGTGTGTGCGTGCATGTGTGTGTGTGTGTGTGTGTGTGTGTGTGTGTGTGTGTCTATCTGATCACCATCCCTTTGGATATCCTTCTAGGACTACTGGTGGGCAAAGTACAGTTTTGCATCCAAAAATCTATGGAATGGGTCATTCCATATATATTAATTAAATCACCCATAATTTGACATTAAACTCAAAGATGAAAATGTATACCCTATTTACTTCCTATCCCAGATTAAGTAGAGCCACATTAATCTCAAAAGCTGTCAGGTATTATACAGTAAGATTAATTGGTAAAAGAGGATATTCTTACTATGAAATGCCAACAACATAGAGATACCCCAAAGTAGGGATTAAATTCCTCTCCCAAATAAAATTACTGGGAATAAATAAATTCAAAATTAAGTCTCTTTGCTGTTGTGAATTCAAGTCCAAATGAAATTATCTTGTTTCTGTAAGTTAAAACACAAAAATAATCCAATGTAGTCAAATTGTCCAACAAACTTAAATTCCAATTCTTAAATTTTGCTTTTTCTTAGCTAGATGGCTTCCTTATGTCCAGGTGGAGTCCTGTCACTGTCTTTCACTAGAAAAGGTATATATACTAGTATGCTAGGGCTGTCATAACAAAATACTGGACTGGATGATATATTTGTTTGTTTGTTCGTTTTAAATATTTTATTATTTGACAGACAGAGGTCACAAGTAGACAGAGAGGCAGGCAGAGAGAGAGAGAGAGACGAGGAAGCAGGCTCTCTGCTGAGCAGAGAGCCCAATGTGGGGCTTGATCCCAGGACCCTGAGATCATGACCTGAACTGAAGGCAGACGCCCTAACACACGGAGCCACCCAGGACTAGTTGATTTAAACAACAGAATTTACTTTCTCACAATCCTGGTGGCTGCAAGTTCAAGATCAAGGTGTGGGCAGGTCTAATTTCTTCCGAGGCCTTTCTATTTCTTCTTGTGCCTTTTATGGTTGTCCCTCTGTGCACATGCCTGATGTCTATGTGTCCAAATTTCCTTTTCTTTCTTTTTTTTTTAAACAGATTTTTATTTCTTTATTTGACAGAGGGATCACAAGTAGGCAGAGAGAAAGAGAGAGAGGGGGAGGAAGCAGGCTGCCTGCAGAGCAGAGAGCCTGATGCGGGACTCGATCCCAGGATCCTGAGATCATGACCTGAGCTGAAGGCAGAGGCTTAACCCACTGAGCCACCCAGGCGCCCAAATTTCCTTTTCTTATAAGAATTCCAGTCTTATGGATTAGGGTCTACCCTAATGACTTATTTTAATCTAATCACCTCTTTAAGACCTTATCGCTAAGTGTATACATTCTGAGATATTAGGGGTTAGGATGTCAACATATTGACTTGGGGGGAACACAATTAAGCCTCTAATATCATAACCATTTAGGATTGTAGAAGATTAATTCCATGCCAACTCTCTTATAGGTCCAAAGTGATCACAGGACTGACAAGGTCATCAAAATGTTGCTCCAACTCACGGAAGAAAAGAAAAAGTCAAACATTTGACTTTTTAACATTTAATGTTGCCAGAGTCTATCATAGTGACTCAGTGGTAACTGAGAGGTGGAAGACAGGGAAACCCTTCCTCATAGGACAATGCCAATATTGTAGGTATCTCTGGAGACCACCACTGGGAGTTTCTTCTCAGTTGAAAGACTCTTCCATCAGTAGGTTATTTCCACTTATTTCCTATGTGTCTGGGGGGGAGAATGCAGCTGTATATAGTATCTCTTCAAGTAGAATGTCCTTCCAGATAACTGTATTTTATGAATTCTTAATATTTCCAAAAGTGGCAGCCACTTATCAAGCTATTGTTTATTTTCATCCAGAATATTAAAAATCTCTTGGTTTTCAGTTTTTCTTTGGTCCCCATATCTCTGGCACCTTCATGGTGAATTGAAAGAGCTTCTAACTGGTAAAACCATCCACAGGTTCTCCGGTGAGTAGGCATTTTATATCTGTGCCAGTAGCTTTTGCCTCTTGTTATGTAATTGTTAAAGCATAAGGAATGGTTCCTAGGGAGCTCCCAAGATGCAGCTGATGCTATTACAGTGAGAGGCTTCCTAAGGATCAACATTTCTGCTTGTGCTCCTCAGACACCATTGTTGCTCAATTTTTGAATGTTCTACACACTGAGCAATATTTGGGTTTGCTGTGCCTTTTTCTTAAGTAGTGGAAAATTCCTCTAGTATGCTACTTTTTTCCTTCATTTTGTGCTTTTAGGACATCCACCCCCTTAACTTCTGAGAGGTGAACCTGCTTTTTAAACACAGTTTGTTGTTGTTTTTAATCTTTATTTCATATCTGGCTATAGCTGTTTGCTGGATGTATGTGCCTTATTTTTGTTTCATTACTTTTCCTTTACTTTCCAGTCCTGACATTTTTTTTCTAACATACTTCTTTACAGTTTGTTTTATGATAAGATTTAGTAAATTTTATGGTAAGTGATAAAATTAATGAGTTCTGAGTAAGCTAAAGCATCCACACTCACCTTATTACATTGGACCATATCACCCAGTGAGTCATCTCCTATCAGATAAGAATTGAAAAAAAAAAAATTCTCTAAGGATCATAGAAGAGAGACAAGTTCATTAACAAACAAACAAACAAAAAAACAATCAAGAGGGTAACATAGTTCTACTCCACAGGACAACTGATAACCTCCAGTGGGGACGATGAGCAGATGGTTTTAAGACACATGCTTCCACACAGATTCTATATAGAGTGAAGGTCCATTTGTAAAGACATTCTCAGTTGTACAAGAGCCCAGAAACTTACTGTTTATCTGCACTTCAGGAAACATTCATTCAAAGAGCTACTTGAGTCAACCAGAGATGGGAGTAAGAACTGAGTAAGTAGTGAGGCACCAAAGGACTGTGATGATTGTTATATCAGGTAAACATAAATTCTAGATAACATACAAAAACACATTTTTTTTTCTTGCAAGGAAGTGTGCCAAAGGAAAACAAAATAAAATAAAACTTCCTCATCTGGGACTTTAATTCTAAAATATATGAGTATACTTTAGGATATAGTAGGTAGAAGGGATACTAGCATACTAAATCTTCCATATATAATAAAGACATGCCATAATTATTACTTCTAATATAAAAATAGAAGGTAATATATGATTAAGTATGATTTTAGAAAGCAAATGTAATTACTAGTAAATATTTTAAGCAGGATGTAAAACTCTAAGAGACAAAAATAATCAGTCCATGAGGTCAAACTTGGAAAAAATTTTACATAAATGTAAAATATGTAAGTGTAGCTTTACCACCTGTGATGGAATCATAGATTACTTTTTAAATACTTTTAAAAATTTTTAAATGGAGATATTCTTTTTAAAAGATTTATTTATTTATTTATTTATTTGACAGAGATAGAGATCACAAGTAGGCAGAAAGAGAGAGAGAGAGGGAAGCAGGCTCCCTGCTGAGCAGAGAGCCCGATGCGGGACTCGATCCCAGGACCCTGAGATCATGACCTGAGTCGAAGGCAGTGGCTTAACCCACTGAGCCACCCAGGTGCCCCTAAATGGAAATATTCTTTTTCAGTTAGTAAAACACAATTCATATAAATGCTGTTTATAAGTCTAAAACAAAATGAGACAGAAAGTTTAACAAGTAAAATTTTGGACAGATTTTAAAAAGAAAAGCAAATATTAAATTCATATGTGAATTGCAGAAAGAAATAAAAGCATTAAATGGAATTAAATTAAGATATAAACTCATAAATCTTAACTTGCCTGGTAATACGATAACAACAAAAATAAAGGAAAAAGATTTTCACATATAGAAAGTTATTCCAAGTCCTCGGAAACTTTTCTATTGGACAAGAAATATTATTAAAATTACACAAAGCTTGAATCAACAACATACTAACTAAAAGATCTGAGCTTTAGAAGTAGACAAAAAATACATTTAAATCCCAGGTTTCAGCTTAATAAATATAAATTTTAATAGGAGCACCCTGGTCAGGTTAGTTTGTCTTTGGAATAGTTAGTGGCCTCAGGTATACAAAACGGAAACTAATAAACAGATTTCTGGGCTATTGTGGTATTAAGCAATACAATACAGAAGAAAGAAGTTTAGCTTAGTTTGATACATAGAAGTGCAATATATTTTAATTACTATCATTACTACTCTTATTACCTTGTAATAATGGTAGTTATTTCTTACTACCATTAAATAATGATAGTTATTTGTATTGACAATTTACCCTACAACCAATTTAATTTTGACCAACAGACCATATGCTAAGCCTCTCCACAGAAGTCTCAAAAATATAAGTGATCTACAATATAACAAACACAGAAATTAATATAAAAAATTAACATAAAATAAATGTTAGAATTAAAATAAATGTATTTCGGGGCACTTGGGTGGCTCTGTGGGTTAAAGCCTCTGCCTTCAGCTCAGGTCATGATCCCAGGGTCCTGGGATCGAGCCCCGCTTTGGGCTGTCTGCTCCGTGGAGAGCCTGCTTCCTCCTCTCTCTCTCTCTCTGCCTGCCTCTCTGCCTACTTGTGATCTCTGTCTGTCATATAAATGAATAAAATCTTTAAAAATAAAATAAAATAAATGTATTTCTCACACATGAAATATTTTGACATAATTAAATAGCTATTGCTTATAAATGAAAAGTAGAATAAAACAGACATTCTCACTCAAGGAACCAACAGCACACATGAAGGAGAAAAACCCACGTGTTATTTCCTTGAAGTCAGGAATTGGACAGAGATTCCCACCATCAACATCATAGATAATAAACAGTGTACATATTATTAAAATACATTTTGTTGAAAGATGAAACTTTCAGTTTTAATAAATGGGGTAAAACTTAACCACTTTCTCTATAGCAGCCTTACTATTTCAGTTACCTCTTAAAGAATTAATTGATGTTCAATTACCTATTAATAAAGTTACAGAATAATACCAATTGTAATCAGACTCCCATGTAATTTAAAAATACTTGGCAAAGTTGTCTTAAAGAACATGTAAAATAATAAAAGGTAATAGTTACTTAGATTTTTAAGAAAGTCTAATGTGAAGCAACAAATAATTCTAAATTAACTAACGGAGCTACTTGTATTTAATAACTATATATATTCTATAGTAATTTAAACATGTGATATTTCTTAGGAACAAACAAGTAGACAAAAGAAAGAATGTACAAAGCTTATAAAATCTTAGTGAAGGTAAAATTGATATGGAGAAAGAAAACTTTTTCAGTAACAGCTTTTGGGAGAATTGATTAACTACTAGAAGAACGAAACAAAACAAAATTGAAATTCACCTCTCCTATCACATACACTGTGAAATCCAAAATGTATAAAAGAGGTAAATGTAAAATAAAATGTCTTAAAATAAAACAAAACAAAAAACTGGAAGGTTTTTAGAAGTACTAATGGAAGCAATAGTTTATGTTGTTTAATTTAGAGTGGCTTAAATGAGATAATACATGGAAAGAATTTAGAAGTCAAGAGATACAGAATAATAGACTTCATTGTTAAGGATATGACTTAACAATGGAGTGAGCTCTTCTATATTAGACACCTTCCGTAACTGGTGACTTCAGGGCCATACTTTCTCATTTCAAGATGGGGAAAGAAGAATTTATAGTAGAATACACTACTTTATATACATCATGCACGAATACACATATATCAAAGAGCCTGAGCAAACAATAACCAGTACTAAATGTTAGCCACAGCTATCTTTAGGTGATAAGATCTGTAAATTTTGTTTAAATATTGTTTAATATCTTCCATGAAGCTTTCTGTATGTTCCAAGATTCCAATGATGTATATACATTAATTTATAGGCAGTGAAAATATTATAAAAAATATGAGTGGGTGAACTACAAAAGGTGTAGTCAAAAAGAAAAAGTCAAAAAGAAAAAAAAACCCAGCTATTTATATTTTCTTCTTGCAACCACTTAAAACTTCCTGTTGCCAGGCAAATCCCAACCCAGGATAACTTTAGGAGTTATTAGTGATAAACCACCCTTGCCAATCACTCCAGTCAGGCTGTGCAAAGAGCCCTGTGAGACCAGGGGCCCGCGAAAGTGGAGATGCGGGACATGAAGGGAAAATCCAGTAACGAAAGCCCCCAGCGCATATGGAGATAACAAGGCACGTTAGGAGAGTTGGACACGAGAGGAGAGAATTCTGCTGAACACCACATGCTCTGATTAGACCAGGCGACTGTGTATCTGTGCAAAACTCTTAGTCTCTGTGTATTGTTAAAATAGAGGCCCTATGGCTTCGTTTTTAAGCACATAGATTTCAAAGGCAGGTGGAACACAGAGCAGCTTTGTGTAGGTGACCTGTTTATTTTAGCTCTTCTCTGAAATGAGAAGTGCTATAGAAGCAGTGTCCTAGGTTGTCTTACTGTTGGGTGAGTTCAGGGAGATGACATATGAGAAGAGTTTTCAAGTGAAGCTATAGAATAATAGAATTAATGGTTAACATAGTGACGTCAGAGCCTGCCTGACTAGATTGATTATTTATTTATTTATTTATTTATTTATAACTTAGAGAGCTTTCAATATGAGCAGTGAGGAGGGGCAGAGAGGGAGGGAGAGAGACTCTTAAGCAGGCTCTACACAGAGCAGGATCCTCCTGAGATAGCCTCCCGATGGAGCCTTCCCATGGAGTCTGACAGAGCAGAGGGGAGAGCCCCTGGGAGCCCCACAGAGCTCAGGGCATCCACTGCAGAGCTCTGTGGGCTCAGTACCCGGAGATCACCACCTGAGATGACGTGAAGAGTGGCATGGTTAACCTACTGAGCCACCCAGGCGCCCCTCCCTGACTGGATTCTTATCCCAGATCCATCACTTGGGTCAGTTACTTAACGTGCTTCAGTCTCCCGTGGTAATGGCACCAGTGTACGGGACTACCATGAAGATGGCTGAGTTCATAGATAGTAAGGTTTATTGGAACGTCTGACATAGAGTCAGCTTCCAATAAAGGTCAGATTTTTTTTTTAACACCATTTTATAGATGAGAAAACTGAGGCCCAGAGAAGTGAAGCAACTTGCCCAATGTCACGGAGTCAAGAAGAGAGTTTACATTTAAACTCGGGCTGTCTAGCTTCATAGTTTGTATTCTTAACCATTGTACTGACTGTATTCAACACATATTCGGCATGATTTTTACTGTTACTAAGTCAGAAGCGATAAATGAGGATGCTGTCAAAAATTTCCTAGGAACTGAGAAGGACAAAGGGAGATTAAGAAACGAGTACTGCCTTTTTCTTATATAGTGGATATTGCCCCAATCCACATGTATTTACGCACATTATAGATCACATTTTCTCCTCCACCTCCATGATGAATGTAATATGATTCCAGTTTACAAATTGGGAAACTGAGCCTGAGGAAAGTCTTGCCTTACTTATGCATGAAACTAACATCAGAATTCAAGTCTGTCTGACCTCAGAGCCTGGGCCTTTCTACTCTTAACCTTGCTCTAATGTCTTCATATTTGCTCTGATGGTTTCAGTGTACCCCTGGCATACTCCCCATACTTAGATTCTAGGTTCATCCTTCATTTAGAATAACAGGCAGGAAGTGTTTCAAATTCCATAATTTGCCTGCAAGTCTCGGTTTCTGAGGAAAGCCAAAAAGAGTGGTCAAGAGACAAAACAAAGCAAAATAATCAGAGCTTCACTGACCCCTGCTCAAAAGAACCCTTTTCCAGAAAAACAGAAACTTTTCCCGGATTCCTGATAAAAACAATACAACAGTCCCCATCCACAAAGCTCTTTGATATTGCTCAGGTGGTTTGCAAGGCAGAAACCATGGAGACCCTTTCTCCTTCTTAGATCTGGACCTGGGATTCTTGGACATGTGGGTGCTGCATCTTCAGTCTCAAGAGTCTCACAGGGTAGCTGCTTCAGAGGGATGCTGTCAGTGCTCTCCTTCTGGGAAACGCTTCATCTTCTCATTGGAAACCCAAGATTACATCTATGGCAGGCATTTACCCCTGCCTCCAGAGCTTCTATGTCCCCTCTTTCAGCCAGCAGCACTCCAATTTCCTTTTGGTGAGTTACTTCTCTGCCATTGCGTCGTCAGACTTCTAGCTTGGTGGAGCTGATCCCGCTCCTCGCTTCAGGATGGGGCTGACTGGTTTAAGCTCATGCTCAAGTTCATGTCCTCCGGCTATAATAACTGGTTCAGGAATGGAGGCACAATCCGATTCGGGCCAATGAAAGAGACTGAATCTAAACGTTTGTACAGAAGCCTGCCAGAGTCCTCTTCTCTCTTCCCCTGGTGCTGCATGGGGAGGTGTGGGAAACATTCTGGAGCCTGAAGATGAAACGGACCCTGCCAAGACTTGGTGAGGATGATATTAAACTGCTGCTATGGCCTTTGTGGGGACCAGCCCTATCTCTAAACTATTTCAGTTTTGTGAACCAATAAATTCTACTTAGTGCTGCTGATCTGGATTGGATTTTCAGTTACTTACACCTGGAGAGAGAACTCAACAGCGTATGTCATCAGAGAAATGCATACCTGGTCTAACAACCCCTAAAAAACCCCTACTGGCTCCTACAGAAAAATGAATCTAATATACACATTAGAAATGTAACTCCTTCTCTCACAGAATAGGAAACAAATCTAATGATTCCCAAAAGCCTTCTTGGGTACAGCTACAAGTTACCTTAAAAAAAAAAAGAAAAAAGACTTATTTATTCATTTGAGAAAGAGAGAAAGTGTGTCTCAATCAGACTTCCTGCTGAGCATGGAGCCCGAGGACAGGGGGCTCGATCCCGGGACCCTGAGATCATGACCTGAGCCAAAATCAATTGTGAGACACTTAATCAATCATCTACTTTTTGTAGGAGCGTAACCATGGGTAGTTGCAGGGTCGTCACATCCCACATCGGGTATTGTGACAACAGATCCATGAGACAGAGCAATACTGCATCCTCCCCCTCCCCCACCATATTAGACAGTCTGCTGAAAATGTCAGCCTCTCCGAACGATGCCGTCGGGAATTTATGGCATTGTGTTGCTCGCCCGTGCCCACAGGTACAGTAACATTATCCTCTAGCCTCACAAAGAGAAGGCAAGCTGTGAGATTTGATGGCGTGGTAGCCAGTATAAATTTAGACTAAGCTGAGAGAAGCTACAGGAATTGTTAAAGAAAGAAACAAATATCCCAAAGATTCGTGATAGTTGTAATCATTATGCTTTTGGATTCCAAACACTTAAATTTTCAATATTCAGGAAGTATGACAAATCGTATTTGAGCACCAACTACTTTATACATCAGGTATCACCAAGATAGGCTTTACATATATTTGCCAAAAAAAAAAAAAAAATGTGTGCAACTGCACACCCTGGGCTTTTAGCGACACAACTGTTTATTTTAAAAATATGGACGGCTGTGAACAAAGAATGAATACCCTGAAACTGACATCCTAAACACTGCGAGGCAGTTCACTGCAATTCTTGCAACGGAGTATTGATTATGGAAGCTGGGCTTCGGGAAATTTTAGTCTATGGAGCCAACAGGACTCTGAGTCCCAGTAGATAGCAGTAAAAACACATGCTCTTGTTTGCTGTAATATTGCTGAAAAACATTGCTGTGTTCATGATCTGTTAGAAACGAAGTACTAGCGTGCTCTGAAATGAAAGCTTATGTCTGAGTACAGGCGGCCCAGGATCACCAAATGGTCAGGTAACTCTTTCCCTCTCTCTCATTACATGCTTCCCTTCTCCTTTCGATACCCAGGGACATTGCTGCTGTCAGGAATGGACCACGGGGCTCACAAAAAGTTGCTATTTGCAACTCTGAAGACCGTCAATTCTAATTGTCTGTATGCAGTGTATTTAATCTTAGACTGCAGGGATTTCTCCATATTATATGCATCTCCAATGCATATAATAAAATTTGGTATGAGGATTAGATATAATGTAAATGAAACCCCCTAATATGCTTACTGAGTGCCATGAAGATTATTCAGTGGGTGATTCCATAGTTGAATTGTGCAATGCTTAAGACCACTGGGGCCCCCAGCTGCCCACAATAGCACAAGAAGGCTATTAATTTGAGGCAGATGCTAGAGAGAACAACTGCTTTGAAAGATCGTGGGGAGGCTAACCAGAGGTTCGGCCAGCTAGACCTGAAAATATGAAAATGAATTCCAGATGGCATGAATAACTTCTCTTTGTTTAATCAGAAAATTCTGCTTTCAGATCCGTACCTAATCACCGGATTTTTTTTTTTTTTTTTCCAGATCGAACTTTCTTTTCCAGAGCTAGGAGAATGATACCTATTCAAAAAAGGCATAGGGCTCCCTTTGCTTATTGCAAAAACACAGTGAAAGAAATCCTCAATCAGGAAAGAGCGATTCCAGAACCACCTCCACTAGCACTGAATTCTTCCATTCCTCATCGGCGCCAGAAAATCATCAGGAAGTCCCAACCAGGTATAAATTCCCGTCGCTGCCTCAGGTCAGCCAGTACAGTGCCAGCTTCATTCGCTGGTACTTAACAAAACGGACTTTTTAAAATGGAGAATCATTATTCAAAAACAACAAAAAATCAAAAACCAATCCACCGTGTAGTCTAGTTGCACCTAGTCTCTGACATAATTCATATCACTGCTTATAAAATCTAATCACGATTAATTATAACCAGATGCGAAAGAATAAAAGCTAACTTTTCTTGAGGGCTTCCGTATGCCAGGAACTATGGTCATCAATTTATAATACCCTAATTGGATAGGTATTATTATTATTATAAATTAATAAATATATAATTATTATAATAAATATAGAGGTGACCCAGGGCAGGCACAGAGAACTGATGCTGTTTGTTCATGTTTTCTTCACTGGTAAATATTATAGCCCAGACAGGGACCCAGGCAGTCTGACTTTTGAGCTGAGCTGTCTGTTGATGGCATGACACAGGAAAATGGAATTGCTACCTCATTTTTCCCATATGCGCTTTTGCAATACTAGCAGACCTATATTATATATTATGGCTTAAAAATAGGAAATCACATAATTCAGACTGTGCTCCCCCCATTTTTTTCATTAAAGAAAGCTACAAAAATTATGGACAGTATGTAGACAATCTATCTTATGAACAGACATAATGGAAAAATGAGAAAATTATAAAATTGATTAAAAATGTTTATCGTGGTTTTAGGAAAGTCCTCTTTTAAATTACTATTCCTTGTGAAATAATTCAAACATCTGAATACAAAATGTTCAGGACAAAAACCCTCTAGGAACTAAAAAAATTGAACTATTAAAAAGGAAATAAATTTCTGGGCGTCTGGGTGGTTCAGTCAGTTAAGTGCCGGCTTTCAGGTCATGGTCTCAGGGTCCTAGGATGGAGCCCAGAGGCTGGCTCCCTACTTAGTGAAAAGTCTGCTTCTCCCTCTGTCCCTCCTTTTGGCTTATGCTTTCTCTCTTGCTCGCTCACTCTCAAATGAATAAATAAAATCTCTTAAAAAAGCAAACAAATGACTTGTTTAGAGATTGTTAGTTGACTCAACAGAGTAAACACAAAACTCTATCCAAAACAATGAATAATTTCTGATTTGGCCATTTACTTTATTTTCAAATTCTGTGTAATTAATTTTATTAGTTATCTTAAAGGGGATATATGAGGTAGTCACTTATTTGCATGCGCAGAGAAATGCCAAGTGTCTTTCTAGAGGACTAGGACTGGGCTGTCCCTCATCTTCCTGTTACGCTTCAAGTATTCTCGCTCCCTTTCCCCATCTCCACCCTACATTAGCCTTTTCTTTTATCCATCTTCTCAGATCCCTATTCATCCTACAAAGGGCAGAAAGGCTAAACTGAAATTAATTCTTGGTAATGAAAGGCAGCATTTTTTCCCTATTTTATACATTAGATAATCACTTAGTATTTATGAAGTCTAAAGAGAGGGAACGACAAAAACAATCCTAGATAATAAGAGTCTGACTAACCAAACGAAGTGAAACAAACCCAGCAAAAATGACAAGCTTAAAATGCAAAAGAAAAGCTTGTTAGATCACTGTCATTCTTTCCTTCCCACTTTTGCCTAATTTTCAAATTTTCAAAGTAGAAGGAAAGAAGGAAAGGAGGAAAGAAGGAAAAAAGTTCTATAGTCAGAGGAAATGGGGGATGGGGACTTTTTCCTAAACTGTTTCTACCCTCTAACTTACGTTCCTCATTTCTGGCTTTTTTCCCCCTCCCCAGGCTCATGAGCTTTGATGAGAGGCAACTCAATAACCCCCATGAATCCAATGTCACATGTTACCTATGTAGTTAGAGCCCATGTCATAATTATTCTCAGGTGTATAAGCACCTGAACACAGTTGATTATTTGAGCCCTATAAGGTAGGAATATGTTTTGTCTCCCCATTTATGAGAGAAGCAATGGATGTATATTTATTGTTTTGCACAATCAGATACTATCTCATTATAACTTAGTCAATTAGTAAACCGATACTACTAAGTATCTATCATGACTCCAGAATGTGACACAGACTTGCTGCCCCAGGCTAACTGGGTAGAATATACTTCCTGATGATGTAGTAACCATAATTTTAATTTTTGCCTGCTTTAAAGTAATTTATTACAAATGAAATGCATGCCATACGTGTTTGTTCTGGCTTAAATAATGATTTCTAAAAGAAAAACCGAACCACTGTAATAGCGATTCAAAATTATTGGGAAGTATGAATGTTGCAAACATGCTTTACGAACTAGATGCTGGAATGACCAGCGTCTAACTGGAGTACAGTTTTGGTATAACTGGACAGAATATTTGAAGTCAAGATGTACAGAGGAATCTGAATGCTGGGGTTGCCGAACTTGGCACAGGGCTGCTAACAAACTGACTGAAACCAGACTTCATTGAGAATCACATTTCACAAGGAAGGAAATGGTATCAATACAATAAAATTTAGATTCAAATAAAAGTCTTTCTCTTTACCAAAAATTAAGCACAAGATATCTTCCCAAATCATTTCTTTGCATATAGACAAAATTCATGTGAGTCCATGGTCATAACATTAGAACAATGTTCATCTTTTTACAAACTTTAAAATTTTGACTTACTAAGTAATTTTTCCTATGTAGACGAGAAAGTTCCTGTTTCTCTGAGCAGCATTGCAGAGTGGTTTGAAATAAGGAAACTGGAGTCTCACCAGCTGCACTCAAATCCCTGTTCATTGTCTTCTCATCGCTATAAGCTTAACCTCTTCTTCTATCAGTTTTGTCATCTATAAAAGGATCACAAGACTAATATAATGAACCTCGTAAGTTTTTGTGAGAATTAAGTGAGTTAACGTATAGACAGTGCCTAAAAAAGAAGTAAACCCTAAATATGGTTTTAGTTGTTGTTAAATATATTTTGTCCACTCAACCAGGGTTAAAGGAAAGAATTGAATATGGAGTGGGGGGTGGGAGATGAGGGGTAAGAGAATGGAGAGAGAAAACATAAAAATATTTCCTAAAAGTCAATATAGGTCTTTAATCACTGGCCAGACTTTGGTTTATTGATACCTCAGGGTCTTGAAGAAACGCTCCCTCAGACAACAAGATGAACCACCCCTGGCCAGAAGGAACAGACGGGTCATGTCAGGAGTGAAAAAGGGAAAACAGCTGTGCGTTTTCACTGATGCGACAAGTTTGTTTGCAGCATAAGGTATTTGACTTTAGGCTCATATTTTATGCCCCATTTTATATATTTATCTAACAGGCTAGCAGATTGTAGTGCAAATTCACCTTTTGTGCTTTCTTTCACAGAATGAGAATCCCAAACCACATTATAATGTCATCTACTGTAACTGCTTCCTCCCTTTCAAACGATGATTTCAAGATAAATGAAAACTTTTGCCACAGATGTTATCAATAGAAAAGACAGGATCAAAGCGATTTTTTTTTCCTTTGAGGATGATAAAAATAAAATAAATTAAAAATGACTTGCCTAAAGACCACATCAATAAACAATATTGCCAGGCATCCTGGGGTTAAAGCCCTTTCTCACTGTGTGATCTTAATCAAATTATTTAATCTTTCTGAAATTTGGTTTTCTAATCATAAAAGAGGGATTATGAGTATGCGATTATACAAATTAAATGAGTACAGAGAGAGAGTGTTCATGGAACAGTGCCTATAATAACTACCCATCAATGTTTGCCAATCTGTCATCATTGGTAATTGATGTCTGATGGAATGCATTCTATTGAATTGTTTCCTATAAGATATCACACAAATAGAATCAATTTCCTCAGTATGACTAAGAAGAAACCAGTTCTAAGAAACAAAATTGAGAGCAGTTGCATATTTTTCATCTACTTCTCCATAAAGATATATACACCTGTGAAGATGGCTGCCTATTCCACTCCCCACTCCAGACCAATGGTCATGACAGCCACATTCTCTTAAAAATGATGAAATTCATCTGCTGCTCCTCCTCTTTGAAACAATGAAGCTCACGCCTATGATTGTGAATGTGGTTGAGTACCTCTGTGGGCAACATTCTATCTACTTGTCCAGTAACCTACACTCTTGTCTTCTTGCTACCAGCCAACCCCAGGTGCCCCAAATGCGTTCACAACCACAGTAGGAGACACAATGCCATCTGTGGCCATCTTTCCGGAAAACTATCAAACTGTGCTAACAATAAAGGTACTCATTTTGAAACACTCATTTGCCATTACTTTTAAGCCTGGAAGTGACCTGAATTACTGGAAGGACAAAAGAAAGAGAAGCTATCTTTCACTGATACCTATGTTTAGGACTCCTCTCTGGGGGAGGAAACACCCTCTCTGGGTGTGTCACATGTTTGGTCTCATTTCATATGGCTCTGTCACATTCACATTAGATTAGCTTTTAGATATTTTATCAAATGAAAACAATGACTGAACCATGAGTCAGGATACTTGGAGCAGAAGAAAGTGTCCATGGTCTCTCTTACATTTGAAAATAATAATAGCAATAATAATTGTTTGAGACCTCATTGATTCATTAATGTAAAATTTCCTTTCCCTAGACTTGAGAAAAGAGATCCTCTTTTTTTTATCTAAAAAAACCACAGAATTTATATAGCATTACTTACCTTATAATTTTGACAATTAGGAACTCATTAGTTGAGAGATACTGTGTTTTAGAGAAGCATGGACTTTGCCCTTTTTTCTATTCAAGGCTTTTCCTTTCAGAAACCCTTTTGAATGGGTATAAACTTGCTCTGCTTCTCCTTCTCAACTGTGAATTCCTGAAAGCCAAAGACCAGGCTTGGTTGGTTGTTTTACTCCCTTTCTCTAGTTGGTAGCATATGAGCTTAATTTTAACAAATTAATTAACTTATTAATTAACCAATCAATGACTTAACATGTTCTGAAATCTCTCCTGAACAATTCTGCTTAGAACATATGATCTTCTATTAGTATTTCCTAATGAATCAGATAATATGGCAACTATACACCTTAATTTTTTCTGAACATTAAAGATTTTGAATGCTCTATATTATTATTACATCAAGTCAGAAAATTATTACATTAAGTCAGAAAAAAAAGCCAGTTCCTGGCTTTAGAAATAGAAACACTGTGTATAAACCTCATACAACTGACAGAGAAAGCTGTGTCTTCCTGACCTGCCACTCACCCCCAGGACTTTAGGCAATAAGACATGAAACAAAGGGTACATCTGTTGAAACCCAAGAGATCAAGGTTCAAATCCTCATTCTATTCCTTACTTAAGGTTTTCCATGATTCTTGTTGCCTTTGAAAAGCACTTTCCAACCAAAATCTTACAAGGAAAATCAAATATTTATGATAGACAACAGTAGAATTTTCTCCTCAGAGCAAGGGGAAGAGCCCATTTGTTCTTGCTTTTCATCCTGTCTCACTCACCACTCTGTATCCCACTGGGCCCAGGAAAGAAAAACTCTGAGGAACAAAGTTTGAAAACCACAGATTTTGTCTTTCAGAATCTGGCTTTCATCATCTCCAAACTGGGAATGAGAATATTGACCTGAATGAAGTGTGTTTATCCTGAAAAGATTTTGTAGTCACAGCCCTTTTTTGGTCTTTAGTCTTCAGATGACGTCTTACTCTTAGAACCTTCTTCTACCTAGGGAGAATAGATTTGTGAAGTTTAATTTTCCAACCCAACAAGTCCTGGCTTCTAACATTTTCTCTAATCTCTGCTTGTAAATTGCATAGTACTTTCTTCAGCTTGCTTCTCTCTCTTCCTAGAGCTTAACACACAGAGCTAGAAAATTCTAAGGGAAAGGAGTCAGACTCCAGTATTTGATGTAAAGAGGACCATGGGTATAAGAGTTGGTTGGGATGGATGGGATTCCTATTTGCAAACTGTCTTCACAGGCCGATCCAAGATTACCATAGGTAATAGTGTAACCAACTGGCTCACAGGCAGTAATGATGGATTGTGAGCTTTGAAGCTTCCAACGGCAATTTGAAAATTTTTCCACCCTTCGCTAATAGCGCAAAATTTTCCACCCCAGCCTCTTCTTGCCAACCAGTCTCAAAGCCAGTGAAAGTTCTGGTACTAATTTCTGTATCAATTATTTATTGCTAGATGAAAAACCACCCCAGAAGCAAAAGATGAAACAACAGCTATTGTATTTGCTTTCAAGTCTCTGGGTTAGCAATTTGGGCGGTGTTCAGCCAGGTGGTTTTGTGGCTGGTTACACGCAGGGTTACTTATGAGGCTGTATTTATTTGCTGACTCAGTTTCAACTGGATAATCTATGATGATCACACCCATATGCCTAGTCTTTGTCAAACCGTCTGTGGCATCTCTTTTCTCTTAACTTCTTGCTGGCTGGGTCAGGCTCATTGCCATCTTCGTCTTAGTGTTCCCACTACAAACAAAAGCGGATAAGCCCCAATAGACAAACACCTTTCAAACCTCTGTTTATGGAACACTTGCTAACACTACATTGGCCAGCAGGTCACATGACTAAGCACAGATTCAAAGTTTGGAGAAATCGATTCTTTCTCTTGAGGAGAAATGTGCCAGGGCCAAATTGCAAAGTCATGTTTGTACCAGGGTGGAATTATCAAAACCTACTTTGAAATCAGCCTACCACAGATTTATTGTAAGCCATTGTGAGCTGTTTTGTAAAAATCCATTTTGTCCTGATAATCAACCAATGAAGCTTAGGAAAGTCTTACTTCTCAAAAAGAGTTAGCAGTGGGTTTAAAGTTGTACCCGAAATTGTTTCTCACTCACTCATATTTAGATATATTTTCTTAGAGGAGAAAGGAATATGGAACTGTATCCAGTGTTTTGAGAGTTATTCATTATTCTAGGTGTCTTTGGTGGCAGGCCAAAATATCCTTGGAAGAATATTGGCAACACACAGTTTCCTGAGAGACTGGAAAACTAGGCTTTAATACCGGTAGGAACAGAGGCAGCTAAAAAGACAATGAAGCAGAAAATGCAACAGTGGTTTATTTGTAGGTATAGTCTGGTCTCCACTGGGACACAATGAAATCTCAGACATTATGAGTATTTGTGCCTCTCTAATTCAGTTTTAATTTCCAGGAAGCAGTCACCTGAAATAGCCGACCTTGGATCCCACACTGGTCCTCACCCAGGTGACGGCCAGAACTGGATATGGTCTTTCTGAAGCAGATCCAACAGCAATGAAATACTGCTTCAGAAGGCACTTATGGTCCCTTGGGGAGAAGAAGTGGATGCCAGCAAGCCAACAAGCAGCAAAGGTCCATTTACTCTATCTGATGAAGTTTGCCAGCCCAGGGTGGAGGCGACTCTATGAGTCAGTTGCAGAGAGGCAAGCAAAAGTTTGAGAAACTCCTTCTTTAAATTATTGAAAAGCCCATGATAAACCAATTTCAGGGACCAGAGAATCTTCCTCATTTTCCTTCTGGATCGAGGTTGAAGACTTTAGGTCTTGGGACAATCCTGAGCAGAACACCTGAAAGCCCTTCCTTCACTGCAAGTCCTCTCTGGACTACCTTCGCTCTGGTGGAGCACCTGTCACTCAGGAAAGGGAAAGAGGTAAAGCATCCCAGCACCTGACAGATTAGCACATCGTCTCTTGGAGTCTGGTCCCCTCATGCCTGTGTTAACTGTCCTCTCAGCAAACCATGCAGGGCTGGGGTCATAACTCCCGCTCCAGCTGTGGCTGTCTGTTGTGTGCTGCTTTGGAATCTGATGACTCAAAACCACCATCCCAGGTAGCAGCCCGCTGTTTTTGGATTTCTCTCTTCTTCTAATGTTCCATTAACCTCTCGCAGCTGGCCTCCCTATGCACAATCAGCAGTTCCGCTGATCTCTCCCCTTCTTGCAGGAGGCTCATCATTAATCCATCCTCACTCTGCCCGCCCCTCCTCTCAGCCCACCAGTGCTCCCGATTAGTCCACGCTGCGCCAGAGGCAATTCTTCCCGCTGTCTGCTCAGCACCAGCTTTGTTGGGTTTCAGCACTGTTGGACCCTAAGGCGATGGATGTCCAGGCCCATTAGACACTGGGTTGGAAGCAATGTGAGGATGTCTCCTTGTGTCTGAACATGAGCTCTAGGAAAGCTGAGCCCTCACTCTCCCATGTGGCCCACTCGCATGCTCTTATTCTGAGTCTAATATTTGTAAGTTGCTTCTCCCTGCCATGGCTGTAGCCTAAATTAATTATAATAATAAAAATCATAGTAACAATGTTTCATACAACCATAAAAATGGTATCATTATAATAACCACAGTCAGTTTCATGTAAAAGGTGTTCCCTGGGTTGAATCTGGGCCAAATGTTCCACTCTCAGATTAAACTCTGACAACATCTCTGTGAGTTAGGTAAATGTTGGCAAAGATATATCAGGTCACAGAAAGTTTAATAAAGCTGCTCAAGGCCATCCAACTGGTAAGAAAAAAAACTTATACTTGTTCCCAATGTTCCTATTTTCTTTAAAGCTTGAACTTTTAACCATTGTGTATACTAATACACAATATATATTGTGTATACTCAGACACAATAGCCACCAGTTATGCTGCCTGAAGTTTTAATCCTGTCAGCATTTCAAAACAAAATGTAGTCTAGTATTTATATCATTAGAAAGGTTGATATAAATTAATCTGGCATCTTTAAATATATAATGGTTTTACCCGTGTCAGCATTTCAAAACGAAATGTAGTCTAGTATTTGTATCATTAGAAAGGTTGATATAAATTAATCCGGCATCTTTAAATATATAATGCACTAAGTTTGTACAGATTTCAAAATAAAGCATAAGAAGGAAACATCAAAGGAATTTTCAAGTATGGTCCCTCAGATAACCAACAGTTACTCCACCTTCTCTTCCACTCTTGATAAGAGGAATTCAAGTGGCAAGGTTTAAGAAGCACTGATCTTTGATGGCTATCTGATCAATAATTACTTTCCTCAGTTGGAACAGACTTGACTATAACCTGTAAGAAAGCTGAGAGGCCAAGTGTATTTACCCTCATAGTGTCTAGCATCGCACCTGGAATATCCTGGATATTCAACAGTTGTTTAATGAGGGAGGGAAAGAAAGAAAGAAAATACAGTGATGGAAGGAAGGAGGCCCGTCATATGCTGCCAGTACCCACGGCTGTCTGCAGGGCATATGCAGGAGGTCAGTGCAGACCGTCCCATCACGCTGATGGTGTCTCTGTATCTCTCAGTTTGAGGGCATTTTTCAACATGGGAGTGTTTGTTCTCCAAACTGGGCAGGTCGGAAGTGCCAGAGAGTTTCAGTCCCAGAGGGAGTCTCAATCAGAAATTCAAGTTTGCAGATAAAGAACCCCTAGAGGGGGTTTTCCCATGGTTCTGCAGAGCAAAAAGCCTCACCCGTGCACTCTGGGAACACGTGTATTGAGACACGTTTCTTTGGCTTTCCTGGCTGCCCACTGTCACTGGCCACACTCAGAGTGCTCCCAGCCCACACTCACGGTGCTCCCAGGACCACCTCCCACAGGGACGACTTGTGCTTAAGTTCCTTTCTCAGGGTCTCCTTTTGGAGGACCCAAACTAAGACAAGATGATAACGGGGATATGTGAAGGCAGAAGGAGGAGAGAGGTCAGCGTGGGAAGCAGAAAAGAGAAGGGGGAGAAGAGAAGGAAGGAGAGAGGGACACAAGAAGGACTATGGGAGGAAAGAACCAGAGGTACAAGAGGAAGAACAGAAAAAAGAAAGAAGAAGAACAGCCACGGAAGAAAGACAGGGAAGAAGGACAGAGTCAAAATAAAGAAATAGGGGGGAAAAAAGGAAGAAACAGAGCGAAAGGGGGAATAGGGAAAAGAAAGAAGGGAAGGAGGAAGAGAGGAAGGAAAGTCAGAAGGAAAGAAGAATAAGAAAGGAAGAGGAAGAGGGGCACCGCGGTGGCTCAGTGGGTTAAAGCCTCTGCCTTCGGCTCAGGTCATGATCTCAGGGTCCTGGGATCGAGTCCCGCATCGGGCTCTCTGCTCAGCAGGGAGCCTGCTTCCTCCTCTCTCTCTGCCTGCCTCTCTGCCTACTTGTGATCTCTGTCTGTCAAATAAATAAAAAAAAAAAAATTAAAGAAAAAAAAAGAAAGGAAAAGGAAGAGGAAAAGCAGGCTAGAGGGGAGGAAAAAAGGAAGGTGAGCAGAGGGACAAAATGGAAACTAAAGATGGAAAGAGAACAAGAAAATGAGGAAGAGACAAGGGGGCAAAAAAGAAAAGAAAAGAAAGGAAGGATTTTAGATTTTTTTTTCCTAAGGGAGGAGAGGACCGATTTTGACTAGAAGAAGCGTGGCCTCAGAGAGGATGGCAGGAGGACAAAGAAGATGTTGGAAAACCATTTTCCTAAACGAACTGAAACTGTCTTCCTGCTTCTCTCTCTCCTTTAAGATTGTTTATTTATTTATTTATTTATTTATTTATTTATTATTTATTTAACAGAGAGAAATTGAAAGAGAACAAGCAGGGGGAGCAGCAGAGGGAGAGGGAGAAGCAGATGCGCCGCTGAGAGAGGAGCCTTCTGCAGGACTCGATTCCAGGACACAGGGATCGTGACCTGAGCCGAAGGAAGAGGCTTAGGGGACTGAGCCACGCAGGAGCCCCTCTGCTTCTCTTCTCCGACACAGGAAAGCATTTCCTCAAGTCTGGTGAGGATGCCCGACTGAGCCCCGAGGAGCACATCGTGGATGATAGCGAGGAAGTCTTGTTTGATCTCTCAAAGGGCCGCGCTGCGCACCTCCCGTGGCCAGGCAAGCTTCCCCAGCTTTGGGTGTGCCCGGGGCCCTCCGGCTGTTCCCCACATGCTCTCAAGCGCCGGAGAAGCCCCGGCTGGGGTGGACGCAAAGCAGCAGTAGCAAGCTAAGCGGGTGCCATCTTGAGCATCTCGGGGCATTTCAGGGGTCTCTCAGGACAGGTATGAGGCCGTTCACTGGGATAGGGACAACATTGAAGTCAGAAACAAATTTACTGAGGCAAGACAAAATGTCTGTCACTGGCAAGACTTTCTCACAATGGTTTAATAGGTTCCAGTTCATAAATGAAAAGCCTTTTTCGGTCACAAGATAACCATCGTAGCCCAGCTATATTTCATTTTGTTTTGTTTTCATTTTGTTTTCTCTTCAATGGGATTCATTTTAAGTATTTTTTTTTTCTTTCCCCTAGATCAAAAGAATTAGCCCACCTTCAAAGACCGTAATGAGAATCAAGAATTTATGGTTTAGAGTTAGGTCTGACACCAACTAGTGGCATGGCCTTACAAACTCCTTTATTGCTCCATGATTTCTCCTGATCTGTTGGGATAAATCTGGGCTCTGCAGGGCACTTTCCGGGGCCTCCAAACATCAGGGAGATGGGGAAGGAACCAGATCCTCTGACCATGCTTCCTCTAAAGCAATCCTGATTCCATGTTGAAGTTTGAGTAAGTGTCCATTCAAAGAAAGGTTTCTGCTAAATGTAGTAGTAATGTTACTAATATTAATTACAAGATGATAATATTAATAATCCTTAGATTCATTTTCAAGTCTAAGACAAATTCTAATTCTATAAACAAGTGAAAAAACTAACATAAATGTCTTCCCATAAGTATTTAAAGTAAAACATGGTACTTTCTTTAAATGGAAATGGACAGGGCACCTGGGTGGCTCAGTTGGAAAGCGTCTGCCTTTGGCTCAGATCATGAACTCCGGGTCCTGGGATCAAGCCTCATCTCTGCCTCCCCTGCTCATCAGGAAGTCTGTTTCTTCCTCTCCTTTTCTCCTCCCCCTATGTGTGCTCTCTCTCTCTGTCAAATCAATCAATAAAATCTTTAACAAAAAAAAAAAAAGAAATGGAAATGGACAGAATTATTTTAAAGTAAAATGTAAGAATATATTGAATTACAGAGACACGATAGCCATGCCTGACAAATGCATTTCTGTGGGTCTGATTATTCTTACAAGCCTTTGTTAACTTCCCCGCCCACTGAAAGGGGGGCACAGAGCTTCCTGAGAAGCCCTGCAAAGGTGTGTCTTTGAAAAAGGTAGCTTGGGGGAATGTGCCGCTTTCCCTTCTCCGTGCTCTTATCAAAATGTCAGAGGAGCACACACGCAGAGATGATTTCTCTCCCCTTCCACATGCTTTAGCTCTCAGTCTGTGGATTACATCGCGATCATAGAGACTGAAAGAAAGGGGAGAATACATTAAAATATTTCTTGCCTTAAGTTCCCTTTGTGGTTTGTACGGGCCAGAAGGGAAGTCAAAACTGCTTCTCTCCAGGGTGGGCAGTTTCCAAGAGATCAAGCAGTGCACAAAGGAGCAGTGGGGTCAAGGAGGAAGCGGCTTCTCCAGGCCCCTCAAGTCCCAGCGGGTTTCGTGATCAGTCTATTAAAGGAGCAGGACGAGGTGGAAGCTATTTGAGGAGATGAAATGCCAGGGTATGTGGGAGTTCCTTGCTAACTTGGTAGCTCCAGTTTGGTTTCAGAAAGGGTCCCTGGGTAGGTGCAGCAATTATGTGAAAATGGAAGTATTTCTGGGTATTTCTGAACTCCATCAAACACTTCATCATTTCTAGGACTCCAAGAGACAGAGGACTGTGTTTTGTTTGTCCTGGGGTTCATAGGCACAGCCCCTGACACCAGGCTTCAATTCACACCCGCAGATGAGACATTGTTCCGGGTCCTCCAGGGTCCCTCAGATCTTCTGAGGTAGGTGGAAATCTTTATGCCCAAAGAGAGAAAGCTGCCTATCTGCAAGTTCTTATCAAGAGAAGCCTATGAAATGTTAATTCTTTATAACGAAGCACATTAATTCTCTTCTCTACAAAGAAAATGAAAACTTATAGTAAACAAATGATCAATTAAAAAACTTTTTGAATCCTGGCTCTATCTTGTATTAGTTAGGTGATCACAGTGACTGAAGTTAGGTGATCAAAATCTGTTCCCTTCCCTGCAAAATATGTCCAAAAAAACTTAAATCAAGGGATTGTACATTTGTAAAGAGTTGAACAAATCACCCAGACCATGGTTCCTTTAAAATTTTTATTAACAAAATTCAAAGCACCTCATAGTGCAATAGTATGGAATTAGATTATGGAACCCAATGAAAAGATATAAATACAAATATTTTCTGTGTGTCTCAGTTATAGATTGTTTGTTTTGTTAAGTTTTTGGTGATAAGTTGTTTACGGTATTATCTAATCTTCATTTCGCTGTGGTCATAGTTTCCATCAATTGCCAGCATATAATTATAAACATCATAAAAAATGTGAATGGCAACTTAAACTTTTTAAGTAGTAGGGAGCCACTGATGGTATTTGAGCATGGGAGCATCTATTTCCTGAGCAGGTATTTATTATGTGCTTGCCATGGGACACGCACTGTCCTGGAAACAGGTGACAAAAGGACGCAAAAGACCAAAGTTAGGAGGTTCATATTCTTGTGGTGATGAAATGAGGAGAGAGGTTCTATATTGAGTGCTAATCTGGAAAAAGAGTTCAGGGATTTCATAGAGGAGTGAAGAGAAAACTGAAGAAGCGAGGTGCTTAGGGGACGATTTCAACGTTCCAGATAGGAGAGAGTAAACCATAATCCTAGAGTCAGGCAGTGTAAGAGTCAATGATGGAGAGCACGGAGGAAGGGGTAGATGGAAGGAAAGGGAACATGCTAATCTGGAATGAGAGCAAAGAGTTCTGCGTCAAAGTGTTGACAAGGCATCTTGTTACACGTGTCCCTCGAGCAGTCATAAATGCAAGACTGTGGCTCAGCAGAGACTTCAATGTTTTAGTTTCATTTGTAATGGGACGGTTCTAAAGTCAACAAAATTGTGAAAGGGCAGAGTAGAATGAGAAAAGAGAAAAGGAATTAAATAAATTATTTCATATAGTTCATCACCTGCAAACAATGAAGAAGGCAGATGAGCTTACCCAGCAGGAGTCTTGGGAAAATCAACATGATGGAGACTTCCACATTGGAAACTGCTTAAAATTCCAGATAGACCTTTTCTGTTGTTTTATCAGGAAGAGAATACCCCTGCCAATCCATGACAAGAATGAGAATTCCTCCAGATATGCCATGGAGAAAAAAGAGCTATTTATTCAGCCAAAGTAGTATAATAGCCTTATTGCCTAGAAAATGATGATTTCTTCTTTACAGCAAGGATTTTCCCTTCTTGAAAGAAACTCGAGGAAGTGACTCAGTTTCTCTCAGGAAATACCGAGGCCCAGGTTTCCCAAATGAGAGTCAGTGCCTCACCTTGAGAAAGGGCTGCCTATTGTACCGAGTAGTCCACCTGCTAATAAGCATTATTCATGTATTCCATTTTAAATCAAGTCACCAAATATGCTGTTAGGTTTTTGTAAGGGAGAAATATAAAAGGAATAACAAAGTCCATGCATTATTAAAACATCAAATATAACACAATACTACTGAGATACTGGATATTTAGCACAAATGAAACACAAAATGTCAAATGTAGGAGTATAGTTCAAGAGAAACTTAAGACATAATTGCTGAATGAAAGTGTATACACACACACACACACACACACACACACACACACGGATACACAACCAATTAAGATAAACACTAAAACTGACAAATAAATTATCCAGTTTTTCTGAAAAGGTAGAGGTCACATTTTGCTTTAATGATGAGGGAAGACTTTACAGAAGTATTATTTTCACTTGTATCTTGAAAGGTGGGTATAATTTGTGTAAGCTTACAAGGAAAACAAATCCAAAATCAAGGTAATCCTTGCTTTATTGACTTTGCTTAGGTAAAAGTGTAAAGGCTAAAAAAAAAAAAATGTGTAGTGGGTTCAGGGGCTCAGCAAATAAATTTGATTTCCAATGTGGTAAAGACATTAGCATCTTGAACGTCTGGTGAAGGTTGTAAGCTCTGTCACACACGTATCCCAAAGCTTTTGAAAGTGTGAGTTTAGGAGTTTGAGGAAGGAGGAGAAGCAGACTCAGAGGAAGAATCCTAGGGGTAAAAGTAGAGACACAAGATGGAGAAGGGAATGAATGGAGTTAGTAAGCAGATATAGAGCTCCTTTCTGAAGACCTGGCTTGAGACAGGACACTAAATAGTACTCTGACATTGGGGGTTTCAACTTATGGCTTGCAGATGTAGAACTTCACACAAGCTGATGTTCACTGGCTTATAAAGGAGACACTGCTTTCTTTTCCTTAACTCCTGAAGAAGATACGATGACCTCTCTCTGTGGCTGAAGTCATTGCAAGGACTCTGAAGGTTTTTGACTACTGCTAACAAGTGTCCTACATGTCTACCTTTCTAGTTGAATAAACTATATAACCTCTCTGTGTCTCAGTTTCCCACACTCTAAAGTTTATTTAGTAACAGTTCAGTTACTATAGGTAAAGCTCAAATGAGTTAATACGTGTAAAGGAAACAGAATAGTGTAATGAACATAGCAGATGCTATATATTTTCTAGCTATTATCATTATTTATTACTGATAAACTAACACATCCATGAGACCCATGACTACGTTTTAAGTCCAAACTATATATAATACCTAAGCACCATGCCCCACAGCATGACTCAGAAAGTGATTATAGTGACTATCTCTTAGTGCCCCCAGTGGGATTTTTATTCAATGGATTGTATCGTTCCTCTCAAATTTTACCTATGCTAAGACAGTGAGGCAAAACCAATATTGGATATTCTCTATCTTTCATTATGAGGATACTTTAATCTTTTCCTTTTCTAGTTTTTCAAGAGCAAAAATAATTTGAACAGGATATCTGTTCATTTATCCAAAATGCATTGGTCATAATGGAAACAGATATTTTCTGTTGTAAGAAGAAGGGACTCCAGCTTAAGCCCCTGATGCTTCTAGTCTATTAGAATTTATCTGATACTGCATTCTTTCTCTCGGCCAAAGACGCACAGCCATCAAGGCTTTGCTAACTAATCCCTAGCTCACGACTATAAGCCCTTGGGCAGTAGTGCTGGCTGAGGCCCTGCAAGTAGGGAAGACAGGCTCCTATCCAGGGTATGGATCTATTTCAATAGAGATAACCACTGCCCCCTAAATGGTGGGATGGAATTAAAGTATGATGCATATCAAGGGCTCAGTGTTTGTTTCTATTTAACAGGTGGGACATTCAGTGGCAGAGGTGGCTCCATTAGCTTTGATCACGGGGAGCCCATGCTGTTGGAGCTATAGCTGGTTCTCATCCCCAGCTTTAGGCTTACCTCACTAATGCGCATATTGTACCAGCACTGGGATGGACAATGACAAACACTGAGGGCAGTCAACTTGCTAAATCACTCTGACTTCTGAACTTCTTAGTCATTTAAAGCTTCTTCTATGGTAGATGCTCTCTAGTGGATGCTAATATGTGAAATAAAGATCTTCCCATTTGATACTCATTTCTATAGCCCATTTATATGCCTTTCCCCCAGACTTTCTTGTCCTTGCAATTATTCCTTTCAGACAACTGACCAATCAGCCATCAGCCAAGGCATTTGGCACTGCTCATGAATTCGCATTTATTCTTACTTTTGGCCACTTCTTTTTCTATGTAAAGCAGATAAGAAGATACACTGCAGGAAATTCTGCCCATTGGGAGAATTTCCCATCTCTGCTGTCTCAAAGGACCATTCCTGAGTAGAACTATAACACAGCTGCCATCCATTTTAGGCTCATACAATACACCAGCTCTATCCATGCGTGAACCAAGCTCAGTGCTTTACTTCCTCCTCTCTGGTGGTCAAAACCCACATAACCACGGGTTTGAGCTGAGGGAGCAGCAACAGTGCAACACTGGGGATGTGATAGGGATTTGGGCCAACTGTTTGCACAGCTTACCTATGTTTCTGAGTTCCTTGTATATTTTGGATATTAACTTCTTACTGGATATACAGTAATCTGTAAATTCAGATTTTACAATCTGAAATCAGGAGGTATGATGCCTTCAGCTTTACTCTTCTTTCTCTAGATTGCTTTTGTTATTCAAGGTCTTTTTTGGGTTCCTTACTCATTGGTTTTCTCATTTCTGTGATAAATACCACTGGAATATGTTTATGGGAATTGGATTGAGTCTGTAGATCACTATGGTGGTATGGACATTTTAACAGTATTGTTTCTTCTAATCCATGAACACGAAATGACTATTACTTGTGCTTTCTTCAATTTCTTCTTTTCAGTGTACAGATCGTCCATCTCCTTTGTTAGACTTATTCCTAAATATTTTATTTTATTCTTAGAGGGGGGTGGGGCAGAGAGAGAGGGAGACAGAGAATCTCAAGCAGGCTCCTCACTGTGCACAGAGCCCGACACGGGGCTTGATCTCATGATCCTGAGAACATGACCCATGCCAAAATCAAAAGTCGGATATTCACTCGACAGCCACCCAGGTGCCCCAGTATTTTATTCTTTTTTTTTTTTTTTTGAGATTTTTTCTTTATTTATTTGACAGACAGAGATCACAAGTAGGCAGAGAGAGAGAGAGAGGAGGAAGCAGGCTCCCTGCTGAGCAGAGAGCCCGATGCGGGGCTTGATCCCAAAACCCTGGGATCATGACCTGAGCAGAAGGCAGAGGCTTTAGCCCACTGATCCACCCAGGTGCCCATATTTTATTCTTTTTGATGCTATTGCAAATGGGATTGTTTTCTTAATTCTTCCTTCTTAATTGTTCCTAATAATAATAGTTTATTATTAGTATACAGATATTTGCTCACAGGGATTTAAAAGCAGATTTTCCCTCCTGAAGATGGGCTCCTAACCAGACTGTGGCACTGTCTCCTTTTCTATCAAATGGTCAATGTCTCCTCAGATGGAGACTCTTTAAAGAGCAAGATACTTATTTCTTCCCAATTCTCAAACCTTGATGTTCTTGAACCACTTTTTATGACTGCATTACACCTGGGCCTACTTTGAGGGAGCTCCAGTACAGCAATCCAAGACTTTGAAGGGTTTAGGCAAATGCTATTTGATCATTATTCCTTCAATCATTTCATGTATCGTATTTAATAGGCATTGTTACCTGTCTTTACCTAGCCCCTAGGTAGGGGCTATGTTTTAGTCACATATATAGCCTCAATGCCTAGCAAGTGGCTGAGATATTTGATCATTCTGTACATAAACAGCAAATTAAGTGATTAATATAGAATTCCTCTTTTACGTTCCAGCATTTAACTTACTTTGATCATCCTGTATCCATTTAGGACCGTGAGTCACAAAACAAGATTCAAGTCATGGCTCTAACATCCTCTGAACATATGACACCGGGAAATTTACTTAAAATATCTGAGCCTTGGGGCGCCTGGGTGGCTCAGTGGGTTAAAACCTCTGCCTTCAGCTTGGGTCATGATCTCGGGGTCCTGGGATGGAGCCCCTCATCGGGCTCTCTGCTCAGTGGAGAGCCTGCTCCCCACCCCCCCACCGCCTGCCTCTCTACCTACTTGTGATCTCTCTCTGTCAAATAAATAAATAAAATCTTTAAAAAAACAAACACCTAAGCCTCATTTTACCCCCATCTATAAAACGATACTTACCTACTTTAAAATGTTAATTTAGGGGCACTAGGTGATAATACATATGAAATCTCCCATAACTTTAAAGGTTACATAAGTGAAAAAAATTGATTACAAATGCTAAAAATACTGCACACTCTTAAAGCAGAGATATTTCTGGAATTCTTCTTTTCTATAGCAATCGCTTACTATTTTGTTGTCAGTTTACCTTTCAAAAATCCATGTTTTATTTCTTACTTATAAATGGTAAGTGACTTAATGGCGGGATTTAGTCTAGTTTATATTTCCTTGCAGTTTTCCTCCACATATATTTACAGAGCAGTGATCACAGCGGATACTCTATAAAACTCTTGAGTGCTTTAAAATTTCCCAACTTACTTTTTTAAAATGAAATACATTTGAGACTTTTATTTTCTTTGCTAATATGCAAAATACCATCTTTATGTTCTTTTAAACTATGCTTTATCGGGTCTTATTTCTATCCTCTAAATATTCTTATTCTATATATATGTGTGTCTATATATATATATATATTTTTTTTTTTCCTTTTGGAATTGTCAATATCTTTCCCTAATAACTTTTGACTGATTGGAGTTTGATCCCCAAGGTTGGCCATGTGTGGAAGAAGAAAGAAAAGTAAGAAAAACACAAGATAAGAGATAGTAAGTCACAAGTAATATTGACTGAGAAGGAACAGAGGGATTTTTCTTTGCTTTTCAAAATCGACTCAAATTTACTTTTGAAGTAATTTTCAGCAGGAAATAGATTACAAACTCACAGTTTTCTCAAGAGATCATCTACTTCTCTTTATTCTTGGTGCTTTTCAAGGAAACACAATAGATGGGTGCGGTTTGTGAAACCAAAACTACTTTCTTAAGTAGGAGGATGAGTTTCGAAAAGGAGGTTCTGCACTCAGGAAACTTATCTGGTGCCTTAAAGATTGAAGCTTATTGAAGTGGAGTTTATTTCATCTTGGGATTTAAACGTGCTGAAAAAGAACTGCTTCCTGAAAATACTGCCTTAGCACATGGAACAATCCAATGTCCGTGCAATCTAAGGTGAGTGAAGTGGAACTTAGGAAAAGATTTATAGGGGGAAAACGACTACACTTGAAGTAAAAATTCTAAGTCAACAGATTTGATGGCATCTGGGACTGCACCAGATGGTCTCTAAAATGGACAGCGGTCCTCGTTCTTTTCCCTACACTCTCATTTTCCTGATTTGTGTTTTTATTTATGGAAAAGTTAGGATGGGACTGACCACTGTTAACTTGGAGGAGGAAGAAAAGCATTCCTAAGCAAAACACTAGCAGTAAGTACACCCTTGCATCTCTCTTCCTAAAAACTAGAATCATTTTCCTGGGACGTTTGTCATCATCATTACTGAAGATTTATTCTACGATCCCAGATCAACACATCCAGAAGAGAATCATTCAATCTTTGTATTCTGATAGAGTTCTGAAGAAATAATTCGTATTTGTGTCTTTTTGAAATTGGAGAATATATTTTTTCAATCATTCTTTTATCTCATATTTCCCCAAAACTATAGGATACACAAGATTGAAGCAAATATTTAGAATCTAACCATAGGTTGATGTGGTAAAAATGGCATTTTGCCTGTCAGCCATGTGACCTCATTTCCTCCAGTCTAGTTCTAATTGCTTCAGTATATACTACGGTATAGATCTTGACCAAACACTTTCCTTCTCTCCTAGCTATTAATTAATGGAGGTTATAAAATAATGGATGTAAACTTGGAGAGTTTTATTGGATTTTAAAATTTCCTTAGGTAACGGATTCCTTTGAGGATCTGATAAATTCTCTAAAAAAGTGTAAGCACGCAAAATATGCTCTCAAATTCTGGAGTTGATGCACCTGCGCTCTGAAGAAAATAAGACAGAATGCCTATCCTGAACTTACCTAATTAAGGATACAAAGTATTACAACTGAAATGACTTGAGAAATACATAAAGTCACAGTTAAAAAAATTCAGGTGTGATTACAGGGTTACCAAGCAAACAATCTAAATATGTAAAAGGAAAATGGCAAAGAGTCAGCACATGTCCATTATTATAAAGCACTGATATTCACAGATAGATAGTTGGGCACATAGAGACATATATCCCCTCCCCACAAACATAGACATATACATACCTATACATATATGTGAATATATATAGTGCAGAAAAAAGTGATGTGAGTTCAGTAGCTATGAAAGAAATAATGCCCACTGCAGATGTAGCCCGAGAAATACCCACTGGATTTAGGAAAGGAGTTAAGACATAGTCTTAAGATGCAGCGATTACAAAACCAGGCTTTCTAATGCAATGTTAGAGCAAGTCATTGCCATCCAGATTTGCCCATATTTTATAAGGTATTCATAAAGAGTGTCTTAGACGACATTGATATTCATACATATGACTTCAAACAGCACTTTATTTACTGGAGCAGTGGCCAGGTTTTCCAAAATCTTTGTCTTATGAGAACATGCCTGCTTTCCAATGTGCACCTGCCTGTTATTTCAGGGGTGGTGCAATCTTTGTCTTTGCTACTGCTTTTCAGTCAAGCTTTGACTTCACATTGGGACCTGGGATCTAGTGCTGTGTGTGGATTCTGTTGGGTTTGATAAAAGGAAAAGGGAGACAGAGAGCAGTTTTAAACAAAAAAAGTCGGCAAATGAAGCTCCAATCACTCCAAGTGGCAGCAGATAGTCATTAAGTATGACAAGGAATATATTTTTGTATTATATTTAGGAAACCTGTGAATGCTGATGAGGTTTTTCTACTTTTTTTTCCCCCTGGGCAATGTCACTGCATTGCCATGAATGCTGTATGCTTATATATATAACGATATATAATAAACCTTTTTTTCTCTTGTTAAAATAGTAGGCTTATGAACAATGCATCCTGATCTGAATAAGCTACAGAATATACCTGAGGTTTTTAATGGAGGTTAATCTCAGTAAGCACTTGGCTTAAGGCCATCTGGAGCGCCATGACTCTGGAACAAGATTGCCGCTCTCTACACAGGTGTGTCATCACAAGGAATTGTTTAAGCTCCCTGAGTTTTCTCATCTATAAAACTGAGATAATAATAGTTCCTCCACTGAGTTTTTTGGGAGAATAAAATAATCACATTGAAGTACTTAGCATAATACATGGCAATATTGTAAGGTCTGACAAAAATATTAGCTATTGTTAATGTGTGAACTTGGTTTATTTAGGAGTTGATCTTAACTTTAACTGTTAAGCTATGTGTATCAACTTGTGTAAGCATGCAAAATCTTTCAGGATAGCAGTTCTAAGTCTATGCCCTCGTTGTTGCATGTCAGTAGCAATCACTGCCTTTCTATATGAGTGACCACATCCCTCTGCCCCAGAGTTAGAAGTCTAACTTTGGCAAATGGTAGGCTTCATCGGGAATATGATGAGATTTTCTTTACACTTGACTAAAAAAAAAAACACCAAAGATCACAAAATATTCACACAACCTGAAGAAATATACATGTACGCACATGTGAATATTCATGTGTATGCATGTGTACATACACAGATTGACATGCACAATATATACTAAATATCTATGTGTACACACATATACACCCAACTATATGGCTTGGATAAAGCAAGGCAGAAAAATAAACGAGGTTTTCTATGACTTCACTAAGTAGTGATTCTCATAAGCCTTTCCTTGTGACTCTGCTTTCTCATGGTCCCTGTCCCCCTTTCTCCAATGCATCCCAGACCCCATCCCAACCAAAACCATGATATGGATTTCCATACTATTAAAAAATTAATTTTCTATCCAACACAGCTAAACTCAGCTATGTTGGATAGAACATTAGTTTTGGTGAGTTTGCATGTAATTTCTTTTTATGATTTTTAATTTTATTATTGAGAAGGTAGGTCTTCTCAAGAGTGTTTTCAAAGTGTTTTAACTCTTTCTTCTTCACTCCACTTAGCGTCTGTGCTTTTGTAGCAAAAGACCATGAAGCCCCCCAGGGGAAAGTAACTTATGGTTTTCTTATCAAGCAAGTTAATGTGTGATTTAGTTAGTTCACTATTGCTCTTGGTAATGTAAGGGCCTATTCAGCCAGAGCGGCCCCACCCTGGTTGAACTGCCATTTTGTTGTAAAACTTAAATTGACTCTGACCTCCTCTCCAGGGGAACTTACTTAAAAATAAGTCCTGGAAACCAGTCCCAGAAAGCCCAAATACAAGGGTGGATCAGGCCAGGTGGAGACATCTGATGTGGGGGGCGGAGGGGCACATACTATCTCCCTAGTTACCAAGGAGTATGGGCCCTGCCCTTTGGGCACATTTTGGGCACCAATTCTGACCAAGGTGATAGCCTGGTTCAAATGTCTACTAGGGTAAATTGTAATTCAATTGGTCACCTAGCCTGACTGTACAGCTTTCTGTGTGTTACAATTTCATTGGCCACCTGTGTGTGGCCAGGCCCAACCACATGGCCTTTGCTCTATAAAAGTTAGTCTGTGAAACAGAGAGGTTGCCCTCTCTATAAGGGGTGGCCCCGACCAGTCTGTTTGACAGTCGGTTTGATTCTCGATGCTTGGCACAAAATAAAGCTTTGCTTAACCTTCGCTTTGTGATCAGTCTCCCTCCTTTAATCATGGACCCATTATTGGAGGACCCACCATTGGGGACCCCAACAGTATGATGTATCCAACCCCGTGAATAATGTTAGAAATTAATATCAGAGGGGTTGCTCTCCCAGTAGAGGACAGGAGTGACTCTATTTCATTTGGTTATCTGGAAGCTTCCATTTTTCAAAAGCTACTGATACTGTGATATACATACCTATCTTTATTTTCCACATTTCCAGGAAACGGGGGCTGAAGGGAGATCAAACCACACAACCCCACTGCCATTTTTCTCCCCTGGGCTCTGTCTGCTACTAATTGAGCTGAATTAAGAGTGTGCGTCAATTATCATATGGTTTCACTTATTTGTGGAACATAAGGAATAGCAAGGAGGACATTAGAAGAAGGAAGGGAAAAACGAAGGGGGGGAATAAGAAGGGGAGATGAACCATGAGAGACTATGGACTCCAGAAAATAAACTGAGAATTTTAAAGGGGAAGGGGGGGGTGAGGGGATGGGTGAGCCCAGTGATAGGTATTAAGGAGGGCACATATTGCATGGAGCACTGGGTGTTATATACAAACAGTGAACCATGGAACACTACATCAAAAACTGGTGGGGCACCTGGGAGGCTCAGTGGGTTAAGCCTCTGCCTTCAGCTCAGGTCATGATCCCAGGGTTCTGGGATCGAGCCCCGCATCGAGCTCTCTGCTTGGCCAGGAGCCTGCTTCCCCCCTCTCTCTGCCTGCCTCTCTGCCTACTTGTGATCTCAATCTCTCTCTCTCTCTCTCTCCGTTCTCTCTCTCTGTTAAATAAATAAATAAAATTAAAAAGAAAAAAAAACTAGTGATACACTGTTAGGTGACTAACATAAAAGAAAAAAATATATGTGTGTGTGTGTGTGTGTGTGTGTTTGGGGGAAGGGGGAGGTGGAAGGTGTTGTTCTTTGCAGAGACTCACAGTGAAATTGCCTAGGGAAATACCTATTTGAGGTTAATGGCTTGTTTTGTTTGTTTTTGTTTCCCTCAATTGGATGGAGACTATATGCCCTGGGCATCCCTTTTTTGTTTTGTTTTGTTTTGACAGATGTTTCTTGTTTATTTCCTTAAGTATTTTATCTGATGTTATTTTTTCTTTCTTGCAGTGTGTGCTTCAGTGTTACTTACATCACCCAGAGCTATGCCTAAGCACACATGACTCAGTGAGAGTCTTTCCTATAGCTTACTCTTTCACCAAGAGCACATTTTAGCTAAATGAAAGACTTAGGGGATGTCTACATTTTAAAAATCCCTCATGTAGATGTATTATCTGCATTCATTGCTTATAGTACTCTGTGACCCACAAAGGATTAGAGACTGCTGACTTAATTCATGTGGGATTTTGAAACCAGGGCCAAGTCTTTATTTGTTTGGACCACTATACCAAAGTACCATAGGTTGTGTGATTGGCAAACAGCAGAAATTTATTTCTCATAGTTCTGGAGGCTGGAATCCCGAGAGTGGGCTACCAGCATGATCAGGTTCTAGTAAAAGCCTTCTTCTGGATTGCAGACTATCAACTTCTCACCATATCCTCACATGGAAGAAGGAGAGAGCACTGTTGGGAGAGTTCCTTTCTAAGGACACTGATTTCATTTATGAGAGCTCCACCCTCATGACCTAATTACCTCCAGAAGGCCCCACCTCCTAACAATCAGCACATTGAGGGGTAGGATTTCAACATACGAATCTGAGGGGAGAGGGGGCACAAACATTTCAGTCCTTTCCACACCACTTCTTTCCTCCCCTCTCACCTAAGTTTTTAAAAGGTTATCTAATAAAACTCTGACTTACTTTCAGATCTGATGTCCAAAAATAAAATTTCCATATAAATGAAAATACGGGTTACCTATAATTTTTAATTAACTATAAGAAATCAGTAATGCAAAGAACAAAGAGGGGGATAAAGATGTCCCAACAGTTACTTAGGTTATATGAGCCACCAACAGAAATCCTTTTGGAGGAAGCCTTTTCCCATCACAGTTGAGAGCCAGCTGTCTGCTTCTCCTCAGGAAGAATCAGCTGAGGACAAGACTGGGAAGTCCATGAGGTGAGATATTTTATCTTTGTTTATTTTGTTCTCTTTCATTTTGTGATAACTTCCTCTCTCCCAAGACATTGAGTACAGTAAGATCTCAACAAATACATTTCAATATCACTCTCTCCAATAATACTACTGTCATAATTCTGAAAGATATTAATGTCCAAATGATGATCTTTCAAAGTCCTGGCCTCTCATGCCCTAACTCTTTTCCCAACATTCTTGAACACCCTCTGCTTTAGACCCTCATTCCCTTGTTATTAACAGTGACTGGCTTTCTCCATAATCTCACTTTTAAGCATTCCACTTTGAACACTCACAGACCTCTTTCTAATACATTCTTCCTAGTATCATAAATTCAACATATCTTTATACTTTTTGAAGTCTGACTCCATGGCTCACAAATTTCAGCTGTCTCTCCTATAAGCCCTTACTTTATGCACAGCTTAGATACTGCATTCCATTGTATCCACTGACGAGTGTATACTTGCTTCCCTTTCTCTTCTTTTGACCACTTACCTGATAAAACCCTGGTTATATCTAATCCTCTACTTACCCCACCCACACATTTACCCCGATGGAAAAGGAAGACAACAAAGCTGACTGGTCTCATTGGGAATTAATGGCCACCAACACCAAGTTGGTCATTAGGGCTGCTCAGCAATCTCACCGTAGTTCCCTATTTCCCTTTTTAGTCCACCTTCCTGAGTGACCAGTCCCTACCTTTGACTTGCTGCACAACTGCATTCCCTGCTCTGCCTTCATTCTCAACTAAGAAAATAATCAAAATTAGAGGAAAATGGCCATGGAGCAAATGGGTGGCTCAGTCGGTTAAGTGTCTGCCTTCGGCTGAGGTCATGATCCCAGGGGCCTGGATCGCGCCCCGCGTCTGGCTCCCTGCTCAGTGGGGAGCCCACTTCTCCCTCTCCCTGTCACTCTGCTCACTTGTGCTCTCTCTATCAAATTTAAAAAAAAAAATGTAAAAAGAAAATGGCCATGTGCTGCCACAATCAAATTCTTGACTATATTCGCATCTACACTCTGATACTCCCCTTCCCCTCTTGTTACTGTGGAGAAATATCCCTCTGACCCATTCAAGAGTATTTTTCCAGCAATTCTCCACTCTTTCTCTACATTATCAAAATCTCCCACTTTACCAGATCATTTCCATCTGAATATAAATATGCTCTATATATCTTCCATAGGAAATAACAAAACTAACACAAAAGACTTCTTTGACTCCACATACTTCTCCCACTATCACATCATGTCTTTCCTCCTCCTTATAGTAAAGATCATTACAAGAGTTTTTATATTTATTTCTCTTGTTCTTCTTTTGCCATTCTCTCTTATAACCATGCTAGTTGGACTATCATGGTACCACTCCAGTGAAACATCTCTTGCCAAAATCACCAAAGATCTCCACTTTGCTAAAGGCAATGGTCCATTTTGAGTTCTTGTCTTTCTTGCCCAACAGCAGCATTTGAAACAATTGATCGTTCTCTCCTTGATTTTTTTTGGTGTGTGGGGGGTGTGGTGGTGCTTCTGGGTCATTGTTTGCTCTTGCTTCTAGTTTTAATCCACTGGTCCTTATCTTCACACTCTTTGATCCTCTTCTTTTGCCTCAGACATTTTCTTTATTTACTTCAATTCTTCAGGTGATATCATGGGGACAGTATAGGCTGTAGACTCAGATTTTTTCCACCCCTCAATTATGACATATGAATCTAACCAATGACCTGGTATCTTTGCTTGAATTTCTAATAACAATGAAAGCAAGAATATTTTATAATATTGATAATTACTGACATTTAGCACTTACTATGACTATGTTCAGGGCAATGTTCTATATGCCACACAAGTATCTGTGTGTAAGCATGTGGCATTGTGGTGTGAGATAATGCTTTGTCAGCCCTTAACACAAGGCTACAGTAAAAAAAAAAAGAAATCCGCAGGGGTTATAACAATAGAGATTTATTTTCTACTTATGTTAAATGTTGGTACTTATAGGTCAGCTGTGGCTGTGATACAAAAAGAAACACTGGAAGTGACAATGGCAGAGGGTAGTATATTACTTTCCTATTGCTGCCGCAAAAAATTTACTATGAGCTTAATGGCTTAAACAATACAAATTTATTCTTGAAAATGTTAAATTTTGCCTGAGTCCTGTGATCCTGGGAAAGAGTGAAGGTGAAGAACTACCCTCCCAACCCACCCCACTTCGTGTTCTGGTAATAGATTTACTGCAGAGAACCATCCTCCTCTGTAAGACTTAGATAAGACAACTCAGGGATGTCTGCCCCCTCACTGTCCCTCCCATGCTTGTTGATGTAAAGTTTTACAGGCGAGGTAAACACAACACCAGGCTAGGTAGGAGCAAGGCAAGATTTATTAAAGGCACTCTCGGGCGAGGTTCCGTGACTCGGAAGAGGGGAGTCGGGGAAGTCGCGCTGGGAGTCTGCTGGGGTCTTTTATCGGGCCAAGGCAGGGCATGGGCTCACATCCATACATGGTAAGGTATTTGATGATTGGAGGGTATGGGGTGGGGGCTCCTGATACTCCTGTTTCCTGCATAGATATCAGGTTACCTATGGAGACGTGACCTGGGCATACATCCTTTTGACAGGAGAGTCAAGGGTTAAGGAATGGGGTGTGGGGGTGGGAGGGCTGGAAGATGGCGGCCTTGGCTGTCATTTTTATTGTTCCTCCTGCGTTCCCAGAGCTGCCGACCCAACAGTTGACCTATGACAAAGCCTGAAAAATGCCCTGTAAATTTCCATTCTGGGCCCCACACATGATTACATGAACTGTCCTCACTAATCAATTAGAATAAAATAATTATTAACCAAAAAATGTATAAGATTCATCCCTGAACTCTGACCTACCCTCAGCCTGAGCAGCATTGGGCCCTCCTTAAAAAGCCCTCTAAGAATGACATCAAGGTAAAATATTCTCCGATCTACTATCCTCCCGGGTCACACTTCTTCATCACACTTTCCCACATCTACTTCCTTTTAGCCTTGTTTATTCCTTACTATAAAGACAAAAAACCCCAAACAAACAAACTCACTTTTTGCCTAACCCTTGAGAGGCTTGCAGAGTGGGTGCTCGGAGTGTTTTGCCTACACAATAGCCTTCTCTCTCTGCAGTAGCTTCTTGCACCTCTTCTGCCATAAATCTTTTGAAGAAAGCCTCTTACTCAGTCCAGATTTTTTTTAAAAAATTTTACAGTGTTTATTTATTTTTTTAAATACTTTAACAGTTCTGGAAGTCAGAAATTGGAAAATGGCTCTTACGGAGCTAAAACCAAGGTGTTGTAAGGGCTGTATTCCTCTTGGGGTTTTAGGGAAGAATCAATATTCTTGCTTTTTTCAGTCTCAAGATGCCACCTGCATCCTTTGGCTCTTTGCACCCCTCTGCCACCTTTGAAGCCAGTAAACTTGAGCCTAGTCTTTCTCATTCTGCTATCTCCCCAACTCTCCTTTTGGCTTGCCTTTTCCATTTTTTAAGGACCCTTCGATTTCAGTGAGCTCACCTGGATAATTCAGGTTCATCTCTATTTTCAAGTCAACTGATTAGAAACATCAATTCTATTCGCAACTTTAATTCTCCTTTTTCATGTAACAGAACTTACTCACATGTCCCAGGAATTAGGGCAGGGGAATCTTTGGAGGGACAATTGTGCTTACTACAGGTAATAAGGAAGATTGTATTCCTTCCCTTTCCATGCTCTGTAGGCAGAATATCTTTCCATACCTATAGTCAGGCCAGGGCATGTGACCTTGTTGATACATGAAGTGTGAGGAAATATATAGGGCAGAGCAGAACATAAAAAGTGAAGAAAGCGGCCTGACCCACAGCCAGAGAAGTAATGTAAGAAAGAAATATGATGTTTGGGGTTTGTTTACAGCAAAGCTGGTAAATACAGGTCTGGAAAAAGAGTGATTTTAAGGAGAAAAAAATAATACAATCTACCAGTCTCTCCTTTTAGCCACAAATATGCATTTCCCTCTTAAACACAAAATATGCCTAAGCCCTCCTTGTCCAGCCTTCAGAATGGTTCTCAATGATCCCCACTTTCTGCTATTTATTCCTTTGTATAGCACCCTCTACCATACCTAAATAGGGGTGAGCTGTATCAACAATTAAGAAGCTACAGATTCGATGCTGTGTGGACCTGAGGCTAGGTCATGAGAGACACTGCAGATTTTTTCTCTTGAAGAACTTGTTCTAGAGGAAGCCAGCTGTTAGTCATGAAAACACTTAAGAAGCCCTTCAAAGAAGCCCATGGGATGAGAATGGAGACCTCCTGACAAAGCCAAGATCAGTTTGTCAGCCCTGTGTGTGGGCCATCTTAGAAGTGGATGCTATAGCTTTAGTCAAGCCTTCAGATGACCACAGGTCTAGCCGACTTCTTCTTCTTCTTCTTCTTCTTCTTTTTTTTTTTTTTTTAAAGATTTTACTTATTTACTTGAGAGAGAGCATGCGAGAGAAAGAGAGCACAAGCAGGGAGAGAGGCAGAAGGAGAAGGAGAAGCAGACTCCCTGCTGAGCAGGGAGCCAGACGTGGGGCTCAATCCCAGGACCCCAGAATCCTGACCTGAGCCAAAGGCAGACACCTAACTGACTGAGCCACCCAGGTGCCCCCTAGCTGACTTCTTGACTGCAACCCTAATGAATACTGCAAGCCAGAACCACTCAGCTCCGTCACTTTCAAATCCATAACCCATACAAACTGTGCGAGATAATATATGTTTATTATTATCTAATCTGCAAAAGTTTGGAGGTGTTATACAGCAACAGAAAACTGATCGACCTCCCCAGGAAGGTATTTTAGAATTTGTACATAATCATGGCATCAAGTTTAAAGTCCAGATATCACCATCTACTGAGATTTATACATCTTATCTCTTGTTCATGAGAATTTTTGAACAGCAATTAAAAAAGTTATCTGTTACCTCATACCCAATGTACAGAGCTTCAGCACTAACAGATTAGGCACAACATGGACTGTTGGCTGGACAGAGGGAGAATGAAAGGCAGGCAGCAGTCACTGAACCACAACACCTCTGAGCAATCTTGCTTGGCAAATCTGGGAGGAGTAGGCTGCAAGGTTATAAAGTATTCCTTGAGTAAATAAATGCAAATATAAATAGCAAAACTTGTCTTGAGTGTTTCTCTGTTCTTACACTTAGACACTAACTACACTTCCTTTTAACTGATTCAGAGGCCATGAACCTTGTGCTAACTGCCCCAGTTATCCAGTATTCTAATACTATAAACCAGTCACTGATAACATGCCAATCAACTTGCTACACAGTCCTCAAGAAACGACACTAAAACTGATACCTCAGATCCTAAGACCAATATGTACAGGAGGAGATGGGAGGCATATTTATGAGTAGGGATGATTTTCAGACTCATCTTTGATTCTCATGAGTCAGAGTAAGTTACACACTATAACAAACAATCGCAAATATCAGTGGCTTAACGGTGAAAATTATACCCTGTTTACCTTATTATAAAATATTGGACAATGGAGGGGATGCCGTTTCTCCCTCACAGGGTCCTTTTGGAACTAGGGTTCCTTTCACAGTGTTTATGCCAGAGTCCACCACTGGCCAGGAAGTAAAGGACAGGAAAGAAGCTATAAAATGAAGGATTTTATTTGTTTGTTTTTAAGTGAGCGAGCTAAAACAAACAAACAACAACAAAAAAAAATCTTCAATTAGTTTTACCCACATTCCAATCAACAATTCAGTGAAAAGTTCCCATATAAGGGAGAATAGGAAAACCAGTTTTCCTATGGATATAGGATTTTATGAACTCATAGTCCCTACTCTGCCATAAAATCCAACAAATGCCAATACATTTATATAAAAGGAGCCCTGTGCTCAGGATGATCCCAGAAGAGAATTCTTTAAAAGATGTATTGACCTAACAGCCACACAGAGCTTGCACTATGACATATTCGCAAGTGATAAGTGTCTACCCGAAGCTATTTTTATTGTGAAACAAATTCTCTTGTCCATGCCCCTCCTGTTCTTTTATTGGAGGGGAGGGGGAAAAAAAAAGAAATGCAAACAGTCCCTGAACTACTTCCTTCCTTCATATCTTTGGTCAGACAGTTGTGCCATCATGAATGTGAGCAGTCATACTGCCAGTGAGTCACTCATTGGGTATGAATTAAGCATCTATTATGTGCTATGCACTGTGCTAGTCATTGGTGTTAAAATAAGGACTCTGAAAAACAATCTGAGGGTTTTGAAGGGACGGGGGGTGGGAGGTTGGGGTACCAGGTGGTGGGTATTATAGAGGGCACGGATTGCATGGAGCACGGGGTGTGGTGCAAAAATAATGAATACTGTTATGTTGGAAATAAAAAAAAAAAAAAGAGTTCTAGTCCTCCTGTTTTGTTCTAGACTCTGATCGAAGGCCTGAAGACCACCCTCTAGCTCTTTTGTAATTGTAAGGCCATCTGGCTCCTGAAAAGTGGAAAGACAATTGCCACCCCCATCTCAAGTCCTACATCTGGTTGGTCTTCTGCCTGTAGCAGAAGCAGAGCTTCCATTGTATGCATTAGAAAATGAAAGAGAAGGCAGCATTTAGAATCCAAAGCTGTCCAAGGGAGGTCAGAGAGAAGTTGATCAGGACAGCAGTTTTAGGGTCACTACATCTTATGAAGAAATCCTAACTTAATATTATAAATTTATATAATGTTTTAAAATAAATTTATAAAATAAATTACTTATATAATATTTCATGTTAATGTTACACTATTCAATCAAGGTATTATCACTATCTAATAATATATAAAAGAGTAGGCAATGGAGCCCCACTCTTCATATAAGGAATATATTACTGGTTAAAACAACAAAAGTCACAACTAGCAATTTTTCCATCTTGGATAAATACTGGAGATACTTCTTAAAGCCAACAAAAAAGAAGAGGAAATGGGAAAAGAAGGTGTATTAGTCTGGGTTCTCCAGAGAAACAGACCTGATGGGATATAAAAAGAAATTTATCATTAGGAGTTGGTTCATGTGATAACCATGTCTGGCCACTTCTCCCTTCAAGCAAAGTGGACAACTAGGGGCATTGTGTGATGTCATGCCCATTAGGAGAATTTCCCCTCACTACCATCCTCCAGGGATGTCCCAGAAAGGATCTGTAGTGCTGTAGCTGTTCACTTTGAGGTGGTACCTACATATCATGCAGAACCATCTGTTAAACCAGGCCTGAGTCCTCTCTTCCTGTCTCCTGATCATAGGAAAAAAGAAAAAAAAAAAAACACAAACCTATTAGGCCACAGGCATGGGCTGGGAAAGAGAAGGCAGTGTAGCAGGAGTGGGGACCATGGGCATTTAGGATGTTTCTCATGTAACATGTGCTTTCAGAGCAAGCTCTGGCTGAATCAATTATATATCACTTCCATCTGATGATAGTGTGCTGCTGTGCATGCCCAAGGTTATGGTTTGGTGGGACAGATAATACCCAGTTCATGATAGGCTGCTCAGGACACATGGTAGCTTGGTGGCCCCTGGTAAGCATTGAGTGTCTACTAAAACCCAGCAGCAGGCCAAGAGCTGATTCTCAAAAGACTCTTCATTTCTGGGTGATGGCAGGGCCTTGCCCAACATTCTAAAGAACTGTGCTGTGATTCACCAAAGGAGCTTTCCAAAGACTTCAAATACCATCTCTACCTGCCATTAACACTTAAGCACCATTGGATCTTCAAAGGTATGGAGAAGAAAGGGAAGGAGCGGATAGGGAGGGAAAGAAAGAGAAGAGAAAGGAAGACACAGAGGGGAAGAAAAGAAGAATGTTCTCTCATGCTATCCTTCTGTTGTGGACTTTGTATCTCAGTCTGCATTCACTTCCTCAGGCTTCCAGTGGGATTACCCCAAGCCTAAAGTCCGCTGGACTCAGTGGTTATATTATTCATGTTCATTCTTTCAACTGCACTGCTGCAGAGCAAAATGTAGCCTTCATTTGTTGTCATGGGGAATAAGACGCAAGCATCCTGGCATTTTCCACCAGCAACAAATGATGTTTCTCATAAGCATGGATCTTAAGTACTGTGACACACGAGTATAATATTCTCCCTGTTTCATTCATGCATTATAACATATGTGTTATCTTACTAACATTGTGTTATTGTCTATTACCTTTTTGGAAAAGTATTTGTTTTCTGTTTTGTGCCTAACACACTTCCAAATCTTGGGGGGGGGGCGGATATGAGACACACAGTTAAGAGCTCACGCTGCATGAGATCCGTTACGAGGTTGAATCCACATGTAGATGTTTTTCATTTAATCAGAATCATAATTTCTAGAGATCAAAAGAAACAAACAAAATTCAGATGTCTTCTGTGTTCAGAGTTACAGTCTAAGAACCCTATAATTGTATTAAATGGGGAGGTTGATGTGAATCATTTGCAAAATAGACAACACATATTTTTGAGAGTGACTGACACGTCCTCTCTCAAATAAATCAACATCCCCATTCCAGCTGGCTTATCTGGATCAACCTACTTCACTGAACAAGGCCACAGTTAAATGTGTTTAGAGAAAAGAAAGAGGTACCAAAAAATCATTAGGACAAGACAATGTGTAATTTTTTTCAGTAACAAGAGAACGAAAGTTTAGCAAGTATCTTTGGTGAAAGGGAGACCAGGAGAAAAGTCTGACAGAGAAATATAAATTATATTATATATATTTTTATACTTCATTGGTTTCTAACCACATACATATACTGTCATTAAACACACACACACACACACACACACACACACACTCACACACTGATTTCTAACCACATAAATATATGCTAACCACATAAATATATGCTACTATACAAAGAAGTTTGGGGGAATGGAGACCTTTTAATGAACAGAAGGATTATCTTCCATAGGCACTTAGAAAGATCATGAAATGGTAATTGTTTTTTCACAAAGGTACTAAATATAAGGAGAAACCAGATGGGCATTTTGAACCTCTAAAATACTTCAGCTTAGATGATAGTGTCCATAAGTAAATGTCCTTTTAACTGGGATCAGAATGTTTTATTCATGCTGGATTCCAGGTCCCCAACAGAATATAAAAAATATAGTAGAATCTAAATAAATGTTAAAGGAATAAATGAATGAATATAAATGGGAATATGATATTGAGGATTAGATTTGGTTCCCAGACAGAGTTTAAGTAAATATTTATTAAATAAGCCTTTCTTCTTACTGTGTAAACTTTGGTGGCAAGTTATTTAAAACCATTATTGTTAAAAAAAAAATTATTGTTGTACCATTTTTTAATCTTTGAAGTAGAAACAATAATGGCATTTACTACAGAGGGTTTTCATGAAGACTAAAGGAGTTTATTTGCTTTTTTTTTTTTTTTATAGTCATTTTCTTTTTTTTTTTTTTTTTTTATTTCCAGCATAACAGTATTCATTATTTTTGCACCACACCCCGTGCTCCATGCAATCCGTGCCCTCTATAATACCCACCACCTGGTACCCCAACCTCCCACCCCCCGTCCCTTCAAAACCCTCAGATTGTTTTTCAGAGTCCATAGTCTCTCATGGTTCACCTCCCCTTCCAATTTCCCCCAACTCCCTTGTCCATCAGAAAGTTTATTTGTTTTGAAGCATTTAAAAAGTACCAGGTGTTTTGCAAGTTCTCAATAATTGTATCCTCTTCTAATTTTCACATTCTTTTTCTCCCCGCTACCCTCCCTTCCTCTAAGACACTGGTGAAGAGACAGAATGTGGCCAAGAAGGAGAGAAAAGCACAGCCTTTATCTCCAAAGAGGAGTACAAGGTCACAGGCTGGCTCATTTAGATGTCTAAATTTGGTTAGGTAGTTTATTCACTGATTAATACTTCAGTTCTTTGGAGATAGCTTAAAAATAATTGTAAGCTAATTCTTCTTTTTCTGATTCTGATTTTTACTGGAAAACAAGTTGTCAATGTGTATCTTCAAGTCAAGAGTCCGTAGGTGCTGGAATAAAATACTCTGTATGTAAAATACCACAGTAAGAACCAAATGAGGCTGCTTCTGAGGAGCTATTCTCCAGACCAGCGTGAAGTGGGCTGCATTGGTACAGGAACAGAATCAGCTTTGAGTTGAGAGGAGAGAAGGAAAATAGTCAGGACTATTTCTTGCCAGGTGATGCCCCAGAGGCAGGATGTACCATTCACGTCCCTAATTCATGCCCCTTATCTTAGAAGAAAACAAAGATCAATGTGGTCTGACATAATGACAGAAGTCAGAGAGCTAGCTACCTGGCACACAGATAATGGCATAATTAAAATGTATTCCAAAGGCAGGTGCATACACACACACACACCCCTTATACTACAAAAAAAAAAATGGAAAAATTATTTTCAAATGTTGGTCCTTCTCTAAGATGGGATGGTGAGCACCACATTGTATTGTGCAGAGACAGGCATTATCTTAAAGGATGAGATGGATCAGCTTACCTCTGCCAATTTTGCCCTGAATGCAGAAATATGTATATTTTTTTCCTTATTAAGAGACTGACGTCTTGTGACACTTAACACATGAGATCTAAAGGATATGTAATGTTCAGTAATAAGAGTTTGTTTAAGAAGTACTTAGAATTATATGTATTCCACTTAATTAAATTCTAAGACAGAATGAATAAAGATCTGGAGCACATAAGTACTATTGTAGCCTGTCATTCATTCCTTCTTCATTTGGTAATAGCCCCAAATGATCTCTTCAGAAGTATCAATCCATTTATTATTTTTTTAAAGATTTTAAAATTTATTTATTTGACAGAGAGAGAGAGATCACAAGTAGGCACAGAGACAGGCAGAGACAGTGAGGAGGAAGCAGGCTCCCTGTGAGTGGAGAGCCCGATGCGGGGCTCCATCCCAGGAGCCTGAGATCATGACCTGAGCCAAAGGCAGAGGCTTAACCCACTGAGCCACTCAGGAGCCCCTCAATCCATTTTTTAATTCATTCATTTGGAACATATTGGTGTCAGGCGCTATTCTAGGTGCTTGGATACAACAAAAAACAAGACAGGAAAAAAGTCTCCTCATGGAATTTACATTCCAGTGGTGGGTAGCAGATCATGGACAAACAAGGAGGACATGTAACATATGTACTATACAGCATGGTGACATATGCTATGGAGAACAAAACATCCAGGAAGGTGGGTAAGGGTGGTGTAAATGTACAGTGTTCGGGAAGCCTTTCCTGAACTCTTGATACATGATGAAGGACCTGAAAGAGGTGAGGGGCCAGAACACAACAGCATATAGCTCTAAACCGTGCCAAGGATTCATCTGTGTGAATTGTACTCCTTGGCATGGGATCCAAATGGGGCAAAATTGCTGTTAATAATAAGACATTTGCTAGAAGCTAGGGCTCTTGGTGAAGTGTCTTGGCTAACATTTTAGAAGAATGTACCTATTCTGTTCCATTGATCTATGTGTCTGTTTTTGTGCCAGTACCATGCTGTCTTGATGATGACAGCTTTGTAATAGAGCTTGAAGTCTGGAATTGTGATGCCACCAACGTTGGCTTTCTTTTTCAATATCCCTTTAGCTATTCGAGGTCTTTTCTGGTTCCATATAAATTTTAGAATTATTTGTTCCATTTCTTTGAAAAAGATGGATGGTACTTTGATAGGAATTGCATTAAATGTGTAGATTGCTTTAGGTAGCATAGACATTTTCACAATATTTATTCTTCCAATCCAGGAGCATGGAACATTTTTCCATTTCTTTGTGTCTTCCTCAATTTCTTTCATGAGTACTTTATAGTTTTCTGAGTATAGATTCTGTGCCTCTTTGGTTAGGTTTATTCCTAGGTATCTTATGGTAATAGACCCTCAACTCTACGGTCAACTAATCTTCAACAAAGCAGGAAAGAATGTCCAATGGAAAAAAGACAGCCTCTTCAATAAATGGTGCTGGGAAAATTGGACAGCCACATGCAGAAAAATGAAATTGGACCATTTCCTTACACCACACACAAAAATAGACTCAAAATGGATGAAGGACCTCAATGTGCGAAAGGAATCCATCAAAATCCTTGAGGAGAACACAGGCAGCAACCTCTTCGACCTCAGCCGCAGCAAAATCTTCCTAGGAACAACGCCAAAGGCAAGGGAAGCAAGGGCAAAAATGAACTATTGGGATTTCATCAAGATCAAAAGCTTTTGCACAGCAAAGGAAACAGTTAACAAAATCAAAAGACAACTGACAGAATGGGAGAAGATATTTGCAAATGACATATCAGATAAAGGACTAGTGTCCAGAATCTATAAAGAACTTAGCAAACTCAACACCCAAAGAACAAATAATCCAATCAAGAAATGGGCAGAGGACATGAACAGACATTTCTGCAAAGAAGACATCCAGATGGCCAACAGACACATGAAAAAGTGCTCCATATCACTCGGCATCAGGGAAATACAAATCAAAACCACAATGAGATATCACCTCACACCAGTCAGAATGGCTAAAATCAACAAGTCAGGAAATGACAGATGCTGGCGAGGATGCGGAGAAAGGGGAACTCTCCTACACTGTTGGTGGGAATGCAAGCTGGTGCAGCCACTCTGGAAAACAGCATGGAGGTTCCTCAAAATGTTGAAAATAGAACTGCCCTATGACCCAGCAATTGCACTATTGGGTATTTACCCTAAAGATACAAACGTAGTGATCCAAAGGGGCACATGCACCCGAATGTTTATAGCAGCAATGTCCACAATAGCCAAACTATGGAAAGAACCTAGATGTCCATCAACAGATGAATGGATCAAGAAGATGTGGTATATATACACAATGGAATACTATTCAGCCATCAAAAGAAATGAAATCTTGCCATTTGCGACAACATGGATGGAACTAGAGCGTATCATGCTTAGCGAAATAAGTCAAGCAGAGAAAGACAACTATCATATGATCTCCCTGATATGAGGAAGTGGTGATGCAACATGGGGGCTTAAGTGGGTAGGAGAAGAATAAATGAAACAAGATGGGATTGGGAGGGAGACAAACCATAAGTGACTCTTAATCTCACAAAACAAACTGAGGGCTGCTGGGGGGAGGGGGTTTGGGAGAAGGGGGTGGGATTATGGACATTGGGGAGGGTATGTGCTTTGGTGAGTGCTGTGAAGTGTGTAAACCTGGTGATTCACAGACCTGTACCCCTGGGGATAAAAACATATGTTTATAAAAAATAAAAAATTATATAAAAAAAAAAAGAAGAAGAATGTACCTAAAAATAAAAACAAGTCAGGAAATCAGAATCAAGCTCAAGTCCCTGAACAAAGTCAGAGTTTCAGGAATTTCTTAAAGTTCCTTTTCTTTTCTTTTCTTTTTTCAGAGAGAGAGAGAGAGAGAGGAAGCATGAGCAGGGGCATGGGTAGGGGAAGGGGCAGCGGGAGAGAGAGAATCCCAACAAACTTTGCACTGAGTGTGGAGCCTAACTTGGGACTCAATCCCACGACCCTGGGATCATGACCTGAGCAGAAATCTAAAGTCTGACACTTAGCCGAGTAAGCCACCCAGCCACCCCTCAAAGTTTCTTTTTTTGCACACCAGTTTGGACTAAGTTTCTATTACATACAAGTACAAGAGTCATATCTTATGCATAGTACTACTAGATAATCTATTATTAAAGAAAGTATAATATCATGATATGTATCTATATCAATAGATAAATAGATACATTTTCTTTATCCATTCATTTGTCAAAAGGCACTTAACTTATTTTCATATTTTGGCTACTGTGAATCAGGCTGCAGTGAATGTGGGACTGCAGCTATCTCTTCAAGATACTGATTTCATTTCCTTCGGGTGTTTACCCAGAAGTGAAATTGTTGGATCATACGGTAGTTCTATTTTCAATTTTTTGAGTAATTTCCATACTCTTTTTCATAATGGTTATACCAATTTCCATTCTCACCAATGGAAATCTGCTAAAAGAGTAGATCTTAAGTGTTCATAACATATACGCACATACACACACAACTATATAGAAAATGTAAAATAGAAGACACTAATATGCCTAGTTTGAAGAACCTATCACTGCAGTTCCCTGATTCTTCAGAGAGCATAAAAACAGCATTAGCCTACTTCTGAGCGAATTCCACTCTAACACATTGTAGCTGATTGATTCTACTCTTTTGACCTTATTATCTTGCACCCACACATATCATTATTATGTTGTTGGAAGGAGTCTACCCTTCCTACCATATAACATTGAAGCCAAGAGACCTGGATACACGGAAGACAGCTATGGCAGCATAAAGATTGTATGGTGCAAACAGCAAGGGATGAATGAACATGCCCCATCTCCAAGGCAGCCTGGTCCAACTCAAAACCACCCATTACCTATAACATCCTACTCATTCCAAAAGCCATCAGTCTTAGGGTAGTTCATGCTAGACGTCTATAGGTGATAATGACTGAAAATTCCAAGTCTGGTGATAAGTGCAGGGTGGGGAGCAAACATGCCTTTGAGCAGGGGCTTCTGTTGGAGAGAATGGATCCCAGCATAGACAAACTGATGGAGGACAAGGCTAGAGATGACTCAGAATATGAAGCAACAGAACAGATCCATGCACTGAGGAGAAAAGTCCAAAGAGCTTTTTTAAAAACAGTAAAGGAGTGATGCAAGAGGGGAATTGAGTGAAACTCCCTCACTAGTTTCACCTAGAATCAACACTGAACATAATTCAGCATTTAAAAAAGAGTTAAAAGCATACTTAAATCATCCTGATTACTGGACACGTGAAAGAGTTCCACTTTATTTTTGTTGGAATATAAACAAGTTCCTTGAACATAAAACAGAAAAGGGGGAAAAAATAATCCTAGATAGAAAAAGACAGAAGAATTGAAATTTTGTTCTCCTAAATTACGTATTACATTTTCCCTCTTAATTTGTAGAAGAGAAAGTCTTCTAAGTCCCCTTTCATTCAGCCCAGAGTGCATGCTGCTTTTCCTCATGGTGTTTGTATCTTCATATCAACAATTCTTCCTATTAAGTAATCATCCCATTAAATATTTCATCAGAAAGTTTGTTGCTTTGCCCATCTGCCTTGTCCATATTCAATTATAGCAGCTATCATTCTTTTATGTGGAGATACATGTAACTTTTCAACCTGTCATAAATTTTTCTCCTGTAAAATTGACATAGTTTATGGGATTTTCATAGGATACTGACAGTAGGTATTGAAGTTCTGCCACTTTATTTGCTTTCTCATTTTTGAAATCAGGGTCATTTCCACCTATATCAACAGGAGAAGTTAAGAAAGGAGGTCTCAGAGATGGCAGGTGGTTATATTTTCATTTCTATTTGTCAATCTGATATATAATAAAGCATTCAGTAACTGAATTAAATTGTCAAACTTCCCAAACACACAAATCAACCAACTGAAAGATTGGATGTTTCTTGCTTATTAGGGTAAAAATCTCTGGGGGGAAAAAGTAATTAAACATAAACTGACCTTAGTTTATTAGTTGGGTTTTCCAAACAGGTTTATAAAAATAAAAATTATAATAAAGATGGGAGGAAATCTAAGAAATTTTGACAAATTATTTAGTCTAATGCCTAACTTTACAGATGCAGAAGATGAAGTAATTTGTCTAAAATGGTATAATTAGTCCAGGAGTGTAACTTGTTCTTCCTATATATATATTCATGACCCTGTATTTCCTTCAAAGAGTTTATAAAGTCTCTAACTTTCCACATACAGTTTTTGTTCATAACTATCTTTCTCTTGACCTTAGCTGTTGATACATATGTGAATGAGGTTTTGTAGATTTTTTTTAACTGCATGTATTTTTATAGAGACATTTATTTATTTGTTTGTTTATTTATTTTTTATGAAGATTTATTTATTTGACAGAGAGAGAAATCACAAGTAGGCAGAGCACCAGGCAGAGAGAGGGGGGAAACAGGCTCCCTTACAAGCAGAAAGCCTGATGTGGGGCTCAATGTGGGGCTGGATCCCAGGGCATTAAGATCATGACCTGAGCTGAAGGAAGAGGCTTAACCCACTGAGCCACCCAGGTGCCCCTACAGAGACCTTTATTTAAAGAGCAATTTTCTCATTTAAACTTTATCCATCTGTTTCCCTCATTGAAATACAAATTTCTTGAGAGTAAAAAGTCTGGACTTTACCTGGGTGGCTCTAGATCCTAGAGAAATATGGGCAATACCAGGGATTTGATGAAATTGTTGAATGAATAGATCCATCTTGTTTCTGCTCTTTCATGAGTCTTGGAACATCATGGCAGCCATTCACTTTTTTTCTCTGGCAAAATTCCATCAACTCCTTTCAATTTTCATTCTTCTTCGTGATTTTAATAATGAATTTCATTCACTGGAGTCTCTGGATATTATAAAAATACAAATCTTTTCCCTCTCTTCTTCCTATTTATAAGTGGATCACATCAGATGATGGACACTCAGACAAGATTCTACCTATTATACCCATTTTTCTAGATTCCTAAACCATGTTAGCATATTCAATTATTTGAGAATTTCCTTCTCTCATATTTGGTCTAAACCAGAATTTATTCATCCATTTAAGCAACTATTTATTGACTACCATCTATAAACTACATGGAGTTTTAGGAACTAGGAATAAACAGTAAACAAATCTTATATGACCTCTGACCCCACAGAGCTTATATTCCAGAGAGGGGAGGAGGATAGAATAAATGAAAAGCAAAAACAGAAACAAAAACAAAAAACAAACAAACAAAAAAAAACAAAAACCAAGCACCAAATAAAACAAAACAAAACAAAAAACCTATTAAAAACTGAAAATTGAAACAATTGTTAAGGAAATAAAAACTTCTCTGTATCCACTTTTTCATTTTTTGAAGCATGTTTTTGCAGCATGTTTTGTAAATATACTTTGGAAAATGTCAGATTATACCCACCTACTACTAAATGATATATATTTATCCATCCTGACCCCATGGATATCTGGAAGGTTTGTTCTAAATGCTTTTGTGAAAAAATAAAACCTTATAACTATATAACCAAATTAGCAATTTTTTTTCAGAAGTGGAAATGAATTCTATTTTGGCCTAATTCTCCCATTTTATCAACAATATTGGAAGGAACTACCTATTACCAATGCACAGCGAAATATTATGGTTTCAGTAGTAAACAAATGAAAGCAGGCTTTGATGGAGACAATTTTCACAATGCATCCAAAACACTAACGGTTTATGAACATTAGACTATTGCCTAATACCTTCAAAAATTTGGAAGCCTAGGGCCCAATGTAGAAGTCTATAACCAGTTCTGTGCAGATGTATGTAACTGTGGATCAAGAACACATTTTACGGTGTTAGTGTGGATTCTTGAATACTGATGTGGCCTCTAAGCCAACCAAATGGTGTGAAAAACAGTGAATCCAAGGCTCTGACCTCTTAAAGAAGCATTTTTCCCTTTTCTGGCAGGCTGCGTTGACCACTGATTTTCAGGTGCATCTCTGTGGGGAACTAGGGAGGTACTGGGGAATGACCACCTCTATTCCTGTCCTTAACTCATGGATTTCCTTTGTACTCTTTCTAACTTCAGTAGTAAACGAAGTCAAAGCAATCTTGAGCTGAAGCTCAATCATCATTTTCCCTGGGGAGGTACATTAAGTTTTGTGATCTAGTCAACACATCAGAATCTTCCATGTTTCTTTTTGTAAAACCTATATAATGTCTGCCTCATGGATGTTTCCATTTTAGGAATTCTAGCACATGGATTCTTAGTATACTCAATGTCATCTCATATGTAGCATCTTTTCCCCAACAGGAGGTATCGAAAGTTTAAAAACATAAGAGGTTAGGGTGCTAGAAGTATTCAACATGTAGATAGCAAAATCACCCAGGACGATGATGAGTCAGAGTAGCGAGGATGGCTGTGGGAGCGATCGCGGTCTTACATAAGTGAGAAAGAGCAGGAACGAGAAGGAAATCAGTGGATGGCAATGTCAAAGAGGAAGAGAGGGACAGTCTCTAGAAAAATACCTGGGATTTAAACCCTTTGTTTATAAATCTAGTGACCATTCAATCTTAGGACTTGAGAGGTGATTCTGAGGGCTGGGAAATGCCTTCCATATGCACACCAATCTAGAGACAAGGAAAATTTGGCATTTTTATGTTATAGTTACTAATTAAATCTGTCCAGACTGACAGGAAAGGGGAAAAGGCTCTAGACAGCTTTTTGAAATCAAGATAAGTTGTCCTGCTAAATACTCAGGGAAAAAATTATAGCCTATTTTGCATGAATTGTTAACTTCTAAAAAGAAATGGATGGCAATAAAAAGAACCCAACAGGGATTGGTCCCTTTTAAAGAACTCAAGAGAAAAATAAAATGGAAAGAAGCAAACAGAGTGGATGTAGGCAACAGAACTCTGGGTCTCTGACAGAGTCTGTTTTATAACTATTTATTTACTGGCAGCCTGGGTGGGATCATAGCAGAATGTAATCTCAGATAGTACATAATTTATAAGAAGATTTAATTTCTACCTCACTCAAGACTGTGGGGTTTTATCTCTGGAAAATCAGCAATGGGAAGATTCACATTAACTAGACTAGGGGCTACCATTTATCCCTAATTTCAAAGCCTCTAGGCAATGCTATATATGTCAAACCTCTGTTTCTGCACAATGGATGTCCTAATAATTGATATTTATCATTACTTGTGTACTGTGAATGAAATGTATTGGAGGTTACTACCCTTTCCCATTTTGAGATGAAACTACCTTTTATGCTAGAGAATGCCATCTCCCATGATGACTGAGGAAATCTGGATTAAACTGTCAGATCTTTAAAACTCAAAACGCTGCTTAACATATATTCTCAATAAGCAGCAAGAAATGAAGAAGAAAAGTCAACGGGTTCCACTTGGATCAACCACTGATCAGTGGAGTTCTTAAACAGCTCAGTTGGTCAAGGGATATCACATCAAGAAATCACTCTCGGGCCATGCTTCCTATTTCAGATCCTCTGGAGTATCTTTACTTAACTAGAAAAGCAGATCTTATGACCCAATGCCTCCTCACTACCTCCATGGCCAGCACTCCAGTCCATGTCATCATCATTCCTTGTCTGGACGGAAGTGTTCCTGTCTTGATTGGTCTCCCTGCATTCTTTCTTGTTCTCCCGAATGTCTTTTTTCTATAGAGCAACTGAGGTGGTTCTTTTAAGGAGTAAAACAGATCATATCACCCATCTTCTCAATGCCCTCTATGGCTTCACTTTACATTCATAATAAAATCCAGAATTTTGTCTGATCCACAAAATTCTACCCAACCTAGCTTTTGGTTCTTGGTCACTCCTAGGATATCATTTTTTACCTCAATCACTATAATCTGTCAAACTGGGCTTCTGCCTATATATAGTTCTTGCTCAGAGTCACAATGCTTGCTGTTGCCTCTGCTTAGAATGTTCTTAGACACTCCAAGGGCTTCCTCTGTGGCTTTACTCAGATTTCTTCTTGGATGTCAGCCTCCCAGACCAACAGATCTAAAATTGAAACATCCTGCTTGCCACTTTCTTGGTGTCTCTTCACAGCTCTTATCACTTGCTACGTTCCGTTTATAATCTATCTTCCCATCCCTCTGAAGGCAGAATATTAGTGTTGTATTTCTAGTGCTTATAGCACTTTCTGATGTATAAAAGACATTCAAAAAATACTTGATCAAGAAATAAACAAGGAAGAAAGGGAGAGAAGGCCAGAAAAAAAGGAGGGAGGAAAAAAAAGGGAGAAAGGAAGTAAAGAAAAAAGAGATCTTAAATTTTAAAAAAGCAATTCAAAGAGCGCCTTCTTTTATAAATTTATTACCCAAGAGGCAGAACTAAAGAGCTTTAACATATCAAGAAAGTACAGGTAAAACTCCAATTTCTGAAATAGCTCAGACCAAAAAAAAAAAAAAAAAAAAAAAAATCCCTACTTTCCCCCAATCAAAGAAGCAAATATTTGTGGCTGTGTGGTGATGATGAAGAAAAGAAGTTCTAGGAGTGGTTTATTTGCTTTTGTTTCATTTTAGTTGATTAACAATTTACTGACAAGTGAACAACACACACACACACACACACACAAAACCTCCCAAACAAACAAAAACAGAGAGAACTGAGATTGTTCAATCAGCACATCAAACCTTGTCATTTGTGATCAATTACATTAACAAACATGGATCTTATGCTCCAACTACCAGGGCTCATGTTGATTGTTAGGTGAGAACTTACTATAGAAACCCTCTTACTGATACTGCTCATTTGCCTAATTTGCTCATCTCGCACAAAAATCAACAAACAACAATAAACACCTATACTTCACTTTGTGTGTAATTTCCTCCCAGTTTGAACATAAAAAAAATAATAATCTGACGAAATATTTTGCTTTACCTCAACTCACCATCTAGTGGCAAAGTGGGTGAGTGCAGGCTTCCTATTCAGAATAACTTTCCAGGCAAACATCTGTTTGACATTTACTTTGCCAACTGTGCTAGGTACTGTATGAAGTAGAGGTGAATGAACACATACCTAGAAGAAGAGTCTCTATTTCAAATTCTGTCCTCTGGCATGATATTCAGAAAGTTGCTACAGTAAGTATTATCTGAAACTGAGGTAGTAGTTATGATGCCAGTTTCTGTGCTGATCACATTTCAAATGCAACATATCTAATGACAAAACTTCAAGGAGACTGGGGCACCTGGGTGGCTCAGTGGGTTAAGCCTCTGCCTTCGGCTCAGGTCATGATCCCAAGATCCTGGGATCCAGTCCCTCATTGGGCTCTCTGCTCAGCAGGGAGCCTGCTTTCCCCCTCTCTCTCTGCCTGCCTCTCTGCGTACTTTGATCTCTCTGTCAAATAAGGAAAAATAATCTTAAAAAAAAAAAAAAAAAGAAAAAACCTTCAATGTGACTATCACTGTTCCATTTTGTATCTGAGGAAAAAGAAGTCGAGAGGGGCTAACACCCAAAGTACCCCAGCTGATTTGCCTGGCTATAAAGTCCCTGATCTCACCTACTACATCATATGGCCTCTTTTTAAATTCAGGATATAATCTATGGCCAGCCAGTAATTTTTTTCTGGGGAATTAGCCAGAATTTTGCAAAACTGACAGATAAATAGTTATCATATAATCTTAGTGGATTTTCAATTTTTGGAACAATGACACCTGGACCGACCTAGTTTCTAATCCAATATGGTTTAGGGGATAATTCCTGGTGACTATACTTGGGAATAATACCAGCAAACAGACTGATGACCTTCTAAGAATGGAAACTGGAAAAAGTCTACAAATAATGATTGAGTTCAGTTCTCTAACCAAGTAACCTGCACTAAGCAATGAATATATCACTGGGTTTAGCGACCAAACATATCAGTTAAAGTAAAAAAACCTGTGAGCATTTGAATATATATCATTATCAGATATAAAAGCACATTACAGAAAACTGGTAAAATTTAATATGCAGAAGAAATAATATATCTAGAAAAGCTGAACTCAAAGAGTATGAATTTGTTCATGTGTTTTGGGAGACATTAGGGCTACTTAGAATATTCCGGTTCTCAATTTTTTAAGGTATGGAATAGGTTTGGCATATCCTGTGCTTTGAGGTCAGGCGTGACCATTTTTCTTTCTTTAGCCAACAAAATCTGAAAGAAGGCTTTGTGTTTCAAGAGTGGAGCAGTTAAGAGTTAGTGTACATGGGGGCCCTGGTGGCTCAGTGGGTTGAGTATCTGCCTTCGACTCAGGTCATGATCCCAAGGCTCCCTGCTCAGTGGGAAGTCTGCTTCTCCTTTCCCCCTCCCTGGCCCTGAAAGACTGACCACATGAACAGAGGCCCATTGGCTAAAATGGGTCGGGGGAGCCACAGAATTGCTTCTGAGATGAGGGAGACAGATAGGCAGAGAGGGAGGTGGGGAGGGAGACAGGATAGGGACAGGAAAAGAAACTGTCTGGTTATCTTGAACAAGATTCTTGCTTAAATTCTGCTCTCATGAGATGACCAACTACCCCTTAGTCCTTCTCACTCTGATGAAGCAAAATATGTTCATAAAACTATGTCTCTACTTTTAGCCAGCACTCTTCAGACATTTATTTCTGGTTGAGAAGGCAGGTGGGAAAAAGTGAAAACAGGGGTGTCCCTGCTTTCCCTATTGGATTTCCAGATTGCCTCCTGCGCTTGGATATTTTGTTGAACAAATAACCTCCTCCATCAAATTGACAGGTCTTTTTGGTTAACTTGTTTCCATAATAAATGTTCCATCACCTACATCTATTTTTATTAAACAAGGTGTGGTGAGGACGGAGGAAAGATTTTATACAGTCAGTGGGCACTTCTATTTTCAGCAGCTATTGTATTTTTAATTCATATTTTCATATCATGTTAGAATAATATGTACCATATTATGAATGTCAGGTTTGTAATAAGATTGTTTTCTTTTGTCATCAAGCTTCATAGGCATGCATGGACAGGTTACGCCAGTTGAGACCAACAAGTATTTGACAGCACCTGACTTATAAATTACTCAGGTCCTTCAGCTGTTGATTGATTTCTAGACATAAATAACAAAGGAAATGCCAGAGTAATAATTCATCCATTCTTTTTGGTCACAACAGTGTTTCAGAAACACTGCTTATTTTGCTTGGGCTCTGGCTGGATTTATATTGTATTTACTCTCTCACACACTGTCTTTGCTTTTGCTCTTTCAGATTATCATCCCGACGAAGGAAGAGCAAGAATCAAATTCATGGGATAAAAGCCAATGCTGTGCATACCCATGGCCACCAATTCTGAACCGAGTTTGCTAGAATAAAGCCAGCATAAAATCTTGAAAAGAAAACAGCATTAATTAAGTCCATCTGTCTGTTGAATTACTATTAAACCTTCAGCCTGATATGGAAGACCTTTTATGGTATTGCTTTCATTTGTTCATTGCTTCCCTCCCTCCCTTGCACCATACTTTCCTCCTTTCTTGTTACTCCCTCCTCCCTTTCCTCTTTTCCTTCCTCAGTAAAACATGTATTAGTGTCTAAAACACGCTTCCTAAGTTCAACTGGACATTTATCATACTCTAGTCGTATTTCGTTCTTTTCAACCTCTGTGCCCTTGCATGAGCAAGGCATGTGTTTCTCTACCCCAAACACTCTTTTCCTCTCCTTCTCCATGAACACCATGAGTAGCCCCTATTCTAAAGCCGTTTGATATATTTACTCTCCTAATAAGCCTTTAGCAAACACTTGAGATACAAAATGCAAGTTTTGTACCTCTCTCTGATGGCATTTACTAAAGTCTTTATTATTTTAGAATTCTTTGTATACTTGCCTTTTTAATCCTTCTAGATGGTGAACATGCTGTTTATGGGAGGAGACTTTGTCTAATTCTGTCTGATGCACCTGCAAAGCCTTGCATAGAATGTATGAAAAAAAAAAAAAACAACCCTAAACAAAACTGAAATAATGACAGTAAATATTACAGAAAGAACACAACACTAGAGGGCAAACACATCGGACTTCGAGATTTCCCTCTAATTTACGGAGTTGAAATTGTGAAGAACCTTTTGCATCTCAATTGCCTTGTGTATAAAGTGAAAATAACTACAGCTTTTTTTTTTTTTTTCTCCTTGGAACATTTACAACTCTAAAATTTATGACTCCAATACATGCCTTCTGTTAAATGATTCAACACCAGATAAATCAGAGGATCTCACTATCATAGGTAGAGGCTTTAAAACATGCAAAGACAATTTTACAGACTCTCTGGATAAAAGATTTAACATAGCAAAACTCTTTAATGTAATAATAGAAGATATTGAGCTCTTTTTTTTTTATTGAGCTCTTCATAAATGGCATGTACTGGGCTCAGTATTTTAGAGGAGATGCTCTAATCTTCACCAGAACAAATAAACAAACTCATGCAATGGTGGATTTTATTGTACCCACTTCACTCGTGAGAAAACTGAAGCATAGTTAGGTTAAGACATTTGATTCACCCAGAGTCAAAATATCAGCAATGTCTGATAACAAAGCCCATGTGCTACTTCTGCCTAACAAATTAAAACTTTACATATTCTATTTATGTACATTAATTGGTATCAATAGACACTATATTTGTCTATTGAGTTTCCTACAGTTTTTACAGTTCTTAATATATTCTAGATATAAATGTCTATAAGTTTTATTCCATCCTTTCTCCCAATCTATGACTTTTAACTTTCTTCACATTTACCTAACATAACAAAATTCTTAATTTTAGGTGTAATCAAACAAATAAGATATTTTGCTGTGGTTTTCCCCTTGGTACTATTACTATTATAAAAAGCCTTCCCCAGCATTAGATCATAAACATGTGGTCATTTTCTAATGAATAAAACAAAACAAAATTTAATCTTGGGTCAAATACAACTTGATTACATTTGTTTTAATATGCTACAGTCTTTATTCAGTAAAATTTTAATTATTTTGAGATCTATATTCTTTCAAAAGTGGCTGTGCTGCTTTGCATTCTCAGCAGCAGTGAATGAGAGCTCTTGCTGCACATTCTAATCAGCATTTGCTGTTTCCACTGTTTTACATTTTGGCCATCCTACTAGCTGCGTAGAGGTGTCTCATTATTGTTCTAATTTGCAGTTCCTAAAGGACATGTGATATTGAGCATCTTTTCAGATACTTATTTGCCATCTGCATATCTTCTTTGATGAGCTATCTCTTGAGGTCTTCTACCCATTTTTTAACCAGGTTGCTAGTTTTCTTCTTGTTGAGTTTTAAGAGTTCTTTGCATATTTTGAGTAATAGTCCTTTTCCAGATGTTTTCTTTGCAAATATTTTCTCCCAGTCTGTGTCTTGTTTTTCCATTGTCTTGACTTTCGCAGAGCAGAAGCATTTAATTTTAATGAAGTTCAGCTTGTCAATTGTATCACTCAAATTGTTTCTTTGATGTTCTATCTGAAGAGTCATCATGATACCCAAGGCCATCTAGGTTTTCTCCTGTTACCTTCGAAGAATTTTATAGTTTTGTATTCTACATGTAAGTATATGATCCAATCTGAGCTAATTTTTTGCAGACAATTAATGTCTGTGTCTAGATTCATTTTGTGTGTGTGTGTGTGTGTGTAGATGTTCAGTCATTCTAGCACCATGTTGAAAAGACTATCTTGTAAATGGTACCGTGTCTTAAACTCCAAATCCCAATCATTCATGCAGATATACAGAAAAATGACTGACTTTAATACTAAACTTGTATTCTGCAACCTTGCCTTGTTTCTGATCTATGCAGGAAAGCTTTGAGGTTTTCACCATTTAAGCATAATGTTAGCTGTAGAGCTTTTGTAGATGTTCTTTATCTGGTTGAGGAAGTTCTTATCTCTTCCTAGTTTCTAGGAACTTTTATTAGGAATGGGTGTTAGTTTTTGTCAAATACTTTTTTCTATATCTCTTGATATGATCATGTGCTTTTCTTCTTTAGTTTGTTGATGTGATGAATCACATTAATTGATTTTCAAATGTTGAACCAGCTTTGCATACTTGGGATAAATCCTACTTAATTGTGGTATATAATTCTTTTTTATTGATTTCTGGGTTTTATTTACTAGTAATTTGTTGAAGACTTTTTACATCTAAGTTCATGAAAGAATACTAGTCTGTAGTTTTTTGTTTTTTTTTTTTAATATGTCTTCATCTAAGTTTTGGTCATGAGTATTGTTGGCTTTATAGAATGAGTTACAAAAGTATTCCTTTTCCTTCCAGCCTAGGAAAGACATTTTAAAGTATCAATATAACTTTTTTCCCCTTAAATGTTTGTTGAATTCACCAGTGAATGCATCTGGGTCTCCTGCTTTCTCTTTTGGAAGATTATTAATTATTGATTCAAGTTTTAAAATAGATGTAAGCCAAAAAAAAAAAAAAAAAAAGATGTAAGCCTTTTCAAATTGTCTACTCTTGTGAGTTTTGCTAGATTATGTTTTTCAGGGAAATGACCCATTCCATCTAGGTTATAACATTTGTGGACATAGAGCTGTTCATAACATACCTTTATCATCCTTTCAATGTCCATCCTTTCAATGGGATCTGTAGTGGTTTATACATTTTTTTTTTCCTTTCTGATACTAGTAATCTGTATGCTCTCTCTTTATCCATTAGCCTGACAAGAGGGTTACCAATTTCATTGATCTTAAAAAACAAAACAAAACAAAACAAAACAGGGGCATCTGGTTGGCTCCTTCAGCTGAACATTTGACTCTTGGTTTTGGTTCAGGTCATAATCTCAGGGTCCTGAGATCAGAACCCACATTCTCCGCCTCACCCAGCAGGGAGTGTGCTTAAGATTTTTTCTCTTCCTGTCTCTCTGTTCCTCCTCCCCACATGTGTGTGCTCATTCTCTAAAACAAACAAACAAATAAGTAAATATTTTTTAAAAATCAGCTTTTGGGTTTATTGATTTACTTTATTGATTTCCTGTTTTCAATTATATTGGTTTCTGCTCTAATTATTTCTTTTCTTCTGCTTACTTTGGATTCTTTTTCTAATTTCTGAAGATGGAAGATTATAGTATTGATTTTAGATTTTCTTTCTTCCTAATGTGGGCATTCAATGCTATAAATTTCCCTCTAAGAACTGCCTTTGCTTCATCCCACAAAATTCGATGTTTTAATGTTTATTTAATTCTATTTTTTTAAATATTTCTCTTGTGATTGCTAATTGGACCCTTATGCTATTTAGAAGTGTGTTATTTAATCTCCAAATATTTTGGAATCTTCCAGATATCTTTCTGTTAATGATTTCTAGTTAAATTCCACTGTGATCTAATAGCAGACATTGTATAAGTTCTTCTTTTAAATTTGTTAAGGTGTGCCTTAGTGCCTTGAATATAATCTATATTGACAAATGTCCCATGTGAGCTTGAGAAAACTGTGTATCCTGCTCTTATTGGATGAAGTAGTTTATGGATATACACTGCAAACAAGTGATTGATGGTGTGTTACAGAGTTCAGCTAGATCCTTACTGTTCTCTGCCATTTCTTACAGAAGCACTGAATTCTCCAATTAAAATGGTGGATTCATGTATCTCTCCTTCAAGTTCAATCAGTTATGCCTCACTTTTTATGACACTCTGTTAGGCACATACACATTAATAATTGTTATAGTTTCTTGGAGAACTGTCTCCATCATTACATAGTGCCCCTCTTTTTTTTTTTTTTTTTTACATTTAAGAATATTTTTATTACCTCCTCAGAATTAAGAAAAAATTGACTTGTTATAAAATCTCCATCAACATTCTTTCCTTCAGTACTTCTGCAACATAACCATCCTCTTGCATCCACATAGTGCCCCTCTTTATTCCTGATGCCTTTCATTGTTCTGCACTAATATTAACATAGCTATTCCCATTTCCTTTTGATTAGTGTTAGCATGGTATATCTTGCTTCATCCCTTCACATCTAATCTTATGTATTTTTATATTTAAAAGGGGTTTCTTGTAGACAACATGTACTTTGGTCTTGTTTTTGATTCACTTTGACAATCTCTGTGTTTTATTGGTAAATCAGATCACTGACTTTAAAATGATTATTGATATAGTTGAATATATACCATATTTATTAATGAGCATTTATATGATTGCATTTTCTTCCCTTTACTAGTATGTCAGTATGTTTCTTCATTATTTAGTGGTTGCCCTAAAACTTGCAATATACATTTACAATTAATCCAAATTCAATTTCAAATAACATATCACTTTGCAAGTAGTGTAAATATCTTTTAATAATATAATAATCTGAATTTCTCCCTTCTTTCCCTTCTATTATTATTATAATTAATTTCACTAAAAAATAAACATACTTAGGCATATGCACACAAATATATAAATATATATGCCGGTATACATGTATATTAATGTGTGTATAATAATCAAACATACCATTGGTATTATTTTGAACTATTTTGTTAGATTAAGAAAAATAAAAGATTTTTTGTTTTACTTTTACTTGCTTATTCTCTGATGCTCTTTTTAAAAAATGTATATTTGAGTTTCTAACCTATATATCACTTTCCTTCTCTCTGAAGAACTTCTTTTAATATTTCTTACAGGGAATGTCTACTGGCAAAAAAAGTTCCTCAATTTTTGTTTCTCTGAGAAAGTCTTTATTTTGTAAGGATTATCTCATAGGAGACAGAGTTCTAGGTTGTTGGATTTTTTTTCTCAACATTTTAAATATTTCATTCCACTCTCCCTGCTTACATAAATTCTTGAGAAGAGGTCAGAAATAATTTTTCCCTTTGTCTATAGGTAACATGTATTTTCCTCTAGTTTCTTTCAGGATATTTATCTTTTATTTACTGTAGTTTGTATATGATACGTCTGGGTGTAGTTTTTTTGGGGTGGCACTTACCCTGCTTGGTATTCTCTGAACTTCCTGGTTCTATAGTTTAACATTAATTTGGGAAAATTCTCAATAATTATTATTTCAAAGAGTTCTTCTATTCACTTATTTTTCTTCTCCTCTAGTATTCCCATTACCTTAATGCCCCACATTCCTGGGACATTCTGTTCCTTTTTAATCTTTGCTATTTTTTTTCTAGAAGTTTCTATTGACTTACCTCAAGCTCAGAGATTCTTTTCTCAGTCACTTCTAGTTTAATAAGATTGTTACAGGTATTCTTCATGTCTGTTACAGTGTTTTTTATCTCCAGCAATTTTTATTCTTAGAATTTTGACCTCTCTGCTTACATTGCGCATCTTTACTTACATGCTGTCTATATACCCATTAGAGTCCTCAGTATATTAATCATAGCTATTTTAAATGAATGGTCTGATAATTCCAACTTCCCTGCCATATCTGTGTCTGGTTCTTAGGCTTGTTTTGTCTCTTCAAACTGTGATTTTGGCTTTTGTATGCTTCGTAATACTTTCTTGATAGCTTGGTATTACATACTGGGTTAAAGAACGGCTGTAAATAGGTACTTCGTAATGTGGAGGTATGGAATAGAGGGAAGGGATGCATTCGACAGTCCTATAGTTAGGTCTTAGTTTTTTTAATGAGTCTGCCCTTGACAAGAACTCTTAAGCCCCTCTCTTCCTTCAATGGGCCACGATAGCTGGAGTGGGGCTGGAGTTGGATATTTCCCGTCCCCCAGATCAGTTAGGCTCTGATAAAACTCCAATAGTTTAGACTATGATAAAATCATTTCCTCTGAGGCCAAGCCTTAAAAAACAAACAAACACAGAATGATCTGGTACATTTATAAATGGTTACTTTCCCCTTCTCCGTGAAAAAAGCACAAGGGGATTTTTCTCCAATATTTGCTATAATAATCTGATCAAGCTCCTGGAGATAAAATGTGCAGAAGTGTGGAGGCCCTTCTATAACTAGGATGTTCTGGAGTTTTTAACTCCCAGACTTGTCCATACTGAGCCTCAAGCAATATGTTACCTACAGTTGATGTTTTCCTCTCCTCCCACTGATTCTCACAAGAACATTTGTTCTTGAGTTTCTGCTCTGGTAAATTGTGATTATCTGTATTTTTCTCTTTGTCTCTCCAATTTTAGAGCCAGTGGTTTGTCATGTAATCTCATTTTTCTGAAGAATCTAAGAAGAGTTCTTGGCTTTTCAGTTTATTAGCTTTTTATTTACTGTTAGGATGGATGGTTCTGAGTTCCTTGTGTGTTGGAACTAAAACCTTAAGTCCTTACTTTTTAAAAAAATAAGTAAGTAAATAAATAAGTTAAACTTATATAAGTTTACTCATTTAAAAAAATAAGTAAGTAAATAAATAAGTTTAGAGTAGATTAAGATTTATAGAATTGTCACAAATATAGTATATAGAGTTTTCAGATACTTCATGTCCAGTTTCCCCTATCACTAACATCTTACACTAACATAGAATGCTAGTCAAAATTAATGAGCCAATATTGACACATTATTATTAAATGAAGTCCATTCTTTATTTGATCCCCTTGGTTTTTACCTGATTTCCTTTTTCTGTTGCAAGATCCCATCCAGAATACCTTATTACAGGTAATCATCAGGTCTTTTAGAATCCTCTTGGCTGTGACAATAACTACTACACTTTTTGACTAATTTGTCCATTGTTTTGCTTAACTTATGAAGATTCTCCCTTATGTCCCTGCATATGCTTTTCAACTCATTTAAATCATTGGTTTCTTTTTTTCAAATTTATGTAATAAATATTGCTTTGTCTAATGTTTTCTTTTAATGGTTGTAGTTCTCAAGCATCTGGTTATTTTGGTGAAGGTCTCTGAAAAATATGGGTGTATTGGGTATAGAGAAGTAGCTGAAGCCAAGGCCTTAGTAGTCTGTGTTCTTCTTGCAGATTTAAGGAGGTGAGGGGGGTTTACCTCAGAGATTTTGTCCACCCTGCTTTGCTGCCTTTCCACTAGAAAAATATATGATCAGGGAATCTCCTTTAAACCCTTTGAACATCAAGCTAGCTGAAGGAGGAAATAGTCCCTTCAGATTGTAATATGCCGTGGCTGGGGGTTTGGAAGGGGAAGGAGTGTTGGAGGGGGTAAAACCATTCATGTATTCCCATCGGGTTGAGCTGGGCTTTAGCATCATGGACACCAAGTAGCCCAAGCAATTGCTACTGACCACTGACTTTCCGGGGTATCAGGGCAGTCAGAAATCCTCAGGTGGTGAGCAGGCAAAAAAGACATTCAACACTCTCCACAACCTCTCTGCTCTTGGTATCCCACCATTAATCCTGCAAGGTTGTCATTTGCCACACATTAATTCATTCAAGTTGTTGACATCCCCAGGGACTTTGCACAAAAACCCTTAGATCCAAACCTTCTTCCCTGATCTGTTGTTTCTCTGAGCTTGTTTGGAAGAAGGAATCCACAGGTTGTGCTAGTTCTCTGTATTTTCAGGAAGCAATGGAGGGTCAGGGAGTCTAAAGTCCTGAAGCTAGTAAGAAGTAGATGTGGGATGCAGACTAATATCAAAGGATGCAAAAGCCTATACACTTTCCACTTTCCAAACAGCCTTTTATGCCTACAGGCCTAGGATGTCAAACACAGTGCAGATCCCTGCAGTACTGAGACTACTGTGAAAACCAATTAAGCCTTGTGGGTGCACTGCATATCTGAAATGGGACTTTGATGGACAACCCTTCTAGCAGGGGACTTACAAAACGTAACCGCAATTTAAAGAGAATAAAGAAGAATAACTGTTGTATCTTTTTCTCTTATCACTCATTTGTTCACTCATTAACTCAATCATTTATTATATACTTGCTAAGAACTCTATACATTGAATATAAAATAATGCAAAAAGACATATTACCTACTTTTAGGGAGAATTTTTCTATTTTCTAGTAGGGGTAGTCAGATATAATTCTCATATGTAAACAACACCCATCCGTTTAAAGTACATGGTTGCTACTCCATTGTACCTATAAGAACCACAGGTCTACATATTCACATATAGTTAATTTAGCATAATGAGAGGTAACACAATACTTGGAACTCACTGGGATAAACTGCTAAGTAGGGAATGATGATCTCCAGTACTCTCCAAAACTCTCACCTCTGTTTCTACCAATAATTGGTCTATGCTCTTTTCTTACTCCCATTGATTACACAAATAACAAAATTGATATTAAGTCAAGACAGACCATCCAGATTTGACTAATTTCCCAAAAACTATTGCCAAAGAAATAAATTGCCAAGTTCAACATGAGAACAATATTGGGGGTGAGATGAGGTTAAAGTTCCTTTGCAGTTCGCAGAAATTATAACATCAAAGGCCAAGCCAGCAAGCTTATCTTGCAAAGAAATGAGAGCAGATCCAAACAAAGGAACAAATGAAAGTCGTCTTGATTTTCTTCATTATGGAATTATAAATTATTGATTAAAGGGGACAATGGATGGGGAAATGGATGCTCACAGATAAGAAAATAAAATCACTTGTAATAATGGGCTCTAGGATTATATACTTAAAACACTTCTCTCTCACTGGCTTATCAGGCAACCAAAAAAATTAAAAGCAATTTGCACTGGAAACAGGAAGAGATGCTCTCCGATGGTTACACTTCATGCAGCACTCTAGAAAAGCCAATAAGACCAATTACTGGTCAGTTGTGTTGCTCATTAGATGATCATCATAAGCAAATAACATGGTACAGACTCAATCACCTGTTTCTCCTATAAGTATAGGGAGCGTGGTATGTGGATAAGGAGGAGCCATGCAGACCAGGACCAGCTTTTCTGGGTCAGCTTTTGAAAGCAGCTGTTATTTTACATAACACACACACATAAATGTGTTCATGTGAGCAGCCATCAAAATTCCCTCACACTGAGAGGTATAAAAGGGAACAGAAGAGGAGAAGAGCTCCATCTATAAATCCGTCATAATAGCTTCCATGAGGTAGTAAGTATAGGCAAATAATGGTTATAAGAGCTGAGACATGTTAGTAAGAAATAAGGGAATTTTTATTCTCGAAAAAGAGTTAAAAAAAAAAAAAAGCAATAGAGGCAGAATTCTCCAGTCTGGATGTTCATTGCGGTCAGCCAAATTACCCTCAAGTAGAGGCTCAGGAATTTCATCACCCCACATCACAATGTAAACACACACACACACACACACACACACACACACACACACACACACACGAGTCTCAAAGCTTCTCCTCCCTTATATATTATGGAAGAGCCTGCAAGGGGAAAATGACATAACTGTCTTAAATATGATCTATCCCATTAAATCAGTATTTCTCTACTGGTGGTGATTTTGCTTCCCACCTCCTGGGAACATTTGACAATATCTGGAGATATTACTTGCTGTCACAACTGAGGAGGATATTATTGGCATCTAATGGATAAAAGCCAAGGATGTTGATGAACATTCTATGATGCACAGAATAGTTCCCCTCTAATAAAAAATTATCTAGTTCAAAATATTAACAGTGCCAAAGTTGAGGCTCCATCCAATATATGACAGTAGACAAAAATCAGCTATTTGTGAAATATAGGTCACTGTTTTATTTCATCACACCGTATCAGAATCTCAAAACTTTCATTAATAGGTACTAGAAAGAAATCTTAAGATGTCATAACTCAGGTAAAGATCCAACACTGACAAGGGGCCCTGGTCAGATAGTGTCTCCTCTCAACTTCACAGTATAATGCTGTACCCTAATCATCAACATCTCTATTTTAACAAAGGAAAAGAGAACTATTCCTTTTCATCCAACTGGAGAGGATTTTGTAGAGAAGTCACAGTTATCTTACCACTGAGATCTCTGCCCTGCTTCCTCTAGAGCTGAACACTTTAATACTTCCAACAACCAGGAGCACAACATTGTTAAAGGGACCCATATACACTTCTTTCTTTCATACAAAGTAAGTGATATCTTTCATCAAGATAATTGGTACAGAACCAAAATGGCCCATAAACCCTCTGATTCAGTCATTAACTCATCTCTCAAGACAGGTACTGACCTACTACATACCTGATATTTTGCTAAGCACTGAAGCATTGATAAGAAGACAAACACGATCTTTTCTTCCCAAAACTTACACTTATATGATCTGTGTGGGGGACAGTGTTCACAGATAAGTAAACACAATCATTGTGGTAGGAAGAATAACCTCCTCTCCACCAATAAAAGTTCCCTTCCTAATCCCCAAAATGTGGGAGTATTTATCTTCCACGGGAAAGGAGAATTTAGGTGGTAGTTGGAATTAGGTTGCTAATTAGCTGACCTCACAATAGGAATTAGATTGTCCAGGTGGGCCTACATATAATCATAAGGATCTTTAAATATGGAACAGAGAGGCAGAAGAGGAAAAGACAAGAGTAAGAAGAAGTGAGAAGGATTGGACCTGCTCTCACTGGCTCTGAAGATGGAGGATGGCTGAGGAATGAGGGCAGTCTCTAGAAGCTGGAAAGGGCAAGGAAATGGATTCTCCCCTAGAACCTCCAGAAGGAATATAACCCTGTTGACTCCTTGATTTTAGTCCAATGAGAGCCATGTGAGAATCTTACCCTCCAGAAATGTAGGATAATAAATGTCTGCTGTTTTAGCCAGTGCATGTGCAGTGGTTTGTTAGAGTAGCAAGAGGAAACTAACATAAATGCCAATTGCTTTTAGGGAGAAATACAGAGATGTACCTAAGCAAATAGAAGTATGAGGCATGTGGGTGTATATCTGTGTGTGACAGAGGATGTGTGGGGATTTCTTTCTGAAAAATCCTTCTCAATTAATTAAATTTTGAGCTGGATCCTCAAAGATAAATGTATGTGAGTCTTTGGAGAAGAGGGGAATTGTGTTCTGGGCAGGAGGAATATAAGTAAAGGATTGGAAATAAATGAGGTTGTGCTTTCGGTGAACCATATGAAGTTGCTCAGGTAATAGAGAAAAGAAATGGGCATGCTGAGAGATAAAGCAGAAGAGACGGTCAGATGGCTGAGCATTCTAGACCAAGTTCCTGAGTCAGGATTTGCTTCACAGAAAAATTGCCAACAGTGACTTTTAAATAAATGCCATTGTCTAATATTGAGGGGACATGTACTCTGGTTGCTGGATGAAGAATGGATTGGAAAGAGACAAAAATGGAAGTAGGGAGACCAGTTTGAGGCAATTGCAGCACCCCCTGGGAAACTGGCCACCCACACAAGGCCAAGGCATTGGAAATAGACAGGTATAGCTGTGCTAAGGTAGCATCACTTGGAATTGGTTAAAACATATAAACAAACAACTAGGTGTTGATGGGGAGGAATGGGGGAGGCAAGGATGAAACCCAGGTGTCTAGCTTCAGAAACTGAGTGGATGGGAGATTCTTCCTCCAAGACAAAGGAACACAAATAGTGGGGGATTTCATTCAGAAAAACAAACGAACAAACAAACACCCAAACAAACAACAAAAAACCTTGGTTTTAATCATGTTTGTGTTGTAGGGCTGAGGACTATACAGGTGGACTAGAAGTGATTTCTATGATTTGCAGGCCTCCATGGCTTCATAATTTCTTACTGTTTCAAATTCCAATGGGATACTGTGCGAGTATCTGAATTCCATTAGTACCTAGGAATGTGGTCAAGGGCACATTGGTTCCTTGATGACTCATCTCTGAACTTGGCGGTTTCTTTTAATATTGAAATTGGCCTTAGGATCACAAGAAGCAGCTGTTAAATCATTACACAAATTTCTGCTGTTTTACTCACCTACAGAAGTGGGTGTCAAGGTTTTATTAAAGACTTCTGTGAAAAGAAGATCTGGGGCTGGGGAAGAGGAGACAGAATCCTTTCCCCAAGACAACTGAATAAAGAAAAAGATTAATTTTCCTAAAAGTTACATAAATAAAATATACCCTTGCAATGACTTTGAATAGTCTAGGTTCTGACGCATAAGTATACATTTCCAGCTTATTAGTGATTTGCAAACATTGTTCACCAGCAGCTGGATTTATGAGCCACACAGGATTTAGACATGCCAGCAGATCCTAGTGAGCCACAGGACTAATTCCACCCCCCTGCATTCTTCTAGGTGTGGGCCGCAGATGTTCTGTTTCATTGTTCATAATACGTATTCATAAATATATTCATAAATATATATGTATGCAGAGACTTGAAAATTTGGAAACTATTTTATTATTCAAAACATATTCAACATTCCTCTAACCCTTGTCTCTACCCAGCATCACTCTTTTTACTCCTGCCTTTTCCTCACATGTATATAATCAGCTTTCTTCCATTCTTTTCCTACATCATCTTGTCTATATCGAGCAGAGGAATTTTTAACCTCTATGGACCCCACTCTTGCTCATTTTCCTTTTCTTCCACCTGAATTTGTATTCTGACATGGTATTTATTTTTATCAAACTTTATCTAGGAGAGAGGGAAGAACATATATCAGATTTAAATACGTTTCCCTCACTTCCTACCTATGTGACATTGGCAAAGTTATGTAGCTTCTGTAGTCTCAGAGTCTTTATTCGTAACGTGGGGGTAATACCAGCTACAACTTCAGTTTGTCTTACAGATTAACAACACATCCTTCCTTGTTTTACAAAGGATTTAAGCAGAGAGTTAGTTCTCCTCCTTTTATTCTTAGATCCAGAGTGATTTTGCTTCTGAGAATATAGCTGAGTACGGAAATGTATGCCATGGAGTAAATTATATTGCAAGTGGATGTGTTTCACAATGATAACCACTACACAAATATGTAGCAAGAAATACCGAGAGAAGGAAAAAAAAGGTTTTACTTAACATCTTTTCCTTCTTATATAATTCCAGATATGCAAATACAAGAACCTACTACTTTCAGACCACAATCTTCTAGATTGTCTTGATGCTTTTAGAAACCTAAGCAAAAACTAAAACACATTTCCAAAGAAATTCTTAACTGAAAGACCTCCAGCTTCGCCTGTGTATTGATGTGGGTGTTATCATCTCTAGGATATATACCTGACATGATCATTTAAAATCAGTAACAGGGGTGATGTCTGTCCCATCAGATTTCATTAGCTCACATCCTTATCTGTGTTAAACTGAAGAATCAGTATAAGAGATTACTTACTGCCCTCTGAGCTTCCCTTCACACCTGCCCTAGGTATGTGTGCAAATCTGTGATTTGGGAGCCTTCTACTTACTCAATGCCTTCCTGCAGCTCAGCACAGTCTCAAACTTCTTCCTGGCTAGTCCTTCAGGAAAATAAGAATTTGGAGTACCTGATGAATAATTTCCATTCCAAGACTCAACCACTCTCCATTGAAACTTTTACTGTAAAGGACCGGTTAGTAAATATTTCAGGATTAGAAGGCTATACAGTCTTTGTAGCATCTACTCATCTCTGTTGTGATAGCACAGAAACACTTACAAATAAAAGGGAAATGAATGGGCATGGCTTTGTTCAAATAAAATTTCATTTATAAAATAGAGAGCCAGATTGGGTCTATAGGCCATAGTTTTTCAACCCCTGCTCCAGATTACAGGGGCGAATTTCTGTGCTCAGTTTCCCTTTTAACAGGTCATGATTAAGATGCAATATCAAAATGTCAAGCTCAAAATGCAGTTAAGGAAAATGTTCAGTGAGATGAGGAAAATTAGGAACAAGAGAAAAACAGACACAAAATTCTGACTGCAATTGTAAAGTAAGTATGTCTGCAGGCTAAACACTCTGCAGGGGAAGCACTGGGGTCTTTGTCAGATTATCTCTGGTGAAGAATCAATCCTTTTTCAATCCATTATGTATTAGAAAATACAAAATCATATACTTCACAGCAAATTGTCTTTTTAAAAAAAATCTTAAATATTTCATTTCATTTTCTGCACCTATCTCCAGTAGCAAACAAGAACTGGCAGAGGTCCATGGACCATACAAGGATGGAAAATGATGTGTTACGAGGAAAGTCTCCTACTGGATGTATTTCTGCTGTAAAATCTTTATCATATTTGTTCACGGATTATCTGTTGCATTCCTTGGAAATGAAAACAAGCATAATCCTAGAACCCAGGATCTGTCACAGTCTGGGCCCTGCTATATTGCTTTGTTGTGCCCTCCGCTGCAATCACACAGGCTGACTTCTTGTGCCCAAAAGCATCTGCTTTCTCACATTTTGCCATCGCCCATGCTGTTCCCTAGCTCTGCACTGCTTTGGCAAGCCCATCTTCAGTGTCCTTCAAAACTCCTTCATGATGACATGTTTCCTCTCCACTGGATGCAGTCTGGTCCTCCAGAGGACATCAGTAACATATTGCATGCATTTTCTATGCCTACTGCTGCTTAAAATGATATTGTGATACTCTCTGTATGTGTCTTCACCTAAGACTAGATCGTGAGTTTTTAGAACTTGAGCTGTCTTTTATAAATAGGACTCAGAGTACCTAACACAGTACCTTTTATAAAATAGGGGTTCTTTACAAATGAGACTGTAAATGAATGGCTACTCCTTAAATATTCTCTCTTATGGATCCTCTTTGAATGTTTTAGAATCTCTCCTCTGTACCTCTGTCCTTTCTGTCTTACACTTAGGACAAGGAGGCTTATCAGCAAGAGATATTGAGTACCTAAAACCACAGGACATAGCAGTCTGTGGCATCAAAAGCCAACGAAATAGATGCATGACTCATTTACAGAATTTGCAAAATGGAGCCTAGAGAATGAAAATGCAATTTATGGCTCATTTATACTATTCTGAATGCCACTGTAAGGCAACATTTCATGGAGGAGGAAGCCAGCCATGATTAGCATTCAGTTCAGCCACAGCCCATGACAACTGTTTGTTTCCACTGTGATCTATAAGACTTTGCTTTAGGATGAAAACTTAATTGGATATACGGAGGGAAAGCGCTGCCATTGTTAACTGAGTAAAATTTTATCATCTCCAACAAAGTTACATATTTGCAGCATTATGAAGCCAAGTTGGTATTCACCCTGCAAATAAATGTAATTTTGAATGAAAAAAACAAAAAACAAACAAACAAAACAAAACAAAACAAAAAACCTGACAAATTTAAGCTGTGTTAGTGACACATGGGGAAAAATATAGCCCAGGATTCACTCACATGTTTTATTACTGTTGTTGTTGTTATTATTATTACATATGAAACAAATTAGGAGTTTTATGACCATGCTACATTTTACTGGTTTGCCTTTATGTTTAATTCTTCTCATGAATGTATTTTTGGGGTATGGTTCAAATTTATTTCATCAATATAAAATTCCCTTTGGGTAAAGATGTTCACTGTAAAAGACAGAAACTGTGACTATACCTTGCCTCCCATTGTCCGGCCCCTGTCTTCCATGGTGTTAGGGAAAAAGCCAAGGAAAGGCAAGCATTCTAGAGGCAGGTTTCTAGCTAATCCATACATAGTGCTTCTTCTAAAGAATGCTTCCATGGCAGAATCTGAAAGGAGTAGATCAAATACTCTGTTTTCTTGACCTTTTTCATGTCACTGCTATGACACCATTAATTTCTAGAAATTAATGTAATTCCTTCTTTTGATTACTTTAGCTATAAGAATGAGGCAGTGTAGTGGTCTTCTTTACCTATCAATTTGGCTAAACTACAGGCCAAGTTAATCAAGTTGATCCACTTAGTACTATAAAGGTATTTAGAAGATATGATTCAAGTCCCAAATCAGTGGACTTTAAATAAGGGAGATTATCCTGGGTGATGTGGGTGGGCCTGATTAAGTCAGTTGAAAGGCCTTCAGAGCCCCACTGAGGCTCCCCAAAGGAGAAGAAAGGCCCACTGTGGTCTGTAGCCTCAGCCTGCCCTTCTGGATGGCCTGCTCTAGAGATTTCTGACTTGCCTACCCAGCACCCACAACCACATCAGCCAGTTCCATGCAATACATCTCTCCATATGTATGTCTTAGAGGTTCTATTTCTCTGGTTGAATGCTGACTGGCAGGGGCAAACCAAAGGACCAAGGACTGCATTATGGTACATGGAGCAGACAACTGGTGAGCAGGCGGCCAGTCTCTGGACCAGCAGCAGCAGCAGCAGCAAGCACAGCAGTCATCAAGCCCTACAGAAAACCCACTCCCATTCTTAAACCCTCAGTTTTAGTGCCTAGGGGTCCCAGTCCTATTCTATCTCCTTGAGATCTTGGGTCTTTTCTTGAATCTTTATTGTGTTAACCTGAACGTATTTGTTGTAACCTAATGGCCTGGAGGAGAGCAATTATCATGGGCCTCGTATATTCTAGAAAAGGGAAATTGACACTTTTTTTCCTGAGACGTTTATTTTTCCGTTAATTCAATGCATATTTATTATCTGTAATTTGTAAGACACACTGTCGTGAGTGCTGTGAAGACACAAAGATGAATCTGGCATGTGCAGCTTGCTTTAAAACTTGATCAACTGGTAGGGGAATGTCTGTCCATGAGCATCCCCTTTTCACAACTACAGGCGGCACATGGAGTGGGCTAGGCCTACAGCCAGAGAAATGGGAGTCCCGAGGTGGCTGAGAAGATCAAGAGAGGCCCTTTGGAGAGTAGGGCATTTGATCCCTCCCAGGCCTACCACGTGCAGGAGGGCAAGAATACGAAAGGAGAGGCACAAAGGTCTAAGCTGAACAAATTTAAATAAACCATGTTGTCTCTACCTTGACAAATACACTTTTGCCACAACATGCCAAGTACCAAAATGACTGACTTCTGACTTCTGGAGCTTCATGCTCCTTTTCTTCTTATCTGTGGTTCCGATTTGTGGCGGGAAGGGCCTCGCGTATATGCCTGTGAACACCACGGCCTGCACATCCAAGGCCCAGCCATGCCTCCGGCAAACAGCAGTCCCACGGCACCCCTCAGCCCTCAAGCCCAGGGTACACACACCAGCAGTGGAACCCACCCTGAGGACGCCGAACTTAGGAAAGAGACCACTGAGGTGGTGGGTTTAGGGCAGTTTGGAGTGTGGCTTGGGTGACTATTCTTGGCCCAAATGACTCCTCCTCTTTCACATTTTACAGAAGGTGCCAGAATGGTGCTCCCTAAACTTCAGGCACAAATTAGAGGCCCCATTTTGGAACTCTATTTCCCTGTTGAACTCTTTAGGGTGGTTATTTTAAATCCTCTAACAATTATTAAGTACTTTCTATGAAAAAGTATGGAGTTTGCTGGGAACGGATGTGATCTTTCCTGCAAGTATACGCTCTGGAGAAGAGAAAATAACTCCTTCGTCCTATTATTATAAATCTGCTTGTAGTTGCTGAGTGACTATTTGACTATTTGTGCAGTCCTCCCCCTGCCCCCGCTTTTTAAAGTGCATAGGATCTATTCAGGTGGTGAGAGGGTCAAAGGTCAGAGTGGTACCCAAAGAGGAGACATTAACAAAACAAAGAAATAAGAAGTAGCTCAGGGTGGAAAGAGGGGCAACTTCCCGAGGAGAAATGGGTAATAATTTTAAAAAGCAGGCAGATGCAATATTACAGAGGACTTGGAAACACTGAGGAGGACCAGCCTAAATCTTTTGTCCTATTTTCCTAAAATGAACAAAAGGAGGGAGGGAGGTAAAGCGGGAGGGGGGGAAAGAAAACCTGTCTTCATCTTGTACCTACCAAATGGTATTTGGCAAAGACAACTTTTAAAGTTCGCTTTGTATGTCCAATTACATTTTTCACTGGGAAAGTGATTAAACTACTGTTAAAGAAAAGTCTGACCTTCCATTTTTATGTGAAATACAGGAACACTTTGTTTCCTTTCCAGCAGTCTTCATTTAACATTCACACACATGTGCGTGCGTGCACACACACACACACACACAGCCAAGAATAAGGCACAAAAAATGGAAAATCTGTCTAACCTACTGGGTGGCAGCAAAAATTGACAGCACCCATTAGCTGCTCTACAGATGTTTAAAGCAAAGTCATGGCTGTCCCACTGTGCAGCTGAGTGGACTTAAGGATTTGGGACCTTTTTTCTGACCTCAGTGCTGTGTGTGTGTGTGTATGTGAGTGTGAGTGTGTGTGTGTGTGTGTGTGTACAAGTCCTCTTGTGAGCATGTGGGTGCAAACCTGTGTTTTCTCTGAAAGAAACTGAAGCTAGTAATAGATGTCGACTTGAGAAACAGAAAGGTTAATGTTCACATTCATGTTGCTCGCTTATCCGTGAGAAGTGCTGAAGCAAATGCTTTGGGTTGCTCTGCTGTCTCTGTCCAGATAGAAAGTCACTTAAAGGTAGATCTTCACTATCTCAAATAAATAAATAAATAAATAAAAATACAATCCAGGCAGTGAGGAGTGCCTGTTTGTGTGTGAGAGAGTCAATCTGTATGAGGTGCAGAGAGCTTGCAAACTGATCGCTTTCAAACACCTGCTATTTTATAAGGGTAAATATGATGATAACGGTAAGAATAAAATATAGCAGCTATACCTTGTTGAGCAGTTACTCTATGCCAGAATTTGTGCTAAGCATTTTACATGCCTTATCATTTTGAATCCGAAGAACAACTCTACGTGGGAGGTTGTATCGTTATCCTAATTTTGGCCAATAAGGAAACTGGGATTCGTAAAATTGTAAAATTCGTAAAATTCGTAAAATTGCCCTGCCCAGGTCGCAGGGCAAGTAAAGTGAGGGAGATATGATAAATACAAAACTGAGCAAAGCCGCTATGCCTGTGTCTAGAGGCCCTGTTTTGAAACTCCCTCCCATGCAATCCCATGCAGCTATGGGGAGGCTCCCACGCTGAGTAGAGAGAGGCCTAATCTGGGAGGGGGAACACCCAGGTTCCAGATCAATTTTTCTTCTAATGGAGTATTTGAGTCCTTTCAGTCATGTGACATTTAGGAGAGGAACTTCAGTTGTCTTTAAAGTAGATCAGCTCACTTGGGCTTTTTTAGTTGCAAGGAATCTCAGTCAAATATTCTTGTCAATGTTAACAACTGTAGAGAAGCTTGTTATACATATTCCTTTCTTCTTTCTTTAATTTCCCTTTATCCTTTTTTTCTTTCCTTCTTTGTATCTTATTTTATTTAGATGTAGGAACTCTAGTGGGGCACACATTACTGTTCTAGTTTGGGCATCCAGAAACACTATGGCCCAGCCCTCCCCCCCCCAACCCCAGTGAGGTGTGGTCATGTTACTAATGCTGGCTAATCAAACATGAACAGAGATTATGGCTTCATATGGGAGCCACTTAAGTGATTCTCCATGTTCTCTGTCTTCCTGACCTGTGATAGCCCAGATAGCAGACTCAATCACTCTGGCTCACTGGAGACAGGCCACCCAGAAGCCATCACATTCCTCACATGGTCATGGAGCTTGGGTATGAAATGAACCTTTGTTATTTTAAGTTACTGGGATATGAGAGGCACCATCCATCCAGTCTAGCCTAACTGATGTATGTAGTAAATTTCTCTCAAATTATTTTTTCAATAAGGTAGATTGTTAATAATGATATTAATAATTTTAATAATATGAATGAGCATTTAAGAGTCTTGAATATTGTGCAGGTAATGAACCCCATTGAAAATTTGAACAAAGTTAAAAGCTCTTCTCTCCAGAGGCAATATATACATATATTCCCTCTGGAATACATATGTGTGTATGTGTATATATATATATATATATATATATATATATATATATGTATATATACATGGGTTTTGGAGATCAAATAAATAGATAAAATAAACATGAATGGCTTCAAACCCTGGCTCTGCTATCAACAAAGTAGGTTTGCTTGTTCAGCTTACATGAACTTTGAATCTCAATTCCCTCATCTATAAATGGTGATATTAATATCTACTGTGGTTTGAAACTGTGAGGTACAAATGTGATGACATGCAATTGTCCATCACAGTATTTAACATAGTATGTGGTCAATAAATGCTCATTCCCTTCATCCTGTAATAACAGTGACAGTAATATAGTGAGACAATTTCAAGTTAAACCAAATCCAAGCTGGCACAGGATAAAAGGAGATAAGAATGCTCCCATTTGTGAAATAATGGTTTAAATCTGATGGAAATCTATTACTCTTCCCAGCTATACAATTCTATCATTAGACAAAGGCCCTTTTAAAAGCAAATAGGTATTATTGGAATAACTCAATAAAAGCAGCTTTGCCTCATTGATTTTTAGACTTAGAAGTTCAGCTGCCACAGAAATATACTTTCTATAATGGATGTATATATAGTCTTAAACTTAAAATAGCAGGTTAACTCTAAGTTCTTCCCCTTGGGAAATTTCAAGAGCAATGTCATCATGTAAATCAAGGCTTTCATGGCAAAAATACATTAGGAAAACACTGTGTGTGACTCTTTAGGCTTCTGCCTATCTTAAATATTTTCTAAAATATGTGTCTCTGAAACGTATATGGCCAGTTTAGAGGTCATTGAAACAGAGTCATACAATAATGGGGTGTTGGAGAGAGGAGGGACCTAACTGTTCATCTAGACTTAAACCTCATTATTTTATAGATGAGAAAATTAAAACCCCCAAAATACTAAGTGACTTAACCAAAGACAGTGATCTATGTACAAAAAGAAGGAATAAAAACAGTATCTTGAAATGTAGGCATTCTTCTGCTTCTTCTCAGTGCTCCTATATTATAATATATTACTTTATCAGACCTACAATAGTTGAGTATAATCCATATTACATGAGATTATTGAGGCATCTGGTGTGAGCCCACTGGGTTCCGATAAACACCAATGGCAAGGAAATGTCAGAGACATGGTAGACAACAGTTCCTAGAGTGATCCCCTTCCTTACTGATTCTTAAGCTCAAAATGAAAAGGTAGGCTTGAAGTTTTTACATAGATGCTGTATACTGTGTTCAGTATAGGAACTCTTGGTGAGGTCTTAGTGAAGACATACCCAGATAGCTAAGACCATGTGGTTCATCATTAAGTTACTAGCAGTTAAAAACCTGCCAGTGCTATTCTGTTGACCTAAAGCAAATTCAGTGAGAGAACAAGAGCAATAGCAAAACTAAGTAAGAGAGAGAGAGAGAGAGAGAGAAATCCCAAGCTTCTTGAGACCTTGGACCTATGCAAGAATTTCACTCTGACAATCAGAACTGCCACACTGCTCTAACTACTACCACCATCTTTTGACCATTAATATGTAAAAAATATTAATAACTTAGCACTATACTATGTGCTTATGTTCTTTTAATATTTTACAACACTTTGAAGTTTTTAATTATACATTTATTTAATTATTGTGAATATTTGGTTTTATGAATATTGTCTAGCTTGTCAGACATATACTCCATGAGATGAGCATTTTTTTTTCTTTTTTATTCCCCCCATTGTACCTTCCACATGTATCACAGTGACTAGTGCATCAATAAATATTAATGCTTAATAAATATTTGTAAAATGAATGAATAAAGTAGACATTCTGCAAAGTAGACATTATAATTATTTGCATTTTTTAGACAAAGAAATTGGAGTTTAGCTATCTTAAACATTTTCCCCCACATTTCTCTCCAAATTCTTCCTATTCTAAATGTCCACCCACTAGATGAAATTAATGCTTACAATTATTGCTCAGTGAGGATATCTTTGCTCTCTTTCTCTGGGATTTCACTTAGGAAGATATAATTTCCATATAGTTTTGGGTAAGTCAAACTTTTTTCTTCTACCTTCTAGGTTATGAAGTACATCACACTCTAGAAATAAGTAGCTATGCCAGCATATTGGAACATCACTCTCATGCTGACTTTATCAAATTTTGATTCCTGAGAGAGAAACTAAAAATGAAGAGATGATTATCTGGACAGTCTTTAGTGTTGGTCACTGCTTTGGTTACCTTTTGCTGTGTGACACCAAACCACAAAATCTCAGTAGCATACAAGAATAAGCATTCCCTTGCTCTTATATGTATAGGTCATGTTGGGTGGTGTTACTTTTAGGGTGAAGATTTAATTCAGGGTTGGTTTAGAGTAGAGTAGAGACTAGAGTAGAGATTGGTTCATTCTGCTTTTGTTCATTCTGGGCTCAGCTCCAGGGGTAGTGGCTACCCTGGAATGTAGGAGGGGGAATTTCTTCTCATGGAGAATCACTGAAGACCAAGGCAGTAAAAACCAACTACACAAGCTTGCAGCATGCCTGATTACATCCCATTAAGTAAACAAAGGCACAGAACCAAGCCTAACATCAGTGGATCAATAGACAAGTAAATGTACTCCTTTCATAAAGATGGGGGAGAGAGAGAAAGAGAAATTACTTGCTGAAGATGATTTGATCAATCCTGGTCATATCATCATATTTTATAATCTTGGTTCCTTTCTTTCAACAATTAGGCTGAAAATTATTAAAATCCTTCTTTTGCTGTCATTAAATCATAGACAGTGACATAGGTTCTAGATCCACTGCTCTAGAGTTTAATCATGCTTCTGCCTTTCTGGTATTCCACTTAGATATGTTTTCAGGATGCTTACCTCCATCTCACTATATACCCCCTAGGTTCACATGATAAACAGCTTCACATGTATTTTGCTGTTACCATAAGAGACTCTTAATCACAAAACAAACTGAGGGTTACTGGAGGGGTGGGGGGTAGGGATAGGATGGCGGGGTGATGGACATTGGGGAGGGTATGTGCTACAGTGAGTGCTGTGACATGTGTAAGCCTGATGATTCACAGACCTGTATCCCTGGGGCAGATAATACATTATACGTTAATTTTAAAAAAATTACCCATTGGCAAAAGAAGAAGAAGAAGAAGGGGGGGAGGGGGAGGAGAAAGAAAAGGCAGACAGACAGGAAGGAAGGAAGAATGGAAGGAAGGAAAATATGATGGTACAGTAAAGATGGTATGGTCCATATTGAAAGAATTAACCAAGGAAGAAAATCACTTGGCCATGGCAAAGTAGCGAATGTTGCCACCATAAGCATGTGTGGCATCAGTATAACCAAAGGAATTTACTAAAGCTTAGATTTCTCATTCATAAAATGGGTTTAATAAAAACATCTTCTAAGGACTTGTGGGAAGTAAATGAGGGAATGTTTATAAAGTACTTAATACAGAGCTCAGAGGGTGGTGATACACTTACAAGTTACCAGTAATAAAAATGTGATTATGACTATTTTTAAAGGATTATGAGTCTATATACTCAGATGTGCAAGACATACACCATTTTTTCTTTTTTTTTACTCAAAAATATGAGTAAGTTTATTTTCTATAAAAGTTTATTGTAAATTTATTTTATTTTATTATTTATTTATTTATTTATTTATTTGTAAGTTTATTTTCTAGATTTCACTTGCAGAGCTGAGGCTGACTTTGTATCCACAACCCTCTGCTGTGGTTGGACTGTGGCTCTAAATTTTGATTGCTAACAAGTAGTTAAGGTGAGTCAGGGAGGTCTCCAATCAGGTGCCAGCTCATTGGTTACTCATTTGTCACTGAGACATGTACAATGACTAGTCTGCTCTCCGCAACGTCCATGTCACTCTTGATTGTATGAACTCTTTCCAAGGCTGTTGCTTTGCCCACCATCGACATATCCTAAGTGCTCATTGCCTCTCAGAGGTCTCACTGACAAACCCACAATCTCCAGGACCCCCATCACACTATCCTGAACCAGTGATTCTCTGCTTTCTCTTTTCTCTCCTTTTCTTAATATGGTGGGGCATTTTCTTGTCCCCACAAGACAAAACATTTTTTTGGTCTATGTCTAAAATCTCCCCTCTCTGGTTCTTGGTTTTTAAAATGAAAGGTGCAAAAATTTCTATTTTCAGCACGTTAGGTAAAAGCACAGGAGGTACTCTCTGCCAGAATGGGGTAAAGCAAAGAGAAATTCAAGAAGAATGAAACAAACATGCCTTGCTATCTCAAAAGCTAATGCTACCATCACTGTGCTTATCATTATCTCATCCTTTCAAGCTTACCCTTACAGTTATTGTTGACACAATCATTGGTATCTTTGAGTCCTTGTTAACACCTTTTCTCAGAATCCTTTTTGCCCAAAGTTTTGCCCAAAGCAAAACTTTATAAATGTTGTCAGTTGGTTATAGAACAAACTGCATGGCTTTGGAGCTCAAACAGAGAGGGGTTCAAGGTCCCATCCCACTGTGCACTATCCTTGGGTAAATATCCTTGGTATCTCTGCTACGTCTGAGTTTCCTCATCTCTAAAATGCCCATGAAAATGATTCAGTTCCAGTTTTGTGATGGGGAGTAAAGATCATTTATATAAAGAACATAACACAATTCCAGCAATTATTTAATAAATTCTGGGTAGCTATTGTTAGAGATGGAAGGATTACTCCCATACATTCCTGTAGGCTTCTAATTTCAAAAAGCTCCCTCTGCCGAAAGACTCTGGTTCAGGGAGCTGGAAAGCCTTGCTGACCCGGGTTATTCTTTGTGCACAGTCCCTTAAAGCACGTACAGTCAATGTCCCTGGCCTTATAGCTTTATTTAACATAATATACCTCTGCAGAGAACCTTGCATAGTAAATGCCAGAGGCTCCAGGGTCAAGAATTAATTACAGGAACAGCAAAATCCAGAAAACGAGTTGGCAGGAGGTGCCCCTATAAAATGGCAATTTGTCGGCCACTGTTGGGGAAATGAAGACAGTAAGCCCAACAGCCACCTCCTTTCCCTTTGGCTTGGAGCACTTGGCTTTCATTTATGAGGCGATCGGGTTCAATTAAGCCTCTGCATAACAAGTTGTCAGTCACCATCAAGGCGCCTCTTGGATACATGTCAGAACACCCTCCTCCTTGTCACTTCAATCTCGTTCTAGAAACCTGTGAGCGGGATTTCAAGGAGTTGAGTTGGTGCATATTGTGTAACACTCTGTTTTCCTCCCTTTCTGCCCCTCTCTCCCAGTGTTTTTTCAGAGGCTTCTGCCATGGCGGGTCAGGCTTGCAGGAAGCCGAGGGGTGCCAGGCTTAAGAGTCTTCAGGGAGCGCCCATCTTGCTGAACTTTGACAAGGACATCACTCTAGCAGGCTGCAGCAGTAGCTTGATCAGAGTAAGCAGCCCCGAGCCATGGCTTTTCTGAGGGTTCACATAACCCAGCAAAGATGAAAAGGGGGGGGCACTAATCCCAAAGAGTAAAGAAAAGTAGCAAAAAGTACTAAGAGGGGGACCCCACTCACCACCATTTACAGCAGTAGTGCTGCATTCCTTTCCTCCATCAGACACACCTGAAAGATGATGTCTGTATATGTGGCACTCATTTGCAATTTCCCAAATTAGCTCAAACACCACCCTTTGCAACTACTCAAGAAAGTATCTCTGAATGCAAATGAGGGAGAGAGAGGTCATTACACAGATAACCTTGAATCTGCTTCCTTTAAAACAATGAACGATAGTGACAAATTTTACTACTCTGGCTCTTATCAATAAAAAGTTATTTGGATACACTTCCCAGTAGATAAGGCATATTCTTCTATCATGGCATGTGGCAGAGTACTTTGGGATTTTTAATGTTTCAAGGGAAGTCAAGAGTTTCTTCTTCTTTCCATCCAACTTAGCACTACACTACAGAGTGAGGAACGTGTACCAAAGCACTACAGAGTGAGGAACGCGTACCAAGAACCATGCTGGGGCTGCTCCTGCATGCCTGATCTTATCAGATGCCATTACAACTCTGTAATAGGTACAGCCACTCTTCTGAGATAGGAGCCATTAATGCATTTGGATGCAGAAGGCGTAATTCTGCATCCCTTGTCCTGTACTTTGTGACTTTGGACAAGTCGCTGAACTTGAATAACCTATGACTTTCAATTTCCTTATCTGCTCAGGAGACAGAGACACCCAGCTCAGAGCTGGTAGGGAGATTGAATAATACTTGCTGCCTATATGCCCTAATAGAATAAGAGCTCTCCATGGATGTTCCTATTGTTCACTATATGTTCATCATTCCCTTCATATAGATAAGGAAATGGAGGCTTGGAGGCCTTATGACAATGCGTCTGAGCCTGGATTCAAATCACACAGCCTGACTCTGGAGAGGGATGCTGAGTCCTTCTGCTGTACCATCTGCATTTGTTTAAGTGAGTAATTGTTGGCTCTTCCCTACAACTAGCAGGAATTTGTATGTGTATTAATGGTGAGAGGATTTCAAGAAATAATCAAAGAGAAGAGATATACTTCCTATAAGATGATATATAAATGTCTATAAATGATTGTCACATTTTATGCACTAATCAAGGAACCGCAGAATTTTAATGTTGCAAGAAATTTCAGAGACTTCTTCTTCAGCTACTTCCAATGAGCACATTAGTAAAGTCCACTTTTAGTTTTTTAGCTCCCCAAGGATGCTTTTTAGGGTTCTGCCCTCCCAAACTGGATTTATCAGGTGGAATTCACTTCTCTAATTTAACAAAGTAGATTTATTTATACTGACATGACATTCATAAGTAATGCCTAATGTATGACTAAGTACATAGAATTTTCATCCAAGCTGATCAATAGGAGACCAAGGTTTTCCTTAACTTTTCTTTTTAGTAAGGCTTGAAGTAAATTATTTCAGAAAGGTTTTGGCTGACTTGTAGGCTAGGTTTGGCTCTCTTGTTATGCTGTATTTTCTTTCTCTTAACACCCATAACCCATTCTTGTTCTTCCCTTTTTGCCTATTTATACTCAACGTTAGACTGTATGCTCCTTAGGAGTGGGGCTTGTGAAATTGTTTTCCAAGTTGCTCATATGATACAATGGCAGATATCTAATTCAGCAGGGCTTCCTTCAGGAACATCTGTCTGTGTCCTTCCTTCACAATTAAAAATATAATAAGTTCTCCAAGATCACAATGGAATAAAGGAAGGCATCATTGTACCCTCTATGCTTTGGCTACGTTGTTTTCACTGATAAACATTATATCCTCCCTCTCTTCTTAACTTGGATTTATTCAAGACTAGTGCAAACATCATCATTTTTCTTCCAGAGGGACTTAGCTGGAGTCTGTTCTGGGTCTCCACAGCTATTTGGTGCCTATTTTTAAGCTAGACTGGAGGACTGGAGAAGTTATCATGGGTTTTTGTTGTTGTGTGTTTTTGGGTTTGGGGTTTTGTTTTTTTTTTTAACTACAGAGGGACTAGATCACTTCTGTCTTGTTTTGCTCTGATTTGCTTCTTCAGTCCATCAGCAACTCTTTTTGAAGATAAATGGGAATTGTAGTGTATACTCCAAGTTACAGTTACTGGGAGGAGGAACCAGAAATCCTTATTCAGCTCTTCCTCCTCCTTCAACCTCAACTTAAAATGCTCCTTACATATATCTTGTAATATACAGTCTTATGGCTTCCAGGCATTTTAAGGTGACTCCAGATCACGATATCAACTGACCTTATCTGGGAAGTTTCTATGGAAAAATTCTTTCAAGAAAGGTGACAAGAACTAGAAAAGATAAACAGCCGTACATATACTTCTGGCCATAAGATGGTACATAATATGTCTGAGAATTGATTTCTTTGACTGAGGAAACCAAGCCATGAGAAAGGTGCATACTTGGGGAGGGACAAATGTGTACATTTGTCAGTAAATATAGTGCATGTCATAGATTAAGCTCTTGCTGGATGATACTCAGATTGGTATTTCATATATGTCATCATTCAGGGAGGTGGAAATTGCTCCCTCCTTGACAATGACGAAATAATAACAGTAACAACAAGGATGGCAACAACATCTGCTAAGATTCATTGAGCACTTTTACTAACACTTGTTTTAACTGGATCTCATGTATTAACCTTCTACACATTAGCTGATTTACTCCTCACAGTAACAGGTGAGATAGGTATTACTGTCATCTACATTTTTAAAGTGAGCAAACTATAAGGTTCAATAATCTATCTGAGGCCACAGAGTTGGTAAGAGATAGAGCTGGAATTTGAAACTTGTGGTCCAGCTCCAGAGCCCATGCCTGGAAACTGACGCTACATAAAATGTACAAAATCCTTGATATAGGATTCTGTGTCTAAAATTCAGGCAGGTTTAACTATAGTCTTATAATTTTGGTCATTGATGCCATTTTCTTGTTTTTCTGCTTAGCACGATGGATACTATTATCTTCTGCTTGCCATGCTAGATATTATTTAAAAGAGGGGTGGGAGAAAAATAGAATTAAACAGCTTTAATTTATATTACTCAGGAGGAAAATTGGCCTGAATTGCCTGGATGATAACCTTAGGCTCATATTTTCCTTAGAATCCTCTCTGACCTTAACGATGCATTTCTTCTTGTCCCTTTGATCAAAGGCAACAGTCTGAAAAGCTAGCTGAACGACGACTGCCCCATCGTTCTCAGACTTCTGTTCCAGCAAACCCAAAACATCCATTTCCTCTGTGTTCAGTGCAACCGCCTTGGGCCAAAGTTTATTTTTCATGCTGTCCATTCTCACTACCTACTGTTCCCAAATAAGTCCCTTATAATGGAAATAAGTACACTAGATTAACAAGAGAGCAGCTTCAGGGCCCCCGACATTTCATCAAGCAATAACAGTTCTTCGGTTTTGCTTTTTGCAGTCTGTTTCCCCACAGACAAAAATAAACAGGAGAAAGAGGTGCTTAACCTAAAAGATGCTTGATTAGCACTTTCATTTTAAGCCCCATGTTTAGACAGACAAATCCAATTCAGCTTAGTCTTGTTGAGTGACATTAAGCTGCCTTTTAGAAACTTTTGCGGACTTAATTATATGCCATCAAATGATGCCACCTTCCCAGAAATCCTGGCCAGAGGACACACAAACTTGTGATCACCATTTATTTTGGGACCACTCAGTTTTATGTAGGAGTTCCTTGCCACCATTCCATATAAGGAAAATGCTTCAGCATGATAAATGCAAAAGATAATCTTGAGTTTACCATATTTCTTATAATGCTGATTACATTCTACTTCTCTGCTGTGTTTACTCAAGGTTAAAAAAATGCTAAATTAATTGAAATCAGCTGAGATGCCTGTCATCCAAATGACCTGGAGTCCTATGAGTTAAGTCCAGTATGATTAATCAATTAAATATTAATAAAGACTCTTCGGGGTAGGTGGGTTTTTGTATTTTGCTCTAGCTTTCAAGGACATTAAGTGACCTATATCAGATTCTAATTGAAATGTTAGCTGGTTGATCATACAAGTAACACACGTTAATTATCAGGTGGTACCTGAGTAATTACCTAGCAATTGGCATCTTAGATTAGTGTTATAATTATTTTGGCCCTCTTCACCAAAACACAGATTGTTCTTGATAATTACTTATGGATTCACTGAGCATTATTAAGAAGAGGACTTTAAAGGCTGAAATCAAATGGTAACCATAGCCCTAAAATCAAATAAAATAAAATTAAGTCCAACTCACTGCCACCAAATTGAATGAGGATTTTGATTGGGATATATTATATACTCTTTTATTTTACACAGCATGTGGGAAACTACTGAGACCAAATAAGGACTTGAACTGATAATTTAAATTTCTGTGTTTCCTCTAGAAAAGAAGGAAAAAACGAGAAAGAAAGAAAGCGAAGAAAAAGGAGAGACAAAGGGGTGGAAAAAAAGAAGGGTTAGGGAAGAGCAGAGATGATAAGTACTGATAGACAGCAGAAAGTCCAAATGTAAGGGTCGAAATGTTAGAAGGATTTGTTTAAAAAATAATAAAAGAGTCAGGTGGTAAAATGAAAGATATCCTTCCCTAAAAGAAATCCACATCTGGGGTGCCTGGGTGGCTCAGTGGGTTAAAGCCTCTGCCTTCAGCTCAGGTCATGATCCCGGGGTCTTGGGATCGAGCCCCACATCGGGCTCTCTGCTCAGCAGGGAGCCTGCTTCTTCCTCTCTCTCTGCCTGCCTCTCTGCCTACTTGTGATCTCTGTCTTTCAAATAAATAAATAAAATCTTTAAAAAAAAAAAAAAAAGATATCCACATCTTACTCCTCGGAACCTGTGAATGTTGTTTTATATGGCTAAAAAGGACTTTATAGAAATACATTATGTTAAGGATTTTGAGATGGGGAGATTATTATAGAGTATCCAGGTGGGCCTGAAATGCAGTTACATGTATTTTTTTTTTAAGATTTTATTTATTAATTTGACAGAGAGAAATCACAAGTAGACTGAGAGGCAGCCAGAGAGAGAGAGAGAGGGAAGCAGGCTCCCCGCCGAGCAGAGAGCCCAATGCGGGACTCAATCCCAGGACTCTGAGATCATGACCCGAGCCGAAGGCAGCGGCCCAACTCACTGAGCCACCCAGGCGCCCCACATGTATTTTTATTAGAGGGAGATAGAGGGAAATTTGGGACAAGGGGGTAGAAGAAAGTAATGTGACCATAGAGACAGAGAGTGGAATGATACGGCTACAAGCGAAGAAGGTTAGCAGCCACAAGAGCATGAAAAGAACACAGAATAAATATTTCCCTAAAGTCTCAGATTAAGAATAGTCCCGCTTATACCTTGATTTTGGATTAGTGATATTGATTCTGGTTATCTGGCCTGTAGAACTCTGATAGAATACATTTGTGTTGGGGCGCCCAAGTGGCTCAATCAATTTAGCATCCGACTTTTGGTCTGGGCTCAGGTCATGATCTCAAGGTCAGGAGATTGAGTCCTGTGTGGGCTCCATGTTCAATGCAGTGTCTACTTGTTGCTCCCCCTCATTCCTCCCCACCACGCATGCACGCTCTCTCTCTTTCTCTCCCTTGAGTAAATAAGTAAAATTAAAAAAAAAAAAATTGTATTCTTGTAAGCCATCAAGTTTGTGGTAATTTGTTACAGCAGCCATTAGAAACAAATACAGTCATTTAGCCACTCCCTATTTATTTTATTGCTGATCAGTTTCAGGTGTTGCTCTGAATGCCAGGGGACAAAAGAAATGCCATGTGGAGAGAACAATCAGCAAGCTTGAACAAACACCTAAGTAAAACAAGAGTATTTCAGATAGTGGTAGTTTCTATGAGCTGCATAAACAGGGAAATCAGAAATAACAGAGTAAAAGAGAAGGGGCAACATGAGGTGGGATCAGGGAAGGCTCTACTGAGAGGGGATTTGAGCCAGTCATGTGAGGATATACCATTTTCTAACTTCTTTGCAATCATCATCACTTTCTATTCTTATAACAACCTTCCAAGATAATAGGAGTAATTCATATTTTACTGAGGCTCACAGGGCTACTGTATTTTGAAGGGTAGAAGCAGGATTCAACTTCAGGTTGGTTTATGCTAAATCTTAAACTTTGTCCATATGATGTACAGGTAAAAAGAGTAATTGCATAGCGTAGGTTAAGTTGTCACAAAAAGTTTTCCCTACAATCCCTCTGGAAGATATAAGATTTTCTCTTTAGACCTACATAATTTGACACTTCACGTTACGTAGATCACAATGCATCAAGTTCTAGATCGCATGAACAATGGCCAGTTTAGACAGGATACTCCTGGTTTTCAGAGCAAAACCTGCTACCTCTCTAGATAAGTGAGGATTTCTCTTGACTCTTACCATCCCAAACACTCCTCCTCTTTCCCTTCAGTTTGACTCAGCTCTTCCCAAAAAATCTTCCTGACACTTAAGCGAAAATATCATATGCAGATCAATGTGACAGGCAGGTTAATGCCCTAGAGTGAGCAGAGAAAAATAAGTTCTGCCGCGGAAGGCCTGAAGAATCTTAATTTGATAGTTAGGGCCTTTGGCTTGATTAGGCTGTGGCAAGAGAGCAGTATTCTGTTCTTTTGTGTCAGTTTGCAGACTCCAGGGAATTCTGGCCGCGAGGCAAGGGCCTGTCTGACTTATAACCAGCAGGCGAGAGCCAACACACAGCACTCACACAGTGATTGTTAATGGTGGGGCCAGGCTGGCTACAGAGACTCCCAGGGGAAGCCTACAAGCCTGTCAGTGCTTGTCAGTGTCACTGTGACAACTGGACACTCAGGAAGGAGCTGTGCAAAAGAAGGGCTGCAGATAACAAGGCCACCTTGAGAACTTCTGTGTTTTGAGCACCTGGGAATATCATCATGAAGGAAAGTTGGAGGATATGGGTCATATTTCTACCATTTGTCCACGGGAATATAATGAGTTTTGATCCCACACATGAAACATGTACATTAATAAGAATTCTTACCAGAGTCAAGGAGGGTTTTAGAAAATGAGAGTTTTAGCATAGCCCATGTTGCCTTAGAAAAAAGTAAACAACAACAACAATAGCACTGGAGGGGCACGATGGAGGAGAAGGAGGAGACCCTGTTTCAATCGGTCCTCTAAAGTGAGCTAATTATCTACCAGAACACTCTGAACACCCATGAAATCAGCCTGAGATGTAGAATTATACACTTCTGGATCTCTACGGGGGCAGGAGATCATCCATGGAGAGGTAAAGCAGAGTAGGAATGCGTGGACTGATATTGGGGGATAAACAGAAGGGGAAGGGAGTCAGCAGAAGTGACCCATTGGAAAGTAATACCCCAATACGAAAGTGCTCTGTGATTGGGGACCAGCATTGACTTGGAGTCTGGTTGAAAGCACTCAAAAAGAGCAAAAGATCTTAAAGGGCAACAGGTGGAACTGGGCAGTCATGGGCATGGGCCTAAGCCAATGGACCCAGGATGACCACCACCAGTGACCACCCGTGCCAGAGAGAGTGCGGTGTCCTGGACCCCCATGGCTGTATGGCTTGCACCACTGCTCCGCTGGGGTGCACTCCCGGCCCCGCATGAGGGAGTCTGGTGGGTGCCCTCTAGAATCACAGCCTTTTGCACGACACACGACTGGGGTCTGAACCGCACTCCCCACCCGCACCTAGAGTGCTCCAGGCGGGCACTAGCCAGGGGTTTCTAGGACCCAGGACTCGACGAGATCTCTGGTTGGGATCTTTCAGCAGGCAGTGACCTGTTAAAAGCTGAGGTCTGAACCCCAGAGAGCAGTCCCGGTGGCAAAGGCAGCCACCAGAAGCAGGCTCTCTGGACCATTATCACTCGTGGATTTGGCATGGGGGTGCAGAGAGAAGTGGGCAATTTGGGCGACCCCTGAGACGGTAGCTGGGGACGTGCACTGCCTGTGGGAGGTTGCACAGTTCAGCGGAGTTTACAGAGGGGGAGTCTGTGTGTTCTGGACCACCCAGAGGGGAGGCTTCTCTCTGAGACAGAAGTCTGGGTGCAATCTGCTTTCCACTAAACCTCGGAAAAGCCACAAAAAGCCGTCCTGAGAACAAAAGCTTGAAAAAGGGTTTCCACAGAGCCCAGTCCCTTGATAGGGGGCAGGAGGACTCAACCCAAGCAAGACTGACTGAAAAACAAGGCGGCAGGCCCCTCCCCCAGAAAGCCAGCTAAAAGAACAAGAGAACAACCACCACAAGGTCCCCATAAAACTGTAAAACCCCAGTATCAGGGGAAAACAGTATATTAAGCTCCTGGTATTGCCCTAAAACCTGTATATTTCATAGATACAACTTTTATTTTTAATTCATTCTCACTATTCTTGTTCTTTTTAATTTATTTAACCTACTTACCATTATAACTAGAGGTTTAATATAACATATTCCATAATAACCTTTTAACTTGAACTTTTTTCATACATATACCTGTGTTTTTCTTTTTCTTTTCCATTTTTAAAAAATATACATATAAATATAAGTTTCAAGGTAATCCTCTTTCCCTAACCAATACTATCCCTATATATAAACCAGTTTTTTTTGTTGTTTTGTGTGGTTGTTTGTTTTTTGTTTTTGATAGACAGAGATCACAAGTAGGCAGAGAGGCAGGCAGAGATAGGGGGGAAGCAGGCTCCCCACCAAGCAGACAGCCTGATGCTGGGCTCAATCCCAGAATGCTGGGATCATGACCTGAGCGAAGGCAAAAGCTTTAACCCACTAAGCCACCCACCCAGGTGCCCCTATAAGCCAGTTTTAATCTCCCTTTATCTCTAGAAAGTTAAGTCCTTTAATAAAGATATCAAGATACATGCAGGAAGAGTCAAAATAAACTTCCTCACCCACATCGAGGATTTATAACTACCCTCCCATCTTCTTCTTCTGTCAGTGTTTGTGTGTATTTGTTTTTGTTCTGGTATTATATAAATCTCATCCTTGGGATTCATTCTGGCTGGGTTCTTTTTTTTTCCCTTGTCATTTACTTTAGTCAGTCTTTTTTTTTTCCATTTTTGTTTGTATACCTTTATAAATCTTACCTTTGAGGCCCATTCTGGCTGGATATTTTCTTTTTTTATGTTTCTCTCATTCTCTCTTTTTTCTTTTGGTGGTGATTTCTGATTGTTCAGAAGCATTCCAGGATGCACCTTGCCTGGATCGCGGTTGATACATTCAGCTACACATCCCCTCAACCACTTCTCACCAAAATGACTGGGAGGAGGAGGACCCAACAGAGGAAAAAATCAGAGCTATTGGATATGGACATAAACAGTATGTCAGGGGCACCTGGGTGGCTCAGTGGGTTAAGCCGCTGCCTTCGGCTCAGGTCATGATCTCGGGGTCCTGGGATCGAGCCCCACGTTGGGCTCTCTGCTCAGTGGGGAGCCTGCTTCCCTCTCTCTCTCTCTCTGCCTGCCTCTCTGCCTACTTGTGATCTCTACCTGTCAAATAAATAAATAAATAAAATCTTTAAAAAACAAACAAACAAACAAACAAAAAACCAGTATGTCAAAGGGAATTCAGGGTAACAATTATCCAGGCAATGGCTAGGTTGGAGAAAACCATTAGTGGCAACATGGAATTCATTAGGGCAGAAGTGAAAGCCACCCAGAGAAGTTAAAAATGCTATCAATAAGATCCAATATAATCTAAATACTCTTAACAGCTAGGGTAACCAGGCAGAAGATAGAATTAGTGATCTAGAAGACATACTGATAAAGAAAAAGGATCAGGAGGAGGCTTGGAACAGCTTAGAAGCCATGAAAACAAAATTAGGGAAATAAATGACTCCATGAAATGTTCCAACATCAGAATTATTGGGATCCCTGAGGGAGAGAAGAAAGAAAGAAGACTAATAGATAGAGTTGAACAAATTCCCCATGAAAATTTTCCCAGTCTGGGGAATGGAATCAGCATTTGTGTCCTAGAGGTAGGAAGAACACCCCCCAAAATCAATGAATCTAGAAAGACCTGGAGGCACCTGATTGTAAGACTGACGAATCATAATTTTAGACAAGAGCTTTTGAGAGCAGCTAGGGGGAAGAGATTCCTTACATAGAGAGGAAGGTCCACCAGAATAACATCAGACCTGTCACATAAACCTGTCAAGGCAGAATGGGCTGGCAAGACATATTCAGGGCACTAAATGAGAAGAAAATGCAGCCAAGAATATTTTATCTAGCAAGGTTGACATTCAAAATGGATGGAGAGACTGGCAAGGTTTAAAAGAGTATGTGACCACCAAGCTGGCACTATTGAAATATTAAGGGGGGATTCTACCAAAGAAGAAAGAGTGTCATAGAACAGAAATTTACAGAGAAAATCTATAGAAACAAGGACTTCACAGGCAACATGATGTCAATAAAAACTTATCTTTCAATAATCACTCTCAATGTGAACAGCCTAAACTCTCCCATAAAATAGCACAGGGTTGCAGAATGAATGAAAAGACAGGACCCATCCTTATGTTGTCTACAAGAGACCCATTTGGAACTTAAGGATACATCCAGACTGAAAGTGAAGGGATGGAAGAAGTATCTTTCGTCCCAATGGGCCTCAAAAGAAAGCTGGGGTAGCGATTCTCATACCAGATAAATTAGATTTTAAACTAAAGCCTGTAGTCAGAGATAAAGAAGGACACGACATCATTCTTAAAAGGTCTATCCACCAAGAAGACCTAACAATTGTAGATATTTATGCTCCCAATATGGGAGCAGCCAACTACATAAGATGACTTGTTAGTCAAGATAAAGAGTCATATGGACCAGATGGACTTCATAGATATATACAGAACATTCCACCCTAAAACAACAGAATACTCATTCTCATTCAACAACAGAATACTCATTCTTCTTGAGCACACATGGAACTTTCTCCAGAATAGACCACATACTGGGTCACAAATCTGGCCTCAACCGAAAGCAAAGACTGAGATTATTCCCTGCATATTCTCAGACCACAGTGCTTTGAAACCGGAACTCAGCCACAAGAAAAGTTTGGAAGGAATTCAAACGCTTGGAAGCCAAAGACCAACCTGCTAAAGAATGTTTGGATCAACCAGGAAAGCAAAGAAGAACTTAAACAATTCATAGAAACCAATGAGAATGAAGATACTTCAATCCAAAACCTATGGGATATAACAAAGGCAGTCCTAAGGGGGAAATACATAGCCATCTAAGCCTCCCTTAAAAAAACTGAAAAATCCAGAATATACCAGCTCTCTTTAAACCTTAAAGAACTGGAGAATCAACAAGAAATTAAGCCAACCCCACACACAAAAAGGGAAATAATCGAGATTACAGCAGAGATCAATGAGATAGAAACTAGAGATATAGTAGAACACATCAATGAAGCTAAAAGCTGTTTTTTAGAAAGATTCAATAAGATCAATAAACCATGGCCAAACTAATCCAAAAGAAGGAGAGAGGACCCAAATTAACAAAATTATGAATATAAAGGGAGAGATCACAACTAACACCAAGGAAAAAGAAACAATCATCAGAAATTATTATCAACAGCTATTTGCCAATAAGTTAAGAAACCTAGACAAAATGGATGCATTCCTGGAAACCTATAAACTTTGAAAACTGAATCAGGAAGAAATTGACAACCTGAATAGACTGTTATTTAGTAATGAGAGTGAAGCAGTGATCAAAAAACAAAAGCCCAGGACCTGAAGGATTTCCTGGAGAATTCTACCAAACATTAAAAGAAGAAATAATACCTATTCTCCTGAAGCTGTTTCAAAAGATAGAAAGAGGAGGAAAACTTCCAGACTCTTTTTATGAAGCCGGTATTACCCTGATCCCCAAACCAGGCAAAGACCCCACCAAAAAATAGCACTGGAAAAAACAATAGCTAGCCTTCATTCTCTAATTCTATCTGCCAGGCTCTGCCCTAAGTGTTTTAGGAATAGTAATTCAATTAATCCTCATAACATCCCTGACAAGTACATATTATTATTATTATCTGGTTTTATACTTCAGGAGAATGTGAATGTGGTATACCACTTTTAGGAATGTGTCATTAAGTTCAAGAGGATTAAGTCATGAGTGAACCCAAGAAGTGCCTCATTACCTACAATGTGGTGCAGGGTATTTCAATGAGTCCAGCTAACCTGGATTGGAATCCTGGTTCTATCACACAAGAGTTGGATAACCTTGAGCAAAATATTTCACCTTGCTTCATCCATAAAACGGAGGTATCTGTTTGGCATGATTACTTGAAAGATCAATAGAATAAGATAGGTAAGGTCCTTAGAATAACTTTTGGTGAATCAGTTTCTCAATAAACAGTCATTAAAGCTGTTTCATTAGAGATGTGTAGGTGCAGTCTTACTTTCCAAGGCCAAACTTCTTTCAGTCTGTTTGCTCATTTATAAAATGAGGTCTTATTTAAGCCTGCATTACAGACTACAAAAGAATTGTAATTTATCATTTGTATTAAAGTATCTTATAAAATACCAGACCATGTTGAAATACTGGAAAGCCTGATAATAATTCCATCATCTTTAAAGTAAGAATAAAAAATGCTCGATTATGAGGTCAGGGTTATGAAGACTGAATGTATTGTGATATGCAACATACCTAGCACCTAGCATGGTGACATAGTCTCCACTGAGTTAGTATCAGCTCTCATTCTGAATTGTGATTACCAAAGAATCAGTGCGCTGGCATATGTACCATACCTTAATCTCCATCAGAGATTTCTTTTTTAATTTTTAGTTTTAATTTTTGGCTCAAAGAAACATATACTTGCACTAGCCATCAAGCAAATGCCTTGGTAAAGATCTTCTTGCAACTCTAAGTTTTTAAGGCAATATTTGCTCAAGATTTAGCTCTCTGGTCAATATTCTCAGAGGAAAAAAATAATAAAATAAAAAATAAGGTCATCCCTGGAGGATATTTATTACACAAAATTGTTGAACCTGTTCATCCTCTGATTTCGTCTAGGAAGGAGAATGACAAGTCACAGCTAAAGAAAAAGACAAGTGGTGTGCATGTGCTTTTTTGTAAATAATTCATGGCCCATTCCCCTGTGCTGCAGTTAATTTGAGATGGTTGGAAGGAGGCTGCTTTGAGTTGTTAAGAAATACAAAAACACCCTCTTTCAGCTGACTGAGTCTGCCACAAGCTAGGTCATCTTGATGTTCAACTGAAGAAAGGCGTCCAGTGTGGTTTGCTTGCTACTTGCTTGGTTGATAATCCCCAGATGCAGCTTTTAGAAAAATCAATAATCACACATAATGGTCTTTAGTATCCCAACCCGCTCTTCAAAACCAGCTAATAGTCTGAGTGCCTATGATGTGGATAAAGTTAGAAACAGCTCATTATTGGAAGAGGTCATGTTGAGAAGTCTTGGTCGCTGGTTCTTTCTGACAGCAGCTCACGGGAATCTCTTCTCAAGCTTGTTGAAATGCTACAAAATTTACAATTCCATCAGTTCTGATAAAGAACTAATTAAACCAAGGAAGAGCAGAATGTCTATGATATAAATGATGTCTTTTCATAAAACCAGGACCTCAGTTATTCCACACAGGTGGAGACTCTGACTTTGAAAATACCAAAGTTGAGTAAGAGATGTGGATTATGCAATAGCAGAAAAGAGGTGTTTTCTGTCTGCCTGCTGGTTGACATAGAATCTAAGCACCATGAAGTCCCAGTAACTTTCGTCCCTTCAGTTTCTCCTACTCACATATGCATTTTCAAGAAGAAGAAACTGAGGCCAAATACAGGAGCTCCTAGCTCAAATTTATACAACTAGCGGATCACGTGAATGGATCTGACCCTCAGAATCACAGCCTTCCTCCTCTTTCCACTCCAGCAAGTTTTCTAACTCCTTAGTGACCACTTAAGTCATATGGCTTATTTTACACATGTTCGAACACAGACCCAAAGGGTTTAAATGACTTCCCTGAAGTCAGTAAATTGTTAGAAAAGGATTTCTGGCATGCCTCCAGCAGCTGGTATTTTAGAGGTCTGCTTTCACTACTCACCTTCTGAGACAGTTCTCCAAACACCATATTTACCAAACCCCCTCTGACATACCAAGATTCCTTCCAAGATATTAGGAGTCCCTTCGGACTCAGATGTTTCCTTATTCAAGAGAACGAATAGGACAAATTGTTAGCTGGTGAAAGTACAACAGAACTAGCATGTTTAGTTCTAGCTACGACCCCATAAAGTAAACTGGAGAGTGCTCGGAAGTCTGCCAGGAATGGTGAGGGTGACTTGGGGGGTGCCAATATGTGAGGGCCAAGTTGTAGGAATTAGGGAAATTCTTACCCTGGAGAACACTGATCAGAAACTCTGAGGAAAGTAAATAGCACTCTTCTCAAAGAGAGATTAACTTCATTCTTTATGTCTCTACATGTTTAGGAATCAATGGACCAAGAAGGTTTCAGAGAGATAAATTTGGGCTCATTATAAGGAAGAATGTTTTAATAGTCAGAGTCAGCTAGAAATGCCTCAAGAGTAAGGACAGAGGTACAGTGAAGAAACCACTGAACCCAAAGACAGGGATCAACCACTAATGAATATGTGACCATAGGCTGCTCATTCATCCTCCCTTGGCCTTGGTTTTCTTCTTCTGAAAAATTGCGATGTTGGCATAGGTTTTTAGGGTTATTTCATGACCTAAAACTTCAATTATAATAATTGAGGTATTTGCATTGAAGGTGGACTGCTCCATATTGGAGGTATTACAGGGGACTTAAACATCAAATATAAGGTGGAATTAAATTTATTTTGAGATTTTTTTTTCTAACTCTACAATTCGATTTATTTAACCCAAACTGGATTCTTAACCCTTTCTTTAATGAGTCATTAACTAAGTTGTAATTGACCATTTCACACTTACTATCTAATTCTTAACAAAAATAGAGTTGAAATGTTTAATGAAGGAGAGAGGAGGACAGAGGAATAGGAGAGACAGGAGGAAGAATTTCATTCTCTTTGTTCAGACTCTCAGATGCAAATATTTTAATGTTCTAGAATACCTTGGTATTCTAGAATAGCAAATACCTGGAATATAGTAAGACAATTTGCATGACATAGGGCATGTAACTTGGGGGGAAAAAAACTATAAAGAATGATTACAATTATACCAGACTTACAGTGATGTGATAAAGAAAGGGCTACTGAGCACAGGCACTCCAGCTTGCACCAACAAAATCTCAGCATGGGGGGCGCCTGGGTGGCTCAGTGGGTTAAGCCACTGCCTTCGGCTCAGGTCATGATCCCAGGGTCCTGGGATCGAGCCCCACATCGGACTCTCTGCTCAGCAGGGAGCCTGCTTCCTCATCTCTCTCTTCCGGCCTGTCTCTCTCTCTCTGCCTGCCTCTCTGCCTACTTGTGATCTCTGTCAAGTAAATAAATAAAATATTTAAAAAAAAAAAAAAAAAAAAAAAAAAAAAAAAAAAATCTCAGCATGGGACACTGCATTCCACCACCAGAAATTCTACAATTACTGCATCTGAAAGTTTCATAAAGAAGCTACCTCAGCTGTCCTTGGTCACCTGGACTGACTCTGTGTATTCTTTGCTGGTTTGCATCACTGATTCTGATGCAAAGACAAGGGCTGATATATGTGAGAATTTAGGAGCTGGACATACTTTTGCTTTCCAGCTGCATGAAAGCTGATAAAATGAATGTCTGGCATTTTCAGGTTCCCAAATGGAGGAAGGGCACTACCTCAAAAAAGTGAGACTTCTCCAAACAGAGGAAGGAGATTCAGATGTTACACAGTCAGAAGGAATGATGAATATCATTGGGCTGTGGAAGCCAAACTCAGCAAATGTTTCAAGAAAAATGAAATGGTCAGTTGTGCAGAGAGGCCAAAGCAAATGAGAACTAAGATGATGTCTTTGAGTTTTGCAAATAGGTTGTTCCTGGAACCTATTATAAGAGCTGTTTCAGCAGAGTGTTGGGATCAAGGGCTAGATGCTGTGGGTTTAGAAGTGAAGGTAATCAGAGGAAGTATCATAAATAGTGAATAAATAGTGAATACATATTCTCCCAGACTATTGAATACATTTTAGAGTGGTAAGATACCATATTTCATTTTCATCAACCAACAGGCAATTGGCCCTTTTGCCCAGAAGTGATTGCTATGCTTAGGCTCTCCTGTGGAAAGAATCATTGATGGGAATGGATGCCTGGTGCTTTAACTATGAGTAATGCCTACCACTAAGCAACTATGCTTTGTGTGCCATTATTTGATTCAAATTACATTGTAAACTTTACAGCTTCAGCCATCTTGGTAATGGCTCACTCTCTCTGTAATAACACAAAACAAAGAAAGAGGGTTATATGTCATATAAGGATACTGGGAAAGTAAAAGGATGTAGAATTTGCTGTTTTTGTTGGTTTGAACATTAGCAGTTATTATTCTCCTACCAACTCAGCTAGTAACACCCTCTCTGGACACCTTACCGTCATGAGATAATTTCAGGACTTTTTCCTTTTTTTTTTTTTCTATTCTACTTCAGTGATTTTTCAAGAAGTTCATTGTCTTATTCCCTTTCCATTACTTCGATCTTAGACAGTAAAATTCTATCTCAACAAGGGTTCATATATAATTCCCTTTGCTCCTGGGGGACCTGGATGGCTCAGTTGGTAAGCAGCCAACTTTCAGTTTTGACTCAGGCCATGATCTTGCAGTTGTGAGACTGAACCCCATGTTGGGCTGTGTGCTCAGCACAGAATCTAATTCAGATTCTCTCTCTCTCCCTCTCTCTCCAGCTCATTCTCTCTAAAATAAATAAATAAAATCTTAAAAAAAAAAAAAAATTCCCCTAGCTCCTTAGTCCAGAACGAGGGGTAAGTGGTACCTATTCCCTTACAGGGCGCAACCAATATCCCTGAACTGATGGATTTCCAGATTTCTCCTAAGAGAAGGTTAAGCAAACTCCTGACAAGGTATGCAGTTATTCAATATCTATTTCATTATTGTGTTTTTCATTCACTTATTCATTCAGCAAATGTTCTTATTTAATTTCATTTTTTAAAGATTTATTTATTTATTTATTTGAGAGACAGAGATCACAAGTAGGCAGAGAGGCAGGCAGAGAGAGGAGGGGAAGCAGGCTCCCCATTAAGCGTAGAGCCCGATGCGCAGCCAGATCCCAGGACCCTGGGATCATGACCTGAGCCGAAAGCAGAGGTTTTAACCCACTGAGCCACCCAGGCACCCTCAGCAAATGTTTTTAGAGCACCTACTGTGTTATTCCTGTTGATAATTCCATTTTTATATTTCTCATTCTGTATCACAAGGGCACTCAGTATTTGCTAAAGGAATTAGCAGATATAAAGTAAGGGAACATATGCAACACAAATACTGTATATAAACGGACACCTTAGAAAAGTAACCTAATATTACAGGAAGAACAATCTAATATTGTAGCGTAAGTAACTATGTGATATTAATTTGGCTCATCAAACATTGCCAACAAAGATGTATTTAACAGACACATTAATGCATTAATGATACAGACAGAGGTATTCTTGCATACTTCGGATTGATGCTATCCATGGGGATGAAATGCAGGCTTGTGGCAGACACTGAAATTCTCACAAAATTGTAGATGTCAGGAAGTGAAATGTCCAATGTCAAGTAAAAAAGGAAGTGTCTATCAGAGCATTCTGATGAGCGCTGAGTATCTGCAACTGGCAATAATAATGAGCTCAGCAGGGTCTCAAAGGTCAGAGTTCCAGAAGGAAAAACGTCACTTGGGAGGTAAAACATATTTAATGATAAAGAATTACGATCAGCGAGTTATTAGAATGCCAGGTATTTATTCTGTGGGGGAAAAAAAAGTAGACAAAGGAGGAGAGTTATAGAACAAAACCAGTAAAATAGGAGATAGAAAATAGTAAAGTCTAGTTGTGCATATTAATATCTTGTACCTGAACCATACAGTGAAATCTTGGTAACGGCTCACTCTGAATTTGCATCTTGAGCCACGGTAGGAATTTTGCAGCAAAGAGAAAAAGCAGAAGTAAAAGAATTTAGATCAATTCAATATTAAAGATCCATGGTATGGTGAGAACCGTCAAAGTTAGAAATAGCATGTGAAAAGCTGACGTCAAAAAAGAAGTAGTACAAATTTGGGGCTTTTTGATTGTTTTCAACCTATCTCTTTTTTTCTGTGATTTAGAGGAAATATGGTGCAAGGATTATCTGTGTTGAAACACTCAAAGAAAACCTGTGAATGCTTTGTAATAGAAAAGCAAAACTGATAAGTTCAAATCTATGATCACTTTTAGCCTATCGTCAAAGCAGTACAGATTAATAATTCAGAGCTTGAGGTTTAGAGAGTAACAGATCTGTGTCCCAGACCTGGTTCCCCAGATATTCTTTTCTTCATCTCTTTAAGACTTCACTTCCCCCAGTGTAAATGGAGATCACTGTAGGACTGGCTTTGCAAGTTTGTTGGAAGATTAAATGAGAATATGCATTTAAGGCACTTACCTCATACCTCAAAACACTGCTATTCAGTAAATGCTGTTAGTCCTTAGTTGCAAATGAAAGTAGAAGTTGCTATATTAGATTATTCTGCTCTTTTGAAAGTTGCTTAACTGCTTTTTGACTCAGTTTGTTCACCCATAAAATCAGGACTGTAATAAATTCATGGGATTGATTTTTAATAAATGATACCAGGGTAATTTGGTAACCACATGAAAAAAATCAAACCTGACCTATACATCAAACCTATACACACTCCGTAAGTGTTAGCTACTTGGACTGTAAAACACGAAAATTTGATTTACTCCCCCTATTCCCCACCCCTTCTAGATGCCTTTTGATATCACTTAAACCTTTTTACTTCCATTCTTCTTCCACCTAACATCTTCCTTCCCTTGAAAAATTGGGTAATAGCCTCCTAACTGTACTTCCTACATTTAGCTTGCTTTTTAATGTGAAATAAAAATGTCAATTATAAAATACCACATATGCACAAAAAAAAAACATGAGATCCTACACCACAGCGTGTTATTATGCATGGAATGCACTTACTGCCAAATCCGGTAAAGAAACCAATATCAGCATTCTATCAGCAACTTACCTCTCAGTCTATCCCAGTCAGAACTCCTGGCTACCCACCCAACTAAAACTACTATCTTGACGTCTAAAGTAATTGATCTCTTGCTCTTTGTATTGTTATGCCACATGTGCATGTATCCTTAAAGGCTTTAGTTAGTTCTTCCTCATTGGATTTTTTATTGAGTAAATTGTCCAGTAGGAATTGTTGCATGTTAGAATTTTTATCAGTGTTATCAGTGTTGTTTGGGAAATTCATCCACATTGTCATGTGACCTGTTCTATTCATTTTAGTTACTGTCTGGGATTCAACTATATGAATATATCACAACGTATTTGTCTATTTCTGATGGACATTTGGATAGTTTCCATTTGGGAACTACCGTAGAGGATGATAATTAAGTACTTTTGAACTTAATCTTTGGTGTCTACAGACAAATATTTTGGTAAGTTATATACAGTGGTGGGGAATTTCTGGTTGTACATGATTTAAAACTTACTAGACAACACCACTTTATAAATGTATAAATTCCTTGAAACATACAACCTACCAAGACTAAACCAGTAAGAAATAGGAAGTCCGAACAGACCCGTAAGTAGCACAGAAATTGAATCAGTAATAAAACACTCTCAGCCTAGAGGAACCCAGGACCAAATGGGTTCACTGATTATTTTTACCAAGTATTTAAAGAAAAATTAACAACATTAATTCCTCTCAATCCTTGAGAAAATTGAAACAGAGGGAACACTTCCAAATTCATTTTGTAAGGCCTGCATGACACTAATACTAAAGCCAGATCAAGAAAACTATAGGCCAACATCCCTAATGCACATAGTTGGGAAATCCTCAAGAAAATACTAGCAAACTGAATCTGACAGGATATTAAGAGGATCAGACACCATGATCAAGCCAAATTTATCCTGGGATACAAGGATGGTTCAACATATAAAAATCAATTAATGTGCTGTGGTGCATTAACAGAATGAAGGATAAAAAATATATGATCAGCTCAACAGATGCAAAAAAAGTCATTTGGCAAAACACAATATCCTTTAATGATTAAAAACTCTCAATAAGAAATAACCTAGGTTTAGAAAGAATATATCTCAGCACAAAAAAAGCCACATATGACAAACCCAGAGCAAACATCCTCAATTGTGGAAAACTACAAACTTTCCCTCTAAGCTCAGAAACAAGACAAAGATACCCACTCTTGACACTTCTACTCAAGGTAGTATTTGAAATTCCAGCCAGGACATTAGACTAGAAAAAGAACCCAAAACCATCCAAATTGGAAAGAAATAAGTAAAATTTTCCCTGTTTGTGGATGATATGATCTTATACACAGAAAATTCTAAAGACTCCATTTGAAACAAACAAACAAAAAAAAAACTATTAGAATTAATAAATTCAGTAAAGTTTTAGGATACAAAACTATGTAAAAAATTAGTTGCATTTCTATACACTACCAAAAAACTATCCTAAAAAGAAATTAGGAAAACCTTCCTGCTTACAGTAGCACCAGAAAGAATAAAATATTTAGGAATGAACTTAATTAAGGAGGTGAAAAAACTTGTATATTGAAAACTACACAGCACTGATGAAAAAATTAAACAAGACACAAACAAATGGAAAGGTGTCTTGTGTTCATGGATTGGAAGACAATAGTGTAAAAATACCCATTATTACCCAAAGCAATTTATAGACTCAGTGCAATCTCTTTTAAAATCCCCATGGCATGTTTTTTATAGAAACAGAAAAGTCAATTCTAAAACTCATATGGAAACACACACACACATTTATGAATAGGCAAATGATTCCTGAGAAAGAATAAAACTGCAGTATCACATTTTCTTATTTCCAAAATATATTACAGAGCTGCAGTAATCAAAATAGTATTGTATTGGTGCGATGACAGACATACAAATGAATGGAACAAATAGAAAACCCAGAAATAACTCCATGCATATACTGCCAACTGATAATCAACAGGATGTTACAAATACACAACAGGGGAAGGATGGTGTTGAGAAGAATACCTGGAAACTAAATAATACACTCTTTAACTACACAACTACTGTGTCAAACAGAGAATTAAAAGGGAATTTTAAAAATATCTCAAGACAAAAACATAGAAACAACTTACCAAAACTTATGGAATGCTGCAAAAGCAGCCTTAAGAGGGAGGTTTCTATTAATAAACGTTTACATTAAAGAAGAAAAAAATTTCAACAACCCCAAGGAACTAGAAAAAAAAATAGTAAACTAGACCCAAAGTTAGGAGAAAGAAGGAAATAATAAAGATCAGAACAGAAATAATCAAATAGAAAATAGAAAAATAGAGAAAAAAATTTTAAAAACTAGGAGTTATTTTTTTGAAAAAATATAAAATTGAGAAACTCTTAGCTGTAAAAGGAAAAAGAGAGAGACAACTCAAATTTATAAAATCAGAAATGAAAGAAGGCATTATAATGGGTGCTTCAGAAATTAAAATATTATAAACAATTGTATGTAAATAAATCAAATAACACAGTAAAGGCCACTTATGAAAAGCCCAGGGCTAGCATCATAATCAATAGGGGAAAAAACTGAAAACTTCTAAGATCTGCTACAAGGAAAGGATGTCCACTCTCATGATTTTTTTCAATATTCAATAGTACTGAAGTATAAGAAAGAGCAAGCAGACACAAGAAGAGAAACAAAAGGTATCTAAATTAGAAAGGAAGAAGTAAAATTATCTGTGTCTGCACATGACATAATCCTGTATGTAGAAACCCCTCAAGATCATACACAACACACACCTATCAGATGCAATAAACAAATTCAGTAAAATTGCAAGATACAGAATAAATGTTTAAAAATATGTTGTATTGCTTTACATCAACAATGATCTATCCAAAAAGGAAATCAAGAAAACCATCTATCTCACTTATGAGAGCATGAAAGATAAAATACTTAGGAATAGATTTAACCGAGGAGGTAAAAGATCTGTTCACTGAAAACTATAAGGCATTGATGAAAGAATACTGAAAAAGCTGGAATGGATTGACGAATATCATAAGGAAAATTATGGAGTGATGGAAATGGTCTGTATATTGACTGATTACAATAGTGGCTACACTGTCACAGCATTCAAAACAGGTGCATTTTAGTTTGTATACATTATATCTCGAAACTTGAAATTTTCAGTTATTTTCCTCAGTATGATTGGTATGTTTTTACCTCTTTGTGGTTACCACAGGTGTACCCGCCATCCACTCCTTATAGACCTTAACTAGAGTGACCATTTTGAAATGCAAATCACGCCTTACATCCATACTTAAAACATTTTGGAGGGTTGTCATTGCATTTAGGATTAAGCATGAAATTCTTTTTTTTTTTTTTTAAAGATTTTATTTATTTATTTGACAGATAGAGATCACAAGTAGGCTGAGAGGCAGGCAGAGAGAGAGAGGAGAAAGCAGGCTCCCTGCTGAGCAGACAGCCCGATGTGGGGCTTGATCCCAGGACCTTGGGATCATGACCGGAGCCGAAGGCAGAGGCTTTAACCCACTGAGCCACCCCGGTGCCCCAAGCATGAAATTCTTTACCTGGTCTACAGGCCCCATGTATTCAGTCTCCAAACTACTCTTTCAGGTTTATCCTGGCATCTCTGATATTAGCTGTTTGGTACTTTCTACGTTCTGATGTTCCTTAGTCACCCTTGTCATGGAGGCCTTCTGTTCATCTGCCTGGAATTGTCTTCCCAGTCTCTGACCTCACTTTGGCTAGCTGCCTCTCAATATTCTTACAGATATCAGGTCAATTACACTTCCCTTAGGAAAGCCTTGTATGACCTCTTAGATTAGGTCAAATCTCCCTTTTGGACACTGTCATAGGACTGTACGATAAAAGTATAAATTCCATTAAGTTGATGAGTTGATTATAGCAAAGAATCACCATACTCTGCTAGGTCCTGAACCACTGAACTAGAGTCCCCTCAAAGTCCTTTTACTTCTAAAATGCTATTAATTTCACAAATTGAGTTACTTTTCCTTGAGTTCTTTGAGAGCCTTGCAAGGAAAAATACCAAGTTCCAAAAAGATTACTCGAATCCCTTATCTACTCAACTGCAAGTAGCATTTGCAATATTTATTTGCTTCTTGTCATGACTACTACACTTCAGAGCATTAATGTCCTCTGTCACCTGTGACATGTTCATACTACCAACCCTGTATCATAACTGAGTTGAGTTAAAAGCTCTCATTGTCTCAGAGCATTCTCTCAAGGCAGACAGGTAGCCTTGGGTTGGGCCTGGCACTATTTTTTTTTTTTTAATTTTTATTTATTTATCTTATTTTTAAAATTTATTTATTTGACACAGAGAGAGAGAGAGAGAGAGAGCACAAGCAGGGGAGCGGCAGGCAGAGGGAGACAGAGAAAGAAGCAGGCTCTCCGGGAGCCTGATATGGGACTCGATCCCAGCATCCTGGGATCAGGGATCGTGACCTGAGCTGAAGGCAGACACTTAACTGACTGAGCCACCCAGACCTAGCTCTTACTTAGACTCCACCATTTGTTGTGCTGAAGTACTGAGTTAATTAATTGATTACACCTTCCATTTCTCCTGTGTGTCAAATGGGAAAAATATCACCTATATTATTAGCAATCTATTACCTATAACATTACTAAAATACTGTCCATTATTATTAGAATACTCGTGACATATTTGGTACATAGCAGACATTCATTCAATAAGCGGTAATCAGGAAAGAAGCCAGCAGTGGAGAAAAAAGGTGTTTTTTGTTGTTATTGTTCTGTTCTGGGTTTTTTTGTTGTTGTTGCTGTTTTGTTTTTGTTTTTGTTTTCTTTCCCATTTGCTGAAGCCTGAAGTGTCAGTTGGGAGAATCAATATGAGCCACTTCCTTAGGTCTTGAGGCATAATTGAGTTAAAACACTTCTGTCCCCATCTGCGATTCTATTAATAGATGCCAAGCACTTGAATCAATGTGTCTCAGGCTTGCCTGCCTGCACAGGCACACGCCTCTTTAAAGCAGAAGCACCAACATTTGTATGAGTCAGAGGGTATCGTGGTGCTAAAGAAATGAAAAAGTTACTACTCTGGGGCCAGATTCCAGTGGAGTTAATACTATAGTAAATTCTGGGGCACCTGGGTGGCTCAGTAGAGTGACCTCTTGATTTCAGCTCAGGTCATGATCTCAGGGTCATGAGATCCAGCCCCACACTCAGTGGGGAGCCCGCTGGAGATTCTGTCTCTTTCTCTCTCCCTCTGCCCCTCCCCTCACATGTATGAGCCCACGTGTGTACTCACACACACACTCTCTATAATAAATAAATAAAATCTTTAAAAAATACTACAGTAATTGTCTTAGGCCAATCAAAGGAAGTCCATTTCTATTTCCCTTTTCCCCAATAGACATATTATCACCCTCAGTTTGTCACATACTCTTACCTCAATGATTTCCATGCCAAATTGAAAAAAAATTCAGAATTGTTTACATTTTCCTTCCAGGCCAGTAAAATTTTGAAGGTCCATTTTGGAAAAATCGTTACATTTAAGTACCTGATTTTCATTTATTATCATTAACAAATACTCCTTTTGTTTACAAGACTTTTGTTGGCCTGATTTTAAATGATTTTTATAATCAGTTCTTCATCTGCAAAGTACATCTAATAAAGTGAGAAGGTAAGGTTTCCTCCCCCAAACAAAACAGAACCAAAGATACCCACTTTTTCTGACAAAGGCTTTAAGGGTTAAGTTAAGAATGTCAGCTTGAGGCCAGTTTGGGGAGGGAAGGAAAAAGGGAAGGGAAAGAAGAGGCAGAAAGGGCAAGAGGTAGAGACAGAGAATATACTTTAATGTCATGGGCGGGAATGGCAAAACTCCATCTTGTAGTGCCACACAGCACCTTTTTAGTTTTTTACATGCTCACATCTCTGTAATCATTAGTAGATCACCAGGCCACATTTTCCAATCTACCTGAACTTCTTATATTTTATTAATATTGTCACTTGCCTTCTGTGAATTTCCATAAATCCATTAATCAGAAGAAACTGGCAGGTATCCTTTCCAGGTGTATTACAAAATGGCCCTTCCTAGACAACACAAGTGCTCTGAACAAGTGGTCTTGGCTTCCCTATCAACTATGTGTCTTTGTACACAAATGCCCAAAGTAAAAATAAATGAAATTGCTAGATTGGGCTGCATTTTTGGAACTTTAAGAAGGCAGACTTAAGTATTTCACCCTTCCAGACAAGATAAGACCCTGATAATTACATACAATCAAGACGTCAAAATGACTGCTAGGCATTAAAAACAAAAACAATAAGAACTAATCTGGAAAAGTTGGGTAAAATAACTTTACAAAGGCTGTGGGCTGATCCCAGAGAATAAGTTACATACAAGAAGGAAACAGGTCCAAACCTCTAGGTGTACTGGACTTCTGTTTTGTTTTGTTTTTTTGTTTGTTTGTTTTATAATTTTAGTGAGTGCCTCTTGTTAACAACACGCTGTTGTGCCAAACTGGACTTCTGACAACATGCTTAAACACCAGTAATTTGTTCTTCCACTTTTGTTTGTAATATACAGAAAAGTTGAAAGTATAGCAAAATATGTGCTCATCTACATTCAACAATTGCTAACATTCTGTCTTTCCACACACACACACACACACATTTTGATGAACATTTTTTGTTTTTAAAGATTTTATTTATTTATTTGACAGAGAGAAATCACAAGTAGACGGAGAGGCAGGCAGAGAGAGAGAGAGGGAAGCAGGTTCCCTGCTGAGCAGAGAGCCCGATGCGGGACTCGATCCCGCAACCCCGAGATCATGACCTGAGCCGAAGGCAGCGGCTTAACCCATTGAGCCACCCAGGCGCCCTTGATGAACCTTTTGAAAGGAAATTCAATCATCACGACACTTCATGCCTACTACCTTCCAATTTCCTTTCTTTCTCTCTTTCTTTCTTTCTTGCTCCCTCCCTCTCTTCCTTCCTTTCCTTCCTCCCTCCCTCCCTCTTTCTTTCTTTCTTTCTTTCCTTCTTCCTTAGAGAAAGAGAGAGACAGAGATCATGAGAGAGGGTAGGAGCAGGTAAGAGAGCGAGAAGCAGGTTACCTGCTGAGCAGGGAGCCCAATTTGGGACTCAGTCCCGGGACTCCAGGACACTGATCTGAGCCGAAGGCAGTCACCCAACCAACTAAGTCGCCCAAGCACCCTAACTTCCAATTTCTAATAAGGTGTGATATCATGATGTATAATAAGAAATATCTATTTTTGTCTTTGTCCCTATTCCAGGCTCACAGGCTCCTAAAACCCTTGCAATTCCCTAAGCAAGTAGAGCAATGGGAGAATCTTTTGTTATAATATTTGGTGTTTTGCTTTCAAAACATCCTAATTCCTGAAATCAGTCAGGAACAATAAAGGGGAAAGGGGTGTCTTGTTATTCATAATGGTTTCCTTTTAACCACACCTAAATTTATGTTAATGAGGCGACTTCTAGGAAGCCTCTAAGGATGAGGACTGGTTGCCAGGTAAGCCATCCACGTGGTAAGAGGGTTGGCATTTTCAGGGGCCTCTCCAACCTCCAGTGTGGGGAGAGGGACTATAGAGTTGGAATTAATCACCAGGGGGCAATAATCTAATCAGCTGTATCTATACAATAGAGCCTCTATAGACGTCCTGAATGAAAGATCCTGAGAGCTTCTGGCATTGGTGAACACCTAGAAATGCTGAGGGGGGGGGGCATCCCCAGAGAGGGCTCAGAAACTCCATGCCTCTTCCCATAAACCTTGCCCTATGCATCCCTTCCATTGGCTCTTCCTGTGTTATATCTTATTATCCTGACTTCTGCGAGATGCTCTAGCAAATTAATTGAAACTGAGAGGAGGGAGTTGTGGAAAACTGTGATTTACAGCCAGTCAGTTAGAACAGGCAACAACCAGAATTCGTCATTGGAATCTGAAATGGGAGGAAGGGTGAGGGAGCAGTTTTGTAGAACGGAACCCCTAACCTGTGGAAGGTGACTCTGTTTCCAGGTAGATACTATAAGAGTTGATTGAGTTAAATCGTAGGATACACAGCAGGTGATGCAAAATTGCTTGTGGTATGGGGAAAATCCACACATTGGTCACCAAAGTGAAGTTCTAGAAGTAGAGGAGACCCATTGGAGGTCTTTTTCCTTCACATAAGAACATTATATCACAGAATGACAATAATGTTATCAAAACTAAGAATATTTCCAAGCATTTCCTAATATCATCTGATCTATAATTAATGTCTACATTTTCCCCAATTGTCAAGTTGTTTTTCCTATGGTTTCTTTTTTAAATTTTATTGTACTCTACTATATTGATCTAGGAACAAAACAAACCTTACACATTTCATTTTGACCCTTTTGCCTCTATCAGCATTTTAATCTAGACTAGCTCTCTGCCACCTCCCCACCTCCATTTTCAGGCCTGCTGACATAAATAATGTACAATATTCTGGGACTCTTCTGTTTCCTCACAGTTACACTTACTCTGTCATTCTGTCATCTGTATTTTCTCCAATCTATAAATTAGATCTAAGGACTTGAAGAGTTTTAAGTATTTTTGGCAAAAGTATTCACTTCATAGATGATATTGGAGATGTCACATGAAGTCACATTTTTAAATTTTTAAATGTGCTAATATTAGTGATGTTAATTGTTATCACTTTTATCACTTTGTCGAGGTATATGATTAGTTATGTAATGCTACTTATATTTTGTCGAGGTATATGATTAGTTATGTAATGCTACAATATTATCACAAATGTAGATTAAAACAATGCATATTTATTATCTCATATTTTCTCTGGATCAGGAGTCTGGGCATGGCTAGCTTGGTCTTCTTCAGAGTCTCGAGTGGGGCAATCAAGACAAAGGACAAGAATATGGTCACATCTGAGGCTCAACTGGGGAAGGATCTACTCCCACTCATATGGTTGTTGGGAGCATTAAGCTTCTTGCAGGCTGCCAGACCAAAGATTCTTAGGGTCTTGGGGGCTTTTAGCTGGAGGCAGCCTTTGGTTCCTTGCCATGTGGCTTTCTCCATAGGCCAGCTCAAAACATGGAAATTTGCTACTGTAAAGCCATCAAGGAAAAGTTCTCAGCAAGACAGATATTATATAGTATTGTGTAATATAATCACATACACATAATTATGTACATTCTATTGCCTTTGCTGTATTCTGTTTATTAGGAAACAAGTCACAACTTCTGCCCACATTCAAGGAGAGGGAATTAGATAAGGTCATGAACATCAAGAAGCAAGGATCATGGGGGTCACCTTTGAGTCTCCCCCACAAGGTAACAGCCTCATCTCTCTATTGTAAAGGTACACTTTCCAATTAGTACTGAATAAGTACTCTGTGGGGTGATACTTTGAAATGATTTGAATAATTCAATATATTAATTTAAAAGTATTTATTATTGGGGCATCTGAGTGGCTCAGTCAGTTAAATGTCTGACTCTTGATGTAAGCTCAGGTCATGATCTTAGGGTTGTGAGACTGAGACCTGCTTTCAGCTTCATACCCAATGGATTCTCTGTTTAAGATTCTCTCTCTCTGCCCCTCTAAAAAATTATTTATTATTAACTAAATGTCAATTTTGAATTAGGAATGTTTGACTCTTATAGACATTATTTAATATATGCTTATTATTTATATATTTATGCCAATTTTACATATTTAAAATATACTATTTAGAATATATTATTTAAATATACATATTTCAAATATATAGATTTGATATTCATAGACATTTAAATTCTGAACTCAGATATCTCTAATTCAAAGTTAACATTAAAGAAATTTTCAAAATATCTTTTATTTTCACACATTCTTTCCCATTGTTATTAATGATATCAGAAGTTAATTATTTGTTCTATTTTATAGCAGTCCAAGTTTCAATATCAAAATTACTATTAATAATCCCACTAAGTAAAATCTAAATTATTTTTTTCCCCCACTAGAATACATCTTATGAGGGATAGACTATTATATTCCATACTTCCTTGAAATAATTACTGCCTTTATGTGTTTATGTTTTCAATTTAACATGCTTTATGTTTAGGGGCTTCTGGATGGCTCAGTCAGTTAAGCAGCTACCTTCAGCTTGGGTCATAATCCTAGGGTCCTGGGACTGAGTCCTGCTGGGCTCTGTGCTTAGCAAGGAGTTTGCTTCTCCCTCTCCTTCTGCCCCCCACCCCTGGCTTGTGCACCCTCTCTCTCAAATAAATGAATGCAATCTTTAAAAAAAATTTTTTAAAATAAAACACATGCTTTATGTTTTTATATTGGTATTTGAATTCAATTTTAAGATTTGTTATATTTTCAAATTTATCTCTATTTTTTGACTCTGAAATGTTCACATGTATCAAAGGTTATTATTTTATGTTTTATAATTTTTTTATTATGTTATGTTAGTCACCATAAAGTACACCATTAGTTTTTGATGTAGTATTCCATGACTCATTGTTTGTGTATAACACCCAGTACTTCATCCAATACATGCAAAACTCTAGCCTCATTATCTCCTTTTTATTCATACCAATCCCCTATATGTAGCCATCTTCTTTAATTATTTTATTAATTATTACACCAAAATTGGTAAATGGTTTTTATATTTTTATTTCCTTTTCTTCCATATGAAAGGTTGTGTATTATATATATTGTTCTTCACCTTTATTTTCTTTTTCTCTTTAAAATATAAAATATCCCCATATACTTCACAGAGATCTTTATTCTTCCTGATAGTTATGTGGTACTGTATTGAGGGTGCCATAGTTTACTCTATGAACAGACCAGTTTTGTTAATGAGATTTTATCCTTACAATTACTATTGAAATGTATGCCTTGTGCCTATACTGTTTCCTACTTATACAGGTATATATTCAGGCCATATCATTGGCATAAGTCCCCAGGAACTCTGAGATAAAGATTTGCATGCAGGGGTTTATATTAGGGACTGCTCTTAGGATCAATGCCTGGAACAAAAAGAAAACCAAGGAGGACTCAATAGAAAGAGAAATCAGGCTTCATTACAATATCAACTAAGGCCTCAGCCAACCCTACCAGAAGCTCTGGAACTAGGATAGTCCTTTAGAGTTGTTACAAGTTAGGTTGAAAGGTCTAGGCTTTATCCCACAATGACAATCAGTAATTGGTTATGAGATACCCTGCAAGGCAGTGTGATTTGAGGTTAGCCAACCTTTTTCACCTGAGCACAGAAAGTTTTCAGCCAGCAACCTAATCACCACTTGGGTGACTCTACCAGTCCTAAAGGAGATATTGGTGCAGCACAACACAGAATTTATGACAGTCTTCCTTTTATGTCACTTAAATCCACTTGAGCCATATCAATTCAAGGCTTTGGTGGGCCTCTTCTATTGGAAAAACTCACAAAAGGGTGGTAGAAGGATGAAATGCAGTCCCCACTGTTATGACTGGTCCTGAAGCTGCAACCGATTACCATTATCTTCATCCATGACTACCCAATCTAGATTCCCTCCCTCAAAGCTTGCATCTCCTGGTCATGGTGGCTCAGTATGTGGGGCGAATAAGACTCTCACTCGAGTAGTCCGTATCTCTGCTTCCCATGTCATTTTTAAAGCACTGGTCACACAGCACTTGTCCATGTATCATCAATATTGGGCTATGGAGAACTTAGAGATATCCAAGTGGATGCCTAACATATTTCTGCCTGCTTCTACTGTGTGATGGCACTCATTCATGGTCCAGCTCAAGTCTCCCTATTGTGGCATTTATTCTTCCCTTTTGGTCCCCCGGCAAGAAGAGCACATAATGTCCGAGTGGCAGTCTTGGTTCAAAATTCAGTAGCTCTCTTGCTGGTTGTCTGGTGGAAGCATTTCCCTCTTTGAGAAACGTAACTTCTAATCCAGAAGAGCACAGAGTCAAGGGGGTGTGGATCATAAACTCCTGAAGTGGATCAATGGAAATAATGGAAAGGGCAGTCCTTCTGGCCCCCACCTATTATTTCTTGGACCCACATATTCTACCTATTGGAGACATAGCATCACATAATAGATGTTGATATAAGTAGCATGTGATGTCCTAAAGGGCCACACTCCGGCCTCACAGGGTATTATCTCCAAGTTGGTGCCCCACCTATTTCTTCAATAGTTCAGTCTGCGGCTCTATTAGGCCAGCAGTTTCTGGGTGGTGTGATGCAAGAAAGCACAAGTGGATTCCATATGCATTTATACACTTTTATACCATCTTTGCTATAAAGGGGGTCCCTTGGTCCTTTGTGAAATTACAATGCATGTCATGTGGATATATAAAACATTTCGAAAACCTTTGGACTGCAGTTCTGGCCAACAAACGGGCTGATTCCAGTCATTCCAAACACAGTATGACTGACACGCAAACCCATTCTATATTAATTCCTTTATAAATCATAGATTACACATGGCCTAAGATTATATTGTAACAAAGGATATGGAGTTGAAAACCCGAGAAATATATAGTAAAGTGAGAGCTCATTCCCACTCTAAATATGAGGGGTGACAAAGGAATGCAGAAGTTTCCATTCTATTCCCACAAACTCTGATGAATAAGAACAGGCACTATGTAGGGAAAGCTTGGTTTATGTCAGTCACTGTTCTATGTACAAGACTTTGACTTTTTTAAACTCAGTGACTGCATGAAGTAGATGCTATGACTATACTAGTTTTTTAAACTGAGGACACATGCTCCTCCTCTAGTTACTAAGAGATGAATCCTGGATTCTAACCTGTATAGTCTGGCTTCAGAACTTCTACACATAAAGGCTGTACTACACTGCTTCTAAAAATAGAAGAAGAGGGAAGAAGAAAAAAAAAAAAAGATCCAGGATGGCTTTTTTTAAAGAAGTGCCCTAACCACTGAATATCCTGATTATTCACCAACCGGTCATATTAATCTCAAGGACCAGACTATAATGGAGAAGAAGAAGAAAGGATCTGTTTCTAGTAAAGTGGGAAGGGGATCATTCTCAAATTCAAAACCTGATTTAGCCTATTCTGGTGGAAATACCACAGAGACTCTTTTAGCCCTTTGGACTTCAGTTTCCACAGAAGTAAAATTAGATGGTTTCTTAGATTCCTTGGCTATTTCATAATAAAAAAAATAATAATTAACACAATGGATTATGTTGAACTACCTGGAATTTGGTAGAATTCCAAATTTGGGCTCATTTTCCCACATAAATAGAACTTCAGGTGCTTACATGAGAATGTCTTTACCACCACAGTTGATCTAGAGAAAATATCGAGATGAATCTTTTAACCCTTAGCTCTAGTGACACATATTTGACTGAAAGGTAGAAATTTATCCTAGGGGCTGAAACCTGGTGAGAGGGGCAGAAAGCTTAGGTCTTAGTGAAGTGACATTCCTCACTTCAAAGCTAGCAGCCAAAGTGCTATGCTGTGTGACAAGAGGGTGAGCTCTAAGAGGACCTGAGAAATAGGTGAATCCATTAGCACTGGTCATCCTGATTGCAAATCAATGACTCATTTTGGCACTCCCCTGACAGCTGCTGAGTTGTTTCCTTAAGATAACTCTTTAATGAGACAGATACTGCAGAGATGAGCTGCATGGTTTCACATAGAAATAGCAAACAGAATGAAACCTGTGTTACCTCTCCCTATCAATAAACTGAAGCAAATGAATGAGCTAGCCTTGCAAAAACAACCACCTCTCCCCTTTTTTCCACAATCATTATCTTATTGGTTAGCTTATCTAAAGTTAAATGCCATCTTTCCAACCAGCATTCTACTCCTCGAACTGACACACACACACCCCACATGCATTTATTAAAATATCAAATACACATATTAGCCAAGAAAAGAAAAAAAAAGATAATGTATGTGTTCATTCATTTATTCTACTAGAAAAAGAAGTGCTGGTGCTTCTCTAGACATCATTTCATGCATTTAGAAATACAGAAGTGAATGAAGAAGATGGATTTCCTCCAATGAGGACACTTATAATCTAGCAGAAAAAGCAAGTAAACCCATCCATAGTCACAACAGCAGTGACTGGAAAATGTACTGATCAATGCAAACACAGGGCACTTTCAGGGAACTAGAGGGACACCTTAATTCCTTGGGATGATCAGAGAATGGTTCTTGGAGCAGTGTCACAAACTGAGGTTTAAAGGATGAAGTTATTTAGATGAGGAGCCAAAGGTTGTCAGGCAGAGAATGAAACTAATGAGAAGGTATGAAGGTCTACAGGGAAGGGTTCTTCATGAAGTGGGAGGTCAGACAGTACCTGTATGTAAAATATATAAAAATAAATATATATATATATAACATATATAATATTATATATTCTATAAAATTATATATAATATATAAAATAAATATATAATATATACATATAAATAATATATATTTATATTTATATAATCTAAGTAATATATACTGTGCATATATATATAAAATCTAAGGTTTCACTATACAATTTTTTGAAATAGGCTTTATCAATGTAAAAACAAACAAATATATAAAAGATAGTTTTGTTTTTGTTTTGCTTGTTTATAAAAGATAGCTTTAAAAAACCAGTTTGCTCTCAGGTCAAACATACATCTACTACTGCTGACTGCTTTACCTTTTGTACATCTTTAAAGATTTATTTATTTATTTATTTTACACAGAGAGAGAGCACATATGAATTGGGGAGGAGAGGCAGAAGGGGAGAGAAAGACACAGAATCCTCAAGCAGACTCCAACTGAGCAGAGAGCCTGAAGCGGGGCTCCATCCCAGGACCCTGAGATCATGACCTTAGCTGAAATCAAGAGTCAAATGCCTAACCAACTGAGCTACCCAGGACCCCCCTCCCTTTTGTACCTTTTATCCTCCATCTCAGGACATAAATATACAATGCACAACTAAGGAATGTATATGAAAACAGATCTTCATAAGAAAACAATGAAAAGAGGAAAAAATATATTTAAAGAATACTTATGCAGCATTGGTGAATTATACACAATGGGAGAAACACACATATATGAAATAATGTAGGCTAGCTAAACTAATCAGAATGTAGCCATACTATTTAATAATATATAACTTTTAAAAAGAAGTGTAGTTTGTATATATCCTTGTAGAAGATCCATTTGAGTGATTAAGACAATTTATGAAAAGTTATGTATAGTAGAATACTATTTTTGTTAAACACAAAACACCTGTGTAACACTGTGGGTACACGTAGTGAGTGGATTTAGAATATGTGTGTATTGCTAATGATTATTTCTTAATGATTATTATTGTTAATAATTATTAACAATCAATTGTTAACGATTATTGTTACTGCTGGAAATATGGGTATGGGAAAAGTTGTAGGGAACTTAGCTATTTAACATTTTTCCTTTTTAAATTTTATTCTATTATTTTTTAAAAGATTTTTATTTATTTATTTGACAGAGAGAGAGAGAGAGACAGTGAGAGAGGGAACACAATCAGGAGGAGAGCAAGAGGGAGAAGCAGGCTTCCTGCTTAGCAAGGACCCCAACGTGGGGCTCCATCCCAGGACCCTGGGATCATGACCTGAGCTGAAGACAGACGCTTAATGACTGAGCCACCCAACTGCTCCTCCTTTTATTTTCAATTTTATTTATTTATTTGAGAGAGAGACAGAGTGAGAGAGCATGAGAGGGGAGGTCAGAGGGAGAAGCAGACTCCCCATGGAGCTGGGAGCCTGATGTAGGACTCAATCCCAGGACTCTGGGAACATGACCTGAGTTGAAGGCAGTCGCTCAACCAACTGAGCCACCCAGGCACCTCCCCCCCGCCTTTTTTTTAATATTTTATTTATTTATTTGAGAGAGAGACAGAGACAGAGAGAGCACAAACAGTGGGAAAGGCTTAAGGAGAGGGAGACGCAGACTCTGTACTGAGCAGGGAGCCCGACGCGGGGCTTGATTCCAGGACTCTGGGATCATGACCTGAGCTGAAGGAAGATGCCCAACCATCTGAAATACCAGGTGCTCCCTTTCCTCCCCTCCTTCCGTCCTTCCGTTCGTTCTTTCTTTCTTTCTTTCTTTCTTCTTTCTTTCTTTTCTCCTTCTTCTTCTTCTTTATAAAATCCTTTAAAAAACTGTTCAAGTATAAGGACACCTGGGTGGTTCAGTCATTTAAGCATCTGTCTTTGGCTTAGGTCATGATCCCACAGTTCTGGGATCAAGTCCCACATTGGGCTCCCTGCAGGGAGCCTGCTTCTCCCTCTCCCTGCCACTTCCCCTGCTTGTGCTCTCTCTCTCTCTGTCAAATAAATAAATAAAATCTTAAAAAAAGAAAAAACTGAACTAAAAATGTTTAAGTATAGAAAAATATTATTTCTTATATGTACTTTTATTTTTTTTTAAAGATTTTATTTATTTATTTGACAGAGAGAGATGACAAGCAGGCAGAGAGGGAGGCAGAGAAAGAGGAGGAAGCAGGCTCCCTGCTGAGCAGAGAGCCCGATGCGGGGCTTGATCCCAGGACTCTGAGATCATGACCTGAGCCTAAGGCAGCGGCTTAACCCACTGAGCCACCCAGGCGCCCCTCTTATATGTACTTTTATACCATGACATGTATTAATTTGCATTTTTGTTTTAAATACTCCTAAAGACACATTATCTATCTATCTATCCATCATTTATCTAATTTTTCTTGTCTTTTAATTTCCAATCTGCTTCCAACATTTCCTATAGGCGTGCCCTGGCTTTAGCATTTCTGTTGATCATGTGATGATTTTCATGACCACCAAGTCTCATCAGTTCTCTGGCCAGTTTTATGTGGTAGGCACAAGGGTCAACATTTTGTAACAACTGACCACCATCAATCATGCCCCTGAATCCACCAGTATTGGCCTACTTTGGCAGAATGACCCAAGTAAATGAGTGCAGCAATCAATTCACCAACATTGTTCATTTAGTTTAATTTTTCCCCATAGGAATTTTCTTTTTTTTTTTTTTTAAAGATTTTATTTATTTATTTGACAGACAGATCACAAGTAGACAGAGAGGCAGGCAGGAAGAGAGAGGAGGAAGCAGGCTCTCCACGGAGCTGAGAGCCCAATGCGGGGCTCGATCCCAGGACCCTGGGATCATGACCTGAGCCGAAGGCAGAGGCTTTAACCCACTGAGCCACCCAGGTGCCCCTCCCCATAGGAATTTTCAATCACGTATAGCATAGGGGAGAAAAAGATCATCTCTGAGTCACAACAGAGCCCTTCTCTGACCATAGCCACTCCTGGGCATGGCACTTTTTTTCTCTACACCAAGTTATACATGGAGGTAATAAGCAAAGGAGAAAATGTATGTTGAGTTACTTTGAGAAAATGACAAGTTATATGCAGAGAGACTTTATTGTTACATGCATCCTGTTTTGTCAATTAGTACTATACAGGGAACTCTTAGAGGACAAGATTACAGCTAATGCCCCTGGAAATCATGCTTATCCATTTATTTGACAAATATTTATTAACATTAACTGTGTTTCAGGCACTGATTCAGATGCTGGGGAAAACAACAGTATAAAATCATAAACCTATCCTTACCCTAATAAAGCCTATCTCATAGTGGAAGGGGATACACTACAAACAAAATAAATAACTGAAATAATGTACAGTTGTATTTTGTTAATCCTAAAATGCATATTGTTTTGCACATTTCTAATATCTCTGAAATCAGGCTTCATCTTACAATCAAGTACATGTTAATTGTTTAATTTTTTTCATAGTACATACACAAAAGTTGCATCTCATAATCATTGCTACCAAAGAATTGATAATATATGGAGTACTATGGAGGTCAAACACAGGAAAGGATAAGTTTAAATAGGGTTAGGGCTTTCTGAAAATGTATTATTTGAGCAATAACCAGGAGGAGGTGAAGGACCTGGCCATGCAGACATACAGAGAAGATCAATATAAGTAGATGGACCAGCAAATGCAAAGTCCCTGAGGCAGCAGTAAGGAGGCAAGTGTAGCTGGGGCTCGGTGAGAAAGCGGAAAGAATATGAGCTGAGGTCCCAAGAGCAGTAACCTGGGACCACATCCTGTGTAGACTTGTAAATGTCCAAGGGGACTTCAGATTGTCCTCTGAATGAAACTGATTCTATCAAAAGTACAGAGCCAAAGAGTGGTATGGTGGTTGAATTCTGGAGTTGAAGGAGTTGAATTCTGGAGTATTTTGAAGGTGTAATTTTCAGGATTTGCCTAGGGAGTCAGAGGAGGGAAAAGATGAGGTTGACACTGGGAGCTGGTCAAAGGTAATGCCAAAGTTTTTGGTATGAGTGAGTATACCACCCCTGAAGATATGCTATAGTACCCAAAGGTATTAATTCCTAAAAGATTCTTTTCTAGGGTAAGGGATGATGGAGAAGAGTTGATCTGATAAAAGGTTTAGTTGGTACAATATGGTATTTCCATGTTTGAAGAGAGAGAACAAGGAGCTGTTAGACTTCAGTAGGGTATGAATGTCTTACAATTATGCCACCATACTATCATAATTTTGAGGGTTTTAACTTCAAACAGAAGTCCACATGGACCTGAGCCACAGGTCTGCTGGAATACTGGCCTCTGTCATTCCCACAAACCCTGAATAAGATTGTCCCTGCCATGGTTTTCCTGGATCCCTCCTCTGAATTCTTCCAGATGGTTACTCATAAAGAATTTAACCCAAACTTGATCAATTCAGCCTTTCCAAACATTTGGGTTTTTATTATTACACTGTCAGGAGGCATATGCAATCACAAGAAGCCAAGACACCAGAGACCTACTTTTTCAAATTCCATTAATTGCTACCAATATTAAGAATCAATTCTTTGCCAGATAGGTTCCTTTAAATCTATCATTTATAATTCTCACAACCCCTTAAGGTAGATGTTATCATATCCATTTCACAGATGAGGAAACACAAAACATACAAATACACACAAAGACACACATGGCCTAATGTATTCAAGTCTTCAGAGTTATTTCTACATTATTGTACCATGATCATTAAGGACAATGACATTGGTTCCTACATGTGTAGCTTCAGACATAGCTTCCTGCATCATCAAGGGAAAGTCCAATCTTATCTTTCAATATGCGAGGCATTGTACTAGTTCATAGCAATTTCAGTCAACTATGTTTACCAAAGCAAGGAACAGGCTCTGAATTTTAGAAAGATTGGCAACAATTTAATTTTTTATAAAAGGGTCAAAATAACTTTATTATCTAAAAATCCTGAGCACCTGGGTGGCTCAGTCAGTTAAGCATCTGCCTTCAGTTCAGGTCATGACCCCGGAGTCCGAGGATCAAGCTCTGCATCAGGGTCCCTGCTCAGTGGGGAGTCTGCTTCTCCCTCTCCCTTTGCTCCTCCCTCCTTTACTGCTCTCTCTCTCTGTCTTGCTCACTCTCTTACAAATAAATAAATAAAATCTTAAAAAATAATCCTAACATAGGGGCACCTAGGTGGATCAGTAGATTAAGTGTCTGACTCATGATTTCGACTCCATGATCTCATGGGCTGTGAGATGGAGACTGGCAGGGGCCTCTGTGCTCAATGGGGAGTCTGCTTGAGATTCTCTCCCTCTTTCTCTTCCTCTTTCCCTCCTTGCTCTCTAAAATCAATCAATCAATCAATCAATCAATCAATCTTTAAAAATCCTAACGCAAGGACAGACAAGTTAGCTGAAATTTCAAAGTAAAGGAAAGAACAAGAGATTTAGAGTGGATAGACCTAGATTCAAACCCCCACCTCACCTCTCACGTTTACTATGCATAAGGGAATCAATTCTCTGAAACTTTTTTCATCCGTTTTTAGTTTGCCTGCCTTCAGTGAGGACAGAGTGCAAATATGTGTAATAAAACCTAATCTGTTCTATAAAAGGTAGCTAATATTATTAAGACAATCTTTAGTGAGGCAGTGTGGTATAATGGCAAATGCTATGTCTTAGTTCATTTTGGCTGCCATAACAGGATGCTATAGACTGAATAGCTTATAAATAACCAACATTTATGTGTCACAGTTCGGGAGGCTGGGAAGTTCAAGGTCTGGTGAAAGCTCTCTTTTCCTGGCTTACAGAGAGCTGTCTTTTCATTGTGTCCTCACATGGCAGGAACAAGGGAGCTCTCTGGGTTTTGTTTTCTATGGGCACCAATCTAGAGCCCTTACCATCTCTAAAAGACCCCAACTCTAAATACCCTTACATTGGGGATTAGGTTTCAACCTAATGTTTTGAGGGGACACAAATCTTCAGTCTATAGCACTGTGGTAGGTAGAATAATGGCACCCCCAACAGCACACATCCTAATCTACGGGACCTCTGAATATGTTATATTACATGACAAGTAGAAATTAAAATGGAAGATAGAATTAAGGTTCTAATGAGCTGACTTTGAAATAGGTGGTTTATCCTAGATTGTTTGTGTGGACCCAAGATAATCACATGGATCCTTACAGGTGGAAAAAGGAAGAGGCAGATAAAACCAGAGAGTTGGCAACATAAGAAGGACTCAGTTTGACACTGCTGTTGCCGGCTATGAAGATGGAGAACAGGACAATGAGCCAAGGGAAGCAAATGGCCTTTGGAAGCTGGAAAGGCAATGGATTATCTATTAAAGCCTTGAGAAGGAACACAGCTTTGATTACACCTTTATCTTAGCCCAGTATGACCCATGTCAGATTTCTGACTTTCAGAGCTGTAAGACAATATAACTGTATTGTTTAATCCACTAAAGTTTTACAAATTTGTTGTAGTAGCAACAGGAAACTGATACAAACACTAAGAGCCAGTGGGCCCGAGTTCTAATTCCCGCTCTGCCACTGGCTAGTTCTGTTATCTGTGAGAGCTTTCTTAACCACTCCATGTCTCATTTTCCTCATCTGTGAAATGGGAATAGTAATACTGCCTACCTCGTAGTATCAGGGGACTAAAGGTGTGAATGCACAGCTTAATCACTCAGAGTAGTGTTTGGCTCATGGCAATTAGTTAATATACATTAGTTAGAAGCACCTTCTTGGATGCCAGCAATAAGTCTCAGTGATTTGGTTTCTATTCTTTTAACGTTGTAAATATGCACTATACAACTTGTAATTAAATGCAGCATATAAATATATAAACCCACATTTACCTATTGCATCTTATTTACAAAAGACGCAATAGGTAAATATGTAAACATAAAATGCTGGGCACAATCTACATTTCTAAACTATTTATAGCACAAACGTGGAGCACAATTGAGAGAGAACTCACACCCAGGGATGAAAATTGAGGTCATGCTGGTAGGGAGGGCAGAGGCAAGAAAAAAGACGGCTCTCAGCTGTGATAATGAAAAAGAAAGAAAGGCAACTATGGAAAGAACTCACAACAATGGCAGACCGGTTGCCATTTTTAACCTAACATTTTATCACTTTTTTCTTTAAAGGACAACCCTGTTGCTTTCAATCAGGGGTGTAGAGAATGCACATAATTATTTGGCATTTCAAAGAAAAAAAAAATTAAAAGAGTCGCTAAAGTTATCCATCTCTCTTTTCTAAACTTGAAACATCAAAAATAGATGTTCCTGGCATGATAACACACTGAAGTCATTTTGAAAGAAAATTAGAATTTCCATTCCTCATTTTCCTTTCTTCCCAGTAAGGCTTTAAGCAGATGGGAATATCAATTTAGTTACTTGACATTTAGAAGGATAAATGACTTAAGAGCTTTATGATCCCCTCTCATTGAAGCATATTTGATAACATCTGCCCAACATCTTACACTCACATCAGAGCCAAGTGTGATTTAACAAGAAGAGGAAGAATGGCTAGACTCCAGGACCCCAGGATTCCATCGCTGGCCCTAATTCTAACAGAAGCAGGGGCCAATATTCAGTGCTAAATAAAGCTTCTGATTTCTGGCCAGCATGTTTATTAGTATCCTAGCTAATATGTAATTATTAAGATTAACTAAGAAGTTTTAAATGGGATATGTAACAATTTTTTCATGAAGAAAGAGATACTGTGTATGGGGGCAAGTTTTTGTTCTGAATTCTCAGAGAAAGAAAAGCTACCTCACTTTAGAGTGTATTAGAGGAACTGCAAAAATAACTGGATATTACAGCTACAGGTCTCGTTCATATAGAAGAAAAGTTACTCTTATTTTTTTTCAGAAGGGATGTTGCCATCTTTACAAGAAATTCTCATTTGTCTTTTATGCAACAATTGATTGCACTTAGTTTATGTATTTAACTCATGGGTTATTAAGTCAGGAACATAAAAAAAATTACAGTTCTATCTTTCCATTTTATACTGTTCTTTTATTTTTTTAAATTTTATTTTATTTAAATTCAATTAGTTAACATATAGTATATTATCAGTCTCAGAGGTAGAGCTCAGTGCCTCATCAGTTTCATATAACATCCAGTGCTCATTACACCCATTTGTTCTGCCCCCCAACACTCTTACCCTCCAGCAATCCTCAGTTTGTTTGCTATAATTAACAGTCTCTTATGGTTTGTCTCCCTCTCTGGTTTCGTCTTATTTCACTCTTTCCTCCCTTCCCCTATGACCTTCTGTCTTGTTTCTTAAATTCCACATATCAGTGAGGTCATATGGTAATTGTCTTTCTGTGATTGACCTATTTAGTTTAGCATAATCCCCTCTAGTTCTATCCACATCATTGCAAATGGTAAGATTTCAATTTTTTGATGGCTGAGTAATATTCCACTCTCTCTTATATATACCACATCTTCTTTATCCATTCATCTGCCAATAGACACTTGGGCACTTCCATAGTTTCACTATTATGGACATTGCTGCTATAAACATTGGGGTGCATGTGTCCCTTCAAATCACTATGTTTGTATCCTTTGGGTAAATACCTAGTAGTGCAATTGCTGGGTTGTAGGGTAGCTCTGTTTTCAACCTTTTGAGGAACCTCCATACTATTTTGTAGAATGGTGGCACCAGTTTGCATTCCCAACCATGTAAGATGATTCCCCTTTCTCTGCATCCCTGACAACATTTGTTGTTCCCTGACTTATTAATTTTAGCCATTCTTACTGGTGTGCGGTAGCATCTCATTGTGGTTTTGAACTGTATTTCCCTGACACCAAGTGATGCAGAGCATTTTTTCATGTGTCTGTTGGCCATTTGTATGTCTTCTTTGGAGAAATGTCTGTTCATGTCTTTGCCCATTTCTTGACTGGATTTTTTGTTCTTTTGGGTGTTGAGTTTGGTAAGTTCTTTATAGATCTTGGATACTAACCCTTTATCTGATAAGATATTTGCAAATATCTTTCCCCATTCTGTAGGTTGTCTTTGGGTTTTGTTGACTATTTCCTTTGCTCTGCAAAAGCTTTTTATCTTGATGAAGTTGCAATAGTTCACTTTTGCTTTTGTTTCCCTTGCCTTTGGAGACATGTCTTAGAAGAAGTTGCTGTGACCCAGGTCGAAGAGGTTGCTACCTGTGTTCTCCGCTAGGATTCTGATGGATTCCTGTCTCACATCTAGGTTTTTCATCCATTTTGAGTTTATTTTTGTGAATGGTGTAAGAAAATGGTCCAGTTTCATTCTTCTACATGTGTCTGCCCAATTTTCTCAGCACCATTTGTTGAAGAGTGATAGTGTCCTTTTAAAGAAAGGAGGGGTATGTCATCCCTAAGGCATCTATGAAAACCTCCTGAACAACCTCCAACAGACAAGAGCTGTAAAACAATTAGCAACACTAACTAAAATCACTTGAACAAATAGAGAGCAAATACCTCCAGACTTTATATGCACTCCTAAGTGAAATATAAATCTCTCCTGATCCCTTGTATTTGGATATTGGCTAATGAATTGTCTTCATTCCTTCAGAATTATCCTCTCTTGGAATTATGTGTGAGTCCACTCATGCTGCATGTCCTGGGAAACTATGCAAACAGTGAGGACTCAATAAATAGCTGCTGAGCGAATAGATGGATTAATCTATTTACTCACAGTGCTCTACTATTCTATTGCCTTGGCTTGTGAGATTAAGGAATTTGCTGGCATATGTGGTCTCAGTGGAACCTAGTTTGCTAAGTCACTCTATTACATAAATAATGATAATGAAACTATGAAATTCTGAAACTTGAAGGAATCTTAAAGGTCGACAGATTCAATATCCTGATTTTCCCATCTGTAGAATGATTTTAGCATTTCGGGGCCCTCAGTAGGTCATCCAGTCAGAAGTCTGACAAAACACTTCATAAGAGATGGTAATACATTTTATGCACTGGACCTGAATAAAATGCCAATGGTTTAGTTCAGGGAAAAGTTTGATGCTACATTTGGCTTGCTTAAAAAAATATGTGTATTTATAAAATATGACTCTGGAAGTACCTATAGTTTCCTAATTGTCTTTATTATCTGTTGGTCTTTACCTGGATGAGAGATTCATATACATATACATAATATGCTCCAGAGGTTAAAATTAAGGTCATTAGGTTATTAAAAAAATGGAAATGTAGAATTCAAGAAAAAAAAGTCTAATATTCAAATAACTTTAAGGACAGAATGATATACTCTGATGATATTAATCTGGCTATCACCTGATCTAGTCAATGTAATAATTAAATTTAAAATTATATGTTTACAAAAATAAAATAAAATACAGTTATGTTTACCTGGGGTTTTCCTATCCAATGTGTTTAGAATACAAACTCCATAAGCATAGGAATTAAATGTATTCACAACCAAGTACATTGCTTAGCACCTACTGGATCATCAATAATTAGTGGATAAAAAAATGAATTAAAGGAGATACTAAAAGACAGCTTGGATATTTTATTCAGGCTGTCATCCCTGCTGTGAGGTCCAAGTACAAACAAAAAGGCAGAACCAAAACATTAAGTGAAGAGGACAATTGTTAGGGCTATGGCAAGAGGGCTGGCCTCCTGATGTGTTGGTAAGTTGACATAATATAAAGACTTAGGATCAAAGTGTGCCTCATCTTTTTAAATTTAAATTTAAATCTATATTCTTCTATTATAAAAAAATATAATTCTGTTATCATAAAAGAGATCCTTTCCAACAAAACATTTTTTAATGGTCATTTGATCTTTACTGTCTACCATCCATTTTCCCTTCTTATAGTACACTATTCAATACACTATTTGATTTGGCTATCACTTGCATCCCACCATTGGATTCAATTTGGAAAGACTATTAAGAATGGCACATTGCCCATCAATAGTTAAAATGTGGGAAGTTGACCCAAGATTAGACAACCGTGTGCTCTTCTCTGAAATTTGTCTACAGTGACCTAAACACTTAAAATGTTTGGAGTGGATTCACAACAATGATTGAAACCAAAGACAATGTCCAACAATTTCTACAACTTACGTAAGGGCCTACTCAGCCAGAGGGAGCCATTTTGTGTTTATGCACTGAACTTAGATTGACCCTGCCCCTCCCAGAGGAACTTACTTGCAAAGCCCAGATACAAAGGCAGGTCAGGCCAGGTGGAGACATCAAATCAGTGGGGCACACATATATCTACTAGGGTAAATTGAAATTCAGTTCGCCACCCCTGTGTGACCTAGTATGACTGTGCAGTTTTCTCTGTGCATTGCAATCTCATTGGCCACCTGTGTATAGCCAGGCTCAACCACCTCTATAAAAGTTCGTCTGTGAGGGATGCCTGGGTGGCTCAGTTGGTTAAGCAGCTGCCTTTGGCTCAGGTCATGATCCCAGCGTCCTGGGATCAAGTCCCACATCGGGCTCCTTGCTCAGCAGGGAGCCTGCTTCTCCCTCTGATTCTGCCTTCCACTCTGTCTGCCTGTGCTCGCTCTCACTCACTCTCTCTGACAAAAAAAAAAAAAAAAAAAAAAAGTTCGTCTGTGAGGCTGGGAGGGGTCGCCTCATAAGAGACGGCCCCAACCAGTCGGTTTGATTCTCGATGCTTGGCGTGAAATAAATCTTTGCTTGACCTTTGCTTTGTATCAGTCTTGCTCCTTTGATTACGGACCCTAAAACTTAGATGCCTAGAGCTGCATTGGCTCTCAAGTTTTTCTTTATATTAATCCTCACATCTTTCCAGGAATTTTTTTTTAAATTTTATTTATTTATTTATTTGACAGAGAGATATCGCAAGTAGGCAGAGAGGCAGGCAGAGAGAGAGAGGGAAGCAGGCTCCCTGCTGAGCAGAGAGCCCAATGTGAGGCTTGATCCCAGGACCCTGAGATCATGACCTGAGCTGAAAGCAGAGGCTTAACCCACTAAGCCACCCAGGCGTCCCTCTAGGAATCCTTTTTGTGCTTACAGTAGACATGGCCAGTTTCTGTTGCCTACAACCAACACATTTTAACTGATGCGGAGCTGAGGTGAGGACTTCAGAATCTCCATATCTAGACTTATATACTTCTCTGTCATTTACTGATCACCTGATATTTAGCACATTCTTTACTTATGCCCCAGTTTCTATACCTGCAGAATGAAGATAAAAGAATTTACCAAAAAGAATTGGTATAGGGATTATATTAAATGGTGTCTGTGCAGTATCAGACATATAGTAAATACTCAATAAACTTTCAGGTTAACATGCATAAATATCAAAAGTAAAAATGGGGCACCTGGATGGCTCAGTCAGTTGAGTTTGCTTTTGGCTTAGGTCATGATCCCAGGGTCCTGGGATGGAGCCCCACATCGCGCTCCTTGTTCAGGGGGAATCTGCTTCTCTCTCTCCTCTGCCCCTCCCCCTGCTTGTGATCCCTCTCTCTATCAAATAAATTTTAAAAATCTTAAAAAAAAAAAAAAGTGAAAGGACTCCTCATAGAGGTATTATAATTTAGGAATAATTAAAGATGCAATTGTCAGTTCTCCAAGAGTTTTTAGTAAGGATCTTCATAAGAAGTTTTAATCAGGCATTGATACAGCATTTCCCTGATTTTAAGATGCACAGAGATTTTTAAAAAATCATTTCCCAAACTGCACCTGATGGTCGATATTTTCAATTAATGAGTTAGTGTTCCTCTGTCTCTCTTTTATCTTCTCCTCTCAAAGTTCTTATTAAATTGGTGATGCAGCTTCCAATCAATAGGGTCCTAAACTAGGAAGTATGGTAACTAACAGAAGAGGGTGGTGAACCACTCAAGCACAACACACAGTATGAGGGACCCCATCGACCGCACATTCCTGAAGCCTTTATATCCTAACTCAGACTCACTGGAGAAAGAAGTTCCAGTGATTTTTTTTTTTTTTTAAAGATTTTATTTATTTGTCAGAGAAAGAGAGAGTGAACACAGACAGAAAGAATGGCAGGCAGAGGCAGAGGGAGAAGCAGGTTCCCTGCTGATCAAGAAGCCCAATGTGGGACTCGATCCCAGGAGGCTGGGATCATGACCCGAGCTGAAGGCAGCTGCTCAGCCAACTGAGCCACCCAGGCGTCCCCAGTTCCGGTGATCTTACTAATCACTTGTACTGACCTCCACTGGTCTTCAACAGAAAAAACAGTTCTGGTGTGTGTCCATCAAGAGAGCTCTGTGTTCACCCTGCTGTTGTTGTGACTATTGTAGCTGAAGTTTGTTTTCTGTTGGGACAGAAGGTAACTGTTAATTAATGTACTTGATTTTGTCATGTTTACTGGCTCCACAGTCATGATCCTAGAGAGGGAAAAACACTCCTCTGCTGGATCTGACTTCTGCTCAGTGCTCAGACCCCAAATGCTGCGTAAGTGGCAACAGCAAGTTCTAGGTAGAGGGCACCATATGGAGGAGGGAAAAACGAAAAAATTATAAAATACAAAGAATTGATAATTGAGGGGAACCTGGGTGGCTCAGGTCATAATCTCACGGTTCTAGCATGGAGCTCCATGCTGAGCAGGGATTCTGGTTCTCTTCCTCTGCTCCTCCCCTCCTCCTCTTAAATAAATAAATCTTAAAAAAAAAAAAAAAAAAGAATTGATAAGTGAATATAACTGTGAAAGAGGAAAAAGTACTGTGACAGGGAAGACCTCCCTGGGGATGGGCTCTCTGAAGAGACCTGAGGAGAAGAGAGCCTGGTGGAGATGGATCTCTGAGGGACCATAGCCCTGTTAGAGGGAGAAGAGTGTGGCTTGGGCAGACTTGGGTCATAAACAGGGAGGGGCAGTGTGACTGGTGGACACAGGTGAGGGACTGGAGATGAGCCCTGAGGCATGGTCACAGTGAATACAGTGGCTTTTGTTTCAAGCACAGTGGGCAGTCAGTGGAGGCTTAGACCAGTGGAGAGATGTGGTCTGAAACTCTAAGAGTCCTCTTTGTTGTTTTAGAAGAGGAGGGTGAGCAATGTCTTTTGGCTTCCACCCACTTCACAGTGATGGTGGGAAATCTGTCTATACTGGTCATAGAAACGGGAGGTTGGGGAAATTAATACCTTAGGAAGTAACAGCCACTTCTTCTGAGCACTCATACTATCAAAAACAGAAATACAGGCGCACCTCGTTTTCTTGTGCTTGCTTTGTTGAAATTCGCATACACTGGGTTTTTACAAATTGAAGGTTTGTGGCAATTCTGCATTGAGCAAGTCTGTTGGCACCGTTTTTCCAACAGCAAGGGTTCACTGAGTGTCTCTGTCATGTTTTGGTCATTCTCACAATACTTGGAACTTTTTCACCATTGTTAATTTGCTATGATCTGTGATCAATGATAACTCACTAACAGCACAGATGATAGCATTTTTTAGCAATAAAGCACATTAATTAAGGTATTTTAAGGCTTAATGTTATTGCACACTTAATATACAATAGTACAGTGTAGATGTAACTTTTATATGCCTTGGAAAACCAAAAAATTCATGTGACTCACTTTACTAAAATATTCACTTTATTGTAGTGGTCTGGAAACAAATGTGCAATATCTCTGAAAAGTGCCTGTACCTTAAAGGATTAAAAATACTGTCATCCTTCTCACTGTTTATGCTACCATGAAGTGGAAGTTTCTAGAACTAGCTTTGAATTTGGAGTATTTTACTAATAATTATGTATTTATCCTTGAGGTCAGACACTGAGTCTTAGTGAGCTTTGTATTACCAGCTCTTATTACAAAAGCCAACGCTTTTGTACAGATTTAATAAATGATGATTCAATTAATGCAACATAAAGACTAATACTTGCATATTCACTACTTCACAGTTGGCAATTCAATTGCTTTCACATGTATCATCTTGTTTGATCCTGAGGATAGTGGGGGGGGGGCCCTCTGGCATCTTATTATACCCATATTAAAGACAAGATGACTGAGTCTCAGAGAGGGTAAGTGGCAGTTGAAAGCCACATGACTGAAAGTGACAAAGTTGGATGTAAATACTAAATCACATTATCTCTTGACAAGATCGTAGGCCACATTTACTGCAGATATCCTTAAAGCACTCACTTCCTGGGCTAATCTGTAACTCTTGTCAGTCTAAATCCCAGGACTAATCCCAGTTAAAGTTATTCATCATATCTCATACATATGTAATAGCTGAAGGTCAAAGCATGTTAGAAACATTTTCTAGGTGTCCAAAAACAACTGTGTAAAATAAGGGCCTGGGTGCATTTTCAGACATTAACAATGCACGTTTTTCACCTTTAATGTGCTAGAACAAGGATTCTTCAGCATTAAATGAGCAGGGGAGGCACTGAATGGAGACTCTAATATGACAGATTAATAGCCATCCAGGGTATTTATTCATTTATGCAATGGTCTTGAGTTTTGAAGAGGCCTCTGTATTTAGTGGCTGGTAAGAGACCTAATTACAGGTCGGCATCTTGACTGATCATTCTACTCTGGTAAAACTGTATTATTTCTTTCTCTGTGGTTTTTGTCACCCTACCAGACACTCATTGTCAGCCAATTTCCACTTACATAGATCAAGTTGGTTTCTCCCACTGTAACCTTATACCCTGCCTTTAATAAACCTGAGCAAGTACCAAATTCACTCTTGGTTCCAGCTTAGGCCCGGGGCAATTAGACTCATTATGGAATGAACATTTAAGCAGCTTCTTAGCTGCTGAGACTCTCTGGAGACAAAGCCATCACTCCCATCTGATCTATTCTCCTCCTCATCAGTGACTCTTGGGGTCTCATTATCTCATTTGGTATTTCAAAACTAAAGCAACTGTGCTAACACCAAGGGCTTCATTCATTGCCACCAAATTAAAAAAAAAAAAAAGGCATGGAGAAGTGTGTCACAGTCAATGGGCAATGAGGGTTCAAAAGGGAAACAGATGCACAAATGATTCATCATCAGTAGGACCTGTCATGATGAAGCGGAAAGGGGGGAAATTAGAAACTCTTTCTGATGCGCTAATGATACTGCTGTCCCAGATTGAAGGGATGAATAATGCTCCTAATATCAATTAGATTTTGCTATTTGATTTAATTTCATTAAGCACTCAGCTCAGAGGTACAGAGGAGGAGAGGTTTTTGTTTGTTTGTTTGTTTGTTTTTAAGATTTTATTTATTTACTTGACAGAAAGAGATCACAAGTAGGCAGAGAGTCAGGCAGAGAGAGAGGGGGAAGCAGGCTCCCCGCTGAGCAGAGAGCCTGATGCGGGACTCGATCCCAGGACTCTGAGATCATGACCTGAGCCGAAGGCAGTGGTTTAACCCACTGAGCCACCCAGGCGCCCCAAGAGAGTTTTTATCTATTTATTTAGCACATACTTATAGGTCACTTACTATGCACCACATTCTATACTATGAGATTTAGAAATACTTCTTTAAATACCAGAAATTCTTGGTCAGCTTCATTTCCATACAATTGTTCTTTCTCTTTCTTTCTCTTCATTATCATTAGTATGTAGTATTTCTATGAATTTCCCAATTTTAGCCTTTACTATAAATAATAGTTGACCCCTTACTCCTTATTCTAGGGGACATAAAGGAAAAAAAATTCAGCAAAATACATTTATTTTTATTATAGATTTTTAAATTTTAATTTTAAATACATCACTGTAAAATCTTATGTACAAAAGCCTAATGATTACTAGAGAAGAAATTGGTTCAACTTTGGGGAAATTGTGTAGTTCTTTCTCTATAAATGCCAGATCCTTATTGATATGTTTCCTGCACTACTACTGAGGGGATAAATCCTTACCCAAACAACTATTTTTAGGAATAGTTAAAAAGAGTCTGTTTATTAGAAAAAAATCTATTTACCAGAAGAAGAAGGAGGAGGAAGCAATAAATATACTTCTTCCTCAGTGACTGATTTTTCTAGGCACCTGCTGGAGAAAAAGAAAATAATTTGTGCTTTTCACCTACTGAAATCACCATTTGTTCTGAGTTGCAAATATAAACAAGTGAAAAAGAGTGAATTTTTAAAAGGCTAGTCAAAAAAATTAAAATAAAATAAATAAAATAAAAAAATAAAATATAAAAGGCTAGTCCAACTTTTCTCCCCAACCTGCAGAAAAGGAGCTTAATATGGAAATGAGACTATAAATCAACTGATGACAGTGTCGAATTTTGTCAGAGATTAAGCTTCTCAGCTAGTCTGTCCTCTGTTGTGGTGAAATTTTCATATGACAAAGTATGATTTTTCCTGTTATTTCTTTGGGACAGTGGGGGTGAGGGGAGGGGAAGAGTTTGTAAAGCTGTACCACAATAGCAGACCCTACTGTCTTCTCGAACATGAATGTATTGAATTGTAGTGACATAGCTGACAAAAAGAGTTATGTCTTTTCATGAGCTTGTGTTCTTTATTGCTTACATTAACTTTTAGAGAAGAAAAAAAAAGCGGTGAATTCAACAGGCTATAAATCTTCCCTGACATACAGTATGATACGGTCTTGTGGTAGAAGAGCAGGCTAAGGGAACATAAAGCACTTCTCTACCATGAATGGAACACGTACTGGGGAGAGACAGGGAATGTTCTCATACCGAAGCTCTGATTTTCCCCACTAAATTCATCTTTCCCTTTATAGTTTCAAAACATGGCAACAATGGTGAGAGATGATTATGGCCACAAACAAATCTCACCCACCTACAACCTCCTTATTTCCAAGAGGTTAATTCTATTTCTAAGTAAGCAAACCACATTAGGCAAAATATGCAATGTTCTATCTATATTGTTTAAAAATAAAAAAAGGGGGAGAGAGAGAGAGAAAACCCCAGCTCAAAAATATTGGAAAAATAAACCAGCTTAATATTGAAGAACACTTTTCATTCTCAATGTTTGCCAATAAACTTCTTTAAAAATACTTACAAACACTAACAGACTACAAGTGAAAAGACGATAAAGCAAGGTGTGAGAGAAATCTCAAGTAACAACACAACCACTAAAGATAGACTAAGAAGAATATTTTTATACTACATACTCAATTTTTTTTTTTTTTCTGAGTCAGAATAACCCAGATGGCCATAAGAAATGAAAAAGTGTTTCATTCACTGACCTCCTCCCACGATTCTGCTCCTAAGTCTGATGTCAGGAAGCTTCCCTAAAACAATTCTTTCTTTTTTCCTTCCCTTCCCTTCCCCCAATCCTTCTAGATATGCACATGATACACATATGCATATATGCACACAAACACACATCAACCCATACATATATATTGTTCTATTGCACAAAAACTAACTGAACAACCAGACGTATGCCCTTTGCCATTTGCTCCAGGCAACCTTTCCCATTTCCCATAGGCTCCTTTTCTCACTATATATTAAGAGACTAGATACTTATAAGCTTTGCTCTAGTACCAAATAACCACAAAATCACAGTGGTTTATAACAACAAAGATTTACTTCTCACATATGCTACATGTCAGTTGCAAGTTGATGATGGCTCAGATATAGCTCTTTTCAATTCAGCTGTGTTCCAAAGATTTTCTTTACAGTAAGATTGCGCTGAAGCAGCAGCAACAATATGGAGAATGATACTTTTTTTGGCAAAGGAAAAGAGCAAGAATTGAGTAGGGGTGAATTCAGTACTGACCCTCAACTGATGTGTTATAATATAAGGATTACATATTTTTTTATCTGTGTTCCTGAGATTTTTGAGATCATTTGTCAACAAGGCAAAAGTGACTTAATAGAAGTTTGTACATAGATGTGGGGAACTGTAAAAAATAAATAACTAAATAACACCCAAAATAGGTGACATTGGCATCACGATTAGGTATTGAGCAGTTAGGGAACTGATAGTGGAGATTGGAAAAATTACTTCTGTTGGCCTATATTTCTCTTTCCAACTAAGAGCATTAATGCAGTGTATAAAAGTGGCCTCTTGGAGACATCATAAAGAGTAAAAATGTATGGTAACAGACTCAATACTCTGAATACCCAGGAGTTAGAAATAAATTTAGGGATCTCCAAGTTATGACCCATAAGCCAAATATGACCTACTGCCTATTTTTGTAAATAAAAGTTTACTGGAACACAGCCACACTCATTCATTCATAGATTGTCTGTGAATGCTTTTGCACTATGACAAAGCAGTTTCAACAAAGATTACATCTCTGGAAATATTTAATCAGGCCCTTTCCAAAGTTCACTGACTCCTAAATAAAATGAAAGCAAATAACAATTTATTTAACTCCCTACCTTATTTGATAAAATATATTATTTTATGTGAATACATGTCATTCCAAGAAGCACACTACTTAAAAATACTTTTCTACAGAGTTTTTAGCAGAAAAAAAAAGTTGTGATTTAAGAAATTTATACCCAGGTAAGTTTTCACTTATTTGTAAAGGTGACAAAAGGTCATTACTTGATATTTTGTCCCTAATTTAAATAGCCCTTAAGGAAAACAAACTAAAGGTACATCATAGCTAGAAACCATGCAGTATCTTGATTACATATATAGGTTCTAGAGACAGTTTGGTTTGAGGAATAGATTACACCATCAGTTCTATAGTACTTCAATGTCCTCATGTTCAAAATATGGCTGATAGTGGGGTGTCTGAGAGGCTCAGTTAAGCATCTGACTTCAGTCAGTTAAGCATCTGACTTCAGATAAGCATCTGACTTCAGCTCAGGTTATGATCTTGGAGTCCTGGGATCAATTACCTTGTTGGGGCTCCAGGCTCAGTGGGGTGTCTGCTTTTCCATGTCCCTCTGCCTTTCCCCCACTCATGCTCTCTCTTTCTCTCTCTGTGAGTAAATAAATAAAAAACCTTTAAAAAATGTTGTCTCTTACACTGTTGATGGGAATGCAAGCGGGACAGCCACTTTGGAAAACAGTATGGAGGTTCCTCAAAAAGTTAAAAATAGAGCTACCCTACCATTCAGCAATTGCACTACTAGGAATTTACCCCAAAGATACAGATGTAGTGAAAAGAAGGGGCATATGCATCACAATGTTCATAGCAGCAATGTCCACAATAGCCAAAATGCAGAAGGAGCTGAGATGCCCTTCAACGGATAAATGGATAGAGAAGATGCAGTCCACTGATAAATGGAGTATTACTCAGCCATCAGAAAGGATTAATATCCACCATCTGCATCCACTTGGGTGAATTGGAGGGGATTATGCTGAATGAAATAACTCAAGCAGAAAAAGACAATTATCAAATGGTTTCATTCATATGTGGAACATAAGGAATATCACAGAGGACATTAGGGGAAGGGAAGGGAAAAGGGATGGGGTGGAATCAGAATGGGGGACAAACCATGAGAGACCATGGACTCTGGGAAACAATCTGAGGGTTTCAGAGGGGAGGGGGGTGGCGGATAGAGTAGTTGGGTGGTGGGTATTAAAGAGGGCATGTGTTGTGATGAGCACTGGGTGTTATATGCAACTAATGAATCAATGAATACTACATCAAAAACTAATGATGTACTATATGGTGGCTAACAACACGATAAAAAAAATTTTTTTTTAAATGTGGCTGATAGTAAAGATGCCTTGAGTATTAAGCTAGGTAATTAATATAAAGTTCTTAGAACGATGCATGGCAAGAAGTATATTCTCAACATCCTAGGTATTATCGAGAGGGCAAAGAATAACAAAAACACCTCAAATTTTAAGGTTATAAATCACATAAAAATCTTTGAAGAACATGAAGAACAGTAATCAACCTACAGTTTATTATAAATTTCCTAACTATGGGGGTGCCTGATGGATCAGTTGGTTGAGCATCTGACTCTTGATTTCAGCTCAGATCATGATCTCAGGGTTGTGAGAGTGAGCACCGTGTTGGGCTCCAGACGGACATGCAGCCTGCTTAAAATTCTCTCCCTCCCTCTGCCCCTCGTCACTCCCCCACCCCATCCTCCACACTCACATGCTCTCTTGCAGGAAAGCAAAACAAAACAAAACAACCTAACCACGGTTAGAAGATTGAATGCAAAATACAAATACACATCAAGAAATGTATATAATGTAAAATACAATTCTCTCGTAAGGTTTGTCTATCATCTTAGTTTAAATTTATTAAATTGTGATACAATATGATAATAGAAGAGAGGGAAAGAAAAAAATTCCAGAAAAATCCATATAACAAAATGTATATATTTTTTTATCAAGTAAGTAAATATTCTTCTTAAAACAATACTGAGGCAAAGGCATGTTGGTAAAGATATAATTGTATATTGATATGAGTGCTTAATTTGATAAAGATCTTTCAGGAAAACAATTAAGCAACATGAATTAAAAGCTTATACTTTCATTTTGCAATTCTTAATCAAATAATTGACTTAAGTGAAGTGCATCTACAGTTGCTAATGCCTCTAGAGGAAAAGTAAACAGAGAACTTATTGCAGAGAGTGAAGTATAACTCTCTGAATGACTTATTGATCACATAAGAGAAACTTCCAACTTTAGATTATAGTTAGGCTGATACTAGAAAATCATTCACCTATCACCAAAATCAGGACCTTATATGGTTTCTGATGTGATGTAATATGAAAGACAAAACAACATTTAGAGAGTAATCTTGCCAAGATTTCTGGCTTCCACTTTAGAAGAATAAAAGATACAGAGGTAAGTTGAAGGACCCATGAATGAGTAATTAAATGATTCCTAAATGTGGGTAGCTCTACTGAGAAACCAACTTGTTTCCTCAAAACAATGACTGGCACAGAAAGTAAGATAGAAAAGTGGACATTCATAAATTAAGAGAGCTAAGAAACAATAGAGGAATGTCAAATGCAGAGGGGAGAAATGATAGATCATGATTTTAACTGACCAATGGGGTAACAGGGCTTTTTTTTTCTTTTTTAATTTGAATATGGATTGAGTACTTGATGACATAAAGCAATCATTAATTTTCAGAATTTAGGTGTGAATTTTCAAGTGCAGTATGATTTAGCCATTATGGAAAATGTTCTTCTTTTTTATATTTTAGAAATGCATACTGAAAAATTTAGTGGTGAAAAATAATGATATTTTGGGATTTAAAATGCTTCTGCAAAGCTGAATAAAAGACAACAAAAAAAAGAAAAGGAATAGATCAACTCTAAGGGGAGAAAGTATTGATAATTGTGGTATGTGGATGAGGGGCTAGATGAGGGTTTATTAGGCCTATTCTCTTTACTCTTATACCTATTTAAAAATTTCCACAGTGAAAGGCTGATTCCTTTTTAAATTTCACATGATTTAGTTTAAGTAGTTCCGTTCCAGGAAGCAATGCTATAATAATCATTAAAAGCGAGGACAAATAATTTTGCAAAAAAATACTGATCAAAGCATTATGTACATTCGGCGAAATAAAATAAAATAAAAGCCTGACTTTAGGGTGATAACTCATAGCTTGAGAACTTAAACATTAATGAACCTTGAATTATTGTGCTTACAAAGAATTATTGTGATGTTGGAGACAAATTTTTACAAAATTCCTACAACATACGGAAGCTTACAAAAGTAAATATAGAAAAAATAAGAAATAAGCATACCAAAATGCTGATAATTACTTCCTTTATAGGCTTTTTTGTTCTGCTTTCTTATACTCTTACTCATCAAAATGTCCAATATGGATACATGCATACATGCATTTATTTGATAACTAGTAAAAGTAGCAAATAATTGTCTAGCTAAATGATTTCTAACTGACTTAGGAAATTTATCTTGATTCTATAAAACATTTCTTTTTTTTTTTAAAGATTTTTATTTTTTTTATATATTTGACAGACAAAGATCACAAGTAGGCAGAGAGGCAGGCAGAGAGAGAGGAGGAAGCAGGCTCCCTGGCTGAGCAGAGAGCCTGATGCGGGGCTCAATCCCAGGACCTCGGGATCATGACCTGAGCTGAAGGCAGAGGCTTTAACCCACTGAGCCACCCAGGCGCCCCAAAACATTTCTTTTTGAAAGTGCTTATCATAAAAGTTAAAGAGTAAGCTAGAGAAGAAAATATCTCACAAAGAATTTCATAAAGTTCTTCAGATCTTTGGAGAATTCTTAGAATATTTAAGCATCATTATTCATAAATGCCTTCTATTAAGAATCGAATTTATAGAACTCATCATATCATGATTATATTGAAAAAAATACAACAGAGCCCATCTCGGTATAATCAGTAGAAAATCCTCAGTCTTATTTGATATTAGAATTCTTAAACTAAAAAAACAAAACAAAAGGAAACAACAAACAAATGAAACAGAGAATCTTAACTTTATTGACTCATTTTTACCTCTAATTCTGCCTGCTTCCAATGATGGAGCTGATGCTATAGGGAGAAAAGGTATAGTACGATATCCTAGTATGAGATTGCTTGGAAAAAGATCCTACAAACCCCTGCTTATTATTTTATTTTTGTATCTTCCTATCTGAACCTTGATATATGCTATTTGTTTTGCCATTTAATTATGTACTGTTTCAATGCTTTTTTTTTTCTTTTCAGCATAACAGAATTCATTGTTTTTGTACCACACCCAGTGCTCCATGCAATACATGCCCTCCTTAATACCCACCACCTGGTTCACCCAACCTCCCACCCCCCGCCCCTTCAAAATGCTCAGGTGGTTTTTCAGAGTCTATAGTCTCTCATGGTTCACTATGCTCCACAAATAAGTTTCAATGTATTTTTAAAGAAGAAATATTAAGTAGGGAATAGAGTATGAATCTTTGAATCATATCTGGATTTGAATTCAAGGCCTGAAATGTTCTCCCTGTATAAAGCTCAATTCTTCCTTTAAAAAGTGATTATATTATTACTTATTTCAAATTCCTCTTGATGATTAAAAAATATAAGTCAGGCAAAATGCTATCATAGTATCCAGTAGAAGTTTGGTCATTATTTATTGTATTTCAATTCTCCCTTCCACATATATTTGGGTTTTTTACTTTTATTTTTAAAGATTTTATTATTTATTAAAGGGGGTAGAGGGCAGAGGGACAAGCAGACTCTCCACTGAGTGAGGAGCCCAATGTGGGGCTTGATCCTAGGACCCTGATGTCAGGACCCGAGCCAAAATCAAGAGTCAGACACTTAGCCAACTGAGCTACCCAGATGTCCCTCCACATGTAACTGTATATGTCTGGTGCTCTGACGAAATTATTTTTGAAATATGATGCCAGTGACTAATTAACTTCATAGCCAATATGTTCTCTTTGAGCCTGGTGGGGTAATATTTATCCAGGTGAGTAATCAAAATATTGTTTAGAGGCGTTGCAACTACCTTACCACACCTTTCTTCTTAGTCTTTAGCAAATGTCTTAGATTTTTCAAATTATTATTATTTTTTAATCAAGTCGTTTTGAAAAATGTCTAGCACCTCTTCTTTCCTATCTGGAATCCAGAGACACTCAAAAGTTAAAATTTAATGGCATTTTAAAAAAAGATAGCTTTGCCATTCTTGTTAGGTCAGTCTTCCTGATGACTCCAATCTTTCTGGACAGTGAGAACATATTAAGAGATTTCAGCTAGGTATTCTGCTCTCCTTTGCCTGATTTTCACATCAGAAAAGGCTGGTTTTAAACCTGACATCATTTGGGTTACTTTTCTAATTCAGTAAGCTTTAACCACTCATTCATATTATTTTATATTTTATACATGCATATATATACTTTTGTACAAGGAATTATGTTATTGTGATTATTATTATTTTCTCTTTGATTCTAATTGCAGCATGGGGCCAACATTCAGTATGAGGGAATCCCTGCCCGCATAGATAAGCATAGCAAGCTTCATGTCTGAGCTAAGAATTGAGAGTATAGGGAAACATATTCTGGACATACTTTTGTAGACTCTTCAGCCTCCACACTGTGCTGCTACTACATTTATATTTTATGCATATAGATATATACTGTTTAATAATTTATAAAGCTGGATACAGTTGCTACAAGGCGATGTGATGTTCTCATTTGATCTACTTTGGTAGAATCACTTTCTGTCAGGGAATTTACTGCAATGATGTGCACAGTAAATATTTAATAGCATTAGAGGCATCAGAGTCTATTTTTCTTTGAAGAGTGCTTAATTATGTCAATTTCCCATGATGAGATGCTGAAGTCAGTATTATTTGAATTTGGAGTACTGGGTAGAGGTAGAGAACTCCTTGTGTGGGGCTCCCTTCCCATAAGAAGTCTAGGTATGTGAGTTTAACAAGGCATTATAGCAGAACCTCAACCTCATTAATGTAAGTCACACTAATTAAATATTTGTGATATGACAGCTGTGCTTGAGGTAAATTCTGCCTTGCACTATCAGTGAAGAAAGGGTTGGCTAAACTCTGTAGGAATATAAACAACACAGGGAAAATAAGTTAAATCCATTTTTACCATGTCCTCTCTATTCATGTGCATTGAGAGCTCTTATTTGCCTACAAATTAAATGGAATCATATGTTGCTATTTGGCAGTTTTGACCTAAAAAAGGAAATTTCATATGGGTCAATTTACAAGCTTTAATATTTTCAGTATAAAAGCTCTGATGATAGACAAAACATCTTCTCTGTTCATTCATTCCAGTTAGTGACAAACCATGCTACATTCTTGATATATTTTTCTTACATTATCACTAAAACATCCTAAGCCAAGACCTTAACTGATGGAAAAGTTGACAGGATAAGCAACCAAGTTCCACTTGGCTTTCCAAAATAAGTGCGTACATTTGGCCTCAATAGTGAGTTACAACTTGTAACTCTTAGTAAAGTCAGAACATATGGCTTCACCACAAAGAATAAACTATAACATGGCTCTCTGTACATGATCACAGCTTTGACTCAAATAGCTCCCTGCAGTATTATTTTTACAGACTCCAAAAAATAGACTTTCTAAAATTTGTATTTTCTTCTCGACATAATAAACAGTATTAGATTTTGGGGATAACTTTCCTTTGGAGAAGTTTACAGAAATGTAGTAATGGTTAAACTAGAAAACAAAATATATAACCTTTGTATAAAAAAACACTTTACTGCTAAATATCAAACATTTTATTTTATTTTTAAAGATTGTTGTTTGTTTATTTATTTGACAGAGAGAGATATCACAAGTAGGCAGAGAGGCAGAGGAGGGGTGGGAAACAGGCTTCCTACTAAGCAGAGAGCCCAGTGCAGGGCTCAATCCCAGGACCCTGGGATCATGACCCGAGCTGAAGGCAGAGGCTTAACCCACTGAGCCACCCAGGCACCCCCAAACATTTTATTTTATTTTAAAGATTTTTAAAATTTATTTGACAGAAAGACAGTGAGAGAGGGAACACAAGCAGGGGGAGTGGGAGAGGGAGAAGCAGGGTCCCTGCCGAGCAGGGAGCCTAATGAGGGGCTCGATCCCAGGACACTGGGATCAAGACCTGAACAGAAGGCAGAAGCTGAACAACTGGGCTACCCAGGCACCCCCCAAACATTTTATTTTTATAATAATAATTTGACAAAATATTTTAGTGGAGCTATATGGTTTCATTTGCACATTACATGATGTGTACAAGTTAGAAGGTTCTTGAAATCTCAGAAATAAAGGGATAGAGAATATCAAATTGCCAGTCCATAAGCTCAGTGGTCAATTTCTTAACCAGGTAATGAATTTTTCTACGATAGAGAAGATATAATACACATCTTGAAATCTATCAGAATACCTAGTAGCCTATCAGACTTGAATCTGTGCTTCATAATACAGAAAAATTTTTTTAGATTTCATTTATTTATTTGCGAGTGCCAGAGAGAGAGCATGAGTGGAGAGAGGGAGAAGACTCGCTGCTAAGTAGGGAGCCCAAAGCGGGGCTTGATCCAAGGACCCCAATAGCCAAAGGCAAACACTTAACTGAGCCACCCAGGCGCCCCTGTGCATTTTGTACTCTTTTTTTTTTTTTTTAAGATTTTATTTTTTTATTTGACAGAGAGAGACACAATGAGAAAGGGAACACAACAGGGATAGTGGGAGAGGGAGAAGCAAGCTTCCCGCCAAGCAGGGAGCCCGATGCAGGGCTCCATCCCAGGACCCTCGGATCATGACCTGAGCCAAAGGCCGAAGCGTAACCAACTGAGCCACCCAGGCACCCCAATATTTTGTGCTCTCCATCACAAAGTTGGTGAAATGATAGACCAGTGACCCAAATTGGATCTATGGGGCTTAATTATGAGACTTTTGCTAGAATTGTTGGCATGAAGAATAATCTTTTTTATTTCTTAGTATAATATTGTTCACCATCACTCACTCAAAGAATACTTGCAAATCACCTCTTACGGGCCAAGCTCTACATACCACAAAAGGAAAGTCTCCCTGAGATGAAAACTGAAAGAAAATCAAAGCCTGATAACATACTTAGATATGAGAATCTGGATCTCACTGCAGTCATGTCTGAAGTCTATAGTTTCTATTTATAGTTTAAGATAGTTTGTTGAGTTGTTAATGGCAGCAAAGAAAAGATCTGAAAAACATAATGTGTTTTTCTTTTAAGATTTTATTTATTTATTTGACAGAGAGAGAGAGCACAAGCAGGCAGAGAGGCAGGCAGAGAGAGAGGAAGGGAAGCAGGCTCCCTGCTGAGCAGAGAGCCCAATGCGGGACTCGATCCCAGGACCCTGAGATCATGACCTGAGCCGAAGGCAGCGGCTTAACCCACTGAGCCACCCAGGCGCCCCCATAATGTGTTTTTCAAACTTAGGTTTCTTGAGCCTAGGTATTGTTTAGATGACTCGATTGTATCTTATGCCAACTCATAGTTTTGGGGAGATAAGCCTTAGTATCAGACATGCATCCATGAATTTGGCTTCTACAGATCCAATTACTGGCACTTAGACATACACACATCCACAGACACATCTTACACAATACACATCTTGTATGTAAAATATGAATTGTTCGGGTAATTCTACCTACCCTAGAATGAATACAAGATAGCAGTTGTAATCTTCTGTTCCCTCAGATGACTTAAGCATGTGTAGTCCTCTCATACTGTGTTATGTTGATTATAAATTTAAATAAGTATTTTTTATATAATAGACTTTATTTCTTGGGGAATTATAACTTAACACTACTCCTTGGGTCACCGAAACATTGTTTATCCCAGTGAAAGAATTGGAGACTTATGAGAATGACCACTGCTTTTGTAAATTATAAAACCCCTAGTGTGGAATACCATGCAGCTTTTATTTATTTTTCTAAGACTTTATTTATTTCGTTGGCAGAGAGAGAGAGAGAGAGAGAGTACACACAAGCAGGAGGAGCAGCAGGCAGAGGGAGAGAGAGAAGCAGACTCCTCACTAGCAGGGAGGCCAATGTGGGGCTCGATCCCAGGACCCTGGGATCATGACCTGAGCCAAAGGCAGATACTTAACCAACTGAGCCACCCAAGCACCCCACCGTGTAACTTTTAAAAAGGAGAAATATATTGAATGAATCAGTAAATGGCAAATGAAGACTACATGTTAAATTTTGTATGACCCCACTTAAAAATTATCTATATAGGATGTGTATCTATTATATTCAAAACATTCGCCACTATACGCACATACACATAGGCCCAGGAGGTACCATACAAAAGATACTGACAGTCATCAGCCCTGGGAGCATAACTGTTTGAAAATTTTTAAAAAGCTCTGAGAAACAAACTGAGGGTTTTGGAGGGGAGGGGTTGGGGGGTTAGGTGAGCCTGGTAGTGAGTATTAAGGGGGGCACATATTGCATGGAGCAATGGGTATGGTGCATAAACAATGAATCTTAGAACACTGAAAAATTTTAAAAAATAAAAAATAAAAAAAGCTATTGGATTCTGTCATAGTACTCCCTTAATATAACATTTAGTTACAAGAGGGAGAAGATCCAACACACATGACCCCCTTATTCAAAATCCAATGACCATCAATTAATAATATTCAGAACAACTTGACTTCTCATTGGTATTAATTATTTTTTCCCATGTAGAATTCTTTCAGCTTTCATTATATCAGCAGCAATCAAAACCCATGTCATAGAAAAACATGGGCAGTACAGAGAGGTACAGACACTTAAGTTCAAAGCTTGTCCTTTTTCTCTCATTTTTTAGATACACCTTTTACATTTCTCTTGGCCTTATCAGTTCCATGCAGACTCTTCATAATGTTGTTCTATCCTTGGCCCTTGCTGCAATCTTGCAGTTATATCTGGCCCTGTTTTGATCTCTGCAGCCATCCTAGTGGCTAGGCCAGTCATGTTCATTCTGTGAAATATGTAAACTCCAAGATTCCTACCTTTGAAACTGCAAATGTGAGCCTATGCAGCAAATAATTTGTTTCAGAAAAAAAAAAATTAGCACTAGGAAATGATAGTATGGAAGCAACTCTTTATTCCATCCATGCACAAGATTTTAAGTACTTCCAAGAAATCCAAAATTGGCCTCCTTCTATAAAAGATAAACAACTCTACTACCATCTATGTTTAAAAGCACTCATAAATCTGGTCACCATCTGGTCCCTTTTCAGTAAAGTACCTAATTATTCAGCTGCTACCTGAACATCTCTACTTAGAAAAATGTCCCCTACACATCTCCAGTTGATATGCTAAACTCATGCTTCCCATTATTTTAACCAGGCCCAATCCTTTCTTGTAATAAGTATCTCAATTAATGACGTATCATTTATTCTATCACCACACTTAGAGTCCCAGACATAGAGTCTTTCTAGCCTCTCTAAAGTCTCTCTAGACATCTGAAAAGGGAAAACCTCTTGCCTCATATTATGTTAATCCCTACTCATTCATTCTCCCTAATATATGTCATATTAGTCTTCTACTTTAGCTTGGAAATGCATCATCTTGCACCTATATCTTTGTCAGTTTTCTCTCCCCTGCATGTACTCTCTACACTGTCACCAAGTAGTCTTCCTAAAACATAAACCAGTCTATATTCTTGCCAGCTTAAAATCATCCAGTGGCTTGACAATCCCAAGTAGTCTGCAATTTTTATACTGTGCACGACATAAGTCAAAAACAAAACTAGCAAGTGCTCCCAGAACGTGTCTATTTATTTATAAATTATTTATCTCTGTATTACACATAATGTGTATATCAGGAATCACACCAATGCAGGCACACACACAAAATAAATGCCGCAAGATCAAAATAAATGTAAATAGCTATTCTTTATTTCTCCTCTAGTACCCCAGTGAATTATCTTGAGCACCTCTGTGGCTGGCTCACTCCACTCTGGAGTCCTCCACTATTTTAGTGGATAATATACAAACTCTTCCCCATGAGACGTTCATTCCTCTGTGTGACTTTGTATCCTGCTCTTCATTCTATGCTGAATGTTATTGTGGTAACTTGTGATGTATAGTTTATGCATGATAGGATATGGGTAGAGGAAGGCGTGGATTTGAGATGAGAGGTAGAATGAGTCCTTTGAGATCAGGATTAGCACTTTTTTCTTTCTTTTGGCAATCTGAATACCGGGCACATTCCTTATAGTATATTTTCTAAATAAGTTAATGAATTAATGTAATTAAATATATGTTAATATACAAATGAGATTGAGCTCTTTAAATGTAAAATGTAGCTCATTAATTGGCTCTCATCTGAAATGTATTTTTGTACTTTAAGTACATTCTACAAAAATTCATATTGTTTTAGAAATTGGGAAGGGGAAAATTCTGCCTAAAAGGATAAATATTTATCAAGCATTCTAGAGACACTTAATACAAAAAGGACCTATGTATAAATGAAATATATTTGTTGGGCCCTGTTTGATCTAGAATGAAAAATATTTTGGATGTAGGCATTCGTACAAGTGTGTGTACTTAGAAAAATAATAAAACTGAATTTATTTATAATTGTTCCTATTTGAATTCTTGTTGTCCCCAAAGTATTTATTATGATTTTACTTGTTTTTGCTCTTAAGTTTCTGCAAAACAGATGCTGACAGGAATTCTCATATTTTGAGAAAGATCATTGCTATGCTTTCAACTGTCAAAATCTCCTGAGTTAGAGTGAAGGAACCGAAAGCAAGTTTTGATGGTTTACTTCAGTCGCATTTTCTTCATCTTAATGCCTACTGGTTAACCGTCTTTGCGGAAGATAAATAAGGGCCTTCAACCCTATTTCAGCACGACTCCCTTGGAAGCACACAGGAGGCTATGCAGTTTGCAAATCAACACTCACTGCACAATTTCAGAGAATGGCCTCCTGAGGCCAGTTACAAATAGGTCTCAAGATAGAAGTAAGATTTTCGCAACACGCATTTATCATCATGCATTTTTGAAAATTGGCTTTAGGAAACAAAAAAAAGTGTCTGTTAAGCACCAAAAGGTGGTCAGCTTGGAAGAAGAAAATCCACTAACAGAAAACTTAAGTAACTGCTTTAAAATTTGTGAAAGCAAGCAAAAATTGAGCCCAGATAGGAACTAATAATACGCTTTTGTCTTTCTCAAAGCAGATGTCACTGCCATTGGCCAGATTTCTACAATGAAAATTCATTATCTTTAGGGTTAAGCTCAGAACTCAGGGAGACTTTGCCATTTAAATAAATAAATAATCTTTAATAATAAATAAAATTTGTTAATTAATTTATTAAGATAATAAATAAAATTTCATCACCAGTTTCCACTAGCTAAGTCTTTGAGTGTGCCACGCAGACTCCCTTGTGAGTGTGAGTTAAGCCTCTAAGACTTCCTGCATCTACGGAAATCACTAATACCAATAGCAATTAATAGGATCATGGAGATTTTCCTTTCCCGAGTGCTTTACAAATAGTCTCTAATCCTCCTAGGGAAAAGCAAACTTTATTCTCCTAAGTTTCCAGTAGGGTTTGGTGTTTGTTTAAAGATCATGCTTCTCATTGGACCTAGAGTGAACTCAATGGTCAATGTAAGCAAGAGACAAAAAAAAAAAAAAAAAAAAAAAAGACAAAAAGAGGGCTTAGGGTCACAAAAAGAGAAAGAAATCATGTCCAATGATATGGGATGTATATTACTGAGAAGGTAGTACATGAAAGGCATTGACCCAAATACAGTGGATCGATACAAAGATGACTATGACCAGGATCAAGAAGGAAGGCTATGTTAAATTGCCACTTGGGTACCTAGGATCAGATAATGGATGTAAGGGATATCATGAGAATCTGTAGGTTGGAGATATCCATATTCAGGTAAGGAAAGGCAGGATGGAGAAGGTGATGCTTGAAAAAGATTCTGAAGGATGGGTAAACAGGATGGGAAGAACAGAAGACAGACTTGAGCCCAGCGTGGATAAGGATTCAGGAGAGCAAGTCCTAGAAAGTAGTACAGGAACTGTTTGGCTGGAGGTGTAAAAGTGATTGGGGTGTGAAGTGGAGGGGAGACCGGCCTAGGAGTGGCTGACTAAATTACTGTACATTCTGTATTCTAGCAAGAGGAGGTAGGACACAATTCAGTAGGTGGTGAGAGTCCTTGAAAGTGTTTTAGCAGAGGCGTGACATGATCAGATTTCTGCGTTGCTAACAGCATTCTGCTAAAAGCAGAATTTTACAGCTGTGCTGAGAAATGTTGAGGCTTCATGTTAATGTAAAATGTACCCTTCCTAAGGGTTATGAAAAAAAAAATCCTGACTGAGGTGTAATACAAATGTATCCCATTCTGCCCCAGAGCCATGAAGAAGGCCCATTAAGGGTTTTCATTCAAGACCCTCTGTCTGTAATGAGGGAGATGGTGTGGGTTACTGAATCTGGAAGTTTTTCAATGACTGATGTTGCTAAGGCATCTAATTTAAACTTACTTGGATTTATCTGGCCTAAGGGAGTTACTGAAATATTTTAACTGACAAGGTGGGGATTAACTATTAAAGAGTGATAGAAAAATCAGTCAGGTGTCTTGCCTGAGAGGCAGTCAGGGCTTCAAGCTGGTGAAGGGAGAAACATCAGTGATGGTTCCAGAATACATTCCGGAGAACTTCTATTCTTTCCTTTGGCCTAAACAGGAAGGTCATAGACCTGATCGAGAGTCTCTACAGCAAGCAATGGACTGGTGCCCATGCATTAACCTATCTGAGCTCAAGACGTCTTCCCAAAGCCCTCTTCTTAGGATGCCGGCACCAGATTATTTGGAATAAAACTGGCAAGCTCCAGCAAGGCTTGTTCCACCTTGAAATCAGGGTGTACCTCAGATTCAGCTCTTGGGAGATTTCTGAACTACCTCATTTATTCATTAGCCTCCTGTGGTTAACATGCTTGACTGATTCAAATCTCCTCTTTAAGTAACTTCTCATTTCTGCTATTTATTCTAATCTTCTGGGCTTTTCTGGCCAAGAGCTCTATAACTATTCTAATTATGATATTTTTCTAATTAGTCTCCTTTCTTCAACAAGGAAACCCTGCTTCCCAGATCATATCCTGCCCCTAGTAGAAAGATTTTGATTCAGTACATCAAGTGTGGGACCAGGAGTCTATATTTTTGACCAATGATTTACTTGACCCTAATGCATCCATTTATAGAATCCTTGTCCTTGGTCTATTTTTGTTTTCCAATTTGTTCTAGTGCCTGACAAAGAACTTACAAAGAAGGGTCTCAATATATAGTTACTGACTGAATGAGTAAGTGAATGAATGGGGTGAATAAATGAAGTGAATATTAGAATGAACATATTGGTCATCCTATAAATTAGAGATCCTGGCCTGAGACTAATTGAAACTTCAGATAAGTCTGTGTATATTTGGTAAAATGAAAAGATAATAATTTAGAATTTGGTTTTCTTAGGACACTTTTGTTAGTGTGAGAAGAAGATGGCTATAAATTCTTGCCTAGAGAGGAGAAACAGTGAAGGCTAGGGCACAATGGTGCCCAGGTCTACAGTTATAGGGGCCTCAGAGAGCTGCCGAAGTGCTGTTTGCCTGATGGACATGAGCAAAAAGTGTGAGGGAGAGGAAAAACAAACAAACACGTTTTCCTGCACAAGTTAGTAAGACCTCACTGGGGTAGGACTGATGGGAATGAGGGGCTGTGCTGATGCCACATAATAAGGGTTTGAAGTATCAGAAGCTACTAGCCTGGAAATTTACATTACCAAGGTAACAGATGACAGAGATAGCAGTGGCAGCAATCGGATATTAAATGGCCAAGGAAAGTTCTGAAATGATAGCAGAGAATAAAATGTGAACTAACCCCTAAGAGTCCTCAAGCCACTTTCACTGGGGATTTTGTGCCAGACGTGAGTCAGTCAAGTGGGGACCATGACGATGTCCTGTGATTTACGTGTTTGAGTATAGACATCCATTAGCGATCATCATCATAGAGGCTGACATGGCCTGGGAAAATTTAGGTTTTTTATAAGTCATGGGGGGACATCCCCCCCATCTCTCTATAGTTCTCCAGGGATTATCGTTTCAATTTCCATTCAGGTTAGTCTGGGTTGTGGATGTACAGAAAAATCCCTACGTAGATTACAGATACATCCTAAAATCCTTATACATACTCCCTAAGTCCTCAAAATCTAGGGAGGGGCTGCAGTTCTAAGTTAGGCTCCCCAAAACAGTCTTTGACAATGACCGACAAATCCCACAGTGAACCTGCTAAAATTTTTTCCTATGTTATAAACAGTTCTGTGTAAACCATTATGTTTTGTTAATCTCTTGGGTAGAAATCGGAATCATGAAAGTGTGAAGTTTTGATGCACAAATCCGCAGGGAATTATATCTATCACTGTCATATTGTTGTCTCTACGGTTACTTATTTGTAACCAGTTTGCTCTGACTGCCTCTTCTTCACCACACACACACCCAACACCTGAAGCTCAAAGGATGCAACCCGCAGCAGTTCATTAGTTGTATATATCCTCCTGGTTTTAGATATCAAGGCCGCATATAATACTGAATCTTTAAATCTGGCCTTACACCATAATGTGTACACCCCATTGAATGCTTCCCATGTACTAAATGCTAGTACTTAAGACGGATTTCTCATTTAATCTCTACATTTTATCTCTACAACTACCCTATGCATTTAGGAAAATACCAGGGATTTCCTGGTATTTTTTTAAACACATGAGGAAATAGTGCTTAAATTCCCATAGAAAGAGGTAGGGCTAGAACTTGAAGCTCTTTGCAATACCACGTGTTGCCTTCCATTAACGGCAATAGTAGCACCAAGTTGGTTTGGATTTTAAATACAAATTCAGTTGTAGCATCTTTGAGTTTTAGAGCTATAATGGGTCTTAGAGATCTCAGAACATCCTAGGGAAATTAATGACATGGTTCTTTTGAAGTGGAAAAATAGAACAAAATATAGGATAAAGCAATTATGGGTCACAACTGAACTAATGCTAATTACACACAAGCATTTTTTGAGGATCTGGGAGCTTATTTTTATTTCAATTGAATAGCAGTGTTATTGCCAATATGAAAATTATATCAGGTATTAGAAAGATGTCCTATAATTAAGATGCTCCTACTTGACATACTATAAATGTTATAGAAACTTCAACTTTGCTGACCTCATCCATCTGTGGATATTAATACCATCAAATTAATATAACAAACAGATTTTTAAAATTTTATTTATTGAGAGAGAGAGAGAGAGAGAAAGCACACACGGTGGGGAGGGACAAAGGCAGAGGGAGAGAGAGAATCTCAAGCAGATTCCATGCTGAGCACGGAGCCTGACATGGGGCCTGATCTCACAACCCTAAGAATATGACCTGAGCCAAAAATCAAGAGTCAGACACTTAACTGAATGAGCCACCTGGGCACCCCACCATCACATCAATATAAAGAACCTGTGTTTAACAAACTTTATCCTACTTACTTAGCCATCTGTCAAAACGACCCCCTGAATGGGCATGCTCTTGTTCAGGGACTGTCTCAAAGATTCTCATGAACAAATTGGAATTGTCCAGATAGTTCACTGAGCACTCTGCCCAACCCTTTATTCCTGAGGTTCACCATATCCACCTGTCAAGGTCTGCCCCTTCTCTCAGATGCCTCGGTCCTACTTTGCTATCCCCTCCTCACTTCTGTCCCACCACAGAGTACAAGAGCACATGATGACTCTGTCATCTGTGATGTCCCCTAGCTGTCACCTGGTGTGTGGTGAGAAAGGAAGAAAATACCTTTTTTTCGGATTTTACTCCTTTAGGATATTTTGAAGGGTGCTGATTCTTTAACTCTGTCATAAAGCAGATCTAATAGCTGTTTTGCTTGTTTTGTTTCTTCTTGAGAGGGTGTAGGCACTTTTTATTTTTCTTTTATAGTCAAAAGTAAAAAAGAATGGATCCTTCTAAACTCATGTTTCTGCCATTCTTGTTACTGGACCACTTGACTCTGCTATCTTTTTTTAGTTGAGGTATAATTTACAGAGAGTAAAATCCACTTTTTGGTGCATGGTTCTGTGATTTTTTTTTTAAAGATTTTATTTATTTATTTGACAGAAAGAGGGAGAGGGAGGGAGGGAGAGGGAGAAGCAGGCTCTCTGCTGAGCAGGGAGCCCACCATGGAGCTTGATCCTGGAACCTGGGGATCATGACTTGAGCTGAAGGCAGAGGCCCAACCATTTGAGCCACCCAGGTGCTCTGGTTCTGTGAGTTCTGACGAGTATATATAGTTATGAATACACAATCATAATCAAGATATAGAACAGTTCCATCATCTCCAAAAATTCCCCTGTGCCCTTTTGCTTTCAGCCCTTCACTGCACCTACAGCCTCTGCCAGCTACTAATAATCTGTCCCTATGTTTGGGCTTTTTGAGAATGGCATATAAATAAGTATTCTTTGACTAGGATGAACCTGCACTCCATTTTCCAGTTGGGACTGTTTCAGTTTATGCATAGCAGTACCCCATTTCATTCCCAAAAGTGTCTCCATCTGGATAAAAAATTAGAAGATTTTGCTACCTACAGTAACAATGATCATGCACACACACAAACATCCTTCCAGAGAGGACACATGTGAGGAAAAATCTCCATGCTTTGCTCAAGTGTCCCTCTAATTTCTCTATCCACACAATAAAAAGGAAACAAAAGAAACACAGAGACAGCTCAGAAAGTTTGGATCTTTAAATTTTGAATCCAGTTATTTTCCCTAAATTGACATTCATGCGCTTGACCCACTGACATTGGAATATTCGAAATTTTATATGTAATACAAAAAAGATGGACTGTGATTCAGGTGTAAATCCCAGTCCCTTGGCTGTAATGTCATCCGATTTTCTTATTGTAAACAACACGTCGATGCATCACAATTTGTAATTTAAAAATTGCTTTAATATGCTAATGTCCCTAGTGTATTAATACATCAAGGAACTTGTCATTGGAAATGTCTCTATTCAGACAGGTCAAGTATTTGTCTGGACTGTGACAGAGATGATTCAAGAATCAAAATGGGCATGGAGGGGGCTGTTCCTTCTCATACCTACGATGCATTCCAAACTGACACATTTGGGTGCCATTGCTGGAGAGAAGACAAACTTTTGATCAAGGCAGACTTGCATTTGAATTTTAACTCTGTTATTATAGATCTGTCCTTCCTTGACTTAATGTTTCCTGATCTGTCAAACAGGGACAGTAATTAAGAGAATTGTTAGAACTGGATGGGCTAATACATTAATTTGTTAGCACAGTGTCTGGCACATACTAAGAGTTGGGAAAAAAGGGGGGGTAGCTATTATTAAGTGAAACTAGAGTGTTTATTAGTAGCTTTCTAGAGTTTATTAGTGCTTAGGGTAATAGAAGCAGAAATGGTCCATTGAATAAGGTTTGGTGAAGCACAGCAATTAAATTTTTATTTTTGTCTAAAAGAAGTGAACTATTTTAAGTTTCCCCTTCCTTTCAGAAGCATACAAAGTGGAGCATAAAATCACACTGGTCATGCACAGTGTCAGAGGCTGCTACAACTTGCCACAAGGACCATCCCTAATACTTTCCAGGCTCAGGGCAAGAACATAGGTGAAGGCTCACATCTGACACATCACAGTGTTTGAGAGTTATAAACCAAGCTGACAACCTGCTAAATAAAACATATCCTAGTTTGCTGCATTATCAAATACCTTCATAAAGAAACATGGACAAGTAGGTTTGAATTAAGAGTTCTGGTGGAACTCCTCAAAGTACCATGCTGGAAACAGCATGTAAGGACCGGGCCCAGGCTCTCATCCCTCTACCAATGCCTTCCCCTTTCCAGCCCACCCAAGCTTCGTCCTGCACTACGAGGGGCATCATGTACACGTGGTGTGTCCGTGTGAGCTTTGTCCAAATTCCTCACAAACAGCCAGTCCTTGGCTATGCCTGAGACATAAGGATGCATCTGGGCACAAGCTGCACCTGGAAATAATTACAAGGACTTCATTTTCAGAGAACTCCAGCATCCCAGGCACCCTTGGCCCTATAGTCTCATTTCCTAAAGGCAGTGGTACAACTGGAGGAAATCCTCAGAGCAGGGGCCTCTCTTGGTCAGGTTCGAAAAGCACTACTCATCTTTTTTCTTCCTTGTGATTCCCTATCATAGCCCCCTGGGACTTAGGTATGGCTATTTAAGGAATGCTGGAAGAGGTAAAGCATGCCATTTCTAGGCCTAGTCTTTAAAGAGTTTCATGAAATCCTCCCATTCCCTCTCTTTGTTCATCCGCCGATCAGATGCAGAGGACCAGCAGAACATTCTGGCAGTTCAGGGACTGGCATAGTCATTAGAAGGAGTTAAGTATCATCATGAAGAAAACTCCTCCCCGTATTGAATAAAGAGTTTTTGTGTTGAGCCACTCTGAGTGCATGTGTGTGTCTGTGTCAGTAGTTAGCATAGTCTGCCCAACATACCCACTATCCTAGAGATTTATTCTTGGTGTGTTTCTTACCTAAATAGTCCTATATGCTTCTAATTCTGTATCCCATCAATAAATAAACAAAAGGACTTTCAGCATGAGTGAACAGATAAATGAATGAATAAACAGGGGAACACAAAATGAAACCATTAAAACTGAGTAAGTATCTAGATGCTCCCCTGATAGGCTAAAGACAAATTCAAACACACACTGCTCAAAACAAAATACTGAGCCATTTAACATCATGCCTAAAATATTCCTGTTTTATTACCCATTTTCAGATGAATAGTTGACCATCATGACATGACACAAATAGTAATACGGATATAACCCCTAATTTCTGGTAACTGTCCTGATTATCTTTTTTCCCATCTCCCCTTCTTGCTATCCGCATGATTGAGAAGGGAGCAGCCATGATTTGCCAGCATGGCTGACTCTGACATAACTTCTGGATAACAGGGAGACAGGACACTCTAGACCGGGTCAAGCAAAAGTCTTCCCTGAACATTTGAAGTTGAAGGAATAGGAGAGTCTCGGTCTTGCTAAGTGGTGAAATCATAAACCTTGCCATGTTTGATGGCAGGTATATCCCACCGGGTGCCCTGGGACACCTGGCAGGAAAGAGAAATGAAAGCAACAACATACGAGCAAAGAGAAGGAGAGATCAAAGAAAGATCCAGAAGATGGTTTCCATGGGTCTCTGGTATTATAGTCCTTGGCTTCTGTCTATTTCTGATGTCCATTTTCATCCCTAACCTTTAGGTCCATGAAAACAATTTACTACTCTTTACAGAAAAGAGCTCTTTTGAATAACCTAAATACATCGACTTTGTGTTACCAGCTATCATTATAGACCCCAAAATAGAGGCAAAAGTATGAGCATCCAAAAGAATAATATCCCAAACTCCTTATCCCTTTATTTTCTATACCCATCTTGACCACAAACCTTCATGTCACCTTGAAATTATTCAAAGCACTCGGCTCCTTTTGTCAAAGACAAGAAAGGAAAGCAGTCCATCTTTGAAGTTATACTGCCTTTACCATTAGAAAAAAAATGCATCTACTAAAGATTTTTTTTCAACAGAGCAACACAATAAAAGAGTAAGTGTCTTTGTAGTGAAAAATAATATAGAAAGATAATTAAATCTCAGGGGCATTTTTTTTTTTTTTTTTTTTTTTTTTTTTTGTCTAATGCAGTTTTTCTCAGAAAGAAAAACAAGCATCAAGGCTGCCCCCAAAGACACTCCAACCCACCACTGCCACTAACATGAAGTTCAGAAATGAAAATATTCTGTGCTTGATTTGTTCTTTCTTTTCAAGAAAAAGAGGCTTAATATTCATTAGGGAGGAAGAGTAGAAGAAAAACACCTCTGCTGTTATTTTCAAGGGGTCGAAATACTTGTTCTCACTACCAAAGCTGTTCATTTTTACAAAGATGGTTGCTAAGAAGCTAGCCAATTTGACGGAGTATCTTTGAATGTTTATGAAATTAAAGCGTGGCACTACAGGCAGAGGCACTTATCGGCAGGACTGAGCCAATTAGTCAGTGCAGCGAGAGTGACTGCACACAGCTGATTTCACTAAGGGGGTAAATATATGATGATGGATGCTACTGGGGGTCTTCGACTCGGCCAGGACTGGGGTCTCAGATGAAGGGATGACATACTCCTCGTATTTTAGAACATTCGGAGTGTTCAAGCTTGGGGTTTAGAAAATACATAAGTGAGCTCTCTCAGGCAATTTTGATATGTTCCCTACTTTTTCTTGGACAAAGGAAGTGACAGAATCAGCTCTCCTTGAGGCTGGAGACTGAGGGGCCTGGCCAATGTGTTCCCATTTCATCCACTGCGACTATGCAATTCAACCTCAATTGTCGGTTTCATTTTCTTCCTCTCATCTATTCCTATCCATTACTTTTGAAAGACAATGAACATCATTCTACATGTATACGGATAATAATTTTTAAAAAAGAAAAACAGAAGTCTCTAAGGCAAACAAACCAACTTGTTTGTAAAGCAAAACAAAACGAAGCTTCCCACAATATGCAATGTAAGTTCACTGATTCCCCCTAATTGTCCCATTTGATTATCTTTGTCTCTCCTCTTATTTCTTTTCATCCATATCCCCTGTTATCCTTGTGATTAGGAAGGAAATATGTGATTACAAAATGTATGATTAGTGAGTATTACTGATTGAGTTCTCTGCGAAGCAGACTTTGAGGAGTTTAAAATGGAGGAGGTGCTTTCAGGAGGGGGCCTGGGATGATCTGCTGAAGGGAAGGAAGCCGAACTGGACAGGAGAACCCAGCTCCCACACAACCTCAGCGGTGTCCCCAAGTAACTCTATGGGAGTTCCAAAGCATGAATGACTCTTCAGAGTTGTTCTGAGTAGAGCCATCTTGTCAGGCTCTTCTCTTCCACGTAAAGGAGTCATAGACACCGGTGGCCCAGGAAGGGCCATGGAGGCTCAGGCAAAGTTGGTCTCTTCAGTAGAGGTAATCTCTGAAATGGGCCAATAGGCAAAGTTCTCTGTCCACTGTACTCTCAGCAGCGAGGAGAAAAGGATCATCATTTCTGAAGGGAGGTCTGGGCAGGACAGCACAGAATCCTTCACACTAACAGGAATAACCATTTTTCATTACACAGCAGTGGACTGCATGAAGCACTTTGGGTAGCTATCAATCTATTATTTACTCATTACATAGTCTATGCCCAACACTGCAAGAGAAACAGTAGAAAGAAAACCTAACCGGTACAGGACATTTTGTTTGAGACTTAAATTTACCCATGTGGCATTACCAAAGAACAAGGCACAGTGCTACAAAGTGATAGCTGAAGGGAAAGAAACTTGGAACCACAGGCTCAGGGAGAAGATGGTGATGAATATTAATGAAATCGACAGGAATGAGGGCTAGGATATGTTGCATCTTTGAAAGCAGAATTAGGTTCAAACACACAGGTGGGAATAGGGTTGGTGGTGCCAGAAAGAGAAGGCCATGCACACCATGGACAGAGCAGGCAGAGGATACGGTCATCTAGAGGCAGGTAGCAAGGCTGTTCCACACAGGCGGGAGGCTGACTGAAAGAATTACTTAACTGCCAGGCTGAAGAGACTGGACATCATTCAAAAAAAGCAGAGCTGTACACCTTATCATGGATGTTGGACTTTTAAAAACTTAACATGGTGGAGCAATAGAGAATAAATAAATTGTAGAAGATAAGACTGCAAATCACTTATATTTTAGTTGACAGACAAATAATAAACATAAATAGAAAAACCAAACAAAAAACCACAATTACATAAATATAGTAATTTCAGAAAATTATATGTTTTAGAAAGAAAATGTACAGAGTAATTTTGTGGGTAGTTCCTGGGTCAGAAAAGGTGGATAGGGTAATCTGAGGCTTGGACACATGGTGATACTAGTAAATAATGGGGAATATATTATATAGTGTTTTCTTTTTTAATATCCTACTACTTACTAGTTGTGTGCTCTTGGTTAATCTATCTGTGTCTTAGTTTTTTCATCAAACTTATAGGTCTGACACTGTGATAAATAAGTAAATGTACAAAAGTTCCTTTAACCAGTGAGTAGAGTAAGAGCTCCATAAATGTTAATTCATTATTAAATATCATTCATACTATTGAGAATGACGGTTTCACTTTTCTCATCAAACCCACCCAGAATGTTTCCTGAAGGTAAAATTTCCCTATTGAAATTATTCTCCACAACCTCAATGCAAGTTGGCCTCCCCTCACCCCAAAACTACTTATGGCCACTCTCTGGTAGGCATTGGCTTCCTTAAGGGGAATTTAATTCAGAAATTACTAAATGAAATTTCTTGAGTTTGTTTTGTTTCTCTGTAAACCCCCACACTGGTTTATCAGCCTGCAAGAGAAGCAGAAAGATAGCCTCGGGGGCTCTGTCAATTGGGCCCAGCCCAGACATCAAAGAATATTATGAATGTGTAAAATTGCCTTTGGCAAATACTATTTACAGACCCTCTGGCACAGTTATGCTGAAATGATAAGAAATGTCACTGCAGCCTCCTGCACTGAATAATAAACATTTCCTGCCTTCAATATCAACTACCCGCTTATCCAGAACTTGGAACGGCTTGCAATCACAATAAAGGACGAAAGCAGTGGTTCCTATTTTCCTCTCATTAATATGCTGCAATTCTTCCTATTAATTAAATCAGTAGTATAGCCAGGAGTAGAACCTAGTGAGATTATCTATATTATGCACTTGAAATACAGTTTATCCATTTTAATTAAGTAAGTTCTAAATATAACCACTTTTAATTCTTCTACACCTTAAAACTAATTAAAAATGAAATTAGTTAACATTTCTCTGTGACATCATTAAAAAATTGTTCATATAAAAATGCAAATACCCCTATAGTATGCTGCGTGTTTACTTGTATCCCCCTCTGATGTTGATGACCAGAGGATTACGAATTTGCACGAATATGAACCTCTAGGCGAGAATTTTTTTTTTCCTCCCTCTGAAATTTCTCTTCATATCTTATCATCTCTCTTCTCTTTGTCTCATCTTGGTGTGTTCTAGGCGCTGGCCATGGCTTCGAAAGCACATTAAATATCATCTTCCTGGTTGCATTGTTTCACAGACTTTATGTTAGGTTGATATGAATACGCTGATCCCTGTTCTTTACTTCCTGACACAGCGTGTATTTCAGTCCTTCTCCATGTACCAAAAGATCTCCTTGGTTAGAAAATACTAAAACAATGTCTAGAGCAACGTCTAAATCAATACACACCCTTTAGTGAAAGAAACTGGGGACAAAAGAGAAAGGTAAAAATAAAAACAATAGTTGTTGGCACTTATTAAGTACTCCACAGAGATTATCTTCCTGTTTCCTCGAGCTGATCCTATTTTTATCATCCACACATAACAGAAGAAGCGGAGATTCAGATCTTAGGCTCTGTACCACCATGTTCATGCACTTACCACCATGCACCAGCTGGACAAGTCCTTCCATGTCGAGTTGATCAGAACATGGTCATGTCTAGAGATGCAGCCTTTGGAATCCCATCTGGGTCCTCCGGCATTCTTCTCCAAATCTCTATTTGTGGCAAAGTAAAATTATGCGATATGGTTAAAAAAAAAAATGATAATTATCTCAAATTATGAAGTTGTTCTTCCAATCCAGAAGAGCTTCATAAAAACATGGAGATGATAACCAATCAGATATACCCTGATTGAGGGCTTACTGTCTGCCAGGTTATATCGTGTGCTAGATTCTAAGGCACACACAGGAGAACTGGACAAGGCCTACACCTTCAAGGAATTGATGGTTTAGGACGTGAAACAAAACATAAATATGTGAAGAGTGGGATCATTTTTTTTTTTTTTAAAGATTCAATTGAGAACAATACTTTTTTTGGCCCAATGCCTTTTATGACCTAGTCTCTGTAGCTGGACTCTCACTCTCTTCCACTTGATTCTGCTTATCAAAAGCAAGTCACCAGCTCTAAGAGAGAACAGGCTCAACTTCTTGAAATGGAGATATCAAAGAATTTGTGCATGTATTTTAAAATCACTGTACCCACAAATGCTAAATTATAGTAAGTAGATTGAGAGATGATCTTGAGATGATTTTTTGATGATCTAAATCTGTCTTATCACTGTTTGTTTTATGATGCCACTTTTACTGACTCCCCCCAAACTAAGATGTCCCCTACCTTCTCACATCTCTCCCTCTCACTGTGTGATATTGTAAGTACTGACATTTCTCTCTTAGTCTTTTTGTATCTGGGCTTACCTTCCATCATAGCATCTGACATATTCATTCATTTAATAATTATATATATATTGTTTAGTACATTTTTTTTGCCAAGAAATTAGGCTTTACAAATACTATTTTCACTCATTCATTAAAATATGAATTATGATTAAATATGTAGTAAGCCTGTAAAACATTCATCAGTGCATTCAATAAAATTAGTTTCATCCATAGAATATAACCACTTTATTTATTTTTTTTTTAAATTTTTTTTAAGACTTTATTTATTTATTTGTGTGACAGAGAGATCACAAGTAAGCAGAGAGGCTGGCAGAGAGAGAGGAAGGGAAGCAGGCTCCCTGCTGAGCAGAAAGCCCGATGTGGGGCTCGATCCCAGGACCCTGGGATCATGACCTGAGCTGAAGGCAGAGGCTTTAACCCACTGAGCCACCCAGGCGCCCCGAATATAACCACTTTAAAATAGCAGTTTCCATTCGTGTCCTCTAAGGCTGTCAAATTAAAAATATCCCTTATTATTAAATTCTAAGAAATCCATTTTATTTCATTTTATGTGGTAAGACTGATGAATCCTCTAAGAGTAGAATCAGGAAGTAGATTCTATCCCTTCTCAATCCCTCTCAAACAAATATCACAGCAGGAAAATATCTGTAAGCAGAAAAATCAAATATATAGATTTTAAATATATATTATATATGAATCAAATATATATATTTTACATATAAATATATAACTATAATATATATTTTATATATTATATCTAGGTAAAATATACATGTTACATATGAATATATATTATATACTTATATATTATATACAGAATATACATTATGTATTTAATATATATAATATGTATGTGTGTGTGTATATATATATCCATCTTCTGGGGATACAATAATGAGCAAGAAATACAGCCCATATTTTCCTGTACCTCATAGTCTACTAGGGAGTAAGAACAATAAAATTGTGACAGCTCACCAGTTGAGTTATTACTGTGGACCAGGTGCTTATTTTAAACCCTTTACATGTTTTACCACTTTAATTCCTCACAATGACTCTATGAGGTAAATACCACTATTATTCCTATTTACAAAAGAGGAACCTATAAAGCTTGCTAACTTGTCCAAGTTTAAAGACTTAAGAAAGTGGAGGTGCCAAGATTTGAATTCAGTCTAATTAAGTTTTATCTGAATTCTGAGCTCAAATTCTTAAATCCATGCCATATGTTTATATGTGACACGAACAGAAATGGAAAAAAATAAAGCCAAAGTCATTACACTTTTTTAAGTGTATTCACAGAAAATGCTATGGCATTTCAAAGAGTAGGTAACATCACGGAATGTCCAAGTCCTTTTCTTTTGAGATTAATTTTAATTTATCTATCATGAGTATAATATATATATATATTTTTAAATCATGCTGTGCTGCTTTCCCTTTGCCATCTAAAAACTAAGCTATCTTGGGGTGCCTGGGTGGCTTAGTGGGTTAAACCTCTGGCTTCAGCTCAAGCCCCGCATCAAGCCCCGCATCAAGCTCTATGCTCAGCAGGGAGCCTGCTTCCCCCTCTCTCTCTCTGCCTGCCTCTCCACCTACTTGTGATCTCTCTCTCTCTCTCTGTCAAATAAATATAAAAAATAAATAAACTAATAAGTAAATAAATAAAATTATAAAAACTAAGCTATCTTAATAGAATACCTCTGCTCATAGTAATGTTTAAATCTTCCATCCAATCCCATGAAATGATCAGTTCAACACATTCCACAGTGATCTTTACTCTTTGGTGTTTCTACTGAAAGCATCCATTTGGAATCAGCCATGTACTCAATCATTTATTCAGCACATATTTAATGGGCATCGACTATGAACCAGATCCTGTCCTGGGTAATAAAAGTAAAGCAGTGAGGGCGGGAGGAGACAAACATTCCTATCCTCGTGTAGTTTACATCCCAGCGGGTGGGAAACACATATAATAGATACAACACATAAATTCTATGTTAAGGGGAATCAAGCCCAGAAGGCATCCAGGTGGAGTATGTTCAATTTTAAATAAAATGGCCAGAAAAGCCTCTACTGAGAAGGTGATCTTTAAGCTAAGACTTGAAGATGATGAGGGGGCACGTTAAGTGGATATCCAGGGAAGCCCATTCCAGGCAAAAGGAACAGCCAGCGCATGAGCCAGCGAAGAGTGGCTGATGTGGTAAAGGAACAACAAGGGGACAACAGAACTGAAGTTGCTTGACGGGGCTGGTGAAGTGATTGGCAGCCAGTCCCATGGGCAGATCCCATGGGCATCTATTCATCCTGAGTGATGACTACAGGACACAAAATATGGAATTATTTACTGCCTTCTAGATAAAACAGAAAGAGAGACTAAGGGAAAATAATATTGATTACGCAAATACATGAGACACCCTAAGTGAGGCACACTCAATGCATTACCTCACTTCGTACTATTTATCTATCCACCAGTTATGTTAGAAGGTAGAGAAGAAAAGGATCTTCCAAACTGGAGAAGACACGTTGAGACAACAATAAGCCAGCCATTCCATACCGCTTACAGAGATTTATTCAGGGTAACTTATGTTGGGGCCGATTCCATGTTAAAACCTGTTAAACCCATAGGGCCTGCCTAGGCCTGCTTAGTCAGAGTGACTCCATGTTGCCTAGGAGGCCATTTTGTTGTCTAATAAACGCTTCAGCAGTTACTGGTATCGGTTCTGGGTAACCATTGCTAAAATACACACCTAAATAAGGCCAGACAGGTAGGAGACAGCCAAAACCACATACCTTGAGGTCTGTGGTTATGCCCTATAAAATGGGCCTGTGAAATTGGTACAGGGTCACTCTCTTCGGAGGTGGCCCTGGCTGGTCAGTCTGGCTTCCAATGCTTGGCATAGAATAAAGCTTTGCATAACTTTCACTTTGTCTCAGTCTCGTTCCTTTGACAACAGACCCCAACACTTACTGAATCAAGCAGATGGTCGACCAAGGTGCTACACAGCTATGCTCTGCTCAGGCCAGACCTTAACCCACAGCTTTTATAGTGCAAGAGGCAGTGTGGTGAGGTCAAAGGGTAGTTACCTAAAGTGGTGACACCTGTGTTCCAGTCATCTCTACTAGTTATCTAAAGTGACATCATCAGGGCAACAGTCTTCTCTGCTAGTTATCTAAAGTGACATCATCTGGACAACAGTCATCTCTACTAGTTTTTCTAAAGTGGTGCACTTTTAGGGAAGTTCTGAACCAGACTCCCCTGCCTTCTGGTCAGGGCGTACATTAACCTCCCAGGGGTCTGGAACACGTGGGCACACGAACAAGGTGGAGGGCCAAAATGAAGTCAGCGTTGTCAGCACACTTCCAAGTTATCTATGCAATTATTATTTCCTCCTGAAGAGGTAGGAATTAAGAGTCAGAGAATTTAAGTCATTGCCCTATGTCATTGACAGTATCTACACAGTAAATACATCATTCAAAATCAATACTCTGTGATTCCAATGTTATGAATTCTTTTGAAAATGGTATTTCATCCAGGTTTTAATAAAAATGGTTTCATTTCTCTTCAGTCTTGAACATTGCAACTATCTCTTCTTCAGTGATTAATCCCTCAACAGCAAGACGATTTTTAAAAATCCCTGGTGCTTGTAAGCAAGGGAAAGTTTGAGTTACTGGGTGCATTTTTTTCCCTTCCTACTTTTATGATGGAGTAAGGTTTACTTCTGCTTGAACAGAAGAGTAGCGGAGTGGTTGAAAGCATGGGCTGTGGAGTTAGATAAGGCTTCCTTTCTTACCACTCCTTGCTCTGCATGCCTTTGGCCACAGAGCTGAGATTTTCTAGGCTTCCAGGCTCCTGTTTCCATGTGAGTTAAATGGGCATATTAATAACAAATGCCTCATAGGGCTCTGGTCTGGATTAAATGAAAGATTGGACACAGAGCACCTAGCTGAGGCTCTGCAAGTAATGTGTGTCCGATACAGGCTAGCTGCATAATTTTTATTTGCTAACTTACTACAGCTGGCCACCAGCCACTACGCTCAAGTAATATAACTTTTTTTAGTGTTGATGGGGCTTTACCCACCTACCCCTGCTGAAGTGCTAAGGGTTGGAATTTTGCTCTAATGGGATTTTAAAAGTTACTTTCACCTGTAATGTACTGCAGTGTAAACTCCAACCCACTCCCAGAAGCACTGCTTCGAATGCTGCATAATTAAAATAAAAGAACAATCAACAGCAGGAATGTTAGCATAAAACCAAGGAAATTATTAAGAAACTAAACTGAACAACATCATTAAGAATCACCAGAGGCTTCTATAAATATGTAAGTAGTGTAGGAGTTGAAATAATACAGAAGGGAAACACACTATAAAAATATGTTTGTGTCTATAGGCATTGCTTGCGTAAGTCTCTGCAGCTTGTATAACTCAAAGCAGCTTCTTCAACAAGGACCACTTAGGATGGTGAATCAAATATTAGGTAACATCATGGCCTGGATTTCAGCAGGTGCTAAAGCACAATTTATATTTATTCCTATGCTTAAATGTAGGAGCTGAGCCATTAAAACAACACTCTGCCCCAATTCTGAAAAAATAAGGACCCTATAAAAATAACCCATACTTTGTATCCAAAGTTTATACTTGGCTTGAGCAGCCAGGTTTGATTCATGGTGTAATAAGAGTCTTAAATTACTTACACCAAATGGAGTCATATTGGAACTATCCTGTCAGGGTAATGGGTCCAAGAACTTACCGGGGCCAAAACTGTGGTGTCGCAGTACTGGAAACCGGGTGAGCGCAGGCAGGGACTGAAGAGTCTTCCAGTGCAAGTTTCAGCTCTTGATCTTGCTCCCACAGACTGATGAGCAGTTCCCTGCCAAGGTGCCTCCCCTCTGCAACTTGGGGACACATTCACTTGTGTGCTCGGGCTGTGTCTAGAAAGTAACATTTTGGCTGCGATTTAAAAAACAGGCAGACGTTTAGCCAGGAAAAACTAAGTGGTGTTTTTCATGGAGAAGAGCCGTACTACTGGAAAACCGTTGCTGTATTTGATGGTGGCACATGCGAGAGGAAAGTAGCAATAGGGAAATTTTTAAAGAAGGTAAAGATTGGGGGCAACTGGGTGGCTCGGTTAAGTGGCCACCTTCGGCTCAGGTCATGATCCTGGTGTCCTGGGATCAAGCCCTGCATCGGGCTCTCTGCTCAGCAGGGGCTCTGCTTCTCCCTCCCCACTGACTCCTACCTCATGCTCTCCCTCTCTCACTCTCAAATAAATAAAATCTTTAAAAAAAAAAAAAGGAGGTAAAGATTCAGTCACAATAGGCCATAGGGGATGTATTAAAGAACTGAGTTTTAATCTACATGTAATGAGGACATGTTGATAGGTTGGGGCCAAGGGAGTGCTTCACTCTCTACCATAATTTGTAAGAAGCACCTTGGCTGGTGTATGGGGAATGAGTAGATCTTAGGGAGAATGACTGTCCAGCATATGGGCAGAGAGGCTATAATGGTGGGACAAACCAAGGAATGAAAGTGGAGACAGAGGGAAGTGGACAGCCACTAGATCAGAATCAAAGAAGGTAGACTCTAGGAGGTAGGATCAAAACATTTGCCTGTAAATGGGATGTAGGTGCTAACAAAAGGGAAGCTGTCATGAGTTTCAAAGTTTCTTGCTTCAGTGATAGTAAACAACTTTCATGGGATGTGTAAAATACCAGATGAGGAGAGCAAGTGTTCAATAAGGAGTTGCTAACCAATGGGCGTGAAGTTTTAGTTATGCAAGATGGGTAAGTTCTTGAGATCTGCTGTACAACATTCTGCTTATAGTTAACAATACCGTACAGTGCTCTTAAAAATTTGTTGAGAAGGTAGATCTCATGTTAGGTGTTCTTACCATAATAAAATGAAAGAAACAAACAAACAGAAAAAAAAAAAAAAAACCCAGAGTTCAATGTTTAGCATGTTAATTTGACTTGTGCATGAGGCATTCAAATGGCGATTTCTAGTAGGCCACCATTTAAGAACTTATAGATGAAAAGCAACCTCTGTAGTGCTGTCCTGCTCACATATATGGGTTGGTTCATTATAAGCAGTTCTTTGTGGGCTTTATATGCCTTTTTTTTCCTCTAGATCTGGAGAATAGGATAATCACTATTAGAAGCAACATTTCTCAAAATTCAAATGACCAGGTGACCTCTTCAATGACAGGATTCTGAGGACTCCCTGACAGGCTCTATATGCTGCTTTGCAAAAGCACTGCAAATCAATGTTTGCAAAACTAAAACACCGAAGACTGTTCCTGGATTTTGAGCATTAGAAAGTTGTGCTATTCTTAACTCTTTCGGAGATGTTATCTTGCCCGAATTTCTGCCCATTGAGTTTTTGGAGCCAAAAATAAATTCCCATTTGTAACACATTCTAACACAGGACTAATAAACTAGCATAATGCTGACAGTAGAGAAAAACATGCCTTCCTTTCCTATAGGCCCAAAGAGGAATGAGCTGAGCTCAGTTTTTTGAGAGCCATGCTAATTAGACAGCAGGGTGTCAAGAGACTGCTAAATCATGACCCCACCTAAACTGCTTATCTTCAAGCACAGGGTAATAGCATAATGATTCGTGAAATGAAGTCATTTTTGATCAAACTGGTCTTTTTTCTTAGCCCCTCTGCCCAATACAAGTGACTTCTTCCCAAGTTCCAACTCCAGAAGTTAAGACTCTGCCGACATTACAGTATTAAAGTCTACAGTAATTGATTCCAACTGTTGCAGCCATAATAATTGCTTTGCTAAGCAAAGGGATTTATAGATTTGGCCACATTGTGTTGTTTGCTGTCTTCGTTTACTACAGATGCATTTTCCTCCCTGTTTTCCAAGATAGAGTAGATGGAACTGATATGGAAATGATTTTAGCAATGCATTAGATAAAGAAAAAGAAAAATTTCTCTACAGTACCCATTTAAAAATAGCCTTCATTTTTCCCCTCATTTCACAGTAAAATCTTTTCATTGCAAAAAAAAAAAAAAATTGGAAGCATAACAATAAAGAAAAAAGTAAAAATTATTCATAATCATAGAAATAATGATAGTATCACCTTTTTTGGAATTTTTATAAAAGTTCTCTTTCTAAAAAAAAAGTAAGTTTATTTTTAATAAAACTAGAATGAGAGAATTTGTGTATGCTGTTTTTCCTGTTCTTTAAAATACTTCAAAAACATTATTTTTAGTGTCTGCAAAATAGTCAGTTAAATACATGTATAATGGCTTATTAAACATTTTATTATAATCTCCTAATATTTAATTTATTTACGAAGGGCTCTTCAAAAGCAAGTTTCTGCATGTGTTTATTATATATTCATATTCAAATAATCTATAATTTATTCTAAAATTCTTGATTACAAAATTTCTACTAAGAATAGTAGAAGGGGGCATATTGGTGGTTCAATTGGTTCAGACTCTTGATTTCAGCTCAGGTCATGATTTCACCGTCCTGGGATTAAGCCCTGCCTCAGTTCCCCAGTCAGCTGGGAGTCTGTTTGAGATTATCTCTCCTCTTCTCCCTCTGCCTCCCAACCCTGTACATTCCCTCTCTGTCTCTCTCTCTCTCTCAAACAAATAAATAAATCTTAAAAAAGAAAAAAAGAAGAAGAAGAAGAGAAAGAAAGAAGCCATGACATCTAGAATTGTATTGATATAATACGAATATACATTTGGAGTCTTTTATGAATCAAAAAGTTGGTAGGTTTAAAAGTATTGGACTCATCTAGCAGTGCCTGGGAGGCACACTTGGTTAGGTGACCAACTCTTGGTTTTAGCTCTGGTAGTGATCTCAAGGTCATGAGATAGAGCCCCAGTGGGACTCAGGACTCTCTCTCCCCTTCATCCTTGCTCACTCTCTCTTTTACTCTCTCTCAAATAAATACATAACTAAATAAATCTTAAAAAAAAAAAAAAGAAGAAGAAGAAGAAGAAATATTGGATGCATCTATATACATCTCCCTGGACTATAATTTTTCTGGATATAACACATTTTTCATAATATAGTAAAACGGTCACATAAAATGCTTACCTATTGGTAGGCCCATATGGTTCATAAACATTTTAAGATTGCTGTTTCATAGTGTTCTGTATTGCAACTGATAACAGCAAAAAATACATATCTATCTTCTAGAAATAAAGTTTTGTTTCTCCCTCCAGTTGTCCATTTGCATCAAGTCATAAAATTACCTTTCTCTATTTTCATGTTATATAAGAATATAGAATCAAGGAATTTATTATTCCTACAAATGGCAACTTCTGTTCTAATCCAAGGGGAGCCTGGGAATGGAGCTAGCTCAGTGAAGGGTCACTTTATGAACCAATGGAACGTCCTTACATTCTGACTGAAGTTCCCTATAATTCCCTGCCTCTTTCAACTTGCTTTCAATTCCCATTCTGGTTTCTGCCATATACACAGAGAAAACTCCTTTCTTCTACATGCTGGGAAATTCTGGAATCAGTCTATAATTTCAATCCCTTGATCAGGAGTTAAAATACAAAAATGCAGAGATTTCTCATTGTCTGGACATTCAAGATGTATATGATGTGTGTAAATAATGCTGCTATAATGGAGCAAAAGCTACTACGGATATGTAAATGTCCAGAAGCTTCTCTCCCCTCCCTTTTGTCTATGGACGATAATCCTATCTATGTCTTTCCAAAAGGATTTCTGCTTTTTGTACCACAGTTAAGGGGGGTTTCTAATGGGAAAGGAAGTAAATGGCAGACATGAAATATGAAGGCAAAGATTTAAATTAAAGTGCATAGAAAGCTAAAAGGAAGAGCAATAAGAGAAAAGAGTTCTTTTCAGCATTAAAAGAATTGGTGATGGAAATTCAAAGTGTTGAAAAGAAAAGCTGGGGAGCCCCAGAGCTGATAGAAATAAGTTTTCTTAATTAAATGGATAGAAATAAGTTTTCAAAGATATAATGAAGAACAGATTTTCTCAAATTCAGCATTATTGACATTTCGGACTAGATAATTCCTTGCTGTGGAGGACTGTCATATGCATTGTAGGGATGCTTGGAAGCATCCCTGGCCTCTTTCTACCAGAAGCCAGTAGCAGCCCTCTGGCTGTAACAAAAATGTCTATAGTCAACACTAAATATTCCCTGAGGGGCCAGATTTTCCCTATTTGAGAACCACTGCTTAAATAAAAATGTCTTCTCCCCTTTTTCTGCTCATGACCATCGCTACCCCCAGCCCAGGAGCCATCCACCCTTTGCCATTTTCTCCAGACAGCTAGTGAACATTAAAATGGTTTTGGCAATAGTTTTCTGCTGGATTGTTTTTCCTTTGGATTGACTCTATGCAAAGACTGGACTTCAGTGGTTACCAGTTGTATTTAGTTTGGGTTTTCAATTGTTCAGCTGACATATAACATGTATCATTATGTTGCTTGTTAGCCACAGCTGGACAAGGAGCAGACACAAGAGGGTGGCAGGAGGAAAGATCAGGAGCTGCTGGTTGTAGTGCTGAATTTATCAATGATTGGGAGAAAGTAGTTGTATTTATAGGTTTTGACAACCCTAAAAGGGTTAATCACCAAAGTTCCTTGGAGATTTGATATTCACTGATTTGATTATGATCTAGTTCTATTATACATACCCTCATGCAAAGGAAGTATTTTCCCAGTGTTGCATGTGTGAGGTCAGCAAATTCCTAGATAGCAAAGAATCATCTATGGTGGGAAAGTCACAAGTCAAGAGGAAATTTGGTGGGCAGGAAATCACATGTGGAGAAAGTGCCTGCAAACCTGTCAGATTTAAAAGCTGTCACATATTGATCCCAAGCTCTATTCTTACCTCTGTCTTATCAGAAGACTAACTTACCTCTTACCTTTTCTCTAAATAGCTTAAATTTGACCATGAATCTCAAAGTAGAATAGGATTTGTTCTGTTGGTTTTCTGGTGTTCTGTTGGTTTTCTTTTACTTTTACTTCTTTTTACTTTCTTCTGTAAAAAAAAAAAAAAATGTATTCTGTATATTGGTATTGGGGAATTGCACCAATGTTAGAGAAAAAGCAGAGGGGTTATTTCTGCCTCTCTATAAATATAATTAGGATCTCAGCTTTAAGAGCTACGGATGACTTTATTCTCTTCTCTGGTCACCATATGATGGCAGCAGATTTAACAATTAGGCCAAAAATTGCAAGAGCATTTTAAAAGCTATTTTGTTATTCACGGATTTGGGACAAGACTCCCTGTGGACATGTAATATCAGAGGGAGAAAAATGGACTGAAGTCATAGGGGACCGGTGTTGTGGAATGTCACTGTAAAATCCAAGACCCATCTTCATTTTGACATCCTGTTTGAAAGCTTTCTTACATCATGAAAAAAACATGTTTCCCATCCATTAGTTGTCTGTCAATGGAAGGTGTTGAATTTGGATGTGATTCTAACCCTTATTTGGTCTTTCTAGTGTTACTGCACTTTAAAGGAGGAGGCCAGAAACAACTCAGAACTTGTTTGTAATTTCAGAAACACAAAAGACAGAAAATCTTTCAAAACTGTCTCTTCATTAAGAAGCTTATTCAATTAAAGCCATTCCTTTTCTTTTTTAATAACAATTTTAGTTTTATACTTTTCCCTCCATTTTTAAAGTGCAGAGGAATATTTTGCAGTTTTTCAAAAGTACTTTTGGTCAAGGGAATAATAATGATTATTTTTTATATTGGAGCATTAGTGAGCCAGAGCTTTGTAATCATTCACAGAACAGCACAGGATTAGCTAGATATGAATTCAGCAGGGGATTAAGCAGAAAGCCTAATCATTTCCCAGAGTCAAATGAATCCTGAATCTTTCTGGAGGTTGAAAATATTTGATGTACTCATTTTTTAAAAATTATTTTTAGCCCTTGCTGATGTTTCCCAAGTAGAAGCATAAAGACTCAGTTATAAGCTGAAGCTTTCTGACCTAGGAATTCAATTTTGTTATCCTGTTAACCAGGTACCTAGCACCCTACATATCAAACCTTTCCTGTGGGATGGTTTGGACACAATTAGGGAATGAACTAAATCTCGATGACTGGAGCATCAGACAAGATGAATTACCAAGGTAGAAGGAATGAGATGAGAAAGGATGAGCAAAATACTTATTTCCTTTCCAAAATGGAAGTCATTAATTTACTCTTATAATTAGGAAAGTATTTCATGTTTATTATAAATAATTCATGACAGAAAAATAAAATCAGGGATGTAAAAATGGCCTATATTCATTACATGAAGATAATCATGCTTAGCAAGTTAGTGTATATAAAAATATACAAGTAAATATTAATTTACAAAACTATGAGGGTCTCAATGTGCATTCTTTGTTGTTACCTGTTTTTTTACCCTAATAATTATCATAAATACCTTCTCATATTTATAGAGATCAATATAAATTTTTTAATCATGGTTTATTTTTCCATTGAATAGGTAAGTAAGAATATTGTATAATGGTTCAGAGCAAGAGTTTTGGAGTCAGATAAACCTGGATTTGAGTCCAGGCTCTGCTAATTAAAAAATAAGTATCCTTGATATTTGGCTTACTCTCTCCAAATCAGTTTGTTTGTTCTTTTTTTCTTTTCTTTTTTAACTGAAGAGGAAGATAATAGAACTAATAATACAATCTAATTTGTAGACTGCTGATGGCAAGAATGAAAAGAGATAAATAAGTGCCTTGAATGTTATTTTGCACAATATTTATCACATCGCTTGGTTCAATAAATATTAGGTATTTTTGCATAATGTATTTAGCCAATCCTCTCTATGTTTGGTTTGTTTCCATGTTCTCCATTATCTTTAACACTTTGGAGAACCCTTCTGAAATCAAACTTATGTACTGTCTGATTATTTCTGTAGGATAAATCCCCTAAAGTGAATTCCAAAGGTACAGGGTTCTTTCTTTTTCTGTTTTTAACAAAAAAAAAAAAAAGGAATTTTATTCTTCAGCCAAATTTCCCTATGCCAAAAAGGCGGACCAATTTTAAATCCTATTAGCATTGTGGAGGAATGAAAGATTTGTCTTACACCATTTGAACAGTTTAGATAGTAATTTTTTGATGATGAGCTGTGTAGATGAGGAAAGTCTTCAAATCATGTAAAAAACCATTTTAAGCCACTAAAAGTCTCCTTTAATGGTCTTAAGAGACTGTGATGTCCCTTTTAAGACTTTTTTAAAAAACACAATGAAAGCCAAGCTCCTTGTTAAAAATTTTCAGAGAAACATTTATATTTCCCCAAAATAATCATTTATATACTTAAATAGCACAATTTTTAGTTCTATTATTAAATTGAATACAGTAATTTTAATTTTTTAAAAAAAGGACTATCCGTTTCTTTAGGGACTATGAATATTGTAGTGGTATAGGGCCTATAACAGACACAATATAGATTAGAATCAAATAAACTGGCTTTAGTTCTTATCCATCATGCATGCATTAGTCCTACAAACTTTAAAAGCACAATGAAATCTTTCTAATACTTCATTTACTCATGTCTACACACGGAAAATTACACTTAATGGACACTTGTTCACATTTGCTAGTTCAGTAGCCCTCCTCTTCTGTTGGCAGAAGTCTTTTTTTGGGAAACTGCCACAACCCCGCTTAACATGACTTCCCTTCTAGTCATCTTCTAGACCTTCTCTTGTTACAGATTGTTCATGTGATATAGATTTGATCAATCTTAGTATCTATCTCCTTAGCTATGAAGATGGGCTCAAGGATGGTGACATGACCCATGCCAGGCTAACCAGCATCCTCTAAGTTACTCAAGTGATTTAAGCCCAGAAGGTGCAGTTGCCTATCCCATCCCACTACATATGGAATAATGCTCTAACAATGAAGAGAAAGAGAGAAGAAAAAGAGGGAGAGAGAAAGAAAAATATCTGAGACTCACATTTTCTAAGGCCTGAAACTCCCAAAGTTCTCCACTGTGTGAGAATTCCCTCCCATATATGCTGAACATCGTTTTTGTTATTCTGTTTTGTTACTCTGTTTTGTTACATCGTTTTGTTACTCTGTCACTTGCAATACAAAGATTCCTAATACAAAAATTTATCTCTTAGGGTGTCCTTGTGTGTTGACTGAGATAAAATGTATACAGTATCCAGCACAAGACCTTCCTAATGTTCGTCTCCTCCTTTTCCTTATTTGAAGTACTCATTCCTTTTCACTACTGATCAAGTTCCCTGAGAGAGTGGGTGACCTATCTTGCTGGATGGAGATCAAAGAAGGCTGTTGGCATGTCTGGGTTCAAGATGAAAGGGCTACTCAGTGACTGGGAGGTACTTTCTCCACTTTAGCTCCTCTTACTTCAAGAAGCAGCAATCTCCCAGTTATGGACATTGGGGAGGGTATGTGCTATGGTCAGGGCTGTGAATTGTATAAGACTGATGATTCACAAACCTGCACCCCTGAAGCAAATAATACATTATATATTAATTTTTAAAAAAGAAGCAGCAATCTCAAGTTTAGCCACAATCTCAATTTTTAGCCACAATTGTACCCGAGTTAAGTACTGTAATTAGACATGTGGCACATATAACATCTCCTCTGCTAGAATCCTGAATAGCATAGTTTTTATTTACTTTGGCACGTTAACTAAACTTGGTGCTGTTTCTATCCAGAGAAATGGCTGCACTAAGTAAAAACAGCCTTTGGATTAGACTAGTTCTTTTTGAAATTATCATATGTCTTTGAGGACTCTTGCAGATTGACTTGACTTGATAAGTAAATTTAGTCCTTATTTTCCCTTTTTCAATTCTTAATTATTCAGCAATTAAATATTTACTACTTGAATATTTTATCCTGGCAATATTTATTATAGTTATCATCAAAAGAAAAGGCTGGACTTAAGTAATTATACAGATGTTCCTTTAAGAAAATAAAAGAAAAATAACAATTAACACCAAAGGGGAAAAGTGTGGTATAATGTAATTCATTCAGCATTGATGGTGCCATTCATTTGTTGAGTGACCTCAGAAAATCTCACTTATCCTCCATGGATCATGGATCTTAACCAAAATGAGAGAATTGGAAAATGATTTCCTTCCAGTTCCAACATTTAATCATGTTATGAATTCACAGAATAAAAAACATGGTGGCAAGTTCTGACCTTCTGGATCATTAGGTAGTTGGTATGTGTTTTATTACCAGACAAGATATTTTCACTAAAGAACCATGACTTCATGTATTCCTAAGACAATTCCAGGTGCCTGTAGAAAGGAAACAAGGTCTGGTCAGGAGCTTTAGGTTGTGTGACTTTGGACGAATAATTTATTTCTCTGGGATTTGGGGACAAAATACATTGGTATGAAAACAGTGGCCTCTCTTATATTCCAACCAAAGAATGCTTTTGCAAATGAAAATGTAAAATAGAGATTGTAGATTGCTTTGGCCCAGGCAGGAGTGGAGGGGAAGGCTCACTCAGTCTTCCTCCTGCTCCTGACTATGACCTCTGAGGTATCCCACAGCCACTAGAGCCTCCCAGAAATACATTTTGAGAAATCTAAAACCCCTTCAAATACACAATTCCATGGCTTCATGAGTTTAAAAAAAAAAAAAAATCTAATTTGGCTCATTTCCTTTTGTGACTTGTGTTAAATTAAGGCAGCTCACAAAATTTTAAATGTGGCATTATTTCTCAAGATTGAGTTTATATAGTTTCTGTTTTTATGGGAAAGCCTAGGAGTAGCCCCTTGTATACTTCAATGTCATGAACCAAAGTTCTAAAACTTTAATAATCGAAGATTGCTTTTGCTTATTTCTATTTTCTTTTTATTGTCTTTTACGCTAAACATTCTCACCTCCAGTTCTTCTTGGGTGACTGGAATATGGTGTCATATGAAAGGTGAACAACAACCCTAGTTACTCTGGGACTGTCCTGATTTTAGTGCTGAAAGGTCCTCACCCCAGGGAATTCCTTAGCCCTGGGCAGAATAGGAGGGTTGGTCCCCATTATTGCCAGTCATCTTGCTGAGCAAGGAAATAAGGAGAATTTCTAAAAAAAAACTGACAGTTTTAAAGCCATGAAGGAGTAGGCAAAGAAAAGAGGCATCTACCCTCTGATCCGTGAACCTGGCACACTGGCCCCGCCTGCTTGTACGGTCTCTCTGGGTCTCAGTTTCATCATCTGCTTCATCATCTCAGCTCCATCATCATCAGCTTCATCATCACACCCCAGGCTCACCCTCAGCACGTTGGGTGCTGTCCTAAGTCCACTACTCAACGCAGGCTGGTTCCTTTTCCCAGGACGACTGTACTTCGCCCCTGTGCTCTAGTCCAGGCAGAATTGTAAAAATGTACTAATTTGCCATGGATGCTGTAACAAATTATGACAAATTTAGTGACTTAAAACAGCACAAGTGTATCATGTTGCAGTTCTAAAGGTCTATTATGGGTATCGCTGGGCTAAAATTGAAGTGTTGGCAGGGCTGCATTTCCTCCAGGGGCTGCAAGGGAGAATCGATTCCCTGGTCTCCTCCAGTTTCTAGAGATGGTCTGCATTCCTTGGCTTGTAGAGCCCTCCCTCCACCTGCAGATTCCGCAATTGCATCTCTCTGTATCTTTCTTCCACAGTCAAATCTTTCTCCTATTCTTTTCCACCTTCTCTTCCCCATTTAAGGGCCCCAGTGATTACATTAAGCACATCCCGAATCCAGGATAATCTCCTTATTTTAAGGTCAGTTGAATAGCAACCTTGAGTCCTTAATGTATCTAGTGCAACCTATTCACAGGCTCAGAGGATTAGGATGTAGGCATTTTGGGGGAACCATTACTCTGCCTGCTCTATTGTCTCAATTTGTTGAGGGCTCATTTGTTGAGATTAGGAGCCATGGCTTACTCTTAATACCAAAACCAACTCATAATACTTGCTATATATCTAGGGGAAGTACTTAATTTATCACTCAAATTAGGATACTTCTTTGAGTGAAAGAGGCTCTCTTAGTAATTCCTACAGGAAGACAGACAAAAATTGTTCTAGTCCAGGCAAAGTAGGACACCTGGTGACAGTTATAGTATATATTCCACATACATTTGTTGAATTTTATATAATTTAGAGACCTTTTGTTGAATGTTCAGTTACATACTAAGTAGTTTGGGATTTCATAACATATAATCAAGTTGAATAGAAAGGAGTCCAGCATGCAATGCTAAGTAAGCTAAATTTTCAGGTGCACTTTATAAGGCATAATTTAGAAAAGACAGAACATCAGTAAAGGCTGGTGTTTAGCAGAAGTAACATGGAGGAGATGAAACCCTGAAAATAAGATATCGGTACTTCAGAAAGTTAAATATATGGGATGCCTGGGTGGCTCAGTCAGCTAGGCATCTGCCTTCAGCTTGGGTCATGTTCCTGGGGTCCTGGGATCAAGTGCCACATTGGGCTCCTTGTGCAGCAGGGAGCCTGCTTCTCCCTCTGCTTGTTCTGACTGCTGCTCCCTCTGCTTGTGATCTCTCTCTCTCTCTCTCTCTCTCTGACAAATTTAAAAATCTTAAAAAAATTTAAAAAAGAAAGTTAAATAAAAATAATTTCCCATAAATTAAACTTAAATTCCTATATTTTCTTGTAGAAGGCTGACACTATCTTGTGTCCTGATTCTTTTATTTAAAATATAATCAAGTCTTCATCTTCCATCCTCATTTTTGTCATTATTTCAAGAACTAATAGCCTTTAATAAAGGATACTGATATGGCTTCCAAAATTTGCCAAGTAGAAACAATACTACTGTGGACACATCTGAACTATGGTCTCATTGTTTTTTAGGTTATGGATATATTATTGGTCCAATCCCAAGAGCAGGAAAATGGGTGTGCTTCGGATAAACTGATGAGAACACATGCAAGTCTACAGCAAATGAATAATTGCTCCCCAAAGAGGTCTGTGTCCTAATCCCCAGATCCTAAAAAATGTTACCCTACATGGCAAAGGAGACTCTGAAAGGTGTGATTAAATTAAGATCTTGCGACGGGAAGATTATCCTAGATTATCCTGGATTATCTGGGTGGCCTCAACATAATCACACGTCTCCTCATAAAAGGGAGGCAAGAGAGTCAGAGTCTGAAGATGATGCGAAAACAGAAGCAAGTCCGTAAAGAAGACACGATAACCCTGTGCTGCTTGCTGGCTTTGAGACAGAGCAAAGGGACACAAGCCAAGAAATATACACAGCTTCTAGAAGGCAAAGACAAGGAAACAGATTGTCTCCAAGGGCCTCAGATGGAAATTGCCCTGTTGACATCTTTACTTTGGCCTCATAGAGACTGATTTGGGACTTACAACCTCTAGAACTATGAAATTATAAATCTGTGTTGTTTTAAGCCACTAAATTTATGCTCATCTGTCAGAATAGCAATAGGAAACTAACACAAGTCCATATATAGGCCACAGAGATAGGAATGAGGGTGGCATCAAGCAGAGATGGGAGATCAGCCTCTCCCGAGCATAGCACCTTAGGGAAGCAAATACACAGAAAGTGAAGATGGGGTAGAGGCAGGCGGTGGAGGAAAGGGTTTCAGCAACATACTGAAGGACAGAAGTCCAAACTCTGCCATAAACTCTGGTAACCTGTCCATCATTTTGTAAGACTGGGACAAAACAATTGCCCTTCTACACGTTTCTGAAAATTAGGCAGAATATCCTAATAGTGAAAAGCATGAGTTTTGGAGCTGTAGTGAGCTTAGCTCAGGTCCTTTGTTCAAGTGCCAGCTACTAAACTAATTGTTCAATTTAGCTGTGTTATTTACCTTTCTAATGTTAAGTTGTCACAGTTCTAAGTCAGGGTTAGTAAGAACGCCTCCCTCCCAGGGTTGTTAGGAGGATTAAATGTATATAATACAATATAACATGTTATGTAATGGTATGTATATTTTAACACATATTACATATAAGTTACATGTAAGGTGATCTAGAAATGTGTATATTGAGTCAATTCTCAATAAATGCCAAGTCTCAACGCTTGGGAGTAGAGTATGTATAAGTGCTCATGTTTTCATTTATTCATTAGTTACTGATAGGATCTCCACCCCAATATGGGTACTTTTAAAGTACTCAGCCTGTAGCAGAGCATAAAAGACAAGGACTCTGCCCTTCTGAGTCTGATTTTCAGGATTTTCCAATAAGCTCACCTTCCTGAAGTCACTGTGTTAGCCTGAAGTGTGAGGCTCTTCAAAGAGTTCTCTATATGGTCTGGGGGAGCCCTCATGGCAACAAGCCACCATGGTAGGGCTCCCTGTTAATACGGCTGTGCACCTCCACCTGGCATCAGGTTAATGACATATTAGAAAAATGACTTTCATGGTTTTCTTATTTATAATGTAACCCTAGAAATATTTCCTCTGTTTGTGACCTTAGGTCCATGGTACTTGCCTGAAGAACTGGGTAACGAACTATTTTTTACACGACAGTGGGAAAAGCACAGAGATATTTATTTCCACTCCCCATCGGACTGAAAAAGGTAGTAGCGATTGGACTGGGCTGAGGAGATCATACTGTTATAATGAAGGAGGCTCAACTAGTAGGGGGTGTAATGAATGTAAGCCTGAAGTGAATGAATCATTATAAAATGTACACTCCATCTCCACAATGAGTCTATTTTATTAAAATAATCTCTGGCATAATGTTGTCCTCTCTTGGCTTTCCCCTACTGTGAATCTATCCATGATTCTACCATCACAAATCTTGTCCCCTGAGGACAGATCCATAATGAGAGTGAAGGGTTTGATTATTTGCTTTTAATAACTCTGCCTCCAAAATCCTACTTAATGCAGCAGAGATTCTATATTGAAGAACATGCCAGAATTATTGGAGGATCAATCAAAATTGGCAATTAATCATAATCACAGCCAGTAATCATAGCTGCAATTACCAATTGATTAATTAGGACAGCTCTTGAAATGCCAGTAGAAATTTAACATCATATTAGATTCAGCCCAATAACCATAAACTTCTACAATTACTTTCCAGCTTACCATAATTTATGTCATATTTCTTTCTATTATTAGCTGTTATATTTATTTATTCATCATTTTATTTGAGCAGGCCAAACTCTTTTGCTGTCTTTTTTATATTGGGAATCTACTAAAATATGTTTAAGTCATGGCATTAAATAAATCTAGTGTCAGTGCCAGGCAAATATTTGCAAATTTAGGACATCTATTTGCATTGTTTTTTAGGCTAAGAATTTTTTTTTTTTTTAATGGGATGTGAGTATATTCTGCACACTGAAAATTGGATAATGCTGGTATATTGGATTTATGTGTGCAAAGTATCATCTGGTTTATTAACCAACTTTTTGCAGGCTTTCCATGGGAAAATTTATTTAACCTTTTGAAAGATAAGTATAGGGGCACCTGGGTGGCTCAGTGGGTTAAGCCGCTGCCTTCGGCTCGGGTCATGATCTCAGGGTCCTGGGATCGAGTCTCGCATCGGTCTCTCTGCTCAGCAGAGAGCCTGCTTCCTCCTCTCTCCCTCTCTGCCTGCCTTTCTGCCTACTTGTGATCTCCCTCTGTCAAATGAATAAATAAAATCTTAAAAAAAAAAAAAAGAAAGAAAGAAAGATAAGTATAAGACAAAGAGTCACCAGAACTACCTAATATGTGCAGGCATCCTAAGGTCAGGGGAAATACAAGTTAAGGAAATTGGGAGAGATCTAACATAAATATAGTAGGAGATCTGTTAAGAAAAAAATCAGCGTATGTTTACTTATTTGGTTTAAGACTGTGGATTATATTGAGCCAATGCAAATCACCACCACTTAAATCATACCTCCATTCAACAAACAGCTTCTCAACACTTACTCTGCAAAGTATGTTAGGTATTGGAGGCGCTATAGAGTTGAATGGAGCTTCCTCTCCTACCTTTAGTTTACAGTCCAATAAAGTAGTTGAAACACAGACCTCTGAGTAGGAAGAACAAAAATCAACCATGCAGGATGAATGTGAAGAACAGGAAGATTTGACCAAGTAAGAAGAACCCATTCGTTGAGACCGACTACTTTTTTTCATGGACCTCCTGTTTCTTCTTTCTTTCTTTCTTTCTTTCTTTTTTTTTTTAAGATTTAATTTATTTATTTGACAGAGAGAGATCACAAGTAGGCAGAGAGGCAGGCAGAGAGAGGGAGAGAGAGGAGGAAGCAGGCTCCCAGCTGAGCAGAGAGCCTGATGTGGAACTCAGGGATCCCAGAACCCTGAGATCATGACCTGAGCCGAAGGCAGAGGCTTAACCCACTGAGCCACCCAGGCATCCCCGGTCCTCCTGTTTCTTGAAATCTATTTGCAAAATCAAAGATAAAATTCTAATTATCTGAATTTTTAAATTGTGTTTATTCAAAGATTAATTCTTCTCTTCCAAATCCTCATGTTAAAGTCCCTCAAATTTGTTAACATTAATTTATTATTTACTGGATTTTGTGTCTCAGGCACAGAAAATGTCTTAACTCTTCATAGTAACAACTGATGGAATAAAACAAAGCTACTTTCATCAGATGCATAAAAAGCAGAACTATCTCCCTAATATACCCAACATATTACATTGATAGCATTAACTTGAAGCAAATAATGAGCCAGTTTTAGGGGCTTAAGTTTTATTCTGCTATTGAGTTTCTCACAATTAGGAGACATCCTTTGTGTGACACACACCGTCTGGGCACATACCATATGACCACAGGAGGAAGGCATGAACTTTTTGAGTAACTGATGCTCCCTTGGCCCCCACTCCATTTGCAACTACCTATACACTGCTGCACTGTGCAGAATAACTTTGACTCATCTGCAAGGGGATTCATTAAAACTCTGGAATCAGGAGCTGCTGAAATGGTAATAGACATTTATGAAGACTGCGTTACAGTGAAAATTTTGATAGCATTGTGTATTACATCCATATTAATAGCAAATTACCTTAGCATGGATAATAGCATTTCACAATGAACACCCAAGGAATTAGGGACTATTAGCCTTGTCCTCAAAAGCACTGTCTGCCTCTTTAGAGGTAAATTCTGAAAAATGGAGGCTATGAACTTCATACATTCTTAGACATTCTAGGGCCGTCAACCCACTCTGAGTTCTATCAGTACAGCTTCTCGTCAGCTAAGCCATGCAAATTCAAAAGCTCCTGGGAGAAGAGTAACAGAGGAGTTATCTACACTATACAAGTGCTGCTGATTCAACTACCATTTCTCTCCAGACAACTCAAGGCAATGTCTGTTCAGTAAATACTCTTTCAAAAAGAAAAGAAGAGGCTGCTTTTAAACATCATCCCAAACATCATCCCTTTAATGGATGAGATGTCACGGTCTCCTGGCAAGTGAATACTTCAGTGGCATAGTACTTTGATTTGCAACAGTTATAAAACAGCTATTCCTAGAGCAGAGTTAATTATGGGGAGTAAGCAGTTTGGAGGGACTAATTTATATTGCAATGCTTTGGTTGGCATAAAAGAGAAGGCTGTCATAAGTAAGCCTCCTCCCCCTCCCCAAATAGATTGTTGCAAATTCCACAGCAAGGGTTCCATTAGGATATTAACTTAAGATAAAGCCAAGCAGTGATCTGCATAGACCTTGGCTGATCTGAACAGGCCTACCTTGTGACTATGACACAGGTACCTAAGACAGCTAAAAAGGCAACTGGGGTATGTTGAGAAGTTTTGGTGGCCATGCCCATGTTTTGTATATCCAAAGGGTCATGGATAACCATTATGAGTCTCACCCACATGTTGAACCTTCAAATTCACACATTTTCATGTTGCAATAAACTGAAACAATTCACAACATCCTTTTAGAGCATACCATTTATCGATGGCATTGATAATGATTGTTATGGTGATAGCATGGCAAGGACATGGGGGAAAAAATCTTACCCAAAGCAACTAGGAATAGAGATTATCATTTGAGCCCTCACGAAAATACTTGCTTAGGTGCTTCTTTCTTTCTTTATAGAGAATGCATAATCTCCAAAGAGCAGCAGCAGAAGAATCCCTTGTATCTATTTATCCCAATAACTTTTCTTTCCCCCCCATTTGGCTCAAGGAGAGGGTTGGATTACTAGCTCCTTTCTTACAGGTAGTTTTTTTTTTTTTGATGTACAGAAAAGTGCTCTTGGAATTAAAAAAAAAAAAAATCCTTTGATAAAGGTCAAACTTCTTTCCATGACCATGTGACCTCCCTGTTCTCTTGACCAAACCCAACTGTATGTCTGAGACAATGGAGTCCAGGCAAAACAATATGAATCAGCCTACCTCATCCTAGGTAAGGCACAAAATGGCACAGAAAGGGGAACAGTAGGGGCGCCTGGGTGGCTCAGTGGATTAAAGCCTCTGCCTTCGGCTCAGGTCATGATCCCAGGATCCTGGGATCAAGCCCCACATCTAGCTCTCTGCTCAGCGGGAAGCCTGCTTCCTCCTCTCTCTCTCTCTGCCTGATTCTCCACCTACTTGAGATCTCTGTCTGTCAAATGAATAAATAAAATCTTAAAAAAAAAAAAAGAAGAAGAAGAAAGGGGATAGTAGATGGAATAGAAGAGGAAAATGAGAATAGCCGACAACTGTATCACATAGGATTTGTTTGAGAACAAAATTGGATATAAGAGTGTTTTTAAATGATGAGATAATATACCAGTATTGGTTTTGTTTTTGTTGGTAATAGTATTATTATCCTTGATAGCAATAAGATGAAATGAAAAGTCTGGGTAATAAAATGTTTTGTATGCCAACTAAAAATTAAAAAAAAAAAAAAAAAAAAAAAAAAAGCCAGATCATATCAACTACCAGACCGAGGCAGAGTCCTTCATAATTCAATGAGGTTGGTGTCCTGCTTAACAGAGCCAAAATCGCCACTAGGGAAGAACATGACAGATTCCTTTTACATCTGCACTTTTGCAACAACAATTCAATCCCCACTACTTCCCACTGCTCTACTTCTTCTGTTTAGATTTATTCATTCATAAATAATTTGTAAATTTACCAGTACATTTCTACTTACTTGGTCTCTCATTCCTAGTTTCTAATAGATTTCCAGAGAGTAAAGGAGCAAGGATTCCTAATTGACAGACATTATCACAGACACTGAGGAGAGAGACTACTTTTTAATAAAAGTTGAATCAGAGGTCTTGCTTTTTCTTCCCACCTTTTCTTTATAAAAGATGGCTCTGGGTTTGAAGAACTTTCTGTCCCCTGATGCTGTGAGATTTACTGGACCTCCTCTGGGAAAAATATACACCCCCCACCCTACAAATGTTGGACTTGATCTACGTGCCTTACTTTGGCACTGGGATGTGACTGGATATAAGAGAGGCATAACTGAGCACCGGCTTTAAGAACCAGTGAAGATTTAAGAGCCAGCCATCTTGCTCTTTCTTTCTGTTACAGAAAAATTCGTGTCTCAAATAGGGGCTGCTTCTTCAGCCTGAATCTTGCAATAAAGACAACTCATGCAGGAGTGAAGAGCTATGGCTGATGTGGAGACACCACCATGTAGCAAGAATGAGAAACAGACTGTTGTTTTTGTAAGCCAGTGAGATTTTTAAAGTGTTACTGCTGCATCACTTAGCAAAACCTGACTGACATAACCAAAGTCCCACTTAAACTATGTAATAGTTTTTAAATAGATTTTTCAGAAAGATATTTTAAAGCTATTTCGTTGGAGGTATTATCAAATCCTTAAATCATTTCTTTCCTTTCTTTTTCTCCATAACTTTCAATCTACTCTTTGCAATATGAGCCTCTTCCTCATTCATGATTTCTCTCTCTAGAACCAAGAACATATGATCCTCTGAATATTTTATAAATCTTAATCTACGTCTTTGAATTATCTCACCTATCTGCTTTTACTGCCCCGGTCATAGGGTTGTAGAGTTGTACTGGAAAAGGCACAAAATTTTACATACCTAACTAATTAACACATTCTTTGTGTTCAATTAAATATACTGTTGGGTGTATTTTGCATTGTTTATTATCTTTCCATTCTAAAATCCCCACTTCTTCCCTGTTTACCAAAATTTAGTCTCAGAAGTCACTCTATGGCAAAACTTCAAACTATTAATTGATTGATTGATTGATTTTAGAGAGAGAATGAGAGAGAGTGTGTGGGGCGGGAGGGGAGGGGCAGAGGGAGAGCGAGAATAAGAATCCTAGGCAGGCTCCATGCTCAGCATGGAGTCCAACACAGGGCTCAATTTCACAAGCTGAAATGATGACCTGACCCAAAATCAAGAGTCAGACTCTCAACCAACTGAGCCCCCCAGGCACCCTAAAACTTCAAACTATATAATGGGCACTTTCCCAGGTATCTGCTTTTTCACCTCTGTAGTTCAGCTGATTATTCCTTTAGCTAATCTTTAACATTTTAATTTGCCAGGAAGCAAATTAAATTCTCCTATAAGTAATTGTAAGCCTATATTTTCATTTTTTTTTAAATTCTTAGACATAAAGTTCAGAGAGCTGAATTAATTATAATTGATCAGTTTTTGGCAAACTGTCATCACTGTTCTTGCAAATTTCCTTCCTTGTTTTGTTCTGTTCTATATCATTTTCCTTTGTATCTCATTCCTCCTCCTATCTACCAACATTGATTATAAAATGCTTTAAATGTGTCTTTTAAGAACATAAATTATTTTACTTCTGAACATGTTTTTGATTTACATGAAAATGTTATGTAGCTCATGTTTTAGAAGTATCTCTATCAGGCGTGCCTGGGTGGCTCAGAGGGTGAAAGCCTCCGCCTTCGACTCAGGTCATGATCTGAGGGTCCTGGGATTGAGCCCCGCATCGGGCTCTCTGCTCAGCAGGGAGCCTGCTTCCCCCCATCTCTCTCTGTCTGCCTCTCTGTCCACTTGTGATCTCTGTCTGTCAAATAAATAAATAAAATCTTTAAAAAGAAAAAAAAAGAAGTATCTATATTGGTTAATGTGAACCTAATTTCTTGCTCATGACGCTTCTATGAGTACCCCATGGTATGTATCCATCCCATTCCTCCTATTTCCTTTACAAAAAAAATATGTAAGATACCTACAATATTTACCATCAAAATCAACACCAAGATGCTTCAGCTTCTACATTTCTTTTGAAATCTGTGTTATGGGAGTGGGTATATTTTAAAAATGGCAATTTCCCTGTCATTGGGTGCATAAAATTTTACCCAATTGATCTACGAAATTTTTATACCAATTTTTACTCTTCCATTTACTTATGTTTTTACTAACACTTAAAATTACACACTAGCTAGTTTTAACCTGTTATAGAACTATAAGAATAAAGTTATATCTCACTGTTTTTTTGTATCTCTGTGCTTGCTAATGAGGTTGAATACTGTTGATTACTATTTTAAATTCTTATCAGTTCTAAATGTATTATATTTTAGTTATGAATTCTTCCTTAATCCAAGTTACCTTTTTTTGCATTTCCAAATACAGTTTTTTAAACTATTTCTTTTTCTCTTAGTTCAAGTCTTATTTTATTTTGTCAGAGAATGTCATAGGGTTATGTGTTACAGAACCTGAACTGGATCCTGGTGGAAGAACCAAGCAGTATCCGGAGACTTTGGAGGTTTGGAGGTTTATATAACACTGGCGGACTCAGAGGAGATGGTTCTCTAAGGGTCTGAACCCTGAGAACAAGCAGGGAGGGTAATTTATATCCTTCTACTTCTGCATACTTAGTACTTTTGGTGCATGTGGGAAAGGGGGTAAGGAAAGAAGAACCCAGAAGGGCTTTGAGACAGAGACTGGAATTCCCTTGATTTGCTCAGTCATCTTAGAGTACAGTTTTTTCCTTATCAATTGTATTGTTTCTCTGCCATGTTTTAAGATTCTGTTTTAAGTTCCATGTTTGTGGACTATTTGGTAAACAGAAGAAAATCTTACTAATCACATTTTTTAAGCATTCTGGATCTCATTTTCTTACTGCTTTATTAGTTTCTATAAGAAATGTGCTTAAATTTAAAAAAAGGTTACTCTTTTTAAGTTAAAAAAGTTTTAAAAAAAGCTTACTAAAAAGTTGATTTTTCAATTTCTTACCTCTATTCCAGGTTTACTAGTTTTTGTCATATATGTTAGGAGACTATACTATTACTAGCATATATGGTAATAATTAGTTATTATCCTGATCTTTTTTTAAATCAGAAATGTATACTATCGGGACATATTCCTCATTTTATTTCATATTTTCTCTTAACCACACTTTCTTTTTTTTTTCTTTTCCTCTTTCTTTCTTTTTTTTTTTTTTAAAGATTTTATTTACTTATTTGACAGACAGAGATCACAAGTAGGCAGAGAGGCAGGCAGAGAGAGAGGAGGAAGCAGGCTCTCCACAGACCAGAGAGCCGGATGCAGGGCTGGATCCCAGGACCCTGGGATCATGACCTAAGCCAAATGCAGAAGCTTTAACCTACTGAGCCACCCAGGCGCCCCCCCCCATCTTTCTTTATAAAGATTTATTTTTTAATTTAATGATTCAGATGTTATATGTTTAATTTTACAGTGTTCTGATAACTTAGGGTAGCCAACTAATACTCATCCATTTATCCTTCCTTGCATGTCATTCGATTATGATTTTTAACCATAATATTAGGAAGTTTGGGTCCTTTTAATCGAGGTTCTAAGTTTTTGGTAATTTTTTTTATTAAATTATTTGATCCTCTTTATTTTTTATATTCCTTAGATTTTTTCTCTCTTTTCATCTGATTCTTTCAGAGGTCTTCAGGCTGTATTATCTATTCCATGGGCCAAATTCAGTTGGTAGCCTATCTTGATGTACACCTGAGCCAAGGATATTTTTTTATATAATTTAAGTGTTGTGAGAAACAAAGAATATGCAAGTGATCTTGTGTGACTTACAAAGCCAAAAATATTTAATACCTTGTACTTTATGAAAAACATTTATAGATACCTCAATTATTTCATCCAAGAATAATTTCAAAGAACATTTCTATGGGGTAAAATTTTGAAGGCCTTGTCTGATTGATAATATGTAATATTTCATTTTCACATTTAAATGATAATATAGGTAGATATATAATTCTATGTTAAAATTTCTTAGGTCTTTTCTTTTAATAGTTTAAAATTTTTACTTCATTTTCTTGCAACTGTGTAGCTGATTATAAATACTGATGGTAACCTGATGCTTGTTTTGGGGCATATAATCTTCTCTTTCCTCGAGTTTTTTGCAAATCTTCAAATCATTTTCAATATTTAAATTTTTTTAATTTTATTTATCTAGTGCTTTCTCATTTGATGGTGTCTGTTTAATCTATTCTGCATTATAATCTTTGAGGCTCTATAAATTTGGGGTTTTGTTTTAAAAAAAAATTAGGGGTATTCTCAGGCATTATTTCTTCAAATAGTACCTCCCTCCAATGAGCATTTTGCTTCTTCACTTTTGAAGAAACAAAAGTTTGACACATCTACTATTCTCTATGTCTTTGAATGTCTTTGCACATTTTTCATCTCTTTCTCTCCCTATCTCTTTCAACTTACTTACTTAAAAGCAGCTTTATGGACTGAATGTTCTTGGCCCCTGCAAAACTCTTATGTTGAAGTCCTAACTCCAGTGTTGCTATATTTGGAGACGAGATCCCTAAAGAGGTAATTAAGGTTAAATGAGGTCTGAAGGATGGGGCCCTGCTGTGTTATGGTTAGATAAGATTAGATAAGAAAAGATACCAAAGCTCATGTTCTAGATACGTGTGTAAAGAAGTGGGTATAAGCCAAATGGAGGGATTTTAACAAAACCAACACTGCTGGCACATTGATCTTGGACTTCTGGTCTCCAGAACTCTGAGAAAATAAATTCCTAATTAATTAAGCCACCCAGTCTCTGGTACCTTGGGATGGCAGGCCAACCAGACTAATACAGGTAAGTAATTGTTTTAAATCAAGATTATTGTGACTGAAAATACTTAGGTGAGAAAATTATATGATAGAAAAAAGCACTACCTCATAATCTAAGGTATTCTAGATAGGGTACAGATATGGCAGCAGGAGCCAGGGGTTCCGGCTTGGTGGTTTTGAATGAAAAACACATTTAATTTGGCCCCTTATTTGTTGTGGTGAGATATTGTGATAATTCAAACCAGAAAATGCATCCTCCTCTCTACCTACCCAAATTTCATCTATACAAAAACATCCTATGACTTCTCTTTTGAAAGAGATTATGCTAATTACTCTATAATTTAATATATATAATTATTCTCTAATTGATTTGTGTGTTGATTTTTGCCTTGATGTAATATCCATACATCCTTAGGTCATGTCAAATACTAATTTACTTTTCTCAGTAACTGGGTCAGTCCTTGATATAAAATAGGCATTTGAAGAATGGTGATAAATAATTATCTGATTGCCATTAATGACACACCATAGGGTGTATTAGCTTATGGAACACAACTTGCCAGAATATTAAGGATCTAAATTGGAAGTTATATAATTTTATTCTGAGGTGCACGCTGACAGTATTCAGCCTTTCATGTGCTTATTTTAAAAATAAATATCCTTGATGACACCAGACTTGATGATATGAGTCTACAGTCTTTATATAAAACAAAAATACTTTGTATTAGGCTTAAAACATAGGTTAATTTATCCACTATTATAGGTAGGTGTTATTATGTTTTAACAAAAACTAAACAGAGATATTGATTTCTTGGAATTTCACAAACCAAACCCAAGAAGAGATTCTAGAAAATTCTTAGGGCCGAATTATTTATTATGAAGCAGTTTTTTTTTTTTTTTTTAAACTTGAAATCACGGAAAAGGTATCAGACAATCATTACCCTGAACTTGTGAGCAAAAGCATGTATGTCAATACCTATATGCATTTCCCCAGAAAAGACCATTAAATGCTAAAAAAATGCTAAAAAGCATTTTAGGATTCTCGAAATAGTTTCTCACTCAATTAAAACTGAAGAATTCCTATTTCAATGTTTTTACAAAATCGAATTGTATCACAATTTGAGAAGTTAACAGAGGACAGAATCTTGAATAATAAGAACAAAAGAACATTTAACCCATAGGGGTCGGCTGGAAATTTATAGATCAAACTGTACTCAAACTTGGTAATGTTGGGATACCCTTGATATGGAGTAAAAGGTTAAAAAAAGATCTTCCTTGAACTTCACCAAAATCTAATAATAAAGCTCTGATAAGTATTCTATAACAGCTACTCCTGGAGAGAAGCAAGATGGTGGAGGAGTAGCAGACTGAAATGACATCAGATCCTAGGAGTTCAGCTAGTATCAAACCATTAAGAATACCTACAGACTCAACAGGAGACAGAAGAGAGCAGCAATTCTAGGAACAGAAAATCAACCACTTTCTGAAAGTTAGGACGTATGGAGAAGTGAATGTGAAGCAACGGGAAGATAGACCAAGGGGAGAGAGGCTGGATCCTGGCAAGTGGAGGAGCAGTGGGAGCACTAAATCAGAACTTTTAGAAATCTGCTCCACTGAGGGACATCACTCTGGGGGCTAAGTGGGGGTGAAGTCCTTGTGGGGACAGTATGGTCTCAGACCCCATGGGATCACAGAAAGATTGGGAATGCCTGAGTGTGGCAGAGTTGCCAGGTATTTGAGTGGGGAAGCCAACTACAGAAACAGAGCCCAGGAGTGAGCTTTCAGATCGGGGCTACCTTAAACTATGATCGAAGGCACAGCAGTACCACTACTCTTCAAGCAGGGACCCCACAAGTGGCCGATCCGGGGAGATTCACCTGCCTGCTCTGGGAGGAGCAGCACAGTAGAAATCTGCTGGGTCTGGAGACTCCAGGTGGGGCCATGCACCAGAGATAGAAACACTTGGTCACAGGCCAGGTGAGCTCGAGGTGTAGCTGAAGAACAGGGAGACAGGAGTGATGGACAGCTTTTCTCTGGGACACACTGAGGAGTGGGGACCCAAGCTCTTGGCTCCTCCAGGCAAGAGATTAGGAGGCCATCATTTTCATTCCCATCCTCCAAAACTCTTTGGAGAGCATTCAGGGAACAAAGCTCCAATAGTGAAACTGAGCAAATTGCTTAGTCTGGCCCCTGGCAAGGGTGGTGTAATTCTGCCTTGGGCAAAGCCATTTGAGACTCACTGTAATAGCCCCTCCCGCAGAAGATCAGCAAGAACATTCAGCCAAGACCAAGCTCACAGATCAAGGAGAACAACTAAACTTCAGAGCTAGGGGAGAGCAACATATAGAATTCATGGCTTTTCCCCCATGATCCTTTAGTCTTGCAAAGTTAAATTTTTTTTATTTCATTTTTTTCTTATTCTATTTTTTAAACTTTTCTTCTTTCCTCTTTCAACGTTTTTAAACTAGTTCATGTTAAAAATACTTTTCTAAAAAATATTTTTAAACCTTTTTTGTTATAGTCATATTTTATCTCTTCATTGTATTAAACCTTATTTTTTGTATATATACAGGTATTTTCTTTTTCTAAAACATTTTGGAATACAATTTCTACTAATATACCAAAATATACCCTAATCTAGCACATGGCTCTGTTCTAGTCTCCAGCCTGAGCCCATTCCCTCCTCTTTTTTTTTTTTTTTCCTGTTTCTAACCAACTTACCTAATCAATTCCTTTTTTAAGAATTTTTTTAAAAATTTTCATCTTTACAGTCATATTCCATCCTTCCATTGTGTTCACCCTTATTTTTGTGTGTATATATATAAGTTTTTCTTTCTTTAAAATTTTGGGAGGTAGTTACTTCTAAAAGACCAAAATACACCCAAAATCAAGTGGGTGGCTCTGTTCTATTCACCAGTCTAATATATATATATATATATATATATATATATATATATATTTTTTTTTTTTTTTCCCCTTTTCTTCTCCCCCAGGTTTTGGATCTCTTCTGATGTGGTTAGCATATAATTTTCTGGGGTCTTTGCCACCCTTTTAGTATTTTATTGTCTCGTTCATATATCTGTATCTGGATAAAAAGACAAGGCAGAAAAACTCACCACAAAAAAAAAAAAAAAAGAACAAGAGGCAGTGTCTATGGCTAGGGGCCTAATCAATATGGACATTTATAATATATCAGAACTAGAGTTCAGAACAATGATTCTCAAGGTGCTAGCTCGGCTCAAAAAGACATGGAAGATATTAGAGTATTCCTTTCTGGAGAAATAAAATCCCTGTCTGGAGAAATAAAAGAGCAAAAATCTAACCAAGTTGAAATTTAAAAAAAAAGCTATTAATGAGGTCCAATAAAAAATGGAGGCTCTTACTGCTAGGAAAAATGAGGCAGAAGAGAGAATTAGTGATACAGAAGACCAAATGACAGAGAATAAAGAAGCTGAGCAAAAGAAAGACAAACAAGTACTGGCCCATAAGGGGAGAATTCGAGAGATGAGTGATACCATAAGATGAAACAACGTTAGAATAATTGGGATTTCAGAAGAAGAAGAAAAAGAGAGAGGGGCAGAAAGTATATTGGAGTGAATTATAGTACAGAATTTCCCTAATATGGCAAAGGGAACAAGCAGCAAAATCCAGGAGGTACAGAGAACCCCTCTCAAATTCAACAAAAATAGGTCCACACCCCTTCATCTAATAGTAAAATTTACAAGTCTTAGTGACAAAAAGAAAATCCTGAAAACAGCTCAGGACAAGAATGCTGTAATATACAATGGTAAAAATATTAGATTGGCAGCAGACTTATCTACAGAGACCTGGCAGGCCAGAAAGAACTGGCATGATACATTCAGAGCACTAAATGAGAAAAATATGCAGCCAAGAATACTATATCCAGCTAGGCTCTCATTGAAAATAGAACAAGATAAAAGGCTTCCAGGACCAAAAATAAAAAAAAAAAAAAAATTTAAAAAAATTTGCAAACACCAAACCAGCCCTACAGAAGTATTGAAAGGGGTCTTCTAAGCAAAGGGAGAGCCTATAAATAGTAGACCAGAAAGGAACAGAGACAATATACAGTAACAGTCACCCTACAGGCAACACAGATAATTTCATATTTCTCAATAGTTACCCTGAATGGAAATGGGCTAAATGTCCCAATCAAAAGACACAGGGTATCAGAATGGATTAAAAAAACAATACCCATCAGTATGCTGTCTGCAAGAAACTCATTTTAGACCAAATATATCTCCAGACTTAAAGTGAGGGGGTGGAAAACAATTTACCATGCTAAAAAAAAAGGGACATCAAAAGAAAGCCGGGGTGGCAATCCTTATATCAGATCAATTAGATTTTAAGCCAAAGACTGTAATAAGCGATGAGGAAAGACACTATAACATACTTAAAGGATCTGTCCAACAAGAATATCTAACAATTTTAAATATCTATGCCCCTAATATGGGAGCAGCGAGCTATATAAACCAATTAATAACAAAATCAAAGAAACACAATATACAAAAATACAATAATAGTAGGGGATTTTAACACCCCCCCTACTGAAATGGACAGATCATCTAAGCAAAAGATCAAAAAGGAAATAAAGGCTTTAAGTGACACACTGGATCAGATGAACATCACAGATATATTCAGAACATTCCATCCCAGAGCAACAGAATACTTTGATTTATCTTATTTATTTCTATCTATACCTGCTCAAAGGTAAGCCCCATGAAAAGTTTTATTAATATTTTTTCTCCACTACTTGTAACTATGCTTGACACAAACCTTTGAAGACTCAATTAATAGATGGATGGAACAGCATGGAGTTTCCTCAAAAAGTTGAAAACAGAACTACCCTACAAACCAGCAATCACACTACTGGGCATTTACCCTAAAGATACAAATGTAGTGATCTGAAGGGGCACATGCACCCAAATGTTTCTGGCAGCCATGTCCACAAGAGCCAAACTATAGAAGGAATCTAGATGTCCACCAATGGATGAATAGATAAAAAGAGGTGCTATACACACACACACACACTGGAATACTATGCAGCCATCAAAAGAAATGAAATCTTGCCTTTTGCAATGACGTGGATGGAACTAGAGGGTATTATGCTGAGCAAAATAAATCAAACAGAGGAAGACAATTATCATATTGTTTCCCTGATATGAGGAATTTGAAAATCAAATTCTCAAATTTGATTGAGTGGGGTGTTTGGGAGTAGGGAAGGCAAAAATGACAAGATGGGATCGGGAGGGAGAACCATAAGAGACTCTTACGAAACAAACTGAGGGTTGCTGGGGGAAGGGGGTGTGTGGAGAGGGTGGTTGGTGTAAGGACCTACTTAGCAAGAGGCTTTCATTAAAGTTAAACTGTCCCTGCTCCCGTCCCCCAGGGGATTCACTTAAAAACAAGTCCCAGAAACCAGCTCCAGTAACAAAGTCCGGATACAAGGGTGGGTCAGGCCAGGTGGAGACATCCGATCAGTGGGGGCATGCATACTGTCTCCCTGGTTACCAAGGAGTATGGGCCCCACCCTTTGGGAGCCTTTTGGGTGCCAATCCCAACCAAGATGACAGGCTGGGTCAAATGTCTACTAGGGTAAATTGTAACTCAATTGGTCACCTAGCATCACTGTGGAATTTCCTGTGTGTGTTACAATCTCATTGGTCACCTGTGCGTGCCCAGGCCCGACCGCAAGGCCTTTGCCCTTAAAAGCTAGACTGTGAAACAGAGAAGGGTCGCCCTCTCTTGCAAGAGGTGCGTCCCTGAACGTTCGGTTAGATTCTTGATGCTTGGCATGAAATAAAGCTTTGCTTGACCTTCGCTTTTTATCAGTCTCACTCCTTTAATCATGGACCCATTACTGGGGCATAACAGTTGGGTTATGGACATTGAGGAGTGAATGTGACATGGTGATTGTTGCGAAGTGTGTAAGCCTGATGATTCACAAACCTGTACCCCTGGGGCAAATAATACATTATATGTGAATAAAAATAATTAATTTTAAAAAGCTACTACTATCGCATACCTAGAGAGATTCAGATGGCATCGAAAGATGGGTAACAACTATATAGAGACTATCACAAATAATGATGTTAAGAATGAAACATCATTAATTATAACTGAAGAAGGCGATTACCTATGTACAATGTAAAAGAGGAAATTTTTTTCTCTACCTTCCTAAATTCATTAATAAAGTTGATATAAAAAAGATTAACAAGAGAAAAACAAATTTAATTTCAAACATATGGGAGCCCCACAAAGACTTGAAAGGTCAAAGATAGTCAAGTAACTGAGGCTTACATACCACCCTGAGCTAAGGAGAAAGAAGTGGGGCTCTAGGACTTCAATGGAAAGGAAGACAATTCACAGGAAAATGGGGAGAGCAAATGCTTGGTAAACAAATTCTTACAATGCCCTGCAGAGAATTAGGAGAGGGAGAGAAATTTGAAAAACAAACAAAGAAAAAAAGCAAAATACACACAAAACAGACTCTACCGAGCTCCCCCTACTCTCAGCCTACCATACTCATTTTATTTATTTATCTCTGGTGATAGCTGTCCTCCTGGACCAGGGCCTCTATCTAAAGCCTTAGAGGCAATGAAGGGGGAAGTGAAAAGTTTTCCTGAGTCTTTTGTGCCTTGATTGTCTTCAACTCAAAATAATCCACATGCCAAAGTAGTGCATTTTGTAGAGCCCAGTTCTGAATCCCTTCTAGTGGTATAGATGACCTACCTCTCTCTCTCTCTCTTTCCCTTCTATGATTGCTGAAAGCTCTCTCAGTTATTCTGGGAAATTCAGAATGGAATTTTAAGTACTGCAATGCCATAAAGATTCCATTTACTGGGGTGAGAAATATGTTTGAACATTTCAGAAGTAAGCAAGCATGTTATTTTAATTTGCTAAAATCCCAAAGCACCAACAGTTGAGTTTCTGTCATTGAGATGGTCATAATATTGTAAGGGAGGGTAAAAAATCTTTTTCCTCTACCTATCTTAAATACCCCAGCTGGAGATCAGACTAAATTATACTAACAAAAGGCAGATTAACAGGAGAAACAAATGTAAGTTGATTGCCATGCTTATATAAATTGGGAACATCCATAAATGAGTAACCCAAAAGGGTGGTTAGAATTTAGGCTTATAAATCATCTTAGGCTAAACAAAGGAAAGAGGAGTTTAGGGCTTCTGGGGATGAGAGGCAGATTGTGGAAAGATGACCAAGAAAAGTTGGTAAACAAGTTTTGTTTTTTTTTTAGTAAGGTTTGTTCTGCAGATTTCAATTGGTGCCTTCTCCACTGATTCAAGTTATTAAGAGCCCTAGTCTTCCTGGTGTGGGTGAAGGAAACATCTTTACAAATGGAAATTTCCTTTGTAAATGTAAATTTCCTTTACAAAAGGAAAATATGTGACCTGTTTTTAGAGCTTTTTCTGCATCTGCTGGTTCTCAAAGGCCTAGCTCAAAATACTCCATCTGCCAAAAAGATATATTTTGGGGTAGCATATTCTGGTACCCTTCAAAATGTTAGTTAATACTTCCCCTCACTAAAAACTCTATAATATAAGTGAGTATCAATACTAATACCAGATGTCACTCTAAAACTAAATTCTTAAAGTTCTGTCAATAATTCTGATTAGTTCTTACAATATAGTTTAAACAAATTTCTTTGTGACTAGAGCTCTAAATGCAAAGAGGAAGCAGCTCCTAATATTAAAAAAGTTCAGCTTATAATCTAATTCAGCTTTCAAACTCATAAAACTCAAGCTCACTTTATGTATTGCATCAAAGGAAACTGAGCAGAGATAAGTGGTTATTCTCTCATTTCTCTGGCCTTCATTGATTAATCATGGTGATTCTCTGTGGTGATTCAGGGGGTTGTGTGAAATGCAATTCTAAGGAAAAGACATAAAGGTCCGTCAGCTGGAAAGACAGTGCACCCTCAAGGCAAAAAAAGAAAGGGTTGAAGGTACCCTAACTGTACCTATCACTTGAGATTTGCCCCTCCGAGGGAAGATAAATTTCTTGATATAAATTCTCAAGTGTAAAATGGATGCCATCCTAAAGTTTTTAAGCATCCCCCACTGAATACTGATTTTATAGTACCTTCTTCCCAAGGCATGCAAACAGCTTGTCAGAAGTCTGAAGGAATATACTGGTGACTTGATGAAAAGTCTTGTATATTTTCCTCACTTTTTGACTTGGGATGTCATTTATCCTTAGGTGTGTGTTTTAAACATGCTAACTCACATAGGTGCACATATAAGCACACAACATAGAAAGATTGGCCAGCAAGTTACTCATTCAAATTGCTATAGTTAATTAAAAACTTAATCAAGGTAGAGGGGAGAAAGGCAATATTATGAGCTGAACTCTACTTCCCCACTGAAATTTGTATGTTGAAGTCCTCACCCCTCGTACTTCAGAATGCAACTATATTTGAAGATAGGTCATTAAAGGGGCAATTAAAATGAGTTGGTAGGGTGGGCTCTAATCCAGTCTGACTGGTATCCTTATAAGGAGAGAAACTCTCAATATATAGAGAGACAGCAAGTGTATATACAGAGAGGAAACACTATGTGAGAACACCACAAGAAGGTGGCCATGTGTAAACCAAGGAGTGACGTCTCAGGAGAAAGCAAATCTGCCCATACCTTGATCTTGCACTTGTAGACTCCATAACTGTGGGAAAATAAATTCTGTTGTCTAAGCCACCCAGTCAATGGTATCTTGTATGGCAGCCCTAGCAAACGAATATAGGCAGGAAAAAAGTAAAGAAAAAACCTTAGGTTTTTTATATCAAGCATTCCAATTATTGTCTAAGGCACTGTGCTTAGATGATAAGCAATTACCTTCAAAAGTGACTCTACTATGTAGCTCAGCAAAACCTAGTATACTGTTATAAATTTAGGGTGTTAACTAATTCATCTGTTATTGAATCATATCTGTTTATTGAATCATAATTGTACATGAGTGAAAGGTCCCCCAATAATGGGCCCGTGATTAAAGGAGCAAGACTGATACAAAGCGAAGGTCAAGCAAAGCTTTATTTTGTGCCAAGCATCAAGAATCAAACCAACCGGCTGGGGCCGCGCCTCTTACAGAGAGCGCGACCAACCCCCCCCCGCCCCCACCCTACCCACTAACTTTTAAAGGGCAAGGGCTATGTGGTTGGGCCCGGCCACACACAGGTGCCAATGAGATTGTAACACACAGAGAGAGCTGCACAGTCATGCTAGGTCACACACGGGTGACCAATTGAATTACAATTTATCCTAGTAGCTATTTGAACTAGCCTATCACCTTGGTCAGAATTGGTGCCCAAAAGGCGGTCCCATACTCCTTGGTAGCTAAGGAGACAGTATGCGCCCCCACTGATTGGATACCTCCACCTGGCCTGACCCACCCTTGTATTTGGGCTTTGTTACCTGGGACTGGTTTCCTGGGCTTGCTTTTAAGTAAGACCCTGAGGCGGGGGGTGGGGGGGGGGCAGGATCAGTTTAAGTTTTACTGCATAAACAACAAAATCACTGTTTAACCCAAGATGGAATCCCTCTGGCTAAATAGGCCTTTACAATGAGCAATTAGCATATTTTGTCTAAGCCATATTACCTCTGAAGGAGTTTATAAGTATAATTCTATGGATAAACATAACTAAACTAGTGATATATAAGCTTAGGACATATGAACAATATAAGATAGGCAAAGTAAAAGGGCTACATGATTCCAGAAGAATATACATACAAATAAGTTACTTAATAATCAATGCCATTTGAATCAGTTATACCATAACAGGCACTAAGTTAAATGCTTTAGGTTCACATACTTATTTAATAGTCACAAAAATTCTGTGACCTGGGCATTAATATCTCTATTAATTTAAAATGAAATTTAGAGATTAAAGAAATTACTCAAAACCACACAGACAGTACATGGCAAACAGAATATGAACTAAGGTTGATCTGGTACAGGAACCTGTGTTTTAAGGGTGCTTGGGTGATTCAATCAGCTAAGCATGTGCCCGGGGTCCTGGGATTGAGGTCTGCATCAGGCTCCTTGCACCACAGGAAGCCTACTTCTCCCTCTCCCTCTACTTGCCACTCCTCGTTAAAGGAATAAAATCTTAAAAAAAAAAAAAGGAAGAAGGAAAGAACCTGTGTTTTAAATGCTATGTTATCTTGAGATTTAGTCTTCCAATGCTTAAAATACCCCATAAGAAAAATTAAATATTTTTTCAGATACTTCTCAATGCCTTAATTTGAAAAACAAAAGCCATATTTATTAATTTGCTTACTTCACCCTGTCATTGTTATGTATGTTTATTCTTAAATAGTTTGTCATCATTAAATGATGCTAAGAGCAGGAAAAGATCTTCAAGTTACTCTTGTTCAGATCTCTTATTTTCAATTGAGAAAAGTTACATGAGTCATACAGTGTTATGAAGCCAGAGGGTGTAAGACCATGCTGTTCCATGTGCTAGTATATGAACAGTTTGCTACTATTTTATGATGATATATGCTTGCAACAAAATGTTAAAAAAAATGTTATAATTCACAGCTTCCTTCCTTGAGGAAGTTTTGCTATGGAAATCATCAGTAGAACTGTACACTCTGTTTAGTGGCTTAATTTGTTCAGGAAGCTAGACTCTAATCTCAATACAGAGAATTAACAGTCTCAAACAGAAGCACTTTTACAGACCACATTTTGAGTATCATTTTAAGACACAGGAATGGAACCTTTAGTTCCTAACTTAGCTTCTCTTATTTTTCTTACATTAGTTAAAGATGAAGGAAAGACTTGGCTTCAAATTATAGCCCTTACCCTTATTACAAATCAACTAAGGTTTTAAATAAAAATTTTCTGGGGTGCCTGGGTGGCTCAGTAGGTTAAGCCTCTGCCTTCGGCTCAGGTCATGATCCCAGAGTCCTGGGATCGAGCCCCACATCGGGCTTTCTGTTCAGCGGGGAGCCTGCTTCATCCTCTCTCTCTGCCTACTTGTGATCTCGGTCTGTCAAATAAATAAATAAAATCTTAAAAAAAAATTTCTATATCTACAGTGAAAAAAATAACACCTACTTTATATATAATCTATTGGGTAAATTAAACATCAATTACATAAAATGGGACACATAGTAGGCACCCAACAAAGTAACTAATAACAATATGTAAAATCTATGAAAGAAAGTCTATTTAGAGCCCATAAAACTCTGATTTAACTTATGATAAAGGTAATTTACTAAAACACACAAATTCTTGTCCAGAAAAAATAATGATATCACTATAATACTTAGTATTCCAAGAATAATAGCAGTGCTAGGACAGTATTAGAAACAATATTGGTGGGGTTAACTGTTAAAACAACCAGAACAAGGGGCGCCTGGGTCGCTCAGTGGATTAAAGCCTCTGCCTTGGGATCAGGTCATGATCCCAGGATCCTGGGATTGAGTCCTGCATTGGGCTCTCTGCTCAACAGGGAGCCTGCTTCCCTCTCCCTCTCTGCCTCCCTCTCTGCCTACTTGTGATCTGTGAAATAAATAAATAAATACAATCCTTAAAAAAAAAAAAAAAAAAAAGAACAAAATGCATTTCCAGTCTTGTCATTCGTAAAAGCAGCAATAAAAAATGATGGGAATTCTGTTCCCAGCATTGATTGAATAAGTTGTATTGACTTACCCATCTTCTGTAAAAAAATTCTAAAATACAGAAAATACTATATATTCAAAAAAATTTTCAGACAGTGGATGAGAGCACAAGACTGTAATACCTGAGAATAGAAAAGTAAACAAGAGCCTTAAATTTGCAACAGATTTTTGCCTGGAAGCAATTTCTGGACAATGATTCCATGAGAATGCTTGTAAGTGGAAAATGGCAGTCTCGGTGAGTTAAAGAGACAGAGAAAAGAGTTCAGAGAAAATGACCTAGCTGGAATTTATAGAAAGGATATTTAGAAAAGGAGGAGCTATGCAGAAAACAACCTGTATAGGATTCCCCTGGAGCAGTGATTTTGAAGCTCAAGAGCCTGGGTAAAAAACAATCAAAGAAAAGTAAACCAAGCAATTCTGAGAGCTCAAATAGAGCTTGAAAATATCTGACTTCCAACCTGTCAAAATGGCCACTCCTTGTTGAATATGGAGAGCATTTCGGAGAGAGCCTAGCAATGACATATCTTAGTGCTAGGGCTAAGCTATTTTTAAAGAATGTACTGGAATGCCTTTAAAAACTTAATAACAAGTTCAGAAAGAATGGAACCAATAGGTAAATAACTACCTGATAGAACAAAGCTCAACATTCGTTACAACAATACTATAAAATCAGACGCACAACAATGTCAGGCATTGGAATGGAATGATGATTCCTGCATTCAATAAAAAATTCCTAACCATCTCAAGAAGCTGGAAAATGTGATCTAATCCAGAAGAATAATTATTAATAAAAATAGATCTAGAAATATTAGCAGTGAGAGAAATGACAGAGTAGGATATCAAAAGAGCTATAACAATTTGTTCAATAATTTATTCAGAGGACATCATAAATATGGTGATAGAACTAAGGGAAATTCTATAAGTAAAAATACAGTACCTGAAATGAAAAACTCATTGGATGAGATTAACCTCAAATTAGAGACTACAGAAAAAGGGCAGTAAACCTGAAAATAGAAAAAGTCAAAACTAAAGTACAAAATGAAACAAGAAAAAGATTGAAATATATTAAAGGAACCTTAGTATCTTTTAGAAAATATGAAGTGGTACAGCATGGCTCTAATGAAAACCCCAGAAGAAAAATAATGTAGAGTAAGTAGATCGTATTCTTGAAGTGATAAGGGCCAATGATTTCCCAAATTCAATGAAACTTTTAAACTCTTAGAATGAAAAACCTCAATAAACCTCAAGACAGATAATGCCTAAGCATGCACACATACACACACTCAAACAAGCCATGTCACAACAATTGCCTAAAAGCCTTGATAATGACAAAATTTTAACAGCTCCCAGAGAATAAAACAAAGGATATTCTAGAGCTTTCCACAAACCTGCAGAAGTCATATTAATAATATACATACTGAACATTTAGTATATCCCTGATACTTATTTAAGGACATGTATCCACTCATTTAATCCTCAGTAGAATTTTGTGATGTGGGAAACAATTTTATCACCCTAACTATTTAGATGGAGAAACTGATGAAAGGTGAGGTTCAATAATGTACCAAAGTATAAATACCTCATAAGTAATATGTATTGCCTATCAAATAATTAAGAGATTAAAGAAAAGCAACAAAATCAGTATTTTCAACTGCCCCTCTGTATTTTTCCAGAAATTCAACTTTTTTCTCTAGCACTCTTTTCCAGGGTTTTCCAGTGCTTTGAAATAATAGAAACTCATCTGTGCTAGCTGAATTGTGTTTTATTTTCTCTATTGTCAACTGGCACAACTTTATCTCAGAAGGAACTAGAAGTTGAACTGTAAGGCCATCTGAAACTCAGCTCTTTCTAGAACATCTGCTCCCATCTCCCCTGTCTTTACAGATTTTACTTTCTCTATTTTTCCATCTACAGAGTGGAAAATGCTTGTGCTTATTTCCTGAGTGTGTATGTTGCATTTCTAGTGCCTTCAGAAGTAGCCTCTCAACCCTAATCACCATTTCTAAGGAAAGATAATCTGATTGGTCCAATTTGGGTCAGGTAGAACCCATTTATGACTGCAGTGTAGAGATGGTGTTTGGGTTCACACAGTGAACTATACAGAGAGGAAAGACTTCAGAGAATTTCTAGGTGGATTAGAGACTCATATTATGAAATGTATTCCCCCTAAATAATTTAGTAATTTACTATTAAATATAGTAATAAATTTGTACAATCAGCACAAATCCTTGAAAATACCATTTTTCATGTGGATATAAGAACAGAGCAGGTAAGGTACTCTTCTGGAGCTTCAGGGAACTAGCGGCTCAACCTCCTGGTCACTAACCTCATATGGGCCCATTAGAATTTCATGGTCATTCATGATTTCTCCAAATAATGATAATGAATATTGATAAATTATGTCCTCATGATCTTAGAGTGGTCAGAATACACATCTCTGATTAGTATTTTGAATTCCTGTGCCAATTTTTGGGGGGTTACATGGAGCTGTAGTTCTGCCCTACATGACAAAAGACACTCAGAAGCCACAAGTTACTAAGAGAGCAGTTTCCCAAAACGTGTTTTACAAAAGCATTAATCAGAGATGGACTCTGTAACAAAGATAAGCCAGGGAATAACTATATATGATATAACCCCCTCCTGAAGAAACAAAAGGCCTATGAGTATACAATAAAGCTCTATCAAGCCCTGTAGCTAAGGAACCTGCTTCACATTTTCTGACCTACAAAGTCTAACACAGGTTTTTGTTGTGTTTTGTTTTGTTTTGTTTTTTAGTAATGGAAAATAATGCAAATATAAACAAAAATTTTAAAAAGGTGGTTTAGGGGTGGATAATTTATTGGTTCATGTAGCCCAATCTGGGAGGAACAACTGGCTTGAAACAATTATATCCGTTAATATAATCTGACATTAATGACATTGAATTTCTGTCTTTCCATCATTAGTTCTTTATGCTTAATTCTCCAAGGGCAACTTTCCCCAAAGGAATTGTATTAAATATTTACTGACTTGAAAGCAACTCTTCAAAGAAGACAAATGCTAGGAGAGGTTGTTAATTAGCCTGATTTCACCTATGAGCCTATTCCTAGACAATCTACAGTATCTAGGGAGATGGGATAATTAATTAGCATATCCTGGATTTCCTGATCTATTAGTCTGCCTAGGCTAGTCTATGTGGAGAGAAACAACTTCAAAATTTCAGTGGCTTAAAAATAATAACGTATTGAAATAATAACTTATTTAACTTACTTAAAAATAATAACATGCCATAGTCTACCACTGGGTTAACTGTAACTCTACTCTATGTCATCTTTAATACAGGACCTAAACTGACAAAATAGCCTCTGTATGGAATACTTACAGTGCCATGACTAGAATAAAGAGGCATGGAATACCATATACTGGCTGACTAGACAGGATACACATTACTTCTGCTCACATGCCACTGGACAGATGAGTCCATGGCCAAGCCTGGTACTGAACAGAGAAGAATAATCCTTCTGCAGGAAAAAAGTAGAAGATATTTTCAAGCAATAATATGGTCTATCACAGTTAACTTTGCTGATAAAAATTATTTACTGTTCTTCCTCTCCTATATTCAGAACACATCCATCACTCACTTCTCATAGCACGAAAGAGAGAAGTTCCCCCAGGAAAATCCATTCACATTTCATTGGCCAAAGCAAGTCACATTAGCAAGCTTGATATGAATAGAATAGGAAAGAGAAATCAATGTGCAAAGAAGAATATGAGCATTTTTTAAAATTAAAAAACATAGTTTATCATACCCGACCACCCATTTGTTGAGGGAATAGATACTATGTGTGGTAGGCCCAACAAGACGGCCATTTGTGGTAAATATTTGTCTTACCCATAATGTGTTTAAATACATTCCAGATAAATTGAGTCCAGGAACTACTGAACACAGGATCTTTTCCTTGGCAATTTGCTGTACATAAGCATATGAAATAAAGTGTCATTGTAATAATGATATCTATATAATCCAACCCCAAACTGCCTAAATTATTTACCTTTGGACTTCTTTACATGCTAGGAAATACCATTATGGAGACAGTAGTTCAACATTGGGAACTTAAGTGGGATAGTAGACCCCTAATACTCCATTAAACATCTCCTGAAAAATCTATAGATTTTAAAACTTGGTTGTAAAACCTTTCTCACCAAGTTTCTCCATATCATATTTTCATGGATAGTCATATATTTCCTTTGCCACAGTCAAACATGCCTTCATATTCATCTATAGTTCCATTTTTTGAAAATTTTCTTTCCTTTTAAAAAATACTTTATATTACATTCTGAGAGTTACTACATTTGGCGTGAGAAGACAGTGAAAAGTCGCGCTATTGTTTTCTAACTATTTTTTACTGTGGTAAAAATACATAAAACATAAAATTTGCCATTTTAACCACTTTAAATATACAATTCACTGAAATCAATTACATCTAAAATATTGTGCAACATCACATTATCTATTTCCAAAACTTCTTCATCACCCCAAGCAGAAACTCAGTAACACAACACCGAATAATGCTTCAATGAACATTGGCATACAAGTATCTGTTAGAGTCCTTGTTTTTAATTCTTTTGTTTATATACCTAGGAATGGAATTTTGGGTCTAATGCTAACTCTGTCTTTAGCTTTTTGTGGCATTTTTAAATGGCTTACACAGTGGCTTCACCAGCAATGTATAGGGTTCCCATTTCTCCACATCCTCATGTTGCTTAGTTTTTAATAGCTAAAGCTCTTACCATGAATATCAGTCTCCTGTCATGCAAGATTCAAATTCTCACTTTGGAAATGTTACAAATTATATATCATTATTCATTTATGCATCTCTGAAAGTGCTAATGTTATTTTCATTAATAGTAATGATAATGATAATAATAGTGTCAATATACATAAAGGGTCTACTCTAATCAAAAACATTGAAAAGGTAGCTTAGACTGTTGAAAGAGACTGACTCTGACAAAGTAATTCCTTTATGGGCTTTCCTGGATCAGGTCCCATAAATGCATCAAGTAACTGATCTTAATTTGTTTTTTTTCAAATAGATTTTCTGCCAAGGAAAAAGATACTTATCCTTTCTAAGTCATTAAATGAGCTCTCTGGTATGAATGAGTCCCTTGAGAACTGGGCAAGGCAATGCATCTCTATTTTCTAACACGTGATTGCCCAGTACATCCAAGAGTCACAGATCCAAGATGAAGAACAGGGAGCGAATTCATATTCATTGAGCTCCTACTTTAGGAAATTCCTCATTTAATTTTCACAGTGGCACTATGAGTTGGGGAGACAGTATAGTGTAGTGAAGCACCTGGACTGTGGGTTCAGATTAGTTGGGTTCAACTGCTAATTCAAATCCTGAATAGTTATAGAAACTTTATTTAACTCTTTCCCACCTTTCTTCCTTTCTCCCTTCCTTCTTTCCTTCCTCCCTTATTCCCTCTGTCTTTCCCTCCCCTTTTCCTTTCTTCTTTCTTTCACCCTTTCCTTCTTACACCTTTTCCCCCTTCCCTTTTCTTTCTTTCTTTCTTTTTTCCTTTCTTTCTTTCTTTCTTTCTTTCTTTCTTTCTTTCTTTTCTTTCTTCATATATTCATTGACATATGTACCAATGATATATATCATTGATAGATGATATATTCAAACTGTGTGTCTGGGGGGATCAAAAATGGCAAAATTTCTGTCCCTTGGAAATTACACACTACTTGGAAATATAAATATATAAATGAAAATAAATATATAAATGAAAATAAAGCATGGAAAGAAGTTACAGAATTGCCAGTTTTATTTACCTGCAAATGGGATATTAAAAATACCTACCTCAAAGAGCTGCTGTAACAAGTTAGAATTGAATGAATCATATAAAAGAGCTTATCAGAAAGCTTGATGCACAGGAGTATTATAAAAATTAAGGCCAGATAGGTTAACTATTTAATCCAAAATTGCTTGGCTAGTAACTGCAGCACTGGAATTGAAATGTAATTTACCTCTCCAGAAACATCTTTCCATCATACTATGCTTCCTTCCTGAAATTCTAAATGTTAAGGGACAGAGAGAAACCAATACTGATGCATTCCCTAAGAACTATCTTTCCTCTATCATTAGCAAACACATGTTTCTCATAATCATGTAAGTACCATTAAACAGGAGTTGAGATGAGTCACTCTCATATTTGAAGTCAAAATCAACATATTTTTTTTTTATATTTAATATTTATTTTATTTTTTTTTTATTTCCAACATATTTCTTAATTGAAGTCCTCGAGATAGGGGATTTTATAAAATTTCTTTTTTCTTACAGTCTTTCATTGTCTGGAACAATAATATCATATTATCCTTGAATTCAAGTTCCTAGGAAAATTTATATATCCAGGAAATTCAAATATCTCTAGGCCAGTTTGAGTTATGACCAGAATAAGAATTTGGGGGAGCTCACAAACTATTTTATCAGCCACAGTCCCTACCTAGAATATATTTTCAGAGTATAGAGAACTGGAAGAAGTTAGAAGTCACATCCACTGCTATGGCTGACAATGGGTCAGGTATAAACACTTAATCCCCTAGTTTCTTTGGATTTCTATATATACCAGGTGACAGTGTATTCCAGTTTGCCTGGTTCATGCATATGTTGGTTATCCTGCCATAATTAATACCCCTTCTTTTCCTGTTCAAACCATCCTTCTTTGGATAATAAATTACACGCTCACTCTGTAAATAAGCATGCAGGCAGAGAGTGGATAGCACTCTCTAGTGTTAGAACTTCTCAATGAATAAATTTTACTTTGGGTTATTTAAGTTCTGAAAGTAAAAAATCTGCCCTTTTGGGTGCTTTGTAGTTCGATATGATGAGATTCAGTTTGAGATTTCACATCTACTGACTTACAATGAAACTGTTAATAGTACTTGTCGTTTATTTTCATTTTTAAAAAAGATTTATTTATTTGAAAGAGAGAGAGAGAGAGCATGCATTTAAGTGGGGGGGGGGGGGAGTGGGAAAGAGAGAATATCAAGCAGACTTTGCTCTGAGCCCAGAGTCCAATGTGGGCCTTGATTTCATGACCCTGAGATCATGACCTGAGCTGAAATCAAGAGACAGCCACTTAACCAACTAAGCCACCCAGGTGCCCCAACACTCATATATTATTTTCTATGCTCAATTCCACATACCTATATTGTAATTCAGTAATTGATTGTCTAAATAAATGTAAAAAACAAACAAACAAAAAAAACCCCACCACTGTCTCTGTAGTGGTATTTCAGATAATTAATGAAAGTTTTATAAATAAGGTTTTTGTCTCCTTCTTGAATGAGAAAAAGCAACAACAACAAAACAGAAACAAAACCAAGTAAGTGTGTTCAATAGAAGTAATGCTGATCTAAAAGATGGATGGGTTGGGGGGGTGTTGAGGATTATTGTGCTTCCATACTTAACATAGCTTTAGCTGCTTTGTTTTCTAACTGCAAACTGGTAAACACATTGAAAAGACAAAAAAAAATAAACACAATCGCACAGCAGGTGTTTGTTGGTCCTAAGAAAATATTTTAAAGAAGCTTTAACTCACATTATCTTCTTTGGTATCTATAAAACAGCAAAATAAACAAACTCTTAAAAGATCCCTTTGGTTTTACATCAAGGAATGGACAATTATCTTGAGTAAAAACACACATTTAAGCTTGTCTAAAATTGGATAGTTTTCTCAGCCAACTGGGTTTTAGAAATTGGAGCTTTGAACTCTGAGGAAAAATCAAAACCTAAACTTCTTAACTTGGCATTTGGAGTACACACTCTGGCCCTGACCTGCATACTACCCTCCCCCAACTTCTTTATTACAACCAAATTCAACTACCTGGATACCAGAAAAGCTGCTCTTTCCTCTTAATGACTGTTCATACTGTTCCTTCGACCTATGGTGGCTTGTCTTTCCATGGCAATAAATTGGAATCCCATTTAGTTTTAACTGTCAAGTCTTCCAAATGAATTCAACTTCTCCTTTCTTTAAATATCTATGAAATAGTTTCTTTGAGCCTCCCCCTTTCAAGTTTAGGGTGCAAGCATTAATGTATTCACCTGATTTTTTTAATAACAGATAATAAGTTTCTAGAGGGCAAGTTTCCTACTTAATTAATCTTTTGCAACTCACTAATACACAATGATATTTGCATAAATATCACATCCAATGCAAGTTTGTTAAAGAATGAATAGAGGAAAGGGTACATGGGTGGTTCAGTCATTAAGTGTCTGCCTTTTGCTCAGGTCATGATCCCAGGGTCTTGGAACTGAAGTCTGTGTTGGGTTCCCTGCTCACCAAGAAGCTGCTTCTCCCTCTCCCATTCCCCCTGTTTGTATTTCTGCTCTTGCTTTCTTTCTATGTCAAATAAGTAAAATCTTAAAAAAAAAAAAAAAAGAATAAATAGAGGAACATAGAGAAAGTAAGGAAAGGCAAATGAAAGGGAGAAAGAGAAATTATAAACACCATGTTTCCAATGTATTAAAACATTTCTTACTGTGTTGTATTGGCAGACCATAGTGACACACTTCATCCCCCAAAATGATAAAGACATGTACACTTTTTGAAGTGTGTGTTAAGTGTGTTAATCTATATAAAGACCCACTGGCATGTATTAGCACTTTGTATGGTTATTACTTCAGACAGTTTGCAACATCTTACATCAAACTTACTCGATGTGGTAGTGGCTTGGTCTGCTGGAATGGGCACACAATTTCACTCAGAGGATTCAAATCTCAGATCACCCACATATAAGGCATAAACACTTAGCCAGATTATTTTATCTCTTGTAACCAAAATTTTTCCATGCGTAAAATGAGAGTTATAATAGAACTAATGTCATAAGGTTGTGCTAATTATTAAATGAAATAGTATCTAGAACATGATAGACATTTGATGAATGGACATTGTAGTAGAATTAAGACACATTTTCTTAAATTACTGGACTTTAAAAAAAATTTATAAGCAATACTCTAGAGCTATTAAGCTCTTAATTGTAATCTTTTCAATAGTTCATAATTGTAATAGGCATTGCTGTACCTCACCCATGATTCACTTGAATCCTTTGGCAAATTTCCAGTGAATTACCATGCTCCCCTCTGTTTTTCGTTGTTTTTTTTTTTCTTTAAAGATTTTACTTATTTATTTGACAAAGAGAGAGAGAGATCACAAGTAGGGGGAGAGACAGGCAGAGGGAGAGGTGGGGAAGCAGGCTCCCCACTGAGCAGAAAGCCCGATGTAGGGCTTGATCCCAGGAACCTGAGATCATGACCTGAGCCAAAGGCAGAACCTTAACCCACTGAGCCACTCAAGCACACTGTTTTTCATTTTTTAAGAGACTTTAAAAAAAAATTAACAGTTTTAAGTTCACAGCAAAATTGAGAAAAAGGTACAGAAATTTTCCATATACCCCTGCCCCCTTATAGGCACAGTTTTCCTGATTACTTACATCCCATTATCAACCCACCAGACTAGTACATTTGTTACAACTGATGAATCTACACTGACAGATCATTATCCTTTTTTTTTTTTTAAATTGTATTTATTTATTTGACAGACAGAGATCGGAAGTAGGCAGAGAGGCAGGCAAAGAGAGAGGGGGAAGCAGGCTCCCTGCTGAGCAGAAAGCCCAGTGTAGCTTTCCAGGACCCTGGGATCATGATCTGAGCCGAAAGCAGTGGCTTAACCCACTGAGCCACCCAGATGCCCCGATCATTATCCTTTAAAGCCCATAGTTAACATGAAGGTTCATTCTTGTACATTCTGTATATTTGGATGAACTTATGATAACATATATCCACCACTATAGTACCACACAGAATAGTTTCACTTCCCTAAAACTCTTCTGTGCTCAGCCTATTTATCCTTCCCTTTTCCAATGCCTAGCAACTACTGATCTTTTTTACTGTCCATAAATTTGAATGTAATATAGTTGGAGTCATACAGTTTGTAGCTTTATTAGATTGGCTTATTTCACTTAGTTGTATGGATTCTTCTCTATGTTTTTTTCACGGTTTTATAACTTATTTCTTTTCAGCACTAAGTAATATTCCACTGTTTGTATATACCACAATTTATTTATTCTCCTACTGAAAGGCATCTTGTTTGCTTCCAATTTTTGGCAATTATGAATAAAGCTGCTACAAACATCCATATGCAAATGTTTATGTGTACATAAGCTTTTAGCACCTTTGGGTAAATACCAAGGAGCATGATTATTGGATCATATGATAAGAGCATGTTTAGCTTTGTAAGGAACTGTCAACCTGTCTTCAAAAGTGGCTGAACTGTATTTCATTCCCACTAGCAATGAATGAGAGGTCTTTTTCCACATTCTCACTAGGATTTGGTATACTTAGAGTTCTAGATTTTGACCAGTTTAATAGGTGTTTAGTGGTAGAGTTTTAATTTGCATGACATATGATGTAGAACATCTTTTCATATGCTTATTTGCCATCTGTATATTTTCTTTGGTGAGGTTAAGGTCTTTGGCCCAATTTTTAATTAGCTTGATTATCTTCTTACTGTTGAGTTTTAAGACTTCTTTATCACATATGCTTCCTTTAAAATTTTCTCCCACTCTGTGGCTTATCTTTTAATTCTCCTGACATTGTCTTACACAGAACAGAGTTTTTAATTTTAATGAATTCCAGCTTATCATTTATGTTTTCATGAAAAATGTCTTTGATGTTGTATTAAAAAGTCATTGACAGATCCAAGATCACCTAGATTTTCTACTATGTTATCTTCTAGGAACTTTATTGTTTTGTGTTTTATGTTTAGATCTTTAATCTGTTTGGAGTTAATTTTTGGGAAGAATGTAAGATTGCTTTTAGATTTTTTTTTTAATGTGGATGACCAGTTATTCCAGCACCAATTTTTCTCTATTGTATTGCCTCTGTTCCTTTGTCAAAGATAAGTTGACTATATTTATGTGAGTCTATTTGTTGGCTTTCTACTTTGTTGTATCAATCCATTTGTCTATGTTTTTGTCACTCCCACACTGTATTGATTATTGTGGCATTACAGTAAGTCTTGAAAGTCCTTCAACTTTGTTCTTTAGTATCGTGGTGGCTCTTCTGGCTATCTTTGTTTTCCATATAAACTCTAGAATCAATTTCATGATATTCACAAAACAATTTACAGGGATTTTGATTGGGATTGCACTGAATCTATTAATGGAGTTGGGAAGAAATGATATTTTAGCAATATTGAGTCTTCCTATCCATGAACATGGAATACCTGTCCATTTGTTTAGTGTTCTTTTGATTTCTTTCATCAGGGTTTTATAGTTTTTAGCATAGATTTTATACATATTTTGATAGATTTGTACTTAAGTATTGCTCTTTGGGGGGCAGTGCTAATGTAAATGGTATTGTGTTTTTAATTTCAAATCCCATTTGTTCTTTGTTAGTATATAAGGTAATGATTGACTCTTATTATTAACCTTGTATCCTGCAACATTGCCTCATTCTTAATCTTGGTAGAAAACTTTTGAGTTTCTTATCAGTAAGTCTGATATCAACTGTGGGAATTTTGTAAATATTCTTTGTCAAGTTGAAGAATTTCCCCTGTGTTCCTAGTTTTCTATGAACTTTTATAATATGCGGGTATTGGATTTTTTTAAATCATTAATGGATGTTGGATTTTGTTAAATGCTTTTCAGCGTCTATTGATATGATCATGTGATTTTTCTTCTTTAGCCTTCTGATCTAATGTATTACATTAATCAATTTCTAAAGTTGGACTAGCCTTGCATAACTGGGATATAATCCATTTGCTTGTGTTCATTCTTTCTATGCACCACTGGATTTGATTTGCTAGTATTTTGCTGAGGACTTCTACATAAATGTTGATGAGAGATGTAGGTCTACAGTTTTCATTTCTTGCAATATCTTTGTCTGGTTTTGGTATTATGATAATGCTTTCTTCATAAAATAAGTGAGGAAATATTCCTTGTGCTTCTTCTTTAAAATGTAACTAGTATACAATCTTTTCAAAGCTTTGTTGAATTGTAACTGATATACCAAAAAATGCACATATTTAATATATGCATTTTGATGTGTTTGGACCTATTGTGGAAAATTGGTGTAATTTTTTCCTTATATATTTTGATTCCCTGAATTCACTAGGGAATCCATCTGGACCTGGTACTTTCTATTTTGGAAGATTATTTATTACTGATTCAATTTCTTTAAGAAATATAGCCAGAAATTTCTTACTCTGACATTAGCAGTCCCCACAGAAGTTTCTGCTCTGGTAAATTGTGGCTGTCTGTATTTCTCATTCTCTTTCATTTTGAAAATTGGTTTACCTCATGACCTCACATCTCTTATGCATGCAAGAAGAGTTGCTGATTTTTCCATTTGTTCAGATTTTACTTCTTGTTAAGACAGAATGGTGACTTCCAAGCTCCTTACACGCTGAACTGGAAGCCAGAAGTCTACGTCCTCCTGTTTTTCTCTAACTCTTCTCCTTTATGTCTCTCTTTCAAGGACTCTCCTTGAATTACTGGAGTTTCTTTTGTTTTTGCTCATACTTGTAGTGAACCAGCAATGTCTGGAAATCTTGAGCACATAATTTTTTGTCTTAGAGTCTATCTTTGGGGAAACCACCTAAGAAAATGATATATTACAGAGAAAAGTAGAAGGGAAACATTTGGTATACAGCATCGATCCCCAGTGAGTTGAAGATTTTTCTGCAGCAATATTATCATCTCTCCCCTAGAAACTGATTTATTTCTACTTTATTGAACTTACCATCTGTAGTACCTACCATCTATCATTCATTCGGCATTCAATTTAATGTATTAGTTTTCTATTATTGTGTAACAAATTACCAAAAACTTAACAGTTTAAATCTATCTATCATCTATCTATCATTTATTTAGATAGATCTTTTCTTTCTTTCTATCTATATCTATATATCTATATCTATCTGTCAATAGATATATCTTATAATATCTCTAAGTTAAAAGTGTAACAAATTGCTAAAAACTTAGCAGTTTAAATAGCTCTATCTCTTTATCTTTCTATCTATCTATAGATCAATACTGATAGATAGGTATAGCTATATAGATACATCTTAACAATTTCTCTAGGTTAAACGTCTAGGTATAGGTTAGCTGGGTCCTCTGCTCAGAGTTTCATCAGGCTGAAATCAAAGTGTTAGCCAGGACTGTAACCACCCCCCTCCATGGTTCAGGGTTCTCTTCCATAGTGAATGAATATTAGCAGAATTTAGTTTCTCACATTTACTGGAATAAAGTCTCCATTTTCTTGCTGGCTATTGGCCAGTGAATGCCTTTAGCTCCTAGAGGCTGACCTTATGTCCTTTCCACATGGCTGTCTTCAAGTTCAGTTCACAACATGGTTGTTTTCTTTTTCACTGCAAGCAGGAGCAGTCTCTGACACTTTGAATTTATCTGATTTCTTCTAAAGACTCATCTGGTTAACTCAAGCCCATCCAGGACAACCTCTTCTTAAAAAAAAATTATTTTTTAATTTAAATTCAACTAAGTAACATGTAGTATATTATTAGTTTCAGAAGTAGAGTTCAGTGATTCATCAGTTGTATATAACACCCAGTGCTTATTACATCATGTGCTCACCTTAATGCCCAGCCTGCAGTTACCCTATCCCCCTGACTCCCTTCTCTTCCAGCAGCCCTGTTTGTTTCTTATAATTAAGAGTCATTTATGGTTTTTCTCCCTCTCTGATTTCATCTTGTTTTATTTTTCCCTCTCTTCCCCTATGATCCTCTGTTTTGTTTCTTAAAATCCACATACGAGTAAAATCATACAATTGTCCTTCTCTGATTGACTTATTTCACTTAGCATAATACCCTCTAGTCAGGATAACCTCTTTTTATGAACTCAATGTCTATTGTTAGGGAACCTAAATTACATCTGAAATAGTCCTTCTGATATATTATGTATTCTAGTCATAGGTGTGATGATTCATCATATTTACAAGTCTTACGCATACGCAAGGTGAGGGAATCATACAGGGGACATGAGAATCCTGGAGACCACTGATTTTCGCCTACCCACCTCTTAAACCCCTATACATTCTTCTTACATATAGAACCTTTTGCTTTAGAGTGATTTTCTGTAATGTAAAAGTATTGTGGATTTTAAGTGGTGGCTGTGATAGTGATTGTGCTCATGGCTATCGTTGTCATTTTATACAAGGGAACAATATGTCTCCATTATATGATTCCCACAATCCAAATATGAAATCAGAAAACACTGCCCCAAAAACTTTAGAACAATACAGACCAAGACTTTAGTTCAGTTTATATGGTAAATTATTTCATTTCTACAATTTTTTCTTTTGCTTTTAAAATGGGTATAATACTACTTGTTTCACCTGTTTCTAAGAGGATCAGAAGAAATTATTAGACAAGTGACTGACGGGTAATCTATGCCTAACAAGTGGGAGGGACTTTATCTACTTATTCCTGGAATTACAGACTGTTTTTTTTTTAAGATTTTTTTTTTTTTAATTTATTTGACAGAGGTCACAAGTAGGCAGAGAGGCAGGCAGAGAGAGAGAGGAGGAAGCAGGCTCCCTGCAGAGCAGAGAGCCCGATGCGGGGCTCGATCCCACAACCCTGGAATCACGACCTGAGCCGAAGGCAGAGGCTTTAACCCACTGAGCCACCCAGGCGCCCCAAATTACAGACTGTTTTAAATGAATTTTCCAGAAAGAAAAGCCATTTTTACAAAAACATGGAACATATTTGCCTGACAAGCAACAGATGCTTTGGAAAGTAATTAACTAGCACATACAGACAAGAGCAATTTATCAGTCACAGGAAGCATTTTATACTAAAAGGTAGTCTAAAAGAGGCAAGGAGAATTGCAAAAAGGCAATTGCAAAAAAATTTTCCCCCTGGGTAGAGCAGAGGGAGGCGCTTGTGGCATGAGAACTGTCAGAGAAGCCCCATATTTCACAAATGGTAAGATATAAAAGCCTCCCGGTGTGGAAAGTTCATTGGTATTATGGCATGGGGAAAAATAGATGTTTTCTAGGGAAGTTTATCTTATCTTCATTGTCTGGGGACTTTTGGGCTTCAGCTATAGAAGGAAAGAACTAGGTAAGATTTTAACAAATACGGATTAATGAACTATTTACAATAGTGATAAACACACTGCTTCTGTATTCAAATAGTCCCCAAAGTATTCAAGATTGATAGAGCTTTTTGATCTTGAATTTTAAATAGCATTTATTGAGTGCTTGCTATAGACCAGGCAGTATGCTACATGTTTGTGTATATGGCCTAATTCAGTTCATGATGAGATATATACTACCCTTATTATCATTTAATCACAAATGAGAAAACTGACTCGAAGAAATTAAGTAACTTGTCCAATCAAAGGATAGAACAGGAGAGAAGGAGGGCTGTAATTCAGCTGTAAATCCCAACCTCTCAGCCACACATATTTAAAGTAGCATGCCTTTAGTATTCTCTTGCCTGAATTTTGGTTGTCAGTTAGGAATCAACCCGCTAAGATCTCTTCAGGGCACCTTTTCCATACAGTTTCTCAGTTTGCATTCACTGATGTATTTCTGTTCTTTCCACTCTGTGCCCTTTGTGGGCTGGCTAGGGAATGGAACTTGGGGCACGTATGAGAAATTCTAGCCGGAAGAAACCTCTGATGAATGCTTGATTTACGAAGATGGAGGAACGCTCACTGGTTTCACCCATGCTCTCTAATGCTTTCACACATGCTAGTGTGTTAACAGCAAGGCCCATCACAAATGACTATTTCCACTTTCAAATCATCTCTTATTATCTCTGCTCAGTGACTGTGAGCAGGTTTAATCTATTCCTCACCACTCAAACCATTTTATTCTAACTACCGAATAACATTTCCCACTTCCCACATTCAGGGGAAGGCTGAACCATTTAAATAGAGTTTTGCATGACTTACTTAAAGCTGACAGTTTGCACGTGTGGAATTCAAACTCTCTAGAAACCTGATGAATTCACCCAGATTGTATTAGTTTGCAATTTTTTGAAAGATGCAATAATGCCCTAGCTTGAAGAGATGATGGTAATACAAAAAAGCTTTCTTAATATCAAGACAAATCTCCTGAGTCAGGGTCAGCACTGAATCTAAATGGTAATTCTCCCAAATCCAGATGTAGAATTATGAATTCTATATTCCTTTCTTATTCTAAATCACTTTTCCATGAGTTTGAATTGATTTTCTCTAGGGACTTCAGGCATCTTCCATAATATCTGGGGCATATTTGTATGATAGTAAACAGATATGATTGGAAAGAGTTTACCAGAGTATACAGATGTGAACATTGTCAGAAGAAGAAAAAACAAAAAAGCAGAAAACAGTTTAGTGTGCTATTAAAATCATAAACTAAACTATATGTTTTTAAAGAAGTTTCTTGACAAAGTCTTCACTCTGTCTTATTTGGGTGTCTGAAACATGACATAAAGTTCTGCATAGACAATACTCTCATTAAGTGAAAACAAATAGAAAGTTAATCAGAAATAGTTGCCCATAAAGAATGGGCACACTCTCACACACACAAAAGCCATACACTGTACAATAAAGTCATTTAAGCATCAGAGTCATAAAATTATAATTTTATTTTCATAAAATTATGAAAAAATAAGAACAATTCTAATTTTCACCAATTCTAACTGGATGACTTAACCAACTTAGTGTTTTAAGTTTTTTATCTGTAGACGGTAATAATGACAGGTATTTCACAGAACTAATCAAGATGATGTGATATAGAAGCATACACATAATAACATTTTAAAAAACAACTACTATTTCCTTCCATTTCCTTCTTAAATGTGCTCCGATTTAGCAACTTGCTTACAACCAAGCTAAGCGTCTAAAACTGGAGAAAAATCATGAATGTACTTAATTGTCTAAAGATATTAATGATTAATCGAACCATGAACCAAGCCAGTTTGAATTGTAACTTCTCTTTGTATTCATATTTAATTGAACTAGGCTAGAACCAGAGCATCAGAATATTATCCTAATGGGACCTTAATCAAATTGTATTTGATTCAGTTTAGTCCCATCACTGACTTACTATTCTACCTTTTGGAAACTGTAAATTCTTTGAAATCTTAGAAAGATCTCATTTCATTCTTTGTCACCTAACCTGACATATAAGGCATATGGTTAATTTGTGTTAAAAATAAATAAAGGCATTTAACTTCTGTCATAATATTTCCATTCCTATTACAGTGATAACAATATATATTTTACCTCATTAACCAGATGTTTGAAACCCTAAGTCAGATAATAGACATAAAACTCCTTTGAAAATACATTATGTGCTATAAAAAAATCATTATTATTTAACATATGGCCAATATATTGCCTTGTATTCTTTTATTACCTGTCTTTTAAAAATTAATAAAATTTAAACATTGTTGCCAATATAATTCACTAGTTTATGAATACAACCCAAAATATAACCATGCCTGACAAAATTATATTTTGAAAGAGGGTTTTAAAATATAGATAGGTTTCTTATGTATTCTGGAAATAAGGCAAATATCAGCCAATAACCAAACCCCAAAGTGTATCATCAGTCTTTACGATGCAAATTTTGAAGTAAAATGGAACAAAAAACTAACCCAGATTGACCACGAAGTCTTTAGTTCCCTTCATTCTCAAATTACCCTCATATTCAGGATGCTTGGGTGGTTCAGTCGGTTAAACATGTGCCTTTGTTCTGGGATCAAGTCCCACATCATGCTCCTTACTCAGTACAGAGTCTGCTTCTCCCTCTGCTTCCTCTGCTTGTGCTCTCTCTCTCTCTTTGGCAAACAAATAAATAAAATCTTTTTTAGCACGGGGTGTGGTGCAAAAATAATGAATACTGTTATGCTGGAAATTAAAAAAAAAAAAAATTAAAAAAAAAATTACCCTCATATTCTAGCATGTGCATTTGCTAAAATTTGTTCTGTCCATACACTTGGAACCAGACCCAATTGTCATTCATTCTTTTTTAACAGTGAGACAGACCCTGTAGGATTCTAAAAGATAGTGACCACTAGGCAGTTCCTGTCAAATGCATTCCTTTCTTTCTTTCTTTCTTTCTTTCTTTCTTTCTTTCTTTCTTTCTTTCTTTCTTTCTTTTTTCTTTTAAAGATTATTTATTTATTTATTTATCTGACAGAGATCACAAGTAGGCAGAGAGGCAGGCAGAGAGAGAGGGGGAAGCAGGCTCCCAACTGAACAGAGAACCTGATGCGGGGCTCGATTCCAGGACCCTGGGATCACGACCTGAACCGAAGGCGGAGGCTTTAACACACCGAGCCACCCAGGAACCCCTCAAATGCATTTTTTTTAAAGATTTTATTTATTTGACGGACCAAAATCACAAGTAGGCAGAGAAGCAGGCAGAGAGAGAGAGGAGGAAGCAAGCTCCCTGATCCAGCAGAGAGCCCAATGTGGGGCTCGATCCCAGGACCCTGGGATCATGACCTGAGCCGAAGGCAGAGGCTTTAACCCACTGAGCCGCCCAGGTGCCCCTCTAATGCATTTCTTAATAATACGTTGATATTAGAGGTGGCAAAGAATCTGGACTCAATAACTAAACTGCTAAGTATCTGCCACTGACTTTAAATCCATGGGCAAGGTACTTGACCTCTCCTTAACTACTCTCCCTCATTTTCAAAATGAAAATCATAATAAAACTTTACTTGTCGGGTTTTATGAGGACTTAATAAAATAATGTATATGAAACACACTTAAAACAGTTTCTGAAATGTTTATCCAAATATTTTCAAGGCTGAGAGTTGGCGTTATTTGTTAGATTATCTCATAGAAAGATTATAAAAGTTTATACAATGCCTGAAGCTCATCCCCTTCAGGGACAACCAGCTGACAACCAGCTATAGGGAAGGCATTCTTTTGGCTATGTATGTATATTTTCCCTGTGTAGACAGTGGCGACCAATAAAGACCAAATTGTGACTTTCTTTTGCTAATGGGATACAAAAGTAATTTTTAAAAAATTTTGTACAGAAACTTAGAAAGCACTATCTTTCATAAACATATGAAATATTACACTTCTCAGTTTCCCATTTGTTTGGCTGGGTCATATGACTAATTGTAGCCAACGGATTGTGAGTGGAATTGCCATGTGTTACTTTTGTGTTGAGGCAGTGAAAAACCCCTCTGCAATATTCCAACACTCTCTTCCCCTCTGAAGTAAGTATAGAGGCAGAAATGGAGAGCCTAGACCTAGCAACCTGGATGGCTAAGTTCACTGCATAAGGGAATCTGCTTGGGAAGTTGTCAGCAAAATTTGTGTGAGAAATAAATTTTATGTCTTAAGCCACTTATATTTTAAGGGTTATTTGTGGTCTCAGCATAAGCCTACCCCATCCTTATAAGTATACATGTTTTATAAACAAAGGAGTTTCAGTAGAATATTTACAGATATTACATGTTTTCTTATGAATCTGTCTCTAAAAAGTGGCACATAATTCTGAGTTAATTTATTAAAGACTAATAGAAAATAGTCACAATTTGCTAATGCAGCTATTTTCCCTAATAAGAAAGAAAAGCTGCACTTGGTGATCTCAGGGTAAATCAGCCTCCACACTGGAGACTGAATCTTTTAAGAGTATCTGGTAATTATCATCACAAACAATTAGCTATAACAAAATGAAACAAAATGCAAAAATCTAGAAAAAATAAGAACATTTATCACCATAATTCTGCCACCTTCCCACCTTCTGTCAAGAACTCTAGAGAGCCCGAGACTTTATATCACTTGCAAACTAAAAATTTAGTCTGTCGCAATTTCATGGAAGGTGGCAAAAGACAGAAGATTGCTGGATCAGAGAAGAACTTAATTACTCACAGCAGTAGCAGTATCTAGAGTATCAGCATTCGTGCAGTTCTCAGAACCTCAAATACCATAGAAAGGCATACAGAAAGCCACATGACATCTACATATGCACAGGAATCCCCATTTGAAGAACCCAAATCTTTGATAATGGGCAGTGAAGCTACTTGATTTTTGCCCAGGACAGAGATACAATCTTTATTATATGGTCCAGCAAACAAATCTTTACTTTTCTCTAGAGGGAGATATTATCTCTATCTTCTAAGGCTGTTTGCTCTATAAACATCCTTCAAAAGATAGTAGAGAACAAAAGGAGTCAGTAGCTCCGCTTGTAAGACATGTGGAAATATGAGGAACACATGGAAAATTATCTCCCCAAGGTATTTATACTTCATTCTTACATTGTCTTGGCTTCTAGAAAATGTTCCCGTGAATATGATAATCCACTCCCACACCAATTAATATAAAAAACTTGTCTAGAAATAAATCAGTTCAATCTTTCTCATGTGGCTTTGAACAAAGTCTTCTAGCAACAGAACTCCAGGCATTAGGATGAGGTCAACCTACATTGGGAACCTTAATCATTGTCCTTGGGTCCTGGACCTAACAAGTTGAACAAACCCCAAATTACTACTATTTTATTTAGAAAGTCAGGTGATTTTCTCCTTAAGAGTCCGTATTGACTTTTCATTTGGCCCATGGCATTAATCCAGACAGAGAAAAATGTCTTCATGATTGTGTTAAACTGGCTTGCAAGGAAAAATTCTAGGGTAATTTGATCACCCACACAACCCTGGCCAGTTATTGCATCTGACTTTCATGCATTTCAGGGATACATTTTGACCAGTTTTTCTAAAAGGATGGCCCCTACCATCAAGATAACTGGTAGGTACACAAAAATAACAATACCTTTGGTTTTCCCTCCAAGAAGCTCCCTTAATAAACCAGGGTAGTCTTACCTTAAAGAGATCTGGATAGTCATCTGAGGGCTACATGACCTCCTGGTGCTGTTTCCTTAAATACTCGAGGGATTCTCTGACCCCTACAGGGCAGTTACCATATTTTAGGAGAAAGGCAAGCTGATGTCTGACTTCCACACAAAAATTGCATACTCAAGGGTTCACATGGTGCCCCTGAAAGAGCGTTTGTGTTTTTACCATTGTTGCCCTCTCCCTAAGGGGACCTATATGAGTTGCAAAGTATAGTTTGACAGTACTTCCAAGCTGACTGGTGGCCATAGGGTATCTAAACCAGTTTGAATAATTGAGTCTCATCTTTCTTTTTGAGGGAATTGAGGGCAGCCAGGTTAGCCTATTCTGTTTGTTCACACCAGTGCCTGGGTGTCATTCATCTGTGCTTCAGAAAGACTGTGTATCAGTTATAGGAACGGGGATGTGCAGCTAGCTTGGTGTTCTGATAGATATTTCATAGGGAGGAGGTGCAGGTCTTGTTTGATGGGATCATATGCCCTGGATTATCCAGTTGAAGACACTGTGCCTTTATGTCCTTATAGATGCAAAGTTCATACTGGGTCATTTGAAAACAGAGTCTACATTCAAAGTTGCCAACTCAGTTGATAAAATTACCTTTAGCCTTTAAGATGGTTTTGCTGGGGCTGCTACTGCTGGTGATGATAATGATAATAGTGATAACAATAATAATACTACTAACTAAACTTTTTTTAATGTTTTTATGTACCTGCCATTTTCTCAGATATTTTTGTAAAATTTCAATAATCCCTTTCACATGCATTCTACCCTATTCCTACCCCCTCTTCATTTGTCTCCAGAGGGCGGGTTAAGATTAAGAACAAGGGAATGCACTGAGGCCAGAACTTTGACATGATGAAGGATTTTGTCAGTTGGAATTTGCATTTTTCCTGGCCTCCCTGAGAACCTGGGTTTCACATGTTGCCAGAATGTCTATGATAAATGAGATTTAAGCTTATCTCTCAATTAGGAATTAGCTTGGTTAGGAAGTCTCCAGAGAAAGGGCTAATAAATAAGTTTGTGGTTTCAGCTTTAGGTCACAGGCATAATATCAATGTTTGGGTCTGTGCATAATTTAGCTATATTCAGCAGGGTGAGGGGTTCCTCACGGATTTAAAATCCTATTCTAGGTTTTCTGAGTACAGAACAATTCTTTTGCCTTGGTCTTCCATATCAAACCAAACGGTGCTCAAATGATTTAGGATGAACATACTAATAACTACTGGTAATAGAACTCATGTCCCCCACTTCTACCTCGCAGATGAGCATATTTTGCTGTGCTGGCTTAAATAAATATTTCACATCAGCGGACATAAATTCAGTTTGTTAGGTGTGTAGGTAAGATTTAATTTTCCTTCCTTTCATCCCAGATTGTTATGGGCTAAGGTCAAAGCTTTTAAATGTCCTCAATGGAGTGTAAAAGATGTGTTAAACTTTTAAGACATTCCAAATATTTGTCTCTATGGTTTGTGACCAATGTATCTGTTTTTTTGTTGTTTGGTCATAGCTTTTGCCGTGTCAGTCTTAGGTCAGGTAAACACTGATGCTTTCAACTTTTCTTTCATTCACTTAGCAAACAATCACTCCTGAAAGCCCCATGAAACACATGCCAAGCCAATCTACAAAAGACTAGGATGATGTCAATAAATGGGCAGAACTGCCCATCTTCAGATGGGATTTGCCTTGCTCAACTTACTTTTATCTTTGCAGAGCAACCTAGTGTAATGGTAATGGTGGAAGTGAATAGACATTTAATTGGATTGGGCTATTATGGATCTAAGAGCTGCTAAGGCAGACCAAAAAATGCTGTGTTCTTGGTCTTCACCAAGATAAAAACGTAGTTCAAAAGCAAAATGGAGTTGCTTGAAGTCATTTATTAGCCCATCCAGAATCACTTTCAATGGCACGGCTCAGTGTGTTGCTTGTAATACCATCACATGGTCTATTCTCAAAGATGGTCTTTCCTGGCCATTTAAAAAAGTGGCAAAGCATCCCTTCTGTCTTCGTCCCTCACTGATTTCTATGTAACCAAGGGGAATATAAAAACTTCTGAAAAAGCAAGAAAAGTAACTCAGTCTAAATGTCTCTGATTAATTCTTTGAGTTTCAATTTCCTCATCTACCGATGGAAGAAACCAATATACATTGGAATCACCACATTGTGTTGTTTTGTAAATTAAATAAGATAATATTTGTGAGGGTGCTTTGAAAACTGGAAATTTCTAAAGTCTTTTTTTTTTTTTTTAAGATTTTATTTATTTATTTGAGAGAGAGAGACAGTGAGAGAGAGCATGAGCGAGGAGAAGGTCAGAGGGAGAAGCAGACTCCCCATGGAGCTGGGAGTCCGATGCGGGACTCGATCCTGGGACTCCGGGATCGTGACCTGAGCCGAAGGCAGTCGTCCAACCAACTGAGCCACCCAGGCGTCCCAGAAAAACTGGAAATTTCTATATAAATATGTGGATTATTATATTGCTCACCATCACTCAATCAAACCCTGCAAATATCTTCAAAGTTTGAAGGAAAATCTGAAACATTTTCCACTCTTTTTGAATCTCCTTTGATCCTTTTCTTCTTTTAATTCCACTTGGGGTATAACACTGCTCAACTATTGTCCTGATCATTATTTAAATTGTAATTTCACATCGCTATTAACATAACTTCATAGACAACATTGTGTGAAATTCTACAGCTTTGAGATTTTCATCCCATCCTATATTGAGAAAGAATTGAAAATATGAAAACATTCTCTGAAAATGGCAAATTAGTGCAAAGTTCCTCATTATCTCTCCACGTGACAAATTTTTTTAAATTAGTCTATTGAAAAAAAAAAAATAGATGATTGCTCTCTCCAGGGAAGCCACGTTTTGGAAGGTGATGAATCCTAACATTAGGTCGACTGCAACTAAACTGTAGCCAGTAATTGATATGTGATATAGCTGTGTGTAGGCACAGGTATGCCTATATGTGCATGTGTAGGAGAGAGAAGGAAAGAAGAAATAAACATCTTGGGTAAGCCAGTACGGCACATAAAATGAGCATACACTTATGATGAAACTGAAATGCAACAGGTATAAAGAATAGAAAAGTAAAGAAGAAATCATTCTGGCCTCTAAGTAGCTTTTAAACTAGAAGACAAATCAGAGAATTCCTTGGACATTTTCAGTTTCCTTGAGTGTGATAGTTGGACCATGTGATATTCTAAATGGTGAGTGCCCTTAGTTTTCACATTTAAATTTCCTTTATAAGAAGAAATTGGTATCTTGGCTTCAGTGGTGGAGGGGAAGTTTTTCCTGAAGGAAATGGAATATTGCTTCCCTCCTTAAAAGGACCTCTTGAATCAAACAAAAAGAACCTCATAAATCAAACAAAACCAGTTTGTCAGGGATGGAATCTTTTTTCTTCTTCTTCTTCTTTTTTAATCATTACGAGTAAATAACAAAAAAGTGTTGATGGTAAAAACAAAAACAAAAAAAGCTGGTGGTCATTTTCACAGTTTCTTCCTTTAGTTGTTTAGTGGTTATTCCCAGGCCCCAAATTAGACCCAAATCATAGGGACATCCCAGGACGCTGAAGTCAAACAGCGATTCTGCCCAATGGCTGCCCATCAAAAAACAGCAGCACCTTTAGGAAAAAACATGGCTTTCCCTGCCTACTGAGTTAGATCTACTGAATTAGAATCTCAAAAGGCAAAGGCCCAAGAATCTGCAATGTTTAAGGGTATCAAGCCAATTCTGATCAATTGAATTTGGCAGAAGTCTGTGGGTGAATTTTGGGGCATCCCCGTGTTGCAGTAGTTCGCTTGTGAGGTCACTTGTTCTACTCCTGGCAAGTTCATTGGCTTCACTTGGGTCTATGGCTAGAATGGTTCATCTTTTCATCTAAGCCAGTTTGTTTTCCTCTTGCATATTTCCCCTGGATTAATTGCACCTCTATTCCAGCATGGGCTTCTCATGACAATCTTTTGGGTTTTCCTTCTTTTTCACCTTAAAATCACTCACCTAACTTTGAACTGAAATTGTTCAATAACTGCCAAACTAACCTATGTTATCTCCTGACATGTTAAGTCAGAGCTGGTCATCTCCTCCCTTCTTCCCAAGACTACTTATTTTTCAATATGTAACTACTTCTAAAGTAGACAGACTGGTCAAAGGAAGGGTATGGATCCCAGAGCACTGTTCCTCATCTCTTTGTATTTCCTGTACTTTATAGTTGGAAAACTAGCAAACCAGATTATTTTAACATTCTCCTAAGTGCTCCCATCTGATAAGCCTTTTCCTTTGGATCAAACATTCTTGCTGGGTTTCTGAGAATTCAGAGGCATTTATTATATCATATCATTCCACACTTCCAAATATGTTTAACCTTAAATCTCAAATCTCCCAAAATCTGATGCTCCAATCACAAGATGACTCACTTTTCCTGGAACACATCCTACACGCCCCGACTACCAAATCATGCTGGAGGGCAAAGGCAGTGTCTCCATAATTCATTTTTATGTTTTATAGAACCTAAAGCTCTTCATCTAGTCAGTTCTTATGAAATGTTACACTATTGCTTATCATCATCACAGTCCATTCTCCTAAACTAGGCACTTTTTTTTTCTTTTAAATTAAACACAGGCTTATTGAACATGTACCATATGCTGTGACTTTTTTGGTACCACAGACAAAGAACTTGTCCCCTAGAAATGCAAATTATTTGTTACAAGTTGGATCTAGGTAGAGAATGTGGAGTGTGGAATATTACTATCTTGGTGCAATCCCACCACCTCTGTTGGAAAAATAATTGGAAGTGCTCCCTAGTGATGTCCCTAGTGATATGCAAGTTTTATTGTTTCTTTATTTAAAAGGACAGGGTTTGTTTGTTTTTTTCCTGAATGATTAAAATAGTAGCTACCATTTTGGAGTACCTCTTATGTACTAGAAAGACTGCATACACTGTACAGAGGTATGCCTTATTCTCATTTGTTCTCACAGAGGTGGAATAGAAAGACCCAGTAACTTAAAATTTTTGAATATTTGAAACCGACCTTGACTGCTTCCCTTCCTACAAGCTGCTTTTCAATACATGTTCTCAGAAGGAGCCCCTCATGAGGTCTGATTCCAGGAGAACCATGTGCTCCCCTTATTACAGCCCTTCATGTTCCCCTTTGCCTGGCACCCCAAGAGGCCCTGAAGGAAGGTTAGGAGTTTGTAGGGGTTCTTCTTTCATAGTGAGAAGCCTGCTGTGAAATCTATCACAGCTGCTGAAAGATACAAGTAAATGTTTTCCAAATAAAAATCCCTCAGTAAATCAAAGGAAAAAAAAAGGTATAATTTCCTTTGGTAAACGCAACATGCACAAGTTATTTGAAACAGCTGGTTCAAGTGGAAATGAATGACTTCCCCAGGGTCACAATCTGACAGTAAGTGCTTGCTGCTTACATGTGTGGAAGAGGGAACGGGGACAGATATTGTAACAGAGCAGAACAATTTCTCCGCCTCATCAGTTCATGAATATTTGAATGGAGAGGGTGTGATCTGGAGAGTTCTTTCACGGCTTTGCTTTTTTAGTTTCCCTCCAGTCTTCCTCCTATCCAGCGAGGATCCATATATACCTACTATGGTCCAGACATATCGCTAGGCACTGTGGTCATAGAGTTCAATATGACATATTCTCTTGCCTCAAGGAGCAACCTTCCTTGTATTATTTTCCAAAGTATCATATAACTGCATTAGACAAAGGAGGTGTCCTTGCTTATGCAGAGTGAAGGTGAAGAAGTAAAGGCATCTCAGCCCCCACTTGCTACGACTGTACTTTGTGCTACATGCATATATGAATGGGAAATTTTGGATAGAAACATGAGCTCTATCTCCATGAACTTTTCTAAGGAGTTAACTTACTTACTGTGTTATCCAATTCAATAAATATTTTCTGAGCATCTATATGTGATGTAACATTCTCTATTCCAGTGCTTTTTCAACTAAGGCCTTTTCTATTCTGCATCACAGGCTGCTTTTTGCTAGATAAGAACACTTACGTACCTTGACTAAGAAATGTTTACTGAAAAATATATTCAAAAGCTTTACATTGGTAATGGTGCTGGTTAGCAAGGACTCTTTACAGATACCAAGTACAGTTGTTACTGCTCTTCTTATTTATGCCTACTTTCTGAAACGCTTCTCAGAGACAGTGAATTACATGAGGAAAATAGAAATCTAAGCTGTTTATTCAATACAAAGCCACTAGGAAGTCAGGGTCATTCATTTCAAGTTCTGTGGTTTAGAGCTTGTGATATCCTGGCTCCATTTAGCTGAAGAAGGTGGGTGTGTGTATTTAAAATAACTATGGGTTGGGGAGACATCACTTTGTCAATGTCCAAAAGAGAAAGAAGTAAGAAGATTAATGTAGGAGGTGAAGTTAAGATTGAGGTAGGAAAATCCAACTTAAAAAGTCTGTATAAAGAGCCAATGAGATCTACTGATAGACAGCAGTCTGGAAACTGAATGAATGAAATGAGGAGAGGATTAACAAGGAAAGACAATCACTTCCAGTATGAAGTCTAAACAGGAGAAAGGAGGTATATTCTCAGTTCAGAACTCTGGGTAATAAATTACCAATGACATGAGTTTGGGATTCAGGACAGTCTTTCATATGTAGAGACTTCTTTAGTTCCATTGAAAGAATGAGAAATTTGTGATTTCTAAGAACAAAGTGTACCAAGAGGTACAAAGGTACCAAGAGATAAACTAGAACCTTGGAGGAAAAGTCCAAATCTACTTTCTCACAGTAGATTTGTATTTCTGTATAGACCAAGATTAGTATATTTGCATAGACAGTAGTCAATTTGCCAAGTATCAAACTGGCTAAAAGCATGCTTGCTTGCTTGCTTGCTGGCTGGCTTGCTTGCTTGCTTTTAAAGGAAGTTGAAAAATTGGAGATGCTTTGCAGGAAATGTGCCCTGTATGGACCAGGGAAATCAGCTGATGACTAGGAAGAACCACACTCACCATAAGGCCCTAGTCCATATGTGAAATAATAGCAGATTATAGAGCTCCAAATCAGTGAAGCCAAAGACCTGAAGATTAGTGTGAGAAAAGATAGTTATTCCATTGTCTTCCTTGATTTCTGAAACAGATAGCCATTCACAGTCCAGCTCCAGAAAGGGATATTTATGATAAGGATACAGAAGAGATTCTTTAAGGTTAAAAGTACAGAAACTGCAGTCTACTTTTGCCTCCAAAATATAGGATCAGGAACATATAGCAATTGTAAGGGTTCTCTGTATATGCATTATAACCTTTTTCCCCTTAACTTCTTTGATTAACTGTTTTTTCTCCCTCAAAACTTAAACATTCCTCAACACAGTAGTGGGTAAAGTAACTTGCAATTCATTCAGTTCCAAACAGCTACTAACATGTTAGTCACTATAGAAATACCACAGTTGAGCTGAATTTACATTTCATCGAAACTGGACATTATGGGCCAGTTGTCATGTCCATAAGACATGGCACTGCATGTACTCTTTTAGATATGAATTAACATGTGGTATTTGGCAATTGATCTGTGGATGGTAGGAAATAGTGAATATGAACTTTATGTTCTTTAAAAACTGTCCTCCAAAACTCAGAAAAACATATCAGTGGTTAGAATGGAGGAAGACCATGTTGGCCAGTAGCTTGATTAAAACTGGTGCAAAAGTAAGAAATATGAAATCACAATGAGTGTACCCTTATCCTAGGGATACAGAGTGAGTGAGATATGTGCGGTGGATAGTCCAGGGTGTCAATATCCAGGGAATTCATAATCCCTGGGCTATCCAATTCTTCTCTTGGCCTAAGTAGATAATGATCATAACATAGGAGAAAGTGATCTTCTACAGAGTTTCATTCTTTATATGGGAACACCAGAAATCCCTGCTCTCTGTGCTGAGTATCTAAAATGGGCTATAGAGGCCACAATGATTTTTTTAGAAGATTTATTTATTTATTTTAGAGAGAGGGAGTGGGGAGGGGCCAATGGAAAGAGAGATTCTCAAGCAGGCGCGGTGCTGAACATAAAGCCTAATGCAGGGCTGGATCTCCTGATCATGAGATCATGATCTGAGCTTAAACTAGGAGTCAGAGGCTTAACCTACTGAACCACCCAGGTGCCCTGGCCACAATGGTTTAAATGCAGATATGCAATTTAAATGTGAATTTACCACTGGTTTATTTACCTAGGCCATACAGTGATCCAACATCATGTGGATAAGAGCTGTCCAAAGTGTGGTGCCCAAACCAGCAGCCTGACCACCACTCTTGAGGTTGTTAGAGATTAAAAGCAAAAGCCCTGACCAAATTTAATGAATCAAAATGAGCGGGGAGGGCATGGGAGAGAGATCAGACTTTTGAAATGTGCTAAGGTTTAAAATGCATCCATATCAAAATGGCTTTCTTAGCATTCAACTAATCATCTAGTTAGTATTTACTTTGTGCAAAGCACTTTTCTGAAAACTGGACATCCAGTGATGAGCAAGACAATGTGGTTCTGCCATTAAGAAACTGAGTAAATTTTATCAGTGAAGAAAAACATTAAACAATAATTTCTTCACTGAATTGTGGTCAATGTATTAAAAACACACAGGAACACAAAAATAAACTCGATATAGATGTAAGACCTAAATGTGAGGCAGGAATCCATCAAAATCCTAGAAGAGAACATAGGCAGCAATTTGTTTGACCTCAGATGCAGCAACTTCTTGCTAGACATCTCCAAGGCAAGGGAAACAAAAGTAAAAATGAACTATTGGGACTTTATTGGGATAAAAAACTTTTGTACAGCAAAGGAAACAATCCACAAAACTAAAAGGCAACCTACAGAATGAGAGAAGATATTTGAAATGGTCTTTTCAGATAAAAGACTAGTATCCAAAATCTATAAGAACTTATCAAACTCAACACCCAAAAAACAAAAATTCCTGTCAAGAAATGGGCAGAAGACATGAACAGACATTTCTGCAAAGAAGACGTATGAATGGCCAACAGACACATGAAAAAATGCTCCAAATCACTTGGCATCAGGGAAATACAAATCAAAACTACAATGAGGTATCACCTCATACCTATCAGAATGGCTAAAATTAACAACTCAAGAGATAACAGATATTGGCAAGGATGTAGAGAAAGAGAAACCTTGTTAAAACTGTTGGTGGGAATGCAAACTGGTGCAGGCACTCTGGAAAACAGTATGGAGGTTCATCAAAAAGTTAAAAATAGAACTACCTTATGACCCAGCAATTGCAATAGGTATTTATCCAAAGGCTACAAACATAGTGATTTGAAGGGGCACCTGCATCCCAATATTTACAGAAGCAATGTCCACAATAGTCAAAATATGGAAAGAACCCAGATGCCCACTGACAGATGAAAGGATAAAAAAGATGTGAGGTTCATATATATAAATGAATATATACATATATAGGAATATTACTCAGCCATCAAAAATGATATTGTTCTGTTTGCAATAACATGGGTGGAACTAGAGGGTGTTGTGCTAAGCTAAATAGGTCACTTAGAGAAAGACAAATACCATGATTTCACTCATATGTGGAATTTAAGAAACAAAACAGATGAACATAGGGGAAGGGAAGGAAAAGTGAAACAAGATGAATCCAGAGAGGGAGACAAACCATAAGAGACTCTTAACTGTAGGAAACAAACAGGGTTGCTGGAGAGGTGGTGGGTGGGGGGATGAGGTAATTGGGTGATGGGCATCAAGGAGGGCATTTGATGTAATGAGCACTGGTGAATCACTAAATTCTACCCCTGAAACTAGTAATATACCATATGTTAAGTAAATTAAATTTAATAATTTTTAAAAATAGGCACAGGAATATTTTGAGGTGTTTGAAAACATATGATGAAGAAATCAATGTCTGGCATATCTTGGCATTATGATGATATAAATGAAAAAACTACAAAATATTATATAAAAGCCACAAAAAAACCCAAACGAAAAGCAAATAAAATACTTCATCTGATGCTAATATAACCCAGAGTATGACCTTTCATAGATGATAAACCCAAGAAGGGGAGGCGTAAAATGTGTAAAATGGTTCTACTGGCTTCCAGACATTTCTCTCTCTCTATCCTTAAATAGAATTAAGTGATTCAATAAAACGAATATCAGAATCTAGTCTCAATCTCCAAGGGATGATTTAACCCCTTGTGGTCCAGTGCAATGATTTTTTAATTGATCTGGCATTTGCTAATCACAGCAGAAATCTCTGGATGCTGACACTTGAAGGTTAGAACAGAACATATACAAAGATACAATGGCAGAGACATTTGATTCCATCATCGAACAAGGTCCCCGCTTCTGTGGTCCCTATTGACTACTTCACCACTCTATCCTTTTAACTTAAAGGAACTATTTAGATGAGGTAGATAAAGAATAATGAACTGAAATAAATTGAAATGTACTTTCTAAGTACATTTTTATAGCTTTTATCCTTTTTCTCCCCCTATGAACCTTTCAGCTTTTTCAAATCTAGTATTGAAAATTCAGAGTAGAATAAACTATCTTTGCATCTTGATATTTTCTGTCTTATTCTGGGGGCCAGGGAGAGGGGTTGTGCCTCTTTCGATGTTAAAACCTCCTATTCCTCTAGCTATGAAGTTTTCTCTCTTCTTCTGTTCTCTTCCATTAAAGTCAGCACTTCACTCTCTGATGTTATGTTCTATTTGATCTAATACTTCATGGTACCAGCATAATGTCAGCTGTGTAATACAGTGCCTGACCCACTTTAATTCTTAATAAAGTTTTATTTGGCCGATGAATGAATAAGTGTATGTTGCTTTCACCCTATTTGATAAGCCTTCTAGAAAGAGGTGGAGTGGTGAAGGAGTTTGCAAGGCAGGGTCAAACCTGGATAATGACATGGGATTATGGTGAACTCAAAGGGGCTGATATATTTCATTAGCGTTAGGTTTTTCCCTATGTCATCTCATTTCTCCTCATAGCACTTAAGCTACTTTAATTTCTTTCTAACATGATGAATCTGTCTCCACTGAAATGTTGACTCCATGACAATAGAGGCAATTTACTTTATACTGCTTTTTCAGAAATGCAACAACTCCTACAATGCTCTTAACTTGGAAAATGCTCAGTAAATATTAGCTGAATGATGTCTTATCTTGAAGTTGACCCTGAGGCAAGGAGTTAGGATAAGTATGTTACTTGGGAGCTGAAAAAATTATCTGCAGAGCAGTGGGGAATTGAAAAGCTGGGGAAAATGCCGTTAATAGAGGGTATGATATCAAGAGTCTCAACTAGGGCCACTGGGCATTTTGCCTCATCATGGCCAGACAGACGTGGAGACTCAGTTTCCCCCACTGCACCCCTGCCACAGAGATGAAGAGTTATGTATGGCCGGGAATGGTGTCATAAGTGGTCCTGCCTCACACTGCCTTGGTGCCGAGAGGAGGTGGTTTTAGAGGTTTAGTCCCCACCAGGACCCACTGACCGCAGGGATGGAGGAAAGTTACTTTCACCATTAACTGGAGTCTCATTGCTGTGGGGTGGGGGTGGAGATTCAGCTAGTCCCTGGATCCTACTGACAACATCCACAGCCTGCTTCTGCTGGGTGGGGGATGAAGAGCAACTCCCCAGCTCAGACCCATATACACTCCCTGGGCTGGATAGAGAAACTGAATACTGTCTGCATCCATTGAGCTGGGAGGGAAGATCAGCTCATTGCTAGGCACCATATCCTCACAAGGTGGGTGAATCCGCTTCCTAGGATTGGTTTGGTGGAGGAGAACATTAACAACTCAGTCCTTCCAGAACTATGGGGGAGTGGGCAGCAGTTTCTGCATGGGTATTTGGTTTGAGTAGGATGGATATTGCCAAGAAGGTTCTTTGCTCTCTTAGTTCACCATTCCCCCCGCCCCCCCATCCATTGACTACAGATAACGGACTTTCTCAAAGCTTTCTTGATCTGTTGACAGTACTGAATTGAAGGCTTCTATAGTGCCTTGCCTGGAATATATGGGAGCCAATGAGGAAACAGGAAACTAAGGGCTATGTTACTGCTCCAGTTCTCAAGTTTCTAGGCAACCCAACTTCTTTCCAGCTTTCCTGTTTCTGTGCTTATTTGTTGGGCTATGTCCAGAGTTTTTTACATGAAAGGAGGAGAGGACCTGGGAGGAACAGGCACCCTCATTTCGGTCAGAACCAGAAATCTCCCCAAGTTATCTTTAAAGCCCAAATGCCTACAGAAAACTTCAGGCGTAAATATTCCTTTTGCTCTATAGTTCAAGAGTTAGGGGAGTGGAAAAAGAAATTGCTGTTTCATTTAAGTGGTGCCACTAGTGCAAGTTATTATACATTTATCACTTGCAATCTTCCTCACTGGATTTTTTTTTTTTTTTTTTAATGTGTGAAGATAAACAAAAGATCTTACAGCCTACTCCACATGGTTTTTAACACTATTCTTAACCCACTGAGCCACCCAGGCGCCCCTAACACTATTCTTAAAGTTTTTCCTCAGTCACTGGATTCAGGGTACCCATAGGTGCAATGTACTGTATTTTTCAGCCTTGTTTATTTAGAAATTAATCTCACACTCAAAATCCAAAATCATTTTCTATTCCCAACTGCAGTGACCTAAAAAGTTTGCCTTAAATATGACTCCTTAGATGTATTTATATTTAATCAAGGCTCTTTACTGACACTCCTGGCTACAGCTGCTTATTCTGCTGCTGACAAGGGCAGGAAGGACTCTGAGTAAAATATTATGAGATTTAGCCGAGTTCAGGGCAGGAACTTTTCCTTTGAACCCTGCACACAAGTCAGATGATGTAATCTATTTACATCACCATAATTTCCAATAATGTGGCATATAAAACAGAGATCCGAGAATGAGGAAGGGTTAGAAACAACAACATTTAACAGAACACATCCAGATATTTAATGCCTCATCTTCAAAAATCAGTCTTGTGAGTAGAACATTCATTTAGTTTAGGAGGCACTCAGTCTGCCTGAGTTGAAATCATCATATTCCCACTTGTTGCATATGTGAATTTTGGCAAATGATTTAATGTCTGTGATTGAGTTACCTTACCTGTAAAATGGCCATAAAAAGAGTACCTACTTCAGAGACTGATAGGAAAAGAAAAGAGTTAATAAATGTGAAGTACAAAGAACACAGTTGAGCAAGACATTCATAGTCAACAAATGCCAGTTGCTATCAGTAATCACTGTGGCAACCAGTTAATAAAATTTTGCCAACTGTTAAAACTTAAATCTACCAACATTTACAAAGTTATCTGGGCCATCAAGGATAAATAATCATGGCCTCTAACATCAAAGAAATTACTATATGCAATAGATAAAGGAGGGAGAAATTGTGAAGTTGGTTTACAGTGTCAAGTGAGTACTATGTAACAGTTCAAAATAGTCATTATTGTACCCAGTTTGCAATGAGGGTCAGAAAAGTGGAAAAATGTGATCAGGATCACACAGTTGAATTCAAATGTCCAAATGCAGATGTATCTGAAGTCACAGATTACAGGAAACTCTTATAACATTAAAGTAATTAATAATCAAAGAAAAAATAAGCATTACCTTAAAGGCTGAAGGTGATTATAAAGTCACCATGAGCTAATGTCAGTTGTACCTTGTCTATGGCCAATGACTTGCCTGAAGGACATTCTAAGCCCCAGGAGAGAGGAACTCTATCAGCACAATCTCTTCATTTGTAAAATGAGGTTAGGAGAATTGATATCTCTAAGGTCCCTTCCTGCTCTAACAATCTGCAATCCTATGAATGTTTATGTTCTGAAACTCCTTCTCTGTATTATTAGCCACAGTACTGGGTGCTGTTTGATAAACTGGAATAAAATTCAATGGAAGGGCTTACAGCCAACTGTGAAGGAGGTCGGTGCCATTGGAGAAATTATTTTAAAAACTTTTATAACATGAAGTAGGAAGGAGCCAGACAAATATAGAAATCTGGGGTGGAATAGGGGAACCCAAAAGGTAGGACAGGTATGATATTCTTGAAGGTTCCACATTCTGTGCTCATTTACTGACTGATTAAAACCTATGACTACACCCGATAGTTAATGCATATTATTTTAGGTAATCCTTACTAAAGTCCTATGTAGTTACAATATTTAATCCCCAATTTTATGTGAATGATGAAGCCTCAGAGAGGTTAAGTAACCGCTGCTACAAGGTCACACAGCTTGTTTGCAGGGATGCTGAAATTAAAATTCAAGTCTACACACAGCAATGCCCATTGTCTTTCTAATGTTTTATAAGGCCTCCCAAAGTTTTCTATGTACACAAGGCATTTTTACTCTGATGCATTTATGTAAATGACAGTATGGGTAATTATTGGTGAAATCATTATTTATAATAACTATTGACATTAACCTTTCTGAACCCTGAAATGAAAGTGCTATTTTCATTCACTGATGGAGCTGGTCCTATTAAACGCTGTAATCTCCCATTGTAATTTTCTTAGAAAGTATTTTCAGGGGATGGAAAAGCAAAGGGACTGATATTTGTGAGTACTTACTCTGAGCCAAGCATTTAACATGTATTATCTTATTTAAACAGTACAATGAATTTTGGGGAGAATGTTTTCTAGAAAATGAAAAAAAAAAAAAAATCAAGGCTCAGAGAGGTTAAGAAACAAGTTGCAGGTCCCTGTGATTCAAAAGCCTGCTTTATGGTACCTCATAGTGCTTTTCCGTGGCCATTGTCCAAACAAGCTCTAGTTTTCTTTTGTTCCTTTGAACTTTCAGCTGGCATATTCTTTAGGTTTTTATTTTAGGGCATCTCTGAAAGTTGAGAAATATATTGGTATTAGTGATTAAAATAGGTGCTGTTCAAAAAAAATAAAGTATATGTTGTTCAGAGAGTGATCAAATCATAATCTCAAGGCTCACATCATTACTGTCTGACTTATGCTTTTAATGAGCATAAAGATATATAATTTTATCAATTCCTGATTATTGTAGGTCTTCAATATGCATTTGATTATTAGGTGAATCAGTAATTTGTATTACTGAATAACAGCCAGTTTTTGAGTACTTATGTCTGAACACCATGTTGAATCCACCTGGCAGGAAGTTGTGCGGGTTCCTTTTCTTTCCCTAAATAAATCTTTTATTTTTTTCTAAGAATAGGTACCTTCAGCCATTTAAAATTTCCCCAAGTTAAAGAATACACATCCCTTGACACAGACACCTAAATCTTTGTAATTTTTGAGCAAGAACTTGATTTGCTATATGCCATAAGCTAAATGGATAGTTTGGGGCACACATTTGTCTGGAGACAAAGCCTTGCTCTTAACAACAATTTAAAATGTTTCGGTGAGCACCTATTGAACGTGATATATTATGAAAGCAATTTCTTTGTAGTTATGTATAAAAACAGCTCAGCTACTTAGACATAAATGAGTGGTGAAGCCAAGGTGAAGTGTTCCCCAAATTCCCATGCTGAGTTGTTTGTTCTGTCCTTTATGCTTCTACAGCACTTTTTTCTTATTTCTGAAATAGCACTCACCAGCTTGTACATATTTGTTTACATACAAATCTTCTGCCACATTTGACCATCAACTGTTCAAGGTCAAGGATAAGTCTTATTCCTCATTATCTCTCTAGTACCTAGCACAGTGCCATATATATAATAAGAGCTCAACAGAGATTTCTTGAGGGAGTGATTAAAGAAGAGAAATCTCCATTTTTTTTCTAATGTATTAGGATTTGTTGGGACCAATGTTATGTGCTAGCTTCAATCTTTTATCCCATCTCCTGGGAATGTTGTCAGCAGCTTGCCTTTGGCTTCAACACCTTCAGGGATTGACTCAGCTGCTTAGCTCAAGGTCTCCTCCACTCTCATGGTGGGTCTTTTCAATGACTGATCAATATGGGACTATAAAGGCTTGGCCACGGTATTCCCCAAATAGGGAATGGATGTGAGGAGTCATTCAAGCTCCAGAGTTCCCTTAGGGTTGGTGAAGGCTGGATTATAACTATATATCAATATAACCTGTCCCCCTGCCCAGTCCTGTTTTATTCCCTTCTACCAGTGCATATCCCAAGGAAACTCCTTGATAAATATATTTCAAGCTAACCTATGTCTTAGAGTCTAGTTCCAAAATAACTCAACCTGCAGCAAGTTTAAAGAAACACATTTAAGCAAAACTTTTATGAATTTGCTTTAGTGTCATACCTATATCCTTAAACCTCCAGTGGGAATCTATACTGATTTATAGATCACATGCCACAAACCATATTACATAGTTTCACCTACATGATCTTATATCATTTTCACATTAGCCTTGAAAACTAGGATTTTTGTTTAAATTCCCAGTTTTATATGTGTGGCTTAGAGAGTCTAACAAAATTGTCTAAGATCTTACAGCTCATCTTGAAGCCAGTAGTTAAATTTCCCTTGATCCCCAAGTAATATAAGAAAGGCAAGAACTAAACTGGAAGTCTGAGAGATTTTATGTTATCCTTCCTACATGCCAAGAGACCATGGGCTTGCATATTATGACTCTTTTAGTAGGTTCTCATTGAAATGTTCTGTAGGAAAAAAAAAAAAGAGAGAGAGAGAGAAATAAAAAGAAATGTTCTATAAAAGTAACCTTCTCCATTCCATGGCCTTCTCTAGCCTTCTTCAAAAAGTAGGTTGAAGAGAAAATTTCTAAATTTATTTCTTAAAAATTATCATCCTCTTTTGGGGACTCAGGTTGGGTTCTCTAGAAGTAGAACTTGAGATGAGAACTCTCATTTAAGTGATTTATTAGAAGAGAAAACTGAGGAGAGGGAAGTGAAGAAGTCAGGTAGGGAGAAGGAAAATGCTAAGCCAGATTATGTTTTCTTGTAGACTACCTACAATCTCATCTCCATGTCTGGACAACTAACACGCCACAGAATCAGTCCTTCCTTGGGGCTAGGTTGCAGCCTTTTATACCACTGTGTAACCAGACATTAGCTATGAGATACCTCCATAGGGATAGGTAAAACCAACCAAGTAGCCCTTGGTAGGCAGAGGTCAATCTTCAGAGGAGGAAGACCTGCATGCTATTAACAGTGAACTCACAGCAACAGGAGAAAAGTGCATACGCCCAAAACAGGGGACATGTGAACAGCACCAGAGTATTCATTACATTAGGTATTTTTAATAAGCCATCATCTACTTTATTCAATTAGTATTTACTGATCGGCTACCAAGTCCTGGGCTCATCTTAGGCACTAGAAATCCAGAAGGAAATAAAGAAAAAATCTTGTTCTATTGCAGTTTACATTCTAACAGAGAGAGGTTATAGATAGGCAAGTAGGTAATAGATAGGTAATAAAGAAATTATTTAAAATGTTAGTGATGGGATTCCTGGGTGGCTCAGTTGGTTGAGTATGTACCTTCTACTCAGGTCATGATCTCAGGATCCTGGGATTCAGCCCCACTTTGGGTCCCCCCCTCAGCAGGAAGCCTGCTTCTCCCTCTCCCTCTGTTGTTGTTCTTGCTTGTGCTCTCTCTGTCTTTCTCTCTCTCTCTCTCTCTGTCAAATAAATAAATAAATCTTTAAAACAAATAAATAAAATGTCCTCTGACATTTTAAGAAGTATGAAGAACAAGAGAGAAGAGGAGGGGACAGAATTTTAGATAGGATAATGAAAGAAAGCTTCATTGAGAAGATGATGTAGTAGCAAGGACCTAGGGGAGGTGAACAAACAAGTCATGCAGATATTCTGAGAAAGAACCTTCTAGTAAGAAGAACTATAGGTGCAAATTCCTCAAGGTTGGAGTGCTGGCATTTGCAAAAGACACAGATTTCAGTGTGAGTGGAATAGAGAGATCCATGGGGAGAGGAAAAAAGACAGGATCTGGGAGGGAACAGTGGCAAGGTTAGGTAGGAACTTACAGGTCACTGAACATACTTGACTTTTACTTTGAGTATGGTAAAAAATCATTGGGAGAACTCTTGGAAAAGTGACATGATCTGACTCACATCCCCCGCCCCCCAAAGATTTTAGTTATTTATTTGACAGAGATCACAAGTAGGCAGAGAGGCAGGCATGGGGGGCGGGAAGCAGGCTCCCTGCTGATTAGAGCAGAGCCGAGAGCCTTATGTGGGGCTCGATCCCAGGACCCTGAGAACATGACCTGAGCCAAAGGCAGAAGCTTAACCCACTGAGCCACCCAGGTGCTCCCTGACTCACATCTTAAAAGAAACACTTCAGATAAGGGGGGATTAGGAATTGGTTTACCTATAGGGGTGGCATTGATTGGGGAAAGGGGATTACCTGAAGTTTAACTCTGTATGAATATTAGAAAATAAAAATTAAAAAAAGGAATACTAGACTAAACTAAACTAAAATTTAAAAAAAAAGAAATTTAGGGACACCTGGGTGGCTCAGTTGGTTGGGCGGCTGCCTTCGGCTCAGGTCATGATCCCAGCGTCCTGGGATCGAGTCCCACATCGGGCTCCTTGCTCAGCAGGGAGCCTGCTTCTCCCTCTGTCTCTGCCTGCCTCTCTGTCTACCTGTGCTCACTCTCTCTGACAAATAAATAAATAAAATCTTTTAAAAAAAGAAATTTAAAAAATAGAAATGCAAAAGGAAAACACAGGTGTATGTATCAAAAAGTTCTTATGGAATTTGATGTACTGGACATCTCACTGTGATGGTAAATAGGTTAAAAAATTATCTATATAATAATAAAAAATTAACTATATTAAAAAAATGAGCCAGAATAGTGGGATCAAATTAATAATAAAAATTGTCTTATGAAGTAAAAAAAAAAAAAAAAAAAAAGAAACACTTCACCTGCAGTTTTGAAAAGAGGTGGAACACAGACACCCATTGGAAGGCTATCACAGTATTTAGAAAGGAGCAATCTGTGGTTAGGATCAGGATTAGAGCAGTGCAGGTGAGATAATTTTTTTCAGATTCTGAATATATTTTGAAAATACAACCACAGACTGTTGACTGAATGTGTGGAATGAGAACAGGAAGCAAAATGAATGCAATTCTAAACTGCAACACTCATAACAACTGACCAGCCCCATTGGTCTTGGTTTCAGACTAATGGCCAAACTCACGCGATATAGTGTTTCACTAAGCATCATGTTTACTTAGCTTTAAGAAAGGATGCAGCATAGGAATCCATGTAGAACAGTATATGGCATTCAATGGCATAACAGACAATGGCATAACAGATCTTGTGCTTCCCATGCAATTTCTTTATATTTGGCATGCACAAGCTCATAAGATAAGCTGAGTGAGAAAGGTTGACATCAGCTCAGTGAAACCATTAGATCTGTGGTCCCTTCAGCTCTAATACTCTGTGCCCATTTACTGCTGCAGCTGTATCTCATAAATATTGGTTAGTCATTACTTGATAAACAGTCTCAACAATGAGGTACAGGTGCTTGGTCCTGTGCATAATAACCTTGGCCAGAATCTCATCCAGCTTGGATCTGCTATACTCTCACAAGTTTCTTGAGTTAGTGTAGTAGGGGAAGATTTGATCAAGATTTGATCCATCAGTTGCCCCTGAGAATAATCAGCCATTGGCACTTTCTTTCCATAAATGTTTTGGTCTCAGCAACGGGAAGGATGGAGTTGCCATCGTATGGGAGCAGTGGTGCTGGAAGGCATAGGAAGAAGAATGTCAAGAATTCTATTTTTGACACATTAAATTTGAGATATGCTTTATACATCCAGGTAGAGAAGATAAGTAGGAAACTTGATATAATCCTGAATTTCAGAAGAGAAGGTTTGGGATAGAGATATATATTTAAGGGTTAATAGCAAATAAATAATATTCAAAGCCATCAGTCTAGATGAGACAAGATCCAGAGAGAGTGAATATAGATAAAGTATAAAAATTGAGAATTTTAGTTGTTGGAGAGATTTAAAAAAAAAAAAAAAACAAAGACTAGCAAAGGACACTGAGATCAAGGCCAGTAATGTAAGAGAGAATCAAGAGCATCTGATGCTCCATAAGCCAATGGAAGAAAGATTTAAACATTAAGGATGTAGAAATCAACTGCATCAAATTCTGATAACCAGGTCATTAGAATGAGGGCTGGTGGAGTTAGTCATAAGGTCAATGCTGACGTTTACAGAAGCAGTTTTGTGGAGTGGTGTGGAAAAACTGATTAGAGATGATGCAAGAGAAAATGGGAGGAAAAAAGAATAACAGTTATTCTGTAAGAAGAGCAGGATCACAGAATGGCAGCTGTAAGAAGAAGAGGAATAAGAAAGAGAAGGAGAAGAAGGAGGAGGAGGAGGAGGAGGAGGAGGAGGAAGAGGCGGAGGAGGAGGAGGAGGAGGAGGAGGAGGAGGAGAAGAGCACGATCACAGAATAGCAGCAATAGCAACAGGAGAGATCGTTTTGCTACTGCTGTTGTCGAAGATGCGAGCTATTGTAGGCTTGGGAGAATGATTTCGTAGATACAGAATGATCCTAATAATGAAGGAGAGAAGGAGAATGAATGGAATATTGTTCATAAGTGGGCAACAGGGGATGGGACTAATGGACAAGTGGAGGGGTGGATCCAGAAGGGAGTACAAACGGTTCTTCCATGTTAACAGGAGAAAAGAAAGAAATACATAGACAAAGATGCAGGTCAGTGGGTGGAAACTGGAAATTCTTTCTTCAGTTTGTCTTTTCTCAGAGAAACAGAACACCAAGCAAGTATATGAGAAGGAGGAGGGAAGAGGAGGTGCTGGATGTTTAGATAAAATAGAGCGGGTGCAAACGAGTTGTGTGGGAGCGTGAAAGGAGAGAAAGATAGTGAGGCTTGCCTGTTTTACAGCAAGACAAAGTAGGATGGTCACACATTTTTCTCCAACCATGTTCAATTCAGCGGTGAGGTTTAGTCAAGGTGTGGGAAGATTATTAGAGACAGTCAAGTGTAGATTTCTGTCAGGTGAGTATATAACATGAGAAATTAGCAAAATAACTGAAAATGTGTAGAGGCAAGGGAGTTGTTACGATGACAGGCCATGAAACTCAAGCTGTTCAAGAATCCCAAGTGAAGATACAGAAGGAAAGGGAAATGAAGGACACTAAAAAGGAGATAAAACTTAAAAGACTGAAGGTCCTGGCAAGATGGAATTTTGTTACGAGTAGGTGCTACAAGGAGTGACTTGGAAAGATTAAGAGGTGATGGTCTAAATGTGGATTTCCTAAAATTTAGAATACAGAGGGAATGCATTTACAGCTCATAGCTATACCCAGGATATGACTCTAGCAAAGAGTAGTTAATGCAGGATGGGGGACACAATTAAAGGATCAGAAAAGGCTAAGAATTTAAAGTCCAACCTAATGGAACTCTCATCTAGATTGGCACTAAAATCACCAATAGCTATGATGTAGGTAATGTTGGAGAATAAAACAGTGAACCAAAAGCTAAAATCTTCAAGGACTTAGAGAATGACCCAAAAATATGTAAGTGAGGATAATGAGGCTCAGTAATGATTATTTCTATGAAGGTAGGAGGAAGAATGATCAGAAAGCAGCAATTGGAAACAGAGAGAAAGAGTACATACCCTTGTTCCAGCCCAAAGGTAGGCTGCAGAGTATGCAGTATCACAGGAGAGAATGCATGTTACAGATTTAATGGCACAGAGACTGCCTCATTCATAAGCAATTCCAAATTCTGGCAGAAAGAGTTTTATTTGTCCAACTTGGGTTTATTGATGACTCCTGATCATAGTGACATAGTGACATAGCTATCACTGGAAGGCAGTCATGAGGGACTAACCTGGCTACCAGGCCTTCCCCTGCTACCTTGTAGATAGAGACAGAACTCTTAAATATATTTCCTAACTTCTTTCTCCTAAAGAAGATTCGCTCCCTAAAATAACATTAACCTTTCTTTTATAGGCCTTTTTTCCCCCCTTTTCAAAATTCAAAACCAGCCAATTCTTTGCTTATCTAGGAAAAGCTGAGTCAATGGCTCACATGGTTGAGTTCCAGCTGGACATCCTAACACCGCTATCCATAATTACACTGCTACCCTACCTACAGAAACTTCCCAGCTTGAAAAGAGAAGCTCAGTAAGAAGCTGCGGCAACTTACCTGGCATTGGCGCAGATGATTGTTGTGCAAGCAATCCCGCTTGGCCCAGGACATCTTGATTTGTGTTAACATTCTAATGCACTAATCTTCCTAATACCCCTTATATTTATTTATGACATAAATCAAATCCTGCTCAGAACTAAGTTGTTGCTTTGTTTTTTTTTTTTCTCCTCTCCTGCTGAGTGTATTTATGTTATGCTGTGTAGTGTTGCTATCCTTGCTGCAAATTTATCTGAGCTTCGACTTTTACTGCTGATTTAGCAAACATTTTATATTCTGCAATGAACTGTAAACATTTTTTTCTTCTGACAGATCCATTATGACAAGTGTTATAAACTCTTCACTGCAGACTGTATCTCTTCTATTGAGCTGTTCTTTATATCAATTTTACTATGCACAGAAAATGATGCTGGTAATATTGCACCTATCTGAGCTTGGCCAGGACAATCAGTATGTTCTGAGACACAGAGCATCTATATACTTAGTTTTATTACATCTGTTTCTGGTTTATACACCATGTTAGTGGGCATCAAGTTTTAAGAGTAGTCAAATGAGCTGAAACTTGCCTGTGAACTCCAATTCTTTTCATTTAAAAGTTTGTCTATAAACATACAAAATATTTTTCAGTAGCTCACAAAGTTTCCCATTCCCCATCAGGTCTGAAATGTCATGTATCTACATAGAACTCAGGTTACATCTGAGAGTAAACACTGACCCCAAAGAAGAACCTTCACCCTGCCAGGCCATGTCTGTAACTTTTACTAATGTTTGGTAGTGGTGGTGGGAGGGGGTTCATTTATCAGAAGCTTTTAATAAATTAGATTATCGAAACTCTACCTAAAAACAGTGATGGGAGGAAAAAAAAAAAAGGAAATTCATATGTTATGGGCTGAACCATGTTCCTACTAAATTTCATATGCAGAAGATACTCCTGGTATCTCAGACTGTAACTCTACTAGGACTTAGGGTTTTTAAAGAGGTACTTAAGTTAAAATGAGATCAGGAGAGTCAGCCCTAATCCAAAACAACTGGTATCCTTACAACAGAAAAATATTAGGACACAGACACACACACAGAGGGAAGATTAGGCAAAGACATGGGGGAGAAGACAGCTGTCTACAAGCCAAGGAGCAAGAACTCAAAATAAAATAACCCTGCCAACACCTTGATTTCAGACTTGTATCCTCAGAGCTGTGAGAAAATAAATTTCTCTTTGTTCAAGCCACCCAATCTGTGGTACTTTGTTATAGTAGCCCCAACAAAGCCATACACCATATTTTTATGTCTTATTTTCACTGAAAATTTCATAAATTATTTCATTTCCATAATAATCCTGAGATGCTTCTACCATCTTCATTTTTAAAGATAAAGAGACTCAGAGAGATTAAGTCATTCAGTCTAGGTCATCCAGCTAAGGGTTAGATGCTGGGGTTCAAATCCAGGGCAACGTGGTTTTTCTTCCATGCTCCTTTCCCTTTACATGTTGTCTCACCTACATGCTTATACCTTCAGCCCACTGGCGCCATGATGCAATGGGTAATGGAACAGGATGGAAAAGAAGGCCATATCTAGGCTATCTGCAGGTCTTCAAAGAAGTTTTCCACGTATATTCCTCTCCCATTCTTGTTGAATATCAAGGCATGCATTTAGTGAGCTTTTACTTTTCAAATATAAGAACAGCTAATTTAAGCCAGACCTAATTTTTAACATTCATGGAATTGCTTCTAAGAAAGACTAGAAACCAGTATGTCCTTTGAAGAAGGCATTCTGATTCCAATACCACATACCTTGAGCATACTTCTCGAGTTTAATTCCTAAACTTAAAATCAAACATATAGCTGTTGGTTGCCTTCTCCTTTGGGTTACTGTGTATGGCACAAAGGATACAAAGTGGATGAAACAGATATGGCCCCTGTCCTCATAGAGATCTCCTTATAATAACTACTCTGAATTTGGTGGCTTTTGTTTGTTTGCAAGTGTTTGTTTTGCCATTGTTTTTAAACATGTCTCTCTTCTGTCTAAATGGAAAACCTTGAGGTCATGGACAGTGTCTTGTTTGCCTTTGTGGCTTCAATGCCTTGGCAGAGTGCCTGGCACATATTAAGAGCTCAATAAATATTTTTAAATTGAATTGGGATTCCAAATTTATAGCTGATGAAGATGAATGAATATCCTGTTACCTGACAGAAGTTCAAGTGACATTCTGAAAACTGCTGATGGCAGCTCAGCCTTTGTGCACCACACATAAATACCAACCCTTTGAATGGCTCATAAAACTGCACTAATATGAAAAGGTAATCTTAGACACCAGATAACTAATTACTGACTTTTCCCTTCCCTTCCCATTCCTATTTTAGTAACATCATGTGATTTTACAACACTTTTTACTTTGATTTAAAAAAATAATTAGAGGAAATGTGAAATGCACAAAATATAAGATGGCTCATCCTTGTGTCATAACCTACAGATAATCACTGGAATAGTTTCTGAAATTTTTCCATCTAGTCTTCTATGCCTAAAGTTATTGTAAATATAGTCTTTTATATGTGGGAATCATACTATGTAGAAAGTTCAATAACATGCCTCTTTCACAGAATGTTTATTAAAACATTGCCCAATGCCACTAAATATTCAAGCATGATTCAACAGATTTGAATGGATTCAGTAGATTTAATGGCTAGTATTTATTTTTCATTTGTTTGTTGAGCACATATCTGCTATTTACCAGACACTATGGTAGATACTAGAGCTATAAAGATTATAAGGCATCAGACCTAGTCTTAAAGGTCATATTAGGGGTGCCTGGGTGGCTAAGTCAGTTAAGCAGCTGCCTTTGGTTCAGGTCATGATCCCAGGGTCCAAAGATCAAGCCTCACATCGGGCTCCCTGCTTGGCGGAGAGCCTGCTTCTCCCTCTCCCTCCTCCTGCCGTTCTGCTTACTTGTGCTCTCTCTCTAATAAATAAAAACCTTAAAAAAAAAAAAAGGTCATATTATGACCTTTGGATATTCTCTTTACTTTATAGAATTATCTTGTGTTAATTTGTTTCTTTAACTAATATTAATTTCTCCAGTAAATAATATTTGTTGAACATAATTTATGTTCTAACCTCCACTCTTTCAACACACTATTTTACTCAAAAATATTTATTGAGTGTATAATATATGAAAGACCCCATTCTCAGCAATGAGAAAATATCAGCAAAGGAAACCATTTATGCTTGGGAAGATATCAGTGAACAAGAATGTTAATGTTTCTGTCCTTGTGAAAGTTATTTTTCAAGGAGGGAGAGAGCCAATAAACAAAGTAGATAATGTAAGCTATGTTTAGGGGTAAGTGAAATGGAGAAAAATAAAGCAGCATTGAGGAATGGGGAGATAATGCAGGCAGTATTATACAGAGTAACCAGGCCTGACTTCAGACATAAGGTATCTGTGACTTTAGCAATTTGAGAGAGCAAGTTCTTCAGATGACTAGGGAGAGATTCAGACAGAGAAAACAGTAAGTGCAAAAGCCCTGAGGCAGGAATATATGCCTAGTTAGTTGGAGGAGTACTGAGGAGGCCAGTGTCACTACAGTGGATTGAGCATGGCAGGGCCAGTGGCAGAGAATGGGATCAGATAGATCTCAGGGGAGCATTGGACATTAGAGCAGTAGGTAGATAAAACTTCTGGAAGTTATTTTCTGCCTACTTTTATTTTCTTAGTTTAATAAAAAAAGTAAAGTCATTTGAAAGTGGGGAGCAGAATGAAGTTTTAGAGACTTTAGAAAAGGGGTAGGAGGAAAGTAGCTTTTGGAGGGAGGACGAGCCTGAGTGAATGGCCAGGGTGTTGTATAGGACTGCAGAAAAGCCTTAAGATCTCATTCTTGGATATGTGACTCCTGACACTTAACTGGCTCTTTCTGTTTAGTCCCATAGGACTTTGCACATCACTCTTTTATAGCATGTACATGTGTCATTGTAATCACTCTCTCATTTGACTTTCTCCTGGGTAGACTATGAGCTCTTCAAAGGCAAGGATAATGCTTGAATCACCAAAGTAACCAAATCACAGCTTTAAACACACAGTGAATAACTAATAAATCTCTTTGGCATGAACATGTTGGAAGAATAAATGTTTTTAATAACCTGTTTCCACTCCAATTTTTGCCAACATCCTCAGTAACCAAGACCAAGCCTGGTAACCAAGACCAAGCCTGGTTACCAAGATCTGCCATCCAACCTCATTAGAAGCACTTTGGCCTTTTTTAGAACTATTTTTTAAGAATCTAGATTATGCTTTTGTAAGCAGCAGCCTTTTTATGTTTTCAAAAATAGTATGAAGATGTCAACATAGCACAAAAACCATGAACCTACAAGTTTAAGAACACTGTCACCCATTTGGATTTAGTCTGTATAGTCCAGGGCATGGAAGAAAAATAAGTTTTATGCTACATAGCAACTTTTGGTGGTTGGTAGCTACATATATAAATGGATTGTAACATCTTAGTTGGATTGAGAATGAAAGAGTAGCATCATGAGTTAGGGAGGTCCACCTTGGATTGGTTGTGATGGATGGCAGAATGCCTGCTGTGAAATGCCAAATATGGATTAAGATATTGTTAGACTTTGACTAAATCCAACTATGTCTGTTATATTTCAGTTACTCAGTTATTCAGTACTATTTATTAAGAACTTCTCTGATTATAGTGGTATATACTGAAAACACATTGATGAATGAGTCTGGACTCTTACAGTCTATGGAAGAAAAGCAAATAAGTCTAATTATAATACAACATGAAGGAAATATCTTAGGGAATGTTTAAGGTACAACAGGAATACATATAATGAGGCACCTAAATCAAACTTGGGGGAAACAAAGTATAAGTAACTTCTAGCATTCCATTCTATACAGAAGGAGCTTGGAAGTTACACTCTGTCCCAAGAAATAAAAGCTAGCTGAACATAACTAAAAGATCACCAACTCTTCTTGGATATGTCAGAGAGAGGAGAACTCAGGGAAATCACTACTCCAAAGGTTAGAGAAATAGGCAAACACAGGGAGTTATGGCTTACTGGAGCAGAAACTGTAATGGGAACCAGTGCTGGGGTGGGAAACCTGAAGGCTGCAAGTTCCGTGTGAACAATTTTTAGCGTTAAAAACTCCAGAGGGAACCCCCCAATATTGTGAGGTACCTCCAGAAGCTCAACTAGGTTCTTACAGTAAACATCTGAGGTAATCCTCTCATGGTTCCAGGATAGGAAGAGGAGAAGGAACCATTTTGCAAGATGTCAGAGCATTGTTCTTTAACAAAGGCTGTCCTAAGGGAAAACTAGTTAACCAGAACTTAACAAGCTATATATTATCAAAGCCTAATATACCTCAAGGAAGGGAAATACCCAATGTCAGCCTACTCTAAACATCCTGTTCTACCAAAGCAGGAAGAAGAACAAGAAAAAACTTGTGAAATTCATAGTTCAGAGGCATAGTCTCCCTAAAAGTCTTAACCCTAATCATAGGACCATAGAATGCTACCTCTCCCCCTGCATTTCATCACCACATTACTAAAGGGCTATTTATAGCAATTCCTTTTACCTGGTATGTCATTCCTAGCTATCAAGAAAACTTGACAAGGTGTACCAAAGAAGGAACTTCTGAGCTAGAAAATAAATTATGAATAGAAGTTGCCCAAGAAAAAGATAAGAACATGGTTCAAAATAACCCTCTTACACTGTTGGTGGGAATGCAAGTTGGTGAAGCCACTTTGGAAAACAGTGTGGAGATTCCTTAAGAAATTAAAAATAGAGATTCCCTATGACCCTGCAATTGCACTACTGGGTATTTACCCCAAAGATACAGATGTAGTGAAAAGAAGGGCCATCTGTACCCCAATGTTCATAGTAGCAATGGCCACAGTCACCAAACTGTGGAAAGAACCAAGATGCCTTATAAGGGACAAATGGATAAAGAAGATGTGGTCCATATATACAATGGAGTATTATGCCTCCATCAGAAAGGATGAATACCCAGCTTTTGTATCAACATGGACAGGACTGGAAGAGATTATCCTGAGTGAAACAAGTCAAGCAGAGAGAGTCAATTATCATGTGGTTTTGCTTATTTGTGGAGCATAAGGAATGACACAGAAGACATGGGGAGATGGGGAGTAGAAGGGAGTTGGAAGAAACTGGAGGGAGAGATAAACCATGAAAGACTGTGGACTCTAAGGAACTAACTGAGGGTTTGGAGGGGAGGGGGGTGGGAGGTTGGGTAAGTCTGGTGGTGGGTATTGTGGAGGGCACATATTGCATGGAGCACTGGGTGTGGTGCATACACAATGAACTCCGGAATACTGAAAAGAAATTAAAAAAATAAATAAAAATTTTAAAAAATAGGTAAGAATGCCCTAGACAGAGGGGAAAACGTATTCAAAGAACCCAAGGTAGGAAGGAACACAGTAAGTTTGAGGAACTTAAAGAAGGCTAATGAGGCTGGAGTGAGAAGCAAGGGAAAGAACAGTATGAAATAATACTGCAGGGATAAGCAAAGTCCAGATTATAAATCCTCAAATTGGATTAATACAAGTGGACTTAATTTTAAAAGCATTACAAAAACTTTGAAGAGGTTTAATAAGGAGAATGACAAAATTAATTATGCACATTAAAATTACCATTCTGCTTATGTTAGGCAGAGTGAATTGTTAAGAACCAGGTTTGGGAAAAGGCAGACAGCAACTTGTTGTTGGAAATACCAGACAGTAGGTAATGGTGGCCTCGAATGGGATAATATCAAGGAAGTTGAAAATTAGTGAACAGAGTTGAGTGCTGTTCAGGAAATAAAATCAACAAGACTTGGTACCTGATTAGAAATTGGTAAAACAAGAAAAAGATACACGATCTTTAGTATGTATCTGGGCAACTAGATACGACCTTTAGTCTTGTCTGGCCAACTAGATATATAGGTGGGATGAATAAGCCTGGGAGTCATAACCATAAACAGTCATTAAAATCACATAGATGATGAAATGATCCAAGAAAAGGATCAAGGAAAAAAATGAAAAGCTATTGTTGCGAACATGTGCCTGATTCCCCAAACCCCACTGTTGTTTTTGATTCTGAAAAACATCTATTCTAAATTGCCATTAGACATCAAGCCTGTGGCTTTTCTTCAGCCCATGACCACTGGACATCTTCTCAGTTCTGATCTCAGTTATATGTCTATTCACTATCAAGGAATACCAGCATTTCCTGCTTCATAAGCTGTCCCCATGTTCCTAGGACAAACCATAATATCACTGCTGGCATCCAGTATTTTGAATGGACCCTTCTTTTTGGTTGACTAGGCATAGAAAATTGGAGGATATCTGCAAAGAAGAGATTTGGCCCTCCACGTTTCTCATAACTCTAAGGACCAGAGCCCTGTATTCTTACAAAGGACAACAAAAACCTCTTTATTACTGAATCTTTTAGGCTGTCTTAAAAACTGTATCTCTTGAAATTTTCTGAACATTTATTAGTGTTGAGAATTCTCATCCACTTGAAACAGTATCTTCCCTTAATTTTGTGCCAACACCTACTACATAATTTATTGTGGCCTCTCCAGATACTCATCAATCCTTTTATGGTTTCTTCCTTCTCTACCTAAACAATAAATTGTAGTTATTCAGGGTTATTTACAAAATTCATTTTTTTCTCTTTTTTACACTAATGCCTTGAGTAATCTTTTTTTTTTTTTTTTTTTTAAGATTTTTATTTATTGGGTGCCTGGGTGGCTCAGTGGGTTAAGCCACTGCCTTCGGCTCGGGTCATGATCTCAGAGTCCTGGGATCGAGTCCCGCATCGGGCTCTCTGCTCAGCAGGGAGCCTGCTTCCTCCTCTCTCTCTCTGCCTGCCTCTCTGCCTACTTGTGATCTCTCTCTCTGTCAAATAAATAAATAAAATCTTTTAAAAAAAAAGATTTTTATTTATTTATTTGACAGAGAGAGAGATAGAGATCAGAAGAAGGCAGAGCAGGGGTGGGGGAGTAGACTCCCTGCTGAGCAGAGAGCCGGATGTGGAGCTTGATCCCAGGACCTTGAGATCATGACCTGATCATGACCTGAAGGCAGAGACTTAACCCACTGAGCCACCTAGATGCTCCTCCCTTGAGTAATCTTATCAATTTGTGCAACTTCCTTCTTTTTCATTGCTAACCTTTGGTTATATACCAAGTCCTTCTGCTTTCCCCTACTAAAATACTACTCATTTCATTCATGTATCTTCATTTTTATTGACATTATTAACCAATTCTAACTACTATCACATTTTATCTTATTTCAATATCTGCTGGGAAGGTCTGTGAGGCTTAGAGAATAGGAGCTCCCAACTCCATACATGGCCAATTAAAATACCTACACTATTTTGTGCCTTCTTTTAAAAATGCCTTATTTAAAAGAAATCAGTAAGTTTATTTAAATGTTTTTAATGATTTATTTGTTTTATTTTAGAGAGAAAGGGAGAGAGAGCACATACAAGCGGGAGGAGGGACAGAGGGAGAGGAAGAGAGAAAATCTCAAGCAGACTCCCCACTGAGCAGCAGAGCCTTGTGCTCCTGGGCTCCAGCCCAAGATCCTGAGATCATGACTTGAGCTGAAATGAAGGGCTGACCATTTAACCAACTAAGCCACCCAGGCACCCCAAGAAATCAGTAATTTTTTTACAAAGTTAATTTTTGGATTCTCTAGTTCCTAATTTTCACCTGTTTTATATTTTCTAAGACAGATGATTTCACTAAAAGATGTATCACAAGAACAGCTCAGAAGTGCATTATGAGTAATTATATCTCAAGACAATTTATACTCTGGCACAAACAGTCTCTTGTTACATTAAAACCCCTTAGGAAGTGATCCTATTGTAATATTAATTCATTTCCTAAAGCTCTGGTAGATGTCGATGAGATTATAGCCAATACTATTCTTTTTAAATAGTAAATCATATCAATGTGTGTATAAAGCATGTTTTGACAAGACAGTATAATATTATTAGTATTATTTATTGTGTCCAAGGCACCTCTCAGCCTGTAGGAAATTAGCTTTAATATCACATTACAATTATTCTAGTTCCTACTTTAATGGGCTTCCAGACAAGAGCAGCCTGTTTCCATTCCTTCATGACGGCTTTAAAGAATCTGACTACTCCTGCTGAGCTGGTCTCTGTGAAGTGTGAAGTTTTTAATCTGATCTCTGTTCATCCTCAAGCATTTAATTTGCAGTTTAGGAATTAGTAGAGGTTTGTCATGCAGACCAACACGGATAAAAGCTGTTAAGATTTGCCAATACATTTTTAAGAAAGCTGAGTGAGAAATGGCAAGCCAATTCCACTGGAAGGAACTATATATTTAACACTGGATGAACTGAGTCTGTTTTCCATACAAAGTTTGAACTCTTCCTGCACTGCCCTGGGATCCTACTGTGTTCTCTTCAAGGAAGGACTTAAGGTGGAAAGGAAGAGCAAGGATGCCTTATTTCCTGCAGCTCAGGAAAATAAAAGGAAGTTCAAACCAAAAGAAAGCAAATGAACAAAAAAAAGAGAGATTCAAACCAAAAGAAAACAACTAGATTAAAAAAAGAGAAAAAGAAAAGAGGAAAAGGAAAGGGAAGGGAAGAGAAGGGAAGGGAAGGGATAGGAAGGAAAAACACCTAATAGTTACCCAGGGATCAATGTTGTGAAGTTTGTCAAAATTGAATGAATGAATATACCTTTATCACTGTTACCCATTCTGGCTTCTGATGCAGCAAGAGAGGTCCATTCACCCACCCCTCTGATAGTTCCACCAGCACAATGTCTCACTCATTTTATCAAAGGTCTTCCACCTAACATCCCTCCATCTGTCTCTCCGTTATCTAAATCCTACTTACCACCATGGTTCAAACTACCTATTTCCACATTCATACCTCCTTAGAAGCTTTCTGGATTATTCCAAAACACATTCCACACCCAATTCTCTCTTATTTTACACATATATAATTCATATAACTATAATTATATAAGTACATATAATTCAAAACAAGTGACACTCTGTGTGTTACTGATTATATATACACTGTATCACTTCATTGTTTAGAATTGTCTCACACATGTTGGTTCTTCCTCCACAGTTGGATTATAATTTCAGAAAGAGCAGATATGTTCTCTAAGGGTTGGATGGCTTGGTTCTTAGCCCTGGCTTTGATGTTAACCCACTTTGAGGTTTACTCAAGGCTGACATAAAATTATATGCATCTCTGCCTTGGAAAAAAATCATTTCCTATTACTTGGAATCTTCATTTTCCACTTCTACAAGGATAGTGTTGGAGTAGATGAATCTATTTTCTCTGACATCTCAGATTTTCATGATTTATGATTGTGTTTCTCAAATTTCCAACAAAGGTTCATATAATTATGGATGTACTGTAATTCTTAATAAGTGTATTTCATTATACTGGCCCGCTGGATGGCTATCTAGATGGATGGATGGAGTAACAGAAGGATATTTGGATAAACTAGCTATTTGTAAAGATTTCATTTCTTCTTGGCATCCAGTGGAAGGTACAGATTGACTTAAAACTGGGTTTTTGCTTTATCCAACACTAAATGTTGAGTGGAACCCTAAGATTTTTTACTGCTGGAGACACCACAGGATAAACTTCCCTCTGATCTATCTCCCAGGAGTAATAATAATCCCCAGAGGTTTCAAAGTTAGTGCCAAAATATTGAAAGAGCCTTAGATTCTTATCCACAGAATAGAAAAGAAATATTACAAGCCACTTATTTTTTTCAAAAAGAAAAGGCACCCACTTTCCCCCCATTCAGCTATCACATAATGAAAATGTCTCCTGGATATCATCAGAGTCCACTGAAACTCATAAACCCCAACCTCATTTTCCATCCCATTGTCTATTTTTTACTTTACCTTAGCCTTTTGACAAGTCATGTAAAAGAAAGGGTGAGAGAATGTCTCTGGTGTCAAAGCCTGCCTCTCTCTCTGGAATATACCATGTCAAGTAGGCAGGTAAGAAATGACCCTATTATTATTTCCAAGAACTGAGAATGGCCAAGGGTTTCCAACAGAGCTATCTGCCCTGAACAAGTGCAATTTCACGGATGGACAGTGCCTACTTGGCCCATTTATGCACAAAGCCACACACACCATTTAGCCACATCACCCCAGTAAAGAAGAAATAGCCAAGCAACCTTACACAATTGCTAATTTTAAAATGATGTAATCACTTAGATTTTATTAACTGGTTGAGGGACCACAATTTGATTTATGGTGATCTAACTAAGCCTATGTTGATGCTGTCTATAAATGCTTGCTGCATCCTTATATTAACTTTAATGTCAAATGGAGTAGCATAAGGTAACACCAATAAGTATCATCTGGATTATTTCCAGACTACTTCATGCCCCTTTGCCTATCAGTAACCTTATTTTCCCTTACTATATAAGCCAGAATACCTTGTAACTTCCTATTCTCTGTTTACCCACTGACAAAAGAAGGCTGATATGACCAAGTAGAACACTTAGCTTCAAATTCATAGAATCTATGTTCTACAGTGGTTTTGGGTTCTCTGGTAAAAGTACTCATATTTCTAGCATTAAGATGTCTGTTTACAGGACCCAGAGTCACAGATTCTAAAAACTAAAATGTTATTAATGGGTAATTAGGAGTAATAATAAATAGAATGACATCTATTCTTTTACTTTGGTTCCTAGAGCCATGTATGCATACTTCACTGCATTCTACACGTCCCGTTTCAGAGCATCCCAACATTATAAAGCATACCTCCCAGCTAAAGCTTACATGAGTCTCCCTAGCCATTCTACCATTATGATACAAGTCTGCTTCCTTTGGTGATATGGATATGGTGAGACCAGTGATTTCTACAGATATCATTCGTTCCCTGAAAAATGAGTTCACTTTGTGTGGGATAACATGGTAAGACAGTAAGTTTCAGGTGACATTTCGGGCAAAAAAAAAAGAGTGATTAGTGACAGGAAGCAAACACCAACTCAGATGTTTTTGAAGTTAGCATAAATTACTATTTCCTACTTGATGGATGGGTGTTCACCACAATCAACCTGTTGCTGTGTGGCTTCTTTCTTCTATTAAGTCATATCACTTGAGGGCCCAGGTGTAGTTTCTATTGTTTGCAAGCTGCAGAGTAGAAGGAAAGAAATCAGCCTTGTGGAGGGAAGTCCATACTACCGAGCACATGCATTATGTTCATGACTACTTAGTTCATGAACCTATTGAGAAATCTTTAGAGAGCTGAGGAAGAAAGCCGTTACCTGTTCTACTTCTTAAAAACCTTCTTCACAGAAAGGATATTTAGTAAAATTCCACTTGAGAAACCAGTACTATGAAATCTTGGGCCATTTAAAAAATCTATCCTATAAGTCTTCCATAGGTATCTTTGCTGTGAACTGTAGCTCTTTCCAAGACCTTGACCATCCATGGAAATAATTATCTCACCATTCATAACTCAATGAGAGAATGTTGCCCCCACTGTTTCTCAACGTCTGACTGGCTTAGAATGTATCAGTCATTTTCTACTGAATGTCAATTTATCATGCAGATATATGCCTAAAATTTTGTTGGTTTTTTTTTTCTTAAGAGTTTATTTATTTATTTGACAGACAGAGATCACAAGTATGCAGAGAGGCAGGCAGAGAGAGAGAAGGAAGCAGGGTCTCTGCTGAGCAGAGAGCCTGATGTGGGGCTCGATCACAGGACCCTGAGATCATGACCTGAGCCAAAGGCAGAGGTTTAATCTACTGAGCCACCCAGGTGCCCCTGGCTTTTTTTTTTTTCCTCCTTAAACAACTGGTCACAGGTAACTACGCATGAGTCTCTAATTCCAGGTTAAAGGTGGAATGATATTGAATTAGAAGTAAACAATCTGAGGGGTTTGAAGTGGCCGGGGAGTGGGAGGTCGGGGTTCCAGGTAGTAGGTATTATAGAGGGCACGGATTGCATGGAGCACTGGGTGTGGTGAAAAAATAACGATACTGTTATGCTGAAAATAAATAAACGAAAAAAAAAAAAGGGCAGAAAACATGTCAGGCACCAAACAATAGTGCTTGCATCTCCTTTTAAGTGAATTTGTAGTTCACTAACATGCACTTGAAAAACAAGAGTGAATAAATATGTGTGCTGGATTTATATATTCGTCTATAAAAAATCAACAATTAATTTGTTAATTAATAAATTAACAATTAATTAATTAATTAAAACGAATTTAAAATTAACAAAATTTTTTAAAAAAAGAAGTAACCCATTAAAAATAAGTGTATGCTATATCTTCAATATCTTCCCTATTTAGACCTATTATTTTCATGTGATTATTAAACATTGCTGGGCACAATTAAAGAATCAATGGATCAAGTAATAAATATATTTTATGATTGGAGCTTAAGCTATATGGTCATTGGTATTTCATAAAAAGGTATTTATTCTATCTTAGTTTCTCATAGGAGAGAAAAGCTATTTTGTTAAATGATGGTAAGTTAAATTTTGAAGATGGTATAGTTTTGTCCCCAAATCATAAAGGCTTCCCCTAGAAATTCACTACTGGAGCATCACAGGTATGATATAACATCTCCATATTCCCCAGATATTCCAAGCACTTTTGGATCTCTCCATCCATAAGAACCAACTCACGGTGTTACTTGTTCATGTACCTACTGTATTATCTTCTCATATCACCATTTTCCACCCCCATCTTAGGTGATCTGACAAATTGGTCAAAGCAGCATAAGAAAATGTGATTTATTTTGCTCTCAAAACTCAAAGATGCACAGCAATTATTGGGTTATTTCTTAGTATGGGGTGAGGCAATGTTCTAGACTTTGCAGGTGATATCCCAACAGGTTTCAGATTATTGGAAGCACAGGAACTCCACCGATGTACCTCTTGTAGGAGACAAAAGCACTACACTTATAATTAGCATTTATTTATTTTTTCAGTCAATAACTATACTTTCCATATTTCAAGTTCAGATTTTTAGGCACTATATTTTAGGAATGTGCTAAAAGGGAAAATAATATATTCAATTAAAAGATACTGGCTAGAGGGAGGAGCAAGATGGTGGAGGAATACACTTAATATCAACAGGTTCCAGGAGTTCAGCTAGATAGTCATCAAACCATTCTGAACACCTACAAACTCAACAGAAGATTGAGGAGAAGAGCAGCAATTCTAGGAACAGAAAAGTGACTACTTTTAGGAAGACAGAATATGTGGAGAAGTGAATCCAAGTCAATATATGGGAAGAGAGACCACAGGGAAAGGGGGCAGCAGCTAGCAAGCAGTAGAGCAATAGACCATAGAATCAGAACTTTTAGAAGGCTGCTCCACTGAGGGACGTCACTCCAGAAGCTAAGAAAAGGGTGGAGCCCTTGCAGGGACAGTGTGGTCTCAGGACCTGTGGGGTCAGAAAAAGACCAGGGGTGCCTGAATGTGGCAGAGTTACCAGGTATCAGAGCGGGGAAGCCAGCTACAGAGACGGAGCCAAGCAGTGGGCTCTCAGCTCAGGGTTATGTTAAACCATGATCTGAGGCACAGTTGGGCCTATGCTCTTTGAGCAGGGACCCAACAAGTGACAGATCTGGGAGACTCCTCCTCCTTCCTCTAGGAGGAGCAGCATGGAAGTGCACTGCAGGAATCTGCTGGGTTTAGAGACTCCAAACGGGGCTGTGCACCAGAGATAGAAACACTCAGTGATAGGCTGGGTGAGCACAGAGTGCAGCCAGAGATGAGAGAGACAGGAGGGACTGACTGCATTTCTCTGAGGGCACACTGAGGAGTGGAGTCCTGAGCTCTCAGCTCCTCTGGGATGGAGACTGGGAGGCCTCCATTTTCATTCTCATCCTCCAGAGTTCTATGGAAACTGTTCAGGGAACAAAAGCTCCTGAGAGAAAACCTGAGAAGATTACTTAGCCTGGACCCTCGCAAGGGCAGTGCAATTCTGACTCGGGCAAAGACATTTGAGAATCACTGCAATGGGCCCTTCCCCAAGAAGATCAGCAAGAACATAGAGCCTAGACCAAGTTAACTGATCAAAGAGAGCTGTGGAACTCCAGAGCTAGGGGAATGCAACATATTGAATTCATGGCTTTTTTCCCCATGATTCCTTTCTTTCAAAGTAAAATTTTTAAAATCTTTTTTCTTATTCTATTCTTTTAAAAATTTCCTCTCTCTTGTTTTAATGTTTTTAAACTATTTTATCTTACCAATACTTTTTAAAAAATCCTTTTAAATTTTCATTTTTTTTAAAGATTTCATTTATTTATTTGACAGATAGAGATCACAAGCAGGCAGAGAGGCAGGCAGAGAGAGAGAGAGAGAGAGAGAGGAGGAAGCAGACATCCCGCTGAGCAGAGACCCCGATGTGGGGCTCAATCCCAGGACCCTGGGATCATGACCTGAGCCAAAGGCAGAGGCTTTAACCCACTGAGCCACCCAGGCACCCCTAAATTTTCATTTTTATAGTTATATGATATCCCTTCATTGTATTTAGTTTTATTTTTTGTATACATACAGGTTTCCTTTTTTCTTTAAAATTTTGGGATACAGGTTCTTCCAACAGGTCAAAATATACCCTAAATCTACTGTATGGCTTTGTTCTAGTCTCCAACCTGATCACATTCTCTCCTTTTTTTTTTCCCTTCTTTTTTCAACCAACTTTGTACCAATTCCTTTTTAGACTCTTTTAAAATTTTCATCTTTACAGTAATATCCCATCCCTTCATTGTGTTTACCCTTATTTTTTAAGGGCACCTTTATTTTAGTACCCTTATTTTTGTATATATATGTTTTTCTTTCTTTAAAATTTTGGGAGGCAGTTTTTTCTAACAGACCAAAATACACCCAAAATCAAGTGTGTGGCTCTGTTTTATTCACCAGTCTAATATATATATAATGGTGATGGGGGGGGAAGAAAGGAGAAAAAATATATATCTATAAATATATATATCTATATAAATCTATCTTTATTTTATATATATCTTTATATAGTATATACATTATATAATATATATTTTAAATGATTTATATAATTTTATATACTTTATTATATATTTCATAAATATATTTTATTATATATTTTATACTATATATGTATATTTTATATACATATATACTTTATGTATTATATATTATATATTACTAGGGTGGGGGGAAGAAAGGGGAAATATATATATACAAAAAATATAGAGATATGTATATATATTTTTTCTCCTTTCTCCCCCCGCAACCCGGTTTCAGGTTTCTTCCAATTTGGTTAGTGAATCTTTTTCTGGGGTCATTGCTACCCTTTTAGTACTTTGTTCTCTCATTCATTGATTCTAATCTGGATAAAATGACAAGGCAGAAAAACTCACCTCAAAAGAAAAGAAAAAGAGGCAGTACCAACAGCTAGGGACCTAATCTATACAGATATTAGTAAGATGTCAGAACTAGAGTTCAGAATGATGATTATCAAGGTGCTAGCTGAGCTCAAAAAAAGCATGGAAGATATTAGAAAATCTCTTTCTGGAGAAATAAAAGAACTAAAATCTAACCAAGTTGAAATCGAAAAAGTTATTAACGAGGTGCAATAAAAAATGGAGGCTCTTACTGCTAGGATAAATGAGGCAAAAGAGAGAATTAGTGATATAGAAGACCAAATGATGGAGAATAACGAAGCTGAGCAAAAGAGAGACAAACAACTTCTGGACGATGAGGGGAGAATTCAAGAGATAAGTGATACCATAAGATGAAACAATGTTAGAATAATTGGGATCCCAGAAGAAGAAGAAAGACAGAGTGAGAAGAAGATATATTGGAGCAAATTATATACAGAATTTTCCTAATATGGCAAAGAGAACAAGCATCAAAATCCAGGAGACACAGAGAACCCCTCTCAAAATTAACGAATAAAGGTCCACACCCCATCATCTAGTAGTAAAACTTAACAACTCTCAGAGACAAAGAGAAAATCCTGAAAACAGCTTGGGACAAGAGGTCTGTAACATACAATGGTAGAAATATTAGACCAGTAGCAGACCTATACACAGACACCTGGCAGGCCAGAAAGGACTGGCGTGATATATTCAGAGCATTACCTGAAAAAATACCCAGCTAAGTTGTCATTGAAAATAGGACAGATAAAAAGCTTCCAGGACAAACAAACACTAAAAGAATTGGCAAACCAGGGCTGGCAAACCAGCCCTACAGGAAATATTGAAAAGGGTCCTCTAAGCAAAAAGAGAGCCTAAAAGTCATAGACCAGAAAGGAACAGAGACAATATACAGTAACAGTCACCTTGCGGGAAATACAATGGCACTAAATTCATATATTTCAATAGTTACCCAGAATGTAAATGGGCTAAATACCCCAATCAAAAGACATAGAGTGGGGTGCGTGGGTGGCTCAGTTGTTAGGCATCTGCCTTCAGCTCAGGTCATGATCCCAGGGTCTTGGGATCGAGTCCCACATTGGGTTCCCTGCTCAGAAGGGAGTCCACTGCTCCCTCTTCCCTTGTCCCACTTGTTCTCTCTCTCTCTCTCAAATAAATAAATAAAATCTTAAAAAAAAAAAAAGACACAGGATATCAGAATGAATTAAAAAAACAACACCATGCTGTTTCTCAAATAAATAAATAAATAAAATCTTTTTTTTTTTAAAGGACACAGGGTATCAGAATGGATTAAAAAAAAACAACACACGCTGTCTGCAAGAAACTCACTTTAGACCAAAACCACCTCCAGATTTAAAGTGAGGGGGTGGAAAAACAATTTATCATGCTAATGGACATCAAAAGAAAGCAGGGGTGGCAATCTTTGTAACAGACAAATTAGATTTTAAGCCAAAGACTATAAGAGATGAGGAAGGACATTATATCATACTTAAAGGGTCTGTCTAACAAGAAGATTTAACACTTTTTAATATCTATGCCCCTAACATGAAAGCAGCCAACTATATAAACCAATTAATAACAAACTCAAAGAAATACAATAACAATAACACAATAATAGTAGGGAACTTTAACGCCCCCCACCCCCGAAATGGACAGATCATATAACCAAAAGATCAACAAGGAAATAAAGACTTTAAATGACACACTGGACCATATGGACACCACAGATATATTCAAAACAGTCTATCCCAAAGCAACAGAATACACATTCTTCTCTAGCACACATGGCAATTCTCCAGAAGAGATCACATCCTGGGTCACTAATCAGGTATCAACCAGTACCAAAAGACTGGGATCATTCCCTGCATATTTCCAGACCACAGTGCTTTGAAACTAGAATTTAACCACAAGAGGAAAGTTGGGAAAAACTCAAATACATGGGGACTAAAGAGCATCCTACTAAAGAATGAATGGGTCAACCAGGAAATTAAAGAATTGGAAAAATTCATGGAAAGAAATAAAATTGAACATACAACTGTTCAAAATCTTTGGGACACAGCAAATGTGGTCATGAGAGGAAAGTATATAGCACTACAAGCCTTTCTCAAGAAATAAGAAAGGTCTCAAAGTATACAACCTAACCGTACACCTAAAGGAGCTAGAGAAAGAACAACAAAGAAAGCCTAAACACAGCAGGAGAAGAGAAATCATAAAGATCAGAGCAGACTGGAATGAAATAGAAACCAAAAGAACATTATGGGCACCTGGGTGGCTCAGTTGGTTAGGCAACCACCTTTGGCTCAGGTCATGGTCCCGGAGTCCCGGGATCGAGTCCCGCATCGGGCTCCCAGCTCCATGGGGAGTCTGCTTCTCCCTCGGACCTTCTCATCTCTCATACTCTCTCTCACTGTCTATCAAATAAATAAATAAAAATCTTTAAAAAAATAATAATAATAATTAAAAAAAAAAAGAACATTAGAACAGGTCCATGAAACTAGGAGCTGGTTCTTTGAAAGAATTAATAAGATTTATAAACCCCTCTCCAGATATATCAAAAAGAAAAGATAAAGGACCAAATTAATAAAACCATGAATGAAAGAGGAGAGCTCACAACCAACACCAAAGAAATACAATTTTACAAATATATTATGGCAACTATACAGCAGCAAATTTGACAATCTAGAAGAAATGGATGCATTCCTAGAGACATATAAATTACCAAAATCAAACCAGGAAGAAATAGAAATAGAAAACTTGAACATACCCATAACAAGTAAGGAGATTGAAGCAGTCATCAAAAATCTCCCAACAAACAAGAGCCCAGGGCCAGACGGTTTCCCAGGGATATTCTACCGACATTTAAAGAAGAATTAATACCTATTCTCCTGAAACTTTTCCAAAAATGGAAATGGAAGGAAAACTTCCAAAGACATTTTATGAGGCCAGCATTAGATCCCAAAACCAGACAAAAACCCCATCAAAAAGGACAATCACAGACCAATATCCTTGATGAACATGGATGCAAAAATTCTCACCTAAATACTAGCCAATAGGATCAAACAATACATTAAAAGGATTGTTCACCACCAAGTGGGACTGACTCCTGGGCTGCAAGGATGGTTCAACATCCACAAATCAATCAACATGACAAAATACATTAGTAAAAGGAAGAACAAGAACCATAGGATACTCTCAATAGATGCTGAAAAAGCTTTTGACAAAGTGCAGCATTCTTTCTTGATGAAAGCTCTTCATTGTGTTGGGATGGGGTATATACCTCAATATCATAAAAGCCATCTACAAAAAACCCACAGCAGATATCATTCTCATGGCAAAAACTGAGAGCTTTTACCCTAAAGTCAGGATCACAGCAGGGATGTCCACTATCACCACTGCATTCAATATAGTACTAAGGGTCCTAGCCTCAGCAACCAGACAACAACAACAAAAATAAGGCATCCAAATTAGTAAAGAAGAAGTCAAACTCTCGCTCTTTGCAGATGATATAATACTTTATGCAGAAAACCCAAAGACTCCACTTCAAACTGCCAGAATTCATACAGGAATTCAATAAAGTGTCAGGATATAAAATCAATGTACAGAAATCAGTTGCATTTCTATACACCAACAGCAAGACAGAGAAAGAGAAATAGAAATTAAGGAGTTGATCCCATTTACAATTGCACCCAAAACCATGAGATACCTAGGAATAAACCTAACCAAAGAGGCAAAAAAATCCATACTCAGAAAACTATAAAGGACTCATGAAAGAAATTGAGGAAGACACAAAGAAATGGAATAACGTTCCATGCTCATAGATTGGAAGAACAAATATTGTGAAAATGTCTATGCTACCTAAAGCAATTTACACATTTAATGCAATTCCTATCAAAATACCATCAACTTTTTTTCAAAGAAATGGAACAAATAATCCTAAAATTTATATGGAACAGAAAAGACCCTAAATAGCCAGAGGAATGTTAAAAAAGAAAACCAAAGTTGGCGGCATCACAATTCCAGATTTCAAGTTCTATTACAAAGTTGTAATCATCAAGACAGTATGGTACATAAAAACAGACACATAGATCAATGGAACAGAATAGAGAGCCCAGAAATGGACCTTAACTCTATGGTCAATTAATCTTCGACAAATAAATAATGTCCAATGGGAAAAAAAAAAAAAAAAAACCAAAACAATCTCTTTAACAAATGATGTTGGGAAAATTGGACAGCTACATGCCGAAGAATGAAACGGGACCATTTCTTTATATCACACACAAAAATAGACTCAAAATGGATGAAAGGCCTTGATGTGAGACAGGAATCCATCAAAATCCTTGAGGAGAACACAGGAAGCAACCTCTTTGATCTCAGCTGCAGCAACTTCTTCCTAGAAACACTGCCAAAGGCAAGGAAAGCAAGGGTAAAAATGAACTACTGGCACTTCATCAGTATCAAAAGCTTTTACACAGCACAGGAAACAGTCAATAAAACCAAAAGACAACTGACAGATGGGAGAAGATATTTGTGAATGACACATCAGATAAAGGGCTAGTATCCAAAATCTATAAAGAATTTATCAAACTCAACACCCAAAGAAAAAAATCCAATCAAGAAATGGGAAGACATGAACAGACATTTCTGTAAAGAAGGCATCCAAATGGCCAACGGACACATGAAAAAATGCTCATCACTCAGCATTAGGGAAACACAAATCAAAACCACAATGAGATACTACCTCACACCAGTCAGAATAGCTAAAATAACAAGTCAGGAAATGGCAAGTATTGACGAGGATGTGGAGAAAGGGGAACCCTCCTACAGTGTTGGTGAGAATGCAAGCTGGTTCAGCCACTCTGGAAAACAGTATGGGGTTTCCTCAAAAAGTTGAAAATAGAGCTATTCTATGACCCAATAGTCACATTCTGCCTATTTACCCTAAAGATACAAATGCAGTGATCTGAAGGGGCACTTGCACCTGAATGTTTATAGCATCAATGTCCACAATGGCCAAACTATGGAAGGAACCTAGATGTCCATTAACAGATGAATGGATAATAATGTGTGGCATTTATATACACAATGGAATACTATGCAGCCATTAAAAAAATTGAAACCTGGCCACTTACAATCACATGGAACTAGAGAGTATAATGCTAAGCAAAATAATTCAATCAGAGAGAGACAATTATTATATGATCTCTTTGATATGAGGAATTTGAGAGGCAGGGTGGGGGCTCGTGGGGAGCAGGGAGGGAAAAAATAAAACAAGATGGGGCCAGGGAGGGGGACAAACCAGAAAAGACTCTTAATCTCATGAAACAAACCGAGGGTTGCTGGGGGGGTGGGAGATGGGGATAGGGTGGTTGGTTATGGACATTGGGAAGTATATGTGCTATGGTGAGTGCTGTGAATTTTGTAAGACTGATGATTCATAGACTTGCATGCCTGAAGCCAATAATACATTATATGTGAATAAATACATGTATATATGTGTGTGTGCGTATATATATATATATATATATATATATAAATATATATTTGAGTATATACATATATATGTGTATATATGTGTGTGTATATATATACACACACACACACACACACACACATATATATATGGGTTAAAATCCCCAATCAAAAGACCAGAAAAAGGCGCCTGGGTGGCTCAGTGGGTTAAAACTCTGCCTTTGGCTCAGATCATGATCTCAAGGTCCTAGGATCGAGTCCTGCATTGGGCTCTCTGCTTGGCAGGGAGCCTGCTTCCTCCTCTCTCTCTGCCTGCTTCTCTGCCTACTTGTGATCTCTCTCTGTCAAATAAATAAATCTTAAAAAAAAAAAAGACAAAAAAAATACTGGCTAACAAATATTCAATGACTTGAACTTGGCTATGGCACAGTAAATGAAAATGAAATAGTAATCCATGTCATGTAATAAAAAAAATAAATAGCAATCTATGTCATGAATTTATGGCATTAGGAAGGGTCCCTTATGCTCCTATGACATCAAAACTTTGATAAAATAGATTCTATGGTAGCAGAGTTCTGAGGGATACATTGATACACATGATAGACATGTTAGGATTGTAGAAATAATATGGATATGCAGAAAAAGAAAGCATTTTACTTCTTAAAATTGATTTTTAAAAAAAGCTATTGGGGTGTGTGTGTGTGTGGCTCAGTCTGTTAAGTGTGTGACTCTTGGTTCACCCTCAGGTTATGATCTCATGGGTCACGAGATGGAGTCCTGCATCACTGCATCAGGCTCTACACTCAGCAGGGAGTCTACTTGAGAAATCTCTCCCTCTGCCCTCCCACAATTTGTGCTCATGTGTGCCCTCTCAGTCTTCTGAAATAAGTAAATGAAATCTTAAAAAAATAAATAAATAAAGCTATTGTAGTGTATCATGGTAGCCAATTTAATGTTTATGATACTAATAATATTAACAAAACTTATTAATTACTGAGTATCAATTGACATAGACTTATATATCTCATTTGATTATGAGGACAATTTTGTAAGATAAATATTTTCTAAATGTTTATAAGATGCAGCTGGGTTTGAGATGTGTTATATAGTTAGTAAGTGACAGGGTTAGATGGAACTCAGGGCCAGTCCTGTATTAGTTAAAACACCTTCTTTATTATAATATAGTATAACTACCTTAGCAACTGCCTACTCATTAAGCATTTCATTCTAACTTCTACAAAGAGGTCAGTTTCACTAAAAAGCAACCTGTCATTTTTCTTATTTAACAATCTCTATGATTAAATATTGTATAATTCTTAGAGGATTCTGAATCTCTCTTATGCCACATGACAGCCAATTTAAACTTCTAGTGGGATGAACCCCTATAATCTTCCCTCTTTATTCCCTTGTGGTTAGCATGTTGCTTTAACTAGCAGTAACTCAATAAATAGAGGTTGCTTCTGTATTTACATCTACACAGATCTATAGAAACAAAATTAGATTCCTATCCATTGTGAAGAGAAAATATTTTGTAGTTGCCCACAAAGTATTTTGTCTTTGCTAGAGAAGGCGTACTTGTATATTTATGTGTTCTCTAAAACAGTATTTTTTGAGCAAGACTATCTACCATAGGAGATTTGAAAGGAAATAAAAGGAAAGGCTGAGAAGGACAACTTATCAGACCACCTAGTCTCCACTTACTTAAATGTGAGTTGTCTCTACTTTTAAGTTGAAAGGAAGGTAGGACACCAGAGAAGATTCTTAGGAGCCTAAGGAAGCAAGAAAGCAATATATCCAATACCAGATGGATTCACTCATACACTCATATATTTACTGATGACTTCATATTTATTTGTTTATGTATTTGGCACATATTTACTGAGTCATATGCCAGACATACATCTCTCTGCCTGCCTCTCTGCCTACTTGTGATCTCTGTCAAATATATAAACAAAATCTTTAAAAAAATGTATAAATTAGAAACAAAATATTTAATGCTAAAAGCTGATTCTTTAAACAGATGAATAAAACTGATAGATTGTTAAGAAACAAAAAGGAAGGGATATTACTAGACATCACACAAATAATAAAAATATAATATATTATAACACAAAAGTATGCCAAAAAAACTTAATAATTTAGAAGGGATGGACCAAATAACTGAAAACCAGAACTTTCTAAAACTGACACAAGAATAAACAGATCTGAATGGGTTTATACATAAGAAAGAAGCAAATTCATAATCCAGCACCCTTCCACAAAGAAAATTCTAAATGTTTATATGTTTTCAGGGGAGTTTCCTTTTTCTTTTCTTCTCTTTTTTTTTTTTAATTAAGATTTTACTTATTTATTTGAGAAAGAGAATGAGAGAGCACAGCTGGGGAGGGAAGAGGCAGAAGGAGAGGGACAGGCAGACTCCTTGACCACTGAGCAGGAAGCCCAATGCGGGGTTTATATACACATAGTTGTTGAATATTTCACATTTTTAATTGTAAACAAGATATTATATGTAGAAGAACAGTGGAGTCTAAAGTATACTACTTCCATCTGGTTTTCCTAGAAATACTGAGCTTTTTTCCAATGTCTGGCAACTGAGATTAAGTGCCAAGTTGATCTACGACTGAGCTTTAGTTTTAATAAGATTAATACATTTTTGGTTAGCACACCAACCAGTCAGTGTGTTACTGTGGTTCGTCTTATAAGGGGCTAATCTCCTTTATTTTATTAGGTTTGATCCAAGAGGCAGTTCACTCATGCTTTCACCTTCAGAATCAGCAATAGGGATCAGTTTTTCCAAGCACAGTGAAAATGCTCAAGACTGCAAAAATTATACTTTTTAGCCCTGCCTTCACTGTCACTTACTTTGATAAACTGGGTGTAATTATGAATTGCCAAGCTGAGATTATTACTTTTACTTTTATTAGACCTATACCTCCGAATCTCCTTACCTTCCTTATCATTGCCAATAGCTTGAACTTAACTGGTCTCTCCTCAACTTGTAAATTACCTAGAAGGCATTTTTCTCTTGCCCACATCTAGTCCTGGTATTTCCCCCACAGGAAAGAACCAGAACTCTCTCCTCTCTTGTAAAGGGCTCCCTTCTTCTGAAATGAATTCTTCTGGACTCTCATGAATTTACCATTCTTTATGAGTCTCACATACGATTTTAATTAAATTGGATTTTTTTTTTTTTTGGTGTGAAAATCCTTTTATATCCAAACTTGAAATGGAAATCTTTTTATCCACTCCTAGACTGTTCTCTCAACTGCTCCCATTTGCTGTTAGTTAATAGTTCAGTCTAGTCTCTAGTCTGATGCATTTACTAATGACTTACAAGCATCTGGTGAATCTCACTTCTGTTCATTTCTTTGTTTGTTTTAATCAACATGCTACAAAACTACAGTATCAGATTTTCTTTGGTTCCTAAATTCCTAGATAAATTTTGGGGTTGCTTGTCTGCCCCTCCACTCCTCACTGTATCATATTTGACTTCCATCTTAGGGTAGCTTCTCTAGAAAGAGCCTAATGTTGACATTTGTATGCATGTGATTTACTGTGAGAAATTTCTCAGGATAAGCTATTACAGATAAGAGAAACAAGACAGGAAAGTGAGTTCAGAAGAAGTTTAAATTCAACATGATCCCTTAGGAATGTCCCGAGTCTACATCGCATCAGAGGCTGTCCCTTCTTGAAGCAAGGGGAGTAGAGTGACATATAACTGCCAAGCCTCTCTGGGTAAGGAAGTTTTAGTCTCTAAAGGACAGCCTTCAGGGAAAACATGACAGTGGGAGCCATCAGTGAAAGCTTCCGTGCAGCTGGGGAATGGATACTACAACAGGGTTGGTGATGGGAATATCAGGGAGCTGGTGGGGTGGGGTACACGTAGCATTCTACTAATAGTTCTAATTCTTAAATGGCACATTGCTTCTACATTTAACCCTCCTGGGAATGATTCAGAAAGAGAAATAATCTTTACTATAGAGCTTATCAAAAGATCTGAAATACTAAAAATTAATTACCTAAGACAGAAGTTGTCTCTATCTTCCTATAGGGGAAACTTGTATGATGGGAAAACAAAACAAAATGAAACAAACAAACAAAAAACCAATCCAGAAACATTATACTCCATTGCAGAAAGAAATCCAAGCATTGTGGTATCTTCAAATAATAGCTGGTGAACCAAAAAGAGAGGTCAAGGCACAGGTCCCATGTTTTATTGAGCAACAATACCTATTTAATCATCACAGGTCAAAAAATAATCTATTGGCCCACTTGGGTTTAATTGGGTGAAACTAAACTTGATGTTGCTTCATGGATCATGACCCCTATTGCCAATTTTTAGAACTATTGATTCTAAAGGAGGAGCCCATCTAAAAAGGCTATTCAAAAATAAATCTCTGATTTTTTTCATAATACATTTTATTTTATTCCCCTAAATATGTATGTATATAGTCCAATAACAACTTCTTGTTGAACATTAATAACACTGTAGGGGCCAAGGGCACACCACACCAAGATGGGCCACTTTTGCGTGAAGGTTATTTTGAGCTGAAAACAATCGGGACATTGTGGGCTCAAGAGAAACCTTTCCGCCTCTCTTAACTACATAGAATAATCTAAACTAGGGATCTTTCCCAGAATAAGGGTTATTAGCAAAGATAAATTTTATCTGAGTGACCCATATGTATGGCAGGGCAAACATCTAATTATGAAATATCTCCCCTTCTTAGTGGTGTATGAATTGCTTTCCTTTCCTCTGAAGTTCCAGACCTTTTCCCCCAGCAACTTTTTGTTGTTGTTGTTAAGTCCTAGCAATCTTTCTATAACTCTGCTCTCAATTATGTGAATTAACTAAATAAAAATAAAAAATGGGGGCATGGAATTTAAAGGCACCTGATAAAAAATGAAAAATGATGACTTTTTATTTTGGAAGAATATCCAAAGAATATCCAAAGACCCCAGTCTGAAGGGTCATTACACATCCCCTTTTATTAGAGAGTATCAAGTACATCATTCAGTATTTACTTATATTTATTATGTCTTCAGTATACTTTCAATAACTTTATCTGTTTTTCACAACATCCATGAAAAAGTTTGCTTAATAACAACCTGTTATCATTATCATGTCTCGCTTCATATGGAGGAAACTAACATTTACAAAGGGTGCATGACATGTAAGGAGTATTAGAATGAAGACTGACCTCGTCTTAAACTTAACTATTCAATATACAATTTTTGTTGTTGTTGTTTAAAACCTTCGAGGAAATAAGTTGCAACTCCATAACCTTCTTAAACAACTTTCCTCCCTTTCAAAGCATGCTGTGGTTTTGCCAGACAGTCCTACCAGTTGTCACTCTTTAGCAGTTTCAAGTTTTATTAGGGTAAGGTTGGGCAGATGACAAGTAAAATGTGGGGGTAAACAGTATCTGGTAAGTGTGATATATAGTACTACAAAAAGAGTTGCATATACACATATGAAAATAGGGAGACTGGACTTTCACAGTCACATTATTAATGCTTATGTTTCTGTCTAGCAAGTAGATGCAAAACCGTGATGTTTATTTTGTGATTTTTGTGTATTCCTAATTCAAGTCACACATACCTAACTGTGGATTTCCTAGCCTCTCCATGTGGAAGCAACAAGCCTTTCATCATGGGATTGATCCCAGAGCACTTTTATAGGACATCTATCTTTAGGAAAAAAAATTTTTTCCTCGCTGTTTGAATGCCAAAGATATAAATGTTTTTCCAGCAATGAAGAGGATCCAAGATTGTGTTTTGACTGGAGATAAAAAAGCAACATCCAGTCTCTGAATAAACCAACATGGTTCTCAACCGTAAGAGGCAAACTTGAGAAAGAATCATAGATCAGTCTGTTCATTTTGATTACTGGATAATATTTCCACTTTTCCTGTATCTGGGAATACACTGAATATCTTTTGGGCATGAAATACTGTGGAAAAAAAGATCTGATATGACTCATAGTATGTAGCTGGGAGAAGAGAGAGAAATCCAGTTTAAAGTTGGTAGCATAACAGGAGTGTGAGGAAAGAAGTGGGTGCTGGGGAAATAGAAAATTAGTCTGCTGTGAAGGTTGTCATGCTCAAATGCACATCTATAAGATCTTTGATTTGATAATCATTGGTGGCTTGCCTCTTTTCTTGCAAATGTCTCTTAAAAGCTAAGTGAAGGAGAGGATATGAAGCATCTTTAAGACTTCTGACAGAAAATACATTTTAATATTTGCCATTAGAATAAAAAAGGACAGCCAAATGATCCAATCTATTTTTGCTTCAGGCAATTAGATATTATTTCTGAACACATTTTTATTAAAGGGTACCATACATATAAAGAAGTACACAGGTCAGGCCCAACGGATTTTAAATAAAACTGAAGATACCTGGATAGCCAGCAACAGACTAAGGAACAGAGCATTTCCAGTATCCCAGAAGCCCCACAGTTCTCCTTCTGTAACTGTTGCCCACCCCTACCCCCAAGAGTTAGCAACATTCTGACTTCTGATATCATGAGTTTGCCTTTCATGAACTATTTTAAATGGAGCCATGCAGTAGCATTTTGTTTCAGTCTAATTATTTTCACTCAAAATCATGTTTATGTTTTAATTCATTCATGCTTATTTCTTAATAATATTCTTTGTAAGAATTTCTGCTAACCAGATATTTATTAGAAAATAGCTTTCAGCAATTTATGCACTTATTCATTCAATATTGGGAGCCAAGCACAATAGTTGGAGAATGAAATATAGCAAAGGAAAAATCATGGTATTTTGTTCTGGGAGGCTTTAGGCTACAAGCTGGATGTATAGTAATCCAAAAAAAATCTAATAATGTTAAAATATGCAAATGCTATGAAAGAAGTGAATGAAGTAAAATATTTTTTAAAAAGTAGATTTTTACTTATATTTAGATTAAAGATTGGAAGGATTTATCTTAAGCAAATACTTGGATAAATATCTTTAGGCTTTAAAGGGATAAAAGATAAATATTTTTTCCATGGACTTTTCAATAGCTTACAAAGTAAAATGTATTTTTATGCTGAGCAAGAGTCTTTAATGTTGGCCACTGGATCAAGCCAAGGACCTGACAAACTCTCTGACTGATTTACAAAAGTTTGAGAGTATTACATGATAAATGCTTTTCATTTGAATAGATTTATTTTGTTACCAATAATTTTGGAGTGTTAAGGAATTAGATTTAAATGACCTTTTTGTCCCTAAAGAAATTTCTTTCCTTTCTTTAATTTCTATTAAACTATCCTTCAACATTCCTATTTTCCCCACATTTGGTATACAAATGATCTTTGACTACAGGATTTAAGAGTAGTAATTATACACAGATTTAATGCAATCTCCATCAAAATACCAATAGCATTTTTCATAGAACCAGAATAGATAATCTAAAAATTTGTATGAAATCACAAAAAATTCCAAAGAGTCATAGGTGTCTTGAAAAGGAATAAAGCTGGAGATATCACAATTCCAGATATCAAATTACACTACAAGTAATATATAAATTTAAAATTATACTACAAGTAATCAAAATAGTATGGTACTGGTACAAAAATAGACACATAGACCATCAGAACAGAATAAAGAGCCAGAAACAAACCTATGATTTATTTGGTCAATTAATCTTTGACAACAGAGGCAAGAATATGCAATGGGAAAAGGACAGTCTCTTCAACAAATGGTATTAGAAAACTGAACAGCTACATGAAAAGAATGAAACTCACTTTCCACACCATACACAAAAATAAACTCAAAATGGATTAAAGACCTAAATGTGAGATCTGAAACCATAAAAATCATAGACGAGAACACAGGCAGTGTTCTGGCATCAGCCTTAGCAACATTGTTCTAGATCTGTGTCCTAAAGCAAGGGAAACAAAAAGAAAAACTATTACTAGTACTACACCAAAATGACAAGTTTTTGCACAGCAAAGGAAATAATCAACAAAACTAAAAGACAACCTACTAAATGGGAGAAGATAGTTGCAAGTAACATAATCTGATAAAGGGTTAGTTAAGTACCCAAAATATATAAAGAATTAATACAGCCCAATCTCAAAAACCAAATAATCCAATTAAAAATGGGCAGGAGAATTGAAAAGACATTTCCCCAAAGGAGCATCCAGATGGCCAAAAGACACATGTAAACAATATTCAAAAAGTCACTCATCATCAGGTAAATGCAAATTAAAACTACAAGGAGATATCATCTCACACCTGTCAGAATGGCTAAAATCAAAAACAAGAAACAAGTGTCAGGATATAGAGAAAAACCCTTGTGCATTTTGCTAGGAACACGAACTGGTGCAACCACTGTGGAAAACAGTATGAAGGTTTTAATTAAAAAATTAAAAATAGAATTATCTATGATTCAGTAATCTACTACTGGGTATTTACCCAAAGAATATGAAAATACTAATTGGAAAGATAAACTCACCCCTAAGTTTATTGCAACATTATTCCAATAGCCAAATTGTGTAAGTAACCCAAGTTTCATGGATGGATGAATGGATAAGGAAGAAGTGGTATATACATGCAGTGGAATATTACTCAGCCATACCCAAGAATGACATCTTGCCATTTGCAACAACATGGAGGGATCTATACTATAGGGTAGAGTGCTAAGTGAAATAAGCACTTAGAAAAAGACAAATGCAATAGGATTTCACTTATATCTGGAATTTAAGAAATAAAACAACTGAACAAAGAAAAAAGAAACAAACCAAAAACCAGACTTTTAACTATTGTGAACAATCTAATGGTTACAGATAGGAGATGGGTGGAGAAATGGGTGACATGAGTGAAGGCGACTAAGTACACTCACTAATGATGAGCACTGAGTAATGTATATAATTCTTGAATCACTATATTGTACACCTGAAACTAATATAGCACTGCATGTTAATTATACTGGAATTGAAGAAGAAAAGAAATAGTAACAATTCTGTCAATTCAATTGTGCAGGCAGTCCCAGACAGCATGTACATATGTATATGAACTCTTATTGATTTCATTTTACTATCTGGTTCTTATCTTTTGTTGCATTATATATGATTATGTATGAATATGCATTATATATATGATCATAGCTTTGATTTTTACATTTGAAAATAATTTTTTTAAGGCTATCTGACATAACGTTTTTTGCAACAAGTCTGTGATGTGTAACAACATATATAATATATTTTATGTATGTATAACAACTATATATATATAACAATTATCTTAAATTTTCATAACACTTTAATGTTCAAAAAAGTCACTACCAACAAATGAGCACTAATTAATTAATATTTTATGTTTTCCACCATAACTCTGTGAGGTAGATGGAAGCATGATTGTTTCTTTTTTTATGGTACAGAAATCTGAAGGTTAACTTGCCCAAAGTTATATGGTTAGTCAATAGCAGATCTGCTATTTGAATTCAGATCTTTTAAGTCTAACTGAGCATGTATTCTAATACCCAAGAAAAAAATTAATGTAGATTTATTATTTCCATCTTTCTTCCACTGAAATTAGGACATGGCACAAACAGCAAAAGAGTAGGAGTACAAGGAATAATGAGGCCAAAGAAAGAAAAATGAAGTAAGAAGTTCCAAATTTTAACTTCACCTAGATTTCACTTACACTGAAGCCCTATATAACTAATTCCTGTCCAGGTTCTCAAATGATGTTCTAATTCTTTTGAATGCTAATAGAAAGGGTAAATAAAACTAACACTAATAAAAATGGATAGATGGCCAAAGTATAATTCTACCAACACAAAAATATTCAAAAGTAAACAGATTTATTTGCTCCAAAACATTTTTGTGCCTTTAATGTGCTTGTGTAAGGGAGAGCAACTCAATTGACCATAAGATAATGTTGATTTTTTTTTTATGAGGCATGTCATATAGTGTCTCACAGAACACACTTAAGAAATGCATTAGGAAATTATCCACCTGTATTAGGAGCTAGTCTACACAAGGGTTTACATATGAAGAGTTAAGAAAAATATAATTTTACCCCAAACAGAATTATGCAGTCTGACCAGAATAGTTAATTACTTAGTGTTCTATTTATAAAGACTATGTGCCTATATTCCCAGAGAGAAAATTCATTCTATAACCTTATCTTCCATCAAAAGTGGGCCACAGACTTTTTTTAACATTTTCATTTTTTTAATTTTATTTTTTCAGTGTTCCAAGATTCATTGTTTAGACACCATACCCAGTGCTCCAGGTAATACGTGCCCTCCTTAATACCCACCACCAGACTCTCCCAAACCCCCAAAGAACAGAACTATATGATAGACTGTCCTCCAAACTTTCAGTCTTTGTGTTGTCAGCAAACAAGAATTTCTTGTCCTTTCAAAAATCCTTCTGTCAGGACTAAGAACCACATTGAAATGAGACAGATTAAGAGGAAAAAAAATCAAATTTAATTTTATACATATGGGAAATCTACCCAGACATAGAAATTCCAAAGACAGTCAGGCAAAATGAAATCTTGAACTATGGAGAAGAGGATAAGGGTCTGAAATTTCAGTGGGAAGGACTGCAATTCACAGGGTAATAAGAAGGGGAAATGTTTGGTAATTAGACATATGAATGGTATCATTTTGAACAAAACCAGTTCACAAGAAAATAATATGATCCTCTTAAAGTATAAATTGTATTTGTCTTTACTATTAACTAACATATATACCTAATATTCACTTCAATAAGTATTTCACCAAACAATAGTGAGTTACTATAATCATTTATTTCTCCCTGTGAAAATTCAGAAAATATGTTTGTATTTAGTGATCCTATAGTTAAAACTTATTTAAATATATAAAGGTTATATAAAATTGACAGAAAAAATGATCCAATGGTGAAGTTTTCCCAAAGAGTGGAATTTGGAAACAATCCTTAAAATGTGGTTGCTACCTCAGAATATATAATAACTACTATGTCTTTATTTTTTTTATTTTTTTTTAAGATTTTATTTATTTATTTATTTGACAGAGAGAGATCACAAGTAGATGGAGAGGCAGGTAGAGAGAGAGAGAGAGGGAAGCAGGCTCCCTGCTGAGCAGAGAGCCCAATGCGGGACTCGATCCCAGGACCCTGAGATCATGACCTGAGCCAAAGGCAGCGGCTTAACCCACTGAGCCACCCAGGCGCCCACTATGTCTTTATTTTATTTTGGGTTTTCTGAAACTGTCTTGTTACAAAATATCCAAAACATGCACTAAATAAATAATAATATCTTTGCCAAAATGCTAAAATTATAAATACTAAAAAGCACAGACTAATCCATAAGTATAAGCAAGGGTGAAAATTGAACCTTTCTGATGTCATCTGTCATCAAATGGGATAACTAGGTACTCTGGACTTAAAGGTTACATACAATGATCAAGAGACATATTAAATTCATGAAAGATGGAGAGCTGGATAGATGACACATGCATAATTCTGATAAAAAATGAAGTCTATAATCTCACATAAAGTTTAAACAAGAAAAAAAATATTTCCACTAAAGGAAGATAGGACAAAAATCTGATTGACTCTTTTCAGGCTATATATAAAGAGAAAAATCATATAAATAAAATCTTTCTTGAAATTTAATATCTGCAAGAAAGGCTAGTTTTTGGACCTAAATTAAGGCTATTTATAAATTCAAAAGAAGGCAAGCAAAAATAAAATTGATTATTTTCCCTAGTGGGTTGTCAATTTGCGGTAGATAAGGCTGATCCACGTTTCATGAATATTTGAGATTTATGTTGCTTTCTATCCCTCTTTCTCTCTTTTTAAAAAAAAGATTTATTTATTTATTTATTTATTTGCGAGATGGAGAGAAAGTGAGCCAGGGGAGGGTCAGAGGGAGAGAATCTTTAAGCAGACTCCCCACTGAGCATGGATCCTGATGCTGGGCTCAGTCCCAGGAGCCATGAAATCATGACCTGAGCCAAAAGCTAGAGTCAGATGCTCAACAAACTGAGCCACCCAGGCACCCTTCTATCTCTTTTTATCTACAAGTAATATTATCATTTATTTTTTGCATCTATATTTAACACATAAATGCCTATTTATTCAATCTGTATTTAACATGTCCTATATGTTAATGAGCATTTACTATCTATAGTTAATAATTCTTTTGAGCTTCATCTAACCCATTTGTTAATCTTTTCCTTAAAACCAGAACCAATACAGCAAACACATTATATTATGGATGAAGCACGTATCTGAAGTATAGGGCATAAAAAATTTATCTGAATCACCAATTTGGAAATATCCCCAGACAACTGCAAGAGAACACTTGTGCACTGTTGTTGGGAATGTAAACTGGTGCAGCGACTATGGAAAACAATATGGGGGTCCCTCAAAACGTTAAAAAAAAACTACCATATGATCTAGCAATTGCATTTCTGAATATTCATCCAAAAATAAAAGTAAACCACTTACTGGAAAAGATCTTTGTGGCCATATATTCATTGCATCAACATTATAATATTGACAGCCAAGATATGGAAACAACCCAAATGTCCTTCAACAAATGAATGGATAAAGAAAATATGGTACAGATCCATTATGAAATATTATTCAACCATGAAAAAGAAGAGCTTGACATTTGATATAATTCGAATAGAACCTGAAGACATTGTGCTAAGTGAAATATATCAGAGAAAAACAAATACTGTATGATCTCACTTATTTGTGAAGTCTAAAACAAACAAACAAACAAATGAAAACACCCAAAGCAGAAAAACTGAGTTCAGCCATACAGAGAACAGATTGGTAGTTGCCAGGGGTGGGCAGTGGATGATGGTCAAATGGGTAAAGGTGACCAAAATGTACAAACTTCCAGTTATAAAATAAATAGCATGGAAATCTAATATACAGCATACTAACTTTAATTAATAACATTGTACTGTATATTGGAGAGTTGCTAAGAGAGTAAATCTGAAAAGTTCTCATTACAAAAAAAATTATAAGCATTGTAGTGATGGATGTTAATTAGACTGATTGTGGTGATCACTTCACAATATGTACAAATATGAAATCATGTTTTATGCCTGAAACTTATATAGTGTTATAGGTCAATTATAGCTCAAAAAATAAACAAAACTTTAAAACGGATATACAGATGGTAAATAAGGCCATAAAAAATGCTCAACATCATTTTTTATTAGGCAAAAATGCAAATTAAAATCACAATGATATACCACTACTTATCAACTAGAGTGACTACAATTAAAAAGAATGACTTCACTATGTCTGGTAAGAATAAATGAATTGCTGGGCACCTGAGTGGCTCAGTGGGTTAAAGCTCTGCCTTCAGCCCAGGTCATGATCTCAGCATCCTGGGATCGAGTCCCGCATAGGGCTCTGCTCAGCAGGGAGCCTGCTTCCCCTCACTCTGCCTGCCTCTCTGCCTACTTGCAATCTCTGTCTATCAAATAAATTAAAAAAAAAAAAAAGAATAAATGAATTGCTTATATTCCATTTATATAAGAGATACTTTATTGGTAATGAAAAATAGAAAACAAATTTGAAAACATCTTGGGGGTTTCTTTAAAAGTTAAATATAAAGTACCATATGACTATCCAGTTATTCAATTCCGTGCTTCTATTCAAGAAAAATGCATGTATATGTTCACATAAAGCTGTGTATGCAAATTACAAATGTTCACAGCACCATTTTTTTTTTTGCAAAAACCAGGAACAACCCAAATGTCCATCAACATTTATGCAACAATTTATAAATAAGTTGTGTTACATCTGTAAAATAAAATACTACTTAGCAATGAAAAGAATGAACTACTGATACACGCATTATGGATGAATCTCAGAATAATTATGCTGAGTGAAAGAAGCCAGACTGTAAAAAAGTAGAGCTTTTATGATTTAATTTCCATATTAATTTCTAGAAAATGCAAACTAGTATCCAATGACAGAATGCAGCTTAATAAAATTTCTTGGAATAGAAAAGGGAAAAGGAATTCAAAATGCCACAAGGAAATCTGGGGGGGCGGTATAATCACTATATTCATCTTCTGACTATGGTGTTGGTTTCATGGGTGTACACAAGTGACAAAACTCAACAAATTCTGTATTTTAAATATATATATGTCTATATATGCATATAATATATAGATATATATTTGTTCATCCCTCAATAAGCTTATTAAAATACTTTTAAAAATTCAAAAATGTAAAATAAACTATATTTTTTATGAAGTACACAGGTTAAAATAAGAACCAAAATATCTTGAAAGTAAGAGAGAATAAGAACATACAATGTAAACACGAATTAAAGGCATAATCATCTAGGTATATTCATATGAGTTAAGAATATTTTAAGGTGAGGACTATTAGTAGAGATAAACAAAAATAATTCCATAAGAACTAAAGGGTCAATTAAACAGAGAACCATAACAATCCTAAATTTGCTGGTGTTATAATATGATTTAAATTTTATGATGTCACGTCAACAGAGCTAAAAGTGAGAATATAATGATCTACAATTATATTTGGATATTTTAACATACATTTATGAGAAATTGATAGAAAAAGTTTACTTAAATTATCAAGAAAGAGATCTGTAAAGTTTCACAGTAACATTTTTTTAAGTAAATAAGCAACATTAACCAATACATACATTGGGTCAAATATTAACATTCGATGATCATCTAAGAATGAAACAGTAGTGTATGTTCTATGAACACTTCAATTACAATGGAACTCAATATACTCAGTATAAGTTGATAAACCCTGAATGTCTGGACATGAAGAAACAGACTTCCAAGTACCCCAATGAGTCAAAGAAAAATATCAATATTTTCCACTGAGTTACCATAATGTTATGGCAAGACAAAAATGTGTGAAATTTAGTTATTTCAGTGTTCAGAAGACAACATATGTACTAGAAAAGAAGAAAATGTAAAAGTCAGTGATCTAAACTTTCTTTTTTTGTTTTGTTTTGTTTTGTTTTTTAAAGATTTTATTTATTTGTCAGAGACAGAGGGAGAGAGAGTGCACGAGCACAGGCAGACAGAGAGGCAGGCAGAGGCAGAGGGAGAAGCAGGCTCCCTGCCGAGCAAGGAGCCCGATGTGGGACTCGATCCCAGGACCCTGGGATCATGACCTGAGCCGAAGGCAGCTGCTTAACCAACTGAGCCACCCAGGCGTCCCTAAACTTTCTTTTTGAGAAACTAGCAAACAAATATCCAGTTTAATCCAAAGAGAGTAAAAGAAGAATGTAATCAAGAACAGAAAACATACATTCAATAGAAAAGAGGATAACTCTCTTAAACATTGATTGAACTGATAAACACCTAGTTAAGCTAATTAGAAAAAATTAGGGAAAAGACAAATAGATAATATCAAGGATGAAAATGTTGACATTATTTCAGATTCTACATATCTTAAGAGAGTTACAAAGGTACATAATTACATGTCTACATTATAAATTTGACAACTTGAAAATCAAGTAATCAAAATTGATATAAAAAATTTGAAATAGAGAAACCTCTATTTTTACTAATAAATTAATTGTATAAGTTAAAACCTTCCCATTGAGAAAACTACAGGAGAAGATGGTTTCACCGGTAATATTTTTTAAATGTTTAAGGACAAAACACTTTTTCAGAGAATAGAAAAAAGTTAAGATACCTCAAAACCCATTTTATGAACTAGTATAACTTTGGTATTTAAAACCTGACAAGAATAGTATGCAAGAGAAAATTTACATGCCAATATCTCTCATCAACAAATACACAACAAAAAAATCCAAGCACTACTTAAGCTATATGATCTAGTGTTAAGGAAAAATGATATTTTGTCCTAACAAATGGGGTTTATTCCAGGTACATAAAATTTTAAGTATAATCTAAAAACCCATCAATGCAGTGTATCACATAAGCAGAATAAAATAACATATCAGTATCTCAATAAATGCAGAAAACTCACTTGATAAATTTCAATATCTGGACATTAACTAACAACAAAAATACTCCCAGGAAATCGGGAATAGAAGAGATATTTCTTAGCCTACTAAAAGCTATCTACGGAAGAGGAATCAACAGACAAACAGAAAATAAAAGCTGTCAAAAAAATGCAGTGAAACACTGAATATTTTTCTTTGGAGGTTCAAAATAAGCCAAGAAATATTGATTACTTCCAATTCTATTAAACATAATACAATGATAAGGCAGTCAAGGCTAGTGTAATAAGGCAATAAAGTAAAATAATTGCCATAAAAAACAGAAAAAAAGAGATTAAAACTCTCTTTATTTACAGGTGATAATTATGTACTTAAAAAATCAAAATGATTCTGAAAAAATTGTTAGAAATAACAAAATAATTTATCAAGAATTCTAAATAAAATTTCAATATGTGTAGAAATTAATTGTATATCTAGAGGTTAGTGCAAGGCAACTGTAAATAAATTTTATAGGTATTATTCACAATAATATTTAAGACATCAAAAACTTTAGGAGAAACCAAAAGAAAGATGTGTACAACATATACATAGAAAACTATAAGCATTTTGAGAAACATTACAGAATACCTAAATAAATGAAGGAATATACTATGTCCATGATTTAAAGGATCAATATTATGAAGAATAAATTTTCCCCAACTTTATTTAAAAATGTAATGTAATCCTAATAAAATCTACAATGATTTTGAGAATAAATTTGCAAGCTTATTTAAAAAAATTAAATGGCAATGAATATTACCTATAAAAGCCAACATAATCTTGTTAAAAAGAACAAAGCTATATGACTTACAGGACTAAACATCAAGAATTACTAGGAAGCTGAAGTATTAGGACAGTGTGATATCCATATTCTTTGTCTATTCTTATAGAAAAAGTATCCAATGGAACAGAATACACAGCCCAGAAACAGACAGGCATATACCAACACTTATTTTCAACCAAGTTGCCACTAAAATTCAGCACAAAATGGGTAGTCCTTTAATAAATGCTATTTACTTAATTGGATATCATATTAAAAAATAAACATTGGCCTTACTTCACAACATACACAAAAATTCATTCCATATGGAAAAGAGCATAAATAAGAGGATGAAATATGTCATGAAATATGCCTGGAAGCTCTTTAAAAGAGTGATAAAGTATAAAAACAATTGGTAAAAATTCAAATAAAGTTGTTCTTATGTTTTAATCCATAACTACTAAGAAAACGTAAGTATTCACATTTAATTTAAATCTCTCAGAATCCACATTTATTACATATACCATTATTAATATAACATGGAAAATGGCACCTTGACTAAGTGGTCCAAGATTGAAACTCAGAAAATGGGAACGAGAAGAGTTTTAGCAACACCAAAGACACAATCCATGAAAGAAATAATTGATAAGATAGACTTCATTAAAATTTAAATCTTCTGTTCTGCAAAAGACAATGTCAAAGAAATGACAGAACAAGCCACAGACTAGAAGAAAATATTTGCAAAAGGTGCATCTGATAAAGGATTTAGATAACATCTGTTATCCAAAATACACAAAGAACTCTTAAAACCCAACAGTAAGAAAACAAACAACTTGATTAAAATATGGGGCAAAGATCTTAATAGATACTTCATCAAAGAAGATACACAGATGGTAAATAAGTATATGGAAAGATGCTCCACATCATATGTTATCAGGAAAATGCAAATTAAAACAATAATAAAATACCATGAAACACCTATTAGATGCTAAAATCTAGAACATTTTCAACACAAAATGTTGATGAGGATCTGGAGCAAGAGGTACCCTCATTCACTGCTGCAGATACAAAATGGTACAGCCAATCTGGGATAGTTTGATGGTTTCTTACAAAACTAGACATACTTTTACCATATAATGCAACAATCATGCTCTTTGGCATTTACCCAACAGTGTTGAAACTTACTGTCTACACAAAAACCTGCATATGATTGTTTGCAGCATCTTTATTCATAATTGTCAAAAGTTGCAAGCAACCAGGATATTCTTTTGGAGGTAAATGGAAATATATAAACTGTGGCACATCCAGAAAATGGAATGTTATTCAGTCCTATAAAGAAATAGGCTAAGCCATGGAAAACTATAGGACTTTACAGGAATATTCCCAACTGAAATAAGCCAATCTGAAAAGACTACATCCTGTATAACTCCAACTACAAGACATTCAAGAAAAGGCAAGGCTATGGAGACAGTAAAAAGATCAGTGGTTGCTAGGATTAGGGTTGAGGTAGGGAGAGATGAATCAGCAGACCACAGAGGATTTTTAGGGTAATGAAACTACTCTTTATGATAGTATAATGATGAATACATATCCATATATATTTGTCCAAACTCATAGAATGTACAACACCAAGACTGAATATAATCCTATATAAATTATGGAGTCTGGGTAATAATTATGTAGCAATGTAGGTTTATCAATTGTAATAATTGTTCCACCCTGGTAGGGCATGTGGATAGTTAGGGAAGCTCTGCATGTATGGGGGCAAGAGGTATCCGGGAAATCTCTTCACTTTCTTCTCAACATTGCTGTGAACCTCTTAAAGACTTTTTTAGTTTCAATATATTAACATTTGTATGATTTTTTTAAAAGATTTTATTTATTTATTTGACAGAGATCACAGGTAGGCAGAGAAGCAGGCAGAGAGAGAGAGAAGGAAGCAGGCTCACCGCTGAGCAGAGAGCCCGATGTGGGGCTCCATCCCAGGACCCTGAGATCATGACCTGAGCCGAAGGCAGAGGCTTTAACCCACTGAGCCACCCAGGCACCCCAATATTTTTTTGATTTTTAACAGTAAAATAATGTGTATGTCCTTGAGCAGTATCCTTAAAGGTTAGTATTCTTGTCTAATTAAAATTTCAAAAGAAAGAGCATATGGAACACTGGGTGTGGTGCATAAACAATGAATCCTGGAACACTGAAAAAAATAAAATTACAAAAAAAAAAAAAAAGAAAGAAAGAGCATACAGTTTTTAATAGCTTTGTAGTTGAAAGGGAATAGAATTTGCCACCCCAAAATAGGTCTCTATAAGGATAATCTTGAGCTGGTTATTTTTTTTTTTAAGATTTTTATTTATTTATTTGACAGAGAGAGAGATCACAAGTAGGCAGAGAGGCAGGCAGAGACAGGAAGGGAAGCAGGCTCTCTGCTGAGCAGAGAGCCCGATGCAGGGCTCGATGCAGGGCTCGATCGATCCCAGGACCCTGAGATCATGACCTGAGCTGAAGGCAGAGGCTTTAACCCACTGAGCCACCCAGGTGCCCCAAGCTCCCCGAGCTGGTTATTTTTAAGAAACACCAGACACAAAAGCTCTGAAAACCCAGCAGAAGTTATTTTTTTTGTCAGAGAAATTTATATTTATAAGAAAAATCTCCCATTTGTAATTATGTCTTCCTCTCTGTACCAGGAAGAGAAGAATGATTAAATCTCCAGAAACCCTTATCAGTGGAGAAGGCAATGGACTTAGGTTTGTATAACAATTTACTGTTGTTACTTGGTACTGCTTTTTCTGGTAACCTCCCATGAACAGTTTCTCCCTCTCATGCCTCCCCGGATTTTTATTTTGTCAGTAGCTAAAGATGATATTTAATATGTTGCCTTGGACCATTTTGGGCTGCTATTCAATTTTCTGGTTGTATCCCATGTATAGAAAGCCTATACATGTTATTAAACTTCTGTTTGCTTTTCTCCTGTTAATCTGTCTTTCATTACAGGGGAGTCTCAGCCAAGAACCTAGAAGGGTAGAGGGAAAATTATTTTCCACCTCTCCAAAGTCTTGAAAAAGAAAGACAAGAGAAAGGGAGATGGGAATATGAGAGAGGCAGAGCTAAAAGAGGACTTCAGTTAGTCTTTCCTTTCTAATTAAGCTCTTCTTTCCAACTTATCTCTTAAATCAGGCAAAAGACCTGGCAGGCAAAGCATCCCATGATGAAGACTGAAATTATCCCTTAAGCAATAAGGACTGTCCTGTACCAGCAAGACCCCACATAATTGACCTCAAGACAATGATCAGCCTGACCTTTACTGCTCACCTGCACGTACCCACTGACCTTTGTCCCACATTTTCCTTATATAAACCTTGAAGCATCTTCAGCACTTTGGAGACAGTCCTTGAGATGTTAGACTACTGTCTTCCTGGTGTTAGTTTCACTGCAATAAATTCTTTTCTTGTTTCACCACCACTCATCTCTCTGCCTTCAGATTTTGTTAGCAGTGAGTGGCCGAACCTGGTTTATTTGGCCCCCCTGGAGCCAGGTACTCTAGCACCCCTGCACCCTGGTTACAAGGAGAGAGAGAGAGAGAGGAAGAGACAAAGAGAGAGGAAGAGAGAAGCGGGAGGCCAGGTGAGGCGGTGAGAGGTAGGGAAGGTGAAGAAAGTGAGAGGAAGGAAGAGGGAAAGGAGCAGACTGGGAGGTGAAAATTGGTCAATAGCAGACTTCGTGTCAGGGAAAAAATGGTACATATTTAGGAGCCCAGTTTAATGGGTGTATTTATTCGTTCAGATGGAGGTGCTTGTGAAGTCTTTCATCAGCCAGGACTAGGAAAGACTTAGTTACACTAAAAGAAGTTAAATACTCATGATGACGCCGAATCAAGTAAGAAGCATAGCTGAGACATTACAAAGAAGGCTGAGGGGCTGAGCAGAAATCCCATGGAGAAATTCTTACTGGCATCTCAGTCACAATGAATTTTAACGTTGAAGCAACCTTACTTTCTTTTCTTCTTTTTTTTTTTTTAGATTTTATTTATTTATTTGACAGACAGAGATCACAAGTAGGCAGAGAGGCAGGCAGAGAGAGAGAGAGAAGGGGAAGCAGGCTCACTGCTGAGCAGGGAGCTTGACGCAGAGCTCGATCCCAGGACCCTGAGATCATGACCTGAGTTGAAGGCAGAGGCTTTAACCCACTGAGCCACCCAGGCGCCCCGAAGCAACTTTACTTTCAATTTTAAATTGTTTGCTGTGCTATTACGCAAGTTGTATGGGGTCTTCAGTAAAGTTTCATATATTCACAAATGTCCTCTTCAGGTAAGAGCTGGAGAAAATGAAGAGGACGGGGCAGAATACCATGTTTCACAGCATACCAGAAAGAAGAGGAAGAAACACTGGAATTAAGTGTCTCATTGAAAAGAGAGGCAATGAGTGAATATAAGCATGTGAAAAATTTGCAAAAGTCTTTTTGGAGAGCACTACTTTCACAGGATGAGGGTAAAGCAGTTCAAACCAATTTTCTTTAAATATCAAAGGCCTGCATGACCTTTGATACCCTAGTTGCAGTATAACTAGAGGGTAGAATAAAGAGTAGGAGCAAATGACCTTTTAGGCCTCATCCAACTCTGAAATGCTTTGATTCCAAGAGGAGCATATGACTGTTTAGTAATATATCAAAGACTTGCCAGTGTCACTGTGGTTTGGGCCAATTACTACATTTATTTATGGTTTAGGAACTTCATTTAGGGCTTGAGGTACAAGACTAAAATAACTCAAGTTCAAAGAAATAACAGTGACATTGACATTTCACACTGATCAGCAAGTCTTTCAGGGAGCTACAGAATGGCAACATTTATAAGCCACACTTATTGTTACTTAAGTGGAGTATGAGATTAGTAGAGAAAACTGTCCCTAAAGCCTCATTACAGAGTAAATCAAACCTAACCCGCTGGCCCAAAGTTGCTGTCACATCAGGAGAGACCAAACCACTAAAAATGGTAAATGCAGTCAAAACCTTATTGCTTCTTTGGGGTAAACCAGAGAAAAAAGGCTGAACTAAGCCATTCTGAAAGCTCTTCTTAGAAGTGGGAGGCCCTAGGTACTGCTAGCTTTTCAACTGGATTACCCAGGACAGTTTGTAGTTAACGAATAGAAAAATCAATGTCTGCTTATTAACTCCGGACAAAGAAGTTTAAAGTGTTTGCCATAACACTCAGAGTCTAGTTACCTTAAACACAAAAGTTCAATAATTAGCAAATGTGGCCTCTGTCATACTTAACTCTTGCATGCTGACATTTTCAGACAGCACAGAAAGGAGTGACATTGACCTTGACAGTGATTTGACTAGTAGGGGGACTTCTGAGTTCTAACACTTTCACATACAGGGAATGCCATGATGAACATCATCATTTTGTGATTATAAAAGAACTGATTGAGTTAGGTAAGATTATATGTAGTTTGTGAAAAGGAAAGTACATATTTGTCAATAAAATGATGGCCTGAACTCCAGAGAAGGGATAATGATTGAAATCCAATAGACATATCTCATTGTGGAGAAGGTTAAGTACCTTGCTTACAGATGGAGCAACAAAGCTCCAGAGTTAGAATTCAAGCCCATCTCTGATTTTTGCATTCTAAACAATATAATATGACAGAGTAGAATGAAATGCATAAGACTAAGATTTAGGAAATTCATCTAATTCTTGCTCTGTCACTAATGAGCTGGGTGACATTCAGCAAATCACTTCACCTCTCTGGCTCACATTTTCCTCACCTGTAAAATGAAGGAGATGGACTTTGTGACCTCCCTTCCAGATGATAGAGTTTAAGATTCATTTGCTACCTTTTCATTACCTCTACCTTATGGCATAAAATTCCAATCTGAATAAGCAGAGGAAACACTTTCTGGGGTCTAGAGACCTAAGGCTCATGCAATCATTCACCTATGTCTTGCAGAAACATTCCTATCTCTCTTTTTCCAACTTTAAATGCCCCACTGGACTCATTTAATTTGAAGGAGCATTCCCACTGAGCTCTGTGTGAAAAGAAGCTGCCGTCATATGAATATTTACCCATCCACATTAAACTAGACACGAAAATATTCCAACTACTCCACTCATTCTATTAATATTTTGGTCTAATAGATATGGAAGAAGCACTGAGTCGTGATCACTTTCCCTGCTGGTCTCTGCAGAAAGAACTGGAACAGTGTGTACATACATACATTTCACTTACTAATTGCATAACTCAATGTTTCAAGATCACTCTGACCCTCTGCAGAGAAAGATATGCTACAGTAAAAGATTTCTGTGTGGCAGAGGCTACTGTAATTTTTCATGATCCAAAGGATTTTTTAGTTAAGATCTTAATTGCAAGAGACAAAATACCAATTTCCAATTGTGTTAAAAGAAAAAGTGGAGATGCACAAAATGTTTTAGCTCATGAAAAGTTACATGATATTCAGTTTGACTTTGTGGAAATTATTCTCTTTGTACCCCACTTTCCATGCATTATCCACCTGTCTTCAGCCTTTTCTATGACATTGGAGGCTGATTTCTGTTAATTATCTCACTGACTTTCTTGCTAGCTCTTTTAGTTGGACAATGACAAGGGATTTACTAGGCAAAGACTGGAGGACTAGCTGAGAAAAATACCAAATCATTTCTGTTCTACTCACTCTGTCCTTCAAGGATGAGTTTCATCCCTCTACTACAAACACCACCATAAGGCATTGACTATTTCAGATTTCACTGAGCTGGAATAACACTATGCCTTCCCCTTGTCTCTTCAGCTCTGGAGATGGTAACAACTTTCTACTTTTCCTAGATGTTGAGTGCCTCATCCTTCCTTACTTATTCCCATAATTTTGCTTACTCCTCTGTAAATAGTTGTTTCATTAAATTGTTTTCATATAAACCATCTGGAATGAATCCTGCTTCCTCCTAGTACCTGATTGACACAAGCTAAGGGTTGCTCAATCTAGAGCTCAAACCATGTTATTAAGACCTACTCTTTTTCTTTCTTAATTTTATCCTCCTTCTTCTTGGTTCATTTTTATGTTTCATGTGGTAGCAGGAGGGTTATTAATAACTCCAGACTTATAGCCAGGCTTCCATGTTGCAGTTCATTAAAAAATGTTTTCTTTCTCAGATATTTGAACAGAAATCTTGAACTAGCACTCATCAGCCAAAGTTGGGCCATATGCCCCAAATTTTGTGACCAGAACAATGAGATTATCCAGTCAGACAAAAATCCCAAATGCCATCCTCCCTATGCCCCTGGAATAGGGTGGAGTCAATAGCAGTCAAAGTTCCTCCACTGAAAGCGATGGCTCCCAAGATTATTTTCTGAGTACTGTTTACAGAAGAAGAGAAAGAGGATACTGGTGATTACAAATCATGAATGCACAAAGAAAATGAACTAATGTAATTGACATGAAGGCTGAGTCTGGGGGGAAAAGAAAGTTGTTTTGTCCTCTGTGGTAGCTCACCCTATCCTCTTTACCCAGGTCTTAAATCAACCTTTCATTTTCCTTTCATTTCTGGGATCTCTGCACAACTAGGGTGCCATCATTAGATCCCTGCTTCCACTTAAAAACATTTTGTGTTTGAAAATTGTTTCAATTTTCACTTAGTTGCTTTTGTGCTTAATTATTATTAAAATTAACACACTCTCAGATAAAGTGCAAAGATCTTACGATGGCTCAGAAAACCCCTCTAGATCTGGTCCCTTCCTCCATGATCTCAGTTCATACCGGGATGTGCTCCTCTCTCTACATTGCATTGCTCTACAGGTGGCTTCACTGAAAATACCCAAGTTTCTGAAATATATTAAACTTGTTTTCTCCTCGGGGATGTTATATTTGCGGCTACCTCTACTCGAAATTCTTTCCCTCAAATTCAAAGGCTGATTCCTTCTTCATTCAAGTCTCAGCCCAAATGTCACCTTTTAACTGAGACCATCTCATGTCCCCTCACTCTTCTTTTTTTTTAAGCCATTATTCCATTTTATGGTCCTCTCATAGAATGATCTTCATTGAACATTATCTTACTAATTTCTTATTTTTCTCTCTCCTACCAGATCATCTGGTAAGAGAGATAATATTCATTTATTCATAGTGCTCCTGTCTCAGTAAATATTCATTGAGTGAATAACCATGGTAATAAAGTGACTGAAAATAATAGCCCTTTTTACTCAAAAGGAACAACAGAACTTCAGATTTTAGAGGGAAGGATATTTGGGGAATCTCTTGATGCCCTACAAATCTATGTTTATAAATGTATTATGAAATATGTTAGCAAATAAAATTTTAGAAATAAAACAGAAATATATTTAATGAAGCATAAAACAGATCTGTCAAATTTTTGTTTTGTTTTCTGATCAAGTATAGAAGGTAAATGGTATAACGCATGTTAACCAGATAGAAAAATAATTGTTGATGCCAACATAGGAAACTACTTCTGTTCTTAGTAGACACAGTGATTGGTAAATTGGGAAGTGATTCAGGAATGGCCACAAAATGACTGTTGCAGACCACATATCTCCAGATTTCCATATTTCTAGTGCAAACTACTCCACCCACTGTGCATGCAGTACTGAAGAAGGGTGCAATCAAAGTGTGTTATAGAAATGGACAATTACTATGGGATGAATGGTGATATACATGAGAACAAAGAGTTGGGTTGAATATGGCATTTTGGTCAGTGCCATTTTGCTGTGTCAACAATATGCAGGAATGCACAATTGAAAATCTCTGATCAGCATAACATTGCTATTCAGCTGAGGTTAGGCTCCAGGGAATTCTGGCTCCTCCACTTTCTGTTTGAAAAATTGGGAAATTCTTTTGTCCTTGTGAGCCTCAGTTTTCTTATGGTGAAAATGCTGATGGCATTATTCATATAGCAGTATGATATCAAACATAAAATATACATTTTGGCATGAGGAACTAATGGAAAACTAAAACTAAAGTCATGGAAAGGACTAGCAACTCTTTGATACAGGCAGTAAGCTCTCAAAAAATTGTGAATATGATCATCATTACTTCATGTAGGACTTTAAGAATTCTAGGTATCAATACCTATTTTCAGAATCTTATGTAAACCAAGTCAAAACTCCTCCAACTTGATGATTTATTCCTATCTGAAAGAAACATGATAAAAAAAAATCAAGATTTGGTAATAAATACAAATATTATTATCATTTACATTTGTGGGAGTTATTAAGAGTTAATCTCTTTGAAATGTAGTTTCATTATTTGCAAATTAGAGAAATCAATCTATGGGGTAATTAAGATGATTACACGATATAACGAATATAAAAGAAACTTGGCAGGGTGGAGATGTGGCAAACAGTAAAGGTTCATTTTTATTGCTATTACTATATGTTAGGATTAACTTTTATTAATTTTTATTTTGTACATTACGATTAAATTTTTGGTAGTTTTAGCAGATTTTATGAACCCTATCATATGTATTAGGAAACTGAGACTCAGAGAAACTAAAGACTCACTTAGGTAGAAGCTAGAAAATAGGATCTTGACCTTGGGTTTTCTCATGTCAATAGCCTTACTCTTTCCATCACCCTGTGTCACTTCTGATTTGGGGTTTTATTTAAAGTCTCTGGCATAGTAAAGAAGATGAATCTATTATCTGTCTATGGTTTCACTAGAGGATAAAAGCAAAGGAGTACTTCTCTATGCAGCACCAATACAACTCAGGGGTGTTCCCTGAACTACAAACTCAGTAAGTCTAAATTCACTCAGCGGAGAAAGAAACTCTGCAATGTCCAAAAGCAAAAGAGACTTCTAAGCTGTAGTTCTTGGTCCACTTCCCACTTTAAATGAGATGTTTTAGGTCTCAAGAGTGGTAAAACAGAATTTCGCCATTTTATGGATATGCCAGGTCTCTGAATTCTTTGTTCAAAGAGTGGTGGCAACCAGTTGTGGAAGCCTCTGACATAAGATCATACTTTGTACTTGCTGGAGCTGGTCTTTAAAGCTGAAGGAGCTGCCATTTTCACTAGTTCCCTGCAACACAAGTCATTCTCCTTTACTGTTACGGTGCCTCCCCACTAACTCCCCACCCTTTTAAGGTAGATTGCTTTTACATCACATTCCTACATTTTTTGTAAGTCACTTTTCAACACCTACCATCCTGTTTCACGTTCCCAGGCATTAGCACACATCACCCCTGTGTCTGGAAGGTTTCATTTGCCCAATCCCAGCCCCTGTTTTCCATTCCACTCTCCCACATGGTATCTCTTTACCCTTCCAAACACTGACTCTTCCTACAAAAAGTCTCTCTGTGAAGTCTTCCCCTGGCTGGCTCGCTCTTTCACAACAGACTTGATTAGTGTGTGATGCCTTGAATATATTCCCATTTGTAGTATACTATCCAATATTGTTTTTAATATGCTTAACACAACTTGTAGAATTGTCTTAGGACCTATTCCAGGCTCTTAAAGAGTAAAAAGTCATACACAGTCTCCACCTTAGTGGTTTTGCCAAAATAGTGTCTTTTTTTTTTTTTAAACTATTTGTCTCACCTGAATATATCATGCATACCATAAAAACAGAGGGTGTATCATTCATCATCAAACCTACAATGCTTAGCACAATGTCTGGCACATATTAGTTTCTGATTAAATATTTGCTGAATCATAATGGTTAATGAATTTCATTCTGTGTTATCATAAGAATTTGTGCTTCAGAGTCAGACAATTAAGTCTCAGATGTGACTTCAGCTTCTTCTCTGCAGATTCCCAAAGGACTGATTTCATACATTAGAGGCAACTGAATCTGCCCTTCAGCACAATTTGTTGACTTTGACGAGTTATTCCCTCAAGTACAACACCAAGTTTTGCTTAACGAGATGCCAGAGGTGCTGGCATCATTGTAGACAGTATTTAGTAGCATGATCACAGCCTCTGTAGCTAGGGAAAGCTGGAAGGACATATGACAAACATCATAAACAAGGGCAGCCTGGTTTTTATTTTAAAAGAAGCAGAAACAAAGTCTCTGCTTCAGAAAGTGTTTTGGCAGGAGCTTTCCTTTTGCAAAAGGCAATTGGAAATGAGCAGGAAAATATTTTAATTTCCTGATTGTCTACAGAATTACACTGGGACATCTTCTCTTACGGTGGTATCTGAAACCCTTTTAATCCTGTCCTCTCTATCTCTTGCTGTGAACATATCTTTGAACACAGATGCCATACAACTTAACAAATACAAATAGTCCTTATGTTTATTCACTCTACCAACATTGACCTACAAGATGCCAGAGAACCTATTAAATGTCAGACTATGTTAGGCATGGAGACTACACAAATAAGACATAGTTACAAATTCACTAATCTTCTTTGTTCTTTGGGGGAGAAAGATTCCAGAGCAGAAAGATATAATGTCAATTCACCAATGTCATATTAAAGGTACAACCACATGCTGAGCAATCCCAAAGGAAGCAGCAATTAAGTTTTGCCTGTGACTGCAGGGAAACATCCGGAGGTGGATGTTTAACATTTAGCTGAGAACTGAAAAAGAAGAATAGTAGTTCTATGGGCTGAATGTTTCTTGAAGCCTTAATCACCAATGGGGTGGTACTAAGAGATGGGGCCTTTGGAAGGCAAGCAAGCAGGTTTAGATAAAGTCATGAAAGCAGAGACTCCATGATGAAATCAGTGTCCTAAAAAAAGAGACTAGGTCTTCATGGAAGTAGACCAAGATAGAAATTGCTTCCAAGAAGTGGGGTGCTGCTATAACAAATATCTAAAAATGTAAAAGTGGCTTTGGAGCTGGAAAATGGGTAGAGGTTTGAGGAATTTTGAGGTGCATGCTAGAAAAAAAAAACCCTAGATTTCCCTGAACAGAATTTTAAAGGTGATTCTAATCACCATTAGGCAGAGCCTTACAGAGAGCTTCTATCTTAGAGAACATATACATAATCATGAACAGGATGTTGGTGGAAATATAGAAGGTAAAGGCCATTTTGGTGAGGTCTGACGTAAATGGGAAACATGGTATTGAACAATGGAAAAAAGGTGATCTTTGTTAGGAGGTGGCAAAGAACTTGGCTGAACTGTGTTCGTGTTCTAGCGTTTTGTGGAAAACAGAACTTCTAAGCAATGAAATTGGTTATGCAGCTGAGAACATTTCTGTGCAAAGTGTTGAAGTCATGCTTGGTTCCTCCTGACTGCTTATAGTAAAATGTGAGAACAGAGAAATAAATTGAAGAAAAAAATTGTTAAGCAAAAGAGAAGCAGAACTTAAAGATTTAGAAAACTCTCAACCTCCACATTACAAAAAATGCGAAAGACATGTTCTGAAGAGAACACTAAGGGAATGGTGGACCAGTAATTTGATAAGGATGGTTAGTGCATGTGTGAACCTAATCAGCTAGCCCAGTGGGGACACTGCCAACTTGGGCAGAAGGGGATGAAGACAGAATAAGATGAAGAAAGGCTCTCAGACTTCTTAGAGTTTACAGGACTGGACCAATAGAGCTATTTGGCTGTGAACATGCAAAATTCTTAAAAAATTCACACTAAGTACTAATGACCTTGAATCAGACTTACAGATCATTAGGGTTACTTCCTTGGTTCCAAAAGTCTGGGGATGCACATTGCCTCAGTGTGAAAACCACATAGCTTCTGCCCTAAGCCTTGGGAATGGGGTTATTCAGAGTCTGTTCAATAGACAGGCCAATCTCAGTTCCGTCTTGATACTTTTGTATATGTCTGAAAGTCTCAGCCACCCAAACCGCATGGTTGGAACTTTTGGGGGGGGGTTCATTTAGGTCTCAACATAAGACTGCTGCCCAATGAGACCTGTTCGAATGCCCCAAAATGAAGTAGATTACTCTTCCCCAACACATCCCTCTTCACCCTGATTGTTTTTCTTTTAAATAAAAATTTGAGCACCAGGAAATAGTGGGTTGCTGGATTCAACCTGTCCTGTACATTGCTTTAGTTCCAACTCATAGAATTGTCCCAGTATAGAGTAGGTCCTTACATGATTTAAATTTTCTTTCTTTCTTTTTTTTTTAAGATTTTATTTATTTCTTTGACAGAGACACAGCAAGAGAGGGAACACAAGCAGGGGGAATGGGAGAGGGAGAAGCAGGCTTCCTGCAGAGCAGGAAGAGGCCCTGATGCGGGGCTCAATCCCAGGACCCTGGGATCATGACCTGAGTCATGAAGGCAGATGCTTAACGACTGAGCCACCCAGGCACCCTGATTTAAACATTCTTACATGATTGATTTCTCATCTCTCATCCCTTATATGTTGATATTTTTAATGTATCTTTCACAAGGATACTTTATTGCCCATATTTTCGGAGTTCTTGGGAGTCTCCAAACCTCTTTTGAGCTTCCTATGTCTGCCATAACAAAGTGCCACAGACTAAGTGGCTTAAACACCAGAAATTTACTTTTGCACAATTCTAAAGGATAGAAGCCTGAGATCAAGGTTTCGGCAGGTTAGTTTCTTCGGAGGCCTCTCTCTTTGGCTTGTAGATGGCTCTCTTCTCCCTCTGTCACTGTAAGGTCTTCTCTCTGTGAATATGTGTGTCTTTCTGTGTTCCAATCTCTTCTTATTGGAATATCAGTCATATTAGATTAGACTCTAATGATTCTACTTAACCTTATCTCTTTCAAGATCCTATTTCCAAATATAGTCATATTCTAAGGTAAATATCTCAACATATGAACTCTGGAGAGACACAGTTCAGCCCATAATATCATGTAATATGTCCTCATGAGTCTTCTAGGAAATACAGAGATTACTATATAAAAAAGCATAAAATTCTTAAAACTTTCTTGATTTAGACAATGGATTTTGATTTTGTTTTTACTTCAGTAAACACATATGTAATAGTATATATACTAAGCTCATGTAACAAAGAGACCTCAGAATACAATACCTTAAGCACTATAAGTATTTATTTCTCTCTCAGCCCAAAAATAGAGAGTACAACAGATAGGCAGTGGGCAGTTCTGCTCCATGATTTTGTCCAGGAATCCAGTTCCCTTTCATCTTGTCACTCCCCTATTCTACTGAGAGGTGGTTTTCTCACACCAGTTTAGTTGAACCTGGGTTCCCAAAACAACTTTCTCTTTTAGCATAACAAAGAAAGAGGCATAGAAGAAATGCAGAAAAAGCAGTTTTCTATTTTGGATGTGGCAGTGGAATTAAGCCTTTCACTTCTGCTTTCATCCCATGGTATCAACTTGCTCACATGATCATACCATTTGCAAGAGGAGCTCAGAAATGTATCTATTGGGGCATCATGTGACCTGCCATGTAAACAACTCCATGTGTGGTGGTTGAGGACTTCCAGCACTAAAAGGAAGAAAGAGAGATTATATAATCTCTGCCATAGTGGTTTACAACAATACTTTAGACAGAGAATGATGTAAGACACAGTCCATGCTGCTTGTGCATTATTCTGATTTAAAACCTTAAGATGAGGTCAATTTGTTGTAATTATTACTGGTACCTGGGATTATTTTTTCTCCCAAGTTTGACAAAAATTCCATCACTCTGGTCATACTTTCTGATCCTAAATTTGTATCATAGATAATTATGTACCATTTTATATAAATTAGAAGCATAAGAAGAAGCCAAACAAAGTTTGTTGCTCAATAAGCAACAAAGAGAGGCAGCCTGATAAACTTTAAAGGACACTGTTTGGAAGTGACACTGAGTGTGCAAGCATAGCCAATTACCAGAACAATAACTGTGGGTAAGCTACCTCATGTCTCTGAATCTCAGCTTCCAGCTGTCTACAATGATTATAATGTTTACCTTGAGGGCTGTCATAAAGGCTTAGACTAATGTATGAAAATCATCCTGTGACACTCAATAAACCCTCATACGATTTGGTGGATTCCTTCCCTTAAGTACATGGTCTCTAGGCGAGACTGCTTGTTATACATTTAACATTCGTGACATCAGATGATTCTCTTAATCTAAGACCCATTTTTCTTAACTACAAAATGAGGGGAACAACAGGACCAAATTTGTAGTGTTGATGTGAGGTCTGAGTAAAGCAATGCCCACGAAGTGTTTGGTGCACCTAAGTATTCGGTAAACATTATTGAAGATAATTTTTTTCTCTGCTGGATATTGTGGCCCAGGTCATTAGACAAGGGTCTTCTTCTAGCCTCGTCTGATGTCCTACATGTCTACAAATTGGTGTACTGCTGGAGAAAAAGGAAGATGCAAAGCACATCTGTTTCCCATTTAGGAGGCCTTCAGGCCGGGTGCCTTAAAAATTAAACTGCATTATTGTCATTATCCATGTGAAGCCTTCTTTTCATGGTGAAGCTGTTCATACTTAGAGTGGAAAATTACAACTTCCAAAATTGTCTCCCCAGGGGAAATCTAATGTTTTTTATTTGGTGTCTCTTGCAAATGATCCCTACCAAATGAAGAAATCTGATTAAAGTCATGGAAACTTTTCAACAGATAGTGACAGGAAAACTGTGAATATGCCCCTGGCTACATTCATTGTCTCATTCCCCCACCCCCACCCCTTAAGCCATTAATTCAATAAGACTATTTAGCGGCCTTTTTTATGGAAATGGAGGTACAAAAAACGTTAGGAAATTTCTGACTGCAAGGAATTGCCCATTTGGGGAAAATAAGGTCAGGTTACAAAAATAACCACCAGGAGACATCATTCAGCTCTATGAACATTCAGAATTGACATAATCCATTCTCATAAGACTTATTATTTTCTATAGCAGACATGCTCTTGGGATATATCCCAATAACATACTCCTATGGATCCCTGAGACATATCAGTTTTTCTTGAGTAATGCTATGTGGACACTGGTGATTCCCATGTTAACTCCCAAATTTACATTGGAACCCATTAATCATTTAAGAAAAAAAAATAAAGCAACCAAATTTGCTACCTTATGGCAGTCTGTGTACTTATCAACTGAATAGACGAGAGAGGTGATTTTTATAGATTAGGGAAGGAAAAGCATCCAGGAATAAAGATAATGCCAAGTAACAGGTACCCTTGAAGTTTGGTTTAAAACTACTGAATCATGTGGTGTCTGGGTGGCTCAGTCAGTTAAGTGTCTGCCTTCAGCTCAGGTCATAGTCCCAAGGTCCTGGAATTGAGTCCCGCATTGGGCTCCCTGCTCCCTGCCCTGCTTCTCCCTCTCCCACTCCCCCTGCTTATGTTCCCTCTCTCACTGTCTCTCTCTCTGTCAAATAAATAAATAAAATCTTAAAATAAAATAAAATAAAACTACCGAATCATAAGCATTTGTCGTGGGTAGAACGAAACCTAACAGAAAGTGTTCTTCTTGACATAGGGGTACTTATAACTAAGAAATCAGATCTTGTCACATTCTGAATTTATGTTCCCTCATCATTAGAGTCTAGTTAAACAGTGGTAGAAATGCCACATAGAGATGTTGATTACTTCTTTTTGCATCATGTGAGGAGACATGAATGATAAGGTCTTCCTACTATGCATGATGCTAAGGTTGATAACCTGGTTCATGTGCCTAGTGAATCATTTCAGATAAAAGCTCACTTATTCTTTGGAAGTATTAGGTAATGGAAAGATATTTTGAGATTAAAAAGAGATTGATATGAAGAAATACAGAATCTGAGTAACATCTTTCTATTCTTGCATGGCCAGATAGGGAGAGAAGAGGAGCCCTTTATGCCTCTGTCAGAAATATTCTCAAATCATATTAAAGAACTGGTATCCAGATTTTTAGAGAATGTTTTCCACTTAAACAAGGAAGAGGGTACTATTTAAGAAACTAAAAATCCCTGTAGGAACATACATTACACTGACATCTACTCAATGGGACTTGGTGCTGCCTTTTGTTAGCTTTATACATTAACCAAGTCCTGACGTTATGATTTGTTTAGAAACATATCATCTCAAGAAGAAGAAATGCTATTTCCTTTCAACAGATTATAAGGAAAGGAATAGTGTAGCAAAACTATTTTAAAATGCAATCCAATATTTATACTCTCCCTTAATTACTCAGTGTTTTGTCTGAAAAGAAATCAAGACAGTTACTCACCTATAGGTCTGTAAATCTTTTCTCAAAATCAGTTTGCCATTTTTTCCAGCAAAATGCATTCAGTGCCAAGAGAATGGTTCCACATTAATGTGCCATTTCTGTTTGATGCTAAGCCAAATTGTCTCACACTCCAAGAATGATTTTGTGAAGCACTGGAGTGGAGCTTTCCAATTGTGCTGCTTTAAAACAGTGCCACAAGTTCCCAGGCAGTTGGTTGAGAGAGTGCATTACCAACTGGCCAGCCATTATTATTATTCTTTAATCCAGAAGTCTGGTCTATTGACTAAATGATTCAATGGTTTACGGGAAAATGTCAACGGACCAAACATTTTTGACCACCCTGACTGGCTTGCATCTCTAGCTTTTAATCAAGGCATTGATCCATTCAATTTAGAACACCCTGTCTATAACAATAAGATATTGAACTCCTGCCAGCTGTCACCAGGCTGAGCTGAACTGCTAGGGCAAAATGCAGAAGTCTTCACAGATTATGGGTACCACCACCTCACCCACCTGATAGGTAACCTTGAATGGCTTTTGCAAGGCACCCCAAATCTTTCACACAACTTGCACAGTCTCTTATCAATTACTCTATGAGAGAACTAGAAATTCTTTGCTTCCCCCAAAATGTTAATGGCTCCAAGAAGCTAGTAAATTAAGGCGCTTAACTGTGTGCCCACTTCAAAGAGAGTGACATTTCTCAAAAATTATTAATCTAAGACTTGCTCAACAACAGAATGGGGGAAATAAAAATAATATGAAGGTATATGTTGGCTGTTGCTTACTCTTAGTACTATAGCTCTCTGTGCCCTTACCTCCTTGAGAAGTATACAACCCTCAAGAGAGCTATAATAATGGGGAAACACAAAGCTACCCTAAATACTCCTTTAAATAAAACTTAGCATCATGGTTGGGCTCTTGGTGAGTTATTTTCTCAGTACTGATACTCTTATCTGTAAAACTAAGTTAATAGTCCCTACCTTACATATTTGTGTGATGATTGAGCAAATAAAATAGATAAGACATCTGGCATAGAGTCAAATCTAATCATGACATTAGTAATTTGATATAAAACAACATTTGAAATGTATTAACCTATCAAAGCCTTGCTTAGCAAACACCAGGTTTCTAATTACTATTCACTTCTTTATTCATTAACACATACTGAGTATCTGTAATGTGTCAGGCATTGTACTAAGACAAGATAAACACATTCTTCATTCTCAAAAAAATTTGTTCCTTAATGGGTGGCACAGACAAGTACACAGGTCGCTGCCATTTTGTAGAGCAGTGAGTAATGGAAGCAGTATTTCAAGAATTGACTTTGGCTTTCTCGATCAACTCCACAGCTGTATTATAAATTGTCTTCATAAACGTACTTAAAGAGAAAATGGTTTCACTTACGAACTTACAAATCAGACAGATCTAAAATCCAAGTCTCACTCTTCTGCTGTTCTCCACTCATTAAACTATGCGACTTTGAAGTAGTTATCCAACATATTTTTACATCATTCCTTCATCTGTAATATGAGGTGATAATAATACTTACTTAATTGGCTCACTGCAAAAATTTAAGATAATAGCACCTAAAATAGTGCGTGGCATGTTTAAATCCCTAACAAGTGGTAGCTGTTACAATAAATTCACTGATACATGTATTTAATAAATAGTTATTGAGTATCTTTTGTGTTCGAATTCATTAGGTTATTTTCACTATAATGGGACAAATACAATCATAGGCCCTAAACTCATGGAACCTTCATTCTTAGAAGAAAAGAAAAAATAACAGAACTTTAATGGATCATTTAGTCTAATCATTTTATTTTATAGATAATAAAGCAGAGTCCCAGAGAGACACAGATAATATAAAAAGCTAATAGTTATTGAAATGTTATTATGTACATGCCTGGTACTTTTATAAGTGCCTCAGATGTTTTAATTCATTTAATTTGCACAAAAAGTCTATAGCATATTTACTATTAGTACCTCCACTTTACGAATAATGGAATTAAGGAATAAAGATCTTTAAGTCATTTGCCTAAGGTCACACAGCTAATAAGCCACAGAGATATAATGTGAATTAGGCAGTCTGGCTCCAAGATTCAGGCTTTTACCCACTAGGTGATACTATCTTTTAACATAGATTACTTATCTAAGGACACCCATCAAGAGGGTAGTGACAAATGAGGGGTTAGAAGCAAGTACACCAGATGCAGAGCAGTAGACAGTAACATCACACCCACCCTACTATGTATTTAACCGTCCATTAAAAAGAAAGGAAACTTAGATTCCAACCTTCCCGAGGTTGTTGGGATTTTTTTGTTTATTTACTTATTCATTTGAGATCACCATTCAGAAAGGCCAACTGAGACACTGCTTTCGTTACCAAGCACCAAGGAAAAAAATAAATTCCTTTGAATATGAAGCCTTCTTTCAATAAAAGACAACTGGAACTCAATTTTATCTATAATAATCCATTCAAAACACCTAAACTCTTTATCAGGTCTTAAAATTATATTGCCTGTCTTATGCTTCTAGGATTCACAAACAAGAAATATTTCATTTTCATTGCTTTGAAATAAATTATTGCCTTATTTTTATGTTAGTCACCAGGAAATTATTGTCCATAAAGGTCTTTTTAGAGAAGAAATGATTAAAATTGTTCTTGTTCTGAATGTCAGTCTTAACTATTACTGAAGTGTATTAATCAGTATAAATTAGGTAATGTTGCAGTGATAAACATTCCCAAGTCCCATTGGCTTATCACATTTCAAATGTATTTGTTTCTTATGTACTATCCACACAGATTGTCTAGGGTTCTGTTCCACTCAGGATCTAAGCCGAGGGAGGTTCCATCATATTGTAGTTGTTCCTTCAAGAAAAAGGCCTTCATGATAATAAGAGCAAGGGCAGAGAATTACTGGTTCACCTGCTGGCTCTTTCTAACTTTTGCCTAGATGTGAAACACGTCGATTCTGTGTGTAGTTCCTTGGCCAAATTAGCATTTTGCCCTGCCTAAATTCCAAGAGGCTGAGGATACGTAATACTACTCCAGGAGAAAAGGAGGAAAAAGGAACAAGACATGGGTATGCACTAGAAGTCTCTACCACAGTGAATCTGTACAGACATCCTGCTGTACAGAGAATGATATAAGATGATTAGGTACTACTGACTGTTCTAATGCAGTGCAACTAACCCTACTACCACTATTGTTACATTACTATTATACCACACAGGGAGCATGAACTATGTGCCAAGAATATTTAAGCAACTTTTATATATCTAACGCCATAAAAATAACTCTGTGAAGTAAGTATTATTGCTCCCTGTCCATAAATAAGAAACCTGAAGCTCAGAAACTTTAGCACCTTCTTCAAGGTCCCACAGATAAGAAGTGATAGATACTTTGTTCACCTTCAAAGCATTTGCTATTTTCATCATGAAATACTGCCTTTCTTGAAACCTAGAGAACCAGCTGGAAATAAGAAAGTAAAGTAAATTAGATAAAATGTCCATGGGCTAAGCAGAAGCATGAAGCATCTCTCTCCCTTAAGGAACTTACTGTTTTGTTAGATAATTAACATATATGCAAAAGCAACACATATATTTTCTTAGGACTCTATACTTAAAAACAAAGCACAAGTAACACTGTTTTCCTCACATGGTATGATTTCCTTCCCTCTGCACCTCTGCATTTCTTTCCATTTTATTTGTATTTTTTCATGGACAATAACCACACCAATACTGTATTTAGAGACTATAATCCAGCATCTTAATGCTTACATAAATCCTGAAAAGTTCATCTTTTTTACCCTTGTGTTATAGATGGGGAAACTGAGACTTAAAGAATTCAAGTGACTTGAACTAGGCTACAAACTCTAAATGGAAGATCTGGGATTTGGAATTTAATCTTTCATGCACAGGACTCAGATGTTTTCAACTACATTAGACCACTGCAATGTACTAAACTTCTCCATATCCTGGGCTCAGTTAAAGGATGATCTATCTGTCTTGTGAAGCACTGCAGACACCCTTTTAGAGGTAGGTGTGTTCTCTATTCTATTCTCAAAGACCACTGAGTAATAGCCACCTTTTTCACAGCACATTCTACTATAACTGTGTTTATACATGACTGTTTCATAGACAGAGTGCAGATCCTGCGAAGTAAGCATAGGCAAACAAAGTGGCTCTGATCAGCCTTTGAAGGCTAGGTTTTGCACAGAGGTGCCCTTGCCTCTGGCCAGACAAAAAGGATATTAGCCTCACAGTAAACGGGCCATCCCAGATTTTGGCAGGAAGTCAGTGTCAGGCTGCTTGTACAAGTACCTGCCTTCGTGAATAGGCTCAGGGTATGAGCACAACTGGCAGTGAAAGCCTTAAAGACTGAGATGTGAGAAGAACACAAAACAATGTTCACTTACTGCACATATATCCGTGCATCTACTACATGAGCTGTGTTAGGTGCTGGGGACACAACAATAAATAATATAGGCATGGTTTGTGACTTTACAGAGTTTATATTATGGGGAAAAGAGAGATAATAAATCAAGAAGCAAACTATTAAAACAAATAAATGTTGTTAAATTTGAAGTAATTCTTTAAAGAGAAATCAACACCAATGACAAAAGAACACCACAATAAAATTATAAATAGACAGACAGACCTAAGCAGGGTATGTGAGAAACAAAAGATCTGCTTCTGACATTGTGGTCAGAGAACACATTTAAGCTAACAGCTGAATGACGGGAATTGCCGAATAGATAAAAACCAGAAAAACATTCCAGGCAGAGGGAGGTACTTCAAGGTGGGAAGGTCAGATTCTGTCAGAGTCTGACAAGTTCCATATATAACTGCAGCTCTCAATTCCCCCTGAATTCCAGATGGCATATTGACATCAGCACTTGGATGGCTATTAAAAATTTCAACTTTAATAAATTCTTGAATTTCCCCCAAAACATGTTTCCCCCCTCCGCCAAGTATTGGCAAATAGAACGCAGTCACACACCTGCTTTAGCTAAAAAGTTTGAATTCTTATTTTTGAAGGTAGAGGAAAAAAATCTTATTACCTTTACCTTCAAAATATTTCCCAGATATAATTACTTATTATCTTGATCTCTATCAAACCACGCTATCATCATCTCCCACCTGGACAACATTAAAATTTGGTCTTTCTGTTTCTGTCGCATTCCTACATTTTATTCTCTGCACGGCAGCCAGAGAGTTTCCATCTATTTTCTGCTCAAAATATCCATTGCTTCCCTAAGTCACTTAGAATAGAATTCAAAATCCTTACCATGGGCAGACCCTTGTTCCCTTTATATCTGCCACTCTCTTTCTCTCTTACTTTGCTCTGTTGACTCTGACTTCTTGCTATTCTCTAAACATACTAAGACTATGCTCTCCTTTGCACTAGAATGTAAGATATATAAAGACAGCGTTCGCTATTTTCTCAACTCTGGAATCTTTAGCATCTCTGTCTGGAACATAAGAGTTCACAATAAATATTTGTTGAAAGAAGGAGATGAGGAAGGATAATGGAAGGAGGAAGGAAGGAAGGAAGGAAGGAAGGAAAGAAAAGAGGGGTAAGAAAGGAGCTAAGGAAGATTAAAAAAAGGCAGAGAAGGAAGAAAGAAAGGGAAGGAGAGAGGAAAGAAAGGGAGGAAAGGAGGAATAAAGAAGGAGGGAAGGAAGGTAAAGAAAAGGCAGAGAAGGAAGGAAGGAATATAGACAAGTACTCAAGAAGGCTCCTTGTGCATTCTAGAAGCCATCAGAAGGTTGGGAGCTTGGAGCACAAGAGAAAGGGGGGATAGTGTGAGGGGCTGAGAATGAAATTGACTAGAGAAGCCGGGCCTAATGGGCATCAGGAAGAACTTCAGGTTTTATTCCAAGTATAGTGGGAAGTTTAGAAAGCCTTTTCAATATAAATGTAAGTGACGGAAACTGAGGCTGTAACTACACACGCACACATGATTTTTATTTCCCTTCTTTGTGTTTGCTTGTTTTTTGTTTTTTGTTTTTCTCCTGCTACTGATGAAGTCTTGGTTTTCCTGGCTTGAATTTCATTCGAACAGTCCAACAGATGACATTTACCCCCTCTCCCAAGAGAAACAACTGATCCAGGGGACATATGCATTACCAATCTGAACTGCACCAAAGTAGACATTTGCCAGAATGATTCACTGTACAAACAAACCTTCAGTACATTTGATTCCTGCATCAGGGGGAGCAATGGATTGAAGAATCAGAAAGACTGGAGTTCCAAGTCCAGCCCCATCTCAAGCGGAGAGACATGAGTCATGTAACCTAACCATTCTAAACTTCAGGGTCCTTCTCTCTAAAATGGGAATAATTACACCTAAATTTACTCATGCTACAACTAGTAAGTGAAATACAGAAAGAGCTGGAACATGATAGGTCTCTATTTTTCTACAGCAAGTGAAGGATAAGAAAGAGAGGCCTTAATCATGGAGTACTTGCTTCAGGGACTAATATGACCTAGTGATGTGTTCTGCTTCGTGAACTTCCACCATCTCCTACTGGCAAGTCACAGAGAGAGAAAGAGAGATACTATCTCGTTAGAACCAGTGGAGGGGTATGATATAAGAAGACAAAGCAAAGAACTTATATTTTAGGACCTTTGGCACTGGGACCAGACCCCTTGCTCATCTAGAGAGGTTAACAGAAACATACTATATAAGGAAACTGAACTGATTGCTTCTGAGGACTGGAGGACCCAAGTACTAGTCTGTTGGATATCCATAAGGATTTCCATCTGCTCAAATAACACACCAAGTCATATTTTCAGTGGCTAAAGGCTTCTTTTCATGGAGCCAAGTGGTTAGTGTTTCTCTGGGGTATGAGGCAGTAGTTTTAAGTTTTGCAATGGCCACATTTTCAAAGGGAAGCTGCAAAACAGTGCTTTACAGCTTTAAAAAGAGTTTAAACAAAGCCACTTACGGGAGTTTTCTGCAATATTTCCAAAGCTTTCATATTCATTTTCTTAACAAGCATTAAACTTACATGTAAAATCTGGTCACGACTACTTCAGAAATAATGAAAAATGGTTCCATTGGACAGATACAAATATTTATTGTACAGAACTAAATGTCTTTCAAGATTATCAGGTGTTGCCAGTGTTTATACCCAGAGAAGATGTAATCATTCTGTTTTCATCACCTGTTGCTTTTTAATTTCCTTTCTCATTGAGAATCTTACTGCTGCACAGACAATAACATCACTGTCTATATGTATATATACCAACTGTATGGGAGCTTCGGTGCTCGGACAAGATATGCCAAAATAATAAAGCAAAACAGATTATGCCTTCCTATGAGCTTTTTGCAAATACTGAAGAAGATGTGCTATCAGTGGCCATGTTTACACAACAGAAATCATAAGGAAAAAAATGATACTTTTCTGAAATTTATTTGAGTATCTCTCAAGATTAAATTAAATTCTCATTATTCAGCTTTGCATAAATTACTTTAAATAAATGTATGACTACAGAGGGATATGCACCTAAAGAAATCCAGGTTTTAGATTCAAGATGTTAAAACACAAATTTGCTATGTGGCTATGAGCTAATTTGATTATTTTCCACAAACTACAGTCTACTCATTTGGAAATGGGGTAACACATACTTGCTCCTAGGTTTGCTATGAATGATTATAACATGAGAAAACTTAGGTGAAAGCTCAGGTACATTGTAAATTAGAGTGTAAAATATTACTGTGGTATAGTATATAGAACAATTATATATATATATACGCACATATATAATATCAATAATAAAAATATGTGCAGAAAACCAGAGGGTATTTTGAGTCCCTCCACTGCTTGGAAATTAATTTCTCCATAATTGTTTTCTAGAGTTCATACCAGTAAGTTCTAGTCCTATCAGGGACATAAGGACCTTCAGCTTACTCTAAAATAGCCTGGGGCAAGACCAGGCCCAAGATTTGTGTAGGAAAATCCAATTGTACATTACCCCTTAGAGATCAAAGATCTGAACAGATCTGAAAATAAAAACCAAAACCTGTTTCCCTCCTCCCCAGGAAAATGGACTAATAACCACGGAATAATTTAACCTTCCATCCCTTCCAGAGCATTCTGGTGCTTGAAAAGAAATGAACAGAAAGACTATGAGGCTACAGCTGTGTCTTTGGGGTCTACCCTGGAGAAAAGTATAATGCGGGGACCTGTGATCCCACCCTGATTTTAATAGGGTAATTTCAGTCAAAGGATAAAAGATTTAGTAAGGGAAAACACATATTATCTGAGCTGATTTTCCAGCCCTTTGGTGAAGGCAGGATATCAAATGTCATATCCACAGAATGTCTTTTGTATTCTTGTCTACCAAGTAACAGGTACCTTGCCTACAAAATAAGGCAGGGTGGGGGACAGCAAATTGTCAAGAAAACTTTTCCTGCCCTCCATCTCCAACCCATTCTGGATTTGGTAACTTTTTTTTTTCTATTAATCTGTCTTCTCTCCTCTCCACTAGACTGCTAGACCATTGAGAACACAGGACACAAGTTGAATCTATTCAGTTCCCATCGTTACCACAGTACTTGTTATCCTGTCTGGCAAACGTAAAGCATTCGGTAAGATGCTGGAAGAATTAATAGCTGATAGGAATCTGCTGGAAAGAAGTACCAGACTTAAAGTCCTTATATGTGCAATTTCACTATGTTATTGATCAGAGCAAAACAGGATGCTCTTAGAGAGATACACATTCCTATCAAAAACAACCCAAAACAAGAAAACAACAAGATTACTGTTAGCATCCTAGAAAGGGACTCAGACATCATAGATCAGATTCTCAGATGTCAAAAATTCAGTCAGAGTTCTTGAGCAGTTATTGGCTCAACTTTGTTGTTTCTGTTGTACCATTTTTCTAAAGTGATCACAATTTAATATCATTCTAAGTGAGAAAGTCTGTAGAAAGGGTATTAAAAATATCATCCCTGTCAGAGTACAGGGAAAAAAGATAACATCTGCTTATACAAAAAAATGGATGGATGTGTAGATAGATGGATAAAGGAACCAGTGAGAATAGTGCTGGCAGCATAGAAGAAAAAACCCCATCTACAATAAATAGCTAGATGATACAAACATTAATTTATATGTATATACATACATGCATATATACACACATACACACATGGATATATACAAATGCATAATATTCTACATATAATTTACATATAGAATATAGAACATATTCAAATATAAATAATGTGTTGTAAACATAATATTTTAACATTACATATAAGTTTTATATATAAAATAATATGTATACACACACACACACACACACACACACACACCCATGCACATAAGAAAGGAGAGACACGGAACAACATCTGATCTTAAGTGAGATGTTCTGATATTTAGTGGAAAATCTTAGCATTTAACTTGAGCACTTGAAATGAATGTTTTTAATAGTATTAAGATGGTATTTGTGGCCAGGGGAACAAGAGATGTTTGCATTTACTATATGCAGTAGAGTATAAATTCTTTCTACCCCTATAGTGTCCCCTGAATAGGAAGACACAGGGAAAGAGGCAAAAGAAACACTCTATCATTAGCTACATTGCCCTACACAGAAACATTTTGGTTAGCTTGGCTAGAGTCCAGGCCTAGGGGTTCTGTCCTTCCCTTTGTGTGCATCCACAGATCTCAGTAGATCAGAACAGTCAAGGTGAACGCAAGTCAGAAAAGAGAAAGAAAGCTGGCCAGACTTACTGCAGACTTTGAGTAATAGAGTGTCAGCTACATAAGACTGGAATGAAGAGAAAAATGACGAGGTCAGGTTCTGGTTCTTTTTTATTACTTGTATAGCATTGGTGAAAAATGTAGCACAGAGAATACCACGTACAGTACAAGTTGGACACACGCAAGAAAAGAAAAATATCTCCATACGTGTGGCTACACACTCTGTTATGCTTGAGACAATCTAAATGTAAACTGTTGGCCCAATATAACTTTTAATAATGCTTCTTTCCTTTTTAAAGGTGCCCTGATTTAGATGGTACCTATAGAGATACTCTATTCGCAGATCATCTTAATACTCAGGACACGTGCATGGAAGAGGAGAAAAAACACAGATGATTTTAGCACAGACAATCACCCTTCTGGCCAATAAACGTATCCAAGATTTGACTAGATTATAAAGTATTCTTGGAATGGGTGACAAAAGGGAGAGAGAAATACTTAATAACCTCCACCTCCTTTGTCTATTCTGACGTACATCTACAATTTTTAAATTCCATTAAAAGTTCACTCACTTCAGGGCGTCTGGGTGGCTCAGTGGGTTAAAGCCTCTGCCTTCAGCTCAGGTCATGATCTCAGGGTCCTGGGATTAAGTCCCGCATCAGGCGCTCTGCTCAGCAGGGAGCCTGCTTCCTCCTCTCTCTCTCTCTGTCTGCCTCTCTGCCTATTTGTGATCTGTCTGTCAAATAAATAAATAAATAAAAATCTTAAAAAAAAAAAAAAGTTCGCTCACTTCAGATACAGAATTTCCTCCTACCATATCCTTCATTTCTATCCCTTTTAGTATATTTATGAGCAATTGTTTTTCACCAATCCTTGATCATAGTGGAAATGCTAACAGCAATACTAATGGCAATATTTGTCACATAGTTTCCCACTATGTGACAAAGATAGATTACATGCATCATCTCCTTGATTTTCTCCATCATTTCCTTGATTTTCTCAGTAAGGAGGTTAGAGGATCAAAGGAGAAAGTGGGAGAAATGACAATGGAAGCAAGAGGTTGGAATGTTCTGAAGAAAGGACCATGAGCCAAGGAATGCAGGTGACTTACAGAAGCTAGAAAAGGCAAGGAAACAGATTCCCAGAGACTCCAGAAAAGGAATCAACCTTGCTGACACTTTAGCCCAGTGAAACTGATTTTGGACTTCTGGCCTCAAGAACTTTAAGGAAATAAATTTAAAAAACTGAAAAATTTAAAGGATTTTTTTCCCTACTAATTACTATAGGAGTCATAAGAAAATTTATAGGATTATAGCATGATAATAGTGGGCTGACTTGGATAATCCAGAATAATTTCTCCATCTCAAAATCCTTCAACTATTCACTTGTACAAGTCCCATGTGCCATATAAGGCAACATTGACAGGTTCTGTGGAATAGGATAAAGACATTTTCTGACGGTTCATCTATTGAATATTTTTTTATTCCCTCTGTGAATGTCTTGTTCAATACCTTGAACTTTTCTGTTGAGCTGTTTGTCATTATCTACTTGCATTGCATATTCTAGAAGATACTGTTTTGTCTGCTTCTGCTAAAGGATTGTAAATGTGTCTTTAAAAATTGAGTATTCAAAATTTGTCAACCCCTTCCTTCATGGTTCATACTTTTTGTGCATAATTTTATAAATACTTCTATATTGAGGTCAGACAGATGTTCTGTTCTAAATCTTTCTAGAACTTTTAAGGTTCTGGCTTTTTTTGTTTGGTTCACTTTCCATGATTTAGTTTTTAATCCATCTGGAATGTATATTTGGATTGTATGTGAAATAAGTACCCATTTACTTATTTTTCTTAAATAGAAAGTCAAATTTTCCAGTATTTAAATCTATCTGTTCACCACTGATTTGCTATATCACTACAAGTTTCCATGTATGCATGCTTCTTTCCTCAGCTCCAACAGACTTCTACTACTGTATCAGTACTATGTTGATTTATTTCACATATATCAGGAATTGTTTTTGGTTGGAGGCACATTCTACATGTCATATCAAATTATTAATTATGTATTTCAAATCATGTGTATATTGAATAATATTGTTTTCTGCTTAATGAAGTTTCCAAAGACTGTGTGTTTAATTCCTCCTTGTATCTGTCAATGTACCCCTAAATGTTCATTATTTGTTTCTTTATTTTATCCTATCCTGTTAAGTTCATGCATACACATGATTATTTTGATGGTGGCTCATTCATTATTTTTACTGGTATAAAACATTGTTCCTTATGCATGATAAATTTCCCTTAGATTTTTATCTGGTATTTTATGTGTTATTAATATTGCTGTAATATTAGTTTTGGTTTTAATTTTCCTGGCATATTTTTCTCTAAATTTTTATTTTTAATACATTTGGATTACATTGTTTCCAGTGTGTTCTACCAAATTACTCTCATATGATTTCATAGAATTTATTTGACACAACTTGTATTATTTCACATTGCCTGGTACATATTGAGCATTTGAACCATGCATGATGAGAAAAGAAATACATGATAATTATGTGGTTGTATGTTAACACACAGAAGAATCAAGTTTGGTTTAAGAGAGATTAGGATATAAGAATATACACCTTTTACCATGTTGAGGAATTAGGTGACTTCAGCTGGAATGACTTGTTAGGATGATGTCTTCTTTCTTCACCTCTCCATGGTTCCCCTCCCAATTCTCAGGAGAGGAAGAAATGGGCTTTCCTGAGCTCAGTAGCAAATACACACACACACACACACACACACACACACACACACACACGCACACACACACACACACATATATGAAAGCCCATTTCTATATATGTATGTATACATATATATATGTATGTATACATATATATATGTATGTATACATATATACATTAGTGTAATCACCTCCTAGTTTTATAATTATGCATAATGTGCTTAAATACTGAGCCGCAGTTCCATCATTACTCAAATGGAATTACTCCCACTATATCATGATATCACTCTACAGTTAAATGGAATACATGTTCAAGATACTTCACAGGGCATAATTCAGGGGAGCCTGGGTGGCTCAGCTAGCTAAGTATTCAACTCCTGATTTTGGGTTGGGTCATGATCTCAGGATTTTGTGATCCAGCCCCACCTGGAGCTTTGCACTCAGTGGGGCATCTCCTTGAGACTCTATCTCTCCTTCTTCCCCTCCCCACCTTTATAAAATAAATAAGTATTAAAAAAAAAAAAAGGCACATGGCATGGAGTTGATGTTCCCTGCAGCACCTTTTTGCATGGTAGATATTAATTAAATGCTTGCGAAGTGATGTTGAGCTACTTGGGCTGTAAAGCCATATCCACATTTCTAAAGACACATGACATTTATCTAGTATTAATTACATGAATGTCATAGACCTTCATCCTACTCCGACCTTTATCCCTGGGGAACAGGTTGAATAAACATAAATATCTTCAGTCAGATCAAAGATATAATAAAAAATTACAAAGATTTGTTTTTCTTCTCAAGGGACAAGGGAAATCTCATAAAGGCATCATTTCTCATGAAAAATGATGGTTAATTGATTTAGGATCTATCTGTCAGCCCATCACCCACAAATCTCACTTATAAAACCCTACCTTGTTTTCTGTGTCATTCATAGAAATGTCCCTCAGGGAAAACAGAGCAATAAATATACAGTGTTATTATACAAGACAAATCACAGATTTCCTTCTCTCCTTTTTTCCCTTCCTTTCCTTACCCTCCCACTAACGTTCATACATGCCAGGACTACTTGTTAAAATGGATGTAGAAAAATTGTTAAATTTTCAGCACCAAGGCAGTAGCTTAAGACTTGAAATTTAAAGACAATGGAGAGAATGTGGTCTTGATAGGTTTCTTAGATTATTTATCAGGGCCAATGACTGGCAAAACCACATACTCAGTACCATATATTTTCAACACTCTAATACCTACCTTTCTTCTGAGAACTAGCTTCCTGTCATCTGACACATTCCCAACTATACACAATATTTTCATACACACACACACACACACTTCTAGCTGCAGTCAAGAGAATTAGGTTTGAAACCTGTCACCATTACATACTAACAAAATCTTGCACCAGATAATTGAACACATTAAGTCTTAGTTTCTCATCTGTATAATTAGGTTAGATACATCCATTTTGCTCATCTCACATCAAGGATGGTCAAAATGTAATTTTCAAAAAGTGAAAAACATGCCTCTTCAACAAACATATAGTGCGCAACAAGTCAAAGGTTTAACTCATTAATGAAATAAACAGAAGGACGGTAAAGCTATTTCAAAGGAGAATTAGAGAAACAGTAAAAACAGGCACTGGAAGAAAGAACGCTGGATAAAGGTTACAAAAGAGCAATACATCCATAAGTTTTAGAGATATCTTTTACATCAGAAAACACATCTCAAAATGTGTAATTTTACAGACTCATAGTTCTAATAAATACTAAATAGCATGTCAATCAAATGTGCATTCACTTAGGAGAAGTAAATGATTCTTAGATGGACCTGTTAGATAATATTCTGGTAGAATTTTGAAAAGACACAGAGTCATCCTTTTCCACACTTTTTCCACATTTTGGATGATATTTCTTAATAGCACAAAACAGAACAAAAGTTCTTTAATGTTATTATGCTCTTTCAAATATTCATGATTACTTTAACTGCTACTATTATCAGCACAATCATTATTTATTTTGAAGGAGCTCATATACCCAGAAGTCTCTGTAAACTTATAATTTCTTCTATTTATTTTTTTCTATTCATTATCCTAAGTGATGCAGATATAAAAATGAGAGGGTAATTGTCAAGGTTTTAAGGAACTTTAAGCCTAGAATGGGAAAGTGTAGGAAAGCATAAAGCATGTTCTGTAAGAGTTATGTACATTTTGAGGTTACAAAGGAGTTGGCAAATTTGTCTAACTCCCCCCAGGGGAGGCAAGAGGCTCCATGGGTAAACTCTTGCTCTAGATGTGCAGCCAGGCAGCCAATGGGCAGGAGACCGGGCCTCTGGCTAAAGAATTATTCACAGATAATGAAGACTAAAGTAACTCATCACCCACACTGGGAGAATTGAAAATAGGTTCTTACAGATATAGTAAAGAAGGTGAGGAGACGGTAATGAGGGAGGACACTGGTGAGGAGAGATATGGTCAACTTGCAAAGTCCTCTCTCCAGTTCACAGAAGTTACAGGCCAATGCAGTGTGAACCTGTTCGGCCAATGACTAACAGTGGTTCTTGGACAAAATTACTTTCCTTTTCTGGGTCTCAGTTTTCTATTTGTAAGCTGAGGGTTGCTGCACAGCATGAAGAGCTGATCCTAGAGAAGTGATGGTGTGAACAGCAGGCTGAAATCTCTGGGGAGGGGATTTTGAGACAGAGTGATTAAGTACTGCCTTCAATATCAAAAATCTTTGGAGGGGAGGTGAAGGGAGCAAGAGTGGGCGGGAGTAGTTGAGCAGTGATGCGGGGCCAAGGGAAGATATGGCCACTTCATGAGATGCTCTGGCACTACAATCTCCTTTCAAGAGTAATCCCAAATTGGGTGGAGATGGCCAGATGTTCATCCTTTTTCTCATTAACCAGCCATTATAGATGGGCTAGCCCGAGAAGGGTTATAACGTTGAGCAAGGTGGCTCTACAGGTTATTCAATCTCTGAATAGCAAGGTGTTTGCTGCCCTAAAAATGAAGTCTGTTGGCCAACAGCGCTCCCAACAGACAGAAAAGGAAATGCTTGGTGGGAGGTGTGGATGGACATCACACTGTCCATCACAAGGTAGCACATGATTTGTCATATTACCCGTCCAGCTCATTTATGCACTATTCTCCCTTCCCTATCCCAACTCGGGTCCACCTGTTTGAAACTATTTACAGATTCTCAGACTTGCCCTGAAAGCATATTCTCTATCCTCAGCACCAGTACCCTGGTCCATTCAGCCCCATATTCTCCACTTAGCCATCACGTCTTTCCAAATGCCTTCCATGGCATTTTAGTGTGGGTTACGTTCCTTACACATGCCCGCTTTTGGGACATCAGTCATTCTTTCTTCATGCCTCCGACTCCCCTTCCAACTTGAAATGATTTGAAGCTGTTTAATGGGACTTCCATTACCTCGCCTATAGGAAATACATGTAGTAGATACTGAATGTATATTTGTTGGAGAAAAAAGATAAGTAAATATGTGAATTTCAGAGATGTAAATGAGAGTGTGAGTATTTCAACCCAAAGGACTGGGGAAATAGTCTTGAACAATGAGGAGATAAAAAAAAAATACCATGAAGAACTGGTATGATAAAATGCCAGTTTGACACAGGAGTTAGCCTTCGTGCAATGCTCTGCCATAAAGCGAAAGATCCCGGGGCGGCGGTTGGGGGGAGAGAGAGAGAGGAAGTGAGCTGTCTATGAGTCTATGACTCATGATTGTTTTTATAGCTTTGTTTCTTAGTGTAATCTTTTATTCGTAAGGTCTGATTTCTTCGACCCCTTGATTGTTGGTTATTTTTGGCTTCAGAAGTGAAAGAAAAGGAGAAAAACCACTGCCTTTGTGCATGTGCACATCATTTCCTAAATTATCAACAGGTGGTTTTAAACCAAAACTCTTTGTGAAGCTGTGAAAATGCCTCCATTTCTGGTCCTTCAGGCATTCTGACGACTAAGGCTTATTTGTGGGATAACATCTGTTGATATTTTATACTACTTATGTTTCAGTCAAATGCTTTCACATTTTCAATCTCTTTTATCATTAAAACAACCAGTGTGGGATCTACCAGTGTCCATATTTTTTTAGGAAGTATAAAGACTCAGAGAGGCCGAAAATTTGCTTCAGGTCACAGAGCAGTGTAAAACTTGGTTCCAGACCCAGTTCTTTGAAGTCTAACTCACCTGTTCTTCCTATTTTACCACAGCGGGGATGAGAGCCTTAACAGGTCATCTTTAATCCCATCATTAGATATATATTTATTTTATACTTAAAGGCTTTTGGTGCTCCAGGTATTAAAAGATAAATATCCCTAGGAGAGAATTATGTACCTAATGCCTTAAATAAAGGCAGAAAAGAAAAGAGCAATTACTGTAGCATAATGGGTAATGATTTTAAATTGCCACATTCTATACTTTAAAAAATATAAAATATACATTATTATCTTATTTAAATGATCAGAAAACCAAAACTCAGAGGTGTTGAGCTACTTGCTCCAAGCCCTCACACAGTTCTGGAAAAACTACCTTTTGAATTCCATTCTTTCTCGCTCTAAAGCCTCTCATCTTAGTACTATGCCCTCTCTCATATTTTTTTGCATAACCTCCATATTTCAGAGTTTCATCCTCCTTCACACTTAGAAATAGCATCAACAAGTTTAAATCTGTCCAAATTGCTCTGGTCTCTTGTGGGAGCCAAAGTACAAGTCCCCACCTGCCATTCTGAGTGAGATTGCTGGATCCAGAGCTATGCATCATTTAAGATCATTAGTGTAAAATCAATAGCTGCAGGAAATAATTGTAGCTATCCCTGCGACCTTGCCCCCTGCAGTACTTCATCCTTGAAGGTTATTTAATTAAAGTCCAAGCAAGATGGGTTAGCTCTGGAGTGGTGTGTAAGTGGAAGTGACATGACACCAGAGGGAAACAGCCTTCACTCCCAGCACTGCAACGTGTGGCTCAGGCAGAGAAGATCTCCTGATACTTGAAACCAAAATACAAGGCTCTGTGAAAGGGCCCTGCCTTGCAGGTGGTTAGATCTCCCCGGACTTTACCTGAAAGGAGTATGCAGTTGTTATTCAGAGAATATATATTAGGATATCTTTTGGGAAGGTACTGTATGCTACATGCTCAATCTATAACAAAGTTGAATAGGATATCAACCTTGATTAACTTCCAGGGGTTAATCTGAATGGAAGCAAACAACCCAATAACTATGTAATAAACCAAATGTCTCCTGGTATGATAGCTCCAGAGGCATTATAGCTAGACTTCTCTTCCAATTATCTAGACTCTAAAATCTGGTATATTGGGGGAAGGGAGAGGAGTTTCAGTTTTTATCTCATGGTCCCTCTTTCTAAATTCAGGTCACAGCTTAAACTCCTACTCTAGCCTCACTAATTGCACTGCCATGGCCCCCACTTCACCCAGCAATGAATGATTTGTTTCCAATGTTCCCAGACCATTGTCCACCTTCAAATTTATGCTGCTGACATTTTGTAATAAGAGGATACTTAACTACTTTGTACCAAGTATGCATTCAGAGTTTCACTTTATTTTTGTTCACAAAGCAGTGAAAACACTTACTCATTATTCATTCATTACTTCAACAAATATTCATTGGGAATCCAGTCATGAAATCAACTACATGATCAGTTGTAGTTGTTATTCATACTTAATTATTCAAAAACTATATATGTATATATTTTTAAATATTTTATTTATTTATTCGACAGAGAGAGACACAGCAAGAGAGGGAACACACAAGCCAGAGAAGTGAGAGAGGGAGAAGGAAGCTTCCTGCCAAGCAGGGAGCCCAATGTGGAGCTCCATCCCAGGACCCTGGGATCATGCCCTGAGCCGAAGACAGATGCTTAATGACTGAGCCACCTGGGTGCCCCTCAAAAACTATATTAAAAGAAAAGTTTTATTTTTCTTGACATGATAAATTCTGATTTAATTCATTTAACAGATATTCACAGTGTTCCCACATTGTTCCCATTTACTGTTAAAAATGCTAGGGATAATAACAGCAATGCCCACAATAGCCAAACTGTGGAAAAAGCTGAGATGCCCTTCAACAGATGAATGGATAAAGAAGATGTGGTCCATATATACAATGGAAGATTACCCAACCAACAGAAAGGATGAATACCCAACTTTTGCATCAACACAGATGGGACTGGAGGAGATTATGCTGAGTGAAATAAGTCAAGCAGAGAAAGTCAATTATAATATGGTTTCACTTACTTGTGGAACATAAGGAATAACATGGAGGGCTTTAGGAGAAGGAGAAGATAAGTGAAGGGGACAAATCAGAGAGGGAGATGAACCATGAGAGACAGTGGACTCTGAGAAAACAAACTGAGGGTTTTGGAGGAGAGGGATATGGGGGGGATGGGCTGGCCATTTGATGGGTATTAAAAGGGCATGTATTGCAGGGAGCCCTGGGTGTTATATGCAAACAATGAATCATGGAACACTACATCAAAAACTAATGATGTACTATATGGTGACTAACATAACACAGTTAAAAAATAAATAAATAGATAGATAGATAGATAAATAGAATTTTTTTAAAATGCTAGGGATACAACAGTAAATGAAATTGATAAGGTTATTTGCTCTGAGAAACTTAGCATTCCCATTGGGGAAGCATACAACAAAATAAAGAAATTTAAAAAGCAAACAATAAATTATCGTATGTACTAAAAGATTCTGTGGAAAAAAAAATATAATTAAGTTAGATGTCTTGGGTTGACAGTACTGGGCTGGGTGCTAAGGTTCTTATTGACTGGCTGGTCATGGAAAACCACTGTAAAGAAGTGCAAATTGAGATGCACCCTTTAATAAAACACTTACTGAAGACATGCAAAACAAAGTCTAACCAGAAACTAGCTATGGCAAGTCTACAATCCCAGCCCAGCTCAAAGCCTGCACCTCTGTATTAGAAACCCATGTTTATGTTTTGTATTGTCAGCATGGTTAATCTAGGAACTTTGTTTCCTAAAACCCCTTCCCTATGTCATTCTGAGCTACTATTGGCTAAAAGGAACATGTTTGAGGTTTCAATGGCAGAAGCAAAGCAGTTACCATGACACTCTGAAGGTCATCCCACGAAATGTAATGGACACATATGGAAGGTGTCTGCCCTGCTTCTTCTCTCCAAGTCCTGCTATTCTCCTCACTGATGGCTGTGTGTATGAACAGCATCCCTGGGCTACCACCACAGAGATAAGTACTGACTCGCATCGACACCTCCACAAACCTTCCCTTGGTGAGCCTACCTGCTTGTTGGACACACCTGATGTCTTAGACTTCCTGCAAGCTCCATTCAACCATACCTATGCTTTAAGAGGAATACTTAGGGACATTTCTGTGATCTTTCAAGTCTCATTTCTAGACTTCCATTTTCCTCTTTTTCCCCAAAATTGTATAATTTCTAATTCCTTTTAAAATATTTTGTTCCATAACACTTATAGTGCCTCTGTTTCTCTGATAGATACTCATATTGATTCTAGAACTGGAGCGAGAAGAACAAAACCTTAAAGATGGGAATCCATAATTGGTTCTCTGATGGGTTAAATTTTAAAGCACTAAAATCATGGGGGCTGGGAGTAAATTGGATGCTGGTAGTTCATAGCAAGAGGTGGAAAAACAGTCATTTGAAGTATTCACCTGTAGTTATTTGGAATCAAATGTCTATGAAAGACAAGGATTTGAGCGAGCTTAAAATAATTCAGTAGAAATAAGAAGTATAAAATCTGGGGGAGGAGTCAAGATGGCAGAGAAGTAGCAGGCTGAGACAACATCAGGTAGTAGGAGATCAGCTAGATAGCTTATCTAACCATTGCGAACACCTACAAATCCAGCAGGAAATTGAAAAGAAGAAGAGCAACAATTCTAGAAACATAAAATCGATCACCTTCTGAAAGGTAGGACCTGTGGAGAAGTGAATCCAAAGTGATGGGAAGATAGACTGTGGGGGGAGGGGCCAGCTCCTGGCAAGTGGCGGAGCAATGGAGCACAAAATCAGGACTTTTTAAAGTCTGCTCCACTGACATTGCTCCAGAGGCTAAACCGGGGTGAAGCCCATGCAGGGTCAGTTTGGCCTCAGGTCCCACAGGGTCACAGAAGGATCAGGGATGTCTGAGTGTCGCAGAGCTCGCAGGTATTAGAGCGGGGAAGTCGGCTACAGTGACAAAGCCGAGGAGTGACCTCTCAGCTCGGGGTTACCTTAAACCGGGCACAGGCTGGGTGAGCTTGGAGTGTGGCCAGAAGCCAGGAGATGGAGTGACTGAACACTTTACTCCAAGCGCATGGCTGGAGGCCAGGGAGATGGACGAGACCGAGCGCTCTTCTCCAAGTGTGATCGATTGAGCGCTTTTCTCCAAGTGGGACCAGAGGCCAGGGAGACGGGGGCAGTTGGGCGCTTTTCTCTGAGGGTGCACTGAGGAGCGGGACCCCAAGCTCTCGGCTCCTCCAGGCCAGAGACTGGGAGGCCACCATTATCATTTCCGTCCTCTGGAACTCTACAGAAATTCTCAGGGAACAAAAGCTCCCGAAAGCAAACCCAAGCAGATTACTTAGCCCGGCCCCTGGTAAGGTGGTGCAATTCCCCCTGGGGCAAAGACACTTGAGAATCACTACAACAGACCCCTACCCCAGAAGATCAACAAGAAACCCAGCCAAGACCAACTTCACTCACCAAGGAGAACAGCGGAATTCCAGAGGAGAAGAAAGCAAATCATCTGGACAAAATGACAAGGTGGAAAAACTCACCACAAAAAAAAAAGAACAAGAGGCAGTACCAAAGGCTGGGGACCTAATCAGTACGGAAATTGGTAATATGACAGTCCAGAGTTCAGAATGACAATTCTCAAGGTTCTAGCCGAGCTTGAAAAAGGCATAGGAGATATTAGAGAAACCCTCTCCAGAGAGATAAAAGCCCTTTCTGGAGAAATAAAAGAAATATAATCTAACCAAGTTGAAATCAAAAAAGCTATTAATGAGGTACAATAAAAAATGGAAGCTCTTACTGCTAGGATAAATGAGGTGGAAGAAAGAATTAGTGACATAGAAGACCAAATGACAGAGAATAAAGAAGCTGAGCAAAAGAGAGACAAACAAATACTGGACCACGAGGAGAGAATTAGAGAGATAAGTGACACCATAAGACGACACAACATTAGAATAACTGGGATTCCAGAAGAAGAAGAAAGAGAGAGGGGAGTAGAAGGTATATTGGAGAGTATAATTGTAGAGAATTTCCCTAATATGGCAAAGGGAGCAAACATCAAAATCCAGGAGATGCAAAGAACGCCCCTCAAAATCAATAAAAATAGGTCCACACCCCAACACCTGATAGTAAAAGTAAGTCTTAGCGACAAAGAGAAAATCCTGAAAGCAGCCTGGGAAAAGAAGCCAGGAACATACAAGGGTAAAAACATTAGATTGGCAGCAGACTTATCCACAGAGACCTGGCAGGCCAGAAAGAACTGGCATATTATATTCAGAGCACTAAACGAGAAAAACATGCGGCCAAGAATACTATATCCAGCTAGGCTATCATTGAAAATAGAAGGAGAGATTAAAAGCTTCCAGGACAAACAAAAACTGAAAGAATTTGCAAATACCAAACCAGCTCTACAGGAAATATTGAAAGGGGTCCTCTAAACAAAGAGAGAGCCTACAAGTGGTAGATCAGAAAGGAACAGAGACAATATACAGTAATAGTCACCTTACAGGCAATACAATGGCACTAATTTCATATCTCTCAATAGTTACCCTGAATGTTAATGGACTAAATATCCCAATCAAAAGACACAGGGTATCAGAATGGATTAAAAAAAAATCAATATGCTGCCTATAAGAAACTCATTTTAGACCTGAAGACACCTCCAGATTTAAAGTGAGGGGGCAGAAAACAATGTACCATGCTAATGGACATCAGAGGAAAGCTGGGGTGGCAATCCTTATATCAGATCAATTAGATTTTAAGCCAAAGACTATAATAAGAGATGAGGAAGGACACTATATCATACTCAAAGGGTCTGTCCAACAAGAAGACATAACAATTTTAAATATCTATGCCCCTAACATGGGAGCAGCCAACAATATAAACCAATTAATAACAAAATCAAAGAAATACATCGACAATAATACAATAATAGTAGGGGTCTTTAACACTCCCCTCACTGAAATGGACAGATCATCTAAGCAAAAGGTCAACAAGGAAATAAAGGCCTTAAATGACACACTGGACCAGATGGACATCACAGATATATTCAGAAAATTCCATCCTAAAATAACAGAATACACATTCTTCTCTAGTGCACATGGAACATTCTCCAGATTAGACCACATCCTGGGTCATAAATCAGGTCTCAACCAGAAAAGATTGGCATCATTCCCTGCATATTTTCAGACCAGAATGCTCTGAAGCTAGAACTCAATCACAAGAGGAAATTTGGAAAGTACCCAAATACAGGGAGACTAAACAGCATCCTTCTAAAAAATTAATGGGTCAACCAGGAAATTAAGGAAGAACTGAAAAAATTCATGGAAACAAATGATAAGGAAAACACAACAGTTCAAAATCTGTGGGACACAACAAAGGCAGTCCTGAGAGGAAAATCTATAGCATTACAAGCCTTTCTCAAGAGACAAGAAAGGTCTCAAATACACAACCTAACCCTGCACCTGAAAGAGTTGGAGAAAGTACAACAAAGAAAGCCTAAACCCAGCAGGAGAAGAGAAATCATAAAGATCAGAGCAGAAATCAATGAAATAGAAACAAAAAAAACAATCGATGAAACGAGGAGCTGGTTCTTTGAAAGAATTAATAAGATTGACAACCCCCTGGCCAGACTTATCAAAAAGAAAAGAGAAAGGATGCAAATAAAGAAAATCATAAATGAAAGAGGAGAGATCACAACCAACACCAAAGAAAAATACAAACAATTATAAGAACATACTATGAGCAACTCTACGCCAACAAATTCGACAATCTGGAAGAAATGGATACATTTCTAGAGACATATAAACTTCCACAACTGAACCAGGAAGAAATAGAGAACCTGAACAGACCCATAACCAATTAGGAGATTGAAACAGTCATCAAAAATCTCCCAACAAACAAGAGCCCAGGGCCAGAGGGCTTCTCAGGGGAATTCTACCAAACATTTAAAGAAGAACTAATTCCTATTCTCCTGAAACTGTTCCAAAAAATAGAATTGGAAGGTAAATTTCCAAACTCATTTTATGAGGCCAGCATCACCTTGATCCCAAAACCAGACAAGGATCCCATCAAAAAAGAGAACTACAGACCAATATCCTTAATGAATACAGATGTGAAAATTCTCATCAAAATACTAGCCAATAGGATTCAGCAGTACATTAAAAGGATTATTCACCATGACCACATGGGATTTATTCCAGGGCTGCAAGGTTGGTTCAACATCTGCAAATCAATCAACGTGATACAACACATTAATAAAAGAAAGAACAAGAACCATATGATACTCTCAATAGATGCTGAAAAAGCATTTGACAAAGTGAAGCATCCCTTCCTGATCAAAACTCTTCAAAGTGTAGGGATAGAGGGCACATACCTCAATATTATCGAAGCCATCTATGAAAAACCCACTGCAAATATCATTTGCAATGGAGAAAAACTGAAAGCTTTTCCGTTAAGGTCAGGAACACGGCAGGGAAGTCAATTATCACCACTGCTATTCAACATAGTATTAGTAGTCCTAGCCTCAGCAATCAGACAACAAAAAGAAATTAAAGGCATCCAAATCGGCAAAGAAGTCAAACTATCCCTCTTCACAGATGATATGATACTATATGTGGAAAACCCAAAAGCCTCCACTCCAAAACTGCTTGAACTTGTACAGGAATTCAGTAAAGTGTCAGGATATAAAGTCAATGCACAGAAATCAGTTGCATTTCTTTATACTAACAACAAGACAGAAGAAAGAGAAATTAAGGAGTCAATCCCATTTACAATTGCACCCAAAACCATAAGACACCTAGGAATAAACCTAACCAAAGAGGCAAATAATCTATACTCAGAAAACTATAAAGTACTCATGAAAGAAATTGAGGAAGACACAAAGAAATGGAAAAATGTTCCATGCTCATGGATTGGAAGAACAAATATTGTGAAAATGTCTATTCTACCTAAAGCAATCTACACATTTAATGCAATCCCTATCAAAACCCCATCCATTTTTTTTTCAAAGAAATAGAACAAATAATCCTAAAATTTATATGGAACCAGAAAAGACCTTGAATAGCCAAAGGAATATTGAAAAAGACAGACAAAGTTGGTGACATCACAACTCCAGACTTTAAGCTCTATTACCAAGGTGTCATCATCAACACAGTATGGCACTGGCAAAAAAACAGACACATAGATCAATGGAACAGAATAGAGAGCCCAGAAATAGACCCTCAACTCTATCGTTAACTAATCTTTGACAAAGCAGGAAGGAATGTCCAATGGAAAATAGACAGCCTCCTCAACAAATGGTGTTGGGAAAATTGGACAGCCACATGCAGAGAAATGAAATTGGACTATTTCCTTACACCACACATGAAAATAGACTCAAAATGGATGAAGGACCTCAATGTGAGAAAGGAATCCATCAAAATCCTTGAAGAGAACACAGGCAGCAACCTCTTCGACCTCAGCCAGAACAACTTCTTCCTAGGAACATCACCAAAGGCAACAGAAGCAAGGGCAAAAATGAACTATTGGGATTTCATCAAGATCAAAAGGTTTCGCACAGCAAAGGAAACAGTTAACAAAACCAAAAGGCAACTGACAGAATGGGAGAAGATATTTGCAAATGACATATCAGATAAAGGGCTAGTATCCAAAATCTATAAAGAGCTTAGCAAACTCAACACACAAAGAACAAATAATCCAATCAAGAAATGGGCAGAGGACATGAATAGAGATTTCTACAAAGAAGACATCCAGATGGCCAACAGACACATGAAAAAATGCTCCACCCACATCACTTGGCATCAGGGAAATATAAATCAAAACCACAATGGGATACCACCTCACACCAGTCAAAATGGCTAAAGTTAACAAGTCAGGAAATGACAGATGCTGGTGAGGATGCAGAGAGAGGGGAACCCTCCTACAGTGTTGGTGGGAATGCAAGCTGGTGCAACCACTCTGGAAAACAGTGTGGAGGTTCCTTAAAAAAACTGAAAATAGATCTACCCTATGACCCAGCGATTGCACTACTGGGTATATATCCTAAGGATACAAACGTGGTGCTCCAAAGGGGCACGTGCACCTGATGTTTTAGCAGCAATGTCCACAATAGCCAAACTATGGAAAGAACCTAGATGTCCATCAACAGATGAATGGATAAAGAAGAAGTGGTATATATATACAATGGAATACTATGCAGCCATCAAAAGAAGTGAAATCTTGCCACTTGCGATGGTGTGGATGGAACTAGAGGGTATTTGCTTAGCGAAATAAGTCAATTGGAGAAAGATAACTATCATATGATCTCCCTGATATGAGGAAGTGGAGATGCAATGTGGGGGGTTTGGTGGTAGGAAAAGAAAAAAGTGAAAGAAGATGGGATTGGGAAGGAGACAAACCATTAAAGACTCAATCTCAAAAAACAGACTGAGGGTTGCTGGGGGGAGTGGGTTGCTGGGGGGAGTGGGGACGGGAGAGGGTGGTGGGGATATGGGCATTGGGGAGGGTGTGTGCTATGATGAGTGCTGTGAAATGTGTAAACCTGGTGATTCACAGACCTGTACCCCTGGGATAAAAATACATTATATGTTTATTTAAAAATGTAAAAATTTAAAAAAAAAAAAAAGAAGAAGAAGTATAAAATCTAGGAAGCCAGTTGGTTACTTGTATGGGAGCAAGAGCAGACTTAATTCCCAGTTTTGTTCCTTGTTTTCAGAACCCAGAAATCTTTTATTACTGGGGGGGGGGAGGGGTACATTTTGGAAATGACCGACTGAGAATGTCTGTACATCTGCTCCTCCACAGAAGCAACAAAAATGTTGGTAAAATTGTCCAAATGAACTTTTTCAGAACTCTAGAAATGAATGAAAAGATTATAACAGAACAAAGAGCATTTATCTAAGAAAACTTGCTAAACCTCAGCAAGAACAGTGGATGTCTGGGACATTTTAATTTGACTTACTCCCATTCCCCTCTCCCCAGCTCCATGGTAGTCTTGAAAACCAGGAGTCTTACAACCACAGAAGGGCAGACTTGGGGTTTGGATTGCCTCAGAAAGCTCCATCTCAGGACCCCCCGGTGGCTGTCAGTTAAGCATCTGCCTTCAGTTCAGGTCCTGATCTCAGGGTCCTGGGATCAAGCCCTACATTGGGCTCCCCACTCAGCGGGGAGTCTGCTTCTCCCTCTCCTTCTGGCCCTCCACCACTCGTGCTCTCTCTCTCTCTCTCTCTCAAATAAATAATTTTTTTTTTTTAAAGCTCCATCTCCAGAGCACTGTTAGTATTTGATGCATCTCACAGCTTCCTGGTAGAGCTTCATGCATAAGGCATTGCCATTATTTGACCTGACTTGAGGTTCACTCAGTGGGGAAAAAAATCCTATCCCCACTGCCATACTGCAGAATGTGGAGCAAAAGTCAACTCCTTACGGGAATAGAAAGCTATGGGTTCATTCTTTATTTATTTGATCTGAGTTGGGAGGGTGGCAGCTGGCTTAACACATATATAATATAAACTTCAGAAGAACTTATCAAGAGGGAAATTCAAATAGACAAAAGGTTCCAGAAAAAGAGAGAAGCAATGCATAGAGAAGTTTTAGGTAAAGATAAAAACACACCTCTGGCCCATATCTTTTTTTTTTTTTTTAAGATTTTATTTATTTATTTGACAGACAGAGATCACAAGTAGGTGGAGAGGCAGGCAGAGAGAAAGAAGCAGGCTCCCTGCTGAGCAGAGAGCCCAATGCGGGGCTCGATCCCAGGAACCTGGGATCATGACCTGAGCCAAAGGCAGAGCCTTAGCCCTCTGAGCCACCCAGCTACCCCTGGCCCATATCTTTTTGAGGAATGAGTATTAGGGCCTGTGATTTAAGACTGTAGCCTGAGAATAACAGCATCTTAAAGAACTGGGGCTTGAACTCCCACAACATGAGGTAGGACAGAAGGAATGCCAGATTCCTGAGCAGCAAGAAAAGAGAATAGTAGGGAGGTGTTTGGGGAGACTGATGGTGCTCTATATCTGCCACTGTGGTCTGCAAGGTGAGAAAGGCAATTTTCAAACCTCTTTGGTAAATCGGGTAAAGGCAATGGATATTCTAAGAGGGGATTCACTTGTCCTACACTGGAAATATTCATGGAAAAGGTGGATGAGCAGGTACCACAGTAGTCAGCAGATGTCTGTGCACTCTTTATAAATGACTGGAATTGAGATAGAATAAGACGAAGACAGGAGATTATGGTATGATAAAAGAAATGGTGAATGTCATTCATCAAATGGTAGAAAATTATGTGGGGTCAGCACAGCAAATTGGTAAATTGGTAAGACAGTGTTTTGATGTTGAGTGGCTGAGGCTTTTTATTTTTTTTTTAAGGTTTTTTTTGTTTTTGTTTTGGGTTTTTTTTGTTGTTCTTGTTTTTTGTTTTTTGTTTTTTTGAGGTTTGGTATCATTGAGACAAAATCTAAGTCAGTGCAGTCTGTGTGGCTAAGTAGTTACCACTTTGAGTTTTTAAAGTTTCTAATATATTTTTCATAAGAGCTAAGCTATAGACTTGCAAATCATCTTGGACCCATTTCAGCTTAGGTCATTAGATGTTGCCAAGGAATTTCCTCTGGGATTTCACCTGACAACAAAATTTATTGTCCCTTCCAAGGCTAATGAAACTCAGCTGTATCTATAGAGTATCAGTTAGCCAGGCTCAAAATCCAGGTTTAGAAAAATCCATGATACAGTGCTAATATCTCTCTTTTTGTTTTTGCATTAGTAGTTTTTCCATTATTAAAAAATCTACATGTTTTATAGAAAGGATAGCAAATTCAAAGTGTTAAACCTTTGTAGTTAGAATCAGCTAAAAGTATGTTCCACATTTACAAGGTTTGTCTCATTCTCTTTATTATACTCTCAATATCTACTTGCTATAGCATAAAGGCCCCTTATAAATATCATGTAAGTAAATGGATAAGTGAGTAAAATGATCAATGAGTTATAAATGAATGAGTTAATATTTTGGTGAATTTTTTTCCACACTATGTTTTCTGCATAATGTTGGTTTCCTTTTATTTTTAATTTTTTATGTTGTTGCAACTATACTATGTATATACTATTGCTTCATTCATTAAGAGAAAAATTAATATGTGGTTGTATATTCTTACAAAATATGAGTTTAAGTAGTTATACAATATTCTATTGAAGGATTGATCATTTTAGCTCACCAGTATTCTCCCTTTAGTCTTTGAGGATGCTTTCCATTATTTCTTATTATAAATAGCACTATCAGGAATATATTTATTCATAACAAGTATCATAGTTAATATGATATTGAGGACTTATTTTTCCCCTCATATATATTCTTCACAACCTACCTACAAAGACCTTGTCCCGAAATTTTCAAAGTTTTCTTTTGGTGGAAAAATACTGAAGGCTTGGATGTTGCCCCAAGAAACATTTTATTTTATTTATTTTTATGTTTGTGTGTTTGGAGGAAAATGTTCTACTGTTTTTGCATTATTAACACGTTACACACTGTATTACATAATAATGTTCAGAGGCCATTTACATGCTCTGGATGCTGGCATAAGGTTGAAACTTGGAAAAATAGCTTTTCGCATATGCCCAGCTGACTTTCAGAGAGAAAATTATTTGACCAAATGAGAAAGAAGGCAGAATCAGGCATTATTCCAGCTGGCATATTTTATATGTGCAACAGTGTTAATTTGCTAAATGAGGAATAAATGCTAGATAGCACCCTAGTCCAACTAATGCTTCAAAAGATGTGCTTTCTTCAAAAAAATATCTGAAAAAGTTATTCTTACTAAATCCCAGATTTTTACTGCACACAATAACCACTGTCCACTGTAGAAAGATCTCTTTACATTATGAACTGATCATGTAACACAGAGGCTCTCTAGGCAGCGTCTGTTACTATGACTACTTGATCTTTAGCTAAACATTGGCTTGACATCTGAACCTCAAATCAAAGGCACAGAGCAGCTGACTTTATGCTGGATTACTTAAAAGCCACATGTCTTGGTATTTCATTCCATTAAAATTATAAATATACATATTGTTAACCAGTTTTACTTCTATAATATAATTGACTGGTAAGCAGGAGAGACATTGTAAGAAATGGGAGTAGAGATTGTTTTATAAATCTAAAGTAAAAGGCTAATAAGTCGCATGAAAGGGTAGGATGCAAACTGAGAAAACTTGGTTGTGATAGAACTTTAATTTCTAAGAGATTATTTCTAAACCCACTACTCCTCTATTCCTTAAATATATAACCCATGCTTTTATTGTACTCACTACATGCTTTTCTAAAGCCTTTTTCACTTGTCTGTCTCTCTTAGTAGATAGTAAGCTTATTCAGGACAATATATATATTTTGTTACTTCTACACCTGCATGATTTAGCCTAAAAATCAAAAAGACACTTGATAAATTTAATTCTATAAAATAAATTTAACACTGATCTATAACAACAATGTGAGACAGCTTAGAAAAAGAGCAGATAATATTTCAGACACAAACATCAGTTTGGTGGAGAACTCCGATGTCATGATTGATCAAGCAGAGTATTACAGTAATGTTGGTAAATTTTCTTAAAAAACAATGGAACTCTTTTTACTCTCTTACTTTAAAAAATGAAACAAAATCAAATACAGCAACATACATTAATTACAATATTGAGTATAAAATTAAACAGCAGCTAAATCATGAAGTAAAAAAAAAATAAGATTTCCCTATAATTATTAACCCATCCACGTTAAGCAAATGTTGGATTTTAATTAGCAGTCAAGCTCTAGAATGCATTCTTTAATTAAATGAAAAGCCTCTTTTAATGCAAAGTTACATTTCCAAATTTAAGGCACAAAAGTTAAGAAAAAAATCCAAAACTAATCTTTCAAGAGTATGAAGTACCTAATAAACAACAAGAAAATAAGATCTTATACTAGATGTGGATAATGTAAGCAAATATTGTTGCAAGCAGCTTAGTGTCTGTCTACACTTAACAATTTTGTTGCTTTCATTTGCAAGATTAAGTCCCTTCCAAGGCTAATGTTTCCTTATAAAGATTATTATTTTTTATGAAGGGTGGTGGTAGATGAGATTGGATTTAGGGGTGGTTGTATTTTACTGGAGTTGGAATTTGAAAATCTTATTCTTAAATTGGACCTCTTTAAAAAGTGCCTGTATCTATTTTTAACTTTTTGAGGAACCTCCATACTGTTTTTCAGCTACCCTATGACCAAGCAATTGCACAACTAGATATTTAACCAAAGAATACAAATATAGTGATTTGAAGGGGCATGTGCACCCCAATATTTATAGTGGCAATGTCCACAATAGCCAAACTATGGAAAGAGCCAGATGTCTGTCAATAGATGAATAGATAAAGAAAATTAGATAGATAGATAGATAGATAGATAGATAGATAGATAGACAGATATGATATTACTCAGCCATCAAAAAGAATGAAATCTTGCCATTTGTAATGATGTGGATGGAATTAGGGTATATTATGCTAAGCAAAGTAAGTCAGTCAGAGAAAGACATGTGATTTCACTCATATGTGCAATTTAAGAAGCAAAACAGATGAACATAGGGGAAGGGAAGGAAAAATAACACAATGAAATCAGAGAGGGAGACAAACCAAAAAAGACTCTTTTTTTTTTTTTAAGATTTTATTTATTTGACAGACTAAGATCCCAAGTAGACAGAGAGGCAGGGAGAGAGAGAGAGAGAGAGGGAAACAGGCTCCCTGCTGAGCAGAGAGCCCGATGCGGGACTCAATCCCAGGACCCTGGGATCATGACCTGAGCCGAAGGCACCCCCCATAAAAGACTCTTAACTCTAGAAAACAAACTGAGGGTTGCTGGAGGGGAGGTGGGTGGGGGAGATGAGGTAGCTGGGTAATGGGCATTAAGGAGGGCACTTGATGTAGTGAGCACTGAGTTTTACATGCAACTGATGAATTCCTAAATTCTACCTCTGAAACTAATACTATACTATATGTTAATTAGTTTATTTTAAATGAAAAAAAGATATAAAAAAAAGTTTTAAAGTGCCTGCTTAGTTCTGTATAGCATTGCAGCCAAGTTGTTTACCTGCCCCCAACTTCCAAAGGAAGAATATTAGCTTATCCCACCTCTGTTGCTGGCAAATACCCTGGTTCCTCATATTTCGAGTCTACCTTTCTTCCTCACATCTCTTTCATTTCTCCATTTTAGAAGTTACCCTTTGAACTTGGCCTTCTAGCCCTGTATAGCAATCCCCCAACTTCTAAGATCTCACTTTGGGCATGAATCTGAATCTCCTCTAGGATTTTCTGACCCTCCAAAAGATGGGGACCAGAAATAAACCAGCAAAATTGAATAAATTTCTATAGAAGAGGCCACTCTTTTTTTTTCCTTGTAAATCTCACCTGATTTCATAGCAAGTCCCAAAGTCCCAAAAGTTCAGCATTCAAATTTGTGAATGCTTATCTATTTTTTAGTATGTGTTTTCACCAATGGTCATTAACAGAAATCAGGACATCTGAAATCAAGGCTTATAAACTAATAGTAAGCAACATTGGAGGAAGATGTTAGCCCTTGTTTTCCTTTTTTGATAGGTCTGTTGGTATTCAGCAATGAATTATTTCCCCATGCTAGGATGCTTCATACATACTGACAGCAATTATATAAAATAAGGATTTTATATAGGCTCCATTCAACCCCAGGAATGTATATAGAAATAAAGCTCTTGCAATTACTCCAGGAGAGGATGCCTTCAGAATATGGTCTTCCTCTGACAAAACCATCACCTACTCCCTTTAAGTCCCTTTAAATTCTGTTGGAGAATACCATCACTTAGCATTGCCATCTTTCTAATTATCTCTTCTGGCTAGTCAAGGGTTCTGGATACAAGGGCAGGGAATTTCTTACCTTAGTAAAGTTAATTTAGATATCACAAACCATGTTTAGAATGCAAAATTTTGATGAAGGCTGCTGTTATCAAAAGTATCAGAGGCTTTGTAGGGGAAGGGGGAACACATTGAAAAAATCCTGCTTCACCATTTACAAGCTGGACAAGCTTAGGCAGGTCAATCTTAGATCCCTCAGGGTGCCTGGGTGGCTCAGTCAGTTAAGCATCTGACTCTGGGTTTTGGCTCAAGTCCTGCAATGGAACCTGAGCTGGGCTTAGCTGCTCAGCACAGCAGCTGCTTGTCCCTCTCCTTTTCCCTCTCTCTCTCCCTCTGCTCCTTCCACCAGCTCCCCCAGCCCCGTGTTCTCTTTCTTTCTCCCCTTCTCTCTCACTCAGTCTCAAATAAATAAAATCTTTGAAAAAACAAACAAAAATAATCTTAGATTCCTCATCTCTAAAATGGAGAAAATAATGGTTTCTATTTATATATTTAGCTCTGAATGTGCAATGTAAGTGAATGTATATAATATGGCTGGCAGACATAACAGCCGACACATAGTAGGGTCTTTAAAATAATAAAATAGTTCTTATTGTCATTATTATTACTTATGGTGTTAGCTCTGCAACTGAGCTGTTTGCAGCTTAAAAAAGACAGTATTTATTTTTCACATTAAAAGAATTAAGTAAATACATTTTCTAAATTTTAAGCTTCTTATCACTGATTATTTTGTTTATTTTCCTCAAACATTAAATGCCTGCTATCTCTTTGTACAAATGAGTGTTAGAATATGATAAAAAATACAAAAATGAACAAGGCAAAGAAATCATAATCCAAGCAATTTCTTCTCCTCAACATTCACATTAATGGGGTTTTTAATCTTATTAATTTAATTATGTTTTTGCTAGAAAAGGCACATGATCAGTGATGAGAAGTATGGAATTTTGAGTCAAACTGCCTTGGTGGTGTATCAGTTTTATGACCTTTTAACCTTGGACAAGTCACCCAACCCTTTTTTGTCTTGGGTTCCTCACAGTTAAAGATTATGGTAGTATCTCTTCATAGGAGTTTTTAATAGCTAATTAGTATTCTTTAAGAATTTACAACAGAGCCTAGTCATAAGATAACCAACCACAACAAATGAATATGATGAAATTGATATTCTAGAACAGGATTAGGATTTTCAGTGTTGCATTGCCCAAGAAAAACTGAGATCTTTAAGTAGGAAAAGTTGGGAAGAAAGGAGGAAGTAGCCAGAGGCTGCAGCCTTCAGTTGTATCAATCCTACCTTATTTCAACAAGACACCAAGTATTACAAAGAAATGCATAATCTGGGTATGAACATGCAGACTGTAGTCTGCCAGCCCAAATGCAAATCTAGAGACCTGAAGTCACAGCAATTTGAAACACTCTCAATTCACTTGATGGGCTTTATTTCATCTGTCCCAATTAAGGCTATTTATTGCAATTAAAGTTTCTGTCAAGAACTCTATTACACAAGCAGACTCCTTGGGGCCTGAGGCTGGGTGTCCACCTGGCTAGAGGCATTTATACCACACACAGACCTACAGAAGAAAGAAGAGGGAATTAATCCTGAGCAGGATAACTCAACTGTAGTACTACTGACACTTGGTCCGGATAATTCATCGTTGTGGGGGTCTGTCCTATGAATTGTGAGATATTTAGCAGCATCTCTGGCCTCTACACTGTAGCTTTCAGTAGTGCTTCTTTCCCCCAGTTAACAGAGCAAACAATTTTTCCAGATATTGTCAAATGTCGCTTGAGAGGCACAATGTCACTCATTTGAGAACCACTGCTCTAATGGTGTAAGAAATGGCCTAGTGAGCAATAAAAATAAATCGTGAGGGACTGTAAATTATTGGCTCTAATTAATCTAATGCTCTCTATATGAAAACCTTATATAAAACAGCACTAAGTAGGATACACCAAGGCATTAAAACATTACCAAAACCTGAAACAACTAGAGTGGACCACTAAAAAAGAAGGGTGCTTTAATATCAAGAAATCTGTTTTTATAAGACAGGAAGTGTTTGGTAGACTATATAAAAAGTAAAAGGATTCAATAAATCTCAATTCATTCCAGAAAGACATTTATGATAAAAAATTATTACTAGTGAAAAACATACAAATATAAAGAAAATAAGACATACTAGGATATTTTTTAAACATGTTAAAATTATCCATTTTGATATACATATTAATAAATATTAAATGACTAGACTATTTTATGTGCTAATTATAAGTGTTGCAAATATACTGAGATTTAGTAACCATAAAAGCCTCTACTTTGAAGGGGCTTTCATTCTAGATGTGTTAAATGGAGCGAGTAAAAGAAAATAAAACAAATACACAAGATGCTTAAAAATGTGAGCATAAGGGCGCCTGGGTGGCTCGGTGGGTTGAGCCGCTGCCTTCGGCTCAGGTCATGATCTCAGGGTTCTGGGATCGAGTCCCGCATCGGGCTCTCTGCTCAGCAGGGAGCCTGCTTCCCTCTCTCTCTCTCTGCCTGCCTCTCTGCCTACTTGTGATCTCTCTCTGTCAAATAAATAAATAAAATCTTTAAAAAAAAAATGTGAGCGTAAGGAAAGCTACCTTAGATAGAGTGGTCAAGAATAAGTCTTGAGATGGGGTGGCATTTTAGCTAAGATCTGAGGAATAAAAAAGCACTAGCTACAAAAAAAAAAAAAAAGGCTGAAAAATTCAAGTTGAAAAGAAAACAGAACAACAATGGAAATCAGGATGGTTAAGTGTGTGAACAAAAGAAAGAAAAAACTCAGAGAGCCTAGAGGAACAAACAGAAACCAGGCCTTGGTGAAGATTTGGGATTTTATTCTACGTGCAATGGAAAGCAGCAGTAAGGTTTTAAGCAGGAGGATAGTGCACTATGACTTGCATTTTGAAAACATCCCTTTGCTGCACAGCAAATGGAACTGAACAGAGGTAAGAGTAGAAGAAGAGAAACCAGTATTTAGAAGTCCACTACAAGAGTTTATAAATAACATAACTGTTCCTTGGAGAGAGGGATGGTGATGGAATTAGGGGAAAGTCACTAGATTTAAGACATTTTGAAGGTAAAACTAATAGAATTTGGGTATCGTGCAGATGAGGCTACTATGGGAAGAAAAAACAGGGCTGTCTTTTATACTTTTGACTTAAGCAACTGGGGGAAATAGTCACATTCTATCATTTGCTGATATGCAGAAGACTGGGGAGGATTGGGTGTGTTTCTGGGGAGAAGTAGGAGTCAGAGATCAAGGTTTCAATAATGGCAAGGAGAGAGCTGGATACATGAACATGGATTTATGAGCTCCAGGAGAAATCATAACTTGAGAAAATGTATTTGGGTGTCACCAACAAGAAGTGGTATATAGGGGTGCCTGGGTGGCTCAGCTGGTTAAGCATCTGCCTTTAGTTCAGGTCATGATCCCAGGGTTCTGGGATCCAGACCTGGACTGGGGAACCTGCTTCTCCCTCTCCCACCTCCCCTGCTTGTGCTCTCTCTCTCTCTGTCAAAAAATAAATAAAATATTTAAAAATCTTTAAAAAAAAAGTCATATTTAAAACCATGGGAGAAGATCTGAACACTCAGATAATAGAGAGAAAAAGTAGAAGAGGATCCCAAACTTGGCCCTGCTGTACGCAAACATTTAAGAGACTGAGTAGATGGTTTGGAGAAAGTAGGAAAGTCAAGTAAGAGTTGCACGCAAAGAGTTATTAAAAACCAAACTGGAGATTCTTTAAAAACTAAGTCCACCATGATGAATATGCTGATGGATTTATAAGTAAATGGAGGTCTGACAAGCATTGCTTGGTTTTGTTAACATCAAAGTCCTCAGTGACCATGACGTGAAAAATCTCAGTATAGGGATTAGATAAGGGGCTGAAACAGAATGGGCTGAGTAAACAAGAGGGGAAGGAGTGGGGACAGCTCACAGGTTAGGCAAGTGTGCCAAGACGTTTTACTGTGAAGGGCAGAAAAAAGGCAATGATCAGGGACAGGTATGTTTTCTAAGAATGTTTTGCTTTGTTTTTAAGATGAGTAATTCCAGATCATGTTCTTTTGCTGACAGTGGCAAGGAAGAGGAAGGCAAGGAGAAGAAAGTACAAGACAATACGAAGAAATAAATTTGCTATAGGGACAAAAACTTAAGCCAAAAAAAAAAAAAATGGGATTCAATGCATTAAAAGAGGCATTGACCTTTGTTAGAAATGGAGGTCTATTGTAATGAGAAAATATTGGTACAGATGTTCGTACATTTATAGACTTGGTGGAGGTAAAATGAGGGAATATCAGTCAGATGGTCGGTATTTTCTTAAAGAAGTATGATAAGAGGTCATCAGGGAATAAAGGAAAAGGGTGTCTGTGAGAAGTTTGAGGAGGAAGGAAAGGTTACAAACTAAAATCTAAAAACCACACTGCATTGTGAAACTATAGGGATTTTAAAGCTTTTTTTTTTTTTTTTTAAGATTTTATTTATTTGACAGACAAGTAGGCAGAGAGGCAAGGCAGAGAGAGAGGAAGAAACAGGCTCCCTGCTGAGCAGAGAGCCCAATGCGGGGCTTGATCCCAGGACCCTGGGATCATGACCTGAGCTGAAGGCAGAGGCTTTAACCCACGGAGCCACCCAGGTGCCCCCAAACTATAGGGATTTTAAATCACATAGAAGAATGACCACAACTGAAGGGAGTTGGAAAGGAATAAATGGATAAAGTTGTATTTTCAGATGAAATGGATGTACATCCAAATCTGAGAAACTTCCAGTTAAAAGCAATTCACTAAAGTGTCTGGATAGAGGATACATGTATAAACTTCTGTGCCTTTGCAGATATAAGCAATGATTCCTTGAAAATAAAATAGACAGTTACCATCTTCTTATACCTGCATTTAGTGTCGTAGCTGAGCTATACTATACATTGAAAGATTGGTCTATGCATTTTCTGTGTAACTTCCTTCCTCCTGATTGTTCAGTGGTCATCTGAGGGCCCCTTTTCTTCTCCACTTGTATCAGCCAAGAAAAAGATTCAAGAGGCCACAGAGCGAAAAGACAGCAGAAAGATTCAGATGACTAGAAACAAAATGAGTTGTGAACTTCTTATAACTCCTAACCTGTGAACAAGCTTCCAAAAATTCTGGACAATTGTGTCTCCATGAATGGTAGGGTGGAAAACTTGTACATCTTGGAGTGGGGAATAAGGGAAAAAATACAGAATGTTATTCCCTGATCAAGATGTATCTGACTTTAACTAAGTGAAAATTTCCCTGCAGTCCCTAAAGGGCACCACTGCTTGGCTCCTTGTTTATTTTCATGTCAAGTATTCTCTAATGATGATTAATAGATTGTATTCAAATAGAATGCAGTAATCCTGGAAGGCATATCCTTTGCACATATCTTTGATTTCATGTATATTATCTTTTCTGTTGATCTTGAAAATAGCTTTAGTCATTTATATTGCAACCAAGTTATTCCCAAATTGGTAGAATTTTTGACAATTTTATTTCATAAATTTCCAATGAGAGTATATGACTCATGTAACTAACTGTGATTTCATTATTTATTTACATTTATTTCTATCTGTGGCCTTATCGATGCCCAGTTATCTTAAGAAGGGTACTGGAAATGTGTTAAGATATGGAGTTTGTTGACTGTTAGTGGAAGCATCTACCTAAATCTATCCTGAAGTTGGTTAGAATTCTCACGTTAGAGACACTTAACTAAGGTGGACTAGTCAAGCTGTCCACTTCCATTTTCCTTCCTTTGTTGGCTCCGTTATGAGAGCGTCCAGGGCTTTACTCAGGCTGGTCACTCTTCCTCTTCAGACCCAACACTCACTTTAGGAACAATCCACTGCAGAGCCTTTCACTCTGCTTAGAAAGCTAGTCTCTCTTTTTAAACTTGAGATTAAGTGCTACCTCAGTTCTCAAGAAGTTACTTAGAAAAAAGATGCTTTTCTCTCTCCATAGATGAGATCAGATGTGGCTTCTTTACACTGGTTTCTCCATTAGTCCGATTCTTTCTTTCTGTTCTGAGTATTTATCAAATGGTCTGACCTACAATTTATCATTTTCTAGTTCTCCTCAGTTGTGCTCATTCTACTATCTACCTATTTAGTATTTTTCTTTTTAAGCTTGACAAACTTCTTTTTTTTTTTAATGGACTTTATTTTTTTAGAGCAGCAAAAATGATAGGAAGATAAATTTTCTGTACATCCCCTACCTGCACATATACATAGCCTCTCCCATTATCCACATTCCTCAAAGGAGTGGCAGAGACGAGTCTACACTGACACACCTTATCATCTGCAAGAATCCACACCTTACATTAGGGTTCACTCTTAATACTGTATGTCCTATGGGTTTAGACAAATTCATAAGGACATGTATGCACCATTATAGTATCATACAGAGTAGTTTCACTGCCCGAAAAATCCTCAGTGTTCTGCCTATTCATGCCCCACACACCTCCCCACTCCTAGTAACCACTGATCTTCTTACTGTCTCCCCAAGTTTTGCCCTTTCCAGAATGTCATGTAGTTGGAGTCACATGGTATGTAGCCTTTTCAGATTGGTTTCTTTCACTTAGTAATACGTATGTAAGGTGCCCCTGTATCTTTTTGTGGCTTGATAGCTCATTTCATTTCTTTTTTTTTTTTTTTAGGGATTTTACTTATTTATTTGACACAGAGAGAAAGAGCACAAGCAGAGGGAGCAGCAGAAGGAAAGGGAGAAGCAGACTCCCCAGTGAGTGGGGAACCTGACGTGGGACTTGACTTCAGGACCCTGAGATCATGACCTGAGCTGAAGGCAGACCCTTAACCAAATGAGCCACCCAGATGCCCAGCTCATTTCTTTTTAGTGCTGAATAGTATTCCACTGTCTGGAGGTACCATAATTTATTTATCCGTTCACCTACTAAAGGACATCTTGATTGCTTCCAACTCTTGGCAATTATGAATGAAGCCATTATAAACATCCACATGCAGGTTTTTGTGTGGACATAACTTTTCAACTCTTCTTGGCAAATATCAATGAGCTTGATTGCTGGATTGCATGGTAAGAGTATGTTTAGCTTTGTAAGAAACTGTGAGACTATCCTACAAAGGGGCTGTACCATTTTTCATTCCCACCAGCAATGAATAGAACTTCCTGTTGCTCCACATCCTTTCTAGCATTTGGTGTTGTCGGCGCTCAGATCTTGGTCCTTCTAATAGGTGGTTTGTTGTATCTCAGTGTTGTTTGAATCTGCATTTTCCTTATGACATATGATACAGAGCATCTCTTCTGATGCTTATTTGCCATCTGTATATCTTTGTTGGTATGTATCTATTAAGACCTTTACCTAATATTTGAATTAGGTTGTTTTCTTATTGTTACGTTTTAAGAGTTCTTGTTTTTAAAACTGTTCCTTTTTTAATAAAGAGTTTATATATTTATTTGACAGACAGAGATCACAAGTAGGCAGAGAGGCAGGCAGAGAGAGGAAGGGAAGCAGGCTCCCGACCGAGCAGAGAGCTTGATGCGGGGCTCGATCCCAGGACCCTGGATCATGACCTCAGCTGAAGGCAGAGGCTTTAACCCATTGAGCCACCCAGGCACCCCTTTAAAACTGTTCTCAATCAGATATGACAATCTTATTTTTAATTTATAATATTTCTACTATTTCTTATTCATAGCAGCCTGCTCTTGTTTCATATGCCCTTGAATATAAGGATAAAAAAAAATTTAATTAAATAAAAAGTGTTCCATTGTTTACTCTCTTAATTGTTTCCCTGAACACTGCTTTTTCTGATTGTTGTGTGTTTTTTCTTCTTTGTATACTGGTCTTCCTCACACATAAGCGAGTTTGGGTTATCTATCTGTTTCTGTTGTTGAAATGAAGGAAAATCTTCATTTACCTGCTGAGAATATGTATTCGAGGTATTAAGGAGCTCTCAGTAAATTAGAGCGGGCATAAAGAGAAACTCACTTTAGCAAACATTGCTCTTGGGCTCACTAGGGAGCAGATGTGTTTGCAACTTTAATCAGAAGCCAAAAGGCTGTATCAGGTTCCCCATGGCCTTTTCCTCCCTCTGCTATGCATGTGGCAGTTTGGTGATTCTGATTCTTCCTGCATCCCAGCAGTCTTGCCCGGAGTCCTCCCCAGGCAGATGCATTACTGTTTTCCAGACCATTTGATCAAATTCACAGAAGGGAGAGAGGGGAAGCAAAGGAAATATACCAAAGGTGTGTGTGTGTGTGTGTGTGTGTGTGTGTGTGTGTGTGTGTGAATAACTTTTCTTAATCATTCATTATATTCCATACTTCATGCTACAATCTTTATTTATCTCTCTCAATGCTCCTAGCAAACCTCCAAGATAATCATGATCAAGTCCATTTTGCAGATAAAGAAAACAAGATATATAGGGAAATCACATGATAACATTTTATTTTTTATTTTGATCCTAGTTTTTGGCCTCAAGACACAGTAATATGGTTTACCCTAGCCTTGCTCAGGTATGCTCTCTGATACCTAATAATCATCCTGTGTGTTAATCCCTTTCTAGGCTTATGCAACCTCTGCTACATTTTTTTTTTCAAGGGTTTCCAGCTCAGAAAGCTGAGGTTCAGGGAGATATAGCATAATAGGTCCTACTTTTAAAAGGGTAAGGGAAAGCCATTCATTTTGTAAATTGGAAGGTATTTTTCAACATGGTTCCATAGATTTTAATTAAGGCTCCTCACCACAAGCAGAATGTAAGTGATATGATTGTGACATTGGTCATGCCAGTGCTTGTCACAGTTTATTCTTCTGGTCATACTGCTGAGGCTGTGTCCTTTTCCTCCCTAACCACAACTTATATGTCCCTATGGACTCATTCTCTGGACATGATGGGGAAAAACATTCTTTAATTAAGGGTACAACCTTAAAGAATTCAAGTTACTGAGGAGAGGAGTGGATAAGAAGGCAGATAAAGACATTTAAGATAATAGATTGGAGAGATGGTGTGATCAGGTAGAAAGGATACAAACTTGATAATCTCTTGAGAGGTCTGGGACCCAGGTGGATAGAAGGTATCATCATCTCTACCAATATTTAGTGACAAGCAGTCATCAGATATTATTATGGAGAGAAAAGGAAGATCTTACAGAGCCAGCATAAGATCACAGGAACAAGGCCCCAGGTGTTTCTATTAACTAAATCATTGTTCTTCAAGGCACTTATCTTCTTTTGTGTAAAAATATGGAATTGCACTAATTTCTAGGGCTCCTTTCCAATTCCAAGAATAATGCTTGTGTGCTGTTTCTTCTAAGATTTATGAGAAAAGAGTTTCAGAAGTCCTTTGAAAACTAGGGAGTTCTAAATAAATGTGAGATCTGATTTTTTTTACAAACATTCACAAACCTCCTAGCTCTCTCCAGCCACTACCACAGGCACCAAGAATGCTAAGTATTTTGCTTAACAATGTAGAAGTCAGTCTTCATTGTGGGGAGAGAATGTTTCTACAGATCCTGTGATTGAATAGCGCTTTTCCCCCACTATATTTTATGGCCAAAGCAGAAATTTTGGGGTGTTTTGACTTGGGGTGAGGGTTAAAAGGACAAGTTGTAGGAGAGTCCTACCTATCATGGGGATCATGAGCTGGCTACGACAACCAGTAAGCAGGCTGAGGTTCTATAAAGTTCTATAAAGTGAATGAAAATTATAGTCCCTGCCTTCCATAATTTCTATTATCAGCAAGACTATAGATGAGTTATTTTGAAAGAGAATCAATAAAGATGTGAAGGCTTACTTCCGAGTGTATGAAAACCTTGGGCTTCCTTTATACATCTTTGGGATTCCAAGGCACTGGAGTTTCCATCGTGACATCCATGATGCTGCTATGCACCAGAGAGGGATAGTGGCATAAAACATACCGTGTAGAGAGAGGATCGAGAGCAGGACCTACAAATGCGCATGGCACGACTGCTCCACATGCTTTGAAGGACGACAGCAGGTGCAGTGAGAGTTGAACAGGGATGACAGAATTGAAATTGGGCAGTGGATCTGAAGAACTAGCTTTAAGCTGGGTCAGGAGGAGTGAGGAGTCCACCTGAGAGTTGGGAGAAGGGACTGCCAAGCCTGAAGAAGAACGTGGGTGGAAGAAGCCGGGGCATGAGAGAACATGACACATCTGAGATGGCTCCGCCTCCAGAATCCCATTTACCTGACTTGGGAAATGCCAAGTACCACTACGGAAGACTTAAGTAAAAATTTTTTTTCAACTCTTTCTTGATTTAAAAAGCTATTGTGTACCCATTAACTAATTTTTCAAAGGAAGAAAGAAGGGGGAAGAAGGAAATAAAAATAAAAGTAGTTTTCACAGCAAATCTATGAAGGAAAGGTAAGAGCAATGTCAGCCCAATGTTCACTAATGCTCAAACTGCTTTATCTGCTCACTTACACAGAGACTCCCCAAATACTACACTTGAAGCTCTATTTGCTTGATTAATAAAAAGTCCAAGCTTTCCTCAGATTTTTCTTCCCAAGTACTACCAAGAATTAGGAGGTATATACCAGCCTGGCCATCAGAGGTGAGGTCCTTTTTCTTAGAGTCCCCTGGGTGGACAGCTGCCGTCCCTCTGCTTCAGTGTCTGCTACACTTCTGATCTCTCTTTCGGGTGGTTCCCCTCTGTTTTAGTTTCCTGTGACTTCAGTAAGGAATTAACACAAACTCAGTGGCCTAAAACAACAGGAATTTCTTCTCTTATAGTTCTGGAGGCCAGAAGCCTAAAATCAGTTTCCCTGGGACAAATCGAGGTGTCGGCAGTGCCCTGAGCCCTCATCTCTAGGAGAATTGGTTCCTTTCAGTTTCTAGTGGCTGCTGTCACTCCTTGACTGTGGCTACATAACTCCAATCTCTACCTTGTGGCCAAGTTGTCTTCTCTTTTTCTGTGTCATCTCTTTCTCTGACTCTCTTATAAGTATACTTGTGACTCCATTTTAGGGTCACTCAGACAATCCAGAATAGTATCTCCATCTCAAAATCTTTTTTTATATATAAGACAGTATTTTCAATTTCTAGCAGTTAGACCTGACATTTGGGGGGAGGGGGGGCATTTTTCTGTGTGACCCCTCCCACACTGATCTATTGCACTGCAGCCCAGAGATCTAAGTTCATGACTGCATATTGCAAAAATCTCTAGGTGTCTGATCGTGTTAGGCCTTTGGAGCTCCTCTCATTCCCCATCATTAGGAAAATGATTTTGCTTCTCACTTCCATCTTTTTTATAAGGGGTTCCCATGGAAGAGATGCTAGACTCCTAATTAGAGAGCTTTTTCCTTTATGCTAGAGTTCTGCAAGGTCAGTTGCAGAGTTAAGTAGGATCAAGCTGTTCCAGAATCTCAAATCCCTCCACCATCAGGTCCTACTTGTAAGTCATGGCCCATTCTGCCATAATCTTTATTGACACATAATGATTTTCCTACAGGTGCATTGCAATGGTAAATTTTATGTGTCAACTTAACTGGGCTAAGGGGTGCCCAGATAGTTGAAAAACATTGTTTCTGAGTGTAGGAGTTTCTAGAAGAAGTTACCATTTGATTCAGTAGACTGGATAAAGATTTGCCCTCACCAATGTGGTTGGGTATCATCCAATCCACTGGGAATTCTTACAGGAAAAAAAAGGCAAATGAGGGACACATTCCCTCTCTTTCTTTTTGAGTTGGGACATTCATCTTTTCTAGCCCCTGGCTATGAGAGTTCCTGATTCTCAAGCAGTCAGACTATGGTTCTTATACCTGTAGCTCCCAGTTCTCAGGACTTTGGAATCCCACCAACTTTCCAGGTTCACCAGCTTGTGGACAGCAGATTGTGGTCCTGTTCAGCCTCTATTACTGCTTGAGCCAACTCCTATTATAAATCTCCTCATATATACCTCTATCTTATCAGTTCTCTTTCTTTGGAGAACCCTAATACATGGATGTTTGTTCTCAGTTTGAGGTTTGAGGTTTGTGCCAACTCATCAGAAATATATGAAAGTAGAGAAACCCCATTTGTCCATAGGGTTATTTACCATTTCATAGTAGAGAGTTACTACCTCCCTCTCCAGAAATGGAGTGCTATTACCCAAAAAACAACAGGATCCTAGATGGCAACTGAAACTCTAAACTATAGGCCCTCTGGAGGAACTACTGTGCTAGGTATGTTATGTTGAGCTATATGCTCTCACATATTTTCTTCCTGGGTTTAAAAGATGGTTTTGGTTGCAAAAACCTAAGAGTTATTCTAGCTACTCAAGCAATGGACATTTATTGAATGGCAACAAATACTTTACAGCAAAATTATTGTAGGCATCCAGCAGAAATAATTAAGATACAACCTTAGCTGTACCTCCAGCCCCCATAAAAACCAAGGATAAGCACACAGATCTACAGGCTTGGGAGACTGTAAGAAATGATGCATAATCAGAAGTATAAAAATATAGGAAAAGCTGTATAGAGTTGAAAACCTAGATTAGCAACTGAAAAGTTGGTCCATAGTTAATTTATATCTTCTGACCCCAATGACTCTTCCACATCTCCATAGCAAGAGCGCATTAGTCTCCACCTGGTTCTCTGTCGTTATCCTAAGTAAATCATCCACTGCCTATCTTGCCATTTCTACTTTTGGTTTTCTACCAATCTTCCAATTCGCTTTATAATTTTTCTGGGAAGATCTCATCAATCCAGTGTGCCTCCACTGGACCTGGTCAGCAAAGTTCTTAATTACCGTTCACCTGCTGGACTTGCATATTGAGTTCCTTTGGGACAAATGTCCACTAATGAACCAATCACCTATGGATGTTGGGCTCACACAGAACTAGCTGGTCATCATATATGGTTGATAAATATTAGTAAGGAGTTGGGACGTGGGAACTTCAAGAATGTGGATTTGGGAGAGTAGATGTTACACCTTGGCCTATTCAGGGTACCCACTTGCTCCGAGACCATGGAAATCAGCCCCGCATTGCTCTAGTTTGAGCTTCCTACAAAGCTTTCCTGCCCTCTTAGAATGAGCATGAGCTCAGTTGTATAACAGAACATGTATGGAGACTAGGGAGCATATACACACAGTCTGCTCCTGCTTGTAATGAGATGCCCAGGAGAGAGCTAGGTAATGTGTTAAACCTGTAATATAAGCGGAGTGCTGTGTCAGCACTGAACTAGCCACTCTCTTTGGTGCTGTTAGATACACATGGTAAGACTTCATTCCCATCATGTTTATCGCTCCAGCATTGCCTAAGGGGGTTATAAAAACTAGTAGCGGCTTGTGTAATTTTTCTGGCATGGCTAAGAGAATAGCCTTGAACTTGGAGACTGATCTCTGGGTGTAAAATGGTAATGGGCTATCATTCACATCACTCCTTCCCGGCTGCATTAAATAACACTTTGGTATTTAGCTATAATTCACAATCTGCAGTGGCTGTGTCAGAGGGAAGGAGGAAGTTCACTCAGTTTGACTGCAATTTCAAACACAAATGAAGTGAAGAACAGCATTGCTGAGCCTACAGAAATTATTATTCTAGGCACAGCTTTTTTAATTTGTGTAAATGTTGGATCCTGTACTTACAGAAGAAAAGAAAAAAGTGGCTGTGCTGGGGGAACGGGTGTGGCACAGAATGGTGGGATAAGGCACAATTTTTCTTTAATGAGGTGATTTTTTTTTCTGCCAGAGTCTTGGACTCTGAGAAAGAAAAACTACATTTGAATATATGAAAGGAATGCATATAAAATGTCTTGAGTAGGGTATTAAAACACAGTCATTCCATTTCAGGGAGACATAACATATGAATCCACAATCCCCAAGTGGTGGTGAGGTCTCTGGGGTTGGAAGAGTCTGCTGTCCTCGCAGAGTGCCCATTCTGTTCCTGGACACCCCCACACAGTCCAGGAGCCCCAAGGGCATCTCTTCCTGGCACAGAATGCATACTTCTCTGTATGTTTCTGAAGGAGTGCCATTCTGATGGGCCACATAAAGCAAAGGAAGAAGAATCAGATGTGAGATTGGTAAATGGAGGGAGATTTTCTTTCCTTGGTCCTAGGAGTTAATACTGAGAACAAGTGAAAACTATTGATTTTTCTATGAATAAGGCAATGCATTATAGTTACAAGATGGCGATGGTGAAGACGATGACGATGTATGTTGCCCTCAGACAGACTTTGATTTGAATCCTAGTACCACTTCCTAGCTAAAGGACCTCAGACCAGTCACATTAGCTGCCTGAACTTTGGTTCCTTCAACTGTCGAAAGATGACATTAATGTGTACAAAGTGTTATGACAATTAAATTGGGTAGTATCTTTAAATGCACATGACCTACCCCAACTGGCCTTTCTTGTCGGCTTCATTTGGGGGCAGTCTGATAGTCTACATCCACCCTCCTCACTTCCTGACCTCATTTTAGTTTCTCAAATCCCTCATCTCTGGTCCTTTGTAATGTTTCTACTGCCTGGAAGGCTCTCCCACCCTCCAACATCAAGGTTTCACCTTTTAAACGGGATTTGTCAAACAAGCTCATTAGTTTGTCTTTATCCACAAAACAGATGAGGTTTCACAGGTGTGTTTTGTTTTGTTTTGTTTTTCTTAACACCTTACAGTTATCTACCCACTGCATTTATTACAGCTATGGTTAAATATATTTTTTACAAACTATCTTTTGAAATGTCAGTCTCCAGCACAGAACTGAAAGCTTTATGAAGAAAAAAAAACTTACTGTATTATTCACCAATTACCTCCAGCCTCTGGCCACAGTAACTGTACCCAGGAGTTACTCAATAAATCTGTGTAGATTATACTTCCATTCCCTGTGGTGGTTTGTGGGAAGAGAAGCAGTGAGCAGTACCCAACTGAAAGTAGAATGTCTATAAAGCCAACAGGAAACATCATTTGGGTCCAGATAAGTGGTTACAGTCTCCCTACAAAGGCAGCAACTTCTTTACTGTCCTTTTCTTTTTTTCTACACTCCCGAAACATACACGCAAAGCAGGAGAGAGTCCAATGGGATGCAGGGACAATCTCTGAACCCTTTGGACATAGGCCAGCTTTCCCTTAGAGTACCCATGTTTTCTCAGCTCAAATTTTGATTGGGCTCATTGATTTGGTAAAAACGTGTCAAAAGGACTTCCAGGACCTTTCAATGTGTTTGGTAATACGGATACATTCTCGAGTAGGCATTTGAATTTCAAGCTGTATTAAAAGTTAAACTTCGCTTCCCAGATGTGAAAAGGTACTTCACAGAATTTATTTGACAAAGTCAGCTGGGAAGAGTCATACCCATGCTGTGTAAACTTTTCACTGAAGAAGGACTGTGTTCTATTGTTTCTGTATTTCCAGTGCCTGAAGGAGTATCCAGTACAGAGTGGTAATGTATACATTTTCAGAATGGATGGATGGATGGATGGACGGATGGACGGATAGATCACTCACACATAAGCTGGTAACCCATACTGCAACTATATACAGGAAACAGAATTTTTGAGTGTTCCAGTTTTTCATTTCATTACCTTATTTAATTCTTATAATAATCTTATGGATAAGTACCCTCTGTTTATAGAAGATGTTGAGAAAATCTACCTTTTATGAAACACAGCACAGAGCTTGTGCAGGATCTTGCAGAGCTGACTCTGGAGAAAGAAACGCAATCACAGGACTGCATGGTAAGTTCTAATGTACAATGTGTATCTAGAAATTCTATATAGGAAGTGACTGAGAAGCACATGAAAGGACACTTAAAATCTTTAGACCAGGGAAAATTTTAGAAAACAAGTGACTTTCTTCTGATACTGAAGGAAGGAGAATCAGAGACCCAGACAATGAGCAATGGAAACAGCAAATAAGAATTCTTATTATAAATGTGTACTTGGGGGCACCTGTGTGGCTCAGTGGGTTAAGCCTCTGCCTTCGGCTCAGGTCATGATCTCAGGGTCCTGGGATCAAGTCCCGCATCACGCTCTCTGCTCAGCGGAGAGCCTGCTTCCCCACCACCACCACCCCCGCCCGTCTCTCTGTCTGCCTCTCTGCCTTCTTGTGATCTCTCTCTCTCTCTCTGTCAAATTAAAAAAAAAAAAAAAAATTTAAAAAAATGTGTAGTTGGCACAGCTGAGGAAGCCACAGAATACGGGGTGGCTGCATGGTAGGCCTGGGCGGCGGGGCTCTGAGAGATGAGAACTAGGGAGAATGGGGGCTGGAAGAGCAACAGTCCCGTTAACCTGATGCCAGAGGAACCACCGTATGTCTTTAAGTCACTGGAGACGTAGGGATTTTTTTCCCCCACAGAATTCAGTTACAGTCTAGAAAATAGATTGGGGCAGGGCACACATGGAAGAGGGGGTGAGAGGGCCAGGTAGCAAGGGACTGTAGTGGCCTGTGTTAAAGAAGGTGCATGAAGTTTGGGAGGGATAAAACAGATGCATTTTGAGATACACAGGAGAGAATCAACATCTCCTGTGGTTGGTACTGATGTAGGACACAGAGGCAGAAGAATGATTATTAAATTTCCTTACCTACTGACAAGCCCTTAAAACAGGCAGAGTGACCTCCACCTTAAGGCTTTGCTAAGGTCAAAGGACAATCCTAGCCGGACCAACCCCCTATCCCCAACCAGGATCCTGTAAGTCTACTTTAAGAATTCCTTTAGGAAACTTTATCTCTAAACCTCCAAGATACTGTCAACAATCATTCCCAAGCATATGGCCCACTGATATACATCTAAAGGGTCTCACGAGAAGGTTTTATTACTAGTAATGAATAACCTTTTCCCCAGACAATAGCTAGCCCCTCAAGGTCCTGGAAACCTTGCTTCCAAAATTCCTTAGAGACTTACGCGATCCCTAATCCTTTCCCTAACTTACAAGTATATAAGACCACTCCTCACATCCCCAGGGCAGCAGCTCTACCTGCCCACAGGTCTCAAGATGTCTCAAGAATTCTTTCTTGGTCATCAGCTCTGGACCTCACCCCACAGAACCTCACCTGTGTTCTTAGAACTTCATCAGTACCACTGTGTCTAATTTACAAATGAAGGATCCTAAGGTTAACAGAGGGAAAAAAAAGCTGTCCAAGGGCAGAGCAGGAACTCAAGGTCAGATGGGCCCACAGTCTTACCCTGTTCACATGAAACCATCTCCCAAAAGCATGATGTCTCAGATATTTGAAGCTGTGGTCTCCGTTAGAGACCCAGAAACTCAAGTCCTCTTTGGACAGTTTTCATACCATCTTCTGTTTCTTTTCCCAAGTACCAGCTGTTGCATAAAACACTTCAAATTATCAAATGCAATTATCTTTGAAAATCAATTTCAGGATGTTTAGCCAGAAACTTTGTTAAGCAGTTATTGATTGAAAGCAGAAAATTTCACATGCAAATCAAATCTAGATTACCTGTGTCTCTAACACACATAACATTGTCTTTCACTGACTTAGATAAGATGCTACTGTTTAAAAAGAAAAAAAAAAAAAAATCCTCCTTGTTGGCATCCCAGAAGCAAGCACCCCTTTGCTTAATTTGCTTCTTTCTTTGACAAGAATAAACAAATCTTTAAAAATATAATGAGTCAGGCCATTCTCTCTGTGGTATATAAGTGGCTTGAAGGGACTCCAGGAGCCCCCTGTTGAGGGTCATTACCTCTTTCAGGCCCTCTGGGAAGCACTGGGTAAATAATTGCTTCCCCACATTACATAGATACCCTGGTGTTCCAAACATGGGCCAGGGCCATGGAGTAACTTCTGAACTGGGAGGATTTGGCTGATTAACTTTCCATTAAGTGCCTCCTGACTCCATGCTGAAACTTCAGGGATCAAGCTGAGAGCTGAGAAAAAAGAAACAATCTGTAAGCGTGGCTGGTAATTAACATCACCAGGTGACAAATCAATACTACCTGGCTGTTCCCATAAACAATGATAACAGGGAGAACCGAGCCTTCCAGCCCAAAGCCTCCTGGTTATTTTTCTGGGGCTTTTAAGACAGAAAGGTGAAAACGGGTTGGATGGTTTTCTTGAGCTCTAGGTGGTAGGGAGGCCTGAAGATGCAAACAGATGTTTCAAGGAAAAGAAGCTTGGGGAGGGGGAGTGAATTTGGGTGAATGGTTTTTAGGCTTCAGCATGTATAAAAATTAACCAGAAGAACTAGTTAGGAATGCAGATTCCAGAAATCCTGTTTCAGGGGTATCTGTTACAAGTTTCCCCAAATCATGCCGGCGCAGGTGGGTTACAAATCATACTTGAAGAATTACTTTTAAACACCTAACAGTTCCATTTGTTAGGTAGGTAGAGCCAAGCAATTTAAGAACTATTTATGTCCTGACAACTTAGTAGTTCTTTGAAAAAGCAATGCATATCAATTGAAAGAAAAATTAACTTCCCCCCTTCTTAAATCACCACAGGTGGTGCTAATGGGCTGTGCATACCTGTTGGGCACTGTACAACTTCTCAAAGTGTGGAATCAGGTCAGACACTGCCACCCTCACTTCCCATTCTTACTGATTTTCATATGGGGCTTGCTTTTTTATCACAGCAACTGCTGAAAACCCAGCTCCCTGAAGATATGACACCATCGACAGGAATGTAACGTGATTTTGGGAAATGTGAACTAGTTGCAGCTAGTAATACCTACAGTCTCTCACAAAAGTTAAATTATTACTGTTTTCCTATCTTTTGAAAACATCTCAGTGGCCCCCTTTGAATTTGGGATGGCACTCCAGTATGCCTCAGAACACACTTTGGGAATCATGGGCATGAACAGCAATGAAACCGAAAAGATCAGATAGCCTCAGACCCCCAGGGTCTCTTCCTGGGAGAGAATGGGCAATTAGACAGATGCTTGGGAAGAAAGAATTGCCTATCCTTTGGAGATGGAAACACTTTTCTCTTTCGGGATAGATGGTCTCTGGCACCCCAGCTTTAGACTTCTCAATGAGCCCAATTGGAATAATTTGTTGTTTGTTAGTAAGTGGTATAATTTAGTTAAGCCTCAAGAATTTTAAATTTAGAAATGTCTTGGTTTTGTTTTTGTCTTTGTTTCCGCATACCTAAGTTCCAGGAAAATAGAAAAGCACATTCATTAGTTCATTAATCTGCCCAACAAACCTGTAAGGTATTGTTATCACCATTTTCCAGATGGGGAATCTACGAATCAATCTGGCTAAGATACTCACATAATATTCTACAGATAGTGTTGCTGTTAGGCCTAGGGCCCAGGTTTAATTGGCTCTAGAACGCAAGCTCCTTGCTCTGAAAGCCAGGGCCTCTTTTCTAAGAAAAAGCCCCCCTCAGGGGCCCACCACATAAATCTGGAAGGTCCACCTTGAGAGGGTTGTCCCCCAATTCAGTAGTCATCTGACCGGTGGTTAACTTAACCTCAACAGCCTCAAACATCATATTTACCCCAAAAAAGGGTAAATAATAGTAACTACATTGTAGTTGAGAATGAACTGACATAAAGCCTTTGCACATTAAAAAAAAAAAATCCATCAGTGATAGCTATTATTCTAGCCATAAGTAGTGGTACCATGGGCAAGTAAATACTCCCTATGAATTTATGTCAAAATTTTAGAAGAGATTATATCAAAATGAAATGGTTGTGTTTATTTTACATTAGAAAGAATAAGCGAGCATTCAGAAAAGTGACAATGGTGTATGTGTGTGTGTGTGTGTGTGTGTATAAAATATTGGTTTATTTATATAACCTCATTGGAACCTTTAGGTGTATATATGACCCCTTCACAGTTCACTAGACTTCCGATGGCAAATGGAGATTTTTACTAGCCACTATATTACTATTATTTAAAAACCAAATACAAATAAGTGAAAGATATCTCAAGGTATAAAGTGGAGGGAGATTATGACTATCTCCTCCCTTCCAACTAAATTTCACGTAAAGATAACTCTACCTTCACTCTATCCTCTAGATCCCTGCACATCTCCCCATGCTGTGTCATTTGGGGAAGTCATCTAATTACTTAATCTCTTCAGGACTTAGTTCTCTTTTCTATTTATGTTTATATTTAATAATAACTGTGTTACTTAATAGTAACTAGTTCACCTAAAATCAATTTTTAATTGACCTTGAATTTGTGTTAAGCATTAAAACTGTGAGAAAAAAATACATGGATAAAACCATGTGTGTGTGTATGAGAGAGAGAGAGAGAGAGACAGAGAGAGATGGAGAAATTGAGAGATTGAGAGATACAGTTTCATGATATCAGTACCAGGAAAAAAAAAAAGGATATTTTCTGCCTTTCTATTTTGGAACTTATATTAAAAGTGACAGCCCTTCTCATACCTTCTGTGTTTCTATTGGTCCATGATGAACAATTTTCTTGAGACCCATTAAATCCAAAATATAGCAATTAACTTCCTTTTCCCCCATACTTTAAAAATTTTGGTTTCAGACCATTAATTATGTGTCAGTGGTTGAAGGAGAGGTGAAAATTAAAGCTCTTACTTAAGTAAAGGTTAAGGAATCTAGGAAAACTTTACTTTTTAATATTGCTATTCCACATACACACAAAAATACTGATTTACATAGATTTCAGGGCTCACAATTATCTTTAATACATTCAATATTAGGTGTGTGTTATTAGGTATTATTATCATCAAACTCTTTTGACCTCTAACTTGAAATATATCAACAAATATCAACCTTAGATACAGCTATAGACATACACACAGATCTAGGTATCCATCTGGAAGGTATAGGTCTTCTCTTCCTACACTGGGATTTTTGCAGTGTTTCTATCATACTGATGTGCCCATTTCTAAGGCAGGGGCAAGGCTAGCCATGGTTTTTTATTTTTTTCCTTTAATTTTCCTAATGCTTGGTATTACTATGAAATATTTATTTATTCATATATATAAATTTTAATTTGGGGTGGTTTTAGAGGGAGTGGGAAAGGAGAAGATTTGGAAGCATTGTGTTTTGGTCATTTTTATTTCAATTCCCTTTTGACTCTTTAGTGTTAAATGCTCACACTGAGCTAAGAAAATGAGTGACAGGATTCTCATTAGTGCTATGGGGGTTCACAGTTTAACATTTACTTGGCTGTGTTTATAGCTCTACGGATGAATGGGTGCATGGTTAACAGAATACATATAGGATTGAAAAAAAATGCTATGGCACATTAAAACCAGAGAAGGGGAAAGCATTTAATTACTGGTGCTGTTTTGACAGCTGAGAGTACAATATTCTCTCTAAATATAACAACCATGCTAATAAAAGTTAGTGCTGTCAGCCCCTACTATGTGCCTGGCTTGGTGTTTGCGGTGTTGGGGGTGGGATGGTGAAACAGGAAAGATTCATTCAGTCTCTTGGAATTCGTTCTCACAGCACTTGCACTGTCTAGGCAAACCATCCTTCTCACAGCAGCAATTTTGGGTAGGTCTTGTCACCTCCATTTTATAAATGTGCAAACCCAAGTGTCAGAGAGGTGATGTGACTTGCCTATATGTTGGAAGTATTGGAGTCAGAATCTAAAGTCAATTCTTTTGACTCCAAAATCCAGTCCTTTTCACTACAATGGGCTACCTTCTACCCCAGGTATATGGATGGCACAGAAATAATCAGTTCACTAATTGTACCTCGTTTTATTTATTAATTTATTTATTTCAACATAGACTGGTTTCATGGAGAGTTTTACACTCTGGCAAATTGATGATGACTTTAATTTTGAATATATTATAACCTACATATGGTAATGGTAATCACTCATTGAACCTAAGAGTGAGTGGGGTTTTCACGAACCACAGGGCTCCATCTAAATTTTCACAATATTTAGCCATATCACATTAGGCTGACAAAAGTAATTACGAGGAAAGAACATGTTCCATTTACATCCCCATTTCACATGATAAATGGCTCCGAACTGTCCTTTCCAAATTTCAGTACTCTGGTCCACTACTTTACCATCACCTGAGAAGCTTGTTAAAAAATGTAGCTTCCACACTTTTATTGAATCAGGATATCTATGTAAGACGTGGGAACCTACCTTGGGAAATCTACATTTTAAACCATTTTTCTAGGTCATTTGCGTCCAAAATAAGTATGGATCTACTCCTATAGGTATGAACTACTCCACTACAGTTGGAGTAGCATAATCTCACATCTCATAGTTTTTACTGCTAATACCAGAATTATTAAAAGATGAAAACCTCATCCAGAATTGTAGTAAGTCCTGTACCTCATCAAAGAGGGGAGTAGACTCCCCACAACCACTGTTGAAAAAACAAACAAAGGCTTATGCAAACTGATTCTACTATAGAACCAACTAGGGAGAGTTCTAGACTATAATTGGTTCACCCAGGCCATTGCTCTGTTTCTCTCTCTGACACAATGTTTCCATTGGAAATAGTTTATTTAACATAAGGCCTCCTGAACCACTGAGGAAAGGTGACTTCAGTCACATGACACTAAGCTCACAGATGTCTGTTCCGCTTCGACTTTAATTTTTTTTTTAATATCCTCATTTTTTTTTCTAGATTTTATTTATTTATTTGACAGAGAGATCACAAGTAGGCAGAGAGTCAGGCAGAGAGTGGGGGGAGAAGCAGGCTCCCCGCTGAGCAGAGAGCCCAAAGCAGGGTCCGACCCCAGGACCCGGAGATCATGACCTGAGCCGAAGGCAGCGACCCAATCCACTGAGCCACCCAGGAGCCCCATGCTTTGACTTTAATTTTAATTCACCAACTAAAACTCCCCAGAAGTTTATTCCATTCCAAAGCAAAACAAACATCTCTACTCCTCTTCTCAGGGAAGAGAGCTTGACTACTTCCAATGTGTCAGAAAATCTTGAACTAAGAAAGACATATCTGTGAGAAATTTCTAGTTTCTCTACTCTATGCTCTCTCTGGAAACTTTTCACTCTTTATCCTTACCACAAAATGCTGATTATACACCCCTCCCCTTTGCCAATAGAGTTTGACTGGCTTTTTTTTTTTCCTCCCAAGCCAAGACTTCTTTCTCTCTCTCTCTCTCTCTCTTTTTTTTTTTTTTTTAAGATTTTATTTATTTATTTGACAGAGATCACAAGTAGGCAGAGAAGCAGAAGAGGAAGAGGAAGAGAAGAGGAAGAGAAGAGAAGAGGAAGAAGCAGGCTCCCTGCAGAGCAGAGAGCCCCTAGCAGGGCTCAATCCCAGGTCCCTGGGATCATGACCTGAGCTAAAGGCAGAGGCTTTAACCCACTGAGCCACCCAGACGCCCTAAGCCAAGACTTCTAAAACAAAAACAGAAAACAAAAACTCCTGTGCCCTGGGAGAAGTAGTCATTCAGAGTCTCAAACACAATTCCCTCTTCCTCGGACCACCAAAAGAATCTCTGAGTCTTGTTAAACACAGCAAAACTGAAACAGAAATTCATGCTAGAGCTCTACAACCTTGTTATAAACAGCTGACACCTGAATAATGAGGGTTTGGGACACTGATACCCCTTCCCTGCACAATTGCAAATCCACAAAAATCTTTTGACTACCCCAAACCTTAATTATTAATAGTCTATTGTTGACTGGACACCTTACTAATAACATAAACAGTTGATTCACACATATCTTGTATGTTATATGCATTATATGCTATATACATATATAAAGTATATAACTGTCCTCTTAACGTAATACATTTTTCTTAATTTTTTTTTTTTTTTGGTATTTCTAGGCTAGAGTTCATCTACGAGTTTTTCCAAATTGCCCAAATTACCTAAAAAATTTTCCAATATATTTACTGGAAAAAAAAAAAACCCAAACCCATGGACAAGTGGATGCCCACGGTTCAAACCCATGTTGTCCAAGGGTCAGCTGTATAAACATTCCTCATGATTGACATCATTACTGTTATTTTTTTTCAATTACCATGCTCCCAATATCACAATGACATATAGCTGAAAAAGCTACCTCCTAAGAATGTATTTCTAAGAATGTATACCAATTCATTCCTAAATCATTGCTTTAAAATATCAAGGGAAATTATAGCTCTCTGCCCTTACAAATGTGTGAAGTGACATGCCATACCTTTCCAGTTCCAATTACCTAGACCCGTTTCTAGAAACCAATTTCTTTCCACTTCATAGAACACAAATTCCAGATAGTGATGTTTTACACATGCTAAACAGTTTCTATAATTAGGTGTTTCTGAAAATTACCAGCACAATAAAATAACTTGATACAAGTTCTACAAAGCAACTGTGAATCTGCCAAAAAACAATAGAGTGTAAAGAGTTTTCTTCAAGCTAAAATCAGAGAGCTGTGTTTCCACAGAATATCTTAAATGCTTGACATCCTACAAGACTCACCATAGAAAATGCTGGTTCTGGCCAACTTCTGTTATTGATCATTCTATCAAGAAATGTTGTTGAATTTCAGCAATATTCCCAGCACTCCTCAAGGAAATAGGGTGGGAATGGAGAAATGTCTAGGACTCAAAGGGGAAAAAAAAAAGTAAATAACATTTTCTTACTTGCCACACCCAATGATATAACTTTTATAACTTTCATAACTATCTCATATGCTTGCTCATTTAATCCCATCAAATATTTCCTAACTCCTACAACTGTATACAACACATATCACCTTGTGAAGTTCTTCACCAACTCTTTCCTTGCCTTTAAAAAGAAGTTTTAATAATTTTTACCTATGAACATGCAAACGTAATATAGTAATGCAAAAGTATAATTATACTGTGTGTTTTGTAAAACTTACTTATGCATGTATGTATGTATTTATATTTTTTCAGACTATTTTTTTTACAGCAGTTTTAGGTACACAGAAAAATTGAGAAGAAGGAATCGAGACTTCTCCTGCAGCCCTAGTTCCTACACATTTAAGGCTTCTCCCCATTACTAACATCTCCCATTAGCAAGGAATATTTTTTATAACTGACAAACCTATATTGACACATCATAACCACCCAGAGTCTGTACTTTACATTAGGCTTCACTCTCGGTGTTGTATATTCTGTGTGTTTGAAAAATGTACATGACATTGTTATCCATCATTATAACATCCATCATTATAGTATCATATAGAATAGTTTCACTGCCCTAAAAATCCCCTGTGTTCTGCCTGTTTGCCCCACCCCACCTCCTAACTCCTGGGAATGGCTGACTATTTTACTTTGTCCATAATTTTGCCTTTTCCAGAATGTCATGTAGTTGGAATCATACAGTATGCAATCTTTCCAGACTGGCTTCACTTATTAATATGCATGCAAGTTTCCTCCATGTCTTCATGGCTTGAGAGCTCTTCCCCCCACCCCATGTCTATAATATTCTATTTTGTTGGGATATACAACTGTTATTCATCCATTCACCTACCAAAGAAAATCTTGATGCTTCAGAGTTTTGGCAGTTATGAATAAAACTGCTATAAATATCCATGAACATCTGTTCATATGCTTATTTGCCATCTATACATCTTCCTTGGTGAAGTATCTGTTAAGGTTTTTGGCCCATGTTTTATGTGGGGTTGCTTGTTTTCTTATTGCTGAGTTTTAAGTGGTCTTTGCATATTTTAGACAACAGTGCTTGATCAGATGTGTCTTTCACAAGTATTTTCTCCAAGCGTATGGCTTGTCTTACCATTCTCTTCTGTTTCACAAACTGTAAGTTTTTAATTTTAACAAAATCCTGCTTATCAATTATTTATTTCATGGATTGTGCTTTGAGGTTGTGTCTAAAAAGACATCACCATACCCATTTTTCCCTACTGTGGTATCTTCTAGGAGTTTTGTAGTTTTAGGTTTTACAGCTAGGTCTATGATCCATTCATTCTGAGTTAATTTTTGTGAAAGGTGTAAAGATATTTAGATTCTTTTTTTTTTTTTTTTTGGATGTCTGCTTGTTCCAGTACAATTTGTTGAAAAGACTGTCTTTGCTTCTTTGTATTGCCTTTGCTCCTTTTTCAACCATCAGTTGACTGTATTTATTTGAGTCTGTTTTAAGGTCTTCTGTTCTATTATTCTTTTTGTTTACTATTTTGCCAATACAGCACCTTGATTACTATAGCTTTATAGTAACTCTTGAGTTCAGGTAATATCAGTCCTCCAACTTCATTCTTCAATATTGTGTCAGTTGACTGTGTTTTTAGCACAGGAATTTTTTTTCCCCCCTTTCTGGTGTTACTTCCTTCCCTCTTAATCCTTTCTATCCATACCATGTGCCAGCTCCACCAAGATACCCCGAGTTAAGAGCCTGGTATGTTTTCTCCCATAGCTTTCTCTATCATCATATAATTACTTACACAGGCATCTTTAGATTTCATCGATTCTAAATTGCATCTTGGTCACAGTTTAAGGCCTCTGAAATTAAGATACAATAATAATTGCTGTGAAACACCCGAGTGGTAACTTAATTGCTATTATCTATGCAGGCATATCAGTATCTAAAGAATGGAAGTTGGGGGCCTGGGGAAAAAGGTCTGTAGACAATGCTGGAATTCTCACATTATAAACGTTAATGATCTTGATTGCAAAGGAAGACATTTTGTGGAAACCCAAAATATCTGACCTCAATTTGAAAAGGGACTCATAAAAGTCCCACAAGTCCCACTGTGCATATGAAAAAGATTTAATAAAATCTCGACCAGTTTATTTTGCTTACCTGGTCCTTTTAATGTATGAAAAAAAACTTATATAAGGCAAATACTGATATGTAGTTAAATCTAAAAGAGCTCTTTAAATGAAAGTTAAATTTTTTAATGATAAAAAAGCCTTCTATCATAGTTTAATCTCAGCATTTTTTTCCTTTATATGAAATGATGGTGTGTTTTATAATCAATGGTATTTTAGGTTCAATAAAGCATTGTATTTAAAGATATACATATTTACAAAGTTTTTAATTTTTTTTATGAATGTACAGCCATATTTTATACAGTTTATCTCACTCAGTGATATCTTGTCGAAATTCCGCCAAATCCAAGAGGGATATTTCAAATCATTTATCTTATTGGCTAAATGATAGTCCACTGTGAATTCACTCCTTTATGCATTTATTGATAGGCATTCATTTTATTATTGTTTTGTTTTAATGTTACAATTATTATCCTTATAAATGCCTTTACATGTACTAATAGATATCCCTATTTGGGATGAATTTCAAGAAGTGGAATTCCTAGGTTAATATTATTTATTTTATGTATAAAATTTAATAGATAGTGCTAGTTTGCTTTCCTAAAGGCACAAGACAATTCTAACTTAGCAATGACCAAGAATATTCTTTCTCCTACAATCATGAAAGAAATATATTATTATTCTTTATTGAAGTCAACCACATCTTAACAAATAAATCATTGTTACTTTGCATTTCCCAACATATCAGTGATTTTTTTTAAAGATTTTATTTATTTATTTGATAGAGAGAAATCACAAGTAGACGGAGAGGCAGGCAAAGAGAGAGAGAGGGAAGCAGGCTCCCTGCTGAGCAGAGAGCCTGATGTGGGACTCGATCCCAGGACCCTGAGATCATGACCTGAGCCGAAGGCAGCGGCTTAACCCACTGAGCCACCCAGGCGCCCCCATATCAGTGATTTTTAACACCTTTCCATATGTTTATAAGTCATTAGGATTTATTTCGAATTTCTCTATTCATTTATCCTGCCCATTTTTCTGTTTGGTTACCTGTTTTGTCTTTTTTTTTTAAAGTCATATGTATATAACGGACACAACATTTTGGTCACCAGAGACACATATTTTCCAAATGTTTGTCTGCTGACTTCATAGATGATAATTTTTTCTCACAGTTATCTTAATTTTTATTTTTATCATCTATTTTATGGCTTCAGGATATCCAAATTTGGTTAAGTTCTGCTAGATTTTCTTGCAAGACCTTCCTCCATTTGAAATTTGTTCTTCATATACTAAAATAAAAGTTAAATTTTATTTTTACCCCATCATGTCATCACCGTTCATTAAATAGAACCCCTTGTGGATCATTCATTTTCCCCCAGTCCTTTTTCTTATCTATTCTCAGACATTTACTCTACTATAGAAGCTTTAAGAAATTTTCATCCAACCATCTTCAGCATCCCTTGCTATTTAAAGAAGAATTTAGTCTCATATTGGTTATGTAATATGCACAAAATAGGAGACGAATGGTTTATAAATGGCAAAGGGAGCATTTGATCTCAGCCTGATCTGACTGCAAAACACTTGGCATCATCTCATCCTGCCTCCACACAGTCCCCTCTGATATGCTCATACTCATCCCTTATCGAAAGACTGGCAGCTAGGGTTTTCAATTCCTAGAGATGAGGAAATGAGACAAGGGGAAGGGGAGCTAATTTGGCCAAGACCATGAATATCATTTGATAGGAACATTATTTTTATATAATATAAGCCTCCATGAATGACATACGCTTTTATAGGCCCCTCATCCCCAAATCAGTACGTGCCTTTTCACTGACTATACTGACCTTTTACCTTTTATCCCCATCATGAAAGGCCTGTGTACCTCAGGAAACCAGCCTACTTTTGAACATAAAAGTAGGCAAATTGGGGGTGCCTGGGTGGCTCAGTCTGTTAGGTATCCGACTTTTGATTTCAGCTCAGGTCATGATCTCAGGGATGTGGCATCAAACCCATATCAGGCTCCATGCTCAGTGGGGAGTCTGCTTGAGATTCTCTCTCTCCCCCTGCCCCTCCCTACTGAGTACTCTCTCAATCTCTCAAATTAAAAAAAAAAAAAAAAAAAAAAAAGTAGGCAAACTGGATATGATTATCCCAGGAAGGAAAAGGGGTGTCTGTATTCAACACATAACACTACCCCAGGGGGCCCTTTGCTCCTGCAGCCACTGCACCGAGTTTTGACCAATGGCAAACCTACAAACTAGCACATACTCCTGACAATGGAGCAGGAACCAAAAGCCTTTTACATCAAAGCCTAGGATTCAAGTGTCAAAACCTACACAATGCTGCCTCTATGTGGGAGTCACGAATTTAGGATACTGACTTCTGTAAAATCTAATCACCAGAGTCCATGACCCTGTACTTGTTCATATCCTCATAATCAGGAGATCACAAGTCCTGGTTTGCCTAGACAGTGCAGGTTTATGAGTGTTGCCCCAGCATAATTCATAGTACAGTCCCCTTTCCCTCTCAAAACTGTGTTGTTGCAATAAGTTCCATGCTCCTGCTCTTTTTTTTTTTAAAATATTTTATTTATTTATTTGACAGAGAGAGATCACAAGCAGGCAGAGAGGCAGGCAGAGAAAGAGGAGGAAGCAGGCTCCCTGCTGAGCAGAGAGTCCGATGCAGGGCTTGATCCCAGGACCCTGAGATCATGACCTGAGCCAAAGGCAGCGGCTTAACCCACTGAGCCACCCAGGCGCCCCTGCTCCTGCTCTTTAAAAAGAGACTCTTAATCTCACAAAACAAACTGAGGGTTGCTGGGGGGAGGGGGTTTGGGAGAAGGGGGTGGGGTTATGGACATTGGGGAGGGTATGTGCTTTGGTGAGTGCTGTGAAGTGTGTAAACCTGGTGATTCACAGACCTGTACTCCTGGGGATAAAAATATATGTTTATAAAAAATAAAAAATTAATTAAAAAAAAAAAAAAAAAGAGACAACACAAGCATGGCAGGTTGTTGTGGTACTACAGAGTTGACCTAGCTTCTCACCTGGAGAGGCTTGTGGGATTATTAGTTAAATGTCAGAGGCGAAGGACTCCAGGAGAAAACAACCTTCCCTATTTTATGTCACTGTCATCTACTAGAACCATTTTCTCTCAAAAAACAGAACCTTGTAATGTTTAGGAATTTTTCCAATTAAATGGCCTACCTGCTGTGGTGGAAGTGAGGTATCTTGGGAACAGGTGGACAATTCCTATCCTCTGAAAACAAAAATCCAGGCTAATAGGTCTGATGTTCTTCTGAAATTCTGTATCTCAGAGATATTGTGGTGCCCACACTCCTTACAGCCAACCATCAACAAGAGGACCCCAACAGGTCCCAAATAGAAGCTTAAAAAGACTCAAGTAAGCTTTGATTCCAATTCTTTTGTCCTTTCTATCACATTATCACATTCAGAAAAGTGACAAACTAATTTGAGTTAGTAAACCAATTACACTACAACTTGGGGTCATATAACTATCATAATTTTTTTTATTGAGGTGAAATTCAAGTAACATAAAATTAACCATTTTAAAGTGTGTGATCAGTGGCATTTTATATATTCACATTACTGTGCCAACCATAACGTCTATGTAATTCCAAAATATTTTATCACCCATAAAGTAGATGAGTACCTATTAAGCAGTCACCCCTTACTCCCCCGCTACCATCCCTGGCAACTGTTAATCTGTTTTCTGTTTATATGGATTTACCTATTCTTGATATTTCATATAAATGGAAACATATGTGATCTTTTATGTCTGACTTATCTTGTTCCTTACAGTACTTCTTTCCTTTCTATTTTGAATAATATTCCATTTATGTATATAACACATTTTATTTATCCATTCACCCACGGGTGGACATTTGAGTTGTTTCCACCTTGTAGCTATTGTGACGAGTGCTACTATGAACATTCATGTCCAAGTATTTCTTTGAATAGTGTTTTTTAGATTGGGGGGCATATACATAGGAGTAGAATCGCTATATCAGAGATACTGCCGAAGTATGTTCCACAATGGATGCACCATTTTACATTCCCGTGAACAATATATGAGAGTTACAATTCCTCCCTATTCTCATCAACAGTTATTTTCAATTTTTTTTTATTACAGTCTAGTGCATGTGCAGTGGTACCTCAAACAGATTTTTTATACATGGGATCATGTCATCAAAGAAGAGAGGTAAGTTTTTTCTTCCTTTCTAATTTATTTATTTTTTATTTTTTTAACTTTTTTTTTTTAAAGATTGTATTTATTTATTTGATAGACAGAGATCACAAGTAGGCAGAGGCAGGCAGAAAGAGAAAGGAAGGGAAGCAGGCTCCCTGCTGAGCCTGATTCGGGGCTCAATTCCAGGACCTTGGGATCATGACCTGAACCGAAGGTAGAGGCTTTAACCCACTGAGCCACCCAGGCACCCCTCCTCCCTTTCTAATTTAGATCCTATTTATTTAAATTATTTATTTATAATCACCTAATTTTTCTGCCTAAAACTTCCAGTACAATGTTCAATAGAAGTGATAAAGTGGGTATTCTTTTATTGTTCCTGATCTTGAAGAAAAGTTTTCATTCTTTCACAGTTGAGTATGAGGGTACCTTTGGGTTTTTCGTAAGTGCTGTTTATCAGGTTGAAGAAGTTCCCCAATTTTTTTATAGATTTCATCATGAAATGTGTTGGTTTTTATCAAGTGCTTTTTCTCATGAATAAGATTTTGGGCAGAAAAGAAGAGTTGATTGAAAGAGTCATGAGCGATTAGAGACAGTAAAGGTAACTAATGGCTGAATTGACCAGGAAAGCTAACTTTGGAAGACGGATGGATTTACATTTATAAAGGTAGAAGAAGGCACCTGGGTGGCTCAGTTGGTTAAGCAACTGACTTCGGCTCAGGTAATGATCCCGGAGTACCTGGATCGAGTCCCGCATCGGGCTCCCAGCTCCACAGGGAGTCTGCTCCTCCCTCTGAACTTCTCCTCTCTCATGCTCTCTCCCACTGTCTCTCTCAAATAAATAAAATCTTAAAAAAAAAAAGAGAGAAAGAAAGATAGAAGAAAAATAGGAATGTATTTTTCTTGTAGAAATGTAGAAGAAGCAACCCCATAGGAAATGTAAGCATGATTTAAGAATGCGTAGGTAAGTGGCTGGCTCAGTGGGTTAAAGCCTCTGCCTTTGGCTCAGGTCATAATCCTAGGGTCCTGGGATCGAACCCCTCTTTGGACCCTCTGCTCAGTGGGGAGTCTGCTTCCCTTCCTCTCTCTCTGCCTACTTGTGATCTCTGTCGAATAAAGAAATAAAATCTTAAAAAAAAAAAATAGAATGGGTAGGTAATATACTGTTGGTGGGAATGCAAGCTAGTGCAGCCACTCCTGGAAACAGTATGGAAGTTTCACAAAAACTTGAAAATAGAGCTACCCTATGACCCAACAATTGCTCTACTGGGTATTTTCTCTAAAGAAACAAATGTAGGGACCTGAAGGGACACATGCACCCCAATGTTTATAGCAGCAATGTACACAATAGCCAAACTATGGAAAGAGTCTAGATATCCACCAACAGGTGAACAGATGAAGAAGATGTGGTATATATATATATATATATATATATATATATATATATATGTGTGTGTGTGTGTGTGTGTATGTATGTATGTGTATGTGTGTGTGTGTGTGTGTATATATATATGAATATTATGCAGCCATCAAGAAAAACAAGATCTTGCCATTTGCAACAATGTGCATGGAGCTAGAGGATATTATGCTAAGCAAAATACGTCAATCAGAGAAAGACAATTACCATATGATCTCATTGATATGAGGAACTTAACAAATAAGACAGAGGATCATAGGGGAAGGGAGGCAAAAATGAAACAAGTTGAAACCAGAGAGGGAGAAAACTGTAAGAGACTCTTAATCTCTGGAAACAAACTGAAGGTTGCTGGGGATGGGGGTTGGGGGGATGGGGTGGCTGGGTGACATTGGTGAGGGTATATGCTGTGGTAAGTGCTGTGAATTGTGTAAGACTGATGAATCACAGACATGTATCCCTGGAACAAATAATACATTTTATGTTTTTTTTAACATTTTATTTATTTTTTTAAAGATTTTTATTTATTTATTTGACAGACAGAGATTACAAGTAGGCAGAGAGAGAGAGGAGGAAGCAGGCTCCCCGCTGAGCAGAGAGTCCGATGCAGGGCTCAATCCCAGGACCCTGGGATCATGACCTGAACTGAAGGTAGAGGCTTTAACCCACTGAGCCACCCAGGTGCCCTAATACATTATATGTTAATTAAAAAAAAGAGTAAGTAGGTAATTTCCATCTAGTTTTTACTAACTCCCTATAGTACCTATAAAAACAATTCTCTATAGGTGTTCCAGCAAGAGTCCTAAGGTCTCAGCCTTACAGCAACAACTAACAGCTAAATATGTGAGTAAAGTTTTCATGGTGATTCCAGACTAAATTCAAGTAATTCACTCACTAGGCATATTATCCAGTGGGCAGAATGCCAGGTCACAGACACTACAGATAAACATGTGTATAAAATAGTTCCTGCTCTAGTGGAAGTCACAGTTTAAGGAGGAGGAGAGACACTGTCTATATATAGCAAGCAGCAATAAAATGGCAGATGCCCTACCAAAACGATGTGGACCCAAAAGTTATTGGGGCACAATGGAGGGAGTGATAAATTCTGAAGACAGACAAGGGAAGAAAGAGATTTTCAAAATACAAGGGTGGCGTTCATTTTGGAAAGTGGAAAATAAGGAAGGAAACATTCCAGTAAAAAAGGAACAACATGTATATATTTCACAAGTGTTAATTTATGTCATATTTAGAGGCTGTAAAAAGCCAGATGTGGTTTGAGTATCAGAGACAAGAGGAGTGGTGAGAAATGGCACAGGATGAGGGGAATGGCATTTTAAAGGAGTGTGGGCTAATTTATGGGCTGAAAGAAGACAACCAGAGAGATGAATAGTAGCATAACATATTGAACAAAGAAGACAATCCTGATGACTTCAGATTTTTGCAGAAAAAAATAGAAAAATATTTACTCAATCAGCATCAGTCCAGGTTATGCTGCCTTCCTTGGCAGATAATAATGGAGATGCAGGCAGCCACTGTGGAACTCTTTGGAAAGGATCAGCCATTCAGGTTGATGTAATATGCACCTGATGTTTATTAGATGAAAACAGCCCTATGTTATGTGTCAAACAGTATCCTTTCTAATTTCCCTTCCTTGTCTCTACTCTTTCCTTTACTACTATACCCATAATCTCCAACTGAAGAAAATTATTGTTTTTATGGCCTTATATACTGGAACAAATTTCATTTCAAAGCTGAATGGAATGATCATCACAAATGAAAGTGAAATTGCTAACAAGTGAAGACTGTGACCCAATCATCACACTGAGACTTGGAGACACAGTTCCAAGAATTCCCAAATTATTTGATGTCTCTGTGACTGCACTCTTGATCATCCTTCCTGACAGCTTTCTTTAACTGGAAGTCAAAAGTTATCATAATCCTTTTGGACTGCACTGCTTGGCTATTTCAATGTCAGCTAAAATCTCTCACTGAAGCCCAAGGACTATCAGCAAAGAAGAGAAACACCTCCAAATAAACAACTGATTTGTTGGTATAGTAACCAAAAAGGGGATAATGCCCCTTGATGCACTGGAATTAAATTACCCCGGATCTACATAAAATATTAGTACTGCCATTATTTAAATGCATGTTTACTGTTAATAATACTATTATTAGGGGCACCCAGGTGGCTCTGTCATTAAACGTCTGCCTTCCACTCAGGTAGTGATCCCAGGGTCCTGGAATCCAGCCTTGCATAGGGCTCCCTGCTCAGCGGGAAGCCTGCTTCTCCCTCCCCTACTCCCCTTGCTTGTGTTCTCTCCCTTGCTTTGTCTCTCTCTGTCAGATAAATAAATAAAATCTTTAAATGATAATTATATTATTATTAATAATAGCTCTCATTGTAATTCACCTTCTTTATGTAATTTTCACAGGCCTCATTTTTTGTAATAAATTATTAATAATTTTTGCAGGAAGATTGTTGAGCCTGAGTACTTTTTTACCTACTGAGACAAAAGAATGTTCTTCTTTCCTGATGTTGTGTTTATCAATTGCAGTCTCCTAAACCAATAGATGGCAATACCACAAAGTAATGAGACAGCCCAGAGCCTAGAATCTTTCCTATACCTAAACTTTCATTTACTGTTGCATTAGTACCTTCTCAGATAATGTGACGGCTCCCTGATTCTATGTACACACAGCAGAGAAACTCATGCAACCCTACAGGGACTCCCTCAGTCACCTTTACTGTCTACAGACTTCCTTTCCCTGGCTCATGCATGCTTTGCACCTATTGCCACGCCCCTGTGACACTTTGCAACAGAAGTGTGCCTTTGCAATACTGAGCTATTTGCCAAAAGTGGCTTGGAGATTATGTTTCCCTTGGGTGACTCAGCTCATGACTGAAGACACAGGGTTATAAAAGCTCAGCTCCCCCTCTTAGAATTGGGACAAATTATTAAATGTAATATACATTCCAGGGTTTCCTTCAGGATCCACCTGAGTCCAAGACTTGAGATCTTCTTCTTTCCTGCCCTATTTCCCACACTATCATAAAGTCTTTTCCTAGGTACACAGCTTGAATAAATCAACTGTCTATAAGTCTTCATCTCAAGATCTGCTTCTTATGAACTAACCCTAAGGCAAAGGGTGTCAACAACTTTATTGAGAAAGAGAAGTAAGCATCCTATTAACAGACAATCATAACATTCAAGTTGAAATTTTAAAAAGGTATTAAAGAAGTCCAACAAAAAATGGAGGCTCTTTCTGCTAGGATAAATGAGACAGAAAAGAGAATTGGTGATATAGAAGAAGAAATGATGGAGAATAAAGAAGTTGAGCAAAAGAGAGAAAAATAACTACTGAACCACAAGGGGAGAATTCAAGAGATAAGTGATACCATAAAATGAAACAATATTAAAATAATTGGGATCCCAGAAGAAGAAAGACAGAGAGGGGCAGAAGGTATACTGGAGCAAATTATAATACAGAATTTCCCTAATATGGCAAAGGGAACAAACATCAAAATCCAGAAGGCACAGAGAACCCCCCTCAAAATCAATAAAATTAGGTCCACATCCCATCCTTTAACAGTAAAACTTACAAGTCTCAGTGACAAAGAGAAAATCCTGAAAGCAGCTTGGGACAAGGTCAGTAACATACAATGGTAGAAATATTAGACTGGCAGCACACTTATCCACAGAAACCTCACAGGCCAGAAAGGACTGGCATGATACACTCACAGCACCAACTGAGAAAAATATGCAGCCAAGAATACTATATCCAGCTAGGCTGTCCTTGAAAATAGATTGAGAGAGAAAGTTTCCAGGACAAATAAAAATTAAAAGAATTTGTAAACACCAAACAAGCCCTACAGGAAATACTGACAGGGGTCCTCTAAGTAAAGAGAGACCCTAAAAATAATAGAATAGAAAGGTAGAGACAATATACAGTAACAGTCATCTTACAGGCAATACAATGGCATTAAATTCATATCTTTCAATAGTTACCCTGAATGTAAATGGGCTAAATGCCCCAATCAAAAGGCACAGAGTGTCAAAATAGATAAAAAAACAAGACCCATCAATATGCTATCTATAAGAAACTCATTTAAGACCCAAAGACACCTCCAGACTTAAAGTGAGGGGAGGGAAAACAATTTACCATGTTAATGGACATCAAAAGAAAGCCCGAGTGGCAATCCTTGTATCAGATAAATTAGATTTCAAGCCAAAGACTATATAATACGAGATAAGGAAGGGCATACTTAAAGGGACTGTCTAACAAGAAGAGCTAACAATTTTAAATATCTATGCCTCTAACATGGAGCAGCCAAATATATAAACCAATTAATTACAAAATCAAAGAAACACATCGACAATAATACAATAATAGTAGGGGACTTTAACATCCCCTCACTGAAAAGGACAGATCATCTAAGCAAAATAACAAGGAAATAAAGGCTTTAAATGACACTCTGGACCAGATGGACATCACAAATATATATATATATATATAATCTCATCCCAAAGCAACAGAATACACATTCTTCTCTAGTGCACATGGAACATTCTCCAGAATAGATCACATCCTGAGTCACCAATCAGATCTCAACCAGTAGCAAAAGATCAGGATCTTTCCCTGCATATTTTCAGAACACAATGCTCTGAAGCTCAATCATGAGAGGAAATTTGGAAAGACCTCAAATACATGGAGGATAAAGAGCATCCTACTAAAGAATGAATGGGTCAACCAGGAAATTAAAGAAGAGTTGAAAAAAAGTCATGGAAACAAATGAAAATAAAAACAAAACCTTTGGGACACAGCAAAAGCGGTCCTGAGAGGGAAGTATATAGCGATACAAGAATTCTCATGAAATAAGAAAGGTCTCAAATACACAACCTAACCCTACACCTAAAGGAGCTGGAGAAAGAACAGCAAAGAAAGCTTAAACACAGCAAGAGATGAGAAATCATAGGGATCAGAGCAGAAATCAATGAAATAGAAACCAAAAGAACAGTAGAACAGATCAACCAAACTAGGAGCTGGTTCTTTGAAAGAATTAATAAGACTGATAAACCCCAAAATTATCAAAAAGAAAAGAGAAAGGACCAAAATTAATAAAATCATGAATGAAAGAGGAGAGATCACAACCAACACTAAAGAAATACAAACAATTTTATGAACAAATTATGAGCAACTCTACACCAGCAAATTTGACAATCTGGAAGAAATGGATGCATTCGTAGAGACAAATAAACTACCACAACTGAACCAGGAAGAAAGAGAAAACCTGAACAGACCCATAACCAGTAAGAAGATTGAAGCAGTCATCAAAAATCTCCCAACAAACAAGAGCCCAGGGCCAGACGGCTTCTCAGGGGAATTCTACCAAACATTTAAAAGAAGATTTAATACCTATTCTCCTGAAACACCCAAAAAATAGAAAAGGAAGGAAAACTTCCAAACTCATTTTATGAAGCCAGCATTACCTTGGTCCCAAAACTAGACCTACCCCCATCAAAAAGGAGAATTATAGACCAATATCCTTGATGAACATGGATGCAAAAATTCTCACCAAAATACTAGCCAATAAGATCCAACAGTACAGGAAAAGAGTTATTCATCATGACAAAGTGGGATTTATTCCTGGGCTGCAAGGATGGTTCAACATCTGCAAATCAATCATCGTGATACCATATATTAATAAAAGAAAGAACAAGAACCATAGGTACTCTTCAATAGTTGCTGAAAAAGCATTTGACAAAGTACAGCATCCTTTCTTGATCAAAACTCTTCTAAGTGTAGGGATAGAGGGTACATACCTCAATACCATCAAAGTCATCTATGCAAAACCCAAAGCGAATATCATCCTCAATGCGGAAAAACTACAAGCTTTTCCTCTAAGGTCAGGAACATGGCAGTGAAGTCCACTATCACCACAGCTGTTCAACATAGTACTAGAAGTCCTAGCCTCCGCAATCAGACAACAAAAAGAAATAAAAGGCATTCAAATTGGCACAGAAGAAGTAAAACTCTCACTTTTTGCAGATGACAAGATACTTTATGTGGAAATCCCAAAAGACTCCACTCCAAACTGATGGAACTCATAGAGGAATTCAGTAAAGTATCAGGATATAAAATCAATATACAGAAATCAGTTGCATTTCTATACATCAACAACACAGAAGAAAGAGAAAAGGAGTTGATCCCATTTACAATTGCACCCAAAACATAAGATACTTAGGAATAAACCTAACCAAAGAGGCAAAGAATCAGTACTCAGAAAACTATAAAGTACTCATGAATGAAATTGAGGAAGACACAGAGAAATGGAAAAACGTTCCATGCTCATGGATTGGAAGAACAAATATTGTGAAAATGTCTTTGCTACCTAAAGCAAGCTACACATTTAATACAATCCCTATCAAAATACCATCAGTTTGGAAAGGAAAATATGAAGTAAAAAGGACGTAAGGAACGATGTCCAATGGAAAAAAGACAGTCTCTTCAATAAATGGTGTTGGAAAAATTGGACAGCCACATGCAGAAGAATGAAACTGGACCATTTCCTTATACCACACACAAAAGTAGACTCAAAATGGATGAAAGGCCTCAATATGAGACAGGAATTCATCAAAATCCTTGAGGAGAATACAGGCAGTAACTTCTTCAACCTCAGCTGCAGGAAGCAAGGGCAAAAATGAACTATGGGGACGTCGTCAAGATCAAAAGCTTGTGCAGAGCAGAGCAAACAGTCAATAAAACCAAAAGACAACTGACAGACTGGGAGAAGATATTTGCAAATGACAGAGCAGATAAAGGGCTAGTATCTAAAATCTATAAGGAACTTATCAAACTCAACACCCAAAAAACAAAGGATCCAATCAAGAAATCGGCAGAAGACATGAAGAGATATTTCTATAAAGAAGACATCCAGATGGCCAACAGACGCGTGAATAAGTCCTCAACATCACTCAGCATCAGGGAAATACAAATCAAAACCACAAAGAGATACTACCTCACGCCAGTCAGAATGGCTAAAATTAACATGTCAGGAAACGACAGATGTTGGCCAGGATATGCAGAAAGGGGAACCTTCCTATACTGTTGGTGGGAATGTAAGCTGGTGCAGCCACTCTGGAAAACAGTATGGATGTTCCTCAAAAAGTCAATAAGAGAGCTACCCTATGACCCAGCAATTGCACTACTGGGTATTTACCCTAAAGATACAAATGTAGGGATCTGAAGGGGCACATGCACCTGAATGTTTATAGCAGCAATGTTCACAATAGCCCAACTATGGAAAGAACCTAGATGTCCATCCACAGATGAATGGATAAAGACGATGATATATAGATATAGATCGATCTATCTATCTATATATCTATATATAATGGAATACTATGCAGCCATCAAAAGAAATGAAATCTTGCCATTTGCAACAACGTGGATGGAACTGGAGGGTATTATGCTACGTGAAATAAGTCAGAGAAAGACAATTATCATATGATATCTCTGACATGAGGAATTTGAAAGGCAGGGTGGGGAGTCGTGGGGGGCAGGGAGAGAAAAAAATGAAACAAGATGGGATTGGGAGGTAGACAAACCATAAGAGACTCTTAGTTTCATGAAACAAACTGAGGGCTGCTGGGGGGGTGGCAGGGTAGGGATAGGGTTGGGTTATGGACACTGGGGAGGGTATGTGCTGTGGCGAGTGCTGTGAAATGTGTAAGCCTGATGATTTGGAGACATGTACCACTGAAGCAAATAATACATTATATGTTAATAAAAATAAGTTTTTAAAAAAGTTAGTCAACAGACTGTAGTAACACTACTCTGTGTTAGGGGTTGATATAGTGAACTCTCTGCCTCCATCCAGGTAAGAGGTATTAGGGATAGAGAGGTTTGATAATACTTATAGATCTCACTGCTTATGAAGTGGCGGGTGGCAGGACCCAGCTGTATGTAATTCTAATGGGTACTAGGATGATCATCAACACATGCTTCTGCTTCCTCCTCCTCTACTTCCTTCTTCTCTTTCCTTCCTCCTCCTCTTTGTTTTCTTGTTCTTCTCTCTTCCTTCTCTTTCCACTCTTCCTCCCCCTTCCTCTTCATTCTGATTAGCAGCAGCAGCAGCAGCAGCAGCAACACCATATATTGAGATTTTACCATGTGCCTGAAATTACTATAAACAATTTGAATGTAATAACTCACTTAATTGTCAAAACAGCCATATGGAAAGGTATTATAAAGACCCTATTTTACAGAGGAAACTGAAGTGTAGAGGACTTGCATAATTTGTCTACATTTCTGGTAAAGTAAGAGCAAAGCCTGGAGTTGAACCCAGGTGCCAGAGCCCACGTTCTTGGAAAATACATTCCAGTACCCAATGATTACTATATGAGCAACTAAGGCAGTGCTATGGCTAGCTGTGTCTCATATCCAGGGGAATTACTTTTGAATTTGAAGCAAGGGAGTCACTTTGCTTTCAAATTCCATTTTAAACTATTATTTCTAAAATTCTGTGGGACCTATATAATCCATAGGTACTTCCTCATCTTCTGAAATCCTTTATTGCTTATTTGAGAATCAACATTTATTCTGAATAACCCTTTCTCACTTCATTTTCTGCCTTTTCACCCCAGCTGCACTAAATTATCTCTGTAGGAAGATACTGCTTCTTACAGATGTTGCATATTATGGAGCCTGACATTCAGCAAGCACTTAACAAAATCCTGTTGACAGATTAATTGCAGATTGATAAAATGGGGACTTTCCAATAATGTAATATGTTGCCAAGAGGATGCCATCAAATCCTCTTTCAAAGAGATGTTTATAAATAGGATTCAACTTCAGCCAGTTCAGATGAATTAGTGTGATCCTACTTCAAGTGAGAGGAACAATCTAAAAAAAATCCCTTCTAAGCTTATGACTTAACACCTCTGGGATCTGTCTTCCTAAACACCCATGCCCCTTCTTTTCAAGGTATTCATGGCACAAGAAGATTGGAAATATGGACCTTACACATAATGTAATATTTTGAAAAAATCATAAGTTTTGAGGACAGTTTGAGATACTAATTTAAGCTCTATAATGTATAGCTTGGCAATCTTGATCAATTTTAACCTCTCTGAGCTTCAGTTTTCTCATTTGCAAATTGGGTCTGATGACAGTAACCTTATACATTTATTCCAAGAAAATATGGAAATGTGTAGGTTAATGCAGTATCTGAAGAAACATAAACGCCCAACAAATATTAGCCCCTTTACTTCTAACTTAACTCTTCATAAAATCAGATCATTCCACAAGTTGTATTTCAGTAGAAAATGGCCATTTAATATGTATGAGTTTAAGAATATGCATAAATATATGTATGAAATAGTTATACCACAAAGCTTAGTGAGGTAATTCTAAGAAAAGTAAACTCCAGATGTCAACCCTAGGGTTGGCAATGATCTGATGACACAATATAATCTGTAACTTATAAGGGTAATAAAAAATTAGTAATAAATATTTTACTACCATTCAGATCAGAATTTGTTTTTAGAAAGTGAGTGGCTATAGTGTGATGGCCAATTACTGTAGTAGCTCAGAGAAACAAAGAATCCCTAAGCAGTAGCAAAAGCTATAGAAAGCAAATATTAGCAACTGGAGAAATTTTTAACAGTTATGTAGAATCAGTGTAATAACAAATAATATTAGAAACAGTAAACTAACTAATAACAATGTAGGTAATGAGTTCTGTACCAGAATGTCTCAACTCTGAAAGATTATTGGTGGACACAAAGAATAACTTGGAATTAACATTTTAATGTTGATATAAGCAAGGGGGTATTTGGGACTGGGAAAGGATTGCCTAAAGAGGGAGTAAAACATGTTTGAGAACCAGGACAGAATTCAGAAAGGAATGGGAAATTAGAAAAAGGTCAAACTCATTATCATAAGACATTCCAGGCTAAGAGGTTCACCACATTATCCTAACAAAAAGGTTTTGGCAATAATATTCTATATGAATATTAGTATTAGTTTGCTGAGAAAAAAAACAGTATAGTCATAACTAAACTATTTAATGGATTGAGTTTTTATTATATATACTTAGATTCTTCTCAACAAATTTTTATATCTTTGAAGAGGATCAAAATTTTTAAAAAATCCTTTTAGTTTGTTAAGGATAGAAAATCCAGCAAAATTTGCAGTCAAAGTCCTGGTTTCCAGAATGGCCTGAATCCAAAGTTGAGAAATAGCCTTTGTTAATACATCCCAAGACCCAAGTTAAGAAATAGCCTTGTTAATATATCTTCTATGGGTGATAAAAGATCACACCAGCATAAAATATAAACTAAATATATATAACCATTTGTGTCAGTGTGCACCCACATATAGACATGTACAATTTAGTTTTAACATAGTATCTAATGGGAGAAATTCACTTTAACATTACAAAAATCAAAAATCAAATCAATTTAAGATCCATTGACTTCTCAGTTCAGAGAGTTTTATGCTAGAATAATCAACTTTCAGGGAACTGGTTGTCATCAATCACTCAAAATAAATCTGAATAATCTCCACATATAAAAATCATAATTGCTAAAAATATGCATACATATTTAACATATGAGAATTTTACTGGGGACTATGTAAATGAAATTCATTTAAAATTTTGCATTCATGATGTTTCTTGAATTGGTATTTAATAGCAATTATAAATTTAACTTTGTATACACAGTCAAATTATGCAATCTAAGTTTAAATTAATTTTCATTAATAAAAACAACATAGAGCATTGAGAACATCCAATTGCATTCAACCACATTTGATTTAGCCACTAAAATTATCTGAAATAAGCAGCAATTTAATATCTAAGATATTAATTCTAAATTTAAATGATACACTAATTAAAGACTTTTCAGACAGCTAATTACTTTAAAATACAGAATTACTTTCATTTTTTTAAACACTTGTCTAACTTTGAGCATTACACATTTTACACTTCGATATTTCTTCATTTCCATAATGGCCCTCTATAATTTTATGGGTCAAAGACAAATGAATTAACATGATTACTTCAGTCATAAATGCATGATGACATTCATGGAAAATATTGATGCAAACAGGACATCTAGACCCATATCATGTCTACACCTGCAAATTCTAGAAAATTCTAGGCTCTGTGAGGTAGGCAACCATGTCATCATTAACTTACTAGACCCATTAAAACCTGCCACCTAATAGGAGCTCTGTATATGCAATAAATGTGACCACTGCCATTATTTTTGGGGGAATGGAATGCTTAGTGTTTAATACACATTATTCTACCTATAAAAATTAAATTAATCACTCTACAATAAACTATATGTCTTAGTAACGGGATGGGGAGATCTGGGATAAAACACACTGTATTAAATATAGTTAGAGACAATATATAAATATAAATAAATATAATAAATATATAAATATATAAAAGGACAATAGTGAAACCATATATGAAAACAGAACTCTAGCTCACAATTGGCAGCCTAGGAAACCAGATTACTATCTACAAGTCAAACTTGTAAGGAAAGACCATTATCTCAGGAAACCAAACCAATAACAAACAATAACAAATAACGAATAACAATAAGTTCTGTAACAATCAGCCCCCCAAAACCAGTATTTGATTACCTCTTACTAATCCCATAGGATGCCCCACTTCTAGTTAGCCCACCTACAATTTTTCCATAGAAAGCCTCCATTCACAGCATACCTAAAGCCTCACGCATTTTTAACTATTAAGCCTTCCCACTCTTCTCTGCCTGCAAGTGATAATAGTTCTCTCCATTACTATAGCAAGTTCTGAAAAAACAGACTTTGTTGTCTTTTGAGTGGTCTTTATTCCATAATGGGGTGGGTTTATTGATGATTTAATTTTTTTTTTTCTGTATATTACATACATTCTAGTGAGTTAAACTTCCATAATCAGGAAATGTAAATGTTATCTAGCCAGGTAGAGGTAATATACCTTTACACTGCCATGTTCATATGCTCTGGATATATGTGTGTGTAGTTAGACAGTGGGTGGCAGTTCAGGAGACATTTGGGTGAAAGGCTTGGATAGACTGTGTATTATGGATCCTCAATTAGAATATAACCTTACCCTAGCAGAAACCACCTAGAAGTGCTGCATGTATCACTTTGTAGTTTTCTTTCTAACTCAAGAACCAAAAACCAAAACTCTGATTATCTTCCAACTTTTGACATCTAAGATTTGAAATGTCCTTTGCTTAGAACTGCTAATTTCTGGCAAAGAGTTGCTGACAATTGAACTTATCACTAACATTATTATTTTCAGTGCATCTGAAGAATATATAAACCTTAAACATGACAATTTCTTACTGCCACAAGAACTTATCTTGTTATCCATCCTCCTCACAGAATAATCCAGAAACAAAGTGTTATGGGAAGAAAAATAGCTAGCTCTTAATGAGTAATTATTATGTGACAAGAATTAAATGTTTTACGTGTATCTTATCATTTAATTTCATAGAGCTCGGTATGGCATGTACTATCATTCTCCCCATTTTCAAATTAAGAACTTGAAACCTATATGCATAAGTAGACTATTTAAGAAGAAATGTTTACTACCGGATTAACTCAGACATTTTTATTTCAAAATCTATGGATTTAACTGTTAGTTATAATCTCTTCCTACTCTAACTCTCAAAAAAAGAGATACATATGTACATGCAACCTGACTATAAAATATGAGTCAAGCATTAATTAAGAAGAGTAAATTCACCATATTCTTGGTTTTAGATCTTATAGTCTATGCATATGGCTTCTGGATATCTGGATTTAGTAGGAAATTCATTTACACATATCTAAAAAGTTTGGATTCTCAGATTTAAGAAGCAAAAGATAGGACACCTGGGTGGCTTCGTTGGTTAAGCATCTGCCTTCAGCTCGGGTCATGATCCCAGGGTCCTGGGAGTCCTGCATCAGGCTTCCTCCTCAGCAGGGCATCTATTTCTCCTGCTGCCCCTCCCCCTGCTTGTGTTCTCTCTCTCTCTCTCTTTCTCAAAAACAAATAAAAGCAAAAGATAAATTCCATTTTGAATGGCTCAACATTTAAAAACATATTGTTTATTATAAATTTAAGAAGAAAGTTGTAAGCTTAGTTTAGTTTTGTTTTGAGAGAGGGAGAGAGAAGAGGGAAAGGCAAAGGAAGAGGGAATCTTAAACAGGCTCCACACTCAGTGCAGAGCGCAACATGGGGCTTGATCTCACAAACCTGAGATCATGACCTGAGATGAATTCAAGAGTTGAATGCTTAACCAACTGAGCTGCCCAGATATCTGAATAGGCATTATAAATTGTGTAATATATGGAATACTAAAAATGTTATGTAATCTGTACGAGTGTAATCTATAGACTTAGGCTACTAAATTCCACCCTTATAGGGTATATGCCTCTGACAAGTAACTAAACATCTTTATGACACAATTTTTACATCTGACAAATGGGAATAGTCCAAGCAACATTCTTTTGGGTTGTTACCAATAGTAAGGAGATAATACATTCAAGCACTGTATTAATGAGTGTATTAACATCCTGAATCATTCACATCAAAATTCCCTAGTTCAAAGCAACATGAAACTAGAAAAATTCCCAATATTGAACACATGCAATTGTTCAATTTCATTAATTACTGACAGACTCTTCAGAAAAAAAAAAAAATTAAACACGTTTCCAAAGAAAGAATATCCACTGTGGGAGAGAAGGTGAGGGGGGAGAAAGGCAGAAGGAAGGGGGTAAAAGTTGACAGAGGAGAGAATAGATTAGAAAGAGAGAAGACCAACATGCCTACTACTAATTATTTTGTTTTCTGTTCATAAAGCAGAGTTTCCCAATCTCTTAACTTTTCTGATACCCTTCAAAAGCTCTCCAATAGTCTACTTTTCAATGGTTTCTAACTTGCTTCCTAGTTCATCAGAGAGGATGTAATTAGAAGCTGTATTTTAATTAAATAACAATGAAACTAATGCATTTAAAGTTTCTGACTTTGTTGCCAAGGTAAAATAGTAATTGAAAACAAAATGGTTAGAAGCAGGCAAAATAGGTTGAAGGTTGAACTGATGGCAAGTGGTCCTCAGTAAATAATCAGAAAAACCACAACACAGTCCTTCCTGACTTTATTTTCCACCTCTTGGTTTCTCATACTCTGTAACCTGAAGGACATATTTAGAGTAGGACACTGTATTTCCTAAGCATCATCAATGTATGGGCCAGAACTATAGCAGAAAAGAAGAGACAAAAGAGAATGTGTGTACATGCATGCACAGGTGGGGGGGGTGCACTGAGAAAAGTACAAGAATATAAAGTGAAAGCCAGAGTCACAGAAAGATGCAGAGATGGAGGCATTAGGCATAATGACAAGGTCATCACTTTAAATTGAAAAATAATCTAGGTTCTAATCTTCTATCAATTACCTTTCATCTCTTTGATTTGAGGAAGTTATTTAAGCCTTCCAATGCTTGGGGTGCCTGTTTGGCTCATCAGTTGAGTGTCTGCCTTCAGCTCAGGTCATGATCCCAGAGTCACAAGATCAGGATCAAGCCCCAAATAGGGGATCCCTGCTTGTTGGGGAGCTTGCTTATTTCTCTCCCCCTCCTCCTACACCACTTGTGTGCCCTCTCATTCTCTCAATCTCTCTCTTAAATAAATAAAACGTTTTTTAAAAAATTCTTCCAATCCTCGGTTTTCTCAACTTGTATACTGAGAATAATTATGCCAACATTATAGGTTTTAGTTGGAAATAAAATGTATCTGTTGTAATTACTCAAAACAAACTAGATGTTCTACATATGGTAACTCATATTATCTAACTATGCTTCCTGTAATTACTTAACTTCATACCTCTGCTTTTAATATTCCACAGGCCATGGTACCTTCTAAAGGAAATATGTTGTTAGTCTGCCAGGGCTCCCATAACAAAATCCCACAGACTGAGGGGCTTAAACAATGGAAATTTACTTGCTCATAGTTCTGAAGGCTAAACGTTCAAGATCAGGACACCAGCCTCTTCTGAGCCTTCCCTCCTTGGCTTGCAGATAGCCACCTTCTTGCTGTGTCCTCACATGGCCTTTTCTCTGAGTGTACACATCCCTACTCTCTCTTCTTTTTCTTACAGGGACACCAGTCATATTGGATTAAGGGTCCGACCTCATTTAAACTAAAGTACCTCTTTAAATTCCCTACCTCCAAATACAATTACATGGCAGGCTAGGTTTCAACATATAGATTTTGGGTGAATACAATTCAGTCCGTAACACATGCATTAAAAATGATCAAATTAATGGAAGTGGCTTAGCTTTCACTTATAGAGACTTTCTACATGTCCCTGAAGAACACCTGATCTTGAGACAGAGCTTATTTCTAGTTCTACTTTATTATTCAAACCTTATTTCCAAGATTCCTTTTGTTAACATGCCCTCAGTTTGTGTACTCTTACAAAAATTTAGATGATTGATTGGAACCACTGGATTGAAAACTATTCCCCAAGCCAAAGGCACTGAAATACCATTTGGATGCTATTATTGATACTGTCTGCTTTAACAAATGTACAGGGTATTTTTACTTTTTCAGGGAATTTTTGATGAACATGAAATATTCATGGAGGACAGATAATATTTAAATGACACCATTAAATAATTAAAAATGTGAAGATCTCCACTGGGAATTACAACAGTAAGACTGCAAATACATTCTCATTATCTGCTCTCAATTTCTGAGATATTGTGGAATAAAAGGAACTTCTGAGTAATTTCTCTATGCTTTTATTAAGAGAATGGAAATCTACCTTTGGAGAGACAATCTTTGCATTAGATTTTCAGCAGAATGATTATTAAAATATTCCTGAATAAATTCTGGGACCTAAAAATCAAATGTAATGTCTAAAAAGAATATACTAAATGCTAACACTCCAAATACCAGCGTGACTCAAGGTATAAGAAAAAGCTTTTGGGAACCCAAAGGACCGAGATTAATTCAGCTATTATATTTGCCAAGGATATATTCTATTTGTTTTTATATTCCCCTTAAACCAATCAGAAATTGGTTTATTTCTATATCTGTTTGTATGTGGCATGGCAATCAATCACCTGATTATCTGATTGAATTGTCTCGATAGGTCTATAGAGAGGACTATGTTATAGGAGAAGAAACTGAAGCTAGAAATGTTAAGTAATTGACAAAGATTATAAATGATAAGTGGCTTTGCAGTTAGGTTTAGTTACCTAAACCTAATCATAAACTTTATTACCTTTTCTCAAAATAATGGTAACATCATATATTGCTTCCTCACAGGGCTTTTATAAAATTCACTGAAACAATGAAAGTTAAAGAGGTCTACAAATTATTTAAGGATTCACAAATAAATTTTGTATTATTGTATACTATTCCTAAGCTATAGTAACATTTTTGCCTAACTCTTTACCAGCTAGAGGTATCAACTTGGTATTTTTTTTACATATTAATTATAATTTATCAATTATTTTGCAATAGCAGACTCATGGATTTTAAGAAAAGGGAAAACAGAATACAGAACTATTAATATGACAAGTGAAATGGGATTTATTAGAATTTTGTTGGTTGTGCATTCAGTATTATGCTTAAGACTGTGAAGGGTTACAAAGACTATTTGAACAACATAAACATACATTTTCTCACTTTTAAGCTTAAACTATGAGAAAGACATTTTGAAATAGTAATTATTACATAAAGAATAGCAATATTTATTGTGTAAAAAGAGATACTTGAAACATAACACATATGACCTTACACATTCATGCACAACCATAAAATTAATAAGAAACTTTACTAATGCCTCAATTTCCAATTGTTCTTACTTATTAACACCTTGGAATTTATTTGGTTTATTCCCATCACTCAAGGGCTATTAGTCATTATTGTGTAAATCAACAAGTCTAATACTTGGTCTTCATTACTCTGAAATATTTATTATTGAGAACCTCACCTCATTTTGGAAATACTGACCTCCCTTGGATGCCATGACACTCATCATGAGTGTTCTCCTGTATCTCTTTGATACTGTCTCTGTCTGTTTTGTCATTATTTCTTCCTCATTTGACCCAAAGTATAGACAATGCCAAGAACTTGTTTTAACATAACAATCCCAGGCACCTCCACAGCTTCAATTAGCATCTTCCCAGGTAAAGTATTTAAAAGGCAAAAGTAGACAGTGCAATGATCACTGGTTTATCAAATACTTATTGACCATCTTCTCTTTGATAGGTGCTTCTCTAGATGGAAATACTGCAGCAGCAAAAACAGACAGAAACCCATGTCCTCACAGAACCGTCTTTCTAGTGATGAGGGGGAAGTTATCCTCTTAATCAGCAAAGATGAATTTTAAGTTAAAAACAAAACAAAAGAGGAGGGTAAGGGATACTTTCTTTATGTCAGGTGAAGACCATAGTTAGATCTGTGTTTCTAAAAACTCTTCAAAAATGCCCATTTATAGTTTATACTTTACATAGCCATGCTTATAAAAGAACAGGAAAATGATGGACATTTTCTTACTTTGGTGTGAAGATGCAACTAAAAGGAAACTTAATGAAAAGTGACATAATACAAAGCAGTGTTTCTTCTTACGTCCAAAAAAAAAAAAAAAATTCTGTGGTACACAAATGAAGGCAAATTTACTGGTTCTCTAGCACTATCAGGGACCAAAATACTGTACACATTTTCATTCATTCATTCTTACCAAATGAAAGGTACATCCTATGAACATGTTTTGTAACTATTGGTGTTGACCTTGACTATATGGCTGAAGCAGTGTTTGCCAGATTTTGGCACTACGAATTATTCTAGCTTCCCCCTTTTCCATTCTGCATTCTTTGGAAGGAAGATGCTGTGCACAGTCCCCAGTGGGGATTTATGCTCTCTCTGTTCGAGGGCAGAGAATCTACTTTATTTAGAATCCTTCCATACAGATTTGTCTCTTCTCCCACTTACCAATTTAGTTGAGTTTTATTTATGGCTCATGGATATTCACTTTGTACTTTGGGTTATAATCTAATATTACTTCATGTTTTTTGTTGCTCAAATTGTTAAAGCTTTGCATTAGGAGCTCTTTCAGTTTGGTTCTGTACCCCTTTGACATAATCAATACAGTTTTCTTTGTTTTAGCATTTGTATATTTTCTGAAACTATAAGATGCTTCAGGCTCACCTCTTATATTCCCTAGAATCAGTCATTTCACCAGGGAATGCTGGTTCTTTTTACTAGTACATGGTTTTGGAAAACAAGATCTGGATCTTGAGTGTGCTCATTATTACTATGTGTATCACTTCTTTTAGGTCCTCTCAGCAGACAGAAAAAAGAAATAAATATGTATACTAACTTGTGTATAAACACATACTCATAAATATTTCCACATGGAAAAAAAATATATATATATATACACACACACAGAGAGAGAGAGAGAGAGAGAGAGCGTTAAACATGAGATCTTACCAGTATCTCCAGTTCTAAGCCATTGCCACATGGTTTTTTTTTACCCTCCTTCTTTTACTTATCTGCAAACTCCTACTCCAATAATAACAAACTAGGCTCCCACTATCCATTTACGTAACTGCTCAATTCCAGTATAGATGCATAGAACTATCAGAATTGTTACCCCTTTCCTCAAGGGAAACAACTTTTTCAACCAAAATACAGTGAGCATAGGCAGTTCCTTTGTCTTCAGTATTGCAGAATCCACTCATTTCTAGTTACTTAGGTCAGCATTCCCTCCCCTCACCCCTACCCTCTCCGGGGAGATTTTTTTCATACATTTGTAATATAGATAGATATTCTTGACTCACCCTACATTCTTGTCTCAAGCTCCTAAATGGTATTTTTTTAATATTTGTATACATTAAGGTACATTATTTGTGTGGTAAATTTCTGCATTTTTCAAAATGTATGCTGTCATGTATGATATATTACAGTATCATAAGAATAGTTTTGCCACCATAAAAATCCCTATGTTTCACCCATTCAACTGTCTCCTGAACCCTAACTCCCTGGAAACCGCAGATCTTTCCACTGTCCCACATTTTTGCTTTTTCTAGAATGCCATTTAATTAGAATCATATCGTATGTAGCCTTTTAAGACTGGCTTCTTTCATGGAGAAATATGTACTTAATGTTCCTACATATCTTTTTGGCTTGATAGCTTATTTATTTTTATTATTGAATAATATTCCATTCTATGCATATACCACACTTTATACATTAATTCACCTATTGAAGGACACCATGGTTGTGTCCAGTTTGGGGCAAGTATATAAAAAGCTGCTATAAACATTCACAAGCACATTTTTTTTTCTGAAAATAAGTTTTGGGCTCAAGTAGATGAATACCTAAGAGCACAAATGTTAACCCATATGATAATAGCATGTTTAGCTTTGTAAGAAACCATCAAAATGTCTTTCAAAGTGGATGTATCATTCTGCATTCTCACCAATAATAAATGAGAGTTCCTGTTGCTTCACATCCTCATCAGCATTTGTTGTTTTCAGTGCTTTGGATTTAGGTATTCTAATAGATATATAGTGATATGTCTTTATTGCTTAAATTTGCGATTGCCCGGGGGCAAATGATGTTGAACATCTTGTCATATGCACATTTGACACTTCATCTTTTGTGATATGTCTGTTCAGATCTTTGGCCCATATTCAACTGGGTTGTTTTCTTATTGTTAAGTTTTAAGAATTCTTTGTATATTTTTGATACTAGTCTTTTGTTTTGTTTAAATTTAATTTTTTTTCAGTGTTCCAAAATTCATTGTTTATGCACCACACTCAATATTGCTTCACGCCATACATGCCCTCCATAATACCCACCACCAGGCTCACCCAACCCTTCACCCCCTTCCCTCCAAAACCCTCCGTTTGTTTCTGAGTCCACAGTCTCTCATACTTTGTCTTCCCCTCTGATTTACCTCAACTCATTTCTCCTCTCCATCTCCCAATGTCCTCTGTGTTATTCCTTATGCTCCACAAGTAAGTGAAACTATAGTCTTGTATCACATATATGTTCTGAAAACACTTTCTCCCAGTCTGTAGCTTGTCTTAATTCTCTTAACAGTGTCCTTTCCAGAAGTTTTTAATTTTAATAAATTCTAACTTACCAACTTTTCTTTCACGACTATGAAAGAAAACATGTCTTCCTGGAAAATGTCACGTAAGATATTTAACTGAGTATAACAGGAATGTTTCATGTCTGACAGCCCTCTTCTTAGTAAGTGATGAAAACCATACCTATTACTTAAAAATCTCACATTAACCTGGGTTACTCTGCCTCTGAAAGAACAAACAGGAACCTGGAAAACTGTGTTCCTAGAGATTTTTCTGGTTTCTCCTATGCATTATGATTAACTTTGTCCTTGAAATCATTCATAAAACTCTACATTGTATAAGATTCCTGATTTATGTGACTCTGATTCTTTGACTGATTCTTTATATTATTTTACTTTCTAGTTTGCAATTACCCCACAGGTATGAAAAATTTCACATATTCATTTAATTTTTCAACAAGCTTATGAGATAGGTATTATTATCGTTATCTTACTGACGATTTTATTAAGGCTCAGATGTTAACAAGCTTCCCCAAACTTATATAAATACCAGAGACCAAATAACCCAGATAACCCAAATAACCAAATAACCCAAATAACCCAGATATGTTACTTTGAAGCGAGGCTATTTTATCATTCTAATTTCTTTGGGTCTGGGCAACTGATTAGGTCCTCAATACATAAATTTAATGTGTTATCAGACATTTTTGCTTTGAGCTTACATTTTCTGGAAGATGTGGTATATAAACATATACCTTTAATTTCATAACCCACAAATGTAATATAGTAAAAGGTCCTAGAATTATAAAGAACCTGTCGACTTTGATCTTTGGCCTACAAAGAATCAGAAATACTTAAAGGAAGTAATACGTACATTTTGAGATTAGCCTGGAAGGATCAATAGGGGTTGCCATGTGTGTGGAGAGTGGTAGGGCCTAAGTGGAAGAGAGATAAGAAGAAATGTGGGGTAATTTTGCAAATAATATCCTACATGAAATTTTAAACCTTGTATTTTAAAATTTAAAATTTTAAATTTTAATCAATGTACTATTTTGCATCCTAATTTTTGGCTCTAATTTATACTTATAAGATTCATCCATGTCATTTCATGTTCTTATAGTTTATATAGTCTTATTACTATACCATGTTTCATTGCATGAATGTATCCTACTTTCTTTATCCATTTTTTTCCGTAAATGTATAGCTGCCTTGTTTCCAGTTGCGGGATATTACAAATAGTGTTGCCTTCTTCCATCAGTCTTCAGTTGCACGTATGTAATGCATTTCTACTGGCTAGGGTCTGACATATTTTTGTATTCTTCACAGCATCTGATTCAATGCTCTGTTTTTTAAAAATGAACAAATGAATAAATATATGTGGTATGTGATATGTTCTTTTTCTTAAATTGATTTTAAGTTGCCCATGAGCTACGCATTTTTGCATCCTGATGCATCAATGCTGGGTTCAAAATAAATGCATAACAAAAATAAGATTTACATATAAAACATATACATATATAAAAACTTGAAGGTGTATGTCATATGTGAAGACCTTTTATTACCTAGAATTTGTTAAATCCTAAAGAATATGGTTCTAATTGTACCTGTACCAAAGAAAGAGTTAAGTGTGAATGAGGTTTTTAAGGAGTGGAAGAACAAGAGAGGGACTGGGTATGGAATTAGTTATTAAGGTTCTGAAAAAGAGTACAAATAAAAACAAGAAAAACAATCAGATAAGCCTTTAGAGTTACATATTAATTAACAAAATAGAGAAACTTCTTGTATAAGTATTTATTCACTACCTTAAGCCTCTAAGCAAGTGAGTCAACTTGTTTTAGTTGTATTCCTTCATTAACAGAGAAAATAACATACTTGTAGGTATAAAAACACTTCATCTAAAGAAAGGATCCTTCAAGTAGCAAAATGAACATGTATTATTTATAAAATATGCATTTTCTCTGTTTCTCCCTCTGTCTTCCTGCCTCCCTTCTTCCTCCTCCCCCATGTCTATTTTCTTCTTTCCATTCCCCTCTCCTTTTTTCCCTCTTTCCCTCTTCCTCTCTCTCTGTGTTTGTTCGGTCTCCCTAGAAGTAGACCTGATGCAAGAATTTTCACGCAAGGATGTCTTTGAGAAGTGAAGGGTAGAGTGATAGGAGAATGGAGAAGAGACACTTGGAAGAAAAAGCAGCTTAATAACACAGAGAGTGACCAGAGCTCATCCAGTGGGCAAACTGGAAAATGATGCAAAACAATTAATATATATCCCCACCAAGGAATGAGGGAGGTGGGGTATTTATATCCTGAACTGAGAATCACTGATAGACACTTGTACAGGGGAAGCTCTGACATTTCTAGCCTTCCCACACATATGCCTCATGGCCTTCTGCAGTTCCAGAAAGTGACCTCAGCACAGATAGAGATACTAGCAGTAGGAACTCAGCCAAGCCCCACTAAAATAGCAGGATCTGAAGACATATAAACAAAATGCTGACAGTAATTATTCTTTCCTTCTTATTCTAGTCCTAACTTTCTCTTACTTTCTTATATCTCTTTCATTCTTTCTGACACCACAACCACCACAAAAGGCTTCAAACTCACCTGGGGTGGCTCAGTCAGTTAAGCATCTGACTCTTGATTTTAAATCAGGTCATGATCCCAGGGTCATGAGATGGAGCCCCGTGCTGGACTCCATGCTCAGCAGGGAGTCTGCTTGAGATTCTCTCTCTCCTGTTCTTCCCTCTCCCCTCTTCTACAACCTCCCCAAATAAAATAAATATAAATAAATAAATAAATAAATAAATAAATATTCACCTTTAAGTTCGCCTTATATATATCCATGGATCCATTTTTTAAAAACATTAAAACTGAAGAAATTTAGACAACAGGCAACAGGAAAAAATAAAGTTAAAAAAAAATGATGGACCCAAGGTGGGATTAATACCCAAAATATTTTCCATGCAAGGGAAAAGCCATAGATTCACATGAAAACTGGCCACCATCACCATCGGTAAACATCATATGATTCACATTATCTATAGCAGAATAAAACAGTCCAGTTTTCCCGGGAAAGCACTTTTTACTAATACCAAGATTACAGAGATTTTCTACATCAAGCCCTCAATAAAGAGAACACTACGCAATGTGGTAAACAATGTCATTCTCAAACTTTCTAGAGAAATAGAAGATGCGTAAAGCTAGAAGGAAACCAAAGTTAAGGCCTTAAGAGAAAAAGAAGCCGGAAAGGAAACATATCCCCTTTGAAAACTATTCTCCAACTTCAGATTATCAAAAACAATACCTTCGGGAAACAGCTGTCATAACCAGGGATTCTAATGGCATCATAGCAAAGTTGATAACTGACCTGAAGATGCTTCAGGAAACCACTGACCATCTCAAGGACACACTGACCTTTGAATAGCCTCCAGAGAAGGGTTAAGGCAGTCAATCCAAGAATCAAGGGGAAAAAAATATAGGAATCAAAATCATTATTGCTGTCATCATGCCATCCAAGCATGACAGCTACATGGCCTGTCACCACTCTGAGCTTCAGGGGCACTGAGAAAGAAAGGGCTGGCAGCCATCCGCCCCAGATGAAGTTACCCAATTCCTCCAGCAATTAAACTGTGGCCTGGTAGCCACAGTTTAATCAGACCAACAGTATAAACTGGGCCTATTCAGCGTTTCATCCCTGTTGTGTAAGTACTCCCCCATCACCCTGGTTCTCTGGTCTTCAGAGTTCCTCTATCAAGATGCTCTATATTTCCTTGATTCTAACTAGCTATACCCTATGTTTACCTGTCTAAATTTTTCACTCTATCCTGAAACACTACTCTATAAGAAATAAACTCATTTTTATCTTTAATCTTTTCCTTAGCTTTTTCCTTACTTCTTGCTTTAATGAAAACATTGCTTTTTCCTAAACATATAATTCCCCATGATGATTAGATCTTCTCTCAAAGTTCATGTATTATCAGTCTGAGGAGAGAGTTGTTTTCCTTTTCATTAAGCCTTGATATTCATAGACTGTTAATCCCTTGTAAGAGTCAGGAGAGGCTAGAATAAGCCACATTTACAAAGAAATACTGAAATGCCACAGTGTGACACAAAAGTTTATTCCTCATTCAAAACATAGTCTGACGAGAAGGTCAAGTGACTTCCCCCAAATCAGCAGCTTCTTTGTTGCTGTTCCACATCCTTTTGACGCTGAGGTCTTCTGGGTATCATTCAGCCAACAAGGACAGATAAAAACTGAGGGACTATGCACTATACCCTACTCACACCAGTAACCACATGACATGTTATTTCTGCTTATACTATAATAATCATACTCAGTCATATCACAACAACTTAACTGAAATGGTGGTTCTAAAATACAGACTCCTAGGGTTCCCAACAAGAGAAAATAATACTGACCAGTATCTACCAAAGCTCAACATTCTGGTTACACAAATACCCAATTTTATCTTTTCTCCAACACACAGAATATACTCTTTATTCCTAAAAGAGACTGGCTAAATTACTGTCTGATCACTGCATTTACCTCAAAATCAGGTTCTCCATGTGATTCCCACTCCTCCACATCAAATCCACATGTAAGTCTTTTCCATGAAGATAAAATGTATGTCTCACTTGAATACACAGTGTTGGAGTATGGAAAGGGTATCCACATCAGACAGTTCCATTCAAAAAGAAAGGCACAGGGAGACAAAAGAAACACACAGTAGTCACAGATTCATAGTAATTTTGAAATTTAGGGAATAAGACCCTAGGAACTGTCCTTTTCTGGGAGGTAGTGGAGATTCCACAAACTGGTTCTATTCTTAAAAGATCTATTTTGTTCATAGCTCCCCATGACCTCAACTTTTCTCTTGAAAAGTATTTACCTTCCCATTACCTTATGCAGCCACATCGTATATAGGATTAGTATGACCTCCTTGCAGCAATTCAGGCTTGAAGGCTGCCTCTTGACTGTGGGAAATTAGGAGACTGGAATTTGTTTTTTAATTTTTTAATTACCATATAATGCATTATTTGCCCCCGGGGTACAGGTCTGTGAATCATCAGGCTTACACATTTCACAGCACTCACCATAGTACATAACTTCCCCAATGTCTATCACCCAGCCATCCCATCCCTCTCCCCCACCCCCCAGCAACCTTAAGTTTGTTTCCTGAGATTAAGGTCTCTTATGGTTTGTCTCTCTCCCGATGGCACCTTGTTTAATTTTTTCTCTCCCTACCTTCCATAACCCCCCGTTCTACCACTCAAATTCCTCACATCAGAGAAATAATATGATAATTGCCTTTCCCTGACTGACTGACTTATTTTGCTTCGCATAATACCCTCTAGTTCCACCCTTGTCACTGCAAATGGCAAGATGGGGGGGTGGTGGTGGCCGCATAGTATTCCATTGTGTGTGTGTGTGTGTGTGTGTGTGTGTGTATACCCATCTTCTTTATCCATTCATCTGTTGATGGACATTTAGGTTCTTTCCATAGTTTGGCTATTGTGGACAAGGCTGCTATAAATATTTGGGTGCACGTGTCCCTTTGGAACCCTACATTTGTATCTTTTTTTTTTTAATATTTTATTTATTTATTTGAGAGAGAGTGAGAGAGAGCATGAGAGGGGAAGAGGTCAGAGGGAGAAGCAGACTCCCCATGGAGCTGGGAGCCTGATGCGGGACTTGATCCCTGAACTCCAGGATCATGACCTGAGCCGAAGGCAGTCGCTTAACCAACTGAGCCACTCACGCGCCCCCCCTACATTTGTATCTTTAGGGTAAATACCTAGTAGTGCAATTGCTGGGTCATAGGGTAGCTCTATTTTCAACTTTTTGAGGAAAACCCATACTGTTTTCCAGAGTGGCTGCACCAGCTTGCATTCCCATCAACAGTGTAGGAGGGTTCCCCTTTCTCGACATCTTCACCAACATCTGCCGTTTCCTGACATGTTAATTTTAGCCATTCTGACTGGTATGAGGTGGTATCTCTTTGTGGTTTTGATTTGTATTTCTCTGATGCTGAGTTATGTTGAGCACTTTTTAATGTGTCTGTTGGCCTTTGGATGTCTTCTTTGCCAAAATGTCTGTTCATGTCTTCTGCCCATTTCTTGATTGGATTATTTGTTCTCTGGTTGTTGAGTTTGATCCTTTATAGATTTTACTAGCCCTTTATCTGCTATGCCATTCGCAAATATCTTCTCCCAGTCTGTCAGTTGTCTTTTGGCTTTATTGACTGTTTACTTTGCTGTGCAAAAGCTTTTGATCTTACCTCAATACCATCAAAGCCATCTATGAAAAACCCATAGTGAATATCATTCTCAATGAGGAAAAACTGAGAGTTTTTTCCCTAAGGCCAGGAACATGGGGGGAGATGTCCACTATCACCACTGCTATTCAACATAGTACTAAGTCCTAGCCTCGGCAATCAGACAACAAAAAGAAATTAAAGGCATACAAATCAGCACAGAAGTCAAGCTCTCACTCTCTGTAGATGATATGATACCTTATGTGGAAAACACAAAATACTCCACTCCAAAACTGGTAGAACTCATACAGGAATTCAGTAAAGTGTCAGGATATAAAATAAAAGCACAGAAATCAGCTGCATTTCTATATACCAACAACACAGAAGAAAAAGAAATTAAGGAGTAGATCCCATTTACAATTGCACCTAAAACCTTAAGAAACCTAGGAATAAACCTAACCAAAGAGGCAAGGAATCAGTACTCAGAAAACTATAAAGTAATCATGAAAGAAATTGAGGAAGACATAAAGAAATGCAAAAACATTCCACACTCATAGATTAGAAGAACAAATATTGTGACAATGTCTATGCTACCTAAAGCAATCTACAAATTTAATGCAATTCTTATCAAAATACCACCAACCTTTTTCAAGGGAATGGAACAAACAATCCTAAAATTTATATGGAACCAGAAAAGATCCAAAATAGCCAGAGGAATGTTGAAAAAGAAAGCCAAATTGGTGGCATCACAATTCTAGACTTCAAGCTCTATTACAAAGCTGTAATCAAGACAGTATAGTACTGGCACAAAAACAGACATATAGATCAATGGAATAGAATAGAGAGCCCAGAAATGGACTCTCAGCTCTATGGTTAATTAATTTTTGATACAGCAGGAAAGAATGTCCAATGGAAAAAAGACAGGCTCTTTAACAAACGGTGCTGTGGAAATTGGAAATTGTTATAATAGCTGTAACAACATTAGACATTTTCAGTCTGGTCCTTACATTTCCCTGGCAATACATTTTCCCCAAAAAACTTATTAGGCTTGGGGTCTGTCTTTTTTTAGTTAATTAATTGTCCAATAGTCCAATAAGTTTCTTTCTAGATATAATTCTTGAGCTGTGATTTTCTCTATGTTTAATGACTATTACTTTGATGCTCCCTTGAAATATATACAAATACAGGCCATATACTCTATTTCATCTTCAACCTGAGCCATTTTGGTAAAACGAAAAACTGAACTAGATTTTGACACACACACAAACGTAATCCCATTTGTTACTACTTGGAATCTATAAAGAAGCTTTGCTGACACAAGTCCCCCATTTTTTTTTTTATTCCATCTATCCCATTTCATTTCTTCTAGAAAACCAGTCAAATTTTTATCATGTCAGCTATTTTTTATAACACTGCCAAATGTTGTCCATAACAACCAACTAACACGAATTATATGAACTTTTCAAATCTTTTCCACTAGATGTGCCAGGTTAGTTAGGTAAATCATCTGTCTCCAAAGTATTACCAAAAGTGACAATCTTCCAAATGTTTCTCCCAGCACAACATGAGGTACCCTCTTCCAATATCATGTCTTCCCTGTTTGCTTTCTACTACTAACCCAGTGCCATATATTTGTGAAAATTTGTTTGTGATATTGATTCAATTCCTCTCAAGATACCTAGTATTTTCTAAGATTCCAAGATACTGATATCTCAAAGATACTAGCTGCTGAACAAATACTGACACTCTCAGTGACTTAACATAATAGAAGTTTTGTTCTCTCTCCTGCCATATTCAGTTGTGAAAGTTAAGGTTTCCTAGAAGCTTTCCTCTAAGTGGTGACTCAGATCCTGTTGTCTTTTATCAGATGTCTTTGTCATCTCAGAATCCTTTTTCCATCCACAAAACTGGGAGGAGAGACAATGGGCCAAAGAGTTTTCAATGCTTTGAGAATTCATACCTAGAAATAGCCTAGATCATTTCTGCCCACATTCACTTGACCATAACTAATGCTTATTCCTAACTATCTTGCTCCTAATTAACAACAAAGAAAATTGGGAAATCTAGCTTTCTCCATGCCTAGGAAAAGCATGTAAAATTGATGAGAGATTCAGCCAGTGTCTGTCACAGTCAAACCTACTAGTTAATAAATATGTCTCAATATTCCTTCCATACATTTGAAAATTCTCACTCCCTCAGTATAACAGAACCCAGTCTCCACTTAGCCAGAGACTCTGACTAAATTTCTGGAATAAGTGCCTGAGGCCCAGCCATCTCTGTCACCTTTGGATGTGGTTTATGATAGTCCTGTAAACTTTGGACTAAAAGGATAAGTTATCTTCTCACCACCCATATAAATGAACACATCACATATGGTAGTAAACTGGAGACAGGATATCAGCAGTAAATACTCCTATTTGGAAAGATGAAGAACGAAAAATTCACCACTCTCACTGGTCTGAACAATTTCTTCAGTGTTGCTAGACAGACACAGTGAAACTCTCCACTCTAGGTTTTATGATTCTTGCTCTCTGGGACATAACCTCTTGCCTGTGGCTCTCCACAGACTTTGGGATCCTCCCTTTGGGAGGCTTTTTATTCTTAACCACATCACTGCCCTGTCCAACTTCTTTTCTGAGAAGTGACTCAAAAATCAGTCTGTTTCCATCTTTTGGTCCTTCTACTAGTATAAGTTAATTCTGAAGATATACAACTGAGGCAGATAGAGGGAAGAAATCAAAGGGAAGACATACTGACTACTTACTCATCCTGTTAGAAGACCGACAGACAAGATCACTTCTTTTTGTCTACCAGTGGGCAGAACTCAGTCACATGGCCCCATCTAACTTCATGGGAGGAGGACTATTGTTCCTCTATGTGACCAAGAAGAAGAAATGGGATTGGCTAGTTAGTCTCTGAAACTCTTCACCTATGTTTTATAAAGAGCCTGCTCCTTGACGGTGATAGCCATTGGGTTCTAACATTTCCTCTCTTTTAGTACCATCATTCTTGATAGCCTTGCTCTTCTCTCTCTTGCAACACAGACCTTGAGATTTTGAAAATTCTTCTTATCTTTATTGTCATTCATGTGGTCAACCACTCAAATCACCGGCCTCAACATTCTTGGGCTCCTCAACTCTGATGATTTTCTGCAACATGACACCTCATCCACCTACTCTCAAAGTCATGTACTAGAGCTTATTATCACCTGAAACAGCTCCATTTCCAGAATCTATAACTTCAATTCTACCTCCCATCCCCACCTAACACTGTGTCTAAACAACATCATCTTTATATTTCTTAATACAAAAACTTCTTCCTAATTTAGTAAGGAAATTTGGGGTACCTGAGTGGTTCACTCCCTGGATGGCTGTCAGTTAAGCAGCCTAGATGCTGCAGTTGGTAAACAGCCAACTCTTGATTTTCTTGGGGTGCCTGGGCATCTTAATTGGTTAAGTGGCCAACTCTTGATTCTGGCTCAGGTCATTATCTTGAGGTCATGGGATCGAGACCTGAGTCAGGCTCTGTGCTCAGCAGGAGTCTGCTTGAGATTCTCTCTCCCTCGGCCCCTCTCCCACATAAAGGTTCACTCCATCCCTTTTATCTCTGAAATAAATAAATAAATCTTTTTAAAAACCCACTCTTAACCCTTTAATCCAGTCTCTATACTCACAGTTCCCTATTATTCCAGTTTACTTTGTCAGTTGACCTCTTCATACCTAGACTATTAACTCCCTTTACTTTTTCCCCAATCTAATAACCTTCCCCTTATACTAATTCTCTCATTATCCAGTTTAGGTTCTTTGGTTCACCATTTTAAAAACAGTCTTGCTAAATACCTTTTCTTCTCTATTATAAACCCATTTTGAAAAATACCAACCCTAAATGACACCAAACATTCCCTTTCCTTCTGCTTTCACCCAAGTAACTGAACACTGCTTAAGAAAACTACACAGGAACAAACTGATGCTGCAATTTTTCCATGATCTTCAAATTAAAAGAGGCCCCAATGTGTGCTTGAAATCAGATGTTTCTCTAAACAAAAAATCTTTTCCAATTTCCACAACAATTATATTAAGCTTTTGTGCTCCCCATGAAACTCTATGTATATCCTCACCTCATTCCCATTGCCTGACACAAAGAGAAATGCCTGGTGTAAGACACAAATCCTTCATATCTCACCACCAGTTCATAAGACTACCTCCTTTCCCTGAGCCCCTTCACCTCTCTATTATAACTGAAGAGGTGTGCTTTCTCTAGTGGACAATTCACCTATGTTCCCGTGTCCATTCTCATCTGACTTTGTAGAAAAGAACCTATTCCTCCCCATATGTTATTTATCTCACCATTAATACTGCACTTTTCTCAACAGCATTAAATTCTTATCTGCTGTATCTGAAAATAGAGTAAATAAATTAAATGTTCTCAATTATAGCCATTGTTTCAATCTCTGTCTTTATGTTAATGACTGCTAATTCTCTTCTGAGTTTTGATATACATTATCTGCAGATACCTTCTTGACAATTTACATATAGGTTGAACTGAACACATCCAAAACTGAAATCACTGGCTATTCTATACTAAAGTCTTTTTCTATTTTTCCTTCTCTCAATGAATGGTACTACTGTTCATCCTCCTCTGCATGTCAAGTACCTGGGAGTCATCTCTGACAACTCTCTCTTCTTTTCCACCTCTCTTAACAAATTCTGAATGCCAAATCTAAACACACCTTGAATATTTCTATTTCCATTACCACCACCCTCGCCCAAATAACCTCCCATCTTTCTGGACTATCAAAACACTCCCCTTCCTCTTTCCTGCTTTTTAACCTGCACCCCCACCCCAACTTAACCCTAAGTAATCAGGTGTCTTCCCTGCAATTATAGTAGTGGTTCCTAAATGAAAATCTGTAATCTATCACATGTATAAAATCCTTCAATGGAGTCTTTTTTGTTCTTTGCTCCTGGGGTACAATTAAAATGATTAACATGGCTCAGCATGGTCTAGGTCCCAAATCCTGTCCCAGTCTCATCTCAACAGCTTCCAAAGCTCTAGCTACACTACATTCTTTTTAATCTTCAAACAAAACACGCTCTCCCTCACCACAGGGCTTTACATATACATGCTGCTCCATTTTAAAAATACCACCTCTTAGAACCAACCATTTTTCACAATTCTTTCTTACCACTTTTGCTCTCAAATGAAATGCTACTTTCCCAGGAAAGCCTTTGTTGACATATCAGACTAGGTCAAATACCCTTTTTTATACTACCATGGCACAGTGTTCATTTCCTTTGTAAGATGCATGATTTCCTGTTTATATATATGACTTCAATTTATTTGTGCTGTTATTTCACTGGGGTCTATCTTGCCCTCTTCCTAAAAATTTCCCAGGTGTAACAATTATACTTAATGCTTTATACATATTTCCCACACCTAATATAGTACAGGGATATAGAAAGTGCTCAGTAAATATTATCGAATAAAATACATGAATTAATTTCAGGATAGCAAGGTAAAGAGAAAAACAGTGTGCCCCAGGTATGCAAGTTACCTTATTGAGGCATTATTCAACTTCTTATAATACTTCTCTCAATTTAACTTCCATTAAGTAATGCATGACAGATAGTTCAAGATGATCTTAACCGAAAAATAACTAGGGAAAATTTGTGCTATATTACCATTTTCATACAGATCCTCCCAGGCTTGGGTTTAATTAATATGCTACATATGCCAGGAAAATTACAGATATAATCATGCAAAAAAAAAAAATACCCTATCAGATAAGCTACCTAAGAGAACCCTGAGTGAAACCAGTACTACATTGCAAGAACTACAGGTTGGACAATTCAGGAACAAATTTATGATTACGCTAGGTTATTTTCTTCTAGAATTATCTTTTTCCAGTGTGAATTTTAGAGACCTCATAAAACTGAAAACTTGTTTTCAGTCCTGGCTCTGCCATTGTGTGACATTCTGTACATCATTTCTGAAACTCAGTTTTGTATACTTTTAAGATATTAAGGTGAATTTATAAAGTCCCTTTCACATCTAAGACTCTTAAGTCCGCATCTTTGTTATGTGTCAACAACAATCATAATGGGAAATTCAGAATTCATCTGGCATGCCTGGGTGACTCAGTCAGTTAAGCATCTACCTTTGGCTCAGGTCGTGATTTCAGGGTCCTGGGATGGAGCTCTGCATCAAGCTCCCTGCTCAACAGGGTATTTGTTTTCTCCTCTCCCTCTGCCCCTCTCCCTGCTCGTGCTTGCGTGTGCTCGCTCTCTCTCTCTCAAGCACAAATAAATAAATAAAATCCTAAAAAAAATTTCATCTGGAAAATGTTTATCAAGTATTTCAGAGTCAAACAAAAAATCCTAGACAGTGAAAAAAAAAAACACATTTGCACACACAAATAAAATGTAAATAAGTAAAATATCAAACCCTTCAGTGGTTCCTTGTTAGCCCACCTTGTTCTCCTACTGCTTGATATCCTAAAGAGACATAGCCTAAAGAGACATCAAATTTTATGTTCTTGTAAAAAATTAATATGAATATACTATCGATTTTCCCATTGGGTTTTCAATGATTTCCTACAATGTTTAGCATGCATGTGAGTGGCATGCATGAAAATAAAACTTGTCCTGATTTGTTTTCCCTTTGGTGGGTCTGGATATTATCCCAGAACAATGAAGCACAAAAGGCTAAAAGAGGTAGTAAATGAAATATAGATGAAAGAGAGAAATTGTTCATAGAGCTTGGGAAGAGTTTATCTCTAAAAATAGCTGCCTATATTAAACAGAGATCTTCCTAAAGCAGTAGCTGCTAATAGAGCTAGATCATTAAAAAGAAATACTTTTGGTGTGTCATAAAATTGGAATAATAAAGCAGCACTTGCTTAAACTAATAAAGGTACATTAGGGTATGTGAAATGGGAAGACTTGCGCAAGAGAGAAACTGCTATTTAATGACCAAAAGGGGAAGGAGGCAGTGAACAGGAATCTTCCTGTAGAAGAAGCCGACATTTTGAAGTTTCAACTTACCTCTAGGCAAGAACAAACTTCATTCTCCAGGGATGGAAAGGGGGAGTAAGAAGGTCTTCATCAGTTAGATTCTGATGGAGAAGCCTAACCCCGTAGGGAATGGAGCTGAGAAAATGATCAGATAATGTCCCCAAATCAGGCCTTCAGGAAGAGAGTAAGATTGTTTCCTAGGACATCATCCTGTCGGGGGTTGCACAAGTAAAGACTATGGTAGTCACGGACCTCTCTGGGCTAATATTTATTTTAAATGTACATCATATAAATCATTTCTCAGGTCCTGACTAAATTCTCTCAATGCTGGGTCAGTTCTTATCAGTAACAGAGAAGGGGAAGCTTCTTCATTCAAAGAGCTTTTGCTTGGGATATTGAGTTTAGTTTTCACACCTGAAACCATGGTGGAGAAGTCTAGTGAAGAACTGTCTCTCAAGACAAAGTATGAAGGTTCCTTGAATCAAGGAAATATACTGAATAATGACAAACAGGCTAAAGTTCAAAAACTCACTGTCTCTTGGCTAGGTAAAGAAAATAAGAAGAGATGACTTTGCACTGATACTCCGGCCGAACAGTTAACCAAAGTCACCTTCCATTGGTCAAACCTCAAATGCCTGATCAAGTGCTGGTAATATGCTAGGCTTTGGAGATCTGAAACATAGAATAATAATAGTGGCTGGACTATTTGAAGAGTCCCAGAGCACTGTTTGAGTTATACAGATGTACAAAACCATTTGACTGCTTCTGGACAGAAATGTACATGCTAATTTCCAGAATTGCTTTAACCTTTCTTGTTCTAAAACTAGCAAATAATCTACCCATTCATGTGATAAATGGAAAGGGGTAAGTCCTAACCATTTGAATTATCATAGGTTGATTTTCCAGGAAACAAACACTGAAATGGAGATCTGTATGTATAGGTTATTCCTTCAGGAGTATTCTTAGGAATGGCACCTACAAGGGAAGTGGAATTCAGGTGAGGGAGAAGGTGGACTGTGATAAGTTTGCAAGAGAAGCCTCAGATGACCCCACTGGAAGTTCTGTAACCTCCAGAAATGTCCTTTACTGAGGTAAGGGGGTTGGGCCTTGGTATCCCCAATTTGACTAGTCGCTTAATGCAAATGACCTCTGGAAAGGGTGTGTGCCTTGTGCAAAGTATCTCCCTTCGCTGTACAGTACTTCCTGGAAGCCTACTTTCCAGCTACGGGCCAATAGTTGGCAGTGCAGGGTGGCACATTACAGCTTTCACAATGCCAATGGGATGTTTTACTGTACATATTTAAAATTCAGCTTTTAATTCACTGTCTATGTGACAGTTCATATCACTTATCTCTGTTCTTTCACATATCACTGCTCTCTGCCTCAGTTACCTCATGTGAAAATGAAGATAGTAACGTGCCTACTTCACATTTTTGTTTCAAAAATAAAATAGAGATCAGACAATTAGAACAGCAACTAGGTTTAGTAAGCAATTAATAAATATGTCACAATTAATTTTTATAATCAAGGCTTTCTCTATATGGTTAACATGGTAAAGTATCTAATAATACTGACAGTCTTCATTTATTTGTAGATTTCATATTTGAAAATTCATCTTTATGCTAAATTATATTTTTCCATGTTTTTTCAAGGACATGTACAGAGTAAGCAAAAAGGCACAGAATAAACTGAATGTACATATTCCCAGGTAAGGCTCAAAAAGGTGATACTCTGCTCTCTGGTTTCAGCTCTCATCATGTAACCAGTATCCTTTTTTCACATTTTTGGGCTTTTTGTTAGCAATTTTGCCATTTTAAAATGGCCTCTAATTGTAGTGCTGAAATGCTATCTAATGTTCCTAAGTGCAAGAAGGCTGTGCTATGCCTCATAAACAAAATATGTGTGTTAGATAAGCTTCATTCAGGCATGAGTTACAGTGCTGTTGGCTCTTAGTCCAATGTTAATGAATCAATAGTAATATTAATTAAGGTGTCTTCAGCAGATACACAGATAAAGCAAAGCTATGTACTGACTGGCAGACAAAAATATCATAAGCAAAAGCTCACAGGACTCTAAATCTGTATTTCCCCCAGGGAGACTGTATTCACTAATTCGGTGTTCATGGTGTCTTTATAGAACATAACTACCACAAATAAGAATCAATTATAATGATAATAACATAATAACAATAATAAAATAATAACAATAACAATATTATACTATTTCTTGAGTCCTAGGTATTTCGCATTTATTCTCATGGGGCTGTTGCTGCCCCATCTCAAATACTCAGTCCACTGCTACATTTGCCTGAAATGGTGGCATATACTTTTTAGTATGCTGATAGCTTTCGGCCTCAAGAATATGAATCTCTGTAACTTTGCCAGTGAGGTCTCTTGGCCGCACATGAGTGCAACTCAGAAACGTGAGCAAGTTCAAGTCCTGGGGCCAGCTAAGGAATGAGGAATGGAGGATTGGAGGTAGATACTCCAGCATCCTAGCAATCCTATCCTAATATACTTCAAAAATCCCAATTCTGAAGTATATTATATCTCAGAATTTCCCAGTAGAATTTAGGAAGATTCCTGTAAGGATGATGAGTCATGGAGGCCAGCCTCCAAGATAGACCCCAGTGGTCTTCGCTTAGAGGAAAACCTGCCCTCTGTATTCCCTTTCCATATTGATTAGGGATAATCTGTGTAAACAGTAGGATGTTAAGGAAGTTACATTGTCTGACTTTTGAGGATATGTTATGAAATATACTGGGCTTCAGCTTTTGTCTTTCTTTGATCACTTGCTCTGAGGAAGATAGTTGCCATGTATTAAAAATATTCAAGCAGCTCTCTACAGAGGTACATGTTATGAGGAACTGAGACCTCATACTTTGCCAGCAGCAACATACTAGCCATATGGGCAAGCCATCATGGAAACAGATCTACCAGTCCCAGCCAATCCTTCAAAAGGACTGTATCCCTTGAAGAAATAGGAACCCTCCTCACTGTTGGTGGGAATGCAAGCTGTTACAACCTCTCTGGAAAATAGTATGGAGGTTCTTCAAAGAGGTGAAAATAGAGCTACCCTATAAACCCAACAATTGCACTATTGGGTATTTACCCTTAAGATACAAATATAGTGATCTGGAAGGGACATGTGCACCTCAATATTTATAGCAGCAATGTCCGCAACAGTCAAACCATGGAAAGAAACTACATGTCCATCCACAGATGAATGGATAAAGAAGATGTGGTATAGATATAAGATGGAATATCATGCAGCCTTCAAAAAACACAAAATCTTGCCATTTGCAATGACGCACATGGAACTAGAGGGTATTATGCTAAGCAAAATAAGTCAATCAGAGAAAGAGAAAGACAATTATCATATGATCTCATATGAGGAATCTGAGAAACAAGAGAGAGGATCATAGGGGAAGGGAAGGAAAAATGAAATAAGACAAAGCCAGAGAGCAAGACAAAACTTAAGAGACTCTTAATCTCAGGAAGCAAACTGAGGGTTGCTGGGGGGCATGGGGGTGGAAGGATGGGGTGGCTGGGTGATGGACACTGGGAAGGGTATGTGCTATGGTGAGCGCTATGAATTGTGTAAGACTGATGAATCACAGACCTGTACCCCTGAAACAAATAATACATTATATATTAATTAAATATATATAAATATATAATAAATATAAATAAGTAAATAAAGCAGGTAAAAAAATAAATTGAAATCAAGTCAAATGTAAAAAAAAAAAAAAAAAAAAAGAAAGAAAGAAAAAAAAAAAGAAGGAGGAGGACTGCATCCCTAACAAACATCTTGATTCAAACTCAGGAGAGCTTCTGAGGCAGAATTACCCAGCTAAGCTATTCAAATTTCTGACTATCAGAAACTTACATGACATGGGGCACCTGGGTGACTCAATCAATTAAGCGGCTGCCTTTGGCTCAGGTCATGATCTCAGCATCCTGGGACTGAGCACTTCATCAGGTTCCCTGCTTCTCCCTTTGCCCCTCCCCTACACTTATGTTCTTCTCTCAAATAAATAAATAAAATCTTTTTTTTTTTTTTTTTTTAAAGAAAGAAACTGGGGGCCCTAGGTAGCTCAGTAGTTAAGCATCTGCCTTCAGCTCAGGTCATGATCCCAGGGTCCTGGGATGGAGCCCCACATCAGGATCCCTGCCCAGCAGGGAGCCTGCTTCTCCCTCTCTCACTCGTTCTGCTTGTGTTTCCTCTCTCTGACAAATAAATAAAACCTTAAAAAAATAAATAATAAAAAAGAAACTTTTGTGACATAATAAACATTTATTATTGTTTTAATTCACCTAGTGTTGGGGTAATTTGTTACACAGCAGTAGATAACTAATGTATCCAAACACTAACAAACATTTCATTGGCTTTACTCCTTTCTGTCTCATTTTTCCCACTCTCACATGTATGCTTTATAGAATCATCTCAAGTGTAAACTATATATGCCCATTTCCTTATTTTAGGATCTGATTTTAGGGTAGTTTAAACTTTGACTCTTGGTACAAATAGGCTCTTGAAAGCAAACTCTTGGCATGAGGTATTGGGATTGGATCATTCACTGGTCACTGGATCTCATTTCTGGTGCTAAGCAGTGTGATGATATCTGGAAAGCTGTGATGTCATGATTACTAAAAGTCATTTTGGGTTGATTACAGGTTAGATACAAGTAAATACTACACAATGGTTCTAATTCTTGAATAATAATGGAAAAATGGCATATATAGTAGGAGTAAATTGGCTTTCATTGACTATCCTAGAAGCCTTGAAAAGAAATAATGGCAAGCATAAGTCAATCAGCTATTCACTTTAAGAATTTTGTGAAAAACAGGAAGCATTCCCATCAGATTTTAAGAAACACTCCATTCCCTGCAGCAGGAGCGTCAAGTCAAGTATTTGAGCATAAAGGTAGTAGAGTTATAAAGACTTAATACACTGGCAGCTTTCCTATCTGAAGTGAAAGCCTTATGAGGGACATGTCATAGCCTCATATGAACTGTATGTCTTACAAAATTATGCTTGACTTCCTTAATATCTCCTCCTGTTTCCCCTCACTGCCTCTAGACTAACAACTCAAATCAGACCTCAGATTTAGAAAGAGAAGTACAGTCTTAAATTGATAGAAATTTACTTATTTATCCAAGAACTACAGAAATGGTTAATATGTACGAATAGGGACTAGTAAGACAATACTGGGTTAGACTAGGAAATATGGAATATGAGGTTGCATGAAGGAATTCACTGACATAGCAGCTCTTTCCGATGACTAGAACTTTATATCATGACAAGGATGTTTGGACATGGTCCAAAAATTAAAAGGGTATTGCTCCCACAGTTTGAATAGGACAGTGACCTACAATAAATGAGGTTTTTCCAACAGAAATGCCTTGCTATTAAAAGGTAAGAAAGTATCAAGTGGTGAACATTAGAATATACTTATTATGTGAAACCAGCAAACCCACCAGCTGATTATTCCCTAGGAGGGTCCAGAATTAACTACATTTATGAAAACAGTAAGACCACCAGTAAGGGAGGACAATGGCTTCACTGTAAAGTGTAATGGTGTCTGTCCTCTATAGATGAAGAGTAATAGAATAAAAGATGCTGCAATGGAGCTGGGTTCCCTGGTATCAGTGAGGGTGGTACAACTCAGAGAACAGAGGCAAGATGGTGGCAAGGTGGATAGATTACTATCATAGCCAATAGGCTGGAATGGAAACAAGAGGGCCTTGAAATTCAGGAAATTGTTGAAATAGTTGATAAGCCATGGTATTCCTGGAGATGAAAAAGATGGACAGCCAAAAAAAGAACTACTTAAATTATATTGAAAGCCAGTGAATTTAGTCACAGCAATGGAAAATCATGATCTCCCACCTAGCGTCCAGATTTGTGCCATTTTGAAACCCAGGGCCCATCTGTTGAAGGAGAGGTTGCATTTTCTTGAAGAAAAATATTACAGTGCATAAGCACATATATAAAATATTCTCCAAAACGTTCCCCAAAAGGTTCTGTGGCCATTCTTCAGTATAAATGTACACTGGGGTAAAGGAAATATTTTTTGGCATTTTAGAGTTGTCAGAAAAGGGATTGATCTGATAACCAGGAGACCTGAAATGCTGGGATGACTCCCTGTCGGCATAGTGAGATTATATAGATTCCAGATGACAAATAAAATACTAGGTCAGCTCCATATCACAGTGAGCCCAATGGGCCCACTGAACTGTCCTGTGTCTTACTTTTTTATCTTCCACTTAGATTTATAAGTTGGTGGAAATTCTCTAAAACTGCCCCACTGGCCAAGTGAATATATCAGAAACAATACACATCCCAGGCGAACTTAAGTGCTACTTTAAAATATTTGAATAGGGATTGGTGTACTCAACATATCCCTACATTTGATTCATTGGAATGGCTTCTGCAAGAAACAGACGAATCATGCCAGATTAAGGCTACTGTCATTGAAACATAACTAAATAATAGTCCCAATCACATCTACTCTACTGAATATATTTTTAAAAAGGAGAGATCAACATAGACTTGGAAGTATATATGGGGTCACGGATCCAACAAATGTGTTCTTTTCAATCTCCAACAGGAAAAAGAATCAAAGCAGCTTTCATTCACTTGGAAAAGACAGCATTTCACATTTACTCACTTGCATAATGGCTATGTGAACATTCTAGCTCTCACACACAGTAATGTGCAGGGGACAAACACTTCCTTGGTAGTCTGAAGAATATCATCCTGGGTCCTCCATATTAATAAAGGGGATAATGTGAAGAATGGGCCAAATCTCTATATAGGAGTAAAGGACTTCTAACTCCTGTGAATACTGCCAAGAAAGAACCCTCAGCTCTCAGTCCCCTTGGGAATTGCCCCTGCTGGAGAGAGCTACCTTAACCTGTTCTGTGCTCTCTTCCTGGAGTGGCATAATTCCAATGACTGATCTGTGTGGGGATATGAAAGCCCCACTGACACACCCCACCTAGGGAAAACTCTAAAGAAGAAATTTCATTCCAGCTTCAGAGTTTCTATTAAAACTGCATCATAGTTTCATCACCTTCTGACCAGTCAGCTTCTCTCATTTACCATCTCTTCTAATAGCCCTTCCTAATAAACCACCTGCACACTAAGTCTCAAAATCATCTTCTTTAGAAACTGAAACATAATAGTATTGTATAATAGTTGTATTATATTCAATAGTATTGAACACAATAGTATTCAACCTGAAACATAATAGTATTTGAACATAGTAAAGAAAAAAAAATGGCAAATAGTTTGGATGCCCCGTCAAAACACATGCATGTGGGAGTGTAGAATATAAATCTTACAGAAATTCAAAGGACTGCCACATTCTAAGATATGATGGCACACTGCTTCTAAAGTAATACAAACATTACTGTATTTTATATCCTCGCCATTAAGAAAGATGCACAGTGTCTGGTGACCCACACTGCATTTTGGAGGCAGAGAGTGATTTTCAAAGCAAAAAAGGATTCTGCATTAGATATCAGCTATAGTACAGCTTGTCCTTCAGGTCAGGCCACATCAGATCCATTGATGCTAGAGCATCTATGGAAGATAAGGACGACATGTGGAGTCTCTAGTGAGTATGATAGAAAAATTACAATGAAGTTCCCAGGTGTTCCAGGGCAAAACCAGGTCTTCTGCATTACTCGTCATTTGAAAATCTGCTACTGGGCCTCAGGAGAGACTAAATGCTACACTATAGGAAATAAAATCGCTATAAAAATGTAGCTGCCTACAATGTGGTCAGTATTCTAAGACTCACCCAGTTAGGTGCAGAAGAAATCCATCATATGATTAACAGCATATCTGGCATTCATGCGGAGAAGGTCTGAAAGGCAAAAGGAAATTACATACCAGATGCTCTACAGCCCAATATCACTATCTATGGTATATCAACACTTCACCCTCAGCTCACAATATGGACTTCTGGTAGTCTCCTAAGACCAGCTGACATATAAGGAAGAAAATCAGGCTTGGTTCATGGAATGAATAGGTCAAAACACTGATGTAAGCAAAAATGGACAGCAGGGGCTCTGATGAGAAGGAAACACTTCCAGTGGGCAGAGCATTGAAAGGTATCCAATTTGTGGTACTTTGTCATGGCAGCTCTAGAACAGTAATACATGCACAGCAGTAGTCTTTGTTGGATTAGAGGTTGTTAACCCAGGCCAGGGATACTTCCATCAGGAGATACATGAAGAGCTTACTGAAGCAAAAATTATTACCACCTCCTGGTTGTTTTGGACTACCCATGTAAATAGACCAGAAAAGAAAGGAGTTAATATACTTGCAAGAGATAACCAAACTTCATTATCATGAATAATTCAAGTATCTGATACATAATGAGGGCATGGAAGAGTATGATTGGAATTAAGAGCATTCTCTGGAATGTTTCTTGATTATCTGTGTGATAATTGTAAATGGGAATGTAGAGACCATAGCCTGAAAAAAGCACTGTCAGCAGGAGTTCAGGTCTTCAAAGTTGTTGGATAGACCACCCCCACCAAGAAAAGCAGGTCAGACTAATAGAAACACTGGCCATAGGTGAGGCAATTCTAGAATAGGTAATAATAGAGAGAGCTGATGAACATACACAATGGCCCTTAAGACCAGGTGCAAGGGTGAGGAGTGTAGCCTTTATGGAAGTTATCCATATTTAAAATTTCTTTTAGATTTTGTGTCTGGCCACCACACTGAAGATTCCTTGAAAGAGTGGACTTGCTATAGTGTGTAAGAATATCTGAGAGAGAAGTATCTGTATCATACACTATTGATGCACTACGCCACCCTCCTGGCTCGCCTCTGGGTTTTCTTGCCTCTGTAAGAAATGATTTCTAAAATATTGACAGTCCCCTATCTATGTGAATAACTCTGTATGGATCTTTTGCCTGAGTGTTCAATAGCATCATGAGGAGGGTGCTCAGCTGTATGAAGGTACAAACTCAAAGCAGAGGGAGAGTTAAGTTCCTGGGTAAGAGGAGTATGTATAAAAGTACCCTGACCTCCATTCTCTATTGGGACCTTTCTGAGGTATGTCAAGAGACCCTGAGCAATTATACTCCAGTTGCCCATAGTGTAAAATATACACTTCACTTGTTTTAGTTCCCTGGATTACTTTTACACTTCTTCACTTGTATGCTTAATGATCACACCCAAATCCTTGTCCTGTGGTCTGTATCTGGATAAACCTTAATCAATATACTTATCTTTAAAAGCTATCACAAGCTGAGTGTAATTACTCACATCTTATGGATAGGTAAATAAGACTCAAAAAAGCTAAAGAACCTGACCAAGATCACATAGTAGTTAGTGGTAGACAGTTCCATAATGATTACAAATCTTAATTCTTCACATAACGGCTTCTTAAGTTTTGCTTCCTTTACATGCCACTTAGATTAGGTTACCCAATTCAAATAAACATATACATAGTAAATGTAAAACCACAAACCCTAGCTATAAAGAACAACCATAAAAGTGTCTATAATAAGAAAATGTATCTCTGACACATCTAATGGCTAATGACATCTACTCTCTAACAACATGAAGTAATTCTAAAAGGCTTTCCTTCTTGCTTTGGGTATTAGTTGTGCCCCCCACTACCCAGCTTCTGTTTTGCTTCAGCTGAGCTGCTCAAAACTGAGGACAACATTCATTTACCCTCTCATCACCACAATGCAGCATGCGATTAAAATCATGGTTACCACAGTTCTGAAACAGCATTACGTTATAAAGGGATAGTCTGTGAAACTCTCTCCATTGAACTATTTCCTTTGAAACCATTTGTTAGTTTTTGATACCTAACTTGATAGAAAGCACTTATTTCTTGATATAACATTTTTCAGCCAATACACCTAGGAAAATTTGATATATACATTCCCAATTCTAAATGCAACATTTACAATGTGCAGTGAAAAGACAATGTGCAGTAACAGCTATGAATTACATTCCAGATACAATTGATGGAAAATCAGAAACACAGCGGGTCTTTTGAAAAGTATTCTGGGGATCAACAAAGGGGATGTGGGTCTCAAACTTGCTGGTACTAAGAGAGTCATCACAGTGTGATTCATACTCAGTGTGAGCCATTTTTCTGCTATCCTAAGCTTGTACTGAGTAGATTTCCACAGTATTTTATGCATAGTACTTTTTTTTTTTCTTAGATTTTATTTGACACAGAGAGATCACAAGTAGGCAGAGAGAGAGAGAGAGAGGAGGAAGCAGGCTCCCGGCTGAGCAGAGAGCACAATGCAGGACTTGATCCCAGGACCCTGAGATCATGACCTAAGCTGAAAGCAGAGGCTTAACCCACTGAGCCACCCAGGCACCCCATAGCACTTGTTCTGACTAATGCCGTTCAATGACTACCCCGTCCCCACAAAATTAACATTTTGCTAAAGAAAAAAGAAACTAAAGGAGAAAAATAATTATAATAGAAGAAGACATGGCTAATGCACAAAACACAAATCTTAACATAATAAACACCTTGGTGATCAGAAATTGATATTTTAAGCATCTTCTATCCAAACAAACACAATTTGAGCCTTATATAGGTAGTTTGTTCTACTTACATTTTGGGAAGTTTGACGCACATTTTGGATTGATGTATAACACATTATAATTGATTCATTTTAAATAAAGGGAAATTGGCTCCCAGTTCCTGTTTGTATGCAGAATGTCAGAGTTTTCTGGGACAGACTACTGCTGACAGTAGTCAGGATTCTAACTACCTATCCATCTACCTACCTATCAAATCAATCCATCCTTCTCATCTTGACAAAAATAAACAGAGGTAGCTCATAACACAGAAAATGTAGGGTTTCAAAAAATTGTAATGGTAATACAAAAACAAAAATCCTACACAGAACAAGAAAATAAGCGTGCCAAGCAGGAAGACCAAGGTAGTATCGTCACTTACATCTTGATTTCCTGATATGGAAAATATCGAAGTATAATTTCTGGGACAGAAAAAGAAAATTCCCAATTAAAATTTTATTTTCTTAAAGACTTATTTATATATATAGAGAGAGAGAGACTGTGTGGGCACATGGGAAAGAGGGGGCGCTGCAGAGGGACATAGAAACTTTAGGAGACTCTGTACTGAGTACAGAGCCCGATACAGGGCTCCACCTCACAATCTCGAGATCATGACCTGAGCAGAGACTAAGAGTCAGACACTTAACTCACTGAGCCACCTGAGTGCCCCCCCCCCGATAAATTTTAAATGTTATGTCTCATATGTTTTTTTTTTTTTTACATAGGGGCTTATTTATAAAAATATATGGACATGATAGGATATGGCTTTTAATAGTAAAGACCCACAAGAATAGCCTGAGAATATGCTGCTAAAGCACAGTTCCATGATGACAATTTAGTAAATGGTTAATATGATATGGATTCATTTGAAAAGTGATAGAACATAAATGTGATAATGTATCATCTATTCCTTTATTCCTTTGGATTCCTTCCTTTCTCTTTCTCCCTCGTTCTTCTTAAATACTGTTTCTCAGACTACAGTATGGATACAATACAAGTGGGATAACAGGGATAAACCTACTTTGATGAGAAAAAAATGCTAATATTCCATATTGGCAGCTAGGACAAAAAGCTACTTAGACATTACTGGCACTTAACTGAGGCTAACTCATAATCCCAACAGTGTCTTCCGATATGATCTTCGAAGGAAGATTTTTTTCTTGTATGCTTCTTGAATCACCTTGCACAGTCTGCATTTGGTTGACAATTAACCAATATTTTTTAATTGATTAATACAAAGGAGCCACTCCAACTGAGATGGGAAATGGCATATGGAGCTTTCTTAGCTAGTCATTACCCAGAGCCAACATTCAGCTGATACTACTGTATCAAGAAAAGATGGAAGTCTTCTTGACAAATAGGTTCCTCTGCTGGCTAAGTTGACCAAAGAGAGAACAAAAATCATAGTGGAGGAACTGGTACAAAGCCTGGCTTATCTATTCATTACTATTGCACAGATACAGATACATCATGCACACTTAGAGTTGAAATATTTTTAAGTCCTACCTTTGCTTTTGCTTTTGACTATGGAGACAGTCTATAACTAATCTCCCTCCTCTGGTCATCAATTTTTTGCTATGCTCTAAATAAATGTCTTGGAGTATTCTTTTGGGAGAACTGCACATGCACATACATTATTTATGTATGTACATATTATATATACTTATGCGTATTATACACACATGCTGGAATAATATATACTATATTATAATTTTTATATATATATATATATTACACACACACACACACAAAGTGCCTGGTCTACTTTGCCAGTGTGATTGAACAAGTTGCTGTTGTTATTATTCTTCTGTTATCCCTCTATAATCCATTCACTGAAGAAAGAGCAAACATCTTCCTGAGGCTGAGATCTATGAAGTCTTAAGCAAAGTAACCAGAGGGTCAATTTGTTGAAACTGTATTACAGCAATATCCCAAGAAAGTATATCACAGCTACATTATATTTTTCTTACAAAAGTGATGCTTATGTGCTTTGAACTGTTTTCCCAAATAAGATAAATAAATATAGAACCATCCATAAGAAAACAGGTCATCATAGTTTCAGAAATTGAATGTGCCTCCTTCCTACTGCCCAAGTGGAGTCAGAATAGTGTCAGGCCACTGAATTAGCTTTGGTCTGAGGCTGGCATCCATGGAATCAGAGTAAAAGCAGGGAATCTACACTGAGGCTGCACAGGAAGCCAAAGGTGGGAGGATGAGAAAATCTAATGTTCCTACGAGGGAGCCAGCCTCGAAACACCAGAAACCAAATGCCAAAAGCCACATAGACACATGTATACATGCACACACACAGAGATATAGACACCTATCTCTCTCTATATCCGTGTCTATATCTATGTCTATGTCTATATCTACATCTATATCTGTATCTGTATCTATCTATATCTATTATAGTGCCAAGTTTAGAACTGGGAAGGGACAAGATTATGGGGGGCAGGTGGAAATAGGTAATCAGCAAATAACATAAGGTATGCCAGGAATGTAAGTGCTACAACTTGTTTCACTGGGTGAGGCATGTGTACTAAATTTAGTACAGCTCATTTGGCCAGAATAAAAGCAAAATAAAAAGGATTTCCTTAATATATCTGATCTCAAACCTCTACAGAAAAAAAATCTTCCTCCTTTGACCCTCTTTAATGAGAACAAGACCCTCTGATAGAGATAGTGTACCTTTATCCATCTATCTCAATAGTATAAGAAGTATTAAGAGAAAGGAAAACAGGGTCACTTCCTTCCCTCCAAAATGGATCTTGGAAGAGTCCATTGTGCAGTCCCTACCACACCAGCTGGCCCTGCTTTAGCACTTATCCTACCCGCATATGGCTTCTCTTCTCTGTGCAAACATGGAGCTGTGTACAAACATCCATCTGGATTCAGGCCAGAAGAATGATGAATCACTGACTTATTTGCCTACTGCTTTTTTCTCTTTCTATTTGCTCTAACCTCAGCTCTTCACCCATCACCAAAAAGGAAAGGGGAGACAGAGACTGCTGGTGAATTTTGCATTTCATAAATCTTGTAATCCAGGCAGGCTTCAATTGTCTCCTCTGATTTTTCAAGAACTCTATGAATCAAACATCACTTGCTCAGGGTTGGATCCCTGAGGGCTATCCACAGCTAAGCCTTTTGCTTTCCAGGGCAGCAAACACAAAGGAAGGCCACATGAGGTCAAGGCTCTTTGTGGCCAACTCATCGCCTTTACCTATGAAGCACAGCTTTCAAAGACACAGTTCAGGAGGGAGGTCATCTAGGGTAACTGAATTTGTTCGGGGAAACACAGCCACATGTTTGCTTGTTTGATTTTTCCAGGGGGTTGCAATATATTTGCATTTTCTGAGAATACCTTACAAACAGAGTTCTGTATTCTTCAGGGTGCTATAGAAAAAAAAAATGTTCCTTTGTTACTGTACCTACCCTCTGATGTAGACAGGTCAGACATAATTTTGATATTTTGATAGATTAGAAAATGGAATCACTAAGAGTTGAAATAATTGAATCACAGTGTTACACCTTTCAATAGGGAGGCTAGGTCTGGAATCCCCAAATCAGAGCTCTATTCACTATATTTCATTGCCCACATTATCTACCAGGAATTCAGAAATTTTCTTTGTGTTTACATGACTAAGTTCTTTTCTTGGCTGAAACCCATTCTTTTTTCTTCCTTCCTTCCCTCTTTCCTTCCTTCCTTCCTTCCTTCTAACTTTCCTTCCTTCCAGGTTTTATTTATTTATTTGAGCGAGACAGAACTAGCAAGAGAGAACAGAAGAGGTAGAAGGAAGAGGCAGAGGGAGAGGTATAAGCAGACTTCCCACCCGCCTGGGAGCCTGGTGTGGGGCTTGATCTCAGAACCCTGTGATCATGAACTGAGCTGAAGGCAGACATTTAACTGACTTAGCTATTCAGGTGCCCCTTCATCCAATTCCATTTTATGAAATGGAACTTACAATCAAGGGGGAAGTATATAGTGTCAGAATTATTCTCTCCCCTTACTTTTCTCTGCAATCTTACAGTAACTACCTTCCCACCCTTTTTTAAGACTTAAAATAAGATCAGGTTATCAAGGACAATATTCTCCAACCACAAGAAACAGCCTTCTTAATGATACCAGGAGTACAAATACCATTAAATATGTGTATATAAATAGGATGGCTTCTTTTTCTTGACAAACATCCTCCACCCTCCTGCCCCACTCCGGGACTAATTAAATTGCTAATAAGCAAGGAAAGACCTCTGCGCCATGCAGACAGGTTTTAGGCAATTATTTCTGTAAAATATTTAGGAAAGAGATGTTAGAGGTCAGTTCTCATATTCTAAGAATCTGGTGTCTGACCCGAAACAGTAAAATGCATGTTCCATAGAGTTCTGAGAGTCATCAGACCTGGATTCCTGACAGACACTGGTCTTAGGCACCATGCTGTACGTCTGCCACTTACTCGCCTCTCCAAATCCACTTACCATACTTCTCTCCCCTCCATGCCTGGGAAGCTGCCCACATGGATGCCTCAACAGGTTCTTCAGACCTCTGCTTCTGTTGAGGTTTGTCCAATGAAGCATCAGCAACAAACCAGAGGATAGGAGGATAGTGAGATTAGGGCACTTATTTTGCATCTTCCTTCCCATAGGCATCATTCCACCAAAGCTTTGAGTTCCGGTTAAGCAGCCATTGACTCAGGGCCTCTCCTTTTCTGGGTTCTGATAACAGCTCTTTCTTCTCTGCCCTTCAGGTCTGGGGTAGTAACAACAAGTTTCCATGTTACAATCTCAGACGATTGAACTCCCTATTCATGCCTCTCTAAATTGCCCTTATACCAAATTCTTCTCAATTTAATCTATGGTGTGGGTGCTATGCTTCCTGTTGGCATTTTGACTAATAGAGACCAGTTACTTTATCTCTCTGAACTTCTTTTTCCTCATTTATAAAATGAGTCTAATAACATACTCATTTACCTTGTATGATTCTTGTAAGAATCAAAATTTGTAGTTGATAAAAAATTAACAAAGGCTATTTATGTGCCAAAAGATTGGCTAAGCTTTAGAAATCCAGCAGTGAATAATATAGATAAAGCATGTTAATTGTTTATTGTCATGAAACAAACCATCCCCCAAATTCCACAGCTTTAAATAACCATTTTACTTACTCATGAATCTGTGGGCCAATAATTTGAGCTTGAAACACCTGGACGATTTTTAGCTGACTCCATCTGTAATTCCTCATTGTGAGGGCAGTGAGCTGGTAGCTGGACTAAGACTATGTTTTAGTCCAGCTACCAGCTGAGTCTCTCAGACTCCAAGACGGTCTCATCTCATCCACATGCTGGATGCTGGGGCTGACCTCTCTCTCCATAAGGTTATTCAACTCCAAGAAAACCAGCGTGGCTTCTTTGTATGTTGGCCTTAGTTTCAAGAGAGTGACAGCAGAAACTATAAGGTCCTGAGGCCTACACTCAGAACTTTTTAAATGTTACGTCTACTGCATTCTACTAGTCAAAGTGAGTCAGAAGTCTAGCTGAGATCCAAACTGCTAAAGAAACATATTCCATCTTTTCTTGGAAGGAACAGCAGAAACATTTTTCAAAATCACATTTCAAACGGGGTGCACATCCAGGGTTGGATCTGAAGCCATTTTTTGTAATCTACTACAAAAAAATCTGCACTTCATAGAACATACAGTCTAGTATATACAGGTATATTATCCTGTTTAATATAAGGTACACAATTCATTCATTCAACACAGATGTATTGAGAACAGGGCAGTGAGTGGTTAGGATATACCAAACCATAGTAGTTAATCACAATACAAAATACATAGAAATATGCATTACCAACTTGATGCTTTAACTCCAGTTGTAGTCAGACATCATCAGTCAGCAAGTAAACTCCTAATAACCAAGACCCAAGAGCCCAGACTTCAACTCTGGCAAGATACATATAGGATAATGGCAGTAATTATAGCTCCCTCCTTTCCTGCTATTAACATTATTGCCACCCCTTAAATTAAACAAACAAACAAATAAATAAATAAACAACAAAGTCTTAACCTTACACTTCTGGGTGTCTGGCAAATCCATGTTGGGACCATGTTTTTGAGCCTTCATTCTCCTATTTCAATTCCACAGGTTTACATGGGGGCCTGGCTCCCTCAGTAAGAGGGCACCATTCTCCCCTATGTTCATTCTAGTCTTTATGAGGATTTCAGGCAGTGCCAAGCTTGTCCAAGACGTCCTTCTGTCATTACTTCCTTAGATATCTTATTAGTAATTAGAAACTTTTTAGAATGACTCAATCATTATTTTGCATGTGAAAGAGCAACCAAAACAAGAAGTGGTGGGGTCCCTTTCCAAATACTGGAATGGGTGCTACCTGGAAGCTATTGATGCTCTCTACCATCAGGCCCTCTGTTCTTCCCAAACTCCCAATTCACAACAACATCTGCCAATTTCACCCTCCAGCTACTTACCCCTCTCCAAAAATACATTGGCCCAGAATAGTTGTGGAGAATGGATACAGGCACAGATAACTCTTGCCTCCATTAAATGGTCCCATTTGTCTCACACACCTCATGCTTAAACCATTCTGGACTTCCTACCTTTACCCAAATGCATGTTGCACTTTCAAACCTTTCTATACTGCCATTTCTTCTGTCTAGAAATGCTTTGGTGTCCCCACCCAACTATGTCCCGCCCTTACAATCCCAGCACAGAGATCACCTCTGAATCCACGCTCTATTCATATATATTCACCTATTCAAGCTGATTCATTTAACACTTGGAATACCATAGTATTCGGTGGACACATCACTCACTATCACAACAGGTCAATTTTATTTTCATAAATATTTCTTCTCCTCACTGGAAAGTCATCTCTTAAGGAAAGAGATTTTTGTTTTATGGTTTGTTTGTTAGGGTTGTTTTTTGTTTGTTTGGTTTTTGTTTTGTTTTTTGTTTTTCCCTGCATCAGTGCCTGGCTAAACATGAGTGTACCTTCTATGTTGAATGGGATTAGAATTCATTTTAAGTTTGCTTTTAGCTTGATACCTAATTTACCAAGGTCTCCACTCCAATATGTCCATAATGACTCTTGGGCTAGAAATATTCAGTTCTCCACATGCATTCGATCAGCTCATTCCATTAAACACAAAACCAATCTGGAGTAGCTGCTCTAAAAAATTAAATGCTACCTCTTCTCATCGAGAAAAAAAAAAAAAAAAGATTCCTAGAAACTCTCCACTCTTCAGGGAGGATATTCACATATATCTGTGCTTTTTAATGGAGAAAAAAATAAATAATTGGTTTTCATAATTAGTTCCATAAAGCTGAGTCTGTCACTGCTAAATATATAGTTGCACTGCCTCAGTGCCTGAATAAAAGGAAAGAGAACTTGGAGTTCTTAATTCACCTTCTTCATAAGGGTGAAGGTTACATTTTTTCTTAAAGGCAATTATTGAGAGCATTCAAGATAGAACACTTAATATTTAGGGTTCTGACTGCTTCCCTGAAGTCATTCTGGTTTGAAGGTAGATGCACAGTCTGCAAAAGAGTCCTTTGCTGAACATTTGAATTCCTTATCTTATTTCTCTTTGCCAAACCCCCCCTTTGTAAAATACAGTTAATTGTAAACAAAGAGGAAAATAGATGTTAAATGTAGGAATAAAGACACAGATTTTTATTGCTCATCCAGGAATTCATTCAATCAATAGGTTTCTCAGAATAATTTACTGCAGATAAATATTAAAGAGAAAATTTACTTTAAAAAGTAGAATAAAATTAATTATGTCTTGCAATTTCCATATATGTCCATATGAACTCTTTTTCTTTTTGGTAAAATAACATGAAATTATAAAGATTGAAAAATGGTACAATGGACCCCAATAGTAAACAAGGATGGATAGTTCCCCTGGAATAACAAAGTTTAAGGTAGTTTTTGTTCATTGTCCTTGTTTGGGGGTTTTGGCGTTTTGTTGTTGTTGTTTGTTTGTTTTTGAAATTATCTTTCTCCTACAGGGATAGATAGACAAATAACTGTGTTTTTAAGTTACTATGAAAATTAACTAGATAGAAATTTAAGTTAATTTGAGCTTTTGATGTTTAGGATTGTATTTAAATTTTTATTTTGTTGTAAAACTATGTATGATATTTACATGATTACAAATTCAAACCAACAAAGAATTCTATACCCTTACCCTTCGCTCTATTCTTTCTTCCCCTACAAATAAACACTTAAAATAGATTATGGCTTATCCTGTTTTAAATATAAACCTACATATTAAGAATAATATGCTTTATACGTTATTAAAAATATACATATAATACCCCTCTTTCTTAAATAATCAGACCAATAGATCATACACCAGTTATCTATTACTGTATAACAAACCACCCCAAATACAGAGGCTTGAAATAGCCATCATGTATCTGTTCATGTCTGTTGTTAGCCTGACCTCTCTTCTCCTGTGATGTCTCATCCTCAAAGAAGTTAACTCAGGCTTTTATACACAGCAGTCTTAGGGTCACGAGTAAGATTAGAAGCTATCACATCTTTTAAGACTTAGACTGAAAACCTTTACAATATCCACTACAGTTTTTTGGGGTTTTTCTTTGTTTGTTTGGTTCCAGCAACTTCCAAGACAAGTCTAGATTCATAAGGTAGAGAAATAAATTTTACTTCTTGACAGAAGGAGTGGCAAAGGTACATTGTATGGAACATGCCTGTAATAATAGGAAGAAACTGTCATGACTGATCTGTTCTCAAGACCTGAACTCTCCTTATATCTGAGGGTGTAACAAGGACTCCATTAGCAGCTCAAGCAATAAACATCCTGGGCTCTAGTCAGTCATATTAGCAACCAGTCTGCCTTTTTAAGGAGGAAACCCAGGGGCACCTAGGTGGCTCAGTGGGTTGAGGCCTCTGCCCTCAGTTCAGGTCATGATCCCAGGGTCCTGGGATCAAGCCCCATGTCAGGCACTCTGCTCTGCAGGGAGCCTGCTTCCCTTCCTCTCTCTCTGCCTGCCCCTCTGCCTACTTCTGATCTCTGTCTGTCAAATAAATAAATAAAATATTTTTATAAATAAATAAATAAATAGAGGAAACACAGAAGGCACAGATTTGCCTCCTGCCTAGCCACAGACTCAACTGTGTTTTTTCACACATTGCTCCAATTTTATGCAAATGACCCCCTATTCCCATGAGACTGACAGATGTTACCTCACCTCTATTTAGTCTGTGTTAATCAGTGAATAGCCTTCTTATGGTAACTCTTTCCTATCTAGTGGTAGTTTGAGACATAAGTTGGCCCAATCAAACTAAAGGAAAGTGCATACTACATAAAATTCTTGGCAGGAGGTCTCTCTCTTTTGCCCCTGCTGGACAGGAAAAAGAATCTCTTTGGTCATGATTTCATCTGCAAAGTATTTCAACATCATAAAAGAATCAGCTTTAGATGAAGCCAATACTGAAGGCAGAATATTGGAAAGACAATAAGAACCAGGCTCTTTGATGACACTCTAAAGCCTCTATTCCATTCAATACCAGGAGTCTGCCCTGCTGGACTTGCATTTATGCAAGATTTAAATGTTCTTGTTACTTAAAACAGGTCAAGGTTCTTTTTTATCATTTCACTTTGGATTTTGTAATCGCTTGTACGAGGATTTGAATTTGGAAAATGGTTTTCATTTTATAACATATAACATTAATGTCACTATCCCCAGTGGGAAAGGTACTAAAGTTCTGGATGCTATTTCAGAGATAGAGAAACTGAGTCTTGGGGAATGCTAATAAAACAAAATGAGATAACCAAATGGAAGTGTGCTGACCCAGATCCAGAGCTCAGAGGAGAGGTGTGGTAATTGTTAGCCTCAGGAAGACACCACCGTTTCCCAAGGGCTTTACTCCAATGTTCCTGGACCAAAACCTTACTACCAAAATTTGCAGATCCTTGGGTCAAATTCAAGTTCTACATCTTTCTGATCAGGCTATTGCTTTCCACTTAGCATTTATCCCAGAGATTCCTTGGTGAGATCAAGCTTTGGAAGGAAATCATGTTTTGTGACAACAAAAATAAAGTGTTTTTTTGAGCACTGGAATATTCCCCTAGAAGGACAGACTCAGAAAAGGATGCATCCATGGACAGCATAAGGGTAGTATGTGTACTGATGTGAAGAAGACAACTGGAGTGACCTAAAACAAAGCAGAAAGGATGATAGGGTTAGGGCAATGAAAAATCCTGAAAAGAACATGGATTTCTGGCATCAAGCAATCAGTTTTGGAGTGCAAAATATCTTCTGGAAATTCTCTCTCCAAAAGTCCTTGTGTATAACATTGGGTAACAGTACCTACCCAAGAAGGCTTAAAAATTACTAAATGGGATAAAATATATATATATATATATATATATATATATATATATATATATATATGTAGGGTACTTTAGCATAGGCTACACTTCATGTCTTGGGATCCATAAATGTTACCATAAAAACATGTCCTAGTAAGACTGGGCCCAAGATTTTTTCATTTCTGTTAGGGGTGTGTGTGTGTGTGTGTGTGTGTGTGTGTGTGTGTGTATCTGTGTGTGTTTAGAGATGGACTTCCATTTTATTGCTAGAAATATCTCTCCTGATTTTTTATGAAAACAATATTTTTTTTCATTTCAACTTTGAGGCAATACTTCCTTTCTCTTTTCTAAAAAATATTTTATTTGTTTATGCAGTAATAAAGCAATGCAAATGTAAAGGAAAAGAAGAAGTCTTGAGATAATAGGTAGCTATATACACAGTACAGAGAGCTAAACTATACTGCATAGTGTATTTCTTCTTTTTGGGAAGGAAAGAAAAGGTATCTTTCCTAAATAAGGGTAAAACTGTACTTTCCCCACAAATAATTTCCCCACAAAAAATTTACACAAAAAATGTAAATTATTAAGGGATATGCAAGAGCTAGCTATTGTTACCCACTGAAAGTGGAAGTGCTGAGAGGACATCTTTACCTCATGATGTACAGAGAATCTGGTAGAGAAGACTGAAGTCCTATCTGTATTGTTTACTGAAGTTGTCTACGAGTAATATTCCTGGACTGAAAAACTTGGACTTTGGGAAATGTCCTGCCCTGGGAAAATGATGTTCTAATGCCCTGGGCAGAAGGAGTTGTTTGATGAAGACGGTGGACATTTTGTCAACCATCTTGGACAAGGAAATACTTAGGAAGAGTATGAAGACTCAAAACCAGAATCCTCTCCACCAGAGGGTTCAAGAGCATTTCTATTTATGTACACTTTTGTCCACTCAGTAAACATGTACTGAATAGCGATTATGTACCAATAACTATTCAGGTGTTTGGACTATAGCAGTGAACAAGACCCCTCTTAAGGAGCTTTCACTCTAGTTGAAGACATGGACAGTCAACAATTAAAAACAATAAGCAAATAAATGCAGGTAATGATCATTGCTGTGTAAACAATATTTCCTATGATCAAGGAAGGCCCCTCTGAGAGTGACATTGGAGCTGATGTCTCAGTAATAGGAAGAGGCAGAACAATGGTGCCAACGGTCCACTTCATAACGCTCAGAATCTGTGACTATGTGAGCTTACACGGAAAAAGAGAATTTGCAGAAGTTGTTAGGGTTAAGGAAGTTGATGTGGAGAGATTATCCTGGATGATCCACGTGGACCCAATGGTGTCATTGAGTTTAAACATGGAAGAGGAAGGCAGAAAAGTGAGTCAGATGGATCCGAGGTGAGGACTGGATCCACTGTTGCTGGTTTTGAAGATAGAGGAAAGAGGCCATAAGCCAAGGGATGTAACAGCTTCTAGGAGCTGAGAATGGCCTCAGCTAACACCCACGAGGAAAACAGGGCCCTCAGCCCTACAGTCACGAGGAACTGGATTCTGTCCGCAACACTAATGAGCAGGAAGTGGATCCCTGTTGAGCCTCCGAAAAAGAGGACAGCCCCACTGATAACTTGATGCTAGTTCAGTAAGATTTGTACTTGACTTCTGACCTGCAGAACTGTAATAAATATGTGTTGTTTCACTGCCAGGAGGTTGGGGTACTTTGTTAGGGCAATAATAGAAAATGAATCTGCATGCAAAGACAAGGGGACACATATTTCAGACTGCAGAGACAATAACGTACAAGCCCTAAGGTGGCTGAGGTGACTAGCAAAATAGTGACAATCAGGACAGATTGTTGCAATATTTAGACACTCTCCTGAATTCTCAGACATAGTTGAAGAGGGAAACTTGTTAAAGAAATTTTATGCCTCATAATCAATTAAGATACAGGTTTAGACTATTATGAATTGGAGAAAAAAGAATTACCATGCAGACTTGTAAAATTTAGATATATGAGTCTTACTGGTAACATTTGTTTTTTAAAGATTTTATTTATTTAATTGTCAGAGAAAGAGACAGAAAGAGAGAGAGAGCATGAGCAGGGGGAGGGCAGTGGGCCCTCCATGAGCAAGGAGCCTGATGTGGGTCTCGATCCCAGGACCCTGAGTTCAGGACCTGAGCCAAAGACAGATACTGAACCATTTAAGCCACACAGGCATTCCTATTATAACCTTTTACACTTGGAATTCACAGTGGGCCTCTCAGACAAGAGTTCATCAGGTGGCAAGCACTGGAGTTCCGGAATGGAGATCTTAGCCCTAAGAAGCAGCCTGAAGAGTCCATTTGTAAAAGCATTTGATGAAAGAAAACAGACGAAGGCATCACTCCGTCAGTATAGCCCACAGCCACAGGACCCCTGGTAGAGTAGAGCATCTGACAATAAATGAGGAATGCAGTGAGGAGGGGTGACCCTGGGTGAGCAGAAGAGGGTTGTTGATGGTCCTGAAAGAGCTTTTCTTATTGCAAGACAGGGAAGAGCCTTTTTCAGGGAAGATGCCATTAGCTTTTTCAGAGGGGACACTGACCCAGGCAATTTAACCACCTTTCAGAAGCAATCTCTCTGCTTTTCTATTTTACTGTGTTTCATTTCAACTTTTCTCTTTTTCTCTAAATTGTGTAGCTAATTGCAAACATGTCTCAAGGAAAGGGGAGAATGGATGCCAGCCGGTTCTCAAGTTTCCATCCTGGAGCTGCCCCTCTGCTCCTCTCACAAACTACAAGCTGCACATCGAGCAGCTGGGAAACAGCCAGAGAGAAAAGCTATCTGCAAGCAGGAAGCTTCCAGCTGTCGTTATTAACTGGAGGCCCAGGCAGGTGGGACTCATGCAAGGGGATGGGGAGGGAAATAAGGACACGAGTGGACAAAATAAGGAGCAGGTGTGAACATGGCTTCTTGAGGAGGGAGCCGAGAGGAGCAGAAAGAAAGGCAGACAGCAGTGCTTCGGCCACATCTGGCACGAAATCGGGGTAAAGGCTGAGAGGACGACCCCGCATGGTGCGGCGGAGGGGTTAAGTCCCCTGGCGTTGGGAAGCCTGGGAGTGGACGCCTGCTCTGCCACTGTTCAGCGGTCTGACCTCAGCCATCCACGTAAGCGGTTGCATCTTGACTTTAATCTTCCACACCTTATTGGAATAGTGTGATGATGACACGATACTGCGTATAAAGTGCCAGGCACCTAAGTGCACTTGGTAAATATTAGTAGATGCTATTGCTATTCCTGATAGGTACTATTTTTTTTTTTTAATTTAGTTACCTGACAGGGAGCACAAGCAGGCAAAGTAGCAGGCAGACAGAGAGGGAGAAGCAGATTCCCTGCTGAGTAAGGAGCCTGACATGGGGCTTGATCCCAGGACCCCAGGTTCATGACCTGAGCCGGAGGCAGTTGCTTAACCAACTGAACCATCCAGGCACCCCCAATAGGTATTTTTAAAGAGTGGCTAAGTTCTAAATAACTTTTCAATACTTTGCTACAACCAGGAAGTGAGTGGAAGCATCCACCTCTCCTCAGAGGAGATAGTTTGAGAATTAACAAATGTTATAGCTGAGGGTACTTTGGGGATCATGGTACACAATCCCCTTAATTGACAAGTGAGGAAACTGAGGCTTAAAATGTTACTGTTCAAGGTTACAAAGGCTGTGAGGGGCAGGGCAGGTACTTGAAGGTTACGTTGTTCCTCATTCCATGACTCTCGTCAAACAGTGTTTGTCGGTTGTTCACATGATTTGAAAGCACCATCTTATAAGACTGAGACATGGAAGTTTCAGCCATGTTCCCTCTCATACCACCAGCTCACACTGCATTTTATCCCCACCTGAATTACATTTGCATGGACAGTAGATTCTGCCTATCTCCCACTTCTCCGTATTTTCCATGTTTCCAGGTCAAAACCCCTGTGGATTTCCTAAGTCACCAATCCCAATGGAATCATCCAATTCCAAGAGTTTGAATATTTTTAGGGGGGAAAAAATGAAATGTTACTCTTTAGAGGTTAGAAAATACTGTAACCAACCCACATATGGCTTTGTTCCTCACCCACCCCCCCGCAATGGGTTTCAATTCAATTCAATTTCAATGACCTCCTCCAATTTTTCATACACCGTTACTAGTCTTATGCTCAGCTTTAGTCACAGCATACATCTGGCTGACTAGCATTGATTTTATTTAGTGACTCCTACTATGTAGATGCCTTTTGTGATAGAAAAATTCTGTACTTGCAGTAAAGTTTTCTATTTAGCATTTCTATTACAGTAAGAAGAAGCTCTTATATAATTTCTAAGAGTTTAGACTTCTGGATTTAAGCAAAGTTTTCCTTCCCTTAGTTTGATAGAGTTGTAGACACTAATCTGAGTGTTTCTGTGGAAGGAGATGTGGTTTGTAGACGTGGTTGACACCTGCAGTTGGCTTGAAGTAAAGAAGATGATCTCAATTGCATGGGAAGGCCTCATGCAATTGGTGAAAAGCCCTTAACAGCAAAACAGGTTTTCCTGAAGAAGAAATTCTGCCCAAGTCTCCAGCCTACTTGAATGGCCAATGGACCTAAGTCTTGCTAGCCTCCCCCAACTCTGGAAAACCTTCACTGATAGAGGGTAAAGAAAAACACGAGCCAGCAGTTGATGGGAGGCATTATCAAATGAAGGTAACACCAGCTGCTAAAACTGGTATATCGTGAATTTCTGCAGCTTAGCTCATTAGAAAACTATTTCTCACTCGAATAATGAAACCCAGTAGGTAGGGGCAGAGGAGAGACCCCCCACGTAGCATAGCAGAGCTTGGAGACTACATGACCCTCACAGTGACCTGGACATCAACATCCATCCAGGAGACTGGGGAAGAAAGAAAATGGAAGATCATATGAAAGGTTTGATGAGCCAGGATCACTTCTATACACATTCCACTGGCCAGGACTTGGTCACGTGGTCATCCCTACTTGCAAGGAAACATGAGCTAGTTGTTCCCCAGGAGAAACTGAAAATGTGCTGGACAGCCACTCTCTGTCACACAAAATCTTTGTCAGAGAAGCTTCTTGAAAAACACCATGTAACCTTGGTAGGACCACCCTGTTTGTTCGAAGTTTTGTGACTCACTTGTTAAGTACTGTGTTGTTGACACAGGAACAAAAATAGAAAATGGGGAAAAAAAAATTTAAACACACGCACACACACACACACACACACACAAAACCGGAATGAGATGGCACAGAAAGCAAAGTGTGAGGCAGGAGACAATTTAAAACAGCAATTAGAGTCTAATTAAACCCAAAGTTTTGTATCATTATCAGAAGTAAGGACATAGCTAATTACACTGAAAGCAAGTTTCAGTTCAGTCTATAGTCATTCAATAAGGGAATCTTTTCTTCCTAGCAGAAAATACTAACTTTGAAAGCCACTTAAAAGATTCTCAATAATGGATGGTATGTATGTGTGTGCATTTTAATCTCTTTATCCATATTGTCCACGTGGTATTTAGTCTTTGTACTTAAATCAACAGTAATTGTTTGTGGTAGCATGAGAAATTTTTGCCTCATTGATTTTCCATAGCACTGAAATGTCACATTAGCTCAAGTTGAAAAGCTAATAGGATGTGAATAATGATAATAATAATCAGAATGATAATAGAAAGAATCATACACCTGAATGTACATTAAAATCCTCTATTGTGTCTCAGGGCTCTGGTGACATTTCAAACCCAGGAAAAGAGAGAAAATGGTTTATTAACATTACAGTCTCTGGAATCCCACTGCAACCTTGGCCACACATTTTGGCACAGATGACAATTTACAGAATGAATGAATGAGGACCAAAATACTCTGAGTCCCGCCTCGATTTTACTCGGTTTCCAGGTACAGTTCATTAATGTTCAATCTTCCACATGCCTGCCTAGGACATACATCTACACTAATAAAAGTAAATAAGTCTCAAAATAGGCATTTGGAATTTGTCATATGCATCGGGTCATTAAGTAACTGCACTCAAGTCAGATACAGCTTGGAATCCCAGGGAGGCCAGTTATCACCCAGACACCTCGGAACGTTCACTGAGTCTCAAACATTTACCCAAGGACACCAGCTTATGCTACTAATACTAGAAAATGAAAGAAGATTCTCCGATCCTCTGAGTCCGCAGTAAGTAACACAGTAAGTAACAGTATCTTACTTCATCTTTTAGCGATTCTAAGCCCCCATTGGTAATTGCGGATTCATAATTATAAGCAAATGAATCTATTATTCTATTATACCAGAATGTATCTTCAGAACCCAGACCCCCACAGACTCTCACTGTGATACCCTGTCATGGAATTCTAAACTTTTATTTTATAGCACTTCACAATGATGATTATTTGATGGGTTTTTTAAGTAGTTGTTCAATGTCCACCTTCCCCTCTATGTCATCTAGCAGAGAGCTTCCTTCCTCTGTTCAGTTCTATGTCCCCAGGACCCAGCAGAGGACTGAAGACAGAAAGTGGCACTCAGTCAGTCAATGTTCCATGACTGACCTGAGAATGCCTCCTTCCTCCCTATGCCAGGCTTTACAACACTTCTACTTTCCAAATTGAATTTTACCTTACTATTACGTTCTAGAATGCACGACTGGCTACCTCCAAAATCTATCCAATTGATCTCATAACTCTTGACTGTATTTTAATTTGTTCAGACCACACTGCTCTTAAATTCTTCACCCACATGGTTCATTATTACCTACAAGTCCTTACTCTCGAGCTTGCTAGGGACTTACAATGGTGACATTCTCAACTTTTCCATCTACTTCTGTTGATTACAACTGTTCCTAAAGATTTCTGGGCATTGGAATGAGACAGTAATGAGAGTCTCCTAAAATATTTTTAACTTTTCAGAGGGAATCTATAAAACCAACACAAGAAGCATCACAGAAATGACACACAATTATTTTAAATAGAAAAATTCCCAGGCCAAATCAAGACTTGATGCTACTCAAACCAAAGTTGTTGACTACATATAAAATGTCACACATTTGAAAATAAATTCTTAGCCATGTTTTATAAATATGGACTCAAATTCTGATCAAAAGGAAGGGTTCTAAATTAATATCTTACTCCTCAGGGACAGTATAGCACAGAAAACAATTATAACATTCAATTGCCCATTCTTATAATTAATTTTTATTATGAATCTATAATCATCAAGCTAGCTTCTGATTATTATTTTCCAACAAGGTGACCATGTCTTATTTATCCAAAAGACTAACTAATCAACTTCATTTTGGTATATATTCATTACTCTCTAGTGAGCTCATTCAGCATGAATAAGTCTTCATGAAACAACTCAACTCAGCTATACTGATAAATCCAAGTTTCTTAATGTGCAAAGCTGAAGAACCTTGGTATATTGGTGCATTATCCAGGGTTTCCAGAGAAACAGAACCAATAGAATTCAGAAGGAGATAATCTCCCATCTAACTCCTTAGATCTATGTACCTATATCTATCTAACTATAAAAACATCTTGAAAGAGATTTATTATAAGGGATTGGCTCACATGATTATAGCTTCTGGTAAGTCCTATGAACTGCCATGTACAAGTTAGAAACCCAGGGAAGCTGGTGGTGTAGTTTAGAGGCCCAAGGGCTGGCGAGCCAATGGTAAAGATTCCAGTCAGAATCTGAAGGCTTGGGAACCAGGGCAGGAGAAGACTGATGTTTCTGCTCCAGGAGATAGGCAGAGAGCAGTTTTGACCTTCCTCTGCCTTTTGATTCTATTGAGGCCCTCAGTGGATTCAATGATGTTCACCCACACTGGAAAGGACAATATGCTCTCCTCAGCCCAACAATTCAAGTGTTAATCTCTTCTAGAAACATCCTCACAGACATACCCAGAAATAATGTTTAATCAGCTATCTGGGCATCCTGTGGGACATTCAAGTTGCCACATTAATTAATCACCACCTTAGAGAGCCTTCTTATATTTCACAAAATTATGAAATAGAAGGCTTAAGACTTCTACTTCTAAGGTAATATCTGCCTATCAGATTGCATGAAGGCCAATTAAGCAACTTTCCCTAGAAATAATCCAACACCTCACCACTAGATTATCCTTCTATCAGAAGTATTTAACATTCATCACTTTCCCTGAAATTCTTTGTGACTGACCTAGTCTACCCGACATGTACCTTATTTCGTGGCTCATCACCTTTGGGGGCTAGAACATTGCATATACCAGCAAAGAATGTGATTTGTTGTCAGGTAATGATGAACATTTTTAGGATTATGTAATAGCCACAAGGCATACATATTCATTAAGTATAAACTCTAATTATTTTCTATTACCATGCACTATAATCACCATGATTTATAATCTCTCTGGAAGTTACCAAAATGGAATGTGCTCCCCCATCAAGGATTTCACAGGTCAGAGATGATTCTGAAATCCTGAATTCACCTCTTTTATACGATGAACCCTTTGTGAGTTAAGGGAGACCCAGAGCACAGGCAAAGCTCTATGGGGACATGTGGACTCCAGTGACACATTTGGTAATGGCTCTAAGCAGCAAAGCAAAGCAAACAGGCAAGCTGATTCCTAATGTCATAAGGCAATTAGATATGCTAATTACTAAATAATATATGCAAATGCTCAAATGTATGTGAATGTGATGATTATCTATCACACACTGAGAATCACTTCCTTTCTATCAAATTCTCTTCTCCCCAGGGTATTTCCAGCAGATACATGGGCTGACACCTACCACTGACCAAACAAAGGATCATCTCAAACTGGTCTTAAAATCCTGGACAAGGTGAGAAATCACTGGCCACGTGAGTGCTATATACTTCAGTGCAACAGTCAGGTATCATGTGTTACAAATTCCCTGGTCAAAGGCTGGATACTCTTAATTGAATAGTTTCGATTAAGCAGTAAATAGTCATACTTGAGGTGAAAAGGAGTAGAATTCTGATTTATCTTTAAGGATCTTTTTCCTTTCACTTGTCTCTTTCTTAAACCATCTGTGAACACTCAGCCAGCAGTGTATCCTGTCCAATTTCATGGAGACTCTGTATCTTTATCTGTAAAATAGGAATGATTCCATCGACTTGATATGTCTTAAAACAAGTTATTGAGAGGAATTATACTGAATAGTGAATGTTAGGAGTGTTCTAAAACACATAACACCTACTGATGTAAAGACACATAACAGTGAAGTCCTACACAAACTTAGATTCTTACCAATTCACACTCTGTATATAAACACAGAACTTGAACTCTGAAAATTGATGAAAAAAGACTCTGTTCAACTGAGATTTGAATTAATTTTTGTTCCCATTTCCTTCCTTCTTTAGCTCTGAAGAGAGATGAAAATACTGTATGATGAAATGAAAGAAAAAACAGAGATGAGAAAAAGTGAACACTATAATCTAAAGAAAATGGATTTAGACTATGAGTTAGAACTGCCTCTGGTTCCAATTCTCCTGTGTGACTCTTTGGCCTCATTTTTCTCTACTTTCAAATACATATTTCTTACTTCTCTGATGAAGTTACTATGTGAGGAACTTAGGTTATCTAACTCTAGAGTCGTGACAGGGGATGAAACACCAAGGGAAATTTCATTTTTAAAGAAGAAATGAAGAGATCATATGGGGAATAGAAGACAATTTAGTTATCAGATGCACCATCCATTTACAAAATTCCTTAGAATTTATATACGGCATCTTACATAATCTTCACAAACACCTGTGAAGTGGGTAGAATTCTCTCTCCTTAAGGGAAAGGAAATTGAAGCTTAGAATGTTTATACTAAACCAAGGACACACAGAGCTAATAAATGGTGGCCTTGCCTGGAATAATTCTTCATAGTGTTCTCAAATGGATGGCAATCAGAGTCTTTAAGTTGTGTCATTTGTAAAGTTAAAATAAATCCAGGGTTAAAACACACATAATTCATCGAGCACAGAAGGATCAAAGGACCAAAAGTCCTAGTCATCTTTTCCAAAATCAAAAGTTGGTAATGCTTGAGTGTGTGTGTGTGTGTGTGTGTGTGTGTGTGTGTGTGTGAGAGAGAGAGAGAGAGAGAGAGAGAAAGAGAGAGAGAGAGAGAACAGGTAAGTAAGAGCAGAAACAAATTTTCATTTTAGAGGCAATTGGATTATCACCTAAAAATGAGGGCTTACAAATACCTCTGGCCAGAAACCAGAAAATGGACCACAAAAGTTACCAGTTTAAGTTCATAACTGAGTATTGCCTGGAGCTGGACCTCTTCTTGACTTTCAATTTTATGTGTACTACTTAATAGCTGTGACCAAGCAAGTTATTTAATCACTCCGTGCCTCAATTTCTCTTCCCTAAAGTTAAAAAAAACCTACCTATTCATTCATTATAGGCATTAAAATAATATGACACATGTAAAGTTCTTAAAATAGTGCCTATCACACGTTAGGTATTCAAAAAAAAAAAACCACAAAAATCTAGTGCAAAGTTTAAGGACCTCTCAAAGTTACCTAACATAGATAAGGAGGCAACCTAGATTCAGGAGGAATCATAGCTATAAGTAGATGAGGCAATAAAGAATTATTATTGCTGAATTAAGAGGAAAAGATATCAGTTTGTTGTTTTTGCTTTCTTTTTTAAACTGTTACAGAGTTTTTCTTTTGTTACCCACCATACATGCTTTGAAATAGTGTTCTACCTATAACCCACCCTTAATCAATCTCCCTTTGTCTCCTCTTCTCCTGGTTCTTTGAGTCCTCCACATTAGTTCACATTTGTCAGAGGGGTGAGAAACAAAGTAGCTAAAACAAAAAGTAAAGTGTCTTAGCAAAACATATAGAAGACCCCTCTTAACGAAGACATCAGGGTTTAGTTGGTAATTATAGATTATAATTTATTTCTATTATTAGTATTTGATAGTGTTACCAGCTTTTAACAACTTACAGTGGTAATCATATACATTGTTTTCATCCTTTTCAACAAACATGGGAGGGTCCACAGGACAGATTTTAGTCATTTTTCCAATTTAAAGGAAATGAATCTTTGGTGGCAGAATTTTAGGCTTAGTAATAAGGAATGAGAGAGTCAATTCTGGAATGTAATGTACATGGAAGATTTCATTTATTTAACTATGAATAATAGGCATTAACTCTGTTTTGCTTCTGCTGTCTACAAACTACATGAGTGGGGAAGAAAAGCAACTGATTCAATATTGTTCTCTTCAGATAATTCTCAATCCCAAACTCTTCACTTCTTGCTTGAAGTGGTCTGCCCTGGGCTATCATTGTCATCTTTTACACATCAATTGTCCACTACCAGAAATTTCCGAAGACTTGCCAGCAGAAGCGTGTGTGTTTGTGTTACGGAAATGGCAAATGGAGGGAATGGCCCTGAACACTTTCCTTTCCCACTCCCTGTGGAAGACAACATCTGTTTCTGAGGTTAACTACTCAGGCTAATTGACAAGCAGACTTGTTGTCTGCTTCTCCATTGTACTCACCCCCAATTCCTCATGTAGCATTCTGACCCTAAGCTGCTGGGAAAAAAATGCTGGAATCTTCTGGAACACATATTTGGGTTATTTAGGGGCTCATGGACGCTCCTCTGGAATAGATCCCTAAACTTAGATCCCTGCAGAGGAATGACTACTCCTTTTCTCCATGCCACAGAGGGGCTACTCTATTTTCTGCCTAAATTCCCTTGCTCTGGTATGGCTGTTCATTTAGGGAACTCACAAGGTATCTTCAGCTCTGCTGCCTTTCATGGTGTCCCTCCCACACATGGAAAATTCCTGTCTTCCGAGTAGTGGGAATGCAGACTGCCCCAGGTCCCCTTTGCCTTACTTGTACTTTTCCCTCCCTCTATGTCCACCTCCACCCAGCCCAAAAGCACTTATCACCACTCACTGGCAATGCCAGGAAAGTCTACTAATTTAGTGGTCCAGAAACTTTTGGACAAGTGTATGAATCTCCTCAGAGCTGACGCACCGGTCAGATCTAATACCTCTACCACTTTACTTAATATATACCACCCATACAGAGGGGTGAATGCTCCAAAATGTTTTCCTTTCTCTAAGAAAATAACTTCTTTCTTTGACTTTTTGCTAATTGTTTTCACCCTTTTGTTCGCAGTAATTGCCAATCTAATTTGGCTTAACTGCAACTAGCAGACAGAGAGACACCATGAATCAGTCTCTCTCTGATAGGAAATTTCCTCCTTTTTAATCCCCTACTGTACAATTAATGGATGGGACCAGCTAATCCCTCACAAAGAGGAAAAGTTCTCCACCACCCCTCTGCCTCTAATATCTATCCTAACAATGTATCTATCTCCCCAAATGTTTCTCTTTACCCATCCGTCCATCTGACTGTGCCTCTTTTCTTCACTTCATTTCAAATATTTCACTTTTCCATTTGTTGTACTGCAATATAGGGCTCCCAGCCTCAGTCTGAAAGCTCAGGACATAACCTTCTTATAAAACTGTATCTAGGACAAATCATTCCTGGAGTTTTGAAATTTCCACTTTCAATTCAAAGCTAGTGGTTTAAAGACAATGGTAACACCAGATTTCAAATCTTCCCGACACCCTCCCCATGAAACTCTTAACAACAATGAAAATAATATGCATTTACCATTAACACAAGATAAAAAGTAGCACCACCTTCAAATTAATTGTGAGTAGATTTAAAAATTCTGACAGGCTTCCCGCCCATTACTATAAGCCTGTAGATGTGGAGAACAGAATAGAAGAGGCTTAAGGAATTCAATGAAGAAAAGAGTATGAAGGACGCAGAAAAAGCACAGACAAATCACCTGAGAAAGTGAAAGTCCAATATTAAATGCCAGTATAGTGAACACAGGTCAGAACTTGATGGCTCACAGCACTGGCTACAGCAAAGGGACATGGCAGATAGTGGCCATCATGTAGGAAAATTGCTTTGGGGGGAGATTCAGATATATGGAGGATGGGTGGTACTGCTTAGGAATGAGGCAGCAAAAGAAAATAAAGAAAAAAAGGAGGGGGAAATTAAGGATTGTACAAACAAAAGAAAAATAGGGCTCATCACCCCCTCCTTTGTACTACCACGCCAGCCCCATTCATGGAAGGAGCTGCACAGAAGAGGACAAAAGAAAATAGAATTCTTGAGCTAGGAACAATGTTTAAAAAAATAAAAATAAACAAAAAATGAATAGAAATAGCAAAAAATCTGACTGTATTCATAAAAAGCTACAGAAATAAAAATAGAAAAGATGAATCAAAGCATTTCAGCTGGCAAAATTTCTCTCTTCCTTCCAAAAAGACAACCTTGAAGCTGAGAAAACTGTATCACTACACTCAAAAATGAATTAAAAATCTTCAAATAAACATTTGGAAATGTGAGGACAAAAACCCGGAGTTGGAAATACATGAACACCAAGTGCTGGCAAGGATGTGGGGCAGCAGTCACCTTCATTTGTTGCTGGTGGGAATGTAAAATAGCACAGCTACTTTGGAAGACAGTTTAGAGGTTTCTTCCAAAACTGAACACTCAAAGTTAGACTTACTGTATAATTCAACCATCACACTCAGCTATTTACCCAAAGGAGCTAAAAATTTATGTCTACACAAAAACCTTAACTAGAATGTTTATAGCAGTTTGATTCAAAATTGCCTAAATTTGTAAGTATTCAAGGTTCCTTTCAATGGGAATCCCTAAAATAGAATATTTTTGAGCAATAAAAACAAATGAACTATCAAGTCACAAAAATACATGGAGGAGAACCTTACACACAACTGCTTAGTTGAAAGAAGCTAGTCTGAAAAGGTTTCATAATATTCAATCCCATCTATGTGAAATTCTGGAAGATGCAAAACTATGGAGACAGTCAAAATATCAGTGGTTACCTGTTTTTCAGGGAGTGAGGCGGGGGAATAATAGGTGGATATTTAGGTATATTTAGGGCAGTGAAACCACTCTCCATGATGTTATAATGGTAGATACATGACATTACTCATTTATCAAAACTCGCAGAACTGTATAACACAAAGAGTGAACCCAAATGTAATCTAAGGACTGTAGTTAATAATAATGTGTCAATACTGGTTCATCAATTGTAACAAATGTTCCACAATAACACTGCATGTTACAAATAGGGGAAACCTGTGAGAAGGAGAGGGCATATATAGGAATCCTCTACACTTTCCATCTAATTTTTGGATAAACCTAAATTACTCTAAAAATTGAAATTTATTAAAAACATGGCAATTATCTGAACAGATGTCTCACCAAAGAAGATAAAAAGATAGCAAATAAGCATATCAAAAGATGCTCAACCTCATTTGTCACTAGAGAGTTACAAATTAAAACAATATTTAACATACCATGATACACCTAATAAAATGGCTAAATACCAATTCTGGAAAATATGTGGGGCAGTAGAAACTCCCGTTCATTGCTGGTGGGATTGTAAAATGGCACAGCTAGCGAGGAAGACAGTCTGGCAATTTATTGCCAAGTTAAATATAGTCTTACCTTATTACCCAACAATTTCCCTTCTAGGTATCTACCCAACTTATTTTAAAGCTTATGTCTACGTAAAAGCCTGCATGTGAATATTTGTGATAACTATTCATAATGCTCTGACTGGAAGCATCCAAGATATCCTTCAATAAGTGAATGAATTAATGAATTGGTATATTCAAATAATATATGAATAATATATGAATATATATTATTAAATACGAATAATAATAATATATAAATAATAGTATCCATTGATAAAAAGAAATGAGCTATCAAGCTACAAAAGACATTGATTAAGCTTAAACGCACATGCCTGAGGAAGACAGTCTGAAAAGGCTACCTATTTTATAATTCCAAGTATATGACATTCTGAAAAAGGTGCAACTATGAAAACAATAAAAAGATCACTTGCTGTTGGGTTGGAACCTTGGGAGCTTCCCAGGTGAAATCTGAAACTGAGGCCAGTTCACAGAAGGCAAGAGACAGAAGAAGAAAGAGGCAGGGCATGCCAGATTGGTAGGTGGCAGGCTTAGTAAGCAAGGGGACTTATATTTGAGGCTTGTCTTGAGCAGCTCCAAGATGAGCAAATCTACCCAGCTACCTGCTGGAATCTTAAAAGTTTATATAGAGACCTTAATTGGGTTCAGGCTCATATTCAGTCCAGATTGTCTCAATACCTTACTCTCTCAAGGCTGCATCCTTGAAACAGCTCCAGCTGTGGAATGGTAGGTGGAACACATTCCAAGGATATGGGTGAGGATGAGCTTATGGTTCAACTGGGGGTCATGTCATCTTGATGACCTCCTCCAACAGTTGCCAGATGTCCCTGAGAAGGAAGATTTAATAGATCAAACACAGGGTGTATTCATATAATGGAGAAACTACTCTGTGTGATAACGTAATGGTAGATATATGTCATTATGCGTTTGTCAAAACCCATAAAATTTACAGCCCAAAGATTGAAACTTTATTATTTTTTTTTTAAAAATTAGGACATCTCAGGATCACTGAATGAAATGTAGCATGGTGCAAAAGAATTTAACCATATTACAAATATATGAAACAACTTTAGTGTTGGGAGTGAATGAGGAAGCTGCTGCCCTAAGTAATGTGGAAGTGAGGGCAACCTGTCACTGCACGTAAGCACTGTGTTCTGGCTGGCAAAGTTCTTTCCCATGGGGTATGGATTAGCAATCTTCAGAGTGCTGCACATGTATACTAGAACTGAAAAATTAAGTAAATAGATGACAGATAGTGAAATCCAGATTCCTTGGACATAAGAGTTAGAATAAGTGTTTACTCATATGCAAGGGGAGCCTGCTGATAATTGATAAGAGCAAGAAACATCAGTAACAACTCATGTGTAGCTTAATAGAGTGAAGATAGATTACATAAAAAAAATTATAGATATGTGTATATACAGATATCTATTCCTTTTGTCCATTGAAATGGCCTAGAATCAATGATACTCCAGTAGCAACAAGGACACCTAGTACCATGATTTTGCTTTCTAATATTGTTCTCCAATAAAAGGGACCAGAGCTACTTGAAGAAATGATTGATCCAAGGACTGGGGTAAAAATACATTAGATTAGTCTGGAGCATGTGGTAATGTCCCTAAGTAAGTGCTTTAGTAGATCTCCCACAAACAATTTAATGGTGGTATGTCAAAGGCACAGAGGAAACAACAGAAAGAGTTCCCAATGGCCAAAGCTAAAAAAATTTGAGCAAAAAAGTAAAGAAGCAATGTACTATAACCAATAGTATAAAGAAGCATAAAGTATACCCATAGTATAAAATAAATACCCATGAGATCATACTGATATAAATAAACAATGGTATAATTAAATGAATGGAATAGATGAATGTGTGTGTTAGAATTCCAAATAATTTGTGGACTTACTCTATCCTCCATACTGTAATCAAATGAAAAACTTAAGTGTGGGAAGTACACTGATTTCCTCCTAGAGTCTACAGTATGAATGGGGGGGCGGGTGGTGGAGAACAGCTTCATGGTAGAAAAATCTGGCAAACACTATCTCAGTGTTCAAGGTCAAAATCAACTGAGAAAACATGTTTGTTATATGTAACCTTAAAATGATTTCATGAAAATGGCATTTTACATCCATGGTCTTCCTCCCCAAAAAACTCATAGCCCCAGTCTTCCCTTGGAAAAAAAGCAAAACAAAACACCAGACAAATAGAGTGTCATTCTACCAAACACCTGACCTACAAAAATATCATCATCAAAAACAGTAAAAACATGAGAAATTCTCATAGTCCAGAGATGCCTAGGAAACATGACAACTAAATCCAATGTAGTACCTTGTTTGGGATCCTGGAACAGAAAAGGGGGATTAGGTAAAAACTAAGGAGATCTGAATGAAGTACAAATATGAGTTGTCTTTCATTACTGATTCATTAATTACAATACACATGCAAAACTAATGTAAGATATTAATCATAGGGAAAACTGGATTGCAGTGTATGAGATCTCTGTACAATGTTCTCCATTTCTCCATACATTAAAACTTGTAAAAAAAAATAAAGTTGATATAAATAATGAAAAATACTTAATTTGGAAAATTCAAGCAAACCAGATAACAACCAAGAATGAACATTATATAAACATGTAAAACTGGTCAGAGAGAAAGTGGCTGAAATAAATGACAAGCAAAGGAAGTCCAAAATACATATAATTGATGACATAAGGCCAAACATCAGAACAATAAAACAAAACTAATGCTTAAAACTATAACCCAAGAAAACTTTCTGAAAATAAAACAAGACCTGTATCTACTCATTAAAAAGGGTTTACTATACACTGGGTAAAAATGACTCAGAATGATCAGTTCTGAAACATTACCCATTAAAACTGTTAGATTTTTAAAAGTAGAAGAAAAAGTGCTCATGGGAGGAAGAGGAGGAGGAGAAGAAACACGGCAACAGAATTATACTGATACCAGATTTAAAATAAAATGTATAAAGACAATTAGTAATTTTTAAAAAGTGCAAACCAAAGATACTATAGCATGCTCATCTGTTCAACTCTCACAGCTACAGGAAGTAATTTTGAAGATGAAATCAAAGCTAAAGGAAGAATCTGCTTCAAATCTGTGGTCACTGATCAGGAGTGTGGCTTCAATTTTACAAAAAAAAAAAAAAATTGGTTATGCTACACATATTTCTATTCTAAAACCAGCATTGAACTCATTGGAATTCTCTACAAACTGACCTGGACAATTAATGTAAAATTCAGCCTTGTCAATGGAGGCAGAAAGTTTTCTTTGCCCTGAGAGAAAAATTATCAACACACCGTATCAAGGCTAATTGGCACTGATCTAAACCTGCTTGGGAGAGAAAGTACCGTAGTTCGGTTAAAAGGATAAGCCTTGGGGTAAAAACAACAGCAACAAAAATTCTTCCATATTAGTGTTTTTTCTGCTGCTTATTAACTGTGTGACCTCAAGAAAGTTACTTAATGTTTCTGTATGTCATTCTTCATCTGTATAAAGGGGATAATTAAGTCTACCTTACAACTTAGTTGAAAAATTAAATGTGACCATCAGGAGTTCCTTCAGAGTTGGTTTGTGTGTTCTTTCAATAAGCCCCAAACTTCTTTTTTAACACTTCCTACTCAGACTTATCTTCTCTTTTCTTTGTCTTAGCCTTGTTAACTACGACTTCTCCAAAGATTCTTAATTCCTTGTATTGTAAAACTGTATTTAGAAACCAAGAATTAGGAGCTAAATGTATTCTTTGGTACTGGGGTTACACTGAGTCCAGGTCCTCTCAACGGAAATAGTTAGGAAATATATGTATATTTACTAAGTCACATATACCCACGCATTAATATCAGAGAAGGAATGATTTGAACTACAACAAATCATGACAACACTGAATTATAACTCATAATTTAAAGATAACTATTTTTCCTGAGTCTATCCTGACTAAACAAATAGATAAATAAATGGGAAGAAAGGCCGGCACAGTCTTACAATTGAACTCCAATTAATACATGTAAAAGAAGAAGGGAGTAGAAAATAAACATTACACTACAGTTAATACTTGCTGCAGACAAGAGCCATGATGGATGCTAAAATTAATAGGTACAATTTTGAAGAGAAACAGGATATGCACAGCCTCAAAGTATCTGCCTCACAGTACTTCTTCCTGCAGAGGGAAAAGATCCTAACCTTAAATGGAGAAACCTACCAGAACCACTTTTATGGACTGACAAAGCTCTCAGTATCACCAATAATAATCCATAACAATATCATAAACCCCCTGATAGCAAGCACCAAAAAGGATAGAGAAGCATTTCAGCAGTATTTTTTCCAAAAACGCCTATGTGCAGACTGCCCAATCAGGAGAAAATGAAAGAGAAAAGCCAAGATTGAGGGACATTGGATATAACAACTGACCAATATTCTTCAAGAAGCGTTAAGGCTGTAGAAACCAAGGAAAGACTAACAAATATTACAGACTACAAGAAGTTAAGAAAATATAAAAAATTAAATGCAATTTGGGATTCTAGATAAGACTCTGGACTAGAAAAAGGATACCAGTGGGAAAACTGGTGAAATACACATAAATTTTATAATTTAGTTAATAGTGGTGTACAGGGTTGATTTCTTGACCTTGATAATTGTACTAAAATCACATAACTCAATATTCGGGGAAGTGAGATAAGCAACAGATGGAAACTCTCTATTTTTGTGACTTTTCTGTAAGGCTAACATTCATTTAAAATTAAAAATTAAGAAAAGAAAAAAAACAAGTATCTCAATAAAAAAATGAACTATGACAGTATATGCAAACGGTACAAAAATTAAATGAGTATATATGGCAGTACCAGGTATAACTATACACACACAAATTTTGTGGATATCACTATCATCATCATCAGCAGCAGCAGCAGTATTATTAATATAAAAAGATGATGTGAGATACTACGTATAATTTTTTTGTTGTTTACCCAGGTTGACAACAAAAGCCCATAGGTGAGGATAAAGGCGATAAGCTTACAACATTCGAAGTTCAGACCTGCTAGCTCTTGGACCAACCATTTCTTTTCATGTCTTGCTGAAAAGCAGCATTTCAGAAGACCTAGTTATACCCCCTCCCCTTACCTCAAGATGGTTTTAAAAATAATGGGGCGGGGGGAGACAAGTTTATTGGTTTTGAATAATGCAATATTCATTCATGGAGAAATTCTACATCCTTTCTTTATGTTCCAGTTGGGGCAGAAAGAAATCGTGTGACTATTTCTGATTCTCAAAGCCAAGGTATTCATTTGCCAAATTTGCCTGGAAAAAGGAGTGTTTTGGGTATAATCATTTCCTCAAAAAAGATATTTTGAAGTCCTAACCCTGAGGACCTCAGAATATGATCATATTTGGAGGTAAGAGTAATAGGTGTAATTAGTTAAGTTTGATAAGATTATACTGAAGTAGGCTGCCAAAATCCAGTAAGTCCCTATAAGAAGATGTTGTGGGGACATGGAGAATGCCATGTGACAACGGAAGCAGAGATTGGAGTGATCCAACACAAAAAATGCTAGGGAGCAATGGTTACCATTAGAGGTTAGGAAAAGGCAGAGAAGGATTCTATTCAGAGTCTCAAAGGGAGTGTGGCCCTGGCAACACCTTGATTTTGGACTTCCAGCCTTAAGAACAGTGAGAGAATAAATTTCTGTTGCTTTAAGCCAACCAATTTGTGGTATTTGTTAGGCTAGCCTTAAGGAACTACCGCAAGGGAAGATGGGTACATGTCTCAATGGTTACCAGTCAGACTAACCTGTCCAATGCTTCCAGGGTAGGACAAAGAGACTTGAGGAGAAATAGCATGGTGAGATGGACAGGTGTAGAAGATGGATCCTCATAGTGTCTGTAGATATCACAGGTGAGACCACACTGAGTAGGTGAGATTGGGCCCCAGTGTTTTAGAAGTGGTACAAGAAAAAATGCACAGCAAAGGAAGGTGGTAATGACACCAGCAGTGTGACTCAGGAGCTAAGAATCAGTGTTCAGTGGGGCTGCTTGGATTTGAGCCACCATCAGCATGATGGCTCTTAAAACCAGCAGTAGTCTAAGGCACCTGGGTGGCTCAGTCAGTTAAGTGTTCAACTCCTGATTTGGGCCTTGGTCATGACCTTAGGATTGTGAGATCAAGCCCTGAGTCGGGCTCCATGCTCAGAATGGAGTCTGTGTGTCCCTCTCCTTCTGCTCTTCACCCTCACCCCCACTCACTCTCTCTCAGATAAACAAACAAACAAATATATAAATATACAAATAAATAAAAGCTTATAAAAAAAACCAACAACAACCAGTAGTTCACTTCCCCCTCAGAATCAAGAAGGCAGGAAAGTAGTCCAAAGCTGTCCAGGGAAAACAAAAACCCAACTTACATATCCTCCCCACTCTTTCTTCTCATGCCAACACCCAAGAGGTTCTCATCGTGAAGGGAGGGATGTGCCAAAGAGAACAGACCCCCATACTTCAACCCAACAGCTACCATGAGTTGTTTACATGCAACAGCCTGCGCTTTCTTTGGGATTTGGATTTGAAGTTATATAATTAAAAGGTCTGAACCTTAAGAACCAAAATAAAATTCCTTCAATAACCTAAAAAGAGCCTAAAATGTTATGAAATTAGATATCACAAAGGGTACCAGATCCCATGTGAGAAAGAGAGGGATCAATTGAGCCTTATCGGGAATTCTTGTTAGAAACAATAAAGCCTTTTATGTGTACACCCCAAGACTTTTAACTACACTATAATTATAATGTTAATAATAATCATAAAACAATAACATAATCATATTAATAGTTGCATCCTTTCATCACATGGGCAAAATGTTCCCTTTCTGGAAGAGAAGGTTTCCTTTCCTGTTTATCTGGGGGCAAAGCTGCTCTTGATCGTAACTTAGAACAAAGAGTTATCGATAAGCTGAGGAGAGGACTCAGTGAATTTGGCAAAGCCTAGGGGTTTCTAAATGATGAACATTTTTGCAAGTGAATGGTGGAGGTGGGGAGGTCTCTGGAGAGGCTTGTGCCTTGAAATATAATGAGTTTCTTTGGGGAGTAATTCATTAGGAAATGAGAAAGCAAATGCTCTGTCAAGAGGAAGCTTTCAAAACTATTACTCTGTTTTAATCAGGAGGCTTGATTTTCCATTAAGAAACAAGAAAAAATGTTTTCCCTGGCCAGGCAACTCTTTCAACAGGAGACTTTGTTGGTTTTTAATAAGGCAGAGTATTTAGGGGCCCAGAGATTGGTCCACCTCAAGAGGTTTGTAGAATTTCAGAGTCAGGAAAATATGAAACATTTTTTAATTATTATAGAAGAAAAAGTTGCTAACCTTAAGAAACAGCATTGTCTTACATTTTAAAGCTAGGTGTGTGCCCTTGGAAAAACATCTTTACCTCTCTGCACATCAATTTTCTCCTCCACAGATGAAAATAATACTTCTCACTTAGAGGTATATTTGAGTTTAAAATGATCCATGTGAAGTACTTACCAAAAAAGCACTAACGAACGAATAGCAGAGCCACAATTTGAACCCCAGCTAGTCTGCTAAAAAAACTCAAGTTCTTCTTCTTTTTTTTTTTAATAAAGATTTATTTATGTATTTGAGAAAGAAAGAGAGGGGGGCGAAAGGGGTGTTGGCAGGAGAGAGAGAGAGACAGAGTCCCAAGCAGACTCTAAAGCTGAGCACAGAGCCCGACGTGGGGCTCGATTCCATGACCCTGAGATCACAACCTGAACCAAAACCCTGAGTCAGACATTTAGCCGACCGTATCACCCAGGTGCTCTACAAAGTTCAAATTCTTAATCCCTATCCTCTTTTGCCCCAACTTCACAGAGAACTGTCACGAAGATCACATATGAATATAAGAATAAGCCTATGAAGGACAATATAAATATAAAGTTTGGAATCTGCCAAGATAGATCCAGGACTTTACAGTCAGAACTAAAGGCTTTTGGTAGTGATTTTTTTTTTAAGATTTTATTTATTTATTTGACAGACAGAGATCACAAGTAGGCAGAGAGGCAGGCAGAGAGAGAGGAGGAAGCAGGTTCTCCGTGGAGCAGAGAGCCCGATGCGGGGCTCCATCCCAGGACCCTGGGATCATGACCCAAGCCAAAGGCAGAGGCTTTAACCCACTGAGCCATCCAGGTGCTCCTTGGTAGTGATTTGAAGAAGAAAAGAAAGAGCTCCATTAGAGAACATAACACATTTCTTTTGTCCACTGCTCCATCCCAAGTTCCATAAGCATAATGCTGTCTTATTATAAGTTTTATTGAAAGGATGGCACAGAACCCAACGCCCATCAAAGGAAAGAACTCCTGTGACAACACTTATTGCAAGACTAAGCCCTGTAAATGTTTATCCTTAATGGTTTAGCACACAGAAAACAGCCCTACACTTTAAGGAAACTTCTTTATAGATGTTGATCATTTTGAACTTAGCACAGTATGTGCATAATAGAAAACTTGAACTTAGCACAGTATGTGAATAATATCCTTATAGATGTTGATTATTTTGAACTTAGCACAGTATGTGAATAATAGAAAAAATATTTTAGAAGGTGTTATGACTTGATGTACAAAAGTAGTATATACTTTTAGGAAGATATTATTCAGTTTTTCCTTATTAATCAGATATATTAACTGAAAATAAATTGCAGTTACATCTGACAAAGATTGTCTCCCTTTCCAGACTCTAGTCAGGCTCCTCTAAGCTTTCTAAGTCTACACTGTGATGTCTATTGTAGCACGACTCTTGCTGTCTTGGTTTAGTGAGACTCCCCGCCCAGCCCATCTCCACCCCATTATCTCATTGACTTGCCGATCCTTCCTCATCCCCCAGCTGATATTTGATCACCCTGGACCTTGCCATAAGCAAGAACCCTGACAGATATGTTGAGCAAGGATCCCCTCTCAACCCTGAAGTTTTCCCTTCATGATTTCCACCCATTGGACCCTATGGCACCACTCCTGCTTGATTCCTTGCTCTAGTTCTATTAACCATTAACTACTAAGGAGGATGTGCCACCCTCCTTCCCACGTCAGGGTCTTCTGTGTATACCTCCCCTCACTTCATCAGTTGAGCATCCTTCAGATTTCAGCACAGAGGTCACTCCCTTAGAGAACCATCTTTCTAACACATCAGATTAAATCAGGTCATCTTGCTATAAGTTCTCAATGTGCACCAGACATTAAAAGCATACATCACAGTAACACTATATTTCCATTCTTTTTTTTTTGGGGGGGGTAGTTTGTCCCACTAAAACATGAAGCTCCATGATGTAAATGATAACATGCATGCCACATTGTGCAAATTTCTTTATTCAACTGAAAGTCCAACAGCAACAAAATACTGGAAGACCCAACCCAAAGGCTTTGTTTGTACCGCTCACATTTCTCCACTTCCTGTATCTCCTCCCTTCTCCATCTCTTGTCTGCCATTTTTTAGGTGCCTGCAACATACAAGGGGACACACTACACATTCCGTCTCTAACTCTTTGAATAGTAAACTAGTCAAGGCCATTATTACCTTCTCATTTGATGGGGATGGATAAGCAGACTAAATCTTAAGAAGTCTAATCACTTAAACCACACAGCACAGGAAACAGGTGCTGTAGTAGAAGTGGGAACACAGGTCTGCAGAGCTTTGAGTCCAGGATGTGTTACCTCTCCATCCTCCACACACTTGGTACTGTATCATTGATCATCAAGGCACCCCCAAAGCATGACTCTTGTATGTACCACTTCTTTGGGTGCATGCCTTGTCACTTGTCAGCTATGTTTGTGGAAGATCACAAGATTAAAACTTCTGGAACTGCAGGGAATATATCTTATACTTCTTTCAGACTTTTCTTCTAAGCCAGAAGGGCTTGTGCCAGAAGTAGATGCTCGATGCATATGTTACTCAAGAATCACAAAATGTGACAGCAGGAAGAAAACTCACGAAGCTGGTCCAGTCTGTCATTTCAGAAATCAGAAACTTCGTGTCAGGTATGCCATCTCTCTAGCTCAGGGACATTGCTAAGTAACTGGCAGAGAACTTACAAGTCAAAACGCTTAAGTTTAAATTTTCTGTTGTGCCCTGCTGCACACTGACTCCCTGACTGGGGAATGAATGATAAGGTAGATAAACTTATTTTTTAAAATAAATGATGTCACTTCTCAGGCCATATAAATTTTTGGGAATGCCTGGTGCTGTGTAGGTGTTCTGTTCCTGATTAATTTCAGAGAGGGTTTTAACCAGGATGGAAAAAAGGAAGAATGAGAGACACACGCTCTCATGACTCTTCACTCAAAGTCACAGCCTTTCACTGTCCACTTGTGGGGTCAAAAAGTCTCTGAAATATGGCCCACCATGATTGTGCTTACCAAGCAATATGAAAGAAGTTTTGTCTGTCTTGGTGCAAGCCCTTTACCCTCTCTGGAGTCATCCATGTCAAACAAGTAGACAGACTCTATTGCTTCTACTTCAAAGATAAGTTTTATAATTCTAAATCCTTTGTATAGACACAGTTTCATGAAAATTTACCAGACCAAAAAATACCTACAACTTAAGTAGTGGGTCTCTAGATGGCAGCTGCTGTGCGAGACACTTAGAACTTATTCCTGTGCATTGGTCAAAAGCCTGCACTGAAATCTTGGGCTTTCTCCTACGGACCCTTCTCAGAGGCCAAAGCATGGCACAGAGTGCAGGCACCACTGGGGCTCGAAACCTTGCATCTGTCATCTGCACTCTTGGGCCACAAGCTTCATATCCAGTAAGGTCACCAGCCTGCATATGATGGGGCTCTAATGACAATCCCTTAATTAGCCTGGGATGACTATTTTATTGAGTTACTACAAGCTTAAGAGTCAAGGAAAGGCAATATGGATTATCTCTTTAAAGTAAATAATTTAAGTTCTCCATAGTATATGATAAAGATAACTAGAGTTTCTGATATCCTCTCAGGGAAATTAATCATTTGGTATTTTGTATCCTGCAATGATTTCATCTAACTAAGGTGAAATATACATATATACTTATATTTCTACAGGTATATATACTATATATTTACTTAGATTAAGAGATTAAGAGATATGTATGTATTCTTTGTGACTATGAAAAATGATAAAATAATGTATTTAAGTAATACCATTCATCTGCACTATCAAATGGGAAAATAAACATTCTAAATGAATACAGGGAGGAGTTCTATCTTACAAATAATCAAATTAGTGCAAATTAAAACAATGAAGCTGTATTTCATGGCTACTGCACAGATGAACTTTTAAAATAAATCACAATTGCCACAGTGAAGATGTCTTTATAAACACAAAGAATTTGGGGGTACAACTGTGATGGGCTTCTATCATTTTGAAAAGCAAAATATGATTGCATATCAACAGAAATAAAGATATTTCAGTAATCCCATTCTGAAATCATTCTGGAGAAACCATTTATTTAGCTTTTTTTTATTCCTTATAATTAAGATGTTGACTGCGATATTAACCATATGCCTAAAGATGAAAAATTAAAAAATGTCCAAAATTATTGTGTGTCCACTCATTGAAATGTTACACAAATATTTTTAAACAGTTTTAAAACTTCAACATGTCAAACGTATATGACATAAAATTAAAATATCAAATATAAAATTCTACGTTCATACTGACTACAATCATGCAAAAATATACTTGCCTAAATGTTTGTGTAAACATAATGTCCTTTAATTATTTTAAGCAACTAGCATGAGGAATGCTTATTTTTTAACATTATGTTATTTTCCCAAATAAAATGGGGAAAAAAATAGAGTAAGCCAGGTTCTATGGACAGAAAATAGAATTTTTTTTTTCAGTGTAGAGGATGTGTGAGTAGACATTGAGGTCAACAGGTTTAAAAGTCAGTAGAGTAGCTGAGTTTGTGGATCCCTCTCCCTTGAAAGTTTTGAGACCTTGGAAAAATAATTTATACTCTCTGAGTGCCAGTTTCCTCTTATGTAAGGTGGAAACTGTCATTTCTCATAGCTATGAAGACTCAGTGAAATAAAGTCTTTATCACTTAACGAAGTTTCTGGTCTATAATGAGTAAGTGTTCAAGAAACAAGAGTTTTGTTTTGTCTTTGGTTTTCATCTTGTGGCAGCAACCATTTTTAGGTTGCAAAAATATTATCCAGTAAGTCTTTTTAATTTATCAGAAGGTCTAAATAAAAAATAAAAACCAAAGCCTATCAAGAATATATCTGATAAAACTATTCTATTATGGATCTTAGCAACACAACATATTTGTAAGGCAATATTTTTTCCTATTTTCTTTCAGGTACTTTGAATTTTGAAGTACACAAGGTTATTGCAAGAAAAATGCTTTCATAAAATTAAACTATGTCCATATCTACATTTGAAGAGAAGCACTGAAAAATTACATCAAGTGTATCACTGTTTTATAGAAATAAAATACCTGAAGAGCTGACATACTATAAACAACTCTTCTCTTCCCATCTCATATCTCACACCTATATCTGCTTCTATACTCAGTCTCCTGAAAGTAAAAATCTTCCCCCTCCCCATTCCCACCCAGTTCCATTAAATGAATGAGCAGTTTACTTTTTTTTTTTTTTTTTTTTTAAATTCCCAGTAGGGTCTGGCCTATTTCATGTGGGCACAATGAACGTAGGTTCCAAAGGATCCCACTGATCCACATATTATAGAGAGATTCTAATATAAAAGTCCACGGAGACAGTTTTTAGATTTTCAAATGTCCAGTTTTAACTTGAAAGCTGTGCACATTTGCTCTAGGAAGACATAACAATGGCTCCGCAACATTGTTCCTCTTTTCAATGTAACGACACTTGAAAGGAATTCAGTTTCTTTGCAACAAAAGTATCCCAAGGACCCAAGGTCCTCAGTGTTCACATCTCAGAAAGACTCCATGTGAGCAAAGCCACTGTAGTTTCTTTTGAACATTTCATTGTTGCCTCTCAGCCCGTTTGGATTCGTGTTGGGCGGAGGACAATCTTTCTGACTTGAAACTGGGTGAGACAGAGGAAAAATCCATGAGATTCATCACCTTTCCTTGACAATGTACCTTGACAGCAAAGTGACCCAGGCAGTGAAGAAGCATTTTGTGTGCATAACAATTTAATGAGATCTTGGAGACTTTGGTCTCCAGCAAGAATTTCACTGGGAAATTTATTTACTAGATGGCTTTTATGGGTAAATCTTTCCCTGAATCCCCATGAGAGCCTGCAACATCTTTGAGAAGTGAATATGAAGGGAAATCAGATAATTTCCTCCACTCAAGAACTATGGCTAGTAATAGAAGACTGTTCTTCCATAATGGGAATTTCATCTTTTCTTTAGGAAGAATAGGTCAACTCATTCACATTCTGAGTTATCTATCTGCAATGAAGAACTCATTTAAAACATATGGCACAGTCCTCTATGAACTAATTATTAAATCTATTTTAAAAGATGCTTAAGGGGTGCCTGGGTGGCTTAGTGGGTCAAAGCCTCTGCCTTCAGCTCAGGTCATGATCCCAGGGTCCTGGGATCGAGCCTCGCATCAGGATCTCTGCTTGGCGGGGAGCCTGCTTCTCCCTCTCTCTCTGCCTGACTCTCTGCCTACTTGTGATCTCTGTCAAATAAATAAATAAATCTTAAAAAACAACAAAAAAAAAGATGCCTAAAAAAAGATTTGTTGAGTGGTCATCCTATTCACACTTCATTCATTCACTCACTTATTCATTCATTCATTCATTCATTCACTGTGCATATATTTACTGATTGTCTATTATGTGCCAGGAACTATTCTAATGAATCAAAACATTTTTAAACAAAACAGCCAAAAATAGTCCCTGCCTTTGTGAAGCATTCACTCCAGAAGGAAACAGAAAATAAAGAAAAGGGGTAAAAATACATAAATGATATATTAGAATTGCAGGTGCTTGGCAGAAGAATTGTTGAGCCAAGAAAACAACCAGTGCAAAGGCCTTAATGAAGAGTTTGGGGCAGAGGAGCTACATATCTGACATATGTTAAAAGAATGACTCTGGGTACAGTGACTGAATAGTGAAGTCCTGTGTCTTCTAGGAAGCCATGTGTGATACTCCCATCTCAAAGGAGTGGCCTCCCCACGGCCCTTCTAACACATTCACGCATTCATTCAGCCACAGTGACCTAACATCACTGCTCTTGTAGGAGATGGACATACAGAAATGAGTAGTATCTTATCATCCTTTGACACCTCAGCATTCAGAATTCCTTCCTATTTGGGAAAACCTCTCTTATATGAGCCTTTCCATGTGACAGAGGGTCTTATCCTTCCTCCTACAAAGTTCAGTCAAACATGCCATGTGCAAGTAATGGTACAGACAGTGACATTTATATTCTATGATTAATGTGTGAAAAAAGGAAATCTTACTGGTTTCTAGCTGAAATTCTGACCAAACTCAACCATCTGCTTAGAGAGGACAAATTATTCTACCTTCCCCCCACTGAAGTTACTTAAGTTACCTGAAGCATACTGTTTGCTTCTTCTTTTTTTGTTTTCACCAAACTCAAGCATTATTCTTTCATTTACTACCTGCTTACTCTGGTTTTCAGTATTTCTTTCTCCTCTTCATCCCCTTGTTCATCTCTCAGGAAAATGAGTCAAGGATGAACTGTAAGAAAGAGACCTATGTTCCCAGATACTTTTCACGTTGTCCTCATCTGAGAAAATCATCTCTGGTTCTAAATGACCTTCATTTGGGGAAACTTGTGGAACTTGTTTTCCTGGGTGTAGGTCTCTGTCCTGTCTGGCTGTCATCCTTGTGTATACTTGGTCAACTTGGTGAACAGCATTCTGCAATGGTATCTACTGAAGTGTGGCCAGCTCTGTTTGGCCTTTTGGACAGACGCTAACATTTGTGGTGATGATGGTGACGACGACGATGGGTCGGCTGCTGCCTTTTCTCCTTAGTGTTCTGAGCACTTCTCTATCCCCAAAGGCAACAAGGAAATCTTGACTGCTCTCTCCAAATCTGGCTACAATGTATGGGACAATATAGAGCTAACCTCAAGTCCATTGGCTTAAGGACCTCCCTTGGACACTGCGACTCTATGCCATGTTTCTGAGTCTCCCAATCTTCTGTTTAAGTTCAAAGAAGAGTGTTTACCCAATGTTTTCAAAATTTCCAGCATCATTCTCTCATGCTGTTTCTTTTCTCTTTTTTTCGCCCTTTTTCCCTCCCCAGACACCCCCTTTCTCCTCTCTATCCTTCTTATTGCCTCCTTTTCATAACATCTTTATACCCTTTTCTTTTAGCCTTTGTGATTAACATGTAAACCCAGCTATGGGGCTTCCCAGAAAAATCCTTTTCGCTCTCACCAAAGAAAATTTGCCATTTTTTGTTGTTCTTTTATCCACACCAAAAGCAATTTTTCAGTCTCCTTGTGAAACTTAGAAACTAGAATCAAAAGTTCAGGGCTGGGTTCCAGGCTGCACTGCCCCTTCCCCAAAATAATCAACTCTTTCACTACAGTCGCTAGACAATCCAGTCACAACAACCAGGAAAATAAAAATTTTAAAAATGTTATTTTCCACATACTAATAAAACTAACAAGAGCACATACTTACTGAGACCCTCCTCTATATCCAGGTCTATCTATTTCCCAAATGCTGCCCCATCACACTGCTCCTCTACTGGAAAATAAATAAATTGAGGAAGAACCTCTCTTCATCCCAGGTTCAGGGATTATGCCATTCAAGAAACGTGGGCCGATTTTTTAAAATTATAAAACCTCGAGTCCTATAAAATATTTACTTTATATAATAATAAGAGAGAATCAAGTTGTTGAATGTTTATTATTAGCATATTTTCATTAAATTTTTATAATTTGCATACCAAAGGGTGTGCTGCTGTGAATATGAAAAATGTATAATGATATAAAAAAAATTGAGGCTGAGAAGTCTTAAATCTGCCCATCACATGACTAAGGAGTGCTGGAGGCAGCATGATGCCTGAGCCAGAGTCCACATCCTTCTGGAGAGCCACAGTACGGAAGCTTATTAAAAAGTAAAAGCACTGAGAGGTCAAGTCAGAGGAAACGATTTCTGTTTAACTATATTTAATAGCATTCCTTATGTCTTTGACGCTAGAATGGGACTATCAAGACAGTTAAAAGACTGTAAATGGGCAGCAAGTTTCTCCTACTGTTCCTGGTTGCATGGGAGATGGAAAACAAAGACAACAAAGTCACGGTGGGTCAATGCTGGACCCATACCAACAGTACAGCAGGAGATCCATTCACTCAGCAAATGTTTGCAGAGAGCAAATAGTGTCAGTCATTGTATTAAGCACCAGAAACCGAAAAATAGGCAAGATACCCTTTTTGTCCCCAAGAAGCTCTGTGTCAAGTATTCTCTACTTCCGCTAGAGTAAATGATTCTCCAGTTTAAACAGGAGCTTGTTAAAACACAGGATGCTGAGTCCCACCTCCAGAATTCTGCTTCTGTAGATCTGGGGGTGGTGCCAAAAAATTTGCATCTTTAACAAGCCCCCAGGTGATGCTGACGATACAGATCCCAGGAGCACACTTTAAAAATACCTTCAAATACTGGCTGTATTGGGATCCTGGGGAAATACTTTTTGTTAATTCCCACTATTTCCAAAAAGGAAGTTCAAAACCATAATCTTAATCTATTGATACCTCTATGTCCATGGTAATATAGGAAAAGCCACAATTATTTGTCTTTCTGGCCGTAGGTGTGTGGGCATATTACATTTATCACAGTCTTTTCACTCTCACAATGAATCAATAATGGATCTATTGATCAGTCATTGCTCGATTTCAGAGCCTCAGAGAGGTCAGGAGTTGATGGAGCATACATAACTACAAAGCCCAAAGGCAGGTTCAAACCTGTCCTTCTTATTCCAGAGATTCAGTATTTTTTGTTCTGATTCACTGCTGAAACCAAGCCATTTGATGGCGGTGGTGGAAGGTGCAGCCAATGAGACCAGTGGCTTGTTAAGCCCCCATAAGTAATTGACTGAATTCTTTTTTTTCCCCTCTTTTTTTCCTGTTCATGAGGAAAGCACCTCATCTGTTAAAAGACTGTAGCTCAGACAGTACTGACAAGAGGAAAAAGGCAGCTCTCTATTCCCTGGAGCCTGGAAACATCTCCTTCCAACACCTCCTTCCTAAATTGCTTCTGGAATTCAGCTTTCAGCCCAGCCCCACCTGTAGTTTGGCCCCAGAAGTAGAGGTGAAAGGCCACCAAGATAGCATCACACTGGCTATGGGAAGGACTGTATGTCACCAGCACCACCAGCAGGAAAGCAGGAACACAGACCTCCTTCTGTGCTGCCTGCCTCATCCCCCTCCAGTGCTGGTTGTCATGGTGACAAGGGCAATGCGTGCAGGTGCCTTATTGTGACTGAGACACGTGCGACTCAAATGATGGGAAGAATTCAAGAGGATCTGCAGCCGGCTTTGCAGCTCCAGCAGGAGGGCTCTGAATCCTGTGGTGCTCCAAGCAGTGGGTAGAGAATTGAGAAGACTGAGGAAGTACAGGGGCCCAAGTCAGGCCTGAGAGGAGGCCCCACCCCTACCCCACATGGCTTTGTCTGGATGGATGCTTAGAGAGACTCAATCTGTAGGTGTGGGTCTTGTATTTGTCCCTGATTAGAAAAGAGGCTCTCCCATCCTCAGAAGCACAAATGTTCTAATCTCTCCCTTACTGGCCTACCAACTCTTCCTTTTGCAGCAGAAACCCAGGAGCGGGCTAGGAGGCAGAACCCAATTCGCACAGTCTTGCTCTCTGACATCAAGGTGACATGCCAAGACACAGGGAAACAACTCGAAAATTAGCAAGCATGTTTTCAAGTGTTTCTCTGAAACAACAACTCTTTCGAGTGTCTTCTTTGAAAATTAGGTTAGGGTTTCTGAAGTATTGAGGAGTTATCATTTCATTTGGGTTTCAGGGCGATTTGCAGGGGGGTTAAACAGCACCCCCACTTTTGCATTCTACCACTGACGGCTTCCCAGCAGCTCTCCCGCACACTTGGCTACCGATCTGCTCACCCCTCACCTTCCCAACTCTATCCTCCCCTCTCCAGCTCTATCAATGGGAGGAACACTCTTATGAATGGGAGGAGTTCATACACATCCCAGAAAAGGAAAAAGGAAAACAGAACCACAGGATACTGAGCATAATTAGTGTGCTAGGTGTGTGATAAACATTTCTCATTAAATTCAGCCCAAGTAGCACTCAGAGGTAAGTGTAACCATCTCCATTTTACAGATACTGGATTTCCAAGAGCTTAAAGAAGTATGCCCTACATTGGAAACAGAACATGGGATTCATATTTAGGTCTTTATTGTCACCTAACTTCAAGGTTTTGTTTTTTTTTTTTTTCCTCTTTTTCCCATACTACAGTGCCACATCACAACATCTCCCAAAAAGAAGAAAACACAAGTGTCTTCTTTCCTCTGGTAATTTTAACATTTAACTGGCAAGAGCTAGAATCTTACTGCTTTCCGATGCCATGTTCCAGGGCTCTTAACCCCGTCTTTATTATTAATATCTGATATTTGTTAAATAAACTTTATGATGTCCATTTCACACCCTATCGCATAAGAAATATATTAAAGGTTTTTATTCATATTAGTGATGTACAAATTTGGACTTAAGGAGATTATCTGCCCAAGGTCCCATAGCTCAAGTAAGTCTTAGGCAGGATGTGACTGGAGGCCTATGTGTTCCCAGAGCAAAACACCTACTCTCTAAGCCACGCTCGAGGGAAAGGTCTTATTAGCTTTCCTGGGGGTGATAAAGTAAAGGGAAGAGATATTATATCTTTTTGTCTAGTTGGTTCCCATGAAAACAAAGCACCATGTGGCTTTGGGACTTAGACAAGGGCATTTCAAGAAGTGTAAGAGCCCTTCTTGTATTATCTTCTGTGCATTTTGTTTTGTTTTGTTTGAATTCCGGAATGTTCCCAGTGCCTACTGTTTTGGGTTTAGATCCTTAGGTATGGGCAACCTAAGTCTGCAACTGAAATGACTTTCACAAAAGCCTTCCTTCCAGGATGTGTTTGATAGAGACCAATGCACTTAATATTCATTTCAGGCTAATTAGCTAAAGCAAGGGTCCCATGAGCAACCACGAGCCCGGAGAAGGGACAATTCCGGACATCTTTGTCTAATTCCTCTTTAAATGCTAATAGCTTTGAGATTATTCTATTAACAGGCAGTATCAGAAAAGGAATAAAAGGGCCTGTTTCATTTAATAAAGGGATCACCAAATGGATCGGAATGTTTGTAACAGCCTGAGTAATTATCTATTCATTTAGGTCAAACTACTGTGGGCATCAGGAAAACATAACTAAGAAGAGCAATCCGATTTATACACAGCCTGCAGTGGGGCCTCATTATGAAACAACCCCTGATCCCTATACTTCCGCATGTCTGATAGAAAACCTATCAGCTCTACAACAGAGAGGGAAGACCTTTTTCCTTGGAGTCCCAGAACTCCAAGCCAAACATTTGTTAATATGTCAAAAGTATTTTCTAATGCAACGTGTGTTGTTACATAAACAGTATGTTTGGGCAGAGAGGCAACTGAGGCTGGGCCTACACACTAAATATCATCTAGAAAATCAAGAAGACTTGCATCCAAACCCTGGTTTCTTGTTAGTAACCCCCAAACACCCAACCTAGCCTGCAAGTTTATAGGGCTACATATCTCCCAGCTATTTATTGGAACATTAATTAGGAAATTCCATCTCACTGTTCTGAGTCTTTTTTTTTTTTTTTTACTTATGAAGTTAGCATAATCATAGTGTCAAGCTTGCGAAAGTTGTTGTAAGGATTCAATGAAATACTATTATGTCCAAAGAGACTAGGCCAGAGTGAATGTCCAATAGATGGTCAGAATTGTTACCTGCCTTAGCTACAGAGGCTGGCTCTCTCAGAGACACCTGAGAGGGCCAAGAGAAAAGTGATCAGCTTAGGAATTAGCTCAAGAAGGATCCATCCAACAAGTAGGTTCTGCCAAAGGAAATGGATTATACTCTTGTTAGATGAGTGGTGACATCAGTCTCTTCTTAGGGCTTTGAATTTTTACTTTCACAGAGATTAAGAAATTGGTGCAGCCACCTGGGATAGGAGTTAGTGAGAGCAGCTAAGTATCTGCCCTGCGGTTGAACAGGTAGAGTTTAGCAAAGGCCTTCAGTTTTACAGGCTGTTGCTACATGCCCTGCCTTCACCAGCACTGGCTGCCGAATCAGGAAGAACATCTCAAAAATGCAGATTCTGGGTCCTGATCCAGACCTGCCAAATCAAAATCTCCAAGTTAATACCAGCGAATATGGGTTTTCTAAAACCTCCTCCAGACACCAGGACATATTGTGTGGGCTAGAGTTTGGAAACCCTTGGACTAAGCAAGTGGTTGAGACAAAGCCGCCGGAGATGTCCCATTGCGATGAGGACCTTTCTGAATACAGTCCACAAGCCAGCTTGCACTCATGTCTTTAAAGGGATGCCTCTGAGGCCCATTAACATTCACTTCATAAAACACTAAATGCCTATGTGTCCTATTCCTGCTTTCCTCCACTAATAAGAAAAGGGAAATAAAAGACAGTTCTTAATCATGACCTTCTTCTGCTATCCCACCAGGCTGCCTCTGTCTTGACCCATCTCTTGCCTATGGGGGGGAAAACAGAATACAGCAGGAGCTTTTCAGCAGATATAAAAATACCCAGTTATCATGACCAGGAACTTAGGTATGACTGACTTCCACTGCAAATGGCCACTGCAGCATATTAATAAAACAAGAATCAGGTTGAAATTTATTTCAGAAGTTTCAAAGTGAATTCAACACTGTAAAAAATAAATATATCCAGGAATAGAACTGCTGGGTCATAAGTCAGGTATATGTTTAGCTTAGGCAAACACCACCCAAAGGTTTCCCAAAGCAACAGAACCAAGTTATACTCCCTCCAGCACACAGGGGTGTTCCAATTTCTTCCACATCGTCATTATGATATGGACGTCTCAGTTTTTTGTTTTTTTGTTTTTGTTTTTGTTTTTCATTTTAGCCATTCCAGTGAGTGTTTAGTGGGATCTCATGTGGTTTTAATTTTGCATTTCCAAAAGCATAATCATTTCACATGAAGTACCTATTAGATTGTTTTGCCTGTAACTCATCAAATTCATTCCTAAGCATATGCCCAAGAGTGCATCCGTCCACCAGAAGACATATATATGCAGATTTATTTTTAACAGACAAAAGCTAAAAATAACCTAAATATCCATCAACAGAAGTAGAGATAAGTAAATTGCAGTTGTATATTTACAACGGAATAAACATAGCAAGAAAAACAGAAACTACTAAAACATACAAAATCATGGATGAATCTCACGGATATTATGTCGAAGGATTAAATAAAAAACAGGCAGAAATGAGCATGTACTCTACAATTCCATTTATATGAAGCTTACAACCATCACTAATAGAGACAGGGGGTGTCCTGCTGGAGGGGAACATAATCAGGGCAGGCTTCATGGGTGCACATCTCACGAGGCTCCGCACTCAGAAAGGTCCTGTGCTTGGTTTCATGCTCTGTTCTGTCTTGAAATTCTTAATATATTTTGAACAAAGGGCCGTACATTTCATTTGGACTTCGAGCTATGTATTATGTAGCTGGCCCTTGGTGCACTTGACTAGAGAAAGGCATGAGGGAGCCTCATGGGTGCTGGAAACATTCTCTGTCTTGATCAGGGTGGTAGTTACACAGATACACGTAGATGTTAAAATCCACTGAGCTATCCACAAAAGATTCGTGAACTTTACTGCATGTAAGCTACAACTTAATAAATTAAACTTTAACAAAAACATGAAAGAGTAAATAGAACCTAAAGCCACATGAGGAGTGATCTTACCAGAATTGCCCGAGGCTCTTGTGCACAGTTCTGGGGAGGATTCCAACCAGAAGTGACTCCAGCTGTAAAAAAGAACAGGGCCATCATGAATATTAACAAAAACTCAGCATCTACTATGTGTCAGGAACTGTGGAAATCACTTTCCATGTACTAAATCATTAAATCCTCATGGCAGTCTTCTAAGAGAGACAGCATTAGCCTCGATTTATGGGAGGAAAAGGAGGCCCAGAGAGGTTAAGTAACTTGTCTCATCATAGAGTATATGCGAGTGGCCAGAGTTTCAAACTCAGATCCATCTGTTTCATAGATACATCCTTTCAAAACTATTCTGCCATCTCAACTTGTAAAAATTTCCTGGTCATGGACTGGCGGTTGGAAGGGCGGGGGGAGAAAAAGCTGAGCATGTTCCAAAAATATTTCAACGTGACATAACTATTCAGAAGTTGCCAGCAATATGGAGAAATCCTTTTCCTGTCCTAGTGGCATGCTGTGCCCCCCACCCAGGACATGGGATTTGATCTACCCCACAGCAGGTATTAGTCCTGGAAATACAATTACCCATCTCAAGTATTTGACTCAAGGACTCAGTTCAGCCTCTAATTCTACAGCTTGCTGATGGGCCATAAGAAATAAGCATTGTTATGTGACCTTCAAAACATGACGGACGAGTTGCAAAATAAATGATTCATTTAATGGTTTTAGATATACAGGGCCTTCCCCTGCTTCAGCACTGAGGTCTTATTTATGGCCCGGTCTTAACTGAGTTTCTTTGTGTGTAAGCTTTGAAAAACCATTACAGTCAAAACCTTTCACAGGATTTATTATTAGAATGCTTTGAAAATTTCTGTGTCGAGAACAGAAGCAGTCAAACTATTATGTCTGTTGTATGAATGCAAAAAAAAAAAAAATCCACTTAAAACAAATTTCCGAATGTTTGACACTGTGGAAATAATAAAAATGAAAAATAATCTCTACTTAATCTGGCTTAAAAAATATGCTTAGATAGGGTTTCACGAGCCCTGTACATAATCTTTATCCAATGGATTACTCAATAAATAAGTACTGAACATCTTTATATACATGTCAGTATGCTAGGGATTTTTAAACATACAAGATGAATGAGATGCACATTTGACCTTCCCTAAGGCATGTGTAAATAATATTATATAACATGCGTCCTACATATCCATACTACAAAAGATGATGTGATCAATTAAAGAACGGTAGCATCAAGAGAAGGGATGATGGGAGAAGCAAGCCCATACATTCTTATCTTCCTTAGGAAAAATTAGTGATTGCCAGAAACATAATGGAATTGCCAAGTAATACAAAATCAGCCATATGATCAGTGCGGTTCCTGTTATTTCATTCTTATTGTTCTGGTTTTCCTCCAGGCAGTTTTAGAGACTATCCATCTTGGCCTTCTATCCTCTCAATCTCTAGCTCTATCTCATAGTGCTTTACCCTCCTTTTTCCTCACCTGGATCAGAAATCTTGGGAGACATTAAAGAGAAACCCAGAAGGGTGTGAAGTACCTGTGTCGCAGCTCAAGACCAAAGACAACGGCACGTATGCCTTTTCAAATATTTTAGTCTCCCTTTGGGTAATGGAGGCATAAAGACCATACAGTAACAGGTAAAAATGTTTGGGGAATCTGAGGCAACATCATGGCAGTAACCAAATTAGCTAGCTATTGGTTTAAGTTCTGATACTACACAGAATAATCTTCTTAGCAAAGGCCTGAAAAATTCCCATCAGCTCTTCACCATGAGAAGAAAAGACACAGTAGTCTCAGACCCAGGAAGGAAGGAAGCAAGCAAGACAGGGAAGGGAGGAAGAAAGGAAGGAAAAAATAGGGAGGGAGAGAGAGAGAAAGAAAGGGGAGCAAGGCAGCATTGAATGATGTTTGTTCTCACAGCTAAAAAGGAAACACTGAACCATCTCAGTTTAACAAGTAGGCTCTCAAGAAATTGACATAGTATAGACACAGAATGGATACAGAAATGGAGATAGTAATAGCTAACATTTATTAAGTTCTTACGATGTACCAGGCACCCTTCCAAGCTCTTCATGTTTTAACTCATTTACTCCTCAAGACAATCCTGAAAAGTGATATTATAATCATGGCCACTTTAAACATGAGGGAAAGGAAGCAAAGATTGCTTAAGTAAAATGTTTAGTCACACCACACACTCAGAAGTAATGAAGCTGAAATTCAAACCCACGCAGACTGTCTCCAGACCCCTCACTCTGAACCACCACACTATTTTAGACAAGGTAATGAAACTATGGAAGGCTTTGGAAATAAAACTACAAAACTACAGGGGTGCCTGGGTGGCTTAGTTCGTTAAGTGTCTGCCTTCAGCTCAGGTCTTGATCTCAGGTACCTGGGATTGAGCCCTGTGTCAGGGATGCCTGCTCAGTCGGGAGTCTGCTTCCCCCTCTCCCTCTTCTTCTTCCCCCTACTAGTGCTCTCTCTCTCTCTCTCAAATAAGTAAATAAATATTAAAAAAATACTACAAAACTATAGAAAAAAATATTTAAGATAGACAACAAATATTCACAGTGTATCTGCGAGCCAGTTTGGTCTCTGTCTTTACCACATTACCTGGCTACTTTAATTACTGAGGGAGGCAAGGACTACTGAGCTTGGAAGGAGGTGAGAATCGTGTCACTGGAAATGGTCTATTTACAGATAAGAAAAGTGAGACTGAAGAAATCACATGATTCCTTCTAATCTGCATAGCTAGGGTTAGAACCTAGATACTCTAAATTCTCAGACCTATGTGCTTTCTCTATAGCCACACTAACTTATACACTTGATTTTAATGCTTCCTTCCTCTGCTCCATTCTCCTGCCATCTATCTCCTGGCCACACAGCCTGTCACTGGACATGAACAAGCTCACCCTTACAGAGCAAATACAGAATCTTAGAACCTTAGAGGAATAGTGTTCTTAGATATGACCTAGAAAACCCTTTGTTCTCCAGACTTGTTTTATATAGATGAGAAGACTGGGGCCTAGAAAAGCAAAACAGTTTTCACAAACTCATGTCTATATGTAGCTAACTGGAAGCTCACTTCTTCTCCTATTAGATTACCCTAGACATTCACTTTTATATGTAATAAACCATTTATCACCAAGGACATGTATTGGATCATACATGGATAATCCCGTACCTTCAATTTTCATATTGAATGCTCAAAAAGACTCATGAGAAGCATATTATGCTTATTTTTTTTAATTAAAGATTATTAAAACCTCAGATCTAATGACTCCAAACTCAGTGTTGTCTTTAATCTGCCATGCTGTCTCTCTATACTCTTCAGTATTCTTGATTACATTTCCTGGCTCTGGATTAAACATCATTCAATATCTGTTAGCTACCAACCACACAGAAGTGATATGTTCCTCAGGATTTATACTACATTTTCTAAACATGCACTGAGTACTGGCTGTATCTGGTATAATATACATATGCATAATACATGTATATGGATATATATATATACCTATGTACATGTATATATATGAACATCTACACATAGAGATCTATACCTATCTAATACTCAAGTAAGAAATCCAAATATATCTCTTCATATGCCCATATCATGTCATATGGTCCCTTTATTTAAAATTGCTACACAAAATCAATATGTAAAAAGCCTTAATTTGAAAGAGCTGATATAAAATATTTATGACAATGAGAATTGATGCATCCATCCAACTCAATCATCTCTTATGTACCCCAAAGTTTTGCTTACTTAGACTACAATTACTAGAGCCAATTTCTTACCTTGCTTTATTTATTATTCAGGACCAAAAGACAATAAAATTAAATTGGGTTTCCCTGTGAGCTTTAATAAGCCAAAAAAGGGCCATATAGTACAGTAGCAAGTTGCTGCATACCTCGAAATTGGTAAGAAAGAAGGCTGAAACCTTCAACAAAGACTCCACTGCAGAAGAGACTGAAGGAGTGGTGGGAAGGTCAAAGAGCCTAGAATCCACTCTGAATTACAGGGAGACTAATTAAGAAACTAGTATTCCAGGAAAACATGATCATCTACTAATAAAGAGAGCAAACAAATCCAAACCAATCAAAGATACATCAAGTATGGGCCTATTTCAGCATCATTGGTCTCCATCCTTGAAATAGGTAAGAGCTGATTGTTTTACACTTAAAAGAGTTTGACGTACTCCTGACTACAGATAATACTTGATGAGCATCCTTCTCTGTATTCCTTGTATGGTGCTTGCTAAATGGGGAAGGAAAAAAAAAAAGTCATTCTCTTTCACCACTATGATCAAAATGGTCTGTGCTATTTTTATTCATTACCATTTAATACTAGCCCAGCACAGAAGTACCATAGAGCCCTTCATATAAACCCAATATTATGCTGGATTCTTCGCAAGCATCATCACATTTAATCCTGACGGAAGCTCCATGAGGTGAGTCCTATTAGGATCTTGATTTCAGAAATAAGAGGAATACAGAGTTTAAACAACTTTCTTAACCACTTGAACAACTGAACACTGTCAAATGAAGCCATAAACCAAGGCCTATTTCATGCCAAAGACAGTCCCTTTAACCACGAGACACAATGCCTAAAGAAAACTGTATCCAAAAAAGAAGACTACAAATGCAGAGTTCAATTAAACATGCAAAATACAGAAAGCTGCCATAAAAGATAACTTGTGGCATTTTGGAGCATGCCCTATGTTCTGCCTCTGCTCCGAGTTTCAAGGAAAAGAGAATGCCTTCATCCCTTCTTAGCCATTAGACTGCCGGCCTTACCCTTAAACCTGGTAGGTCTTCCTACTCTTCAAAGCACCAGGTTTGATCCTTGGAGGATAATAGAAGAAAAGCTGACCAAAAATAATCTCCACTCTGGCAGCATTAAAGGGACCCAATTTAAGTGGATTGAGGTGTCAAAATTCATCATTACAATTTACCTCAGAAAAAGCTTTAAATGTAAATTTACCTTTGCAGTGAAGAGTACCTTGGAGCAAAAACTGAGAACATATCCCAGCATAATAACCTCCCTTAGCCAAGAGCACCTCTGAACCACTGTTAATGTCTCATTTCACAGGCACTAAAAAGCAAAATTAATTCTGTAGTCGGTGAGCACACTACCTCCCTTTCTGAAGATACTCAGCCTGTATCAGTTTGCTAGGGCACCAAAACCAAGTGCCATGGACTGGGTGGTTTCAACAACACGATTTTATTTTCTCACAATCCTGGAGGCTAGAAGTCTGAGATCAAGGTATTAGTAGGGTTGATTTCCCCTAAGGCCTTTTTTTCCTTGGCTTGTAGATAATTGTCTCCTCCCTGTGTCCTTGTATGGTCTTTCCTCTGAGTATGTCTATGACCTAATCTTCTCGTTTTATAAGGTCACCAGTCATCTAGAGGTAGCACTTCAATACGTGAGTTTGGTGAAGGATACACTTCAGCCCAGAACATAGCCCAAATGAAATGATCCCCATTTAGTATTTTTCTATCCCAGGGCCTCCAAAAATTTCAGTTCTTACTCAACAGCCTATTCTTGCCATTCAATGGTCCTTCTTCTAAGCTCCAACCCCAATCCTGCCCCAGAATATAGCCATGACTCCCAGTGCTGCCTTGTGTTTCCAGGCTACAGGGGCTTGTCCAATGACTAGCATATGCCCCAAGCAATAAAATAACAAGCAGTATTATTTCCCTGGTAGAACAAAGTCTTCTACTCTTGCTTCTTGAAGAGAATTCTAGAATAATATAACCCAGTGGGCTCGGAAAAGTCATTTTACAGCCAAGAGGGACAAGTCTGAGAATAAGTCAAATAAAGTTGGACAACAGAGTAGACCCAAAAGACTGAGAGAATAGGGGGCTCGTGACACTTTTTGAGGCTCTGGGTCAAACTATGTCTGAAGTTAAAATTATACCCAATCTTTGCTATCACATAATATCCCTTTTGCTTGAGCCATTTGGAATCTGGCTACCTGAAATTCTACCTGAAACAACAGTTTCATGCAGATGAAAGGGAGCAGTGGAACTCAGGAGCAGGCTGTGGGAATAAATTAAGAAATTTCCTTTTGCTTTCATCTATTTGCCCTGTGTGGATAGGGCATTTGTGTTAAGTTTCTAAAAGTCAAGATTACGTATTTAATTAGTTCAACAAATGTCTACAAAATGCCTAACAGAATCAGGTATTATATTATGGCATACATTCTCAATAACGGTGATATTGCCCCAAAAAAGACAAAAATTGGTTCTTCTGGGGATGAAAAAATCTTATTCTTTTTTTTAATGTAAAAAACAGATATGTGTACAATGTATAAACAGATACAAAGTATATTTATTAGTGGTATTATAATTTCATAGGGGGATGGGGATAATTAAGGAGGGAAATCTATCTCAAAAGGCTTCTAAAGAAGGCAATAATTGAAAAAGAAGTTGAGAAAACTGTGTTAAAGGAAATTTGGAGAGAGATGTAGCTACAAATAGGAGTACAATAGGCACTGTGATAGTGAAATATACAAGGTACAATAAAGACCAAAAGAGAAAGCATTTTCAATCCTACTGGGACAGGATTGAATGCAGAGTCAAAACAGTTATGTAGAAAATGATACTTTATCTTACTCTGAATGCTAAGTAATCAGGGAAGAAAAAGCACAGCCTAGTCAGCGATGCCAATGTAAGCAAAAGCATGAAAGCATAAAAGGGTGTAGCTCAGTAAGACTGGAGTTCAGGCTATGAAAGAAAAAGCAAACAAGGGAGGTCAGCCTATCAGGTAGGAGTATCTTATCAATAGTGGATTAAATGTAGGAGGCTTTTTCCTCCTCCCCTAAAAAGAATTCCAGAAGCAAGAAGCTTCGTGCTTCAGTTCAGTAGTTTGAAGCTGTCAGAGTTGGCATTTCTGAAATGCTCGTTGCCTTGTCCTGTGTGTTTGTCCCTTCACCCATTCTAGGCATCTGGGGCAGTTCCAGACACTCATGTTTAAGACAGGAAAATGGAGAAACTGCATTTATTGTATATATCAATCAGCTTCTATAGGGAAAGGAAGAGGTTTCCCAGAATAACATCTCCCTGCCTGCCCACTGACTCATTGGCCTGATTTGGGTCACTCGGCCATCACCAGTCACAAAGGAGACTGAGAAAATAAGAGACCAGAATGGTCATAACTTGTTGAGACTCAGTATTCTAAGACCTAAAGACAGGCAAGTTGCTGCAGAATATTTAATCCCAGTACTGTTAGAAAGAAAAACATGGGGAATAGAGTTTTAGGCTAAGAAAGAAATGATCAAAGATCAAATCGTTATTTAGTTCTCTGTAGCTATAACTGGACATAGAATGAAATTCTAATGTACTTTAGAAATTATTATTAGAGAGGTGATAAAATTATTGGTGATATTTATATTCTTCTTCATATTTCCAAGTTTCCTATAGTGAATATGCATTAGTCATATAACCAAGAAAAAAAATAATAAACATTATAATATTTTAAAAGAAACAGTTCCCAATAAAATTATTACCTAAGGAAGAGAAGTAGACCATTTTAAGAGTTACTAAGCTGGTGAAAATTAAGTACAGTATATTTAGGTAATCGCACTAGAACATGCAGAAAATATGGAAGAAAATAGTGAGGCCCAAAAGAAGAAAAACAGTAAGTGGTCTTCTGAAGCCAATGCATACCAGTTTTTGAGAGCTGACTGCTAAAAATTTTTTGTAAGTTTGCAAAATTGTGTGTAAAGCACAGCCATTATTAAAAACTAGATTGTACAGGGGTACCTAGGTGGCTCAGTCAGTTAAGCATCTGCCTTCAGCTCAGGTCATGATCCTGGGGTCCTGGGATCGAGCCCCGTGTCCTTGCAGGCTCTCTGCTCAGCAGGGGGTGGTGGAGCCTGCTTCCATCTCTGCCCTTCCCCCTGTTCATGTACACTTGCTCTCTTTCTCTCTCACATGCTCTTTCTCTCTCAAATAAATAAATAAACCTTTTAAAAAATAAATTATGTAAACTTACAGTTAAGTAAAGACAACAAATGCTCAAAATAATCACTTCCTAACCATCTTACTGTACTGGACGATCATCTATGTTCTTGAAGTTGTCTATTGCATTTATATGGTGGAAACACTACCTAATGTGTGCTACTGAGTATCTCTTCCCAACTCCATGTCCAGCAAGCTCAAATTTTGGCTTGAAATAGGCCATAGTGGAGTGTTTATGTTGTGAAGATTGTCAAATGCTACAAATCAGAGCATGAGTTATCATTTAGTTAGTTGCCTATACTTAAATGACAAAAAATTTTATTAACAAAAATTAAACTTACATTTTGTCTTATCTATATACAATATATTGTAAGTAGCATAAAAATTTGAAAAAGGGGGAGCCTGGGTGGCTCAGTGGGTTAAGCCACTGCCTTCAACTCAGGTCATGATCCCAGGATCCTGGGATCGAGTCCCACTTCGGGCTCTCTGCTCAGTGGGGAGCCTGCTTCCTCCTCTCTCTCTCTGCTTGCCTCTCTGCCTACATGTAATCTCTCTGTGTCAAAAAAATAAATAAAATCTTTAAAAAAATTTTTTTTGAAAAAGTATTTGTAATGCCTATATGATCTTCAAGAGACATGACCAGCCAGTTTCAAGAGAAAAGAGAGTACATGTGCGGGCGACTTTATTATATAAATGATAATTGCATATGTGAGAACAGATGACATACTGAAAGAGGAATATTTGCAGTGAGAAAAGAAGAGGGAAGAACTGAGAAGACAGAGAGGAAGGACAAGGAATTAAGAAAGCTTAATCTTTTGAATGGATAGGAACCACCACTGAGAGGCCTTAAGCTGCTCTTCCACAATAGCAAACAAAATGGAAGTAAGGTTGAGGGAAAATAAAGTTTCTATTAAAAAAAAAAAAAAGCTTAATTATTTTCAACTTGCAATTTATTTGTTATGTGTTAGATAAACAATTGGGACTTTTTCCCTACGTTTTAGTTAAACTTTGTATGTTGGGAAAATTGTAGATGCCATGAAGTCCTAAATAATGATCTGGAGATGTCATGTACCTTTTACCAGTTTCTGCCAATAATAATATCTTATGATCTATAGTACAGTATCACAAGCAGAATGTGGATATTGATATAGTACACTCCATCAGTGTACAGAACCTTAATGCTGTCCTTTTTACTTTTCTATTTTTTTTTTAAATGCTGTCCTTTTATAGCCATACCCACTTTCCCCCATCCCTACTCACTTCTTAACCCCTGGCAACCACTAATCTGTTTCCAGTTCCAAAATGTTCACATTTTAAGAAGGTTATGTAAATAAATCTATATAATTTGTAACTCTGGGGACTGGCATTACAAACTAAGCATCTCTAAAATTTAATGCAAAAGCAGTTCAATGGAGAAAGGCCAGCCTTTGCAGCAAACTGTGCTTAAGCAATTGGAAATCCATGGAAGGAAAGAAAGAAAATGGCAAGAGTAAAGAGAAATAAAAGAAAGAAGGAGGGAGGGAAGAAGGATTGATGGAAGGGAAGAAGTCTACGCATACCTCATACATCATGCAAAAATAAACTGAAATGAACTTGAGTTAAACATAGTACCTAAAAGTGCAAATATTCTAGATAAGAGCAATAAGCAAGAATCTTTATTACCTTGTGTTAAACAAAGATTTCTAGTACATAGCACCAAACACACGGCCCAAAAGAAAAAATGACCAATTGGTATTCATCAAAATTGAAAACTCCTACTGTACAGAACACACTATTAAGTGAATAAAAATTCAAGGTATAGATTGGGAGAAAATAGTTGCAAATACAATAAATACATATATATAATCTCAAAATTCAATAAGAAATAAAACAACTCAATAAAAAATTGCAAAAATATTTGAACAAAAACTTCAAGAAGATGCAGAGATGACAAATAAGTTCAAGAAAAGATGCACAATGTCATTAATCATTAAAAAAATTAAAATAAAAATTATCATGAGAAAAACTGATGTTGAAAACATGACTATACCAAGTGTTGACAAGGATGTAGCTATGAGAACTCTAACATATTACTGGTTGGAATATGAAATTGCACGACTACTTAGGAAAAGTGTTTGGTAGTTTCCTTAAAAAATTAAACATACACCTATTTATATAATCTAGCTATTCCAAATCTGGGTATTTTCCCAAGAGAAAAAATATATAATTACACAAAACTTGTACACAGATTTTCCTAGTAACATCGATGAATATTCAATTAATGATGCTGACTTCTGTCAACTAAGAATTAAAATTGTGTGTTTCAATTTACATAAAATGCAAGAAAATGGAAGCTAATCTAAAGCAATAGAAAGCATATCAATGGTGGGCTGGTGGTTACAACACAGAGGAGGTGCATTCCTGGGAGCAGAGGAAAGAAGAGATGACAAAGGAGTTCAAGGAACCAATTGCCAGGGAGAGACATGTTCTCTGCCTTGACTGTGGGAAATACTTTACAGGTCAAAACATCAAACTGTACTCTTTAAATGTCCAATATATCATATGCCAGTTGAGCTTAATTTTTAAATGGAGAAAAAAATCATAAGAAAAATATGAAATGGGTGATACGGAGTTGGACAAAACTAGATTTAGATTAAAGAGAACACTTTTTTCCCCCCCCCAGTATCACAGGAAGAAAGAAGTATACACCAAACCCAAGTTTGTGGGGTTTGCAGTGAATAACCAGTAGAGTTTCCTTCTTGCGTTTTGCATTTTCTCAGTAAAGACCGAGATCATGGAAATTATAGAAGAAGGCAACCTCTATGGAGAAATGGAAACAAGGTTGGTGTTTCTTCGGGGGAATCTTCCCTGATCTCCATGCCTATGACAAGTCCTCTTTTCATAGGTCATATCTTCTGCTCCCATTCCTTCACAGTATGTGTGCCTAGGTGTAACTTCACATGGATCTGTGCAATTCTTTCTTTTACAACTTTCTCACCCAACAGACTAGATGACAGTCTCTGTGGAAGCAAAGACTATTCCATTTTCGTGAATCTCTGTGTTCCCCACAGCATTCTAGCAGAGTGCATTTGAGAGAGGAGGCCCTGAGAAAATACCTGTTGAGTGAATGATTAAAGAAACCTAGAGGGACCCCTTGGCCACACTGACGGCCTGAAGAAACCAGAGGCCTTCATTTCTCAATGGTTATCTATGTGCCTGACTTATTTTTTTCCAAAGTGCTTGGTTAGTCCGAGGTAGGTAGGCACTGAAATGATACAGCTGCGCTGGACTAATTACGGTTTCCCCATGACAGTGCAGTGGAAGAATGTCAGGCAAAGACACTGACATGAGATAGATTACAAATATGTTTTCACAAAGCAATCTAATTGAAGACTAAACTTCAGTGACTATAATAATTTTATAAATACTTGCATTGCAGAAATTCAAATTAGCCATTGAAAAATCAGTTCCTCACAGATGAATAACTGAATATTGAATAATTGATTTTTTTTTAATATTTTATTTATTTATTTGAAAGAGGGAGAGAGAGCATGAGAAGGGAGAAGCAGACTCTCCAAGAAGCTGGGAGCCTGATGTGGGACTCGATCCCAGAACTCCAGGATCATGACCTGAGCTGAAGGCAGTGGCTTAACCAACTGAGCCACTCAGGCATCCCTTGAATAATTGATTTCTTAAGGCAGTTATGTTATGGAAAAATTAGAATAGAGTCTATCTTGATTATTTTTTTCCACCCCTCATTTGTATATAACTATGGTAAAACCACTAATGCAACAAGGATTTTTGTTTTTTTTTTTTTTTTTAAGTAAAGATTTTATTTTTTTAGAGCAATTTTGGGTTTGCAACAAACTTGAAAGGAAGATACAGAGATTTTCTCAGATACCTCCTGTCTCAAAACATGTATATAGCTTTTCCTATTATCAACATCACTTACCATAATGGTACATTTTTATTAAGGATGAACCAACATTGACACATCATGATCACCCTGAGTCCATAGCTTAAGTTTCACTCTTAGTATTGTACATTCTCTGTGTTTGGAAAATGTATAATGACATGTATTTATCATTACACTATCATACAGAGTATTTTCGCTACCCTAAACCCTCCTTACTCTGCCTATCCATCTCTCCTAAACCAACCCCAACCCCAACCCAATCCTGGCAGCCACTGATCGTTTTATGATCCCCATAATTTTGCCTTTTTTGGAAACTCATATAGTCGAAATCACACAGTACCTGACATTTTCAGATCTAACTCTCACTTAGCAATATGCACGTATGTTCCCTCCATGTTTCTCATGGCTTGACAGCTTATTTCTATTTATATTAAATAATATTCTATTGTCTGGATGTACCCCAATTTATCCATTAATCTACTAAAGGACCTCTTGGTTGCTTCTAAATATTGGCAATTACAAATAAACCTGCTATATACACCCATGTGTTGGTTGTGTGTATATAAGTTTTCAGTCATTGTGGGTAAATACCAAGGTGCATGATTGCTGTATCTAATGTTAAGAGTATGTTCAGCTTTATAAGAGATCTCCAAACTGTACCAAAGTGGCTGTGTCATTTTGCATTTCTCCTAGCCAGGTATCAGAGTTCCTGTTGTTCCACATCCTCAACAGCCTTTAGTGTTGTCATGGATCATATCATGGGTTTGGGCCATAATGTGTCCTGGTACTTTATTTATTCTAATTTGTATTTCCCTGATCAAATGTGATATGGAACATCTTTTCACATGACTTGTGCCATCTGTTTATCTTCGATGAGAGATATCTGATAAGGTCTTTCGCCCATTTTTAAACCAGGTTGTTTCACCTATTGTTGAGTTTTAAGAGTTCTTTATTTTAGAAAACAGTCATTTATCAGGTGTGTTGTTTACAAATATTTTCTCCCAGTCTGTAGTTCGTCTTCTCAGTCTCTTGTTATTGCCTTTTGCAGATCGTAAGTATTTTAATGAACTCCAGTTTACCATTTATTTCTCTCATGATTCATGCCTTTGGCTTTGTATCAAAAAGCTCATCTCTATATCTAAGGGGATTTAGGTTTTCTCTTATGTTATCTTCTAGGATTTTCATAGTTTTGCATATTATAGTTAGGTCTGTGATTCATTTTAGTTAACTTGGGTGAAAAGTGTAAGATCTGTGTCTAGATTCTTTTTTATGTGTATAGATGTCCACTTGTTCCAGCATCATTTGTTGAAAAAGACTGACCGCAATTGCTCCCTTGTATTGTCGTTGTTCCTCTGTCAAAGATCAGTTGACTATATTTATGTGCCTCTCTTTCAGTGCTCTCTATTCTTTCCGTTAATGAGTTTATGTGTCCTTTCACCAATATCACACTGTCTTCATTGCTGTAGCTCTATAGTAAGTCTTGAAGTTGAGTAGTACCCATAGTACCCATCCTCCAACTTTTTTCTCTTCTTTCTTCCTTTTTTTTTTTTTTTAAGATTTTATTTATTTATTTGACAGACATCACAAGTAGGCAGAGAGGCAGGCAGAGAGAGGAGGAAGCAGGCTCCCTGCTGAGCAGACAGCCGATGTGGGGCTCGATCCCAGGACCCGGGGATCACGACCCGAGCTGAAGGCAGAGGCCTTAACCCACTGAGCCACCCAGGCGCCCCTGCTCTCGTCTTTCAATATTTTATGTTGACTAGTCTATTTTGCTTCTCCATATAAACTTTAGAATCAATTTTTTTTTAAAGATTTTTTTTTATTTATTTATTTGATAGACAGAGAGAGATCACAAGTAGGCAGAGAGGCAGGCAGAGAGAGAGGGGGAAACAGGCTCCCCGCTGAGCAGAGAGCCCGATGTGGGGCTCAACCCCAGGACCCCGAGATCATGACCTGAGCTGAAGGCAGAGGCTTAAACCACTGAGCCACCCAGGCGCCCCTATTTTTTTGATATCCATAAAATAATTTCCTATTCATGAAGACGGAACATCTATTTATTTCTTGTTTGTCTTTATTCATTAAAGTTTTGTAGTTTTCCTCATATAGATCTTCTATGTATTTATTAGATCTATACCAAGGTATTTCCTCTTTTGGAGTGCTTAATGTAAAAATGCTATTGTGTGTATTTAACTCAAATTCAATTTATTCATTGTGGGTATATAGGAAAGCAATTCACTCTTGTATATTAACCCTGTATCTTGCCATGTGGCTATAATCATTTGCTAGTTCCAGGAGTTTTTTGTCAATTATTTTGGGTTTTCTACATGGGTGATCACATCATCTGTGAACAAAGACAGTTTTATTTCTTCCATTACCAATCTGTATACCTTTTCATTTTCTTGTTTTACTGCATAAGTTAGAACTTCCAGTACAATATTGCAAAGGGGTGGTGAGAGGGGAAATTCTTATCTTCTACCTGATCTTAATAGGAAACCTTTAAATTTTTCACCATTACATATGATAATCACAGTAGAGTTTTTGTTAATATTCTTTATCAATTTGAGGAAGTTCCCCTTTATTTGTAGTCTGCAAGTTTTTAATCATGAATGGTACTGGATTTTGTCAATTTTTTAAATCTATTCATATAATTATATCATTTTTATCCTATTAATGTGATGGAGTACATTAATCGATTTTCAAATATTTTTTGAAGATTTAATTTATTTATTTATGGGGAAGGAGAAGAGGGATAGGAACAAGCAGACTCCACACTGAGCAGGGAGCCCAATTGTGGGGCTTGATCCCACAACCCTGAAATCACGACTGGAACTGAAATCAAGAGTCCGATGTCTAACCAATTGAGCCACCCAGTCGCCACAATTTCTAAATGTTGAACTAGCCTGACATACTTGAAATATATACCACTAGGTTATGGTGTGTAACTCTTTTTGTACACTGCTGGATTAAATTCTCTAAAATTCTCCTGAGGATTTTTGCATCAATGTTCATGAGACAAATTGGTCTTCATTGTTTTTCTTTTTTCAAGTTTTTTTTTTTTTTTTTTAGTTTTGCTATTAAGGTAAGGCTGACCTCAGAGAATGAGTTAGGAAGTACTCCCTCTGCTTTTATATTCTGAAAGAAATTGTAAAAAATTATTTTAATATTTTCTTTAAATATTTGGTAGAACCCACTGGCAAACATATCTAAGCCTGTTGCTTTCTGTTTGGGAAGGTTATTAATTATTATTCAGTTTCTTTAATAGATACAGGCCTATTCAGATTCTCTACTTCTTCTTGTATGAGTTTTAGAAGCTTGTGTCTTTCAACCCATTTCCTCTAGGTTATCAAATTTATAGATGTGAAGATGTTCATAGTATTCCTTTATTATCATTTTAATGTCAGTAAGATTTATAATGATGTTCCCTCTTTTTTTCTGATATTAATAATTCACATATTCTCTCTTTTATTCTTAGCCACAGTAAAGGTCTATCAACTTTGTTGCTTTATTCAGTAAACTAGGTTTGGGTTCTCTGATTTTGTCTAATGATTTTTTGTTTTCAATTTCATTATCTTCTCTGACTATAATTATTTTTCTTCTGCTTACTTCCAATTTACTTTTCTTTTTCGCTAGTTTCTTAAGGTGGAAATTCAAATTATTGACTTTAGATCTTTCCTCTTTTCTAATATATGCATTTAATCCTATAAATTTCCCTCTAAGTCCTATTTTTGCTGTATCCCACATATTTCTATAAGGTGTGTTTGCATTTTCATTTCATTCAAAATATTTTTTTTTATTTCTCTTGAGATTTCTTCTTTGACCCATGTATTATTTAGAAGTGTGTTTTTTAATATCTACATATTTTGAGATTTTTCTACTTCTTTCTGTTATTAATTCCATTGTGATCTGAGAGCAGATACATGATTTTTATCCTTTTAAATGGTGTTAAGGTGCATTTTATGGCCCAAAATATGGCATATCTCCCTAACTTGAGAAAGATATGGACTGGGCTGTTGTTGGATGAAGTACTCAATAGATGTCAATTATGTCCAGTATGATGGTACGGAGTTCAAATATGTCCTTGTTGGTTTTCTGCGTGTTGAATATGTCCACTTCTCAGAGGGAGGTGTTGAAGTTTCCAACTATGATAGTAAATTCATCTATTTGCCCTTGTATTTCTTTCAGCTTTTGCCTCACGCAGTTTGATGCTCTGTTGTTAAGTACATACATATTAAGGATTGTTACATCTTTTCGGAGAAGTGACCCCTCCATCATTATGTAATTCTCTTATATATGTCTTCTGTTTCTAAAATTAATAGAGCAATAGCTGTTTTCTTTTGATCAGAGTCTATATGGTATATTTTCCTCCATCCATTTACTTTTTTTTTTCTCCATCCATTTACTTTTAATCTATGTATCTTTATATTTAAAGTATGTTTCATGTAGACAGCATATAGTTAGGTCATGTTTTTTGATCCCCTCTGACAATCTCTGTCTTTTATTCCATGCATTTATACCAATGATATTCAAAGTCATACTTGATACAGATTAATAGCTACCATATTCAGTACTGGTTTATATTTTCTGCCCTTATTCTTTGTTCCAATTTTTTCTTCCGCTGATTTTCTGTCTCTTGTGATTTCAAATGAGCATTTTATATGAATCTGTTTTCTCCCCTTTCTTAACATATCAGTTATGCTTAATTTTTTAGCTTTTTTTAGTTGTTGATCTAGAGTTTGCCATACACTTTCATAACTAATCCATAATCACTGTCAAAGAACACTACATCAAGTAGTGTGAGAACCTCATAATAACAAACTAATCCTTATTCTTTCCTCATATCCTTTGTATCATTGCTATTATTCATTTTGCCTATATATAAGCATACATAAGTACATATATATATATAACTGTGTACATATGTGTATATGTATAGTACATATAATAGAACACACTATTGCCATTATTATTTTGAAATAGTGTTTTATCTGAAAGATCAGTTAGGATAAGAACAAAAGTTCTGCTCTGTTTTGTTTTTTACCCTCCCTTGTTCCTTCTTCAGTACTCTTCCTTTCTTTATATAGATATGAGTTTCAGACCTACATTTTTCCTTTCTCTAAAGAACTTTTAACATTTCTTACAAGGCAAGTCTACTGGCAACAAAGTCCCTCAATTTTTGTTTGTCTGAGAAAGTCTTCATTTCTCCTTCACTTTTGAAGGCTAATTTTGCAGATTACAAAACTTTTGGGTTTTTCTCCCAAAACTTTCAATATTTCACTCCACTGTCTTCTTGCTTGCACTGTTTCTGAGAAGATGTTGAATGTAATTCTTAACTTTGTTCCTCTATAGGTAAGGCAATTTTTCCTCTGGTATCTTTCAGATTTTTCTTTGTCTTTGATTTTCTGTAGTTTAAAAGTGATATACCTAGGCATAGTTGGGTTCTTGTGTTGTTTTGTTTCGGCCTTTATCCTGCTTGGTGTTCTCTCAGTTTCTTGAATCTGTTGTCTGGTGCCTGACATTTATTTGGGAGAAATTCTCCATCATTATTGAGTGAAATATTTCTTCTGTTTCATTTTCTTTTCTGATATTCCTATTATGTGCATATTGCACCTTTTGTAGTTGTTCCGGGATGTTGTTTCATATTTTGTCTTTTTTTTTTCTCTTCACTTTTGTGTGGTTGAAGATTCTATCGATTTATCTCTAGCTCAGAGTTTCTTTCCTCAACCATATGCAGTCTCCTAATAAGCCCAACAAAGACATTCTTCATTTCTGTTGCATTCATTTTTCTTTAATCCCTATAACTTCTTTTCATTCTTTCTTAGGATTTCTCTCTCTCTGCTTGCATTGGCCATCTATTCTTGTATGGTGTCTATTTTATCCATTAGAATGCCTAACTTATAAACATAGTTGTTTAAAATTCTCTGATAATTCTAACATCCCTACCATGTTCAGTACTGATGCCTGCTCTTTTCAAATTGTGTCTTTTGCCTTTGGTACGCCCTATAAATTTTTCTTTCTAGCTAAATACAATGTAGTTACTGAGTAAAAGGAACTTCTGCAAAAGGGCTTCAGTAATGTGGTAGTGAGAGATAAGAAAAAAGGAAGTGTTCTATATGAGTAGTCTCAGTCTTTTAATAAGCCCTGTCCCTAGTTTGTGAAATTCACAAGTGTTTCTCAGGCATTTTTCTCCCCATTTAAGTGAGACAAGATGGCTATAGTGGGTTGAAGTTGGGTATTTCTCTTCTTTAGGTCAATTAGATCTGGTTAACTAGTTTTCCTTGAAGGCAGGCCTTGTTAAGAACAAAAGGTTCTGGCTTATTTCAAAATGATTCCTTTCCCTCTCCTTCTGCCAAAACACAAGGGGATTTTTCTCAGATATTTATTGTAGGACTCTGGTTGAACTCCCAGAGGCAAATCACATGATATTGGGGGGACCTTCCTATGACTGTGTTTTTAACTCTCAAAGTTGTTCACACTGACCTTTCAGCAATTCACCAATTACTAGTTTGGTTTCCCTGTCATGGCACTGGATCCCATGGTGATTTCTGCAGCAATTTCTGCCTCTGAGACTATGCTGTAAAAAGCAGTGACTCCCTATACACATAGGTGTCTCCAGTCTTGATAGCAATAATCTGCCCTGTGTCTTCCCCTCTCTTCCCCTCCAAGAGGAGGAACTGACTTTTAAGTCCGTTCAGCTTTTTATTTTTATTTTTTTAAAGATTTTATTTATTTATTTGACAGAGAAACAGCGAGAGAGGGAACACAACCAGGGGCAGAGGGAGAGGGAGAAGCAGGCTTCCCACCGAGCAGGGAGCCAGATGCAAGGCTAGATACCAGGATCCCGGGATGAAGACCTGAGCCAAAGGCAGACGCCCAATGACTGAGCCACCCAGGTTCCCTGAGCTTTTTATTTCTTATTTGGATGGAGAGGTGACTTACAGGCAGAAACCAGAAGTCCCTCCAATAATGCACCCGTTTTTTTAAAAAAAGATTTTATTTATTTATTTGACAGATAGAGATCACAAGTAGGCAGAGAGGCAGGCAGAGAGAGAGAGAGAGAGAGGAGGAACCAGGCTCCCTCCTGAGCAGAGAGCCCGATGTGGGGCTCGATCCCAGAACCCTGGGATCATGACCTGAGCCTAAGGCAGAGGCGTTAACCCACTGAGCCACCCAGGCACCCCCAATAATGTACTCTTAATAAAAAACATATAATGGCTTATTTGCAGAAACCATCATGAACAAACCACAAGGGGAAATCATCTATTTTGGAAAATGTGTGGTAATTATGTACCACTCAGTGTATCCTTACTCTTTAAGAAGACCTTGAAGCTTCTCTCCTAAAAATTTTGATTACATTTCTCTGTCTCTTAATCTGGCTTGCTTTAGCCAGTAAGATATGATAAAATGAAAATGTGGCAGTGCAAGACAGGTCTCAAGAGGCACTGCATAGCCCCACTCTCTGTCCTGCCCCTATGCCTCACCTGGAACTGGCAAAAAAAAAAAAAAAAAAGCAGAGTACAGAAAAGTTAACTCAGCCAGACCATCCTGAACCTGTCATTTCCTCTGCCAATGGTCTTTTAAGAAGGACAAGATTTTTAGCTACAGATAATGACCTCAGGATGTCAGGGCTGCCAGAGGGAAGGCACTGGCAAAGAGAAGCGAGAGGGGGAGCCCTAGTGCAACAGTAGCTGATTCCTGCTCTATACACCTCCCATTCTCAAGGAGGGAAGTGAAAGGTCACCTAACTCAGAAGAAGACTATTTTAAAGATATACTCTTTTACCATAATTTCTGCAATAAGTTTATGTGATGTTTTGTATTCCTAAGTTATTATTCTGACATGATGGCATTTTTATAAACTATCTGACTGAAGACCTGTAAATGTGTTTTTAAATATTAGATATAATTACCACATATGTTCACACTATCTTTTGCTAACCATATGTTAAGAACACCTGTTATTTTTCTTGATTCAGCATTCATCCTGTTTCCTATCCCCTCTACTTCCAGTGGGAAATTCATTCTGTAATGCTGGAGTAGAGATGAACTCCATATGAATGAGCACAAAACCCAGGCTTGGCTGATCAGAATATCCCATACCCCTAAATGGTTCAGGAGTAGATATAGGATTCAACTCATGCCAAGTGAGTTCTCTATAGGAGTTCTCCACAGTATTGAGGAAGATTGTCCATTTCCAGTGGGTTACTAACCTGGTAAGATAGGGGTCTGAGGCATCTAGAGGCATCTTGCCTATTACTTGTGAGAGAGCTTGCAGTGGGAAAGAGAGTGCCCTGATAATATCATTTAAGTCCCTGGTCCAATCCCAGCTGAAGCTTATGTGCCAGTGGACTTTCTAGATATGTGAACCAATAAATCCCCCTTAATTCCTAATGCAGTTTCAATTGTGTTTCCATCTCTCACAACAAACGATTTCTAACTAATAGATCATGGCTTTGGGATATTGGTAACCACCTCATCTATGCTGCACGCATTAACCTGCTTGATCAAGTACTGACCGTATCATTACCTGAAATTATACACTAAGCATACATCTCAAGAGAAAGCACTCCCAGTTGAGACTCTGAAATGGTTATATAGGAAAGTAGGAGAGCCTATACATGCAAGAAATGTCTCAGAAAAAGTGCAGAAACAGATGCAAAATGCATAAGATAAAACAAAAACAGTATCTGACAACATTGCCACAGAGAATAAGAAATGATTAATTCAAGCAAGAAGGAGCAAATGAATCAGTTTGTGACATATATATTATCATGGGTGACAGTGAAAGTTTGTGGAGAGCTAGTTAATCGGGATCTTACAAAGCCTGACAAATCTAAGAAAATGAGAGGAAAGGGAGGAAGGAGAGAGGAACTTGCTTCCCATAAAACAATGCTAGATGCCATTTTACCCCATTTGCCCTCCTCATCTCTCTTACTGGATGGCACTATGTCCTGGATGGTCTGAGTGCCCACAGTCTGCAGGGGCTATGCCCAGGAGCTGTTCCCATTATTTTAATCATTATTACATAAAGAAAGAGGAAAGAATACCAGCACCTCCCTTACCAGTCTGTGTCTTAAAACGCTCGCAGAGGCAATTTATGGAAATAGCCTCCCTATAATCATGTCCCATTGCTTCAGTACAAGGCCAGTGGCAAGTCAACAAAATCTCTCTTGGTCACTGACGCAGCAGCAAAGGACATCTCATCTGAGGCACTTACTTCTTTGGGGAAAGGAAAGCTACAGTCTGTTACAGACAAAGCACCCTTATTATAAAAGTTTCTGGATAATGCAGCTATTTCCATATCCCTGCAGAATGGCTCAGAGAATCAGTTCTCTCAACAGAGTCCCTAGAGTGGAAAAGTGTTCAAGCAGTAATCAATTCTTAAAAGGAAAGTACCTGGTTATTCACTGTTTACTTAAAAATAAGGAGGAAGAAACCTTTTTAAAAAGTCTTAAAATCACATTGTACTTTAGTATTTGAGAATTCAGGATCTTTCAGGGTTATTAAATGTATAAAGGACCCTGAGATATAGAAGAAAGATAATTGTATCCATTTTATGGCTTAGAAACAGAAATATAGGGAGAAATACTTTACGTACTTAAGCCATAAAGCAACCAAGTAACAAAGCCAGAATTCAAGTGAATATCTCCTCAACGTATTCATGTGTTCATTTATTTAATAAACTTCTTCCTACCACTTCAGTACTGGAGATATAGGCTTATATCTAAAATTACATGGTTTATGTCCATTTATATTCTGATATAATTTCTAGAATGGAAAAAAGTGATAGCATTAAAATCAAAATGTTGAGAATGGCTTAATACAGTATGTTATAATACATCATGTGTATAACAGAATTAAAGAATATTGGAAGCAATGGACACATGAACAAGTACAGAGAAGAGCAAAAACCTTAAGCAACAAATGGTCGATTCTACCTGGTAGAAGTTGGAAAATTAAAAGTAAAAAGCTTTTCCAGAATAGATGAGATATAAGACCCAGGTCTTGAAATATGAGTAGGCTGGGCTGCAAATGAATGATGGCCCTAAAGACAAGAGCAGACCGTGGGGAGAAGCATGGAGATCATATATGAAACCATCAGCCATTCATGGAGGGTCTATAAGGATGCACAATGAATGAAAGATAAGTAATTTTTTTTTTCTAGGACAGACTAGCACTTTTCCATAATACTATGATCCTGCCTGTAAACTTCAGAGAATTTTTCTTTGGTTCTTAAATATCTATTTCCCCCATACTTCGTCTATGAATTGTCATTTTTTCTTTATTTCTCTCTGGCTTACGGAATATGAAAACTAAGACCAAGGAACCCTACTTAACTCCAAAACTACTAGTTAAAACTAAACATAACAGTATCGTAATAATTCCAGAAGCTTGGAGAAGAAAAATAAATAGCCCCGAAGGGGTATGCTTGTGTATATTTATGTATAAATATGAGTATTTTCTTCTTCTAAAAATTACCTAGAAGGTAAAGTCAAGATAAACCCCTGCCTTGATTGAAAATATTAAAAAGATTGTGATATACATTTTGATTTTAAAGGCTGAGCTTTGAATTAGCTCTTATTTACACTATAGAAAGAGAAGAGGCTCTGATACCACTCTGGTAAATTTACAAAGCCTCCCATCATCATGCTTCTCATATTCTCTCAGACTAACCTAATATCATAGCTGTGTAAATCCCCTCCTTTATAGTATTCATGAAGTTATTTTATTCATTCAAGAAATACGTCTTCAGATCATTTTCCATGTTAAGTTATGAATTTAGGCACTGCCTCTGGTACAATTTCGTGCACCAAAAATGCATTCAGATCTCCAACTCATCTTATGGATATTAAAACAGGGTACAAATAAATATATTCATTTAGTCACTACAATATATTCTTTGCTTCTGCAAGAATCCCCTTTGGCTAGAGACATGCCCTGAATTAATCAAACACCCTTGACTAGCTCTTAGTGACAGAAGATTAAATATTAACTATTTTTCTAGTTGTTAGTAAAGTTCCTCCATCAAGTTAGGTATTTCATACGGTCTCTTGTGTCAGTAGTAATTTTTTATGTCTAGTATTCTGAAGCTTTTGGCCTCAGGACTCTGTTATATTCCTAAAAGTTACTAGGACCCCAAAACACTTTCAATTGTGTGAATTACATCTATACTAAAATCTCAAGTTAGGTCATTTTAAAAATATTTATTTATAAATTCACTTAAAATACCAAAAAGAAACTCATCGTATGTCAATATAAATACTATATTTATGAAAAATGCATTTCTAAAACAAAAATAAGCAATTAGTAGGGGCACCTAGGTGATTCAGTCAGTTAAGTGTCCAACTTTTGATTTCTGCTCAGGTTATGATCTCAGTGTCCTGAGATCAACCCCCACATGGGGCTCCGCACCAGGCATGGAGCCTATCTGGGATTCTCTCTCTCTCCCTCCCCCTATCCTTCTCTTTCCCTCTCTTAAAGAAAAAAAAGGGGGGTATTTTTGTTTAGTCTTGCATATTCCTTTATTGTCTAGATTAATAGAAGCCAATTAGATTCTCTTTGCTTCTTCATTCAATCTGTTGCATATCACTTATCATATTACCCTGGAAAACTCCTCCATGCACTTGTGAGAGAATGAGAGTGAAACAGTAAATAACATCTCAGTATTATTATTAAAATCGCATTGATCTTGTGGTTCTCCACCCACTCCACACATACACACACAAACACATACAAATGTTTCAGGAACTCCAGGGATTCCTGGATCACTCTTAGAGAACCACCACCTTAGATGCTAAGCCCAGAAAAATTAGAATGGTTTCCACTCGCAGCTTAAGGGTCACATTCTGCACAAGACTCCTCTACCTAAAGTTCCTGTTTACTAAGCCATTATGATAGTAGAAGCAATGACACCAGTTTAGACAACTAAAATACAAAAGGCAACAGCTTTCCAGCTTTGATGGAAAAATAAAGGAGACCCATTCCTTGCCCAAACTACCAACTTTTATTACCCTAAGCAACCAGCTGCTCTACCTGTATACCCCTGTATACCCTCCTGCCTGCCCTCAATCCATTTTCCCACAGAACCACTAGAAAATTCTTTTAGTAAATCTTATCATGATACCCTCTCCTCTCAAGCCCCTTCAGCAGATGACCTTAATTCTTAATAAGGCTCACAAGACAGGGCATAACTGGCACCTACTTACCTCTCTAGCTTTGCTTTCTTGGTTCCAACAATGTTGCCTTATTTTCATTATTTGGAAGCAGACTGCTTCTCATCAAGGGGCTTTAGTACATTTTCTTCCTTTTATCCTGAATATTCTTCCTTCCCTTCATGCTCTTCATGTCTTCAACACCTACTTTTCCCACAAATCTTTAGTTGTTATTCTTAGGGTACAGTTTTTTGACCCCCTTCTTCAAACCAGGTCAAATCTCTCAACTGCTCTACCACATTCTTCCCCTTCATTGTATATATTTCAGTTGTAGTTTTTAATTTATTTCCCTGATTCACTGGTTAATATCTGTCTGCACCACTAGGAAACAGTTGACCCTTGAGCATCATGGGCTTAAACTGGGTGGATCCACTTTTACACAATTTTTTAAAATCAGTATAGTACTATAAATGTATTTTCTCTTCCTTATGTTTTTCTTAATAACATTTTCTTTACCTTACCTTACTTTATTGTAAGAATAAGTATATAATACATTTAACATATAAAATATGTTTTTTAATTGACTGTTTATGTTTTTCAGTAAGACTTCTGGTCAACAAGTTGGTTATTAGTAGTTAAGGTTTTGGGGAATCCAAAATTAATTGCAGATTTTCAGCTGTGCAAGGTTCAGTGCCGCTAACCCCTATATTGCTCAAAGGTCAACTATATAAGCTCTCTGAAGGCAGGAACTTTATTTCTGTGTTTGATTGTTTTTCCTGATCATTATATTCTTAATGCCTACAGCAGTGTCTGGCAATGAACAAATACCTGGTAAGTGGTAAAGGAATAAAAAATTCATCAACAAATGGTATATCAAAGGTGTGTGGTTTTGAGTTGGACAGATCTGAATTAGGATCCTTTCTCTGCTAAGTATCCTTGGACAACTCACTTTTTTTCTCTGAGCCTCGGTTTCTTCATCCATAAAGAGCAAATAATAATAATTGATCTATTTACACAATAAACAATTCAGTATGTCTACATTCCTAGTATTACATGCTGAACTGGGAATTCAGTGGTTAAAATTTAGAAATAACTCATATATTCATTGAACTTATATCCTCACTGGGGAAACAGACAAGACACAAGTAAATAGACAAATGCAATTATGATAAGCACTATGAAGCACACACATAAGGGGGCTGAGATAAAGCCTCGCTGGGGGTACCTGCATCAGACAGAGTGGTGAAGAAAAACAGCTCTGGTGAATGTAACCTGAAACTGAGACCTAAAGTTGGAAGGATCTTACGGGACAAAGAATTCTAAGCAAAGGAAATGAATGCAAGCAAATGTCTTGAGACTGGAACAAAAATTCAGGGAGATGAAAGAAGATTGCAATGAGTATGAGAGACTGAAGCGGAAGCTTGGAGAAATACGGACACAAGTATATAGAACTTTGTGGGCTGCCTGCTCAAGTTATCATGTAAGTTAACAGAAAATATATGTGAAACCACTTTGGGGAGGGGCTGGCACATAAGGAGTGCTCAATACATGAAAGTGACTAGAGTCACAATTACCTCTTCATCAATAATCCCAAGCAGACAGCAAATAGATAACAAGGCATGAGAACTGGCACAATCCTCTGAAGAGGTGGCTCAGTCTCTGTTTGGAGAGAATTTTGTCTCATTAAGGGCTCTAGAGAATTTTTCCCAAAATAATTAGTGAGCTTTTCGTTAAAAGAAGTCCCAGAAGAGGTTTTACAATGCTCAAGTTAACATCTTAGAATTTTTGCCTCCTTCCTTTCTTCCACATACATGCAAGCACATGTGTGTGCATAAACACACACACACACACACACACAAATTATGGTTTTATTTTATTTTTTCATTTTGTTTTATTTTATGATTAGAATGAAATGCTTTCTCCGTATGCCCAACCTCCGAATTTGGGACTGCAAGAGCCTTCTCTGCAAGTTTACTGTTTTAAAAATGGCTGCATTAAATATGCATTTGCTGTTGAATTTCTGAGATTGCTTAGGGACTATTTCTTTTCAGAATAAATCACTTTCAACAGCATATTTAATATGAGATGAGGGTATCTGTCCTACTCATCAGAGTAATATTTTTCTTTTTAAAGTCTGTAATTATCCTAAGGGTGTTCTCAGCTACATTCTCCTCTTGTTGGGTATTTTATCAAGGTAGTGATTTTTTTTTTTCTTGGGATGTTAGATTTGATCCCCTGATATTCTGTCTGGTTGATCTGACAATGATTAGGTGACAAGTGTATTACATTACATTTTGCATTACAATTGCCTTCACCTCTGGCTTCTACTCTTCCCCTTCTTTCCAGTCATGGACAGTAAACCAGCCAGGATAGGCAAGGTTATGCTGTAGTAACAAATAACCCCAAAATATAAGTGGCTTATATTTCTCACTCCTTTTCCATTATCTTGACTCTGGAATCTAAGCATCCTTCATCTGGAATATTTGTGGTCTTGCAGCAGAGGGAAAGAGAGTGAAATGATCTATGACTTGACTCAATGACTTCTGTGTTGCTCAGAACTTTGTGATCCTAATCACATGTTACTCTCATTCACATTAATTGGCCAAAACAAATTACATGAGCAGGACTGACATCAATGGAGCAGGGAACATGCCTCCTTTTACAGGGAGGCATAGTAAATAAACATCTGTGAGATGTAAAAGAGTATGGTGCAGACAGGCTACCAAGGACCAGTCTATACATTCTAGAGGGAGAAGTTGAAAAAAGACATGGGCTCTGGAATAAGCAAGACCTAGATTTTGATTCTGCCTTTACTGCACAGTAGCTACACTATGTCAGACTAATTATTTCCAATTTTTAGCCCTATGTTTCCTCATCAGAAGTACAGTGATAATAATAGTCTCAACAAACTAAGAAATTCAGAGACAATGTATGTAAAGCAGTGTCTAATCCACAGAACTGTTCAATCTATTTTATGTTTTATCTTGAATTGCCTGATCTACTTTCTCTGTTCCAATTCTGTATGATATCATTGCAATGTGACTTTTCCCCATGATTCCACTGCTCTGTTTAAGGTCATAGAGACTAGTTACCTGACAAAAAGACATTACTTAGTCTTCAGGCTTTTGGACTTTACATTTACCACCACTGATCACTCTCATGCTGAAAGTCTTTCCTCTTCTTCCAAGGCTTACACTATGCCTTCTACTTTACCCATTGCTTCCCTTCCAGTTTCTCCTCTTTCTTCATTTCATGTGCTCAGTGCTGACTTTGCTTACATCCAGTTTGGGCTCTCTTGTATTTATACCTCTCCCTCATGAGACAGATACAGAGAGATAAGAGCAGAGATTTCATAGCCAGGGAGTCCTGGATCATGGCCTGATGTCTGCTACTTACTCCAACAGTCTACTCACCATTTTTTCATTAGCACAATCAGGATTCAAAGATTTGTTGGAACTATTAAATGACAAAATCTATATGGAGTAACTAACACTGTGCTTAAACATATCAAGTACACAAAACATTTTAGTTCCCTCCTCTTCTCATACCTGGAAAATATTCTGCAAATCCTAACACTTAATGTAAAAGGTATTCAAAATCATAGCTAGTGTCTCTTCTATTTGAGTATTAGGAAAGGAACAGGTTTCAATAAGTAATGTCAATGTTTACTGAAAATCCCACTATCTTGAGATTATCTATATTTTGAAAGAAGATTTATACATACATAAGAGAACATACATAAAACAAAAGAATCCATCTCTAACTATATTTACCTCAGATCTTAATAGAATATATTTACCATAGTACAATGAACAGCTAAGAGTTTGAGATTTCATGCTAATCAACCTTGATTCAAATATCAGCTCTAACAGCCTAGTTCTGTGACCCCAAACAAGTCACTTAACTTCTCTTTAAACTTTCTCATCTGAAAAATGGGCATAATAATGGTAACAATCTCACTGGAATGTTGGGTGGATTCAATTTGTTTTTAAGCACAATCATAAGCAAAGTGCTTAAGGAATTAGTTGGGATGTAATAACCACTCAATCAGTATTAGCTATCATCACCATCATTCATAGAAATAAACTACTAGGAAGAGAGTTTTTTGCCTTACCTATCAAGATATACCTGCTGCATATCACTGCTCAATTAGGAATTACCCTCATCCCTCACTGATGACTGCTGTGTGTTCTACTTTCCCAATTCACCATTTTCTCTCCTTCCACTCCACAACAGCAAAGTATTTGCTTCTGGCCTCACAGAGACGTCAGGAGGATTCATGAGGTAACATCCATAAGGCCCTCTGAGCTCCTTGGAAGCAAGGTGTTTGATAAATAAAAGGTTATTACCATTGCTAGTGGTATCTTATATTACTCTAGCCCTTCTCAGCCCAGAGGGATCCTGAAATGGTTTGGAAAACTTGAAGCGCAAACAAGAATCATTCAATAGCAGCTGAGATGAAGCAGTCACTACATACACAGCCATTGATTCTTCAGAGCCTCTAGTGATCTAAACCCATTGGTTCTACTAGAGGCATAAAAAGCACTGAAAATGACTCAAAGGGTGCTTCGAGATATCAAGTATTTAAGGGTCTGTCTGTTCATTGAGCACAGCAGGAGACAGACATTGGTTCAGACACTCAAAATTATGTGGAAAAATCTGAAGTCAATGAGAGAAACTAGGAGGTCAAATTTGAGACTAAACAAAGATGAAGTTTGGTTCCATATGGAATTCCCTTTGGTTTCCTCATCCATATTCTTGTAGTTGTATATTTAAAGTCAATCCTCCATAAAACAAGTTGTGCCTTTAAGAAAAGCCAAATTAAAACAAAAAAAAGGGTCTGCAAATATGCAAACATTCCCCTAGTCCTTAAAGTAAATCCTTCTACAGCACAGTGTTATTTCAGAAACCAATCTAAAGCACATTAGCTTTGAACCCAAGCTGCCCTATATGGACAGTTCACTTAGTTCTGGTTGAACTCTGAAGAGTCCACTAAATCTGCTTTATCTAATACAAAGGATCTTATCCAAACCTTGGCCTCACTTCTTATCTTCATTTCAGCCTGAAGGCATGGCTCTGGAATTTGACTCTCCATCAGATGACTCTTTGGGACTGCTCACTGATACTCAATTACTGTATGAAGGTTCAGATCAGGCACTAAATTACTGATTTACACTGGGCCTCTTTGCTCTGTGACCTACAGTTAGGGATTCTACTATCAACCATCATACAACAGCATCACATACAACATATGATTCAAATCACTCCATAAATATCAAGTGGGAGTAAGCCAAATGTTTGCAGCCAGATGTATTCTATCTTGTATAGTCAAGAGTCATTTTAAGAAAAATAGTGAAGTTTTAACTTTAGGCTCCTGATTCCACCCACCTCATTAAACCTGCTTTCTCATACCTACACCACAAAGAAGTTAAAAAAATAAACTCAAAATGTTGAAAAAGAAACATAGTGAATTAATTAATACTATCTCTACTACTTTAAAAAAAAACAATCTATTAAAGAATAGTAATTTTAAAAATTTGGAAAAAACAATTAAATGGGAATAAAACAACAAATGGGGTTGTGTAGATTATATTTGGGCATGACAATATTTGAGGAAAAAATATGATATTTACCTTATAACCTACACTAAAAACAAGTCCACGGAGATGTAAGATTTGAAAGGAAAAAAAAAATGAAGATTTAAAAATCCTAGAAGAAAATATTAGAGAATTATTGTATGCTCTCAGGGTACATATGGTTAATTTTAGTCTGATACTAAATCTAGGGACAATGTGTAATTTTTTAATATTATTAGAGGACACGATAAAATGAGAGCCCATCAAAATGGGGTAAAGTGAGAAATAAATGACAGAAAATTTTTGTAATTTAAATGAAAAATGGAAATGGGTACCATCATTAGAGGTAAAACATGCCTATAAGATAACAAGAAAAATTATAAAAACCAAAGGAAAAAATAGACAAAAGAGAGGTAGAATAGATTTGCAGAAGATGAAATGTAATATAAATACAAGATCCTTCACATTACTAATAAACTGTGTAAATTAAAACAACAAAGTGTCAGGGAGGAAGCAAGATGGCAGAGGAGTAACAGACTAAATTAGCATTAGGTCCCAGGAGTCAGCTAGATAGTTATCAAACCATTCTAAACACCTACAAACTCAACAGGAGATAGAAGAGAAGAAGAGCAGCAATTCTAGGAACAGAAAATCTTCCACTTTATGGAAGGTAGGACATGCAGGGAAGTGAATCCGAAACCACAGGAAAATAGAGCATGGCAGAAAGGGCGGCTCCTGGCAAGTGGTGGTGCAGTGGAGCACAAAATCAGAACTCACAGAAGTCTGCTCCACTGAGGGACATCGCTACGGAGGCTAGGTGGGAGTGGAGCCCTCACGGGAACAGTGTGATCTCAGGACCCACAGAGTCTGAGTCTGAGACACCAGGGGTGTCTGAGCATGGCAGAGCTCCCAGGAATCAGAACAGGGAAGACAGCTATGGAAATGGAGCCGAGCAGTGGGCTCTCAGCTCAGGGTTACCTTAAACTGAGATCCAAGGCACAGTGGGACCACTGCTCTTTGAGCAGGGACCATGGAAGCAGCAGATCTAGAGAGACACCCCCCACCTCTCCTCCGGGAAGAGTGGCGCAGGAGTGAGCAGCAGGAATCTGCTGAGTTTGAAGACTCCAAAGGGGACTGTATGCCATAGATAAAAACACTCTGTCACAGGCTGGGTGACCACAGAGCATGGCCAGAGACCAAGGAGACAGAGAGATAGGAGGGATTGACTGTTTTTCTCTGAGGAGCTTTTCTCTGAAGATTCCCTTAGGAATGGGGCCCCAACCTCTCAGCTCCTCCAAGCCAGAGACTGGGAGGCCGCCATTTTCATTCCTGTCCTCCAAAGCTCTCAGAAAGCATTCAGGGAACAAAAGGTACCAAGAATGAACCTGAGCAGATTACTTAGCCTGGCCTGTGGCAAGGGCAGTGCAATTCCACCTCGGGCAAAGACATTTGAGAATCACTGCAACAAGTCCCTCCCCCAGAAGAAAAGAAAGAACATCCAGGCAAGAACAGGTTCATTGACCAATAAGAACTGTGGAACTCCAGAGCTAGGGGAAAGTGACACATAGAATTCATGGTTTTTTCCCCATGGTTCTTCAAAGAAAAATATTTTTATTTTATTTTTTTCTTACTCTATTTTTTAAAAATTTTCTCCTTTCCTATTTTAATCTTTTTTAACTATTTTATCTTCTCAATACTGTTTTAAAATATCTTTTTAAATTTTCATTGTTATACTCATATTCTATCCCTTTATTGTATTTAACCTTATTTTTTGTATACCTATAGGTTATTCTTTCTTTAAAATTTTGGGATATAGTTTCTTCTAACAGATTAAAACACACCCTAAATCTAGTACATGGCTTTTTTCTAGTCTCCAACCTGATCAAATTCTTTCCTCTTTTTCTTTTTCCAACCAAATTCCTACTTACCACATCCTTTTTTAGAATCTTTTTAAATTTTCATCGTTACACTCATATTCCATCACTTCATCATGTTTACACTTATTTTTGTATATTTGTAAGTTTTTCTTTCTTTAAAATTTTGGGAGATATTTTCTTCTAAGAGACCAGAATACACCCAAAATCAAGTGGGTGGCTCCATTCAATTCACCAGTAAAAAATATTTTTATTTTTTATTTTTAAATTTCTCCTCCTTTATTGTCCCCTGTTTCGGGTCTCTTCTGATTTGGTTAGTGTGTATTTTTCTGGTGTCTTTGCCCCCCTTTTAGTATTTTACTCTCCTATTCATATATTCTTATTTGGATAAAATGACAAGGTGGAAGAACTTACCACAAAAAGAAAGAACAAGAGGCAGTACCAATGTCTAATGACCTAATCAATATGGACATTTGTAATACGTAAGAACCATGCAGAATGACGATCATCAAGGTGCTAGCTCGGCTCAAAAAAGGCATGGAATATATTAGAGAATCCCTTTCTGGAGAAATAAAATTCCTTTCTGGAGAAATAAAAGAATTAAAATCTAACCAAGTTGAAAAGAAAAAAGCTATTAATGAGGTCCACTAAAAAATGAAGACTCTTACTGCTAGGATAAATGAGGCAGAAGACAGAATTGGTGATATAGAAGACCAAATGATGGAGAATAAAGAAGTTGAGCAAAAGAGAGAAAAACAACTACAGGACCATACAGAGAGAATGTGAGAGATAAGTGATACCATAAGATGAAACAATGTTAGAATAACTGGGTTCCCAGAAGAAGAAGAAAGAGAAAGAAGGACAGAATGTATATTGGAGTAAATTATAGCAGAGAATTTCTCTAATATGGCAAAGGGAACAAGCATCAAAATCCAGGAGGCACAGAGAACCCCCTCATAATCAATAAAAATAGGTCCACACCCTATTATTTAATAGTAAAACTTACAAGTCTCAGTGACAAAGGAAAAATCCTGAAAGCAGCTCAGGACAAGAGGTCTGCAGCATACAATGCTAGAAATATTAGATTGACAGCACATTTATCCACAGAAACCTAGCAAGCCCGAAAAGACTGGCATGATATATTCAGAGCACTGAATGACAAAAATATGCAGCCAATAATACTATATCCAGCTAGGCTCTCATTGAAAATAGAACAAGATAAAAAGCTTCCAGGACAAACAAAAATTAAAAGAACTGGCAAACACCAAACCAGCCCTACAGGAAATATTGAAAGAGGTCCTCTAAGCAAAGAGAGAGCCTAAATGTAGTAGACCAGAAAGGAACAGAGACAATATAAAGTAACAGTCATCCTACAGGCAATACAATGGCACTAAATTCCTATCTTTCAACAGTTACTCTGAATGTAAATGGGCTACATGCCCCAATCAAAAGACAGAGGGTATCAGAATAGATAAAAACAAACAAACAAACAAACAAAAAACAAGACCCATCAATACGCTGTCTGCAAGAAACTCATTTTAGACCCAAAGACACTTCCAGATTTAAAGTGAGTCAGTAAGGGTGCCTGAGTGGCTCTGTGGGCTAAGCCTCTGCCTTCAGCTCAGGTCATGATCTCAAGGTCCTGGGATCGAGCCCTGCATTGGGCTCTCTGCTCAGCAGGGAGCCTGCTTCCCCCTCTCTCTTGGCCTGCCTCTCTGCCTACTTGTGATCCCTCTCTCTGTGTCAAATAAATAAATAAAATATTTAAAGAAAAATAAAGTGAGTCAGTAGAAAACAGTTTACCATGCTAATGGAAATCAAAAGAACACTGGGGCGGCAACCATTATATCAGATAAATTAGATTTTATGCTAAAGACTATAATAAGAGATGAGGAAGGACATGATATCATACTTAAAGGGTGAGTCCAACAAGATCTAACAATTTAATTATCTATGCCCCTAACATGGGAGCAGCCAACTATATAAACTAATTAATAACAACATCAAAGAAAAACAGCAACAATAATACAATAAAGTAGGGGACTTTAACACCTCCCTCACTAAATGGACAGGTCATCTAAGCAAAAGATCAATAAGGAAATAAAGTCTTAAATTGACACATTGGACCAGATGGACACCACAGATTCAGAACTCCAGAGAGAGGGAGACAGGAGAATACACATTCTTCTGTAGTGCACATGGAACATTCTCCAGAATAGATCACATCCTGGGTCACAAATCAGTCTCAACTTGTACCAAAAGATTGGGATAATTCCCTGCATATTTACAGACCACAATGCTCTGAAGCTAGAACTCAATGGAAAGCTGAAAAGAACTCAAATACATTAAAGGTTGGAGGTTAAAGAGCATCCTACTAAAGAATGAATGGTTCAACAGGAAATTAAAGAAAATATTTTAAAAATTCATGGAAACAAATGAAAATGAAAACACAACTGTTCCAGATCTTTGTGACACAGCAAAGGCAGTCCTGAGAGGAAAGTATATAATGATACAAGACTTTCTCAAGAAATAAGAAAGGTCTCAAGTACACAACCTAACCCTACATCTAAAAGAGCTGGAGAAAGAATAGCAAAGAAATCCTAAACCCAACAGCAGAAGAGAAATAATAATCAGAGCAGAGATCAATGAAAGGCAAACAAAAAACAAAAACAAAAACAAAAACAAAAAACCAGTAGAACAAAGTAACGAAACTAGGAGCTGGTTCTTTGTAAGAATTAAAGTATTGATAAATCCTTGGCCAGACTTATCAAAAAGAAAAGAGAAAAGACCCAAATTAATAAAAGCATGAATGAAAGAGGAGAGATCACAACCAACACCAAAGAAATACAAACAATTTTGAGAACATATTATGAGCAAGTATATGTCAGCAAATTAGACAATCTGGACAAAATGGATGCACTCTTAGAGACATAAACTACCAAACCTGAACCTGAAATAAATAGAAAACCTGAACAGACCCATAATCAGTAAGGAGCTTGAAATAGTCAACAAAAATCTCCCAACAAACAAGAGCCCAGGGCCTGACAGCTTCCCAGGGGAATTCTACCAAACATTTAAAAGAAGAATTAATACCAATTCTCCTGAAACCTTTCCAAAAATATAAATGGAAGGAAAACTTCTAAACTCATTTTATGAGGCCAGCATTAGCTGGGTCCCGAAACGAGACAAGACCTCATCAAAAAGGACAATTACAGAACGATAACATTGATGAACACAGATGCAAAAATACCAAAATACTAGCCAATAGGATCCAACAGTACATTAAAAGGATAATTCACCACAATCAAGTGGGATTTATTTCTGCATGGCAGGTTGGTTCAACATCTGCAAATCAATCAATGTGATACAATTCATTAATAAAAGAAAGAATAAAAACCATAGGATACTCTCAATAGATGCCAAAAAAGCATTTAACAAAGTACAGCATCCTTCTTTGATAAAAACTCTTCAAAGTGTAGGGATAGAGGGTACATACCTCAATACCATCAAAGCCATCTATGAAAACCCACAGCGAATATCACTCTCAATGGGGAAAAACTGAGAGCTTTTCCTCTAAGGTCAGGAACAAGGCAGGGCTGCCCACTAGTACCACTTCTAGTCAACATAGTACTAGAAGTCTTAGCCTCAGCAATCAAACAAGAAAAAAGAAATAAAAACCATCCAAATCGGCACAGAAGAAGTAAAACTCTCACTCTAGGCAGATGACATGATACTTTATGTGGAAAACCCAAAAGACTCCACTCCAAACTATTGTAACTCATACAGGAATTCAATGAAGTGTCAGGATATAAAATCAATGCACATAAATCAGTTCCATTTCTAAACACCAACAAAAACAGAAGAAAGAGAAATTAAGGAGTAGATACCATTTACAATTGCACCCCAAACCAGGAGATACTTAGGAATTAACCTGACTAAAGAGGCAAAGAATTTGTACTCAGAAAACTATAAAGTACTCATGAAAGAAATTCAGGAAGACACAAAGAAATGGAAAAATGTTCCATGCACATGGAATATGTGTAAATATTGTGTAAATGTCTATGCTACCTAAAGCAATCTATACATTTGATGCAATCCCTATCAAAATGCCATAATTTTTTTTGAAGGAATAAATAATCCTTAAATTTATATGGAACCAGAAAAGACCCCAAATAGCCAGAGGAATATGGAAAAAGAAAGCCAAAGTTGGTGGCATCACAATTTCAGACTTCAAGCTCTATTACAAAACTGTAATCATAAGGATGTATGACACTGGCACAAAAACAGACACATAGATCAATGGAACAGAATAGAGAGCCCAGAAATGGACCCTCAACTCTATGGTCAACTAATCTCTGACTAAGCAGGAATGAACGTCCAATGGAAAAAAGACAGTCTCTTTAATAAATTGGTGTTGGGAAAATTGGACAGCCACATGCAGAAGAATGAAACAGGACCATTTACTTACACCACACACAAAAATAGAGACCCAAAATGGATGAAAGACCTCAGTGTGAGACAGGAATACATCCAGATCCTTGAGGAGAATACAGACAGCAACCTCTTCGATCTCAGCCGCAGCAACTTCTACCTAGACACATCACCAAAGTCAAGGGAAGCAAGGGCAAAAAATGAACTACTGAGACTTCATCAAGATCAAAAACTTGTGCACATCAAAGGAAACAGTCAACAAAACCAAAAGACAACTGACAGAATGGGAGAAGATATTTGCAAATGAAATATCAGATAAAGGGCTAGTATCTAAAATCTATAAAGAACTCTTCAAACGCAACACCTGAAGAAGAAATAATCCAATCAAGCAATGGGCACAAGACATGAACAAACATTTCTGTAAAGAAGACATCCAAATGGCCAACAGACACATGAAAAAGTGTTCAACATCACTTTGCATCAGGGAAATACAAATCAAAACCACAGTGAGATACCACCGCACACCAGTTAGAATGGCTAAAATTAACAAGACAGGAAATAAAACACTTTGGTGAGGATGTGGAGAAAGGGACCTCCTATAGTGTTGGTGGGAATGTAAGCTGGTGCAGCCACTCTGGAAAACAGCATGGAGTTTCTTCAAAAAGTTGAAAATAGAGCTACTCTATGACCCAGCAGTCGCACTACTGGGTATTTACCCTAAAGATACAAATGCAGGGATCTGAAGGGGCACATGTACCTGAATGTTTATAGCAGCCATGCCCACAATAGCCAAACTATGGAAAGAACCTAGATGTCTATCAACAGATGGATGGATAAAGAAGATGGGATATGTGTGTGTGTGTGTGTGTGTGTGTATAAAATGAAATACTATGCAGCCATCAAAAGAAGTTAAATCTTGACATTTGCAATGACATGGATAGAACTAGAGGGTATTACGCTGAATGAAGTAAGTCAATCAGAGAAAGATAATTATCATATGATCTCTCTGATGTAAGGAATTTGAGAGGCAGTGTGGGGGGTTTGGGGGGGCAGGGAAGGGAAAAATGAAACAAGATGGGATCGGGGGGGACAACAAATCATAAGAGACCTTAATCTCACAAAACAAACTGAGGGTTGCTGAGGGCTGGTGGGTAGGGATAGAGTGACTGGGTTATGGACAATGGGGAGGGCATATGCTATGGTGAGTGCTATGAAATGTGTAAGCCTGATGATTCAGAGACCTGTACCCCTGGGGCAAATAATACATTATATGTTAATAAAAATAATTTTAAAAATAAATAAAATGAAGGATTAAGAAAAAGAAAAAATCAAGGTGTCATTTTTGAAGCGTATTAATAAAAGTATAGGGCAAAAGGTATTCATATAAAGTTGGTAGGGATATAAACTAATATACTAGTATACTATCCTTTCAGATAGCATCTTAAATTCTAGTGCTCCTTTCCAAAACTTTAACTACACAAATATAGATGAATTGGGGAAAGTTACTTATTGAAGCAATGTTGGTAGTAAAGAAAACTGGAAATCTCTTTAATGTTTATCATTATCTGTTAGAAATGATGCAGAGATATATCTGCACAAGTGACTTGAAAATGTGAAATAAGCAAGTTGAATCCCATTTTTGAAAAAAAAATGCACACCAACATAATATGTGTATCTGTGCATGTGGCACATGTATACATATAATTTTAAAATATTTGAAAAGATATAAACCAAAATGTTACTGGTGGTCACCTTGGGGCATAGGTGGGGGCATAGGATGGAAGCACTCTTTCACTTTCTGCATTTTAGGGTAATTTTTGTTCAAATTTTTTGTTAGAAATATGTACGTTTTTCTAAAATCAATGAAAAATACAAATAAAACCAAAGCAAGACCATGTGAGCAAGTCATGGGACAGTATTTATAACAATATTTTAAATAATATTAAATATAAAAAATTAATGCTCTGAAAACCTCTATAGAAATCTATCATTAGTAGTTAGCTCTGAAAGTGGAATTATGATGGGATTCCACCATAAATTTTTACAATATATTTATATACTTTTATAGCATATTATTTTATTTTTATCTTACAGTATCATTCAAAACCAGAAAATACAAGAATGTGATCATAAATATTGTCCTAAAGTCCATTCTCAACAGTGTTGGCCACCACAACTAAAGAGTTTTGGGTGACCCAGAGACATCTTCTCACCCCTTTAGACCCATGTCCCCTTTTCAAGATCAGAGTGACAATATCAGCCTCTCACTACATTTGTGAAATTTATGGGTGAATTGGAAACAATGCCTTTCCTTGTCCTAAAAGCAGGTAATATAAAAATATTAAAGCAACTTGGAATAAGCAGAAGATTCAGTAAATATATCCAAGTTCCCAATTCTTCAGGAATGTAGACTAATATAAATAATCATGACTTATTTGAATGTATCATTAACTTTTATTCAATCATCAAGACTCAGATGAGTTATCTCTACCTTTAGGGAGTATCTCTATTTCCATGCCCAGTGCTTACCATTCAGATTATATCACTCCCTTGCCACAGCACCTCCAAGCCCACTTCCTTGTGTACCCAGAGTGCCCATGTTCTTCACTGTTGCAATGACTATATTCCTTTGTTCCCCAAGGCCCCAGTATGTCTCCTTATGGTCCTTAAAATCCAATTTAACTGGGTTAAATTTTTTATACTCCTCCACTCCTCCATAATTGCAGGTCCCTCTAATTCTCCCACTCAGACTCTGTCCCTTACCTCATTTCTACTGTTCACTAATTGAAGTCAATATATTAGCCTTAATTTATTTTGGGAATCTAAACAACACGCCAAAGAAGTTAACATTTATAGAATATATTCACTTTTTGCTATGCTGTTACAACAGTGAAGTTAATAAAATTGACACCTAATTACAACTAACAAGTATGGTCTTATTAAACTAAAACAATAAAGAAAGCCATGAAGATTGCATTACCCATCCTACACACTCTTGCGAGAATGACTAGTTCTACCCAGACTATCTCTCAGTGCCCCTGCATGAGAATCCTGATCTGAACGGATGGGCGATGCCAACCAGCCACACTAGCTAGGTTTCAAGTCAGTAGCCAGGGCCAGGAAAGAAACCTGAAACTTCATCAAATGGTTAAAATTGAGTGACCATCTGAAAAGGTGTTATGAGAATACTTTGATACTTAGGATTAAACCAAAGAAGCTGAGTCTGTTGTCAGTATCAAAAAACAAGGGAGGAGCCTTAGTAAAAGAGGTGACATTAGGGAACAAGAGGGAGAGAAATGTAAAAACCAAACAGAATTTGTGGAATAAGCTTTGCGAAGTGAGTGAGAAGAATTAGGACTTTGCTATGAGCAGGAGGGTGTTGCTGAGGTCTCTTTCTCATAGCCTAAGTGTTGAATGGATATCTTGGCTTGTGTGAGAAGTGTTACATGAGAACTTAGAAACAAAGACCCTAAGTGTGAGAAAGAATCAGAAGAGGACCACCTCTTCTCTGGATATCTGGGAAGGCATGTTGCCAAAGCCATTTCTGGTACAAAGAAAGAAAGAAAAAGAAAAATCTAAAAGCAATGGTGAGATCCTGGATTTTCATCAAGACAAAGTTGATTCTTCAGAAGAGTAGGATTAGCATTGCTTCAGATTAAAAGCTATATTTCAAAGATCCAAGTTCTATTTCTAGGTACATCAAATGCCAGGTTCTCTAATAGGAGTGATAAGGATAGCTACCACCTTATAGTTTTCCAGACTTCAGAGAGCTCTCACATGCATTGTCTCATATGATTCATACTAAAACCCAGTGAGATCAGAGATTCAAGCAATCATCTTTCCAATTCAAAGAATGCAGAAACTAAGCCTCAGAGTATAGTGACTCCAGGTCACATGCTAAGGGTTTAGGTAAAACTACAACTCAATTTACTACTCTTAAAAGTCATCCCTGGGGCACCTGGGTGGCTCGGTGGGTTAAAGCCTCTGCTTTCGGCTCAGGTCATGATCTCAGGGTCCTGGGATCGAGCCCAGCATTGGGCACTCTGCTCAGCAGGGAGCATGCTTTCTCTCCCTGCCTCTCTTCCTACTTGTGATTTCTGTCTGTCAAATAAATAAATAAAATCTTTAAAAAAAGAAAGTCATTCCTATTTCTCCTTGAAAAATGACAATCTAGGCATTAATGGTACAAACTCTGGACCCACATTGCCTAGGTTCAAATCAAGCATACCCATTTGCTAGGTACCAGAACTCAGGTAAGTTACTTATCTTCTTTGTGTCTCAGTCTGTTCTTCTGTAAAGTGGGTTTAATAATACTACTTTTCTCCTAGAGAAGTGGTGAGGATTAGGAGCAAATACATGCAAAATGTTTGAAAGCACGTCTACTGTGTTCCTTATGAACACTCAATAAACCTTAAGTTTTCTTTTTTTAAGCTTTCCTGGTATAAAGTAAAAGTTTAACATACTCATATAAGCTTTACTGCTTGTAAGGAAATGAGTGAAATTATCTTCATTTTATACATGAGAAAATTAAGATCCCAGGTTACTATTTCTGCATTAACCAACCTCAAAAAGTAGTGGCATATACATAATAAAAGCCATTTGATTATGTCCACAGATTGTTTGGATAAGGATTTGGGACAAGGCACAGCAGAGAAGCCTTGTTTTTTTTTCACATGGTCTACAGCCTCACGTGGGGGGACTCACAAAGGTGGAGAATAGGATCTCGGTGGTACCTTCATTCACTGTCTGGGGGTTGATGCTGGCTACCAGGTGGGACCTGAGCTGAGCTGTGGGCTGGAACACCTGTATATGTCCTCTCTCTCTATGGCTTTGGGCTTCCACTGCACTGGGACAGCTACAGGATACTGGTCTTCTCACACAGCAGCTCACCGTATCAAAGATCCAATAGAAGCTGTATCTCCTTTTATGGCTTGTTCTTGGAAGTCACACAGCATTGTTCCAGACATATTCTACTGGTTGTAATAAGTTGCAAGACTGCCCAGATTCAAGGAGAGGGAAATTAGACCCTACTTGATGATGGAGAAGTAGAGGTTTTTGGAAAAACAGGGGGGCATGACAAATATTGTTGCAATGATCTTTGGAAGATGCAAGATGCTACACATAGAAAGAGAGGATTTGCCAAAACTTACACAAAAATTAAGTGAATACGGGGCACCTGGGTGGCTTGGGCAGTTAAGCATCTGACTCTTGATTTCAGCTCAGGTCATGATCTCAGGGATGTGAGATTGAGCACTAAGTCAGCCTCAATGCCGGGTGTGGACCCTGCTTGAGATTCTCTCTCTCCCTCTCCCTCTGCACCTCCAAAAAATTAAAAAGTGAATACACTAGAATAGAAATGCACAGCTTTTCATTTGTAAATTTCTGTTCTTTCACTGTCCTCCCAGACCTCTCTCATTTGTAAACAATGTCGATTAATCTTGCACATTCACTGGCAGGTACATCTGAAGACTTGGCCCTGTAGGGATACAACTGAGGGCAAACACATTGCACTGGGAAAGCATCCAAATAAATCAGACAAACTTGCAATGGCAATTTCCTGTGTTGGTCTTCTTCCTTGCCCATGCCTTCCATACTATCTCCTCTTTTCATCAACCCTCAGGAAGGAAAAATATGAATCAAAAATGGTCGGATTCCAGAGCATTGAATGGACTCTCCTCATGAGTACATAAATAACTACCTAGAGCTCCAGCTCAGTATTTTGTCTTCAGCCCATGAGGCTGCCCTCACTTTCTGTTCTCTTCTGTGGCCCTTTCTTTGTGACCACTTCTCATCATATCCTCTTCTATCAGACTGGTCTAAGCCCCATCATCTCTCTCCTGGATTAGATAATAGCCCCTAATCCACCTCCCTGTTTTTGTTCTCATAACCCATAGACTTTTCTCAACCTACCAGCCAGAGTAAGCCTTTTGAAACTTAGGTCAGATGGTGTCATCATTCCTATACCTTCTAATTTCCATTTCATTTGGAGTAGAAGCCAAAGTCCTTCCAATGTCTGATGTAATCTGGGCATCTCTTTGATCTCATCTCCTTTATGTCTCTCCCTACTTCACTGTACTGTACCCATGCTAACTTCTCTTTTATATATACCACACAAGAGCCATCAACAGAGTGTTTATATTTTCTCTCTGCTAGGGCTGCTCTTGCCTTATATATCCACAAAACCAACCTTCATGCTTCCTTACTGTCTTTGCTCATAAGTCAGCTTCTCAGGAGATCTTACCTTGAACACTGAGCTAAAACCATAAATGCCCTATCCTGCAGTTTCTATCCCCATCCCCTACTTCATTTACCCCCAAACAACAAATTCTGTATTTATATTCTCTATTTGTATATTCTGTATCTCCTGCTAACCCTATGTACACATTAGATGTAAGTTTTTGAGAACGAGATTTATTTTTTGGTCTGTTTTATTCAATGTTATATCTCTAGAACCTAGAGCAGTGCCTGATACAACACAGGTGGTCAATGAGTATTTGTAGAGGGAATGAATGAATATGTGAGTGTAGTGATACTACATGCACAGTTAAGCACAGCTTAGGTGGTAACTGAGTAAGTTAAGAACATTTTAAAGCTATTTTGAACAAGTTATCAAAAAAAAAAAAAAGGTGGGGGTATGTTTGCTCAGTCCACTTTACTTCAGCAATGGTTACTGAAACTCAAGTCTACCTAATAAAAATAGTTCTTTGCTTCCCATTTGACTTTTTTTTTTTTTCCCCAAGAATGTCTGCCACATCCTTAGAGAACTCTGAGACAGAAAGGTGTAGATTTGATCTGGGCAGGATCCAAGAATTCCCACTTTCCCTACCCTTAATGAGATCTAACAGTCTTCATATGCTACTGTTGTAGACAGAATGGTAGTCCCCTAAAATGGCCACATCTTAATTCTTGAAACCTGTGAATATGTTGTGATATATGGCAAGGAGAAATTCAGATTACAGATGGAATTAAGACTCTTAATTTACTTGAGATGTGAGAGGCTGTCCTGGATTAATCCAGGCAGGTTCAATGTTATTATAAGAATCCTTTTAAGTGAGAGGAAAGGAGGCGCATCAGAGGCAGAGAAGGAGACATCACAACGGAAGGACAGGTCAGAATCAGAGAAAGAGATAAAGCTCTGGAAGTAGAGATCAGAGTAATGCATACACTAGTCTTAATGAAAGAAAGAGGCCATGAGTGAAGGACTCCAAGTGGCCTCATCAGCTTTGAGACCAGAAAGCAGATTCTCCCCTAGAGCCTCTGGAAGAACACAGCCCTGCTCATGTCTTGACTTTAGCCCAGTGAGGCTCATTTCAGACTTCTGAACACCAGATATGTACGATAATAAATCTATGTTGCTTCATACCACCAATTTGATGGGTAATTTGTGATAGTGGCAATAAGAAACTAATACACTTAATACCTTCTAACAAAACACCTCCATCATTAGCTCTACCATCAAGGTACAAAAGAAAATCCAGCCTGAAATTGCACAGTCCTGCTACAACTTCTGATAGAGACAAAGGCAATTATTCTTGGCCCTGCCATTCAACTTCATTTCCCCTGTAGGGTGAGTTAGAGTTCCTCCTTTCATCAAGTACATAGAGCAAATGTTATCACCAGTCATAAAGTCCTGGCAATAAACTTAATTTTTTATATTCCAATGCCATCCAAATAACAACTCTGGCTAAAGTTATTTTTCTTCTTTAAAGACATATTCTGAAGATGTGACTGAACTAGACCAGTAAAAGAATAATAAGTACTTCTTTCCTTTTAGCAACTGACAAAACATGCTTTCCACTCACAGGGAAATTAAAAAAAAAAAAAAAAGATTAAAATGCATCTTCCATGAATTTTAAGTTGAATTTTTAAATTTAGCCCAATTCAAGTAAATTCCTACCTATTGCTTCTAATTATACCATTTTCCTCTTATATTATTTTTTTATGAAGACTACAGATCAAGAAAGAGCACTAGAAGTTGATTTTTTTAAAAAGGAATGTGTTTTCTCTATTCAAAATGGGAAAAGATTTCAACAGCAGGTCTGTAGATTTTTGAAAATCCTAATTAGACTGAATTAAATGACTAAAATGCTACTAATTACTTTTTAATTTCAAGAGAGATGTTTACAAAGCACAGTATAATGAGTAATACAGCACTTCAAATGATTACTAATGTTGCCATTTTGTCTGACTTAATCTCAATTAGTATAAATCACATTGTCATCATTGTTAATTGCCATTTCTTTCAAGCAAAATGCTAATTTCTCTTTACAATCTTACAATTGCTGTTTGTTTTCTTCAAAATATTCCATTTGAAAGGCCTAATAAAGAGAACATTTATAGCCCCTGTATTTTTCTGCAGTTTGAGGAGGTTTTTTTTGTTATCCTTTTTGGAGGGTAGTGGTAATTCCTACTTACTTCTTAATAAAATGAATCTGTTAACTTTTAGATCTATTGTGGTGCTGAATGTAAATGTATGGAGAGCTAGAGTTCCAAGGAAGAGTCTTTTCTGTCTGAATGGCAGGTAGAGCCTTCATTAATGAATGCTAAGAGGCATCATTTATTTTGCCTCTCCGAAGAAATTCATCATAAAAAGGAAGGAAGCAGCCTTTAATCAAGAGAATATAGAATAGTTCTGTTTTTTTCCTCCAGCTCCTTTCCATTGTTCTTCTACTCATGTGAAAGTTAAACTCTCCCTTGAGGGAATTACCTCATCAGCTATAGGCTATTGGTTTTTCAATCCACTGTGTCATTGGATATCCTTGGGAAATTTCCCCCCCCAGTTTTTGCTCAGTCATAAACATAGGGAACTTTAAAAATCATGAAGATTCAATAATTCTCCAATAAGAGTCTAACATGACACTACTTCTTAAAAAAAAAAAAAAAATATATATATATATATATATATATTTATTTATTTATTTATTTATTTGACAGATAGAGAGAGAGATCACAAGTAGGCAGAGAGGCAGGCAGAGAAAGAGGGTTCTGCTCCCTGCTGAGCAGAGAGCCTGATGCAGGGCTCAATCCCTGAGATCATGACCTGAGCCCAAAGCAGAGACTTAACCCACTGAGCGACCCAGGTGCCCCAAAACTATTGTTTTATGAGCTCTTCCACATTAATCTCATTTTTCTTTATTTAAAAAAGGTTAGAAATCGAATACTAACAATTTTAAGTATTTTTTTCTCCACATAAGTCTTTGGTGCCTATTTTGTTTACTTATTGTCACATAGTAAACTACTCCAAAACTGATTAGGTTAAAAAATAAAACATTGTTTTCTCTCATAATTTTGTAAGAATCTGGGGGAAGGCTTGACTGGATCATTTGTGGCAAAGTGGAGGCAGCCGGAGTGTAAGGATCCACTTCTGCAAGGGCCTCTTCCTACACTCATCTGGCAACTTTGTTCTATTCATCTTGTCTTACTTCACACAATGACTCGTCCTTCAGAATCTGTTCATGTGGTTTGGACTTTTCAGAGCATGACGGATTCCATGGAAAAACTTCTTTCATAGAAATTCCAAGAACAGGTGATCCAGAAGACTGGTAGAAGGAGCATCACAGAAGTTCCAGGATGTCCCTTCTCCCAAATTCTATTTTCAAACAATTTTTTTTTTTTTTTTTTTTTTTTTTTTTTAAAGATTTTATTTATTTATTTATTTGACAGAGAGAAATCACAAGTAGACAGAGAGGCAGGCAGAGAGAGAGAGAGAGAGAGGGAAGCAGGCTCCCTGCTGAGCAGAGAGCCCGATGCGGGACTCGATCCCAGGACCCTGAGATCATGACCTGAGCCGAAGGCAGCGGCTTAACCCACTGAGCCACCCAGGCGCCCTCAAACAATTTCTTATGGTCAGCCAGATTCAAGGAGAGGGTAAGATACTCTCTCACAAGTGGGGAGAAGTAAGAATTTGCTTCTATCTCAATTCTACCACTTCTATCCAAGCTAACAATAAAACCAGATGATTTAAAATGCAAAGACATTCAGGGAAAATCTTAATAAAGATCTTGCTTAGTATGGCTGCCTGCTGTTTTTCCCTCAAAAAACTAAAGTTCATATGTTATGGACCTCTCAAAACTCACATGAAGCCTTAACTCCTAACGTGACTGTATTCAGAAATAGAATCTTTAGGAGGTAATGTTTAAATGAGGTCATTAAGGGTGGAGTCCTAATCCCATAGAACTAAAGGCCTTTTAAGAGGAAGAGACAGATTGTTCTCTCTGCACCCACAGAGGAAAGACCATACGAGGACAAGGAAGAGAGGCTTACTAGAGACCAAATTAGCTGCCACCTTGATCTTGGACTCAGAATTGAGAGAAAATGAATTTCTATTTTTTAATCTTTCCAGTCTTCAGTGTTTTCGTACAGCAGCCCAATCTCACTGCTATATCATGTTTGGGATTTTATATGATTTACATGATAACATCGTAATTTTTGGCAGGTAAATCACGTGTCATAGTTGAGGAGTTCTGTCGCTTTTAGCCTCTTCAGTATTCATTTCTCCTTCTTCTGTTAATAGTAAACTGATCTTTCTTTAAGAACTCACCTTTCTCCCTCTGGATGCAGTATTCTGGGACTGTCAACCAAAGACCCTACCAACAGGTAGATATATCACTTGATCTAAGACCATGAAATGCTTTCCCCTAGAATTTAAATGAGAAGAATGACACAGAGATGAGAATTATTTGGTCTTCACACCTCCTGATATTGGTATCCTGCAACACTCAGTCTTCTCAAGCATCTTTATTATTAGCTTTCTCAAACATGGTCCCTTAGGGCTTTCCTTTGATTCTGTGAGCTACTTTGAGTCATTCCATTTTTGTTGCTGTTGTTAATGCTGCTTAAAATAGCCACAGGTTTCTATATTTTCAAAACAAAACCAAAAACCCTAGCAGATATAGAAATTGGCACAACCAGTGGGGTTTACCTATAAATATTAGAATTAAAAATCAATAAGTACAAGGATACAGAAATCAGGAATCATCAGGCATGAATGCTATAACTTCAAAATACATTAATCAAACACTGATAGAAATTCAGGAAGAAAATAAGAAACCCATAGTCATAGTTGGAGACATAAAACTCAGCAATAATTAATAGAGAAAAGAATAAGTTGCCATCCAGGTTAAATAAATATCTTATAACTTAATATTCAATCTTGTATTTGTTTAGCCTCTTAGCTTTCAAAGCACTTTTATATGTGCTCATTCATATTCTCTCCTTACCTCTCTAAAGAAAACCAGGTGAGCAAGGAAAAACATGATCTGTTGGAACTGTCAGAACTGTTCAGAACTCGGGTTTCCAGTTTTTAAATTGTATTCTTTTCTCTCTGCATCTGGTTATATAGCTTATTTTCTTGGTTATAACAGCCAGCTCTCTACTCCCTGCTCATGACTGAGATTTCGAAGTAGACATATACTCCTAAATGATGATTTACAAGATAAACGCACAGACACATCAATCTAATAATGTATCAGTGTTTGGCCTAGTCCCTGGCTTTCAGTGAGTAGTCAATAAATGGCAAGTGTAAAAACAAACAAACAAACAAATAAATAAATAAATGGCAAGTGTTACTATACTGAATACCATGCAAAGCCCTCCATTATTTCTAAGTTGTTTCTTCCTCTGCCTTATGTTCCAATAATCATGTGCAGTATTAAAAAGCAAGTACTCAGGTGTCTCAAAAAACTCTTCTGGATGGAATCTCAACTCCATAACCTTCTGTATGGCAGGAAGCCTTGACAGACCCATTCATTAAATGGTAAGAAATATGGATCCAGGGTGAAAACAGAGAATGCAAATCTTCAACAGCAGAGCAGCTGATGTGTCTCTGAATTTCTCCTTAAATACCCCAAGGTTGCCTTTCCCTCTCAATTCCGCTGATCCAGTGTAAAAGAAAATTCATTCAGACAGCACCACAGCATCTGAATTCCTTCAGAGCAGCTGAGTTTCTTTTGCAGCCACTACTAGCTGGGACTTCACAAAGTCTTGTCTTTGTGGCTGATGCTAGAACCTGGTTGTAACAAGAGTTGGAGTCCAATAAAACCAGTGATATTTACTCCTTAATGCAGTTCCTCTTTCCAGGGTGTGCTTTCTCTGAAGATTGATCACAGTTTTTATTGTGTGAGCTTGTAAAATGCAAAATGATTAAAGGTACATCTATTTTTTTAATCCCATCTCTGTCATTCCTGTAGTCAACAGTGGCAGAGTCCTGGCAGTTTCACATACACTTATATGAAAGGTCAGGTTTAGCCATCAGCACTGAAAAAAATCTTAAAGGGCAAGATTGCTGCATGGTAATGAGTTTGGGGGAGCACCTTCAGGCTGACTGTAAGTGGAAGGACTTGTAATCTTTCAGAAAGTGCCCCATTTCTTTTCTCTTCCCCAGAATGAACCTAACTCAACAGACCTATTTCCATATCACTATAGAGCATGAAAAGGAAATTTTCTCTCAAAAGCCATAGTCTAGAGTCCTTCTGTTGAAGTCTTGTCCATCTTTTTGGGCCCCAATGCCTCCTTCTTAGACACTACAGGACACTTCTCAGTTTTGACTTCCACCTAGATTCATTCTCACTGCTGGCTGTCGAAGTCTCTCACACTTTCTGAACTCAGTTCTGCTCATCTCCTCTCTGTCCCAGATCAAGCTCCCCAAGTGTACATTTCATTTAGGAATCCTAATGTGACAGGAAAAAGAACTCAACAAAACTGTTGTGGATGGAGAGTGACTAAAGTGGATTTGTGAAGCGTGTTCTGCATGGCTTCTGCTGTAACTTCAGACAACATGGTAACAGTTTTACATGGTAACAGTTTCACCTCTTCCTAGATGGCCTCACACACATGCTCCATCTCTCCCCTGCCCCACCTGTCCTAGAGGACAGACTATTATGATCCAGGCTGTTCTTATTGTAAGAAGCAAACTTGGGTTATAACGTAATTTTGGCATGGTGGGAACTGAGTTGAGGTACAGAGTCCAAGATCACTAGAGAGAAAATAAAGCAAGCCTAAAATCTCAGGCATAAATATGGTGTCACAAACATGATACAGAACCAAAAGTTACAAGGTAGGAAATCAAGTCTGTGAGAAAGATATTGGGGGGAGGGAGATGGTCATATGTTTGGGGTTCAAATCTCAGCACAGCTGCTAACCAACTAGATGACTTCAGGTACTTTTCCTAACTATTATAGGTCTCCATTTCTTCATCATTTAACTGAGTTCAATCTTAGCTTCCTCTAACATCATCATAAGCATTAAATAAAATAATGGGTACCTACTGAGGAGACTATTGTTTAAAATATTAAACTGCTATAGAAATAAATGAAGACCAACCAAATGAGAATAAGCACAAGCTATTTATTTAGAACTTCCTCTATCAAGGGAACCAGCTACCATCACTTGCATTTAGAGGAAATTCAACAGCAGGCCAAAGAAAGCTTTATGGGGAAAAAAGGAAGGCTTTAGGTATGCCATGACTGGCAGCTATTGACATGGGGAAGCTACAGGCAGGCTAAGTAGAAGTAGGTACCCTATATGATGAGTTAGGGATGCATATATGGCTATTTCAGATTGCTCCCAAGTTGGAAGCAGGGACAAAAGTCAGGGAAGCTGTCAGTAATTAATCAAGTCCTAGCCATTTTAGGCCAATTGTTATAGGGGTTATTGGTTGGTTTTCTGGGCTTGTTACTAGAGATAGCCGGACTTCCTAAAAGTCTGACATATAGCAGGCTCGCTTCCTAGGCTGGTTACAGTACATAATGGATGAATTTCCTGAGCTAGTTGCTGACTGTGAGTCAGTGTTCTATTTTTATATATGGTCTGGCCATTGTCTGTTTGCATATTCAGTCTACAGTTTTCTATAGTTTTCATTTTTCTTAAATAAATGATTACCTTGGGGTGCCTGGGTGGCTCAGTGGGTTAAAGCCTTTGCCTTTGGCTCAGGTCATGATCTCAGGGTCCTGGGATCGAGCCCCGCATAGGGCTATCTGCTCAGCAGGGAGCCTGCTTCCCCCTCTGTCTGCCTGCCTCTCTGCCTACTTGTGATCTCTCTTTCTCTCTGTCAAACAAATAAATAAAATCTTTAAAAATAAATAAATAAATGATTACCTAGACCACCTCCCCCAAATTTCACAGTCCATTTCAATGTTTTAGGGAGTAGATGGATACAGGCTAGAATAATGAGGCTATTGTTGAACTCTTGTCTTTAAATTACCTTGTTCTTGTAAGTCCACTATGAGACAACAGTCTCTAGATTCCACCTTTCACAAAGAGATTTTTTAAAAAATGGTATCTACATTCCAAAAGACTTCTTCATATCATATTGTGATCCCAAATTATTTAGGTCAAGGAAATTCTCATGCCCAAGGGTGAAAAGTCCTTTTGCAGTATTCTCCAGGACAAGTGAAGGAGGAAGAGAAGACGGAAGAGAAAGATAAGGACAAGGAGGAGGAGGAGCCAGTGGCAGCAGTGGCAGTGGTGGCAGCAGGGAGACAGCCTTGTGCCAAGATGAGTCAATGAGCTGCTCCAGTTTCCATGGGCATCCTAGGATCATGAACATATTTGCCAAACTGAAATCCCATGATATTCAGTGTAGTTATATACTAGAGGAATCTCAGTTTCTAGTATCGTTCGCAAGAATATCTGAAATTCTACTTTTAATGAATCATCCTAGAATGGAATGCATTGCCCCCTCACATCCTTTTTTTTAAACTTCACAACTTTATTATGTCTGGTCTTTGCCATGCAGTAGATTTAAAGGACATTTACACAATAGTTAGGAGGCCAGCCACAATATTGAGGAAAGTCAAATCTACATTATGTTAGAATGGAATAAAAATTTATTTACGTTAGTACCATGCCATTTGGGACTGGATAATTCCTTACTGTCCTGTGTCCTTTTTGAATGTTTAGCAGCATCCTGGGCCTCTACTCCTTGCCAGTAGCACACACTAGTTGTAACAACCAAAAACGTCTCCAGATACAGTCAAGTGTCCCCTGGAGTTGTAAAAATGCCCCCAACTGAAAATCCCTGGAAGTAAGATTCCTGTACTCACAGAATCTCCTGAAGAACTTGTTTAAAATAGCTGACAACAGGGATCCACCATGGTTATTCTGATTCAACAAGAACAGAAAGCTGTATTATTTTAAAAGTTCCATAGCGGTCTCATCATCACCCAGTTTGGAAATCACTCTTTGGCTTCTAACAATGGGCAAGAAATGACTCAAAGGGACATTATGGCCATCTTCAAATACACAAAACTTTCCCTATAAAAATAAGACTCTCCTTTTTCTGAGTAGCTGAAAAGGGAGTTCTGACCAAATTACAAAACAAAAAAAAAAAATAAAGATAATTCTAACAGAACAGTAGACTTTTAATCACTGAAGGCATTTAAAGAAAAGTTTAAAGACCACTTGTCAGGAAGGTTATAAAAACAAATCATAAATCAAGGAGGACTCAAAATATGACCTTTAAGGCATATTCTAATTCTGAAATTATATGATGTTATTTATATAAATTATCTCTTAGCGTGAAATGCAATATTAGATTTTTTAGCCTACATGGAAGTAAAATAAAAGGAATTAATGTTATTTACATCTAATACACAGTTTCTCAATCCTCAGTAAACAACAAATCTACCTACAGAAGTTAAAGGAAACACTTAGGCTCATGAAAAATGAGAATCATGGTTTAACTCTGTGCCGGGCTCTCCTCAGCTCAACTCTTAATCATAGGCTTATTATTGTACATTTACAGATGAGAACACTAAACAAAAGTTTACACAATTTGTTCTAGGTCACATGACTTATGAGGAGTGGTAAGACTGTGCAGGGGCCAAGGAAGACGGGCCACTTTGGCATGAATATTATTTTCAGTTAAAAGAAAACAAAACCTGGAAGATTCAGAAAAAGCTCTTTGCCTCCACCTTAACTGTCCCTGCTATCAGAAAGAGAACTGTTTTTTTTTTTAAGATTTTATTTGAGAGATAGAGAGAGGGAGAGAGAGAGAGAGAGACAGATAGTTCACAAGCATGGGGAATGGCAGGCAGAGGTAGAGGGAAAAGCAGGCTCCCCCCTGAGCAAGGAGCCTAACATGGGGCTCCATTCCAGGGCCCTGGGATCTGACCTGAGCCAAAGACAGATGCTTAACCCCAACTGCCCACCCAGACACCCTAGGAAGAGAACTATTAACAGAGATTCCTCTTTAACTAAGAAACTTACCTACACAATAATGCAACCTTTATTTTTCAAATATTTCCTTTCGCTCCCTCCCCCACTCCAATAGTAGTTCTCCTCTTTGTTTACTCAGACCCTTACACTTTCCTTAGTACACATAAGCCTCATGTTGCCTCATTGTCTTTTGGAATTTCCATGTCTGTGTTAATTCCTGTAAATATGCTGTTATATTTGCTTTTCTCCTGCTCACCTGTCTCATGTCAATCTGATTCCTAGTCTTGCTAGAAGGACCTTGAAGGGCAGAGGAAATTCTTCCTCCACAACAAATGGAACCTAGTTCTGACTTCAAACCCTCATGAGTCCCCCAGTGCCTCCCCAAGGAGAAAGAGAGAGGGCAGATATTTTTGAATGGCTGTTGTCTTTTAAGCCTTTTGTGGACCACCTTGGAAAAAAATGAGAAGATGGTTTTTGTCTTTTTGACAGTTTCATCTTATATTAACCAAAGGGCAGAAGTAAAATAATGATAGTCAGAAAATACAGTTGCCATTGAAAAGGAAGAAACAAAAATTTAATAAAAAATGTTTACCTTAATTTCTCAAAGACCATGTCTAGAGAAAAAAAGGAGGTGTATCATCATGCAGTTCAGTAATAAGGAATCTTTTAACTAGCATGGTTTATACAAATGTCTTCCACTGCTGAAAGCTGTAATTCACATTTCACAGATATACATCAGACTTATTGTCCTAAGATATAGCCCCAAAATATGAATCTTAATCAGAGTGAGGAATTAGCTAAGATTTCAATTATATCCTAAAATATACTGATTTGACCCCCAAGTACTTATATTTCTCTCATGATTGATAAGGATCCAGTTTCCATTTGCTATGATTACATATGATATGATAGTGGAGAAGAACAGGAGGAGAGGAGGGGGAAGAATCAAGTTGATAATTTAGTATAAACTTGAAAAAAAAATCAATAATATGTAGAAGCCAGAAATAATAATAATCAATAATATGTATTGAATATATCTTAAATGCTAGAAAATGTGCTAATACTTTTTACACTTAGCACAGCTAATAGTTTCAAACTTGCTATCATATTATAATTCTGATTTTATACCTAAAGAAACAGGATCAAAGAAAGTTAAGTACTTGCCCAGGGTCACAGATTGTGCACAGGATGCAAGCTGAGTCATCTGACCTCAGCACATTTACTCCCAACTCTACCCACCTACCCTCCACTTGGTTCCCACACAGATCTCTTCCTGCTTCAAGCCCCAGGAAATGACTGACTACGTGGAGATGTCAAACAGGAATCCCATGGTTTCATTCCATTCCCCTTCTACCCATTCTTTTAAGGTTTTTGTTTTGTTTTGGTTTTTGCTGAAGTTCATCATTAAAAGCTAATTTGGATGCCCCAGTGACTTACAGAACCTTCTAATGAACGTAACAAAAGTGAGGAAGCTATTTGCATTCCAGGATGCTTTCAACTCTCACATCCTAGCTGATCTGGGAGAATAAGTTCAGCTTCTTCAGGAATCAGACTCAAAGGTCTTTAGTTTGAATACAACTAAGCAGATGGGCAAGCTATCTAAGACCCTGAATTTGTTTTAGCAAAAATAAGAGCTGAAAGTAGGAATGGTTCTAACTGGACCCAGGGGTATTTCAATTTTCTGTCTGAGCATCCAGGTACACTCAGAGTTTACTCAGAACTTCACAAAGCCCCTGCATGCTAAGAGCTGGCACCCACAGGCAGGGAAGCTAAACCAGGACTGAGATTTTAGGACTGTTGTAAAGACAGTCCCTAGTGATAAGTGCTTCCTCTAGCTGAAGTGAAATCCTCAGACTTCATTGTCTTACCTTGAGGCTTGTTTTCTCTTAAAATTCAAATGCCCTTTTTAAGCTGCTATTAGGAACCAGTCAAGCCCAGCAAAATCCATTTAAAGCCACCCGAAGTATAATCCTTCTATCCTGGCACCAGACACCACCCACTGAAAAGGGGATGCAACTCCCATGGTGGCCAGCTTTCCTTTACTGCCTACTACCCTGAAAGGACCACCTTGTATTCTGCTGTATATCTTCCTGCTTCCTTAGTTCCCATACTCCCCGCCTCTTTAGTTTTCCTGCCCAGCACATCTTCAATGCTAACCACTTTTTTTTTTTTAACTCTAACCCCAACCAGAGCCCTCCATCCCATGTTACTGACTCATACTGCCCTGATTTAAACATATTCTCAATTTTCTGATCTCTAGTCATCCCTGATTGCCCACCTTCTGCCTCCAGAGGATAAGAGAGTGAGACAACATGAACTGGAAGGTGGACATTCCACAGAGTATAGTGTGAATGAAACCTGGAGGCGGAGGCACCAGAGAAACCAAACTAGATTGTTAGCTCTGTATCTAGTGAGTACCATAAACAGATTAAAGTTAAAAATAAACCAGCAAAACCTAAGGTGTTAGGCTGGGCAATGACAGTGTAGATAATTACATAATCTGTGCATCTGTCTATGTATTAAATCTAACAACAGTGGTGATTGCAAAGACAAAGTATGCATTTTCCTTTAGCACAAACTACTTATGTGATCTTATTCAATGTCTTGTGCAGCCCATCCAAATATACTGCCAGGTAGGAATTACTATGCCTATTGTAGAGATAATGCAGTTGAGACCCAGGGAAATTAAATAGTAAATGCAAACTTAGATAGTAATACAATCACAACGGGAGGCCAAAGTTTGCCTGTCTCTAAAAAGCAGGCTTTTTCAGATCATCCCTGGGCCCTCTGCTTTGATTTTTCCCTTTTGACAGAGTCTGAATGATGATGTGGTACCTCTCTGATGGGTAAGTCCAGAGAAGCAGAAGTGTTTAGGAGTAAGAAAAGGAGCCCAGTTGCCTGGTGCCCCCACACTTTTAATGGCTACATGAACCTAGTTAAGTGTCTTAATTACTTTCCATCTTTATTTCATATACTCTCAAGGTAATACTGGCACCAACCTCAAAAGATTCTTACATTAAACAAGAAAATGAGAGAGAATGTGGCACATGGCTCTTACTAAATAAATGTTTATGCTATAATTACTCATTTTGTGGTGCCTGTTATTAATATAATGGTGATAATGAAACTCCTACTGAGATTCTATAGGACTTGGGCTCTGTAAAGAAAAGATGCTTTCAGTGCACAGCAAGAGTGGTTTCTGAGGCCTGAAAGTAATTTTAGGATTTACTGAAACTTCTTTTAAATCACTAGATCAGAAGGATGATTTCTTAATATCTCCATTGGTTTGAACATTCCTTAATGGGACAGGGCCATCTCCAGAAAGAAAAGTAGATATCTGAGGTGTACCAAAGTCAAATTCATGAAAAAGGACAGCAGCCTCCCCTCCATCTGAGGATGGAGGACATGTTTCTCAGATGTCTGGTGTCCTTGTATATTATGTCTCTGCTGTCCAATATGATAGCCATAGGCTATTAGTGCTTATTTGAATTTAAATAAACTAAAAACAAATAAAATTCAAAATTTAGCTTCTCAGTTCTCATGAGCTATTTTTCAAGTGGTAAATAGCCACATGTCACTAATGGCTACTGTATTAGACAAAACAGAAAAATATTCCCATTATGCAAAGTTCTCTTTGGGGCACCTGGGTGGCTGAGGGGGCTAAGTATCTGACCCTTGGTTTGGCTCAGATCATGGTCTCATGGATTGTGGGGAAGAGCCCTGCATGAGATTCTTTACCCAGTGGAAAAATCTGCTTGAAGATTCTCTCCTTCTGCCTCTTCCTTCCCCCACTCTCACACATGCTCACACTCTCTAAAATAAATAAATAAATCTTAAAAAATGAAAGAAAGAAATAAAGAAAGAAAGAAAGAAAGAAAGAAAGAAAAAGTTCTCTTGGGCAGAGCTGGTTTAGACATACCAAAACCCCCTTGCATTAAAATGAAAATGCAGGGGTGGGGCGAAGCAAGATGGCGGAGGAGTGGAAGACCTAAATATCCCTGGGTCCCAGGAATTGACCCAGATAGTTATCAAACCATTCTGAATACCTACAAACTCAACAAGAGAAGGAAGAGAAGAACAGCAGCAATTCTACAAACAGAAAAGCAACTACTTTCTTGAAGGTAGGATGTACGGAAAAATGAAGCTGAGGCAATATATGGGAAGATACACTGTGGGGGTAGGGGCTGGCTTCCACGAAGCAGTAGAGCAGCAGAGCATAAAATCGGAACTTTTAGAAATCTGCTCCACTGAAAGACATTGCTCCAGAGTCTAAGCAAGGCCTGAAACCCTCACAGGGACAGTGTTGCCTCAGGTCCCTCAGTGTCACTGAAAGATGGGGGTGCCTGAGTGCAGCAGAGCTCCCAGGTATCAGAGCAGAGAAGCTGGCTAAAGAGGTGGAGCCAAGAAATGGGCTCTCACCTCAGGGTTACCACAAACCATGATGTGAGCCACAGTCGGGCCCCTGCTCTTTGAGCAGGGTCCCCACAAGTGCCAGATCCAGGGAGACCACCCCCCCTTTCTCCTCCAGGAAGAGCAGCATGGGAGCATGCTGCAGGAATCTGCTTGGGTTTGGACACTCCAAACAGGGCCATGCACCAGAGATAGAAATGCTCGGTCATAGGCTGGGTGAGCATGGAGTGCAGTCAGAGGACGGGGAGATGGGAGGGATTGACTGCTTTTCTCTGAGGGCACACTGAGGAGTGGGGCCCCGAGCTCTGGGCTCCTCCGAGGGAGGTGATTGGGAGGCCACCATCTTCATTCCCATCCTCCAAAGCTGTACAGAAAGCATTCAGGGAACAAAAGCTCCCAAGACCAAAACCTAGCAGATTAGTTAGCCTGGCCCCTGGCAAGGGCGGTATAATTCTGACTTGGGCAAAAACATTTGAGAATCACTGCAACAAGCCCCTATTCTAGAAGATCAGCAAGAACATTCAGCCAAGACCAAGTTCGCTGATCAACGAGAACCGTAGAACACCAGAGCTAGGGAAAAACAACACAGAATTTATGTTTTTTCCCCCCATGATTCTTTAGTCTTACGAAGCTAAATTTATTTTTTTCCTCTACTTTTTAAAAATTTTTCCTCTTTCCTATTTTAACCTTTTTTTAACCATTTTACCTTCTCAACACCCTTTTAAAAATTCTTTTTTAATTTTCATTGTTAAGAGTCCTATTCTATCCCTTCATTATATTTAACCTTATGTTTTGTATACATATAGGTTTTCTTTCTTCAAAATTTTGTGATACAGTTTCTTCTAACAAATCAAAACTTTCTTTAATATTTGGGAGACAAGTTTCTTCTAATAGACCAAAATATACCCAAAACCAAGTGAGTGGCTCTGTTCTACTCACCAGTCTAATATATATGTCTATTTTTTTCCTTTTTTTTTTTTCTTCTTTCATCCCCCCCCCAGTTTCAGGTCTCTTCAATTTGGTTAGTGTATATTTTTCTGAAGTCATTGCTATCCTTTTAGTATTTTGTTCTCTCATTCATCTAGTCTTATCTGGATAAAACAAAAAGATAGAAAAACTCACCTCAAAAAAAAAAAAAAAAGAACAAGAGGCAATACCAATGGCTAGGGACCTAATCAATACAGACATTAGTAAGATGTCAAACTAGAGTTCAGAATGATGATTCTTAAGGTGCTAGCTGAGCTCAAAAAAGGCATGGAAGATATTAGAGAATCCCTTTCTGGAGAAATGAAAGAATTAAAATCTAACCAAGTTGAAATGAAAAAAGCTATTAATGAGGTCCAGTAAAAAATGGAGGCTCTTATTGTTAGGATAAATGGGACGGAAGACAGAATTAGTGATATAGAAGAATAAATGACAGAGAATAAAGAAGTTGAGCAAGAATGACAAACAACTTCTGGACCACGAGGGGAAAATTCGAGAGAAAAGTAATATCATAAGATGAAACACTGTGAGAATAACTGGGTTCCCAGAAGAAGAAGAAAGAGAAAGAAGGGCAGAATGTATATTGGAGTGAATTATAGCATAGAATTTCCCTACTATGGCAAAGGGAACAAGCATCAAAATCCAGGAGGCACAGAGAACCCTCTTTAAAATTAATAAAAATAGGTCCACATGCCATCCTCTAATAGCTAAACACACAAGTCTCAGTGACAAAGAGAAAATCCTGAAAGCAGCTCGGGACAAGAAGTCTATAACATAAAACGGTAGAAATATTAGATGGGCAACAGTTATATCCACAGAGGCCTGGCAGGCCAGAAAGGATTGGCATGGTATATTCAGAGCACTAAATGAGAAAAATAAGCAGCCAAGAATACTATATCCAGCTAGGCTAAAAGTATTCACGAAAGAAATTGAGGAAGACACAAAGAAATGGAAAAATGTTCCAAGCTCACAGAATGGAAGAATAAATATTGTGAAAATGTCTATGGTACCCAGATAAATCTACATTTATTGCAGTCCCTATCAAAATATCATCAACTTTTTCAAGGAAATGGAACAAATAACCCTAAAATTTATATGGAACCAGAAAAGACCCCAAATAGCCAGAGGAATGTTGAAAAGGAAAGCCAAAGTTGGTGGCATCACAATTCTAGACTTCAAGCTCTATTACAAAACTGTCATTGCCAAGAGAGTATGGTACTGGCAAAAAAACAGACACGTAGATCAATGGAACAGAATAGCCCAGAAATGGACCCTCAACTCTATGGTCACCTACTTTCTGACTAAGGAGGAATGAACGTCCAATAGAGAATATATACACTTTCCCCCAATTCCTCCTTCTTTAAGGAGGAATTAAAGACTTTAAGGAAGAATTAAAGTCTCTTTAATAAATTGGTGTTGGGAAAATTGGACAGCCACATGCAGAAGAATGAAACAGGACCATTTCCTTACACCACACACAAAAACAGACTCAAGATGGATAAATGACTTCAATTTGAAACAGGAATCTATCAAAATCCTTAAGGAGAATACAGGCAGCAACCTCTTCGACCTCAGCCACAGCAACTTCTTCCTAGAAATATTGCCAAAGGCAAGGGAAGCAAGGGGAAAAATGAACCACTAGGACTTCATCAAGATGAAAAGCTTGTGCACAGCAAAGGAAACAGTCAACAAAACCAAAAGACAACTGATAGAATAGGAGAAGATATTTGCAAATGACATACCAGATCAAGGGCTAATATCCAAAATATATAAAGAACTTACCAAACTGAACACAAAGAATAATCCAATCAAGAAACAGTCAGAAGACATGAACAGACATTTCTGCAAAGAAAACATTCAAATGGCCAATAGACAAATGAAAAAGTGCTCAACATCACTCAGCATCAGGGACATACAAATCAAAATCTCAATGAGATACCACCTCACACTAGTCAGAATAGCTAAAATTAACAGGTCAGAAAACGACAGATGTTGGCCAAGATGTGGAGAAAGGGCAACCCTCCTACACTGTTTCCATTTCAAGCTGGTGCAGCCACTCTAGAAAACAGTATGGAGGTTCCTCAAAAAGTTGAAAATAGAGCTACCCTATGACCCAGCAATTGTACTCCTGGGTATTTACCCCAAAGGTACAAATGTAGTGATCTGAAGGGGCACATGCACCCAAATGTTTATAGCAGCAATGTCCACAATAAACAAACTATGGAAAGAACCTAGATGTCCATCAGCTGATGAATTAATAATGTAGATGTGGTACAGATATACTCTGGAATATTATGTAGCCATCAAAAAAACCTGAAATCTTGCCATTTGTAACAATGTGCATGGAACTAGAGGGCATTATGCTAAGTGAAATAAATCAATCAGAGAAAGACAATCATCATATGATCTCTCTGATATGAGGAAATTGAGGGGCAGGGCAGGGGTTCATGGGGGGAAGGGAAGAAATAAACTAAAACAATATGGGACCAGGGAAAGAGACAAACCATAAGAGACTCTTAATCTCAAAAAACAAACTAAGGGTTGCTGGGTGGTGGGGTAATGGATAGGGTGCCTGGGTTATGGACATTGGGGAGGGTATATGCTATGGTGAGTGTTCTGAATTGTGTAAGACAGATGATTCATAGACCTGTACCCCTGAAGCAAATAATACATTATAAGCTAATTTTTTAAAAAGGAGGAAAAAGCTAATAAGGTTCTGAGATTTAACCCTCATGAAGATATGCACTTTTTTTTTTTTTTTGGCATGTATAACTTATTATTTATTCATTTGTGAAAATAGAGAGAGAAGAAGGGGAAGAATGGAGATGAAAAAACTCTTTCAAAAATTTTTAACATAATATGTTATGAACTATTCGCACAACAAACATGTTAATGATTGTACAACATAATATCTTAAGACTAATTTGTAACATTCTTAACAATTTTTTACTAGCTTGTTTTTCTTTTTTTTTTTTTTTTTTTAATATGCTGAGTGAAATAAGATATGCACTTTTTAACAGGTACCAATGCCATGAAGCTCAGTGAAATTCAAAGCATTTAAGTAAACTATTTTCAGATCTTTCTAGGACCCCATAAACAGTACTATTTAGGCATTGCTTAATTAAACTAAGGAAAACCACCACTTACATTAAAAAGTAGTTACTGACAGCCCTCAGAAATAGATGTTTTTTCCATCAGTATCTATCAAAGGAAGGTCTTACTGACTAGGAGAGAACTAGAAAAAACCACAATGTATGGCAAATGAATGGTTTATCTGGTTGTGGCAAATTATACAATAGGTTGGTAACCATTAAAAACTTAAAAAAAAAACAATTCTGTAACTTCTATTTCCAACACAATAGAGAATATATACACTTTTCCCAATTCCTCCTTCTAATTACAACTAAAATCTACTGACATATATATAAAACAGGGGGATATAGAAGGGATGATATGATTGGTAAGGGACCCTTGCTGCTCTTTTTGTCTGGCATCATACAATGGAGAAAACATTTTCATATAGTGGGTGGATGAACAGCTCTGAAGATTATGGGGAACTAACCCCCATCCAAGCCACTCTTGACATTGCTACTTTGCTAAGCAGAGTTGACCATTTTATATCAGTGCTTTGAATCATTAATGTGAAGAAATAAGCTGAATTTTTCTGAAGAGTCTAAAATACACATTTATTACTCTCATAATTAAAAATAAGCATCATTCTTCTGGAAAACAGCATGGAGGTTCCTTAAAAAGTTCAAAGTAGAACTACCTTATGACCCAGCAATCACACTACTGGGTATTTACCCTAAAGATACAAATGTAGTGATCCGAAGGGGCATGTGCACCCAAATGTTTATAGCAGCCATGTACACAATAGCCAAACTGTGGAAAGAACCTAGATTTCCATCAACAGATGAATGGATAAAGATGATGGGAGATATATACATATAGATATATACCTATATATCTACACACACACACACACAGGAATACAATGCAGCCGTCAAAAGAAATGAAATCTTGCCATTTGCAACAATGGATGGAACTAGAGGGTATTATGCTGAGCAAAATAGGTCAATCAGAGAAAGAGAAATAGCATATGACCTCTCTGATATGAGGAATTTGAGAGGCAGAATGGGGAGTTCGAGGGGATAGGGAAGGAAAAAATGAAACAAGATGGGATTGGGAGGGAGACAAACCATGAGAGACTCTTAATCTCACAAAACAAACTGAGGGTTGCTGGGGGAGGGGGCTATGGAGAGGGCGGTTGGGTTATGGACATTGGGAGGGTATGTGCTATGGTGAATGCTGTGAAGTGTATAAGCCTGATGATTCACAAGACCTGTACCCCTCGGGCAAATAATACATTATATGTAAATTAAAAAATTTTAATTAAAAAAAGACCGTCTCTCTTCTTTTAAACATCTATATGAAGCATGTGCACTTTAAGTTAATCCCAAGTATAGCCTCATTTATTTCCATGGATGCTTTTTCCTCTTAATACACTAAACTCTATAGAATAAGTCCTCTGCCATTTTGGTCATAGTTTTTCAAGATTAGCAAAGTGATTTCTATCCTACACAAGAATACAATTATGGAGAATTCCAAACTTTAGTAATTCCATTTAGAGAATTCCATGCTTTAGTAAATAGAGTTACCATAATAACTCTATAAACTTCTGGGTATATATCCAACAGAACTGAAAGCAGTGTCGCAAAGAGATATTTGTACACCCATGTTAACAGCAGAATTATTCACAATGAATAATTCACAGAAAAAATTCACAGTTTTAAACCTGGGCTTCAGGGGCGCCTGGGTGGCTCAGTGGGTTAAATCTGGGCTTCAAGAAGACACGCCAGTTTCTGTTTGCTTTCCTAGCTTTCTGCCATCACCATGAGACTATCCCTAGGCTAGCCTATTGTTGGAGGATGAGAGACACATGGAACAGAACTGAGTCACCTAAGTCATTCTAGCAGAAACCAGCCAAAATCAGCAGGAAAACCTATTCAACCCAGGCTGAGCACATATACATGTACAATAAACACTTTCTATTATATATCATTGAGCTTATATGGTTGCTCACTATACATCAAAAGGAAATTTAAAAAACTTTAAAATTCCCTCTAAAATGTTCTTCAAGTTTTCCTTTATGACAAAGCAGTAACAAGAAAACTGCATAATAGGAAGGTTTCCCCAAGTTACAGGAGATTCTGTGATGAGTTTTTATTTTCTCTGTAGACACAGCTACCTTATGAGTCAGCTCTATCATGTTCCTGGCTACTTTGCCATGTAAGATATAGTGGATTTTCTTCTCAACTGGTTATTACATGATCAGCTACTACTAGATGGTCAAGGGAACTAAACACCTCCATGTATTAAGGGAATGAAATTCATTTCCACCTATTGTACCATGGAAGTGTGTCTGAATACAACACAACAGGTATAAAAACTAGAAAATAAAGTGACTTTCCTACTCAGCCTGAGATTCCCTATAATCAAACTCCTTAAAACACATACAATACCCATTTCAGCGAAACCTTTTATATTTGCATGTGTTTTAGAATGACTATCTAGATGTTTAGCTGGGCTATGTGCTATACTAATAAAAAATGACAAAGAATGCTTTTATAGTCTAAAATAATTTGCCCTCTTCTAAATTGTTTCAAGAGTGTTCTAGCCAGGTTTCTCATCTACAAGCAAGAGAATCTCCCTTTTACTGAATTAACCAAAATCAAAGATTTGCAGAGGAATATTAGGAGGATGGATGGATTAATTCATAAAAAGAGAATGTGATATAGGATGAGTTTTGTCTGAATAGCAGATACCTGGCTGCTGCCACAACAGCACTTGAACCCTGGTTATCCCTGCTGTGGCTGGAATGAATTCTTCACTGACTTCTTTACATCACCGAACACACAGTCAAACTCTAAGGTATCAGCATATGATTTGCCAAATATAGGAAACATGCACTAAAATCCCATAACTCAGAGAAAACTTTAGTCCCAAACAAACCTAAACAGTGATAACCCCATCTAAGGGAGCTGGAAAAACAAACATCTGATTCTTTTGCTGAAGAGCAGTAAGTAGGTCCTTGTATACCCCAAGATGTGTAAATCAAAGATTTCCCTAAATAGAGTAAGCACATTTTAAAAAAAATAACATATCTGTACAACACAGATAATATTTCGTTTAACACTCAGGAAAAATAAACATGAGATTTCCAGGACAGGCATTATCATAATTATCTAAAGTATAAGGAACCAGGAAACATTTATTAACTCATTCAACAAATATTTTTTTAATGTGCCAGGCTTCTGTGAGTCTCTTAAAAAACTTATGAAAAGGGCACCTGGGTGGCTCAGTGGGTTAGGCCGCTGCCTTCAGCTCAGGTCATGATCTCAGGGTCCTGAGATTGAGTCCCGCATCGGGCTCTCTGCTCGGCAGGGAGCCTGCTTCCTCCTCTCTCTCTGCCTGCCTCTCTGCCTACTTGTGATCTCTCTCTGTCAAATAAATAAATAAAATCTTTAAAAAAAAAAAAGCTTATGAAAAAGACAAAATTCAGGAGTGTATACTATAGTCAGAGTGCACTCCTTCAGTAAATGAAGTTATTCTATCAGATCATAACTGTGTAGAAATCATAAGTAAGGTAGGAAAAGTGTGGTTAGGTGGGGGAAATTAAAAGGTATCTATTCTTAAAATGGTAGTCAAGGAAGCACTGTCTGAAGAGGTGACACAAACAAATCTTAAAGTGAGGGTACAGGTATTACAAGCAAATTGAACAACAGTATTCTAGGCAGGGGAGAAGCAAGAATAAAGACCCATGTCTAAAGCAAACCTGGGATGTTTTAAAAATAGCAGAAAGATAAATGTTTCTGAAATTTATTTCTGAAATTTATTCCTGAAATTTATGTTCCTGAAATTCTTGTAATTCTTGTAATATTTCAAATTTATTCATCATTATGGTCAGCATTTCTTTAGCAAAGAAGTCTTTTTTAAAGTATGTACTTGTTTATATATAATGCTATTGCACACTTAATAGTCTATAGTATAATATAAACATAATTTTGTTATGCCTGGAGAAACCAAAAATTTCATTTGACTCACTTAATTGCAGTATTTGCTTTACTGCAGTGGTCTAGAACCAGACTCGCAACATCTTTGAACTATGCGTGGGTAGTGACAAAATCACAGGTGTTAAGATGTACTGTGTACCAGAAGAAGTATAAATACATATCAAAAGACATCTAGATATATCATAGTAAAATCACTGAAAAACAAAAACAAAGAGAAAAAATCTCAAAAGCAACCAAGAGAGTGTGGAAGTTGGGGATGGAAATATTACTTCAGAATTTCAAAAAAATCCAAGCAGGATAAAGAGCATAAATGCATGTGTGTGTGATGTACTTGGAGTACAAAGAGAAAAACACTGTCAGCCCAGAATTCTGTATCCAGTGAAAAGATACTTCAAAAAAAATAAAGGTAGAGTAGGACATCTCAGGTACATAAAAACAGAAAATTCACTTTTAGGTCGCCTGATATGTAGGAAAGGGTTAACTTAGCAGGTCTGGAATGTTCATTGTGCAGTGAAGAGTTAATTCAGTGCACCTGGGTGTTCAAACCCTAAATGTCTCAAAGAAAGGTCTGCGGTCTAGAAAACAACAATCCTTGCAATCCTCTGACTGGAGTATCTTGGTATACCCAGGGTCTTGAGCCATGCCAGACAGTTTATTGTAACAATATTATTTATGGTGGGGGGCTTTGGGCCACACTGTATTAGTTTGACCTCTGGCAAGGCTGGAGATTGAGTAACTGAGGTCAGTCCCATGAGTGCTCCATGCCTAGTGACTCATCCCCAATAAAAACCCTAGGCCACTAAGGATTGGGTGAGCTTCCTTGGTTGACAACATTTCGTAGATAATGTCCCCCATATCATTGCTGGAGAATTCATCACTGTCAGTAGGACAACTGGAAACTTGCAGTTGGTCTCCCTTAGACTTTGTGCCGGTGCCTTTTACCTTTATTGATATTTTTTCACCTTTGTTGATTTTAATCTACATCTTTTCACTGTAAACTGTAACCATAAGTATTTTCCAACAGTTTTTCTGAGTTCTGTGAGTTTTTCTAGCAAATCATTAAAACTGTGAGTGGTCTTGCTGACCCCTCAACACACCTGTGCCATAAAATCTACATAGAGAGAAGAGATTTCTCTAAGCAAGTAGAATGTGATATCAGAAGGAAACCAAAAACTTATCTAAAAGAAATAAACAAGGAAGTCATGTAGACAAGAATACATATTTCCACATATTTCAAGTATAAAAACAGGTAGCACACTAAACTTTGGTGACAGAAGTGAAGAACTTGGTTACCTATGGGGAGGGTAATGACTATGAGGGATGTCAGTCAGTTTCTACATATGGATGTGAATGTTAGTTACATGTAGATGTTGACTTTATACAATTTTAATGAGCCGTAGATATAGTTGGTATACATTATGACACATGAGAGATGACAGGTAGGTGGGTAGGTAGACAGCTATTACTTCAACAGAAGTTAAAGATATGCAATAGACATATGATCTGGGAATGCCTATGAAGACATACTTTCCGGGGCGCCTAGGTGGCTCAGTTGGTTGAGCAACCGCCTTCGGCTCAGGTCACGGTCCCGGAGTCCGGGGATCGAGTCCCGCATCGGGCTCCCAGCTCCATGGGGAGTCTGCTTCTCCCTCTGACCTTCCCACCTCTTATGCTCTCTCTCACTGTCTCTCTCTCAAATAAATAAATAAAAAATCTTTAAAAAATAAAAATAAAAAAAAGACATACCTTCCAAAGAGAGCAAGGTTATTATGTTGATGTCAAAAGTTGCAGCTCTCAGATAATACAGCATCAGAGAAAGACTGTAAGTTTATAAGTCAAAAGGAACTGTGTGTTTTTTTATTGCCTAACTGGCTCTCTGTTCTTAGGTAATTCCTTAATCTCTCTCAGAATCAGCTTCCTCATCAGGGAGATGGAGAAAATCCTAATTACTTTCTGTGTTAGCCCATCGAGGGACTCAGTAAAGACAAGTACAAGTCAATGACTCTGTAAGCAACGCTTTTTCACACTGTCGTTAAGATGATGGAGAGGAAGAGGAGAAGAAGGATGAGAGGCTGCAGGTGTTCAGTTCATCTAACCATGTAATCAGGTGAACTCTATGTTACTAAAGAAACCCTCTTCTGTACCCACACCCTCTGAAACTCCTTTTCATGTCTTCATTAATTTGGTCCAAGTTGGAAACAGACACTAATCACATTGGTAACAAATGCAGTACAGCATGAATGGACTTAGACAGAATTGAGCAAAAATAAGGTTCAAGAAACTGGAATGGTATCTAGAGATTTTGGCATTTTTAAAAAGATTACCATACCTCAGCACATCCAAGCCTTACAGTCATTGCTGAACTTCATCTTCTCGGATATACAAAACGTCACAAAATACTAATCTATCTCCTAAGTCACAAAAGAAGGTGCAGCCAAACCTGGGATTACAGAGAAATAAACACATTCCCAGAACATGCCAAGTACAGAAATGGGGGAATCACTGTTAGTCATCAAATTAGCCAGTGGTAGCTGTCATATGTCACCTTTTGATCTTTTGAAAATGTAGTTTCTTCAGTAGCAAATATGGAATACAAAGCCTACTTCACAAGGATGGTTCTCATTTTGAACATCCCTTTCTTGTGTTTTCCATAAATACAATTCCACCTCCTACGCTGTGTATCCTACTTTGGAGTTTATATAATATCATCAGCACTGTGATGGAACCCATGGGAAATGATGATAAAGGGCATAGCCTAAATATCGAATAAAAATAAATTTAGTTTAAAAAGTATTGGGGTGTAGCAAGTAACTAACATATTACATCAGGATGATCTTAGATCTTGCTGCAAGTTAATCAGTTTCCCTTTTGCGCATTTCAATCATTTTATTTCTCAGTTGCAAGATAAACCAGAAATCACTGTTCTCATCATCCATTCCCCTTAACAAATGAGAAAATAGATTCAGAGAAAAAAAGCAACTTGCCTAAACTTACACAGCTTGTCAGTACTCAACCTGGGATAAAAGCTAGTTTTCCTGACTCCAGACCAAATGCATTCTCAGTAACATTAACACAATGCAAAATGAAAGCACAACCCTCCTAGTTAGATGAACTGGATACAAATCTTCTGGTAGCCATTTTCCGGTAGGTACAACCTTGGACTAGTTATTTAACTTTTTTAACCCTCAGTTATCTTGTTAGAAAATGGCCATAGTTAAGGACTATGCTGATAATAACTGGAAATAAAGACCCTAACACATTGCCTGTAACATAGAAAGACTCAATAAATGTTAGATATTAGAATATTAATTAACAATGACATATTCAAGAATGAATCTTGACAATGATGATGTCACTGATCAGCCAGAAACAATGATTGCCATATTTTTTCTAATTACAAGTAATGAATCTGGAAAGATCATTTCCAAATAATTCATTAATTGGGGTGCCTGGGTGGCTCAGTCGGTTAAGCGTCTGCCTTCGGCTCGGGTCGTGATCCTAGGATCCTGGGATCCAGTCCCATGTTGGGCTCCCTGCCCTGTGGGGAGCCTGCTTCTCCCTCTCCCTATCACCCCCATTCATTCTTTCAATCTCTCTCTCTCACTCTTCCTCTGAAATAAATAAAAATTTTAAATAAAATGTCATTAATTCCATCCTTCCAGTAGTAGATACTGCACACATCATGCTTCTAAACCTGCCTTCTGTGACAAATATGAATTTGTACTGGGGTGAGAAGAATCAAGTATGTCCATGAACGAGTTCTCAGAGCCTCTACCTGCATTCTTATTCTAGAAAGTCTACTTAATCGTCTTCCAAATTTTCCAAAAAGTGATTTCTGCCATTTAGGAAGTATGGTTAATTTTTGTGTGTCTGTGTGTGTGCTCATTTTTAGGAGGTACTGTCCATCAGAACATACAAATCTTTTGCTTAGCCCATCCATTAATGAGGGGATATGGTAGAATAAAAAGAATTGTTTTAGGTTCAATTCTACCTCTTCTACCAATTAGCTGTCCACACAAATCACTGAATTTTTTTAATCTCAGGAGTACTAGCTCAAAACTGGAAATAATGCCACCTACCTCACTGGTTGTGAAAAGCAATAGAAAAGACCTACAATCTTATCTCTCAACTCCCTTCTTTCTCACTTCCTAGAAAGGAATAATCAACATTCACTGCTAAAGGACAGGGGAACCAATCTAAAAAGACTACCGGTAAATAAGATGTTTCTTAATCTAACTTAATATAAGACTGTTCACTTTGGGGAGAAAAATAATCCTGCTGCATCACATGAGAACCGGACAGCATATGGACATGCGAAAGCAACTGAATATGCTTCATTGTTCTTGGAAGCAAATGAAGTGGGAATAACTAAAGAACATTAATTCAGTAATAATGACCAATGGGACACCCATGAGTAGAGTTTAAATAAAAAATCATTTGTTATCAGTCCTTACTTAGCAAAGACCAGTCTTTCACATGATATGCTATTCTCTCCCTTTAGCATGAAATGCCAATTTTTGGAACAGTCACTAAGATTAATGCATAAACTTGAACATAGATATGTAATGCAGAAAGAAAAGAAAAGCAAATGGGGCTAAATAATGGGTGAAAAGATGCAACCTGGCTCTTAAAATTAACTAATCCATATATTATGTCCACATCCATTATTTTTAGAAACATTTATTGAGCTGGGAGTCAGACATTGAACTCAATGCCAGAAATACAGAGATTAATAACATTGTCTAGACCCCCCCCCAGGGAACTCATAGTCCAGTGGGGCAAAGAGGTAATGAAGAAGACAATTCTACTATAGCATGCTATAGTAGAAACAGACTGAGGTTAAGGGAAAATTTCCAGCACAGATACACACTAACACATGAAGGAAGTTATTAGATAAAGGGTAGACAGAGGTCACAGATGAAGACATGGGGCAGCATAGCATTCTAGACAATAATAAGTAATTTAGCATGGCTACAGAATTTGGGTTAAGAAAGGAAGTCTGGAAATTGAAGAGGCTAGAGAAGCTAGTAGGGACGAGTCACAAAAGTCCTCTTGTGCTAAGTAGTCTGAATTTACTTTTTTAAAGAAGTTGATAGCAAAGTATATAAAAAAAAGTTTTAGAAGTGAGTTATATAATCAGGCTTACTTTTTGGTAGAGCGTGCCTCAAAGCCAATGGTCTTTGCAACTGTCCACCTGCGTCTGAGTCAGGGTACTGGAATAAAAATGAGGAACAGATGTAAGATGATAAAAATTCTGAACTGGGGACCAATGAAACAAGAGAAATGAAGCAAAGACCTGATCGCAGGAATTATTCAACTAATCTCCCCTTTTGATTAGTTCAACATACCTTTATGCCATGCCACAGAATACAGTTGATACTCTTATTTTGTCATATATAGATCTTGCTGTATAATTAGGCTATAGTCTTTGCTATTCCTTAAACATACCAAACACCTTCTGACCTCAGGCGCATTGCATTTGGTAGAGAGGTCATTTTTCCCCCAAATAATTACTAATCCAATAATTTAATTCAAGTCTCCAGGGTTATTATCCCAGACAGAACTTTCCTAATTATCTAAAGCAAATTCTCCTGCTGTCACTCTCTTTTTAATCTGTTTTAATTTTTTGCCACATTTATTAATACCTAAAATTAAATCAGGTAATTATTTGTTTCCCACTAGAATGTAAGCTGTCTAGAGCCAGGGTTTTATTGTGCTCACCCTGCCCCCAACCATGACTACATTCCTACCACTAAAAGCAAAACCTACCACAAAGTAGTAGGCAATCAACACATAATTATTAAACATATGAAATGTTCACATATTTTCTGCCTTTCCAATGGGGTAGCACATTCCTTGACATTCTATAATATTTGAATCAAATATGTCACTGGAATGAATCTAAACAAAGCTTATTTTCAAGATAAGGAAATAAAATCCTAGAGAGGTTTTATTATTCCTTCTAAATCCAAAAGCTAGTTAGTGGTAAAATAAAGGATTTCTGATTCCCAGTGCCAAACCTTTTCCCTTTTGATCACTCTCTCTGCTGTGGTTAGAAATCATACCTTGTATTTTGTCTAGTTTTTCTCCTCCATAGTACCTATACCCCTACCAGGTACACTGAAATGTTTACTTCCAGTTGAACAAATAATCAAAATATTCAATGTCTCTCACCCTTGATAATAAAACTGGCTCACCAGTATTAATTCTGGTTGAAATTCTGACCCTTTTCCTTAATAATAGTGTCTGCAGTTTCAATTATAGAAACAATATTGCCTTTTCTTGAGCACAAATAATGTCAGAACTACCTCTGCTGGCTTTCTCTGGCTTTGGGGTAAATTTGGCTTTGCTGATTTTCCTACCAGCAGTATTTCCTTACTGCTGGTAGGAAAATCAGGTTGTAGTCCTTCATGAGGAGAGAGAACTTTGGAATGGGATAAATTTAAGCTATTACTCTATTTAAACCATTCAGTATGAATAAAACTAGTAGTATATCATTTACCTGTGAAGTTCCAATGCCCTGAACATTGCTTTAAATGATAGCTATTATTTTACACCTCAACAAACTGTTGCATTTAGCTTCCCAGCTGTCAATGGTCACAGTCATTTTGCACTCCAGAGCTGCATGTCTCCCTCAATTTCAGCTTAAAATAGTGCCCCAAAGCTTAATATATTGCCCCCCAATTACACAAAAAAGTATTGTGATTATCATATCCATGCTGGTCAGTAATATGTAAAGATGTTGCAGCCGACTTTCAAAGACAGATAGAAATAACATTATTTCGTGAGTTTATCATTATACAGTATCAATTTCACTACAAACACCTTCTAAATTTAAACTGTGACCGCCATGTTTCTAGACTTACTAGTTGACAGTGCTTTTCCAGTAAGTTGCATTTTGAAAAAAACAACAACAAATAGCATAGTCTGAATTAAGGACCCTCATTCTAGCTTCTTCAAAGTGTCCTATAGTAGTACAGATCATTCAGAGACTATTTACTCCCCTCCTCCCACTGTGGATAGAGTACACTTCTCCAATTCGTTGTTACATAGCTAGACCTCATATCTTGCTTTAACCAATAGAATGTTAGTTGGTAGGATGCAAGCAGAGACTTGAAACCTGCTTGCAAGAAGCAGGGGATGCTTTCTGATATTTCAAGGATCTACCATGAAAAAGAGCTTCCCCTGGATAGCTTCTGCTGCTCTGGCTTGGGCTCAAGAATGCAACAGATGGAGCAGACTTGAACTCCACCCCCAGCCTGAAGCATAGCTGCCCCAGCTGACCAGCAGACCATGAATAATAAAAATAAATATTTATGTCGAAGGCCACTGAGATATTGTGGTTGTTTGCTAAATAGCAAAATCAATTAATATAGACTACATCCCCAGTCACCTGCTGACATTCAAAACCATTCAGATAATCCTTGTTATGCTGTCCATAACTGGGTGCAAGGAATCCAAAAACAAAGCCAAATAGTCTTAAGTCTTGTTCCTGGCTTGGTCACATTGAAATTCTATAGAATCAGGCAAGTCACTCAGTGTGGCTCTAGAGCTCTAGCTCCTTACCTACAACATGGAACTAATAATATTTTCCCCCAGGGGTTATTACATAAGAATATTAGATAAGTATTAGATAAGTTCTACAAATCGACTAGCACAGGACTGCTCACGATAGTGTTAGATGTGTCCAAAGGTGTTAGATGTGTCCAGAAGTGTCTAAATCCTGGATCTTACAAAATTTGACTCAAAGTAGATGCCTTTGAAACATATAAATTTTGACTGCCTACATGAACTCTCTCCCTCCTTCCCTTCCTCCATGAACGTCCTTTTTGTAGTGGGCAATATATCCCATGTAGTTTGTGTAAGGTTCACCTTGAATTTCAAAGGCATGTATATATTATCTGTGGCCTACTAAATCAAAATCCTACTCCACTTGTGCCACTGTGACTGGATCATGGATGGGCACACAACCAAAGCCTGGCCAATCAGGCTCTTCCCAAGGCCTTTTCTGAAGCTGTAGTGATTGAGGCACTCTCACTTTTCTTGCAATTGCATACTGAAGCAGAGCAGTATAAACTTAGAGCTAAACTGCCCATTATGGACTACATCCTGGAGGAGTCTATGTTAAAATGAAGCCAACACAGAGGAAATCAAATCCAGACATAGTGGGGAAGTATGTTCTGATTACACTCACTAAGGTTCTGAATCCCTCCTGGGCTGTAGACAGGACCACCAATAGGCATTTTAGTAATGTGAGCCAACATACTCCCATGTACTTAGGTTTATTTGAGATGGGCATCACTTGCAAATAGAAAGTGTGATCTTGGAAAATTTGACTACCTTCTTTGAATTAAGTTAGTTTCCTGATCTGTGAACATAGAAGCAAGAATAGCATTACAAGAATAATATTTATGTGTGTTGCTATCATGGGCATAAATGAGGACATGCCTCACACATAATACAAGGCCAGTAAGAACTATTGGGCATCATGATCATCACCACATGCTCCTATTTTATACCTGCTTTGAAAAATGTCACAGACTAATAAATCAATCCAAACATATGTTTTTCATTTGTGTCTCTATTAGTGATAGATGGATATAGGGTGTGGTGGAATTCTAGAGCAATGTTCAAAAGTATGGTAAAAAAATGGGAACAGAGAGGCCTGATACTCCCCCCAAAACTTTGGAAGTTATACCAGCCTCAAAATGGCTACTTGGGTGATAGAATGTGAAGGGATTAAAAGAACAAGTAATTCCTGAGATGATCTTGAGTCAACCCACAGAGAGCTAACAACAAGAGCCCACTGGTGGGAGAAAGGTTAAAAACATACAAAGAGAAGTCTGCTTCTGTCTTGTTCCCTTTCTCAACCTCTTAGCCCATGAGAAAGACAAAATGCCACCTAATGAAAGCAACAGTCTTGGAGAACTGCAGAGTCATCAGTCCTGAAGATCCCCACCAGCCCTGAATGATGGATGTCAAAGTTCTTCAGCTTCAAGGAGGCAGCAATATCCATATGTCATCTCCTGCGCTAGAGGAAATTGGTAGCTCCTTCTGAGTAAGCTTTCCTCTAGACCACTTAGAAAGACAAAGGCCAACCAAACTATTTCTTTCCAAAAGACCCTGGTAGCTTGGCAGACAAGAACCCATCTACACACACAGCTCTGGCGGAAAGCTTCCATTTTGTGGTATATTAGAATCTCTCACCCACCCCTTGCTTTTGACCTGCATACCCCCTTTGCTCCTTCTCCTCAGCCAAGCACTCCTATGTAACCACACTGCCCTTCATTCTCACCTCCTTAACTGCAGGATACTGAAAAATCAAGGCCAACAGAGTAAAACACCCTCAACTCTCCTCATCTCCTCAACCAAACACTTTTTTTTTACTTCTGCTCTTTCTATCCAGTGTCAGTGGAAGTCTCCAAAGATGTTGTGCAGTTTCAAGAAAAATTCTCCCATAATTCCAATATCAATTCCTCTCCTCTCTTCAGTGTTCTTTCTCATTTTCTCCTCTTTCTTTGCTCCGTCCCCATTCCTGGACTATTTCTCTTCAGATTTCAAATCTCCTAACTCACAACCAGACCAAAAAAGGAGGAAAAAAGTCAAAACACTTGCTACCAATAACAGTAAGCCTTTGGGGCTCGATATTCCATTTGACTACCATTTCCTCTCTGCTCTTCTGATAACTACCAGTAATATAAAGATTTTGTTTATTTATTTGAGAGAGAGAGAAAGAGTGAGAGAGAGAGAGATAGAGAGAGCTTGAGTTGGGGGTGGGGAGAGGAGGAAGCAGGCTCCCCACTGAGCAAGGAGCCCAATGTGGGCTCAATCCCAGGACTCTGAGATCATGACCTGAGACAAAGGTAGAAGCTTAACCGACTGAGCCACCTAAGCACCCCTAACACCAATAATCTTTAAAGAGCATTCTATTTTTCTCTATTGTATCTTTTTGTACTCAATCTCACTGCTCACTTTCTTGAAATCTAAATGATGTTATCTAATTTAAACTACATAATGGAAGATTTTAGGGACAGGAGAAATTAGGGAGAGGGTTGAAGAGGTATATTAAAACTATATGCTGAACTTTTCTGTAAACATAAATTGCTCAAAAATGGTCTCTTTAAAGAAAAGATAACGCCATCATATATAATACTGCACTAAAGTCAGCTGAGATTCTGAGGCATTAAACACACACACACACACAAGTATATCTGAAAGTTGCCGATGATCTTCTAAGCACCCATTCTTTTTTTTTTTCCTAAGCACCCATTCTAATGGCCTTTCCTTAAACAACTTCTTCTTTTACTTCTGTACTATTAGACACTGCAACAATATTTTCAAACTGCCTGGACTGTAACACCTTGATGTCTGATGGCTTTTTTTCAATCCCATCTTTATAACAAAATTAATAGTAAAATTCTTACATAACAGTTGAGAAAACATTGGTTCAAATGCATCACAATGTTAGTAAGTGGTAAAGACTAAATAAGTATGAAAACTCAAGTACTCTTTCCTAACTGAGTACTCTTTCCTCTGCCACTCTTAAGCCTGAAACTCACTTCTCCTCCTGACTGCCCTATATCTATTAAAGGCACAGCTACTCTTCTACTCATCCAAGAGCAAACCCTCATGCATCTTCATTAACATAAGAATTTTAAGGCCCCTTCCTATAACACCTTGGGCCCTTGGAGGCTACAGCTTACTACTACTCTAGACTAACTTATTTTCGTTTAAATGGGAAGCTGAAATTTAGGGTAAGGGGGGGTGATCAGAAGGAGGGACTTTCTATGGTGTTGTTTGTAACTACAGGTTTGGGACTGGAACTTTAGGATGCCTAACCTAATCTGTCCTAACCTCATCAGACTGTAATTCAGAGACGGATTATATTGTGGGTGGCACCCTCCCGGGGCAGGTGAATGAGTCTATCAGTGAACTTACTGTCCTAGAAACTCTGCTTATTTCTAAACACTTGGCTCTCATCAGTTTCAAGTAATTGGTCTCTTGGTATTTCCTATTTCCTACATTTAAAATGATTAAATTTCCCCAGGGTTCAACTAAATTTTGTATAATTAGGCAGATCATCCTTAGGTCAACTTGTGGGTATTAGTTTTTGGTGCCCCTTTTTTTTTCTCTTTTTTTCCCTACATAATGCCCAAGAATGCCCTCCATCCCATAGGTAACATGAGGCCAAAATATATGTGAACCTTTTGGCTGAAGTCATTAGTATAGCTTGAGCCTGAACAAAGCTAATTTCTGATGAAAAGTGGGACGACATAGAGAAGTCATAAGGGACACTAACTTGAAGAATAAGAGCATCAGCAGAGAAAATTTAATTAATTTTCTAGTTATTTTCAAATGACTACATGTCCTATTCTGTACTTGCCATAAAAACCATAACTCAAATATTTATTCATGTACTATTAAAGACTGGTGGGCTCATAAATTTTATGTAGTCCCTCCATTTTATAAATGAGAAAAGAGAACTTCTTATTTGATAAAGTCCAATTTGAAGGTCAAACCAATGAAAGAGGAAGAACTAGGTACCTTAGATTATTATGGCCAGTCCTGGCTTTCTTTTCCCCCATGCAATTTTGTGTGTTTAAACTTCAGTAGTGTAATAAAAAGATGCACAGAAAAACTAACATATATACATATGTACATAAGTACAGCATGGTTTTGAATTGCTTAGAACTTTTTCTGGGGTGATTTTGTTCCCTTGGTTTTATCCACCCACAGAGCTGAACCTCATTAGTCCCTGTAGTGCCATTCCTCTCTCCTGTAGTTTGCAACATTCCCAATTTAGTAACATCTGAAAGCATAATTAAAGTGCCATTTATTCACTTTTACATAACATGAACTGATAAAAGTAGAAAAGTTGAAAACTCCTAAAAACAATTAGTTTTTTCCTTCAGGTTCCTTCCTCAGTACCATGAAGAATACAGCTCTAGTGTCCTATGTGTTCCTGATGTTCTTTTGAAAAAGATGGTAATATGAATCCAAAGTAAGGGCATGAATAAATCTTATTTTGGCTGAGCTGAGAAAAATGTTGAAGATGCAGCACTAGAAGCATGCAAAGGAGTCTAGAGCATGGGTGGAAATTAAGAGATATCAGCCTAGCTCCCTTTGAGTTCAAATTATTGAGAACTTAGGGGGAATAGACATGGTCAAAATAATAATGCAGGGGAAGAAATAAGGTCCCTAAAATAAAAATCACATCAAGATTAAAAAGAGAAGAGCTATGGGCTAGTTTTTGCACTGAGTATGTGTTTTTACTCCTCCCTCTATTTGACTTTCAGCTGTTCCATCCTTTGTCCTTTCGAACATGAAGTCGGCATGCAGCTGTGATCACTGTATTTTATAAACCTCATCTGATAATTTTACAAATTAGGAAATAAGTCATAAAAACTGGTTACATCCTCTCACAACTCTTCCTTCAATGAGATTAAAATAGAATGACCTTTATGGGTTATAGGGTGGATGGTCACTTCCATAATGGGCAAGGATCTCACAGGAGATAACTTAAATCAGGAAGTCATCTTCAGGGGTGCCTGGGTGGCTCAGTGGGTTTAAGCTCTTGCCTTTGGCTCAGGTCATGATCCCAGAGTCCTGGGATTGAGCCCCACAGCGGGCTCTCTGCTCAGCAGGGAGCCAGCTTCCCTTCTCTCTCTGCCTGCCTCTCTGCCTACTTGTGTTCTCTGTCAAATAAATAAATAAAATCTTTAAAAAAAAAAAAAAGGAAGTCATCTTCAGAGTAAAATATTACCTATTTCTCTAATGAAACTTAAATGAGATGAGATAAAGTGGTCTTGGGTGATCCCAAAATGGTTAAGAACATCAGTAGAGACAAAGCTGAAACAATATAATCACTCTGCATTGTATGTAATTCCTGAGATAAATTTATATGTCAAGGAAGATGATTTTAATAAAGGAGGAATTCCTAGGAGTAGGAATTACTCATTATTCTTTTCACAAAATTAAAACGATAGTTAACATAAGATTTTCAGATAACAATCCCCTAACACTGTATGCAGGCCTGTGCATGCATTCCCCCCAAAAGGTCAAGATTTCAAAGGAGAAAAACTTAAAGCAACATTCCTACCCAGGAATTTTAAGAAGAAGGGAAATGAGGTGATTTGGCAACAATGGTGATAGTCTGATGTCAGGAAAGACTTAAGTGGAATGAAACTCAAGATTGAATGTTAGGCAGCCAGTGGCTCCTTCCAAGACAAGTAAGGATTTCAAAATCATTTTAAGACAAAGGGCAAGATTCTCACTTGTGAATCAACCATCAGTTGCTTTTTTTTTTTTTTTCCAGTTTAAATACAGATAAAAGGTATCAAGATAATGTTGGGGAGATAAGGAAAATAAATATAAAACTGGAATAATTACCATATTCACAAATGTCAGATGAGACTATCCAAAAAAACAAAACAAAACAAAATCTATTTCCGGGAGTTTCAATGGGGATGTGAGATATATTTCATTCCTGAACTCTTGTAATAGATTTAGTGGCATTCCAAAAATGGCTGAGAATCTGAAAGGAAGTCAATTTCTCAGGCCCATCCAGGAATGGCTATCATCTACTCTATTCTCTTTAATTTTATGTCAAGAGCATGGGATTGTTATGTGGCTTTGGGCCAGGATGGGTCAAATATTTGAGAAGAAATAACCAAAGTCAGGAAATCCTAAACCTACCCACTCTTATTCAGATGGATACCCCCAATGAGAGGGAAGAACCTCAGAGGTGACCAACCTGAAATAAAAGATATACCTAGGAATTTATTTTGAACTAGTCTTTTAGTCAAGTTGTAAACGAAGAGCTTCCCTGATAGCTAATTGTCACTTGTGGTAAACTCCAGGTTGTCAGAGGAACTCAAGAGAAGACACAATTGCCCTATTTTAACTAAAACCCCACTTCATTCTTTCTGATTTTCAAGTGAATGGATTTGAGCATGTTAACATGCCTCTGAATATTATTTAATATATACAATTATATCAGAGGTGAATTTTGATAGGAGGAGCAATGAGAAATAAATCATTATGAATTAATTTCTCCATAATTTTAATGAGGATTCAGGATAATGATTTTATGTATTATGTAAAGGTATACATGTATATTTATTCAATTATTTATATTTAATTTTGTTTTATTTTCACATTGCACTTTTTCCTTAAGTGTCCTAGGCCACAGCCTGGAAAGGCAAAAGTTTTTGATAATCTCCAGTCACTATTTAATGTCATTCCAGGATCGATGGTAAGTGCTAAATAGCTTAACTACATTTACTCATAAATTGTGATTATTACTTTCCTTATTTGACTGTGTGTGTGGGGGGGGGTGTGGGTGTGTGTGTGAAGCAGCTACCCCTTGTAGATTTAATGTTTTTGGCTCTTAATCTAATGCTTCCCAAGTTTATGATTAGTATGTGCTCAATTCATTTTGCTCCTGAGATTTAGATTTTAATCTGAATCTGTGGATTTCTTGAATTAACATCTAAGAGATTTACCTAACTCAGAAAGAGAAATATTTCTACTCAACAAATTCATTAAATTTGGTATATAACTACTAAATTCCCCATCACCGTGAGCTAAACTAACCAAAATATAAATTTCTAAAACACAGAATTGTAGAGTGTGATTCTTCATTAATCTTATTGAAATATTCTCAGAGGTGCAAGAAGTAATCTGTGCAATTCACATAATGATTACCATAGGTTTGAAAAACTTTTCACTAATGAAATTCTGCCCCTGAATTAGAACACAGTAACCTCAAAGCTAGTTAGATGCTACATTGTATCCACAGTATTAATAGAGCCAGAAAAGAAAGTAATTTCCCTGCATGAAACACAAGATCTTTGTTAAAGTGAAGTGAGAACCTCCTCAGGTAGAAGATCCAGAAAAACAAAGGGAAAAAATCATATTTGTAGGAAGATGAGGGCTACAAATTTGGTCTTAAGTTTCTTACCAGGGAAATACATAAATAAAACATTATTAATTAAAAAGTCTTATGGATTAAAAACAATTATGTCCCTCAGACAAAGCAGTGGTCCTTGCTTCCTTGTCTCTTCTTTTTAGCTCTCCTGAGTTTTGCTGGATCAGATTTCTCCTCTGGAGTCTCGTAATATACATGCTGAATCATGGCTTATAGTTGCAACATTCCTGCAAAAGCCAAAAAGGGAGTTATGCTGCTATTTTTTTAGTTTTATCTGTTGCTGTAAGCTGACACATAAACTAAAACATTCCTTATTTCTAAAAAAAAAAAAATTAAAAATGGAAGGAAGGAAGGAAGGCAGATAGGAAGGAAAGGGGGAGAAAGAGGGAGAAAGGAAGGAAGGAAAAGAAAAAGAAAAATTGGGGCACCTGGTGGCTCAGTGGGTTAAAGCCTCTGCCTTCAGCTCAGGTCATGATCTCAGGGTCCTAGGATAGAGCCCCGCATTGGGCTCTCTGCTCATCAGGGAGCCTGCTTCCTCCTATCTCTCTGCCTGCCTCTCTGCCTACTTGTGCTCTGTCAAATGAATAAATAAAATCTTTAAAAAAAAAAAAAGAAAAAGAAAAATTAAGTTCTTAGCTCTTTGACATCTAAGTTAAATTATATAATAGAAAAATGAGAAGAGAATGATCCTGTATTGTTCAGATAAATAGCCATTAAAATATGGTCTTAGAAATAAGTTTTGGATAAGGTTCAGGCTGAGGAGGGACTATGAGTTCCAAAGAGTACACTGAGGAGCATTTAAGGCCTGGAGAGAGCAGGGAGATGGAGGAGGAATAAATTCTTCTCTAAGGTTTTCACATTCTTAGTGAACTGGAATATTCTTTTTTATCAATTTAAGAACTAGAACTTTTAGGTTGACTGACATAGACCAATCTGTGAATATTAACAATACACTGGACCTACTTCCTAGCCTCATCCCCAGTGAAAGAAACAGATCTTGTATACAAATGAATACAGTGCATAATCACTAGGGTAAGGCAAGGAAGAGTTTTGGTTGCAGAGCATCTTTGTTACATACCAAAACTATGTCCTAGAGCGAGAGAATTAAACGAGTCAACTCATACAAATTACTTGGCATAGTACCTGACCCATAGAGTAATGAATAAATGCTAGCAAGTGAAATTCGTGGTTAATAATTGTAGCCAATATGACGAACCTTCATTGAGACCTCCTAACAGTGCTAGACAGAACAGTAAGTACTTGCATATACTAATTTAACCTTCATAAAAATTCTTTGGCATAGTTATTTTACCGAGAAGTTAAACAATGTGTCCAAGGTTACAAAATCAGGAAGGATGGAGTAGAATTCAAATCCTGACACTCAAAGTCCAGAGCCAGGGCTCCAAAATATTACACTATACTACTAGTAGCAGCCAGTCAAGGAAATAGCCAAAATAGCCAGGTAAGGAAAATCAGGATTTTTATGTCAAACAGACTTTCCTATGAGAGATGAAAATTGCTGTAAAGCTTTATCAACATATACATTTACATACAGTTATATAAACCTTTCCTACATTGCATAGACTCATTTCAGCTGTATTCGTCAATGGGCGGTTTGAAGACCTCTCACAACTGACTTGAATGCTTACTTCCTGGCTCTACCCCAGATCTCCGAAATCTTCAAACTGATCCCACTTCTGTGCATAATAAAATTTGAGGACCACTGGCACAGTGTTATTCTAGTGGGGGAGGCTGGAAAAGGCATATAAGAAACATGTGTTAGTCCAGATTCTCCAAGAAGCAGATAGTAAGAAAGGATTAAGTGAACAAAAGTTTTTACCCAGGGAAAAGCCTATGGGACAAAACAGGGAGGAAGCCAGATGACAATGCTGAACTTCACCTGAGCTCTATGCTTCGGGAAAACAGTGATAGTCAAGAAACCCACCCCAATTTTGTGTTCCAAGAAATGGCTTACAACCAAGAACCATCCTTCCCCTTTGGGCTAGAGCTGGTGAATGAAACCCTCATTTATCTGTGACAAAGCCAGACACAGACTACATATTCTCATTTTTGTGCCATAAATTAATGGCTCAACTGTTTGTCACCACTGTCCAATTGGGTAAAATGCCCATTAACTGAATTTCATCAAATTCGAGTCAGGCTTCACTACTTATTCCTAGTCCCCTGAAATTTGGTCCACTCCTGAGAACAGGAACAGAGAACAATCCCCTCTTAACAGACCCCCAACAATCAGTTAACCTCGGAGGATAATGTTCCCTGATTGTCTGATCACACCAGTCACTCATCCAACTTAGCCACACCTGGTTTTCTTCTGGCTGGTTTACTCCTCCACGTAAAAGGGAAGCCTTTTTCTGCTTCATCTTGCAACTCTCATGGAGAGTTCTCCTTAATTCATTAGTCTTCTCCCCTCATTGCGATGATCTTTTTCAATAAAGTCTCTCCTTACCTAAATCTGGATTTATTTCTTATTTGACACAGTAAGACTGTGAAAGCCATCACACCAGATGGAAGATTGTGCCAAAGTGAAGAAGAAACGGAAGGAGGGAAGAAAAGAAGGATGGATAGATGTATGCTAGAATTCTCTCCAGTCCAAAGAAAGTCTGCCATCAGGCCATGTCTCTCAGGGACAACCATGCTTTAGGAACCATGCTGTGTCCCATCACTGGTTAGCAGTAGCCCAGGGGAAGCATGTTCAAACACATTAATTGATTTCAGCATGCACAGCTGGGACCCTTATGAGTCAATTATGCTCCCTGAAGTTGAAGTGTACAAAGCACATCCTCATAACGACTGCTACTATAACTCCCTAGCCTTTTAGAACCCCTCCATGCACGATATCCAATATAGCAACAGCAACGAGCCACTATTAGAGATGGGTGTGCTCTCAAATGTACAGGGTTGGCAAAAAGTAGAAGGTCCCTGGGTGTAGATACTTGCTTGCATGAGTCTGTGAGTACGCAATGACTAGAATGCAGAATGAGCAATAAATTGTGAGTTTCTAATGGGAGAATATCAAACAGCTGCTTCTAGTAATTTTAACTTTTAAGGCTGAGAATACCAATGGGGAAAGAGATGTTTGTTTGAACCTCTGCTGTCTCTCTTCCATGTGCTCACAACTGAGAAAAGCATAAATGAGCAAACAAGGTAATACAGACAGGCAGTGACATTGTTGGAATCTGGTTTTTGTAAACCTGGACAGCTCATTTTGCCTCGCTGAGTTTCTTCATCTGAATAACAGTACATATTTATCACTATACCTCACAGGGATGTTAGAAAACAACATGACATGCCTACGAAATATTTCAATATTCGTAGGAAAAAGACACAGCCTCCATGCAGATTTGAAGTCAGTTTGGCTTTTTGCAGAGATAAAGGAGAGACATTGTTTTGTATGGTTTTGAGGCACTGTTCTGCAGTTCACAGAAATTGTGAGGAGCCCTTTTTGAGTTACTCTGTGAAGTTGGAGTTTTAAGTGTACCATCCAGAGATGGTAAAAATATGGGAAGAAAAGGAGGAAGGGAATAGGTGTTCAAAGAAGGGAGATAATTACATTTGCTAATCTCTTACTCTGGTGTCCGTAACTATGCAGAATACACTTAACCACAAATGCTGGCTGTTCAATTAAAGAATAAGTACCATCCTGCTTTTTGGACATTGACTCCCTTGCTTTCAGTATGATGACTTTTTCTTCTTAAAACACATTAAATAAATATGGTATAGAAGGTAATACTTCAACATTATGGCTTCAGGCAATGACCTATTCACCAATTTACTTGACACCAAAGTTTCCAGTTAGAAAATATCATGAAGAATAAATTTGAATGAGTTACATTTTGAATGAATTTAAATGAGTTTGCTTTGCATATAGATGCCAAGCAAGTGTGATGACAGAGCAGCACTGTCTAAGACTCTCGGGTTTGCTTTGCATGTATTTTGTTTCCAAGTGTTTCAGAGTCCCATAGTTGTAGCTTTTATTGTAGTATATAAAGAATTTTTTCTGCACTACAAAATTATTATTTTTTAAGATTTTATTTATTTATATGACAGAGAGACAGACAGAGCCAGAGAGCACCAGTAGAGGGAATGGCGGAGGAGAGGGAGAGGCAGGCTCTGCACGGAGCAGGGAGCCTGACGCTGGGCTTGATTCCAGAACCCTGGGATCATGACCTGAGCCAAAGGGAGATGCTTAACCATCTGAGCCACTCAGGTGCCCCTGCGGTACAAAATTATTAAGTGTAGTTTAAAGGTAAGATCACCAGCGGTCCCAAAAGGCCGAAGATTTATTGAAGAAAATAGTTTAAAAATAATGCACTTGGATATAAAGGTATATCTAAGAGAAATGAAAATAGGATTAGAAGAGATATCTGGACTCCCGTGTTCATTGTAGCATTATTCACAATGGCCAAGATATGGAAACAATCTAAGTGTGCATCAATGATGAAAGGATCAAGAAGATGTGAGATTTCATACACAACCACACACACACATACATATATCATAACACAGAAATTATAGGTGTGTGTATACATCCTGCCATTTGCAACGTGTGTGTATGTATACATACACACATATACATCCTGTCATTTGTAACGTGTGTGTGTGTGCATTCTGTTATTTGCAACAATATGGATGAACTCTTAAGAGCATTATGCTGAGTGAAGTAAGTCAGAGAAAGACAAATACTACATGGTATCACTTATTTGTGAATCTTTAAAAAAAAAGTCAAACTCATAGCAACAGAGAGTAGATAAGTGATTGCCAGAGTGCTGGGGGGCGCTGGGGGAAATAAGGAGAGGTTTGGTAAAAGGGCATAACCTATCAGCTATAAGATGAGGAAGATCTGAGGATCTAATGTATGATAGGGTGAGTACAGTCGATAACGCTGTGCTATATAATTGAAATTTGATAAGAGAATACAACTTCAAGGTACTTGACAAAAAATAAAAAGGGCAAATATGTGAGGTGATGGATGGGTAATTAACTAGATGGCAGACTCCTTTCATGATGCATATGTATATCAAATTATTATAATGTACACTTTAAATATCTTACAATATTGCATGCCAATTACACCTCAGTAAAGTTGACAAATAAATGGATAAAGAAATAAAATGCACTTCTAAAGAAGAGCTGTTTCCACCCCTCTTTACAACCTCCATTAGCCACCTTCCCTTACTCCTTCAGTGAGTAAGCAAGCCTCTATTACATTAAATTTTACAAATAATGTTAATTTATTTTCAGATATTCACTCATTACTTAAATGAACTTTTTTCATCATGCAATTGACATGCTTTTTTTCTATCTTTGACAATTTGAAAATCTATGCCTCAGATTGGAATCAACAGCATCATAATTTTCCCATTAAAATTAATAGAACCATATTTATATTTAATAGTTTTTAGCTAGAGGCAGGGTTATCAAAAATGAATTGAGGTTATTAAGAAAATGACCTGTCATGAGTACTCTTTCATTTAAACTTCATAGCAAGCCTGTGGGCCTGTATTATCATCATTATCATTATCATCATTATTATTATTATTATTATCATTACCACCATCATTGCTATTATTACCATCATCACCATAATTACTTTAATTTTTATCCCAATTCTCAGATAAGGAAACTGAAGCATAAAGCAGTTCTGGGACTTGTCTAAGATCACACAACTCATAATGACAGAGCCATGATTCCACCTCAAATCTGACTCAAAGATCAATAGTGAGAGCATTCAGATCAACATAAACAAAACTTAACAGGAAGTCAAACGAGAACTTTAGTTTCTAATTCTCTCATAAAAAGTTCTGCGACATAATTCATACTTTGGAAATTCACTAATAAAATACTGAAACTACAACAAATAATGCAGAAAATAACTGATTATTAAAGAGATAAAACTCTGTGTCTCTCTCTGTGTGCTGTGGGCTAAGTGAGAAAGAGGTCAAGCAGGAACCATCCAAGGTCACAGACAACTTGGATCACAGCAGTTTTTGTGCATGTGTGTCTTATATACTGGGATTTTTGCATGACACTTTCAGAAAAGGGTTCCATTGTGTTTTTTCACAAATTAGTTTTGGAAATCATCTGTTCTAGGGAACACTCAAAACCAAATCTGAAAGTCTGTACTTCTCTGATTCTATACGTATAGCTTAGTAGAACAGCAAATTTCAATCTTGGTAGCTCGTGCCACTAACTAACAATCAGTTTTAAAGTCTTTTATTAGGAATAGTTAACGTACCATATGAGTAAAATATTTAGATTTAACCAGAGTTATTCCATTCATCATGCAAACTATCACTTGAATCTTCATAAATTTTATGAAGTGTGAGAAAGACAAGGAAGAGTAACAGCTCTTAACTGTATGTAAGTGACAACTTTTTGAGAAAGTTTCTATTCTAATATAAGCTATGAATCTTCTCACCAAAAAAAAACCACATATTCCCATACATAATATGTGTTGTGTGTGTGTGTATGCGTGTACCCACGCACATGTACATGCACTCAAGGACATACACCCGACTCCTCTAGAACAGCCACAGGAGCTGGTTAAATTTGTGAATGCCACTGCTGACTACCACTGGAATATAATTTTTTTTGCACATATACTTGAGACTAGAGATGAAAAGTTTGCGGCACGACGCTTCCACCTTTGGAGATGTTATTCACCGTCTTCCATCTGGCTTACCTTCGGGAACTGCAAAGTGAAATGTGCTTAGAAGCTTCTAATTTCCCCCAAACTTATCAATAGTTGTGATTTCAGACTCCATCATCTACACAAAATTGAGTGCCATTCTTCTTCGGACAGGTAGCTACACTGTGCCCAGAGAGACACAGAACCGATTTTTTTGTCAGCTCATTGTTTCCCTTAAAAAATATCTCCTTAGTGTTGTTCCTAATTCCCGAGAAGAAGACCAGGTGGGAATTTTGTTGTTGTTGTTTCTTTCTAATTTGGTGTGAATGTGGTATTTCACTGATAAATGAATTTACCAGTGAGAGAGAACAGAACATAGCAATAATCGGTATGCAAAAAATGTGTGTTGTGAAGAATTCATTAGGAATAAGGCGCTGAGGTTGGCTTGGGAAGATGAGCTAAGGCATTGGAAAGGAGATCTGTGGTTCTTCAACAAGGAGGAAAGGAGAAGTATTGAAATTAAACATGCTAACCACACGGTACCAACTGATGTCATCAAAATCCAGAACCTACCTTTTCTTCTAGTGCATCTGTTATTTATACTTGGATTGGGGAAAAAAAATCATTATGCTTTTTCTCTTTCTACATATATTTCTTACATCCCAAGACGAAATAGCAGGTACTCCTTTCCATTATTTCAGGTAAGATCCTTATGTTTAGGTTTGCCGTGTTCAATAAACCTCCTCCAGCTGTGCAGGACAATCTCTATCACTCCTCTCAACTCTTAGACCCTCATTTCCATACCACCACAATAAGCACAAAGTCACACTCTGTCAGGCCTATACAGAACACATTCATCCCTGTTTTCTTATTTGAATTTTAGAACATCAGCATGACATGTATTATTATTTTCCTTTCAAAAAGAAAATAGAAGTGAAGTGACTTGCCAAGGTATCAGAACCACTGCTTGCTATACACTAGTCTTTTTTGCAAATTATAAATTAGACTTTTAAATTCAAGCTTCTGGAAGACCTTCAACTTCCATCCACCGGGAAATTTCTCTAAGACTGATTTTTTTTCTAGAATAATAAGAATGATTTTCTTCTAGAATGAGACACAACTGCCACCATATCATAGAGAAATTTTGACAGAGCATTATGACCTCTGTACTGAATGTAAACTCCAAACATTTTCCCCATTAAGTTCACTAACTCAGTGTTTAATCCTTTAAGCAAGAGTCTGTTTGGCCAAGCTTAGGTCCCTTGCCTATTCCCTGGGTAGAATATGTAGAATATGCAGCAGAAAGATTAAGCTTCCCACCATTTCTACAGAATGAGTTATCAGGAGAAGGCAGGGACTAAAAAGTCCCTTCCGGCCAAGAAAGCACATTAAGAGAAAGCCCTCCAGAAAGGAGATAAGGTAGCTCATAGACCAAGGGTTAGATACTGAACAGTCAAAAAACAAAAACATCAACTATCTTTCGAAAGAACAATGGTAGCTCACATTTTTTACATTCATACTTCATTTCATCCTCACTGCAACCCTTTGTGATTAACATGATATGGAGGAGGTATTTGTCCAAGGTTACAGAGAGAACATCTGATCAACTTCTGATGTGAATTCAGGTAAGCCTGACTCCAAAACCTATGATCTTCCCCAAATTCCACAAAGTGAGGTGTGTTTCTTAAGTCCCATATATGTGACTCATATTTCTTTTTATTAGATTTTTCATTTCTTAAAAGCAAGAAAAAGTTACTCTAATAAGTTATCTTCCTGATTATCTAAAGTTCAGGGTACAGACACCTAGGCGGCTCAGTCAGTTAGGTTTGCCTTTGGCTCAGGTCATGATCCCAGGGTCCTGTGACTGAGCCCCACATCAGGCTCTCTGCTCAGTGGGGAGCCTGCTTCTCCCTCTCCCTCTGCCTTTCCACTCCCCTGCTTGTGCTCTCCCTCTCTCCCTTCTTCTCTCTCTATCAAATAAATAAAATCTTTTCAAAAATAAATAGAAGAACCTGAGTGGATCAGTTGTTAAGCATCTGCCTTCAGCGCAGGTCATGATCTCAGGATCCTGGGATTGAGCCCCACATGAGGCTCCCTGCTCGGTGGGAAGCCTGCTTCTCCCCCTGCCTGCCTCTTCCCCTGCTTGTGTTCCTTCTCTCACTGTGTCTCTCTCTGTCAAATAAATAAATAAAATCCCTTAAATAAATAAATAAACAATAAAGTTCAGTGTATATAATATTTGATTGATCCATGCCATGTATCCTTTAAATTATCTCTTCAGGTATAAAATAATTGTATAAACTAACCCAAAAGCAAAAGAAGATAATTATTTTTCACTCTATGCAACGCCATTTTTTGTTGTTGTTGTTCTAGGATATTCTGAGATATGATGAAAGAGGTTAGTAAGTATACAAGGAAAATGACTCTGTAACCTGAATCCATTAGAGACTAAAAGGAAGATGAAAGGTCTAGAAAGCAGCAAAAAGGGACAACATGATTGGAAGGACTGAAGAAGGAATTAAAAAAAAAAAAAAGGTAAAGAAGTCCCTGCCACCCCCCCACAAAGGCAAGGTTACTAACAGATAAAAGCTGTTTCTAAACTGCTTTCTTTAAAAGCACATTCAGAAAACAACAATGGTACAGATATTCTGGAATAATAAACCTTTAAGTGCAAGTGTTAATACTGATAAAGAGTAGGCTTGTATATGTCAATCGAAGCCACTGGGTTTGGAGGAGATGCTCCTGAGTCTCTAGGAACTTAATTAATTAATTTAGCAAAACACCAGAAATTAATTGTAAGAAGGTACTTTGATACAGTGAAAGGAGGAAGTGGGATATAACACCACTACCCACATAGTGGAGGGATACAGTTCATGGACTATTCATGAGAATAAGATAGACCATTAGCAGAGAAGCAATAGAATATAAGAAACATTAGACTGAAGAACATCATATTTCATAATCATACATACCTACAGATTTTTCCTGGGAGGAATGATGCATTCTCTAACTATAAAATATTATGGATCCTTATGTCACAGCCATTAATTTTATGTATCACTAAATTAGGCTTAGATCTCTCTGCTCTACAGACATGCAGAGATACATAGATGGGATTCCATGTCAAATGCAAGCCCAAATGGCCTCATCTAAACCATCCCTTGAAAAATCACGAGTTTACAATTTATGTTATGATTTTTCACTCTACTGCCCCTACCTGGCCAATTCAGTGTTTTGGGTTTTTTGTTTTTTGTTTTTTATAATTCCTTAAAAGAGTTTAGCATGCATTTCCCACAGCAGTGGGGAAGACAGTTTTCTATGGTGGTCTTTAAAATTAGATCTTGGATGGAATCTCAACTCAGTCACTTTATATCTCTGCAATCTTGAGCAAGCTACTTCTCAGGTTTATGATTTTCTCATTTGACAATAGGACCTACTAAGACTTACATCATAGGACTGCTCAGGGATATCATAATGTGCCACATGTAAAACCTTGGCCATAAAAAGAAAAAGAAAAAAAAAAAACCTTGGCGATAGAAATTTTCTGGAGTTAAGAAAAGACCTCTAGACTAGGCGCCAGAAGATCAGGGTTCAAGCCTTGGTTATGCTTCCTGCAAGTTATTTTGTTTCATAATATGACATTGGTTTGCTTCAGTGTACTCATCTTTAAAATGCAACTGACAGCACCAACTTTGCTCAGTAGTTGATGGTTCTGATACTATACTTAAACGATGAATGTGGAAGCACTTTGTAAGCCAGAAAAGTGTTAACTGTAAATTCAAAGTAGCTTCTTCAAGCAAAGCATAGAGACTATTCAGCTGACACACAGTTCAGTGTCTGTGTTCTCAGCAGAATTTCAATTGTTATATCCATATACTTACTAAATGTACACCAACACTTTCTACATTTTTAAGTGGAATTATGGATCTCTTCTCCTTAGCACATCATTGCTGAACCAGTAAAACAAATGCTAAAGCAATGAATGCCACAGAACTTAGGGAATATTAGAGTTGGAAAGAACGTGGAATACTACTTCTATATTTTTCTTCAATGTATAAAGTCCCAAAGACCCACTTACTCAATAGGGCTAGGTAGAAGCAAGACCTTAATCAGAAATCCCAGTTTTATGTAACTTTCCACTACTATACTATCCAAAAACCTGGGGTGTTTTTGTTTTTGTTTTTGTTTTACCCCTATGGGACTCTTACTGTACAAAATAAACCTTAAAACAACAGGACATCAGTCAGAGCTTAAAAAGTAATTTTTGGAAATGGGAGAAAAAACCTGCAAGATTAATGTATTAGATAACAGGACTTGACCTATACTCAGGTGAATTTAATTTTCTCTCTTGGGATGACTTGCTTTCCTCCCTCCAGTTAGCTTGCCTTTTAAGCTAATTTTGTAGCATCTAAGGTTACCTATTTTCATTTTCCAATTTGTAAGCCCCTTTCCATTTTCCAGATCATTACCATTTAAGATGTTCTGATCATTCTTCTTGAGAGTTCCTGAAGTAATTAAAAGAAATCCTCCGGATGGGTCCCTGACCTTTGGCAGTACTCGTCAAATGCTAAAAGTGTTGCAAGGCTCAAAAGCCTTATTTACACCCGTCTACTGCACGGTGCCATAAAGCATGCTTTCACTTAACTCATTCGACAGAGATTTATTAAATGCCAACACTGTCAAGCCCTATGTTCATCATTGGGTTAAGTTCCTACTTAGGGAGAAAAACAACAATTACGTTGTGCTCTGATAAGTGCTGTGATAAAAGTATTGAAGGGACTCTCTGTGAGCCCAACATGATCGGGCTAGGCAAGAAAGGATTCTCAGCAAGAACTGTGACACTTACAGGGCATATCAAGTATAAATCACAGAGGAGTATGCAAGAACTGTATGTTGTTTCATATGCCCAGAGAAAGCGTGCCTGCCACCCTTAGCCAAAAAAAATTAGTCAACCTTCTTTATTTGACTCTCTAAATATACTCAAAACCTATCTACTTCTCTTCCCCAATACTACCACTGTTGCTCAAGCCTCCATCTTCTCTAACCTGAATTATTTTCCTTAGCATACTAATTGTTCCCTATGTTTCCATTCTTGCTTATTGCAATTCATTCTCCTAGAAGCAAGGATTATTGGTTAAAGTGCAAATCAGATCATGCTTAAACACTTCATTGGTTTTCCAGCGAACTTAGAATAAAATTCATATTCCTTGACATGACATATTAGAGCCTATGATCTGGCCCTTGCCTGTCCCTCCAGTTCTTACTTTCTTCTTGCTTATAATATTCAATCGTCTTCTCAATGACTCCTTCTCTAATGAGCCAGTCTAATCCTATCTGCCATGGATACCATATCATATCATCTTTTTCTTCTTCTTCTTTTTTGATGGCAATTATCACCACACAAGTTCATTTATTAGCTTACTTATTGTTTCACTGCACTAGAAGACAGGGTCTTATCTATGTTGTTTCCCACCAATTCCCAAAGGCCTAGAAAATACATGGCATATGGCAGGTCCTCAATAAGTATTTGCTGGCTGAATGAGAATGTAGAGGGTAGGCAACACTAGAAAGAAAAGCTTGGTATATGTTTTAGTTATGATGATAAAATGGATGCACCAACCCCCACCTCCCATCAAAATGTGGTTCATATGCCAAGATTAATGATGCCACGTACACACCAAGTGGACATGAAAATGTTTATTAATTATATAATAAGACTTTGGGGGGAAGAACAGGGAACGCATTCCAAGCTTGTCCAAAAACTGGCTTGAGAAACTAAGGTAAAGAGATGAATTTGAGGTTTATATTGCCATTAGGACATGGGGCTAGGATAAGGATTGGACATGGATAGGGTTTACATGGATTGAATCTCACATTGCTGAAGGAGGTAGCACCCCAGCTTTCTTACAAGCCCACATATGGACAAAAGGGGAGGGAGAGATGAGGCATAAAACTTGTCAGTAGTCAAACATCAAAAAATGAAATCAGACTGTATTACAGAATGCCACCCCCAAAGTGTTCAAACTATATAAAAAGTGTGCACAGGATATTCTTAAAGTATTTTAAGCATGATGAGATTTGTATTTCAGAAATATTAATGTGGCCTTACATTGGAGAAAGTAACATCGGGATGAGACAGAAGATAAGGATGACATTTTGAGTATTGCAGTGATCTGAGAGAGAATGGAAGCTCCAAAACACAGATTCTAGGAGGCTCTGAGGAGATACTATGGAGATATAATGACAAACCTAACAGACAGATTGTCTTTAGTGAGGAAAATTATATTATTAGTTTTATTTCCTCAACATCGTAACTGGTTTGGATTCTAACAAAACAACCAAAGCAAGTTCAATAAGTAGCTTAAGATGAAAGGGCCCCTCAAAATGCAAAATACTGAACCCCATGGACCACTTTTGAAAAGGGAGTCTCTGAAGATTATATGAATACATCAAATAGATAACGTCAAGGAAGGGATGTATTATAGAAAACTAAATCATAATTCAGGTAAAATTTTCAGCAGGCTCCAAATACTTTTGAGTTTGGACATCAGTGTTGAACTGATATTTGAGATTTTTTAGATCCTACTTCAAGCTGTGCTTCCTACTGACCTCAAAACCTAGACTGTTCCACTGGGACATGCAGAGTTGTCCCTACATTTGCATCTGGTAGATAAGGAACTCATAGAAGCCTGATTCAAACATTCAGGATGCTGGCAAGGGAATAGGCCCTGTTGATTTTCTCATAGTGATATACCTTGTCAAAAATGACAGGAGCAATAAAGTTTTAAAAATATTCTGTTTAGGGGAGACTGGGTGGCTCAGTGGGTTAAAGCCTCTGCCTTCAGCTCAGGTCATGATCCCAGGGTCCTGGGATGGAGCCCTGCACTGAGCTCTCTGCTCTGCGGGGAGCCTGCTTCCCCCTCACTCTCTCTGCCTGCCTCTCTGCCTGCTTGTGATTTCTGTCAAATAAATAAATAAAATCTTTAAAAAAATAAAAATTTAAAAATATTCTGTTTCTTAGCACTGTTGTGCTCTTAATTTATGACTTCATATACCTAAGCACCATGGTCTTTAAGGACTGGGATTTGTTGTAGTCCCTCCCTCCTGACTCCTACTGTTCCTAAGTCATCTTCTCTTTTCTGGACCATCCAATTGCCAGAAATCTTGCATGTGTTTTCAAGTTAGCTCATCAGTTTACTATAAGCAATCCTTCTCTCTGTTGTAATGCCATTGTCTTACCCTGGGGCTATATTGTTGTGGTGCCAAGAGTAAATAGTATAGATTAAGAGAAATCTTATCTGTTCTTAAGGTTGGCCATATCTGGTTAGATATTTTATCCCCAAGTGTTCCCTTAAAAACCTGTAAAGGGTTAACCCTTTCCTCTACTACTTTGTGGGACTAGCTCTTTTCTATAAAGTTGGGAGTCAGTGGAATGAAGCATGTAGCAAAACAGGAGTCAGTGGGGAAAAAATATGCAGCCAGTTTCATCTTGTTCTCATTAAATTTATTTTCAGATAACATTTTACTTCACAGATTCATTAAATTTGCTCATCTTCAAAAGTAGAGACAGATATAAGCCATTTCAGTATACTGCCTTTTTTGCTTCTACCATAAAATGACCAGAAACCTCTATAAACACTTTCCAACCAGGGTCAACTTTTGTTCAAGTCACCACAATCTCCATATTTAAAATATGAAAATTACTAAGAAAATTCCATTTACTAAGCAATTATCTCACTCAACCATTTTTATTCATCAAAATTGTACTCTCAAAATGAAAGCTTCTAATAAGCCACATGCGGTTCTCTTCTTGCTTAATTTTTCAAAATAAAAAAATCTCAAATGTTATAAAGGAAAATTATATATATATGTATATATATATATATAATAGTAAAATAACTGTGTGCATGTGTGTATAAAAAAATAACAAAAAGTCATATCCACATATAATAGGCTAGAGAAAATTAGCAACAGATATAACAAAGAGATAATTATTCTATAAAATACAAATAACTCTTCCAAATGGACCTAAAAAAAGACAAATTAATGAACATGTGATTAAAAAATGTGAATTTGAAAATCATGAAAGAAAACCTTTCAACTGACAATAAACACATAAGAAGATACTCAACTTTAGTAGTCATCAGAACAAATTAAGTCAATAATGAAATGATATTCCCACATTTAAAATAAAACACAATACCACATCTTTGAAGATATGGGGAAATGACTATTCTTATATATACTGCTGGTATGAAAATGAATTCTTACAAGCTCTTTGTAAAGCATCTAGTAATATCCATTAAAATTTAAAAGAGATATAACCTCTGATTGAGAAGTAACTGTTTTAGGACTCTATCTTATTAAAATAGAAGTCACCAAGCCAGAGTATTAAGGGAAGTTTTATTGGAGCATTGTTTGAAAAGGTGAAAAGAGGTAAAGAATCTGAACAAAATCAATAAATGAATGATTAAATAAAGTGTAGTACTTCATTTCTGTGAAAAAAATCATGTAACTACTTGAAATAATGTTTCAGAGGTAGAGTTACTGACTTGAAGGGATAGCCAAGCCATACTACTAAGGAATAAACTCAAATTTAGAAGTCATATGTAAAATATGACACTGTTTTGTGAAAAGAAATAACTCCCTTGAGTCTGTATGTGTAATATCTTTCTAAGATCAAGGAAAGCAATGAAAATGGAGTGTGGGAAGATTATGAAATTTGTTTATTTACAGTGTTAGAGGTTTGTTGTTGACATCATTGCTGTTTTTTGTATTGTGGAAGAGAAATTTAAGAGAATACAAATATGTTTAAAAAAAAGAAAAAAAATCATTCATAGAAAACTCTTTCTGTTTCCAGGATCCTCAAGGGCCCAGGCACTCTCTAGTGTAGGAATCACTGGAGTAAACAATCTGGTGTCCCCTTCTCTTTATAAAATTCAACTTTACATGATACTGGTTTAATATTAACCTCTCAAAATTCTTCACATGGATGTCATCGCTTTATAGTTGCTCCATTTTTTTCAACAACCTTCTATGCAGTTTGACTGATTATAAACTTTCCTCTAAATGCATACTTCTCTCAATTATTGTTCAGTCTTTCTCTGAAAACAGACTCTGCGATTATAGGTTTCAGGTAGAAGATAAACTGATTCATCTAAACAGCACTGCTTTTCTGGGAGATGTAAGCTCACAGCCACTGGCTTCACAGAAGTAGCAATTTTTGTAAAATATCAACCTATCACATTTTTCACAGAGGTAAGCAGCAGATCCTGACTAGGATGATGAGACCCTTCCTCCAGGTATATAGTATTTGGGCCAGAGAGAATCTCAGAACAGTCCCCATTCTGTGATCAAACCATAAACCATGAAATTTGTGAGTTGTCAAAAATTGGGTTTCCTACCATGTGAACAGAGCATAATTGCAGGGAAAGAGAATAAAGCAATATTCTCAAGAAAGGTAAAGGAGGGGCAGAGGACCCTAATGATACTTGAGTCCCTGGTTAAGATGTTTCTGTGGCCTAGCACTTCCTAATGCAATCGATACATTATTCAACCTTCCTTTCGGTTTGATGATCAACATAAACTGGGTTATTACCACTTGTAATTAAGAGAGTCCTATCAAATATGAATCACATACTTAATTTCTTTTGGCATGTCCCCCAGAACCTAAGACACAACTAGATACACAAAAGGTATCTAAACCTTAAGTATCTAACACATTAACCTAGATTATTCTGTGATGGGCAGGGAGAAAGGTAGAGTCCAAAAGACCTAATACTAACAGAGGAAGGAACCCAGACAGTGGGAAGATAAATTTCAATATTAAACTTAAAAGAACAGGAGGATTGAAAAAAAAAAAAAAAAGATGAAGAGAATCTATAAAACTATAAAACAAAGAAAAAAATTTCAACAAGAAAACTTGATACTCCACACAAAAACAAAAAAGACGAATGTTTAAAACATAGTGGTTTAAAACAGAACCTTTCAGCAAGGTGGCCTAATTTAATAAAGCATAAGGAAGGCAAAGATTTTGGAGAGTTTGATTATGGTGGGTCTGACAGAATCTCTCCTGAGCTGTACTTGGCGAGTTTTATAGATGCCGTTTCTTGTGTGTTGGGGGGAAAAAAAGTCCAAGACTTTCCTTCTTTATCTGCAGTGTGTTGGAGTCAAGGTTTAGTTGTACGTTTTCAAAGGGATGAAAAACATTTCATTGTATTCTCCGATAAATAATAATGCTTGAACATAGAATTACTTATATACCCACTCAAAAAATATTAAGCACCTGCTCTGTGTCACATACGGTTCTTGCTATTACTTGGAATACACTGGAGAATAAGCCATACCTTAAAAAAAAAAGTCTTCCCCAAGGGACCTTATAATCTGAACATAGTATATGATGGAAGCAAATAGCATGTTTAATAATTATAAGCACACTGAAAATAGAAAAAGTTGAAAAAGGTAAGGAGAATCAAGAATCAGATATGTGGATGGGGCACCTGGGTGGCTCAGTGGGTTAAAGCCTCTGCCTTCGGCTCAGGTCATGGTCTCAGGGTCCTGGGATCGAGCCCCACATCGGGCTCTCTGTTCGGCAGAGAGCCTGCTTCCTCCTCTCTCTGCCTGCCTCTCTGCCTACTTGTGATCTCTGTCTGTCAAATAAATAAAATCTTTAAAAAAAAAAAAAAAAAAGAATCAGATATGTGGAGCCGGGGACGGTTCAATTTTAAAGAAGGTGGTTAGAGTGGACCTCATTAAGATAGTGGCAGTTGAGGCAAGCCCTGAAGAAAGTAAATGAATAAGCCATGCAGATATCTAAGGGAAGACAGTTCTAGGGAGTATGTGTCCTGGCATTGGCATTGTACTTGAAGATTTGACACAGAGGGGAATGAGTGACTTCGAAGAAGAGTGACAGGTAATGAAGTCAGAAAGGTAACAGGTGGGTAGATATCCATTAGAAGTGCCTTGTCCTCTGCTTCAGTTGAAATGGAGAGTCAAGGGGCGCCTGGGTGGTTCAGTGGGTTAAGCCTCTGCCTTCAGCTCAGGTCATGGTCTCATAGTCCTGAGAGCAAGGCCCACATTGGGCTCCCTGCTCAGGGGGGAGCCTGCTTCCTCCTCTCTCTGCCTGCCTCTCCACCTACATGTGATCTCTCTCTGTCAAATAAATAAATAAAATCTTTTTTTTTAAAAAAAAAAAAAAAAAGAAAGAAAAGAAATAGAGAGTCAATGCAGGACTTTGGAGCACAGGGGTGACAAGATTTCACTTGGTTTTTTTTTTTTTTTGGTGGTTTTTTTTGTTGTTGTTTTTAATACTTTTTATTTATTTGACAGAGAGAGTGAGATCACAAGTAGGCAGAGAGGCAGGCAGAGAGAGAGAGGAAGCAGGCTCCCCACTGAGCAGAGAGCCTGATGCGGGGCTCGATCCCAGAACCCTGAGACCATGACCCGAGCCAAAAGCAGAGGCTTAGCCCTCTGAACCACGCAGGCGCCCCTTCACTTGGGTTTTTAAGAGATCTCTCTGGCTGTCATGGAAATAGCCTACAGACGACATGGCAAAGATGTAATGATACTACTAGTATGCAACAGAGAGATAATAATCTCAGAGGATGCTGGAAGCAGAGGAAAAAAACAAGAGAGAAAAACAAAGATAGGGACAGAGAGAGTTTGGAAGACAGTTCCTAGGTAAATAATTTTGGGAGTCACAAGTATAGAATCGTTGCTATAAATCCAGATGAAATCATTAAAAAGAGAAGAGGGAGAATGAAGAAGGAAGAGAAGGAGAAGGAGGAGGAGGAAGAAAATAGGGAAGAGATGAGAAATGAGAAGCAATACTTCATTCAGTTCAAGACTGAAATTCAACAGGAAAATGTTCAAAGAGGAGATTGAAGAAATTTAGACTTTTGCTGATAATAGACAATAGTTTCAGAAGGCAGAGGGGAAAGACTCGGCAGTTGGGGAAGGAGGAGAGAAAGGAGATCAGAGGATGTGCAGAACCTGATGGTATAAAGAACAGGTAGGGAGAACCAGTTGTCTATGGCTTCTTTGTATCACTGACATAACGAGGGATAAGGTGTATAATGACCCGAGTGCTGATCAACTGAAAGCAGATGGTGGTGTTAAGGTTGCAAGCACTGTGAGGGCAACATTGTGAGTGTCTCTGTGGAGTTTTCTCATAATCCTTTCCATGAGGAAGAGGAGGCCTGGGCTTAGACTGGGTTTACTACTCATCTGTAATCATGGAGGAAGGGACATAAACCTAGGAAAGAAATAATCCAGGAGTATATATGTAGAGGTGCAAAAGTACCAAGGTGAAACAATATGAAATTAATGAGAAAAGCAGCCTCCAAACTGGAATCAGGATCATCTGACATTTCCCAAAACTATGCTCCTTTAAGAAATAATAGTAACAGGGGCACCTGGGTGGCTCAGTGGGTTAAGCCTCTGCCTTGGGCTCAAGTCATGATCTCAGGGTCCATGATCTCAGGTCATGATCTCACAGCCCCACATCCGGCTCTCTGCTCAGCAGGGAGCCTGCTTCCACCGCCCCCCGCACCCCTGCCTGCCTCTCTGCCTACTTGTGATCTCTCTCTGTCACATAAATAAATAAAATCTTAAAAAAAAGAAAGAAAGAAAGAAAGAAAGAAAGAAAGAAAGAAAGAAAGAAAGAAAGAAAGAAAAGAAAAGAAATAATACTAACATTTTATTAAGCTCCTTACACAGAGATACTGAGAACAGACTGATTTCATCTCTCTGTATCAGTTTCCCCATTAGGAAAATGTTAGTTAAAATAGCACCTACCAGTAAGGGTGGTTGGAAGGATTATGAATTGGTATTCACAGAGAATGTACCATAGAACCAGAAAATTAAATAAATGTTAGTATAATTTATATTACATATGCCACCAAAATAGTGTTCAAATCTGCTACTTTTCCAATTCTATCAACTATGTTATCACCCCAATCCCAGCCACCACTATCATTCACCTGAATGCTCTAATTGCCTCTAAATAGGCTCTGTGTATATACATTCTTGCCTTTCCATACATATCCATGAAGTATATAAAGTAGTATTTTTATAACAGCTGTGAGATATAATCCAAAAATCATAAAATGTACTGTTTTAAATCATATAATTCACCAGCTTTTAATATATTCACTAAATACAATTATCACCATTATACAATTATAGGGCATTTTTATCACCCCCAAAAGAAACCTCATACCAATTAGCAGTCACTCCCATTGCCCCTCCAGGCAGCCCCTGGCAACCAGTAACCCACTTTTTATCACTATAGATTTGGTTATTCCAGATCGAATGGGATCATACATTATGTGTGCTTTTCTGACTGACTTCTTTATTTAAAATACTGTTTTCAAGGTTCATCCAAATTTTAGTGTGTATCAGTACTGCAGTCCCTTTTACTGTTGGAATAAAACTCTCTTGTATGGATAAACCACATCTATTTTATCTATTATTTATCTATTATTCATCAGTTGAGAGTTATGTAGGTTGTTTCCACTTTTTTGGCTAGTATGTATAATGATGCTTTGACATTCATCTGTAAGTTTTTGTGTGGGCATATGTTTTCATTTATCTTAGGTATATAGTTAAAGGGAGAATTTCACAGTGATATACTTCTGTTAAACATTTTCAGGAGCTGTCAAACTGGTTTCCAATGTGGCACCACCATTTTCTAATCCCATCAAAAATGTATGAGCATTCTAATTTTCCCACATTTTTGTCAACTCTTATAATACCTAGCTTTGATTTTAGCCACCTCAATGGGTGTGAAGTGATATTTCATAATGGATTTGAGTTCCAGCTCCTTAATAACTATTGATATCAACCATCTTTTTATTAATTTATTGATCATTTATCTCCTTTAGAGAAATGTCTATTTAAAAATCATTGCCCATTTTTTGTAATTATGTTAGTTGTTTTTATTGTTGAGTTGTAAATATTCTATATATATTCTAGATCAGTGTTCCTTAACAGATATATTATTTGTAAATATTTTCTACCATTTTGTGGGTTGTCTTTTCACTTTCTTAATGGTATCTGGAAATGTGGGTTATTGATTTGAGATCTTTTTAAAAAAGATCATCATTTACAGGTATAAATTTTCCTGTAAGCACTGCCTTAGCTGTATTCTCTAGATTTTGGTATGTTGTGTCTTCATTTTCACTCATCTCAAGATTCTAATTTTCCCTGTGATTTCTTCTCGCATTGATTATTTAGAAGTATGTTTTAAAATTTCCAAATACTTTGGCTTTTCCAAATTTCTGTTTGTATTTGATTTCATTCCTCTGTGGTTTCAGAACATACTTTGTATACTTTCAGTCCTTTTAAATTTACTACTACTTGTATTATGTTCTAATATATCATGTATCTTGGAGAATTTCACTTATGCACTTCAGAAGAATATATATTCTACTGCTCCTGGGTGCAATGTTCTATAATCTGTTATGTATAGACAGGTTACAGGTAGTATAAGTCTTCTATTTCCTTGTTCATCTTTCACCTATTTGTTATATCCATTATTAAGAGTGTGCATTTAAGTCTCCAATTATTACTTCCTCATTTTTTCCTTGTCAGTTTAGCTAAAGTTTTTGCCAACTTTGTTATCTTTTACAAATAACAATTTTTGCCTTTCAATTCTGTCCGTTTTGCTTCATGTATTTTGGAGCTCTGTTTTTAGAAACAAGTTTACCATGTTTATGTTTTTCTCATGGATTGAACTTTTTACCATATAAAATGTCCTTTGTCTCTAGTAAAAACATTTGTCTATTTTGTCTAATATTATTATTGCACTTAGCTCTCTTGGTCACTGTAATGATGTAACTTTTTCCATCATGTTTCTTTCAACCTATCATGTCTCCAAATTCAAAATGTGTCTCCTGTAGAAACCACAGAGCTGGATAATTCTTTAATCTACCTTTCAATCTCTGCCTTTTGGTTGGATTATGTACTTGATTTTCACCTAGTGCAATTACTGATGATGTAAAACTTATGTCTACCATTTTGCTAATTATTTTCTGTATGTCTTATGTATTTTTTATTCCTCAATTCCTTCACTGCCTTCTTCTGTATTTCTGTTGTTAGAGTATCAATTATTGCTTTATGACATTATCATTTACATTAAATATGAAGAGAAAATATTTTTTAAAAAATACTTTTACTATTATTTATATTTACCTCTATAGTCACCATTATCAGCATACTATATTTTTTCATGTGGATTTGAATTATTGCCTAATATCTTTTCGTTGTAGCCTGAAGGACTCTCTTTTGTATTTCTTCTAGGGCGTAAATGCTGACATCAAATTCTCTTTTTGTTTATCTGGGCTGTCTTCACATTCACTTCACATTTCACATAAAGTATATTTTTCTGGATGTGGAACTTTTGGTTGATAATATTTTCTTTCAGTACTTTGAAGGTATCATTCTACTGCTTTTTTGATCTTGGTGGTTTCTGATAAGAAGCCAATCATTAATGTCACTGAGTATCCTTTGTATGCAACAAGTTATTCTTCTGTTTGCTGCTTCAAGATTCTCTACTTGTCTTTAGCTCTTAACAATTTGAGTATGATGTGCCTAGATGAGGAACTCTTTGAGTGTATCCTGCTTGGACAGCATTGAATTTCTGGGATGTGTAAATTAAGTTTTTTATTAAATTTAGGAAGTTCTGCCCATCATTTCTTCAAATATTCTTTGCACCCACACCTTTGTCACTCTTCTCTCCTTCAACTATTAAGTGTTTCTTTGTCTGACTGTCTCACATGTCTCTGAGGTTGTATTTGTCTTTCTCCATTCCTTTTTTCCCTCTGATCCAGAATGTATAATCTCAATTAACCTTTCTTTAAGTTAATGATCCTTCCTCCTACCAGGGCAAATCTGCTATTGAAATCCTTCAATCACTTTTTTTCACTTCAGTTATTGTACTTTTCAACTCCAGAATTTCTAGTCAATTCTTTTTAATTTTTTTTATCATCTTACTGATATTCTCTATTTGGAAAGGCACTGTTTTTACCCTTTTCTTTAACTTCTTAGACATGGTTTCCTTTGATTCTTTGAACAAACACATAAATAGCTAATTTAAAGTCTTCAGAGTTAAGGCTAACTTTGGGACTTCCTCAGGGCCTTTTGTTGACTGCATTTTTTTACTGTGTGTAGCCACATTTTCCTGTTTCCTTGCATGTCTCTTAGTTTATTTTTTTAACCTGAAAATTATAAATAATATGCTGTGGTGACTCTGAAAATCAGAAACCCTCCCCCACACCCAACCCCCTACCCCTGCTGTTTCTTTGGTGAATTTCTTGGTCTAATTCTGCAATGTCTATATTCTTTGTTATCTCTAACTACTGACTGGAATAGCTGCTTGCATTTCCCAGTGGCTAATGACTGGACAGGTTATCTTAAATACCTTAAACTAGTAAGTCTCCCATCCTTTGCCGTGGGGCTCTGTGTGTGTAGTCCGTCAGATCTTCAGCACTCCAAATGTTTACAAACATGCCTCAACCTTTATGGCCTGCTTGCACAGACTCTGAAGGTCAGCCAGCGATGGAAAGGCGGGGCCTTCCTGGTCTTTTCTGAGTACATGAACAGCCCTGCACATATGCGTGGACCACCGATTTTCCTTTTTGAGTTTTTTGGTCAGTCTCCTGTTTGACCCAACTGGTTGTCACGGCCTTACGCAGTCATAATATTAAACAATTGCCAACTGATTGTCAGCAAATAACCCTGGAGAAAGAGCGCACCCCACTGAATGGTCTCTGAATCAGATAAAATAAAAAGCTTGGTGGTTGGGGTTTCTTCTGGGAAGCTGCCAGGCAGGTCAAATAGTTAAAATTCTCCTGGGATAGGGCTTTGGAGAGCCTCCAACTCTATGCCCCCTCCATGGCTGTCAGGCTTCCTCACTGCATAGCCAGCATGCTTGCAAAGTTACTACTTTTTAAGACACTCAGAGTTGGGAAGTAAAACATTGAAATAGGGCAAGCTAAAACATGACAAGCTCATGGTTCTGAGCTTCAACCATTTTTCTTAAGTTAACAGTCCACAAATCTTTGCAAGCCTTTGCTTAATTTCCAGAGTTCTGAAAAAGTTGGTGTTAACAATTCTCACCACTGTTGCTTTTATGAAGGCGAGAGTTTTTGAGGTTCTTTCTTAGCCATTATTCTGGAAATTCTTCTTTTAAAGTGTATTTTTAAAAGCATGAGTCTAAGCATTTAAACTCCTCTTCTTAAAATTACGCAATAGCTTCCCTTTAATTTTCAGATAAAGTCCCCAAAATGACCTACAAAATTCTACGTAATCTGGTCCCTCCCTGTTAGCATTAATATATCACCTTCCCACTGGCCTTTCGCATAGATCATTCCTTCCCCTCTAACCCAATTCCTCTCTTCACTCAACACCCACCAGCCTAATTCCTGTCAACCCTGAGGTCTCCCTGTAAATGTCACTTCCTGGGGGAGCCTTCTCTGACTCACATGCTACCGTCAGTCTCTCCATCAAATGCTCTCACAGCACTCTGCATTTTTACTTCGTTGCACTTATTGTAACTGTAATGAAATGTCATTTGTGTATTTGTTGAGTTTTAAGATCCACGATGGCAGAGATTCGATCTGGCTCAGAGGAAAATGTTCAACAGATGTTCGTTGAAACAAATGAATGAATGAACAGAAGAAATGCATTATGCAAATACATGGCCAGAAAAGCTGTCTGTCTTGGGGAAAGGTGATGAGGAAAGAGAGACACAAGATGTCACCAAAGCAGTCCTGAAACTGCACGCACATTAGTGATTCAGCCAGGGGAGCGCCTCAAAATGTTTATTTTGGAAATTAAAGAGGATTATGCGATTACTATGAACATCACTTATCTAAATCCCTCATTTTATAAATGAACACACCTATTACAGGTGAGCAAGGAACGGAAGGTTGAAGCAGTTGTCAATCCAGGCTACCAATCACACGAGATGATTTAAAAATAACCATTCCCAGATCTGGGCTCCAGAAATTTGGCCATAATTTGACTTTGATGTGGCCTAAGAGCCTGAGTATTTTTGAGAATCTCTTTAATTAATTCTTATCGGTGGCCTGGCTTGAGGTAAAAAGGTTTCTTGCCTCAGGTTTGTTTCTGGCCAACCTTCAACTGAAAGTGCTCCAGTCCTTACTGCAAGGAAATGCAGTAAGATTTGGGAAAAGCCTAATAAATGATCAACATAGAAAGATAAGAAGATAGGAAGCAACTGGGTGTGTCTTTCAACCAAAAAAAAAACCCCTAAAAGCAAAAGTACTCTTCACGTTTGAAATAACAGAAAAAAAGCTTGTCCCTGGGGGAAGATACAACCTGCTTTCTGCTAATAAACTCCAAGGTGGCTTCTGTGGCTGCCGTGATTAATTGGTGACGATGAAATAACCAGTGCTCAGGGATACATGAAACAGCGAAGGATTGTAAGTGACAATTTGCTGTTCAAATTCATCTGCCCCTGCAAAGCTCCTTGATTAATGAAGTGGCTGCGCCTGCCTCTGCTCTGAGAAGGGGGCCGCGGTGGGAGGGAAGGGAAAACAAATTTGCAAGGATGCTCTCGCTAAAGAGGTTCGGCACCCGGTTGCATTTAATCTGTCTGCTGTTCCATTACGCAAGTACCTTCTCCCTCTCAACTGTTCACTGGCGCGGCCATTAATCACCGACTTGCCTAAAGGACAGGAAAGTAGGCGAGGAGGTTGGGGGGAGCCGGAGCTTTCCTTCCTGGCTTGGAGAGGGGGTGAGAATGATGGGTGAGCAGGGGCTCAGGAGGGGAACCGCTGCGTTATGGCCAACCAGAGGAACTTGAAGCAGGATTCAGAGCTGAGCCTCAGCAGGCCACTGCGGGATGCTCCTCCGCCTGCCACAGCCACTTTGGAGGAAGTTCTTGGTGCAACATCGCCATCTACAGCTGACTATGAGAACTGCTCTGAGAGAGGCACTGAGCTCCACAAAGTGCCTCACTTCCAAGCGATCTCACTTGCAAATCCAGGGGCTTTAGGAAATGGATGCACTGGCCATGGAGGTAGGACAGCATCGGTTTCCGCGGCACAGGACTGCCTTCCTTGGTGTCTAGTCATACAGCACGTCGTCCTGCATAAGGCTAAGGCAGTACCAATGTGAATATGCCTCCAAGAATGGATTCCCACAAAATCTTACGAATGACCTCTTTTTCCCTAGAGAAAAAGCAACCAGTCCCCATATTTGAAATTTACCCAGTCAGAGAAGGCTGCTGCACTGCGCTGGCCCTTGCTTTGAAAACAGCCTTGAAGAGTTATCTAAAATCAGTGCTAAAATCTCTTTATATTGCCATCCTCGATGTAAGGAAATCTCGGTTTTGTTATAGGATCACATTCTCTAAGTTGTATGTGTAACATCTGCATACTTTATTTTCTTTTTTTTTTTAAGATTTTATTTATTTATTTGAGAGAGAGAGATAGCCAGAAAGATCACAGAGGGAGAGGGAGAGAAAGAAACCAACTGGCTGCTGAGCAGAGAGCCCAATGCAGGGCTGGATCCCAGGACCTGAGTCTAAGGCAGAAGCTCAACCAACTGAGCCACCCAGGTACCCCCATCTGCATACTTTCTAGTACATGATGAATGACAACTCTGTGTTTGTACAACCCCAAATTCTAATATGTCAAAAATGGAAGGGTCTGTTTGGAGTCTCATATATCTATCTCTATGATATTCCTGCAGTGTCATACAAATTTAGAAACATGAGCTTATTTAATACCTACAAAACCTGTAGTAGGTACTACTGGTATCTCATGTTATGGATTAGAATAATTCATATGAAAGATCTTCAAGAGTATCTAAGTGGCTCGCCCACAGCTAAAGTTACTTTCAAACTTTTGTTCTATCAGTGAAAAGAACTGTGTCCTCCCCGCCTCTATGAACTCTGCTATTCCTCTGTGAAGATAATGGGGCTAATTTACCAGCAGAGGATGTTGTCCCAGCTTTATGTTAGTTGTACGCCTTTGAACAAGTCACTTGAACTCTCTAAACCTCCTTTTTGTTTTTGTTCTCTGTACACTGATGAGGTTAGGTCAAAGGATCCAGCTTTGGGATATGGTACTAGAAGCTGAAAATTTTAAAAAGGCACTGAAGCTTGAAGCCAGTCGGGTCACAAACTGGAAGTGATTCAATTACTGAAAGGGATTTAAGCCCCAACTGGACTACTCCCCTATTTATGATCATACAAGGCACTGGTCATCCACAGACCAGCCCCCAACCCACTTCTCTCCTTTGTTTGGGCAGTTGGCCAATTACTGACAGGTAGAAGTGTTTTTCCATCCTTGCTTTTGACATGCGGTAGAGGAGAGAGCTTGGGTTTGGGATTTGATGGAGTGAAGAGTCTGTCTGCCTTCCTACTTTACGGCATTCAGAGAAAGCTTACCTATACACATGCATGCTGTCAGTACATGGCCTACTTCTAAGCGAAATGCACATAGGATCAGGATAGGGAAAGCAACTACTCCCTGGAAATGTTGAAGCAAAAAAGAAAAAAAAAAGCATATTCTAGGAATCTTAAGTAAGATTTTTTTTTTAATAATCTCTTTAATAAAGCCACCCTGAAATAGGACACGGTTGACAGAATTCCCCCAGAGTATTAAATATAGCATTCAAACCAGAAAATTACTCATTGATTTGCCCTGTAAAAAGATAAACATCTACTCCACTCTGCTCTGTCCCAGTGAAACAGTCTGAACAAGTCTCCCTTAATGAAGCCACACAGCACATAAACACAGCAAGCCTGTGGCACAGGAGAGAGCCCTTGTCAACCAAGAGCAGCACCCCAGAAGGCCATCCACAGCTCCCAAAAGCAGGGTGTGCACACCACCTGGACAAGGTAGCCATGCTATCCCAGTACACCAGCAGACACACAGCCCAGAAGCAAATGCATATGGCAAATGGAATCTCCGGCTCAAGATGGAGCAGAGGCAACAGCTTATAATTCACTGCCTCGAGAGCCTCAGAAGTCACTACCATTTCAGCTTTGGTTAAAGACAGTTTTCGTAATGACAGGTGACTGCCATCTGTAAGACCCTGCCAGACCACATATGCCTAATAATCCTTTCTCATTTTACCCAGTGTTTTACAGCTCACAAGGGCCCTTTCATGCCCAGTCTCATTTGATTCTCTAAATGACCCTATTAAACAGGTGGCACAGGTACCCCGGGCACTGGCCACCATTTTGGATCTTCAGAGAGATGCAGTCAAGTAGCACTGTATCTATTGTTCATTCAGCAAGTATGTATGAAGGGCCAACTCTGTTTAGGCACAGGCAGGAGGCAGAGGAGCACAGAGAAGGAAAGAGAGAGTGCAGGGGTGAGTCAAATATGGTCTCCATATCAACGTTAATAAATCTCAAGAAGAGGCAGAAGCGTAGATGGATAACTTCATCATACCCAGACAGAGCTGACAAGGAGGTACATAATCTCCAAAAGAAATACAAGGGGTGATGATGTAATTCTGAAGAATTGTCTGAATTATAAAAGAAAATTTTAAAGTGTGCTTGTTATCATGATTCTCAGAAAAAAAAATGTTATATAATAATTCAGAAACAATATGCACTTTGAGTTTATAGATCAGTTAATAGGCTTATGAAATATGTTATTATTGGTGATTTTCTTAAGCTTAACAACAAAACTTCCAGGTAGGAGGCTTATGTGAGGCAACAGGTCAGGAACTGGACTATACCAGAGAACAATTCCATGTGGAGTTCTAATCCAGATTCGAATCCACTGCTTCTCAAACGTAATATATTCATCAGCCACCCAGGGATCTTATTCAGTAACAGACTCAGGTTTAGTGAGTCCCGGGTAGGGTCTGAGACTGAGCATTTCTGACAGGCTGCCAGGTGATACTGAGGAAGCTGGTCCACGGACTTCCCTTTGTGGTTCAAGGATCCAAAATGACAACATTGCTCTGAGAGAGCCCAATGTCAATTAAGGGGGAACAGAGTACGTGAATGCTAGCAATGGTGAGTTAGTTTAGCAAAAATTAAAAGAAAAAAAAAAGTATTAGATTAGGGAAATTTATGGGCAGGACCAGAATTTTGAAGACCTACTGCAGCTAATGAGATGTCAGACAAGTCCAGTAGAGCCAAATCTGGAGTTCTCCTATCTCCAGGGATCGAAGAAAGCATTGGCAGGGATCTCTGAATCCAGTTTTTAGATATTCAAAAAATACCTACTAGAAACTGAATATTTACACATGGCAAGGATTCACTTGCTAATGAAAACATGGACTCATTAATAAGATCTACTATCTCTTTGTTTCTCTTTAGTCTTCTTATTATTGGCTTAATAGTTACTGTTCATGCTGCATGCTCAGATATATATAAACTTTTGATTAATTAAAGATAGGAAAACAAATTAAGTAGTAATAAATGCAGTTCAAGTACTAGATGAAGATTAAGAGAAGGAATACTTGGTAGTGAAAACACTGGGAACTAATTCAAATCCCTTATTTTATGGGGTATTTTTATTTGTTGTTTCGTCTTTTGGGTTTTCTTATTTTGTCTGGTTTGTTTGTTTGTTTGTTTGCACTGGTTCTGCATTACATTGGCCACATAAATATTAAGTAACTAAGCAAAGGCTTAACAGTGAGTTTTCACTACCAAGTATTCCTTCTCCAGAAGAACTAGACTCAGATCCAAATATTCTGACTTCAAGCTAATACTAACACTTATCATTTATGAACAACCTATTATGTGCTAAGTACCGACATTAATTATCACATTAAATCATCAAAATAACTGAGAAGAAAGTAATATTATAGCACCATTTTATAGGTAAGGAATTGGGGAGTCTCCGAGACATGCAGTAACTCACCCAGGAAAACGCAGCAAGTAAAATATTTATCCAGAAATGGAGCCTAAGTGGGTACCCAAATGCTCATTCTTATATCCAAAATTCTAGTTTCAATTCTCTCAAGCTGCTCTTAGATTCCAGGACCTTCATACTGTGTATGTGAACACCGAGGAGAAATTATTGGTTTATATGAACCTGGACTCTTTCCAAAAATGTTTGTGAGTACAAGAGGAAATGTCAACAAAGATTGGCCTTGATTTCTGGCTAGAGCAATGTTGCCCACTCAGCAGCCTACCCGCATGTTGCATTTCTCTTAAAGATTGACATTTTTAGGCCTACAGACCCACAAAGAAGAGGGGCAATCATCTCAAAAACATACCAGTAAGAATGCAAACCAAATTCTCTACCTTTTGCGCTAAGGGTGCAGGGGAATAAATGCAAGTTGAGGATCAGATAAATTCAGGTTTAACTCAAACTCTCCAAGGACTGACTCATCCTTGTTGACAGATCATTGGCCCCTCTGAGCTATTTTTATCATTTGGTAATAGAATAATATTACCACACGCTTCATTGATGGTGGTGAGGATTAAAGGGCCTTGCAGAGCACAGGTAAAGACCCTGGAACAGGTCAAGTACCAAACACACCCATCAGTGGCTCTTACCAGATTAGCTAATTACCATCTTGGAAGATACACATTTGGCACATCCGAGATCATGGCTGCCAGGAGGAGTTGTCCTCTTGGCTGTAGATAATCCAAGATTAAAAAAAAAAAGCAAAAACAAAACCCTGAGCTTTTGTTTACCCAACCTTATTGCAGGTATATTCCAAATTATAAAATCTGGGTGGCCAAAGGCTAGTGACAGCATTCATTCTGAAAATAAATGTCCCTTGGCAAAGACCACTAACGCGGACAGAACAGAATCAGCATGACCAACCAGAGGAAGGAGCCTATATCTCAGAGTATTAGATTGGATGTATCCTAATTTGGACGTCATTTCTCCTCTTTCTCAGAGTTGGAAGGTGAGTCCCATCCCCCCTACCCCCCATCCAATCCTGTTTTGCTTGCCTCACTTACTCTGAAAAAGGAAAAAAAATCAATTTCCTAGCTAGCACTCCAAAGGAAGAAAGCATGAACAGAAGAGCCCTGTAATGCCAAATGGGTGATACTGTAACATCTGGGAGGGTAAATGGGCGGATGGTAAAACACAGCATTGCAACCCCACCTTCTCTGCATCAGATGATGGTTTTGTTCAGGGAACTAAAAACCCCAGTGGGGGCAGGGAGGGGAGAAAACACAACTTTTTTTTTTTTTTAAAGATTTTATTTATTTATTTGACAGAGAGAGATCACAAGTAGGCAGAGAGGTAGGCAGAGAGAGAGGATGAAGCAGGCTCCCTGCTGAGCAGAGAGCCCGATGCGGGACTTGATCCCAGGACCCTGAGATCACGACCTGAGCTGAAGGCAGCGGCTTAACCCACTGAGCCACCCAGGCGCCCCACAACTTTTGTTTTTATTTTTATTTTATTTTATTTTTTAAAGATTTTATTTATTTATCAGAGAGAGAGAGGGGGAGAGAGTGAGCACAGGCAGACAGAATGGCAGGCAGAGGCAGAGGGAGAAGCAGACTCTCCGCTGAGCAAGGAGCCCGATGTGGGACTCGATCCCAGGACGCTGGGATCACGACCTGAGCCGAAGGCAGCTGCTTAACCCACTGAGCCACCCAAGCGTCCCACAACTTTTGTTTTTAAAGACTCTCAGTGCTCAGTGAAACCAACTGATGCCTCTGATTCTTTTGCTCTATTCAGATTCTCCCTGCACAGCCAGCACCAGACCTTTCATATTCAAACACATTGACAAATATTGATTTTTAACACCCCCAGCTAAGGACCCTTAGTCAGCTCTCAGAGAACACATGTGTGTAGAATGAGTTCTGCAAGTTGAGTCAAGTCAGTCCCAGCTGGATCCTTTCTCAGGCTGAGAATGCAGGTCCAAAGAGACAGCTGGATTCCAGCAAAGAGCAATCTACCGCCCAGCGCAGCCATAACTCTCTGGAAATCCTCTGTACCTCCTAAGACATGAGTTACTCTGCAGTCAGAAAGGGATCTAGAGAGCTAGACCCAAGTAAGAAGACATTTGGGGTTGAAGTGGATGAACAGTAGGGAATTTAGGACTTCCTTCTCAAAGCTGTGAAAAATGCACAAGTCTTTAACACAAAAACCATGACTTGACTTAGCTCACTTCTCCAGCGTCATAACTACACTTTCTTACCCTTAAATCTCCAGCCCAGCAGATTACAGTAGTCCCTTCTGTCCACGGGAGGATATGGTCCAAGAGCCCCAGCTGAATGTCTGGAACTGCATTTCAGATAATATGGCACTCTCTCTCTCTTTTTTTCCTATACATGCATAATGATGATAAAGCTTAATTTATAAATTAGGTACAGTAAGAGATTGACACAATAATAAAACAGAACAATTATAACTATTGTGAAAGCTGAAACAAAATGGAGTCACTTATCTCACAGGGTTTTAAGATAGAGCTTAACAGACTAGAGTCTATTAAGAAGGTGAGCCTTAGGCATATCTTCATTCTCACCAGGTAGACCCATGGACTTCTGAACAGGGCCAAACTGCAAAAATTCAAAGGATTCTGCAAGAACACCTGCAACCTGTTACGGTAACAGACTTTAGGTAAGTGACAGCTTTAGCAACCAATTATGTTTAGCAAAGATCAGTTTTTTGCTGCCAACACCAATCAAAATTCTTTGTAAACAACCTATACAGGCATTCCCTTTTGTTTAAAAATGCCTGACTTCTGCTCCCTTGTGAGACACTATTTGGGTGGCTGCCCAAATCTGTGTACCCTGAATTACATTTCTTTGATCCCAAATAAACCCTTTTGCTTAATTGTTGCTTTCTGACAATTTTAGGTTGATACAGTTATTGTAATGAAAGTTACGTGAATGTGGTCTCTCAAACTACTGTATTACACTCACCCTTCTTCCTGTGATGCTCTGAGATGATAAAATGCCTAAGTGAGCTGCGTCAGTGAGTGAGGTGAGCTACTATTGACCTGCTAATTCATCAGGAGGCGCATCAGCCCCCAGACTGTGGTTGAGTGCCGGTAATTGAAACCATGGAAAGCAGAAAGTGAAACTGCAGGTCAAGGGGAACAACTGTACTCACAGTTCCTTGGACTAGCCATGCCTGCTCACACAGGTTGACTCGAAATCTACATCTACCAAGTAGACTCCCTTTGGTCCTTAATAATAGGTACTTATTAATATTTTTGACAGAAAGCCAAATGCATGAATGAATAAATGAAGGAATAAGAAAAGGCAAGGGGCCATTTTGGGCTCTGTCGATCACTAGGAGGCTGCTGAAAACATATTAAGCCATGCTACTTAATGAGTTCCCGCTTTGTGCTAGTAACAAGCTAAGTGCCTTACACACAATGTTCCTTTTCATCTTCACACTACCACTGCGAAATAGTAAGAATTATTAGCCTCATTTCAGCACTAAAAAAAATAATAATAACTAGAGGCTCAGGAAGTCGAGAAACTTACAAAAGTTCACACATTTAGAAAGTAACAGTCAAGATTTGCAACATGATCTGCTGCTCAAGATTTGGACAAATGCTAGGGACACTCAGGATACGTGATATTTAAATTCCTCTATTAGAGTCATTCTTTTTTTCTAACTCATTCATTCATCCATCCATTTTTACATCCATTCAATAAGTATTTATTTAGAACCTGTTTTAAACAGAGCTCTGTGTAAGGCTCCAGGGGATGCGAAAATGAACAACATCCCTTATTTCCAAAGAGTGTTTGGTTTATTTGGAAAGATGATAACACAGAGAGCTGTAATAAGTTGAGTCCCTCAAGGGCTATGAAATGTATTAGAAATTAAAGGAGAAAAGAATGTCTATTATAGGAGTTTTTAGGCAGTTCCTTTTGCCTTTTTCCATCCCCCAAATAGTACCCCACGCTTTCCACCAGCAGGAATGCTAAAAAGTAGCCCAGCTTTTAGTTAATCACTTAAGAATGTATTTTTTAAAGATTTATTTATTTATTTGAGAGGGGGAGAGAGAGAAAATGAGTGAAGGGAGGGGCAGATCAAGATTAAGATCAAGCCGACTCCCTCCTGAGCATAGAGCCCAGTGCCAGGCTTGATGTCATGACCCTGAGTCATGACCCTGAGATCATGACCTGCGTTGAAACCAAGAGTCAGAAGCTTAACCAACTGAGCCACCCAGGCACCCCTTAAAAACGTATTTTGATCAAGGTACCACCTGACCAGAAACATTTAGTGACTCCTCCTTATTAAACAAAAACCTCTGACCTTATTAGTATGTTATAACCTGGGCCCACCTACATTTCCAGATGTATCTTCTATATCTCTAGGATTTCCTAACTGGGTGTCACCATTTCCTAAGCCTATACTGTGCCTTCCTGCTTGTGCAGTTTTGTCCAGCTATTTTCAATCAGGATTAGGCTTATTATTTCTGTTGAGGCTTTTCTGCCAACTATACTATGTCTCTTTCCTGGACTCTTCTCAAATAGTTTGCTTCATATAGGTTTCTCTTTTTTTAGATGGCTTCATCAGAAAATTATCCTGGGTTGGAATTAACTGTTTATCTGTCAGAGTCCTGTTCTAGTCAATGAACATCTTAATAACCACACCAGTTTCTCATTCATCTTTATATCCTCAGTGTCTAACAGTGTTGCATACAGTGTGCTCAGTGAATGTCTGCTAAAATGAAGGGAGTGACTAGTCTTGTGTAACATTTACTTGTTCAAACATCCTATTTCCCATTTGGTGACATATATCTTTGCATCTTTCATTTTCACCTTGCCATCGTTCCCATTATAGTCTGTGTGCAGAGTAGGATCCCAGTAAATATTTGTTGGTAATGGAAAAATTGTCAATTTCATAACAGGACTGGGCTTATCTAATTTATTCATTGCTGCCTTTTTTTGTCTGTAGACATGGTAGATATTAAGTGGCTGTCCATTAAATGGGTACCGGTTCCCAAATATTTAGCCAAGGACTAATGGACATACTCAGGCTTTGCCTGACCTGTCCCTTCTTTTCTGGCCCTTTCTCCACTTCCCACATGGCAACTGCAGAAGTTGCCACTTTAAAAGATGTGTGACTTGCTCCTAACTGGAGTTGATGGGTCCAAGGGAAAGAAATCGTAATCAAGCTGCTAATCATAGCTCCTTCCTAGGACTTCAGGGCTTAGAACACAGTGAACCATAGCTAGTACCATTAGATGAAGAAAGTAAGGTAAAAGGATAGTCATGGTGACCCCAAAGTTTTTGAGTGCAATTGTCTCTTAGGTTAGGCTGCAAAACTGTCCCTGTCCTTCCTCTGACATACTGTGCTGTGTGACATCTCGTTGAAAAACTAATAATTTTTTTTTCTTAACCTCGTTCAAAATAGATTTTTGTCACTTACACCCAAAAGAGCCTTAATGATTGCAAAGACCATTCTGGTAAAAGACACAGGAGATGACAGACCCTATAGAACAAGGAGGGATACAAAACACTAAATTACACAACAAAACTATAGACATTTCCCTGGAACCTTTCCAAATGCAAGACCGGGGGACTCAAACAGTAAGGAAGCCACTGGGAGGGCTGTCTGACCAGATCAGATACTGCAAAATAGTTTCATGAGAAATTACTAGATAAGAGAGGAAGGAACCTGGGCCAGGTCATCTCAGGGGTATTCGGTGCGCAACAAGCAGCAGCCTAGCCGGAACTGGAGTGGAAGAGAATAGAGGACAACACTGGGAACGCGGATAAGAACCCACTATGTCCCAAAGAAATTCTTTCCTTCCTTCCTCGCTCCTTTACTCCTTCCCTCCTTTCCTTCCATGTATTTGTACAGAGAAGTTATTACATCCTCGGCAGACTACTTAATGCTAAAGTTATGGAGAATAAAGCCTCTCTCTTTCCTTCAAGGATCCCTCTCATGGTGAGGTGATGGAGGTCTGACTGAGAGGTGGAGTTCATTGTGATAGGTGCTACGATGGTCTAGAGTTGCATTATAGGAACATAGGTTGGGGAACCAAGCTAGTGTAAAGGCTCCACAGTAAGTTTCCCTGATAAAGGCAATGCTTGAGAAGCCCCCAAAGGTGAGTAGCATTTATTTGGGCCAAGGCGAGTGCTGCAGATAGGAGCAAGCATTCTAGGAAGAAGAAACCACATATGCAGAGTCATGTGACTGGACAGAAGGGGTGGTGATTCCTCCAAGTTTATGTTTCAGTGGGACAGGTAAACAAGAAAATCAACAATTGCAATGATAAATCCTTTGACAGAAATGAGCATATGGTGCTCCGTAAAAACATACATGGAAAACCAACCCAGCCTGTTAAAGTGGTTGCAGTTATGCAAGACCCCTGGTGGAGGTGACACCAAAGGTGAGTGTGAATGGTAAACACAGGATATTCCAACAGAGAAGAGATGGTGAGGGAGGATGTCTATGCAGAATGCACAGTACCTGAACAGACACTGGCAACCCTGACTTAATAATCAGAGAGAGTGATACATCCTCTCTGCTCCAGAAGCAATGCGGAGGAGATGGGTCTGATTTTATTAACACTAAATACTTCTTCCCAGAGAAGCTATCTTCCGAAGCAGAGGAAGCATTCAGTACACAGAGCAGAAAATCAGTGTAAAAGAGGCAAGCAGGCAAGAATGGAAGGGCTTAAATGGGAACTGACACTTGGCTCCCCTGTTGAAAGCAACAGGGTGCTAAAGACTGTGGTACAGGGTCCATCTCGATGGATAGCACTCTGCTGTTCCCAACAATTGTCATGCAACAACACAGCCTCAAAATGTCTAGGTCTTTCTTATTGTCAAGCAGACCCAGATTGTGTGCGTGTAAGAAATTTCCTGATACCAATTTAACACTCCCTGAATGTCACTCTTTGGATTCAACAAAACATTCTTGCAAGTCAGAGACTTACCAGAGTCCTATAGCTTGTGATCTCTGAATTAAAACTTGGAGGACAGACATGCTAAAAATGTGCCTCAATAATCTGTCATGCGTTTTTCTCTTCTCAGTTTGAATTAAACTTGAGAAGCAATTGGTATATGGCATAATAATTTATCTTTCTAAAGGAAAAGCCATAAAGCCTGATTTTCCCCATTTCTTTATGTCCTAAGATCTGGTCTGGATTGAGAATTACATCAGAACTGAACATCAGTATCAAATAGCACATAATAATTTTCTATCTTTTCTTTAAAAGAAAACCAACAAAAGGTAATTTTTCCCATTTCCTTAGATCCTGAGACCTGGCCTTCCCTGAGTATTCTATAAGCCACTGGTAAATGATGAGGTCACTGGGGGTCATTTAGGATGCCATCCCGCAGTTAGTAATAGCATGACTAATTGCAGACCAGAGGAAATATTTAGCTGGAGGGAACAGAGGAGAAGAGAACACAGTAAGAAAACAATCTTTGTATTAGTGCTTCTTCCTATTTTATCTTTCCACTCATTCTCACACTCCTGCTCTGTCTTGCACTCACTGCCATTAAATGCCATTCACGAGGCAAGGAATGTTAGATTGTTACCATCACCTGCCTCTGTGGGATACAAAAATGTTTCATGTTACTGTGTTTAAACTAGTGATTAAGTAGAACAAATGTTGTAATTATAAGAACCAAGGGGCAGGAATCATGAAAACATCGAGAACTTACATGATGTTCTGAGTCCACCAAGTGCCTTTCTAAGTCCTAATGCACCTGACACATGTGACAAAATTTGGGGTGGATGGGCAGATATTACTGTGTTTATCCTGCAGAGGAATGAGCTCCACCACCTATGAACCATGTGAGAGAAGACAATGTATTCACAAAACTTACAAAGTCACTGTTTTGAGGATCCCGAAAGATATTCATGGGTGCCCAAGGCCTATGCTAATGTAAAGGCTCAAAAAGATTAGCTGCGGGGCACCTGGGTGGCTCAGCCGGTTAAGTACCTGCCATCAGCTCAGAGGTCTGGACTGAGCAACACATCAGGTTCCCTGCTCAGTAGGGAGTTTTTTTCTCCCTCTACCCCCCAACCACTACCCACCCCCTGCTAGTGCTCACTTTCTCTCTCTCAAATAAATAAAAACTTAAAAAAAAAAAAAAGTTATTGTCGCCACTGTTATGAAGAGGTTAACACTAACTACTGTAACACATAGTTCTAGAAGTTCAGAGGTTTAATCCACTTATATAAAGTCCAGTTGGTAGGGGAAGTAGGGAGCTAGATACGGGCTTTGCTCCACTTAGGAAGCAGGATCTTCCATCACCTTCTAGGATTTTGAAGTCCCTGGAACAATACCCTATACCTGACCTACACATGAGGAAAGGGAGAGAATGACGGAGGGATTTTAGGGTCTAGGCCTAGAATTGGCCTTAATTCTGTCCACCCACATCCTATGAACCAGAATTCAGCCACACGGCCAAAGCAACTGCAAGGAGCCTGGGGAATGCAGTCTAAGTGTGTGCTTAGGGAGAGCAGACAATGACTTTGCCACATGAAGAGTCTCTGCCCAGGGCCACCCGCTGACAACAGTGAGAGCTAGGACTTTAAAGCACGTCAAGTTCTTTCTCTGGATCCAGAGCTCTTCCCTCTACAATTGCCCAAGTCCACATGAAACCAGAAACCAGGTTTCCTGATTCACCCTTTCTGTCTGCAAAAGCATGCTGATGAACTACAAATCGGTGGGTTCTTTCTATGACTAAGCTGTGCTTTCTTAACAGTGCCCTGAGAGCTAGCACACTCACTAAATTAGAAATCCAACCTTTCTCTTCTTTGACAACTGAGACAGCAGGAAATGGCCTTACTCTGTGACTTTCATTGAAGTCTCCCCTGGGTGACAGATAGAATGGACAATTCCTTTCCCTCAGAGGAGAGCAATTTAGAGCAACAACTCATTGCATAGGAGTGTTTGTGTATGCGGGATGTATGATATGAGGTCACGCTGCTGCACTATTTTTCTGCATGCCAAAATTGAGGATAATTGGGCTATTTTTCAAAGTCAACGGAGTGTGACTTTATTGAGAGGTGTTGGCCATATCCAGATTCTTCTGTACTTGCTGTGGGTGCTGTTTTAAGTTCTTCTTTGACCTATGGATAATGTCAGGCTCTTCGCCTATTTAGAGGTAAATTTAGAGTAATTCAGACAGAAACCCTTCTGGAAACGTCAGCATAAATCCCAAGCATTGATATCATCAATTGCCCAGACTAGACAATGTCAAGACACAATCAGAGTACATCAGGCCTACTGGTGTCATGCTTGTCCTCACTCAGTAGGGCCAAACACGCAAGGCCTACCTGAGAGACATAGCTATTTCCTGCCACATACAAAGCATCTAATTCAAGGAACTTCCCCTGAGTAAGCTGTGGTGCCAGTTTACAAGCCACGGACTCTCCCTAGAGCTTGTAAACCAAGCACCACTTCTAATAGGATATGTTTGAGTTCCTTTCTAATCGCAAAACCAGTTAGGAGAGAGCAGAGATGACTGTGAAGTACACAGCCTCTGAAGGCAAACCAAATTCATTTCAAATACTGGTTTTACCTCATAATCACAAAGGTCGGCACCTTTCAACCTATGGACTCCATCCATCCTGCTCTCTGTTTTTGAAAATAAAGCTGTATTGGAACATGGCCACTCATGCTTGTTTACATACTATCTACTGCCACTACTTACTATGAAGGCAGGGCTAAGTAGGACACATATGGCCTACAAAGTCCTAAATCTCGATCATCTAGTCTTTTGCAGAAAATATCGTGGATCTTCAGTTTCTTCATCTGTAAACGTAGGTAATTAACCGTGGGGATAACTGAAGAAAGTAGTGCATAAATAGCATCCAGGGAAAATCCAAAGATGAAATACATCCTCACTAAGGAGTGGTTCCTTTTCTCCAGTTACTTTGTACTGGGGTGTGTGTGGGTGGCTGGAGTGCAGAGGCTCAGGACACACAAATGCAATGTGACATACACAAGAGGAATACCTTCCAAGGAACAATGTTGCCCAAGTGCGGGTCCTAGGCTAAAAGAAAAAAAAGGAATAAAATAGGAACAATCTCAATGTCCTGCAGAGAACGAGATCAGGAAGGGGCTTTCCATTATCTTGGTACCACCACTACCGGTAAATCAGACCATTTCAGTGTTCTTTATTTACCTAAGAAAGAGGTAAACAGCACTTTGGCATCTGTTTCTGGTACTGAAATTCTTTACAAGTTCCCCCACACAATGCCTCTTACTCTGAAATGTATCACATGCATCCTTACTTCCACAGAGAACCAACTCTATTCTGTAATTCAGAGGCGCATCGGCTATTCTTAGTATTCTAAGACCCTTTTATGAGTAATCAATGTGTGTGGCTCTAAATTAGACAATGTGACTATGTTATAAAATCTCAGCCTCTCAACAACCCTTCAACACATATATTATCATCCTGAATTTACTGATGAAGAAACTGGGAGATGAAACAAGCTGCCAAGTTTGTGCAACCAATAACAGGAAGACCTACAGCTCAAAGCCAATCCAATTTCTTCTGGGTTGGCCTGATCCTTGACAAAGTTGGTGATGTCAGAACTACAAAAGGACTGAATTTTAATTGAACCAAAACTGTACTGTCAGAAAGCTTGAACAGCTGGCAAGAGAACAGAAGGAACAAATTTTACAAATATACCAACCACCAATATTTTCTAGACACTTTTCTATAGGTAATTTACACTGCTTATTTGTCTCAAAGGAAAGTGTGGCAAAAACCTTTGGGTGTGAAGTAAAATGTTCTGGACTCTAGTCTTGGACATGCCATTCGCCTCCTCTCAAGACTTCTGTTCATAAATGAGAAACTCAGATGGTCTTTTGGGTCATTCTATCTGAATGTCTATGATACTTTCCATGAAGCAAGTCTTGGTCACTGGGGACCGACAGCCAAGCACGCAGTCTTCTACTGTGAGAATGACCCAGACACGAGGAGGCATGCACGCCCACACACACATACAAGCGTCACTCAACACAACATCTTCTTTTCATAGAGGCTGATTTAGAACACAGGGAAATTAAAAGAAGTCAGTGAGAGAAAAATAAGTTTCATAAAAGTGCAGAGGCTGTGTAAAGGAATAATATAGAAACAAACAAGGAATTTGCATAAGGTTTCTGACACTGATTGGGAATAAAATATACATGAAAAGACAGCAAAAGTGAGAGTGAGAGTATACCAACGCATAAAAGCAAAGAAGAGCTTAATCAAAATATGTGTCTCTGTGTACACACACACACACACACACACACACACACACATACACATACAAAGATATGCTCCCTGTATGAGCAAGTGGCTGGGGAAAAGTGACATTTCTAGATTATTTCTGAGTCCTAGCACACTCTTGAAGAAGTGAGTTATTTTTTAAAAGGGTAGGCATGGCTACCATTTATTGAGGAACTACCCTGTGCCAGATATTGGACAAAGCCAAACCAGCTTTGATCCTTGAAGCGACTCCGTGAAGAAGGCATGATTACCACCACCCCCCCCCCCCCATTTCACAGAAGCAAACATTGTGCACAGAGGTGAGCATTTTGTCCAAGACTACACTGCTGGTTAGTTGTGAAATCAAGCATCAAATCCAGACCCAAAGATTATGTTCCTTCCTCCAATACTTTACAATTCCAAAGCAATGCTCACCTTCATATCATTAAGACCTCATTTTTAAAAGATAAGACAGATACTAGTTCCTCCCTTTTCACAAAAGAAGAAACTAATGCTTAGAAAAATGCAGCAAGTTACCTAAGTTCACACATCAAGTTAAAGGATAACAGGAATCCAGATTTTCTGACTGATAAAGCCATTCCTCAGCTACTACTTTATGATGAAATGACAGATGCTTCATATAAGACTTCTACTGAGAGGCACACATCACACGTTCAATGAACAGGTCTTGGGGTTGCATGAATCTGTGTTCAGGTCTGGACTGCTGCACTTATTAGCTACTCGGGAAAGTTGGTTAATATGTGCTTCTGTAGTGGAAGGTTAGTGACATTTACTCCAAAGGGATTTGTGAGAAAACTTAATGTGATGGTAAATGTTCAGTTAAAGCTGGTGACTGCTGTAGGAGGGGCTCTTCAGAAGCAAGACTGTGAAATGAAGAGGTATCTTCCCAAGAGAAAAGTCAGTAGGGGATGGGAGACGCAAGATGGGGAAGGGAAAAGAGTCAGACAAAGGTACACTTTCAGGGAAAGTCCCAGCTCTAGTCTAATCCTCCATGAGAAGACTAGAGTAGAAATTTCGACCTCGGATTTTACTGTGCTCCCTTTCTTCTTCACAGAGAGGTGTGATGGAGAGCACCATCCAGTCGTTAAGAAAAACTGGTGGTCAGGTGGTGAGGGAAGATGGGATGCAAAATCATAGGACCTTTTGGCTCTATACACAGCAGCAGGTAAGGCAGCTAGAGTACCCTAAGGGCAGAGTAACATGACAAGATGAGGGGGCAGGAGGGGAGATAGGGGCAGTGAATGTATGAACAAATAGAAGGCGATTCTAGGCAGTATCTGCCAGGTTGGCATTCTTCTTCTTGTTATTTTCATTATCATTATTATTACTATCTTTTATTAGAATGGGAACAATGTCCTTCTTTTATGTGCCTCATTTCCAGGAATACTAGGGGAAAAAAAAAAAAAAGTATATGTTCTTCTTGAGACCAAGGTAGAAGTCAGGCCAAGGTCAGGAAAGGGCTTTCAGTTCACAGGAAGACATACATTCCAGATCATGATAAAAAAAAAAAATGGAAGCCCTTAGCGGAAAGCTTTATTAGGCAACCTACAGCATCCATTTCAGGCACTGATCTCAGCCAAGGGACCAAATCCCAGCCCCTGATTTATTGGGGATGAGACGCACTGAAACAATGTAGCAAATAGAGACTGGGAGAGCTGGCTCTTTTATCACAGTAATAAATGCACATTCCCAGAATCATTGAAACCTTTTTATTTTTAAATTCTCCACCCTTTACCTAATACAATTAAGGCCTGAATAAATTATATGAGGGATAAACAAAGAGATGTACTGCTTCCAAGAGACTCAAAAGGAAATCTAGATTACCTTCCTGCATTAACGCTACTTAACAAATAGATCTCCAGCCCAGGCATAACTTAGCATTAGGCTTCCCTTGGAAAAAATTAATTTGCCACCAGATTTTCTGGCTTCAGTTGGTTTCCTTTAATAACTCTCGTTAAAAAAAAAAAAAAAAAAATTTTTTTTTTTTTGCTTGCTTGCTTCTGCTTCACATTTTTCTTTGAGCAGGACATGCTATATCGTAAAGTCATGAGAATAGATCAGTCAGTAAAAAGCAAGCAGAAGGGCACATGTAGATTTTTCCAAAGCAAAATCTCAGAAACCCTAGTATATCTTAATGAAGACATATCTAACCCTGCTTTGAAAAAATAAAAGTCCATGCTCTTGATTTTTGGAGCTTTAGTCCAGGCAGTGGATTATTTGAATGTGGGAAGCCTAAATTTATGGCAAAGATCACTGGTTCTGAAAACAAAATTTTAAGGTTTATTTTATATTGCAATGTCACCAGGAGACACCAGTTGCCAAAACCCGCCTACAGAAAAGAAAAAGTGTTGATCCTAGGCACAAGTCTAGGCTTGAATTCTAGATATAAAGTTGACTAGCTGGGTTACTTTTCACAGGTTCCTAAAGTCTGTGAATCCCCGTTAACCTTATCTATATGATGGGGGAAAAGATGTTACACATGTTTTATTGTGGGGGTTAAATGGAATAATTCATGACAGATATTCTGAGAACTAATGACCATAAGAAGCTCTCAATAATTATGAGGCATTATTAAAGTGTCATTTACCTTGTTGTTTGATCTTGGATCAGCCTTGGAGACTTGGAAAAACCTAAAAATGTACCTGATACAACAAATCACCAGAGTAGTAGAATCACTGAGTGATTAATCCAGCTAGAAAGGATTGATGGTGATACGACATTAGCTAAAAAAAAACAATTCTGGAGAAACTGTGACAGATTACTTGGTTGGAATATATATTAATTTCTATTGCTGCACAACAAAAGACCACAATGACTACAAATGTAGCAACTTAGAACAACATATACATTCACTGTCTCACAGTTTTTATGGGATGTGAGTCTGGGCATGGCTTGGCTAAATCCTCTGCTCAGTGTTCTAAGACCTTAATCAAGGTCCAGTTTGGGCTATGTTCTTATATGAACACTTGACTGAGAAAGGACCCATTTGTATGCTTATTCAGGATGCTGGCAGAATTCATTTCCTTGTGACCAGAGGATTCAGAACCTACCTCCTTGTTGGCTGCAGGCTGGAGAACAGCATCAGACTGTGGAGGTCACCTGTGGTTCCTAGAGGCCAACAACAGTTCCTTGCCATGTGGGTTTCTCCAATATGGTCACTTATTTCATTAAGCCTCGAGATGAAATATCTTAAATGGGGTCTTATTCAATCTAATATAATCACAGGAATGATTCTAAAGGAGACCATCCATTACTATTCATTCTATTTGCCACATTATTTTGGTTAGAAATAAGTCACAAATCCCACCTGTACTCAAGGTGATGAGATTGTACAAGGTTGTGCGTATTAAAGAGTCTGACGCCATTTCTTAATGTTTGCTAACAACATGTAAGCCTTCCTCTTTCCCTTCTGCCCCATATCTGTGCAAGGTGATAGGAAAGCCTGGGTACCCCTCCCTTGACCCTGGCAGTATATTCAAACCACACAAGCCCCAGGCCATACACAGGAAGGCCCCCCACCCCAAACACCATAAAAACCTCAAGCTATTTCCTTCTTAGGATCCACCTTCGCCTCCCCATAAGGCCTCATTTTGTGACTAATAAACATTTTCATACTCTCTTGGACTATGGTGTATGTGTGTCATTGGTCATGACATCTGAACCAAATTTTGGGTGGAGGTCCATTCCATTCTGTGTGGTGGCTATAACAGGATTTCTCCCAAGGAGGTAGCATGGGGAACACCCTGAAGTCAGAAAAGCAAAACTGGTTATTGGTAATATTAATAGGGATCTAAAGCTTTCTAAAGGATGACTATTTGACTGTATCAAATAAATATTTCAAGCACCGAGTGACCTGAATGTAGTGGTTCTAAGTGCAAAGAGTTTAAGTGAACTTTTTTAACCACTAGAAGTGTTAATCTACTTATTCTGTTAACTCATACATGATTCCACCTATCCCTTCATTCTTTTTTTGTTTTTTTAAGATTTTATTTATTTATTTGACAGACAGATAACAAGTAGGCAGAGAGGCAGGCAGAGAGAGAGAAGGGAAGAAGCAGTCTCCCCGCTGAGCAGAGAGCCCAATGTGGGGCTTGATCCCAGGACCCTGGGATCATGACCCGAGACAAAGGCAGAGGCTTTAACCCACTGAGCCACCCAGGCGCCCCATCCCTTCATTCGTAAAGATGTATTGAGCATCTGTTGTTGAGCGCAAGGGATAGAGTAGTACACATAACATACAGTATCCCTGCCTATCCCATTGTATGGAATATATAGGAAAATACAGAGAACTATATATCAGTAAGTAATAGACACTACAATGTGTAAAATTTGGGGAGTGGTGCCAATGCCATGGAGAAACATCTGTTCCACTTCAATATGGTAACCTGAACTGAGGACTGAAAGATGAGCAGGAATTAGTCAAGCAAAAGGTATAAACTTAAATACAGAAATGAGTGTTATGGAAAAGCAATGAAGAGCATGTAGATTGGTTCAAAAAGAGAAAGCACGTGGAAATGTCCAACAGCAAAGAAAGAATCAGAATATTTAGGAAACCAAAACGATTTCAATAATTTAGTGCGATGACAGAATATGTCTGTGATTTTCATCTCTGAAGATCTACTCTAACTAAAATAACATGAAAAGCATAAGACATCCAGTATTATGGCTAAAGTAAATTGTATATTCAGAAAGGCATTTTTTTTTCCAGTTTTAGGGTGTACAAAAGGCAGGCCTAAAGATATTAAGTTGGAAACATTCTGGAATCCTTTCAAGATCAATTGGGAGTCCTAACACATGCCTACTGCATCACCTATGTAACATTTAAGATGAGTTTAATTCTTCCATTTTCTCTGAAGTCATTACAAAACAACATGGAACACCTACGACATATTAGTCATTATGGTAAAGGCTCTGTTGTGCTCAGATTTATGGTTTAGGTCTAATACTTAAGAGCCCTGTAGTCCTGGGCTTCTTAGAGCCCCAGTTTCTTCACTTGTGAATAGGCAAAAATAATATTTGCAGAGATATCACTTATGAGAATATGGGATTTCTTTGATTACATCAATTCTTCCTGCGTTCCACACCTCAGAGCTGTCATTATAACCCACTCCAAAGTTGGAAAGAGACAACAAATCTCCTCAGAGAGCAAAGCCTCTGATCCAAACTTTGGCTTCACACTGAAGGCTCCGTCAGTCAGAGTAGTGCATGGCTGCCATTGTTGATTCATTTTGTGTCAGCACCTGAGAAACTTAGTGACTTGTGTTGGTATTTATGCTGGCATTTGGAGTCTCAGGAGGTGGGATTGAGATATGAAATAAGACAAGAGAAAACAGAACTTTTAAAAGCCAGAACAAGTGCTGGAGTTTGTCTTTTCTCTCTGGGTTGACTTCTAAATAACTTTTTGAGGTGTCTTTCTATATAATCTCACTAAGAGGGATCGTGGCACTGAGAGAGAGAGAGAGGAAGAAAAAAATTAAAGGACATAAAGTATACTCAGATATAATTTCAATGAATATGAAATATATACAAAGAGTTACTTTCTTAAACTATTATTTTATTTATTTTTCAGAAACAGATCAGTGCTGCGACCCCTGGGGGCCTCAGTCCCTTAAGTGCCTACCTTTGGCGCTTGGTCCTAGGGTTCTGGAATCAAGTCCTGCATCTGCTCCTAGTTCAGCGGGGAGCCTGCTTCCCCCTCTCCCTCTGCTGCTCCTCCTGCTTTTGCTCTCACTCTCTCTGACAAATAAATAAATTTTTAAAAATAAATATATCAGTGCAGAGTAAAATTTATCCAAGGACAAAATTAGAGGCAAAAAATCAGGGTCTTGAAAACTATGTTTTATGAGAACCTGATTCTGTAGATGACCTATACACTTTGAGAACAGGGGGCAGCACACCAAAGCTAGTGTGATGTGTGATAGAGCAAATCAAAGCACCATTCTCATATTTCTTTAAAAAAAAAAAAGATTTATTTATTTGGGGGAGAGAGCAGGCTAGTGGAGGGGCAGAGAGAAAAGAGAGAGAGAGAGAGAGAGAGAGAGTCTTAGGCAGACTCTTCTTTGCTGGCACATAGCGTGGAGCACAACATGAGGCTCAAGCCCATAACCCTGCTATCAGGGCCTGAGCCAAAACCAAGAGTCAGATGCTTAACCAAGGGCACCACCAAGGCACCTTTCACTTGAGCTCATCCTTAACTAAAGACTCATCTCATCTCTCACTAAAGACTCTGGATATAGCCAGCCGTAAAACCCTCCTGTCCCCAAACTCAAATGAGCGTGCATGCATATAGACCCAATCCTGAGCTTAGCCAGAGAGAGAAGCTCAGCCAACCAAACAACCTATTTAGCACTTCCGGGATTTCTGCTGGAGGAAGAGGGACCGTGCGGGTGAGAAGTCTCTTCCGGTTAGAGAGAACTACAGATATGAATGTTGTACTTTCATTTCACTAAACAAGCTTCTGGTTTAGCGGGGGAGAAGAACCATCACCCCCTTTGCAATCTTCTTCCTCATTCCAGATGTTTCTTCTTGTTGTTCAAGATGGTAATTACACATCCCACACCCATTTGCAAAATTACTCTTGCACACCAATGATGGATCTCTCCCAAAGACTGACACTAACAGCTCCCAGAACTGAGCCCATTCTGCCATTCTATGAAAGTATAAAACAGTGATTCCTGAAAGATGACCCAGTAGGCCCTGGAAATCAGTTCAAATGCTTTCAGAAAGTAAGGACTGTCAACAAGTTTCATTTATAGTAATGGAGTTGTAAAATCAACCTAATTGTCTAAAAGCAGGGGATCAATTAAATAAAGTATGCTATAACTTTAAAATGAAGTTCCATATAGTCATTACAATTGAATAATAAAAGCATTTTTGATGGCATGGGGACCTGCTCCTGCAGTGTTAGTTCCAGAACACCATGTGCAACAATATGATTCTAATGATTCTATTCTTGCAATATAGTAATGTGTATATTCCCAGAAATTTCCCTCTCTGCTTCCCCCCTTCTCTCTTTCTCTGTGTGCTGGTAGAAGGTACTTACTCTTTTCTTACAGATTTCACTCCAAACTCACTTCCTCAGTGAAGGCTTCCCTGCCTACTACACCTAAAATCTCAAGCTCTTCTTAAGTACTTCAATCCCTATTCCCTTGTTTATTTTTCCTCCTTAGTATTTGCAACTCTGTAGCATTCTACATGTATTTGTTAAGGTCCCAGAAGGAAACAGATGGCACACAGAGTATAGTAATTGGTTGTGGGAGGGGGCAGGGAGAAAAGAAAATAGTGCAGGGAGTATTTATAACGGTGTAAGCAGAGTGAAGGAAAATCAGCAAGATAATGCAAAATACCCCAAGATGAGTAACAACTGGGGCAGGGGCAATGCCAACCTTGGAAATGAAGGGGCAAGAGGAGAGTGCAATTATCAGAACCTGGAGAGAGAGTACTCACTGCAGAAGAGGGCTTCCAGACAGGAGCTGTGGTCTGCGTGAGGGAACAAAGCCACTGTGAACCATGGCCCAGCCTCACTAGCCTTCCACCTTCTGATCTCCTGCCGGTGCCTCCCATGAGATTCCACATACATAAAGACATGTGTATAAAACATATACAGTGGAGTTCTGAATGGAAAACATATTTTCATTTGTTTTTCTGAGATCATTCCTCGGTTGGACTAGACAGACTTTATTTATGTGTAGTCTATGGGCCTTTCTTTTCTTTTATTTATTTTCAGCATAATAGTATTCATTATTTTTGTACCACACCCAGTGCTCCATGCAATCCATGCCCTCTCTAATACCCACCCCCTGGTTCCCCCAACCTCCACCCCCCGCCAATTCAAACCCCTCAGATTGTTTTTCAGAGTCTATAGTCTCTCATGGTTCACCTCCCCTTCCAATTTCCCCCAACTCTCTTCTCCTCTCTAACTCCCCATGTCTTCCATGCTATTTGTTATGCTCCACAAATAAGTAAAACCATATGATAATTGACTCTCTCTGCTTGACTTATTTCACTCAGCATAATCTCTTCCAGTCCCGTTCATGTTGCTACAAAAGTTGGGTATTCATCCTTTCTGATGGAGGCATAATACTCCATAGTGTGTATGGACCACATCTTCCACCAAGATGCCCTTCAACGGACAAATGGATAAGGAAGATGTGGTCCATATACTCTATGGACCTTTCTTAATGGAAGGCCCATAACGTACACATTCTGAAACCAACCAGAGTGCAGAGGACCAAAGGAAATGCTTGATGTGGTCCTTAAAATCCATTCTCTCACAGAACAGTGTGGAAAGACCCAGGTGAAAAGTATCTAACAACTGCAAAGTTTACTTACTTATCTGTATACTGACTCCCTCCACTAAAATATAATTTCTGAGAGGACAGGGCTTTTTTGTCTGTTTTGGCCACTAATGCATTCCTAGCACCTAGAAGACTGCCTGTGTGCAGTATGATGGCTTAGTAAATATTTGATGAATGAAGGGATGTTGAGTGATAGATATAAAATGTTAATATTTGGGTAGTGAGTTCATGGGTGGTTTTCATTTCTTTATGTTACTTTCCATATTTTGTTTTTCCCAATAAATATATTTGCTTTCAATCAAGATACATATAGACAGAGATAGATAGATCTAGATATAGACACACATACGCATATATACATATACTTGGAGTCTAGCAAGAAAGCAGAAAGAAGGAAGCCAATTCCTATTCTGGAATTCGTCAAGTAATAAAACTGGTGCTGTGTTGCCCAGCTCTGAACCATGTGGACTCAGTCATGTCTAGGAAATGCTAATCAATATTATCTTTCCAGACTTTATAAATATCCCAGACCAATTGCCTATGTATTATTTATGCTGTCAAGATAATATTTAGGTAATACATAATTAAACAACAACCAACTCCAGAGACACAGCAGAACACTGATCATGAAAGAATCCAGCCTTATTTTGACAAAAGGAAGGAAAGGTGTCCTTCAGGGTTTGACAACTACTTTTTAATAAAACCAGACAAGCAGCTTGGTAGTTCCTTTTCCTAGCAGAAGCCCCCGACCTTTAGCACCTTGTGTCCCAAAGGAGCATCATTACTTACACTTTTATCTAGTTACCTAAATTATAGTTACCTGTAATACAAGCCCAATTCAATCATTGGTCCCTAAATACCAGGCCGGAAGCAGATCCTAGGAACATGTTTCCCGTGGCAGAAGTTATTCTTTCAGTAGCAGAAATGTTGATTGGATGATACAAGATTGTATTTTATTAGTCAGTTCAAAAAATATATAGTAAAATCCTGTTAAGAATGTCTCACTGTACCCACCTTCTACCGGCTCCAGATACTAGGTGTTCCATCACAGAGCTGTTTGGACAACTCTGAAAGCTTAGAATATAGTTTCCTTATACGTACAAACCAGACTTACAAGAGGGGCTTCTAGCATTTTTCATGGAATGTAATAGATATTGATTTACACACCCAGGTGTGAAGGGTATATTTTCCTTTTTCCACCTTTCAGCTTGAAAATAAATGAGCTTCTATTTCTGTTCACAATTGCCCCTTTCCTCACTCCAGATGTTGTTCCCTGCTCTTCAGTATGGTAATCTCACAATGAACACCTGAACACTCCCTGAATGCTGGGAAAGAAATACCAGATTGCATGAAAGTGTTTTGTCAATGGCAGGGAAAAAAATCTTACATGCAGTTTGTAAATACCACTAAATCAATGAATGTTTTAAGTTAACCTGTTTCATTTATGTTATGTATTTGTGTGTTTATAAAGTACAGGTATTTTTTTTTCTGTTTATCATGAAATTTCATGATGAGTATCTTTGACTCCAAGAACAATTTCCAATCAGGTAAATAGCAATAAAAATCTAAAACAAGGCATTACGTTAAAAAGAGAGGGATAAGATATAATAGCTACTGCCATCTGATGTTTCATAACATAGTATCCACTGAAAAATTCTGGCTAAAGATCTTCACTTACCAAATGTTCCAAGGTTCGATGGAGCCCCATCCAGGACTTTGCGGGCTCAACTGACAGTGGAAGCAAGGGTGGCAGCATCAGTACATTTGATTGGAGTAATAAACTGATTAATAAAGGTAACCAAGTTTATACAGGGTAAAGATGTTTGATTTGACACACGGATTCATCAGGGTTGTATGTTCATGCTGAATTAGCAGGGAAGCCCCAGGAAAGGGGAAAGGTTAGTGGTAAGAAGCATACACAGCAGCCAAGATGAGAGCATGAAAGCCTTTGCTGGAAGTTGAAATGGAAAAGTGAAGAGAATTCTTTGGTAAATTTGGTCAGTGGTCTGTGGTTCAACATCATTAACAAACTAATTTATGTTCATCTAACTTCATTTTATGTAATTATCAGAAGTCACCAAGAGACTGAAACAAAGAGAGAATAAAAAACTGAGGATATACAGTGCCCTTTGCCATAAATAACGCAAATTCACTACCTGCAAATTTCCTAACTACAGCAATGCTGGAAACATAACTGACTCAAGTGTATTGGGCAAAACTCTATCCTGGCAATCAACCGTTGACAGGGTTGACATTTTTCTAACATCTATTTTTAAGAGTTTGAAGCTTAAAACAGCTATTTTGCACTGACCATACTGACATTTTCACCAAGCTCTCCTTAGCTAAACTGGTACCTTGGCTTATTTAATCCAAAAGGTACAGCTAGGTCTTCAAAGTTTCTGGGCATAGCACAGAGAGAAATATACAATACTCTTATTTCCCACCCTCCCTTAAGAAGAAGTAGGGAGCTGTCCTGTTGTGGGAAGGCTAGTTCTCAGAAGTTGGGTCAAGGATTTGGTTTGCAGTTTCTTTTTTTGAGTACTGCCAAGTCAGCACAGTGTTTACTTAAAAAAGAGAAAAAAAAAAAAAATCCCGGGCTCTTCAGTGTATGTGAACAGAGTATGATATTTGGTTGGTTCAAGATTAGAAAATAACTGGAACTATTACTTTGTTCATTGTCATGTTCCTACAATGAATACAAAGAAATTCTATGCTAAAAATGCACTGAACTTTCTGCAAAGCATTTAACAGATACTGTTTCATTATTTTATTGTGAATAAAATAGAAAAAAAAATGAAAGTCCTATTAATGAAGCTGGTCATTTCTAGGAGAAAAGAATAACTAAAAGTAGGCCTTTAAATAACAAAAGGGTTTTCATGTGGATAATACTAACATTGTAATATAATCAATTCAGGGGGCCTGAAGAGTATCTAAGCAGGTATCAAATGTCTTCCCCTTAATGAGCTCAATGCAATTTTAGTGTAATTTCCTGAAGTCCTAAAATAGGTAAGCCATGCAGATACAGGGAGAACCTGGGAAACTGTGCTTAACTACGTCTTAGGTCAAACCACATTTAGATGCCTTTTCTGTAGTCAAAGAGGGTCCATGTAGAGGTCCTTTGATGTGTCGACTTGGCAATGTTACTAATTTCATCAAATGGTAATGTAGGTGTTGCTGTGAAGGTATTTGGTATATGTGAAAAGGGAGATAATCCTAGATGATCAAGGTGGCCTCATTCAGTCAGTTGCAAGGTCTTAAGAGGAAGTCTGAGGCTTCCCTGATGAAGAAATTTTGTCTCTGGAACAGCTTAGCCTGGGCAGGGGGTTCCACACTGCCTTTCTTGGTTGCCTGCCTTAGGATCTGGAACTTTCCTAGCCAGCCCCCACAATCCTATCAGCCAATTTTTTGCAGTAAATCTCTTAACTTGTGTCTCCTCTTTGATTCTCTTGGGGTTGCACCCCAACTGGTGCACTCAAATTTCATTAATCTCTTGTGGGTCAATGTGATATAGTTCTTTTGCCAAAAGAAATATCATATATAAGAAAAATATATAGTTTACTAAAAACAAGAAAACTATTTTAAGATGTATATGAGAAAGCATCTATATTGTAATTGAATATACCTCCTCTATACATTATATTAACATTGCACACTTTCTTGTATTTTTTATTTTGCTATAAATGCCTGAATATGTGTAATATAAAGCATAATTAAAACGTCATTATCTTTTTACTAACTATTCAGTGAGACTTAATATGTCACTATTTTCTAGTCAATTGCTTAAAAAAATAGGATGAAGGAGACATTAATTTTGATAAAACAGCTGAGAAAAAGTTTTTGCAATTTCAGAATTACTCAGGAAAGAGAGATACTGGCAAAGTACTTTGGTGAGAAGAATAAAGGAGACCTGGTGCCTTTCTTCTTGGAGGCAAACTCTAGCTTTTACCAAATACATGGGTTTTTTTGGTTTCTTTTTTTAAAGATTTACTTATTTTAGAGAAAGAGAAGGAGAAAGAGCAAGCACATGGCAGGGAGGGGCACAGGGAGATGGAGAGAGAATCCTAAGCAGACTCCCCATTTAGCATAGAGCCTGACACAGGGCTTGCTCTCATGACCCTGAGATCATGACCTGAGCCAAAATCGAGAATCGGAGGCTCAACTGACTGAGCCACCCAGGTGTCCTTCCCACCCCCCAAAAAACACATAGTTTTGATAAAAGGGCCCTATTACTATTCCACTTTCGATACTTCTTCTCATTAGTGCTTTACCATTCTAATGCTAATGGAAACCAGAAAATGTTAAATATCTGAAGACCCATTATTTTTGTCACCCTGCATGAAATTTCCACTCCAGAAGACACCTCCAAACACTTTGGAGTCAAATATATACCATGGGGTTGAAGGCAAAAGGATAACCCTGGCTCGAACGGAGAAAAGGAAACTGGTGTCATAAACAGTTTTGATGAAAATGATCAGCGCTGTGAGTAGCACAGGTAAGGAAGGCTCTTAAATGAATGTTTCAGAATCTGACAGACTCCCTTTAAATAAGAATTTATGGTTTTACCAACACAGGACAGTTTAAAATGGGCCCACATGCAGGAAAGAATAATGAAGAGAAATACTAAAGGAAAGTCATAAAGACAGCCATGGCCCCTACATGATTTCTCTAAAATTGAGCTCAACTGAATCACTAACACGTTCTCTACTTAATAGGCGGTTACACTCTGACACCATAAATCCAGAAATAGTATTTTAGTTATTTACTAAGTGATTAAACTGTAGTAATTTATTCCATTCTTACACCCATATTTTTCCCCCAGGATCCTAAAAGATTTTACTGCCTCCCATAAAGCATTTTCGCACTAAATATCGATATTGATTTAACTATATCCTATTATTTTTTAGATTTACTTTCTTATTTTGCATGAAGTTCTAATCTCAGTGCAGTTTATAACAAGATAAAGTAGCTCACTTCCAAAGCCGCTTTCTGAGGTCCTTCTCTGCTGTTTTTCTGGCTGACAACAATCTAATTGTGACTCTACTTTGGTGATCCTTATGGACATTTTTAAAGAGGACGTGCTACATTAAATTAAAAACTGCAAAAAAAGTCTAAAATCCCAGGCTTCTGAGGAAATATTTAAGGCAATATTGAACTAACTCTCCAGCACAACCGAGGAAACACTGTTTCCAATCATGTATCCCTTATACCTCTGGGTAGTGCTGGGTATGAGGCTGGGGAGGAATCTGCAGTAAAAGGAGGAGAAAGCCCTGGATGAAGTTAACCCACCATCCTGAATCATCAGTTTTACTCACATAGTCAGAGGAAATACTTTTTATCAAACAACTATGAATCATTATTTTAAATATTAATGTATTCTATATTAACACATTGTTAAATAGTATCAAACATTAAAATTATATACTCTATTTTATAGTTTGGCATTGTGTATTGGAGGATGGAGTGTTAAAATTGTGGCAGGAATTTGTAAGACAAACTGTAACAATTACTAAAAAATCACCCCTTGGATGTACCGTAAGATCTCATTAGCATCACCTTTTTTGTCAGGCTCATAATTTCTTCAGTACCCCCCACCATCCTACTTAAAAATATGTATTCAGTCTCTTCTTTATCGAAGAATACTTGGTGAGAAAGTTTAAGGAGGATTATGTTAGAGGTACTGATCCTAGGGAAAGGTGTTTCAGCATTGAGATCAGGATAAATCATGGTTACTAACATCAATCAGATGTGTTCTTAGCAGGTGAGAGCTAAGAGCTATAGCTGCTCATGGGAAGGTCTGAATGAATGTCCAGGTTGTTTAAGGGAGCCATGAGGATGGGACTAAGTAAGTAGTCATGCTTCGAAGATCCTTGAGTTCAGGAAACTCTGAACAAAGATCTGAGGCAGTAATTGCTTCCCCTATGCTTCTATTGACATGTAATATATAAAGTCTAGACATAACTGGGCAAGCCCTTCAGAGGTTGAAAGGCTTCTGTTGGTCTCCAGTCAGTGTAGCTTATTGTCAGGGTGTCCTGTCAGAGTCACATCTTTAGGGCAACAGGCTAGTCTGGAAAAATGCAAAGGACCTGGAGAACTGAAATCAAATGCCTTGACTTTCCTAGTTATAAAACTCTTGGGGACTGTGGGGTGCCTGGGTATCTCAGTGGGTTAAAGCCTCTGCCTTTGGCTCAGGTCATGATCTCAGGGTCCTGGGATCAAGCCCCGCATCGGCTCTCTGCTCAGCAAGGAGCCTGCTTCCTCCTCTCTCTCTCACTGCCTGCCTCTCTGCCTACTTGTGACTTCTGTCTGTCAAATAAATAAATAATTAAATAAAATCTTAAAAAAAAAAAAAAAAACCAACAAAACACAACTCTTGAGGACAGGATGAGGGGTCTGACCTAGTTCCAGCCCACTCTTCACCTCTGACTGGCTGAAAAATATTTTTTTTTCCCCCAAAGAGACATGCTTTTCCTTCCATGAGAATACTACTCAGTTAGAAATGCTGCTAGGAAACATCATACAGGAAAAAGGGATGTTGACCAGTGTCCACCAAGGATCACTGAAATCTGAGCGGTTCTCATCTCAACTCTAAAATATCACTTTCCTTCTTTCTTTGTGCCTGCTCACCCACTTACTAAAATAGAGACAATGACTCAACAAAACCCCATTGAGATAAAATGTTTGGTGCTTTCCAAAAGACAATTTTAAAATAACATTCATAGATGTATTTCATAGACATCTATATATCTCTTCCTCAAAATCAATAAAGTTGTGAAGGAAATAAGTAAGGGCATTTAGCATGGTCACCAGAGTCAAATCAATAGCTTTGCCATGCAAGTTAAAATTCTGTTACTTGAATTAATGCCTTTATCTATAAAGAATGATTTTTAAAACTATTGACTGAGACCAAATCCCCATGTTGTAAAGCAGAATGTAAAACTTAAGAACACCTTTGGATAATAATATTTTAAATTTACTTTGTTTACTGAATCTTGAATTACTGAAAATAAGATATCTTAACCCAAATAAGTATATGATTACAATCAATTAAAAAAGGGCAAACTTGTCCTTTTCCTCTGATGTTTATGCTATATCTAAGACTGCTGTTCATAAGCTAGACTCTAACTCAGTATAAATGGCAACAGCTGTGTTGTGGGTGTCATTTATTTACCATTTATTTACCTGCCCAAAATAACACTGTACCTTAAATAAGGACTTTCCTGTGCATTTTCCATGGACCATTTTAGCACAGTAAATCATAAAGGTTGATACTTATATATTTCCTTAGGGTTTTTTCCATAGCCCCACTCTAATGTCTCAAATTAAGTAAATCAGATTCTAACCCAATAATTCTCTCCTTAGCAAACACAATGTAACTCTTTGAGCTGAATTTCCCACCAGTGAGATTCAAGGATTTCCCGGCTTTTTGCACAACAGGCTATTGGATTTCCCACCAATGGCATGAAAGAGTACTGTATCCTCCCACCTCCCATATTCTCAGCTTGGATCATTCACACACATGCACATACACATGTACATGCACACACATACACACACACACACACACACACACACACACACACACACATCTACTTCACTGACAAGACTCTTTTCTTACCCAGACTAATAATCCTATTTTATGAGTTAAAAGCAACAAAAGAAATTTAGTACTTGTGTCCCTATCTAATCCATATTTACTGCACAGATGTCAGAAATGATCAGATAGAAGAAAAAGGAATTGTATTTCTATGTATTCCAAAAGAAAAGATTTAGATTTGGGACTGGATTTTCTATTTATGTATCCTTGCAATACAAATGCAATTATGCTGGCACAAAATGACCTGGCTGCCTTTTTCAATAAACAGCAAGACTGTGAGCCAGCCCATTTCATAAGCCTACCTAAAGGTGAAAAAAAAAAAAAAAAAGAGGCATTAAAAAACACAACAACAATTATCTTACAGCTGTATTGCACCTTTCCTTTGAGACTCTTAAAACATTCTGGAAATTATGGTCCAAAAACTGTGCTCAGCACATAACCATCCTCCTCTGGTCCTCTCAGTGAGAAATATAGTACATAAGAGTGGGTAAAAATGAGCCTCCAATAAATACAGTTCATCATTCTCTCATGCAGTACAACTGTTTTGGACAGATACACACAATTCAGAAAGCCAAAGGTGTAAAAACCTAAGAGGCCCTTCCGAGGAGTTTCAGGCTTGTAGCCCCTCAGGACTGAATCCAATTCACAGGTGTTGTTTGCTTGGCCTGCACATGTTTGAAAGATTAAAAAATTTCATGTAAACTCTGGGCTTCCATCTTCTCTTGAAAGACAAGGGATTTGACAATGTTGAGCCCATATTCCTTATGGCACTTGTTAGAGCTCTCTCCTCAGGGATACTGGTTTCACCAGTGACTTATTATCCTACATTTGCTAGGCTTGTCCTATTTGCTTTAGCTGCTCACCCTTGGAAGTAATCAAGCTTGAACCTTAGTTTTACTCTGGGAAGACATCCTACCTTAAATAGGTAGCTTTTCTCCACGTGCTTCCTAACCACACTTTAAAATTTAGTTATTGATATAAACCTGGTATGACAACTTGTATTACAACCTGGACTTAACTAATTATTTCAGCAAATATTTGTTATATACACAAGGTAAAAGGCTGGGATCTGGAGGATATATAGGAATAAATCAGACATAAAACCCATCATTGGAAAGCCACTGGTCTAATGAGGAAGACAAAAGTTGGACAGAAATTTCAAGGAAGAAGTATACCAACCCAATAAGAGGGTTATCTAAAAGGCCTCAGAGGATTTCAAACAAAGGAAAACCCAGGTCCACTGGGAATGGATAAGGAAAGGCTTTGTGAAGGAGGTTTCTAGGTCTCATTCTCTGGGAAGCAGACACTGAGATGGAAGTTTGCTGCAGGTGCCTTAATAAGGATGTTCTCAGGATTAACACTTTGGGGGAGTGGAAGAGGCAGGACTGGGAAGAGGTGATGTTGAACCCACTTGTAGACACAATAAGTGGCTTCAGCAAACCTCATGGGGAACTCTGGAACTGGGAGAGCCCTTCAGCATTGTTCCAAATGAGGGGAAGTGAGCCAAGACTTTACCACCCACACCAGTCAGCCCGTGTACATGGTCATCAACAGGCAAACTTGCTGGTTCCCATTAACTCCCAGTTTTTCCTTTCTGGGCTCAGGTATGGCCAACTCTGCTTTATATTCTGTTCCCATGCAGCAAGCATGCAGGGCTGGGCCTACTTTGCCATTTTTTCCTGATTATGGTTCTAACAGAGATGACAGGCCAATACTCACTTCTCCATGCAATTAGGTGGGTAAGGGGACTCAGGCTGCAGTGCACACTCACATTCACTCACATTCACTCACATGCCTCTGTCTCAGCTTCATCACTGAATCAGTCTCACTCTCATTCTTGTTCTCACTCTCTTACTGGACATGCCCAAATTTGCAGGTCCCTAAATGTATATTCAAAATGGGAGATAAGCAGCCCCACTTTGGCACTGGGTCCATCATCTTTTTTTCGCCAGCTTTTCCCAGAAAGTCCCATGATGGAGTTAGATTTTTTTATTCCCATACATTTCTCTTTGGCATCCTTGTACATATCTGTACATTCCTGGCACCTCTGGCATTGGCCAGAATGTCAGAGCAGTGGAGGGGTGAGTGGCATCCCAACCCTAAAGGATGAATGCGTTTGCTACAATTACTAATATCGTTCCAACCTAGGAAGGCATATTATTTTTTTTAAGATTTTATTTATTTATTTGACAGAGAGATAGATCACAATTAGGCAGAGAGACAGGCAGAGAGAGTAGGGAGAAGCAGGCTCCCCGCTGAGCAAAGAGCCCGATGTGGGGCTTGATCCCAGGACCCTGAGATCATGACCTGAGCTGAAGGCAGAGGCTTAACCCACTGAGCCACCCAGGTGCCCCAGGAAGGCATATTATTGAAGGTATTTTATAACACTGACTTGGAGAAATCCTTACTGGCCAAGGCCAGCTTGATAACAACAACAACAACAATATCATAGTTATCAATTATGGACCAGTTTCTATAATGGCAGGTAGAGGAATGAGCAAATTCTCTTTAATTCTTATGTCAACTCTTTAAAGACATATTATTCCCCTTTTATAGATAAGTAAGCAGAGGATAACAAAAACAGACAAAAAACTCACTCGCTCATGATCACACAGCTGCTAAGCTGAAAGCTAACGTTCAAATGCTAGTCGTCTGGTTCCTCAACCTGAGTTTAGATCACACTGCCTTTTGAAATAGTAAATGGTTATTCAGTTCCTACAAAGTATAAAGTTCTTTACATATATTACCTAACTGAATGTTTATAGCAACTCTAATATTTATTACTACCTGATTTTTCCACATGGAAAATGAGGTCAGGAAAACTTAACAAAAATCAGTAGGCTAAGTGGCCATGCCAAGATTCATGGTCTTTTGTTCCCTGAGCCTATATCCCCTCCACTCTGTCTCATGCTCTGTCTCCTTGGTGAGAAAACAAAGAGCTCAGAAAAGTCACATGGGAATGTTCAAACATCCCTACAATCTACACAGGTCATGAGATACTGTTTACACTAACTGCTATGTAGGTAGATTAATGTCAGAAGTCAAAGGACTCTCTGCTTTTAGCAATAAACCAGATTTTAATGATCCATATCCTTCCAATTTAAGTCTATTTGACAGTCCTTAACAGAGATCCCTGGCTCCCTAGAAAGACCCCAAGATTCACAAGGAAGTTGATTGTCATTTTATAGAACTATTATGAGACTCATAAGCATCCATGAAAGTTCTGTAGAAGAGGGCAGATGAAAAAGGGAAAGTTAAAGGCAATGCCTTTAATACCTATCGAACCCATCACCAGGTTACCAGAGTCTCTGAGACCCAAATATAACTCCTCTGAATGACTACAAATACATATTAACCTCCACTAGCACCTGAAAAGAGATCTAGGGGAAATAATATTCTTATAAAATAGCCTCTTCTAACACTCACCAGGATGAGGCCTCAGAAAAGTGACTTTAAACAGCAATTCAAAGTGCGGGTGAACCAAATGAAATGGAAAATTAGTCATGATTTCCGGGTTTTGTCACAATCAATTCAAAAGCTGAGATCTTAATAAAGCTGACTTATGATAGGCTCTGTAAAAGAACCCAGACACAAAAGACTACAAACACATCACTCCATTTATAGGAAATGTCCAGAATAAGCAAATCTGTAGAGCCAGAAAGTAGATTAATGCTTTCTTAGGGCTTGGTGGGGGATAAGGGGTACAAGCTTTCTTTTAAGGTATCAAAACATTCTAAAACAAATAGATAGAGAGATAATAAATAAATAAATAAATAAAGGTGATGCCTGTATATTTCCTTATAAATACTCAAAGCATCAAATTGCACATTTTAAATAAGTGAATTTTATGGTATGTAAATTATATCCCGATAAAAGCTGTTAAAAAGGAAAAGATGATTTGCAACATATTGTTGAAGCATCAGTAAAGGACACTTTACAGTAGAAAGAATAATCAAAAGCTTAAAAAATAAAAATAGGTAAGGAGGAGGGAAGATGGTGGAAGAGTAGGAGACCCTCATTTCATCTGGTCCCTTGAACGCAGCTAGATAGATATCAAATCATTCAGAACACCTGTGAATTCAACCTGAGATCTATGAAAATAATTGCTGTAACTCTACAAATAGAAAATTGGTCACTTTTAGCAAGGTAGGAGTTGTGGAGAGTGAATCTGAGGGGGTATACTAGAAGATAAACCACAGGGGGAGGGAACCTCCATAAGCTGCGGGCACAGGGAAGTGATATAGCAGAAGAGTGCAAATCAGAACTTTTAGAGTCAGCTCCTGTAAGGTACTATAAGGTGCTGCTGTAAGGAGTATCACTACTTCCTGCCTGAAAGGTACTCAGGTGGCCAAGTGGGGCAGAATCCAAGGTGGGACACTATGGTCTCAGGATCCCGGGGGTCACAGAAAGAACGGGATGCCTGAGTGTGAAAGGGTTCCCAAGCATAGGAACAGGGAAACCAACTACAATCAGCAAGCCCAGGAGTGGGCTCCCTGGTAGGTATTGCCATAAACCCAGAACCATGGCACAATGGGGTGACCACTCTCCAAGCAACAGCCCAGCAAACAGCTAAACCACTGCAAGACACTCCCTCCCCTTCCCCCAGGCGGGGCAGCCACAGATGCAGGCATGACTGGGCAACCACTGCTGGAGCAGGGGCCCAGGACATAGCAAAACCGCTGCTATGCCCTGCTCCTTCCACCAGGAGAGAAGTGGTGTAGGTGCACACATGATCAGGCAACCACTGCCCAGAGCATGGACCAGAAAGCAGCAGGGCACTGTGAGTTGCCCCTCCCTCTCCTGGAATTGGTGCAGGTGTGCACCACAGGAGTCTGCAGAGTTTGGCACATACAAAGGTGCCTGACCACTTCTCCCTGAGAATGCACTAATGAGTGGGGCCTTCGGCTAGAGATTGGGGAGACACCATTTTTGTTTCATTTTCATCCTCTAAAGCAGTGTAGAAAGGCTTCAAGGAACACAAGCTACATAGAGCAACCTGAAACGGCTTACACTGAGCCTTGCCCCCTAGCAAAGGGCTATACAACTCCACCTAGGCAAAGTACCCAAGAACCAGTGCAACAGGTCCCTCCCCCAGAAGACCAGCAAGAACATAGGGCTAATGACAACTCTATGGATCACATGGAACTAAAAAAGTCTCCTGTGCTAGGGGAAAATAGTATATAGATTTTGAGGGTTTATCTTATGATTCTTTAGTCTTTCAGTTTAAAATATTCTCTTTTTCCTTTTCGACTCCTTTTTTATTTTATCAACTCTTTAAGTCTTTCTTTGATTTTCTTTTTTGACTTTTCATTTCATAGATATATTCTTCATTTTCGGTTTCCTTTCACTGTATTCAATTTTATTTTAGAATATATATAAGGTTTTACTTCTTTACAACTTTGAGATCAGGTGTCATCTAACAAACAGACCAAAATACACCCATGACCAAATGTAGTACCATATTCTGTATAGTCTCTCTTTCTTCCTCTTTTTCCTTCTTTTTTTTTGGTTTCTGATCTCTTCTGATTTGCCTAGTGTATATTTCCCTGGGGTTGTGGTTAGTATTTTCATTTTTTTATTTCTTTTTTTGTTCTCTGGTTCATTTATTCTTCTCTAGGCAAAATGACCAATGGAAAAATTCCCAGGAAATAGGGCAGGAGACAGTAATAAATGCCAGACATTTAATAAATATGGATATTGGTAAAATGTCAGAACTAAAATTCAGAATAACAAATATAAGATACTAGCTGGGCTTGAAAAAGGCAATCAAGACACCACAGAATCCCTTTCTGGAGAAATAAAAGAACTAAGATCTAATCAGATTGAAATAAAAAAGGGTATTACTGAGATGCAATTAACAATGAGGCTCTTACTGCTAGCATAAATGAGGAAGAAGAGAGACTAAGTGATATAGAAGATAAAATTATGGAAACAAAGAAAATGAGTGAGAGAGAGATAAACAATTACTGGAACATGAGGGGAGATTCGAGAGATCAGCAATACCATAAGCAAAACAATATTAGGATTATTTCCAGAAGAAGAATGAGAGAGAACTAGGGAACTAGTTCCATATATTTGAGCAAATTATAGTTGAGAACTTCCCTAGTCTGGGGAAGGAAATAGGCATTCAAGTCCAGGAGGCACAAGAGAACTCCCCTCAAAATCAATAAAAATAGATCAATACCCTGACATACAATAGTGAAGCATGTAAATGTCAGAGATAAGGAGAAAAATCTTGAGAGCAGCTTGAAGCAAGAGGTCATTAACCTACAAGAATGGGAGCATTTGACTGGCAGCAGGCCTATCCACAGAGATCTGGCAGGCCAGAAAGGTCTAGCTTGATATATTCAGGATACTAATGAGAAAAACATGCAGCCAAGAATATTTAATCCAGCAAGGCTGTCATCCAGAATGAAAGGAGAGATAAAGAGCTTCCAGGACAAAGAGAAACTAAAAGAATTTGTGATAACTAAAGCAGCCCTGCAAGAAATATCAAAGGGGATCCTGTAAACAAAGAAAGAACCCCAAAGTAACATAGACTAGAAAGAAACAGAGACAATACACAAAAACAGTGATTCTATAGGTACTACAATGGCACTAAATTCATATCTTTCAATAGTTACCCTGAATGTAAATGGGCTAAATTTTCCAGTCAAAAGAAACAGGGTATCAGAATGGATGAAAAGGCAAGACCCATTGATACGCTGTCTACAAGAGACTCATTTTGGACCCAAAGACACCTCCAGACTGAAAGTGAGGGGGTGGAGAACAATTTCTCATGCTAAAGGACAGCAAAAGAAAACTGGGGTAATAATCCTTTTATCAAACAAATTAGATTTTAAACCAAAGACCATAGTAAGGGATGAAAAGGAACACTATATCATACTTAACATGTGTATTCAGTAAGAAGATCTAACAGTTATAAATATTTAGCTCCTAACTTGGAAGCAGCCAATTACATAAATCAATTAATAATAAAATTAAAGAAACACATTGATAATAATACAATAATAGTAGGGGATTTTAACACCCCACTCACAGCAACAGACAGATCATCTAAACAGAAGATCAACATGGAAACAAGGGCTTTGAATGACACACTGGATCAGATGGAATTCAAGATATATACACAGCATTCCATCCTAAAGCAATAGAATACACATTTTTCTTGAGGGCACATGGAACCTTCTCCAGAACAGATCACATACTGGGTCACAAATCAGGTCTCAACTGGTATCAAAAGATTGGGAGCATTCTCCACATATTTTTGGACCACAGTGGTTTAAACCTTGATCTCAATCACAAGAGGAAATTTGGAAAAAACTCAAATACATGGAGGTTAAAGAGCATCCTACTAGAGAATGAATAGGTCAAGCAGGAAATTAAAAAGGAATTTTTAAAAATCAAGGTAACAAATGAAAATGAAAACACAACTGTTCGAAAACTTTGGGATGCAGCAAAGGCAGTCCAAAGACGGAAGTACATTGCAATACAAGCCTTTCTTAAGAAAATAGAAAAGTCTCAAATACGCAAGCTAACCTTATACCTAAAGGAGCTGGAGAAAGAACAGCAGAGCCTAAACTCAGCAGGAAAAGAGAATTAATAAAGATTAGAGCAGAAATCAATTAAATAGAAACCAAAGGAACAGTAGAACAGATTAATGAAACTAGAAGGTCGTTCTTTGAAAGAAATATTAAGACTGATAAGTCTCTAGCCAGACTTATCAAAAATAAAAGAGAAAGGACTCAAATTAATAAAATTATGAACAAAAGAGGAAATATCATGACCAACACCAAGGGAAAACAATTTTAAAAACATATTATGAGCAACTATATGCCAACAAATTAGACAATCTGGAAGAAATGTATGCTTTCTTAGAAACTTATAAATTACCAAAAGTGAACCAGGAAGAAATAGAAAACTTGAATTGACCCATAACTAGCAAGGAAATTGAAGCAGTAATCAAATTCTCTCAACAAACAAAAGTTCAGGGCTGGATGGTCTCCCAGGGAAATTCTACCAATCATTTAAAGAATTAATACCTATTCTTCTGAAGCTGTTTCAAAAAATAGAAGGAAAACTTCCAAACTCTCTGTATAAGGTCAGCATTTCCTTGGTCCCAAAATGAGACAAAGACCCCAACAAAAAGGAGAAATACAGACCAATATCCCTGATGCAGATGTATGAAAAAAATTCTCACCAAGATACTAGCCAACAGAATCCAACAGTACGTTAAAAGGATTATCTACCAGGACCAAACAGGATTTAATCCTGGGCTTCGGGACGCCTGGGTGGCTCAGTTGGTTAAGCAGCTGCCTTCGGCTCAGGTCATGATCCCAGGGTCCTGGGATCGAGTCCCACATCGGGCTCCTTGCTCGGCAGGGAGCCTGCTTCTCCCTCTGCCTCTGCCTGCCTCTCTGTCTGCCTGTGCTCGCTCGCGCTCTCTCCCTCTGTCTCTGAAAAATAAATAAAATCTTTAAAAAAAAAAAAAAAAATTAAAAAAAAAAATCCTGGGCTTCAAGGTTGGATCAATATTTGCAAATCAATGAACGTGATATATCACATTAATAAAAGAAAGGACAAGAACCATACGATCTTCTCAATGCAGAAAGAGCATTTGACAAAATACAGAATCTTTCTTGATTAAAACCCTCCACAGTTTAGGAATAGAAGGGAAATACCTCAATATCATAAAAGCCAGCTATGAAAAGCCCACAGAGAATATCATTCTCAATGGGAAAAAAAAAAAAAAAACTGAGAGCTTTTTCCCAGGGTCAGGAACATGACAGCAATGCCTACTCTCACCACTGTTGTTTCAACATAGTACATACTATAAATCCAAGCCTTATCAATCAGAAAACAAAAAGAAAAAAAGGCATTCAAATTGGCAAAGAAGAAGTCAAACTCTCACTCTTCACAGATGACATGATGCTTTATGTGGAAAATCCAGAAGATGCCACCCAAAATTGCTAGAACTCATACAGGAATTTCAGCAATGTGGCAAGACATAAAATCAATGCACAGAAATCAGTTGTATTTCTATACACTAGAAGTGAGACAGAAGAAAGAGAAATTAAGGAATTTGTCCCATTTACAACTGCACAAAAAACTATAAGATAAAACTAGGAATAAACCTAACCAAAGATATAAAGGATCTGTACTCTAAAAAACTACAGACCACTTATGAAAGAAACTGAGGAAGGCACAAAGAAATGGAAAAACATTCCATGCTCATGGACTAGAAAAATAAATATTGTAAAAATGTCTATGTTGCCCAGAGCAATATATACATTCAATGCAATCCTCATCAAAATACCATTGCCATTTTTCACAGAGATGGAACAAATAATCCTAAAATTTGTACAGAACCAGAAAATATCCCAAATACCCAAAGGAATGTTGAAAAAGAAAACCAAAGCTGGTGGCATCACAATTCCAGACTTCAAGTTCTATTACAAAGCTGTAATCATAAAGACAGTATGGTACTGGCATAAAAAACATACATAAATCAATGGAACAGAACAGAGCCCAGACATGGACCTTCAACTCTATGGGCAACTAATCTTTGACAAAGCAGGAAAGAATGTCCAATGGAAAAAGGACAGTCTCTTCAATAAATGGTCCTGGAGGGGCACCTGGGTGGCTCAGTGGGTTAAGCCTCTACCTTTGGCTCATGTCATGATCTCAGGGTTCTGGGATCGAGCCCCACATCAGGATCTCTGCTCAGCAGGGAGACTGCTTCCTCCTCTCTCTCTGCCTGCCTCTCTGACTACTTGCGATCTCTATCTGTCAAATAAATGAATAAAATCTTAAAAAAAAATAAAGTAAAAATAAAAAAAATAAATGGTGCTGGGAAAATTGGACAGCCACATGCAGAAGAATGAAACTGGACCATTTTCTTATACCAACACAAAAAGAAACTCAAAATGGATGAAAGGCCTAAATGTGAGACAGGAGTCCATTAAAATTCTAGAGGAGAACATAGGCAGCAACCTCTTTGACCTCAGCTGCAGCAACTTCTTGCTAGACACATCTCCAAGTGATAAGGGAAATAAAAATAAAAATGAACTTCTGGGACTTTATCAAGATCAAAAGCTTCTGCACAGCAAAGGAAACAGTCAACAAAACTAAAAGGCAACCTACAGAATAGGAGAAGATATGTGCAAATGACATACTAGATAAAGGGCTAGTATTCAAGATCTATAGAGAACTTCTCAAACTCAACACCCAAAAAACAAGTAATCCAGTCAAGAAATGGGCAGAAGACATGAACGGACATTTCTCCAAAGAAGACATATAAATAACTAACAGACACATGAAAAAATGCTCAACATTACTTGGCATCAGGGAAATACAAATCAAAACCACAATGAGATACCACCTCACACCCATCAGAAAGGCTAAAATTAGTAAGACAGGAAACAATAAATGTTGGCTTGGCTGTGGAGAAAGTGAAACCCTCTTATATTGCTGGTAGGAATGCAAACTGATACAGCCACTCTGGAAAACAGTATGGAGGTCCGTCGAGAAGTTAAAAACAGAGCTATCCTATGACACAGAAATTACCAGGATTTACCCCAAAGATACAAATGTAGTGATCTGAAGGGGCACTTGCACCCCAATGTTTATAGCAGCAATGTTCACAATACCCTATGAACTATGAACTATGGAAAGAGACCAGATATCCATCAATAGATAAATGGATAAAAGAAGATGGGGCATATGTGTGTATGCACACACACAAAGGATGAGTACTTAACAATTACATCAATATGGATAGAACTGGAGGGTATTGTGCTGAGTGAAATAAGTCAGAGAAAGATAATTATCATATGGCTTCAATCATATGTGGAATATAAGAAAGAGCACAAAGAATCATAGGGCAAGGGAGGAAAAGCTGAATGGGAAGAAATCAGAGAGGGAGACAAACCATGAGAGACTCTAAACTATAGGAAACAAACTGAGGACTGCAGAATAGGAGGTGGGTGGAGGAATGGGGTAATTGGGTGATAAGCATTACGAAGGTCACGTGATATGATGTGCACTGAGTGTTCTATGCAACTGATGAATTATTGAATGCTGTATCTGAAACTAATGATGTACTATATGTTGGTTCATTGAATTTAAGTAAAAAATAAATAATTAATTAAAATAAAAATAGGTAAATACATAAATAAATGAGAAAAGTCAACCTAAGATTTTATCAAAAATTACCAGTTAAAATTTAGGTCTGAAGCTCAATACACACTTTGTCTAATTTGAATTGGTTTTCCTATTTCAAGTTTTTAGTTAAGGTTACTTAAGAAGAGAATCTGAAATCACAAAAGAAAATCAATACCACAGTTGACCAAGGCCAGGTTCAATAATACTGCCCACATCTGAGTGCAGTGAGGGAAAACTGCATTCATTAGTCATATAATAACTACATGGCCTCCTGCTTATCTCAGAAATTCCTCCAAGGAACACAACCATTTCCCACCTATTATTTCCTATTGATTTTTACCATCTGCCAAGAGGCAGAGAAGGAAGAGGAATTACACATGAAGAAGGTGAGACCAGAGGGGGCAAGGAGGAGGTAGCACTGCACAGCCCTGTAGATGTAATGGTAGATGGGCATGCAAGGCTTTCAACTCAAAACTCACTTTTCTCAAGCTGATACTATGAGAGCTGGAATTCCAATTCCTAAGTCCTGCGTTCAAAAGAATTTGAAGGGACATTGTTACATTGATAAATCCACCACCACCACCACGATCATCATCTTGCTACTGTTGTTATGATGATGTTTGGCATACATGCAAATACCATCACAATCCCAGCTCACTATTTTCTACAATGAATTATTATCATCAGGGAGCTCTCCCTGAGTAGCCAAGTTTCCCAGAGGATCCCCTATATATCAAGAGGAAGCAGAACCCATTTCTTTTAACACATGAAGAGACTTAACATACAAAGTATTTATTAAGTGCCAAGCTCTGTTCTAAGTTCTTTAGGTATGTTAAGTCACAAAATTCTCAGAACTGCACAGGGAAGGTATTTTACAAATGATAAACTGAGGCATGAAGTTTAGGAAGCTCTACAAGGTCACTTAGCTATGAAATGGTAGAGGGGAACCTGAGTCAAGGCAGTTGGGTATTTAAGTGCTTACTTATAACTGACAAGCAAACTGCCTTCATAGGAAAGGAAAGTTCTTTCAAAGGAGAACACTTTGTTCTGGACTCATATTGTTCACATACAGCCAAAGTGCAGTAGAGGCAGGGATTCTGATGACTATCATTTCCCAAGCCATGCAATTTTCATCCCACAAAATAGAGGAAGATGGAGAATAACCAGCAATGAATACTGAAAAAGAATGGCAAGGCGGCTGAAACAAATACTTCATAGGAAGATTGGGATGCCCCAGAATAAATTACCAAATTTAAGGAAGTTACTAAAGAGAGTGTTTAGGCAGGATCTTATCATTGAAACAATACTATCTTAAAAGAACTATCAAATCCCTAATTTGAAAACAGAAATGAGGGTCAATCCTGTAGTGTGCTTGTTAGCATGCAATGTTTATGTCAACCTGTTTAATATTATGGTTCCTTAACCTCAATATAAAACACAGCACTTAGTGTCTAGAAGCATTCTGCTAAGTGCTTTTTAACCAAAAGTCACTCTTTGAGTCCTCTCAACCAGCCTACAAAAAAGTGCTAACATATTAAGAATAAACATGAATAATGATCTCTCTGATACGAGGAATTTGAGAGGCAGGGTGGGGAGTCGTGGGGAGAAGGAAAGGGAAAATGAAACAAGATGGGACCGGTGAGGGAGACAAACCATAAGAGACTCTTAATCTCAGGAAACAAACTGAGGGTTGCTGGAGAGGAGAGGAGTAGGAGGGATACGATGGTTGGGTGATGGACATTGGGGATGTTATGTGCTATGCTGAGTGCTGTGAATTGTGGAAGACTGTTGATTCACAGACCTGTACCACTGAAACAAATATTACATTATGTGTTACTAAAAATAAATAAATAAATAAATTCCCAAAGAAGAGCAAAAAAAAAGGAATAAACATGAATATGGTTGAGTCCAGAGCCACTCTAAGCACTCAGGTAATTCTCACAATAATACTTCCAGAAAGAAACAGTTTATTTTATTATCCTCATTTTACACATGAGGAAACTGAGCCAGTGAAAATTTAAGTAGATTGTCCAAGGCCATACGGTTAGTAAGAACTGGACCCAGGGTTTGAACCAAGAAATCAGACTCCACTCTCTGCAATTTATCACTGAACTGTATGTATTGCTTCTATACAGCACTCTGCTAGTCATTTTACAAATGTTATGAATAATTATACTAAGCTAATTTTACAATCTAGGAAAATGACCTTGGAAGGGTTAGGCTATTTCACCAAGGTCACTTGGATAGTGAGTGGCAGATCTGTATTTTGAACTCATGTCTCTTAAACACCAGGGCTTTCACTCTTAAATATTAAGCAAGAATCATAACCCATAAGATACATAGAGAGAAACCCAAGGCCAAGACAGCATGGCCTTGCTCTCAGAAGGAAATATCAATCCCTCTTTATGTCCCCTATGGACAAAGTCTGGCATGGAATTAAGTTTCTGGCCCCTCAACATGGAAACCAACTCTCCTCAATCAGAAATTCCAGCTACTGACCTCTAAGGTTCTACGAGCTGTTGAGTGTGGGTCTCCACCATTCTTAGCACCTGAATCCATCTTGTTCTTGGAATGGACCACCCTCCATTACTTAGTGACTTCCCCTTTTGACCAATTTGGCTTTGTAATAAAATATCTACCTTGTAGGTCATTTGTTATAAGGTGGTATTTACTCAATAAACATCTCTTAAGTATTAAATGAATGCTAGAGTTGTCAAATGCATCAAATTAGATAAACCTACAAAGCACTTAGTTCTGTACCTAAAATACAGAACTTGCTCAATAAATAGCAGCTGCTGTGCTACTGTTTTCATTGTTATCACATCATTTTTGGTTCTGTTATTGCTATTTATTAAGGGACAGAAAAAAATGTATAGATACAGAGTAAAGCCCCAAAAGTAACACTGGAAAGAACTCAGAAGAGAAAAGGGGAAATCATTTACCTCCCTGCTAATAGGGTGGCCAGCAGAGTTCAGAGGTGATGACTACAATTTAACATGGAATATCTGCAATTCAGTGACTCCCAGTGTAACCAAGACTCATTATCATGTTTAGACTGGTTTTATACCTGTGAATCAATTGAGAAAAGAGTGATTTACTTCAAATAGTAGTCTAGTAAACTGTTACTTGATTTAAAAGTTCTAAAATACCTAGTCATCATTTTAGTTACAATAGATAGTACAGAAACTAGAAAATTCAGATAAAATGAAAATTACAAAATTAAAATTACATGTGAATGACAATGTTTTCATATGTGTATGCATATATATACACATATATATGCACATACATACATACATACAGATGGTCCCCAACTTACAATGGTTCAACTTGTGATTTTTCACCTTCATAATGGTGTGAAGTGATATGCAGTCAGCAGAAAGCATACTTCAAATTTTGAATTTCCATCTTTTCCCAGGCTTGCAATAAGTGGTAGGATCCTTGTCAACCACTCAATCATGACGGGTAAACAAACAACACACTTACAACCATTCTGTACCCAAACAACCATTCTGTTTTTCACTTTCAGTAGAGTATTTAATAGATTACATGAGATAGTCAACACTTTATTATAAAATAGGCTTTGTGTTAGATGATTCTGCTTGACTGATTGCTAATACAAATACTCTGAGCACATATAAAGTAGGTTAGGCTAAGCCATGGTGTCTGGTAGGTTAGGTGTATTAAATGTATTTTCAACTTATGATGAGTTTTTTGGAATATAACCTCATCATTAGGTCAAGGAAGATCTGTATATAGTTTGGTATCACTATTTAGCATTTAGTATTACTAAACTATTTGTAGTCAATTACCATTTAGTATTACTGAACTAATATTTGAATCATTTAGGGCAACTATATATACATATATATTAATATATTTATATATTTGTCCAGAATTTTATATATAAAAATGTATTAAAAGATATTTAATAAATTTATATATTTGTTTGGAATGTTCCTATCAAATATGTATACATATTTCTCTCTTCCCTCTTTGTATACATATAGATACACAAACATATCTACATACCCTAGGGTGGCATGTTTTTGTAATTCTTAATAACATTTGTATATATAGGTCCTTAGACCTCTTTGCTATTGGTAAGCATCCAATCTGGAATAAAAAGTAGCAAGGCTTTTACAAGACTATAGGGAACATTTATTTTTCAGAGCACTCACTGACCTTTCTCCATTCTTACCACTCCTGTCTCCAGACTGGGAGCACATCAGCCAGTCCTGGCCAATCAGCAAAAGGAATTCCTTGCTACCGTGACTGAGTCAAAAACAGTGGACATATGACCCATTAAGTCTAGTCAGAGTGCATCTCAGGACTAGTTAAAGAGTTCTCCCTTCACTGTTGGACCTGAGGCCACCATGTTGAGCATGCACAAAAGAAACTAACAGGAGGGCAGTTATGAGGACAGATGATGAAAATCCCAAGAGATGATGGTACTTTCTGAGCCCCTAAGATCAATATGTGAGCAAGTTTGAACTCTGGCCTCCTCAATTACATAAGCAAATAAATTCCTGTTCTTAATGTAGCTGATGTGAGCAAAGTTTTACTTCTGGGCAATAGAAATTATCTTAACTACCACAAACACAAATCTTAGAACCCAAACTTCAGTTTCAGTCTCAGTGTACCAACCCCACCCCCTCCCCCTTTGTCACTTTTGCTTGAGAAGAAATTTCCTTCCAGTATAAACCAAAATGAGTCAGCATACTCAGACTTAGGCCAGCCAGGAACACGTGGCCTATTACAATGAATCATCCTATCTATTTCATGCTAGAAACACCATGTTTCAAATACCCTTCTGCGCCAGGGATTTCTAAATGCCAAAAGTTGTTCTAATTACTCCAATTCAACAAGCAAAGAGAAACTAAAATTCTGGTGAACATCAGGAAAGAAAATCTTAAAGCCAGATTATACAACTTCCCTGATGAGGTAGTTGCACTTGGAAAAGAGATTTGTGGTTCAATACAATAAAAAGTTACTTCCCCACCTGTCCTCATCAACCTTAATGTATACCTTACACATAAAACACCCTCTTTTATTACTGCATTCTGTGTTCTGGTGAGGATCAGACCCCCAGCACATTAAAATGGTACTCCCACCCCCAGACAGAGTACAGTAATAACTCCAGGCATCATTGCCACAAGCAAATAGGGCAAAGCCTTTCCCAAATTTAAAACAAACAAACAAACAAACTTTGTATCAAAGAAAGCAGCAGACTATCTTTGAAAACTAGAGCAAAAAATAATAATGTAATCAGATACATTCAAGAGGTATACTGAACAAATATACACACTGTTATACAGTATTTTCATTTTGAAGGGAACTCTTTATATCTATTTTTAAAACCTTGTTATGTTCTGTAATCTCCATAGCCTGTCACACCCATAGCAATTTATCTGTACCTCTCTTGTGGAATTTATCATTTGCCACTTTTATTATCATTACATGTGTATAAGCCTTATCTTTTCTACAAGAATGCAGACTCCTTGAGGGGAGGGATTTTGTTTATCCTTGTATCTCAGACATGACATAACACAGTTGCTTACAGATACTGGGCCTTCTAAAAATATTAGAAAAAAAAAGTGTTTAAGTGTATTTTTTAAAAGTAGGGTAAACCTGGATGGAAACATAAAGCTTTTTTTCACTTGTTAAAGACTGGGTTAGAAGGAACTTGTGAAAGTAGATAAGGAGTTGTATTCAAACTGCAGTGGAGAAATTGGTTCTTCTAGAAACTCAATCATTAACTTATATGTATAACCTCATTCATTAACACAACTGGTATCTATAAAAGCTACTGATAAAATTAAAGAGTAGGAACACCAGACTAAGTCACTTCTATGGAAAGATGAAATATTGCTCCATATTCCCAAATTTCAGTATTTTATTCAATCAGAGATATCACGGAATTTATCACACTTTTTGCTTAATTAAGACATAAGAGAAAGGTAAGATGATAAAGAGAAGAGAATTTTCAAATTAAAAATGGCTTTTCCCCCAGCAAGTTATAAGAAGGAAATTAAAGAGTTTCTTGTTTGTTTGTTTTTGTGGCAGGAAAATTGAAATTAAAAATGCCTAAAAGAGGGAGAGAAAGCAAAGAAAAGATAAGAGAGAAAGAAAAAAGAAAGATTATATAAAACTTCTCTACGTTTCCAAAGAACAAGAGACAGAATTATGAGTGAGTCCTGGAAAGTCTCCTGAGGTGGGATAAAAAAACACCATGTGAACAAAAGAAGTATTCCTCCAAGTCTAGGACCTGGATTAAAAATAGTCAAACTTAGTGAGAAATGAGAACCATGCTGTATCTTGTTCATTGGTTTCATTCAAAACTAGCTCTAAAATACATAAATAGTTTAATACATTGGTATCTTCAAAGCCTACAGTTTTCCCCTGGAAAATGTGACAGGATTATTACTTTGCCCTGTTCACATTCACAAAGAAGTTATTAGATCCAGGTATAATGATATTATTCAAATAAAGTATAAAACAAGAGGCCAGTAACAGTGCTAGATAAATAAGAGATCCTAAATGTTAGTCAATGAGTAGTTAGTTATAAAGAACACTTCTTGTCATTAATACCTCAAAATAGCTGAAAAAAAAATCTGTATGTAAATGTTTGGGAGTTTCTCTAATATAACTGTCTTGTTTACAAAAACACTTTTGGGTGTCTGGACGGCTCAGTTGTTAAGCGTCTGGCTTTGGCTCAGGTCATGATCCCAGGGTTCTGGAATCGAGGTCCATATGGGGCTCCCTGTTCGGCAGGAAGCCTGCTTCTCCCTCTCCCACTCCCCCTGCTTCTGTTCCCTCTCTCTCTGCATCTCTCTCTGTCAAATAAATAAATAAAAATCTTTAAGGAAAAAAAAAAAAAACAACACTTTCTTTTGAGTATGCTCCCATTCATATAAATATTACAAAATCATATATCCCCCCAGTAAAATATAAAAGATAAAGAAAAAGTATATGGTATTATCCAAGTAGAATCCTTAATTCTATAAATGACAGGTAAATACATTTGTGTTCAACAAGATAATTGCATTTTAATTCATTCTATTAAAAAAAAAAAAACAACCAACAAAACTCTTTCTCTCATTTCTCTGTGTAGATGGTATCACAGTCCACAATCAAGGCATACAAAAGAAACTATTTTTCCACATTAACATAATTTATCTTTTGAGATCTGGATATATCCTGAAATCCTCAGCCAACTTGACATTTCTTCTTTTTTCTGCGCGGGGAAGCTTCTAAGTTCCAGATAGGATTTATATAGGCTGTGTGAGTCCAAGTGGGGATTCTGTTCCTTAATGCCATTTCTCCATGTAGGCAATGATGGGTAAAGTCACCATTCCACTTTGTCTTTGGTCATAGACCCACTCAAGTAGGTGACAGAGATATGCCTCACTTTCATTTACATGAACCCTACAGGTACACTCTTTTCACTGCTTTGTGCAATGCTTAGTGTGAGAGGAATGATTCAGCTTCTGGTTCACTCTGAGGCACTCTCTGATGCTCTGGAAAGACCTCATTGTGTTTGACTCAACAAGCAGCCATTTCTGGGCATACTGCTGTTTCCTAGAGTTCAGTGCAGTTTCTATTCTAGAAAAGTTTCTGCTCTAGAAAAGATGGTCACCATAATAGAAGGGATGGAGCTGTGGAATGTTCAGAGTCAGCAGGAGAGGTGAAACACTCTTTCTCTGTCTCATTATATTTCACCAAATATTTTTTCTGGGCTTGGAGCCCTCTCAATTCTCTTAAGTGCTTTAGGCTGTAAACCAATGCCAAGAAGAGATTGGCAGGTTTGTGGGGTTTTTTTGTTTTTTTTGTTTTTTTTCCTTTCTGGCTTGCTACATCCTTCTCCTGAGGCAATGGCCCAGGATGCCCTAGCTGTTTGAATAAGAAGAAAGTTCAGAAGGCTGGAATTATCAGAAGGGGAAGGAAAAAAAAAATTGTTTAATATTTCAAACTTTCCCAGGAAATAGGAAAAATGTCTACGAGGTTATATGGAAGAAAATTAGCATAAAGTTGAGGTTAGGTGGAAGAAATTAGCATAAATTAGAATAAAGTACTCTGATTTTGCTGATCTCTTTGCCTCCAAGCAATCCTATAGAACTGAACTTTGAATCTGTTTCAAATAGAGAAACTTGTAACAAAGACATTCTTTTCTATAACATATTCTTCTGTAGAATTCATGGTACACCTTGAAACATCTCTAGGGATAAATCTTTGTTTTCTTCAGTAGATCTCACTATTAGAAATTCAACTCTCCCCTCTATGAAATATATCCAAGATCAACAACTGGTCATCCTGGCCTTGACCTTGGAAGTCTTTCTAAATCATACAGATAAGTTCTTTTCAAACTCCTTAATAAATTAATCCCTTCCAAACCAATGTCCTGTATTCATCTATTTTTCTTTAGAGTTTATAAATTCCTTCACAAAGTGTCACTAAAAGTCAGACGATGTCTACGTGTCTCTTGTATCATGCAATATCATAAATTTCTTATTGATTTGGTCATTTTGTCCCACATTCATTACAATAAAAATCCACACTTGCACTCTTCTGGGAGGACTATAAACAGCTTGATGAGGCTATGATTTATCGATTAGTGAATGTTCCCTTTTATTTGAAAGTATTTCAAACATTTCAACAGCCCATCAGCCTTTAATAGTGTGTACAAATCATCCATCTGGACTGCCTATGTGCAGTGATCATGCATCATTTATGCATCTACAACCATGCCTTGCACACCTTCCTTATATTTGGGTCATTTTCTACTTTTAGGAATCTCGCTATTCCAAGGTAGAGTTAGACAACTTGCATCATCAAACATCTCTGCTACTAAGGTACAGATACATGACATGGATTTTGCCACATATATACCTCAGCACACCTGGGTTCTGAAAGATGTGACAGACAGACACTTCCAAGGATGTAGGAATTAATATTCTGGCAATTGTGGTGATAGAGACACCTGGTTCCATATAGGTAGCAATGGTGGAGCTCCTGGCATCCAACCGTAAAGGATTGTAGGCTAGTGGTGATAGGGTGACATTTTTCCCTCCTGAAGGTCATGTAGTGGGACTAAGAATTGTCACTGGACTGGTGATTCAGGAATCTAGTCTCATGCCCTCTTAGAAAGTCCTAAATTACTGTAATCTTTCATAAATTCCTCTTCTGGTTAAACTAGATGCTGTTTGCAGCGCAAAACACTTTTATAATTACTGAAGAACAAATAAAATAATCATATGGTATTATATGTGTACATAAAAAATATCTCATTTATGTTGACATGTTAACACTGTTGCTATGATTCTAAGGAGGAAAAAGAAGCAAGTATTTAAAACACTAGGCATTTGCTACATAGTCCAGGCAACATGGTGACCTGATCATTGTTGGCTAATAGATTTTTCACTTCTTTTTTTCATGTTTATACTTTTGGTGACTCTATTTTTGACCTGTTAAAATGAATGAGTATTTACATCTATTTTTTTAATATAGTTCTATGAAAGATGAAATGGGACTCCCTAATAAAATGACTCTAAGTCCCAAAGGCATATATTCTGTGAGCAACTACTGACTACTTTCCATGTACAGTGAGTAGAAAAGATAAAATGCCAAAATAAATAAATGGAGATAATTCCAGTTATCAAGCAGCTCTCACTATCACAATTTTCTTGGGAGGAAAATTGGTATCCAAACTAGAAGTTCTCATTATACTTCCATAATTTCTATTCATCCTTCAAATCAATTGTTCTTTCCCTGAAAATTATTTATTACTAAGGAAAATAACCTGTTCTGGCCCTGTAGGCTTCACTGGTAGAGTTGACAACTGTTGTGTTATATTTAAAAGTGATATTATACTGCTCCCATGGACCATATGAACCTAGCAAGTGTCCTTTGGGAAAACAACCAAATGAATCACTTGTTTATCTCTAACAATGACCACGTGCCTTGTGTGAATCATAGAGCCAGCCACCCATCCTACGCTCATCCTAACAGAGCTCTGCTTTGTGGTATCGATAACTAATTACATTACAGTTCTGCCTCAGTAACATAGATTGATGGTTTCATTATACCATTTAATTAGAACTGTTTTTAATTCATCAAGAAGAAATGGTATAATTGGTGAAAGAACAGCTGTTGCAGGTCACATGGAAACAATATGACTGAGTAACAGAAACTGGCAAACTTTGCTGGGGAATCCAAGTGACATATAAGTCTTCTGGAATGCATTATGTGGAGGGAAAGGAAGTCTGCCATCTGTCCTATTTCATCTAATCAACACCTCTGAACTTCATCACCAATGTTACTGGTGCAAGATGCATGGACAACAGACAAAAGTACTTTGCAGAACCAGGGTCCACTCTGGCTCAATAAATTCTATTTCCCTATAACATGTTATCACCTTAGCTTCAAGGGATCTGAAGGAGAACTTTGATCCCTTAATGTAGCTGCTTCTTAGACAGTAAATGATAATCTTCCTGTGTTGTCCAAACTAGTAGCTTATATAACCAATTACTGTATTAAAGGAATAATTGGTATTTAGACTGATTTCCTCTTTAAGGATGAACCCTGTTGAATTTGTCAGAGCTCTACAGAGAAACAGAACCAACAGGGTATATCTCTATGTGTGTGTAAGATATAAAAACCATTTAGGAACTGGCTCATGTAGTTGTGGAAACTGGCAAATATGAAACCTGCAGGGTAGGCCAGCAAGCTAAAATTTCAGACAAGAAATTTATGTTGTAAGTCTTGAGTCTGAAATTTGTAGGTCAGGTTGGAAACTCAGGCAGGATTTTTTATGTTCTGTTTTAACACAAAATTTCTTCTCGAGAGACCCTAATTTTTGCCCTTCCGGTCTTCAACTGATTGGATGAAACCTACTCACATTATTAATAGTAATCTACTTAAAGTTAACTGATTATAGATGTTAATGACATCTATAGAACCACTTTCACACCAATATCTGCACAAGGTTTTGACCAAATTAACCGGACACCACAGCCTGGTGAAGTTGACCTACAATTTAACCATCACACCTATTAACAAAAAAACCTCCCAAGGCTTTTCAGACTTCTACCCTTAGCTCTCTAGGACAAGAATGGCATGTCTCTGCACAAATGTTATCTCTCTGTCTTCATGTTCACAAGGAAACACATGGTTAATCAATTATGGTACTCTTTTCCACAGGGTACAAAAATGCTTCTCAACCCAATGCTCCAAAATGCCACTTCCATTTTACCAGAGCTAGCATGCAAAATAAATGTATTGACTCTCCCTTCTTAAGCAATTTAGCCACCTTGTGTTTTTAGCTTTTGTTTCTCTGTTGATTGTCACAATACAGTCAGAAACTGGATACTGAATATAGAAGAATATAGAAGAACCATTCAAAAAGAGACTACAGTCAGAGAGGAATGCAATAAAAGAAACAATGCTCAACTGCAAAAACCTAACTCTGGTCCAAGAGCACTAGAGGATCCAAATTATAACATATCATAAGTCAAATAATGCACAGACTGCACAGGGCAGTTAACTAAGTGTGAGCCAGTGGAAGATTGGGAAGTTGCTCCAGTTAACATCAGGAGTAATTCTGAAACTGTAGCTCTAATTGTCACTTCTGGTCTACTGCATTGAATTTTATTGGGTTTGACTGATCTTTTATCAATCCTGCATACAATCATTATCTTTTATACTCTACTTTTTTCTCCTGAGAACTTGAATAATCACCGATCACGCAGAATCAAAATACCAGGTTCATCTCTGCTTCAGCATCTCCCTCATGCTGACTGTCAAAGCACCAAATCCTATAACTTTTCTCCATTCTTTTCCCTTAGCCCTTATCCTTTTTGTTCATTTATCCTTTTACCTATACGTCCCTGTAAAGATCTCTCTAGAGACCTCCTAGCCTCCCAACTCCAACACTCTGACACATATTCTTGTCCCTTGTAATAGATCAAAAGCTCTTAAAACATGATTCTGCTAATGTTGCTTCTTTCACCAAAGGCTTTTGATAAGTCCTATAATCTTATAAAGTAAAATCCAAATTCCTTAATTTAACATTCAGTGTCTCCCATACTCTAACCCGAGCCATCTTTCCAGAATTGCCCCCAGTCTCCCTTTCTGAATTATACAATCTAGGAGACTGTGCTACTTGCCATTTCCTGAAAACGTTTGACATTTTGTATTTGCATGCCCCTACACATGTGTTTTGCCTACTAGTTGGTTTCTACCTCTTTGTTAATCCATTCTGCAAAACCCAGCTATAAAATTTTTTCCTTTATAAAAAATTTCCCTAATCCCTTACTACAATGAATTCTCCTTTTTTTAATGAACTAGTACATCACTTGTAACATGTAGCATTTTATCATAGTTACATAAAAAGAGACTGTATTTCCTTGCCATACAAACTGGATGATGAGAATCATTTTTTTCTTCTTTCTTTCTTTTTTTTTTTTTTTTTGCCAGCAGTGCCTTTCACACATTAAATGTACTCTGTATGTTTGGTAAATGGAATAATACACTGAAGAGTGAATCAATCCTTGGAGCAAGCTCATTCACAGTCATCTCTCATAATCCATGTGAAAGAAAGATTTGGTTAAGCAGAGATGATTACAATCTCAAAAAAAAAAAAAAAAAAAAAAAAAACTCCACAGTATATATGACTCTAGCAAATCTTTTTTTTTTCCTGAAGCAATTTACAAGTAGCGAAAAATTCAATATGAGTTACTTCTTTCAATCTATACAGTCTCATTTATTCTTATATTCTTTCATTCAGCTCACATTTACTGTGTTTTTAATGTATTCTAGGCCTAATGCTAGATTTTAGAACTGTAGAGAACACAGTTCCTGTCTTCAAGGGCTTTCAGTGGAGATGATTGAAAAGGTCAACTATCATGATTACAGTAGAGTATGACGAGGTGTCTAACAGAGAAATACAGGTGGCCTTGGAAGGCAAAGGAGGAGTACCTAAGCCAAATCAAAATTCAGTGACGATTTCACCAAGACAGCAGTATCTCAGCTGAATTGTTAAGGAAAGACAAAAGTTATATAAATGAAAAAGTTTGGAGGAAGCAGACGTCTGGGGAGAAGAACTGCATACGTATGTGAGAGCACAGGGGCACCAGTGAGCAGGAGGGGCTCTAGGATTTGCAAGCAGTTGACTCACAGAAAACAACACTAGCGTAGGTTAGTTTCTTACGGCTTTTGTAACAAATTGCTATAAATCTGGTGCCTTAAAACAGCATAAATTTATTTTCTCACAATTCTGGAAGCCGGAAGTTGGAAATCAGCTAGTGTCAGCCGGGCCATATTCCCTTTTAAGGCCCTAGGGGAGAATCTATCTGTTCCTTGATTCTTCCAGATTCTGGTGGTGGTTGGCATTTCTGGTCCTGTGTCTGCATCACTTCAGTCTGGCCTCAGTCGTCCCGTAGCCTCCTCTTCATCTGGTGGCCCAAATTTACTCTGCTCCTTCTTACAAGGATATATAGGATGGTATTTAAGGCCCACCTGAATATTCCAGGATGATCTCCTCACCTCAAAATCCTCCACTTAAGCACATCTGTAAAGAGCGTTTTTCACTCCCAAATGCAGTAAGGTTTACAGGTTCAAGGGAATAGAATGTGGACATATCTTTAGGGGGCCATTTTTAACCTACCATATAAGTCTTATGAAATGCCTTGTATGCTAATCTAACAGGAGTATCTGTAGGCAAACAAATGGAGAAAAATCATAAGGTCTGTCATGTCCCCAAATACACGGAACCACAGGTAAAATGCTGAAATAGAAATATTTAATGCTCATATTCCTCTAAAGAAGGAAATTAATTGAATTCTAGCAATACTCTGATATGAGTTTGGAGTAAAAATAGAGTCCCTGAAGGTATGGTACAACAACAATCTCTTTAGGCATAACAAAAAGGAAACATTGTATTTGATGCTCTAGACAAGGAGTGGAAGATGAGAGAGGAGTGACAGATGAGTGAGGTTAGGGGAGAGAGAAAAGCCAAGATTAGAGTAAAGGCTGTGTTTCAGTCAAGATACTCTAAAGAATACAAAAATGAAGATTTAGCACAGGAATTCGATTTTAGAAAATCGTGACAGAAGCTGAGAGACTGACTGGCTAGAATAGATGAGTAGGAATATCAGAGAAATCTTAATAAACTGGTCTGAAGTCTTGACAGTGAGAGCAAAGCATGTGGGGCCCCTGAGGAGGGACCGGTAAGATGGAGTTTGTGGAGAGCTCTGTGAACACTACCACTTCTGAGGGAAGCCCTTGGTCCCTCGGCGGGCCCACAGACAGTGGCCTGGTGATGGGTCAGGGGCCACAGTTACCAACAGAGTCAACAGTTAGAAAGACAAGCTGGGATACACAGGGCACCCCCTTTACCTCCCTGTCACTGTCAAACCACAATGACCTTCCGAGAGCAGAGGTTTCCATTTCCATCTTCTAAATCCCATGCAATTTTTCTTTTGACACAATCTTATTTCCAGCTACTTTGTTTCACTAAATAACAAAAAAGGTATTTTTTGTTTTGTTTTGTTTTGCCTTTTCTTGAGCCCATCATGGCTAGAGTTCCCTAACTCTAGAGTTCCCAGCCTCAGCCCAGTGGACACAACATATTCCAGCAGAGCCTATAAAATATGCAAAAGGAACTCCAAATCTTTGATAAGGTCCAGGCTCACAAACAGTTTCTTTGAGTGAACTAAGGCAGCATGGAAGAGCCTGTGTGAAAGAGACAATAGGCAGAGAAAATCCTTCAAACAGAACACCAGACTCCAGATTCTCCAACATTTCTAAGAGTGTTGGGCTTCTGCAAACCACAGAAGATTTCAGCTAATCCACCTTGATCTTGACAGGCAACGAGACTCCTCTCTGACACAGTGCACAATAATTTATCAAACTCTGTAAGTCAGGCCTTTAGGGAGAGAGTCAAGATAATTTTAAGCACTTGCAGTATTAAACCTTTGAAAAGAATCCTTTAATTCTCCTCTAAAACTTTTTTCTTTCTTTATTTCTTTGGGCTTTCCTTGATGCCAAAAATGTTTATTTTTTTTTTTATTGAGTCAACCCATTATACTGACTTCAAAATCTCAGAAATTTAGAGTAGTTCCTTCCTCAGACTCATAGGCCAATCCTGCCCCTGTCTCCTAAAGGGAAAATCGCTTCTGAGGTAAAAAGGGCAAGGTTAGATCATCAATTCCCAGTGTCTTGTATTATAATTTATGTTACAGGAAGCAGACTCAGAAAGTATGCTAACCAGGTCTTTGTTCAAGCATATGTGTGACTGGTGTATCCTGGGCCCCTAAAGCCCATCAGAAATCTCACAGGGGCCAGGTGGTCTTCATGTGGTTTTCAGGTTTGAAGGTCACTCAGAGAGTCACCCCACTTGTGAAAAAGTCAACTTCTACCACTCAACACAGACTCAGTATATGATTCTGTTAGTGTGAAACCATGAACAGCAGTAATAAGAGCAAATCCCCCTTATCCTTATCAGTAAAAAAATAAAGCTACTATTGTACTTAGTAAATTATTTTATGAAGAGCTTCTGCAGATAGTTGTGTGTTATAACAGTCCCTCAAAACAGAGGATAAAAAAAGTTATTCCTTTATTAATGCCAACTAAACTGGAGAAGGAGAAATCAAGACTTTCCCCTAATACAGCATAACCAATGAGCATCAGAGCAAACCCCAAATTCGCTCCACTCTACAGCTGAATGGACATACCTATCTTTTCACGAGTTGAAAAGAAATTCTCAGGAAATAACCACATTTAATTTCACAATATTACCAGGAAAGAAAAGGGAGGAAAGACATCTCTCTTCCACTAGAAATAGAAAAACCAAGTCCTGTACAGGTTAAGTGCTCAAAGATGTCCAGCCAGACAGATACAGATGAGACCTCAGACTTAGCATCTGAGCTCCTTCTCAGACTCTTATTCCTAACCACATCAAAGAAAACAACAGGAAAGTGTACAAAGCAAGATTCCCTCCAAAGAAAGCAGTCCCTATACCTGGCCTCAGGTGAGTAATTCCATCATCTTAGTATCTAATCTGTAACTTAAAAAGCCTAGTCAGCCAAATGACATTGATTTTATTGCATATTCCAAGATATCATAAGGGTAATTAATCTCCTGGAAAACAATAGTCTGTTGTATCTTCAAAGAAGCAAGGGCTACGTTTGCTCTTGGTGAATTACTCCCAAAGGGTGCCACTAACCTTCAAATGTGCTACCATATTATTTAACTTTCAGACAGTTTAATATAGTTCCTGATTATTAATATGATTTTAATATCTGATAGTGCAAAAGGGTAATAATGTTGTAGAACTAAGACAGTAGAAAGAGGTAAAATTATCATCACTACTGGTGATTCACTGCTGGTGGTGAGTGATCATAAAAATAAGTTTTTTCATTTGGTTCTAACTTAACAATTAGGAAGAAAAAAATACCCAATCAATCAGAGAGACAGAAAAAAAAAGAGGAGTGACTATATTCTCTTTTTTTTCCTCCATATAATTCAATAAAATTGAGGTATCGAGGTGTTTCAACCATCCAGAGGAACAGGTGTTTATACACCAAATATTTGCTGAGCACCTACTATGTGCAGGGCTCTGGATTAGGCATCAAGGCTCGAAACCTCCTTTTCCCAAAAGCTCACATTTTAACGGGAGTCATATGGGAAAGGAATACATCATACTATGCTACATGCTACAATAAAGATATGTAGCAATTACCATAGACTCACTGAGGAAGGAACTACTTTTTCTTCCTGGATAAGCTTGGGAAATCTCACAGAGAGAGTGCAAGTAGATGAAGGATATCAGTTCCTTCACCTCAGAGAAAGTTAAAGTAAGAGGAAGAGAAGCACACTTGTGCCTGCGCGTATGGTAGAACAGGCACAGAAGCAGGGATTCTGTCCATCTTGTTCACTGTTTTATCCACCACCTGCCATACTGTCTCTATCACTCGATAAATATTTATTGGACAGATAGATGGACTCCGCTACAAGGATAACAGAATGTGAGAAATTTTGTTACCTTGACTCATATGTAACCATAATTTTCTGTCTACTTTCTACTTCGGATTCATCATCCATTAGTAGCAATGCCATAACACAAAAATTTCTGAAAATCAGAAGTATTTTCCTAATTCATTTGGTGTCAAAATATAGCCTGACTTGATCTCATTTAGTGGAAAGACTTGACCTGGACTGGCATAAGGCTATTTTTAATCTTTATTTACTCTAATTATTGTGAATATGTATCTACTCTGTTGCAAAAGTAATAGTGTGTTTGATAATGGGGTGCTGCCCCAGACCTCACTAAGGGTTTTGTATAATATGCACTACAAGTACTACTGTAGCACCTTTTTAAAATCCAGTTTTAAATTTCAAAACACAGTTGTCCCCAGGAGTTTCAGATTAAAAACTAAAGACTTGTCAAATAATATAATTCTAATAATAGAATAAACCTGATAAAATTTATAGATCCTATCAACCTTGCTTCATTACCTCCTTCTGGCCTGTTGTTCCAGGTCTGTCTATGCCAGCTTCAGTGCAGGCTGATGTGTTATCTCATGATGGTCCTGGATTATTATCACCTCATGTACATGGTTGACTCCAGTCTAACCCCAATTGGGGGCTGACCTATCCAGGGGACCAATATTGGCTCAAATTGACCAAAGGTCCCGATCACACTTGACCCTGATATACTGTCACTGTTTGGGTGATCATAAACTATATAATACCTCTTTAATAGCAATGGAGACAGGGTTCACACTCTGTGCACCAAATGGAAAGAGACAGCAAAGTTAAGAAATTACCCTCACCTTAATGTGAATGCACTGTTGCTCGCTGCCTCAGAGAACAGAAAATTCAATGCACTGCACGAAAAACTGCAGAGAGGAAAGGAGATAAAGTCAAAGACAAACGTGTCTATTGCAAATCTTGCCAAGGACAAACCCTAAAAGACAATCTACTTACACTAAGAAACTAGTATACAGTATGAATTAGATGCCGCAGCTGGTGATGTGTTGTCACACTTAATTAATTAGTTTATACATCTTTATTTGACAGAGAAGGAGGAAAGTTTTTATTTAAGATAGAAAAACTTCCCCCAAAGCCAGAATTGGGATCAGGTAAACTGAGGATTAGAACAGAGAGCTGTTTCCCCCACCTACCATACCACACCACCTCACACAGCTCTGTGCTTACAGCCACATGTGAAAAGATGCTAAACTGAAAACAAGAGTGATCCTCATAGTGCACTCCTAGGTATGTCCACAACGCCCATGTTATCACTGATTAGCACCAGCCAATAGTGAATAATCAATAGGCCATGCTCTTACACACAAGGTCGAGTGATTTATTCTTACTGTTATCAGTAGCAGTGGAAAGTTGGGGAACTACTACAGCCTGGGCCTTGCACCAAACACTTCCCTTACAGTAAATTGTCTTCTCCTGTACCCTGCAAGGCAAGCATTATAATCTCTGAGATTAAGAGAAGTTGAGTAACTTCTCCAGGGTTCAGTTCCTCTGCTAGCAAGCGGGGGATAAGGAATTTAAACATACAATAATCTAACTCCAAAACACATGCTCTTTCCACATGTCATGCTGTAACATTTTCAAATAAGGAACTATTGTTGACATTGAATCATAACGGCCATCTCTTATTCACAGCACTTACCCTTGAACCATAATTGATGGAGAATAAAAGACTCATTGCCCATGTCACATTTGCTCACTCCCTATGAATAAGAGACACAAAAGCACAGAGAGAATTCCTAATGCCCTAGAATAGCCACCTGGGACTCACCTAGCTCTGAGAATGCAATCCCATTTCGGAAATATAAAACCAAAAATATGTAAATCAGCATATCATCATCTACTTATTCCTTACCCACACCTAGTCTCAAGTCATCCATTGATTCTGGCAGTTCTCCCACCTGTACACCACTGGAGCTAGACTGGACTAAGCTATGGACAGGCCACCCATGATGTGACTTTTCAAACCTTGCTTACTTAGTATATGACAGCATGGGTGACAGGGCACCCAGACACAAGAAGATGGATGCTACTCTTCTCCTGAGGAACTGCAGCAAGAATATTCTCTTCTAGGGGCACCTGGGTTAAAGCCTCTGCCTTCGACTCTGGTCATGATCTCAGGGTCCTGGGATTGAGCCCTGCATCGGGCTCTCTGCTCAGCTGTGAGCCTGCTTCCCCCCACCCCCTGCCTGCCTGTTTACTTGTGATTTCTGTACATCGAATAAATAAATAAAATATTTTAAAATTTAAAAAAAAAGAATATTCTCTTCTAGCTAGAATACAGAGTGATATTAAAGAAGGGGAATAATCATTAACACAGAGCTTTGTATCCACCATTTCCAAGTCTTCTCACTGCAGCCATATTCTCAATGACCTACGAGACACCCCTTCTTATAGCATCGCCAGCACCTTGGAACTGGATAACACATTGGTTCTCAACCCATGGTAGATACTGCCCAATGCTTATCACCAGGCAGTAGGACTAGTGCTGGGATTCGGTATGTGTGTGTGGTGTGACAGGTGTTGCTACTGTGACATAGAATGGAGTTCTGCCTTTACTGGGAAGGGCTCAGAAATCAAAATGTGGCTCAAGAGATCACCCTATAAAAAATATAGATGCCAACTTCTTGACTGGTAGATTCTGCCAGAGAACTGTCATTTGGTCCCAAGCTTGTGGTTAAACTCCAGATTATCCAGATTCCAGATTATTTCCTTGCTCCTCAATCCTTCAAACCATCACGCTCCTTTCACACAGAAGCTGTTACAGAAAACCAGCATTGCCTCAGATAGTGAAATAAATATTAATTTGGTATTTTCTAAAAACTTAGCCATAAATAATAAGTAATGAGGATAAAGAAAGTGAATGAGGGAAATAATATGAGAATTCTTAATCAAAGGTGCAAATATTATACTTCTTCATTTTAAATACAGCTTTTTAAAAAAAATAAGGGTCAACCTACAAAGGAACATCGTACAAAAAAATAGTATTAGTCACCAATGTCCTAGAGTTATCTCTTTCACCCTCCCCTAATTCTGCATCTTATTTCATCCCCAAATTCAATCCTTGACAGGAACAGACGGATAGGATATCACTACTTGATTACCTGGTTCTCATCAATAGGAATTTTTGGCTGAGGATAAGAGTATGTAATTTATTATGGGATCACCACACGATGGCTTGCAGATCACATTCAGCCATGTCCTGTTTTTTGTAGGACCTGGGAGCTAGGAATGCTTTTTACACCTTAAAGAGTTGTTACAAAGAATAGAAAGGAGAAAGAGGAGGAAAATGTGACAGTTTGTATGTGGCCTCACAAAGCCTAAAATATTTACTATGGGTCTTTACATAAAAAGTTTTCTCACGTAAGAAAATGGACGTATTAGTAATCTGTACTTTAAACACTCTTAGAATAGGGATGGTGACTTTGATTCTGCTTAGATAGCTCTGATTAGTCACAGCACCATGCCAAAAGGCCCCAACTCAAGATGTATTTTTAATAATGAAGATTGACAAATGCTAACGTGCCATACCTACATGTGGGCTGGAAAGAGTTTTCAAATATGAAGCCCCATGCACCTTAGCAAAGGATCATGTACTTGCTGCTTATTTGGAAGAATGCCCTCATTTTGCCATTATTACCAACAGCCCTCTTCTCCAGGTCTTTATATCCATGTTAGTGATCCAGGGGCCCTAACGACTGTCCTGAGCGCTCTCTATCATGCCTACCTCAGTTTCCATTAATTCTTTGCCATTGAGTAGCAATAAATTAGGGAAATATTGCCAAGAAGGGAATTATGAAGATCATAATTAAGAAAGGAGACAGTTGGAGGATTTATAGTGAAGACTGATCCCAGTCTAGTTTCACTGGGAAAGAGCATCATCTCGATCTCATTTGCCAGTAATTAGCTTTGCCTTTATTGCATTGTAAATACTGCTTTAATTACCATGCTCCTTAGTTCTGAAGATGGAACTCAGTATCCTTATTGGCTTTCATGTCCTGGCATCCCTCTTCATCACTCCCCGAGCCTCTGCTGTACACAACAGATATATGCAAATACAACCGGCAATGAAGGCAGGAGAGGATTACAAGGGCTACTAATGAGCAATATGAGAGATGCACAGTTCTTGGGGAGGAGCTGCCTCCCTCTCCCTAACTGTCATCCTGATCCCTCTTACCCTGGAGTCTCAGGAGCAATTAGCCAACATGGATAAGGCAATCCTGTTGGGATAACTTCTGAAATGGATAACTTCAACAAAGCCAGTGGAGATAACCATATTTAGGACTTCAAGACCACAGCAAGAAAGCAGTCATTAATTAGGCATTAATTAGTATCAGTTAGGAAGTTCTCCAACAAGTACAGTGGCCATAGTTCATGGGATGTGAACTTGAGGCTCAGTTCATCCACTAACTCCGGGTGGGGGTAACTTGAATAAATCATTTCTCTCTTTGGACCACAGCTTCCACCACTGAAAAATGGGAATTCAATGAGTTGCTTTCACATAACTCTAGATCAAGAATTGTATGAATTTATAAATAGTACGGGAGTGCCGGGGTGGCTCAGTGGGTTAAGCGTCTGACTCTCAGGTTTGGCTTAGCTCATGATCTCAGGGTCTTGAGACAGAGCCCTGCTTGGGGATCTGCACTGAGTGTGAGCCTGATTAATATTCTCTCTCTCTCTCTGCCCCTCACAAACTCTCGCATATGCATGCACTCATTCTCTCTCTCTCTCTCTCTCTCATAAATAAATAAATAAATAAATAAATAAGTAAAATTTTTAAAATATATAAATTGCATTAATTTATAAAAATTTTTATAGAGCACCTATTATAATTTTGTGTAGCAGATATCACATCTCCTAAACCCACCAAGTGATTTTAGCTGCAACCATGGTGGACAGTTCTGTGAAAGTTTATGCTTCTTTTGAACTGCCAATTTTGGGGGCACCTGGGTGGCTCAGCAGGGTTAAGTGTCCTCCTTCAACTGAGGTCATGATCCCAGGGTCCTGGAATTCAGCCCCAGGTTGGGCTCCATACTCTGTGGGAGGGATCTGCTTCTCTCTCTCCCTCTGCCTGCCACTCCCCCTGCTTGTGCACTCTCTCTCTCTCTCTCTCTCTCTCTCTCTGTGTGTGTCAAATAAATAAACAATTTTTTTAATGTTAAAAAAAAAGATAACTGCAAGTTTTCCCCCTCAATCATATGTCCTGCCTTTCCATTTTCTGTTCTAGGGTCAGCTCACTAAACATCATGCAAGGAGAGTCCCTGGACAGAACCCTCAACAAACAGGGGATAAGAATGGATGGATAAGTGCCGTAGTCTCCTGTCTTTCAGGGGGATGATTCCAGGCCATATCTGGTACACTGCTCAGAAGAACTGATCCCTGGGGCCTGCATGACCTTGATAATGTTCCCTTATATCAGCTTGTCTTCAGTCCTCACTCCTTGACATCTGCTTCCTAAACTCAACTAAAAAAAAAAGGGGGGGGTGCTTAAACCCAACTACCTGTCTTGGGCTCTGCTTTCAGGGAGCACAAACTAAGATACCTTTTCTGTTTAAAGACAAAGAAATTAAGATGAGAAGAAAACAATGTAACTAGACCAAAGGTAGTGTACTTCCCACTGCTCAATTTACAGATGGACAGTCTATATGGTTGCCAAACGTGCCCAGAAGAGAATGACTATGGTTCCTTCCAGCATCTCATCCAAAAAAATTTATCTAGCAAAAGAGAAATAATAGTGATTCCTACTTGTAAAGAGTAAGAAATATCAGAGGTTATGGAAATATTTGCAACAAATAAGAATACATGCTCTGATATTAAATAGACCTGGGTTTGAATTCTAGTTTTACCATTTTGTAGCTGTGTGAGTTTGTTGTATAAGCTTTTTATACCTTATTTTACTCATCTATAAGATAGTAAGAATAATACCTAAAATATAGTGACTTCCCAATAAACTGTCATTATAATCTTATCATTATTATCATTTTTATATCTAATAACTTTGTGACTGCCATTCAAACGAAAAGAAAACTATCAGTGCTGCAAATGGTAACATTACCCAAAACTTTAAGATTTTAGCTACTCTGTACCCTTTCAAAATAATCCCCAGAGAATGTTGATTTTTTTTTTCTTTTCTGATTATTGTGACACCAAGACATGAAAAACTCAAATGAAAAGGAGCACTGCAAATTGTATCCCCTTCTCCCTCTGTCTGGAACTTTGACAGAGGCCCACTGATGATACTTGGCATCAATGCATCTCATTCCTTTGGTTTGTGGACTGACACACCCAGGCTTGATGAAGACAGACACAGAGATCCATCCCTCCTGGCTCTCCATTTTTCTAAGCCACTTGTGCCAAGTTGTTAGAGAACACATCCCAGATTCAGCAGAATTAGCAGGCAAGCATCCAGTGATGAATACACAGGAATGCAAAGCTGTGTCAGACGATCTTCCAATCTCAAGGACCTTAAATGTCATCAGATCCCTGCTACAGCAACCTTGCCCAGTGGTCACTCGCTTCTCCTGTACATTGCTACATTACAACACAGCTTATTCTGTATTTAGACAGCTCTGACTTTTAGAAAGCTTTTCTTTATTTTCATCTAAAATATTTTCCCTCTAGATTACATTTATCATTTGCCATAATTCTAATCTATTAAGTCATCTAGAATAGAAGTGAATCTTTTCTCCATATGGCAACCCTGGAAAAAAACTGGAAACCTCAGTCACATCTTCTTATTGTTGCCCTTTCTTCTGACTAGACAACTCTATATCATTCCTCAGTTCTTCTTGGATTTCCCACCACTGAGGAAGATCAGAGAAATAACTTGAAAGTATCTAAATAGTTAAATGCCTTTGACATTAAAAATAATAATAATACGTATGGCTTAATTCCTAAACAAATAATTGAGAGTTGGCAGCGTGATCAAACAGAGTCCGTGAACACATTGATTTCTTAAAAAGAAGATGGTTCAGCAGGAAGAACATGAGCTCTGGAACCAGACCAACTTAAATTTGAGTCTCTTCTGCTTACCTGCTGCTTATTTGCTGAGTGACCCTGGACAGATTACTTAACCTCTCTCAGCTTCAGTTTCCTTATCTGAAAAATGGCTGTTGTGAGGATTCAGTGAGAGAAAGGATGCGAATGTGCTTAGTGTACAGCCTGGCCACAAGGTTCTGTAAAAAGAACATGTGCTTTGAAACCAGACGGAGGAGTTGGAATCCTCTCCGTCCCACTGCTGCTCCGTGAGAGTTTGCACCAGTAACTCAGGTGTTCTGCGCCTCATTTTCCCCGTTTGTCAAATGCCACTGAATCTGAGAATTTATTGTAAATGTTAGAAGTTTTATTTGTGAAGTACACAGCATAAAGCCTGTTTCTTGAGTTATCCTTAGTTTTACTAATTCAAAAGAAGTTTCTTTTTCTTTTCACTTCCATGGACTCTCATTAGAAGATGCAAATCAGTATAATCTGCTATTCTGGGGTTTTTACCAAGATGGTAGTGAGTGGGATGAGTGTTATGAAAAGAAAATGCCTAACATGAATTTATAAAATATAAAAAAAATCTAGAAGATTGCCCCATAAAGAATTTACAAAAAATAATTAACAATTATGCCAAAACAATATACATAAATTTTTTTTTACATGCTAATGTTGAACAAGAGACCAAAAAGAGTCACAACATGTGGTTTTTGAGTTTAAAATGCTGGCTGAGATACTCACAGGGATGGAGCCAGACAGTAAGTGTGGGGAATGTTGAGAAGAATGTCGAACATTCTAGAAGGTGCAAAAAAAGAAAGAGCGTATAGATTCTATCCAAGGGCACACCTTTCAAGAAGTACAGTCTTGCTCAAGAGATGTAATAGAAAGATGATTACAGTGGGCTCAGTGCCAATTCATCTTGCCCCCTGGAAAAATATGCCTAAAACACACATCGTTTCAAGCAGGACAGTCTGAGCACATGAAAGGCAAATCAGAAATGACAACCTGCAGGATAAAGACACTATGACTTCCAAGCCCAAATTTAAAAGCAACTCTGAAAACATATAGTGTAAAAAGTATCAGAAGATTTCACTTCTGACCTGTTCTCCACTCTACTTTGTACCCTGAACAAATCACTTTTCCCTGTATCTCCACCTGAGCAGAAGATATAAAGAAGAGTGCAATGGCTGATTTCTGAGGTCCCTTTCAGCACCAACAAATGCTATGCATTTTTCCCATCAAAGGTATTCAAGACTGATTAACATCAAGAAGTCAGCAAATTGCCAGGCAGTGCTTAGCATGGAGCCTGGACAGCAGAAGTTGAATAAGGAAGTATACCTAGATATGTACAGCTTCAAAATTAAAATCCATCAGTGAATGTCTAGTTAATGCCCAAACTGGTTAGCTAACTTCCAGTTAATTGAAATGAGATCAGGGATGCCTTGGTGGCTCAGTAGGTTAGGTGTCTACCTTCCACTCAGGTCATGATCCCAGGGTCATGGGATAAAGTCCTGCATCAGGCTCCTTGCTCAGCAGGGAGCCTGCTTCTCCCTCTGCACTGCTCCCCCTGCTTATGCTTGCTCTCTCTGACAAATAAATAGATAAAATCTTGAAATAAATAGATAAAATCCTGAAATAGATAAAATCTTAGAAAGAAAGAAAGAAAGAAAGAAAGAAAGAAAGAAAGAAAGAAAGAAAGAGGGAGGGAGGGAGGAAAGGAAGGAAAGAAACATGAGAGCACTTTGAGGACACTGGCTTTCACTTGTTGGAACCAGTTCAGCCTGAAACCCAGATCCAGAAACTCCTCCCTCAAAGTGTAACTTCTCCAAGAATATCAGTGTCTCCCTCAATTCTTCCTTTATAAGAGTTCTCTTTCTTTGAAAAGAATCTAAGAGGTGGTAACAAGAGCCACTATCTTCTAAGCCAACAGGAAAGTCTCCATCTCTTTCACACACATGCCCGCACCTTTCCTCCCTTAGTCTCAGTGCCTGGCACTTCTTTATCATGAGGCATAGGCTAGATACATTCAAGTGTGTGCCCTGTGCAGAAAGCAGAAGCGAGTCTGAGGGAAGAGGATGGTTGGTGTCTGGGGGCCTTAAGGACATGAACACATGGCCGCCCACACGCCATCTGCTCATTTGCTATGTAGATATAAGAAAGAAGAAAAATAGGCCGGCAGATGCAATATTCTTTGGGATACATCCCTCCTGGAGATGGAGCCTAGATGTTCAATATTAATGACATAATTATGTAGATATTACATGTAATGATAATAATAATATAATTATTCTGACCACCCTAGTAGAACATAAGCACCCTCATTTAGCCACATAAACATATCACGCTGTCATTACTGAGGTTATAAATTGCTTCTACATGGGCTATTTCCTCATAGAAACATAGATGTTCTGACGCTTTGTCCTCCTGCCATCTCTAGGGAAGTGAGTTGCCCTGATGAGCTGATAAAGGAAGGTAACTTTTGCATGGAGAAAAAGCAATATTCATTTTGGACCACTCTCTGTCTTACTCTTTATCCCCTTTATTCAATGCCTTTGCCATTTTGTTCCAGCAACAGAAGGCTGGGGTGGGCCAGCCGGACGGCATGGTGTTGAAATCACTCCCCATAAAAACGTGCCTGCAATGTTACAGCAGCTTTGATGCTGTTGTAATGCACCCATAAAATCATGGAACATATGTAGAGGCAGCTGCTGGTGGCAGCGGAGGAATGTAAAAAATATGAGACTGTTGAAAAACTTTGATAGATTTTACTGCCAGCCAAGTATATATACTTTTTATGGTCTGCTATATGAATCTACAAAAAAAAAAATCACGCTTTTCTTTAGTGTGTTTATTCATTGCATCGTTTACGACAAATTCCTGAGACGAACTCGGAAACCAAATGATTACTGTTCAAATCGGTGGTCCTGGTGTAGCCTTAAGAAACTCGGAGAGAAAGGAAAAGGCCTTTAATAACTGGTCCTTATAAGGCAATGGAAAATCCCCAAGAAGAGGTTAATGTTACTGTACATAAACCGTTTCCCAGAATCATATCATACCCTCTGAAAACATCAGGACTCTCAGAGGAGGGCTACTCAACTTCCTTGATGTGGCTCAGGCTTTGCTGTAATTAGGTAATGGTCAGGCAGGAATATGACCATTGGTGGGGAGAAAATCAGATTAATCAGATTACCTAAGCCTAAAGGTAGTATTAGTATACAAACAAAAAAGGTGCACAAGGTAAGTCAATAGGATGTGGGGGAAAAAAATCAGAACTGCTGTTATATTTAATCATATGTAAAAAATGACAGGGAATAAAGTGTCCTTCACTAATAATATTTACTCAGACAGGGAATAAAGTGTCCTTCACTAATAATATATACTCAGTGAGGGTGCTCCTATCACTAGCAGATCAACAGCTGAGGACTTGATTCAAAAGTCATATGCTGCAGATTCATATTTTGAGATAAACCCCAAAATTCCTTACTATAAATGTGGGATCAAAAAGTTTAGAGATTGCTGAATTAATAGTACAAAATTCTTTGCTTAACACTCTAAGAAAAAGCCCAAGTATTTAAGAAATAGATAACTCTTCTATAATAAAATGCTGTAGAGCATGGAAAAAATAGCAAATTTCCAAATCATTTCATTTGGCTGGTACATGTGTTCTGTGTTTGGTTGGTTGGCTTCTGTTTGTTTGCTCTTCCTTTAAATGTAATCCTTCCGTGACTCCTGTGCTGATACATGTATTTTTTTCTTATAGTTTTCATTCCACTGGTATTCTAATGGACATCTGGAAGGGTTAAAATGCATACGGCCACCATGTCCCCTTATCTTGCTCTTTCCAATACATGAGGTGATTCTCCTTGCTGCAAGACATAGTGCGGTTCAAAAGATTAATCAAATACTAACAGTCATGTCCATGGCTAGAGAAAGAGTCATGACTATGAATTTTAATAACAAAATTTAATATATTAAAAAAAAACCTGGGTTTGATAATGGGAACAGGGTTCATATTCCAGATCTGCCACATATATGTCAGTGTGTTAAGTGCAAGAGTCAGCTACTCTCTCTTTCACACAGTAGAATCATCTCTAAAATGGAAATACTTTACATATACCTTTATGTGATTGGTAGTACTTGATAAATGGAAACTATGATTATGAATATTATAACATGGTATTTTTTTCCTATAACATCTGGAAAGCATCCTGAAGAACAAATAACTCAAAAGACTTAGCATTATCATAGTGAAAATAAGGTTAGGGAAGGAGGAAATAGTGGAGGAAAAGAAGAGATGCCTGAGTGAAAGATGAGAATGAAAGAATTTAAAATATGGTAGAATGTTTCTCTGAAGTCCTGCTTAGCACTGCAAGATTAAAGGAATTAGGACAATCCTAAGCATCCAGGATTTGCTTTCTTTGGGAAAACATAGAGCTTGGTTTAAATCTTTCCAGTGGTCTTCAATGATTTATCTCTTGGCAACACAGGAACCAATGAAAGGAGCAAATTTCCATTCCTGATTTGTAGGGCTCAGGTGAAAAATCTATTAATAAGCACGTAAGGCCAGATGGACTGGCCAAGGCCTGGAGCACAAAGGTTAGTTTTCAAGAACCTTCTGGGGCTTGTTCTTATGCCTTAGTGAAAAAGCAGTGAGAGCCCAGAACACAACACAGTCAATTAGAAAGGCAGTAGCTGGAGGCCTGCTGATCTGCCAGCCTTTTCCTGGTATAGAAAAATGAAGGCTTGGAGAAAGGAAAAACTTGTCAGTTATTTTCTTCTTCTTTTTTTAATTTTCAAGAGCACCAGGATATATTTTGTTAGCCAACAAAGTAAGCAGAGAAATTAGGACTCATCTAGGTACATGCTTCCCAGTTGCACAGACGTTTCCAGATCACTCCCCTTCCATCTGACAGGTGGTTCTCATGGTAGGAAGAAAGACAGGCCTGGATCTGGGCACACACTGCATTAAAATCTAAGCTATTCCTCAGAGTTTACCCAACACCCTCACAGTTTGGTTGCTATCAATATTATCTACCTATCTGAAGAGTTCATGGTAAACTTTCAGGTGCATTAATTTTCTGATGTAAACATAAATACCTCCAGCATCATTATAGCACAATACAATGTTTTAAATGTCATCTCTTTACTACCTAGCCATTGGATTTCAGACAGATTACTTAACCATTCTGAACTGCAGTTTCTTCATATTAAATGGTGATAATAATAGTTTTTTTCATGTTAAAAAGCAATTAAAGAAAGAAAGAATTTTGGGGGCACCTGGGTGGCTCAGTGGGTTAAAGCCTCTGCCTTCAGCTAGGGTTATGATCTCAGGGTGCTGGTATCGAACCCCACATCAGGCTCTCTGCTCAGCAGGGAGCCTGCTTCCCCCTCTCTCTCTGCCTACCTCTCTGCCTACTTGTGATCTCTCACTCTCTGTCAAATAAATAAATAAAATCTTTGAAAAAAAAGAAAAAAAAATTTTAAAAGTTTACGTTTAGCTCAGTGTGTTCACTATTTTCTCCATTCATTTTGTCAACATGTGCTCACTGGGTACCATCTCAGTGCTGTACCAATAGCATAGTGGGGAAAAGAAACATGGTATACCAGGTTATAATAGGCAACTAATTTACAGCAGTTATTTTTTAAGAAACAACTGTAGAAAATTGGGAAATAGAAAAAAAAAGGATTTTTTTTTTAAAGGAAGAGGAAGGTGTCTGCCAACTTCCTCCCACCTGTCTTTTCTCTTGTTAAGATTTTATTTATTTACTTGACAGAGAGAGAGAGAGATCACAAGTAGGCAAAGAGGCAGGCAGACAGAGGGAGAGGCAGGCTCCCCACTGAGCAGAGATACCAGGACCCTGAGATCATGACCTGAGCCAAAGGCAGAGGCTTACCCCACTGAGCCACCCAGACACCCCAAAAATGATGTTTTTAAAACCTATAACCCTACCAGCCATTTATAACCAGTTTAAATATTTTTATTAAGATTCCTTGCTTTGATTCATTTGAACAATAATAACTTCACCTAAGGTTAAAAAAAAGTATTAATCAACCATAAATGATGGGCTTCCTATGAGAATAGGTAATAAACAAATTTAGAAAAAAATTTTTTGCTAGTTTTTTATTTTTTATATGCATACATATATATAGGTATATAGCCAAATTTTCAGTTTAAGAGGATATCTTAATTTTGGAATAAATGAGGCAAAAATATTATGATTTGAAGCAGACAGATCTCATTTTGAATCTAAACTATGCCTCTAACCAGCTGATCTTGGGTGAATTTACTTCTCTCTCTCTAAGATTCAGTTTTTTTCATCTTCAAATTTAGTTAAGGTTCTATATATGATCTAGTTATTACCAATGTCTAAAAGAATATATACTTTTTTCTGCTTTATGAAATTAATGAATGTCTGTCTCAAATTTTATGGTGAGTTTATGTCAATTCTGTGGATAGAGTTTCAAAGTACATGCTTCCACCTAAAACGTCAATGAGAAAAAAAAATGTATTTTAAATAACTTCATACTTAAACAAAATGACAGCATAGGACATGTTAGATTAAACTACTGCAGAAGTTTCTCACCCTCTCCTAAAACATTCAGGTATAACTGAACTGAAACCAACCAGTAATCCAGCCTTTAAAAAAAAAAAAAAAAAGAACATGTCTGTGTCTGTGAATTTTTCATCATTGAAAGATTCAATTTACAGGAATAAGAGGCTGATTTTTTATGTTTGTTATTTGATTGGTTTAGTATGAACTTATGTGATTTTCAGGATTTCTTACAACTTCTGTCATAGTCCCCAAATGATCTATTTATTTGGTTTAAGTAGAGCAGAGACTGGGTTGTAGGTAGTCAGGGAACTATGTTGAACGACCCATTTAAGAGCCAATAATCAGCCACAGAGAGAAGCACTCATAACTGCAGGTGTCCTGGAATGAGACTTTTGCCTCGCTCATCTCCCCTGCCTCAGACAGGCATCAAGAGGAAAAAACAGAGATAACGGAGATAGAGATAATAATGCCTACCTACTTCCTCTACCCAAATTTTCTTTTCCTCCCACCGTTGACAGATTTACAATTTTCAAACCTCTGGCAGAAGATCTGATGTCTGCTCAGTGAGGTATCAGGGTATCTTAGGCTTCTTCCAATTCTACATTAGTAGGAATTCTAGAATATTTAAAAGTCTGCATTACCTCTTATTTAGACCATGAAGCTGTCCTGGAGAAATCTGACCATCACCTCCTAGAGCCTACCATTGTGCTCCTAGAATATGTTCAGTTTGGCAACTGATTCTAAATCACTGTGATTTCCTGCCCTTACTCTCATCTTCCTACCTGAAGTGTTCATGCCTTAAGAGTAGGGCCACAAAATTTACTTGCCTTCTGGGTCCTAGCACTGAGCAGCTCTGATGAATTGACGAAAGGGTTAGGAGACCTCCTGAGGGTAGGGAGGCATAGGCACACACAATATAAAGAGAGAAACTGGATCATTTAATTTGCAATTCTTAGTAAAACAAAACAAAACTCACATTGTCTTTTGGTGAGACTCTGAAAGTGTAAACTCATTCTGATGAACAGCCAACCAGCTGATCCAAAATCCCATTCCTCTCCTCAGTGTTTGTAAGTAAGAAGTGCACAAATCACATAGACTTTCATTTGTCCACTAATTTCATGGTTCTTTGCCAGTGAGCGTCCAAGTCAAGTATTAAAAAGTATGAAACTGAGTTCCATAAGCTAAAATTGATGCTTTACTTGACTTTACTAAAGAATTTAATTAAATATTCTATAAAACAAAAGAGGAAAAACACTGTCCTCCAACTGGAAAAACACTTACCATGGATACATACAAGACTGGACACACTTACAAGTGTATTATTAGAATTCTGCTTAAAAACAGGATTGACTGGTCCAGGTGGGTCCTGAACCCTCATATATGTCTAAAGCAGGAAAAAGGTTACAATGAATAAATAAAAATGATAACACCCATCTATATTCTGGCTTAGATCAGAGCCTTTGTAAAAATGTCCATCCCACCATTACCCACTGAAATGGCTATAGAACCAGACAATAGTAGAGTCAGCAATGACACAGAAAAATTGAAACCATCATATATCACTGGTGAAAGTGTAAAATGATGCCATTTGGAAAAGTGCTTGGCAGTTTCTTAAAAAGGCAAATACAGAATTATCATGTGACACAAAATTTCCACTCCTAGGTACCTACCCAGAACAAATAAAAGATATACATCTACACAAAGATCTATACACAAATGTTCAAGCACTTCATGCTTCATAATAGCCAAAAAGTAGAAGTAACCTGAATGTCCATCAATTGGTAAATGAATAAAGAGAATGCATATCTACTCAGTAGAATGCTATTCAGTAATAAAAGGGAGACTTTTTTTTTTTTAAGATTCCATTTATTTATTTGACACAGAGAGAGATCACAAGTAGGCAGAGAGGCAGGCAGAGAGGGGAGGGGGAAGCAGGCTCCCTGCTGAGCAGAGAGCCCAATGCGGGGCTCCATCCCAGGACCCCGAAATCATGACCTGAGATCATGACCTGAGCTGAAGGCAGAGGTCCAACCCACTGAGCCACCCAGGTGCCCCTATTCAGTAATAAAAGGAATGGAAATACTGATACATACTAAAAAAAGAGGGCAAGACATTAAAGAACACATGTTACAGGATCTACATATATAAAATGTCCAGAAAAGGCAAATCTACACAGTTTAGTAGTTTAGGTAGTTTAGTAGTTTAGGTCTGGGAATGGAAATGGGAACAGACTATAAATGAGCAAGAGGTTTCTTTCAAGCTTGATGGAAATGTTCTAAAGTCAGATAATGGTAATAGTTCTATAATTTTGTATATACACTAAACTCTATTGACTTCTCTCACTAAACCAAGTGAAGGAGAGATTTAATGGTATCTAAATTATGTGAGTAAAGTTGTTTAAAAAAAAAAAAAAGACTCCTCCCAGACTGTTTCAAGAAAACACCAAGTAGGACAAGGCATATTCTCTGCTGGACAAGACTGGTATGAAATCATTCAGTTCATCTGTTGCAGAAAATAATCAGACCAGTGAGAAACCAAGGGACACTCAGAGAAGTAGAAGAACTTGGGCTTATTTCACACTAGCAAACCCATCTCACGCTCAAAATCCTGGGCCCCGGGCACTGGGGTTATAGAGATAATTTAGGGCAGTGCAGGAGGTCAGATTCCAAATGCTGTGCTCACTGCTGTAGGTGAGTTTAAATTGGTTTGTGTGTGTGGGGGGGGGGTTCTTTAGAAGGGAAGAGGGGTTAGGGCAGTGTAGGAGGTTTGTGGTGGGAAGCCTATTTACAGAAGCAAAAACGGCTGGTTATCTCCTGCTCCCAGTGGGGCTTCTGGTTCTCTCTTTCTATTGCTAGTAATTTTCCATCTTCTGGGGCCTGCCAGCCTGGGCCTGTTCTGGGTACTTTTACTCTTCACATCCATTCGTGACTTTCAGTAGGTTAAGCATCCTCTCCCATCTAGATTTGGGAATAATCATAACATCTTTTGTTGTCCTGAGAATAATACAAGAAAGTTACCTTAAAAGAATCCATGGTGGTGGGAGACAGTCCATAAATGGGCCCACAGCTCTAAACAGTAACAGATGAGGATGTAGAATCTCAGAGGGGTGGATGGCAGAGCTATTTGAGCTTTTCTAACTGCTTAGCCCAGACTAAAGAACAGATCTGCCTTCTTGTCTATGAAGAAATCTCCCATTATTTTGTCTAGTAGTATCTAATCCAGTTTGAAAACTCTTCTTATTGGTTCCATCTTTCTTTTTTTTAAAGATTTTATTTATTTATTTGACAGAGATCACAAGTAGGCAGAGAAGCAGGCAGAGAGAGAGAGAGGAGGAAGCAGGCTCCCTGCTGAGCAGAGAGCCCGAAGCGAGGCTCGATCCCATGACCCTGGGATCATGACCTGAGCCAAAGGCAGAGGCTTTAACCGTGAGTCACCCAGGTGCCCCTATTGGTTTCATCTTGAACGATCTTTCCAGACGTCCAAAATGGGAATCTCTTTTTTCACCTGCTCTTGTCCAGAAGCAAATATATGACTTGTCCTACTTGCTCTTTTCTCAGGGAGCCTTTTTCTTTTTTTTTTTAAACAACATCAACTTCAAAGCAAACTCAGAGAATTGAACCACATGAGCTCTGAGTTCTCTACTCAGATCTAACAATTACTGACAACAATTTATCATTATATTAACAATTACATTATCAATTTACTTTTCTAAAAACTCTCAAGATATCAAAAGACCCTAAGGTCGACCAGTTACCAGGCACCACCTACTTAGGATGTTCTTAGCAATCGTCACAAGTTTCCAAGGTAAGTAGTATTATACCTTTACAGACAACAACACTGGGATCCAGTTGTTTTCATATTAAAGGGAGTTACTTAGCCTCTAAATTTACGTAGCTGATAGAGGACAAAAAAAGGAATTCAGACCCAAATCTTTCTGTCTCCAGAGTACCTACTATCATTTACTGGATCACTTATCTCCTCAGACTTTACCTAAAAGCCAAGATGATGCTTGTAGTTCACTCTTAAGAGCCACAGAAGTCCAGGTGGAGATGACTTGGTATTTTTGGTATTGTTCTCAAAAAGCCAATTCTTTCTGCACATTCCTAATATGCCTTACCCCACATCTGGATTTACAAAGGAATAAAATGAGGGTGATGTGATTCACTGTGTAAAAAATACGCTAGAAGTTGGTTAATTTTAAGTTTGGTTAAGTTTAAGTTCTTTCAAAGAACTATTAACACATCATTAGATTTCTATAAGCTCAATTAGCACACAGTTTCAGACGGACAACCTCTTATACAAAGAGAGGCCACATGTGCCAGCCAAGGAGCTGTTGTTAATTCACCAAGACCTCAGGGACTTGTTTTCAATTAGTTTAATACCCAATATGGATTGATTTCCTGGGTGTGAGCTCAGCCCTTGAGAGGACTAACAGCACTTTACTGAAATTTCAACCTCCAAGACAAAGGAAGAGCAGCAAGTACGAACTAGAAGTCTGGAAATCAGGCGGCTCAGGGCTAAGATCCCTTAGCAGACCAGTCTTCGGAATAACAACAGAAACTGAGGCTCAGGCTGGCCTAGGTAAGAACATGACATTCTATACCAGGTCTCCTGGTCTATCAGAGTCAGTAGTCTCAGGGATGTGTCTGAGATCAGCTTCTTCTGAGTTCTGGGCTGCTAAGGAGCTAATTCCCAAAGCCAGTTACAGTGAAGAAACCAGTTCTTTCACCATATGGCACCAACATCACCTGAGTGTTTCTATAGCCTGGTGACATTTGATTCTAAGCCCTACAACCAGAAATCATCCTCTCCCTTCCCAATTTATATAAGCTAACACTAATCAAATCTGATTATTTTAAAGTTATAGTAAAAATTTCAAAAATACAAAAACATAGAAGGACTCACTAATAAATTTCTATGTACCTAATTTCCAGGTTTAACAATTACCCCTTTGGATTACTCTTACCTCATTGACACCCCCACCCATTCTCCCTCTCCTGCTGTTTGGCTGTGAAACAGATCCAGACATCATATCCTATCATAAAGAAATATTTCGGCATGTATATATGTCTGTTACAGACGTTTTCTTAAAAATTGACTATGACACCATTATCATGTTGAAGCAGGAGAGTTTCTTGTCTCACGGAGTTGAAGAATGAATCTCTCAGACAAAGGTAAGAGACTAAAGCAAAAGAGCTTGCCTTTTTTAAACTGTATTAGTGAAATCATTCTTGTTTTTAAAGCAATAGAGTTTTATTAAGCAAGGATACAGAAAAAGCTCTCAGGTCTGAGAGGGGTCTCAACAGGGTCGCCAACATGAGCCTCACTGACAGTCCTTTATTTAGAACTGACCAGGGAGTTTGTGGCCTTATCATTCTTGTGATATCTTGGTTTGAGTATGAATAGTGATAATACCTTTAAAGGCTTACTTCTTCTTTGGAGTCTGGTTATTTTTTGTTGGTCACAATGTGACTACCATAAAAAGACCCCACTTCTGACAACCAGATAAGGTTAATTCCCTTACCTCTGGTTTCATTATGCCTCAGCATTTCTAGGTTTTTTTGGTGAGCCTGATCACATAGCCCCCTACCTATCTCTCCCACCTAACCTTACCTGTCTCTTACTCAATGAGACCCTTCGGATATATATTGGTGGATCACGTACTTGAGGGATGACTGCCAACAGGTATCTGGGGTGGGGGGATGGGGTTGGGATAAAGGAAGTTTCCAAAGGAATTTTTATATGCTAAAATAGATTTACAGGATACTGGGGATCAGGCTAAGATTGTCTTTTGCCCTTAGCAAAGTCTTAAGCAGCTGAGGCGGCTCAGTTCCTAGAGGAAAGTCACTCTATTTTAAGGACTTGTCAACGGGCTGTAAGTAATTAGGAAATTTAATTTTTCTTTTGCCTTTGTTTCCCACATCTATGTCTAATAAAATTTAAAAATTATTTCTCACTATCATCAAATAGGCAGTCCATGTTAAAAGTTAATTGACTGTTTCAGAGAGTAAATCTACAATTATTTTGTTCAAATTGGGATTCACATAAAGTCTAAATACTTGATATATCAAGTCACTTTTAACCTACAGTTCCTCCCCCCTTTTATTTCCTTTGATGAAGAAGCTAAATTATAGGTGCGCTAGAGATTTCCATTGTCTGAATAAATCAAAGTGATGTCATTTAACATGTTCCTCTTCCCCTGTATTTTCTTTCCAAACTGGTAACTGGATCTAGGAATTCAACCAGAATCAGGTGATATTTTTCAAAAATATATTATAGACCATGTGTATTTCTACCAGAAGATAAATACTGTAGGCCGTCTTCCTTTTTGTAATGTTAGCAGCATGGATAATCATTGCCATATCCATTATTTCATCTTAGATTACAAAATTGTAGTATCTTCATCCTATAATCTCTTCCTTTATTAGCGAGAATGTTTCAATAAAAAAAATCAGTATTCAGTAACTATCTGGTTACTCTTATGTATGGTCACTAAAGAAAAATGAGGATAAATGCTTAATTCTTTTTTCTAATTCATTAATTTTCAAAATAATAATTTGATTTCCTAAAATCCTCCAAAGGTGGTGAATGGGGTTTTCATTTATCTTATCATTATGAACTCATGGATTTAAATATATTTGTTTTCTATAGTCTATTTCTGTGATAATTATTAATGTTCAGACTATCCTAGATTTAGCCCATGGGAGCCTCTTCAAGTTGATTCCTGAGTTCTTTTGATATGACCCTAGAAGTCTTTAGTAGCTTTCTTATTTTCTATATGACAAGATGCATTTTTAATTTAATATTTTTTAAAATTTTTATTGAGATATAATTCATATACTGTGTAAGTTTAAGTTGTACAACATGTTGATTGCTACACTTACATATTATAATATGATTACTACTATAGCATTAGCTAACACCTCCATCACATGACATAATTACCATTTCTTTTTCATGGTGAAAACATTTGAGATCTACAAAGACAAGAAATAACAAGTGTTGGCAAGGATGTGGAGAAGAGGGAACCCTGTGCCTTACTGGTGAGAACGTAACTTGGTCGCACCACTGTGGAAAACAGTATGGAGGTTCCTATTAAAAACAGACTACTTTATAGTCCAACAATCCTACTTCTGAGTATATATCCAAAAGGAATGAAAACAAGAAACCTAAAAGATATCTGCATCCCATGTTATTGCAGCATTACTCACAACAGCCATGATACGAAAACAATCTAAGTGTCTATCAATGGATGAACGGATAAAGAAAATGTGATCTATACATAACTACAGAATACCATTTAGCCATGAGAAGGAAGCAAGTCTTGCTATTTGTGAACAACATGAATGGATCTTAAGGGTATTATACTAACTAAAATAAGCTATGTGGAGTAAGACAAACACTGCATAGCATCTCCTATATGTAGAATCTTTAGGGAAAAAAAAGTCAAACTCATACAAACAGAATAGAAAATTAGTTGCCAAGGACTTGGGAGTAGGAAAAATAGAGAGGTTGGTAAAAGGGCACAAACAGTTAGAAAATTAATAAGTTCTGGGAATATATCGTATAGCATTTGATTTTAGTTAATAATACTGTATTATATGCTTGAAAGAGACAAAATACATTTTTTTTAAAGATTTTATTGATTTATCTGACAGACAGAGATCACAAGTAGGCAGAGAGGCAGGCCGAAAGAGAGAGAGGAAGAAGCAGGCTCCCCGCCAAGCAGAGAGCCCGACACGGGACTTGATCTCAGGACCCTGGGACCATGACCCAAGCGTAAGGCTGAGCCCCAACCCACTGAGCCACCCAGGCGCCCTGACAAAATACATTTTAACAATTTAAAAAGTTATTTGAAAATATTATACGTTCATTTTTGGAAAATTGAGAAGTTAAAAAAATTAGTACAAAAATTAGAAGGACACTTAAGTCACCTGTCAGAGATGAACCATGTTTTCTAAATTTTATTCTATTTATATGTTAGTATATATTTCACAAAAATTACAAACTTTGTTTTACCATCTCTTACTAACATGCTTATTTACAGTAATAAAAAACTAGAAACAACCTAATAGGATATGTGATTTTCAAAAATTATGGTACAAAGAACAGAATATAATGCAGCTATTGGAAATAATATTTTAGCAAATAAAATGATATGTGAATAAGCCAGTGAAAAGACAGTGAAAAATGAGCAACTCTTGATTAATACTGCCAAATTATGCTCCAGGAAGGTATGGATTGGTACTTGTGTCAGTAATAGATGAGTGTCCATTTCCATAACTCACTTGGTATTTTTTTTTAAAGATTTTATTTATTTATTTGACAGGCAGAGATCACAAGTAGGCAGAGAGGCAGGCAGAGAGAGAGGAAGGGAAGCAGGCTCCCCGTTGAGCAGAGAGCCCGACGCGGGGCTTGATCCCAGGACTCTGGGATCATGACCCGAGCCGAAAGCATAGGCTCAACCCACTGAGCCACCCAGGTGCCCCCTCACTTGGTATTTTAAAGTATTATTTAAACTTCTTGGCAACCCCTTTGGAGGCAAGTCCTACAATCAGCATAGGTTTTCTGCTCCAAAGGACATGCGTCCCTTCTTCCCTGCGTTACCTCCATGTTCTGTCACTTCTCAGAATCAAGTCTGGCTGTAATACTCTGCATCTTGCAGTTCCTGGCTTCAGGTCCAACATGACCTCCACCACACTGTGGGACCTTCTTTATAGTCATTCCTAACCTCACTTAAGTTTTAAAGAGTAAAACATCACCACACAAGAGTTTTTGAATGCCCATTCCCAACTGGTCTTAGAAGCACAGTTTGTGGCTTCCTTTTGGTCCTTAGGTGAGATGGGGAAGGACAAACCCAAGTCACTGCAAATATAAGCTTAGCAGCCAATATCAGACTCAGAACATGTGCCAGAGAGACACTACTCTGTAGTAAGGATTTAGATTCTGTGACAATAAACTGAGGACAAGAAGTTCCTTACAGTATAGTGACTGTAAGGTGGTAGAATAAATATTAAGCTTGAACATGTGAGCATCTGAACCAGAGTTCTTGGGTTGTATCCACACCAAACTAAATTATAGAATATCATCTCCAGTGTTCATACAGCAAACGGAAGTTCAAGCCTTCAGTGAGGGATTTTGTAGAGCTCAAATGAGAATTGCTTCTTCTCCCCCAGGCATGACACATGATGAAACAAAAGGGGAATATAAACAAATTCCACTGAAGGATGAACAAATGCTATCTGAGAAAGAAGAGGCTTATTTACATGTTGGATATTATCAAGAAGAGATGTAATTTCCATCTTCTCCTGTCTGACTGATGGGTTCAAGATGAAATGTGGCTTGGTTTAAAAAGATAAATCATCCCAACCCTCTCAGCTCTCCACAATAAAATGGATTTGACTAATGCAGGTTATCAGCTTCCCAGGCACAAAGGATTCAAATATCTGACCCTGATAGCAGAGTAGTAAGAACACTGCCACTGGAACCAGGCAGGGTCAGGTTCTGCCTCATTAGGTAGATGACTCTACACAAAGTGCCTATTAAGCTTCAGTTTCATCATTTATAAAATTGGGATAATGATATCTTACAAGATATCTCATCGTGTTATGAAGGATTAAATAAAATAGTGTTAATCCAAACACATGAACCTTACCTACAATTCATGAAGAAGAGAGCATCCAGGGAAGTTACAACTCAGTGTTTAGTTTCGAGGGACGTGAAAGCAATTTTATTTGATGGAGAGGAAACAGTAACTCTATCATAGGACAGAAGTGATTTATTATACCAGACTTTTACTAAAATTAACAATGTGGCTTATGTTTCATTCCATGGCACAGAAGGGAGTTGCCGATCCTCCCTGCTGCAACACCAAGGAGTCTAAGACATAGCAGTGGGAAAACTCATCCAACACAAAACCAGCCAACTACTCTTGTAAGAATGGGTTAGCATAAGTACAGCCATCTTAGCTTGGGCAGCCATCTCAGGCCCAAGGGCTGAACTTTGCCCTACTTTACTTTAGTTCCAGGGACACCCTCCCTGCTTTAGTTCCAGGGACCCCCCTCCCTGTTTTAGTTCCAAGAAAGTACCCCACCCTGCAACACCCCCAGCTGCAGCTAATCAGCTTAAACCACCAGGAAGGCTGGGCGGTTGCACCATGGGGACCAGATGTTAGAGAAGAGATTATCTTACTAAATCACCAGGGGGGCGCAAGCCAAAAGTATGTATGGACTCTGAAGTGATGGAAAGTTACTATGAGTTGGATGTTTAAAAAAAAAATGCTATATAAACCCTTGGCTTTGAGTGCCCGGGGTCCTTGTTGAAACCCGCTGCGCCGGGCAGATACTTGGATCCCAGCTAGCTGGAAATAAACCTCGCTGTGTGACTTGCATTATCGAGAGTGTTCTCTGTCTAATTGAGGGGTGGTCAACTCTGTACCCTAACACTCTCAGCACTGCCACTACTTTACAATGCACCTCCTTCTTCTGTTCTTTCCCATGTTCCTGTATCACTGAATCAAATAGGAACTATGCCTTAAAAATTGAAAAGCCCTAAGGAAGTGGGAATCATTTAAAATACTTACCCATATACTTTTATTACATACCTTTTTTGAAAGGTTGCTTGGGCGTGAATTCAGCATTTGTATTCTTCTGTCAATTTCTGGCTCCTGGAACCAATTCTGCTCACTTACACCATATCACTACACTCTGGAAGAAGAAAGTGATAATATCATAAAGATGCCTTATTTATAATGGAGACAAGACCATCAAACAGGAAAGGAAAAATTATTATTTTCATAGAATTGAAGAAAAACACCAAGAATGTGTTTTGCTAACAGTGTGTGTGTGTGTGTGTGTGTGTGTGTGTGCATGAGCATGCAAACCCACACTCATTTATTTCCTTCCTGACAAAAAGATGAAAAAATATTGAAAAGTGAGTACTTTTATTTCTATTTTTTTAATATTAAACTTTAAGCAGTCCTCAATAACATATAAGCAAACTAAGTCCAGCAAGCAATATAAAAAAAGGATTATATAAGTGATAAAATGGGATTTATACCAATAATGCAAGGCTGCTTTCACATCTGAAAAAATAAAGTATATCAATAGATTATTGGACAAAACACACACAATCATATCAATAAATGCAGAAAAAGCTTTTAAAAAAACTCTATGCCTCCTCATGACCAAAAAACAAATTGGTAAGTATGACTAGAGAACACTCCTACAACCCAGTAAGGAGCACCTATGGAAAACCCACAACTGCATCATATTTATTGGTGAAAAATTATTTCCCCTAAATGTTAGGACCAAGGCAAAAATGCCTGTTCTTACCACTTCTATTCAACATGGTACTGGAAATCCTAGCCAGGACAATCAGGACAATGAAATAAAAAGGCATCGAGATTGGAAAGGAAGAAGTAAAGCTATCTTTATTCACAAATGACATGATTTTATATAAAAAGACTCCTAAGAAAGCTATTAAAAAGCTATTAAAACAAATAAAAAAGTACATTCTGCAAGGCATAGATCAATATATAAAAATAAAAATCAATTATACATCAGGCACCTGCATGGCTCAGTCAGTTGGGTGCCTGACTCTTGGTTTTGGTGAAGGTCATCATCTCAAGGTTGTGAGACTCAGCTCCACATCAGGCTCTCCCCACAAAGAAAGAAGTCTGCTTATCCCTCCCCTTCTACCCCTTCCTCTGTGCCCACTCTCTCTCTCATTAAATAAATAAATAAATAAATAAATAAATAATATAGCTATGTACTAACAACCCAAAAATGAAATTAAGGAAACAATTCCACCTACATACCATCAAAAAGAAGAAAATACTTAGGAATAAACTTCACAAAAGAACTGTAAAACCTATGTTCTAAAAACTATAAAACACTGTTGAAAGACATTAAAGAAGACTTAAATAAATAAGAAAATATTGGTTTTTATGAATCCAAGGACTTAATATTGTTAAGATGCCAGTATTCCCCATATGGATCGACAGATTCCACGTAATGCCTACCAAAACTCAGCTGACTTTTTTTGTCCCAAAAACTGACAAGTTGATCCTAAAATTCAAATGGAAATGCAAGAGACCCAGAATGGCCAAAGCAATTTTGGGGGAAAAATATGTTGGGGCCATGTACTTTCAAAACTTACTAGAAGTATATAGTAATAAAGACAAAGTGGTATTGGCATAAGGGTAGACATATAGATCAACAGAATAGAACCAAGAGTCCAGAAATAGATCCTCACAATTATATAGTCAATTAATTTTTGATAAGGGTTCCAACATAATCCAATGGTGCAAGAAGAGTCTTTTCAAAAAATGGTTCTGGGACAACTATATATCTATCCATATGAAAAACCATAGAACTAGACCCCTACTTCATAGCATATACAAAAATTAACTAAAAAATGCATCAAAGAGCACTGAATAATGTACACAATTGTGAATCACTATACTGTACACCTGAAACTAATATAATACTGTATGTCAGTTATACTGGAGTTAAAATGTAAAAAATAATAATAATAAAAATTTTTAAAATGCATCAAACACCTAGGTAAGTAATAGCTAAAACTATAAGACTCTTAGAATAAATACAAGAATAAATCTTCATGACCTTAGTTTAATCAACACCTTCATAAAGGTGACACCAAAACCACAAGTGACAAAAGAAAAAATGAGTAAATGGACTCTCCAAAGATAAGAAAATTTATACTTCAAAGGACACCTCCAATAAATACATAAAAGTAAAAAGGTAAAAATAAAAAGCTAACTCAGAGAATGGGAGAAAATATTTACAAATCATATATCTGCTAAGGAACATATATCTATAATACATAAGGAACTCCCACTTGTCAACAACAAAAGACAACCTAATTTTAAAATGGGCAAAGGATCTGAACGGACATTTCTCCAAAGAAGAAACATAAATTGCCAATAAATACATCAAAAGACACTCAGCATCATTAGCTGTCAGGTAATGTAAATAAAAACCACAATGACATAATCAGTCCACATCCACTAGGATGGCTATAATCAAAAAGACAAACAGTAACAATTGTTGTTGAGGATGTAGAGAAATGTGAACTTTGTACCCTGGTAGATACAAAAAGTGGTGCAGTCACTTTGTAAAATAATCTATCAGTTCTTCAAAAGATTAAACACAGAGTATCCTTATGATCCATCAATTCGACTCCCAGATATATATCTAACATAAATGAAAATGCATGTCCACACTAAAACTTGTCCAAAGGAGCATTATTCACAACAGCCAAAAATTAGAAACAACCCAGTGTTTGTAAACTGATGAATTGATAAATAAAACATGGTATATCCATATATCCATATAATAATATATTACTCAGCAATAAAAAGGAAGTATTAGTATATACTATAACATGGATAAACCTTTAAAACAGTATTCAAACTGAAATAAGACAGTTATATCACATATGTATGATTCCATTTATATAAAATATAAGAATAGGCAAATACATAAAGACAGAAAGTAGATTAGTAGTTGCCTAGGGTTTAGAAAAAGGAATAAATGAGAAGTGACTCTAATGAGTAAGAATTTTCTTTTTGGGGTGAGGAAAATATTTTTAAATTGATCATGTGATAGATGCACAATTCTGTGAATTGAGTTAGAGCCATATAGAACTTTAAGGTATGTGAATTATATCTGAATAAAACTGAAATAGAAAGAATTTAGGCATGACTCTGATTTATGAACCTCCAAATCAGGACAAGGGGCCATTTTCTATCTTACATTATTTTACAGTGTTTGTGTCAGACATCCAGAGACACAAATGGTATTTCCCTGTGGGTAAACCTATTGCTTCCAGAATTTATTCACCTAATATTGAAAGAATATCCTCAATTGTCTTATTCTTCAAGTAAGACTAAAGCTAAAGAATAAGGTGACTCAATCACTTTGCTGTAGAAAAGGGAGGCAGAATAACACATAAGAGCTATTTTATTCTGCAGAAGGTTGTTTGTTTTTTGTCCTGTTGCAGCCACTCAATCATAGTAAATGCGGTAGGATATGAAAGTTCAACTTATTTTCTGACATGAGAACTCCAAGGTCATGCTTGTCTACGATACAGCACAGGACATCGTCAGATACAATCTACTGAAGAAGGCCACCTTCTCCTGGATGGGATGAAAATGCTCCCTCTTCTCACAAAATAGGAAAATAGTGAGGTAGCACTGTGTTTATTTCAAATCTGACCCAGGGTAAAAAGGAACCATTTATTCTGTGGCTGACAGTTTCAGTTAGTTAATGATTCAAGTTGAAAACTCCCTGATTGGCCACTGAGGTCTACTCTGAGAGGAAAAGAGTGTGTAAGAGATTAAGAGAAGGTAGGATGTGGGGGCATAAAAAAGATGGAAAGTTAGAAACCTGAGAAAGTTTGAAGGAGACAGACAACAGAGAAAAATCCCAGGAGATCAGAGCTTGAAAAGTAATCCCAGAGGGGGAAATCTGATAAATACATGACTGTCGGTTTCCACAAAAGGGCTTATTATTACTGCCCTAGTGCTACTCTGTATCCTTAATAGTGAACCTGATAGGACTGCACCTGTGTGCACACATCATGTGGGTAAGAACAAATTCTGGCCACAACAAGCTGCCACCATGAGTAATATGGGAGATAACTCTAGATGTCCCTTAAACAAGCCTCCCTGCAGTGCTCCATGGATAATTATAAGACCAAAGAGTAAGGATAAAGGGGAAAACTTCAATACCCATATTTGAAGGGATTGCAGTCAACAACCTTGTCTGCCAAGTGGATTCTCTGTTACATAAGTGAGTATTAATACAGATTAGGGGCTCATGGCACATACTTTTTTATATGATTGCTCACTTAAAAATTCCTTTGTAACATGATTTTATTTTAGAGAAAATATTGATTATGATTTACAGTTGAGATTGATACTTGAGGTAGGATTAAGAATAAATAAATTATTTTATGGGAGAATCCTACCATTTATTAGAAGGTCTACTGAGTGCAAGGCACTGTTAGTCTACATCATGGGAGGTAAAAGTTGTTTCTATGACAAGGATGCCCACTCTCATCACTCTTGTTCAACATAGTATTAGAAGTCCTAGCAACAGCAATCAGACAACAAAGAGAAATAAAAGGTATCCAAATTGGCAATGAAGAAGTCAAATTCTCCCTCTTCGCAGATGACATGATTCTTTATATGGAAAACCCAAAAGACTCCACCCCCAAACTACTAGAACTCATACAATAATTCAGCAACGTGGCAGGATACAAAGTCAATGTACAGAAATCAGTGGCTTTCTTACACACTAACAATGAAAATACAGAAAGGGAAATTAGAGAATCGATTCCATTTACTATAGCACCAAGAACCGTAAGATAACTGGGAATAAACCTAACCAAAGAGGTAAAGGATCTGTACTCGAGGAACTACAGAACACTCATGAAAGAAACTGAAGACACAAAAAGATGGAAGATCATTCCATGCTCTTGGATCGGAAGAATAAACATTGTTAAAATGTCTATACTGCCTAGAGCAATCTATACTTTTAATGCCATTCTGATCAAAATTCCACCGGTATTTTTCAAAGAGCTGGAGCAAATAATCCGAAAATTTGTATGGAATCAGAAGAAACCCGAATTGCTAAGAAAGTGTTGAAAAACAAAAACAAAAACAAAACTGGGGGCATCATGTTACCTGATTTCAAGCTTTACTACAAAGCTGTGATCACCAAGACAGCATGGTACTGGCATAAAAACAGACACATAGACCAGTGGAACAGAGTAGAGAGCCCAGATATGGACCCTCAACTCTATGGTCAAATAATCTTTGACAAAACAGGAAAAAATATACAGTGGAAAAAAGACAGTCTCTTCAATAAATGGTGCTGGGAAAACTGGACGCTATATGCAGAAGAAAGAAACACGACCATTCTCTTACACCCTACACAAAGATAAACTCAAAATGGATAAAAGACCTCAATGTGAGACAGGAATCCATCAGAATCCTAGAGGAGAATATAGGCAGTAACCTCTTCGATATCAGCCACAGCAACTTCTTTCAAGTTATGTCTCCAAAAGCAAAGGAAACAAAAGCGAAAATGAACTTTGGGACTTCATCAAAATCAAAAGCTTCTGCACAGCAAAGGAAACAGTCAACAAAACAAAGAAGCAACACATGAAATGGGAGAAAATACTTGCAAATGACAGTACAGACAAAAGGTTGATATCCAGGATCTATAAAGAACTCCTCAAACTCAACACACACAAAACAGACAATCATATCAAAAAATGGGCAGAAGATATGAACAGACACTTCTCCAATGAAGACATACAAATGGCTATCAGACACATGAAAAAATGTTCATCATCACTAGCCATCAGGGAGATTCAAATTAAAACCACATTGAGATACCACCTTACACCACTTAGAATGGCCAAAATTAGCAAGACAGGAAACTACATGTGTTGGAGGGGATGTGGAGAAACGGGAACCCTCTTACAATGTTGGTGGGAATGCAAGTTGGTGCAGTCACTTTGGAGAACAGTGTGGAGATTCCTCAAGAAATTAAAAATAGAGCTTCCCTATGACCCTGCAATTGCACTACTGGGTATTTATCCCAAAGATACAGATGTAGTGAAAAGAAGGGCCATCTGTACCCCCATGTTTATAGCAGCAATGGCCACGGTCGCCAAACCAAGATGCCCTTCAGTGAACAAATGGATAAGGAAGATGTGATCCATATACACTATGAAGTATTATGCCTCCATCAGAAAGGATGAATACCCAACTTTTGTATCAACATGGACAGGACTGGAAGAGATTATGCTGAGTGAAATAAGTCAAGCAGAGAGATTCAATTATCATATGGTTTCACTTATTTGTGGAGCATAACAAATAGCATGGAGGACAAGGAGAGATGGAGAGGAGAAGGGAGTTGAGGGAAATTGGAAGGGGAGTGAACCATGAGAGACTATGGACTCTGAAAAACAATTTGAGGGTTTTGAAGGGGTGGGGGGGTGGAAGGATGGGGAAACCAGGTGGTGGGTATTGGAGAGGGCACGGATTGCATGGAGCACTGGGTGTGGTGCAAAAACAATGAATACTGTTATGCTGAAAATAAATTTAAAAAATTAAAAATTAAAATTAAAAATTAAAAATATATAAAAAATAAAAGTAAAATAAAAGTTGTTGTTCCTGTTTTATAAGTAACCTGAGTCTCTGAAAGAACAGATGTCTAACTGAGGGTCACACTACCAGTAAAATCTCAGACTCTCATCTTCAACTGGGCTTGCAAAACATACTGTGACATTATTCTTATTTGGTTAATAAATTGCTTCTGAAGAATAAATGAGAAATAGAGACATTATTTTTTTTAAAGTGCATGGTGATGTCTCTGTAGATAGTAAGGTAAGACTGCTCTATGGTGGGGACAAAATATGTATTTTTAATAGCAAATTAATTTTTTTACTGATACGTGATCGTATTGCTTGAAGGAAGAGAAAAGGACACAGAGCTGTTCAGAAAACTCTGATGAGCCTGCATGCTATAAGCAGAACAGCTCTGCCAATACCTTGGAATCCCCATTCCTTTGCTAATAATATGATTACACCCGTCTGCTTTGGTGTCTGATCCAGCACCACCCCCACAGATAACCCAATTCAAGAGAACACCCAAGGTGAAATTCTAGCTCTAGTTCCACTAATAATGAAAGCCACACATCACAGCTGTAAATTGCCAGGGACCCTGGAGTAGGCTAAAAGGAGATATTTTAATAGCCCTAGGTAATTACTAAGCACAGACATTTGCCATAATAGGAAATGGAAGAAGCTGTATCTCAGGTATAATCTGCATAGCAAGAGGGCTGACCCTTCCTTTCCATAAGCACCTCCCAGCAATTTAGACAGTATCACAGAATGCATTTTAAGATGAAATCTTGATCTTTTGTTTGTTGAAAACCCCCTAATTATAAGGCTGAACAAAGCTGAACATGCAGAATAAACTGAAGTTTAAGACTGCCCCAGTGGAAAAATAAAGAACTATACTTTTCTCCACTTACTAATTTATTTAATAAACCTAATAACCAAGATAGCAGTCTAATGCTGCGAGTACTAAAAGGAACTGCTTTGAGAAGACATAAGGGAGATATCTTAAAACCTTAAATGAGACTCAAAAGCATCCTATATAGAATAACACATATAGGCCATACTTTTAAATAAAAGAATACGAATAGGTAATGTTTAAAAAATCCCTCAGTATCAACCAAGTGGGAATTGAGCTTATTTTTAGCTGTCATTGCCTCTCCAGGTTGTGATCAGGAATTCAGTACGAGCACTGTGGTTCTCTTAGCTACTGTTCATCAGTGAGCTCCCCTGGGCTAATTTCTCATTACTTTACCCAATATGGCTGGGTACTTTTTCTGAGGCCATGGCCTATATCTGTCTGTGGCCAAGCATTTAGTTCAGTGTGTCCACCCGGAGTTCTATTACTGAACAGGGGCAAGCTCAGCTTAATTTCCAAATCATAACAGCTTCTTATTCATTTAATGTCAAGATCACCAATGATTTTCATGTTTTAAAATCCAACGGACAGTTCCTGGTCCTTAAAACACATTTCTCACTTGATATCCAGGATCCCAAACTTCTTTGGTTTTCCTCCTGCCACTCTGTCTCTCAAAATTCTTTACTGTTCCCTCCTCATCAACCTGCCTTCTAAGTTTTGGATTATTTTAGGTCTCATCTGTTAAGCTTCCTATCTCTTCTATCTGCCTTCACTCCCTTAGTGATCTCATCTAATCTCATGGTCTTAAGTGTCATTTAAATACATTTGCAAATGTATTTCTCAGGTTCAGATCTAATATTTCCTGAATTCCAGACTCAGTCTACTGCCTATGCAACATCTTCATTTGTATGGCATATGAAATTTATAAAAACACACATACACACATACATATGTGTGTTAAATATATAAAGTACACATATACACACACACCCACAGAAATGTGTGTTAAATATATAAAGTACACACACACACACACACACACACATACATAGCTGACCCTTAAACTACATGGGTTTGAACTGTGTGGGTCCACTTATATGTAGTTTTTTTCAATAATATATTTATTATATATTAGTTTTTTTCAATAATATGTTTATTATTATATATTATTCAATAATATATTTTCCAAATATATTGGAAAACTTTTGGAGTTTTGTGACAATTCAAATAAAACTCACAGATGAACCAAAGAACCTAGAAATACCAAAAAAACTAAGAAAAAGTCAGGTATTATTATAAGAATATAGTATACAATACATATAACTTACAAAATATGTGTTAATCAACTGTTTCCATTATTGGTGAGGCTTCTGGTCAATAGCAGGTTATTAGTAGTTCAACTCTGGGGAATTCAAAAGTTATGCACAGATTCTCAGCTGTGTGGGGATCAGTGCTCCTCACCCCCTATTGTTCAAGGGTCAAATGTAGATCAACTTCTCTATCTCTCTATACCTATAAATGTGTTTCGTCACGTTCTCTCACACTCCAAATTCAACCCAGCAATAAATCTCAATGGACTGCCCTTTAAAGGATATCCAGAGACTTACCACTTTTTACTTCTCTCACCTAAGGATCCAAATAAGTAACCTGCTTACCTAGATTAGCCTCACACACCTCCCTATTTTTGGTTTTGTTCCCTCATATTCTGTTCTCACCATAACTAGAGAGATACCTTTTAAAAGTAAGTCAAGTTACGTTAGACTTCTATTCAACACCTGCTAACCGTCCTCTATCTCACTCAAAGGAAAAGCCAAAGTCCTTACAATGGCTTAGAAGGCTTTCAACAATACGTGTCCCTCCCAACCCGCCTCTCTGACCTCATCCCCTGTGATTCTCTCACGGCTCACTCCACTCTGGCACAATGGCGCCTTCTCACAATGGCCCTGTCTCACTGAACACGGCAGTCGGGCCCCGCTTCAAAGCTTTGCACTTGCTCTTCCTTTGCCTAAAATGTTCTTTTCTTCCTCCCTTACCTCCTTCGGTTCTCTGATTAAAATGTCACCCTCTTTGTGAGACCCTCTCTGATTGTACCATCTTAAACTGTAACGCCGTCCCAGAACTGCCTATCCCTCTTCTGTGCCGCTTCATTTTTCTTCCTAACACTTGTCACTATCTGGCATACTATACATTGTATCCTTGTTGATATATTGTCTGTCCCTTCCCATGTATGCAAATTCCATGAAGTCAGGGATTTTTATCTCTTTAAGTCAAGGCTGTCCCCCAGTCTCTCAAACAGTATGTGTCAGATCCAAAACAGGCACCCAATATATATTTTGACTGAATGACAGAATGAAGGAATGAGTGAATTCCATACTTATGCCCTTCACATTTAGTAACATAAAATATTTTCTTAATGACTGAGGAACAAACAACTATAGGGTGCCACAGTCTTCAAAATCATCTAATCCAATGCCTCTCTCTCTCAGATAACAAGGTAAGGTCTGAGGTAGACTGATGTCCCATTTCTCCCTCTGGGTGCTGCCTGTGAATGAGTCTCCACAGACCCCACACAGGGCTGTTTCATAATCTGCAGCTCCATCAGACCTACAGGGCCGTCCTATTCTCTTCAAGTCAGCTTTCCTGCCATTTTACATCAATAATAATGATGACAACGTGACTGCACTAGCTAACATTTATTAAGTGTTCACTATTCATTAGTCATTGTACTGAGACTTTCTTATGCATTGTATCATTTAATTCCCACAATTTTATCAGGTAGCACATATTCTTAATCCTTTCTTATAAACAAACACAAGACCTAGCAAGATTTAGCAGTATGAAAGAGTTCATATAGCTAATCAGTCTCAAGAATCTGGTTACAAACTAAGATCTGCCTAACTCCAGAACCCGAGATTTTGGCTTCTACCCTATACTGCCTCCTTCAAGTCTCTGCCTCGGTTGTACTTGGCCCCATCCAGAGATGTAGTCTTCTTCTCTGGTGGTCCTGATGATGGTCAGTAAGAAGAAGCAGCATTTAGAAGGACCCAGATGATCCCTGTTTTGAAGTCTTTTAGGTTGTAAGGGCAAGGCAATTTCATTTCTCCATAAATGACAAGAACAGAAATGATTGCCATAATTCATTTTAAGTCATCCATCTGGGTCTAGGCATAGCAAAATTAAATGTTATGAAACTTTCAATAGCAGCCTCTATTTCTGATTCCAATACTGGCTAAGACATTAGAAGGAAAATTTGGTTTAATGAAACTCTTAAAGCAAATGTACATTCTCTTCTGGTTCATAAACAAAAAATATCTGCATGCAATCCTTTAAAGTCTCCTGCCAGCTAGAATTGGCTAAATTAGTGATCTTAAAAAGCAATTTTGAAAAATTACATAATAAATTTAATTATTCTTTCATTAAAATATTTATCTGTTTATTTCCATGGACAAAACCTGTATTTACCCCAGGGAGCAAAATCTGGTAGACTATTCAAATCCTGGTTCCAATACTTATTAGATATTAGATATAGATATTAGGAATGGGTTTTAGACATGACAGACCTCAATTTATCCATTTTAAGGGAATTAATGCCACCTATCTATCATGTGTTTTGAAGACTGAATGATGTTATACATAAAGTGCCTTGCATAGCAGCAGACATTTAAGTTTTCAACCAAGGTTAGCTTGTACTTAGGGTCTCTAAACAAGTGTATTAATTGGCAAAGTGCAATGGCATGTTATCACTTGTCAAAGGAGTTTCAAAAGAATTTCTGAATGTATTTTGTTAACCTTGTTGTTTCAGAGGTAGCAAGGCTTTGCATGGGCTCTTGTAGACCTCACACGACTGTATGTTTAAAGCTTAGGAGTAAGATTGTGAGGTCCTAGAGTGTCACTCACACACATTATGAGAAACTGAAAATGATATGTGCAGACACTAAGCTTGTGTGTATCTGCCAAGCCCAGCATGTGCTCTTAGATCAAACGATGGAGTCAAAATGTCTCATAAAGAACAGTGTGCTCACAGAACTAAAAACACCTGATTGTATTCTTTATAATAAGAATATATATTTATTTATAATTATATAATTATTTTTAATAGTAAATAAAGATTTATTATAAGGAATAAGTTCACATGATTACAGAGGCTCAGAAATCCCAAGATCAGTAGTCAGCAAGCTGGAGACCCAGGAGACCAATGTATATATATTTCTGGTCATGATTCTGCTTCTCTGATTGAAGCCTAAGTGACATGTGTTATTATCAATACTAAAGCCTAGACAATGAGAAACCCTCATGACAGTCTCTTCTTTTTTCCAGAAAACCAATTAGACAGCCTGAGGTCATATGAGACCATAAAAAACTAATTTATCTGACAATAGGTAATAGTTTTAAGTATGTCCATACATGTCAAAAGCCATAATGAGACTGAGGCGTCATTAAGATTATATGATGACAATATTTCATCAGAGAAACAAGGAATGTTCAAATCCTACTCTTAGCCTACATGCCACCTTTTCAAAGCGAAACAAAGTAACATTTGGATTACGGACCTTCACAATTCTACTGAGATAATGCAAAGAGAGGTGTCTGTGTGACGCATGGTAAGAGGTGTAAAAGATAATTCCATCTCACCTTCCATAGTGTAAATTCAACAGACATGCTCAAAATTTAAAATTAACAAGTGCCAACATAAGCACATGGATTAGAAATACTGAAGTTAATATCAAAAGAAATACAGTAATAGAAAGTGGTTGCCTAGAGAAAACAGTGATGAGGAAAACGGGTATGGTATAGTGTTCTTTTTAATATGCCTTATCCACATATGTACATGGTTCTTTAAAATAGGTGTATGTATAACTGATCAAAGTTTTAAAATTAATGTTAAAATGTATACACAAAGATCCCCCTCATAAAGTTGCTTGTAAAAATAAGAAAATTAGCACTAAATATTCATACAAAAAGAATAACTAAATTACTATATGCTATATAATGGAATATACTACAAATGAAATAATCTTTAGAAGGAGTTTTAGGAGATATGTGCTCAAGTTAATATAGAGTAGCAGGCTTCAAAACTGTACAATCAGCATCATCTCAAACAGAAGAAAAATTAACTCAAGTAGGAAAAAAATTAGCTGAATGATGGAAATATCTGGATGTGTAAGTGATGAGGTATAAATCAGTTTGTTCCCTACTGCTTTTCAAGTGTGTGTGTTCATGTTTTCCAAAATTGTTACAATGAACATAAAAGCGGGGGTGGGGGGGAGAAAAGGAAAAAGCAGAAAAGAAAGGGGAAGAAGGAGGGGATGACGTGTGGATGGGGAGCAGGGTGGCGGCAGGGGGAAAGTGATGGAACTTGCAGTGACTCCTTGAGCAGGAGCAGGAGCCTGGCTGATCCCAGCTGGAACCCTACATTCTATACCTCCTTGTCAAGTGCACAGAATGGGGAAGATGGATACTCTGTGCCTTTGGAGCTACTTTAAAGACTATCTCAGATCATTCTGAAGAAACAGAGTGTTATTTTCTTAAGAAGGGACTGCCCTAATAATTGTATAATTATACACACTTCTTTGCATTCCCTTTTCTACATTTTAAAGTACAATTTGTGAACAAAGTGCCCCTTAACGCTTAGATGAGTTTTGACAAGTGTATACACCTGAGTAAACATCACTACAATCAGGATATAGAGCATTTCCATCACCCAGAAAGTTCTTTTGTGTTCCTTTCAGGCAACACAACACTCCCCTAGGAAATCACTGCATTTAACATCTCCCAGTTTATGCTGCCTGTTAAAGACCTTTGTATAAATGTAAATGCAAAGGATGTATTCTTTCTTTGCCTAGATTGTTTTGCTCAGCATACTGTTTTGGGGATGTATCCATGCTGTTGCATGTATTAATAATAGTTTGTTGCTTTATTGCTGATCAACAATATATCACAATTCAATATATCACAATTTGAATTGAATATATCACAATTTGTCTGTTGGTGTCTATTTGCACACTTTACAGTGTAACCTATTGGGATTAAAAAAAAAAAAAAAACACTGCTATGAGAAAATTGTGTACCTGTCCTTTTGTGGACATACGTCTTCATTTCTTTTCAGTAAATACTTAGAAATGAGATTGCTATGTCATGAGGGGTAGATAGATGTTAAACTTTTAAAGAAATTGCCCAACTGTTTTCCAAAAAGATTATATACTCCTTTATACTCCCACCAGAAATGCAGAAGAATTCCAAGTTGCTCTACATTTTTACAAGCATCGGTATTGTTAGTCCTCTTAAATTTTAGCCATTATACTTAGGTGAAAAGGTGTATCTTATGATACTGACCATTGGTCATTTGGCCATTTGAACATCTTCTTCTGCGAAATGCCCATTCAAGTATTTTTATCATCTACCTTTACTGGATTGTTTGTCTTTCTATTGAGAAATTGTGGGGATTCTTTTATGTACTAAATACAAACCATTTGTCAAAAATATGCATTGCAAATATTTGCTCCAGACAGTGGCTTACCATTTTGTAATGGTATTTTGTAAGAAACAGGGTTTTTTTTTTATTTACTTTTATTCTTATGAGATTCAGCATATCATGGTTTTTTTTTTTCCTTTTTAGGTAGTGCTTTTTCAGTTGTAAGAGATCTTTGTCTACCCCAAGATTGCAAATATATTATGCTATGCTTTCCTTTAGGTATACTATTCATTTCAAATTAATTTTTGTATATGGTATGAAGAAAGGATTGAGTTTCATAATTTGTTTTGCTTTTCTATATAGCTCACCAGTGGTTTCAGCAGGTTCATTGAAAATATTTTACTTTCTCCATTGAATTACCTTTGTACTTTTATAAAAAAACAAATTTGCTTTTTATTAGGGTCCTACAGGCACAGCTTTCTCCCAGAACAGGGGTGGTCGAGAATTTCTACATTCATTACTTGCAAGAACAAACAAGAAAGAATAAAGCCAAAATCATTTTGAAATCCTACCCCTTTCCTGAGATGTTCCCTGATGACCATTAAGTACTTCATCTAAGAAAGGAAGCATTTCAGAGAAGTTGTATAATGTACTAGAGAAATCTAAATCTCATGCATGTCTCAGATCCTCTCTGGTGTAAATCTTGGTGTTTCTAGAAGTTTAGCAGAGGGAACAAACATTTACTGAGAGTTTATGTTTTGCCAGGTACTTAAGCTAGCACTTTAAGAACATTATCTCAATTAACACTCTTATTAATATTATGAAGTACCTATCTGAATTCCATTACATGAATAAGAAAACTAAGAATGTAGCACAGTTACTTGGCCAGTTGGTGGTAGAATTAGGATGTGACTCTGTACTTGCTTACATCCAAACCTACAGTCGGACATTTCCTGTGGCCGGCCATTCACAAAAGAAATCTGAAGGACATCACCATTAGGAGACAAGAAAATAGATGGAGAATATTTCCAGTTATTCTCGACCTATAACATTAGCGATTCTCTTTCAAACTCCTTAAGTTGTTAGAGTTTTCTTCCCTTTTCCAAATTCACCACCTCAATTTTGGTCCTTGAACTAAGTTTTAAATAATATAATACCCTGAAAGTCACCGGATGGTGAGCAGATCCCATGAAATATCTTAGGGACAAGCCTGGTAGATCCAATTCCAACAGCAAATATAGCTTTTATATATTTTCAGTGGAATTTTAAAAATAAATATATATACCCTAAAGCAAATTTATTGGATGACAAAAGGAGAATTTACTTGTAATTACTTCCTTCCCTGTTCCTGTGCACATACACCTTAGACACTAATTATTACAAGGTTCCCTTAACAGTATTTCATTTTCCCACATAGTAAATAATCTTTGCCTGCTGTAAATAAGAATAGAAAGACAATGTGTGCCAGTTTACCTTGTATAATTGAGTTTCTGTGGTTTGTACGAATGCAGAAGAAATATAAAAGGCTGACACTTGCCCTAACAATCACAGAAATTTAGGGTGTGCAAGTTCTTTTCTGTTAATCTGACAAAATCAGTTATCATTCTTTTATCTTTCTTGCCACATCTTAGAGTGCTGTGAGATTTTATCTGGGGAGTGTTGTATGCAGCCAAACATGTATTTATTAAAATGCATTTATGTTTTCAAGTAGACTGAGGCACACAACAACAAAGTTATTCATATTTGTTAGCTCCCTTTCCATATTTGCTGGAAATATGAGGAAAACACACACTCTCCTATTGAAATAATGGCACTGAAGAAATGTAAGCTTGGTGCTGCCATGAGCCTTCTTTGTTTTGGGGTTTGTTCCCCCCCACCGATTTTTTTTTTTTTTATTAAAATCTATTTACTTGACAGAAAGAGAGCTAGAGTGCACAAGCAGGAGGAACAGTGGAGAGAAAGGGAGAAGCAGGCTCCCCTTTTTCCAATCATCCCAAGGAGAAATTTATGCTCCTTAGAATGAGGATCACTATGAATTTCTTTGGCTTGAGAAACAGAGGGAAACAAAACGCCACCCTGATTTCAAAGGACTCACTGTGGTAGCAGAGATAAAGCTAGTTGTTCGTAAGTACCTACTTCTCCTAAGACAGGAAAACTCTTAAACAAGAAAAATTATTTTGGACCATCAAAGGCATTACTACAAAGAAACATTCCATTCTGGAGCTGAAGTCTAGAGGTAAAGTCACAAGCTGTTTAATGTCCCAACATCAGGCCTGGAAATCTTTTCGAAAATTATTTTAAGGATAATAAAAGAAATCTCAGTTTCAATTATAGGCTCAGAACACAGGGGTTATTTTTGGACATCTCTCTCCTCTTTGTTTAGGAGAGAGCCACCAGCACGGGTTTACACTTGATAATTCACTTAAATATCGGTGAGACTAGCCTGTCAGAAACCTTCCAACTCTGTGTGATTGGAAACCCTTGGGAAATTTCTCTTTAGGGGGCCTGACAGCCCTGGAAGTACCAAATAATGATTTTTTTTTTCCTTTTTCCAAGAATAGATGTGTTGAATAACTGTAGTTATTTTTTTATGTAACATATGCTATAGTCTATGAACTCTTTCTAAAATATAAGCTACATATATATAATACTCAGAAAAATGTGTAATCTAAGAAATTCCTCCCTTAAAGTTCCCCTCTAGTGAGAAGCTATGCTTGCCTGACTTGGGTGCTTCTATAAAGACTGGGGAAATTTTTGCTCTATGGTATTACAAGACAGGAAGGGAGTATCGTGATCAAAATGCATGCGACCCATGATTTTCTGTTCTGGGCGAGGAAATTAAAAAGGTCAGAAGAAAAGAGCATATTCCTGGTAAGCGTCTACTTTTTAAATAATTTTTGGAAAATAAATAAATGATCAACTTGGTCCAGAAAAGGAAGCTACCTCCTAAAACATCCTGGATGGAGAGGATATGGATAAGATGGGGCATAAGACATTTTTGATAAGTTTCAATAATGTAGATTCATGACATTTTGATGCTAGAAAATCTTTAAAGATCATTTATACTTCCTTGGTTCCCAAACTGACTGACCATAAGGATTACCCATAAGGATTACCCTAGACTCACTGAATCAGGATTTTCAGGGGCAGGAGCCAGGAATACATATTAATTTTTAAGTCCCCAAATGCATCTGGAATCATCTGAAGAGATGAGGAAAGGAAATGGATTAAATGATTTGTTGAAAGTTGCCTATCTCGTCAGCAGCAAAAGCAGTTCCAGAACCCGAGTCACAAATCCTCAGAATTAAAAGTACCCCAGAGAGTCCCGCATAATTATCTAAGAGTGTTCCACTGAGTATAAAGATTTGTCTGAGGGATCTAGACTCCAATCCCAGCTGAAGGCATTCTCAAATGCTGGCTGAGGTGAAGCCTGGAAATATGCATTTTTAACAAGCCTCCTGGATGGTTCTGTAGGAGGTCAGCTCCAGGGCACAATTTTGGAAACTGCCTGTCAGTCGCCTGAGTCCCTCTTAAGATGTTTCCTCTCTTCTTTAAACTCATTCCAATTAGGGGAAGCTTAGTACCTTGTGATACTTTCCCTTTATTTTAAGTCTACTAGGAATAGTCTTTGTTTAATTCTGCTTTGGTGGGCCATACAAAAGGCTGGCTCCCAACACTGTACGTTATCCCTTTTAGCATTCATACCTTTTCCAAGACTCCTCTTTTTGGGGGAGATTGGGGACTGAAAATTCTAGTCATCTCTTACTTTGTGTCTTCTCTAATGGCCAAAATCCCCTTCTTCCACTGAACATTTAAAATCACTTAAGGGTAGCCCGGGTGGCTCTGTGGGCTAAAGCCTCTGCCTTCAGCTCAGGTCATGATCTCAGGGTCCTGGGATCAAGCCCTGCATCAGGCTCTCTGCACAGTGGGGAGCCTGCTTTCCCCTCTCTCTCTGCCTGTCTACTTCTCTGCCTACTTGTGATCTCTCACTCTGTCAGGTAAATAAAATCTTAAAAAAAAAATATATATATATATATATAAAATACATGTATTATACATGTGTATATATTCATACACATGTATGTATATATTCATACACATGTGTATATATTCATACATATATGTATATATTCATATATGTGTGTATATATATTCATACACCTATATGTATACACACACACACAAACACACATAAAATCTCAATGACTGAAGCCGCTCCATCTTGTGGGCCCCATAAGCCCCATGCAAAGCTGCTATCTCTGGGTTTAGAAGCAGAAGGGACTGGCTGCAGAGGAACACAGCCGAACCTGTTTTCCAATAATTAACTCTTCTCAGCCACTGTCATTCTCTGGGACAAAGTCAAAGGCAGAGAGTGACCTCCTTCCTCCCCACAGCTTCCCCAGCCTCAAGGGTGAAAGGCAGCTCAAGTGGGCGCCCCTGGGAAAGCAAGTCTGAAAAGACAGACTCGGCAGGTACCCTGTTGTTGCTGCCTTTTTTTCTTCATGGAGCTTAACCGACAGGTCTGCTCAGCTCCCTGTCTCCACTCAGCACTCTCTTTGTTCCCTGCCTTTCCCACACAGGCTTACTTCTCTCTGTGTTTGTTTGTTGTTTGCTTAGAACAAAGTGCTTTCTTCCAGGAAAGGGATGGAAGCAGACACACTTCTCAGGGACTCCAGAGATGGGGCGGAGATGGAGGACTTATTTAAAGTTGAAAATCATTCAAGGGCACGTGCAAAATGCCCTCAAGTGTGGAGGGGAAACTAGAAACCCTGGTTAATTTTTTTAAGTATTTGAAGTTATTTGAGGGCACGGACTCATGATAAAGGAACAGGGGAGTAAAAGGAAAGAGGAAGTTCTCAGGACTCAGAGTTAAAAAGACCCCAAAGACACTAGACTCAGCTATACAGATGTGCAGACCCTTCCTCAAAAGCATTGCCCCTTCTGGCTGACACCTTCCCCCCTGCACATCTCTGCTCTGTTAATCACAAGCCATCTACCTCACCAGTCTACTCCTAAATCTCATCAGTTGAAGTTGGAGATAATAAAGCCTATTTGTATTAGAGTGGGCTACGTTGGGCTAGTCTTCTCAAAGATTCTGGGGCCTTTTTGCCATGCAAGCTGCATTTCCTTATCCATTAAAAAAAAAAAAACAATAAAAACAAACAAGCAAACAAACAAATAAAAAAAACCCAGAATAACATCTACCTTATGGAGTGATGAAAATCGAATGAGTTAATTCAACATATATATAACAAGTTTTAAAATGCCCTCTATTTGAATTATATTGATAGAAATCGCATTCCAAATGTTGGCACTTTAAGCAAATTACTTTTTTGTCTTCATTAAGATCCAATTAAACAACTGCTCCCAGGATGTTACAGTGTTAGGATTGGGTGGACCCAATGGAAGAATCACAGTTCACATTCAGGTACCGCACAGTAGGAAAAGCCAGGTAAGCATCTCTGCTGGCAGAATTTTGTCTTAATGAGGGGTATTTCTGCCTGGGCGCACTACACATTATAGCAGCATCTGGAGCTAATCTCTGCACCCAGCGGGTGTCTGTGGACACCAATGACTCCCATTCCTACCATAAGAGAGAGGAGTGAAGAGTTGAAATCAAGTGAAAAGGAAGGTGGCAGAAACACCCGTGGTTCTTGGCACTACTGAGCCTAAAGAAGGGCTGAATTGCTTCCTTATGAGGCAGCACAGATGCTAGGAACTTGCACCTGTTCGTAGGTGTGAAAAAGGAGTGGGGGGTGGGGGTGGGATGGGGACAACAGAGAAACAAGAACATCAAGGGAAAAGAGACCTGTTCACGGAAGTCACTTACACAAAAATTCTAGAATAAGAGAATCAATAACCATTTGGGGACCAATACTCCTCACAAACTGAGTTTTTCATAGGAAATGTCTTTCTCACTGCTATGTCCCATATAGTAGACACACAACAAATATTTTTTCAACTGAGTTGTAAGGGTGAACTACTATAAATATAAAATTATGAAATGTGTGCAGGATAATTTAATCATCTATGATGTATTTTTCCCTACTGCAGAAGACCCAGCAGTGTAGATGTATGTAATATATGTGTATATGTATACATGACACCCATCCCTAGGGAGAAGATATTAGGCTTTGTATCCTGAAATCCAGAGACCCCCACAAGAGAATTATGCTGATTTGTTTTCAAAAGCCAAGGCCTACAGAGATAAAGAGCTACAGTCTATGCGTTATGTGCAAGGTAAAGCCCTGAGATACATGAATGGAAGACAGCTAAAAGGAAGTGTCTCCTAAGGCCGATCAAGTAAGTTAGGGTTTGGGGAGAGAATTACAAGGATGCCAGAGAGACAGGATATTTGACCAAGCATTTTGCCGATGTTGGAAACCCCAACACTGAGCCACAGGGGTGAGAGCTGTGATTTTGAGGCCATAGATAAAACCCCCTAGTACAGTGGGATAGAGAAGAGGGATCAAGACAGCCTCATCAGTGAACATCTCAGCTGGGACTGTGAAGGTTTAAAGATTCATGGCCCCTCATTTCGGGGGTACCACGTAAATCCTCAGATTTCTTGTGGGACACTAGAAAAGCAGGACAGCAAAAAGGATGCAAAGACTCATTTAATATGACTTGGAAAACAAAAATGTGTCATGTCTCTGTCCATATAGTTGTAGGACAAAATTCATATGCCTATGTGCAAAGGTTAAGACTACACTGAAGCAGTAAAGTAGTTATATCTGTTTAGTATTACTATAAGTAATAAATACATATTAGATATATATATACATATACAGTTCTTCCCTCCACCAGCAACATCATGTCACTGAAATTGCTGAAATTCAAAATGTCTCTGTGAGAATCTACAGAAGTGTGTGTGCAAGCATGTGTGTGTGTGTGTCTATGTGTGTGTGTGTGTGTGTGTGTGTGTGTTCTAATATGTATCATTTCCAGTGCTCTTTATTTCTTTATGAAGATTCAGATTTCTATTCTGGTAAGATTTCCTTTCTGCTCAAAAGACTTCTTATAAGAGGAATGTTATCTTACACTGCCACTGCACAAGTCTCAAAATCAGGATATTAGCACTGATACATTACTACCATCTAATCCTCAGACCCCACTCAAGCCTGCTGTCATAGCAAATCTCTTTCTAGCGAAAGGATGTGGTTGCAGAATCATTTTGTTGTCATGGCTCTTTCATCTCCTTCACTCTGGAACAGTTCCTTAGTCTTTTCTTCTCAATGGCACTTTTGAAGGTAGGAGACCAGCTTTGTTTCTATTTTATTTTTTGTGGGTTTTGTGTGTGTGTGTGTGTGTGTGGTAAAAATGCATAACATCAAATTCACCATAGGGGAAAGCATTTTTAATGTTTTCACCAATTTCCAAAACTGAAATTTCCTGGATTTGAGGTATCATGTTATTCCTATATCCCTCATGCCTAACAAGGTACCTGGAATATGATGGGTTATTGACTGCTAAATGAATGAATGATATAAACCATTGAAAGTTAGTTAATGGGCATAGGTTAAGAAATTGTTCTGTTTTCTAGATCAGTTCCTCTATTCATCCTTCAGAACATACTCTCTGACCACCTGCTCTATATGGAGTTTGTTGGTAAAATGGGTCTTAACCTGAGGGGGCAGCTAGAAGCAAGTCATAACGATGCTATGACTAAGGGCTATAGGAGATATGCAGGGGAGAGCGTAGGAGCAAACAAACTGCTCCCTACCCAGAAAAGGAGGTGATTCTCTCTGCCTAATGGAATCAGGAATAGTATCCTAGAGGAGGGCAGCATTTGGCATGATTCTTGAGGGATTAGTAAGTTTTTGAAACCAACAGGGAGGACAGAGCATATGAAAAGCAGTTTCTTTTTATATTATCTAGCACAACCCTAAGGTTCCAATTGTGTTATTGACTGATGAATAAAAGTAAAATGGCTAACCCAGTAACTTGGTTGAAATGAAGTGAATCCCAACTTTTGTATATTCCACCCTGATTCGATTAATTCGAGGACCTCTGAAGATCTCCTTCTGCATGAGGACACAGTTCATGCACATTCTTGTAAAGCATAAAGGCTGCCTCTCACATACTGCCTTGGCCTTGACATTTTTGGTTTCATTTAATTCCACTGTTATCTTCCAAACTCAGATTTCTCTCTAATGATCAGACAGTCTGTAACAATGCTTGAATAGACTTGTTGCCTTAAGAGCAGATTTGATTTTATTGATTTTCTTATAAAGTTTGTAATTGTTCCAGTTCATTGGAGCTTTTTTCTTTCCTTTCTTTTGTATTTCCTAATTGCATCTTTAACAGAAAAGATCTGTTTGTGGCTTGTTGATCTTTCCCTTCATTAAGAATATATGTTGCAAGAAAGGCTTGGTAAAGAAAGGCAAAACTCTATTATCAAAATTTTCATTATGCCCTCTGATATATGTTCCTCTTCCATAAAAACACTACAAGATGTCTTTGTCCTTCACTTCATGAATAATCATACTCTTTGGAGGGGGGAAAATCTGTTATGTTCAGCACTTTGATTCCAATGTTCTGTTACTAGGGTTTAGAATAAAACATTTTAACTTGGTTATTTGATTTTCTCTGTCCTTCTTAATGCTTCTGCATTACCTCTGTATTTTAACAAAAGAAATGAGTAGCCATTCAAGGTCAATACAAAAACCCTGAGGTAGAGCATTCCTTCCTATGCACGCATTCATTCAACAAACACTGAACACAAACAAAATGTCAAGTAGGTTGTCAATTACTGGGGATAAAGAGAACAAAACACAAGTGTCCAGATGCTAAAGCTGGGTGAAACTGCAGAGGGGAATGAGGCCCATCAAAGCCTCCATTGTGATGGTACATAGCATTTAGGTTTCAACCAAGGACTCTAGAATCACAAAAGTTTGAGTTTAAGTCCTGGTTTTGCTAAAAAGTGAGTGACCTCAGCCAGATCACCTGACCTGAGTTTCAGATCTATCTGTAAAATATAGGTACTAGCAGTACCTCCCTCACGATTTTTGTAAACATTAAATGAAATACTGCAGGTAAAATGCTAACCAGAATGTCAGGCATAGAGTAAGACCTCAATGAGTTTTAACTCTAAGATGTACTTGGATCCTCCCTCATTTACATTAACCTACAAGGCTAAAAATAGAAAGTTCCCAATAAATGTCTGCTGACTAAAGTCAGTCCAAATATTCTATACCCAATGTGATCAGATGACATGACATCAGATATCAAATTGAGGATTTCCACCCTAAGTGAGGCAAGTTAAACGGGTATTGGAGATAAATGGGGGCAGGGGGATAAGTGCATAACTTGTGTACTGCAGTCCAAATCTCTCTCATTAACACCAGGCTCAAGCTATTTCTATTCATACAAAGTTAAGACGACGGTCAACAAGCAGTCTGCAAATCTGCTTATAATCCATAGTTCCAATTTCTGGCTAAAGAAAATATAACATGAATGTCGAATCAGAATATTCTTCTTGGTGCTTCAAATTGCATCTTCCATCATTCATGGCCAGCTTCAGTCCTTGTCCTTACAGTAAAATGGGCACACTTTTAAAGATACAATACAAAGGACACAGGGTACTTCTCCACCAGGCATCACCTTCATGACAAAAGGAACTATAAAACTATAAAAATAATAACTTCAGGAAAAGGAGAATCATACAAATTCATAACGAAAAGTTCAAAAAAATTATAACATCCTAAAAACAATCATTTGGAAAAAACTAAGCCAACAGTCTTGGGGAAGAAGAATAATCAGTTCCAACAAGCAGTCAATAACTAATTATTGAGTACTTTCTAGGCATTCAGCATTTTCCGAAAGCTTATCTAAGAATAACCTTGGAAATTCTCTGTCCATGTGGGTAATGACCTGAATAGGTATCAGATATAAGAAATGGAATAAACTGAAATCTGTTGCACCAATAAAATCGAATTATCAAAAAATGTAGCTAATGTTACACAGCAATAAGGCTTCAGTACAGGACTCAGAAAAGTGTATGGACAAAATCTCTGTGGAAGTTTAGAATAAATTTGTTTAAGGCAATGTGCTTAAGGCAGATCCTGTCAAAAACAGCACATAAAAAATGTAGGTACTGACTGTGGTTTATAGAACTCTCCTTTTTTGAAGGTTGGTATTTACCATCATCCTGATAAATGCTTCTTTACAGTCTATTCATTCCTTGTTGGCCCATATCCCCCACCTCTAGTATTTATTGCATAAAGGAATGTTTCTCAGACTATTCAGAGATAAATCTCTTCATTGATGGAAGGTTTTCACACTGCCTATTATGTGCCTATCTAGACTCAGCCAACAATTTATTACCAGTTGAAAAAGGAGGCAATGAGGTAAAAGACTGAATTGTTTTTATGTCCATGTCTATATTTCTTAAAGAGTAAGAACGCTTATAAAAGAAATTCATCCTGGAACCACATGACCTACCATTCATTTGGAGTAAAGTGAGCTTGCTATAAAATATTGAAAACAGAATCAAATTCTATGAGGCTGTCACTATGTTTTACTACCAGGAGCTATTAAAATCTCCACCCAGTTACTTTCTGCCTCTTACCAACTAAAATAATGCTGTAAGCCTCCAAATATGAGTTCCTTGGAACAACAGGTATTGGCTAGAATCAACACATAGCATTAGAACACAGGCCGTCATATGGCTCTCATTTAGGGAGAGTCTCCTCTACTGAATATGTGCAGTTCGTTACCTTGAACTATACAACATGGTACAGTACAAAGGCTATTAGAATGAGCTACACAACCTCCGTTGTAGTCCCAGGTCCATTGCTAACATACTTTGTTAACTTGGACAACTCCCTTAACTTCTCATTTTCCTTATGTAAATAATAAGAGTGTAGATGAAACAGCCTCAAAGATCCTTTTATTTAGGTTCCATATTACTTAAGTCTGTATTTACCAACCAGTGCAAATGTCCAGGCACCAGCCTGCCTCTCCACACCATATCCACTATTGAGTAATGTACATTAGGGGCTGCCTATACGTGTGCTTCAGTGAGCACTCTCCAAAGCAACACATATCAACTGAGTAACATCCATTTGATAACATAAAGTTTTAACTAGGACAAAATGTGACTTTACCAGTAGCCACTTAAATTCAGTCAAATGAACAGTTACCATAGGGCTATTCTCGTAATTGCTGGATAAAATAACCAGACCTTTGGCAAAAATAAAAGATTTCTCTTTTTTTTTTTTCCTGCCCACAATGTAAGTGTTGAGATGCAATCACTACCCTGAATCTCCAAGTACAGATTCTAATGTGATCAGCACTGCCAAACCATGGGTAAAAGTATTTAAGTATCAATTAGATTTTTGTGCTAAACATATCAGCAGAGACAAGCTTATCAATAGACAAATATGTTTATTCTTAACTCAGAGAGAAAAGGCACAGAAGAGCAAGGAAAAGCTGAGCAAGGAAAGAGGATACATCATTTCCCAAGTTACTGTTACTCTTACTGTTCTGGCCTGCACCATTCCTGGCCCTTTTCTTTTTCTGAGAGATCCATTCACAAGCACTAGATGGTTTTGCCTGACACTAGAACACCAGAGGATTATACTCCATTCTGATTAGATATTCCTGCAATAAGACAAATGTGGCCCAAACACAAGCCCTGAGCAAGAGGCAAAGTGTCCTGATAAGTCCTCTCTTCAGGGAAGAAACAACTCCTGTGCATGATACGATGATGGCAATGTTTACCAACCTCATGAGGCCCCCTCCCATAGGTCTAAGGATAAGGATATCATAGCAGCAATATTTCCTGGTACACTGAGATCTGTAAGAAGGCATACAAAAGATTTTGGATCCTCTGGCTCCATGGCTGAAAGTAATTTTATCAATTAAAAAAGTTATCTAGTTTTATTGAAGTATAATGGACAAGCCACAAAATTGGCTGATCGTAAGGATGTAGACAGATACATATTGACAATATATACTCATAGTGCAAACACCACTGCAATCAGGTTTGGGACTCTTCCATCACCCCCAAAGTTTCCTTTATGTCCTTTTGAAGACAATCATCACCCTCCAACCCCAGAAAAACAGGACCCATGTCACAACGGTTTTGTCCTTTCTAGAATTTCCTTTAAATGGAGTCATCATATAGCATTTAATTTTATATCCATCTTCTTTCATGTAGCATGTTTTGAAATTAATCCATATTATGAGTACTAATATTTTTATCTCTTTTATCACTACATAGTTTCATACTATGGCTACACCAATTTCATACTATGGCTATGCCATAATTTCATACATATGGCTACTATGGCTATTTGCCAACAAATGGACACTTGATTTATTTCTAATTTGGGGCTTTCATGAGTCATGTGGCTCTGAAAACCTTATAAAATTCTGTATGCAGACGTATGTTTTCATTCTCATGGGTAGATGTTAAAGAATAAAAAAAGGAGGGTCTGTGTCATTTGGTAAGTGTACATTTAACTTTGTAAAAGCTGTCACACTGCTTTCCAAAGTGGCCATAGTGTTCTTCATCCCCACCAGTAATAAGGGTATGAAAGTTCCAGTCATTCCACAGCCTTGACAAGACTCATAATTTTCAGTCCTCTTAATTTCAGTTTTCCTAGTGGGTGTCTGATGGGCTGCACTGCAGTTTTAGTCTGTATTGCCCTAGTGACCAATTACACTAAGCGTCTTCACATTGCCTCTTGCTATGTGCATTCTTTTGAATGTGCATGAACTGTCTGTTCACATCTTTTGTTCATCTTTAAAATGCAGTTATATGACTTATTATTGAGCAAGAGGACTTCTCTATATATCCTTGATACAGTTTCCTGGTCAGACACATTTTCTGCAAATGTCTTCTCCAAATTTGTGGCTTGATTTTTCATTTTCTTAGCAGTAGTTTTCAACACGCAAGTTTTAATTTTGATGAATCTTTTCATCTTATTTTGTTCCTTCTAGGATTTGTGCTTTTTGTGTCCAAACTAAGAAAGCTTTGCCTAAGTCAGGGTAAAAAAAGATTTTATCCTGTTTTCTTCTAGAATTTTTATGGTTTCAACTTTTATGCTTAATCTATGGCCCATTTTTAACTAACTTTTCTGTAAGGTGTGATAAAAGAATCACGGTCCACTTCTTTCCATGTGGATATCCAGTTCTTCCAGTTCTATTTATTAAAAATATGATTCTTTCAATGCTAAATTACCTCTGCACTTGTCATTAAGAGTTTGACTCCATTTTGGAGGTTTAAATGCTGACAGCTTTCAAGCACACTTGACTCTTCCCACTCTGCCCCATAGTGGGGCAGGTACCAGCAGAAAATTCAGACCTTCCAAAGCTCCAGCCAGCATGTAGACACTTTTCCCAAGGGCAACCTCAGTCACTCTAAAGTCCCAGGCACTCTCTAGACCTCCCTCCAGCCAACCTGGACTTGCTTGTGCCTGACCTGCTCTCCCCAGTCCCTTGTGTAACTAATAGCTTTTCCCTCAAATCCTCTTAGCACCTATAGTGCCATCATAATCCACCTATTAATTAAGAGGTGGTCCATTCACCTTCTGTCATTTCACCACAAAACAGCTTTCTCAGAAATCAATGGACTATATGAGTATAGGTCCATTTCTTAATTCTCAATTCTGTTTCATGGATCTATGTCTATCCTTCTGTCAAAACTATATGGTTTTGATTAGTATAGCTTCATAATTTGCTTTAAAATCACTTAGCATAAGTCCCCAACTTTCTTTTTTTCAAAGTTGTTTTGTATATTCTAGGTGTTTTGAGATTTCATATAAATTTGGGATCAATACGTCAAGTTACAAAAACAATTAGTGGGATTGTGATATAGATTGTATTAAATCTAGAGACAAATTTTAGGGAAATTGTTATTAATAACACTGATGTTTTTCAAACCAAGAATATCATGTAATTCTCCATCTGTTTAGATCTTTAGTTTATCTCAGCAAAATCTTATAGTTTGGAGTGATAAGATCTTACACATCAAAATTTATTCCTAAGTATTTTCCGTTTGATGTAATTTTTCAATTTTTAGTTGCTACACCTACAAATAAAATACATTTTTGCATATTAATCTAGTACTCTGTGACCTTGCTAAATCCATTTATCAGTTCTATTCCTGAAGGTTCTCGAGATAAATTTGACTATGTCACCTAAATATACCTTGAAGAAAGGTATATTTACTTTTTCCTTTCTAATATGTGTAACTCTTTTTCCCCTTTCTTTATTGTACTGGCATGGTTTTCCAGGTCAATATTAAGTAAAAGAGGTAAGAGTGAATCTCTTCATCTTATTCCTGACATTAGGTAGGAAGCATTCAGTCTTACATCCTTAGGCAGAGTAGACTTATTGCATTCTTTGCCCTATCTACAACCTTTTCAATCTACCTACAAGCTTTCCAATAGAATCTTTCCCTCTATCTACAACCTGTCCAATAGAATCTTACAGTAATCTACCACTCTAACCCTGGACCTAACCATGTGACTTTTCTTAAATCATATTAATTTAAATCCTGCTGGTCAAAGTGAAGTTGGGAAAAGTATTTATACATTTCCACTTACTCTCTTGCCCTTTCTCTTATTTCAGTAAAAATATGTCTCAGACTCCTAGTAAGGAAAGACCTGTGAAACAGAACCAAGTTGACCAAGCATCCTAGCCACATCTATTATATCCCATCATCCAGTGACCTCCAGACATATGAACGAGCCCAGCCAAACAGCCAAACCACTGAGTCAAGCTCCATTTGACTTTAGGTTTCTGAGAAAGCCCATTTAAGGCTATCTGAGCCGTGTCAGAGCTGCTAGAGCTTACAAATACATTTATTCTGCCACTGAAATTTTACATTTGTTTGTTATACAACATTACTGTGCCACTAGTTAACTGACACAGTGGATTAGAATCGGTTTGCAACAATCCCATTTGATTTAATTTAAGAATACCAATGGTCATCGGAATTTCTTCTATATTCTCAAAGCATCAACTATACCCCTGTTTTTTCTGCAAATGTTTCAGAGAAAAGAGCATGAGCTATTAATGTCTCAGTTTCAATGAATTTTTCATATTCAGAGGCTTCCTGCAATAATATTTACATTATTAAATGTCCCTGAAAACAACATTTATATGTGTTAGGGCACAGAGGAGGGAACACATAGCATAGCTGGAGAGAACCAGGCCTTGATAATATCAAATAAATTGGGGCATTGTTACATGCCAAGAGTGCCAGTCACCTGCCACATTTCTTCCTCCAGCTCCAAAAGCAGCCCCTCTTCCTTGTGCTCCATCATGAGAGGAGTTTTGGCAATAGAAATGCAACATTCCTCTTGTGATTTCAATTTCACAGTTGAATAAGGAACAAGCATGAGCAGAGAGTAGCCTAAGAAAGGCATGACGAGCATGGCAGATGGGGAGGTCTAGTCATTTATTCTGCTTCCTTCCTCCTTCCCCTAGCCCTTTCACTTATTACAACAAAAAAATTGAAAGTGGGCTTCAAGTCCTGATGAGGTACCCAATACAGCCTTTAACTTCCCCAAATGACTAGATTCCAATCAGGCAGAAAACATGGGGTTGGTGTCCTTCCAATAATCTCTGATTGTGCTTCTGCTTTAAGGTTTATATAAAGAAAAACCTTCTTCCCCAGGTCTGTGCCACTGGAGGAGAAGAGAAGAGAGGACAGTCAAAGTGACATCTGTCAGCTAACAGTAATTAAGCAGAGATGTGTCGAGTTTCAGTGCTCTAAATGGTCCTGTTAAGGCGTTGATGAGCAGTGTAATGTCTGATTAAATTTTAAGCACGGAAAAATGGGCCAGCCCCACCATAGGATAAGGCTAATGGAGTAGTAGACTGAACAAATTAAACGAACAACGTGTCAGTGCTAGTGACAGGACAAACTGGCACAAATATGCCTCCTCTAGAGTCTAAACATAGCCTCCTCTGCATGATCACAAAGAACAGATCTTCTGCAAAGGACCCCCTGAGCTTCAGAGCATGTCAGTGTAGTGGAAAATGCATTAATTTAGGTATTAGGGGAGGAGAGTTCCAGTTCTGGCTCTGAGGCCATCTAAATGACCTGAGGCAAATCATATCACTTCTCTGGGCCTCAGTTTTCTCATATGTAAAATAGGGGGTTCATTCACAGATAGTTTTAAAGCTCTAAGAAGCTATAATTTAAACTTCTTAAATGATTTAAGAAAATTCTGAAGTAGTGATCCATACCTTTGTAGTATACTTCAAAGCCTTAAATACCATGTCAAAAATTGGAGGGACAAGGTGGAGACTTATTTTTTGTGTTTTCAGGACCTCATTCCATCATTGAACCACACCAGGTTTTCTCTTATCTGCTTTAAGTTTTGGGTTCCATGCATATTTTTTATAACAGGCAAAGATTCTGATAGTAAACAAATTAAACATCACTATATTATTTTTTTTCCGATTTTCTGTTCACACATTTTAAGGGAACAGGCAAATCTGAAGAGGACACAGGGATCAGAATAGAACAGAACAGTGAATTGTACACTGATGGAATCTTGGAGAGGAATCCATTTCCTCTGCCACTGAGTCAGGAAGACCAGAAGCAGAGTGACTCATGGCTTCTAATCACAAGACTTCAGAATTTGCAAAGCACATGCAAGTTCATTATCTACAAGAAATGCTGAAGATACTTGTTTCCACTCTTACTGATCAGGAAAGCACTCAATATCCAATGGAGAAGTACAATAATTACGAAGATCTAGAACTCAACAAGACCCCAAAAATCACCAAATCTGGATCTTCTATTTGGTGTTTCTCTCATCTCTTTTTTTGGTTTTGTTTTGTTTTGTTTTTTAATATTTTATTTATTTATTTGACAGATAGAGATCACAAGTAAACAGAGAGGCAGGCAGAGAGACAGAGAGAGGAGGAAGCAGGTTCCCTGTTGAGCAGAGAGCCCGATGTGGGGCTCAATCCCAGGACCCTGGAATCATGACCCAAGCCGAAGGCAGAGGTGTTTTTTTTTTTTAATTTATTTTTTATTTATTTTCGGCATAACAGTATTCATTATTTTTTTCACCACACCCAGTACTCTATGCAATCTGTGCCCTCTATAATACCCACCACCTGGTACCCCAACCTCCCACCCACCCGCCAATTCAAACCCCTCCCACTGAGCCACCCAGGTGCCTCTCTCTCATCTCTTATTATCTGCAATTATGATTTCACACCTTCTCCATCCTCTTTACATTTTCCACCGCCTTCTATCCTCTTTCATATGAATGACTTTACCATACACTTCATGAGAAAGTAGAAATTATTAATCATGAACTCCCACATAAACATGTTAGCACCATCACCTTTCCTTTCTAACAAAAGAAGTTCCTCAAACCTCCTATGAGAAGTCTTGGGTCCCCTTCTCCCTTGACTTTTCCAGTAATGTCTCTTCTTAAATTATTCCCTTTCTTACATCTTGTCTCTCCCCCCCACTCCCACTGTGGAATCATTCCCACCAGCAATAAACATTCTCTACCACCTTTTATTACTTAAAACACTATCCACTGAGTCAGCCCATACTGCCCCCCACTAAGTACTGATATTTCTGTTAATCTTAAAAAAATTTGTGCAAGTGTGTGCATGCATACACACACACACACACACACACACACACACACACACACACACTAGCCACTGCTTCAATTACCATTCACATAACATATGGATGGATGGATGGATGGACGGATGGATGGATGGATGGATGTGTTTTACTGCTTCTTTTTTACATTATGACATTCCCCTCATTTTTTTAAAGTCAGATTTTGCTTTGAGAAGGATTCCTATTGTTAAAGCAAAATATCCAAAAGAAAGAAACTGCTGTTTGTATCAATTCTCAAAGCTAACATTTTTAGAGTATATAAACATGCAATTAGTTTTGAAGGGCAGAATTGGTCAAGAAAGAAATTGAATTTTCAAATTCCAGAAACTATCTCTATAGAAAATAAAGCTTTTGATCTGAAAATGAAGTCTTACCAGGAACCATGGGTTAGAGAGATAGAAGATATTATGTGGGCAAGTTTTTATCTCCCCACTTGACAGGAAGTGAAAGATGAAAGCCAATCCAGCAGGTTCTGGATAGGACAGCGATAGGAGTGAGGGAGCAGCTGAAACAGTAAATACATGTGTTCCAGACCTCCATTTAGGGTCAAAAACATAGATAAATAATGCTGTTTAAAAATAGCCATAAAATTTGGATGCAGAACAGATTAAACCTTGTTTTTTACTTCTCTGGTCACAGATTGGGAAAATTTCAGTTTCCTTTAAAGAAGTACTGGGTTCAGTAAGCTGCTTTCTAGGTGGTAGGCTAACAGATAGTTGAGGGATAATTCTAAGAGAAATGATCAAAGAGAGTGCCACTAGATTCCTCCTTTCTATCCACAGGCATGGATGGTATCTAGAAATTCCTACGTGCTCTTATTGAAGCAAGCCAAAGATAGCTGAGTCAAGTGCAGGGCCTATAACAGAACTACCTTAAGAAGTATCTGCTAGTGGAAATTGAAAGGTGGTAACTGTATCTACGTAGAAGACAGAAGATGTTGCCAAGCTCTAGACTATCTGCTTTGCCAGCCAGAGATAGGGCCAAGAGGAGAGGTATGGACCCTGACAATGTCATGACAAAAGACTGGGTGTTTCGTTAGTAGCAGACCTCAACACCAGATGCCACTGGGATGCCCAATGACCAGATGGATTAAAGAACATCTCCATGAAATTTACCAATGATTCCCAGACAGTGTAGTAAGTTACATGGCCAAGTTACATTTGGCCATGAGAACACATGTATGCATCTACACTAAACCAGCAACTTGTCTAGAAGAAAAGTAAATTCACGTTGGAGGGTTGAAAATGCAATAGGCATGTCTACTGTGCTCCATTCTCATATCACCAATTACTAACTTGATGTCTTTACTTGTATGTCCCAAAGGCATCTCAAACTTATCATGTCTAAATAGAAATTCTTGACTTTCCCTTCCTGCTCTGCTTCTCCTTCAGATTTCATCATCTCATTAAATGACAAATAGCACTTTATGAACCCACCTATTCATAAACTTCAGAGACATTCTTGAGACTTCCTTTATTCTTATTCTTAGAAATTTCACAAGTGAATCTACTGCTCTCTGTTTTCTACTGCCACCTCTCTGATCCAAGCCAACATCATCTCCTACTGTTCTCAATAATGAACTTAGGGTGTTTTATTTTATTTAAATGTGGGATTTCCAGATAGGCAGGGTGGAAATTAAAAATACATAGGCCATTGTAACTGAGAAATGAAAGAAAAGATGTATGAGAAGGAAATCAGACTTCTACATGATGGAAACATGTTGGAAAAACAAGCAGATCACAAAGAGCCAATCAGTCAGTGCCAACAGAGAAGAATGCTGATGAGAAACCAATCAATTCAGCTATCTGTACTACAAACCCCCCTGGAAGCTCACGAGTAACAGGTAAGAGCAGTGGCATGCTGGTAAGTGTTAAGCAACTAGCTCTCCTGTAAAAACAAACAAAAGCTCTGACTTGTACCATTTGCTGATTTCCAAGATGCAAATATTCTGTGGTCAAGTTTAAGTTACTAATGTAATGTCATTGACTGCAGACTTGAAAAGAAATGTACACAAAGTGTTTGGGTGGCTTAGTTGGAAGAGCATGCAACTCTTGATCTTGGGAATGTGAGCTTGAGCCCCACGTTGGGAGCAGAGATTACTTAAAAATAAATAAATAAATAAATAAACTTAAAAAAAAAAAAGAAATGTAAACAATCTGTTAATACAGATGACAGAATCCCTAAATGATATCCATAAAGCACAAAATGTATAGGTTATATACTTTTTCCCAGGAAGATCCTCAGACATTTGCTCTAGCAAGATGAAAGAGAATCCTGAAAACAGTGACTCTATCTCTGGTTAAAAGTGATGGGAAGTCCTAAGAAAAGAGCTGTGCAGCAGATCTAAAGACTGAATCTAGAATAAAGCAGGAAGTAAGAGACCCCAGGAAGTAGCGCTTGAAGAAAATATTGAAAGGAACCAACATATTTTGGTGCTTAATAGATACAGCTTGGGGAAAAATTGGGTTTGGGATAAAAGAACTAATGACAGAGGTAGAAAATTAATAGAGTGAGTGAATGAAGAACTTATTAATGCCAGGTAACATGAATAACTGTGCACAAAAAAAGAAATGTAGTCAGTGAACAATACTTATTTAGTAAACAATGAGTAGTTATTTCAACCATGTGTGATATTACTGTACTAGGTAGAAACCACTGGGGAGGGTGGTGATGCCAGTATCATCCTCCATAGTTGAAACACAATATATAGCCTCTAAAGGTAGAATAAAGAAGAAGGAACAATTGAAGTAACTCGAGAGATTGCCTCTCAAAGGATAAAAGAAGTGAGAGAGGCTGCTATTTTACTCTGTGGAAGCTTTGTCAACAGTGTGTGTGATGCTGGGGTTAAGAGCATGAAGTCTGGCATCACATTGCTTGAATTGAAACTCTGAGCCTAATAGCTGTATGACCTGGGTGATGTGGTGATAACTATAGTTAAACACTCTCAGCCTCAGTTTCTTCAACTTTATAATGCAAATTGCAAGACTATGCATTCTATAAAAGTAAATGTGAGGATTAAATAAGATAATATATGTAAAATGCCCCGAATGATATTTAGTACATAGTAAAGAATCAATAAATATTAACTTTTATGATTACTATTTGGCATTTTAAAATTACATAGCCAAATTACTTATAAATGTAAAAAAATAAATTAAAAATAATAAATGTGATGGGCTGTAAGGCTTCAAATAAAGTAGGCTCTACAGAACAAAGTTTATGAATGGTAGGGTCTCGTCTGAGGTAGTAGTTTGGGTTTTGTGGGGGAGAGCATGAGAAAAACTATAAATATGCAGGGTTTTGTTTCTTGGGAGGGAAATGAGAAACTCTGTAATCAGAGATCTTCCCAGGGGAAAAGTTTAAGAAGAGCCTAAACCATTCTTCTTCCCAAGATTCAAAGTCATTAAAATTTATCTAAGTGTGTTGACTTGACCATAATCTAAACCCAAAAACACAAAAGGGCAATCTATATCCTGATATGAAGAATCGGTGTGAAGGAAGAAAATGGTGGCACTGTAGGCAGGTTGGTACGGAAGAGAATAATAGTTCTGGCTTCATGAGAAGTCAGACACCAGAACGTGGCCTGCAGAAGCCCATCCTAGTCATCAACTTCTACTCTCCAGGACTGATGCTGTTACTTCACCTAAGCAGCTTTATCATTGAGAATCTATGTTAATTTTGGAATGGGGCACACTTGGCTGAATGAGGCAAGATAAAGACTTTCTCCTGTGCCTTAAATTATCAATAAAGCACAGGCAGTGTTAGAAATAGATGAAGAGGCTCAGCTTCAGGAACTTGGCTTTACACGTAACAGATGACAACATCAATTAGAGACATGTTTTCTGGGGCCTGTTATAGAACCTCTGCTGAGACCCCAGGTGTCTGGATTTGGTAACATAAATAAAGATATGGGATGTTACTCTCAAGGTGCCACTTTCATGGAATAGCAGAAGAGTTCTCTAGTCTCAAGGCTGTATCAGAGATTAGGAAGCAATAATGATTCTTTGCACATGAGTGAGCCTCTGAAAGATTATTTTTTTAACAGAAAAACAGAATTTATGGAAATAACTAGACTTGGTTACAACCAAGTGGGCAGGGTTTGAGTTTTCTGTTTGGGCCGCTATCCTTAGACAGTATTCTAATTGCAAACTTGAAGACAGAACATCCTATTTCAATATACTTAGCTCTGTTGTAAGAAAAACAAATCAGGTGGCTCTTGAATGTATCCTAGGCCCTGCCTTACTTGTTATAAGAGAAGCTAGAGCTGTGGATTTATTTTTTCACTGTTTTGTTGTTGTTGCTGTCATTGTTACCTGGCTTGGTGCTGTCCCTGGACTAGTGCATCCCACCCTAGGGATTTCAATTCTCCACTTGCAAAGTGAATATAATGAATGGTTGTCCCTTTCTATCTCAAAAGAACACTGAAAGAAATGAGGAGTGCATTACATCAAGGAGCATAAATAGCTGTAATTTTCCAAGCATTTATTAGGAATTCAGAACTGGGCTAATATTTCATATATATAAGCCCACTTCACCCATTCTTTGCAAAACCCTGTGAAAGAGCTATTATTATCTCCAGGTGAGAGATATCAAGACTCAGAGAGGATATATAATTTCCTCAGAGACCAGCACTAGGATTCAAGCCTCTCTGAATCCTAAAACAACTACCCAAATCCCACCCTCAAGGTGTTTCCAGGGGATGAAAACCATGCAAATACATCATTGCGATTTTTTTTATCTTTCAATGTGTTAAAGTACTGTTTTTGTTCAGGATCCTCTGATTCTCCTGGATCCCACCCACAAGAAAAATTTACCCACATGTATTACCTCTGTAAAATGTCAGCATTTGACTTAATTGGAAATCTTTAAATCGATTTTTAAAATGTGTGACATATTTAACCCTTTAAAGTTTGGAATTCTGATAAAAGAAAAATATCTACCTAAAGACCACTATCCTTACACAGTTATTTATATTGGCTTTTCTTCATATGCATATGGTTTTATGGTCACCATACACATGTAACAACTTTGCTAGGTGGTATTATTACCATTTCTTTAATGGTTTTATAATATTGCTTTGGACTGTCATGCCAGAAGTTATTTAGCTAACTCCATAAAGAAAGGTATTTTATTTATTTCAAACTGTTCACTATTATAAATAATTCCATAATAAACATCTTCTTATACCTTATTCCAAATATATTTTCAGTTAGATGTTTGTCATGCTAAACATGTTCAACTTAACATGATGCAAAAGAGAATTTATAATCTACAAAATGTTCATTTTCTTACCAATATACAAAAATACTCTTTCTTTTTTAATCAGTTACCATTTGTGTATTAATACCTATTACAATAAGGTCCTGATTATATTTTCATGGTCTCAGATACTGTACTACAAACTTAGCATATATTCAATTTGGCTCTATGAATAGCCCATTTCCCCAATACCCTATAAGCAAATATCCTCAGGGTTTCCCTAATCATGAATTATCATGCAAATCACACCTCCCCCCAAAAAAGGGATATAAAAAGAGAAGCATGACTCTCAGGCCTGTCATCCAATCTCCTTTAAGTACTCAGAGTTTAATGAGGCACTAGGCACATGGACTGGCACTCATATCCACAACTATAGCAAAACACCCCTGGGGAGCTGTGAAGCGTGTGCTATGGATAAACTGATGTCTAGGGCCCATCTTTACACCTCTGTTTTCTGCTATTTGGTCAGGGATCCTGGACACGTGTGCTAGAAACTAAGCTGCACTCCCCGTGCTGACAAGCAGTACCCTGAGTAACAAATGAGCCTATCACTGCTCTACAGCAGAGGAGACAGGTTAATCCTTTGTCACATCCCGGTGCATGGTGTCCTCCTCCTTGTTCCAATTACCCAGGAAGCGATGGCACTTTCTCATCCACAGCCTTTCAACACCTGCTGACATGTATTTAGGACATGGCTGGGTCTGTGAGTCTTAAGCACACTGTGTTCAGAAATTCTCATGGAAAATAAAAGAAACAAAGGCATATAATAGACTGAAATCCAATACTTTTTAGACTCAGATGACACCCATTTAAAAACCAGAGGAAGAGCTAAGACAAGTGAAGATTCTTTTTCAATCAAAATGTGTATTTGAATCCAGAAATAAAATAATTACTGAAATAGAGCTGGTCATAGAACATAGAATGCCACCATTAGCCAACATCTTGATTTTACTAATGAGGAAGCTGATTTCCTAGGGATCGTAGCAACTTGCCGAAACAAGTCTATGGCACAATCCCTATGGAAGATACGCACTGAAATATCATTTGCCTTTTTTCATCATTAGCAATTCAGATTTCCTCATTTTAAATAGCTTTTTATTCATTCAACAAATAACTTTTGAGTGTCTTCCATAAAATTACTACACTAGGCACTAGGGATTCAGCCAAGGTTGAAATGTAATGATGCTGGGAATGTAAAATCAAAAGTCATGGTTTGGCAAGGAGATAGGTTTACAGACTGGTAATTAAAATGCAGTGTGATGAACAGAATCAAAACATACATAGAAGTATGCTCCAAAGTCTGTCTGCGGGACTCATGGGGATCTTCTCAAAAGAGGTGGCCCTTGAACTGACTTGAGGGATGAACAGGAGTTAACAAGGAATGAAATAGGGAAAAGCACAGGAAGCAGAGGGAATATTATATAAATGGGATGGAGTATTTGAAAAGCTATACACAGTTTGACCTATCTCTTTACCTTTGATGACACACTACCTTATTGATACTTCCTTATTTTTGGTTTCCATGGCACCTCGTTAGTGTCCTCATTCTCAGCTTGACTCTCAGTATTCCTAAGGGCTCTGTCCTCAGCCTTCTGTATTTTTCTCTACACACTGCCTTGGCTTTCACTGCCTTGTATATATCTCCCAGGTCTCTCTCCTGAGCTCCAAATTGACAAACACAACCGTATAATGGAAATATTCACTTAAATGTAACATAAACACCTCAAACATTAAATGTCTGAAAATATTTCCAAAATTTCCTCTACAAAAATTCCATTCCCAGTCCTTTGTTACCTCAGTAAATGGCATCAACCCCAAGATAATTACCAAAGAAAAGAAACCTCGGTATCACTTCTGTTTTCTTTCCTTCACTCCTCACATTCAATCTGTCACCAAATCAGCCAAAATTCGTTGTGACATCTATCCCACTGTCCTGTCCGAAGCCAGTAACAGAATTCATATGCACTGCAGCAGAAAATTTAATTAACCTTCATGCCTCTAGTTGTATCACCATCTAAAACTATACACTAGCTTAATTTCTGAGAAGCACAACTAATCATGTCACTCACTCCCAAATACTTAAAACCCTTTGGTAGATTTCCAATTACCTTCATTCCAATTCCAATTTCTATGATCTGGCCTCTACCTATGTCTCCCACCTTATCTCTTACAATTACCTCTTTATCTCCCATGATCCAGTGTTACTCTAACCTGCTTATTCTGCTCTATCATGCCAGATCATTACTCATATTTCTCCTACTACCTGGAACATATTTCCTTTTTTCTACTTTTCGTATTTAATATATTCTTTAACTTTAGGTTTCAGATTAAATTTAACCTACCCAAAAATCCTTTCCTGACAATATCTTAACTCTCCTTCCCCTATCCTACTATTTATCAGATTTTGTGAAGTTGTTTCAAATGTTTAGATTGATTTCTGCCTCATTTCCAGCCAATCAACAGCCTTCTGTTGCTATGGATTACTTTGCATTTTCTAGAATTTTATATAGATAGAATCAAACAATAGGTACTCTTTTTAGTCTGGCTTCTTTCACTCAGAATTTTTTTTTTTAATTTATGGTCATTAATCAAAGAAATATGAATCAAAATAATGAGATACCATTTCCTCCTATTAATCTAGGGAAAAAAACATAAAAAAATGATGACTTATTTTTGCAAGGCTTTTGCATTAACATGTTGGTGATAGAACCATAAATTGATACAACATTTCTGGAAACAATTTGGTAGTCAAAGTTTTTATAAATATGCTTATGTCCTTTGTCACAATAATCTCACTTTTTTAAGTTTCTCCTAAGGAAAAGAATAAAAAATGTGATCAAAAAAAAAAAAAAAAAACTTTTCTATGGAGTTTTCTGGCATCCACACATTCATACCAAAAAAAAGGATCAAGACAAATACAAACTTGCAGATGATTCAATATTAGAACTAATCTAAAACTGCCTTTCAGATTTTTTTATTAATATATTTAAAAAAAGAGTGGAGAGTTTTGGCAGAGATACACTATCATTAAAAGTAGGAGATCAGAATAGCTTGGCACAGTTGAAGTGTGGATTAATTAAACTTCTTATAAGTCCATAGAAAAGGTCCAGATTTAAACATAGAAAAAAAAATCATAAAGGGAAAAAAGGAACATATGGATACAATGATAAGCAGTGGACTGTAAAAGAGGGCAAGAAGTGATTGTTAAAGAGATGATGGTCAAGAATTTTGTGAAATCTCTGAAAAACATCAACTCATGGGACACCTAGGTGGAGCAGTCAGTTTAAGCATCTGACTCTTGATTTCAACTCAGTTCATGATCTCAGGGTCCTACAATTAAGCCCTGAGTCAGTCTCCACACTCAGCATAGAGTCTGCTTGAGATTCCCTCTCTCCCTCTCCCATTGCCCCTCCCCATCATGTATGTGCTCTCTCTCAAATAAAAACATAAATCTTAAAAGAAAAATAAAATAAAATAAAATCAACTCATGGTTCAAAGAACCATAATGAAACCCAAGCAGAATAAATATAAATAAAACCACACTTGGACATATCATAATTGCCAAGAAGTAAAAACAAAAAAGAAAATCTTAAAAGCAATCAGAGATTAAAATGGTAATTACACAGAAGCAACACTAAGAATTACAGATGACTTCTGGACAGAAATGGTAAGATTAAGAAGACAATGGAATAACATTATTAAAATATTAAAAGTGTCAACTTAGAATTCTACACCCACTGAAAATCCTTCAAAAGTAAGAACAGAATACAAACATTTCCAGAAAAACAAAGATAGAGTGAATTACTTAGCAGCAGTTCCTTGCTAACAGCAATACTAAGAAAACAGTAATTTTTCAAGAAGAAGGAAAATTATCTCAAATGTAAGTAAGGAAATACAATAAGAAATTAAAGTAGCATTAAATATTAATATGTAGATAAACATATGTAATATCTTTACAATGCACAATAATAGCAATGTTAAGTGGGATTTATTATATACATAGAATTAAAATGCAGGATGACAATAGCACATAAAATAGAAGAGAGTAAATGTAATTAAAGGTTTGTAAGATGCAGCCAGAAGACATAATAAAAGTACTAATTTATGTTAAATTATAATGACTCAAGAATGTATGTCATAATGTCTCTAAGGCAAACATTAAAAGAAATACAAAAGACTGTATTAACAAGCCAATTGAGGAGAATAATTAAAACAAAATAATCTATAAATGTAACAAGAGAAAAGATAGAAGAAAGGAATCATATAAAGTATGAGATATATAGAAGACAAATGGTAAAATGATATTTATAAACACAAATGCATCACTAATTATATGGCATGTAAATGGGCTGGTATTCCAACTAAAATACTGATTTAAAACACCATTCAATTATAAAGTGAAGCAAAATCTCCTTTTTAGAAACATGCAAAATAAGGAAAGTGTTTCCCATGTTTCAGCTTACCATAGAAAACTTGGAATAAGACGAGAAAGTTGATCACAAAAGCAAACCATTTGTCTAATGTAGAATACAACTATTAAATAACTTATTGCAGGCTTTGGGGCTACCCAAAACAGGACTAGAATTTTGACTTCCTATTGCCAGCTGTGAGATCTTGAGCAAGTCTGTGACAACATCTTACAAAAGTGGTTCAACGGATTTAACAAGAGTTAGAGTCTGTTTAGAATAGTCTGATAGATCATAGGGCCACATAAAATCACATGGGGATGGTTCAAATGGGGCAGTAATTTACTGTCCATGGTAACTAACATAAAAGCAAAGAAAGATGTCATTGTGAATGAGGACTAGAAAAAAAAGTTTAGGTAGATGAGAGAAGCGAGAGAAAGAGAAAGAGATTGTCAGGGACAGAGTAAACAAGAACTGGTTTCAAACATTAGTTCAAAGTTAAAGATAAATACTGTAAACTGCAGGCAGTGATTTGTGATTGAGTTACTTCTCACAAAGAAAATCCTGTGTAGATTACTCCCTGATGAGTAGCAAGAATTGCTTTAATATTATTATATTTATTACTTACTCTACAAGCTTTATTGGTATACACTCAGTGCCAGGCACTAGGCTAAACATATAATCAATGTAAGAGATAGGTCTCTAGTTTCCAAGCATCCTAATTAGAAGACATGACTAGCATACAGGAAAGAAGCAGAAATCATATCACTGAAGACATAGTTGGAGAGAGACAGGACTTTGGGTCTTAGAAAAGTCATCGCTTATTATGAATAAGTTCTAGGCCTCAAAGTCCTGTGATTTCTCAATATTACCCATTAATTGTGACTACATTAAAATGATGGGAAAGTCATAGAAAGCTTGATTATAGATCTATATCTAAGTTCCATTCACCAAATTAGCTCTAACCGTAATAAAGCTGAGATTTTATTCCCCAAAACTGAATAAATTACTCTAAGGAGTGAATAAACACAGAGAAGTCCAGGGAAAATGCTGAGAATAGACTATACTACAACTAATAAAAGCAGCTAACATTTATTGAATACTTATTACATGCCAGACCAGTGCTAAGAATTTTACATACACACACACACGTGCATTCTTCCAGGAAAGCTATTACTAATTACTAGCCCTGTTTTTCAGAACACAAAACTGACACTCAGAGATATACTCAGAGATGGGATTTCACTCAGGGGTACACAGCTCTCTATGCAATGCTATTGTCCAATGGTATTATGAAGTTTATCTTGTCCCAGAAGACTGTTGATGTTGTCATATCTGAAGGGTCACATGTCATGATTATTAGCCACAGTGTCTTAAATATATATTCTGTTAAGTGATTTTTGGGGGCGAGTCCTCCCAAGAGAAACCTGTAAGGAAATGAGGTAAATGAGAATATAGCAGAAGAGGCAGCCATAGAAAGACATGGTTTCAGGTGAAATCTGGCCTCGGTCTGGTTTTGTAGAGAGATCTGAAGCATAAATGTCCCCTATAGTTGGCTCACTTTGAAGGAAGGGGGCCAAATTTTTGCCACTCTATCAGTAAGTCCATGGACACAGGACATTTCCTGGGACAGAATACAAGGAGCACCACAACTAGAATGAGTCAATCAAGGGATACAGAATGCAAAATTTAAGAAGGTACTCACTCTCAGAAGCTGCTTCTGAATGTATACAACCTCTAGAATGAGTATCTCCTTTATTTTTTGCCTCCAGATGCTCTGTGTCACTGTCATCCAGGTCCTATGTACAATTTCCTAGGTATTTACAGACAAGGTAATTCATGTCGGCAAAGGGCAGCTCTCCAAAGAAGGATGCCTGTGTGGTCCATTAGCAGTCAATATTTCAACAGCCAGGAGATGGCCATACCGGCTCAGGAAAGGGGATCTATGTAGGACACCAAGAGTACCCATACATTCTACCTCTTTTACTGCTCAGAGCCACTTTCACCTTGTATTAAGTTTATTCCATCTAGACACAGATTATCTAGGATTCTGGCTGGTCAAAATTTCTGGATAAACTTACACGCAGAAACTAGATCCTGAGGTAGTCATTGATACCCATCATGTTTCATCACACAGAGATCCCTTTCACCTCTGCTGGTGGCTTATCTGGGTGGAAGACCTCTGGGTCTTCCCTCTGGATCACTCATCCCTGAGTGTTCTGAGCTCTTGTTTATCATGTCCTTCTCAGACTGCAGTTGCTACACTTACCATTTATAGCTAAAACTTGGCCTGGTAGTGCCAAGAATATGCCACATTTATGCCTCCAAGCTCCCATGCAGTGGTAGCAGCCTTACTTCCTCATGGTGATCAGGGTCAATTTCCTCTTCAAAAATGGTAACTGCATCTCTCCCTGCTGATTTATTGGCATGAGAAGCCCAATGTGACCAGACAATAGCCATAACTTTAAGTTTACTGAGACTCTCAATAGGCCTCATGTTGGAAGCATCTCCCTCCTAGGCATAAGTACTCTGTATCTATGGAGCCTAGAGTTGTTAAGATGGGAAAAACAAATTCCCGAAGTAGATCATTGGGAGTGATACAATGGCTGTTGGTTTGAGGGAACATATTACATGTGCTCTCTCCACGCTGCCCACAGCTATATCTTCAAGGACCATACCACTCCTCTACCAGGCCAACAGTTTCTAGATGGTGTGGTGTTACAGGTCCAGTCAGTCTGAACCCATGTCATATATCTTCATTACTGTAATGTGGATCCTTTAGTTCAACTTTACACACCAAGTGGGTAACTGGTCTTCTCCAGGGAAGGTACAGTATTAAAGACTCGGTGTCAGTATTAAAGACTCTGGGACTGGAAAGTTGATACTCAGCAATGCCAGTAACTAGATCAGTCTTGGTAAGAGGAAGCCCAGGTTGTGACCTATGCAAAGCCTCCATATCCATCACTGTGGCTTCTTCTTTCACTAGTCCACTGTGTAATCAAGGGGTGACAGAGACCAGCTAACATCTGTGGTAAGTCACCTTATACATATTCAGTTTTTTAAAAATTCTGCAATAGATACTTCTGTGGCAAGCATTAATGTGGAATACAAAGATCCCCATAATTTTTATTTGCTCTCATAAGTTTGGCTGCATGACATTCTCCTGGACCTCCTTGTCACAGATCTTCCAAACTTCTCTTTCAGGTTCCTAATCAACCAGGAAAGCAGTTCATCACAGCACCTCAGTCTGTGAACTCCTTCATTCATACAGAGTGGATGACCAAGCACACTAAAGTTCTTCCACTCTCCCCTTTGGGAGGATTTCCACTCACTACTATTTTAGAGGGCCACTCATTAGTAGGGCTATCCTGCAACAACATTCTATTTTTGGTTTACCTAAAATATGAGGGCCAACTTCTGCATAAACCAAGCAATTTGTTTGTTTGTATCCTCCTCTATTAGCTGATCATAAACTCCGTAGGAGGCCACAGGCATGAACCAAAGTTAGGGTCATCAGTGCAACAATAATGAGTGACATGGGAGTCAGGGCCACCTCTTGATGAAGCTTACCTGTCACCTCTGAAACCAATTCTAGAAGTACTATACCATCTTGGAATGGATTCTTGCTGGGTACACTAAACCTTAGACTTGGTGGGTCTGGGTCCACTAAATCTTAGACTTGGTGGATCTAACAGCATACAGTTTGTGATGAACACAGCTGGTTTCACACTCACTTGATTCCCAATAGTCACATAACTGGTTTCTACCAGAGCCCAGTATCATTCTAGCAGCTACTTTTTGAATAGGGTAGAGTTCTTTTTTGCAGATGGTATGGACTTACTCCAGAACCTTAGGGGTCTATGCTGTAACTTTCCTATTGGGACTTGGCAGAGATACCAGAAAGCATCTTTGCTCAGCACAAATACCTTTGGTAACATGGAATTCTCTGAGCCATATGGCTCAAGTGACAAAGCAACAGCCTGGACCTGTTACAAAGGATTTTCCTACTCTGAGCCTCATTCAAAATAATTAGCCTTCAACATCACCTAATAAATGGCTGAAAACAGTATTCACAACTGCAGAATGTGCTCCTTCTAAAACCCGAAGAATCCTGGTCATTCACTCAGATTGATCTCTAGGTTTCAGGAGATTATAGCTCTTTAAAAGTTGCCAAGGAGGCCATCTGAATCTCCACACATCGCTTCAAATTGGTGATTCACAGATAAGCACTTGTAATTTTCTTTCTTCAGTGTATCAGGGGTGATTTTCGCCACCACCCAATTCCACAATTTCTATGGTTATTGTTCCCATGAAATTCCAGTGAGGGTGCCAAAACTAATGTATGCCCTTCTACATATATCCTGTCCCCATTTCTCACAGGTAGAAAACGAAGCAATTTTACTACTGCAGCACTATGCCAGGGCCCATCAATAATCCACCTACCACCTAGGATGGGGTCCTCCCTGCCATTCGGTCAGCAAACGATCCAACTCCAGAATCCCAGTCTTTAAAGTCAGCTTTCGAGGATCGCTCCTGGCCTTACATCAGATTCTCTAGAAGCAGAGTCTGAGATGGGGTTTTGTGTATATGATTTACTGAGAGAATATTCTCAAAAGAAAACTGTAAGAAAGAACAGGAAGACACAGCAGGGCAAGAAGCTCAGCAGAGATGTGACTGTGCTGAAATCTAATCATCAGATTGATCCCTTGGTGAGCTCTAGAACTTACATACACCTACAAAGTTGTCCCCTTTTGAGGGACCATATACTTGTATATAGGTGTGAGCCTTTACTAGCCAAAATCCTCAGCAACTGGAAAATAAGTCCACTAACTTAGTAAAGGATATCTGGATGGGCTACCAAGAGTCTACTGCAGAAAACATGAGTTCCACTGACTCTACGCTTGAGCCAAGTATTCAACTACTCTGCTGGCTACCAGCCTAGACTGCCACATGCCACCTTCACCATACTTCCCAAACATCACCCACTCATTGTGTTGTCTGGTACTGCTCTGTATCAACCATCTTTAGACTCTGCTACAATCAGAGAACATGTCTCATCAACCAGAAGAGTGCCTAGGTATGAGTCATGAGAGGTCATCACACACACACACTATATATATATAATTTTGTAGCCCTCTCCCCTTTAAATTTGTTCGGTATGGAGACCTCTTTAATTGCTTCTAAGTGCAAACTCAGGTGGACTCTAAGATGTTTCTCACCTTTGTTAAGCATAATAGAAATTAAAATATCCAATCCAACAGTCAAAATTACAAATTTGCAGTATAGTTCAAGATTTTTCCTTCCCTCCATTTTTTTCCCTGAATTTGGGGAATGGGATGTGGTTGGTTTCTCTTTACATGTTGATGCTAAGGAGGGAGGAAAGGTAAGAAGGTAAGGCAGAAATGTTCTTACTTGGCTGGTACTCTAGTGGGTTTCTTTGTACTCTCTAAGCTGACTGTATATAAAAGCTGCCTTTTTCTCTGAGAGGTATTTTCAAGGGTTTTTTTTGTTTTTTGTTTTTTTTCCAAAAACATGCCATTCACCATGGAAATTTTCTTAACTGCAATTTTCTTGACCTTGACAAATACATCTTATTTCAGCTGCTCACTTACTCTTTTGTCAGTCCTTAGGAATCTGGTGGCAATGTCAGCCTTAATGGGAATCAAATCCCGGCTCTCTCTGGCATCTGGCCCATGGAAAACACACACTCATTCTTTCCTCTAAACCACAAGAACATAGGATGTTCCCTATGCTATGATAATACTCCTTTAGTCCATTTCAAAGCAGGTGGCTGGTCATACTCTTGTCTTTTTAGATTTCTCAAGCAGTTTTTAGAAACAGGCCTCTGTGTCCTCCAAACCAAAGAAGGCACCTGTTAGGTACTGACAATTGAAACCACTGAAGTCATTAGGTATGGGATCTAAGTCAGGGACCTTGTAGCTTGCTAGGGGTGAGTGATGGGATTCAGAGCACTATAAATGTTTCTCCAGGGTTCCTCTTTACAAAGTTTCTCTCCATTTTCACTTTTTTTGTTTTGTTTTTATAAACTCTAATGTGCATAATCCTTTACCCCAAGAGTTCTTTAATCAGCTCCTTGGCTAAATCTTTCGAAAGAACATTTGCATCCTGCACTTCGAGTACCATGCCCTCCGTATCTCAGCATTCCTGCAGCACTTCACCCATTGTCACAGCCAGTTTTAGTTCCAGGTTTGATCTCTTCAGCTCTCTCTCTCAAAGTTGACGTTCTAAAAATCATGCTCTTGGGGCACCTGGGTGGCTCAGTGGTTTAAAGCCTCTGCCTTTGGCTCAGGTCATGACCCCAGGGTCCTGGGATCAAGCCCTGAATCAGGTTCTCTGCTTAGCAGGGAGCCTACTTTCTCCTCTCTCTTTCTCTCTGCCATCCTCTCTGCCTACTTGTGATCTCTGTCAATTAAATAAAAAATCTTAAAAAAAAAATTTAAAAATCGCTCTTTCCCCAGTTCTCCATGGGACTTTTCCATCCAATCATTTCATCTCTCTTAAGCACAATCTTAATAGCCAGCTAATGACCTAAGATCAATTTCAGGCTCTGTCATTTATTGGTGTGATCCTAGGTAAGCTACGTAGCCTCACTGACTCTCACTGGTAAAATGCCTGCCCTGGAGAATTACTGGGGTGATTAAATGACATAATAGTTATAAATGCCAGGTACCTAGTAGAGGCTCAACAAATATTAGGGTCTCTTGCCTTGATCCAGAATTTTCCTTCAAATTGTTAATTAAGATTTTTGCCACATAGAATCCAGTCAAATCCCACCATCTTTTCCCTTACCATCTTCCCACAAAGCAATGAGAAATTAACTAATTATACTAACTATTTTCAGGAGTGATGTCACCAAGATGTAGAAGCAGGAGACCCCAGTTTCCATATCCCCACAAAGATCAACTATTTGACAGCTATCCATGAACAAACCAGCTCTGAGAGAGCTCAAGAGTTCATTTAAGAAACTTCAGCAACACAGTAGAACAAAAAAAATCTGAGAATAACTACACAAAAAGGAAAGGAAAAACAGCTTCATTTTGCCTGCATTATCCCACTCCCCAGATGGGCACTGTTCAGTGCCAAGAAGGAATGCCCCAGCTAGAAAAAAAATCCCCTCACTGGGAAGGTGCAGACAAGTGAGCAACAAGGTTCCTCAACTTCTTGGGGCACTATGCAAGTGCCCACCTTGGTTTCACCTCAAAGGGCAGCAAAGCTGACATGCAGAGAGATGGCTAAGAATAAGGAAGAAGATAAAAGACAACCGATATCAACCACTCAGTGGGAGCAAAGGCAGTTCCCAGTGACTTTTCAAGAAAAAGAGAGAGAGAGAGACCTCAAATAAATAAAATGAAAAATGTCAAAGAAGACACTGTAACTGATACCAAAGAAACAGGAAGGTTCGTTTGAGACTACTATGAATAATTATACCCAAAATAATTTGAACAACCTAGAAAAAATGGACAAATTCCTAGAAACATAAAATCTACCAAGACTGAATCAAGAATAAATAGGAAATCTAAAGAGACCAGTAATAAATAAGGAGATTGAATCAGTAATCAAAAACCTCCCAACAAAGAAAACCCCAGGGCCAAAATGGCTTCACTGGTGAATTAGAACAAACATTTTAAAAAGAATTAATGCCAATTAGCCTTTTAAAACTCTTCCCAAAAAATTGAAGAGGAGAGAACATTCCCAAACTTATTTACAAGGTCCCTGTCACCCTGATAACAATGCCAGATAAGGATACTATATCAGGCCAATATCTTTGATGAGTATACATGCAAAAATCCTCAACAAACTATTAGCAAACTGAATTCAACAGCACATTAAAACAATCATTCAACATGATCAAATGGGATTTTGCTGAAGCAATATTTTGAAAGAAGCTGGAGACATCATACTTCCTGATTTCAAACAATATTACAAAGCTATAAGTGTGAAAACAGTATAATACTGGCATAAAAACAGATACATAGACCAATGGAAAGAACTGAGAACCCAGGAATAAATCCATGCATATGTGGCCAATTAGTATTTTTAAAGATTTATTTATTTTAGTGAAAAAGAGAGTGCAAGCAGTAGAGGGGCAGAGAGGGAAGGTGAGAGAGAATCTCGGAGCAGACTCCCTGCCGAGCATGGAGCCAAACACAGAGCTCCATGTGGGGCTCAATCCCACAACCCTGAGACCATGACCTGAGCAGAAACCAAGAGTTGGCTGCTTAACTAAGCCACCAGGTGCCCTAAAGTCAACTGATTTTTGACAAAGCTGCCAAGGATACTCAATGGGGAAAGGATTTTCTTTTCAATAAATAATGTTAGGAAAACTGTATATTTACATGAAAAAGAAACAAACTAGACCCCTATCTTACATACTCCTCCAAATTAAATTAATGGACCAAAGAATAAATATAAGACCCCAAAACTTTAAAACTCCTAGGAGAAAACATAAGAAAAAGTTCCTTAACATTAGTCTTGGCAATGATACTCTGGATATGACACCAAAAGCAAAAGTAAATATGTAAGACCACAACAAATTACACCTTCTATATTACCACAAAACAAATAAAAAACAGTCAACAAAATGAAAGGGCAACCTATGGAATGGAAGAATGTATCTGCAAACCATATATCTGATAAGAGATTAATATCCAAAACATATTAGGAAATAATATATCCTTCAACAGCAAAAAAAAAAAAAAAAAAAAACAATAAACAAAAATACAAATAATCTAACTAACAAAATGGGCAAACAACCTGAACAGACATTTTTCCAAAGAAGTGATACAAATGGACAATAAGTATATGAAAAGAAGTTCAACATCATTAATCATCTGGGAAATAAAAAGTAAACTACAATGACATATCACCTCACACCTGTTCGAATGGCTATTATCAAAAACACAAGAGAACAAATGCTGGTAAAGGATTTGAAGAGAAGTGAATCCTTGTGCACTGTTCATGGCAATGTAAATTGGCACAGCCATTATGAAAACAGTACAAAGATTCCTCAAAAACTTCATGTGATTCAGAATACACTTCTGCATATATATCCAAAGAAAATAAAATCGCTATCTCAACAAAATATCTATACTCCCACATTCATTGCCGCATTATTCACAACAGACAAGATATGGAAACAACTTAAAAGTCCACTGATGGCTCAATGGATAAAGAAAATGTGGTACAGATATATATAATGGAAAATTATTTAGACATAAGAAGTAGGAAATCCTGCCATCTGTGACAAAACGGATGGACCTTCAGGCCATTATGCCATGTGATCTCATTTATTCATCCTTCTTAGTTTTTTACCCTTTGACCAACTTCTCCTCATTTCCCCCATTTTCCAGCCTCTGGCAACCTCTCTTTTATGCTCTGCTTCTGAGTTGAGCTCTTTTTTAGATTTCATGTACGAGTTCTGGGGATCTAATGTATGGCATAGTGATAACAATGAATAATACTATATTGTATACTTGAAACTTGCCAGTAAAGTATATCTCACATGTGTTCATCATAACAACAAAAAAGTAATTATGTGAAGGATATGTTAACTGATCTCATTGTTGTAAACATGCCACAATATACATGTGTATCAAATCATCACATTGTATACATTAAACTTACACAAGGTTACATGTCAACTATATCTCAATAAAGGTAGAAGAAAAAATTATCCTACTCTCAAAGAGAATTATATTCCTAGGATTTGAAACTATATGCAAAAAGTTCTGAATTCAGGGTGAATGAATGAGTCAGAGTTACTGAAACAGGACCAGCTTCATATTTTGTATAGCTTACTGCCAACTGAAAATGTGGGCCTTTTGTTCAAATATCATGAAGAATTACAAGATACCAATAGCAAAGTATTAAAGCAAGTACAGGCCCCTTCTTAGTGCCAGGCCCTATAAAGCCAGCCCGTCATAGTGGTCTGAACTCTGTGACTGAGCCCTGACCTCCTGTTCTACTCTCTGCTGCACAAGCAAAACTTACATAGACAAATGAAATAAACTTGCTGCAACTTCAACTTAATTGAAGCTGATTGGGAAAAACCTTAATGAGAGAAATAATGACCCTCCCTGACTCTCCTCTGCAGAAAGAGGGCATTTTACATGGTTACCTTCTAGGCAATATTCAGTGACAGGCAGCATCAAGAGGCAAATTCTTCGCAGACCTTACTACTATTTAAATGTCCCTATCAATTCCAGTAAGCTTATAGCTAGAACAACTTGAGGTCTCTCTTGTGAGAGGGAAAAAGAAAAAAAAAGAGGGGGTGGGAGAAAGAAAAAGAAATGAAAGGGAGGAGTGACAGAAAGAAAAAAGAAGCAGGACCAAGAGGCAGAGAGTTATAGGCCTCACCACAACACAAGCTAAGGTCCCCAAAAGATTCATTCCCTTACCTACATAACAGGAAATTTCAGACTTGTATCAGCTGGGTGTGAAAACATCAAAAGATTCTAGATCCTTCCAACTTGACCACTTCCCATAGGTCATGCAACATCAACTGAAATGATTCCGTTTGTTCTGTCTGGATAATGGCGAAAGAAGTGACAAACGCGTGGACCCATCCTAATTTGTACTTGAATCTGAGCAGTTTTATTAAAAGTGTGGTCTAGTATATAGTGAAGACTGCAATCATGCCACAGGGGGAATAAAAAGGCCGGAGTGCCTGGGTAGCTCAATGGATTAAGCCTCTGCCTTCAGCACAGGTCATGATCTCAGGGTCCTGGGATTAAGCCCCAAGTTGGGCTCTCTGCTCAGCAGGGAGCCTGCTTACCACCCCTCCTCTTTCTCTCTCTGTCTGTTTGCCTCTCTGCCTACTTGTGACTTCTCTCTCTGTCAAATAAATTAAAAAAAAAAAAAAAAAAGAGGCCATCAGGTTTTTTATTTCTAAGCTAGACAAGATCATTCAGGTTTTCTAATAAATGAGGTTAATCTTTTAGGCAGTGTGAACCATACACACAGTATTATAAAGAGTTCCTAAAAGTTTTATAGAGTCTACAAAAATCATTGAGTCCCAAACCATCCTCACAGGGTAAGGGCTACAGAAAGAGTCCCTCATGGTGTAAACTCCCTAAGTCTTTTCATTACCAAAATAGAGATAATAATGGTATAACATGAGTGAACTTTCAGGAAATGTCCGATGCTAAATGAAATATATAAATGAAAGACAAATGCTACATGATTCCACTTCTCTGAGGTACACAAAATAGTCAAATTCATAGAAGTAAAGAGTGGAATGGTGGCTGTCAGGAGCTTGGAGGAGTGGCTGGGGAGTTCTTAATTAATGGGTATAAAGCTTCGCTTTAGCAAAATGAAGAGTTTTGCATGATCTAAAACATGATACGTATAAGTCAACAAGAACATACTGCACACTTAAAATTTTGTTAAGTGAGTAGATCTCATGTGCTCTTAGCACAATAAAATAGTTTCACTGATGATGATGATGATGATGATGATGATGACGACGATGATGATATCTACTCTACAGGGTCATTTTAAGTACTGAATAAGATAACCTAAGAAAAGTGCTCAAAATGCACATGATGGACCTCCTTCGTCTTTATCTCCAACCTCATGTTACACTGTAGGGTGCATGTCCTGTGCAGTCATTCAGACTCATTCGCCCACTGTCACCATGTTGGCAGACAGCAAGCAGGGAAGGCTCTCATCTGAAAGGGGTCTCTTCCCCCAAGATCATACACCCTTCTTGAAGAAGCCATAGTCCAGTGACTGGCAAATGCAAACACAGAAAGGCCTGGTTCCACTTCCTCCTTTCAACGAAACTCTAAAAAGCACTCCTAGAATCAACACTTCTGTAGCATTAGCTGAGGCCTTTGTTGAGAATGGAGTACACATCAATTCTAGATCTGCTTCCTTCATGCCCCTAGGGCTTCTCTAATAAACTTATTGCACACAGCTCACCAAATCAGAGTTTTCTCTGAAAACCTCACCAGTGACTGTATCACCTCCAGCCCACATGAAGCCAATATATGTGAGTCCATGGTCAGTAGATGACTTCCTAAGAAAAGAGGAGAAATGTTAAATAAATATGCAGGTTCCTGAGTGGCCTCAGGTCCAGCAGACTAACAGAGGATGAGACTAAGGACAATCAGATTTCAGTCCCTGAGAGACAAGAAGGAGAAAGTGATAGCCTTGGGAATGAATGAACTGGATTAAGCAAGGCCACTGACTCAGGTGTAGAATAAGGAAGAAAAAGGAAAGAACAAGACAGCTTGCCTCATGCAGCATTACTGGAAATGAAAAGCAAGGTAGAATAGAGTAAGCAAAATGGTAAGAAGCTGGGGCAAGAAGCTGCGCCCCAGCTCTCTGAACCCACCATCCATCCTGCTAGGGTGATTCACCGAGTCCGGGCAGAACCTGCAAGTGAAAGCTTCATGGCGGGGCCTGGTGAAGTTTATGAACAAGGAGCTGAGCTGACCATCAAACTCAGGAACTAGGAATTTGTTGAAGAAACTGGATTTTAGATTACAAGAGGACCTGACACTTATGAAGACAGATGTCCCAAAGATGTAGAGTTCTATGGTTCTTCTCTGTGTACATTTCCTCCTCTGTGGAAATAAGATCTTATCAAATGGCTTGTCTTTCCTCTGACCAGAACCCAAATTATCATTATTTTGTTATGATTATGAAGTCTTCCTCTCTTAACTCCTTTTCTATGATTCTTTGATATACTAATTTAACTTAATATATACCTAATACCTTATTAACTTACTAAAACTTAATAAATGCAAATATATCAATGTGATTAACAGAGCCTAAGGAAGTGTTATTGATCACACATGATCCCACTCACCTCTTAAATGGACACTGTGAACAAATCCTGTTTCAGAAAGAAACACTTCCTTCCCGCTCTTTGCCCCTTGGAGCTTCACCCTGATTTGGAGATGTTTGTGTTGGGAAGTCTTTTCCCAGGTTCTCTTTGTGAGAAGCTCTCAGTATCCTGTGCTATTCAGCTTGCCATCTTTGTGCATGGCAACTTTCCCACTGTGGGGAAAACTGAGGGCAAAAAACTGAGGGGGGCAAAGAAAGAAAGCAGATGCACCAAATCAACCAGAGAAAAGGAACAAAGGATTCTATGACAGAAGGTACTAGATTTTCCCAACAGTGACTCTATTTAATGAAGAAATACAGATATCTGAAGAACATAAGGTATAATATTAAACTTTGAGTCCAGGCCACTGTTATCTAAGAGTTGAAAAAGTTTACCAATTCCAATTAAAGCCATCCATAATACAGTATGATGACCCTTGGAGACAGACAACTGAAGGCAGAGATATTATTTCAGAAAGCTATTATTTGTTAAGGTTACTCAAGGGGAATGTAAGCCCTTGATAACCATGTATTTTTCTCTTCATCATCTCCAATTTGATCATTAGCACATAGCAAATTTTTTCATATTTATTTTCATTTTATAAAGAACAGATTCTGCTCTGGGATTTGCATAAGGATCAGCAACTTTCAAAAGGAAAACATACTGGCTACTCTGAATTTTTAAGGTTCAGCCAGGTTTTAAACATCACATTCTGTAATCAGATAATATACCTGGCCTGGAGTTCAACTGTTATCTAAGTATTTGGAAGGGAGAAGAGAATATGCAGGAGGATAACTATTCCTCCTCAGTCTTCCAGTTTCCATGAAAAAGATTTTTCCTAAATGTTCTTGGCTTCTTTTCAAATTCCCTTGCTCCTTCCTTAGAAATAGAGAAAGAGATACTTGGTAAGATTTCTGGAGGAGAGATTCAATATTAGAAAGATCAACACCATGTCACACACCTTATTCGTCAATATCAACTTTATTAATGATAAAATTTAAAGCGGTTTCCGCTGGCTATTCTTTTGTCTTATTTCTCATTTAGCTTAAAATTCAAAAAAGTACTACCTATCCAGCACCCTCAAAATCTACCATTTTACAGGATACTGGCTTGGGACAGGTGGAAAGATGAAAGAAAAAGTTTGTAACAATTGTGAACTAGAACCAAAGAGTGGCATCTCAACAGAGCCCAGGTAGGGTATTTCCTACAAAACAAAACAAAACAAAAACAAAAACAAAACAAAAAAACAACAAAAAACAGAGACAAAAACCAAAAAACTCGAGACTAGGAACTAGAAAACCTGAGTTGTAAACTCAGTATTTGTCATTTTTGCCTCTACTAGAAATAAATGAGACTAAATGGAGTAAAATTTATCTCAATCTCTGAACTAGATGATTTACACGTATCTGTTGAGCTTGTACTCCCAGAAGATGTTTATACCATTAGCTAGGCACCTTCACACACCCTGCCTGATTTAATTTCATTAAGATCAAACCCAGAATTTAGCATCGAAATTTCCAGCACCATACTGACATATAGTAACTAATATTTCAAATGGCCCATTAACACACTCCATCAGCTGCTTGATTTCTGATTTTCTATTTGAAATGGTGCCTCCTAGAGTATGGGGCTGATATTTCCTCTAAGAAGACCCATATATTCCCAGTGGTTAAATTTAACTGTACTGCTTCGTTGCATTCTTTCAAGCGCTCAGCTGGTCTTCCCAGTTAGGTGGAGCAAGCCTGAGCTCATCTGGTAACAAAGACTTATTGTTCCACAGTCCCAGAACTAGTTCCTAATGGCTTCACCACTTTTGTGTAATTCATATATGACGGAGGTAGAAAGAGGAATGGAGAAGCGTGAGAGGCGGCCCTACAGATGACCTTGGGGCAGCATGAATGATGTCTAATGTTCGGCAGTTAGAGGCTATCAGACACTAATATACTCTCTGGGCTGAACCGAATAGGCCCATTACTCTCAACTGCAATTCGCCATCTGTGAAGTGAGCTGGTGCCTTCAGACAAGAGTACAAATTGCACCTGATACTGAAAAAGACAGGGAGGGGATTATGATGTAAAACCAAGGGAAGAGTAGACAGAGACCTAGACTGACCAAAGGCCATATGAGGATAAGAAGAAATAAAATCTAGACTTCAGAACAGCTCCCAAATGACCTCGACCATTCACAAGACTGAATTCATGGATCCTAACAGACTGTATGGAAGTTTCTGGGATCAAAGGTTTAGTGTCATTAGGAGAGATGAGCACAGCTGGGGCTGACAAAACCCTCCCACTCTCAGGCAGCGCCTTTCAGTCTGTTGTCACAATTCATTAGCTCCTTCTGACATTCATTTGACATCATTTCAGGGAAGGGTTCTAATCACAGCCCAAAGAAAGGAAAGAGACTTTGAAAAATATGATGGCTTTAGATACAGAGCAGTTTATTGTTCTGAATAACAATGATGAGAATGATAATGACAATCCATGAAGCTGACCAATGACACGTTTTCATTCCCATTATGGGCAATGCCACTTGGCAGATGTGGCTTTAAAATTGTACATGAAAATGTGTCTCAACCCTGACTCTACCACTTATGAGCTATTATGGTCTGAACTGCATTCCCTCAAAATCAGTATGTCATTGACCTAACCCCAAATGTGACTATATTTAGAGACAGGGCCTCTTATGCTGTATTTAGGTTAAATGAGGTCCTACGAATGGGGCTCTAATCTGGCATAACTGGTGTCATTACTGGAAAAGGGAAGATGCACTGGAGATCTTTTTCTCTCAACATGAACACAGAAGAAAGGCCATGTGAGGACACAGAAAGGTGATGGCCATCTGCAACCCAAGAAAAGAAGACTCTCCAGAGCTCAACCCTCTGGTACATTGATCTTGGACTTCCAGCCTCCAGAACTGTTAAGAAAATAAATGTCTGCTCTTTAAGATACCCAGTCTCTAGTTTCTTGTTATGGCAGCCAGAGCTGATTCACACAGGAGCAATGCTAGCTCAGACAAGCAATACCTTGGGCAATCTGAGAGCATATCCAACATTTATTGAATATGGAGGGCTGAATATAGCAGCTAGCACATTGTAACTGAGATCCCTCAGCACCTTCCCAATAACATCCCAAGCAAAGGGACTATGCTGAGAATGCACAAGCTGGGATTTTCTGCCTAAACAGTAGTCACCAGGTACCAGACATCTATTAAAGTAGGGCCCACCCTGGGACACAGGAGAGGCCTTTTCAGTCTAATTTAAGAAGTGTGAAAAAGGACCTTTATTCACTGAGCATCTCTATGTACCAGATACTGTAATAAGAACCTCCACGCTCATTTATTCTTATAAAAACTCTGTGAAGGAGACAATTACTGCTCTGAAAAGTTAAGGGGCTTGCCTAAGAATATACAATTAGGGAGTGGGATGAAAACCCTGACCTCACAGACTGCAGGGTCATCTAGTACGATCCACATGGCCCCTGCAAGGTTAGCTTAAGTGCAGGGGATATGCGCCCTGGCATAGCGAGCCTGCTCACCTGAAACACGCATGGAGCTAGCAAGGAGAACACAGCAGTGAAGCATGATCCGTCAAGCACTATGAAGAACTTAACAGTCGTCCCTTCCATACTCATAGGAAGAGTACTAAGTGAAAAGCAGCACATACAACTTTTAAAAAGTAGGACTCACTCGCATGTATTATGTATGTATACATATACATAGATATGTTGTACACAATCATATGTGTATTCATTAATTTGTCTGATATGCATCAAACATTACCTCGGGAAAAAGATACATCTTATGGTATGCACTTAGATATGTACGTAGTCATACATATAAAAGACTGGAATAAAATATACCAAAATGTTTATTTTGTAGGAAAAAAATTAGTCCTCTTCATATTTTCAATGTTTTCTGTAAATTTAAATAATTATGAATTACCTTTTTTTAATCCACTGAAGTTCATACATTCATCAGATTTATTCAGTTTTAACCTAACTGTCTTTCCTGTCCTAGCATCCTACCTATCCTATCACATTACATTTAGCAGTTATGTATCCTTAGGCTCCTCTTGGCTGTAACGGTTTCTCAGACTTTCCTGGTTTTTTTATGATCATTAAGGATCATTAATGGCTTTCAGCACTGTTCAAATATTTTGTAGGATGTCCCCTGGTGGAGATTTGTCTGATGTTTTCTCATGATAAGCAGGGGATATGTGTTTTGGGGAGGAGGACCCTTAAAGAAAAGTACAACTTTTATCACATCATATTAAGGGAACATACTACCAACATAACACTACTGCTGATTTTGAGGTAGCATTTGGCAGCTCTCTCCACTCCTAAGTTATTCTTTCTTTCCCTTTTCTACGCAGGTCCCTTTGAAAGGAAGTCACCCTGAGCCTGCACTTCCTGAGCGGGGAGTTATGTTCTACTTCCTTGAGGACTGAGTATCTATAGAAACTATGTGGAATTCTGCATGAGAAATTTATCTATTTTTCATCATTAATTCCTTTATTTAATCAAATATTTGTACCCATATATGTTCATGGATATTTATCCACTATACACTCATGGCTATGTAATCCAATATTACTTAATTTTATTGCTGAAGTTGTTCCAGCTTTGGCCACCTGGAGCTCTTTAGTTATCTCCTACATCTCTGACATATTACATTATTTTGGGTATTTCATTTTGTTTTTTAGAGCAGTCCTTTACTTTCTGGTCCTAAAAGATGTCCCAGATTCATCTCACGTATTTTCTGCACTAGCCATTTTATCCACTGTAACAGTCTCTGTCTTTAAATTGGAATATTTAGGCCATTCATATTAACAGTGATTATTGATATAGTTGGCTTAATATCCACCACATTTTTACCTATTTTCTATTTATTGTTTTTTTCTTTCTCCATGCCCTCTTCTTTCATTTTCTCTGATTCTAATAAAGTACTTTATAGGATTCCATTATATCTCTTCTTGTATCATATCACTTAAATTTCTCAAAGATTTTACTGGTTACTATAGTTTCCAATGTACCTTTTAAACTAATCTGATTCCACTTTGAAATAACACTGTACCACTTCACATGTAGTGCAGATATTTTAAAACAGAATATTTCTAATTCCTCCCTCTCAGTCTTTATGACATTGTTGTCAATTATTCATATACTATAATTGCCTGGTTCATTGTAACTATTAGTACTTTAAAGTTATGTTTTAGATGAAGACTAAGAAAAATAAAACATTTCATTTTACCCTCATTTATTACTTCTCTGATACTTTTCCTTTGTTTATGTAGGCAAATGATTCTGACCTATATAATTTTCTTTCCTCTTGCAGAGCAGTAATTAACATTTCTTACAGGGCAGGTCTACTACAGATGAACTCTCTCAGTTCTTATCTGTCTGTGAAATCCCTTGTTCCTCCTTTACTCTCAAAGGATCATTTCACTGGATATAGAATTCTAGGTTGGTGGGGTTTGTTCTCAACACTTAAAATCCATTATCCTCCTGCTTGCATATATTCTGATAAGAAGTCCATTATAATTCTTATCCTTGTTTCTCTATAGGTATTCTTTTCCTCCAGCATCTGTTAAGATACTCTTTTTCTCTTTGGTTTTCTGAAGTTCAATATGATATGCTAGGTGTTTGTTTGTTTCGTCTTGATATTTATTTCACTCAGTGCTCTATGAGCTTCCTAAATGTATGCTTTGGTGGTTTTGAAATCTTTGCAGCCATTATTTAAATATTTCTTCTGTTTCATTCCCTCTTCATCTTTTGGCATACACACTTTTGAACTGTCCTACAGGTCTTGGCTGTTCTACTCTGCATTTCTTTTTTCACTTTTGTATTTTCCATTTCCATTTCCATTTCAGTTTTGAGAAGTTTCTGTTGACTTACCTTCAAGCAAACTAATAGTTTCCTTGGCTATGTCTAGTCTACTGATGAGACCATCAAAGGCCTGCATTTCTTTCTGATTTCTACCATTTCTGTTTAGTTGTTTCTTTTGAATTTCCATTTCTTTGTGTGCATTACCCATCTCTTCTTGCATGTTATCTTCTTTTCCCATTAGAGCCCTTAAAATACTCACCACAGTTACTGTAAATTCCCTAATGACTCCACTATCTTTATATTATTTGAGTCTGGTTCTTATGCTTGCTTTGCTTCTTCAAACTGTGGGGCATTCTGCTCTATAATTTTTTCATAGAAGTTGGATCCAATGTTAAACTAGGCAATAAGAAATGAAGTAAACAGGTGTGATGATTTTATACAAAGGATTTATTTAAATCATCTTATGGGTGATGATTTATATAAATCTGGCTAAGAAGTGGGCTGGGCTTAATGTTTTCTGAAGCTGTAAGTGCCAGAAACTTCAAATTCTTCTAATGTCCTTGTTTTTGTCTCTCCTTCTGATTTTGGCCTTCCCTAAGTATTCTTCCTCAGAGTTTGTGTCTTGCAGCGCTTTCAGCTGGAATCCATTGTTACTACACTAGAAACTTGTTAATACAGTGGGGAGGTGTTGCAGAAAAGAAGCATTTTATAATCTTATGATTAAATCTTGGTCTTCAGTGGGCCTGTGTTCAGGGTTGTGACCTTCATAAGTGTTGATCCAGGGTATAGTTTCCTGTTCCCCACCACAACCTCAGCGGAAACAGAAAAGTTAGAGGGTCATAAAGGAGGAATGCTCTCCCCCAGCTGGGATAAGACTCTTGTAAAGTCCTTTCCCTTGGAGACAGTTCTTTGGTATGCCATGGAAGGATCTATCTCAGATCTTGTCAAGAGAACTTGATTGAGTTCCTAGAGGTAAAGCCAACAGAAGTGTACCTCTCACTGGAGGCAGCTTTTCAAAATCTTTGAAGTGTTCCTATCAGCTATGGCTCTAGTGCCTTCTACTCCAGATAAGCAGAACTTAGCTCTTAACTTCCTGTATTTACCTGTCTCTCTAGAATGCAGGGGGATGGTTTGCCTTACTATCTTGATTCTCTGATGGATCCAATAGGTGTCACTGATTTTCTGTTTAAGTTTTTTTCTTGTTGTAAAGACAAGAGTGATGACTTCCAAGATCTTTACATGTAAGAGCTGAAGGCAAATATCCATACATTGCTTTTATAAAAACAAAAAAACAAACAGTTAAAAAAAAAGGAAAAAAATTCACTGCAACCATTGGTTTAAAAAACAACTAGGCTCAATTTTAACTACTCTTTGGGGGAGAAAATTAACTACTTTTATTTTTCAAAGTAAATCCCTATCTTCTATGGCTTATGTAGCAGCCTAGATCAGACCCTATATAAATGTTCAGTGTAGCCCCATTGTTGGAGCATGATGTTTGCCTAAAAATACATTCATATTTCTGCCACCTACTAGCTGGGCCAAGCACTTACCCTTTCAGATTCAGCCTCTTCATTTGCTAACTTAGGGTAATATTTATATCTTTGAGATGTTATGATACTCAAATTATATAATCTACATGAAAAGCACTGCATAAACTTCAGACTTCTATTCCTATACAAATACTTGATCAAAAGCCTTTTATAAGTACAGATTCACACACAAACACACACACACACTTCCTGGAGTTGTGAAGATCCATCTCATTGGAAATGAAAATGCTATTCATCCTTCCAACAAATCATCCCAAGACGATAACTTACCACCCTTTATAGATTGCTTTTTGGCCCTTCTCTGGATAGAATTTTCTTTCATGAATCCAAAGGCAATCATTTGTCAGGTTCTCACCCATCATGTCCATGGAGACAGAACAGAGAAGAAAAAACAAAAGACAAAAAACCAGTACATCCTGAAAATGAGTCACTGGGATGTCCACTTAATCTCACAGCAGGCAGAGCATAAAGGCAAATGATGATAGACCTAGAGGATTTTGTAACTCACCCTTTCTGGCACATTCCCTAACATCACATACTCCTGCCATCTCTCCAAATGTTTTCTTTAAAACCGCCAAAGAAGCAGTGTCTGGGAGTCTATGATTCCAACTCCTCATCCAGCACAGGCTAAGCCTTCCAAATAAACAAGAAGCTAAGAAGTCCTGAGTTCATTAGGAAGGCATCAGTGCATTGATAATTTTGTGAAAGGTTCAGTGGTACAGAAGCAATTGCACATGTAATGCACCTGGCCTCTTCCCTTAGTAATGGGTGCCCAGGTTTTCTGAATTATGATCCAGTGGCCGAGAAAGGGAACAGTATGAAAAAACAGCTCCCCTCTATTTACGTATACCTCCTGTTACAGACACACTGTCATTGTTGTGTTGGATAAATAAAGAGAGAGAGAGAGAGAGAGAAGAAATGGAATAGTGTTAAAGGGAAGGGCATAATCTTTTAGTCAGGGACTGGGTCAACTGGAGTGTTGGTCATCTGGAAATGAGGGGTATCTTTTAGACAAAAATCATCAGTCATTATAATGAGGCTGTTTCCCTAATGTTTCAACTCTCAAATCAGCTGCCTACAGTTTGGAGAGTTTCATAAAATCCTCATCCTAAAGGTTCAGGATTTAGTCAACAAATTCTTGTTTTTACATTATCCTAATCTACATTATAAGTGATACTTTAAGTTTCACACATGATCAGTCCTGCTCCTATGAACTTGGCACATGAAAAAAAAATCGCAATACCTACTATCTTTTTGGTACATTCTGCTACACACTAGTTCCCCAGAGTTTGGAAAGAGAAAACCAGCTCCTTATTCTTCTTTGATTCTCTAATTAGTCTGCAATAAATGAAGCCTTCAAGTGTTTTATGACACTTCAATTTCCCATTCCCCTCTGACATTTGGAGGGAAAATGGAATATACAGCAAGACCTTTGAAGAAGAAGTAATAGCCATTAAATTGAAACATGATGCAAGCTCTTCCTAACCATGAGTTCATAGTATGTGTATTCATGGAAAGTGATGTGCTTGTTGCCTGCAGCAAAACCAGATGCTCTCTGTTTTCAGTTGATCTGTGTTGCTATGAGGTGTAGTTCAATGTCTAAAATCAAAAAAAGAGAATAAAAGGGACAGTGTGGTGAGTCCTTCTTCAGAGGTCACACAATAATCACGATGAATAAAAATGCAGTGAGTTTTTTATTCCATGCAGTGGAATCTAGCAGAGAATAATGTAAAAATAATTATACTCATAAACTGAGACTTGGGATTGGATTCCAACTTCATTGCTTCTCAGATATTCGACCTTAGGCAACAATAACTATCACATAGCAAAACTGTGCCACTTAAATAAAATAATGCATATGTGGACACCAGCCAGTACCTGCTCAATAGAGGCTGTATGGTGGAGAAACATGTGAAATGGACATTGTAGTATTGTGTTTAAATATCATAGTTTATGTTTTATATCTAGAGATTGTACTAGTCTGCTGGGTCTCCCATAACAACATACCACAGACCACTGGCTTAACAGAAACTCATTTTCTCGAAGTTCTGGAGGCTGGAAATTCGAGATCAAGCTGCTGGAAGGTTTGGTTTCCCCTGAGGCCTCTCTCCTGGGCTGGCAGATGCTGCCTTCCGGCTGAGTCCTCACATGGCCTTCCCTTTCTGCATAAGCAGCCCTGGTGTCTTTCTCTTCATGTAAAAATCACCAGGCTTAGCGGATTTGGGTCCCATACTTGGTACCTCATTTAACCTTAATTACCTCCTTCAAGATTCCATCTCTAAGTAAATCTATGTTGGGGTTACAGCTTCAACATATAGATTTGTGGGGCACAGTTGAGTCCATAAGAGAGATATTATACTGTTTGATATAATATTCTAAATACCACTTTAAAATTAAAAATCAAATGTAATTTGTCTCTGAAAAATAATAAGGCATTTTTTGCTCCCACCTAATCTCTACTTCTCCAAAGTAAGCTTCAACTTTTAGTTTCTGAGACACATGGATGTCAGCTTCTCTGAATGACTCTGACTGGGAAGTATCCCAGCAAAAAGGTAAGCTGACCAGACCTTCTCTTACTGAAGTCAGGGTTCCCTTTTGTAATGCTCTGCCACTAAACTAAGAACTGAAGAACAGAGAGACTCTCAGTAATGCGTTCAGATGCTGGGAACATACAAACAAGATTATCACAACTACCTTCCCTAGCAACCTACTGAGTGAGCTGGTAGTTCTTCTAGGTCTCCTTCACTCCATAATTCCTCCTTATACTCCAAGGATGGGGAAAGATTCTATTCCCCAGAGAATAGATATATGCATTTATAACTATTTATATATAAGTATAAATATTTAACCCCATCTTCTCCCTTATCTAACCAATTGCACTTATCACTACCAAAGCATTTTCCAATGCCATTTAGATCATTCCACTTCTTACTATAAAAACAAATCAAGAACCTATAACCTATTAAGGCCCTCTCTTGTTTTTTTCCTACTAAATTTTTCTCAGATTTCTTAGGCTGTCCTCTGAAATCTTTCCCCAAATGCTTCCACCCAGAACACCAGATCATTTTTTATTCCCCCATTCCAACACCCTCTCTACCAGGAGAGAGGGTCCATATTCAGACGTTGCCACAGAGCACTGAGTTCTGGCGCAAACCCACAACAGCCCAGAGCTCTACTTTGCCCAGGGACTCTGTCTTTTCTCCATTGATTGCCTCATTACACCCTGCACAGGGCCTGGTACAGAAAAGGTAAATAAAAGATAAGTGATAAAGGAAGTGAATACCTCCAAGTTCCTTTTTACTTAGTTAAAATTCAACCAGGCCACCTAATTCATCATCTTTTAATTGTCAGGCCCCCATTTCCTTTTTCGTTTATTCTTTTTTTTTTTTTTTTTTTGAGGTAAAACATAGTCAACTTTATTCTTCTGAAACCAGAAATAGTCTTCAGTTATACAAACATTACTAGTGACAGTCCTGCCAACAGGTCCCAGCTGGGGAGGGGGCAGCTAGCAGACAGAAATCCCAAGGGTTCTTTTTGAAATGCTAATACCCAGGGGCACCTGGGTGGCTCTCTCCCTTAAGCCTGGGACTCTTGGTTTCCTTCAGGTCATTATCTCAGGGTCCTGAGATTGAGCTCCCAGCCCGGTCCCCCGACCCAAATGCTCAGGAGGGACTCTGCTTATGGACTCTCTCTCCTTCTCCCTCTTCCCAGTAAACATGCTCTCTCTCAAACAAGTAAACAAATAAATCTTTGTTTAAAATTTTTAAAAAAAAAGTTTAAAAAAAATTAAATGATAACACCCATGTTAAAAGACTCCAAGAAAGGATGGTGGTGCAGCTGGCAAGGTCCCTATCCCAAGTTGGGCCGTGGTGTCCCATTTTCATATTTTGGTTAGACCCTGGTGATAAGCACTTATTGACAAGTTAGAGAATGTCACTTCATTAGAAAGTCATTTATTAGGAATGTTCCAAGTCACCTAAAAGGAAGAATGAGCCTTTGTGCATGGTACAGTCAAAAGTTATATTTAATCAACAAATTAAACTAATATTTCACTCATTTGCATAGCCCATACCACCACTTATTTCTGAGGGTTCAAACAAAGCCTATAGACATAGCATTTATTACTAACCAATGTTTTAAAGTGCTTACTTTGTCCAGAATTGGACTGAGGCCTACACATGCTTTATTTTCCATGATCCCCACAAAAATCTTTGTGGAAAACTGAACTTAAACCAGTTTACCCACCAACCAAAGGCCATAAAGTAGGCCATGGAGTCGGGATTCAAGTGTGAATGGGACTCCAGAAGCTTGTATGTATTCCTTTATGTTCTACTGCCTTTAAAATTAGATCATCTACTTATTCCTGTGCCAAAGAAAGATCTTACAAGATGTTTCTCCTTCACACATTCTACAAGGAAAGAAATCAATAGGCTGAGATAGACTTATATCCTTTCTCCCTAAACACAGATAACTTTGAAGGAGAAAGAGAATCCTATTTAATGAAGACAACTTGGTTTGGTCTAAATTGGGAAAAGCTGCAAAGAGGTCATCTAGGTGAGTCCCCTGCCACCAAACAAAAACATACCTTAAATATCCAAGATCAATTATTGATCATCTTTAGACTATTTTGACTCTCTAACCAGTGTCAAGAGGGGCAGTAAAACACTGATACACAGGCCACCTCCATATCCCTTACCTGAGTTAATGGGGGAACTGCCTCAGTATCTTAGCAATTTTTGCAGAGCACTCCAGCATTTCTTCAAGTAAAGGAGACGAGTAGTTACGTAGAGCTTTTCCACTGTTTGGGTCTCTTTCTTTAAATCCAGCTTAATATTTTTCAAGTCATTAATTACAGATCCTTTCAATCTTTGCCCTGGTGAGAGGAAAAGATTAAAAACCACATGGGCACACCAGAGGAGGTGCTTTCAAGAAAATGCAAAGTTTATTCTTTAAGAAAGATCTAGAGAATAAAAGGAAATGTTTTTTAAATACATCTGAAACCAAGAGCTCTGACTGAAGTCTAGTTGGGTGTGATTACAGGGAGTTTCTGATTCCACAGATGAGTTTTAATCCTGTTGGCCAAGGGAGACGGGGGCATACATTTGCTGATTTTGTATGTAGATCATCTCACTGCTTGCTTTTTCATTTAAAAGATACAGAATGAGTTATTTCTTTTTTGGAACAGTTGAAGTTGAAGGAAAAGAGAAGTATTCTGAGTTCTGAGACCCTTTATTAATAGCTCCAGGGAATACCAAGCTGTTGGAAAACTAAAATGGTATCACAAAGGAGTAAAAACATCTCTTTACACATTGTGTGTGTGTGTTAGTTTCACTGAATTTTTATTTCTTTCGGATCTGACCACACACTGTCAGAATGAAGCATAAAGTCAACGAGGGCAAAAACCTTTCATGTGAGCAAGTCCTGAGGCTGGACACAGAGTTAAGCTCATTTAGAAAGATAAACTTTCAGAATCTCACATTAGTCCCCATCAAGCCACATCCCGAAGATCAGGACTTTAGTTGAGAAAAACTTCAGGTTTAAAACCCAGGCAGGAGGTACTTCAAGAGTAGGAGAAACTGGTATATTCATTCTCCACAAAATGCCAACTTGACTTTTTCAACAGTACAAGTTTGGAAAGGGAAATAAAAAATAAGGAATAAACAAACTAGATATTAATCTGCCTTGTGACTTTTGCATGTCCCTCTGCCATTTGACTTTGCAGTTCCTTCCCGCTTATAGGTGCCGCAATCTTCCTCACCACTTGTCTTTGGGATGTGTCGTGTAATTTGCCTTAACCAATGGAAAGTTACCAGATGCTACACAAGCAGAGGCTTAAAATGTGCTTGGAGGGCTATGTTTTCACTCTCATGTCTCTGCCACTGCCAGGAAAACAACATGTCCCAGGTGGGTCACCAGACCCAGAAGGATGAATGACACAAGGAGCGGATCTGATCTGAAGCCATGACCTGGAGCAGAGCGCAGGTGGCCCCAACCAACATCAGCAAAATGACCCTGGCTGGCACACAGGCATGTGAGTGAGAACAAATTATGGTGGTTTAAGCTACTAAGTTTTAGAGTAGCTTGCTATACTGCATTTTGTACAATAACAGACTAATAGACACTTAACTTGTTTTTGTTCAAAGATCTCTTTGAGAATATGTGGAAAGCTGTGACCTTCCTCCGAGGAAAAGCATATGCATAAATTTAAAATTTTGTGTGCAATTTCAGAGTATTCATTGGCCTCCTAAATCGTCCAAGAGAACTGATTACTAAAAATGGTTTATCATATGTCTAAATAAAATGTCTGAGCAAAATGATAGTTCCACTTAGAATGATATTCAGAGAAGGGGAAAAAAAGTATCTGTTTTGTTTTGCAAATGATTTTTAACAATTTCTTTAAGCATGTTCTCTTTGTCTTCAGCACCCAAATTCAATCCATGAACAAGACCTACTGGTAGCACTTCAAAAGTATATTTTGAAATTTTCCACTATTCTCCACCTCCATGACTACCATCCTGTTCGAGTCACCATCATCTTTCACCAAGATGATTGCAATAACTTCCTCGGTCCTAAATCAGGCAATAACTTCCTAACTGACCTCTTTGCTCCACTTTCACTCCTCTACAATTCAGTCTTCACCCAACAGCCAGTCTTTTCAAAGCTTTCCCTCAGGGATATTTTGTTATTCTAATTCAAAGGGCACTATGCACTTATGTCAAGAAATCACTTCAAAATTCAGTTAAGAAGTGAAGTTATATTCTGCCCAGCATGCACAATAGGAAAAAGGCATAATGCTTTTAAAACAGGTTACTCGTCTATTTATTCCTGTGCCTAGCACAGTTCATATAAACATAAATAAGACATTCAGTAAAAAATCTTAGAGAATGGAATAGTTTGTGAGTCTGCATGTGTGTCCATGCAAATTTTTTTTAAAAAATACTATAAATGAAGGGAAATGTAGAAAAATCTATAAAACGAATGCACAACCTAATATTAATTGGGCAAAGCCACTAATGTGTTGCAAATTGGGAAAACTGAAACCTAAAAAGACATAGCACATATCTGGGATTCTCATCATTCTGCAAAGTTTACTCACTAAGAAAGAACTGGAAAATAATTTTATAGTATATTTGCATGCATTTCTGATTACAGAGTCCTTAACAATAGGCACAGTTTACAAATGCATAAGATACAATTTGGGGGCGCCTGGGTGGCTCAGTGGGTTAAAGCCTCTGCCTTCAGCTCAGGTCATGATCCCAGAGTCCTGGGATCAAGCCACACATCAAGCTTCTGCTTGGCAGTGAGCCTGCTTCTCTTCCTCTCTCTCTGCCTGCCTCTCTGCCTACTTGTGATCTCTGTCTGTCAAGTAAATAACAAATAAATAAATAAATAAATAAATAAATAAATAAATAAATAAATTCTCCTGACGTCTGCAAATGTCATTCTTCTAGAAGCAATGCCTTGATACACATTTCCCTTCTTTCTCACCATTCATCTTTTGGAAAATAGAGGAGGCAATAAGACTATCTGGATTGGACCATGGGGAATCTTCTGGTGATATGTAAATCATAGGAATTCAGGAAGATAGTAGGTCATTATGTAATTTCATAAGTTAAATTATTCCACCAACAAAGAAATGGAAGATATGACATTATCAGATACTTCCCAGAATTAAGAAGTTATATTTCTGAAGTTTCAAGGGAAAAATATATGATCCTAGGATCAGAAATTTTTTTCAAAGAAAAAATTTCTCATATATATAAAATGAACATCTAGCTCTGCAGTAGTTATGGGTATAGAGGGAAGTCTTTGATAATCTCAGAACTAGACAGTGATTCTGGTGATGATCACATGAAGTGTCACTTGCTCAAGTCAAAGCCCAAGAATGTTCCTTGAACCTTTTATTGTCCTATCTATAGCATACAATATGCTTTAGTCTTGCACATACAGCTTTACGCCTATCTTTTTGACATCATTAAAACAGGACTGTCCTATCATCTTTGTACATAGCTTTCAAAAATATAAGCCTATTAAAGATGCTGAAGACAACAGACAGTACTTCTAATTGATCTTTATTATTTATTTTACATTTATATATGTATATATATTTACATAAATAATATAACAAATAACCACTCATCTACTTGAGGAAGGTGGTGTAATGGTAACAGAAAATATATATAAAAAAAAAAATTCACACCTGCTTTGTGCCAGACATTTTGGTAGGCTCTGGGAATATGGCAACAGGGGATACAGAAACTGCAGAGTGTTACAATCTAGCAAGAGGAGCTATTTCAAGATAGATGGTCAAGGCACACCTTTCTGATGAGTGAAGTTTAAACTGCTGCCTAAATGAGGAAATCATAGGAAGAAATGTGATCAACTAATACAAAGCCTAGGGAAGTTACAAATGGGGCATGTATCAGAAACAGTTTAATACCATAAAATACCATGATAAGTAAAGGGCAGACATGAATGAAATAAAGTCCGAGAGTTAGACAGAGACAGCTCCTATGGAACTGTCCAAAGTAAAGAATTTGAAATTTATTTCAAAGACATGGGAAGTCACTAGGTGATTTCAAGCAAGAAAGTGAGTGACATGATATGATTTTCACTTTGGAGAGATCATTCAACTGCTGCATGAAAAACAGGCTGTACAGGGGCAAGGAGGATGGGGCAATGGGACCAAATCAAGAAGGCACTAAAATAAATCAGAAGATAAAGACAATTTAAACTATCTTGCTAGTAGCAAAAATGAAAAATGTCAAAAGATTCTAAGTGTGATTTGAAGGTATCTCCATCAGGTCTAAATGATAGATCATATTACAGGGTATGAGGAGAAGAAAAAAAAACAACTTAAGAATGATGCCAAGGTTTTTGGTAACAATAACAGCAGATGATAACCAATCGAATAAGTAGAACTACATGGGTCAAAATGGATGTAAATAAGCAAATTAAAGAATGAGGAGAGAAAATTATTTATTTATACTGAATGGCAACTAATAAATGTTGTAGGAATGACATTTAAAAGTCACCACTTGGTAACCAACATAGTAATGATTTAGCCAAAAGCACCAATAGATACTATGACTTATAAGTAAAAATTTGGATATTTACTTCCAAAAGTACTTATTCATATAAAGGTAAGAGTCACTTTAGAATGGTAGAAGTGATCAAAGTTAACATTACTAATAACCAGATAAACTGAAGTTTCATGCAACCTGATAGGATGCAATGAAAAAAATCACATGGATATCCATGCCAAAATTGAATGACCACAATCTAATCCTGAGGAAGCATCAGAAAAACCCAAATTGAGAAATATACAAAATAACTGGTTTGAAATTTTTCAAAACAGGGTAATTAGAGCTAAGAAAAATACTAAAGATTTTTTTCCAAATTAAAAGAGACTATTAAAAGAACTATGAGAAGTAAAACAAATGATTTTGGAATGGATCCTAAAGAATATTATTGGGATAAATGGCAAAACTTCAATGAGTTCTGTGAGTAAAGTGGTAGTAATTACTTGTGTCAACTTCCTGATTTTGATAGTTGTATTGAAATTACATAAGAGAAAGTCCTTGTTTGTCGGGTTTACACACTGCAGTACTCAAGGGTTGAGGCATCATGAGTGCAGCTTCCTCTCAAATGGCTCAGGAAAAAAAATTCATTGAACTACTTTTGCAACCTTTCTAAAAGTCTGAGAGCACTTTAAAAAAATGGGGGGGAAGCCCAATTATTATACTCTTATAAATGTATTTTGCTTCCAGTTGTTGTTTTCGTTTTTGTAGAGAATGGTCTCTAAAGTGAATTGAGAAATACAGGGTAAGACAAATGAAAAGATAGTAAGAGTCTCTGGGCCAGAATGAACTAGACAAAAGAATACTGAAACCTGGATACATTCAAAGATTCACTACAAACATATAATCCTGGTATTTATTCCAAGCAACGTTTTGGAACAGGTTATTAAAGATACGGCTTGAAGCATTTTTAAAAATGACTAGTGATCATTCAGAACCAACTGAACTAACAAAAACCATGTCATGATTCCCCTTCCTCTGTTCTTTAGACAGATAAGTTTAAGTTGATAAATTTTAAGTTGATAAAGATAAAAAAGTTCTGTTGCACTTTTTCTACGCCCTGCGGACAGGACTTAGGTCATCTGCATCATGTACTAAACTGATACTCTGCGACCTAGTAGGTGCTCAACGATATTGTTAATGAGAGAAGGGGAGAGAGACAAAGAAGGAAACAGGGGAAGAACAAAGAAAGGAAGGACAGAAGGGAGGAAGGGAAGGAGGAATTGAAGGAAGGAGAGAAGGAGGGAGAAAGGAAGGGAGGGATTTGAGCAGGCATGGTATTTTAAAAGTATTCAGCAGTTTGTTTAGGTGAATCAATAAATTACCAAATACCCATACCGAAAACATTTCATTGATGAAAAAACATCAATCTATTCAAAATTAGCATATTTATCTTCTAATGCCTTCAAGGTCCTTCTGTCAACCCTACTTCTACAACCGGCCAGTCTTCTCTATTCAATACTTTGAGAACATAGGCTAGCATCCTGCTCCACCTTTACTTCCACTGATCCTCTTCAGTACATGGGAATCTGCCTTCAGCTCCATTATTCTACAAAACCTGTTCTCACTAGATACCAAAAAGACTCTAATTTCCAAATGCAAAAGCATTTTTGAATCCACTCTCATAGAAAGCAGCCTTCTGATATCATTTCTAACTACAATCCTGAGACTTTTAGCTCTTTTCATCATGTGTGTGCCCGTTTAAGGTAGACTTCTTGATGGCATGGAGAAGCTGTTATAAATAGTGTTTATACTGATTTCTAAATTCAGAAAGAGAACTTCTAAAATACATTCTGCATGTGCCATTTGATTGAAGAGACTTTGAAAAGGGGAAAAATAGGAAGAGATGAGATAAAGATATATGAAATAATAAGAATGCTATATATATATATGTATATAACTAATGGTGTGATACAATTAACATTGTCTCATAATACAAAACTATGACTGTTTATATCAAAGGAAAGTTATCTTTACAAATGTAAAATTAATCTATGGGGCTCTGAACCAAGGGGTATTATTGAAGTAAATTGCTCAGCAAGTTTAAAGGTGTTAATAAGTAACCTTTAAGGTAAAGAGAAATTGCAGAGTCCAGTCCAGAGGCTGGGATTTTTTTAAATGGTCTCAGTTCCCACATGGAAAGCAGGAGTAATCACCATCTTAATCCCTTACAGTCTACTGTGGCTAGAATTCTCAGCTTACAAAATAGAAATTCTTTGTTTAGATGGAGACCAATTAGATGTGTATATATGTGGTACACATATATGTTTGTGTGCATACACAAATACAAACACATACAAAAAAGAACCTTGTTAAGAAGAAACAAAAAAGTATATAAATAGAAACATAAAAGAACTAAAATAAAAATCTAAAATTTACCCTAAGAAAAAGGAATATGTCTGATTGTTTGAGAAACATCCTTTCTATAACACTGTATTAAATAAAATACCAGTACAGTTCCAACTCTTTAATGGTTAATTTTATAATATACACCATAACTAGAGTTTTTGGTGGAAAAATACATTATTGATTAGCTCAGTTTGGAAAAGGGTCCAGTGTCAGCAGTCCAAGTTTAGGCTTCAAATGCCAATAGGAAAAGAATTAGCAGCTTTGAAGCAACATAGCCTTGGGGTTGAATTATCAGAGTGGAATGTCTTCACCAGTTGTATAAGTTTAGTTATTTAAATTATGAGTCTATTATGTATCTGCAAAAGGGGACATTCACTTTAATGACTGTAATAGTGACTAAAAATTCCCTGGACATTGTAAGAACCCAATAAATAGAACTTGTTTCTTTATTAACCAGCCAAGGGTTTTGGTTTCCACATCTGTAAAAAGGACATAATAATTATTGGCCAGCCTATCTTGAAGGGCTGTTGAGGGGATAAAATGAGATTATATATGTAAAAACACTTCGAAAAGGGAAAATTAACCATGAAGATTAGGGTAGTATATTATCCTTATTACTCATTACTGACAGGTATGGAGATGTCGATGATAGATGATATGCTGAGAATAGACGAGAACTAAAGATTAAAGAAAGCATCTGCATTTTTTTTCTACTCAACCACTCTTATTTATGAGGATTATATAATAATAATGTCTAACTTCAAAAAAGTCTGTATAATAAACAAAGTATTGAATCTTTACACTGTCATTTACCAGAAGTAGGACAGTAGAGCAGGTCAGTTGAATGCCAATTCTCTATTAGGCAATATTCTAGGTGCATTACAAATATCTCATTTTAACCTCATAACAACCCAAAGATGCATTATTGCTTCTGGGCAACTGTACAGATAAGAGCTGTATACCGAAATCACTGAGCATGATATATATAATAAGCATTCTGTAAACAAACACTATAGTTATTCTTACCATGGAGAAGGGGGGTTTCTTCTTCTACAGATGAGAAAGTCCCAACCAAAGAGGAGAAATGGTTGCATATATTATAAGACCAGTCAGGCTCATGTGCTGTCTAATGACCCATTAGACTCAGATTACATATTTATTAATTGCTCTTTTGAAAACCATTCCAAAGGCCAGTAAAACTGGATTCCACATGAAGATCAATCGGTGCACATTAAAACTTATTTTTATTTTTATCCGCAACCTTGAGACCTCAAAAAAAAAAAAAAAAAAAAAAAAGTCAAATTCTGGATCAGACCTCAGAACTGAGTTTTCCTTTCCTAGTTCTGGTTCAAAATGATGTGCTCAAAGAAAGCCCTCAAATAAAATCAAGTGATCACTTTCCTGGGCAATGTGATCTACTGCCAAACTGTCAGTGCCACCATCATTTTCAAGTACTTCCTAGAATCCTTTTATTATGGTTTTAAGTCACAGTTTTCCAGCAAGAGGAACTCATATGAGATTTGGAAGTAGAAATAAAGCTGAAGTCATCAATCTCAAGATGCCATATAGTTCAGAGAAGGCAGCTTCTATTGATTTGGCAGTTTTCCACATCTCTCCAGAAGGCCCCCACTCTCTAATCACAGCAGCTTAGCTGCACTTGCCATGAGCTTCCTCTTTGTAATACACAGACTTGAGGCATTTCTCAAACTTCCTCAGAAGGTCCCATGAGTCTCCTCAAAGTCTCCTCCTAGTCCTTTGGACTGATGTAGGGTTTCTCCAGTCCTCTTGCGATAGCCTTTACTCCCTGGCTCCTTCCACATTTACATAAGTGCTAATTCCCACATTAAAACACTTACTTCTGGGATATTGAAAAAGAAAGCCAACGTTGGTGGCATCACAATTCCGGACTTCAAGCTCTATTACAAAGCTGTCATCATCAAGACAGTATGGTACTGGCACAAAAACAGACACATAGATCAATGGAACAGAATAGAGAGCCCAGAAATAGACCCTCAACTCTACAGTCAACTAATCTTCGACAAAGCAGGAAAGAATGTCCAATGGAAAAAAGACAGCCTCTTCAATAAATGGTGCTGGGAAAACTGGACAGCCACATGCAGAAAAATGAAATTGGACCATTTCCTCATACCACACACAAAAATAGACTCAAAATGGATGAAGGACCTCAATGTGTGAAAGGAATCCATCAAAATCCTTGAGGAGAACACAGGCAGCAACCTCTTCAACCTCAGCCGCAGCAACATCTTCCTAGGAACATCGCCAAAGGCAAGGGAAGCAAGGGCAAAAATGAACTATTGGGATTTCATCAAGATCAAAAGCTTTTGCACAGCAAAGGAAACAGTTAACAAAATCAAAAGACAACTGACAGAATGGGAGAAGATATTTGCAAACGACATATCAGATAAAGGACTAGTGTCCAGAATCTATAAAGAACTTAGCAAACTCAACACCCAAAGAACAAATAATCCAATCAAGAAATGGGCAGAGGACATGAACAGACATTTCTGCAAAGAAGACATCCAGATGGCCAACAGACACATGAAAAAGTGCTCCATATCACTCGGCATCAGGGAAATACAAATCAAAACCACAATGAGATATCACCTCACACCAGTCAGAATGGCTAAAATAAACAAGTCAGGAAATGACAGATGCTGGCGAGGATGCGGAGAAAGGGGAACCCTTCTACACTGTTGGTGGGAATGCAAGCTTGTGCAGCCACTCTGGAAAACAGCATGGAGGTTCCTCAAAATGTTGAAAATAGAACTGCCCTATGACCCAGCAATTGCACTATTGGGTATTTACCCTAAGGATACAAACGTAGTGATCCAAAGGGGCACGTGAACCTGAATGTTTATAGCAGCAATGTCCACAATAGCCAAACTATGGAAAGAACCTAGATGTCCATCAACAGATGAATGGATCAAGAAGATGTGGTATATATACACAATGGAATACTATGCAGCCATCAAAAGAAATGAAATCTTGCCATTTGCGACAACATGGATGGAACTAGAGCGTATCATGCTTAGCGAAATAAGTCAAGCAGAGAAAGACAACTCTCATATGATCTCCCTGATATGAGGAAGTGGTGATGCAACATGGGGGCTTAAGTGGGTAGAAGAAGAATCAATGAAACAAGATGGGATTGGGAGGGAGACAAACCATAAGTGACTCTTAATCTCACAAAACAAACTGAGGGTTGCTGGGGGGAGGGGGTTTGGGAGAATGGGGTGGGATTATGGACATTGGGGAGGGTATGTGCTTTGGTGAGTGCTGTGAAGTGTGTAAACCTGGTGATTCACACACCTGTACCCCTGGGGATAAAAATATATGTTTATAAAAAATAAAATATTAAAAAACAAAAAAACAAAACACTTACTTCTGTGTTTTTTGCAGTGGTTCTGTTTTTCTGACCAAACTAGACTGTTTCAGCTACCCTCAGAAATGCATTTTGAATTAAGCCACTTTAACTTCTCTTTCTCTACCCATCTGTAGACTTATATGTCACTCTGTTCTTTTAAAATATGCAGGCACTTTTGCCACTTTCACAAGTAAATTCTATTTATTTTAGACAGCAGTTATTTGGAGTTGGCTGTGAATAAGAGACTTTAAGTCATTCATTTAGCAAATATTTCTTCAGCTCCTCCTCTTTACCAAACTCTGTGGAAAGCAATAATGAAACATGGCCCTAACCCCATGGAACTTATATATATATATATATTTTTAAAGATTTTATTTGTTTATTTGACAGACAGAGATCACAAGCAGGCAGAGAGGCAGGCAGAAGCAGAGGAGGGGAAAGCAGGCTCCCACGGAGCAGAGAGCCCGATGAGGGCTGGATCCCAGGACCCTGGGATTATGACCTGAGCCGAAGGCAGAGGCTTAACCCACTGAGCCACCCAGGCACCCCGTGGAACTTATAATTTGATAGGAAAACTGAGTTAAATATTTAGACAGGAAAACGCAAAATTTCAATACTGAGAAGTGTTAGAAAGAAATTGTGCTCTGCCAGTCCATATAGGAAGGTTTCACCCACTCCATGTCCTCAGGGATTTCCTTGAGTGATGAAAGTGGAAGAACAATAAAACTAGTTAAGAGGAGAGGCAAGGGTATGACTTGCAGAGAATATAGAAAGTGTGATATACTTTGGTGGAAAACCAGGGTGTAGAGAATGGTACGTGGAAGAACTAAAAAGTGCGTGGCTAGAGCAAGATGATGGTGATGGGCTGAGTGCAGATTCTGAATCGTGTGAGGTATGAAGTGACCAGACCAGGAAAATCACTGATAGTCATGGCAGCATTTTGTTTAATCCTAAAAGCAGTGGAAAATCACTGAATATTTTTAGGAAGGATACTTTCATGATCAGATTTATATATTTTAAATTCACTTTATATTGCTATGTTGCTCAAGAAAGATGTTTTTGGAAGACTGAAACAGATACACATTTATTCTCTAGAGGATGAAAGTATGATCTCATATAGGTAGGAATTAAGTCATGGTGTAGTCATTGGAGATTCTGAGTTTTTTTCACACAAGATATTTTCAATGACCCTTTCTTGGTATTTAAATCTTATATCAAAATCATAGCTATTCAGGGACACCTGGGTGGCTCAGTTGGTTAAGCGGCAGCCTTCGGCTCAGGTCATGATCCCAGGGTACTGGGATCAAGTCCCGTGTTGGGCTCCTTGCACAGCGGGGAGCCTGCCTCTGCCTGTCACTTTACCCTTTTGTGCACGCTCACTCTCTCTCTCTCTCTCTGACAAATAAATAAATAATCTTAAAAAAAAAAAATCATAGGTACGCAATGACAAATAATGATAACCATGAGTTTGTCTTCTTCCACCCATCCAATTCTCCACCATCTATTCCCAGTTTATCTCTATACCAAAACAGTGAATATACACATTCCATTACTACTTCTTCAGATTCATATTAAGTCAACCTTTAGTACAATTACTCATTATCAACAAAGGATATTATTTTGAATTTACATGTATATTGTAATGATCACTTTAAATGAACAGATGGTTTATTTGACTCATTGTGCCTTCACTATATCTTTAAAAGTCCAATTAAAAACCTCCTCAATATAAAAAAAATTGTGTTTCTCCTGGTATGACAAGTCTAGCTGGAGTCACAGAAACTGATATACAATTGAGCTTAGATGTGCTGATGCTCATTTAATCATTCAGTATTTGCTGATTATCTGTTATGTTCTTGGTCTAATTTACAGTCTCCTCTCAAGTTCAAAAGGCAAAAGAAGATACATACAGAAAACACTTTTAACAAGTGCTTGAGGGCCTATAACCTATATGGCTAAATTAAAAATGAGTGTAACCAGGGTAGAGATAAAAAGTTATGGGAATTCTTTGGTGTGATCATGTTAATTGTAGAGTATGACTATAGAGTCTGAAGGAAAGCCGATTGGTTAAGTGGAGTGGTGAGGAAGGCATTACAAATAAGAATAAGAAGATAAACAAAGGCAGTGTGATGAAACAGGGAGGTGAACAGAGATTGCAAGAAGTAGGTTGGCTTTAATTTTGCTAATTCTCACTCTTGCCTCTGGGTCTCTGCACATGGTGCCCACTTATCTTCATACAGCCATACCGTGATAGCTTATACTTCTCTTGAACATAACTCTGGGGAGCCACCTCTAACTCTAGACTAGATTAAGTGTCCTTCTTTGTCCTGTACTTCCCTGGTCGGGGCATTCATCACTCTATAATAATTATCTATCAACCTGTTGGTTGGTGCCCCCCACTAGACTGTGGATGGCTTAAGGGTGAGGATTCTACAGTAGGCTGAATAATTATCCTCCCAAAGATGCCCATGCCCTAAGCCCTGGAACCTATCAATATATTACCTTATATAGTAAAAGGGACTTTGCAGATTTAATTAAGTTAAAGATCTTAAGACAGGGAGATGATCTTGCAATGTCCAGATGAGCCCAGTGTAATCACAAGAGTAGTTATAAGAGGTTGATAGGAGGATTAGAGTCAGACGAATGTAAAGAAGATGTAAAAACAGAAGCAGAGGTCAAGAAGAGTAAAGATACTAATTTGCTGGCTTTGAAGATTGAGGAAGAGCCATGAATCCAAAGAATGCAGGTAACCTCTGGAAGCAGTAAAAGGAAAGGAAACAGATGCTCCGCTAAAGTCCCCAGAAGGAACACAGCCTGCTGATGCCTTGATTTTAGCCCAGGAGAGGTGATTTTGGAATTCTGACCTCCAAAACTGTAAAATAATAAATTTGTATTGCTTTAACCTACCAAGTTGATGGTAATTTCTTATAGAAACAATGAGTAACTGGGGCGCCTGGGTGGCTCAGTGGGTTAAAGCCTCTGCCATTGGCTCAGGTCATGATCCCAAGATCCTAGGGTCGAGCCCTGCATCGGGCTCTCTGCTCAGCAGGGAGCCTGCTTCCTCTCTCTCTCTCTCTGCCTACTTGTGATCTCTGTCTGTCAGATAAATAAATAAAATCTTAAAAAAAAAAAAAAACACAATGAGAAACTAATACAGACTCTATCATATGTTTCCCCCAACATTTAACCCAAGAACTTGCTCAAAATACATACTCAATTAATAGAATTATTAGATGAAAGAAGAAATGCTGTCCTGCTATATGGAGATGTAAAGCCAAAGACAGGAGTGATAGAGGTGTCAGTAATATCACAGGGAATCCCCAATGTTCCTGAGATGAACTCTAACATGAGCTGGGGGTCAGTAGCAATGCAGAGAGAGTGACTATTTTTCTCAAAAAGCATGAAGAGAAGAAAGAGCTGAAAATGACTGGCTAGATGAAAGTGTTCTCTTTCCAAAGGGAGGCAGTGACCATCTTTAACAAAAAGATGCTTTCATTTTCCTTCCTTCCTGCATCCCTGCATTTACAGCTTCTGTTTTAATTCCCTCCCTCATGTGTAAGGACCAGAAGAACTCCAGGCCCACAGTGCACGGTGGAAGGGAGGAATGAGTTGAAAAAGTCCAGAAGACAGCTCTGCCCACACCAGTCCTCGCTTCCCCTCAGGTGACATTTCTGCTATGGTCAGCAGCCTGGGGCAGTGTTTCATTTCAGAAGCATCATCAACTGAGGCACTGCCCAATCTTCAGCACTAAAAGCAAGGCTGGGTCCCTCTCACCCAATGAGAGAAGGGAGGAGCCAGAGACCAGCAGCCAGAGATCCATTTATCCCTATACAACACTTGAAAGGCTAAAAAATTGCTTACCACATCCTACCCCACTTCTAAGCTGCAGGATGCCCAACCAGATGTGCCCTTGCAAGAGCTCAATCAGATGGCACCCACCTGGCAAGACCTCAAAATGCCAAGCTAAAGAATCCAGATGTTGAGGGTCTACCACTGGGAGACTCACAAAGACCAGGAAACAAGTCCTTGACATCTCAGGCAAAATTCTCATCCTGAGTTACAGCACTTCTGCCCGTCTTGTGACAAGGGGAGGGTTGCAGGACTCGGAGAGATGGAAAGGAGACTATTAGGCCATTCATTAAGTGAATTCCTGGGCTGAATTCAATCCTGAATTCCTGAAAAAGACGGAACCTAGAGGAAATGGTTTGGCAGGCCCAGAAAGCATCTTCTGCTCTCCTTTCTTAGAGTCTTAGAATGGAAGGCCATTCTGGCACAAACCCCAAACCAAACTCATCCTCTTCACTGTTAAGACCAGAGACAGGTAGAGATTCAAGGTCTGCTGGAAAGAACCCCCAGAGTAGGTAGGTGAACCAAATCAGACAGCATCTCCTCCACAAAGCTCTACTTCTTCCCTCCTCTGTGCCAGCATAGTAATAATAATAACAACTGGCATTTCTACCTTCACTGTAGCATTAGGTCAGTTTTCACATGATTAGACATGGATTAAATAGGATTAAATTTTGTCACAGGTCTAAGCTCTTGCTAGTAGCACATGTAAAAATCCAATCTTTTGACCCTGGAAGTCGTTCTCCCAACCAACAGTCTCTCTCTCCTGCATGCCTTTATAGACCTATTTCTCACCCTAAACCACTGTAATTTATCCATAGTAGTCTGTAGGCTTGAGGGCGAGAATGCTATCTTATTATCCCTCCCACCTCACATGGTACCAAACACAATGTAGCAGCAAACACTTACAGAGCACTTTCTGTGTCAGGCATTATTTCCAGAACTTTATGAAAATTCAGTCTGTCCTCTCAACAACTCAATGGTGGTAATGCTATAATTTGCCTCATTTTATAGAGCAGAAAACTGAGACACACAAAAGCTAATCAACATGTCCAGGGTCACAGAGCTCATAAGTGGAGGCCCTATGCAGTCTGGGTCCAGAGTCTGTGCAAACTCCTACATTTACGTCTATATTACTCTGCCTTTCAAATCAATAAATGTCTATAGGTTAAGTATTTACCCCTTCCATCTCAGCAGTATTTCTCAGCTTTGCTTCTACAAAGCAGGTACCCTATCCAGGATACATATAGCCAAAGCATAAGCCTGGTCCAGAGTGTTCAAGTCAAAAACAAAATGTAACTCTCACACTCTGTGCCTCTTCCCCTTCTCCATCAACAAACCAGCATTCATTTTTGTCATCAACTCTCGGGCTTTTTTCATGAATGCTTGATGTTATCACTTATATTTATATAATACAGAGGCTCACTTCAGTTACTCAGAATATCATTTGTCTGATTCCTAGGTGTCAGAGAGCTAAATGTTACTCAAGAGTCTGAAAGAATTACTGAATAACTAAGAGGTTCAACCCCCCCCCCCCAAAAAGGTCTGCTTGACCCTTGGGTATCTAGCACTTACGTTAATATCTTTATTATAAGTCTGGTCATGTAAGACAGAAAGTCCCAAACTGCTTTATCTAAAACATTTGTTTTGCACACTATAGTAGATTGCTTACATAAGAGATTCTGTGACTCAATAAGTTTGAGAAATCCAGAATTAAAGAGCTAAGGCAGGTTCCCTCTTGCAGGACTTCTCAGAGCCTTTAGCATATCTTAAGTATGTACTGTCATTCTCCTGGCCTGAACTACATAAAATGGCTTTTCAGAAACTGGCCAGAAAGAAATGGCCACACCAGGTTAGAAATAAGACTTGCAATTATAGTCTCATTGAGCATAAAAGGAGAAATCGTGTTATACACTGAATAGAAGATAACACTGTTTACTGCACATGTATAACTGGGACTTAACCTGAATCCTGGAACCCAAACAGCACAAACACTGAAAGATCAATATTCAAGCAAAAACTGAAATGGATAAAAGTAGACATATGAGTAGCTGAGAAGAAAAAGGATGATCTGTTAGGGCTAAACAGGTCAAAAAACTAAAGACACTCAATTTCACATTAAAATATCTGGTCTGAGATTGATCCCTGAAAGTTACCTACAAATGATGAAGTTCTAGAATATAGGTGAGGTTCAATGGGGTGAGGTCCAGAGCCAATGACCAAGAACGAACTCTTGAGACATCTTTGGTGCAAAATGGTGGTTTATTAAGGCATGGGGACAGGACAAGTGGGCAGGAGGAGATGCTGCCCCTGGGTTGTGAGGGGTGGCAGGTTATGGACCATGGGGGTGGGGGAAGTAAGGAAAAGGGAGGTTTCAATAGAACGTTCATATGCTAAAGAGCCCTCTAGCAAGGTATTAACATTAAGATGGGTGGGAGATTCCTAAAGAATGTCACACATGTCCCACCCAGAAATGGGGGTGGGGGAAGGTTGGAGGGTGTTGGCTTTTGCTTGGTGCTCAGTCAGCCTTCTGTTCCCTCATCACAAATGCAAACATATCATCTGTCCAGATTCCAGATCACATAATGAATACTACAGAGGGTGTGCATGGTTTGATGATAAACCCTCATTGCTACAATTCTCACCCACAGAGTTACCCCACTTCTAGATCTTCAATAGATCTTAACTTGTAACAAAATTAACTTTGTAAAATAAAAACACAATGCTGTGACCCTTTTACAAAATCTTCTAACAGTTCCTCGCTGCATTTTGTCTAAAACCCAAACTTCCTACCTTGACATTCAAGGTCTTTCATCTGTGACCTGAATTTTTTTTTTAACCTCATAAGGACTCCAGTTGAGTGCTACTCTGCCCTTGAACCCCTCCTCCCAGTCACACCAAACTGCCTCCACCAAATTACAGTGCTTCACTCTCCCTCTACTATTTCTCACAAGTGAACTTTTCCTCTAGACACAAACCCAAGCCCTTCACTACCTGCTAAGAATCAGTTCTATCATTCTAGTCCAGGGAGACTTTTTTGACCAGGGCCTGAGATCATGCACTCCTCAGTTCTCACTGCCTCACTTCAGTAAGCCTATCACCACACCTATCTAATTCAACCTCCATGTCCTTAAAAGCTAGCACAACACAGCAAGGCACACAGCGAGGAGTAATAGAAGTGTAATTCAAGCATCCCACTCTACAAATGGGGTGGAAACGAGAGCTTCCAAGTATGGCTTCAATTCATGCCCTCCATCTACCACATAAGCAAGAAATCTAGTCTTTATGTAGCACTTATCCTACATGTCCCATAATCTCCATCACAAAAAGGCTAATTTCTTTGTCTCAGTACAGGACCCACAGCTCAGTAGTGCCTCCTTGTGTCTGGCACATCCCACCATAACTAGAAAATAGGGTGCTTGAAGAAGAGTCATCAGCTAATTGTTCCAGGCCGACCATCTCATCTGAAGCAATGAGTTTGAGGCCAGATCTCCTGTTCTGTTCCCTGATACTTGGACAACTCCTTGCCAAGAGTGTAAATGTTCTTCAAAGCATAAGAAAGAAAATTTTCTCCCTGTATACCTGTCATGCCTATTCCACACCCAAACTGACCCAAGTTTCCAGTATCACAACCCTGAAACAAGTTTCTCTCTCTTTCTCTCAAGGGTACAGATTTGCCATAAGGTGAACAGGAAGAGGGAAGAACATGGACCATCATTTTGTCAAAGACATCAACTCAATTCTTCTTTCCTCTTTTAATGGCTTCAGTGCAGAAGCCAGTTTGCCTGCCCCATCTCTCTTTTCTCTAGGGAGATATTATAATGGGAAGTCTTGGGGGGCTGCCTGCCCTGGGAATTTAGTCAGGGCTAACCCAGCTTACTCACTTCAAGAGATTCCAGAAACCTCCCATATAAGAATGAAGATTCAGAATCACCAACCTTTCTCCCAAATCCTTATGGAAATGCGTCCACATAATAGTAACTTTTTACTCACGGGCGCGTGTGCGTGTGTGTGTGTGTGTGTGTGTGTGTATGTGTAAAGTGAGGGAGAAATCCAACAGATCCAAGTAGCAAACCACATAGGAAAAGAAGGGGGTGGGGGACAAATTGATAGAACATGGGAAAACACCTCCTCCTCTCTCACCTCTCACATACCTACTGTTCCTTGGAAAAGGTTTCTTTGTCCCATAACCAAATTCTTCCAGGAGTTAAGAAAGGTCGATCCAGGCTTCCATGCTCTGAGCCCAGGCAGTACTTATGGAATCAAGCCAAAGATAGTCCCACTGGGTTCCAATACCCCTTTATTGTTTCACTTTAAAAACTCATTGACATATCTATTTCTTATTAATCAGCTTTAACATATTTTACAAATTGTCCTGTTAGCACAATCGCCAATCCTCTGGATTTACAGAACTCACCTCACTTATTAAATATCACATTTGGCAGAACATGTGTCATTTTCTATAAATATTGAAAAATCAATAATTGCTGCCAGAAATCCTGTATTTGTTCAAATCCTGGGTAAGATAAATGATGAATAGAAATACATTCTCTTTTAAAATTCAGAAATAAGACAGATCTGATTGCTTATTCTTTTGATGCTTCTACAGTGTGCCTGGCTTTAATAATCATAGGTGCAGCCTGGTGCTCCCGTCTGCTGTATTTTTATTATTTTACCTCTATCTCTAAATGAACAGTTAGATTTAGCATACCATCCTCATCATGCAGGGATAAGAAACACAGATGTACACTGATACACATAGCCAGCTGGGATGGGAAGGAAAGTAGAGTTAAGTACAGTATCTTGTCCTAAAGTGATGAACCAGCAGTACAAAATTTTGAGTTCTGTCTCTCTTTCTGTCTAATGTATATTTTGTATATTATATTAAATACAAAAATATATTGTAAATAGATTTATAGATTCAGTATAGTTTATATATTCAACATAAATATATTATAAATATATATGTGTAATATAAATATTGTACCTATGTATATATTTAATATTCTGTAACTTTAAATATAAATGTTATATAGTATATTAATATAATATATAATTTTATAATTTATAATATATAATTTTAGTTATAGCTTACGTACGACCTGGCAAACAAGCCACTCTGAATCTACTAGTTTCAACTTTTTCTGTAAAGGATCAGCAAACTTTATCTGTAAATAGCCACAAGGTCAACATTTTGACCTTTTCGGGCCATGTGGTCTGTGTCACAGCTTATCAACAATGCCACTGCAGCCTGAAAGCAGCCACACACAACTCAAAATGAGTAAGTGTGGTTGCAGTCCCGCAAAACTCCATTTACAAAAACAGGCAGCAGGCCAGATATGGCTCTACTTACCAGCTGGCTGTAATTCACTGATCCTTGGCTTAGAATATGACAAAGAGATGTTCAAGGAAGTAGTGTGGAAGTAAGCTCAGGAGGACTACTGAAAAAGTCATGAAAGCTGCCAATTTTTTTCTGGGTTTATTCTCCCCAAAACTCTTTTCTTCCTCATAGCTACAGACCTGCTGCCCATGATTAAGAACCCAGATCTGAAAAGGAGAGAACAGGATCAACACATATTGATACAAGCGGCACAAAGAGGATCCTGACATCATCTGAGCGCCTAGATCCATTTATCCCTGAAATCAGAAAATACCTAGATATACCTATATAAACCCAAAGGGACATACTTTCCCATTCTTTCTTAGGTTCTCAGCTGGGTCTCTGTAACAGAAGAACGATGAACAAGAAAAAAGCATACAAATTCATTTAATATAAATTTTACATGACATAAGAGCCTTCTTAAAGAAACGAAGACCCAAAGAAACATTTCAACCTGAGTGTTTTATATCAGGTTTGATGAAACGCAGAAAGTCATGGAAAAAAATGTGATACGACAAAGGAGTATGAGCTAAAAGTAGTAAACTGGTGGGTTAACTTAGCAAAACCTGTTCATTCAAATTCTTTTAAGCATGTCTGCATCTTTGGAGATAGGCTGCTCCTTTTCCCAACATAGAAGGAGGACACCTTCCATATGAGGGCCTTAGGACCTGCTTCAAGAAAAATGTCTGAAAGTCAGTCCATCCTGTACCTGCTGTTTCTCAAATTCCTTCCATTTAAAATAGTCAGTATGCCAAGGTGCCACCGTTTGGGGTAGCGTGCCCTGAACCCTATCAAGTCCCTAAATTCCCTTTGAGGGATTGGGTTGGATTTTTCACTTGCCACTAATAATATATGACTATATGAGTCATATATCCTGACTAATGCATTATTTCATCTCGTCCCAATACAACTCTGTAAAAGAAACTCTCATTTCAGGGAACTGAGGTACAGAGAAGCAAGTGGCCAAAGTGCCCACTTCTCAGAAACAGGAGCCCAGGTTGTGTGTTCTGATGGGGCGGATGACCCAATCTCTGCAGGAAGTCCAACAGGCCCTGTGATCCTTGACAGTCTCTCCTGAAAACTCACAAATCTGATGGAGCCCTCACAAAAGAGTAAACACACAGAATCAGTTCCAGAAGCCACCACTTGTGTCACTGAGTTAAATTCCTATTTAACTAAGAGAAAATGGGTATCGACCACAGTTGGCTTGATTGCAAATGTCAGGCTCTTTGAATTATTAGAAACAGCAATGAAAAATTGATTACATTTAAAACATCCTGTGAAAAGTTTTACAATTGCACATTAAGAAATGGTGTTAAGCAAATAAGAACTAATTGTTCTCAGCTGCACTGGTAATAGCCCTGTCCGCCTTCCCATTACAATGCATATTCATTTTATTTGAACAGGAAAAGTAAATAAAAATAAAGAGTCCCAGATCTCATTCATATTCAATCACTGCAATTCCAAGCCTAAGGTTATCCTCTTAAGGGAGGATAGCAATGCAACAACTAATGCTTTTCCCATCAGTTCAAACTGGTCTAGAAACCTCTATCTTCCCAAATACATTGCCAAGACCTAAAAAACATTCTCGGAAATAATACCACATACCATGCAGTAGATGTGCGTCCAAATGTTTGTGTGAGGATTTGAGAGGTGAGTTATTTTAAGGGTCCTTGTGGAATTCACTGGAAAAGAAAACCAAAAAAAATGTCCAAGTAAAGTACGTTCTATGCCTTCACATACCTCTAGCATCAAAGCATCATTTAGTAGTCTGAGGTTAGCTAACCCCACTGGCCTCACTACCTTTTACTTCATGAGGAAGCCAAACAGAATGCTCCAGTCAGTTCCCCATATCCATTTTCTCCTCATACTGTGATTCCTCTACTCCCATAGTAGTCAAAATAGGCCAGGTTATGTTGCCGTCACCACACTAGAATGTTCAGTAGCTTAAAAACCACAGAGGTTTTGTTATTCGTTCAGGCAAAATGTCCATCATGGGGTCCACAGGTGGGGCGACTAACTCTTCCCAATTTGCCTCAGACTTTCACAGCTTTTGCACTGAAATCCTAGAAGACTAGGGAGGTGGTCACCCTAGCCACAAGAGAGCTCTGCTAGCATATTGTACTATATCCTCAGGCAGCATATGCTTAGTTGGACTTTAAGGTAACTCCATCTACAGTGGATATGATGTCCATGCTCTTAATCTGATGCTTGCTCCAATGCTAAGTTTTACTTGTTCCTTATGATTCAAAAGTTTTTTGAAGTATGTCTTTTTCTGTTTGGAATTGGGAAGTAGTTTCCTCTTCCAACTGTGAAGTATTTTTTGTGTATGTAATTTATTTCCTTTCATTCCTGCTTGCAAGTCTGCCCTTTTTTTCCCTCCCAAATATAGCCATCTGCAACTAACACCTGATACTAATGGTTTGTTCTCTGAGCTTTTGCCCTGGATCTAAACATTCATATGTACATGGTTTGCCCCCCAAGTCACCTCAAGTGACCAAATGTTTTAGTACAGAATAGCGTATTGTCAGTTTTCCAGCCTCTGAAGCAGTTCCTTTTTTTTTTACCCCCCACCCCAAGTCCCTTAACAGTGCAATGTATTGAATTCTTTTCTTTATGGCAGCACCAGTTTGAGCCTCTAGTTCTGTATTGGTTAGAACAAGCTAGGTTATGCCTAGCTTGGAAGCAAAGCAAATATAAATTTCTGTGGCTCAAAAAACACAAAGGTTCCATCCCTGTTCCTGCTTCATGATCCTAGATCAGTAGGAAGACTCTAGTCCGGGACCCCAGGCTGATAGAGACTTCAGTATTTTAAAGACAGTGATTGTCAAGACAGAGGGAAGTAGATATAGTAAATTCCTAACTAGCTCTTAAAGCCTCCACGTAGAAGAAACCTGAATCACTTCTGCTCACTTGTCACATTGGTCCAAGCAAGCCATAGGCCACCCTTGATAACAGGATGAAGGAAAGTACAATCCTGTCATGTGCCCTGAAGAAGAGACAACTACAATATTCGTGGTCAGTCCCCGTGACTACTAACTCCATGCAACAAGCCCCACCCCAAACACTACCTCCAATCTGACATTCCACACGTACCCTCCAAAACTCTTTCTTGGTCATTAAAAAGTATATCTGCTCCCAGAATATTCTCTCTACCTCCTGCCTCAACAACAACCTGTCTCTCTCTTAGATAAGCATCCCCAACCCGTACTCCTGTCCAAACGTTTCCTTTCTTCTTCTTTCTTCTCTTCTCTCCCATCCACACAGTGTGACCTACGTCTAGGGTCAGAATACTTCTTGTTTTGGGATACCCTACCTCCAGACCATTATTCTCCCTTTCTTGTGTAACAAACATCTTTCTTTGAGGTTCTTACATATGACTCTACCCCTTCTTAGCCATATATCCCCAGCTTCTCTGCTCACTGACCTTCTTAATTCCAATGAGCTTCACTTACTTTCTAATTCTACTATTCAATTTCATGGCCACATTCTAGTTCTTACACTCACGTGGAACCTGTATCCACCTCTGAAATCTTAAATTTGAGTTTCCTACTTTGTGGTACTGAGCTCCTTTCATTCCTGTTTGAGACTACCAATATTAAGCTCTCAGTTCCTTTCTCCACAGAGAGTAATTCAAATGCAAAATTGAACAGCTTCCCTGCTTAAACCCCTCCGCAGGCTCCCCATAGCACACTGATTTTCAAACTTGGTTACATACTAGAGTCACTTGTGGAGCTTTTCAAAAATCCCAATGCCAGACCACATCCCAGATGAATTCAATCAGAATTTTAGGGGTGCCAAGGACCAGTTTTTTTTTTTTTTTTAAGTTCTCAAGTGATCCCAGGGTCCAGCCAAACTGAAGAACCACTGCCTTAGATCAAGTCCAATCATGAAAGGTAAATTACTTAAAAAATTAGCAGGGTTTTGTTGTTGTTGTTGTTATTGTTCGCAAATGCCTTTTTCCATGCACCTGCATCAGAGTAATCAACGTTGCTTATTTTCCTGGGCTCCATCACAAGATGTTGAGTTATGGCAACTGCAGCTACATTCCCAGAATCTAATTTTCAATAACTCTCCAGATGACTCTAGTGCATGCTGAAAATTGAGAATCGCTTTCTGATATGCACATTAACTTAGTCACACTGAACTTTTTTTTAATTTTTTTTATTAACATATAATGTATTATTTGCCCCAGGGGTACAGGTCTTTGAATCGTCAGGCTTACACATTTCACAGCACTCACCATAGCACATACCCTCCCCAATGTTTTGATATGTCCCTGTGAATAAAGTTTACGCTCAGCAAAGTCCATCAGTCAGAACTGTGAACTATATATAACCCATAACCATGTCTGCTGCATTACCAAACTGTGGAAAACATGAAGGAAACTAGTAGAGGGAAACAAAGATACTGTAAGAGATCGTGAAGACCAAGGGAAAAGACATCTGTAAAGCCATCCCAGATTCGGATATCTCCTGGTCAGGTCTAGGGTATCTTACCATTAATCTCCCTTTCCCAAAAAAAAAAAGGCTAATGTGAATCTAATCCTTGAATCACAAATCATCTAGTGAATATAGTCCCCATTTTTAGTGCTTTTCCAGCAATGACCCTCACCCACCCAAAATAAATAAATATTTGCTGAATGAATCATTCAGTCTTAGTGCTCCAAAATTTAAGTTAAGGATAAAAAAATTTCTGGGCACCTCTCTGCCACTATGAGAATCACTATAATGATGTCATATTGCTCAATTTACAATAGATCTGAAGTCTCAATCTACCGGAATATTTCAGTAGTCTTTCCCTCTCAAATACAGAATCTTCTTCCACATGCCAACTGAACATTAACAGCATCACTTTTCTGGCTCACCTAAGCCAAATCCCTTCCTCTCACCCAGGAGCGTCTAAAAGCCAGCTCATAAGAGCTGCTTGTTAAATATTCAGGAAATTTGTGAAGTGTTTTTCACAAAATGTTTGTTTGAAATCAGCCATGGTGGGGGTATTCATACCATAGAAATTGGCAAATGCTACAAATCAGAGCTAATTTGTTTTGTTTTTTGGTAAAACCAGTTTACTAATAAACCGCTACCTCACATAAATTTCTTATTTATATAGTCATTTAGAGTTTACCAACTTTTTCAAGTCCATTATTACACTTAAATTCGTATGAAAACACCGTGAAGAAAGTCCTGTGTTCCCCATTTTGTCTAAAGAAACCTGAAGCTTATCGTGGTTAAATAAGTGAGATTGGGGGGAGGGGGAGACCTGACTCCTACTTTATGCCTCTTTCCAAAGCAGCACTTTATTGAATAAGGTTAATAACGTGTAAACCTAAGGCAAAAACTATAAATTCTCTGGGTGATTATTCATTCCTATCTTTCATTCATCGAGACACATTTTTTAACTGACTACTGTGTGTCAGACTTTGTGCCAGATACCGGGATTACAAAGATAAATAAGACAGAGTTCCTGTCCTCAAGGACCTGCCTATCTAGGGGGGAAAGAAAGACGTCTTAGCATATAAATCACAACAGAGTGTGGTATATAGAACCTTGGGCCCTGAGCCCACAAATATTCACTGTGGCCGGGAAGAAGTCAGATATTTGCCTGTACTCTTGACAGTAATGAAGTTTATCACATTTTAGGACAACCAGGAATAGCACTTTAAAAACCTCATGCCCTCACCCCCAATACATGTAGCAGACAACAGGACAATTCTACAAAACGTATCACTACCTATATAATATGTCCAAAGATCAGGGATAAGAAGAAAATACCCATTTTTCCATCTCAGATACACATCCAAGCAATGCAAACATATTATCATCGGTTTCCTTACATCTGCCAGGAGGCAATATGTCAAATAAATAATTTAGACCAGCTGAGGCACCACAAGAAAACAAAGCCATCAGTCATCTCGGCTGCATTATTGATTGCCAATAACAAGATACTTGCTAAGACAAATGACTCAGCTATTATACTAGTGAGGCTTTAGCTTATCTCAACTACATAAATCATATTGAACTGCTTGTTGTTTCAAGGTGTACAAACATATCTATACTCATTTTTGCCCCCCATTTTCCCAGTATACCTTAGGTGGCTCTTCATAGGCAGAACTTAGACTCATTATTTCCTCACACAATTTTTTCTCTGTGTAGAGCAACAGTCTGCTGCCTCTATTTAATGGAGAACTACATTTGTTTATGCTTATTTGTATTAGACCTAGATATTTGATTTGAGATAAAAGAGAAAGAGTACAATGTAATTAATTCATTAATCAAATTAATTCATTTCAGATAAATCAAACTGTGACAGGATAAATGCAGAGCAATTGGACTCAGAAGACATAGGTTCCAGGGTAGCCTATTGGTCGTGTGACCAAGGATCCTATTTCTTACCCAAGTCTTGGTTTCCTTTATAAAACCAGAATACTACTACCCAACCCGCCTATCTCGTGGTTATTATGAGAATGAAAATTTCAAAATTGTAAAGCACTCTATATAGATGAGGTAACTGTTTCAACATAAACCTTTCCTTTTATGAATTGTCAAGCAGGAGTGCATCTGATTGGTATTCCAAGCAGAAACAGATGGCACACTCAAATTAGGATAATTTCAGGGGTCAGAGGGTGATTTATCAAGGGACTAATCACAAATGTAGGTGGGAATAGAGAAACCACAAACCACAATATAAAAATTCCTTTTATAAAGGAATAGTGCAGGAACTCAAGAATACCAGTATCATGGCTGATATTTTGATCTAATCATGATCTATCTAATTTGATCTATCATGACTGGTGATTTGATCTAAGCCAGAAAGGATGTCCAGTGGGAAAGATTACTGAGAGAACCTAGAATGACAGACTTATGAAGATCTGGCTACCTTGAAAAGAATGAAGATCTTCTTCCACTGACATAGCCAGCTCATAGATGACCTCATGGTAAGGGAACCAAACGGATGGAATCTGATTTCTCCCCATGGGCTATACCCTTTCAGCAGCCAGGAGACATAAGAGCTTTTGTTTACATAACTCACACAGATCAGAATTCTAGAGCAAGAAGTAAGGTAAAAAAGAGAGGAGACTACATCTTGAGGGACAAAGGCAGAAATCTAGCACAGTTGGGAACAGTCTGTTATGATTATTCTACCACTCTGGACATCAACCCCATAGCCATGTTCCAGTTTTCCTCTCCAAAACTCCATTTCAACTCGGTTATGAAATCATGTCAGCTTTCTCTCTCCCATTTCCATCACATCCATCTCCGGATAGCCAGGTCTATTGCCTTTGTCCATGCTGAAATCTTTGATTATAAGTGGCAGAGATAGGCTCAAACTGGCTGAAGCAATAAAAGAAACTTGCTGGCTCATCAACTGAAAACTCCAGAAAAATTACGTCTTCATCTATGGCTGCATTCACAAGGTGAATCACTTCATTATGCTTAAGTCCCTTCTCTCCTCTCGATGTCATCTTTCCCAGGCTGTGCTTTATGTTACTGTCTTCCCATGTTGGGTAGGCTCTCTCTCCATGGGGGATTCAAGTACCTTATGGCTACTATGATTCTGGACCTTGAGTCACAAAGGCAAACCGAGTCTTGGTGTTATATTCCTGTTTACATTCATATTCATATTCAAAAGCATGGGAGGTTATATAGCGATTTGCTACCAAATTCCTAGCTAAGAATTATTAGTATTCATTTCCCTGGAATTCCTTCATGTCCTTTAAGGAAGTGAGTGACAATAGCATTGAAAGATGGCACCAGCTATTATTGAAGAAGAAGTAGATTATGTATTTACAAGTTCTGGCTCATCTTAAAATCCATTTCACCCTTGACCCATATTAGAACTCTTCCTTACCTTTTCAGGTAGAGAGGGGAGAAAAATCCTGAATAAGTTCTACAGTTTAAATTATAGTTTATGTGGCCAACTTCTGGCTGCCTTGTTGTGAATATTGAGTGATATCCTTCAAAGTACTCACAGAGATGGTAGGTCAATAAATATTAGTGCTGTGCTTACATCTGTCTTATTAATACTCCAGAGACATAGCCAACAGTACAGGTTAGAATCCTCACTTCACAAATAAGGAAACTGAGCCTTTCAAAATTACTCTTGTCAGTAAGTAGAAAGCCATGATTCAAATCCATATTTGACACCAAATCCCTAAAGTTTTCTATTTTACCAGGTTGCCATCTTTATGTCTTTATTGCTAAGGAATAGTCAAGAATAGTAGCTAAGAATCACTTTGAAGCATGAAGTATTTAAGTAACAATACAGGAATGGTTTCCTTTAAGCTTGTGTGAGTAACAGAGAAAATATATATTGATCTCCGCCCCTAGTTCCTGGCACAGAGCTCTTGAGACTCCTGTATTTCCTGGGTGATAGGGGTGTCTTTTGTCCTAATGAGATGACTTTGGGTGGGCTCCTGGATAAGTGCCAGGCACTGGAAAGAACAAACCATGATTAGAAGGCTGGAGCTTTCAGCCCCACCACACCTCCCCTGAGAAAGAAAGAAAGGCTATAAATGGAGTTCATGATCAATCATGTCTACATGATAAAGCCTCCATAAAAATCCCAATAGTATGAAGTTTGCAGAGCTTCCAAACTGGCAAACACATCCAACACTGAGAGGGTGACACACCCAACTCCATAGGGACAGGAGCTCCTGTGTTCCAGACCCTCCCAGACCTCACCATATGTATCTCTTCACCTGGGGATTCTCCTATACCCTTTATCACACCCTTTAATAAACTGATAAATATAAGCATTTCTCCAGGTTTGGAGCTATTCTAGGAAACTGATCAAACCTTAGGAAGGGCATCACAGAAACCTTTGATCTGCAGCCAAATCAGATGGAAGTTGTGGGTAACCTGGGGACCTACCACTGCAATTGGCATCTGAAGTGGGGTGGGAGCAGTCTTCAGGGACTGAGCCCCCAACCTGTGGGATCTGACACTATCTTCAGGTTGAAGGTGTCAGAAATGAATTAAATTATAGGACACCTGGCTGGTGTCACAAAGAACTGCTTGTCGTGGGGGAAAAAAACCCTTAATGTAGAAGACTCAGAAGTGAAGCACTGTGAGGGTGGTGGTAATCTAAAACTAAAAGAGAAACACACAGGAGAATGGTGAGTTCTTCTTTTGCAGCTGGGTATATCTAGCATCATGGGAGAAAAGATGCCATTTAGGTCAGGATATACTGGGGCCCTACAGTGAACTACAAAGAACTGTTTATACTTTAATTCACAAATGTACCCTGGATTCTTCTTCAAAAAGTTACTCAAATTCAGCCTGCCAAAAGATGAATGAATGCATCAGAATACAAATTTTCTAAGTGATCTCCAACTGGGTTGGAGTTCCTTTCACTTCCTTTCTAAGATACATTTCATTTGTTATTTTGTTTGTTTGTTTTGCTTATTAATTTTTTTGTTTTTCAGTTTTTTTGTTTGTTTTGCATTTCATTTGTTATTATTTGAGCAGCAAAGAGTGGCAAAATTACAGCTGTAAAACAATTCTGGCTACCAATGTTTTACCACTCTAGCCACCATCAGCTTTATCTACATGCCCATCCTGCCATCTGTCTCACATAGACTGGTGAAGAGAAACAAAATAGGACCCAAGAATAAAGCTCTAATATGGACCCAGCTTTAATATAAAATCACACTATCCATACCTATCCAGGGTCAAACAACGGATGTAGGAGGAAACTGAGCTCTCCATTTTGACTATATTTTGTTTCATTTTCACAAGAAGTACGAAATAGAATGAGCTTTGGATGTAGACAAACCTAACTGCAAATCCTATATACTGTTGTTATGATTTTGAGCAAGTTACTTTCCCACTCTGAGTCTTGGTTCCTATATCCAAAAAATGGGAATAATACCAACTATCTCCCTATTGTGATGTATGCAAAATTCATGACACAAGCTCAGTGTGCAGAATTACCAATCATCAGATGGCTTGGTTTTCAACTGTGAGCTTCGTTTTCTATTATAGAAAAGTGAATCTAGGGGCAGCAGCAAGTCTAGAGGCTACTTCATTCCCACTATACCAGGTCTTGAGGTCCAAGATAGGGTGATGGCCTCATGAGGTAGCTCCCTGGTTAAGCCATTCACTCAGCCAAGGCTTATAATTACATAATCCTTTAGAAATGGCACTCCCTAGGAAGAACAAATTGGCTGATTCATGTTAAGTGGATAAATCTTTTTCTCCCACTCCCGTTCTGTTTTCTTGCTTGTTTTTCCTCACGTGAGGAGGATGCTTGACTGAAATAAAACTCCTACCATCATCCCACATTCTGTCTTCTTTAGAAAAAGCAAAGTGCTTCATCTGATTAGTGAGTTGGGAAAACATAAGTGGACATCTGTAGACCACTCTCTTCTTCTTCTCTGTCCATTAGGTGCTAGCTCTCCCAAAAAAAAAATGTGTGTACAGCTCTGCCTTTCTATGTTTTTGAGAGTTTCACAGGGATCCAATACCACCTGTGACTGGGCAAAACCAAAACAAAACAAAACTACATAAATCTAGAGTTCACTATTAAGCTCACTTGCATACAGTTATATGCCACAATCTCCACTTTGCTTTATGAATAACGAAGGAGGTATTTTTGTTTCTCATCTGACTTGCTCTCTTTTCTTCATTCTCAACTGACAGAATACTTAGACCAGAAAGAGGCAGTCCTTTCAAACACCAACAATGTTCTCACAAATAAAACTTCATTGCCACACCCATTTTCTACACTAAAACCATTTCCAAGTTCCTAATTACAGTGATTCCCCCGGAACAGACTTCACAATTTTTTTTAAAAGAGTAACTTAGTGTCTGCTACAGTTGTTAGGCCCTTTATGACAGAAGTGGCACTAATTTCCAGCAAGCTCAACCCAAGGTCCAGTTCCCCCAACTTCCTTGTTAAACCTTCTTCTGAGGTGGAACATCAGTGTATAATTTTTATATCAAAAAGATGTAAAAAACTATAAACGCTTATTTCTACAACACTTTTTCTTTTTTTTTTAACTTAATTTTATTTTTTCAGTGTTCCAGGATTCATTTAAAAAAAAATTTATGTGTATGTTGGCTTTGCTTCCAATCTGCTTTCACATTTTTATTTACTTTTTATACTCATTATATCTGCAAATTAATGATAAAGTGGCAAGTATCAGTCTAATAATTTTACAGATGAAAGATAAGCTTTAAAAAGGCAGTTTAGATCAAAATCATATTGACTGTAACACAGTTAAGCTAAAATTTAATTAATCTAATTCCCTGCCCTCAAACTGCATCCAGCCTAGTAGAAGAGAGACAAATAAGCAAGAAATCATGACCCAGATAGCAGGCAACATAACAGTTGTCTTGGGAGACCACAGAAGAGGAACTCTGATCCCGGAGTGGGAAATGAGAGAATACTTGGTGGAGGAGAGTGAAGCAGTGGGTTTTCAGGTAGGAAAGTTGCAGGCAGGAGAAACAGCGAGTTAAAAGGAGGAGAAAACGTGATTTTTCAGTTACCACAAATTGTTCACTGTGGGGCTGGGGTACAAATGGCTAAGTGGAGCACAAAGAAATAATTCTGGGGAAATAAGCAAAGACCCAACAGGACAGACTTCCCCCTCCCACCCCCTGCCCAAGGCTAAGAGTATAGGCTTCATTATAAAAATATGGAGACCTCACAAGCTCATCTTCTCATCAAATCGAACTAAATATATGTCAACATCTCTTTTCCTCTAAAACCCAAACTAAAATAGAAGACAACTAGAATGTAGTCCCCAAACATTCAAGACTGGTGCACAAGGATGTTACTCCAGTTTACCTAGAAAGAGCATTTCAGCTTAAATGATAAACAAAAACCTGAGGGAAAATGTTCCAAGATCGTTCTGTGTTCAAAGAGTCACACTTTCTAGCAGCCAGCTCCTGCACAGTGGCCATCAACTCCCAGGACTCATTGGTGAGTAGCAGCTGTGTTTTCAGCTCGCTGTGCTTGGGCATTCTGCTGGAATGGGACTGAGGGCTGGTTTGATTTTCAGAAATTAAGACTTTTCTTTCCCTTTCCCTTCTACAAAATAATCAACTTATCATAGGCATCGCATTTTTCAACATATACACGTTTCATTCTCCCCAAAACACACACACACACACACACACACACACACACACACACACAAGTACATACTTTTTGGAACTAGATGCCTTTCTATACTGGCAAACACATGCTAATATTAAGTGAATGTATATATCATAATGGCACATCCAAAATATACAATAGTAATAATTCCTTATATTTCCATGGTTCTTTGCATTTATAATTTATACACAGCTGCTCCCAAAAAGAATATGAGACAGCCACAGCACTTTATAATTTATAAAGCATTCTATCTTGTGACAATACTGTGAAGCAGGAAGACCAGAGATTAAATAGACCTGTCAGGAACAAAAAGGACACTGAGGCTGAAAAGACCAAGGTGACTTCCCCAAGCCCAGAGGCAAAACTCTGAAAGCCTTGAGCTCTGGTCTTTGAACTGCATCAGGCCAACTCCTTTAACAACCTGTGTACCCACCAGCTCTCCTCAAGGACATCCTGAGGAAGGACTGGGTTAAAAGTCACCACAACTATGAGAACATATTCCAGATACTCTACACTTACTCTCCATGTCCCCACTCTCACTCTCTCAAGTGTTACAAATAACCATCAATATTGATTGAGTACCTAGAATGTGAAGAGTAGTGTCCTAGTGTCTTACAATTAAATGAGTGCATTACCCCTTTAATCCTCACCACAGCACTGTGAGGTAGCTGATATTAATTCCATTTTATGGATGAGAAAAGTGAGGCAAAGAAAAGTTAAATAACTTGCCCATACAGACATAATTAGGTTTTAGAACCAGATTACATATAAAGACAGTCTTCATCCAAGGACTTACTTGTTTAACTGCAATGCTAATTCTTTTTTTTTTTTTTTGCCCCAGAGATTTCTTTCGAATAGATGTGTCACAAAAATTGGGCTTTGTGTCCCAAACCAGGTTTGTTGGTGTATATATAGAAACATAAACATTTTTATAAACATATTTTGTGTGTGTGTGTGTGTATGTATTTGTATATACATTTGACATACATGTATTTGCACATGATATGTGGTGTGCTCCTCTTTTCCCACATGCCTCAAGATACCAGTGAGACTTCTAGATGACCCACACAGTCTTCTCAGGGTATCTTCAAATCTTCCAAGATCCACATTCAAGGAGATTTTCTAAGAGAACTCTCTCCCTAATTGTAAACTTCTATCCCCATCATAACCAACCAGACGAGTAACCAGCTAGAGAAAACAATTTCATTTGACCCATAAGTTATTTTGAAAATGGAGAAAATATCAAAAGATTTTGTACTCAGGTGCAAAGGATTTCTATATAATTACCTCCAGATTTATTTTCAGAGATATAATGGTGAAGCATGATGCCCCTTTGCATTAGTGTATCTATACTGCAGTGCCACCACCCAGCCACCTACTGCTATACCCACCAAACCTTTACCTTCTCACTTCCATTCTTACCAAGCACAGGTGGCACTAAATCACCACTGTACCTTGTAGGGTTTCTGAATCTTTTAAACCTGAACTTCTAATGACTGTTATCTAGCCTTGTCCAAGCATTCTTAACCAGAGATAAAGAACTGACATCACCCAAATTGATTCTGGGTCATCAGAAACATCAGAAAGAGGAAAGAGCTAGAGATTAAAACAGAAGTAAGAGGGACAATTTCCTTAGATAACAATTCACAGTAAAAAGATAATAATTTCAGGGAGAACAAAAGGAAAATTTACATTGATATTACTTTTGGATAATTACAACTGCCAAGAAAGAAACTGAAACTAACAATAGGAAAAGTACAATGATTAAAGATTCTTTTTAATTGATCCAGATATGATGGAGACTACTGGTTGCCTATCCAATACCCAAATTTTCTTGGAGCCATAATATGCTTACATATAAGGAGGAGGAGGAGCAAGAGGAGGAAGAAGAGGAAGAAGAGAAAGAAGAGAAAAAAGAGAAAAAAGAATGAAAAAGAAACGAGAGAGGAAACTGCATTTCCCAGACTCCTATTACAGTCATCAAATATCTCTCCAAAAACAAGAGCCAGGGACAGATGGCTTCCCCGGGGAATTCCACCAACCATTTAAAAAAGAATTAATACCTCCTCTCCTGAAAATGTTCCAAAAAATAAACATCGAAGGAAAATTTCAAAACTCACATTATGATGCCAGCATTACCTTGACCCAAAACCAGGCAAAGACCCCTGGATGGCGAAGACCCCATCAAAAAGGAGAACTACATTCCTGATGAACATGGATGCAAGAATTCTCACCAAAATACTAGCCAGCAGACTCCAACAGTACATTAAAAGGATTATTCACCATGACCAAAGTGGGATTTATTCCTGGGCTGATTGGTTGGTTGGTTCAACATAAACATCTGCAAACTAATGTGATACAATACATTAATAAAAGAAAGAACAGGAACCATAAGATACTCTCAATAGATACCAAAAAAGCATTTGACAAAGTACAGCACCCTTTCATGATCAAAACGCTTCAAAGTGTAGGGATACCTCAATATCATCAAAGCCATCTATGAAACCCCACAGCAAATATCATTCTCAATGGAGAAAAACTGAGAGCCTTTCCCCTAAGGTCAGGAACATTGCACACCGTCCACTATCACCACTATTTACCATAGTACTAGAAGTCCTAGCCTCAGCCATCAGACAACAAAGAGAAATTAAAGGCATCCAAATGGCAAAAAAGAAGTCAAACCTCAGTCTCTATAGATGATATGATACCTTATGTGGAAAACCCAAAAGACTCCACTCCAAAACTGGTAGAACTCATACAGGAATTCAGTAAACTGTCAGGGTATAAAGTCAATGCACAGAAATCAGTTGCATTTCTTTACACCAACAACAAGACAGAAGAAAGAGAAATTAAGGAGTCGATCCCATTTACAATTGCACCCCAAACCATCAGATACCCAGGAATAAATCTAACCAAAAAGGCAAAAAATCTGTAATTAGAAAACTACGGAGTACTCATAAAAGAAATTGCTACACATTTAATGCAATTCCTATCAAAATACCATCAATGTTTTTCAAAGAAATGTAACAAATAATCCTAAAATTTGTATGGAATCAGAAAAGACCCCAATAGCCAGAGGAATGTTGAAAAAGAAAGCCAAAATTGGTGGCATCACAATTCCAGACTTCAAGCTCTATTACAAAGCTGTAATCATCAAGACAGTATGGCACTGGCACAAAAACAGACACATAGATCAATGGAACAGATTAGAGAGCCCAGAAATAGACCCTCAACTCTATAGTCAAATAATCTTCGACAAAGCAGGAAAGAATGGCCAGTGGAAAAAAGACAGTCTCTTCAACAAATGGTGTTAGGAAAATTGGACAGCCACACGCAGAAGAATGAAACTGGACCATTTCCTTACACCACATACAAAAATAGACTCAAGATGGACGAGAGCCCTCAATGTGAGATAGGAATCCATCAAAATCCCTGAGAAGAACACAGGCAACAACTTCTCTGACCTCAGGTGCAGTAACTTCTTCCTAGAAACATTGTCAAAGGCAAGGGAAGCAAGGGCAAAAATGAACTATTGGGACTTCATCAAGATCAAAAGCTTGTGCACAGCAAAGGAAACAGTCAACAAAACCAAAAGACAAGTGACCAAATGGGAGAAGATATTTGTAAATGACATATCAGATAAAGGGCTAGTATCTAAAATCTGTAAAGAACTTATCAAACTCAACACCAAAGAACAAAGAATCCAATCAAGAAATGGGCAGAGGACATGAACAAACATTTCTGCAAAGAAGACATCCAGATGGCCAACAGACACATGAAAAAGGGCTCCACATCACCTGGCATCAGGGAAATACAAACCAAAACCACAGTGAGATACCACCTCACACCAGTGGGAATGGCTAAAATTAACAAGTCAGGCTAAAATTAACAAGTCAGATGCTGGAGAGCATGCAGAGAAAGGGGAACCCTCCTACATGGCTGGTGGGAATGTAAGGTGGTGCAGCCACTCTGGACAACAGCATGGAGGTTCCTCAGAAAGCTGAAAATAGAGCTATGACCTAGCAATCACACTACTGGGTATTTACCCTAAAGATACAAATGTAGTGATCCGAAGCGGCACATGCATCTGAATGTTTATAGCAGCAATGTCCACAATAGCCAAACTATGGAAAGAACCCAGATGTCCATCAACAGATAAATGGATTAAGAAGAGGTGGTATATATACACAATGGAATACTATGCAGCCATCAAAAGAAATGAAATCTTGCCATTTGCGACAACATGGATGGAACTAGAGTGTATCATGCTTAGCGAAATAAGTCAAGCAGAGAAAGACAACTATCATATGATCTCCCTGATATGAGGAAGTAGTGATGCAACATGGGGGCTTAAGTGGGTAGGAGAAGAATCAATGAAACAAGATGGGATTGGGAGGGAGACAAACCATAAGTGACTCTTAATCTCACAAAACAAACTGAGGGTTGCTGGGGGGAGGGGGTTTGGGAGAAGGGGGTGGGATTATGGACATTGGGGAGGGTATGTGCTTTGGTGAGTGCTGTGAAGTGTGTAAACCTGGTGATTCACAGACCTGTACCCCTGGGGATAAAAATATATGTTTATAAAAAATAAAAAATTAAAAAAAAAAAGAAGAGGTGGTATATATATACAATGGAATACTATGCAGCCATCACAAGAAATGAAGTCTTGCCATTTGCAACGACATGGATGGAACTAGAGGGTATTATGCTGAATGGAATAAGTCAATCAGAGAAAGACAATTATCATATGATCTCCCTGATATGAGGAATTTGAGAGGCAAAGTGGGGGGTTTAGGGGGTAGGGAAGGAAAAAATGAAACAAGATGGGATCAGGAGGGAGACAAGCCATAAAAGACTCTTAATTTCACAAAACAAACACAGGGTTGCTGGGGGGAAGGGGGCATGGAGAGGGTAGTTGGGTTACCGACATTGGGGATGGTATGTGCTATGGTGAGTGCTGTGAACTGTATAAGACTGATGAATCACAGACCTGTACCCCTGAAACAAATAATACATTATATGTTAATAAAAAAATAAAAAAATAAAAGTTCCCTTCTACTTTCATTGAGAATGTCCTTGTTTAACTGAATAGGAATAATCAAAGTATGAATTGATATTTAATAATGTCAATATTCACACAACAAACTCAAGCCATGTACCTATGTGCTTGTTATATAATACCTAGAGATAAAGACAAGAGTAACTAAGAAAAAAACTATAGGATTTTTAGCAGTAGAAGATATTAACAGTAGAACATATATGAAGTTTTTATATTTGGGGTGCCTGTGGCTCAGCCAGTTAAGCACCCAACTCTTAATTTTGGCTCAGGTCATGATCTCAGGTCCTGGGACTGAGCTTCACCTAGGACTCCTTGCTCAACAGGAGTCTGTTGGAGATTCTCTCTTTCCCACTCCTTCTGCTCACCTCCCAACCCCTCCCACTTCAAATAAGTAAATATTTGGGGGAAAAAAAGAAGTTTTTATATTTAAATATTTAGAAACTATTGGCAATATTTTAAACAATATTGAAAGCTTACCAAGTACCAGGCATTATGCTAACTGCTATATCCGTATCACCTTATTTATTTGATCTACCTCTAAGGTGGGTAATATTTAGACCCATCTCCCCTTTGAAAGACAAAATATCTCCAGCTCAAATAAATTAATTGTCCAGTCACACAACTAGTAAGTGAGGGAGCCAAGATTCTAACAAACTCAGACTGATACCTCAGTGAAACTGAGCATTTCATTCTATCCTCTCTCAGCAAGCAAAAGGAAATTAGAAAATAAATTAAACACTGGTTATTTTAAAATTTGATTTTAATAACAAACAAACTAAAACTCCATTCAATTGCAACATGTACTTTGGCAGAGTACTAGTAGGCAGAGGGAAGGAAAAGTGTGCTATGTTTGCCTTGTGCGATAGAAACGGATATGAATAAATCTAAAGTTTGTTAGCAAAACATAACTTTATACACATTTATTACAAAACTTTAGTCAAGCACTGGTAAACTAAAAGTAAAATGTATAACTTTGAAGCCAGTAGTATGAGAAGATAAAACAAAGCAAACTATATCAATTCAATAAAGTATAGAAAAACAAAAATATAAAGCAGATGTAGCAGATTATATTTTCCAAAGGTGGTCACACCACAAAATATACCATCCCATATGTTCTTAAAATATGCGGTTGACACATACCCATTGACAGATAGAGTCTAATGTTCCCTTCCCCTGAACCTAGGCAGAAATTTATGAACACCTCAAATAACAGAATTCAGTGGATGTAATGTTTCATAACTTCTAAATTGGGTCATAAAAGACAAAATGGCTTCTACCTGGCTCTTTCATTACCCTTGCCCTTCAAACCTAGGCACTACATTGTAAGTCTAACATACGAAGAGACTGTGAGGAGGTTCCATCAAAAAGCTCCAGCTACATTCCTTGCCAAAACTAGTAACTACTAGACATACAAATGAATGAGCTTCCAAATGATTCCACCTGAGAACATCAAAGAACAAAGAAACCCCATTTCTGCTCTGCTCTATCTGAATTCTTTACCCACAGAAACTATGAAAGATAATAAAACAATTATTACTGTTCTAAGCCACTAAGTTTGGGAGTAATTAGATATATAGCAACAGATAACTCATAAAAGCAGAGAAAATAAAAATACAAAATTAGATGGCAGAACAAGTCCAAACATATCAGAAATCACAGTAAATATAAAAAGAGTTAAACTCATCTACTAAATGGATGAGAAAAATTAAAGAATCACAAGATTGAAAACAAATGAACTACAAAGAGAAATATCAGGCAGATCTCCTCAAAATAAATCCTATAACAATACTAATATTATGGGTACTTCATATTGTTAAAACAACAATTTTACAAGTCATAAGAAACGTAAGTGTATTTTCCTAGCAACACAATTTTGAAATATACAAAGCCAAATTTTATATACATATATATACCTATATGTGTGTGTATACACACACACACACACACACACACACACAATATCAGAAAAATATGGAAATCTACCTACTGTACTCATAATAGCATCTACATCTATGACAAAGATGAGGGGACTGGGTTTGATGATACGAATTCCAAGTGAGACACTCCACAACACACGCACACACACACAATTATGATGATAAGTTAGCATATTTGAAGAAGAAAATGTTAATAGCCTCATATGCCTACTTACATGAAAGTTGTTGTTAGCTAAATAGATGAAAATACTCTTGAGATAACCAATCTGTATTTCCAATATTACTTTCATTCCAGCAAAATTCCAACAAAATAACTTTAAGTGAAATGCAAACAAGAATACTTTGACACAGATGTGACACAAGAAGTGTATTGTTCCTCTGCTACAGCCATTTATCTGTTCAATAAATATTTGAAATTATACCTTACACCTTGCACTGTGTCAGAAAGTAAGGATAAAAAGGTGATTCTGACAGACTTGTTCTCCTCTCACGGCTCAGTTTAGTAGTGGACATAGACTGTGAACAAACCAACCTACAAACGACCATAAATTTTCAAACTGTCTAAGGATTCTGAAGGAAGGTAACAAAATACTATGAGAATAGGGGAGCCTACCTTACCTACATTGATCAGGAAGGGCATACCCACCAGAGAGAGATCAAACCAGGGACTGAAATTATGACCAAGAATTAGCCTAGTAACTACGATAGCAGGGAAAAGTGATCCCTGAGAGGGGAAATGAGGTGTGCCCTGTGACCACCCAGTTTATTGCCTTGAGTGAGTTTTCAGTCCTCAGTCCTCGTGGTTCAGGAATAAACACCGTTCTGCTCCCACCCATCAAAACTTAATGGAAAACCTTGAAGGAGCCAAACTATTTGATGGTCAATTAAATACACCTCAAAACAAAACTCAAAAATATTTACAGGAATACAAAAATATTCAGCACTTAACAAGTTAAAGTCAAAATGCCTATCATCCAATCAAAAAGTTAGCAGGTATACAAAGAAGCAGGAAAATACAACCCATAATGAGACAGTAAAAAAAAAAAAAAAAAAAACCTTTAAATTCTTGAAAGAAAAAAATACCAACTGCTAATTATATCACAACAAAAAATCTTCCATAAACAAAGGAAATAATGTTTAGCCATACAAAAGCTAGACGAATTAATCACCAGCACACCTGTACTATGTGATTAAATGTTTTCAAGAAGTTCTTAGGACACAAGGAAAATGCTAGCAGACAGAAATCCATATCAACACGAAGGCATGAAAAGCACTAGAAATCGTAAAAATGTAGGTAAATATTAGAGTTTTTTTCCTCTTATTTTTAAAAATCTCTTTACAACAGCTCATTAGAGAAAAAAAATAATATATTAAGGGGTTTACAACACATATAGAAGTAAAATGTATGATCAAAATGGCACAAAGACTGGGAGGAGGAAAAATGGGAGTACACTGTTACAAAAGTCATACTATATATGAAGCAGTGTATTACTCAAAAATACAGTTTAGGGGCACCTGGGTAGCTCAGTGGTTTGGGCCTCTGCCTTCGGTTCGGGCCATGATTTCAGTCAGGGTCCTGAATCTAGCCCCACATCAGGCTCTCCACTCAGCGAGGAGCCTGCTTCCCCTCTCTCTCTCTGCCTGTCTCTCTGCCTACTTATGATCTCTGTCTGTCAAATAAATAAATAAAATCTTGAAGGAAAAAAAAATACAGTTTAACAAGTTAAAGCTATATACAATAATACAATAATAATACAATGTCAAATAAATAAAATCTTGAAGAAAAAAAATACAGTTTAACAAGTTAAAACTATAAGCAACACCTAAATGAACCAGCTAAGGATAAAGGGGGATAATAAAAATTATTCAATTTAATTCAAAAGAAGGCGAAAAAAAAAAAAAAAGGAAAAAGAGAACCAAGAGCAGATGGGAAAAATAGAATCAAGTATTAAGCTCAACCTATCAATGAACATGTTGAATGTAAATTGTCTGAACCTCCCAATTAAAAGACAGAGACTGTCAGATTGGATTTTAAAAAGAATAATAACAAATTGTTTGCTTCCTATAAGGAACAAACAAGCAAAAAGATAGAAACATATATGACACTAACACTAATAAAAGGAAAGGTGAAGGGTCAACATTTCAGACAAAGCATATTTTGAAACAAAGACTATGAGCAGTATAAAGAATGTCACTTTCTAAAGGTAAAGAAATCAATTCAGCAAGAAAATATAACAATCCTAAATGTTTAAGCCTCTAACAACAGCGTTTCAAAATGCACAAAGCAAATACTGATAGGACTAGTAGAAGAAATAAACAAATCTGTAGTTACAGGGGGAGATTTTAACACCCTTCTCTCTGTAATTGATACAAGTGGGCAGCAAATCAGTAAGGATATAAAAGACTTGAATAACATTATCAAACAAACATCAACTGACCTAAATTACATTTACAGAACACTCCACCCAGAAACATATGAATACACATAATTTTCAAATGCACATAAAACACTTACCATGATAGACTATATTCTGAATCATAAAATAATTATGTTTGAAATAGTTCAAATAATACAAAATATGTTCTTGGAATAGAGTACAAGTAAAAGTCAAAACCAAAAATATTTTTAGAAAACCCTCCATCTTTATAAACAAAAAAGCAGATCTCTAAATAACCCATGAGTCAAAGGAAAAATCAGTAGGGAAATGAGAAAATATTTTGAACTAAATTAACATGAAAATATAATACATCAAAACTTGTGGAATACATGTCAATCAATAGTTGTAGTAAAGCTGTTCTTCATTCAATGATTACTTTGTTTCATGTCACTTGATTCACATCAGTGGTCTTAAAGGAAAACTTTGAGTTTTGTGCATATCTCCCTGCCTTCTCTTTTCCATGAAAACAAGATGCTCCAACTATTTTTTGTAACCCATACCCCCTACATTATTTAAGAAATTAGCTTTAATGTATTATTATGACAAGATAATAGAAACGGAAGAGTTGATTATGGCAAATACCAGTGTAATCACCACTTAGATTTTTAACAATAAAAATTTATGAAATAAAGTACCCTGTGGGCCCTGCCTATTTCCATTTTTCTCTAATCCCAGTTCTGGTAGTTAATCATTATCCTGAATCTGGCCATTATTCATTCCATGGCATGTTTGAAAATCTTTCTTGTATATCTATGCATCTACAAACAATATGTAGGGTTGTTTTGCAGATTTTAGCATTATATAGCCTGAATCATCTTGTACATGTTTGTGATAGTCCTGAAAATGCGCCATTCAGATGTGCTTGCTCTACTACAAAGGAAATGTCTGAGCGCCACAGCTGCTATTCTCTGCATCTACTCCACTTTGTTCGATGCTTCCCACAGGTTAACTCTAGGCAAGAACTGGGGACGAAAGGGTTGCTAACGCAGGCCCATTCCTGAAAAACGCAGGACTCCTTTAATAGGCCGCTTTGGCTCTTGAGCTCTGTGGATACTGTTCCTTTACAGGACTCAGACTTGTATCATGGTCTGAAACCTCTCCCCACCTTTTCCAGTTCCCTCCCTTCTTCCCTTTTAAGTATTTTCCCCAGTAAGTTACTTTCACATTCAGTTTTGTCCTGGCACTTGGATTTTAGAGGACCTGAACTAACACAGTATTCTTTCACAATCTGTTATTTTTTTTTTAATTTTATTTTTTTATTTGACAAGCAGAGATCGCAAGTAGACAGAGAGGCAGGCAGAGAGAGGGGAGGAAGCAGGCTCCCTGCTGAGCAGAGAGCCAGATGTGGGGCTGGATCCCAGAACCCTGGAAGCATAACCTGAGCCAACGGCAGAGGCTTTAACCCACTGAGCCACCCAGGCGCCCGACAATCTGCTTTCTTCATTTAGCATGTTTTTGTGATTTATTCATATGGATACATTTACCTCTAGTTCATTAATTTTAAACACTGTAAAGAATTCTGCTGTATGAATATAGAACTGATTTATCCTTTCTCCTTTTAATAGACATTTATGTTGTCTCCAATTTTTTTGCATTACAAGCAATGCTCCAATGAGCTTTACACCCCAATACACAGGTCATAGGGCAGGTGTTCCTTTGCCAGCTACTGTCAATAGCTCTCCCAAGTCATTAGATCAACTTATACTTCTCCCAGTGGTGTATGAAAGTGCCCATCATTGCACTTCCTTCCAACAACTGAAATTACTGTTTTACTTTTGTCAGTCTCATTGGTATTAAAGTGATAGCTCACTGTACTTCTAATCTACATTTTCATGAATATTATCGATATTATACATTTTTTCACATATGTTGCCCTTTAGAGTTTTTAACTTGGTGATTTATCTGATCATATTCTTGGTCTATTATTAAATTGAATTGTTTGTATCTTCCTGTCTTCTAAGAGTCCTCTAAGTATATCTGTTATTCTTGTTTAAAAATGTCTTATTCTGTGACAAATGCCTTCTCTCTCTGTTTTTGATATCTTTTAATCAGAAAGATTTAAATATTTAATATAGTTTATCAATCTTTGCCTTTATAGTTTTGCTTTCATTTTCTAAAGAAATCCTTCTCTATATCAAAGTCTTACGATATTCCAACATGTGTTCTAAAAACAGTGAAATTTTGTTCTTCACACAGATTCTTAATCCAAATATAATTGATCTTAAAATATAAGGATTGGGGTCGCCTGGGTGGCTCAGTTGGTTAAGCAGCTGCCTTCGGCTCAGGTCATGATCCCAGCGCCCTGGGATCAAGTCCCACATGGGGCTCCTTGCTCGGCAGGGAGCCTGCTTCTCCCTCTGCCTCTGCCTGCCATTCTGTCTGCCTGTGCTCGCTCTCTCCCCCTCTCTCTCTCTGATAAGTAAATAAAATCTTTAAAAAAAGAAAAATATAAGGATTGGATCCAACTTCACTTTTTTCATAAGGATTAACTAATTGTCCCAGAATCATTTCTTAAATATTGCCCTTTCCTCCCTGACAATATTACCTCTGTCATATATCAAGTTTGTATATGTATACATATCTGTATAATCTTCCTACTATGTTCAATATCCCTATTTCTGTGTTAACAGCACACTGTTTTAATAAAACTGGATAAGGATTCTTAATACCGACTAACTTTGAATCCCCCTATTCTGATCCACTTCAAAGTTGCTCATGGCCACCTGGGTGGCTCGTTGGTTAAGCGACTGCCTTTGGCTTGGGTCATGATCCCAGACTCCCAGGATCGAGTCCTGATTTGGGCTCCAAGCTCCATGGGGAGTCTGCTTCTCCCTCTGACCTTCTCCCTTCTCATGCTCTCTCACTCTCTCTCTCTCAAATAAATAAATAAAATCTTTAAAAAACAAAAACAAAAACAAACTGCCCTGACCAGTTTTGATCCCGTGGTTTTCTATATAGACTTTAGAATGAGCTTTTCTGGTCCATTCTTTTTGTCCTATTCGGACTTTGGATGGAAATATTTATGAATTAATCTTTAGAGAATGAGGAGATTTATGATTTAAGGCTTCTCATCCACAGTCACATCATATTTCTCCATTTATTTGGGTCCTTAACATCTTTTAACAGAGATTTAAGATTTTTCTCCATAAAAAATATTATACCTTTTTTTTGACATTAATCATCTTTTCTTTATATTACATTTGCTGTTTGTGGCTGATATAAAGAAACTAAAAATTTTTATCTTTGATAATGTACCCAGTCACTGTACTAAGCTCATTAATTCTATTGTTCATCTAAAGCTTCTCTTGGATTTTCTATGTAGACGATAACAGAATCTGAAAGTATTGATAGTTTTGCTCCTTCTGTATTTTTTACTTCGTTTTTGCATCTTATTATACAAGTGAGAGCCTACCATACAATATAAAATAGAAGTTGTGATAGATGCATCATTGGTGAACCCTGGTGGTTAGGAGAAATACATTTAGTATCTTCCCCTCAGTCATCATATTTGTTCTCTGCTCTGTTATTACTTTCATATGGTTAAAGAAGTTCCTATTATTGTTACTAGTTTAGAAGAAGATTGGAGTTGTTGCTTTTGATTTGCCTACATCTAATATATTTTATCTCCTTTCATCTGTTAATGAGGTAAATTACATTAATAAATTTTCCAATAAATTCTTCAAATAAACTCAAATGGCTCATAATGCTCTTATAATGAGGTAAATTACATTAATAAATTTTCCAATAAATTCTTCAAATAAACTCAAATGGCTCATAATGCATTATTTTTTTAAACATACCTGCATTCATCTTGCCTTTTTTTTTTTATTAGGACTACTTAATCTTGATTTATCAGTGAGCTTGGTCTCTAATTTTCCTCTCCCACACATGGTTTCAATATCAAAATTATACTTGATCATTAAATTAGCTGAGAAGCATTTTCTCTTCATCTCTAGAAGACTTCGCATAAATACTTGACAGAACTTTCTCATAAAAAGTCATCTGGGCAATATAATTTCACCTTTTTATATTTTTAAAATTTTTAACCACTCACTTGCTTTTTTAAAATATAAATGTAACTATCCCAGTTTTCTATTTCTTTTTGAGTGTTAGCAAGATACAACTTTATAAGAAATGTGCCTACCTTCAAATTTATTGCTATAGAGTTCTTAACAGTTCACATTATTTTTAAATTTCTACTATAATTGTTGTATGTTCCATTTTTTATTTCTAATATTTTTATTATGAGCTTTCTCCCTTTTGTTCTTGATCACTTACAAAAATATATTAATTTTATTATAATTTCCAAATAACTTTATTTTGATCTTGAGTTTTTATATTGTGCTCTGTTTTCTTAATCATTAATATCTGCTATTCACTATTTACTATATTCACTAGACTATTCCACACTCCTAGAGTTTACTCTGCTTTTCTAACTTCAAGTTGCAAATTTAGCTCCTTAATTTTCATTCTTTCTTTTTTTCCAATATAAACATTGAGAACTTACCTTTATTGACTTAGTTGTTTGAGGTGCACTATTTTCCATTTTACACATAATTTTAATACAATTTTTAATTATTCTTTTGATGTCTGCTAGGCTCTATTTTCTGAATCTCCCATCCATGAATTGTTTACAATAATTCTGTTTAAATTTTCAAACCTATTTTTATAATACATATGTATATCATATGGTATGTATATTTTATTTAATATATATATATGATATACATCAAAGCTTTCTTCAGGTTAACATTTGATGTGTCTTTTCCCAACTTTTCACTTCCAAATTTTTCAATTTTAAGACTAATAATTTGGGTCTGTCTCTTATAAGAAGTGAATTACTAAACTCCTATTTTATTTTTTTTTTAAAGATTTTTATTTATTTAACAGACAGATCAGAAGTAGGCAGAGAAGCAGGCAGAGAGAGAGAGGAGGAGGAGGAGGCAGGCTCCCTGCTGAGCAGAGAGCCTGATGTGAGGCTTGATCCCAGGACCCTGGGATCATGACCTGAGCTGAAGGCAGAGGCTTTAACCACTGAGCGACCCAGGTGCCCCACTAAACTCCTATTTTAAATAAATAAAACAAACTTTGTCTTTAACTGGCAAGTCCATTTATAATTATGTACTTTATATTTTGACCTATTTATGTCATCTTGTCTTGTGCTCTCTATTTTTCCTTTTCTGTGGTTATTTTTTTCTTCTGCTCCTTTCTAACTTTGTCTTTTTTATCATCTCAGTATCTTCCAATAGTTAAGATCTTGTGCAACTGTTTTCCCTAGTGTTTTATTTGTTTGAATAACAAGATATTAAACATGTTTAAAGAAGTACAGGTTTCTTGGGTGGCTCAGTAGGTTAAGCATCTGCATTTAGCTCAGGTCATGATCCCGGGGTCCTGGGATCGAGTCCCACATCGGGCTCCCTACTCAGTGGGCAGTCTGTTTCTCCCTCTATCCTGCCCCCTGCTCATTTTCTCTCTTTCGCTCTGTATCTCAGATAAATAAATAGAATCTTTAAAAAAGAAAAGAAAATTAAAAAGTACAGAGATCCCCTTCTCCCTATATATGGATATATCCCCAGGGAGCATTTCCACAATGGGGGACCACTGCTTTGACAAGTACAAAGTCCAGTCCATCTAAAAAAATATTTTTGATGTTATTCCTACACTTCTGTTTTCAGAATCAAATGTGCCTAACACTTGTACAGAGACTCCTGTGGTGCAAAACACAAACTTCGTATCACTAGTAAGGAAACGACATAGAAAGCTTGAATGACTTGCCCAAACTCACATAGCTGCTAAGGGCTGTAACTGAGAGTTAGAGCTACACCTGTCTAATTCTAAGCCCAGTGGACCCTCTGGTAGTCCTGCTTTCTCTGCTTCCAAGAAGTAAACATGGATGCAGCTACTCTTAGGAACTCATTTCAGTATTCACAGTATCATTGAGAAAGCAGCAGAGGCAAAGGGGCGAAGAGAAATCAGCATAATCAGAAAACTGATGAAATGCTGCTTAAGCCTTTCAAAAAAAAAATCTCAAATTTGAGCTGATCACTTGAGAACATATAGATGTTAGCTCTGCCCCTTTGCTACTTTTGAACAGGATGGAGTTGCTCAGTGATGAGACACCAAACTTCAGGAAGGCAACAATATGCTTGAAATGGAGACTGACACAGAAAGATTCTGGATGCTGAGCAGCTGTGCTCACTAATCAGAGTGTTATTGTGTCCAGATTTCACCAGTGTCATCTCATTTGCAAATTCTCCACATGGGCTTGACCCCATATTAGCCCAGTTGTCCTGAAGTCAATGTGTTGACCTGCATGTGTTCTATTACATTTGATTTCATTTTTCCCTTGGTTGTGAAATTCAATTAAGCCCACATTTTATGGCCTGAACAAAGTATAGAGTAGATGTGCAAGGCATTTTCAAGCCCCCAGTTTACTATTCCTGAGAAGTTAGTTAAAGCAACCACTGCTGACATTCTTTTTCACAACTTCTTATCCTCCAGAAGACTCACTTCCCCAATTTAGTCTATGTAAGTCCTATGTCCTTAATACCAGAGCTTGGGGACATTAGCCTTGACCCTCAGATGTGGATATAGTTTTAGCTTTATCTGGTATGTTTTTCTGCTACCCACTAGAAAATTGGCCAGCAACTCAAAAAGGTGCACAGCTTAACCTTTCTCTGCCACCCTTTTCGGTATTTAGTGATGAAGATGGATTCTGTGGGTCTACTAAGGGGTAAAGAACTCTAAGGAAGATTGAAGGTACCCCAATACCAAGAAAAATACCCACAGAAGAAACACCAATGTCTGTGTATAGAAGAAGATAACATGACGATACTGGGAAAAAGAAAACTCAAGTTGGTTGCCTGGCCTTCTCTCTTCCCTACAGAGAAATCAATGTATAACTGAAGGTATGTAAGAGATTGTAGAACGGGTCCCAAAACTCTGAGGATTGTTGAACCCAAATGAGCCTTCTTCAAGTTGTATCAACACAGGTTGAAGTGGCCAGGTTTGACTATACTGTTTCAATTTCTCAGCCCTCAGGAGCATGCCAGCATCAGCTTTAAATGCCAGCAACCAGTTCCACGTTCCCATGTTCTCCTTGTAGCATCATTCTGTCCTTTAAGTACACGCAGCAAACTGATCACATAACAGATTAGACGCAATATTTGTCCAAGGCCTTCTGGTGGTCACACCACAGAAGTAACCATGCAAGGTTTAGCTAAGGGTACCACATCAAGATATGGTGTGTAGCATATAAAAATATGGATCGAAGACACAGAAACAATTCCTACAGAACTAATATGTAGGTAGGGTCGAGTCAGAAAGTGTTTCCCTTACAAGTTTCTGCTCAAGCAAAGTTTACGCATTACTGAAAATATGTATATTTTTAAATTTCTTCCCAACTCAGAAAACAAGTCCACGTTTAGGCGAAAGAAAACAATCTTATTATTGAATAAGCTAAAACCAAATACGATCGCAGACAATCTGCTCAGAAATTGCATAAACAGGAAGAAATCTCACCCTTTTCTATAGCCACACAGATACAACTCATTACATGCTCACAAGATAAACAATAACTTGTCCTCAAGTAAGAAAACTTGACAGCGCCATTTGTCATACATAGTTTATCCTAAATTCACTGGGTAATTGTGGTGACCATCTGTGTTAGCTAGTTGGATTTATCCAAAGGAAATATAAACTCATATGTTTATGACAAGAGTAGTTTTGCAACTTGGACTGAGGCATCTGCTCCAAATTAGGTTTCCACCCTCCTATAGAAACTGAGAAATAGGGGTACTATCTTCCTTGATGATTCTATTTCAAAGAAATTGATCCCAGGTCCTTGAGAAAGACATTCTTGGGTTGTGAGGCTGACAAGAGACTTATTTGACTTTTCTTAAGTTTTTATTTATTTATTTGTCAGACAGAGAGAGATTGAGAGCGCGCCCGCACACAAGCAGGGGAAGGGGAAAGCAGAGGGAAAAGCAGGCTCCCTACTGGGGAGCCTGATAAGGACCCAATACCAGGACCCTGGGATCATGACCTAAACTGAAGGAAGAGGCTTAACAGACTGAGCCACCCAGGAATGCCGAGGCTTATTTAACTTTTAAAAAGATTTACACATACTTAAAAGAGACAGAGAAAGAACTTGGAATTGCAAATTTCCTAAAGTTAATCATCTAAGAAAAGGGAGGTGGGGTCAGTTCCTGATTTGCTATAGGAAGAACCTTCTTTTTCCAACTTCTTTGAGTTACAAATGAGAATGTAAAAATGGTATATTTTTAAGATGTACAACTTGGTGACAGACTGTAAAATACTCAGCACAGTCAAAAGAGGGGACTTCTAATTTGCCCTTAAAGTGTATACACCAGACATACATACTACTATTTGAGCAACAGGAGGGAGGAGCCTGATTAAGCTCTCACAAAGGAAGGGAATGACAGTTTTTCCATGAGGCTGATGTTCCTGGTCTCGGTCTGTGGTGCTGGTACTCTTAGTTCTTCATACTTCCTCATTTAAATATTGTATTTCAGCAAAAATTTCAGTAGTTCCTCTCAAAAACTTCGTGCAGATGCAGCTCCTAGATGCTTGGAATGCTTCAGCTAGTCTGTCCTGATTTGCAGTCTCTAATCAACTGGCAAGAGCCGCTACTGCAGTTCCAGCGAGTTCCATCTACTTCAGGAAAGCGTGTATTTCGTGAGGTTAATGACAAATCTTATATTTATCCACTGCATATAATTATGCATGCATATTACTGATATTACCAGTTTAATATTGAACATGTTTTTCATGAATAAGATACAACAGCTTTTATATTAATTATAATGAGAACTGAAAGATCTTTGGTAAGAGCTTTCACCTGCAGGTGTGTGTGAGTGTGGGGGGTGGAATCTGGAAATAATCATATTTCCAGATGAAACATAAAGGGTACAATAGGGTATGAGAAGGGTACAATAGGGTATAAGAAGGCAGGATGATCTCAGGGGTAAAGTGCAGGTGTGAAGAAGTCTTGCATTCCAGTCCTGACTTGACCACAGATTAGCTACAGGGATCTTATCCAAGTTATTTTTTCACTACACACACACACACACACACACACACACACACAGAGAGAGAGAGAGAGAGAGAGAGAGAGACACACACATTACTTAGAGCTTGGTTTCTTTATGTGTCAAACAGAAATTAAAATAACTTTCCTACCCATTTGATAAGATCGCTAAGAAGAAAAACTCATGGATAGGAGAGAGTTTTGAGAAAAATAAAAGTACTACACAATGTAATGATTCACTATTATAAAATTAACCATGATGAACAAATGCTAAATCCCATAGGATTTTGGAGCTGGGGTTTGGCAAAAGGGGTGATCAGGATAGTACCATGTCTGATGTATACCATATTTATTGATAAAACCAACATGTTAAGGAGCAGCATTATCACATAGGTATGTCTGCTTGAACACAGAGGAATGCTTTGCCTCCAAATAGATGGAGAGGACAGAAGGAAAAAGAAGTACCCAAAATGGAAAAAGAGTAAGAATCAAAGGAAGAATCATCAGTGATGTGGAGAGCAGAGGAACTTAAGAAACCATCATTGTTCCCATTGTTTCCCAGGTCTCACAAACGCAAATGGCCTCCTGAGCACAAGCACCCCAGAGAGGACATGCACTCACTTAAATGGGTACCTTAATTGCCCATCCAGGGCTTGGCACCAAGAGGTCCAGTAGGCTAATCTGCCATAGCAGAACAAAGAAGCAGAAGGCCAGCAAGGGTCTTGAAGCAATAAAACAGGGATCTTAGGACTTTCAACCAGAAGCTGGGACTCATGAACTATGTATGGCTGTCTACCTGAAGTGTCAGGCTTGCAGAAGAAAAGACCAAGGAAGTAGTAGATGACCAAGTCAGTAGTAGATGAGTCAAAAATTGTTGTCTAGGAGCCGTCACAAAGATAAGAAAGAGAAGCACAGAAGACAGCCTAGAACAGAGAAATGGCCAAGGGGGCTTAGCAGTAGAGTGCCTTGGTTATCCCTGAAGGATATCCCTATGGGGTTGAAGATAGTCAACCAACTGATGGTGGAGGTGATGCATAAACAGTGTACCCAGTGAGAAGCTGACACCTACATTTACCCAGTCTTCTCTAGGTATTATCGCTCATCTTTATAACAAGTGCCTGGAAAGCAGTTACTACCTAAAACTTAGGATTAAAGATTCCAAACAACTTGCACAGTATAAATGCATACTATCTTCCTGATACTTTTCCAAATGCTTTCCATTCATAACTCAGTCCTTACAGTAAGCCAATAAAGGAAGGGGCGGCTGGGTGGCTCAGTTGGCTAAGCATCTGGCTTTAGCTGCACTGGGCTCCCCACTCAGTAGGGAGTCTGCTTCTTTCTCCTTCTTCCCCTGCCCATCCCCACCATTTGTGTTAAAATCTTAAAATAAAAAAATAAAAAAAATTAAAAAAAAGCCAGTGAATGAGATTCTAATATTATCATATTATCCTCATTCCTTATATATAAGGAAACTGAGGCACACAGTGGTAAAGTCAGAGCTGGTGTTCCAAGTAAGGGCATCCTGTATACTTAACAGTATATCACTATCTCTGAGAGGAAACATTAATTTTCATGAGTGGAAGCAGGTGCTAGTTCTAGGAACTGGGACATAATTGACAAGCTCCATTCATGAAAACTTGCAGACACCCTCTGCACTCTTATCTCTACTCTTCTCCCCCATGACACTGCTTCCCAGTCCCCAGGCACCCACCCATATGCCCACTCACACAAACTTGTGCACCAGGGCTGAGCCCTGGTCCCTTCTTACAATATGTCATATCACAGTTGTCATAGAAACCAGTAAATTTTCAGGGACTCCTAATGAAAGTTTCATTTTGTACCCTCATTGTACAATCTCCAGTTTTTGACAAACATAGTAAATAGGAACTAAAAATGGTTTATAATGAATCTGTCCACAGGACAGATTATAATGAAAATAGAGAGTGGTACCAAATTAACGTTCTTGTGACAGACATGATGACAGGCACAAAAGTGGGTATAGGGCTATTTGGTTATCACTGAAGAAACTACAGTAGCCACAGATGTTTTGGGAATCAGTGGTCTACTTTTAAAGACACACAGTTGCCTTTCTTTCCACAATGAATTTTGGGGAAACAAATGAAATGACCAACAGTCTTTTGTGAAAGATGTTACCTATAAAGGCAAAGTTCAGGTCTACTTGTACTGGAAAGAATTTTAAAAGTTGGATTTTTACTTGATCTGCCCTCTTAAGAGAGTTGTTCTGAGTGTTAACTCCATGGGTGAACAGCAACCAGATCTCCTCTCTCAAAGAGTAAGAACACATCACTACCCTCTTCCAAATGAAGACCATTTTCCTGCTTATTTTCTCACTCTCAGCCTATGAGAGCAATGGATTTGTTCCAGATGGGACAGCATTTTAATAATGACTGAATTAATTGAATATAAAATGGGCAGGCATTGTTCCAAAAAAGGGAAGGAGGAAGCAGATTTTAAGTTTTCAAATGTTGACACAAAGGACAGTCTTGCCTTCCATTTAATTAAATTTCTAAACAAATACCTAAAATATTCTGACCAGCAACTACAGCAACTTTGCATTCTGCTTATCATCTGGTTTATTTTCACAGTTGTCCTCTCTGCCTAAGCTTTGATTCAGGCTGAAAATTTCTAGGGTCTGTTTTCTTGCCTCTTAATGTTTACTTTCTAACTACATTGTCTCCTTCAGCAGCCTGTTATTTGCTGAGCTATTGAACCTGTTTTGTCTTAAATTAACTCCAACCATCTATAAAAAGATAGCATGTTCTAAAACGCAAAGACACAGTGATAGTAATGTGGTGGTGATGCTGGACAGGTGGCTGGGAAGGCAGAAATAATAAAGAATAGGAAAACCAATTTGGATAAAACAAGAGAAAGCAACACCTGAGCCTTTTACCTGAACACCAAACTCAGGCATCAGCCCCCTAGAGGCATTTAACTCTGTTCTATAAGCTTCCTTGCTCTCTTTTGGAACATTCTTACTTCCCTATGAAGCTTACAACAACATTACAATGTCAGCATCATCCTCATTTCACAGAAATCTGAGACTCGGGAAAATGCCTTTTGAAGGTTATACAGCCAGTGAGGGGAATAACACAGGACTGAACCAACTACATACAGATGATCCTAATGATGAGGTCCTATTTTGCTCTACTGCAGTGCCTCCCAAATTAAGATGAACATGCTAATATTTACATAATCCGTGGAAATCATTCAACTCAATGATCAAGAATTTTTGTGACAGGGTGCCTGGGTGGCTCAGTGGTTAAGCCGCTGCCTTTGGCTCAGGTCGTGATCTCAGGGTCCTGGGATCGAGTCCCGCATCAGGCTCTCTGCTCAGCAGGGAGCCTGCTTCCCTCTCTCTCTCTCTGCCTGCCTCTCTGTCTACTGTGATCTCTCTCTGTCAAATAAATAAATAAAATCTTTAAAAAAAAAAAAGAATTTTTGTGACAAATGCTACTTTCATTTCTTTCCAACTATTAAAATGGCAAGATTGAAAGTCCCAACTGAAATGATAAAGCTGTATCATCTTATTCCTTCTTTGCCTTGAGTTTTAGATATAGATTAAAAAAAAATAGATACTGATACAGACATAGGTATAAGTATGGACATACACAGAGTTTTAGATGATGTAGATACAGATGATATAAATAAGAGATATATAGATACACATACAGATATAAGTATAGATATGTACAGAGTTACAAACAATACAGAAAGGAGATATAGAGTTATGGATAGGAAATATAAATACACATACAGATACAGGTATAGGTATAAATACATATACAGTTACAGGTGATATAGACAGAAGATGTAGGTATATAAGTATATGAATATAGATAGATATAAATAGAGATGGTGATACAGATAGATATAGATATAGACCACTCAATATATCAGAGGATATCAAATTTCAGTTCTCCATTTTTTGAACATCATGTAGTCATTCACCATTGATACAATGGATAAAAACAGAAATTACGTCTTTATCAGTACTTTGGAAAAGAAGAAGAGAGGGAAAACACATGCCCCTTTACAAAGAAGTGGAGTATGAGCACCAATCTCCCACTCCTCTGCCCTGGGCAATTACAGACTTTGAACTGATTGATCAGACTGTTCAGATACAAGCAACCCTGTACCTGTAGAATTATTTTGCATAGTCAGTCTCTGGGACCTCAGTGCTATTATCGGTCACCCACAGATTCTGCCTCCCATATCTCTCCTTTTGACTCTCCACATCACAATGTCTTGAAACTGCTTTAATGTTCAGCTGTCACTGTGACTTTTTCCTTTGTATTAATGAAGGTCAATCATACCTGAAATAGGAAAGACTATAATAGTGTGTGGCCTTAAACTGTATATATAATGTGACAAACCTTCTAGCTACCTTGATTTTTATCTGGGATCTAATAGGGGAGACTGGAGACTTTTCAGACTACAAATGAAGTAACACCTAGTTAGACCTTCACCTCTCTTTAAGAAAAATCTAAGTTCTCTTTCTGTAGCCTACACATTAGTGTGCACACAGCAGCCAAACTACAATACCCAGGCTGCTTCCCACAGGGGTGGCATCTCAGAGTAGAACACAAGAAATAATCACAGTGTGGTTACATGTTTTAATAATTAAAAAAAAAATCAAACAAACTTTGTGGCAGTCCTCAGGCCTCTTTTGATAGGCCTGCTCCAGCAAGAATGCTCACTTAACTGGAGGCAGGCTGTATCCGTAGAGATTTGACATCACACAAGATGGGGGAAAAAATAAATAGAGTCAGTAAACAAAGGTGTCATATTTTTAAAATCTAAACTTTGAATGATTACAGAAAGAGACCAATAACCCTCTTCAACTATAGTAACTACTCTATTAAAAATAAAACAATCAAGCCCAATGAGGATTTTCACTAATCTGGGTAAGATACAGAACAAGCACAAAAAAAGGATCTCTTATCAGGATAGTGAAAGAAAAGCATTTAAGTTAGAAGTAGGACAAAGAGTTCCTCTTATCTACACCTGGCTAAAGATTTCATCAGAGGCCAGCACATCCAGTTGAATGCAAAATCACACTTAGGATTATGAATAATTCCAGAGGTGTTCCTACAAGTTCTTAAATTAACTCTAAGAAGTTAATTCTATAATGTATTATCATTAAGAATAGTTTTGGAGGGTATAAAAATCCTCCCAAAGGCTAGGTCACCCATAGACTTAATCTCTTCCCCAGAAGACTGCCTTCATGCTCTGCTAGATCACTTCTTCCTACAAATTTAAAATTTAAATTTCCCAGACTATTAGTTCCACCTCCCCTTACATACCCTTCCCTGAGAAGCTAAGGGAATGGAATAAAAGTAAACACAAACAAGAAATCTGGATAGTCCTTGATTATATCAAGTCTCAATGAATACTCTTAGAAAGATGACAAGAAGAGGGAACAAAAAGACATGATTTATATTTTTATGAAATATGTATGATTTTATAAAATCTTGCTGTCTAGAGTGGATAGACAAGGTCACCAGTACCTCTAAGAGCTGACCTTTAATAAGAATCTGTTCTACTTTTAGTGTGTCACTGTGTTCCCAGATGCTGGACCAATATCTGGCATTCAGAAGATGTCAGTTAAAATTTATTACATTTTAAATACCCAGCCAACTTTCTCTCTCTGACTTTAATTTTCTTAACTGAAAAACACTGAGTAGCTAAATGTTTTGCAACACTTTATTTAGCAGCTAACCTCATTGTTTTTTTAAAACCCTTATGCTGAATTTCAAAATATTAAACAGAAAAGATGGAGGGTAAAAGCAAAAACCTCAGAACTCTCAGCCACGCCTTGCCCTCATTGCACCTCCACAGAGCACTATGATGCCAGAAACAACGACCCTAAATGGTCCTCGTCCCAGCTCTCACATTCTATGACTCTGTGACATCCAACACTAAGCAAAATTTTATGCTAAAGCCTCAGAGACACCGACCCTTCCCTCATGTAGGAAAGATGGACTTTGACCTGGAGCAGGGGTATAAAAAGATAGTCTTCAAGCTGAGATTCCATTCATTCCCTTCTACCAGACATCATGGGCCTGTAAAAGAAAAGCAATTTCTGTCCAGTCTTAAGTCTTTCAATAAACTTCAGCAAAGCTGGGCGCCTGGGTGGCTCAGTGGGTTAAGGTCTCTGCCTTTGGCTCAGGTCATGATCCCAGGGTCCTGTGATGGAGCCCTGCATCAGGCTCTCTGCTCAGCAGGGAGCCTGCTTCCTCCTCTCTCTCTGCCTGCCTCTCTGCCTACTTGTGATTTCTGTCTGTCAAATAAATAAATTTTTAAAAATCTTAAAAAAAAAAAAAACTTCAGCAAAGCTAAAAAGTAATCAATTGGGTTCCTGGGTGTGTAATTGCTCAAAAGTGATTTAGGTTATATTGACGAAGGCTGCAAACTTTCATTTCAGACCAAGTGTCAGCATACACCCAAGGCTAATGTCAAAGAATAAAATTACCTTACTAAGAAAATGTCAAAGCAGAGAACTTCGTGCTAAGATATGCATGTAGTATGACTAAGAATGGGCATGAAGTTGGGTGGGGGAGAAAAAGAAACATGAAAAAGAATAAGCCCTTCTTCAGTTTGCAAAATGGGATCAGTTTTCTAGAAAATATCTGTGGCATGAGACTCTAAGGCTCAACAAGATCCATATTGTTTGTACCTGAATATTATTATTATTATTATTTTAGGATTTTATTTATTTGACAGAGAGAGAAATCACAAGTAGGCAGAGAGGCAGGCGGGGTGGGGTGGGGTGAAGGGCTTCCCGCTGAGCAGAAAGCCTGATGCAAGGCTCTATCCCAGGACCCTGAGAATATGACCTGAGTGGAAGGCAGAGGTTTAACCCACAGAGCCTCCCAGGCACCCCCTCTCAATATTATTATTAATAGCTAACTTTTATTGACCTTTGTAAGTGCCTTTTTAACCCGTGATCTCGGCATACTTTTGTTTGTTTGTTTGTTTTTTAAGATTCTATTTATTTATTTGAGAGAGAGACAGTGAAAGAGAGCATGAGGGGGAAAAAGTCAGAGGGAGAAGCAGACTCTCCAAGGAGCAGGAGCCTGATGTGGGACTCGATCCCAGGACTCTGGGATCATGACCCGAGCCGAAGGCAGTTGCTTAACCAACTGAGCCCAAGCGCCGCTCGGCATACTTTTTAATCTTCATTTTATAACAAGAAAAATAAAGCTCAGGCTTGTTAAAAACAAGTTCAAGGTCACACAGTTAACAAATGGCAAACCGGAATTCAAATCCAAGCCTATCTATTATATAAGCTCACTCATAACATAACTTCTCCACTCTTAGTCTCTTTCATTTCTAATTTGTATATAAGAGAGGTGCTGCAGGATGCCAGTGTCTCTGTTCTTGACACCAGGTATCCTGGAACTAGGTAAACTCTCTTACTCACCAACCCATCAGTCCTGCCTTTCTCTGCCTTGGGTCTTCTGCCACAGCCAGGTATAACATGTCACAAAGGCTGGAAAGCCAATTCATGTTCTGTGATCTCACTTTCTCATTTGCTTAATTTCATCAAGCAAGTAACAATAAAGTACGCAGTTCAGAGTTTATCTATTGCTAAGGATCAAAAATGTTCCAAATGCTATACCAATTAGATGCCCATCCAAAAGTTAAAAATATTCACCAAGCATAATGATAGCCCAGTGTAGGGCAGGAAAAAAATGCAACTTGGGTCCAACTCCTAGCTCTCCCATGGGGAAGCTAAATAACTTGAAAAAATCAGTCTTGTTATCTCAAGAGAGAGACAATACTACCAGCCTGCACACATTAGGACAGTCAAATGAGATGAAGGGAGCCTGTTTCTCAGATGTAGTGTGTATCAAAAGATTGCTATTCTTAAAGTCATTGATGCATTGACACTAGGCATTCAGCCTTGAAAACAGTTGACCTCAGCTCAAACTTCAGTTTTGTTATTTTATTGCTCTATGATTAGGGACAAGCTTATTAAACTCTCTGTACCTATGTTTTCTGAACTATAAAATGGGTATAATAGTAGCAATACCATATAGGGTTGTTGAAAAGACGAAATGCAGTAACAATGATTAGCACAACAATAAAAACGATCATTTACTGAATGCATACGATGTGTTAGGTATTACACTTGCTTTTTGAACATGTAGCATCAACAGAGAGCATACACTTTTTTTTTTTAAAGATTTTATTTATTTATTTGACAGAGAGAGATCACAAGTAGGCAGAGAGGCAGGCAGAGAGAGAGAGAGAGGAGGAAGCAGGCTCCCTGCTGAGCAGAGAGCCCGATGCGGGACTCGATCCCAGAACCCTGAGATCATGACCTGAGCCGAAGGCAGCGGCTTAACCCACTGAGCCACCCAGGCACCCCGAGAGCATACATTTTTAAGATTATCATTATTTGATCTTATGGATTTCTGTCTGAGGAATCCGTCATTTCAAAACCCAGTCAAATAAGAGTAATTAAAAAAAATTATATTCTGATATCATCTGAGACCATGAACCAAACCAAGACTGATGCCAGAACCACCATAAACATTTCAAGGCTGTGAACCAATAAACAATTACAGAAGTTGAAGTTGAATATTCTCTCTCTTAAAGCCCAGAAAGAGTCCAAATTGATAGAACTGAGTTCAGTCAAATAAGCAGTTACTCTCCAATTGAGTAAAATCAATTAAAATAAAACACAATCCAATCATGGTTTTCCTTTTAGCCAGTTTTGAAATATAGACCCTGTCACTGACATTCACCAGCTGGAGAAAAGTCTGAAGCAGATGAATGTGATGAATGGAGACAGATGCTATGTTAATATCTGGTCTGGGGCCCACATTAGATGTTAAGAAAATTGTAATGCTGCAAAGCCTGGGTGGATCAGCGGGCTCAGCCTCTGCCTTCAGCTCAGGTCACGAACCCAGAGTCCTGGGATCCTGCCCCAGTTCAGGCTCCTGCTCAGCGGGGAGCCTGTTTCTCTGTCTGCCTCTGCCTCTCCCCGTTTGTGGATGCCTGTGTGCTCTCTCTCTCTCTCTCTCTCTGACAAGTAAATAAATAAAATCTTTTTTTAAAAAAGAAAATTATAATGTTATGATGTACAAAACTGAAAGGGACCTGTACGGCGTAGTTTCTAAGAACCTGATGTCTTAGAAGAGAACGATGCAAACAGAGGCTGCTCTCAAGAGATTCATGGGTTAAATTCCACAATAAGGAAAGAATACGTACTTGATATTCCACTTATAGGAACAGACTGAACTCAAGCAATAGTCTCTACTCACTCTTTAAACCCTATTAAAACACAAACAAAGAGATGTTTAAAACACATAGTCCACAAGGACAAATAATGTGGAAGAAGAGACAACAGCAACACAATTTCATACTTTTACAAACCGGAAAATGGATAAGGGATAACTGATTTAACAAAATGCGGAGGTCAGCAACAGGAAAAGATAAGTTATTTTATATCTCGTGATCCTCCAAAAGGCTCAGCAATTAGCAGGCACTAGGTATCTTTAAAAATGAAAGTAAAGATAGGATAAGAAAAAAAAAAAGAAGAAGATGATTTGGTTCAAAGTATCTAAACAGCAGTTCAATCTCAACATGAAGGTGAGGTTTATTCTGAAAATACTAAAACATGGGGGTGCTCATGAGGGGAGACGGACTCAGAGCCCTTAGGCATAGTTAAGTCAGGACTACCATAGTGAAATGGGGCCATTAAAAGTAAAAGCATCCATATACACCAGCCTTTTCCCACATCTGCCTCTTCTATAATGCTGGAAGCCACCTCTATCCCCACTAAGCAAAAAACTGGAAGACTCTTTTCTGAGAAATCTGACCAGTTCAAAAGGAAAGAACTTATGATAGGGACACAGAAGGTTTTTTACAGAAATACCCAGCCAGATAGCCATCTACTAAAACCCAGAGATGTCAAGCCTCAGTTATACCTACAGAGTTTCCAGCTACCTTCTGAATATATCACTCTTAAATATAACCAGCTATTAATGGCATGCCTCCAAAATAAAAGACAGAAACCAAAACAAACAAGACAGGAAAAAAGGAAAGAAAAAAAAAAACAAACAACTAAGCCAAAATCTAGCACTTAAATCATGAGTTCATAAAAGCAGATACTGCATGGGTAAATCAAGAAAATGTGGTATATACGATAAGAATATTTTAAAAGTGAGGGAAAAAACAGTGTTCGGAAATAAAAAATATTATAGGAAAAATAATAATAAAATAATAGAAGGTTTTTTAAAAGGGAGCAGGAGAACAAGGGCATTGAAAATAGAAGGAACAATTTTTAAAAACTAGAGAACCTATCCAGTAGGTTCAATGTCAGAGTAATAGATGTCATAGAAAGAAAGAAAAGAGAAGAGAGAGAAAGAGAGGGGAAAGGGAGATAACCAAAGGAATAATTAAAGAATAATTAAAATTAAAGAATAAAGACAATTTTCCAGAACTGAAGGAAATAAATTTACAAATAAATGGGCCATCATACAACCAACACGGTAAAATGTAAATAGACCCATTCCAGGACACATCATCAAGTCTGAGAACACTGAGAATAAAGAAAATATCCTAAAATCTTCTAGAGAGAGGGAAGAAGAATGCCTTCCTACAAAGATTTTAGAATCAGAATGACACTAGACTTCTCAACGGCAACACTGGAAGCTAAAAGAAAGAATAGAGTAATCCTTCCAATTCTGAGGAAGAGGGAATTTCCAACCTAGGATTGCATATCTAGCCAAAATACCAATTAAGTGTGAGGATATTATGAAGATAGTTTTAGACATGCAAGGTCTTAGCAGTTTGCTTCCCAGGCTCTCCTCCAGGACACTACTGAAAGTCACACTCTGCCAAAATGAGAAAGTAAACCAAGAAAAAGGAACATGCCAAATTAATAAAAAGAGAGGGCAAAGGAGTAACAGGCTAATGGTGCAGGGAGATTCCTACTGCAACCAACGGGGGAGAGACTGGTCAGAAAGGTCAGGGAAATTACTTCAAGAAATAAGACTAAAAGTAATTCCTAATGTATCTGACCATATTCAGAGACGTTTACTCAATGGAAGAGTGTAGGGATGAGTGAAGTAGGGAGTCCTGGAAAAATAAGCCAATCAGGAAACAACATAAACAAAAAATAACAATTACTGAGTCCAAGGGAAAAACAAAACGTTGGGTATGAAAAGAGAGGAAAACAGGCACAGAACCTGGCTGGGCGATGACTAGTATTTACATATTCACAGCAGTGTGAACACTAAAGAGCGACCTGAGTTCCACTAGAAGAGTGGCTACGAGGAGGGTGCGGAGGTAAGAGGTGTGTGTGTGTCATATGGAGTGGCAGCGGCCAGAGGGTGCCAAATCCCACTTCCACTGAGAGAAATCAATAGAATATGCCCCAAACTTGAATATCAAGAAATTGCAATGAAAGAATTTAAAGATATGAAGGTAGATGACCAAAGAAGCAGCTGAGAGAGTTGAAATTGGTCACCTCTGCAGAACAGGAGATCCAAGAAGGGTTGAAGGTATTGCTGTTTGCGCTTTAAAAAAATGCCTTAAGACTACTTTCTCTTTAAAACACTTGCAAGTATAATTTTGATTTAAAAAAAGGAAATAGAAATAAAAACCAAGGGAGACAACAGAGACCAGGAAGGGCACTCTCCGGCCCACATAACAAACCAAGAAAGCACTAACTCAGGTGGCTCAGGGGGAAGTCACCGGTAACACTAGGGCAGATCTGGGGTATGCTGCCCTTAAAGAGTCAAGGCTTTTATTTATTCAATAAATATTTACTGTGTCCCCGTTGGGGGGGGGTCTCCTCCTCCTCCTCTTTTCCCTCCTTTTCTACCTCTTTCTCATCACAACAACAACAAAAAAAAACTAAGAAATTACTCTGTACCAGATATTTTATCCAAAGCTTTACATGATGCTGCCACTTGATCCTCACAACAACCTCATAATAAGAGGTATTTTATTACTTCCATTTCATACATGAAGAAACAAGGGCACGGAGAAGTTAAGCTGCCCAATGTCACACATCAAGTAGGTGACAAACCAGCATTCAACATTAGGCAACCACACAGTTCTATTCCAGAGCCTGAAATCTTAACCACTGGCTAAATTACTGAGCACAAAGAGGACACTCAATAAATTACTAGTGAACAAATATCAGTTAAGTAGATATGATAAGTCAGGCACTGGAAATACAAGGATGAAAAAGAAGTTCAGTCCCTGAAATCAGGGAGCCTGCAGTCTAACGGCTTAAATGTGAAACTCTGAAGCCAAGTCCATTAGAGATGAAGTTGGTCATAAAGGGTTAATTTTCATTGGCGCTGCCCCCGCCCCCATCCTCAGCCAGATCATGTAGTCCCAGTACTCATAATGCCTTGTTGGAGAGCTCACCTACCCTCCCACTTTGCAAATGGGAAAACTGAGGCCCAGAGGGATTTTATAACTTCTCCAACTCAAAAAGAGGCAAAACCAAGATTAAAATCTGGTCTCTTGGCTCCCACGTCATCATTCATTTTTTTCTGAGTCAGAACCTGCATAAGCAACAACACCCAGCAATTAACATTTGCCTCTCATGGCACCATTGTCAGCCATTGTCCATAGAAACCCACTATAAAAGAGCAGGAGAAATGGATTTGAGCAGGTGACATTCCAAGGACATTTTTAAATAAACAATGAACCTTTAAAGTAATAGAGGCCATATTTATTCTGCTGCTCAAATTGATTGCTGGGATGTGGTTTATGATATTAAAATATTTATAAATATATATTTAATTTCCACCCATCTCTACCAGGAACCATAATATAAACTTCAATCAGCATTTTCCCTAACATTTGAAAGGCAATTATAGGACTATATTAACATTCATCTTACACAGCATCTTTAAAAGCCTCAATTGTTTAGCATGGCTGTTAAATCATTAAGCAAGCACACTGTGTGATATAATAAACAGAATGGATCAGAATGCACTATTTGCTTATCTAAAACATTTTCCCAGAGTTGGATTAAAGAAATTACCTAATTATCATACAAGAGTCAGACACAATTCTCTGACTGATCTGTCATCTTGGTGAGAATATGATCTTACTACATGGGTCAAGTCAGTCATCAAATATCCTAAATGAAATAAAACCCATCTTCATCAAATAAAACTTTGTATTTAAACTCTCAAGACATTTTAAACAATATAATAAGAAAGTAAAAGGACATGTGGAGAGTGTCAAGGAAATTACCTCTTACCACAATAAACAACAGTCAAATGACAGAACCCCATAAACAAAATTCTGGAGATCTTCATTTTAGCCTAGACTGAACCTTACAGAAAGGATTTCATAGTGCTTCCTCTCTGTCAATGATAAATGGCCATGTTTTCTTACAGGACCTTACTGGCCTTCCAAAGAAGAGGATATCCATACAAGTTAGAGTGCTGATTCTCCCCAGGCATTCAAGCTAAAAAATATAAAAATAAATATAAAAATAAAAAAATATATATATATATTTTCATCTTTAACCCACCTTCCTCTCTATCCATGTGAGGTTCCTGGTTGGCTCCACCTCTGAAATCCCTCCTTTCCATTCCCCACTGCCATTTCCTTAGACCACAGCTTCATCACTTCTTAGTGTAACTCTCATTTCTAACTGGTCTTCCCCATCTCCTTATCCAACCTGGCCAATTCATATTTTATATTACAGCCTCAAATAAAGTTCTAGTATTTCCCTGAAGTCCAAATTCTTTAGGCTTGCATTCAAAGCCATCTCCAATCTAACCCCCTTTACCCAAGCTTAATTCCCACTCAATTGCTCATGCCAGAGCACACAAGATAAATGATCTATAACAGAGATCTGGGGCTGCTTTGCTCTTTACAGGATCTCCAATGCTTAACACAATGTCTGACACTTAGATGATGCTCAGTAAATATTCGTCGAATGTAGGAATGAATATGGTCTACTTTCAACTTTTACTGAACCAGCCATGGTGCTATTACACCAACTTCTTAAAGTTCTGAACTCTAATTATACCAATCAAAAAAATCCCAGCTATCTTTCAAAATTCTCTTCAACCAATGCCTCCTCTGAGAAATACTGCTGATGCTCTCAGCCAAAATTATTTATTATTATTACCTCATTTGTTCCCACAGAACATTGCTTGTTTTTTTTTTTTACTACTACACATTTTTTATTGGGGCAAAATACACAAAATATAAAATTTGCATTTTAAGTGTACACTTCAGTGTTTTAAGTGTGTTCAGACTATTGTGTGACCACCATGATTGTCATTTCCAGAACTTTTCATTACCCCAAACTGAAATTCTATACCCATTAAGTACAATATTCCCATTTCCTCATGGCCCCAGCCCCTGGTAACTACCATTCTACTTTCTGTCTCTATGAATTTGACGGCTATGGGTACTACATATCAGTGGAATCACACAATATTTGTTCTTCGTGTCTAGTTTGACATAATGTCCTCAAGACTCATCCATGTTGCAGCATGTGTCAGAATTTATTTCCTTTTTAAGGCTGAATAATATTCCATTGTACATTATACAACATTTTGTTCATCCATTCACCCATCAATGAACATTTGGGTTGCTTCCGCCCTTTGGTTATTATAAATAATGCTATTATGAATGTGGGCATATAGAAATCTATTCAAATCCCCACTTTCAATACTTTCGGAAATATACCCAGAAGTGGAATTACTGGATCACATGGTAATTCTATATTTAATTATTTAAGACATAATCATATTGTTTTCCACAGCAGCTGCCCCATCTTACCTAACCCACCAGTAATGCACAAGCGTTCCAATCTATCCACACTCTCAACAACACATGTTATTTTCTGCTTTTGTTTGTTTGTTTTGATAACAGCCAGGCTAATGGGTCTGCATGGTACTCCAGTATCATTCTGATTTGCATTTCTCTAAAGATTAGTGATGCTGAGCATTTTTCATGTGCTTATTTTTTTAAGACAGTTTTTTTTCCTTTTTCTTTTTTTTTAATTTGTGATTTTTTACCATTTTATTTCATTTATTTTCAGTGTTCCAGCATTTATTGTTTATACACCACACCCAGTGCTCCATGTGATACATGACCTTCATAATACCTACCACCAGGCTCACCAAACTCCCCACCTGCCCCCCCGCCAAAACCCTCAGTTTGTTTCTCAGAGTTCACAGTCTCTCATGGTTTGTCTCCCCCTCCAATTTTCCCCAACTCACTTCTCTGCACCATTTCCCAATGTCCTCCATGTTATTCCTTATGCTCTACAAGTAAGTGAAACCATATGATAACTGACTTTCTCTACTTGACTTATTTCACTCAGAATAATCTCTTCTAGGCCCCTCCATGTGGATACAAAAGTTGGCTATTCATCCTTTCTAATGGAGGCATAATACTCCATCATATATATGGGCCATATTTTCTTTATCCATTTGTCCACTGAAGGGCATCTTAGTTCCTTCCATGGTTTGGTGACTATAGCCATTGCTGCTATGAACATTGGGGTACAGGTGGCCCTTATTTTCACTAAAGCTGTATCTTTGGGGTAAATACCTAGCAGTGCAATGGCAGGGTCATAAGGTAGCTCTATTTTAATTTCTTTAAGAAATCTCCACACTGGGGCACCTGGGTGGCTCAGTTGGTTAAGCAATTGCCTTCAGCTCAAGTTGTGATCCAGGAGTCCCGGGATCCGGTCCCACATCAGGCTCCCAGCTCCATGCGGAGTCTGCTTCTCCCTCTGACCTTCTCCCTTCTCATGCTCTCTCTCTCACTCTCTCAAATAAATAAATAATCTTTGAAAAAAAAAAAAAAAAGAAATCTCCACTGTTTTCCAAAGTGGCTGCACCAACGTACATTCCCATCAACAATGTAACAGGGTGGTTCCCCTTTCTCCACATCCTCTCCAACACCCGTTGTTTACTGCCTTGTTAATTTTGGCCATTCTAACTGGTGTAAGGTGGTATCTCAATGTGGTTTTAATCTGAATCTTCCTGATGGCTAATGATGATGAACACTTTTTAATGTGTCTGTTAGCCATTTGTATGTCTTCTTTGGAGAAGTGTCCATGTCTTCTGCCCATTTTTTGACATGATTATCTGTTTTGTGTGTGTTGAGTTTAAGAGGTTCTCTATAGATCTTAGATATCAGACCTTTGTCTGTAGTGTCATTTGCAAATATCTTTTCCCATTCTGTGGGTTGTCTCTTTGTTTTGCTACTGTTTCTTTTGCTGTGCAGAAGCTTTTGATCTTGATGAAGTCCCAAAAGTTCATTTTTGCTTTTGTTTCCTTTGCCTTTGGAGACATGTCTTGAAAGAAGTTGCTATATCTGATGTCGAAGAGATTACTACCTATGTTCTCCTCTGGGATTTTGATAGATTCCTGCTTCACATTGAAGTCTTTTATCCATTTCAAGTTTATTTTTGTGTATGGTATAAGAGAATGGACGAGTTTCATTCTTCTACATGTAGCTGTCTAATTTTCCCAGCACCATTTATTGAAGAGACTGTCTTTTTTCCACTGTATATTTTTTCCTGCTTTGTCCAAGATTATTTGACCATAGAGTTGAGGGTCCATATCACGTGCTTATTTTTTTATTTTTTTTATTTTTTTTTGTTTTTTTGTTTTTTAAAGATTTTATTTATTTATTTGATAGACAGAGATGACAAGTAGGCAGAGAGGCAGGCAGAGAGACAGGAGGAAGCAGGCTCTCCAAGGAGCAGAGAGCCCGATGCGGGGCTCGATCCCAGGACCCTGGGATCATGACCTGAGCCGAAGGCAGAGGCTTTAACCCACTGAGCCACCCAGGCGCCCCACGTGCTTATTTTTTTAAAGATTTATTTAATTAGTTGTGAGAGAATGCATATGCAAGTAGGGCAGCAGAGGAAGAAGGTGAGAGGATATCAAGCAGACACCCCGCCGAACGCAGAGCCCAACCCATACTCCATATCATGACCCCAAGATCACCCCAGGAGCCAAAACCAAGAACTGGATGCTCAACCGATTGAGCCACCCAGGTGCCACTTCATTGCTTATTGACCATCTGTGTATCTTCTTTGGAGAACTGTCTATTCAAGTCTTTTGTTCATTTTTAATTGGATTGTTTTCTTAGAGTTGAGTTGCAAGAATTATCTGTATATTCTGGATATTAATCTCTTTCTTTTGACGAGATTTTATGTATTTGAGAGAGAGAAGGAGACAGAGCAAGCACAGAGGGTAGGGCCAGAGGGAGAGAGAGAAGCAGACTTTCCATTGAGCAGGGAACCTGAACTGGGGCTCAATCCAAGGACCCTGAGATCATGACCTTAGCTGAAGACAGATGCTTAACTGACTGAGCCTCCCAGGTGCCTCTTAACCTCTTATCAAGCATATTATTTGCAAATATTTTCATCCATTCTGTGGCTTATCTTTTCACTCTGTTGATGGTGTCCCTTAATAAACTTTTTTTTATTTTGACTAAGTTCAATTTATCTACTTTTTTCTTTTGTTTTCTTGTTTTTGATGTCACATCCAAGAAATCAGTACCAAATCCAATGTCATGAAGCTTTTCTCCCTACATTTTTTTTTTTTCTAAGAGTGTTTTGTTTTGTTTGGTTTGGTTTTTTAGCTTTGTCTCTTATATTTAGACCTTTACTCCATTTTCAGTTTGTTTTTGTACATGAAATAAGATAAGGGTTCACTCCATTCTTTGGCATGTGACTATCCACGTTTCTAAGCACTATTTGTTGTAGATTCCTTTCTGCATGGAATGGTCTTGACACCTTTGTTGAAAAGTCACTTAACGATATCCATGAGGGTTTACTTCTGGACTCTCAATTCTATTCCATTGGACTACTTGCTTGTATTGGTGTTAGTACCATAGTGTTTTGATTATCATAGTTTTGTATTAAGTTTTGAAATCAAGATATGCAAATCTTCCCATTTAGTCCTTTTTTAAGATTGCTTTGGTTATTTGGGGTCTTTTAAGGTTCCATATGCATTTTAAAATGTATTTTTCTATTTCTGCAAAAAAATATTGTTAGAATTTTGACAGGAATTGCATTAAATATGTAGATTGGGTGGAACTGACATCTTAATAATATTAAAGCCATCCAATTCATGAACAGGAGACACCTTTCAAATTATCTGTGTCATCTTTAATTTCTTTCAGTAATATTTTGTAGTTTATGTTGTACAAATCTTTCGCCTCCTTGGTTAAGTTCATTCTTAAGTAAATTTTTTATGTTATTGTAAATGGAATCATTTTCTCAAATTTCCTTTTTTGGGATTTCACTTTGTTAGTTATATAGAAATACAACTGATTTGTCTGCACTGGTTTTATATCTGGGAACACTGCTAAATTTATTTATTGGCATAACGGGATTTTTCATGGAATCTTTAGGGTAATGCTGCACTTTTAATTTAATCTTTCTTATAGTTGTGTTTGTGTGTTTATCATTTCCTGGTGGTAAATTACTTCACGGCATAAATCACCTTTATTTATAGCCCTTAGTCTACTGTTTTCTGTATACAATGATACAATTTAAATGGACAAATCAGTATTGTAAAAGATTATCTATGATTCTGAATTATGGCAATATTCTGAGAAAGGATCTTCCTGGGACTGATGAACAGGAGGTGTCTTAGATCCTTTTCTCTTACAAATCCTCTGATCTCCCTAGGACATATTTTAGGATCAGAGGATGGGGAGAAAAAAGGAGTAAGTCTAAGATTTATTTAACATCTACTCTTTGCCAAACACAATGCTTATTTCATATTCACAACAGTGATGAAGCAAGTATTGTTCTACTCATCTGTCTAATGAGCTTACAGAGTTTTAGAGAAGTTAATTGAGATTATACATGCAGGAAGTACAAAATCTAGAATTCTATAAGGAAATCCCTAAGAGTTGGAAAGTATAGAAGGAAACTGAGAAGATGCCAAATAAGGACTAGATAATTCTAGCGCAGAGTCTTAGAAGAGAAGTTGTTCTAAAGAGAAATATAATTTTAAGTGGGGAATAGGAGAGGAATCTGAGATTTGCTCAGGGGGTTCTGATTGTACAAAATCAGGTCATCCTATGATACTGTGCTAGGCATAGGTATGAAGTATTCATGGGCAGAAGTGAGGCTGTATTGCCCAGGCCAATGAGGCAGGAACTGAGCAACAACCCCTGCAGGCCCATGTCAAACTAAGTGGTGAATAAACATTGCTCGGAACTTCTGTAATATGGATAATTCTGGTTTCTATGCACCTATGGAGCCACAGGAGTTATGAGTCAACGCATTTGAATGGCTGGTATATCTGACTTTGAGGTCTACGTTTACTTTATCATAGAGACTTAAGATTCATTATTTCCTAGAAATGTATCCTTCCTATCAAGATACTTCACCTTCAAGATACTTCTAACATGGCCAGAATCACCTGTACTGTATTATGTATTACTGAACCTCACAAAGTTGTTTTAGCATACTTCCAAATGTATTTGTCTTTACTCTCTCTCTCTCTGCTTACCGCCCCCCACCCACCCATTTAACAGCAACTTCAGGGCGCCTGGGTGGCTCAGTGGGTTAAGTCTCTGCCTTCAGCTCAGGCCATGATCCTGGGGTCCTGGCCTCATCAGGCTGCCTGCTCAGAGGGGAGTCTGCCTCTCCCTTTCCCCTTGCTCCTCCCCCCTGCTCAGGCTCTCTCTCGCTCTGTCAAATAAATACATAAAATCTTTTCTTAAAAATCACAGCAACTTCAAAGAAAGGAAGAACTAGATAAAGGATTCATTTTATCACATATCTGCTCCTTTGGGGTATAATATATATTGAATAATATAATTTTGCTAAATATGGGCAGCAAGTGCCACTATGGATCATAGCTCTTCACCATAAAAAAATGTTTCATTAGATTTGTTTTTTCGATGCTGACATGACATTATGGTTTCGTTTTTGTTGTTTTAGTTGTGAAATGAATAACCACAGAAGAGAATGAACTGATAATATACTCTAGGGAATACTATTTATTGTCTAGTCTTGTTTTCTTCTAGATTCAACATCACATTTGCAATTTGTCAATTTTTCTTTTTATTCATTTCAAGGTCATATTCTCCTTGAAATGTGTGTTTGGAATGCACAGGGTGTGTGTGCTTGTGTGTGTGTGTGTCCATGCCCATGCAGAGACAAAGAATAAGTAGGGACTAAATAGTTGATTTATTTCTAAGTACGATCGAAAAGAACTGCTGTCTGTGATCCTAAGGGCGTAGATAGAATGAATTTCAGTAAACATCATATGTTCCAATGTGTCTGTCAGTGACAGCAGTCCTTATTTCCAAAACCAGACTCTCAACAGCAAGGCTTACAAAAACAAAATTCTAACTTGCAATGAAGCCATTTCAACATTCTGCAGTCTTTGTCAATTGCATAAGTTTCTCCTTCCCTCAAACAACTTATCCTGATATTTTTTAAACCTTGACATTTAAAAGATAACTTTGCACAAGAACTTCACTCATTTTCCTACAAAATGACTCTTTTTTTTCATGAAAATTGCCCGGGGAGAATTTACAAAGTAATTTCACATACAAAAAAAAAAAAAAAATTCCTGACCTTTGAGAAGGAAACTGTATTTTTAGGGTGTCTTGGCAATCCTGGAGCTCCCAAAACAACTCCAGCAGGGTAAGTTATTTGCTCTTCCTGTCAATAAGATGATCATTAACTACAGTCATGGAAGTGTGGATGGATGATGGAAGAGTCCAAAAGAAGGCAGCATGATTTTCCAAATGCAGGCAGCGGATGTGACTGTGTCTTTAGATAGCCCTGGCACTCTGCCCTGGAATCCATAGAACCCTAAAAGGGGAGTGTGGCAGAAACTCACTCCTCAGCAACTCCCTGTACTTAACTTCAACAGAGGGGCGCTCTCCCTTTGAATACCAAAAAAGGATAGCACAGAGGGGCAGCTGCCACTGTGAGGGGTTCTGCGGGACTCAGTTTGAGCCTCTCCTTCCTTTGGATTCTAGCTTCAGAGGAGTAAGGCAGTTCCCTGTTGTTAGGAAAACTTTGCTTCATAGCACTCAAGTCTACAGGGGAGCAGGGGAAGGATGTGAAGACTGTGGTAACAGGAAGAAGTTCACTGATCCGCAGTGCGCTCTGTCCATGAAGGGAGCAGTCAACAACAAAGCGGTGAGTCTGCTCTTAACTGCCTCAACTTTTATCTTGGAAGCCACATCTGACTCAGAGTGGGTGGCTGGGAATCTCTTTTGGTTTGTTCTGTCCGCCCTGATATGCCAGCCATTCTTCCCAACTGGCAACCAGACACCAGGCATGGTCACTCAAAATGGAAAACAGGAAAAGAAAAACAAGTAGGATGGCTTGGTTGGTTTGTAGATAGTGCTGCTGATGCAAAGGTCTCAGACTTGAGCCCCAAACTAGGTCAAAGAAGAACAAAATCTTAATATATTAGGGAAACCAGCATTACATTTTACATATTATATATGTTTTACATATTACATATTTCATATGTGTGTGTGCGTGCGTGTGTGTATATACATATTTATGTGTGTATATATATACACACACACACACACACATACACATATATATCTGGCAAGGAGGAACAGTGTTAGGAAGAGAGAGAAATGAATTAAAGAGAACTGATCATTGAAAATTCACTTTCTTCTTTTGAAAAGAATCATCTGTTAATCTTATGGCTGGCAAGTGATCTCATTTACTCATGCTTGCACTGGATCACAAGCTAACAATCAATCCGCATCACCAAAAAGGAAGAGATGGGACTAGCAAAATGTCAAAAGAAAAATATCCAATTTTTCACAATAAATGAACTTTGCACACTTAAAAGTGACCTTGATGTCACCAAAGCAAAATGCTCACTCATTGTTTCTATGTGTTGCTCTTCTTTATAAGCCTGTTTTTTTATTATTGTTTTTTTTTTCTTTTTCCTTTCCTAGCTTTCTTCAGCCATGAAGGTTTTTGTCTAAAAAGTGTTCAATTCCAACTAGACCCATGAATCAAGAAGGTCTGAACTGTGAATGCTACCATTTCCTGCTTAGGACAGCTCACCCAGCCCTCCAGAGCTCTTACCCCTCTAACTGTGGACTACCCATGAGGGCAGTGCCATCCAGCTGATGACCCACACAAACATGGTCAGACTGAAAAGGAATTACCCTGAGGCTCAATCTGGATAGAGATTCACTAGACCCAGCAAAGTTACTAACTGTTGAGGTACTCTTCTGTCTAAACCTCCCATTCCTTATTTTTAAACATAATATTAGTCTAATTGATTTCCAAGTCCTTTGCATCTTCGTGAGTCACAGAACTTTCAAAGTAACAATGATAATTTCAACCAAATCCTGAGATACTAATTTTTTAAATGACTTAAAATTCTAGGATGAAGAAGAGTGATGCTAAATTAACACAAACCCCTTTATCTCAAAAGTTCTCTTGCCCAGGTGATTTGAAAGGACTGTCCTGATGCAAGAAATTCAATGTCAAGAACAGTTCTGCCTTTGCACTGTTACAAATTTAAAAGGTTTCAATGCCTTTGTATTGGATTCTCTGCTCCTGTGCCCTTTGGTGCAGCTGTAAGTGGGATATTGACTGATACTTTGTGAAACAAAAAGGGAAAAAAGACTTTTGTTCTCCCCCCAACTGCCATAACTCATGCTCTCACATCAGACCTTCCCTGCCTTCCTCTGTCTGAGGTACAAGTACAGATACGGTATTTCTATGGATGCAGGCAAGTGTCTCTTTTTCTTGGCTGAGATTTCTGAAAAAGAAAGTGTTATTTGCAAAAAAAAAAAAAAAAAAAAAAAAAGGCGGGGTGGGGTGGGTGGGTAGAATCAATCCTAACAGACTTGTTCTGATCCCAGACTGAAAGCATGCCTAACAAATGAAGGGAGTTGGTGTGATTTAGTGTAATGCCAGCAGCAAAAACACAACTGTAAATTATTCTTTTCCAACATGCTCTCTGAGGCTCAAATTGCTGTTTTACTGTCTGCATCTTTAATGATGGTTGATACATCCCCTGGGAAGGAAAGTACTGATCTCCTCTCTCTTGATTTAGTAGCTAAGCTGATTACATAGATACAGATATGGATATATAGATACATAATTATTTAACAGTCACCAAAGTCAATGAAGGCAAGAAGGAAAAAGGGTGGGGAAAATAATTGGAGTTCAATTTGCAATAAGTGGCAAATCATTTCCATAAACAACTCCCTCATCTCAGTTATTATTAAATCTGCTTTGGACTTAAGCTAAAGAATACTAGTATTTAGGGACCGGGAGGGGGATGTTTGTTTTGGTTTGCTTTTTAAGATCAGAGTAGTTCTATGCTTTTTGTAGTAATTTGAAATGAAAAGTTCTGACAAGCCAAAATAACACCTTGAACTAAAACAGAGAGAATGATACAGGTATGTACCCAAGATATTTGCAAATGACAAGGTAGCATCTTGAGACTTTAGATAGAGTTTAATGTTCAATCCTTCAATTCCCAGATAAGCCACTCGATCTATCAAGGGAAGAATAAGAGAACCGGGGATTAAGAAAGTTTTATCTCCCAGGAAAAATGTAATAGCTGAGAACTGAAGAATATATGGAAAACATCAGAGAATGACCTATTGTGCTCTCTTCTTGTGTAAAGATGTGGAGACAGTAAATAACACGGATTGTTCATAAATGAAGACAGAGGACATTGCTCATCAAACCTGTAGGCAAGAAAAGCTTTGAGGAAAACACATGTGTTTCATAATAGAATTCTCCACCCAGTGACCACAGGACATTGAACAATGGATCCAATCTTACAATAAAATTGAAAAGGAATCAATGTATAAGCCTACATGTGAGTTCAAAAAAAATGTTTTTTAAATTCTAAACACTCTTCCACAGGATGGGGTGGACACAAATCAACAGTAACACATGTTCTACAAGATGATAAATGTAGCAGCATCAAGAGATACAGAACCTTCTGAAGTGGAGGAAGATAAGCATCCTGCTCTTCCTCCTCTATGCTAATCAGAATGTTCTCAGAATCATGTGCTGGGTTCAGCTCCTCCTAGGACAAGCTAAAGAGATCAAGACAAACTGGAGCACAATCAAAGAAAAGCAACTAGGATTGTTGTAAATTTGAAACCATGAAATGCAATAAATCTGGCAGTGGTGATCTTGAAGCATGTATGCATGGAACATCTCAGCTAGGCACCTTCCTCTTCCATGCCCACTTTATCCCCACTTTATCTTTCATGCCCACTTTATTTTCTTTTCAACAAGAAGTTTGGTCAATTGGTTGTGACTTCCTAGAGCAATGTGACAAGGGCAGTAGATTCACAATCTCAGCCAAGAAATCAATCAGAAGTGACTGCCACAGGCGGGGTATAATGGGGGTTGTGGGGGGTTTGGAGGGTGAGGGGGCAGGGGTGGTGGCATTTATCCTAGGTGCTGGCTATTCCTGGCTGCTCAGGTACATCCTTTGACCAGCAGAAATTCAGCTCTGGGCCGTGGGCTCACCATCACCTCAGCCTCACAGTGGTCTCTCTATAAGAACTCTGGTAAATACTTCTGGAAAGTAGCCAGGTCAAAATGAGACCATAAAGCCACCGTAATGAGTGCCAGTGAGGCCAGAGGCGAATATTAAACTGTGCTGCTCTCCTTCACTGCCCTTCAAATGAATGAGAAGAAGCATGTCTGAGCTGGTGCCACATGTAAATTGCCTTTCTGCAGACAGTGAGGACTGAATTCTAATAAGCTCTCCTGGTCTCTGTGAGCGCGCCCAAAGAAACAGAAAAAGATAAAGAATATAACCCCTTGAACAAGACAGGGAGAAGGTCAGTCCTTTGGAAGTCCCTATAGTACAGGCTCCCCCTTATTTTAGGCACTCTCTCCCCAGTCTTTGACTCAGATCCATCCACAAAGTCCAGATGAATTCATCTTGATGAGGCATTAGAAGAAAATATCATGGAATGGTGGTGTGACTGATGGAGTCCCTACAGGAAGTAGGAAGTGGATATTAGGAAAATGTAAGTCTTTGCTCTCCTTATCACAATTAGGCATTATTCATTGTGCTAGAATGAGTCCGAAAATCAGATTACAGTCTTAGTGTTTAGCCAGATAAGATCCTAGACACATCATTTAATCCTATTAGAAACTTAAACACTGAGAGATTAATATCATTCATATTATAGAGCTGTTTTAGGGATTAAATGAAAGCTCTCTTCCAATTATTTTTGCTTGGTTTTAAAAGTAACAGATGATCTCTGCAAAATAGAAAATAAAAAGTACAAACAGAGAAAGAAAGAAATCAATTCTACCCCTACAACCAAGAAATAATAATAGGGCCATTTCAGTGTATAATATTTATTGAAAATGAATACAAGAATCACATAGTATACAGACACACACAAACACACACAGTACATGAACAATAAGCCTTTCTTTTGCCCAAGAGTCCTGGCATAACCAGAACCCAGAGTGACTGAGTGGCAACAAATATCAACAATTGCTCATTTAGCCTTCCAAAATTTTACCATGCAGGTACACATTATATATACATCAGTATATTTTATGAGTCATCTAAATGTTTTTATTTTATTATTTTTTTTTTTTGCATTTATTCTGTGCAAATTTACTCCCGGGCTATAAGTTTTTGTTTCTTCAGTTTCTTCTGGGATATCTTTTTCTTCTGTGCAACCTCCTCTTCTGGTTTAGGAACAATCTGCTCTTTTTCATTAAGGATCATCTCAATGTGGCAGGGAGAGCTCATGTATGGGTTAATGCAACCATGAGCCCTGTAAGTCCTACGCCGCATCTTGGGGGCTTTGTTCACCTGAATGTGCTCAATGACCAGAGAATCGACATCTAAACCCTTAAGTTCAGCATTACTCTCTGCGTTTTTAAGCATGTGCAGTAAAAATTCAGCACTCTTCTTGGGCCACCGACCTTGTGTCCAGTCCCACTGTTTGGCCTGGGCACACCTACCAACTCCACCACTGTAGCGACGGAATGGCACACACTGCTTCTGCAAAGTGACGTCTTTCAGATACTTGGTGGCTTTTCAGATATGCATACCCTTGATGGCCTGGGCAGTTTCACGTGTGTTCTTAAAGTGAACACGGAGATTTGAACCTCTTGACTTGCATGATTTCATAGGGTTTTCCAGGTCAAGCGAATAGCGAACCATTTTCAGAGGTCACCCCAGGCCGCTGAGAGGAAGAGCTCATCTAAATGTATTTTAAAACACTTTTTAAAGTTGGCAAATGCACCAGGTAACAGTGAGGTGATATTTTTATTGATGAGCCCTACTTCATATAAGACAAAGAAAATAGCAGATATTGTTGGGCTATGGAATCCCTGTCATTTTACCAGCAACCATAGAAGCCAAGTGCTATATGCCCAAATGGATGCCTATTATTATTAGATGAAACTTGGACCCAAATCACCAGCTGATGTTCTACTTATCTTATGTTGTATCATGTGTTGCCTTCTCCTTGTCTCCCCTCCTCTATAATGACCCACTGGTTTGGTCTTCTAAAATCTCAACACTCAGACAGTGAAAGGAGTATACACAACAAATCTAAATAAGAAAGTCAGGTAGACCTCAAACAGATGCACCTAAAAGACTCAATCTCTATCCTGTCCTACTGAAGAAAATGCTGAACTACCCAACTACAGCAAATCAGGAAAATAAAGAGCCACTTTCATGTTTCAGATAAAATCCTATTGCATCCCACCTACAGCTCTTCTCCTAAACTTCGTGTTCAATCATGTGTCCCTGAGAATTCCTTTTTATTCCTTCTTTACTTGCAACTTGCTTATCTATGAATGGAAGAGGTAAAGTGATGTCTTGAGCTCTGTACAGAAGTTAGAGTGATAATATTCTTTTCCAACTCTGATGCCATGACTACTGCTGAACCTACTCAGTCCACAGATAATCTCCTTGAGAGTAGAGTCATGTTGTCTGGCTGTCAAATAAAATCAATTAACCAATGAAGTTATAATCATCCACAAGGGGCTACTAATTAGGAGGAATACAAAACTAAGTTCAATGCCATTCCTTGACACTGACCCTGACACTACAGCAAGAATAATAAAGTCTTAGAAATCAGAGACAGAACTGACCATTTGAATCATGTGTGCACTTACCCAATCAAGAAAGTTATCTATATACATTTTCCAGGCAGTTCAGGAAAATCAGTTTGAAATGGCAAACTGGGAAGCCAGTAAAGTTGACTAGAGTTGCCTCCTTCATAGGCATTAGGCACTGAAGTTACCATATTAAACAACAAATCTATGATCTACTAGGCAGGCGAAGCTGCTCTTGAAAATTCCATAAATTGTCTATAAAGTTTAAGAAATATTTGTATATAATCTTATAATGGTTTTCATTAAATTTTCTAATTCTCAGTAAATTTTTTGTTTTGTTTTATTGTTGCAGCCCTGAAAAATTTCAGTTGGTCAATAAGTGCTTTTCATATCTTCGAATAATCAAAAACACTTTTCTACTTTCTCAGACGTGTTTGCCTACAATATGAACAGAAGAAGTACAGAACCACTAATCCTACTTAACATTAAACCAATGAAGATTTAAACTGAATCATATGAATTTTAGTTGCTATGGTTAACTAATGGGAACAGATCGGGAGTTTAGAGACATTTATGTACTTACATTCTCTAATTTAGCACTCTAAAATAAAAAAACAGGAAAGCAACCACTTCCTTAAACAGTAACATAAACATCTGCTTTCTATTCAGTTCGTACTTTCAGTCAAGTACTATCTTAAGCCCTCACAACAGCCTTTCAAGATTAGGTATTAATATCTTCATTTTATAGTCAAGCTTGGATAAATCAGCTAACTTTGTTCAAGGTTTTGTAGCAAATAAATGGTAGACCACAATTTGAGCCCAGAAGGTTAACGTTCATGATCTTCTCATCCGTCTAAAGAAAATCTATCCTTTGAAAACAGGATGGGAATTTCCTAAAACTGATAAATAACTTTTCTCTTTTCAGCGACGGTGTCAGTAGTCACAGAGAGTGTATCATCATCCTATGATTTGTGCTGGTACATAAACCCATCTACAAGGAAGTATTTCTGGTTTTGCTGGCACTTTCTAGACAGCTGAACTCATTCTGAAAACACTCCGTCTGCTGAGCTTTCCTTGCCCAGTGTCATCATTCTTGAAGAATTCTTGGTCTAAGCGATGGTTCTGAAAGTGTGATCACCAGTCAAGCAGCATCAGTGTCACCTGGGAACTCAATAGAAATGCAGATTTGCTGCAGACCTGCCAGATCAAAAACTCTCGAGGTGCAGCCCAGTCATCTGCTATCTGTGATTTAAGAAGATCTTTGTGTGGTTCTGTGCCACAGTAAGTTTGAGAATCACTGACTTACAGGAATAATTGCCATAGGTATACCCATAAGTCTCTTGGACCCTGAGAGGTGTTTCTCTAAAATCTACACAGAATTAAGCCTCTGAATTCAAATAACTAAGAAAGTACCAAATCTAAATTTGTTGGACTGTTCTTTTCCTTAAACATAAAGTCTGTATTTCCCTCAAAAGGCCCATGCAGAACAAAGGACCCCTTGTGTTCCCATTGGAAGGACTTAAAGAGGTGAAGCCAGAGTCATGGAAATCTGTGAACACAGACACTAAGACACTCAGATGCATACAAACACCCAAATACATCAGCTTCAAGGAAATTCTGCCTAGGTTCAAGGCAGGCTTAAAAATCCAAAGGATCCTTGGGTAGGATCAAGAGCCCCATGGTAGTGCTTCACTTAAGAAATACAGTGAAGGGGCACCTGGGTGGCTCAGTGGGTTAAAGCCTCTGCCTTCCACTCAGGTCATGATCCCAGAGTCCTGGGATCAAGCCCCACATCGGGCTCTCTGCTCAGCAGGAAGCCTGCTTTCTGTCCTCTCTCTCTCTGCCTGCCTCTCTGCCTACTTGTAATCTCTGTCAAATAAATAAATAAAATATTAAAAAAAAAAAAAGAAAGAAAGAAAAGAAAAGAAATATAGTAAAGCTGCCTCAGTGTGCATCAACACATAATGGAAGGAGTTTGGATGTCAAGCCCCTGGCCTGCTGCATGACCTCAGGCCACTAAACAGTCTCTCTCTTATTCTTGATATCCTCATCCATAAAATGGGATAGTAAACATTTATTGGGCACTTTCCACACACTGAACATTGTACTAAATGTTTTACAAACATTTCACATCTAATACTTATGATGTCACTTTTTAGGTTTACAGTCCCTTTTTACAAGTCTGAACTTCAAAGAGGTCAGGCCAATTGTCTGAGATCACACAAAGACTTAGGTAGGATATAATCCTCACCTGTGACTCCAAAGCTTGAGCTCTTAAACATGATCTTCCTCTAAAATTTCTTCTATTTCCATCATTCTCCCATATGAGAACTCAAGCATATTTGCCTTCCTCTACCTGAAATGTTGGTGTTTTTAGTTAACATGGATTATTTTTAATTGCACGTACAACTGAGTAGTTCATACTTCAAGATAAAGAACTTCTAAGGATTTTTAAGACACAGAAAAGGAGGTCTTTTATATGGATGTTTAAGGTGAATATAAATATATGTAGTACTTATTTTTACATCCTTTATGGATTTAAGGTCACTTTGTTAGGATACACACATGAAATATATAGCTTGATTTATTCATAAAATTACCATATTTGGAATAGCCACAGATGACCTGCCTTAAGTCGAGATGAAAGTAATAATTTTGTTGTTGTCTGACTTAGCTTAAAAGGTTTTCAAAGTTGAAAATGTAAATTCCTTGATGGGGTGCATGGGTAACTCAGTGTGCTGGCATCCGACTCTCGATTTTGGCTCAGGTTATGATCCCAACACTGTGGGATTAGGCCCCCATCAGGCTCCACACTCAGGGGAAGTCTGCTTGGGATTGTCTTTCTCCTTCTCCCTTTCCCTCTGCCCCTTCCCCTGCTTGCACTCTCTCCCCTAAAGTAAATAAATCTTTCAAAATAAATAATTAAAGAGCTAAACAAACAAATAAATAAATAATGTAGGTATGTAGTATGTTTGTAAATTCCTTGAAACTAAGAATACTATGTCTTCCTTATTCTGTAGCCCTATTGTCAGGACCAATAAATGATTGTTGAATAACCTAGTGAAGAAAGAAGTAAATATAGAATTTGGGTAATCTCCCCCTCCTGCCCCTTCAGTAACGTTCTTAAGATGAATTTGTTCAATAAGATTATTTTCTCATTACTTAAAGCTACTGATTTCAGTATGTGAATTTTAATTGGGAAATGTTACAGGAAGAGAGGCTGTACTGGAACCTAGTTTTTGAGACATGCTGCTATATTGTGGCTGACAAGGCGGGTAACAGTCTAGGGCATCAATGTGCTGGGACAGGGTGGGTGTGGCTTAGAGGACAGCAAGCTAAGACAGAGTCTAATTCAAGCTCAGGCCAGGCTACTTGCCACCCTGTGCTGCTCTAAGCAATAAAGAGATTGTCCCCACAGGCAGGCATGTAACCAAAAGGGGATCTAAAGCCACTTAGCAAAGGAAGCAGGCTTTAAACTCCCTGAAAGTAGGAACAATATCCACCCATGTATTTATTCCCAGCAACTAATTAGTCCTAGGCACAAAGCTGACTCTAAATCAAGCAACAACACCTCGACCCACTACTCCTAGAAGAGCAAACCTAGGCTCAGGATCCAGGAAAGAGACTGTTCACAAAATGTTAACAAATTAGCTTTATACTGCCAAGCTGCAGAGTTCACAGACAGTAGGAAAAGCAATGGCTGAAATCAAAGCAAACAGACAAGGGGGATAAAGCTCATTGTTACACAATGACCATCTGTCTGCTGTCATTCCCTCTCTCCTTTGCTGCTCGGCAGCCACCTTCTCATCCCCGAGGTGCTGCCCCCCCACCACACACTTGGATGTCAACTCCAGAAGTTACAAACAGGGTATAATAAAGACTAAATGAAAGCTCACGGTGCAGGGTGCAGGAAGACCCAGCTAGTCCAGAACCCACTTCCTGCCTGCTCAGAGAGAAAAACAGGGCTTGCTGATGTTCCACCCATATAGCTCTTGACCCTTTCACTAGAAATACAGGCAGACTATAGAACAATCCCTGCAGGAGTCATGGTTGTGATGATTAAGTTTATTAATTATCGACTGCCAGACAGGATGTTGGGGGAATGCAGTTCTCTGGTACATCAACTGGGGTCAATACAAACAAACAGCAGCCCCCCTTCCTTGAGGCCTCCAGGGTGACAATCATTATACACTTGCAGCCTAATTACCCCCTCATCCAATATTTGTATTCATTAGGCAGAAACACTTCTCACTCTGCCTTCGGTTTCCTCACGGAATAAAGGAACAAAAGAGCTGAAAATCAATTATCCCAGAAGTTCTTGCATCAAATGGGACCCGATATTGATAGTGGCTTCAAGTGGATTATTTGCTGGTTATCTATTGCCCATGATGTATCTGAACCGCTGATGAGAGAGACTTGCTGTATTGTCAGTCACAGGAACAAAGGGAAAGAGCTGAGTCTAAGCCACTGTCCTCAACTCTAGCTGCATAGGAGAGGGGGATGGGGGCACCAAGAATGAAGAAGGGAGGGAGGCCAGGGGAAAGGAAGGCAGAATTAATTTCCTGGGCTGCTCGCTGACTTGGTTCCAGATCGGGCCAGACCATTTGGTAATTTCTGTAACAATCTAGGTGGCCCTGGTACAAGAGCAGGACTGAGAACCACTGAAAGGAAGCAACACAAGAAGAGTATCAGAAACCAGGAAAGCCTGAAGACACAAATCAGAGTTCACTACTTATCAATAACTTCTCTAAGTATCCTGCTATAACATATAAATAATGCATTTATAGTACATATAAATAACCATAGTAAAAGGTGAAAAGTGATAAGCACCATAAAAAGGATAAATTGAATCTTGGGGGACCTCGGTGAGAGGAAGAAATTATACTGCCTCCCTGGGGCAGAGACCAGAAGAAGGCTTTTAGAGGAGCCATTTCAGTTACGTGAATAAGGCTGGAGTTTTCCATGGGAAAAATCTGGATGTTAAACCCAGTTGAAATGATTATGAATTTCAAAAGCCACAAATACAAATATAAAATATTCAATTTTCTTTTATTTTTCTTACCACTGAACTTAGGTTCAGTCTCAAATATCTATCCTACCTAGTAACTGAAATTTTATCTAAGTATTCCAGGTATATTCAGTCTTTTCTAGATAAGTCCAACCAACATAGGTTTAAGATGGGGTAATTCAGGATTTTTAGGCCTTTGAATTGCTGGGCCGGGGGAGGAGCTTAGGCAGCATCAAGCAGTGGAACCGCGAGGTAGCAGATCCATAGCCATCCTTGGGTTTCCATAGCGTTCCACTAATAGGTAACTTGTCCGCATGATCTGCAGGCCCTGCTGCAACCAGTACTGATGTCCTCAGTCCTGTCATCAGGTCCCTGCTGGAGGTCACTCTGCCGCTTCCAGGTTCAGGCTTCTTCAGGGCTGCCAGCCCTCTCCTGGTTACCTTCTTGCCTCTGGCTCACTGGAGTATTTAGACATGACTTCACCAGTCTCTCCAATCCCCAGATATGGCACACTGTCCTTCCCACAAATGGCCGCTATCTCCGACTAGACAAAGCCTAGGAATTGGGTCACTCTCCTAGGCTTCCCTGAGGGACTGAGCATAGGTCCACTCTGCCCACAAATTTCCTTCCCAAACTTCACTGGGATTTCTATTGATCCCTGGCCATAAGTGAGCATTCCACAGTAGGGAGAAAACAGGGACCCACTAGAGCCTAAGCAGTGGTCGTATTTCTTCTGAGTACACCCTCCCAGGCCCAGCCCCAGCCCTTAGCTACCTGTCAGAAATAAGGTAGTCTTACTTATTTTCTTCTCCTGGACTAGCCCACAAATCTGTTATTTAGAACATGGGTTTGGGGGGTTTTGTGCTTAAAAAAAAGAAAGAAAGAAAGAAAGAAAAAGAAGAAGGAAAGAAAGAAAGAGAGGAGAGAGAAAAAGAAACAACACACAAAAAAGTGTGTCCTGGCAACACCCTGCCTCTCAACACATACACATACTCTGTACTCTGAAATATACTGTCTTTGTCCTAGGTTTCAAAAGTCAGTTTTTATTTTTTTTATTTTTTTAAAAGATTTTATTTATTTATTTGACAGAGAAAGATGACAAGCAGGCAGAGAGGCAGGCAGAGAGAGAGGAGGAAGCAGGCTCCCTGCTGATCAGAGAGCCCGATACGGGGCTCGATCCCAGAACCCTGAGATCATGACCTGAGCCGATGCCAGCGGCTTAACCCACTGAGCCACCCAGGCACCTCCAAAAGTCAGTTTTTAAATTCAAAGACAAGCATTAACTCATTTCTTTCTCCCTACATTAAGCATTAACCCTACCCAGAGGGCAAGTGGAGGAGGGGCATTAAGAGGTACTTCCTTGTTTAAAAAAAGGAGTGGGGGGGGTTCATATTATAGTGAAATATTATCAATCATGCAATAAAAATCAAGCAGTAAAAAAAAGGAGAATAACAAAACTGGTCTGCTGTTTCAAAGTTTCCGCTGTTCCATACCCGGGTTCAACTTGCAGAATATCAGAGCCCTAAACAAAACGTGATGCAGAGATGGGAAGACGGTCCGCGTACACGGAGTCTCGGCCACGCTGGACTCATATGCGCCCCTCCACTCCGCCATTCCAGATCAGTCATGTTCTAAATACTGACCAGGGCTGAGTTCTGCACACAGCTAAGTCTTGGTGTCCCCCATGACTCTCCTGAAGACATTTTAATCTCTCTTATTCAAACCCTTCATGATGAAATCATCAGCTTCTTGGTAACCATGGGGTATCTTTCCCTGGGGATGGATTGGCTAGGAGGCCAATACAATTTTGTTCAGGGGCAGAAAAGAGCACCACGTGCTTGAGCTGTGACAGTACAAATGTTTGCTCATTTTCTGTTTGGGGATTTTCAGTTTTCCACTTGAGTTGCTGCTGCCAAAATGAGAATTTTCACATTTTTTAATATGGCGTAATTTATACGGGAGACATTCAGTAATGACTTCAGATAAAGCCAACTGTAAAATTAGCCAAACATCCTTAGGTCCAAAACAAATGCTTAAAACAATTGCTAATTGAGCCGTTTGGGGTCTTCAGTTCTCCTCTTCAGGACAGCAGCCCTCAGTAAAATAGATCCACAGAAAACTGCAATCCTTTGTCACCCACACAGTCTAGAATTAGAATGCCCACGTTGTCTTGCTTCTGAACCAGTTGCCAAGGATAAGACTGGGGGGACATGGCAATCAAAAATGTACCAGCATAATAAATGGACCCACATCCACCCAAACCATGCTCCTTCAATTCAAACCATCTCCATCTAAGAGATGTCCATTTGTTTAAAACTAGAAAGACAGGAAATGAAACTCTCCATGGGATCCCAAATCACTTGCTGACTTCTCATTCTGGTTGTACCAGAATGCGCCACTTCTCCACTGATTACTCAAAAAAGCAAACAAACAAACAAACAAACAAAACCTGGTTTAATAAAGAGCCCAGAGCAGGGGCGCTTGGGCAGCTCAGTGGGTTAAGCCTCTGCCTTCGGCTCGGGTCATGGTCTCAGGGTCCTGGGATCGAGCCCCTCATCGGGCTCTCTGCTCAGCAGAGAGCCTGATTCCCTTCCTCTCTCTCTGCCTGCCTCTCTGCCTACTTGTGATCTCTGTCTGTCAAATAAATAAATAAAATTAAAAAAAAAAAAAAAAGAGCCTAGAGCATAAACCATGCAGACCATGATATTCCCCTCCCAGGACCATTATCAAAACCTAAAGATATCTCACTTTTTCCCCAAGGCCAGGTAAGCCCAACAAGCCTAAAAAGTATCTATAATCAAATAGAATTATTATATCATATATAAAAATTTGCTATCCTAGATGTATTGGACATAACGAATTATGAATTAGATCTGAATTTGAGACGTGACTGGCATGAACGGTTTCAGATTATTCACCTATGTCTCTGTATTGACTCAGTTTGACACACAGAAGAACAGGGCTTCCAGACCCCACAATGACGGAGTGACCAGTTTGGAGCTTGCCTCTCCACCATAAGAGTTATGAAACAAAAACAAACAAACAAACAGAAAATGCTATAGGGTAAGTGTTTTTAGGAATTGAGCTACAGTCAGAATAGTACTGTTATCACTGAGAGAAAGAAATACAGGAGGCAAGATAGTCCCCCAGTTCTTGTTTGGGGCACTTTCAGAATCAGAGTGCTTGAGGCAGAAACAAAGCAGAGCATGGGTTTCTCACTGAGCTGAGGAAGCAGGAATCAGAATTTGGAGCAGATTCAACAGCTGTAATTTGGGCGGAATTAGTCCCAGAGACCAGAGAACTAGAAAACATGCGGCCATAGGTCTGCAGGGGGGTTCCTATCTAATTCTAAATCCTGAATATGGCTATTATGTAGCTGCCATCTATTTTCAGCTTGCAACCAAATACGGAGACATCTTATCCATATAGCAAACAGGGATTTTCATTCTTTTTCAGTGGATTTTATAAGATACCCCTTATGGGTCATGGGTGTGAGTCGAGAATGGGGCACTGCTATGAATTACTTATGCCCTCTCTCTGGTCCTGCTTCAGCTCGACACTGGAAACACGCACCATTCCTTCTCATGAGGGACTGCTGTTACTGCTTCTGACTTATGACCTGGCATATGCAATACAATCGAACTCAGTTCCAGGCATGTGGTCACCTGTGCCATGCCCCATGGCCAAGTGTTACGAGGCCCTTTAGTAGGAAACTGCTCCTAGAAGGACACATCATTCTATGCTGAGAATGTCATCAGCTTGCTTGTCTCCCAGGGCCTGCATTATGATTCTCCTATAAGATCTGCCATAAACTCCACATTACTTCTCTTCTTACCAATACCTCCAAATCCATGGAATCTGCTGGAAAGATGGCCCAAGTGGCATGGCTTCTTGCTCTGCAGCCCAAACCTCCTGCAAAACCGTTCCCACTCCAGGCACCACTCAACTCTTGAGGCCTTCGTGGCATCAACTCAAGGACTACAGCAGTATGTTTAAGTGTGGAATACACTGCATTCAGAACCCAGAGAGTTCTGCATTGCTAATTATCAAGCAGTACACAGAAAAGATAAACAGCTGATACTGCTACTTCACGGCTTACCATGTGCTCTACAGGCAGAATTCTAAGTGTTCCATAGAGGGTAACTCATTTGGTCTCCACATTCACCTTCAGAGATAGCTACTGATATCATCCCCATTTTAAATAGGAAAAAGCTAAAGCAGAAAATGCAAATTCTTTGATATCACAGAGTCCATAAGTGTCAGAATTCAAGCACAAGGTCCATGCTGTTAACCACTATGCCATATTATTCTAAAGAACACTACTGATATTAAACATCCAGATTCCAAGACTCCTTTGGAAATCATGGATGCTTTAATCATTTAAGAGGATATATCGTTCTTCTATCTTTTCCCATCTTTCCATGAGTCAGGCTCAACTTTACTCCTTGTTCCTCTAGAGTTGCAATATACATTCCTAAAAGTGACCAGGAGCCATAAGAGTACTATGTAACAATTCTGACCAGCTCAGGCTGAGGATCTTGGGAAGAAATACAGTGGATTTGAAAATAGAAGAGTGAAGGTCTAATCTTGCCTCTAAGTAGGTCTGATTTTCTCATAAAAGCCCACATTGCAGGGGCCATACTTTCCACAAAATTATCTACAAGACACATGTAAATCTAACCTTCTCTAGCTGGCATGTAGTCTCTCAACAGTCCCACTATAACTAATGACTAGCTCTCCATATTCTCACACCTAAGAAGGGTTGTAAGGAGAAATGTAATTTATTTCAAGTATTCCAATATGAGCTGACACCAAAACAGAAAGAAATAGTTCAAACACAGCAGGAGCTACTTAAGCTTTAATTTCCTAAAGTTAAAAGATACTAAATACTTTAAATTGTGTTGGAAAAATGGGCTATCTTTTGGGGAAATAAATACATTAGAGGTAGATTAAAAGCTAACTATTAAAAAAAAATAGAGGTTCAAACTCAAATGCTTGCAAGGCATATGACTTTCACATAGACCTAAGATATTAGCCTCATATTTAAAAAAAAAAAAAGTGCTAAAAAAAAAAGTGCTGAAGTGCTTATATTACACTTGAGCATGGTAACTGTCTAATTCCATTGTTACAATGCCTTTTAAAGTAATTTATAGTACCAGAAAATATACCCTAAGCAAATGTTCCATGATCTCTGAAATGAAGTATAAACGCATTAGAATAAAACATAGGTGAACTATATATACACATATTTATTTATTCATATTTATGCATGTGTACCATACACACACACACACACATTCAACCTCGGGGTAGGAAAGGCTTATCTTCCCTTTTTACATTTAAATTCAATTAGGAAAAGTCTTGTCTTAAGAGATAAGATGAAAATGTCAAAAAAGGATATATTAACAAACTTAACTCTCAACATTTAAATTTTCTAAACACAAAAGACTACAAATAGAATTAAATGATAGACACAACTGAGAAATATTTATAGTATTTCTAGAAAACCAAGGATTATGTGGCTCAATATCCAAAATACTCAATATCCAAAATAAGTAGCTTCAAAAATAAATAAGCAATAAAATAAAAATAATAATAAAAATAAGATATAAAATAAAAAATAAGTAAAATACAAACAAATCAGGAAGAAAAATATATAAAAATTATGAACAACTTGAAGAAATAAAAAGATTATTAAAAAGACACACAAATCTCCAGAGAATTATGCCACATGAAAAAAAAAAATCCCAAAAGCTTATATACTATATGATTCCATCTATATAACAATCTTAAAATAACAAAATTATGGAAACAAGAGAACAAATTAGTGGTTTCCAGGGTCTAAATTGGGGGTGGAGAGCTAGGATTGAGAGTGATTATAAAAAGGTAACATGAAGGACCCTTGAAGTAATATAACAGTTCTGTACTTTGACTGAATTAATGGCAATATCCTTGTTTTGTGAAACTGTACTGTGGTCTTGAAAGATGTCAGTACTGAGGAAAACTGGATAAAAGATAGATAAATAGATACTCTATTATTTCTTAACAACTGCTTGGAAATCTAAAATAATCTCAAAGTTAAAGTGTAATTTAAAACACACAACACACAATTCCCCAGTACTTGGGGATGCATAAATCGAAACTATATTGAGAGAGCATTTTTAATCAAAACAGATGGCAGAAATTATAAAGGTTGATCCTAACAAGTGTTAGAGAAAGAAAAGGAAGCATTTAGTATAATACTCTTCTGCCAGTAATATAAATTGGTATGGTATTTTGGGGAGTACATTTTAGCAATATCTATTTTAAAAATTAAGTAACCATACACTTGGACACAATTATGCTATTTCTTGGTATACAGCCAGGAAAGCAGGAGGGAGACGGGGAGCGTGGGGAGGCAGCAAAGGAAGAGAGAAAGACAACCACACAGTGTAACAGGTAGAACATACTGACACAGTTACTGCAGCATGAAAAATAGCAACTAAAACTCGTGTGGCTAGTGCAATTATAAGCACCATAAAATATTAACTTATTTCACCTTAAAAAAACAAAAACAAAAACAAACAAATAAACCAAAACCCCTCACTTAGCTCTTTTGTCTGTTATCAAGAAACAGAAGCACAATGCTAAGTAACTTGCCCAAAGTAACTCAGCCAGTAAGCTGTAGAGTTGGCTCTACAGTCTCTGTTCTTAACAGCTACACAGCCGCATCTTCATGCCCATAATGGCAAAATATTAGAGTCTAAATGTTCACCAACAGGAGCATAATTAAACTACAGAACATGTGAACTATGGAGCATAAGAATTTTAAATGTGTTAAATGAAATTAAAATCTGTAAAATAAAATAATAAAGTATGATATATTTTTAGGGGGGAAACTTCACAAAATAAAACATGTTCCTTAAACACACACAATAAGAATAAAATATCATAATGGATGTAACAAAATGATAATAATACTTGCCTTAGGGGAGGAGCCTGAGGTTTCCAGTGAATTCAAAAATAACTCATGAGAGACTATGGACTCTGAAAAACAATTCGAGGGGTTTGAAGCGGTGAGGGGTGGGAAGTTGGGGGAACCAGGTGGCGGGTATTATGGAGGGCACAGATTGCATGAAGCACTGGGTGTGGTGCAAAAACGATGAATACTCTTATGCTGAAAATTAATTAATTAATAAATTAATTAATTATTTTTTAAAAAAACTCACTTAATTGGTGTGGTTTGCATGTCTTTTTACCAGAAAATAAAACATAAATTACCAGTTTACTTTAAAATGTTTAAAGTTGGTTATCAATTTGGATGACTTACTTTGAACAGGCTGTAGGATTTCCCCTAAGATCTTTAATAAATATCTTGACTCAAACTGAGGTCACCAAAAGTGCTTTCGTGAACTTTGCCAGGCACAATCACACAGCCTCTCACAGACTCCAGACTCCACCACACACAACCATGTTCCAGGAATAAGGACTTAGGAGCAGTAATAGTCCAGGAGCGTAGCATCCCAGACTGTGGATGCTTTGGGGAAGGAGTTAACACCATATCCAATCAGCTCCTGAAGAGACAGGATCAGAGTGTTACCGAAACTCAGAAGCTCCCACTCTCAACCTCTCATCTTGGCAGGCCCCAAATCCAAGTGTGATCAACATAGCCTACAGAAACAGGAGCCCAGAGCTTCGGACTGAGAAAAAGGACTTCATGTTTTTGTGAGGCATTATTATAATAGTCATGACATATTAATGAGGGTCCTTAAGAAAAAGGGAGGAGCCAAGATCCTATTTCACCACAAATACAGAAAGAAACCCTAACTAAAAGACAGTGAGGCAGCTGTGAAGAGAACACATCTGAATCACCCGGCTGAAAAAGAAACCTCATATCCCTTTGTTCAACTGGATTTTCATACTGATAAATTTTTAAGCAAAATAAGCTACAGGACAGTTTCTCGCAGGGTTTTCTTCCAGAACTTTAAATATCAACTTGTAAATTAAAAATATAATAAAAACACATCAAGGGGCACCTGGGTGGCTCAGTGGGTTAAAACTCTGCCTTCGGCTCGAAGTCCTGGGATCGAGTCCCGCATCAGGTTCTCTGCTCGGCAGGGAGCCTGCTGCTCCCTCTCTATCTGCCTGACTCTCTGCCTACTTGTGATCTCTGTCTGTCAAATAAATAAATAAAATCTTAAAAAAAAAAAAATCAAGATGTAAGAGTAGCTCCAGTTCACGGAGTACTATTTATATGTCAGCATAGTATTAATCACCTTTACAGGCATTTCTAAACTTCTATGAATTATTTTTTTAAATGTTTTTATTTCAATTCTACTTAGTTAACATAAATACAGTGTTATATTAGGCTCAGGTATACAATACAGTGATTCAGTCTTCTTTGGATTCTTATAACAAATTTGTAAGTGGTATTTTTATCTTAATTTTACCAAGGACTTGACCTCACTAGAGCCTAGTTATTAATTAAGAATAACAAAGCCATTCTATTTAATACTCATCTCTTAGGCACTGTACTGTATGCTTTACAATGCATTTGTAGTAGGCATAGATTTTACTTTATAATACTAGGGTGAGAGATGTCCCCTTTATGTCTCTTAAATTAGTTAAATCTGCTTCACTGGAGGAAAATTCAATTTCCAATGGGGAAGAAGGAGTGCTGGAAGAATCCTTCATCCTCCTAGTGACAGACAAGAATCCGAAATTCTTATATCATAAAGACCATGGAAAGAGCCTGTGGCCTTCAACCCCCATTAACCACTGCCATCATGCTGTCTGCCCATGCCTGCACCATTCCTGTAAGTGGGTGATATCTGTGCTCTTGTTTCAAACTTGGACACAGAGGTCACTGTCAAAGCCAGGAAGCTGAGAGCCATAATGCCATCCTCCTTAAGTCCATCACAAAGCTCCTTAGGTGAACACATCTATTGTCCCTGGGTATTGCAAGAATGCAGAATGTCATTTCCCAGCCATCCCTCCCACCAAATCTGCCTCTTTGTATCCTTTCCCAGGTCTCAGAAAGAGTTCCCCAAATGAACTCTAATTTGTATTTCTCCCTTTCCTATCTGCTGCCCTGACTCTTGCCTTCCCTGATTAGAGAAGACAGTGTTTCCCATAATGCACTAAAGAGTCAGCTCTGGCCGCATTTGTAAGTTAACAGGGAGAAACCACCCAGATGTTTATTTCAGGGCTAACCTGTCTAGCATCTGAGACTGAGTGAAGTCAGAAGTCCAAGTGTGACAGGTCTTGAGACTTTATCTGGCATAACCTCCTCTTCAAAGCATGAAACCATTTTATAACACGCACACACCCCCAAAAAACCCTCAGCCTCCTCTGGAGATTTTTAAGTAAGGCTTTAATAAGTCATATTTATGGAAGCCCCCTTTCTGTAATCAGAATGTAGAAAGCTTAGCTATAATTCTTGAACATGATACCCTCACTGTGTTTTCACCATGTTCCTAGAAAGTAACACGCCTACCTATCGGCTGTTTCGTAACTTGTTAACAAATGTTTAAAAGGAAAAGGGGAAAAAATAGGGCATCAGGCAAAGAAGTGTAAAGTGGAATGAAAATTTCAGCACAAAAAACTTCTGAGTAAATGACTCAATCATTTGTTGTTGTTTTCTTCTTTAACAAATACCGCCTCAGTAACTACCTCAAATTACGACGGAAGTAGATACTTTTCTGGCTGTTGCTCTCACACATCCCTCCTTTAAGGCTTCATAAATGATGTCCAAATATGTCTTTCTACTTTGGCATATTTTAGGAGAAGTACCAGTCACATTTTCACGATTTGGGGGACATGTCAGAGAATGCACAATATCATCATGTATATGAACTATCTTAGACATGTATATAAGCATGAACAAAAAATAGAGAAGCATTCACTGAAGGATACTGAGTTCCACCATGATGTACATTCTTCAACTAGATGTCACAGGCCACGGTACCGAATCAATGGGATCAGGGGGCATATTCTAAATTACAGATTTATCTTTTCATTATTTGAAAAAAATGGTTTTGACTTATTTTAGTATTATACTACAGAACATATTAAAAGCTGCTCTATAAGTTGGGAATAATTATAAGTAAATTTAACTGTTAAATTAAAAAATACTATAAACATGCTGTAGGAATTATTTATAGAGATTTCCTAGAAATATTTTTATAGGACAAAGAATCCATCTTTGATATAAATGATCCTATTTTATTACATTGTAGGCTTTGCTATTTCATCTATCAGAATTTCATGGCATGTGTTCACTGGTGCAACTGAGCGCAATGAAGGAAACAGGGTGTCTAAAATTTGTCACCAGGGAGAAGGGGAAGACTCAAGGAACAGGTCTATGTGTCTGAAAGTTTTAAAATTCAGATGGTCCATGAGTTTCCTCTCCCCTAATGTCAACTACCAAAGGCATGTAGAAGTCAACTTGTAGGGATGCTTTTATTACTGGTACTTAATATTGTTCTTAGAAAAAAAAAAAAAAAGTCAGCTTCCCTCTTAATACTGGCCCTTCTCGTTGCAAAAATTTACTAATATACATACATTTCATTTCAGTCAAAACATAAACTATATTTCCCCTCCTACAGGCAAGATACTCAACATTAGAATTAGGATTTTGCAGTGCATTAGACAGATATAGTAGCTGTCACCACATGGGGAAAAAAAAGAAAGGAAAAAACTAAAAGCAGACCTAGAATAAGTTACGATGAATTTTTTTTTTTTAATATGTAACTGTTTTGAGTCACTGAGAACACAATGATGAGTAAGACATAATGTATGCCCTCAAAAGCTTCCTAGTCCAGGGAGGGAGGCAGATATGCAAACAGGTAATTACAGTACAGTGCTGTGTTTGTGGTTAAGTGCTAACTGCCTCACTGAAATCCACAGCTTGAACAAGTTCAAGTTCCCCAGCCAAGGGCTCTGACTGTTGTGGAATGGAAATGATAATTCATGATCCACAACTTGTTGCAGACAACTCACCAGCTCCTGTCCAACAGAAAAAGCATTTCCTCTTCTCTACCTGTTCCCTAAGTTCCTGTCTCGTGTCACATGTGGGCAGAAAAGCTTTCTGTTTTTTGAAAGCAGCATGTGTGTGTGTGTGTGTGTGTGTGTGTGTGTGTGTGTGTGTGTGTTTCAGTAGCATCATTATTACGCCATTCCTAAGACAGGAAATAATAGATCCATTTCCTCTAACGGAGAGACAGCATACAGTTTAAGGATGGTTTATTAGTTTCCAGCTTATGATACACAAGAGCTATTTGGGTACATAACTCACCTCACTGGTCCAGAGCCAGCCCCATAAAGCTCAGCAGCACTTTTTCCCCACCTTTTTGACTAAACAGAAGTTACTGTACAGTTATAGCCTTGTTATATATGATGTTAATAAATGTGCCACCCTGACTGTCCGCTCATTTAAGTAACTCTTCTAACCTGGACACGTTACAGGAGATTTATATTGCTGCATAACGTCTGAGGGGAATGCAGGGAAATGACGTTAGAGCTAGAGCTGGAGCGGCTTTCTCTGAGACATTTCAGACAGAGCAGGAGGAGAGTTGTCCAAAGGGACTTGTAAAGGATGAGAGAGAAAAAAGATAAAATAGCAAAACAGAAAAACTTTGAGACAGTTTTGGTAGTTAGACCCATGTGGCTGATTCTAAATTAGGCCTTGGTTGGAGAAATCACTACTTGTTACTTAATGAAAAAAGATAAAAATTTCTGGTGAAACCTAACACATTATACCCTTTTGCCAACTATCTAACCTATTTTGAAATCCCAGTTCATGAACTGAAACGTAGTACTAAGTTACTTAATAAATATTTGTTAAAGGAATGAGTAACAAACTATAAAGTCCTTGAAGTCTGTGATCACTGCTCTCTCTTACAACCAGAAGGGTGCCTAGTACCTCGTAAGTATGAAAGAATTATTTATTTCATAAACAGATAATATAAACAGCAATATGTTTTATTATTCACTAGTATTATATAGATTCCAATCATCCCTGAATCTGATTCTAAAAGGTGACAAACAATATTTTATTGACATTTCACAAGGGATCAAGGTAAAATAAATGAACTGATTTGAATAATTCTAAATAATAAATCAGTAAAAAGAAAGAAACAGAAAACCTAGGATCCAACAATGGGAATAAACAAGATGGTGGCAGACATATTTAAGAGGGAGATGGCCATGAGGAGTTGGCTTCAACTTCAGGAGAAAAGTCAAGGACTCTGACTTCTAGCCTGGAGTCATACCATGCATGCAAACATGAGTTAGCAGTGTTGGACCATGACCTTACTACAGATCATGCTCCCTAGAGCTGCAGTTCTTTGACTTGAGCTCTCTGCTGAAATTGGTGAAAAGCAATGCCTTCTTATTCTCCACATGAGTATACTCCAAGTCTGAGACTGTACCTCTGATGTCTCCACTTTCACCATATCCTCAGCTTTTCACAATCAGCCACAGTCGCCATATATGTACACTTCGATTTTTTTTAATTATAATACAATGCTATAAATGGAAAAAATCCATATACACATAATATTCACAATTTATGAAGTGAGAGATGACTATTTGGGTTATCAATGTCTTTCACAACTTGAAATGTATGGCCAGTACTTACCCATACTTTTTAAACTAGCTGACCACACAATTAGTCCTATAGTTTAAAAACACTTGTGACAAAGTCTGTTTTTCTGGTTCACTTTAGCCACAATATACCTCTATCTGCTTTTCATGCCCTGGATAGCATTTTTACCCCTCTGTACACCTTTCTCTTATTCCTTGTGCTTTTCAGGACACTTTCTCTGAAATAAATCAAGTAGGAAAAGACTCACCTCAAGTGTCTGACTTTATTGCAACTCTCAATACCTTCCTTTATGATACATTTATTTTAGCATCTTGTATAAGTTAGCTTTTGCTACATAACAAAGCACTCCAAAATTTAAAATAGTAATTTTAAATTTAAAATAATAATTTTTAAATGGTTTAAAATAATAATTATTTAATTGCTTATGATTTAATGGGTTGAGTAGGGCTCAGCTGGTACAACTCCTCTCTGCTTCTTATGATGTCAGTTAGGCTCACTCAAATATATAAGAACCTCAGGTGGGAATGCTGGGATGGCTGGGTCATCTGGGGTCTCCCTCCACACAGTTTCATGTCCACCAGGGTAGCCCAAGCTAATAAACAGGATCACAGGACTTCTGATAAATTGAGCACTGCAAAACCTCCTTGAAAATTTCCTCACCTCCCTTCTGCCATTTTATTGCTTAAAAGGAGTCACTAGGATAACCCACATTCAAGAGGTGGAAAAAGCAGACTCAACCTCTTAGTAGGAGGAAATGCAAATAATTGGTGGCTATTTTTTGCAATTTATTATACATTTTAATTTTTAAAAATCCCAAGCTCTAACCATAACTAAAAATAGTTTAAAAATAGCAAATAACTATTATAATTTCTTAAACACTTTACATAATACATAGTATTTCATCTTACCCAGTGAAATAGATAAGGGATTGGCAAATTATGGCCTGTGGACCAAATCCAGCCTGTTGCCTGCACCCAGGTTTGTTAAAGCCCACAAGCTAAGAATGTTTTTACACTTTTAAATGGTTGGGGGGAAATTCAAAGGAAAAATAACATTTTATAACACATAAAAATTACATAAAATTCAAATTCCAGTGTCCATAAATAAAGTTTAATGGAACACAGTCATGCCCGTTTGTTAACATATCATCTCTGCCTGTTTTCATACTACAGGAGAACTGAATAATTGCAGCATGGGCCATATAGCCTACAAAGCCTAAAGTTTGTACTATCTAGCCCTTTATGGAGGGTTTACTGACCTCTGAAGTAGACACTAGTACTAGTTCCCTGATATTAATTACAAAACCAAAGTTTTAAAAACCAAAATAACTCAGAGATAGGATTTGAACTCAGACCAAAACTGACACTGTACACTCAGCAAAATGACAATAACTGCTATTTGTTGAGTACATACATGTGTCATACTGCCTCATCCTTACAATGTCCCTAGAAGAGACTGTGATTATCCCCAGTATGTAGATAAAGAGAAGATTGACAAGTGATGGCATAATTTGACATCTCCCATATGACTAGTGAGTGGCAGAGCTAAAAATGCAAAATTGGGTACCTCATACATCAGCTGAGCTCCTAGTAAAAGGTACATTTTAATGGAGAAATATGACAGACACCACCTCAACCAAGTTGTCAAATTTAATATAACCAATAACAGGGCCAACAGACCTTGTAAGACTTCAGATGTCAGACACAGAGGAGATAGTCACCCATGGACTACTCCAGTCGAAACTGTTTAACCACAATTGGCTCATAAGGAAACAATTGGATATCTTCAAATCAAAAGACATTCTACCAACAACCAGCTTCGGCTTGGCTCTTCAAGAAGTCATCATCACAGAAGAGAATAAAAGACGAGAGAATAGTTCTCAATTGAAAAAAATTAAATAGACATGGTAAGTAAATGCTATATATGACCCTTGACTGGATTGTAGATTGGAGGAAAAATATAAAAGACAGTAAGTATGGAGACAACTGGAGAAATCTGAAAATGGTCTATGAATTAGAAATAGTACTTCATCACTGTTAAATTTCCTGAGTATGATCACCGGATGGGTTTATGTAGGAGAACGTCTCTGTCCTCAGGACACAGTGGCTGAAGCATTTATTGACAAAGTGTTATGATATCTGTAACTTACTCTCCTGTGGTTCAGCATGCACACACACACTATATGCGTACACTGTATGTGGAGAGAAAAAAAGAGAGAGGGGAGGGGAGGGAGGAAGGGAAAGGGAGGGAGAGAAGGAGGAAGGCAAAGCAGAGAATGATTACAACTCGTAAATCTAGGTTAAGAGTATATGAATGTACTCTTCTTACAGATTTTGTGACCAGTTTCACTGTTACCACTGTATCACTTGTGCTTTCAAACACACCAAGAAACCCCTAGTCTGCTCTCCTCACTCTTCTCATAGTCCCCTCTGCTCCCAAATGCAAACATAAGTTTTCTGTACTTCTGAAACTGGGGGGATGTACCTCTAAACACCAGAAGACCAGGCAGTTGTAAAAGGACTCCTGTTCATGCCTCCCAAGAAACTTTGACACTTTAAAGAGGTTAAAGTTTCCATTCAACTTGTCACACTGTGCTAGTTTAAAGCCTTTAAATACACCGACCCCTCTTTCCACAAGCAATTTCCCAGAGGCATCTGTGTTTGGAACACACACAGACAAGCTTTTATAAGTGCCCATTAGTCTTCAAACCTGAAATGCCCCCCAAAATGAGTTACAGTGAAAAACACGTACTACTTCAAATGAAAAATAGCAAAATACATCAAGAGTTCAAAAGGCAGGAGTTGAACAAGATGATCCCATTTCATGCTACATTAATACGTCACTCTAATTTCATATAGGAACGAGCCTTCACACTTCCCATCCAGAACTCTGAAATATGTAGGTATCCAAGCAAGTAAATCTATTTCATAAATGGGGGGGATAGAATGTGCTGGCAATTTTGGAAATACTCTAGAGTTTTTAGGCCAGTGATAAGGGAAAGAGAATGAGAAGAAGGAAGGAAGGAAGGGAGGAGGGAAGGAAGGAAAGAAGGAAGGGAGGGAGGGAGGGAAGGGGAGAGGAGGGGATGAGAGAGGAGAAGAGGGGAAGGTGGGCAGAAGAGAAGAGGGGAGGATGGAGGGGAGGGAAGGAAGGGGATGAGAGAGGAGGAGAGGAAAGGAAGAAGAGGGGAGGGGAGGAGGGAGGAAGGGAGAAACACTGTCCCATTCTAGCATAAGTAGAATTATGTCTACAAACTGCAACTGTTCTCTCAAAGATAATCCACGGCTGGCCAAGAGCCTGGGGCTAGAGTCCGACTGCCCAGAGTTCATATCTTGGGTCTGTCATTTACCAGGCATGGAGGTCTTGGTCCTACACAGGGTTTAACCTGTCTGTACGCCAGTTTCTCCATCATAAAATGGTAATAACAATATTACATACCTCTAGAGTTACCCTGAGAACCGGATTGAGATAATTCACGGGAAGTGCTTAGAATAGCACCTAACATGTAGCAATAAATTTTGAGCTATTATTACCACAATAATTTCAGATTGAGTATGAGGAAATTGCAAATCATCCTAGGTTTGAGTGTCAAAATTAGCACCAATTCATATAGCCATCAAGTAGTCTCACCAACAATTCTTTTTTTTTTTTTTTTTTTTTTTTTTTTTTTTTTCACCAACAATTCTTAAGTGGAAATTGCTTTCTGGGTCTCTGTCATTTCTATTCTCCTTCAAATGAATAATCCATATATGACCAATTTATTCCACACTAAATCCCATAAAAATAACTGTTATAATCCAAGTTCTATGTGCCTCATCAGGCTGTAACTACAAACTAAGGCCACATTTTCTTTTAATGATTAATTTCTGGAAGCAGCAGCCCCCTAGCTTCATGGATGAACATTTATTTGTTGATGTTGTTTTCTGCCTCCAGTTATATTACCTCACAGTCTTCTTGGTGAACTATGCCTCCATCACTGCCACTCTGGGCAGTGGGGTGACCTTTACTCCAACACTAGCATGTGACCCCATTCAAACTAGTAAGCCAGGCCCAAGGTTTTTGTTACAGCTGCTGTTCAAGGGGTTAAAATGAAAACACAGAATTGTTAGCAGCCACCCTGACATCACAAAAAAGTCAAACTAGGACCTTTGAGTAAGAAGGCAATACAGAGGAAAGGCAGGTTGGATGGACAGATAGATACCAAGTGGTAATGATCTACTGTGAGCCACTGTAACCAGCTATGGCTGAATGTAGAAGACCTTGCCCAGAATATTTCTATTAAAGGGTTAATAGATGTCCTTTTTGCTTTAATTGGTTTGGGCTGAATTTTATTGTATTCACACTGAAAGAATTCTAAATGATACTGCTTTGCATCTTTGGAATATCAGAGACTCTCTGGACTTCAAGCCCCTTTAGAAGAGGGGCTTCCTTCTAAACTCCATGGCCTGGTAGTTACTGGGCCTTGATAAAGTTCTGCCTATGTTTAGGGTCTTCTGAAAATCTTTTTGCATTCCGGTCCTACTTGTCCTAACTATAGAATTTCAGAGTTGACCCAGTCATCCTGACCCAAAACAGACAATGAGACATCATTCTGTCCTCTTCTATTACCAACCTGAACCCCTCCCCAAAGCAAACATTCTCCCACCCAGATCAGTTACAGAACAGAACCTGATATACATCTCCATAGATAGAAACAGACACAGGGGGAAAACAGTCATGAAAGAGGAGTAATACTTAGCCTTTTAGATGTGCCCTGACACCCGTCCTTGCTCATCTTTGTACTACATGAACCACCAGTTTCTTGCCTAATTATCACACTAAGATTATGTGCCATCCAACATTGTAGAAGAGGTTTATACTTCTAAAGAACTCTTCAAGTTCATTACCTTGGACCCCAACCTTATGTGTCCCTGAAGTTCAGTCTTAAAATGGATTCACCCACTACTAGGTTTTTAGAAACACGACTCTCTTGGGAAGAAAGAATAGAGAACTCAATTTAAGTATCACAGCTAGAAGCACTTGGTTAAACATGACTCAGTCACATGTTGCCATCATCCAAGGCAAACCTATACCATTTAAACTGATACCATTGTTTAAATCACCTAGTCTTTCAAAAAGCATGAAAATCAATTATTCCTCCATTGATTTCTCCTGTTATCTCCTGAAAATCCCAGGATGTAACTTTAAAACATAATTATCATCACTGGCTGTACCACCACGGGTCAACAGCCTTGATAGTCTTCCACTTGATAAACTGAATGAAACAGTGGAGCATATTGATGTTTCTCTCCACCACCAATTTTACTAGCTATTGAATTTCACCCTTTCCCTATCTTTTCAATTCTCCCAATTACAAAGGTCATTTTCAATTTCAGTCCTGTTTCCAAGGCATTAGCCAACACATCCAACTTGCTGTCAATGGGATATTTAATAAGCATACTCATTCCACTATCCAAGACATTAATGAAGTTTCTAAGTACTGCAGGGCAACATTGCTCAAGAGTGTCTTCTCTTCCTACCTTCAAGTCACAATGACCCATTGACAAATACTTTCATTTTGAGCCAGCTGTGTACTTAACAGTGAAATTAGCTAAACTCTATTTTCTAAGTTTCTTGATGAATATGACATGTGAGACTGGATTTTAAAAGCTTCTGGAGGCATAATAAAGGGTTGAGACACATCCATTTACCCTTACTGACAAAATAAAGAACAGCAACTCTAGCAGGTAGTAAACCTAATCATCCAGATTTTTTTTATTATTTCTAAGGTCCCTGAATGTTTAAGTGTTTCCTGAGTCAAAAAATCATAATTGGCTGGTGCCAGTATGAGACTGGGGTCAAACACACCTGGGACTAAATCCTGCCTCTGTCACTCTGTGGGACTTTGGGAAAAAAGAAAAGAGAGGAAAGAAAAGGGGTTTTTTTTGGGGGGGGGGTGTTTTTGGTTTTTTGCCCTGAGCCTATTTCCTCATCTGTAAAAGGGACAGAATTCTTAACTTTTAACATTGTTTCAAGAACTAGCAACACGCCTTAGTTACAGTATAAATTCAGTAAAAAGATGGCCTTCTTTCTTTGTCTCATTCGAAAGGCTATGTCTCTATTATAAAATCTCACCACAATCAAGGTAACTTCTGGCGATGCATAATAGATTTATGTGAGGCGTGACTATTCCAGTGGATTTCATACATATGGACCCTTTCTAATTTCTACACCCTAGGATTTGGTAGGGGAGGGATAGTTGGTTCAAGCATAGTCCTGGAGTCAATTAGGGTGAACCTGACTATGCCACTTGTTAATCAAAGGCTTCAGAAAATTTTCTTCAACTCTCAAAGTTTGCTTTTCCTTCCAAACAAGTAGATGACAATGATACCTGGCTCAAAGTTTTCTTTTAAGGTTTACACTAGATTTTGCTCACAGCAGCATTCAACAAATGAATGCTGTAACATAATGAGGCAACTTGTATTGGAATCTTAACCATATGGGATGAATTCTTACATATCTCCTAGAATTCTTTCCACTTCCCAGCTTTTTTCTGATTAAACACTACACTCCATGCAAACGAGGATCAGCTCTGTTTAATTCAACATTATAGATCTTGCTTCTAGAACAGTGTCTATCACATGGTAACCACTCAGGAAGAAACTGCTGATTAAATAATGGATGGAAGAATGAATACATACCTCTTTGAATTCATGCCAACAAAGTCTGAATATGACTGAAGGCAGTTGAATAAGACTGAGTAACACTGAGGATAAATGAATCCTAACTACTCTATTTATAAGACCATTACAAAACTCCTTAATTAAGGCTTTTCAATTTTTTAAAGTATATCAGGATTCAGCATATGAAGGTTTCAGACAACATAGTACCTATACTAAACAACATGGTATTGTGCACTTAAAATTTTTTCAAAAGGCAGATCTCAATAAAGCTTTCTTACCTTAAAAAAAGTGAGACCCCAAGGAAACTTCTAGAGCTAACAGACATATTCATTACTTTAATGTGGTAACATGCCCATGTGTATGCATGTGTTCAAACTCATCAAATTATATACTTACTTTAAACATGTGCATTTTTCATATGTCAATTTTACCTCAAAAATAATGAAAAAAAAAAGACTTCAGGGTTACATCTCTAAATGTAAATAGCATGATTTTCTGAAAACATGTGAATTCTCTCACCCCCCCCAAAATGGTTTATTTTTAAAATATAAGTATATATAAAGGGAAAGTGGCAGCCTGGAGAGGGCAGGGAAGCTGTCTGCTCTTTCTCCAGACCCCACCCTACCTAACTTTTCCATTTGGCTGTTCCTGAGTTATATCCTTTTTTTTTTTTTTTTTTTCCAGCATAACAGTATTCATTCATATATCCTTTTATATTCAACCACTGATCAGAAGACTGCATCTTCTCAGCCATACAGTTACATGGTCCCATCTGTATAACCTAATAAGCTCAACAGTCTTCATTCCTTCTCATCTCCTGGGTTGCCTGAGAAAGTGTACCTTGCCTGGATCATGATTGATATATTCAGCTATGTATCTCCTCAACCACCTCTCACCAAAATGACTAGGAAGAAGAACACTCAATAGAGAAAGATTCAGAGACTATGCTCTCTACTAGAGAACTATTGGATATAGTCATAAACAGTATGTCGGAAAGGGAATTCAGGGTTACAGTTCTCCAGGCAATGGCTAGGCTGGAGAAAACCATCAGTGACCACATAGAATCTCTAAGAGTGGAAATGAGAGTAAATCTGGCAGAAGTTAAAAATGCTATAACAAGATCCAATCTAATCTAAATACTCTAACAGCTAGGGTAACCAAGGTATAAGATAGAATTTGTGACCTAGAAGACAAACTGCTAGAAAAGAAGGATCAGGAAGGAGGCCTGGAACAAATAGCTTAGAAGCCATGAAAACAGAATTAGAGAAATAAATGACAACATAAAACATTCCAACATCAGAATTATTGGGATCCCTGAGGGGGTGGAGAAAGAGAGAATACTAGAAGATATAGGTGACCAAGTTCTGGATGAAAATTTCCCTCATCTGGGGAATAGAACAAGTGTTTGGGTCCTAGAGGCAGAAAGGACACTCCCCAAGATCAGCAAGGGTAGAACGACCTCTAGACACTTAACTGTGAAATTCACGAATCATAATTTCAGACAGAAGGTCTTAAGGGCAGCTAGGGGGAAGTACAGAAGAAGGAACATCAGAATAATGTCAGACCTGTCCACAGAAACCTGGCAAGCCAGAAAGGGCTGGCAAGACATATTCAGGGCACTAAATGAGAAGAACATGCAGCCAAGAATACTTTATCCAACAAGGATGACCTTCAAAATGCATGGAGAGATAAAGAGCTTCCAAGACCAGCAAGGTTTAAAAGAGTATGTGACCACCAAGCCAGCACTACAAGAAATATTAAGGGGGGTTCTATGAAAGAAGACAGAACCCAAGAGTGACACACAACAGAAACTAACAGAGACGATCATAGAAACAAGGACTTCACAGGCAGCATGATGTCAATAAAAACTTATCTTTCAATAATCACTCTCAACATGAACAGCCTAAATGCTCCCATAAAACGGCATAGGGTTGCAGACTGGATAATACGACAGGACCCGTCTATATGCTGTCTACAAGAGACACACTTGGAACCTGAAGATCCATCCAGATTGAAAGTGAAGGGATGGAGAACTATCTTTCATGTCAATTGGCCTCAAAAGAAAGCTGGGGTAATGATTCTCATATCAGATAAATTAGATTTTAAGCTAAAGACTACTGTAGTCAGAGATACAGAAGGATACTACATCATTCTTAAAGGGTCTATCCACCAAGAAGATCTAACAATTTTAAGTATTTATTCCCCCAATATGGGAGCAGCCAACTACATAAGCAAACTGTTAATCAAAATAAAGAGTCATATTGTTACGAATACATTAATTGTAGGGGATCATAACATCCCACTCTCAGTAAAAGACAGATCATCCAAGCAGAAAATCAGTAAAGAAACAAAAGCTTTGAATGACACATTAGACCAGATGGATCTCATAGATATATACAGAACATTCCACCCTAGAACAACAGAATATTCATTCTACTTGAGTGCACATGGAACTTTCTCCAGAATAGACCACATACTGGGTCACAAATCAGGGCTCAACAAATACCAAAAGACTGAGATTATTCCCTGCATATTCTCAGACCACAGTGCTTTGAAACTGGAACTCAACCACAAGAAAAAGTTTGGAAGGAATTCAAACACTTGGAAGCTAAAGTCCATCCTGCTCAAGAATGTTTGTATCAACCAGTAAATCAAAGAATAACTTAAACAATTCATGGAAACCAATGAGAATGAAGACACATTGGTCCAAAACCTATGGGATATGGCAAAGGCGGTCCTAAGGGGAAATACATAGCCATCTAAGCCTCACTCAAAATAAATTGAAAACTCCAGAATACACCAACTCTCTTTAGACCTTAAAGAACTGGAAAATCAACAACAAATTAAGCCAACCCCACGCACAAGAAGAGAAATAAGATTAGAGCAGAGATCAATGAGTTAGAAACTAGAGATACAGTAGAACACGTCAACAAAACTAGAAGCTGGTTCTTTGAAAGAATCAATAAGATCTATAAACCACTGGCCAAACTAATCCAAAAGAAAAAAGAGAGGACCCAAATAAATAAAATTATGAATGAAAGGGGAGAGATCATGACTAACACCAAGGAAACAGAAACAATCATCAGAAATTATTATAACAGATTTATGCCAATAAGTTAAGCAACATAGAAGAAATGAATGCATTCCTGGAAACCTATAAACTTCCAAGACTGAAACAGGAAGAAATTGACAACCTGAAGTAATGAGATTGAAGCAGTGATCAAAACCTCCCAAAAAAACAAGACCCCAGGACCTGACCAATTCCCAGGGGAATTCTACCAAACACTCAAAGAAGCTGTTTCAAAAAATATAAACAGAAGAAAAATTTCCAGACTCTTTCTATGAAGACAGCATTACCCTGATCCCTAAACCAGGCAAAGACCCCATCAAAAAGGAGAATTTCAGAACAATGATGATGGGTCTGATGAACCAATATATCCCTGATGAATATGGATGCCAAGATTCTCAACAAGATCCTAGTTAATAGGATCCAACAATACATTAAAAAGATTATCCACCATGACCAGATGGGATTTATCCCTGGGATGCAAGCATGGTTCAACAATCATGAACTAATCAATGTGATAGAAGAAATCAATAAGAGAAGAGAGAAGAACCACATGGTCCTCTCAATCGATGCAGAAAAAGCATTTGACAAAATACAGTATCTGTTCCTAATTAAAACTCTTCAATTTATAGGGACAGAGAGAATATTCCTCAACTTCGTAAAATCTATCCATGAAAAACCCACAGCAAGTATCATTCTCAGTGGGGAAAAGCTGACAGCCTTCCCTTTGAGATCAGGAACACGACAAGGATGCCCACTCTCACCACTATTGTTCAACAAGGTATTAAAAGTCCTAGCAACAGCAATCAGACAACAAAAACAAATAAAAGGTATTCAAATTGGCAAAGAAGAAGTCAAACTTTCTCTCGTCACAGATGACATGATACTTTATGTGGAAAACCCAAAAGACTCCACCCCTAAACTATTAGACCTCAGAAAGCAATTCAGTAATATGGCAGGATACAAAATTAGTGCACAGAAATCAGTTGCTTTCTTATACACTAACAATGAAAATATAGAAAGGGAAATTGGAGACTTAATTCCATTTACTATAGCACCAAGAACCATAAGATACCTTGGAATAAACCTAACTAAAGAGGTAAAGGATCTGTACTCAAAGAACTACAGAACACTCGTGAAAGAATAGGAAGAAGACACAAAAAGATGGAAAAGCATCCCATGATCATGGATTAGAAGAACAAACATTGTTAAAATGTCTATACTGCCCAGAGCAATCTATACTTTCAGTGCCATTCCGATCAAAATTCTACCGGCATTTTTCAAAGTGCCGAAACAAACAAAAAATCTCATCACATTGCCTGTTTTCAAGCTTTATTATAAAGCTGTCATCACCAAAACCCATGGAATGGGAGAAGATATTCACAAATGACACTACAGACAAAGGGCTGATATCCAAGATCTATGAAGAACAGTTAATAAAACAAAGAGGCAACCCATGAAATAGGGGAAGATATTCACAAATGACACTACAGACAAAGGGCTGATATCCAAGATCTATGAAGAACAGTTAATAAAACAAAGAGGCAACCCATGAAATAGGGGAAGATATTCACAAATGACACTACAGACAAAGGGCTGATATCCAAGATCTATGAAGAATTCCTCAAACTCAACACTCAAAAAACAGATCATCATATCAAGAAATGCACTGAAGACATGTACAGACACTTTGCCAAAGAAGACATACAAATGGCTACCAGACTCTTGAAAAAGTGTTCATCATCATTAGCCATCAAGGAGATTCAAATCAAAACCACACTGAGATATAACCTTATACCAGTTAGAATGGCCAAAATTAACAACACAAGAAACAGCAAGTGTTGGAGAGGATGTGGAGAAAGGGGAAACCTCATACACTCTTGGTAGGAATGCAAGTTGGTGCAGCCACTTTGGAAAAGAGTGTGGAGATTCCTTAAGAAATTAAAAATAGAACTTCCCTATTACCCTGCAATTACACTACTAGGTATTTACCCCAAAGATACAGATGTAGTGAAAAGAAGGGCCATATGTACTCCAATGTTCATAGCAGTAATGGCCACAGTCACCAAACTGTGGAAAGAGCCAAGATGCCCTTCAACAGACAATGGATTAAGAAGATATGGTCCATATATATACAAAGGAGTATTATGCCTCCATCAGAAAGGATGAATAGCCAACTTTTGTATCAACATGGACGGGACTGGAGGAGATTATGCTGAGTGAAATAAGTCAAGCAGAGAAAGTCAATTATCATATGGTTTCACTTACTTGTGGAACATAAGGAATAACATGGAGGACATTAGGAGAAGGAAAGGAAAAGTGAATTGGGGGAAATTGGAGATAACGCATGAGAGACTGTGAACTCTGAGAAACAATCTGAGGGTTTTGGAGGGGAAAAGGGTGGGGGATGGGTAAGCATGGTGGTGGGTATTAAGGAAGGCACGCACTGCACGGAGAAGTGGGTGTGGTGCATAAACAATGACTCTTGGAACACAGAAAAAATAAAATTAAATTAAAAAAATATATATATAAGTATATACAAGCCTAAAGTGCTTTCATGATGGTCTGATAGAGAATGACTGAGCATCCCTGGGTGATCCAAGACACAGAGGAATATACACTCTCCCACACATATACCGTATGTTTTCAGGTGTCATATTTTACCCCAAGGACATAATCAGATGCACATTATTTTTATCACATTATTTTTCATAATCAATAAATGAGAATCTAAATATATATAAATATATAGTAACTGAATTACAGTTTATCCTAATTATAATATTCTGTATAGCAATTAAAATGTTATCTTAAAATACCAAAATACATGAAAATATTTTCAAGATATACTGCTAAATGAAAGAAGCTGGTTACAATTTCTAGTTATTATCACTAAAATGACAATGAAGTGATTTTCAAATCAAATACCCAATGAGGCAAAGATAATAGGAGAAAACACAGAATTGTGGAAGATGAAAAGTAAATGAACACGTGGTAGCTCTCTTGTACCCTAAATGAATCTGAAATTTAAACTGGCCCCAGGAAGTTCTAGAAGGGGATGAAGCATGGTAAAAAAAACCCAGGAATGCTCAAGAATAAGAAACAGCACCTAACTCTGACAGAGGAAGTGCCTATAGTTCAGAAAGCAAAATTGTTTGAATATCCTTATAACAAAGCATTTAAATCCAGGATAATTCTCAGACCCCACTATCATTCCTATAGAAAACTAGAGATTTACTCTCTGGAGAAGCTGATTCAGAAAGCCTCTGGATTTGTCACTAGATACTTGTGAGCTTAGAGTACCACCCTGAAAATGTGGATTATGTGGAATCTGGATACTGAATCATCAAGTTCTTGGCCCCCTTTCCCACTCACTTCTAAAAATGCTAAAGTCTCAAGTTCTTTCCAGCTTGGTTCATGGCTTCACTCAGCATTACTTTCTTTGAATTTCTTTTGCTCGGCAAATTTCAAGTTTAAACAAAATCTCAGAGGGAATGTTTAACCTGCTAAAGAAAATAAGTGTTTTAATCATTTAACAGCACTCTTTACAAACAACTGTTATAATATTTGTAAAGGTTTATAGCTGTGTTAGTGCTGATTCTTCAGAAGGTCTACCTGGAAATACTGTACTTGATATTAATTTTTTAAATTATATACTTAAGCTGCAAAGTGGCTTATCTTAGAATACAGTCCATAGTTTACACTTGGCACTGAGCCTCATTTGTCTTTTCCCAGTGCATTTGCATTAAAGTCACTGCATGAGGGAAGTCTACTCAGTGGTTCTCAATCCGGGAATGTTGAGGAAGGATGCAGCCCACCTGTATGCCTACTGTCTCCCCAACTCCCAGGCGTGAATCAGAAACCCAAGCAGGTCTTTTTAAATTATAGACATACAGCTCTGTCTCCAAAACCTCAGCAAAGCCTTCAACTATCTCCTAGTGGAAAATCACCACACATCCTTAAAGACTATAATGGGCATGCACATGGGACAGAACATAAAATAAGGTAACAACTATACCACTATACATCACAGATATCTGACCAAACTGAATGATTGTATGAAATTTGAGTTTTGGACAACACTGAGAAAACATGGCTTCTAAGGTCCTTTTTCCTTTGACAATTTGTATAATACTTTAGTGGGAATAGTGCCTGTCCCATGCTATGGGAATTGGCACATGACCCAGTTTAGAACAATGACCCCTCTGGTCTGGCAGGCAGGCATGAGACTTAACAACTGAAGCCCTTCCGAGACTTTTCCAAGTGAAGCTGACATGAAAGTGCTTCTTCCACTTTGGTCATGAAAGAGGAACTATATGAAACTCAAGTTTCCAGAGGGCACATCCCCCACTCCATGGATAAGCCAGGCTAAGAAAATAAAGCCGGTGCTTTATTTTTGTTTATGGAAATTGAGGAAGGTAAGAGTCCTGAAGGGATTTTGGTTTCTGATTACAGGCAAGCCTATGGATTCCCCCTTCTTTGGCTTAAAGAGTTTTGAATTGGATCGAAGTGGAATTTTTCTACTTCCAAACAAGAGACTCTTGCTAATTCTTGCTGCTTTGAACTGTAAACTCTGGGAGGGTAGAAACCAGGCTTCAGAGACATTATATATGGAATACAGTACCTGAATAATGATGGTCATAGTGGCAATGATGAAGATAATGACGGTAGTCAACCAACTCCCGCAAACACTGACTATATCCCAGGCACTCTTTTAGCACCACCACCGTATCGGTGATATAGGTACCATTATATTACCTCCATTTTTACAGATGAGGAAACTGAGGCACATAGATGTAAGGTCACTTGCCCAAGATGGCAGAACTAAAAGGTCACTGAGTCAGAATTTGAACCAAGCACATGGGCTCCAGAACCCACACTGTAAACCTTCCACACCTTCCACACCTTCCACACCAGGACAAGTTTGTCAACTGATTTGTTAACCACATCTCTAAATTAAGAAGTAGAGACCAAAATTACTCTCAACTTTAAGAATGTTTGACCTTTTGAACATTCCAATTGCTTTGACATTTCAGATCTTAGTGAAAGGAGCCCCATTCACTACTGAGATTTACATGTGGAAAATATTTCACGGAAAACACCCTGAGGAAACAGCTCCATCTGTAAGTAAATGGAACATGATAAATGATGACAGTCTAATGGGAAGTGCCTTACAGAGGCTGAAAACCCTGAACTATTTCTGCTTGACTTGTGGTTTGACCTACAGCCAATCACTCTACCCTTGGCCTCTCTGGGCTCTGTTTACTTCTCATTTAAGAAATGATCATTTCGTTGTCCCCTCACAACAAGGAAGAGGACATTTTTAAAGCAAATTATGGCAATGTATAATATTCTCCACATTTCTCTGAAGACAGGAGCTAGACTTAAATGTAAAGGAAATATGTCATTTCATTGCTGTAATATTAGCCAAAATCTCTTGAGTCCTTATCACATCCCATCACCCCACAATGGGTATGCATTGGTCATTCCAGCCTCATAAAACCTTACACTGTAGATATTATTATTATTCCCATTCAACAGGTGAGGAAACAAGATTGGGGGGGGTCAAATTATTTGCTTGCGGAAGTTTACATACTGTGATGATTAATTGCATGTATCAACTTGGCTTGGCTATAGTGCCCAAATGTTTAATCAAGCATCAGTCTAGAAGTTGCTGTGAAACTATTATTTAGATGAAAGTAACATTTCATTCAATAAACCTTGAGTGAATGACCCACCAAAATATGGGAGGCCTCTTCTAATCAGCTAAAGGTCTCAAAAGAAACACTAAGATCCCCTGACGAAGAAAGAATTCTGCCTCCGGACTGCCTTAAGACTTGAGCTGTACTACCAACCCTTCCTGAGGTCTCCAGCCTCAGGGCCTGCTCTGTAGAATTCAGACTTGCCAGACTCCACATTCACAGAAGACAGTTCCTTAAGATCTCTCTGTCTGTCTGTGTCTCAGTCTCTCATGCAGATATACATCTTACTGGTCCTGTTTCTCTGGAAAACCCCAACTAATACACATATACAGTAATTGGAAAAGTTTGGAGTTAAACTGAAACAACCTTACTCCAGAATCCACACCAACCTTTTTTGAACTCATAAAACTTTCTTCAGCCATTCTTATTCTTTATGGGGCCATGACCCTAGTGTCTCTGAAAACTGGCAGCACCACTGGTCTGAAAAAAAAAGGATGAGAAGTATTCTACTACTTTCTTCTAAGGAATTTCTCTTGCCCACAGTCTAACTAAGCTCAGTCAAGTGTCTTTGGATCCTTCCCCCCAACCTATGTGATTTGTTATCACTCAGTGTTAAATTTTACTATTTGTAGTTATTTAGCTTATCATATACCCTCTTCCCCATGCAGGGAGACTACAGGGAAGACTGCTCTAGGATTTCAAGGCCACTTTGAGATTCTATTGTGGGTACGTGCCCCTTGCAGTGAGAGGAGTAGAGCTGACAGAAAGCAGGAGAGCAAAGTGGAAAGAGCAGGGTTTGAAATCAGGCAGATATGGGCTCATTTCCAGATTCGCTTTACAATGTTGAACAAACTGCCTGAAGTCTTTGAACCTCACTTTTCCTACCTGTAAAGTGGGGACAGCTATACCTGTCTTGAAGTATTGTTCTAAAAATCAAGGAATACACAAGACAGAAGTACAGAGGTGGTATTTAAGAAGTCATAGCCCTTATCACTGGCAGTCCTTCCACCTTAGAATTTAAAGCCTAATGTCTATTTCCTAAGCTCACTTATAATCAGACAACTGTTGTTGTTTGGCCACATTTCACTGACATTGCTGTGATCTGGGGTGAAGGCTAAGTCTACAATTATTCCATCTCCTATCTGACTTGGCAGCATGTCACCTAGAATGCTTTAAAAACCCTAGGCTTCCTTTAGAGACCACACAAAAAGAAGGTTAAGGGTGGAATCAGAAAATCAATTTAGTTTCCGTCTAGGCAGCCTTTTGCTATAAGGTTTCTTGAACAACATAATGGCTCTGTGGAGCTGATGACAGAGGGCAACAGAAGAAACAGCCCAGTTTTGATGCAAGCTTGTCTGCTGCATCTTAGCTGGCATTCCAAGGACAACAGTTTCCATAGCACTAGGAGCAATACTGGTGGAAATGGTGCCAATCAGCCAAGCCTGGATATGCCCTACACATCTATGAGCCAAGTTCTGGGCTATGTATACTGCCTGCTTTCTATACTGTAATTTTGTAAATTAAGTTTGTTTGTTGTTTCTCACTATATAATTAATTCATGGTCCTTATAAAATGTCTGGAAATAATTTAAAAAGTAGAAGAAATGTTATTCGTAGTCCCAGTAATCAAAGATGATTGTCAACATTTCAGTAAATTCTTTTCAGTTTTCATTAAATTTTCAGAATTAGTGAAGCTGTGATTATACACCCCATTATATGTTCAATCACGTTACACCCTAAAAGACGAATTGGAAAACTAGACCCTGCAGGCCAAATCTGGACCACTGCCTGTTCTCCTAAATAAAAGTTTACTACAACACACCCATGCTTACTCATTGTCCCAGTGTCTATGTTTGCTTCTGCACTATAACAGCAAAAGCTGAGTAATCAAACAGAGACTGTATGGTCTGGAAAACCTAAAATAGTTATTTCAAAATCTTTGCAAAACAAGTTTATCAACCCAAACCCTAGATAAATGATCACTGAATGTTCTTACTGTGAGGTGCAGTGGGGTTCCTACCTCCATGCCATTTTCTGTGTGCCTACATCCTAACCATCCTTCAAGCCCCAATACAATGGTTCCTGCAGCAGGGAAGCTGCTGCTTCTACTCCCAAACGGAAGTCAGCTCTTCCTCGTCTCCTTCTCCACAGATCTTGACTCTTATTTCTCTTAATATCTTCTCCATTTTCTACCATTTTTACATGTATGTATTTTTATAAAATATCTTTTCTCATCTCTTAAACTATATTTCACCACATCACTGAGCTCAACATCTAGCAACTGAACATATAACTCGGTATACATTTGCTGAACAAAAGTATTAAGATATGGTCCCCATCCTTCAAGAATGTACAACCTAGTTGGGAGAAATACCACCAACCACATTAAAACGATTAAGAACGGTTTGGGGGCTCCTGAGTGGCTCAGTCAGTTAAGCTTCCAACTCTTGGTTTCTGCTCAGGTCATGATCTCAGGGTTGTGAGAATGAGCCTCACGTTGGGCTCTATGCTCAGCATGGAATCTGCTAAAGATTCTCTTTCACTCTCTGGCCCTCCCCTCTGCTCCTTTCCCCACCCACATACAATCTCTCTCTCTCAAAAATTCAATAAATAAAATCTTAAAAAAAAAAGAATGGTTTTGATACAACAATTGTTAAGAGAAGTAGCTGTGGGTCGGACTGGTATAATGAGGGAGGGCTCCTTGAAAAAGTCAAGAATGTACTGGGCCTTAAAGGGTGACTTTGAACTGCACAGAGAAAGAATAGGTGGAAGGCAGGAATAAAGACAGAAGGAAGGAAAGTTCAGAGCTTTGTCTAACAGGAAAGAAAGAGCTCCACAGGGTGGAGGGTAAGTTCAATCAAAAGAGAAACACAGTAAAGAGAGACGGCATATGGCCAGAATAATGTAGGACCTTGAAAAACAACAATATAATCACTAAATGGGAGCCTGAGCTCAGTTTCCAAAACAGCAATGACCTGCCTGTATATGCCTTAGTTGATAACCTGTTTATAATTCTACAGTGGAACATCATCCGTTCACTTCTGTAACAGTGTATCTTAATGAGCATCATTTGTAAAACGTTTGAATGAGCCTAGTCCCCAGCTCAGAAATGATGGGAAGGTAAATACGAATCTGCTGGCCCTGTGGTCTCCCACGGGGCTTTGTACATAATCTTCACAACGTAAACCATGCCCTGCTGTAATTGTTTCTGTTTACACGTTCACATTCCCTGCTAGGCCCAAACTTCACCAGGATACCTTAGTTATGGATTGTTTAATTATAAGGTTGTGGGGGGGGGGGTCCCACTCCAAAAAAAAAAAAAAAAAAGAAGAAGAAAGAAAAAAAGCTTATGAACAACTTATATTAAGCTGCACGCGTATCCTATAGGCCATGACTGGTGGAGGACAGAGAACAGTCACTAGAAGTGGGAAATCTTCAGTCTCTCTTACTGCAGGCTTCTGTGTTTTCCTGTCTGCCTCACCCTGGAACTTCAGCCCTCTGACCTCTCAGAAGCTAATCTCCCCCTCCAAGGCAAACCACACTCGTTTGTTCCCTATAATTCACATTTTCCCACCTTTAATATCTCTAAACCCCATAAAATGTTTAACTTCCAGTGACATATGATGCAGCTGGGGCCATGAGCTTACTCAGGTGGAAAAGCACAGCACCCAGACTTAAGAATGCTATCACTACCTCAGAGAGAAATTTGGGCACCATAGTGGGGCACAGCAGATAAAACAGGACAGAAAAAGTGATTCCAAAGAGGTGGACTCTGAACATAAAGTTTTAAGAACATCCTAACTGTTGATTTTACTTATATTTTCCTGTTTACTACAAATAAGAAAATTCTAAAGCATAATATATGAGAAAAGGACACTATGACTAAAAAATCTAAAAAAGAGTTCTTTCAATAAGCAGAAAATAAAAATTCCAGATGATGAAAAGGCATTATGCCACAGTACAAGGGGCAGATTGTGTCTTTCTGAGTGGGAGACTTCCAAGTGACTTTCATTTAAAGAAGTGCTGCTTCCCTTTGACTTGTGGCTGGAAGGTTGGGGATGTCAGGTCTTCAAGCCACAACTCTAAAGGACACTCAAGTATAGGCCCAATTCAGTCTGACTGCATCAACCTCTGTGTTTTGCTTTCAGTTTCCCAGGAAAGAGAGCACACTTCTCCCAGCTTTCACCCCCAAATGAATCCACTGGAAGGAAGGAAAAGAGAACCAGCATAGATTAGGGGAGAAAAACTTACAAGGATAAGATGGAGACATGGACAGGATGCTCAAAAATGGGGAAAGAAGTGGGTCTGGACCAGCAGCAAATGAGGTACATACCTCTGTCCCAAGTGCTGGAGAGAGAACATACCAGAACAAGCCTTGTCTTTTACATGGCATAATTATTATTTTAGGGGTTCTTGTTTGGTTGGTTTTCTTTTTGGTAAATTGTTAGTATCTCTTAATAGACCACCTCTGGGGATTTTTTTTTTCACAGACTTCATTCTCAACTAATTCTTTAGGTTTATTTAATAGGACCCTGAGTTTAAATATTCCCTATACCAGATATTATTTGGTAACTCTCTATACCATCCCCTCACCTGTATGAAATAGGTGAAAGAGCTTGGAAACTATTTTTCTCAGAATTTTGTGCTAGCACTGTTCCACTAAGACTCAGCCAGTAAGAGACCCTCCTTGGGGTTAGTGGTTGAGGGGGAGAGACCCTTCTGGAAGACCCAGAGGAAGAAGAGAAGGTGGAGCCAGTGACAGTAGATGTAGGCTATCATGCAGGGGTTGACATATGGCAGACATGGGTTGTACTGGAGGCTTCCCATGACCTTCCTGGGGGTCGCCCACTTAGAAGGTACAGCTGTCTGAGATAAACAACAGCAGCTGACCTGCAATTTTTGCACTTTGGGGATTTCTGAAAGCTTGCAGTAGCCATGTTCAATCGCCATGCTTTGCTCCCTAGCTTTTTCAGTAGTGGGAAACTCTTTCATCCCCTGAGTTAAATGATTTCCTATTCAAAATACCTAAGGCGGCTTCTACTGTCTTGACTGAATCCTGAATAGCACTTTTTAAATAGCGGTTCTCCAACCTGAATGTGCACAGAAATAACTTGGAGGATTGTGTAAAAATTCAGATTCAGCAGTACTGGAATGAGCCCAGAAAGCTGTATTTTCGGCAATTATTCCAGGTGACTCTGATGCAGGTAGCCCAGGTCCTCACTAGGAAACACTGCTTTAATATATAGGTGAGGACCCCTGAGTCCTGTAGACTCAACCTCTTTTACTGGAAAATATTCTGATACCCAAATCAAGTAAGCAGCACCCTCTGCAACCCAGTGACCAAAATAAAGTTTATTCCTACTTGGAAGTGTGCTCATCATATTCTTCAAATTTTTTTGCTCACCAGAAACACATTATCTCTGAGCAACTACTTATCTGTGAGGTGCATTAGAGTTTAAAGATGAAGGGGGCAAGGTTAGACTCGGGACCAAATTCTGGATTTCTGTTGGTTGGTGTACGACATTAAGTAGGTCACTCAGCCTATCAGAGCTTCAACTTAATCTGTGAACACCTACTTCATAGAGTTTATCATCATACACATAATAGGACTGATTGATGTCTTCCTTTCCCACTTATACCTTGAAATCCATAAAGACAGGAATTATATCTAACACATTTATTGCTTTATCATCATTCAACCTTTGCTCAATAAACAATTATTGAGCACTTAAGATATGCCAGGCTCTACATTAGCCCCAAATGATGACAAAGTGCCTAACCTAATGTTTAGAACAGGGCATACTTAACAACATTTTGCTCAGCAGCATCATCAGCTAAGATCAGTGACTCACTTTTAAACAATGAATCACAGAACACTATATCAAAAACTAATGATGTACTGTATGGGGACTAGCAGAACATAATAAAAAAACAAATAAAGTCTATTGTAAATGACAGGTGCACTAGCAAGTCGTAAAGGACAAACAACGTGTTAAAAATAATACTTCATATAATAATAGCAGCAGCCTATTCTATCAACAGGATGAAAGTGTAACGGGAAGGAAGTAGTTAAACCCTTACATTTGAGATAACCTATCTGGTCTTATCTGCTCAAGAGCAGCTGTAGAGGTAGCATGGCTCTTGGAGCAAGACCAACAGAAAATGATCACTGCCACTCAACTGTAGGGAGATTTTCTAATTTGGAGTTTTGATTTTTTTGTTCTCTATCTTGTGGAATGCTTCCCGGATCAGACTTCCAGAACCTGCGGGAAAATACCCTGGACACCCATTAATCTGAAATGAAGCAGCAGTTCGCACCCCTCCTGGTTCCAAGGGAATGGCTGCTGCACTCCCGGGTGCCTAATCTGTCCTGTGCCCCACAAAAGCACAAGGGCAAAAGATACCCTGTTGATGGAAACAAATCCTTATGCCCTCCAGCTTCCTGCATGGGTGAAAGGACTCCGTGGTTGATGGCAAAGAACCTCCACTTTGGGCATAATTCACTTCCAATGACCCAGGCCTCCCTTCAACCCATCCCTTGTGATCAACTGCAAGATACTTTCCCAACACACAAATACCCAGAGTGATTTTATGTCTTACCCAGAGTGTTCCACTTTTCATGTTCAGTTACATTATCAACCTTTTGACTTTTACAAAGAGCTACTGTGCACACAAGTCTTGCTAAATTCCAGGCACCATAAAACACCTTGCATGCATTATCATACTGATGCTTCATAAGAACATTATGACACAGCATATTTTTACTGCTCTACAGAAGAGGAAACAAGGACCTCAAGACATGCAGCAAGGAAGCTGCAGCCTTTGCTCTGACCTCGGAGCACATGCTCTTCACCCCTCTACTGCACTGTCTCCCAACAGCAGCTGTTACACTGGGTTGGAGCAGTTGCTGGCAAACTCTGTATAGGTCTACATAGTAAATATTTTAGACTTCACTGACTAGAAGGTCTCTGTCATGATGACAGAGCTCTGCTGCTGCTGTGTGAAAGCAGCCACAGGCCATGGGAAAACAAGTGGGTGTGGTGGCTGTGTTCCCATAAAACTGTGTTGACAGAAACAGGCAATGGGACAGACTTGGCCTACAGACCGTGGTTGCAAACTCCTGAGTTAGAGGAATGTCAAGCCAAACAGATAAAGGCTGTCAGGCTTGACCTGAAGGTGAACCTGCTGCCTCAGACGTTTGCAGTTTCTAGGGGACATGCCCCAGGGGGCACAGTCTTCCCTTCTACTCTGCATCCACTACTTCCCAACCACAGGCTTCTGCTCTCCTAAGAAGGGCATGATGGAGGGGAGCCCAGCGAAGTCCCCATGTGTCTTCTTTACTGAGAAGAGAGAAAACAGACTCATCAGTTTCTGCTGAGTCCCTGTGCCATTAACAAAGAGCTTCAAGCCTTACCATTCATTATACCCCTTCTAAAATGCCTTCTGGACCTTTTACCAGACGACCCAGGTCAGGCTCCCCTTCTCCCTGTATACCTCTCCTTCATGTGGAAGAAAGCTAGTGACACAAGAAATAGAAAACAAGATAGGAAGAACTGGAAAAATTCATACATGATCTGCTAGTAAGGGTAATAACAGGGGATGTGTGTATATAAACACCTTGTACCATTTATACATAATGACCATGCAACACAGTAACAATTATGAATATTGATTGGAAGGTAGGAACTTTGTTTTAAGTTGTATTTGATTACAAGAATGAGCTGTGTTCATGCTCTGGGCTTTCACAGTTTGTTGCCCATGAAGCATGAGCGTGTCTGTTCACAATTAAATCTCATGACACAGAGCACCAGTCCCCATCCCTAGTATTCGCTCACATTTTTCAGATAATCCATATAATGTCTGTACTAATAAAAGAACAAATCTTGCTATAAGCAAGCACACTGTACTGTGAATGGAACACTGGACTTCAAACACTAATTGCCAGCCATTTATCAATGTGTCAGGTGCAGTACTATACAGATTGCATAAATTATGTCCTATTAACCTCACCAACTTCATGATGTAAGTAATATTATTGTGTCTATATCACTAATAAAGAAAATGAGGCTTGCCCTCAAAATAAGGTTTTTCCTGTTGCCTTTGTGACAGTGTAGGGTTGTGCTGTCAAACCACCCCCCCACAAACACACAAAATCAATATACCTTCAGGAACTGACAAACAATTTTTCAAATATCCATGCCTCCTGTCATGAGATCAGGGCCTACATAAACTGCATAGGACCTCCTCTGGGATCATCAATCATCGCTTGACTCTGATGTCAACCTAGTACAAACAAACTGAATGATCTGAGTGGGTCAGTGTCCCAGACGCTGACGATTCACTTCAAGGTCTCAGGAAGAAGGGAGCAAACAGTTACGGGCAAAGGATGAGATGTACACATACCAACAAAGGCAGATCTTCAAAGCACAAAATTGATTTTAAAAAGTGAGTAGGTAACACTTATGACCTCTGACCGTTTAATTTAAAAGTACATGCAAGAGAGCAATGCACATTTTGGAAAACATACACCAAAAAGAAGTACACTGCATGTACATGGTGAAGGGAGAGAAAGGAAGTATAGTAGGGTATAGAAAGTAGGTACAAAATAGGGGGGGAAGTGCAGAAAGAAAGAAAATAGCAGGGATCTTGTGAGGAGTAATAAAGATCAGGCACCATTAACTGAGACATGTCATTACTCAATCCACTGAAACTGAGGTCTGGGAAAGAAAGCAAAAGAAGAAAAAAGAAAAAAAAAAAAAAAAACAAATGCCTTCCATCCAAAGGCTAGCCAAACAATAAAAATGATCATGATCAAGAGACTCAGGTAGGAAGAGTAGGGGTTGATCTAGTCTGAAAGAGCTGCAACCCCAAAACAATACAATCTGGACTTCTGGAAAATAAAGAATGTCTGTAATGTAGTCTTGACAAAACAAGGGCACAGCCATTGGCAATGCAAAATCACTCTTATTGAGCAATGGTCTTAGCCCCGCAATATTTTCCCAGGGATAAACCGACAGCTCGGTAATAGATTGAAGAGACACAGCCATTAATATATCCACTGTACTAATCCATTTCTTAAATTAACATTGTATAAAATTAAATGTCACACAAACAAGATATACTTGTTCATTAAATATAGTTGAAGAGAGGGAAAAGGTAGTGATCTCTGAAGCTAATGGGCATCCTTAATCAGGCCAGACATATTGGGAATCTTCGTGGCACTAGCTAATGCAAATGGGGAGAAAACTGTGTCATGTCCCAGCCAGATATTTTTAATACAAAAGGTTAGATGATGGTATAAGAGGAGTCTTTGCTTCCTCTCAATTTTCCAAAATCACATGTGATTTCCAAAATCACAAAATCATCTCTAGATGAGTCACTAGCTGTCTTAAGCACCAAAGATTACTGAACAAAGCAAGAACAGGGAAAGAGAGAGACACTCTTCTCTCACACTGCTCAGCAGACACTGGAGCTTAGAATGAATTCATTCACTTTTGAATGAATGCTTGAAGGCCTGCTCTCAAAGTAAAGCACCTACTTTCGCTGTCACCAGCCACAAGCTCACTAACCAGGAACATCAAATGTGGCGATGGCAGTTTCACAGGGCGGATGTTTGTTTCCTGTGCCCGACTCCACAATACTAATGTACTAGCAACCAAAGCATGTACATGAAAGTTAAAAAAGCAGAGAGCAATTAAAAATAAAGGGAGCGGGCTACAATTATTTGCAGAAAGCAGGAATCTGTAATTTTAAAGAAGTTGTCACTTCAGGACCTACTGTATGCCAGGCATTGGGCTGAGCACCTTATACTGAACCTTCCCTTCTAAGAACCCTCTGGTGTGGACAGTACAATGACCCCCATTTCCTGGACAACAGATGTAGAGCATGGGAATATGCCCCCAGATATACAGGGAATACATGGTAGAGGGATTTGAACTCCTGACTGGAGAGGCTTAGTTAGACTGCTACACCACATTTCTCTCCAGCAAGATGTTGTACGGTATCTCTATTTTTGGAGTCAGCAAAAATTTAGATATTATCTAATCTAAATTCCTCATTGTAGAAAGGAGGAAACAGACCAAGTAATGCAAAGTAGCATGCCTAATATCACCCAACTCTTTAATAGTAAAACCAGGATTCAAATCTGGGCTTGCTAGCTTCTGGGCAGGGCTCTCCCACTGCACAACACTGAGTCCCAGTCTGTGCAATCCCATCTATCCTGAAGGATGCATGTTAAGTAGGCCTGGGTAGTCTGTATGATGATAAGAAATACTCAATTCGACTTTCCCACTGTAGTAGATTCTCTATCTTACCAAAGAACAAGGCTTGCACGACATTTTACAATCACATTTCCTTGCCTTGAATGAAGCTAATGGAAGGAAATGCAGGGTTAATAAGCCTCCTCTGAATTGACTGTCAGGGTAGTGCTCCTAAGCCTAGCACTCTTCCTCTGTTCCCTGTCCCAATACGTAATATCCTTCAGAAAGGACTTTGATCACCAGATGGATTACAAGAACCCTGAACTCCTGCGATGTCCCTTGTTTGCCACTCAGATGACAGTGGATACCAGGGTCACAAACACAAACGCCTGTATGAGACAGGCACGTGACACTAACGAGTGATGCAGACTGGGTAGAAGACAAGAAGGTATGGTATAAGCTGTGCCTGACTGGCGTACGCCAAGTTTCCCACCACGCGAAAGAGTGAGCTGTTATCAATCTTGCCCACTGTTCCCACAGCAACACAGAAGCCCATGTTGCCAGTTTTGTAGTGTTCAAAGATAAAATGTAAACACAGAATTTTGCCTAAAGTTTTCTAATTTTTCAAATATATTATCAAGCTAAACCTCCCTTGTAGATTTCCAGATTTGTAACTGGGATGAATGTATTCTGAGCTCTCACACCTACTAAAAAGCCTTCTCAGACAACATGTTTCTCCTAAAATTGTATTTTTTAGTGTTTCCATATTTGTTTCTAAATACTCACCCCAGTAGAGTAGAATTTTCTTGAAAATTGAGTTCTTTCATAATTTTCATCTCTAGTAGAGTTAGTGATCAGTACTTAAAGAAAGGAAAGGGGTGGATCTTTCCTGAAAGATGAAGCTATATGTGTTCATTAAATCAGTCAATAAATATTCCTTGAATATCTTTTATCAAAGCCAGGAACTGTGTTAGCTGCTGGAACCACAGCAGTGAAAACCCTGACATATTCTGAAACACCCTGGCTCTATCAGCACTGGGAGAGGATCGCTAGACTTCACAGCACTTACTTGCACATCCTCTACTGTTCAGCTACTCGGTAATATGTGCAGCTTTGAGGGACAAAACTGTTTTACATGAGTTTATTGAAAGTAGATATATTCATCTACACTCTTTCAGTTCATCGAAGCAGCAGGAATCTTACTGTATCTACCAGCAAGAAAGAGAAACAGACGAAGGAAGAAAAGGAAGAGAAGGAAGGAAGAAGGAAGGAAGGAGAGAGAGGGATGGAGGGAGGAAAGATTTGCTCAAACAACCAAAAAATCTGGGGATAAAACTCGTGACTTCAGGTATAGCAGGATCCACAGACTCAGGCACTGTCAATGAGGATCAACTCTTAGGCTCCAGCTATGAATACAAGCATTAGAATCACTGGCAGCACAGGACTCACACTCCAGACCTAAATCTGCTGGAAAAATCCCAAGGAGGTCCTCACTGGTCCAGACTGGCCACACAACCCATTCATGAACTGAGAATCACTGGAGAGAAGGAAAGTGAAACACAAAAAGACCATACGCCTCCTAAGTTAATAATAAAGCTAGAGCCATCAAAGCAACACAATAATGTCTTTCTGACTGTCCTGAGAAAATGGATCTTGACCAGGAACTACTTCAGTCAAGTCAAAATACTCTCTGTGTCAAATTAGTAAGAAAGAAATATATGCATTTGTTTTTCTAGGACATAATGGTTATGTTTGATTCCAACATAGTATCAAGTTCTACATTTTTTATTACATCATTAGTTTTTTATGTAGTGTTCCATGATTCATTGTTTGTGTATAACACCCAGTGCTTTGTGCAACACATGCCCTCCTTAATACCCATCACCAAGCTACCCCAACCCCGCAGCACCCCTCCCCTCTGAAACCCTCAGACTGTTTCCCAGACTCCATAGTCTCTCATGGTTCCTTGGGGTTATGCTGAGTGAAATAGGTCAAGCAGAGAAGGACAATTATCATATGGTTTCACTAGTACATGAAACATAAGGAATAGCATGGAGGACATTAGGGGAAGAAAGGGAAAACTGAAGGTGGGGAAAACAGAGGGGGAGACAAATCAAGTTCTACATTTAATTACTACCTTAGAATCTTTCAAAGATTATTCAAAAAAAAAAAAAAAGAGAGCTCACTTTGTAGGATGGTGGGGGAGTTCAGTGGCCAATTAAATTCGGGAAACTTTTGGTTATACAAAGTTAAATACATTTTTAACTTAAGAACACCTCTAAGATAGTACTATGCTAATATGTATCTATAGTAGTGACTTTGGGGTGCCTGGTTGGCTCTGTCAGTATACTTTACCTCCCAAATTAACACAGCCAAGATTCCTGTAGGCCTAATGCTATGCAAACACACCAGAATCCTCCCTTCCACGATGAGACCAAGATGACCAATCTTTTCTGTTCATTTGAAACCTGTTACACAGTGTTGTAAAGACAGCATAGATTTGCACATCAGCGTTCTCTTTGATTCTCAATTTGTTACCATTTTCCCAGATCAAATTACTTACACTTCTCTGACCTCAGTGTCCTCATCTATATAAAGTGAGATGATATGTATGACTTGTCAGAATGGAGGATAACATCCAGCTCACAGAACACACTAGTAGATGCAAGTTTCATTTCATTTTGAATTGTCTTAGGCCTGATATAAACTTCTACCTAATTTAGCAAATGGTGATAAACCTCTAAGAAGTACTTTGCTCCTGCTCCCTGGTATCAATCCAAATCTTACCCAGAGTAGTCTACTAGTGCAGATACAGATGAAAGTTAGAAAAGGAAAAATTGTGGGGCACCTGGGTGGCTCAGTGGGTTAAGCCTCTGCCTTCGGCTCAGGTCATGATCTCAGGGTCCTGGGATTGAGCCTCACATCGGGCTCTCTGCTCAGTGGGGAGCCTGCTTCCCCTCTCCCTCTCTGCCTGCCTCTCTGCCTACTTGTGATCTCTCTCTCTGCAAATAAATAAATAAATATTCTTAAGAAAAAAAAAACAGAAGAGGAAAAATTGTTAAATACTTTTGCATGAATTCAAATAGGATAAACTATTACAGAAAAGCAACTGAGTCCAGCAATAACAAAGTAAGTCCAAGGTCAGGAGCTGGACTCAAGTCAGGTTTGGATGATCTGAGGATCTGTGCAAGTTACAAAAAACCCCTAAGTCCCAGTTTTCTGGTGTGTCAAATGAGGGTAATTATACCCCTTTGGACAGCTGATGTCAAGACAATGCACATAAAGCATTTCCTTACTGAGCCTGATAGATAGTAAGTACTCACTATCACTCTTAGTCAAGACTAGCTATGTTCAGCTACTGTAATCATCAACCCCCAAAACTGCAGGGACTAGAAACAATTACAACTTAGTTCTTCATCACACTACATGTCTATATCATGTGAGCAGGGGCGCTCTGCTCATCCATGTCAGACTGACTGAGCAAATACCAACTCAAATGTTGACAGTTCTCCAGAGTGTCTCAAGCCATCAACTAAATGCCTGGCCTGGAAGTGAGACATGACACTTCAGCTCACAATTCCATGACTAGAACTAATCACAAAGCCCCAGCAAGTGCTATCCTCCCTCCTGTCCTGGAAGAGAAGAAATGGAAATGTTTGCTGAGAAGCATGATTGCCCACCACAAATATGTTAGCTCTTACTATCTGGAGCTTGCACAAGCAGGCACACCCTGAGTATTCAGTGATTGCTCTGAAATGGTCAACAGAGTAGATGGACCAAAATTTTGCCTTGTCAGCACAATCACCGAGATATCCACAAAGAGATCTACTGCACAGAGAGGAAGGATCTGCTCAGTCTGCAGTACGGCAACTGAAATAGGTATGGTGAGACCTACTGAGTCCCTCTTTTGTTACCTTTATCTTAGGTCAAATGACTTATACCCCTCTGGACCTCTGTTTCTTTATCTCTTTAATATAAAATGAGGTATTATGACTTATACAATAGTATATATCAAAAACTCTAGGACAGGGCACCTGAGTGGGTCAGTCGGTTAAGTGGGTCATGATCCCAGAGTCCTGGGATTGAGTCCCGCATTGGGTTCAGCTTGGGTCATGATCCCAGAGTCCTGGGATTGAGTCCCGCATTGGGTTCCCTGTTCAGCAGGGAGGCTACTTTCTCCCTCTACCCCGCCCCCACCACCCCCTGCTCCTGATCTCTCTTACAAATAAATTAAAAATCTTAAAAAAAAAAAACAACAACTGTAGGACAATGCCCTGCTCACAGAACATACTTAATGTTAATTTCATTTCATTTTAAATTGACCTAGATTTAATATAAACTGCTACCAATGTGGCAAACTCCTGAACAAAATCTGCACAAAACTCCAATGACACCTTCTCTGATTGCAAAGATCTCCTTTTCTTGGTAACAGCATATTTAGACAACTTGGGGAAAAAATGATATCTGTAACTCACAGTGAATCTTCTACTAAATTATTCATACTATTTGTTTATAAACAGTAGAACCAGTCAACCATGAAGTTTAAATTGGGAAATCAATTTCCCTGCAAAATATTTCAGGTTATATGGAGTTGTCTTGGAGATCCTGATGGCTGCAACAATGAATTGTTTTTATGACATCACTCACAAGCAGAGAATACTGCAGCAATCTTGAGTTACAAGGAGGACAGGAAGATACATAGAAATTGGCTTGTTCCTCTTAGGAAGGGTTCCTAAAATTCTTTCACCTTGCATAGTCATCACCCCCAGGGCTTATATGCCATGCAAGACCAGAATTGCTGCAGAAATATGATCAATTATAAATTACACTTGATTCAAGTTCAAATTCTTACTAATCTTAACAGTTTAAGCATCTTTAGAAATTTACCTGTCAAATTCATCTTCAAGGGAATTATAACTCAAAAGTCAGCTGAAAAAATAATAAACCAAGCTGTAGATTTTTTTTAGTATTTTAGCAGATACTACTGGTTATCTGTCCAACTTCTATCCTCCTTTCTTTCCTTCTTTAACAAAATAAATTATCTTCCAGCCTCTGCCAAGCTCAAAAGCTTCAAAGGTGGCTGACTCTTATGCCCAAAAGCTTCAAAGGTGGCTGACTCCCCATCCCCAGCTGTGAGCTGTAGATAATCTTCGTAGTCTGAGCCAAACATGCTTAAATATATTGGGTGCAGGATTGACCATGTGATAAAATTCTGGCCAAGACATGAGATGTCTGTTAAAGGGTTTCTAGATGAGGCAATCTCATTCTTGAAAAAGAAAAAAGTAAAGAGGAACGGAATAGAGGGAGGGAGGGAAGGAGGGATAGTCCCTCTTCTTCTCACGGATGCTGCCATGTATAGATCTAATACATGGGCCTGTAGCAGCCACCTTGCTTCCAGCATCTGAATGAAAACACGAAGGACAGAAGACGAGAGAAATGAAAACAGCCTAATTCCTTGAGGACACCCTTGAACAAATGAATCAACCACCTCTGAAATCTGACTTACCTCAAGATATCCTGGTGTGACATTAATGCTTCCTGTTTATGCCAATATGAGTTGCACTTTCTGATTACCGAAGAACAAAGTATTTTAATACAAAGGCCTTAAAGAGAATAAAAGAAGTCTGTTGGACACTACTGTGAACACCTTCTGTCTACTGTCTCTTTGTACCTTGCTAACATTATTCTCCAATCTATTTAATGTAGCCCAGTTGCAGATACACAGTCATACCTAGGCAATGAAATGTATATGGATGTCTACTCCTGGGGCTTATGAGAAACCTAGTGTTTGTCTTATTAAAATATATTTGAAAAGGAAAGATGGTTCTCAGTGCCCATTGTCTTTTGCTTTTTCTAATTCTTTCTGCCTGATATGTGGACTATATGCTCACAGGGGGAGGAACCACTAAAGGCAGAAAATCAGAAATACCCTAGATTCCTGATGTCCTCCTTGACCAGCTGTGCTCTTCCTGAGAGACCTCCCTCCAGACTTTCTTGACAAAAGAATAAAAGAGACCCCTATTTGAACATGTGTGGTGTAAGGAAATGGTCCAATTTCATTTTTCTGCATGTGGACATGGCTGCTATAAACATTCGGGTGCACATGCCCCTTCAGATCACTACATTTGTATCTTTAGGGTAAATACCCAGTAGTGCGATTGCTGGGTTGTAAGGTAGCTCTATTTTCAACTTTCTGAGGAACCTCTGTGCTGTTGTCCAGAGTGGCTGCACCAGCTTGCATTCCCCGCAACAGTGTAGGAGGGTTCCCCTTTTTCCACAGCATTGCCAGCATCTGTCATTTACTGACTTGTTAATTTTAGCCATTCCCACTGGTGTGAGGTGGTACCTCATTGTGGTTTTGATTTATATTTCCCTGATGCCGAGTGATATGGAGCACTTCTTCATGTGTCTGTTGGCCATCTCGATGTCTTCTTTGCAGAAATGTCTGTTCATGTCCTCTGCCCATTTCTTGATTGGATTCTTTGTTCTTTGAGTGTTGAGTTTGATAAGTTCTTTACAAATTTTACATACTAGCCCTTTATCTGATATGTCATCTGTAAACATCTTCTCCCATTCTATCAGTTGTCTTTTGGTTTTGTTGACTGTTTCCTTTGCTGTGCACAAGCTTTTGATCTTGACGAAGTCCCAATAGTTCATTTTTGCCCTTGCTTCCCTTGCCTTTGGCGACGTTGCTAGGAATAAATTGCTGTGGCTGAGGTTCAAGAGGTTGCTGCCTGTGTTCTCCTCAAGGATTTTGATGGATTCCTGTCTCACATTGAGGTCCTTCATCCATTTTGAGTCTATTTTCATGTGTGGTGTAAGGAAATGGTCCAATTTCATTTTTCTGCATGTGGCTGTCCAATTTTCCCAACCCTGTTTGTTGAAGAGGCTGTCCTTTTTCCATTGGACATTCTTTCCTGCTTTGTCGAAGATGCAATCCCAATTTAAAAAAAATAAGCTAGTTATTTGTCAGCAAATAACAAAATAAAATGAAGACCGAGAGGAGTATGAGTGGATAAAAATGAAGATAATAAAAATAAATCTACTCCAAAAAGTTATTATGAGAATTTAGCAAGATGATGCAAGTGGGAAAAAAAAATAGAGGTACCAATAATAGAACTTCTATTGACCAATATTTTGAGAGAGATTGTGGCATAGTGGTTAAGAACATGGAATCAAACTGCTTGGATTGAAATCCCAGATCCAACACTACCTAGTTAACAAGTTATATCACCTATCTGGTCTTCATCTCCAATTACTACAGTGATGAACAGCATATCTAGATCATGGAGATGTTGTGAGGATTAAATGGAGTTAACAAATACAAAGTATTGAGTAGAGTGCCTGCTGTATAGTAACTGCTAAGGTAATACTAACTGGCAGTAATAATTTATTAGGACAAACCAATTAATTTTTATGTATAGAATCACCCATATGTGTTGGTCTGCTGCTATAGAGCCAAACTTGTTGGGGGTTTTGTTTGTCACACCATATGGTATGCAGAATAATATCCCCATCTTAAGATGTCCAGGCCCTCATTCTCAGAACCTGTCAATATGTTAGCTTATATTGAAAAAGAACATTGCAATGAGATTATTCAGGATGCAAAGGATTAGGTGGGTCCAATCCAATCACATGCATCCTAAAAAGGGCCATATAAAGTAGTAATTAAAGGCACAGGCTCTATATCCTGAAAGCCTGGGTTCAAAATCCAACTTTCCATGGCCCCCTCACCCCCCCTCCATTTTTCTCATTTACCCAACCTCATGGGGTAACTTAGAAGAGCTAAATGAGTTACAATACGTAAAATCATTGGACTAGCATTTGGCTCAGTATAAGGACTATCTAAATGTTAGCAAAACAAAACAATGTTATTTGAATATGTGCATACAAAAAACTAGGCAAAATATCTTCATATTTGTATCTCTTATAAGTCTTCAGAATCAAAATAATTTCACACATATTTCACCTACAAATCCAACTAATTTAAATAGTCAATATCAATTTCATGTGTTGGTTAATGTATTTTTTAATAAATGAAACCTGTGCTCATAGTAGCGGTTCAAACTCCTCCGCAGCTGGTTCTTTTAAGTCTGGCTGCTTTTTTGCTATTTCTTTAACATGATATGTAACATGAGATTTTTCATTTTTCCAATGTTTTTCCTTATTCAAACCACTGCATAAACTGCCATAACATCATCTGGCCTCCCTTTGGAACAAAAGCATCCCATGTATGATGTCCACTTCTGTTCTTGATCTTTATAACTGGAAATTCTTTTAAAGTACTACTTTAGGCCTCACAAATGCAAATGAGAATCCTGAAAGGGTTATACAGATGATCTAGAATTTGCCTATATGCTCTTTTTGGATTAGCACATACAGTAAGATAATTCTTGAAAGGAATTCATGCACCTCCGAGAATACATCTTTATCCCTTAATTTGAGAAACACTATTCTATCCCCGAGTCTGCCTGGTATATCCTTTCTTGCTCTGTAGGTGATCTGTTTCTCCTCCTACAAAGCCCTGCTTGCTCCTCCTCTCTGCCCTACACCTTCCCGGAAGTACTTAAACCCAAGAAGGGTTGATGATGTGATCTGTCAAGGCTAAGGACATCTGACAGGACTTCTGACTTGCAGCCAGGATCTGTTCCTCTTAAGCTTTTATTTGGTGTGTGTGTGTGTGTGTGTGTGTGTAAATGTTCTTATTTTCATTCACAACATTTAAGAAGTTAGCTGGGCCAACGACTGCCTTCTACTCACCTAGGTCACCACCACCCCTTAAGAAGACCTTAGGTGGATCTTCCTTTCAAGACCATTCCCCAGGAATCCTCCCCACCCCCGATACTGAGGTCAGTGAAGGCCCAGGAAAATGTACCCTCAGCAAGACAAAGGAAACCCTCTTAAAATCCAACATCATGAGACTACCACATGGAGGGTGATGCAAAATCTTCAAAGGTTGCCATAAGCAATGTGCATTTACTCAGCTTTGTCCTTTGCTGGGGACCTCTCCAGGGCAAGACTAACACAGGATAAGACTCAGGGGTCCAAGGCATGTGAGCCCTACTCAACTCCCAGATGTTTATTATTTTAGAAACCCCAGAAACAGAGAAAATCTACCCTTCATAAAGCTGCCCTTTCAGCTGTCCAATGTAAGCTTCTTTTCCACAAGGGCCATATGAGCATCAGACACCGACAATCCTGGGCTTGTCAGTGGGGCCTGCCCTGCCCCACATACCAACAGCCTGAGGGGAAGACAACAGCTGAGGTCACTCAATGACCCTGCAGCTGGGCCAGCTCAAGTACAAAATCAGGTCTTGCACCCAGAGTAGAGCTGTGACAGTGTCTAATGGGAAACAAGAGCACAGAATTGATGAATGGAACAGAGAGTCCCAGCCCACCCCTCCTTCCTAGAAGCTCATTCTCTCTTCTCCAATAAGATTAACAGTGCACATGCATTAGCCACTTAACTCTGTTCCAGGCATTGCTTTCAACTCTTTCTATTTACTTACAAAGTGTGTGGTTTTATAATTCCCATTTACTCAGGGGGTGAGAGGGAACAGAGAAGTTAAGTAACAAAGCCAAGATCCCACATGTAGCAAGTGGAGAAGCCAGGCTGAGAACCCAGGCCTTGTGGTTCCCACCACACATTAATGCAACATGCATTCCAAGAAGGTCTGCCCCTTGAACTTCACACCTCGTTCATCACAACACACAAAGGTGTTTCACACTGGGAAGGGGGTGGCAAATTCAAAGTGACAGAAAGAAACAGAAGAAAAGGACAAAAACTAAATGAAGAGAACAAGACATGGCAGTGGCGGGGGGGTTGGTCAACTTTCTGAAGCCCAGTGGCATTTTCAGAGGAAAGATGCCCCTGTTACAGGTTTGAATTCCTGTCATGCTAACAAATGGGCCATTGAAGCAGCTGGCTGCACTCTTATCACTGCCCGGGGACTTATTTACACTAATCCTTTCCCTTGTAGCCTGGCTGGACAAGGATGAAAATCCCCAGCATCAGCTATTAAAAGAGACAGAGGAAACACACAAACCAATTTACGAGGTTTCACTTGACCAGTTTTCTTCATTTGAGTCCTATTAGCTCTGATAATGTATCCTCACTATTAATTGGCCAGAGAGAGTAAGGCAACGTGTGTGTGCACACACACACGTGTGTGTGTGTGTGCGCGTGGGTGTGCGTGGGTGTGTGTATGTGTTTATGGGTGTATGCCTGGCGGCCTTCAGGACTGCTGGGATTCCAGCACAAAACCCAGAAAAGACAGGAGAACATCTACATGATCCTTCCAGGTTTCATGAAGAATATGAGAGCCCAAGTCAATGAGTATTGCAGGGAACACACCAAGGATGCACAGTAGCGGTGGAGTTCTCTACAGCTCTGCCACTTCTCACATTCTCTGTGTGATGCATTTTACCCCTCCAAGCCTTCGTGTCTTCAACTTGAAATTTGGTATGCTATATATTTTGCATAGGAGTTGTGAGGATTGTTGAGGCATGGATATCCTGGTCTTAGCACAGTGGCTGTCATAGACAAAAGTACTCAGTAACAACAAAAATAACAACAGTGTTAATCATACTGGCTGTTGTTAGAAGTGATATTTTTCAAACTGCTTCTGCTTCTTAAATGGCCTGATTCCATTTTAAGACAAAGCTTCCAATGAACCGTAATTTGGAAGCATATGAATCACTTCCTGTGGCCTTTCCCCCTCAAACTCAGTGCTAACCTTCTCTTCTCTTGACTGCCTCTTTTCACCGAAGTCACCCCCCTCCTTGATGACAGTGGTCCAGGCCATGAACGAAAAACTGGGAGAGTGATGTGTCTTTCTATGAATTCAAGAACATTCTCTTTTCTCCCCATATGTGTGTCCTTTTGGGAGGTCAATCTCTCAGATCTCTTATCTTCTTATGCTCTTCATTTCCTTCCGGTCCAGCACTAACAGAAAAGCACGACCTGATTATATCAGAACAGGAGCTCCTGTTCTTGCTCAAGGATTCCCATTTGCTTTCTACCCCCAGAATTCATATTCTTGCCCATGGATTTCTATTTACTACCTTGATGATGAACCAAAAAGCCTCTGAAATGGAAATGTTTTCTGGCTCTGGATCAGGGTTGTTCTATTAGTCATTCTAGGATCTCAAGAGAAAGTATCAGGAAAAACAAACGAGATTCAGAGCTAATGTGCAAGGGGGAATAGTAGAGTCAGAGAGGTATAGAAAACTTCAGCAAAGAAAGAATATTGCTAAGAAAAATGCCAAGATCATTGACTTCATTAAACACAGAAAGGTCCAGGAAATGTGAATACAGTAGATTATGAGCTTTATCTTGAGCCACTCTTTATATAGCACTGGCACATTTTAGCTGTATGACCTGGCACAAGATATTTAATTTTTCTGAGCTTTAGTCTCCTTGTTTATGAAGGTTAGATAATAATATTTATTTTATAGAGCTTTTATGAAGATTAAAGATGATTTGTAAGAAGTGCTTAGCAGATGACTTGACACATAGTGGGAGCTCAGTTAGAAGTATTATTTAGCCAAAGGACTAAGCTTGCAGCATTCGTGTTTAATAAGATGTTCCAACATTCTCTTCTGAATTTTTCATAAATATAAATGTTAAATCTTTATTTAATAACTAGAACATATGAAAACTGTGCTGGCAAAAAGTGACAGAAGATTAAACTTATCCAGAATAGTCCTAAGGAAAACCAAGATGAAAAACAGATGGTACTGGAAGATGTATTTGGTTCACTGAAATATATAGAAGGCTGAAGAATCTGGAAGAATCCTCTGCCACAGGATATATCCAAACATATGCTGGAGGACCACTTATTCAGATAGAAATGTCCGGCAGATAGCTGGATAAATTGATCCAACATGCAGAAGACAAAGGTCTTAGCTTGCAGCTAGATACCACATTTTGGAGCCATCTACAAATATCTAGCCAAAAATAGGTCACCCAGAAAAGCACACAGAATTAGACAAAAAGACAGAAAATCAAACATTCTAAATGCCAATATTTAAGGACCACTGAAAAAGAAAGAAAATGTTTCTATAAAAGGATTAAGGACTACCCAGTACTCATTGGCTACAGCCATTAGGTAATTCTTTCATTCAGTCATTCAACTAATATTTATATTGTGCTTAGTATTGTGCTTTATATTATGCTAGGTGGGGAAATGGTGGGAAGAGCAAGACAACCCAGACTCTACCTCCGTGAAGCTTATGGTCTAGGAAATAATGCAAATATATGCAAGTAGTTGAAAAAGTCACTAAGAGATCTTTCAAAGAATCAGTGGGGATAGAATCCAGATTTAAGGTCTAAGAGAAAACAAAGACAGTCAAAGTAAACTCTTTCAGTAAGCATAGCTCTAAGGTAAAAAGAGAGAGAAAGGACACAGGATCAATGTTCTGGAATGATTTCAAGCATCACATAGAGGTGGGGGAAGGTCCAAACTTGAGATTCAGTGATTCTCTCATCAATCCCTGGGCTTCTAAAAATCCAGATAATAGCACGAGTCCTATCTCTACTGACTATGATGGAAGCAGCTGCCTGAAGAGACTGACTGTCCTTGTGTGTCTTCAGAGACTATAGGCCCAGGTTCTGTCCCCATGGTCCCTGCACAGCATATGTTCTCTTCTGCAGTGTGAGGATATCTGCATGAGCCTAAGTACACACAGCAGGCCCTTTAATTAATGCTCAATACGCTTCACACATTAGCAAATATCACTGTGTCCCCTTTGGAACTCTAAGGCATCTGGTAGACTTGTATCTCCCTCAAGATCCTGCTTGTTACTCTCATAGTCAAAAGGCGTAAGTCACATACTCTTAACTTCACCCCAAAATCATGATAAGCCCTATCTCCAACATTTACCCTTCAACCTCTCACTTGTTGACAAGTTTAACTCTTTTAAACCATCAAATTCATGGTTCTCAGCCTTAGTTTTCATGACTTTCATGACCAAAAATACTAAGATTTTTAGTAGCATACTCAGAAGGATTAAAATGTAAATACCATCTTTTAAGGTATATCTATTTGAAAATGAAATAAAAATGTATTGTCACTATATTTGGTTGGCTATTGTTAGCCTTTCCATTGTGATTTGAATTAAATCATTCTTTACACTAATCAAGTTCCTGTACATACACTCCCAAGGCAATATCCTCTCGTGCCAGTACAGCTCTGGCCAGTACAGGCAGTACAGGCCAGTACAGCTCGTGCCAGTACAGGCAGTTCAGCTCTGGCCTGACATTAAGCTGTACTTCCTATATCTTACTTGTCAAAATGTACCCTACTCTATAACCCTTCATCTCAGTAATCCATCTCTCAAATATCATTGTCACACTGTATTTCTTCAATTGAGTAGCTCACTTGTGGAAGTCTGCTTGAATGCCAGTCTGCATGATGCAGTTTAAAATAGCTAAACTCTGCTGCAAGCAAAGAATATCTGAGAGTTCAAAATTAGGGGAGAATTTTCCAAAACACGAAAGATAGTTCATTGTATATATTTTGGTTGAATGGCAAGAGACAAATGACTCAGAAATTTTATCTTCCTTCAAAAATAAGGGCCTGTATAGTTACAGGACAACCACGAAACCATCTAGAGAAATCCATTTAATTAGTCAAAGGTAGTTGACCATATATCTTAGCTTCCCCAGGACAATGCCAGTTTATGTTTGATGCCCAAGCATATCAGTGTTCCAAGGATAGTATCTCCTGTTGTTCTTAAACATGTCCTATTCTGAACACAAAATAAGCAATCACAAAGAACATCACAAATCTTCCAACCACGGAAAAAAAAATCTTCCAACCAGCAAAATGCCTAAATTTTCTTCCAACTTTTTAGGCAAAGTTTTAAAATGATGGAACTACTGTTGCAAAGAGACCATTCTCCAATACAGGAGCTAATGGAAGCAAAGACCTCTGAGAAAGAAATGTGAAAAGTTCAAGAACAATAGTGCATCCAGGGACAAACAAGCATAAAGAAGTCAACTGTTGTTTGATGCTAAGACTGGGAAGCATTAAAAATAAGGGCTGAAAGAAATATTCAGAGCTTTAGGTCCACACTGCCAAAGTAAATCAAGGCTGCAAAGATTTTATGAGACTCTGAAGAACACATCAAGGTCTATGAAGAAAACCCTAGTATTTTTTTAATTATTACTATTGATTTTAATTTTTTAGAAGAAGTCCTGTGATTACCAGAGGCACCAGATCAGATACCATAAATGAGTTGAAACAAATGTGTCTGGTTTTAACCACTTTGTAGGTTCTGATCTGCCTGAACCAGACTCTAACACTCATACTTACACCCCTCATTAAGCAGATATTCTATTAAACTACATGCAAACCAGAGTGGGAAGTGCTGAATCCTGGCACTCAGTTAAATCTTGAGGCTGTTTGAATTGCCATTTTTGTGCATTTGACTTTATGGCTATCTACTTTCACTGTGTCTTAAGAGCATCCATTCTGCTCCACCTCAGTCTCTGCTCAGGCTTGCAGCTCTGAACCTTTAAAGGGCAAAGAACCCGTGCATTTGCTCCCTTTTTACTTCATCCTTCCAAGCATTCACAGAACTGTGCATAGGACTTGCTGTACCCTTTCTCGACCACCTATCCAGTATTGTCTGGATATTGCCCTAATCCAGAAACCCTACTATTTCTCATTACCCTTTGTTCACAACCTTCTAAGTGATTTTTTAGACAGTGGGATTCTGTTTTTAGCCAAGCCAATTTCATTCAAATTTCCAAGTAAAATTTCATGAGAGGCTATATCAAATGCTTTATTAAACTCAAAATATACATTCTAGATTCATCATTAATTTCATGCCCTTCTTTATTTACTAGTGAACTCATTTTTTCCAAGCCATTTTCTTTAATATATATGTAAAATTTTTCCTCTTCTCTTTTAACCTCCCTGCTACATTTTCTACTGGTAATAGATTATGCCACTGGATATGACCACAGAGCTATGCTCCGCTTTTCTATTTAAAGATTTCAAATGAAAGTGACCAGAATGGTGTAGAAATCTTCTTGAGGGCAACCGAAGGAAATAGAAATACTTGGCCTGCCTAAAAAATGTTTAAGTAAAAACATAACAGCTGCCTACAGATATATGAAGGACTGTCAAATTGTAGCATTAAGAAACAGAAACAGAACCAAAAGATAAAAATTATACTGGCAGCATGTGCCTCAACACCATTCATTATTTCAGCAAACAGTTGCTGAGAGCCTTCTGTCTTTAAAGCACTACTTTGGACCTATGGGGATGCAAAGTAGTATTAATTAAAGTCCCTGATCTTGAGTCCTTTACAACCTATTATGGTCACACAATGTATAAAATAAATATAAATGTCCAACTCTGGAATGGACTGACCCGTGGAGCGGGGAACAGTTGGTCACTTGAGCGATACAGGTAAAACCTGAATAACCACCTGTCAGTTATACTGTAGGAAAGAGTCCTGTATTGCTTGAGTATTTACTTATTGTCTGCTTTGTTTCAGAAAGGACTTCCAATCCAGATTTTTCTTTCTCCTAAGTGGTATGTTCTATGCATAACAAAGCTATTATTTTTGGATCATGCTTTATTAGTAAGCCAGCATCTCTTCCAAAATCCCTTTGCCCTTGGGGACCTAGGCAAAGAGACGGAAGTAGAAAATATAAAGAAGTCTTTGCCAGGCAGAAAGAAGAAAAATAATCTCTACTGACCCTATGGAAATGGGAGGACATACAGAGGGAAAGTGAAGAGGACATTCGCACAGGTCTTTATAGTCTCCTCATTAGAACAGAACCAGAGAAACAACGCATCACAGCTGTTGTGGGAGACCCTCACCACTTGTAGTACGATGGCAGGATTCACCAGTTCAGCCTGGGGGGAGACTGTAGGTCTCTAGGAGAAGTCCCAAACACATCAAACATGCTACAAGCTGCAGTTCTTCAGAGACATATATGCTAGGTATATGAGTTTGAGGAAACACCCTTGGGTTTCACAGCCTAACTATAAAATGCAAGTATGACCCAGAAATAGCCAGGTGTCCCACTGAGGAAACACGGTGGTGCCGAACAGGCAGGCAAATTCAAAAGCCTGGGGTTGGAACAGAGTCCATAGTGGGCAGGATCATTATAAACGGAGACAAATGGACACAACCATAGACTTCACTTGCCTGTACCACCATAATGTTCTAAAAGCCCAGACAATATCAGTGGGAGACCAGAACAACCAACACATCCATGGGATGACTAATAGATATCAGAATGTCTTTTCCTCTAACACCAAAGGGTAACATAAACTTCCTTTTAATTTCTAGACACTAACTTAGAGAGAAGCCAGGAAAAGGAAAGGAAATCGAAAAGGATAACTGTATCCAACAAAATCAGAAATCCAAGAGGGACTGTTTATTTAAACTGGAAGAGACTGAAATACCATCAGTAATTGGTAAATTTCAGATTCTCCTCCCCCACAGCTATCTCGTAACTATATAGCCCTCCAAACCCCTACAAACACATAGATTTCATAGGAAAGATTTGATTCATTTCAGAAAATCAAGAAATTTGTGCCAACACAAATTCATGAGCATATATTCACATGTTGAAGCCAAATAGTTAATCATTCACTAAGAAAAGCGTCCTAGAATAAAGAGAGAGAGAGAGAGTCAGGCTCTCTTTTAGTGGTGACATTGAGAAGCCCTTGCATAAGTTCACATTTTTATTTCTATCCTCCATGATGATTACCTTCTTTATCAAGATTATCAGCCTGTTTTAATGCTGTATCTTAATCTCCTTCATGTTGTTGAGTTTTCATAAATTTTCCCCATACTCTATATTGTTATTAATTTGTGTTCTTTATTAACGTGCATTCTTGAAAAAGTCTATTATCCTTACATTGCTGTACTCATTGAACACAAGAACATATTTTATATGAAACGTGAACTGCAGCAGCACAATCACTAAAGAAAACTCATCCCCCCTTTTCACATAATATCTTCTTCCCTGATGCTTTGCATTTCTTTCCAAACCTCAATGAAGGCTTTCTTTTTAAGACATTCTTATGCTTTACTGCTGAAATCAGAGACAGTAGACTCCTATTCCATGCATAGGAGCTTGATGCTACTGGGTACCATATGGAATCATCACCAACAAAGGAATGTTACACAATATATATTACAGCTACATGGATTTCTCCAATCAGGTACATTAGAACAAACTATCAGACCTCATTATCTAGAACAGATAAAGGCATATGAAAGACTACTACCAAAATATATCCTAGGTAGCTGATATCTCATTTCTTGAGGAAGAAAGGAAAGAGAAAAAAATAGCTAGTCTTTCTCAACTTATCATTTGGTGCTCCAAGTGAGATGGAGAAAAAAAATATTAGCAGAGCTGTAAAGAAAGCAAGGATGTCATATACATGAGGGCTGCAGAAAAGAGCAAAGTGTTACTGCAGGCAAATGAGGCCTAGATCAAGAACTCCAGGACGCAGGGTGGGATGAAATTAAAGCCCTGTAATGGTAGCGCCTTCTGAATTTACCACACACATTGATTTTCAGTTCCTCTGGATTCTCTCAGCTTTCTCTAAATATCAAAGTTCACAGAGTAACACAACAATGATCACAATGGGCTACAAAAAAAAATTTGTCCCCCCCTTATCTTTAACAGGGTGGGGAACTGGTCATAAAGGTTAGTTTGATTATAACAGGAGAGCATGGTATTTTTACTACAATGGGTTAAGTGAGAAGTAAGGCAGGAGGTTTCATGTGCCTTTGAGTCCAGCCAGCACACACACAGTCAATCGTGGTCATGTTCCTTTTCTTATACTTGTTATTGAAAGGCTATTAAATCTCTGAAAAGCTGTATCAAATACCAAACAAAACTCTGAAAGATGGCAAAATTGAAAGGGGGACACTGAAAGAAGTCAGTCAATGCCTGAAGCCCAAAGTCTTTGTCTGCACAGTTGCTTCTTTTCATCATCTCTCAGATCATAAGTTGTTTAAGGGCTGTGAAAGGTGTCAGAAAGACAGTGTGCTTCTAAAGTTAGGCAAAGTCTGGGATGTGAATGCATGAGAATTCTATCAGATTGCTTACTCTCACCCAAACCCCTCTAGGGGAGTCTTAAAAAAAAAAAAAACACATTTGAAGACCTAATACAAAATCATTCACAGAGATCTAAAGAATGTCTAAAAGATGTCTTCTCTCTAGGTGAAAAATGAAAATGCAATTTCAAGAGAAACTTCTCATTTTTTTTTTCTTTCTTCTACAATCTGTCAGGGAAGGATTACACTGAGGCCTTATTTTTGACTGCTGAATCTCTGCTTAAAGAAGACATGATAAAGACCATTCTTATTTTTCCACTATCAGGGAAAAGAAAAAGAGGTAGGGATAGTTTTAAATTGCAGAAAATGGTACAGTCATTACTATTTGGCATGGGAATGTATTATTTTTCATTAATATTGCAGCTAAGATTTATTTTAGGATATGAGATCTCTGGTCCATAGGATTCAATGAGAAACAAAATAACAAATGAATCTTTGTCAAAATGTTAATAGAATTTATTGACTTTGTAGTATTCTTCATCCCATGGGAGTTTAGCAGTATGCTGAACCAAGAGTGACTTAGAAAGAAAAAGACTTTCAGAAAGATTTCATGAGTGACATAATGCCAATGTGCCTAATCACCATTTTACCCTCCTTTCAAGTCAAAATCACTACTCTACCTGTATCTACAATGGAGGTGGGAGACATTATAGTCTGAGAAACCTCTTACTGACACAGATAGCAATCTTTTCTCTTTAACTGGGAAAGCTCTGTTATTACCCTCTAATTTCTCCGTAGGTCATAACAAGATCACCTGGGATCCTGAGAGCCTTCAAAATTTTTCAATTTGCATACTAAATAGGAGAAAGAATGAATTTTGTTCAAGAATAATATTTTAATTGGCTGATATGAAAAAAGAGAGAGAACGCTTTATGCCATTCAAATCAATAAAAGTTGAGGAAAGAATTGAGAGAAAGGTGTTAGACCTTAAAGTTTCTAAATTCTTGGGCCTCCATAAATATCAGCCTTCTGTATATGAGAGTTCAACAAAAGTTTTTACTACAATAAATTTGTATTTAATCAACAAAATCTTATTGGAAGAGATTTCTGCTTCCATCCTTGAAGGAGTGACAGGGAGCGGATTTATGTTCCTGCATTAAACAATTAAAAAACACAGACGAGTACTTTATAGTTTTCTGAGTATAGATTCTGTGTCTCTTTGGTTAGGTTTATTCCTAGGTATCTTATGGTTTTGGGTGCAATTGTAAATGGGATTGACTCCTTAATTTCTCTTTCTTCTGTCTTGCTGTTGGTGTAGAGAAATGCAACTGATTTCTGTGCATTGATTTTATATCCTGACACTTTACTGAATTCCTGTATAAGTTCTAGCAGCTTTGGAGTGGAGTCTTTTGGGTTTTCCACATATAGTATCATATCATCTGTGAAGAGTGATAATTTGACTTCTTCTTTGCCGAATCCAAAGGGGCACGTGCACCCGAATGTTTATAGCAGCAATGTCCACAATAGCCAAACTATGGAAAGAACCTAGATGTCCATCAACAGATGAATGGATCAAGAAGATGTGGTATATATACACAATGGAATACTATGCAGCCATCAAAAGAAATGAAATCTTGCCATTTGCGACAACATGGATGGAACTAGAGCGTATCATGCTTAGCGAAATAAGTCAAGCAGAGAAAGACAACTATCTTATGATCTCCCTGATATGAGGAAGTGGTGATGCAACATGGGGGCTTAAGTGGGTAGGAGAAGAATCAATGAAACAAGATGGGATTGGGAGGGAGACAAACCATAAGTGACTCTTAATCTCCCAAAACAAACTGAGGGTTGCTGGGGGGAGGGGGTTTGGGAGAATGGGGTGGGATTATGGACATTGGGGAGGGTATGTGCTTTGGTGAGTGCTGTGAAGTGTTTAAACCTGGTGATTCACAGACCTGTACCCCTGGGGATAAAAATATATGTTTATAACAAATAAAAAATTAAAAAAAAAAAAAAAACACAGACGAAATGTATGCAGCAGCAGTTTTCCCACCGAACAACAGGCAGGATGGCCAGTTATCCTCCCAAAAAAGATTTTAAAAAGTAAGGTGACACCAACTGTAATGGTCAGCTTGGGCTGCCATAACAAAATACCACAGAATGCATAGCCTAAACAAAAGGAATTTCTCAAGCTCTGGAGCTAGAAGTCAAAGGTCAGGGTGCCCCACAGCTGAGTCCTGGTTGGGGCCATTCTGTGGCTTGCAGACAGCCACTTTCTCACCGTGCTCTCACATGGCACAGACAGAAAAAGAGAGGGAGAGGGAGGGAGGGAGGGTGCGAGAGAGCCTGCGAATGAGAGCAGGAGAATGGTCCAGTCTCTCCCTCTAATTACAAAGATATTAATCTGATCATGGGAGCCTCAACTTCATGACTACATCGAAACCTGATTACCTAACAAAGACCCTATCTCCAGACACTGTCCTATTCGGTGTTAAGGCCTCAAAATATGATCTCTGGGGGGACATAAGCATTCAGTCCATGGCATCAACCATTACCCCAGTTTGCTGAATGGCATTAATAAAGCCTGGCAAACTTTCCTAGGTGAAGATACAGAGTTCAGAATGCCAAAATTATACTGTAGCGAAAATTTACAGGACAGAACATTAGGAAAAATTATGCTGCATAAAGAGAACTCTAGAGATCTGCAAAGGGGACTTAATGAGTCTTCATCTGAGTAAAAATCAGCAACTATATGTGAAGAAATTATGCAATGCTTTGGAAAGAATCAGCCCAAGGATTAGATAGATTAGTTTTTAAGTTTGTGAAGGGCCAAGAATGGTTTATGTTCCAATTTCATTACCCATGGTGTATCAAGTAGGATCCTCAGAAGAGCAGTACCTCAAAAGAGGGCCACGTTAGACACAGACAAACTGCCTACTAATGTGCATAGCTGATCCACACTGTATCAGTCAGTTGCTGAGTAATAAATCACCTTCAAACTTACTGGTTTAAAATAATTATGAACTATTTCTGTTGTGTACATATCATTTAGATAGTTCTACTGTTCTAAGCCATGCTTGGCTGATCTTAGTGAACTCACTCGTGCATCTGCAGTCAGCTGGTTAGTCAGTTTAGAGCTAGTTAACCTAGGACTGCCTCAAGACAGGTGACTTAGTTTTCCTCTATGAGGTCCCTCCAGCAGACCAACCTGGGCCTATTCTCATGACAGGGAAGAGGTATAGGACCAAGTTATCCCAACTGTGCAAAAAGGCAAGAGAAATGCATACTTTTCAAGCCCCTGCTCATGTACATTTACTAACACCTCATTGTCGAAAACAAGTCACATGGCCAGTCTCAAAGTGGGAAAGGACTGCAAAACTTTATAAACTGCGAGGTAAAAGTATGAATACAGGGAAGCCAATAATTTGGAAATTTAAGCCAATCAATCTATTATGGACATATACTTTAGTGACAGTGAATTAACCTACCTATCTAGATAACTGATAAAAATTCATAGATACACTAAATAATATATAACAGTAACCTTAGAATTTACTCTGCTGAGGTATTTTTTAAACCTCTTCATCATGAGTGATAGTCACAAAACTATAGCTGGCAGAGAATTAAGGATATAGGAAGAAAGGAGAAGAGGTGTACAGAGAAAGAAAAAGAAATGAACACAAAAAGCTATGCTCACAGTAGATTAAATGTGAAATATTTTAGGGTATTAAAAAATTCAACAAACCAGGCAGATACGGAGGAACTGACCAAAGGGGTAAGAGGAGGTAAAGGGGTAAAGAAAAGAGATGCAAGACATTATAATCAAGAATGACCTGACAGTGAAGTCAAAATTTCTTCTGGCCAAAAAGTTTTGCCTTTTTTCCTCCCTGGATTTGCAACCTGAAACCAACAGAAAGAAGAATTAAGTAAAAATACCAAGGTGAATTCCAGACTGATATCTGTAAAATAGATAGTAATATTTAAGAAAGAATAAAGTTTTATACTGATCCAAAATATGGTACAACCCTTCTACTAGTAAGTCACCAATTTTCAGAAGAGATGAGCACAAAAAGAAAAAGAAAAGGGGAAAAGGCATCTAAACTACACTTCGAATGTAATGGAATGTTTCTATGAGTTAGTAATGAGCTTGGTTCCTTCTACAACTCACTTAGCTACAGAGCCCTAGTGTATGGCACTTCTGCCCAAGTAATGTTAACAAGGGACTCTGTTGTTCACCTTTAGTAAAAAAGTGTACTTAATTGCATTAAACACAATTATACTGCACTTATGCTTGAATGATACAGACAATGATACTCATTTTTATGTCTAACAAAATGAATTTAATTTACTAGTGTACTTATTGCATACAAATTGAAATTGGCAACTTAAAAGTATTTTTTTTAACCAAATTATATTTGAGATGCTAAACTTTTTATGTTAAGTGATGGTTTGCAGGAAGAAAATACCATTCATCTTCTTCTAAATTTAACTCTTTTTTTCTGGTATTGAATACAGGAATTCCAGAGAAAAAGAGAAAGGGAGAGTGTAAGAAAGAAAGCAGCAAAGGAAAGAGAAAAGGAAGATCAAAAGGGAGGGAGGTTGCCGAACAGATACACAGTATAATCTCCTTTGGGATGTATATACATATCTTTTGAAGGGTACAAAAAACTATTAATGTTAAATCTAAGAGACAAAAATGAAAGCATTCAAACAAAGACAGGATAATCAAGTCTACTCTAGTATCTAGTACTAATCTATTCCAGCATCTTAAATCCAAGTCAAAACCCAAAGCACAAAGAAGTCATTCTCCAATGACACATCTGACCAACATCAAACTATTGGTTATGAACTTATTTTCACAGACAACCTACATCTACATATAGAGTTTACTTTAAAAAATGGTTAAAAATAAATGATATAGCCTCATTTTAAAAACGGTGTTTTAAAAGAGAAGCAATATGGTTTACATTAGGAGTTGGCAAACTCAATCTACTACCTGCTTTTGTAAATATGGTTTTATTGGAACACAGCTATGTCCATTCATTTACGAATTATCAATAAATACTTTTGCATTACAATGGCAGAGCTAAGTAGCTGCAACAGAAACTATACAGTCCACAAAGCCTAAAACATTTACCACTTATTTCTTCACTTTCTCCCTTAGAGAAGGTTATCCATGCCTATTTTAATGGAGTATAGCTTTAAAGTTAAAAAGACCTGGATTCTAAACTTAATCTTGTTACACTGTGTCTCTGAGCTTCAGTTTATTCATCCTTCTTTAAGGGGGTTGGTGGGAAAGAGAGGAATAAAAATACATACCTTTTAACAGCTGAAGGGATAATGCAAAAGTACCTGACACACACAAAGAAGCAAGAAATACTAGCAAACACATTTATGAAAGTAGATAAATAACAAAAGAAACAGCTAAAAGAGAAAAATGTTGGTCTCTGGACAGTGTGAATTGGAAGTTTATCAGAAGGCTATTTTGCATTATTTATCCATAAAGCTATTGGACTTATAACTATCTCTGGTTTAAAATTATTTTATTTAAAATAACATTTCTAGCAAAGATTTTTAAGTATGGTATTTATGTAGAAACCAACAAATCTAGCATTGGAACAACACACAAAGAGACTTTATATATGCTAAAGGTGTCATTGTATATAGAGATAATGACTATTTTAGGAGAGAATTAAGAATGTAGTCTTAACTACATAAAAATTTTTAAAAAGAAAAAAATGAAATCACTCCATATCTTACATAAGAAGATGGATTCCAAGTGGAGGAACTTCCTAAATATGAAAGGAAAACTACAAAGCTAAGAGAAAAAAATTAAAAATACCTTTGTGACTTGACAGACCTTTTAAGCACAACCCACCCAAACTGATGCTTTTGGTCACAAATCAAGTTATTTATAGGATTTTCCAAAATCAAAATCAAGATGATGGATTATTATGCTACTAATGACAAAAACTGAAAAAATTAGTAACTGAAATATATAAGGGATTACTGCAAACTAACAAGAAAAAGGACAATAAAACCAGGTTTTAAAATAAATAAAATTTATGGGACATCTGGGTGGCTCAGTTGGTCAAGTGGCTGCCTTCAGCTCAGGTCATGATCCTAGGGTCCTGGGATTTAGTCCCGCATCAGGCTCCTTGCTCAGCAGGGAGCCTGCTTCCCTCTCTGCCTCTGCCTGCTTGTGCTCTCTCTCTCTCTCTCTCTCTGACAAATAAATAATTTTTTTTAAAAGATTTAAAATAAACAAAATTTAATAACAGGTAATTCATATAAGAAAAATTCCCCAAAACTAACAATGTATAAAGAGATGCTCCTACCCACTAGTAATGAGGGGGAAAAATGAAACCTAAAACAAGCCTTGTCTACTTTATAACCATTAAAATGTTAAGAATTAGAGGTTGATAATACCAAGTTGTTGGTATGGTGGAGGAGGAAAAGGATAATCATACGTTGCTGGTGGAAATATAAAGTGCTACAGTCATTCTGGAGAGCAGATTCACAATAACTGATGAAAATAAGTATGCATAAACCCTATGACCTATTCTTGAGTATATGGTCCAGAGAAATTCTAGCATAGATTAATAAGGGGCACATACAAGAATATGCATTACAGCAGTTTTTATAAAAGAGGTGAAGACAATCTGGGTATCTCTATCACCAGAGAAATGAATAAAAAATTGTAAAAGCACATTAAGGAATACTATACAGCAGCGGGAAAGTAACATTCATTTTAAAAAATGAAATCCATGATACAATGTTTATGGAAATGAAAAATATGCATACAAAAGAAAATATGACACTTACATAAATTACTGTATATATAAAAAGACTATAGAGTAAGGACCTATTGGGGAAGAGAAATAGAATGACTATCAGCTATAAAGGGTACAAGTGTTAAACATCAAATGAGAAAAGAATCTGGCACAGATGGATAAGAGTAAGTTATAAACACTATAAACACTGAGTATTAAGATTCCCCTTAACTCTTTACATATGTGATCCAGTAGGATAAAAAAGGGAGGAACACCTGGTATACAGTATGTGCTTGGAAAATGTTTTATCAGTTTTGCCTGTTCTATACATTCATACCAACTGAATCACACAGTTTATACTCTTGAGTCTTACTTCTTTCACCCAGCATGGTATTTTGGGTGTTCATCCATGTTGCTGCATATATCATTAGTTTGTTCCCTTTTATTAATGAGAAGCTTTCTATCATATAGATATACCATGATTTGTTTATCCTTTTTTTCTCTTGATGGCCATTTGGGTTGTTTTCAGTTTGGGGCTTTAATGCATAAGGTTACTATTAACATGATTGAACAAAGTCTTTTTGTAAATATACATATGTTTTATTTCATTTTATATACATTTAGGTATCTAAAAATGGAACTGATAGGTCATAGGGTAGGTGCTTATTTAACTTCACAAGAAATACCCAGATCGATTCACAAGGTTGATTGTCCCATTTTACAGTCCCATTAGCAATGTGTGACAGTTCATTGCTCCACATTCTCAACAACATTTACTATGATCAGTCTTTTTTTTTTTAAAGATTTTATTTATTTTATTTTACAGAGAGAGAGATCACAGGGTGGCAGAGAGGCAGGCAGAGAAAGAGAGGGAAGCAGGCTCCCTGCACTGAGATCATGACCTGAGCCGAAGGCAGCAGCTTAATCCACTGAGCCACCCAGGCGCCCCTACGATCAGTCTTTTTAATTTTAGCCATTCAATGAGTATTCAAGAGTAATAATTCACTTTTCTTTTATGTTGTATTTCCCTAATAATTCATTTGCATTTGGAAGATGATGCTAAATACCTTTTCATGTACTTAGTGGCCATTTGTAAACCTCCTTTGTGCACTTGCTGGTCATTTTTGGTCCATGTTTTAATTTCATTATCTGATTTCTGATTTATTACTTATTTTTATAATGTGTTTATAGCCTATAAGCACAAATATTCTGTCAGGCATGTGTATTATAAACTTATTATCCAATCTATGAACTGCCTATTCATTTTGATGAGCAGAGTATTTAATTTTGCTGAAATCATTCTGTCATTCCCTTTTTCCTTTTATGATTCTTCCTATTTAACAAATCTTTGCTAACCCCAAGGTCATAAAATATTCTCCTATATTTTCTTCTTGAAGATTTAGGATTCTATCTTTTTTTACCATTTTATTTATTTGACACAGAGAAAGAGTGAGCGAGAGAGGAAACACAAGCAGGAGGAAGTGAGAAAGGGAGAAGCAGACTCCCCGCTGAGCAGGGAACCCGAGTTGGGGCTGGATCCCAGAACCCTGGGATCTGACCTGAGCCAAAGGCAGACACTCAACAACTCAGCCACCCATGCACCCCTATAATTTTACCTTTTACATTTAAGTTGATGATCCATCTAGGATTAAGTACTGTGTGTGGAGGAAGGTATGGGATAAAGAACACCTTTTTCTTACAGCCAGTTATTTTGGCACCATTTGTTATAAAGATCTTCTGAGTTCAAATGCTTTGGCAACTTGATTGAAAATGAACTGATTATATTTTTACTTCTCTAGTCTGATTGATTTGTCTATTTTCATTTCAGTAACCTATGCTCTGGATTACTTCAACTTCATAGTAAAGTCTCCAAATTAGAGTATACACTTTATTTTTTAATAATTAGCTTGCCAAAGTCTAACCAAAAAGAGCCTATTGGAATTTATATCAGTTGGGGGAGGATTTACATCATAACAATACTGAGGTTTTCAATCTGTGAATATAATATCACTCCATTTATTAAACCCTTTAATTTCATTCAGCAATGTGTTAATAGTTTTCAATGTAAAGGTCTTTTTTTTTTTTAAGATTGTATTTATTTATTTATTTGACAGAGAAAAAGATCACAAGTAGTCAGAGCAGCAGGCAGAGAGAGAGGGGAAGCAGGTTCCCTGCTGAACAGAGAGCCCGATGTGGGGCTAGATCCCAGGACCCTAAGACCATGACCTGACCTGAAGGCAGAAGCTTAACCCACGGAGCCACCCAGGCACCCCCAATGTAAAGGTCTTTAACATGTTTTATTAAATTTTTCCTTAAATAAATTTATGTTTTTTAGGTAATTTTAAATGGTATTTTTTTCATTTTCCAATTGTTCATGTGAGCATATAGAAATATATTTGATTACAGATACAGAATATATACAGATAAGGAATCTAACAACTTGCTATCACAGAATTTATGGAAGAGAAGACACACTTATTTGTTCTTTATAATGGGGGGAGGGAGTTGAGACTTTCAACTAGAAAGACTTTCAACTAGTTGAGACTTTCAACTCTAAGTGTGGTGTTATCTGTAGGTAATTTTGGTGAATGGTTTTTATGAGATTGAGGAATTTCCCCTTAAACCTAATTTGCTGAAAGCTTTTATTATGAATGGATATAAAATGTTGTCAAATGATTTCACTACATCTATTGAAATGATCATATGATTTATCTCCATTAGTCTATTAATGTGGTGAATTGCATGGATTGATTTCAAATGTTAAGCCAATCTTGAACTGCTGGGAAAAATCCAAGCATTACGTATTATACTTGTTATGTGTTGCAAGATTTGATTTGCTAATGTATTGCTAAGAGTCTCTGCATCTATAATGTAGGAAGGATATTGGCCTATAACATTGCTTTCTTATAATATCGCTGTTCGGTTGGGTATTGGTGCTATACTATTATCATATAATGAGAATATCTCATTAATAGTATCTCATATAATATCAATTTTTATGTAAAATTGATACTAATTCTTCTTTAGGTATTTGCAGAACTATCTAGACTTGAAATATCTTTGTAGGAAGATTCTGAATTATAAATTCAAGAATTTTAATAAATTGGGCTATTCAGATTTTCTACTTCTTGTGTCAATTTTAGCAATTTACAATTTCAAGAAATTGTGTACTTCCTCCTAATGTTTAATGTACTAGCATAAAGTTGTTCATGATATTCCTCTATTATTCTTTTTTCCTTTTACTTGACAGAGAAATAGAGAGAGAGGACAAGTAAATAGAGCAGCAGACAGATAGAGAGACACACACACACTCTCTGCTCAGCAGGGAACCCACTGCAGGGCTTGATCCCAGAACCCTTGAATCGAAGGCAGTCTCTTAACAAACTGAACCACCAAGTTGCCCCTCCTCTATTATTCTTGATTATTTGTATGATTCTTAGTGATGATCCCTTTATTATCCACAATATTTATAATGTGTGATTTTTGCTTTAATTTTATCAGGTTTGACAATTTTACCAATCTATTCAAAGAACCAACTTGTGTTTTCAAGTTTTCTCCAGTGACTGTTTTCTATTTCATCAATATTTACTTTATCATTATTTAATTCCTTATATTTTGTTTACTTGATTTTTAGTTTTTTAAGGAGAAAGTTTTTACAACTGATTTTAACATTTTCTCCTACCTACTATAGGCATTTAGAGCTAAAAATTTCCTCCAGGAATTGTATTAACACAATCCACAAATTTTTATATGCTGTGTTTTAAATTTTATTTCATTACAAACATTTTCTAATTTTCCTTGTGGCTATTTCTTTGGCCCACAGGTTATTTAATGATTTATTTTTTTTAAGACTGTATTTAGGGCACCTGGGTGGCTCAGTTGGTTGAGAAACTGCCTTTGGCCCAGGTCATGATCCCAGAGTAACAGAATTGAGTCCCGCATCAGGCTCCCAGCTCCATGGGGAGTCTGCTTCTCCCTCTGACCTTCTCCCTTCTCATGTTCGCTCTCTCTCTCTCTCTCTCAAATAAATATATAAAATTTAAAAAAAAAAAAAAACAAAGACTGTATTTACAGCACAAGCCAGGGGGAGGGGCTGAGGGAGAGGAGGAAGTAGACTCCCTGCTGAGCAGGGAGTCAGATGCAGGACTTGATCCCAGAACCTTGATCATGACCTGAGCTGAAGGCAGATGCTTAATCAACTGAGCCACCCCGGCATCCTTGGCCTACAAGTTATTTAAAAGTGTGGTTTTTACTTCCAAATATTTGGAGACTTTCCAGATACTTTCTCTTACTAATTTTCAAGTTAATTTAGTTGTGATTAGCTAATATACTGTGAATTTTCAATACTTTTAAATTTATTTAAACGCATTATGTCTCACATATGATCTTTGTTGATGAATGTTCCCTATGAGCTTGAATATAATGTATATTCTGCAGTTGTCAGGTATGTTTTATAAATACCAATTAGGTTGAATGGACTTATAGTACTGTCCAAATCCTCTATATCCTTCCTGTATCACTTACTGAGAGGAGAATATTTAAATCTGCATCTATAATTGTGGAATTGTTTACTTATCCTTTCCTTTCCATCAGTTTGGCTTCAAGTATTCTGAAACGCTGTTATTAGGGCCACACACATATTGGAATGCTGTATCTTAGTAAATTAACCCCTTTATCATGATAAAATATTCCTCTTGATCTCGTAATTCTTACCCTGAGGAATATTTTCTACAATATTAACACAGCCACTCCACGTTTCTTAGTATTTGCACAGTGTTACTTTCTTTCATTCTTTTAATTTTATCCTATTTGTACCTTTATATTTCATGTATACTTTTTATGTATAGCATGTATTTGGGTTTTACTTTTTTCTCTGGTGTGAGAATCTCTGTTTTTTAGTTGAAATGTTTCCTTTATATTTAAAATGGTTATTTATTTAATTGATTTTAATTCTAATATCTTGGGGAATTTTTCATCCTGATTGTTACTAATTCCTTTGTTCCTAATTTCTTATAGCTTTCCTTCTCTGGTTTTCTCTTTATTAATTACGAAACATTTAGCAATCTCCTGTGTCTCAGAATGTTTTATTAGCTGTAATATTGCTTTGTAGTGGTTTCTCTAGGGTTTAAAATATATGTTTTTATTATATCACATTCCACCTTCAAATAACATCAAACCACTTAAGTTAACATTATACACTTCTGTTATAACTTTACAAAGTGATACACTTCCATTTTCAACCCTCCCATTCCTCTGTTATTCAGTTATTATAAGTTTTACTTCTGCTCATATTATAAGCATGGAAGTACATTTTTTATCATTTTTTCTTTTATAGTCAAGTATCATTTAAATAACAGGAAAACATTTACCCACCTACTTACCACTTCCATTATTGTTTTTTCCTTCATATAGATCCCAATTCATCTGATATCATTTACCTTCAACTTGAAGAACTATAACATTTCAGGTAGTACAGATCTGTGGTGACAAATTCCTTTAACTTTTGTTTTTCAAAAAATGGCCTTTAATACTTCTCATTAGCCATGATATTTTTTTTTTTCCAGCATAACAGTATTCATTATTTTTGCACCACACCCCGTGCTCCATGTCATATGATCTCCCTGATATGAGGAAGTGGTGATGCAACATGGGGGCTTAAGTGGGTAGGAGAAGAATCAATGAAACAAGATGGGATTGGGAGGGAGACAAACCATAAGTGACTTTTAATCTCACAAAACAAACTGAGGGTTGCTGGGGGGAGGGGGTTTAGGAGAAGGGGGTGGGATTATGGACATTGGGGAGGGTATGTGCTTTGGTGAGTGCTGTGAAGTGTGTAAACCTGGTGATTCACAGACCTGTACCCCTGGGGATAGAGTATTAAGCCATGATATTTTTTAAATTTTATTTATTTATTTGAGACAGAGGAAGAGAGTGAGTCAGCATGAGTTGGGGGAGGGACAGAAAGAGAGAAGCAGACTCCCTGAGCAGGGAGCAGATGCAAGGCTCAATCCCAAGACCCTGAGATCATGACCTGAACTGAAGACAGGCACTTAACTGAGCCACCCAGGAGCCCCTAACCATCGTATTTATTTATTTTTTTTATTTTAAATTTTTTATTTTTTATAAACATATATTTTTATCTGCAGGGGTACAGGTCTGTGAATCGCCAGGTTTACACACTTCACAGCACTCACCAAAGCACATACCCTCCCCAATGTCCATAACCCCACCCCCCTTCTCCCAAACCCCCTCCCCCCAGCAACCCTCAGTTTGTTTTGGGAGATTAAGAGTCACTTATGGCTTGTTTCCCTCCCAATCCCATCTTGTTTCATTGATTCTTCTCCTACCCACTTAAGCCCCCATGTTGCATCACCACTTCCTCATATCAGGGAGATCATATGATAGTTGTCTTTCTCTGCTTGACTTATTTCGCTAAGCATGATACGCTCTAGTTCCATCCATGTTGTCGCAAATGGCAAGATTTCATTTCTTTTGATGGCTGCATAGTATTCCATTGTGTATATATACCACATCTTCTTTATCCATTCATCTGTTGATGGACATCTAGGTTCTTTCCATAGTCTGGCTATTGTGGACATTGCTGCTATAAACATTCGGGTGCATGTGCCCCTTTGGATCACTACGTTTGTATCTTTAGGGTAAATACCCAGTAGTGCAATTGCTGGGTCACAGGGCAGTTCTATTTTCAACATTTTGAGGAACCTCCATGCTGTTTTCCAGAGTGGCTGCACCAGCTTGCATTCCCACCAACAGTGGAGTAGGGTTCCCCTTTCTCCGCATCCTCGCCAGCATCTGTCATTTCCTGACTTGTTGATTTTAGCCATTCTGACTCTAACCATCGTATTTAAAGAATATTTTTACTGTATATATTCTAGGTTACAGCTTTCTCTTTCATTAATTTAACATTGTCATTTCATTGTCTTCTGGCCTGTATTTTTTCTGATGAACAGATAGAATCATTCTTATTATTATTTCTCTATATACTATGTGTTATTTTTGTCAGGTTGCTTTTAATATTTTCTCTTCACCAAATTTTTTCAGCAGTTTGAGCCTAATGTGCCTGGACATGGTTCTACTTGAATGCATCATTTTTGCCTTTTTTGATATTCATAAATATGTGCTCTATATTTTTAAAGCAAATTTGGAATTTTTTCAGTCCTAATATCTCCAAGAATTTTTTTCCTGGCCCAAAATCTCTTCTTCCACCCCTATTGTGACTCCAAATTACATGTACATTAGGACTACTTACATATGATCAGGTACAGTTCACAGACAAGTCACTGAAGCACTATTCATTTTTTTTCAGTTCTTCTTTTCGCTTCAGTATATATAGTTTATTTTTCCCTTTTCTACTAATTTAATAGTATTTTGTTACGCAGTGAATAGTCTGTTAACTCTAGTATGTTTTCTTAGATATCGTGTTTTTCCATCTAGAGAGCTCATTAGAATCCTTTTACATTTTCCATTTCTCTATTGTAATTATTTACCCCAGTTTTTTCCCTAATTTTCCCTAATTTCCCTATTTTTCTTTATATCCTTGAACATATTTTTCTAAAGATTTATTTATTTTAGAGAGAGTACTCCTGTGCTAACACACAGTGGGAGCAGCAGCAGGAGAGAGAGAATCTTAAACAGACTCCCTGCTGAGCAAGGAGAACAATGTGGTCCTGGATCTGAGGACCCTGAAAACGTGACCCAAGCCAAAACCAAGAGCCAGTGGCTTAACTGCCTATGCCATCCAGGCACCACTATATCCTTGAACATATTTATAATAAGTATTTTAAAGTCCTTACCTGATCATTCCATCATATCCATAATTTAGGGATAGGTTTCTACTAAATGATTATTCATTTAGTTATGGGACATATTCTTCTGTTTATTCATATCTCTCATATATTTTAGTTATATTATAGACATAATGGATGCTACATTGTTATGTGACTAGATTTTTGTTGTCTTCTCCGATAGAATACTGTCTTTTGGGACATGTGAGTGGCTCAGTTGGTTAAGCATCTGTCTTGGGCTCAGGTCATGGTCCCAGGGTTCTGGGATCCCATACGGCATCAGGCTCCTTGCTCAGCAAGGAGCCTGCTTCTCCTTCTGCCTGCCACTCCCCTTGCTTATATTGTCTTTCTCTCTAATATATAAATAAAACCTTAGAAAAAAAAAAAAGAATATTGTATTTTTATCTGAAGGCAGTACATTTCCATGTAGCCTGCTTAATCCTTTTAAGTCTTGCTGTTATGATATGTCAGAGTGATTCCAAAATATCATTTACTCCAGAACTAACTTAGTCCTGCTTCTGGAGCATGGACTTTCTGGGTTCTCTACTGCACATGCCGGGTAGTCAACAACATCCTTCTGCTTTGACTGGATGGAACAAGACTGGTCTCCCAGCATGGTAGAAGTTTAGGCCAGCTCACAAGTCCCCAGTATTTATTCTTTCTCCAGTGGGTATTCCTGCTGAACCATATAGAATTTTACTCTGTACATGCAGAGATTGGTATTTGGCCAAAGAATCAAGTGTACCTTTATGCAGATTTCTGACCTTCATTCCCTATATAATTCTTGTCCCCACTGTTCCTCTTCCACTCCACAAATTCTAATTTCCTCCTTAGCCTCAAACTCTGAAGTATGAATGCTTCACTCAGTGATAACACGAGGCTCTATCTGGTCTCCTCCCTCCTGCACTATAATCTGGAGAATGGTTCCAGGCAAAAATTCACTGCCTTGTGCTAGCACAAATGTCTCATCTATGCCATGACCACCATATTTCCTGTCTTTAGGTGGAATTTCCAAGGCCAGTCTCAAGCAACTCGTTTGCCTTTTCTATGCTATTGTAAATGCTCTAGCCAGATGTTCTTCATCAAATTCGGTCTCGTAAGCATTTTATACTGTAGAAAAGGCCATTTTATCTTTTTTGCATTTGGAGTTCTCACTGTACTCTTCAGACAGCAGTTGGTTTGGGGATAAGAAGATGAGCTGGAGACAAGCCTTCCAGTAGGTAATTAATCACTTGTAATCAGCACTTATAGACATTCACAGAAGGTGAGAGAGTCAAGTGGAGAAAGAAGTGACTTCACCATCTTTGCAGGGTTATTACAAATCCTGCTAAGGTTACACTCATTAAAATTGCTATTAACTTTTCTTCCCCCATCAGGATAGTTAATTAATTCTTCCTCATATTTTAAGATGAAGACAATTAAGGAGGAAAAAAAAATAAGAGTTAACATGTCCATACACTAGGGCAAACTGATTCCTTTAGGAAGTTAGAAAAGCTTTCAAAAAAGACATATGAAAATAGAATTGTGATTATTCTGAGCACCAGCTTAAAAGGCAGAAGTCATTAGGCAATGGGTATTTTTATGCATCCACCTCACCAATTTGGCCTGAATTTCTCTACTGCTTTATTTTCCTGAATAGTGTTTTTCATTTTGACTTAGAAGATGCAGGTTTTATAAATATTAAAGTTTATATAATTTAAGGTAGACTTTTAAAGAAAAAGAATATAGAATTTTAAATACAAAATTGCTAGAATCGTCCCAGAACCCAGTGAGGGGCCAGGAAAAGTTGAGATCTTCTTTAGCAAATTGCATTTGTTTTAAATCTTCTTCAATGTCTACAATGACATTCGTACTCTGTTTTACCTTTAATGGTTTTACATTATCTATGATTAGTTTATTCTTTATCCTTCCTCTTCTGTAACATTCATGTAACCCAGATGAATGCCTAAGCTTTGAGAGTAAAATAGCCAATATTTTTAAAGCATTTACAATGTGCTGGATAATCTTCTAAGTTATTCATGTATACTAACCCATTTAATACTGCTAACGATTTATGAAGTAGAGACCATAGTATGTTCTCCACATTTTATAGATGGGAACACTGAAGCATAGGGAAGAGCACAGCTCACTGAAATTGCAGAGCTGGCCTCCAAACCCAAATCATCTCCAGAACCTGGGTTCTTAAACATTATACTCTTCTCTTTGATTTGTGGACATGGAGTGTTGAAAGGACACACAAGATTTTGAGCAGTATACTGGGCCCCAAGGTATCAGGAATGTCTAAGTCTAAGAACATCTCATCAAATGCTGACTGGTACATGCTGCACATTAAAAGCCCATGAGATCAGGGCGCCTGGGTGGCTCAGTAGGTTAAGCTGCTGCCTTCGGCTCAGGTCATGATCTCAGAGTCCTGGGATCAAGCCTCGCATCGGGCTCTCTGCTCAGCAGGGAGCCTGCTTCCCCCTCTTTCTCTGCCTGCCTCTCTGCCTATTTGTGATCTTTCTCTCTGTCAAATAAATAAATAAAATCTTTAAAAAAAAATCCCATGAGATCAAGAACGAGATTGCAGAAGACAAAACTGAGTATTTTATACCTTTTTCTGTCTAGGTAATACCTCATCCTACTGCTATTATCAAATATGAGTTGGTACGTTGATGGGAAAAGGCTGAACTAGAATGGACAGTGAAAGAGGTTGCATTGAGAGACTTCTTTGCATAAGCTATTGTGAGGATTTACTTTTTTGAGCCTTATCTGAGATGTCCCTTTGTCTACTTCTGGGACCCAGGAAAAATAATATATGATGTCAAAAATGTTTTCTTTAAATTAAGCAAGCTAAATAAATGACTGTAAAACATCATCCTGATGACTCTAGTAAAGCCAGAACTGTGAGAAACAAGTGTGCAAAACAGTCTTCAGTATCAATAAAGCAAGTAGGTGCAGATAACCAGCACCTCTCTTCCTAATGTACTTCATATCAAAAAGTACTAGCAGCAATTACATGATGGACACTACCTACAAAGTAAGTATCTACATACAATCCTCAAGATCCAGATGCAACTGGTCTCTGTAATTTGATGTCCAGCCAGAGTGGAGAAAGGCCTTAGGTGGGAGCAGGGAGCGCAACACTGTGGGAAGTCTGGGGGAGGGGAGGGAAAAGAAATCCCCAATCTAGTGTGGCAGGTGGGATGCAGATGACTCTTTGGTGGAAGTAGAATTCAAGCTGAGACTGGAAAGATGAGAAAGATTAGGGAACTAAGAGAAAACAGGGTAAAAGAAACAGCACATCTGAGAACTCTTGAGGCCCAAATAAGAATACTGAGTGGTACTGAGTGGAAGCTAATTACAATGGAGCTTTGAGTGAGGCTGCATGTGGCTAAAGGAGGCCCCCAGTGGGCAAGTTCAACAGAAGAGAGCTCCACACTCAAGCCTCAGCCCACTTACAAAAGAACTCAGCTGACTCTCGGTGATTCCAACCACAAGAATGAGCAAGGTACAGCCAGACTCCTGCTGGGAAATTTCCCCCTCAGGCTACTACCTATAGCCTGACACACTCCTCAGAAAAATGAGGTCTGCCCAACTAACAGGCTGTGTCTCATGGCATTAACAGAAGCTTGCCTGACTTTCTTCAGAAGAAACCAGCAACCAGTCATAGGACAAAACAAAACAAAACCAAAAAACCTGTCTCTCACTTAACACAGAAATTGTTCAAAATAATTTCTGTAAACTCATCCTATTTCCTCATTTACTTGATTTAAACTCCTTATTTCATAATCATGTCCATATGGGAAGCCATTTGCAGGCAGAAATATTCATTTTAAAATTAATTTTTAACTACACAAATAATATATGAATATATTTTCCATATAATTAAAACATTAGACATAAATTTCTTTAACTTATCTTAATTCTTTCCTCAGATGTAACCACTGTTACTAAATTTGCTATGTGTTTTTCCAGACTCTTTTTATATGTATCCACAGAAAATATGTAGCATTATTCTATGGATGTTTCTTTTAAAAATACACATGAATAGGAGCACCTGTGTGTTTTAGTTGGTTAAGCATCCAAATCTTAGTTTCAGCTCACATGATCTCATGGTCTGGGATCAAGCCAATGTCATCAGGCTCTGCGCTCAGCAGGGAGTCTGCTTGGGATTGTCTCTCTCCCTCTCCTTCTGACCCTTCTCTCTCTCTTTCCCTCTCTCTCAAATAATAAATAAATAAATCTTTAAAATATATGTGTATACACACACACACACAAATAGCATCATATTGGACTGCCATTTTCTTCACATAATTTTTCTTAGAGATTGAGCAAAGCTTTGTACAAAATAAATGCCCAATAAAATATATAATGAATAACTTGATAATAATTTCAAAGACTAATGATTTCAGGTTCCTCAGTGAAGTATACTTAAGTCTGAATCCTAGCTTTACTATTTACTAATACTCTGAGCAAATTGTAACTTCCTTAAAGCCATTTTTTTTTTTTTAGCCGTTAAAATGGAGTTAATGGGGGCACCTGGGTGGTTCAGTGGGTTAAAGCCTCTGCCTTTGGCTCAGGTCACGATTCCAGGGTCCTGGAATCAAGTCCCACATCGGGCTCTCTGCTCAGCAGGGAGCCTGCTTCCCCCCTCTCTCTGCCTGCCTCTCTGCCTAGTTGTAATCTCTGTCCATCAAATAAATAAATAAAATCTTTTTTCAAAAAATGGAGTTAATAGATTTTTATCACAGAATTACTGTAATAAAGCAGCCAGAACAGTGTCTCCCCTAGGAAAAAAGAATGTTGACTCCACTTCTGCCTCCTCATCATTCACCCATAATGCTCGTTATATACTGCATTCCTCTCCTTCTATCCAGGCAGGTGGGTGGTGGTCTATGAGCAAAATATTCCAAAAGCCTCCTGAAAATGTCTACCTAGGTGCCCCAATCAATGTGTCCAAAATCATGGTGTTCCATCCTCAACAGACTTCTCTTCCTAAGTCACACGGTCTCATCTTTGCACCTTGATAGTACCTTCCATATCCTGGCCTCCTCCTTCTATCTCTACAGTTCAGATCCTCATTATAGCTTTTGGGATCAAAGCTCTAACCCTATGATGAATCTCTCAGTCTCTAACATCTTACATACTTATCCCAATTCTTCATTAGCCCTAATTACCAGTAACTTTATCACCGAAGAGTCAACATCTTGAGCCTGGCAATCAGGGGCTCTTCACCAACTGGTTCCATGTGCATTTCCAAATTTGTTTCTCATTTTCCATATACCAAGAGCTTCAACAAAATCAACCTCTTTCTGCTATTTCCTGTGCTTTCCACTCTCTGTGTCTTTGCTCATGCTGCTCCCACTGTCTCCAATACTCATACCCTCCTATATTTAACTCTACTAAGACTATACTTAGATATACTATAGATATAGTGAATTGAAAAACAGAATTTAGAGCCAAATACTATACTGTAGTAGAGTCTATGGATATAGTGAATTTAAAAACAGAATTTAGAGCCAAACATACCTCAGCTCAAATCCTTAATCCTCAGTTCTATCCCCAATTAGGTATATGACATATCCTTTTAATATCTCTCTTTTATAGTTCTTAAACAGGGATAATAATTGAAGCTACTTCATAGAATTTGAAGAACAAACTAAGATAATGTACATAAACAATTAAGCAAACAATGTCTGCTAGGCACTCACCAACTGTCACTGTCAGTACTATTTCAGGTCTACCTCAAATGCCATTGCTTCTGTAAGTTCCTCTCTGATTCTTAAGATACTTCTGAAAAGCAACAGTATTTCATTTGCACCTCTTTCAAGATATTTAAAACTTTGTACTTTACTCTATAGTTTATACTTCCCTTGATCACAAATTTTTTAACCTAAAACTGCAATGGGTTGTCCAAAGAATTTTCACGTCTATGTCAGCAGTATAAGCAAGTTTCAGAGTATCTGGGGAATAGAAAATAGATGTTACTAAAATATTTTGATCTGTTATAGGGACTATGGCACAGACTATTTGAAATCAGAGCTACATTTTAAAACCTCAGAACATGAAGCCACTGTACACATACGAACTCCAACCTTCTTAAAAGATGGGGACTGGTTTCCTTTCTGAGCTCATCTATGCCACTCAATACAACATTCACAAAATTGGTACAAATGAAGCCTTGTTTGTGATCAAAGAATGAAATAAACACCACCACCCTCGCATAACATCTTAAGTCAGATATTCTTTCCAATGTTAATTGTATCTCTTCAAGTCCGCTATCTAATCAATCAAAAAATAACATTACATTAGATAATGTTCACAAGTTAGCCAGATGGAGAGGTTTATCTTATTGGGTTGGAGAAGAAATTAATTTTCACAAAGCTTTTCTGGTGACGTAAATGTTAATATTGGTGGTCCCAATGACACTTTATATTAATGATGATTTTAAATATAGCTTCAAAACCTCTAACTAGGGGGAGTAGCATTTTAAAGGAATGATTTGGCAAAACCTTCTATCTTACACCTTCTAAAATAATCAGGCATTGCTTACTGACCAAGTAACACTTTAGTACACCGAGGTTTGTTTTCTTCTTTAAGAAAATTAGTCAAAGGTCACAACAAAATTTTAAATGTTACCTTGACTCTCTTTACTTATTGTACTTCCATTTCATGAGCACTGAATGGAAAGCAATGCTCAGAATGTTGTGTTGCAGATAGATATGTCTTGCAACATTTTACTTCTTAGAACCATGGAGCAAGCATGTCTCCTGGAAGAGGAAAAAAAAAAAAAAAAGCAGCAATAAACATTTGTGTGATGGCTTAACAACAGCTGAACAATTTGTGCCATGACCTAATCAGAAGATAAGAATCTTAGTAGTCAGTATAAATAATAAATTATACATAAGGTATAGTTTATATATACACACATACGTAATCTGTGTGTCTATGTCTGATTTCAGTATGCTCACCTAAACCGCTATATAATACCTCTGCTTTTATTACATAATCCATATTACAAAATTCAACATGAAATTATGTAAGCCAACCCTATAAACTACTAGATGTTTTCCTGAAGAAGTGCTTTAAAATGTAAATCCTGAGAAAAGGGATAGTCACCTTTAAAAAGTTAAGAGCTATGTTTCAACAGAGCCATCACAGGTTAACAAAGAAGTATTGGTAAGTACCTTTATTTTGTCAAGTCTTGCCTTTCATGGGCATGAAACTGAGCATAAACAGCAGGTCAAGTATAAAAAAAGATTCTACTGAGTAAAACAACCACCACCACCACAACAAAAAAGCTGCCATGCTAGAAGTGTAGTGCATAAGAAATTATACAATCGTTCCGCTCCAACCATATGATCTCACTCATATGTGGAATTTAAGAAAGAAAACAGATGGGAAGGGGAAAAAGAAAAAAAAGGAGAGAGGGAAGCAAACCATAAGATATTCTTAACGACAGAGATCGAACTGAGGGTTGATGGAGGGAGGTGTATGGGCATTGGCTAGTTGGGGGATGGCTATGAAAGAGGTCACTTGTGATGAGCACTGGGTATTATATGGAAGGGATAAATTACTGAATTCTACTCCAGAAACCAATAGCGCACTGCATGTTAACTAAGTAAAACTTCAATTAAAAAAAAAATCATTCCACTCAATTTCTGATCCACAAAACAGTAATTAAAATAGAAGACAAAACTAGGACTGCTCTTGAGACTCAAACCTTGAAAGACAACAATACTTCTGGCAAACTCTCTTCTCTAGAACAGTTAACAAAATCCAAAGAAAAGTCAAGGGGTACTTTAATTCCAGGAATGGCAAAGCTTTGCTATAGATAAGCCCAATGGCTAGATACCTACACTGTAGCAAAAGAGAGACTCACAGTTCAATATTTAGAGCAGAAATTGTATATATGAAGTGTTCATAAAATGAAAGATTGGTGTGAAAGGTGCCAAATTGTATAGTTCAGTTTTTATACTTCCATGAATATTGCTGTAAATTGTATATAAATGTTTCATATGTTAGAGATTAGTTCATTGTTATGCTTCTTTAAAGATAATTCTGTTTTTATACAAAACCTGTATTTTTTTAGCTTAACTAGAAAATTACCTAACCTAACCCTCTCATTTTACAAATGAAAAAAATATATACTTCCTGAATATTTAAATGTCTTATCCAAGGTCACCTTCTTGGAGATGGGGTTGGAACTGATGCTTGCCTCTTTAATTTAAGTAGCACACTATGTAGCACTGAATGGGTTTGTGCATAGGCCTTAGTCGCAATCATTACATATGTGAATTTGAATAAGCCTCAGTTTTCCCGTACAAGGGTGATAATTGTATTTACCTTGTAAGATCACACTAATCTTCATAAAAGTGATATAATGTTCTACAAAAACATTTAAGATGGCTGATACATAGAAAGTGTCCAATAAGTACTACTATATAAGCTATTATTATTCTGTTGAAATCTAAAACTCCATCAAACCTAAATGAGACGTCTACCATTTAGATCAGCATTTCTCAACCCAGCTTCATAAAGGAATATCCTAGGAGTTTCCTTAGAAATATAGGTCTTACCCCATATATAAATTATCTTAAATTCTAAGGAAGCATCCTGGGATTATACTTTTTAATAAATTCTCTCAGAGAATTTTGATACAGTATAGTTGGTAGTGGCTCACAGATCAGCATTTGGGAACCACTGGCAAGATTACAGAGATATGATCCAGGAACATTCTTCTTTCCAAAGAGATATCCAAAAGGAAAGTCTAGTGGTCTAGAAAGAAAAAAGACTAAAAAATAGCCCCATAAACCAAAATAAATAGTGGATATCATAGCTATTATCAAACAGCATGAAGAAATAACCAGAAATTCTGAATGTTCAATTTCATGTCTACAAACACCACCATGATTTTTTTTAAGATAGCTCTGTAGTTAGCCTCCTAAATACTGTCAACATCAAGGAGACACTCATCTCTGGTCTTGGGACCCCAGGAATGTAGCATTAACCATTATTTGGTTCTTGTCTTGATCATAGAAGACATTCTGAAGCAGAAGAGGGAGATTCTGGCTTCCATAGTTCTCAGACAGCAAAAATCTGTAAACAGCTTAAAAAACACAGAAGTAATACAAACAACATTGCTAAGTTCTAGGTGAAGTAGAACATCTCTTCACGAAGAACTGAATTTAGAAGACACATAGAGAAGAGAAACATAGATCTCTGTTATTAACATAAAGGTGAGTAATAAGAGTATTCTGGACAAGGATAAAGCTCAGAAGTGGAGAAGGCATGGCTAGAGGAGCAGGAACAGAATATACCCCAAAATTTCACCTTACCACCCACAATAACCTGATTAGGAGGCACTGGCAGTCAGCCACAACTTTGTAAAAAAGGTGAATTAGGAATACTAACTTGTAGGAAAGTTTACATATCCCACTCCAAAGAATGAATCCCCTCTTCCCAATGATATTTTTGCAATTCTTAATTAAAGGCGTCTTTAAAAGAGCCACAGCAGGTACTGTCAGGCCATGTACCTAAAACTAGGAAGATCCAAGAGCCATCCCCAGTCACTAGACTGATATGATAAAAGGGCTGATGAAGAAAGCAGCACCCTGGGGCCCAAGCAAGACTCTTCCTAACTTAATAAACAGGTCCTTACATGATACCTTCTCCTAACCTCTTTCAGGTCCATGCTATGATCACTTGATCATAGGAAAATAAGTTTTTAAATAGAAGGTTATATTCTGTGCTAACACTATTCTTACGATGTGTCAAAATATTTGGAGGGAAGATTATGTGAAGGAAGGAAATTCTATTGCTGTAGTATTACAAACATCCAGCCATGAGGGGTAAGCTTTTGGATTAGGGAAACAAAAATGGAGAATATAAGGACTAGAGTAAGAGATACCTAGGTGAAATGAGACAAAGTTGGCTAAATCTATCCACTTCTCCATGTTATGATGAGTAGGGAATTGAAAGAAAAGAAAGGAAAGAACAAGGTTATACAGACAATAATGCCTTGGAAGTGTTTACTAAGAACCATGATTATAAAATATGCTCCTTAATATATTATGCATGAAGAATGCATCCACTCGCGCACATCATTTCCTATACCCAAAGGATTATACTGGCTAGAGCAAGTACCATGTAAGCAGATGATGTGCAGATATAAGAAAGTTTCATGGGGGTGGGGTGCTTGGTGGCTCAGTGGGTTAAAGCCTCTGCCTTCGGCTTAGGTCATGATCCCAGGGTCCTGGGATCGAGCCCCGCATCGGGCTCTCTGCTCCACGGGGAGCCTGCTTCCTCCTCTCTCTGCCTGCCTCTCTGCTTACTTGTGATCTCTCTCTATCAAATAAATAAATAAAATCTTTAAAAAAAAAAAAAAGAAAGAAAGTTTCATGGGACAATAAGAAGGCACTTAGCAAATGACAAGAAACCTAGACTTAACTTCTAATATAACTTGCTGGGTGACCTTTATAATTGAGACTACAGTTTTCATCATCTACTACATTAGGCAATTGAAATAGATCATCTTTGGGATCTATAACAAATGAATGCAAATTAAGGACAGTTTAATAAAAGGATGGCAACCCAAAAGCTTATAGTAGCCAAAAAGGTAGTATAAATAAATAATGTTAGCCAATATAGAGTTACAGAAACTATGGCACACTACAGACAGCTACTATTGAATGCCCCCCAATCCTGACAGATGGGAATATGGGCCCTATATTGTGAAGCTTTCAGATATTTTTCTAAGAAATTGTAATACAGATACACTGAACATGACTATATAAGCTAAATAAACCATATTTGTAGTTAAAAACCTTCCCACACACAAAAAAATTTCCAGAAATTAAATAAAAAAATTACAAGAAAACTAAAAATTACAAGAAAACTAAAGATCAATATCTCTCTTGAACACAGATGTGAAACTTCTGAACAAAATTTTAGCAAATTGAATCCAGCAACATAAAAATGAATATATATTATGACCAACTTAGATTTATTCCAGGAATGTAAGCTTGATTTAGCATTTTGAATTCAATCATTGTAATTTACAATATGAACAATCTAAAAAAATAAAACCAGAGGATTCAATATATATAGAGAGAAATCATTTGATAAAACCTAATATCCATTCTTAGAAAAATCTCAGCATACCAGAAATTGAACTTCCTCAATCTGATAAAGGGTGCCTATTAAAATCTACAACTAACCTCACACTTAATATGAAAGAATGGGTGCTGGGTGTTTTCCTACTACAGTTAGGAAAAAACATAAGAATGCACTTCTTAACATTTATATTCATTGAGCTGGAGGTACTAGCCCCTGCACTAACACAGAAAAATAAATAAAAGACATCCAATTTGTAAAATAAGAAGTAAAAATGTCTATTCTACAAAACAGCATGATCATCTACATAGAAAACCCACTGGAATTTATAATAAAAAACCATTAGAACTAGTAATTAAGTTCAGCGAGCTCACAAGATACAAAGCTAATATACAAAAATAAAAAGTAATTCTTTTTAATAGACATGAATGATCAGAAATTTTTAAAAAAGCAACATTAATAATAACATTAAAAATTGAAATATTAGAGATAAATCCCAGAAGTATATTATGCAAGAACCTTTGGTAAAACAGTGCTGAAATTTTAAAAGACCTAAATAAATGGAAAGATATAACATGTCCGTGGACTAAAAACTCTTGTTTTCAAGGGGCTGGTTCTGTCCAAATTGATCTATAGATACAATATAATCCCAATCAAGCTCCTGATATTTCTGATAGGATTTGACAAGCTGATTCTAAAAGTCACACAGAAATGCTAAGGACTAAGATTAATCAAAACAATTTTATAAAAGAACAAAGTTAAAAGATTTGTGATACCTGATATGAAGTCTTATTATAAAGCCACACTAATCCAGACAACATGGTATTGGTGTACAGATACAGACAAATGTATCTGTGGAATAAGACAGAGTCTAGCTATAAAACTACACATGCATAGATAATTGATTTTTAACATGATACATAGATTCAATGAGAAAAGGATAATCTTTCAACAAATAGTGCTGGAATAACCACATATTGCTATGCAAAGAAGTGAACTTCAATACATATCTCACACCATATATAAAGTTCAACTCAAAATGGATTTTAGGTCTACATATGAAATGTAAAGCTATGAAACTTCTAGAATAAAACATGGCAGAAATTTCTTAAGTTATGCAAAGACTTAATAGATAAAACTTCAAAGAACAATCTGTTAAAAATTTGTTAAATTGGACTTCTTCAAAGTCAAAAACTTGTGCTCTTTGAAAGATGTTATTAAAAAAATGAAAAGACAAGCCACAAATAAGGATAAAGTATTTGCAAATAATTTTCCTGGTGGACTTGTATTCAGAATATGTAAATAACTCTCAAAACTCAATAATGAGAAAGCAATCCAATTTTTTAAATGGGCAAAAGAAGATAACAGGGAAGGCAAATAATCACAGGCTATTACACACTCAATATCATCAAATATTAGGAAAATGCAAACTAAAACCACAAAATATAGCACTGCACAACTTTAAACAATGATTCAATTGGAAAAACTCTTCCAAACCAAGTTTTGGTGACTATATGAAGGAACTTAAACTCTAATACACTGCTTATGAGAACATACAATGGTACAACCACTTGAAAAAATATTTGGGCCATTTCTTAAAATATTAAGCATATACCTATGTCATGACCCAGCTAATCCACTCCAGCCTGAAATCATATGCTCACACAAAGAGTTCTACACAAATGTTCAAAACAGCTTTATATAGAACAGCCAAAAATTAGCAACAACCCAAATTTCCATCAACAGGTGAATGGACAAAAAATAACATCATATAATCAAAAACTCCTCAGCAACAAAAACGAATAAACTATTAATACATGCAATAACTGGATGAAAATAACTATGCTAAGTGAAATAAGCTGGACAAAAACAGTACAAATGGTATTATATTCATATAAAATGATAGAAAATGCAAACTGATCTATAGTGATATAAAGAAGATCCATGGTTACTGGGGGATGTGGAAAAGCACAGGGAGGAACAGAAGAGAGGTTTTTGAAAGCATCATCAGGAGATAATAAATATGAGTATAAACCAGTTAATTGAAAGGCAAAAACATAAAAGAAAATATCAAGATCAAGGGAAAAAAGGCCCAAAGGAGATGTGTATTCATTAAAAAATGATACAATTATGATTTGACTGAAAAATTTTAAAAGAAAGTATTGTGAAAAATATTATTCCATCAAATGTGGAAGTGTAGAGAAATGGTCTAAAACTGACTCCAGAAGAAATTCAAAATAAGTATTTAACGATTATGTTAAAGAAATGAAATCAGTACCTCTCCATAAATAGACACCCACATACACAGAGATACTTGGCCTATATGTACGTAGGGGTAAATGCTGTCAAAATTCAAGTACAGATAAATAACTCTTGATCTATACAAAATTTTCCAGAGAGTAGGGGAAAAAGGGAAACCCTACTTTACAAGCTTAGTATATAAAGTATCAATATCAAAATCTGATGTATTTATAAAACAACATAGGTAAAGGGAATAAAAATTCACTTACGATACAATACTAAACACTATCAGCAAACCAAATCAGCAAGCATTTTTTTTAAGTCATGTCCAAGCTTAATTTAACCCAGGAATTCAAGAATCTTAATAAGCAAAAGAAAATCTAACAGCATGATTCAGGCCATGACAAACATTAAGGATAAAAATTCCCTTAATAGATGCAGCAAGGAAATTTGTCAAAAAAAAAAAAAATCAACACTCATTCATGATTAAACCACAGAAAAACATATATTCAAAACATTTAACAACTCTTCTCAAATTAGGAATAGAAGGTAATGTCCTCTGTCTAATGAAGGACTCGGAAAATGTCATAATGGTAGAACTTTAGAAATCTTCTTTTTAACATCAGGAAGAAATAAGGATGCCCACCACTGCAGCTTCTATTAATCACTGTATTTGATGTCCTCGCCAGTACAATATCAAAAGAAATGTATCTCACTTCAGTTACTGACTCGTTTTTCTGCTCAGCTTTATAACAGAACTCTTTTTAAACAGTCTATATTCTCTTTTTCTAATTTGTTCTTCTCACACGTTTTTTACGTGGAAATAAAACCACCTAAATGAGAACAAGCGAGGACTATTCATTCAGAACTTGCTGTAACAAAGGAGTCAGCCACCACCAGTAGTCCTCAGCAGAGACTCATGGGCAGACAGAGGAGTGAGTGGGAAAGCTTTACGGAAAAAGCAAGGGCTTCAAGCGTGCCAGGAGTGGAGGCTGCTGACGTGAGGAAGCCGCAGGCAGGCTAACTAGAAGCAGGATGTCCTATGTCATGGCTAGAGGTGCCTATTTGGCTTTCTCTAATTAGCCCTAAGTTTGAAACAAAAATTAGGGAAGGTGCCAGTTATTAATTAAGTCCTGGCCATTTGTCACTGTCACAAGGGTTATTGTTTAGTTGCCTGGACTGCTTGCTAGAAATAGTGGTCTTTCTACAATTTGGACTTGGAGGTAGTAGGCTGACTTCTGGGCTGCTTAGTGTAGACAATGGGTTGGTTTCCTGGACTGTTTGCTGCCAAATGTGGGTCAGAAATCTATTTTTACATATATTCTGGCTGATAATAATCCATTTATATATTCAGTCTCTTACACAGAACTCACTCCAAAATCACACCTTTATTCTATCACTCCCTTGAAACTGCTCTTGTCAAGGCTGTCAGTGATTAATTTTGCTAAAGCCAGTGGTGAATGTTCACCCTATATTTCATCTAATTTATCAACAGCATTTGAAAATTAATTCCTTCTTATTCCTGAGAACAGTTTCTTCACATGGCTTCCAGAATATCACAGTTTGATTTTCCTTTTACCCTACTGTCTATTTTGTTCACCCTGTATCCCCAATTTCTTGGACAACTTAGGTTTATAGGAGGTGCTCAATACATATGTGATTTTTTAGAATTTAAAGAAAATCTTAAAGAGCCCTGCAGCTAATGTTTAGAAATGAGGAATATAAATCCTGAAGAGGTACAATTTCTTACCTTAATTCATACAATACGTTAACAAAAGAAAAAGAATTATAACCCAGATCCCTGAGTTCACCTCAATGCTCTTTCCAAATATAAAGGGCCATCTCCATCCAATGTTTTGATTTCACCTTGTTCTCGTCTTCTGGTCTGACGAGATGTATCCTATTAAAGTGGCACCTTATAAAAATTATAGGAATAACCATGCAAATCAACCTTCATTTTAGGAGGAAAAATATGTTATCAGCAACAAAAAGATAACATCTGGGTTTCTGAGTCAAAGCATTTTATTAATCGGTATTCCTCAACTGGGAAAATGTACATCTTAGTTTATTGTGTTCATTTAAATTCACCCCTTTAAATATAGAACTCATGTATTCTTAGCACATAAGTCTGTACCTGGCATATAGCAGGAGCTCAATAAATGTCTAATGGACAACTGAATGATGAATGAATGGTTGAATGATCTCTCTTAGATTGAAAGCTATTGTGAAGATGAAATTCCCTAATTAGAATTTAAAGTTTAACTGTGGTAACCAACTGTATCTGAATTTAGGAACTCAGAATTTGTTAACTGGATCTATTCTCTTGTTCTGATCCCTTAGACAACTTTTCACAAATCCCTGTCCTGCTCCTGGTCTTTACCTTTACATTTAAAATAGAGGTCTGAATGTGCTTCTCCAGCATCATAATTCTAGTCAAGCAGTATTTTTAAAGTCCTTGCAAATCCTTAAGTGAAAGGGGACACATTCACCAAGAATTATTATTTTATAATGGCACAGAAGAGAAGAGTTCTTCACATCAGTTTGCAAAAACAGCCATTTCAGCGTCTTGCTATCTCTGCCCCAGTTTTCTAAATCAGCCAATAATAATTATTCCCCATAAATCAGACCTCCCTGAAGTTTTCTTCTTCTTTACAGTTGCAGCAAGCTGGCTGCTTTTCTCTCATTACATTTTATGTCTTTGTTTTGTTTGCATAGTCCCCTTTCTTCCTACCATCGTAATTCTCACCGTGTCAGAAGATGCTAAATTTATGGGTGGAAAAATGTTGGTTTCTAGCAGCTCTTAATAAAAAATGTATCTTAATTACAAAAAAAAGGAATTAAAAATCAAACACTCTACTATTTGCAAGGACTGATCTACGTGCAAATTTTGACAAACAACCTGTGAAGTGGCAAATGACCCTGAAGAGAACTCTATTGCCCATTTCGTGGCCACTCGAAGATCTACATGCAGCAACACTCAATACAAGCATTGTTCTATATTCTGGAAAGAACTTATTCTATATGCATGCTTTACATCCAGTAGGAAAAAAATAAGAAGTATAATGGGGAAAGCAAGGCCAAGTCCAGCTTTTCAAGTACTAATAATCTCTCTAGACCAGAGCCTGAAGATGCAGCCCTCTAACCTCACAGAGAAAGACTTGGGCATCAAAGAAACAAAACTCATGACTTATTGCCCTAACACATTATTTAAGCAGAGGGAATGGTTATATAACCAGTTCTCTGAGAGATTAAATATCAATTAAACATTGTGAAACCTGATTTCTGTTCCAATTAATCCTCTCTCTTTTGCACCATCACTGTATACTGGATATATTATATTACCGCATTTATCACTCTGAGTTCAGATACATAAATATCTTCTCTACCCCTGTAAGACTGAGAACACTTCAAAAGGTCCAAGAATTCATCATTTTTCATCATAGAGACTGGCATAAAAATAGCAGGTTACAAATGCGTATTTATTGGGTACTTGACTTTAAAGGGACCCTGCCAATGTTCACTCATTAAAGGACAACCAAGGTAAAGACAAAATTGCTTTTACTAATTTCCCAATTTCACTCCAGTAATCAGAATCACACCCACAAGTTCCCTATGTGTCCTCCCTCCATTTAAGCTACTTTTGATGGCTCCAGCCAATTGGCAAATCAGAACGTGCTAGGAAGATAAATCAATGTGTTTAAACTGATTAAAAAGGAAATTATATTTTGGATTCCAAAGTCCCCAACCTCTAATTATGATATTGTGATGCTTACTTAGCAAAACTAAACAGATTATTTTAAAGTGTTTTTACTGAGCTTCCAAAAAACATGAAAGGATAATCTGAGATTAAATTGACAGTATATTAATAACAAACAATTGTTTGAGGTGACGAAAAGAAAATTATAAAAAGACTCACTAGGAACAGTCCCATTAATAAATGAACAAAGATAGGAAACTGATCAGCAGTAGCTGAATTATTGAGTCCCAAGCCCATCTGCTCCAGTTTTATGAGTCAAAAATCAAAACTGCCTGAACTGGTGAATACTCAATCTTCACAAACATCAGAGTCAAATTAAGGAAATTACCCAGCACACCAAATGCAGCTCAGCACATCATCAAACCATTAAAACAGGAACTTTATACCAAAAAAGAGCCATACACACCAGGATCTTGTACAAATGGAATAATAATAGCCAGATGGAACAATAAACTCTGATGGTAGGCAGCATGATCCTTGGCACAGTGAATATATGTCATGTGGAAAATCAGTAGGGGGTCATCAGAGAATCATCAAAATGAGTCTCAGGAAATTCATCCTAAACAAAGAGAAGAAGAAAGGCCTTGAATTTTTAGAAGTCAAGATGACCAGATGATATGGGTATAATAGAAACAGCAGGAAAATTGAAGTGGGACAGAGCCAGACACTAACAATAAATTTGCCACCTATTAGTTGTGGCATTAAATTGTTAGTTCTTCTGGTTTCTTCAAGAAAATCAGAATCACAGCACCCATGTCACAGAATTGCCAGGATTAAATATTAGATCCTAATCTGGGGCAAGTCAAGCGCACTCTCTCGGAGACCCAGCCTGTAAAACATTGTCAGTTGTTTGAGAAAACGTGAGAACTCCTGAATGGTGTCTGTCACATGACAGGTCTTCATCCGTAGTATTATCATCACTACAAAACCACTAGATTCCTGTCTTCTAATTTGTGCAATGTTCTGGACTTCAAAGTGGCCATCTGTGACAAGAGACAAATCAAATCTATGTGTTCAAATCATTCCACTTCCTGGACACACAGAGGGCAAGTTCCTGAACCTCACACATACTTAGATTGATGTCATGCGAATGGGTTCTGGTCAGTAAGATCCAGGCAGAAAGGATATGCCACGTCCAGGCCTGCCCTTAAAATCGCTTCTGGAAATGGTTTCACAACTTTGAGCTGCTCATTTTCCATCCTGCTATATGTTAAATTCCAACCTACACCCTTAGTAATATTTTTGGCAGATTCTATAACTTTCTGGTCATTTTTAATTATTAAAACACAGTCCAATCCAGATTAAAATTTCAGCACTTAAAACTTTCCCCACCCCCCTTCCCAATGCAAGCCGCTCTGTGTGGCTCTGGCTTCCCTGAGTGGAGAAGGACCATGGGAATGGCTGCACACCCACACCCACACCACCAAGCTTCTCTGGGTAAGCTCGCATTGGGGTCAGAGAGGCAGGGTGGGGATGTGGGGTCTTCTTCAATCACTGTCCACCTGTAACCGGTAAGGATGCGTCCCTTTCCTCACTCTGGTTCATTCAAATTTTGTCTGATGTTTGTAACCTCCTTTGATGTTTTTGTCTTCACATAAGTGCGCAATTTTCTTGACCATAAGAATTCATCTTCTCTCTGGCTCCCCCTCTTCTGTTCAGTGGAGCAACTACTGCTCTCATAAATCTTGCCTGCAGGACAAGCCACCATCTCTGTTCTTAAGGTTAGGTGTCTCCTGGCAAGGCCTAGTAGCCAACAGTCCTTGGCTGCCAGTTCTTCTCCAGCATCTGAGCTCCCCGATGGAAAGCCCCATAGGAACTGTTAGGTCTGAATCTTCTGAGGGCAAAAATGAAAGGAATATGGTACAGATAGCCCCTAAATTCTTCTCAAACAGAACTCATCATAGTCCTCCAAAGTCTGTCAACCTAGGTTATACAATTGTCTGCCACTTCCCAGATCCCTAAAGCTTCTCTCTACAAAAAATCACTGTCACCACGAGGTCAACCATTTGATGGATCCAGCCCTCACTCTAATCCCCTTCTCATTTAGATACCTGAGGGAGTGGGAAGATCAACCATTTCTTCCAATTCTCAAAAATCTTCAGGGAGATATTCAGCCCAGTGATAGGCAGTTTCTTATGGCTCTCCTTAGAAAACAGAGCACTTGAAGCCTCTTGATTTCAGCTTTGGCCTTAGTCGAATGTTGGTACAAAGGCAAAAAAACTGATTCAAGATACCATTAGCTTCGGGCCTCAATACCACGTCATATGCAGCATTCTTACAGCCAGATTTCTAAGAAAAGAACATTTTATCTCAAGTATTTTACTATAAATATCTGTTTTCCTAATCTTGAAGAGCTTTATCAGATCTCAGTCTCTCTGAGCTAGACAATGAGTTATTTCAAGGCAGGGATCCTATTTTACCCATTATTATGTCCTCAGAAACCAGCAAATCCTCAACATTCAGCAGCTACTCAACAAGCCCTGAGTGAAAGAGTGAATGAATGAGCTCACTTCAGCTCTCTGATTTCTTTACCTCTGCCACAGCCCAGATCATCTATGAAAGCAAAACCCAAGGCAAGGACTAAGGCCTGTTGCCTGATGGGGAGACCAGAGTGGTGGAGGTCAGGAAACACGGGGAAGTGAGACAAGAGAAAATGGGGCACAGTGAGCAGCAGTGCACTATACTGCCCTCCACTGCTTCACAGTGAGCCACAAGGAGACCCTGCCCATCTCTCGGCAAGCATGTTTCTTCAGCATGCAGGCCTTATCCAGAAGGTTGACAAAGAGAAGTCTAACCTGGAACAGTCACGTAAGAGAGGAAAAGAAGGGTCAATGATCTTCCCACCTACCACTCCCACGGTAAAAGTCTCCTTCCTGGGAGCTGGCTCTCCCACATATCTGGGTTCTGTCATTTGATCCTTTGATGCGAGCGCAGGAAGTCTGGCTCTATGTTCCATGATGTGGCACTATATCTGTTCAGAGGTGAAGGGGTAACTCAGGATGGATACATCTTGGAGGCTCAGGGCTTCTGGCCAGACTCCCATCTGCACGGGATGCTTGGCCAGGATGCTGGGAGAGGCAGGAGCTGCATGCAGCAAACTCTGGGAGGAAATCAGCAGCTTCAGAAGAAAAGGGTATGAGTGAAAAGTGTACACGGTTTATATGTATTACATTCACTTACTACTTCTTCTCCTTTGAATTCACTAAGAAGAAAACAATAAAAATATTTTGTGACTTAGGGATATTCAGAGGTTGCACATCTCAGCAATTTGAATATAGAGGACTTTAAATTTTACTCACTGCTATACCATTTCATGGTGCCTGTAACATGAGGATATATTTACCTTCTTCTGGCAGGAAATTAAACTCTACTAGCTGCCCACTCTGATTCTTGGAAGTTCTATTCATTCTGTGCTCAGAAATGGGAATGGAATTGCTTTTGATGAATTAAAGCAGCAGTGAACCTCTGCCTATTCCTGGACAAGCCAGGGCACACTCTATCATTCTCTGACTGCTGCAGAGATCTGCAATCTGCCAAGTCCTTTGGGGAGATCCTCTTGTCCATGTTTCATATATCATTAGACAGGTGGGTGATGCCAGGGTGCTTCTGTACAGAGTTCAGAGGGGAGACAGGAGAACACAAACCAAACCTGGTATGGACAAAAGAAAGAGGGTAATACTGAAAACATGTAGAGCCTCGGTGATTTTCCCATTTTTCTTTGGCTGATGGAAGAAGGTCTGCCGCTAAGTGAAGGATGGGCCCACAGTAATGAAGCTGTCTGCGGCACTAAGAGCTGCTTGGCCATGGCACATAGTTCAGAAATACTCCAACTGCCTGGGTGTCAGAAGCCATCAATTGTCCCAGGCTCACCTGCTGGGCTCAGAGCCATGGACCATGGAGCTAAAACATCATCATTCTCCCAGATGAGATCTGCACTTACCTCTTCATCACCAGTGTCCCTCCCCTCCTCCCACCAAACATTTCCATTGATCAAGTCCTGTTATTTCTCTGGGTACAGAGTCATGGAACATAGAGTAGCATCATCATTCTTCCTCACAGTTCATATCCACCAAGGAGTTATTTCCTTTTCTTTCACATGAGGTACTGTCCAACAGTCCAGATATTTTGCCATCTATGTGGCCTGCATACAGACTAAGGGATACAGAAAGTTCAGGAAGCTTTGTTCTGAGCTAAGCGATTCTCACCATCATTTCTGCCAGTTGGCCAAAAGGTCCTTCCTGTACCTCCACATCCACAGAGCCCTTCCTGACTAACCCATAGACCATACGTTGAAAGAGCACCTATTCTTTGAATTGGAAGCCACATAAGAGCTCATTCAAATCCAGGCACATATGCATATCAGGGATCCAACTGATGACAGTCATCCTGTTCTCACTTTAAATTCTTACAGTGAAGTGAGGTAGAGACAATCCCAAAACTATGACTTCATTGATGGAAACTGTTGATTGCCAAAAATTTTCAAATAGTGACCCAGCAACTGCTTCATTATAACTTTCATCCATCAGGCCATGAAACATAAGCTTAATTATCCTTTAATAAAACTGACCCTTCAACACTGCATCAGCCAATTCCCTGGGCAGTCAAAAATCTGTGTATAATTTTGTACTCCCCCAGAACTTAACTACTAATAGCCTACATTTGAATAGAAACCTTACCAATAACATAAACAGTCTGATTTATACATTTGGTATGTTATGTGTATTATATACTGTATTATTACAATAAAATAAGCTGGAGAAAAGAAATTATTATTAAGGATATGATAAGGAAAAGATGGAAGACCATTCCATGGTCCTGGATTGGAAGAATAAACATTGTAAAATGTTAATTTTAATCTGGAGCAATCTATACTTTCAATGCCATCCTGATCAAAATTCCACCAGCATTTTTCAAAGAGCTAGAACAAACAATCCTAAAATTTGTATGAAACCAGAAAAGATCCTGAATTGCTGAGGAAATGTTGAAAAAAGAAAAACAAAACTAGGGACGTCAGGTTGCCTGATTTCAAGCTTTACTATAAAGCTATGATCACCAAAACGGCATGATATGGGCACAAAAACAGACACATAGACCAGTGGAACAGAGTAGAGAGTCCAGATATGGATCCTCAACTCTATGGTCAAATAATCTTTGTCAAAGCACAAAAAAATATACATTGGGAAAAAAAGTCTCTTCAATAAATGGTGCTGGAAAAATTGGGCAGCTATGTGTAGAGGAATGAAACTTGACCATTCTCTTACACCATACACAAAGATAAACTCAAAATGGATAAAAGACCTCAATATGAGGCAGGAATCTATCAAAATCCTAGAGAAGAACATAGGCAGTAACCCTCTTCAACATTACCCACAGCAATTTCTTTCAAGATATGTCTCCAAAAGCAAAGAAAACAAAACTGAAAATTAACTATTGGAACTTCATCAAGATCAAAAGCTTCTGCACAGCAAAGGAAATAGTCAACAAAACCAAGAGGCAACCCACAGAATGGGAGAAGACATTCGCAAATGACACTACAGACAAAGGGCTGATACCCAAGATCTACGAAGAACTCCTCAAAATCAACACTAAAAAAACAGATTATCACATCAAGAAATGTGCAGAAGACATAAACAGACACTTTGCCAAAGGAGACATATAAATGGCTAACAGATATATGAAAAAATGTTCATCATCATTAGCCATCAGGGAGATTCAAATCAAAACCACAATGAGATACCACCTTACACCAGTTAGAATGGCCAAAATTAACAAGACAAGAAACAAGTGTTGGAGAGGATGTGGAGAAAGGGGAACCTTATAAACTGTTGGTAGGAATGCAAGTTGGTGCAGCCACTTTGGAAAACAGTGTGGAGATTCCTTAAGAAATTAAAAATAGAAGCTACCTTATGACCCTGCAATTGATTTGGTATTTACCCCAAAGATACAGATGCAGGGAAAAGAAGGACCATCTGTACCCCGACCATCTGTACCCCAATGTTCATAGCAGTAATGGCCACAGTTGCCAAACTGTGGAAAGAACCAAGATGCCTTCAATGGATGAATGGATAAAGATATGGTCCATATATACAATGGAGTATTATGCCTCCATCAGAAAGGATGAATACCCAGCTTTTATATCAACATGGATGGGACTGGAAGAGATTATGCTGAGTGAAATAAGTCAAGCAGAGAGAGTCAAATATCATATGGTTTCACTTACTTGTGGAGCATAAGGAATAACATGGAGGACACTGGGAGATGGAGAGGAGAAGTGAGATGGAGGGAATTAGAGGGGGAGACAAACCATGAGAGACTGTGGACTTCGAGAAACAAACTGAGGGTTTTGGAGGGGAGGAGGTGGGGGGATGGGTGAGCCTGGTGGTGGGTATTGTGGAGGGCACGTATTGCATGGAGCACTAGGTGTGGTGCATAAACAATAAAATTTTGGAACACTGAAAAGAAATAAAATAAAATGAAAAAAAAAGAACATCATAAGGAAGACAAAATACTGTTATAGTACTGTACTGTATTTATTTAAAAAAATCCACATTTAAGTGGACTTGCTCAACTCAAACCTGTGTTGTTCAAGGGTCAACTGAATTACAGGCATTCACATGTTAGAGAATCCAGCCATCATTTCCCTTATGAGGCCATCTCTTCTGTGGTCTAGCCCTAATCCCTTCCCAATTCCCATAAAAATGTAGTTTTCATAAACATTTTCTTCTAAATTCTCCAGCATCATCCTTTTTAAATATTATATATGGAATGGTACCCAATATTTTAGCCATGATCTCATCAGTGAGACATACAGTGGGACTCTTGCTTTCATGCATCTCTTCCTTTTATTTCAATAAATAATATCTGAAATCACATTAAATATACAACATAGTAAAAGCTACATCATAATTTGACTCACAATAAGCTTATCAACTAGAGCTTTGGCAAGAAGCTTAAAGCGAGAAGGCTATGCCTTTTCCTAATCTGTAATGCAGTTGATTTTTTTTAACCTAACTGTAGTATTTTATATTTACTCCCAAATAAATTATATATGGTTCATCATTTCAACTTAGTCCTCTCTCCTTGGATTCTGACTCTCATTCAGTGTATTGGCTTTCCCTTCTGGCTTCCTATAATTCCAAAATATAATCAATGAGTTATAGCTCATTCCAGTCATTGATAGAAACCCAGAACATAGAGGTCTGAACCTAGAAATACCTCACAGAGAAAAAATTCAAAGCCAACACTAACACATTAGCCAATACTCTTTGAATATATATTTAGTTAATTCTGAACCCAAGTAATTCTATACATTTAGCCATATTCAATTCAATCTATTAAATACTTGTGCAGTATCTATGCCTACTATGTGCCAGAAATACAAACACAATAGAGTCTGTTCTCTACCCTTAAAAGGTTCAGCATCTATTGAGAGTATCATATGGTTCTTGTTCTTTCTTTTATTGATGTGTTGTATCACATTGACTGATCTCCCTGATATGAGGAAGTGGTGATGCAACATGGGGGCTTAAGTGGGTAGGAGAAGAATAAATGAAACAAGATGGGATTGGGAGGGAGACAAACCATAAGTGACTCTTAATCTCACAAAACAAACTGAGGGTTGCTGGGGGGAGGGGGGTTGAAAAAAAAGAGTGGGATTATGGACATTGGGGAGGGTATGTGCTTTGGTGAGTGCTGTGAAGTGTGTAAACCTGGTGATTCACAGACCTGTACCCCTGGGGATAGAGTATTATGCCTCCATCAGAAAGGATGAATACCTAACTTTTGTAGCAACATGGACGGGACTGGAAGAGATTATGCTGAGTGAAATAAGTCAAGCAGAGAGAGTCAATTATCATATGGTTTCACTTATTTGTGGAGCATAACAAATAGCATGGAGGACATGGGGACTTAGAGTGGAGAAGGGAGTTGGGGGAAATTGGAAGGGGAGGTGAACCATGAGAGACTATGGACTCTGAAAAACAATCTGAGGGTTTTGAAGGGACGGGGGGTGGGAGGTTGGGGTACCAGGTGGTGGGTATTATAGAGGGCACGGATTGCATGGAGCACGGGGTGTGGTGCAAAAATAATGAATACTGTTATGCTGGAAATTAAAAAATAATAATAATAATAATAAAAAAAAAAGAAAAAGGTTCACAGTCTAATTGGGAAATAATCACACAGGCAATTCAACCATTCCCTATCATGGGTGCTATCACACCAGTGGACTTGGAGTCCCAAAGAAGCCCAAGAAAGAGTATTGGACGGTATGTGAGGCTGCTGAGGAAACGTTAAAAAAAAAAAGAAAAATGGAGACGTTCTTCCTTCCCCCTTCCAAGTTTTACCTAAATTAAGTTTCAAGAATGTAAAAAGGTAGAGCCTTTTACTGTCATCCTGACAGTAAGGGTGGTGAAGGGAAGACTGATTATATTTAGGTCTACCCAAGTAGAGGTCCATCTACACAACAACCTCTCCTCTAAGTCCTTGGTTCCCCATCCTTCAGCTCTGAGGCTTGTGTCATAGGTCCCAGCAGGGGGGTTGCCTACATAGGATGAGGCATACAAGACACAGAGAGGCATCATTCATGCCAGGCTATCAGTGGACCATGGTGCTACTGAAGGGAAATCATAAAGGTCAGTGGAAAAGTCAAGAATCATAATGCCATGTGGTAGGTGTGGTAGGATGCTCAGTAACTCTAGCCTCCTCATCTCAGGCCTCTACTCTTTAGTATCTAGTCCCTATGAGGAAAGATTGTATTTTTATATAGCAAAGTATTCTTCCAAACTTTTTTTTCTAGCCAACAGTCCTTTCTGTTTCCCTGAAGACTTAGACTTTTCAAACCCAAATTCAGGAACAAACTATTTTTTCTGCTGTTTTTTTGATGTCCCATCACTTATTTAAAGTGATATTGTAGACATCCTAACAGACTCAAGGAGGGCCAGTGTTGGAAAAGAAAAAAGGAAATGTTGGTTAGTATTCCAGTATTATTCTGCCTCGGGTGAGTAGGCAATCATGAACAGATGAGGAGAGAAAGAGCTTCTAAACGGAGAGTACAGCATGTGCAAAATACACAAGAAAGCACAGCTTATGAGCAATTTGTCCAGTATCTTACTAAAATGCGGGTATTTTCCATCTAGTACATTCCCCTAATCAAATCATTCAATGACAAGCCTGAACAAAGGAAATCAGATTAGTCTAGCTAGACTTTATTTGGAACTCATTATTTTCAATAATTTTATCTTCTTTTCCAGAGCACTCACAATCCATCTCTAAATACTCTGTTCCTGAATTCAACTAGAGATTAATGTCACATTCATTGATGTGTTCTTTTCAGAATTCATCTTTTTCCCCTTTTCAAAAAACTGGTGATTTACCCATTTTGATCATCCAGCACCTTTTTCATTCTTGGAAAGTCTACAAAAATAATAATAATAGTAATAGTAATAAAAGGAAATTTTAACACATTCCTTGGGCACTTCCTATGTTGCAGGCACTGTCCTAAAATATTTGCACATATTAAATTCCGGGAGATAATCACGCCTTCCTGCCCTTTCCAACTTGAAGATCATTTCCTTTGTGTAAAACACAGAAGCAAAATAGACACTGAATCACTACCTGCTTTTTATCAGTCAACCATAAACCATCTGCCCAAGCCATGATCCCATCCCTTCCTTGTTCTTTTTGCTTTAAATATGGATAAATGATGGGACGCCTGGGTGGCTCAGTTGGTTGGACGACTGCTTTCGGCTCAGGTCATGATCCCGGAGTCCCGGGATCGAGTCCCACATCGGGCTCCCAGCTCCACGGGGAGTCTGCTTCTCCCTCTGACCTTCTCCTCACTCATGCTCTCTCTCACTGTCTCTCTCTCAAATAAATAAATAAAATCTTTAAAAAAAATATATGGATAAATGAAACCCTCTGTTTTCTGTAACAAACATTTCACTAGCTGCACTGATTCTTCATACTTTTGTCAATATTATCCTTGCAAGTTTGTTCTACTCTTTGGTATCCACCCTTAAAATGCATCACTATTTCTGTCTTCCACAAACATACTCTTTTCCAAAGTCTGAACCTACATGTCCATTACAAGAAGGAAATGGTTCCATTAATTATGCCACATTCATGACATAAAATCATTTGCAACCATTAAAAAAAATGAAATAACTTGCTGTTCTGACATGGCAAAATATCTACGATATTTTGTTGGATGAGGAAAACAAGTCGTTAAACAATACATGTGCAATCCTGTTTGAGTTTTTTTTTTTTTTTAAGATCTACAATTACCCTCTACTTTTCAAAAGCTTGTGTTATGTCACTTGGCTTTTACAAAAAACCTATATTAGAACTGTGTTTGTTGAATGAAAGGAATCAGAAGAGCATTCATTTTTACGGAGAAAGGTAGAAAGTGAAAATAGCAGTCAGTGTCTGTTTTTGCAGTGGACCACTACAGAGGCAGCACACACCCCACACACGCCAGAATGGCACCACCACCAAGCTTCTTCCCAGGGAACTACACGCAGCATCTCACTGTCAGCCACCACTGCTCTGAACTGTGTTTGTGAGCATCTATGCTTTATCTCAATTTATCAGGAAAGTCTGAAAGACGTTATTTTGGGGAGAGCACTCAAAATTTTTTCCATGTGAATTAATGGTAATTGTTCCTTTGCTTTATACCATTTTTGGCTTGCAGAAGATTTTATAGGAATGCTCTACTTTGGGATAGTGGGAGAAGCTTATATTACTAAGAAAAGTATTTTAAAAATATTACATCATTAAATTTCAAATTTCTTCTTTAAAACTCTGACCTCTTGTAGACTTGAACTGTCAAGACTACGTCATTCATGAGGTTCCTCTTGCCAATACTAAGGTGAGTACTTAATATCTTTAGTAAAATAATAGGATTGAAAGCCAGATTTGATGGATTACTTACTAGTGTTTCATGGAAGGAAGGTCCAGACAGGATGAGAGAAGGACAATTCCAACAATGCTGGACTAGGGATTTATGAGAAGAAGAGAGCCAGAAGTCCACTGAACTGATAGAACTAAGAGCTCAGACAACTCGGTTCAAGTTTTCATCTGAAAACTTGAGTCTGGGGAAGAAAAAATGACTTCTAAAAGTCAAAAGGAAATACCAAGTTTAAGGGATTCTTACTGTGCTCCCCATTTTGAATTCCATGAGGAGACTACTGTACAGGAGACCTTGAGTCACTCTAGTGGGGTCAGCATAGTCAAGAGGGTGGAGTAATACAGTGGGAGAAAGGGAAGAGGGAGGGAAAGAGATACAGGAAGGGTGGAGGGAAATCTAGTTTAAATTCCCTAGTTCTCATGACGCAAGGACCCTCTGAATGGAGGTTGGTCTCATGAGCTTGCCTACTGTGATGAAGAGTAAGGTTAACTCTACAGCCAAGTTTTCACTCAGGGTCTCGACAGAGGATATGGCAGTGATGTGAAAGTGCCAATAGCATGTCCCACAGCCAGGAAGACACTGAGCTGGACAAAGTAACTGCTTGGCCTGAAAAGACTAGATCATGAGTTACACATGCCACCAATTTTTAGATACCAGGAAGACAAGTGACATTAATTCAAAACCCAGTAAATCATCTGAAAGACTTTATCCATTCCCTGCCTGTGAGGTCAGCTAGGCCACTTTCCTCCTCTTATCCCACTTCAGTGAGGATGTGGAAGAGAAGTTGAGGGAAGACACCTTCTCACCCATCTGTGTTTAGAGAGGGTGACCAACCATCCCAGTTTGCCTGGAACTGTCCCGGTTTTAGCACTGAAGGTCCCACTGTTTTGGGTTCCTGGACTCAATCCCAATGTGTATGAGTAGGGATGGGGGTCACACACACACAACAAGCAGTGCTCTGACACCAGTCCTGCTATTCAACTCAGTTCTGGCACTACCTACCCAAAGATAGCATCAGATTCCACAGGTAAAGGATTCAGTCTTATAAGACTCCCCCCAACCAAAATAGATACCCATTATAAGCCCAAATTATTACTTGTGCTTCTGACCAACTGGCTATACACCAGAGGTTCCAACTCAGATGCCAATTACAAGTCCAGGTTGTTACCTATACTGAAGACCTACTGACTGTAAATCAGAACTTCCCAAGACCGCCCCCCTCAGGTTCAACTACTTTGCTGAAGCGGTTCACGGAACCCAGAGAAACATTTTACTTACTAGATTACTGATTTATTATAAAAAGATAAAACTCAGGAACAGCCACATGGAGGAGATGCATAAGGCAAGGTATGGGGAAGGGGTACAGAGCTTGCATGGCTTCTCCAGAATTGTCACTTTCCCAGCATTTCCCGTGTTTACCAACCAGGAAGCTCTCTGAAGCCTGTCCTTTGAGTTTTGATGGAGTCTTCATTAGAGAATTACAAATGATTTAAATCACTGCCCACTGGCCACTGGTTCAACCTCCACTCCCTCTCCCCTCACTCTAATCAAGTGGCTGGTTCCTACAACCAGCCCCCACCCACAGGTAACCTAAGGGCTTTCCATAAGTCGTCTCGTTAACATAACAAAAGATACCTTATCGCTCTTATGACAGAAAATTCCAAAGGTTTTTGCAGCTCTTTGCCAAGAACTGGTCAAAGACCAAATATATATTTCATATCTTAAATCACAATGTCATACCCACATATCCAGAAACTCCTCAGTCCTGGCAAAACTGAAATGATTGATTACCCTGCTATAGAAGGATATATTTATGTATTTGTGTGGAGAATAGGTCTGCAAGAATACACACCAAAATATTAGCTGCATTACCTCTCAGTGGATGACCAGAGTGTAGTGTGCAGAAGCTGAAGAGAAATTTATACAGTAATATATGTTCTTTTTGTGAGAAATGAAATCCAAACACAGAGATACCCATGAAGTAACCCTACCACTACTTTCTTTTCAAAGGAATAACATGTAACCTCAATGTCAGCCTTTTCTCTGTTCTGGACTCCCCTGTTGCTCTTAACCATCTTTTATCTGGACTATTTGAAACATACCACTCTTAGAGCCTAAGATAAATGCCCGACTTCGATCACCATTTGCTTTCCATCACTATTATAAATACTGTTGTTAATTTTCTTCCAAGTTGTCCTTTACTTCTACTTCAATTATTTTGGCCAGAGCTAAGACTAAAATTAGAAATCACTGTTTCATATTTCCAGAGATGAAATCCTCAAAAGGATAAGTCAAGAACACACCAAATATCAGTGAAGCCTTTTAATAGCAAACATGCTGAATGAAACGACAAAGAAAAATGTGAAAAATTTTAAATTTCCTTTGGCCTGAAAGAACACTTCTGAAATCACACAATAATGGGAATATAGGACTATACTCAAGAAATCTAGATTCTAGTCTCAGGTATGTTGTTTAATGTCTATGTGACCTCAAACAAACCACTTAATTTCTCTGGAACTCATATTCTTCATCTGGAAAATACAGATATTCATATTTCTAAAATATCCAAAGTATTATTGTTAAAAATCTCATGAGATCACATAAAAACACTTCAGAAATGATATTTTCATATAAGACATGATCATATTGTTGTTTCTCTTTCATATATCATCCTCCTCTACATTAGGTTTCTGAGTATTTGTCTCCCTCCTTTCCTTAAGCCACTAAATACTTAATAATAAGTTCTTATATTCTAATAAATAAATTGTTTTGGTTCTATAAGGTGACTTTTTCCCCCAAGGAGATTACCTGATACTATAAATCACAATCTAGAAAAATAAATTCTGTTTCCAGGAGTTATGAACTGAATGTTTGTGTCCTGCCAAAATTCAAATGCTGAAATCCTACCCCTCAATGTCATGATATTAAGAGGTAGGACCTCTAAGAGGTAATAAGGATTAGACAGAGGTTAGAGCCTTCATGAATGGCATTTGTGTCTTTATAAAAGTCACGAGAAAACTTGTTTCCCCTGTCTGTGTCCACCAGGGGAAGACACAGAAAGCTAGCAGTCTACAGCCTAGAAGAAGGCCCCTCAATGGAACCCACTCAGGCTAGCACTCGGATCTCAGACTTCTAACCTCCAGAATTGTGAGAACTACATTTCTGTTGTTTATAAGCCACCCAGGCTGGGTTATTTTGTTATAGCAGCCCAAATGAACTAAGACACAAGATGTACGCACCTTACCTCCTTTCTTCTCTTCCAAAGTTGTGACCTAGCTAGGACTACGAATGCTAAATCCATCCAAGGTCTTTGGTTTTCTACTCAAAGCCTTGTGCTGTGTGTGTGAGATACATATATATCATATGATACATATATCATATACATCCCAGTGTATTCTAGGAACAGCATACCCCCACATGGATTAGAACCAAAGGCTATGAACTTAATGAGTTTGATCACTCTATGTAGGATCTTTCTGACTTCAACAACTCTACCCAAACCCTTCTGCCTCTCTTTCTCTCTCCTCCCTTCTATCCTCCCTCCCTCCTACATTCATGCAGATAAACACCATCAAGGATAATTCTGTCTTAGTGCTCTTTTAGGAAGCATAAGGAGAAAAAAACGCTTAAAAAGCAGCCAGATTCCAACATTAGACTTCTGTAGATTTAGCATCATTCATAGAAAGTCACAGTGGTCCCTGAAAAAACCTGGAAAGTACTTGAACATCTAGATTTCCTTAAGTTCAAGGCTGAATTCATAATCATACCATACCATCAACCTGTAAGCAACCATCTGGATCACAGGCTAACTTCTTAGAAGAATTTAGGAGGCATATAATGGTTTGCTTTCCAAACCCAAGCCAAGAGTAGGATAATATAGCTACAACAAGGAATTAAACTAGTGAATTTAGAAATAACATGTTTACCAATTTAGAGATGATCAATTCAAATCATAAAAGAAATTACCACACCCAGCGGGTTAACCTTGCCCAGGGATTACATGCCCTATATTCAATCCCTCTTTGTTTTCTAATGTTTTATGATACAGTAGGTCTTAACCCTGAGGTCTGCAAATGCGATAACAGTCACACACTAAACATCATAATTAAAGATAATAATAATAGCTAGTATTTATTTACCAGTCCCAAGGGAGGGTATAGCAAAGAAGCCAAGCCATATGTAAGTTAAAGGAGGGTCCTCATCAAAAGCCAACCATGTACAAGAACATTAAATACTGTCTCAATTAAATTTCTCAACAATCCTTTAAGATAGGAATTACGATTATATAAATCAAACAGAGGATAGGTAAGCCACCCTGAATTAGCTATTATTCCTCATTTTCTGGAGAAGCAAAATGAGGTCTGCACAAGTAATTTGCTCAAAATATATTCACTAAGTGGGTGGCAAAATAGAATTTCATAGCCAAGTTGTGGGGACTCTGAGCCAGAACACCTAACCATTCTCAGATTATCATAAAACAGGGCATGGCACAAGAAAGGGTAGCAAGTCCTGCATTTTTTTTTAAGATTTTATTTATTTATTTGACAGACAAAGATCACAAGTAGGCAGAGAGGCAGGCAGAGAGAGAGAGGAAGGGAAGCAGGCTCCCACTGAGCAGAGAGCCCGATGCAGGGCTTGATCCCAGGACTCGGGGATCATGACCCGAGCCAAAGGCAGAGGCTTTTAACCTACTGAGCCATCCAGGCACCCCAAGTCCTCCATTTTTAAGAAGTTATGAAATAAGACCAAAATCAGACATGGCCAAGGTTGTCCATAACCTCACATGCTGTCAACTCTAGGATCAGCAATAGCACTGACAAGATGAGCAAAGGAAAAGAGTAATATTATTTATGTAATAGTACTAGGCAAGACAATATATAATTTGATTAAATGATATATAGGAAATCATTATATAGCACGTACCAAGTTTTACACATTATGTGTCACACATTATGTATTACAGTATCGAAATCCAGCCAAAGACTGTGATATGCAAGGCTCACAGATGGCGATCTCGGGCCCTTCTGTCTTCAGACAGAAGATAGACCAAACAGAATTGGAAGTTAGGTTTTCATCTTTTCCACTATTACTGAGCAATACAGGTGTCACATAAGCCCATCTCCATGAACTCATACATGGCTTAAATGTGCTTAATTAAAGTAAGAGATATAAACACAATAAAATTTGTTAATCAACCACCTCATATGACTGACATTTGGGGAAAGACTAAACAGACATGAATAAAAAAGCCAAACACATAAAACTGAAAACACTGTAGCCATGGCAGAGACACAACAACTTTCTAGCATCGGGCCTGCAAGGTTTTCATCTTTTCCACTATAACTGAGCAATACAGGTGTCACATAAGCCCATCTCTGTGAACTCATACATGGCTTAAATGTGCTTAATTAAAGTAAGAGATATAAACACAATAAAATTTGTTAATCAACCACCTCATATGACTGACGTTTGCGGAAAGACTAAACAGACACGAATAAAAAAGCCAAACATACATAAAACTGAAAACACTGTAGCCATGGCAGAGACACAACAACTTTCTAGCATTGGGGCCTGCAAGCCCCAGGGTAGGGCTTTACCAGGTGCGGTAGGGAAACGGCACACCTGTTTGAAGAACGGCTCTACCTAGTTCATCAGTCTTGCTTTCCACCAGCTTCCTCAGACTTCTTTTTATCAACACTTTAACAACTACTACTTCAACATTTAATCATTAATTAGAAAAAGTTGTGAGAGAAGAACTTGGTAAACTTAATAACTTTTTCCTGCTTTGATACTTCACTTCATTGGATAAGTTTTTAAGTGGAAATACGATTCCTGACAAAAGCAGCATAAGTGAGTTAGTGGAAACACCTTTGAATGGCCCGTGACCTGCACAACGAAGGGGTTTCTGTGGCATGGGGGACGGGCAGGGAGTTGGGAAGGCGAGCTCCATCTGGAAATAAACAACACTGATACTTTGAACCACATGCTTATCTTGAGTTACAATACCAGAAGAGGAGTAGGAACAAGACAGTAATTCCTCAGTTTCTCCATCAACCAAGAAGATATGAACAGACTGTGTAAGAAGATAACCTAACATAGAGATAGCTTCCCCTTCACAGACTGGCCCAGCCTGCGCATCTACTGTCAGCAGCTACCACTATTCTATGTTACAGTTACCATAAAAATGCCCCAGCATGTCATATTCTCTCATTTTCTCCTGGATACCTTTATTTACATTTTTATCTAAAAAAATTCTAACTCACCTATTGAGCCAAGGCTCAACTACTATTTCCTCTATTACAGAACTCTCCTCCATACTTCCACTGGTCCTTGTACCTACACTGCTTATAGCATTTACCATATAACATTACATAGACTTGTAGGCCTCTGGATTCAGATGGCACACAGATGGTACACAGACACAATCAAAGATAATTTTGTCTGAATGCTTGGCTTAAAACCACATAGATAAAGGCATTGAAAAAGCAGCCAAATCTTACACAAGACTTCTGGGAATTTAGCATCATTCACAGAAACTGGTGTTCCACAAAAAGAAGAGGAGAATCAACATTTGTTCATCTGTTAGATGTGGTCAAGTACCAAGACAAGCCCTTATTCATTTTGTACACTCAGCACTGGACCTGCTGCTTTGTATACACAGGCTGTTCAATAAGTATGGGCTGGATGCACTTTCGGAGATAAGTTAAGGGTCATGATGTTCCTCTGAACTATGTTCTGACAATCTTCCCAAAAAAAAAGACGTGAGGCAAACTTATTGCTGACATGCCTTGGGTCATTGCTTAATAACTGGAATTACTTTGCTTAAGTTTTATAAGAGGATAGAACACCATTCAGAAACAACATGCCATTTCCCAGAAGCAAACTGATGCTCACTGAGCAGTGAACTTTTTAGACCGACTTTTGTAGAGATAAGGCTTCCTAGCTCTTAAAAGAAATTGTTCTCGTGACTTTTTTAATAGAATTTGATCTATTAAAGCTGAACCAAGAGCTGTTGGCTTTGGAATGAGTAGATATATGTAATTCCCAGCAATGTCATTATATTGTCCCTTAAAGTAGATGACCAAGAGACAGAGCTTGAGTTATTATGCAGGCAGCAGGAAATACTGAAAGTGATAGATTTCTTTATCTTCAGTGATAATAATAATGATGATGATCATGTCCTGGACTGCATCCCACAGAATGGCAAATGGATTTCTGGGTCCTCTCTAAAGATTTTGAGGTTGAAGCAGAAAAATGAAATATGATGCTATCTGCATGATAGTTAGAGAAATATTACTTAGGACAAAAGCATTAGTTAAAAGACCAATTTTCTAGACCCTTGTTTTTCTCTTCCAAGTTGATCCTGTTCTTAGGTGTCAGGAAATCTCTGAGTTTTATTTATGAGAGTCATGCTTTAATATCCCCAGGCTTTAAGTTCCTCCATGGTCACCCCTGGCCTCACCTTCACTCGAGAATAAAGAGAAGCAAATTACCTCTCTGCTTGAAATCGGTGAATATATCCACCAAAAAGGCACAGCTCAGCTTCAGTACTGTCCCTTTCTTTCAGTGTATAGACTCATGTATTCTAAACAGTTAACTATGACTGAATAATGCTATATACTAAAATTTTTAAGTGTCTTTCCAAGAAAGATGCTATGGTGCTGTCTTCCTTTTGTCTCCAAACACAGACTATCTTCTCTACAATTTACCCTTATTCACAATTTTCTCCCCTGAGCTATGAAAAGACGAGCCATCAGGACTTGAATTAGCTGTCGGGAATCCCCAGTTGTAATCCAGTCCTATTACCCAGCTAGTAAACCCTTTAATATTTGAATAGCACTTTCAAGTTTTATGAAGCCATTGTTTAATTTGGTCCTCCCAACAGCCTTAAGAGTCCAGATGAAAACAATTGCCATTTAAGAGATGAAGAAATGTCAGCTTCAAGAGGTTACATATGTGGGAAAGGCTTGAAACTCCAGTATTTGTAATGTCATTGGGGTGAACAAGAGTCACTTTCTACCTTACAAGGCAGAGGTCTGTGATGACCCTGTACTAGTCTAGTGTCCCTTTTGCTTTGCCCCCAATAGTACCATATCACTCTAATATATTTGTTCTTTCATACCAACATCTAATTTTTATAATTTTAGATAGCCCAATCTGATTTATTTATTTATTTTGGGGGGGCATCCCTATACTTGTTATGCAGACCTACCTACTGGTGCTAGATATGGGGTAAGTACCGATGATTTTAAAGCCAAGAATCCAGATGGAAGTTTTCAAATGTTAATTGACCCATGGATACTAACATCCAAGAATTACCAAATGAGAACATCAAGAGAAAAACTTTCAGAACAGCAACAGAGACTGAATTTGGGTCTCGTTAGAACTGTGTGTTGGGAGATGAGGGCTGTTATAGGGATCAGACAGCCGGAACCATAAGGACTGTCACACTATGCAAAGGTCTAACTGATTATTTACACTCAGAATGCCAACAAATACCCAAGAATTTTGTCGAAGATTCTAGAAGTCATATTTGGCCTCTAAGTGTTCCACATTGCCTCCAGAAGTCCAAGAAGGTCAGGTCACAGGGGAAGGGTGCTGGCGTCAAAGCTCAGTGACAGAGAGCACTGCAGGCACAGCTGGTACTTGACTCAGCCCATCCTACTCCAATCTTCTTCCCGCTTGGTCATTTTGCGTCTTAGCCTCTCTCAGTCTCTGTTTCCACATCGGCTAAAAAACAGGTTGGAGTAGATACTAAGATCATTACCACCGCAAAATCCAAGATTTCTTTTCCTTCTAGAAGATTCTCAGCCTAGCACAGACCCTTCGCGTTTCACCGCAAACATGAAAATTCCCTTCTCTCACCCCACTCTCACTCCTTTCCAACCCAATAAAAAGGACTAAAAGGAAACCAAATTTTCCTACTCAGGACTTAACAACAGCTTAAAACTGAAAGTCGCAGTGAGAAATCTCATGTACCAGTTTTATTGCAGACAAAAGATCATTATGTCTGTTTACTTGGGGCTGGACAAGTCTCTCGTTAAAGTTTAACTTCCAAGGAATCAGACAACTTCTTCTATATATCGAACGACTGAGTTAACATGGTATTTGTTTGGCCACCATTCAAACTCAATTTATTTTCCACTCTTCTCTTTCCCTTTCCTACTCTTTCCCTTTTCATTGCCCACTGTTTGAAAATACCCATGCATTTCCCAAGTGAGGTCAGCATGCTGATTAGAGACTCCTGGTCACCAGTGGGTCAAGCATGTGTTGCTTCAGAGAGTCACTAATGGCATTTGGAAAAATGGAAAAGAGTAAGTAATAACGGCCATCGATTTTAGGAAAAAGAAATGACAAGACAAAAAAATAAAAAGTCAAACCAGGGTAATTGGGCACTAGAAGTACGTCTCAAGTAAACAGGAACTATAAGGAACATCTGCAACAGAGGGTTCATATGGCCCTATAGGAGAGGCACTTCCATCGTACCCCAGGACAGGTGAGAGTTTCTAGGGAGAGGCGAGGGACATTCCATTATTCCTGATCCACAACACGGCTGCTTTGCACCCTGCCACAGGCTCAGTCCAGCTGCGAGACTGTAGCACTTGCCCAACCCTAACCCTCTGCCCATCTGATTTACTCCTCAGAACTTCAACAGCATGTAAATGCTGTTGCAACACTACAGGTGATCCCAGGTGCCTTCATTCCCATCCTCCACAGCACTTACATCTGTGTCCCTTTGCCATCTCTGGCCCTTAGCTCCCACCACAGTAGTTTCCAACCCACTCCCATCAGTCACAATTTGCATTTGCCGATTTGAGTTCATAGTCAGAACCCTACCATCCACGATTCCTAAGCCCACACTGAAAAAAAAATCCTAATTAATAAAATGTAACAGCCAAGAATTTGTCCCGGTATTTAATGGTATTCCTTGAGATAAGTATCAATAGGAAGAAAACTGCTCCATGGTTCCTTTCTATTCATTAAATCTGGAGCAGGAGCAGGGGCCCAAGGGAATAGCATTTTCAATATTAAAATACCCACAGAAGCTGGCAAGAGGAATGCTTGCCAAGGACAAGGCACAGCAGCCATGGAGATGCACCTCTTGGTTCTCCCTTCAAGTGAGAACCTGCAATGAGGAGTGCAATTACCTGTCGGACAGGGCCCACCTACGGGCCTTGGGAGTCTACTGCAGTGTTCAGGCCACGGCCACGTTCTCCCTGAGGTTCTAGAACCTGGAAATTTCCACCCAGTATGGGACTCCTCTAACAAGTAATCAGTGGCTAGATGAGACTTTCTCAGAGTTGCACAGAAGTCTGAGGATCTTCAAACCCACTCCTTGCACAGCTGTCAGACCCACATCACAGTCTGAGACTCTCTGCCAACTCCTACTCCTCTCCTCTTTTATCCTTTGTGGGCTTGGCCACCAAAAAACTCCTTTGCATTTTTAATTGTATCTCTGTATCTGCTTCTTGTAGGTCCCAAACTGACATACAATGAGATGGTGACCCTCTCCAGTGAAGAGAAAACCAGAAAGACTGCAAAGGGACTGACTCATTTACCATTTTATCCTCTGTGCCCAGTAGAATGAACAGGACATCCATGCGCCACAGTCTGCAGAGAAGAATAATGAATAGAGACCACAATGCCATCCCCCAAGACATGGGTTCCCATCTGGTCCCAGGGAGCAAGCCAGCCAGGTCACCAATTTGGAGAGACCCTAAGACCTCTCCAGATCTACCAGTTACTTCCAGGCCCCTTTTTAAAAGGTATGAAAAACTGTTGATATTTTTCCATGATACCCAGGGGCCATAGAAAAGCTACCATAACAGTTTCAGACTTTCTTTGTCTAGACACACTGTGTCACTGCTCACTGTCCTCTAGTGACCCCATATTTCTGGTCATGATTTCTATAAGATTTGTCCCCACCTATCATTCAGGTGTCAGCTCAAATGGAGCCTTCTCAGAGATAGGTCTTCCAAGGATATCTAACCTCCCATTGTATTCCTCCATCCATTACCCTCTCTTATTTCTTCCTAGAACTTACCATTATCTGAAATTTTCGTAGTTATTTGTTTACTTATTTACTATTTATTTCTTACTCTAGAAAGTACACTTCAGGAGAGCCAAGATGTTGACTGTCTTGTTCTCTCCTAAGTCCTTAGATCTTAAAATATGCCAGGCATATATTTCAATGAGTGACAGAAATGGCCCCTGTTTCTACAGAACCTTTTTGACATCAGGGATGTCAAAAACTGAGTAAGTAATTGCAGACATTTAACAATCTCATTTGGGAAATCCAAGCCCCAACTCAAGAGAGCTATACATTTCCCTGAGTAGCCTCCTTTTCCTTCATTCACTATTATATTTGGCTAAGAAAAAAGTCCATGTGGAAACAACTATACCACTTACCACCCCAAAGGAAATTGCTTTTGGTGATAATCTAAGCCAGTGGTCTAAAAACTTTTTGGTCACTTATCTTTACCAGTAGTCAATTTTTAAACAACTCTCCTAATATGTTTATTTGTAAGTTAAATGTATATACCACAGTGCTAATGTATTATGTGTATTTTAAAACATAAATGAAAATTGAAGTGTAAACAGATGAGACAGAAATAGAAATTCTGTTATTTTCTTTCTCCCCTCCTCTATTTTGGATCATTTTATATATCCCCTAGAATATGTACAGCATATTTTGAATATCACTAAGCAAAGCAATTTTTATCTGGAGTTAAGAGGTTATCAGGGGTTAGAAGTGAGAGAGGGGCTAAGGACAAGAAGGCAACACAGGAGTGTCCTTTGGGATGTTAGAATTGTTCTATATCCTGTTTTATGGCAGTAGTAACAAGAATCTACCCAAGTGTTAAAATCCATCAATCTGTACATACCAAAACAATGGATATACTGGATATAATTTTTTTAAGCCTAGGGGCACCTGGGCGGCTCAGTGGGTTAAAGCCTTTGCCTTCAGCTCAGGTCACGATCCCAAGATCCTGGGATCAAGCGCCGCCTTGTGGGGGGGGGGGGGCGGTGTCTCTGCTCAGCAGGGAGCCTGCTTCTCTGCCTACTTGTGATCTCTCTCTCTGTCAAATAAATAAATATTTTAAAAAAACTCATTTTTTAAGCCTAAGAAAACAAGTCAAGAATATAGTATAGAGTTAGACACTAAGCATTTATTTTTCTGAAAAGTGAAAAATCCTGTAAAAACCCACATTTCCATCGTTGCTCTGCTTTTCCCTCCAGAGATCAGAATCACAAGAAAGCCAAGGAAATAATGTAACTTTATAGCCACCTCATTGATCCTTGAACCCTATAGACAACTGTGACAGATGGCAACTACAAAATCTCCCACTCCACATGCTGTCCTGCAATGTGACCTTGCCAGCCCCTCTCATCAAGAGGTGGGGTTCCTCTGCCCCTGAATTTAGTCTTAGCTTAAGGACTCACTTATAACTGATAATATACATGAACCTATAGGTTAAGTCAGAGAAAGCCATACAGCTTTTGCCCAAGTCTCTTAGGGCATTTTCTCTCAGAATCTAGCCTTATAGTGAGGAAAACCCAAGACACAAAGCCACATAGTCTGGCTTTCTATTTAGTTGATAATCCCAAATGAGGCCAACCTTGAGTCATTACAACCTATAATGGTTATTTTGGTCAACTTGACTAGATCACAAGGTGCCCAAATATCTGGTTAAACATTATTTGAGTATTTCCAGAATAAATAAGCATTTGAACTTGTGGACTGAGTAAAGCAGATGGCCCTCCCCAATGTGGGTGGTTGTCATCCAACCCATCAAGGACCTGAACAGAACAAAAAGGTGCAGGAAGGTTGAACTCACTCTCTGCGTGTTTGAGCTGGGACACAGCATCTCCCCCGTTAGCACTCCTGGTTTTCAAGCCTTCAGATACTTAGATTAGAATCTACGCCACAGGGTCCCCAGCTATCAAACCTTCAAACTACACCACTGGTTTTCCTAGGTCTCCATCTTGCAGGTGACAGATTGTGGGACTTCTCAGCTTCCATAATCACATGAGCCAATTCCTTATAACAAATTTCATTCAACAGATAAATCGGGGTGCCTTGGTAGCTCAGTTAGTTGGGTATATGCCTTTGGCTTAGGTAGTGATCTCAGGGTCCTGGGATCAAGCCCCATATCTGGATCCCTACTTAGTGGGGAGTCTTTTTCCTCTCCCTCTATACCTCTCCCTGCTCATGCTGTCTTTCTCTCTCTCAAATGAATAAATAAAATATTTTTTAAAAATAGACACAAAGATAAAATATCTATCTATCTTTATATCTACCTATGTACCTACCTAGCCACATAACTACCTACCCTATTGGTTCTATTTCCTTAGTGCACCCCAACCAATATACATCCCAAGCACGAACTCCTGAGAGTTCCAGCTTCCAGCTATTTGAGTAATCCCAGATATGTGAGTCTTTCCAGTTAAGGCATCAGGTACTGTGAAGTCAAAGCAAGCCAGATCCATTATGTCTGTCTGAATTCCTGACCCAAAGATTCCACAAACATTATAAAATGGTTATTACAGCATGCTACTAAATTTTGGGATGGTTTGACAGATAGAACTTATGTCCTATCCACTATCAATTCTGCCCTTTTTCTTAGCAATAAAACCCTGATTTTGTTTGGTGAGCTCTGTTAAAAATATTAAATTTCCTGGCTTTCTTTATAGCAAAGTATGGCCAAGTGATACAATCATAGCCAATGAGAAGCAAGATGAAGTCACTAGTTAGAGTCTCCAAAAATAAAAAAACAAAACAAAACAAAATAAAGTTCTTTTAGGAGAGAGATGAAATTGCTGGTATCTTTGGCCTTTTACTTTTCTTTCTTTTTTTTTTTTTTTTTTTTTAACCTTTCCTCATTCTTCCAGCCTAGCATGCAGTGATACCAGGAAGAAGGAAGAGGAGGAACCATCATGCCACCACAAGGGTGAAAACCACAGTTTAGAAATGATGGTGCAAAATGAGACACTGATTTCATGATGATTTTGTAGAGACATTAACTAGGACTGAACTTCCCACCTAAGACTTCTTGTTATATATAAGAAATAAACTCCTCCGTGATGAAGCAACTTTTAATTAGAGTTTTCTGTTACATGCATGCAGACACACTTGGTACCAAAAATATGATGCAGGAAGTAAGACATTCTACTCTCCTTATCTTAAACTTTTAAATAAACTGATATTTGAGACAATGGAGAATGCATATAAGCAAAATAGATACACAATATGTGGATCTCTTATTTCTTGCCACCCATTTGCATAGAATGTTCAGGATGCCCCATGAGCGGAGGATTCCCACAGAACCACAAGGAGACATACAAGATGCAAAAGATAAGTGTGTTATAGATAAGATTATATAAGCAGGTCCTATGAGGGACACACTCATAGCCCCAAAAGACCACTCTTTATATTTAAACCAGAATTTACTTTATTTTTTTAAAGATTTATTTATTTGACAGAGACCAAGAGAGAGAGATCACAAGTAGACAGAAAGGCAGGCATGTCAGGGGGAGGGGAGCAGACTCCCCGTGGACAGAAGAGCCTGATGTGGGGCTCGATTGCAGGACCCCGAGATCATGACCTGAGCCAAAGGCAGAAGCTCAACCCGCTGAGCCACCCAGGCACCTCTCAGAATTTACATTAAATGCAGAAAGGTAGCAATGGCATTCTGAGGAAAACAAATGACCAAGGAACCTTATCATATCTTTCTCACCCATGTTACTTCCCTGTAACAGCTAACCAGTTATGCTCAAAATGACATGAAACATTGTGGACCAAATTGTGCCAACACCCCACCCTCCAATTTATATGTTGAAGCTCTAACCTTCAATGCGTTTATATATAGAACTAGGGTTTTTAGGAGGTAATTACAGTTAAATGAGGACATAAAAGTGGAGCCCTAATCAGACAGGATTGTGGCCTTATAAAAAAGAGAGAGAAATTTCTCTCTCTTTGCCACATGAGGATGCAGCAAGAAGGCAGCCATCTGCAAGCCAATGAGAGAGCCCTCACCAAACCCCAACCATTTCAGACTCCCCAGCCTCCAGAACTGGGAGCAAATAAATGTCTGCTAAGCCACCAATCTTACAGTATTTTGTATGGCAACCCAAGCCGATTAATATATAGAATGAAAAGGAAATACAGGGCAACCCATAGCTCCTATTTCTTTTAGCCCTTCCACACTTAACAGTAAGGCAAAGGGACAGAGTATCCATATAATTTGGAGGTACTGAGAAGTAAAAGTAAAATTGTTGAGTTATTATTGTTCTGCATTTCCACTGATGTGGTAAGAAGAAAATATATGTGTACACGCACAAGCACTGAAATACAACTGTGTAATTTCAATAATTCTACATAACAAGTTAAATGCCCTTATGGTTGCATTTAAAACTGACATGGCATGGGACAAAAACAGTGAAGAAAAGAAGTGTTTTATAGATTAGTATTTTGACAGCACCTCTTCCCAGCTGAGAAGGGGCTTAACAAGTCTTTGGGAAGTAGGGGTCCAGATTCCGCTGAATGGAAAGCTGATGATCCTTTCCGGTACAACTGGCAAACCAGTTGCTTAGACTTCTGGCTGATACACCTCAGGATGCATACAAGTTGTCACCCAAGTCATATGTTTTATGGGAAATGGTAAGAAAAAGCCAGAATGTGGGGTATTAGTTCAGTCTTCCTCAAATATGCAGAACTGGACACTGATTAGGTGCTGCTGCTTTATTTGAGAGGTAGAATCCCAGTGCAGAATGAAGGAAAGACAAGCAGGGGAGGGAAGCTCAGGGAGCAGTACAATGTGCTCAATTACCACGGTTACGACTGCAGTGTAAAAAGCCACAGACACAGCTTGTATGCAGGCTGTTATCCATACTCAGCAATGGGGACGACCCCAGTCAGGCGGCATGACTAAACTGTGGCGCAGAGGCATCCACTGGAAAGACGGAGGATAAAGAATGTAGGTGCCTTTATCTCCACTGCTACCTGTTCCTCACTGGACAAAACTCACCCCATGAAAAGTTAATTCCCCCATATTTCCAGGATATATCCTATGACCCCCTCAGCAGCCGCCCAAGAAGTCACATCCCACACCATCCAGTGTGGCATTTCAAGTCAACACAGAAATGTCAGGAGGAGCCAGAGACTCTTGGCATGTGGCTGGTTGGTCACAGGGGTCACTGGTGTTGAGCTAGCAACTGAGAATGCGGGGGGGCGGGGGAACAGGCCAGGAACACCCAACTTGCAGCCAATAAAATGAATGTGTGCAGGGTTCTTGCCACATTCAGCGACATTCTGAAAGAGACAGATGAAATGAGTCTCAAGGTAGTAAAATCACGAAGAAAGAAGAAAGGAAATACCAAATTGGTTAAGGAAAAAACTCTCTGGCAGCTGACTGTAATTTAAATTAGGTGGGGGCTTCACAAAATCCTGCAGTTGAAAAACCCAGGCTCTTCAGTAACCCCAAAATTGATTATAAAGGGCCCATCACAAAGCGCACGCCTTCCCCAAACACCTTTCCTTTTGCTCTCTGCAAGGAAGCGAAGGCTAACCTGCTGGCACTGAAGTGAAGAGGCTGTCCTGCCACTAAAGCCTACTGCTAGGAACTGCCTCAGACAGAAGCCATTAAGCTAAGAGGAAGGGTGGTGGTAAGAACAGAAAGAGCAATAGGTAAAAGGGAAGAAGAACCTTCAGGCCTAAAAACATTTGAGCAAGGTGCATGCTATTGTTACTCCATAGGTAATGAATCAGCTGGATGCCAGCCAGAAATTTGAGGGAAGTCTTGCCAAAAAACTCCATTTTTGGCAACCCAGCGGTCTGTTGCTACTTAACTCTAAAATAATCCCCAGGTTCTTAGCTTCCATCAACCAGAAATGGACTGTGGAAGCAGTGAAGACCCTACAGATGATACCCTTCCCGGTACCCTCCTCAAATTTGGCCCTGGAGGATAAAAAACAAGGACTATAATCCCAGAGAGTAAAGCAAGGGGTTGCCAACTGGCTACTAAGGCACGTAGACCCACTAAGTGCACTAGGGCAAGAAGGCATCACTCTTACTACCCAGAGGATCTGATGATTGCTCTGGAATGGTGTGTCGCCAATCCACTTCTCTGAATTGTAGTTTTATTATTGTTATCCTTCCCACAACTGTATATAGTAGCAGGAGACAAACAAAATCTGTCAGTAAATTTATTCATTATGGGAACTCAAGAACCTGGCAAATACTTTGGGACCTTCAGTTGAATGTTATAATTAAATGGGACTTCAGGAGTGTTGACCAATGTCTGAAAAGAAGGATGTGTATGGATGTTGTTTAACCAAGGGTAGACTGTGGCAAATGTCAGTTGTTACTTATACAGTGTCTGCTTCTTGTTTTTCCTGAACTACAAAAGGCCATTTCATATGAAGTAGCAATGTGCCAGATTCTATGGCATACTGAGGTGACCCTATGTCACTCTCGCAGCCACTGGGATGCTAAGTTTTAAAAGGAATACAGAGTCATTTGAATTTTTTCTATCAATCTTTTTGTTGTTGTTGTTTTTCTTTTTCCCTAACCCCTCTTCCCTGCCTGGAATGTGAATGTGATGCTTAGAAGTCAAAGAGCAATCTTGAAAATCAAACCACACCACAGATAAGGTTGAGTAAAGAAAAAAAGGAGTCTGGGTCCTTGACAACTATTATTGAATTGATTCAGGTATTTCTGATAAGCAGGGGAAATAAGCCCCTATGTGATTAAACTACTATTATTTAGGGTTGTAATGGCATGTAGTCAAATGCAAACCCTAATTCATACAAACCCCCAAATGGAAAAGCATAACCAACAGGAAAGCTTTTACCAACAGCTAAAAGCAATCATTCCATACTGAAGTGTAGTAAAGCTAGGAATATCGGCATAAAAATTTCCAACCAATTCTGAGAATAATTAGAGGCCTCCAAACTGGAATCAGATGGGTTCCTCCCCTTGCCAAGGTGACACTTTGCGCCCTTCAGTGCCTGAAGCAGGCATCATGACCATCCGCATTTGTATGCAGGAGACCCCCTAGATAGGCAAAAGTACGTTGCAACACATTAACACCTACATTTCATACAAACTTATTATCCCTGTTGCATGTGGGGTTTGGTTAAAAAGAACAACAAAAACAACATAAACTATGAGAGAGATCCATACTTGAGTATTGCCAACATCCCTTATTAACTATGTAATCTCAATGACTCTTAACTTCCTCATCAAAAAGTTAGAATAAGATAACCTAACTCATGTTGATACTTACATGAGATAATAACTTTATAGCATTAAGATCAAGCTAGGGTATCTCCAAGACACTACTGTATCAGAGTAGCTATCTCCCAAAAGGGAGATAAAAACTGCCTTTGCATTATTTTCATTTATAAGTTAGTTTTCTTGGTCTCTGTTTTTTTTTTTTTAATTAATTTCATCAGACTTCATTAATCATTACTCTGTGCCAGGCACTAGGAACACAAAGGAAAAGCAGGTACAGAGCCTGACTTTGAGGAGTTAACTCACTTGCTAATGACACTGGATGGATAATAAATCAAAAAAGACCCAAGAGATAAGGCTGATGACAAGAAGTCCACATCAGGTAAGGTATCCCATACAGGAAGCCATGGGCAAAGGTTGCTAGAGACTTCCATCTTAAAGCCACATAGTCTCCATTCAAGAATAGCCTAGAATTTATTCAGTTGCCAGATGACCAGCTGAGAAGGAAACAATATTTTTTATATGAAATGAAAATAGTAAGATAATTTTCCAATTCCCTACTGCCAGACACTTGCTCCAGAGATGACTGTCCAACACAGTTCAGGAAGACTGGGAGCGGGAGTGCAAGGACAAGGGATGTAGAATTAAAAACTTGGGAACAAAGAAAACATCCATACCTTCTATTCTAACCCACAGATCCATGATGCAGCATAGGCCAGCCTGGCTAGGAGACAACGTTTCTGTGAACCGCTCTACCAAACTGCAGCATGCAATTGGCCCACATAAGCCTCTTTTCCCTGGAAGAATATGGCATCTGAATCCTAAATGATCACAAGTACTGTTTAACTACCAAACACGCCTAGTTTTAAAATAGGGCATGTAGTTGTTCCACTCAAGCTTCTTCAGTCCTCAGATTGTCAGAATTAGAAAAGATGATTAGAACTAAGCTGCTTTCCTCTGGACATGGACAGCAGTGTCATCATGACTTCTCTCCACAGCTGAGTCCTTGCTCCCACTGCAGTCATCAAGCCTGGCTATCTTCAGGCCTCTAAGAGAGAAAACCAAGGTCCTGACATTGTGTGGTCACTAAAGCAGTCATGGTGCTGGTAATCATCTCAAAGGATTACTTAGTGACCAGATTTCAGATGGGTAACTACTATTCTGTCCTCCCAAAAGATGATTCATGTCATTTCAATGATATAAATTACTCCTGGTTTTCCATTCTGAACTAGTCCAAATGCACAACAATGAAAGTCAAGACACTTATGAGATTAGAGACAATGATGAGTCACTGACATTGATCATAGCCTAGACAATCAAAAAAGCAGACTAGACCAATTCAATCATTTCAGGAAGACAACATGAGAAATGTCTGGATAAGTACTTTACTATGCGTCAACAAGTATCTAATTTCCTAGATAGTGGTACCATTGTCTTATATGCAAAAGAACAGATGGAAGAGGTAAGAATCAATATTCCTATTTTGACCATATTTTTGATGTACTTGTTTGACATCCAAGTGGAAGCTCTGGGATAGCTGCCACAATATAAATCTAAAAGCTCCCCTCACACACACACACACACACACACACACACACAAACACACACACACTGCAAAATGATGTCTAAGCTTTAAGAGTCTATGGACAGCAGTTAGAGTCTTAAGTTAGGTCTCCGAGGTTTGGTTAAAGAGGATAAGGCAGTAAAACAGGTTAATAAGGAGTGACCATCAGGTGAGAGGACAATTAGATAAATCTTGCTCTATCATGGCTTAAAAAAAAAAAACAATGTCTAATCAAAGGAGTGCTCCAAGTGTCAGTGTTGCTTAGAATCTATAAAATTACAATGGAGATCATCGCTGGCTTGGGCAAGATGTGAGTCAGTGGGGACCTTGGTAAGAATCACTGCAATGGAGTAAATGCAAAATTAAAAACAGAGACAGCAATTTTTGACAATTAATTCAAGAAGTTTTTCTGTAAGAAAGAACTGATAGATGAGATCATACCTGTGAAATTTCTAAGAAATGAGGGGTCGAGGAAGATGTTTTAAAACCATGTCAAGACATGCTTGGATGCCAGTGAAAATACTCTAATAGAATGGGGAAATTTTCTGAGATCATTGCAGGATCAAAATTCTTCAGTTTATGAGAAGAGAGTGAACCAAAGCAGAAGTGAAGGGATTAGCCTTGGACGAGAACATAGACACGTCTACCCTTCTGTTAGGCAGAAACACAAGATGGAAACAGATGATATAAGTTAATGGAGTTTGCATTGGGTAGGCAAATTAATTTTTATTTGGTTGTACCTTCTTTATGAAGTCTGAAGTGACGGCATCAATGATGAAGGAGGAGGTGCTAGAGACTTGGAGACAGAAGAGGAGTTATAAATTCTTGCTGACCAGGAAAAAGGAGTGTATTGGAAAAATATGTAAAGATTAGCTATAGTAGTGAGTGTCTAAGATTTGTGGTCATAAATTTAAATTGAACATATAAAACATTGTGTGTATAATTTTTTTCTAAATCTTTTGCAGGTTGCAAAAGCTGGGAATGAGAAAAAGTTTTATTTTCAAACCCAGCAAGTTCCTGTATTTTCTTTAAACTGTTAGAAAACTAGAAAGTTCATTTTGATCTTCCCTTTACTTTATGGCAGCTAAATGGGGCCAGTTGTCATCCTCCATATTCTGCCTGAATAGCTCCTCACCAAATCTATAAATTCATTAGACACTCAGCCTGTTTTTCATGTGACCAACACAACAGTTTGCCTCATTGTTCTGCCAGTATATAATATCAGTCTCATTTTCTCTAGTCTCCAGTAGTAATGACTCACAGCTCTTTCTGCCTCCATTCTAGTCTTACGTAGGCCCTTCTGGCCCCTGCCACTCTCTGTTTCCAAAGCCAATGCTCCATGTTTACTCCTTTCATTACAGCAGCAGCCTACTAGGCACCAATTTCTATTTCAATGATGTATTACTGCAAAACAAACTGTCCCAAAACTTAGTGACTTAGAACAAGAACTCTCTTATTTTTCACAATTCTTTGGTTCAGGAACTCTGACCAGTTACTCATCTCTGCTTCATAGGATACGTGCCCAGGGCTGGAACATTCTAGATGGTCTCTTGATTCACATATCTAGCACCTCAGCTGGGATGGCTCAAACACCTGGGAACTAGCTGGGGAGAGCTTGAGTAAGATCTTACATCTGGAACATGGTTCTTTTTGTTGGCTTGGTTCCTTAATTCTCCTTCATGTATTCTCAGACATTGTCTCTACAGTCCCTCCACATGATCTCTCCAGAACTTTCACTCAAGGCCAAGTGCACAAAAGTAAAAGCTGCTTGGGCTTCTTTAAGGCTTGGGATCGAACTGGCAAAGTGTCACTTCTGCCTCATCTTATTGAGTAAATCAGGTCACAGGATCATCCAAATTCAAGAGTGTGATCTGTACGAGTGCATGAATACAATGAGGCATGGTTCATGGGGCTACCAAACTAACGGTGCGTCCCAGAGGCTAAGGATCCACACAAAGACGGTGGAGCCCACTTCACTTGACAGCAGCCCTCGTTCCTTCAGCTTGATTCACTTCATATTCTACAGCAATAAAGGGACCACCTCAATCTGGTAGTTATTCTCTAACCATATTTGACTTCATTTTTCTTTAAATCTCTTCAGCAGTTGGTCAAGTAGCCCTCCAGCACCACTTATCCTACTCTACATTACAGTTTAGCTACTTACACTCTTGTCTCATCCCATTAACTAGATTACAAGCATCTCAAGAAGAGAAGTCTCGTGTTCAACTTTTTAGCCCTCCACTTCCACTCCCTGTAAGTAGGGCTGCCTCTACAGTGTTCCCAGAATTGGTGTTTGAGAAGCCTGATGTCTCTAAATGTCATAAGATCTGTTGAAGGAACAGGCCCTGGAAAACAGAGATGAGCGTCATTAAGGAGTTCCAGCTTTTTAACTCACTTGTTCATACATCGCCGCAGCTACTATTTATTGAACACTTTCTCCTCTCAAGGCACTGTAAGTGAAGTATTACTAATCCTTTCAGGGGTATTGCACACTGAAGAGTAACATCTCCATTTTATAGAGGATGAAATTAAAGCTCAGAGAGGTTGTGACTTGCCACCAGCTGCTAAATTATTAAACGGCAGATATGCCAGGTTTGTCTCATTGCAACACTCAGATTCTTTTCACATCTTCACACTAACTGCATCTCTAATGGGCTGCCAAAAAAAAGCACCGCGGTGCTTAGGGTCCACTTAGGGGTAATCTACACAGGGCCCCACTCACAGGAGGACCACAGGCTTCATGCTCCATTGTTACTATTCTGAAATTCTTAATAATTTGAAAACATGAGGCCTTGCATTTTCCTTTTGCACCGGGCCCCACAAATAGTGCAGCTGGTCCTGTCCGTGCTTATATGGGAAACACTGACACGCTGCAATGAGTTGTTTCCACACAACTCAGTTTCTGTTTCACAAATGTCGAGGCTGCTATATAAGCATACAAAGTGGGTGAATGGTTTTGAGTTTTTCTAGTTAAAATTCTACCCCCCCCATATTCTTCCTCAAAAACTCTGCCTCCAGACATTCATTCCTTTAAGTTAACAAAAGACTCTCCCACAGTTTTTTCATCCCATGATCTCACTTCGCTCACCTTGAATACCCGTTTTATTTCTCTCCCCCTAGCCAAAAAGTTTCCAAAAACACTCCCCTTAATATTGCTACAAGGACATCCTTTAATAAAAACTCCAAATCTATACTTGTGAGGAGATAAATTATTGGGTGATTATTCACAACACAAAGGATTACTCACCATGGGCTCCTTTAAATGTGCACTGAGAGCTCATTCCTTGTTTACGAGCCATTAACCACTTGAGCTTGATGGTGCAGAGAAACAAACTAGAGGACTGGCTACTCCAAGGCTGAACCCAGGGAGGTGTGGGGCCTAAGTCCCTGATGTGGGACAGCTGACAGCAGGGAAGCAGGCTGGAATTGGGGGGTGGGGGGGCGGTGAACTACCACATGCAGCAGGCTGGAATTGGGGGGAGGGGGGAATCCACCACATCTACTACCTCTGCACAACTTACAACATCATCTTAAAGGTACATGCAGGGCCCAATTAAAGGTGAATGCTAAGGCTTAAACCAGGTGTGGGCATAAGGAGTCATCCCTAAAAGGACATATTTAGGATATTTAGTGAAACATGCAGGGACTTTAAACAGCTTGACTGATTCAACAATGTAATCTTGCTGAGATAACTACAATATGAACAACCAGATCTCTATACATCTCCACCTGAATCTTCTTGCTCTGGCAGGTTCCATCATCCTCTGAAGACAGGCAGGTGGATGTACCCCAACAATAAAGAGAAGCTCCAGATTCTAGGGCAACAGCTTTTGTCTTCAGTGTACTCTGAGTGGCTTTTCAGGCTGGCTCTTGACGTGAAAGTATATAAGACAACTTGAGCCAGGACCATTAGTTTTGAGTGACACATGGCATGATATAGTGCTCCTAGCCCATGTCATGACACACGGCACATAAAGTTCAGGACCTATGCCAGTCATCTGCACTAGGGGAAGGGCGGCCTAGAGTAAGAAAGCCCCCAGTACCCATACAAAAACCAAACTCGAACACTTCTTACCTCCAAGACTAAGGTAAGCGAGAACAAGGATATCACATACTGCAAATTCTAGAACACATGCTTAAAATCATCCATAAGTTTCTCATTAAGCTTAGAATAAAATCCATTCTCCTCATTATGCCTTTTCTTACCTGGCCTAGCCTCTCCAGCTTCACCTCTTCCCACTCTCACTCTCATCCATTCTACTCTAGCCACATTATTCTTCTTGCTGCTTCTTGAGTAGAGCATACTTTTACCCACCATGTGATATTTGCACCTGATGTTCCAGCTTCCAGATCCCCAGAGACCCCAGACATTTCCATGACTGACTACTTCTTGTCATTTGGAGCTCAAATCCAATTCACTGTACATTTTATTGCCTGTCTCTCCCCTTTACCATCTAAGCTCCATGAGAACAGAAAACTTGACTCTCTTGTTTGCCGCGAAATCTCCACTTCCTAGAATAGCGCCCTGGCATATAGGATGCAACTCATAAATATTTGTTGAATGAGTAAGTACATAAGCATATAATCAATATTTGGTTGCAACCTGTAGTCGAGGTGCTGGAAATTGGTGAACAAAGCAGAGCATGGCACTGATCAAGCTGAGATGGGATGAGATGGAATGAATAGAAAAGAATACAGATGACAAAGGAGAAATACACTTGTAAGGACAAGACGAAGGAATCTCTGATCACCCAGTGCACTTCGAGGAGATCCCAGATGCAAATGTTTATCCCCAGGAGTCTCTAGCATGTGGGGGGTGCACTGCTTCACTGCAGAGCCCTGTGCAGCAGGGAGAAGCAATGGACTAAGCGCAGGGATCATCACTTGGATGGCTCTTACAACATAATGCACACTGGAAAAATAAGGCAGGAATAGAAGGCTTATGTCATACAACACCATTTCCATAAGTTAACAACATAAAAAAAAAGGCAAGAAAGCACATCTTAGAAGATCACATACAAAAGTATATACATTAAAAACATAAGAATGGTTGTCTGTGAAGAGGGAAAGAAATGAGAGTGGGGAAAAGAGATAAGAGAAGAGAAATAAATTAAGTAAACATGAGAAACTCCTTGTGTGGATCAGTGACAGCGATGTTGTATGAAGTGAGGGTCATGCTTAAAGCAACCCTCTGTGGCTGCAGTACAAAAGAAATCAGAATGCTATTTTCTGATTCAGGTCACTTTATACCAGATGCTAAAATTCAGGTAGAGGAGTTTGAACTTGTCAAAGTTCATGGGTATCTCTGAACTTGTCCTGATTGAGAGCTACTTGAGATTTCTCCAGAACCTAAATCTAAACACAGATTAAACGTTAAAGCTACTAATTTTGAGGTGGGAAAAGGGGGAACCCAAGAGGGCATTCAATGGCTGAGGTCATGGCCTATACCCATAGAGAATCTCAATAAGGCACAGAAAAGAGAATGGGGACACTAAGCTTACTGAAATTTGGAAGCCCATGATAGTCAATAGGGACCCATTTCAACCATGATGGAGGCCATGGACATAACAGAAGTAACATGTATTAAAATCCTGCTATTTGCCAGGTTCAGACCTGGTATTCGATGTATAACATTCATTCATCTGTTCATTCATTCAACCAGTATTTACTGAACACACATTAATTAAGTGACAGGTGTTTTTTCAAGTCACTGGGAATACAGAGGCAAACAAACAGTCTCACTCATTTTCGTGGCTACATAGATACATAATAAACAAACAAGTTAATTAAATAAGAAAAAATATCAGAGATGATTTCTATGTAAAGAATTTAAACTAGGTGATATGAGAGAAGGGGACTAGATGGCTTCCTAAGTTTGGTGGCCACAGAGATACTAGTTTCTGATATCTGTTGAGAGTTACATTTCAGCTCTGTCTCAGCTGGGTGACCTTGCTCAAGTTACTGACCCTTCCAGTGTCTGCATTTCCTCACTTAAAAATGGGGGGTAATAATTTAGCTCACCTCATAAGGTTGATTCAAGGATGAAATGAGTAGTAAACTTATAATGCTAAGACATAGGTCAGGATACTTGATAAATACTTACTCGGTCATGTTAGTAACAATGATGGCAGTGATGTCATGGTGGTGGGGGGTGAATAAAGCTGAGATATGTCTGACAAGACAGTAGCATGCAAGAACTGGGGACAAGAACACTCCAGGCAGAGGGGAAGGCTGGTGCAAAGTCCTTGATAAACTGGAAGAAGTTTGGCATGCTGCTGGAAGGAAAAAAAAAAAAAAAAAAGGGAGTAGGACATTCAGATGATGAAGGACAAGGGAAGAGTGGTAGGTAACAATGTCACAAAGGCCCAGAGTGACAGATTACAGAAAAATACTTCTATCAAGAGAAGGAAGTAAGATTTTTTTCTAAATTCTGTGAGAAACTAGAGTGATAAGCAAGAAGATAATATGATTCTTACAATAACCTTATGGGGGTCAGTGTTGTCTCCATTTCACAAGTGAGATAACAAAGACTCAGAGCGGTTCAGAATATTAACCAATGCCACAAAGCTATTAATTGGTTTGGCAAAAAGGTGAACTGTGGCCTATCAGTCCTTCACCCTGCCCAGCATCATACTTTATGCCAAGAAGATTCCTGAGTACCTCCCTTCCTGCCACAACTGGCTTCCCACTAATGGAAACAACACTGTGCAAACACTTGGCTAAAAGCAGCATGGTAGGCACTTAGCTTTCTGTGCTTTGCTCTCCCTCAGTGTCTACAGAGTATAACCAGACTCAGCAGGCCAGGCGTTCATGCATATGAATTGGTTAACACATCAAACTGGCCCTCTCTGAGATGCCAGGCTTCCAATGACATCACTTGTGCCTTGATACAACTGGAGCTTACAAATTGCCACCCAGCTCTTGGGATCTGGCAGTCTTCCCTTTCTAATTGGCATGTTTGATTACTTGAGAGAAAATTACTCCACTTCTGTTTTCTCCAGCCAACTCCAAGTGGGAGGAGAGGGAAAAAAGGAACAAGAAACAGAAAGAAGGCCAGAAAATGTTACCGTAGTGATTAAGTGAGCCCGTTCTTAGTTCCCAAGCTAAACCAGGCATTCAAAAGAATACACTGTTCTGATTTTGTTTTGTTTTACTTTTTGCTTCAGCACCATGAATAACTGTTATCAGAGACTCCAAGGCAAAGCCTGAGGACTGGTAGCAGCCCTTGAGATTTCATTGTACTGCAGTACTCATCTATTCTTTCTATTTGTCAGATCTGTAAGCCCATTTCAACTTTTCAGCAAGAAAATGAATTTTTATAATTCATAAGACAATTAAATTCATAAGATTAATTCATAAGACAGTTATCAATAATTACAAGCATTTTGATACATTTGCATACATTATCTCACTTAATAAAGCATCCTATAAGGTGCAAGGAAACGGAAAGTGCTGACAGTATATACATGGGGCCCAGAAGGGCTTTCCTGGGAGCTGACTCCTGATTCAGCTGACTTCAAAAAGCATACGCTGAACCACTCATAGCATTGAGAAACTCTGCTTTCCTCTTCTTATGTTATGACCTTTAGAGGACTCATAGCTGCATTTGAATCTCTTCCTTCAGGGAAACTCAATGACAGAGATATAGAATTTTAAAGCTAAAAGAGATCTAGCTGATCTAAAGAAGAGTAATGGAGAAACGATACAGAGTCATCCTCTACGCCTCTCTCTAAGCAGACATCACTAATCAATCCTAAGCCTGTACCTGGCACCAGAACCCTTCTCAATAGAGCCTACTGGTCAACCACTACCATTAGTTCAGTAATTCATTCCCCAACAAATAGTTATCAAATATATACTATGGTCTACGCACTAGGAATACAGAGATGAGGAGGTCACTGGCTTCTGGATTCCTTCCAAATTACATTTTTACTGAGAATTTCTCTGTGATTCTCCTCACACACCACCTTCACTGTAGTGTTATATCTCACCTGACAAGTATATTTTACCCAGAAACAGCTTCATGAGTTATTTGTTCTTTTTTCTTGATAAAGCACTGGATGACTGAGTCCACATTATAGAGTGAAGCCATGATGTGATTAAGCATTCTATTGCAATTATTCCAAAAGCTCTCTGTTTGGGCTGGGAACCTGTGTAATGCCTCCAACTGTGGGGAGAGTGAACTACCCTGTTTTACTGATGGTGTGGCCAGTCATATGACATGCTTTATCAAACAGAATGTTAGCAAACATGATGCGAACAGAAGCGTAAACATCCTGCCTGTTTTGCTTTGCCCTATAGGGCTCCTATTATTTGTCATGAAAAGAACCTAGAAAAGCTGCTAGTCCCAGGAAAATGAAGAAACTTGTGGAACCAACCTGAACCCAACTCACAACCTGGAGCCAAGCCCAGCCAATTCCCAGCTGAGCCCAGCAGAGATACAGCCAACCTGCAGACCCATGAACAAAAAAATAAATGTTTATTTTTATAAGCCATTCAGATTTTGAGATTGTTGTAGAGTCAAAAATAAATACATAACTCTCATTTTCTTAGAAAGATGCTTAGTAAGTGCTACTGTGTATAAGACTACCATTGGTGAAAACAAAGCCTGTCTAAATGGGAACACAGGTCTGTCCACAGGTGCACTCACTAGCTAGTATTACATGAATTTTCCACTATAAATAATTCAAATCAAAAGATTAAATTACATACCACAAAATTTAAGGTCAGGCAGTCAATAGTCAACTTCCTTTATCAATTGGAGTTTAATTAGGCAAAGAATAATCACTATAGTTATTTAGAGTAGGAAGAGCATTACTATAGAAAAAAAAACAAGAGACTTGCATAACAGTTGGAAGGCTGTAGGAACAAAGTGCAGGAAGGGTGCTTTCAGGAAAACTGAAGTGCAGGAATCACAAGTAGTCAAGCAGTCCCCTGCTACCTACACCAAAGTAGGTGACTCTCAAGAGGATGCTTGAAAGTCATGGGCAAAACATCACCTTGGCCATCTCTAATGCCCACACACCAGCCCACCAGAGAAAAAGCAGCTTTTCTTCTCTTCCATCTTTCAAATCTCACATGAGGGTCTCACATGGAATCTGACCAGAATCCTACAGACAAAGGAGCCTGGACTCGCATCAACTATCTCTCATACTTCCCAAACCCTTCCCCTCTTTCAGATACTGTAGCAAGATCTAGAGGCTCACAGTTAAAAAGAACAGATACAACTCCTACCTTCATGGAGCACACAGTCCAGGGGCAATTTCACTCAAAAGCCACTGAATGACTATCAGAGATAATTACCACATGATGTGGTATGCACAAAGCATTAAGGAAAAGAGAGGGCATGATTTTTACCCATCTACGGGGATGGACAGAGGGAGATCTAGAAAATTGATTTCCCTGTCTCACACATACCTGGAAAAATACTGCTCATCTGATATACAGAAATCATCATGTAGCCCTAAGGACAAGGATGAAGAGTGGAAAGAAATGGAATTCTAGTGTATTTGGGGTCTGTTACCACAAAAGGCATTAGAATTAGATGCCCTTAAGCCCAAAATTTATTCTTCAGAGCAGTGTCAAGGTTTCAATTCTTATTCTTTCAAAGTATAGGCTTCCCATGGTTTACTGTAAGAGTCTGAGAAGGAGCTAATTTCAGTTTAAAGGCAGCTGCTTTCTAAGTTCAACCTGGGTGTTCCATGCCAACCAACTATGTGGCTACTTTATTTTTTTTTTAAAGATTGTATTTATTTATTTGACAGAGAAAGAGAATGAGCATGTACACAGAAACAGGGTGAGCAGCAGGCTGAGACAGAGGAAGAAGCAGGCTTCCTCCTCCCCACCCCCAGCAGAGTAAAGAGCCAGGCCAGCTCTATCCCAGGGCCCAGGGATCATGACCTAAGCCTAAGGCAGACACTTAACCAAGTGAGCCACCCAGGGCACCCTTGGGCTACTTAAAATTAATTTTTTTTTTTTAACGAAGTTTCCCCTCATTTCTTTTTGCATGGATTGCTCTTGAAGCCATGACACCTTCAAGAAGTCCTGAGGTGCTATACATTAATAAAAGCATTTCCAAACAGACAGTGGGTGGGTAGGCAGTAAATTAATTGGAAACTGTACAATACTCTACTTTAAGAAAACCCCTGCCATTTCTACCTCTGTGATTTTCCTGACAAGCAGGATTCTTTTCAAAAGCAATTAGAAAGAAATTAGAAAGCCACAGAAGTCCAGTTTCATTTAACATCTTTTTCGACCAACCCTCCAGAAGCACAGAAGATACCCTTACTGAAATGGAAGATATAAGGTTTGTATTTTCCAGGGAATCTGCATACAGACATCATTTAAAATGTCCATACTACCTTCAAATCAATTGACTTAACTCTCACATGAACAAAGAACATCAACCTTAACACTGACTAGGTCAAAAATTCAACTCAGATTATCTTAAGTATGAGAGAAAATTTCAGGCCTCCTGTTACAGAGAAGCTAAGACATTTCCTGCTTTGGGCATGCCTGGGTCTAGGCCTCACACAGTGCTAGCAGGAATCCATCTTTCAGCTCTGCTTCCCCCAATGCTGGTTTATTATAAAGTAGGCTCTTCTTTAGCAAAGGTAAGCAAGCAACTCCAGGCTTCCATTCTACCAAATTACCAGTGTCAGGCAAGGAGAGTGCTTCTCCCAGTGAGAGTCCTGGAGCTGGTGCTCTAAGACTAACCTGACCACAATAAAAAATTAAAAAAAAAAAATTGTAAAGAGACTAACATGAGCCCCTGACCCAATACTGTGTCTAATTAAAGAAAAGTACTCTACCATGCCTAGGTCATTTATGTCCACCTGGGTAAGCCTCACTGGAACTACCCAGAATGAGGGACACATATACATACACCATAAAAGATATCTGCTACAGATCTTAAAAATGATAGTAGTCAGCTTTTATTCTACACATGATTATGTCCCAGGCACTGTGTTAAATGGTGGACAAGCATTATCTTACTTAGTCCTCACAATCATCCTGTGATGTAGATTCAATAATTATCTCTATTTTAAAGATGAGGAAATGAAGACATTGGTCCCACTGCCAAGGTCTCCCCTTCTCCCAGGCTGCCATTGCTCTCTTCCACATCTAGATCAGATGCATTTTCAGCAAAGGAACAGTAATACACAGTAATAACTCAGTGCGATAAACTGGCTTCCGCAGGCTGGTATGCACTTTAACTGTCCCTCAAGCTGGGCGATGCAACACGTTGCCCTCTGTTATAGGAATTCCTGGCATCAACAGACACATTTGGAAATGGGAATGATGAGTAGTTGACCCTGAGATCCCACAGTGTATGATTTTGCTTCCCTGAAAGGCAAGCCCTTTGTTTTATCACCCTGCAATGCCTGTTTTCTGATTTTTTTTTCTTTTGAAAATTAGACATTTGAACTGGGTAGAAGAAATCAGAAAGAGAGAAACACAGAAGAGTCGATGATTTAAATGTTGCCTGAAACAAAAAGCACTCAAGTCAACTCAGTAAATATTTATTAAAGGCACTCAGACTTGCAGCCAGACCTAACTGAAAAGAAATCAACCACAGTATGTGCAGACAGAGGTTTATGCACATGAAATTAGGAGTGGGGGGTACTTACTTTGAAAAATATCTTCTTGTGACAGAAAATGAACCACCTGCATTCTCTGTGAAACATTTTAAAAGTTCATTGATTGACAGGAATGACTTGAGCATATCTGCTCAGAAGTCTGCCTATTGTATAAAAGGAGATACATACAATGTACGATAATAGTGAAAAAAGAGGTACATGAAATCACTTAGTGAGTGGCATGTGGAATTGTGGTAAAAAGTCTTCAGGTAGATTAAAGACCTAAATGTTAAAAAAAAAAAATCCTAATAACAATGAGAGAAATTATGGGTTAATATACTACGTCCTTGAGGTGAAAACCTTTTTAAGACAAAAAAGCCTTTTGGAGGAGTGAAGATGGCAGAGCAGTAGGGGAACCCTAAGCTTGCCTCATCTCTTGAACACAGGCCAGATAAATATCAAATCATTCTGAACACCCAAGAAATCGATCTGCGGACTGAGAGAACAAACTGCACACCTAGGGGTACCAAATGGCCACACGAAGGAAGGCAGGAGCTGCTGAGAGCTGATTTGGGGGGAGAAAAGACTGTGGGTGTGATGAAGGGGAGGTCACCCTCATCACAGAGAGAGGAGTGAGAGGAAAAGAGAGAAAGAGTAAACATGTGCAGAGGGTACTGCCAAGAAAAACTTCCCCCAAACCACTGACTGGGAAAAGGAGAGTGGTTGCACTGCCCCGCTCGAGGGGAAGTTAAAGTTAATAAAAACTTGACTGTTGGCAAGTTTTTGTAAGCCACGGAGCACAAAGTCTTAAGCTTTGGATGGGGTCCTGCCTGGAAGGCTTGGCGGTGCTCTGGTAGGGAAGGAGGGCAGAGACTCAGGAGAGGGCAGCGTGGTCTGAGGATCTCCTGAGTCACATGGGGAGAAACAATTCCCCAGCTGAGGGTGCATTTGGGATTTGGCAAGGGCCTCTCCAGGGAAAAAAGACCCCAAGGGTGCAAACATGCTGCTCTACTTACTAAAGTCTACTCCTGAAACCAGTATTACACTACATGTTAACTAGAATTCAAATAAAAATTTGGAAGAAAAAAAATGATTATCTGACTACAATGAAATTTAAAACGCCTGTATGACAAAACACAAAATAACCACAGTTTATAGGTACAAAATAAACTGGGAGAAAATATTTACAATATACATTACTACAAGAGGTTAATCCAAACAGCTATCCAAACAGCTCCTAGAAATCAATAACACAAACAATTTAATAGAAAATTGGGGGAAAATACAAACAGACAATTCACAGAAGAGAAACTATGAATGGTTAAAAAAATAAAAAAAGATATCTAATCTTAATCGTGATGAGGGCAATGTAAATAAAACAATGATGAAATACTTTTATTTATTAATACTTTTATTTATTACTTTTATTTATTACCTATTAGATCAGCAAAAGTATTAAACTGTGGTAACATTAAGCACTAGCGAGTAGGAAGGGAAATCGGTACCCTCACACATTACGCATGAAAGTGTGAGTTTGTAGAACCCCTGTGGAGAGCAATTCAGCAGTACTGATTAGAATGTTAAATGTTCATATCCACATCAAAAAAGAAGCATATAAAAACATTTATTATAGCATTGCAGTAATACAAAAGTATTAGAGACTATCTAATTATCCATAAGAAAATGGTTAATTAAGCTATGCCATATCCAAATTATGAAACTGTATGCAGTTTTTAAAAATAAAGACTATCCATAGGGAGTGATATAGCACCAAGATACATTTTGAAAGAAAAATGAAAGTTGCAGAATATGTGCTTTCTAATACCATTCATCACACGCACATACACACATTCACAACTGTGGTATATACTTAGTAAGAATGCACAGATCATTATTGATTGCAATGATACAGAGATATAGATAGAGCTGTTGTTTGAATACAGATGTAGCTAGACGGGTCTAGAATGATACATATCAAAACAAAAGAATACACAGGAAGAAATCAGGGGCAGTGGACATAGACCATTCTTACCTTACCTGTTAAGGGATTCATTGTTATATAGATATTTTATTCATCCCTAACTTATGAAACTGTAATTAATAATAATATCTTTCCAGACGGTTAAAAATCACATACACAATATTCAATTCTACAAATATTTTTTCACTCTTAAAAGTCACACATAACATGCAGACTCAGAGATGAAAAACATAAAGACTCTGTCTCAGTAGTCCTCATTTATTCAATCATTTTTTTTAATTCATCCAGTAAAAATATTACTGATACCTGTTACGAGCCAGGCACCATCCCCACAGTGTTGATATAGGAAATGGGGGGGAGAGGAAGGGCTATGCTCGTGAAGCTTCTGTTGTAGTTAAGGAGAGAATAATAACTACATAAAGTAATAGGTGGTGATAAATTCTAAGAAAAATAAAAACAGAGGGAAAAGAGTTCATTTCTTGTAATGAACAGAACTATTTATCCATTCAGCTTTGGGGAACAGTTGCTTTATGGTTCCATGATAATCTCTTTCCAAAGGGAAACTTAGAAGGAAGACATCAGGGATAAACTATAACCATCGTTGGTGGCATCTTGGAGCCAAAATTAATGTTCAAGTTCTCCCCCTTCCCTGCTCCACTGAATCCCTGACCCTCAACTATCACCTCAGTAGGTCTTGATGACTTCCCAACAATGGGATGTCTAAGTTAAAGGATAAATAACTGTATGATTCTGCTAACTACTGTCAAATTCCGCTCCATAGTGCTTTAACCACACTGAATTCTCACCAGCAGCTAATGAAAGCAACTGTTTCCCCCATAGCTTCTGCAAGAGTCTGGTCAGTAATGGTTATCTCTCCATATGGTATGTTGCGGGTGCAACTGAGCATCTTTTATATGGTGAAGAACCATTTGCATTTCTTTTCCTATGATCTTTCTGTTCATATCTTTATCTCACTTTCTATAGTGTTGTGGACATTTTCCCCTATTTTTAGGAGCTCTTTTTACATTAGAGATATTAATCCTTTATCATAAAAGTTACAAATACTTTTTAAAACTCACATTTTCATAAAGACATGAAGAAACTGAGTGAATGTGGCATGCAGCTATGGGAACAGAGAGGATAAAGCTATGGGGGAGGGTGTGTTTATGTGTCTGCTATGAGGTTTATGGGGCTGAAGCAGAGTCCTCCCTAGAAAGAATAGGTTATGGATCATGTACAACTTTGTAGGCAACTGAGAATTGATTTTGAAATTCGAGGAAGAGGTTGAAGCTGGAGATATAAATTTGGAAACTGCCAACACAGAGATGATGTTTAAAGCCTGGAGCTTCAATTCCCTAGAGTAGAGGTGGATGGTGTATAATTCTGTAGTCACAAATGTACACATAAACATGTTATGTGATGAGTGACACCTGGGCTGCATCTGTAATCTAAATCACAGACTTTGCTTCTGCCAAGAACCCTATTGAGCGGTGAACACTTATGCCACGCTCTAGTCATAGAACAAGTCTAGTGACCGAGTGAAAGATTCACTAGGTTTTATCACAATTACTCTTTTTGAAAGAAAAATGAGAAAGGTAAGGATGTTACCAAAAGATAGGGCCATATAAAGCAGGGTGCCAAAACATTATAGTATCTTCAACATTTCACAAAGGACAGTCATTTAGATCCTTCCCAGAAACCAGAGAAGAGGGAGAGAAAATCTGTGAAGCATCATGTGGCCAGGAACCTATGCATATTTGATCACCAGCCATATCCTCTTCATTTCTAAGTGTCTGGAACATCTGTTCTTACTGCTGAGATGTGAGGTGTCCAGTGTGCAGGCCTGATCAGGGGGTGGAAGATATCCTCAAGCACAGCATGAGAGCTGGGTTGCTGGAATCCTGGAACCAGCTTCTCTTGACATCTGGAGCTGGTAATTAAACTTCTCCCAAGTGGACAATTGTTTACAGCAGTCTAATGATCAGAAGTCTATCTCTGGGCAAAACATTGTGCATTTCCAATAAGCATTATAAATATTACATGTCATCTTTAAATATATCATTTCAGGATAGTGACAATGGACTTTCATCCTAGCATAAATAATGGGTATGGGTAGGAAGTTCAGGGCAGTGTGGCGTAAAAAGAAACTGCAAAGAAGAGGTCAAGAACCCCAGATTCTAGCCTCAACTCTGCCAGAACTTGGCATGGACGTGGGCAAGTTACAGAACATTTTCATAATTGAATTTTATTGAATATTAAGAGGAGAGACATTTACAAGCTAGCTAGTTACACTTTCTCAATTTACAGTTACAGAAAGCAAGACTCAGCCCTTTCTGGCTTCTCTTTGGGGAGTAAGCATCATGCCAAAAACATGTTTTCTAGTCTGCTCTCTACTATGAAATTTAAAAAAAAAAAAAAAAAAACTCTCCCTACAAAAGTAACCTACAATACCAATGACTAGGGAGATAAGTCTGTTGTCCTCTTAAGTGAAAATTTAGCAAGCTCAAGTAACTGCCTGCAGGTCTGTACATGTATGCCACAGTACAACTTAAAAGGAATGAAGGTGATCACTGGCTCACTTGGGTTTATGCCATGATCAGAAAAAAGGGGTAATATTTATCACCAAACACCAACAATGTTCAAGCATGATAAACTAAACATTCCTGACAAAATGTAAGTATTTTACCTGGAAAAACTGAAATCAACACACTATTTACCCACACACTCATTAGTGCCAGAGAATCTCAGAGCAGAAAGCATCCCCCCAGAGAAAAACAGGACCCTGGAAAGATGGACACTGGTCATCTATCCAAACTTATGGATAGATAAGAACCATCTGGAACAAGAATTTAAAGGCAAACCTAGGATGTAACTCCACTGAGGGACCGGTGATGCTACAAAATACATACCTTCAAAATCACACCCTTTTCAACATCTTATCTAAGAATATTTTCTCCTCCAGGAATTTAAACTGTCTTGTTCCTAACCTGGGTGTTCCTTGCTCTGTCATTTACTAGCTGTGTTAACACTGACATACATACTTTTTCTGAGCTAGGGTTCACTCTTCACTTTTCTGAACTTGGTTTCCTCCCCTATAATACAGCAGTGCCTGCCATTTATTTGTCCTTCACTGGTATCAGGCACCAAACTAATAAAAATAATAGTAACTTCACTTTGCTTAAACTTACTACAACTAATTCAAGGTCTCTTCCTCCTGAGTAAACAAGTGTGTCAAATGAATTAAGTCATTTAAACTTCACAAAAGCCCTGTCAGGTAGGTATTATTATCCCCACTCCATAGATAAGAAAACTGAAGACCAGAGAGGTTAAGTAACTTTCTCAAAGACACACAGCTAATAAGAAAAGGAGATACCATTTAGACCCAACCATTCTGATTTGTGAATCAGACTCTATAATGCTTAACAACTCCGTAATGCTTCACTTCCTTTGTTACATAAAGAATAAAGTACAATGGAGAGAGAGGGGCAAAATGGTGGAGGAGTAGCAGAATGAAACAACATCCGATCCCAGGAGTTCAGCTAGATAGTTATCAGACCATTCCAAACACCTGGAAACTCAACAGGAAACAGAAGAGAAGAAGAACAGCAAATCTGGGAACAGAAAATCGACCACTTTCTGAAAGGTAGGATGTGGAGAAGTGAATCTGAACCAATGGGAAGATAGACCGCGGGGGGAAGGGTTGGCTCCCAGCAAGCTGTGGAGCAGTGGAGCACAAAATCAGAACTTTTAGAAGTCGGCTCCACTGAGGGACATCACTCCAGAGGCTAAGCAGGGGTGGAGCTTTCACGGGAACAGTATGGTCTCAGACCCCATGGGATCACAGAAAGATTGGGGGTGCCTGAGTGTGGCAAAGCTTCCAGGTACTGGAGTGAGGAAGCCGACTACAGAGACAGAGCCAAAGAGTGAGCTTTGAGATCGGGGATACCTTAAACTGTGATCCAAAGCACAGTTGGGCCACTGCTCTTCAAACAGGGACCCCACAAGTAGCAGATGCGGGGAGACTCACCTTCCTGTTCCAGAAGGAGCAGCAAGGCAGGAATCTGCTGGGTTTGGAGACTCCAAACAGGGCCATGCACCAGAGATAGAAATGCTCGGTTACAAGTCAGGTAAGCTTGGAGCGTGGCCGAAGACCAGGGAGATAGGAGTGATTGACTGCTTATCTCTGAGGGTGCAATGGGGAGTGGGGGCCCAAGCTCTGGGTGCCTCCAGGCCAGAGATTGGAAGGCCGCCATTTTCAATCCCATCCTCCAAAGCTCTACAGAAACCATTCAGGAAACAGAACCTCTGAGAGGGAACCCAAGCAGATTACATAGTGTGGTCCCTGCCAAGAGTGGTACAATTCTGCCTCAGGCAAAGACATTTGAGAATCACTGCAAAGGGCCCCTCCCCCAGAAGATCAGCAAGAATGTTCAGCCAAGACCAAGCTTACTATTCAAAGAGAACAGCAGAACTCCAGAGCCAGGGGAAAGCAACTCATGGAATTCATGGCTTTTTCCCCATGATCCATTAGTCTTGCAAAGTTAAATTTTTTTTATTTTTTTCTTATTCTATATATTTTTTACTTTTCTTCTTTCTCCTGTAAGCATTTTCTAAATAGTTTATCTTAACAATACCTTTCTGAACAAAAAATCTTTTAAACCTTCATTGTTATATTCATATTTTATCCCTTCATTGTATTTAACCTCATTTTTTCTATACATATACTTTTTTTTCTAAAAAATTGTGGGATACAATTTCATCTAATATATCAAAATATACCCTAATCTAGAACATGGCTTTCTTCTAGTCTCCAGCCTGAGCGCATCCCCCCCCACCTTTTTTTTTTCTTTTTCCAGCCAATTTATCTTATCAATTCCTTTTTTAGAATTTTTAAAAATTTTCACATTTACAGTCATATTCCATCCCTCCATCATGTTTACCCTTATTTTACATATGTATATAAGTTTTTCCTTCCTTAAAATTTTGGGAAGTAATTTCTTTTAAGAGACCAAAATACACCCAAAATCAAGTGGGTGGCTCTGTTCATTTCACCAGTCTAATATATATATATAAATATTTTTTTTAATTTCTTCCCTCCCACCCCCAGTTTTGGGTCTCTTCTGATTTAGTTACCATACATTTTTCTAGGGTCTTTCATACCCTTTCAGTATTTTATTTTCTTGTTCATATATTATTATCTGGATAAAATGACAAGGCAAAAAATATCACCTCAAAAAAAAAAAAAAAAAAGAACAAGAGGCAATACTGATGGCTAGGGACCTAATCAATACGAACATTGGTAATATTTCAGAACTAGAGTTCAGAATGATAATTCCCAAGGTGCTTGCTGGGCTAAAAAAAGGGATGGAAGATATTAGAGAAACACTTTCTGGAAAAATAAAATTCCTTTCTGAAGAAATAAAGAACTAAATTCTAACCAAGTTGAAATAAAAAAGGCTGTTAATGAGGTACAATTAAAAATAGAGGCTAGTACTAGAAGGATAAATGACATGGAAGAGAGAATTAGTGATACAGAAGACCAAATGATGAACAATAAATAAGCTGAACAAAAGAGAGAAAAACAACTACGAGACCACGAGGGGAGAATTCGAGAAATAAGTGATACCATAAGATGAAACAACATTAGGATAATTGGGATTCCAGAAAAAGAAGAAAGAGAGAGGGGGGCAGAAGGTATATTAGATCTAATTATAGTAGAGAACTTCCCTAATACGGCAAAGGGAATGAGTATCAAAATCCAGAAGGCACAAAGAACCACCCTCAAAATCAATAAAAATAAGTCCACACCCCATCATCTAATAGTAAAATTTACAAGTGTTAGTGACAAAAAGAAAATCCTGAAAGCGGCTTGGGACAAAAGTCTGTAACATACAATGGTAGAAATATTAGATTGGCAGCAAACTTAACCACAGAGACCTGGCAGGCCAGGAGGAACTGGCATGATATATTCAGAGGACTAAATCATAAAAATATGCAGCCAAGAATACTATATCTAGCTAGGTTATCACTGAAAATAGATAAAAAGCTTCCAAGACAAACAAAAATTAAAAGAATTGGCAAACACTAAACCAGCCCTATAGGAAATATTGAAAGGGGTCCTCTAAGCAAAGAGAGAGCCTAAAAGTAGCAGATCAGAAAGGAACAGAGACAATGTACAGCAACAGTCACCTTACAGGCAATACAAGGACACTAAATTCTTATCTTTTAATAGTTACCCTGAATGTAAATGGGCTAAATGCCCCAATCAAAAGACACAGGGTATCAGAATGGATAAAAAAAAACAAAACCCATCTATATGTTGCCTACAAGAAACTCATTTGAGACCAAAAGACACCTCCAGATTTAAAGTGAGGGGGTGGAAAACAATTTTCCATAATAATGGACATCAAAAGAAAGCCAAAATGGCAATCCTTCTATGAGGTAAATTAGATTTTAAGCCAAAGATTATACTAAGAGATGAGGAAGGACACTATATCATACTTAAAGGGTCTGTGCAACAAGAAGGTCTAACAATTTTAAATATCTATGCCCCTAACATGGGAGGAGCCAACTACATAAACTAATTAATGACAAAACCAAAGAAACACTTGGACAATAATACAAAGTAGTAGGGACTTTAATATCCCCCCCTCACTGAAATGGACAGATCATTCAAGCAAAAGATCAACAAGGAAATAAAGGCCTTAAACGACATACTGGACCAGATGGACATCACAGATATATTCAGAACATTCCATCCCAAAGCAACAGAATACACATTCATCTCTAGTGTACATGGAATATTCTCCAGAATAGATCACATCCTGGGTCACAAATCAGGTCTCAACCAGTAACAAGAGATTGGGATCATTCCCTGCATATTTTCAGACCACAATGCTCTGAAGCTAGAACTCAATCACAAGAGGAAATTTGGAAAGAACCCAAATACATGGAGGCTAAAGAGCATCCTACTAAAGTATGAATGGGTCAACCAGGAAATTAAAGAAGAATTGAAAAAATTCATGGAAACAAATGATAATGAAAACATAACTGTTCAAAATCTGTGGAACACAGCAAAGGCGGTCCTGAGAGGAAAGTATACAGCAAGACAAGCCTTTCTCAAGAAACAAGAAGGGGCTCAAGTACACAACCTTACCCTACACCTAAAGGAACTGGAGAAAGAACAGCAAAGAAAGCCTAAACCCAGCAGGAGAAAAGAAATCATAAAGATCAGAGCAGAAATCAATGAAATAGAAACCAAAAGAACAGTAGAACAGATTAACAAAACTAGGAGCTGGTTCTTTGAAAGAATTAATAAGATTGATAAACCCCTGGCCAGACTTATCAAAAAGAAAATAGAAAAGGACTCAAATAAATAAAATCATGAATGAAAGAGGAGAGATCACAACCAGCACCAAAGAAATACAAACAATTATAAGAACATATTATGAACAACTATTTGCCAGCAAATTTGACAATCTGGAAGAAATGGTGGATGAATTCCTAGAGATGTATAAACTACCAAAACTGAACCAAGAAGAAATAGAAAACCTGAAAAGACCCATAACCAGTAAGGAGATTGAAGCAGTCATCAAATATCTCCCAACAAAGAAGAGTCCAGGGCCAAATGGCTTCCCAGAGGAATTCTACTAAACATTTAAAGAAGAATTAATACCTATTCTCCTGAAACTTCCAAAAAAATAGAAATGGAAGGAAAACTTCCAAACTCAATTTATGAGGCCAGTATTACCTTCATCCCAAAGCCACACAAAGACCCCACCAAAAAGGGGAATTACAGATCGATATTCTTCATGAACACAGATGCGAAAATTCTCACCAAAATACTAGCCAATAGAATCCAACAGTACATTAAAAGGATTATTCATCACAACCAAGTGGGATTTATTCCTGGGCTGCAAGGTTGGTTCAACATCTGCAAATCAAACAATGTGATACAATACACTGATAAAAGAAAGAACAAGAACCATAGGATACTCTCAATAGATCTGAAAAAGCATCTGACAAAGTACAGCATCCTTTCTTGATCAAAAGTCTTCAAAGTGTAGGGATAGAGGGTACATACCTCAATATCATCAAGGCCATCTATGAAAAACCCACAGTGAATATCATTCTCAATGGAGAAAAACTGAGAGCTTTTCTGCCAGGTCAGAAACACAACAGGGATGTCCATTATCACCACTGTTATTCAACATAGTACTAGAAGTCCTAGACTCAGCAATCAGACAACAAAAAGAAATAAAAGACATCCGAATCAGCAAAGATGAAGTCAAACTCTCACTCTTCACTGATGAGATACCTTATGTTGATAACCCAAAAGACTCCACTCCAAAACTGGCAGAACTCATACAGGAACTCAGTAATGTGACAAAATATAAAATCAATGCACAGAAATCATTTGCATTTCTATACACCAACAACAATACAGAAGAAAGAGAAATTAAGGAGTCGATCCCATTTACAATTGCACCCAAAACCATGACATACCTAGGACTAAACCTAACCAAAAATGCAAAAAATATGTACTTAGAGAACTACAAGGTACTTATGAAAGAAATTGAGGAAGACACAAAGAAATGGAAAAACATTCCATGCTCATGGATTGGAAGAACAAATATTGTGAAAATGTGTATGCTACCTAAAGCAATCTACACGTTTAATGCAATCCTTATCAAAATACCATCCATTTTTTTCAAAGAAATGGAACAAATGATCCTTAAATTTATATGGAACCAGAAAAGACCCCAAATAGCCAGAGGAATGTTGAAAAAGAAAGCCAAAGTTGGTAGCATCACAATTTCAGATTTCAAGCTCTATTACAAACCTGTAATCAAGACAGTATGGTACTGGTACCAAAACAGACACATAGATTAATGGAACAGAATAGAGAGCCCAGGAATAGACCCTCAACTCTATCATCAACTAATCTTTGACTAAGCAGGAAAGAATATCCAATGGAAAAAAGACAGTCTTTTCAACAAATGGTGTTGGGAAAATTGGACAGCCACATGCAGAAGAATGAAACAGGACCATTTCCTTACACCACACATGAAAACAGATTCAAAATGGATGAAGGACCTCAATGTGAGAAAGGAATCCATCAAAATCCTTGAGGAGAACACAGGAAGCAACCTCTTCAACTGCAGCTGCAGCAACTTCTTCCTAGAAACATCATCAAAAGCAAGGGAAGCAAGGGCAAAAATGAACTATTTGTGGACTTCATCAAGATCAAGAGCTTCTGCACAGCAAAAACCAAAAAACAACTGACAGAATGGGAGAAGATACTTGCAGATGACATATCTGATAAAGGGGTAGTATCCAAAATCTATAAAGAACTTATCAAACTCAATAACCAAAGAACAAAGAATCCAATCAAGAAATGGGCAGAGGACATGAACAGACATTTCTGCAAAGAAGACATCCAGATGGCCAACAGACACATGAAAAAGTACTCAACATCACTTGGCATCAGGGAAATACAAATCAAAAATACAATGAGATACCACATCATACCAGTCAAAATGGCTAAAATTAACAAGTCAGAAACAACAGATGTTGGAGAGGATGCAGAAAAAGGGGAACCCTCCTACACTGTTGGTGGGAATACAAGCTGGTGCAGCCACTCTGGAAAACAGCATGGACATTTCTCAAAAAGTCGAAAATAGAGTTACCCTATGACCCAGTAATTGCACTAAAGATTTACCCTAAAGATACAAATATAGGGTTTCAAAGGGGCACATGCACCTTTCTTTATAGCAGCCATGTCCACAATAGCCAACTATGGAAAGATCCTAGATGTCCATCAATAGATGAATGGATAAAGAAGATGAGGTATATATACACAATGGAATACTATGCAGCCATCCAAAAAACCTGAAATCTTGCCATTTGCAATGACATGGATGGAACTAGAGGGTATTATGCTGAGAGACATAAGTCAATCAGAGAAAGACAATCATCACATGATCTCCCTGATATAAGGAATTTGAGAGGCAGAGTGAGGGGGTTGGGGGGTTGGGGAAGAAAAATGGAACAAGATGGGATCGGGAGGGAAACAAACCATAAGAAACTCTTAATCTTACAAAACAGACTGAGAGTTGCTTGGGCGGGGAGGTGGAGAGGGTGGCTGAGTTATGTACATTGGGGAGGTTATGTGATATGGTGAGTGTTGTGAAGTGTGTAAGCCTGACAATTCACAGACCTGTACCCCTGGGGCAAATAAGATATTATATGTTAGGGGCGCCTGGGTGGCTCAGTGGTTTGGTCTGCTGCCTTCGGCTCGGGTCATGATCTCAGGGTCCTGGGATCGAGCCCCGCATCGGGCTCTCTGCTCAGCAGGAAGCCTGCTTCCCTCTTTCTCTCTCTCTCTCTCTCTGCCTGCCTCTCTGCCTACTTGTGATCTCTGTCTGTCAAATAAATAAATAAAATCTTTAAAAAAAAAAAGATATTATATGTTAATAAAAATAATTAATTAAAAAAAGAAAATCCAATGAAGGCATATTCAGAGAAAAGCTAGAATACTTTCTTAAATACTATGCTAGGTCACCAGTCCAGGGTCAGGTAGATGCCAAAGCAAGGCATTCAACCCACTTAGTGAACTTGCAAACAAATGAAAAAGTAAATAAACATTTACCTTCATAGGTTTTTGCTCAATGAACTTCCTTTTTAAAGATTTTACTTATTTATTTGACAGAGATAACAAGCAGGGGGAGTAGCAGGCAGGGATGCAGGGAGAAGAAGGCTCCCTGAAGAGCAGGGAGCCTGACGTGGTACTGGATCCCAGGACTCCAGGATCACGACCTGAGCCAAAAGCAGATGCTTAACCAACTGAGCCACCCATGCACCCCATGCTCAAAGAACTTTTAAAACTATAAAGGGTATCAGAGCAGCAATAAATACACATGTACACAAAGAAGAATCTGTAACATAGTTGAGGGGGACTTGTATACTCTACAAAGGAGGGAACTATGAGTAAGAACTTATTTACACTGATGAAGGCAATGTATCAGTTTCTGGTGGCTGCTAGAACAAATGACTACAAACAAACTGAGTGGCTTAACACAACAGAAAACTACTATCTCAGAAGTCTGAAATCCAGGTGTCCCTAGGGCCACATTTCCTCTGGAAACTCTAAAGGAGAATCTGTTCTTTCTTTCTTCCAGCTTCCCCTATTTCTAGGCATCCCTTGTCTTTGGGCCACATCACTTCAGTCTCTGCCTCTGTGGTATCCCCCTCCTCCTTCCCTCTGATAAGAATATTTGTGATGGCAGTTAGGGGCCACCTGATAATCCAAGATGATCTCTTTAAAATCTTTAATTTAGTCATATCTGCCAAGACCCTCTTCCCAAGTAAGGTAAAATTCACAGGTTCCAAGGGTTTGAAATGGGTATCTTTGGACAGAGGGGGTGGAGGGGTGGACAATTTTTTTGGCCTACCTCAAGCAATGATGGCTCCCTGTTGCAGGGGGACACCACTTGAAGAAGCTCAACTGATCACACCTATACCAAAAAAAGAAAGAGAGAACGAGAGAGAGAGAGAGAGAGAGAGAGGAAGGAAGGAAGGAAGGAAGGAAGGAAGGAAGAAAGAAAGAAAGAAAGAAAGAAAGAAAGAAAGAAAGAAAGAAAAATGTTTGCTTGACAAACATTTAGTGCCAGGATCCTATAAAGGGCCTTTACTGCCAGTGGGATAGTCCACTCTTCCAGAACCCAAATTTTCACAAAGCTTGACAACTTCATGAATAAAATGCCCTGGTCCATGGATTTAAAGGCTTGCACATGCACAGCAAGCAGCCCAGCCCTCTGCTGGGCTAAGCCCAGCCCATGCACTTTCAAGCAGGCCACCCTTCTGAACAGACTGAGGCTTTGAGGCACAAGCTGCCACCGTGTAAGCAGACTTCCAAGAATGCTTCAGGGAACTACACATGATGCCAACTGCAGCTTCTCAAATGTGCTGCTGATCTCTGCTTGCCTTTGATCAGGAGAAATGGCAGTGTTTTGTCAGTGTTCAAAAGCCAGTCTACCCTGACCTTTCTTATAATCAAGTCTGCTGTGGACTTCATAAAAAGTGTGTGCAGGGTAAGGCTCTGACAAAATGCAGAAGGCAAATCCCAAGGCTGGTGGCAGCCAGTTTGGGCAGGTGTCAGAAGCGATACACTAACCTGAAGGCACCCACCAGTCAACAGTTAAGACTTTTGACAAGCCCGACTCCAAACAAAGTGGAAGAGGGAGGGAGAAATGGCATCTTCTCTTGAGGGGAAAAGGAGCTAAGTACAGTAGCAGATGGAACATGGCCTTACACTAATCCAGGTTCCATAATTAAATTCCAGAACCATGCCAGTAAAGGAAGACGGTATTCAAAAATAGCAGGTGCCTCCTACAGACCTGTGCCAGAGAGGCTTTTGTAAGCCATTGGGCTGATAGCCTAGGGAATGAAAATGCTGGTGAGGCTAAGTACCCAGCCAGCTCAGCAGAGGAGACCAGAATGTGCTGGGGCTGCTTTTATATCCACTGGGGAAGTACTGCCTCCTAACTAAATTTAATTGCCTCTGGGGTCCCTTCAGCTGTGCCTGGACTTGGCTGATGAGGAGGTAGTCACAGACACAGAGCAGTCCTGGCAGCAAAAATAACTGCCCACCTGCCCACATCAATATACCTCCCAGCTACTGTGTATCTCAAAACTGCATCAGAGAAATGACTTCAAAGACAATGTCCATTAATATGGTCCAGCCTATTCTTCAGCACCGTACAGAATGGCAGCGATTTTAGAGCTGCACTGTGGAACCTGATAGACCTCAGTGGCTGTCCCGCTTTATATTAGTATGTGATCTTCAGGAAGTTCCTAAGCCTCTCGAAGCTGTGAGCTTTTCCATCTGTGAACAGAGATTATAATATTTCAGAGCAGTAGCATAAGGAATAAGTTATCCTGTAATGAGTATCTGCAATTGGTTCATAGCATGGTGCATGGGGAAAGTATTCAATAAATCTTAACCTCTTTAAAATAATAATGGGCAGAATCATCTACATGGCGACCAAGAGCAAACACTGAAGGCCACCACACACAGAAACTCACCAAAGGGGAAGACGGTCTGCAGCACTCAGAGCTGTTTTTACGACTTTTTGTAGCCTCAATTTTGAGGAATGTTTGCTCCTTTCATCGGGGCCCAGCAAGGAAGGCGTAGAAACACAGCCCGTGTACCTGCCACACCAGGCAGGTCGGAACTCTCGGGCAGGAACTCTGAAGGAGGACAGTGCACACGGTCCACCCATTCTCTCAGCCTCCTACAAACAGGACGGAGTCAGCAGGCACAGCTGGGCATCGCCTGCTGTGCTCCTGGAAATGAGCCCCTTCCCTGCTGCTTTCTCTTCGGACAGGGTTTTCAAGGAAGCAGCCTTCCCAGTCTAGGCGAACAGCGTGAGCTTGGGCGCTGCTGCACAACAGTGCTGGCAACGCCAGCTGTCAGCACCCAGAGAGCCTGTGTGAAGCGGGGGCACAGCCACTCCCTCCAACGGAAGGGGGACCACCCCCGCCGGTTACCTCCATTCTAGGCAACACTGTGAGTACCAGTGGGCACATTGAGTGGGCAGTCCTGCCCGTATGCCCACAGCCCCTCTTCAAGGTCATTAAACACAGATTCATCATACATCTATTCCACTCTGTGTAGAGATGCAGCCCCTCATCACGGTGAAAAGTTTATTCCGCTGTGGAATCCAACAGTCCCAGGTTCAAACCACAGCTTTGCCACGAATTAGCTACAGGACCACGGGCAAGTCAAAGGTGTCTTTACACCTCAGCCTCTGCATCTGTAAAAGGAGGAAAAAAAACTGTACCTGGAACCACAGGATTATACTGAAGATGAGATGAGATGAGATAACATGTGAGAAGCACTTAACAGAGGGCCTGACATCTGATACACAAGTGCACCGTAACTACACCGAGCTAGGTTCTATGTTGAGTTGAAAAAGTGCTAGTCCGGGTCTCTTTAACTCAATTTGATATTTGCAGTACTACCTTTGTTTTAAAAAAAAAAAAAAAATCATCATCACGTCCCTCCAAACCATAAAATATTTACAGTTGAAACTAAAGATGAAAGATCCAGCTCAACTTTTTCCCTCTACCTCAAAACCTTGGCCAGCGTTTATAAGTGCTATTTTGGAGACTTTCTATTGTATGATTACTGTAATTTCTCTGGTTCCCATTCTATTTTTCCACACTATGGCACTCCATCCTATATTCCCTTATTGTGGTTCTAGAAGTCCTGTTTCCCTAGTACCTCTCACTTAAGCTGTTTCTGGAAGTACCTTTCATTCAGGCATTCATTCTATTAACAAATATTGACCTATCTGACTCTTAGAGACCCATATCACTGAAAGCCTGGAAATATAATAATGAGCAAGATAGAAGGGTCTCTGCCCCTCACAAAGTCTCCAATCCAGGGAAGGAAGAGGCCAGGGTCAAAGTAACAGTAGCTCAAAGTAGGTACAAATAACCTGGTCTTGAATGAGTGGATAAGGCTGATTGAGGAACTCTTCCAAGAGAAAGTGGCATTTAAGTAAGACAAAGAGAGTGGTCAGAGATGACCAAGGGAAAGAACAGAGGAAAGAGTCCCAAGCAAGAACAGTCCTACACTGTTCTTAACATTCACTTCAGACCCCACTCGGGTACAACAGCTCAGCAAGAACTATTTATCAGTAATTCTCCCTACCCTCTAGAAACCTTGAAATGTTAGAGCTAATATCTTGTTGAAATGTCTGTACCTTCCAAGCACCCAATGCCTCTCCTATACAACCTCAATTCACTCAGAGAAAGACAGAATGGAAAATGGGCTGCATTCAGAAAAGTTCAAAAGCTCTCTGAAATGTGGAGGATACTTGTTGATCAGATTGCCAGAGAAAGCCAACAGAAATGCACAGCCACCTTCCTTTCTCTTTTATAAGAGAGGAGCCCAGAACTGCCTTCAAACCCAAACAGAGAATGACCCAGCTGAAAAGGTCACGCTATTTCTTTTCCTGTCAAAAAAATGGACTTTCTCAGTTTCCACTATGGATGAAAATGTAATATTTCTGTTTGCAATTTCAATTTCACAGCTGACTGGCATCTGCAGGGACAGAGAATTCTAATAAAATCGCAGAAGCATTTAATACAATGACTGGCAGATGGGGAAAGGGTTTGTAGCAACTCCATTTTTCTGATTATGTTAACAAAACATGGCATGTGCTTTTCTAATGCACTGACCCTGTTTCATTTACAATTTAAATCTGATGACTAAAAACAGTGATTAGGACTTTTGGTAGAGGGGGGAGTGGGAGGATGCTGTTTACCACCTGAATGGTTTAATAATATATAGATCTTTTTCTTCCCCCTTCCCAAACAGACAGATTAGCATTCCCAGTTCTGCACTTAATAAAGTTACACAGGGCAATTTTAAAAAATTGTCTGAGAGCAACATTGCATCAATAAATTATTTATGCACACTTGATTTGGAAATTAAGCAACAATGGAATATTCTTTAACCATAATAGAAAGCCCTGTAAATAAAAAGTAAGCCCAGTGGGGCATTATAAAACTAAAAGCCATTACTGATAGGACAGGATGAGGCTAGTGACTGACAATGGCAGGGAAAGCTACCCCTGGGCTGGTTAAGAAGAAATATGTTGGCACCTTCTCACTTAGAATATAGCCAGACTATCAGTGCTTTCTCCATGGTCACCGTGATGGAAAAGCTAAAGATAATCATAAAGCCAGTCATGAAGGCAATTTGTTTCCAGCCTTGCTCTATGACTGGCCAAGTTTCTTGGGCCTACGTTTCAACATTTATAAACTAAAAAGTGTTGGTCTGGGTCTCAAGTGCTGGTCCTTGGTCAGGAAGACAATCAGCTGTAGAAGCATCCTAGGCAGAGTTTTTGTTCCAATACAGAGTCCCAGGATGACTGGCCTCCAACCACCAAAGAGTCTGACTCACTAGTAAGGCCTAGGAATAGACTTATTTAAACTCCCAAGAAACCCTTTTCGGAACCACTGGCTCAGATTACCTTCAGGTCCCAAATGTGAAAGTCCAAACAAACAAGGTACAACCCAGGGTACAAACAAACAAAGAAAAACCCAAGGTGCAGACTTACATTTTAATAAAAATGGAAAATACAGAAGTATATTTTTAACTAACTGACTTGGTAGCCCTATCTAGATGTTCTCAGAACAGGTGTAATATTGGGCCTTTGTTTTTGTTTTTGTTTTTAAGATTATATTTATTTATTTGACAGAGATCATAAGTAGGCAGAGAGACAGGCAGAGAGAGAGAGAGGAGGAAGCAGGCTCCCCACTGAGCAGAGAGCCCAATTCGGGGCTCGATCCCAGAACCCTGAGATCATGACCTGAGCCAAAGGCAGAGGCTTAACCCACTGAGCCACCCAGGTGCCCCTATCGGGCCTTTGTTAAGGTCACTTTACTTAAGCAGACTTTGGTAACGTCTTTGTGTTGAGACCCAGCTGTTCAGCTTCCACGCAGCTTGCATGAGCCACTGGCAGACTGAACTGAGCAGAGAGGAAAAACTGAATTAAAAATCAAGAGCTGCTGGAGCAAGAGACAGAGAGCAGTTCACATGGAACCGAGCCTGCTTTCTCAAGGCCAAGACAACAACTGGAAGCCCCAGCAGGCTCTGAAGATAAAATGTACTTGGAGGAAAGTGGTTCTTTCTTCTATACCAGAACAGAGGCTTCTAACTATGGATGTTGAAGGAACTCATACCAGGAAGTCCTCACAATGTGCTTTGTTCATTATTTTTTAGTCTTTAAGAAACTGTAAAATGAAATATTCTCAAAGGTAAGAAGTAACATCTGAAAATATCTAACATATCTGAACTCACCCTGATAAGCAGATAAGAGAAGGACTCTAAAAGAACAAGTGTCAGAAAAAGAGAGAGGGAGAAAGAGACAGGGAGAGAGCAAGAGGTGGCAAGGGCTTGCAAGCACAGAAGGCTGAGCAGCAAGAGAGATACCAAGTTCCATCCCACAGTATTTCCTAAGAATAGCCCCGCCAAACCATAAAATATGAACAATGTCATGCTGGACCTTCCCCCTTCTCAGAAGGCTTACAAGGTTGCAGTTGATGTGGTCATGAGGTGTCCCAGGACTATGAAGAAATTAGCCACATTGATCCACTATGATCACCTCTCGCCTAGGGCAGTTTGAATGCCAAGTTTAGCTAATGATTGGCGGGAGAGCATTTTAAAAATGCCATTTCTGTCATTTTGTTACCTGACCTGCTGCCAGTTGAGTCTTACCAACCGATTTCCAGTCTCATTAGTTGCCATGGATGCATCTCCTTATCTAAATGACATTTCAGTCAACATCTGCCCTGTCACCAACCCCTAGAGAAGAGAGTGAGTTCCCCAAGGAGAATTCTGGAAACATCTCAGCTGTTTCATCACCATCATCATATTATGATTATTATTATCATTATTATTATTATTTTATTACATAGTTTTCAGCTCATAAGAAGTCTACTTTTCTTGTTAAAGATTCATATAATAAAAATCAATGAGTAATTTAAATTGGACCTCAGAAAAATTCCTAACTTGATGCCCCAAATTTATGCACATGAATACAGAACAAAAGTATGTGGCCAATTCTTCAAAACAATGGACATCATACATGTCTCACTAATTCAGCAGGAAAAAAAAAACATGAGCTAGTACTTACCGCTGATGCCCAGAAACTGCACTGGACCTTCTACTCCACCACATTCAAGCCTCAGGCCCTATGGGAGACTGTATTATTCCAGCTACACAGGTGAGGAAATGTGGGCTCAAGGTGGTTAAGTATGATGGAGACTCCTCCCTATGCCTTTAATACGAGCCAGACTCATCCTAGGAGCTTTATATTCATCAACTCATTTGATCCTCGTAACAACCTACGAGGTGGGTTTAATACTACAGATGAACATACTGAGGCAGAGAGAAGTTAGACAGCTTTGCCGTTTCACACAGCCAGTCAGTGCCAGAACCAAGAATTGGATCCAGGCACTCTGGCCCTAGGGTCTGTACACTTAACCATTGCTCTGTTTCACTGACAAATGGCCTGAGGTCATGGAGAAAGCAGTTCATGAAAATGGATTCTAACACAGCCAGATTCCAGGTAAGGCACTGGATCTGTATGTTTCCATACATTTCACCCAAAGGCACATGCTTTTTTTTTTTTTTTTTTTTAAGGATTTTATTTATTTGACAGAGAGACACAACAGGAGAGAGAACACAACCAGGGAGAGGCGGGGAGGGAGAAGCAGGCTCTCCGCTGAGCAGGGAACCTAATACGGGGCTCTATCCGAGGACTTTGGGATCATGACCTGAGCGGAAGGCAGACACTTAACCTACCCAGGTGCCCCAGGCACATGCTTTCAGTTCAGATAAAAAGATAAACTCCTTCACAACACTGAAAAAGACCCAAGGAATCATCTAAGCTAAGCATTTAAATCATGAATGCTTATTAAGCAACTGACAACTGATTTAGGACTTTACACTCAGTCCTTCCCAAGCTGTACATTTAAGAAGATACACGCATTATAAACCCTCAGTCCCACACACCTGGGGGTTTCCAGGAAGATGTGTTTAGGACTTAAATGATGGACCAAAGTAAGCTAGGAGGGTACCACAGGACAGGGGAATGGAAGGGAAGGAAAGGCAAAGAGCAGGGAGGCTATAATGACAAGGAAGATGAGAACTATTTATGGAACACTATGTTCGAGGAATTCTGCTGGACAGTCTACATACTATTGCTCTGTACCCTCAAAACAACCTATAAGGAACCTAACAATACCCCCAAGATTACTTTGCTACCATTACACTCAAATCAAAATTAAACTAGTGTCTATCCAAATCTCAAAGACCAAGCTCTTGAGACGCCTGGGTGGCTCAGTTGGTTAAGTGTCTGCCTTCAGCTCAGGTCATGATCCCAGCGTCCTGGGATCGAGTCCCACATCGGGCTCCTTGCTCGGCAGGGAGCCTGCTTCTCCCTCTGCCTCTGCTGCCACTCTGCCTGCCTGTGCTTGCACTCTCGCTCTCTCTCTCTCTCTCTCTGGCAAATAAATAAATAAAATCTTTAAAAAAAAAGACCAAGCTCTTTCCTGCCCCTCAAGCTGCCTCCCCTGAGCAATTCAATTTCAGTTCCCCAGAGGGAAAAACAGTGCTCTATCTTTCTTGTCTCCACTCCCCAATCAACAAACTAGGGATAACAGTGGTTTTTCTCCTCTAAGTTTTTCTGAAGGTTAAATGAGACAGCACTGGTAAAGCACTCAGAACTGTGCATGGGCACACAGATGACACCCAGGTATCAGTGCTGCTAAGTGACGGCGCCAGGATGGGGTGGGGGGCGGGGTGGGGGGCGGGGAATAGCAGGTGCTGTGCTGGCTGCAGTGTGAAGAAGTCTCACCAGCCTGAATGTCAGGCCAGCACAACCTACAATCCTCCTTGAGCATCCCCGAGACCGGCAGGCGACATAATAGAGCAATGTTTCTCAAACTATCAAGTGTACATGAATCACGTAGGGGTCCTGTTAAAATCCAGAATCTGATTCGGCAGGTCTGAGTGGGGCCCTGAGAGTCTACATTTCTAACAAACTCCTGGGTGATGCTCTGGCCCAGAGACCACACTTTGAGTAGCCAGGACCTGAAGAATTTCTTTCCCATTCCCCAGTCTCTAAACTTTCCCTCTCAAGTGCCTGAGATAATGAAAATAAGCCAGGGAAAATAAATCATCTTCAACAACCAAATGTCAAATAAATTAAAGTCTCAAGCACTGAGATCATAAAAGCTCTTGAAAGCAGTTTCCCGGGGGCTCCCGGGACCAGAAATCCTTGCTGCAGACTCTCCGGGCAGTCAGCTAATCACCAAGAGGAGAGAATGCCTCCATTTTCTCCTCCTTCCTCCCAAATGAAAAGGAGAAATGATAAATCTGTTGTGTGGCTCCAGGTCCAATTTGAAGGCTAAATCTTCCTACATTCTACTTAAACTCCCAAATTTATCCAGAGAAGAGGGAGGACTAGTTTATTTATGTTGATTAGAATATTTGTAGTCTTCCTCCTCTTATTGTGTTCCTTCCAAGCGACTCCCTCTAGCTGATTTTTCCCCACCAGCAACATTCCAATTTAATTTGCACTATTATGAAGACAGATGCTACAAAGTTCATTTGTTACTAAGTGACCACAGGAAATGGCAGGGATTCTGATAAGTAATTGAAATTATGTCACATTAACAGCCAACCAGATCCTCTGCAGTCGTGCCCCTCAGGATCCTAGGGTAGCATCAATTAAGACAAATTAAGACAAAGGCACTTGGGTTGGAAGATATATTATTTCTCCCAAGAAATATTATTGGCCCTGTGGTGTGATTCAGACCATGGGAGTTAAGAAATATTTCAAATCAGACTCTGAGAAAAGCTTTTCACAGATATTTTATGAGCGCTAAAATTATAATAACTCACCAAGCAGTTCTTTCTCCTTCTACCTTTTCCCAAGCACTACACCAAGACCAGCCATGTCCAAACAAGAGAGAGGTAAAATGAGACACCACGTGCAAAGAGCTTGCTCCTTTCACTCTTTGGCCTAGGCAGTCAGGGATCCCATCTTGTCTTGGTACTGTTGGGATTTTATGATCCTCATCCAGCCTGGTACAACGAAGCCAGTCTATACCAGAAACTAAAGGATGGATTTTTCCCACTTTTCACACATCGAGCCTCTTTTGCCGAGCATGCTCCAGTCTCACTCAAAGCACAGGAGAAGATGCACTGGTTAAGAAGATGAACTCTGCAATCCGATTTCCTGGGTTCCGACACTTAACTATCAGTGTGATCTTGGGTAAATCACAGCTTCTGTTAACTTCACTTTACTTATTCATGAACTGTGGTTAATAAAAGCACCAACCTCTAAGGTTACTGTGACAACAAAATAAAGATAATGCTTATAAACTGCTTAGCACAAGGCCTGGCACGTGTAAAAAACTATCGCTATCCTGCCTGGGGGAGCTCCGCAGTTATAAATGAAAGAGAAAGCAAAATTTGCAAGTTTTTGTCCCCTGTAATTATACTGCTGGTTCCATCTAACATTAAGTCCCTGGATAATTAATACAATTCACCACCTAGGGATAACGTCTCTTTACTCCCTGGGCCTCAGCATTTTCATCTATAAAATGAGATGGTTGTATTAAATTGCTTATAGAGGACTTCAGAGTTCCAGTAGGAACTGTCTAGATATTATTGAGCCATGCAAATGAGGATGCAAAATCCTCAAACACCCTCTCCTTCAGGCTCAGGTGGGGGCTAATCCCACCTTAGAGCTGCACAAGGTAACTCCAACATATTATTCTACCTGGCACTGTCTTGTGTCTTTTCATTCCTTCATCTGATAGGAAGCTTACTACCATGTGCTCAACACAAACTGAGGGGCCATGGTGGCAAGGATGCTTGGAAGAGTGAAATATGAGCCCCTAGAACCAAAAGACTCACAAGTCAGTAACAGAATCAAGTCAGGTAACTCATGAGGGCAAAGTCCAGGGGTGTCAGGCAGTGCAAATATTTGTTTTGCCATAAAAAATGATAATTCTCTTCAGGGCATCTCTCATAAACCCCAAGACATAAGGAAAGAATAGCAACCACTCCAACTTTTGTGACCAGAGCTGCTTCTACTATTACCAGTGCTTAAATGTCTCCTCTGCACCAAGCCTAAACTGCCTACATTGAACCTCTATGCAAATCCCCTCAATTAGGTTTTGTTAATTTTCAGTGAGCTGCAGACATCACCCATCTTCCTGTTATGGTTGCTTCTAAGAGCAACTCACCTGCTCACATTTTTTTTAGCCTAAGAGACTACAATTAACCCACTTGATCAAATGCTTAGACCACAGACAAGAACTGGATCTAGAGCAGCTAACTCACAGATTTGGCCAATTAAATTCTCTAGGTTTTCTCTGGCCAGGCTGCAAAGTGGAATTACCTGGTGACCTAAAAACATACGTGAACCAGGTTCCATCAAGGATCACTTACATCACAATGGTGGGGAGAAGAACTAGATATATATATTTTGCAAAGCTCTCCTATTGATTCTAATACAAAGCCGAGGGTGAATACCATGGCTTTGGTGCAGTGGCTCTCAAAGTGTGGTCCCAAAGTAGTAGCACCAACATCCCCTGGAAACTTGTCAGAAATACAGGTTCTCAGCCCCCCCCGTCCAGGCCTACTGGATCAGGACTCTGGTGGCAATGTCCATCAGTCCTCATTTGGACAAACTCCCCGATGATTCTGATGCACACTAGTCCTAGCACCATGGATCTAATGGTGGGTGGCCATTAGGGGTTTTCCACCAACCAACAGCATTGGCTTCACCTAGAAATTCACTAGAAACACAGTATTTTGTCCCAAACTACAGTTCATTAATCAGAATCAGCATTTTAACAACATCTCAAAATGAGCGGTATGCACGTTAAGGTTTGAGGAACACAGGAGAAAACTTTAATGAGTTTCTATGGAAGAAGTTAAAAATAGCCAAAACTGAAAGTAATGATTCTCAACCAGAGAGGTGTGCTCTACCTAAAGGGAATTCATAAGAACAAACTAAGGGATGTTCTCAGCCTATTCTTACAGACACCGAGAGAAGAAGAACCGCTGCTTCCAGTGAGAATATGTTGCATTTGTCAGTGTATAGGATGGAAAACAGGTCTATAAGGCAGAAAATGAAACAGGCTGGTAGGGAAAGGACGACGGGCATGCCAAGCTGAAGATATGGAAGAGGAGAGAGAAGTTACTGATATCTAGAATTGCCTTAGTGCCTCCCACCTTCCGGTTTTGAATCCAGTTCAACAGTATCCTTGTATATCAACAGTTTTTCCTGAGACGATTCGAAAGGGTCTTCATTCCTGCAATCATAATCATTCATTTGTGTTGTGGCAATCCTAGAGTGCTCACTGACTAGTGGGGCAGGAGGCAGATAGAGGGAAGAAGCAGCTGACTTCACCAGGCAGCCACAATCACACTCCAGGTCCCAGTTGTTGGGGAGGAATCTGCCTGAAATCACACTTTCCTTCCTGAGATCCACTTTGTACCCCCAAAACCAAATAAATGCCTGGGAGAAAGAAAGATCAACCCCAAGTACTGGCCAAATGGTGGAAAATCCACACATTCGCATCCCAGACAGAAATTCAAGAAAGGCTTCAGCAGCTAAGCTCCCAGGTGCCCATATCCCTTACCTCACCTAGCAATACACCTGCCCTATTTGCACCCCACTTTGCCTAGGTTAGATGAGAGAGGTTTGAGTCATAGAGGGGAAGAGCACAAAAGGAAAAGAAAGCCATCTAAATAGAATAAAGCCACCTAAAACTGTTTCCTTGATATCCAAGAAAAGGATTTGCCAAACTTATGTAAAATGAGGTACCTGATAAGAAAGCAGACCCTCCCGACCTTTAGTGAAAATAAAGAGCTCTATGAACAGCTAAATACATGATTCATACTGTCTCGTGAAGACTATATCTCAACGAAAGTGCAAGATACCAAATCTGAGCCAGTGATACCTATGAGCAGTGCATCTACATGTTACAATGCCACGGGCAGTGGACCAGTATAATCCACATACTCAAACCACAAAACACAAAATTACCAAATGAAGAAGGCTGCCTATATCTGTTCACGCATCAGCAAAGAGCTTACTGAGCAATATAGAAAGCTCTATGTTCTCTAGAATGGTCAGTTGTCAACCAGTCTTCCATTTCAACCTATTTCACAGGTGGCTCACACCTGTAAGACTTATGTCTTTGCACAATTCTCTCACTCAAGAAATCATAACAGAATAAGGATATTATAATATGGATAGCCTTCTTATAATATAGGTGACTTTGCATATGCTCTGAATTTATCTTTTAAGAAAACAATTTACAACTTTGGAACTTAATTTAAAATAATACACTTTTCATTCAGTCATTTAACAAATATTTATAGAGTACTACCTTTGTACCTGAGACCATGCTAAGGGCTGAACTAGAAACAGTGAACAATGTTCTGTTGTGTTTGAGGATAATTATACAAGCAATTGGGGTTGGGGGGGAAGGCAGACTAAAGAATAACGCATGTAATATAATCTTGTTTCAGAAAAAATACACAAACAAAAATATAGACATATATGCACATATAAAATACACCAAGAAAAGTTCTAGTAAGATATCCTATAAATCAGAGGTTGTAAAAGCCAGCTTTTGAATATTTTCAGCTTTGTAGGCCATACAGTTGCTACAGCAACTACTCAACGTGGTTACAGAGTGAAGGCAACCACAGAGTTTTCATACTTAAATGAGCCTATGTTCCAATAAAACTTTATTTGCAAAAGCAGGTGGCAGGCCAGACTTGGTTTTCAGGTTGCAATTTGCTAACCCATACTCTAAATTAAAATTAACTTTTTTCAGAGGAGACTTGAGGTAGAGATGGAGGATTTAAAAAGAGAACTTATATTTTTACCCCATATACTTCCTTTTTGTTTGGATATTTTCTCAACCACTGAATATTCAGCCCTTTGCACAGTGCCTGGCATGATGGTAGTCAGAAATATGGACTTCTTTTATAAATCAGTAAGTGGATGAGTTCAATTTTTTAAGAATTTGATTTTAACTTCTAAACGTGCATTAAGTACAATAAATATAGTGACAAAGGAAATACATGACATTTGAGGGCACCAGCCCCAGACTGAGAGTGTCAACACTGATCCCAAGAAATTAGGATCCATGCTCATTAAGACCACCATCGTATATAGTAATATCGAGATGGAAAACAGAACTCATTAGCACAGAAGCACCACAAAAAGAGCCAGACTACTTTACCCAGTATTTGAGGAGGCAGTCAATCAGTTCAAGTGGGAGCCTCAGAAGTGTCTAGGTTCCAGCTGTGCCCCAGCATGACAGCTCCTGGGTTCTGCACACCATCCTCCCTGCCCCCAAACTAGGCCACACTGGAAAAAAACACCAGAAGAGTCCAGCTCCCCCGCTGAGTGTAATGCCATCCAACCTCAATCACAGAACAAGCAAAATGGAGAGACCCTCAGCCTTCCTGCTGAAATGGGGTTTCAAGAACAGTGAGAAATTATAGGTGAGAGCTCTTCCCTACAAATCTATGTCTGTGGACAATTGTTCCTCCATGGCAAACAAAGTGCCAGTCACTTCTCTTAAGAGAACAGCCTGTGAACAAAGAGAAGACAAAAGTGTTACTCTTTCCTCCAACCCCATACCACACACTATTGCTGAACAGTTGTCAGTCATACAATCCCCTAAGGAGGGAAATTAAATCCTACCTCTATAACTTTCAGCTGCCTTCAAAAGAAATGAAACCCAGCCTTGCCACTGAAGTTTATTTTTTAAAGAGTGAAATAAATTTATTAAATAAAAATAGACCACAATGTTTCAGGTATGGCATATTCTTTGTATTCAACAGATACAGAGTTAACCAAAATCTGTGTGTTTACATGTAAAAATCCTCTTTGACCCTTTGTAAATTCTCATTATGTAATTCTCATTATAGCTCTGGAAGAAAAAAAAAAATGTCACTTTCCTTCAAGGATTTGTATGTGGATCTTTGGCTCCACTAGCTGGTAGTAATTTAAACATAAATGAAAGAAAAGTGGTGGTTAGGGAAATGTGGCTAAGGATAGAGAGGCAAAAAGTATACCACCATAGAACTAGATCCCACTTGGGAAGGCTGAAGCCACATGGTTATAGAGGAAACTCTATGCACTGGGAGTTACAGATCTCTAGCCCTAATCCCCAGTGAGTTCTATGAAGAGCTGGACACATTCCAACATTAGAGATAAGATTCCTTCCCTCCAATGGAATGTCCCCAGGCAGTATCTCCATGACCCTAGCTTTTTGAGTGCCCTCCCCTCAGATGTTCCCTATGATGTTTTAGCCCTTTCTATGTCAGTGAAATAGTCTCTACGTTCTTCTTCCATCCATTCACTTATTTGTCTCTTGATATCACATCCAAAGAATAGCTCCTGCCAATCAGTATCTATTCTGAGCCCTCTACTGACAGCTAATCCCATCCACAGCTAATCCCTGAAGTATTTTTGGGGAACCCTTCAGATTTTCATGAGGAAAGAAGACTGTAGAATATTTGTGTCAAACTCTGAGATGTCCACATTAATCCTAAAACATGGTAGGGAAAGTAGTCAGGGAGCAGAGACAGAGAAGAAGAGAGGAAGATAGACACAGCCTTTACCTCTCCGAGAGGCCTCCCAGGAAAGGACAGAACCAACATTCTCTTAGTTCAAAATGGGTCCTCGTCTACATCTTAAATTTTTTAAGAATAGCCTCCATGGATACAGAGTAACTAATACAAATTAAGTCCCAGAAATGGTGTTATTTATTCATGCCCCGCAAAGATTTCTCTGCATATAGAGGGATTGCTGTCATGTAAATTAGTGAATAGTCTCAAAAATAGCAAATTTTCTCCTTTGAGGTTGCTACTGTTTAACACGCTTGCCTTGACGACAGAAATATTGACAGTGATCTCATTATTCTCCCAGCTGTTACCACAGGACGCAGAATATATAATTTTAGAAAGATGGATGGATGGATAGATGGATGGATGGATGGATGGATGAATATTTGAGTGATATTTGCAGTAATTCATAGATGGCCCTGATATAATTTTAAACCCAATCCAATTTTTGGTGAAAGCTTGTTTCATGCCTTAATTATTTATTGCTCTCTCAATATAATTAGACCCCATGTATTTCTCATACATCCGTTATAACTATATCCTACTAAACTTGACTCATTATTGACCTTTCATAGAAAACTTACATCCTGTGTTGGGAGTATTCTCATAGGATTCCCACATTGCATCTCATCTTAGCCTGTCACCCTTTGGAAGACATCTAGGGCATCTAGGTTCACACATTATATATTGGGGATAGTCACACATTTCTGCCATGTCCCCTTGGGTTCCTGTCCAGGAGAGATATTCGAGCCAGAAAGGCCACCTCTTGGACAGAAATCCTGACTGCCTTTCCCCGAGCCCAATCTCTGACCATCAGCAGGGCTTCCTAGATTCCTCCAGGTCTCTTCTCCTTCTCTAATCACTTGAACTTTAAGAAATACTACAACTTTCTTACAACTCTGGACCTGTCCTGTTATGGGCCTTTATAGAGGTAATCCAGTTAAAATGGAGTCAATTAGGGTGGTCCCTACCTCATTATGACTGGTAACCTTATAAAGAAGTGAAATTTGGATACAGACATGCATACAGCAAGAATGCCATGTGAACATGAAGACAGCCATCTACAAGCGAAGGAAAGAAGTCTGGAACAGACCCTTCCCTCATAGTCCTTGGAAGGAACCAACTCTGCCAACACCTTGATTTTGGACTGGCAGTCTCCAGAACTGAGACAATCAACTTCTCTTCTTTAAGTACCCCAGTCTATGGAACTTTGTTATGGCAGCCCTAGGAAATTAATACATGCCCCCAACTTCCACTCTTCAGCTCATGTCTATAGGGTTCATGGGCACACTGATACTTCTTACAGAGCAGGTACAACAGCAACTGAAGACAGAGCCAAGAGTCAAACTGCCAAGGCTCAAAGCTTGCCTCCACTAGAACCCAGATGCCTGACTTGAATTATGTTACTTAGTCCCTCTGTACCTCAGTTTTTGCATCTCTAAAAGGAGACTGTACCAGAATAATAAATCAAAGCAGTTCTAAGGATTAAATAAGAAAATCCAGCCCATGTCTGGCACACAGTAAGAGCTCAATAAATGTTAGTTGTTGGTTTTGGTGTAGTACTGATTAATGATAGTCATAAATGTCATACATGTATATGCTACATATTGAAAGGAAAATATTGCTTCAATACAAAAAGACTTGGATTCAAACTCCAGTTTCATTTCTTAATAGCTCTGTGACTTTGGCAGTCACTTTACCTCTCTAAACTTCAGTAAATTGGAGATAATCATGTATCTGTCATAGAGTTGCTGTGTACATTAAATGAGGAAATTAATAGAAAGCATTTAGTGCCGTCCCTGGCTTGGAATGAAGCCCCAATAAGTGGCCACATTTAAATACAGATGATATGATTTCTTACCTCAGTCCCAATTCACTTGGCTTTTTTTTCTTTTCAACCACATCCTTTCCCCAAGCCTGAAAAAAATACATAATTCTGCAAGACAAAAAGACTGAAAACAGCTAAGCAACAGCTGTTCCTTATCAAGTAACCCTAGTGTGGGCAATACCATTAAAATGCATTAGTGCCCCGTTCAAGAAGGCAGGCTCAACCCAAGAGGGCAGTTCATTTCCAAGCCCACATGTTCTCCAACCAAATGAGCTATACATCCCTCACAGGCACTATGAAAGCATTTCAAGGTCACTTCCTGGGACAGGAAATTGTCCCTCAGCAGTCACAGAGCTGGCATTTCCTTCCTTTTACCTGCAAGGCCCCTTCAGTCTTTGGAGTGAAATCTTTCAAAGACTGGGCTGCAGGTAGAAGATCCTCACTGCTCCATGCCTGGGGCTCAGGGAAGCACTCTCTCTATTCCAAATGATTCATAAAACATCCCTGTTTTTTAAACATACACATAAAGGAACTAAAATGGTTTCATAAGGAATAAAAAATCACATTCCCTCTTTCAAACCATTCGAAAACCTTAAAGATCTTCTCAAATGCTTTGTCGAGGATTCTGAGCATTTGCCATTATTCTTCACATAAAAGCAAATGCTAGCACTCAAATCTGGGGAAAATGTACAAAGAAGGACAGTTAACTGTTATTTTCATAATCTTTATAACACTTATATACTGAAATCATTTTTCTAGCAATAACTAAACATTCCTGGAAATTATCCTTGAAAACTACTGTTATAAATGCTCTCCCCAAAATTTAGGAAGGGTGATTTTCTTTTTACCTGATGGGCGGAGAAACCAAAGTTTAATGTCTAGTTTATAGTTTACATGGCACTATCTAAGTGCTAACCCCACTGTCATTCAATTCCTCCCCCCAACAAGCTCCTAAGCACATGACTGTCACTGTGAAACTTGCCTTAGTTTTTATGGATTCTATTTACAAAGAGAAAGTACTCTACCCTAAAAAGAGAGTCACTCGGCAGCAAAATATCCCCCTCTAGAACCTATACCTAAAGAGATTATATGGGGGAAAATATTATATTTTAATTTACATTTTGTTAGTTAACACAAACCAATATTGGTTTCTGGAGTAGAATTCAGTGATTCATCCCTTACATGTAACACCCAGTGCTCATCACAATTGCCCTCCTTCATACCCACCACATGCAGCCCATTCCCCCACCCACCTCCCTCCATCAACCCTCAGTCTGTTCTCAGTCTTTACAAGTTGCCTGTTTCCTCCCTCCTTTTTTTCTTCACCCCCCCCATGTTCAACTGTTTTGTTTCTTAAATTTCATATATGAGTGAAATCATATGGTATTTGTCTTTCTCTGACTGACTTATTTCACATATTATTTCACATACTTATTTCACATATTATTTCATAATATACTCTAGCTCCATCCACGTCAATGCAAATGAGAAGATTTCATTACTTTTTGATGGCTGAGTAATATTCCATTACACACACACACACACACACACACACACACACACATATATCTTCTTTATCCATTCATCAGTTGTTGAACATCTGGGTTCTTTCCATACTTTGGGTATTGTTGATAATGCTGCTATAAACATCAGTGTCTGCACCCCTCTGAATCTGTATTTTATTATTCCTTGGGTAACTACATAGTATTGCAATTGCTGGATCATAGGGTAGTTCCATTTTCAACTTTCTAAGGAACCTCCAAACTGTTCTCCAGAGTGGCTGCACCAGTTTGCATTCCAACAAAAGGTCAAGAGGGTTCCCCTTTTTCCACATCTTTGCCAACACCTGGTGTTTCTTGTGTCGTTAATTTTAGCCAAAAAAAAAAATGTTATTTCTTAATGTCAAGCTGAACACAGCTAGGCATGAGGTTGGGGGACAAGTTCTAGTGTGAATTAGGCTATGAGAGCACAAAAGCCACCTAAAGCCAGCAAGCTGGCTCCATGGGAATGAGGGTCATCTCCAGATCATACAGTGTTGTACTCCAGACATCCGGCACAGTGCTGACTCAGAGATCTAGAAGTTTTTTGTAAACATCTGACAAATACTGAGGCTCTTTAACATAAGGCCCATTACTTTATTCAGTTTTGTATCCCACAAATACCTACCATAGTAACTGTTCGCTTAACTAGTCACCAACCTGATTAAATACTTATATTCCATGTTCTGGGTTAGACGGTGTGATATGCATTATCTCATTTAATATTCATAATAATCTTATTTGGGCAAAATGTTATGGCCAATTTACAAAGAGAAAACAGAACTCAGTTAAACTAGTTGCTCTAAGTCACAGCACAGTGGGTGGTGGTAAGATTTAAGTCTAAACCTTGGTCTGTCTGACTCCAGTGTTTTTATTTCCTTTACAGCATATTTCCCATTAAGTGTTAGTAGCATTCATACACACTACACATGAACCAAGTTTGCACAGCCAAAACATTCAAGAAACTTAAGTTTTCTTTACCACAGATATTCTCAAAGCCTTTTCCATGCTGATGTGAAGCGTACATCTCCAAGAATGTATTAAGTAGTTTTCCCCAAACTATTTTACAGAATCCTTTAGTCATGGAGCATCTCATGAGACCACTGTTCCACAGAACACTTTTAATAAATGGTGTGCTATATCACCCCATATATTAATAAACACCTGTTGAATTGAAATCACCTGGTCTTAGGTCTCAGAGAAGAATACCAGTTATCTGAAAGAGAGCAGAGCATGTGGGACATCTTCCTCTCTAACATGTCAGTAAGCCCCCAGATCCCTTAACTCTTCACAGAAATGGATTAATAGGAATTTCATTCTATGAAACTACCTTGTGAAATTCAAAAGTTTCTGTCGTAAAAAAGTGAACCCCCAGCTTCCTTGGGCCATTAATATGCTCAGTAGCAGCTAAATCTTAAACCTCCAGAAACAGACTGGAATGCAAAGGTAGAAAGGACTATTTAACTAAAGGTGAATATTTTCTCATTTTTCTCCCTTCTCCTATTCGAAATATAACCCATTTGAGATCTCTTGAGGTTCTTTTTTTCTCTCTTGGTCAAAAATTTGATAGTTAATCAGATCTCCAAGGTAGCTGAACAGGAATGACGGTCTTCATATTTAAAAGAAGTTGGAGACTGGAGGAAGTCTAAGCTGACAGTCTTTTAAAATGAACATTCCAGATTTCTGATTCTAGAAGTGACCTCAATTACTTTCTCATAGCCCTTCCAGTCCTGTTTTTGTTTCTGTCATTTATTTTTCTCACTGTGACTCAAGACAAGCCTCAAATGAAATTTGTATATCACTTTGAATGTCTCTCCCTGTTTGTTTCCCTTCCTACCCACCAAGATGTGCTTTTCTACCATGGGGCTCTGCCTCTACCACATGCTTCTACCACATCTGCAGACAGTACTCACTCACTCACAGCTCCTGGTAAGTCCCAGACTTTGGGTCTTTCACTGTGTGCAATTTAGTCAAATACTGCATTCAAAGACAGGGTAGCAGCAGAAGTAAAATCAAGATACTTATTTCAGCCTAAAGGGACACAGAAGCATACCCAGAACAAGGATATGATGATCTAACGCTAGATTTCTTCATTCATTTAACAAATATTCCAGAGCATCTACCATGTGCTGCAAACTATTCTAGACATTAAATAAGACAGAATATATCTCTCTTCTCACGTCTGAGGAGGTGACATTCAGCTGTGACTTAAGAAAACAAGGCAGAAGCCAACACGCTGAGATCCAGGACAGTGGTTTTTCAGCTGGTTTTCCAGCTACTGCGATGCCTCAAAATGGGGACAAACTTGGCCTGTTCCTAAAACAGAAGTGTCTTGTAGGTGGTGTGTATGGAACAACAACAACAACAACAAAAGGCAGGCAATGGGGTGGTGACACATTACATAAAGCTTTGCAGGAAGGCCAAAGGAAGGGTCTGGAGTTTGGGTTTTTTCGTTTTAATTCATGAGGCTTTAGCGGATGCTCTTAAGTTGGTGACAGCACTAACCCCTGCTATTTGGAGAAAGGACTTCAGGAAGGTAAGAGCTCACCCTTCCCTCCAGTGGCTTGCGGTAGTCTTCTTTCCACACAGTGGAATAGCAATTGTTCTTAGTTACTAACCCATCCATACTTCTGGCATGCCTTTTCTCTTTGATTTCTCCACACTCCCTTCAAATATAACTCAGCCTTGAATCAGTGACTTCCTTGAATCTTACCAGAAACCTTTTCTTCACACATGACCTGGGACAAAGGATTTTTTTCAACTTCCCTTCAACCATTTCTGTATTCCCAGTATTTCCACTTTGCCATTCCTCTGGAAGGTCCTCCCTCTCACCCTCCCATCAGCTAGAGTCACTATCCTTCCAAGATAGCAGCAGGCTCACGACCACATTTCTACTTGGTATTCTTAACATAAATCTCAGAAGCATCTGGAGCATAACCACGTTTCAGTGGTCCTCAGCCACATTGGTGATGACGTTCTTTTCATATACAATATGGAGGAAGGGTTATTACATTGTTTACTTCCTCTGCTTCCTTCCCCTCTCCCAGACCCAAGATTTAGAATCCACATATAGTCCCACTGGCTGCCCTTCACTGATGCCCTCTCATGGACTAACTTCAGCCTCCGTAACATTTAAATAAAGTATTAAATGTTTCTTACTCATTCGTTTAAAGCAAAAACAAAAAATTAACAATTAATAGGCCACTGACCACCAGGTAGTCAAGACGCAGACTCTTGTACTCAAGAGCTACAAGAAAGACTAGGAAGAAAGCAAGGTATGAAAAAGTCCCCATGTGAATGGTGCGCTCAGTGGAAGGAATATTCCTCAAAGAAAAGCTGAAACACTCCTTTTAAGTCTTAATGACACACAAATACATTTTCAAGACACAACCTATAATTTCATCTATAACTGCCTTTTTCGTCTAATTATAACTTTTTTATTAGAAAGGCAACACATATTTATTATAAAAGAATTATAAAACACTGTTGATCAATAAGAAAAAAATAATAATAATGCTTCAGTTTCTAATATTCCAAAATAACACTGTTGAAACTTGGAGACTGATGAATGGATAAAGAGGAGATATAGATAGATAGATAGATAGATAGATAGATATAGATAGATATCTATCTACAGATATAGATATAGATCTATCTATCTACAGCTATGTATGTGATAGAATATTATTCAGTCATCAAAAAGAATGAAATCTTGCTGTTTGCAACAACATGGATAGAGCTAAATGAAGTAAGTCAGAGAAAGACAAATACCATACAATTTCACTCATATGTGGAATTTAAGAAACAAAACAGATGAACACAGGGGAAGGGAGGGAAAAAAAAGAGAAAAAAGAGAGAGAAACTGTAAGAGACCCTTAACAACAGAGAACAAACTGCAGGTTGATGGAGGGGAGGTGGGCAGGACTGGGCTAGATGGGTGATGGGTATAAGGAGGGCACCTGATGTGATGAGCACTGGGTATTGGATGTAAGTGATGAATCACTGAATTCTACTCCTGAAACCAATATTGCACTGTATGTTACCTAACAAGAATTAAAACAGGGGGCCCTGGTGGCTCAGTGGGCTAAAGCCTCTGTCTTCAGGCCAGGTCATGATCCCAGGGTCCTGGGATGGAGCCCCGCATTGGGCTCTCTGTTCAGCGGGGAGCCTGCTTCCCCACCTGCCTCTCTGCCTACTTGTGATCTCTGTCAAATAAATAAATAAAATCTTAAAAAAAAAAAGAATTAAAATAAATTTTTAAAAAAAGAAACCTGGAAATATAACTTTTTAGGTATGTAGAAAGAGAGATGACAGAAAGACCAACCCAAAGGAGGTTAATGTGTTTGTTAACAAAAATGGAGTTATGCTTCACATGTTACTTTATAATCTAAACTTTTCACTTTATATAGCAGGTATCTTTTCAGGTCAATACATGCTTCCCTAAAAAATATGTTAGTATAAGATTTGTTCATTTTTTCCCAGAACCTCTCTTCTTTGTATACTACATCTACTGCTCTGTACTTATTCTCCCCAATTCCCACCCTTCTGCACCCCCCCCACACACAACTCTAGGACATTGGATAAGCACTTCCTGAAAGAGACTTCCCTCCTGGTATGCTCTGACCCACTGGGATGCTGTGGAGAATCCCCAGGAACCTCTGGTTCCTCCCTCAGTCCCACCTCTAGCTGTGCATCATTGGGCAAGTTTCTTTCTTTCTCTGAGTCCCAGGTTCCATTCAAAAATTAAATATGAATGCTATTTGTATTATTATTACCAGTATTCCCTCCTAATAATGCAGAAAAACTATAGTATGTATTCTCTAATTATAAAGGACATAGCTTTTCTGTTCTGTCTGGTCAATGAACAGGAGTACTCACTAATCGACAGACACAAACTGATTAGAAAATACCACACCAGAACAATGTAAGTTGAACTGCTCCTGAAAATGATTCAGACATCTTCAGAGCTGGAGAAGGCATACAGGAGGAGAGCAGGGAGGTAGATCTGGGGTCCATTATATTACTACTTCTGATCAATAGCCAGCCTTACCCTACAATTTAAGGATGGTATATAAATGGGAAAGAACAGCCAAAAGACTCAACATAATAGCAGAAACCATTGCTGAAATCCCCAAAGACTCAGGAGTTTCACATCTGGACAAATGACCTCATTAGGATTTCACTCAGAGTGGAACAGAAGATGATATCTCTGATTGCTAAACTAAAACATTTTTAAATTGCCCTTTACCAGCTGCTTGGCATTATCAGAGAAGAAGAAAAGGCCTCATCTGAAACAAGAGGGATTTAGGGAGGAAATGGGACAGAACTTCCTAACAGGAATTTTTACAGATTTATAGAATTTATTTATATTTATTTATTTGTAAAAGATTTATAGAAGTTTTATAGAAGATTATTATATAAGAGCAAAAGGAATGGGGGTAAAGGGGGGACAACCAAAATGAAAGAAAAATAAAGAACCAGTTCAGTAAACTACTTTTAGAACAAATGGGCTACTGAGCAACCTTCAAAATAATGGTTGTACAAATTTGTAAGTTGTTTCAGAATCCACAGTTAAGGTGGAAAAGGCAACTACAAATCAAATGTACAATACTATTCTCCCTTTTTTAAAAAGAAAAAGTCTTTAAGGGTACATGGGTGACTCGGTTGAGTGTCCAACTCTTGATCTCAGCTCAGGTCATGATCTCAGGGTCCTGAGGCTGAGCCCCACATTGTGGTGGGGGGGTGTCCTGCTCAGCAGGGAGTCTGCCTGTCTCCCTCTCCTTCTGCCCCTCCCCATGCTCATGTTCACATGTACATGCTTGCTCTAATAAATCAATCCTTGTAAAGAAAGAAAGAAAAGAAAAAAGAAAGAAAGGGGGAAAAGTCTTTATTTACATCTTTGTAACAAGATTTTTATCTGGGCAGTGGGATAATAAGCACATTTTTTTCTTAAATATATTTCTAATTCTTTATTTATGTGCTTGAAAATTTTAAAAATAAATGCATCTACATTCTCTGGGACTTTCTTCTTCTAGAATCTTTCTGCTGAGGGCTAGATATTTCCTTCTTCCCTATTCAAATGAGACAGATTCAAACTGCCTTAACACTAGCTCTTCTATGACTATCTTTTTATCATGTCTACTTTTAACCTGTTTGTCTCTTTTCTGGCCTTTTCTTGTGTCATTCTCCAAACAATCCAATCTCTCAGTTGGAACAGGCCTTAGATTTTATGAATTTCAACCTCCAACTCTGTATCAGGTAAGATGATCAGCTAAGAAGCAGAAAACTTCAACTCACTGTCTAAACCAGGGTTCAGCAAACTACCACCTGAGTGACACATACCGCCAGCTGCTTGTTTCTGTAAATAAGGTTTTACTGGAACACAGACATGCTTGCTGTGTACATACTGTCAATGGCTGCTTTCACACTACAGTGACTGAGCTGGCCTACAAAGACTAGAGTCTTTACTATGTGGCCCTTTACATAAAAAGTTTGTAACTTCTGGTTTAAACAACAAATCCAAAGACAGGCAACTCCAGGATTGGCTGATTTCACAGTTCAATGACATTATCAAAGATCTGGTTCTTTCTAAACATCCACCATCTTCATTGTATCAGCTTTATCCCCAGACCAGCTCCCCACTACAAGATAACTACAGTGTGGTTCCAGGCATCACTTTCTGACTTAGACAGTGTCCAAAAAAAGATACCATCCCTTCTGACAGGCTTTGTTTTAGGAGTGGGGTAGCTTTTCTCCCTGGATGAGAGCATAGTCCTCCTCACACTTCACTGGTCACATTTCATCAGCTGCCATCAAAAGCTCATGCCTAAACAAGTCATTCAAGAAAGTAGGACTTCTTGGGGCTTAGACTAACCAGTTTAAAAATGACCTAGACAGAGCTGGAGTTGTGCTATGATAAGTAAAGTATCTCCTAGGGACTGGGTTTGGCTTTGTGTAACACAGTACTCAAATTACAGTCACCTAAAGGGGGGCCCATTATTCTTTCATGTTACAGGAAGTCCAGAAGAAATCCAAAACTGATACAATGCCCAAAAGGCATTTTTGCATTTCTCTCAGTCTATACTTAACCCTGCTCCCTTTTTTAAGAGCTTTTCTAGAGCTCCATGTATCAAGTTTCCCTTTCATCTTATTGACCAGAATTATGTCACATGATCACGCTACACATGACACCCACAGCTAACATACACAATGGTGAAAAACTGAAAGCATTTTTCCTAAGATCAGAAATAAAATAAGGATGCCCATTCTCATCACTCTTATTTAATATAGTACTTGAAATCCTAGTTAGACCAATTAGGCAAGACAAAAAAATAAAAGGCATCTAAATCAGAAAGAAGTAAAACCAGTGTAACTTGCAGATGATGTGATTTTGTATACAGAAAATCCCAAAGACTCAACCAAAAAATTGTCAGAATTAATCAACAATTTGAATGAAGTCATAGGATGTAAAATCAACATGTAGAAACCAGCTGCATATCTGTATAATAATGGAACATCTGGAAAAAGAATAAAGAAAACTATTCTATTCACTATAGTACCAAAAATTGTGAAATACCTAGAAATAATCTCAACCAAGGAGGTGAAAAATGTGTACAATGAAAACTACAAGACTTTGATGAAAGAAATCAAAGACACAAACAAATAGACATCCCATGTTCATGTACCGAAAGAATAAATGTTGTTAAAATGTCTGTACTACTCAAAGACATCTAGAGACTCAATGTAATCACAATCAAAATTCCAATGAAGTTCACTGAAAATGACAAACAGAAAAAAAAAATCCTAAAATTTGTATAGAATCATGAAAGACCCTAAAGAGCCAAAATAATCCTAAGGGGTGAGAGGTACCACACTTCCTGGTTTCAACCAATACTACAAGTTATAGTAATTAAAACATTAGGATACTGGCACAAAATAGATATAGAGAGACCAGTGGCATCAAGAAGAGAGGCCAGAATTAAACCTACACATATATGTTCAACTAATACTTCACAAGGGAGCCAAGAACACTGTAGAGAAAGGAGAGTGTCATCAGCAAATATTGCTGGAAAAACTGGATAAAGATATAAAGAAAAATGAAACTGGATCCTTATCTTACACCACTCACAAAAATTAACACAAAATGGGTCAAAGAATTAAACATAAGACCTAAAACTATAAAACTTCCACAAGAAAATATGGGAAAGAAGCACCAGAACATGGGCAATAATTTTTTGCATATGACACCAAAATCACAAACAACAAAAGCAAAGTCAACAAATGAGACTACATTAAACTTAAAATCTTCTACATGAAAAAAGAAACAATTGACTAAATGAAAGGCAACCTTCAGAATGGGAGGGAGTACTTGCAAACCGTATATCAGATAAGGGGTTAATATCCAAAATATACAAAGAATTAATCAGACATCTAGAACTCATACACATACAAAGAACTCATACATATACAAAGAACTCATAAAATGGGCACAGAAATTAAATAGACACTTCTGCAAAAAGGATATCCAAACAGCCAAAAGGTACATGAAAAGATGTTCAGCATCACTAATCCTCAAATCAAATCAAAACCACAATAAGACATCGCTTCATACCTATTGGAATGGCTATCATCGAGAAGTCAAGCAAAATACTGGTGAAGATGAAGATAAAAGGCAACCCTTGTACACTGCTGGTAGGAATGCAAATTGGTTCAGCTACTATGAAAACAAAAAACAGTATGGAGGGTTCTCAAAAAATTAAAAAACAAAGCTACCATATGATCCAGCAGTTCTACCTCGGGGTTCATACCCAAAGAAAATAAAAACAAGACATCAAAGAGATATATGCACTCCCACATTTACTTTAGCATTTATTCACAACAGCCAAAATATGGAAACAACCTAAGTGTCTGTCAGTAGATGAATGGAGAGAGTAAATGAAGGGGGAGAGAGAGAAAGAGAGAGAACTATTATTTAGCCATGAAAAAGGAAATCCTGCCATTTGTGACAACATAGATGAACCCTGAGGACATTATGCTAAGTGAGAAAAGTCAAACACTGTATGATATTAGTTATAAGTGAAATTTTTAAAAAGTCAGCTGGTGGGGCACCTGGGTGGTACTATCAGTTATGTGTCTGACTCTTGGTTTTGCTCAGGTCGTGATCTCAGGGTCATGATCTCAGGGTCATGGGATTAAGAGCCACACTGGGCTCCGTGCTCAGTGCAGAATCTGTTTGGGGCTTTCTCTCCCTCTGCCCCACCCCTCCAACTAAAATAAATAAATAAATAAATCTTTTTAAAAAATTAAAAGTTGACTAGTAACAGCTGTTAAGCAGAGGCTGGGGAGGGGAGTGACAGGTGGAACAGGAGAGATGTTAAGGGCACAAACTTGCAACTCCTAGAAAAATAAACCTGGGAGATATAATGCACATAATGGTAAATACAGACAACGATATTATAAGCATCAAACAAACTAAGGGACTAGATCCTAATCATTCCCACCACAAAAAAAGAAATGATAACTATGTGACCTGACAGAGATGCTAACTATTGCTACAGTGCCAATCATATTATAACATATTAATGTATCAAATCAACATATTGTGTACCTCAAATTTACACAATGTTAACTGTCAAATACATTTCAACTTTTTAAAAAGAGGCTGAAAAATACAACTGTTTAGCTGAGTATTTTTACTTCTCACAATCAAATTTTTGTGAGTAGGTAAAAATTGATATTGAATAGCAACTTGAAGGCTCTGCCAGAGGTGGATCCTTGAACAAAAACACAGTGTTGATCAAAAGAAAGGAAAAATGAGGATTTGGTAGATAAATCATAGTATTTACTGGATTATTTACTTATAATATCCAGTGGAAAAAAAACCCTCTACAGCATCTCTGATAATTTTATTTTACCACCTATTCATATCACATTGCCCAGTCTAGATAAGAAAAAAACTGTACACAAAGGTCTTGCTTCCCTCTGTTTTGATAGAGAAAAATCTCAACTGCACTGGGGATTAATGTCCCCTTGTCCTCTGATCACCTTGGTTTAATAATACTTCAAAGGAAAAAGAAAAAACCTTGACCATGTCCTTTCCTTTAGGATCCCTCATTTGATCCACCTCCTGGGCATACTGTTCCTTAATTAACATTTGGAATGAAAGGTGATACAGAAAAAACACCAGTGTCACAAAAACAAACTGAAAATATTTTCTTTATGGCACAGAATAATTTTTATCCCTGAATTTCTAACCATGCCATTAGAAATAATGTTTAAAAATCATTTCCATTTCATTCATTCCATCTGACAAGTTAGTGGTGAGATGGTTCTTTAAATATTTAATAATTGCTTGAGACATTTCCCTATTATAATTCTATGGTCAGTATCCCTTGGCTCTTTCATCAATCCCAGGGTCTGGAACAAACAGAGGCAGTTAATTTCCAGGCAAACGTTAAGTCACATGATCTCTATTCCAATTTCCTGAAGGTCAAATGAAGCACTTAGTTGAAGGGGGTGTGTGCATTCCTCTCCTTCCCTTTCACCAGTCATTCTTTTCCTGCCCATCTGACTCCCCCAACGTCCAGCCATGCACACCCTCCCAATCAAATCAAGCCAGGCTTCTCTTAATCATCATCAGGGAGACAAAAAGGTATAGCTTTGGAGCATCAAGCCACAATTTCACACTCCATTTGCACAAGAACTCAGAAGGCTGTTAATGTGCTGTTTGCTTTTTAGCAAGCATCTCGGCAGTCATCACAGAAATGTGTTTTGGCGCGCCTCCCAGGGCATGGGAGCTATTTATGAGTGCTTGTCTTCAAGAGCCTACATGCTACATTAGGATGTCCACTGCCATCTGCAAACTGGACGTGGCCCAGAGACATTTGGGAACAAACCAGGAGAACTTTGATATGTGAGGAAGGTGAAAGTAAATGTCACTTTTCATTTACTTCAACCCTGCCTACCTCTCTGCCAATCCAGCCCCACTTGCCAGGTATTTGGAGGACCTACCTTTACCAACCCTCTTCTAAATCACTTGACAGTATAAAATCTCGTGTTTTAATCTATGGGGATGACCCAAGTCACATCCGGCTCTTCCTTGCATGCTCAACTCATCAACTTGGAATGAAAACTATCTCCAGCTTTCTCTTCTTCCTGCCATCCAACACCTCCAGATCAGGAAATACCCTTTGCTGACATTCACCACATGAAACATTCAAAATAGCAAGAGAAACCCAGGCCAAAGGATCACCCTTGTATCACAATCTGCTCCCATCATAGCCATAATGCCAACACTTCCTGCCACACTCTTCCTGGGTACTGAGCTCCTGCTGATTCCAAGACACTATGAAGTAATTTATAAGCAGATTCATTTCCATTCAACCTCTAATTATTGAATACCAACTACATGCCAGGCACCTAAAATAAGGAAAAAAATCCTCCTCTCTGGAAAAACTTGCAATCTACCAGAGTCACTAAAACAAATTATATACATATGTACATATGTCCTTATGTGTATATATATATATATACACACACATACACATACATATATATCACTGAAACAAATATAGGCATATATTTGTTTCAATGATATAGATATTAAATGCTATGGTGGTGATATGCATATGTGGATATATAGGGGCACAGAAAAGGGACACTTCACAAAACCCAAGATAATGAGAAGTTGCTTCCTAAAGAAGAATATATATCATGAGTTATTTCTTGAATAATGTGTAAGATCCTTCTTAGTCAAGTGAAAATAATAAGGCAGAGGCGATCATAGAAGCAAAGGTACAGACTCAAGAAATGTAAGAGTGGGGGTGGGGGAAAACTGGCAGCTCTGTACTACAAGACAGAACATGTGAGGCCAGGAGTGAAATGAGATGAACTAAGAAAGACAAGGTAGGGCCAGGTCACAGAAGGCCTTGTATACTATATGCCAAGGAACATAGACTTTATTTCTCACCAGGGAGCAGTGGAAGGGGATTTATCACGGGAGCTATTTGATGAGATTTATGCTTTGGATAGGACACTGTGGTACTGGAGCGGAAGAAGAATTTAAGAGGGAAAAGACAGAAGCAGGCAGCAATTAGGAGGCTGTGGCAGCAGAGCAGAAAGGAGGTTATGAGAGCGGCCATCATGGAGACAAAGGAAGGGATGGATTCAAAAAAAATAATGTGGGAGGAAAAACTGGCAGGATTTGGTGATTATCTGGATCTATGGAGTGAAAAAGAAGTAGGAGATTAAGATGACTTCCACATTTGTGACTTTTGTGACTATAAAAGCAACTACAGGAAAAAGAGTTGGTGTGAGGAGGAGAATAGAAACTGTGTTTTACTTCATGCATACCGTGTTTTAAAAGATGTTTACGGGGGGCGCCTGGGTGGCTCAGTAGGTTAAAGTCTCTGTCTTCGGCTCAGGTCATGGTCTCAGGGCCCTGGGATAGAGCCCCACATCAGGCTTTCTGCTTCCCCCCTCTCTCTGTGTGTGCATGCCTCTCTGCCTACCTGAGATCTCTCTCTCTCTCTTTCAAATAAATAAATAAAATCTTTAAAAAAAAAAAAAAGTTTACAGGACAATTTAGTGGATATATCCAGATGATAACTGGCTACTGGATGTGGAACTAGGGGACATGGTCAGAGCAGGAGACACAGATGTCTGAGTTATTTGCCACAGGGGTTATTAAAACCATGAGACAATATGCAGGTCACTTTATCAAAATGTGTTGCATGGAGCACTGGGTGTGGTGCAAAAACAATGAATTCTGTTATGCTGAAAAGAAATGTAAAAAAAAAATGTGTAACACAGGAATAGAAGAGGAAGCCGTGAGGTAGAGCTGGGAAAGACCACTGTTGAAGGCAAAAGCAAGGTAAGAACATCCCATAAAAAGCAGAGAGGAGAAACAGTGAGAGCTGAAGGGAAGTAATCAAGGGGAGAGTGACAGAAAAGAAGCCAAGGAGGTTGAGTATTTCAGGAAGAAAAATGGGTTTGTGGGAAAACAAAGGAAATTCAACACACATATTTACCACTTTCCCCTCAAAAAAAGCAAAAACAAGGACGATAAAAAATATTTTTTATTTATAAACACACAAAGAATACAGAATATGAGATACCAGCAGAGTGGACATTTTTATGAAGTTTTGGAAGCTGCTAAGGAAACAGGCAAGTATGATGAACTTAGCAGACTGGAGAAAACCAAAGCATGGTTTACAAAGCTTTGGGGATGAGAGTCAAAAAATACAGAAAAAAAATCTATTTCTATAGCATGGTCAGGAACTGGAGAGCAAGAACATTTGTAGCTCCAGTATGACCGGGCTGAAAATTGAAAGACAGTTTGTAAGTTTGCATAAAAAAGAGTTAAACCCACAGCTAGTGACTGCCCTCCCCCATCCCAACCCAATACGGGACTTGGAGCTTCTGGAGAAGGTGAACAAGAGATGTTCTGGTTTGAGCGACAGCAGGTCCGGGTGAGAATGAGAGAAAGGCAGCTCACTGAAAAGAGGATCCATCCACCAGGTGAACTTTGGTATTGAACCAGGAGGTTTCTATCTTCATCTCCTCACCAGCTCCCAGAATGCCAATAGTCCTCCTCACCTCTGCCCTCTACATACATAACAAGCAGGATATAACAGACTCCTCTTCTATGGGAAACTGACCTCCACAAGAGAAAAGAATTATACATACAGACAACTGAAGATGCACCAATGAAAATCCCAAGTTATCACCCTATCAACCTTCACAGAAGCTCTGATATCCATAAGAGCCTCCAATCACTTCCAAACACTTTGCCATAACTGAAATGTGTAGTCAATAATCACAATATATTTGAGGAAAGCATCCACTGTGATAAACAATCTAAATAAAATGTTTTTAAAAGGGATCCTTAAAATGATATAATATCTTCAGAAGATAAAAGAAAATACTGCACCTGTGATGAAAAATGGTATATATTTTTCAAAAGAAAACTAACAAAACAGAAATAGTGACTGAAAATGATATGCAGGATATCAGAAATTTTAAGATGTATTCAATAGATAGGATTAGAAGATGAAATAAAATCTCCCTGACAGTAGAAAAACAAATGAAAATGTAAAAATTTCTAGTCCCAGAGAACTAAGAAAACACAAGAGAAATAACCAAGGGTATAATGCAAAGAAACTTTCAGAACTTAATGGCCATGAGCTTCTAGAATCAGAGGGCCCTAAAGTGCCCAGCACAAAGGATAAGGAACAACCACACTACTTGAAGTCCTAGCTAAAGCAATCAGACAAGAAGAAATGAAGCATCCATATTGGTAAAGAAGTTAAAAAGAGTAAGAAAAATAAAAAGTTAAACTCTCACTATTTGCATATGAAATGACCTTATACATAGAAAGTCCTAAAGATGCCACCAAAAAACTTTAAGAAATAACAAATGAATTCAGAAAGTTGCAGGATTGGGACACCTGGGTGGCTCAGTTGGTTAAGCCACTGCGTTTGGCTCAGGTCATGACCCCAGGGTCCTGGGATTGAGTTCCACACTGGGCTCCTTGCTCAGCAAGGAGGCTGCTTCTCTCTCTGCCTCTGCCTGCCGCTCTGCCTACTTGTGCACGCTCTCTCTCTCTCGCTCTCTCTCTGACAAATAAATAAATAAATAAAATCTTTTTTAAAAATAAAAAAATAAATAAAGTTGCAGGATACAAAATTATACTCCAGTAACAAATTAGCAGAACGAGAAATCAAGAAAACATCATTTATAATTGCACAAAAAAAAAAATAAATAAAATACCTATGAATCAACATGACCAAAGAGGTAAAAGATCTGTACTCTGAAAACTATGAAACACTGATGGAAGAAAATGAAGATGACACAAACAACTGGAAAGATATTCCATGCTCACAGACTAGAATAATTATTATTATTAGAATGATCATGCTACCCAAAACAATCTGTAGATTCAATCCTTATCAAAACACTAAGATCATTTTTCACAAAACTAGAACAAATAATACTAAGATATTTATAGAACCACAAAAGATTCTTAGTAGTCAAAAAAATCTTGACAAAGAAGGACAAAACGGGAAGTATCACAATCCCAAGCTTCAAGATAAAATACAAAACTACAGTATTCAAAACAGTATGGTTTTAGCACAAAAAGAGACACATAGATCAACAGTACAGAATAGACAGCACAGAGATAAACCCACCATCATATGATCAATTAATCTATGATAAAGGATGCAAGAATATACAATGGAGAAAAGACAGTCTCCTCAATGGTTTTGGGAAAACTAGACACCACATGCAAAAAAAAAAAATGAAATTGGACCACTTTCTAACACAGTACACAAAAATAAATCCAAAAGGGATTAAAGACCTAAATGTGAGACCTGAAACTATAAAAATTCTAGAAGAGATGCAGGCAATAATTTCTGTCACATCAGCCATAGCAACATTTTTCTAGATATGTCTCCTTAGGCAAGGGAAACAAAGCAATAATAAACTATTGAGATTACATTAAATGAAAAGGAAACCATCATAAAAATGAAAAGACAGCCTACTGAATGGGATAATGTATATGTGAACAATACATCCAATAAGGCATTAATATCAATAGTTTATGAAGAATTCATACAACCCAACACCAAAAAACAAACAATCCAATTAAACATGAGGAGAGGACCTGAGTAGACATTTTTCCAAAGAAGACATACAGATGGACAATGGGACACATGAAAAGCTGTTCGAAATCACTAATCATCATGGAAATGCCAATCAAAACCACAATGAGAATGACTAAAATCAAAAAGACAAGAAAAAAACAAGTGTTAGTAAGCAAAGATGTAGAGGGAAAAAAAGAACCTTCCTGCACTGTTGGTGGGAACTGGTACAGGCACTGTGGGAAACAGTAAGGAAGGTCCTCAAAAAATTAAAAATAAAAATACCATATGATCCAATAATTCCACTATTGGGTATTTACCCAAACAAAATGAAAAAACTAATTCAAAAAGATATATGCACCCTCATTATTCACAATAGCCAAGATACAGAAGCAACCCAAGCATACATCTAAAGAAGAATATATAAGGAAGATGGGGGGGTGTTAATTTATTTATAAAATGAAATATTATGTAGTCATAAAAGAAAAGGATGAGATTTTGCCATTTGGGACAACATGGATGGACCAAGAGGCTATTATGCTAAGTGAAATAAGTCAGATTGAGAAAGACAAATACTGTATGATTTCAGTCATAAGTGGAATCTTAAAAAAAAAAAAAAAAAGAATAAACAAACCAAAAACAGAACCAGACCTATGAATACAGACAACAAACTGATGGTTGCTAATGTGTGAAGAGGAGTGGAAGATACAGGCTTCCAGTTATGGAGTGAAAAAGTCACAGGAATTAAAGTTACAGCATAAGGAATATAGTCAAAGATACTATAATAGCAGTGTATTAGAACAGATGGTAGCTACACTTGGGGTGAGCATAGCATACTGTATATACCTGAAACTAATGTAACTAATGTAACATTGTGTGTCAACTATGCTAAAAAAAAAAAAAAAACCTATACTTTAAAAAAAAAAAAGGAAAGAATAACCATACTAAAATTCATCACTGTGAAATTTCAGAGTATCAGAAGATATCCTAAAAAGTCCTAGAGAGGTAAAATAGGTCATCTATTTATTCATTTATTCAAGATACATTTATCAAGAGTCTATTATGTACAGAACTTACGCATAAAATGGCCTGAAACTACAGATGAAAAGGAAATTTGGAAGGGAGCTTTACAGATGTAAAGAGATGTAAAGGCAGAAAGAATAGCAAGTGCAAAGGCCCTGAGATAGAAGTGTTCTTGGCATGCTTGATGTAAAGCATGGAAGCCAGGGTGGTCAGAATACAGCCAGTGAGGAGAGTGAGAAGGGTAAGGTCAAAGAACTAAGTAGAGACAGATCCAGCAGCAACTTAGGACTGTAAATCTTACTCTAAGTGGGCTGGGCAGCTATCAGAGCAAAGGAATTGTAAATATGATTTACTCCTTAAAAAACAGCAACAACAAAAACACCTACTCTTGCTGCAGTATTGCAAAGAGACTATAAAGGAAGCAAAAGTCAAAGCAGAGACCTATCAGGAGTCCACCAGAATAAGCCACATGAAGAAGCACAGTATTCTGGGCCCAGATGTGACAGCGGGGATACTGAGAAGTGGCTGGAGTGTAGCATATCTTGAAACTAATGGTAATAGTATCTATGGATGCGTTAGATGCGATGTGTGAGAAAGGGCAGTCGAGATTGAATGCATACTTCGGGGCCTGGACAGCTAATAGAAATAACTGCCATTTGTGGTGATGTGGAAGACTGTGAAGAGCAGATTTTAGGTAACATTTTGAGAAGTGGTCATTTAGAGATACCTGTTAGACACCCAGTAGAGATGTTAGAAGGACTGGCTATCTCCAGGGAAGGAGGACTGGGCTCTCTATACAATCTGTAGAGTAGTATTAGTCAATGATGGCTGCTCTAACAGATAAACCCCAAACTTACAGCCGCTTAATAAAAGTTTCTTTCTCACATGTGAAAGCAAAACAAATGTGTATTCCTGATTTGGGGGGTGGCCTTTCTCATGGTTATTCAGGAACTCAGATCTCTTCCACTTATGGCTCTGTGCTGTCTCCGAGTTCTCTGCATTTAGTCAGAGTGTGGGGAAAGAGAACAGGCAATCATATGATGTTTTTATGTTTTTGTGTTTATGTTTTTATGTTTTATGTTTTATGTTTTGTGTTTATGTTTTTATGTTTTAGGCCAGGTCAGGAAAGGATTTAGACCACTTGGGCTTCCATGACTACAGCTAATTGTAAGTAAGGCTAAGATAGGGAGAGTAGCTGTGTGCTCCAGAAGAGCGCAGTGAATGGTGGAGACCAGCTACAGGCAACCCTGTAGCTGTAGCCAAACAGCCATTTCATTTTCTTCTACAGATTCACATGTACCTCATTTCCAAAGGATACAGCCTCAGGTTCCATTCATTCCCTAAATATAGCTCAGATCTGGGCACTCCAAGTATGTGCGGTCCTCAACCTTAAATCTGGATGTGGCGCCTCATAATCCATCCACCTCTGAGTAAAAGAACAAGTTAACTGCACTTCTGCCTGCCCTGTTCTGGAGGAGAAGGGACGAGATAACCACTGTTAAGCCTCCCACTCAAAAAAGGGAAGACTAGGAAAAACACTGAAATCCTGCTGAAGGGCACAGCGAGAGACCTCTTTCCTGGAGGTTGGAAAACTCCTTGATTATGCTGATTGTGCTCTCTGGAAAGAACCATCTTCTTCGTTATTCTCTATGTCAAGATCTTAACTGGGTGCTGCGGACCATACCCTTTTACGTGGCTATTCAGCGTTCTCAGTCCACATGTGGCTGGTACCATTTTGAGTCCCCAAAGACTGTGTTTAAAGCTTGATTAATTACAGGTGCTTTAATCTGGGCTTATACTTCCTTGGCAGTACAATTTCCTTATAACTTAGTAGGCTATACTTCTGTTTGCTACCTGTCTGCACCCTTGTCAGTTATGACACCAAATCTCCTTCCTGAATTTAATTCTCAAGCTGATGCTGACCTTTGACTTGGTTTTCTTGCCTCTTACAACTCCATCTCTAGTAAACAACAGCTGGGATAACATGTGTGGGGAGAAAACTTACTTTCTTAATCCGATCATTATTGCTACAGGGCTCAATTATAATGGGCCTATCTCCCTCAAAGCCTTTTTTAATTTTATCAGTTAGCATTTGGGATCTATAAATAGTTATCTTCCAGCTGAATTTCTGGATTTTTTCTATGTCTTTTATTCTGCTTATAAATCAGATGACTCTTTCTGGAGCTCACCTTTTTCTGCCAGCTCCTTATCAAACCCAGCCAACAACAACCAACAAACTTTGTTGGCTCTACTTTGTCTTTCCCCAGGAGCTACAAGTTCTCTACCAACAAGTCTGCTTTCCAAGTTGTCACAGAAAATGTTTTAACCAGATGTTTTCTCTTTATTACACAGAAACTATCATTCCTGCTTCTGACGTCGGCTTCCTTGTTGTCTACCACCGAACCATTAAGGAGTGCCACATATCTTGGTTTTCTATTATGGCAGAACCCATTGCAGATACTGATTTCCAGCTTAGTTAAGCTATCGCAAGTTATTATAATAGCTAAGTTCCCAAACCTCAGTGGCTTCACACACTCAAAGTCCAAATTTTGTTCTTGACTGATGGGCAGCCTTCACCTGATTATTCAGAGATTCCTGCTCCCCACATTTGTGGCTCTATCCTTGGAGCCCTGTGCATCCAGCAAGCAGATCCAGCCAGCAGATGAGGGGGGAGGGGGAGGGAAGACCAAAGAACAAGTGTGGGAGATGTTTATGGGCTAGGCCTGAAAATGGTACACATCACTTCTCACACTTCTCAAATGGCTAGATCTAAATGTAAAGAAGGCGAGGAAATGCAATCTAACTGTGCCCCCTGGATGAAGAGGAACTGGTTCCAAGAGCAGTCCTCTAGTCTCTGATGCAGAAATAATCAGCATACAAATGGATATTTAAAACCAGAGGACCCCATGAGATCACAGGGGAATCTAAGGGCTGAACCCTGAGGCAGTCCAGCATTTAAAGGTCAAGAAGGTAAGGAGAAATCTGAAAATGAGATCTGAAAAAAACAAAGGTGAGTTAGGAGGAAGACAAGCAAGTATGGGCTCTCATAAGCATTGTGAAGACATATTCCAAGACAAACAGAGAACACTTACAAAATGCGGATAGGAACGCCCAGGAGGCTCAATTAGTTAGGCAGCTGCCTTTGGCTCAGGTCCCAGGGTCCTGGAATCGAGTCCCACATCGGGCCCCTTGCTCAGCAGGATGCCTGCTTGTCTCTCTGCCTCTACCGGCCTGTGCTCTCGCTCTCTGACAAATAAATAAATAAAATCTTTAAAAAAAGAAAATGCAGATAGGTTAGGCTTTTAAGATGAGGAACAAAAATTGAGGTTGGACTAGAGCAACATGAAAGTCATCACTGCACGGGACTAAAGTATTCTGCAATAAAGTGAGGAAGAGGAAAGCCTGGGTGAGGAGTGGTTAGAGATCATGAGCACAGATTAAGTCTCTTGGGGAATTCCGTGACAAAAGAAAGGATATAAATGGATGGAGGCTGAATTAGGATGTGTGATTAAATGAGGCTATGGGGCTTCTTTTGTTAGTTGCTTTATTAAGTTATGAAGGATTACATCATTTCTGAATAGTAATGTGAATAACTGAGTAAAAGGGGGAAACATTAGGATGCTGCAGAAAGAGGAGACCCTGCTTGAGTAAGATCCTGGGGGAGCTGAAATGGGATGAGATCTTAGATAGGAAAAGAGACAGTTTCTAGAAGCAAAAGGGAAGGCAGAGTATGTGTGATACACATGCAGGGACTTCTGGTGTCCAGTCTAGCACGTAAGAAGCCTGGAAGTTTTATCTCCTGTCCTCATGACAAGAAAAAAGCTGAAAAAACTGAAAATCAACAACCCTTTTTGGATCCATCAGAGAACTGAAGTCACAGGGCAAACCAAAAATAGGGAGCTGATACAGAGAATCACAGCTTACCAGAGCAGGAATCACTCCTGGAACCAGTAACAAGATAGAAAAATTTAAACTCTAAGTGACAAAATGCTGGACACTACGGCAAGGTTGAGAGTTTAAAAATCCAGAGGGGCCCAAATTTCTTAAAATTAAGAAATTGTATTTCTCTAAACATTGGAGTGCAGGTGCCCCTTTGGATAACAATGTTTGTATTCTTTGGGTAAATACCTAGCAGTGCGATTGCTGGATCATAGGGTAGCTCTATTTTTAACTTCTTAAGAAATCTCTATACTGTTTTCCAGAATGGCTGTAGCAGCTTACATTCCCACCAACAGTTTTAATAGGGTACCCCTCTCTCCACATCTTCGCCAACATTTAACGTTTCCTGACTTGTAAATTTTAGCCATTCTGACTGGTGGGAGGTGGTATCTCACTGTGGTTTTGATTTATATTTCCCTGATGCTAAGTGATGTCAAGCATTTTTTCATCTGCCTGTTGGCCATTTGTATGTCTTCTTTGGAGAAATGTCTGTTCATGACTTCTGCCCATTTCTTGAATGGATTATTTGTTTTTTGGGTGTTGAGTTTGAGAGTTTCTATCAATGACAGAAAGACAATTATCATATGGTTTCACTCATATGGAATTGAAGAAACAAAACAGAGGATCATAGGAGAAGCGAGGGAAAAATAAAATAAGATGAAATTAGAAAGGGAGACAAACTATAAGAAACCCTTAACTATGGAAAACAAACTAAGGGTTGCCAGAGGGGAGGTGGGAGAGATGGAGTACCTAGGAGATGGGCATTAAGGAGGGGACATGATTACTGAGCACTGGGTGTTATTTCCAACTTATAAATTACTAAACTCTGTATCTGAAACTAACGATACACTGTAAGTTAACTAACTGAATTTAAATAAAATAAGTAAAAAAAAAGAAAGGAGGGAAGGGAAGGGAGGAACGGCAAGGGAAGGTAAAGAAAGGGAAGGAAAGGAAGAGAAGGAAGGAAAGAAAGGAAGGAATTGTATTTCTCAGGGCACCTGAGTGGCTCAATTGGTTAAATGTCTGACTCTTGATTTCAGCTCAGGTCATGATCTCAGGGTCTTGAGATGGAGCCCCTTATCAGTCTCCATGCTGAGTGTGGAGCCTGCCAAAGACAGAGAGAGAGAGAGAGAGAGAGAGAGAGAGAGAGAAAGAATTAATTTGTATTTCTCAAAAAAACAAATATAGTTGTGCCAAGGAGAGAGAAGAGGAAAAGTCACAGGACAACATGGGGTCAAGAATGAAAGACCCTTGAGAATATTAACATACAAAAAAAGAAAAAGATCCAGTGATGAGACAGAGTATGAAGATGCTGGAGGGACATGGTGTTTGAGAGTAATCGGAGGTAACTTCAGGAGCAAGGTCTCAAAGGAACAGGGGATCAGAAGTTTAGGTGAAGATTCAGTTTTGCCATAAATAGGACATGTGGTTCATCCTCTGAGACTGGAGGGAAAAAAAGGGTGGATAAAGAAGGTAAAGAAATGGGTTTGGTGGGCTGGGGTGTGTTGTGGGTCAAACTGTATCCCCAAAATTTATAATGTTGAAGCCCTAACCCCAAGGACTGCACAATGTGACCGGATTTGGAGAAAGGGTCTTTTAAGAGGTAATTATGTTTAAACAAGGCTATTAGGGTGAGTCCTAATTCAAACTAACTGTTATCCTTAGGAAAAAAAGGAAATTTGGACATACAAAGAGACACCAGGGAAATGCATGTCCAGAAGGACAGCTGAAGAGGGAGCAGGAAGGCAGATACCTGCAAGCAAAGGAGAGAGGACTCAAAGAAAACAAACTCCAGCACCTTACTCTTGGACTTCCAGCCTCTAAAACTGTAATGAAATTTATTTCTGTTGCATAAGCTGACCAGTCTGTGCAAATTTATTATGGCAGCCCTAGCAAACTGATACAGATGGGTGGGTGGGTACGGCAAAGTTTCTTAGTGACTTAGAAGATAATGTAACCTAAGGGCCAAAGGAAGCAGCAGTGACAGATGGCTAAGCTTGAAAATACTGGTAAAAGTTGGAAAAAGTTGCTGTTTAGGACTGTTGCATTTGGGTTTGTCCCTTCTCAAACAGAAGACATAGTGAATATGAGATTCATCCTCCAGGTTAATGGTTCTCAACCAGGGGCAATTCTGACCCTACAGGGCACATTTGGCAATGGCTGGAAACATTTTTCTCATACCTGGGAGACAGAAGACGCTACAGGCATCCAATGAAGTAAATACCTACGACACACAGGACAGACCCAATAACAAAGAATTATCTAGCCCAGAATATCAGCAGTGTGGAGGTTGTAAAACTGCTCTGGATGGATAAGACTCAGATTCCTAACACCACAGGTTCTGATACATGGGTTAGCAAATTATAAAGTAAAACATATATAGGGAGAAACCAGAGAGAAACCTGAACAATTTTGCCTAAAGATTCAAGTTCTAATCATTGCCAGCCTTGGCCAGGTCATCCTTCTAAATGGGCAGCGTAGTGAAAAGAGCATGGACTTTGGAGTCAAATAAAACTTGAGTTCAAATCCTGACTCTGCCACATTATAACTCTATGATCTTGAATGTGTTACCGCACATCAATGAGTCTCATAAAGTTGAAGGGAAATGCCTTGAATTAATAAGTGGATAAAATAAGATTCTATATGTAAAACAACTGCCACAGAATAATAATAGCTATCATTTTTAATGTTAACTATGTACTAGGCATTCTTACAAATGCATTATAAGAATTAATTTATTTAACTCTCAGAACAACCTTATGTAGTGGAAACTATTATTAAACCCATTTTACAGAATAATCTAGGACTGGAGCTGTCCTCCAGAACCAATCTTCATATAACACATAAAAATATATATTAAGCATTTATTACACATTTGAGCTTTACCTAGACTGTAGACACAGATCAATTTCTACCTTCCCTTCTACAAAAAGTCACATGGAACACTTACCAGCTTTCAAAATTAAAACAGGTGTCTAAATGGGAAGTTAGTTTCCTCTTTCAGCTCTTCCCAAAGGCACAACCTCTATTTGAGATTTACATATAAGATTTATCCTAGAATTGCCAATTTCACTACTCCATTTATAGGCTACTGGAGTATCTGGGTGGCTCAGTTACTTAGGCATTCAACTCTAGGTTTCTGCTCAGGTCATAATCTCCAGGTCACGAGATGGAGCCCCACACTGGGCTCTGTACTCAGCGTGGAGTCTGCTTGTCCCTCTACCTGCCCTTCTTCTCTCCCTCCAACTCATGCACCCTCTCTCTCTTTCTCTCTCTCTTGAACAAATAAACAAACAAAATCTCTTTAAAAAAAGAAAAAAAGGGCTTCCAGAAAGGGGTGTCCTAAAAATGCATTTCTTTGACTTCCCTCCTCAAAGCTTTGGATGAATGTCACCACTACTTAGCAAAATCCTTCTAATCCGAAATAACATAAAAGACAGAAGGCTAGGGTGCCTGGGTGGCTCAGTGGGTTAAAGCCTCTGCCTTCAGCTCAGGTCATGATCCCAGGGTCCTGGGATTGAACCCCACATAGGGCTCTCTGCTTAGCAGGGAGCCTGCTTCTCCCCCCGCCCCCCCCCCCGCCTCTCTGCCTACTTGTGATGTCTATCTGTCAAATAAATAAATAAAATCTTAAAAAAAAAAAAAAAAAAAAAGAAGGCTAAAAGGGCAATGTTCCACCCAGCATTGTTCACAGTCCCAAGGGAAAGCAAAGACTGGGCCAATTCACTAATTTCAGCTGAGGGTGAAAAGTATAATTATAGAGAAGTAGACAAAATATGTTTTTTTTTAAACTGAACAATGAAGTCTGCACTTCGTAGACAAAGTATTTTGAGAAAAAAGTGAAAGTATGGAAGGTTCCAAATCCAGAGGTAATGGAGACAAGAGACTGGTAGTAGAAGAGAGATACAATGAGGGAAGAAAGTGGGGACAAAATCAAAGAAAATCTACCCTTAGAGATAGAAACTATCAAAAGTCAACATGTAATAACTGAAACTGGCCATCCGGAAAAAAACAATTCTGAGAAATGATCATGGTCCAGCTGCTATACCAGAAACTAAGGACAGAGAACAACAGTCTTTTGTCCTCAAGAAGTTCACAAATTAGTGGAGAAAACTGATGAGAACATCATAATACAATGCAGAATATGCCATAGTAGAGGCAAGCACAGGATGCTATGGGGCACTTAGGCAGGCCCTCTGTCCCACCTTGGGTGGTAAGGGAGAGGCTCTGGGGGGCCTTCTGCAGAGAGTGGCCACTTCCTCTGACTCTTAAAGAATGGGTAGAAGTTAGCCAGTCACCTGAGCAAAAGGGCACTCTAGTCAGAGTGAACCCTGAAGGATTTCAGCCAGAGGAGCCTCCTAATTAGATTTGTATTTTAGAAAACTCTCTCTGGCTATGGTATAAAGAATGAATCAGAGGCATAAAATAGACAGGAACAGGGATGAGACTGTTGTGGGGACGAGGCATCTGAACTAACATAATGTCAGTGAGGATAGAACATACAGATTTGAGTGGTGTTAAGAAATTAAAAGTGCACTGCTCATTTAAAAAAAAAGAAAAAAAAAAAAAAAGGAGAACGAGATCACAATCAACAGAACACCTGAGTGGCTCAGTTGGGTAGGCGTCTGTCTTTGGCTTAGATCATGATCTCCGGGTCCTGGGATCGAGTCCCGCATTGGGCACCCTGCTTTGCAGGGTGTCTGCTTCTCCCTCTTCCCTTCTCCCTGCTCATGTGCACTCTCTCTCTCTCTAATAAATAAGTAAAATCTTAAAAAAAAAAAAAAAGAAAGAAAGAAAGAATAATCAACTCTCAATCTCTGTTTAAATAAAAATTAAGAGCTAACACCTTTTACTAAGTGGTTGCTATGTGCTAGGCCCTGTGCTAAGCGCTTTCTGGGTATAAATATGTTTGTCACTCAGATCAACCACATGAAGAGCAGAGGCATGCTGAGTGGAAAACCTGGCACTCGGGCTGTAGTAGCTGATCCCGAGTCTACATGCAGAACCCCTACCCAGACTGCCGGGGTTGGAACGAGAAGTGTGTCTGAATGTTGTAACAGCCATGTTATAGGACAGACAGATGGTAGCTACACTTGTGGTAAACATGGTATAACGTATAAACTTGTCCAATCATTGATTTGTACACCTGAAACTAATGTTACACTGTCAACGATGATCAAGTTTTTAAAATTAAAAAAGAAAATTTCACACAGGTTGTGGGATTTGCCCCTGGTATACGGAGCATGGGGAAGGGGTGAAAGAGGCCCAGCCTGAGCTGGTTCCTCCGTGTCAAGGAACTGCGCAGGAGGTGGAGGGGGAGAATGGAGATGAAAGCACCCTCAGAGCTCTCTAAGAACTCAGACTTGGGGCAAGTGATCCAGTGTTTGCACGCTGCTTCTCAGAGGTCTCACAGTCAGCGTGGCTTATGTAAGAGAGCTACAAAACCACCCAGGCGAGGATGTGACAACTGACCACTTAAAGGAACAGGCATGTGTCCATCTCTGGGGCCTCTCCTCTGCCTCATCAACTGGGGGTGCTGAGTCAGGAACGGGAGTGGGCACTGCAGCAGCAGACCTCACCATGGCCTTCAACATTTGGGGTCCCACCTCAATTCTGCAGAGAGAGCAGGCGGGCATGGAATTTAAATCAAGATTGAGACTAGCGTCTTGGAATGCACCATCATTCATTGTCTAGTTATTTTTAAACTTTAAGTGACTGGAAAAGTATGTAATCTGCCTAAGATACTGTTGAGGGTGTTAAAACAACAGACGATTTAACAGAGCCAAGTGGCAGAGGCAATGTTTAGAAGATATCGTACCATCCCATGTTTATACCCCAATGTTTGAAGACTCTGTAATAAACTGGTAACAGTCTCAACAAACTAAAGTAAATTAAATAATAATAATAATGTCAGGAAATGCAGAGGGGGAAGATACATTTCAATCCTGATGCAGCCACGGAGAGCCCATACCTAATGGAGCTCTGACCAGTCAGCAAGCCCAGCCCTCTTTCTCTTGAGTCAACTTAAGTAAAACATGCAGGAGTGGGATGACAACACCAAAGGCAAATCAGAAGGCTGTCTAATATTAAAGGCAAGGAGACCAACTGTGATAAGATGTGTGCCAAACTGAGGTGGAGGGAGCCCACTGGAAAAGGCCAAACCTGACACAGCAGAAAAGTTAGCCACACAAGAAGATGATCCTGATAAGTTGTTGAATAAAAATATATAATTACAAGGCAGGAGATGAGTACAATCGCATTTCTGTTGGATGCATATATATGCTAACAGTGGTCACCTATGAACTGGGAATTTTTTTTCAATTTTTCTTCTTTTTTTATTTTTCTAAAATGATAAATGCATTATTTCAGTTGAGGTAAAATAACCTGGAAATGGGCTGAAAGTGTGGGAGGGGAAGACTAAGGCAGCCAGTGAAGTCATGGGAAAAGAAGGAAGAACGTCCTGGGGGTGAAGAGCTGACATCAATAAGGCTGGAAGAAAATAAATGACATAAGATTCATGAAGGAAGAAAGGGTGATGGGCCAGGAGCATATTATGAACAAGGACTGTACCCACTCAGTCACATGCAGTGGAAACCCAGGGAAGGAGAGGAATTTCAAGCACCATCAGGAGAGAAACTGCTTGTTTTTGTTTTTTAGAACTTCTAATTTTGTTAATGGTAAAAAAAAAAAAAAATGCATAACATTAAATTTACCATCTTAACTATTTTTTCCATGTTCTATTAAATAGTGGTAAATGTATTTACAGTGTTGCACAACAGATTTCTAGAACTTTTTCATCCTGCAAACCTGAAACTCCATGTTCATTAAACACCAACTCCTCTTCATTTGCTGTGTGCTGGGCCCTTTACAAATTTTCACTACTTTAGATATTTCATATGAGTGGAACCAGACACTATTGTTTTGTGATTGGCTTACATTACTTAATGACTTCAAAGTTCACCCATGCCATAGCGTGTGCCAGGAATTCCTTCCTTTTGGGAGCTGCATAATATTCCATCATGTGCACATACCATATATTCTTTATTCTTTCATTTTTTTTAGACATTTGGGTTGCTTCCACCCTTTGGTATTGTGAATAATGTTGCCATAAATATGGGTGTGCAGATAGAGACTTGTTTTTTTTTTTTCATTTTTTAATTAACATATAATGGATTATTTGCCCCAGGGGTACATGTCTGTGAATCATCAATCTTACACACTTCACAACTCTCACCAAAGCACATACCCTCCCCAATGTCCATAACCCAAGCACCCTCTCCATAACCCCTTCCCCTAGCAACCCTCAGTTTGTTTTGTGAGATTAAGAGTCTCTTATGGTTTGTCTCCCTCACAATCCCATCTTGTTTCATTTTTTCTTTCCCAACCCCCCAAGCCCCACTTTGCCTCTCAACTTCTTCATATCAGGGAGATCATATAATTGTCTTTCTCTGATTGACTTACTTTGCTCACCATAATACCCTCTACTTCCATCCATGTCATTGCAAATGGCAAGATTTCATTTCTTTTAATGGCTGCATAGTATTCCTGTGTGTGTGTGTGTGTGTGTGTGTGTGTGTGTGTGTGTATCATCTTTTTTATCCATTCATCTGCTGAATAAGATCTACGTTCTTTCCATAGTTTTGCTATTGTGGACATGGCTGCTATAAACATTTGGGTGCATGTGCCCCTTCAGATCACTACATTTGTATCTTTAGGATAAATACCCAGTAGTGCAATTGCTACGTAATAGGGTAGCTCTATTTTCAACTTTTTGAGGAACCTCCATGCTGTTTTCCAGGGTGGCTGCACGACTTTGCATTCCCACCAATAGTGTAGGAAGGTTTCCCTTTCTCCCCATCCTCTCCAACATCTGTCATTTCCTGACTTGTTAATTCTAGCCATTCTGACTGGTGTGAGGTGGTATCTCATTATGGTTTTGATTTGTATTTTCCTGATGCCAAGTGATGTGGAGCACTTTTTCATGTGTCTGTTGGCCATCTGGATGTCTTCTTTGCAGATATGTCTATTCATTTCCTCTGCCCATTTCTTGATTGTATTCTTTGTTCTTTGGTTGTTGAGTTTGATAAGCTCTTTATAGATTTTTGGATACTACCCATTTATCAGCTATGTCATTTGCAAATATCTTCTCCCATAGCTCCCATAGCTGTCTTCTGGTTTTGTTGACTGTTTCCTTTGCTGTTCACAAGCTTTTGACCTTGATGAAGTCCCAAGAGTTCATTGTGGCCCTTGCTTCCCTTGTCTTTGGCAATGTTTCTAGGAAGAAGTTGCTGCCTGTGTTCTCAAAAATTTTGATGGATTCCTTTCTCACATTGAGGTCTTTCATCCATTTTGAGTCTATTTTTGTGTGTGGTGTAAGTAAATGGTCTTGTTTCATTCTACTGCATGTGGCTGTCCAATTTTCCCAACACCATTTGTTGAACAGACTGTCTTTTTTCCATTGGACATTCTTTCCTGCTTTGTCGAAGATTAGTTGACCATAGAGTTGAGGATCTATATCTGAGCTCTGTATTCTGTTCCATTGATCTATATGTCTGTTTTTGTGCTAGTTCTATACTGTCTTGATCACAGCTTTGTAATAGATCTTGAAGTCTGGAATTGTGATGCCACCAACTTTGGGTTTCTTTTTCAACATTCCTCTGGCTACTCGAGGTCTATTCTGGTTCCATATAAATTTTAGATTATTTTTTCCACTTCCTTGAAAAAAATGGATGGGATTTTGATAGGGATTGCATTGAATGTGTAGATTGTTTTAGGTAGCATAGAAATTTTATTTGTTCTTCTGATCCATAAGCATGGAACATTTTTCCATTTCTTTATGTCTTCTTCAATTTCTTCCATGAGTACTTTATAGTTTTCTGAGTACAGATCCTTTGCCTCTTTGGTTAGGTTTATTCCTAGGTATCTTGTGATATTGGGTGCAACTGTAAATGGGATTGACTCCTTAATTTCTCTTTCTTCTGTCTTGTTGTTGGTGTATAGAAATGCAAATGACTTCGGTGCATTGATTTTATATCCAGACACTTTCCTGAATTCCTGTACAAGTTCTAGCAGATTTGGAGTGCAGTCTTTGGGTTTTCCACATAAAGTATCATATCATCTCCAAAGAGTAAGAGTTTGACTTCTTTGCTGATTTGTATGACTTTAATTTCTCTTTGTTGTCTGATTACTGAGGCTAGGACTTCTAGTACTATGCTGAATAGCAGTTGTGATATTGGGCAGCCCTGCGGTGTTCCTGACCATAGTGGAAAAGCTCTGTTTTTCTCCATTGAGAATGATATTCACTGTGGGTTTTTCATAGATGGCTTTGATGATATTGAGGTATATACCCTCCATCCATACACTTTGAAGACTTTTGATCATGAAAGGATGCTATACTTTGTCAGATGCTTTTTCAGCATCTATTGAGAGTATCATATGATTCATGTTCTTTCGTTTATTAATGTATTGCATCACAATGATTGATTTGTGGATGCTGAACTAACCTTGAAGCCCTGGAATAAATCTCACTTGGTCATGGTGAATAATCCTTTTAATGTACTGTTGGATCCTACTGGCTAGTGTTTTGGCGAGAATTTTCACAACTGTGTTCATCAGGGATATTGGTCTGTAATTCCCCCTTTTGGTGGGGTCTTTGTCTCGTTTTGGGATCAAGGTAATGTTGGCCTCATAAAATGAGTTTGGAAGTTTTCCTTTCATTTCTAGTTTTTGGAACAGTTTCAGGAGAACAGGTATTAATTCTCCTTTAAATGTTTGGTAGAACTCCCCTGGGAAGCCGTCTGGCCCTGGGCTCCTGTTTGTTGGGAGATATTTGATGACTGCTTCAATCTCCTTACTGGTTATGGGTCTGTTCAGGTATTCTATTTCTTCTTGGTTCAGTTTTGGTAGTTTATACATCTCTAGGAATTCATCCACCATTTCTTCCAAATTGTCAAATTTGCTGGCAAATAGTTGTTCATAATATGTTCTTATAATTGTTTGTATTTCTTTGGTGCTGGTTGTGATCTCTCCTCTTTCATTCATGATTTTATTTATTTGAGTCCTTTTCTCTTTTCTTTTTGATAAGTCTGGCCAGGAGTTTATCAATCTTATTAATTCTTTCAAAGAACCAGCTCCTAGTTTTGTTAATCTGTTCTACTGTTCTTTTGGTTTCTATTTCATTGATTTCTGCTCTAAATCTTTCTCCTGGTGGGTTTAGGCTTTCTTTGTTGTTCTTTCTCCAGCTTCTTTAGGTGCTGGGTTAGGTTGTGTACTTGAGACCTTTCTTGTTTCTTGAGAAAGGCTTGTAACACTATATACTTTCCTCTCAGGACTGCCTTTGCTGTGTCCCACAGATTCTGAACTACCATATTTTCATTATCATTTGTTTCCATGAATTTTTTCAATTCTTCTTTAATTTCATGTTTGACCCATTCATTCTTTAGTAGGATGGTCTTTAGCTTCCATGTATTTGGGTTCTTTCCAAATTTCCTCTTGTGATTAAGTTCTAGCTTCAGAGCATTGTGGTCTGAAAATATGCAGGGAATGGTCCCAATCTCTTGTTACTGGTTGAGACCTGATTTGTGACCCAGGATGTGATCTATTCTGGAGAATATTCCATGTGCACTAGAGAAGAATGTATATTCTGTTGCTTTGGGATAGAATGTTCTGAATATATCTGTGATGTCCATCTGGTCCAGTGTGTCATGAAAGGCCTTTATTTCCTTGTTGGTCTTTTGCTTGGTGGTCTGTCCATTTCAGTGAGGGGGATGTTAAAGTCACCTACTATTATTGTATTACTGTCAATGTGTTTCTTTGATTTTGTCATTAATTGGTTTATAGAGTTGGCTCCTCCTATGTTAGGGGCATAGATATTAAATTGTTAGATCTTCTTGTTGGACAGACCCTTTAAGTATGATATAGTGTCCTTCCTATCTCTTATTATAGTCTTTGACTGAAAATTAATTTATCTCATATAAGGATTGCCACCCAGCTTTCTTCTGATGTCCATTAGCATGGTAAATTGTTTTCCACCCCCTCACTTTAAATCTGGAGGTGTCTTTCAGTCTAGAATGAGTTTCTTGTAGACAGCATATTGATGGGTTTTGGGTTTTTATCCATTCTGATACCCTGTGGAGACTTTTTTTTTTTTGATAATGCAAAAGATGACAGAAAAAAGTTCAAAGACCAAGTTTGTGATGTAAAGACACATGTTCTTAAAGTAATTCCAGAAGCCACATGAAAAAAGTAAGCGATTTCAGGACAGATGGAGTGAAGACCTGGATTCAGATAAAAGCAGAATAAGACACCAAACTGCCTTGCTACCTGTCTCTACTTGGAAGACTGAAATTTTTCTGGAGACTGATCAGACAAATTTCAAAAACCCTCCCCAAAAAATAAAAATAAAAAATAAAAATAATTTTAAAAATCTCTTTAGCTCTCTCTGAAGGTCCCAACACATTTGCCCAAGTACTAATTATAATTACCCCATTTATAACAATGCCCCAAACCTCAGAGTCTCCTTGTTCTCTCTCAATTTTCAATGCACATGGTAAATTTTAACATCCCAATCCCTAGGCATACTCTGTTTTGAGACAATTTATGGAGCCAACATTGAGGAGTTTCATCTGTATTAGGAATGGCCTTGAGGGAAAGGAAAAGGTGAAAACAAAGGCACAAATTGAGGGGAAACATCATAACTTACGGGCTATTTAAGTATAATATTTGTACTGATAGAAAAGATAGTAGTAAAACACATATGATTCATAATTTTGATCCTACTAAGTTCAAAGGTCCATAAGAGCACCTATCATGCATTCCTTTACTTTCAAGAATAACGTAACCTCGGGTGCCTGGGTGACTCAGTGGGTTAAGCCTCTGCCTTCAGCTCAGGTCATGATCTCTGGGTGCTGGGATCGAGCCCCAGATCAGGCTCTCGGCTCAGGAGGGAGCCTGCTTCTCCCTCTCTCTCTGCCTGCCTCTCTGCCTACTTGTGATCTCTCTCTCTCTCTCTCTCTCTCTCTCTCTAATAAATAAATAAATAATCTTAATTAAAAAAAAAAAAAGAATAACCGAACTCTTCAATCTCAGACCAAAAAGAATGTGCTATAAAGCAGGTAGCCAACAGCTCTAGAGGAGGGTTCGTGGGCATCCTTCTTTCTTCCATCATCAAGCATTCTTATCAGATTGTGCAGATCATCATCATCACTAACACTCAGCACATGTGTCAAACACTATTGATATTCACTCATTTAATCTTCAAAACAACCCTATGAGTGGGGTTCTATTATCATTCCCTTATTACAGATTTAACAACTAATGCACAGAAATGAATTACTCGAGATCATGTTGCTATCAAACGTCAAAAGCAGAATTCAAATGCAAAGAGTCTGATTTAGAGCCCATGATCTCAACCACCAAACTATAAGAAGAGATATGATGAACAACCACTCACCCATAGGATATAAATACCATGTGGATGCAAGAGTTCTGCATCAAAACAGTAATTCAAAGGCAATGACAGCACTACTATCACTCAGGTTCAGAAGGAAACTGCCCATCTCCTCCTCCAACCAGTAAGCAGTGATTCTCAAATTTATGAAGCCTGGAGTTGGGGACAAGGAAATGCAAGGGAGACCACATTTAGCAATAAAACAGGTTAGTACAAGTAGACTTCAAAGTGCTTTGGACAAACCATAACATATGCAGAAACTGACGATATAACACACACACACAAAAAAAAATATGGTCTTAATGTATTGGTAACAACTGCACAGGTATTTATTTTAGTTCATTTTTCCAGCTCTCTTATTATAAAAACCCTGAACCAGTTTTTTTTTTTTTAAGTGAAAAATGAAAAACCTGTTTACTCCCTTTTAATGTTCCGCATGTGCTAGGAGAATGGTATCCAGCCCTTAACACTGCCCAAAAAGGAAAAAAAAAAAAAAAATTCAAGGAACTTCTGCAATGAGAACTTCTGCAAGAGGCTAACTCCTTTGTGAAAATAAAGGAACCTTCATTTTAAATGGAATCCCAAAGCCCTGAACGGGGAGCTCTCACACACAACCACTTGCTTACAGAAGCCCACCTCCCACTCCCCAACTGGAAGATGGCTAGTTCACCAACCCCAGCAGAAGGAAGAATTTCTCCTGGCCCACAAACAGCCCAGCCAACAAGAACTCAGCCAAACAGCTCCTTCCCACTTCTTCCTTTCCCCTATAAGAGCAAGTCCCTCCGCTCTGTTCTCTGGACTTGCCCAGGGTTTGCCATAGCTGGCTTACCCCAAATTGCAATTTGTCTGCTCCTGCTGACTGAATACAACAGTCTTCCCCCCTTATCTGAGGTTCAGCTTTCTACAGCTTCAGTTACCCATGATCAACCACAGTACAAAATATTAAATGGAAAAATCCCAGAAACAAACAATTCGTGAGTTTTAAATTGCACATCATTCTGCGTAGCGTGATAAAATCCTGTACCATCCCACCCTGGACGCGAATCATCCCTTGGACCCGTGCAGCCAAGATGCTCCAGATGCCATTTGCCGGCTGGCCTCTTAGTAGACGGCTCGGTTATCAGACCGACTGTTGCAGTATCACAATGCCTGAGTGCAAGTAACCCTGATTTTACTTAATAAGCACCAAAAGCAGTGATGCTAGCAATTCAGACTTGCCAAAGAGAAGTTGTAAAGTGCTTAATTTAAGTGAAAAAGTGAAAGTTCTCAACTTAATAAGGAAGGGTAGGGGGGAATCATACACTGAAGTTACTAAGACCTACAGTAACTTTTATTACTCTATGTTATTATAATTGTTCTATTTTATTATTAGTTATTGCTGTTAATCTCTTAGTGTGCCTAATTTATATTAAACTTTAGCATAGCTACAAACGCATAGAAAAAAACATACCATATACTGTGGAGAGTATGACATACACTGCATTGCATATGCATGTGTGCAGAGCACATAACATGTACAGGAACAGCATATATTGTATCTGCAGTTTCAGGCATCCACTGGGGGTCCTGGAATATATCCCCAGCAGATTAGGCAGGACCACTGTAAACTCATTTTGCTGGTAAAATAACTGGGTTTATTTGCTTCTTAAGGCCAACACTTTCTTCCACCGATACAGGTTTCTCTATATTCTTTCCCTGGCTAATTTCCCAAGGACAAAAATAAACTTTTTCCCAGAATCCTCTCTCCAGTCTCATCCTCTATAACCCGGCCTTTGAATATGTTTGTTGTGTGATACCTTATTGGGGTCATATTGTTATCATCTATAACAAGTGCTAGGTCTGTCCTGATTTACAGTGACCCAGGAATGCAAGCGAGGAACAGATTTCTCTCACAGACAGACACATTACAAAATCCAGTTGCGCTGCCACACAATTATCTTCTCTGCCTTACAGCCAACTTTTAGATAATTACTAAGTCATATGTGAATTCAGTTCTGTGCAACACCTGAGTGAATAATGTTCATGTTCTAAACCTGGTAAGGAGTAGAAATTTAAATTCTCTGTGGGGATTATACTTTCAGAGAGTACCTTGATGGAACAGGGTAAGTATCAGGCTCTCAAGTAGAAAATTCCTATTTTACCACAAGCACCGCCTTCCCCACACTTCAACAAAGCTTTCTTGAAGTTTCTAATGGCTCTTTCCAGTGACCAAATTGCTACTCCGGTCACTGGAAAGAAGTGCTAGGTGGACAGAGAACAAAGAGCTACAAGAGTAACTGCTATGAAGGAAACATCATAGTGGTAGCATCTGACATCCTTTTGTACCCTAAATTAAACAGGCCGACTCTAGGGGAGATGCAATAGCCTCCTACTGGGAAAAGGAAAGGAACAGGTCAAATGAAATACTAGCACAAATCCCTAAATGTCACAACACTCCAACAAGCTAAGAACAGAAAGAACAAATTTACACCTCCAAGCCTGTAATTTTCTCTATTCAAAATACAAACATGACCCTATTAATCCAAATCAAACCAAAAACTTGGTTTGATATTTTTTTCATTTGAAAGATTAATATTCAAGCAACTTAATTTCTAACCCTGACTTGAAAAATCTAAGAACTCACCCCTGCAGGGTTCAAGAACTCTGGGTCCTTGGAGGCAGGAAACATAATGCTGAATAGTCTGTGATTCATAAGTCACCTCACTACATCATGAATTCTCCACAGTGGCTGAAAAAAACTAATTTCTCCTGCCAGACTCACATCCAGGAACAAAGGCATATGAACTCAGGAGCTGCCCCACGTGCAAGTGCTTATTCAGTTCTCCGTCTTTCATTTTCCTTCTTCTATATAATCTGAATCTCCCATTCACATAAACACTCAATTCCTACTATGTGTTAAAAGCTACACCTGATTTCTGTAAATAAAGCAAATGTTATGTTTGTGTAGTCATACATTCTCACCAGGTCTTCCGGGCATGCATTCAAGATTATAAAGACAAAGTTCATAAACCCATTCAGGTCTCACTCTTATGACAATGAACTCATTAACTGAGTTCCATAAGTAAAAAAAAAAAATAATAATAACCAGTCATAGACCATACCAATCACACCATCACCGGTACAGCAATACCCATAAATATCAAGAAAATGATACACAGTTAACTTTTAATTATCCACACTAATGAAGGGGAACAGTGGCATGGTTAATCCAAAATAGTTTACAATCCAATAATAATTTCTATTAGGATTCGGAATTCATTATGTGACTTTCTTCCCAGAAGATTTACCTTCTGATTATGTTTTCCATGATGAATATTCAAGTAAGAAACTTAATTTCTGTCTTAGAGTTTTAAAATTTATAAGCCTCAGCCTCCATCCCAGGCTTGCGGAACTAAAATGTAAAGTCTTTCATTAAAGTTTATGATACTGCCATACCTTCATATAATCCCACCCTGAACTTCCATGGGTGATGAGTTATCACTAGGTGCTGATGTCATGCTTTCCCAAGAAATAAATGCATAGGGATTTAGCTCTTAATTTCTGACTCTTTCTCTCTCAACTGCCTTAGTCTGTTTGGGTTCCAATGGCAAAATACCACAGACTAGATAACAACAAGCATTTATTTCTCACAGTTCCAGAAGTTGTCAAGCCCAAGATCAAAGCATCAGCATGGTCACGTTTTGATGAGAGCTCCCTTCCCAGTTCATAGTCAACACCTTCTCACTGTGCTCTCACATATGCAAGGGGTTAGTGATCTCTGTGGGGTCTCTTGTATAAAGCATTAATCTCACTCGCGAGGGCTCCACCCTAATAACTGAACATCTCCCGAAGGCCTCACCTTGTAATACGATCATCTTCAGGGATTCGTTTCAACATACAAATATTTGAAAGACACAAACATTCAGACCACAGAATCATCTTATTTAACTCAGTATTACTCCCCCATGTATAGATTCAAACATTTTGGTACCTGTATTCGTGAGCTGTTCCTATAATAATACTGTGTAACGAACTACCTTGGAGCTCAGTGACTTAAAGCAGCAAGCATTTATTTCTCTCAAAGATCTTCAAGTTGGCTGAACTCAGGTTAAACCTTTGATTTTGGCTCAACTTTGTTCCATGTGTGTTCCCACTTGCCTTGGACCAGTGGCTCTAGTGGATTACAGGAGCACAAAGAGACAAGACAAGCCATCCATGCACACTTAAAACCTCTGTTCACATCATGTCTGTTCACATTCCACTGGCTAGGGAAGAAATATTGCCAAGCTCAAAGTCAGTGGGGCAAAAAAAAAAAAAAAAAAAAAAATACACTTCACCCAAGAAGGAAAAAATGAAGGTATAATTTTTAGTGAAAAACACTCCAGTCCATCATTTAATATGTATTAGACTCTCCAGCAGGCTCTGGAAATACAAGGATGAATAAGTCATGATTCCTGTCCTCATGGAACTCACATTTCAGGGGGGAAAAGTACTAAAAGGATAATGTTAAAACTGTTAAGTGAAGGCACGCCCAAAATACAGTGTGGAAGTGGGGACAAATGAGGGAACCTAATGCTTCCTGAGCCAAGGGAATAAGCAAGGGCTTTACACTGGAGTGTCTGACGTGAAAGCTAAAGAGAAGCAGGAGTTTCCAAGAAAAAAAGATAAAGCAAATGGCTAGAACCCAGTATATGCAAGGTGGCTGAGGAAAAATCAGTCCCATAATCTAAGTTCAGGCTCTGAAAAGCCTTATGGACCATCTGAACAAGCTCAGAATCCATCCTACTGGCAGCAAGGAAAGAGATGAGCAAGACCTATCAGTGACGTCCCCAGAACTTGATTTTAAAGATATTCAGTGGCAGGGTGGAAGAGACCTGGGCAGGTGAGGTACATTCTGGAGGCACAGAGGTCAGTGAAAGGGCCATGGCAGTAGTTGAAGCCAGGACCCGAACCAGGAGAGCACCAGAACCAAGGAAGAAAAGAGATGGCCTGAACCATTTTGGAAGTGGAATCAGAAAGTGATTAGACGAGAGAGGGGGAGAAGAGGAGGCCTGGCACTGCTGTTTTCCAAGCTTATACAACTCGTTAAAAGGTTAAGTCATTCTTCTTTCTGCTCTCCAAGGCACTCTGTGTTACTGCTCCCCCTTTCCATTGCTCCCCCTCAAACAATGAACTCTGCCTCTTAGCCTAATTGAAAGTCCCAGGGCATCAGAACAGAAGAGGGGTTGAGGCAAAGGAACAGCTATTTGGTGAGAAAAGATTGATATATCCCTTTCCATAATCAGTGGAACACAGGTGAATAGATTAAGCAGGTTCTTTATCGAGTGCCTTTAATCACCTAACTCAAATCAATACTCCTTTAGAGGAACATAAATTAATTCTCCAACAAACAGCTAATGCCAGTGAAGAGATGCCTGCAGTGTTTACACACTCCAGCTCCCCTGATTTGGTGGGGTGGGGGTTTAAAAAAAAGGAAGGTAACTATAAACCCAGAGACAAGACCTGGGCTTGAAAGTACACAGGGTGAGGGAGCAAAAACTCTTGACTCTACTATCTACCCTTCCTCTATTATTCAGTGTCATCTTGAATTATCACAGGTGGACGAACCCACAGATGATACAACCTTATTGCCATAAGCACACGGGCGCTGGTGAGGATGGCTCTGCTATTTCTCCACTCTGAGCCCTTCCCATCTATCTTTTCATACCCACTAGGTTGAAAGAAGTAGCGAGAGAGGAAGAGTTTGAAGTGGCTCCCAGAACTCCAACCACACTCCACCCCACTCCCACAACAGCCTAATGGAAAAGACCAGAGATGGACCTGTGTTTCAAGTCTGGTTTACCAGCTGTGTGACCCTGGACAAGTCTCCTAACCTCTCAGAGTCACAGTTCTGCATCTGTGAATGAAAATTAATACCTCCTTCTGTGTTTACAGTTATGACAGGAAAAGATAACCCCAAAGGTCTACAACCTCAGGTACACTCAAAAACATTACAATATTTTCTCTCATGCAATTGATTACTTTGCTAAACTGGGGCTGATTTGCTTAAAAGACTGCCAAATAAAATTGCTGACAAAACTTGCCAAAGTTGAAAGTCTGCAGAAACGCTATGCGGCTTGTGTCATAAGAGCTAGCATGACGGTGATTTCCCATTTTCAGTCTTTCTCCTGCTATTTCCCCTGACGGGAAGAGCCAGACCAAAATTCTAAAAGATCAGCCATCCATGCTGAGAGCAAGGCCAAGGGTTAACACAGGCCTTTTTAAATGATCCCAGTTGTTGTTCTAAATAACAGTAGCCATTATTGGTGTTATTAATAAAGGCTATTCCGCCAAACTGGCATGCATGTGCTGCTTAAATGTGAGGCAAAGAGGTCAAGACATGAAGGATAAGACTGTATTTCTTTCTTCAGGATAACCTCAGGGCAATTTCTAAGAGATTCGGCCAACAAAGGCAACAGGCACACAGCTTCATCCTGCTTCTGGCCCTTTCCTCCAGATCAGACATCATTTCTGCAGCCTACAATATTCCACCAGTTTGAGAAATAATATGCAAATTCCCTAATTACATGGCCAAAAATTTTACGGTCTCACCTGGAGTGGTAAATGATTTCCTAGGTCTCTGCCTTTCTCAGTAGGGAGTCTGGGAACCTCAACTTCAGAATTGTCATAGAAACCATTAGTGTCACTAAATTAACCAGCCCTCAGAATTAGCCAAGAAAAAAGTTTATATTGATCTCACTTAGCCATATGAGAATAGAAGCACTTTTCCTTTATGATTAACCTTTTCAGAATCCTCTTAGGCGATTCATACTTCTCAGCTGATGGAAAGATTACGGAGAAACAATTAAAATATCCCTCAAGCCACCAAGTCTTTGTGCCATTATTTCCCTTAAATAATCAAGTTACACATACCTTTAACTGTAAGCCTCTTTCAGATTATTCAAGGCAAAGATATGTAGACAGAGAAATGTAAAATAATGTTCCCCATCCTTTAGGGAAGCCCTCTATTTAATAGATGAAATTATCATCATTTCTATATCATGCTAAAGTTAACAAAGTATTTTTCATATACATTATTTCATTAAAATGTCCACAATTATGAGATATGGACATACCTTTAACCCCCAATTCACAAGTAAGGATACTAAGACAAAAATAAGTAAAACCCTTTGCAAAAAGTTGGGCTAATAAGAACCCAGATGAAGGGGCAATCAGTTCTGCAAAGATAGAAGAAAAGTGTAAAGAATCAGGAAGACCTACAGAGAATGATGATGTTCTAGATTTTGAAAGACCAGCAAAATACCAGTGGATCAACAACTAATTTATAAAACATCTCCTCTAAGTTGAGTACTATGCTTGAAACTAAGGCACACAAATGCAAGGCAGATGCCATCCCTGCCCTCAAGTGACTTACATTCTCATAGATAAGGCATGCAAGGGTCATTTCAAATTCTACCTGGGGCCTGTGGGTAAAGTTCAGCTTAAACCCCCAGAGAGCACTGTATGCCTCTACCTTAGTGACCAATAATTTCTTCTCCATCTAGTGATGCCCCATTAAACACATGTATCACAGCAAAGGAACAACCAATAGGTCACTGCAAATTTATTATCATCAGCCTAGCTGTCAAACCCAACCCCTTGCAGGGTGGTATAAAAGAACAAAGAAAACAGAAAGATGGGCCCACCCCTGGGTCAGGCATTCTCTGCAACTATGTGCCTAGGTGGTCCTGGGCTCCAGGGGTTGCAGGCCAATCTCTTACTGGTTAGAGACAAAAGCCGAAGAGTTATCTTAGAGGTAGTCACCTGTAACCAGTCTTCACGGATCTGCTCAAGGTAATGACCTTGTTCTGGGGAGGAAAAAAGGGCCGCTTGCATGAGCTGGTTTTTTGAAGGGAATGCTAAACAGAGGCAGTACCAAGCATGGATTTCAGGGACAAACTGCACTCGTTTGAATCTTAGCTCTGCCACTTAACTGTATGACCTGAGACAAGTTATTTAATCTCTCTTGACTCATTTTTTTCATCAGTAAAATGGGAATGGTTAATAATAGCACTTAACCTCACAGGAAGTTGTATAAGGATTAAGAATTCATTAACAAATGTCAAATGCTTAGAATATTGCCTGGCACATAAGAAGTGCCATTTAAGTATGAGATACTTTTATCTGTCATTGTTGAGCCTCAATCACTCTCACCTGCTTCAAAAGCACGTCATACGACCAGTTGAGGTAATTACATTTGGCTCTCCAGATGATCACTTCTAAATCACAATTCAAACAATCAAAGCAAGTTATTTACCTTCTTCAAGCCTGCAAAAGCTTGGACACTCAGCTTCCTAGTGGGCATGACTGCTTTCTGGAGTATCATCTGGCATTGACTCATGATTTGCTCTGAAAACTTCCCTGACTATATGCAGACAGACACACGCATGCACACACACAGAACAGTATAGTGTCTTTTGTATCCAACAAACCTGGGTTCAAATCCCTTACCATTTACCAACTATATGATAGCAGGCAAATTAATTAAATGTACAGACCTCAGTAACCTCATCCAAAAATGGGAGCAATAAATCCTAGCTTATATGAAATGAGCTCCTATCTATCCACATGTGTCGGTGGGTGGATAGACAGATAGATGTGTCCACATGGCCTGTCATGAGGGAGCACTCTACAAATGGCAGCTAAAACACTCACAGAGCATTACTCACCTGGAAAGGGGCCTCACAGAAATGATGCAATTTTTCTTTCCAATGAGGCTATTGATTCCCTTTAAGGAGACTCTAAGCAGGATAAATGACCCTTCATTATTTCCCTGGCAGGCTTCTGGCATTTTGGGGTTCCAAACAAATCTGACTTACCACATCTGTGAATCCCAAAGGTCTATACACATTGCTTCATAATGGCAGAAAATTATCACATCGATAAAAATTGACCATTGTTCAGATACTGAATTCCTCCAAAGAACATCACCAGGGGCTTTCAGAAATGGGAAGAGCAGGGACGATTAGGATCCACCATCTTCACCTAGAGGGTCCTTAAGGATAGAGCATTCCTGACACAGTCAGAAAATAAACTAGAAAGTAGAGAAGAGCAACTGATTTTCTGCCATCAGTCATCCCCAACACTGATTCTGAAGGGATACCTTAAAATCCCTATTTAATGATGTCTCTTTCCCCTAAGATACTTCAGTGACTCCCCATTTCCCATAAGCTAAAATTCACCCTTACTTCCCCTCCACCTCTTCAGCCTTGTCTCTTGCCATTCTTCCCCTGTGTCCACAATCCATGCTCCAGTCCCACCAAAGTTCACCGTCAACTCATCATATCCCTCTTAGATTCACCTTTTGGAGTCAATCATTTTCCTGCCAGCCATTTTGAATGCAACTTGACAGACTTGGTGATGATTATATATTTTTGTTCACCTTTCAAAACCATGACAAGTCAACAACCAAACCAGAAAAAGATGTTTATAGGGATCAAGTTTTCCATGCCCTGCTTTAAGTCATAACCAACTTCTCATCATTTCTGACATCTTGGAGGGCTTATTAATTAACTTCTCTAGAACATCAAGTTCTACATTTGAGAATGCCTGCAGTGTCTAAGATCATTCATTCAAATTGTCTTTACACTTCAGCTCACTTTGAAAACAGCACACCAACCAAGCACAGATAAACATGAGCTGAGAATCCTAGTCAAGATAAAAAGAAGGATCCTGTTGGTTAATTTTGGTATTGTAAGGAAAGAACCCTACAGCTCTAGGGGGCATGTGTTATCTCCATTTCTTGCCATATCAGAGAGGCAATCTGGGACAATTTTCACAGTGTAAGCCAGGGAAACAAACTGCCCAGGTGTGAGTCCTGGCTCTGCCCCTTATGAGGTATGTGATCTGGGCATTCCTTTGTGCCTCAATCTCCTCCTTTTTAAAACAGATATCATAACAGGACCCAACTCAACAGGATGTTGAAAGAATTAACAGAATCAGTAACTGTAAATATATACAAGAATAGCACCTGGCACATAATAAACACTTTTCAAATGTTTGTCAAGCAAAACAAATGAGACATTACTTACATTGCCAATGGCAGCAAACGCCCCATGGCAGCTGTCAAAGGCTGAAATTTCAGAGGTTTCTTTTTTAGGATAACCAAGTAGGTGTTATCTTTGGCAGCGGGGGATGGGGGGGAAAACTCCCCAAAAAATCCCAATTAGTTCCCTGTACTAAAAACAGAAATTGGTACCATTAGCCATCACCAAACATGACTGACAACGGTCAGAAGTCTCTGTTTTCAAGGAGGAAAAACTGCACAAAGCTAACAGTTATAAAGTGTCAAAACACTGTATCAAAATACCCTGCTTTCTTCACTTACACTCCATTCCCCTGAGAGCAAATTTCAACCAGGAAGTATTACCACCGCCACAGAGCACCTTTGATAACTAGGGCTTAAACGCCCCTTTCATCCTAATGGCCTACTTATGTGGGGATTACTAACCACCACCAACAGTGAAAAAACACACAGCAAAACTCCACAGCAGTATCACAGAAAGAGAATTTTAAAATAGCGGCATGTCAGAATAAGGGAAAGGAGGTAACGAAGTCTGTGACTATTGACTCGACTCTACTAAGTCTGCCCCATCGCACAAGGGCACGCGAAGACAGGCAGGAAGCCAAGGGCTCCTAGGCTTGCTCAGGCCTTGCTGGACACAGGAGGGAGCTAGATCTGACTATTCACCTGGAATAATATGAAGCGGAGGAACATACACAGGCTTCCTGGCTTGAAATCCACTGTTCCAACAATGGCGGACTGTGAGAACTTGGGTAACATGTTTGCCTTTGAGTCTCAGTTTTCCCAAAGGTAAAATGGAGCTAATACCTTATTGAGTTGGACTGGTTAATACTACAGAGCCTTTATGTGCTACCTGATACACACAAGACATCCAACTCTCTGGCTCTCCTTTTCTGTTCAACATAAGCAATATATCTTCCTAGAATCTGTGGAAGGAAATGAGATCAGTTATGTGACCCTTACCAACACATGGAAATTATATATTCAATAACCTTCCTATACTCTATGCCTCTTCCAATTTTTCCCAACACATACTAGGAAGGGTTCTTTTTGCAAGTGGCAGAAACTGGCTTTTAAACACCTAACAAATCTATTGTTAAGGGTCAACTGGAAGCCCTGAGGTCCAGGCCTAAAAATCAAGTGGGAATCGGAAATGCCACATAGCTTGGCAACAGCATTTCCTAGCAGGAGTCACACAGGACACTCCTGCCACCACGCTGAATCTTCCAATCCCCTCCATCCATAAGTCCCTCACTCAGGGCTCACTGTTCCTGCACCTAACAGCACCTGCAGCACATACCCAGCCCTGGCTATCCCAGGACAGACAGAGAGGAAAAATCTGATCTCCCTCTTTTGCTTCCGAAGACAAGGGGACAGGCGATGTCAGGAATAACCCTTCTACAGACCAAAGGGGAGTTCCCCAGATGGGAGACAGAGGTACTAATAGGAAGAGAAGGCTGGAAGCTGGATAAGCAAAAAAGTGGTGAGCCACACACACTGAGAAAAAAGAGAGATAAGTGGCCTGCATTGTTCTCCCCAGTTCTGAAACAGGCTCCAAGGCACTTCCATCCTTCCATCCAACAGATATGTACTAACTACGTACAATTTCCATTCACAGAGAACAATCTAGGGTTCTCTGCCCTAGAAGAGATAAACAAAAATAAGTGATGGTCATAGTAGGTATTACCTGTAAGTAAGCACATGTCACGTGCATGTACTTGTTAACTACTGCTGCATAAAATGCATAAAAAAAAAAATTATGCCCGAAACTTAGTAGCTAAAACAACACACACTTATTATCCTCCAGTTTACGTGAGTCAGGATTCTAGGCACAGTGTAGCTGGCCCTCTACTTTAGTTTCTCTACTACGCTTCAGTGAAGGAAACTAAAGAGCTACGATAATCTCAAGGTTCAACTGGGGAAGGACCAGCTTCCAAAATCCCTCACACGGCAGCTGGCAGGGTTCAGCTCCTTAAGAGCTATTGGCCAGAGACCGCCCTCAGTTCCTTGCCATGTAGATTTCTCCTACATGGCAGCTTGCTTTCCGGAAGCATGGAAGATGAAAGGCAACAGGGGCTACTAACAAGAAGAAAGTAACCTAACCACAGAAATGACATCTCACCACCTTTGCCATATACTACTGGTTAACTAAGTCGTATCAACCCTACACTCAGGGAGAGGAATTAGAGAAGAAAGTGAGTACCAGGAGGGGAGGAACACTGGAGGTCACCTTGGAAATCTGCCTATCACCACACAAATCCACCAAGAGGGAAAAAAGCCCTTTTCACAGATTCAGTGGAATCTGCAGTTTGTAGAGAAGTGGAGTTTGGGGCCCCTGGGTGTCTTGGTTGGAAAATTAGCATAAAGCAGAACTCAGAAAGTGCTGGGGGCTTGGAAGCTGCATTTTGTCAAATCCAGTATCATCTAGAATATTGGAGCAAAGTCATTCAGAACCTCAAACCAGCAGAGACAGGAGGGAACCAGAATTCCTTTGCAGCTGTTACCTGGCAAACACTTTGTGTTCTTTCAACTCTCAGTTTACTGTTACAAACTGGGTATTATTATCCCTAGTTTATAGATAAGAAAACTATTGAACAATAAGGTGAAACTCCTGTTCTGAAGTCACACTACTAGTAAATAACAGTTCTCATTAACACAGACATTAGAATCAGACAAAAATATGCCCACCATTTATCTGCCATGTGATTATTTGAAAATAACTTCTTTGGGGCTCCTGGCTGGCTCAGTTGGTTAAACAACTGCCTTCAGCTCCGGTCATGATCCCAGGGTCCCAGAATCGAGCCCCACATTGGGTTCCCTGCTCTGCAGGGAGCCTGCTTCTCCCTCTCCCTCTGCCTGCCACTCCCCCCACTTGTGCATGCACTCTCTGTCAAATAAACAAAATCTTAAAAAATAATAATAATAACTTCTTTGTACTGTTTACTGCTGTATCCTGACTGCCCCGCAGTCCTTAGTGTTTCAATGAATTAATTAATCAACCTCAGCTGTATTTGTAAAATGGGCTTAATAATGACACCTACCTCAAGGGTTACTGCAAGGATTGTATGAATATCTAAACACTTAGCACAGTGCCTAGCTCTTGTTGGGAACTCAAAAGATGACAGTGTCGATTATGCTGCTGCCCCGATTTTGATCTTTACCTCAAAATAACAATGTTACCTATATGATACCATAAACCTTTACTTTCCCAGCGCCCACCTTATCCAGTCTCTCTCTGGTGAAACTATCAGACCACGACTTACTTCCTAATTCCCAGTTCATTAAAACAGACATCATCTGCTCCAAGAAAACTGTTTCCCACTCCTTCTGCATAGACACCATATCCTCTGCCCCAGGAAAACTGGACCCTGTCTATTTCCACGTAGATACTATGGTTCCACATCTTCTACACCAGGAAAACTGGACACTACTCCTTCCCACGTAAATAACACAGTTCTTACACCCTCTGTACCAGGAAAACTGGTCTCTACCTCTTCCTGCACGGGCATTATAACGTTCCACATTCTCTGCTCCAGGACACTGGACCCCACCTCTTCCTGCATGGACAGTATATGGCTCCACGCCATCTACATTAAAAACACTGGGCCCCATCCCTCCTGTGTGGAGACCACATGGCCCCCATATCCTCTGCTCTATAAAAACTGGACACCATCTTTTCCTACGCGGACACCATATGGTTCCCACAATTGCATCATTCTGACATTTGTGCCTTGCTGGGCTATACAGAAACAAACCAACCTGAATTCAATTCTGTCTGAGCTTTGGATGCAATAGCTACACAATGTAATTCTTAGCAAATGACCCAATGAAACACACTGAACAATTAGATTGTCCTTGGAGGAAGCCAGCAGAGATGGCTGCCCTGCTTCACTGGTACCTTGCTTCGGGCTGAACAGGAGTTTAACCTCCAGAATAACACTGCCATCTTTTTGCTTTATTTGGCCTTGTTGTTTCTCCATTTGGGAGCCAAATTACAGCCTCATAAAACAGCAGGAGTGCCAGAAAAATAGCTTAAATACAGTAACTATTAAAACCTCAAACTGCTGTGCTAATTAAATTGCCTTATTGCAACAAATTTTGTAATACAAGGCACGTAAAAATGCCAGTCTCCCTTTTTGGCAAGAGGAAACCACCCCTTCTAGTTATGCTCGTGTTTGACTCCAAGGCAGACCTCAACATAGGGGGAAAGTGTGTGCCTGCTTCAGCTGGCTGGATTTCCCTCTTCTCCAGGCAGGCGCCTTCCACGCAGACAGTGAAGCTTACTTGGGGCTGGTGGATAACACAGAAAAACAAACACTGGCAAGCCACCGAATCACTGCTGACTGGGTCCAAGAGTTCAACAGAGACACTCAGGGGACTTGGGGTAAGCACCTGGTCAGTAATGACTGACCACCTGGTGTCTACCATGTACAACATGATGTCCTCTGAGCATGAAAAAAGGACACTGGTGCCTAGCCTTTCCATGACAGAGAGAGAGGCCAAATTAAAAAGCTGTAATAATAAATTTAGAGAGCAACAGGGTTAAAACAAAGGCTCTGGAGCCAAACTGCCTGATCTGAACCCTGGTCTACCACTTACTAGCTAGATGACCTTGAATGAGTTACTTAGCCTCTCTCTGCCTCATATGTAAGAAAAGGCTAATACTGATAGGTATTTTTAAAGGTTGGATGAGGATTAAATGAGTTAATATAAAGAACTGCTAACACAGGGACTAGCACCAGTCTATCTGCACAAAATTTTGGGACTATTACTATAATTAATATCACTGAACACTGTAAAAAATACTGATGAGGACACTGGAGTTCTAGTCCTGACTCTGCATCTAATACAAATCCCTTTTCCTTCTGTGTTTTTAAATTTATTTATTTATAAATTAGGAAAATGGGAAGAGTTGAATTGTCTTCAAAATTCCTTCCAGCACTAAAATATTATGACCAATTTGACTTGTACTGAGTTATACGTGATGTATTTCAGTACAGTGTGGGCATCAAGGGGAAGATATTAATTCAAGTCTCTACTGAGCACCTAATGGGTGCCAGGCATTGTGCTAGGCACTAAGTATTTGCCAGGGTCAACAACAACAACAACAACAACAACAAAAAACAGTGGCTTGAGTCCAAGTACATCGAAACATAAGCCTCTGGCTGTGTGGACCTGGCTTTCTTTCCTCTGCCTTTCCCTGACTCTCAAAGTCCAGCAAACAGGCACAGTGCCTCAGTCAGGGTCCACAGCAGGAAAGAGCACATCAAATAAGATCACTGAAGAAGGGTTTACTACTCCAACTACTTACAAAGGGGAAGGCAGTGGGTAGGGGCCACCCTATCTTAAAATATACCTAGGATTTTGTTTTTATCCAGTTGTGGTGAGACCAACAGGCCTGATGACTGCCACTGAAAAGACAGTTTACTACTCATAGTTTCCAAGAGGAAGGAGCATGCCAAATCATGGGGGGAGTCACATGGGAAGCACCAGGGTTGGTAAGGATGCAGAGAGAGTGCAAAGAAAGCATGGGCAAGAGATCTTATTTGGTTTCTTCAGGAAGGAACAGGCAAGGCAGGGTAAACAGGCTCAGCATGTTTAGGATTAGATAGTTTAAATAATCTTGGTGGGCTCTGGACTACAGAAATTGGTCCTAATTGCCTCCTGGTACCTGCTCCTGGGATGTTTAGGGCAGGTGGATAGTGTCTCTGACTATAGGAGTTTTATAAAAGAAGGTGCTGGGGGTAAAGACTGGGCATTGGTAGGTTTGTTTATCAAAGGCATGCCCCAGGAAAGTCTTTTGTGATAAGAATTAGCAAATTCTAAGAAAGGTAATCCCTTCCTTTCTTCAAATCCTCAAGGCCCCAAGATGTCAAAGCATCATAAACACAATAGGCAAAAAACAGGATTAATACACACCTGCGGGCCTAAAGGGAGAAGAAAGGAAGCAGTTACCAGAACCCAAACACAGAATCTCATGGAGAGGGACACCTTGAAAGAAGTTGTGGCCCAGCCAAAGAATGTAATCAGCCCACAGTGACCCAGCACAGAAAGTCACCAGCAAGGGCAATAAATACTCAGCCTCTCTCCTTCCCTCCTTGGATTTCCTATTAGGGCTCCCCATCAGCAAACCCCAGCTGAAAGCCAGAGGGCAAGGGGAATCATTCACGTGGTCCACACAGGTCTGCCTAGCCAGGCAGAGTAAGGATGGAGAACGGAGCTGCAAATGGCCTGCTTAAAAGGGGAAAAAAAAAAAAAAAACCCTGGGTTGAAGGTTGTCTGGATGCCTGGAGACGGAGCAACCAAAGATGAAAGAAGGAACTTCTTTCTTCATTCCAAGGCTTGGCCTCTTCCTTCATCTAAGTACAGATGGAGAACACCATGGGGAGACACAGGTATGCCTTCATTCATCGCCTCCTGACATGAACCTTCTTGAGTCCCTCCTCCAGGCACTCCAGGGTTTTCAAAAGCCTGTTGTGTTCCAAGAGGTGCTGCCCTCCCCTTTGTTGCCAGGAAACCTGCTGCAGACTCCAGTGCCTGAGCACCCGTGTCACTGCTGTCCGCAGACAACCCAGAAGGAAGCAATGCGCTGAGGCTGGCGCTTGAGGCTGCAGCCCTGAAGAAAGCCAGCTCTGCTCCAGCAGCTTTGACTCCTGCCCGCAGGACACCCCTGCGGCAGGCTGTGGAAGAAAGGTGAACAGTGCTCAAAAAGCCTTCAGAGAGGCTGCTCCACGCCTGGTTCTAGGAAAGTGAGGCTGAGGCACACACAAACCCTGCCCTTCAAGGAATTAGCAAAATATTAAAAGGAGACAGAAACAAACCAACGATAATAATGTTGTGCACAAAATTAATCACCGAACTCAATGTTGGGTCCTCTGCTATGGGTGAGGAAGGCAGCAAAGGGCAGATCAGCCCAGACCGTGGGGGTAAAATTTTTTTCGTAGGGGGAGGCAAAAAAACTTAAGTCTTTTTATGTAAAAAGCTCAGAGAGACATATAGTACATAAACAGATACACAGTTCTGTGGAACTAAAACCTCATAGGAAGTGCGACAATTGAGAAAGAAAACATCTAAAAAGGCTTTGTGAAGGAGGTGATAATGACAGAAACACTGAGAACCTCTGAGCTCAGGGGAGAGAACAGACCCTCATCTCAGCCTCTGAATCCCAGATTGCTTCTTAGAAACGTGTGACTTTACACTTCAGCTGCTCAGCCCTTCTCTGCCTTAGTTGTGTCATCTACAAATTCGAGATCATAACATTACCATCTCTTACATACTGTGACTGAATGAGACAGTACATGTCAGGCGCCTAGAAGAGTACCTGACACATAAAAAATGCCCCAATAAATATATGCTATTGTCACTAATCCATTCCACAAACAATGTGTATCTACCAAAACAAGAAAACGTAAAACCCAGCCCCGGTCCTTTAGGAGTATCAAAAGAAGTGACCTAGCACAGAAGATAAAAGCTTCAGCTTTGCAGACAGACTGAAGTTTAACTCAGGATTCACCCCTTGCCAGCAAATCATTTAGCTTTGTCCAACCTCAGGTCTGCTTCTCCAGGGCAGGAATAACACCTACTACACTCTGGACTAGGGGCCCAGGACGGGCCAGAGGGGAGGTGCTAGGAACAGAAGTGTGAATGAAACAGTCTCACTCCTTCTGGAGCTCCCATCTGAATAGAGTAAACAATGAACACATAAACTCATAATTATGTCACAGAATGCCAGGGAGTGATCAGCATCAAAAAGAAAGAGAAAGTGGACTAGGTTTCAGAATAAAGAGTGATATCTGAGTTTCTAGAGACGTATCCCTGAGGAGGTGACATTTGAGCACAGATATGAAGTGAAGGAATAAACCCAACAAATATCTGGCAAAATAATGTTTCACTAAACACAAACATCCTGAGATAGGAACATGCTAGGTGTTTTGGAGGTGAGACTTGCTGGAACACGATGAACAAAGGAAAGCATGGTGGGTTAGGAGGTCAGAAAGTGAGCGAAGGACCAGGATTTTATTTTAAGTGTGACCAAGGATAAGAATGGGGAAACAATATGACTTGATTTATGTTTTAGGAGGATGTCTCTGGCTTTTGTGGACATAGGGGCAGGAAAGAGTTAAGAGGCTACTGATACAGGAAAGCACTTAACACTATGACCAACACAACAAATAATCAACGGGACCTTAAAAAAATCCACCTGGAGGCGAACAACATGAAGGTTTTCCATTATGCCCCCCTGTTATTTCTTGGTGCACATGTCAGGGATGAATGCAAGCCAACTAAAAACACTAGTCTCAGGGCACCTGGGTGGCTCAGTGGGTTAAAGCCTCTGCCTTCAGCTCAGGTCATGATCCCAGGATCCTGGAATCGAGCCCCGCATCGGGCTCCCTGCTCAGTGGGAGGCCTGCTTCTCCCTCTTCTACTCCCCCTGCTCGTCTTCCCTCTCTCGCTGCATCTACCAAATAAATAAATAAAATCTTTCAAAATAAAATAAAATGAATTTTAATCAATCATAGCTTCTTGGGTGGGTATAATTATCCAGTATGAACAATACCTACAATAGGTACAATAATACCTACAAAAGGTCAGTGTCTACACTACAGTAGATGCCAAATAAATGTTTTCCAATTTAATTGAAAAACATATGAGTAGAAATCTGCTTAAAAGGATGCTTGTATCATTCTCAAGTTCCAATAAATTAAACTCCTTTCCAATTCCTTGTATAGAGAAACGTCCGTGGCTTCTGCTTCACTTAAAACCATTTTAGGAACATGATGGGAAAATAAAACAAGGTTTCTTATCCACCATGACCACACCTTATTCATCTGGAGTCAATTTCAAAAGGTTAATCTTGAGTGCATCAGCAAGCTAAGAGATGCAACAATGCTCAGTGGAGAAGCCTACAGGAGTCATGCCTATTACTCTTAATTTCAGCCATCTCTTTCCATCCCATAGGAAAGAACGAGGATTGATGAGAGAGCACTTCAGTGGAGCTCTTGTCCATAAAACAACAGGCTAGAATGGAAGAGATCTTTTTAGATGCATCTGTCTTTGAGAGATACAGCATTTCCTACCTTTTTCATCTGGAGCTGGATTAATAGCCTGGGATAGGTAACTGAGGAACTTCTGGACATCAAGGCAGTTCCAATTTACATACCCTTGCTTGCCCCCCTGGCTGTGCCCTCCACTGTCACCTATCTGAGGCAAAGAACAGAATGTCTTCCCCAGGCTCCAGCCAGTGGTAAATGAAAAAAAATCTGACTTTCACCCCATATCATTTTCATCTTTCATCTTAATTATCACCACCAAAAGTACAGAAATCATTATCTTTACAATGATGAACGTCCAATTAGCATTTCCCATATAAATTTCATATTATAAAGGAGGTTGTAATGGATAACGTAACTTGCTAATGGCCTTTTTTTCCTGGGCTGAAAAATTGAGGTGCTTAACAAAATGAAATTAAATCTGAGCTATTTTCAAACAAGTCAAGAACTTTAATTATTTGGATGGGAAAAAAGAAGGAGATACAAACTAAATTTTGTAAATGGTCATATTTTTAAATAGTTTCTCTTTCCACCACACTGCTCAAGCTTTCTCTCTAGACAGCTCAATGCTTGTCTTGTTGTGCTCAATGGGTTTTAAACTATTGTGAAATTGTTCAATGTGATGTTTTCATTAGCAGTACTCTTCAGTAAGTTCAAAACTTATTCCAAGTAAACATCCTATTTGCTCTATGGCATTTTAATTGGTCCGCATCCACCACAGCTCCTCATAAAGACAGATGTTATAGGTGATACCAGCTCCTCTCTAATTAGAACATGCTGATGTGAGCAACAACATGAGAGACTGTGATTTACTGAAATAGAATCATCAGGCTAGCCACAGTGTTAGGCAACATGACAGTGGCTGAACATTATGTTCAGATGTCACACAGACCTAGGTTCAAAAAAACCTCGCTTTGCCACTCACTATCTCAGTCAGTTAATCTCTGTGAAGGGAGATGAAGGCGACCTCTGCAAGTTAGTGCGGATTAAATGACAGAATACATACCAGGCACCTAGAACAATGGCTGAAAAATAACAAGTGTTCAACAAACAGTAGAAAGAAGAATAACTTCAATTCTGACTTTAACACTTGGAGATTCATTCAGTGAAGACGTGCTGAGCACTCACTATACACTAGACGTTGCCCTATACACGAGATATATCAGAGAAGAAAAGAGACCACCCAAAAAGAATCCCTAGAGAAGCAATAAATAATAAATGTCAGGAACAGGTCTGGAGTAAGCGCCCCTCTAAGGGCGAGGGAGACTGAAAACGAATGAGTGGAGATGGTTTGCTGGCTGCAATTTTAAGTAGGGTAACCAGATTGGATTCTACATTTTGAAGGTAGAACCAAAAAGGTTTACTGAAAGACTGCACGTGGGACGTGAGAAAAAGGAGAGGAATTGAGCATGAATGCAAAGTTTCTGGCCTAAGCAACTGCAAGGATGGAGTTGCTGCCAATCGAGATGGGAAAGGCTGCGAGTGGTGCCAACTCTGTGGTGAGTATCGGTGTGTGTATGGATGTGGGACATGAGGGTATGGAAGGAGTTAAGGATGACTCCAAAGCTTCTGACCAGAGCACCTGCGAGGAAAGAGCTGCTGTCAGTTGGGTGTTGAGTGTCTGTGTGTGCTACACCACCTCCCGTCCACCATAGCGTCTAGAGATAGTAATTGCTTTAATAAAATGTTAGGGAAACATCCAGATCTTTTTTTACTTGGTTTGATGATGTTTCACTGTATTACTTCAATAGAGGTTCTGGTTTGACAAAACTCCTATTCTCTACTTCATAACAGAGGAAGGTAAAATGGCAGGGTATACACATGCATTAAAAATAGATGAATAAACACAGCTATTTATCAGTGTGCATGACTTCTACCTGGTTATTGAGAGTAATGAGCACCCAAGACATTTTTTTTAAATAAAAGAATGAGCACATGACACTAAGGAATTAGTAGACTGTTACAGAGCGCTATGAATGGTGCTGTAAAGACATAGGTGAAGCAGAGAAAGACAACTACCATCATATGGTTTCACTCATATGTGGAACATAAGGAATAGCATGGAAGACCATAGGGGAAGGGAGGGAATACTGAAGGACAAGAAATCATAGAGGGAGACAAATCATGAGAGTCTCTGGACAATGGCAAATAAACTGAGGGTTTTAGAGGTGGGGTGGGAGGAGAGGGTAGCTGGGTGACAGGTATTAAGGAGGGCACGTGCTGGGATCAGCACTGGGTGTTATATGCAATTAATTAATCGTTGAACACTACATAAAAAACTGATGATGTACTATATGTGGGCTAACTGATCATCATCATCATAATAACAATAATATAAAGGAGATAATCTGGAACAGCAGAAGTTATAGCCATGGGGAGTTAGGGTGACCAAACATTCTGGCATGAGACTTTCTCACTGAAAGTCCTGTGGCCCATAAAACTCCCTAGTCCCAGGAAAACTAGGGTAGTTGGTCATCCTAACAGAGGATGTTAAGTTTAGGACATGCTGAGTTTAGAATGTCTATTTGATATTCCAAGTGTAAATGTCAAGTAAACAGGTGAATACATGAATCTGGACTTTAAGAGTAAGGAGACATAAATTTGGTTTCCACCATATACATGGTATTTAAGATAATAAGGTGTATCACTATGGGATTTTATATTTAGTAAGAAATTTAAATAGAATTTTGTTTAGCACATACTGAAAGCCAAATCTTAGGAATATAGGTAATAGTTCAAGCCATTTGAACAGCCACAGGATAGCAGGAAAGAGAGACAAATAACCAACAAAGTATAATGCACTTTGTTGTGTATAAGTTTAGTAGCACAGGTATTTGAAGGATGAAGAGGAGCTTTCCAGGCAGAGGAAGCAGTAGAGAGAGGGAATTCAGAGCAAAAAATATAGTATGTGTGATAATACAGAGAAGTGAAATAGCATGACAGGTTTCAGAAAACGTCAAGAAGTTTGCTGGTTCAGGCTCATGAAAGAAAGGATGGAAGTGATAAGGGGGAAAAAAAAAAGCCCCATTTATCACGATTGGGCAGGTACCTGAATTCCTGCAGAAACAGAAACACAGGGCTTCCTGACTGAAAGTCATGGGTATTCCAAAGGCCCACTCTAAGTGACCTCAGCATGGTGATGCCATTCAAGCTTCACAGCTCGTTAAAAATATAAATGTGGGCAAGTAGCTTTCTCTATTTTTAGTGCCTTCATCTAAAAATAGAGATAACAATAATCATGGAATATTTGGCCAAGCTCCTTCATCAAAGTGAGGGGATATACAATGAAACAATAAAGCTAACATGCTAAGTAAACTGATGGATTTACAAGGATCATCATTCTTGCATAACTATGTTGACTCCACCATTCCAAGGAATGGTAAAAATCAGCCACGCCCAAGAGACAAAGGAAAGTCCTAAGAAATACTTGTAGCAGAATGGGCAGCTGAAGGCCCACATGGGTTTTGTCAACCACAGTGTGGGTAACATAAATCTGTAACATTTTAGAACTAAAAGAAATAAATTATGAGCTTAGTGCTTTTTTAAAATTTTTTATTTTAATTCCAGTATAGTTAACAGCGGTGTATCAGTTTCAGGTGCGCAATATAGTGATTCAACACGTCCATACGTCATTACTCAGTGCTCATGATCACTGTACTCTTATCCCTTTAGCCCATTTCACCCATCCCCTTACCTGAGTTTAGTGGTTTTAAAACTTACTTTAGCAACAGAATCCTTTTGTCATATGGAATCCTGCATATAACCTCAATTATAAATTTATGAAAAGTGGAACTGCCCTGAGTGAATCCTGGACTGAGGAAAGAGAAGACAGCTTTTTCTGTTCAACTTCCCTATGACCATCCTTACTTGCCACTAAGACACATCCCAAACCCTAGAGTTCTACAGAACAATTTTAAGATAACTGTTGCAAATAATCTAATCCAATCCCCTCATTCTGTGAGACCAAGGGCCGAGAGGAAAACGGTATTTGCCCAAAGTTGCAGAGTTAATCAGTTCTCCGTGGATATAACGTCCACTGTGTCACACTGTCTCCCAACAGCACCATTCCTAGTCTTCTACTATATTCTGCGTGTTTCTTAGTATCATGAGATCATTTTTACACAAAAATTTTTTCTAAGTGTACTAAGTACTTACTATTTCCAATAGCTGGTTGCTAATACACGCATACACAGTCCTAGGCAAAACAGGACAGTTGGTTGCACTACTAAGGAAACATTCTCAACATCAAAAGCTCACACGAGGGCAGAAGACAGGCTAAAGAAAACTAATCTAGCATGGGCTTGGAGGCCTAGCTTCCATCCTTGAAGATGTAATTTTTTTCATTTTAAAATGAATACTGGTTTGAACTGTAACTGATAAGACAGTAGTCTCTTCTGATCTATAATAACAATAGCTTGTGATTGAAAACCTACCTTCCACTAGGCAATCATGTAAGCACATTCCCATTGAACCCTCATGCTAACCATAGGAGATAAATACAATTTTTATTTCCATTTACTGATGAGAAAACTCAAATTTCCATAGGTTAAGTTACTTTCCCAGTTCTAAATCCAGCCTGGATTAGAACTTAAGTCTGCCTTCCTTCAAAATCTTTCCTCTTCATCACACTATATAGTCTCATGCTTACTCTGTCAAGCAGATATTCCAATTATAAATAATTAAAATTAAATATATTAAATGTCTGAGTTTGAGAAATGTTTTTGACAGACTCTACAGAATATAACTCAAAGTCTTATTCTCCAAGCTACCAAATCTAGGTCTAGACCAGCCAATATCAATTTAGCTTTGTTTTATGGAAGAATCAAAATAGGGCTCCTTATAGCCTATAAATCCATTGGCGTTTGTTTTAAAAGCCCCAAAGATTATATGGGAAAGCACAAAAGTTTTACTACCCACAGAGATAAATAACTACAGAATTTCCTGACAGGAACAAAAACGCAAACTGACAAGTAAAAATCAGTGACAAAGTATATAATGGATCCTCTAAACTCACTCATTAAGATGTCTTAATGGTGAATGGCAAGTCTCTGCTTTTATGGAAGCAAAAGGTAAGCAAGGAGACCCCTTTCAAGTTCCAGATAGCCAAGGATCCAGTATCTAAAATGCAGCCTTACAGGAATCAATAAAATAAATCTATTGTAAAACTGAATAGAGACCATCCGCTGTGGTGGAAATCAAACTCTGAGCCTAGGGCTCGGCTGAGACTCTGCTCCTACCAAGGCTACAGCTGCACGTAAATACATAGAGAAGAGAACCATAGAAAGCAATTAAAAGAAATTATTAAAAAAAAAAGTAGGGAGAATCCATTCATTTAACAAATAATGTGGGAGTCCACATAGTTATAATGCAGACTTCGGTATCAAACAGACCCAAGATCTCACCCTGTAATAATAATTACAACTGTTACTATGGCTAGCATTTACTGTTTCATGTGTGCCAAGCACTGTGATAAGTATTTGATTTATATTCTCAAAAAAGTCACAGAGTTAGTAAGTGACTCTAATTTAGGTCTGTCTGACTTCAAAATCTCCACACCTTCACACCAAAAGCTCCTTGGTACAGAAGACTGAGATGTCCTGGCACTTCCAGAGACACTAGATTCCCTCTTCTCTACCCTTCCCACACAGCCCCTCCTTCTCTTCAATGGACTTACTAGATGTGGAAATCCAGAGAATTGCTGTGGAACCTCAATTTATTCATCTTCGGTGTAGATAAAAGTACTTGCCTCATTGGGTGGCTGAGAGAATTACATGAAATCATGGTCTAATACACGGCTTATCTAATGGAAGGATTTTTTCGTAACTGTTAGTTCCCATAGTGTGTAATTACACCAGATAATAATACAAAACTTAAGAATTATAATGCCCAGCCCACGCCCTTAAAATGTTTAAATCAACTTCATTATCATCCATAATGTGGAGCAAAGAGTCTAACCTTCCTAGTTGTGCCTTGACATCCACATTAGGACAAAATTCTAGGCTATGTACTGATGTACTAATTTGACCCAATGTAACATTTAATTTGTCTTTAGGTTTTTAGCTTATACAATATCTGCCTCCTTGATGAGTTTCTAACCTCTGAAGGAAAAGACCTTCCAAAATCTTGGCCTGAGACTTAGTCTCAACCCATGGAAAAGCTCCCACCTTTCTGGAACCACCCTCAACTCTGCCAGGCATATTCCTCAAACAAAACAGACCTTGATTGGGCTTTAAAATGTTTATAGCAGAAGTTCTGAAATGCAGTGTACCCCCATTCTTCTGAAGAGAGAATCACAATCCATTCATTGTGGCTGAAATGTCAAAATCATCAAATGCTTTTTTCTATGAATCTGAAAATGATTACAACAATTAAAATATTATTACTCTTACTGCTAGTTTTCTGACATACGTTGCTTAGTGAGAGAAGGGTAAAACTATGCTCTATGATCTGCCCATGAGAAATGTTTGCATAAGGGTCATCAATGTAAATGTCACGCCAGAAAATAAGACTGAGAATTACTGATCTGTTGGGTCAGCAGCTTTGAGGGGAAAAAAAAGTGAAAGGTAAGAGATTTTTACCCTAAACCAGGACATCAAGAAAGAAAGAAAGACCAGCTGTAAGTCTATTATATCTTCATATGCTCTTCTAATACATTAGCTTAAATTATCACATAATAACTCAATTAACTACATATCCAGGCTATGGATTCTCTGTTTCAAATATTACTCTCCCATCATCTTTCCATTTATACCCACTATATTTCTGAGTTCTCTTCTCCAAGATTATTTAAGTATTATATCCACATCACATATGATTAGAAAAAAGACTCTTCTGCTTCCAAAGTTCTAAAACCAATGATAAATAATTTGCAATTCCTGTAAAATATATCACTGCCAAAAAGCACATCTCCACTTACCCATTCATCTATCCAAACTTTTTTTTTGAGATGAAGAGGGACAGGGAGAGAAAGAGAGAGAGAATCATAAGCAGGCGCCCCACTCAGTGTAGAGCCAATGCAGGGCTTGATCCCACAACACTGAGACCGTGACCTGAGCTGAAATTGAGAGTCAGATGTTTAATTCACTGAGCCACCCAGGTGCCCCTATCCAAATATTTACTAAGCATCTACACTTGCCTGGCCCTCCACTCAGCATTTACAAGGTCATATATAGATGAATTAAATGAAGACCCTGCTTTGGGGGAAGTTTATAGTCCAGTCTTGAAAGTAAGACATATTCATAAATACTAAAGTATATGCCATAGGAAGAAGTAATAAAGCACAGTGGTTAAAACTTCCAACTTTGGAGTCAGACAGCTTAGAGCTAAATTCTGACTCTGGCACCTCACAGCTTTATTACGGGGACAGAGATCAGTGACAGCTGCCTTTGTACTGGGAAGCATTAGACTGGGATGGGTGACTGTGGCGGCTGTGGGGATGAGGGCTGTCTGAGCACTGTGGTGTGTGGCAGTTGGTAAGAGAGGAGCACATACGCTGGGCTGCCAAATTCCAAGCAGAGAGGGATTCATTCTGATTGAGGTTATCAAGAAAGGCCTTGTGGACAATGTGGCATGCCAGCTTGGCCTGGAAGGATGAGTGATTTGGACATATGGAGGAAGACCAGAAAAAGGACACTGCCGGCAAAAGAAACATCATGAATAAAAGCAAAGTAATAGGAATGCAAGATGTATGTTCTGGAAACACAAGCAATTCAATATGACTAAAGGACAGAGACAGAAATAAGGTTGGAAGGAAAGGTGCAGGTCAGATTACAGAAAATTTTATACTCCAAACAGGCCAAGGGATTTAGACTTTAATTAGCATGGACATTCACAAGAAGCCTAGGAGTGCTTCTTAAGGAAAAGTAATCTTTGTGAGTAAGTCATAGGTCCCAGCACATGGCGATAGTTTAATAAATTTCTATTACTATTATCACAGAAAAATCAATAACTCTACAGTGTATTCCATGCTGGAATCATGCCTGCTACCTGTCAACAGACTGAAGAGAAATGATTTCTGGCAACCAGAAATGTAAGTTGAGGGAAAATGTGTTTATCGATGCTTAGTTTAATTTATTGCTGTTTCAAGGGCTTGACAAAAAGAGAAGGCAAACTCGGAAGGAAATTGCAAGGGTGGTAACATGGCTCAGATCATTTTAAGGGAACATAGAAGTGTTTTGTTCTCTCAAACTACCAAGACACAAAACTGAGTTACTACTGAAGGCCCTCCTTCAAGGATTTAGAAAATGAAAGGAATTCATGAAAATCAACCCAGAGGTCACCAAAGCCATGTGTCCCCATAAGCAATTACTCACTTTTTATATTGTGGCTAATTAAATAGAAATCCTAACAGGGTAAAAATTGAAGAACTATAGGACTTCATAAAGCACTACAATTACATACGATGCTCACTTTGGCTTCTGGTTGCATTAACCAGGCCTGTTCCACCCACCAATGACAATTCAGATGGTTACACAAACACACAAATTAATTAACCCACATAGCTGAAAAGCCTAGGAATTTAGACATGGACAGTTCTAGGGGCTCAAATAGTATCATGGCCCACTTTCACCATCACTCAGCTCTGCTTTCCTCTGAGTTGGCTTCATTCTTTTCATAAGGAGGTAAAAATTACCACATAACTCTAACATATATTAGCCTTATTACTTATGATCCCCCAAAAGGAAAATATCGTATCTCCTCTCTTGTCTGAGTGTCCCCACTCTCCTTTGTAAAATGAAGGCATCACATCAAGTTTCATGGAATGCTCTGATTGATCATGCTTAAAACATGTGACCACTCCCTGACTCGATCACGACATTCAGTCAGAAAGAATCCAGCTTGATTATTAAAGGTAAAACACTGGTAACAGGGTATTCTGCCAATCCTGACATCTCAGAAAGTTGACTTCTTGATCAAGCATGATTTAGAATGGCTGCTCCTAACTGGAAGAGGGGAGTTCGGTTCCATGCCCTTAATCAGGGTCTGTGTATGTCCTTCATACATACTGGGAAAGCAAAAAACATTTCTGAGCAGGTAAATGAAATGAAATGTCGATGTCTTTGTTTTACAAACAAGGAGAGGGACATAAAGGTACAACCTCGGTCCACTACTCTCTTGTTCACAGGATCAGAGCTCTAGACCCAGAAGAGCAACTTGCTCCTTCATGACCTGTGACACCTCTTCAACTTCATCAGACAGTCACCACTTCATTTGTAAAACCAAGGCATCAGGCCCGCCACTCCTCTGCTCCAAGTCTTTACTCTCTGAATACCTATACAGTGTATATACAGAACAGAAGGTGTCCCTTTTAAAAATTAATTTACCTCTCCAAAATACAGATAATCAAGACTTGCTATATAACACAGTGGGATCAAGGGAGTGAAAAAGCTGTGGGAGTCTGATCCCAGCCTATGTGGATATCAAAAACAGAGGATGCTGTTCTCACAAGATAGAAATAATGTTCCCTACACCCACATCTTGACATATGGATGTGGATGGGTATGGTGTTTTGATGAGAGAGTGAGAATTTATTGTAATTTTAAAGCTTATATAATCTTATGAAAGCCTTGTTCTCTGAGTCAGGCTTAGATCAGGAAACTGTACCAGTAAGCCCTCCTAAGATTCTATCCACTGAAAAGTTGCATTGTTTTCATGACGCAAACAGATTCTAATGACTGGTAAGAAGAAGAGTTCCTGGTACTTGATACACATAGACTCTAAGCTAATATATTCTACTACCAGCACAGATTAAGCATCATAAATGATAAGGAAGAAAGGAGAGGAGAAGGGAGGGAAGGAAGGGGGACAGGGAAGAAAGGAGTAGGGGAAAGAGAGAAGAGGGTGAGAAGGAAAAAAGGAAGGTTTTAGGTTTTATAATGGTTGGAGAGGCTTGTTTCAGTGCTTACCACACACACAAAAACTCACGTACATGCACACAGACACCCACTTGCCCTTGGCTATAATCATAAAACATTCCCTCATGCCCAAGGAAACACTTTTAGCAAACTTCCCCATCAACTGCTTTCAGCAACTTTCCCCATCAGGGATGAGAGGGGGGTTACTGTAGGAAATAAAAAGGCCCATTAAATATAATATTGTTTGCCAGCACCTACTCGCAAATGACATTCCCATGTGTGTTTACTAGATAGACCAATCAGTGGGGAAACATTTTGTTTACAATATCCACCCCTGTAACACTTAAATATCAGTCAAAGAAGGTTAAATGCTACAACAAACAACTCCAACATCCAAGTGACTTAACAGAGAAATAGGCCATTTCTCATAGCATGTCTAGCATGGGTTAACTGCGAGGGAATAGGTCATTTGGTGACTCAAGCTCCTTCCATCTTGGGGCTCCACAGTCTTCTAAGTCTCAGAATTTGTCCAAGGAAACCCTTTAGCTATAAACTGGGGACAAAGAGTGGAAAATCACTCACAGGAGGTGGGTGAAGCCTAGAACTGCCTACCATCTGCCCACATTCTACTGGCCAGCACTCAGCCACACGGCCCCACTTCACAGCAAGGAAGGCTGGGAACGTAATCTCTCTGTGCTCCTGGGAAGGAAAATGGTTTCACAAACAGGCAAGTCTCTGACAAATTATATATCTCCCTAATTTTTCACCACTAATTCCTGATGTGTGCTATACTGCTGTGACTTCCAGTGCTACAGTATTTTGATAATCTTGATGCTGGCCAAAGTCACCCAAAGAGGATCTTACTAACTGGCAATAAAGAGGCTAAGGGAGTACCTCCACCATCCAGGTCCCATTCAGCACATCGATTAAGAAAAACAAAAAAGACTTTTAGGGTGCCCCAGTGAGCATCCCACACCAACCACCAGTACATCCTGATCTCTGATCCCTTCTCCAGCCCTAGTCTGGGAAGGTGCTCTAGAAGGACAAGCGGCTTATACCCATGGCTGAGAAGGAAAACTCATTCACAACAGAAAATCACCTTGAGTTCTGCTGTGCACATCATGTCATATCCTTTCTGGTCAACCTATTAAATCTCTTCTCCCTTTAAGATCATAAGGCCATGTTTATTAATTTTGTTTCTGGTAACTACAAATGCTGGTAACCCACACCCTCAAAAGTGATGAGAGGCCCATGTTCTTTAGGAACCTTAGCCTGGAAAGCAGAGTGTGAAGCAGAGGCTTGTAGGATCCCACTGCATCTGGAGTTGCAACACATGCAAAAGGAGTGAGTGACAAGGAAAGGTAAAGTAAGGAAGAAGGGTAAAATCTGTGAAGATACATTATCAAGCTGGCCACTGCTGAGTACAACTAATTGCTCTTACAGAATCACCATTTGAAAAGCTCTCAGTATGTTGGGGGAGGGGGCAGTATGGTGGACTTTACCCACTGGTGTCCTTCTCCTAATGGAAAAGATCTGCCTTATTAGATACTAACTTCTAGCACTTTCAGGTAACACATAACATGTGAACGTCCCGTGGCACCATATATCACGTTACACCTCAACATCAACAAAGAAGTCCTGGGATGGAAGGCAAGAGGCATGTAACACAGGCATGAGGAGAGATGCTGCCAATTGTGCCTGCAGAGTCAGGAGCCACCTCGCTGGTTGCTGCAGCATTGAGGCCAGGAGGACCAGAAGTGCTGTATAACACAAGATTCCTCAAGAGACCAACAGGCCAGAATGGGTCCTTCCAGGTAACAACATTCTGTAAATCTAGTAAGAACAATTAATAATCAGAATTCAGCTTACTACCGGTTCAATATTCATGGCACTCTCACCTGCACAGAGAAAGCAATGAAGGGAAATGCTGAGGGAGTGAGAGTGTGAGCCAGACATCTATCTTTGGATGCATCTATGAGCCCCTGCAGAGATACCAGAGGACTATTAGTTTTGTATCTCACAAAGCTTAGATGGCTCCTTCCTGAAGTTTCTGCTTGGGCATGAATCCAATTGTTCTACCTTTGCTATAATATCCAGTCCATTTTACTTCTAAGAGTTCTTTACAGAAAACTTCAAGTTACAAAGGAAAAAAAAATCCTCCTGAACTAGCTCAAGTAAAAGAGGAGTTTGTGGTAAATATTCACATCTCATGGGTATTCAAGAAAACCTGAGCCAACAAACCTCAATGACAGCAGAAACAGAAGCAGCTCCAAGGGACAGCTAGCTACTCTCTCTCTCTCTCCGTCATTCCCTCAGCTTCCTGCTTTCCTCTTCTTCCCCCAAATTCTTCTTACTTTTCATTTCTGTCCCAACCACATTCCCCTGAGTTCTATTCTCTCAGTGTTCAGTATGGATGTACCCCCATAATGACTATCCCAACCCAAATATTATGTGACCTTGGAGTATAAATGCTACTAGTAAGTTTCCCTCAATCTTAATTTCCAGAGAGAAAATCTTTATTTTTTTTAAAAGCCATTGATGGGGGCATGTGGTAACTGGGTGACGGGCAGTAAGGAGGGCACCCCGTGTAAAACACTGGGTGTTATACGCAACTAATGAATTCCTGAACTCTACATCTAAAACTAAAAACAAACAAAACAACAACCACAAAAACCATTCCACAAATAACATGAGTCATTGGCTATGTTGTAGATTTCATCACCTGCCCCCAAGAGTTTCCCAGTCCTGGTTGTATGGACTGTGGCTGTGGAGTGAGGCCTTGAGGCTTAATGCCCATTTTCTGGGACTCTAGAGAATCAAAGCTCTCCCCTTTCCAAGTTCTAACCAACTGAGGCCAACACAAAGGATAAAGTCAGCATCAAATTAGAGGGCCCACTTAATTATAATATACCTGGGATAGAAGTCATGGTTGGGCCTCTGCTCTGAATTCCTCCACCCAATTACAGTCAGAGAGCCAGAAGAGAGAAAATAAGAGGCCTGAATAAAGCAGGCACCTACTGGTCAGGTACCAAATGCAGACCAGAAAGGGAAGCTCTCCAAGAGAGAACAAAATGACAGAGTCTGGTTCTGACATACTCTTGGAAGACACACTGGTAACTTGGAACAATCTTATTTGCCCTTTGTCCTCCCAAGGAGAGGGTCAAGTAAGGAAGTAAAGAAAACAAAAAAAGATTTCTCCCCAGTCCTTCAGTAGAAGTAGACATCCTGCATGAGTTTCCTCTCTTATGAAAAGAATCTGAAATGGGGGGGTGGGGTGAGAAAAGAAATGGCATCCCCTCTACTGATGCACCAGCACTGCAGATGGGAGCTCCCTGGGCTTTGGTGCCCAAGAGCTTCCAGCACCCACAAAGAAATAAAAGTCCTGCTCTCCAAAGAAAGAGCAGGGCCAGGCAAAGAGCAGGAGGGAGGCTGTTTGGTGATATTTAAAATTTCTATATATAAGAATCCTATTGTATTTTCCTTTTGCTTCTAAATTGAAATCTATAAGATGAGGCAGCTGGAATCCAAATGCATTTCAACACCAAGAGGATATTAATCAAAAGAAAGGCAAGCAATCAGCATGGCCAGCTGTGCATTCCCGATGGAAAGGCACTAGGGAGGTGTTCAGAGTTGCTGCCTCTCCTGCAGGACTGGCAAATTAAAAGCCATTTCTTCATAGGGTCAGGAGAGAATCTGATCTTTCGCCTATGTGCCCTGCCTTAGGCAGGCTGCAGGGCTCACAGCAAAAGAGCTCAATTCTCTAAACAATCCCCCTGAAAAGAAAATTCCTTCTCTACTTATAGTTGGAATGATATGTCTCAGCATTTGCCCAAAGTGGTGATATTACTAGTTCTAAGCAGGCTTTCTGAGACACAGAGGGCTCTGCCTAAACAGATCACCCCATGTCCATGGGGAGGTGGGATAAGGAAGTGCACACATGCAGGGCCAATATTCTCCTCCAGTAATCTGGAGAGCATTCCAGTCCACAAAGACACAATAAACACCACAAAATCATATGCTAAAAAGATTAACTGTGCCCCTCAGAAAGTATGGGAAAAATGAAGTGATTCATTCATTCTTTTATTTGCTCTTCATTCAACTTTTATTACATGTCTGCTATGTGCCTACAGTTATGAAAGTTCTATTTTACATAGGCACCAAAATTCAGGTATAGACTGAACACTATATTCACCATGCATACATATGAATGACTACTTGTCGGAAAGTAGGTATATAGTGGAGAGAAGAGGCAGTCCTTTGCTGCATTCTCATCTCCCAGACCTTCTGATTTGCAATGCCCCAAACTTCATCTGTGTTCTCTAAATATGCCCCATTCCCTGGATAATGTCACCTAATGTCATGCTCTTAAAAGCCACTGCCAAATTTCTATCTCTAGTACAGACCTCCTTACTGAACTTGAGCCTAGAATATTCCATTGCCTGACTAACATCTGCATGCTTATGTCTGTAGGCTACATATGCTTAAAAGCAAGCTTCTCAACTTCCTCCACCAAGCACATGCTTTGCATAGGCTTTCCTATTTAACAAATGGTAAACCTATCCTTCAAGGTGCTCATCCCAAAAGCCCAAGACATCTTTATCACTTCTTTCTCAAGTAACTACAGATAATCAGTCAGCAAATTCTGCCAGCATCACATTCATTCATTCAAATATATAGAAAATCCAACCATTTCTTACCACTATCTCCACCACAATGTCCCTGGACCAAGACACCTTCAACTCTCATCTGGACTACTGTAACTATCTCCCAACTTCTCTCTCTACTTATACCCGTGGGTTTTTAGCATCTGTTCTCAAGACAGCAACCAGAGAGATCCATTAGCAACATAGATCCATTCACTCCTCCATCGCAACATTCCAGTGGCTTCGTATTTCACTCAGTAGACCCAAATTCCTTCCCCATGACCCACAAGATTCTTCGTGATATGAATTAAATCCAGTTATACCCCACCCTACTCCCATTCCTTCACTTTGCTACAACCACATTGGTCTCTTTGGTCTTCCCTGAAACAGCTAAGCAGACTTCTACTCAGAACCTTTGCACTTGATGTTTCCTCTTTCTGGAAATATAACTCACTTTCTCACTTCCTTCTGACACATCAGTTTATACAAAACATCCATGGAATAATCACTCTCCCTCAAGACTCCTTACTCCCTTACCATGTTTTATCTTTTCTTTTGTGGTATTTTCACCATCTTATATAACGAAGTGCTCTTGTTTATTTTCCTCCATGAAAGCATAAATTTTATTTCATTCTTTGGTATATTCCCAACACCTAGAACAGTCCCTGGAACACAGCAATTCCTTAATAAGGAAGATGCATGTATCACTTGATACATGAATCAATTGTCCTAAGAGTTGGTAACAGAATTTCTCCTAGGAAGAGAACTAACTCTGTTGGCAAAATAACCCAGTAAGTCTTTGGGATACAAGGTGAACCCTTGAGTATATGAATGTAAGAGCCAAGGGAACAAAAAAAACCATGAGATAATAAAAGGAATTTGTGTTTTGTTGTCAAGAAAAACAGATGTTAAAAAGGAAGAGACAGATATAGGTGGAGGGAAGCTATGGAAAGGGTATGACTATATGGACCAACTAAGGTAAAGAGGTAAAGTGATCAGTAAGAAACTCTACAAGGTGAAAAAAACTATAAACAGAAGTATCCAATATTCTTTTTGAAGTTATTATTAAACTTCTCATAAATCTTGTTAAACTTACACATTGCCACTTACACATTGCCTTATATATGTCTGACATATGGAGGGCAACTACTCTAAGTACTAGACTTAGACTCTTCCATTGGGGCAGATGGAGGGAACCAAGCAGGAGCTGCAGCAAACACAATCAAAAGACCAGAATCTGAGTGTTGGTGTCACCACTTTTTAACTATAAATCCCTGGGCATGCCTCCAAGCTTTGGTATATAATAAACAGTTACACACACTGGTGATACAAATAGAGTCACATCATTTCTATTAGCTTTATCAGCAATAAAGCCAGTATCTCCCTCTTGAAGTTCTTCATTTCCATGAATTATCCAAGGAACTCAAGGGATTTAAAGACCCATAAAAAAGGCTTTTCATAGTCAAGGGTATGAAAAATAGAGTCTGGTCATTCAGCAGATGTGCTTTGCTGGAATCTCTTTGTTGGAGCTGGTTCTTTACCAAGGTTGTTATGGACCCATTACTATGATATTTCACTGCTCAGATTCTGGCACACTGATTCTTCAAGAGAAGTGAGTCTCAGCCCCCTTAGAACTCTGCCCCAACAACTGGTCTTCTGTTAGTTATAGACCTAATAACCAACACCTGTAGCTACTTTCCAGGGAAATCATCTGGCCTCAGAATACCAGAGGACTCTCGGCTCTTTACCCTCTGCCTCCCAAATCCAAAACCACTATCCACCTTCTTACAGATTAGGAAAACAGGCTGCTTTTCTCTGATGACCTCAAAACTGAAAAGGTCTAATTATAGCCTCTGCCTTCACAATATGGGGCCACTTGTCTACCAAAGGACTTGAGAAGGACATAGTATACCATTCTAAGAAAAGCTAGCCTTACTGTCTCTAAACACATTTGCTCTTCTAAGCAGATGTGATGTTACAGTGACCACATTACCCTACTGAATGAGGGGGATCTGCCTGTGATGATTCCAAAGTGAAAAGATAAAATAATCTCTAGGGGGCCACACTGATGTAGGTCCAACTTGGTTACTCAAAGGACCTTATGTGATAATGTGAAAGTGCTTCATTAAGCATGATACACTACACTGACGTAAGTTGTACTCCTAAAGATGAGTGAAGTACTCTAGCATAGTGAAGAGAACATAAGCCACAAGGTAAAGCAGACTAGAAAGAGTCAGTTCTTCCACTTATTATCTGTGCAACTTTGTGCAAGTTATTTAACCTCTCTGAGCATTCATTTGTAAAATGAGAAAATTGTATTAATATTATAATACCTGTGGTATTAATATAGTATGTTAAGCTGATAATTATCTCTTGGAGTTGTAAGGAATATCTATCAAATATTGACCAAACATCAAAATACCTGCATTAGCTCCAGGAACAGAGTAGTAAGTGCTCAATAAATTATAGCTATCATTATTAACAAGAGCAAATGTTTATTGAGTACAAGGTATAATGAAACACACAAATGCATTATTTCATTTAATGCTTACCTATATGGTCATTACTACGTTGCCCATTTTGCAGATAAGGCCATTAAGTTCTAAAGAGAGTGGTATGTTGCCAGAATTAAACTACTTGAGGGCAGCAGAGAGAGTATTTATACCCAAGTGACCGTGCCAGCCACATAACAAACCACTCCCACACTCTCGATAACTTACTAACAACAGCGCTGATATTCTGCAGGTCAACTGTGATTCTGCTAATAAGTCACCTCCGCTGAGTGGTTTAACTTCAGGCTGCAGGTAGGTCTGCTTCATTATCTTACCCTGGGTCCCAGGGTGAAAGCAGAGTAGCTACCAGGGCCACATCTTTCCTATGATAAATAACCAAAGCACAAAGGGGCAGGTCCAACCATCCAAGCACATTCTAAGCCTCTGCTCCCATCACATGTGCTAACATTCCAAACAAAGCAGGTCCTGCAGCTAAGCCCAAATCACTGTGGAAGGAGAGTATAATAGTTTCCAGTGCAACAGGGGAAGAATATCTTTAGAACAGAACAATAATTCAAAGGATTACACCATATCTCACCAACTTCAGAATCTGAGTTCTTATTCACTGTCCAAGGCCTTTCTACTATTCTGAGACAGTACTTCTCTAACCAAAAAAAATCATTATTAAACCCCTTTTTCATTATTAACTGCATGGAATCTTGGGTTCCTTTCACTCACTGCCTATATCACCTGGCTTGGCTCTTTAAAATAGCAGAGACAACCAGCTGGAGGGTAAATGTAAAGTTGATAGCCCATCATTCCATGCTCATCGCAAAAACCAGGCTGTGCAGCCCCAATAAGCAACCTGCTGGGCCTACAAATTTGCCGTGCTTCGCTCTGTTAAAACTTTATTGGGCACAGTATGTAACTCAATTAATAGTGAGAATGACACTGGCAAGTGTCACTGGCATTGCACCCAATTATTTTTTCCTTAATATCTTTTTTAAATCACAAGCTGCCCAAACTCAACAAGAGCCATCTTCTTTCAGGGCATATTTAGTCTGTCTCTGCCTCCCCCATTTGCTTCCACTGCCAGCGTGCCTCAACTCTGTCACCAGCTAGAGCCTCTCTCTTCTCCCAACAGCAGTGTAGCTCCCCACACCACTCCCACCCCCGGGCAAAGGGGCTAACTGAAAACACAAATCAGGCTGTTTGGCAGGATTCTGTATTACTGGTAGTTTTTGTTTTGTTTCCTATAAATCAAAATTTGGCTAACTTTATTCTTTCTTATTAATCGCAGTGGTCCTGATTTAGAAAGCATGGGCACAGAAACAAATCCCAAAGCCAACCTGAATCACCACCTAAAGAAATGCACAAGAATGGATTCAAAACCACCGGCCCTGAAAAACCCATCCGTACCTGGTCTTCCAAGATTTCCTGGACTCCAGCTGTCCCACTGGACTTGTCATCTCCAGCCCAGAGCTGAAACTTGTGTGGCTCACAGTAACCAGCTGGGCTAAAAGTCAAAGGATGACTAATTTTAATGCATATGCAACTGGCTTGCCAATCTACAATCTTCAAAAAAGAAAAATTCTACTATACACAATGTTCTATCCAGAAAAGTCTCATGATTGGGAGTTGTTCCAAGCCTTTCAAGCTGACGTCCAGATGGGCAGGAGATGACCCTCTATATTTAACACATATTTATCAGGGTTGAGGAAATCCATGTCATCAGAAAACGGAAAATATATGTACTTAGAGTTTCTCCCCGAAAGTAACTTTCCATCTTGTCTCTCGTGATTGGATTCTGAACATTACCAACTGAAGGACAGTCATGTAAACGGATGCTGGCATACTTATTGAAGCACAGCAGACTCTCCCATCCCTGGTCCTGGAATTTCTTGTCCCCACTGAGCCAGTAGTTACAGAAAAGGCTCTCAACTGTCTCTAGTCCTAGCAGAATGATACTGTCTTCAGGCCAGACTTCCATGTCTTTATGGGTAGTTCTGGGGTTAATGCTGAAGTTCACATTTTCTGGGGTCAGCCCAGTCCTAAAACTGATGATACATCTGGTGACAGGTCTCCATAAACACTTCAGCTAGCGCCATCGGTCAGACCATGGTGTGTACCCAGTCAGGATCACAAGCAAAAAACCACACTAAATGATGCCTCTTGGCTCTGAATTTTCCATCTGCAACTTCCCCCCGGAAACTCCGCTTTCTAGGCTGCCGAAACACGTGTTGCGGGTGTTTTATTCCTTCTAGGGCTTCAACATAGTCTTGTAGTCACTGAATTTCTTTCTTTCCTCCTTGGATCCAGTTATTCAGCAGAGCTCCGACTCCAAGAGTGAAGAAAAAGCCACTGTTGGTATAAATGAACACGGGCACTAGACCACCACTCTTCCCAAGCAGGGAATGTCTATACTTGGTCACTCCCAGCACTCTCTCCTGAAAGTTCTTACGTCTCGTGGGCCAAGAGAGCATTACGAACTCAAACAGAACTCTCGTCCTATTTGACACTGTACTAAAGACATCTTAGGAGACGTCGCCCGTGACTGGCCATACGAAGTACGTAAAGCAGCTCACAGGCTAGGAAGAAAAGAATTCGATACTGTGATGGGAACGTCCCCTGCCCCACGCAAGCGCGTCCTTCACCCGCACCTGGTCGCCCAGACTCAGCGACACCAAGGTCTGGCCCCAAAGTAGTGGCGTCAGTTCTCAAACAGAAAACTCCCCACTTCCGTTTCCGCTCCTAGGTTTCCCGCCCCCGCCTGGGAGGCTCCGCCCCCAGCCTGCCCCACACAGCTCTGCGTCTGCGTCTGCGTCTGCGTCTGCGTCTGCGTCTGCGCCTGCGCCGGCACTTGCATCCCCCGCCAACATTTAAACCACCCGCCAATTGCCAATTTAGTCGGTTGTGATGTAGCCGTCTGACAAGCGGTAGCCGTGTGGTTTTATAGCACAGAAAGACCCCTCTGTTCTGAGAATGTTTTTACTGTCGGCTAATGAAACATAGCATTTCATCTGAAGCCACTGGTCTTCTTCTGAATGGTTAGGTTTTTAACTAAGCCTCAAACGAACTCTCTCATGCAGAGCTTCTCAAACTTTTGCATGCCTGAGAATTACCTGAGGGCTTATTAAAACGGGCTGCTTGTCTCCATCCCCAGAGATTCTGAGTCAGTAATCTAAGGCAGAGCAGAGACTGCATTTCTAACATGGTCCCAGGCGATGCTGATGCTGCTGATTTACTGATTACACTTTGAGAACCACTACTCCGATTGGGAAGAAACTGCTCTGGAAGCCCTAGATGGCGAGTTTGGGACTACCCCCAATCTCCTCTACCGAAAAGGGAACTCTCTATTTTACAGATCGGGCTTCGTGATGAGATTTCATTTGGGTTGAGGTATCTGCACTAAAAATGGTTGGAAAACCACTTCTCTAGGCAAAAAATCAATATTTGGCATTGTGCGAACTAAAGGCAGAGAAAAAGTACTTTACCCCCAAGAAAAACTGAAACAAGAAAGCAAAGGCTTCCTTCTTCTTCATTCAGCAAATACTGAGGGTTACTCAGGGGGACTTACATGTAGTATAACAAAATATACTGCAAAACAAATGAGTGAAACTAATGTTACATAGTTGCTATGACGGAAGCCTCCTTATAAAAAAAAACAAATAGTTCACATGTGCTTGACATACGATCCTCCCGCCTCTCATTCCAAGAAAAAAACTAACTGATCCTGGTACTTCTCTCAGCAGGTCCCAGATTTGAATTCAGAATCCTTCTCAACATATTACTGTATCAACAAGCCATGAGCTACTGATTGAAGTTAGCATTCAAATTGAAATCTTAGGGCAAGTTCTAGTGGGAATATTTTCACAATTCTATTTACATGCAGGAGATTGAATGTGTCCCCCCAAAATTCCTAAGTTGAAACCTAATGAGATGGTATTTAGATGAGGTCTCTGGGAAGTGATTAGGTCACGAAGGGGGAGCCCTCATGGAATAGAATTAGTGCTCTTATAAAAAAGGCCCCAGAAAGGTTCTCACCCTTTTTAGCTATGTAAGGACACAACAAAGCAGGAAGCTGGTCTCTCCAGACAATGAATTAGCCAGTGCCTTGAGCTTGGAATTCCCAGCCTCCAGAAATCTGAGAAATAAGCCACCCAATTAATGGCATTTTGTTAAGGCAGCTAAAATGGACTAAGACAACAGGTTTAGGAAATAATTCACAGAGGAGCTGGTGCTTGACAAGATCTTGAGAGATGCATATAAGATATCCAGAAGGTGAAGAGAGAAGGAAGGAGGTGGGAATGAGGTATTCTGGCAGATGGAAAGAGATGAAATTCATTAAGAGAATTAATAAGTGAATGGTAAATGGAGCCAGAAATTGAGGACCATGCCATCATGGATCCTCTATTGGAAAGAGAGAAAAAAAAAAAGATTATTAGAGGTCCCTACAAGTACATGCAGGTCAAGAAGCAAGTTTTTAAAACTTAACATCATGTTTATGACTATGGATAAGGACACAGAGAAGTTGAAAAAAAAATACACAAGAAAGGGAATAATATATTGAGCAGGTCCTCAGAGGAAATCTGTGGCCATGCTTCCTCCCAGCATTGCCTTGAGGTTGTCTGACCACCCACTCTCTAATGGAAGGCTCTGATGAAAACAGGAGTGCACAGCCACAAAAGAGGAACACCAAACATCATGATGTTCCAAAAGAGGAACATCAAACATCTTAGAGACACCAAGGATGTCACACAAGCATGCCAAGAATGGTGTGCAACAGGAAGATCAAGAGACTAGTGAAGTCACGAAGAAGTAGTGGTCTGGAGGAATTCTAGAATAAAGAGGACAACAAGCTCACTGGGACTTTCACTGGCCCCAGGAAAAATGTGTATGGGAAGACCAAAGAATTTGTAAACTACTGCCATTAAACAAACAGATGCACAAGATCTATTCTAAGAGTGTGATCAATCCTTTAAGAAATCGCTTGCTCAATCACTGATTTAAAAAGAGAGGGGAAATACTTTTTTCCTATAGTGAAAAGTAATAATCAAAATGTACCAGGCATGGGACACCTAGGTGGCTCAGTCAGTGAAGTACATGCCTTTGGCTCAGGTCATGATCTCGGGGTCCTGGGATCGAGCTCCACGTTGAGCTCTCTGCTCGGCGGGGAGGCTGCTTCCCATTTCTCCCTCTGCCTGCCACTCCCCTTGCTTGTGCTCTCTCTCTCTCTGTGTCAAATAAATAAGTAAAATCTTAAAAAATAATAATAAAAGGACCAGGCAGTATGCTTAAAGCATTCTTTTCAGCATCTCCTTTAACTTAAACCTTGTAATAGCTATGAGGCAAGAACTATTGTTTTCATTTTATGTATGAAGAAACTTAACTTCATAGAAGTTAAAGCACTTGACAAACTTGAATGTGACAGAGCTGGGATTTGAACCCAGATATGTTAGGTTCCAGGGCCCGGGCTTCTATCCTATCTACCTTCTCACTGAACAGATTCTGTTTTAAAAAAAATTTTTTTCCTCATCTTCCTTCAAAGCCCACCAACCTTTTCTCTGAGAAGCCTTTCCAAAAATTCCTGGGCTCACTTAGTGGTACCCTGCCCTGCCTCCCCCAGGGTCCCGTGACACTTCCTACTCACCTCTCAGAGCTCTCACTACATTCGACCAGACTCAAACACCTGTGAGTTGGCTCTGCTATCGGCTTGAAGCAAGGCATAAAGGGGAGGCCTTGGGCTTTGAAGTTAGTGAAAACTTGTTCATATTCCAGTTCTTCCTCTTCTAAGTCATAGAAAATTGGACAAATTAATCTCCATGAGTTTGATTTACTTCATTGACAAAATCAGGGTAATTCAACAGAGGAAATGTTGTGAAAATTTAAATGCAATAAGATAATATCAAGTCCTGACATAACAACAGAAGCACCATAGGTGGTAGAAATTGTTACAACTGTTTGAATAAGCGTTAGGTGAATGAAAAGCAATTTTATCTTGACCCACTGGCTCTGTACTTCTGACAACACGAGAGGCAACATTTTCTTATAACATAAGTTCTGAGGAAAACATTTAGCCTCTCCATTTAAAAAAAAAAAACACAACTTTTACAAGCACATATTTATAAACAATAAGGTATTCATTTAAATATCTTTCTAATAGTCATCAAAATAGATCCCAAAAGACCTTGGCTTCCCAATAGTTAGTTTAATGTAAATGATTAGAAGACTTTAAAAATAATAAAACCTTAATTGTCTTTAAATGGCTGTCAAGTTTTTACTAAATTAGATCTCAACCTCTCTCCTCCAATTTATCTTAATGAATGAAGTTCTATTGTATTTACATTTCAAGGGCAGGAGTAAGGTAAATAAGACACAGAAATCTCAATCCAAATATTGTTACAGAACTATAGCCAAAGATTCTTTCAGATTAATGGTAGGGTAAAAGGGTTTCCAAAGAAGGCTGAAAACAATTCTCTGTCTATAGTAAATAGATCTAAGGATATAGGTAGAGCAAAACTAGCCTTATGAATGATGGATACATGGGGCTTCATTATACTCTCTCTGTATAGTAGAGATATTTTGAAATTTTTCATAATAAAAAGTTATTTAAAAAAATAATCATCATCATTATACCATCACCATTTGTTAAACATATTAAGAGTTTGCTAGGTGAAGCATGTCTCTTAACTCATAAAATTCTTAGTTCCTTTGGATAAGCTTGAAGAGATTACTTACACTTCTCAAATTCACATTTCTTTATTTTTTAAGATTTTATTTATTTATTTGGCAGACAGAGATCACAAGTAGGCAAAGAGACAAGCAGAGAGAGAGGAGGAAGCAGGCTCCCTGCTGAGCAGAGAGCCTGATGTGAGGCTCGACCCCAGGACCCTGAGATCATGACCTGAGCCGAAGGCAGAGACTTAACCCACTGAACCACCCAGGTGCCCCTCAGATTCACATTTCTAATAGGTGCAGATCCCAGCACCCAAAATATTAGCCAGCTCAAGATATCCAGAAGGAAGAAGGTGGGGGAAGGATGGATTGGGGGGAGACAGGGGAGCTGGTATTCTCCAGGGAAAAGAAATAAGCTTCCTTCTTCTCTGTGAAAACTGTAAGCAACCATCAAACAAAGAATGCCTCGTTGAAAGCAAATGTGACAGCTGGAGATACTTATGTGGCTTGTGGACTCCCAGGGAGTGGAGCAAGTAGAGCAGACCACAGCATTAACTGGAGATGGAGCTGGCAGAAGTGAGGAAGCAGCACTTCCACTGGGATCTATCAGAAAGGTAGATGAATCAAGGAATTTGTTGAATCAGAAAATTCAGAATGTGCTGTGTGCAAAAACTGGAGAAGGAATGAATAATCCCCCTAACGGAAATTCATCCAGATGGTTCTTTTCCAAGAAAAAGTGTGAAGTGAGTACTTTTGCATTTCAAGAAATTCAGGCAGCACAACCAACCAAAGCCCTTATCCCAAGATTTCACAGGCGGAACCAAGTCTCCATGTAGGTAGAGGAAAGAAGTGGGCTTTCAAAGCCCAGTGTTAACCTGGATTTCTCCATGACAATATTGAATACACTTAGTATTTTTTATGTCAACATGCAACAACTATTTATGGAGCAAATATTGTTTGGCACCATGCTGTATGCTGTGATAGAACAGTATCAACATGGACGCGACTGGAAGAGATTATGCTGAGCGAAATAAGTCAAGCAGAGAAAGTCAATTATCATATGGTTTCACTTACTTGTGGAGCATAAGGAATAACACGGAGGATATTGGGAGATGGAGAGGAGAAGTGAATTGGGGGAAATCAGAGGGGGAGACAAACCGTGGGAGACTGTGGACTCTGCGAAACAAACTGAGGGTTTTGGAGGGGAGGGGAGTGAGGGGTTGGGTGAGCCTGGTGTGGGTATTGTGGAGGCCACGTATTGCATGGGGCACTGGGTGTGGTGCATAAACAATGAATTTTGGAACACTGAAAAAATAAAGTAAAATAAACTTTTTTTAAAAAAAAAGAAAAAAAATACAGATTCAATCCTCCCAAGTCACAGGGGCCAGGAGGACAACAGGAAAAAGGGTAGAGGAGACAGACAAAATTAGTCAAACAACAAATAAATAAAATAAAAATTTGTAATTTTTATTACTGAATTCATTTTATGGACTGCCAAAACAAAATATCACAGACTGAGTAGATATAGAACAGAAATTTGTTGTGTCACAATTCTGGAGGATAAAACTTCAAGATCAAGGTGTCCACAGGTATGTCTTCTTCTGAAGACTCTGCAGTCAAATGCTCTACCACTGAGCTATACCCCCTGAAGACTCTGTCTTTGGTTTACAGGCGGCATTCTCACTGTGTCCTCAACATGGTCATTTTCTGTGTGTTGTCTGTATCCTAATCTCCTCTTCTTGTAAAAACATCCACCCTACAGGATCAGAGCCCACCCATATGACCTCATTTTATATTAATAACACCTTTAAAAACCACCTCTCCAAATATAGTCACATCATGAGGTATGAGGGCTTAGAACTTCAACATCTGAAGGGGAAGTGGAGGAACACAATTCAGCCAGTAATAGCCATGAAGTTGAAAAACAGGATGCTGGTCTCATGTCTTCAAGGATGTCCTGTCCATCCAATCTGACTAGATTAGAACTAATTCATTCTCATAACATGACGCACCTCCTCCTCATGGTACCTGTAGAGTTGCAATTTTACATTTCCTTGTGTGCCCATTTGCTTAAAGCCTTCCTCCCCTCTCCTCACAGTAGCTCCAAGAAGGCAATTCTACTTTTGCCAACACTTAGCACTTAACTGTGCCTGGCATATAGCAAGTGAAAGGTCGATAAACGTGTTAAATAAAAGGATGAATGAATAAATGATCATCAAGCCTGAAAAACAATGTTGGGTTGGGAGGTAGCATCTCAGGTGAGACCTCAAGGAGGAGATGAGGAACTAGCCATGGGGATAATAAATGGAAGAAAGATAACTCCAGCCAGAGATGAGTATGGGTGAAGGGCTTGAAAAAAGCAAGAAACTGACATACTATGAAATGCATGTAGTACACAATGCCATATGTTAATTAAACTTAATATGGCATTGAGGTAAGACTCTCTTGTATTTCAGATATTCTCGGATATGCTGAGAAAGTTTGGAAGAAAGGGCTAGCAATATTTCATGAAGCTAATTTCTTTAGGGAATTCAAATAAAAATAAACCAACAAGAAAAGAGCAAGGACCAATAATCCCTCATTTTCCCTCAATTCTAAACTAGGAAACTGTCTTCCTCAATCAGAAATAAACCCTTGCAGGGGCACCTGGGTGGCCCAGTCAGTTCAGCACTCAACTCTTGATTTCAGCTCAGGTCATGCTCTCAGGGTTTTCAGATCAGGCCCTGAGTTGGGCACGGTGCTGAGTGTGGAGTCTGCTTAAGATTCTCTCTCTCAGGGTCCCTGGGTGGCTCAGGTAATGATCCCAGAGTCCTAGAATTGAGTCCCACACCAGGCTCCTTGCTCAGCGGGGAGAAACGAATGAGGAGGAGGCATATCCCTAGTTTGCAATGTAGTTGCCCCTAGGATCATGGGAGAGGGAGAGAGTTAATGTCAAGAATAGTCAGTCTACACCTCCAGCAGCCCTTCATCCCAATAGGGCAATCACCAGTACTAGCAGCCTAGCAATAGAAGACTTAAACATTGATTTGTCTTAAGGTAATAGGGGAAAACAATGAGAACTGAACCCCTAGAGATATCTTTATCTTTAAACCTCTGGCTTCCCTGGGCCCATTACCATGGCTACCCACCTCCTATACCGACCATCCAAGGCTTTCAGTCTGCCAGAGCTTCTTATGCTTTGCTTTGTTTGTTCCTAGATTCTACCATCTTGGATCCTTCTTTCTATGATTCTCTAAGGTTGACTTGGAGTAAGTTGCTGGAGCTCATGCTGGTTTTCTTCCTCTTAGGACCTGGAAGCCAATCTCCTCAATGGGTTTCTTTAAACAGTATTTTTTTGGACTGCTTTCAAGTATCATTAGTCCACATATAAATTTGTGATACCATTTGACAAGCAGTTTATCTATATGAATCAAAGCCTTCTGATGTGCTTAGCAATTCCACTTTTAGAAATCTGTCTTAAGGAGATAAGCTGATATGTATGCCAAAGTGTTTAAGGTTGTTCACTGCAGTATTATTGCTAATAAGAACAATTTGGAAACAACTGAGTGCCCATCGACAGGGGACTGGATAAAGTCTGGTATATAAAAGCAACCCAATGCCACTTAGTCATAAGAATGATAACATACATCTGTATTTATGAGTATAAAAGATACACTCAGTGGTTGTTAAATTGCATTTTAATTTCATTCCGTTTATGTAAAATGAAAGAGAAAAAGGGAAAAAGAGGTCTGGGTCACATACAACAAAACGCTACCAATGATTTTCTCTAGGTTTGGGATTTAGAATTACCACTGCTTTCTTCACCATGATTTTCTGTATTGTTCGAGTTGCAAACATTCATTTTTGTAACCTTTATAATCAGAAAGAAATATAAATCTACTTTCGTCTTTGAAAATCAAAATATAATAAACATCCCTCAACATCATAAAGCCAGACTTAAACTTCCATGATAATGATTAAACCCCATTCATATAGTGGCAGGGACTTGAGAATAATCTGCTATAGGCCTTCAGCAATAATTTGCTTGTGTTATAACTTTATAACCCAAGGGTACAATAAAATAGGAGTGCTAATTCAATGGAGCTGAAGGAAGACTAATTATCCTGGGGAGAGGGCTTCCCCTGAGCTTAGTCACTTGTAACTCATGGTGGGACCACCAGGGGCAAAGAAGGTAGCTGCAAGCTGATGAATTATTCATGGTCTTGACTGCTTGGAAGGGTTCACTGAAGCATTGTTCATGCTGCTAGGTCCTGCAAGTGTAAGGCGACCAATCAGCTGATGTTAGGTTGGGAAAAGGGGTAGCAGTGAACATAAACACTGTCAGGGTCAGGTGTGGAAAGCAAGAATCAAGAATGAGTCAGATATTTTGCTGATGCTCCACGGCCTTATGACCTTGAGATTTTTTGGCTTAGAGTCTGAAAATTTAATTCAAATGAGCTAATGGGCTCCCCTGGAGCAAAATAGTTTTTGGTCTTGGTAAGAAATGAAGAAACAGCTATAGTTTCCTGAGGCATTAGGAAAGGATTGACACTTGGGCCAAATACAATGGCTGAAGCATCCCAGAGTGAGAGGAAAATTACTCCAGGTTAGCAAGATTCCAGGGCTGCTCAGAGTTTATTACTGATATTAAAATATATTCATATTTATTAGAAATTTTAAGAAATCAGATTTTTTCCCAGTATTCAAAGAAGAGATACAGAGAATAACAGACCCAGTTATTTCCCAATGTACCTGCTCCTACTTTATAACATGTTACAAAGGAGCAGCCACAGCTTGGCAGGTGGATTAAATGACCCAAGAAAAAGTCATTATGCCGATGACTTCAGAGTCAATTTAGTGACTATAAACTAAAAGGGAACTTATCTACTCCATGCCACACACTATACTGGACACTTTATATGCATAATCTCATTTATTTCTCACAAAACTGAATAAGATAGGGAAATTATCCCCAAGTTGCAGATAAGGAAAAATGGGGATCAAAAAGTAATAATCTTGGCCCAAACTTCAAAATCAATTAAGAAGTTCATAACCATGTTCGAGAATCAGATGTTTGACTTCAGAAACAGAATAAACACTATTCTCACTCACCAATCTATATCTCAAACTCCTCTCTTGGCCCAAATAGTATAAATCAAAAGTTCTTTGTGTAACCTCCACAGTAAGTCTCAGGTTTGAGGCTCTTCTAAGTTGGCTAGGTTTGCTTGCAAGGCACATCAAGGCTTCTACTACAGACTGAAAATTTGCTGGTTGTTGATCCTCTATCCATTCCCCCTTCTCTTCCTGATTGTTCTTCCAAGTAGCTCACATTTTTTAGGAAAGGGAGACTCCTTCCCCCCTCCAGGGCTAAGCCAATCAGCACATTCCACTATCATGGCCAGAATGATTGGATTAGGGAGAACATGTGGCCCAAACAAACCTATGAAGGTGAATTTCAGGATTCTTGGGTGGAATGCTGGTAGGGTGGTAGGGCCTGGTGTGCAGATGCAAAGCCTGGAGCAGCTGCAACATTTTTACCACCATTTGGAAAGCCCAGTTTAGGATGAGGTTGACACGTAAAGGGCAGGCTGAAAAAAAGGAAAGAAGGAAGGGAGAGAGGAAGGAAGGAAAAAGGGAGGGGAGGAGGGATAAAGAAAGGAAGAAAAGAAAAAGAGAAAGAAAGAAGCAAACAAACAAACTGGGTTTGCATAACAGCATTAAATTGCTAGATCACCCAAACTGGTGTCTGGATTCTCACATTATATGAGACAGTAAATGTTCATTATCACTTAGTGTGAGTTTTGACATTATTTCTTAACTGATACAGAATTTGTTTCCAGAAATGGAGCAATGGAAGTAATAAACCTATAAACGTGGAATTGCCTGGAGAGAGAAGGTAAAGGGAAGAGGAGTGGGAACCCATTGGTCTTGAACTGAGAATCTGGTGATCTTTTTTTCTGATTATGAAATGGCTGGTTATAATATTTTAAAAAAAGGGGGGAGGGGTGCCTGGGTGGCTCAGTGGGTTAAAGCCTCTGCCTTCGGCTCAGGTCATGATCTTAGAGTCCTGGGATCAAGTATCGCATCGGGCTCTCTGCTCAGCAGGTAGCCTGCTTCCCCCTCTCTCTTTCTGCCTACCTGTGATCTCTGTCAAATAAATAAATAAAATCTTTTTTAGAAAATCATTCAATTTATTGTCCAAACTAGAACACATTTGAGAATGAAACAGAGCTACCATTAATAAATATGTCAGAATAATCATTCATTGTTCAGGTTTCAACCCACATTTCTTTTTCTTAACACCTTGGAGCCCAGCAATGCATTTACAATATATATTTGTTGTAATTTATCCAGGATCTGTTGTATTTTAAGCTCCCCCTCAGAGTATGCAGTATCTCTTCATAACGGAAGCAGAAGTCCATTCCCAGTTCATTATGGTTGAAGTTGCATGTGGGAAAGAGGAAAGCCAGGAGAAGAGAAAACAGGAAACAGCAAAATCACAAAAAAGCTTTTTTTTTTGCTGAGCTAGGAGGCAGACTTCATGGTGAAGAGGATGGAAAACCACTACAAGAGTTTAAGAAAAGTAGCAACTTACCAATCTGCATTTTTAAAAAAAAAATTCCTCTTTGGGACGCATGGGTGGCTCAGTCAGTTGGGTGTCCACTCCTGGTTTTGGCTCAGGTCATGATCTCAGGGTCCTGAGATAGAGCCCAGCATCACTTTCAGTGATAAGAAGGGAATCTGCTTGGATATTCTCTCCCTCTGCCCCTCTCCCCATTTGCATGTACTCACTCACTCTAGCTGTCTCTCTCAAATAAATAAATCCTTTTTGAAAAATTGCTCTTTTATAAGGAGAAAGATATACAAAGGATAAAGAAGCCATGTAGACTTTTGCTCTAAGAACAATGAACATTTTTAATACAGATAGTGGGCATGTGGACTGAGAGAAGGGAACAAATTTGAGAGACTGAGAAGCAGAAGGGGTGAAGACCCAGTCACCTGAAGCCAATTTTCTTAATGATACATTTGCCAAAATTCGTAATATCAAACTAGCATTTTAAAACTGATGTTAACAGTCTCAGCCCATTTCCATACCCTTTTAGGTTTCTTTTTCTTCTGCTGCTTTGTTCAAGGACCTTTTACCAATGTATCTGAGGGCATTCTCACATTTAGATCATATGGCTCCTAAGAGTTTAATGCAAAATATTTTGTATACAAAACATTGGGATAGTCCCTTTGATATATTCTTTTCAGTCTTTCAGATGCTTATTCTAGTTATGCCTACCACTGAGCTTTTCAAGGACTTTTGTTCAGTTAGTCTAAGGGCACATCTGTCTAAGTTTCATTTTTCTATTAAGTGTTCATCACATTTATAGAATTCCACATGATTCTAATGTATCCCCTTTGAGGATTCTTGCCTCTTTCTTGCTGGATTGTGTTTGTGTATGTTTTGCATTTTCTGAGCCCTAAATGGATTTATTAAGCAAATGAGATCATATTGAATACTGCCCCATGTTTTGCTAAATATGACCTTTCGTACAGAGCAATCAAAAGATACAATGGTATATAAAAAGTATCTTTTATATTTATATTTTATATGTATATCTTTTCTACTTATATCATATATTTGTACATTTAAAAAATTCTAAATCATAAATCGCAAAAAAAAAAAAAGAAAAGAAAGAAAGAAAGATAACCAAACCCACCATCAATATCCCATGAGATCAGAATTGCATACTGGTCATTGAAAGTGTCTTCATGGTGTAAGTACAATGTAGCATGGATAACTTAATAAGCCCAAGACTTGAAGTCAAACAGACTTGAAAGTGAGTATCAGTCATGACTTTTCTAAGCTATATGACCAAAGCCAAGTTATTTGAATTTTCTGGGCCCTAATTTCCCTCATCTCCATGGTATTATTTCATTGGGTTGTTGTAAGGATTAAACATGTACAAGGCACTTAATACATACATGCATGGAAAGCACTTAAAAAATAGTAGCTCTTGGGGCACCTGGGTGGCTCAGTTGGTTAGGCATCCAACTCTTGGTTTGGCTCAGGTCATGAGCTCAGGTGGGTCTCGTGAGATCAAGATCCACATCTGGCTCTGTAGTCAGCACAAAATTTGCTTTGAGAATCCCTGTCCCTCTCCCTCTGCTCCTCCTCCCATTTGTGTGCATGCACTCTCTCTGTCTCTCTCTAAAATAAATAAATCTTAAATAAAATAAATATAGTAGCTATCATCATAGGTTTTAGGCCAGACTCCTCTGTCCATAGTGAATTGGACAGAAGCCCAGTAGTATGACAGCTGGAAAGTTTGTGTCAATTTTCTTATCTGGAAAATGAGATAATAGCATTACCTCCCTTGTGGGGGTTACAGTGAGAATTAAAAGACATAATGTATGTAAACATCTGGCATTGTTACTGGTATATACTGAGTACTCAGTATAAGCCATTATTATTTTTTTATTCCAATTAAATGTAAATCAACTAATAATTCCATTCAAATACTCACCATGGATTAACAGTTCTCAGTACCTTATATCTCAAGAGCTAAAGTGAGCAGCAACAAAACCCCAAACTAGGTTTTAACAACATAACCAGTGGACTATATACAACACTGAGAGGACCTCTTACCAATTTCAAATGTATCTCTGGTGATATCTCACAATCTATTATCCATAGAAATAGGGCATTGTTGGTAGAAAGTTGATAACCAGCACCCAAGAGCCAGGACTATAGTTTATTGATACCACCAGAACTTTCCTTTTCACCTTTGAGCATGAAAAAAGGGGAGAATTAGGGAGTTTGAGGGTCCCGTAGCCTGGTTGCAACTTCTTACAATGTTGCTTTACTTGTCTTACTTTACTGACCCCCTGAAATGGCCTGTGGAAACTGCTGAACACACAAATGGATTTACTATTCAGGGATCCTGGAGGTGGGATCCCTTAGAATTCATCAGGCCAGTTCACCATTGATAAAAGGACCCTCTCTAAAACTTTAATTGAGATCCAGAAGAGGCAGAGGTCAGTCATAACCGCAGCCTCTTAAAACAATGAGCTGATAGAGGGAATGGGTGTTCAGCTGCTGTTCACAGCTAAAATTCACTTGTCTCTCATTTAATAACCTGAGTCTCTATAAGCAGTCGAGAGAGCTGTCCGTGCTAGGCACCCAAGATCTTTCTGTGTTTTTGTTCTGCATCCCCAAGAATATTACTCGTAACTTTAAGTTCCAAGATGGCACACTATGATGGCTTCATTCCAGCAAGAGTTCAAGGAGAAGGAAGATACACCTCTCTCTTTCTAAGGTATGACCCAGAATTTATATACATTACTTCTACTCATCTCCCATTAGCCATAACCTAGCCATATGTACACTTACCTGCAAAGGAGTCTGGGAATATCTCTTTATTTGGGGTGGCAATGTGCCCAGCTAAATCGTGGGCTTCTGTTACTGTGGAAATTAAGAACAGGTAACAAGAAACAACTAGCAGTCTCTACCAAAAAGGCAGTTTAGGTAGTTAAGGACACAGGCCTTTAGACTAAGAACCTGGATATGAGTCATGAAATAACAATCAAGCAGCTGGATTAACTAGCAATTCACCCGAGTGAACTTCCTGTCACTGACCTGCACTTTCCTCATGACATAATATCTATTTCATTAAATTACCGAAAGAATTAAAAGCTCTATGCCAGGTAAATTTCTCAGCATAATTCTTGGCACTCAGTAAGTACTCACTAATGTAAAAGTAATTAGGAACATGAGTTCCTTATTAGAGCATTTTTCTAGGAATGACAGAACCTTACGGACAAGTCCTGTGTCTTGGATTATCTCATGGAGAAAGGGTGAGTAGATTCTGCATGCAGCATCTGTAGGGGCAGAAAAAGGTGTTTTTATATATATGTCTTTCTAAATAGTCCCTTTAGGTGATGTCAATATCATCAATATCTCCAGGTGTTGAGTGTTGAAGGAAATGTGCCAAGCTTTATAGGGTAAACAGTGATTCTCACATGCTTTTCTGGCACTGGTTACCTTCAAATCATCTGACTTTTGCTAAAATTTATAGATTCCTGGGCATCCCATAGTTAGAATTTCTCCAGGAGTATAGCAATGTGAGATAATTCTGGGATGCCACTAGATTTTAGAACCATTGCTGAGTAACAATACTACCACTAATGAGAGTGTTCATTATTAATAATTACAGCCACATTTATTTAGCCTTACTGTGTGGCTAGCATGAGTATAATCACTTCATAATACATGAACTCACTTAATCCTCACAACAACCTATGAATTCTTACTTTTATTATTTTCATTTTATCGACTGAGATAATGAAACACAAAAAGTGAAAGTAATTCAGCCCCATCACAAAGTCAGTCATTGCGCCAGGATTTGGATCATCTTACTCGGACTTAACCATGCTACTCTGGGGGCACCTGAGTGGCTCAGTGGGTTAAAGCCTCTGCCTTCGGCTCAGGTCGTGATCCCAGAGTTCTGGGATTGAGCCCCGCATCGGGCTCTCTGCTCAGCAGGGAGCCTGCTTCCCTTCCCCTCTCTCTGCCTACCTGTGATCCCTGGCTGCCAAATAAATAAATAAAATCTTGAAAAAAAATGCTATTCTGTCTCCATTTATAGTGGAAGGAAAGTGGCAAGTTGACCTGGAGCCAACTGGGGGACAGTCAGGGCTCTGTGGCAGCCTGAAGCCTCAAGAAGCTCCCATCATGGGTCGCGTCCACCCTTGCTCACTTACAGAAACATCTAAGACACTCCATAACAAGCTGACATAAACTCTCTTGAAGAGCAGGACTATGTAAGAGGTATTTTTCCAAACATGACAAAAGACAGCCATGCTGAGTCTGGGATTGTCAAATACGCAAAGTAGATGGAAATCACATTGAGCCATGTTTGGCACTTTCTGGCCGTAAAGATAATTTTGAGTTTCTGGAAACAGATGCCCAGCTTAGCTTCCCACTGTGCCAGCTTCCTCAGCAGGAAAGTTTGGGGCAATGATGCAGGGGTGATACAAAATCCTACTCAGAAAAAGAAGGGTTTCAAGGACTAAATCACTGTGGCCATGACTGCTTCTCCCAACTGCATCAACCTGCTCCTCAGGCATTTCAAGACCTGCACTGGCTCTTGTCTCAAGGAAATCTTACTCATTTAAGGGAACTAAGTAAGGGAACTCCCAAGCTCTGTGCTGCCCAGAGCATTTTAGAAGCCAGTGAAACAGGGAGCCTCCATATTTACAAGCAGTTCTCAAAATGTCCTGTCACTTAACTATTTGCCTATCTCACCAGACTGAGTGCCCTAGCAGAAAATAAGAAACTGCCTATAAATACCCACCCTACCACCAAGAGCTGCAGCCCAATCCTCCATCCCTGGAGCTGGGCTGCCCATGCCAATAGAACATGGCTAACAGAGAAGGAGGAAGAGGGCAAGCAGACACCTGAAAAGTGATGGTACACTGGGTTTGCTCTCCTGCTGTGCTTAGATTCCCTGGACTACCATAGGAATAAGCCCAGAGCAGCTGCTGAAGGGTCAGAAACTAAGTAGGGGAGAATCAGGGCCCTTCAGCTGATGGCCCATCAACCTTCAGACTGGTAATGGAGGTCACTCTAGATCATTCAGTTTCCAATGACTGGCCAGCTGACCACAGAGATCCGAGGGTACAGGAGAGATCTGTTGATACAGCCAAGACCAGAAAACCATTCCAGCTAATGCACAAATCATATGCTGAATAAATCAGTTACTGTTTTAAGACTCTAAATTTTAAAATGGTTTCTTACCCAGCAAATGCTAACTGATACAACAATTATTATAAATAATATTTATATAAGTATAAGCATAATAAATAAATTATTAAAGGGAGAGGCTTTGAAATTGATAATGCCTGTCTTCAAATCCCAGCTTTTCCTTTTACTAGGTATGTGGGTCTGGATACCTAATTGAACTTCTCTCTCCATTTCTTCATCTGTAATATTAAGAAAAAAAACATGGCAATCTGCTGTTTTTCTGAAAAGTCAATGAACCACTTAGTCGTTGTTGTTTATTATGTCTGTTGCTTTGAACTACGTGCTATAACAGAGCTATTGGGCTTGCCAGGTTCCAGAGATACAGAAATGAATCTAACAAGCTACTGGCCTGATCAGAGTCAATAAATACCTAAAGACATGAATTTCATTGTGTAGCCAATACCAACTATCTGAAGACTTCTGTGGTTGCACAGGGTTTGTCCTTCCCAGAGAACATCACCAAAATACCCTCCAGTTCTCAGGTTTTAAGGGGAAGGGGAGAGGCAGGACAGGAAGCAGTTGCAATCAAATGGAAATGGGGCATCCTGTTGTCACAGAATAGACTGGGGGGATGGGAGGAAGCACTGGCTTTGAAAGAGAGAGCTGCCCAAGAGGCCTTCAGGATCCCTATGAAATAGAAATGAGAACAAATATCCACGAGCAGCCAGACATAATGAGAGCTACACAAATTCTGGAATCAGAAAGACTTGTTCAAACCCCAATAAAGGTCTCAGTCGGTTTACTGGGACAATAGTCCCAAATGATCCATATGTTGATTCATTGGGTGGGTAAGAATTGGGCAAAATACTAATATAAATGCCTTGGAAAGTCCCTAGCACATGGTAGGTGATCAACCAACATAGTCTCTTCTTCTTCCATTTCCTCCATGTTCCTAAAGCCACCTCTGTTGCTCATCTCCTGACATCCTATAATCAAAGGGTGCAGCAACACATGAAAGCCTGCACACTGACCATAAATACTATGTCTGGCTTTGTGACCTTGCACCACACACTCAGCCTCTCTGTTTATCAGTTCTTCATTGGTGAAATGAGGATAATACTTTCTGTCCCTGATGCTGTTCTCAAGGATAATGGGATGATTCATTCCATTTTAAAACCTAGCTCAGAGCTTGATGATGCTGTTTGGAAAATAAATAAAACACAAAAGGAAAGTCAAATGACTAATATCTAAAGTCCCTAGATACTAATGCATAGTCAGGGATATTTCCACCACTACTAATTCCTTTCCTCTCTCTTTTCTTTATCCTAGACCCTCTCACAGAGAGATGCCCTCCTTAGACTGGCTTTTGCTGTCTCTGTCTCTGTCTCTGTCTCTCTCTTTTTCCTCCTCTGCCCACCCCAAGCGTGCAACTCCCCAACATGGACAGAAAGCCCAACTGGAAAATGAATATGCACACAAGAAGTGGAGCTAGACTCAGATCTAGGGAAATGACCTAGTCACAGTTGACTGAGCACTCACACTGTGCCAAGTGCTCTGCTATGGACCTTACCTGAATCATCTCATTCATCCTAACAGTGCCATGAAAGAGATGCTGTTTAATCTTGGAAAGATTCAACAATTTACCAAGGTCTCATGGTCAACAATAATAGCAGATTTGGGATTTGTCCAAAATGGCCGACCTCAAAGCTCACACTATCCTTTAGAGTACAATGTGCATGCAAGGAGGGCATAGTGGTTGAAACCATAAATTCCAGAGCCAGATACCTGATCATTACAGAATGACTGTGAGCAACTGCTTAGTAATATCTAATATACATGATATATATCATGGATTATATTGAATGTAAAAAATAAGTATTAAACATAAGATGTATATAATGTATTCATATATGTCAATAATATTGTAATGTAATATATATAGTATATATAATGACAGATTATAATATGCAAGATCAGTTCCTTTTTTTAATTTTAATTCCAATTAGTTAACATACGGTGTTATATTCATTTCAGATGTACAATATAGTAATTCAACGCTTCCATATGTCACCCTGTGCTCATCACAACAAATGCACTCCTTAATCTCCAGCACTATTGAACCCATCCTCCCACCCCCTCCCCTTTGGCAATCATCCATTTGTTCTCTATAATTAAATGGCTGAATAATATTCCAGTGTGTGAGAGTGTGTGTGTGTGTGTGTGTGTGTGTGTGTGTGAGAGAGAGAGAGAGATCAGTCGACACTTCCATATCTTGGCCACTGTAAATTACAAATAATGCTGCAAAAACCATAGGGGTACATGTATCCCTTTGAAATAGTGTTCTTATATTCTTTGGGTAAATACCTACTGTATCACTAAAGGTCATTCTATTTTTAACTTTTTGAGGAACCTCCATACTGTTTTCTACAGCAATTGCACCAGTTTGCATTCCCACCAACAGTGCACAAGAGTTCCTTTTTCTCCATATCCTTACCAAATTTTGTTTATTATGTTGTTGACTTTAGCCATTTGGACAAGTGTGAGGTGATTTCACATTGTAGTTTTGATTTGCATGTCCCTGATAATGAGTGATATTGAGCATCTTTTTCATGTGTCTGTTGGCCATCTGGATGTCTTCTTTGGAGAAATGTCTGTTCATGTCTTCTGCCCATTTTAAATTGGATTATTTGGTTTTGGAGTGTTGAGCTGCATAGGTTTTTTATACATTTTGAATACTAGCCCTTTATTGGATATGTCATTTGCAAATACCTTCTCACATTCCATAGGTTGCCCTTTAGTTTTATTGACTGTTTCCTTCACTGTGCAGAAGCTTTTTATTTTGATGTAGTCCTCATAGTTTATTTTTGTTTTTTGTTTCCCTTGCCTCCGGAGACATATCTAGAAAGAAGCTGCTACAGTTGATGTCAAAGAAGTTACTGCCTATATTCTCTTCTAGGACTTTTATGGTTTCGGGACTCAAATTTAGATACTTAATCCATCTTGAATTTATTTTCGTGTATGGTGTAAGAAAGTGGTCCAATTGCATTCTTATGCATGTTGCTATCCAGTCTCCACATCACCATTTGTAGAAGAAAATGTCTTTTCCCCACTGGATATTCCCTCCTGCTTTGTTGAACATTAATTGATCATATAACTGTAGGTTTACTACTGGGTCTTCTGTTCCATTATCTATGTATCTATTTTTGTGTCAGTGCCATACTGTTTTGATCACTACAGCTTTGCAATATAATTTGAAGTCCAGAATTCTGATGCCTCCAGTATTGCTTTTGCTTTTCAAGATTGCTTTGGCCATTCGGGGTCTTTTGTGGTTCCATACAAATTTTAGGATTGCTTTTCTACCTCTATGAAAAGTGCTGATGGTATTTTGATAGGGACTGCATTAAATGTGTAGGCTGCTTTGGGTAGTCATTTTAACAATGTGTAAACTGCTTTGGGTAGACATTTTAACAATATCTGTTCTTGCAATCCGTTAGCATGGAATGTCCTTTCATTTGTTTGTGTCATGTTAAATTTCTTTGATCCATGTTTTATAGTTTTCAGAGTATAGGTCTTTCACCTCTTTGGTTAGGTCTATTCCTAGGCATCTTATTATTTTTGGTGCAATTGTAAATGGGACTGTTTTCTTAATTTGCCTTTCTACTGCTTCATTATTGGTATATAGAAATGCAATGGATTTCTGTACGTTGATTTTGTATCCTGTGATCTTACTAAATTTGTGTATCAGGTCTAGCAGTTTTTCAGTGGAATCTTTTGGGTTTTCTATATAAACAATCATGTCATCTGCAAATAGTGAAAGTTTGACTTCTTCCTTGCTGATTTTGATTCCTTTTATTTCTTTTTGTCATCTGATTGCTGAGGCTAGGACCTCCAGTACTATGTTGAGCAAAAGTTGTGAAAGTGGATATCCTTGTCTTATTCCTGACCTTAGGGGGAAAGCTCCAGTTTTTCCCCATTAAAAATGATATTAGCTGTAAGTGTTTCATATATGGCCTTTTCGTATGTGGTCTATTGAAGTATGTTTCCTCTAAACCTACTTTATTGAGGGTTTGTTGTTGTTTTTTTTTTTTTAAAATCAGGAAGGGTTGTTGTACTTTGTCAAATTTTGTGTGTGTGTCTGTTGAAATGATCATATGGTTCTTATCCTTTCTCTTATTGATGTGATGTATCACACTGATTGATTTGTGAATATTGACCCACTCTTACAACCAGGAATAAATACCACTTGATCATGATGAATGATTTTTTTTAATGTATTGTTGGATATGGTTTGCTAACATTTTGTTGAGAATCTATGCATCAAAGATACTGGTGTGTAATTCTCTTTTTTAGGAGACTCTTCATCTGGTTTTATTAGGGTAAAGCTGGCCTCATAGAATGAATATGGAAGTTTTACTTTTCTAGTTTTTGGGAAAGTATGAGAAAAATAGTTTTAAATTCTTCTTTAAATGTTTGGTAGAATTTGCTTATGACTTTTGTTTCTTGGGATACTTTTTCATTACTGATTTCATTTCTTTGCTGGTTATAGGTCTGTTCAAGTTTTCTATTTCTACCTATTTCAGTTTTGGTGACATTATATATTTCTAGGAATTTATTCATTTCTTCTAGTTTGTCCAATTTGTTGGTATATGGTTTTTCACAATACTCTCCTATAATTATTTGTATTTCTGTGGTATTGGTTATTTTTCCTCTCTCATTTGTGATTTTAATGAAGTCCTTTCTATTTTCTTCCTGAAAGGTCTGGCTAGGGTCTTATTAATTTTACTGTTTTTTTCAAGGAACCAACTCCTGGTTTCATTGATCTGTTCTATTGGCTTTTTTAAGTTTTTACATCATTTATTTCTGCTCTAATCTTTATTATTTCTTCCTTTTGCTGGTTTTAGGTTTTGTTTGTTGTTCTTCTTCTAGTTTTTTTTTAGGTATAAGATTAGGTTGGTGTTTTTTTTTTTTAAGATTTTATTTATTTATTTGTTAGAGAGAGAGCACAAGCTGGGGGAGCAGCAGAGGGTGAGGTAGATGCAGGTTCCCTACTGAGCAGCAAACCCAACATGGGACTCAAAACCAGGACCCTGGAATCATGACCTGAGGTGAAGGCAGACACTTAATCAACTGAGCCGCCCAGACGTTCCAAGGTTAGGTTGTTTATTTGGGATTTTTCTTGCTTCATGAGATAAGCCTGTATTGCTATACACTTCCCTCTTAGAACCACTTTTGCTGCATCCCAGAGGTTCTGGGCCATTGTGTTTTCATTTTCATTTGTTTCCAGGTATCTTTTTATTTCTTCTTATATTTCCTGTTTGACCCATGCTAGATCTGTTCTTTTTTTTTTTTCTAGATCTGTTCCTAATACTCACAACTGCATAAGTAAGTAATAGTATTAACCCCACCTTACAAATGGGGAAGTGAGAAATAAGAAGTTAGGAAATACCCAAAACTAGCTAATCAATGGCAGAGCCAAGATTCAAGCTTGGCCTATCTAGTTCCAGAGTATAGAGCCTTAACCATCACACCATATGGCCTCTGCTCTGGGAGGTGCTCCACTTCTCACCTGCCTCTTTGTAATCCCCTTGTGGGCTGCTGCTGCCATCTGGCTTCTTTAGCCCTGCTGCCCACCAAAGTGTAGGAGGCACAAATCAAGTTGTCCCTGGAATTCCACTCTGGCCCAGGCGCAGCATAAGGTGGGCCTAGGAGCTCTTTCATCTCAGCAAGCATCCCATTAGACTAGAGAAGAGATGCAAGAGAAGCCAGGCTCTCTATGTGCAGACAGCCCTGGTCCTGTCCTGTGGGTATTTTCCTTAGGGACCATCCTGTTAGCTTGAAGTGCTAGTGGAGAAAGAGAAAGCTGCTTCTACTCCATAGTTTCCTTCTAAAGAAGGCACTGCTGCTGCTGCTGCTGCTGCTGCTGCTGCTGCCGCTGCTGCACTTGAGTCCCTTGGGATTCCTTTGATCAACTCATCCCCCAGTTTCTGCAATGCTTTCTTACTAATTCTGGCACCTGTGACCTTCAGAAGATCACCCCTGGGTAGCAACAGCTAAGGTCAGGCCTTGTGTGGGAGTACAGAAACCCAGCTCCCTTGTCTCAAGAGGGAACAAATGCTGAGGTGTAATTTACATTCCAGAGTTCCACAGAGATCAGCCCCAACCCAGAGACCTCAGCTGAAACAGCATTCCACCTTGGGACTCTTCCATGTCCCCCACCCCCATCCCCTCTTCCCTTGCTGGTTTCCTTAATAAATTACTTGTATATGAATCTTCGACTCAGGGTCTGCTGATGGGAGAATCCAACTTAAGAGAATTTTTGTGTTGTTTTGATAAATTTCTGGGCTTTTCTTAAATGCACTTCGTAAGAGTGACAGAGCTGGTGGCCTTTTCGTAGCAAGTCTTATAAGGTGTGATTGACAACTTTCTTTGTAGAGGATGTGAGCATTTATCAACGAGTGTCCTCGACTTCAAGACCTCAGCTGAATCTCCAGAATGAGCAGGACATTTTCCATTTAACGTCCTGTTATGTGATTTCCCCGCCTCCCTCAGTATTGTCCAGGCTCTGTGATAAGAGCAAAATTCTTTCTTTTCTCCCTTTTATGGCTGTTTTGCAGTAGCACTTTCTCTTCAGCGCTGACATATTCACAGGGGCTCTTACGCCTCAGCTACCATGGAGATGAGTCTGCCTCCATTTAGAGATCTGACAGGCAAGAAAAAGGCTTATAAAACAAAAATCAAGAGCAGGACGACTGGCTGCCACCTGGGAGCCTGAGAGTGTCACATGAAGGCTTCCTCCTCTAGTCTCTCTCATCTAACAGGCTATACATCAACTTTCCCCTTTCCTCCAATAGGTTCATTTCCCAGAGGTCAACAAATTCCAGCTCTGTGAGGTGAGTCACATCCTGAGAGACCACAGTAGTGTTCCCCAGCCCTAAAGTCATAACACATGCTGGGGTAAATGGACAAGGCTGCTAAGAGCTGGACCTTCCCAGGGGCTTCTGTTGCCTCAAGCCCATCCCAAGTAAGCCCACAATCCAATCACAGCTCCTTGACAAGGAAGCTCTAGTCTAGGGAATGAGAGGTGAGAAAAGCATTTGGGGTCCCTAATATGCCTGGAGCATCCTGTATGAAGCGTCTTACTTTAAGTCAATGACGTCAGTTTCCATAAGAGTCTCAGGGACAGATGCTTCAGTGAATGGGGTCAAGCAGGGAAGGAGCACAGGTTTAAAGTCACACAGATCTGGGTTTGAAACCACTTACTGGAGTTGTACCTCAAGTAAGTTTGTACCTAAGACAAGCCACGTAACCTCTTAAACCTTGGTTTCCCTATCCGTACATGGGAGCTCCTGCCAGAGAAGGTTCCTTTGAAGAGGTACCTGTGTGGCTCTGCAGTTGAGTATCTGACTCTTGATTTCAGCTCAAGTCATGATCTCAGGGATGAAAGACTGAGCCCCACATCAGGCTCCACAATGAGCGTGGAGCCTGCTTAGGATTCGCTCTCTCCCTCCAACTCTCCCCACTCCCACTCACCAGCAGTGTGCATACACCCTCTCAAATAAACAAATACATAAATAAAAAGGTTTCTTTGAAAATAAATAAAATAACATATGTAAAAAGGATTTCCACAGAGTGCGGTGGTTGTATATAGACAGTTCAGCCAAGCTGGAGCTACATTCCTTGGACTTCCTCTCCCTCCCTGGTCCTGGGTGAGAGTAGGTCACAAGGAAGCATGGGTGAGATTTGAAAAACAGAAGGGAAGAAGCCACAACTGGCTCTAAAGGCTTGCGTGGAACGCCAGGTGCCACTGCAGCCCACCCATGCAGTCACCTATCTGTTGGCATCCTTGCTGGGTGCTACAGGGTAGGCTCACTCCTCAGCTTGTTTGAGTCCCAAGCCAGAATGTATGCCAGCTCCTTCTGGAGGTCCCCACACTGCCCCGGAAAGTGGGTGGGTGGGGGGGAGAATGGCATGGTGAAAGTGAAAGACAGACACAACTCCAGTTTGTCCTTCCTCTCCCCTATTTCTTTCCAGCTGCCCACTGTGCTGATTAGTGACTTCGGGCCCACCACGACAGCCTCTGTGGATTTCTCCAACTCTGCAAGCATGCAGAACCTCACCCTGACTGCATACCACTCACAGAGGTCCTGTTTTGCTGATGAACCTACCTGGCACATAGTAAATACTCACAAAAGAACACACATGGCATAACGCAAGTGCAGACAATTGTTGAGAGTACCAGTCCAAACTCTACCTTAGACAAATCACTCAATTCTTCTGAGACTCAGTTTCCTCAGTTCTAAAATAGTGATAATACTATAATCTGACTTGTAGGCCTATGGAAATGGTTAAATGAACATGTGAGCACGGTGCCTGACATTGAAAGAATTAGGGAGAAAACCTTTATTTCCCATTCTAATTCTTGGGTATAGTATTTGGAAATCCTTCACCAAAAATAAATGCTTTATCCTTCAAATAATCTTTTCCAATAATGAAACAATATTTCCACCTCCATCCATGTTATTTATCAGCTGGTTTAGAACATAGCCAAGAAAGAAGAATGCTGATATTAGACCCTTTCAATGATGCCCCCCTATGCCCTGGGTTCCAACTATTACAACTCAATACATGATAACATTAACCCTTTGCTTGGTAAGGGTTCAGGTGGGACCTTTTTATCAGCATTATGTCACATATCCCACCCCCAACAAGACTATGACACCGACAGCATTAAATAGCGGAATGCACCAGACCATACCGAACTCAAACATCTTAGGTTTTCATCTGGTTTTGCAAACAAATATTGGTCTCCTCCCTTTTGATTCTCCATTTCCTGATCTACAAAGGGAGAGGGTTGAATTCACAAGATCCATCAAACCCCAGCAGACCCCAAGTCTATTATTATTTTCCTTTTGCCTATGGGGGAGAAGAAGGAAGTTGCAAGAGATTAAACAGCTTAATTCAGTGTTTCCCAAATTGTGGTCCCTGGACCAACAACACCATCTCCCAGAAATGGTTAGAAAGGTGAATTACCAGGCCTCACTGCAGACCCACAGAATCAGAAACTCTGGAGTTAAAGCCCAGAAATCTGTTTTAAAGAGTCTTCCAAGTGATTCCAATGCATACTCAAGTTTGAGGACCACTGGCCTAGTCAAATCACAGCCAAATAAAAGTTGCTTAGTCAGAACTTGAACCCAAGTCTGTGACTTCTTTCTAGTTGTCCTGTGCTTCTGGAGAGAAGGACCTTGTAAGAACAAATGCATTAGAAAACAAGACAGGTCCAGGGGCACCTGGGTAGCTCAGTCGGTTAAGCGTTTGATTTTGGCTCAGATCATCATCTCAGGGTCCTTGGATCAAGCCCTGTGTCAGGCTTCCTGCTCAGTGGGGAATCTACTTCTCCCTCTCTGTCTCCCCCTCCCCCCATCACTTGTGCTCTCTCTAATAAATAAATAAAATCTTAAAAAGGAAAAAAAAAAAAAAAGGAAAGCAAGAATACAAGACAAGTCCAAAAACACAAGCAAAAGGACAGAATTAAATCCTGAATAATATGCAAAAAAAATCTCCGTGTTCTACAATTGAAAACCTTTGATCCCTGGCACTGGACTGGACTAAGGCTGACCTTTGTGCTCTCTCTGACATGGCCTTAAGAACTTCTCCTTGGAGAGGTGTCTAGGTGGCTCAGTGGGTTAAGCCTCTGCCTTTGGCTCAGGTCATGGTCTCAGGGTCCTGGGACTGAGCCCTGCCTGAGGCTTTCTGCTCAGCGGGGAGCCTGCTTTCCCCCTCTCTCTCTGCCTGCCTCTCTGCTTACTTGTGATCTCTCTCTCTCTCTGTCAAATAAATAAATAAAATCTTAAAAAAAAAAAAGAACTTTTCCCTGGAATCTTCCACTAAGCTAAAACAACTGTCAGAACCAAAAAGTCTACAACTTGTAGACAAATACAGCACAGAACAGAAGAGAGAGGGCATTAACTTCAAATTCAGCATCTGCTTTTTAAAAATTTTTTAGCATATACACATGTGTTAAAAAATGCATAAACAAGATAAATTCATGTATGCTGTAGGTATTTTTAGTTCCATATTTTATTTCTCCTTTTCCTTTTTTTTATTCCTACCTCCCTTCTTCCCTACTTTCAAATAATGCATATTAATAACCTAGCATATTTTTCTCCATAGTCATATAATCAAATACAAATACACGCATATACTTGTCTTACATATACTTCATGGAAATTCTTCTACAACAAGAGATATATAGTACAGACTCTCACTCATGTGTCACAAAAGCTATGTAATAGTCCCATGATGTGAGCCTATGATAATTTATATACAATAATTTATATATTCTTGAATAATGAGAATTCACTAGGTTTCCAATTTTTCACTGCCTCAAGTGTTGTTGTAATAAATAAACTTGCATATATGTGCTTGTGTAGTGGTGATTTTATTTGTATAGAATACATTTCCAAGGATGGAATATCAGGTTCAAAGGCTCTATGTATTTTTAATTTAATAGATGTTCTTACATGGCTCTTCAAAGAGGCCATAACAATTTATATTTCCAGCACAATGTATGGGAGTGCCCATTGCTCTTATCCTAACCAGCAACGAACGCTGTCTTTTTAATTTCTCTCTTGTTTGAACATCAGGAAGTGATATCTCATTGCTATTTCAATTTACATTTTCCTAATTAATTTGCATTTGGATTTGCTCTTTTCATGTGTTTGTTGGGTATACCCACTTATATTCTATGTCTGGACATGCACTGAGGCTCTTTTCTCTTTTTTCTCTTGGGCCAATTTTTTTTTTTTTTTTTTTTTAGATCTTATTTATTTATTTATTTTACAGAGAGAAATCACAAGTAGATGGAGAGGCAGGCAGAGAGAGAGAGAGAGGGAAGCAGGCTCCCTGCTGAGCAGAAAGCCCGATGCGGGGCTCGATCCCAGGACCCTGAGATCATGACCTGAGCCAAAGGCAGCGGCCTAACCCACTGAGCCACCCAGGCGCCCCTCTTGGGCCAATTTTTAAGAGCTCTAGATATATTAGAATATTAGCCCTTTGTCTTTCATTAGTATTACAATTATTTTTTGAAAACTGTCATTTCTGTATTAACTTTGTTTACTCCATTTCTTACAGCTATTTGCATGTAGTCAAAAACCTTAAGAAGATCTGTCTCTAGAGTACATGTGTTATCACCTAAATTTCTTATAGAAATTTTTATTATTGGTTGTGTTTATTTGATAGGTTTTGTACTTTTGTGAATGGATCATTTTCTTTCTCTCTTTAGTGATTACTGATAAAACAAAGAATAATTACTGATATTTATATATTTGTCCAACTACTTATTAAATTCCCTTATCAATTCTAATGGTTTTGTAACAGAGTCTCGGGTTATCGAGGTACATGTTCATATAGTCAGAAAATGTAATAATACTATCTCCTTCTTTTCCAGTATTTTGTAAATTATTTGATATTTTCTTATTGTAATCATTAATAGCACTTATATTATACAACATTTCAAGACAACAGTGAATAATAATGATGCTAGACAGCAATATCTGCTTCTAATTTTAATAGATGTTTATCAAATTCTCTTAAAATCTATTGATGAGAGAATATAATTTTTCTCCTGTAATTTGTTAGTAAATTTTCTGCTATTGATCACCTTTGTGTTCCTGGAAGAAAAATCCTTAATAACAGAATGCATTGTTATAGACGTGTTACTATAACTTCATTTTAAAATTCTGCATTTATATTTTTAAGTAACATTAGTGTACAGTTTTCTTTTCCATTCTATTTATATCAGGTTTTAGTATTGAAATTCTACCATAATCATAAAATGAACTGAAAAACTCTGTGTGTGTGTGTGTGTGTGTGTGTGTGTGTGTGTTACCAATGGCCTGGAATAATACAACATTTAAAACTAACTGGTCTTTAAATAAAACTTTAACTCAAACCCATCAATAAAACCTACCATTCTGCTGGCTTTTCAAAAGCAATTGTTACAATCATTTTTCATTTTTTGTTTACGATAATTGGTCTATTCCAATTTTGTACTTTTTCCAGAATATGTTGTATTTTGCTTAAAAATTATCTATTTCTGATTGGTCTGAGTTGAACAAATGTTTCCTACAAGGGGACAGATACTTTATGCTTGTGGCCTATCTGCAGTCCATGACTACTCAACTCTACTATTATAGTGTAAAAGCAGCCCTAGACAATGCATTATTGACTGTATGTGGCTGCATTTCAATAAAACTTTATTTTATACTGATTTTATTTTATGCTGAATTTTATATATTTTTCATATATCACAAAATATTATTCTTTTAATTTTTTTCAACTGTTTAAAATGTAAAAACCATTATTAGCTTAAGAGTCATACCAAAAAAATGCAATGGGCCAGATTTCACACGTGGGACTTGTTTACCAAGTTCTGCTCTAGATTTCAAAATGTTCTCATATATACTCATAATTTCTAATTTTATAAGTTAAAATATTGCACTATAATTCTCATCTCTTCCTTATCTGTGACTATTTTGTTTTATTGATTTCTATTTTTTTTCTTGCTCTATTCTCCTGAATCAGACTTACTAGGAATTTATCCGGTTCTTTTCTAAGAACCAGTTTTTTAAATTTATCCTTTTTGTTTTATATTTGTTTATTTATTTTTTTCTTCAGGCCCTCTGTCTGACTTGAATTTTCTGGGTATGCTATGTTTGGTCAGTTTCACTGAATTTCCTAATAAAACTATCAGAAGAAAAAAACATTCATACATTGATCCCACCAGGACTTGTAAAGTGTCACCTCACCAGTTTCACTGAAAAATCATAATTAAACCTCCAGCTTCATGTTTGGACTAGCCAAAATAGCACAAATTTCCTTTTAGGGGCACATGGATTTTTTGATATAAAGTAGAACTCAGCTAGTGACAAAATGAATTCCAAACATTCTAGATTTTAGACTGAGTTCTGTTTTTCAGCATACACTCTCTCTACATTTAAAATAATTTTCTAGGGGCATCTGGGTGGCTCAGTGGGTTAAAGCATCTGCCTTCAGTTCAGATCACGATCCCAGGGTCCTGGGATGGAGCCCTGCATTGGGCTCTCTGCTCAACAGGGAGCCTGCTTCCTCCTCTCTCAGTGCCTGCCTCTCTGCCTACTTGTGATCTTTGTCTATCAAATAACTAAATAAATAAATTTTTTAAAATAAATAAAATAATTTTTAAGTCCTGATTCAATCAAATCTATAATTTTAAATTACTGAGATCCACAGACTATTATCAGCCTCCCAAAAAGGCCAGAGCTTACAATTACTCACTGAGTGCCCCATTATGCAGCAAGTGAGCTCAGTGATATACTTAATTCTGTTCTCTTTTTTATTGTTTTTTATTTTAATTCCTGTAGAGTTAACATACAGTGTTATATTAGTTTTATGCATTTGTTTATTCTTGATTTTTATCTTTAATTATACCCTTTTCCCCCCTTTGGATCATTTCACAGACCTCTTTCTCCACGTAAAGGTGAATAACCATTGTTTTTTCTTTATTAATGAAAGTAGTTAAGGCTAAAATGTTTCCTCTAAGTGCAGAGGTCACTCGTCTCTGCTATGGGTTGAATTGTGTCCCTCTACAATATGTTTAAGTCCTAAACTCTGGTACCTATGAATGTGACCTTATTTGGAACTGAGGTCTTTGCAAATGTAATCAGGTTAAGATGAGGTCATACTGAATTTGAGTGGGCCCTAATCCAATAAGATAGGTATTGTTATAAAAAGAAGTGAAAAGACAGACACAAATTTAAACAAAAGTCAACCTTGTAAAGATGGAGGCAGAAATTGAATGCCTGGGACTACCAAAAGTTGAAAAACCAGGAGGTAGTCTCCCCTAGAGGCTGAGGAGAGAGCACGGTCCTTCCAACAAGGTGATATTGGACTTTCAGCCTCCAGAACTATAAGAAAACAAATCTCTGTTGTATAAAGCACTCAGAGTGTGGTATTTTGTTACGGTAGCTCTAGCAAACTTAGAACTTGGATATTAAGTGATCTATCTCTTTCATATTACCTTCTAAATAGGCTAAAGTTCCTCTTTTGATTTATTTTTTGTTCTAATGGTTATCTAAGACTATGCTTCTTTTTCCTCATTTTTACTTTAATCTTAGTTAGTTAACATACAGTGTTTTATATTAGTTTCAGGTGTAAAATGTAGTGATTCAACAATTCCAAACATTATCCAGTGCTGACCATGACAAGTGCTCTCCTTAATCCCCATGATCTATTTAACCTATCCCCTCACTCATCTTCCCACTGGTAACCATCAGTGTGTTCTCTGTAGTTAAGAGAGAACTGAGGTTCTACTCTGTGGTGTGTGTATATATATCTATATCTATATCTATATCTATATCTATATCTATATCTATATATAGATAGATAGATATCTATGATGGAATATTATGCAGCCATCAAAAATGAAATCTTGCTATTTGCAACAACATGGATGGAGCTAGAGGGCATTATGCTAAATGAAACAAGTCAATCGGAGAAGGACAATTATCAGATGATCTCACTGATAAGTGGAATTTGAGAAATAAGGCCTAGGATCATAGGGGAAAAGAGGAAAAAATAAAACAAGATGAAACCAGAGAGGGAGTCAAACCATAAGTGGCTCTTAATCTCTGGACTGAAGGTTGCTGTAGTGGGGTGTGGAGAGGGATGGGTGGCTGGGGGATGGACATTGGGGAGGGTCTGTGCTATGGTGAGTGCTGTCAATTGTGTCAGACTGATGAATCACAGACCTGTACCACTGAAACAAATAATACATTTTATGTTAATTTTTTTAAAAAAGTCTTGGTTTGTAAAACAACGCTTCTTAATATTCTAAGTAATCAAGACTTTCTTTGGTCATCTTTTTATTCTTTTTCAATATATTGACTCATGATTAAAGAACAGGGTCTGTAAAATCTTTTTTTCATTTGTAAATGTTTTCTTTGTATGAAAATTTATGATGGATTTTTAAATATAGCACAAATATGTATATATGCATAATTGCATGCATTTATAATTTGTTAATGAATTTTTTCTTCTTAAGTGGCTTTTGTCTAACACACCTATAAAATTCTAAAAAGGAAGGACTGTAGCATCCCAGTCATAGCATGTTCAGCATATTTTCCTGACTTCTCTTAGCATTTCTTCTTTATACAGTTAATGGCTCTGGTTTGATTTATTCAAAAATATATGTAACTTTTATATTTTTTAAATAAGTCACAGCTTTTTTTAATTAAATAATGCCTTCATTCCATTTAGGCTTTTTAATCTGCAATTTCATCTTTTGTGATAATATTGCTACTACTGATTTTATTTCCCTGGTTCTCTTTACCCACCTCTTCATTTTTTTTGCCTTTCTTTCTTCCTCTTTTTCTTTTTCTTTTTCTTTTTCTTTTTCTTTCTTTCTCTCTCTCTGTCTCTCACTATCAGGTACAGACATAAATGGATTAATTACAATCTTTGTCCTTATTTTCTTTGGTTCATATTTATTCCAAATGAAAAACTCGAAATAACTTAGAGATCCATGTGTTCCTTCTCCATCCTGTCCACTGCCTCACTCACAGGAGGAAACCATTATCTTAAACCTTGCAGTCCCCCACTTTATAAACATATTATAACATACACATAGACATAGAGATGTGATGGTATTAGGAGGTAGAGCTTCTGGAAAGTAATTAGGTCATGAGGCTAGAACCCTTATAAGATGCTAAAGAGGTAAGGATTCTCCCCTTTCACCATGTGAAGGCACAGCATGAAGACAGCTGTCTATGAACCAGAAAAGAGGTGCTCACCACACATCCAATCTGCCAGGGCTTTGACCTTGTAACTCCCAGTCTCCAGCATTGTGAGAAATAAGTTTCTATTGTTATAGGCCACCCAGTCCATGGTATCCTCCTGTAGCTGCCTAAATGGACTAAGACACACACACACACACACACACACACACCCCTAAATTCTGAACAATGCTTTTGCAATTCTGTTAAGCCTTCTAAGTCTATAAACTCAGGCCCTCCTGATCTCAAGAAAATATTTTATTATTTGTTTGCTTTGTGACTGCCCTTTTTCTACTAATCTATAGAATCTATGATTCTCAGGTGAGGTTTCCTGGCTCTATCCTCTATACCTTCCATACTTTTCTTCTATTTTCCACTTTTTTTAATTTTTGCTCAGTGCTCAGAGTGAAATTTCTTCCATTTGCTCTTCCAGGCTAGCTATTTCTGTCTTAATAGTAGTCATTTTACCTTAACTCATTTGTGGATAAAGAACGTGGTTTTTGCTCCAAAAAGTCCTTTCAGACTGCACTTGAATCTTTTTAAGTGCACTTACTTTTCTGTCCAAATTGTCATGTCTCCTTCAGCAGCTTTATTTGTGGCTGTGTTCTGTGTGCTCTGCTGGATCTTGCTATCTCTGGTTTGAACATGTTGTGATTCTTCTTGATAACTGGGCCCCAGGTGGTGGTGTTGTTGGAATATATTAGTGGGGAGCAGTCCCCAAGGAGAGGACGTCAAGTGGTTTCTGCAGAAGCCTCTCCGTTGCTTAAGGGCAGGGATGACTAAGCCCACATTTTTGGCCACTTTGTGGCATCTCAGATCTCCTGGAGACCTGACACACACATGGAGGGCCATCAGATTTCTTCCTGAAGTCCACACATCCCTTTGGGCCAAGCTCTTCTCAGTGTCTCCATTTTATAATGCCTGCCTCAGGGCAGTCACTAGGAGCTAGACATCTGCGTAGCTCACACAGCAGACACCTTGTACCAGTTCACTCCATGGGGACTTCATGGAACCCATGGCCTCATTTCCACTTTGGAACCTGCAGACCCCAACTAGAGGACTCAGAAGAGGAAAATATATTGGACTTGTTTGATACTGAACAAAAAAGAGTTAGGTTTATGCTTCTATCTTTCCAGAACCCCCTTTAGAATCAGCATCTTCATCCAACCCCACATCTTAGGGAACCTGTTTCCTCTACTGTGTGGCAGCAAGTCCAACTGAAAGGTCATCAGCTTTGGAGTCAGAGATATGTGTTCAAATTTGCCCCCTCCAAGTGCAATCTTATACTTACTCAGTATCTCTGACCTTCAATTCCTCATTTATAAAACGGTTCTGATGTGAAGAGCAAATGAAATAATATACATAAGGCACTTTTCCCAGTGTATAGCACATGATGGGGTTTGCAGAAATGTTAGTCCTTTTCCCCAGTGATTTTCAAGAAGTGATAGTTATCAAGTGAATTTCCCCTTGGTTTGACATTTCAGCAACAACTGTTCTTCATCACCTTTCCCTATACTTGGTCTTACTCAATCCATCATCTTGAGGAATCTATATTAACGGTCAATGTTTTAGGCATCTTGATGTCCCCTGCCTTCCTGAGGGCATCAACTGTGTCTTATATATTATGAAAACCACATATCACAAGGAAAGAATCATTACTGACCTAGGGTTTACAGTCAGAGCCCAAGCTGAAAAGGAATGTTCAGAAATCAGCTCTGACAACAAATCTAAAGGCATTAAGGAACATAATTATCCTTTTAAAGGTTATCGTGTAATTGAATCTCTAATTTTGCTTGAATATAGATTAAATCACTCCACTGAAATCTCCAAGAAAAAGGGATATCCCCAGAGCTCCACAGGAAAGCCAAAAGAATTTTTAATTGCAACAAATTACATGAAGAGATTCTGCCTTACGAAATAGGAAAATATATGGCAAACTTTTGTGAGATAATTAAAGTATAAGATATTAAAGATCTGTTAATAAGGGCTCTAAAATCCATGTAATGAAGAATAACATCAGTGTCCATGTTTTTGGAATATATGCCTCTATATATACACCCAGGAAGAGTTCTATTTTATTCCCTGTACCTCCTCACAATAGCCAATGACAGTATTTTATTTTGTATCGGAAAAATTTCTGGGAAGAGTGACCTCTAGGATGCCCTAGCAGCCTGAGAATCACTAGTGTCATTTTAAAGAGATTAATTGACTTAACATTTTTCAGGTAGTAAATGATGAATCCAAGATTCAAAAAAGGCTTTCTGAGTCCCAGTCCTCTCTTCTATAGGAATGGAAAGGATGGGGTAAACCACAGCCTTTAGTAAAATGTCAGAGATTAAAAAAGAAAAAAATTGAAAGGAGAAAATCTGGAAAACATCTTCTTAAAGCCCCAGATATACCTAAACTCAAAAAACTAAAGCATGTTAATTCACATTTTCATGAATCAACACCATGTCAAACAAAGAAAGGATTTACTGAGTTCTTACTATGTGAAAGACCATGTTAATGCTGGCAAGGATGCAGAGAGAAAAGAACCCTTGTACACTCTTGGTGGGAATGTAAATTGGTGCAGCCACTATGGAAAACAGAATGGAGGGGCCTCAAAAAATTAAAAATAGAAATATCATATGATCCAGGAATTCCAATATTGGGTATCTACCCAAAGAAAAAGAAAACACTAATCAAAAGGATATATGCACCACTGTGTTCAAAGCAGCATTATTTGTAATAGCCAGGATACCCAAGCAACCCAAAGGTCTGTCAGTACATAAATGGATAAAGATGTGCTGTACATATACAATGGAATACTACTCAGCTATAAAAAAAAAAAAAAAAAGAATGAGATCTTGTCATTTGCAACACAGATGGACCTACAGGGTATTATGCTAAGTGAAGTAAGTCAGACAGAGAAAGACAAATGCCACACGATTTCACTTATATGTGGAATCTAAAAAACAAAACAAACAAACAAAAGAGCAGAAACAGACCCATAAATACAGAGAAAAAACTGGTGGTTGCCAGAGGTGGCGGTTGGGGAAATAGGCAAAAGGGGTGAAGGGGAATAGGAGGTACAGGCTTCCAGTTATGGACTAAGGAAGTCACAGGGATGAAAGGTTTAACACAGGAAAGATAGTCAACGTTAGTGTAATAGCATTGTAAGGTGACAGATGGTAGCTACACTTGTGGTGGGCATAGGGTACTGTGCAGACTTGTCAAATCACTATGCTGTACCATTAAAACTGATGTAGCATTTATTGCATCTCTACTTCCTCATAAATGAAACAAGATGGGATTGGGAGGGAGACAAATCATAAGTGACTCTTAATCTCACAAAACAAACTGAGGGTTGCTGGGGGAAAGGGGGGTTGGGAGAGGGGGGTGGGGTTATGGACATTGGGGAGGGTATGTGCTGGGGTGAGTGCTGTGAAGTGCGTAAACCTGGTGATTCACAGACCTGTACCCCTGGGGATAAAAATATATTATATGTCTATTAAAAAAATAAATTAAAAAAAAACTGATGTAACATTGTGTGTCATATACTTCAATTAAAAAAATAGGAAAGAGTAGTCCTTTCCTACAAAATGCTTGGAATCTTCAGTAGGGAATATCAGTCTCTTTTATTGATTCCACTGCTCTCACTGGCTTTGTGAAACTCTGTAGGAGTTTCCAAATGCGTAGGAGGGCATTCCAAAGAAACATGCAGTAAGAACCCAAATGGAAAAGGAGAAAGACAAATTAATTACTGGAAGATTCTCTCTGGACCACAGCCCTGTCGTCCCTGCCTACCCAGAGTTAGCTTCCAATGGCTGGGTCATAGCTTTTGCTCCACCAAGGCTTTTCTCTGTTTTTACTAACTCAGATCATTTATGATTCTTCAAATGTCTGTACAAATGTGCACAAGAACTTCTGCACTCAACAATGAAAACACTACCAGAGGGAAATTATGTAGAAGGAAAATTTATAGATTTCCTTTTCTGTATTTTTTTAAGAGTATAATCTGAATTGATGGGGTCATGGCCAATAAAAGGATAGAAGACAGGAAGAAAGCATGGAGGACTACATCACTCTGAAGATGAAAAAAACAGGCATTCACAGAGAAAAGGGAGAGAATAAAGAGAAGTGGTATTGGCCCTAAAAATAAATGCAGGGGCCGCATGTAGAGACATAACCAAGTGGTAAGATAAGAATGCTGAGAATGGGTGGGTACATTTAACGAAAGGACTGTTAAAAAAGCAACAAAAGGATCCATGCAACCATCTTCAGATAATTATGCTGATTGAAAAGGGCCAATCTCCAAAGGTTACATACTGTGTAATTCTATTTATATAAATGCTTGAGATTACAAAATTATAGGCATGGACAAAAGACTCTTTATTTTTTTTAAAGATTTTATTTATTTATTTGACAGAGAGAGATCACAAGTAGGAGAGACGAAGGGAAGAGATCACAGAGAGAGAGAGAGGGAAGCAGGCCCCCTGCTGAGCAGAGAGCCCGATACAGGACTCGATCCCAGGACCCTGAGATCATGACCTGAGCCGAAGGCAGCGGCTTAACCACCTGAGCCACCCAGGTGCCCCTGGACAAAAGACTCTTAACAAGACAACTTAACCAGAGGTTAAGGAGAGCTTGGGGACAGGACAGAAGCAGGGGTGGCCACGAAAGGGCAGCAGGCAGGATCTTTGTGGCAATGAAGTGTCCTATCTCTTGGCTGTTTCAATGTCATGATCCTGGTTGTAGTATCTACTACACCTCTACAAGAAGTTACTGTTAATGTTGAGGCAAACTGGCTGAAGGGAGTCTCGGATCTCTCTGTATTATTTATTACAACTGCGTGTGAATCCATAGTCATCTCAAAATTAGAAGTATCACTTAAAAAAAATAAGGAGGTGAACCACTTTTGGTTTGACTCTTAGATATCAACGGTGGAGTAGGACAGGGAAAGGGGATCCTCATTTTGATTACAACTCTTGTAGAGCCATTTAAATATGTTGAATATTTGGTCAAAATGAAGTTTTAAGAGTGCTGGGAGATACTAATGTGATGAAAGAGGTTAAAATGGCTCAGACAAGGGGCACCTGGGTGGCTCAGTGGGCTAAAGCTTCTGCCTTCAGCTCAGGTCATGATCCCAGTGTCCTGGGATTACCCTGCATCGGGCTCTCTGCTCAGCAGGGAGACTGCTTCCTCCTCTCTCTCTGCCTGCCTCTCTGCTTACTTGTGATCTCTGTCTGTCAAATAAATAAATAAAATCTTTTAAAAAATGGCTCAGATGAGGTCTTCCCTTTTTTTAGTGGGGGAAAAACATTATCAATGTTCATTAAACACTTGCCAACCACTGCACTGAGCGTTGTACATGCATATTCTCACATAATCCTCAGAACAATGTAGTAATACTTGCTATCTTTCCCTCCATTTCACTCAGATACAACTGAGGCTCAAAGAGTTTGAGGGATTTCCCCAAGGTCACATACCTAGTAAGCAATACAGTCATCCAAAAAGGCATTCAGACTTTAGTTCCATGTCCTTAAGGATGCTCTCTGGGGCAGGAAATACCAGTTGCCAAAGTCTCTTAGTGCCCATGTCTACTTCTAGTAAATAGGAGGGTGAAGTTGGCAGTAGGGGCAAGATGGGCCTTAGAATCAGACAGATCTGAACTTGAGACCCATTCGATGAATTTCACTTATTTCACCTTGGACAAGTGACTTAACCAATCTGAGCCTCCGCATCTGACCTACATATCCAATCTAAGAGTACTGCCCACCTCAAAGGGATGTTGGTAGAATTAAATGAGATCATATATATTAAGTGTGATTAAATGCAATAGGTCTCAATAAGAGGTGGACTTTATTACTATGATTATTATAAATTTTGACTTTTTTATTTCTCATGATTGGTTTCATTCAGGTAAAGCTCTTTCTACCATATCCACTGACTGTTGAACTTTCCTTTAAGATAACTCTGAACTTTACATTTTATATCAGAAGAGAGGGGAAAAGGGGTTGACTTTCATAAATGACATTAGCCAGAAAACCACCAAGGATTCTGTGATTGCAGAGACTCGGAGGAAAAGTGCTGCCTTGCTAAGTAGCCACTATGTTTTGCTCTGTTTTGTTGTTTTTAAGTGAAATATATCAAATATGCAGAAAAGACAAAGACCATCATAACACCCTAGTTCCCATCTCCCAGATTTAACCAATATGAACATCTTTCTGACATTTGCTTTGTGTCATTCTGTTAAGTAATAAAATGCCACAGGGGCAACTGGGTGGTTCAGGTCATGGTCTCAGGGTCTCAGGGTCTCAGGGTCCTGGGATTGAGCCTTGTGTGGGACTCCTTGCTCAGCAGGGAGTCTGCTTTTCCCTCTGCCCTTCCCCCCCACTCATGCACGCTCTCTCAAATAAATAAATAAAATTGTTTAAAAAGAAAAAAGAAATAAAACTCTGTAAGTACTCACATATAGGTGAAGGCTCCTCCCACCCCATCCATCCCAGTCTTCTTCCCTGCCTTCCCCCATCTTCTACCCCCAAGTGCCAGCTTTCCAAGGCCACTTTGAATGTATCTATGTTTCCAGGCTATGACACTGGAAGTTTACTTCCTACTCTTAAGGGCAGATACCACATATAAGTCCATCAACCGGGAAGTTGTTTTTGAGCTTTTCTCCCATGTTAAGCGTGAAAGAGGGGTCCAGTGTTATTCTCTAAAAAAGAGCTTACTATAAAAATGGGTTGACAGACACAGAGATAGACATATGCCCTGATTTCTCTTTGGGGAACCTCCTGGCCACATGCTTTGACCAGGGCTAACTCTATCCTCTGTTTTGAGAGTCTTATACAGTGAGAATCTCCCTGACTACCAGCTTTGGTTCACTACTAGACATGTGATCTGAGTTGGGCCAATGAAAGCTACCTCAAAATTTTTCTGGAGCTTATAGGAAAGAGGTGCTGCCTGACTGCTGGCAGGGGAGGTTGTAAATCCAATGTTGGAGGGGCCACTTGCCTGGGAATCAAGCCCGCACAGAGAAAGCACATTGCTGAGGGTCACCTGTGAGTCCCTGGATCAAGTGATGCCCACATTAGGTATATCATTGGACCTCCCAGTTAACAGGCCAATAAATTCCCTTGTTATGCTTAGATGTGTTTGAGTTGAACTTCTGTCCTGGATAACACAAAAGACAACAATTAATGAGCAAGACAGGACATAACAGCAAACCACATATGTAGTACTTACTATAAACACTGCATTCCCCTAAGTGTTTTACATCAAGAATCTCATTTAAGCCTCAAGAGAACCCATTAAGGTAGAGGATCTATGATGGCCCCCTGTTACAGGTAAGGAAACCGAGAAGTCGCTGGCCCAGGACACCGAAGTATGAAAGAGTGAAGCTGTGGTTCAAATCCAGGAAATCTGAGTTGGAATCCAAATTGTTAACCACTACAGCAACAGTTCAGAAAATGAATGGTTATAGGAGTTTATGACAAAAGAAAAAAATGTAAGCCATGGTTATAAAAGAAAATACACTTCATAAAGGTCATTGTGTTTTCCAATGGACTTGGAAGAACGAACAGCACAAATAGTAGATTACAGAAAAGGAGAAGGAATTCCAGGAAGAAGGAAAACTTGAGCAAAGGCAAGAAATGATCACAACATATTATATTTGAGGAAGGTGAGTAAAGACCTCGCATTGATATTTATCATTCTAGGGAATCAGAGAAACTATATGTAAGATTTAATATGGACCATGAAAGATACCCTTCTTCTATAATTACTATTTCAGGAACACTAATGGAAAGAGAATGAGTTTAGCCAAATCCCAGAAAACATCTGATGTGTTCTAATCAAGTTGGAGCCTCACAGAGCATATTTTGGGATCTAACGGTTAAGAGCCTTAGCATCAGGTAAGTTGGGTTCAAAATGCAGCTCTGCAACTTTCTCATTATGTGACCGTGGGAATGTTATTTAATATCCCTGAGGTTGGCTTCTTCGTCTGTAAAATGGGGTTAGGAATCTCTAACTTATGGCATCACTTTACAGTTTAAATGAGATTGTGTGTGTGTGTGTGTGTGCACTTAGCAGAGTATCTGGCAACAAGAAAATCCCAGTAAGTGGTCGGCACTGTCAGTAAGATTATTAATGTCAGTATAGAGTGAAAATGAGAAAGGAGCCTGCTGCTTGGTGCTACAGAGATCTAGACTACTTGCGCTCTCACTCTCACTCTCCCCACTCTAAAAAAAAAAAAAAAAAAAAGACGACGACTAAGAAGAAAGAAAAAAGATCCAGACAATTTGGCCAGACCATCTAAGCTGTCTGTCCTCCCCAGAGGTGGGAAAGAAGACCCTGAGGCCAAGAGAAACCATCTATCACTTTCCCTTTTCTAGCCAGCCAGAGTAATTTTTCAGCCACCAAAATCACAAAGAAGAAGTTCAATCTGCTGATAATTTGATTCTAATTAGAACCTCCATCCACAATGCTGGAATTGCAAGGGGGGGAAAAAAGCAGAAATGAAATAGCAATTAACCTTTGGTTCCGAGCTTTATTTGCTTCTACCCAACATGGGTCAGTTGCCATAGAGATGATACCTACGTGATCTGCAGATGTGACCAAAGCCGCCTAGAGCCTCTGAACCAGCCTCCTCGCAGTGCGGCTTTGGGATAATTAAAAATCTGCTAAAAGAGAATTGAAAGTTGATCTGAAACTCTAATCCAAAGCTGACTTGAATGGAAGAGAAAGGGAAGGGGGGGGGGGTGCCGGGAGGCGAGAAGGATGCGGACTGGAAAATAAAATTAAAGAACACACACCACACTTTGAAAGAAAAAAAAAAAAAAAAGCCAGTCTCTTCTAACCACAACTTTCCAGAGTCTGACTGACTGCTGCTTAGAGACACTGCTAGGATAAGAAAGAGGAAATGAGGGGTGTGAAAAGTTTGTCTTTCTTTTTAGAAGGGGACTTCTTAGCTTCAGACTTATCCCTTAGCCAGGGAAGCGAAAGTGTAAGGAAGTCAGCTATGGTGAGCCTTCTATTCTATCTTTAGAAAAGTGGGTATGGGTAAGGCCATGCAAAGCCAGTGGGTGGGACACAGACTTCTTAATCCAGGCCATACCAGCAACGGCATGGGAATAGCTCTCTGGACCATGACAGCTAGTATGGAAGAGCTAGAGGCCATGAATGCCAGCCCTCAGAGTCACCTCCCTTCAGACAATCCATCCCCCACATTTGCCCAGTGGATTATTTTGTAGCCAGATGGAGCTCAATCTACATCTGGCCCCATGACCCAGCTAGCTCCTGGCCCCTTTCACTCCTTTTGACTCAGCACTCACAAAATCAAGGTCAGGCAGATAATTAAGTTATTTTCCCCTCCAAATCTAAGAGCTGTTAATTACCCAAGACAGTCCTAATCACTATTAGGGAACAAACTAGCATCTGACTTAAGTGGATTCTAATTAAAACTTGAGTAGTATCTCCTAGTGCAGTGACTTTGAAAGTTTTTTCTTTCATACATATAAGATACATGACCTCAGTTTAAGAAGGATTTTCTCTGGGGTCCTCTATCCGTGGCTGCTACTAAGGGAAGCCTTCTCTGACCACTCTCTCACCACAGGCACCTGCCCCCATATTCTTGACCACATCATCCTGTTATGGATGAATTCTCCATAGAACTCATTACTTGCTGGAATAATCTTATTTATTTGTTTGCTAGTATTTGCTATAAGCTTCATAAGAGCAGAGAACTTGGTGCCTTACTTTTAACTGTATCTTCAGTGTCTAAAAGAGCATCCAGCGTAATAACTCAACATTCATTTGCTGACTAAATGTAACTGTGTATTCCCATAGGCTTACTTAGTTGATGTCCCACTTAAAGCAAGCCAGTTGCCATTCCACCCTTTCTTTCCCTCTCTAGAAGTATTTCAGTGTGTAAGAGTTATCAAACTATTCATTCCTTCCTTCAACAAACATTTACTGAATGGTTACAATACGTCAGGTCCTGTGCTAAATGCTGGCAGTAAAATCGGAAGTCAGACAAGGGCCCAGCCTTTTGGCAGTACCATTATATTAGGGAGAATGGCTCTTGTACATTGATATACAAATAAAAAGTAAAATTTAACCATTTGTGACAGTGATCATTGCTATGGAGGCAACCAGTGGGGACAGTAAGTGTGGGAGGTTATTCCAGCTCAGGTGGACCGGGAAGGGCTCTCTCATAAGGTAGCGTTAGGCATCCTTTCAGGTAAAGAGCCAGGATAAAGGAATTGTAGGCAGTGGGAACAGAAACACACAGTTTTTCCGCACTTTCTGGAGCTCGAGAGGGGAGGTCCAGGGGGAGGTAAGGAGATGTCTGTGGACAGGTGCATTCATTTAACGAAGGGTCTTGAGGGCCGGCAAAGGGATTTGCAGTTTATTTTTAGTACCATAGAAAGGCACCGGCAGATTGAAGCGGGAGACTGACAGCATCTGATTTGCATGTTAAGAAAATCACTCTGGCTGCTGAGTGGAGAAAGGAAGGAGAGCCAGAACAGAAGGGAAAGAGCAGCAAGGGGGCCACTGGCCGCACAGGCAAAGAAAAGGGAGGTAACCTCATCTCATTCTGATATATATTTTTATTCAGTATGTTAATAAAGCATTTGCAAATCTGTGTTCATTATGGTAACAAAACGTGTATCCTACTGACAAGGCCACATTAGCATGCCAAGATGTAATGACCAGGAATTGCAACTGTGGGGTAAATTAGAAATTTACCCCATTGGCGGGGGCGGGGGGTGGTCTGGGTGGCTCAGTTTTTTAAGCGTCTGCCTTTGGCTCAGGTCATGATTCCAGGGTCCTAGGATCGAGTCTAACATCGGGCTCTCTGCTCAGCAGGGAGTCTGTTTCTCCCTCTGCCTGCTGCTCCCCCTGCTTGTGTTCCCTCTCCCTCTGACAAATGCATAAATAAAATCTTAAAAAAAAATTTACCATGATGGAGCAGGCTGAGGAGAGCTCTAAGAAGCTGGGTTTATAAACATGCACTTCAGGTTCTATGGGTATGACTACTCTGCTTCCCCTCTGGACTTTTACTCATGCCATTTCTCATGGCCATGCTTCACTGGGGGGCCTGACCTCAGCAATGCCACCTTGATCGTGTCCCTTTAGGGCAGAGTGCATGGCTTCTGGGTGAGTTAGCATGCTGAATCCACTATCAGCACTCTCAAGGGACCAATATTACCTAAATAAACCACTGGTGTCCCCTTGGCTGGAACCCAGTTGCAGAGACAGAGCTGGAGGTCGACGGTGGCTCGTCATCAAACCATCTTCTTCCTAGGATTGTCCAATCTAGTGATTCTCAACCTAGTTGCACAGTCAGATTCATCAATAGCCTTAAAAAAATAATAGTACAGAGATAAGAATCTCTGGGTTCAAAGATCATCATGCTTTTAAATCTCCCCAGATAATCCTAATGAATTGAGAATCATGGACCCTAAGCTAACTGTTCTATCTACCATGGATGACCTTATTTAGGACCCTGTGGAAACTCCTGCTTCTCAGTCTTTGCTTCTTTACTGGGCTTTGATAAAGGGATGCAAACTGACTCTAATGGCTACCACAGATTTGGTGCTCATGGGATGCCCAGTAAGGTGATCAGTACTGTGCCTATGTTTCTTTATTCAACCTCATTACTACCTTCCAAAGTAGCAACATCAAGAGAGGCTGAGAAAGGGGTGCCTGGGTGGCTCAGTGGGTTAAGCCTCTGCCTTCAGCTCAGGTCATGATCTCAGGGTCCTGGGATCAAGCCCCACATCAGGCTCTCTGCTCAGCGGGGAGCCTGCTTCCTCCTCTCTCTCTCTGCCTGCCTCTCTGCCTACTTGTGATCTCTGTCTATCAAATAAATAAATAAAATCTTTAAAAAAAAAAAAAGAGAGAGGCTGAGAAAACTCTGGCTTAAAAAAAGTTCTGTAACCTGCCCAAGGCCACACAGCTAATAAGAAAGAGGTCAGGGTCCACACCCAGGTCTTATGATTCCACAGCCTACACTCTTCATCACTAAGCATTAACACTGTCCTTTACAGAAACCAAGGTTTCCATCCCAGCCCTGCCCCTTCCTATGTGTGACTTACAGTGAGTTATTTAACCTCTCTGAAGCCCAGGTCCCACTCTGTAAAGTTTTGTGCCCACCTCACACCTCCCCTCCCCCATTTTTTCTCCTCTAAGAGTCATTAGTTCTCAAAAGTATCTCTAGGGGCACTCGGGTGGCTTAGATGGTTAAGCGTCTGCCTTCAGCTCAGGTCATGACCCCTGGGTCCCAGGATCGAGTCCTGCATCAGGTTCCCCGCTCATAGGGGAGCTTGCCTCTCCCTCTGCCTCTCTCTCTGTCTCTCATGAGTAAATAAATAAAATCTTTAAATTTGGGGAAAAAAAAAAAAGAATCTCTATCTGCCACAGCCATTTCACCATGGAACGCTTCAAATCTTGGCCCAGAATCCCCAGCACCTAGCATAGAGCTTAGCCCAAAACAAGCAGTCAATGTCCATTGAATTGAACAGTATGACCTCCCCTGGGACATGACACATAATTTGGAAATTTTAACTGTGTTCTGGTATTCAGCCAATCCCTTCCCCACCCCCAAGAGCTACACTGACCCCCCCACTGATCTCTCCTATCAAGAGACCAGGGGCACTCAGTGGAAAACTGTAAAGGGCATGTTGTCTGTGTGACCCCAGTGACTAATTTGGAAGGACTGACTATATTTGCATAACTTTGCATATTTTATGCATCAATCTATGATATATTTATCCAAGGCAAAGAAGTTACAGATGTAGAATACCAAAGAAGAGTATTTTCCCACAACATATAAAGCAAGTGTTAGAAAATCATGTAATTCTACAGCTCTCCTCCACCTTGTGGCCAAAATGGAAGCTTCCATGCTAAAGGCTATAGGAGAGAAAGATACAGGGCTCACTTTTGTACTCCAAACTCCTACAAAGTACCAAAAGAATATATGCCATTTGGGGGACCTTTGCATGAGAGAAAATCAACCATTTCTGCCACCTCAGAAGGGCCTTCCATTAGAATCTTTGTGAGATGGCAAGTGTCCAATATCTTAATAATTTCACAATACGGACTTTGGTTTTCATTCATGTATTCATTCAACAAACATTAATTGAGTACTCTTATCCCCTTCACTACAGGAGAGAATATCATGAGATCCCTACTGATGCAGAACTCACACTCCAGAGAGACAAAAAACAATATACTACATGAACCGGAGCAACTTCATTCTTCTACCCTCAGTTTTTTTAATCTAAAAAATGATGCAACATGGGGGCTTAAGTGGGTAGAAGAAGAATCAATGAAACAAGATGGAATTGGGAGGGAGACAAATCATAAGTGACTCTTAATCTCACAAAACAAACTGAGGGTTGCTGGGGGGAGGGGGGTTAGGAGAAGGGGGTGGGATTATGGACATTGGGGAGGGTATGTGCTTTGGTGAGTACTGTGAAGTGTGTAAACCTGGTGATTCACAGACCTGTACCCCTGGGGATAAAAATATATGTTTATAAAAAATTAAAAATAAATAAATAAATAAATAAAATAAAAATACTTTCTCCCTAAAAAAAAAAAAAAGAGAGAGAGAATAAAATGCCAATTTTCCATGGTTCGTGTTATTGAATAGAAATAGTCTCAGTGTGGCTTCTGGTACATAGTAGGTACACAGCAAATGAGAGTCATCCTCACAATTATTATTGCTCTTAGGGAATTATTGTGGAATCACAGAGGAGGAGACGCCTAACTCTGTGGAACTATTCAGTAGGAGAATAAAGACATTGTGTCACAAGTCAACATTATACTTCAGGGTTTTATAGCATCACAACTTATACACCACTTAGCAACTCCCAAATGCCTATTAACTTGTCATTTGGAGACCTCAACTCACAGCTCTGTGTCTCTTTCTGTCCACAGTGACATCCAATGTGTCCAGCTCTTCACTTTCCTGATAGACCTGGGGTTCCGCTAAGGAGAAAAATAGAGGGAAATTGAGAGTACATAACCATTAAAATTAATTGCTCACAAACATTAGACCCAGATGCCCACTATAGTCATGAAATATGGATAAGGATTTGCTGAAAGCCATTTATATTAAATTACTTTTATAATAATATTTAACTTTAAAGCATTAAATATTTAGTACTCCTTTTCTGTCATTTGCAAAGAAGCCTCCAGCTGTTTCATAGCTAGAGGGATCCATGACCCTCTTGTTTTGAGCGCCTATAGGGCTGAACAACAGACCAGCAGATGTGAGTGACTCAACATCAGCCAGCTCTCTTTAACTCAGCAAAAACTTACTGACGCCCTTGATGTTCCAGATACCTGGTTATAAAGATATACAAAGCATGATCCCTGAACTCTGAAAGTAGCAGAAGAGACAGACACAACAACCGAGTAATTCCAAAGAGTTGCTTACATTTCCCCCATACTCATCTCCCAAAAAGTTACTTAATCATTTTTGAAAAGCATTGTGCTCCTTCCTACCTCCATGTCTTAGCTATTCCCCCCTGCCTTGAACAGCTACTCCTCTGCCCAGCCATCTCCCAGTTCTCCTATGGTGCTTATTTCAACTAATGCTGCTGTCACTGCCAGGAGGATTCCCAGGCACCACCTGCGGTGTGATTTGGACTCTTGTCCTACCAACCCTCAATCCACCTTTGCAAACATAAGTCATCACACTACCCTATAAGTGCTGACTCACTTCTGGTCTCCCCAGCCAACCTCTGAGTCACCCACATAGAAATCATTGTTGGATCCCCGATGTCCTCTGCAATGCCTGACAGAGTAGGTGTTCAATAAACTTCTGGTGAGTCAACAAATTAATTGAATAATCAATTAATTTGCCATGTGTTATAACAGATCTATTTACATGAGGATACAACCAACTGCCTGTGGGGGATGAGATGGAAAGAGGTTAGAAATAGTCTCTAGCTGATCCCCTACATTTAATTTTTTTAAAAAGATTTTATTTATTTATTTGACAGAGAGAGAGATCACAAGGAGGCAGAGAGTCAGGCAGAGAGAGAGGGGGAAGCAGTATCTCTGCTCAGCAGGGATGCTGAGGCAGATGCGGTGCTCGATCCCAGGACCCTGAGACCATGACCCAAGCCAAAGGCAGCAGCTTAATCCACTGAGCCACCCAGGCAACCCCTACATCTAATTTTTTAAAGCATTTATATTAGCTATTATTCTTATGATTATTTTTATTATTATGTTATCTTAGTCACCATAGTTTTAGTCATCATTAGTTTTTGATGTAGTGTTCCATGATTCATGGTTTGCATATAACACCCAGCACTCCATGCAATACCTACCCTCCTTAATACCCATCACCAGGTATTGAGCTGTTGGACAGGTTAAGGGCCACAGTCTCCCCAGCTCTGATGCTGTCAGGAAATACTGAGTAGTAATAATGACACTTGAGCAAATTCCTGGAAAATCTAGATATGTTCTAACAATGGACATTAAAAACTGAAATAAATTAATTATTTGATTATTGTTATGCCCTCCACAAGCTACTTCAAATATATTATTATATTTTCCCATATAATTACCATTGCATGGCCTCTGGTCCACTCTTTATTGCATCATCCATCATCACACCACCAACACCACCCTGAACACCAAAAGACAGGCAGAAACAAAAGGAAGAAGAAATAGTCTTTCTTCCATTTCCCCCCACCTATAGTAGGTTGCTGGAGTCCCCTAACTGTGAGCCTTTCTGCAAAGGTATACAGAATGAACTCCAGCCAGGCACCTGAGTGGAGCCTGAGTTACCTCACAGGGAAGTCTTCATTAAGGCCAGCCTTATGATTCCAACCCATCAGCTCACTAAAACCACCCCCTTCTCTGGGTAGACCTCTTCATCCACCAGATTCCAGACCAACAACAGAATCACAAAGCTACCAAATTCAGAATTCACAAAGATACCACCTGATTCCATTTCAATACCCCAGATAGTTCTTCAAGAGCCATGGAATCAAAGAAAGTTCTGGGATCCTCTAGATGGAAGTTAAGTAGAATCTTGTGATTATCATGATCTAACATAATGTTAGGACCAACTACCACCAAATAAAGTTGGTGATTCACTAAATGGGAATAGAAATCTGTTACTATTCCTAGGAACACCTTCTTATATGAGAAAAAAATAGGCTGATCTCTGAACAAAGGGACAGGACTTTCATCTGCTTTCTCTGTAACTTTGAGTTCATTAGTCTTGCAGCGCCCTGGAACCTTCATTAAGCAAACCCAGAGGATACCAACCTCAAGCAGCCCTTGCTCCATCTGTAAATTCCTCTGACCTACTCCCAATCCTTACCTGGAAGAGCCCTGCTAGGTTCTCCAGAATTTTAAAAATAATAAAGTTGGTGTTTTATCTGGGTAGCCTGATATCTGTAAAAACAGATCCAAAAAAATGTCTGGTAGCTAACCACAAAAAGTTTACACGCTATTTATACACCCATATGGGCAAGTGGAGAGGTTATGAATAAGGATAGGGACTAAGGTCCTGCTCAACAAAGTCATTCAGGGAGACACTCTAATAGAAACTATATACATGTGGGTTCTGTGACCCTAAGGAAAATCTCTGTTCCATAGGAGAAGAGTACCCAGAAGAGATGCCTATCATGTCTGCTAGTCCTCCACTGAACAGAATTCAATCATATGACCACACCTGCCCCCAAGGAAGACTGGGAAATATCATCGAGCTCAAGAAGGAAAGGAGCACAGATTTTTGGTAACAAGCAGCTATTAATGGAAAACAACGCTGGATTTTTTTTAAGGGCACTCATGTAATGATCTGCCTATCGTGGGCAATAGCAAACTTAGGGCAACAAGAACAAGAAGACTGAGACCTGAATTCAAACCGTAACACCTCTTAGCTGTAATGCCCTCTGACCCCCAGGAGTTCATCCCCGAAACAGAGAGGAACCCTGACATAGAATTAAATGAGCTAACGTGTGTAAAACACCTATCACAATGCCTGGTACATAGTAGGTGTTGAACAAATGCCATGGTGCTGGTAACCATTTACAGGTCATTTCTATTCATCAGTGAAAAACTCATTACTTTCAGTATGGAAAACAAGGAAGTTCTAGGTTCTAGCCTATGCTGAGGAATTAGCTACCAATTCACTTTGTACTTTCCTTCCCCAACCTCAGCACTTGCCCCCTGTGGCCCCACCTGCTGCATGAGAACTCTTAGCCCTTGCTAAGAGACTAAACATCCAATCCCTACTCTGAGAACGCTCCTGTTCGGCCTTTAACTGCAGCCCGGACAAACCACTGGGACTGTTCTGCCTGTCACAGCACAGCAAATTCCAACCATCATATGCTGATGACATTGCACCCACCACTGGGTGCACAAATGCGCACTGGCTGGAAGGAGGTCTGATTGCCCAGCAAGTCCATTTGTTCCTTGTTTTAAAGTGATCAATCATTTACTCAGATTTCAGTGAAATGGCCTGAAAAGGGGAAGGAAAAAAGAGCCCAGAGCTTGGGCACAGCGGATTAGAAGCAAGTCTCAGCAGTGGTCCTGAGCAGGCAGCCATGTCAGGATCTGCAAAGCACCCCAGGGACCCAGGGCTTCTGAGTCGGAAGTAGACAGGGTGCTATGTGATTGAGTCTCAGTAGGCTTCTGCTGCTCTAGCTCGTGCTCAGCATCAGCTCCAAGGCTCTTGTCAGGGCTCTCTGAGCCATTTCCACTCAAGGTCACCTTTGGGGTCCCACTCTCAACTTCTGGAGCACCCCCCTCTCCAGCTCATTTCAGGCAGCTCTCTTTCAGCAAATGCCATAAAGAGGTGTCAAAAATCTTTCACCCATTCAGATTCTCTAACCCAGCAATTCCACCTTTGGTAATCTATCTTAATGAAATAATCCCGAATATGGCAAAAGCCTTATACTCAAAGATGCTCACAGCAAGACTACAGGAAAACAGCTGAAACCATCCATGCAATTGGTTGGAATACTATCAGATGTCCAACAGTGAGGAAACTGTCTAGAGTGTGGGGTAACAAGACACTGAATGCATATTTACCATGAAAGAATGATAAAGGGAAGTATATCGACTACTACATTAAGCAAGAGGGGTGGGAAACAACAGCAGTAGGAGTGTAGCTCTGTAAAAAAGCAATACAACTATGGTTATGTAAGACATTGTTATTACTGGGTGAAGCTTGGTGACAGTTAACACAGAAAATCTCTACCATTTTTGGAACTTCTGCGGGTCTTAAACTTACTTTTTGAAAAACAGAAACAGTTCTGCATGAGGAGGCAGCATAGAAATCAGAGGGGAGATGAACCATGAGAGACTATGGACTCTGGGAAACAAACTGAGGGTTTCAGAGGGGAGGAGAGTAGGGGAATGGGTGAGCCCGGTGATGGGTATTAAGGAGGGCATGTATTGCATGGAGCACTGGGTGTGGTGCGTAAATAATGAATTGTGGAACACTACATCAATAACTAGTGACGTACTGTATGGTGACAAACATAACATTAAAAAAAGAATAAGCATGGGGTGTGGTGCAAAAATAATGAATACTGTTATGCTGGAAATAAAAAAAAAAAAAAAAAGAATAATACCTAATAGTACATGCTTTTAAAAATTAAGAGTAGGGGATCAATTAGAGAAGAGATGTTCATCTAACCTGCTCTTTCCATCTCCTCTCTGCTCATAATAAAGGTTTCATAATAAAGAATCCTTTTTGACAACCTCCCCCTTGCCCCTGCAACTGACCATCATATCATTGGAGTCTTCTTTATAGAGCAGTCCAGAAACCACAACTGACCATGGAGTTGGTTCCTTGTAACTATAATCATCAGGGCAGTAGTAGCATTTACTGATCATTTACCTAGCACAGTGCTAGACGTTTTACAAATATTAATCCCCACCACAACTTTCAAGGACAGGTATTATTAATTCCATTTTAAATATGAGGAAATACAATTGAGAGAGGTCAAACGACTTGTCCGGCGTATAGCCAATGAGTACCCCAGGCAGGATTCAAAACCAGAGTCATTTAGCTTCAAACCCCAGACTCCTTCCAACACAAGGTAATAATCAAAATTTTTTGAATATTCCTTACCTGATGTAGCGGCAAATATTCCTTCAGGGTCTCAGGGGCTCATCTGCGACACAGAGCTGTTGGACAGGATAAGGGGCACAGTCTCCCCAGCCCTGAGATACAAGGATTCCCCAGCAATGTCTGCCCTCTCTCTGAGACTTGCCTCCACGAGGCAATGGTCTCCTTGCCAGTGATGCCCAACTACTCAGCGAGCTTTTAATCCCAAGGCTGGGACCCCAAACCTAGAAATTCTGATCTACTTAGCCTGAGATAGGTTTAGCCATAGGTGGTCTACCTAGGATTGAGAACCCTATCCTAGCTTGTTGACCTTCTTCCTTGTCTGATCTCTACCCTATCCCATGATTCCCTATAACCTCCCCCCCACCGACAGCCTGGCATTCCAAATCATGCTTCTCTATAATGACGATCTTTCCTTTTATTATTATTATCTTTTTATTATGTTATGGTAGTCACCATATAGTATGTCATTAGTTTTTGACGTAGTGTTCAAAGACTCATTATTTATGTGTAACACCCAGAACTCCAAGCAATACATGACCTCCTTAATACCCAACACCTGGCTAACCCATCCCCCCACACTCCTCCTCTCTAAAATCCTCAATTTGTTTCTTGGAGTCCACAGTCTCTATGGTGAGGGAGAATGCTCTTTCTAAAACACATGTGACCATGGGACTCCCCTGGTTTATACAACTTCAGTAGCTCTGCAGAGTTTATCAGATATAAGGATAGCTCATAGGGCCATTCCCAACCTAACTCCAGACAGCTCCCCCAGCATCTTCCACAGCTAATCCAGACCAGCACCTCACAAAGATGACTTGACATTTCTTAAACACAACATGCTCTACCACACGATTAAACCCAAGCTCACCCTGTTCCCCCTATTTGGAAGGCCCTCCCAACCCCTGTTACCTACTTTCTCCACTCACTCAAATCCATCGCCTTCCTCCCCTTCAGCCCTCCCCCTCACACCTCCCATATCTTCCAAAAATCCTTTCCTGATTTGGTGGAGCTAAGAATTCTCTCATTCACGCAGCCATCAAAGCCTTGACCACTCTGAACCAGTAAGAGCAGCCATCTTGCTCACCTCTCCTCTGAGACCATGAGCTCCTTGAGAGCTATACCAGTTCACTCCTGTCCCCCCAGAGTATGGTGTCTAAAATAGTTGGTGGTTGTTGAATAAGTGAATGAGTTAATGGGCAAAACGAAAGAACAAGCAAATGTTGCGCACAGGTTTTCCCAAATAGCTTCTTCCCCAGACCAATAAGGTTCCTGACTGACAGCCACTTCTGCTGAAATCAAACAGGGCCAAGTGATAGGGAAAAGGGAAGAAAAAGTAGCCTGAGCGGAGACTTCACCTCACAACTTCAAACAGCATTCTCAAATGGCAACCTATACACAAGTCAAGAGGTATTTGGTTTGTCCCAAACAATGTTTTAAAAATTAAGAAAGTTCACACAAAATCCAGCTCTACACTGGCTCCTGAAATGTCAGAGGATCAGGAAACCCTCAACTTGCATTCCCCGCAGGCTGCAAAGACTGGAGCTGGAGAGCCACTGCCCACTTCTGAGAAAGCACAAGAGCTTTCCAGTCTGCCATAATCCCCACCAGTCCCTACTGTCTTCACCTAGCTTGCCTCTTTCCATAATGTTCCCCATCGGGTCCTGCAAGCATTTGAGTTTGCAACTCTTGGTTTAAACAAACTGCCTGGCTTACGGAGTTCAAATGCCTGTGTGTGCTCATTCTTTGCACCAAGAATAAGAAAAAGGATCTCTTCAGTTCCATTTCTCTCCAGTGTAGGGAGTTTAATAAGCACCCAGCTGATGCTGCATGGATTTAGCCCCGAGAATGTGAAGGGCCATGGCTAAGAAAGGAGAACAAGTTGAGGGAGGGGTGGGCAGGGTGACCCTCTGCTCTGCCAGGCTGAGATAAGCTCTTCAGTGGGACTGTTTGGCAGACACACACAGAGGGGAAAGGCTCAGGCAGGAATTCCCCAGCAGGTCAGCTGGACAAGCAGCAATCTCATGAAGCTTTAGCTCCACTCACTGGCTGGCTATAAATTAAGCTTCAGGAAGTCAGCAAAACTCAGTGAAGCTTTCTGGGCTTTAGCTGAACCCCTTGGTAGGAGCCTATCCTGTGTTAAGGAGGGGGGTCAGCCAGGAAGGGGGTTAACATGCCCCCCTCCCTGCTACCTACCCATCCCCTGTGGTCTGTGCCTCACCTTGCCTGCCTCCTCTTCTTTCTCCATGCACTTCCAAGACCCCACTGTCTAGGAAAGAAGGCAGCTCATTTCTTACAAGTACTCACAACAGTGAGGCTCACAGACAGAGGTAGGTTGAGAGCTTATACAATTTCAGATACTCTTTCTCAGGAAATAGCTAAAAAATTATGAAAACAAAGAAGACTCCATTCTTTGAAAGGGAAAGTTTGGGATAAATCCCACTCTGGTCAGGCATTTCCCATATACTATCTCAGTGGACAGATGTAGAGCTCAAATTCTGATTCTGCCACCTAGTAACTGGCCAACAAATAACCTCTCTGGGCCTCAGTTTCCTCCTCTGTAAAATAGGGATAATCCTAGAACCAGTTCATGTTGTCATCGGGAGGACTGAGGTAATACATGTAGACGGTATTTGCTTAATAAATGATACCTATTATAGTTATCTCATATTATCCTCACAACGGGACTGTAAAACAGCCATTCTTCTCCCAATTTTATAGGTAAGACTGGGAAGTCTTCCTCCTTCCTATCCACCGCAGACTACACCCAAGCCAGCCTCTGTTGGGGGGGATCCCCAGGGGTCTGCACCTACTCTTTTTATCTCAACCGCAGCCAGGACTGACAAGCTAGCTCTTGCTCTGCAAAGGACCCATCCTGACAGCACAACGTAACCCATCCAACAACACAGCTGTGATATATTAACAAGTGATGATGCATGGCTGGTTAACCCCTTTGTGGAAAGAAATCTTTTCCCCGGGGGATGGAAATGTTAGGGCTCCTGCGGTAGGTCACTGAGAGACACGTGAATCAAGAAGGAAGCTATGATAGAGTGGAAAGAGTACCCAACTTGGCATCTGATGACCTATTAACCTTGTGACACTGTTTAAATCAGTTCAAACTCTTATAATTTTTATTTTTAATGAAAAATAATAACTATACTAGCCAACAGTTTTCTAGATACTTCATGTCAGACACTATTCTGAGTGCTTCACATGCATTAAAGATTTACATTTAATCTGCACAACAGGTCTATTAAATAGGTACTATTTATTATTTTGTCATCTCTATAGATAAAGGACTGAAGATCCCTGAACTTAAGGAACTTCCCCATAGTTGGTATGCTCAGGAGCTGAGAGCTTTTCTCCCCTGAACTACCAGAACCTTTCTTGCATACCTCTAGGAAAACGCTAAGCACACTGCGTTGTTGCAGTCAATTAAGGTCAGTCCACAGCCGCTCTATGCCAGGTACTGTGCCGGGCTCCAAATACCAAAGTTGAAGATGCTGATCCCAGCCTGCAGGAGCTCACAGTCTAGAAGAGGTTGTAGGACGTGCCTCAGCCAATGGATGTGCTAAGGACAGGGGCAAGACAAAGGAGGCAGTGATGACTTGTGTTTGGGAAAAGAGACGGATCAAAAGAAGCTTCTCTGAAGAGGAGAGCCTTGAGGACAGAAAGAATTATAGTCTGGCAAGTGAAAAGTCACGGGAAGTAGCTTGCTGACTAAGGGAGCAGAGAAGCATGAAACAGCACGCTGAATCCAAGGAAGAACGTCATTCAGGGGAGCACAGATGGAGAAAAGGGAGGAGGAGGTAAGGGCAGAGAGCTGCAAGGTCTGGAATACCAGCCTAATGGATCTGGGCTTTATTTAGTAGGTCATAGGGAGCCTTTGATGAGCGTTAGGTAGAAGAGCCAGAAATAAGTTCTGTGTTTTAGAAAGATCACTCTTTTTTTTTTTTAAAGATTTTATTTATTTATTTGACAGAGAGAAATCACAAGTATACTGAGAGGCAGGCAGAGAGAGAGAGAAGGAAGCAGGCTCCCTGCTGAGCAGAGAGCCCGATACGGGACTCGATCCCAGGACCCTGAGATCATGACCTGAGCCGAAGGCAGCGGCTTAACCCACTGAGCCACCCAGGCGCCCTAGAAAGATCACTCTTTGTAACTGAATTAGTTATGAATACATGAACATTGAGAAAGCCCATCTACCCAGACTTCTCTTTTCAGCAATCTAATTATATTATAGTAATGAAACTCTCATAATAATGAAACTAAAGAGTTTTAATGCAAGAATGATGTAAATAAATTAACATTTTTGAGGAATTTCTATGTGTTCTATGCTTTAGATTAATTATCCTGTGAGATAAATGTAATGAGCCCATTTTACAGATGAGAAAAGTGAGAATAAATGATGCCCCACGACTTACTTCAAATCACAAAGACACCAGTAAGGAGAAGCCCATCTGAACTCAGGACTGACCCCAAAGTCCATACTCTTTACTGCTTATATTCTTTGTATTATAATTTATTTAAAATATATTTTAAAAGAATGTACTTAAAATCAATAAAAATATTGGTTTTCTCTGAGCAGATTGTATATTCAAAGAGGAGATAATTGAATAAATAGTCTAGCCATGTTCCCATTCATGAGTTTTTCAATGAAACCTAAGATATTTTACTATATATCATTATCCCAGCCTCCGTACTAATTTAAAGAAGAAACTTGTCCACCATGTAAAGTTTCTTACTTAGGAAACAGCATAAATTATTTCATGTGATGTCACATCCAAACTAGAGGAGTCACCCCATAGGGCCCTCCTGAGCACCGACAGTACTGCAGCCTCAGGACCATCGCCAACAGAATGTTTGCTTGAATGCACACGTTTCTGGAATGCATGTAGTCAAGGACAATAAAATAAAACCTTATTCTTATCAGTAGGAGACAGCGGGAAAAGTCTCAGATCTAGAAACAAACAAACTCAAAAAACTCAAAAAAAAATGAGTTCAACTCGGGTCAAGACAGTGACTGTTTTGAACCCTGGTTGGCTCCTGTGTAAACTGGAAAGAGAAATGCCTACATCACAGAAGGCAATGCAAAGACTGTTTGAAAAAACATAAACCCCTATTCTGTATGAATTACCAATTCCTAAACATATAAGAGAAGATTCATTTAAGAGCCCAAAATAGTTTCTTGTTCCTAAGGGTACATGCTTTTAAAATGAAAAAGCCTGGAGAAGATAATGTTAAAGAAACAGATCACACTCTGATTTCATGTTGTGTTAGCATCTGACCCACAGTGGAAGGGCAGCATTTGGGGATTGTTCCAGCATCTTTTAGACCTTATCAGAGAGAGAGCCTCCTGATACAGACAGCACCTCTCGGTACATTAGGGTTCAGGATAAGCAGCCACCGAGCCTGGGCACTGCCCTTGAGCTGGGGGTACCATTCACACAAATGTAAAACAATTGGTATTTCTTAGGCTTGGATAGTGTACAACCTTCACAACAGTTGACCACAGGTCTTGTTGGGTGTTAACAACAAGCTTACTTGATCAAAAGGGATGTTCTTCATGAATTCCCAAATGGGAAGATGCTGTTGTCAGAGTGGGGATAAAGATAAGCTTCTGACCACCCACTTGATGCAATCCTTTCTTCTAAAGAGCAGCTGAGACAGGTATCTGCTTCCATGCAGGGTTGGGTAACACCAATAGTTATCGACTTCACAGGGCCGGTTGTAAAAATTAAACGGCATCAAGAGAGGGCAAGCCCTATGCATAGGTAAAGAACTGTCATAAATATTGGGAAGAAGTTCACACAAGACTCCAATGAGGCTTGGATTTAGGTTTCCAACATTAAGAGACAGATGATCCACCAGGAAATCTAATCACCCGTCTACATTCCAAGAGAGTGTCACTGCTACAAAATGAATGTGTGAGGTCACTAAGGCTGCGGCTGTCCACCTTTCTACATTGTCAGATCTATTTAAAAATAGATCAGTGAGTAGTCTCTCCTTCAGAGATTATGAGTTAATTGGTCTGGGGACAATGCCCAGGCATTGGTATTTTTTTTTTTTTAACTCTTCAGGTGATTTCCATGTGCAGCTGGCACTGAGAACCACAACACTGCAGCTCTGTTCCTCCAGAGCCAACTGTGTCCCACCTGGCTCAAAGGGGCCCATCTGAAAGGACAGAAGTGAGAGTGATGACCTCAAAAATAAGATTCTAATATCTGTTGAGTATGTTACAATCACCAAGAATCTGCATAGATACAAATTCATTTGGTTTTCACAAGAACACCGAGGGGCAGACATTATTCACCATCCTCCTCTCCGAGTTTAGAAAAGATGCTCAGGGACACGACCAGAATCCAGAAGACTCTGCTCACAAGCCAAAAGCAGAGGGATCACAGTGTTAAAAAGGAGAATTCTGTGAGGCTCCAGCAAGAGCCCCAGAAGGAGTCATAAGACCTGAGTGTCTCGTTCTGGCAGTGAGACCTTAGACAAGTCACATTTCCTCTCTGTAAGGCACCGGGCACATTTGCAACAGAAAGGGTCTGACCCCCCTGAGCTCTAAGTCCCCTTCCATTGGCATGCTATGCATGACTTTCAAAACTTTAATTTCTTGAAGCCTCAAATTCTCTACCTGTCACATTAGGAGAGGGCAATGGATTCAAAGAACAAGATCAGGCACTGTAGTGAAACTATCCTGCTCGCTCTCCCTGTGACTTTGTCAATAAAACACCTCCTGATGTATCTCCCGGGTTCCCTGGATTCATCAGGTATGAAGCAACTACATCAGCTGACCGTAAGCCCAGCCCTTCCTAAATGCAGACCCCAGGGTCCAGCTGCAGCAGGAGTGTGTTTTTGGGGGGGAGGGCGGGTAATGAGGAGGGGCATTTGGGCACAGATCCAAGGCCTGAGATCCAATCCAAGCAATCCACCTGAGACTGGAATTCCTGACTTCTGTACATATTTTGCACACACCATACAGGACTCAAAACAATGTGATTAACTGGCCATTAAAACCCCAAACCAAATTTCCCCCATATATCTCCAAAGGATTGCCATCCGTATCCCAAGAGATAATGGATAAAACAGTCTTTGCTTCCCACATCATTTCTCCAGCAGAGGAAGGTGAATTTCTTAGACGTTGATCGACCAGGCTCCAAGGCAAAATGAAGAATACCACTTATTCCAGGGATTCTCTTAGAAAGGCAACCTCATGTTTTAATCATGAGTTTCAGTAATTGCCTAATTAGCATGGCATTTTTACCTCCCTGGTGCCACTGCTGTATGCTGAGCCTCAGAATTCTAATGGGAATTTCTCCTCCGGTCAAGTTCACTCCTGGCCCTTCAAGAAAATGCTCAAAATGGTTTTTTCATTCACTCTGTTTTTTGGTAAAGGGAGAAGCAAAGCAGAGCCAAGGGAAAACCCTGGCCTCTGTAGCAGTAGGAAAGGTTGTGGCACAGTAGTTAAAGACCGTCAGGTTTGGAACCAAGCACACTTGGCCAAATATAGGCTCTGCTCTGTACTGACAGACTATTTTAGTCCTTTTGGGCTGCTCCAACAATACCATAGACTTGGGGGGGGGGTATAAACAGCTGAAATGTCTTTCTCACATTTCTGGAGGCTGCCAAGTCCAAGATGGAGGCCCCATCAGAATCCACTGTCCGGTGAGGTCCTTGTTCATTAGGTATCTTCCTTCATGCCGCATCCTCACAGGGCAGAAAAGGAAAGGGAGCTCTCTGGAGTGTCTTTTTTAAGATCACCAGCCCCATGAGGGTGGAGCTCTCATGACTTTAATCACGTCCCAAAGACCCCACCTGTTACTAATACCATCACATTAGGGGATAGGATTTCAACACATAAATTTGAGAGGAATATAAACATCCAATCCATAACACTGAGTATGGGACTCTGGGCAATTTAATTGTATTGGTCTTTGTTTTCTTGACCATAAAACTGGGGTGACAGTAAGACATCTCTTCTCCAATGGTGTGAAGACTGCCTAAGATGTTGTGTGTCCAGCACCTAGAGCATGGTACACACTCAATCAATTTAGTGGCTGAGTTTTCAATTAGCCGTTTACTAATGGCTGGGCAATATACTTGGCTTCTCTCAGCTCCAATTTTCTCTTTGAAAAACAAAGATAATATCTACATTGAAGGGTTGTCATGAAAACTAGAAAAAGACTAACATCGTATCTCACACTTTGAAGTATAGCTATAAATATACAGCTATATATTTATAAAGTATAGCTATAATATATAGCTATATATTATAGCTATAAATACAGCTATTATTAAAGTGGCTATAAAACTTTGGAGAAAGTAAATGTAGGTCTTCATTAGGAAGTATTTTAGGATGAGCTCTTTAAAAGCTCCCATTCAACAATAAGCAGTTCAAGAGAAGAAACCGCGTCTCTTTTCATCTCTGCTTTCCCAGTGCCTGATGCCTGCAGCGTAGTACACACTCAGCAAAATTCTGTTTAAGTGAACTGGACAAACTCCCTAGCTCATCCTTCAAGCTTGACTTTATGGGTCAATTATGCCGAATTTTCCAAAGCAAAGAGACATTAAGCTATTGTTTCTTAAACTCCTGTGTAAACTTCCCTTAAATGTGGTTAGGGATAATGTAGTTTCCCCTTGCAAAATATGGACAAGCAAAAGCTCCAGACCTTTCATTAATCTCGTAGTATTTCTTCTGACTGGACCTCCCTCCTCCCTCCCTTCTTCTGTCCCTATAAATTCTTTCCTAAGCATTGATGAGCCCATGCATGCTCAGTCTTCAGGACTCACAAAATCAAGGCATCATGAAGTCATATGAGTATTTTAAAGGTCATGTGGAATAACCACTCCTCGGATGCAATAATGCCCTCTACAAATGCTCCTGCTAAGTGCTCATTCAGTTTGGGTGAAATATCTTGAAGGACAAGAAACTCCCCTTCACATCAGGTGGTCCAACCCATCTTTGGTCAGCTTGGTTAGAACCTTACGTTTAACCCAGACCTCTCCCTCTGTAGCTTCTACCACTTTCTTGGCTGTAGTTTTGCCTTTTTCAGGCTCACAGTATGGGAGGACTCTGCTTTCAATACCACAAACCTTGAATTTAACTATGGTACATGTACGTCCTATCCTCACAACTAGATTAAAAGCTTCTAGCAAGTAGTCACCATGTTTTATGTTCTTTGTGCCCAATAGGTGGTTAATAAATATATACTAAATAAATGTTGGAAACACTCCCCTTGCTATGTTGCCTCCTTCCTCTTGGTCAGACTTATCCCACTGGAGCCACCATAAACAGTTCCTTTTTCTCCTCGGGTGCTTAACAACAGAGTCACGTAATGCTGAGTAAATGGAAAGAGAAAAGGAAGGAGGAAGAAACATTTTTTAAAATTCCATCTTCAGGTGCACCAGGAGGCAATTTTCTTTTGCAGGCACATTATTTGCAACCCTGACAGTCACATATCAAAGTAAGGAACAATCAAAGTGCTGTCCATTTCCCTCCCAATATGCATGGGAGCTCACGTTATGTCCCGGTGAGAGCTATGAACAAATGGAAAAAAATAGAATAGATCCCTAATTGCTGTTTGCTTGGATTATTTTGAAAGTGGTCAGAGGGCTTTCCACTTTGCTGAGCGCTTTATACAATACATCCAAATTTCTACTGAATATTTAAATGTTTGGTCCACATTCAAGTGTATGACAGCTGATTGTCTTTTTTTTTTTTTTTAACCGAAAGAAAGGGTCCCACACTTCCTGTGGAATACTGAGCACAGAGAGGTTTGACTAATTTAATACTGTCTAGACCAAAGAAACCCAAATCTGGTCAGATTTACAAAATATTCTTATTTTTTATATAAGAATATTTGGTGTTTTGTTTGTTTTATATGGACGCTGGGGGAAGTAATGTGACCGGAGCATGTATTTATTAAAATTATACAAATATTGGGCATCTGATCATATCTCTTGGCAAGAGAATATTAAAATGGTACTATTCTATTGTCTCAGGTTGGACTGAAGCTCCAGAGTTCGGAACAATAGACGCCAATTACGCCCACATTATAGAACAAGTCCTAGGTTTGCAAAGAGGATCGTCCAGAGTGAGGTTTACAAATCTCAGCCCAATAGGCTCGATCAGCCAATCGAGAATTAATAAGGAAAGCTTGATAGATCCTGGGGTATTTCCATGCATGAGGTAGCTTCAGAAGAAATATCTAAAGAGCTTGGTACTGGCCCTCTGGAATCTGGGAGAACATAAAGGCAGTTAAGTGAAGCATGCCTGAAAAAGTCTGAAAACGAGAATCTGGCCAGCGTAAAGGCAGACTGGAGAGCAGGTGAGGCTTTTGGCAAACAACTGCCCTCTCGTTTGGTAAGACAGTGAGCCTGAATCCCGTAGGCTGCGCAACCCCGAGTCGCCTTGCAAAGTGTTTCTCCATAACGACCACTTGGGGTGGAGGGTGAGCCCGGCAGAGAGAGGCTAACTGTGAACTGGCAGAAGTTAGGGATTGGAAGTAGGGATGAGGTAGATCATTCGTGCCTAGCAAGAAAAGCACTATTGACAATGAGGAAACTACAGGAACATTAAAGAAATCCCTCGGAGAGGGAGAGCCTTGTCCCTGCCCTACCTCCAATCCTGCAGGAGCCAGAGGTCGCCCAATCAGTAGGCAAGAAGGGGGAGAAAAGCAACGTGGGCAAGCAGAGGACCACATCTTTCCAGAAGCAGGTTCAAAGCCTGCTTTAGGCCTTGGCTAAGAGAGAACTTTCTAATGGGATGAAAACGTGGAGTTTGATATTAGACTGAACTAGACCCTTCACAACTTAAAAGGATCATTTATTCGTATCTTAGTGGGACCAGAAAAGGAATGGTCCTTAGCCAAGAGTTCATCCAGAATCCAGGGGAAAATGACTCCAAGGAGCAAGTTTAACAGAAAGTGGTAAAAAAGAATACAGTTGCTTTCTACTTGTACCCCACTGAGTCCAACTGGCAAAATACATTAGTTATAAGTATCTTGCTTAAAAACAAACAAACAAATGAATGAGCAATAAAGAATTACCCTTAAGGTAAAGCCTCAGGGGTGCCTGGGTAGCTCAGCTGGTTAAGTGGCTGACTCTTGATGTTGGCTCAGGTCATGATCTCAGGGTGGTGAGATTGGGCCCCGTGCCAGGCTCTGTGCACAGATACATCCAGCTCCCATCAACCTTTTGAACTTCATTTCATGCCACCCTCCACCTCACTCAGTTCCAGCCACATGGCTTCCTCACAGCTCCTCAGAAAGTTTATACGAGGCTCATCATCTCGGCTACATACCCTTCCATCTGCCTTGCAACTGCGTACCTTCTCCCATCCTCACCTGGCTAATTCCTTCTGTTCCAAGAGTGCTTCAGGTGTAAGCAGCAGAAACTTTTTTTTTTTTTCAAAATTTTATTTAATTCTAATTAATTAACATCTAGTGTAACACTGGCTTCCGGAGTAGAATTTAGCGATTCATACTTATATATAACACCCAGTATTCATTGTAACACGTGCCCTCCTGAATCCCCACCACCCATTTGGCCCATCCCCCACCCATTACCTGCCAGCAACCCTCAGTTTGTTCTCTATCATTAGAAGCCAGCAGAAACTTAAGCAGGAAATGAATGTATTGGGAAGACAGGCAGTAGCTCACACAATCAAAGACTACAAAAAAAAAAAAAAAAAGTAGTTTTAAAACACAGCCGGAAAAGAACAGAGGCCGAGAAGCCTAAGAGGTAAAGCTGGCAGGGACTGACAGACTCCTCTAGGTGGATCATCCTCAGCTATGTGGGTGTTTTTGTTTTGTTTTATCTGTAGCATGTGTCCAACCCTTCCTAGGGGAAGGTAGAGTCCAATGAGGAGTACAAATTCCTCCAAAGAAAATCAGGACATAACACAATAATGGGAGGCCAGCATAACCACCAAAATCCACCACATAAGGACTGCTTTAAATGTTGCTTGCTCTAGGTGCCTCGTTAGCGCAGTAGGTAGCGCGTCAGTCTCATAAATGTTGCTTGCTCTGCTAGCCAGCCACAGACCCTTGAGCAGATTACTTCCAATATCCGTGTTGCAGTTTATTCATGTACAGATCATAAAATACCTACTTCATAGGTAGTGGCGACAATTAAATTTATGAATATATGTAGCCCATGGAGTACAGTGCCTACATGTAGTGTTAGCCAATATTATTTTTTACCAAACTTTTCCATGGCCACCCTGGACTCTGGCAATCAGTCCTTTATATTCTCCCTTCCCATCTTGTATTTCTCCTCCAAGCACTTATCGTAAGTAAACTTGCAAAATTATTTCTGTAATTTTTATTTAAATGTGTGTGCCCCGTCTACACCAGAAGTGCAAATTGAATCTTTATCTTCCTCACCTTATATTCCCAACATACAGTATATAGCAGAGTGCAGTAAGCCAAGTAATAGCCCCCAAAGACATCTAGGTCCTCATATATGGAACCTGGGAATGTTACTTATTGGCAAAAGCCACTTTGAAGTGAAGGACCCTCGATCCGCACCCAAGAAGCAGACACCAAGCCTCCACTGGATGCAAGTTGCAAGAGGTTTATTGGTTACACAGGCGCCTGCGGACGCATCAGCCTTTGTGGACTGAGCGTGCCGGGCTAGGTTGGGGAAAAGATTATATAGGGCAAGGGTTGGGGTGGCGGGAAGCGGTGGCGGGAAGCGGTCTTACAGAAGCAGATGCTTGGTTACAGGAATCTGATTGGTAAATTTAAATCAAGCATTGTCAGCCACTGGGTTTAAGGCAAGGACACAACGGTTTGTTCTGGTGGGCCTTGGCTCAGCACTCAGGAAAGTCCCAGGTACACTCTATTCCTAATTTGTCTTTTCTTTTGACAGACCGGGTGATCACAGACAATAGACATCCTGGTATGTGTTGCCATCCGGCTATGGGGACAATCAAGCCTTCAGCAAGGGGAGAGGGGGTGCTGTGGGGACATCAGGTTACTTAAACAAGCCTTTAGCAAGGGGAGAGGGGTCTTTCAGAAGATGTGATTAAGTTAAGGATCTCGAGATGGGAAGATTATCCTGGATTATGTGGGTGGGGCTTAAATGTAATCACAGCATCCATGTAAGAGGGAAGGCAGAGGGAGATCGGACTACAGAAGAGGACAAAGCAATGTGACATCACAAGTAAAAGGTTGGAATGATGACGCAGCTTCTAGAAACTAGAGAAGACAAGAAAACACATTGTCCCCTGGAGACTCCAGAAGAGACCAGCCCTTCCCAGACCTTGGCTTGAGCCCATTGAAACTGATTTTGAACGTCTAGCTTTCAGAAACATAAGAGAATAAGTCTGTGTTTCTTTAAGCCACCAGGTTTGAGGTAATTTGTTATAGCAGCCATAGGAAACTCATACACAGGCAGTCAAGAAACATTTGTTGAATGAATAAATGAGACTTAGAAAAGGACACAAAAAGCCTAAGTCAAAGCCAGCAATGCAGCTGAAGTACAAGACTAGTCTTCATGACACACCCAGCTCTGAGCAATTTATTTTGGTCCCTCCATCTAACATTTCATTACAGGTGGGTCAGTTAAATGCTCAACATTCCTGGATGTGTCACACTTCTTAGTTGAAAACTGTGACAGTCATTATTGGCTGATTTAAGCAGAGAAATGAATTTATCTCAGACTCACCACAATGACTAAAGAACCAGGCTTAAGGCCAGCCAGATATGATACATATCTGGTACATATGGTACAGCACATACATCTGTTACATGCTGTACCATACAGATGGTACAGCACAAAAGCCTTGCTGAAGCTGTACAGCCAGGAGCAGCTACCAAAGATGCCACGTGGTTGGTCTGGGAAAGACACCATTGATTCTGCCACCAAACACAGCCTTGCACCATCAGCACTGCTCTGAGCAAACACTGGCCACCACCACTATCACTGCAGCTTCTAGTCTTCTTGCAGCACTGCAGTCAGAGAGGTCCTCTGACCCCTACTGGGAATAGCAGTGAAGGCTAGGAAAGTAAGGACTGGGCACTTTCAGCTTCTGTAGTAGTAGGACACAGCTCAGCCTCCTAACAAGATCCAGAGCAGGAAAGAGAAGATTCCCCAAACATGGGAAGAAAGGATCAGGTAAGGGGTAATCAGAAAGGAAGGATACATATGCACTACAATCTCATATTCAAAGCTTACAGTGAATTTATTTTCAAGCATCAGACTTCAAGATGAAATCACAAAATCAGAATGTGTAGTCATGCATCTAATGACCGCCTGTGTCCGTCACTTCCAAATTCAAATTAAAGCAGGTAACAGAACACAGGAGCTACTGAGGTTAAATATGCCCTCTTCAGTCTCTAATTTGATCCCTTAATTAAATGAAAATGCCTTAAGGGATTTTTAAAGACTGATTTCCCTGATCAGATCAACAAAGGACATGATCAACAAAGAAATGCCTCATTTTATTTCTCTATCACATGGTCCCATTAGACAGAATTCAAGTCACCTTAACTACCTGTCAAAAAAATAAAGGAGTTCTTATAGACAATAAATTTCTATCACTCTAAGCCACTCAGTTTTTGGTACTTTGTTATGGCAGCCGTGATCTCAACAAAACTGCAGGCTAAAGGTCAATATACAAAAATCAGTTGTGTTTCTATATACTAACAACAAACTATCAGAAGGAGAAATTAAGAAAACAAACTGAGGGTTTTAGAGGGGAGAGGGGTGGTGGATGGTGGTGGGTATTGTGGAGGGCACGCATTACATGGAGCACTGGGTGTGGTGCATAAACAATGAATCTTGGAACACTGAAAAAATAAATTTTTTTAAAAAAGAAAGAAAACAATCCCATTTATAATATCATCACTAGAATAAAATACTTAGGAATAAATTTAACCAAAGTGGTGAAAGAGAACAAATGTTAATGAGGATATGAAGAAAAGGGAACTTGTCATACTACTGGCAGGCATGTAAACTGATGCAGCCACTGTGAAAAAGAGTATGGAGGTTCTTCCAAAAATTAAAAAATGGAACTACCATATGATCCAGCAACATCACTTCTAGGTACATATCCAAAGGAAATGAAAACAAGATCTCAAAGAGATATCTACACCCCCATGTTCAGCATTATTCACAATAAGCAAGAGTGAAAACAATCCAATGTCTATCACTGGATGGATGAATAAATATCACAGAGACATGTAATAGGATATTACTGAGCTTTAAAAAAAAAAAAAAAGAAAAAGAAAAGAAAATTCTGACATTTGCAACAACATGGGTGAACCTAGAGGACATTATACCAGTGAACTAAGCCAGACATAGAAGGACAAATAAATATTACATCATATCACTTAAATGAGGAATCTAAAATAGTTGCTCTTAGAAGCAGAGAGTAGAATGGTGACTGCCAGGGGCTGGTGGGATTGGGGGGAACAGGACGGTATTATCAAAGTGTACAGAGTTTCAATTATACAGAAAAGGGGCACCTGGGTGGCTCAGTCAGTTAAGCATACACCTTCTGCTCAGGTCTAGCAGAAATGTCTACAGATGGTCTAGTCATTAATTCCACAAATATTTATTGAGAGAAGCTTTGTGTTAGGTATTGACCATGACAACAGATAAAGTTTTATATACAAACACTGCAAAATAAGAAAGATAAATTATATGCTAAATGGAAACTTTTCTGCATTTAGATTGCGAGGCAATTACCTAATTTTTTTTACATTAATGAGTTAGTTCATACTCAACTTAGTCTATAAATAAATCCAGTGCATTGCTAATCGAACTCTCAGTATAGTTTTTTCATGGAACTGATATGTGAATTCTAAAATTCATATGCAGGCATAAAGGGCCAAATAATCAAAATCACTCTGGGAAAAAGGATGGGAGACTTGCTTTACTAGATATTAAGATACATAAAGCCATAGTACTTAAAGCAGTATACTTTTGCTTCAAAAAGGACCAATATACTAAGGAAACAGAATAAGGATGCCAGAAACAGAGCGGTGCACATATGGAAATGTGATGAAAGACAAAACTAGTATTTTTGATTCCTGGGGAACAGATAGACTATTCAATAAATTATGTTGGAAATATTGGCTTTCCAAATAAAATAAATTGTATCTCTTTATCATATCATATACAAATTTTTTACATTTCACATGGGTGAGAAACCTAAATGTAAAAATCAGAACTGTATGACTGTTAGAGAAAATAAAGAGAATGACTTTATGACTTTAGAGTGTGAAAGGAAATCTTAGCTAACACATACAATTGACCTCAAAGATAAAACGTTTGCAAGACCAAAGTCACAATAAGCAAAATTAAAAGCCAAGCAACAGTTTGGGAGCAGATCTTTGCAATATGTATAACAAAGAATTAATTATATGAAAGAATGTTGTTAAGGAAACAAAAGTCCAGCTGAGCCAAGAACCACATATTCAAGATCAGAAACTTCCAGCTTTCAGAACTAGTCACTCTCTTCAGATCTTTTTGAGAGGTGCAATTTTATTTATATTTTTGTAAATATTTTATTTATTTATTTGACAGAGATCACAAGTAGGCAGAGAGAGAGGAGGAAGCAGGCTCCCCACGGAGCACAGAGCCCGATGCGGGGCTCGATCCCCGGACCCTGGGATCATGACGTGAGCCGAAGGAGAGGCTTTAACCCACTGAGCCACCCAGGCACCCCAGAGTTGCAGTTTTAAAAGAACTGACATTACTGGAATGCCTGGGTGGCTCAGTTGGTTAGACATCTGCCTTAGGCATGGGCGACAATCCCAGGGTCCTGGGATTGAGTCCCACATCGGGCTCCCTGCTCAGTAGGGAGTCTGCTTCTCCCTCTGTCTGCCATGCTCCCCCTGCTCATGCTCTCTCTCTCTCTCTCTCTCGGAAATAAATAAAATGAAATCTTAAAAATAAAAAAAGGAACTGACATTATTATAACCCATAAACTTCTAATTTATATGTGGCTGGAAGGAAATTGTAAGTTGTCTTTGTGAATAGAAGCTATTCCCTCACCTCTTCCCTCTCTCTGAGAGAAAGGAAGGAGGGGCTTCTTCTCCCCCAAACTAAGGGAACACTATGACAGTGATTAGTTAAGTCTGACAATCCCTGCAAGAAGGTCATATTGCTTCCTGGTCATATTGCCAGTGACCTTGATAATCTCCCCTGCACTAACGGTGTAGCAGAAGAGAGGACTGGGAGCAATGGCAAGGTGGGCCACAGCAGGGCAAGAAGAAGGAAGGCTAGGACTCCCCCAGACATGCCCTGAGTTCAGGTTTCCAAAGGACTCAAATCTGGGGCTACCGTCTCGCTGGTGGCAGTTGTATCAAGAGGCAAAGAGACACTCAACTCAAAGACAAAGGTGCCAATTGAGGATCAGTGGAAGATGCAACTAATCATGTAAGGAACCACCACCCCAGTGCATTCCAAAGCAGCTCAAGAGGGAGATTATCATCTGTTTGATCTGTCAGAGCCATGATCTGTGGAGCCTGTGGAGCCCACGGGCATCAAGGTCAAACATCACTTAGAAAAGAACTAAACCTCAACACTTCAGAGGCAGTGGAGCACGGCAGCATCCAACTGGCTCTTCACTTCTGCCTGCCCAGTACCCCATGGTGTGTGAGAGGAGATATGTCTCACACCCTCCCCCACATACTAACCTCCTAGTGCTGCAAGTCTCACCTATTCAGAAGAGCAATCTAGAAGATTTTTTTAACCAACTAAGAGATTTAGGTTTTAAAACACAGGGATAAATCTTAGACAATGCTACAAGTCTGTTCTAAAAACAGAATGTGGCTGAAAAGTAATGACGAGGCTGAGATATTGTGCTGGTGGGAAAGGAGGCTTCCACATAGTTTAAATGGTAGCAGTTACTAGGAAAAGGATTTAGGTTTATATCTTGATGAGTTGAGAGTCCTCACTAAAGTACTGGTATATAAAAGATAACATATAAAGAATACTTTCTAATTAGTACAAGAAAAGAAATACCTACGAGAAAAAAATTGGAGGTCTTGATTATCTAAACATAAGGCTCAAACCAATAATAACTATTTCTTTGCTTTTGAATCTACAGTTTTGGCAGGGCCTCCGTGGGGACAGCTTGCCTGTGCTTCGTGTGACATTTGCTATGGCTAGAATGTCCAAGGTGACTTTTTCACTCATATGTCTGACACTTCAACTAGAATGGCTAGAACAGCAGGGAGGCTAGAGGGACACCTCTCTCCTACTCTCTCCTTGTGGCCTCGCCACGTGGCTAGCTTGGACTTCCTCACAGCATGGCAGTCTCAGAGTAGCTGGATCTCTTACGCAGTGGCTGGCTTCCTCCAAAGAACAAAAGTAGAGCTTGCCTTACTGCCTTAAGCCCCAGACTGGCACAGTGTCAATTCTGCCACATTCAATTACTTATCCCAGAGTAACTTGCTATCATTGTGCCAAGACATAAAGATGTTCATCACAGCATTGTTTGTAACATGAAAATACTGGAAACAACCCAAATGTCTAATTGGTAGTGTTTAGAGTAATAAAATATGTTATATTTATATAAGGAAGCAAAAGAGAATTAATAAACCAGATCATCATTTATCAACAAGTGGATCTTAAAGCAATGTTGAGAAAAGATAGTTGAAAAAAATCATACAATATAAAACAAATTATGTAATTTTTTGAAAACACAATCTAGGAATACATACTTTTTTTGTATATGTATAGTGAAAGTATTAATTATGGTGTTTAAAGACACACACCAAAATCAAAGTAGTGATCGCTTCCAGGAAGGAAAGGGAAGCAATGTTCTAAGAAAAGGACAAAGCAGAATTCAACTTTATTGGTGATGTTTCAATTATTTTATCTTTTAAACCTGATGTAAATATGATGACATTTAACATTTATTGGTGATTTTTTATATTAGTCTGGACTGTTCTAAAGTCTAAATCCTCCCCCTGCCAAAAAAGGAAAAAAAAATTAAGAATTAGTGTGTCTTAAAATTGCTAATCTAGGTGGGAAGCCCAAAATGGTTTAGTTGAGAAACTGTCAAAAGCTACAGAGGGTCTGAGATGTTATCTTACATATAAGTTAGCAATGTAGCTTGTCACAGTTTCATATATGCTAACAGAAGACATGAGGCTCCTGGGTCAGAAACAAAAGACTTTATTACTCATGGTAAGAGCTTCAGGCAGAACACCAACATTTATGCAGGTTCCCCAAATCCCATTTCCCACAAGGCAATACAAAAGGGTTATATTTAGGAGAGTGATACTGAGCTTATAGAACCCTAATATTTTTAATGGGTGGTAAGACTGTTTGGCCTGCACTCTAGACACTATGCCTCTCTTCTATGGCTGTGGGTAAATCTGCCCTTTGTTCCTGACAGAGATTTTATCTTCCAAGACTGACCGCTATACAAGCATCCTTGAAAAGACAACCCAGGATGAAAATAGCCAATGACTTTGCTCATAAAATTTTCAGAAACACAAGTGACCTATGGAGAATTATTTCCTAACAGGACACTTGCAATATGTGAAGACATACTCCACTATAATAGCAATAACATAGGACTAATTATTATATGTGTTAAGGACCTATACTTAAAGTTTTAAAATTTAATACAGTACTTGGCTTGTTCTAACTACAAACCTTCATAAGCAGAAAATCATAAAATCAGAAGAACAAACTTTTAACACAAGCCAAGTCAGTGTGATTATGAATAACGCTATCTTGTAACCAAATAATAAAACAGCTTTGTATCTCAAATACAATGTTTCTTAAAACATTAAATGTCACTTTAAAATTTTATCAGGAAAGAAAAAAAAAAAACAAGTACATAAGACCAGAATATTTAAAGGTATTCTAACCCATAAATATGCTGAACCATAAACAAGGTGCCATGGCATAAAATAAAATGAGCTATAGATATGCTTTAGAATTAACTTCAGTACACATTATGATGCATAATAGCTGCTGGAATCTTTAAACAACTCATAATGTATGTTTTACTTCTTTATGTTAATACAAAAATATTCAAAATACCATACCAAGTTTTTTAAAGGCCTACATTGAAATTCCAAGAAAGTCAACCTGAATTTTGACATAAGAAAAATGATAATGTACAGTTATATAAAACTTCTCAGTCTATAAAAGACATAAAGCATTTTTACATGCAAAATATTAAAATGCTAATTTTCAAGCAACTTAGAAGCAAAAAAAAAATGTGTTCAGACATATACTATATACTTGTCTAACTACTAGTGGCTTCTTAGTCCATAGTGGGTGCTCATTAAAATATGATTATTATAGTGTCCAAGCATAGGATCAGAGTGTAAGACAGTGGGAAAAGCACAAGTGTTGAATCCTAACTTTGCCAGGTTTGACTCCCAGCTCTGCCACTTCAGAGTTTTATGCCCATTAGCAAGTCATAAGTTCTAGAGCCTCAGTTTTGTCACCTGCAAAATGAATAGAACAATATATAAGTTATATTCAAAATGGTCTGGCACATAGTAGTTTTCAATATTAGTTCTTTCAGTTCTAAAGTCTTTTTACTTCATGGTTTAAAATCTTAATAAGTAGACCAAAGAATACTGGTCAGTGTGTCTTTGAACGACAGTGTATTAGATGCCAGTCATCTTCCTTCATAACTGTAGGTCATTCAAGGCGGCCACGGTTGATTGACTCTTGTGGGAAAAAAAAATTCATTTGCTTCTTCTTACTTAAGTTCCGGGAGAAACACATGTGTTATAGAAGTTGGGCCATTCTATAAAACACCCCAAAAATAGAAAGAAAACATTTTGCATTATCTTTTCCATAAGTAATAAGACAAAAACCAGTATGTGGCTTTGCTAATAGAAATAACTCCAAGCCAGAAATTGGCACAAGTGAGTTAGAGTTCCCTTATTCGTCTAATTAGCGGTGTGGTCTTGGGAAGATCATATACTTCCTATTCGGAGGGCCTCCATTTCTCCATCTATCAAAGAAAGTTTCATTTATTCTAATATTTATGGGGGTTTTCTGTGTCAGGTTCAGGAATTTTTAAAAAAGAAATCAGGGACAATCCTTGCCTATGGCTGACACTATTAGTTTCCTTTCCTATAGCCATTGGCTCTTCTGCCCCCACAATTGTCCCCGATTTAGGAAGGAAGGAAGGAAGGAAAAGAGAGAGAGAGAGGAAGGGGAAGTGAGGATAAGAGGGGGAGGGAGCAGGGGACAGAAGGGAAGGGAAGAAAAGGGAACCCTACTCTGTTCAAGCTTCATTGTGCCCAGCTTCAAGAGATAAATCATGACAATTATTCCCTTTGCCAAACATTCTTTTTAAAAATACATTATTTATTTATTTATTTCAGAGAGAAAGCATGTGTGCACAAGCAGGGGTAGGGGCAGAGGGAGAAGCAGAAGCAGCAGGTTCCCCAGGAAGCACAGAACCCAGCGAAGGGTTCAGTGCAGGGCTCAACACAGGGCTCAGGCTCAAGACAGGGCTTGATCCTAGGAACCCAAGATCATGACCAGAGTGGAAGCCAAGACACTTAACCAGCTGAGCCACCCGGGCACCCCACCAGGTATTGTCTTTTCCAACCTCCCTTGCATCCAGGAGTGGCTATTGCCGTCCAGTTCTGGTAGGTAAAGCAAATAGGAATGTGAAGTGAACTTCTGAAATAAATTCTCTTCCCTAATAAAGGGAGACCTCTTTCCCACATACTCTGCCTGCCTGCTTGGGATGTTAGGGATACAGTGCCTGAAACTGTCGCAATCACCCTGTGACCACGAGGATACAAATAGAAGGAAAATGAACCAATTCTTTTAGGATGATGGGAAAATCTTGGGTCTTTAATACTATGAATGAGCCACTGAATATTCCTTCCCAATTTTTATTAAATAAATAATCTACATTATGATTTAAGCTCCTGTTACTTGTGTATTTCTTACAGCTAATTGCATTCCTATTTGATACACTGCATTCATGCAAGTTTTCTATTGGTAGAGAAGGCAGACAAATCATTAGAAAAGGGCTGTGGAGTTAAATAATTGCTCTAATGTAGGCAGAGATAATTATTTCTATTTTACCTAGCTGACAGATTGCTGTAAGGACAAAGAAGAAAACAGGTATGAAAATCCCAAGGAAAAAAGCATGAGGCCCAATGTAAGAGATACACTGGTATTAAAATATGAATTGCATCAAATATCTACAAATGCCAAAATCCTGTAAGAGAGAGGTATAATAATAATAATGATCACAGCTAACTCTTTTATTTAGAGGATATTTGCATGTATTTGCTACAACAAAAATAATAATGAGTTGGAGTTAAATAATCAGGATTTTTAAAAATGTTTCATAGAAATTATGTTCCTTTTGTGATGGATGATATTAACATTGGTTTTTCTAACAGTCTTTTTTAAAAGTAAATGCATTTAATGGATGCTTCATTGTCACGGTATTTGACATACACGGTTTGGAATAAGTGTGTGTGTGTGTATGTGTGTGTGTGTGTGTGCACCTCTGTGAATGTTAAGAACATTTAACGTGGTGGGGGGCGCAGGGTGTGGTGCCTGGGTGCCTTGGTCATTTAAACATCCCACTCTTGAATTCAGCTCAGGTCATGATCTCAGGGTCCTGGGATCCAGCCCAGCGACAGGCTATGCACTCAGTAGGGGGTCTGTTGGAGACTGATTCCCAGCTCTGCCAATTCACAGCTCGCCCTTTCTCTCTCTCTCTCTCTCACCCTCTGCTCCTCCCTAGTTCATACATACTCTCACTCTCTCTCTCTCTCTTAAATAAATAAGTAAATCTTTTTTAAAAAAATCAACACTTAACATGGGACCTATCTTCTTAACAATTTTAAGTACATACTACGCTATTGTTGACTATAGATACAATGTTGTACAGCAAATCTCCAGAGCTTAATTGTCTTTCTTAACTGAAACTTTACGCCTCCCCACTGCCTTCACGCCCAGGTAACTAACTGCCTTTCTAGTCTTTGACTTTGTAAGTTTACAATTTTAGATACTTCACTTAAGTAGAATCATATAGTGCCAGTCTTTCTGTATCTGGCTTATTTCACTTACGTAGTCCATTGTATGCATACACCACACCGTCCATTTGTCTGTTAATGAACATTTAGGTTGTTTCTACATCTTAGATATTGTAGCTATTAGTGCTGTAATGAACATGGGAGGGCTAATATCCTTTGAGATCCTGATTTCAATTCTTTTAGATATATACCAGAAGTAGGTTTGTGGATCAAATGGTATTTCTATTTTTAATCTTTTGAGGAACCTCATACCATTTCCAAAGTGGCTGCACTGTTTTGCATTCCCCCCCGCCCCACACACACACAGTATACAAGCCTTCTAACACTTGATCCTCACAACTAACTCTTGCAGGCCCTGCTCTAAGGTCTCCACATATTCATTTAATCTTCCAAACAACCCCATGAGACTAACATTAAGATTATGTCCATTTTATAGTGGAGGACAGTGACACATAGGCAGCAAAAGTTGCACAGAGAGTCAGTTGCTGGTATTTGAACCCAGGCAGACACACAGAAGTGACGGACTCAGCCACCACGTTCCACTCCCAATATGCAAAGCTGTTCTTTAAAAACAAAAACAAAAACAACAACAACAAAAAAAAACCCTATTTCTTCTTCTTTTTATAAAACAACAAGAATTAATTTCTAACTCTAAGAATAGCTAACTCCTTCCAGAGACAGTTAATATCAGAGTATTGTAGTCCCCATTATGTACGGATAAAATGGCTCTGGATAAAACGGTTAAGTGTGAATTATCCTGCGTGTTATGAAGCAGCAAAGAATCCACTGGCACACATTTCATGAAGGAGTAATTAACTCGAAGAGAACTAATCAAATGCGTATAAACCATGTGCCCTGTTCTCCCAAGCTATCTGCACAAAGTTCCTAACCTGTTCTGAAGTCACTGGCGTGTAGGGCTGTCACAGAGCCACACAGCCCTGGGGGCTGCTATTCACAGTGTAGCTGCTGTGATGGCACAGCCTGGAGCTATGGAGGGTAGCAGCCCTGCTGACATCCCCCTTGCTCAATCTTGCTTTAGTCCTCAGACTTTACTGGTACTTTGAAAATAACTGAAGTACTCAGCCAAGTACTTTGGAAGCAAAATAAATCTACACATATTTATGCATAATGTACACACACGCGCGCGCGCGCGCGCACACACACACACACACACACACACACACACACAGACGACTACAATGGCACACCATGTTTAGGCCTTTCCCCACTTGTAAATGGAAACTCAGTCTATCTACATAAGAAATGGACCACAGGCCATTTTCAGTGACATTACCATTCAGATTCAGCCCTCCAGAAAGGAGGCATTAAAATACTTAGATTAGAATCTCAATGTTATTCTGGTTTCTTAGCCAGTTAGGACAAGTTCAGAATGTTCCTCAAGAACAAAGAGTCACACAAAGCAGTAAGAGCTTCGAATCAGGCTTGCAGCCAATAAACATGATAGCTCAATTGCCAAGTACACTTGCCACTTTACTAAATGTTGATTCGGTGACAGGTATTGTGCTGGGTGCTGTACATATATTATTTCACATAATATTCCCTAGGCAAGTGACATATGCACACGATACTGTTGCTAGCAAGTTGCAGCAAATGCTGTTGGCTGTCTACCCCTTCTTTTCTAACAGAGAGCCAGTTCTGGTCAGGTATCCTCTCCTCTCTCATATTATTCAGGGTCACCCAAATCCAAGCTCCCAAAGAAATCGGTTTTAATTTGAGTTAATCACTATAACTTCATTCCCCTTGCATGACTGGTTTAAAAATGGACATGTAGGTATGCAAACCTTTTCTGTCCAATGACAAATGGGGAGATATTTGCTGTGGAGCTTTCCAGAAAGGTTGTTCACTCCTACAGAAGAGACACAGAAATAAACTAGTCTCCCTTATTCCTCTGGAGATGCCCGTGCCTAGCTATGGTACCCAGAACTGCTGCTGCCATCTTGGTACCCACCTGAAGTTAAGCCAACTGCCTGGGAAGGGCAGAACCAAGAGAATCACAAAGAAATGGAGCCAGAGCCCTGGCACAGTAGGCCTGCAGCCTATCTTGCCATATTTCTCAATATATAAGACAATAAATAGGCTTACCCTAAAATCCACGTTCAATGCTGAAACCTTTACCATGACACACTATTTCCTGCGAGTCTGAGGCATAGCCTACACATTTCCTCCTATCTCTTCCAACCAACCACACACATACACACACTTTTGTCCAAGCCTATGAAACCCAGGCTTTGATTTATCTTCTTCTTCCCAAGCCAGCACTCATATTCCCAACTACTTGAGCTCATCCAGAAATTAGCCTGTTTTGTAGAGCCAGAAACTGATTTAGCTCTTGATAAGGAGGCCCAGTTCAAAGTACAAGCCCCACCTCGACTCTCTCAAGTCACTAGAATGGCTACCTCTTAGAACTACCACCAATACCAGCACCAAGGACTGATCATTACCATCTCAAATGGACTTATATTTTTTAGCCTATGCATGCACGGATCATTCAGCCTGTATCTGCCACCATTGTCTGAATGCCCTGCTAGTTAATGTTGATTCAGTGACAGGTATTGTGCTGGGTGCTATACATATATTATCTAGATAATCTAGATTAGGGTAATCTAATCACTCAGATAATCTAGATCTTTTTCCCAAATAAAACATTAAGCTCCACTACTACATACTTTCTTTAAAGATTTTATTTATTTATTTTTTTGACAGAGAGAAAAAGAGTACACGTGCACAAGCAGGGGGAGCGGGAGAGGGAGAAATAGGCCCCCTGCTGAGCAGAGAACCCAACGTGGGACTTGATCCAGGACCCTAGGATCATGACCTGAGCTGAAAGCAGCTGCTTAACTGACTGAGCCATCCAGGTGCCCTGCATGTCTTAGAGCTACTGTCACTTGAAACAATATCATGAAGAAGTAATAGAGGAAAAGAACTTAGGCTTCTAACCTTGTCATCAAGAATTACGTATGTTAAAAATAGAGCCACTCTATGACCCAGCAATTGCACTACTAGGTATTTACCTCAAAGATACAGATGTAGTGAAAAGAAGGGGCATATGCACCCCAATATTCATAGCAGCAATGCCCACAATAGCCAAACTGTGGAAGGAGCTGAGATGCCCTTCAACAGACGAATGGATAAAGAAGATGTGGTCCATAAATAAAATGGAATATTACTCAGCCGGTCAGAAAGGATGAATACCCACCATTTGCACTGACATGGATGGAACTGGAGGGGATTATGCTGAGTCAAATAAGTCAAGCAGAGAAAGACAACTATCATCATATGGTTTCACTCATAATTGGAACATAAGGAATAGCCTGGAAGACCATATGGGAAGGGAGGGAAAACTGAAGGGGAGGAAATCAGAGAGGGAGACAAACCATGAGAGACTTTGGACTCCAGGAAAAAAAAACTGAGGGTTTCAGACGGGAGGCAGGTGAGGGGATCAGGTAGCTGGGCAATGGGTATTAAGGAGGGCATGTGTCGTGATGAGCACTGGGTATTATATGCAACTAATGAATCACTGAACACTACATCAACAACTAATGATACGCTATATGGTTGCTAACTGAACATGACAAAACAAATGAATTAAATTAAATTAAATTAAATAATAAAATCAATAAAATAATTGACTAAATACAGGGGAAAAAAAAGAATTATCAATGTCCCTCTTTAGCATTAAGACAGCACCCACTGCTATTCAAATAAGGAAAGGAAACTAGCATTAAGTGAGCATCTGTGCCAGGCTCTGTGTTAAACTTTTTATGTAATCTCACATTATACTCACAATTATCCTATAACACAGTTATTGCTAGTCCTTCAGTTGACAGATGAGGAAATGGAAGTAATGCTAAGTAAACGTCTTTAGGCAATACAACTAGTAAATGTAGAGTGAGAATTGGAACCCATGTCCAGCTGAGGTTAATCTCTGCAGAGAAGAAGGCGATCCATGAGTACTCTGAACTGCTCCAGCATCCTTCTCCGATTGAATAAGTACACTTGCTGAGTCTTAGCTCTAGACTTTGATATTATATTTTAGCCAGCCACGGTGCCTGTGTTCTTTCTGCCAGACACACTGCCCAGTGTGTTGGTGAGGGGGGAAGCATAATAAGAAATTAGATATGACTATTGTAAAAGGTTTAATAATAGTCATGACTGCAGAGAAAGAACTAATCTGCGTCATTTTCTACCTTAAAAGAAAGTGTGGGTCAGGAAATAGCTAAGGTTAAACTAAGTCTGGGGCTCATCATAATTCAGCACCATAGGCAGCAAAAGAGGGGCAATAAAACTGAAATATGAGACAGACAAGAGATAAAGGGAGAAGAAAGAAAATGCTTAACTTCCAGTTTCCTCCAAAGGAATTTCAAACTGTCGAGGGTTTTATTCACCCTTTCATTCAGGGCCATTTATCTCCCTTATGCCATCCGAGCTCCTTCCTGCAGAAAAGCCATTCTCTCTCATACCTGACAGTGCAAATTACTTTCTCCAAGGGGCCCAAACCAGTTTGTTCAACTGGTTCAGCTGTGGCTTTGCTGACACAGGTATCAAGGATCCTTCTAGGAAGCATGTCAGAGAGCATGAAATGGGGGCTGACCACTTTCACTTCTGGTAAGAGGTCAAGCAATGCCTAAGACCAGGCAGGGTGTGGCACCAGATTTATCTGTATCAGTTATGCAAGCACAAATCGTTTCCATGTCACTAATTCCACAGGGAGCACTTTAAACCTAAGGAAGTGGAGACTGTTAAGAAGCTGGTTGTGACTGTACATTCTTCCCTAAACTATAGGAACATCCCTGGAGTAATCATTAGGCTTGAGGAAGGGTTGCTGGGAACAAAATGGAGTGAAATAAGAGTATGTTATAAAGACAGGCAGTGATGGAGGTTGCCCAGGAATACACACTTAAGACAAAGACGAAATTTCTGGAATAGAATAGTACATTATATGAATTCACCAAACACATTCAACCTATTGTTAAGCCAAGATGAACATTTATATAAATATACCCAGAACAGCCTTAAAGAGTTCCCTAGTATTCATATGATAATGGATCCCCAACTCCACAATGACTATCCCCATTCTATGACCTTTATTGGACCATCCTGCCCTGTGTTTATACTATTCTCTGATAATTATACTATTATTAAACTATAATTATACTACTATCATATGATACCATTATATATATATACTATTATGATATATATGTCATATTATACTATTCCTTGATCTGCATGATGTAAGGGTACCACAACTTTCACATCCCTAACAAGCATATGAACAAACATCAGAATCAAAGTTTCCCCTAAAATGAGCCTAATTTCATGTTTGGATTTTAGTAGGAAAAGAGAACTACTTTTATACTCTTCTGCTTGAGAAAGTTGTCCTCCTCAGTCAGGTAGAAAGAACAGAATATCTACCAATGCTGTCAGACCAGCCAAACCAACCAAACCAACCACTGTGTTATCCACAGAGTAACAGATGTAACAAGCTGACATACATCCTCATTCCCAGAATTAAATCCCAAATTGATTTATAAGAGTCAGAAGAACCTATATTCAACAGTCTGAAACAAAAGAGCTGCTTTCCATAGCAGGATGCTAACTGGTATTACAGAAAGGGGTTCAAAAGTCAACTAGGTTTGGGAAAATGTCGAGTTAAAGAGATAAAAAACAATTTTTTACCAGAGCACTTCCCAGAGACTTTAACCTGTTCATCTACATTGTAGGTTTCTCAGATGGGTGGTATATTATGCAGCATTATAAAAATAAAAAGTCCCCATTTGGGGGGGCACCTGGGTGACTCAGTCATTAAGCATGTGCCTTAGGCTCAGGTCATGATCCCAGAGTCCTGGGATCGAGCCCCATATCGGGCTCCCTGCTCAGGAGGAAGCCTGCGTCTCCTTCTCCCACTCCCCCTGCTTGTAGTCCCTCTCTTGTCATCTCTTTCTCTGTCAAAAAAAAAAAATAAGTAAAATCTTAAAAAAAAAAAAAGCCCCCATTTGGAAATTCTTTTAAAATGGAGCAAATTTCTAGACTATGTCCTACACTGGGACATGACTGTACATGATCCAGAGAGAATATTATTGTCCTGAAGCTTGCACTTAACCATAGATAAAATAACCAGATGACAAAGTTATCTTCATTGAAAAAACAAACAAACCAAGACGGGAGCAAAGAGGCTTTCATACCTATGATTTCTGTGACTCTCATAATGTTTGTTGTTGTGTCAAGTAGAGATATAATCATATTTAAAAAGAGGACTGTGACTATAATGTGAAATTAAAGGAGATTTACAAAAAGAGACAATGACAGCCCTTACTACAAATGAGGAACAGTAATTTCCTTTTGTAAAACTCACTAGAATAAAGGCCTCTTTGAGGAGATACTACTGCATGTAGTCCCATAAACAGACAAAAGAGATGATTTATCATAAAGTTACTTTTATACAAATTATCCTTCTGAAAAAAAATCATATCCTAATTCCTACTTTTCATCCCTAAAATTTCAAAAGTCTCCTTCTAAATTGGTGTTATAAAATTATGTCTGGCTCAACATATGTACATAACCAACACTGTGCCAATTTAGTACCATCACTAGCAGAAAATAACCAAGTATTCAAGACCATCACACTCAAATTAGTTGTCTTTTAGAAAAAAAGAAAGCAGCCAATCTTATGGCACAAATATGTATACATACCATTCCTCCAAATATTTATCCGTTGCAAAACTTTCCCCAAAAGCCAATTTGGATCAAATCATGCAACAGATATAAATCTACTATGAATCCAAAAGAAACATTACGTTTTCTTCAATGAGAATCCCTCTGTAGAAGTATATCAGTTCTAATTTAGACACACCCCCTCTCTGCTATACCCAACTCCCTCCAGAAAAGATAGTGATTCTGCCACTACTACATGCCAGAGAAGTTGTGAACACCTGAGCACTTCATTTATAAAATGACACAATAAAGCATGTAATGTCTTCAGACTTAGAATGGGCTTTCAGAACAGCCTATGATCTCATTCCTGTTATGCCCAGGATGAAACAGTCAGGTGGAAGGAAATGAATCAATGTAGCCTCAGGTCTCTTCACTTATGAACTCCAAAGTAGGAAAGACACACATATCTCTTCACATGTCACTCTTTAAACATAACTAGTGGCAAAAAACAAACAAACAAACATAACTAGAGGCTAACATTAAGTTCTTCATCTTGGAAAGAAACACTGTGTTTTGCTTCTGTTTTGAAAAGCATTTCTGCCTTCCTGGAGATTAAATCTTCTGTGTAGTCTAAAAGCAGCAAAAAGGTAGAGTTTTACTCACCACCATTTCTGCTAACTTAGATTTCTAAATCTGTCTGTAATTATAACCACCCTTAGAGGCCACCCTAACTTCTCAAAAGTTATCACACATTGTAATTACTATTTAGCAGTGCCTTACACAGTGCCCAACACATGGTAGGTACTCAACATATATTTGTGGAATGAAGGACAATACCATACATGGGGATAGTTTTACCAAAACTAACTAGAATGACACCAACATTTCATCCACTCTTTCATTTACTCATTTAAGAAATATTTGTTCATCATGACACTGGGTTAGGCACTAAAAAGAGAGCAGTAAATAAAATTACTCTCTACCACCCTGGAATCTTCAAAGGATTAAAACAAAGCAAGGGTTTCTGGACTGCAGAGATTAGAGAGAAGTACAAAGAAGCCATATTATTAGAGAGGTTACAAGGTCATGTTGTAACCTTCTCTCTCTTGCCCGAGAATAAAAAAGAAACCCACTGAGCAGTCTTAAATAGGTGAGAGAATTAGGATTTGTAGTTTTAAAAATTCCATCTGACTCATGGTGAAATGGATTGGTAGAAGGCAAGAGAGGAGGCAAAACTCCAATCATTACTAGATTTTTCTCTCTTCTGTTTTGGAGAAAGCTTTTATTCTATTTTTTATTTAAATTCAATTAGCCAACATATAGTACATTATTAGTTTCAGATGTAATGTTCAATAATTCATCAGTTGCAATATAACACCCGGTGCCCATCACATCACATACCCTCCTTAACATTACTATAATTTTCTACAGATGATGAGCTCAAAAAGTTCTATGTCATAACTGAACAGGCTCTTAGCAGGCCCACTGGATGATTTCATGAGCAGCAACATAATCCTCTTGCCCAAAAAACCTCCTGATCTGTAGCTCCTGTAATCATATTAAACATAAAAAGGACTTTTATTCTATAATTTAAGGAAAACTTTCAAACTCAAAACATTCCTGGGAGGGCTGGTTTGATAAAGGAGAGGGAAGGGAAGTGAGGAAGGTATCAGTGCTCCACAGGAGAGGGGGAGGGGAAGGTGAATAAACAAGAGGATAAACACACTTCTATGACTTCCCATTTTTAACTAAGACCCACCCTGGTGCTTTTAACCATTTACATGTCTCTGTCTTAGAACAGAATTGCACCAACAGTGGTCTCAGAACCAAAATCAAGCACCTTGACACACCAAATCCCTTATCCCTTCAAAGGCTCAGAATATGTCTTCTCTGATCCCATTTCCATTTGCTTCCTTTTATGAGTCAAGAAACTTTCACTGCTTCTGAAATTACATTGTTCTAAACACAATAAAATACATCTCTACATGAAGGGAAAATTAATAAGCTAACTTTCATGTAAGTTAATTTCTTATTTTTCCTTTGGCTTTTCAATGTTTCTATTGCATTCATAAAAATAATGTAGAGAGCCCTCCAAAGGATAATTAAATAAATTACTTTAGTTTTTACTCGGTGACTAGGCAGCCTACAAAATAATTTCTCTTTAGTAGCTTGTGAATTACACCGGTCTGTTCACAACATATATGGAGTATTACTGATAGTCTCTCTTGCAAGTCTTAAACTACAAAAACATCCTCTCAATACAGGATGATCTATTTGATACAGGCTCAATTAAACCTGGAATTTGTTTTAAATGAGCTACAGGCACTTCAGGCAATTGATCATTCCGTTTTGTTACAGTTCAGCAAGTGGCTTCTGCTCTTGGCAGCAGAACAAGGCTGTTTCAGTACCATGGATAGAGCCTAGAGCCTAGAGCCTACCTCCCACCTTTGGCTATATTATCTGTATTTACAACTTCCTTAGACCTCCACAATTCCTAGCAATAAATACAGAAACTCAATGCTAAGTGTAAGAATAATAATGTTTAAGTGTAAGAAGTTAAGAATCAGGAGAGTCATTGATTTGCCTTTTTAAATAATAAATATAACTTTTCTAGAAAAGAGACCAAAAGCTGAGCTAGCATGTTACAGTCCTGGATAGACTGTACTTTCTTGAAAAGATGTCCAACTGAAGTATCTTCATAGAAGCTAAGAATCTATTAAATTTCATTCTTCCATATACTGTCATACAATCATTAACATTCATGCATATTTCTTGAGATTTCAACTCTTCTCAACAGGTATTTATTAAGTGACTACCAGAGCTAATGAGAAAGGATCTCTTTTAGATCAGCCAAACTAAAGCAGAATTTGAAATGTTTGGGTTCTAAGTCTTAGGGTCTTTGTCAAGTCTGAACTCTAAGGTAGTTAGGAGGTCATAATCATAAATCTTACTTCAGACAATATGAAAATATCCCTTCAAAAAAAACCAGAAAAAATCCTAAAGATTATTTTATCAAAATGACCACAGGCAATATTAACTAGAATAAACCAATAAAAAAAGTTTTTTTCATGTCCATTCACTCTGAAACCAGGAAAGAACTATAGGTCTAAAATCTTTAATCAGGGGGTGCCTGGGTGTCTCAGTGGGTTAAAGCCTCTGCCTTCGGCTCAGGTCATGATCCCAAGATCCTGGGATCAAGCCCTGCATTGGGCTCTCTGCTCAGCGGGGAGCCTGCTTCCTCATCTCTCTCTCTGCCTGCTTCTCTGACTACTTGTGATCTCTGTCAAATAAATAAATAAAGTCTTTAAAAAATAATAAATAAATAAAATCTTTTATCAGAAATCCTTGGGGCCATGTTAAATTTCAGAATTCAGGAACTTTCACATTTTAGAAAGTTAGTCAATTGTATATTGTGTAATTCCTCTACAAGGATCTGAAACAGCACAAGCACTCAAACACTTATATTTATGCAGCAAAATCCTACAAATATTCACATGGAATCAGATAAAGACCATAAAAAACTTCAAATGATTGGGTAAAACTTATCTGCCAAGGAAAATCAGAACAGACAGTTGAGGTTTTGCTACCAAGAGGGTTTCAAGGAAACAATTTTCACAACTTCTGGATTTTAAAATTTTGAATATGAGACTCTGAACCTGGATTTGTTGAGCATTAGACATTACTGATACATTAAAATTTAATATTTACAATGAACCTCTGAGGAACATTCTATTTATTTCTATTTTATAGGTGAGAAAACATAGGCTCAAAGAAATTAAAGAACATGACTAAGCTCACACATCATTAAGAGGAGTAACCAAGAATCAAAAGAAGTCTTTACAGGGCTTACACTGAATTTAATTATGACTAAAAGGAAAAATAAACCAATATTTACCAAGAAAACTAAATGTAATGATGTATTTATCTAGCATCATCTAGAAGTATAATTCCTGGAAGGAAGGAAGGAAGGTCCCCGTCAGCACGGGTAAGGTTTAGGGAACTATAAGGAAAGGAGGAGGTGACCTTTGATCTCCGTGGTCAAAGAGTATGCAAAAAATTTACAAATATGCATATAATATGACAGCACAGTCATAAAGCTAGACATGACTTTAAAGATCCCTAGCTATTCCTTCAAAGAAGCCAATTTATCATGTACAGACACCAGTTCATTTGCATCACTGGCCTTTCCAATTACATTTGCTATCATGAGGATGTTACCATCCTCAAAACCGACTACATATTTGGCCAAGAAAAGTCCCATACTGTTAAGATGTTAGAGACAGATGAACCTGAGCTGAGATGTGTCAGTACATTAAATAATAATGAAGTTGACCCTGTGTGTGGTCAGCCAACATAGGGTAATGGTGTCATACAAAACTGGTTGAGATTCCCAAGGAAGACTGAGCCTTGATTCTGCCACTTATCAGATCAGCATGACCAATTAACTATTTTCAAAATTCTGCTTATTGATTATGTGTTACTTTCATAGTAATAAAATAATATGTTTACTGGGGAAAAAAGCTGCCTTTATCATCTATGGTAAATTATGCTTCACACACATATATACGGCACCCGAAAGTCAGGCAAAACAATTAAACCAATATATAAAAGAAAACTTACAGAAGAGCTTGAATTAACACTACCCTTTACAAAGTTATCATTACTGTGCATTTCATCTTCCTCATCAAATCTGCTCATCAGCCTATCTGTCTAGCTGCATTGCTAAGATTTTAAAATCTAACCTTATACCTAGTGCATAGTATATGCTCAAAAAATGATAGCTATCATTTTTATGATGCATATAATGCCTACATATTTTCTTTAAATTCAACCCAAATAAGTTCACAAAGATCATTAAGACTAGTATCTTCTTTTTATCCTATTTATGGGTTTATTTTTCTGAACACATTAAACCCCTAACTCTCTCCTCCTGTAGAGAACACAGTCTGTTAATTTTGGATCCAATTGAATTGAAACAGCCTGTATCCAGGATATCTACGCAGGAGGAACCCAGACACCGAGGAAAGCCCAATCTGGTGCTTGGGAATAATTTGGCAGGCAATACAGAGAGGGAGGAAAAGAATCACTTGGCAGGCAATACTACACAGGGAAGAAGAGAACTACGGACAAAAGGAGCAGAGTATCCAGCTGTAGGGGAAAGCCACTGAAGGAACGGAGGCGAGAATTAGATGAGGATGATAGGGTAGTGATGGTAAGAAAACTGAATCACAAAGCAGTTAAAAGAAATACTCAAACTTATACAGCAGATAAGGGGTAGAATTTAAATTCAAATCTTAAAAATCTGGCTCCAAAGCTCTTGCTCTTAGGCCCCAAACAATGCTCTAAATAGAATTCCTGGCTCACACAAACTGAAAGAGCAGCCCACTCTCACTGTTTTGGGAGCAGGTCCAAATGTTTCCATCACAAACCTGCCCCTTGTCTCCCACTCGGAACTTAGCCTTCACACTTGACCATAATTTCTCACTCCAAACCTTTTTTTTCTGATCCTACACAAAGTAACTAACCCTGATTGAAATGATTCAGTAAAGCATTTCCTAGAGGTAGGATGGCCTGGCAAGTCCCTCTTTATCACCAAATGCCTAAACTTTAGTCAAACATTAAAAAGGGACTATAAACCAGGCCTGGTTTTATTTCAGTGATCATCACTTGTGAAGTGATTAGTGGGAAAATAACCTTGGCTGGTTCCCAGTATAATTACAGCCCACAGTTCTGATGAAACAGAATCTGAGAAACTAAAGAAGTTTTCCTTAACCAGAGATGAGGAATATGTATGTGCATGTAACCACATAAATGCCCAAGATCTGATGGGTGTGTCTGCTTGTGCACGTAAAAAGAGGAGGAAAAGGATCTTTGAAGATACACCATTGAAAAGTAGAACTGGGTCACTGCTTGCCCCCAGATTTCCACAGTGTAAATTTTAAAAGGCATCACTTTGGGGTGATTGCAGCCACAAGAAAACATGGCTTAACTAACAGATTGCTTCTGGATAACTTAGAAAGGGATACCGCTTTTTCCAGATGGGTAGTGCTCTGTGACAAGGTACACAGCTTGGCAAGGAAACCACAGGTGAAATTTAGCTCCTACATGCATCCTTGATGAGGTGCCTTGTATTTCATACAATCTACACAGCATACATGGTGATCCCAACTGGGGACATCTAATCCTCGAGACATGAAGAAGAAAGACCACTAACTAAGCGAATGACATGACACCCTAGGGAACCAATGGAGACTTTCAGATGATGAGGGTTGACAAACAGACCATAAGAAATATAAGCACCACATAGAACAAAGAATTTTGCCAGCCCTAAATACCTTACCTTGGTGCCAGAGACATAATTACCTAGAGTTCATGAAGAAAAGGCTAGAGTTCAGAAGTCAATATATCACATGAGAAATATTAGAAGCCACTACCAGTTCTCTCTGATTTCTTCCACTAACCTAGAGAGACCACCTCAGTTATACTTCTAACATTTTATCATGAAGGTTAATTCATAGGGACCCAGGATCATTACTAGACCAAAGAATCAAATAATGTGCAGACCCAACACAAATTCGAAGGTCCAAAAAGGCATTGCTGATGGGAGCCAAGTTAACAGAAGAATAATTTTGCAAAAAATAAAAAAAAAATTAAAATGAATCCTTGCGATGTTTATTTTTCTCTCTCAATGATGTTCAAATGTCTTCTGGATCCTATCATGTCCTGGAAGTCTTCAACTTTTTTACAATATATCAATTCATTGGCTATCACATGCCAGATAGCAGAGCCTTCACATTTGGGCTTTCTGTTTTTGTTCTCATTTGTTTTTTGTTTTCTGTTTTTCTAGAGAGGGAGGGAGGGAGGTGAGGAGCAGAGGGAGAAAGAGAGAGAGAGAGAGAGAGAGAGAGAGAGAATCTTGAGCAGGGTCCGTGCCCAGCACAAAGCCCAACTCAGGGATCTATCTCAAGACCCTGAAATCATGACTTGAGTCAAAATCAAGAGTTAGACACTGAACTGACTGAACCACCCAGGCACCCAGACACTTTACCTCTGTATGGGATTACTCAAAACCCGTCTCCCAGGTTGGTCTTTCCCACTGGTGTGCTGGCAGTGGTTTACACAGTCTGATCTGTAGGACTCCAAGACGGTCTTTGCACCAAAACCATCTCCTTGTCATCTAAAATGTCATTAGTAACTTTTTATTTCCTTGAGTTGAACATTTCCCTCTCCCTAGTACTCTAACAAAGATACCAGAATACACTTCCCCAGCTACATATCCAGCTTTCCTTTACCTCCCGATCATTGTTCAAACGTCAGTGCTATCTTCCCCGATGACCCTACTTAAAATTCAATTCCCTGGTAGTGGGTATTAAGGAGGGCATGTATTGCATGGAGCACTAAGTGTGATGCATAAACAATGAATCTTGGAACGCTAAAAAAAAAAATAAAATAAAGTTAAAAAAAAATTCAACTCCACTACCACCCACCCCTTTCTTGTTTTATTTTTTTCTGTAGCGTGTACCACTCTCTGACATGGGTACCTTTTTTTTAAATTTCCTTATTTTCTAACTCCTCCCTCCCCTTCCCACTTGAATATAAATTCTATGGAAAAAGAATTTTTTATATATTTTGTTTATGCCTAAGCTAGAACAGTATATCCAAAGCTAGAACGGTACTTATGAGACAGTAAATGTTCAATGAGTCTTTGCTGAATGAATAAACTAAACATCTATCAGTGAATAAATAAGCAAATGATGTATTTGGTATAAATTGGTCTGAGAACGTTTTTTAATAGAAAAGACCAAGCAGGATAGGAGTCGGCAAACCTGGGAGAAGTAATCTGAGAAAGAATTTGAAAAATAGAAAAGAGAACTAAGAGCCCTACTCTCAACTTTTGTGAGGTTTTTCCCCCCAAGATTTTATAGGACCACCCAAAACAAAACAAAACAAAAACAAAAACAAAAACAAAAAACCACTTTCTCTACATCAGGGGAAAGACAGGACTATCTTCAAGAGACATGACCCATTTTAACTGAATTGTCTCCCATCGAGTATGGGCCCTAATGGATGTTATTTTAACACTGTCTCCTTCAATGATATAAGTATTAATCATTTTATCTCCCTACTACTTCCCCTATAATTCTATATGTGACTGTGAATGCATCCCTTGCACATTTAAGGTTGCATTTTCATTTCTTCCTTCTACCTTCCTGTCTTCCCTTCAACCTCTCCAGCCAAAGCCAACTATCCAGACCTAAAATTAAGGAGTTTCTACAGAGAGCACAAACAGAAGTGCCCATAAATAAAAGAAATCTGTGTATTCTATTCATAGACTTTTGAGAGGAGGGTCCGTTAGAAGCATAAGGACTCTTTAATTCAAGACATTATTTTCAGCAAAACTGTCACTATTTTTATATGTGTGGAACCCAAATTACATTTAAAAGCACTGAATACTAAGTATGCTTTTACATAATATTACTTATGTAATATTATTTAAGTCAATTTTCAAGTTTTGAAATACTAATTAATATATTCCCCTTAAGTGTGTCTTCTAAAGCTTTCCATGTTATTTATTGTGATTTTATTATCCCTTAGAGTCATAGGTTTCCCACAGGTGTTCCAGGGCCAAGCTCAGTCCTCTTCTCCTTATTTGTACTTGAGAGCATCCCATAGCATTAGAAAACATCTCTATGCTAACAAAGGCTGGAATGGTGGCTATAAGTGGTGAAGAGGGAAGGGAAAATGGGGAGTTATTAATCAACAGGCATGAAGTTTCAGTTGAGTAAGATGAGTAAGATCTAGAAATCTGCTGTATAACATTACACCTATAGTCAACAAGAATGTACACTTAATGTTTGTTAAGAGGATAGGTCCCATTTTATCACTCTAAGTGGTTTTTTTTTTTAAGATTTTATTTATTTATTTGACAGACAGACCACAAGTAGGCAGAGAGGCAGACAGAGAGAGAAAGGGAAGCAGACTCCCTGCTGAGCAGAGAGCCTGATGTGGGGCTCGATCCCAGGACCCTGGGATTGTGACCTGAGCAGAAGGCAGAGGCTTTAACCCACTGAGCCACCCAGGAGTCCTGTAAGTTTTTTTAAAAAGATGATATCCATATGCTGATTAATTTCCTAACATTTATCTCTAAATCTAATCTCTCCCCCCGAGTGCCTGGCTCATATCTACTTGCTCCCTGGACATCTCCCCTCAGATATATAATAAACAACTTAAATGTAACAGATCCAAAATGGAGCTCTTGATTTCTGCCCAGCATTAAACAGTTAGGTGGGCATGTTAAATACAGTATTTTTTCAGAACTTTTCATAAACTAGAGTGTGTTGTTAATTTCTGAGGGTTTCCCAGACTTGGAAATGTATTTAGGAAATGGTGTTCCACAACACTCCCAAGAGATGCTGTTCTGGAACCAAACAGCTTTGAAGCAAAACCTATGGTTTTCCACTAGAACCAAACCACTGAAGCCAAATACACAGCCCTGGAGTGGAAGTAATCCACGAAGAAGGAGGCTGAACTACCTACACGGGGCTGATGATGTGATTTACAGGAACCAGCTGTGATGTAATCTAACTTCAGTTTACAACAATAATTAATAATAATAATGATAATGAGAGGTGTTAGGAAGAGGAAATTGGAATCTGACACAATGCCTTCATTTGTGAACATCACCAAGGATTTAGAAGACCATCAAGATCTAATTCTGGGTCAAGAGAGAAGAGGCTAGCAGCCTTGCCACCACTCTACAGAGTTTTTTTACAAAAACACTGATAATGATAAACCTTATAGTAATGTGCATTGCTACACCTTGAAATTCAGGTTTAAGATATATTAGTGTCTTTCCCCTAGGTTTGTGAAAGGTCTACAATTCCAATCTCATGTTAGTTTTTAAAAAAAACTACTTCTATCTTATAGCTATGCCATGAAGTCATAAAGATGGGGAGAGAATCAATTCCCCTACCTTTTCCAAGAAAAAGTAAGACCATTCCCACAAAATGATGGTAGCAATGCCTCAGTAGTCAGAAGTCATTATCATATGAAGAATCCCACTGTAGTATAAAAAGAACTGGTTCTAGAATCAGACTGACCTTGGTCCCATACCAGCTTAGCAACACACGGATTCTGTGGTCTTCTAAGTAAGTTAATTAATTGCTCTGAGCCTTAGTTTCCTCATATATGAAATAAGGATGACAAAACCTACATGCAAGAAGTGAGAATTATTTACTTATGTACTTAAAGCGTCTATGCAGTATCTGTCTCATAGTAGGCTCTTATTGGTAGAAGATTAACTTTTAAATTTCACAGTATACTTTTGAAGCTTTACCATCTTAATATTTACTACATTTGGGGGACTAGAAGAAGCTGCCTCCAAAAAGCAGAAGAGAAGATTTATAATCTGAATAGATTATAGTTTCATAAAGCACAATGAAGCATGTAGGAGGCTCTATCAAAAACCATAAATAAGCCACATGCTTGTATTATGCAGTCAATTCCCAGTTTTTCACGTAAGGAAGGACACAGATGGGGACAGTCCAAAAGAGTGAGTAATCTAAAAAAACTCTGAGGTTTGTCTGGACATTTGCATTGAATTCAGTTGTATGTGATAACCAGGGAAAGGGATTTTTTAATGTATCTTCCATATAAAAATTGGACTCTGGACAATCAGCCTGACCATGGCCCTTTCCTACACCACCTCCCACATGAAGCAGACCTAGCAGCCCCGCAATGAAGCTGATCCAAAAAGAGCAGTGTATGCCAAACTTCACTCATTCAAACTCTCCCAACAACAGCGATAGCTTCATGACTTGGGTAATATCGACATGCATGAAAGGTACAAATGGAATGAATATGAAAATATCAACAGAGCAACTGATTGGATCACCTCAGATAAATCAAAACATGAATAATTAAAACATAATGAAGATTTGAGGAAGTTGTCCTTTGGTGGTAATTCGTAGTATTGGTTTTGCTATAGTAACTTCTTTCTAGATGTCTCTTGAGGCAAGGGAAACAAAAACAAAAATAAACTATTGGGGCTATATCAAAGCAGAAAGCTTCTGCACAGTGAAGGAAACACTCAACAAAAGTAAAAAGCAATCTATGGAATGGGAGAAGATATTTACAAATGACATATCTGATAAAGGATTAGTATCCAAAATATACAAAGAACTTACACAACTCAACACCAAAAAAAACCCAAATAATCTAACTTAAAAATGGGCAGAAGACATGAACAGACATTTCTCCAAAGTAGAAATACAGATGACCAACAGACACATGAAAAGATACTCAACATCACTCATCATCAGGGAAATACAAATCAAAACTACAATGAGGTAATCACCCAAACCTGTCAGAATGGCTAAAATCAACAGCCCAAGAAACAACAAGTATTGGAGAGGATGTAGAGAAAAAGGAACACTTGTGCTCTGTTGGTAGGAATGCAAAATCGTGCAGCTACTCTGGAAAACAGTATGGAGGTTCCTCAAAAAGTAAAATAGAACTACCTTATGATTCAGTTATTGCACTACTGGGTATTTACTCAAAAAATACAAAAACACAGGGGTGCCTGGGTGGCTCAGCTGTTAAGCGTCTGCCTTCAGCTCAGGTCATGATCCCAGAGTCCTGGGATCGAGCCCCACATCAGGCTCCCTGCTCAGCGGAGAGTCTGCTTCTCCCTCTCCCTCTGCCTGCTGCTCTTCCTACTTCTGCACTCTCTCTGTCTCTGTCAAATAAATAAATAACATCTTAAAAAAATAATAAAAATTAAAATAAAAAATACAAAAACACTAATTCAAAAGGGTATATGCACACCTATGTTTTATTGCAATGTATTTATTATATCTAAATTATGGAAACAAACCAAGTGTCCATAGATAGATGAATGGACTAAGAAGTGGTATGTGTGTGTGTGTATATATATATATATACACACAATGGATTATGTATATATTGCATGTATATGTATATATGTGTGTATATATGTATAATAGACACACACAATGGAATATTATTCAGCCATAAAAAGAATGAAATCTTGCCATTTGCAACAACATGAGCTAGAGAGTATTATTTTAAGTGAAGTCAATCAGGGAAAGACAAACACCATATGATTTTGCTCATACGTAGAATTTAAGAAATGAAACAAATGATCAAAGAGAAAAAAACATGAGGCACAAAGCAAGAAACAGATTCTTAAATACAGAGAATAAACTAATGGTCAACAGAGGGGAGGTGGGTGGGGAGAATGGGGAAATGGGTGAAGGGGACTAAGAACATACCATGATGAGCACAGGGTAATATCTAGAATCGTTGAATTGTATGTTAACTACACTGGAATTAAAATTAAAATATAATAAAATTTAAAAAATAAAAAACCCTGAGGGGCTTTGTATCTGTCTCACGTCAGTCTCTCTCACACTAGGAATAATTCCTCACTCTTTTGATTCAAGGGCAACAGCTGCAGGAACTATGAGAAGACTCAGGATTACCTTTAGGAATTGATCTGAAATGACCAAATTGCTTTCATCTTTACTTAAATCCTCATCTGTAGATTCCCTCAAGGAAATAAATTGAGTTTGACAGTAGTGGCATTCCACAAAACCCTCTGTTAGAGCAATTTATGTGTCTTATAAGTTCCAATTAAAAAAGAACCATCAGAGGCCAGCATAAGCCTTTGCCACACAGAAGTACAGGACATGGTTTCTGTTTCTTTAAAGAGCAAATTACTCCGGATCCATAGAGAATGTGGGATTTAATGTGCAGTATCAGAGGACCGGGGCAACAATGAGCTGATGCCTGCAATGGGGGTACCAGTTAGCAGAGTCCTGGGACAAAAGATTTACTCTGGTTTAGAAGTGATCCTCAGTGGGGAGAGGGGGAGACATCAGTTTGGGGGAAAGTACTGACTGTAGCAACTACCCAAGAAGATCAGCTTAGGGAAGAGAAAGAGAACATAGGAACATATAGGATGAAGGCTCAATTCTGGGAACAAAATTCAGTTCAGCCAGAAGCTCTGGATTGGTCATTTCTGGTCTCCGGATTAATAAGCAGATAAAGAAAAAAAAAAATGGACAGCTGAAGGAACAAGTAAAACCCTTACTCTTTCAGTCCTTAAAAAAAGAAAGGGCCCCATACCCCTTTCCCCTCACCCATGACAGCGGTTAGGGCTTTGCTCCCCTCTCTCTGGTCCTTACACTCCAGGAGCAATAAACACCAAAGCCACCATTTCCAAGGGCACCTGTGACCTCCACCCCACTGTGGTCCTGGCCCCACCTGGAGAGAAAGGGCATAAGGCTAATGGTTCTTGGATAAAAGCAGTTTGATGGGAAGTGGGAAACAGCAAAGGAGCTGTGTCATTGGTATCAGACTCCCAGAGACACAGGGACCAAGAGTAATTGACCTTTGGGGAGGCTGCCCCACAGCACCTCCCTTGTCTACACCACGTCTCACCTGCTCTCTCAGAGTTAATCAGAGCAGCTCTCTGCTCAGGAAAGACAGAATGACAACAGTCCTCTCCTCTCGATAGCAGTTCTCTCTACCTTGTGCTCTTCTGTCCGTTTTCTCTCTCCTGCTGCTCCTTCTGAGGCACTAGAGTTTCATTTTTAGGGCCTGAAGGGAGAAACTGCCATTTTATGGGAATACCGACACAGAACTCCAGGGCAATACAACACATACCATGACCAGTTAACTCAGCTGATTAGTTTAGCTCCGTGGTTACACCCCAGGAATAATGAGGCCAAGAGATAGAGGGTGGTCCTCCAGACAGGCTCTCACACACAATCACCCCAGCACTCACCTCAGCGGACTCAGCGCTCACCCAGCCTAATGGTGAGGAAATGAATCAAGCAACATGTCCCAGGGACAGCAAGCCAGGTGTGCCATCCACTTAAAGAACAGTTTGCTGTTACACAGTATCATATTCTTTCCTCATTCAGAAATCATACCCTTCTCCACCCCCTGAGAAACTCAAAAGACTTTACCCAATTGGAGTCCTGGTTTCCTTCTACCTATTAGTTTCTGGAAAATGCCCCTAGAAACCTTGAGAATTTGTCACCACAAAAGCAAACCTTCAGAACAGCAAAACTGGTCTCGCCTGAAATTGTTTCTGAATGCCACATGAGAGGCCCGTAGAAACAGGCCTCCTCAGGGATAGTCTCTCAGAAATGAAGTTGAAGAAGCTGCCTCAGCCAGCTGCCTTCCATTGTAAGCCTCATGGGTAGGATAACAGCACTAAGTGCCTGGGTGTGGGTGTGGATATGTACTTGGAGCTCTTTTTTTTAAAATCCACAGTTCTAGATCCACTGGCTACTGAACTTTCCCCTCTGTGATTTTATATTGCCAAAGTCAGCCCCAATTTTCTGTCCATTGCATATTACCAGACCTCCCTGATTCTCCATCCGTCCATCTAACATCCGTCTAACATCTAGCTCCCGTCATGCAGCACCTACTGTATATCTGGTAGTGCACGAAGGCTTTATTTGTAGTATCTCACTTAATCCACAAATCATTATAATCCACATAACCATACACTTTTCACAAAAGAGCTCAAAAAGGGTAAGTGGATCCAGAGCCAAGTTCTCAATGACTGTGTTCTATCATCCTTTAAGTCATTCACCTGCTAATTGAATCTACCACATCCCTAAAGGCTTCCAGAGCCCCCGGCCTGGTTCTGTCAAGACTGGCTACTGTCATCTCAGGAAATCATGATGGCAGTACTTGTCGAAAGATATTACATCTTGCCCGAAGTCCAAAGTCCAAAGCTACTCTGGACCTGATGTCTGGGAATAGAATTCAAAGGTGTCCGATCTTCCTAACGTCCAAGACCCTCCTATGAGACCACTACCAATGGGTGCTCCCGTTGGAATCTGGATTGTTCAGTGGTCAGGTGTGTCTATCCGGGGCCAGTCTCCTCTGGGTTAGCATAGCAATGCCACCACATATTCATGCAGCTTGGGGCAGGCTCCTTGATCTCACCGCTCTCAGACTCCTCCCGTGGAAAGGGAACAAACACATTGCTTCACCTTCTGAAAGGACCATTTGGGTGATTAAAGGAAACGACAGAGATGAAGTGTTTAGTTGAGATAGCACCAAACTTTGGTAGATGGAGCTCAGGTATTCTTTCACTGGAGTTATGGGACAATATTTTTACATAGAGCAAATCAGATGTGTGGGAAAAAAAAAATTTGTTTGCTTGCCCTTATCGGATATTAAGTAGCCTCATCTCAGGTAACCCCAGGTTATTAATGATTGAGGAGATAATACTACAGGAGTGTCCGTCATCTCTGCTTTCTCCTCTTTTAATCTCTAGAAGGGCTTCTATTTCTTGGGCAGAAATTACCTGTATATCATACATCTTCAACACTTAGAAGGTACCCGGAGCTCTTCTAAAATCCTGTGTGTACTGGATTACCATCTGATGATCCAAACTTTCACCCAAAATTGGATTACAAATGTAGTCTAAAGTTACATTTAACTTTTAAACCTTAGTTCCTTAGCAGTTTGATGTTTAATTTCTAAACCTAAAAATGATTAACATTTTAGAAATAACTTCTAATACATATCAACAAAGATTCTAACAGACAAACTAATTTTTCAATACGATGCCTACATTTTCTCATAAAATTGTATACCATTGCCTGTAAAGAGACTCTAGACATTTGATCAAGTTCCCAAATAACCCTCTTTTTTGGTTTTTTGTTGAAAATTAGTGTTATACACAGAGCAGCAACTTCGATATAGTCATGACTTGCTGTATTTTGTAAAACAGAGTCGATAAAAGTGGATGTGGGCAGAAGAAATAGTCTTTCACCATCCTCTCCCAGACTCAGGGGATCTGAGCAGCAGAGTTATCATTTAATATAAAATGACAAAATGATGGGCACCTGAGTGGTTCAGTCGGTTAAGGGGCTGCCTTCCGCTCAGGTCATGATCCCAGGGTCCTGGGATGGAACCCTCCATCAGGCTTCCTGCTGAGGGAGGAAGCCTGCTTCTCCTTTTCCTACTCCCCCTGCTTGTGCTCCTGCTCTCGCTGTGTCTCTCTCTGTCAAATGAAAAAATAAAATCTTAAGAAAATAAAACAAAATAAAAATGACAAAATGAGCAATATTAAATACACTTTTTCTCCCAGACAGTATAGCATAATGTTTAAGAATCCAAGCTCTGAAGTGAGGAAGCCTAAGTACAAATGCTAACTACATCTATTACTTGCTGTGTGACCCTAGGTAAATTACTTAATGTCCCTGTGCCTCAATATCTCAAAATAAAGATATTAATGGTACCTGCCTCACAGAATCTTTAAGGATTAATCAGGATAACCATGAAAAGCACTAGGGCAGTGGCCTATTCTCAATAAAGGGTAGCTATTTTTCCTATCATACCTTCCTCCTAGTATTTTTCTGAGGAGGTGAGCTACTTATGAAGCAGGCTGGCCTCAAATCAGACCCCACAAAAGTAAAAGAAATACTTACTTAAGAAAAGTTTCAGGAAATATAAGCTGCATTTAAGTGGACACATTGAGTCATTTGAATAATTTCATTGATATATACAATGGACTTTGACATACTGTCTATTGACGTCTAGAAAAGGCAAAATTCTAGGCAAGTGGTTCCAAGACTCTACATGTAGCCAGAGTAGGGATGCCTGGGTGGCTCAGTCAATTAAGCGTCTGCCTTCAGCTCAAGTCAGGATCCCAGGGTCCTGGATTTGGGCCCGGATCAGGCTCCTTGCTCAGTGGGGAGCCTACTTCTCCTTCTACTTGCTTCTTCCTGCTTGTGCTTGCTCTTTCTCTCTCTCTCTCTAACAAATAAATAAATAAAATCTTTTTAAAAAATAACAAATGTGGTCAAAATAGAAAGAATACTGGACTAAGAGCTCAAAGACCAATATTCTTATTCTAGCTCCGTTACCTTCTTCATACCCTTGAATAAACTTCTTTACCACCTATAATCTCAGCTGTCTCATCTAGGACATAATCCAAGTACTATATACTGCGTATCTACATACATGTATGTATAACTTTGTTGTTGTGCAGATAAAAGAGTACTGTGTAAAAAAGCTTAGCATATTGTAAAATGTTATACAAATTTGAGTTACTCATTATTATTACTATTAGAATCTCTCTTTGCCTGCATTGCCCCCTTTAAAAGTCTAAAGCAAAGGCTTATTATGCGTGCACCCTTTACTTGAAAAGATTACCCCTGGGAACAGGAAGAGATAATGGATAGGAGAAGTGAAGTCAAATAAAAAGGAAGACCAACATAAGGTTGTGTTACTGAGTTGGCCACCACTATGGGCAACTGGTTACTGGAACCACCAGCACCTTCCTCGACACCTACCAAACTACATCTCAGAAACATCCACCAGAAAAATAGAGAGGGAGCATTTTATTTATTCATTTCTGTCTCCTACTCTTCATGGGAGCTGCAAAAGGGCACTGACCACTCCACGTTTGCCGGCTGCATCTATTTTGATTGGTGGCCACTGTCATGATGTCAGAGAGGACCTACGGCAAGAACTGAAAGGTGAGAGCGCTTGAGTTGCCCCTACCTAACCTGGTCTGAGCCTGCACAGAACTTGTTGACACGCAGTGGCTGGAAGAAAAGACCTGGGATGATTTTAAGTGGTTAGTACACAGGGGATGTCCTAGAGTGCCCCACTGAAAGATGGTGGCCATTATTATCCCTCTCTTGGGATAACAAAGAAAGGCAAGTGTAGTCATTACAACGGAGGACAGAGTTCTAGATTACATTTGTTTCCTGTCTTGAGGTCAGAGAGATGGTTGCCTGAACCCATTTCACCAAATCTCTGCTGACTTCTCTCACTTCTTCCTCTTCCCATTGCTCCCCCACTAAAGCTATAAGACAGAAACTTGATGTAAAATCCACAGTTCAAAGATTTTTCAAGAGAGCTCAAAGCTGGTTGGCTGGTGTGTGCGTGTGTGTGTGTGTGTGTGCATGTGTGCATGTGTGTGCGTGTGTGTGTAATGAAATGAAAAATATAACTGGAAGGCTCAGTGGTGGCATGGGTACAATTTCTTGTCTTTCCAACTGTGGCAGGGAGATAATTCAGCCATTTTGAACTGCCATTCTGATGTAGTCAGTCCTGAACGGTAATCAGATAAGTGATACACAAATTAGAATTTGGATGGCTTTATTAGCCATATTAAAAAAAAATTCTAGGGGACAGTATCATACAGAAGAACAGAGTGTCAAATGCCTTTGATGTTGGGTACACAAAGACTCCTTTTCTTGCTCAACACAAGCAGCCAAGTGATCTTAATCTTGTTAACCCTGTATTTTCTCATCTGTTAAAAAGGAGTATTGACATTAACGCCCAGAGTCCTAGTGAAGATTAGAAATGAAAGACCATGTGTGTTCTCACCTAGAACCATGCCTAGAAAACAGGAAACTTTCAATATGTAGCTGTTATTATTAATTTCATTACTATTATTCATCCTTTTTTTTTAAGATTTTATTTATTTATTTGTTTGTTTGTTTATTTGACAGAGATCACAAGTAGGCAGAGAGGCAGGCAGAGAGAGAGGAAGTGAAGCAGGCTCCCTGCTGAGCAGAGAGCCCAATGCGGGGCTCGATCCCAGGACTCTGGGATCATGACCTGAGTGGAAGGCAGATGCTTAACCCACTGAGCCACCCAGGCGCCCCCATCTTTAAATTTCTGATACTTCTTATGGAAAATGTTCCAGCTCCAACTTTGAGAGCAGTGGCATGCCAGAGGGAAAACTCCTATCTACCAAAGAGACCCTCCAGCCCAGTGCTGTGTCTACCAGGCACAGGAATTCAATCAATTCAAGAAACGTTTACTGAGCACCTACTCTGTGCCAGGCACTGCGCTAAGTGCTGTGGACAGTACAGATACAGCTAAGGCTCACATCTGGTGAGCAGACACCCCTACTATTGTTAACTTAATTTTTTTTTCTTTCAACTTACCGTCTTTTGCTTTCTGTTTTAGCTACATGCTAAGAAATGCTAATCATGAAATTACGAGTTTGATATGATAGCTATACACTTTTCTAACACATTTTACATGCTGCTAATAAATAGTGTTCAGCTTTGTGCTGTGTTAAAAAGAAAGACAGTTTCAAAAAAACACATATTTGGAAACATTAACCTAGTACACTGCCAAGCACACAGATTTGCCAACTGGAAGTCAGGTGAATAAATAAATGAATAAATCAATCCATCAAGTCTGAGCTTGACTCTAGTAAGAACCCAGCTCCGAGATGAAGAGTCTCAGATTGGCTGCTGAAATTCCTTCCTGAGCTAATTAATTATTGTTCATTAAATGAATCAATCAATCAGTCCCATAGGGGCATCTAGATCAAGATGAAAGAAAAGGATGGAACTAGTTTCTGAAATTCCTGAGGTGGTCACGTGGACAAACTGTTTTAAAAGAAAGAGACATCTGTAATCCCCAGGCAGCAGTTTCAGAGTGCGCTCTTTGGCTGCATCTAGAGTTGCAAGAACGTCCCTCCCCTCATGGCCCTTTAGATTCCAGGGAACAGGAAAGAATCTGGCAAATGCCTTTCACTTGATCTTTGCATCCCTTCAAGGAAGGAAAGTTCTTTTTTTTTTTTTAAAGATTTATTTATTTATTTATCTGACAGAGAGAGACCACAAGTAGGCAGAGAGGCAGGTAGGGAGGGAGAGCGGGGAGCAAGCTCCCTGCTGAGCAGAGAGCCCGACTTGGGGCTCCATTCCAGGACCCTGAGATCATGACCGGAGCAGAAGGCAGAGGATTTAACCCACTAAACCACCCAGGTGCCCCAAGGAAGGAAAGTTCTAATGGAACTGGAATCCATTTCTGCTTTGGTCATTTTAATTAATACCCCTTACCGAACTCTCTCAAATCCAATCACTGCCTGAGCTGTGGGCTAAGCATTCACATAGGGGGAGGGGATGCACACTTATTTTCTCCTGCACAGCACAGTCCATGTCATGTAAACTGTCAGTCTCAGCATTAAACTTAAATGGCTTTTTTTTCCCCCCTTTTGCTCACAGTGTGTGTTTATTAGTTAGGGCAAGATCTAAAAGCTACATGCTCTGGTACAGTGGAAATATCAGGACTGCTAGAATCAGAAAAAACAAACAAACAAACAAACAAAATTTAATCCACATTTTGCCACTCACTCCTTGTGGGATCTTGTGTAAACAATGAACCTGGGTGAGCTTTGATTTTACTTCCATAAAAGAAGCACAGCAGGATATGATCACCCAACCCATTTCCATGAGATGCTCACAGTTGTGCACGAAATTAGGAGAAAATGTATGTGTGTTTCCTGTTGGGGGATGGTGGGGACTTGGAGGGAGGTAAGAAAGGGAACACATTGGACGGTGTGTGTTGGGTGTGGTGCAGTGGGTGGTTTGCTGGGACCAGATCTGATATTGAAGGTTTTCTAAAAAGCCTCTCTCGTGCATTCCCACTATCTGTACCAATGCACAAACAAGGGGTATGGTCTGAGAGCCCAGGAGCCATGCTGGACTGCATATTTGCCAGCTAACTGCCTCACTCTTACTCAACAAAGAGCTTCTCATTATATGCATCTGAGCCCTACCATCAAAGCTAGCCTCTAAAGAGAAGAAACTTTGTTCCATCCTCTAGCAGCCCCTTGCCTGGTGACCACCCAACAAGAATGACGGATGACCATTTCCATCAGAATTTCTTCTATAGGCATCCACATACCTTCTACAGGTAGATGGCTCCCACAAAGTTTTAGTAGAGCCGAGTGTATTAACAAGAAAACTCACCTGGGTTATGAGACTGGTTAGAAAACATTTTTGCAATGTGATAATGCCAAATGTCTCACAAGGTCTTATTAAAATTTAAATAAGCTATTTGGACAAAGTGTACAAGATCTGTTTGATGATTCTATCTTTCTTTTTATCTGCCCATTATCTACCCTGAGTTTTTCCATTGCCAAAGAAACTCTAAAATTCAACAGATCTACCCCCTACAACAGTAAGTGATGTCATCTATAAATAAACCAATACCTTTTTTCTTTCGTTGGAGAAAAAAACAATGAGGACAATGAGGTAATCTCAGGAATGAAATTCTAGCATAGTTTGTTTACAAAGTTAAAAGTAAAGTATGTCCAAGAAATTTTCTTCATTTTTCAACTCACTAGAATATGTTAACACCACGTGAAACTGTGTTGGTGTTAGCACTGAGAGCATCTTTAAGGAGGAAAAACTGGAGCTATGTTTAAATATTCATTGAAATCTTCCCAACCTACTCTTGACTTTCTTCATTATGAAGGGGTAGGAGAAGTGTAGGAGTTTGGGGGATGGCTCAAATAAGCAAAAATGCACAGTGGACTCTGAATATTCCTGGATTTAATAGGGAAATACAGAAGATCCTAAATGTGAAATAACTCTTATGGCCCTTCAGGTAGAATCTGAATCATGGGTCACAATGCTGGTATTCTAGACCAAGTCATTCAGTGGAGGAGCTTAATTGTTCATCTAGCCTCTGCATCTCAAGGTCACCATTTCTTTCCTGTATTCAGTGAGTCTGATGGAGTTAAAAAAAGAAAAAATATTGTTTGGTGGCAAGAAAGCCAACTACTAGTGTTGATGTTGGAAATACAGAGGCCAAAGAAAGCAATGAATGAACCAAAATAGAACCTGTGAACAACTTTATAAGTAGAGAAAGCTGGTATCAGTTGTAAACCAGAAAGTCAGGTGTGATAGAAATGTGATTTTAGAACTTAATTTCTATTTCAATGCCCCATTCCAGTTAGTGGTAAAATTTTAAGCTCATATTTTTTATATATTGGGTTAAATAAAAATATATTAAAATTTATTTCACCTGTTTCTTTTTATATTCTTTAATGTGACTATTGGAAAACTAAAAATTATACATGTGGTTTAGATTATATTTCTTTGGTTAGTGCTGGTCTATATCTTTTTGAAGTTCTTTGTTGTTGGCATACTCAAATGAATTATTCAGTGAGTTTTAAAATGTAAGATGTTTTAGTAAGTTTCAAAGTTAAGGGGGGAAAAAAAAGAAGAAATTTAACCCCAACTAGTTTGGGATCTGCTCCTCCGCACTAATCTTTTCTAGAGATTACATCTAGGTTCCAGAAAGTTTTCATAGTGCCAAGGTTTTGCAACAAGAGGACATCCAGTCTTTGGTTATCATGCATTATATAGGCATGCACTATAACTGTCTCTTATTCCATGTGATCCTCAGCCCTTAAACCAGTGTGTCATTGCTGGGTTAAAACCATCTGACACCCTTTCAGGTCCATCTCTTTGTGTTACATCTATGCCACGGCCCACAGGAAATATCCTCATGGGATGTGAGTAAAGTGTGTGACTAGTTAAAGCCCAGCTATCTTCTAGATAAATAATATAGCTATTTGCTCCCATGAGATGCTGAGGTCTTGACCTCTCTTTGGGCTCTACTCAGAAAAGACAATGGCCAATTGTACATTTGGCTTAGCTCTTCGTAACTCCCTCTAGTTATACCTTTTGCAGTTCTTCCGGTAAGCTATATTTCTCTGCCCCTTGATGATGATTTGGTCACATGACTTTTCTTAAATAATTAAATGAGATAAAAGGGACATTGTGCCAAGTCCAAGGGTAGACTTTCAGAGGCTTTGCATGTTTCCGCTTGCTCCCTTACACCTCTACTATAGTCCTAGGAATATACCCAGGATAGACCACTAGCCTGAGGAGGAAGAGAAACATGTGGAGCAGAGCCAAGCTTCTCCAATTATCTGAGCCCAGGTTAGATCATCTGATTCCAGCCAACACCCAAACATGTGAGTAAACAAGCCCCCCTGAGATCAGCAGAACCATTTCAGCCACTTCCCAGACAACACACAGATGCAAGAGCTAGGTACATCCTCATTATTTGTGGTACTTTGTCACAACATTAGTTAACAAATATAATACCAGATTTCCTCTCCCCAGACCTCTAAACTTACCTATAAGTTTTAGGGGTTTTCTGGGGGGGGTTGCCCCACAACTCAGAAAAGGGTGGACAGGGTGCAGAGACCCCCAAAATGCCATTTTCTGAATTTTCTTCCGCTCTCCAACCCTCTTCCTCTCCACTTACAGAGGTCTTGTCCAGGCTGTGGCCTGAAGTTTTGCCTTCACTCATTATTTAGTCCCCTCAAGATCTAAATTCTTTGTTTTAACTGCATTTTGTTGAGTCAGTCCTTCACTAAAGAATTAAGCATAAAATACTTTATCTGAATGCATGGGGTGGGTTGGCAGGGGCAGGCACCTAGGGATATAAGAAATGAGGGACAAAAGGGGAACTCTCCCTTAATATTTCAAAGTAGTGCCAAATCACTTTCGCTATGGTAGAATTTGCCAGTATGGGACTTTTACAGTGGCTCAGAGCTCTCAAAGTGTCTGTGCATATTGAACTTCTGAGAAGACAGCCCCCTCTTTCACACCAGGCGAATCTGGAGGGTCTCTCGTTTTAAAAGCACCTCCCCTGCCAGGCAGAAAAGGAATAGCAGACAGAGCTTCACTTGAGCGATATTGGAAGTCTCCTTAGTCCAGAAATGTCTTCCCACTTGCTATATTTAAAACCTAAAATTTCTTGACTATACCTTCATTCTTTTGTGTCCCTATTATATTTTTCTTCAAGAATCTCAGGGTCATGATAATGTCTCAAGTTTTTAGCAGAGATTAATTCCCACCACAGTACTGGACAGAGCACTGTCTGAGGCCAAAAGACCCAGATGTGGGTCTGTGACTGACTGGCTGGGCAATATACTTGGAGTCAGTTCATTTTGGGGTCTCAGATTCCCCGTCTATAAAATGAAGGGTATGGACTGCTGATTGTTATAACTCTAAACACCACTGAGTCTCAAAACACTATGACTTAAAAAAACAACTAAAGCGCAATGCCTTTGAGAGAAGTAAATAGGGTAGACTGAAAAGAGGATGGGGATGGAGTGAGTATGGGGCAAGAGAAGGCAGGATTCAGGAAGGCTTTGTGAAAAGGGGGCCAGATGGTTCCACCGTCATGCTTTGTCTGTTTCATGATTTTGTCCCTAGCTGCTTCCCCTCTCCTCTATCTGTCCTACCTCTAGCTGCAAAAACAGGTGCGCCCCCAGAGAGCCAGATGGATAGGTTTACACATGCCCCCTATTCTAATGGCAGCTCCAACTCCCCTGCACCCGCCTTTTCACTGCACCCTGGCCACTCTCATATCCTCTGTGGCCTGTATATCATCTTTATAGGCTCAGGTACTAAAAACCAGGAAGTTATTAAAGCCCAGGTCTGGCAATTCCACTGAACTTGACAGATCATTAAAAAGATTCATTCTAAATACATTCAGATCAGCCCTGGCACCTTCCAGAGGCCTGAAAGATAGGCTATAGTCACAACAGGTCAGAGGAAAGCTAGCTTTGTCATATCTGCCCCCACTTTGCCTCTAAGATTGTCAGGGACTCCCGTTGGGTTTCTGTGGCATACAATGCCCAGAGCAAGAACTGGAACTGTAAATCCTGGTAGCCAGCCCTCTCATCATGGGCATCTCTTTTGCAAAAGAGTGCTTCGAGGTATGTGTATTTGCATATGGCTTGTTTATTTTTTGCAAATGGACATTAATTTGTTGTCAGCTCTTTGTCACTTCTCAAATTGATGTTCCAGTACTATTTTTCCTTTGAGGGTGTGTCTTGATTTTATCTCTTATATAAACGCCTTTACATCAAATGTAACAAGCAAAAGTCAAGATGATGAGCAAAACTAATAGGTTTTAAAAACCACCTATTTCAGTGGTGTTCTGCCTGATATATATATATAAGGGCACTCAATATTTTTTGAATAAATGAATGAACAAACGGGCAAACATTTACTCTGAGATCTCACCTAGACATTCGTCTATCAGTTACTACTGCATTATAAGCAACCACAAACATATCAGTGTCATAAAATTAAGCATTTATTATTAACATGTGTCTGGCTATACCTCATGTTGTCTCATTCCGAGGACCTGGCTGGAGGAGCAGCAGCTGCCTGGGGCATATTCTTCCTGTGGCTGACTCTGAAAGCTCCCAGTGGGGTGAGTAGAAAGAGCAGTGCCTCACCTTAGCTCAGAAACAATACCTTGTTACTTGCACTCACATCTGATTGGTCAAAGTAAATCATACAGCCAAGCTCAACCTTAATGTGTGGGTAGGTCTTCTCCTCCCCCGAAGGCAGAAAGAGAGTGGGAATGAATACTTACCCACCCACCCACCAAATCATCTAAGCTATCAGAGACTCCAAATACAAAATAGGAGCAACTATGGCTACCCTAGTTGATGGTTGGGACAGGTTAGCCCGTATCTTCTCTCTACCTGGGGTCTCTCTCCGTTTTCCATAGTGGTTCCTGGAGGCAATTCATCAGGACTTAGGACTCTACAGGACACAGTTCTAAAATAAAAGCAAGTGCTTTATATTTACCCAGGAAACGATACCAAAGTACCAGGTTCATAAGTGGAAGGAGAATTCTAGACTGAGACAAGAGGATAAACAAAAGACAGCCACTGAGGAGTGTGTGTGTATGTGTGTGTGTATGTTTTAACATTTGTCCCTAGTACCGATTACCAATCAGCCTATGGCCGGTGTTTACTAATGAATGTTTGATAAAAATCATAGTGAAGACACAGAGTCAACCTAGCTAACAGAAAAGTGTGTAAAATTTTCAGCTGGGTTTCAACTTAAATTCAGCATCAAACACCCTTGGTACATTACCCCACAGGCTGTCAATGGAGTCTGGGTAAGCAGGAGTCTCAAGATACAGACGGATTAAATCTTACACAGGAACCATGACCTGGAAGGCAAGAACCTCACACCTAGTTTGCCAGGGAAGAGCAGGGCTGGTTTCCAGCATTCTGAAATGCACTGAAATTTGCTAAAGGGATGTTGAGGCACAAGTAAAAAGCATAAACATACCTGTTGTCCATTTCATGAAGCAATGAACCCAGATCCAAAATCTTAATCCCTACCATTCTGCCATTCCAGATAATGCCTTTTGACCTCAGAGCCCCTGGGCTGGCTGACCCACTTTCTAAACTATTTATCAACTGCTCAGGAAAGCGTTCTTGCAAGCTGACCAAAGAGCCATAAACACCATGATCAGCCCATTCTTCCCAGGTATAATGATTACTAGCAGTGAGGCTGACTGTATTTACCATGACCGAGATATTTCCAGGTAGGGGAAGCCACTGCTACACCACTTCCCTCCCAGTTGCACCGGTGCAGCTTTTAAAATCTGGACGGTTTCCCCGCATCCAAATGGGGCCACTTACAGTTTATCATCCGCTGATAGGAAAAGTTATCTGCACAGCTGTGGATCCACATTAGTTATGCTCTGAGCAGGACAACACTGTAAATTATTTGCAATATGCTGGAACTCAACACAGACTGAGTTTATAAATATGATATTAAACTCTTAAGAGGGAGTTGCAGACCTTTTATAAAGCCATTAATTTTTCAAGTGGTTTAGAAGTCCAAATTAGCAGCCGTGGGTGAATACCAGCTTCCAAAAACAGATGGCACTGGCTTTTCTAAAAGCAACAACAGGATCCCGAGATCAAACGAGAAGATCAGGACTGAGATGCCTTTTGGAAATCTATTTCAAAGTCCTGAATAATGAGTAAAATTCAAATCCTTCTCCTGGAGGCTTCCCTGACTGCCCCCAGTCCAGTCTCAAGTTTCTTCTGAATGTCTACTATGCTTTGCCGCATGCTGACTTATTTTAAAACTAATCACACACAACATTGCATTATAGATAGTATTTCATTTCTCTTATTTGTATTTTATTATATTCCCTGACTGAACACTAAAATGCCAAATCGGGGCGCCTGGGTGGCCCAGTGGGTTAGAGCCTCTGCTTCCGGCTCAGGTCATGATCCCAGGGTCCTGGGATGGAGCCCCGTATCAGGCTCTCTGCTCAGCAGGGGGCCTGCTTCCCCCTTCTCTCTCTGCCTGCCTCTTGCCTACTTGTGATCTCTGCCTGTCAAATAAAATAAATAAATAAATAAAATGTCAAATGACTAAAATACTTCTACTTACTATAAAATCTTCTAGAAATATATTACACAGAAAGTAAAGCCCCCATCATTTGACCTCACAAAGGTAACCACTGTTCACCACTTGGTACAGAGTTCTTCTGATATTATTTTTGATCCGCGTACTGACATACATGTATTTTTAAACAGAAAGAGTAACATTTACACTATATTACAAATTTTTAAAATTTCTTCTGTGTTTTAAATATTTTATTTATTTGTCAGAGAGAGAGAGCATGCACAAGAAGGGAGAGCAACAAGCAGAGGGAGAAGCAGGCTCTCTGCTGCGCAGGGGGCCCAACATGGGATTTGATCCCAGGACGCTGGAATCACGACATGAGGTGGAGGCAGAGGCAGGCACTTAACCAACTGAGCCAGCGAGGTGTGCCCACAACTTTCTTTTTCAAGTTTTCCCACCATACACTGGAAACTCCTTGAAGGCAGGGACCAGTTAGTTATTTATGCCATACTTATTAAATATGTACTATATTTAAGGGCTACTACAGATATAAAAATGAGTAAAGCAAAAAATCCTCAAATTGAAGTTGATTACCTAACTGGCAAAAAAGAAAAAGAAAAGAAAAAGCATGAAAAGTAATTACTATAAAACAATGTAACCTGGGCTGTAATGCAGGTTCTTATAAGCACCATGAAGAAGGCTTTCGGTCAGCCTGCGGAAGAAAGGACACACACCTGCCTAATTCAACCAGCTCCACAGAGACCTGTTTGGATCTGGACTCAGCTATGGACTCTTCTCTCCACACACACAAACTGGAAAGATCAGCTCTAAATAACTTCTTGGAGGCAGAGGGTGTGCAGTACATTAAAAACCCTTCTCTTGCCCTCTTAGCTGACCACGTTAACATGGAAGTGTAAGATGCTGCTAGGCACCTGAATCTAACTTTGTGGGATTCCAGGATTCTGGAAGTGAATGTGTTTCTACTAGAGGGAAATCACTGAAACCACGTTTGGCATTTCCCTGCCTCCAGTCCCACCATCCAATCCTTCCTGGACATGCGATCTGGTCAAATTACTTCAACTCTCCAAGCTCCAGGTTCCTCCCTGTAAAGTACAAATAATGCCACTTCAAACACTAAGAGAATAATAGCTGCTCTCCTTAAACTTGATGGTTAAATGAGGGAATATCTATGACAGTTCCTAGCTTTTATAGGGGCTGCTCAGTAACTGCTAAAGTAATGGGCATATAAAATAGGCAGGACCCAGGGAATGCAATCAACAACTTTATTTTTAATTTTTCATTCCAATATCCCTTTAGAAAGCTCCTGATAAAATTTCAAGTAGATCCCCAGACATTTCTGCTCACTCCAGGGAGTCCTAGGGCTACATTAAGCTATAAACACGGTCTCGACTCAGTAATTCTAAAGTGGAATATTCCAAACTCCAAAACCAATGTAACAATAAATCTCTCTTCCTCAGCGGGAACTGGCTGCAAACTACCCACTCTCAGTGAAAAAAGGGTTGTGGTCTTTCTTGTCACCTTCTCCACCTGCAACTTCCATCCTATTTCCTCTTCATGACCATCGAGGTTTCTGACTTCTCCCACAGTGGGGGGGCGGGGGGGAGGTGGGAGCTGGAGGGTAGAAGCAGGGAAGCTGGAGATGTTAGGGGATTAGGAATGTGTTCGCGTGACTGGCATGTTCTAGATGGTTCTGTGCTCTCAGACCCTGACGCGTGTTTAAACCTGGTTTTCTTTCATAGGTGCTTTGCTCATTCTTCAGAGAACCCCCCAATATCACCTCGATCTAAGCCAGAGTTCTCAATCTTAGCACTATTGACATTAGGGTCTGAATAATTCTTTGCTGTGGAAAGCTTTTCCCTGCATCAAAGGATGTTTAGCAGCCTCCCTGCCCTCTACGATCTTGAAGCCAGTAGCTTCTCCCCCTCACTGTAACTAAGGATGTCGCTAGACATTGCTAAATATCTGTTGGAGGGCCCAATCACCCCTGGTCGAGAATCACCGACCTGGGCAAATATATTCTATTCCAGCAGTCTGAAATACTCCTTGTGCTATCCCACGAATCCAGCAACCACTGCCAGCTTCCTTTCCACCAAGGTAGAGTTGCCCTTGAGGGAGCCTGCTTTTGCTAGATTTAAGTTGACTCTTATACTGCCTCTCTTGCATACAAGATCCACATTCAGTCCATGGGTTAGATGCTCCCACATGGTTTTACCTTGAAAGCTTTGGGATTAGATGCCAGTCACAAAACACAGCAAGTTTCCAAAATACATTAGCAAAGCACTTACCACTTTACCTCTTGTTCTCTGGATTTCCTGGCTAAGACTGAAGGAGACTAATCCACTGTGTCCTACAACTGCAGAGAACACATATCAAGGTCTCCAAATAGTCCAGCTGAAGTCTCTTGCACTAGATCAGAGGGGAGAAGCAGACACTCCCCTGTAGCCTCTATTTTGGAGAGCACGCTCTAAGAATGCAATCTTTGGAAACTAGTTCCCATCTTTATTCAATATCTCTTTACGCCCTCAATCTGGTGATCTCTAAATAATCTTCTAGGACCTCTACCTTGAACTTTTACTGTTTGGTCTATAATACAACCTATTTTGGTGACAGAAGGTTATCTTATCTCATTACTTCAATCAAAACTTCCAGTTTAACATCATTGTATATTGGTATCATGCCTTTTATCTTTCTTTTCTAATCAATCCCAGAGGCTACATGATGATAGTAAGAAAATATCTAGAACTGTATCAGTTATCTCCTGCTGAGACAACAAACTACCCAAAACCCAGTGGCTAAAAACAGTAAGCATTTAGGGCGCCTGGGTGGCTCAGTGGGTTAAGCCGCTGCCTTCGGCTCAGGTCATGATCTCAGGGTCCTGGGATCGAGTCCCGCATCGGGTTCTCTGCTCCGCGGGGAGCCTGCTTCCTCCTCGCTCTCTCTCTGCCTGCCTCTCTGCCTACTTGTGATCTCTCTGTGTCAAATGAATAAATAAAATCTTTAAAAAAAAAAAAAAAACAGTAAGCATTTATTATTGCTCAAGGGTCTCCTGGTCAGCTGTGGAGCTCTTTTGGCCCCAGCAGGACACACTAATGGCATCCATGGATAGCTATGGGCTGGGTATCCAGTTGTGCGGATCTTGGCTTGGATTTCTCACACATTTGGGAGTCATCCAGCTATCAGAACTTGTCAAGGATGACTTTGGTTGTAGAGACAGAGGTCCAGGAGAATACACAGCTCTCTTGAAGCCCAGGCTTGGACTGACAAACTGTCACTTCTACCATATTCTATTGACTAAAGCAAAGCACAAGCCCAGTCCAAATTCAAGGGATGGGAAAACAGACTCCATCTCTTGACGAGAGGAGCTTTAATGTCTCATCCCACAGAGTATGGACATAGGGAGATGTGAAGAATTAGAGCCATTTGGCCCTCAATCTACCACACTGGGTATGGTGGAGATCTGAGCTATCCATCAAAATCCACTCTCCATTCTTCCATAATAATGGAACAGCAGCCAGCCATGCAGATTCTATTTCACGGTCTCCTTTGCAGCTAGATGTACCATGGGTGACAAAGTTCTTACCGTAGACTAAGTTTTCACCAATGCCATGCAAGCAGAAGTGATGTGTGCTACACAAGACATCTGGGAATGTCTGCTGGGAGGCTCTATCCCACCTTCTCACCCGCTGGAATCCCAATGTCGCAACAACCTAGCATCATTTATGCAGCTGATAACAATGTCTCAGGGGATAAAGCAGTAATGACTGCCAAGGAACTTGGGCTCTCAAATGACTGAGAGAAGCAGAACTTTCTCCCTGACCTGAATTGTTCACATCAGGATTGTTGTATGAAGGAGAAATCGACCTTTCTGGTTCTTATAATTGCTCTCCTGCAGGATCTCTTTGTCATAGCAGCCTACCCTCTCCTAATCAATACGCTGGGACAACTGAAAGTACAGTCACCATTCATTTAGAAAACTGGGTCCACATTCTGTTGACCCAGAATACACTTCACTCTGGTATTTTGTAGAAAGAACCCAAAGTCAGTCCTATGACCTTCCATGACCCAAGGAGTAAGGAAAAACTAAAAATGATCTTAGTATTTTTTAGGTGGATTTGGGTTAGGAGGGCAACAAGGGGGAAATACCTCTGCCAAAACTTTATAAATACATCCATTCATATCGAATCTTTCTGTATCTTTCTCATATAATGAATCTTTAACCTTTGCCTGAAGTATTTTTGATTATGATTGCCAGGGGCTTCATAGCTCTGGAGCACTGAAATTCTGACATCATAAGTCACCAGTCCAGGGTCTGTCATTCACTATACCTTTCTCCCAGCTGGAATCTCAGAAACTGACTTGAAGAGCAATCAGATAGAGCTTCCCAATTAAGAGGTACATCATTAATGAGCTTAAAGGGAGCCTGGCAACTAAAGAGTAGGATCATATTGTTTCTTTATTTTTAAAATCTTCAAATAACTCCTAATGTAAAATCTTGAACAAGAGCTACCAGGCCCTGAGCGAGCTGGCTGCTTGCTATCACACAGCATCATCTCATCCATCTGCCCCCCTTCCTGCCTTTGTTCCTGCCTCACTGGCATTTTCCCTGTTCGTTGTACTAAATTTCCTTCTAGATTTTTCTGTGCCTGAATGGTCTTCTCTAATTCTCTGCCTAAGTCCTGTTCATACTTCAGATCGAAGCTGCAATGTCCATTCCTCAGGGGAATTTTCCTTGAACGCTGAGACTAGGATAGAGACCTCATTTTCCACTTTCATGGGACCCTTCATAGCACTACCACAATTATAACTGAACAAGTATTTTGTTAATGTCGAATACTAAATTAACGGTCCCTAGAGGGCAGGAAGTCCATCTACTTTCTTTACTGCTACGTCCCAGCACCTTACACAGTATAGCAGACCCTCAGGAAATATTGAATAGATGAAGACATAAATAAATGAATGATGGGGCAGTGTTGGGAAGAGAAGGAAAGAGAAGAGAGATAGACAGACATGGAGAAAGGACAGGGCGGGCAGAGAGGATCAGCTTGCGCAAGTGATTCGCATGCCAATGAGATTTGGGGTGGGGGGAGCACACCCTCGGCTCCCAGTTCCCAGAAGAGTCACATAACACGTCCTCTCCATGTCCAACTAGTAATTTCAGATGTCAGGCAACTCAATTCATTCTCTGTGGAGAGACACAGCCCTGATGAATTGGAATATACCTCACCGCACATTCCCTGGTAATAGCAAACACAGTGAATTGAATCAGCAGCCTGGGCTTAGGGACAAATTGCATTTGGAAATTGTATTTATGTATCAAAAAACTAATTACTGCCAAGTTCCACCTCAATAGTACTTGATGATTTCATTATTGGATCTAATTGCACTTCTATTCGGGGTAAGAGTTTACTGTCTTTTAATTGATAATGGAAATTGAAGATCCAAAGATGTGAATGGCTGCAAGGCCCCTTCCTTTAGCTGATTCCTGGCCCATGGAAAACAAAATAGCCTTTCCCACTCTCAGGCCTAAACTATAAATATTTATTTTCTGTGTATCCATGTCTGGTGGTCTTCTGGGGTCTGCGGGCCATGAAAGATCAGACCTCACAGTTTGTACCCACATTTAGGAATACACACAAATGACATAAGCTTTCAAATCTGAAACCACAAGCGCTGTATTCCTACAAACAGCCACCATTCTTCCTCGGATACAAGAAGTGAGGCAATGGTGGATACAGCTCCTCATAACCATTTCGAGAGCGGGTTGGTGCCCTGGCCCCCGCCTCAGGGCTGCTCTGTCTCCAGCCGGGATGGAAGACAACGCTGTCCACTAGTTTCACGGGATCCCCATCAGGACAGCAGGGGCAGGACAACTTATCCGCTCACCAAACCTGGCAGCTCCTGGCACCTCCTGTGCCCCATTTGGTCCCACCACATTTTAATTAAGGAAAGCACTAGATTTTTCCCTGTGTACATTACCTCTGATTTGCCATGTTACTGAGTAGCAAAGAAGGCAATCAGTTAGTAGCTGAAGCAGAAGAAAGAACATGAACTTCCAAAATTTAACAGGACTATCCATCCTCATCTCAACCTACACCCAGGAAGAAGGAATTTCTCTGCCTCATCATGGGTTTTGATTAAAAAGAAGACCCAAGGCAACATCATGTAAGACCCTGAAGGATATTTGCAAGGTGGCGGCCTTCCTGTCACTTCCAAATGCTTGCTGGGGGGTGTGTGTGTCTCTGTTATAACCAAGGCCCTAGTTGCCTGGCTTCTCACATCCTTTTACCTCTTAGGAGGGCCTCTATTTGGTTTGTGTCTCTTTAGCCTGAGGGGTATGCAGCCAGTCAGCTGGAGAATGGGAGTGTAACCACAGTGTGCAGAGACCCGAGGCCCACAGGCAGCTGGAGGACAAGGGCACGCTCCCCGCTAGGAAGTGACACTTTGCAGGGCCCCCACTCTTTAGACGGGTGCTTAATAACATGCTGTACTTCCTGGTTCCTCCACACGCTTCTGTCAGCAGAGCAGTAACACGCTCTGACTCTCTCTGTGTCTCTGTGTCTATCTCGGTCTTGGTTGTTTTCTGTTCTAAATGTCTTGCTTATTCTCATTCTCCCTCCCTCCGTCTCTCCCTCTCTCTGCTCTTTCTCTCTCTTCGTCTGTGAGTTGCCCATCTCTCTTCCTCTCTCCAGCCCTCTTTGTGTCTCTATTTTCCTCTCCCACACTTCTCTTAAGCAGTGGAAATCAAAGCCCTCAACTTGCTGCCTCTTCCTGCTGAGCTGCTTCCCTGGCCCCCGAGATCTCCACAATTTAATGCTTGCTGGCCCTGGCCCCTCCTCTTCCTTCTCCCTAGAAATCTCTCAAAACCGGTTCCCCTCTTCCTTGCGCCCCCACCACCCTTGCTCCATGGCTTTCTAGCTTTATATAATGACTGCCCCCTACGACCTTGATCCGCCCCTCCTGATGGCTCAGGCTTCCTCCATTCCTGCCCCTGCAGAACCACTCCGCTCTTCCCTTCTTCACCCACTTCACAGAGTAACCCACCTGGGCACCTAAGGCTTAGCCTTTCTCAAAAAGCCTGAGCAAGACACAGTGTTAAATCATTCCAATGCCAAGCAAATATGTGCCATTTGACCTCCGCCTTTACGAAGATTGCTCCATTGCTCCTGGCCAATTCAAATAAGGAAATGCCAAAAGCCATACCCAGGGAGAAAAGGAGAGATTATGCTGCATAATCCCAGTAGTTTCTACTGGAAAATATCTCCCCTGCACTTCTGTGAAAAGGATGTACTCATTCATCCTACAGACTTTTACCGAAAGCTTATTACATGCTTCTATACAGTACCATTGACATAAAAATGGAAAGACATGGTCCCTGACCTCAACAGGCCATGATCCATTACACTTACCCTTTGTTTAATGACTCCAATTCACTCCTGAAAATCCTGCACTACATGAAGAGTCATTAAATAAAACATTATTTTTATTCATTTTAATGGGAAAAAAAAACTGAATTGACTTCATTCTGACCAGTGATACCCAAACAAACACAGATTGAATAATATATTAGTTAAAATTGTAAATTGGTCCATCTTTGCCAATAAATGTGATGCTGGAAGATCCCTCCTTAGATCATCTGTTAGTGTGTTTTGAGGTTTAAAATAAGAGTCACGGGGCACCTGGGTGGCTCAGTCGGTTATGTGGCTGCTTTCGGCTCAGGTCATGATGCCAGGGTCCTGGGATCAAGCCCTGCATCAGGCTCCCTGCTCAGCGAAGAGCTTGCTTCTCCCTCTCTCTCTGCCTGCTGCTCTGCCTACATGTGATCTCTCTCTCTCTCTGTGTCAAATAAATAAATAAAATCTTAAATAAATAAATATAAATAAATAAAATAAGAGTCGTTATACCAAAAACAAGAATCAGTGTCCAAAAAAGTAGAATAACTTTTCAAGAGCTGTTGTGGCAAATAGTCTGTAGCTGAATAGCTTCCCTGTGACATGGAACTGAAGGTTAGTAGCTCAGAGGCAAGATCGAGGGTAGCGGAACGGAAAGGAGGGGACAGCTCAGCCTACAACTTACCTGAAAAACAGGCTCATGTGCTTCACAATGGCAACTCACACAAATTGCTCCACACGACAGAAACACCATTAGCTCCCCAAAGCTGAACACCAAACCACAGAGAGAGCGAGACCTTGTGCCTGTGAGAGACCTCTCTGTCTACCACACTCAACTATTATGTTTAACCTACCCATGAGAGTGAGCTGTAGCCCGACTCCTACACAATTATCTATCAAGTGCAAACTGTCAGCCGTGAGCAAGTGTGAACAACACTGGAAAGCTGTTTCTACTAAAATAAATGGCATCGCATCCTTGCATAAGATAAAATAAGGTGCCTGATTGTTTTCAAGAGTTAGGTATTTACCCCAGGAATGAGGACCACTGGTAGCTCATGAGGTGCTTTGGGGCAATTTTGAGAAAAAGGAAAATCATTTTGATGCAGCACAAAGGCCCACTTCAGGGCTTAGCAAGTAGAGCCTACTGTGGACTTCAGCCATCACTTACCTCTTAGCCTAGGTGCTTTTGTGCAGTGTACAATGTGCATCCGTATGCATGCAGCAGCCCCAACAGAAAACTACATAATGGAAGAATAGCAAGCTCAGCCTACAGGCTATTTATTTCAAGGAATATTCAAGTCACTTTTTTTTTTTAAGAGAGGGAGGGGAAGAGGGCCAGAGTGAGAGGGAGAGAGAAAGAATTCCAAGGAGGTTCCACACACATGGGGCTTGATCTCACAGCCCCTAGATCATGACCTGACCTGAAATCAAGAGTCAGATGTTTAACCAACTGAGCCAACCAGGTGCCCCATGTCACTTTTATCTAAATCCCAGGACACGGAAGATTGTGGAGCCAAGAAATCAGGATTGTATGCATGGCTAAACTATACCAGAATGTATAATCCTGAGAAAGTACTTCTCTTCTTTGTCTGATCTCAATTTTCTCACCTGCAAATAAAGGAATTTGAATTCACTGATCTCTAAAGCTATTTCCAGCTCTGTCTTTGGGTTTCTGAAATGGACTCATACAGAAAGCACGCAGGGTAGCATTATTTGCAATGACAACAACAATTTTTAAAAACACTTTAAAAAATGATCACCAACCAAATGTTCACTGATAAGAAATGGAAATAATGGGGGCACCCGGTTGCCTCAGTAGGTTAAACATCTGCCTTCAGCTCAGGTCACGATCCCAGGGTCCTGGGATAGAGCCCTGCATCAGGCTCCCCGCTGAGGTGCACCCATGCATAGCAACAATTTGCAATAACTTTTTAATAAACAAAGCAAATCTATTGTTAATGATATAGAACAATGCCCAAGATACAGCTGTGGAAATACAGCACAAGCATGACTCACGCACACATAAATATCTACTTGCGTTTATTTAAAATGATCTTGGATGGGTAATACAAGAAATCGTTTATAGTTGTTAGCCCTAAAGGGTGTGATAGAAGGTTAAGGGGGAGGGAAGGAGTCTCCTGTTTCATATCTCATCTAACTGTTTGAATTTTATCAGAAACACTGATTACTTTTAGGATAAAAAGGAGAGCAAAAACTCTGAATCAGATCAAAACATAGAGGAAAGATGTTAAAACTGAAAATTCCATGCCCTTCTCTGGATATTTGGTTATTCCAAGAACTATTATAATAACTACTCACAGCAGTGCTGCACACCATCCCACTGGGGTCACTCTTCCACTTTGGATTTTCCTGAAGTGCTCTCTCCTCCAGGTTCTGGCCTTGCCTGTCTTCTGGTGGAAGGGGCATCCCACTTTACCCTCTCTGTGAAATCACTTGAAGGGTTTTCCAAAGTAACGGCTCTCTCCTTCGATTTTAATTAACTAAGAAGCTCTGTTGCAATTTCACTATCGTAATGCCCAAACAGAAAAGCCAAATTTCTCTGATTTTAGAGACCAATAAAAACCTCTCTGAGGAGACTTACCATAAGCAAAGAAAATTCATTAGGAAAGGTGAGGCCCATCCGTCAGAAGGAAACGCCAAACCCCACAGCCGGTACAGGTCAGCAGCCGACCTCTGCTATAATAAATTCTGTTTCTGTTTAAAGGTGAACTAAAATCCATCAGCCGGGTTCTCAGGACCTCAGTTCTCACCAGTGACCCGTGCAGATGCCCCCTTTCAAGGTAAATCTGGTTTTTCGTCATCCCCCTCACCCCGACCCAGCCCATGCCAGTGTCTCCACCTCTGAAATGGGGGTGCCTACTCTTGCCTCTGCTGCCTCTAGGGTGAGAAGGAATTGATCAAAGATGACCAAAACACTATGTGTCTGCACAATACAACAAAGTGTCCCAGCTATTACAACGTGAAAACCCACAGCGGTCTCCACATCCTTCCTTTTATAAGTGAATACAAATCACAACAGCTGTTGCGCTCCCCTAAATTTTAGATCAGATCACTGCCAAATCCAAATACCAAAGGAATTTTAAAAATAAGACCATTTTTAACGTTATCATACGTTTGGGTCTCTTTGCCTCCCAGTAGTTCGGTTTTTCCTTCCAAGACCTCGGTCTTCCCTGAGGATATTAATTCAGGTCAACTTCACAATTGATTGGTCTTTAAAATGTGTACATGACACATACCCACAATCAGAAGGCCCTTTCCAAATACTGAAAAGAACTGGATGCGGCTTATCATGTAGGAAAGAAAAGAGGAGTTTTTAGAAATTAACCAAACTAGAGATCTAGTTCTGAAAAAGTTGATGAAATAGACCTGGAAACAAAGGACCACCCTCACATGCAAATATGTGTAGCCTAGCTCCAACTGCATCCCAGCAATATTTATCAGCCACCTTCTGGAAGGTGCGGAAAGAGCACGGGCATTGGCCAAAGAAGGAACTGGGCTCTACTACTTGTTAGTTCGTCAGCTTTGGGCAAATTGCTTCATCTCTCATCCTTAGATTCATCTTCTATTAAATGGGGATTTTAATATCTCCTTTATAGTGCTGTTTGGAGAATTAATAATAACATATATGTAAAGTGCTTATTAGCACAGTCCCTGGCATAAGGGAGACACTCAGGACATGTTAACTAGTCTCATTCTCTGTCCCCTGCATCATGAGAGAAGAATGAATGAAGACAGCCCTGGCCCTCAGGGGGGCTCACAACCTGTAAAAGAAACTTCCTCCCCGATCCTTTCTCACTGAGGAAAATACGAAGTCACACCTAAATTGGGCACATTAACATCTCATCTGCTTCCAGATCATCAACACAGCCGAATATCACACACACTCTCACACGCACACACACACACCCACACACACAGGGGAGGATCAGAAGACAAAAAAAGCTTTTCTGAGGAAAACTGAGGCCAGCCCTGAAAGGCAAAACTGTGTTACACCAATTATTCCTGATCCAGGCTGAGGTGTCTGGGCGCAGGGGATAATTAGAGGCTGCCCCAGTCTTTGCACTGACATGACTGGTGCTATTTAATGTAATTACATTACAGTAAAATGATGAGTTTTCCCATAATTGGTAGTTACAGCATAATTGTGACTACACAGAATATTAACACTCTAATTGCCAGAGACTTCCAAAAATGTGAGCTAAGTAAATGTTTCCCTTCTCTCCAGGCAGTGAACGGAGAGAACTGGTACTCTGTAGGATAGCTTATCACATCTGCCCTGTGGTTTCTTCCTACACCAGTCCCCTCAGACCCTTCGAGGGATCCCACCTCTTCTCCAGCAAGGAGGCAATGTCATACACCTTCCACCTTCCTTCTCTATTAAAATCTGCTCTGCCAGCTGGCAAACATCTCACAGATTCATTTCATTAACAACCATGACAGCGAGCACCAAGCTCTTCCATCCTGAAGCAGGCCTGGTTCAAATCCTGGCTCACCCACCTATTTCCCTGTGACTCTGGCGGTCACATACCCTAGCTAAGTCTTAGTTTCCTCATGTGTAAAATGGAGACTGTACCATCACTTCACAGTACTTCTGTATCAAGTGAATAAGCTAGAGCATACAACAGACACTTAAGAAGTATTTGTTGAATTTGAGGGTAATTTACTAAATCAAAATTAATAGCATATTGTTCCAGGATTATTTCTACTTTTTACGGTAAAATAGATACTTTAATTTAAATTGATCAGTCATTTATTTACAGGTAGGTAACAGATTTGAGGAAGTAGAACAAGTTTTTTCCAAAACTTCTTAAATCCCATAATAGTGTCTGGCCACGTAAGAAATGGAATAGCATGATAATACATTATATGTTAATAAGAAATGGAATAGCATGATGCTTTAATGCACATACCACAAACCAGATGGTCTGGGTTCCATTCCCAGCTCTGCCAATTTCTAGCTGTGTGACCATGGGCGAGTGACTTAACTTACCTGTGCTACTACATTATCTCCACCTACAAATGAGGAATATTAATTGTACTAAACTCCTGGGGTTGTTTTGAGGATCCGATGTATTAAAACATGTAAAAAAAATAACAGTAGCTGGCACCCTGTAAGCACTCAATAAGTATTGATGTTATTATGATTATTATTCTATTGACTGCTGATCTAATTGTGCATCCTTTAATGAAGGGGATAAAATAATCACAGGAATCAAAAGAATACCCCCTTGCATCAGGAAAGCTACAAATGTAAACCTGGGGAAGGAATGGAAAGTTCAGAGTTTCACAGTAACAGTAACTCATATTCACTTTATGAAACACACTGTACTCCCGGAGTTGTTATGAGAAGAAGAAAAAAGGAGCCTTCTAAAATCCCACCAGTGCTGTAAAGGTGTTAGTATCACTTTGAGACCTCTGAGTCCTCTAGGACAGACTGAAGGGAAACTCACAACCATAACTGGGTGCAATGGACACAAATGAACAAACTCAACAGTAAAGAATATATTGTTATTTTTAAGTGCAAGGACTGGGTTCATTAGGCTGAGCAGGGCACACATTTATACTTCTCCTTTTCAGATTTGACCAGTCCAATGAGATGATTTCTACCGGAATGTTTTTGTGTGTGTGCCATATATTTTTGCCAATTTCTATTGTCTTGTATTCGGTAAGGTGGTGGGAAATACTGGAAAAACGGAAATTTGCCTTATGTCATCTCAGAGTCGACACTGAGGGGAGGATCCATGTGAAATGGGGTTCATTCAACGAGAAGAGACAGGCTTAACCCTGATGGTAAGATTACTGTCATTTTGCCTACCCAGCCCCTGCTTCTTGGTGGAAATGTCATTCCCTGCCTACCCTCCCCACAGGAAACTCCAACCATGAGGTTTATATGGGAGTAGCCACATTCATACAGATCTCAACCCCATGAGCACTAATATTTGGTCCTAGGTGAGGCCCTGACCAAGCACAGCCAATAATAGTACCTCATCCACTTGGCTACAACTGATTGGCTCAGGGAAGGCCACCTGAGTCTCCTATCACCCCTCTGCCCCGCCCCAACCAAACAGACGTTTTCCAAAAATTGAGTGGTCAGAGATTGTGTAATTACGTCCTCTCTAATGGTAAGAGCTATAAGACAAAACACAGAGCTATTAATAACGATGGTTTCCTTCCATGTAGGGGGCTAAAAAAGAGGACAAAGAAGCAGTCTCCAGGAAAGAATGCAGGAGTTGCCAAAACAAACAACGAAAGGGCAGGTGATGTGCTAGTCCTTTCCCTATCCCAGATTTCCACGACAACTTCCCTTAGATTCCATGGGCTACTGACCTCTCCTTTCTAACAAGTTGTACTTCTGTCTCTTGTACCCAAAAGAGTTCTGACGGACATACCCCTAAGTCCTGGGAAAAAGCATATTGGTATCTGGAAAAATCATAAGTCAGTGAGCTTTTTGACACCTTCACCAAAAACCCTCTCGGGGTGCCTGGGTGGCTCAGTGGGTTAAGCCTCTGCCTTAGGCTCGGGTCATGGTCTCAGGGTCCTGGGAATGAGCCCCACAATGGGCACTCTGCTTAGCAAGGAACCTGCTTCCCCCTCTCTCTCTGCCTGCCTCTCTGCCTACTTGTGATCTCTCTGTCAAATAAATAAATGAAATCTTTAAAGAAAAACAAACAAACAAACAAAAAACGCTTCTCAACTGCTTTCACAAAGGGAAAGATGAGACAGGCTGTGTGATTTAGTGAATAAAACAAGACAGGAAGAGTCACAGGCTTAGAGACCTTTCTCTACCATTGGGCTGGCCCTTTAGCCTTTTTAAGTCAGAGTTGCCTGCTTATAAAACAAGAGGGTTGGATTACAAGACTTCATCCAAAGTCTCATCCCAACCCCAAAATCTGAGTTTTCTGTTTTGTTTCTCTAAGTTAATTACATCTAAGCTGTCAGGATTTACTGGTGTTTGTCTAGCAGAAGTTGTTTCTCAAAACTTCTCCTTCCCAGGGCACCTGGGTGGCTCAATGGGTTAAGTCTCTGCCTTCCACTCAGGTCATGATCTCAAGGTCCTGGGATTGAGCCCCACATCGGGCCCCACATCGGGCTCCACATCGGGCTCTCTGCTCAGGAGGGAGCCTGCTTTCCCCTCTCTGCCTGGTCTCTGCCTGCCTCTCTGCCTACTTGTGATATCTCTCTGTCTCTCTCTGTCAAATAAATAAATAAATAAATAAAATCTTAAAAAAATAATAAATAAAAACATTTCTTTTCCTTCCCATTCTCCTTTTGTTAGTCTAGAAGCTGGTGTTATCATTTGGGCCACTACATGTCTCCCTCTCATCCTATCTTCGGTGAAATCCAGCACTTTTTGGAACCAGGCTGGAAGGCTACCGCTTGGACAATAGGGGAAGAGGACTGACAATAGCTGCTCATTGGCATGATGAAAGAAACAGTGGCATAAGATTAAAGAAAGAAGCAGTGGTCATTTCTCTGGAGAGCAGTTTGACCTTGGGGCGGCTGGTACCAAAGGTGACTGAAGACACCTGTCCATTTGAGAAAGGGTTGCAGGAATTAGCCTAGGGTTGCACTCACTGAGAGAGCCTTAAGTGAAGGCGCTTGGAATCCGTTCAGGCCAATCTGCGGGGAGCAGATGTCACCAGGAACTGAGCCAAGGTCAGAGAAGAAGTCAGAAAACCCTACCTAGTGACAGATCTGTGGAGCCAGCGGCCATGTCTGTTATAAGGACAGGACGCTTCCTTCCACCCTTCGCTGCCTGCTCTGGCATATCGGAGAAGAGCTGGAAGTGAGACGAACAGATGAAAAGCACCTGGCATGCAGCTAGCAGCCCTGCCTAGCGCATCTGAGATGGCGCGTTTACTCACTGCAACCCACTTTCTCGAGCCTCCTAATGACAGAAGGAAGTTCCTAATGAAGTTCCTGCTCTGCTGACTGAATTAATGATTTCCAGTTCCAGTGCTTGTAAACACACCGTGCTGAAAGTGCTCACGTGTGAACTGAGGCAGCACTTTGGAGACCCTGACTCCCCAGTAAACTCACCACAGGTAGCAAAAAGTTGGGAGAGAACAGGGCTAACCATGGGGAACCCGCTGTGGTTGCCAGAACACTCTAAACCTGGAAAATATTTCTAACTGGGAAAAGGTGGGCTGGGGAGAGATGGGAACCCCAACTAAAGACAGGAAGGAAGACACTAGGGGACAAATAAAGCCATCCACCTCCCCAGTAGGCAGCCCCTTCCATCTCCTACAGCCAAAATTGTAGAGGCCAAGAAAAACAAGGCTGTACCCACCTCGAGTCTAGCCCTGACATAAATACAGCCATCTTCACAAAGCAAAAGCTGGCACCTTGCACCCCCTCCTCACCCGCTTGCCTCCCCTCGGTAATATGTGTGACACTCCTCAACCACCCCTGGCTGCCTTAAAAGAAAAACAAATAGTTAACTTGCAGAGATCACAATCCTGCAAAACAAGAGTTTCCCTTGGTTTACAAATGTCCTAGAGATTTAACAAGAGCCCAATTTCCAGAGGCAAATAACTCAGTTCCTCCAAAGCCTAATGTCCCCCTCCCCACCATAAAACTGAAGGAGGTTGAGGCAGAAGGAAATGTAAATAAAGTTAAATTTCTTCTAAATCTAAATCTCACTAACAAGAATGCTTGTTAGGAGAAACGTGAAACTTTATCTCTAAACCTCCAAGATAGTGTCAGCGATCATTCCCAAGCGTATGACCCACTGATATACATCTAAAAGGGTCTCAGGAGAGACTACTACTAGTAATAAATAACCTTTCTCCCAACAATAGCTAGCCCCTCTAGGTCCTGGAGACCTTGCTTCCAAAATTCCTTAGAGACTACCATCATCCCCTTTGTCCTCAGCCATCGCCGAGTCCACCCCTACTCTGCCTTTAAAAACTCTGACTGTAGCCTGGTTCGGGGTTCAAGTCCCTACTCCGCTGTGTCGGGTATACTTGGGCCCAAGCTTAAGCTTGTCAAATAAACCCTCGTGTGATTGCATCGGTGTCGGCTCCTTGGTGGTCTCTCGGACACGAAAACTCGGGCATAACAAACACCATCCCTTCGACCACCTTCAGCTCCACCCTTTATCACAAATCCCAAATGTTCAAGTTAAACTGAGTATGTCTGCCCAGTGGAGAGCCTCAGACTCTGATAAAATATGTTAGAGAGAGGGGGAAAAAAATTTTTTTTCCTGAATGTGTTTTTTAAAGTCATCAGAGGGCATGCATCTTTAGAGGTGACAAGCTCACCTGTGGCCTCGCAAGGTCCACAGCGAGGATGACACACACTAACCAGTCTCCGAGATGACAGGCTGCATCCCACTTCCTGTGGCTGCGGCTGCTGCCATCTGCATCGGAGTTAGTCCGGGACTGAGCACGCCGCGGGTCCCTGAGCAGCCGCTGCCAAATCACAGAGCAAGGAGCACTTGGGGGCGGGGGGAGGAGGCAGGAGGAAGCTAACGAAGAGCTCGCAAGCATGTCTTCTGAAAAGCATGTTAACCAAACAAGCTGCCATCCCTTAATCCCTCCCACTCCTGCCTGAATGTACACTAATTGAAAATTAAGTTTTCAATTTGAAACCATTTTCTAATTCTGTCTCATTCAGGAGCAGTTAGAGCCCCGGTGTTTTGCTGAATTCCCAACGCGCTTTTCATGAGCTCCCTCAGGAAGCCGACAAAAGAGCCTTGTCAACACGCTACTGACAGCAGTGGGGCCGAAGGGTTTGTGTAGTAGTAGAGAGTCATTTTGGAAGCCAAAGAAAGCCAGGCCAGGGCCAGGCTAAAGATCTGGCAAAGCAGAAGACACTTTCTCCTGCCTTTCTCTTCTCCTTCCTAAGTTAAATTGTATTTGCAACCTGGCCAAGGGGATCCTCTCACTCATCACTGTCCTGTCCCCGGTGTGTTAGGAAAGCCTCCCCATAAGACCATAAGCTCTCAGAGGGCAAGTTCTCTGATCTCCAAGGGTAATTGACCTTGAGCTCCACAGAATGAAGCTACTTGTATAAAATAAGAGCAAAATGTCATGTAAATAGGAAAACAAAACAAAACAAAACAAAACAAAAACAGCTCTGTCAGGGGCTCTCTGTTAAAAATTAAAAGTTGTGGGATGCCTGGTGGCTCAGTCAGTTAAGCAACTTCCTTCGGCTCAGGTCATGATCCTGGAGTCCCAGGACTGAGTCCCACATCGGGTTCCCCACTCAGTGGGGAGTCTGCTTCTCCTTCTGACCCTCCTCCTTCTCATGCTCTCTCTCTCCCTCTCTCATTCTCTGTCTCAAATAAATAAATAAAATCTTTAAAAAAAAAAAATTGAAAGTTGTAGGTCACCTGGGTGGCTCAGTCATTAAGCATCTGCTTTTGGCTCAGGTCATGATCCCAGGGTCCTGGAATCGAGCCCCATGTCAGACTCTCTGCTCGGTGGGAAGCCTGCTTCTCCCTCTCCCTGCTTGTGTTCCCTCTGCTGCTGTTTCTCTCTCTGTCAAATAAATAAATAAAAGTCTTTTCTAAAAATTTTTTTTAAGTTGAAAGTTGTAAAAATTGATTTATTTTTGCCTATGTTTAACAAAATTCAGGTCATTATTATTCCATAACAAAGAATAAATCATGTATTGATTCCATTTGCATAATTTTTCCACAAATTGTATGACTGCACAATAGTATATTCTTGATTTCATATTTAACTTGCACAGCAGGAGCAAAGAGAGACATTTTTGGAAAATATAAAGTGTTCCTCAGTTTTCCCAAGGGACTCTCTTAAGCATTTGATATTCTAAGCATTGTCTCTTGAAGAAGCTCAGGCATCCTTATCATCATCGACTGCTTCAATTTTTAAGCATTCTTCCCAATCCTTTTTGCCAAACAGAACACATGTGATTCAGACAGCCTTCCAACACCAATTCCATTGACTTTGTGAAATCCTACACCCTTTGCAGTATTCCCAGTTTCACTTTGCAATTGATTTACATTGAATTGCAGTTATCAGATGTTTACCCTTCATAAATCATCAAGAGTCTGACAGCTGCCCACAAATAAAAGGGGACAGAGGCTAGAGCTGATCAGAGAAGGATGTCTGACTGGGAACTGTTGCAAGTGGTGAGTTCTTTAGTGGATTTTTCCACGTGGAAAGCTTTCTCTATGTAATTTCATGGGACCCCCACAATTTCTTAAGAAACTCAGAAATCTGCCACAGATTTCTACAAAGTGATGATTTCAAAATAATCTAATTCTAATGAATGGCTGGGCTACCAGGAAGAAAGAAGGAGGCTTTGTTTCAGAGCTTAGTCAATGAAATCTTCCCAAGACATCGTTATCGGTAAATATGATAAATGACATGACTAGTATAGTCCCTTCTCAAAGTCTATGGCAAGTTAAGAATTACATATGCCTTAACCCACAGAATGGGAGAATATATTTGCAAATGACACTACAGATAAAGGCTGATATCCAAGATCTATAAAGAACTTCTCAAACTCAACACCCAAAAAACAAATAATCCAGTCAAAAAGAAGGCATGAACAGACACTTCTCCAAAGAAGATATACAAATGGCTAACAGACACATGAAAAAAAAAAATGATCAACGTCATTAGCCACCAGAGAAATTCAAATCAAAACCACACTGAGATACCAACTTAAACCAGTTAGAATGGCAACAATTGACAAGGCAAGAAACAAGTGTTGGAGTGGCTGTGGAGAAAGGGGAACCCTCTTACACTGTTAGTGGGAATGCAAGCTGTACAGCCACTTTGGAAAACAGTGTGGAACTTCCTTTAAAAAGTTAAAAATAGAACTACCCTATGACCCAGCAATTACACTACTGGGTATTTACCCCAAAGACACAGATACAGTGAAAAGAAGGGTTGCATATGCCCCAATATTCATAGCAGCAATGTCCACAATAGCCAAACTGTGGAAAGAGCTGAGATGCCCTTCAACAGATGAATGGATAAAGATGTGGTTCATATATACAATGGAATATTACTCAGCCATCAGAAAGGATGAATACCCACCATTCACATCAACATGGATGAAACTGAAGGAGATTATGCTAAGTGAAATAAGTCCAGCAGAGAGAGTCAATTATCATATGGTTTCACTTATTTGTGGAACATAAGGAATAGCATGGAGGACATTAGGAGAAGGAAGGGAAAAATGAAGGGGGGGGGCGGGAATCAGAGGGGGTGATGAACCAAGAGAGACTTATGGACTCCAGGAAACAAACTAAGAGTTGAGGGGGGGAGTAATTTAGCCCAGTGACGGGTATTAAGTAGGACACATAATGCATAGAGCACTGAGTGTTACACACAAACAATGAGTCATGGAACACTAAGTACATCAGAAATTAATGATGTACTGTATAGTGACTAACATAACATTTAAAAAAAAAAAAGAAGATTACATATGCCTTGATTTAAATGTGGGTCTGAAATGCAAATTTTGTGATTAATTGGAACTGGAGAGATATAAATGGAATGCTGGAGAAGATGAAATCTTGGGGACAAAAGGAAATGGGTGAATAATATGCATGAATATGTGAGCCTGGGGTTTGAAGAATGGGATTGGAACAGGGATGCTGAGGCAGAAGCCCAAAGCAGCATCAGATGGCAGATAGAAGCAAAAACTTAGGAAAAAAACTTTAAGCCCAGACTGGAGAAAAAAAGAAAAGGACAATTCAAGGAGTTAAGATATCAATTCACCTTGCTAGGCAGGGAATAGGACCCCAGCTATTAAAAGTGCTACTCACAAGGAGAAAATCAGTGGTTTGTGGTGTGAGTGCTTTAGAGAATGGGCTTTCAACAAGGAACTTGAGAGTTACACTGCCTCCCCACCAGATCATCCCGGTTGGGAGACTGACTTAACCATTGCATAACCACAAGTAAGTGATGTAACTTCTCTGGCCATCTGCACTTTGTTAGTAAATTGAGGATGTCACTCTCCCTTTGAAAGAGTTTTCAAGGGATAAAACTGATTTCCATGTTATTATATAGACTACATATGGTCTATCACACACCTGCCACACCTTAATCTTTCACCAAGTATAGCTATTATGATGACAGTAATAGGGGCGGGGCTAAGGTGTCCACAACTGGTAGAACTGGTAGACAGGTAGAACTGTGCTAGGCTGACACAAAAACAGTTACTAATCCCTGATCCTACTATAAAGCAGACTTGGCTCTCTATTCAAATGACTGAGTAACAAGTGCTGAGAAATGGGCTCACTTCTCAGAAATGGACACTGTGAAGCAAGGAAGAGAATGTGGCAGTCGGAGTGGAGGCAGGTTGAAGATTTCAGGGTCTGCACACACTCTGAGAGGTGGCCAGCAGCAGCGAAGGAGCTGGTTCCCCTGAGCAGCTCAACCCAGGAACCAGTCAGTGTGTATGGGGAAAACGTGACCATTCTTGACATTACAAGATTAATTGCAGGAAAAATAAGACCTAATGGCAGTACCAAGTCACAGAAAATGCAGGAAGACTGGAAGGTAAATTCCTGGCTCCTTGAAAATGATAACATCAATCCAAAGCGTTCATCCTGGGCACTCATGTCAAATAGAGTCCCTGAAAAGCAGAACATGGGGCGGGGCTTCAGATGCATACGATGCTTAAAGGCCATGCTCTCAGGAAGGACCAATAAGGTAGTAAACATTAGGAAAGAGCCGAGATAAAGTCTGAGATGAAGCGTAGCCTTGGTCAGTGAACCAGGCAGGACAGATCAACGTCCCAGCCATCTCCAACAAGATGGTCCTGTAGCTGAGGATCAGTCTCCATAGAAGGTCACTGTTAACAGTGGATGGGAATGGGGGCACCAGCTGGTAAAGAGGGACCTGGGAGGGACACCAGTGTTTCTATTACAACATCATTCTAGGTGGGTGCCGAGGATGTATTAATGACACATATAATGACACATTCCCATGAGATTCTCCTGCTTGACAAAGAAGAAAAGTGAGGCTCAATCTAAGTGATTTGTTCTAAGTCACCCAGCTTATGTGACAGAGCCAGGATTGGAACCCCGGCACTTTTGTTCTGGAACCCACATGCCTTAGGAGATGCTCTTATAGGTTAAATTGTGTTTCACTTTCCCAAAAAAAGATGTTGAAGTCCTAACCCCGTGCCTTAGAATGTAACCTTATATGGATAGAGGATTATTGCAGATGTAATTAGTTAAGATGAAATCATACTAGAGTAGGGTGGGCCTTCTATCCAATACATATCCTTTATTTATGACCCGTGCCTGCGTAAGAAGAGAAAACACAGACACATGTGGGTAGAATGCTTGGTGAAGACAGAAGCAGACATTGGAGATGTGCAGCTACAAACTGAGGAACGTCGAGGATGACCAGCAAACCACCAGAAGTAAGAAAAAGTGAAGAAGGATTCTTCTCTACAGGTTTCAGAGGGAGCAGAGCCCTCCCTGCTGATGCCTCGATTTTCTACTTCTAGCCTCCAGAACTGGGAGAAAATAAGTTTCTGCTGTTTTAAACCATCTAGTTTGTGGCACCTATGGCCACCACAGGAAATTAATAGAGATACCAAGAGAAGAGTCTAAACACTGGGGAAGAAATGGTCCTGAATTATTAATAATTATTAATTTAAGCTTAAAAATGATTTACTCAAAAGTATACTGTAATTACAGGCAAATGTTTTAAAATGGCATACATACCAGAAAGTCATACAACCCTTGGGGAGAACTTAAGCTATAGTGGTTAAGCTCTTGGGCTTGGAGTCCTACTGGCTTGAGTTATAATTCTAGATCAATCACACATTTAGCAGCGCCATGGCTTTGGACCAGTGTATTGACCTTTCCACTCTTCCCTTTGCTCATTTGTGAAATGGTGACAGTAGTACCCTCTCCTTAGAATTGTAAGGAGGATTATATGAAATAATGCGTGTAACATAGCATATGACCTGGTACATAGTGAGGACTGAGTGTCAGCTCTTATTTCTTTTCTTTTTTTTTAAATTTGACAGGGAGATCACAAGAAGGCAGAGAGGCAGGTCGGGGGTGGCGCCGGAAGCAGGCTCCCTGTTGAGCAGAGAGCCAGATGTGGGGCTCGATCCCAGGACCCTGAGACCATAACCTGAGCTGAAGGCAGAGGCTTAACCCACTGAGCCACCCAGGTGCCCCCAGCTCTTATTTCTATTAGAGCAGTCCCCTCTTATCCACCGAAGATACATTCCAAGATCCTCAGTGAACGCCTGAAACCGCAGATAGTCACAAACCCTATGTATACTGTGTTTTTTCCTACAATATACCTCTGATATACATACATACATACATACCTGGGATAGCTTTTGTTTTATAAATTAGGCACAGTAATAGATTAACAACAATGACTAATTTTTTAAAAGGACAATTATAACAATATACAGTTGGCCCTTGAACAAAATGTGTGGGTGGGGAGCGGTTAGGGGCACCGACCCCCTGGGCAGTTGAAAATGCACATATAACTTCACTAGTAATAGCCTACCTCTGACCAGAAAAGCCTTACCGATAGCACAAACAGTCGTTCAGCACATCTGCTGTATGTTATCTGTATGATATACTGTCGTCTTACAATAAAGTGAGCTAGAGAAAGAAAATCATAAGGAAGAGGAAAAAAATTTGCAGGACCGGCCTTACCAAAAAAAAAAAAAAAAAAAATCCGCACGCAAGTGGACCCATGCAGTTGAAACTCGTGTTGTTCAAGGGCCAACTATACTGTAATAAAATTTATGGGAATACAGTCTCCGAATATCTTACTGCACTGCACTCACCCTTCCCGCGATGACAGGAGATGACAACCTGCCTACGTGATGACAGGGAATGAGGGGAGGGGCGCAGCGTCGTGACGTCATGACGCAGCGTGGCGCTACCGTCAGCTCTCTGCGGATTGGGCAGAAGGAAGCCCAGGTGCTCTAGACTGCGGTTTGACCCCCCGGCGGGAACGTGGGCAAAGTGAAACCGCAGATCAGACTCCACTGCTTACCCTGCGCTCATCACACCTCAGTCCTACTCTTGGATTCGCCCAGCCCTCCAAGGCTCCTCTCCTCAGCTATAAATGGTGTGTTAAGCTGAGCTATTGTTTCGAGAAGTACAGTCATCAAATAGGAATATATATATATATATATTCGTCCTTTGGGAGTAAAAACACCCCTTGTAGATATGACACCTGATGACAATGCTAGTTAATTATTTATTCTCGGCTGATTTAAAGAGAACTAATTACGGCCTGGCAGGAGGAATCCTTTTCTTCAGACATCCTGTAAGCCTGAACTTCCCAAACTTTAATGAGTCCATGAGTCACCTCGGTTGCTTGTTAAAATGCATATTCTGCTTGGACAGGTCTGGGATGAGGCCTGACGTTCTGCATTTCTAAGAAACTCCCAGGTGCTGCCCAAGCTGTGAATCCAATATTCACTGAGACATTTAGATGCCTTACGGGTAAGGTGGGGTTTACTTCTTAACCATTAGGAATGGGAGTCCGCTGGAAGATAATTTACCCTCTTTCTGGTAACAAAATAGAAGGTCTCTTGTTACAAATATAAATTTTGTATCTGTGGTTGCTGTGTTGGGCATAAAAATCTCCAGAAAAACTCTAGGGAGGTCCTTCTGGGATGGAGATGAAGGCCCGTTTGTGCCCTGAGGGGTGCTTCATGTTTCCCAAAGGAGGCCTCTCAGTCTGAATGGTTTCAACCCTTCCCAGTGGCCCCTTCCACAGCACAGCCTGAATGAGGGCCAAAGAGAAAAAGCTGGTTAAAGAACAATGATGGAGGTTTATTGCCACCTACTGGATTAGGGAAGAAAAGAATACAGCAAAATCCTTCCTTGATTACAGTTCTTTAATCTGCAAAGGGCCAAAAAGAGGAGTGGATTGTGGAACTGCAAAAGACCTTGGAGACTGTAGGTTCAACACTCTGATCACTGAGTCCAGAATCAGAACATAAATCATGTAGCCTGGAGGCCCTGTCTTTCTCCATCTCTCTGTCAGCTCCCAGAAGAAAAACAACCATAATTCAGTGAAGGCTTAATATGGACATTCACGGACATTCTTTGTAGTATCTCATTTAATCTTCACAGGCACTCAAGTTAAAGAGTATTGTCATCATCTGCAGAGGGGGAAACTGAGGCTTGGAGACATTGAGGAATTTGTTTGAAGTCACCAGTTAAGACTAGGAGCCTGGTGTCAATCTGGGTCTATCTACCTCCAGAGCATGAACCTTAACAGGTGTGTTAAGGGCAGGCACAGAGCAAAGCAGCCATCAGCCTTCCTGCTCGTGTGGGAAAGATGAAGTCATCGAACGAGGCAGTCAGGCTGCCTCTTCTATTCACGTGCCTCTTCCCCCGCCATCCACAAGACATGTCCTCAACCTTAGCTCTTGGGAAGACTGAAAGGTTTAGGCTTCTTTGTGCTGATGGGCTGTTCTTGCCTGGGTCTGGAGCCTAGAGGTCTGAAATCAAGGCATCAGCAAGGCCATGATCCCTCTGAAACCTGCAGGGCAGCATTCTTCTCCCAGCAACTGTTGCCATTCCCCCACTTGCACATCTGTCACCCAGATGTCTGCCTCCACCTTCACATGTATCCCTGCGCATCTGTGTGTCTCTCCTCCTCTCCTTACATAAAAGGACAGCAGTCACACTGCATGAAGGGGCCCACCCTACTCCGCTATAATCTCATCTTGACCAATTACATCTGTAACAACTCTATTTCCAAAAAGATAACATTCTGTGGTTCTGGGAAGGACATAAATGGGAGGACACTCTTCAACTCATTATTTCTACCCTGGTGGTTTTTGAGGGTGACTACTGAAGCCCAACTAAATCCTGGCTCCAGTCCTAACTACCTGTATAATTGGGGACCTGCTACCTAACCTTGTTAAACCTCAGTTTCCTCACTTATAAAATGGGTCTGATAATTATAATCTCCATCTCATAGAGTTACTATGAAGATTAAGAGTCAACACACATATGGTAACTCTCAGAACCTGACAGTATTATATAATTTCTAGAGCCCAGTCGCCCAGGATTTAAACCTTGGCTTTGCTGCTTACTAGCTATATAATCTTAGGCAAGTTATTCAACCCATTTGTTCACAGCATCCTCATTTGTAAATTGAGTGATGATGATGGTGATGGTGGTGATGATTGCACCTGCCCATGGAGAGTGAGGAGGTTATGAACATTTAAAGAGTTAAAATGTTTGGCACAAAATAAATGCTCAGCAAATGTGACCTAAGATCATCTCCCTCAGAGTTCTGTTGAAGGATTAAATGATGTAATTCATTCATTCAGTATATGCTCAATGAATCATGATAATGATGATAATGACAATGATGAAAAATTTACACTAGGTCCACAGGAAAGAGGGAAGAGACTTCATAGGAAAATGGAAAGAGCCAGTATTCTTCTCAGATCTTGATTTTAACTCAAAAGTAGAGATTATGAATATAAGTGAGTTTACACCTAGTGGCCTAATTGAGCCTCCAGACTGTTAACTTCCTAGGGTGACATCTTCGTTCCCTTCCCTCTGACACAAACCCAAGAGCCCTGCCATCTTCCTGACTTCTGGTTTACCTCCTGGGTGCTTTCTCTCTCTCTCTCCCTCTTGCTTGTGTAATGAGTGGTAAAGCCTGTCCAGCTCTTACCTTTCTTGGAGTCCTTGCCATCAAGCCCAATTTCCTTCCCACTTTAAGAGTTGATTCTTAACCACTGAAGGAAAAATAAAATACAACAAACTGGGGTGGTGACAAGTGTTCCTTAATTTGCTACATTACCCCGGATATAGTCCATGGTCTTTTGTTTCAACTGAATTCCTCTCTTAGATCATGTCTACAAATCTGATTGTCTCCTCTTCTCCTTTCTCTACCACATCTCTGGCTAGCACAGACCCCAAGGCTTCCTACATGCATAAGCCTACTGGTGCATTCATTCATTTAAAACATATTTATCCAGCCCTTTCCAAGGGCACATACTATCCAGGCTCTGAGGAGGCAGCAGTGAACACTGAACCTTCTAGAGATCTTCTCTCTAATAAAGTAGTCAATAACTACATTGGCTACTTCAAGTTAAAGTAATTAGAATCAAGTAAAATTTAAAATTTAGTTCCTCAGTCTCATAAGCCACATTTCAAGTACTCAAAAGCCGCAAGTGACTCTTGGCTACCATATTGAACAGTACAGTGACAGAACATTTCCATCACTGCAAAAAGTTCTATTGGCAGATGCTGGACTAGAAAAGGAGAGAGACATGGAGATTGCCTCTCTCAGCATCTCCAGAAAAGGTGGCATCAACCTTAAATGGCCCCTGACCCACTTAAGAAAAGTGGTGCCGAGTGCTCCTCCTGGGCCTCCTTCAGCCATGGAGACTCTGAGAGAGAGGAGAGGGAGATACCTTTTCTTGAATGTCCTTTCCCTGCCTGGCCTGTGAGCTCACAGTAACACGACAGTACTGAGACCATAATTTCTGCATGTTGACAACCAAGGCAGCAAAAAAGGCAGAGAAGTCACACAGAGCCAGAAAACAGTGGAGCCAAGATTTAAACCTAAATTTGACTCAAAGCCTGGGCTGCCTCCCAGTAGAGTAAGCCCACTGAGAAGAGGTAGAAGATACATACAGAGAGAGTCTTGGGGTGACTCTGGAATCCAAGTCCTCTGATATTCTCATTTTTTGGGATCCCTCAGAGGGTAGACCTTCTTGGGATTCACAGCCTAGGAAATCTGAATTCTAATCTGGGTCCCTTCACTGATTAGCTGTAACTTGGCAATTAGATAGCCTTTCTATCCCCCAATCTTCACACTTTTCTTTTAATGTTTTTAATGAGCTATAATTGATATATAACATTATATTAGTTACAGGTGTACAATGTAATAAATCAATACGTAGTAGTCAATGGTATTATAACAGCATTGTATGGTGACAGATGGTAATTGCATAGCATGACATACAGACTTGTCAACTCATTGTGTTGTACACCTGAAACTAAAATAAACTTAAGTATCAACTATACTTCAATAAAAGTGTATATATGGGACGCCTGGGTGGCTCAGTTGGTTGGACGACTGCCTTCGGCTCAGGTCATGATCCTGGAGTCCCGGGATCGAGTCCTGCATCGGACTCCCAGCTCCATGGGGAGTCTGTTTCTCTCTCTGACCTTCTCCTCGTTCATGCTCTCTCTCACTGTCTCTCTCTCAAGTAAATAAATAAAATCTTTAAAAAAAAAAAAAAGTGTATATATATGTGGGACACCTGGGTGGCTCAGTCTGTTAAGTGTCCGGTTCTTGATTTTGGCTCAGGTCATGATCTCAGGGCCCTGGGATCAAGCCCAGCAATTCCCACTCAGCGGAGAGTCGGCATGGGGATTCTCTCTCTCCCTTCCTCTCCCTTTGCCCCTCCTTCTCTACTAGGGCTTGCACATTCTCTCTCTCCAAAATAAATAAATAAATAAAATTTAAAAGTAAGGGGTGCCTGGGTGACTCAGTGGGTTGGGTCTCTGCCTTCGGCTTGGGTTGTGATGCCAGGGTCCTGGGATCAGGCCCCGCATCAGGCTCTCTGCTCAGAGGGGAGCCTGCTTCCCCCTCTCTCTTTGCCTACTTGTGATCTCTCTCTCTCTGCAAATAAATAAATAAAATCTTTTTTTAAAAAGTAAAATATTAAAAAGGCATATCTATTTGTATATATTGAGAAATGATCACCATAAGTCTACTTAACATCTGTCACATACATGGTTACAAATTTTTTTTCTTGTGATGAGAACATTTAAGATCCACTCTCTTAGCAACTTCCAATATGCAATACTGTATTACTAACTGTAGTCACATGTTGTATGTACATTACATCCCTGGGACTTATTTATTTCACAGCTGGAATTTCATACCTTCTGACCTTCTTTCTCTATTTCTCCTACTTTCCACCCCCTGCCTCTGACAATCACCAATCTGTTACCCGTATCTATGAGCTTTACTTTTTAGATTTCACATATAAGTGAAATCATTTGATTTTTGTCTTTCATTGTCTTGGATTTTAAATGAGGGAGAAAGGTAGTGCTCTTCTCACAAGGTCCTATGGAATTCTTTTAATCTGGGTTTAATTGACAAGATATTTAAAGCATATGATAGGCTCATTTGTACACATACATATTGTGAAAGGATTGTCCCCAACAAGTTCATTAATACATCCATCACCTCACATAATTTTGTGTCTGTGGGTGTGAGAAGGAGAGAGAGACAGAGCCAGAAAATTTTGAGTTGTTTTTTTTTTGTTTGTTTGTTTGTTTGTTTTTAAGATTCCATCCATTTATTTGACAGATCACAAGTAGGCAGAGAGGCAGGCAGAGAGAGGAGGGGAAGCAGGCTCCCTGCTGAGCAGAGAGCCCTATGCGGGGCTCAATCCCAGGACCCCGGGACCATGACCTGAGCCGAAAGCAGAGGCCTTAACCCACTGAGCCACCCAGGTGCCCCCAGAAAATTTTGAGTTTTAAATGAAGCAGACTTTACAAACCACTTAGCACACTGTGGCACACAGTAAACACTGGGTTGTCATTGTTATATAATGACCGGGGAGCTAGTAGGAGATGGAGGTCAGAGTTCTAAGTCAGACAACCTGATTTCAGTTGCTGGTTCACCCATCAGCAAGCACCAGCTTGTTACCAGTAAAGTCCCTTATCCTTGTTTGTCAATTAAGAATAACAATACCTACTTGAAAGGGTTATGGTAAGTACTAAACGAGATAATTTATGTAAAGAACTTAGCAGAGTAACTTACTGGGCACACAGTAACTTCCCAATAACTACTTGCTATTAATACTGTTAATAAGGACAAGAAAGGAGGGAGGGAGGGGACCAAGCCCCTCTGGCAACGGAAACATCAGGAATGGAGGGTGAGCGCCATCTAGTGGCTTCCCACTGAAGGCCGGCACAGCAAACTGCACAGCCAAAAGCATCAGACTTCTTTGGTAATTTCAATATTCCCAGGTATAAGACTTCTAGCGTCTCCCCACCACCTCCTCAAAGTCGTGGCCAGGTCCTAGGGGCTGATACAGGAGTAGAGGGGAGAGAAGGGAGGAGCGAAACAAAAAGGTGGTTTCCTAAAGCCTTCTCAGCAGTCTTAATGAAATGCTCAAGGACCATAAACTGTCGCTGTCAGGAAGCATCCGAAAACCTTTGAAGCAGCAAGGGATGACGTTAACAGAGTTCAAGAGAACTTGTGCTGCATCTCAGCTGCCTTTTCCCCACTATGTCATGGTCTTGCTCCTTTTTCCCGATATGCAACTTTCTCATTCCTCCAGAGCAGCCTGGTACCTGATAGAGAGCACCCCACGGATCTGAGTTCAAGCCCCAAGTCTGCCCTCAACTATCTCTGAACTTGAGGAAAGTCATTCAATCTCACTCACTATCAAGTTCCTCATCTGGAAAATGGGTCAGTGCTGCCCACTGAGACAGGTGCCAGTTGATATGAAACAGAGCTGGGTTCGTGTACTGAGCACTAACTTGGCTTTTCTGAACTCCCAATTTTCTCTTCTGAACTTTTTCTGCCACTGGATGCACAAAACAATTCTAACCTTGATGAGCTGTTAAAAAAATTACATTAACTATGGTGCTTGAAAACCTCCAGACATAAGAGGCATGAAGCATATCATAGCTGCCTTCATGAGTTATTCTGCATGTTTTTTGTAAGGTTTGAATAAAGTGATGGACACAATGGTCCATAGCACTCTGCCTGGCACATAGTAGAAGGTATATGTTGTGGACATTGATGCGTCAGAGACCCAGATCACCCCTAAATCTTCAGCACAGAGGGACAACAGCTGAAAGTTCACAGTTGAGTCTGTCCTGAAACCTGTTCTCAACCAAAGATGACAGCCTTGCCCCAGGTCACAGTCCTTACTGGGGGTGGCCTACATCCCATGACTGGTCAGTTGGTGGGACAACCAAGACTTTTGTTGCATCGGGATCACATTCCAACTCTTCCCTCCTCCTGCTCCGGCTTCCTTCCCTACCAAACAGCTGTCGACCCAAAGAGAACTTTCCAGTGACTTGTTCCATGGAAATTTCAGTATGCTTCTTGGGAAATTATCCCGCAACACTTAAATGATAATTATTTCTTCTACTTGCCACACCCCTGCCTTTCTTCCAGACCTGTAAACTGAGGATGGGGAACAAGGATAGGGGACAAAGATACTTGTCTCTTACCACTTCTCTGGGCAAGAATAAAGATAACTGGGACAACAGAAGAATATAGAACACCTCAAACTCACTTACCTCCCCCTTAAGTTGAGATTGTTACTGAGCTACCTAGTCCCCAGTTTTTTTAAGGCAAATAAATGAGTTAGGGAGGTGAGAGCACTTGAGGAAATAAAATAAATATTCTATAAAAATCTACTGAATTCAGAAACTGCTGCATTGACTGACAGTGGGTTAATAATTATAAAAGCAGGGGCCCCTGGGTGGCTCAGTGGGTTAAGCCTCTGCCTTCAGCTCAGGTCGTGATCTCAGGGTCCTGGGATGGAGCCCTAAGTCGGGCTCTCTGCTCGGCGGGGAGCCTGCTTCCCCCTCTCTTTCTCTGCCTACCTCTCTGCCTACTTGTGATAGCTGTCAAAGAAATAAATAAAATCTTTTTTAAAAAAATTATAAAAGCAGCTACCATTTCCTGAATATTTAGTATATGCCAGGCACTGTGACAAATATTTTACATGGATGATGTCATTTAATCATCACAAAAATCATAAAGGTAAATGCTATTATTATCACCATTTTATAACTTGGGCTTAGAGTATTAAATGATTTGCCCAAGGTCATGTAATCATTAAGTGAATGGGAGGCAGGATTTGCTTCTAGGCAGCCTGAATCCAGAATCAGCACTCTTATCCCCAGATATACTGCCAAACTAGAACAGAAATAATAACAGGGCAGCTTCTCGATTTCCTTGATGATTAACCCTTCCTTATGCAATAATTCTGATTTTTGAATACCATTACGTAGAGTTATAGAAATTCTGGTAGAAATGCCAGGAAATCTGAGGGCTTCTGATCAATCGGATTGTGGGTCAGAAGCCACCATTTTAAGGGGACAGCTGAGTCTTTCTAATGACATAACGAGACCATCAGGCTAGGACACTTCCATTACACTACCTTCAACTGCCTCTTATGCAGCTTGAAGTCATTTTGCTCAGACCTCATGGAGCCTGGGGGTCTCAGGGCAGGAAGAGAGTCTCCTCCATTCATTTGGAACTTAGGACCTGGCACCTTCCACAACCATTTCCTCTAAGCCCCCTTAGAGCCTTTCAACAGGAAGGCTAAAAACACACGCTGCTGACTTTCTAATTTTCCTAGGGCCAGGCCTGAGAAATGAGGGCATTCCACCCCAGGGAGTCATCAGGGATGAAGTCATAGCAGTGGAATGTTCCCAGGAACGAGGACACCTGGGAGAAGAAGAAGATGGCAGGTTATTTCCGGTATTTACCGCAGCAAAACAAACGGTCCCAAACTTAGCGGCCTAAAACAGAGCCAGTAAACTCTGGTCCATGGGCCAAATTCAGCTTGCCATGCGGTTTTGGGAATAAAGTTTTCTTGGAAGACGGCCATATCTATTTCTTTATGTATCTCCGTTGGCTGCTTTCAGGCTGTCATGGCAGAGTCGAGTCCCCACGAGAGAAACTGTATGAAAGCCTCCAATATTTACTATCTGGCTCTTTTTTTGGGAAAGGCTTGCTGACCACTGACCTATGCTAAGAATTTTCTCCATCTCACAATGCTATGGTTTCTGTCATTCTGCTGCCGTTCCCCTGGGATCACCCATCTCGAGGATGAACTGGGGGGTGGATTCAGCTGGGACAGTCTTGATAACTGAGCTGCTCTCTGCCTGTGGTCTTTCTTCCTCAAAAAGGCTGGATGACGTCTCCCTCCATGCTGGTAACATCAGCCCCAGGGCACAAGTGTTTATCAAGCCTCTGTTTGCATTGTCCTCATTGAAGTTCCCTCAGACAAAACAAGCCACATGAGCGAGCCCAAGGTTGAATGTGCAAGGTCATTACCTATGGTATGAATACTGGAAAGGATGTTCCCCTGGGAGCCCCCAAGGTAATCATGTATCACACTGGCATTCAATATTTGTTGTTGAATGAATATGTGCAGTAGGGCTTGTGGGAGAAGAGAGTTTATTCAGCTACTCATTGCACAAAGATTTAATGGGACCCAACCGTTGGCCATGCCTGATCTGAGTGATTGCATTTGACTGATAATTTGTCTCAAAGTCAGCTGCTGATAATATTTTTCACAAAAGCCAAACTTGTGATAATTCTCTGGTTGTGAAAATACACTGAATGTTGATGTTTTACATGACATGGAGGCATTTTACTGTACCCTACGAATATTTAGCTCAATGTAGATGAAATGTTCCCCCAAAAAGGAACTCAGAATCATTATACCTTCATTGTGTCCTGTTTTCAAAATGAAACCACACTGAAGGTGGGGAGGTGGGAGTTTCTCTGCTTGTTTCCATGTGGCGTAGTCTGGGTGGGGTTGATCTCAGAACACAAGCTCTCCACAGGTATTTAGTTTCCCTTCTGGTAGTGCTGTCTCCCGGGGGGGGGGGAAGCGTCCCAGAATGGACGGCCAGAGTTCTAGATTCTGATCCTGCTCTGCCAGCCTCTCACTTTGTCTCAAGGTAATGAAGTCCAGATTGTCTTTTCACCAGACATGAACATGGTTCACCAATGTCCGGTTTCCCTCTACTTTGGGGCACAAGCAAGGCTTGTACTTCTCTGCGCCTCATCATTAGATAGAGACATACACCTTGCTCTCGCCAATGAAATACCAGAGGAAGTGAGTGTCATTTCGGACTGGAGGTATTACATTGGCAGGGCTCAATTCCACTACACTCTTAACCTGCTGCAAGCACACTTGGATAAGGAGTGTAACACCGAACATTATCTGCAGGGGTCTGCCCTAAAAAGTCACCCAACCCCCCATCTTAGATAATATAGCCAATGACATTCTAATAGTGTTGCATGCTGACACATGATACCTACACACGGCATAATGTATAGAGATGGGAAATCACTATGTTGCATACCTGAAACTAATGTAACATTGTGAGTCAGCTACACCCAAAAGAAAAAAAAAATCACCCAAACCCACAAAGGACAATAGGATGGGAAAAAACGCAAGTCCCTGGGAATTCAAAGAACCCTCCAGCACCACAGCAATGATAGCGAACACTTACGAAATGCTTATCACATGCCAGGCAGCGATGTGAGCATTTTACATCGAGTTCATTAAAGCCACTGAAATCTCCAAGATCTTTGTTACAACAGCATAACAAGATCGAGTCTAACAAAACCAGGTTTCTTAGTAACAGCACCACCTCTGTTCAGGAAAAATATTGCAATGTGTTCTGGGTGCACAGAAGGAGCATTTATGCCATGCTCAAGCCACAGAGAGAAGCTAAACATCTATGCATGAGATGGGAAAAGAAAGTCTTGCTCTAGAGAGGGAGACACAGGAAAGGAGGAGGAAACTCACAAGATGATGGACCTCTGCGGGCTAAAGGCACTCCCCTTTGTGATGTCCAAGTCTTCAGTAAAGTGGACTTTAAACATTGATGAATGAAGGCACTTGGGTGGCTCAGTCAGTTAAGCATCTGCGTTTGGCTCAGGTCATGACCCCAGGGTCCTGAGATCAAGTCCCACATGAGGCTCCTTGCTCAGCGGAGAATCTGCTTCTTCTTCTTCTGACCCGCCTCTCTCTGGTGCTCTCTCTCTCTCTCTCAAATAAATAAAATCTTTAAAAAACACTAATGAATACTTCAGAAGAATGAAATTGTTTTTATCATTTATTAATATACTTTTGCTTATTGTTCATTTGTTCGCTTGTGGGGTTTTCTTTGTTGGTTTTTTTTTTTTTAAGATTTTATTTATTTATTTGTCAGAGAGAAAGAGAGAGTACAGGCAGGCAGAGAGGCAGGCAGAGAGAGGGGTGGGCAGAAGCAGGCTCCCCACAGAGCAAGGAACCCGATGCGGGACTTGATCTCAGGACACTGGGATCATGACCTGAGCTGAAGGCAGTAGATGACTGTGCCACCCAGGCATCCTGGTTTATTTGTTTTCATGGAAGCCAGCGAAGGGCTCAGTTTCGAGACACAGGCTGACAGAGGGAGGAACACAGACAGCTTGTGCCACCAAAGACCCAGGAACTAGAGGCAGAGAGAGCCATCAAGGAAAAATGCAAGTCCCTGGGAATTCAAAGAACCCTCCAGCACCACAGCAATGATAGCGAACACTTAAGAAATGCTTATCACATGCCAGGCAGCGATGTGAGCATTTTACATTGAGTTCATTAAATCTTTATAATCTTACCTTTAAGTTCTGTACTATGATTATCCTCGTTTTGCAGATGAAGAAAATGAGGCACTGAAAAGTTAAATAAGTTAGCCATACTAATACCTCCCCTTCTGGACTGCTCTCCAAGCAACTGGCTCCTTCTCAACCTCTAGGCTTATGGCAACTGCTTTGTCCTCATAGAAACTATCCCCTAAGCCCCACGTCCACCTATGTCATTCTGTGTCACAGCACCTGTCACGATCTATGGCAATTTTTTTTTGTATTTTTAATTTATGAATGTTTCCCTCCCTTCACCTCTTTGCACCCAGTAGGCCTGTTTTGATTAATGAATGGGGAGCTCGGAGGGAATCGAGATGCACAGTCTCTGCTCCCTCTCTATGAAAGGAAAGCAAATGGAGGGAAGAGGTTTTCTCGTCAGCTTCAGTCGGTTTCTGCAATGGCAAAAAGTGGGGAAGACACAAAACTGCAGAATCTAGAAACCCAGCCTCTGAAGTCAGATGGACCTGAGCTCAAATCCCATCTCTGTCACCAATCAAACTGCGCCAGCTTGGAAATTCATGTCACTCCTGACTTCTTTGATATGGCACAGAATTAAGCCTATAGGGGAGGGGAAACCAGAAGGGGAAAAGGGAGGGGCACAAGCACAGAGAAAATACTGGATACATGGAGTGTCACATTTGTGATGGCAATGACCATGATGACAGGCAGCAACCGCAGCATCGTCTCAGCGACTCTCCCTCCCTCTCTCCTGTGGTGTCCACCCTCTGAGACCCAGCAGGGCTGGCCGGCAATCCAAGCGAGGAAGGTGGGACCAGCCCCAGGCTCCACTGCGCCTTCATCACTGTTAACTCACAAACTGGTAAGTGTCTTGATGATCAAGAGTGAAAATGCCGTAGGATCCAATAATTCCACTACTGGGTATTTACCCAAAGAAAATAAAAACATTAATTCAAAAGGTATCTGTACCATTATGTTTATTACAGCATTATTTGCAAGGGTCAAGATATGGAAGCAGCCCAAGTGTCTATATATATATATATATATATATATATATATATATGAATACTCAGCTGTAAAAAATATATACACAATATGTATATGTATGTGTATGTATACATATGTATACATACACATATGTATACATATACGTACATATGTATACATATACGTATACATATACATATGTATACGTATACATATACACACATACGTATATGTATGTATATGTATGTGTATGTATACATATGTATACATATGTATGTGTATGTATACATATGTATACATATGTATACATACACATACATATACATGTGTGTGTATATATTTTTTACAGCTGAGTATTCATATATATATATAGAGAGAGAGAGAGAGAGAAACACTTGGGCTGCTTCCATATCTTGACCCTGGCAAATAATGCTGTAATAAACATAATGGTACAGATATCTTTTGAATATGTATGTATATGTATATGTATACATACATATATGTATGTGTGTATATATATGAGTTCTTGCTATTTGTGACAACATGGATGGACCTGGAGGGTATTGTACTTAGTGAAGCAAGTCAGACTGAGAAAGGCAAATGTTATGTTATTTCACTAATATGTGAAATCTAAAAAAAAACAAAGGAATAAACAAAAAGCAGAATCAAACCTATAGCTTCAAAGAACAAACTGATGGTTGCTGAAGGGAAATGGTGGGTGATGAAATAAGTGGGTAAAAGGAAGTCAGAGACACAGGCCTCCAGTTATGGAATGAAGAAGGTGTGGGAATAAAGGGCACAACATAGGGACTATGGTCCATGATACTGTGATAGCGTTATAGGGTGACAGATGGTAACTCTGCATGCGGTGAGTGCGTACTGTAGAGAGATCTTGAATTACTAGATTGTACACCTGCAAGTAATGTAACATTATGTGCCAACCACACTCAAATGAAAAAAAAGTTTTTAAAAATAAACAAAAAAGAGACAATAGTGATGAAACATTTTGCCCAGTATAAACTATATACAAAGCCTTTTATGGAAGGTGTCATGCTTCAGACAAAATGAACTTTCTTTTTTTTTTTTTTTTAAGATTTTATTTATTTATTCAACAGAGAGAGAGAGATCGCAAGTAGGCAGAGAGGCAAGCAAGAGAGAGAGGAGGAAGCAAGCTCCCCGCTGAGCAGAGAGCCCAATGCGGGGCTCAACCCCAGGGCCCTGAGATCATGACCTGAGCCAGAGGCAGAGGCTCAACCCACTGAGCCACCCAGGTGACACCCCTCCTTTTTTTTTTTTTTTTTTTTTTAAGATTTTATCAAAATGAAATTTCTTTAGCCTAGGGAGGAATTCTCAATTGTTTCTTCGAATTTTACAAATGCCTTGTTTAAGAAACTAAAACCAATTTCCAGAGCTTTTAGCACTTGGTAAAGCAAAGTATTCAAATTTAAAGCTTTTTCAAAGGTATGAAATAAGTAATGCCAGCTGTTAATAACTGAGGCATGGACCCAAATTCCTTAAAATAAAACAAGCAGCTCATATCCTTTCAATCTTTGCAACACATTAATGTAGGAATTATTCCTTCTGAAGATAGAAAAAGGAGGCTGAAGGAGTAAAATGAACTGAGTAACTGGCAAAGAAGAGTTAATAATACAAACTGTTTCTGTTAACCTCTCCTGGTCTTACTTAAGCCTCAATCATTTTATCTGTAAATTGAGGATGCCTGGGGGCATGTCAAAACATGGTACCAGTTATTATTGTTATTAATTATGTTTAGGCCATCACTATGGGCCAGGCTCTGGGAAATGTGCTCACATCTTAACCTTGCAGCAACCCTCTGATGTGGAATAATTTTGATTCCCCTTTCAAGATGGGAACACTAAGGTTTGGAACAGTTTAGTAACTTGCTAAAAATCACAACGGTGAAAATGTGATTGGCCTCCTTTTTTGGGTTTCCAATCCACTGCTGTTAAGCACATGCAGTGTCTCCCTCTCAACTGCCCCTCTGTAGCAGGGACCGTCCTGGGTAACATAATACGTGGGCCTACTGTGTTCCAGTGGGTCGCAGACAGTGGGAGGCTATGAGCTAGCTAACCCTTGGCAGGTTGCTCATTTGGAACTTTTTTCCAGGTAAACAATTCAACTTTTCCTCTGGCTGTTCTCCTGCTCTTGGTTAGTGCTAAGAATCGGATCTGAGTTCCTGGGCTTTGTGATGCAATGGGTCCCCAACCAATGTTTGCAGAATCAAATGGTTAAGCCCTGTGATGGTTAATTTCATGTAACCACTTGACTAGGCCAAGGGATGCCCAGATATTTGGTCAAACTTTATTCTCGGTGTATCTGCAAGGGTGTTTTCAAATGAGAGTAACATTTTAACAGCAGAATAAGGCAGATTGCCCTCCACCACATGAGTGGGCCTCGTCTAATCACTTAAAGGCCTGAACAGAAAAACAACAACAATAAAAATCCTACCTCCAGTAGGAAACATTCTCTAGCAGACTGCCTTCAGACTGGCACTGTACTGCCAACTTTCCTGAGTCTCTGCCTGCCTGGCAAAACCTCAGAGTTAGATTTGCCAGCCTTCGTAACTGCATGAGCTGACTCCTCATAGCAAATGTCTTCCTATACGTATGTATTCTATGTTCCCGTTTGTCTGGAGAACTCTGAGGAATGCAGGCTCACTGCTGTTTTAGGAAAAGGAAGTCAGCTTGGGTTGGCATCTTCCCCATGTTGGGATGGAGAGGAAAGGAACTGCTGATCCTTGATTTGGAGGAAGACAAGACACTTGTATTGACCCTGCCCTAAAAAGCCTCTTACCATGGGCATGCAGCAGAGCCTCAGTCAGGGCTGTCTGACTCCCAAGCATCTGTTCTTAACCCCTGACACTCATTGGGTTGAATGATGGTCCCCTAAAATGATATGTCCACGTCCTACCTCTCAGAACCTGTAGATGTCCCACTGGTGAGCAACTTATTGTGACCAACGATCATTTGTTCTTGAAATATAAATGAATAAGATCTTGCAATTGTATAAGGGAAGGGTGCTTAAATTGACTGGGCACTCATGTGGGCCCAGAACAGTCAGTCTACTATTTCATTTACTCTTCTCCGCAACCTTATAGAGTAGGTTTCACTGATAAACACGTAAATCTCCCCTGGCTGGGCCCAAACTAGATTTGGAGTATTTGCCTTGATAAACAACTGCTGGACCCTAGACATGACATAACCCATAAAAGAAATGAACACATTTAACCAGGAGGCAGTGAGGTATAGTAGTTAGGGGTCCAGCCATCAGAGCCAGAGTGCTCAGGTGTAAACCCCAAAACCTCAACTCACCAGCTCTGTTATCCTGGGCAGGTATTTAACCTCTCTGTGCCTTGGTTTCTTCATCTCTCTCTCTCTCTCTCTCTCTCTCTTTTTAAGATTTTTATTTCTTTATTTGAGAGAGAGAGAGAGAGAAGCAGACTTCCCACCGAGCAGGGAGCCCAACACGGGGCTCAAGCCCAGGACTCTGGAATCATGATCTGAGCCGAAGGCAGATGCTTAACCGACCAAGCCACCCAGGCATCCGATAGCTCTGTCGCTTAAGTGAGCATATGCTGGAAGCTGCCTTACACAAGGTCATTGTAAGTGAAAGCATGCACAGCATTTAGGATGAAGCCTCGCGGGTTGCGGGCCCTCTGTAAGGTCGAGTTAGTTATTGCTGTAGCTCACGTGCTATTAAGCAACAGTAAACGCTCAATGGATATTTGCTGTTATCATCATTAGTTCAATGAAGACCCAGCTAGACCTTAATCTTTCTCTGATATTTCCAGGGAACCATGATCTTTTCTTCTGCTAGAATTAAAAAGACCTCCTTGGAAGACAGAAATTGGATTAAAATAAAAGCTCTCAGAATGTAGGCTCTCAGAAAGTACGAGGCACATAAAGTAATGGCAGGGGAGGGGGGCAGTCCTTTAAGCCTTTCAACATACATTTAGTAGAGAATTAAACCCAATCTCAAAATTACAAAATAAGTAGATTCAAAGGTAGTCACAGCACTGGAAATGTCACAATTTGTTAGGGCAAATGGCACTGACTGGTAGGTAGGTGAGGGAAGGGGAGGTAAGGAGACACAGAGACGGGTTTGCCTAAAAATAAAGGAAAATCATAAACATAAAAGCAGAGTAAAAAATTCCTACTGCCAAGAAATCTATAGGAGCACGTGCCGTACTGTAATAAACTGGTCAGGAAAGTTTGAATTCATTTGTTTATTCTTAGCTCGTTCCTTCATGTATTGAACGTTTATTGCCCAATAATAAATAGTTGCAGATTTTATTAGCTAGTGATGGTGCATACAAACAACTGCACACCAGGCTCGAAAGAACGGAGTGTTGTAGAGGAACAATAAAAGGAAAGAGACGTTCACTGCAAATTTCTGGGGTAAGTGGTAAATCTGACAGCTGTCCGGAGCTCATCGCGTCCCTGCACAGCTCGTTTCAGACTGGGTCATCAGTCACGTACCATAGCGTCAGCCTGTGAGAACTTCCGCTTGGCTGTTCGTACTGGGTATTGATATTATTGCTTTGTTGTAAACCCAATACATTGTATTTGAGTATTTTGTTTATCGTTTCTCTCCTTCTACCAGAATGTAAGCTTCATGCCTGCTTGGACTGGCTGCCTCCCAAAACAATACCTAGCTCATCAGAGGTGTTCAAAAAATACTTGTGGAACGGTAAGCCAAAAAACAAAAAAAAAAAAACAAAACAAGACAACCCCCCACACACACACACACAACCTCTACTCAACCAGGCAACTTGGTAGAATGGAATCCAAATGGCCTTGAAGCATTGCCATTGGTAGCGGATGCAGTAGCAACTCTCCCAAAAGGAGATCAACACCCTTCTCATCTCCCCCGTCTCTGGCCCAACGTCCCCCATCTATAACATGGGCCCCTGGAAGTTGCGTTTCGTTTGTATGATGTCGCATTCTTGGTCTTAACAGACTGGACCAAAGCAGATGTATGACCTGAGCTGAGCCAATTCCATTCTCTTTGCTGGGACTTACTTTTGCCTTTGTAAGAAGAGAGGGAGGGGTGCCTGGGTGGCTCAGTGGGTTAAGCCGCTGCCTTCGGCTCAGGTCATGATCTCAGGGTCCTGGGATCGAGTCCCGCATCGGGCTCTCTGCTCAGCAGGGAGCCTGCTTCCTCCTCTCTCTCTGCCTGCCTCTCTGCCTACTTGTGATCTCTCTCTGTCAAATAAATAAATAAAATCTTTTAAAAAAAAAAAAAGAAGAAGAAGAGAGGGAGTTCTACAAAATGACCTCTGAACCCATTTATAGAGCCAATGGCAAAAAGAGAGAATATATATAAATATATATAAAACTACAAAACCTGGGGCACCTGGGTGGCTCAGTGGGTTAAAGCCTCTGCCTTTGGCTCAGGTTATGATCCCAGCAGCCTGGGATCGAGCCCCACATTGGACTCTCTGCTCAGCAAGGAACCTGCTTTCTTCTCTCTCTCTCTCTCTCTCTGTCTCTCTGCCTACTTGTGATATCTCTCTCTCTCTCTCTCTGTCAAATAAATAAATAAATAAAATCTTTTTTTTAAAAAAAGCTACAAAACCTCTTTTGGAAAAGCTGGACAAGATAGAAAAGCACAAAGAAAGAAATAAAAATCATCCCTTTATCAGAGTTTGTAATAATGAAAAATGGGAAACAACCTACATGCCCCAAAAGAAATAGATAGATAAACTATGGTCCATCAGTGCTAGGTACCACTGCCATGGAAAGATCTACAAAACATATGTTGAGTAACCAAAACAAGGCAAAGAACAAAACGTGTGATATGCCACTATTTACATATATATATTTAAAATGATATATTGTATATAAAGATCTATAAGAATATAAACCATCCTGGTCACCATAGTCATCTCTGGGGAAGAGAGAGATGAGCAAGAACTTTTGGATTTTATGTGAAATATTTTTGTAGTATTTGAATGTATTATGACAGTACCCTATTCTTATATTACCTTATTTAATTAAAGGGAATATCTCCAAGGCACCCGGGTGGCTCACTCAGTTAAGTGTGTGCCTTTGGCTCAGGTCATGAGCCCAAAGTCCTGAGACTGAGTCCCATGTCAGCCTCCCTGCTCAGCAGGTAGTCTACCTCTCTGTCCTTCCTCTGGCTGTGCACTCGTGCTCTCTCTCTCTCTAATAAATAAATAAAATTCTTAAAAGAGGAAAAGATATTCAGTAAGTAGAGTCAACTGAGTCTGGAGACAAGGACACCTTTCAAGAAGCTGTGACCATCACTCAAACGTGAGGCAGTAGGGCCTGAACTGGGGCAGAAAGCAAGGTGAGAAAGAGATAAACATGCGACCGATTTCAGGTGTAGAGTCAAGACTGTGATTGACTGACTGTAGTGGGATGAAGGGGTCCCAGTTCGGGGGTCAGAGACAATATCCTTTCATAGTAAAGAGCATGGGCTTTGGAATTCACCTGCCAAGACTCAAAGCCCAACTGAGCCATTTACCAGCTAAGGGACATTGGGCAACTTAGTTCATATCTCAGTGTTTCAGTTTGCCTGTTTATAAATGGAGGGGATATTATTTCCTAGCTCATAGAGCTTTTATGAATCAGTTCATGTAAAGTACTTAGAACATCATCGTTGCTCAGTCTATGTTGGTTAGTATTAGAATGACTTCGGTTACTACCACCACTGCCAGCCTTATTATCAACATTATCATCATCAGGGCCAGTCCTAGGCCTTAGCTTAGGTGACTAGCTGGAACTAGTCACTAGACTAGCTGGACTAGAGAGAAATAGCAAATGATTTAAAGCATTCTCCAAGAGTGAGAGTCACAGAAGAATAAGGAAACAAGAAGAGTTCACAGGCCTGATGACGATGGCTTACTAATTAATAGATGGCACCAGGAAGTGAAGGACAAGGTGCTGAGTAAAACTGCCTGGAACATTAGATAAGATTAGATTGGAAGTAGCTTGTCTGATTAACTTACATTTTACAACAGAGGAACACGGATTGAATCTTTTTCCTTTTTAAATTTCTGTTTAAAATTTTTGATATGTAAATTATATGGAGACAGACAAACACATAGGATGTATATATTAGCATACTCCTGTCGTGATGAATTAAAACATGAACACACACAGTCTCACTTCCTGCCCCTGATCCCTTTCTCTACGTTTACACACACACACACCTGACACTACATTGAATACCTAACTTGGGGGATGTCATCAAGATACATTTTTGTTATTGTCTTCCATGATCTCTTTAACATTTATTCAGATGGAGTAATCTTATTCTGGCTCTAGGCAGAAATTCTGGCAGATCCACGACTTTTCGGCTCACTTTTAGTTAAAAGACAATCCTCAGTTCAGTTCAGAAATTGAAATGTCCGTTCCAACACATGAACCCAAATTGCAAATTTGATTTGCAATTAGATCGCCTCTGCTCCAGCTGGTGCCTCCTTCCCATCTTGCCCTTCTGCTTCTCATCCCTGACTAAACTTGGAAGGCAGTTTCTGAGCCCTCCCAGGCATAAGGGGAGCAAGAAGAGGGAAGAAATTCGAACGTAAGAAGGGTCTTGAACCGTGCAGTCCTCCAGACATTCTCTGGTCTGATAGAGACCAAGTCTTTCACATCAGTCACACTGTGGGACCCTCTGAGATTCCAGTTTGCTGTTCTCAATGATTACGTAGTTCCTGCTGCTGTTGACTCTTGTCATGGGGCTTTCTCTCTCTCTCAGGCAGAACATCCCTGGAGTAAGACTCTGAATGGATCTATCATCTTTCTCTCTGTTGCATGGCCCACCTCTGGCACAAGGAAATCACTCCAACACCTTTGCTCCAGCGAAAGCTGGGAATGCAGGTAGGTCCCAACAGGGCCACCTCTGCTGTCCTGCCCCAGGAAACTCAAACTTCTTCAGCATTCATTAGGCACCAGTCTTTTGTAGTCTCCCAACAGGCACCATATTTCGGACTCCGCAGAATGGACCCAGGCTTGAGGGCAGGAGATGGCAACTGCCCTATGCTACTCACATCTCTAAGCACATTTCTCTCAGAAACAAAACAAAACCTCACCAATTCCTCTCCTTCTGCTCCCTAATCCTTTTTAATATTCTTAATCTGACCAAGGAGTACAAGAGCCAGGGAACTGTTTTGTGACTACTGCCTGTACTTATTCAGCATAAACTGATCTGGCTTTGAAATTTATCATATATAATAGCTTAACGTTTCAACCATGAAACTCTTCCACCCCTCATTCTGTTTATCTCTGGTGAAGATCGCTTTTCTAGACAATGGGAGGGTTTTGTTTGTTTGTTTGTTTTTAAGATTTTACTTATTGGGGGCACTTGGGTGGCTCAGGTCATGATCTCAGGGTCCTGGGATCGAGCCCTGCATTGGGCTCTCTGCTCAGCGGGGAGCCAGCTTCCTCCTCTCTCTCTGCCTGCCTCTCTGACTACTTGTGATCTCTCGGTCTCTGTCAAGTAAATAAATAAAATCTTTAAAAAAAATTTTTTTTTTTTTTACTTATTTGACAGAGGGACAGCGAGAGAAAGAACACAAGTAGGGGGAAAGGGAGATGGAGAAGCTGGCTTCCAGTAAAGCGGAGAGAGCCCAAGGCGGGGCCCGATCCCATGACTCCTGGGATGGACCTGAGCCGAAGGCGGACGCTTAACGACTAAGCCCCCCAGGCGTCCCAGTGGGAAATCTTTGAAGAGCAGAAACGCAGTCATCTTTGCAGTTTCCTCCACCCCCACCGAGAGCTCCTTCCTAGACATAATCCTTCAAAGGAGCCTGAGAAAATTTAATCTTTGTAACTTTTTGCACAGCCAAGCGTTAGAGGGCGCTAGAACCCCAAGGGGGGAGTGCATGGGCGGTCAATGAAGGCCGCTCCCAACGCGCACGTCTTTACGTAGACGTTGGGGGCGGAGCCGCCCTGAGCGCGGTGACTGGCGGCGGCACTGGCGGCAGCTGGAGGCGTAATAGTGCGGGTCGCGGGCTTGGAGAACTTTAGAGGCGGCGGTGGCGCCGGCGACGAAGACGACAGCAGGAGCGGGCCCTGGGCTTGTCGCTCACCATGCCGACCGTGGAGGAGCTTTATCGCAACTATGGCATCTTAGCCGATGCTACGGAGCAAGTGGGCCAGGTAAGTCCCCGAGCGGCCTGCAGGGCCCGGCGCTCCGCGGCCTCTCGAAAGCGCTCCCCGGGCCGGGCGGGGGCTGCTGCTTCGTCCTCCCGCGGGCTCCCAGCGGCCCCGGCTCTTTCGTCGGGGTGGGCTCCTCTCGGAGCGTAGACTGTGGCTTCGCCAGGGAGAGCGCGGGTCCCCGGTCCCAGGCTCCTCCGCCTCCCTTTTCTCACCGTGGGGTTTCCTAACTCAGCCTCGTCACCCCCCCCCCCCGCCCCGTTAATTCTCATCCTGAGTCTTGCCCTGCAGATGGCTCCTAAGTCTTTCTCCTTTCCGATGGACCTCAGCCCATCGGAAGATGAAACTGAGAGTTCTCAAGAGGTCAGAAATGTCTTTGTCGAGGCGGAAAAGCTGCTATTAATTTAGGAAGAGTGTTTAGCTCGCAAAAGTTTGTGAAAAACAGAAGAGGGGCCCTTTTCCCAGATTTTAACGAGGGCCTACGATTTCATTTATTCAGTACGGTTTGGGGCGCCTACTACACACAACAGGCGCCGTGCCGGGCCCTGAAGGTACAGGATAGAAAGTTACCCGAGCTCTCCCCGAATGTACCTTTCGTGAGGGAAACCAGTGAGAAGTAAGAAAGCTGGGTACCCGCCTTGGAAAGTGTTGTGGAGAAAATATAACGGGACCGTGCAGTGGCAGGGGGGAGGGGGAGAGTGCAGCTTTAAATAGAGTTGTCTGGCAAGAGCTCTCGCAGTGTTTGCCCCAAGACACACAATTTCAGCAGTGTTGAGTTGACCATACCGGCTGCTTTGTGAGTTTTCAAGTCCTGGAGTACATTGAACTGGAGTATATTGGACTTAAGGAGTTGAGATGTGTGTGTGTATGTTTTCTTGGGAAAAGAACCAGGCTCTCCCAGGTAAATCTTGATCATTGTTGTTAGAATTTCTATGCCATATCGTTTCAGTGCTTAAAACTTTGTGTGATTCTTCTGCTTGTCTCTTGCATGGAGCAGAAAGTAGAAGATCCTGTAGTTTGCTACTAACATTAGCAAGGCTGTGTGGCACTGTCCCCCCTCAGCCCCTTTTTCTGGACATGTGTAATTCAGGTAAATTCTTTCCCAGCTGAACAGCACCAGGAGAATTGGGATGTCAGGACCTTCCTTAAGCTTAACCTAGAAATGTAAATACACCAGTTTAAAGTACCAGATTATTTTCCTTCCAACTATATTTCCATTTCAGTAGGGAATTTTGACATCATCAGTGAGAAGTATACTGACAGTCTGTTGGAGATGAAAATATAGTGTGTGTGTTAGGTCGCTCGGTACTGAGGGAGAAATTTTCTCTCCAGTAAGACAATATTGGAAAAACTGTGATCAGTCATATTTTGATTTTGTTACTGTTCCTAGAAAGATTTAGAAGTAAAGATATCCTTTTTTAAGATTTTATTTATTTATTTGATAGAGATCACAAGTAGGCAGAGGGGTGGGGGGCGGGTAACAGGCTCCCTGCTGAGCAGAGCGCCCAATGTGGGGCTGGACCCTGAGATCATGACCTGAGCCGAAAGCAGAGGCTTGACCCACTGAGTCACCCAGGCGCCCCAGAAGTGAAGATACTCTTATTCATTGTGACAGATTTGATGAATAGTGTAGCAGATTGTTCTACCTAAAATTGACTTTGTTGCAGATCAGCAGAGGAGATGGGGTAGAAATCAGGAGAGTGATCCTCAGTTTGTAGATGGTGCCCTCCCAAAGAGGTAGATCAGAAATTTTTTAGGGAAACTTAGAAACTGTGTACCTAGTCATGTCTCATACCCCCATCATCATTCTTTACTGGATAGCAAAAAGGTTGACAGCCACCTGCTTAGAGTCTGTTAGGGCAAATACAATCCAGACTGGAATTTACATATATGTTGTGAAGAATTAAGAATTGCTCACGTTTTCCTCTTAGTGTCATCTTTAATCTTAAGTACCAGGTAAGGTTGAGAGTTCTCCCTTAAGAGGTCAAAAATGTCTTTGTCAAGGCAAAAAATATGCTTTTAATTTGGAAAGAGCGCTTAGGAGACAGAAGTTTGTGAAAACAGAAGAGGAGCTTTTTCATTCAGGCTTCAGTGAGGGTTATTCAGTACGTTTTTTGATTGCCTACCATGTGCCACACACTGTGCCAGTTGCTAAAATTTTAGCACAGTTTCTTGACCTGATGTGAGATCAGTATCTTCATGACACTCTAATGACAGCTGGCAGGCAGCTCTCTGATGCAGAAAGACCTGTGCATAATGAAGTGCAGTGATTGTCTCAGGCTCTTTGAATTCTGGGAGGTCTGAAGCTGGGCTAATCAACAATGGCTACTCATTCTGCTCTATTGTGTAATAACTTTCCCCTTTTAGAGAAAGGTCCTGAAACTGCTTACCAAAAAAGATAGTAGGTTTCAAGATACTACATGTGAATTTTAACTAAAAGCAGGAGCCAACTTAATGGAAGGAACACCACTGATGATTTTTTTTAATTTTTTATTTACTTATTTGACAGAGATCACAAGCAGGCAGAGAGGCAGGCAGAGAGAGAGGGAAGCAGGCTCCCCGCTGAGCAGAGAGCCCGATGCGGGGCTCGATCCCAGGAGCCTGGGATCATGACCTGAGCTTACCTGAGCTGATGGCAGAGGCTCAACGCACTTAACCACCCAGGTGCCCCGCACTAATGATTTTTTTTTTTTTTAAAGGAGAGAAAGAAAGTGTTTACATTCTTCATGTAGCAAAGCCTGATTTTCAGTTAACTTACAAGGTTTACATTCAAGGGTTTGGTTTCCTGGCAGGTACCTTTCTGGACATATCTGAGACCATATTTGAGTTTTTAGTCTAGAACTTCCTTCTAACATTTATTTTTATTTTTATCCTTTGTCAGAGATCAGAGTACCACAGTTGTTCATGCTGTTGCTGTTGAGGGGAGCGCCCTCTTCACTACTGTCAGTCCTTCTTTCAGAGTAATGCTCTCTGAATATACTAGGAAAAACACAAGTTCCCTGAGGTTTTCGGCTAATTTTCCTCAGAATTATTCCTCAGAAGATCCTCAGATCATGAGCACCTGGGTGGCTCAGTCAGATCAGCGTCTACCTTTGGCTCAGGTCATGATCCCAGGGTCATAGGATTGAGTCCTGTATCTGCTCTGTGCTCAGTGCGGAGCCTGCTTCTCCCTCTGCCTCTGCTCCTCCCCCTGCTTATGATCTCTCTCTATCAAATAAATAAAAAAAAATCTTAAAAAAAAAAAATCCTCAGACCAGATCTTTCTCTTGATGAACCTCCTTGACACTATGTGTTCATTTATAGTATTCCACGTTTATATTTTATTTCATGTGAGGACTTCTCTTATTCCCTTACCAAATTATAAAGTCTTGAGGTTAAGACTCTTTTTTGTTTCTCTCCTTGCACTGTGCCTTGCCCTTCAGTAGATATTTTTTCTTTACAGTTGAAGAAATACAAAGAGCAGGTATAATTACATTAATAATAAGGTTATACAGTTAATATGTTATATAATAAATGATATATCCATGTAATTACTGTGTGTACATGTATATATATATGAATGAAGATGAGAACTTTATATTCTCACATCATATATTTAAACCATGAGTGTGTTTTCTAATAAGCAAACCTGGAGTAATAAATTCTAAGTAAAGCATTATTTAATGCCTCAAAACCCTCCAGTCTGTCACTATACTTCCCTAATAAAGTGTTAATTCAGTATTTCCTACAAACTAGATTATTGAGTGAAGAGGAAAGTAGTAATATAGCTTAGCATATCCGTTTTCTTTTTATGTCATACTTGAGAAATATGTTTGTTGAAACTATATCATTTCTTCTCTAAAATAAATGTTTAGGGGCACCTGGGTGGTGCAGTTAAGCACCTAACTCTTGGTTTTGGCTCTCTTGATCTCGGGGTCATGAGAGTGAGCCCTGTGTAGGGCTCCGTGCTCAGGCAGTCTGCTTGAGATCCTTTCTCCGGCTCTCTGCCCTTCCCGCTGCTGCTTCCTCTCTCTAAAATTAATAAATCTTCATAAATAAATAAAATTTAAAAATTGTTTTTTTCCTAGAAGCTGCATCCTGATCTCAAGCATGGCTTTACCTGGCATGTCACTGATCACTTAAATATATTCGTTGTGTTTTGACAATCACTATCACAAATTTCTTATTGTAGAAGGTATCTGCTGAATGTGGATCTTATTATAGCTTGACTTTTTACTTGAAAATATTTTAGTGATTTCTTTAGACTTTGCTTTTTTAATTAGCTATTAAAAGCACACACAAATACGTAGTTTCAGAAATGCATTAAAATGTTTACAATTAAAACTTCTTGTTAGGATCACAAATTTATTTATCTAGCTGAGATATACTATTGTGTTGGAAGAGAAAAAAATAAGCAGTGCCATGTAGTATTTGGAATACTTTATAATGGTTACAGTCTATCTGCCACTAAATCACTGTGATCATTGAGATCATTGAAAATATCACTTATATTTTGTTTCCTGCTTGGAAAACCAGAAGGAATAACTATTTTAGAGAGATTCTGTAAAAAGTCTTGTCCCTATGCTACAGTTAGAAGACAACTGGCAAAGAAGAGCATTTTATTTTGCATTATATAAAGGGTAATCAGTGTGAAGTCTGTTAGTAATGTTTATAGAAATTATTTGATAAAATTGATGCTTTGATTTCTAGTTTGAGTATGTTAAAGTGCTTAACTTTTCAAAGGAATTGCTGTGTTTGGGATACTATATCTCAGTGTACATGCCTGTGTAGAGCCTATATTTAGGACTCACATTTTCCCTTTGACGGTCCTAGATCTGGCAAGCTTGCTTTCTCTCTTCCTTTGTTAAGAAAGATCTCAGAACTTAAAGAGGCTTGGTATTAGGCACAGATCTTGACTTTAGAGCCTGTCACAACTGTGTTCATGGGGCACCTGGGTGGCTCAGTGGGTTAAAGCCTCTGCCTTTGGCTCAGGTCATGATCCCAGCATCGGGCTTTCTGCTCAGCAGGGAGCCTGCTTCCTCCTCTCTCTGCCTGCCTCTCTGCCTACTTGTGATCTCTGTCAAATAAAATCTTTAAAAAAAAAAAATTGTGTTCAGGTTGCTATTTGTCTAGCTGTGTAGCTCTAGACAAATTATTTCACTTTCTGAGTCTTGGTTTTCTCATCTGAAAAATAGGGATGAGGTGCCTGGGTGGCTCAGTTGGTTAAGTGTCTGCTTCCGCTCAGATTATGATCCCAGATGAGCCCTGGATGGGGCCCCCTGCTCAGCGGGAGTCTGCTTCTTCCCTCAGCCCCTCACCCCATTTGTGTTCTATTTCTGTCACTCTCTGTCTCTCTCAAATTAAAAAATAAAATATTTTTTAAAATAATAAAAGATGGGGATAGTAGTAACACCTAACTCACAGGATTACCGTGAGGCATGTACATAAGGCATTACTCAGTCCTGGTAGGCTTTCAATAAATGTCGCTAATGATTCCTTTTTATTCTATTCAGATTTTTTTTGTTGTTTAATTCAGATTTTTTTTTTCTTGACAGAATGAATTGTTTGAGGTAGGGATTCTTCATTTAGTTTTAGGCACTGTAAGGAATTTCTTCAAAAGACTTTATAAGTAAAGCTTTGTTTGATTTAAAGGAAATTGGATTTGATACCCTGCAAAAAGTAAGGGTGTCAGAACTGTTTAAAACTTTGGTTTTATGAAGCCTGTCTGGAAGACATGAGGAATGTACAGTGGTAGAGAAGTTAGCCATAGTTTTTCAGACCTTTGCATTAAAAAGTATGTAATATGCTTTTGGGGGTTTTTTGGGGAAACTTTTTTTTTTTTTTTTTAAGATTTTTATTTATTTGACAGAGAGAGAGATCACAGGTAGTCAAAGAGAGAAAGGGAGAAGCAGACTCCCCGCCAAGCTGAGAGCCCTTTGCGGACCCTGAGATCATGACCTGAGCTAAAGGCAGAGGCTTAACCCACGGAGCCACCTAGGCGCCCAGTGTGTAATATACTTTCGAAGTAGTAACTCCTGAAGATTGATTTGTGTCTGCATTTCATGAAGAAGCTAACCTAATTCACAGACATTTTTCTTATTTAGGAGTTGGTGTTATGTTTCAGATATTAAGAGGAGTTGTCAATCAGTTGGTGGAATTTTAGGTTTTTTTGAACTTTTAGAATTTATTATTTTTTTAGATAGTTTGGCAGTATTTGAATTTTCAGTCTAGTATTTTGCAGAATTTATTAAAATCTGTACCTTTAAAAGATCTAATTGTGACTAGTCTTTTTACTGGAACACTTTATATCTGTTACTGAAATCCTTCATTGAGATCCTACTGTACCTAAATAACTTCGTATTTTGCTTTATTTTTTCCACCTAACATAGTATTGTCTATGGAAAGAGTTATTATGAAACTAAAGTTTGGGCAGTTCTAAAATCCACTGGATTTTTATTGGTTATTTTCCTTTTGGTGGCATGGAAGTATCCAAAGCACATATCTAAAGCAGAGCATTGCCTTGAACAGTGTAAACACTATGTTGTGTGCACATTTGGTACCATTATTATAATGTTTAATGTTTTCAGTAATTAGAAATTTTATCCATATGCCCAAACAGAATGTGTATCTACAGTCTGAGGATTTATCATTCCTGTTTGCCAGCTTGATCGTTGTTGTTTAAGAAAAGTACTGGTTTGGAGGCAAGGGTGTAAGTGGGATTGAGGACTTGTTCACCCTTCACATTATGAGTATCTGAGGGAGAACACTTCTGAAAGTTTTTTTATTTTTTGTTTTTTTGTTTTTAAGGAAACAAATGAGGGGCTTCTAGGTGACTCAGTCAGTTAAGCATCCAGCTCTTGATTTCAGCTCAGGTCCTGATCTCAGGGTCATGAGGTCAAGCCCTGTGTTGGGCTCCCTACTGAGCATGGAGTCTGCTGGAGACTCCCTCTTTCCCTACGTTTCCCCCTTTCTGTCCCCACCCCGCCACCTTGTGTGCTGTCTCTCTCTCTCTCTCAAAAATAAATAAGTAAAAGGAAACAAGTGAGTTTTGAATGTATTCTAATAAAAACTTAAATATGTGACATTAGAATCTATCTTAATCCAAAGTTGACTATCTAGAAAGTATTCAAGGTCAGGTCAGTAATCAGCTGTACAAGGAAGCGTTGATGTGTCAACAAACTATTTGCTTTCTGCATTTAAAATTCAAGTCATCTTCTCTCTTCCCCAACTGACAAATAATGCATGGGCATGGGGCATGCAAGGAAGAAGATAGTAGGAATATAGGTGTCCGATTTAAACAGTAAAACTCCAAACATAAGCCCTGCTTTTTAGCCTGCGTAAAACTTTTCTAATTTAAAGCAGACTCCAGTTTGTTTAGCTTCCCATCCTTAAAATTCTTCTTTTCTGCTTTATTCTTTCTTTCAGCATAAAGATGCCTATCAAGTGATACTAGATGGTGTGAAAGGTGGTACAAAAGAAAAAAGATTAGCAGCCCAGTTTATTCCGAAATTCTTTAAACATTTTCCAGAATTGGCTGACTCTGCTATCAACGCACAGTTAGACCTCTGTGAGGATGAAGATGTATCAGTAAGTTTATGATTGATGCTTTCAGCAAGCTTTCAGATGTCTCACTTGCCACACTTCCAGTGTGCAGCTAATGTAATTGAAACACCAATTGTATCCATGCACAGCGAAATACTGCAGTGTCATTTGGCGTGATGCCATACTGAGGCTTAAATCTGTGTTTGAGAAAATGTATTCTCTCTTTCACCATCTTTCAACTGTGAAAAATGCATGGAATTACAAAATACTTCGTTTTGCTTATCTGTTATCCAATGGTAAAAATGGGTTGTGGCTCACATTTTTTCATAGATTGTTATATATTGTGCACATAAAATTAGACTAATGTTTTCAGTCAGTTTGTACTTGCTTAGATATTTAAAATATTGTTACATCTTATAGTTTCAACACCCCAAAATATTGTATATAGCAAAAAAAAATAATTTGTCTATGTAATTATTACATGTGACTCTAGAAAAAGAAGAAATCGTTTTTCCTTGGAACAGAATTAACTGTCAGCATTCTGGCTTCTGATTCAGGTTCCTAAGAACTTTAAATTAACACCTTCTGGCTTTTCAAATGAAATTAGTGAATCGCCAACATTTCATGCACAATTTGCTAGATATAAGTCCTATCCATTTTTATTTTAAACTAAATAAGCCAGACCCACAAATTTGGAATAAAGTACACAGAGTATATTCACAGATGTTATATTGAATAGTTAATACTGGAAATTCTAAAGTAAATATAGTTATTAGATAGGTCATTGCCACTCTAGCTATTCTTAAGGGTACTGCACTATGTGTCCAAAGGTAGTAAAGACCCAACAGTTACATGTAATCAGTATATAAATTGTTGTTAATGTTCTCAAATCTGTCTACTCCGGTCAGTAATCGTATTTAACATCCCTTTCTACCACATATTTAATTATTCTGTTAAGCTTGACTTTAATATTGGAGCAAATTATTTCTAAAACAGCTAGAAGTCTCATGTTTTATATTTTGGTGACTCATATGCCCCTAATTATGGTTTCTCTGAGGTTTTAGTTTTCCTTAACTTTGGTTAATTTTTTGTTTAAAATTGTATTCAGATTCGACGGCAAGCAATTAAAGAGCTGCCTCAGTTTGCCACTGGAGAAAATCTTCCCCGAGTGGCAGATATACTTACCCAACTTCTGCAGACTGGTAAGGAATTTTATTATTACCCTTTTATCTAAATATAACTTCTTTTTGAAAAAGTAACTCTGTTTTTAGCTTCCCCCCCCCCCTTTATGGCTGAAGGTACTACTTCTAATCGAAATTAAAATTCTTTTTTTCATTCAGTACTTTGAAGCTTACTGGATTGTGATTATCTAATTCCTAATGTTTTGCTTTGTTTTTAATTGTTTATAAAGGCATACTGATTCTTTTGGGAATTTTGATGTATCATGATTTCCCCCCCCCAATTTGCTGTAGTTTTTTAATTGTACATCTTAATGCAAAAGCTTTCCTGGTATGCCAGGTTCTTTACCTTTATAGGGAAGGTGTAATTTCTTGGTACTTGAGAAGAATGCTTAGTTATGTCTGCTTTCAATGTAGTCTGTGAGAAATTATGCTGAATTTTAGGTTTGAAAATGAAGCAAATATTTTCATTCATTTTATACATTGTACTACTTTTTCTCTATCCAGATGATTCTGCAGAATTTAACTTAGTGAACAATGCCCTGTTAAGTATATTTAAGATGGATGCAAAAGGTAAGGCCTGCTTCTTGTTCTGAATTGTGCTTGATGTGTTAAACAAAAATTGGGCAGGTTGGCATTATTCCTTAAAGATAAAGTCAGATTCACCCATAAATCTATTTCATAAAAGTTCTAGTGTTCTTTTAAAAAGCTGCTTAGCAGGGCCTCCCGGGTGGCTCAGTTGGTTAAGTGTCTGCCTTTGACTCTGGGCATGATCCCAGGGTCATGGGATTAAGCCCTGCATCAGGCTCCCCGCTCAGTGGGAAGCCTGCTTCTCCCTCTCCCTGCTGCTCTGCCTACTTGACCCCACCCCCTTCTCTCTGTCAAATAAATAAAATCTTTAAAAAAAAAAAAAAGGCACAACATATTAGTGACGCAAAAAAACAGCAGAAGTAATGGCAAAAACAAATCAAACTTTTCCATTAGTAATCTGTTGAAAGACTCTCCTTGCCACATAAAAGAAATTCTCCAAAATACCTGGGTTTATTTATTATTAATTATGATTAAAGGGGGAAAGTCATGCTCACATTGATTCTGAATCCATAAACAAAGCGCGTGATTACTGTTATGGTTGGAGCTATAGAAATTTCAAACTAAGTTAGCCAGAATCAATGATACTCAGGATGCTTACTAACTCACTAGAAAAGAAATACTATTAAATGAGTTAAATGGAAAAACTTCATGAAGATCTATAATTGACTTGCTACGTACAACTGTTTTGTTTTGCAGGGACTTTGGGTGGCTTGTTTAGCCAAATACTTCAAGGAGAGGACATTGTTAGAGAACGAGCAATCAAATTCCTTTCTACAAAACTTAAGACTTTACCAGATGAAGTCTTAACAAAGGAAGTAGAGGAACTTATCCTAACTGAATCCAAAAAGGTAAGCTTTAGATCATTTAACGGGACTTCCCTAAAGTAGAAGAACATCTCTGAAATTAGCAGTATGTATGGGGCGCCTGCATGGCTCAGTTAAGCTTCTGCCTTTGGCTCAGGTCATGATCCCAGGGTCATGGGATTGAATCCTGCATCAGGCTCTCCACTCAGTGCGGAGTCTACTTCTCCCTCTGCCTCTCCTTGCTTGCTTTCTCTCTATCCCAAATAAATAAAATCTTAAAAAAAAAAAATGAAACTAGATGTGTATAAAATATACATTAAAACCGCCATAGAAGGGGCGCCTGGGTGGCTCAGTGGGTTAAGCCGCTGCCTTAGGCTCAGGTCATGATCTGAGGGTCCTGGGATCGAGTCCCACATCGGGCTCTCTGCTCAGCAGGGAGCCTGCTTCCTCCTCTCTCTCTGCCTGCCTCTCTGCCTACTTATGATCTCTCTCTGTCAAGAAATAAATAAAATCTTTAAAAAAAAAAAAAAAAACCGCCATAGAAGTCAGGCTTTTCTTATATGGTGTTTTGCATTTTGGTTATCAGTAATGATGAATCAGCCTGTTAATTTAAAGGAATGTGATCACATTTAAATCTTTGTGGTGTTATCCTCAAAATTGAGGTATTCTTCAGTACTCTGTGCAAATCATTTCCTTCAAGGAGATTTTACCTAATTTCCACTCCTTTCCCCAGTTTTAGGATATTCTCCTTACAGTATTCTGGATCATTTCAAAATGACAAGGAAACAGATTGAAATGCCTCTTCTTCCCCCCACCCCCCATCTTACCCAATATCATTCTAAGCTCAGGAGACCAAGCTTATCTCTGCTCCCAGCATCTAGCATAGTAAGGCATGCTAATATGTGCAACGTTTGTCACAGCTAACTTTTCACTCATAAAGTGCCAAAGTTTGAAGATCATTGCTTTGATACATATGTTCAGAAAAAATCAGAATTGTACTAACACCACTGACTTGCTTACCGAGGAGATTTCTTCAGTGAGAGCGAAAGGAACAGCGCTCCAGCTGGGAATATCAACATATTTTACTTATGCCCCAGCTAATAACATGGTGGAGTATGTCATGATTGCTTGTTTCTTCCATCAGTGACTAGAAAGGCTTAGGCCTACTCATGTGGACTTGTATGGTCTCCTATTTTGTATATAATTGCCTAATTAATGTGAATTAATAAACTAAATAATTTATTGTTGCTTTTATTTTTAAAGTTTTTTTGTTTGTTTGTTTGTTTTTTAAGTAATCTCTATACCTAATGCGGGCCTTGAATTTACAACCCCAAGATCAAGGGTCACATACTCTACTGACTGAGCCAGGCAGGCAACCCAAGCTGCTTTTAAATATAGGAAACTTAATCTGATTTGACAGTAGACTATAGAATTCTACTTTTTATTTCTCTCACCACCCCTCCAAAGAGCCTTCTTAGTCTATTTTTTCTTAGCTATTCTCCTGTGAAATTTTAATGCCACTGTATCTGTTTATGCACTCTTTGTGTATCTGTACTTTATACATAAAAGAAGTACATTTCACAAGAACCAGGTTTTGCATCTTCGGAGACCATATCTCGCCCCACTGAGAATGCATGGTGTACTCTAAAGCTAAACTGACTGAAGCCATGTCTTCTCAACAGTGTTTCAGAAATATTAACAGCAATTTGACTTTAATAAGGGAAATAAATTTGTTAACACTGTTTCAGTATTGCTCTTTCTTTTTCACTCAAGTGATAACAGTACTATAATTCTGAATTGTCTTTTCTAGGTCCTAGAAGATGTGACTGGTGAAGAATTTGTCCTGTTCATGAAGATACTCTCTGGGTTAAAAAGCTTGCAGACAGTGAGTGGAAGGCAGCAACTCGTAGAACTGGTGGCTGAACAGGCCGACCTGGAACAAACCTTCAATCCCTCGGATCCTGACTGTGTGGACAGGCTCTTACAGTGCACTCGGCAGGCGGTACCCCTCTTCTCTGTGAGCTCTTTGTTTTATCTAGTTGCTATTTTGATTACTCTGTTGAAGCTTATATTTCTGTGGATACTCACTTGAGCATTCTCCTCAAACTTTTGCATGAAATAGTAACACAGTGGAGTGACTATTTGCTCTATGGAACCCTTGGGAACCCTTGGTGGGGTTGATGAGAGCCCAAAGCAGCAAGAAATTTCTTTTTAAAGTCTTGCTTAGAGATTTTTTTCAGTCTAGAAAATCTTGCATCATATTCTGAGGTTTTGGCTGAGTTTTTAAACCATTTGGTTCAGTAACTTAGCTTTTTTCTGTAAATTTTCTAGGAGATCATTGTTTTAGGTAAATATACTCTTTTCCTCTGGCTTTGTGATTCATCTGGCCATGAGTCTTCTTGGATGTGCATAGAATAGTTTGAAAAACACTGTGTAAAGGACTCCTCCCTTTTGAAAAATGTACAGAATTCAACATTAAAATATCCCCAAAAGTTTGACATGAGATTTGAGGAAGAGTTTGAAAATGTATAGAGGTCCAAATGCTCCAGATTACTTTGCAACAATTACTTTGTATTGTCTACCAAGGTTATTTTCTGGGGTACGCACTGTGTTGTATTTATAGCCACAGTTCTTGGTGTCATGCTCAGCATTTATCGGATGGCATTGTTATATTTGAAAGAATATTCCCTCTCTCTTTTTTTTTTTTGACAACTCATTGTTCTTTGGATTTTTACAGAAAAATGTGCATTCCACAAGGTTTGTGACTTACTTCTGTGAGCAAGTTCTCCCTAACCTCAGTTCCTTGACTACCCCAGTGGAGGGTCTCGATATACAGTTGGAGGTAAGACAAAAACATCTGCTTTTTAGTACTAAAAAGACGTTCCCATATTTTAACATAAATAACATAGAGTTCTGATTTCTAAGAGAGTAAAGGTATGATGACTAGCTAGTAATCTGTCCCAGAATTAACCACATAGGAATGCTTTATGAACTTAATGAAAGTTTGCTGCAGTGGGAAGCACTGCGTACGTATAGTGTTCATGATACTCTCTCTCTTTGTAGCCTTAATATTTCAAGGTGTTTAATTCATAACTATTCCTTTCTCTATCCGTAATTGATAAGAGCCAGATTTAAACTGGGTTAATACAAAATATCCTTGATCCTTTTTCCAGTTTTCCACTCTCCTTTATATCTCAGCTGTAAGGTACACACACATTTTTTTCACAGCACTAGTAACATTTGTTTATCGCGCCACATTTAATTGATTCATCTCTAGATTCTCAGAATCTAGTGCCAAGCCTGATTCTGAAACGCACTTAATAATGATTGTTGAATTGGGCTGACATGTGGACATGTATGTGCCATTTCCCTCATAGGTTTTTTGGGATAGAGAAGAGTCCCACTGTGTACTGATGCTGTCATTTGCTTCAGATGTCCTGGGTCTGACTTGTTAGACTGGGACTGAGTTAAGGAGAGTTGAACCTTGAGAATAGTAGCAACTACAAATACTTTGAGTTAGTGTCCAGAGACTAAATTTAATAGCAAATGAAGCCCATTCTAAATGTTAATAAATAATTCTTTGCTGTTAAGAATTCTTCCTAAGTATCTCTTCATAGTACAGTATTAAGGTGTTTCAGAAGGCAGCCTTAGTTACCTAGAATCATTCTTATTTTACAGCCCTCGCCTATTCAAAAAAAAAAAATACTAATAGTGAATCATTTGTTTTAGGTATTGAAACTATTGGCAGAGATGAGTTCATTTTGTGGTGACATGGAAAAGCTAGAAACAAATTTAAGGAAACTATTTGACAAGTTACTGGTAAGAACTTTTTTCTTTTCTTAATGGTGCAGTCAGTATGTAATCCCAGAGTCTAATAGTGTGGTGTAATTTGTAGAGAATCAACTTTAGAAATCCAAATTAGATGGAATAATTCTAGCAAGTATTTTTAGTCGTTCAGGCCACATGTTGTCTACTTTTAAAAGAAAATCTTTGGCATTTCTTCTGTTGTTGATGGTTTGCATAAAAGATAATACAGGATTTTTATAGTAAGTTTTTCTGCTATCTCCTTTATCAAAATATTTTTCACATTTGCTCCAGGTCACCTTCCAGGTTGCTGCCTAAGGCCAAGTAGCTAGAGCAACCAGCAAATAAAATCTTTTAAGTCATAATTGTGGAGAAAATAGGCCATCTGATAAAATCATTATCAGCATCACCAAGTGCTTTTCTTGTTGGATGTAAACACTTGTGTAACTGACACAGTGAGTGATAAGCACTAGGCCTGTAGTATGAATTGAGTCATGTAACATCTGGAGCTCATTCAGACCTGTACACCTTCCCCGGGGTGTGATAGCACTCATACTGAAAGCCTTTGGCAGTACTTTGAATGTAAGGAGAGTCAAACAGTGTGGGAAAATGTTCAGAAAAGATTTTTGGATTAGCATAATAAAGTGATTAAAAGCATCAGCTTTTGATGGCAAACCAAGATTGAATCCTGATTCTTCATCACAGACTTTTTCACCATAGAAAAATTACCTCAGAATTTCATTCCTTCATTTGTATAAGTGTACCTAATAAATGTTACTAGTGGGGCGCTTAGGTAGCTCAGTGGGTTAAAACCTCTGCCTTCGGCTCAGGGTCCTGGGATCGAGCCCTGTATCGGGCTCTCTGCTCAGCAGGGAGCCTGCTTCCCTTCCTTTGTAATCTCTGTCAAATAAATAAATAAAATCTTTAAAAAAAAATAATAAAAAAATGTTACTAGCTTCTTCACTTTGAGGAGTAGCAGTAGCAGTGGTGGAGATGGCAGCAGCTACAACAGAGGTTAATATAGAGGGATTGACAGGCTGGGTCATTATTGATCTGATGGGTAAAAGGGATATCTTACCTAAATTTCTGATTTGGGTAGTTTTTAATGCTTCATGCCCTAAAAGCCTGCTCTATGTGACTTCACTGCTTGTTTATAATTAGAGCATTTATGGCAGATTGCAAATATCTCTATATTTTCATCTCTTAGGAATATATGCCTCTTCCTCCAGAAGAAGCGGAAAATGGGGAGAATGCCGGTAATGAAGAACCCAAGCTGCAGTTCAGCTATGTGGAATGTCTGTTGTACAGCTTTCACCAGTTGGGCCGAAAACTTCCAGATTTCTTAACGGCCAAACTGAATGCCGAAAAACTGAAAGATTTTAAAATTAGGTGATGTATGGTCGAAGTGGTCTAATCCTTGACAAAGATGATGGCTATCTTGATACGCCCTTGATTTTCTTCTCCTTTTACAAGAGCTGTGTCCCCACCCTGCCTTACCTGGTGGGATAAAATGGAAGATCCACAGAACAGGAACGTATATAAAAGTGTGGCATAAAAACCCATGTGGGGGAGAGAACTTTTTCAAAAACAAGCTCACTCTTCTCACTTGTTTTATGATCTCGAGCAGGTTCTCAACTGCTCTACTAACCACCTGATTTTCCTCAGCAGTTACTTTAAATGAGAACAGCAGCTGCCTCGTAGAGTTGTGAGAATCAAACAGTGAATAGAAAGCTTTGAGCACCGTGCCTGGCACATAGTGGGTACTCTGTAAATTGGAGTTGCTGTTGTTAAGGTCTTAGAATATTCTAGGGGAGTAGCACTGGAGAAATCACAAGTTGTTTTCACGAACACACTTAGATGGAATCATTTTATTAACAACTTTACACCTTAAAATTTGAAATGCTTAGCCACTGTATTATGTTACTGTCCTCTGTTGTTTGGTAAGGCAGTGGTTTAATACTTGGTGAAATATTTGATCGGAAGCAACAAGTTAAGGGCGCCTGGGTGGCTCACTGGATTGAGCCTCTGCTTTTGGCTCCGGTTGTGATCTCAGAGTCCTGGGATCAAGCCCCGCATCAGGCTCTCTGCCTGCTGCTCTGCCTGCTTGTGATCTCTGTCTGTCAAATTAATAAATAAAATTTAAAAAAAAAAAAAAAGAAGAAGCAACAAGTTTAGAAATTCCTACAAAAATTGAAAAATGATGTCAGGTTATTAAGCAGAGTTCTAGAAGTCAGCAGGATGGGGCTATATACTGCCTCTCTTTCATATATTATCTCGGAACAAACTTGAAAGGGGTATTTCTTTGAACCCTTAGAGATTTATAGGCATTTATAATAAATTCTCAGATCAGCAGTTTTATTTTTAACTAGACTTGACAATCAAACACTGTCCATTGTCAGCAGATAAATATGTAGAGGTTACGTGATTTGTGTAAGGTCACTTAACCTTCAGTTGGTCATTGAAAGAGAAGAACCCAGGCCATTGATTCTGATCAGTGGTTCCTGAATGGTTCACTCTGACTGCGCCTTACGGCTTAACATACCAAGCACAGTGTTAAAAATCTTTCCCTTGCCAGATTTAGTATGGACTTATTCCTGTTTTTGGTAAAGGAAAACTTTTTATTTTGCTTATTTATGTATCTCTTGGGATCATATATTAATAATAAAAAAAGTTCCTCAAAAAAAAATGACCTTTATTAGTTAAGAACTTTTAGCTATAGTAGAAGATTCTCTGAATTTAAAAACAAAATTGAAGTGGTGATTTGCTAACCAACCAATACTTCTTATTTAGGCTGCAGTACTTTGCACGGGGACTGCAGGTTTATATCCGACAACTTCGCTTGGCTCTGCAGGGTAAAACAGGCGAAGCCTTAAAAACAGAAGAGGTAAGAATACTGAGTCACATCTTGTAAGGAAATTTTTTATAATAGCCAACATGTACTGCAAATTCAGTCTCAATTCATATGTCGAAATGTAACATTTGACTTCATTTGAACTGGTAATACAAGTCTGTGTTGAAGATACAATATGATGTTAGAAGATTGCCTAATTATTTGCTAAGTTATATTTTTATCCTTGTTGAAGTATTTCGAATATGTCCAAGTTTGTGAATAGTGTTACAAACTTAGATACATACCAGTCTTTCACTAGGATCTCATTAGCACATTTTGTTCAAATATTTGATTGACGATGTGATATTTTTATTTTTACCTTTTGGAAAAATAGCAATTTACATTGTAAAAAGGATTAAATTGCCAATTCTAAACCAAACTATATGTGTGTTTGTGTTGGGATTTTTGGATTTCTCTCATCTCAGCTATTGTGATCAATCTTCATCACAATTCTCATGAAATATTTTAAGTTTTCATTATGTCTTCCTTTAACTTAAGCTAATGATTTTTAAAACAACAACTGTATACATATGACCGTCTTAAACTCATTTTTTCAGATAAGTGGTAGATAACACTTTAATATTCTAACTTATCAAGAGAACATAAAGATTATTTGCTTTCTTTGCCATTTCTACATTGGTTTAGAGTCAAGAAGTGGGAATGAGCAGAAATGACTCTGAAAGAGAAGTATAATTATTCCAGTTCTATATGGGAATGGGATATGCATCATAAAAGTTATTGGTACTTTTTGTTTTCCTTTTGCAGAACAAGATTAAAGTTGTTGCACTGAAAATAACAAATAATATTAATGTTTTAATCAAGGTAAGTGTTCTTTCTTACCCAGTCCTTCCAGCTAGCTAGAAAGTTTGTGCAAGAGTTTATCTATGTGTCTTTAGATCTGTAATGATACTGTTAAAGGGGAGATACCATTGTATTCCAGGCATTCAGCCTTTTAAGGCTTTATGCTTTCTATAATACCAAGTGCCATTTCTGTAGCTATCATAAAGTCATACATTGTTTTACTTATTTAAAAGTTATTGCAGAAGATACTGCAGGCAAAGGGAGGCATGCAGATTTTCTCTGACCCAAAGCATTGGAACAAATACATTTAGACTCAGAAATTTCACTGACTTAAATTCTGCTGGTCTGTTGGGTCCTTTCAAATGGCCAGTAAAACCCCACTTTGCTTACGTTAAGGATGAACAAGCCTGTGTGGCCCTTGAAATGTTTTCCCTATAGTCTTTTCTGTTAACTTGTCTATATAATAAATTTAGAGCTTTCTGTACTGTAGGCTAAGATGTACCTTACCATTAAACCATAAATACACTTCAGCTCTCTTTACCCTCCCCAGGTAAACATTAATCTGAACAGAAGACAATCTGAGAGGGGAAAAAAAAAAGAATCACAACAAAGTAACCATCACCTGTTTCTATAAGTCAACAGTATTGTAGCCAGGTGGAAAAAGCCATGAGTTTTCTAAAACCTAGAGCACAAAGCCTGATAATAACAAAATTAGGACTGGTGCTATACTCTTAACTCTAATCTGGTAACTTTCCCATAGAATCATTACTTTTTATCAGAAGAGAGGGAAACTTTGCAGAGAAAGCAAAGACATTAAGGAATGAGACATTAAGGAATGAGTATCATGGAAAGAGAAGAGGTGCAAGTACTCCCATCTCCTAAGAAAATCTTATAACTTTACTCCTTTTATTTATTTATTTATTTATTTATTATTTTTGATTTTCTCTAAACATATATTTTTATCCCCAGGGGTACAGGTCTGTGAATCGCCAGGTTTACACACTTCACAGCACTCACCAAAGCACATACCCTCCCCAATGTCCATAACCCCACCCCCCTTCTCCCAACCCCCTTATTTATTTATTTTTTAATTTAAATTCAAGTCAGTTAATGTAAATGTAGTTGTGGTTTCAGGAGTAGAATTTAGTGACCCATCATTTACATGTAACACCCAGTGCTCATCCCAACAAATGCCTTCTTTATACCCATCACCTATTTAACCCATTCCCCACCCACCTCTCCTCCGCACCCCTCTCTATGGGCTCCCTCTGTTTTTATCTTTTTTCTTTTTTTAAGATATTTATTTATTTATTTGAGAGGGAGAGAAAGAGAGTATGAGAGGGGAGAGGGTCAGAGGGAGAAGCAGACTCCCCACTGAGCAGGGATCCCGATGTGGGATTTGATCCCGGAACTCCAGGATCATGACCCAAGCCAAAGGCAGTTGTCCAACCAACTGAGCCACCCAGGCGCCCCCCTCTGTTTTTATCTTATTTTTCTTTCCCTTCTCCTGTGTTCCATCTATTTTGTTTCTTAAATTCCACGTATGAGTGAAAACATGATTGTTCTTTGTCTGACTTATTTCACTTAGCATAATACACTTCTGTTCCATCCCCATTGTTACAAATGGCCAGCTTTCATTCTTTTTGATGGCTGAGTAATATTCTAATATATGTGTGTGTATAAACATGCACATCCACAAACACACGCCACATTTTTTTTATCCATTCATTGGTCAGTGGACATTTGGGCTCTTCCATAATTTTAGCCACTACTAATTTCAAACCTTAAAACTAATAATTTCAAACAGTGAATTCATTTATCAAAATGTGATTTTTTTGAGAAATAATTTATACATATCATCGTATCACTTTAAAGTATATATGATTAACATACATATATGATGAAATTATTACTACCACAAATAGATTCAGCCAACATCCATTTTCTCATATATAGATACAATAAAATTCCTTTCTTTAATAACATTATCGTATATTAATGAGTCTAGTTAGAAACCTCAAGCATTTTTGATCCAAAGGACTTTACCGCTAATTCCCTGCATTTATCTGGCAGTGGACTTAAGTTTCATATCGTGATGGTTTTTATTAATGTTTAACTATAGAAAGAGCAGTTTGATCAAATTTTACTGATATATAAAAATCAGAGTGGCCTGCCTTAGTGTCTTAGTCAGTTGGGTGTCTGACTCTTGGTTTCAGCTCAGGTCACAATCTCACAGTCCTGGGAGTGAGCCCCGTTTTCGGCTCTGCACCAGCATAGAGTCTGTTTCAGATTTTCTCCCCCCATCCGTCCCACTCACTCTCTCTCTAATAGATACATGAAATCTTTTTTAAAAATCAAAGTTAAAGCTGATAAGAAATGTTAGGTAAAAAACCAATAATAAATGTGTTTAGAAATCTAAGTTTTGAGAATATCATGAGGTTAGATTATTTCAGTTACTTTAACATTTAAATTCAGCAAACATTTGCATTACCATATACTAATAACTTGGTATTTAAGTCTTGTGGGTTTTTCCTTTATTGGTAACTTACAGATATTTGAGAAGAAGAAAAATATTAACCAGGCCTTTAGTTTTCTAGTTTTGTTCTAATTTTGAACCACTTAAAAATCTGCAAAAGCAAATATAGTTTGCACCATTGTTTTTCCCTTAAGGCACCTCAGTGACTGCATCTGTGCAAAAGAAATATTTAAGACTTCGTTTTATTACAGTTGATATATTTTATCCTGGAATTCTAAATGATCATCATTTAGAAAAAAGTTAGCTAGGGATGCCTGGGTGGCTTATTTGGTTAAGCATCTGCCTTTGGCTTAGGTCATGATCCGAGGGTCCTGGGGTCAAGCCCCGTGTCAGGCTTCTTCCTCAGCGAGTGGGGGTCTGCTTCTCCCTCTCCCTTTGTCCCCCACCCCGTGCTGGAGCTCATGTGCTCTCTTTCTTTCTCTCTCTCTCAAATGAATAAAACAAAACCAAAAAAAATCTTAGCTAGTTTCTGAAGTGATACATACAAAATGACATTAATGAAGTGTAATAGATATAATTTGTAAACAAAATCATCTGTTTGTTTTTTCTCTTGCAACTTTTTTTTTAGGTGAACAAGGATAGATAAGAACTTACTCTCTCCTAAACTTTAAGATGTCTCCATGTTTCTTACCCTCACCACCATTCTCTGTACCACCAGATATATTAGAAATCTTGTCTTCATTTTGTCTTTTTAGGATCTCTTCCACATTCCTCCTTCTTATAAAAGCACAGTAACATTATCTTGGAAACCTGTACAGAAGGTTGAAATTGGGTAAGATATATTTAAAAGAATTATAAGTGTTCTAATAGTTATGATTTATAAATATGAAAATCTGAATTCAGATGTTATATTTACTATACAGAAGGGTATCTTACCAGTTAAATAGTCTTAATAAGATGTTAAAATATGAGTATTAGAAGCATGACTTAAAATATAAAGTCTAATTGCAGTATATATCAAATAAACAGGTACAGTACAACCCTGGAATTTTCAGGGTTGTCTGTACTTCTGTGGCATAGACTTTTGACAAATTTTACAAACTAAGTCATTTGCCCTTAAAATTTTGTAGCCACATATTCCAGATTATTTTCAAGCCTTGTAAATCCCCTCTGGCATTGTGTGGATTACTAAGGCACAGTTAATTTGATGACCTCAGAATGTTATTTCCTTTTTTCTGATGTAACTATCATCTTTGGGATGTCTTTTGTAACTGATAGGCTAAATTACAGTGGTTTTAATGGCCTCTGGTAATAGAATTTTTTTATTGCCATTCTTCTTACCATTACAGGCAGAAGAGAGCCAATGAAGATACAACTTCTGGTTCACCACCCAAGAAATCTTCAGCCGGACCAAAAAGGGATGCCAGGCAGATATATAATCCTCCTAGTGGGAAATATAGCAGCAATTTGAGCAACTTTAATTATGGTGAGCGTTTCCGTTTGGGTACAAGCAATATGAGAAATTAGGCAGAAATTGTGTAACAGTTGATTTTAATTATTAATTATATATAGTCACATATATAATATGTGACTTTTTCCACTGACTTCTGAGGTAGCTTGGGAAATGAGAGCTATTGGGGAAACAAGTTACCCCATTTCTTTCTAACCCTTCCTTATGGGCTCACTAAATACAGCATACAGTACTTAGAAAAGAACTTGGAAAAGATAATATGCATCTTGTATTCAAAGGAAGGAACAAAACGAAGGAAGTTGGCACGAACCATCCATTCCTGGTTTTCCCTGTTGTAACTTCAAGGCAAGACATTCTGTGCATTCTCCCTCAGGAGTAGTTACAGCTTCTGGCAGATGTGAGGATATCAGTAATCTTCTTGGATCTTTTCTGCCTCCTGCTTGTCTTCCATCTTCTTAACTATTTAAAAAGTCCTAGAAGTGGAGTTAGATGTTTAAAGTATCATCTGGCAAGGAAGGTGTGTCCCGTTGCAGTCTGTCTCCACTGCCCAGAGTGCAGTCTCCCTGTCAGTGTTAGCCATTGGTGCCAGGAGAGCTTCCCACTAGTCCATTGTCTCCCAGTGCTGTGAAGAAGTGAAATTTATTTCATTTGACTTAGAGCCTGATGGATTCTTTCAAAGAAGAAAGGATGAAATATCACTGAATGAGCTCCTTAATCAAAGCTTAGGGGAGTCTGGGTGGCTCACTTGTTAAGTGGCTGCCTTTGGCTCAGGTCATGATCCCAGGGTGGTGGGATTGAGCCCCAAGTCAGGCTCCCTGCCCAGAGGGAAGCCTGCTTCTCCCTCTCTCTCTACCCCTGCTTGTGTTCCCTCTCTCACTGTCTGTCTCTCTGTCAAATAAATAAGGTCTTTAAAAAGAAGAAAAAGACAAACTTAGTAATATTTGCAACTGAAAATGCTTATGACTGGTCTTATTTACTCGTCTGAACTAATTCTTCAGTAATTATTCTTAAAACACATTCTGAAACATAGACTGTCTATAATCATTTCCAGGGTGAGGTAATCATAACATTAAAGTCATCCTACAATAGCTAGATACCTTTAGTATCTGAGCAAACATTGTAGAAAAGCAGTTTTTAGATTGTGAAATGACCCCTCTACTCCAGTCAGGTTTGGAAGCAAATTAGTGTAGGAAAGATCACTGGAATCATTTCCAGGATGCATATGTAAATATGTAAATATGTATTTCTTAGCCTCTTTTAAATTAAATATGCATATGTAAATATGCATTTCTTAGCCTCTTTTCTTAACGTGAAAAATAGGGACAACATAGCACTCTTCAAAATTTCAAATAAGGGGAAAAAAACAGTATTTGTGAAAACATTTTGTAAATTGAAAGGATTCTGCCACCTCATTGCAACAAAGATTGTCTTCTGTCACTTGTATGATGTAATGTGTCTATGAGAATTATTGTTGAAATCCAATTATTATCTCAAATACTATCTTCATTTTGCTTAAATGAAAAGTAATTGAAAGCAATGACAATGCATAGAGAATTGTATTCCTTGTCACTTGGGCAAGTGACTTACTCCTGAGTTTCCAGGAGGATTCTGCCATGTGAACTCACTGGCTGCCTGATGGTGAGAATCAGATGATACAATGCATGTGGAAAAGAGATGTGAAAAATACAAAGCCTTAGTTGTGATTGTTTTTCATGGTCGGTAGAAAATCTGAGTCCCTTATAACTACAGTTGTTTATAGTCCTCAAAGTAACAAAAGCAGAACAAGCTTGCCTGTTAATTGGTTTTTTTCTGTGTCTGATATTTCAGCACTTTAATATTCCTAAAGGGGTCAACCTTGTCCTTGGGGTGCTAGTCATAAACAGAATTACAAAGCAAACTAAACTCTGACTCTTTTTATTGGAAAGTGGCAGCAAAATTTCTGCTAGCATTTTACATTTTGGAGTTGAATGTTAACAGGTCATAGGTATTTTCACAGTAGCAATTTTAAAGAGTTCTTGGCTTTCTTTCACACATTCAGTTGAAAATTCTTGATACTACAGATGGGATTTGGAAGACCTATCTACATCAAGTTTTTCTCCACCTTTTTTGTGTCCTTTCTTTAGGGAACTGACAGTGTGTCCAGAAGAAAGAAGCACGTTGCTTTTTTTTTCCCTGGGATATCAGTGTTGCCTCAAAATTGGAGAGGAGAACGTTTTGTTTTAATGTCACTTAGTAGATAGATTTTCTTAACGACATTTGGCAAAATCATTGTAATTACACTTTTCTTTGTCAGTCAAGCTCATGTTTTATTTTATCTTTCCAAAAACGGGTTGGATTTTTTTTTAAAGATCATGTATGCTGAGGGATTAGGAAATTGATTCTTTTTGGTTATTAGAGAATCAGGTAGTATTAATGTACAGTCTTATTACAGTGAAAGAAATAGACTGTTCCAGTTTTATAGGCTGGAACTTATTCATCATAGAAGAAGAGCCAGATTTGTGATTGTTTTTTGAATCCAGGCATACTAATGTAGACTTTTTTTTTCCTTATCCAAGTTTATCATTTTACTAACCAAGGTCTTTTATTTGCTTTATATATATGTAGTCAGTTCAGCTTCCTGGTGCATTTTCAGTTGAAATATTTACAAACACCTGCTCATGTTTGGCTTTCCTTCCTGCATACAGAATTGCCCAGTAATCCAGAAATACTGAACATGCTGTATGTTGTGACTTGTATCCTTCATCTTTTACCTTTTTAGACTGTAAAAATAAAGTATAATTTTAACTGGGAGCAGTGGTTTTTCAAGTTAGCAGTGTAAGCTTGAAACCACTGAAAAGATCTGAAAATGCAGACTGGTCCCTCAGGATGGAGCCCTTCAAAGAAAGAAAATTTGGAGACTTCCTGAACTGTAGAAATGACTACATCCATTGCAGAGCAAAAAGAAATAGCCAGTATAGAAAAGATAACCATATCGAACAATATCTTCATACAGTGTATGTAATATACCCATTGATACAGTTGAACAGTTGAGGGGGTGCCTGGGTGGCTGAATCTGTTAAGTGTCTGCCTTCAGCTCGGGTCATGTTCCCAGAGTCCTGGAATGGAGCCTCAAATTGGACTCCCTGCTCAGCAGGGAGCCTGCTTCTCCCTCTGCCTCTACCCTCCCCTCCAGCTTGTGTGTGTGTGTGTGTGTACGTACACGCACTCTCACTCTCTCATGAGTAAATAAAATCTTAAAGAAAAGAAAAACAATTGAAAGGGTGTATTTTAGTAGTCACTTAGCTAATAGGTAATAATGATTCCTATGAAGATGTTAATTTGATTTTTAAAAAGATGTTAATTTGTTAAGTGTTGTTAACTGAAAAATGGAAGGTTTCATAATGAGTACAGTAGGGGGGAAATGTGCTGACATCTGCATAGATAAGGCCAAGTCTTAAACAGTCAAAAATGCAAGAGTTACAGCCTACATAAGGGTTGCTATATTCCCTGTTACAGTCACTGTAAAATTACGGGGAGCATCTTACCCTTAGACCACCTCTGATTTTCTGAATATGTTCAAGGGGTAATAAACATGGTGGTGTCATTTAAAAGGCTTTCAAACGGATCAACTTAGAAAAATGTGCCATGACATGAACGATGACTTCGAATCAGATCCCATTCTATTAAATATAAATATTTGCTAAGTTGGGGAAAGGTCGAGTTAATTTTCTAACTCATGGTTGCTGGGCGCGGGGGTGGGGGGTAAAAACATTACCCAAATAAAGTAATTATATTTCTAGCCATAATGGCAAAAAAAGGGTTGCAATATGGACTTAATAGGAATTTTTCAACCATTCAATATTAGGGATCCAAAACAGCAACGCCAGGTGGTTTTTATTGCCCCTAACAGGATTGTTGCAATGAGGAAGTTTAAAAGTTCAGTGAAGAGATTTGATCTCTGGAATTAGAAGTTTGAGGCTCTTAACTTATTTATGGATGATGAAAAGTCCAACCTGTCTGATAACGTCAATCAGTTTTCTTCACTGGAAAGACTCCTTAAAGGAATATTTCTCTGGAGCGATAAAAGAGAGTAACCAGTGAATGAATCAAAGACTCATTCTACTGTATGACACAAGCGACTTGATTTTTCAGCAAAAGATACACTTAATGTACATCAGTAATCTAAGCACTGTGTACATAATCACCTTTTTGGCAGTACTCTGAGCAGCTCATGTAGCTGATAAAGCAGCGAGCAAAGCTGCTGGCATTTATACCCACATTTTTGTGAGTCCAGGTGCTTGAAATATTGTGACCAAAACAGATTGCCTATTCACTGCATTTGAAAGGTGTGCTTTTCAGTCTAGGGTAATTTTTCAAAATTGATCAGTGATAATTCAAGATATTTTGCATTCACGGCACTAGCTTTTGAAGGCCAGTGACTTTTTGTTAATTCCGTATCAACTATAGAAATTTTTATAGTGTAATTATCTTTAGTAGTGATAGCCATCAAAATAAAGAAGAAATGTACTTATAACATTGTCACCTTGAAATATCTTGTTAGTGGGATACATTTAATTGAGTACCTACTCTGAATATATTTGACATCTTGCCATATGTGCTTTAGTCTATGTGTTGCCCTGGTTTTATGTATAGATTGAGTTTACACACTAACAGAATGCTAGCGCTGCTTTCATAGAGCCTGCGGCTACACACTCAAGGCTACAAGTTACGCTTCTGTGTTTGCTGTACCATGAAGTCCTGAGCAAGACCTAAACCCTTGTTCGCTTTTTCGTAGAGCAGAGAGGAGCCTTCAGGGGAAGTAGAGGTGGCCGAGGTTGGGGAGCACGAGGAAATCGTAGTCGGGGAAGACTCTACTGAGTAAGACATCACATTCTTCAGCATTGTCATGAGCTTAATAATAACTTAAATTCTACTACTCATTGGATTGCCGGGGATGTCCCTTTAAAAGGACTGCTGCCTTCAGCTAAAAACTTAATGTTCTTTATACCTTTGTATGTATGATCTACTTTTGTAACAGACCATGGTTGTGTCCAAGGTAAAAACCACAGTGATATTTTTGGATGCTTTGTCCACAATCTTGACTTGTTTTTGCAATATCATCATTATTCAGACTTCATATTGTGAATCTTTTACTTTTAAACATCTTGGTAATTTGTTATTGAAAGCTACTCAAGTCTAAAATGTAATGAAATTTCAGTCTATTTCTGATAACTGGTAAAGATGAAAGTTGAAAGGTTACTGATTTCCTCTACCCTCCCCCCCCAATATATGGAGAAGAGTAATGGTCGATCTTAACATTTTATTTTCATTATTTTTAATAAAGCTGCTAGGCATTTCCTACCTAGTGTTGTAAAAGCAGAATACTTACCAGTTTTCTTAAAATGTAGAAATTACATTTTTAGGAGGAAGTAAGTTGCTTTGCACCATTTACTTAACTCTTCTCCATATGTTGTGATATAAACTTTTGACTATGGGATCTTACTATTTGAATAGAAATGTGTATGTATAATATACATGCATACATAAGCATATATGTGTGTGTGTGTGTGTATACATGCATGCTGTGAAACTTGACTACACAACATAAATCATTTTTTAAAAAATTCTTGGAACGGGTAGTCTTTGACACGGTGATGATCCTTTTTGAGGCTGAATCCATTAACTTGTTACCTAGGTTTTCCTCCCAGTAGTGAGGGATTTTGAGTCAGTTGCACTTACATGATTATTGTTATTTAAAACTAAAAATAAACCAAGGCTGCGTTTTCAAAGATAAATTTGGAGATCCCTGCTGGAGAAATACAGCCAAAATATTGAATCTGATGTACATATAGGTTTCTACAGGATGAGCTAGATTAATTTAGAATTTGGGGATTTAATAACCAGGGCAACCCAGGAAAAGTGACTTGAAAACATGGTGTACCAATAAGCAAGGGATGCTCTCTTGGTTTGCTTTTGCCACTTTCAAGATTTTAACTTCTCAGGTTATTAATCAAAATTATTGTATAAGTTAGCTAATAGAATCTTTAGGTTACAACAACAGACGGGGGGTTTGTGGAGTGTTTAATGTCATGGGCATTTTTAGTAGCATAGGCCCTTTTGCTCTGCCTTTTGAATGTTTCATATGTTTTTGTTCCACAGTTAATCTTCCCTCCCCAAGTTTGCTATTCAAATTCAATGCCTGAATGACATTTTCTAGTAGTTTGACATATTTTTTGAGGAATAGTTTGTGATTCTAATGCAGGTGTCTACATTACTGTTACCTCTACATTGGGGAAAAAGCAAAACCCCTTTGTTAGAATTACTGCACATGTTTATGGGAAAAATATTTTTTAAAAACCAGAATGATACAAGTGAGCAAAAGAAATTGGTCAGCTTGACTATGGAGTGGTGGCAATAATCTCTAAAACATTCCAAAAGAGTATGAGCTGAACCTAAGCTCCCTTGGAATCCGAAAAGACATAGGAACATGGAATTGCCATTTGAAAACTGTGACCAGATAGTCTGGACCTTAGAGGCATCAGTTGGTGGCCTAAAGCCATTTCAAGTACAGCAACTGTATTGGAACTACAGTTATATAAATTTGACATAAATGTAACTTTTCTTCTTTTTCTTTTTTAAAGCATATTTGTAAAAAAAAAAAAAAAAAAAAAAAAAGCTGAGCAGAAGTGACTTTACTTTCTCAAGTTTGATACTGAGTTGACTGTGTTCCTTCCTTTACCACCTCATTGTTCCCCTTACCTTTCCAAAGGCAACAGTGCACATCTTAGGTTACTTTTGCTTCAAAAATTTGAAAGAAAAACTTCATGCCATGATTTTTTTTTTCCTTTTGCAAGACACCTGTTATCACCTTGTTCAAATGTAAATGTTCCCTTATGCTTTTGAAATAAATTTCCTTTTGTAATTTTGTTTTGTGTCTTGATGTGTTATAATTATGATAACTTAAGATTCCTGGGTATCCATTAAACAATATTGGTGGTTTCTGTTGTGCCAAACGTGAAAATATAAAGATGGGCAAGTTATATTTAATTTTCATTTTTGGAGATTTTTTTTTTAAGTTTATACACTTCTGAAAAAAATGATTTGGTTATTTTTATTGAAACAAAATATCAGATACAGGGATGCCTGGGTGGCTCAGTTGGTTAAGCAGCTGCCTTCAGTTCAGGTCATGATCCCAACGTCCTGGGATCGAGTCCCACATCGGGCTCCTTGCTCAGCAGGGAGCCGCTTCTCCCTCTGCCTCTGCCTGCCATTCTGTCTGCCTGTGCTCGCTCGCTCTCCCTCTCTCTCTCTGATAAATAAAATCTTTAAAAAAATATATATATATATCAGATACATACTTGCCAAATTGTTATGAAATAATTTCCATCTTCAGGTTAATATGTAAAGGAAGTTGGAACTTCTTAATTTGGCTACCAGCCTTTAAAAAAAGTCTTCTTGAAGTAGCACCTAGAATGGTTAGGAGTGTTCTAAAGCCAAATTTAAATGGAACGGAATGAGATAACTGCATTCCTGGTGATCACATCCAGGCCTGCAGCTTTAATGCCACCTTATGCTGAGGACTGTCAAATTTCTATGTCCATCATTTCTTGCCTGGAGTTTCATAACAGCCTTCTAATGGATCTCCCTGCTGTTACACTTGACTCATTTATAGCCTGTTCTAAACAGGACAGCAGAGATCCACTCCTACTGAAAGCTATTCAGTGGCTCATTTTAGAGTATAAATCAGAAACATTGCCATGGTTTTCCATCCCTGACCTCAGCTGCTATCCTTCCTCTCCGTCACTCTGCCCCAGTCAGCTAGCTTCATGCGGCCTGGGCAAAGACACTCCTGCTGTAGGGATTTTGCACTGGCTGTTCCCTCCAGGCACTGTTTCTCTTATATCTCTTGTCTAACTCCATCTCCATGTCCTTCAAATCTCCAAAGATTATTTTCTCAAGGAAAATTAAATACCGCAAGATGCCAAATACCACTTACCCTATCACATGTTCCCTAGAGCATTTGCCAACTTCTAACATACTGTATACTTTACTTGTACATTGTTTTGTCTGTTTCTCCCTGACCGAATGTAATCTGGCTAAAATGCCACAAAGGTAAGGATTTTTGTAATTTACTCCTTGATAACTGCAACTAAAACAGTGCTTGGTACATACTTTAAAAAAGGCAGTGTTTCAGGCTCTGGGAATATAGTGGTGAGCAACAGAGGCAAACTCTTGGGAGCTCACATTCTACTACACAGGCCTCATAAGCTGATTTCAGAGCTTAGTTTTAAAACACATGCATTCTGATGTGACAGCATAGAACAGTTAGGAAAAGTCAATTAATTTGAGCTGAGAACTGAATGATTTGGAGCCAGCCTAGTGAAGATGTCAGGGAAAAGCATTTGAGATGGAGGCAACAAAACCTGCATAACACTTGACCTTTTTTTTTTTTTTTTAAGATTTTATTTATTTGCCAGAGAGAGATCACAAGAGGCAGAGCACCAGAGAGAGGGGGGGAAGCTGGCTCCCTGCTGAGCAGAGAGCCCAATGTGGGGCTCTATCCCAGGACCCTGAGACCAAGGACCTGAACCAAAGGCAGAGGTTTAACCCACTGAGCCACCCAGGTGCCCCAACACTTGGCTTTAAGAGCACCAGGCTGCGCTAAAACAAAACAAAAATGGTGGGGTGGGGGGCTATCCCAAAACTTGTAGATTCCTAGTTTCAACCCCTGCGCTCCTGAATTCCTCATCTATGAGGAATTACTTTCGATAACTCGGGGGGCACTGCACTCTCTGACACTGAGGCATGTTTCCTCTGCCCAGAAAATCATTACCCCCTATTCACCCGCCATTCATCCAGCTAACTTAGGATTCATCCTTCAGGTCATACTAGATTTCACTCTCCCTGGGAAGCCTTTCCTCCCAAGTTGGGTACAGGACCAACCACGTGTGTGCTCCCTTAGCACATGATCAATTTCCCATGTTAGAAACCATAGAAAACTCAAAGCAGTTCTGGGCAGGTAGAAAACAGCGAATGACTCAAGTCTAACAAGTGTGATGGAAACTAAAATTTAGACTAATGAAACATAATTTGTCAAAAACCTAAGAAATCGTAAATTCATTCCTAAAAGTTGGACATTTACTCCCTAAAACTAATGCAATCACAAATAAGAAAATCCCATTAAAATTCTGGTCATAAAGAGTTGATATTATAAACAAGATCTGAGATAAGGCCTTAGACGATGAAAAACCACATACAGTTCCAGTTGGTATTTCTCAAGAAATATTTAAGTAGAAAAGGACCAAAGAGGGGGGGAAAAATGGTATTCCTATGAGGAAAAACTAAAATTTAGCTTGCTATAAGGTGATGCGGTTAAAAAGCACAAACTAAAAAGATTTGAATAGAATGAACTAGATTCATCATAAAATGAGGATCCTGATACCTGAGTGTATGTGGGAGTAAAAACTGGGGATAGGAGCAGGTATGACCATTAGCTTCTTACAGAATGAACAGTCATAATAAAATTCTCCCCAAATAAAACTGTCCTCCCCAAATACAGTAACAGCTGCAAGACTTTCAATAAGTTAATGTCTGGTAAGTCTGTATCAGGAAAATTCTTTTGAGGCTGACCATCATGCTACCCTCAGAGCAGCCCTAGTATCACTGTGAACCGGAATCTTGGGCTGACTGGACATTCGGTCTCACCCGCAGTAGTCCTCATGCTTCAAACTGCTTGATTTATTTGGCAAACTATTTCTAAATGAAATCACTATATTTAGGTATCCTCTGTCTCCTCTTTGAAAATCCTACCCACTCTGCATATAGCTGTTGGGGAGATATACCTCTACAACCCTTCCAGCCAGAACTAGCCTCCTTTCTTACCCACCTTATCAACATCTATCAATTCAAAATCCCTCTAAAGGAATGAACTATATGCAGAGTAGGCTGCCAGTTATTTCTTCCCTTCCCATTTAAACATGGCTGCTTCACTTATGATGATGAATCTATTTCCTTTTCCCTTTGAATCTGAGCTATCCTTATTCCCTTCTTTGACCAGTAGAATGCAGAAGTGACACTGCCAGTTCTGGGGCTGGCCCTCAAGAAGCCTGGCAGCTTCTACCATGTAAGAAGCCTGCCCTGAGAGATAGCACAGCTACCCCTGGTCATTTCAGCCACTCCAGCAAATGTACTAGATGTGTGTGGAGACATTTCACAACATTCCGGGACCAGCTGAGGTCTCAGCTGAATGCAGCCCTATGAGTGACCCAAGCCAACAGCAGGAGAACCACCCAGCTGAGTCCAGCCAATAAGCTATGAAATATAATAAATTATGTTTTAAAATTAAACATTTAAATCACTAAAATTTAAGTTGGTTTACCATGAAGCAAAAGATAATTAACAGAATTTAAAACAGAATGTTAACTCTACATTTATATCTTATATTTTCTCTAAGGAATAAACAGTATGGAGATTTTCTGCAACTTTCAGATAAAATGGCTCAAAGGAGGAAACAATCCAGAAAGTCCATTTGATCATTGTCCAATTCCTAGCTTCAAAAATTCTATACTTTATAGAGATAGTAAGTAAAAGTCAAACTAACCAAGCTTTCTGGAAGATAAAAGTATATTTGTATAGGAAATGCTTCCTGCCATCAGACGCTAACAGTGTATAACTAATTGAAAAAAAGAATTACTCGGGCATCTGGGTAGCTCAGTGAGTTAAGGCTCTGCCTTTGGCTCAGGTCATAATCTCAGGGTCCTGGGATCAAGTCCCGCAATGGGCTCTCCACTCAGCAGGAAGCCTGCTTCCTCCTCTCTCTCTGCTTGCCTCTCTGCCTACTTGTGATCTCTCTCTGTCAAATAAATAAATAAAATCTTAAAAAAAAAGAAAAATAGAATTACTCAATAACATAAGGTACTACCAGAACTAACTACCAAAATACAGGCCAAATCTCTGATGAACAAAGAAGAAAATCCTCAACAAAACATTAGCAAGCTGCATTCAATAATATATTAAAAGGATCATTCACCACAATCAAATGGGATTTATTCCAGGGATGTGAGGACGGTTCAATATTTGCAAACCAATCAATGTGATATTCCACACTGACAGAACAAAGGATAAAAATCATATGATCATCTCAATAAAAACAGAAAAATTTGACAAAATTTGATATCTGTTCATGATAAAAACTCTCACAATCACCAAAGTGGGTTTAAAGGTGAAATATACCTCAACATAATAAAGTCCATATTATGAAAAACCCATAGTTAACATCATACTCAATGGTGAAAAATCAAGAGTGTTTCCTCTAGGGGCACCTGGGTGGCTCAGTGGGCTAAAGCCTTTGCCTTTAGCTCGGGGCATGATCCTGGAGTCCTGGGATGGAGCTCCGCATCGGGCTATCTGCTCTGCAGGGAGCCTGCTTCCCTTTCTCTCTCTCTGCCTGCCTCTCTGTCTGCTTGTGATCTCTGCCTGTCAAATAAACAAAATCTTAAAAAAAAAAAAAATTCTCTGCCCTTAAAAAAAATTTGTTTCCTCTTTAGATCAGAAACAAGACAAGAATATCCACTCTTAACACTTTTATTCAACATAGTGCTGGAAGTCCTAGTCACAGCAATCAGACAAGGAAAAGAAATGACATCCAAATCAAAAAGGAACAAGTTAGGGCACCTGGGTGGCTCAGTGGGTTAAAGCCTCTGCTTTCGGCTCAGGTCATGATCCCAGGGTCCTGGAATCGAGCCCCGCATCGGGCTCTCTGCTCAGCAGGTAGCCTGCTTCCTCCTCTCTCTCAGCCAGCCTCTCTGCCTACTTGTGATCTCTGTTAAATAAATAAAATCTTTAAAAAAAAAAAAAAGGAAAAAGTTAAATTGTCCCCTATTTGCAGATGACATGATGCTATGCATAGAAAACCCTGAAGACTTCACAAAAAAAACTATTATAAGTAAAAAATTCAGTGAAGTTGCAGGATACATAGAAATCATGTTTCTATATGCTAATAATGAAGTAGCAGAAAGAGAAATTTAAAAAACAATTCCATTGATAATTACTCCAAAAAAGAATAAAATACCTAACAATAAGGGCACCTGGGTGGCTCAGTCAGTTAAGCGTCTGCCTTTGGCTCAGGTCATAATCCCAGGATCCTGAGATCAAGTCCTGTTGGGCTTCCTGCTAAGTGGGAGCCTGCTTCTCCCTCTGCCTCCCAGTTGTGCTTCCTCTTTCTCTAGTGCACACTCTCTCTCTCTCTCAAATAAATAGATATATCTTTTTAAAAAATACCTAAGAAAAACTTAATCAAAGAAGTGAAAGACCTATACTGAAAACTATGAAACATTGATGAAAGAAATTTATTTATTTTTTTTTAAGATTTTATTTATTTATTTGATAGAGAGAGATCCCAAGTAGGCAGAGAGGCAGGCAGAGAGGAGGAAGCAGGCTCCCTGCTGAGCAGAGAGCCCGATGTGGGACTCGATCCCAGGACCCTGAGATCATGACCTGAGCTGAAGGCAGCGGCTTAACCCACTGAGCCACCCAGGCGCCCCTGATGAAAGAAATTTAAAGTGATATAAACAGATAGACATTCCATGTTCATGGACCGGAAGAACAAATACTATTAAAATGTCTATACTACCCAAGGTAATCTACATAGTCAATGCAATCCCTATCAAACACCAACAATCTTTTTTACAGAACTAAAATAATACTAAAATTTGTAGAGAACCATAAAAGATCTCAAAAAGCCAAAGCAATCTTAAGTAAAAACAAAGTTGGGGCAACTGGGTGGCTCTCTGGTGATGTCTGTCTGTCAAATAAATAAAATCTTAAAAAAAAAAAAGAACAAAGTTGGAGGTGTCACAATCCCAAATTTAAAGATTTAGTACAAAGCTGTAGTAATTGAAACAGTATGATACTGGCACAAAAACAGACACATAGGCCAGAACAGAATACAGAGCCCAGAAATAAACCCATGATTATCTAGTCAATTAATAATCTGCAACAGAGAGGCAAGAGTATACAATGGGGAAAAGATAGTCTCTTCAATAATTGGTTCTGGGGAAAACAGACAGCTATAGGCAAAAGACTGAAACAGGACCATTTTCTTACACCATATACAGAAACAAACTCAGATTGGATGAAACGCCTAAATGTGAGACCTGAAACTATAAAATTTCTAGAAGAAAATATAGGCAGTAATATCTAGGACACTGGCCTTAGCAACATTTTTCTAGATATGTATGTCTCCTAAAGCAAGGAAAATAAAGGAAAAATAAAGTACTGGGACTATACCAAAACAAAACAAAAACAAAAAATAATTTTAAAAACCTTTTGTACAGCCAGGGAAACCATCAACAAAAGGGCAGCCTACTGAATGAGAAAAGATATTTGCAAATGCAGATCTGCTAATGCATTAATGCCCCAAATCTATAAATAACTTAAAACCAAAAAATAAACAATAAATAATCTGATTTTAAAATGGGCAGAGGAGGATGCCTGGGTGGCTCAGTCAGTTGAGTCCGACTCTTGGTTTCCGCTCAGGTCAGAATCTCAGGGTTGTGGGATGCACTGAGCTCTGTTCTCAACAGAGTCGGCTTCACCTCTCCTTCTCCCTCTACTCCTCTCCCCTCCACTTGCACGCACACTCTCTCTCAAATAAATAAACAAATAAATCCTTTTTTTAAAAAAGTGGGCAGAGGACCTGAATAGACATTTAAAAACAAACAAACAAATTGGGACGCCTGGGTGGCTCAGTCAGTTGAGTATCTACCTTTGGCTCAAGTCATGATCCCAGGGTCCTGGCATCAAGTCTCCTGGAATCAAGTCCCCTTGCTCAGCGGGGAGCCTGCGTCTCCCTCTGTCTGCTGCTCCTCCTGCTTGTGCACTCACTCTCTAACAACAATAACAAAAAGACATGCTGATGACCAAAAGACATAAAAAGATGCTCAACATCACTAATCAGCAGGCAAGTTCAAATCAAAACCACGATGAGGAGGCACCTGGGTGGCTCAGTGGGTTAAAGCCTCTGCCTTCGGCTCATGTCATGGTCTCAGGATCCTGGGATGGAGCCCCGGGCTCTCTGCTCAGCGGGGAGCCTGCTTCCTCCCCTCTCTCTGCCTGCCTCTCTAACTAATTGTGATCTCTGTCTATCAAATAAATAAATAAAAAATCTTTAAAACAAAACCACGATGAGAATCACCTTACACCTGTTGAAAGACTAGAATCAAAAACACAGGTAACAAGTGTTGACAAGGATACGGAGCAAAAGGAACACTTATGCACTGTTGGTAGGGATGTAAACTGGTGCAGCCATGCAGGGAAGTTCCTCATAAAATTAAAAATACAAATATCACACAATCCAGTAATTCCACTATTGGGGAATTACCCAAAGAAAATAAAAACATTAATTTGAAAATATAGATTGCACTGTCATGTCTCTTGCAGTATCATTTACAGGAGCCAAAATATGGAAACAACCCAAATGTGCACTGACAGATTATAAATCAACCAAATTAGCTGATTTTGGGTTAATCAAGAGAGATTATTCAGACAGACCTTATCTAACCACATGAGCCCTTTAAATCTGGGTCGAGCCATCAGAAATGGAGGAAGTCAGAAACTGAGGCAGTGGAGATTTTCCCCATTTCCCTTGAAGGAATATTGCCATGTTGAGAAGGCCATGGTAGCAGGGAATGGTGGGGGGAGTCAAGAATGGCCATAGTCAGCAGCCAGCAAGAAAAGTGACTACAATGGCAAAGGGCTGAATTCTGCCAAGAATTTGAAAGAGGCCCCCAAACCCTGGAGAAAGCAAGCAGCCTTCTATCACCCATGTGAGACACTGAGAACACAGCCATGCCATGCCAGACTCTTGACCCATGAAAACAGTGAGATTGCAGGTATGTGTTAAGCTGCTAAATTTATGGTAATTTATTACACAACAACAGAAAACTAATACAGGATCTCCAAGGACATGGATTATCATCTAGAGAAAGCAGAGGCCTGTGGTACATTAAAGCTACAGAAGCTATGATTCTGCCCTTTTATAGGTTAACTTATGAGTGTGAAAGAAATTGCTGATGGCCAAAATAGGTGATGTTGGGGCTGCTCTCAAATTCCTCACCATCCTTCAGCCATGCTCAGGCTCTAGAGTCAGGTAGATCGGAGTCCAAATCTGAGGTCTGCCACTTATTAGCTATATCATCTTGGCCAAATTACTTAACTAGCCTATGCCTGGTACGTCAGCAGAGATGACTATATGAATACTAGTACCAGTATGTATTAAAACACTTAACAAATGTTAGACGATGATGACTGCCATTACTTAGCAACCTTTATACACTGGTAAGAGGATTGATGTCTACACCTTAAAATAAAATGCTGAGAACAGGGAGACTCGTTTTCCACTTTTTCATTTCAAAATTGTGGAACCACTTCCCATTGTCTGTGTTTAAACTTTTCGGTAGGACATACAAGAACCCCTTACAACCTGACAGTTTTCACGTTTTTTTCATGTATTGCTTATTCTACTTGAATCAGCACCTGTGCTTGAAGCCTTTCACCTGGTCGGTTGCTCTCTCTTCTCTACACATGTGCCGTTATACACCTCCATTATCCTGTATTTCAATTGTTAACCTGCCAATATTCCACTGAATTGCACATTGCTCAGTGGTCAGATTTCCATACCTGCTGTCTAGCAGAGTACTAGGCAAAAATGTGGGTAAGTCATACATTTTTAGCGAGATGAATGTTCATTACTTCAATCCTCTAAGAAAAGCAACTTTCAAAGGGAACTAAAAACCAGTGCTATGGTCGTTGCTCCCAGAGTAGGAAGAGATGTTTAAACACTTGGCAATTATTTTTGTTTTCTGACAATATGCCAGCGTAGGAAGGCGGTCAGGCAAAATTCTCATCCTCCTCTTCCCAAAGAGAAAACCAAAAGCATAATGAACCTAAACACAAAATGACACACAAAGCCAGAAGGCAGCCGTGAAATACCTAAAACATTATCTTACTAGAAGCCAGGACTAGCCTGGCTAGTCTACCTACATGTTGGTTCACTAGAGAGAAGAGTTCTTAACGTACATACCTGGGACTCTTGCTGAAAGTCAGAATCTGGTGGGGTCGGGTAAAAGAGCCAAGAAGGTGCATTTCTAATAAACTGCCAGGTGATGCCAATGCTATGGGTCTCCTGATCTAGACCTCCAGCCTAGACCTGTGCTGCCCTGTAAGGTAGCCACTAGGCACATGCAGCTCTTAAGCCCTGAAATCCAGCCAGTCTGAAATTTTTTTTTTTTTAATTTTTAAAATATTTTATGTATTTATTTGCAGAGGGCGAGAGAGGGAACACAAGCAGGGGGAGTGGGAGAGGAAGAAGCAGGCCTCCGGCCAAGCAGAGAGCCTGATGCGGGGGCTTAACCCCAGGACTCTGGGATCATGACCCCCGGGAAAGGCAGACCCTTAACGACTGAGCCACCCAGGCGCACCCCTAGCCAGTCTCCATTTAGACGAGCTGGAAGCCTAAAAGACTTAGTACTAAAAATAAAATAGCTCAGTCATTTGTACAGATTTTATATTGAACTAATACTGTGTTGAATACAATGGGTTAAATCAAACGCGTTATTTCGCTCTTTTAAAACACTTCTCCGTGGCTCGAGCCTCCCATCCTTCTACCGGACAGCGCGGCCCTAGACGGACAATGCGCCCAACTCTGAAGCCTCCACTACTGCGAGGCTTTAAGAACAAAAGAGAATCCATCTCTTCCCTTACGTCTTTCGAAAGCATACCTTTTATTTCAAAACCATATGACACAACCAGAAATAAAAATGAAATAAAATGAAAACCAAGGTTTTATTAAATCCATATCTATGTAAATATATACACAGAGTCCTCTCATTTCCGCTCAGGCTCCACCTAGAACACTTTTATCTCCCTCTGGTTCCCACGCCACGAGATCGAACTGCCTACAGGAAAACAGTAACAAAAAAAGCTGTCTCCGACCTGAAGCCAAGCCCGGCTGTCCGCGCCGCCCAAACCGAGGCTCAGAAAGCCGGTCGTCAGCGGGCAGCGCCTCCGGGGCTCCACCTCCTCCAGCGCCGACCTCCCCAAGATGGCGGACGGCGGGGGCCGGCTTCCGCTTCCGGTGTGAGCAGTAGGGCCGGGGGGGCAAGATGGCGGCGGCAGTAGGGGTCCGCGGCCGGTGCGAGCTGCCGCCTTGCTCCGGCCCAGGCTGGCTCCTTAGCCTTTCCGCCTTGCTGAGTGTGGCGGCTCGAGGGGCCTTCGCCACCACGCACTGGGTCGTCACGGAGGACGGGAAGATCCAGCAGCAGGTAGCGGCCAGGGCGTCCCTCTCCGCCCGCGCCCGCCCTCACCCCGGGGGATTCCCAGGTCCGGCCCCTGGCTGTTTGGCGCCGCGCGGTCCCGCCCCCAGGCTACCTTCCCACGGTCCCGGCGCTGCGGCCGGAGCGACCCCAGTACTCAGAGCTGGCGTCGCTCCCTCCCCATTTGTCCTCTGGCCCTCGCCTCAGCCTCCAGCAAGTTCTCAGCCTTCCACCCCTGAGGCAGCGTGCCGCGTGGGAAGTGTCGCCCGGCCGTGGGGGCGGGGGCGGGGGTCGGGCTCTGGGGACATTTTGTTGTGCTTGGGCTTTAGAAACCGCAGATTCATTATCCTTGCCTCCGTTCCTCTCGGGCCCACCACGCGTCACCAGCCCTCCCCGAAGAAGTAGAAAGCAGGTGGCAATGCCGTGGTGTGCGCGAGTCCCACGGCGGTGACAGCTTCGGCACCCCTAGGCAGTGGGTCATCTAATGCTTCTTCCCCAGTCTCCTCTTCTGGGTGCTGGAATTCGTATCGGGGTTTGGTGATTTCAGCTTGTACCGTTACCCAGGTCAACAGGGGCTCTTCAGAGGCAACACACACTTTCCTTCTTAAGGAATGCTTGAAGATGCCTCTGGTGGCGTTGCCTGCATCTTCTAGCTGTAACTGCCCTCGTTTCCCAGGGTACTTTGCATTGTTTCTTTACCTAGTTCCTGTGACCCAGCCCCGCAAGGAGGATACGCGATTTCCTGGATTCTTGTATGCCCGAACTAATTGCTCAGAGGAGAGAGTGCTTTCCTTACATAACTTTATGATTGCCTACATTTTGTGAATGCTGCTGATCCCGAAGCAGTACGTGTGTGTGCTCTGCTGTTGGTAAACTTAATGACTTCCAACCCTTGGGAGCAATCCTGAAAAGTCCAGCAAACACTTAGGTAGTGAATTGTGTGCCCCATGCAGTTCAGCTCACTGATCTCAAATGTATGAATCATTATTGTGTGAAACTATGGACCTTTGGGTTGTGTGTAATGAATGATGATAGGAACATAATGCAAGGTTTACTTTTGTATAAAGGGAAGTTCACCTGATGGTGAATTTTTACAAACTCAAGTATAATGAGTGAGTTAAACAGTTTAAAAATCGGCTTGGTGTTGGTGAGTGGTTTTCACTGTGTGTGAGAAAAGAGATTGGCTTATCGGATGGCATTTCCTATCTGCCTTACTTTAGAAGAAATTTCCTCTTCGTGGCCATACCCTTTGAGGTTTAAAAGATAGATGCGCGTTTCAGAAACCCTAGAAAACCCTGCTGCTTCTTTCCTTAACAAAAGGTTAGAAATCTTCTGAGTCCTGGCTGCTTCCCCCACCCCCTTTCTTTTGTTTCCTGATGATAGTTTTCCCTGAGGCCCTCATGAAGGGATACATGGAATTAAGTCACTCTTGCTGCAATTTGGGGAGCCCTTCTCCTATTGGCTCTTCTGTAATATTGTTTTTGGCCACAGCTATTTATACACTATGACATTGACTTCTCCTTCCCATTTTGGTGTCCTGCCACTCAGCCGAGGAAGTAGCCCATCTAAAAAGTGAAAGCTGGTGGAATTGTATTATTTGCTGAACGTTGCAATGGGAAAGCAGAACCTGATTTGTTTGAAAAACAAAACCAAGCCAAAAACAAATTATTCCCTCCCTCCCCACACTGGATACTTATGTTTTAGCCGGGGAAAGGTAGGGGTTACTGGTAACTTGCCTCAGAAAGGGAGAAATCTGAAAAATCTTTTGGAAGTCTGCCAAGTCACCCCTGCAGTAAGTATTTAGGCTTAAAGTTAGGAAAGAAAGATTTCTTTACAACAAGCTTTTAACGGTTAACTTTTTCAGTGAATTTTCTAGTACTTTGCTATGTAGCATTTACAATGTTAAGTTCAGAGAACCACAGAATTTTATATCAGAAGAAATAAAGTTGGTGTCTACAACGGAACAAGAGTCTGGGGGGTGCCTGGATGGCTTAGTTGGTTAAGCAGGCCACTCTTGTTTTTGGCTCAGGTCATGATCTCTGAGCTTAGCATGAAGTCACTTGTTCCTCTCCCTCTGCCCACCCCACCCACCTCCCCCATGCCTGTGTGCTCACTCTCTCTCTCCCTCAAATAAATAAAACAAAAAAATAAAACAAGAAGAGGCCAGGAAGGAAAGTTGGATTTAATCTGAGGGAAAAGCAAGATTTATAAAGAGTTGAATACATGATCAGCTTCTGAGTGCCACTGTGATAGTTGTGCATACATTACCCACGCTGCCCTTCCCAGCAATATTTTGAACTCAGGCAGGATTCAAATTATTCAGGCAGGATCCAAACCTCAATTTTGATTGTGATTATCACATTTATATATGTCTATTAAAGAATTGAAAAATCCCTTTAGTATATGGATTTGGGTAAACTGCAGATCTATTCAGATGTTCAGAATCAATTAATTAAAAGCTTTGTGTATATATATATATATATAGGTGATATATATGGCATATTGTATATAAATGATAACTGACATACCGTATGCCTTGCTACTTGTTAATAATACCTGAATGAGAACAGAAGGTTGATTTTAGTTTTAAAGTGCTGTAATATCAGGGAGAGGGCTAACGGCAAACTGAAATGGCAATCTTAGAATATCAGAGTGGCAAATACCTTTGCCTGATATTTAAACCTGTCTAAATTAGATATAATAGATAATTGTTTTCCATAGTGAACTTGGAGAAGTGCTTATGAATTAAAAATCTGAATTGCCCAAAATACAGACTTACACAGGGATAGTTAACATCACTACAAAGTTTTAAGTACATTAAGCAGTTCTTCCCAGGAGAAGAATTGGTTTGGCTTTATGCTTGGTTTTTCTATTTCAGGCCTTAGCGAATGATCAAGATAGGTACCCACAAGTTACGAACTGCAGGCTTGTGACCATGGAAATGTGTCAGAAGACCTAGATCTTTGAGGGGGTTGAAATGGGGCTTCAGTCAGAGCAGGAAGCGGCCATTCCTCCAGGCAGCCTCCTCACTGTCAGAGCTGTGGTTGCTTCTGCCAGTAGCAAGCAGTGAGCACTGGCCATGGCAGCTCAGGGAATTGTTCCTTTCCACAGTCCCTTCCTGAGCCCGAAAGCATGTTTTTAGGTTCCGTCTTTACTGAGCTGCCACTGAACTCCCCAGAGCATTGGCCAGGGAATCCTGGAGCTGGGTTGTGAAGAGAATGCTCTGGTCTCTAAGTTCCTGTCCCAACTAAGAAAAGGTGCTCCTCTTCAGCTTTATGCTTTTCTCCCAGCCTTGGGCTTTGGCATACCTCTGATCGCCTCATGCCCCCTGTGCCTTAAATAAAGCAATGATCCTTGGGGTCCATGGACCTAAGTAGTGAGCCGTTATAATCTGGATACTAGGAGGATCTTTGTGTGATCAGGTCAATGGATTAGGTGGTTGGCTTCATTGTGAAGAACAGGCTTTAAGATCAATTTTGTGGTTTCTTTTGTTTCCTTTTTCTCTTTTTTTCTTCAGTACCAGTATGGCAACATTTATTTTCCCTTTTTACCTAAACAGTCCAGAGAGTCACTTGAGTGGAAAGTTGAATGAACTTTTGTGAATTAGCCTAAGAGGCTAACCATTATGTATCACTTCATTTCTGTGGAAAAAATGTTCCGTGTTCTAAATTAGCAGCTAACAGATGAATTCCTGAAATGTTATCAGTTTGTCTTGGACTTCTTGAATTCAAAAGTAGTACTTCTCGTCCTGGGTTCATTTCCTCTGGATAGTCTGTCTCTTCCTAAGTGGAGGTCTAAAACTTGAAGTAAATAAAGAGTGTAATTGTTATCAACTCTGTCATAACATAATATTTATTTTCTTGACTGTTGTTTCCCTCTTCTCTGATCTTAGAACCATAGAATTTTAGATTTGGAAACAATTCTTAAAGGGTATGTATAGTACAACTCAAAGGCGAGCAAGTCGCCCAAAGTCACACAAGCAAGTCGCCCAAAGTCACACAAGTAGTGAGTGGCAGTTAGTGATAGCAGTAAGTAAAACTCTGCGGTAGCATGCAGGCAAGCACCTTGTACTCAGATTGAAATGCTTTCCCCCTCTTTCGTAGTACCTACCAATGAAAGAAGAGAAAGAAAAGGAAAAGAGAAAATGGAAATAGTGAAGTAGAAGTCTTCTCTTGTCCAGTTTGCTTTACCTCTGCAGAATATTTTGTGATGACTTTTAAGTTGGGAGTGGGTCGGGGAGGGTCAGAAATAAGTGTGAATTAATTTGGGGTTATTTAATCATTTTGCCTTCTCTCAAGCAAATGTGTTGAGAGTACAGATCCTTTTAACTGCTTAGAACAAATGAGGTTTCTAACAAAACCGATGCTCTGGAGCCTAGCAACCTTGGCATAAAAGTGTTTGATAGGCGGTTAGTTCAGCAACTGTGATTTGAGCAAGAGCTATCAGATTTAGTTGGACACACAGACTAAATCGTTATCTCTTGGTTTTTAATAGTTTATAAGTGGAGGAGTGGTTTAATTTGGGTCTGATATTAAGTAACTGCTTCATCTGGGAGAGGGCATCCAGATGACAATGTGAAGCTGACAGCTTTCTCTCAGTGCTTTTCAAAACTGAGCTTCTTGGGACCCGTGGGTGGCTCAGTGGGTTAAAGCCTCTGCCTTCAGCTTGGGTCGTGATCCCAAGGACCTGGGATGGAGCCCCGCGTCGGGCTCTCTGCTCAACGGGGAGCCTGCTTCCCTTCTTCTCTCTCTGCCTGCCTCTCTGCCTACTTGTGATCTCTGTCTGTCAAATAAATAAATAAATAAATAAATAAAATCTTTTTTTTTTTAAGTTTATTAAAAAAAAAACCAAAACTGAGCTTCTTTTTGTCATAAAGTGTTGTTTCTATGTTTATACACTTGAGAGATTTACTTGGTCCTGAGAGGTCATGGTGATTTAATCACTAAGTTGCTAAACCTATGCAATTTGTCATGGACATTGGCATCAAAACGATTATCATTCGATCCATTCTTTTCAGACTTCTCACTATTATGTTTTTTCTCATAAATCACCCAGGTGTTAACTTTGTTTATACTTACAGTAGTTAATAGGAGCTTGTAAGTATACAGAGGTAAATTATAACATTAAATACTTTTTCCAGTTATTTATTGAACAAATATTTATTGACTGCTTATTTTTCACCAGCCCACTGTGCTTTGATGAATACGCACTTTTCCAGTGGCTACTGTGACATGAAATTCTCATTTTTCCTTGAGGGTGAGCAGAGCACAAGTCCTTCTTAACCTCCCCCCCACCCTTTTTTTTCTTTTCCCTGGCTCTTCTTCCTCCATTCATCTTCTAGATGCACAAAAATAATCTGGGTGCTTGCTTAAAATACAAATTCCCAGGCCACTAGAGTGTCTGATTCAGTAGGTTGATGGTAAAGCCAAATTCTACGTTTTTATCAAACCCCTCGGGAGATTATGATACAGATGGGTCACAGATCATTCTGAGAAATTCAGTTTTATATACTGCTCTGTCTCCAGCTTCTCTTCCAGCCTTCTGCTTTTACTGTTTACATATTCCTGGGCAATCTCATCTTTTCTCAGAATTAAATTACCATGTATATGCAGAGAATAATCACATTTCTATAACTCACATTTTTTTCTCCAGGGTTATAGATTCAGAACTTCTGTAAACTTTTAATTCCATGTGAATGCCCTCTAGATACTTAAACCTTAATATGACCAACTCTAAACTGGTTTTTACCCTACCTATATCGTGTCATGCCCTGTTTTCCCAAATTGAATGGAAGAGCCCACCATTCCCCATCCGCCCATTTGCCCAAGTCAGAAATCTAGTTGTTTCCCTTATTCCTTACCAAGATCTTTCCATTTTACTTTCTAATTACATCTTCTTGCCATTGCCACACCGTCACTCTAATTCAGGCCACCTGATTCTTGCCACAGCTTCCTAATTGCTCTCCCTGCCCAGTTCTTGTCCTGCTTCCAATCTGTTCTCCTCAGTGCAGTTAGACTACTTTTACAAATTTGAATTACAGAAGCAGTGTGCAGCACTGTAAAAATAAGTGCTTACTATTATGGGAGGACTTAAAGTAATAAAGCGAAGTCCTCCCACCTCTCCCTATTCTTACTCCCCAAGGAAAACTACCTTGAACAGTTAGTTCGGTGCATATCTCAGGATATGGTCCTTTAACAGTTCTTGTGATCTGGCTCTTCCTTCTCTTTAGCTTTATCTTTGCTCATTCTTGAGGGCCCACTCTCAACTTAGAATACACACATATACACCTTACCTATATTTAACATAGCTAGTTAGTGTCACCATAGTCCGTGTCCCCAGATATGCTATGTTCTCACTTGCCTCTGGGCCTTTGCACATGTTCTTCCCCCGAAATGTCCCAACCTGACTAACTTATTACTCTTCACAACTTAAACATCACTTTCAGAGACGCTTCTAATGCCCAAGTTTGAATAAGCTGTTCTTAAAAAAGACATTTACCATGCCATATTGTTTCTATGTACTTACGTAAATGCCCTACTAGACTACTACATGCTCCATGAAGGGAGAGGCCGTATCCATCTTCTCTGCACCTCCTGCATCTTTCATGCTTAATACCTTAGGCTGCAGTAGTTATCTGTTGAATGACTGATACAGAGAAATGTGGGAACAACTTCCTACCATTCAGGGATTTTCCATTATGTGAATGAAGTGGTACAGTACTCGCTAATGTGATAGTCATCCTGGAAGCTAGCTTACAGGAGGCCTCAGACTCCTGGAAGATCTTTAAAGCTTCAAGTAACTCCTCATAAGTCAGCCATTAGGCCTTCATAAAAGGTGCAGTATGCATGTGAGAAGAGTCATACTTTCAGGGATAGCTCTTGGACTAGCTAATGTGGTCAGATTGTGCATGCAAAGGAAGTCATCTTTTGTCACTGATGATATATCTATAAGGTCTGCTTTATTGCTCAGGCATTGAAACATATGGAGAGGAGACAAGAGATAAGGGGAAAAAAAAAAAACCAAGAAGGAAAAAACCCCATCAGAAAAGGCAGAAGCAAGATGGACAAGAAATGGCAGCTGCATTGTTGAGGGGGGATTAGGATCAGCTGTGGGGTTCCGCAGTTGTTGCAAGTTCAGAAGCAGCATTGGTGGAAATGAACAGAAGGCGCTCTGACAGTGAGAAATTAAGAGGGCTTGCCAGCAGGTCAGGTCAAAAATTAGAACAGCTTTGCACTCCGGAGTGTGGAGAGCGGGGTGAACCCTTAACCTTCATCTCAGTTAGACTCCATGGTGGCCAAAGCAAGGGGAACTCCTCTGTTGGGTGGCTCTTGATGGCCAGGCACCTCACGAGAGTTGTTTGTGCTCATGGGCTCTCTGCCCTCTCTTTGTATAATCTCTTTTAAAGCCACTCCAGTCAGTCCTTCATCCGTAGATCCTCCGTGCGACTCTTGTCAAGACATCCCAGGGCTGGCCTTATTGCCAGATTCCGTGCTCTGCTCTCAGTTCTCTCTCTTAACCTCTTACCTCCCCAACCAGCCCTTGTCCTCAGACCTTATTGAACTATTTTCTTCCATGGCTTCTGAGGTATACACTCCTAGCTTTCTTCAGTATCCCTGGACATGACTTTTCATTCTCTTCTGCTGAATTCCTCTTTTCATGGTGAATCTTACATACTGATGTGCTCACCAGGTACATACCTTTGATGATATGCTCAAAGAACTTGGAAATTGTGGCACTATTTAAATTATTGAATATTATATAAATAAACTGTCGAATACTTTATAGGTAAGTCATTTAACATTAATATAAACATGTACATAGAAACATTTTTTAATAAATAAATTTTTAATAAATCTGTACTGTCATGACAGTTTTACATAAGCTAAACTACATATTTGTTTTCAATACCTACTATGAGAAATTTACACTGGTCAGATTAGATTATGCTTTCCATATTTATTTAACTACTTAATGAGTATGACTTTTGAAAAGAACTCATTTATGTATTTTTTACTAACATCTTACTTAATCTTCACTTACCAGTGAGGCACTTTTACGTTAAAATCAGGGGACCGGCAAGAGAGAGTGCATGCGCTCCCCCCCCCATACACACGCGTGCGCACACACACACACATCCTCCCCCTCCACCCAGCAGCCCTTTCTACCTTGAGTCTAATTGCTTGGTAGGGAGTTGAGATGGGTAGTCATCTTTAGTAAAACTCAAGAGAATGATACTTGCCAAACGTGGTCCAATGGAGGCAGGAGCGTTTTTATTTGGGGAAGCATTTGCTGAGAGCTTCTTGCGCGCGGTTATATTTGGCAGGCTTAGCTAGCTCATTAAACACATACTGGAATGCTTTCTGTGTTGGGTGGGTGGAATACAGCTGTGAGGGAGATACAGTCCCTGCCTTCACAGAGTTTGCATTTTATACAGTCACACATGGAAGCTGCCCTAATTTAGGGTAAAGTAAACTTTTTTTCCTGTTTTTATTTTTATTTGCATTTTTTCTATGCAGAATTTCCTCCCAGGCCATAAGTTTTTATTTCTTCAGTTTCTTCTGGGATATTTTTTTCTTCTGTGCCACCTCCTCTTCTGTCTTAGGAACAATTTGCTCTTTTGCAGTGAGGATCATCTCGGTGTGGCAGAGAGAGCTCATGTGTGGGTTAATTCAACCATGAGCCCTGTACTAGTTCTACGCTGCATCTTGGGGCCTTTGTTCACTTGGATTTTCTCAGTGACCAGAGGATCTACATCTAAATCCTGAGGTTTAGCATTACTCTCTGCATTTTTAAGCATGTGCAGTAACAATTCAGCACTCTTCTTGAGCCACTGACCCTGTGTGCAGCCCCAGTGTTTGGCCTGGGCACACCTACCATCTCCACCATTGTAGCACAGAATGGCACACATTGTTTCTGCGAAGTGACCTCTTACAGATACTTGGTGGCTTTTCGGATATGCATACCCTTGATGGCCTGGACAGTTTTATGTGTGTTCTTACAAGTGAACATGGGGGCACCTGGGTGGCTCAGTCAGTTAAGCAGCTGCCTTCGGCTTGGGTCATTATCCCAGGCTTCTGGGATCGAGCCCCATGTCGGGCTTGCCGCTCAGCGGGAAGCCCGCTTCTCTCTCCAATCCCCCTGCTTATGTTCCCTCTCTTGCTGTGCCTCTCTCGGTCAAATAAATAAATAATCTTAAAAAAAAAAAAAAGTGAACATGAAGATTTGAACCTCTTGATTTGCATGATTTTGTAGGGTTTTCTGGGTCAAGTAAATAGCGAACCATTTTCAGAGGCCACCTCAGGCCGCTTAGGGGAAGAGAACAGGTAACTTTTATAGGAATAAAATTTTATGTCTATTTCACTGAACACTTTACTAAGTATTTTCATATTCATATCTCATTGTCCTATAGACTCAGTATGATGTGGATATTGACCTCTCTATTAAATACAGGAATTTAGGCTAAGTATGGTTAAACTCCTTGCCCAAGGCCATGAAGGTAGGAAATGGCAATGTGTAAACTTAAGTTCAGATCCCATTCTAAGCTCTGTTCTCTATACTGCTAAGCATTACTACTAGTATAAAGAAAAATATTTCTATAGTTTTATCTATAAGACACTGATGTATTTTTTAATTTTATAGTTGAATTTAAAACTAAAATATGTGATCATAGTTCAAAACATTTTTTTCAAGCTACTGATGATGTAAAATGAAAAGTGAAAGTTTCATAACCACTCACAGTCCTTCTTCCTGGAAGTAATCACATAATTATTTGTGTATTCTTCCAAAGAAGTTCCCATGCATTTGCAAATCCTCATATAGATTAAAAAAAATTTTTTTTTTTTAAGATTTTACTTATTTGAGAGAGTGTGTACACAAGCAGTGGAAGCTGCAGAGGGTGAGGGAGAAGCAGGCTCCCTGCCAAGCAGGGAACCCAGTGCAGGGCTCTATCCCAGGACCCCATGATCATGACCTGAGCCGAAGGCAGTCGCTTAACCAATTTAGCCATCCAGGCAGCCCCTCATACAGATTTTTTAAAAACCACAACTGGGAACATTTTGTCTCATGACTAGTTTTTATTTACTTAATAAGAGGTAAACATCTATCAGAAATGAAAAGCTACTCTCTTTACCCTTAAAAATGCATAGTATTTGGTTGTATGGCTGTTTTGTAATTTATTTAACCAGTTCCCTAATGATAGCCATTTAGATGGTTTCCAGGCTTTTCCCATCAAACAATATTGCCGAGAGTGAACGTGCTCATTCATAGGTCTCTGTATCCTTTGTGAGCGTATTTGTAAGATGAATCCTTTGAGATGGAATTTCCTGATTTGAGGAATGCATATTTAATTTTCTTAGATATCGCCGAATCCTCCTTTTAAAGGACTGCATCAGGAGTGTTTGAAAATGCCCAACAGTGTTTGGGCTATGTCAGATCTTTGTTTATGTAATCTGATTCTAGTGAAAGACCCCTTATCCCATGCATTGCCCTAGTGAAACAGCGTGTGCCCATCTGTGGAAGTATGAACAAAAAGGAACCCTCAGTTTGGCTTGGTTATCTTCATAGGAAATTGAACCTTTGTCATTAATACTTACTTCCCACTTACTGGGGTTGCGGTAAAAGAAATTAGTCAAGCTGACCTCCCCATGTTAATACTACTGTTTGATGAGTAATCAAGTTGACCTTTATTCAGTAGTGTCTTACAGCAATGATTTCTAGCATAAATAGCAAAGTGATTTCCTGACTTTTGAGTTTGCCGTCACCTGGGTAATGATAAAATTAAGGTTCAGTTTCTGGCACTCATTTTAGTGTCCCTTTTCCAATATTTGATTAAGAAATCTTAGTTTGGCTGTCATAACAAAATCCCATAAGCTGAGTGACTTAAGCAACAGAAGTTTATTTTCTTACAGTTTTGGAGTTCAGAAGTCCAAGATCAGAGTGCCAGAGTGATCAGGTTCTGGTGAGACTTCTCTTTCTGACTTGCAGACCAGCTGCATTCTTGCTGTGTTCTCATATGGCAGAGAGAAAGAGAAGGCTAGCTTTAATGTCTCCTCTTATAAGGGCACCAATCTTGTCATAAGGCCTAACCTCATGACCTCATCTAAACCAAATTACCTTCAAAAGGTCCAGTCTCCAATTACTGTCACATTGGAGGTTACAGCTTCAACATATGATTTTGAGGAGACACAGTTCAATCCATAGTATCCATCTAAGAATTTGCAAGCTCACACATGTTTTATTTATCATATTAAGATTGGCATTAAGCCAGAACTTAGTGGGTGCTTGTATTAATTTTCTATTTGCTGCTGTTAAAAATTACCACAGAGTTAGTGGCTTAAAACAACACAAATCTATCATCTTACAGTTCTGTAGGTTAGAAGTCCAACCCATGTTTCTTTGGGCTAAAATCAAGGGGACAGGGGTGTCTGGGTGGCTCAGTGGGTTGGAGCCTCTGCTTTCGGCTCAGGTCATGATCTCAGGCTCCTGGGATCAGGCCCCTCGTGGGGGGGCGGGGGAAGGGTCTCTGCTCAGCGGGGAGCCTGTTCCACTTCTCTCTCTGCCTGCTTGTCTGCCTACTTGTGATCTCCTTCTGTCAAATAAATAAAATATTTAAAACAAAACAAAACAAAACAATCAAACAAAAATATATAAAATAAAATCAAGGGGACAGTATGCTGCATGTCTTTCAGGAGGTTCTAGGGGAGTGTCCATTTCCTTACCTTTTCTAGTTTCCAGAAACCACCCACATTCCTTGGCTCTTGGCCCCCTTCTTTGACCTTTCTTCCTTATCCACATCTCTCTTTCACCTTCAAGGACCCTGGTGATTACCTTGTGCCCACCTGAATAATCAGGTTATACTCTCTGTCTTAATTAAAGTAATCTGAATAGCAACCTTAACTCTATCTGCTACTTGAACTTCTGCCATGCATCCTAACTAGCCCCAGGTTCTGGGATTAGGACAGGGACCTCTTTGGTGGGCCCTTATTCTGTGTTTGATAAGCTTTGGCTGCTTAAATGAGAGTCACTTCTGAGTTCAATATAACTGCAGTGACAGCTCTAACTGCAGTGACATTTTTCTGTATACGTTTACAAGAATATCATAAATACACAAATGAGAAGTATCTGTGACTCTTGAGTCCTGATCCAGCATTTCATTTTCTTTCCTTGTAAAGTTGTGAATTGTCTACTTGCTTCATTTTGTTATTTGTATGTTTCCTGGTGACACAAATCGAAACATGTAGACTGATAGCACTTTTTTTTTTTTAAGACTCCTTCTGAGTTTATTTATTTATTTGACAGAGAGAGATCACAGTAGATAGAGAGGCAGGCAGAGAGAGAGAGAGAGAGGGAAGCAGGCTCCCAGGACCCTGAGACCATGACCCGAGCCGAAGGCAGCGGCTCAATCCAATGAGCCACCCAGGCGCCCCCTGATAGCACTTTTTAAAAGAAGTTGATCATTTGTTGTTCATGTTGAAATGGTTATTAACTTGCTTTCTGTTAGGACATGGGGATTGTGTGATATGAATGTTCTCATAAAATTGGCTGCCACAGGGACGCCTGGGTGGGTCAGTTGGTTTAGTGTCCTTGATTTTGGCTCAGGTAATGATCTCAGGGTGGTGAGATTGAGCCTCATGTTAGGCTCCATGCTCAGTGTGGAATCTGGTTGAAATTCCCTCTCTTCTCTCTCCCACTTGTGCTCATTCGCTTGCTGTCTCTCTCTCTCCCTCCTTCCCTCTAAATAAATAAATAGTGTTTAAAAAATTGGCTGCAACACTGTACATGGTCCAATCTAGATTATAGCTATATAATATACTTCAAATACCTAGGCTGTTTTAAGTGCACTTAAGCATTTATGACTTTGTCTTCCAAGAACTGTGAAAATGAGAAGGTAAAATCTGAGGGTAAAACTTCAGAAAGTAGAGATATAAGGCTGTAAAAATTCATGTGCTGGTCAAGATTCAGTATTTTTGTTTCTTTAAAGTTTACATTCGTTTCGATAACCTGATTTCTGATGCAAAATTGAGGCGTGTTCTAAATTTTATTTATTAAAATTCCGTATTGTACAAGTACCTAATGGCAAAAAAAAAAAAAAAGTCATCTTTAACAAAAATATTTCCCAGTCCTGACAGTTCATAATGATAGTGTTTTATTGATCTGATAGTATACCTAGTAAAGTATCTGCTCCTGTATTAAAGTTTTGAAAATCATAGCCAGGAACCCATGTAAGTCCCTCTCCAGAGGCGAGGCTAGACTGGTATTGTGTTTGTGAGCTTGTGCTTCTCTAAACCTGGAGGAGGGTTGCAGGTCTGTGATGGTTAGACTTGGATCCTGAAGAAAAAAACTGCATGACAAGTCAGGCAACAGACTTTTGTCTCCCTCATTCCATCCTTCTAAACTCATCTTGCTTGCCCCTGTAGTCACCTGACAGGGGTCATAAAGGTGAGGGTTCTTCCAGGCAGTCATTTGAAAATGGTAGTGAACTAGATTTGAAATAAGGTTAAAAGTCTGAGGAGAGTAAGGTAAGGAACAAGGAAATACAAAAGATGTTAACTTTTTGAAGTGTTTTGGTTAGCCCCACGTATGCAAGAGAAACTTTTTCTCTATGAATGTAAAAGGAAAAGCTACAAGACTGTTCCTCAGAACTAAGCTTATGTGTCACTACAGCTGTTTTCTCTTTAAAATACATGTTGCATAGCACTCTAAAATTTCATTTTAACAAGATGCGTAGATATCAGTTAAAAAAGGAAGAAATAGGTGTTCGTTTTAGAAAAAGTCAGAAACAAGAAGATAATCATCTAGAGTCCCACCATCTAGAAAACAGCAGTTGTAAAATTGTGATGTAAACTATCAGATGGATTTAAAGTGAGGCAATGAGGAAGCTTTTTTTTTTTTGTAAGTACACAAAAGAAGAAATACATGTGGCCACCAAAGAGATTAAAATGTATTCACCCTTTCCCTGTGTTCTTCAGAGTGTGTAGAACCTCAGTGACTGTTGTTAGCAATTTAAGTTGATTCAGGTATTCTGGAAAAAAGCTGGCAAAAAATAGAAATTTAAAAGTACAGTCCTTTTAACCTAGAAATTCTATTTTTAGGAAGAAAATAATTAGGCAGCAATCAAAAAAATTGATAAGTACTCATCTCAGTATTGTTAAAAAGGGAGAATAACTCAAATTTTAATTAGTAGGAAGTTGGATAAATTAATATAATATTAACTAAATAGGATGATGTAGATCTATATTCCTGAGGAAGAAATCTGATAAACTTTAGGAAAGAGTGGAGAAGGGAAGGCAATATAGTAAATATGAACTTGTTTTTGTAAAAATATTCATCTACATAGCCGTATATGTATGTGTGCACACACACACATGCGTGCAGACACAGGCGCACAAGCCTAAAAAGTGATCCTAACATAGTTACCTGACAGCTTGTATCTTGAAAGGTGACCTTTTAAGTAATTTTAATTTTCTTCTTTATATTATCCATAATGTGTTTGTTTTTACAGTAACATACATATTTAGCTTATGATCAGAAGAGATTTTTTTTTAATTGAACTTTGTTAGAATTAAGTGGCATAAGGACTGGGAGACTAATTTTGCCCATGATACCATGAGCGGCCTAATTGCTCAGAAATAAATAGCCACTGCTAATTGGAACCTTGGTTTAATTTGACAAATTGACAGTTTGAAAAGAAGCTTTTAGCTGCAGCTTTGGAGAGTCCCCACCTAGAGTGAGTACAAATTTATCCAGGCTAATTGGAAGAATGATCGTTTCATTCATTTGAACACTGGATTACTTCAGCGGTGCATGAGGCTTGTAAAAATGTGATGCGTTTATGGTAGTAAGTGTTTTATGAGGGTAAGATATGAAGAGTCTAAGGAACTTCGGAAGTCATCGTGCTGGGTCCCCCCAAGTTTATAGGTGAGGAAATGGAAGCCCGTGCAGGGAAGGTGATTTGCTTTAGGTCATACAGCTAGTCATAGACCTGTCAGGGACTTATTTTGTCATGATTCCTGGAGGCCTAACCACTTTACCTCCTTTACAGATGGTCAGTCATCACTGAATGATAATGCTGACAGAGATGGATTCTCTAATAGAAGGGACATCAGATAACTTCATCAAGTAATGAACAGTGTATTAGGTGTCTGACATATACCTGAAAGCCTATGAAGTACTGAAAGTAGAAAGGGGAATTAAAAAATATATATATTGGAGAGACAGACATATAATAATTAAACAATGTAATAAACACTATTAGAGCAGCATGTAGGTACGTCTGGATGGCTCAGTGGGTTAAGCCCCTGCCTTCGGCTCAGGTCATGATCTCAAGGTCCTGGGATCAGAGCCTGCATTGGGCTCTCTGCTCGGTGGGGAGCCTGCTTCCCCCTCTCTCTGCTACTTGTGATCTCTCTCTATATATCAAATAAATAAATAAAATCTTAAAAAAAAAAGGCAGCATCATGTAAAGAGTACCATGGGAGCTCGAGAGAAGGATGGGTTCACAAAAGAAATGTCATTTGAGCCCAGTCATTTGACCTTCACCAAAAGCATAAGGATAGAAGTATCTTCCGAGTAGGAGACTTAGCATGTGCAAAGGGACAGGAAGTCTGAAAAGAGCCACAAGAGTAAAAGGATACCCTAGACAGAGGGCCTAAGAAAAAAGTCAGCACATGTTTAGAAAGAGCAGCAAGACTTCTGTATTGAAAATTTTTATTGGAATCTTTGAACAAATTTTAAGTGCTACAGTTTGATCCAGGACTAAAACAGTATAACCATGATAGGTTTGTTCTCTGTCTTCATTTCTGTTTCTTTAACCCCATTCTTAGGCGCCTGTGAATATAAGATGACTAGTCCCCATAACTCAAACAAAAGTTCTAGATTATAGTCTCTTTAGTACCAACTGATACTTGGGTGATGTCCTTTCTCAGAGATCATCACCATGACCAAGGGGAAGGAATCCACTGATTTGGGCTTCCCATGTGGGGAAGGATGCTTCTAGCCAAGCAAAGCAGGTGTTTTTGCCACAAGAAGGGAACTGCAGATACTAGAGAGCAAACACTGTAAATACCCACTAAGTGGGATCACTTAAGGTAGAGGTAGAATCTTCAAAGCAATGAAGATTTTATGTTTTCCATCATACTATCTCAATAAATCTAAAATTCTGAATAAAAGATTTAAAATATTTCATTTCTAGTTTCTAATTAAGGGGAATTTTTTAAAAATGTGTACAGCATGATACAAGACTACAGTAATGCTACTCTCACGTACTCATTTGAATACCATCAAGAAGTAAGAGGTAAGAATATTTAGCATATGTGAAGAATTAAGTTGCACATGAGAGCTGGAGTTAATATTATAATGGAAATGGTCAATTTCCTGTCATAAAGGACCATTGGAAAGTGATAGACTCACTCATGCTCTTGTAGAACTCAAAAATGTTTAAATACATAGACTGGTTATTTTAAGTTTAAATTGTTCACCCTTTATTTGATTTGGCAGTGAAGTAATTATCCTTATACAGTGACATTTCCGTCTGTTACCATGTGAAGTTGCTGCAGAAGAGAAATGTAGGTATTAACGATAGAGACAGCAGCAAAATTTGAAATATATGAAAACGAACTTGATATGAATAAAATATTTACCGCTGTTATATGTAATTGGACACATGTACTTAAATAATGTATTCAAAGGAGAATGAAATTGAATTGAGAACTCTTAGAGAAGGAATCATTCTATACAATACATATAATATAGCTAATTTCCAAATATTTGGTCAATTTTTCCCTGTAGTATAAGCTTTGCTTTAAAATATATTTCATATTTTTGGGGCACCTGGGTGGCTCAGTGTTAAGCGTCTGCCTTTAGCTCAGGTCATGGTCCCAGGATCTCAGGTGTCATGGTCCCAGGATCAAGCCCCACATCGGGCTCCCTGCTCTACTGGAAAGCCTGTTTCTCCCTCTTCCCCTGCTTGTGATCCCTCTCTTGCTGTCTCTCTCTATATCAAATAAATAAATAAAAATCTTTAAAATATATTTTATATTTTTTCACCATCTTAAGTAGGACAAATTGAAAATTATTCCTTTTATTTTATGATTCAGGTCATTACAAGCATCATTTATTATGCTGTGAAGTAACAGAAGTTTGTAGGGGTGCTTGTCCCTTGTGAAAAAGCCCTAAGGTATTTTGAGGTCTTATGTATGCATCATGTCCTTTTTAACCTACCTCTCTAATTCCTGTCACTTTTTGCTCCTGGGCTGATAGCAGCCTCTTCTAAATGCTAAAGATTTTGAAGGCTTTCACGTTGTATATAAAATTGGAGTACATAGGCTTCAAATATTGACATAGTGGGCCTGGTTTGTAGAGGCTTAATAAACCTTTATTGATTGAATGGATGTTGTAGTCTTTACAGGCATTACTCTCTTTTGTAACTTAAGGAGGGGAGGAATTCAAAAGGAGAGAAATTCAAGTCAATTGGCATTTGCCAAAGATAATTATAAAGTCTTAAATTTTAAGAACTTGAGGTTACCTCAAATATATATGTCAGGCTATAAATCTGCAACCAACCGTTATCTGGCAAAGATCCATGCTATTTGCTGCCATGTCAAAAAGAGAAGCACAGCTGTCAGTGAGCTCACTTCGTTCCTCTGGCTAATAATTTTATCTTTATACCTCTTCTAGCTCTTGTATATTTGTTGAACATAAAGCTTTAAGGGAATGAAAAGTACTTCCTCACAACTGAATGTTGTTCAATCCCATGCTATTCAAAAAGCCCTGACTAGCTAGTATCCTTTTAATCTAAAACTAAGAATGTGCTTTCAGTATTTCTTCAGTGTAAATCTTCATTTATCGCATTGTTTCATTCCTCTTGCAATTCTCCAAATATCAGGTAAATGGATTGCTTAGGTATTTTGGAATTGGAATGTCATACTCCAACATTCCTTCCCCACCTCCTATTTTATTTTTTTATAAAATCCTCATTTAAAAATCCTTATGGAGTCATGTACTAAATAGCTACCTCTTGAAGTTCTGGACAGAGTAGCAAAATAAGCAGACTTTCTTTGGCCTCCTTATGAAAAATTCTTTAGCACCCTGACCACTGGATGTAGCTTTTACATTTTCTTCTATAAAAATTATGGAAAAAAAAACTATGGTATGCTGTAATTTATTACACTGTAAAAAAAAAGATCAATGGGCTTTGGAGTTGAATCTGTTCAGATTCAATTCATTATAGTAGCTTTCCCTCCCTACTTGCATTTGACTTTTGGGCATATGTTCAAATACTATGAAAAGACAAGTGAAATTCTCTGTTCTGTATTGAGATAAACATAGCATTTTGCTTGTAGGCGTTTGCTAGCTTTGATTGTTTGATAGACGAGATTTACAGCTCAGGTTGTCGAATATTATAGGCCTTGCTATATTGTATTTTAGTGCCTTTTAAATTCAGAGTCCAATTTTGGTATAGATTCCAATATAGTGGAAAGGCCAGAGGGAGCAATGAAGGGATCTCATCTTAAAAGCAAGACCATGGGCTATGATAATTATCACAATGATACAATAATATTTATGTAGTCCAGATCATTACGATGGAAGTATGGAAGTTACTCTGGACTAGCATCTCTTTTTCCTCTGGTGTCTCTGAGATGGTAGGATAAGCAAAGGCAGATGAATTTTATCTGTAGTCACCTAACATTGTGCAATATAATGCATATTATTAAAGCAGTCATTCAACTTTATTTCATGTTGTTATTATTCCCACTTTTTCAAATCTTTTTTTTAATAGACTCTTGTATCGCCAACATGTATGCAAACCTATCTTCTGCACTTAAAAAGCTAGCTGTAGGGTCACCTGTGTGGCTCAGTAGGTTTAGCCAGGTCATGATCTCAGGCTTCTGAGATTGAGCCCTGGGTCAGGCTCTGTGATTAGCACAGAATCTGCTGGAGATTCTCTCTCTCCCTCTGCCCCTCCCCCACCCCACCCCACCCCGCCAACTCGCTCACCTGTACGTGCTCTTGCTCTCAAATAAATAAAATCTTTTTTTTTTTTTTTAAGGTACCTCTAAATTCGATTAGTTGAGTTGATACCAGTTTCTTAGAGGTTACAAAAAGATACTTTTTCCTCAAAGTTGAGCTTCCTGAAGGACTGATATATAATTTGACAGCTCCAATTTAGCATCATGGGATAGCAGGAACTTTAGCTCATCCCTTAGGTACCAAGGCCACTGTCAGATTTTTCTGGTATTCAAACATCATGTGTGTGTGTGCACATGTGTTTTTTTTTAATTATTATAAATGTATTATGTCTTCATTATATAAGTTTAAAAATAAGACAAGTATATAGACATGAGTGTGCCTCTCTTCTTGATCCCACTTCCCCAAAGGAGCCACTGCAAAGTTACTTAGTTTTGTACATATAGAGACATGTATACATCTTTAAGTATATATATGTAATTTCTCAAAAATATCATAGTATGCTTATTATTCTTTTAGTTAAATTATGAGTTGTGAATATCCTCCCATGACAGTAGGTCTAGTCTTCTGTATCCCATTTTAGACAGTGGATTTCCCTATTCCCTTATTTTTTTTGTTTTTAAGTAGGTTCCATGCCCCGTGTAGAGCCCAATGCAGATCTTGAACTCATGACCCTGATATTGTGACTCTGAACTGAGAATAGGAGTCACACACTTAACCAACTGAGCCACCCAAGCACCCCTCCCTATTCCCTTATTGATGGACTTAGGTTGTGTCTAATTTTTTTGCAGTTTAAAGTGTAGTAAGCAGGGGCGCCGGGGTGGCTCAGTGGGTTGAGGCCTCTGCCTTCAGCTCAGGTCATGATCTCAGGGTCCTGGGATCGAGCCCCGCATCGGGCTCTCTGCTCAGCGGGGAGCCTGCCTCCCCCTCTCTCTCTGCCTGCCTCTCTGCCTGCTTGTGATTTCTGTCTGTCAAATAAATAAATTTAAAAAAAAAACTTTAAAGTGTAGTAAGCATCCTTGTGTTTATTTTTGCCTGTTTAAGAATAGTTTCCTAGAGTTAATATTGCCAGATCAGAAGGGATGTACTTTTAACATTTTGATAGATGTTGTCAAATGACCCTCCAGACAACAAGAACAAATTTATAAGCCTGCTACTAGCATATGAGGGTTCATTTTTACTACATCTTCAACAACATAGTTACCTATTTATGATCCAGAGAAAACGAGTTGTAAATAATAAATCTCAAGATTATTTTGTATTGACTTTGATTTATAGCTTCTACAAATAGCCTTCAAAAATAGGTGCTTTTAGAATTTTCCTTTTATCACTCCAAACCTGTTCAGATATGAAATGTTCTGTCAAGACAAGACAATTCCTTTTTTATTATTACAGGTATGAATTATCTTTTTAAGGAATTTACTTTTTTATTTGTTGCCAAATACTTCTCTTGAATATTCCTTATGTGACTGACCCAAGTTAGAATATTCACCTCAAAAGCTTACTCTTTAATGTTCGGATTCAGGGGGCAGCTATTGAACATGTAATTCTCTTTGCTGAAATTTATGTGCGATCACTTTTGAAATACACCTTGAGTTTTACTGAGCACTTAATTCTGGTTGTAATGGTGGTTGAACAGTAATTTAAAGCATATTAAGGGAAACTTTATGAATCCAAACAAATGTTGATGAAGTCTGAGCTTTGTTTATTGCTTGCTTGCTTACAGGTGGATTCACCAATGAACTTGAAGCATCCCCATGACTTAGTCATTTTAATGAGACAAGAAACAACAGTTAACTACCTCAAAGAATTGGAGGTGAGGCAGTGGAAATGTGATATGCAGTTGAAACTTGTTGAAAGTGTATTATTTCTTAAGCCCAGTTCTTCTCAGTTTCATATATACTTTTAATCACATTTTTTAAAGTAACATCTAATTAGAACGACATTTGAGTGATAGTAGAGAAACAGACTAACCCAAGTTTTGCCCAATTGTTGACCAATATATCATTGACCAGGGATTCCATGTGTAAGTTTTTCTATCAAGTATGAAAAGAAATGATCTCTGTGCATACACTTGAAAGGAGAGTTTGGGTAAAATACAAAAAGAATGTTTTCATTACTTATAAAAATGTATTTTTTTTATTAATTCCCAAGTAGAGTCTTGTTATTGTGTGTTTTTATGATGAGTTGAAAGCATTAATCACCTTGCACTTTGAAAACTTTGAAATCTATTAGTACTAATAAAGTCTGACCTTTTTGTTTCTATCATTGATTTCCATAAACTGATTTTGCTTTTTAACAAACAATATTTGTTATTTGAAAAAGTAGGAATAAGACAATAGGTATATTTATACAGCGTTGTGCTTTTATTAAAAACAGTGTTCCAAAAATGCAGTGGCACAGAAAGTGGTTTTTATTTTCAGATGCATATACACATTGTATATGTTTATTGCCGTTCTCTTGTTAAGAGGCAGTAAATGAGACTATATGAAGGGGGAAAATGGCGTTTACCATGTCAATGAAAATGAAAAATGTTGATTCCATCCGTTTTTGATTAAGGTAGTAGGGACTGTGGGGTAAAGGTACAGGCTAGAGATATAAATTTGTTGTCATTAAAATACATACTTAAAGCCATGAAACTAAATAATACCGTTTATCTACAAAGTACTGACAGAGAGATGGACTTTTTAAAGTGCCAGAAGACAGAGGAGGAATAGCCTTACAGTGCTAAGGGAAAATCATTCAAACTAGAATTTTATGTTCTTTTAAGCCATCAATCAAGAGTGAGGGCAAAGCAAAGATGTTTTCTGACAGAGTTTACTTACTGCAGACTCGCTTTTTTAAAAAGTCAGACGTACTTCTACAGGAAGAAAAATAAATCTAGTAGATATGCAAAGGATGTATAATGATGAGTACAAATACTGATGAAGAAGTTGCTATACTTATTTAATTTTTTATTTTTTTGCCCTTTGAAAGGTAAAGCTTGGTAAAAATAATACATAGTTGGGTTGAAGCCTGTTCAGTGATTAGTTAAAGCCTGTTAGACTCTTCTGTCATGTTTAAGAGAAGGTAGAACTAACTGAATAAATTAAAATCCTGTTGGAAAATTTATGGGCAAACATACTAATATCTTAAAGAGTATTGCTACCTATGGAAATACATTGCATAAATTTGGGGCTCTAGAGACCTGCCTGAGATCTTCCATATTGTCCCACTCTGTTGCAATAAAATCTTTGAAAGATTAAAAAAAAAAAAAGAGTATTGCTACCTAACAAGTAGTTTTGCCAAAAGAAATGTGAATCTAATCCACTATCTTATTTTCCAGTGTCATTTTCAGTATAACTGGTTTCTTTTCTCATTCTATGTATTTTATTTTATTTTATGTATTTAAAAGATGACTCTGAGAAAGGGATCTACAGCTTTCATCAAAGAAGTCTGTGACACAAAAGAGTTAAGAACCCCTGGATCCTGCTGTCAATGTTCAGGAAATACAGAGGACAAAGAAAGGGACATGTTAAATGAACCAGGGAGATGCAGTCAGCAAAATCCTGTAGAGTGGCAGACTCTGCAGAACAAATGACCCAACATGTTTAACAAATAAATTACAAGGATTAAAACTATAGATTACATTTCTGTTATTCTAGTGCTTGCCTTACCTTTTTACTTTGTTGGATTTTTCATCAGTAAATATTTTATTTATGACATTAGGATAGGAAGGATTCCTTAAATGACATAGAAACCACAATTAAGAAAACAACTGCTAGTTTTGACTATCTTAAGAATAAAAGCTTCTCTTTAGTAAGTGACACCATGAACAAAATTAAAACATAAGCTATAAGCTGGGAGAAGATACTTGAAGTACATATGACTGATAAAGACTGAGTTTACAAAATCACTCTTCTAAATTTCTGCAAATCAATTTAAAAAAACTGGAGAAACATAGGCAGATTTGGAAAGTCAAGTTATAAAATACAAACATATGAAAATATGTTCAATCACATTAATGTTTGCATTAGTTAAGATAGGCTCCATTTTGCAGTATATGACAACTTTTGCATTGGCAACAGATAGTCCCCAAAATCTCAGTACTATTTCATGGAGGAAGCTAGAGGTTCAAGGAAGAGTAACCAAACATACGAGCCTGTTTAAAGTTTCTACTTAGAAGTGACGTCATTTCTACTCACATTCCATCATCCAGATCAAGTCACATGGACAAGCCTGCAGTCATAGGGCAATGTATAGTACAGCCTACCTACAGGGAAAGAGTCGGGAGGGAATGAGTAAGTAGAAACAGATCATTTAGTAACATCTCAATAATCTTCATGGGTTAAAACAATGAGGTCATATTAAATGTCACTCTGGTCCAAATGCCAGAACCCAGGCTGACAGCACAGCCGCTGTCTGGCATACTGCCATTCTCAGTACTGGAAGGAAAAGAAAGAACATAGTAGGGGCGTGTGGGTGGCTCAGTGGGTTAAGCCTCTGCCTTTGGCTCAGGTCATGATCTCAGGGTCCTGGGATCGAGCCCTACATCGGGCTCTCTGCTTGGCAGGGAGCCTGATTCCTCTCTCTTTCTCCCTGCCTCTCTGCCTACCCTACTTGTGCTCGCTCTCTCTCTCTCTCTCTCTGTCAAATAAATAAATAAATCTTTTTTTTAAAAAAAGAACATAGTAAAGCATACACTGGTTCTAAACATGTTTCTCTTCAGAGGATTCCATTGTACATCTCATGTTATATGTGTCAAGGTGAGTCATACTGGCCACATCTGAGTTCAGCAGAACAGTGATGTGTAAGCTCCTTTGTAAGGAGTTGCAGCAGATTCATTAAGAATAATGCAGTCTGCCCCAATAATCATAACATTTAATGCCCATCAAATTGACATAAATTAAAAATGTGATGTTGGTAAGTTTGTGGGGATATGGGTATTATCATTATCTGTTGGTAGAATTCTAGTGGTTATACCAACTTTGAAAGTCAGATAGTATCTAAATCAGAAACGTGGATCCCATATGACCTCTGCGTCCCATATTTTTACCCCTTCTGGTTCTTTTACACATGTGCACCAGGAGGCTTTTATAAGAATATCACAGCATTTCAGTAGCAAAAAGATAAAGAAAGAAGCAACCTAAAGGTTTACAGAAAAGTGGATAAAAACATTTTTATATGTTTGTTAAAATGAAAAATTTAGAGTTATACTGATCACTGTAGATAAATCCTAAAAACGTAAAGTTAAAAGAGAAGTTGTAGAATGATATGGGATGATCCTGTTAACATAAAGATTTTAAAGGTGGAAATCAATGCTAGATGTTGATTTGGGACATATATATGGATATATATGCATAATATTTTAAGAGAATAAGTGTAATATAGTAATATTTTCTAAAGATACAGAAATGATACATCAAACAAATTCAGCATAGTGGTAACTTTGGGAAGGGAGAGAGGGATTTTGAAGGCAGTAAAGAATGGTTTAAACTACCTTATTTTTCTTTTTTAAAAAATCTGAAATGAGTATGGCAAATGTTATCATATGGTAGATGTGGGTGGTGGAAACATAGGTTTTTATGTAATAATTCTGTATGTTTGGAAAAAAAATGTGAGTAGCAGGAATCCACCTGGAGTACAGGGCATTAGGGGAAATTATTCCAGTCCACATTATCAACATGCTGGATGTCTTGAAGGACTGAAATACGATGTATGGACAATTCAAAGTAGTTTTAATTTCTAAGCCATTTTGTTCCAGGGAAGTTAAATTGATAGATGCAGCTTTATAGGTAGTCAGAGATCCTATTATGAAGGTATTCAACTGCCATTATTATAAATGTCATATAATATTACTTTCTGTATATGGACACCTGTTTAGAGAAGCTTATTTGTATCAGCAAATTAATTCCCCCTTATCCACAGTTTTGTGTTCTGTGGTTTCAGTTACCCATGGGTCAGCCTTGGTCCAGAAGCAGATGATCCTCCTTCTGACCTATCCTCAGAAGGTCAATAATAGTCTAACACTGTGTCACAATGCCTGTGTCATTCACCTGATTTCATCTTATCATGTAGGCATTTTATTATCTCCTATTACCCCAAGAAGGATGAGTACAGTACAATAAGATGTTTTGAGAGAAAGACCACATCACCTAACTTTTATTATAGGATAACGTTGTAATTATTCTAGTTTATTATTATAGTTGTTAATCTCTTTCTGTGCTTAATTTATAAATTAAACCTCATTATAGATATGTATGTATAGCAAAAAATACAGTATATATAGGGTTTGTTACTATCTGTGGTTTTGGGTCTCCACTGGGAATCTTAGAATATACCCCTACAGGTAAGGGGGGGACTTCTGTGTTCAGAATCCTTATCTTTCTTCATAGAGGATTTTTCTGACTTCCAACACATTAAATTCTCCTTTCTCTTATGTGTTGTCTAGACTGAAATATTAGAAAAATCCATTGTGTTCTCATTGTCTTCTCAACAGAAGCAATTAGTTGCTCAAAAAATTCATATAGAAGAGAATGAGGACAGAGATACTGGACTGGAACAGAGACATAATAAAGAGGATCCAGACTGCATCAAAGCCAAGGTGCCGTTAGGGGACCTGGATCTGTATGATGGCACATATATAACTTTGGAAAGCAAAGACATCAGGTAAAGAAATTCTCTTTCCAGAAATAAAATTAATGTTTCCCTGAATAGACCTTTCTCAAATCGGTAAGAAATTATTTATCAATGTGGATAAGCTTCAGTGACAGATGAGTTTATTGAAATTTGAAAGTTTAAAATACATGTAGAACTTTTAAATATCAATTAAAAATACTTAATACCACAGGAGATTGAACAATTTATAGGAAAAGAAATACAAATAGCCAACAAACATGTGGAAAATCTGTCTCTCAGTAATGATCAAGTAAGTACAAAATAAACCATTGAGATAGTTTTCTCCTCTCAAATTGGAAAAAATATTTAAAAATAAGTAACTGGTAAAAATGTGGAGAGGCTGTCAACAGAAGTGTAAATCGGTTTAACATTTCTGGGAAGAATATTGAAAAACTTTTAAAAAGTTCATAATCCTGACATTCTTTGGTCTACCTGCTATTTTCTCTCTTGATTTATCTCCCTTGTTAAACTCCTAAAATACTGCCTACCAACAGTTGCTGTGTGAGAGAAAGGTTGAATGTGGACTAATACTAGTTGTAAAGATGAGGTGCTAGGAGAGTATAGTTCAGTCAGGGAAAAACTAGACATTTTTTCACCTTTCATTCATTTATTGCCCCTGGCTTCTTGATTTTAGCCCTGAAGATTATATAGACACAGAATCTCCTGTCCCTCCAGACCCTGAGCAACCTGATTGTACCAAAATTCTAGAACTTCCATATAGTATACATGCTTTTCAACATCTGCGAGTAAGTAGAGAGATTTGGGATTTTTTTTTTTTATATTTTTTTCTGTCTCCTGCTTATAAATATTTTTTCTTTCTTTTCCCCTTCCAAACAGCTTTATAATTTTTCAAACATCTCCTATTTCTTAAAACTCCTTTAAAATAAGTGCTATAAGATACTGAGTTACTTGTGAGCTTTTGTCTTATGATCTCCTTTTTCTGGGTGTGTGGTTTTTGTTTTGTTCTGGTTTTTTTTTTTTTTTTTTTTTTTTTTTTTTCATTTTTTTTCTTCTCTTCAGGGTGTACAAGAGAGAGTTAATCTTTCTGCACCTCTATTACCTAAAGAAGATCCAATCTTCACATATTTATCTAAACGACTAGGAAGAAGTATAGATGACATTGGTCACCTCATTCATGAAGGGCTGCAGAAGGTAAGTCCTCAGTGATTGAAAGGGCCAGAGACTCTGTGTGCAAACGGTCTTTTTTTCTCAGAAAATAATCTGCTTAGATAATTTTTATCTAGAGAGTGATTTTAAATATGGATACATTAATATAAACTCTATGGTTCAAAGCTAAGGAGGAACATTGGTGGTCTAGTCCCCTCTATCAGAAGGGATGCCAAAAGTTTTATTTAAACTAATTCATGAAAAAGCAAATTATAAGCCAACATGAGCAACAGGGCTTATAGGCTAGATTATATATTTTGAATGTGAAAGAAAATTTAACATTAGCATCTTTGAAATATTTACCCAATATATAGATCATCACTGTTCTCTGGACAAGAAAACAATCACTACCAACCATAAAGTCTTCTGATAATTTTCTTTTAAGGAACCATCTACTTTTAAAAACATGAAATAGAGAATTAAATTATGTAACAGCACCCAAGAAATTAAATGTGTCCTTTAGCATGACGTGTGGGAATTTAGAAAGCAGATTTTTTTTTTAACTCTTCTCTGTGTCTGAGTTGTATCATAAAATGTAGGCTAGTGTCTTCCCTCCTTCCATCCCTCTCTCCCTTTCTTTCTTTCCTTTCTAAAAAAAAAAAGAAAAGAAAAGAAATTACTATTTATTTATTTACTTATTCAAAAAAGAGTAAGCAAGAGTCCCCGTAAAAGGGACACCAGGGTGGCTCAGAAAATTAAGCCGCTGCCTTCGGCCCAGGGATCAAGTCCCGCATTGGGTTCCTTGCTCAGTGGGGAGCCTGCTTCTCTCCCTGCCTCTGCCTGCCACTCTGCCGACTTGTGGGCTCACTCTGTCTCTCCCCCCAGCCCCGAGAGATAAATAAATAAATAAATAGATAGATAGATTTTTTTAAGAGAGAGAGAGAGAGAACAAGCACACTAGAGTGGGGCAACGGGCAGAGGAGGAGGGAGAGAGAATCTGAAGCAGGCTCCACACCCAGTGTGGAACCTGACGCAGGGCTCAGTCCCATGATCCCGAGATCACAACTGGAGCCAAAACCAAGAGCAGAATGCTTAATCGACTGAGCCACCCAGGTGCCCCGAAATGGAGGCTAGTTTTTAAGCAGTATTATAATGGTACTAGGTAAAATGTGAACAGGCAAGATTTATATAGAGTTTATTATATGTTTATATGTTTATTCAAATATGGCATATATATATTTTTTGACGATTTTATAGCCAAGTTACTGTCTTCATCTTGTTTTTCTGAAGGTAATGTAAAACATTGCAGCCCCAGAACTTGATGAGTTATAAAAACTACCTAGGAAAACTGGCCTAGGATTTAAAATATCTTCAGAGGTTGGTTAGTTGAAAGTAGATCATAGTGGTAAGTTCTCTATAGAAAATTAAGGTAGAGGGTAATTGTGTGGCTACTTTAGATTGAACAGTTAGGGTCCTCCTCTCTCTAAAGGTGAAATTTAAGCTAATACCTGAATGACAAGAAGGAACCAAAAGTCAGCAGTCAAGGAAGAGCATTCTAAGCCAAGGGAAAGGCTCTGAAGACTTCATGAGCTCAGTAGTGTAGTAGTCTGCTCAGGCTACCATCATAAAATACCACAGACTGGGTGGCTTAAACAACAGAAACTTCTTTCTCATAGTTATGAACGTTGGGGAGTCCAGGATAAGGTGCTGGCTGATTCATTCCTGCTGAGGACTTTCTTCCTGCCTTGCAGATGACCACCTTCTCACTGTGTCCTCACATGTCCCCTTCTCTGTGTGTGTGGGGGGAGAGATCCGGTATGTTTTCCTCTTCTTATGAAGGAACTGGCCTTATTGGATTAGGGCCCTACTCTTAGGATCTCATTTAACCTTTAGCACCTCTTCCTAGGCCCTGTCTTCATGTACAGTCGCACTGGGGGTTAGGGCTTCCACATGTAAATTGACAGGGTCAGGGGGCTAGGGAGAGACACTAAGATACAGTCTTTAACAGGTGAAGCTCCGTAAGGTTGGAGCCTAGTGAGGGAAGGAGAGGAAAGGAGCCAAAGATGTAGACCAGGGCCAGACTAAGCAGGACTCTGAAAACTAGAGTAAGGACTCTGCGCGCTGAAACCTGAGTGTGGGAGACTAGAGGCTAGAGCAGAGGAATGACATAATTCAATTAAATTTTTTTTTAAGATTTCATTTATTTATTTATTTATCTATCTATTTATTTATTTATTTGACAGAGGCACGCACAGTGAGAGAGGGAACACAAGCAGGGGGAGTGGGAGAGGGAGAAGCAGGCTTCCCGCAGGGCAGGGAGCCCGAAGTGGGACTCGACCCCAGTACCCTGGGATCATGACCTGAGCCGAAGGCAAATGCTTAATGACTGAGCCACCCAGGTGCCCCTCAATTACTATTTTTAAAAATATACTCTTAAACTTAGTTGGAGAAATGACTGAAGGAACCCAAACTGAAAACAGAGAGTTCTAAGGCTGTGGGCAGTAATTCATGAGAGAGATGACATAGCTTGGACTAGAATGATTAGTTTTGGAAATGGAGGGACTTAAACTATTTCAGGAAATGTTTAGAAGTTTAGAAGCTGATGAGTTAGATGTGGGGAATGAAGGGAATAGAAGAACTGAGAATAATTCCTGAAGTCTTGGCATGAACAACTTGAAGGAAGAACAGTGCTGGGGTAGAGGAACAGAAGATAGAGTCTGCTTTGGTCACATTAAATTTTGAAATACCTGGGGCGCCTAGGTGGCTCAGTGGGTTAAAGCCTCGGCCTTCGGCTCAGGTCCTGATCCCAGGGTCCTGAGATCGGCCCCGCCTGGGGCTCTCTGCTCAGCAGGGAGCCTGCTCCCCTCCCCCACAACCCCCGCCTGCCTTTCTGCCTACTCGTGATCTCTGTCAAATAAATAAATAAAATCTTAAAAAAAAATACCTAAAAGAGACTTGAGCTCCAGGAGGGTGGATAGATAGATAGATAGAGCTGGATAGATAGATAAAGGATAATTAAGTAGGGAGTGTTTGTAGCCATGGGACTGGATGAGGTCATCTAGAGGAGAGGGAAGTTTGAGAAGAGGCCACTCTGAGTCCCTGGTCCTCCCACAGTTAGCTGTCAAGCATAGGGGGAGAGTTCAGCAAAAGAGATCCAAAAGGGTATCCAGAAGAATGCCGTCTCCTAAAAGCCAAGGGAAAAGATGTCCAAGAGAAGGAAAAAGTATTGACAGTGAAATTTTATGAGAAATCTTACAGAAAAATTTCTCCTTTAAAGATGTGTTTTTCTCTTACTTCCAATATATTGTGATTTCTCTTACTTCCAATATATTCCAATATATACTTCATATATATATGTGTTTGTATATACACACAACACACACACACACACACACATATACATACATACACACACATATATAGACCGTCATAGTCTACTTATCACGGTGTTTTTCACTTATTCCTATAGAATTTGTAATCGATTTTTTGGTCCCAATTCACAAAATAAAGTCTGAACGTAAGAGATAAAAATCAAAGCATTTGTTAATTTGAAAAAACTTTCTCAAAGGGCTGTCAAAACAGACTGAAACGTAAGTCTTAAGTCAAATCTGAAAGAAAGTGGCACATATCCCTTAACAACATATGCAAGTGTTATACCCTTATTTACATCACTTGCAAATTCTATACATTTCTTGAAGAGGGAATACTTAAAGCTGATTAATGCAGAATTATACTTAGTTTTAATATTAAAAATAACTCTTTTTGAAGAAAAAAGCTTCCAGGACAAACAAAAACTGAAAGAATTTGCAAATACCAAACCAGCTCTACAGGAAATATTGAAAGGGGTCCTCTAAGCAAAGAGAGAGCCTACAAGTGGTAGAACAATTTGTCCTTTTGGAAAAAATTCAGACTACATAAAAAAAAAGTCTATAAAAGAGAAAATTTAAAAAAACATTCAGAGATCATTACTATCTTACAACATAATCTTTTTATTTTTACACATCTTTATAGTTAAAACAGTTATTCTCACAAGATTTTTTTTTTTCTTTTTTTAAGAGAGCGAGAACACAGGGGCGGTAGGCAGGTGATGGGCAGAGAGAGGGATTGTGAGATTCTTTAAGCAGGTTCTGCACTCTGAGCCTGATGAAGGGCTTGATCTCATTTCCCTGAGATCATGACCTGAGCCAAATCAAAAGTTGGGCGCCTAACTCACTGAGCCATGCAGGTGCCCCTAAAATTTTAATAGTGGAATTGTGGGCATCAAAGTGTAATCATATTTTAAGGCTTTTTACATAATGTTGCAAACTGTCCCCCAGAAATGTTGCACTCACTAACATTTCTACAGTTAATATCTGAAGTTAATATACTCACAACTCCTAGTATAGCCCACAATGAGTGTTGGCATTCTTTTTAATCTTTGCGAATTTATAAAAGGAAAATTTGTATCTTTTTTCTTTATATTCTTTGTTAAGTTTTACATCATTTTCCTGCTAATTGACCATTGTTTTGAACTTTTGAATTTGTCTGTGCATGTTTTTGACCCATATTCTCTTGTATTTTGTCTTGTATTGTCTTTCTTTTGTAGAGCTCTTTATGTATTAAAGATAATAAACAGTGGTTGTCATATATACTTTTCCCAGTTTATATTAAATTTTATAACTTTTTTTTTTTTTAACTTCATATGACTTTTTTTTGCCATGCCAAATTTGAAATTTCTCTACATGGGCTTTAACAATTTACATTGAGTTTTTGTCATGGTCCAGTTCAGTGTTTAGACCTCTGTGTGGTTGAAATTAGTATATGTTATGAATCCAGGCCACAGAAAAAGCAAACCTATCTCAATTTCTGTTTAACTTCACTAAATAATACACTTACTACTCTATACTAAAGACATAATTTTTAGCAGTGAAGGTTTGGATTGTGAACACAGATGAAAGAAGAACAAATAAAAATTCATCATTTACAAAAGGATAAGCCTGCCTTTTGCTTACATATGTACCTTCATTCAGATATTTAAATAAATAGGAAACTTTGTTAGCTTGAGGAATTTCATGTTGGAACAACTGGCATTTCTAAATAGGTTAGGTCCTAACTTCTAAAGTCCTGAAATAGGAATCAATAAGTTTGGGTCACTTGGTGGGCTTTTCAGCTTAATTTCCCTCTTGGAGCAGGGAAATTTGAGTGGTCTCTCCATGGAGATGACACCTGAAGTCACGTACTTGCTCCGCTGGTGATCAGGAGGCACCTTTGACAGATATAGTCTCTTGGTACTTTGTGCCCTGCTTATTCATTGGTGTAATGTCTTGTTCTTCAGCTTAAATTTTAGAAGAGACAGAATAGTGAAGGTGCTCATTTTGAACTTTCTGAGTCGAAGAAAGTGTGATGAGTTGTGTTGGATTGTTCTCTTATTTGTTTAATCTCTAGAATTCTTCCTCATGGGTACTGTATAACATGGCTTCATTTTATTGGAGAATAAAGAATGAGCCGTATCAAGTAGTGGAATGTGCCATGCGAGCACTTCACTTCTCTTCCAGGTAAGTTTTCTCCCTTTCTGGACTTCCTGACTCTCCATATAAATCAAGACTGGTAAAGAAGCAGCACATAAGAAAACAATATGAAGAAGCATTGTGTTGTACTTAACACTTTCCTCTGTACCTGTTCAAAGAATTTAGTCCCATCACAAAAAAATGACAGATGTCAAAGAGTTCACGGTGTTAATAGCACAATATCTTTCTGATTTCCATTAAGGAAAAAATATATAATGTAGAGGCCCTCTGGTTCACTTGAAACTTGACTATAAGGACCTTGCCTGGAGGAATTAGCATAAATTAAATTTTTCTCAAAGCAAATAATGATCCCTAAATACATTTTACAGCCATAAAGTATCTGCCCAACCTTATTTCTATGGCAAAATTCATAGCTGTCAGATTGAATAAGCACCATGAGCTATATAAAAATGAACAGTAGGATTTTCTTCAATTATTTTCTCTATCAGTACACTCAAAGTTATTTTTCTAAGTTCAATAACTTCGAATGTAATATTCTCTTGTCAAATAGTTACACGGAGTCACGGAGCACACACGTCTCTCCTAACACCGAATTGCACCTCTCCTTCTCTTGTAGGCACAATAAAGACATTGCCCTGGTCAACTTGGCAAATGTGCTACACAGAGCACACTTCTCTGCAGATGCTGCTGTGGTGGTCCACGCAGCCCTGGATGACAGTGACTTCTTCACCAGCTATTACACTTTGGGAAATATATATGCAGTAAATACAACTTTGTGTTTTCATGAGCCAAAGCAGTTGCTATTTCCTTTTCTTTTTAAATTTTATTTTCAACTAAAAAATTACCTTTTTCCACCCCTTCCTCTTTTGTTCTGAACGAAGAAAAGGGAATGGAAATGAAGAAATTAGGGGGAAAATACCTCAACATAATATTGTATCCTAATGGTCCTAGCCTCTTGACAAAAAAGAAAAATAATTAAATTGATAGGAGTCTTAAATTCCTGCAGAGTACCCCTCTGAAGATAGCACTACTTTCTAGTTAAGCAATCGTACAGCATATCTTATGTTGTGGATTTGGTCACTGATCAAAAATAGTGTTCGCCAGGGGCACCTGGGTGGCTCAGATGGTAAAGCGTCTGCTTCGGCTCAAGTCATGATTCCAGGACCCACGATCAAGCTCCACCTTGGGCTCCCACCTTAGTGGGGAGTCTGCTGCTCCCTCTCCCTTTGCCTCTCCCCTTCCCCTCCCCCTGCTAGTGCTCTGTCTCCCTATCTCTCTCAAATGAATAAATAAATAAAACAAAATTATTAAAAATAATGTTCGCTACAGAGTGAGATGTAAGTGTGATCTTGTAAGTCGTTAGGGGGTTTGGGCAGGTCCAACCATGCTGTGACTAATGTTTTCCTCCTGTGTGTATATATGTGTGTGTGTGTGTGTTTTGTTTTGTTTTGTTTTGTTTTTGTCTCTTCAGATGCTGGGGGAGTATAACCACTCAGTGCTCTGTTATGACCATGCTTTGCAGGCCAAACCTGGCTTTGAGCAAGCTATAAAGAGGAAGCATGCTGTCCTTTGTCAGCAAAAACTCGAGCAGAAATTGGAAGCTCAACATAGGTAATTGGGAGAGAAAATGTTACTGAAACCGTAGCACTCTAGAATCATAAGCTAGACCTGGGTAGGGTAATGCCCGTGTTAATTTGTGCATTAGAATTAAAAACACCTCTTCACTGCTGCTAGTCCTGTCCCTTTTCTTCAGATCCAGGGTGGGTTAGCATAACTCAGAGGTTGTGTAGAGGAATCTTTAATAGTATGAATTCCAGGAACTAGAGAATGTTTGCAGTAAATTCTGTCATTTAGGTCTTTATACTTCGACCATCAGTTACTTTTATGATGGAGTAGGGGAGCTGCCAGATAATTAGAAATTCAGTTATGTTTTAGTTTCCATAGAATACATTATCGGAAAAATAACTTGCACATGCTGCATTTGCTCTTTCTCCCCATTAGATGCTAGGATTGGGCTAATGTTACATTAGTTAAGTGACATTGAGAAACATTATTTGGCCCATATTTTAATCCAGTTTCTGTAAATTGTGCAGTGATGAAGTGCTGTTGTACTTGGTCCTTGCAATATACTTAATAAAAATGTATTTGATTCCATAAGTAGTAGGGCCAGTTAGGAAACTTCACATAACTGGAAATGAATTATTCTTACGGAATTAGCCTCCATGTTTTGAGGCAATTTTTGATTATTAGAGAATTAAATGGAGATTTGGAACTCATTAAACTATTGCATTTGCTTATTTTCCAATCATTTTAAAGCATAATGTGGTGAAAAGGAAGGAATGACCACTTATTTGTTTATACTGGCTTCTGTTACACCTGATCAGAACTTGTCCTGGCTGAGCAAATTGGTTCTCTCGTACACAATCTGTACAACTCGTAAATCTCCATGTGTTACAATGTAGTAGGTAAAAATGATTCTGTGACTGAATATAATCAGGCAGCTGATTTATTGATATCAAGTGGTACACAAAATGTCTTTCGAAGCCAGGTTTCTGTGGTTTTTTTCCCAAAAATCCACAAATACAAGGAGCTAGAGTTTAAGAGCGAGGTACTTTTGGCCCTTTCTCTTCACCTTGTCTTTATGTAGAATCAAAAGAAAAGATGAAAAGGTGGCAGTAGAACTAACACAGACTTTGTGGGGGGAAATAGAATAGTTGTTGAATATGTCAATATGTATGAATATGAAGTAGAATAGTTGTTGAATATGTCAAGATTTATAGTGTATCACTATATCTTTTGGGTACCTGAACAGTCCAATACACCATTTAATATCAAAAGAGCCCTTTGTAAGGGAAGAATTTTGCATCCATCTTTTTGCCTCTAACTTTTAATAAAACAATAGATTTATTTTGCCCCCATTATTTTTAAATTTGTAGTACAGTGTTTGTATGTATGTTAAAAGGAAAAAACTAGCAATTATTGCTGAGGACCAGAAAAAAATCTATACAGTATGTGGGTTTAAAAATTCAGTTTTAGGAGCACCTGGGTGGCTCAGTGGGTTAAGCCTCTGCCTTCGGCTCAGGTCATGATATTAGGGTCTGGGATCGAGCCCCACACCAGGCTTTCAGCTCAGCAGGGAGCCTGCTTCCCCCTCTCTCTGCCTGCCTCTCTGCCTACTTGTGATCTCTGTCTGTCAAATAAATAAATAAATAAATAATATTTTTAAAAAGTTCTAAAATTCCGTTTTAAAGATCTATAACTTTTTCCTGGTGTTAAAAAAATGTTAAGATCCCTCCAGCGAACACTGAATGAGTTGAAAGAATATCAAAAGCAGCATGACCACTACCTGAGACAGCAGGAGATCCTAGAAAAACATAAGCTGATTCAGGAAGAGCAAATCTTAAGAAATATCATCCATGAGACACAGATGGCAAAAGAGGCACAGTTAGGTGAGTATTGATTCCAAATAAAGACAGTTTAGGAAGTTTACTTCTAGCATGTTCTACTTTCATAACTTTTGTGTAGCCCTAAAGCAGTATAAAGTTGTGCTTATGACTTCCCTCAGTCTTAAAATCGAGTCATCATCAAGTTTTTTTTTAATTCACATTTTAAAGTAAAAATTAAATCTTTTAGATCTTAGAAGTCTTAACAACAGTTGTTTGATTTAGTAAGCATGCCAATCTCTTGGAGACCTTGTTAAAATGCAGATTCTTCTGAGGTAGGACCTGAGATTCTGAATTTCTAGCAAGCTCCTATTTGACCAGCTGTTGTTGCTGGTCTGAAAACACAATGTGAGTAACATGGCCTTATACCAAGTAAACACAAGCCACACACACCCTTGAAACAAACCATCCACTATCAAGCCAACACTGGCAATAAGGCTGTCTTATTTTTCTTCCTCCCTTAAAAACAAATATTTTATTTTAGAAGTAAGATTTTAGGCTAGAATTTGTCTCAAGCAGGAACTCTTAACCTTGGTCAGTGGATTAGTTTCAGGGGATTCTGAAATCCTCCCCAAAAATTACATGCTGTAATATGTATGTGCACAATTTTTTTTCTGGGAAGAAGGCATATAGCTTTTATTAAAATCTCTCAGAGTCCATGACCCAGAAGTTAGAACCACTGTCTAAGGACAGTTGGGTTGACAGGATATCAGTGACTTGGTTATATCCAGAATGTTTCACTTCTAATGAAACCCTAAGGGAGCAGATCTAACAGGTGACATCAAAGAATAAATTAATAGAATATTGATATGGAAGGTCTCTTAAATCTTTGAACCTTAGCTGTGACCATTTAAAGTCCATTTTACAATCCACATACTAGGTTTTCTTTGCTATTTTGAGTATAAAGAGTATGTTCAGTTCTTTGGGTTATTTACTGCTTGCTCTGTATTACAATATAACTAGAGCTCTTATAATAATTTTGAAACAGAATTATGAACTATATAAAGCAGATTATCTCCAGAGAGATGGCAAAAGTCTCTTAAAACAATGTAATTGATAGATTTTACTGTCACAGAATGTAATTACCAGAAGATATTTTGGTGATTTAGTGGAACCCCCCTTTTTTTTATAGTTAGAGAAACTGAGACTTCTTTAGAACGATTTAATTTAGCTAACTATTAATGAGTGTTTCCGTGTATGGTACTCCCTGTGTAAGTACTTTGCCAGGCTCTGAAACTAAGTGACTCAGACCAAAGAAACCATGTTGGTGTTGCTGATGTTTCTCAAAAATTGTACTTTCCTTTCTTATTCCAGGAAATCATCAGATATGCCGTCTGGTCAACCAGCAGCATAGTTTACATTGCCAGTGGGACCAACCTGTGCGCTACCATCGTGGAGATATTTTTGAAAATGTGGACTATGTTCAGGTCTTTTTCTTGCTGTCTTCTAGCTCTTGTAACTTTGCATATCTAAGAGTAATACTGCTTAATATTGCTTTTCCACCTTGATTCCTTGTATATTTGATCCCCAAATTTGTGACTAATTTAAGATTTTGAGTATGTTTATGAAGTCAGATTTTGTAGATAGTACTCAGTTACTTCTTGCATGACATTTCCAGTCCCCCCAAGGACTAGCTGTATATGTCTTTGTTTCTTTTCTCCTTTACCATGAGAGCTAGATTGGGCTGTATTAACTCAAAGCCTGCATCTCCCTTTTAACTTGCTAGAGTAAGACCAGTAATTTAAAATTTGGGGAAGAGTAGCCATGCTCTTCCCTCGAGTCAGCAGTCCAGTTATGTTGCTTCAACTAAAAACATTAACAAAATGATTATTATCAACAGGAAATTCTTATTAAGCCCTATTGCTACATGGCATGGGTATTTTCTCTCTCTTTCTTTCTCTGTGAGTATCCATACATAGACATGTGTGTATACACACACACACACACACACACACACATATGCATTAAGTCATATACAATCCTAAGCTAACTAGTTGGGAAGAAATAATACATATTTATAATGATACCAGAGGGCATCTAATTGGACTGATAGCAGATAATAAGCACAACCAGAGTTTGAAATATCTTCCAAAAGGATATTGGAAATAAAGTGAAGTTTATCATATCCTATTGAAACCTATCATATCTTTAATCATAGATACAGGAATTTTCAGAGATGAGCAGTTAAGATAATTAATAGATCAGAACAGCTTCTATAGGAGGACAAATGATGAAGAATTAGTACTTTTTAATCTAAAAAATCCCAGAACTCATTGAGAAAAAGAAGCAAAAATTAAGAGGCCGTTTAGGGGAGAATTAGTAATAAAGACCAAATGCTTCCCATGATTTTTGTCAACTAGTTCCTAGCAATATCCCATGTTTAGTTTTCAAACACAGTAAAGGGACATCAGACTTACACAGCTGATATTATAGCTATCTTTTTTTTTTTTTTTAAAGATATATATTTCTTTATTTGTGAGAAAGAGCCAGAGAGCATGAGCAGGGGGAGCAGCAGAGAGAGAGGAAGAAACAGGCTCCCCGTGGAGCAGGGAGCCTGATGCAGGGGTCAGTCCCAGGACCTTGGGACCATGACCTGACCTGAAGGTGGATGCTTAACCGACTAAGTCACCCAGGTGCCCCTATAGCTCCCTGTCTTAAATCCAAACATTATTTTAAGGGGGGAAAAAAGGGAATAATATTTACAAATGACACAGACTGAAACCAAGGTGACTTTTGGTAATCATGATGGTCTCAAGACAGACCATTTGGAAGACTCCCCTGTACTAGTGTAGCTTCAGTATTATATATCCATAAGTTGTATCTCTGTTACATAGTGAATGAATCCATTCTTTTCTACTCCCTCCCATCCTGGTCCCATTCCCTTATGTAACAATGTTTTAGAAATAAACAGGAATTGGGGTATTCCCTAAGAATATCAAGCATTGATTTACCTTGGTTTGGAGGGAAGCTATATTTATATTGGGAGTTGATTGTATAATGGTTATAATGCCTAAATCATAGCTATATTAAACTCCTGAGAGCCCTTTTTAAAGTTCCTTGCTTCTCACACAGCACACTAATTCTATTGAGTACCAATCATTTTAGTCTAGACAGGGTAGGGCAATAATGAACCAAACATCTTAGATAATCAGCTCATGTTTAAACTTAAAAGAGACTAAATCACAGAAGGGAAGTAAAGGGACAGTAAAGAAAGGAAGAATCCATGCCATTTTTCTCATACTCCAATAAAATAGTTGATTAAAAGTTGCTAAATTATACATTTTCTGAGAGAATAATGTTGGAGCCTAGTTCTGAAAATGTAAAGCTCTGATTACTTTATTACTGACCTACTTTCAGATTTCCTCCTGGGTTTGAGTATTCACTGAGGTTTTGAGTTGGATTAAATCTTAATCACAGCTTCTTTTCTGCTTCTAGTTTGATTCAACTTTTCTTTTCATTTTCTAGTTTGGTGAGGATTCATCAACCTCCAGTATGATGTCTGTGAATTTTGATGTTCAGGCAAATCAGAGTGATATCAGTGATTTGGTCAAGTCTTCTCCTGTAGCCCATTCCATTCTCTGGATCTGGGGCAGGGATTCTGATGCATATAGGGTAAGTTAATAAAGGATGATGAAGCACTTTTTTCAGACAAGATTTCTGAAAGCAGTGACGGTCCTTATCACTGTTCAGCTTAGCTCAGCAAACACTTAGTCAACTTCTATTAAACAGAAGGCATTCTCCTAGGTAGTAGATTAGCAAGACACCAGGTCTGTCTTGAGGTCTTCTTCCCAATCAAGTGAGGCATATAGACCAATTTTGGTTCAAAACTTTGGGCTCTGAGTATAATTACCAACCCTCAAAAGTTTCTAAACTTGACCTAAGTATATGCTTCTATATACAGTTGACCCTTGAACAACATGGGGGCTAGAGGGACCGACCCCTCTAGCGACCCCTCTAGCGACTCTGCGACTGACCCACGCAGTCTGCATATAACTTTTTTGATTCCCCAAAAACTTAACTACTAATAGCCTACTATTGACCAAAGCCTTACTGAGAACATAAACAGTAGATTAACACTTTTTTTTATGTTGTAGGTATTATGTATTGTATTCTTAAAATAAAGTAAGCTAGAGAAAAGAAAATGTTATTAAGAAAGTCATGAGGAAGAAAAAATACATATATAGTGCTGCACTGTATTTATAAAAAAAAAAAAAATCCACGTGTAAATGGACCTGCATAGTTCAAAGCTGTGCTTTTCAAGGGCCAGCTACATTTCACTTTTTAATCAGCATTCTTTTATTGAGCTCCTATTTGTGCGTCAGGCTGGTACTGTGGATACGGCATGCAAGCTCTTTGCTGGACCTTATATTCTATCAGATGATACAGATAATAAGTTAATAAGTATGTATTTTTTTTTAAGATTTTATTTATTTATTTGAGAGAGAGAGATAGCTCAAGCAGGGGGAGTAGCAGAGGAAGAGGGAGAAGAAACAAGCTTCCCACTGAGCAGGGCACCCGAAGTGGGACTTGATCCCAGGGCTGTGGCACTGTGACCTGAGCCAAAGGCAAATGTTTACCCGACTGAGCAACGCAAGCACCCCAATAAATATGTATTTCTGACTAGCTAAGAAATAATTGTATGTTAGCCCATGGGGATACCAAGGTATGAGGACAGATACCATGTGTATTTTATTCAGTATTAAATTTTTAGAATTCAATCCAGTTTATATTCTATCAGAATTAATATAGCCACTTAGATTTAATTCTGTGTAAAATAAATTCCCAAAAGTTTGATAACTCCAAGATTTAAGTTTAATAAGCCTCTGGTGTATCTTATTTATATTTAGAAAAATGAACATTTTACATATCAAAACAATTGTTAAACTTTGGCATTGGAAAAGAAACCATCTTACATCTTAGTTCAGGGAAAAATAGTTTTCTGTGCCAGTTTTTTAAGCTCATATATGTTTTCAGGTACAAATCATAAACTCTACTTTAAACTGGCTTAAAAGAAAATATGCCTCATATTATAGAAAATCCAGAGATGAGAGCAAGCTTTGGGTTTGGTTAATTAAATGGACCAGTGATGTCATCAGGGACCCGTTTCTTTCCTTTTCTTCAATTTGCCATCCCCGGTATAGGTTTCATCCTAATGCTTGTCTTCCTCATGGTCATGAGGTAACAGCCAGCAGCAACTTGGAGCAACATGTTCTTTGTTCCTATGTAGCAAAGGAGACAAAGACTGGCTTTTCTTTCTCAGAAGCCCCAAGCAAGCCTCTCCTTGTATCTCATGGGGCTCAGCCGACTTAGGCCTGCCCAACCCTGAACCAGTCTATGGTAAAGCAGGTAGAATTACTGACATAGACTAATAGTCTTCAGTAGAAGGAACATGATAGAGTTTACATGATAGTGTCTACAATTTTTTTAAAATACTAAATTGTTCAATTATCTTAATATATTTATATTCTTTTAAAAAGTTTATTTAGCGTGTTGAAATATTGAATCCAAGGAAACTTATGAGAAATTTTTTCTCTTTATTAGGACAAACAGCATATTCTTTGGCCTAAAAGAGCAGATTGTGCAGAAAGCTATCCTAGAGTCCCTCTTGGCGGGGAATTACCAACATATTTTCTGCCACCGGAAAACAAAGGACTCAGGCAAGTGCTGATGGATTTGGCAAAGCACTTGATTCTGCATGATTATCATCTGGCAGTTCTTTGAGAGCACCAGCCTTGGACTTGAAAGGTTAAGTCTTTATCTTGAAATCACCCAAACTTTGAAAATATGAATCTTGTTCCTTTTTCTTGTGCCAGGATCCACGAACTCAGCAGTGATGATTATTCTTCAGAAGAAGAGGCCCAAACCCCTGACTGTTCCATAACTGACTTCAGAAAAAGCCAGACTCTGTCCTACTTAGTCAAAGAATTAGAGGTCCGCATGGATCTGAAAGCCAAAATGCCAGATGACCATGCACGAAAAGTAAGGCTCACTTAGGCTGGTGTTTATTGCCGTCCATTCTGGGTGACTTCACAAGCCTTTTAGGTGGAACGAAAACTTGATAGAAGGCAGTTATTGAACTTGAAGTTTTTTAAAACTCTTAAAGAATTGGTGGAATCATTAAGAAGACTTTCATGCTATTGAAGGAGTGTCAGGGAAGTATGCTTCAGGGCTGCTCACGCACTCTTACTCTCTTGAATAAGAGTGCCGCAAAGATGAGCAACACAGAGCTCTCTGTTTACTTGTTGGGGCTCATCTGGTGGGGGCCATTCTGACCCCTTCAGTTTAGCTTTGCATCCTCCAGGTCTCCAGAAGTCTGTATAAATCGAAAGCTTGAAGATTCTCTTTGTGGCCTTTTCAACCCCGTGGCCTTATGTAAGGTCCTTGGAAGTTTGTATGAATTTGTATGAATTTACAGATACTATAGATAAAATCCATTATGCTTTGTACCTTAATTCCTGCTAGTTATGTATAACTAAGAGTGTTATATTACTGACTAGAAATTCTACATTAGATACCATTCCAGAGATACAAATGAAAGATTAGTTTTTTGCAGAGAAAACAGACCATCACAACAACCTTTTTAAAACTTAATTTTAAAACTGTGAACAGTTACTACTGACAGTCAACAAACATTTACTGAGGTGGAAAACATTATGTACCAGGCACTGTTTGGATTCCTAGGAAAGATAAATAGACCATGATCCCCACCTTAGAGTTACTCACAGTTTACACACATGTTGCAAGAACATAGCGTAGTTGCAGATCCAGTGGTTTTCCAGCTAGGAAAGATAGAAGGTTTTTGTTGCCATTGGGTATTACATACTATTGTCTTTTGAATAATTTCTCTTTTGATTTTGGATACTTAGGTTGAATTTAATGGGGTATGTGTATGTGGTATACATCTTGTAACGTGTTTTAGTTAGAGGAAACTAGGGCGTTCATATAAGCAGGTCAACACCTGTTGGTGATGACCTCGTGTTTTATATATATAAATACATGATTATAAGTGTCTATTCAAATTAGCTGTTCCTGAGGAGCTCAAGACTGCTATCTATAGAATTTTCTCAAATGTCTTCCCTGTTATTTTCAATTGAGTCAGTCTTCCTTTTGATGTTTTCAGATTTTGCTTTCCCGTATTAATAACTATACTATCCCAGAAGAAGAAATTGGGTCATTCTTATTTCACGCTATTAATAAGGTAAGTCTCCTGCTTTAGACAGCTGAAATTTAAATGCTTAGTATTTGTAATTAAAAATTAAAATGCATGCATTAAAAATCCTTGTTAGAACTAGTACTGTATTCTTTCGGCATCTGAGGTATTTTGGGTTTTTCAGCCAAATGCCCCCGTCTGGCTGATACTCAATGAAGCTGGACTCTACTGGAGAGCAGTAGGAAACAGCACTTTTGCTATTGCCTGTCTTCAGAGAGCTTTGAATTTGGCTCCACTTCAATACCAGGACATTCCTCTTGTGAACTTGGCCAACCTTTTGATTCACTATGGTCTCCATCTTGATGCCACTAAACTGCTCCTTCAAGCTTTGGCCATCAATAGCTCTGAGGTGAGGTTTTATGTTTCTCTGTAGCTCCATATACTATGTAGGGGTAACTCAGATTCAGGGACAATTTGTATTTTTCTGGGGAAGGCATAAAAAAAGCCTCACGTTTTTATCAGAGTACAGTTTGCATACTTTAGGGTGACATAAAGCAGATTTTGTTTTGTCTTATTTTTGATGTGTTTTTTTATATTGATTTATTTTGTACAAATGTAAAATCGTGCTAATCACATTTTTCTGTATCTTCTTGTTTTTACTCCCAGATATATCTTAGATATATTTAATTTTTTTTCTTTAATTTTCATTCCACTTTAGCTAACATGCAGTGTTATATTAGTCTCAGGTGTGCAGTGCAGTGATTCAGCGCTTCCATACATCCCCTGATGCTCATCACAAGGGCCCTCCTTCATCCCTATCTCCTGTTTCAGGTGCCTCTGCCCTCTGCCCATCTCTGCTCTGGTAACCATCAGTTTGTTCTCTGTAACTAAGAATCTGTTTCTTGTTTTGTATCTCTCTCTCTCTCTCTTTTTTTTCCTTTGCTACTTTTGTTTCTTAAATTACATGTATGAGTGAAATCATAAGGTATTTGTCTTTCTGTGTCTTATTTCACTTAGTACTATACTCTCTAGCTCCCTCCATGTCATCGCAAATGACACGATTTCATTCTTTTTTATAGCTGAATAATACTTCATTTTGTATGTATATATACGCCACATCTTTTTTATCCATTCATCTATCGATGAACCGTAGAGCTTCTTCTGCATCTTGGCTATTGTAAATAATGCTGCTGTAAACAAAGGGGTGCATTTATCCTTCTGAATTAGTGTTTTTGTATTCTTTGGATAAATACCCAGTAGTGTGTTTGCTAGATCATAGGGTAGTTCTTTTTTTTTTTTTTTTTTTAAGTTTTATTTCTTTATTTGAGAGAGAGAGCATGAGTGGGAGGGGCAGAGGGAGAAGGAGAGAGAGAATCTCAAGCCAACTCTGTGCTGAGCATGGAGCCTGATGCAGAGCTCGATCTCACTACCCTGAGATCACAACCTGAGCTGAATCCAAAAGTCAGTCGCTTAACCAGACTGCCACCCAGGAGCCCTAGGAGTTCTATTTTTAATGGTTTTTTTTTTTTCCAAATTTTTATTTAAGTTCTAATTAGTTAACATACAGTGTAATACTAGTGTTAGGAGTAGAATTTAAATCACATTCAACACAAGTGCCCTCCTTAATACCTATCACCCATTTAGCCCATTCCCCGCCTACCGCCCCTCCATCAATCCTCAGTTTGTTCTCTATCGTCTCTTTTATGGTTTGCTTCCCTCTCTTTTTTCCCCTTCCCATATGTCATCTGTTTTCTCTCTTTAATTCCACATATGAGTGAAATCATATGGTTGTTTTTTTCTTTCTCTGACTAACTTCACCTAGCATAATACACTCTAGCTTCATCCATGTCCTTGGAAATGGCAAGACTTCTTTTTGATGGCTGAGTAATATTCCACTGTATTTATGACTTCATCTGCTTTATCCATTTATCAGTCAGTGGACAGTTGGGTTCTTTCCTTAATTTGCCTGTCATTGATAATGGCGCTGTAAACGTCAGGGTGCATGTGCCCCTTCGAGTCAGTATGTTTGTAGCCTTTGGGTAAGTACCTAGTAGTATAGTTGCTGGGTCATAGGATAGTTCTATTTTTACCTTTTTGAGAACTTCCATACTGTTTTCCAGAGTGGCCACACTATTTTGCTTTCCCGCCAACAGCGTGAGGGGTTCTCCTTTCTTTGCATCCTTGCCAGCATCTTTTGTTTCCCGTGTTGTTAATTTTAGCCATTCTGACAAACGTAAGATGGTATCTCATCATGGTTTTAATTGGTATTTCCTTGATGATGAGTGATGTTGAAAATCTTTTGATATGTCTGTTGGCCATCTAGATGTCTTATTTGGAAAAATAGCTGTTCATGTCTTCTGCCTATTTTGTAATTGGATTTTTTTTTAGTATTGAGTTGTATCAGTTCTTTATATATTTTGAATATTAACCCTTTATCAGATATGTTATTTGCAAATACCTTCTCCCATTCCATGGGTTGACTTTTAGTTTTGTTGATTGTTTCCTTCACTGTACAGAAGCTTTTTATTTTGATGTAGAAGCCAATAGTTTATTTTTGTTTTTAATTCCCTTTGTCCCAGGAGACATATCTATAAAAATGTTGTTAGGGCTGATGTCAGAGAAATTATTGCCTTGTTCTCTTCTAGGAATTTTATGTTTTCAGGTCTCACATTTAGGTCTTTAATCCATTTTCAGTTTATTTTTGTGTATGGTGTAAGAAAGTGGTCCAGTTTTATTACTATTTACTGACCAGTTTTTCCAGCACCATTTGTTGAAAACTATCTTTTTTCGATTAGATATATTCTGTCCTGATTTAGTAAGATTAACCATATAATTGTAGGTTAATTTTTGGGTTTTCTGTTCTGTTCCATTGATCTGTATATCTGTTTTTGTGCCAGTACCATTCTGTTTTGATTACTACAGTTTTGTATTACAACTTGACATCCAGAATTGTGATGCTTCCAGCTTTGCTTTTCTTTTTCAAAGTTGCTTTGGCTATTCAGAGTCTTTTGTGGTTCCATATTAATCTTGGGATTTTTTTGTTCTAGTTGCAAAAAATGCTGTTGGTGTTTTGATAGGGATTTTATTTAATGTGTAGGTGGCTTTGGGTAGTATAGATATTATAACAATGTTTTTTCTTCTAAGTCATGAATGTGGGATTGCTTTCCATTTGTTTATGTTCTCTTCAATTTCTTTCATCAGTGTTTTACAGTTTTCAGAGTATAGTTCTTTCACCTCTTTGGTTAGGTTTATTCATAGGTCTTATTTTTGGTACAGCTGTAAATGGGATTGTTTTTTCAATTTCTCTTTCTGCTGCTTCATTATTAGTATGTACAAATGCAGCAAATTTCTGCACATTGATTTTATATCCTGTGATTTTACTCAATTCACTTAACAGTTTTAGTAATCTTTTGGTGGAGTCTTTAGGCTTTTCTATATATGGTATCACATCATCTGCAAATAGTAAAACATTTTACTTCTTCCTTACCGATTTGAATTCCTTTTATTTCTTTTTGTTGTCTGATTGCTGAGACTAAGACTTCCAGTACTATGTTGAATAAAAGTGGTGAGAGTGGACATCCTGACTTGAACCTGGTGTTAGGGGAAAAGCTGTTTTTCCCCATTGAGGGTGATGTTTATTGTGGGTTTTTCATATATGCCCTTCATTATGTTGAGGTATGTTCCCTCTAGACCTACTTTGTTGAGGACTTTTATCATGAATGGATGTTGTACTTTGTCAAATGCTTTTTCTGTATTTATTGAAATGATCATACAATTTTTATCCTTTCTCTTAACTGATGTGATGTATCACATTGATTGATATATGAATATTGAATCACCATTGTATCCCGGGAGTAAATCATTTGATTGTGATGAATGATTTTTGTTAATGTATTGTTGGATTCAGTTTGTTAGTATTTTGTCGAGGATATTTGCACCTATGTTCATCAGAAATACTGGCCTATAGTTCTCTTGTGTCATTTCTTTATTTAAAATGAGTGAAATTTGTAATTATGTGGTTAATTTATTTTTAGGAACTTATGTTTAAATAAGAATGACACAGCTGCTAAAAATATACTGCCACTTTTTTATGGCAGTCTGAAACATCTGGTTCTTTATCCTACTCATCACACTATGCCCGCTGCTTAATATTATATTGTTTTACAACTTTAATTTATAGATATCTTTATTTCAACCAAGCCAGAGCATAGTTTAAAGGTCGCATTGATAAGAATAGATAGATGGGTTAATATTCATGCCCTGAACCTCCCACATGCAGCTCATGGAGTTAATCACTGCTGTGTAATTACTCTAGTTCATAATTTCTGAGATACAACTTCTCTAAAATAAGGATGCATGTTACAATTGATGACAACCTAGGTTTGATGATATAGTTATAGTAAATATACAATTAAATTGCTCTTATACCTAGTGTTTAAATGTTCATAAGTTTCATATCCAAAAAATATTTATTTATTTTAAAAGATTTTATTTATTAATTTGAGAGAGAGCACAAGCAGGGGGAGAAGCAGAGGCAGAGGGAGAAGGCTCCCCACTGAGAGGGGAGCCCCATGCAGGACTCCATCCCAGTACCCTGAGATCATGAAGTGAGCTGAAGTCAAATGCTCAGTGGACTATGCCACCCAGGTGCCCATCCAAAAAAAAAACTTCTAAAAGAAGTGTGCATGGGGACGCCTGGGTGGCTCAGTTGCTTGGACGACTGCCTTCGGCTCAGGTCATGATCCCAGAGTCCTGGGATCGAGTCCCGCATCGGGCTCCCAGCTCCATGGGGAGTCTGCTTCGCTCTCTGACCTTCTCCGCTCTCTGGCCTTCTCCTCGCTCATGCTCTCTCTCACTGTCTCTCTCTCAAATAAATAAATAAAATCTTTAAAAAAAAAAAAAAAGTGTGCATGAGTGCTTAGGTTTATTTGTGATATTTCAGAACTAATTTTTTAAGTATGAGAAGAAAATATTGCCTGTTAAGAGTTTCCCTTGAAATACACAAATTCACAAATAGATTTGAGTCAAAGTTTACTGTTGCTATACTGTACAACAGGCCTGGTGCCAAAAAAGTATATCAGATATTTATCAAATGTTTTTTTGTGGTCCAAAAGCTGTGGGCCAGGTGCAGGTACAGTGGGAACAGATGCTATATATGGGATGTGATGATTGGGCCCCCAAAGGCTACCACAGCTGTGTTCCCCTGATACTTTTTTCACTTTCTGTTGTCACCAGCGAAGGCAATGAGGCAGTATTCCTCTGAAGAAAAAAGAGCTCCTTTAGAGATTAATTGCCTTTCTGTATTTGAAAATTACACTAAAATTTCAGTTGTTAAATACTGTGGTGCTACAGTAATAGTCAAAAGAGAAATCAGTGGATCAGAATAGATACCACAAAAATACACCTTAATCAGCAAGCACCCTTCCCTCAACTACCAACATTTGGAAAGTCCTGTAAGTTTTTCTTCTATTCAAATATTTCGTAGTGTTGCAACACTGTTGCACTGGCGATCTTCAAAAGTTACTATATAAAAAAGTTTTATTACCACATGGTTTTTACTAGTCATCATTAATGGCTGCTTTTGAATTTGTATATCACAGCGTACTCCTCAGTTGTTGAATGTTTAGGTTGCTGACAGTGCTTACCTATTACCAATAATGGTTTTCTGTATAAGGTTTTTTCTGCATTCCACGTAATTTTCTTAGGAAAGATGGCTAGCAGTGGAATTACTAAGCCAATGAGTCTTTTGATGGCTTTGATACAAAATGCCAAACATCTACCAAAAGATTTGGGCCAGTTACATTGCCATCATCAAGGTCGGAAAGTATTCATTTCATCGGTAGCTTCCCCAGAATTTGGCAATTGAACTAATTGCTAACTTTTGTTATTGTTTACTAAACACGATCCCTTTACATGTGATGAATCATTTAATCCTCACAATAACCCTGCGAGATAGAATTTGCCTATTTGATAGATAAAGAAACGGGCAAAAGGGATTTACCAGAAGTCTCAAAGTTGGATTTATTTGAACTCCAGGAGATTGGCCACAGCACTCACACCCTTTGGCCGTGCCACACAGCCTCTGACTTAACATTTGTAAAACAAGTGTACTTTAAAAAATATCTCTCCTGCATTGTAACATAAATTTCTTTATCCTTTAATTGCATTTTTATTTTCTTATTTTAATTTTTTCTAAAGTTTTTTTTTTCTTTTTTTCTTTTTTTTTTTAAGTAATCTCTACACTGAAGGTTGGGCTTGAACCTATAATCCTGAGATAGAGCCGCATGCTCCACAGACTGAGCCAGCCACACATCCCTTTAATCATATTTTTTTTTTTTTTAAAAGATTTTATTTATTTATTTGTCAGAGACAGAGGGAGAGAGAATGAGCAAGCACAGGCAGACAGAGAGGCAGGCAGAAGCAGAGGGAGAAGCAGGCTCCCTGCTGAGCAAGGAGCCCGATATGGGACTCGATCCCAGGACCCTGGGATCATGACCTGAGCCGAAGGCAGTCGCTTAACCAACTGAGCCACCCAGGCGTCCCTTTAATCATATTTTTAAAATAAAAGTTTTTGTATGCACTTTGCTCATTTTGTTCAAATTTAGATTTTTTAAATTTCATACAAACTCTTTATACAAAATCTTTAACTCCATCATACATGCAAAATTTTTTCTTTTTTTTTTTCTTTTTTTAAAGATTTTATTTATTTATTTGACATAGAGAGATCACAAGTATGTGGCGGGTGGGGGTGGGAGGAGGCTCCCTGCTCCACAGAGAGCCCACTGTGGGGCTGGATCCCAGGACCCTGCGATCATGACCTGTGCCAAAGGCAGAGGCTTCAACCCACTGAGCCATCCACGTACCCCGCTTTTGTCTTCTCTTTTAAAAATACCCTTCAATTTGCCCATCTTTTCTCTTTTGATTTTTATTGTTAGATTTAAGGTATCCTTACAAGAAATTTGAAAGCAATTAGTTCTGTTTTGTCTTTGCTGTCTATTACTTGTCTTTAAATAGCTGTCGCAAATACAGTAAAATATTTTCCTATGTTGTCTTTGAGATCATTTGAAGTTTTAGGTTTTACATTTAGGTTTGTGAACCATTTCAAGTTAAATTTTTTTTGTAATACAAAGTGGAGATCAAAGTTCATTCATCAAAGTTCATATCACATAGACATCCGGTTGTTCCAGCGCCACATCTTAAGAACCCTGTCATTTCCCTCTTGAGTCACCTGTCAGGTTTGCTCTGAACTGCAGATCCTTTATCCAGCAGCTTACTTGACCGTCTCCATGTGGATGTCTAAAACACACGTTAGAACTAAAGGCCAAAACTAAGCTCCTTTACATTGTTCCAGTCTTTTCTTCTCTTTCCCATTTCGGGAAACAGTAAAGCTAGTAGTTCAGGATAAAAACTTGGAGCTGTCCTTCACTCCTTTTTTCCTGTTTCAGGGTAAATTCAGTGTATTATAACTTACCTTGCTGATATTTTCAAAATATACCCAGAATTGCAGTTTATCTCCACTGCTGTCTAATCCAATATACCATTATCTTTTCTGAATTATTTCACTAGTCTCTGGCCTAACTTCTCTGCTTTTGGCATTTGTCCCCCTGTAGACTATTCATAGCAATCAGTAAGATCCTTATACAAGGTCATATGTTGTCATTTGTTCAAATCTCCGCAATGGTTCTCCATGTAACTCATAGTAAAAGACAAGAATTTATAATAGTGTAAAGGTCTTACATGACTTTGTTCCTTTTCTGACCTCATCCCCATGAAATCATTCCTTTGCTCGTTCTGTTCTAGCCTCACTTACCTCTGCATTTCCTTGAACATACTAGGCATGCTCCCACCTCAGCCTCTTTGAACCTTCTATTTTCTCTGTTTGGATACTTCACTCCACCAAGATTCTTCATAGCTTGCCTTGTCTCCTTGAAATCCTTTAAAATATTAACTACTCAGTAGGTCTTTCCCTTACTCCAGTATTTAAAATGACATTCTGTTCTCCACTTTGGTCTATTTAATGTTTCTTCCCAGCTATACTCTTCTCCATCACATTCTTCTCATACTTGTGCTTTTATGACACTTGACTAAAACGTCTACAAAGGCAGGGACTTATCTTTCTTATTTTCTCCTGTATCCCCAGTATATAAAACACTAGTAAAAACTCAGTTATTTTCTGGATGCACTGATGAAAATTCATTTTTTTCCCAAAATACTAATGAGTTTATCTCAGTATAAGATATTTGTACAACCATCATTCTGGTCATAGGAATAAACATTTTGTTTCCTTATGTGAAAATATAAAACACTTTGAAATCCAAATATGGGATTTAATTGCATCTGGGTATGAACCACAAAGTAAGATTTTAAATGTAATCTGAGAGCTACTTAGATTATGCCTCTGTAATATGGCATATTTTGTACACCTTGGCTTGGTTATAGTGACATATTGTGGATGACCTAACAGACAGTGGGAAGGCTTGTATTACTATATTTCAAGACTTGCTGTAATTAGGTCAGTGTGGTATTGGCACAAGGATACTCAAACATACCAATAAAACATAAGAGAAAAATTAGAAGTACCCCCCCGTATATATGGTTATTTGATTTATGATAAAGATATACCAGTAGTTCAGGGCAGTGGAGACACCTGTTGGTTTTTCAGCAAGTAATGCTGGAATACTTGGATACCCCTGTGGAAAAAGAAATGAACCTTGCCTCCTCCCTCACTTCATACACAGAATTAAGTTGAGGTGGATCAGGTACCAGAATATGAAACATGAAATAATAAAGGTTGGTGAAAAAATAAGAGAAGGTCTTCATGATGTTATAGTAGGCAAACATTTAAAAAGCTCTAACTGTAAAATATATATTTGTATAAATATATATTTTATATATTCATATTCACATATATATCTGTAAATAGAACTTCATCAAAAGTAAGAATGTCTTTTTATCAGAGATACTAGTAAAAGAATAAAAGGCAAACCCCAGACTGGGAGAAGATATTTGCAATAAATATTTCCAACAAAGGACCCATATCTGGTACATATATAAAGAGTTCCTTCAAATCAGTAAGGAAAAGACAACCTGTGGTTGGTTCTTTTTTTAATGGTGAAAACAACAGGCACTTCAGAAATGAGGATATCCAAATGGCCATAAGCACATGACAAAATATTCAACACCAGTACTAATCAAGGAAATACAAATTGAAACCACATTGAGATGCTACTTCATTATTTCTCTAAAACAGCTAAATTCTTTTTTATAACTTGTTTTTCTATTTCTTTTTGAGTCAATTTTATGTTATATTTTTTCTAGAAAATTAACAATTATATAAACTTTCCAATTTATTGGCATAAAAGTCCACATTTTCCCTATAATCTTTAAAAATCTCTTTTTGATCTTTCTGTTTTATTTTTTTGTTTTTTTTTTTTAATTTTTAATTTTTTATAAACATATAATATATTTTTATCCCCAGGGGTACAGGTCTGTGAATTGCCAGGTTTACACACTTCACAGCACTCACCATAGCACATACCCTCCCCAGTGTCCATAACCCCACCCTCCTTCTCCCAACACCCCTCCCTCCAGCAACCCTCAGTTTGTTTTGTGAGATTGAGAGTCACTTATGGTTTGTCTCCCTCCCAATCCCATCTTGTTTCATTTATTCTTTTCCTACCCCCTTAATCCCCCATGTTGCTTCACCACTTCCTCATATCAGGGAGATCATATGATAGTTGTCTTTTTCCACTTGACTTACTTTGCTAAGCATGGTATGCTCTAGTTCCATCCACGTTGTCGCAAATGGCATGATTTCATATCTTTTGATGGCTGCATAGTATTCCATTGTGTATATATACCACATCTTCTTTATCCATTCATCTGTTGATGGACATCTAGGTTCTTTCCATAGTTTGGCTATTGTAGACATTGCTGCTATAAACATTCGGGTGCATGTGCCCCTTCGGATCACTACGTTTGTATCTTTAGGGTAAATACCCAGTAGTGCAATTGCTGGTCATAGGGCAGTTCTATTTTCAACATTTTGAGGATCCTCCATGCTGTTTTCCAGAGTGGTTGCACCAGCTTGCATTCCCACCAACAGTGTAGGAGGGTTCCCCTTTCTCCATATCCTCGCCAGCATCTGTCATTTCCTGACTTGTTAATTTTAGCCATTCTAACTGGTGTGAGGTGATATCTCATTGTAGTTTTTATTTAAAACAGCTAAATTTAAAGGACTGACAGTACTAATAGATTCTCATACTTTCTGGTAAGAGTTTAAATTTGTACATCACAGGAGTTAGAAAACTCCTTGGTCGTGGGACGCCTCGGTGGCACAGTCAGTTAAGCACCCGACTCTTGGTTTTGGCTCAGGTTGTGATCTTGAGGTTGTGGAATTGAGCCCCACCTTAGAGCCCACACTCAGTTCAGAGTCTTTTTGTCCCTCTGCCTCCCCCTTGCACCTACCCCCATTCATACTCTCTGTCTCAAATAAATAAATAAAAATCTTTTAAAAAAAACTGGTTGTATCTTATAAAACTAAATATATGCCTGCCCTAAGACCCACTGCTGAGTATATATCCAAGGAAAAGGAGCAAATATGTCTATCAAAAGGTAGTTGCAGAAATGTTCGTAGTAGATTTATTCATCATAGCCCAAAACTGGAAAGAGTCCAAATGCTTATCAGTATGATAATGAACAAACATGAATGAACAAACAGTGAACAAACAGTGTATTCACATGGTAGACATTACATATCAATTAAAAAAAAAATAAACTACTATACACAAAAAACATTCAGTTTTGTAAACCTTAGATATTGTATTGAGAAAGAATCTACAAAAGCGTATAGATTATATATACATGGAAGGGAACATGCTGTTTGATTGCATTTATATGAGGTTTAAGGACAGGCAGAGCTAATTTATGGTGATAGAACGTAACGACACTGGTTGCATCTGGGATTTGGGTTGGGTTGCCCAAGGGAATCCTTTGGAGTCTTAGAAACATTCTAAATGTTTTATATCTTGAGATGAGAGGTTGTTACAGGGATATATACACATATAAAAATTCACTGATTTATATACTTTAGTGTTTATTACACTTTACTTTTTATTTTAGTAAAAGGTTACCCTTTTACAATTTTATAATTGTAGAATTGGCTGATTTCAATAAAATGGACAGTTAGCCATTAACTATTATGAGATAACCTAAAAGAAGCCAAAAGACGTATACTTCAAAAGTTTTCTAACTCTCAGGAAATATTAATTCACTAACATTTTTCTAATTTTTTTTTCCAGCCCCTGACCTTTTTGAGCCTGGGAAATGCTTACCTTGCTCTGAAGAATATCAGTGGGGCACTTGAGGCCTTTAGACAGGCTTTGAAATTAACGACCAAATGCCCAGAATGTGAAAACAGCCTGAAGTTGATACGCTGTATGCAGTTTTATCCTTTTCTGTACAACATCACCTCTTCTGTTTGCAGTGGTAAGCAGCTGTTAAATGCTGGCAAAATAATGAGCTCAACCAGGGTTCCTGTTCTGATCAGCAGAACACAGAAAATGATTTTCTCCATTTTTCCCAGGGATTTTACATCACTAGTACAATTCTACATACATCAGAAGGAAATTAATTCATTACTTACATATACATGCCTTAGGGTATTGTGTCTAATTCTGTCCTAGAACCCGCTGAAAAAGGCTGACTAAAGTGTATTCAACTGAGATTGATAGATGTGAGAGTTTTTTCTCTCCCCAGAATCTATGATGTTTCTTAATGACTGATATTCATGGTAACGGGTATATTTCATATATATATATATCTCCATATAGACAACCTGCAATAAGATTTAAAGATCTGATCCTCATTCACTGAAATATACCCCCTTGCTTTTCAGTGAAGATGATCCAGATCTTGACTGCACCTTTAAACTAGTCACCTGACACTGAGGGGTATCTTCTTGCATACTTCCACTTTCTCCCACAGCCACCAGTGTATATATATACATATATACATGTATACGCACACACACACACACACATACATGTGCATAAGTGTGTTCATCTGGGTAAAAAGTTATTTGAGTCAATAACTATCTGAACTATTGTAAATTCATCGGTTAGAACTCCTTAAGGGTTCCATTATGTTTATTTACTTGTTTAATTTTCACTGTAAGAATAAGAAACATTCGGCTTGAGTTAGGAGAGGCGAGGTTTACATATATATGGACCCTCAGAACCTTGCTGTTGTAGAACACACCATGGGTGCTTTGTTAGTGCTCAAATCAGATTGTAATATGCAAGCAGAGCATTATCAGTCGATCATCTGTTCACTTAAGGAAAAAATACATCCTGTAAATGGTTTTCCATTCACTGTGCTAGACTGCCTTGGGATCTTATTGAAATGATAGGCAGTAATACTGTAGTGTACATTTTTAAGTATCAGAGCCCAATTTTTTAGTGAAGAAATTAAAAACCTAGTAGCGGCAAAACTCCATTGCTCAGTTGTGGATGAGAACTGAGCACAATCTGGAGTTGATTGCATGAGTGTGGAAGGCCTAAGTGTGTCAACAACGCAACAGTGTGTAGCTGCGCGACGCAACAGAGTCCTGCAGACTCATGTCTGAGCCTTAGCTCTGCCATTACGGTGTTTCTGATCCCCATAAAGTAGCATCTGTCCTCATCTATGAAATGAAAGGGAAAATCTGTCCCATAGACTTGTTGGTAGGATTAAATAAGGTCCTTATCACATGATAGGTATTGGGTAAAAGTAAGCCATTAGAAATTCATAATAAGTACAAAATAGTTCCACCTTAAAGGTGCGAGTTATGGATCTTTATCTTCTTACTTAATTCCAGAAAATATGTTGTGGTCTCTTAAATTCCCTAGATTACCTAACAATAGCCTTGTAAACAGAATTTCACTTTTCTCAATGAGCTGCTTTTATAAATAGTCTCATATTTTTTTACCTGCTTGCATCTCCCTTACCCCTCTTGATGTCTTTGTTATTGGAAAGAAGAGTTTTGTATATATAGAGTGACCCTCTTCTAAAAAGCCTTTTTGCTAATATTACTTCACATGCTTTTGCTTAGGATTTCAGTTTCTTGAAATTTATTATTTATGTCAGTCATGTCAAGAGATGGAATTCAGTTGTCTCGAACTTCTTCCCCAGAGCATAATTTCAACTAGCCCAGGAAACTAATAATCTGAAACTAATCTACGAAGTTGTAGTATCTTAATATTTAGTTGTCCAGGTATGCCACAGATACTATTACTTGATCTAATACAATGAAAGAAAATAATTTGACTTGGGAAGAGGGAATTTTTTTTTAGTTGTTTCAGAGAGAGCTCTTGAACAAATTTTTTTAATTTAGCCCCTTTTATGTTGCAATTAATTACTTTAGAAGAGAATCCACCATCTGCTAACTACTGATACCGCCTGATGGAAATGTATGCTATAGCATTTTCTAAGTTGACAACTTCATTGTCAATACTGAGTTCATTTCTGTATTGATTTTTTTCTTTGACAGTGTTTTTACATTACTGTTTCCACAGGAATCCTGTACATTCGTAATTACTTTGCTGAGTTCCAGCTTTGAAAAGCTGAAACTTCAAAGCAACAAGTATCTCCTTGAACTTGAACTTCTTGTATTTGAAAACCCAGTTTAATCTTCTTTATCTCTGGGCTTTACTAAATGGTTGAGGATAAAAAAGAGAAAAACCTGTGACTAGTGGTTGCATTTCTGTACCTTCAGATGATTGTCTGCCTTTTGCTTTTTCACTTTTGCAATATTGAAATAATTTTAAAATATTGAAATAACTTCATAAGTTGTCCTACTTGTCTGAGACATTATCTTTCTGAAGTTTTTATTATGACAGTATGAAGTTTTCAAGATATCAACAAGGCTTATGATTCTTTTTCCATATAGTAATCAAGGAATTCATGTTGATTTTTATTAGAGAAGAATTACAGCTGCCCTTACCCTCACCATCCCAACCTAAGTCATTACTTTATGAAAGTCTGTTTGAAAAGCTACAATTTAAGGGGCACCTGGGTGGCTCAGTGGATTAAAGCCTCTGCCTTCGGCTCGGGTCATGATCCCAGGGTCCTGGGATCGAGCCCCACATCGGGCTCTCTGCTCAGCAGGGAGTCTGCTTCTCCCTCTCTCTCTGCCTGTTGCTCTGCCTACTTGTGATCTCTATCAGATAAATAAATAAAATCTTTAAAAAAAAAAAAAAAGAAAAAAGCTACCATTAAAAAAAAAAGCTAGTATTTAATAGCTTTACAGATAAGATTTTCTACAAGATCAAAAATAACTAATTACTCTTAGAAAACGTTTCTTTAATAATTTTCTGACCATTGTTAGTCTTTAACAAATTATTTTCTTTAAAGATCCATGTTAGTAACTGTTTTTACAACCGCTATAACATAAATATCCATGTTAGTAACTGTTTTTACAGCCGCTATAACATAGTTACTATCTCTTGGATGATATGAACTTAATGCTAAAATTGTAGGCATAGGCAGTCTGTTAACATGAGCAAGTATTTTATTGCTTTTCATATGTAATCATGGAATTTTTCACAGATTTTCAGTATATGCTTCTTGGAATGTTTGCACAGGTACTTCGTTCAACTTAAAAACACACAATCACTGTGCTTACAAAATGTTTCCACTTGTAAAGGCTTTATAGCCAAAAACTATGTCAATGCATAATTATTTATCTGACAGTTTTTCTAAACTTCTGTTGACTACCATGTGTTAGGTGTATGTTCTTATATAGAAAGTACTTGACATCATCTCTCTCCTTTGAATAGCTTTTAATAAATTCTTCTCTTTTATAGGTAGTTTTATATCAGCACCCCAGTTTCAGCGATGCTGGGAAAGAAAGCTTTAATAGATTTGATTTTTAAATTGTCTACTCTTGAGCTAACTATTTAAAGAGAGGCTAGCACTTTCAGTTTTGATTAAACATTTATTGTGGCAGTTTTGAAATACATGCATTTTACCACATTTAATGGTTTGTTATTTCACAGTTTATCTTAAATAGAACTGAATGTGCCACTTTAACAAACCCATTCTTCAATAACAACAACTTTTTAAAGTAAAATGGAATCTGTTAAGTAAACTTGCAGTGCTTTCGAGTATAAGTAAGTTCTTTTCAGTGCCCAACACTAAAAAAGGACTTTTCTTTTAACTGGAAACAATATAGGTGTCAGAAAGAATGAAACTTTATGAAGTAATGATTATCTTCTCTAAGGACCAAAAATGGAAAATAAATTTTAGTAACAATATAAGCAGAATGATTAAATATTGGATCTGTCAAGAAGTCCAGAAAAATACACTTAGTGGATTTTACTCCAAAATATTTTCTAAGTACTTTTTCCTTCAACTTCACTAATTTGCTAATCAAAAAGTTTTATCTAACAAAGATATTTTTCTATTTAAACAGTCTAGATTATTTTATTATTATGTCTCTGATATGTATGGTTTTACTTTATTTTCAGTATTTTTCATCCAGTATTATTTTTCTTTTGTTAGGGAACATAAGAGTAATGTCTGGTCATATTTATTAGACATCAGTTACATGAGATGCTCACAGGTATGCCACTGACAATGGCTTTGGTATTTGCTGAATATAATTAAGCATCTAACCCAGAATTTCTCTAGTCTTTTCATAATTAACTAAGATACATGCCCACTTAAAAATACTGGCCCAGGGGCGTGTGGGTGTCTCGGTTGGGCGACTGCCTTCGGCTTAGGTCATGATTCTGGAGTCCCTGGATGGAGCCCCACATCAGGCTTCCTGCTCGGCAGGGAGTCTGCTTCTCCCTCTGACCCTCTCCCTTCTCATGCTCTCTCTCTCTCTCCTCCTCATTCTCTCTCTCTCAAATAAATAAAATCTTTAAAAAAAAAAAAAACTGACCCAGATCTTAAGAAATGACGAGTAAATGTTGTACAGTAGGACTCAGACTTTAATATCTATCTATGCTTAGAATTTTATGCTGGTTTTTCAATAATATGTATTTGAAAGCTTTCACCACTAGAGAAAAAAAAAATTTTTAACCTAATAATTTTATTTACCTAATAATTTTACTTACCTAAATCATCTCTTTTTATAATTTGGTTCATTACCTATAGTTTTAGTTTATGTTCTTCAACCTAAATTTCTGTAGATTTATAACTTGTGGCTTAAAGCAATTTTACCTGGAGTTTAGATTTTGAAGAAAAAGAAATCTTGCATTCTGCTGCCCTCCTGTGGACTACCCAGGATATGCTACCTGCAATTAAGACTTTTGCTTTATGACATTCTTCATAAAAATTAATGAACATGTCTGCTTTAAAAAACAAGACAAAGTCTTAAAGTTCCAGTTTTTACAGCATTTTTAATATGCTACTAGTTAGCTTCCCTCCATTTATTTCCATAAGAAGAAATAAAACTTTGGTTTAATATGCTACAGATTTCAAAATCCTTAAATGTAAACATATCCTGCAACAAAGCCGAATGTAACTCTCCTATGTTTTTAAGATTTTCATGTTTCTTTACTAAAAAGGGCTATAATTATTTGGTTTAGAAATTATTCTTTGACAAGTATCTATGTGGTAGAAGGGGAAGGTAAAGGTAAAGGCCCCTTTTGATGAGTTTAGAAGCAAAGATTGAGTTACTCAAGTCAAGTGTCACTCAGCGGTAGAGCCGAGATGGAAATCTGAGTCCTCTGCCTTCCAAGGCCACTGTGGTTCCTGTGCATAATTCTGTTACTCCCAATGAGTAATAACTTATTCCACTGCTATGATCGAAATAATTCATTCTTTTTTTTTTTTTAAGATTTTATTTATTTGTGACAGAGAGAGAGAGATACAGAGCGCAAGCACAGGCAGAGTGGCAGGCTAGAGGCAGAGAGAGAAGCAGGCTCCCTGCCGAGCAAGGAGCCCGATGCGGGACTCGATCCCAGGACGCTGGGATCATGACCTGAGCCGAAGGCAGCCGCTTAACCAACTGAGCCACCCAGGCACCCCCGAAATAATTCATTCTTGAGACATTCTTTGTGAAGGTGGTATAATCACTGACTTTTTATGTCATCACTGAAAAGAGTTACTTCCCTGTATAAAGCGTGAACCTGAACTAGATTATGGGGGCAGTCATAACCCTAAAGGCACATCTTAAACAGTCCCTTTTGGTGTTGCTTGTCACCTTTGTCCCTTCTGAATTTTGCGTCATTAGATTGCCACATAGCCTTGGATTATACACAGATCTGGCGGCTGTACTTGCCTTTTTTTTTTTTTTTTTTTTTAATCTTTTGGGATTCCCAGCATTTAGCTTTCATGAACAAAGTGTTTACCTTTGGTTTTCATAAGAGCTTAGGACAGTAAGTCAAATTCTGATAGCCAGTGGTTTTACACTTCACCCTCTGAAAGACATTAATATAAAATTATTCGTTTTAGTTTTCAAATACATTCTGGTTTTTGATGTGAACCTTTGAAATTTTTTTTCTTTTGAGGAATGAGCCTGTTGGCCCCTGCCTAAGATCTTTCCATAGTTCTCCTCCAGTTATTATAGATTGTTAACCTGGCCAAATAATATTTAAGAAAAAGTGAAATTTGATATGGATATAACCTTCTAAAGCAACAAAATGTTTTCTTTTAACTAAAGGAAACCGAGTGAAAAACTGCTTAGTTATTCATTTATCCAGTAGTGTCTGCCAGGCACTATTCTAGGAACTGGAAACCAAACAGAAAAAAAAAATTCCAGGTCTTATGGAGCTTCATTCTACTGGAGAGAAACAGGGAGCAGATGATAAATTTATTTTATTATAATAAAAAATAAACTCTTCTAACATCCTTTAGAGGATAGTGCTGAGGAGAAAATAGAGCAGGAGGTCAGCTAAGATTCAAACTGGATTGTTCAAAGAGGCCCCACTGAGAAAGTGATATTTGAGCAAAGTCTTGAAGGAGGTAAGCGTTTAGGCCACGCAGAAATACAGCATACAAGAGAGAATAGTTGTTGCAAAGGCTTTTGCAAGGAATAGCAAGAAGGCCTGTATGGTTGCAGCGGACTTACAAGAGATGAAAACAGAGGTGAATGGGAGGAGGATATAACCGTGTTTTTACTGCCTTGCAGACCATTCTAATAATTTGGGCTTTTATTCCAAGAAAAAGACGTATGATTTGGAAGGTTTTGAGCAGATAAGAAAAATGGTCTGATTTACATATTAGCAGGTTTCCTCTAGCTGTTCTATTGAAAATAGATTGTGATAGGGTAAGGGCACAAGCAGGAAGACCAATTAGGTTGCTCTGGCAAAAATACAGGTGAAAGATAGTATTGGCTTGAACCAGCCAGGTGAAGGGAGAGAAGGTGAAAAGTCATCATTGTATTTGGGTTGCATATTTGAAAACAGAACCAAGACACTACCAGAGGGAATATTGGAAACGAAGGAAAACGAGGTAATGGATAACTCCTAAATTTGGGACCTGAGCAACTGGTGCTATTTGGTAAGATTTGTAATCACCATTGGTTCTGTTAAATGAAATAGTAAAGTCTGAGGAAGGAGCAGGTTTAGGGAGACAAACAAGTTTGGCTTTGTAAATGTTAAGATTGATTTGCTTATTAAATGTTTCAGTGCAAGTGTTAGGGAGGCAGTTAGATATATGAGTGTCCTGATCGTCAGGGAAGAGCCCCAGGCTAGAGATAATAATTTGTGAGCCATGGGCTTAGGCATGGTGTTTTAAATCATGAGCTTGGATGAAGTTACCTCAGTGGTTAGTATAAAAAGGAAAGTAGGTCAACAGAGAATTACTAGGCTATTCCAGTCAACATTAGGAGGTTGAGAAGAGAAAGAACACTAAAGGAACAGCCAGCTAGACAGTAGGAACGTCAGGCAAGTATTTTGTCCCAGAAATAAAAATGTTTTTGAGAAGTAGTCGGTTGTATCATTACTATTGCACCCCATGGATGCATCCTAAGAGGTGAGTTGGATGAGGACAGAGAATAAGCCATTGAGTTTAGGAACATGGAAGTCGTTGGCAGTCTTCTACAAGTTTGTATGAAATGGGTTGTGAAGAGGGTTTTTGGAGATGGCTAACAACTCTTTCAAGGAGTTTTGCTAAAATGAGAAGAAGAAAATGAGATGGAAGTTAGAAAGGGATGAGGGATTAAGGATAAATTTGGTTTGGGTTTTACTCTAAAAATAGAACATTTTGCAGTATGTTTGCATAGGACTGATCCAGTAAGGAAGGAGAAATTAAGAATGCAAAAAAGAGAGAAGATAATTGTAGAAGCAAAGTTCTTGAATAGATGGGGGATGGAATCTGAGGCACTAACATAGGGTAGGGTTTGTCTTGAGATAGGAGTCAGGACAATATATAGGTATACTTGTGGACTTTTGATTGCTTCTCAGTGAAATGAGAGGCCAGTTGTCAGATCAGAGTGAAGAGAGGCAGAGGATGTTGTGGATAATGTTGAGGCAGGAAAGGCTGAAAACAGTGGACTCAGAATGAGAGTGACCAGAGAAGTTTCTAACTTTGGTATCTACATAAATGTCAGTGTCATTAATTAAGAGAGAGTATATGGAAAAGAAATAATTTCTGCAATGATGTAAGGCTGGAGAATAAGTTCCGCAACAGACATGTTCTTTTAGAGATGCCTCTGGCTCCCTCAGAGAGAATGTGGAAGGTGAGAAGAAAAGGCCAAGGGTGGAATCCTAGAAAATGCTACCATTTAAGGAGCAGAACCAGTGAAGGAGTAGAGGAGTACTGGGAAGTCAAGGGGGAGCTACGTCCTCAAGATCAAAAGAACAGAGGTTTTGAGAAGGAAAAAGAAATCAGTAGTAGTCTGTTCCGTGTTAGTTCCCCATGTGTGGGACAGATACCACTAGAGGCACACCAGCTTTCAGGTATTATTTAGGTTAACATTTTAAAATAGTTTTAGGGGGTGCCTGGTGGCTCAGTGGGTTAAAGCCTCTGCCTTCAGCTCAGGTCATGATCTCAGGGTCCTGGGATCGAGCCCCGCATCGGGCTCTCTGCTCAGCAGGAAGCCTGCTTCCTCCTCTCTCTGTCTGCCTCTCTGTCTACTTGTGATTTCTGTCTGTCAAATAAATAAATAAAATCTTAAAAAAAAAATAGTTTTAGCTCTTTCCACAGTTTGGCGACTATGGCCTTTGCTGCTAAATAAATAAATAGTTTTAGTATTAAAAATTTTTTTTAATAATTTTTAGTATTTATGGTTTATTTTGATGGGCACTAGGAAAAATATATAGCACATCAAACCTGTGATTCATGAATAGTGGTATTGATTTCTCATTTTAACATGATCTAAGATTATACAGTGAATCCGTTTAAAGAAAAACATTACATAAACAGTGGTGCCAGTACCTATGGAAAAATCATGGCAGTAGTTGGCAGATGAAGAGTGTGGAACGCCCTGGGCTTAACAGTTTAAGAAGTCATTGGTGACTTCATTTTATCAAAAGTATTTTCTGTAAAATGGGGAGATAGCTACACTAAAACAATAAGAATAAAGCTTAGGATAATAGAAGTGTTAAAATGAGCTCTTACTTTTAGAGCTATTGCCATAGTTTCTAAATTATAACTCATGTTTCAGCCTGTCACTCAGTGACTAAAATAACTTTAAAGCGAGTAGATAATGATTCCAAGAAATATTCTTTAGAAACATATTAATAGGATACAAATAAGGAAGATTTTTAAAATTCACCTGTTAGAAAGATTGAAAAAGTAACTATGTTTGAAATAAAACAAAAAATTTTGCCAGGGGAGTGAAAAAAGGGGGCATTTATCAGGAGGGCGTTCAGACCTCAGCATGTAATATCACAGCACGTGATTTTCTCTGCTCCCAGTGGTCTGTCGGAACTGAATCAGCACTGCCTTGTCTGTGATACTCTGGGAGGACGGAGACTGAGGGTAGCAACTGAGCCGTCAGTATAGACATTTCCGTAGCACTGCTTGACGTCAGTGGAGATTGTTACTCAGTTACGGAATACTTTTATTCACTGGTCTAAAAATAAATTTATAATATCTCTGAATTGCTGAGCTTGACACTTGAGGTGTGCAAATGGTCTCCACCAGTATTAGGGTTACTATCTTGAGTCTCCTAACGGAAGTCAGTCATATTTTGGGGTACTAAAGTAAGTTTAGAACACAGTTCTGCCTCCTTTCTGCTCTTTGTATAGTTTGAGGATACCCACTGGATTGCATCATTAATCCTATTTTATGATCACTTACCTACAGATAGGGTTGGGAAGTTATACTTCGACATCTTTCTTCGTATGTAGGCTCCCTCGTACATCAGGAGCTCACTGTAATTTCCTACACTTAGATCACTATGGACAAAGTGATTGCACATCTATGAGAAGATAGTAAGGATGAGCAACATGGGGTCTGTTTAATCTAGCCCTTAGTAATGATTGAACAAGGTACTTTTAATATGGTTTGTGACTGCAGTTGTAGATCAGTCTCCTGATAAGAACTGAAGGCAGCTAATCCTGTAAGTTAGGCAAGTTGATTGGTTGCTGTCATTCTTTTTAAATTTCAGCTTCCGTTCATTGTTGGTGATGTTTTTAGAGCTATTTTGCCATCCTATATAGGAAGCATTTGCACGACTCTTCTCCTTCAAAAAGATTATTCTGATTCAGAACTTGTGCACCCACACACGTGCGTATGCACACACACATACACACACACTGGAAGTCCATTCTGCGTTGGTGGAATGAGCTCTCTCTCTTTTTTTTTTTTTTAAGTGATTTGTGCCTCTGTAAGTTCTTTCTGTGCTCTATCAGCCAGCCATTTGAGGTGAATTCCCAGCTTTGAAATTTTTAACACTATTAGCACTAAGTCTTTAAACCCTTTTACAAATTTAATCATTGAATGATTTCTACTCAGTTTCATGGCTTGATGGAAATAAAGCAGTTAAAACTGATAATCACTACAAAAGAACATTAGTTAGTTTTAAAATATGTATGACTGAGGCTCTCTGGCGTATATATGTGTATGTGGAATGCTGGCTTTGGTTTTTTTTCCGCCTTTTTTCTTCCAGTGTTGTAATTACTAGTAGTCAGATAGTATTTCATACTAAACTACCATGCTCTTTGACCAAGAAAATTTCTTAACTTTTTTTTTTAATGTATTTTATTTATTTATTTGTCAGAGAGAGGGAGAGTACAAGCAGTGAGAGCAGCAGGCAGGAGGAGAAGTAGGCTTCCTGCTGAGCAAAGAGCCTGATGTAGGACTTGCCCAGGACTCCTGGGATCACGACCCAAGCCGAAGGCAGATGCTTAACTGACTGAGCCACCCAAGCATCCCATCTCTTAACTTTTTCTTAGTCAGCAAGGTTTATTTGGTTATGATCTTGAAAATGCAGGAGAAATTTAAATTTCATAGCTTTGGATTTATCTTCTCATTTAATTGCTTTTTATAATAACAAGCCTAAATTCACCATTTGAAATTTGTCAAACCCAAAGCAATTTAAACCTTTTTAGCTATCAGACACAGGTTAACAACCCAGTCAGATCGCATATCCAAAGTGATTATTATAAAAAAAAATTACAAGCATATCAAATTTCAGGAAAAAGAGCTGGAGGTCCGTGGCAGTTGATAGTGTACCATTTGTTGATCAGATGTTCCTATTCCCGCCAAGCTTCTAATAACATAGCCGGGTTTCCCTTGGCAGTGTGAAATATAGCTAGGGAAAAACCCAACATGAACAAAAAAATTAAACAATTCCCTATCTCTTTCACTGCCTAAAAAGCATAAATGTTAAAAATTGGAAAAGGTAAGGTCTTAGAAACCATGTTATTATGTGCAAAGTGGCCACCAAGGTGAATGCCTGCAGGTGACTTGTATTTGGTGACATAAAGCAAAAGGAAAAAGTGTGATAGCACCATTTATTTCTCCATGCTTTTTACTTGATTTAGTGCATTGGTTATATATATACTTAGATATGCTCTAATCAAGGTGCTTGTCTTAATCTGATACCCACGAAGTGGTGTCTGCCATCAGGCAACTAAGGAACTTTGTTTCTTGAAATCCACAAGGCCCTCCTTAAAATGTTCCACGGTGGAGGGACTTAGGTGGCCTTTTAAATAAAACAAAACGAAACCAAAAGATCCTTGGTTTAAATATACTCACTACCCATACCAATGAAAAGGACAATTGCTAATGCTCTTCGTTTTCACATATGAGTCCTGTGAGATATTACTACGTTCAAGTCCTTATCGATTCTAGAATAACTAGGGTCTTGAGTTCTCCTTTAAAGACATCCTTATGGGGGCGCCTGGGTGGCTCAGTGGGTTAAGCCTCTGCCTTCGGCTCAGGTCATGATCCCAGGGTCTGGGATCAAGCCCCACATGGGGCTCTCTGCTCAGCAGGGAGCCTGCTTCCTCCTCTCTCTGCCTGCTTCTCTGCCTACTTGTGGTCTCTGTCAAATAAATAAATAAAATATTTCAAAAAAAAAAAAAAGCCATTTAAAATAAATAAATAAATAAATAAAGACATCCTTATGATTCACTTACCATGAGGAATAAAAAAAGACCAAGTAGTTTTTGAGATCTTATAAGGCTTGACCTGGCCTAATACCCTTGCAATAGGGAAAAGGGCAATCCTGATATGCCCAGCAAGTGCTTCTGATGGTAGGTCCCTTCCCCGCTGTGCTCTCTCTGTGGCTTCATTTGTATTTTGAGGAAGAGAACCAGAGTTAAGGTCTGTTGATTTTCCTGCTAGTTTCCTTTCCTCAACACCAGCAGGTGACCATTCACTTGAAGCAGGAGAAGGGAGAGGCAAATGATAAACCCTGAGGGTTGTGGGTAGCTAGGAAATCTAAGCCCCTCCCCCACCACCTCTTTGTAGGCTTATTCTGACTATTAAGAATTGAGTGAAATCAACTCAATTATGTGTGGTTGCCTCAAATAGAGGTGCTGGATTTAAGCTCACTGACCACATAAATACTTTAATATCTTTCTGCTTCTGGCTAAGTCAATGGAAATTGTAACCGTAATATAGGAGGATAATACTGTGGATAGCCTGTTTCCTTTACTATACACATCCCACTTCCCCGGATCCATGTGTTTGCTCATGTTTTCTGCAGCTCCTCCTCCTCCCCCTCCATCATGCCCTTCCCCTCTACAAAAATCCCAATCTCACCCATCCTTCAAGGTCCACCTCTGCCATATGCCTTACCCAAGCCCTTAGTTATAAGTAATCTGTAACTAATCATTCTACCTGTTCCTCTCCTTCAGCTCCTGTGTCTTGCCATTATATTTATTTGTGTTTGAGACACAACTCTCCTACAAGGCTTCTTCAGCTCATTGAGAGCAGGGACCAGTCCTTTTTTCATTTTTGTACTCTGACCCACCATACATTCTGCGCCCCGCCCCCTATTGATTAGCACATAGAATGTACTTAAATGACAAACTAGCTGGTGATATTTCAAGTTTGAACTACTGAGAATACCTAGTAATAAAGAGTAATTAACTTCTGTCCACCCACCATTTACCCAGAATGCTTTACACCAAACCCCCACTCAATATACATATATAGATACAGATCTTCTTTTAAAGTCTGCGGCTCCCACACCATAGGAGGGAGAGAAGACGAAAGGAATCATACTGTCTCTCTTGTCCACTAGGAGCTGACATGCCCTAGAGCCTGCATTCTCTCGCGCCATGTATGTACTGTTTTCAATGAAAGTTACAAACATATGTCCTTGTTGACCCTCATGGGAAAACTATCATTTATGGGTAAATCAGTAAATCAGAGAAAACCTGTTGGGTTTAGAAACCCAGCGCACTTGCCTGAAACAAGTTTGCCTCAGCTGAACTAACCCAGAGATTTAAATACTGTGACTAAGACTACTACTAAGATCACGACCACGACGACGACTAGCTGCTGTGGCAATTAACTAGCTTTCTTCTTTAGTGTACTATCTGCATGGGAAAATCTTTCATAGTAAACTTTTGGTGAATGTTTAAATTCCCTTGTTTAGAGATCAAATCTGATTCTTCACATATCTAAAGGAAACAGTAGCTGCCAAGAGTTTGGATTCCATCACTGGAGTTATTTCCACAGACCACAGGTTATGGTATCTATGTCTCAACTGGCTGCCTCTGCCCTCTATGCCACAGTCACTTAAGAGAAGGCCCCATGGGAAGACAGGCCAGATTTACATCCAGCTCTCATTTTTCTCCTCTAAAGGGAGGTTGGGAATTTAAGTCTACACAAAGCAGTGCAGACTTGAATCCCTAGGCAAAGCAGACTGCCTGCCCTCCCATATGTGGACCAAGTGGTCCCCAGCATAGACTTCAGACCTGTAATGTATAGTAAAAGGAAAACACACACACACATACATACACCCCACACACATACACTTGTATTTGAGTTCACAGCCTTTCCTTAGTTTTTCTTTTTTGAACTTGCTTCTGACTCATTCACCTCACCAGGAGGGAAAGCCTGTATAATTCCGAGGTTGCTAATTTCTTTAATATGGTTTGTTTTCTATCTGGCATTGCACTTTTAAGGTCAGTCAGTACATAACCATTACTTTAAACCTCCCACAAAGAATTTTCTTTGGCAGTAATTGCTGAATGAGAACCAGTCTGAGGAGCCAGTACTTCTGTCGAAATGATTTCTCTTGTCTTTCTTAAGTAGAGGGCAGCACAGGGCAAAGGAGGTGAGGCAACCTCACTGCTATCTCCAGCGTGGTCATCAGCAAGTTAGGTCTCACCCAGACCCAGGGAGCTCCAATGCCCCTCTTCCTGGTGGTTTCACCAGTGCTGTGTCTCAGGAGTGCTCTCATTTCAGATAAAGAACCTAGACACAGAAGTAAGTTGATTGGCTCAAGTGTATACAGAAAGGCTGCCACTAAGACCAGATTTGAATTCATACTGTGGAATGCTTTTCTAGGAGATCTATAGGACCTCTGTCACAACCTCTGGAAGTGGAAATCTTAAAGATACCTATTCCCGGAAAGGTTTCTTTCTTCATCAGATAGGCTTATTACTTTGTATGGTACCAAGCCCCACCTAACACCCACGGTTAACATTTCCTGCTAGTATTTTTAAAGTAACTTTGCATAGCATGGTGAGCAACTGAAAGATAGACTTCTGTTCACTTCGTGATTTATTTTACTACCTTTTCTAAAAGATTATCTTACTAGGGAAATATGAAGCTTTGAGTTATCTAAAATTATAATAAAACTTTCACGGTGTTACCTATATACAGAAAAAGAATGTTATATATATTGAGTGGAGTTGAGTAGAAAGATAAGGAGAAAGATAAATACTGTAATACGCTCATGTCTATTAAGGGGACAGTGTTACCTGTATTTTCCACCCGGGTACCTTATATTTAGTTGAATGTACCAGAATGCCTCCTGTAAGGTAACTTTTCTTATAGGCATAAGAAAGGAGACCTTAGAGTATAATATAATCCAGTTAGAACAGGGATAGTAAGGATATCTTTAGAATATTCCACTGTTCAGAAAGGCCATTTTTCTAACATCTGTTACTTTGCCTTCAGCAACATAAAATTCAAATTCAAATTCTAGTTCCTATTATAAATCAGTTTGTTATTTATGCCTTAGAAAAAAGTCATTATATAATAGGAAGCATAGGAGTATTACATTATTTGTTGCATGGGGGAAAGTATGTTCAAGCAAGAAAAATTTGGAAGAAGACTGGCGCCAACCTTTAATAATGTCACAATATAACACACATTGTGGGGTGCAGAGAGGTAAGTGTTAATTTAACTGAACAGCAGATCTGTGGTCTCTTTTCATATTGTAAGGCTATGAATTCAGAGAACATAGAGCAGACTGAGGCAAAATTCTAAATGTGCTAAGTATTTTAGGATTCAGATATGCCAAGCAGTTGAATCTGAATTAGTTGCTGTTTTCTTCTAAAAGCCCAGTAGAAGTGAACTCTGTACTGCCTTCATCATCTCTTACACACACACACACACACACATAACACTGGCACTGAAATGAGGCAGATCCCCTGATGACTTCTAGAGCCAGTAGCTCATACAGAGATTGAGATGGGCTGGAAGGCCTTGGTAGAAGAGATGACATTGGGATAATTTATTTCTTTGCACCTTTTCAGAGAGACAACAGTAATAGCTCACCATGTGCTAGGCCATGGTCTCACTTCTTAAATTGAATCTTAGCAACTCTGTGAGGTGGGCACTACCATGAAGCTCCATTTGCAGATGAAGAAACTGATACACAAAAAGAGTTAAAGTAACTTGCCCTGCTGTATGCAGCTCGAAAGTAGTAGAAACAGGATTGGAACTCGTTTAGGCTGGCTCATCTGGGCTCTTAGCCACGATGCTCTAGGCTAACAGAACTACATGAGCCTTTATTAGTTCTTCTTGACTAGCTCTAGTTATGTGGCTCTTTCAAAGCTGATTCCTCTCAATTTATTTGTGGCATTTCTTTGTTATAACTAATCCTAAAGGATCCTAAAAGTACCCAGCCAGGAATGGCTTGCAACTTAAAAGATTCAGAAGGTAAGCATGTTTTTTAAAGAGTAAGTGGTTACGCATTCTAGAAAATAAGTATTCTTCTGGGCCCTCTGTAGACAGAATTATGAGAAGATAGGAGATTTCCTCAGCCTTCGTAATGATAGGTATTCCTGAGAACTTAGTTTACTCTGAAAACCTGTTTAGCCACAGGATAAATTGTGCCTTTGCTTAGGAGACTTAATGCTTTGACACGATATATTAAATATCTAGTTGTTTTCCAGAACACCCTTGTAGGATAGGTTACTATTAATAATTCAGTTTATGCAGACAATATTCTAGCCACAGAAAAAGGATGTTGATATGTCTAAGATCGCATAGCAATTCCAGAATCAGACATACCCTACCTGGAGTTTTATGCTTAGTTGGTATTGCTGTGTAGTTGCCTACTTCCAAGAAAAACCGAACTGTCAGGATTTGAATTAGATGCTAAATGCTTTGCAAGCAAGTATATAGCACAGCAGTATAGCACAGAAAAGTGCTTCCTTTTTCACTTGGGACCTTGTTATCCAAAGCATTTCATTTAAATCATGTAGTTCCTTAGGAAAAAAAAAAAAGATAGAAAGAAATCCTACCTCACAAGGTTAGTCTAAGACACAAAATCTCATTTCTGCATCAGCAAAAAATAGTAGTCATATGCATGGAAGATGACTTGTTACTTTTATGTATCTTTCCATTTTTCTTTCGCCAACATTTTCCTGTGTTTCTTTAATAAGGACATCATCTCCACCTCTGCTGGGAAGACAAGTGACAATTTTTCTATATAGACAACTTTTTTTAGTTCCCCTTTGAGCTAGAGTAGACTTATACTGCAGCCCAAAGAATAGAAACTTTACTTCTTTCTGAAGTGTTTCAGTTCTCCTTCAGACAACCGGAAGGAGCAATTTAAAAAATAGGCAATTTGGCTTTTTATTATTAGCCTAGATAATTATGTAAATCACAACAGAAGGCTGAACCAGTCTGTCTTTAACTGTCAGGCTAAGGAAATTAATATTAACAGCTCTAACTTGAAAATCAAAGTGAATCCTTAAAGCATATAGCTTTTACCTGATCATTTTGGTTCTGCCTACTTGGAACAAATACTATAGCATAAACTTCTTATTCCTTTTTATTCCCAATTCTCCCTAATCCCCTCTCCTGCCCTCCCTCTCGGAGAAGTTGGCCCCAATTTCCTGAGTTGGAGGACAAGACATTCTTAGAATGCACAAGGCTTCCTTCAAGAAGGCGTCTGGGTTTGAGGTCATGCAGGACTAATTTTAGCTTCAGGATCTTATGCACATCATATCTTATAAATTACCTATGAGGCATTTTTAAATATTACAGACATTTAAAAAGATGAAACCAATTAAATTTTCATAATGAGAAGAGTGGGAGAGAAGAATCAGAGAGGCAGAGGTTGGAGGAGGAAATCAATTGCAGAAAACACAGAATTTTACTGGGTCCCAGTGTTTAAGGTTTGTCCTTTGTCTTTGTAACATTGTTTCTCTCAGCCTGTGTCCCGGTGCAGAATGCTTTAGAGGCAAACTCACCAAAGCTGAAAGCAGAGAACAGTCACTAGGAATAATGTATGTTTGAAAATCCTCAACCTCATTGTCATCATTATTTTATGTCTTTAATCATCATGCTTATTTATATCCCAGTTAAGAGTTGTCGCTAGGAATTGTGATGTTCTTCATAGTCAGTTTTAGTTAGTTGGGTGTGTACAATTGTTTGTTGTCACTACTTTATTTTAATGCTCCACGCATAGCTTCCCCATACTTACCTGCACATACCCAATGGTAAAGACAGAAGCAGAAACTGATCCTCTACTTCTGTTCTCTCACAGAGGAATTTGAAGAATGACTGGCATTGATCATGGCATCTTTCCTGTCAACCTTTGATGGGCGCACACACACAGCCCACCACATAACCTTCCATCTCTCAAACTGGTTCTCATCGTTTCCCAAACACAAACGAGAACTGCTGTGCCTGTTGCTTCGCTCAACACGTAATTCCTTCCTGCATACGGTGCCACCTTCTCATTTCTGCTAAAGAGGTGGCATTGACTGTTGGAAAGCCAAGAGGCTTTCTAGTAGGATAGAACTGATTGAAATCTCAGATCTACCACTTATTGCTTCACCTTAGGCAAGTTACTTGATTTCACTGAGACTCAGTTTCCTTATCTGTACAATGAAAATCAGTTATTTCACAAGGCATTTTTGAGGGGTAAGTCAAAGAAAAAATACAAAGCACTCAGGAGATCCTGGCTCCCTTTCTTGTAATTCCCCATACTGTAAGTCCTTCCTTGTAATTCCCTATCCCTGTAAGTCCTATACTACCTTTTTCTCAAAATTAGGGTTTACCTGCTCAAAGCTTATTCTCTGAAGCACCTACTTGGCACAGTATGCTACCTCATTATTGTTTGTTGTCTTGTATTTACTGTCTTCTCAAGTTGCTTGTGAGCTTCTTAAGAGGTAAAGCTCCTCTGAAACAAAAAAATTCGGTTTCTGACGTAACCTTATTTAAATATGGTAGCCTCAGATGTGTGAGTGTAGAACTGGAAAATAAAAGTAACTCCTTAAGCATGCAGTTCCCTTACTGCAAACTCCATAAGTTGGGAAAGGTTATGTGTTCCTGGCACAATAACAGAAATGGTATGAGAAGTGCTTTCCTCAATTATGAAATCTAAAAGGGAATCTTCAAATCCAGAAAGAGACTTCTTGTACTTCCATTGCTGCAGAGAGAGCTTAATTGGCTACATACATCTCTTTGGGACAATTTTCTATTAATAATGAACCTGTAGAGCATGTTTGAAGGTTCTGGTAAAGGAGGGAAGTTACTTAGATTCTCTTACTGGAGGAATTGTCCTGCGAGAGGAGAGATGTGTAGGCTTCCACTGAACATACATGGTTCATGACAGTGCACATCAAATGTAAGAGGAAGAGGAGTCCTGCTCAGCTGGCAGATCACTGGCGCATCAGACACACCAACCTAGTACCACATTCCCCTACTCAGAGAATGGCCATCAGGTGGAGCAGGGCAGTGGCTCTTTATCCATATAAACACACAAACCCTAAGAGGGTCAAGGCTCTTCAACTCAATGGCAAAACTGTAGTAAGAGGTCAGGCTCCCTGTGCATAGCAGAAAGTAACAGAGAATGCAACAATTACATTCCAGATGTGACATTTTACACTAAAGTATATCTTTACATGAGCAGAATTCGTTTTCCAAAAGAATAATGCACGTCTTTGTGATGTTGCGGTCTTACACATGGATTCTCGGCCACGACCATCCCTCTTTAAGTCCTTGATTTTTAATTTATAATCCTTTTTCTTTTGATGTATCTTTCATTTGGAGGCCTCGAAAATGGATATTATATTTTGTGATTTGAGAATGGATATATTTCTCTGCTATAGTTCATCCATCTCCAGACTTATTCGGGTACTAATTGGTCATTTCTCGCCCTTGAAAGACAAACAGAAGGAGACTTACTTTTTTGTGATGTTTCCGACTTTCAAAGAAATATTTCACAGTCATTCATTGTAAATGCAGTGAGATCTTGGGAATTGATCTTTGTTATCATAATTTTTCCCCCAAACACTTGGTTCTTATGCTGGCCTAGCAGGTGAAACTTGAACTTCAGTGCAAAATCTTGAGTCACAATAAAGATCTGGCTCGTGGTGCTCCAGCTCACTGATTTTTGTATGTCCTGCGGGAGAAAAACTGACACCATCATCTTTTTGCTCTTCCTGCTGCTTGAAGACCTTGAGCCTTGGGACTACCTAAGAGAGATGTTTCTAATATGCTGTCTCTGTGTCTCTTGTCATTGAGGTAATTGTCATGAGAAAACCCTGGACAACAGCCATGACAAACAGAAATATTTTGACAACTCACAGTCACTGGATGCTGCCGAAGAAGAGCCCTCTGAGACAGGAACAGAGGAGGAGCCTGTACTCTCTGTTGAGAATTCAGGGAGGGACTCAGATGCCCTTAGACTTGAAAGTAAGTTGATTTGACCTGAGCTGTGCTTCTGGGGTAAAATCAACTCTCAGGCTTTGAGTTTAGGCTTTTCTTTACTCTAAATAGTTTCCTTCTTTTAACAGCCACTCATTATATTTGTAGAATCACAAGGGTGACCCTCAGGTGTGAGGTAGAAGACAGGCTAGTGTGTGAAAGAGCTCTTCACACTTCTTTCTCTTTCACCTCCATGTCTTGTTTTGCTCGGACAAATTTGATTCATTTATATACAAGTCTTTCTTCTTAATATCAGCAGTCTACTGAGCAAGCCATTGAAAAAAGGCAAGATAACTTATATTTACACTAACCCAGTAATATTTAAAGATTCGGAATAATAGACATACGTACCAGGCCCTCTCCTAAAGGTCCATTCCATGACCACATTTTGAGCTATGCTGTACTGAACTGTTCTTGACATTATCAGTCAATGCATAATTGCTAAAATGAATGACTTTGTAGTACTCATCCTTCTTAACCACTTTGCTGTATTTGGATCTACGCACAACTCCCCTCTCCTTGAAACTTTTTCCTTCTCCTCTCAGCTTCTGGGGTATCACTGCTCTTGGCTCTCTTCCTGTCCTTAGGACAGCTCTTTCCATTTCTTTCACTTATTCTTTACTTTGCCTCTTACTTGTTGGGTTACCCAGGATCTTGACCTTGGTCTTTTTTTCCTTATCCCTCTTTTTAACACTCTGTGTTTTATCTCTTTGTGTCTCAAATACTTTTGAGTATAACAGTGACTCCAAATCTCTCTCTTCAGCTAGCACGTTGTCTACAACACTAGAACTTATTTCCACTTTTCTAGTGGTCTCTATCTCAGTGTGCCATAGGCACTTCAAATCTCACATATCCAAAATTGGACTTGTCCTCATTTTCACTTTATTTTACTTGAACTGCTTCTAATTCCTATGTCCCTGCTGTTTGTTAATGGCATCACAACTCCCCCAGTGACCACTGTATCCAAGACCTGTTGCATCCGTTCATCTCTTCATCTATTTCCTTCTGCCACCGCCTGAATTCGCACTTTCTTCATTTCTGCTTGGGCAATTGCAGTAGCTTCATAATTGAATTCCCAATATCCAGTCCTTTACTTCTGTGTGTATGGGGAGAGGGAGAGAGAGAGTGTGTGTGTGTGTTTGCAGGAGAGAGGTAATACATGTAATAGGTACAAAATTTTAAAAGGAGAAGTAACCCCTATTACCAGTATATTTTGTGTCTGAAGAGTTGTTTCTAAAATCAGATCTCATCAAGTAAGTTGCCTATGTTTAAAATTTTCCATGGCTCTCTGTTACCTATAGGAAGAATCCAGTATCATAGTATAGGATACATGGCAGTTTGGCCCTTAGTTTTGTCTCCAAGTGCACCATCTACCAGTACTCTACATAGCAGGATGTATAAACCTTGCACCATTTCCCTCCATGCCATGCTGTTGGAGCCTCCCATGTCTGCACAGGCTGGGAATGGCCCCTGCGTGCTTTTTGCTTTATATGGACGACTCTTAACGCACCTCCAAGATTCAGCTTAAATGTCACCACCTCTGTGAAGGAGTCACAAAAGTCTCCAGGCATTTAGTTGCTCCATACACTGTCTTGTTCCCACTTTTTTGTCAAGGCACATTTCAGACAGTATGCACGCTTACATGTTTTATTTCCCATCAGACTGTGAACTTCTTATATATCGTCCTATATAACTTCATTTCTGTGTACAGTAAATATTCGTTAAAGTAATGAATTATGGCATTTGTCTTCCTGTGTGGGTTGGATTAGCATATTTAGCAATTACAAAATCTGTGTTTCCTTCTAAGTAGTAGTGTATGTTAAAAAAAATGATGTCCAAGAGAAGCAAGCTAGGCCTCAGAGGGGGAAGTTTTGACCTTCACCTTTGCAGGTTTAGAAAATTAGTTTCATCAGTTCTGTCAGAAATCATTGGGCTTTAAGAAAACTAATTTCCATTTTCCATTTCAAAAGAGATGGATTCTTAAACTGGATAGGCAGTTGATTCATTTACAAGGGAGCTGCTACTCTCTAGTGCCTGGCAGCCTCTTGTCTCTACCTGGTATCAGGTACCCACACAACCAAGTGGACATCATGAGGTTGCTTGATAAACTCAGAATCACCACAAATGAAACTGAGTAATGATAAGGGGTATTTCATTCAGTTTATACAAACTGTTCCTATTCCAATATAATACAGCTCCCTCATGACCAGGATACTTACGACTACCAAATTAGATGTGTTTTTTCTTCTGACAATTCAGATAAAACCCAACCAGAATCTTGATGTTTGTCTCATTTTCCAAATAATATACCATTGTTTGAGATAGATTGTAACCTAGTGACTAAGTTAAATTTCTTTAGTCCCGTGTTCCCCATGGAGCTCCATCCATCCCTGTACTGGAAAGGCAATATGGTTGCCTTGGCTGAGGTGGGGTCTTTCCAGGTCCCTTCAGCATCATGCAGACTGTCTCTTAGGGTGGATTCCTTTACAGATTGCTGATTGAATCCATAGTATAATAATGACTCTGACTGGTTTCTCTCTCAAGTAATAACTTTTCTTTGCCATATGTCAAATTCTGGGAGCACCTTCTTCTTTTCCCTAGATACAAGCAAGTCCACAGGGACAACATTCATGATATGTTAGTATGTTCATACCAGGAGGCTTCCTGCGGTATGGTTATCAGAGTGAGAAAAACTCCATCTTTTTAATGTAAATAGTGTGCTATAATAAAAATGTGTTATAATAAAAGTCAAGTGTAGACATTAAAGAATTTTTGAAAATTCTATTTTTGGAGGAAAATTTAAAGAAATACAAATAGTTAAGCCCTTTCCAGTAACCAATAACTTATGATAATCACTCCCTTTCTATGATACTTTACAATTTACAAACATATGTTCACTTCAGTAACATATATTTTACGAACTTAAGAATTATGTGTTAACCATATGAAATAGATACTATTATCAAGCCCATCTTATAGATGAGAAAATTGAGACTCAGAGAAGTTGGGTTTCTTGCCCGAGATCATCAGTAGGTAGCAGAGCTAAAACTCATCCCATGCATTTTGCCCTTCGGCTCCAGGTTTCAGAAATAGAGGCTTTGTTGGATCAGAACTTTATTTTTTAATTAGTAAGGTTATTTTTAAAGAAAACTAACATCTGCTGTTATCATTATTTTATAAAAGCAAAGAAAATTTTAATGTCAAAAAGTACAAAGACAATCTCACAATAAAGGTCAAGTCTTTTTCAAAAAATGGACAGTCAGCAACCTTACTCCAAAAATTTGTATCTGGATGTGTGTGTGTGTTGTATGTGCGTATTATAATTTTATATACATATCCTTTTTATGTTTTTCATTTTGCTAAGGATTGGTACAAATTGTGTCACTAATTAACATATGAAAACCACTGCTTTAGTACCTCATCATCTAGTACAAAAATCCTCCCCAGTAAATCTTCGATGTAGAAGGAAGAACTTAGGCTTTGTAGTTCGAGATCTTGCTACCATGTCCTTTCACCAACACCAACTAGTTGTTAAATCTTGGGCAAGCTACTTATACTTTCTGAGCTTCCCTTACTTCATTAATTTAAAAACAAACAAACAAAATCCCTCAAGTGATTAGTATTTAAATGAAGCATTTCTTTTAGAGCCAGGTACACAGTCGGAGCTCAGTGTTCACTTCTGCACACATGGGCGTGACTCTACTGCTTCCAGATTTAGAGGCTGCTTGTGAGCCAAAGTCCTCACAAATACATACACACAGTATCTGCTCAATAAACATCTGTTGAGTTAAAGGGAACCTTGACATTTCCACAAGAGTTAGAGGAAAGATTCCCTGTTTGCTTTTCTGAGTTATCTTCTTGAAAGTCCGTTTTCTCTTGCTGTACTGACCCAGCTAAAACACCAGTGGTGCAAATGAAAATTTGATGATTTGTTTTTTGGGGTTTTTTTTTTTGTTTTTTTGGTTTTTTGGTTTTTTTCTGAAAAGTCGGTTTCCCTACCTACCTTAGTCTGACTTTTCATTTAAGCCTTTTGTGCTTTGCAATTACTGGCTTTAAATATTATGCCATTGTTCACTTATGATATCTTAAGGAAGTCTACTTGACTTCAAAACCAGATCACTGCCTTTTAAAGTAAATACTAGAACTCAAGACAATTGCTAAAGGTCCTATGGGGTGGAGTCTTTGTATGAAACCAAATTTGTCTAATTCCACAGTATATTCTTTTTATTTTATGAGCCAGAGGGAGATATATCTCTGTAGTATCATCCTCAGAGGTAGAATGTGCCTTGCTTGCCTTCACAAACCATATTCTAGTACTCAAGCCTATTAGTATTAATCATGTAAGACTTTCTGGAGATGTCTTGAGTCAAATTTTGAAGGAAGGACTTTTTTTTGCTGGTCATCTCTTCAAATGTGTGATCTTTACCTCTTTTTGCTGTCAGTCTGCTTTGTTTTGAAGGTAGAACTCACCTTTCATTTCATTCTCTGCTTTCTAAAACTCTTCTTGATAAAATCTCTCTTCCAAGATTATTAATACTGTTTCTTACCCAATAGAGTCACTTTCTTTTTTTTTTTTTAAGATTTTATTTATTTATTTGGCAGAGATAGATCACAAGTAGGCAGAGGGGCAGGCAGAGAGAGAGAGAGGGAAACAGGCTCCCTGCAGAGCAGAGAGCCCAATGCGGGACTCGATCCCAGGACCCTGAGATCATGACCCGAGCTGAAGGCAGCAGCTTAACCCACTGAGCCACCCAGGTACCTCTAGAGTCGCTTTCTTTTACTCATCTTCCAGTGTCCCGCTCCCTCTCTGGAGCATCCTCAATAAGTCATTGTGTGGCTTTGGCTTTTGTTCCAGGCCAGGGAGCTCAGTCTCCCTTGGTAGCTCATTCCATTTTCTGACCTTTTAGAAGTCTTCCCTTATATTGAGCTGAAATGTGACTTGTCATCTCCAGTCCTGCCCTCTGAAGCTAACGAAGTCAGTCTTGTCTCTCATTAATATCACATCTGAAGATCACTTCTCCCACCTACCCTAACCCCTATGGTTTTACTTCCTTAGCTAAATGTCCTTGTTTCCTTGAACAACTCCAGTTACGGCTCTTAGTACCTTCACCAATCTCGAAGTAATCTTTCTAGAATTAAAAAAAAAAAAAATCTTTCCGGGCTCCTGGGTAGCTTGGTCAGTTAAGTGTGTGACTCTTGATTTCTGCTCAGGTCATGATCTCAGGGCCCCAATCTCAGGGTTGTGAGATTGAGCCCCACATCAGGCTCCACACTCAGCCTGGAGTCTGCTTGGAACTCTCTCCCTCTCTGTCAAAAAATAAAATGTTTTAAAAAAGAAGAAAATTTCTAGCAAAATAATGTTTTAAGCCTGATTGGTGTGTGTGTGTGTACTATGTCAGCTACTGTTCCTTCCATGGGGTCCCTTTGGTTTCCTCAGTCCTTCATTTAATGTGGTTTTGGGCACTTTCATCAAGTCACATTTCTATCAATGTGCTCTGTTTTAAAACCCCTTAAACTTCAGTGCCCAGACTTACCAGTGAATCTCCAGGTGTGTCTCAAATATTGCAAGATTATGCAGGACTTCTTTTTCTTCTCTTTCCTCCTCCCCTTCTTCTTCTCTTTTCCTTTCTTTCTTTCTTTCTTTTTGAGGACAACCTATACTTCTCTTGGCTCTCAACACTTCTGCTAGTTCCTGTGATTTTTTTTTTTTTAAGATTTTATTTATTTATTTATTTGAGAGAGAGTGTGTGTGTGCAAGCACAAGCAGGGGGAGGGGCAGAGGGAGAAGGAGAAGCAGGCTCCTGGCGGGGGGGGGGGGGGGGGGGGGGGGGGGGGTCCTTGATCCCAGGACCTTGAAATCATGACCTGAGTTGAAGGTAGACTCTTAACCCACTGAGCCACCCAGGCACCCCTAGTCCCTGTGATTCTTGACAGACTACCTAACATGGCTCAAACTCATCTATAAGTTTTCCTAGTACCTGAGATAGGATTATCCAAGTGAGAAAACATGAACTCATCTAAGCCTCACTGTGAGTGCTCACAGTCTCTTCACTTCATAATATTTATTTTCCTTTTTCCAGTGTGAAAATGGTGCATGTTAAAGAAGATAAAATAATAGAGATACAGATCTTAGTGTATCTATTTTTAGTTTCTATTATACCAGTGGTCCCACAAGTAGCAATCCCAATATTTTACTTTTTCTTCTTGCTTCAAGTGTAATTTAAAACCTTCTGTGATCCAGACCTCTCCAAATCTGAATTCTGTATTTCCAGAATTAGACAGTGCCTGGAGATATGTTCTTCATCCATCCTAACCTAGACCGTAAGCTCCATGGGTGGTTGGTTCTGTTACGAGCCCTCAGCACATTTTTGGACATGGGCAACAAATGCTTAAATAAATTAACGAGTAAGTGTCTGAATTCCCAACATGATAAGTCCCATTGCCCTCTCCTAATTCCATAATCCTTGTACATAGCATTGTTTTCACTTTCACAGATTCTAAAACTTCATATATTCCCCGTTTCACATTAGGCTTTGAAATCTTGAAATTATCTTTGAACTTACCCTATTCTCAGTCATTTTATCCATTTAACCACCAAATTTTATTTTTGTCCACTGAAATTTCTTCATGTACCTTTTTCTCCTCCCTTTTCAGAATTCCCCTTTTGCAGTCTTCACCCTAGGCCGGCTTCTCTTTAAAGAACTGTAGAGAGATTGTTGAAATACCTCTCTAACTGGTCTCTGTCCTCCGTCTTCCTTCTGCATCTCTCAGTACGCCAACGGGTTTACCACTCTGGCCTGCATAGGCCACATTATGGCTCTCGTCGTGTTATTCTTCTGTTTAGCAAACAGGAGGCTCCCTTTACAATGAATCTTGCTCCCGACTTTCCGAGACATCCTCAGTGTCACCCACCTTCCCTAAGTATCTTACTTGCTGATATCACCTGTATGCATTCTTTGTTTTAGTTCACGTGAAATGAGCAGTGCCTTCACATACTGCCTTCCCTATGTCTACATCAGTGTGTATACATGTGGCTGTGAGAGTATATACTTTCAAGCTTCTCCCTCTTGGCCCTCCCTGGCCTTCTGCCTGTCCGAACCCTGCCTCAGGAGTCTGCCTTCCCCTAGGAAGCATGTGGTGACCACACTCAATTATGCTTTTCCTCTAGGAAAAAAAGTATCTAAATGTAATTATGCCCTGATTATTTTATGTATATAGTTTAGTGTCTCCAACCTGATTATACAGTCGAACCTTGAACAATATAGGTTTGAACTGCATACATCCACCTATGTGCAGGGTTTTTTTTGATAAATACCGTATAGTACTTTATCTTCTCTTATGTTCTTAACAGTGCATTTTAGCTTCCTTTATTATAAGAATACAGTATATAATACCTATAACATGCAAAATACATGTTAATCGACTGTTCATGTTATCGGTAAGGCTTCCAGTCAGCCGGAGGCTATTAGTAGCTAAGTTTTTGGAGAAACAAAAGCTATATGTGGATTTTCAACTGTGTGGGGGTCAGTGCCCCTAACCCCCATGCTGTTGAGCTGTAATTCCTCCGATTCTTTTTGTTCCCAACTATATGGCTCATAGCATGAAATAGGCACATAGTAGGTTTTATTTCATTTTTTTTTTTAAGATTTTATTTATTTATTTGACAGAGAGAGATCACAATTAGGCAGAGAGGCAGGTAGAGAGGAAGGGAAGCAGGCTCCTTGCTGAGCAAAGAGCCCGATGCCGGGCTTGATCCCAGGACCCCAGGACCCCAGGATCATGACCTGAGCTGAAGGCAGAGGCTTTAACCCACTGAGCCACCCAGGCACCCCACATAGTAGGTTTTAAATAAATAAAGATTGGTTTATTGTTTCTAACTCATAGCACATTAATGATCTCCCCATTCCTCACCTTTATTTAATGTTGTTCTTTAGGAATTGCTTCTACCCCCACCCCTACAGTCTTTGAAAGGACTAGTGGCTGCCAGCAGCAAAAGCCTGCAGCAAGCTCTATAGTCTCTCTTGACTGGAATACCAGTTTCCGTCAATGAAAGGCCCTTTCTCTAAGAACTTTTCAGTAATGATATATATATTTCCATATGGTCTGGGCATAGGGGAGCATTAACCTTTGGAACTGGGCTTGCAGAACTCTTTGCAACTGAATAGCTTTATTTATTTAGAATAGTTGTAGTTACTGAATGGAAATAAGGTTTCCAAACACCACATCCATATGCATGCGGTTCCAACTATACCCGGGGGAATTAGTTACCTGCAGTCTACCTTTGGCCAAAAGCCACTTTTCTTTAAGCCCATACTCTTGGCTGCCGACAGATATATCAAAATGCCTTTCCTGTCTCAGGACTAGGTGCAGGAAATCCCATGGTGCCCATAGGAGAAGGAAGGACAGGAAGCTAAAATAACATGAAAAATACTTAGAACTCTGGGGCGCCTGGGTGGCTCAGTGGGTTAAGCCTCTGCCTTCGGCTCAGGTCATGATCTCAGGGTCCTGGGATAGAGCCCCGCATTGGGCTGTCTGCTCGGCGGGAGCCTGCTTCCCCCTCCCCCTTGGCCTGTCTCTCTGCCTGCTTGTGACCTCTCTCTCTGTGTCAAATATATAAAATCTTTAAAAAAAAAAAAAAATACTTAGAACTGTGTTGCTACAAGTCAGATGGCAGATAGTTCTTCTAATTAAGTTGCTTTTTGGGGTCCCCATAGCAACCCTGTCCAGGTATTTTTCCTGAGTTAGCTACTGAAAAATTAGTAAGTCATATAGTATGCTAGACATTATGTTAAGGACATGATGCTTGCTTTTAACCTTAGAGTTTATAAAGGCTTAAATCACCAGCAGGACAAGGCAACGTCTGGAGCAGTAGATCCTCAAGAACCTCACAAACCAAAATATTCCCCAGTTCCATTAACTCATTCTACAACCGTGCCTCTTAAGTGTCACATACAATGTTAGACATTCAGGATATAGTAGTAAACAAGAAGATATACTATTTGCCACATAATTTAGGCAATAACCATCTTTATCTGAATATTCTAAAGAAAATGCCCTTGTAAACCCCTATTTTACTTTATGCTTATCTCAGAACTTCATTAGTGATAATGATAATAATAAGCAAAAAGAAACCCCAGCAGACTGGTTCAAAAAACCTAAAAGAAATTTGCTTGAAAGGACCACAGTACATTTCAAAGTCACTTGTTATCAAATGAAGGAGCCTTATAGTTCTTTTAAGAAAGAATAACAGATTTCTCACGGTACTCCCAGCCTGACAACAGACCTTCCCACTTTCTGGAATAGAAAGTGAGATGGAAGATAGAGATGCCACCAGAGCTGAGAGAGATACTCTGGGTATAGGGATCAAAGCTTTATGTTGCCTTTAGCCTTGGTGGTCAGCCACTTTTCTCACCCCATGCCTCCCCAGAGACTAATACTGTACATTTCTAACATGAGTTCATACTCACTATGGTTACGGGTTTGGTCAATATGGAAGTGAGATTCCTGACCTTGGCCTTATTAGTACCATGTTTTAAATCACTGAAAAAAACAGAATTACCAACTGAAGGTTATTGGGATGACTTAACTAGGATAATGTAGACTGGCATTTTCTGAGCAACCAACCCCGAGCTCTCAGGTTGTCCAGTAGATATATTACAAAAGGAGGTATTCCATTTTATTTGTTTTTGTACCCTATCTACATCCGGAAAGTATTGGAAATGACTTTCATAAACACACACTATAAGATTCAGCCATTAATTCAAAATAGCAAAAGTTAAATAATAAAGTTTTTTTTTTTTTAAGGAAGGAAAGCATTCTATTAAGAAACTCAGACAAATTTTGCCCTAAATGTTATAGTCATCTAGGCATAGAAGGGAACATGTAAGGTTATATAACCTTTAATGTATAACAGTAGAAACACTGACTTCTCAAGAGAAAGAATTTTTCTAGGCCATTGTACTGGGAAACATCCATGGAAGTCTTTACATAAGAAACGTGAGCAACATAACAAATAATGTCTTCATAACCGTTTTAGGAAAATATTACACTACTCCATCACTATTTCTTTTACACTGGCCATTAGTGAAAATAAGAGCCTGAATGTAGAATTAGGATAATTACCCATTAAACAAGTCGTTGTTCAGATAAGGCAGTTAGACTGTATGGCCTGGACATGCAGCCATTTGCTGTTTGAATAAAACTTCAAGGATCTCACATATTCAGTAAATAACATCATAATAAATTTTACCTTTGCCATCCGTGTCTTATATTTAAAGCAAGTGGGTCTTTTTTTTTTCAGTAATATGTCTATAAAATAGCCATCCCCCTGCTCACTAGTGATACAGTAATCCGTGCCTGCCTGCCACCTTGCTGCTCCTGTTGTCCTTATCCAAGTTTTTGACAAAGCTACACAGCAAAGAGGACATTTTATTGTGCATTTTGAGGATGATGAGTGACATTTTTATGGGTGGTTATCGAATTTGCTCCCAGCAGAGCCAGAGCTGCTCAGACAGCAAGGTCGGAGTCCCTCAAGTACTGGAGTGAGTACTACGAAATCTTTAATGATCTGCGGGCGCTCAAATTTCAGGTACAGTGGTTGAGGAGAGCAATGGTTCTGATGAGATGGAGAATTCGGATGAAACAAAAATGTCTGAAGAGATACTGGCTTTGGTGGACGAATTTCAACAGGCATGGCCCCTGGAAGGCTTTGGGGGAGCCCTGGAGATGAAAGGGCGGCGTCTGGACTTGCAGGGGATACGAGTGCTAAAGAAGGGTCCCCAGGATGGAGTGGCCAGAAGCTCTTGCTACGGAGACTGCAGAAGTGAAGATGATGAAGCCACAGAATGGGTGAGAGTTGGCCAAGTCCGTTCACACCAAACCATAGCCCAGGTCTTGGTGGGGGTGGGGGCTTCCACATTCACAGAGTGTGATGTCTCTCTTGGGGGTGTGGCGCCACTTTACTCCACCTTCCGTTCAGCCCTTGAGTGGGCCTTGTACTGAGGAACATTTCCCTTTACTTCCGTCTGTCTCGCTAGCTCTTCCAGGAGGCAGATGAAGTGGGAGCCTGTCCAGCCTGCATGCCTGCAACCGCCCAGCTCAGACATCTTCATTTTCAGTTTCCTCTATACACCCTTCAGGGCTAAGCTATTTGTTCATTTTACTAAATGTTTTTCATTTAGACCTGTAAGAATGAAACAGAACTCTAGAATAGGACTGGTTACTCTTTCGTTTTTAGAAAAAGAGAGCTCAAGTCGGGGGTAGGGTGGGGAGGAGGCAGAGAGGGACAGGGAGGGAGGGAATCTTAAGCAGGTTCTTTGCTCAGTGTGAAATCCAGTGCAGAACTCAATCGCACAGCCCTGAGATTCTGTCAAAACACTTAACCAGCTGAGCCACCCAGGCGCCCCAGCACTGGTTACCTTTTTGCTGTTGTTTCAGGGGTACAGGTCTGTGAATCATCAGTCTTACACAACTCACAGCCCTCACCATAGCACGTACCCTTCCCAGTGTCCATTACCCTGCCACCCCATCCCTCCCACCAGTTCTCTTCTCCAGCAACCCTTGGAGACCAAGAGTCTCTTACAGTTTGTTTCTCTCCCTGGCTTCATTTTCCCCTCCCTTCCCCTATAATCTTCTTGTCTTATTTCTCTAATTCCTCAAATCAGTGAGATCATATGATAATTATCCCTCTCTGGTAGACTTCTTTTTTTTAATTTAATTTTATTTATTTATTTGACAGAGAGAGAGATCACAAGTAGGCAGAGCAGGAGGTGGGGGGGTGGGGGGAAGCAGATTCCCCACCCAGCAGAGAACCTGATGCAGGGCTCAATCCCAGGACCCTGAGATCATGACCCGGGCTGAAGGCAGAGGCTCAACCCTCTGAGCCCTGGCGCCCCGACTTCTTTTACTTAGCATAGTAACCTCTAGTTCCATCCATGTTGTTGCAAATGGCAAGATTCCGGGTTTTTTTGATGGCTGCGTAGTATTCCATTGTGTATATCTATATACCACATCTTTATCCATTCCTCTGTTGATAGACATCTAGGCTCTTTCCGTAGTTTGGCTATGGTGGACATTGCTGCTATAAACATTGGGGTGCACGTGCCCCTTCAGATCACTACATTTGTATCTTTAGGGTAAATACCCAGTAGTGTGATTGCTGGGTCGGAGGGTAGTTCTATTTTCAACTTTTTGAGGAAACTCCATTCTGTTGTCTAGAGTGGCTGCCAGCTTGCATTCCCACCAACAGTGTAGGAGGGTTCCCCCTTCTCCGCATCCTCGCCAACACCTGTCATTTCCTGACTTGTTAATTTTAGTCATTCTGCCTAGTGTGAGGTGGTATCTCACTGTGGTTTTGATTTGTATTTCCATGATGCTGAGTGATGTTGAGCACTTTTTCATTTGTCTCTTAGCCATTTGGATGTTTTCTTTATAGAATTAGGACCGGTTACTCTTAAAACCCCCAATATCCACAGCCTTTACAGATTTGATAATTGGTCTAATTTGTCCCCAACATATTTCCATTTTCCAGATCACATTCCAGGTCAAACGTGTAAAGAAACCCAAAGGAGATCATAAGAAAACTCCTGGGAAAAAGGTAGAACAGAATCAAGCAGAAAATGTACATCGTTACCAAGCAAACTTGGAGATCACTGGCCCAAAGGTGGCATCTCCTGGGCCACAAGGTAAATTTGAATGTTTAATATGCCAGTTTCTTTTTTCAGATTGCACTGTCTCATTTCTTACTAAGGATGTGTTTGTGACTTGAAGGAGATCAGATGAGAGGGTAATGGGGCTTAGTGAATGAGGAAACAGTCGTTGGTATAAAAAGTTTGTTTTGATATTATTTGACTTCTTTACCATTGCCTGTCGGGCTTATATTCTTATCATCTTGAGCTTGAAGTCCTATTAATTCTCGATAGTCTAGTTTAATAGGATCACATGTGTCTTATAGGATGGTTGTGAGAACTGTAAGAATTATACATGTGAAGTGCTTTAAATGAACTGGCCACATAGGACTCAATAAATATTAACACTTAATATTTTATGTGTCTGATATCTCTTTAAGTATTGGATAAATGCTTTAGAACTGTGCCCAGGAAAAATGCATACACATCAGAATTTGTCATGTACTTTTAGGGTTCATAGTTGTCCTGAAGTGCTTCTTGGGACTCCAGGTTCAGGGCCATTGCCATGGGCCCAGTTGACTTTCTTTTCTAGCAATGAAATAGTGGTGATCAAATTTCTTTTATAAAGAATTTTTTTTAAAGGATATTTTCACTATTCTAGACTTCAAAAATTAACTTCATGAAAAGATTCTTATTTAATTTGGTATACTTAAAGCTGAAAGCAGGAGGCACATAATAAAATATAAAGAATAGGGTCAGTTTGGCTAAATCCCAGAGTGAACTGTTACTTAGAAAATACGAAGGGCACCAAAAAGGACATTTTGTCATGACTGGAGTTGACAGCATGTAGTAGCTGTACTATTTAAGGGTGGCATCGTGTGTTAACAAGCTACAGAAAGAAAGCAGCACTTCCTTTACTAGGTCTGTCTTCTGTAGCAAGGGGAAGGGTGTTCAAAATGTAAAACATCATTATGGAAATGAAAATTCCATTAAATAGTAAATGTAATAAAATCATAAAAGTAGAAAATTTAGATGAATATTTATGTACTTTTCCAATGGGAAAAGACTTTCTAAGGCAGAGAGAAAAAGAAAAAAATAATGATGGCATCAGAAGACACCATAAAGTAGGCAGAGGACTGAAACAAAGTATTTTTGCAGGATATTTATATTTTTACAGACTCGGTGATAAGCACAAAGTATCAGTATCATTTAAAGAACACCTACAGGGGCTACAGGGCAACCTGGCTGGCTTAAGTCAGTTGAGCACCTGACGTCAGCTCAAGTCATGATCTCAGGGTCCTGGGATCGAGCCCCCCCTTAGGCTCCCTGATCAGTGAGGAGTCTGCTTCTCCCACTCCCGCTGCCCCTCCCTGCTTGTGTGCTCTTCTCTCTTTCTCTCTCTCATATAAATAGATAAAATCTTTTAAAAAAATAAAATAACACCTACAAATCAGTATGAAAACACAGCATTTCAGTGAGTTGTGCGCAAGTACGGAGACAGTTCCCCAGATAACACACATACAGTTGGCCACTGAACATGTGATGAAATGTTCAGCCTCACTAGCAATCAAAGAGACATAAACACAAACAGCGACATGCCATCTTTGCTCCTCAAACTGTCTTTAAACTTGTAATACACAGAGTTAATGAGATCAATTAGGGGATCATTTGACCATATAGATCAGAAAATTTAAAAATAAACCAATAATTTTACTTCCAATAATTTACCCTAAGTAAATCATTTTATAGATGCCAAAGACAGAAGTGGCAAGATTGATCATGGGGCCGCTTATCATAATAAAAAAATTATAAACCACCTAAATGCTGGTAATTGCCCAAATAAATTACAGAACGTCCATGCCATGTACTGTGCAGCCAAGATGCCTGTAATCTAGTAAGTGAACCAAAGTGGTTTATAACATAGCAGGTAGAACACTTCAATTTTTGTAAGGTAGTAGATATACTGTATTATGACTATACTTGTTCACATTTCTGCATCTGCAGCTGAGGTGTATCTTACAGCTGATCATATTTTAAATAATAATTGGCTGTGTTTTTCTTTCTTATACCATATAAAATAGTGTTTATGACCTCTTAGATTTGATAAAAGAAGCTAAAATAAGTGTGTAGAAACAAGTATAGAAGAGAATATACCAAAGTGTAAGTGGTCCTTTCTGGGTATTGATAGAGATATGGGTAATTTTTAATTTTCTTCTACATGCTTTTCCATTTTCTAAATATTTTATAATAAGCCTATATTGTTTTTACAAATAAAAAACTAAAAATTTCTTGTAAAAGTGAAAATTAAAGCTTGGTGTGGTTGAGATGACAGGAAAGCACTTAAGTGGTTTTAAATGTATTCAAGTGGGTGGGCCCACATAGTGCATTGAGTGTACTTGGCCAAGGACATCAGGGAACCTGCTTACTCTCAGTAACATGAAAAGTTCTAAGGCTTGGAAGAGATGACAGGTAGCCAGAGAGGTACAGTATCCTGGGTTTTCAAATAAATCTGGATTCTCTTCACTACTAGGAGAGAAGGTTCATGGTAAATCCTGACAAAGTTTGGGGGTTTTTTGTTTTTTTTTTAAGATTTTACTTATTTATTTGACAGAGATCACAGGTAGGCTGAGAGAAAGGAGGAAGCAGGCTCCCCGCTGAGCAGAGAGCCGGATGCGGGGCTCGATCCCAGGACCTTGGGATCATGACCTGAGCCGAAGGCAGAGGCTTTAACCCACTGAGCCACCCAGGTGCCCCAATCCTGACAAAGTTTTAAAGCAAATCCTAAAACAGATAGTTTGTGAGGCCATGGGGAAGAGTGGAGATCAATGGGGGCCACTGTAAATTTACTAAGAACTAGTAAAACTAATAATGCATAACTAATTTCACTTCCTTTTTTGAAGAGAGCTACCAGACTAGAAGACCAGGGAAGTGCTATAAATACAATGTAACTAGATTTCAGCAAAGCATTTAACAAAGTCTTTTAGGGGGCACCTAGGTGGCTTAGTCGTTAAGTGTCTACCTTTGGCTCAGGTCATGGTCCCAGAGTCCTGGGATTGAGCCCCACACAGGCTCCCTGCTCAGTGGAAAGCCTGCTTCTCCCTCTCCCTCTGCCTGTCCCCCTGTTTTTGTTCCCTCTCTTGCTGTCTCTCTGTCAAATAAATAAAATCTTAAAAAAAAAAAAGTAAATAAATAAATAAATAGAGTCTGTGAGGATATTCCAGTGAACAAGATGGGGAAATGTGGGCTCAGAGGCTCCCCATTGCCTATAGAATGAAGTCCAAACCTCCTCGTGTGGTGTACAAGCATCCAGCCTGTCTGTCCTTCACGCTGTTATTTTTCTGAACCAACCATGCTCTTATTTTACCTCCTTACCTTTGCATATGCTGCCCCCTCTGCCTGGCCTGCTCTCCTGCCACATCAGCAGCGCTAAAATATCACTCATCCTTACACTTCCGATGCCACGCGCCTTCCCTTCCTTGATACCTTCAGGCAGAATTAGTTGCTCTCACCTCCGTGCCGTCGTCCTGTCCTTTTCACTCTGGCAGTCATCCTTTCGTATCCTAGGATTTGTTCATGTTTACCTTCCTCCCTAGACTGTGAACTCAGGGGCAGGCCCCTTCTGTATTATTCCCCTGACTATTCCTAGTGCCTCAACACAGTTCCCATTTCTTTATGATAGATGCTCAATAAATGCTTTTCAAGTGAATTTCTTAAACATTACAGAAATAAAATAAGCTTTATTGGAAACTTACGGTTTAATTCTCTTAGTTATTCATTTAAACAGAGTTCATTTGAAACTCTTCCAAACTGTTCCATTTTACTTAAATCTAGAGCCCTGCTTATACCTCAGTTTTCTGTTATTGGCAAATTCCCACATTATAAGAAAAAGTTACACAGATGCAAAGTTCTCCTTCCTGTCCATTCATTCTATTGTAAGTCTTCCAGAAGTCCCTCATTCCAGACAAGACTTAGTTGGGGACTCAGTCTAAGTGAAGGGCCTGTACACAAAGGTAGTACCTGTGAAGGGTGTCAATTAACAGAGCTTTAAAAGCCCAGTATAGCTTTAAATAGCACGCTGATTGGAAGCATACATGTTGGACTCAGACCGATCTGGATCTGGATCCGAGCTCTGCTGTCCATTAGCCAAGTAACCTTGGGCAAGTCACCTGATCTCTCTGTGCCTCCATTTTCCCACCTGAGAAATGAGCTGTGGATATAAGGCACTTAGCACAGGACCTGAACACACAGTAAGTGCTCTGGAAATAAATGATAACCCATCATTATCACTGTTATTCCCCATCTGCTGCTTTTCTGTGCAGCAGTGGTTCTCTACCAGGAGTGATTTTGTCTTCCCAGGGCACATTTTGGTTGTCCCATCTGTGTGTGTGTGGCAGAGGGGGAATGGGGGGTGCTACTGGTTCTATAGGGGAGAAGCCAGGGATGCTCCTAGACATCCTCCAGTGCACAGGACAGCCCCACACAAAGCACCTCCCAGCCACAGTCAGTCCTGCGAGAATGGGAAACCATGCTTTAACCGTACATGCTCCTCCTAAGTTGGAGCTGTCTTTATAAAATCAAGATATAGAGGGGTAAAAATGAAACTTGGTAAGATGTTAACATCGAAGAATATCTTAGCTCTTATCTTCCGTTGATCAGTCTTAAATCCAGTGGACTCATTTATTTTTACTTCATCATCTGTCTTTGAACCCGAGACTTCACTCAGATAATCTTATTCCCTTTGCAGTGAATGACAAGATTCTAATTCTCTAAATGGTAAAAATCCTAAAGACTAGAAGAATGACTGGCACCTCCGAACATGCCAGCCTGGGTTAAGTAAGACACTGTGGGTTCTGTTCCTTTGCAGTCATGTGCATTGATGTCATACTTTCCTTCTAGGAAAAAAGCGTGACTACCAGAGTCTGGGATGGCCCAGCCCAGACGAGTGCCTCAAACTCCGCTGGGTAGAGCTGACTGCCATCGTGAGTACCTGGCTTGCAGTTTCTTCAAAAAACATTGAGTGAGTATCTTAAACCCCTTGCTCCTTTGTGGCATTTATGTACCAGTGAACCTCTTGGGCCTCTCTTGACTTCAGGGATGCCCTTCTTTGTCAGCAGCTATTAGAGGAGTCGTCCTTTTTAGGCTTAGAGTTTCTGAGGATGACCATTGCTGACCACAGGCCACAGGTGGACGCAGTCCATTGTACTGAAGCAGTGAACGTGCCCTCCCTTCTTAGGGCCTTCCCCCACACTTTGTAAGGTCTGCAGAAGTATGGAACTTACTTAGTTTGAGTTAAAGACTGGATCCCTCTTTATGGAAAAACCTGTGTTTCTGACATTGTGTACTTAAAAAGGGAGCCAGAGCATATCTAGATTTACAAACACTTACCAAGACACAGGCTGAGCCAAGTTGCCCCTCCGGTAACTGAGTTTTCCTCCTTGGATACTCATTCTCTTTTGCTGGCTCCTTCTCTGCCCTTTAAATGTTGGTGTTCCCCAAGATTTACCTCTAAGCCTTCTTACCTTAGAATCACTCGGAGTCAGACTGATGTACTCCCAGAACTTCTGTCACCCCCAATATATTGACAGCTCTTGAATTTGAATCTCTATACCAGATTTTTCTTCAAATCATCTGTCCAATTACTGACTTGGCCTCTCTGCCTAGATAGCTCTGAGACCCCTCAACCTCAGCAAAACCACACTCATTGTTTCCTTGTCTGCTCACCTTCCAAAAAATCGTTGTTCTGTGTGTTTTCTGTTTCTTATTCTTAGTAGATCGCTCCAGCAGTGCTTAGGCCAGAAAACTGGAAGTCGTCCTTAATGATCCCTTTCCCTTCACCCTCAGATCTGGTCTCTTACCCATTCTAACTACTTCCACCCTCTGAGTGTTTTTCAAAGCCATTGGCTTTTCTCCATCTCCATTGCTGTCCCCTTAAAGCAGTTCGTCATCATCTCCACTTCGCTCCGCTCAGTAGGCGCCTAGCGGGGCCGCGTGCTTTATTGACTCTTGACTCTATTCTGCCCCTTATCCCTACAGTACTCAGATTCCTTCCTCAAATACAAGTCAAATAATTCTTAAAATGCTCTACTAACTTCTTACTGCTCTTTACCGTGGTCCACAAAGCCCTTTGTGATCTGCCGCCGTGTGTCTTTCCATCCTCGCCACCCTCCCTCCTGTCGGGCCCTTGACACTGGTGTTGCTTTGCGTGGGGTGATGTTCTCGCCACCTGCTTCCCACCTGGTTCATTCACACCCTCGTCTTGACTTAAATCTTGGTTCCTTAGGGAATCCTTCACTAGCCACCTCCTTCCTCCATCAGCAGAGGGGGAAATACATACCTCCCCGTAGGGTACTGACATTGTACCTTGTTTTCGTCTTTTATAACATCTGTAATAACCGAGCCACTCACAAGACCACAAGCACCATAACAGCAGGGATTGGCGATGTCTTGTTAATTATTGTAACTCTGGTGTGTGACACGAAATGAATGAATGTTTGCCTAATACATTTTAGCTTTAAATAGCTAGAAATAAAATTTGGCCATGCCAGTTTACCATTTCAGCATATATGAGAATGTATAACATTTAGCCTGCACATAGCAGGAAAATGACCACTTTGGGTCTACAACAGGGAGTTACATGGATACACTGAACAGCTGTATCTGTTTAAAATGTACTGTCTAAACTTTGGGTCATTTTTCCTGTGGGGTGGGCTTCTGTGCATAAAGGGAAAATAAAAGATAGGAACCACTTGCGGGTATTTATCACTGAAAAGGGAATTTTACCCTAAAAAAAGAAATCATAGACTAAAGCCTGCCAGGTTCAAAACTTCCCAGTGAGAAAAAATGGCCAATGGCAGTGACCACACCAGACCCCATGGTGCATAGAAAGGAGGCAGCTTGAGTGGACCGGGAAATCACTGAGTTCAGGACTCTGATTCCAGCGCTGCTCCTTTGACCAGGGCTACAATCTCTGCTCATACGTTCAGCAAACAGTTATCTCCAGGCACTGGATTCTTGCACCTATAAAGTGAGATAGACTAGATCACCTCTGCTGTCTCTTCAGTCTGTGAGTCGTGGTTCCAGACAGTCCTGGTAACATCGCAAAGTTACGATCAGCCGATTATTAATACTCTTGCTCCCCACCCACTCGGGTTTCCCGTGGCTAATGTGGCAATCTCCCTTTTCCAGTATCACAGAACACATCGACTTTGCCACTCCAATACAGCAGCCGGCGATGGAGCCGCTTTGCAACGGCAATCTGCCCACGAGCATGCACACCCTGGACCACCTGCATGGGGTCTCCAACCGGGCCAGCCTGCACTACACGGGCGAGAGTCAGCTGACAGAGGTGAGTGCCCAGCCGTCTTCAGCACGCTGTACTTGCTAGCACGGCAGTGGTGCCGCAGCTGACAGCAGGAAGCCCGGGGGCTGGGCCACATTTCAGAGGGCCTAACTCTAGGTGGCTTTAGGCCAGGCCTGATTTATTTCAGGCCCTGGGAGTGAGTTCATGCTTTTCCTTTAAGGGCCAGGAAATTTGAATTCTGATTCACTCCTCAAGGTAGGTAGCATTCTGCTTGCTAGCGGACAGAGGCTCTTGTCAGGATTATTTGGGGCAGCTTATTCTCCTGTTGGCATTCTTAAGAAGGCAAGGAAGGTGAGCAGACCTGGCATATGCCTAGCAGACAATGTACCGAGAAGGACAATTGAGAAACCACCACAAATGTCCAAGAGTAGAGGATTTGTTAAATAAGTGTTGTACAGATAGAGGATAGTATACAGTGGAGCCCCCAAGAAAGATGTAATAGAAATACATTTATTGGCATGAAGAAATCTTCATGTTATGTGAAAATATAGGGGACAATAGGTAGTGTGATCCCATATTCTGTGAGTGAGGCAGTATGTGTGTACACATGCTATTTCAGAAAAATCCCTGAAACATCAGTAGTGTAAAGATACTAATACTGGTTGCGTCTGGGTGACAGGAATACAGATAGTTTTAATTTCCTTTATTTACTCTCTTTTCTAATGTTGCTGTAATGAATATGTTTTACATGTCTGTAGTTTTTGTCGAGTGGGAGGGTACGGAAGGGATGCTGGGTTTCCATGCGTCTTCCCCAAAGTGCCCGACCAGCAGGACCACAGCACATACCCCAGAGCAGCCGCTGGCTTTTGGGCCCTAGTGTCCAGCTCAGCGTCAGCAGCGTCACCTAGATCCTGCTCCTTTCCTTGCTCTCACCTGCTGTCTTTCCCTACATCAGGTACTGCAAAATCTTGGCAAAGACCAGTATCCACAGCAGTCACTCGAACAAATCGGCACACGAATTGCCAAAGTTTTGGAAAAGGTGAGTCACCCTGTAGGAAAGCTGGATACTACCGTCTGTCCACCTTCTGACTTTCCCAGATTATTTGGGTGGCTCTAACCTCTATGTGAGTTACGCAGCACTTAGTAGCTAAAGGGAGGACGTGGAATTACCCACCACTGAGTTTCCATTACTTTTCCCTTGCTTTTTCCATCCCTCGGTTAGCACTCTTTTTGGCTGTTCTGTGTATCTTCTGTGGTGGAACCTACCTTGTCAGTTTTGTCTTTTTTTTTTTTTAACCACACATGTTGAGCCCGTTGCCTTTATTCGTGCCCTGGCCCTCAGTTTTGTCTTCTTTACTCCAGTGTGGAGCTCCTGGCAACCAGGGAATCTCAGTATATGATGTAAGTCGGGTATTCTGGTGGTGAAGAGTAGTTGGTATTTCAGGCTGTGGATGGGAAACACAACTTTAAATACCTTCTTCTCTTGAAATAATGAAACAAAATATCTGCAAAACTGCGTTTTCATAGAAGCCTGGAGAACATATTCTGCGTTTCTAAGACTGTTCATCCATTTGTGTGTGATCTTTATGTAAAAAGGGGGTTTTGTAAAACTAAAATTAATTATTTTATGGTTAAGTATCTCTCCACTTTATTAATATACAATGTTAAAGCAGTACTATAACCTAATGAGAATCTACTGGGCTTCTGGCACTACATGGCAGTGTGGCAGGAATAGGGAAGTCATGGTAGTTTTAAACACAGGAAATGGAAAAGACATAGCATCACCATTCTGTGTCGATTCTGAACCCCATCTGGCCGTATGTCACCAGTTCCCCTGATGACTTGCATTACAAGGAATATTCCTTGATTATGGTCCATTTTGGTTTCCTGGGCTTAGTTCCCTAATCTGTTTCTCCACTCTTGACCCTTCTCTCTGAGTGGTCTTTCTTTTCTGTAAGAAAGGCCTGTGTTTGCAGTTGAAAAACTCACTCGTCTTGCTTCCCACCTTTCTCTCCCTTTTAGTCAAAACTGGCACAACCCCTTTAAAAGACTTTGTAGAGGGCGCCTGGGTGGCTCAGTGGGTTGGGCCTCTGCCTTCAGCTCAGGTCATGATCTCAGGGTCCTGGGATCGGGCCCCGCATCGGGCTCTGTGCTTAGTGGGGAGCCTGCTTCCCCCTCTGTCTCTGCCTGCCTTTCTGCCTGCTTGTGATCTCTCTCTCCCTCTGTCAAATAAATAAATAAAATCTTTAAAAAAAAAAAAAAAGACTTTGTAGACCTTCAATTGATAAGTCACTGCAGACAGAACCCACATCTCAAATCTCTTCAAGAAGGTCCCTGTCTACCTTGAATGTGAGTCCAGGGTGTAAATACCCTTAAGATTTTTAGGCACTTTTTGTCTGTGAGAGCCTTATGAGGCTTACATCGATATCCTTCTGAGGCAGGAGTAACAAAAGATCCTACTGCCTTGTTTCTGATTTGAGCTTGACCCCAAGGCCATAGTTTTACTGGTAACTTTCTGGATTTTTTTTTTTTTTACTTTAAAATCTCATGCTGATTGGAGAAGCTGACAATTGAAAAAGTTTCATTTTCTAACCTTGCAAGTCCCAGCTTGAAAGCAGTTTTTCTAAACCCTGCCCAAAAACTGTAGTTTCTAAAGTGCTCTCTTTTTTAATAGCTTTTCAAAAACCCTTTGTCACTCTCATCATTCTTCTTGGAAGTCTTCCTAGCCAGATCTACAACTTGGTTAGGTATTTTTGCTGTCTTCTAAGATACAGCCTCAATGTTATACCAATAGATAAGTCCGCCCCTTCTCCAGCCTCCCGTCCTGATTTCCTCCGTGCTTGTCCAGCCTCCGTGAAGAGTCTCACTGCTGCTCAGCAGTTGTAGTCGACCCAGTCCTAGAACTAACACCACAGGTTCTAAGTGTGTGGCATGGCCACACTCTATTCTGAACACCAAACACTATTTCAGTTCTCCATTTCTGCCTCAGAAGCCACTCCAGAATCTACTGGCTTCAGACAAAACCGTGATTTGCTCAAGACTGTGCAGTCTGAACCAGACTCAGCTGGACATTCTTCTGGTCTCCCTTGGAGTCATTCATGCCACTGAAGACGTGTAGAGACTCATCTGGGACTGGCCACCGAAGAAGGTTTCACTCATGTGTCTGAACCTCCAGTGGAGAGGGTGGAATAGCTGGGCACAGCTGGGAAGCCCTGCCTTGGTTGTCTCCCAGCAGGGTAGCTGGACCTTTCTCCGTGATGGCTCGGGGCTCCACAAGGGTGAGAGCAGAAGCACGCAGGCCTCTGAGAGCTTGTGCGTAGCCAGAACTGCCACGGCACCACTCTGTCCAAGCGCAGAGTGCTGGCGCCTGCTTGGAATCAAAGGCCGGGGAAACGTCCTCCATCTGCTAGCAGTGACAAAGACTGCGTGGCCCATCTTTAACACACCGCGGGTCCCTCCAGAGGAGCAACAAGACTGACGGCATCTCAGCAGAGATGATAGAAACCAGAGGCCAGTGTAACAACATCTTTCAAGCTGGAAGAGAAAAACTGCAAGCCTAGAATTTTATACCAGCAAACATGTCCTTCAGATATTAAGGTGAAATAAAGATGGGTTCAGAGAAAAGAAAATTCAGAGAATCTGACACCAGAGGGCCTGCACTGAAATAACAAAGAACGTTCTCAGGAAAACATCCCAGATAGAGATATCGACACGCAAGAGGGAGTGAAGAACGCCGCGAAGACAAATGGAAATGAACAGTAGCCATACAGTCCTAGCTGCAGGGCCCTGAAGTGCCGCGCTTTTACGTGTCACTAAAGTGCACAGTAACAATAACAGGTGATGGGAGGGAAGAAAATGGAGTTGAAAAGTTCTGAGGCTTAATTGGTATCAGCCAAGTGCTAAAGTAATAATTTGCATAGGACTGTGATAAGTAAGAATACAGTTTTAAGCTCTAGGCTAACTACTAACAATGGTTTTAAAATGTAATTGAACAGAAGGAAAATGGAATAATGTAAAACATTTGATTAAAGAAAGTCAGGCAAGAGAAAGGGTGCATAAAAATAAAATGCAAATGGTAAAATAGGAAGTAGAGATTCCAAGCGTATCAGCAGTTAGGTAAAAAAGATTATGTAATTGAAGCATTTAGTATGGAATGGATTTTTTAAATCGAACTATATGCTGCTTATAAGAGAAACACTTTAAATATCAGGTACAGAAGTGTTGAGAATATGAAGATGGAAAACAATATATACCATGCAAACAATTAAAAAAAGAGAGCAACATTGTCATCAGAAAAAAATAGACTTTGAAGCAGGAAGCACTCCTAGCACTAGAAGAGCTAAAATGAAAAAGATCAATAATGGCAAATGTGGAAATGTGGGAGATGCTACAGAGCTACCAGTTGGGAGTTGCCAGTGGGAGTATTACCATACAGACATTTTGGAGAAGTTTGGTTGTCTATTAAGCATATATGGTCCAGGAATTTTAGTGCTAGATATTTATCAAAGAGGCATGAAAATACATGTCCACAAAATACTTTATGTTCACAGCAGATTTATTCATAATAGCCAGAAAAACATTGAGGTGCCCATCAATAAAAGAATGGAAGAACATGGTGTGTTTACATGGTGGATACTAATTACACTAATGGATTCAGTAAGAAAGGCCCAACATCCATATTGATGAATCTCAAAAATACTACGCTAATAAAAGAGGTTGGACACAAAAAAAGTACCTAGTATGTGAGTTCCAACTATATGAAATTCTAGAACAGGCAAAACTCACCTGTGGTGTTAGAAATCTGATCACTTGTTGCTTTGTGGGGAGAGGGTTGACTGGGAAGCAGCCTGAAAAGACTTTGTAGAGTGTTGGAAATGTGTATTTAATAGTAGTCAAAAGTGAATGTTTTACTTAAGATCTGAGCATTTCTGTGTAAATTATACCTATTTTCAAAAATGAAGGTTTAAGGATCTTAGACCACCAGAAACCGAAACAGACTTGAACGAAAAATCACTAAAGGAATTTCTTCAGGCAGAACAAAAACTATCCCAGATGGAAACAGGAAAAAGCAGAGAGCAACAGAAAGGGTAAATATTAGAGTAAATATAAATGAGAGAGACCATACAAAGTAATGACAGTAGTAGCTTCTGATGGGAAAGTGTAATAGCATCAGGTGTGTCCCTCCAGAGGGAGTCCTTGCTTAGCCCAGCGACCCTTATCTGCCTGCTGCCCTTTGCTGCTAGGCCACAGTTCAAGTGCAAGAGAACAAGTCAAATGATGTATTATGGGAACTATCCTGGTTTTGATGTTCCAAGTTCCATATAAAAACCGATATCTTTTGTGATAGCTCCTTGAGTCCTGGAAAGAGCCTCGCTCTTTATAAGAACCACGGCACTCTGAAACTCGGAACTGGCTTTTCATGAGGTGTTCATAGTTTATTTCCAGTTCTCCTAGTCTAGTTACAGTTACCAACTGAGGTCATTTTTACTATAAGCTATTTTGCCTGGTAAGAGAACATTCACCCTTTATTAGGTTTTCAGGAAAATAGAGCTAGAAGGTTAATCTAGTAACCATGTCCATTGTGGGCTCACAGACCAATCTCCATGACCTTCAGTTACTAACTTTAATACAACTCCTTTCAGACTTTAGGGTCCACCAGAATCACCTGGAGCGCTTATTAGAGTCCACAGTTTGCTGGGCTTCTTGAGTTAGTAGGACTAGGGCTGGGCTTGAGTATGGACATTTCTAGTAAGCTGTTGGCTGATACTGCTGGTAAGAAGATCACATTTTGAAACCGCTGCCTTAGAAAATGACAGTGATGACAAATAAAGCACCCCTTTCTCATTTGTCACTCACAGAAGAACAAGCATGTCCATATCCTCTTTGCTTCCAGCTTTTAAAATAGTCATTATCATTTGTCATTTCTTGGAAAGCCCAAGGAGTTTGTAGTTTGCATTGCCATTCATTATCTCCTTAAGTGTCTGCAGATGACACTGATTAGTCCCCAAGTGAAGGTTAAACCCTTGAGATGCCGCCCCAGGTTGCCGCTGAGGTCGCTCCCACATAAGCTGCTCGGACAGCGCTGCCTCCCCAGACGTGCAGCACACCACAGCCATTTCCAAGCAGCCAGTTTGTGTGCCAGCTCGCCACTTAGCCCTCTTCGACCTGTGTGCTGGTGCAGAGTGGTTCTTCTACTTCCGTCCCCTGCTCCCCCTGCTAGGGGCTCGTGGGCACCTCTCCATGCTGAGTAGATCTGTGGCCAACCCAGTTTCGGTCCAGACCGACCCAGCTGCTCCACCTCTTTTCTAGTCCAGCCCCGCTCACAAACATGGAGTCGAGCTTGCTCGAGTCTCTTCCCCACCCGCTGCCGGGCATCAGGGCCCCGTTTGACCCCAATGCATCAGCTACCCCAAGGCAATTGTCATTCTTCCCAGCCAGCCCACTTACAGCTGTGCTTCTGGTCACTTCCATTTCATGGACAGTGGGGAGGGGAGGAGTGGGCAGTTTCTCTTGGCACAAGTTTGTCTTCAGCTTTCATCTAGTCCCACAATGGAAAGATTTACCCTCTATCACACAATGTCAAACTTCTGCCATCAGACCCCGAGAAAATTGGCTCCGCACTGAGACTTTAGTTTCATCTGCGTCTCCCTGGGCATTCTTTTATGTCACAGTGCCTTGGCCACATTGAACCAAGGCTATGAAAGTCCATTCTGCTGCTGCTACCACTCTGCGGTATCCACTGCCAGAGGATTTAGGGCCAGCTAGATAAATATTTTATACTTGCACAACTCAGTAGGGCACTTGTGGTCTTGCCTTCGGTCAGAAGGATAGAGTAGGAAACCCAGTAAACCAGCCATGCAGCTTCTCATGAGTTTTTCCAAGAATTCCCCTAGCAGTCTGGCAGCAGGCCCAGGGACAGTTATCTGCCCCTTTCCCCAAGTGACAGTTCAGGGACAAGGGATCAAGTCCACATGAGCTGAGTATGGGACCAGCCCTAGTTCAGAAGTCGCAAGTTCCATGCAGGAACCAATAACTTTTATAAGAGTCCACTGGGCCTAGAGTGGAAGAGTTCCAGCAAGGGACAAGAAATGTCACACTGGGGAATGGTCACAGTCCTCCCCGTCCACTGCAGTTTAGTCAGGTTGTATTTACTATAAGTGTGTTGGCTGATAACATGGCTGGCATTCTACCTTTATTAGGTTTCCAGGGTAACACAGCTAAAAGATTAACATGAGATTAATTTTCCCATGAATACACATGGGCAGGGTGTTAGGTTTTAGCATTATCAGGGAAGTAGCAGAATTAAAGTAATAATTTGTATTTTTAGTCTGGAATAGTTTAAAGGTGCATATTGTCGTTTCTAGGCTTATCATTAAAAGAACAGTTGAAGAATGTATAGTTAAGGAAAAATGGAATAATAAAAAGAAATTTTGATTAATTCAGTAAAGTAAGAAAGGAAGACAAAAGGAATATAAAATAGAAATATATATTCTATGTAAAATATAGAAATGGATAAAATAAAATACAAATAGTAAAGTGTTAGAGATAAGTACAATACGTCATTAATGACAGTAAATACAAAAGGACTAAGTATTCCAATTAGATTACCGACATTATCAGACTGGGTTAAAATACTGAACCCACTTATGTGCTGTTCACAAGTAACACACTTTACTGTAAGATATTAAATGGTTGAAATTAAACAGATGGGAAGAAGATATACAAACACTCGTCAAAAGAAAGCTGGTTTAACTATACCAACATCAGACAATGTGGAATTTACAGGAAGAAGCATTACTACAAAAAAGACGATTAATAATAATAGAGAGATCAGTCCACCAAGAATATACAAAATTGTAAATCTGTTTGATGAAACCAGTAAGATAATTTCAAATTATATACGACAAGCATTAAACATTGGCAGATCTAAACAGTGAAACAAATGAATCTACAATCATAATAGACATCAGCCTCTCTCAGTAAGTGGTAGAACTAAACAGACAAAAAAAAAAGTAAAAATATAGACCATCTTCCTAAAAAACAAATTTGACTTCACATATTTATATAATGTTTCATTAAACTGTGACATAATTCTCTTTTTTAAGAAAGCTTATGGCTCAATCAGTAGAGCATGCTACTCTTGATCTTGGGGTTATGAGTTCGAGCCCCATATTAAGATAGAACCCACTTAAAATAATTTTTTTCAAAATGCATGTGGACCATTTACCGTGTTAATCATAAACTGAGTCATAAAATTTAAAATACTGAAATAATTTATAGAGTATTATTTTCTTTTTTTTTTTTTAAGATTTTTTAATTTATTTTTTTGACAGAGATCTCAAGCAGGCAGAGAGGCAGACAGAGAGAGAGAGGAGGAAGCAGGCTCCCTGCTGAGCAGAGAGCCCGATGCGGGGCTCGATCCCAGGACCCTGGGATCATGACCTGAGCCAAAGGCAGAGGCTTTAACCCACTGAGCCACCCAGGAGCCCCGAAAAACAGATATTTTAAAATGGAAGAGTAACTTTTAAAAATACTTTTAAATGGTTTTCTATGGAGGGAAGAAAGAAATTGGTTGGGAAAGATTGGGCATGAAGCTAGATTTTCTTGACTCGATATTATCTTTTGTTTGATTTTGAAAACAAATATTTTGTTTAATATCAAAACAAATTTTAATAAGGCAGTTCTTAATTAAAAGTAAAATTAAGTGAGCCCGACCACATATTCAGTTGGTAATAAAACCATACCAAGAGGAACTATTCCAAGTGACTTTAAAAGACCATTATTTGACTACCTCCCTGATGGGATACTTACCCTACGCACAAAAGAAAACCTTACTCGTTTTCAATAATACTATTGTTAGAAATATTGATATTGTCTTGAGATTGTAGGTGTATGCAATGCAAAATAAATGAATAATTGTGTTGGTAATGTTGCAAACTAGAGTTTGGCCATGGGTAAAGGACATAAAAGTGTGAGAATGATGATGTTAAGTAAATGTCTGTAGTCGTGAATTAAAAACACTAGCAAAACTTTCTCATATATTTACACATTTCCTAACTTTATTTGCTGAAAAGATTAATATCAGTGAGTAACCCAGTATTGATAAGCACACTTTATGCCTAGATATCGATCCTTAGATACTAGTTTCCATTAAAGGAGCCAGAATTCCTTGGAGAAATGGCTTCTACCAAGTCCAGGCAAGCAAAGAGACTCCCAAAATCAACAAAGGTTGTGTCAGAAGAACTCAGAGTCAACTGGAATATGTTCCCATTGGCCAAAGATGGAACACTTTGACGCAACTGAGTGGGTAGATCACATCACATATATTAAACGATATTTAGACTCCCAAATTCACGCTGAGGATTTGGTTTTGGAAGATACATGGGAACAAACTTGGGTTTTTGTTTTTGTTTTGTTTTGTTTTTCCTAATATGAAAAGAAAATAACCAGCATGTTTCCTTTCATTCTAAATGAACTGTACTTTAGGGTAAATGATCCAATGATGAGAAAAAGTCTCTCTATAGGAGTATTCCAAGTAGTAAACTAGAAATAATAAAATTAGAATATTACAGTTTCGCTACTCCTAATTAATTTTTGGCAGTGATCATCACTCGCTACTAACCTCACAAATACACTCAGCGCGTGGGTACCATTGGACATTCACGTTACCACCTGTGAAGCGTTTGACCACCCTCCCTCCTCAGTAAGTCAAATCTGAGGCCAGTCAAGCCTCTGACTACCAACTAGTGGGAAATACAGGGGCAAAGGAGCGTGTTAAATGACTCCTGGGATACCATCAGCAGAGTCCAGACAGTGGAAAACTACAGGATACATAACCCCATTTCTTCCACAGGAATGTTAAATAGTAGATGAAGATGAACCCTCGGTATCAAAAGACGCTTAAGGAACACATTAACCAATGGCAGGCAACATGCAAACTTTATTTAGATTATGATTCAAATTATAAAAGCAGAATGAACTTGCATAAGACAGCCAGGGGAAACAGGACTATTGATGATACTAAAAAATAATTTTCAATATTTTAAGCAAGCTTTGTTAACCTTGTTTTAAATCTGAGTTTTTATCTTTTAGAGTACACACATGGAAAACTTACTGATGAAATTATGTGAAGTCTGGGATTTGCTTCACATTAATATGGATGAGGGGTTAGAGGAAATCATAAGTGGCCATGAGATGATAAGTGTTGAAGCTCGTCATTGAGTGCATGGAAGTTTTTATACTATTGTCTTCTTTTGTATATATTTGAAATTTCTCATTATAAAATATTTTTAAAATGTTATCTCAAAGGTGAGCAAACAAATACCATACCAGAAATGAGGAAGTTAAAAAAACAAATTGACATCTCTTAAACTAAAATTATATTTATTTAAGTCAAATACTCATTGGGTGAATTAGACACAATTAAATAGTGAATGCAAGCTTTGTGTAAAAAATTACCTAAAATATTTTAGAGACAAGACGGTAAGTGAATCGACAGATTCAGGAAGCATGCCATTTTCCAACCTGGATAAGTAAAAAGAAATCCATGCCTGGCTACATCATAGTAAGTCAGCAAAAACAAAGGTATCTTAAGAGCATCTGTTTCAGTCGGGGCACTGTTAGGAAAACAGAAAAGACATTAGGTAATTCAGAAGAGCAAATTGAAGGTTGAGAATTGATTACATTGTTGTGGGAGGGTGAAAAAGGAAACTCCTGACTCCAGTAAGCTAGAAATACCAACTCCTGGGCCTGGCACCCAAGCCTAGGGATGAGAGAAACAGGCAGGCTGTGGGATTTTCAAAATCTCAGCGTTCACAGGAATTCTGGCAAGTGGGAGTTCTGGCTTCTGAAGAGGGAGCATATCCTGGCTGCTGAAGGGATGCAGTGAGGCTGGGTCTGGGAGTGCAAAATACCATTGCTCAAATGATGCTGACAGGTGCAACACGCAAACAGAAAGAAAAAAGTCCTTTCTCCCTCTTGCCTTTCAGTTTCCTAGCTTGCACATTTGCAGACCCTGACAAGAAGCCTGCTAACAAAGGAGAAATATGATTTGCAGAGTTCTAGCCACAGTACCACAGAACAAATTATAGAATTTTGGATTTGCATCTGACCAACTTGATAAAGACCGCAACGTTCATGCATGAATTTACTCACAAACAAATAATGTCGCCGAGGCTTAGTGTATACCAAAGACTTTTTAAGTGCTTGGGATAAATCAGTGAGGAAAAATTTAGACAAAGACCTCTGCCCTTAGGAAGAACAGAAGGGACAGATTACCTACAGAGGAATGATGGTCAAAATGACAGCCCGTTTCTCAAAACACCTATCTAAGCCAGGTGATAGTTTTGAAAACATAGTGGGCCCTCCTAGAATTGTGTACCTTACAATGAGAGAAGAGTAAACACATTTAAAGATAACTGGAAAAAGTTTACTACCAGGAGTCCTACCTAAACGAATTTTTCTGTATGAAAGCCAAAGAAGGATTGTCTGAGACCGAAGATTTGCTAAGCAAATAAAATGATACATGCTTGCAAACCCAAGCAAATATGTCTGTAGAAAACAATAATTTGTGGGATTTTTAAGAGAAATGACTAAACAGAAATACTATGCAAAACAATACACATTTGAGTGTGGGATGATCGGAGTTAAAGTGTTCAAAAGGCCTCTTAATATTTAGGAGGAATGAGTTAACATATTGCTTGGACTTATGTCCAATATTGAGTAAAGATTTAAGGTTAACCATTAAAAAGAATGCAGATCCCAATCCTTTGAAGATAAAATAAGTTAGGAAGGGGAGGATTAAAAAAAAAAAAAAAATTAGTGCAAGAAGTGGTGCCAAAAAAAAAAAAAAAGCATTTAAGGGTCAGAACAACAGCAACAAAAAGTGATAAGAACAAATAGAAGCCAAGAAGTAGACAATCTTAAAAACAATCTGTAATAAGGGGCACCTGGTGAGTGTCTGCCTTCAGCTCATGTTGTAATCCCAGAGCCTTGGGGTGGAGCCTCTGGTCAGGCTCCTCACTCAGCAGGGAATCTGCTTCTCCCTCTGCCCCTTCCCCCACTTGTGCTTTGGTGCTCTCTCTCTCACTCTCTCAAATCTTTTTTTTTTTTTTTAAGATTTTATTTATTTATTTGACAGAGTGCACAAGTAGGGAGAGCAGCAGGCAAAGGGGGAGGGAGAAGTAGGCTTTCTGCTGAGCAGGGATCCCAATGTGGGCCTTGTTCCCAGGACCCTAGGTTTATGACCTGAGTGGAAGGCAGCTGCTTAACTAATTGAGCCACCCAGGCAGCCTCAAATAAAATCTTAAAAAAAAAAAATTCTGTAATGTAGCAGTCAAAATAATGTCAAATCGGAAATTTTTTAAAGATTTAATGAGTCATGCCTGAAACATAATGCAAACATTGAAAAAAATGGGAAAGAAGATATACCAGATATCTGGTAATCAAAAGAAATGTATAGTTATTAATTACCTGAAAAATATATTTCAAAACAAAAAAATTATTAGGAGCAGAGAAAATTACTATGTAATGATAAGAGATTTAATTCACAGGATACACAAATTCTAAACTTACACATACCCAATAAAGTAATCTCAAAAATATAAAGCAAAGATGATCCACTGGAAGAAATAAAAAATACCGACATAAATACCGTTCCCCACTGTTGATAAGCCAATCAGTGTCTGAATCTATATTCATGAAGTGTGTTAGTGTGTGGTTTTCCGTGTTTGTAATGCTTTGTCTAGTTTTGTTATTAGGTTAATAATAAACGACTTTGTATAATGAGTTAAATGTTCCCTCCACCTTATTTTTCCAGAAGACTTTATACAGAAGTGGTATTATTTCTCCCTTAAATATTTGATAGAATTAAGCAGTGAAGCCATCTGGGCCAGGATTCTTCTTTGTGAGAGATTTCTAACAACAAATTCAATTTCTTTAGTAAATATTCAAATTATCTCTCTTCTTGAGTGAGTTTTGGTAGTTGTATCTTTAAAGAAATTTGTCTACTTCATCCAAGTTGTTGAATTTATTAGCATAAAATTGTTCATAATTCTTTTTTTTTTCTAATTCTGTTAACATCTGTGGGATCTGTAGTAACATATTCTCTTGTAATTCTGATGTTGTTGGTACTTTGTATCTTTTCTCTTTTTTTTTTCCTGATCAGACTGACAGAAGTTTACCCATTTTATTGATTTTCTCAAAGAACCGAGAACTCAAAGTTTTGAATCCATTGATTTTTCCCTGTTGTTTTTATTTTCTCTGTCATTGTTGTCTGCTCTTATCTTTACTATTTCCTGTCTTCTGCTTCTTAGGATTTAATTTGTTGGGATTTTTTTAGTTTCTTTATGTGTAGGTTTATTTATTTGATTCCTTGCTTTTCTAAGGCAGGTGTTTAATGTTAAAAGTTCCCTCTAAATTCTATTTTAGCTTCATACCACAAATTTTGACATATTTTCATTCAGTTTAAAATAGTTTATAATTTTCCTCCTAATTTCTCTTTTGATCTGTAAGTTATTTTGAAGTATGTTATTTGGGTTTCCAACTATTGGGCATTTTCCAGATCTCTCTCTTTAATTGATTTCTAATTTTATTGCAGTAAATGAACATAGTTCATGTGACTTACGTTCTTTTAAACTTATTCAGACTTGTTTTATGATCCAGAATATGATCTGTCTTGGTAAATGTTCCATGTACCTCAGAAAAGAATACTTTTACTGTTAGAGTATTCTAGAAATGTCATTTAGGTCAAGTTGTTTGATAATATTGTTCATGTCTTCTTTATCTTTACTGACTTTTTTGTGTGTTTCTTCTGTCCGTCATTGAGAAGCATGTTGAAATCATCAACTGTAACTCTGAATTTGTATATATTTTATTTTCTATCAGTTTTTGATTCTTGCATTTTTAAGTACTATTATTAAGTGCAGAAATCAGTGAAACCAAAGAATGGAGATCCACAATCTAAAAGTTGTTTCTTTGAAGCACTGCTCCGGCAAAATTAATCAAGAAGAAATAAAGTACAAATAACCAATATTGAGGGAAAAGGGAAGCAAAACTATAGCTAAAGAGATAAGAAAATGATACAATTAACAATTTTATGCCAATAAATTTCAAAACAATTGTAAAGAAGACAAATTTCTAGAAAAATGTAATTATCCAAATTGATTTGGTAATATAACTCAAATAAATTGCAGCAGTACATTAAAAAAATCTCCTCACAAAGGATACAAAGCCTATTGATTTTACAAGTGAATTCTATCAGACTTAAGAAGTACACCATCTCAATATAAATAGACTTCTCTGGACAGCGGAAAAGGGAACAACTTCCCAATTAATTCCTTGAGACAAGACCAGTGTCTTGAAAACAAAACTAGACAAAGACATGAGAAAAAAATAATACTGTTAGCTCACTCACAAACATAGGTATCAAAATCATAAGCCAAATTTTAACAGACAAAATCCGACAGGATATATTTTTCTTTTACAAGATGCACCTTGATCCAGTTGGGTTTATCCCAAAAAATACAAAAATGGTCTAACTCTAGGAAAACCCTGTATTTCATCAACCAAATTAAAGGATTAATATTATGAAATTATTTCAGTAGATTACATTTGATAAAATGCAGTACCATTCATTAAAGCTAATGCAAATTGAGAATAGACAAAGACTTCCTTAATCTGGTGAGAAGAATCAACAAAATATTTCAGCAAAGATGATTCTTAATGGAGAATATTTAAAATAATTCTTTGAAGTCAGGAAAGAGAATGCCCACCATCACCACTTTATTCCAGATTTGTACCAAAAGTCGTAGCAAGTACAGTAAACCAAAAAAAAAAAAAAAAAAAAAAAAGAAAGAAAGAAAGAAAGAAATAGTGTAAGTATTAGGAAGAAAAAAACCCAAAGTATAATTTAGAAATGATATAATCATCTACATAGCAAACCCAAAAGAATCTACAAATTTTTAGAAATAATAACATTTTTATCAAGATGGCTGCCTGTAAAGTCAATAAAAATAAGTTGCATTTCTATACAGCAACAGAAGGTATTAGAAAACATGATTTTCAAAGTATTTCCATTGTTACAAAAATATAAGGTCCCCAATAATAAATCTAACAAATTTGTGATACAACTTTTAACAAAGTGATACAACTTTATTGAAAGGCATTTTAAGACCTAAATAAACCAAGATATATAATGTTCATGGATAAGACAACACACATCATAAACATGTCAGTTTTCCCTAATTTGATTTCTAGAGTCAATGCTACTATAAACAAAATAGCAACAAGTTTTTCTTTTCTTTCTTTCTTTCTTTCTTTTTTTTTTAATGGTACTTGAAAAGCAGACCTTTAAATGGAAGGGTAAGGAATAGACATGACACTCTTGAAAAAAAAATAAGGTGAGAATTGCCTTACTTTTATGAAAAATTATAAAACAGACCATAATGCGTTGTGCTCAAGGATAAACAGAAATAATGACCAGGGGGACTACATAGAAAGCCCCAAAACATACTGACATACATTGGGCTGTGGAAGATCAACAGGGGGAGAGGGGATTTTTGCAGGAAGCTCTGCTAGGGCAATTGCTGACCTCATGCATCCTCACCTCACAGCTTATACAAAAAAGGAATCCCCTGTGAATTAAGGACTGGAGTATGAAAAACAAAGCCTTAAAAATTGGAATAAAATGTAGGAGATGATCTTTCTGCCCTTGGAATAGAAAATGATTTCTTAAGATATTAAAGTACTAACTAGAAGAGAAAATGTGACTAAGTTCACCTACATTAAAGTTTAAACTTTTTTTTAATTAAATACATTTTTTAAATCAAAGAGAGGTAAGCCAGAGTGAGAGAAAGTATGTGTGACACATTCAACCTGCAAGGGCTGATACGCAGAACATAGAAACAAATCAGTGAGAAAGATAAATAATAAAATAGAAAGATACATAAAAGATGTTAACAGACGTTTCACTGAAAAAAGATGTGTGTGGCCAATAAACTCAAGAAACAGTATCAGTCTCACTAATGACCAGGAAATGCAAACTAAGACCACAGTAAGATGCTATTTTATCACCACTGATGACACCAAGAATTAGAAAGGCTAGAGAGCAAGAAGCACTTCTAAACATTGCTGATGGAATTGTAGATTGTTACAGCACCTCTACGGAACAAGTCGCCGTTTTCTTGTTCTGTTGGACATTTACATGTCTTGTGAACCAGCAAGCCTACCCGTAGGTACCTACTCTAGACTAGAGAAACTCTGCACATTTATTTGCAACAGAAAACTTTTAAACAGGAAATATTTCAGAGCCCCTATCTACAGAAAAGGGATAAATGCATTGTAATATATTCACTTAATGGACATTTCATTATGCAGCAAGGAAATTGAATGAACTAAAGCTACACACAACATGGATGAATTTTAGAAATAGAGTGTTGAGTAAAGAGTTCAAGTCTGGGGCACCTGGGTAGCTCCGTGGGTTAACCCTTTGCCTTCAGCTCGGGTCATAATCTCAGGGTCCTGAGTTCGAACCCTGCATCAGGCTCTCTGCTTGTCAGGGAGCCTGCTTCCCCTTTCTCTCTGCCTGCTGCTCTGCCTACTTTTGATTGCTCTCTCGTTTTCAAATAAATAAAATCTTTAAAAAAAAGAAAAAGTTCAAGTCCCAGAAAACTCCTTACCACATTAGACCACTTTTATAATGTATAAGAAGTACACTAAGTATTTTATTGTTGAAGGAAATGTGTGTGTGTGTGACAGAACACTTTGAAAAGGCGATGGGGTAAGAAACACAGCATTTAGGATAGTGTGTGCCTGTGGAGAAAAGGCAAGAGGCTGGAATTGTTTAAGAACACATAGATGGCTGGCTGCAAGTTCATTCTAGACCAGGGCGGCAGCGTGTGGGATATTCATTATTTTATGTTTTATAGCATAGGGGTATATTTTTTCATATAATTATGTATATATAATTACATAAACATGTTCTTTTGTATGTGTGAAATATTGGCATTAAAGAGAGATAATTTGAGTTTTAAAAAAAGAATCCTTTTGAGAAACCAATCAAAAGGACCACGTCACTAAGTCACTGAGAAGGGGGAATAAATCAGGCAGTCTCCGATTTCTCTGCAGCAGCCAACCATGCCAGCAAGCGATGGAACAATGCCAACACATTATTCAAGGAAAGAAAGAATGAGCCATGGTTTTATATCCAGCCAGCTGTCCTTCAGGTATGAAGGCTGAAGACAGAAAGTTTTGAACTTTCATGATTATATCGGTTTGCTAGGGTTACAGTAACAAAGCACCACAGACGAGGGACCCTAAACGGTAGAAATTTGTTTTCTTGCATTTCTGGAGCCTCCAGGTCCAGGATCTGGGTGACGACAGGATGGGTTTCCTCTGAGGCCTCCCTCCTCAGGCTGCCGGTGGCCAGAGACTCTTGCTTCCCCTCCACAGGGCCTTCCCTCTGCACAAAGGACCCTGACGTGGCTCTTCCTCTTCTATAAATCCTTGTATAAATCCAGTCTTACTGGATTAAGGGCTCACGCTGAGGGCCTCATTTTAATTTAATTACCTCCTTTAAGACCTTATCTCCAAATACGGTTACATTCTGAGGTACGAGAGGCTGAGATGTGTCTTGGAGAAGCACAATTCAGCCCATAACAACAATCTCAAAAGAATATTGTTCCCACCAACAGTACTGGGCTGAACCTCAGTCGACCACGACATGATTGGGGAAATCACACACAAGTCATGTCAGTGGTCAATGAATGTGTTTAACTGTAAAACCAATATAGAAAACAAACTTTGGGGAATAGGGGGATAGAACAATATAAATACTATATGCCCTGACAATGAAGAATAATAAAATGACCAAAGAATTAATATTGGAAGAAAGAAATAAGATAGCAAAAATCAGGGCAGGTTTTCTGTGATGGTCAGGAGTTAGAGACATCTGTCTGCTTAGTGATGGTCGGGAGTTAGAGACCATCCATCGAAAGGGGCAAATGAAATAGACAGGAAAATCCAAAATTAGATCTAAATTAAGTATGAAATTTTGTATATGGTAAAGGTAGCATCTCACTGGGTGAAGAGACATGAATTATTTGTTAAATCTTATAGGGACAACTTAGTAACCATTTAAGATGGAGCCATATTTTTTATACCAAGTTAAATTTCAAATGGATCAAAGATTTAAATGTGAAAAAACGAAACTAGAAAAGTCCGGGGGGGGGCGTTCTTGGGGGGAAAATGTAAAAATTTCTTGATAACCTTCAAGTAAGCAAGACCTTGTCAGCTACAACTAAAAATCCGGAAGCCATCTAAATTAACAAACTGAACTATGTAGAAATCAAAGCCTGCATTGCAAAAAAAAAAAAAACAACAACCACCAAAGGTCCAAAAGCAAACATCAGAAAACTGAGGGAATGTATCTGTAATTTGTATCACAGGCAAGAAGTCCTTTGCTATATATATATATATATATATATATATATATATATATATATTCATTTATTTATTTATTTAAGAGACACCAGCCTCAACTAACCATTCCTTTGTAGAACCAGACCTCCTGGGTCCTTTCCAGCATGGCAGCCCTCTACTGGAGAGTGAAAGGCCAGGGAAAGAAGGCAATCGACTGCCTCCGCCAGGCCCTCCACTATGCTCCACACCAGATGAAGGTGAGTGGGACTCAGAGGTGCGAATTTCTGTCTCCTGGTCCTTTCCTGTTAAGAGGTTTCAACGAGCCTTCCTCGTGCACAGCCAGTGAGGTAGTGGCAAGAGGCGAGCACAGGCTGGAAGAACCTTCGACCCCGCTGATGCTGCTGCAAGCCTGGGAGTGAGACGGACTCCCTCGCCTTCCCAGCGTCCGCAAATGGGAACAAGGGAAAGTCTTCAAGATTCCATCATTTAATGCCCCTTCCACTGTGTGCAGAGCCACCCAATGTACAACAAATACACTGGCCTAGGCAGGCCATCACCCTGCAAGTCCTTCTGGGATTAGCCTACACCCAGGGACCTGGAGGCCTGTGACACTTGTTTTATGTGTACTGCTGATCTGAGCTTGTTTCCAGACCCTGAAACTGAAGCAGTTTCCACCTCTTCTTATATATGGGCCAGTTCCTGGTCTCTGTCTGACTTCATTTTTTCCACAAAAACAGAAAGCCCTGTTAACTCAGTGTCACATCAGTCTTTTCAAAAATGCTGCCAGTTACTGCTATGATGACTGAGAACGTTCAGCTTTTCAACAGCACAGTGGTGTCCACACCGCTGAGTTCTGCATTCGCCTCCACATCTCAGACTTTCTGAAGACACAGCTTGGGTCTTGTTTGCTCGTAAGGGCAGCATTTGGAATGGTGGCAGGAGCTCTGCCTCTTGCTGGCTTTGTGACCTTAGGCAAGTTATAAAGCTCTGTGACCTCATATAATGATCTCACTCTGTGAGTGTTCGGTAAGGACACAGGTGGGTCCTTTGTCCCTAGGGCTTCTGTATCTCCTGGAGAACCCTGTACAGTGTGATACAGGTGGTGCTTGCTGGATGCACTTAAAGGACTAAGTCTTTGTGCTGGTAACAGTGTTGCTATTTGTTCTGCCCATCATTCTGTGCTCTGTACTTTCAGCCAGAGGACGCTCTAGGTCGGGGGTCAGGAAACCTTTCCTGCAAAGGGCTACACAATAAGAAATTGAGGCTGTGTGGGCCAGACATCCTCTGTTGGAGTCAAGTCCCTTCTGCCATGCTGGCCTGAAACAGCCGCAGAAATACGTAAAAGAACAGGAATGGTCACATTCCAATAAAACCTTACAAATACAGGCAGCGGGCTAGATTCGGCCTGTAGGCCAGAGTTTGCCGGCCCCTGCTTCAATCAGATGATGCCATGGGCCTTGCAGAAGACACTTGGACTCTCCAAGTGTGGTCTGTGAACTGGCCATTACTGTTCATTACCAGTCACAACGAGTTACTGCCCCAGTAGTAAACCAGCAATTTCACTAAGCAGACTGTTTACTTAGTTGACTCATCTGCTTTGTGTTTTGAGGCCAGACTTTCCTAACGAAACAAGTAATGCATTGGTTTATGTCTTCATACATCTCCCCATAGGTCATGGGCCAGTAGCAAACAGAAGACCGGCAGGTTAGGTTGCATTACTCAGTCACTCACCAGGAGAAACTTACTGCATTATTTATGGTCAGGACCACCAGGAACCAAAGCCCCCAAATCAGTATCCTTTCCTTCTTAGCCTTCTCCTTCCTTTCCCAGGACGTGCCCCTGATCAGCCTGGCTAACATCTTGCACAACGCCAAGCTCTGGAACGATGCAGTCATAGTAGCCACCATGGCAGTGGAGATCGCACCACACTTCGCCGTGAACCACTTCACGCTGGGCAACGTCTACGTGGCGATGGTGAGGTCGCTGGTGTGGGCGGAGCAGATCACCTCCGCCGCTGCCTCCCCCAGGCACGCCTGTGCCTTCAAACTCCCTTGACGGTGTCAGTGTCCTCCAGTTTCCTGTACGCTTTGTGCCTCTCATTCCTAGCCCCACCAAAGGCATATTTTATGGCTAAGGAGTTTGTAAATTTAAAAAAAAACACAGTACATGAAACCCATCTAAGTACTTGCACCAAGTGGCCCCTCCCCGTGAGTTTCACACTGACAGTGGCGTCAGATTGACCTACAATTTTCTGGAGACTTCACCCGTTCCAGAAAATCTGCGTGGGCAGACTCACCTATGCTCCCTTGTTTTCAGATGGGGTTAGGTGCCTATTATCACTGCACTCATGATGCCCTGTACATGTCTCTCTTTTCACCTTGTTTTAGAATTTTTTAAGTATCTGTCTCTCCCCCAGACGGTACGCTCCTTAGGGAAGAGATTCCTCTTCGTCTTTCTGTCCCTAGCACTTCACAGTGTCTGGCACACACTAGGTGCTCATCACGTGTCCCCTGATGGCGGCATGCCACTAGTTTCGTGGGGTACCATTTCCAGAGAAAATGGCGAAGCCATCATCCAGAACCCTCATTCTGGTCAGAAACAAGGACTGATTTCAGAACTTGAAATCCCAGGGGTCCTCTAGAAGCTGTCATAGCTGAATTTAATATGAGAATCGTGCCATGCATTTTCATCTATAGCTTGGGGCCCCACACGGGGCGATTCCCAAGGTGCTCTCAATAAAGGTTAATAGAATGAGCAGCTTGAAGCTGGAAAGTTTTATGTGTCAGCCTTGACTTGAAAGGCAGCGAGTATAATTTGGCCAGGTAGGTATTGCTGAATGTGCAGAATTCCTTCTCTGCTTCTTAGAATCAAAGAATCTATTTTTGTCCCCAGTAAATGTGAAATTTGCTACTATGAATGAGGAATTCTGCCTCTCATTTGCCTAGAAGGCGTCACTTAACCATTTGGTTTGGGCTCTTCTTTGAAAGTATTGGTCTAAGTAGAAGATAAACGCCTTCAGTATGACAGCGATCGTTTCCAAACAATGTTCATTATTTTTAAATGCTAGGGAGAACAAAAAAGTTTCAAAATTTATAGCACCTAACTTTGAGACACTTAACTGCCATCTTTCTAGCTATAGTAGAAAATTCAGGCAGAGGCATAAGGAGCATTTTCCTGGCACGGTTCTAGAAGTTTCTGTGAGGATTAAATGGAGGGTTTTCATAAAGCACCCAGCACAGTGCCTGGCATGTGGCCGGTATTCGGCAATCTTGGCCCTCACTGTTGGGTCAGATCTTTGTGATATTGTGCCTTGGGGGTGATGTTCCCTTCCAGACCTCGGAGTTCTACCATCAGAGATGTCGATCCATTGAGAAACCATTGCAGGATGCTCCTAGCACAGAGGTGCTTCTCGAGGAGAAAGAAGTCACAGTACATGCTTAGCCAGGGGGTGGTGTCCCGCTCACGTCTGTCCCTTTGCCCCTCACAGGAGGAGTTTGAGAAAGCTCTCGTGTGGTATGAATCGACGCTGAAGCTGCAGCCTGAGTTCGTTCCAGCCAAGAACCGAATCCAGACCATCCAGTGTCACTTAATGCTAAAGAAGGGACGGCGCTCGCCTTAGTGCACCCTCCCCCTCCCTCTCTCTCTCTCTCGCTCTCTCTCTCTCATTTCTCTCTCTTCTCACACTCTTTAAAAAAAAAAAGAATAAGAAAAGAAACCAATCATTGTCAGTATCTACTTTTAATGATGTGTGTGAAAATAACGGAGTAGGACTTACAACAGGACTTTTACGTATGTGGGAATCGGTTTGTCTTTGTTTTGAAGTCCCCTCTTTCCCCCCCAGCCAACCTCAGAAACACAAATTTCTCAAAAGGAAAATGCAGCGGAAAGATACCGTGTAAATACTGAGCCAAGACGTTTCTGGAGCTGTGCTCTGTCTCCAAAACCTCGATGCCTTTAGGGCTTTTCTCAGTGGTCCAGCCTGTCGCCGCCACCTCCTCCTCGTTGGCGGAGGACAAAGCGCGCTGCGCATCCTCTGCTTCCTGTCGTAGCCTCTGTTGTCATTGGAAATGCAGAAGCCCACCCGGTGCCAGTGAGAAGCAACGTTGTGCGCGCTCGCCAGTAGATCCGTGCCGTCCCCCGTCGTCCGTTCCATGCTGCTATGTCACAAACCCTCAGAGGTAGTTTGCAGGGGAGGAAGGGGAAATGATTTTTAAAAAAACAAAATATTTACAACAACAAAAACTCTTAGGATCACCTGACCTTTGTAATGTTATTTATGTTGGGGAGGGAGGGGGGTGCTGAGAAGGGGAAATCAGCAGTGTACAACATCTATATCATTTGTGCTTTAATTACAAATCACAAGGAAACCAATAAGTTGAAATCCTATATAACAGGTTTATATATATAGAATATGTATATTTGAAGCCCTCTACGCTGAATCTATGTTTTACTAATTCTTTGTTCACTGTGTTACCCATCTCAGAATAAGGTGTGAGTGTCCGCTCCCTCTCTCTGAGGCCTTCAAACTTAGCTCCTCGGGAGAGAGCGATGCGCCAAGGTTGAGTGTTTCCGTACAATGCTTTTACCTCTGGTCCCAGGAGAATCAGAAACTCCAGACATTTTGGAATCTTCAAGGGCACATACTGAGAACAAAAATAAAAGTTGTTTATGAGCAACATAGGTCTGGAGTGTTTTCTTTTTTTTTTTTTCTTTAAAACCAGACTAATGTGGACAGCTCAGAAGCCGACAGTAACTCTGGATCTGATCCTCTCAAGTCCTGGGTCATCTTCATCTTTCTTCCTTTCCACAGCGGCATGGTGAGGGGAGAAACAATCCATCACTAGGCTTTATAGTTGATGAGCTTATTAGCATGAGACATTTGACCGGGAAAGATACACGATCAGCAAGTGTTCAGAGGTGGGTATATAATTGACCTTCCCGGAAAGGAATAATCTACGGCGCAAAGTCACTTCCCCGCAGGTAAGCACCGATCCTGAGGTTCACCCTGGGAAGCTTCGTGGAGAGCCTTGGCGAGCATCCTTCAGGGACAGGCACACACTACACAGCCAGCCAGTGTTAGCTCTCCTCGGCGGAGGTCTTCAATCAAGCTGCCTCATCTTCCCAGTTACAGAAATAAATTACCTTTTCCTCCACGTTAAAGAGTTTTGTTCCATTTCTGGACCCTGATTCAAAAGTTTGACTGCTTCGAACAGTGATTCCTAGCCTGGAAGGTAAGCCTCGTGAGTGTTTTTAATAGAAATGCCACCTGAAGACATATTTTATCTGTTTTTCACTTTGGTGGATTTCTTCCATTCTGTCTTCCAATTCAGTAACTTTTCAGCTATGTCTAGTCTGCCGCTTATCCATTGAGATTTCTTGTTGCAGTAACGATATTTTTCATTCATAGGGTTTTTGGGTGGTTCTTATTCATCATTTCTGCCTGCTCATGTTTCATGATCTCTCCTTGTTTTGTGGATGCTAGTCTTTTACCGACTTGAACATTTTCAGCATTCTTACTTTTCAAATCCCTCAATTATTCCTTACTCATCTGGAATAAATTCTACTTGTTGGGCCTGTGGACTCTTGACCCCATAATGCTGGAATTCCCTAGTTCTCAGTCTTCAAATCTCTGCTTTTTGTATTCTCTCATGTCCTTAGTGATCTCATCTGATTATGTGGTTTCTGATCCTCTCCATGCTTACACCTCCACAGTCACACCTCCTGGCCAGATAGCCTCTTTTAGCCCTCAATTCATCATCTGTCTACCCCATATCTTCACATGGTCCAAAATTGAATTCCTTATCCTTCCCAGAGATGCTTGTCTGACTTTGGTCTTTCCATCTGAGTTCCCTGCTTCCAGTTAATTTGTTCAAAAAATCCTAGAGCAATCCTAACTCCTGTTAAAACATAAGTCAAATTGTGTCATTTCTCTGCTTAAAACCAGGGAGTTGCAATGCCATAAAGCCTTACCACCACCCCCCCAAAAAAAATCTGGCTCACTTCTCTGGCTTCATCTGTTATTTTCCCTCTTAGTCCTCTTCAGCTACACTGGCTTCGTGACTATGTTTTAAAACTTCCCAGCATGCTCCTGCCTCAGGGCATCTGCATTTGCTCTTCCCCAAAAATCCACTTGACTTCACTCATCATGTCTGGGGCCTTCCCTGATCATGATTATTTGTAATATTCTGGCATCTGCCTCCACTATGTCCTAAGCCCCATTCCTGCTTTGCTTCTCTCTATAACTTCAATCATCGGTGAGTGCAATGCGTATTTAATGTCTGTCACTCCCAACCTAAAAGTAAGCTCTAACTGCAAAGTTTTTATGGTTTGTCTTTGTTTTTGTTTTGTAATTTAAATTCAAGCGAGTTAACATACAGTGTAGTAAGTTTTTAACTTTGTGCCCTGATGTATCTCTAACCCCTGATACACAAAAGATACCCGGAGAAAACTGTTGAGTTAATTAATTAATTATTGAGTGGTGCTGGACTTCCTCATATTATTTTATATTTGTTGTCCTTATTCAGTAGGAGTTAACATTTGAGGTAATCCCACAAGCACCTGGGGTTGAAGACACCTCCCTTATACAGGAAGCTTTTGAGGCAGTCTCTCCTGGGATCTCCTCAAGGTCAAACATGTTTTCATGTCCATTTCTATGAGGTTTCCACACTGTATAGAGAATGAATTAGAGCCCCACCTTCCCACAGGTAGGAGGCTAAAGGTTCTAATATTTTACCTAGTGGACTGGGTCTCATTCCTGGCCCTGTATGGAGCCTGAGACCAGAGTTCCTTGGCCTGTCGTGATTTTCTCAGGCTTTGTGCATTGTTGCAGGGCTGCTGGTACCTGGCAATCTATCCTTCTTGACTTTGCATTAGCTCAATATTTAAAATACTATAGATGGCCATTGTGTGTGCTGAAGTTGAGGGTAGGGGATTTCAGTGTGTGTGCTCCACATTGCTTTCATGACTGGAAGTTTGAAAAGACAAGTTCTATACTACATATGACCTTTCCCTCAAGAAATCTAGAACCTCCCGTTGGGGAACATGAGCCCTTGTGTGAGAGGCATTGCTACTGATAAACATGAATTATGTTCTTCATAAGGGTTCAAATGGAAAAAAAGCCTTCAGACCCACTGACTTCAGAGCAGACATCCATTTTGTCTACAGTGTCGTTTCCTCCAGAGTTAGGCCATACCCTGCAACCCCAAAATCTCTGCAGGAGCCTATTACAGAAAGCCCAGCTATTCTGGAAATGTCAGGAGGTACTTCTTACCATTGGGAAACAAGCCCTGACCCCTTCTGAATCAGGAAGGCCCAACCAGACCCTTTCCACGTGTTACCTCCATAAAAAGGCAGATGAGAGCCCCGGGGCTTCTCCAATAAGGCATCTCCCTAGAGTTTTGATAATATATCCAGAATCGTTCTCAGCAGCTAGTCTCTCTACAGTCGAGTGTCTCTGGGTAAAGCTAGTGAAGACCAGGGGCCCCAGGGATAAGGGACCAGGCCAACTTCTGCCCATTACTCTCCAAATCCTGCAGGTGGCAGCTGGACACCAGGCTGAGCTTCTGAGGACCAAACTTGGTAACTAAGAGACAGACCACATGGTATTCCAGGTGCAGAGATGCTCACAATCCAGGGAGCTCCCGCAGCTGGCTGCAGAGGATGAAGAGGCAGAAGGGAGGTGAAGGGAGTTCACAGACCTGCACTGGTCGGTGTGGTAGCCTCTAACCAATCCGCCTACTGATACTGCCATTTAGGTATTGAAGTGGAATGCAATTACAAATTCAATTCTTCATGTTAGGGAATGTCATCAAAACGAGGTGACTACCGACTGACCCATGAACCGGATTGGGGCACTCTGAGGGTCCTCACCCCTCCCCTGTTCTTGGAACATGGGTTCTGTTTGCCTCTCCTACTTCCAGAGGCTCTTCCGGGACCAGGGACATAGCCCAGAATATTCTTCTTGCGGCAATGGCAGAAGCCTTAGAGAACAATCAGGTGAGCACTTTAAAATACCATGCTTACGTGTCCTGTGCTATTATCCATGATCCTGGGACAGGAATTACGACTTGCTTTCAGTGGGAGAGTGCTGAGAAGTTCCATGGCAATGGACACGGACACAGGGAGGAATGAGGACCCAAAACCATTAAGGTCATCGACCACAGCCTTCGTCCATGTTTTGCCTTCCCCAGCCCCTTGTCTGGTCTCTTCTGTGACACTTTGATCACATTCTCCCTTTTGTGTATTTATACTTATCTCTCCTTCTAGACTTGAAGCCTCTTAGGGGATTTTACTTGCCATAGCACTTTGAACATGGTGAGTGGTAGGTGCTCAGTAATATTTATTGCATGATGAGTGAATTTCCTTTATGACCATTGCCAGTCCTCCCGCATATCTACACAAGGGGAAATGTACTGAAATCGCTAGCAAAGGACTTTTGTATCCCTAGTTGATGGGCATTAACACACATGGCACAAACAGGGCCTCTCTCCTTTATCCACTGTGAGCTCCTGTCCTATTTGCCTAGGGTCCAGAGTGGACATGGAGAAATAAATGTCTCTTGAATGCCTTATGAATAAATTATGGCCCATTCTTGGCCACCACAACTCGTGCATTCTCTGACTGTCTCTATACATTCCTTGAACCTTTATCTCACCTTCTGGGTCTTACTAGTTTTCCATTATGCTTACAATTCATCATTACCGAGTCACATCAGTGAGTTTTTACTGATCTAGCAGACCCTTTAAAGTAGTCACCTCCAAAGACTACATACCTTTATATACTCTTTTCCCACTCGGAGTTCTGAAGAAGTTTCAGGAACTCCTGCGGCAATCCTGTCATGTTCACTTGAATACTCTTGAGGGTAACAAATCTTTGCCTTGTTAAGGTGGATGGCATTTTTGGAAACGGCTGACAGTCATTTGGATCCAAAGCTGATGACTAAGGTGGGTGATGAAGCTGGGTCATTCTGGGGACAAAAGCCAGATGTGGCCAGGGAGAAATGAGACTGACATCCCTCCATCGTTGGAAAGCTACCCACGAGGACAGCCGGAGGGAGCCCCAGATGGAAGCAGACAGCATCATTTGAGCACATCTGCCTCCAGACAGGGTGGCCATTTTGAGGCCCATACCGCATCAGATGAGAACGTTCTGGTCTCATCTCCTTTCATTCTGGTTCTGGTTTTTCTAAATCCTTCAAGAAGCTGGTGAAAACTGGACCCTCTCTAGGAAAATGCTCCTGAGCCCGTGTTTTGCATATAATTTGAGGGGTTCACAGACCCCCTGAGGCTGCGCCATGTGTCCCGAGTAACTTCTGTCTGGAATGAACACACTAACCAGGGTGAGGGCACTAGAGAGCCACAAGTGTGTTTTTCTTAGTTTCTTCATTTCTGCCTACACACCCCACGAGCCCAGCCCAGGACTCTGACATAAGAGACTCCCCAGAATTAGTATGTGCACTCTTGTCCGATCATCTTGGATCTGAGACCACCTTTGTGGGTGAGATCCCTGCAGCCAATCTGTCTGCTCAGCAGCCCCCCTCTTCCATCAGGGTCGCAGTGTGGTGAGCCCTCTCAGAAAGGCTGCCTTTCAGTCTCCACAAGGTTCTCCCTTGGGAAGAAGCAAAGAAGAGCCTGGCTTCTTCAGTCTGACTCGGAGATCCAGGCCAGGTGCGATCTTGACTTTGGGTACACCAGAGCCAGGCCAGACCAGGTCCGGAGTCCTTGGTGTGCCTCCCTTCAGACACCTGTCTGAGCCACAGCCGAGGGCACTGGGGTGGCAAACAGCTGCCATGAGGCCTTGTGGCCACAAGAGGGACCCATTTGTTCTGAAAGGACTAGGCATTGGCTGACATCGTGACTCCAGACTTCATCCCCCAACACCCACGCAGGCTCCCGGGTCCTGTGGGGTACTGACTGCAGAGGGGGACAGAGCGGGTCATGCGCGGCCAAGCCTCCGCTCTGGGTCCTCTTGTTCAGGTGGCCACCAGCTGAAGCAGGCTCCCCTTGGCCACCTGCTTCTCTTCGGGCAAGTGCAGTAGGCCCCAGGCCCAGGACAGAGTCAGGGCCCAGCCTGGCCACCTCCCACGCCTCTGAGTACTGGGGCCTTTTATAAGGTGTGTTTCATCTCCCCTCACCGTTTTCTTTTTTCTTTTTTTTTTTTTTAAGATTTTTTATTTATTTATTTTTACAGACAGAGATCACAAGTAGGCAGAGAGGCAGGCAGAGAGAGAGAGGAGGAAGCAGGCTCCCCGCCAAGCAGAGAGCCCGATTCGGGGCTCTATCCCAGGACCCTGGGATCATGACCTGAGCCGAAGGCAGAGGCTTTAACCTACTGAGCCACCCAGGCGCCCCTCACCGTTTTCTTTATAGCAAGAGCAACCCACATCCAAAGGGGGAAAAGGAGAAAATTCAGAAAGGCAAGAAACACCTGTAACTGACCATTCTCAAAGACTACTCTGGTCACCACGACAAGGTTATGTCCTGCCCAGGACCCTCACGGACTGTGCTCCTTGGGAGGCTCAGGAGAGCAGGAGAGCCTTTCGGGGAGAATGGGGATATGTTTGTGTTGAGGGAGTATCCTACAGTTTGGGTAGAGCTGAGGCGACCCCTCCAGGGTTCCGAGCCACAGGTGCGGCCCAGGGAGGGAAGGGAGGGGAAGCTACCCCACAGTGGGCCCCTCTGCCCCTCACCGTGCCTCCCTGGGACCGTCTCCTCTGTGCCATCCCAACACGCCAAGGCCGGTGTCAGTCCTGCTTTTCAGCTGGGGAAACCTGGCCTCCGACACAACCGGCTCCTGGGGCTCCTGCAGCGGGTCGGGGCTGCAGCCGAGCTGGAGCCAGGACGGTCCTGCTGTCACCAGAAGCTGTCACCTTCACAAGCCCCCGGACCCCTCAGGACAAGTGTCCGCCCTCAGACTGGAGAATGTGGCCCTGCCCCTCCCACCTCACCTGTACCCCCTGCAGCCTCGCACACCCCAGAGTTTGCAGGACAACCCCGAGGTGGGGGGTGGGGGGCTCGCGCCGCTGACCCTGGGCCCTGATTCCACGCACCCCCCCACCCCGCCTCCCCGAAAGCAGCCCTCGGGAGGCCGGAGTGGAAGAGGAGCGGGCAGCAGGGGAGAGTCGTCGTCACACGCCGCGGGGAAGCGACCCCCACCCACTCCACGGAGGCTCCACTCCGCCCGCCGGGGACTGCGCTCAGCCGCTCTCCTCCGACGCCGTGGAGAACCGTCCGCAGAGACGCGGCTCATCCTCCCTGGAAGGGGGCCCCTGGCCCTTCCTTGGGGGACAGGCGGCTCTGAGAACAGGCACTCCCCTCCCCTGGTCCCAGCCTCCCTTTCTTAGGACACCTCTTCCCAGACTCGGCTTTGAGCCCCAGGGAGAGGCCGCCCCTGGTTGCCAGGGCAACGGCTCCATTGTTCCCAGCGCAGAGTGCAGCGGCCAGGCCCCCTCAGTTTCTGGACCCGCTCTCCCTGCCGGTCTGCAGCCCGCCGAGCCCGCAGGGCCCCATTCTACTCCTCAGGGCCTCTTTGTCGTCGGGATGCAGAGGAGGGGGAGACAGGCTGACTGGTCACCATGCCAACATCGCACTGCCCACATCCCTGGGGGGAGGGGAGGGGCTGGGGCGGTGGGACGTTCAGCAGTCCAGGGAGCTGTTGTCTGTCTCTTGGGTCACCTGCCCAAGGGCCCCTGCCGCTGGCTCAAGGTCCACTTTGGGGGAGGATTTTGCTCGCTCTCTGCTTTGTCACCCAATTTGTGCCATTTTTGCTTGGTTAAGCAAAGCTTGAGGCTTAGGCTTTCTCTTACCCATCCTGAGTCTTCAGCCAGCAGGTGGACTCTGGCTATGGGAGTGGAGCCAGGCTGTGCCTGACCACCTAGCCTAAGTGGGGTGATCACTGCTCATTCATTCATTCATTCATCCATTACATCTCATCATTCAACAACATTCACTGAGGCTGACTCAGGACCAACCTGCAAGTAGATCTTCTTCAAACCACTTTACAGAAGGAGAAACTCTTTACTCCAAAAGATAAATGGCTCAAGGTTTCCAAAATATCAAACATCAGAGGCAGGATTCAATCTCAGCTCTGCCTGGCTCCAATGTCCCTTCTTTAAAGTCAAGAAGAGATTACTTTCTCCCCACCATGGACAGTATCTGGACTACTCTGTACACAATAAGCAGACTGATTGTTGACTAAAAACAAGCCACTACAAGGAAGTTAGGGACAAGGTGTCTTGCACAGGGTAGATGCTTAATAAGTATGCGGCGGGTGGCCAGATGGGTGAAGGAACATATTCAGGGTAACCCCTCCGAGTACTAAGGACAACAACCTGGAAGATAACCATTCATTCAGTCATTTATTCCTTGATCGTTACATTTATTCAGTAAATATGTACTGAGGACTTCTGTATTCCAGGCACCTTGCTGGGCGCTGGGGACAAAACGAAAACAAGACAGGTGCATGGTTTCACGTGTGATGAGAGAGGCAGACAGGTAGACTGCGCATCACAGTGCTGGGATGACAGCTCCAACGGGTGAGTCCAGGTGTTGGGAAAGACAGACAGGCTGACCTCGACAGCTTGTCTCACGTTTCCAAATCGCCGAGTCACAGACCCTCTGAGCTCAAACCGATGCTTCATCTCCAATGCGCTTCAGCCAACCAGACGTAAAAACCACGCCAGCAGCTCTTCAGAAAGAGACCATTTGAGACCGCGAGGACTCTGGTCTCAAAATTCAGAACGGTGATATTTAGGAAAACCCAGTTCAGTGTGAAGACCCTGAACCCCATCAGTCCAGCAGGCTTCTCTCACTAGTAGGAACACCCCCTCCTGCCCTACCTAAGGAGACTGGTCCTGCCTTGTTTGAAGACTAGGACTGTCCCTCACCCCACAGCCTCCCGTGTACCCCAGAGCCATGGCTAAAAGACAATCTCCACGTGCCCAAGGAGCCAGTTATAAAGGTGAATCTAGCAAATGCTTACACACCAAAACGCGCACATTTATATATCAATGAAAACCTGAGACATATTCATAAGAATAGGTCCCATCCCTTCCAGAGCAGGGAGAAGCAAATGTAGTTGGAAACACAGCTTAATTTTTCAGGATGGCTGTGCTTACCAGAGATTCTGAGGCTGGCGTACCAGCTTGAGAATGTGATAGAAGTTCTAGTGTTACTTCTCTTGGCAAACTGAAGCCTGGCTTCAGCAAGAGCTGAGTGAAACTGACATGCCAGCGAATTCTTAGGTATAATGTGGGAGAAAGCCAGTGACTTAGGGAGCTAGATATGTTGAAATGGGTTTACCACCCATGACTGGCTTATCCACACTTTATACGCCCCGAGAGGGACCGAAAGACTTTCTCTTCATGACGATAGGGAGAAACATCTGAAACAGTCCTGGGGCTGATGATGGAAGATACTGCCATTGAAATGTGTTCCTGGGTTTTAATGGGAATCATGAGATCCCAGCATGGGCAATGCAGTGACACTTAGTGACCAGGGGCAAAGTGGACACAGAAGGCAGCAGGATCAGAATAGACTGATAGGGTGGGGGTCGTCTCTGGCGGTGGCCAATCGATCTAGGTACCAAGGGCTAAAACACGTGAAGCATTGCACATTCAATTAAAAAACACACAAACTAGAGATCTGACAGGCAAAATCTCAGGACGTCAGGAGTTTTATAGGTTTTCCCTAAATCCCCAACCTAAGTCGGGCAAATAGAAAAACTTCATATTCTGTACCATATAACACTGCACATGTATAGTATGCATCTCCCACCCAATTTTTCTGTGGCCATTAAGTAGAGTGAGTGTGCACTGGGAAAAGAGAAATCCCAGACTGTTCAGGGCTTATTACTGGCTCTGAGTTAACGCTAATTCCAGGTGATGGGTTGAGTGAGAATTAACAGAAGTCAGGAAATAAATGGAGTTTGGGCCCAAATTATTTCATAGTGGGTCCAACAGATTCATATCTACCCTGTGGTCGTTTCTTAAGGTCCCGAATGTAGAGCTGGAAAATACAAATATACTTAGCAACAGGCAAAATAGGCAAAATCACCTGCCTGACCTCTGAAGTAAAGACTGGCATGAGAGGAAGGATCAAGTGAAAACTCTTGTCAGGCCTTTCCTAACCAAATGGTAACAAAAAAGGAAATCAAAACTGGTGCCACATTTCTAGGAGAATCAGAGAGAGCAGTGCCACCTCAGAAGACTTGAAAAAAATGCAAGGTTGGTGACCCAGTGGCGTGCTGGAATCAGCTCATACACACCTGTGAGAATGTGTTAACATTATTCTCATTTATTCATAAGAATTGTGAAGATTGTGAACATTACCTCCCAACTTCATCTGCGGTGACGTCACTTTGGGAGCTTAGAATTGGCCGAGTTGGGACTATTTAAACCATGGAAACCAGCAAACACTACAAATCAGGGCTTTTTTTCTTTTCTTTTCTGAAAGCCAGTTTACCAGCAAGCTACTGGTGGTAGCTCCCCATCTCCTCATGGAGCCTATCTGTTTCCCCAGAGCAGACGTGTGTTGGAGTTGGAGAATGACGGCAGATTATGTAATTGAAATCACACTGTGATTTCCATTGCAGCTGCTGTTCTTGATCTGATCTGTCTACTGTACTGTATCAGCCCAGCTTCTGATGCCAGCTTTGGTTAGGGGGCAGATGGATGAATGGTCAGACGCAAAATGAAAACGTATTATTCACAACAGCTAAGATTCAGAAACAACCTAAATGTCGAACAAGGAATGAAGGGTTAAAGAAGACGTGGTACACACAATGGAATATTATTTAGCCACAAAAAGGAGGAGACCCCGTCATCTATGACACTGTGGATGAACCTGGAGGGCATCGTGCTAAGTGAGATAAGGCAGACACAGAAAGACAACTACTGTGATTTCAATTATACGTGGAATCTAAAATAGTCAAAATCATAGTGGCAGAAAGTAGAGTTGGTGGTTGCCAGGAGCTGGGGGAGAAGGACAGAGGAACATGGGGGTCAAAGGGTACAAAGTTTTAATTATACAGGACAAATAAGTTTTGGAGATGTAAAGTTCAGCATGGTGACTGTATTTAACAGTATTGTACCATGTACTTGAAATCTGCTAAGAGTGCAGATCTGAAGTATGCTCACAAAAGAAGAAAATTATAGTTATGTGAGGTGATGGATACGTTAATTAGCTTGATTATGGTGATCATTTTATAATATATATGTCAAAACATCAGATCGAACACCTTAAATATATACAATTCTTTCTTGTCACCTATACCTCAATAAAGCTGAAAAAAAGGAAATTATTAGCAAGGCTAAGGTAATCGCTTCCAGCCTCTTCTAGACAGATTAGTACACTGCCCAATGGGACTCAACTGACCCCCAGCCTGTATTGTTCCTCACACAAGTATTATTACTGAATGTAATACACAGCCTCTTTCTCTTTGATGGACTGTAAATATATTTGAATACTAGAGAAATTTGAAATTAATATAAATACAACTAAAATTTGTATGATACTGCACCAATTGAGACTTCTACATCAGCTATAAAACGAGAACAGTAGTCCCCATGTATATCCAGTTCACCAAATGATGTGATCATCAAATGAGGTTTTGTATGTGAAAGAGGATCGTAAACTTTATAAGGGACAAGGTAAATAGCTACTAGGCTGTTTCTATATCGGGCTAAAATGGAGATTCTTGGCAATTACCTATTATTCAAGGACAAAAGTCTGTGGCTATTAATTAGGCTTGTCAAAATCGGTAGTTGTATATTAGGCATAAATGGGATTTCAACTAAAAAAAAAATGGATGGATGGTTGGAAGGATGGACGGATGAATTGTTTATATGAAAGGATGGTTTTATCAGGTGGGAGCATGATGTTATTGCTATTGTTATTTTATTAGAATTTAAAGTGTGAGAATGAAACTGTGCATCCCTATACTGCAGGGAATGAAAAATCAAAAACTTCCCAGAATCCCTCGTACTTTTAGATTTTGGTTTAAATTATTACTTAGGTCTTGCCAATGAGAAACACTCGGTGAATCCTGAATTTGCAACCTTGGCCCTGTATCCTAAGTTGCATCTCAACTTCCTGATTCCTTTATCACAGCTGAAGAGTGCATTTCTGGATTCAACATTTGTAGCAGTGGCTTCCAGACTCCTCAATTTCTTGACTGTGTTGGAGGTGGCAAGTCCTCTGGAAGGTCAATGATGAGATGCCTTGGATTCATTCCTGGAGTCTTAGATTAGAGTTTGGCCTTCCAGTCCTTCCAACGATTTTGTAAGCACCCAATTCACATTATTAAATCTCTTTCTCCTTCAGATAGCTAGAATGGATTTTTTTTTTTTTTTTTTTTTTTTTTTTTTTTTTTTTTTTTTTTTTTTAGCTGCAGCTGAACTCTGGCTGATATGCTCTCCCCTTTTCTGATATGTTCCCTTCCAAGTTTTTCTTCCCCTCATCGATTTTTATCTCTACTCTTCAACCACTTCCCCTCTCATTTCCCAGAAATGAAGCACCTCTTATATGTCAGGGGAGAAAAACATAGACAACATTATTGAGGAATTCCTCAACTTCCTGCCTATCCATCTAAAGTTGCTGGACCCAATACCATATCCATGATATCTTTCCTGCAAGGATAACTTGTTCACTTTTGCTCTGGATCCCATCCTTTTCATCTCCAAAAATCCCTTTCCCTATTGTGTCTTTGACTTCTCCCTCTCCTTATTCTGTTCATTCATTTTAGACACTACCAACACTTTCTCATGGAAAAAACCCTCAACAACTCCCAATCTTCTCTGCCCCTCTAGGTAAGGTCTCTCTCCCCACACTGCCAAGATTTCTGAGAGAATCATCTACACTATTCATCACCATTCTCTCCCCTTTTGTTCACTCCTCTGTCCAAGCAACTTAGCCTTTATTGTATTCACTCTACTGAAACTGACCTCAGTGAAGTAACCAATGGCCACAGAATAGCCTAATCCAATAGATCCTTTTCATCTTTTTTTTCATTTTTTTTTCATTTTCATTTTTTCATCCTTTTCATTTTTTTTCTCAGCTGATCTTCCAGGGGCATCTGCCAATGTTAACTCTGTTCCCTATGATATCGTGACAACATATTTGCTACACCCTTCTCCAGGATCATCTGGCTAGTCTTTCACAATCTCCTTTGGAGGCTCATTATTTTATACACATGTGGAATGCTCTTTTCCTCAAATTTTTGTCTGTAAGCCCTATATTATTTTTCCACTCTAAGAGTTCATACTAGGTAACTTCACCCAAGTGCATGACTTCAACTATTGACAATTCCCAAGAATTTATCTCAAACCCAAACCTCTTCCCTGACTTCAAGATTGGATGTACAATAACTTTCTATTTCATATTTCTACCTGACTCTCTCACAGACATCTCAATCTCAGCATGTCCAAACAGAACTAATCTCCAATATCCATTCTTCCTCCTAAAGTCCCTGTCCTATGAATGGACACCATAGTCCACTTATACCCTCAAACTTGAAGCCCCCCTAAACTCCCTGTTCCCTTGTCCCTCACAATTAAATGGTCATTAACAGATTTTAATCCCACCCCTAGTACTCTCTGTGATGGTTTCTCCCCTCTCCATCTCTACTGCCCTGGTCCGGCCCTCTGCAATCTCAGTCTCACTCTCCATCTGTCTCTCTCTTTCTCTCTCTCACTGTCATTTGCTCTTCCTCTCACATTTCTGTTTCTCTGCCCAGTCACTACTCTTCCTGACTCCTTCACAACTGCCTCAATCCATTCTCCACACAAAAGCCAAATCTAATCTTATTGCTCCCTTCCGTAAATCCCCTAGATGTTGTCCATCCTCCCCACCCCAACACACACACGGCACAGTTTTCAGGATAAAGTTCACATTCTTTATCCTAGACCCAAGACCCCTCATTATCCGATTTCTCTAACCTCATCTCCTTCCACAGACCACGAAGCTATGCTCTCATGCCCACGCTGCATTCACTCACTCCATGAATTTCCCTCTGTGTGGAACTCCCTTCCATGTCACCTAGGCTATGCCTTTGTCATCCTTGGTGACTCAGCTCATATCACCTCCTACAAGCAGCTTTTCCTGACCCCCTTGAGTAAAGCTGACCATCCATTGTATTGCTTTTTATACCCTGTGCTTACCTCTAATTTTACATTAAACTGTATCATATAGCAGTGTATCACAGAGATAAATATATTTATCATAGCATTTGCTAACCTGTCTGATATGCTTTTGCATACCCGTATCCTACCACAAGACCAAGTGTTCCTTTGGGACCGTTCTTGGCCATTATCTTACTTAGCAGTGAGCAAAACCTTACTTAGCAGTAAACAAACCTTACCTAGTATTGTAGCTGGTACAGAATAAGCTCCCCAATCGTATTTGATAGATGAATTAGTTTAAGTTCTGCTTGAATTTTACAGGGTAATTGTTATGGATTGAATTATGCCGCCTAAAAACAGATATGTTGAAATCCTAAAACTCATTACTCCTGAATGTGACCTTATTTGGAGAGAGGGTCTTTACAGAAATGGGCTGAAATGAGTTTATCAAGGTGGGCCTAATCCAATAGGACAGGTGTCCTTATAAAAAGGGAAAATTTGGATCCAGAGACAGATATGAATTGAAAGAAGACAATGTGAAGAGACAAGGGCAAAAGATGGCCAACCACAAGCCAAGCAGGGAGGCCTGGGACAGATTCTCTCTCATAGCCCTCAGAAGAAACCAACTCTGCCGACCCCTTGATTTTGAACTTCTGCCCTCCACAACTGTGAGACAACAAATTTCCATTGTTTAAGCCACCAGTCTGTGGTACTTCATTACGGCAAGCCCAGCAAACTAAAACAGTTGTGTTTCCTGTTCCTTTGTTTCTTTGAATCTCTAGCCATAAGCTCTTCTCTTTCTGAAGTCTATAAGGTTTGCTCTTCTAGCATATCTTTTTGTCTCTGTCACTCTTCTTTATCTCTCTGTCTCTGTCTCTGTCTCTCTCTCTCTCACACACACACACCACACACACACACGCGCACACACACACACACTTATACCATGACATCACATATCTTGTTCTCTCAAGAACTTCTTCTGTTCCTCCAAACACTTCCACCTTATCCACAAGCTCTGCCTTGCGGGTCAGAATTAGGTCCCAAGTGAGAGCTCTCCCCTCATTGCAGTCTCATCTCTCTGAAAGAGGAAAATCAGGTCAAGAATGTTATCCACGGCAATGTTTATGACAGAACAGAGCCCCCAATTGTTAGGCCCATGAGCTCAGTTGGCCTCTTGCCCCCCTTGCTAGATGTAGAATTCCCTAGACAAGGAAAGCTTCACAGCCCTGTTAACCCAACCAGGGGTCTGGACTTCCCACAGCAACATCACTTTATTTTCCTTTCATCCCCACCTGTGCTCCCCACGGTACTACCACCAAGCTTTTATGACATCAAATCATGATATTCTCTTGCTCTAAACTCCCTAAAGCTTCCCCGTTGCACTTAAAGCCAATTTCAGCTTGCTGTAGAGGGTTTCCTAGATTTACTGAACATCTGTAAAACCCTTCCAACCTCAGAATCTTTGAACATGTTCTTCCTTCTGCTTACACTGTTTTTCTCTCCCTCTCTTGGCCTGTGCCTGGCTAAGCTTACTGTCACTTCCACAAAGGAGGTTACTCCTTATTAGCCTGCTATTAGATGCCCTCAAAGACACTTGGAGTTATCTTGTTAAGGATTTGTCCTAGTTTCTACCTATATGTTTATATTTGTGGCTATGTGATTAATGTTTTTCTCCCCCACTACACTGAAAACACCATGAGAGCTTGTCATTTGCCCATTACTGAGTCCCCAATTCCTAATGTACTGAATAGCATACAGCAGCTACTCAACAAATATTTCTTTAAATAAATGAATGAACTAAGTTCTACTCCTTGGCCCATTGCAATGAGTCCAGTTGATTTGAATGAAGGGCATCCTTACCATCATAGACTCCGTATCATAAACTTTATCCGGTAGAGTCTTGGTGATGGCTTTGGCTTTGAGCGTATAATAACCTCATGTTACAATTTCAACTTGAAGTCATTTATCAGATTTTTATCTTGGTCGGGATCCTGGTAGGAAGTGGCTGGTGCTCTTCGATGGGGCAACTGAGAGTTTAAGAAAGAGGCTGATGAAGTATTGTGGGCAATGTTAAAGGAAACCAGCAAAGAATGGAGCTAGCAACTTGCCATTCCAAGCTCTGGAAGGGCAAAGGGAGGCGTGGATACCAGAATCGAAGAGAGCTGCTGTAACAGATTACCACCTGACAAGAATGGTGGTCCTCCGAGAGGGATGCAGCCAGTGCATGGAGTCACAAAATAAATCCCAACTTGACTCTCCTCCCAACTTCCAGTCTCCTGCTAGTTGACTCCTTTTTTTAAAAAAAATTTTTGAAGTACTGAAGTATAATGGACACACTCCTCCTGGTTGACCTTAGGTCGGCTAAACCAAATAGAAGCCCACATCTGAGATCACTTAAACATCATCACTTCACTGAGAACTTCTTCGTTTTTCTATTTTTCACCAATGCCAGGCTTGTTCTCCATAATTTCCAGTTTTCACTGTAGACGGATATTTTCCCTCCCTCTTTCTCTCAAATTTCAGTTTTATGTTGATTGGGTAGTGGACCTTCCCACCGGGCACCATGGTCATGGTCGCATTTAGATGTGGTCTGTCCTCGGTAGAAAGCCCATTTTTATCATGTAAGTCTTGGTTCAGGAAACCCAGTTCTGATTGTTAACACCAGCTCGCCATTTCCAGGGGCCTGATTTCTCTGTCATGTGCAAGACTAAGAGAGATGCAGATGTTACTTGGTCTTGCCTCTCCAGCCACCTTGGCTCCTCGTAAGTCTTGCAGCTTCCCAGGGCTTCCAAGCTACAAGGTTCCACTGAGAAGTAGCTATTATCCCTTCCCTAGTCATCTTTCTACGGCCCTGAAATAAGCAAGCTGACTGGATGCTTCCATCTCAAGCATGTGGGCCAACACCATTCTTGCTCTGGGGAGCAGGTCCCCCTAGTTAATACCTTCTTACCTCCCTTCCATCTCTGGGATTCTGGAGTTAATAGCTCTGTCTCTTCATTTCTGCCTCAATTTCTGGCTCCATAGTGCCACACCCAGGCCACCTTACCTTTCTCTCACTTGACCTTAGCGCTCAGCACCCTTCGCCTCACGTGAAGCCTGCTGGCTTTGGAAAATTCTAATCCATACGGCCATAGGCTGAACATGCCCTCCCTACCCAAGTTTTAACATTTTCTCTTATGAATATCATATAAGCTCCCAGGTCTAAGAAGCTCTAAAGTATCATTGAGCAACCCATGCCACTTCTTCCCTCATTTCCGGAACCTGATCTCCATTTTCCTCTTCCTTCACATTCAGGGAGGGTATGCCCTTCTCCTTCACGCCCTTTCCCCACCGGGTCAGCAGAGGAGGAAGCATAAGGATGCCTGACTGAACCTTGGGATCATCTGGGCTCCCAGCCCCGCAGAGGCTCAGACTGTGAGGAGCGCCCAGGGGATGGGGTGGGGGTCCCTGTTAATCACAGCTGTCCTCAAAGCCGACTAGTGGAAGGTGGGTCGTCAAATCAGGAAGCCCCTCCGTCCAGGTGGAGGTCTTTGTGGCTCAGCGGAATGCCCTTCCTCTGAACCAGGACTCCCGATGGCCCCTCCCCACCTCCACCCCGTCCCGCTGGGCTTCCCGTCCATTCACTGGGATGATTTTTTTTTCCTCCTAAATATTTTAAATATTCAAAAGAAACAGCCAAATCCAGAAATCCAAACACAATGGAAAGCAAAGGCATGAGGAAAGGTAACAAGGAATAACAGTTCTCAATCCGGAGCCCGCTCCCAGGTCTTCGGGAGCCTCGAGGGGTTAACCCTCTGCTGCCCGGGGAGGGGGCCTATTTCCAGCGGAGGGAGGGGGCACTCTGGGGGCCTCCCGTCCGGCTATAGGGAAATGCATTCGGTTCCCTATTTTTGGCCAAACCTGCGCGAGCTCACCTCCACACCTCCCCCCGCCCCCACCAAACCTTTTGTCTCGGCACCTCCCTCCCAAAGAGTCTAAGAAATTTCCCCGGTGAGACTGAACCACAAGCCTGACTGTTCTGGGGGCCTGAAATGGATGCCTTGCGCGTGCTTCTCCGCGGCACTCGCCTGCTTCCTTACCCAGCCTCTCCCCGTTAGCGAGACACGGTCACGGGCGCCTCGTGCCTCCCATCACTGTGCTGTCAATGACAGCTTTTGTTGTCGGGTAGGCACGAAGCAGTGGACAAAGGACCCCAGATGATGTCCGCCACACCCCTTCCCTCCTCCGAGAGCCCCAGTGGTGCTGCTCCCTAACGCGGAGGGACCAGGGAATCCTTTCGGAGCCCTCATTTTCTAAAGCAAATGCCAAGCCGGCCGTATGGTTCCCCGAGAGCAGCTTTCCACCACTCCATTAAGATTACTTTTGTCTCTGTTTCTAAACAAAAGGGAATTTGGATTGAGGTTCCCGAACCCCAGGAGCGCCCTGGGGGACAGGCGGACCTGCCAGCAGGCAGAAGCCTAGAGATTCCCTGACAAAATCTGCCTCAAAGTCGTCCGAACCCCCTCTGCCAGAGGCAGCCCCCCCACACCCCGGGGGTCCTGTTCGCCAGCCAGAAGCCGGTTGCCCCGGGATTGCAGCGGACTCCGGGGCGGGGCTCAAAAGGAACCCCACACGGGATGGGAGCAAAGACGGACTCCTGGGACTGTGACCAGAAGCGCTTTGGAAAGACGCCTTTTTCCGGCTGGGCTGACACTGGAGTTGTCATCACTTGAGTCAACTGCAAGTTGGGGGACCGGCTTGTCTGTCCAAGTCCCTCGGGTGGAGGAGTGTCTAACAAGGAGACCGGGAAAAGGACAATAAGTGTCCCAGACACCGGGAACTTGTTCTAGAAGCTCTGTTAGAGTCAAAAGCACAAAAACCTTTCACTGATTCTTTCAAAACACGTTGACTGCATCCTAGTCACTTGTCCTGGGGATGCATCAGTGAAAACACACATAGTCCTGGTCCTTAGGACTGTGACTCTGGTGTGACGACCGAACCCAACAAAGACTGAGCTTCCCCTTCTGGTTTCCAGCCCTGAGTTCAGCTCAGTTTTGGCATCTGTAAAACGGAAGGACCGGGATTTTTTTTTTTTTTAATTGCCTTACAGAACAATGAGAAAATAGAGCTGGAAGTTTATTGTTTAATTTGAATTAAAATATAACAGGACCACATGCACCCCCAAAGAATTGAAAGCAGGGACTCCCACAGATACGACTGCACCAATGTTCACAGCAACATTATTCACCACAGGCAAAAGGTGGAGGCAACCCAAGTGTCCATCCACAGATGAATGAATAAACCAAATGTACCTAAGTACGATGAAGTAGTATTTAGCTCTAAGAAGGAATAAAATTCTGATACATGCTACACCATGGATGAACTCTGAAGACATCCTGCTAAGTGAAATAATCCAACATGAAAGGACAAATATTGTATGATTCCTCTTACCAAGGTTCCTAGAATAGAATATTCATAGAAACAGAAAGTAGCATGGCAGATTACTAGGGGCTGAAGGGATGGAGGAAATGCAGTTATTTCTTGATGGGTATGGCTTTTGTTTGGTATGAAAGTTTTGGAAACGGATGGTGGTGATGATCGCACACAACATTGTAAATGTTCTTAATGTCACTGAATCGTACGCTTAAACATGGTGAAAATGAGAAATCTTGTTATGTGTTTTTTACCACAAAAAGAATCAAATATATGTGTGACATATTTGGACTTTTGGCACAGAGCTTCTAGAACCTTTGGAGTTCCCTAAGGGATGAAAAGAATACATGTAAAAGGAATATTGTTATTCATAATAGGCTCCTTTCAGCCACCCCCCCCCAACTTGTTAATGAGGTGACTTGGGCAAAGCCCCTAGAGCAGAGGGCTGACTGCCAGGGGAACCAGCTGTGTATTCAGAAGGTTGAAGCTTTCAGCCCCTGACCTGTCTTCTGAGGACTTTAGAGGGGCTGGAGTTTGAGTTAATCATCTATGGCCAATGATTCAATCCACCATGCCTGTGTGATGAAGTCGCCATTAAAAAATATATATATATCCCTGGGGTTCCTGGAGCTTCCAGGTTGCTGACCACAAGGAAACGCTGGGAAGGTAGCACACCCACACCTTGCCCCGTGCATCTCTTCCATCTGGCTGTTTCTACAGCATATATCCTTTTATAACCAATTATCTGGTAAGGGTACTGCTTTTCCGAGCTCTGTGAGCCATTCTAGCAAATAATCAATGCGAGGGGAGGGTTGTAGGAACTTCTGATTTTTAGCTGGAAGATCAGAAGTTCAAGGTGACAACCTGGACAGGGGTCAGGCAGTCTTGGGGGGGCTGAGCCCTTCAGCTGTGGGATCAGTGCTAAACACAGGCAGTCAGTATCAGAACGGAGCCGAATTGTAGGACACCCAGTTGGCATCCACAGAGTTGGAGAACTGCTTGCTGGGGAAAACCCCCCACACATTTGGTGTAGGAAGTATTCAGTGAATAGTGAGTAAAGGAAACAAATGTTCTCCTTTCAATATTTAATTTAGGACCCCTTGAAGTCTAGTGTAGTATTGTAGAGCTCCAGGATCAGTCACTGGGCATAGCAAGGAGTAGGTGTGCAGGACCTATTTGGAGAATGGTGTTGTGCTAGGGGTCAGACCTCTGTCCCAGAATACAAGTACAGGCTCTCAGCATTAGGAGGGAGTTCATGTGGGATCAGGTCATGGTGAAGGTGATATGGCTTGATGGAGCCTCCTCCTAGGCAAACCTTCTGCCACAGGTATTTTAAATTCAGAATAACATAGGAGCCAAGTGAGTCCCATAAATAAGAGAAGAGATCCTAGAAGGCAGAAGACATACATATACATAAAATGGGCTCTGTCTTAAGGGAGTAGCCACAGCTCAGCTCCATGACTGACATACAAGATTGTAGACTCAGTGTTGTCAGATCTTCCAACTCTGGGAAAAAAAAAAAAAATCTACATTGTTCAGCAAAAAACCTCTTAATCTGTTGGCAACTCATTTCACTTTTAAAAAATACATTGCAGCTCAAACAAAACACCTTTGCAGTGAGAGCCAGTCCATGAACAAACCATTTGCAAAGTCTGTTCTTCAAATTCTAGAGAATTTCATTTACCATCCATCCGGATGGGTATTCAGGATTTGCCTGACTGTTCCGATGACAGAGGATCCCATTGTTTAACTAAGTTTTTGATAAATTCTAGTGGTTAGGAAGATATCACCTGAAATAAAAATCTACCTCCTTGTAACCTCCTCTCTCTGTGTTCCTACAGCCACCCATGTCCCCTCACCGCCTCAGTCAAGAGAACAGCTTTCCTCCAGTGCCTCAGTGTGGTCCATGCTATTTCCCTCCCTGGGGTCTGCGTTCTTTGAGGACAATGGCTAGGTCTTACATCCATGTGAACATGTATGAACATGTATGTGCCAGATACTATTCTAAGCTCCTTACATACATGAACTCATTTGTCCCTTAAGAGAACTCTGTTTCTTAGGTCCTATTGTAATCACATTTTACATACAAGGAGATTGTGAACAAGTGAGGCTGAATAAGTTGCCCAAGGCCACACACCTAGTAAGTAGAAGAACCGGAACTAGAACACAGACAGTCTGGCTCCAAAGGCAATGTTCAGGATATCGCAAGTTCGTATGGGGATGATCACACTCATTCTGTGATTCTTTGTTGGTGTGAAATAAGAGAAAACAATACCAGTTCTTTCTTCTGGAAACACAAAACAGACGGGTCTCCATAAAACAAAAGGACTCCATAAAACCAACATTACAAGTGGCCTTCACCATAGGCAAAGATGTGAAAGATGAGAAAGGAGAAAGGATGGCCTTTAACCATGGAGAATAAAGTTAGACACTGAGCAGAACTTCCTGGTGTTGGGCGCTTTGAGCCCCTGGAATAGAAAATATAAAGTTGTGCTTTCTTTCTTAGATAAACACATATTTTTAAAAGAAAGGATGCGGGAGACTAATGTTTCTAGAACCGTTCTTCCACCAGTAGCTGTCCAGAGGCAGAGAGAAGCGCTATTAAAAAAAAAAAAAATGTGGGTGCTGAGAAACTTACATTCTTGCAATTTCTATTCCTCATAGTTTCCCCCAGGGAGGACAGAACAGTGGTCTTCTTGGCGTATGAGCCTACTGTGGTCCTACGCCCTGATGGATCCCAAGTTAAAGACAAGGGAAACAAGGAGATCAAAGATTCACAGATCAAATCCTGTGTCCAAAAACCAACTACATAGGTCAGAAATTAACTTGGATACCCAGAATTTGAATATTGTAGAATGGGAAAGGGCTCAAGAAGGAATCTCTTCTTTTTTTTTTTTTTAAAGATTTTATTTATTTATTTGACAGAGAGAGATCACAAGTAGGCAGAGAGAGAGAGAGAGGAGGAAGCAGGCTCCCCGCTTAGCAGAAAGCCCGATGCGGGACTCGATCCCAGGACCCTGAGATCATGACCCGAGCCGAAGGCAGTGGCTTAACCCACTGAGCCACCAGGGCGCCCCTAGTAATCTCTTCTTATCCAACTTCCACACACAACAAGAATGACTTCTACGATACTCCAGACAGGTGGGCACTCACCCGTTGGGGATACACACCAACAATAGTTCTTGGATCAGCCCTCACAATCTCAAAAACAGGTGAAATGAATCACAGATAGTTGTAGGAAAATCTGGAGGAAGCCTGAAGGCTGGGACCAGGAGAAAGGGAAATTAAAGAGGAGAAAACACTTGATATGTGATTTTCTCAGCAGAACCCTTTTATGCATGTTCACATAAACATGAGACGATTGTGAATAAGGCCATACAGACGGAATTTTGGAAATTTCGAGTAGTCCTAATCCCATTGCTAATCTCAATTTTTGCAGCACTGAGAAAAGCTGGATTTTTTTTTTCTTCAGTATATTTCTCTGCCTCATTGGTGTTGGACTTGGCCTTGTGACTTGTTTTGGCCACAAGAATATTTAGGTGAAGCTAATAGCATGCCAGTTCTGAGTCAAAGTCTAACTACTATGCAAGGTTTCATTAATAGTTCAGAAATCAATAACAGCATTTTTACTCTTGCTTAATAGCATTTGAGGGGCTGTTTGACACCAACATCTAGGCATCTTGGCCAAGAGGTGTCCTCTTTTAATTCCTAAAACAGGATAGAAAGTGCTAGATGAAGATGGGAATGAGGCCGTTACTGATCAGGCTTACCAGAAGAGAGAGGCTGCATTGCTAACATCCAGGTGGCCATCAGAACCACCTAGAGACACCCCCTGAAATTGTGTCCCATGAACACAGGCTGGAATCTTAGAAGACTTGACATCTGCAGTGGTGATTCTGGTAGCCCCCAGGTCCCATGTGTACACATCAAGACCCACCACTGTGCAGTCTTTAAGGTGTTAAGAACCACATGACCATCTGCTGATCTTTTTGTTTGTTTTCCAGTATTTATGGAAGACAAGAGTCTTCTGGGGGTAATCTGGGTCCATTTTTTTTCTGGGAAGACACACAACAATCAATCAGCACCTTTCTCCAGTGACAATCCTTGAAACAGGGTTGGCGGCAAGCCCCTAAAAGGAGATTCACAGAAAGGAAGGGGGGGTAGATGAAGAATAATGCCCTATACTACGCAGATGTAGGAGGAAAGATCGCTGAATGAGGGGTGACTGGCTTGTCCTGAAGGCACCAGGAAGTTTTATAATTCTCAGACTGTGGCCCATGTGGCTGCAGAATATCTTCTCCTACCTTGTCTGCCCACCTGCCCCTTTTTTTTTTTTTTTTTTTTTTTTAGATTTTATTTATTTATTTATTTGACAGAGAGACCACAAGCAGGCAGAGAGAGAGAGAGAGAGAGAGGAGGAAGCAGGCTTCCTGCTGAGCAGAGAGCCCGATGCCAGGCTCGATCCCAGGACTCTGGGATCATGACCCAAGCTGAAGGCAGAGGCCCTAACCCACTGAGCCACCCAGGCGCCCCCTGCCCCCATTCTAATCTGCTTTTGCAATCAGTTTAGGCTGACTGGGAGGCTGTGAAGGATTGTAAATTGGTCTATATATTCATTGCCCCTTCCCATTGGCCTCACTGTGCAGAAAGATTATACTTCTTGCTCCGTTTACTGCCAACTTATATCACATGATTTGCTTTGGCCAATGTAGTGTGAGTTGGGGACACGACACGTTGGAGCAGAAGCTATTACTTGGCTCTGCCATATCTATTTTCCTTCTGCCATCGAGATCAGCCAGACCCACACAGAGACTATATACCTTTACCTTTGGTTCCAGAATGAAGAGAGCACAAGGCAGAACTAGGGGGGACCTCTAGTGGACCTTGATTGTTTTAAGCTACTTGAAATGTTTTGGTCACTGGTTACTGCAGCACCAGTGACTTGAGCTGACTGATGTATTTCCTCAGGGCATATTTCGGCAGCTTCTGACCTTACTGCATCTCATGAACAATCCAGTTATATCAATGACCTCACTGTGGCATAATCATTCACAATCTTTCCAGTGGACCCCAAACTCCTCCCCATTACAGCTCGTTTCATTTTTTTTTAAAAGACTTTATTTATTTACTTGACAGACAGAGATCCCAAGTAGACAGAGAGGCAGGCAGAGAGAGAGGAGGAAGCAGGCTCCCCGAGGAGCAGAGAGCCCGATGCGGGGCTTGATCCCAGGACCCTGGGATCATAACCTGAGCCAAAGCAGAGGCTTTAACCCACTGAGCCACCAAGGCACCCCAAGCTCATTTCATTTTAACTAGGTTTTCCCAGTGCTTTGCACAAGGCATGTAGGGCTGAAGGGCAGGCTGTCTCAAAAGGGGCCACACTGGTATGCAGATTATTTCTAGCTGAAAACAATAAAGGTCTAAAAGACTCAGGAAGAAACTCTGACCTCACTCCAACTGCCTAAAAGAATTTAGGCAGAGGAGCTGCTCTAAGAAGAGAGCTATCACCATAGACTGCATTATAGTATGAACTAGGGATGGTAGACAGGGAAGAACCTAGCAAGGTCTGTTTAATCAAAGTCTTGTCTATGTCCCATTATTTCTGACAGGTCTAGCAACCACTTGCTTACCAAACATTTACTCCTGGGAGTTGCACTCCTTCCCTTTGAGGTCCCAACCCCCCTACCCCCTTCTCCTTAGTTCAAGATGACATATATACCACATTTTGCCTGTTTTTGGAATCTCAGGTCTGTATGGTTTCCCTATATGTACAAAATTAAGTCTGATTTTCCCCTGTTCATCTGTCTCATGTCAACTTCTTAGAACAGACAGAAGAAACTTAAAAAATAAAAGAACATTTTTTTCTCCCCTACACATAGAACATAATGAGCTCTCAAAAATCATGAATGAATCAATAAGTGCTCAAAGGATCTGAAAGCTGGGCACTGTCATCTCCACCCCAAGCAGTGAAGCCCTCTCCTGAAGCCCTTTGCACATAAATCCCCACCTTCCAGCAGACATCAGGTAATAAAATTAGCCCAAATCGAAGAGTAAGTTGCTGTGCTATCCAGAACAACAGGAAATCTGAGGAATATGGCGTGGACTGTAACAGCCTTTCTGAAAGATGGCCTCAAGTTTCCAAAGTTAAAGGCAATCAGATCCAAACATCCAGTAGCCTACAGCAGAGGAGGACCAGTGAAAACTGAACCTACTTCTTAGACTTCTTTGGAGGGGATGATAGAGCTTGTCTGCTTAGCAGTTTTCAAGAGCCTCTCCAGGTCAAGCTCTTAGTCCTTATCCCTGGAACCGGGATTCTCAATGCCCAGATCAGAAGCCCAGCCCCACTGCCTCACTCCCCCACTCCCTGTGAAATTTCAGCCCAGGCAACTGTCATTTGAAAGATAGGATCTCTTCTGTCTCTCAGGGCTGCATCCGAAATCAGCGTCTGGCTAGGCGAAGGGCAACAGGGTTCTCACACAGTCCTTCCTCCAAAGAGGAGTCCATCCCTTCCGGTGCAGGATGTTGCCAACTGGAGGGCACCAACTCGGATTTACTGAGTACGTCTTGCTTTTCATAATATTTATTTTCTCGCCTCATAATATTTATTTTCTCACCCTACCCCTCTCTGTGTGTCCAACACACCACCTTATCTTGGACCCTGCGTCAGAAGCACCGCATCCCAGAAGACAGAGCCCTGGGCAAGGCCTTGCTGCCCAGTTACCAGGGGCAGCGAGTGCGTCTTCTTTGTGCTGAGCGGAACCAAACCACAATATTTACCCCGGGGGCGGACACACGTGCTCAGTGATCAACACGTGGAGGGTGGAAAGGAGCTGGTGTTTTGGTTCCATCTCCTCTTGCAGAGTTCCTGTTTGTTTTTCCACTGCTCTGTTCCAAGATCGTGTACATCGAAGGGGCTGCATGGACAGTCTGTGCGGCCCCACTCCCCTCTGCTGCCAGCACCCATGTGGATACCGGAGGTGGGGTTATGAGAACCCCCAAAAGATGGGTGACTTCTTTGCCCTTGGGATGGTGGTAGGGAACAAGGTGCAGGATGGAGACAAAAGACTGTCCTGTGGAGTGGATGGGGACACAGGGACTGGGCCTGGGAATGACCTGTGTGAGGCCACCGTCTGGGGGGGGGCAGGTAAGTGGGGTGCTTGGCAGGCCCGAAGGTGGGAATGCTCAAGGGGCAACGCTAGGAGACACCACCCCCCCGCCGCCCCCGCCCCCGTGTGCACGCTGCGGAATTCTGCCAGCACGAAGCAGAGTCACGAGCCGAGCCAGAGCAGCGGAGCGGGCAGGACATCATCAGCGTCGGGAGGGCGCGTGGGTGGATGGGGGGAAGGAGGGGTTCTCGCACCCGACTGCACCCCTCGCCTCCTTCAGCCCGCAGCCCGACCTCCCCGCGCCCTAAATCCCCCCAAAGCACCAGAGCACCCCAGAGCACCTCTGGAGGGGGTGGGGGGAGGGTGCTTCCCGGGGAGGGGGGCGTCGCACAGCCCCGGACCCCCACTCCTCCAGTGCGCACGCCTCCCCCCCTGCCTCCTCCTCGCCGGCTCCCGCTCCCCCGGCTCCGCGGCCCGCCCCCGCGCGGGAGCTCTCTAGGCGGAGGCGGCGCGCGCAGCGGCGCGGGGGTGGTGGCGCCGGGCGGGGCGGGCGGCGCGGGGAGGGAGCGGGCGCGCGGGTGCAGGCGCGAGCCCGGGCGCGGGCGGGCTCCGGGCTCCTACGCAAGCAGCCGCGAGAGGGGATCCTGGGCGCAGGCTCCGCCCCCTCACGTGCCCGCGGCGCAGGGCCGCGTGCAGCCCGCGTGACCGGCCCGCCCGACCCGGCCGCCGCCTCCGGCGCCTTGCGGCTTCCACGCGTGGGAGGGAGGCCGCGGCGGCGGCGGGGGTGGCCGGGCCTGGGGAGGCTGCGGGAAAGTCTGCGCTGTGTAGCCACCCCCCACTCCCGACCCCCACTAGCCCCTGCACACCCGGCCTCCGGACCCCCCTTCACTGCTCTGGAGTTGGGGGCTGGGGGGGGGGGGCGCAGAGCTTTATGGTGGCCTGACTTTCGAGGAGGGAGTTGGAACTCGAGTGAAAGGAGGTCTCCCTTCCCCACCCCCACCCCTCATCCACCTGAGTTTCAGGGAGGACTCTTCCCCCAAGCGAAGAGCGAAGAGCGGGTTCTAGATTTAAACCTGAGCTTGGTTTGCTGGAGGGAGGCAGGCAGAAAAGGTTTTGAAATGAGGAGATTCCCGCAGACCTCTTTAATCTCCATTACTGCGCCAGCGCCATGGCAGATCAGTGTGGGCTGGTCTTGACCACCAGACTCTGAGCTCGGTTGGGTGGGGTACCCTGGCTAATTATTGGAGCCCGGGCCAAGCACCGAGTTCAAGGCATGACCAAGAATCTGACAACTTCATCCTTATTGGGTCTGCGACCTCGCTGACAACCCCGGCCCCCCAACCCCTCTCCAGGAAATGGCAGATGGAGCATCTGGGAAGAACCAGAAAGCAATGGAGGCCAAGGACAGGCCAAACACCAATTTGAGTGTCCACAGCAACAGAGAAGGAGACCCGTCATCTGTGTCTTTGCAGTGTGTCCTTAAGTGACCCGTGTTCCTGCAAGGTGTCAGGTGCTGAGAGAGTTCACACGGCCCTGTTGCCGTCTTGAAACTTGTGTCTCACTGGTTGCTATTTCCAATGGCTGGTGGAATGGGGAAGGGCAGTGCCCAGGGGAAAGCATTCCGGAGTGGAAGGCCCTAAGGTAAGTAAACGGGCTCCATGAAATAGTGTGGCACAGAGACTGGGAGGGAGGAGCCAGGACAGACACGAAATCTGATTCAGGCTCACTTCCCTGTCTTCCTGTGGGAAAACTTCCAGAAAGTTCCTTTTCTGGAACATGTATTATATTCCCTAGAGCAGGGGTAATTTCCCAGGAAAGTTGTTCTATGGAAGAAAACCTAAGTGTGTCCAGGTCTTAGTGGGTTCATTTCTGGGGTGGTGAGGAAATGAGAGGAGGAATGGAGCAGGGAGTTGAGTCCCCTCGGCCTATGTGTCTAGATATCAGTATATATGGACAAGTGTCGTTCTGCCCTTAGCTCTTAAGAAGACTCCTTGGCTCTCAACACTCACTTTATTAGGTATGAGGGTGGTCAATATATTTAAATAGTTATTGAGTGCTGGACACTGCGGAGAAAAAGGAGTGCCAGGTAAGCTCTTTGACCAAAAGGAATTTATATCTCATAAGGGAAGTCCTACATTCTAGAAATACATACTTAGGAAATGTAAGCAGGTGTATGAGGTTACACGCCAACATGAGTGGTGTAGACAAGAGCTTTGGTAGAAGGGAGAGAGCAATAGACGCTAAGGAGCCAGAAAAGGATGGGGGGGGGGTGCGGATTTGAATAAGTGAACAGGAGCCAGAGAAGACACCCTAGGTGCTGAGAACTACATGAACAAAGGCAGAGGCAAAGGTTGGGTTGTGGCTACCTGATTGGTCATGGAGAAGGCTCTTTTGGATCTAGTGAAAGGATCTAATAAAAATTCTAATAAAAGGATCAGAAGAGATCAAAGATGTCCTTAATGAGTGAGTCTATCAAGACACAAAGCAGAAGCTTCCAGGTTCCCCTGCAGTCCTCTGGTTGCACAATATTCTCCAAATTTCAGTTCTGATCATATAAAACCCTTCTTAGGAACATGCAGCAGCTCTCCATTGCCCAAACTCAATTATGGCAAGGCAGGCCCTTTATGATTTATCCCAAACCTACCTTGTCAGTCCTGCCCTCTATCTACCCTTTCACGCCTACCATAATCCACAGAATTACTCTTGGTAATTCTGCCTTCTGTTTTCCCTCTTTGGTGCCTTCACTTGTAAGCTTTCCCTTTCTTTGGAATGTCCTCTCCTCCCGCACCATTTCTGCCCACTCATCCTTGAAGACACAGCTCAAGTGCCAGCTCATCCCACAGCCAGATGTAATTTTCATCTGAGTTCCCACAACATCGTGTACTCTATCTTGGCACCTCACGTTCTCCGTTGTATTCCAGATACGTAGAGGCATCAGCTTTCAAAGTAGGTACCGTTAATCCAGCCACTTCTTTCTACCTCCATCACTGGCTTCCTCGTCCTAGCTACTGTCATCTCTTGTCTGGACTGCTGAGTTAGCCTCCCGACCAGTCCCATTGCTTCCCTCTTGCCCTTTCCGGTCAGTCCTCCACATAGCAGCAAGAATGCTCTTTTAAAAACATATACCAGATCATGTCACTCTCCTGCTCAAAACCCTACAATGGTTTTCCATCACATTCAGATGTTATGCAAGATTTAGCTCAACATTTAGGACCCTGTGTCATCTGGCCCCATCTACCTCTCCTGTGCTCACTAAGGTCTAGCCACACTGGCTTTCTTCCTGTTTCTAGAAAATTTCATGTCTTCCTCAGAAGCTTTACCCTTGTTGGCCCTCTTAAAGGAGTGCATATCTTTTAGAAATTATAGGGCTCACTGCTGCATTTCACCTCTCTGGTCAAATACCTTCTTAGAGACGTGTTCCCTGACTAGCTTATCTAGAATTGGTTTTCCTACCCATCCCTCTCCCATTTCCTTGCTTTTTCTTAAAACCCGTTACCACTATCTAAGCCTTATTACATTTATTCTGTTATTTATTCGTTCATTGTCTCTCACCGTCATGAGAAGGTAAGTTTCATGAAGTCAGGAATTTCTGCCTTGTTCACTGATGTAGAAAAAGCTTTCTCACAAGTGGCAGGTGCTCAGTTTGTTAAACGAATTAATCTGAACTCTCTTACTCAACCAGAACATCCTTGAGAGCAAGCGCCATGTGGATCCATTTGGGTCCCCTTCCCTGTCTCCTAGTCTCTTACGCAGAAGACCATTCAAGTGCTGTTTGAGTGAATTTCTCACTCTGTACAGAGTATCTCCAACCGATTTCTCCACAACGTGACTACACCTGTTTAGAAGATAACAAGAAACGGTCTTTATCTATTTTGTCACCTGAAAAGGTGTCTTCATTACACCTTTTTTGTACATAGATCACTTACATTACATAGATCACTACATAAATTCCTGGAAGGTCTACTAGATCACTGTCTTCCCTTTAATTGGTTGTGACCTGAACTTTTTTTTTTTAATGAAATAGAACAAATAAAATAGCAAAGTGCATTGGAAGTTGTAAGGCCAAGTATTGCCTTTCAGTTTGTGTGTGTGTTTGTGTGTGTGTCTTCAGGTCATGGTATAAAATATCTTATTGTTGGCTCTGGCTCAAAAACTTTGAAAGTTTTAGATGTCCCGTGGATGATTATTTATAGAATGCTTATTCATTCTTTTAGTAAATCGTTGACTTTTACTGTGCATTAAATGAGGTACCATATTATATATTTTCACATAGATTATTTCCTTGTAACAACTCCAAGAGTAGAGTACTGTTTTTTTCCCATCTTACAGAGGGACAAACTGAGGCTTAGAGAAATTAAGTAACTTGGGCAGGATCATGAAGCTGGTGCACAGCTAACTTGGTGGTCCACTTTGGGATTCTCCTTAAACACTACTCTCCAGTATCTCCAGCAGCATCTAGTCTTTGATCTTGTAGAGTTCACTGCCAAAGCCCATCTTGCTTTATGCACATAAAGTAAACTACCCCTACAGCATTCTGATGGGCAATTGTTCTAGGCAACCAAGTAGGACCCAGTGAAGCATGTGGATTTGGGACCTCCTGTGCTGCTGAGGAGTTCCACATGTGCAGAGAACTTGAGAATTCATGGCCTAGATGCAGCCATACACACACACACACCCCTTAGAGCTATAACTGTAGCTGTTCAAGAGAGCCACATACCAGGAGCTGTGGCTTTTAGTAACGGGACACAGCCACAGACAGCCCATAACTTGAAAGGGAGGGACATAAGGGACTAAATCCCTTACTGTGTTCCCTTCTTGTCTTCCGTGTCCCTGTCAGGGACCCCCATTGGCTGAACCACAGATCAAGAGTCTATTAATGTAGACCACAGAGGTCAGCCTCTGGGCAGGGCACAGAGCAGAGAGGAGAGAGGGCCGGGTGGCTAGGGAGGGGCTGATGAGCATCCCCAGCTCCCCCATTCTTGGTGTGCTGACCAACAAGAATCTCTGAGACCTGGAAACACCAAGGCTTGGCTCTGGCAGTACTTGACAGCTCTCCACGATGCTTACCTCTCCCCAAAGGACAAGATCGGAACCAGCCAACTGGGGCACTGCACAGCCTTGGGACACACTGCAAGCCCCTCCCTTGGCCCTCTTTTTATTCTCTGGGCTGCCAAGGGAGGGAAATCGGGCCAGAAAAAGAGCTGGCCCCCCTCATCCACCTAGGCATTTGCAGCTCTGCCAACACTTGGGCATCTCGTCCATGATTTAATCACGGACGAGGTCAGTGGGTCTTGATGCAGGATGGGGATTCCACCATCTCAATGGCAGAAATTTATTCCTGCCAGGATTTTGCACACTTCAGAGTTGAACACCACCACCAACCCCCGGGGAAAAGAAGCAGCAAGCAAACTGTATGTGTGTGTCTACGTGTGTGTAGGAGGAGAGGGGTAGAATGCAACCTTATAAACGCGTATTCTTGTGTGTACACTTGCCCAGGCTTTGCAGGCAAATGCACGGCTGGTGTTGTGGCTAAAATATGAATGAATGTGGTTGTGTGCAGGTGCATGAATGACTGTATGTATCTGTGAATGAATGCATTTCAGATGAAGTGTGTATGGGAGCCCTTGCAAGCTGGGGTAGTGGTTTGCAGGTGCTTGGCGTCTGGAATCCTCCACCAATCAGCGTCTAGACCACAGTCTGTAAGTGCTGGGTTGGGGGAGAGGGGGAACACTCGATTTGCTCAGAGCACCTCCCTTTTCCTGCTGCGGCGGTGGCAGCTTGAACCATTGGCAATTGCCTTGTCTTCCCTGAACCCTCAGGAAAGAAAGGCAGGGAAAGACAAAGGAAACCACGTGGTCAGTCTGTTATTAGTTGAAGGTTCCTCCAAACACCAGAAATTGTCCTTAGATAAACTCTAGCCCCACAGCATCTTGATTTGCCCTCAGGGCTCCTCCTTGGGGCTGAGCGAGGGGCAGATGAGTGGCTGGGGTATGATTTTTCTCTGACCTCCACTTCCCCTGACCTACTAGCCCATCGTGGTAGAATTTATGCACATTGTGTCCTTGTCTGAAAACGTTGAGGTCCGCAACATGTTACCCCCTTCTCTCTCAGCTAGATTTCAGGGCTTGAAAGAAAGGTCCTCATTCTTGTAAGAAATCATGATAAGCACAGATGATTAGGTAATTATCAAATGGCAATCTGACATTGTAGGTGTACCAAAAAAAAAAAAAAAAAAAAAAAAGTAAGGCCTATTTAATTTTAAGTCCAATGATTTAAATATATCTTGGGTTCTCCTTCTCCTCCACCCAAGGCCCCCCACATCCCTTGTCATCCAAGTAGCCTCCTAAGAGGGCCCTTGTACACAATGGCCTTAATTAGTCCCCTCATTAACAGTCTCAGCAGAGGCAAAAGACTGAATGGGTCAGAGAAACCAAATTCTTTTATCACTGAGAGGCACAAGTGCTGCCCATTGGAGGAGAGTGGGTCAGACAGAGGGTTGGGGAGCAAGAAATGTGGGGAATGAAGGCTCTACAAAATTATGGTAAACTGCCTCCTCTGAGAATAGAAAAATCTAATAGCCACCCTCCCCCCAAGCTTTGAGAGTCACTCTGTATCACGCACCTCACTTCGGTTGGGGAGGCACCCTTTATATTCACGTATGTAATGGGTAGGTATGTATAAAACTGTATGGTCGTAAAACAGATGGGTTAAAACTGTATTGTTAGCTCTGTGAAGGGCGCAGTTGCTCCCCATAAAAAGTAGATTTTTTAATAAGTGCAGAATTTAATAGTACAATCTAATTATCAATCTAATTGCATACTGAAATCCCCCAGATTAAACCTAATCCTGTTTCGGTGGGCTGCTAGGTCTTTTCTGCCAAGCAGCCATGAGAGGAAGGAACATCCCAGAGCCTTTGCTTATGAATGTACTGTCTCTGCTAAGTGTGAATGCGCTGGTGCTTTGTGTTTGTATGAATGGGGGTTGCATGTGCTGGTCAGAGGCCACGTGAGACACGTGGGGTGGGAATTATATCTTAAAAAGATGAATTGGAAAAAATGAAACAGAAAAGTGTGAATGGCATAAGTCTCTCCCATGGTGCCCCCTCTTCTCTGTTACCCACTGCCACCATAAGGCACACCTGTTTCATTAAAATTTATTCCTTGCTTTGCAAATAACAATAGATCAATATCTGTACTTGAGTTCCAGCCTTCTCTGGGACCACATTGCTAAAAACAGAGAGCCGCAACACAAAAGATACCGCAGTCAGCTCAAGCAAGGGGTTATTTTTAGATCAGAAAAAAAAAAAAAAAAAAAAAGGAGGGGAAAGGGGAAAAAAAAAAGCAGTTCTGGGTTTTGCAATCTAATTTGGTCCCTTTTCTTAAGGGAAAAAAAAATCCAATCAATGGCATTTTCCATACAATCTGATTTCTGTTTGGCTCCTAGAAAAAGCAGAGATCTAGGGCTGAAAATTCTGGAGTTTTATGGCTGATTCCAGCTAGTAGCCTTTCTTCACCAGGCTCCAACTGAATTAATTTGATACTATTTTTGAAAGTCAGTGTTTCTAAGGGAGACCTAATGACGCACTGACGTCAATGCAGGTCAATAGCACACACTGCTGGAACTGGGCGTGCTACACCGAGCCAGAGCTGGAGCCTTTTCAAACAGCCCCAACTCTGCAAATATCCCAGATTTGCGGCGGGGGGGGGTGGGGGGGGCGGCGGGGGGGGGGAGCCAGGGTTTTATTAGCATTGAGACCCCCACCATTCCCCCTCCCTGGACACCTTCATAATTGATGCATGTTTTCCTGATGCAAAAAAAAGAAAGAAGAAAATCCAAACAGATACAATCAGACGCACTGCAGTGCCAAAAAAAAAAAAAAAAAAAAAATCATACCTGTCAAAGGAACTGTATGTAATCCGTGCACACACACATTTACGTGCAGAATGCAATGCATATTATTAGGGTCTGTCTATAAATAGATCCCGGGAGTGTGTGCATGGGGACTTAGTCCCCAAACCGGGTTTTTGAACGTGGGTGATGAGTTCTTTGCTCTGATCAGTTACTCAGGAGGTGCCTGAATGTGTGGGGGTGGGAACGTGGGAGGGGGGCTGCCTCCTCTCTCTCCTTTCCTCTGGCTCCCCCCCCTCCTTTCTTCTCTTTTTCTCTCTCCCCCTCCCTCCTCGATCACCTCCCCTCTCCTCTCCCTCTATCCCTCTCTCATTTCCTCTTTCTCTTCTTCTCTCTCCTTCAGCCTTCCCCACCCTCTTTCTTTCTCTCCCCCTCCCTCTCTTCTCTCCTTTTCTCCCCCCTCCCTGTCTCCCCCTCCCTCTCTCTTCTCCCTCTCCCTCCAAGTCTGGCACTGAACGCGAACTGTTTTGCTTTGCTCCGGGAAGAGTGCAGACACATAACGTGAAATCCCGAGCTTTTTGCGTGGTGCATTTAAAATGCTTCCTTATTTATATTACCCTCATTCCCTCACCTCGCCCACCCCCTCACCAGTCCTTCCAAATTTCCCTAGAAATCTATGTAAAGCATGCGGAGGGGAAACATTTGCACAAAAAGTGAAGGAGCTCGCCAAGGTAGGTTATACCATGCACTGTCTTGTGTTTGGCTTTTGCAAAGTTTATGATGTCAGTTGGTGGATGTTTGGAGGAGTAGATCTGGGTGACTGGCCATGATTACTGTCTTTTTCACTGAACAATTATATTTGTACAGATTGCCTAGACTTCTTAAGCAGGCTTTCCGTGGTTGTGTGTGTATGTGTGCTTTTTGCAAGAGGCATGCCAGTTGGAAGAGAATCCTGTGGTGGTAAACTGGGTAGAGGATGCTGCCTCGCCTCCCCCGACCCTAATGTTTTGGGGGGGGTGCGGTGATGGAGGGCGCTTTTGTAGTGGGCAAATGCTTCTTCCACTTTGCCCTGTTTGGGGTTGATTCTCATTCACGAAGTGTCTTCGTCCTTGTAATCATTTTGCACATGAAAATTTAGTTGGAAAAATGCTTCATGAAGTCAGAGCAAAGTGAGGGAGTGTGGAGAGATAAAGAGTCAGGGCATGGTGGTGGTGATGGTGGTGGGAGCATTTCTTGCATAGAGAATTTAATTTCTCACGACTTGGAGAAAATGCTCTTTAGTGGGTGCAATCAAAATAATTAAAAAAAACTATTAGTGGGTAAAATGAAATAAAAAAAAAAAACTACATTTCCATTGCAAGAGGAAAAACTGCTACAGCTCACAACCACCTGTAGAGGGAAATCTTTATGCATGATTTCTTGGGGCCGGTTGTATAGAAGAAAACTGCCTGAAAAGGCGCCTGGCAAACTTTGCAGCATGAAGACAAGAGAGGCTGAACTCAGCAGGGTGGAGGGTTCCTGGCGGGGGCGGCAGAGGAGGGAAAGGCTGGCACCCAGCCAGGGTCTCTCCAGCCTGGGAAGCTGCAGAGTTGGCCTCCTTGCTCTGGGAGCCTGGTGTGGAGTTGGGTCCAGCTTGAAGAGGAAAAGCTGCTAGGGGGCGAGGGCGTGCAGGGTGTATGTGTGCGGGGGTGTGTTCTGGGAGGTCAGGGGCTGTGCGGCGCCTGGTGCCGTGTGGAGATGGGAGGTCAGAGGCCAGGTTTTCCCCCAGGGCCCTGGTTTCCCTGCTGCCCCGCCAAGCAAGGTGGTTATCAACAAGTGTTTCTTCTGAGAAGATTAGTTTTGACAGAGACTTCAAGGGCTTCTCTAATCTGGGTAAATCCACCGGAGCTTTATTGTGTGTGGCAAAGAGAGTCATTCTTTGTTAGGAAGGAGCTGGGGGAGGAGCGGTGGAGCGACAGAGAGGGGGACTTTTGCACATCGGCCGTTTGACCTTGGGGGCCAGAGTTCAAATCCTCCGGAGAGTAGAAAAGCCTGAAAAGAAAGTGACCCCCTCTCCCGCCCCTCCTTCCATACTGAGCTTTATCTTTAATGGGAAAAATTCCATGCCTGGCGTTGGCCAAACCTCGTCAATGGGAATTCCATGTGTCTGAGAGCAGGATTTTTTTTTTTTTTTAAATCTAGGGAAGCAAGCAGCACTCTCAGCGGTAGTACTGTATTTTTTTTTTTTTCCCTGCAAATGATCTTCTAGGAAAGCTGAATCACCTCCACTCTGAAAAGCAGCCACTTCTGGGAGGTGGAGTTCAAGTCTCTGGAGGGGGGGAATACCCCCCCCACACACACACAGCCTTTAAATATAGATGTGGGGGCACCGTTTGAATGTGAAGTTAAAATGCACGTAGAGATATGGGGAAGGTGACAGGCAATGGTTCTTTGGACTGGGCTGGGCTGGTAGTAGTGAAGGCCACCTTGTTGAGGATGGAACTGGCAAGCGGTGACTTAGTAGCTTTTTGATCCTGGGGGGTGGGAGGGGGCTGGGTCCCCAAATTAACAGGAGGAGTGAATCTCTTTCAGCAGGGGGTGGGGGGGGAGAGATTTAGGGAGGGTGCTTGGAAGTTAAATCTGCAACGCTCATGGTCACAGCAAGGTGCACTTCCAAAGCTAGAATAACCCAAAGGCGTCGAGTCCAGACATAGAAACAGGATCAGAGTGACACAGACTGGACTGAGCCAGCTCTTAGGGTGAAGCGTTGTCCAGCTAGAGAAAGTGGAGCGGATGGCAGTGCCATCTTTAGGGACCTGCCAGTGTGGAGTAAAACCAGGCCAACGTGCCTGACATCCACTGTCCGCGTCACTGGAAGTCCTAGTTCAGGGACCTGCCCACTCCACACCCCCCTCCCCATTTTTTATCCAGGGATGGAGGAGGAATAGTTTTTCACAGCCTTGAAGGCAAGTAGGGTCACTTTCGTCGCTCCTTCTTAGAGGGAAATTATTTCTGTTCTTTACCTAAATCAGCAAGTGTCTGTCCCCTTTTGATATAAAGTTGGAAAGGAGAGTGGTTACAAGAAAAAATCTGGTCCTGGAAATATAGCTATTTCCCCCGGATTTATCGGTATCACCCTCTACTCTGCTGTGGTGTCCACCATTTTGGCCCTAGCCTTAAAAGTGTTTCATGTCTGTCAGCCGGTCCCCAAAGATCCACGTAAAGACCACCCGTCTCAAGTTCTCCCAGGTGCCCAAGCACACATCCCGTACAGATACACATGCGCCGTGTACCTCACAAGTGTGCCAAGACCACAGCCCCGTGCACAAGTATGTGTGTGTGTGTGTGCGTGCAGGGTCCTCTCCACACGTGAGCTCATGGGCGACACACACAGGAGTGGACCTTCTTCATCTTCTGTCACATCTGGTTCAGGGGTGGATCTGACGTCCCTGAGTGTATGTGGTGAACCTGAATTTGCCTTGGGTTTCCTCATACTCATTCAGGAGTGTTAGTTCCCCCTTCACTCGACGTTGGAGAACCTTACCACAAGCAGCTGTCTACCCACTCATGAGAAGAATGGAGTCCAACTTTTCCCTTCACCACTTTGGATGAGCCCTGGTGCTTCACTGCTGTTTTCTTAAAAATAAGGGCAGGAGCAGGGCCAACCACATAATTTGTGGGGTCCCGTATAGAATGACAATGTAGGGATCCTTGTTCAAAAAGCAGGAAAAACGTGCTATTAGAGGAACTGACACATAAAACTTTTTTCTTTGTTTTTCTCAATTTGTCGTGTTGTTTCCTATTTGCTGTTGAATTGCTAAATAAAAATTAAAATTTTAAATTATTAGCATGAATTTTACCATCCATCTTTATATTGTTCCGTGCTATAGGAGAGCATTTTATTTGCAGAGTCACCAAAATTACACAATTCATATTTCCTCGGTCATACATGCATAAGTATTCTCTTCTTACCTGAATGATGGAAACCTCAGACAAAATGTATTCAACTGGTTTTATTTCACTTTTTAAAACCAAACATTCTACCAGCTCTCTCTGACGTCAGCTCTCTGATAAGGAAGGAATGAAAGGAAAAAGAACTATGAGCTGTCCGATCCTTCCTTTTCCTCCTGTGTCATCATTTTCGGCATAGATGGTTGGTAAATACAGGGATGGAAAGAGGATAAGAAACTCTATGGTAGGGTTTCTTGTTCATTAGTGTTTCAAAGAACTCCATAGCCGCCTTTTTGCCTTTGAGCAAGTTCTGGTTCAAACAGCACTACCTCTCAGTACTGTCAGTGCCCCCACTTACTCACAGATTTGCCTTTCACTTGCATTGAGTCTCACTGAGCTCCACTGGAATTCTGTACTCTTGAGGGACTGTCAACACTATGGGGCAGCAAGAGATGGTGAGCGTGTCCATGGCACATATTTTCTCTATGCACAATTCTCCACTGTCCCATAGACTTTGTTTACAAAACACAAGTTAGAAGGCAAGATTATTACAAATTTCAAAAGAAGGGTATTAAGAGTATTAGAGTATTAAGTATTAGAGTATTAAGCCAAGCACGAAGCCCTGCTCAGCACAGGGCCATATATGACTATATAAGTTTGCCCACCCAAGAAGCCTAGTCAGGAGGAGGTGAGAAGTAATCCAGATCCTAGACTGAGAACACGGTTGCTCATGCTCATCAAGCTAATAATACTATCTGCAGAAAAAAAAAAAATCTTCAGCAACCTCCATTTTTGATCAATGGGGGTATTCTTCTCCTCTAACCAAGTCCCACTCTGTGAAAAATCCACAAGTTCATGGTGATCCTGTCACAGCTTTGAAGAGAGGAGTCATCTGCTGATCCTTCTGGGTCTGCTGAAGCCTTGGGTTAGAGACCAGGCCTGGAAATGAAGTATTATTCCAATCCTTACTCAACACTTCTGAGCTTGGCCCCATCCAATAGACCCTAGACCCTTTGCCTGATAAGTACTTTGATTTCAACATCTACAAATGAATAAAATAAAACTTGTTTCATGAATAATTGTGCTAGATATTTAATGGCAGGTTCTCAGAAAAGACTTTGGCAGTAGGTTCAACTGATGTTGATACAGAAGAAGTAGAGCTTACGGCTCAAAGAGTCCAGAGGAAGATAGTCCTCTATTATTCTGATGGACCCCAGTGCAAAGGGAATTTTCCCTTCCTTCATCAACCACCTCCTTCCCCTTTAAGGAGCAAAGTTAGCAGGCACCTCAGAAATGTAAGGTGGACTAGAGTGGAAATCAGATGACATGAAAAATGCATCCAAACTAGAGAACAGAGACACTATTGACCCTCCATCATTGGTTGAGGGATTTTGAGAATTGTGTTTTCAGCCTTAATCTAGCTTTTCTTTCCTGCCTTGTCCTTTAGGTGATAGAACACTCTTTCGTGAAACATGGGAGTTTAGACTAAGCTACTAAGAGTACCTAGAGAAAAGAAAGGAATTACTCTTATTCTTTTATGTAACCTTTGTTAGACTTGGAGGCTGCTGCAGCAGCAGCTCACTTAGTGGACTGGAAGACCAGTCGATGAGTAATTATTTACTGTTTGTGAAAGAGGCTAGCACAGTGCTTGACCCATTGTGGGTGTTTAATAAATGCTAGCTGACTCTGAGCATGTCTTGTTATTGTGGAATATGTGGGATAGGCTATAGTTGAAAGAGTCATGGATTTGGCTTCAAATGACATAGATTCAAGCAACCAGGGTAATATAGGATCTTGGACAAATTATTTAGGTTCTTTGTGACCTGCTGACCTCACCTAAACAATGGGAATATTCACATTATAAGACCTACCCCATTGAGAATAAAATGAGAAATTAGATGGCTTATCCAAAAGCACTCTAGCATATTCTGCATATGTGATATTTTTGTTGCACCTATATGTGTGCACGTAGGCACATGTTAAAAGTTTTTAAATCATGCTTACCTCTCTTTCCCATCCCAATTAGCAATAGGAGTAAACATAAGTCTCTGATAGGATGGACTCTCACAGGTTTCCTGAATACATTATCATGGCAGATAGTTCAGTGTTTGCATCCAAATCTGGGTTCTTGTACTTGGTTGGTTATGTGAGTTACAACAAGTTATTTAAACTCTCCATGCCTTGGTTTCTTGACAGTTAAAATTAGAATATAACAGTACCTACCTCAGAAAGAAATATAACAGTACCTACCTAGAAAATAACAGTACCTTCCTCAGAGATGTATGATGATGATTCATTGAGTTATTTGCAAAGGGCTTGGTATGGTGCCTGGAACATACTAAGTATTTGATATATTATCATTATATTTTTACTGTTATTTTTATTATCAGACCTCTGAAGCCAAGGAAACATCAGAAAAGTGGTGGGACAATCTTCTTATGGCATGTTGTGGGGTGGTATTTCCACCATGTGTCTTTGGTTCCTGGGTAGATTCTTCCTTCTCTGAAGATAGCTGGGCTGTTCTTAGACCTTCCTACATATGCTGGGACTCCTCTCAGGAGACGCTGCGTAAAATATATCTTCCCGCAACCTACCCTTTGGTAGCCAAAGGAACTGTTCTCCACTGACCCTGCTAAGCCAGGGAGAGACCTGGGAAACTTTCCTGGACCTTTCATCTCAGCTCAGAGACCATAAATTCTTTTCTCCCATTAGCCCTGAGTCCTGAAAGAGGAGGCATCCAGGTAAGGGGAAAGGGACTCAGTCTGTCCAGGTCTGGACCTCAAGAGAATGGATGTGAGAAGATCATCTGTGTTTGACTCACTGGAGCCTAGAGGCAAGACTCTAGTCCCCTCCTATCCACTGGGGCAAATTTCTAAGTCCTCCTTGGACACTGTGAGAGTCCCTCAGGGATTCCATGAAGGCAAGTATGACTATCTATCTACTCTTCGTCCAGATCTTGAGTTTCAATGACTTCATTCCTAGTGGAGGACAGAAGAAAATAATCCCTTATCCGGTCCTCCTGACCTTGTGAAAAATTGGGAACTCAACAAAAATTTATGGAGGGTCCCCTAGATAGGAGGTCATATACTAAGCTCTGAGGACAGGTAATTAAGACATGCATCCTACTTGCCATCATGGCACTCATAGTCTAGAAGGTGAAAAAGGCCTTTAGCAACTTCCATTCTTCCTTTGGTAAGACCCTTACCAACCCTAGGTTCTTAGGAACTTATGAAGCTTTTGCTTGACCAATAATCCACTACAGACTTCCTTTCTTTGTTCCAAACTTATCTTTCCTGTGTTCTATTCTGTCAGGAATCCTTTGATCTGTGAGTTTATATGAGCATGTTAACTAGTGTGGATCTATCATTTGAAAAAGAAGTTACATCCATTAAAGTCCAGATTTTTCGTTCTAGGGACTTGGTAATATTTGGGGAGGAAGCCAGGCTTTTGTGGCAGTTCATCCTATCCAAAGCTCATGAGATGATTATGTTAGGTCTTATGGATCTCAGAATAGGACTTACCCGAACCAGTACATCTTGGGTATTAAAGAACCGCTGAGCCTGGGAAGATCTGCTTTCCAAGGAGTGGCCTCAACCTAGCTTCAGTCTGGGGCAGGAGTTAGGATCTCAATTCACTACAAGGGTTATTTACTCTACTTACTTTCCTATATTGAATTTATACAGATTTGGAAAACAAATCATTTGGGGAGGTGATTTTTTTTTTTTTTAAGGAAGAGTAAAATAGCCACTATCCCTCCATGAAAACACCTTTGTTAGTCATCTCCACCAAGGCAAGAGGATTTCTCCCACTCTATATTAACCTGCTATTTATAAACTCTCACATTTTTAAAAGCATTACAACCTATACTGTGTTCAAGGAATCTGGTGAGCTGAATATCTGGGAACAGAAATCAATGAGCTTATTCCCTTGGCCTGTGACCTAGAGCAAGTTAACTTTCCCTCAAGGTTTTATTTCCCCTACACAGATTAAAGGAACACCTTCCTTCCCACTCCCCACCTCCCCACCAGAAGGTAGGGGCTTCGGTACTAGTAGCCTGCCTCATCAGCAACTGCTATATTCTCTTATCTGTCCCCCAGTCTTCAGAGACCCTATGATTAGATAAATTGACTGAACCAGGTGTCCACTGGGTTCTAGCCCTGGGTCTGCTGTCCTAACCTAGTGAACTTTGGTGATTCACTTGGCCTCTCTTTACCTCATCTCTAAAACAAAGGTCAGAGTCTACCACACCTATAATTTATGTAATATCATGAGCGTTGGTCAGAGCAAGTTGAATAATTCCTGTCCTTAAGAGGAGCTCTTAAGGTGTTTGGAAGAGTGAGCATGTAGGAGTTGAATGTTCTGTAACTGTTATCAGTCTTCTTTTCTGGTCATGGGATGGAGGGCTCAGTGGTTGCTCAGACCTTAGACAACAGGTTTTTCTGGGCCCGTTAGTCCCCATGATGTCTGGCGTTGCAGAGACCATCATGGCAAACACAACACAAGACTGACTATGGATTCTTTTTCAGCTGGGACCTATACATGCCCAGCCTCTATCAGCACTTTGGAGATCTTTCCATAAAGAGGAGAGACTCTCACATGGGGCTCAGAGCACAAGCCTGGGAGCCTGGATGAAAATCCTGCCTACTTAAGTAGTTCAGAGACCTCAGACAAGTTCAGTAACCTCTCTGTTTCCTCATCTGAAGATGGGAATAATAATAGTACCCACCTCCTTTGGTTACAATGAGTAAATGAATACATACAAAGTGCTTAGGAAATTGCCTAGTACATAAAAAGTGGTCAGTTGGATGCTTTTGTTATTAGTGTTTCCTCCATTCATCAGGAGTCTCTGTCTCTAATATCCCGCCCCCCTTCAGGTCCCCCTTGGGAGATTTCTATGCACTTGAAGATTTCAAGGAAAACATAAATACTCTATAACCAGTTTGGCCCTGAAGGGCTCAAAGCAGGATGGACATGAGGCAGGTTGCAGCATGATAAAGGCCAGTTCCTGCTGAGGAGTTGGTGCATCCATATCAGGGCCTGGAAGTTAACCTGATCATAAATCTCTAATCATAATGAGCCCTGCATGTGCATGAGTCTGAGATCTAATCAAAACATTAGTAACTCTCCTGAGTTACAATCTAGACCAAAGTTGTGTTTTGATTTGCAACTTTACATATCATGTTAAACCAATCAGAACCTATAACCTACATATCCGCTAATACTGGTGGTCCACAGCAGCAAGTTATTCCATGAGTCAAAGCACTTGGTATCAGCCCTAGAGATGAGGAACCAAAAGGATAAGACAGGACTGGACCTGAGTCCTCTCTTCTCCCTGTGGCCAGTGGTTCTCAGGCTCTTCAAGGCAGTAGCTTCTTCATGATTTTCTCCTCCTTGTCATCAGAGGCCTGCGTTCTCACTGGTTAGCTTCCTTCTGTTGACTTGAAGAGGAGGATGAGTAGTAGCAGCCAAGCTCATGGGGTAATTGAAGTCTTTGATACCTATGGGTATGAGGAGTACCTCCTGTGATGTTTGCTCTGCAGCCTGCACTTTCCCTACTAGGTCCCAGCCCCTATGTCAAAGGAGCCAACATTGATCCTTAAGCATAGGTGGGTAAATAGAGCTGCCAAAGTTACAGATCCAGACAGATGACATCATGGTTTGAGAGTTGCTGATAGAGTCCATAGCTTACCCTTCTTCCCCAGATTATTCTTTATTTTTTTTTAGATTTTATTTATTTATTTGACACAGAAAGAGAGAGATCACAGGTAGGCAGAGAGGCAGGCAGAGAGAGAAGGGGAAGCAGGCTCCCTGCTGAGCAGAGAGCCCGATGCGGGGCTCAATCCCAGGACCCTGGGATCGTGACCTGAGCCGAAGGCAGAGGCTTAACCCACTGAGCCACACAGGTGCCCCTCCCAGATTATTCTTAATGGCAGTTCTCAAAGAGTCTTTTCTTTACAGGCATGAGCCCTAGAGGTTTCTATCCATGAACTAAGTCCCCAGATATCAGTCATTCCATTCACCTCAAATTATAAAAGTCCAGTGCATTTGCCAAAGATGTAATGAGTCCATTTTGCTCTCCATGGTTTGGACCAGGGTCACACTCGCCCTGTGTAAATGAAACAATGGGATGAGGAGGAGCATCAGATATTTCCATTGGTCCTGGTTAGAACTTAAGGTATGCTCTGGCTCTCCTTACTCGTGGAAACTTCTAGTACTGAAGGGAACTCCACTATTGTCTATTCTGGAAAACCTGGCTAGGGCTCAAAGAGGGGCTGCTCTGTTTCTCAGACTAGCTGTTACACTTAATCACTGTTTGACTTATGGCAGGTTATGTAGCCCCTCTAAGTCCCGGCTTTTCAACTTTAAAATGGTAACGGTAGTAGGAACTGTTTCACTCAGTTGCTGTAAGGATTGAATAGGATGATACATACCTATTAGCACAGTAGTTGAGATCAGTGAATAATCAATAAATATTGGTCATTGTTAGTCTTGGTAATGTGCAACAGAAGGAGGGAGAGGAGCCCCATATATTTTCAATCTTCCTATATGTCAAGTCTTTGCCTTATTCTGGGTGCTTCCTAAGCTATGTATCATCCTGTAAGTAGGTAAGGCACCAAGCCTCTTGGGTACCCTAAAAGAAATGAGGCCACTGCTAATCAAAATCGGGCTGTGAGCAAATGTTAATTGTAAGAAAGACTAGAAATATCTCCTATTATCTCCTGGGGCTCCTACTATTATATTGATTAACTGTGAGCTAGAAAATAAGTGTGAGGAAGAAAGCTCTGTGCCCTGATAGTGGGCTACCTGGTTGACCTCAGGAATCTGAGCAGAGAAGGAACTGGAAAAGCTCAGCTCAGACCCTCAGTAGAATCCACCCCACTACATTTTGGTAGCCATCTTAGGTATTTTATCTGAAAGACATGCCGTGTCCATCATTCAGTTCCTCATATACTTGTGTTTAAAGACTCCTAACAGCAGATAGGACAATTTCCTTCACTCTGCTGTGAACGGTGGCCAGGCTTCATGACTGCCTTATAACAAATTTAAAATAAAGGTCCTTCAGGGACTATGAATCTAGATAACTGTGGAGAGAGGGTGACTGGAAAACTAGACCACATTCAAGATTCTAAGGGCGAGAGACGTGTTTGCCTCAAAGTCTCAGCCCCAGATCTCCTTGGATCAGCCCCAACAGGAACTGTCCTTTCTATTCCAAGTGACACCTGGAGTCTAAGAGTTGAACCAGGCCATGGGACACAACATGTCTCTGACGTTCAAGAACTCCTGGATTCTCTGAAAGCAGGACTGGGTCTAGGTCTTTTGCTCAGCACTCCAGCTTGCTCTCAGTAAAAAGGTCTCTGGTAGAGAAAAAGGCTGTGGCCTCTGGGCAGAGATTTGTTTCATGGAGAAATGAAGCAAATATAGGCTAGAGAAGAGCAGTTTTACCTGGGAGCTCCCTCTACTGGCTCTTTGGTAGAAATTCCTAAGCAGTCATTCTGCCCTGCCCTGTGGGTATCAATTTGAGGCATCTGAGCTTCTCAGTGCCTTGAACCAAGAAGAAAATAAGGTAGCCAAGGAAGATGAAACTCCACAGGTTGGCCTCTTTTGCCTCCTTGATAATTTCATCTAACATTCATTGGGTGCCAACACAGTGCTAGGCATTTTATTTGTACGATCTCCTTGAATACCACAACTCCATGTGGCAAGGTTTTACAAATAAGACAGCCCAAACCTGGAACATTAAGTAGGTTCCTGGCATGACTAGAGCTGAGCATACTCACTGTTCTTAGGATTCTCCTGAGTGAGAATTCAAGAGAATCAAGAACCAAGAGACAAATGTGAAATTAGAAGCAGAACTTGTTCTCACCACCTAATATAAATAGGTTACACTTGGCTATGGGATTGTTCCATAAACATTCTAGAGCATTCCATCTTTGCTTTTTAAAAAGTCCAGCCCGTGAGACAATGAAGTACGTGACAATGCTTGCCCAGTGTGTGCTTCTACTGTGATGCCCATACTGAAGAACTCAGAGTAACTACCACAGTGACTAGTAAGAATTTCCATTACAGAGGTGAGGCCTTCTTTAATTTGTGGAACATGTTCACACCTACATCTTTAAAAATCAAATCTTGTGAGGTGGGTAGAGCAGGTAGCGGTGGACTCATTTTATAAGTTGGAAATTCAAGATACTGAATGACGTGTTCCAGATTCTTGTTAGGAACAAATGGCAGAGCCCAGACCAGATCTCCACGTACAGATTAAGTTCTGACTTTCTGGTTGGCATTGGTTGAAACGGAGGTCCAGATTGGGCTTTTTAGCTACAGAAAATACTGTGAAAGCACCTCCTTGATCCTTACGTCTAGGTCTTGGCCTGAGCCACTCCTTTCCCTGTTTCAGGCTGGTTCCTAACTGAGCTCCCTTGATAGTGAGTCATTTGGGATTTAGAAATTACACAGCCACTTACCTTTTTTAAGGCTAGTCTCTCACCAACCCCCATTTCAAAGGTATCTAGGTCCCTGTGAGAATCCTAAATATTACTTCAATTCTCCGGTACGGGCAAAGACGTCAACTTTTTCATTTAATACGGAATAATCTCAAAGCATTTCTACATTATTACTTTCTGGGGAATCACGGGATTCCCATTCTCTTTGGGTGGGTACTGGTCTCTAATTTCATTGCTGTGTTTCTAAACCTCCATTATGGGACATCAGCCACACCGGGTTTACTAAGTTCCTCTACCCCCTGCCTCAAGATTTTCTGCCAGCCTCCGCTTCTCCTATAGACTGAGTGATGTCATAATGGATCAGAATGGTCTCTGGTGATAATAACACAACGGAGCCAAGAGTAGGCTTTCTGCAGCACCTTCTGAGCAATGAGACTGTCACTGTCTTAAATGGAGTGGTTGGGTTAAAAATATATGTCTGTGATGTAACTCCCCGGCCCTGAGCTACCACTGGAAGCAGGTCCCTCTGGTTTGACCTGTTAATACCACAAACTCTACTTTGCCAGAAATATGACTACTTGACGAATAAGTTGGTCCCGGCCTGCCAATTTGAAGCGAACTCATATTTGTCCATCTGCTGGTAAGGCTGAGCAACCCTTTATCTAACCATAGCCTCGAGCATCTGTCCCCCGTGTCCCTGCCACTCCCAGGGAAGCCAAAATGATATCAGTGAAGGAGGGGCGGGGAGAGCCTGGAACTGCTTGCTCACAGGGAACTGTGAGTGATGGAATATAGGTTGCTGACACCCTATCCCTTTCATTCTTGCTTGTTGTAGGAGCGCCAACGATCAAGAGGAGACCAGATGAGTTTTCAAAGCAGTCCTCAAACACCCAGGACACACCTCATCCTTTGCCTCGTGCTTTCTGCAATGTTGCTGCTTACAGTCATCTTCCTGTTAACCCTTGCCATAATTACCCCTTCCTGATCACCATTCTTTCACCATTCACAACCCACTCAGCTCTTTCTCCAAGGTGCCCATCTCATGGACAGTGGCTTTGTTCTCTGGCAAGTTCCCTTCTGAGTTATGTCCAGATGGCTAACAGTAGTTGCCCTCTCTCCTACCCCCTGCTTCATGCCCCAAAGCCCAGTATGTCAGGAAAATCACAGCACACCATACCTCTTCCAAAATGAAGTTGCAAGACTCTCTACGAGCGCATTCTCACTCAGTGAAGGTACTCAAGGTATCTGATTGTGATGTAATTAAAACTAGATGGAAAGACCAGAAATCCCTTAATCCCAGTCAGATACAGTGAAAGAGCTTACTCATGACTATTTGGATTGATTGAGAATGTGGAGGTAGGAAGAAAGAGAAAGAGAAAGATTCTCAGGATTGCATTGTCCCTGAATACAGGATGGAATCATCTAGACATTTTTTTTTTCTCCAATTAAATTTGCATTTCATTCTACCACATTGTGATGGCTTCACTCTAGACATTTTCGTTTGAGACCCAAGGCTTTTCTTCATGGGTTCTGAACCACAGGTTCCTGGACGGTGAGGTAAGTGACATTTGCCAGCACTGTCTAGGGTGATTTGTAGTGATCTCCGAAGCCCAGGGCTCCGCCCTGTTAGGCAGTAAGATTTGTCTGCTCTGGGTTCCTTCTGACCCAAGTGCCCTTCAGGGATCCCCAGTCAAGCCACAGACGTTAGGCCAACCTCACAATGTTAATCTCATCCATAAAACAGACCCCAGGATTACCCAAATCAGAATTTGTTGAGGTCATGGTGCTCTCCTTCTCAAAGACAATCACTACAAAAAGTGTGGTCCTTGGAAAACCCACTATACCTGGGATTCATATTCCTCCCCACATCTTATTTCTGCTTTTAGTGGTAAGCTAGAACTAATGGAAGATGCTGGCTTTTCACATGTGAGCTTCAAGTCTCTCTCCTATGGCAAGATTCAGACCCAATTTGTTACTTTAGTCATAGCCTTGCCCATAAGTACAAAAAACTGGCCAAGCCAGGAGATATGTGAGTCCATTCTTCCATGTGCTCCAGCCTGTAGTTATTGGACTACAAATTAAAGACAATGGAGCCCATTTTTTCTTATTTGCCTATCAGATATAGTGACCCAAGAAGCTAGTTTCAAGGCATTTTTAATCAAGAAAAGATAAAAAGTTTAGTGAATTCACACCCCCATGAACTCATGATTGAGCTCTTCCTGCCCACCGAATTCAGCTGTGGCAGACTGTGTCTACCAACCACAAAATTAAAGCCAAACTCACAGGCATCTTGAAGCACCCCTCAGGTAGTTCTTTTTTTTTCCCCGGCAGTCCATGCTTTTCAAGCTCTGATCCTTTTCTATTTAGTCTCTGCTAAACTAAAGCATGCTGGCTTCCTAAGCCCTACCCCACCCTACCCCTTTAGCTTCAGCCCCCTACCATGTGCTTGCTCTGGCTTCCTTGTCTTTGCTTAGATCCTCACCATGAAACCTACTCTAGACATTCCTGGGTGACCCTCTGAGTCCCTATTCAAATGTGCCTTTCATCTGACAAGGCATGGGAAAACCCATCATCTGGTTCTCCGGGGTGTCTAGCAGAGTGGCATAGGGAGGGAGGAGGGTATTTGAAAGAGTTCACTCGCTGATAATGAAGGTGTGCAAAGAAGAGAGACTGTCTTAACTGTTCTGAAGTTGAACACTGCATTTAGTTGAGACTTTTGAATGCTGATGGCAACAAAAAAAAGGGGGTGCTGGAATTCTAGTCAATTTCTTCCAGCGTGCAAGTGGTCCTTAAAAATATCACCCTCAGACCTCCAAATATGCTGGCTTCTAAGAAGTATTTCCCAAGACTGAATGTACCTCTTGATCAGGGTAAGTGATGAAAACATGTATTTAACAGGGGAAGGGGACTGTGGAATAGCTTGTATTATGCATGCTGTGGCGCATCTCCCCCATGGTGCTAATGCCTTAGCTTCTAAAGTTTTCAGAATCAGGAATATGTGATCAGGGATGCCAGTTTCTAAAAGGGTGAAGGAGGGCTTGGATGATTAGCCAATCCAAATGCAGATCTGCTGCTGTTCTCACCTTAAGACAGCTTTCTTGGAAGACTGGACTGGGGAGTTTCTAACTCCTCCCTAGTGCCATCCAAAGGGAAGCACTAACATGGAGGTATAAACATGGCTGTTGTAGCAGCCTGAATGGACATAAAGTTCACTGCATCTCCACACTGGCTGGGTTTGGACAAAACTCTTGAGGCTGAACCAGCTGGTGCTTTCCTTGGTATAACTGGAGAGGGTGTCTTCTCAAGCAGATGGTCTTTTGGCGGGGGCAATTCTCCTGGCACACGGGCCTCTTGAAGGAATAAAGTAGATTCATTATTCAGGCCACCTCTAAGCAAGTCCCAGATATCTGCAATTCTACATGATGGTACCCAGAACTGGAATATAGAAAACCAGATATTGGAATAGAGGCAACACGATGGAGTGGTATAGGCATGAGTGTTGGAGCCTCACGGATAGGAATTTGATTGGATACCAAGTTTTACCAACTTCAAGCTTTAAGACTTTTGGGCAAGTCACTTAAGCTATCTGGTCTCCATTTCCTTAGGTTTAAAATGGGATAAATAATAACTAATATTTCTGGAGTGATTTCTGTGCTCAACAATCCAGTTGGGTAAGTTAACATTATAATGACACCCATACAGTTGCCTTAAGTACTATTCAAGATCGTTGATGTAAAGTGCCCCAGCACGATGTCTGCCACAGAGTTGGTGTCAAAAACTATTGGTTTCTTTCTTCACTATCCCATCCCTTATTTTGGCCCAAATAGGTCAGCTCCCTAATGGAGACACCTTTAGGCAAAGAGGAATCTCTTTCCTGGACTTCCCGATACATTCCCTTTAGTTGATTTCTGGGGAGCTGCAGTTTTTTTTTTCCTTCTCCAAACCTAGTACTTTACCTACTGGCATTTTTCTTGGTGCTTGGAGAGGAGACAAGAGACACAAGCAGGACATTTCTGGGCTTCAGTGACCCTGAAAGAAAGGAGACTCCGTTCTTTTCAAGGGCTTGGTGACAGCAGTCTACACCCAGAGCCCTCTGGGGAGACATTAGGGGATGCAAGTCCTCTTCATGCTTGGGATGCCCAGGAATGGGCTGGCAGTGCAGAAGGTGGTTTTTATCTTGGACTGGTTCCACATCAGTCTATTAACTCCCTAGGTACTGAACTTCAATGCTCAGACAGTAATTGGGCACCATAGTACTTAACAAAGAATGGAGGGACAGCTCAGAAAGCCAAGGACACCAGCTCCAGTCGAGGCATGTACCAAAGGAGCTGACTGCTGTGTGTGTGGGGTGGGGTGGTGGGGGGAATGGAGACAATGGCTACCTAGGACTAACTTATGTTTCTGCTGAGCTCCTAGCCACACCCCCACCTGCAATCTAACCAGCCAGCTTCATTGCAGTAGGAAAAACAGGGACACTGCAGAAGGGCGCCCTCTTTTGGCAGGGGGAGAAGCAGAGACGCTGAGTCTACCAGTCCGCTGAAGTTAGATTAGGATAATTTTGGCTGCTACATTGAGCACATTTCTTCTTTTTCCAACTCTACCTCATTTGTAAGAGCTAGATTTCAGGGTTTGCTTAAAGATGTCAGGGGACCCTCAAAGTGACCTCGAATGAACCTGCCTTGATCTCAACATAGACACAATGGTATCTAACCACCACAGAAAGTAGGTCACATTATTTTAAATGGTCTCTTCTTTTTATAGTTTATGTGGTCTGTATCGGAACTATATGGTTTCTGTGAATGTGCTCATATACATGAGTTTATGCTTACACATATACCTAGTCTCATAACTCTAGAAACATACATACTTTGTGCGTTTAGAAACATCCTTAGCCTGACATCTTCATGATTCCAAGAAGACTGCCTTGAAATGCTGCTGCCACATGATGGGGAAGCTTTCTTGTCCGTCAGGCCACATCTGATGATACCATGTGATAAGCCATCTTCAGTGCAAAAACCAGGGCCACCTGCCTCCCATTGATATTTCTTCTGACTGCATACCTCCCCACTGCAGCCCCGTTCTCACATGCATTCATAGAGGCATTCATGGAGCTAAAAATAAGCAGCTGCTGATGGGGCTGCCAGAGAGTGTCCTCCATCCTGAGCGGCCGTTTAGTAGGCAAAACTTAAGCCACGGACAGGAATTGAGGGTACAAGATGGGTTTTACCTTAAATTATAATCTCTAAGGCAAGCCAAGAAGCCTAGGAAGGTCTGAAGAGGGAGATGATAGGGTATTAAGGGTCACACTGTTGAAAGATCAGCTCATGATCACTCCTAGGCCTTGTGCCCCAAATGGTAGCTGTAGCCTCTGAAAAACTGCTTACTGGCATCATCCCATTGTCAGGGAATGTTAAGAATGAGGGTTAATATAGGAAATAAAGACCTGGCTTAATGCCAGTTCTGTGCTTTCCAATGCCCCTCCCCCCCCCTTTCTGGGCAGAGGGCAGATGAGTTGGGTATAGGATGCTGTGTAGATTTGGAAGGGTAATCCCTGTGTGTGTGATTTTGTTCAGATCTTTCAATTTGCAGGAATTCTTCCCACTTCATCACTCCACCAATCAATAAACCCTTTGTCATACTGAGGTGTGGCATGTCTTCTGCTGAAATCTCAGATTCAGATACAACACCTGAGGCATGTGAGCACACACACACTTTGTCACCCTCATGAAACAAGCTCCATTCAAATTGGTTTAAAAATAGCTCTCATCCACTGGTCTCCTTTCTTAGGAATATTATTTTAAGAAGAAGAAAAATAAAAGATCTCTTGGTCTTTTAGAGGGAGGAAGGGTAAAACCATCACCTAGTCTTAAAAAGTTCTGATAATGTTGCAAGAGACTAAGCATTTGCACTCTTTGTTGAATTTTCTTCTCTCTCACCATTCAACAAAAGTTGTTTATTCGCTAATACCCTGTCCTCAGGATGTTCGTAGAAGTGGGTTTCCTTTTTGCCTGGTGAGGAGAGGGAAAAGCTGCAACACTGAGCCCTGTCCCTCCCTCTCGGGTTTCCCCCTCCCCCTAGCAGTGACTCCTTGGATTTGTGAATCAGCTCCCCCCTCCCCCATTCAGGGGAGCCCCTAAACGCTACTGGCCATTTACAAAGGGCTGTGTGTGTGTGTGTGTGTGTGTGTGTGTGTGTGTGTGTGTGTAACTGCAAGCTTATTTGTTCCTGTTCTGGGAGTCTGTCTGTCTGTAACTCGGATTATTGCTCTCTGGGAAGCTGTAGCTGGCTGATTCCGTGGGAGACCAAGTAGGATGCGTGGGCAGAGGAAACAGAAGAAGGAAAAGGAGGGAGACGAGGGGAGCAGGGGAGACAACGGGAGCCGTAGAATCTGTTATTTGCGTCACTGGAGGAGCTGGGGCTATCTGCCCGACAAACACACGGAATTAATCCGAGTCATAGCCATAGCTGTCTTTGCTACAGTGACCAGTTGCGAAAGGGCGGGGAAAGGACGCTCGCCGGAGTCTGTACTGAGCCGAGTCTGCACTGGGCGGCCGAGGGCTTTTGGGGAGGGGGCTGTCCTGCTGGGCACGCCCCCGGGGCCCCGCACGCCTAGTGCAGACGCGGCCTCAGCCTCCTTTGCAGCTGCCTAGCCCGAGCCTGGGGTGGCGCCTGCCTCAGCGGCCTCGGCTGCTCAGTGGCTGCGCCGAACACAAAGCGCTGTCTCTGAGCAGAAGCCTCTTCTCGGCTGAACCAGACCCACCAAAGAGGAGAATCTGCACGTGACGTCAGTAGCTCCTGACTGACGCAGGCTGGCAAAGGAGACTCAAGGCGGCTGCTCCGCGCTGCCTTCCTGAGTCTATTTTCTCCAACCCTCTCGTAGTGAATTTACTAGAACGCAAAACACACACACTCACACACACACATACACACACACATATGCAGCTTTCAAAATATACATTTCCAAAGGCGGTGTGTTGCAAACACAGCGCGATTTTGCAAAGCATGGGTGGGAAACGTGGGAAGGGTATGGAAGCTTTTTTTTTTTTTTTATTCCCTCATTTGGGAATCTCCATCGTGGATAGCGTTAGACTCTAGAGCTTTCTTGGGAAGCTCCTCTGGGGAAGGGGCCTAAGGACCCCCTTTCACCCCTCCCCAGCATGCAGGGAATCTGATCAATGGAGACAAGCAGCTTTAAAAGAATACAACCACTCCAAAGCCTTCTGCTGGGGAGACTGCGAGAAGCTTGCAACAGGCAGAGGCAGACGGGAGTTAATGGGAGGGTGGGAAAATATAATATTTGGGTATTTTTCTGCTTTGAAAAACATCACCTGCAGTAATGCAAGTGAGTCTGGTGGTGCAGAAAAAAGTGGGGAGGGGGCGCTTAATGCACGTTTAATGTTTTGGAGGTAACGTTCCAGCGAAATGCCTTTGTGTGTGGAGGTTTTTTCAGTACTTGCTAAAAATAGCATCAGGGTTTGATCGTGTTCCAGAAATAGACCGAGGGCTGTACTGGATAAAAAGCCAGCGCGGGTGGAAGAAAACCTGGACATCACCGCATTGCCCCCCCCCAACTATGTCTGGAAATTAATTGTTGGATTTTTCCTCTCCTCTCTTCTGTCTCCCTCTCTCCTCCACTTTCTCTTCCCTCCCCCTGTGTTTCTCTTTCTCTCTCTTAAGGAGTTCCCGTTTGGGTAAGTAATATTATGTCATATGCATGCCGCAGACTGTGAGTATGAGCTGAGGCTTACTTTGTGCATGCTCTGGGGTTCTTTTTTTGGCTGCCTTTCTACCCCTTTCTGAAGGAAGAGGGTGGGACTGAGTGGAGGGTGAGGGGTATAGCTGTGTGTGTGCATAATGAATTTGGGTCTGCATGCAAGGGAACTGGAAGGGGGAATTCTTGCAGAGCTGGGAATCACCCTGACGAATCTCTGAATCAATACCTGCTGCAACTCTCTCTCTCTTTATGGGTCGGCGCTGTTGAGCCCGGTTCTCTCGACTGCCCCCCTCCACTCCCCATTTTCTCTGTCTTAAAGGGTGCTCAGATACCACTTAATGGACCATTTCTCTGTGACATTAATGGAGGCGATGTGATATAGATTAAAATTGCATGGATGGGGCTGGGCGGTAAAGAGAGGGTAAAATCTCCATTCCTTTGACAAACTTCCCTACTCGCTCGGTTCCTGGAGCCCGAGGACTGAGACCCCGGCCCCGGGCAGGCTCAGGGCGCGGTAGCTGTCCATAGAAGGCAGGTGCTGAAAATTCCTTCGTCCTCCGCGAGTTCAGCTCCAAGCGCCAGGGGGCGGGGTTGGCGCCAGCTGCGGATAGCCCCGCCCTGGATGCAGAAGAGGGATTCGGAAAGGAGGGGGTTAAGGATGTTCAAAGGGGAGAGTCGTGACTTCGGTGAGAGCTTGGGGGAAAAGGAGGGGTGAGTGGGAAGGAAAGGGAAAAAAAATTTAAAGGAGGGGGGAGCGAAGTGTTAGATTCGAGGATGAGCCAAGGCCCAGCGCTCCAGGAACCGAAAGCCGGTGGCTTACGGGCTTTCTCCGCAAAGGCCAGTTTCTATCTGGGTCTCCATTCCCAGGCTCCTGCACCTTCCCGCCAGTGGGTTTGAAAGATTTCTCTCCGGTGATGGTGACTCTCAAAATAAGAGACTATAGGTTGCTTTATTTGGGCCCTCCTCACTCCCACTTCATGCCCCCAACGCTCCCACATTCTGCAATTCCCGTAAGGTGTGTAAGGATGTGTCTGTGCATTATGGCATTTTTCTTATCATTCCCCTTTCCTTCGCGTCCTAGTCATAGGAGCCCCAAATGAGTTGTGGAATGAATGAATTAGAAGCCAAAGCACAGGAGTTGCTGGTGCGATGCGCAGAAAATCCAGGCTTGGGAACAACGCGTGGTGCCTTAAAGTCAAAAGCCAAGGGTTTCTGAAAACCGACTCCGAGAGAAACTGGGGAATGGGGGTTCTTCTCCAAGTTGCTAAATGTTACTGGGGAGACCATCCACTCCCTGGGGTTATGGGATCGACCCAAAGTGAGATTCATTGCAATGGGCTCCAGACACTTTGACCAAACCTGTAGCCAGACAGGTGAGGAGGGAGGAAGGTTATCAGAGGCCAGAGGGGGGATGAATATCACGAGCACGCAAAGACATTCATACTGATTAACTCCTCAGAGAGGAATAATAAAAATGCATCCTCTAACTGGCCCACAAAAGTGGGCTGTACATGGTAGGGGAAATGAATCTTGCAGATCTGCGATAAGCTTGTGTGCATACAGGGATATTTTCTACATAATTAAAAAAAAAAAACTCGGGATGGTGAGGTAAGTATCTGAAGGGGATAGCCTTCAGGCGAGAGAGGAGAGCCCAGGTACTCCGTGCTCCCTCTGCCCCCTATTAACCCAGCCACAGTCTCTGGCTTTAGTGACCTGACCCCCACACAGGGCACCCAAGGTGCAGCCCTGAGGGGGAAAATAAAGAGGGTGGGTCGAGTTATTTTTAGTTCAGAAGCAGTCCCTTTCTGCAAGATTCCCTGGTTAAGACTGAGTATTCGTCAACTCATAATAGTAACAAGGGCTGTTACCGATGTTGTGGAGAATAACACAAATAACGCTGCAACCCACACTGTGTCTTGACAATTCAGCTCAAACCAAAGCTGCTCGCAGCCTCTCGGCCCACCCCTCGGCCTCCTCGTCATTCACCCAGACCTACTGGTTTCTTTCCCCAAGCCTCGCCCCTCTCGGTCCTGAAAGTTGCGTGGTTGTGTTTACAAATTCTGCCACATTTGCAAAGGAAGTAGCTGGGTAGGGGGAAGCGGCCGGGGCCGGGAAGGGTGGTAGGCTAATAAAACACTTGCAGCACGTGGAGCTCTGGTGGGGGTGGGGGTGGTCCAAAAGTCATGAACGGGAGGGGAGATGCCCCCTGTCCTAGTTTCCCCCATCCCTCGTCCCCCATCCCTTGGCACAATGCACAAGTTTACCCCCGAACTGGATCCTATTAAATAATTCAATGGTAGCGGTGTAATTTTGGTTGGAACCAGCACGGATTCCCAAGTCGTGACTGCAAAAAGTGAGTAATGCGCGCTGGCTGCGTCATGGCTCTAGTCACAGTTCATTCCGAACTGAGAAGGAATCGTGACTTTGCCTGGAGACGTCCCCTACATGGGAGACGGGGGGGGGGGGGGGGCAAGCCAGGGGAGACGGGGGTGGGGGGGAAGACCTATCCAATGAAAACCGCTGCCAGGGGGACATTTGAACTCCGCCGCTCGCTGTCTCGCTCTCCCTACTCGGCCCGGTGCACCTCTCTACCCCCTCCCAGCCGGCGCGCTCTCCGGCGCGCTCGCTCGCTCTCCCGCTATCCGACGAGTCCTCAACAAGTTGGAGGAAAGCAGGAACGCAGGGGTTAAGCTCGGAAAGCAGCAATTACCAAGATCGTGACCCTCCCACACAGTACAGTAACTTATATACTTACCTGGAAGAGCCTGCTTTGCCGCTGGGCAAACACCCGTGGGGGGCGGGGAGGGGCGGGAGGGGAGCGGGCCGGTTGGAAAGGGACTCCTTCAAGCTGGCTGCAGTGCGGACGGGACCAGCGCGCTCTCGGGCCCCCGGACCGAGGTAAGGAGGAAGGGGCTGGTACACTGGTCGGCTGGTGGTCTGTAGGTTCCCTGGTCCGCTGAGCAGAACTTTTTTTTCCCAGTTGCCCCGCGCCGCAGCGGCGGCAGGCGCAGACGGTGGAGCCCCCTCTGGCGCGCTGGGCGCGCCGACGCTCGGGGGGTGTGTGCGTGCGTCTGTCGGTCGCCTAGCCGAGGGGATGCCGTGGGAGAGTGGGTGGGTCGCAGAGCTGCGGAGGGTGATGGATGGGCGGAGGGGGTGGGTCGACAGGGACTTGGAGACAGTGACTACTTCGACTAGATACGTTTATTCCGGGCTTGCAGAGCAAGAGCGTGTGTGCGCCCGCGCCCGCCCGCACGTCGATTCCAGGGTGGCAGAGAACAAATATGGCAACTTTCTTGCAATGTTTGCAGCATCCCACCCTGGCTGGGTTTTTCCCCACTGGGGGGCTACTGTTGTGCAGGGAGGTGATCTGAACATTCCTTTGCCCACACCCTTCTTGGATACTGGGCGCGGGGGGTGGGGGCGGGCAAGAGCAGACATGGGAAGGGTGGCGCTGCACTGGGAGGAAAGAGATCAACCCCTCGAAGTTTGGATGGATGGGATGGCAGAGGGGGCCTAGACTGAGACAGGGGAGAGGGAAGGAAGGAGAACGAAAAAAAGGGATCACCCTCCTCCTTCCAACCCTGTCTCCCTTCCGCTCCCCTCTCTTTCCTCCCGCAGATGCTGGAATCTCCCGTCGTTTTGGGAGCCGGCGATCAGTGAGGGGCTCGTCCCTTGTTGTTCCGCTCAACCTTCTGCAGAATGGGGAGGAAGGGGGGGGGCTGCAGCAATGAAAGGGCACCTGAGGCGAGTGGGGCATTAGACACCCAATATCTAGACGGGTTTGAAGGGGGTACAGAGGGAGGAGCTTCACCATTTCTCTTGAGCATTCAGAACTTTTTTTTTTTTTGAGGGTGGGATTGAGACATTCTCATTTTTCTAGAAATAGGTTGACTAGCGTGGAGTTTGGGTTTATTTTATGTTCATCTTGCCTGTCGTTTTCTGTCTGAGTCTTCTGGCTTGGGTCCCGTTGGGAGAGGTCTGTCTCTCTTGAATCTTCCCTTGCTCAATATCTTGCAGCCCTCTCCTCGTTTGGGCTGGAATGGGGGTAGGGGTCTTGGCCAGCTTTTTGCAACAACAAGATTTTAATGTGTTCCAGTCTGGGTTTTGTTGAATAATTAGAAATGGAAATATTTTTTTTCCTCCCTCCCCCTTCTGGAAAAAAAAAAAAAAAAAGGGAAATGTGAGCTCTTTCCTGATTGGTGGGTGACGATTTTAGTCCGCACCAATGAGCTGGCGGCCTCGTCTGTATTTATTTAGTGCTCTGGGGGAGTTTTTCTCTTTACGCAGCGCCTGTAGTCACGGCTGGAACCTCGGCTTGGGGACTAGAAGGGACAAGAGCGGGTTCAGGGGAAATCCGAACTGTACCTGTTTAGAGATCCGCGACCTTGCAGCCGGGGCTGGCAGAACCCTGCGAGGGGAATGGGGATGATAGACCAGATAGGCGGGGAAGCTCGGGGTGCTGAGTCTACGGAAGAGGGGTGGAGGCTGGGCGCCGGGATCCCTGGTTCCCCTCCGCGCTCCTCTTCTCGCCCTCCACACACCTCGCTCGCGTCTGTGCGGGCTGAGTTGGGGGGTCGCGGACGGTGTAAAGAAACGCAAGGATGGGTCGGGGGGTTCAGGGAGGGGCGGCAGGGGGCGGGCGGCGCGCAGGGTGGGAAGGCAGAGCCGCGATGGAGCGCGCTGGGGCGACCCAGCGGGCTCGGCTCCGGGGTTCGGAGACATCCTGGGCTGAAGGCGGCGGCGGCGGCGGACTGAAGAAGCCAGCAGACTCTGCCCTTCGCGAATCTTTTTGCGGTCTGGGCTTGCTGTACATAACTCAATAGCCGGAAGCCCTTACCCCAAAAAGCATTCGCGGAGGGCGCGCTCGTCGAGAAGACCTCAGCCGGCAGCGATAGCCGAAGCCCGCACCTTCCCGAAGCGGCTCTGTCCGAGCCTTTCCCAGCCCTTTCCCCGTTTTCCACGGCAGAAACAATCCTTTCCCTCCCGTCCTTCCCGCGCTCCCTGAGGCATTGGTCACCCGCCTGTCTTCCGCGCGGGTCCCCCGCCCCCAACTTTTAAATCGACTTTGTATCACAGGGGGAATTGAAGCAGGCAGTGTGCGTGTGTTTTCGGAGAAGTGGAAAGAAGCTAAAATACAATAAAAGTTTACAGAAGTTGTGTCTTCCCCCCACCCCCGCCCACACCCCGAATAACCCTATTCACCCACTGCAAAAAAAAAGGGGGGGGGATCCTATCATAAGGCTAAGTCAGTACCTGGAATATAAATCAGGTTAGGACATGTTCTGGTCATTTTTGACCCTAAGGATCCAACTCTGCAATATAGGGGTGGGGAAGCCCTTGAGGGAAGAGCGGGAGGCCTTCAGCATCTTCTGTCCTAGCGTGGGGGACCCGGAGGTGCGGCGAGCCGCGGCGAATTGGGTAGCTCGGAAAAAGAGGGAAAACACCCAGGCACCGCCCGCTCCCCGGAGTCTCTTCTTCGTCCCGCACCTGCTTCCAACCTAATTTGGGGCGTTTTGCAGCCTCAGGTCTCTCCCATCTCATCTTTTTCAAAACTAAGTAGCACGGAAGGGGGTAAAACAGGCGAAAACTGGGGAAACCCCCGCAGAGAAGGAGCTTTTGAGAGATGTGGTTGTACCCGACTCAGCAGCTTAGCAGTAGCAGCAGCAGCCCTGTTTTGGCCTCTCCAGGCGCCCCGTCCTGGGGAGGGAGGCAGAGCTGCAGGGTTGAGGATCGTCTGTGGGTCCCCCTCCTTCCCTTGCAGTCGTTACCACTTCGGTTACAAGTGGCACAAATCAGGCCTTCGTCATGCTTTGCGCCCCGTGTCCTTCGCCAGCTAGAAACAGTACTAGACGCCCTTAGGGACTGGACCAGAAGGACACACAGACATACACAGGCGCCCACAGGGATGGACACGGATAGAGGATGAGTCTAGGGATATGAAAGCCTAAGATCCGAGGGCCGTGAAGCTTCCCATTTTCGGGGAGGGCCTGAATTCCCCCCGCACCCCAACCAACGTTCTTCCAGCAAATTAAATGCCCACCATTATTCCCCTCTCCGTTAGCCAAGCACCCAGACTCTATCGTCTGCCGAAAAAGGAAAGGGCTGCGGAGTCCGAGAGTGCTGGACAGAGTCTATCTTTTATAGCTCAGCCTGCGAGAAGGCACAGAGAAGTCACCGAAGGCGAGGACTTGAACCTCTGAGGTTAAATGAGAGCCCCTCTCCCCAGATAAAGGAGACTTTCCCTCCCTGATTGCGTTTTCGGAGAGAGTAAAAGGGTCCCTAAGATCTGCAGAGGAGATGGAGCAAAAGCAAAAACCCTGGGGGGTTTTCCTCCCTGCCTCTCACCTGGGGCCGTCTGTGGAGCCATAGCTCCCGCGGAGGAAGAAGCGCAGGAGCCACGTTAGGCTAAAAATAGCTTCACCCTGTGTCCCTTCGGCTCTTTTTTTGTCTTTTGCTTCTTACATCCCCCACCTCCCCCCAGCCTGAAAGCCCTCCTCGCCCCAAAAGGCTGAATCTCCGCCGATTTGGGAGAGAGGTGACCTAGGACAAGTGAACTTGCACAGAAGAGGTTGAGCCACCGGAGCTCAGGCTGTTCGGGGTTACTGCGTCCCCAGTCCCCTCACTTCTCCCACGGAGGCTGGCTTTGAGGCAGGGGCTCCAGAGCCTCGGAGCACCGACCGAAGCCGGCGTCGTGCGCGCCAGAGCGAGTCCTTGGCTCGCCTCGCCTCAGCCAGACAACTGTTGCTGCCTTGAGGCAGCTGCCTGCTGGCCCGGGCTGCTCACTTTTGATCCGGGCCGGGCGCGGGGGACTTGCGGAGAGGGGTGTCTCCGTCCGGGTGGGAACAGAGGAAAGGACCCCCTCCCCTTTCCCTTCACAATAAGTGAAAATCTGTGGCTTTTTGTGCCTCTTTCCTTCCTCCTCAAAGCAGCTGCGTCAGCCCGAGGCCAGTGGGAGCAGATCTCCCCCTTTCTCCCCACTCTGCCTTTGCTGAGGAAGGAGGGCGGGGAGGGGGGGAGGGGGCAATCTCTTAGAACCTTCCAACTGCTAATGCACACCCCTCTTGTAAAAAGCCACGTCACCCAGTAAGCCAGGGGCCTGATGGAAACTTCTAGGCACTTGCCTCTGATGTCAAACTCTGGAGTCCCTATAGAGTATTGGGTAGGGGTGACAGCTGGAGACCCTTCCTCACCCAGTGGGCTTCTCCGTGGGGAATGGGACGTGTCCGAGAAGCCCCTGAGGAAACTTGGCTCCTCATGCCCAGTCAGATAGCTTAGTGTTTGACTGTGTTAGAAAAATCAAGACGAGAGGTTGTCTCTGGAGCTAAGAAGGGGTGAAGGCACCTAAGAGATTCACCCTCTCACCCGGCCTTCTGCCCCCTAGTGGCTGGGCCAGGCTAGGGGCTTCTGCCCGCAGCCACCCTCAGGCCCCCTTTTGGTTGCCCAGCACGCACACTTCTCCCCTTCTATCTCTCCTCCTCACCCATGACTGGAACCAGGTTTTCTCCTTTTGGCCCCTTTGCCCCTTCTGTCCTCTTTCCAAGACCTGCTGCTTTGAGTTCTTCTGCCTTATCTGCCTAAGGTTGGAGGCAAAGGAAGGGATTGAGATCGAGTCAAAAGTGCTGGGCACACTTGCTGCAATCTCAGACCAGACCCTCTTCTTGGTCCCAGGGACTTCCCAAACTGGGGGTGGGAGGAGGGGTGTGGGGAGGGACTTTGTGAGCATCTCTGAAAAGCTCCCCTGGGGCATCAGCATCCCTGCTTGGCGCCCCTCTGCCCTTTTCCCTACCTTCAGCCAACCCACTCCTAGATTTCCTAGACTGCCCCCAGTCTCTCCTGTTCTCCTCCCAAGCCAGCAGAGTAACCCTACCCATCGTTTTGCCTTTTCAGGTAGTCAGACCTGTCCTGCCAGCTGGGGGTCTACGTGAGGGGTGGCCACTGGAGACAGGAGTCTGGGAGGCCAAGGAACTGAAGAGTCTGAACACTGTGAGCTCCAGAGTCCCAGGTGAGTGCAAAGATCCCTCAGCGCACGGCCCTTGGCCTGGGCAGAACCAAGGAGACTCCATACCCACTTGGTGATACAGCACAGGGAAATCAGGGATCCGGTGCTGAGGGCTGTCCTCAATGGCTTAACCTTTGGCAAAGAAAGGCACCCGTCACAGAGGTCCTTAGGAAAGACACAGTCTCCTCCAAAGCAGGCCCCTTCCTATTTTGTCTCCTCCAGTGGTTTGGGCCTGGGTGTGCAGATGTCCCCAGGACTGAGGCCTACAGGACCTCATCCATGGGGTGCAGGGTTCCCTCTCCACCCCCCACTTCCTAGGCTGTTTCAGGCCTCTGGCGGGGGTGGGGGGACAGCGATGTGTAGAGTTGAAAAGTTATTTGCTGAGCTCAGTTTCTCCGAGGAAACTGACATGTTGAGTTATTTCTTCTTAACTAAAGTTCAGCATAGGACAGGTAGGAAATGTTTTAGGTTATTCTTTTTTTTTTTTTTGAGGGGTAAGGCATTAAACTCTAAATATTTTTACTTTCCTATTAACCAGCAAAATTTCTGCTATAGAGCTTTTGTTAGCTGCCTTTCTGAGCTTCAGAGTCACACTGTGAATTCTTATTGGGGAGTTCAGTTCTAGAGTAGCAGAGGATTTTGGAAAGCCCAGGGCAGTTAGATTTGTAAGGAAGGGAGAATGCGAGCTACCTGGCTAATCCTTGGATGTTATGTGAGCAAAATTAGGAAACTACCAGAAATCTTAGACGGAAACTTGAGGCTCATGGCAGAACAGAAGCACATTACATAGAAGACCTTCGGGACATTATGCAACAGACCTATTTGTTGTATGTATTAAATGCCACATGAGTCTTTTGGAAATGTTTACATTTTGCAAGTGGAACTCAAAGAACAAATAAATTGACTGGGATCCTCCGTAATCCTACCCTGTAAAGTGAGGGCAAGGTCTTCAAATCATTCCCTGACCTTAACTTCCTTTAAATTCCCCTTTTAAATATAAGGGTCTGAAATTTACAGCAAGTGTCTTTGTGCAGTAGGGTTGTTGTTCACTCCAAGAGGTTAATATTTCCCTCTCCCCCGCCCCCCCCTTAACTGATATTGCAATTGCATTGCAGAGTAATGTAAGAAAATAATACATTGGGTGGGCTTTTCTTGCCTGAAGGGTAACCTCTTCTAATCATGTTTGAAAAAAATCTGTCTATGGGTTCAACCCCAAACTTAGATACAATATTTAGTATGCAAAAGTTAGAAAGAGCTATAGAGGATATGTAGACCAGTTCCTTCATTTTACAAATCAAGAAACAGAAGTTCAGAGAAGTTGAGTGATTTTACCAAGGTCACACAGCTGGGGCTCAAACTCAGATTGTTTTTTGTCTACTCTGGGTTCTTTCTTTTTACTGAATATTTCTGACCATTGCCAAATGATAAGACAATCAATAAACATGATCTAGGGCATTGTAACGGATTCCCTTCCAAAATGACTTGCATTTAGGATGCCAGAGTTCAAAGAAGAGTATACTGGAAGTTTCTTCTGCTGGCCATTAGCATTCTGGAGGCATCCCTGGGTTAGGCACGGCTCTCCTCTCTCTCTCTCTCTCTGTCTTCTGACATGGCCTGAACTCAGAGCCTCCATGTTGGCCTCCTTTTGCCGAGGAAGTCATCAGCACGAGAAATTTGCTGTGTCATAGAATTCAAGTTATTGGTCTCTTTCAGAAACTGTCCCAGCATGAAGCAGCTCTCTGAGGCCTGGGCCCCTCTCCCCTGTTTCTCTTCTCTAAGTGGCATTTGAACCCCTTCCTTCTTGCCTGCTGGTCTTGCTTTTGAGCTGTTAGGAGAGTAGCAAGGTCCAATTTGAATTTTCCCAGGATCTCCTAATAACTTTACAAGTAAGGAAGACCCTCAAAAGGAACTTTCCAACAGAGCAGAGGATCTGTTGATCTCCGTTCCTCAGACACCTTCCAGAAAGCCGCAGCTCATTTGCTTGTCGGATTGATGCTTGGCCTGGCCAGTTTTAAGCGTAAGACTTCCTGCTGGCCCCCAGATCTAACTCCACTCTTTCATCTTTGTATATTTCCATCACTGACTGAGATTTCAATGCCGTGAGAGTGATCCTGTCCCCAGCACATAGGAAAAATAGCCATGCTTTGAGCGCCATGACAAATACATCATTGTGGTGGCCTTTTTCATAGACTCTCCCCACTGTTTGCCCCCCATTCCATCTCCCCTTTGGGGACGGGCACTTGTTGGCAGATTTAAAACTAGCAAATGAGATGCATTTCTTTGCTTAAAAAGCAATAGTTTGGAAGGAAGAAAAATGAAATGCAGTGAAAGATACAACTAAGCGAAAAAGCAAATCAACAGGGCTGTCTAGCAGTCGAAAGAGTTGAAAGAGCTCATTCGGTCTGGTCCTGACTACTTAGGTTCATGACCTTACGGGAAAACAATTATATCTTTTCTAGGCCTTAATTTCTCCATCTATAGAATTAGATGCTTCAGAGCTCAGACCCCTCATCCATTCATTCATTCAACAAACGTTTACTGAGTTCCTAGTATGGATCAGGCCTTTTTCTAGGTATTGGAGATAAAAATAATTTATTCTCCCTTTGATAATCCAATGAAGCTAGGAACTTCCTCCCAGAAAAACAAAACAAGAGTAGAAAAGGAAAACAAAAATAACATAGGTATTTTACATATAATTTCAGGGGGTTCATGACCTCCCTAAGCTCCATGAACCACAAATTAAAATTTGTTTGTCTAGTTAGTCTCTGAGGCCTACATTTTACCATATGAAGATTTGAGGCTTAGATCGCAGCGCCAAAGCTCGATTTTTAGTTGCTCTTTTTCTTCTTTTTTTTCCTACTAGCTCCCTGTTGCATTTTTGTCATGATGTTAGCCCCCCCCCCTTTGTTGGAGAACAAATATCTGGAGCTTACTCAATATGCAAACCGCTAGGTAAATGTTGAATAGAAAAATGAGTAACAAAAAGGCAAGGCAGGCATGGAGCCGAGGGACAGAAGCAGATGAGAAGTTTCATGGCCCAACCTAGCCTGTACCTGTAGAATTTCCAGACAACAATCCATCTTTTAGGCTAAGTCTTCTCAGCAGAGTCTGGCAAGCGGTGGAGGGAAGAAAGGTTTGCACTGGAGCTGGACAGGAGAAGTTCTGAATGTCAGGGTGAACTTCTGCTGGTGCTTTTGACTACCAGGGAACATTACAGCTGGACAGCAGAGGGATGCCTTGAGAAGGGCAGGAAGAGTCTGTTGTAGGTTGGGAGACACATAGCATAGCAAGGACATGGATTCCAGGCAATTCTACCGAGTTCCTGGCTGAGGGAGAAATTAGGAGTCTCTAAGACTCAAAATGGACATGGAGAGGCCGGTGTGCAAAGGTTTTATCCTAGTGCCATGTTTCAGAGCCTCTCCCTTGCTGTCCTCGGGGTCCTCAGAGTTCCTCCTTGCCATGACGAAGGCCTTGGTTTTTTTCATTTAGGGCGAAGGATATTTACCGACTGTAGTTCTGATCAGAAGCTGATGCAAACCTTACTAGCAGGGAGACGTAGACGCTCTTACTCAGCACGGCCGAGGCTCAGGGCCAGTGTAAGCCACTGCCTGGATTCAGATCTGACCTTGTAAAGACTTTGAGATAGACTGTGGGAGGACAGGGGGAAGGGTGTGTTTCCACCTGAGCAAGAGAGCAGCAGGTCACTATGGCTGAGACTCCCTTGCGGGAAAATCCATCCACATGCAAACCAGTCCTTTTCAATTTCTCCAGTTCCTCATCTGCAAAATGGGGATAGTAATAGCAACCCTAAAGTTCTGGTGAGGAGTAAAGGCGGTTATGCATGGAAAATGCCTTATACCTGCTCAGTACTCGGTATACATTTCTCTCGTTGCTCTTGTTTTATTATCATTATTATTAATTTTATTATTATAGGTTTTTTTTTCTGTTTGACACATATAGCAACGGCATATAAGGCTTAGATCCTAGAATCAGCCCTCATATAGACAGAGCTATTCTCTGAGTGATAGATAAAAGATAATCTTTTCTGGAAGCATCTGTCCATTTGCCCCACAGCTTGCCAGTGCCCAGGATTACCCAGCTGGGAGCAAATCAGAAGGGTTGATAGGAAAATCTTTTTCTCTACTTTAGGCATCCCTACACAAAGATTATCTCTTTGTGGTTTCATTTCCCTTTAATTCCTTGCTTTCCACTTCTTTTTAAAAAAATCTATTGAATTTATCACAATTGTTTTTGCAAATCATTCTCTTTATACTTTTTGTTGTGCTTGTGAGCTTTCTGATCAGGGAGAATAAACGATTCACCTAGGATGCCTGCCACTCACCTTTCACTTTCAACCTCTGTCCAGTCCTAAATTTTCAGGGCTTAGGTGATTCCCACCAAGGAAACAGTAAAGGAGAAACAGAAAGGGCGGGACTGGACGGTACTACTTGTTGTCATAAAGCATGTTTTCCCTTTCCTTTTCACACATATTTTATCTTCGTTCTTTTCTTCTTCCAGCTTCAACTTTTCATGGTCTTAGAAAACTTTTTGTCTCTTCTTACCCCCTGAAAAAAAAAAAAAAAAGATCTGTTTTTCTCCTCCCTGCGATCCACTTAACGTCCCATCAGGTAATTCTTTTAAGTCTTGGCTGCAAACTACAGGGGTAATTATAGGGAGAATGTGATGTAGTCTCCACATTTCTGGATAACACTAGAAAAAAAGAGTCAAGTCACCCCCCAGACCGGTGGGGGTACGCCTGAGGCCATCCCCATCTATTTTATTTAATTTTCACAGAAATTGGAACGTCCCATATAGACTCTCGATTTCAACTCAGAGCCTACCCATTGCTTCTACTCACTTTTCTTCTTTCTTTTTAAAAAAAAATCATAATTAAAAGCTCAGGGATATGTCAACTGCAGTCCATGCAGCTCTTCTTCGAAGACTTTTTTTTTTTTTTTAAGATTTTATTTATTTATTTGACAGAGAGAGAGATCACAAGTAGGCAGAGAGGCAAGCAGAGAGAGAGAGGGAGAGAGAGAGGGGAGGAAGCAGGCTCCCTGCTGAGCAGAGAGCCCAATGTGCGGCTCGATCCCAGGACCCTGGATCACGACCTGAGCTGAAGGCAGAGGCTTTAACCCACTGAGCCACCCAGGCACCCCTATTCTTCAAAGACTTTTAAGGGAAGGATAAAGACAGCATAGTTTGAGGAAGCAGTAAAACCTAATGGTTGAGAGTCATGGGCTTGATTGCTAGTGAGACCGAGCTTTATTACCCAACTCTGTTCTTTGGCGCTGCGTGCCCTGAACCAACTTGTGTCAGCAAGTCTGTTTTGTCATCTGTAAAATGGGGATATCAAGGTACCTATTTCCTAATGACGCTGTTGGGGACGTGAAATGAGATGTCAGGAAACACGCAGTCTAATACTTCTGGCATGTAGCATATACACCACGGATATTCACTCTTTTGGCTAAGACAGATCCCTGCAGACCCAGGACTAGATAAAGTCCTGCCCTCATTGGAAATGTTGAAGTACGAATAAGGAAGCAGAAACGTAAAGTTACTAATTGTCATGAGGTCGGAGATGAGTCTCGAGTCAAAGAGCGTCCGATCATACCAGGATTTTCTAGACGTCGTGAACCCATCTAGAGCTGAACAAATAGTGATAGCATGAAGGGAACTTGATGAGGGCTTCCCAGCCTCTAAGAAGAGCCAGTCATTCAAATGGCAATGACCCCTTAATACCGCAACAGACAAATAACTTAGATTAGCTCTACAAAGGACTTATGATCCCCAGGTCAGCTCATCTTTCAGGCCCAGATCTCAAGTTAGTAGAAAAAAAAATCAAGTAAAAAGGTAGTTTCACTATTTGTTTCAAAGTGGAGTGAGTGTTTTTTGTTTTTTGTTTTTTTGTTTTTAAATTAAGGGGTCTTCTTCACCCTTTGAATTTGTGGCAAGAACACTAGGTTAGGGAAGAGAAAAAGAGAGCCTAAAACCTACTTGCTAGAGGTAGAGGTTTGATGAACCAAAATGAAATCGTCTGGAAAATTCTAATTCTCAGCTGATTATGGGGCAGAAAGTAAATTGACAGCCTATAAATTAATTTTTAAAAGAAAGAGTGAATTAGCTATAGCCCTCCAAACTTTCTCCTTTAGACTCTGAGTCTTACTATTCACTTTAATGAAATAATATTTAAATAAAAAGGAGAAATAGTTTCCCTCTAATGAATTTTCTTATGCCTAACTTTTTTAAAATTTATTTTAAAACATGTAAGTAATGGAGCACAGAGGTAGTCATTTATAATAAAATTCTTAAGGGAAAGAAAAAATTTTTATTGATAGCAGCTTCCTGGATTAAAATTTGTTCATTAAAATGTTAAAGAATTAAAATTAGGACGTTAAGAGAACATATTAAGCTGTAGTACTCATCTGGCATTTTTATGTATTTGCAGGCTTATAAAATCCTCCAATTCATAGAGATTTCCCCCTTGACATTACCTTTTAGGTAGTTTGTCTAGAATAAAAGCTGTTTCGGATAGCTTTACACAAAAAATATTTACATTTAAATATGAAGTGGTCATGAAAACAATTGCTATCCCTTCAAATAACAAGTGGTATTTTAGAAATACAAATATAGGTTTATTGCTTTTTTGAGGATTAGCTATTAGCTTCTTAAAATTTTTTAATGATGCTTTAGAATTCTGAGAAAGGAAAATCTTTTTAAAAGAAGGGAGAGTTTTAAAAATAAACTGTGTTTCTTTTTTTCATTTCATTTCTTTTAAAAATTAATTTATAGGCTGTCATTGAAAATCTTGTTTCTCAGTGAGCTACCTTTCAGCTAATCTAAGATTTAATGTAAAATTTTTTGTTTCTTTTTTGTTTGTTTGTTTTCTGTATAGTCAACTTGAATAACACTAAAGACAATTTACCCCAGTGAAGATCATCATTTAACCAAAGCTCAAATATACAAGATATTTTATTTATGAATATAAAACATCAATTTTTCATGTGGCACAAAGGAAATATAACTTTCCAGAGAGATATGTGATGATTCATTAATATGCTTATTTTGGGGAGGGGTGCCACATTCTTTTAGTATTTATAAATTCATTCCTTAATTTGAAAATAAGATCCCTTTTGGAGTTAACTTTTAGTTAGAAATATAATTGTTATCAAAATATTTTTCCAGGTACAATTTTAAACTGAGAGCATTTTTTTTTTTTACTAACATAAATTGTAAGAGTTTATATTTTAGCACTAGGATAATTTCATCTCTATTTTTCCTTTCTGATATGTTCATAGATTATAAAATTTATAGATCTTAATATAACACATCAAAATAGGTTCTTTTATTTGTGAAATTTATTCTTACAAAAGGATTATACATGACACTAAATAGAGACTGTTATTTACTGCTTTGCTTTTGGCAAAAATATTTTTGTTGTGGTTTTTATTTTTATATGTTAGGAGAGCCTTATAAGAAGTCAAAGTAGTAGATTCTGATAGTTGCTTGAGGAGTCATGCAATAGAATTAAGTCAAATTTTTGGAAATTTTCAGAAATGATTATAACTCAAAAAATCATATACCCCCCCAAAGAAAAGTATAAAACCCAGGTCACCAAATTGCTCCAAATTAATTTTTTTCAAAGATTTCACAAATCTTTTATTCATTTCTCATACTTTGCATTGTGACCACCAACCTGTTGCATTTAGATGCTATGTCTGCTGCAGAGAAGAGAGGAGAGCTCACGTGATTAAAATAAATTTCTTGAGCAATTGCTCACCTTGTTCTCACTGTCATTTTCCTGGGCAGACAGGCACAGCCCGGGAGCAATCTTTCCATATCTACAAGGGTTTTTTCCTACTCTTCCTGTTGTCTGTTAACATGTACCCGTATGGGAAAAAATTTGGCTAGTACAGCTTGCTTTCTTCTTCCCTTTTTTTTTTTTTTTTTTTTTTTAATGGAGGTTTTATGGCAGTCTGGAGGAGAAACTGATGCCTGTTAATTCTTTCTTTTCAAGGGGGTCAGAATTATATTTTTGATGCCATCCACTCCTGGAGGCTAATCTACATTTACTGAAGGTAGGGAAGGGACGCCATGATCTTAAAGATCCCCAGAGGGTGAGGGAGAAATGTCACCAGCTAGTAAGTGACCTGGAGAGTATGGGGTAAGGAGAGGCATGGGGAGATTATTCCAATATCTCAGCACAGTGATGTCATCAAAACCCTGAAATTGTAGACTCAACTTCTGTCCACATGTTAATTTCATTACGGTATTTTTGTTTGTACACGTGGGTATGTGTGCACGCGCACACACACACATACACACACATATGCTACCACAAGCTGAGACACTCACTCGTCTTTCTCACTTAGAAGGTAGAACTTAACCATTTGTAGCTCAAGGTACCCTAATATTAAACCATAGTCTCATGCTGGCTTAAGCTGTCTAGGATCCTAGAAGATACAAATTCCTCTAAGTTTCATTTAAAATTAAAGTGCAGTCTGCCACATAAATAAGCTAAATATCGACATTATTTTTGAAATAAGATAGTTTTTTTTTTCAAAAGTAAGTTACCCTCAACTCTGAATTAAACCTTAGAACCCTTTCTGCCTCCTTAAGAAAAACTGATCATGGAACTGTGCAGTTGTCAGCATCTGAAAATGTTTAATCAAAACATCATTAAATAAATAAAAATGTAATCCCCAACCTCGAATATGGAGAAATCCTAACGATGATGTGGGAAAGGCACTATCTAAAATGGTTTAGCATCAGTATCAATAAGAAAAATCCTAACTGTCAAATTTCTAAATCCTGTGAAAAGAGAAAGAACACTGATTTTATTTTCTCTTAGTAAACCACCTTGAGATCCTTGGAAGGAAAGACATAGGTAATATAATTATAATCTTCAGTGTTGTAACCACCATTATTTACTGATTTTGTTGTTGAAAATACTGCCAATGAGCAAAAAAGAAATTAATGTATAGAGCAGCATAAAGTAAGAAAAAGTAAAATATTTTAAAAAGGAAAGAAAAAAATCTGATGATAGGAAATTAAATTTGGAGAATTAATTAGAGGCAGGTTTAAACATGTAATATAAATACATGAAATTCTTCTTTATACTACTGTCTTCTTGCAGGAGTGCACGTCCATAAATGTAAAATTTATAGACTACAAGTATTTTTTAATTGGTATTCAAGCTTATTTAAAATTTCACTGCTATTAAATTTGCCCATCATATTTTGGTAAATTTAGGTATCAGTATTCTCTGAAAAAGATTTCTTTTTTCCAAACTGGAAACAGGGATCATGAGGGGAAAAGGTCAACTCATCCTTTAACCTGATAATTGGATTAAGGCCTTCTGAGTCATAACGATGGTTAACTTTTTAAAATCTTAATTACTCCATAGTGACACAACCCTTGAAAAAGTAGTAATCATTTTTAAATATCTGAAATTTAAAAAAAAAAAAAACAACTTTGGGGAAGAAATCTTCTTTCAGGAAAAAAAATGTTAGCAATTTCTACAAAAACAAACAAAAAAATCAAATCTATTTCATTAATATATTGAAACTAGATTTAGAGGAAATGTCCTTTTGGGGGGAATTTTTCAATAAATAAAACACATATTTGATTGTAGGAAGGCATTAAATAGAGTGAGAAGATGCTAAGTTGAGTCTTAAAAATAGTGTATTGAATTTTTGGCTCAAAATATATTAACCAGTTTGGTTTTCCTTTTTGGTTGTTATTGTTGTTTTTAAAGGAATTTTTATACTCCTTTTTTTTTAAATCGTATTGATAGAACTACACTGACCTCAAAACTGTGTCCCTTCTTGTAACCTGGCTTGGTTAGGCCTTCTTAGGGCTAGTGAATTAGTGAATGAATGAAGTCTTTTGTATTAGAGGCACGTGAGTACTTTGTTCTTCATATGTTTGCATTAAGAATATGTTTTACCCAATAGGGTACATTAGTCACTTATTTTTCTTTTTTCCTTTCTCTTTATTGATATTTTCTTTTTCTTCAGAATCTATCATGCTGCCCCAGCCCCACCCCAAATTAGCCAATCAAAAAAATTTGTTGTCTCCTTTTTTCCCCTTTTTCTTATATTTAAAAATTTTTTTTTCCTTTGCAAAGCAAATAGCTATTACTTAGAGCAAATTAATAGTCCTTACATAGTTAGAGCCTTTTTACTGGGACCACTGAAGTACTTGCACATTTGAGACCATTATGATGCAGCTTTGGGACCAACAGTCTTGGTGACATATACAAACTATGTCTCAAGGAAACATTTGATGTAAACAAAGGCATGAGTCCCACCCTGATCCCAGCAGTGCTGAAGCCCGTGTTTATTATTCTAGTTTTTCTCTGACAACAGAGGGGCCGAAGACTTTGTATGTATCCTCAGCGAGGCAGAAATGTAGGGTGGTTTCCTCCAAAATTAGGGTGAAGGTTCTCAGGTTTAGGTTGCTATGTGTAAATGGGCATACCTTGTTTATGAACTGCATCTTTTCCCCCAAACTGTCATAGGGGACCTTTGGTCCAGTCTGATTTACGATTTTACAAAGAATAGTTGAATCCAGATCAACTAACTATTAAGCAGTGAGTGATATGTTTTCATTGATTATCTGACTAGAATTGAGATCGTTACATCCTCCCTCTCCCTATGTTGAAGTTAATGCCACACTGTTGATGTATTCATTCATTTGTTCAACGGAAGATCCTTCTGGATGATGAGTCAGATGTTAGATGTAAATGAGAACTCACTTGTTAACGTTGATCTCTGAGTTCTGTAGGTCTTTGCGTTTTTAAAGTGATCCTCAATTGTTAGATTAATGTAGTTAAAATTTTAAATACAATTACTCCTCATTAGTTTCCTATTAACAACAGCAGCAAAAACCGGTAAACCTTCATGGGGAGTAACCAAGCAATGCTTTTGCTATTCATATATTCATTGAATACATTTTAAAATTGCTTGAAAATGTACTTTCATGGAGTAACAAATTTCCACCTCTCACCCACAACGCACACACAGAGAAAACATTCACAGAGCACGCACACACGCAGAGGAATCTATCGCCCTGTTTACATAATCTTCCATATTTGGTTTGTAGGTTGGCCTGAAAAGTGAGCCAATTCCCAAGTCATTTTGTATATGCTGATTCAAGATAGAATCTTAGGATTTTATGGAACTGGTAGGGACCCTCGAGATCGTCCAGCCCAAATTGTCCATTCTACATGAGGACAAACAGGCAGACACGATCTTGCCTAAGTCCACAGAGAATTAGTGACTGGTCTAGGGCTAGAACCAGCAAGTGTAAGGAGGTCTTGCTCCAGGCAGAATAGAGTCGCGATGCTGAGCTCCTGGGTGGGGCAAGGAAAAGCAAAGTGGAAAAAGAGAAGGTATTTTCCAGCTAGGGCATTTTTTGGAGACAGAATTATCAAAGCCTCAGTGTTTTTCCCCCTGCCTCTGTATCATCCAGCAGAGTTGACCAGGATAGCTCTTCCTCTCATTGTTTTCATTAAGTTCCCGAAAGGAGCGTAATTGAGTAACTTCCCTTCTTAAGCTCAGAAATCAAACCATTCCCCTTCTCTTCGTAGAATAATACAACAAACATTTATGATCCCCCGACATGTGTGAGCACAATACCACATATTAGCCACCGAAGGATACATCAGACAAGGTCTATGAAAGCACCTGGCATCCACAGTAGATGTTCAATAAATTCACTTACTACCTGTAAGGACAGGTTTAAATCAAGACAGATTTGAACAGCAACTAATATAAAGCAGCATATATTAAGTTTAACTAGAGGTCAGATGGCCGTGGCACTGAAAGAAAGGAATGCTTTATTCTGATGGAGGTTCTGGGGTTCAGCACATGTGAGCTGGACCTCGTAAGTCAAGTAGGATTTTTTTAAAAAGAATTTATTTATTTATTTGACAGACAGAGTATGAGAAGGGGGAGCAGCAGATGGGGGGGTGGTGAGCAGACTCTGCTGAACAGCGAGCCCGAGGCGGGGCTGGAGGCTCGATCCCAGGACCCCGAGATTAGGACCTGACGTTTAACCGACTGAGACACCCAGGCACCTGGGGATTTTGATAGATAATGAACAAAAACATGACTGGCTGTGGGAACCCCACCGGAAAGGTCTGCCATGGTGGGTGCGTGAAGTGTCGGGTAATGCGCTGTGATGGGAGCACTTGGGTGACTGGGAATAATAAGGAGGAAATGGACACTACGGAGATGGTTAAGGGTCCAGATGTAGAGGAAGTTGAATGCCGAGCAAAGGACTCTGTGCTAAATTTGCAAGGCTCTACAGAAGCCAATGCAGCCTTTGGACTAGGGAGTTGACCTCTGGTGGTGCTATGAGAGGGTGGTCTGGGAGAGAAAGGTAATGGAAGCAGGTGGCTCAAATTAGTTCAGGTCATTCGGATAGACCTGCCTTTCTCATATTGCTTTGAGGGAAGTCAAGACAGTACTAGTGTCTGTTGGAAACTCCCTTAGGGTGACGCCATTCATGCCATCGCAGAGCCCGGTGTTCTGAGAAGGCGGGTGGGCCTTCGTTCGGCTTCCCTCTCCACTCAGGGTACCCAGTACCAGTCAGCGCGTGCCAAGAAGCAGCCAGACCAGTGGGCATGCTGCTGTTGTGTGTGTGAAAGAGTGGCCTCCAGATGTCCACCGTCTTCACACAGAACTCTGTGTCCTGTCAGCTTCTTTTGACCTGCGTCCTCAGATAAGGTAGCGCCTCCTCCCCCAGGATGAGGAAGCGGAACCAGTCAGGTGTCCGGGCGCCATCTTGCTCCAGGTGTCTTGGATGTAAACCTCTCAGATAAGGGTTCTTTCTAAATCTCGATTTTGACCGTCCCCGTACTGACCCAGCCGTTTCCTGGCCTGGGGTCATTTTTCCCTCCACCCTTGATCTCAGTGAAGGTGACTCATTTCTCTTGCATTCCCATTTCTGTTCATACTGGTTGTGCCAGTAGAAAAGTGTCCTTCTGTGGGTCTTGGGTGGGAACTAGGCCCTTCCTTTACTTCACATCTCCCCAACCACCCACCCCGCACTGCTCCCACAGCTCTCTTTCTTTCTTGCTCTGTTTCCCGGCACCCCATGCCTGCCGGTTCATGCCTCTGCCCCTTTGGACACACATCCTTGTCCCTCTGCCCTCTGCTTCTCTTGGTCCTTTTGGCTTCAACTGCCCTTCCCCTCAAAACTTCTCACGCATGCACCTGAGCTCTGTGTTCTGATGGCTCCATATGGTGCCTTCGTGTCAGAGTGGGGTGTGACACGTCAGGCAAGAAAGTCCCTTCTTCAAGTGAGGACAAGACTCAGCCAGACCTCAGGATGATGTAACTCACCAGGGGAGGAGGCCATATTTATGTGTGTGGAGGTGGGACCATGATGTCACTTGTACGTATCTGCCTGGTGATGAATGCATCTGGGAAAGCCATTGTACTGGGGGCAAAGACCCTAAACCCTGTGTTGAGAGATCGTGGTCTGATTTCTTACATCACTTTGGATAATACCATGGTTTAGGAGTTAAATGTAATCATTTTGTTAGTAAATAGCACATAAAATCTCCTTTCATTTTTATAATATTGTTCCTATCTGCTCAACTATTTATCCATCTATCCACTGATTCTTATATCTGGATATCTGGATGAAATTCTCTGGAATGATATTCACCCAATGATAATGATGGTTATTTCTAGATGGTAGGATTTGGTGTGATTTTTTTCTTTTTAAAATTCCTTGTTGATGTTTTTCTGTACTGCTTAAATTCCTAACAGAAAATCAGAATACCAGAATGGAATGAATGTTGGCTCAGATCACAACGGTCCCTATGTGTCCCTTACTACTTAATCTCTTTGTTTATTTTTTTTGCCATATAAAAGAGGAGATTTTAAAAGCCGCATCCAGCTCCCCAAATCTATTATCATAACTTTCTCTATATAAAAATTATTTTACTGTTTTTGCTTTTAAAAATAGGTTATGCTTTAGGGCACCTGAGTGGCTCAGTGGGTTAAGCCTTTGCCTTTGGCTCAAGTCATGATCTCTGGGTCTTGAGACTGAGCCCCACATCAGGATCTCTGCTCAGCAGGGAGCCTGCTTCCCCTTCTCTTTCTGTCTGCCTCTCTGCCTACTTGTGATCTCTGTCTGTCAAATAAATAAAAGAAATCTTTTTTAAAATTTTTAAAAAATAAAAATAAATAAAAATAGGTTATGCTTTAAAAAAATAGTTTGTGGTTTTGGGGCACCGGAAGACTCAGTCAGTTAAGCGTCTGATTCTTGATTTGGTCTCAGGTCATGATCTAGGGGTTGTGAGATCAAACCCCACATTGGGCTCTGTGCTGGGAGTGGACTCTGATTAAGGTTTTCTCTCTCCCTCTTCCTCTGTTCTTCCCCCCCCCCAAAATTTAAAAATAGATAAAGAATAAAAATAGTTTGTGGTTTTAAAAATCTCCTAGTCACATATAAATAGAACAATGGATGGATGGATGGGTGGATGGATGAACGGGTGGGGATAGGCACTCAAGACACTATGACTCTCATACAAAATGGGATCATACAACTGTTTTAAACAGAACTGTTACATTTCATTGTTCTTAGATTAAAGGAAGAAATCAAAGAAATTACTAAACTTCAAATAAACATTGCTTCATCACGAGAAATATCATTTCTTAAAATATCCCTTCTAAGGCCAAGAAGAAATTGTGATGTACCTTCACATGTTGCCACCATTACTTTTGACCCCACGTGGTTCCATGATTGATTTATGTCCCATGACACAAGCACTCTTTCTTCCTCCCACCTCTTTTGCTTTCATTTTGATTTTTACTGTTTTATCATTTACGGTATGTGTGATTGTTATTTAGTTATATTATTATTGTTTGTACATCATCACGTTTTGTATCCTTCTGTAGCCATGATTCATAGCTTATGTCTGGTGTTTGTTTCTTTTGTTATATTTTGTTACCATTGCTTGTCCATCCTGGAACTCTTTATTTGGGATTTATTGTTTAATTGGCCCAATTTCACTGTAGACATTTTTCTCTCTTTCCAAATAACTTATTGGTGCTGTTTCTTTGAATTCTTTTATATATATATTGCCTTTATATTTGACTACCCATTCTATTCTTGGGTCACACTTTATTTCTAAAGGACTATGTAGTTATGCCTCTGTTCTCTTTCTGGCATTGAGTATTATTGTGGAGAAGATGGTCAGTGTGATAATTTCTTCTTGTAAGTAATTTACATTTTCTGACTGAATGTCTGAGAAGTGTTTTCTTTATCCTTGTTGTTATATTTTGGTGTTGTGAGTTTTGCGTTCAGTATTTCTAGAACCCAGTGAATACTTTTCAATAGATAGATTCAATTCTGCCTGGCTTTATATTATTAGCTGTAAAACCTTAGCAAGTTGCCAAATCTCTTTATGCCTCTGTTTTTTGATCTGTAAAATAGAAATGATTATAATAGCTACCTCATAGAATCCTCAGGATGATTTGAGTTAACATGTATCAAGTACATGAGATAATTGTCCAGCACATAATAAGCACGATTTTTAAGGTTCCTTTTTTTTTTTTTAAAGAAATTTTCTTGTATTAGGTCTTTTAATACTTTTCCCCACTGTATTTATTGAGTTTATTGCTTTAAAGATATCAATTATTATCATTATTATTGATCACTTTTATCATCCATGCCTATTGACTTCTCTCTGACTTGTTTTAATTTATCTTTTCCATACTTTTCCATATGCATACACTATAATTATCTCAATTCTTTATTCTGTAACTGTCCAGCTATGTCTGTGCTGTCCTTTGGTATTTTTATTTATTAATTTTTAATAGTATGTTTTGGCATCCATTTGTTCCCTTAAATCTGATCTTTCTCATCTCATTCTGTTTTATTATTTTTTAAACTCATGTTCTTATTAGGTTATTCTTTAGTTAAATGCACATGTGAAGAATTTTTCTTCTTTCTTGAGTTACATTTTCTAGGCTGATTATTTGTGTGTCTTTTGCATGCTTTGTTAGTGTGTGTGTGCGTGCGTGCATGCGTGTACCTTGCGTATACTTGCATTGGTAACCTATTTTTATCTTGATCAGGCTTTGACACTTCTATGCATATCATATCTTCTCTCTATTTAGTCTGATAGTGTTAGTGATATCTTGACTACCATCTCGCAGTAGCGATTTTTTTCCATAGGGTCTATCTACACTTTAAGAGCTACCTAGTTCTTCCTATAGCCTGAGAGCAGAGGAGCAGAGAGAACTCAGCTAAGGCAGGCTTTGTTAGACAGTATGGGTTCTGCTTTCGCTTTGGAGATTTTTATGAGTCGTCCTGTACCAGAGTTCACAGCATCTGATTTGTGTGGGGGCGTGGATCTCCTTCTGATGGATAGATGATCTTTGGCTTCAGATCGATGTCTCACTCAGGACAGAGCCCTGTGGTCTCCATTTCTGCCAGAAGCAGCCTCCTTGGCCTCTGTTTCTCTCAAGCAGCTGCCTGTATCTGTTTCTACTACTTTGCTGTGAAGAAGAAAAATACTAGCATATCCTCAATTTGCTTCTCACTAGGTTTGGGATTTTAGGTGAGAATTCTCATGATTGGCTCAACTTAACACCAGAGCTTTTGAGAAGTCGGGATGCAGTTAGGAGTCTAGCCATTTTGCTGCTCGACTCCACCCCAGAATTGATTTCTTTCTCAGCTATCCCTTTTTGAGCTTTATAGTATTTGCTGTGCCTCTCTCCTTGTGAGTTGTTACTAGAGAACTACGTTGTTATTTCATTAGGTATTGGAGAAGGAATTTCTGTAAGGTGATTCTCTTTTTTCTTAACTCAGGGTCTTTCTCTGGACCTCATTCACTTCCATCTGTCCTGTTTCAATCTCTTAGGAATATTGAGGGGCTGATAGTAAAATTTAAAAAATATGGAATTATATTTAGCTACCGAATGAATACATGCTCATTTCAACCAGTTAAATAATACAAGGATGCATCATTACAAAGTTCATATTTTCCTCCCAGCAAGTGCCCCATTTCCATTTCTGTGCGATAACAGCTTGAGTGTGGGAGGTTATGTCTTTAAAAACACAAGCACCCTTTAGAATCAAGGTACAGTGTGAATCTATTATACCAATAATGTACACACACACACATTTGGGGTTTTTTTTCTTTTGTATAATTAGTTAATTTGGTGCGATGATCCCCAACACACACTGCTGTATCCTCAGTACCTATGGCAGCCCCCAGCCCATAGCAGCCCCTCGTGCATTTTTACTCATTAAATCAGTAAATGAATGGAGAACAGGACTCAGGTGATTTTATTTTGAAAGGCATTTGTACCATTTGTCTCTGTCAGCTCGGGCTGCTGTGATAAAATATCGTTGACTGGGTAGCTTAAGTAGCAGACATTTATTCCTCAGAGTTCCAAAGGCTAGAAGTCCAAGATCCAGGTCTTGGCTAATTCTGTTCCCTTCCTGTCTTGTAGACAGCCATTCTCTTACTGTGCGCTCACATGACCTTTCCTCAGTGCATATGCATGGAGGAAGTGAGCTCCAGTCTCTGCTTATAAAGATACTAATCCTACTGTGGAGCCCCACCTTCATTACCTCATCTAAACCACCTCCCGAAAGCCCCACCTCCCCAAAGCCCCACCTCCCCTACCATCACATTAGGGTTTAGGGTTCCAACATATGAATTTGGGGAGAAGACAAATATTTAACCCATAACCATTTGAGGGCAGTAGGTAAAGACTGGGATATATGAATATCTCTAGGCTATTTGAGTTAGTGTATGTCCTCCAGCTGTGTCATTTTTTTTTTAAGATTTTTATTTATTTATTTGAAAGAGAGCATCAGAGAGGAAAAGGTCACAGGGAGAAGCAGACTCCCCAAGGAGCTGGGAGCCTGATGCGGGACTCGAACCCAGAAGTCTGGGATCATGACCTGAGCCGAAGGCAGTTGCTCAACCCACTGAGCCACCCAGGCGCCCCCAGCTGTGTCATTTTTGATTGTTGTCCTTGTGGGCTTGTGCACCAAAAGATGGATGGGAAGAAGCACAGGCATGTGGATCTAGAAAGAGATTTGAGTCCAGGTCTGGGTTTTTCCCCTCTGGCCTAGTCTTTAGGTTAATTGTGTCCCAGTATTCTTGTGAAAGGTCAAGATTACAGGTGCAACCCAGATAGGTTGTTTCATTTCAGAGATAAGACTTTCATCATCAAAGCCTTCTGGAACTGTTCTGCAAATGCATTGAGGCTGGATGTGAGATTGTGGAAGGTTTAGTGCCCACTCAGCTCCACTACTAGAAAAGGGATGTAGAAAATTTCCATGCACCAAGACTGGCAGAATCCTAGTTTGGTCAATTTAAGGAGATCAGCTACAATTGACTCCACTTAATATTTTCTCCTGAGGATTTTTTTTTAATTTCTTGGCCCAAAATGATAGTAATATTGGAAGTATACGTTTGCTATTAATCAGATTCCGTATTTCCTCTGCAAGGATAAATACACATCAGTAAAGAATGAAGCAAATCTTAATTTGGTGAACTTCGAAATCTTGAGTGAAAAATGCAGTAGACTGTGATTTTATTTTTATTACCCTTAGTACTAAAAAACAAAAAAACATAGGTCGTAATTTTATTGTTTTGTATGTGACTTCCAGGCATCTTCTCCTGTCAGGGTGCTGTGTCTTTTTTAAAACATAAAGGAATTATGTTAATTTGGGGAAAATTTCATTCTAAGTAGAAGAATGCATACAGAAGGAGATATGTGAAATTTGCTGGTATTCCTAAAGCACATATTTGTTGGCCAGCTTCAAGATAGTGTAAGTGATGGGTTATAGAAACTCACTTGGAAAATTATTATTGATATTCCAGAATGTCATGGCTTACTCTTAAAAACGAAAAGCTTATTTTGTTATTATTTTGTTTCTCGAGTTTCTGGTTTTGCGATCACATAAAATCTATGCCCCAGTTAGGCCATATTAAATTTACATAAAACTTTATTTTAATATGTTATTTCTAATTTAAAAAATCCTTCAAAGAATCAGGCCAATATTTTTCTATGTTTATTTTTAGCTCACTGTTAAATTCCTATAAGAATTAAATCCAAATTTACCTTTGAAAATGTAGACATAATCTGTTAATACAGAGTGAGACTTGTGACTGATGCCCTAACCTGCTAATTCCGAGGCTAACAATGAGAAATTGTGATGGTGTTGAAGAAATATTTGAAAAAAATGAAATAACATGAAGCTTTTGTGTTTAAAACTCATTATTATGTAATATCGGCTTATTTTGAATTGTAATATTGCAACTACATATTTCATTCTCCTTATTTATTCCCACATATAGCTTACCTTATAATATGCACTGTAAATAAAAAAAATCAATATGTATTATTTTTAAATAAACCATAATTCTGAATGTTGGATAATTTCTTATTTCTCTTCTTTCAAACAATTGAGAATTTATAATATATAGTTAGATATTTATTTTGGCCTAGACTTGTTGAATTTTGTGATGCTCAAAATTTTCTGGACAAATAATCTTCAATTAAACTAGATATCCTTTATTCTCCAAAGGAAAGTAATGTTAAAATAGCATTAATGGGTTTATGTGGGTAAAGGTCCATTTTATTTCATGTCACTTTTGTTGGAATTTTGCTATTTTGCCGATATAGACCTGCCTGAAAATTGTGTACTTTAGCTTGTTTTTGTGATTTTTAACATGCTTTTATTTTTTTAAGGGCCACAAAAGTCATTTGAAAGTGGCTACTGTTAATAAAATGATGGAGTCAAAAAACTGAAATGCAAAATGGGAAAAATAGTTAAAGCTAAGGTTTCCATCACCATCCATTACCCACACCAAATACAGGACCCTCTTGTCAGGATTCCAGAAGCCCCCTGGATCTAGGATGTGCACCGACTCACACTGCAAGAAGAATTTCAGCTTCTATATTATATTGAATTGAGTTGTATGATCTTCATTCTACCTCTTCAATGTGATTTGGAAATTTCTTCAAGTTAGGAATTTTTCAATAATGTCGTAGGAGTTAGGAGACGATGGGGTATTTGCTATCTATTACAAGCCCGATTACAACTGGCCCCCTTCAGCCCGAGCAGGCTGTTAATTCTGTGAGTGGTGAAGCAGGATGGAAGCTTGGTCTTCCTCAAGTCAGGTGCGCCGCTACGGGTGATCTTTGCAAAACGTTTCAGGATTTGCTATTGGGAGCCGCCATGTGTGGAAAATTCCAAGGTAGGGCAACCGTAATTCTTGGCCAGGTTTTTTGTGTTCAGAGTGGGCAGAATGTCTCCTGACAGGAAGGAACTTAGAGTTACCTGGGATTTCTGGGGACCAGAAGGTTAAATAGTCATGTGAACATTGGTCTGGAACCCCTTGCCCTTTCTTATCCTGTTTCTGTCTTAGGTGGTCCATGGAATGAACGTGGATTTTTGTTTGTTTGTTTTTTTAATGTGAGTGGTAGAAAACGTTCTGGATCTGAGGGTCCTTTTGGTTACTAACTGGCTGTGTCCTCACAGGCAGTTTCTTAAATCTCTTTATCTCCATTTTGTCTTTTGTAAAATATGGACCATAATAATTGCCTATCTGTATTACAATTGTGGCTTTGAAGTCTAACAAGATAGAGGATACTGGAGGGTATAAAACTCTACGTAAATATGAGGTATTCAGTATCATCAGTAATAATTACAGAGTTCTCTGGAGAAATTGAGTGCCACAGTCCCTTGCATTCTGAAGTATATAAAAGTGCACACGGGTTCTTTGGAGACTGTGTGCCAGAAACTACACCAAAGAAATCAGACAGCCTGAATGAGCTGTCTTTGGTATTGTGGAGGCAGCTGATCTAAGGTCCAAGGAAAACAGTATGCCTAAATGAGGATGACTGGAAACACCAAGCAAAGGACTGAGTGCAAGAACTTTGTGGTAGGATAGAAGTGGGAAAGAAGAGGAGGTCATTTCATCCAGGTCTCTGCCCGGTCTCAGGTCACTTCCTAAAACATTCAAGGTGCAAGGACTTAACCGTTTTTAAATATCCCATGAAGGGGGTTCTCAGAGTCTCCCTTAATGAACTTAATATACTTCGTGAAGTTCTTACTGATGTCTGGCCGTGTCCATTTATTGCACAAGTCAAGCACCCAGACTGCTTTGAAGATGTGAAGGACAATTTATCTGCATCCTGATGGAATCTCTTCTGGGCGTGCCACTCCCAAAGTGGTCCAGCTCAGATGGCCTTGAGCGGCATGGATGGCTAAGGCTGCTGTTTATGGAAGGGGAGTCAGCCATCACTGTAAGAGCCTCACTGAAGAGCAACAGGAGGATATTTTTTTCCTAGAAAACAATGATCCTACCTCCTGTCTATGTGGCTTGTTAGGGTTTATACGATACTTTCTCACACATGAGTGCTTTGGCCCTCACAACCAGCTCAGCAGTCACCATCCCCACTTGGAGTATAAGGAAACTGATGCTTGAACACTTTAAATCAAGTCACTGTGTTCACCCAGCAACAAAGGGTCAGAAGGGAGGACTGAAACACAGGACTTTTGTCTCCAAGTGCAGAGCACTAAGTAGGGTTCCCTGGAGAAGATCCTGGTCCCCCCAGTGATTTCTCAACCAAATTAGGATAAGCCAGTGCTTTGTGCAAAAGAGAGAGGAAGTAAAACTGGGACTACCAGAGACTTTTAATTTGAGGCCAAGCAATTAATACTCATTCTTCTATGGATTACTCCCTTCTGAGAATTAAACACACCCAAAAAATAATAGAATGACTTGAGAATACTAGCCTTCCACGCTCGTATGCATTGGGAGTCTGTGTGATTAGTGCTGTGTGACTTCGGGCGGTTATTAAGCATCTTAAGGCCCTGTTTTCAGTATCGCAGAGAGGGGATTGCAACAGTCCCTACTTCAGGCGATTGTTCAGGGAGTGAAATGAATGGATATGGAAAGTGCTTAGCTCAGAAAAGAATGAACATGTTCAATGCAGACTATTTATTATCTTAGTTGTCATTGTACTGAGAAATTTTGCTTCGTTATAGAAAAGTGGTATCACATCCTTATACTGCTTCCTTCTGTGAATTTTTTGACTGTGAGAGCCCAGGGGATCCTAGAAGACAAAGAAGAGGAAGAGTGATGGGGGTGTGTGTGTGTGTGTGTGGCCCCACCTGGTATTACAGGCCTGAGAACTATGAAGTAAACCAGAAAAGTTTCTGAGAAGACAAGAATAGACGTCAGAGGTTACTCCATAAAACTCAAGCATTTACCCATTACTCAGTAAGGGTTAGATATGGGTCTAAGTGCCTTACAAATAATAACTCATCTGATTGTCGGAGGTAGGTACAAAAATATACCCATTTCACAGATAAGGAGACTGAGAAGCAATAGTATAAACATCAATGCATGTGTAAAATAATACAAAAAATATAATCAGAGCCTATATATTTGCATAGTACTTTATACTTGTTCAGTGACTTTCACATACATTTCTTTCATAAATGATTCTCAGTCTTCACGATCTAACTTCCCAGCCCACTTCAGATTAGAAGCTGTGGGCCAAAAGTTGGGAGGTCAGGATTATTACATTGATGGTGACAAGCCAGAAAAGCTAGTTTAGAGATAATAGAATGACTATAAAAGGCAGTCCTGAGAGCTCAAAAAACACACCAGCCCAAGACCATTCCATGTAATGGAAACAAGTTCCACACATCTCAGTACATCCTGCGTGTGTAGCCCTTGTCTGGGCATTTAAGGTTCATGCCAATGGCTGGACCATCAGAAAGTGAGATGATGTTCCTCTGAAGATGACAGGAACCTATGCTCTTTTTCCAACTTGTCAACACAGCTAAAAAAAAAAAAAAGAAGCAGGCCGGAGAAGAAGTAAGGGAGACTAAGGAAACAAAATGGTTATTTGTATTTTAAAAGGGTGATGAAGTCTCCTAACATGGAATGGAGGGTTCCCTTTAATTACCGCCTTCATATTGGTTAAACACATCAGGTTCACTTTTTTAAAAATACAATAAAATTCATCTTTTGTGAAGTTTAAAAAAACAAAAAACAAAAAAAATTTAGGTAGAATTGACGTATAACATCATATTAGTTTCAAGTGTACAAGATGATTCAGTATATGTATATATGGTGAAACGATCACGAGAAATCTAGTTAACATTTGTCACCACACAGTTACAAATTTCTTCCCTCCAATGAGAATTTTAAGACCCATCCTCTTCACAACTTCCAAATACACAAGAAAGTATTGTTAGCTATAGTCACCATGCTGTCCATGGCATCCCCAGGATGTTCTCATTTTTTAAAAAAGATTTTATTTATTTGACAGAGAGAGAGGGATCACAAGTAGGCAGAGAAGCAGTCGGAGAGTGAGGGGGAAGCAGGCTCCCTGCTGAGCTGAGAGCCCAATTCGGGGCTCGATCCCAGGACCCTGAGATCATGAGTTGAGCCGAAGGCAGAGGCTTAACCCACTGAGCCACCCAGGCGCCCCAGACTTACTCATTTTACAATTAGGAGTTTGTACCTTTTAACCACCTTCACCCATCTGCTCACCGCTGGACCCCCTACTTCTGTATCAATAAATTGATTTTCCTTGTTTGGGGTTTGGTTTTTTAGGTTCCACATATAAGCGAGACCATGCAATATTTGTCCGTCCCTGTCTGGTTTACTTCACTTAGCATAGTATCTCTAGGTCCATCCATGTTGTCTCAAATGGCAACATTGTGTGTAGACATACATGTGTATGTGTGTATCTATCACGTTCTTTTAAGTGCATTCATCCATCATTGGAGACTGAGGTTGTTTCCACGCTTTGGCTATCATAAATAATGTCGCAGTGAACATGGGGAATGCAGCTATCTTTCCGAATTAGTGTTTTTGTTTCCTTCAGATAAATATCCAGAGGTGGGATTGCTGGATTAGATGGTAGTTCTATTTTTAATTTTCTGAGGAACCTCCATATTGGTTTCCACCGTGACGGCATCAATTTACATTCCAACCAACAATGCACAAGCGTTCTCTTTTCTCCATATCCTCGCCAGCTCTTGTTATTTCTTGTCTATTTGAAAATCATCATTCTAATAGGTGTGATGTGATATCTCATTGTGGTTTTGATTTGCATTTCCCTGATGATTAGTGATGTTGGGCCCTTTCTCATGTACCTGTTGGCCAACTGTATGTCTTCTTTGGAAAATGTCTATTTGGATTCTCTGTCCATTTTTAAATTGGATTATTTGTTATTTTGCTATTGAGTTGTATGACGTTTCCATTTTGAAAAAATTAAAATAAAATCTTCTTAACTTAAAGAGCGATGAACTTTCTTTGGAAGGAAACTTAGAAAGTACACTAAATCAAAAAGAAGACAAAATATGTATAATACTACTACTCAGAGATAGCATCTTATTGTGTGCATCGGAGTAGTTTTGTTTTGTAAAAACAGGCTTGGGGGGCCTGGGTGGCTCAGTCAGTTAGGTGTCTGCTTTTGGCTTGGGTCATGATCCCAGAGCCCAGGGATCAACCCACACATCAGGCTCCTAACTCAGCGGGGAGTCTACTTCTCTTTCTTCCACTCCCCCTGCTCATGCTCTCTCTCTCTCTCTCACTCGTGCAAGTAAAGAAATAAAATCTTAAAAAAAAAAAAAAACAGGCTCAGTAACTAATCCCTTATTGTTGGAAAATTTTTTAACTTAAAAAAAATTGGGGGGCCATTATAGGTAATTCAGTAAGAAAAATACTTGTAGCTAAATTTTTGTGAACATCCCTAATTATTTCTTTGGCTGACTTATTACCAAATTACTTTCCAGAAAAATTCTTCCAAGTAGTAAAGCACTTTGGAAGGCCTTCCATTAAAATCACTTGACACGAGAGCTGACACAAGGGGAGTAAGGAGAGAAAAGGGAGCAGCAGAAATGGAGTCTCCTTCAGTTAACTGGGAAAGTCCTTCCATGGAGGAAAATCCCATTTCCAAATGAAAGAAGATATGTAAGGTCCTGCTGTTTTCTAAGGCCTCAAAGAGCAGGTTTAGCGTATAGGTCCCTTTCTCCACCTGCCCCAAACTCAAGTGTGTAGGAATTACAAGAGTTAAAAACTCTTGTAAGATTGATTGCTCTCTCTGCTACATGCTGTGTGATAATTGGGAATATTATGGCTGAGACACACTTTCCTCATAAGTAAAATGGGAATAATAGTATCTGCTTTGTGGGGGCCCTCAGAGTGTTAGAATCTCAAGATAGATATAATATATGTGCGTTCCCATTTTAGAACAATGAAAACCTTTTCACGTGTCAGTTATGATGAATATAACTCTGTATATATTGGATCTCCGACACACCCTGCACCCATGGTCAAGGAAGAAGACCCCCAACCTGGCAAGGGACAAGGGTTCTACTCCCAGAACTGCCAGTACCTCTCCCTGAGCATTTAAGCAAGTTCCTTTCTCTCTCTGGAACTATTTCCCCATTTATAAAATGAGGGGTGGTACCACATGGCAGCCATTAGCAAGATTTTGGTACAATCCTTACTGGCAACTCTGACATAGGCTCAGAATGAGACTCATTAGTCCCCTGAAGAAAACAAGATCCAGCAAAATTAAACCTATCACCTATGGTTGCATTGTTCATATTTTCATCTGTTCCTTTCTGCAATGCTGGTAGCAAGGGATAAAATGAGAGTTCATGATTTCTAATTGTTACTAGAAAGAACAACTTGGTGTATGGTTTTCTCACCTCTTTCCCATAAAAGATTCCTTTTTCAATGTATTTATCTCTTTTATCCCCTTGGATTGCTCAATTGTTTTTGGCTAAGTTGATTCAGATATAAAGGGATTTAAAAAAAAATACATATGGTGTCATAGATAGGCACCCAGCATGAAATTGAATTCCTTACTACATGAGGAAATCTTTGAGGCCAGGGATATCTTATGCATTTTCCTATGCCTAGTATCTTGACATAACATTTGGCACATAATCAATGACCAATGACCATTGTTATTAAAGGCGGATGAGTGAGCAAACAGACCAAGTGCAAGGTATCCGACATCTAGTCAGGTCTTGGTTTCAGACAACTGGTTCAGCAGGAGTCTTCTTAAGAAGTAATTGGAAGGTACAAGGAAATTAGGAGGCAGCTGGTGGAGGCAGATGATGTTGGTTGGAACTCTGGCTCTGACACTTATTAGCTGAGGGGCCTGAACCTCGGTTTCCTCAATTGGAAAATGGAAATGATAATACCTACCTCGTTGCCATGGTTACACAGAGTACTAGTATATGGTAGGGGCTCATCACAGGGGAGTTCCTCCTAAAGAAAGAAGACATTACAAGATGTTTTGTGGGGACCATGGAAAATTTTGTTCTTGGGCATCTTTACATTAGTGTCGCCAAAAAGTGGCATTTTTTTCCTCTTTGTCATGCAATGGAATGCATACACAAACCTACAGGAATATACTGACATGTGTTTGCATCTTCTGTCTCCCATGGATAAAATGATACCTGAGAATATACAAGGTCTTCTAGAATATACAAGGTGTTTTCCCTCCTGTGGGCACACTTTCAGCACTTCCGAGATTGCCACTTGGCAGACAATGAGCACATTTTCTTGGAAATTCATTAGGAAAGTCCTGTGGTCCAAGAGTTTGAAATTTCATCCTTCCTAAAACCCAATATATTTGATTTTCTGTTCACCTGCATGCTGACTGCCTATTTGATCCGTGGCATGTCTGTCCATGGGTCCAGTTTGTCTTTTCTTCTTCTTCTTCTTCTTTTTAAGGTTTTTATTTATTTATTTATTTATTTCAAACAGACACACACAGAGAGGGAGAGAGAGCCTGTACAGGAGGGAGGGGTTAGGGAAAAGCAGACTCCCTGTTGAGCAGTGAGTCGGATGTGGGGTTCGATCCCAGGACCCTGGAATCCTGAACTGAGCCAAAGGTAGACACTTAACTGTCCAGTCTGTCTTCTCTCTGACCCCTAAAATAACTCCCCCCAACCCCTTTGATAGCTGTAATTGAATTGCTCAAGGAACACAAGTTACTTTAGTATCATTTTTTAAAAAAGAGCAACAGCAGGTTGGGTTATGGACATTGGGGAGGGTGTGTGCTCCGGTGAGTGCTGTGAAGTGTGTAAACCTGGCGACTGACACACCTGTGCCCCTGGGGCTAATAATACATTATACGTTAATAAAAAGAGCAACAGCAGCAAAGAAAACAGTGCCAGAAAGATAAACCTACTTTAAAAATATGTAGATGAGATCCCAAATATTTTGTGTTATCCTCTGCTTTCAAATTATTCATCCCATAGGAGTAATCTCCTTAGCCGGTAGGCAAATTTTACCCATCCTTCCAGGTCCAGCTCAGATAACCCTTCTTTTATGAAGCCCTCCCTCCCCCAGTTCCAGATTGTTCGAGGAGTTCTTGCTTAAGGCCAGTTTTGTGGCAGCTCAGTGACATTAATTTGTTTAGTAAGTAGATAAAATATCACAATTAGGAATGTGCTGTATTAAATGTATGTTTAAGAGTTGCTAGTGGTTTTAGGGTTGTTCTTATTTTTTAATCCTTCAGAACTTCAGACTCCCAGGCTGGGCATGGAGCCTCACTGACTCTGGTCTAGCACAGCTACAGACTCCCAGTGATCAAACAGCTCTGGTCAGGAGCAAGTGACAGGCTGTGGCCACTGCTTGCCTTTGTCACCAGCAGACTTCTCTGTCACTCCACACTCCTCCTATCTGATAACCATCATTTTGCTCTCTATGGTTAAGAGTCTGTTTCCTGGTTTCTCTCTCTCTCTCTTTTTTTCCCCTTTGCTCATGTGTTTTGTTTCTTAAATTTCACATATGAGTGAAATCACATGTCATTAGTCTTTCTCTGACTGACTTGTTTTAGTTAATGTAATAGTCACTAGCTCCACCCCTGTCTTTGCAAATGGCAAGATGTCATTCATTTTTACAGCTGAATAATATTCCATTGTATACATATACCACTTCCTCATCCATTCATCCATCTATGGACACTTGGGCTGCTTCCATATCTTGGCTATTGCAAATAATGCTGCCATACACATGGGAATGCGTGTACCCCTTCGATTTAGTGTTCGATTTTTGTGTTCTTTGCGTAAATACCCAGTAGCGAGATTGGTGGATTACAGGGTAGTTCTATTTTTAACTTTTTGAGGAAAACTCCATATTGTTTTCCACAGTAGCTGCACCAGTTTGCATTCCTACCAATAGTGCCCAAGTGGTTTTTTTCTCCACATCCTGCCCCAAACCTACTGTTTCTTGTGTTGTTGATTTTAGCCGTTCTGATGCATGAGGTGACATGTCACCATGGTTTTGATTTGCATTTTCCTGATGATAAGTGATGATGAGCATCTTTTCATGTGTCTGTTGGCCATCAGGATGTCTTCTTTAGAGAAAAGTCTGTTCATGATTTCTGCCCAGTTTTTAATTGGATTATTTGTTTTTTTGGGTGTTGAGTTGTATAAGTTCTTTATATATTTTGAATACTAACCGTTTATCAGATATGTCATTTGCAAATATCTTCCCCCATTTCTAGGTTGTCTTTTGGTTTTGTTGAGTGCTTCTTTTGCTGTGCAGAAGACTTTTATTTTGATGTAGTCCCAATAGTTGATTTTTGCTTTTGTTTCCCTTGGCTCGGGGGATATTTCTAGGAAAAAGTTGTTCTGACCAGTGTCAGAGAAATTACTGCCTATGCTCTCTTCTAGGATTTTTATGGTTTCAGGTCTTACATGTAGTCTTTAATCCATTTTTAATTTATTTTGGTGTATGGTGTAAGAAAGTTGTCCGATTCCATTCTTTTCCGTATCGCTGTCCAGTTCTTCCAACACCATCTATTGAAGACTATCTTTTCCCCTTGTATATTCTTTCCTTCTTTGTCAAAGATTAACTGACCATATAATTGTGGATTTATTTCTGGGTTTTCTATCCTATTCCATTGATCTATGTGTCTGGTTTTGTGCCAGTACTATATGTTTTGATTTCTATAGTTTTGGATATAACTTGAAGTCCAGAATCGTGATGCCTCCAGCTTTGCTTTCCTTTTTCAAGATTGCTTTGTCTATTTGGGGATCTTTTGTGGTTTCATACAAATTTTAGGATTGTTTATTCTAGTTCTGTGAAAAATGCTGTTGGTATTTTGATAGAGATTGCAATCCGTGTATAGATTGCTTTGGGTAGCATAGACATTTTAATGGTATTTGTTGATTCAGTCCATGAGCATGGAATGTCTTTCCATTTTGTTGCGTCGTCTTTAATTTCTTTCATCAGTGTTTTGTAGTTTTCAGAGCATGGGTCTTTCACCTCTTTGGTTAGGTTTATTCCTAGGTATCTTATTATTTTTGGTGCAATTGTAATAGGATTGTTTTTCTTTTTTCAATTTTCTCCTTCCATTGCTTTCATTATTGGTGTATAGAAACGTAACAGATTTCTGTAGATTGGTTCTGTATCCTGCAACTCTTCGGAATTTGTTCATCAGTTCTAGCCATTCTTTCGGTAGAGTGTTTAGGCTTTTCTATATACGGTATCATTTCATCTTCAAATAGTGAAAGTTACTTCTTCCTTACCAATTTGGATGTCTTTTGTTTCTTTGTGTTGTCTGATTGCTATGGCTAGGACCTCAGGTACTATGTAGAATAAAAGTGGTGAGAGTGGACACCCTTGTCTTGTTCTGACGTTAGGAGAAAAGCTTTCAGTTTTTCCCTATTGAGGATGACATTAGCGGTGGGTTTTTCCATATATGGCCTTTATTAAGTTGAGGTATGTTCCCTCTAAACCTACTTTTTGAGGGTTTTTATCATGATAGACGTGTACTTTGTCAAATGCCTTTTCTGTGTTTATTGAAATGATTATATGGTTTTTATCCTTTCTCTTATTGATGTCACACTGATTGATTTGCAAATATTGGACCACCCTTGTAATTCAGGAATAAATCTGATTTGGGGTAATTATTAAAAATAACACTAATATATTCAGTTTCTTCCATATACCAACTACCCATTGTCTATTATTTCAAATTCAGACAATAACCATGTAAGTTTTCACTGTTTTAGGGAAAAGAAACTGTGTTGTAAAATGGGTAAGTTAATCTCCTGAGGTTACCCATTACAGACTGACTCTGAATTAATTGTACAACATAACTTAGTGTTGCTTGGGCTCATAGTAAGTTCATAGTAAATAGTGTTTATTATTACTGCCATTATTATGTTTTAAAGTGATGAACATAGGTCTTCTAGGGAATTCCAAACCCCATGTTCTTTCTGCTATGTCAGGGTATGCCTATCATCTTTCCTTTCTTTGACTCCTTTCTAGTTGAAAACAATGACAGAAAAAGATGGTCACCCTCTTGGTATCAAAGGATATAATTCATTGGAAAGTACTTTGAACACTGAAAAGTATTCATAGAACTTGAGGTATTATAATTATTAGTCAAATAATTATTAGAACATTATAATATTCTGATTATTATTATTGGTGCCTTTTCGTCTTTACATTGTGAACCTTGGGACTAGGAATCCTGTCATATTCTTGACATCCATAGAACATGTACTTAGGTGACACTTAATAAAAATAATGTGTGTAATATAAATTGCATTGACTTTCTTTGCAAGGTAGACTGGGAAGGGTCTGGGTTGGTCTGTGCTGACCCAGAAGCAGACTGCTTCATTGGCAACTCAGCAAGACTGATAGTTCATTCATTCATTCGGAAAGGTCTATATTGTCTCATATAGACACTGCTCCAGATAAAGGGAAACAGCTGTGGACAGGAGCGATAAAGTCTAGCTAAGAAGCAGATAATGCCTAGGTAGGAAAATCACTGACTGTACAGAGCCAAGAAGAAATGAAAATGGCTGACATGACAGAGAGTTGAGAAGTAGGGCAGAGATGCTGCCACCTTGTACAGGGTGGGTGAGAGAGGCCTCCAAGGCCCTGGGGAGAGAATGGTCAGCTACGTCCTGAATAAGGAGAGTTTCCCTGTAAATAGCAAGGCCATGGAGCAGAAACAGGATTGGCACAAAGGATGGACAGTTAGGCCAGTGTGGCTGGAATGTAGTAAGAAGAGACAAGGCTAAGAGATGAGGTCAGAGAAGTAGTCAGGATCCACATCATTTAGACCTTACTAGCCTGTCAGGAAATTGGGTTTTAATTCCATGATCAATGAGAAAGCCATTGGAGGGTTTTAAGCGGAAGAATGATATGCTGACTTATTCTTGAAAATATCTCTTTGGCTGCTGGTGGAGGGCGGATTTGTAGAAAGGCAAGATGTCAACAGGGAAACCAGTTAAAAGCCTATTGTGGGTGAGAGATGACAGGGGTAGATGGGGAGAAGCAGATGTATCTTTGGCATGTTCTTGTGATACCACTCCTGGGGTCTAGCTTGTATGTTCTCTCAGGAACCTGGAATGAGGGAGCATTGCTCCCACTTCCCTAATTTTGTCTAGGGCTAGAAGCTGAATGAACAAATATTTGCCTATTCAGGACCAAAATTAGAATCTTAGGGTTGGAAGTGATTAACTGTCCCATTTTACAGATGAAGATACAATGACAAAAGTGAGGTAAAGTAGCTGATCGAAGTCCCACAGTTTCTTACTGGCAAATCCAGCAATAGGGCCCTTCTAGCCCAGAGTTCTTTCCATTGCAGAAAGCAGTCCCTCCCTAGCAATGCTCTTTGCCCTTGTTTTGGCCTAAATCCTGAAAGGTCGAGCCCGGAATACTAAGGGGATTTCCTGACAATTGTCTACATGGTCATGTGGTTTGGTGATTGGTGGAATGGTCAATAATATGACGGGGACAGATCTTTGTTTTTACTACAAATGTCATCCATAAATAAAAAGTTTTGCTTCTTTTTTTCCCCCCTAAACTTTATGGCTTTCATTTCCTTTTTTCCCCGCTTTGTTGTACTGGCTAAGGTACTGAGGACAATGTTGTGAAATGATGAAAACAGATATTCTTGTCTTATTCCTGAACTTAGTAAGGTGAGGGAACTTAGCTGCAGGTTGTTCATAAAAGCCCTTTACGGTTAGGAATGTTCCTTAATTCCTAGTTTGCTAAAGCTGTTGGTTGTGGATTTTTTTTTTCCCCATGAATGTTAACTTCTCTTTAACATATATTGAAATGCTTGTGTCACTGTTCTTTATTTTGTGAATATGGTGAATTACATTGATTTCCAGATATTAAACTCGTATTGCTCTCTGAAATATACTCCGGTTGGTCACAATATAGTATCATTTTTATATATTGTTGGATTTGATTTGCTTATATTTTGTTAAATATTTCTGTCTATATTCACGAGAGATATTAGTTATAGTTTTCTTTTCCTGTAGTGTCCTTGGCTATTATCAGGGTTATGCTAGTGTCATAAAATAAATAGGGAAATATTCCCTTTTTCTCTATTTTCTGAAAGAATTTATGTAAGTCGTTATTTGTTTTGGGTAGAATTCACCAGTGAGACCATGTCTGGAGTTTTCTTTGGGGAAAGTTTTTAATTCCTCTCCCACAGGTAAAAGGATATAGGATTATTTGCATTTTCTGTTTTGTCTTACTTAGATCAGTGTCTAGGACATAAATTCTATTTCAAGTAAATTGTCAAATGTATTGTCATAAAGTTTTTCATAATAATCTTGTATTGTCCTTTTGCCATTTGAAAGATGTGTAGTGATGCCCCTCTTTTATTATTTATATTGTTAATTTTTATTTTCTCTATTTCCTTCTTGATCAGTCTAGCAAGGAATACATTAAATTTATTGATCTTCTCAAAGAAACAATATTTTGTTTTCTTGGTTTTATGTTTTTTTAAAAAAGATTTTATTTATTTATTTGACAGAGATCACAAGTAGGCAGAGAGGCAGGCAGAGAGAGAAGGGGAAGTAGGCTTTCTGCTGAGCAGAAACCCCAATGCGGGGCTCGATTCCAAGACCCTGGGATCATGATCTGAGCCAAAGGCAGAGGCTTTAACCCCCTGAGCCACCCAGGAGCCCCTTATGTTTTTCTATTTTATTGATTTCTGTTCTTACCTTTTAAAAAATTTTCATTTATCTGAGAGGAGGGGACAGAGGGAGAAGGAGAAGCAGACTCCCCGTTGAGTAGACAGCTGATGCAGGGCTCAATCCTAGGACCCTGAGACCATGACCTGAGTCAAAGGTGGATGGTTAACCGACTGAGCCACCCAGGTGCCCCTGTTCTTATCTTTATTATTATTGCTGTCGTTGTTTGACCCTACATATTGGCTTTATTTCCTCTTCCTTTTCTAGCTTTTTGCTTTATTTATTTATTTGTTTATTTATTTATTTTAAAGCTTTATTTTTTCTATAAAGAAAGAGAGATGAAGGGAGAGTGGGGTGGGGCGGGAAAGAAGAAGAGGGAGAGAAACAATCTCCAGCAGACCCCCCACTGAGCACAGACCCTATCATGGGGCTCTATCTCATGACCTCAAGATCATGACCTGAATTCAAGAGTTGGATAATTAACTGGCTGAGCCATCCAGGTGCCCTGCGTTTTTATTTCAAGTCTTTCATTTAGCTGCTGCCCACAAATTTTCAGATATGATTTTTAAAAATTATTATTCATTTGAAGTTCAGCTGAGGGCTATTTTAGATCTTTTGCTGATAATTTATAATTTGTTTCTTTTGCAGTCAGATAACATACCACATATGATTATAAAACTTTGAAAATTATTTAAATTTGTTTTGTGGCCCCATATATGCTCTATTTTGGTAAGCATTCCCTGTGCACTTGAAAGAAAGAGTATATTCTGCAGTTGTTAGGTATAGTGTTCAATTAGTATTAGTTAGATTAAGTTTATTGGTAGAATTATTCAAATCTTATATTCTTACTAATTTTTTGTCTACTTGTATCAGTTTCTGGGACAGGAGAGTTAACATCTGACAATAATTATGGGTTTGTCTATTTTTTCATTTAATTCTGTCTGTTTTGGCTTCATGTATTTTGAAGAACTGTTAATAGGCACATACTCATTGAGGATTATTATTTCTTCTTAAAAAAGTGACTCTTATCATTATGAAATATTCATTATCTCTGTTAATATCATCTGATATTAATAACACACTCCAGCCTTCTTAAGATTAGTGTCTATATATTATATGTATTATATTTTTTCTCATTCTTTTTTTAACTCATCTGTTTATTAATGTTTAGAACACAAATCTTAAGTACATAGTTAGATCTTGCTTTCTTATTCAGTCTGACAACAGCAACCTTTTTTTAAAGATCTTTTATTTTTTCATTTGAGACATAGAGAGACACAGAGAGCATGAGCAGGGGAGAGAGAAAGAAGGAGAAGCATACTTCTGCTGAGCCAGGAACCTGACATGGAACTCAATCCCAGGACCCTGAGATCATAAGCTGAGCTGAAAGCAGATGTTTAGCCATCTAAGCCACCTAGGCACCTCAACAATAGCCTTTAATTAGAGTGTTTAATCAATTTTCACTTAATATAATTTCTAATATACTTGGGTTTAAGTCTACCATCTTGTTATTTGGTTTTGATTTGTCCTATTAGACTTTGTTCCTTTTCTCCTCCTTCTGTAATAACTCAGTATTCTGTAGTACTGTCTTAGCTCTTCTATTAGCTTTTAACAAAACTACTTGATTTTTATTTTTTCTGTTTGGTCTAGGAATTATTATTTGCATTCTTAGCTTATAGATTTCTATGAATTATTATGATGCTATTTCATGTACATTTTAAGAATCTTTGTGATATTTTCATATATTTTACTTCTGTATATATTATAAACTACATTATTACACAACTACTTTAAAGGAAATTATAAAATTAGAGAAAAAATATTTTTTTGTGTGTGTGTATATATACACACACAAAATATTATAATATATATTTTATACATATAGTATAATTTATATGTATAAAATAATATATAATAATTATATATATAATATTATATATATAAACAATATATATATACACACACAAAATATTTTTTTATTTTCTAATTTTATGTGTATATATAATTTTATGTGTAATATTATGTGTATATATACACATACCTATATATATATATCATACAGATTATGCTCTTTGTTCCTTTGTATATGCAATTTCCCTTCAGCTCAAAGGACTTCCTTTAACATTTCTTATAACAGAGGTCTTCTAGAGATTATCTTAGCTTTAGTTTATCTAAACAAAGGGTTTATTTTGCCATCACTTTTTGAAGGAGTTAGAATTCTCATTTGGCAAACTTTTTTCCTTCTCAGTATTTTAAAGAGGTCATTCCATCGTTTTCTGGCTTTCATTGTTTCTGATGAGAAGTCAGCGATATTTGAATTTTTTTCCTCTGTATATATTCCCTGGCTATTTGATTTTCATTTTTTTTTTTTTAAGATTTCATTTATTTTGGGCGCCTGGGTGGCTCAATGGGTTAAGCCTCTGCCTTCGGCTCAGGTCATGATCCCGGGGACCTGGGATTGAGCCCCGCATCGGGCATTCTGCTCAGCAGGGAGCCTGCTTCCTCCTCTCTCTCTCTGCCTGCCTCTCTGCCTACTTGTGATCTCTCTCTCTGTCAAATAAATAAATAAAATCTTTAAAAAAAAAAAGATTTCATTTATTTATTTGAAAGAGAACAGATTTATTTGACAGATATTGACAGATTTATTTGACAGAGACAGAGATCACAAGTAGGCAAAGAGGCAGGCAGAGAGAGAGGGAAGCAGGCTCCCTGCTGAGCAGAGAGCCCAATGGGGGGCTCGATCCCAGGACCCTGAGATCATGACCCGAGCCGAAGGCAGAGGCTTTAACCCCCTGGGCCACCCAGGAGCCCCTCCCTGGCTATTTTAAAGATTTTTCAGTGTGCCTGTCTGGCTCAGTTGGAAGAGCATGTGACTCTTGATCTCAGGGTGGTGAGTTTGAACCCCCGTATTGGGTGTAGAGATTACTAAAATAAATAAATAAATAACTTAAAAAAAGATTTTTCTATTTATCTTTGGCTTCAACAACATGACTACAATGTGTCTGGGTATGATTTTGCTTGCATTTTTGCTTCTTGAAATTTGTTGAGTTTCTGGGATCTTTGGGTTGATATTTTTCATCAAATGTCCAGGGGAAAGTTGGTCATTGGGTCTTCAGATACTTTTTATGATTCAATTTCTCTTTTCTCTCTTCTGGGATTCCAGTTATACCTATATTATACCTTTTTATATTGTCCCTCAGGTCCCTGGGTTCTATTCATTTTTTCAATTTTTTTTGTTTTTGTTTTTGTTTTTTTAATATCTGTGTTCCAAGTTTTCTGATCTCTTCTTCTGCAGTGCAGTCTTCTGTTAAGCCAATTCAGTACATATTTATTTCAGATACAGTAATTTTAGAATTTTCATTTGGTACTTTTTATAGTTTCCATTTCTGTACTGAGATTCTTCATCTGTTCACCTATCATGTCTAGTTTCTCCTTAAAATTCTTAATATGCTTTGAAGTCCTTGTCTACCAATTCCAGTATCAGTGTTATCTCTGCATTTATTCATTTTGACTATTTTTTGCCCTTGGTTGTATTTTTCTGTTTCTTTGAATAGCTAGTGATTTTTTTTAAAGGTATATTGAATATTGTGTATTTTGCTTTGTTTCAAGTGGATTTATTTGTTTTCCTTTAAAGAATGTTGACTTTTGTTCTGTTAGGTAGTTAATTTACTCACAGATTAGCTGATCATTTGAGATTTGTTTTTAAAGTTCTGGGGGAGAGTATAAAGTAACTCTTATTCTAGAAGCAGAATAACCCTACAAAGACTTTGCCCTTCTGAGATCTCAACTGAATGCCCAGTATATGCAGTGAGGTATCTCTCTTCTGCCTTGTCAGATCATGGATGTCTCCCAGCCCTCTGCAATCTCTGGAATCTTTGTTCAGCTCATAATTTCTTGGTAATTCTCTGCCACGGCTCAGAGACTTTTTTCTATGCAGATGACAATTAAGTGTTCAGTGAAAGAATCAAGGACATTTTTATGCATATTTCTGGAGCTCTTTCTTTCTCTCTCTCTCTCTCTCTCTCTCTCTCTAGCTTCTTTCTCCCTGGTACCTGATGCACAAATTTCAGCCACACCTAAGCAACCGTGAACTCTAGTCTTTACCTGATCAGCTCAATGAGATCATTCTGCTTTGCCTAAGCTATCTTTTCCTGCACCATAGTGCAGAAGGTGTTTCTAAGTAGAAGGTTGCAGGTGATTATGAAGGTGACATCCTATGTTTTCCTTTTCTCAGGAATCACATTCCTTCTCTGATTGTCGTTCAAAGTGTGAAATCCTCTGCTTCAGTTTTATATTTGTTTATAGCAGGAGGACTAGTCTGTTACAAATTACTCCATCATGGCTGAAGGTGGAAGTCTGTAGCACAATTGAATGATTTGTAACCAGTTGTTCATTCCCCTCCATCTTAGATGGCTATAGTTTTACCTTTGAGAAATGAGATATCGCTGGAAAGACATGTGAATATATAAAAATATATATAAATTTTAAAAATATATTTTTAATAGACAAATAGCATGACCAAGGTGGCATGTAGAATTCAAGGTGGTGTTTACAAACTCTGGTTTAATGCTTTTCTGACTGTGCGGTTTTGTGTATTTGTGTGTAAGGGAGTAAGAGTGAGAGAAAATGAATACTTAAAGGTGAAAAATAGATCAAGTTAATAGAAAATAAGGGAAGACATGCTGGAAGGATCAAACCTTTATTCTTTAAAAAATAATAGCATTAATTTAAACCTTAAAAAAATTTTAACTCTTCCTGTAATATTGCTGCATTTTAATTTTTCATGTGTCGGGCATTGTTTTAAGTGCTTCACATTTTTTAATTTATTTAATTTTCACAACAACCCTTTGTCAGGGGTACCTGTATTGTCCTCATTTTACAGATTAGGAAACTGAAATGTAGAAAAATGGTATAACTTGCCTAAGGCTATAAGGTTAATAAGTAGAAGTTGGGATTTGATTTCAGGTGGTCTGCATCCAAAACTGTACATTTTTAACCTCTCTATTGCTTTCCTATCCGAGAAGGAGTTTGTCTCTCCCCTACTCCCTCCCTTATTCCCCTGTCCCCAGACTGAAAAACAATTCCACGTTAAGTTTTGGTGAGCTATAAACACCTCACTGGGATTTTGTGCTGGTGAGAGATGCTTGAAAGTGCAAGAGACAGGCACTTTTCCACCCTGGAGTCATTAATGTCGTTCATTTCATCTGCTCCAGTCGTCAGTATCGCTTTTGATATTCACTTGACCTTCCAGGTGGGCAAAAGTTGATGAGTGACTCATGGAGATTTTCAGTGCCTGTCTTCTTAATCTGGACTGGTTGAGAAACCAGGTGACGATTGCAATGACCCAACTTTCCTGAGCTATAGGAAGGTGTTGCAAAAAAAAAAAAAAAAAAAAAAATCACTTCACTAGATCATTAGCAATTCGTATCAGGAGTCTTTCGGACTAGTTCCATTTCTGATGAGGGAGTGGTGATATTGGGAGGGTGGGTAGGAATATTGCCCCAGACCAGAGGCACTGGGTTTCTCTATGATTTACTTTCCACTTCTCTACCTGAGAGTTGATATCTCCCTAGGCCAAGTTCTTCCTGTGGTCTTTGAGATTTTTAGGAAGAAAGGAGATAGCAGATTGTGGGCTATTATTATGGCAAGATCATTTCTCTCTGGCCACCAAAGAGTTGTTCCCTGAGTCATGAACCACTCTGTTCAGTGGCTGTCGAACTAAACTGCCTTTGAAATTGGGAGGAGAAAGTCTGAGTGTGCCAAAACCAAGCCCCTGAGTCACCCAGCGCCCAGCAGGAAGACAGCAATGAATAGGCCTGGAAGTAGTGCCAGGATCCATGCCAAGCAGCTAGTGTGGACCTTCAAGTGCCCATTCTACTGACATCTTTCCAGGTCATAAAATCTCATGTCCTCGCAGATAGGAGGGACCATTGTCTATTCTCTGCTGTCTGCGAGGTTCCTGATTAGTGAATCATCTCCCTAAGTATCTTTTCACATGGATTGAGCCATGTACTAGGGAGGTCATATTTTATTTGTAATGTCTAAGGAAACTGCATTAGACATTACAGGTTATAAAACAAAATAGGTAGAGTTTGTATTTAGAAATATAATATCATATTTACTAGGGAGACTTGAATTTGGAAGGATCTGCCTGGGTCCATTTTAAAACCGGAAAACTAGTATATCCTTTTTCTCTTGTCCACCACAGTCCTGCAATTATTCTATATAATTGTTATTTTTCTTTTCTTTTTGGAAGGAGTCTCCTGCTGAAGGAAGAAACTAAAGAGATGCCTAAGTACCAGGGAGTTTTCCTCTAAGACAAATAATATCAAGATAGCTTTGATTTTATTTATGTTCATTATTTTTCCCCATTAAAATCTGTGTCATCTTCAGAGATCCTTGGTTAGAATTTTTTTTTAATTTTCCCTGTACTGATTGAAGAAAAAAATCTAAAACCTTAATGCTGTTTTTTGTTTATTTCATGAAGAATTTAAGATGGTGCTTGACAACTTATGCCTCTTATAAAACAAAAAAAATTTTTTTACATTCTGTATATTAAGATATCTTCCAACTGACATCTCACCGAACAACAACAAAAAAAATCAAATTGAGCCACCTTGCATCAAACATTTTTGGTTAATACCTGAGAGCTATTGTTTTGAAAGTCACTCATAATAATAATGATAATCACTAACAAAAAAATATCCTACTGAAGGATCAGGTAAATTTTGGCTATTTCTACACTTACATCCCATCTCTCTCTCTCTTTTAGTTCTTCCAGAAACCAAACAGAGTATCCCTCCTCTGGCAAACTGCTTGCAAAGCTCCATGTAAGAAAACGCTGAACTTGAACTCATGAAACATCCCCATCAGTTTCTGAGGATTCCAGGATCAGAACTCATCCAGAATCTTTAGGACTTAGGGCTCAAGAGCCTAGAACATTAACTTCTGAAATGGAATGGTATTGGCTTTAAGGTTAAAAATAGAGGACCATAGCTTTATTGCTTGTGATTTTGACATAGTCCCCACGAACATCAGTAAGGCTCAAACGTGCATTGAAGGCAGCCAAAGGGTAAATAAATTAAACTGAAGTGACTCAGAAAGCACACTGGGAGCAGAGATGTGCAGCAGTAACAAGGGATTTTGTTCTTGAGAACAGCCCCACTTAGAACTCAAGGGAAAGAGCCTCATTAGAAAACTCAAAGAACCACAGTACCAAAATGAGCTTCATTTATAAGCTTTCTCAACACCGAAGAGAATATATATATATATATATATATATATATATATATATATATATATATATTTAAGGGGCTAGGTACCTGTCTTTGCAAGTTCTGGGCACTTGCCATGCATTCAAGCCAATGCACTTTTCCTTCTAAACGAACAGAATAGCTTGATCATGTATACTAAGAATGTCTGTTGTAAAAGATAGACTAAAATACATTGATGTAAAGACCTTCAGACTGGCCTGAGGCTCACTTACCGGTTTGCTTCTCAGTGCAGCTTCCTGCCCAGGCCATGAGCTAGTACTGAAGCTCGTCTTTGTAGAATATTTTTTTCTCAGTGATTTGCCTTTATGACTTAACCTTGCTGCATTTTCCTGTACCAGGACAAGGCCCAGTTGTCCATTAACTTTCACGAAGGCATCTTTGGAAGGTTTTGAAGTCCATTGGTTAAGAGGGAAAAGTGCTTTTGCGTTTGATCAGTATGTAGGCAGAAGGTAGGAAGGAACATTGCTGAGTCACATTTTAAAACAGCTGCACTGCAAACAAAGCAGGAGGACTTCATCACTGGCTTTGAAGTCAGCAAACCTGGGTCCCAGCCTTGGCTATATCAAGGGCACACCTCTCAATGTCTCTAACTTTGTTCACCTTCTCTTTAAATAGCAATATTTACTGATCATTTACTATGTGCCAGTCACTGTACTCTGAACTTCTATTCCTTGAAACCTCACAACAATCCTATGGAGTAAATATTATTATCACCCCCATTTTGGAGATAAGTAAACGAAGGTTCAGAAAGGCCATGAAGCTTGCTCAAGGTTACACAGCTAGAAAATTAAGAGGACCAAGATACAAATTCTCATCAGTCTCAGTTCAAGGTCTGAACTTTTAGTCACCCTGCAGGGGCTGCCAACAACACCAAGATTAACACCGTGAGGACCAAGAAATCTTGTTTGTGAAACACCAAAGTCATACACACTTGCTATAATTGTTAGAAAGAGATCATTTAAGAAAAGGGAAAATTAAGAAATAGTTATATGACAAGGTCATGAAAAGGTATTTTCAAATGCCTATAAACCAGAGCTTACATGTTCTTTGTAAACCAACTTAGAATTTCCTGAATACATAATTTTACCTAATAATGCACCATCAAAATATTAAGTATGGTATGTTCCCTAAATCGGGTCTGAGGTATGAACGTCTGAATCAGTTTTTAGAAGGCTGGGTGACCCGTAAGACAAGGAGCAGCATCTCTGGTCTGTAGTTACCTCTGAGCCAGGCTGCCCTGGTCTGTTTATTTATTCAAGTTATGAAGACATTTGCACAGAAATTCAGCTCAAACACCCCAGGAACGATAATGTAGGTTAACAATAATCGAGAAAGTGTTATTTGTCTGCTTGTAGGACATAAGAGGATCAGAGTCTATGAAACGGAGACATAATGTTCCTTAAATCACCACCACAATAAAATATACACGATATAGAGTTATTTTTACCTAGAAACAGAAATTTAAATGGACCCTTACAAACAGTAAATTCAGAAACACAGTGATCAAGGGGTGCCTTGGGGGGGCTCAGTCGGTTAAACATCTGCCTTCAGCTCAGGTCACGATCCCAGGGTCCTGGGATGGAGCGGCCCATCGCATGGTGCTTCTCCCTCAGCAGGGAGTCTGGTTCTCCCTCTCCCTCTGCCCCTCCTCCTCCACTCACACTCTGTCTCTTGCTTTCTCTCTCTCTCAAATAAATAAATAAATTTTTTTTAAAAAAAGAAAAAAGAAACACTGATCAAAATGCTTTGTAGATTTACAGCTAAAAACAACCCAAACAAACAATGAAAACCAAACCAAAAACCAAGGATTTTCAAAAGATTTTTTTCAAGTTTCCTACGGTCCTTCTCAGCAATGTGTAAAACCCAACTGTTGGGGCCACAAAATCAAAACATACTTTCCCCCTCTACTGGATAGGTAGGTTCCTCAAAAGGACAAAATCTTCTGTGAGCGCTCTGCTTTTGCTGTATAGACCTGTCTCCCATCATCAGAACTCCGTTGACAGATGGGTGTGTGAGGTCGAAGAGACGGCTGCTCCCTTCTTCCTGTTGGCTGTATCAGCAAGAACCCTTCCTTCAGTCATCAGCAGGAAGGCCACTGCCACACAGGCCAACTAGGCAGAGTCTCTCATGCATACAGTTTGCCTTGTTCTGGTTCCCCTAGTGCTGATGGAATGGACTGAACTGATTGAGTCAGATACGAATATATAATAATAGGTAGATCCAGAGTCAAGAGTGGGTCTCAAAATGAAAACCTAAATCCATACCCTGGTTACCAGATTTTGTACCCTCTGCGGAGCCGGAGGACAGAAAACTTGGAATTCATGGTTATATCCCTTATAAAGAAATATTTTGCAAATTCTTGATGGTGAAAATAATTCCCCAACTAGACATGGGGATATTTTATCTGACAATTGTCTTTTCCCCCTGAATTATGAGACTGTTGAAAGAAAGAGTCTTTTGGAGTTAAAAATTTGCCTCACATGCAGCGCATGTGTTAATAGCTCTTTATTGAATACAATAACATTTTTGGAAATTGGGGCTACTTTAGAAAATCCACGCTGAATGCTCTCCGTACTTCCAGGTTATCTTAGCTGATCTCCATCTGTTTTTGTTTAAAGGCTTCCCTCTGGAAAACCAAAGCTGCCTCCAGCTGAAGGTTTAGCTGAGTGACAGAATCAGTGATGTAGCTCGTGCTCCAGTCTTTTCCCTTTTGTCCAAAAATAGGAAAGGGTTTGTGCTCTAAACAATACAAAGTGGTTTTATGAAGTTGTTTGGGCTCTGTCCTTGGAAAGCGTGGACTGGAGATGGATTATTGTAGGAAGGGAAATGCAGAATGAGGCAGCTGAACGCACAGCGAGACATTTGGGGGATATTTGGGCGATAGGAGTTTTACTCTTTTACTGTTTTAATCCCTGATAAACCCCAATGACTTCTCAGAGCCCATGGCCCCCAACTGCTAAGTAATAGCTTTTATTATCTGAAGTTGGAGGATCACTTTCATTGTATCAGGCAGATCATTGAGAATTTCTTTTAGAATAAATAGAAGAGGGTATCTGATAAAGAAGGTGACCAGATTTTATAAAGAAATGAATTGCAACAAACTGATGGAATTTGCCATGTTTTGGAAATGTGATAGTCCAGATTTACTAGCCCAGCCTCCTTTCTCCTTAATTGTGCGAGTTTTTTTTTTTTTTTAAGATTTTATTTATTTATTTGTCAGAGAGAAAGAGGGAGAGAGAGAGTATTAATAGGCAGGGGGAGTGGCAGGCAGAGGGAGAAGCAGGCCCCTTGCTGAGCAGGGAACCCAATACGAGACTCAATTCCAAGACCCTAAGAACATGACCTGAGCTGAAGGCAGACACTTAACCGACTGAGCCACCCAACTGTATCCCAACTGTATTAGGTTTGCACTTTGAGAAATAAAGGAGCATAAATAAGGAATCATCACATGAGAAATGAAGAAGTTAATTCCCTTGTGAAAAATTTTTTGTGGGGGGAAGGCTATTGAGAATTTATCTAGACGCCCAAACCAAAATGTCTCAAGATAGAACCATTTTCAGAAGGCAGTTTCATGAATTTTAACATTGGGATGGGCTCTAACACTTCTACGACATTTATGATCAATACATTTTTGGTTTTGAGTTTTTGGGGGTCTTTTGATTAACTCAACTATGATTGATTGTGTACAGGTCCCATTTGTGATGCCAAAAAGTATGTTTCCCAGCAGCCATTTTGCGGGTCTCAGCAATAACAACAAAGAAAAATAATGTTGCTGGAGTAATGTTTTAAGCTCAATTAATTAATAAAATTGAAAGAGGTATATGGTTTTTGGACTTGTGGCTAACTTTTCTTTCCAGATTTCAGACTGGAGGGACAATAATTTATTTAACATGTCTGCAAATGAAGGAATTCCATACATGGTCTTGCTTTACCAATAGAGAAATTGGATCAATAAGCTGGCATTTATTAGAGTTTTTAATTCAGTCATATTTTTTCTTTTATTTGCTTTTTAGTTTAAACTTTTTTCAGTTTTATTGAGCTATAATTGGCATTCACCCCCATGTAAGTTTAAGGGATACGGCATAACGACATGGCATATATATTTGCAAAATGATTATTGCAGTAAGCTTAGTTAACATCCCTCATTTCCTATAGTTACCCCCAAAATATTAATTTTCCTTGTGATGAAAACGTTTAAGATTTATTCTCTTAGTAACTTTCAAATGTAAGATACAGCAGTGTTATATACTCATCACGTTGTACATTATATCCCCCGTGATTATTTATCTTACAACTGGAAATTCGGACCTTTGATGATCTTTATTCAATCCTATTTTTAACTCTTTCCAGTCTGCCATTAGTCATTAGAAACAATGATGAATAAATTTTTAGACTTCCTTTTTTTTTTTTTTTGCGTATTCTTCCAAAACCATTATTTTTGGAGAAGCCTCTTTTAGTCTTGTGAAATGATCAATAACTTTTTTTTAAAAAAGGATTCCAGCAAAATGTCATTGAGCAAATGTTGTTTCACAAATAATGCCATTCAGTTCTTTTCTAAAAAGAGTTACCTTTAAGTAGTCAATAGCAATGTGTTTCAAAAAACACAGAAACTTTTTTCTTTTTGTACAAAGAGGTAAATCTTTTTATTTGTTCCTCAAAACTGGGTGGGGCTGGGAGGAAATTTGTATTTTCCTGTATAGAAGTAACAAATTAAGTGCCCATGATAGGTTTTTAAAAGAGGAAAAGTAAAGCAGACCCTGGTAAGTTTTAAAACATGTATATGTATATGTATCTATATTTCTGGATCACGACTGCTTAAAAAATGTCACAACAAGATTTCTGGAAGGCTTCAGAAGCAAGCAGCCGGTGAGATGACATGTGGAAGATAGTAAGAATTACAATTCAAAATGCAATTTCAAAAAAAAGGCAGTTTCAAAAATCACAGTCCTTCCAAACCTTATTCAGTCTAGCTTCTTGTCTAGACATGCAAATTGAACTGAAGAGTTGGACCAATTATTCAGATAATTTAAGGGAAAAAAATCCCCTTACTGAAAACAGAAGATTCGAGGAGACTGAACTATGTGGATTGTTTGTCGTCACTGATCAGTTCACCAGATAACTGCTCTTTACCCGGAGAGTTTTGAAGAGGATCATAGGATATAAGTCAGGAAGAAATTTCATGAACGTTTCTTTTCCTTTTTTCTATGCATTCAACCTCAATGAAATATGTATAATTTAAAGGAAAAGAAAGTAAGACTTAGAGAATCCTCCTTCAAGAAAATCTAAAGTTATTTTTATGAGAGAGAGACAAATGCTGCATCAAGTAATACTCCCTTCTCTCCCTTAGAAAAGTTTTCTCAGGACTAACCCCTCAAGTACCTTTCTTTTTCAGAAGAGATGATAAGATTTAACAGAAGGTAAAAGAGACTCATTAAGTTACTTGTCAGCTGGAGGTGATACCCTGTGGTTTTGTTCACATGGTATTTGTATATTCTTCTGAATTACACAATGTAAATCAAGAAAGGAATTATTACCTCTGTGTCTAGTGCACATGGGGGTAGTAACTGATAAATGTTAAACAGCAAAGCTATGAAGTTATAAAGGTCCAGAAATTCAAAAATAATTAACATTGCTCTAGTCAGCTGAAGTTAGAGGATCTTTTAAAAATATTTTTTAAACTCAGTATGAATATCTTTAAAATTTTTTAGAAAATAAATATTCACAGAAAATGAACTGGACTGTAAATTTCAGGGTAAAAAATCGGATAGATTAATAGTTCCTGAGATATATCAGATATTTAAATTAAAACCAAGTTTGAAACTCATTCATGCCAGAAATGAGTGCTGCCAAGGCCTGAAATATGTTCTATTAGAAAATTAGAAGCATAATATTTAAAACAGAAATAGTTAAATGAATACAAAAAGAAAGCTTATAATTTATCTCACTTGTTTTTCATATATAGACTTGTGGAATACATTCAACAGAATCACAATAATTCTAATGCTGTTTTAAAAAAGTTTCAGGCACATGCAAAATTAAAAAGACAGTCTTCAATGAATAAAAATATTATCAAAACCATATTTCCAAGGATAAGACATGAAATGGCTGTTATCTGTTTTATAAAAAGACTAAACTTTGTGAAATTAGATTGACAAAATGTAGAAAGAAAAAAAACCCCCAAACTAAAATTTCCCCCAAGTTTAACTTTCAAGATCTTTCATTATAATTTTAGAATATTTGAAGATTTTTTTTCAAGATGGCTAGTTAAATATTTTGAACTCCTGACATAAGCTTTTATAAAGCCTGTGGCAATATTGGCCTTAATCACTAATGTCAGAACTAATGGTTACTGTTAAAAATGATATAATTACATATTTTTAACCTCATGTATTTTCAGAACTAAAGTAAAAATAGATCATTCTAAAATAATCTGAAAAAGTAAGTTTTGATTATTAACAAATACTCCATTTCTCTGGCAATTAATTTACAGTTCAAAGAAAAAGGAGATATTACTAAAATATATTTCTTAGGAATTCTATCTTATAAATATGTTGTAAGAATGAGAGACAGTTTATCACATTTATGGGAACATTATTTAAAAGGAACAACTTAATTACAGAGAGAGGTTACCCCTACAAATTACGTTGTTTAAATTTTTGCCAAATAGGAACATTTTGATGAAGGCAAATTGATAGCTGTAGAAGTTCATTGTCAATTTAGTCTTGAAATCTGTCTTTAATAATTCAAAAAAATTGTTAAAAAGACCAAAATAAGCAATTTTGGACTAATAGTTAACATATGATCCTGTTAAAAACCAATACAATTCTTTATTTTTCTCCCATAAGGAATCACAGATGATATCCAATTTTTAATATGAATTATTTCTAATTTGAAAGTATCCTTATTTAGGAATACAATTATTGTAAATATTTATAACTCTTATGTTTTCTTAAAAAAGCTTAAATTCTTGGTTTTTGAAATACCAATATTTGCAATATTAAAAGGAAGCTGAGTTAAGTTCATTAGTTAAAAGTTTTATTTCCATGGAAAGCAAGGAGTTGCTAAGAAGTATTAATTGCTTAGGATTTTTTATTTGAATTTTCAAACAATTGAACTGAAAAAACTCTGCATTATATCTATTTGTAAAACGATAGAAAGGTATACATTCTGGATAGAAATACTATTTAAAAACATTTGATAAAAACTAAAAGCAATCTTAACTATGTATAAAACTTTTTAGTTATTTTAGTTCATCTCTTTTTAGAATTATAAAGCAGAATAACAATTTTTAACTTGAATGTCGAACATTTAAAAAGTTGCTATTCTGCTGCTCAGAATTTTGTCCCCTTTCCTAGGAATAAAAGCCTTTAATTTACTTCAATTTATTTGTAAGTTCTAAAGATAGAATATACATTTGAGAACTAGTCACATATTTATTTATTGACCCTTAAAATTCAATAAAAGCAAGGGGTTTTGTTTTTATATACAAATAAACTAGATAGCAAGAAACAGAAACTGTATGAGAATTTGAACTTTGCTCACGTTTTATTTTTTGAAGGTTGCTAAAACAATGATTTCAGCAAAAAGATAATTTTTATTTTAATCTAAGACCTGTAGTATCCTAAGTAACGTTTTGAAGAACGTTAGGAATATAATAGCATTGTTTTTAAACTTCCCATTTGCCAACTCCCAGACTTACATGAAGCAGCTGCTGCAGATTACAGTGTTGAAGCAAAATGTGACTCAAAACATGGATCATAATCCTATCTTATGAAACTACATATTTACATTGATACAGAAATCAATGTCACACATGCTATGGGATAATAATAATAATTATAATAATGATAAATAGTATTACACAGAACACAAGAACTATCATAGAATCAATAAAGATGGAGGATCTAATACAGTCTTAGAACCTTCAGATCAATGGCTAACCAGTTGCATTTACTTTGCTTTACTTTCTTAATGAATTAATCTCACAATTTTTCAAAGTTAGAGAGGGACAGCTTAGTTTTAGAAGGTGCTAGAAGGTTACATGACTCAATTCTAGCTACCTGATGTTTACAAGCATTGTCAGGCATCAGCCAGGCAACATAGCCCTGTGAAGTTTTTTGATTTTTCAGACAGATGTACTGACATTATAAAAACCCAGCAATTGATTCTATAGTGATTATATGGAATTAAACTGACATTAAAAGAAATGTTTGGGATAAGCCCTGGTATCTCCTGAATTTGCTATCTAAATGTTTAAGTGTTAGACCTTGCTTTAAAAAAAAAAAATTTTATCACTATAAACTGCATTTAAGAAACAATACAGACACATATATATTTGAGTTAAAATAAAATGACATGACTTAACAAAAAATTCATAGTGATATGAAATAAGAGTCATAGAGGAAAACTAAAATAGCATCTTACTGTTTTTTTACTTTTTGCTATTATTCATTCACTAGATATTAAAAGACTTTTTCATAGTGATGTTCTATCTGTTAGCATGTAATTTTTAATTAACTTTTTAAAATGACATAGTATTAAAAAAATCTATATTCTAATCCCTTAAAGTAGTTGCCAGTGTCAATGAAAGCTTAACACATAAATTCAGTTTATTTCTAAGTTGTATTTTCAGATATTCTAAATGATATTCTTTTCTTTAGATTTTTATCACAGAATTCTGATATAATGCTAAACTTTAAAATCTTGATCATGATAAATAAATTTTCAAGAAGTTTTGATTTTGTCTAATAAATTTTTATCTGTATTTAAAAAGTATTATTAGAAAATTGAAAGAACTAGCAAAGTTTTCTTTTTGCTAGTTTTAATGTCAGTAATAATAATGTTTTAAAATTCTCAATTTTACTCCAGAAATTTTTGTCTTCATTACTTTTTTTTACAAAATGCCAAATCAGAAGAAATATAAAATTATCTTTTAAAATGTTTGCAACCTGCCACATAAAATAAATATCCCAACATAATGGTATTTTTTAATTACTAGAGAAATTGGATCCCATTTCAATGAAACTTTCTTTCCTCTTAGAAATATTTTTTTTTTCTTTTTCTGTCAGCTTCTGATGTCTTGGTTTTTATACTGATATCTCATTTTGCTGAATAACTTTGTATTTGAAATTTTCCCCAAGTAAAAAAGATTTAAACATTTTCAGCAACATCATTATTGCTTTATGCCTGGCAACTATCGGCTCTATCACTTTCACTGGCTGTGTATTACCAAAACAGCACCACCAACAAACAAAGCCTCTGGACTTGATGGCTTTTCACTGTCACTACTGATCAGAATTTTAAAGGCATTTTTAATTCTCAAGATTTGTTAGGCATTCAGATGAGCACTGACTCAAAAAGAAATCAGCTACATCCCCCCACCAAAAAAGATGTTACGCAAATATAAATGTTAATAAAAATGGACAAGAAGACCACTTCACTGTTGCAATTTTTCAGGCTACTTTGACTTAAAAACATTATGTTCTACTACAGATTGGTCTGGGTTAGAGCTAGTCTCCAGAGCCTTGTTAATGTTCTAAACCACTTTTTTTTTTTTTTCCAAACCTGTGTGATAGCCATGGTCAAACAAAGAGAAATGAATGAATCTGTAGAAACATACATTTATATTCTTTTGGCTTTATGTGTTTTTTATATTCATGGCTCTCACTAAACTGTGATACTGTGTAACACCATTGGTAGAGCTATTCCAAACCTGTTTTAAAAGGCTCCAAGATTCATCTAAATAATTTTCAAGCAAATATTGTTGACTTTTGAGATGCCATTTAACTGGCTTAATCAAAAGTATGAAGGGCTATACAGTATGAGCATTTAAGGATGTCACTCATCTTTACTGATAACCCATACCATTCACTCATAACCACATTTCACCCAACGTCTGAGTCTATGTTTGTCATTGATATGAAGCAGTGATTTGGCCAGACCTGATCCCACCCCTACCAATTTTTTTCCATGTTGTTGGATTTGGAAGTTGGTTTACCCAGACATATTTTTCTAGGGAAACATATATGGGGAGGGGAGAAGGGTAGGGATAAAGAAATATCTTTATTCCCGTCTACCCTCAAACTTGAAAAGATCTAGGTACTTGCCAATTCTGACAAACCCTATTTGTAATCCTTTGCATTGAACAAATTATCCAGACTACTTGACAAAATATAGTAATTTTTATGATATCACAATTTTCCAAATGAACAGTGTGAAGTGATTCTAACGGAGTCCTGCAATGCTTTGGTATTCGAGTTGTGCTCACGTGTGGTATTTTGTTCATAACAGGAGTTCAGTCTGGCTCATTATCTCTTAAATGTACCTTGAGAAAGCTACTCTTACTATATTTTTTGTTTGTCCTTGGTATTTGCTCAATTTTCTCTGCTTCTGAGCTTTCAATGTATTGGGTGACACAAACCAACCTAGATTATGGTATATTTAGTCTAGAAGAGCTCAATGGCCAATGGTTGGAACCCCTCAGTGGCCCTATTTGTGGAGTTTATTGAGCCTGCATGGCGACGTCCCCCTCCTCAGGTGGCATTTCTCTCTAGCCCTCCATGGAAGACATAATACCTTGGCCACAGGCTCAATGGGCCTTAGCAACTATTTCATTTGGTGAATTCTTAACAACTGAGAATACAGCTTATTTTCTATATTGAATGATCATTATGAAATAGGAAAGCCCAGGGGTGCCTAGGGGTGCCTAGGTGGTACTCCCAAATCCAATCCTAGGTGGGTTAAAGCCTCTGCCTTCAGCTCAGGTCATGATCCCAACATCCTGGGATCAAGCCCCGCATCTGGCTCCCTGCTCGGTGGGGAGCCTGCTTCTCCTCCTCTCTCTCTCTGCCTGCCTCTCTGCCTACTTGTGATCTCTGCCTGTCAAATAAATAAATAAAATCTTCCAAAAAAAAAAAAAGGAAAGAAAGAAAGAAAGAAAGAAAGAAAGAAAGAAAGAAAGAAAGAAAGAAGAAAGCCCACAGGGTTGGACTTCCCAGCCATGGCTACAGCTGCTGGTAGGTCCAGAAGGGAATGTGCAGATCAACATATTCTCCAGAAACATTTAGTAGGGAAGATGCAGTGTTGGAATTTTTTTTTTTTTCAAGGTAACCTGTTGTATTTAGTCCGGTCTCCAATTCAAATATAGGATTTTTGTTTGCTTCTTTAAGAAAATTGGGATGTCAAAGAGAAAACATAATATATAAAGGACAAATGTAGATGCTAAATAAACAGAAACTATTATTTTCAGATGCCAGTTCAATGTTGAGGGAGCTAATTGTGATTCTGAATCTGGCAGTGATTTTGTGTAAGCTTCTGGAGTAATTTCTTTGTCTGGAAAATGAGGATGGCATGCTTTCTTCCTCAGAGTTCTCTTACAGGATGAAATGAGGTGATGTATGTGGTGTGTGGTTAAATGTTTTTGGAAAGGTGGAATTCCAGTGCATGGAAGAGAATTGGTTGGGAGGCAGAAGTTCAGGGATTTTAAAGCCTGTTGATCCTGTGACTTTAGGCACTTCTCTTCCCTGGAGCTGTTGCCGTATCTACAAATTGAAAAAAAAAAAAAATGGACTATAGCATCTCTAAGTCATCTTGTAGCTTTGACAACCTATCTTTGGGGATGATGATGAACATTAGGGAAGTATATATTGACAAGAGAGCAAGGTTCCATGCTACACCCAGTGGGGTTTGTAGGGTTTGTAGGTTTATAGGGTGCCCTTTGATTTTGCTCTGTGTACAGGTTAATACCCTACATTTCTGTTTGCTTCTCTTGCCTTTTTAGGGACTATTGCCCTGGAGGGTACTCCAAAATGTGTCAAACCCCTGTGCATCCAGATGTCTCAGATAGCCAGAAGGACTTTTGTCTTAATGCCCAGCAGTGAGGTATCTTGCCATAGATTAGACTTGGGGCAAGGCTGGAAATTAGGCTACTTCAACCTCTGTGTTTCTAAAAGTTCTTCTCCCTTTAAGAGGCTAGCTTGATGGTTGAAAAAGATGAAGATTCAGGATGAGTTTTTACTGCCTTCATTAATGTCACCTCTGTGGAAGCTTCCCTAGCATTGGCCCTAATGCCCTCTAAATGAAATCCTAAGAGTCTAGTGGGTTTCTTTTCTTCAAAAAAATAAAAACAAAAAAACAATGTACCTCTATCTTTCAAAAGTTACAGTTGTTGAATGCTTGGACACATGGTTTAGACTTCAAGGAGATTTAATTTTGGTGCAGACAGAAAAGAGATGATGGCTGGTTTGGCAGGGGTAAAAAAAAAAAACCTATAAGGTTTTAGATTTTTTTTTTTGACAGATACAGATTGAGTAGAAAGTAAAGGATCTCATGTGTCTTCGAGTATTTAACAAGAAAGATCTTGCTACAAAGAGGATTTTCTAAAATATATTTCAGATATACACAATTTATGTGTTAAGTTTTCTTTCTTTTTAGCAACTACTTTAAGAGACCAGAATATAGATTTTTTTTAATACTGGGAAAAAGTTTAAAAGTTAATTTAAAAATATATCCTAACAAATATAATGTGACTTAAAAAAAAAAAAAAAAAGACCTTTCAAACATTTTCCCTCAAAATTCCTAAGGGCAGCTTCTAATTTGTCCAGAGTGTGGCCAGTCCTAATAGGCACCAACTGAGCTCCCTTTTCAACCATTCTGTTAAAGGAGACAATTAAAGCTAGTACCAAAAGGCAGGAAGGCCCCATGTCAGGAGACTGAATGAACAACGAAAACTTAGATACTTTTTTTTTTTTCTCTTTCCTTCCATTAATTTTCCCTGTAGGAATTGTTCCCTCTGAAACTCTTAGCAGCCCTGGCCTAAAGGTACCCTAGCTACCCAATGCGACAAGCTCTGGATTCCCACAGGAAGGAACCCCTTATCGAAATTTGATTTGGAGCTGTCTCTGTAAGGTCATTTTTCTGTGTATTGGCTCCGTGTCCCACAGCCGGCGTCCTGTTCTTTCCCTCTCATCACCCACCTGCCCACCACCCGCCCCCCTGCCCAAGCCTGGCGGGTGAAGATGCAGAGCGCAGGTGGTCGACCACTGCTCTGCAGGGCGTGTGGTGAGCAAGCGACTTGAGCCAAGAAGGATGGAGCAAGTGGCCAGCCTCTTTTACTTCTTCTGAAAAGTTGTCCAAGAGTCCAGTTCTCCATCTTTTTGGTGCTGGTGGGTATTCTCTACCATATCCTTGGCTTTTAATTTGGCAGATCCTTCTTTTGAGCTCTGTGTCATCTACCGAAGGAGATCATCACTTCAGAAAGCTGTATGGCCTTGGTAAAGTCATTTTACCCCTCTTGGCTTCCTCAGTAGAATGAATAAATGGAATTAGATGCTCTCTGAGGACACTTCCGACTCTAAAGACCAATGTGTCTATTACCAGGCAGTTCGAGGCAATGGATAAGTATTTGTCCGATGAGTAAGTGATGCTGACATTCTGTTCCTTGGGTAATGGAATGCCCGCAAAGGATGGCAGAGGAGGAAATTGCTTATAGTGTAAACTTCGTTTGCAAAGTAACTCTTTAGAGGAAAAAAAAAAATGCCTCTCCTGCGAGGCATTTTAAGTTTTTTGTAGTGTCTGTTTATGTATGTGTATGTGTTTATTTTGAGGTTGTTTCTTCTAACATCCCACTGAGTGCAGGCGGGAAGGCTTCACTAGTGATGATCACATGGGCAGGTGGTATGCACAGCCTGTCCATCTGTCTGTCCTGTCTGTTCACCTGCATACGCACTGGGTGGCTCTGCAGCCCATGACATTGGCCAGGGATAGATTTCTGAGGTTTTAGATCATTATCGGTCTTTTACAGCTCTTTTTATTTCTGGTGTATTTGACAGGTTTTCTTACTTTAAACGCTTTCTTCAGGAGAGTGAGGAGGGGTGGTGGTCAGCAACTGAGTTACTTACTGACTTTTCTGGGAAGTTTTTGTTGCCTAAAGGAAAAGATTGAGGACTGTCTTTGAATTCTGGTTTCCGATGCTTCCTTCGGTCCCATTCTGGAAGCAGTTCACTTTGACCTCCTCTCCGTAAATTACCATATCAAGTGTAAACATGTCCACACATGTATTTTTGTAAATGTTGCACATGGGCACGTCAGCAAGTCTTTTAGAATGAGGTTCTTAATGGGCTGGCATATGGCTGAGTGTTGATGGCCATGCCTCACTCAATGCTGACGCTATCAGATTTAAATCTAGTCGACTTACACATTTGCTATAGTTCCCCTATTTTAAAAGGGGGGAAAAATGGAGAAAAGCATAACGTGGTATGCTTTGGTTACAACAGAAAGAGGAGATGCCTTTATCTTGTCCCCCAAACAGTTTTACCTCAGTGAGGAAAAAAAAAAATGTGAGTGTCCTTAACTAGTTCAGTCACATATAAATCAATTAAAATGATCATTTTAAGACAGTAACATTGCATACATTATTAAGTGGCTTTGTGGATTCAGGGACAAAGGGGAAGATGTGCAAGGTAAAGGTTAAGGCGGGGTGTTCCAAGCGGTGTTCTTACCCTTAATACCGTGGAAGAATAGCCTTCAAGATAGCTTCAAGGGTCAGAGCTTGCACAACTGCTGACTGTCCCCTTTTTACGTCGGGGTTTGAGAGACTCATATATAGTAGATGATCATTCCTAGGAAAACAAGTGGCTTGCAGACGAAATTGAAGCAAGAAGATAATCTTAGTTTCCTGTTTCTCCTTCTGATGATTTCCTACAAATAATTCCTGCAAATTCCTACTTTATGAATGAGCATGACTTAAAATTTATGCCAAGTCAATTCCCAGTCTCTCCTCTCCCCACCCCCTAAGAAAATCCTCTTTATTCCTTACTCCTAGACAACCCAACTAATCCAGTTATCCCCTCCTCTGATGGATTATAATTTTATTTGAGTGAAGGAAAAGTGAATTTTTTTTCCCTCTGAGTTTCCCTGAATTTGACTCTACCCAAAATTACCACCTTTGCATCTTGTGTAGATCGGGCTATATGGACCTGTTCTGAATGATTAGGCAAAACACGCATTTAAAATTATGTGACTGTATTTAGGATTTTGTGGTCCTTTGTCCCACTCTTTTTGCTCCCCAATGCACACTGATTATGGAGGGGAAATACATACCCGAAATCCCAGTTTCTTTTACCCAGTGCTTATCAGAGTTTGACTTGGCATGATGTCTCCAACAGGCATGCGGGCAAGACTAGATGATGCCTGTGGTCTATCAGGTAAAAAACTTGGAGCAGGTCAGGGAGCACACGGCTATCTCAGCAGACCTTGTTGGAATTAACCACTTTAGAGGGGGCTTTTATTTAAAAACACGTGTGCCCTGTCATTGATGGCAGAATAGAGGCTTAAGGAAATTTTCAAGAAAATTAGATTCCACATAGAAAAATCAGAATATGCCCAGGGCACCCGTGTGGCTCCATTGGCTAGGCATCCGACTCTTGATCTCGACTCAGGTCATGAGCTCAGGGTGGTAAGATCCAGCCCCACATCAGGCTCTACACTAGATATGGAGACTGCTTCAGATTCTCTCTGTGCTTCTCCCTCTGCCCTGCTCCCAGTCCCCAAAATAGAGTATGGCCTTGGGGGTAGGGAATTATTGTTAAGTTCATAGGCGTGATCATGGCATTCTGGTTATGTAGGAAATGTGCACAATGAGGTAATTAGGAGTGAAATGCCATGGTGCCTGTCATTTCCTTTAGAGTACTTCAGCAAAGAAAAAAAAGAGAGATGAAACAAATGTGACCGTTAACTATTAAACAGAGATAATATGTGCATGGATGTTTGGTATAGTCTTTCTACTTTCCTTTGCTTGAAAATTTCCAAAACAGACTGTAAAAACAAAGCAAAAAAACCCCTTGAGATCCAATCTCCTAGTGTTAAAAAAATACCACACATATCAATAAAATAAAATCTTGTCGAGATAATTATTTGTGCATGCACAAGAGGGGACCATAGATTTGAATTTCTCTGAACGAATAAGAAAATTCAACATTCTCAGGTGGGGCTTTAGTTCTTAAGAGTATGTCATTAATGCACAAACCTGTACAAAATGAAAATCCTGGGCAAAAATACTATTTATTTTATTTTTTGAATGCATTCAAAAGTCTAAGAGTGAAACTACAAGGAAATCATGGTAGACATTAAAAATGAAGGCATACCCCTTTTAACTTACTTGAGCTAACGGCTGAGAAGTTTGGGATACTGACCTCAGAACAAGGTGGAATGTTCCTTGAAGATCACAGAAATAAACAGGTTTGAGAGCCATGGCCTCTCATATAATAACTTGATAGGCAATGAAAGAAGCCAAGGTGATCCTAGAAGCTAACTGAAAGTCTGAAGATAATGGTATAAATTATGAAAATATAAACTGTACCAAGATTATTTTATTTTATTCTTGTTTGGAATTACCAGATTAATGCACTTCTTGCAAAATCTTCTTAATGCACTTCTTGCAAAATCTTCTTTTGTCTTTTGAATAGTTATTACAATAGTAGCTGTGTTCTACCCAAGCAATGTAATACTTTTTCGATATGTTAGCATAGCTTTTGTTGATAACAAAATGTGTGTGTTTATTTATTGCCATGAGGACACAGGAAAAAATTTACTTCCAATAGCGAAGGGATTGTTTCCATGTAAAATTCTGGAGTGCAGAGCCCAGCCTCAACTGTGTCGAGTTTAGGTCCTTTAATTCTTTGCTGTACACAAATGCATTCTCAAATCTACTTTTATCACATTTAATACATGACATGGATGAAAAAATATTAATATTACCTGCACAACTCTTGCGAGCCCAGGTTTCTTTCTATAGGGAAGGAGACCTTTCCATCCTGAGCACCTATATCTTTTTCTTTTCTTTCTTTTTTTTTTTTCTTTTAAAGTAAACACCACCTTCCAACATGGGGCTCAAAGTCATGATCCTGAGATCAAGAGCCACATGCTTCACTGATTGAGCCAGCCAGGAGCCCCTATTTTTTGATTAATAAATATAAAATTCTCAAGTATGGGGTCTCTGGTGAGAAATGCATTCCACCAAATCATTATCAACATTTGAAAAGACTTTCAACCTATACTCAGTATGAAGATAATTTTTTAAAGGTTTTATTTATTTATTTGAGAGAGAGAGAGAGATCAGGGAGAGAGGCAGGGGGGAGGGAGAGAGAATTCCAAGCAGACTTCATGCTAAGTGTGGAGCCCAATGTGGGGTTTAATGCCACGACCCGGGGATCATGACCAGAGCCAAAATCAAGAGTCTACACTCAATTGACTGAGCTACCTAGGTTCCCCAATAGGGAGGTGATTTTTTTTTTAAAGATTTTATTTATTTGACAGACAGAGATCACAAGTAGGCAGAGAGGCAGGCAGAGAGAGAGGGGGAAGCAGGCTCCCCACCAAGCAGAGAGTCTGATGCGGGGCTCGATCTCAGGATCCCGAGACCATGACCTGAGCTGAAGTCAGAGGCTTAACCCACTGAGCCACCCAGGTGCCCCAGGAGGTGATTTTTAATAGATAGGAAGCCTCTGGCAAGCTTACTCTTCCAAAAGCTATTAGAGGTTGTTGATATACTGGTACCAAAGCCCAGCCGTGTGTTTGAAGGTAGGGGCAGGCAAATCCAGAATCCTTGATTCCTTGGAATTTGCCACTTTAGCAAGAAGAGTATGTGAGTTCAATAGATAAAGCCCCAGACTAAGAAACATAAGAAGTACATGAGTTTTTAGTCTTAAAATTTAAGTATGTCTCTGAACATCAATAGTTCATTCATAAATGGTATTTTTAAAAAGAAATGTGTCTGTTAGTTCTGGGCCCCTGTCCTAGTCTTTCCACTAACTAACTAGTGACCTCGGCCTCTTCATCTGCAAATTGAGACTCTCTCATGAAATAACTGTCACATTTCCTCAAACCACTCACTCTGCGCCAGGCACTGTTCTGAGTGCTTTACATTAAATTTCTTTCCTTTTTCCCCATCACTAGAAAGTAGATATTCTGGTTATGCCTAATTCATCTATTAGGAGATGGAGATAATCAAGAGCTGGGGGAGCAGAGAATTTTAGAGCTGGGAGGATCCACGGAAATCATCCTGTCAAAGGCAGTGAGCTCATCATGGGCAAAGGGTGCAAGCCCTGTAGCCCTGTGTGGTTTTCAGGCTTGGATCCTCCACTCATTAGAAATAAGCCTCAAGCAGGGACACCTGGGTGGCTCAGTTGGTTGGACGACCGCCTCTGGCTCCGGTCATGATCCTGGAGTCCTGGGATCGAGTCCCACATCGGGCTCCCAGCTCCACGGGGAGTCTGCTTCTCTCTCTGACCTTCTCCTTGCTCATGCTCTCTCTCTCACTGTCTCTCTCTCAAATAAATAAATAAATAAAATCTTAAAAAAAAAAAAAGAAATAAGCCTCGAGCAAATAACTTAATGTTTGTTTGCCTCAATTTGCTCATCTGTAAAATGGGGATGATAACAGAATCTGCGTTATCTGGTTGTTATCTGGTTGTTCAATGTGCTGTGCTTAGAATCGTGTTGCCTTGGAAGCCCTCCATAAATGTTACAGATAAGGAAGGGGACCATAGGGTCTGGGGAAGAACACTGTTGTTCTTAGAAGAATGTGTTGCGGTGTTATTAAGAGATTCCCCAATGAGGTCAGAAAAAGGTTGCTGGCAGTAGGGATGGCCTTCATGCAAACAACAGAGCGAGCCTTATCAGGGATCCAGAATGGTTTCTTAAGAGAAAGAAAAGTACTAGGTTGAAGAAGTGAAGAGGGGACTGTTAGCCTCGAAAGGCAGAAAAATGTGTGTTATGGTGTAATTCAGCAAAAAGTTTACAGACGCACAGTGGAAGCAGTAACGTGTACAGAAACGAGGCCCAAATTTGGGTGTTCACATGGAGTTATCCCAGTTTCTCTGGATCATCAGAGACACATATAGAATGCCAGTGCTAAATGGGACCTTGGAGACTGTCCTGTACAGCCCCCTCATTTTACATTTTGCATTTTACAGTTTCTGTGAGGATAGAGTTTGGTGAAATTTAGCCAGAATCACAGTACTGTGAAACCAGGAAAGACTGTGGTATGTTTAAAGAGGGATTTCAAGTAAGGATGAAGGGAAAGAGGCAGGAGGTTCCTTCCATTTTAGAGTGATACCCAGGGAGGAAAGCAGAGTACAGAAGACTGTGAATTCCCCCTAATTAATTAAAAGAGGGAGGAATAGGAGGAAGGAAGAGAGAGAGAGAGAACTCTTAAATTTATGCTAAACAGTCTGAGATTGGATTTGTAGTTAATGTTTAAAAGGCCATGATAAGGAGAACTCTTATTTTATTATTTCTAAGAATTCGGTTTCCTAAAATGGAAAGGAGGTCTGGGAGAGAGTGTGGCAATGTTGATTGTTCCAGCAAATGAATTAATCCATTTGCAGCTGGTGTCGAAACTGGTAAGTGGTTAACGTTAATCTGTTACTGTTTAGAATGAATAAATCTTGGCTTTCTAAAAAAATCACTTTTAACTAAGTTTATGCTTAGTGCTTTCTTTTAAATAACAGAGTGTCTCAATAGGAACTAATGAGTCAGATTAATTTGGCGTGGGGTTCTGAGCAGGGGATTGGGGCAGGAATCCTCTTTCTGAACACTCACAATGCTTTGCTGAGTTCCCTTTACAGTTCTCAGAGCCAGGCTGGGTTGGAGGGAGTTTCTCTGAGGGGTTTAAAGGCTCCCCACTGTGCTTGCTCCCCAGTTACAATAGCATTGGATTACTGAATGAGGACTAGTTTATCTGTTTACATGGTGGAAAAGAAGCAAACAGCACCAAGGCTGAAGCAATGGTCAGATTTTTATGGTTGTGAACCCACTTGTGCATTATTCTTTATAAAAAAGCATTTACCTACCATGTCAGTATTTTAGAAAGAGGCTTTTAGTTTGGCTTTTTTTTTTTTTTATTAAAAAGGAAAAATATTGCTATTATGTCTGGCCATGTTACTGTTTGCACTGTTGTAGGGTTTGGGGATATTGGAGGCCGTCCATATTGTACCCCTCAACCTTGCCCAATACCACAGCCCACCTCCATGGCAGGGAGAAAGGCTTCAGGAAAAGGGGCGCAGCTGAGAAATAAATGCCTGTTAGTCTAAATCTTTGTTCTTTTTGCCTTTTGATTGGGCTCCCACTTCAAGATCTGCTTGTCCAGTTGTGTGATGGAATCCAATCGGAGAGCAAGAAACTGAGGTGTAGCGTGATTACAGAGTTATCTTCAGTCCCTCAGGAGCTTATGACAAGGCAAAAATCAGAGGCAGAACTCGAGCTTTCAGTCGGGTGGAGGCCCAATAGGTCATCCTGCTCCTGCTGTAGCAATTGGTTGGAACCCTGAGTGGTCAGTTCTCCTACCTTCAAAAGAAACCTCTGCACTTGCAAAATTGTTTGTACCACAAAGGATACATTAAAAAAAACAAAAAAACAAAAAAACAATGGCTTGGGAAATCAAAGGTTGCCACGAGTGATGTAACAAAAAGGAATATTTTAGTGGCTGGGCATAGGAGTTTTATAGGTTCTATATTGCTCTAAAGCATTAAGGTTATGAGCAAGATACTTGCAGTGATGTGACTGGTGACATCTGTGCTTGGCATTGTTTCTTGTGGTTCTAACTCCCCTGTGCTCTCCAACTTTATTCACCTGTATGAGGACTCCAAATGGGATGTCCTGGTGAAGAACAGGAATTGCCAGGGTTTGGTGCAGGAAATCCCACAAGTACCTAGTGGTGAATGAAACCTGGTTCTATTGGGAGTATGGAGAGGTGGTATCGGCCCAACTGTGACATGTGCATCAAAACACAAAAACAAAATCAGAACATGCCCTCATATACTGGGGAGAGGAACATCAGACAAATCTTGTTGGTTAAAAGAAAAAAAAAAAGCTAAAAGGGATATGGCAGAATCATATAGAGGGAAGGATTAGAAAATAGTTCTATGAAAAGAAATTTGGGGGAGAAATAGTATAATTAATATTCACTTCCCCCTTTTGGTCTTGAAAAGAGTAGATCCTGACATGCCATTCAGGGAAAATGTAAAGAATCTGAAATTTTTCTAAGCAGAAATAATTTTTCTTTGGAGAGAAGGAATGTGAGCTAATGAATGTAAACCTGTATTAAAATGGAAATAAAATTATGAGCAGAAAGAGGGAGAGGGAGGAGCACAACAGTTGTTTTTAAACATTCAGTCTAAGTCTTACTCAGTCTTAAAGTATTTATCGTTTCTGTTTTAGGGTATGTCACATGTTAAATATCTCTTTTTGGGGAAATTGATTTGACGCTAGAAAAGCCTTTGAAAATTACGAAGTTTAAGATTCGAACTTTTTTCTCTCGTATGTTTGGAAACTTAGGCTATAGAAACTATGTGTAAAACAGGCATTATTACGTATTAGAAAACATCTTAAAACATATTAGGATAGTTAATGACAAATACATGAAAAAAGCATTAAAACTATTGAGTCATAAATAAGAACCATATGATATGTCAGTACCAGAAAAAAATGCGGGACAACTAAGTATAAGAAACCATTATCATGTGAGGGTTCTATGGTAAAATCTAAAATTTAAATGAGGATGATTTTTTAATTGGCACCACTGATTTAATTTAATTATATTTAAGCCTTGCTGTCCAAAATTAGGACTCAAAATGTGCAAATATCCATCATCCTATTAGGAGTTTTTAGAGTGATCATAATCATTAACCTGTATCTTTTCTTATTTCTATAGGAAATTGTCAAATTTTATCTTCGGAAGAAACTTGGAGACTTTTTTAAAGGTGAAATTTTCATCTTTAGGTAAGGAAACGTTTTCTATTGTTTATGCATCTGTTGAAAAGAGAGCATTTCGATTAGAGAAAAGAAACATGAACTTAAGCATTGCTTATGATAACTGATATAAAACATAATGAAGATGATAGAAAGCTGGGTTTTTAAGTTAAGTAAAACAAATTGTTGAAAATTTTTCATTTAAAAAATCAGTTTGTTGGGGAAAAAAGAGGCACCTTTTTTGCACTTTCTAATAGACAGGAATTATAATAGGATTCCCATGATCATCTTTTCTAAGTATTTAGAACATAACAAAATTAAAATTATATTTTTCAAAATCTAGAGACACCTAGAGTATCCCTAAACATAAATATAGATGTATATAATAATAAAAAATAGAATATTTTGAAAAGCTGGCAAGACTGGTCACTGCTTTAAAAGCAGGCCAGTGAAATAAAGTTATTTAAGGTTTGGACTGTAACAAAGAAGCTCAAACTCTAGGATATATTCACATGCTAGGAAAATATTGCTTTGTAGGGTCATAATGTAAATATAAACAGTTTGTTTAATCAAGCAAGAACCTGTCCTTTGTGTGTGACCTCTTTTCAGTTTTTATTTGTGTCATACTGGTAACGTATGAAAAGGAAAGACAGATTAACTTTTTGAGCATATTAAAATATTAGCAACTCATTCTATTTTTGGCAATAATTCTATTAGTGCAGTTTACTTGCATGAACAGTATAAACACATATATGAAAATCAGATGTTTTAAAGCAGATAAACTAAAAATGCAGTTAAAACGTCTAAACAATCATCATACTACAATGCTTTGAAGTATTTTATGAAGCTAAAAGAATGAAAGAAATAGTTAAAGAAATGATACATAGAATCTGTTATAAAATATCCAAATTTGTACATTCCAGCTTTCTCACCAATACCACATTTGGAAAAAGAAATAAATTGCAATGTTTGTCTTTTATTAACATATATCCTGAAGATTAAACAAGACTTCTCCTAATTTTAAATATATAAAACAGTTACATATAAATATTTTTTAAAAATTATAGAATAGAGGTTTCGGTCTTTAAGAAATACATGTAAAAATTCATATGGTTAAATAAAATCTAAAAACGTTGGGAGAAAAGTACTAAGTTTTTTTAATACATGGATTTGAAGAATTCATTTCTAGAATGTATTTTTCTCCTAATAAAGACATTCATATTAATATTAAGTATATAGGATGAGACTTACTTAAATTACTTAATTAGGTTATACTAAACTTCTAAGTTATTTTTGAAAGAAGAATTTTGTTAATCTGAAAAAGATTCTAACATTATTTCTAATGTACTCTTTAAATAAGTCTTTAATAGGTCAGTTTTTAAATCTTATATTTTAAAAGATAAAAAATAGAAAAAACTAGCCTTCTAATGGAAAATATAATTTAATAGCACTGAGAAAAGAGTTGTAAGCATGTTATAAATATACGAGGAGATCAGTTTCATTTCTGACTTGTTTTTGAAACTTTCTTATGAATCATATGTTTTAACATCAGAAGAATAATATATAAAATATGCGTTACATTTTTATGGTCTAGCAGATATTAAAAAATAGAGAGTAAAAATGCAACTTTGCCTAGCTAAATCCTAACTAAGATGTTAAGTTAAAATTAGAAAAATACAAAAGCTAAAATAGTCTAATGAACTAAAATTTTAAAGCATATTTATGTATATATTTTATGTCTTGGCATATAGCATTTACCTTAATTGTAAATGAAACTATATACTGTAATACGAATGAAAAAAAATTAATGCTGTAGAAGTATTTTTTCATTGTAGTTTACTAGATCAAAAAATTTACTAATAAGCTAAATGTATTATTAAGGGTCATGTTTAAAATAAGATTTTGTAGAGTTTTGCTGAAGACGTATCTTTCCCAAAGGGCTTTGGGGTTTTTTTGTGTGTGTGTTAGGATTTCTGAGTTTTGTGATTTGAAATTCATGATACATTTTGAGTGCCCTTTCATCTGGCAAAATGTTTCCAAGGAAAAATCAGACATTATGTACATTTTGTTTTATATTTTGGTATGAGAGAAATAGCAGATACTATAGGAGAAATCTAGTTGTTGTTTTAGTGCATGCATCAAATACTGAAGCATTATTTTGTCTGTCAGTCAGTTACACGTCTGAGCAAGTTACAATTTGTGTAAGTACATCTTACACATTTAATTTATATTGATGATACAGTGATCTCTACATGTGATTGTCGTATTTACTGAAATTATGGGCAATGTATTTAAAAGAAATACATTTTGAAACTTGTTTTTAATTAAAATGAGGAACTTTAAAGGAGTTCTTTCATTAGCAAAATAGGTGATTGTGCAGTTTTCTGAAAGAATGAACTCTTGGTTTTCTTTTCAAATCATATGAAAATGTTTCCTGGCTAGTTGTTTGTTATTTTTTAAAGTCAGAAAGGAACAAAGTAGTAGTATATGCTATTTCTGATTATCTTTCTATCAATAGAGAGAAAAAGGGAAAATAAAGTATGTTGACACAATAGTTCTCCCTTTAAAAAAAAAAAAAGATCTTGAAATCGAAAAGATATATATTGCCTATATATAATTTTTCTTATTAGGACTTATTTAGCGTTGCATGAATTTTTTTAGGAAGTGTATCTTACAAAAAGCAGAGATCGAGACTATTATAGTCAGCTATAGGATAGTCCTTCTCTATTGTTGGTTCCCAGATTTTAGAAAACAATTTTTAAATTAATAATGTTGAGTACCAAAATATCTGTGTTATAAGAAGTTAGAAAAATGCCAGAAAATTATAAAGGCAAAAGGAAAGATTGATTGAAGTTAAATGTACCCCTATAAATAAATGATAAGTATTTAGCAGTGTGAAGAGTGCTCTGGGGATAACAAGTAGTACTCTGTCAGGGATAATTTTCTGGGCAGCTGAGGGGGTTTGAGTGATAAAGGAAGGCAGGGAAACAGCAGAACTGGAACTGTTTGACAGAATTTGCAAAGTTAGCTTTGGATTGTGAGGGAGAAAGTTGGTGCAACAATTGGGTTCTGTCACCGGGAGGGGTGAAGGGCTCGCCAGCCCCGGCGCCACGACAGGGTTAACGGCAGCGGCGCCCGGTGCACTCTGGGAGTTGTAGGCCGCGGGTATTGTGGGAGTTGTCGTAAAAGTTCGTTCTTTTGGTGTGATGGCCGCCGCCGAGGCAGGAATTGGGGGATTCTGTTATTCCGGACGGCTTGGGGGGCTCTCTGTACCATCAGAAGGCCACCGACAGCCCCCAGGTTACCGAGGGCCTGTTAATTGTGTGCCAGGGAGGTGGGGAGCGGTGTGTTGGGTTAAGCTTGGGGCCTGGTGTCGCTAGATCGGCCTGGGGGCCTCTGGCAGCTAAGGGCTAGATGAGGGGCTCCAGCCTGCCAGACCCTAGCCGTCTGGGCTTTCAGCCTTCAAAATATCTGGGTGGCCAGCGCCTAAGCATTTTGGAGCATGCCTTGTTTTGTTGTGGTTTGTATCCTGCACCTCTCCCACTTTTCTTACAGTGTTGTACTGTTCCTGTAGTCGTTGATGCTCAGGACCCTATTTGAGGTTAGGTTGGGCTTGTTTTCTTGGGTCTGGTGGGATTTGTGCAACAGGTGAAATTTTGGAAAGTCTGAAGGGCAATATCCTGAGTGTTGTCTGTCTTGTTTTCGGTGTGAGAAACTGCCTGAGTGGTGAACGTGCCACTGAATGTGTGCTTCACCTTCTCTTGCATGTGGTGAACCTTGCCCCTGTTTCCTAATACCCACAGGCCGTGTTCCGCAGTTCCTCCTTATGAAATGCCTTTCTGTTAACTTGGATGTGTTCTTAAACCTTTGTGAGCCTCTGGAAGACTGCTTTGCTGTTGGTCGTAGAACAGTATTGTAGAACAGTATTGCAAAAAGTGTGAATGTGAAACAAATACCAGCATTACAATTACCCTTAGTTCTAGGGAGCAAGCCCTTTCACCTTAGTGGTGCTGTGGGGGTGATTTGGGTACTTAAGGGAATCAGATTTGCTTTTAGATGCCTTACCTTACTCTTGGCTCCCAGGGTTCCTCTGCCTGTTGGTACACTTTGATCTTACTTGTTTTTCCATACTCTCTCAGCTTGAGTCAAAATGGGACACTGTGTACTGACATGTAACTGCATGTATCAGAATCTCTGGATAACACCAAGTTGCCAAGCAGGTCAGTACCTGTCTTAACACCCCTGCACACCCTCACTATTTCTGCCATCAGGTGCTGCTCCATAAATTCTGCCTTATTTAGATAGTCTGGTTGTTGTTTATATGACTTAAGGCCTAACTGGCCATGAAAAGCTATTTCTCAGACAATATTATATAAAAGCTTTTTACTCCCACAAATAGTACTGGTGTCTAGAAAGTTTTTTCATTCAAGGTTGGTGAAAGAGGGGATTTAAAATAAGGTACCGTGTGGTTTTGGAAATCAGCTACCAATTTTTAGTTTGGGGGACAGGCCATGTAACAGAAATGATTTATAGAGAGAGGGAAAAAACTGTTCTTTTTCTTGATATTTTAGAGCCTATAAAACCTGTTTCTGTGTCATCTTATTGGACTGCTTTCATATACCATTAAAAAACCCTTTGATGTGTTGTGTATGAGTTTTCTTGATGTATCTGTATGGGTTTTCATAATTACCCTTTTGTCTGAGTTTGCTTAGTACTTGAATATTTGAAAATATAGTAGTGGTATAGAAGGGAGCAAAGTGGACGGGTTTGTATACATACTTCTGTTGAATATGATTTTGGGTACAGATCGATAGACTAATACTGTTGGCTTGCTAGTTAGGTCTCAGGATGGTATTTCCTTCACTCTGACCTGAAGCCAGTGTATCTTCAAATATTAATTAACTTGCCAATGGAAAAAGATTGGGAAACTTAATTTTTAAGTACTATACTGTTCATATTGTTGTTGTTTGGTAATATGGTAAAATACTGGTGAGTTGGTTTTGTATCTTAGGAAAACTGTATCTTAGGAATGGATAGAATTTGTAGATTTGTAGAATCATAAAATCATTCAAAACCAATGACAACCACAGTTTGCTTTGAAAGTGAATGCACACCTTCTTTTTTTTTTTTTTTTTTTAAGGTTTTATTTTGGGGAGAGAGTGAGCACAAGTTGGGTGAAGTGTAGGGGGAGAAGCAGGGTCTCTCATGAGCAGGGAGCCCAATGTGGGGCTTGATCCTGGGTCTCCGGGATCCTAATCTAAACCGAAGGCAGACACTTAACTGTTGGAGTCACCCAGGCACCCCAAGAGGCATACGTTTTTAATTGCCAAGTTACCTATGACTCAGGTCCTCAACAAATGGTTCATTTGAAGGTGCTTGGAATAGGTAGGTACTTACTTTGAAAAGTTTAGAAATAAATGTATCTCTGTATTTTCAGAGAGCCCTTCTGGACATTTGTGAGTAGACACATCTCCAAGAAATGGTGAGATTTTACACCCAAACATTTTAACATTTAATCCCTGAGGCCTTTGTTTTGTACTCTGCTTTCTACCAACATCATTTCAATTCTGCTGGTGTGAAATGTTTTTTGAAATACAAGGTCAGTTATGCTTCCAGAAAAAAATGTGGTAATAACCACTACCTTCTGGAGAACATGATTCCTAAGGTTGTGCATATGTATTTGATAAATGTGTCAAAGGTGATCATTTTGAAACTTAGGCTTTCTATGGTTTTGACAAAACTCCTTTCAGTGAGCTATAATAGCAACAAAGGGTAACTGGTAGCATTCTTTTTGTTGTTGTTGTTTAATTAATTCTTTTTAAAATTAGCCTCCACACCTAACATGGGGCTTGAACTCATGATCCGTAGATCATGAGTCACATGCTTTATCAACTGAGCCAGCCAGCGCCCCACTGGTAATGTTCTTGATGTAGGTGTTATAAATGAAAGCCTTTGGTTCTGCTGTTCATTCAAAAATAAATACAAACTTACTTCCAAATAATACAGTGTAGAAGATAACAAAAAAATAAAGTTTTTATTTTAGTTTGTAACCAAAATTTGGAAACACGTGTGGGGAGGGATTGAGTGGGAATATCTGTTTGAGCCCTTTATGTAAAACCTTTCTAATTTCATTTCCCTATACAATACTGTTCACATTGCTGAAAACACACATTTTTATTAATGTACTTCTGCATCTGTGAACATTTGTGTGTGGGAAAACTGCATGTACAAGACAACAAAACCACCCATTCAGAATTTGGCCCTTAGTTTTCCTTTATAGTATTTGAAGTGGAAGAATTGTTGGTTGTACTTTGTGCACTTGTTTATATATTTTGTTTTCAAATAACAATACTCTTAAACATGGAGTGCATCTCCACCCACTCACTCCACCTTTTTTGTAGGATAATTAGGTGTCTGAAAGAAAGATGAAAAAGTTTTAAAATTTTTTCATGCCTTTCACTGAATCTTATTTTCTGCTCTTCCTACATATATTTCCAGGACAGGATACATTATTTCTGCTCTGCTGGATATTATTTCTTGAAGACAGATTATTAATGGTAGGATTTTTCTAGACAAGACACAACACACCAATGGTTACAGCAAAAGGTTGTATCTAGGTTAAAAGATATTACTTTGTTTCCTATTGGAAAGAAAGCAAGATCATAGGCATATATTCCAAAACTTAAATGATTCTGTCTATATCTTTTTTTTTTTTTTTAAGATTTTATTTATTTGAGAGAGAAAGAGTGAATGAGAGAGAGGAGGAGGTGGAGGGGGAGACAGAGAAGCAGACTCCCTCCTGATCAGAGAACCCGACCTGGAGCTTGATCCCAGGATCATGACCTAAGCTGAATGCAGACACTTAACAAACTGAGCTACCTATGCACCCCAGATTCTCTCTAGATCTTAGAAATTCAAGAGCCCTGAAGAGATTATTTTGCTTTGTCCTCGACTTTTCCTTGTTTTTCATTTTGTTTAACTTACTCCCTCAGTGTGTTTGTTTGGCTCTAGAACTTAAATGGCATTTTTGTTTATTTTGGTACTTATTTACAAATTATTTGCTTCAATTTTTAAAAACCATTTTTCCTCTAAAATATCCATAATATTCATTCTAAATATCCATGCTTCAAGGAATCAAGAATATTCTTGAAAAAAAAAAAAAAAGAGGAGTCTCAGCAGAGAGATGATATTTGTGTGTGTGTGCGTGTGTAACAAAATGTTAGGACTCAAATATACAATAACCAAAATAAAACCCAAAATTCCCTGGAGGTCCTCAATTGCAGTATGGAGATGATGAAGAAAAGAGTCCATGAACTTGAACCTAGAGCAATAGAAATTATCCAATCTGATGAACAGAGAGGAAAATGATAGAAAAGGTAAATGAACAGAGCCAATGGGACAATATCACAAGGTCTAATACTCATTTTATCAGAATCCCAAAAGGAGAAGAGGAAGAGTAGAGTGCAAAAAACAACTGAAGAAACAGTAGCGGAAAACATCCCAATTTTGGTGAAAGATACGTGCTTAGAATTTCAAGAAGGTCAGTGAATCTCAACATTGATATTCAAAAAAACCATACTGGACGTATTACGGACAAATAATTATTTTAATGAAGTATTCCTGTTACATAATATTTTTTAAAGATACATTTATTTATTTATTTATTTGAGAAAGAATTTACACAAACAGGGGGAAGGGCAGAGGATTCTCGAGCAGACTCCCTGCTGAGCGCAGAGGCCAACTCAGGGCTGGATCCTGCAACCTTGAGATCACGGCCTAAGCCGAAATCAAGAGTTGGATGCTTATGGTCTGAGCCACCCAGGCTCCCCTTGTCACATTACATTTATATAATTAAAATGCTATATATGCTAGGTTTCTATATTCTGGGGAAAAAAGAATTAATGACTTCTTTAAACCTCAGCACCAAGTTCCAGAATGTGGCCTGTGAAAACATCTAGGGTGTATGGCTTTAGTCTCCTTTTCTATTATTAACAGTCTTAGTTAATGAAGATCAGCATGATTTTTCATTTTCAGACAAGTTTTACTTGAAGACAGTATTACTTCTTGCCTGACACTCATGAGATGCAGATTTGTGAAATTTTTATGAAGACCGTGTAAGAAGATATTTTTAAATTGATCTGAAAGAATAGAAGTTATGTATATTTACTAATCTAAAAAAATTATTTGTAAACCACTTTCATTTTTTTTTAACTCCATGTTTTTGGATTTTAAATTGTTTTTCAAGAAGTTTTGTTTTTGTTTTTGTTTTTTTCCAAAGGGATAGGAACCATACTTTCAGTGAAGGTGTATTAAAGGAGTGGTCAGCTTTTTCCTTTATATTTTAGTATTAATCGAAGATACAGAATTTGTACAGTTTATAAGAGGGAAAGAAAAGACCCATTGCATTAGTTAAAATGAAGACATCTGTGATTTTAAGCTTTTCTGTACTATTTGTTATAATTAAGGAATTTGAACTTATAATGTGGAGTTAATTTTAAGATACTTGTGAAATGACTTATTAATTATATTCTATAAAATATCATTTTTTTGAGATACACAGATTTAAGTAAAGTTTTCTTTTCTTTCTTTCTTTTCTTTTTTTTAAAGACAGTGCCAGAGCACTTGAACAGGGTTGGGGAGGAACAGAGAGAGTGGGAGAGAGAGAATCTTAAGCAGGATCCATGTACATCATGGAGCCCAGTGCAGGGCTTGAGATCATGACCTGAGCTGAATCAAGAGTTGGGTGCTCAATGGACTGAACTTCCCAGATGTCCCCAATTTTTTTCATTCTAACACAAGATTTTAAAAAGAAAACTAATGGTAAAGTAAATGAAACTGACTTGTAGTCTTCTACCTGAAGAGGAAAACTTGGAAAGAACATAATTTATAGAAATGTAAAAGTTTGAGATATGTAATTTTGAGTTTTATCAATCAGTAAGAGAAGATAGAAAGGCTAAGCCATAGTTTGACAGTTCACAAAAGAAAAAACAATGTCATTGCATAACGTAGCAGATTATGTTTTCCAAAGATGACCACAGCAATATCTCCCAGCTGACATGTTCTTCTGCGGTGTGATTGATGTCACTCTGTCATCAAAAAGTGGCATCTCTCCACTTCTTTAATTTTGAGTAGGCTTTTTGATTGCTTAGACCAAAAGAACATGGTAGAATGGATGATATCCTAGTTACAGGTGTTGTTCTTACCTCACCTGGCAATTTCTTCCTGCCTTTTGGAACCCACCCACTAAGTAAGAGATGTAATTACCTTCAAGTTACTATGTTCTAAGAAGGCCAAAGTCATCTAATGAACTTCTGGAGGATAAAACATCTGGAGAGGCCAAGGAGCATTGAGGAACCAGACATGTAAGTGAAGAAGCCATTTTGGAAATGGATCCTCCAGCCCCACCTGCCATTGGCTGTTGCTTTGTAAATCAGATGAACCACCCAGGAGAGCCCTTCTCAATTTTTGGCCCACAAAATCATGAGCAAAATAAAATGGTTTCTTTTAAACTTATGAGGTTTTGGGTGCTTTGTTATGCGTCAATGATACCTGTAAAAAAATACTGGGGAAGAAAAGATTTCATCATTTTTATAAGAGATGGCAGTATAGGAGAATATGTCTACATGTATCTACAGTGTAACGGAATGCCTAAATAATAAAAAAAAACAAGAGCCTCAGTAGAAAAGTGTACCAAGGATATTAAATAGGCGAATGACAGAAAGGTATGCTCAAACTCATTAGTAATGAGAGAGGGTCAGATTAAAGCCACAAGAAAATTTCTCTTAGTACCCAACAGACTAACAAAAAGTGGAAAGATGGATGGATAATGTCATGTGTCGATGGCGATGGGGGTGAATAGGAACCCTTATGCACTGTTGCTTAGTGTAAAGTGGTGGAGCTGTTCTGGAGAGCAGTCTGGCAAAATTTAATATAGATATTAATAAATTGTCCTGGATACATGTCCTCAAGAAGTCTTACACAGGTCTTTAAGGGAACAAATATGAAAATAATAATTATATTGGGCTTTTTGGTGACAAACTCCAAGTCAATATAGGTTTTTTTTTTTTTAAGATTTTATTTATTTGAGAGAGGGTATACACAAGCAAAGGAGGGAGGGAGCAGTGGGGAGGGAGGGAGACAAGCAAACTTCATGCTGAACACAGAGCCCAATGCAGGGCAAGCCAGAATCGTGTTGGATGCTGAACCAACTGAGCCACCAAAGTGCCCTACCGATCTAGGTTTCTTAATCACTGAGAGAGCTAGTTAAAACTTGGTGAAGGTTCACATATACAGTGGTGCGTTAGAAGCAAAGGACTGCATATATCCTCCACATCTGCATATGTTTTAAAGATGCAGTTTAGTGAAAGTAATAAACAATGGAGTCTATAAATACCATTTGTATAAATTTAAAACGGAAATAAAAATATCCTGTAAGAAAATATTTAAAAACCTACATCAAAGACGTTGGAATGGTTTCCTAAGAACAAGAAAAAAGTCGCCCATAGAGGGAGGAGTGGGGAATGAGGTAAAAGAAATTAAAGTCCAGTAGTGATGGTGTGCTGTGAACCATTGTGTATGAGCAAATGTTCTGTGCCTGAGGTCCAGCAATGAACTCCTCTGTTCAAGAGAAGATTATAATTCTTCAGGAGTCCAAAAAAGCAAATCGAAAGGATAGAACTATTTGCCAAATCTGCCATGCTTGGGGGTTTTAAATGAGAGCAGTACTTACAAAAGTGTGGTCAAGGGGTGCCTAGGTGGTGTGGTCAGTTAAGCCTCTGACTCTTGGTTTCAGCTCAGGTCATTCTCTCAAGGTTGTGAGATCAAGTCCCACATCGGCTCTGTGCTCAGCATGGAGTCTGCTTGAGATTCCCTCTCCCACTCCCTCTGCCTCTACTTGTGCTCTCTCTTTCTCTCTTTCTCAGAACTTTAAAAAAGAAGTGTGCTCAAACAGGCAATCTCATATTTTTTGGATATATAATCTGGTATGACCTTTATACATGACAGTATTAATGAAGAGCCTTAAAAAAATGCTCATGTGCTAGCCAAAAAAACCCAAACAAACAAACTATAGAATGAAATTTAGAAAACAAACCATTTAAATAGCAACAGCAAACAGGAAATACTTGGAGATTTATTTAACAAAGTATGTGTAAGGAAACTATATGGAATGTATATGGAAACTAGAACACAGCAGAGAGAAACTAAAGAAGACCAAACTAATGGGACAGATACCATGTTCATGGATTGGAAGACTCAATATTGTTAAGATTTCACCTCTCTTCAAATTGATCTATAGAAACAAAAAAATTCCAGTCAATATACCAGTAGGATTTTGAACTATTTTTATAGAATTCAGCAGGCTAAATTTATATGGAAATGCAAAGGCTCTAGAGTAGGTAAGTCCAAAAAGGTACACTATTTGATTTCAAGACTTTATAGTAATCTAGAGAGTGTAATTTTAATGATGGTAGATATATAAATCAATGGGACAAAACAAAGTGGAGGTATATAAATATATCATCAAGTGATTTTCAACAAAAGTTCTGAGGTGAAATCAGTCAGGAAAAATTTTTCAACAAATGATGTAGGAACAGTTGGATATCATTGGCAAAATGATGGACTTTGTTTCTGGTCTCACACTATATACAAGGATTAACTTGAAATGGATCCACAAACCCAAACACAAGAGATAAAACTTATAGAAAAAAACAGGAAGAAGATCTTAAAGATCTTTGTAATCTTGGGTAATGCATAGATTTTTTAGATAAGCCACAGAAAGTAAGAAGCATTAAAAAAAGTTAATAGGATGCCTGGCTGGGTCAGAGGTAGAGCCTATGACTCTTAATCTCAGGGTTGAGTTTGAGCCCCATGTTGGGTGTAGAGATTACTTAAAATCTTTTTTAAAAAGTTAATAAATTGGGTTTTATTAAAATAAAAATCTTTATCAAAATACACTGTTAAGAAATAAAAAGATAAGCCATAGACTGGGAAAAAATATTTGTAACACATCTGATGAAGGATTCCTCTTCAGGAAATATAAAGAAATTTTAGTACTCAGCAATAAGAAGACAGACAACCTAATTAAAACAGAGCAAAACTTTGTTAAGTAAGTGAGGCAAAGATCATCTTTGTGTATTGGCTGCAAGTTTATTTCTTGTTTAAAATATTTCATTAATTTATTTTTCAGAGAGAGAGAGAGAGAGAAAGAAAGTGCACAAGCAGGAGGAGCAGCAGGCAGAGGGAGAAGCAGGCTCCCCATGGAGCAAAGAGCCCGACATGGGGCTGGATCCCAGGACCCTGGGATCATAACCTGAGCCAAAGGCAGATGCTGACCCAACTGAGCCACCTAGGTGTTCCTCCAAGTTTATTTCCTTATGACAGTCTGAAAGCTTTTAGCTATAAAAGCCCACCAGTGCCAAACTCAAATTTTTATACATTCCATTATTTACAAAATAGTCCGAACAGGTGGATTTTTAGAACCTGCCTGCTTTGCATACTCCAGGAAACCAACCTCCACATCTGCTGGCAGTCAATAAGATAAATCCTGGGGGCGCCTGTGTGGCTCAGTGGGTTGGGCTCATCACGATCTCAGGGTTCTTGCATCAAGCCTCACTTTGGGCTCCCTTATTGGTGGGGAGTCTGCTTCTACCCCCTGCTTGTGCTCGCTCACTCATGTGCTCTCTCTCAAGTAAATAAATAAAATCTTTAAAAAGAAAAAAAAAAAAAAAGATAAGCTCTGGGCCCATAAAGTCCCCAAGCCTTTGGTGCTGCCTTTTTAAAGCTCTGACACAGAAACACTCTACCATGCTGCTAGAGCACATCACCTGGACATGTAATCCTCCTGTCTGATTGCCCTCTCCTCCAGGAGTTCCCTTGCCCTCCTCCCTTTTTGGGTAGTGACCCCCTCATTGTCAGCCTCCAGTCTCGTGCTCTGAGGGATTTCGTGCAACCCTGAAAACTCCTGTAACTCTACGTACTGCCCAGTAGGTGTGTTCTGATCTTGATCGATCCCCAAATCCCCAACAAGACTTTAATAGACATCTTACCAAAAAAAGGAATGACTGTCCAATAAGCACATACAAAGATGCTCATCATCTTTATTCTTCAGGGAGATGCTAGTTAAAGCCACATTGGGTTACCACTATATACCCACTAAGTGAAAAAGACTGACACTACCAAGTGTGGTGAAGACATGGTACAAAACGATACAGCTGCTTTGGAAAGCAGTTTGTCAATTTCTTATAAAATTAAACAGTTACCATTTAATCTGTAATTCCACTTCTCAGTATTATTTAGTCAAGGAAAATAAAAGCATTTGTCCACGTGAAGACTTGTATGTAAACATTCATATTTGTTTTATTCATACAGTGAAAAATCGTAAAGTCGAATGTTCATCAACTGAAGAATGGATAACCAAATGGAATACTACTAAGGAACGAGAAGGGATAGACTACCAATACTTGCACCATGGATTAATCTCAAGGATGTCATGCTAATGGAGAAGCAAGACGTAAAAGATTATATACTGTATGATTCCATTTATCTGCATTTCTAGAAAAGGCAAAATGAGAGAGTGAAAACAACTATTGGTCACAATGGATGAAGGATCAGGGAGGGAATTGACTATAAAGCATGAGGAAATACTAATCTTGATCATGGTAGTTATGCAAATTTACAAATTTATCAAAAACCATCAAACACTTAAAATTCATGAATCGTATTTTCAGTTATCTCTCAATAAGGTGGACTGAGGAAAAAACAAAGTACTCATGCTTTTTAACACAGAATTGCATTACTTTTCATAAGTTTTTTTTAAAACTTATCTAAGTAATCTCTACACCTTGAATTTACAACCCTGAAGTCGTGAGTGATGTGCTCTACCAACTGAGCCAGCCAGGCACCCCAAAATTGCATACCTAAGAATTTAGTATAAAGAAATCATAAGAGATGTGTTTGAAACATAGAGTGTTCATTTCAACATTATTTATAATAGCTAACTTGAAACAACTGAAATGCCCAGCAGTAGAATATTGTTTAGATCTGTCTATGATACATTCATACAGGGAATTTGTCAAGCTATTAACAATTACATAGAAAATAGGAGTTGGAGAAATGTGTGCTACTTTAAGTAAAAAGGCAGATTAAAATACAGTATGTGTCTAGTTTTTTACTTGAGTTTTTATTTTAAAACCAGAAGTTAATAGAGTACAATATTTTTACTATGTCATTGATAAATGAGGGGCGAGAGGGATTTTCATGATATTATGCAAATACGATCTGAAAATCTGCTACCTCCGTATATATTTTTTTCTTCCAATGGGAAATGAAAGAGATTAACATTCAGACCAATGTTCTTTTGCAACAAGATAGGCCAAGTTCATTATTACTTTTTACAATAAAATAGGGATTATATGCACCCTGAAGGATATTGACTAATATTTACAAATCCTCAAGGTGATACCCCTAGCTTTGACTTTATTTTAAAAGCTCCCTCAATTAACTTAAGAGAACACTTATCCATCTGTATCTAAAAATCAGAAGAGAATTGAAATGAACTTAATTAGACATGGACACACAGTACATTTCCTGGGGTATGTTAGGGATCAGAATATCTCATCCCATCTAAAGTCTGCAGGTAAAATTTCCCTTATACTGGCTGAGCAGGATTCTGGTCAGGAACACTTGGACTATTCAATATTCCCACCCTGGGCCAGGGAAGGTAAAACAGGTAAATGAAAGGTGTTTGAATATACATTCAATAGGGAATAAAAGGCCTGTGAAATTCCTTGATTAGTCTCTCTCTTGGTATCCTGAGATTTCCATTGCATGATTGAAAGACAGAATGGATTAACTCCGAGATCTCCAGTTTTGTATCTCTAATTTTTACAGACTCTAGAACATTAAGGAAATATCTAAAATTGGACACATTTTGCAATGCCTGACTGGTTCACTTGGTAGAGGTTGCAACTCTTGATCTCAGTCAGCATTGTTAAGTTCAAGTCCCACACAGGGTGTAGAGATTACTTAAATAAAAAATCTTTAAAAAGTAAAATAAAATTGGTTATATATTTTTAGTAGCCATTAGTTTTTTGAAAGTAAATTGGAAAAATGTTTATGGCAGTATTCGATTTTTTTTTTTTTTAAAGGGGGAAAGGGGAGAGGAGAGGGCAGAAGAAAGAGGGAGCGAATCTTAAGCAGGCTTCATGCCCAGTATGGAGCCTGAGGCAGGGCTCAGTCTCACAACACTGAGATATTGACCCGAGCCAAATCAAGATTTGGATGCTTAATTGGCTGAGTCACCCAGGCGTCCCATCCCCTAAACAATTTATTTTTATTTTTTTGAAGATTTAATGAATTTATTCCGAGAGAGAATGAGAGAGAGCACAGGCAGAGGGAGCAGTAGGCAGCGGGAGAAGCAGGCTCCCTTCCCAGCAAGGAGCCCAATTCAGGACTTGATCCCAGGACCCTGGGATCATAAGCTGAGCCCAAGGCAGGTGCTTAATTGACTGAGCCACCCCGGTGCCCCTCCCCTGAGCAATTTAAATCATGTTTTCTATACACTTGGAAACCTGTAATCAAAAATTATAATCTTGTTCACAGATTGGGTTTTTTTTTTTTATCTGTAAGTTTGCAATTAATTGGATTTCTATAAACAGGGTCTTCTTTTATGTTCAGCCCAGTTCACTAAAAATTATGTGTAAATAAGAAATATTCTTGGTTTTGGAAAGCAAATTTTTTTAACATTCCCATGCAAATCGTTGAGTAGTTTATTTATGAGGAATGTGTGAAAATATTAAAAGTAGGTCTTTGGTCTCTCTACAAATCCAGACCAAAAAAAAGAGCCATATTAAGACACTTACAGAAAGAATGTTCACTCAAACGTCTTCAATAAACACACATGTATAGACATAGAATAAAATGAGATATAAATAAGGCAATTCTCACGAAGACATATCTAAGACAAAGTGCGGATTGGGAAGAGAAAACAGAAAACCTTGGGACTGCTCGTGTCTTGCAAAAAGGTTGTTTCTCCCTAGTTAAAACCAGAGTGTCAACGTTTTATTCCCAGGTGACTGGTGTCAGAGAGCTATTGTCATTTATACCCATACATTTTGTTTCCCTCTGAATTTCACCTAACAAAGGTATACCAAGCCAGGAGCAGCTGTTTACATTGCATCCAACTATAAATCCAGACCACAAGCTTTGTGCTCTGAGAAGGAATCTATTTCACCTTTACTGTATTCACATATTCTCTCTCTTTCTCGCTCTCTCTCCCTTTGCCTTTGGTATTCAGAAAATGGAATGCTGTTACCCAATTAGACTATTTATACATGTTTCTGGTGATTATTTGTGGTGAGTCTAATTACTGATTTTACATCTGTTTTTAGCAACTCACTTTTCGGTAGTTCTTAGTTTTTAGCAACTCCATTTCAGTTGACCTAACTACCTATTTTCACAGCTTACTTAAACACTTTTTTTTTTCATTAATCCCACTTTCTTGCTAGCTTTTCCTGTCCATCTTAATGTTCTCAACTTGATGCATCTTCCATGTGTGTCAACTTTAAAAAAATAAAATGGTCAGTTATTTTTTAGCAAAATGAGTTTATTTGGGAATAGCAGAGGAATTGTGATTTAGGACGAGTAAACTGGAAAAACCATAGGCAAGTCCAAAGAGACAAAGGGAAGGTAAGCCTTTATTAGTTTTCAGGGGAGGGTTGTTTCACACAAAAGTTCGTTGGAGGTGGTGGTGGTTTCTCACTGGCTGCAAGTGTTGCTGCTGGGGCAGAAAGAGATCTTCTTCTTCCCCGCTGTGTAGGCTGCAACCAGGGGTATGCATGTGAGCGCTCCCCCTTTAGGGTTTCCCAACTCCATTTTCAATGCTGTTTCCTTCACTACTTTTCATAGAAATGAAAGTATGCTGGATACTTTGGAAGAGGAAGAAAAAGTATGTAGTGTGTGATTACATACATACAGGGATATTAGATTTAGATGTGCTTCAAACAAAAGCACATTAGTCATATCAACAATTGCAAAGAGACCATTAAATAAAAAAGACACTAATAAGGCAAAAAGTTGGGACTATCTGATGGTAAGAATCCTGTTAATTTTTTTTCGGTGGGATAATGGTATTTTGTTTTCAAAAAAGAGTCCCTTATAATTTTACAGGTACATGCAGAAATAATTACAGATAAAATGATTATATTTTCTGTGATTGGCTTCAAAATAATTCAGGAGAGGGGCACCTGGCTGGTTCAGTCAGTGGAGTGTGCAAATCTTGATCTTGGGGCCATGAGTTTGAATCCCACGTTGGGCCTAGAGATTATTCTTTAAAAAACTGTAGGAAAGGAGAAGTGGGTAGTTGTATAAACAAGATTGGGCATGAGTTGATAGTTATGAAAATTCACTATACATGGGAGTTCATTATATTATCTTGTCTACCTTTTCATATGTTTGAAATTATCCATAACAAAATGGTAAATGCATTTCTATTAGGGTTAATAGGGGCACCTGTGTGGATCAGTCGGTTAAATGTCCCACTCTTGATTTTGGCTGTTTGTGATCTCAGGGTTGTGGGATCAAGCCCCACATCAGGCTCCACACTTAGCGTGGAGTCTGCTTGGGGTTCTCTCTCTCCCTCTCTCTCTCCCCCTCCCCTTGCTCCCAGGAGTGCTCTCTCTCTCAAAATAAGTAAAAATAAAATAAGCAAGTAAATAAACAAAAGGGTTAATAAGCTCATACAAATAACCTTGTAAAATCTTTAACAAATCATTAGGAAAAAGAGAAATATGCCAAGTGAGCAAAAGATATGAAAAGGTAATGTGCAAAAGAAGTAATAAATGGTAAATAAGCATATGAAGAGAACTTCAGTCTCAAAAACATGCAAATTAGGACAATGTGTGATATTGTGATTTATAGTGAGAAACATATTTGGTCTTCATCCACTCTTACTGGCTTGCAACTCTCCAAACCTTTGGAATTTCCTAATGAAAAAAAGCAATGGGAGTATCTTTTTCATAATATTTAGCCTTGTATAATGGGTTCCTGAAATAGCTGCATAGCCATAAAGCTGGAAGGAGTGTATTGTTATTCATAACAGGCCCCTTTCAATCACACCTAAATTAATGTTAATCTGATGAGTTTCGGAAAACTTCTAAGGATGGGGGCCAACCAGCACTGGAGGGTTGGAACTTTCAGTCCCATTCCTCACCCTATATCCAGAAAGACGAAAGGGTCTGGAGGTTGAATCAATTGCCAATGGCCAATGATTTAATCAATCGTGTCTATGTGATGAACCCTCCATAAAAACCCAACAGTGTGGGGTTCAGGGATTTTCCAGGTTGCTAAACATGGGGGTGTGCTGGGAGGTGGCATGTCTGGAGGGCACTAGACTGCCATGTCCCTTCCCATATCGCTTATCTTCCCCTATGCATCTTTTCCATTGGGCTGTTACTGAATTGTATCCTTTTCTAATAAACTGGTAACCTAGTAATGTAAACTGTTTTCCTAAGTTTTACGAGCCACTCTACACATAACAGAAGCCAAGCAGGATGTTGTGGAAACCTGCAGGGATAGCCAGCAGGTCAGGAAAGCAGGCAACAACCTGGGCCTGTAACTGGTATCTGACGTGGGGACAGTCTTGTGAAACTAAGCTTGTGGGATCTAATGCTATCACCAGGGAACAACCAAACGGAATTAATTTAACTTCTTGGTGGTGTTGGAAAGCACATTCAGAAAGGAGATACTTTTTTTCACCTGTAGAATTGACAAAACAGTTTAATGAGAACTACTATTGATGAGAATGAGGTAAAGCAAATAGTCTATCTACCTCTAGTGGGACAGTAAATTCAGTAGGTCCCTAAGCGTTCCTGGTTGTCATCTCTATCTTCTCCAAAAGAGTGGGCATCATTTGCCATTGCCATTTGATATGTGAGCTAACTAAATACCAGAATTATCCAAGGTCACAAAACTGAGGGCTTGTTTTTTTCCTCCTACCCCTGGAAAAGAAGAATCTGTTGATGAAATATTTTGCAATATATATGATAATGAGTTCTCTAGAGTTATTTTCTGACCTAGGTGATCTCAGATGATTGAGAAACAGAGCAGACGTAAGCCCAGGCCATGGCCAGGAGCAAAGCTCTGCTCATAGCAGCCTGTGTCAGCCAAACCCTAGTCTACCCACAGACAAGGGAGAGAGAAGTAAATGTAGTTCGTTGTACACCAAGGAGGTTTTGCAGTTGCCAGCAGCTGCCTGAGGACTCGCCTCCTTTCTCTCCCTACTGCGCTTACACTCTAGTCCTACTCTTGCTCCCTCCCCGAGTGCTTTAGTCTTACAGGCATCAGATCCCTCAATACTGGGATGCTAAGAAAGGTGGGTTATTTCTCCATTGTCTGTACCTTGTTTCAAAGATTTGAGGAGGCTTATTAAAATTCTCATAATGCAAAGTAAAGAAAGATAGAAGGGAGCTAGAAATAGGAAAATCTTTTTAGATCCCCTATATAGATAAAGGGAACCTAGTTCACTAATGATACCTACTTCACAGAAGCATAACCACTATTCTGATTTTTCAACGTCCTATACACGGGGTAACATGAGACAGCAAAGTGGCCACGAAGTTGGAGACTTGCCAGATGGCCCACGGAGGAGGCCAAAGAGTAACCACGTAACTGTGCCCTGTTTTTAAGAGCTTGTTTTTCTCACCTGAGACAGCAAATGAACTGGTTGTGGGTAGGTGAGACCATAAAACGTGACTCTTAACATCATCACCCCATTTCGGTTTTTGGTTCTATACAGGAAGAATTCATGTGTTATGACTGAAGAGGAAAATAGAGCTGAGAGACAAGCCAAATAATTTTTAAGATGTGACCGATTTTATTTTTCCACTGGAAGTTATCTCTCCTTGTCACTAATTTTTACCCTTTCGTTCAGCAATACTAATCCATTCGTTCGTTTAATGAGTGTGTATCGAGTGGTTACTGTTTCCCAGGGCTGTGTCGGTGAATGGAACAGACCTTTATGGAACGTAAAGTACAGTTGCTGAAAGTGTGGTTGCTGGAGGATGAACTTCGGTGCTTTTGAAGACTATGGGGGAGGCTCTTATGGCTTGAATACAATAAACAAGAGAGGAGGGCGGGGCCGATTCAGGTGTGCGTCCTTAGGGGACACACACACACACACACGCACGCACGCAGGGTATTAGTGTTCTATTGTTGCACCTATAAATTCCCACAAATTAGTGGCTTAAAGCAACACACACTTATTATCGGACAGTTCTATAGGTGAGAATTACAAGATGGGGCTCACTGGGCTGAAGTCAAAGTGTTCCTTTCAGAGGGTCTCAGGAAGGGTTTGTCTCCTTGCTGCTTTTCAGCCTCTAGAGGCTGCCTCCGTTCCTTGGCTCAAGGACCCCTTCCTCCATCCCGCCAGCCAGCATCAGCGCCCCTCTCTGACCATTCTTCCATACTTGCATCTCCTTCTCTGACCAAATCTGAGGCAGGTTCTTCAATTTTAAGGACCCATGTGACATAGATTAGGCTCACTTGAATAATCTTCCCATCTTGAGTCCTTAACTTAGTCATGTTATCACAATATACTGTTTGATACGGTAACATTTGCAGGTTCTTGTGGTTAGGATATGCATCTCTTTAAGTGTGGGGAGGATCATTATTTTGCCTAATACACACTTACACATACAAAGGTAGTTATGGCATGAATATTAAAATTTATATAGAACTTTTTCTCAAAAATATAAATAAATAAAATAAAGGAACATGAACAAAAAGACTGCACCCCAAAATAGAGGCATGATCATTTTGGAAAAAGTTTTTCATGTATATATTATTCATGAATGTCTCTGATGAGATATTGCCATTGATAGTGAAGAAAAAAGAAACGGAGAGGTACCTCTACAGTAAATGACATAAATAATTCTAAGAAACGTGGTGTTAAGTAAAAAAGCAAGTCTCAGAAGACTCCCCAAGTAAAAGGCTTAGGTTTACACATGAGTTTCCTCAGAGCTACTATAACAGATTGATAAAAACTAGGCAGCTTTAAAGAACAAAAAATTATTCTCTCGAAGTTTTTTTTGGCTAGAAGTCCAAAACCATGGTATGGGCAGGGCCCTCTGACGGCCTTAGGGAAGAATCCTTCCTCGCCTCTTCGAGTTTCTGCTGGGTGTTGGCAATCCTTAACATTTTTTATTTTGTGTCTGCACAACTGCATTCTCCAGCTCACAGGGCCTTTGTTCCTCTGTCTCCCTGCACAACTCCAAATCTCCCTTTATAAGGACCCAGTCATTGAATTTAAGGCCCACCCTAGACCCGTCCAACCTTGTCTTAATTTGATTACATCTGCAAAAACCCTGTTTCTAAATACGGCCACATTCATACGTTGGTGGCGTGGGGAGAGTTAGGATTTCAACATATCTTTTGGGGGACACAATTCAAGCCATACAGTCAGAATTGCAGCATCTGTAAGGGAGCGAGGGAAGCAGGATTAAGCTGACAGAGCCGTTGAGCTGTGATGCAGGTCTAACAGAAGCCTGGGCTGAGCCCACAGGGAGCTCCGCAGTTAGGATGGCCTCACAGATGTCCATAATTGAGGCAAGTAGCCAGGCATGTTTCTTCCTGCAGTATCTAGGCATTGGATGCAGGTAACCCATGGGGGCGGGGCAAAGCAACGCCCTTCGACCAAGAACAGTTCCCACGTGGCGGGGTGGGGGGGGGCACACAACTGGGAGCCCTCAGCAACTAGCACTCTCTGCAAATGAATGTCTTGGTCATGGAGAGGATATCAGAGTCGCATACTCCAGCATCCACTATATTATGGTTTTCAATAGATCTCAAAAAATAAGCCAAAGTGTACAATATATTATTATTTAATATACAATTGTGATAGAGTATTTACATACATGCATATGTATATATATATATATTTATTTATATGTACATAAGTATTTATTATTTACACCTAAAAGCTGTAGAATGATACAGAACATTTAGGACTGTAGGGATAGGAAGGTTCCTGGTTTTTTGGTTCTTGAGTTGGGTGGTGGGTTTATAGTTTTTCACTGTATTATGATTTATAACTAGCTTATGTATTTCATGTAATCTTTTGTATGTATCAAATAAGTAATCTCTACACCCAATGTGGAACTCGAACTCATGACCCCAAGATCAAAAATTGCATGCTCTATGGACTGAGCCAGCCAGGCGCCCCTGCATCAAATATATTTATAAAAATTATAAAAAGAAGAAAGAAAACTAGGCAAAAGTCATAGCAGTTAAAGTATAGAACTTTAGAAAAAATATGAGTAGATAGAGCAAATCCAGATTTGCAAATCCTCTGCTACAGTAGGCATTCAGATGAAGAAATACTTCCCTGAAATTCCCTAATGTTACTTACTTTAGTTTGCTTGCATAACCATCCTGAAATTTTGTTATTTTTGGCTGGAAGTATGATGTTGATAAAAATATATTGTTTACTTTCACTTTTGCCTAGTTTTTTTAAAAAAAGATTTTATTTATTTATTTGAGAATGAGAGAGAGAGAGAGAGAGAGAGAGAGAGCATGAGAAGTGGGAGGGTCAGAGAGAGAAGCAGACTCCCTGTCAAGCAGAAAGCCTAATGCGGGACTCCATCCCAGGACTCCAGGATCATGACCTGAGTGGAAGGCAGTTGCTTCACCAACTGAGCCACCCAGGCATCCCTCACCTAGTTTTAAATTGATTTGTTCATCATGGCACTAATTTTTTTTTTTTTTTAAGTGAAAGAGTATTTTGGGTAAGGTTGTTGGAATGCTTAATAGATCTGTTGGCGCAATAAAGAAATCTGGTTCATGCACAATATTGACATGTCAAGTTTTCACCATGATGTTTTTTAAGTGTATTCATTTATAATTTAAATAATCTCTACCCAATGTGGGGATCAAACTCACAACCCTGAGATCAAGAGTCTCATGCTCTGGGGTGCCTGGGTGGCTCAGTGGGTTAAGCCTCTGCCTTCAGCTCGGATCATGGTCTCAGGGTCCTGGGATCGAGCCCTGCATTCGGCTCCCTGCTCAGCGAGGAGCCTGCTTCCCCCTCTTCCTCTGCCTCCCTCTCTGCTTACTTGTGATCTCTCTCTGTCAAATAAGTAAGTAAAATCTTAAAAAAAAAAAAAAAAGAGTCTCATGATCTTCCAACTGAGCAGGCCAGCCACTATTCACAATGGTATTTTTAATGGTACATTGAGTGGAGAAAGAGAGCTGTTGGATTATGTTTTATGATCACAGTTTTTACTTTTTTTTTTTAAAAAAGGGTATATTGTCTATATTGTGCAGCTTTATATTTACATAGAAAAAGAAATGGAAGAAGGCACTCCAAGTAGCCAACTGCCGTTTGTGGGGATCAGAAATGGGATGTGATACTTTTTCACTTTATATACCTCTGAGATCCTTTGAAACTAAAAAAAAAAAAAAATATTAAAACATATTTTTTGACCACTTTTTTCAAAACAACTGGTTTGAGTTTTCTTAGTTCAAGAGTCTGTTTCCATGTTGGAAAAATGGGAATGCTACTCACAACTTGGAATGGGATAATGTATTTGAAGTCAATTTCGGACACACTAATGCAATAACAAAGCATAGTAAATGCTAATGTGCGTGCCTTATGGTGATATTGTTTGTGAAAGAAATTAAATGGTAATAATGTTTGTTAAAGAAGTATTAACTTTTTGGAAACCTCCTGATTTCTTTCTATTTTTTTCTTTTTTCTTTTTAAAGATTTTTATTTATTTATTTTTGCAAGAGAGAGAAAGAAAAAGAGCACACAGGAGCCGGGGGTGGGGGGTGGGGTGGTGGAGGGGCAGAGGGAGAAGCACACTCCCTGATGTGGAACTCGATCCCAGGACCCTGGATTCATGACCTTAGCTGAAGGCAGACGCCTAACTTACTGGGCCACCCAGGCTCTCATGGAAACCTGATTTCTCATGCCAAAAATTTCGATTTCTTTTAAACCTGTTTGTTAACCATGGCTCTCTCTTTCTCTCTCTCTCTCTCTTTTAAATCCAGGACTGAACACCTTCTCAACTGAACTTAATGGAGAGATTAAGTGCCTTGTTTTGTGAGCTATGTTTAAATGAAGATGAGCTAGAAGACAGAACTGTTAAAAATACGTAAGTTTTATTATATAGCCAAATGAAGGATTCGGCTCTCTTGTAATGGTATTCTGAAAAATTCCTAGCTTCTCTGAAATTCCCTAATTATGGAATTTTCTTTCATGATATGGAGCTACTCCGGATTTCATCATGAGAATCTGATCTGAAACTTAATTTACGGAAATACTGAAAATGAATTTCAAATTAAATGAGACCATCTGTATACTAATATGATGCAATACTGTTGATTCACATTTTTCCATATTAAAGACTGTTCTGAACTCTAAATCTTTTAAATAAACGAGACTGAAATTTAATGTTGTTGTGTCTGAGTATGTTACTTGTATAACAACCAGCTACTTGCAGGAACTCTTCACCTCTCTGTTAATCATTTTTTTATGTTGCCTTTCTGAGCTACTTATCAAGATATGATTTCATAACCACACCTTGGTAGCTGAAATTCCAGTTCTGCCACTTAATCTCTATGTGTTTATAGGAAAGTTAGATATTTTAGGCTTCGTTTTTCTCACTGAATACGTAATGCTTTTCTGCCAATCACTGATGAATGCTTATGTAGTATTGTCCAATTTTACTGTTGTAAAATTTGAATGCTTAGTAGCTAAATTCATACACAGTCATACAGCTAATAAGAGGTAGAGTTGAAGTCTGGTTCCAGATTTACCTGATACCAAAGCCCAAAGTTTTAGAGTATTGCTTCCTCTTTGGAGAGTTAATGTTTTCATATGTTTGGTAGAATACCTGCCCATCTTTGGGAACCTGGGTCTGTATGTTAAATTTTAGCATAGAATAGTACTGAATAGGAGTAGAACATGATTGTAGGTTCCTGTATGCATTAGAAGTTTTTTTAAAAAATTGTTTAAAAAATATTTTTAAAAAAGATTTTATTTATTTGACAGAGACAGACACAGTGAGAGAGGGAACATAAACAGGGGAGTGGGAGAGGGACAAGCAGACTCCCCGCTGAGCAGGGAGCCCAATGTAGGACTCAATCCCAGGACCCCGGGATCATGACCTGAGCCCAATGACTGAGCCACCCAGATGTCCCTTTAAAAAATTTTTTAGAAAGACTTTTATTTTTTTTTGAGAAGCTCAAGTTGGGGGAGGGGCATGAGAAGAGGGAAAGATAGAAGCAGACTCCCCACTGAGCAGGGAGCCCGATGTGGGTCTCGGTCCCAGGACCCTGAGATGAGGTCAGACACTTAAGTGATGTGGGCCTTGAACTCCAAAGCTAAGGTATGAGCAGGGCCCTCTGAAGCCAGACACTTAACCAACTTAATCCAGGCACCCCTGCATTAGAGGATTTTTTTTTAAAGGTTTTATTTATTTATTTGACACACACAGAGAGAGAGATCACAAGCAGGCAGAGAGGCAGGCAGAGAGAGAGGGAGAAGCAGGCTCCCCACTCAGCAGAGAACCCGATTCAGGGTTTGATTCCAGGATGATGAGATCACGACCTGAGCCAAAGGCAGAGGCTTAACCCACTGAGCCACCCAGGTGCCCCTGCATTAGAGCTTTTAAGTGGTTCATAAAATTTATCTGTAGACAAAGATTCCTATTCAATTCCAAAAGTATATAGCCCTCTGGACCTCAAAGGGATTTCTTTGACACAGATCACTTCACTCTGTGATGCCACTTTTTTTTTTCTTTTAGTAAATATATGTGTGCACTCTTAATAAAGATTATTCCTGTTAATTGCAAGAGTACTGCTCATACCTTATAGGAAAAAACGGGCACCCAACTGAGGTGGATTCAATCAACATTCCTTGAGTAAAAATACCATGCTCAATACGAATTCTAAGAACAGTAGAAATTGCATTTCCATGGTGCCTGTCCTTATTCATTAAAAAAAAATCCCAAATCATCAATTATTTTTTGTTGCCTGTTTATTTTTTTTTAAAGATTTTATTTATTTATTTGACAGACAGAGATCACAAGTAGGCAGAGAGGCAGAGAGGCAGGCAGAGAGAGAGAGGAAGGGAAGCAGCCTCCCTGCGGAGCAGAGAGCCCGATGTGGGGCTCTAACCCAGAACCCTGCGATCATGACCTGAGCTGAAGGCAGAGGCTTTAACCCACTGAGCCACCCAGGCGTCCCTGCCTGTTTATTTTTATGTCAGATGCTGTCGTAGGTGCTAGAGGCACATGTGTGTGTATGCGTGTGTATTCTTCAAAATCACAACAAAACCCTCAGTGGGTATCTGTTGCGCTCTCCTTTCCTCTACCCCGTCCTACTCCACCAGATTAATTTCTACTTTGCCTTAGATCCCAGCTCAAATGTCACTCCCTTAGAAAAGCCTTTCAGGGCAGTCCCCTCTTCTCATCTAAATTAGGTCTTCCCATTTCTTTGTACTCATGACAATTTTTATCATATCACTAGTTCGATGTCCTTAAGGTCTGCCTCTCTAGCTAGACCATTTCCATGTATTCATCATTCATTCATTCAATGGGTATTTTTTGCAGACCTACTAAGTGTCAGTTATTCTTCGGTGTACATCTTAGGTGATGATACCATGGTGAGCAAGAAAAGGTCACTGTCCTCATGAACTTACATTCTATTGGGAAGATGGACAAAAACCAAAATAATCAGACAATTTGAAGGCATTAAGTGTTATAAGGAACGTAAAGCGTGGTGAAAGTATAAGTGGTGACAGGGCAAAGGAGAGGAGGTGATTTGGTCTATTTATGTTGGTCCATCAGAGAAAACCACTCTAAGGGGAAGAATGTGTGCACAGAAGCCCAAATAATATAAAGCGGTGAGCCTTGGGAGACAGAGGGCGAGAGGTTCTGGAAAGGAAACAGGAAATAGAACTGCTCTGAGACTGGACTGAACTTGACTTATTTTAGAAACTGCAAGACATGTGGCTGGAATCAGGTGAGCCCAGGAGAGCATCACTGATGCTGTTGGAGAGGTCAGGGAGGAAATAACTAGTCTTGGAGGATATTGTTCTTAATCTGATTTGTAAAGTCCTTGAAGGGATTTGAGCAGAAGAAATGATATCTAATTTACTTAAAAACAAAAACAAAAATGAACACAACACTGCAGTTGCTTCGTGGAGAACAAACCCCAAGACAGTTTCAGGGACACCAGGGAGGACGCTCTTGCCATATTCCAGGCAAGAAATGCTTGTGATTTGGATTAGGTTGGTAGTAGCAGAAGTGAGGAGAAGTGGCCAGTCAAGATCTATATTGGAGGTAGTGTGAACAAGACTGTTGAAGTACTGAATATGGGAATGTAATAGGAAGAAACAAATCAAGGCTGACAGCTAGGTTTTAAACCTTAGAATGCCGGTAAATAATGATATCGTTAACAGATTGGAAGAAAAGAAGTGTCTCTCTGTGTGTGTTGAGTCTGTTTTGAACACCTTTCAGTTGAGATGTTTATTTTTATTTTACCTCTTAATGGACATGTTGAGTAGGCATAGAGATTATGTGTTTATGCATACCTCTGAGCAGATGTTCAGCCTGGCCAGAGATATTTCGACTTCATTAACTTACAGTTGATATTTAAAATCAAGGGATTACATAAAATCACGTAGGGAGATTGTGTAGAGAAGTACAAAGAACAGAGGTCTGAGCTCAAAGGCATAGGATCATGTAGAGGCCAGCATTAGTGAGGGGCCCTGAAGGACTCTGGGAAGGAGCTGGTAAGGAAAACAGAGGCCACTCCTTATTGAATGGTAGAATAGGATGAGGATGAAGAATTGACCATTTTGCTCACTATTGTTATTATATCCAGTACCTACCTAGCTCAGTTTCTGGTACATACTTACAGCACAGTAGTATTTGTTAAATGAATGAATCTTCACTCCCATTTCTTTCTCAGAAAGAAAACCGTGAGTGTCTCACGGTTCCAGGTACTGTTCTAGGTCCTACAGATTCACAGCATAGTGTTCCCAATAATCGTAAGTTCTAGTGTGGGTCATGGACATACATACAAAGGCAACACGAACACATATTATTTGTTTAGTTACTTTTAAAGATTCTATTCATTTTTTAAAGACTTATTTATTTATTAGAGAGAGCCAGTGGGGGAAGGACAGAGGGAGAGAGAGAATCCTTAAGCAGACTCCCTGCTAACGTGGAGTCGTTGTTTTCGCAGGGCCCATCCCACCACCCAACATCATGACCTAAGCTGAAATCAAGAACCTCCCACTTAACTGACAGAGTCATATAGGCATCCCTAAGATTTTATTTGGAAGTAATCTCTACATCCAATGTGGGGCTCAAATTTACACCCCTCAAGAGTCACCGTTCCACTGACCAAGCCAACAGGCATCCTTGTATTATTGGTTTATAATAGCTCTCTTCTCCTTCTTGCCTATTCTAAGGAGAATGGATATCTTGAGGGCCCTTAGTTGGTGAGCAATGTTGAACCGGGATATATGCATTTGGAGCTCCACTGCAGGTGAAGACTTTGGCTAGAGGGAGATGTTGAGAGAGAGAGAGGAGTGGTGGGATTTCATTGAATTGGACAGACAGCCTCAGTTAAGGGGATCAAATTCAATTAAAACAAAATGTGCCTGCTCAACTCACATGACTGAATTCTGCTAGACAGCTGAGAGTTTATAAAGAACAGTATCAGCCTTAGGGGTTATACTCAATCTGATAAGATGGTGGAAAAAGAGTAGGGGGTTGGGCAGGGAGAGATAAGGTTCTGGAGCTACATATTAGAAAATTACTACATTATCTTCAAGATCTGTTGTTGATCCTTAAAATTATTACCCTTAAATTCCTGCCTTTTAAAAAGGTCTCAAGTTTCGAATCAGGAGTCCCTACTGGCTAAGAAAAATTTCAGGTGTTTTATACAAGTCCATGCCAGAAAAGGAAACCAAAACTCTTGGTGGATGGAAGAGTAAGTGTGAAGTGCTCTACTGCATTACAGTCTCTCAAGCTTACCTTGTGGAACTCTGCGGAGGTAGTTTTCTTATCTCTACTAGGATCACATACTTTTGTGTTCCTTCACACCCCACCTCTACCCACCCCCCCCCCCCGCCTCCGAAAATGTAAATTAAAAAAAGAGTAAAACAAAAAGTCTCTAGTGTCCTTTAAGGTCCAGTTAAACATGGAGTCCCTTCCTCAAACTGCTTATTCATCAAGCTGGGTTCCCTCTATTTTGCATTCGTCTTACAGCTCTTATGCCGCTGTGTATTATAGTTTTTTGAGTCCATGAAGTTATTCGCCTTGAACTCCAAGACCTTGGGAGCAATGCTGTTTAATGCTCAGAACGAGAGGGAGGGTTTAGAAGCTCCATAATAAGTGCACGTAACGGGAGAAGATGCTCCGGGAAGGAGACATAGAAAGGGGAGATGCAAGCCTTTATTCGGAAAAGTTTATGGGAACAGTGACAGCATATTTAACAATGATATAGATGTGTCTAATACAGAGGGGAAAATAAAACTACGACTCCGCGCCCACCTTTTACTATACCATCTTCCCATTCACAACCGGCTTCTCAGACCCCATTCCCTCCTAAATGCAGAGCTCTAACGAGGCTGGGTCTCCCTGGCCAATCGGAGCGCACTCTTCCGCAGTCGTGAGGACCGCTGCAGCCAATGAGAGACGTGGGCGATTTGGTGGGGTGAGACGAGCCGCCCTCTGGTGGAACCCTGGGGGCGTGGTGACGCGTTGGGCGGGACTGAGGTTTGATTGGCAGGGGAGAGATCTGCCGGCTCCGAACAGAGACCAGTCCCGGTGTGCGCGAGGGGGAGGACATGGGCGGGGTAGCGAAACTGGAGTCAGCCAATAGCTGACGCACTATTCACAGAGGGACCGCTAGATCACCAATGGCGGCACGGATATGGCGCCGTGGGCGGGGTTTAGGCCAAAAGAGGCGCAGGAGCCGCGCCTGTTAGTGTCGTCTTCACCGTCACGGCGGGCGCCTCTTCCTGGATTCATTCATTCGTTTTTCCATTCACGAAGGTAGTAAGGCCTAGTTGAAAGCCATGGAGAGCGCTCTTCCTGCCGCCGGCTTCTTGTACTGGGTCGGCGCAGGCACCGTGGCCTACGTGGCCCTGCGCATCTCGTACTCGCTCTTCACGGCCCTTCGGGTCTGGGGTTTGAGTCACGAGGCAGGGGTCGGACCAAGGCTCGGAGAATGGGCAGGTGAGTGCAGTCCAGCGCCGCCGGTCTCCTCGCTCCTGCGGCGGCTCGCGCGGCTTCCGGCCGGGGTCTGGCCGGTGCTGCCCAAGTCCGGGCCCAGCGCCTGGCCTTCCGCTTTCCAGGTCCCCTCTCCCTCCTGAGGCTCCTGCGTCCCTTGTACCCGCCTGGCCCCTAGCCTTGGGGCCCCAAGCCCTGGCTTGCCTGGACTTGCGAATTTTTAAATAGGAAAGACATTGTTGGCCCAACTCCGCGAATCTCACATGCCACTTGGTGGGTGCGGGGACAATTTGCTTGAACCCGCAGGGGCTGGTGTCCTTTAAGCCATTTCGGGTGCTTGGCCGGGAGTCAGTCACCTTGCTGCCTCCTCAGTCACACTCTGCCTTAACCTAGGTTCGCCCCGTATTGAGTGTTTTTAAAATAAAGGTTTTCGCTTGATTGGAATAGTGGCCCCCTGCTAAGGATGAAAGGCATTCTGTTGACTTTTCGGTGGGGGGGCGAGGATGAACGGAGAGGACATAGAATTTCCGAAGTCTTTCTGCTTTTTAGAAACTTGGCTCTCTCCTGTTACTTGGATTCGGCCGAGTTCATTTCAAGATATACAAGGTTTCTGTTTTGGTTTGTTTTTAAATTCTCCTTAAACTTTTCTGGAGGCCTGATGTGTAACGTAATTATTGCTTCTGCAGAACGGTAACTCTCCGCGTAGCAATCAGAAATACTTTTGGCAGAAGGACGCTTATAGAAAACAGTATTCCCCCAAAGAGTGAGCTAAGCCTGTGGATCTTGTTTCATTTTGTTGGAGGATTTGAGAAAGGTCAGTTTGGAGAAGTTGGGGGAATTACCTGCAGGGAAGTTTTGTGCTTGCTTTTTTTCTTTTTTGTTGCTTTTCTTTACTTTTCTTTTCTTTTCTTTTTTTTTTTTAACCAAGGGATGTGCTGTGATCGTTCTCTGTGATTATTTATTCTGCTATTTCATGATTGATTGTACACTTCACCAAGCATTTCAGTGAATTCTGGGATGGTTAGGGGTCGCTTTCAGACTAGGTTCAACTAAGGTACACAAATAATGGGACTCTGTATTCTTCACTTTATTCACTCAAAATCATTTAAAGAACTTAGTAGGAAAAACATAAGAAATTAACTTTTTGGGACAGCAGTGTGAAGAGAACACATCTCAAGTAGGAAGGAATATGTAAGAACTCTGTGATGTGAAGCAACTGTTCACATTATAATGCTTGTTTTTATTTTTATTTTTTTTAAGATTTTATTTATTTATTTGACAGATAGAGATCACAAGTAGGCAAAGAGGCAGGCAGAGAGAGAGGAGGAAGCAGGCCCCCCCCCCGCCCCCCCCCCCCCACCAGCAGAGAGTCCGATGTGGGGCTGATCCCAGGATCCGGGGAACATGACCCAAGCCAAAGGCAGAGGCTTTAACCAACTGAGCCACCCAAGTGCGCCTAATACTTATTTTTAAAAATCACTTAGTGTTTTCTGATATTCCTTAAAAAACAAGTGAAGCTCTCAACTTGATTGTAATAAAGTTTGTGATTTCACAACTGACTTGCCCAAATTCTTGATTGTCACATCTGGAAAACTTGCTAATGAACTTTTGAGATAGTTGCACAAGATTCTGGTGCATTAGGAAATCCTGTAGCAAGATGAAGTGTTGTGATTTGTAAGCAAAGAGTCATATTAGTAACTTTTAGAAAACTGAAATAGACTGTAGACTAATAACTCAAATGGTCCAAATCACTATTGAAAAGATTTGTCCCAGAGGAGGGATCCTTGCTAAACTGAAAGAAATGTTTAAAAGATTTAGAAATGAAATTTGAACCAGAACACTGGGAAGTCATAAAGTGACATTGTGATTGTTGAGTTCGGTCTACCCTGGATTGTTAGAAAAATCTCTTTTTTAAGTACTTAAGCAGAAGTAATGATCAAGTTGTTATTTGTAACATGACATATATGTGGTAGCCTGAATCTTAAAATATTTCCTTTAGTTTTCCAAATTCAGGGAATCTTTGAAAAACAAAATTAAGAGTACTTCATCTTAAACAGCTTCTTTGTTGGAGGGATGAACTGAAATAATTTGACAAAGCAGCAGCGATGATACTTGAATAATTAGAGCTAAATGTGATTAAAATTAGGTAAATGATTTGTTCAATCGAAGTTAGGATTATTAGAATTAATTTTTGTGTATAAATAGCACTAGTAAGTAAGTTTTCTGCCCCATAAAATTGGTATCTTCATTCTGTGCAGTCTTCTTTGAATAAATGGTGGTAGCCGGCAGTTTTAGGGAGACATTTTTTACTCTTTACTACTAACATTTAACATCTTCCTCTCCATAACCAATTAAATGTTTTAAGTATAATATAGTAATGTGCATTGAATTGATAATGTTTTTATTCTTGTTATTCTTAAGTCTCTTCATGTGAGTATGTTTAATTTCTCCTCAGATTTTAGAATCTGAAGGGGAGGGTGTGTGATTCCCCATTTTTTTTCCTATTCCCACAGTAACTAGTGTATTGATCAGATTTAAGTGTTTCTAAATTTAAAAACCAAAGCTTGGAAAAATAAATAAGTTATGGGACATAATGTACAATATGGCAACTGTAGTTGATAATACTTTACTGCAAATTTGCAAGTTGCCAAGAGATGAAATCTTAAAAATTCTCATCACAAGGGGTGTCTGGCTGGCTTGGTCGATGGAGCATGTGACCCTTGATCTTGGGGTCAGGAGTTCAGGCCCCACACTGGGCAGGAAAAAGTTCACAAGAAAAAAATTCTGTAAATATGTATGGTAATGGGTATTACCTAGAGTTACTGTGGTGATCATTTCACAATATATACAACTATCAAATCGTTATGTTGTACACCTGAAACTAGTATAATGTTGTATGTCATTATATCTCAACAAACAAAACCCTCAAAGCTTGTCAAAACATGAAAACAGGTATGCTTTATAGTCAATAAAAATATTTCAGACCACATATTCCTTAATCTAGTTAGGGTTTTAAGTCATCTCTTCCCTAATTCTCTCCAGTACCATTCCCACTCAAGTGAGTTACACCGATTTCATCAGGTCCCTAGCAGATGGGTTTTGCCAATTTTGCCTGATATCCTGTCATCGTTAGGGGATACTTCCTGTATTTCTTAGGAGAACAAAGAGCTCCTATGGAACTGGAGCTTTACTTGCTTGAAGGTCACTGTAGCAAGTAATCAGAAGAAGAGTGCTAACAAAAGTGGTCAGTTTGTACTCAATAAAGGGGACAACAGTCATTACTGTGGAACAATAAAGAATGTAATCTGTAGGCTTTGATTTGAGCATAGATAAATTTTGCATTTATTTGAGCAGTTTCCATCATTGCAATTCATCCAAAATGATTGATACTGAACTACTGTGGAGGTGACTTCTAAAGCCAAGATACTTTATAACTTTAAAGCCAGGACAGCACTCTGAGCTCTTATTTTTAGATTTTAAAGGAGGGGATATTGCTCCAGGCGGCAAAGAATAAAGGATCCACGAAGCAGTTGGATTTTAAAAATAGCCTTGTTGAGATAGAATGTATACACCATATAATTTACCCATTTAAAATATACAGTTTACGGGGTGCCTGGGTGGCTCAGATGGTTAAGTGACTTCCTTCAGCTCAGGTCATGATCTCCAGGTCCTGGGATGGAGCTCCTGACTTATTATGCTCCCAGCTCAGCGGGGAGTCTGCTTCTCCCTCTTCCTCTCTCTCTCTTCCCCTGCTGTGCTCTCTCTGACTCTCTCTGTCTCTCTCTCACGTGAATAAGTAAAATCTTAAAAAAAAAATTGTACAGTTCCAAGATTTTTATTATACTCACAGGGTTGTGCAACCATTATAGTCTAATTTTGGAACATTTTCATCTTTCTTAAAACAAGCCCTGTACCCATTAGCTGTCACTCCCCAACCCCCACACCCTCAATCCCTAGTCAACCATTAGTCTACTTTTGGTCTATGTGTATACATTACATATATGCCTATTCTGAGTATTTCCTATATATGGGATCTTATAATGTGAAGTATTTTATGACTGGCTTTCATTGAGCACAATGTTCCCAAGGTTTCCCCACGTTGTAACATGTTTTAGTGCTTCATTTCTCTTTATTGCTGAATAGTATTCCATTCTGTGGAGTGAGAGTAGATTTTGTAAAGGGTCTTTACCTCTGCATTTTGCTGTCTGTACATCTGTATTCGCAGTTCCCTGAGATTTTGCAGTTTGGGATGCTGATGGAACTCATTTGGCCCTGTTGTATTCCACGACAGTGAACACTTAGAAAGGTCATAGGGTGGTGGTGGGGTTCTTTTGTAGAAAAGCCATCCATCAAAATGGCTTTGCTTAGCCAAGCTCCAAGAATCAAAGGATTCTCAGAATCGAGTGTGGCGCAGCATTTCTGTTTTTACTTCGGATAACTCCACAAGATTGGTCTAGGTCTCCAGTGGCTAAGGGCTGCTTGAGTAACCAGGGTCCATTGGCAGTAGGTCCCTTTCTTTCACTGGGCTTTGAGGTATCACATGATTGGAGGAATTATTTATGAAATGTTAATAATTTAAATTGGCAAGCCCAGAAGTCATATGAAGAACTGCCATTGATTGAATGCTTGAAGTATTCTAGGCACTTGACAGATATTATCTTTAATCAGTCTTTGAGCGCTGACTTATTATCCCCATTGTGTAGAAGAAGAAATAGAGGCTTAGGGTAAATGATTTCCTTTGTCTGTGGTTTCCCAGCTAGTGAGTTGAAAGATGAGGATTTGAAGCCAAATTGTCCATTTTGCAATATGCATGTCTTATATGTTGGTGATTGGTTTATAGACTACGTGGGTACTTGGGGGCGGATTCCTTTATATCTTAGGAACATACTGCTTTATTTTATTTTTTATTTTTTAAGCTTTTATTTTTTTAAAAAATGATTTTATTTATTTATTTATTTGACCAGCAGAGATCACAAGTAGGCAGAGAGGCAGGCAGAGAGAGAGGGAAGCAGGCTCCCTGCTGAGCAGAGAGCTGAATGCGGGGCTCCATTTCAGGACCTCGGATCATGACCTGAGTCGAAGGCAGAGGCTTAACCCACTGAGCCACCCAGGCACCCCTTTAAATTATTTTTAAAAATTTTTATTTACTTGAGAGAGAGAGAGCGTCGGAGAGAGAGAGCACAAGTCAGGGGAGGGGCAGAGGGAGAGGGAGAAGTAGGCTTCCCACTGAGCAGGGAGCCCTACCAGGCCCATCCCAGGACCCGGAGATCATGACCTGAGCCAAGTCAGATGTTTAAGCTTTTATTTTTTCGTAACCTCTACCCCCAACATGGAGCTTGAACTCAAAACCCTGAGATCAAGAGTCACGTGCTCTACCAGACAAGCCAGCCAGGTACCCCTGGAACATTCGGCTTTATAATAGAAGGCACACTTTCAAATTTGCGCATGCTTGATGCTTCCGGGAGCGTCGTGGACTAGGTAGCACATGTTTTGAATCTAGTAGCTCGGGATTGGTCTGAGAGAGCCGCCCTGCGGGAGCAGTGACTGAAGGGAAAGGAGGAGGCTGGACATGGGAGGGCTCTCTCGAAATAGGGCCTGAGTGACTAGAGCCAGGAAGGGGTGGGCATGATGTAAACTGAGAGTGGAGTGGGGGGAAGGAGCCAGAAAGCAGGGCTGTTTAATCTGTCCCAAGAGCAGGGAAGACAATAGAAGGGATTTTAATCAGAAGGGTGATGCAGTTGAGTTGCAACTTTAAATAGAATTCTTTGTTTCTCTGATCTTCCCCACATTGTTGCATTGCCTCAGAGACGGACCAGTGCAAGTTATTCAGATAATCTCAATCAAAATTGCCTTAAAAAACGCCAAACAACCCCAAATGCAAAATCATACTGTAGAGTATGGGAGGCCACTTTTGTGTTATTGTCTTTCAGAGACCATTTCTCCCTGGGGGGGAAAAATCTAATCCCTGCGATGTGGGAGGTTGTACTCTTACCAGGGACTGGGTGATAGGGTTGTTGCATGAACCCTGAAACTGGGTTACTGCATGAAACCATGGTGTGGTAGTTGAGAAGCCTGCCCCAAAGCCCGTATCAGAGGGAACACTTTGTCTAGCAAAACAACGGGTTTGCCCCGTCTCAGAGGGGCGGTTCCAGGGAGACTATCCAGTTCCTGTAAAGTTATCTTTAGCACCTTTAAGTGAAGTTATTTTCTATTTAAATGATGAAGCCAGCGGGGTAAAGGAAGAAAGGCTACCAAATTTAAGATTTAGAACAATTACCTTTTCTCAAGAGTGTTGAATTACATCAGTTAACAATAGTGATAATGGCTTTGGCTTTGGAGTCAGCCACAAGGGTGAGCTTTGCTATTGGAGAAAATGTTTGTCGTTGGGCAAAGATAGTTAACCTCTGAGAATAACTTTCTTCCTCTATCAAATGGGGCTTATACTTTTCAGGAGCATTATGGCAAGGAAAAGAGGTGTAAATAAGGCTGTAGTGTAGTCTTTTGTGTGTTTTATGGGTACTGAGTAAATATTTAAGGACTTTTTTTGTTTGTATACATTACTCTTATTTGATGAAGAGGAATTGTTGAAACTAAGAATAATGTACGTCACTCAGCTGATAAACTATTAGAAATTTGAAGTTATGAACATATCAAGTAAGAGGTAATTAGTGTTACCTGAAGCTTTCTTGCTTTTGTGAGAAGATTGATGAAATGCTTCCCTGAAATATGGCTCCCCTTAGTGAACCTAAGATATGAAGGTTTAGGAAAATTTGGTTATGTGCAACTTTTCAATTAAATTTGTAAAAACCTTGGAATTATCTTTGACTCTTCTCTCACCCTCTATACAGTCTATTAGGAAATCCCATTGTCTCTAACTTCAGAATGTTCAGAATCCAGTCCCTTCTGTAAGCCACTGAAGTCTCTTGGCTTGATATAATGGCAAGATTAAAGTTTCAGCGAAACCTTTCTAATTGGTAAGGTTGAGTGAATGAATGAAAAAAATAAATTCTAGGATCTGTTGACCAAAATATAGTTTGGTTATTTTGAAAGCCTGACAAAATATGCCCACGCCTTCTAAACCTTTAGACTTTTTGAATTGTTGGAGACATTGAACCAGATTTCCTGGAAAATCTCTTGGGTGGGAAAGCCATTGACTGGTAAATGTATGTAGCCAATAACTTCTAGAAAGTTAACTGCAGAGCGCTGGATATGTAGTTTATTTGCCTCATGGAAAGAAATGAATACAACAGTTGGTTGATGATTTTTACAAAACTTTAGTCAGTCATTTTTGTGAGAAACTTAAGAAAATTGTAATGTTGGGGTGCCTGGTTGGCTCAGTCGGTTAATAGTCTGCCTTTGGCTCAGGTCATGATCCCAGGACCCTGGGATCGAGCCCCACATTGGGCTCCCTGCTCGGTGGGAAGCCTGCTTCTCCCTCTCCATTCCCCCTGCTTGTATTCCCTCTCTTGATGTATCTCTCTCCCTCTGTCAAATAAATAAATAAAATCTTCAAAAAGAAGAAGAAGAAGAAGAAGAAAAAGCAGAAGAAGAAGAAGAAGAAGAAGAAGAAGAAGAAGAAGAAGAAGAAGAAGAAGAAGAAGAAAATTGTAACGTCATTAGGAAGCAGAAAAGAACAGTGATGGAGTAATGAAACCAGAAGAGCTTTGGGTGACCTCTTCAGTTGAACTATTAGGGAAATACGCTGCAAAATCATGCATCCAGTTAGAGAATGGCCAGGTGAGGCGGGTCAGTGGGAAAGCCAGAAAATGGTGGATGCCTCTGTGGTAGACTGAGTAAAAGCAGTGGTGGGAGTGTTGAGCATCAGGTTCTGACATAGAGGAGAAGAGACATGTCAGGGCGATCAGTGGTAACACAGAGGATGCCGGCAGAACTGGACGTGGTTATGTACCACTGCAGCTGGTATGGGATAAAAACAGTCCTCCCTGACCTCTAGAAGAACTGACATGCACTTCTAGCCATGGAGGGTACCGTTAATGCCATGTTCTCGGTACACCCCTTCGCAGACATTAAGACTTTTTCCTTGTATACAGTGAATTTTTTCATTGTATACAGGGACCTTTTTCATTGTATACAGTGGTATAAACTAAGTGAGTTGATCTAGTATCTCTTACCTACTGTCTCAGCTGTGCTTATCCCCCCCAACTATGGATTATGTTGATGACACTGAATTGCCAAGGAAATAGTGTATTGTTTTAGTATGTGCTCCTCAAGGTGGCCAGGAAAGGCTACAGTATCTTTTAGAAGTTTAAATGCCAGTTTTAGTGCTCCCTTAACATTTCTAGTATGTAGAAAACTCATTTTCCAGATTGGTTTTACTGTAATGACTAGCATTAACTGCGCACGACCAAGCTAACTCCAGTAGAAATATTGCCAAGCTTGCTTTAATGATAGCTGAACCTCCCGACTTGTCACATAAACAGAGCTGATACAGTAAACAAGCTTTCCTAATCTTGCACATTCAGTCTAATAATTTTGCCAGGGAACAGGGAGCTGCTGCTTATCTGTGTTTTCCAATACCTCTCATTGCCTGTCATGTGAAAGGAGGTGATGATCTCTTTATAGATAATGTGAAAAAAACCAAGCAAACAAACCACAGTTGGTTAGACAATGGTGTTCACACACTCTGAATTAGAGGAGGCTGAATTAATGAAGTTTTGCTGTAATGATGACATATTAATATGCAAAGTGATTTTGCAAGCATTCTCAAATGATTTCCACAACGACCTGTGAAGCAGGTTAGGGTTGGGTTTGTTCTTTCTATGTAACATGCCAGCACCAGAGGGAGAGACAGTGGCTGGCGGAAGGGTTACAGCCAGTGCCAGAAGAAATCGAATCCAGGTTTTTGGACTCCAAGCTCCCTGTTCTTTCTACTTTCCTGCCAAAGTTCCTGGTAATGATTTTTAAGGCCGTTTGGAATACCCATACAAGAGCTTCTAAACTGGAGGTTTCCTCAAATGTTGCCTGGAACTAAAAGGTCTATTTATGCTGTGGCAATATCCAAACTCACATGGTTCATAAAAATAACTGGATGTGCTTGTTAAAAACACAGCGTCTAAGGCTTTGCCGTAGACCTACTAAATCAAAATCTCTAAGAAAAGAATGTGGGCAAGTGTATTTTTAGCAAATAAGATGATTCTTAAGATCACACTTTTTGGGAAACACCGGACTATGGTCAAGATAGCCCTAGAAGAAGACAGGGGACTAACATGTGCAGACTTTCTAGCTGGGTGTCTTTTCTTGGTTGCGGGGCTTGATTTATAATAGTGTTAAAACTCCCAGTGATTTCTGTACTAAATATTATAATTTTGACAGTGAAATAGAGATTCTATTTTAGGCTAGTTCTGTGTTTCCATATTTGAAATAGATTGGGGGAACGAAAACCCCAACCACTTGGAACTTAAGTGTGTTGCTGTAGAATAAGAACTGTAGGCAGCACATCCAGTATTTCCCAGGCTTTACTAATTGGAGATTGGGGTGACAGTAGGGGTCTCAATAAGAGTGATATTTTAGTAGATGCAAATAATAGAAGCTTTACTTTAAGTAAGACCATAGAAGGAGAGCTGAAGACTTTGGAAGCTTAAGAAAAAGAATTGAATATTTTCTTATTTTCTGTTTGTGATACTATTTTTTTGGTGGCTTTTTTTTTTTTTTTTTTTAGTTTAGTTTATTACATTTAGCAGAAAGGAAGCTTTAAGTCTGATTCCCTTCTTTATAGGTGGATTTTAAAAAATTATTTTTTTTGTGAAATTAATGTAAGTGATACATACTGGTGATTCTTTTTTGGGGGGAGATTTTATTTATTTATTTGAAAGAGAGAGAGTATGTGAGCATGAGCAGGGGAGGGGCAGAAGGAGAGAGAGAAGCAGACTCTCCGCCAATCAGGGAGGCCAGTGCGGGCTCCTTCCATCCTGAAACCAGGACTCTGGGCTCATGACGTGAGCGAAAAGCAAATGTTTAATGGACGGAGCCACCCAGGTGCCCCTGTACTGATGATTCTTACAGGCCAAGAAACTAGAGAAAATGTTCTAATTATTTTTTTGTTTTTAAAAAAATGTTAAGTCTTCCAAATGATGAAGAAAGAAAATGGTCCTAGGTTTAATCAGAAGAAATTTTCCTTTTAGTTGGCTGTATGCCATACTCAGTACTGAGTATAGGAATATAGTAGTGAGTAAGAAAGCCATAGTCTCTGTCTCCATTGGTCTAGCAGAGGACACAGATCTTTATATAAGCAGCTCTGGAAAGTGTAATATGACCAGCTTTGGGGACACTGACCTGGTTCAGGGGCTTAGAGAAAGTTTTCTAGAAGAAATAACATTTAATCCAAAGTATGGAAGAAAAGGAGGAGAGGGAAGAAGATGATAATGTTAATAATGGTAATAAGATGTAATATTTATAAAAAAGCTAACCATGTACCAGATACTTTTCTAAATACCTCAGTGAATTTACTTAATTCTCACATAATCCAATAAGGTAGGTCTTATTAATTTCCCCTTTTTACTCAAAGAAAGCTGAGTTAATAGAGAAGGCAAATGGTTTGATCAAAGTCATATAGCTAGTAAGTGGAGGAGGACCTCAGATTTGAACTCTGTCTCCTGAGCTTCCTGCTAACCACTGCAAATTACACTGATGAGTTAAAGATGCGCAGATAAGGGGAGTTGGAGGGCAGGGGAGTACTTTGAGTAGAGGGACTGAACATTCAGGAACTTTGGGCTGAGAGTCCTGGAGGAGAGAAGCAAGATGTTAAGGCAGAGAAGTAGGGGTGAGGGAGTGTGGGCGGGTGGTCATAAAGGGCCTTGAGGCTCTGATGAGAGGTTTATTTATCCTAAGGGCAGTGGGAAGTCACTGAAAGATTTTAAGCAGTTGAGGGTCATGATCAAATTTATATATTGGACAACCAAGACATTGGAGAATGGATGTGAAGAGAGCAACTCAGGAGAAAGGAGATCAGAGGAGGGTGGCGGCGGTGGCTGCCGTGCTAAGCCAGGCGTTGGGAGATGGTGGTTTGGGTCAAGATAATGAAGGCAAGCACTGAGGAAGGGAGTCAGACGAGAGAGAAGAGGTTCAAGTTGCAGGCCTTTGTCATAAATAGGTCATGGGGATGAAGGGGATCACAAAGTCAAGAAGGACGGTGGTGTGTCTGGACTCTGGGCAGATGATGACACTTGTCACGGCCGTTGGAAACACAAAGGGAAGGAGCAGGCTCGGGGAGGGAAATGATGAGGTTGATCTCTTGATAGGTTCTGTGTGGATGTCAGTCAGCCTTTCAAGAGATTAGCACCAGACTGAGTCTACTGTTCTAAGTTCTTTACCAAAGGCCTTTGGTTCAGCAGTTGTTTATAGTTGTCATAAAGTATATGTTATAGGAAAGTTTGGAGCCTCAGCATGTAATATTTTAGGAAAGGGACAGTAGTATTTTTGAATGGCTTGAATGGAGTGTATCCCATGTAGCACTTTGTGCCTTAGTTCAGTCACTCTTTGCTGTTTCCTTTTAGGCAGAAAAGCAGGGAAGTATGGTGGAAAGTATACAGAACTTACCAGAAGACCTGAGTTCATATTCCATGTTCTCACTTTGACACTTATTAGCTGTGAAGTCTTTGGTCAGCCACACTTTATTTCATCTTTCAAATATGTCTAAAGATACCCATTTCGTCTTCAGAGATGTAAGAGACTGAATCCTCTTTGTATACAATACAAAGCATTTTACACTCATTAGACATTGGGCCTTTTTTTCCCTTTCCATTTTCAGTTAGAAATCTAGAAATAGAATTGCCCCAGGAGTTGATTAAATTGTTTATGTGATGTTTAATTTACTTCAGAGATTTATTTTGAGATCTGTTGCAACTTTGTCGTGATCAACACCTGAGTCTTCTCTGATGTGATTATCTAATACATGTCAATTTTAGAATGTACCTAAAACAAAAAAAATTTTTTTTACAACTTTGTGAATGTAACCTGGGTTTCTGTATTAAAAGTGAAGCTAATTTAACCACAAATTGTGTTAGTTTTAAAGAAGTGCCTTAAACTCCAACTTTATTCTTAATATATACCAAAGCTATGGTTAGGTATAGTGGATTAACGATATCGTTAAAATATTGGCAGCAAAATGTTATTTCAACTGTAATATAATTGGATGACTTTCAAACTTGACATAACTGTTTAAAGTCCCATTATTGTATTACAAGCATTATTATAAAAGGTGATTATAAGTTCCCATCATTTCTTACTCAGTACCTCACTGTTCCTGTCTCAGGCTTAAAGATATTTAGAGTTCTTTCTTTAGTGAAAGATTTTCTATTGTTCTCATCTTGGTTTCAGCTAGATTCTTATGATTTATAAGGTTGATGACAAAGCAGTACCTTTTAGATCTCTATAGCAAAGGTATTATCTTGGAAATGAGGGGATATTTTTTAGAATGTACTTGAAATCTAATTTTTTAAAATTTAGCAAAGTTGAGGACTATATGTAAACCCCAAATCTTTTAATAATATTTGCTTCAAAGTACATTACTTCTTTGGCATTCACGAGTTAATTTTTTTTTGGGGGGGGGGCAGTTTATTTGTTACTATTACTGCAACTGGAAACGTGTTTTTCTCTCCTTTTGCATTCCTGTATTTGGGTTGTCCCAGAAGCAAATGTTAAAGGACACGGACTCAGGTGCTGTCAGTTTATTTGGAAGGTGATCCTAAGAAACACCAGGAGGGAGTGAGGCAGGGAGGGGAACACAGCCAGTACAGGGGGCATTATCAAGCGCATTGGTCAACTAAAACTTGATCCCACTGCGGAACTCTAGAGCTAGTGCAGGGCACACATTGCAGCGTTATCTAACCTGCAGGTCCGGGAAGCTCAGATAATTATATACCAAGAGCCATTAGGCGTTGGTGAGGGCTGTTGGTGGGAAGGAACATTAATTTGATAGAATTTCTGTCTGCCATGCACTTGGGTGTTGCTGGCTTCAGCCACCAAAATCCTTGGGGAAAGCCATGCATTTGAAATGTGCGCTCCAATGGTATTGCCAGAGCGGAGGGTGGGGCACCAGCTTAGCTGTATTTCCAGTCTCAGTACTTGTGCATGGTCTCTTTTTCTTTCAACAAAACAAAATAAGCCCACGGGGAAAAAAAAATGGAACTAAGTCCTGGCAAAAAGTAAAGAAATCTAGTAGATTTGAGGCCATTGGGAGGGTGGTGGTAGAGGTTCTACCACATCTCAGGGTTGATGTATTGACCTATATTCAGTATTTTAACATTAGAAAAATACAGGTGACTGATTCAATATTGAATGATTAAATAATTAAATAATAATTATATTATATAAATAAATAATAATTAAATAATGAAACCTTATGAGTTTGTGTTATACTGTGAGTTAATCTCTTCCTCTTCATAATTTACTTCTGATCTACCAAATGGGAGGTGATTTCCACGATCAGTAGACAGTGAGTACAGCATTTGGGGAAGCTGGCAAATGTGGTTGGTTGCTTGTTGACGGAATCCCAATTTTGTGTGAGTACTGATGACCGTGTACCTCAGGGGAGGTTGGCTCACTCCTCAGTCCCAGGGGCCCAGTCTTGGGTAGTTTAAGCTTATCTTGGTGATTCTTTTTCCCTTGCCGGAGGTTGGTTTGGGAATGGGCATGTATCACAGTTCCTGGCCATGAGACGGGAGAGGTAATCTGCCAGAGGAAGGGCTTCTTCTTCTTCTAATTCTTCTTCTTCTTTTTTTTTTTTTAAGATTTTATTTATTTATTTGACAGACAGAGATCACAAGTAGGCAGGGAAGCAGGTAGAGAGAGAGAGAGAGGAGGAAGCAGGCTCCCTGCTGAGCAGAGATCCTGATGTGGGGCTCGATCCCAGGACCCTGAGATCATGACCTGAGCTGAAGACAGAGGCTTAACCCACTGAGCCACCCAGGTGCCCCAGAGGGAGGGCTTTTGAGGAGCCTTTTGTCCTCAGTAAAAAGAGACAGAAGGAAAAGTGTTAGGTGACATTGTGATGGCCTGCAGCCATCCTTGGGACCGGAGGGTACAAACTGGGGGAAGAACCAATACACTGAGGACTGCAGAACAGAGAGATGGAAAGCACCTGGGACTTGATGCTGTCACATACTTCGGAATGTACTTACATTGGAGGTGCCTTATACTTCCTGTTATTAATATATTAATATTAATAAATCCCCCTCTTTTTTAAATTAACATATAATGTATTATTTGTTTCAGGAGAACAGGTCTGAGAATCATCATTCTTACACAATTTACAGCACTCATCATAGCACATCCCCTCCCAAATCCCTCCCACCCTCCTCCCCTCCGGCGTCCCTTAGTTTGCTTTGCGTGAAAGAGAGTCTCTCTCTCTCTTTTTTAAAAGATTTTATTTATTTATTTGACAGTCAGAGATCACAAGTAGGCAAAGAGGCAGGCAGAGAGAGGGGAAGGGAAGCAGGCTCCCCGCTGAGCAGGGAGCCCAAGGTGGGGCTTGATACCAGGACCCTGGGATCATGACCTGGGCCGAAGGCAGAGGCTTTAACCCACTGAGCCACCCAGGTGCCCCCCATGATTAAGAGTCTCTTATGGTTTATCTCCCTCCCTGGTCCTATCTTGTTTCATTTTCCCCTCCCTTCCCCCCATGTACCCCTACCCCTCCTCTCAGATTCCTCATATTAGAGAGATCATAAGATAATTGTCTTTCTCCGATTGACTTATTTTGCCCAGCATAATACCCTCTAGTTTCATCTACGTCATTGCAAATGGCAAGATTTCGGGGTTTTGATGGCTGCATAGTATTCCATATTTTGTGTGTGTGTGTGTGTGTGTGTGTGGGTGGGTGGGTGTGTTGTGTGTATGTATACACACAACACACCCACACACACCATATCTTCTTTATCCATTCATCTATTGGCTATTGTGGACATTTCTGCTATAAACATTCGGGTGCACGTGCCCCTTTGGATCACTACATCTGTATCTTTGGGGTAAAAACCCAGTAGTGTGATCGCTGGGTCATAGGGTAGCTCTATTTTCAACTTTTTGAGGACCCTCCACACTGTTTTCCAGAATGGCTGCACCAGCTTGCATTCCCACCAATGCAAGGTGGGAGGAGGGTTCCCCTTTTTCCGCATCTTCACCAACACCTGTCATTTCCTAACTGGTTAATTTTAGCCATTCTGCCTGGTATGAGGTGATATCTCACTGTGATTTTGAATAAATCCATTTTTTCTTTAAGCTATTTCTGTTACTTGCAGCAGAAAGCACCCCAGTCTATAGCTTCATTAGAAAAGGGGGGAAATTTCTTGTTCTGAATAACGATTTATAATTAAAATCCTGTAGATTTGGGTGAATGTAATTTGTTGCTGCTCATTTTCTTTTGAATATGGTTGACACTGTTGCTGTTCATTTGAAAACTGAAATGAATGAAAGGAGGCCAGCTTTGGTATGCGATCTGATTGCAGATCCCATTAAATAAAATTTCATTTCTGATTATGCTGGTTGTTGAATATTGGGCTTTTATTTTTATTTATTTATTTGTTGCAAAGATTTATTTATTTGAGAGAGTATGCACAAAAGCTGGGGGAGGAGCAGAGGGTGAGAGAGAGAATCCTCAGGCAGTCTCCCTGCTGAGCGTGGAGCCTGATGAGGGGCTCCATCCCAGACGCCGAGATCATGACCTGAGCCAAAACCAAGAGTTGGACACTTAACCAACTGAGCCAGCCAGTCACTCTTGAGTGTCGGGCTTTTAAATTATTTAGTGCCTAGGTCTACAGTTTATAAATCCCAAGAGAATATGTGTATAAGGATTGTCTTATTGTCATTTTTGAGAACTGTTACCAAAGGATTTAAGAATATTGGGCATTCATTTAGCTTGAAGTAAATTTCTCAGTATGTTCTACTTTAAGTTAGTTTAAGTAACTCTTTATTTTTAGGGAGTACCTGGTAATCTGGGGACCTTGGCCCTGTATAGTTTGATGGAATTAGAAAAAGGTGAGGACTATGTATGAAGAGGTTGAAGGTGGTGTGGGCATGTGTATGTGTGGGTCTGTGTCTGGTACAATCCTGAGTGCGTATTTCTCTCCAGTACATTCCAAAGCCAATAAAAAGTCAGTAGTGTTCATTATCTTGTTGTTAAATTTTTAGCTCCACCATTTCCCCATATAAATATATTATTAAATAAAAACTTGTGAAATCTGTTTCAGTGATTCCTGGTTTGGGAAGATAATCAAGTGTAAAATTAGAGATTCAGTGTTACTTAAATTCCCTTAGTTTTAAAGTCCAAATGATGGGGGAAATGTGCCATATGGGTCACTGGAAAGCTGGAGCCAAGATATATGGAACTTGGGGACATGTACTCTGCTTTGTGTACCATGTGGGAATATGGCCTTACTGATGCTGAGTTTGTTACAAGAACCAGGAGAGCCTGATGTGTGTTTATAATATATTATATATATAATAAATATACTTATTTATTATATATAAAAATAATGTATAATAAAACAATATTGTTTTAAAGAGAATGTAGAGATTGTTTATCTTGAATACCAGTAATACAATGCCCAAGTCTTAAAGGAGTATAGTGCAATAAGAAATCAAGCTTTTCAGGTCTGTCAGGATGGACTGGCTGTGTACTTGGCCATGTACTATCAAAGGAAGCTGTACTTCTTTGTGTGGTACTGTCCCTTCTGATAAGAAAGATTTGCCCTGTGAATGAAGGTGTGCAAGTGTGTGTATGTGTATTCTTTGTGCCTTCTTTTCCTGCCTTCCTCTTTTACATACGAAACACTCATTGGCCTTGGAGAGATGACTGTTCTTGTATTTAAGGAACAAGTCTTAATTAAGGTAAGGTACTGTTAATTAATAAAAGAATGTGATTCTTTGATAACAGACAGCTCTTTTGTTATGTTCTTATATTACTATCACTTCTCTCCGTTTTATTAACTGGTACGTCATACTGGGCATGTGACCTATATTGTGGATATATCATCAAGGATAAGATATCATCAATGAGATTGTATCCTCTATTCTTGAGCTTTTTCAATACTCCCATAATTATCCCTTCATGTATGGATTTTTTTTAATTTTTATTTTTTAATTTTTTATAAACATATAATATATTTTTATCCCCAGGGGTACAAGTCTGTGAATCGCCAGGTTTACACACTTCACAGCACTCACCAAAGCACATACGCTCCCCAATGTCCATAATCCCATCCCCCTTCGCCCTACCCCCCTCCCCCCAGCAACCCTCAGTTTGTTTTGTGAGATTAAGAGTCACTTATGGTTTGTCAAAAATATGGAACGCTTCACGAATTTGCGTGTCATCCTTGCGCGGGGCCATGCTAATCTTCTCTGTATCGTTCCAATTTTAGTATATGTGCTGCCGAAGCGAGCACCATGTATGGATTTTTGATCCCCTTTTTTGTGTCAGAGACTTGGCAATGTGCTGGGGGTACAGCAGTGAACAACATGGGCAGAGTCTTGGCTCTCTCATGGAGCTTGCATATGAGTAGGGAAAGAGGAACAGTAAGCAAACATGAATATTTGGTAAGTCTGGTGATGAGATGCACCAAGAAGAAAAATGAAGCAAGGTAGATAATAGACAATAACTGAGGAGGTTGGAGGGAAGATTGTATTCTGCAAAGTTGCAGAAGACCATTGGGCAAGATTTTCCCATTAAGTTGACGTTTGAACTCAGATCTGAATGGAATTTTCTGTCTTCACTTCAACCGTACTGGCCTCTGTGTTGTTCCTTGTGCATCTACAGCACAGTCTTTGTACTAACTTATCCCTCTGCCTAGAATACTCTTACAGGTAGTGATGATTTAAATAAATAGGAAGAAGGATTGGGAATGATCAATTGTGTTATCAGGAATTTGGAATTCCTTCTCTTAGAATGGCAGAGGTGGGTCTGTCTGCTACTGGATTATGTTGAGGATCCTAGCTGGGACTTTTTTTTTTTTTTTTTTTTAAGTGAATCACTTTTATTTATTTATTTATTTATTTATTTGTTTATATATTTTTCACCATGAAAGTGGTTTTACTGTCAGTAGAGTTGAACGTACAAAAAAAAATTCTCAGCTGGATGGGACCAGGCAGTCCCAGTTATAGACAATACCAGGAGTGAGGAAAAGTAAAGGACTCGCAAGAGGTCCACATCATCTAGAGCATCCAGGCCACAGTATTCTACAGTGGCCCATGGGTGTCCTCGGGCTATCCTGTGAGATATGGAAGAGGTAAGACGGGAGGACAGTTGAGGGTCCCTGAAAGGGAGCTTGAAGAGGGCAAGAAAGCTTGGACATCTTAGCTCATCTCACCTGTTCGAAGGGAGTGAACAGAAATAATTTCTTATTTCTTTTAACAGAAAATAACAGAAATAAGTTGTTTAAAAATCCATGATATTTAGATGGACTTTTTGGTTTCTTTTAAAGATTTATTTATTTGAGAGAGAGATTGCACATGTGTGGGTGTGGAGGGAGGGCAGAGGGAGAGAGAGAGAAATCTCCAGCAGACCCCCTGCTGAGCGAGGAGCCTAACTAACCCTAGGATTATGACCCCAGTGGAAATGAAGAGTCAGATGCTCAACCAACTGAGCCACCCAGGTGCCCCTCAAAAACAATTTTTAAAACAACAAAAGACCAAAGTTTTATAAGTTCCTCTGAAAACCGTACATTTATTGACTTTATCTAGAAGTGCGGTGTTTACATATCTCTTTACTAATCTTTTTTCTAAATATATTGAAACTATTTTGCACTGCACCCTTAGGATCGCTTAGGTTTATAAAGAAAAGGGAACTGTGAATGAATTGCCAAATAGCATCTCCTTTCGGCTTATCTCTAAAAGAATAATGCAAAAATAGAAAATAAAAACAAGTATTTTTGCCAAGTGTATGATTTATGTCATAGCAAAAGTGGTTTAACACTGCATTTTCACGGAGATGCCTTGCATTTTCATGGAGCTGTCGAGACTAGTAGCTGTGTATACTCTTGTTGACGAGGACAATTTCCATTTGCATTTATTCTTCAGGTTATTCTGGAGTCATTCATTCATTTGCACTTTTTAAAAAAACGATTCTTGGCTTTCCATCTTCTTCTTCTTCTTCTTCTTCTTTTTTTTTTAATAGGTATGGGTGTTTAGAACAAAGGTTTTTGTTGTTGTCGGGTTTTGTTTGTTTGGTCTTAGCTGTTAGCTAATTAGTGGTTCTCTTTTATAATGGTTTTCAAGAGCAGGGATGAAATTCAGATACATTACTGAAAGATCCTTTCTGATAGCAGCTTAACCTCTTCTCACCATACTACACTTTTTCTGGAACTGTAGAACCAAATTAGGTTTCACCAAATTTTCTTTTAGCTAACTGTGCCCTCCAGTGGAGAAAACACAGGGCAGTCGAGTAGCCCAAGTGTAAAAGTAGCAGGGAGGAGAGGACATAATGTATCCAGGTAAGATCCGAGCTGCATAAGTATTTTCTACAAAAAGAGGTTGTTTTCACCCATTGCAAGCAAGAATATTATGCATGAGTACTCTGAGTTTGCTGAAGATTCAAAGAAGGATTTATTAGCAGTGCTTTGACATAATCGCCTTTCACCGAGTAGCTGATTCGGTGCGTTGCTCTCTTTTGTCCCCTCAGTGATGACGTATTCGGCAAGTCTAGTAAGAGTTGAGGGTAGGAAGTATTGGATTCGCTGCCCCTGCCCCAACCCTCCCCTCCCCCGCAATAAACTCAGTTGATGACTTTTTATTTTTTTTAATTTTTGAAGACAAAAAATACCCCCAATTAATTTAGTGAGTATAAACAAGAAACATTTTGCTGCAGCACCTATGTATGACCACGGCACTCAGAAAATAGTGAATTGACCACCACTGTCCTCTTTTCTAACTAGAAAGGGCTGCTCTCTTGCGCCGTGACTCCTGGCCAGAATTTTGGTCTCTTGGTGTCTGTGGGAATGATGACTGCCCATGCCTGAGCCCCTGAGAGCCCTGCAGTGGCTCATGCTTGCCACACCGGCTGGTACAGGAGCAGGGCCAGACTGGGCATCTGAACCAGACCCAGCGTGGGGGCTGAATTTTGCTGCATGATGATGTGCTCATTGTGCCTGCAGACTTCCTCCAACTCTGCCAGGGGGAGGGAGGGAGAACCAGATAACTTAGTTGAAGCAGAAACAGAAAAGATTTGATAGTTTGGTGTTCGGTACAAACTGTAGGTATGCTTCACCGAAATAATTTAGTGAGTAATATCTGAGAAATGGTAAACACAGGCTTTCTTCTTCTTGACTCTTACAAAACTTGGGCCATTTGTCCTTTCAGTGAATTGTCATTTGATTTTTTTTTATATGTCCAAGAAATAGAAGCTTCCTTCTTAATCTTATTTTAAGTGACTATGTATTAAATAGACCTTTTTACATTTAGAGTGATTCTTAAAATTTAGGCATGTGGAGGACAATTAGAAATAAAAATACCTGAATAAAAACCTTGAATTTATAAGTGTTTAAGCAAGGATCTTTGCATAATAAAGTTTAAAAAGCATAGTGTCTTTCATTTGAACTGTCTTCCAGCACAACATACATTTTTTTTTTTTTTTTTAGTTTATCTGAGAGAGAAAAAATTATCTGAGAGAGAGACAGTGAGAGAGAGCATGAGCGAGGACAAGGTCAGAGGGAGAAGCAGACTCCCCATGGAGCTTGGAGCCCAATGCGGGACTTGATCCGGGGACTCTGGGATCATGACCTGAGCCAAAGGCAGTCGTCCAACCAACTGAACCATCCAGGCGTCCCACAACATAAATTTCTTAAAGAGATCCTGCCAAACTGAACTCATTAAAAAAGCATGGTATGTGGACTTTTAGAGGGGGATTTTGAAATTTTTGAAGGAAAGTGATAATATGAGTGTGATTTATGTTTCTTAAGAATTCTTTACCTTTATCACTTTTATTTTAAATAATGAATTACTATGTTTAAAGATCTGCAGTCACTTCAATAACTGAACTCTAGAGGGCGCTGATGAGCACCAGACACTTTCTGCAAGTTTGTATTGAAGGTGATTTTTATTAGTGAAGCTTCCTCTGGGTTTTCATATAGTTCTTGAGCGTAAACACACAGCTTGCCTCCCAGCGATGCCAAAGCAAAGATACTTTGTTGTTGTTGTTTATAATTGGGTAAATAACTTATCATTGCACTTTGAAATTCTTTGAAAATTCCGTTGAATTTGTGCACTTTCTCTAAACCATCTTTGGATCCCACTTTTGTTTAATATTTCAAAAAGAAGAGACCTAATTCATGGCTCTAAAATGTAAGTCTTAGTACTGGATAAATTTGTCCTTTTTTTGTTTATATGTTCTTTAGAAAGGAAGGGAGAGAGAGAGAGAGAGAGACCGGGGAGAGGGCAGAGAGAATCTTAAGCATTCTCCATGCCCAGCTTGGAGCCCCATGCAGGGCTCGATCTCATGACCCTGAGATCATGATCTGAGCTGAAACCAAGAGTCAGACACTTAAACAAGTGTCCCAGTTTGTCTCTTTTAAATTCAGGTAAGTTTGGGGACATTTGGGTAGCTCAATCGGTTTAGCATCTGACTTCGGTCATAATCTCAGGGTCCTGGGATTGAGCCCTATGTCTGGGCTCCCTGCTCATCAGGGAGTCTGCTTCTCTCCCTCTGCCTCTGCCCCTCCCCCTGCTTGTGCTCTCTCTGTCTCTCAGATAAATAAATAAATAAACAAATAAATACAATCTTAAAAAGATTTAACTTCAAGTTCAGGTAAGTTTGAAGGGATGTTTATTTTATCTTTAGAAAGGAGCCATTTTAAAGTGTACACTAAAGTTATGTTTTAGAGAATTAACATTTAGCTCTTAGAGTCCCAAATAACATATGCCTTGTATGTCTTAGCAGGCCTACTACTTTAAAACCATAGTGTGATACACCAATTTGAAGAAAATTATCAGAGTTTTAGGATGAGAAAGCTCTAAGATAATCGCTCCCTTATTTCAAATTCTAGAGGTGGTGATGTTGATGTAGGTGAAGAGAAAGGTCTACATTACAAGGAGAGTTGATATGCTAAACAAAATGAATTGTCTTTAATTAGAATATTAGTCATGTCAAAAGATGAATTTTAATGTAAACTTTTTACATCCTATCAACCTATGAAAAAATGATGTACTTCCTTTTCCTCAGACAGTGCCCCCCTGTTTAACATTTCTTTTGAAATAATGCACTGTTTTCATTGCTGCTGGCTGAAAATCATATTGGAAGACTTCTCTCAGCAATCTGATTTTAAACTATGTTTCTTTCACTTAAGGCTGTCGTCCAGTAGAACGTTCTTTCTTTTGTTTTTTTTTTTAAGATTTTATTTCTTTATTTGACACAGAGAGAGTATGAGCAGGGGGAAGCGTCAAAGGGAGGGGGGAAGTGGGTTCCCTGCCTAGCAGGGAACCAGATGCTGAACTTGATCCCAGGACCCTGGGAACATGACCTGAGCCTAAGGCAGACACTTAATCCACTGAGCCACCCAGGCGCCCCCAGTATAACTTTTTATGCATTTTTAATAATCTTTTCTGAAACACTATAATATGTAAGCACCTTATTTTCTTTCTTTCTTTTTTTTTTTCTAGATTTTATTTATTTGCCATAGAGAGAGAGATCACAAGTAGGCAGAGAGGCAGGCAGAGAGAGATGGGGAAGCAGGTACCCCATTTAACAGAGAGCCCGATGTGGGGCTCGATCCCACGACCCTGGGATCCTGACCTGAGCCAAAGGCAGAGGCTTAATCTACTGAGCCACCCAGGTGTCCATGCCTTATTTTCAAATATCAACATTTAGTGAAAAGAAGAGGAATTGTGTCCTGAAAACTAAGTTACTAAGTCTAAATGGACCTAAGTAGGTCTAAAATCCTTTGATTCTTAAAACTGACCTGTTTGGTGTTTTTGCCTGTTTGGTGTGTCTCAAGCCCCGAGGGTTTTCTTTGGTGCTTTTGGATTAAAATACAGATATACAGGAGAGAATAGGTGGCCGCAAAATGGAGTGACTTGATTTAAAAAGAGAGAGAGAGAGAAACAACAAACCAGAATTCATAGGTACATGTGTAGGAACTTTATTTGGGAGTTGATATGCTTTTCTGAATGTCCTCAAGTTAACAAGTCTTCCTATTTTGAGAACAAACTTAAGTATTAGAATGAGGAAATTTGTGCTCATGTCTGGCAAATAATGATAAAAAGTTTGATTAATGCTTTATAGTTTCCTAGGTATTTGTAGTTTCATCTTCTGCTTGAATTACTTGACCCCCCCGCCCTTTTTTATTTTTATTTTTTTTTAAGGATTTTCTTTCTTTCTTTGACACAGAGAGCAGGGGGAGCACGAGGCAAAGGGAGAGGGAGAAGCAGACTCCTTGCTGAGCAGGGATCCTGATGTGGGGCTTAATCCCAGGACCCTGAGATCATGACCTGAGCCGAAGGCAGCTGGGTTAACTGAGCTACCCAGGCGCCCCTACTTGCCCCTTTTTATAAAGGCGAGAACCATGATTTCATGAAAGTTTTAACATTCATTCATTCAACAGATATTTGTCACTAACTATTACATGTAAGTTTTGAGGTTGAGAATGGAAGAAAAGTCACTTCCCTGGAGGAACAGGGAATCTGTAGCAGGGGCAATTAAACAGAAGACCAAGAAATTGTAATAAGGTATGCCCAATACTGTGTGATATGATAGTGTAATGTTTCTGTGGTTTCAGTTACCTGTGATTAGCCTTGGTTCTGGAAGCGGATGATACTCCTTTTGATATAATTGTTATTCACTTCATCTCATTGTGTAGGCATTTTATCATCCAATATTATCAGAAGACTGATGAGTATAGTACAGTCAGCTATTTTGAGAGACTACGTTCACATAACTTGTCATAGTACATTGTTATAATTGTTCCATCTTCATATTAATTATTGTTGTTAATCTCCTAATGTGCCCAATTTACAAATTAAACTTTATCATAGGTATGTATGTATAGAAAAAAAAACATAGTATGTATAAGGTCTGGTACCGTGTGTGGTTTCAGGCATCTGCTGGGGCTCTAGTGTGTGTGTGTTGGGGGACTCCTACATGTACTCACAGGATGCAGTGGGAGAGCAGAGGCACCTGGAGTGGGAGGTGATTGATGAGGGAGGCAGGAGTCCTCCAGGTGAAGAAGGGAGGGGAAGGGCACTTCAGGAAGAGGAGACAGCAGGGGCAAAGGTGTGAAAGTGCTAATGTTCTAAATCAGGGAATAAATTTAGTACATTAAAGATATCTGAAAATTCAGGTGCACAAAATTTATTCGTGTTCTTATATCATCTTGACCTTGTTTTTCTTCTAGTTCAGTCGGAAGAAGGACTGGGCTAAAAATAGCTTCTGGTACAGTGATAAAACATCCAAGTAACAATTTCAAGGAGAAAGTTAAAACTAGATTTAGTTATTTGGCAAACACTTACTTAAAATATTGATGGGCTAATTAAAAATCACTTTATTTATTAAAGCAGATCCCTGAAGGCTTCCCCTTGTTCTTACTAAGCTTTACAGGGCTTTAATTCATGGCTCTTTTTCCAGGGCCTCAAACAGTACCTGGCACATATTAGATGCTCAGTAAATATTTGGTGAATGAAGAAATGAGTCCTACATTTTTATTTTAAAAGTCACTGTGAATGTTTAAAAGCATTAAAAAATGTGTTTTTTTGAAATTAAAACATTTAGACATTTCCATATTCAGACTGGCCTTTCCTCCATTGTTTCAGTTACTTATTGCTATGTAACAAGCTGTCCTAAACTCAGTGGCTTAGAAGAACAATCAAACATACTATTGCTAATGATTTGTGGATCAGACATTTGGGCAGGGCTCAGTGGAGACAGCTTTTCTCTATTTTGCAAGGTGTTCGCTGAGACAGATACAATAGGGCTGGAGAAATCAAGATGACCTCAACTCCCTGTGTGGGGCCTTGGTACTGGTTACTGACTGGGGAACCTTAGTTCTCCATGTGGCTTCTCCATATGGTCTGTCATCATTTACTACACTCAGCTATTCTTACAGACACTGAGATTGTTCCAAGAAAGTAAAAACAGAAATTGCATGATATCTTAAAGCTTTGACCTGGAAGTCATATAGTAACATTCCCGTGGCCAAAACAAGTCACAGAACCCATCCAGAATCAGGCAGAGGAGAAAAAATTCCACCTTGTGATGGAAGAATGGCCTATTCCCATTGCACAGTGGCATAAGATGGGAGGTGTTGTTGCAGCCATTTTTGGAAACGCTCCACTACAGCCAGCCCTCTGAGCATAACAAGTCACATCTCTTCCACCCGCAGAATACACTTCTAAATCCCAGAAGTTTTCTCTTATTATGGCATCAACTTAAAGTCCAGGATCTTATCATTTAAGTAAAGGCCAATGTACATGAAGTTTCTCAGGCACAGCTGCTTTGGTGTGGCTTCTTCTGATCTGGAAGTCTGTGAGCTAAAAAGACAAAGTTACCTACCCTTCTACCTTACCTGCCCATACCCAGCATACTGTGGTGAGATGGGGACAGGAAAACTGCAGTAAATACTCCCATTCAAAAAGAGGAAGAAAGTGAAGAACCTAGCCATCACTGGTCCATAGCAATTTTGAAATCAATCTGTGCACATGTTGCCAGCTCTCCTACTACACACACTGAGGATCATGAGAGTACTGCTCCTTTCATTTATTTCCTAATATATTTGTTTTTGAGGCTATTAGTTGTACCCTCTGCTCTTGGCTTTCTTCTCTGCTGCTTTTTTTTTCCCCATAAGAAATGAATTCCATTTGCTTTTCAACCCACTTCTCTGTGTGAAGTTGTGAGCCCTCAGAGTCTTTTTTTCTTTTCTTTTCTTTTTTAATAGTTTCTGTCTCTTTTAATCCAACCTGGTGGGAGTTTTAGTACTTTAGTTTTCTTAAAAACCTTGAGAGTTTTCTATGAATTTTATTGGTTCTAAGCCCCAAAAGCCACATCCATAAGTCCTTTCCAACGTAGACTTCTCTATGCTTTGGAGTGATTAGACTATATATATAAGATAAAATTCTCAAGATTCTTAGAAGTACCTTTGTATAGGTGAGAAGGTTTTGTTAGGCAATACTTAAACCTTTCCAAGGTCTCAACAAAAGATTTTGAGGACAAACTCTTAATTTGCTATTTAGCCTGAGGCCATTTCTTAATTTGAGAATCTTATGTTGGTTGGCAAGACTGTCCTGTGCCTTTAAATTCTGTGTCTTTAAGTTTTGCTTGAAAATTAAACAGGTCTTTATTTCTCTCTTCCTATATCTTATCACAGGCAGTTGAAAGAAGCCGGTTGGCACTTCTAATGTTCTACCTGGAAATATCTTTATCCAGAGCCACCAGTTTATTAGATAAATAGTCTAGCTTTTACATTATTGTGGGCAACATCCTTGTCAGACATCCCACCACTATATAACCTGGCTTGCTTTTTCTCCAGCCTCTAATAGCAATTTTCTAATGGCACCTCTGGCCTTTGCTAACATTTTGCTTGTCACTTTCCAGCCCCTACCTTCCCCTCAGTCCCAAGCAAATGCCACATTTTAGGTTTTTGTTTTTGGCATCTCACTTTTGGGTATCAGTTTCAATCTCAATTCTCTATTACTGAGAAACATGCTACCACAAAAATATAATTGCTTAAAACAATAGTCATTTCATTCCTCACCATTCTGTGGGTCAGAAATTTGGGCAGGTCTGGCTGGGATGGCTCACTTTGGTACCATGTGGAGTCAGCGAAGATGACTTTGCTGGGGCAGGTTCAAGATTACATCCTCACATGTCTGGATGCCTAGTGCTGGTTTTGGAGTATTGATGGGAACCCAGAGGATCTCAGATGGCCTCCCTCCATCTTTGGGGTCTTGGATCTCCACAGGCCCTCTCATCATTCAGTGGTTATAGCTGGACTCCCTTACATGACTGCAAAGCCTCCCAAAGACCTAGGTCAGAAGACACAAAGCAAGGCAATCAAACTAAGTCATATATCCAAGGGGAGGGGAAAATAAATTCCCTCTCCTGAGAAGAGGAATGAGAGTTGAATATTGTCAAAGGGCATGCAGAATGCGAGGGGCTGTTGTAGTCATCTTTAGCATAATATTTCATACCTACTAAGTCTAAATTTAGTCTAATTTTACTATAGGGGAGAAATTAACAAGTGGTGGCCTGTGTATATATCTAGTTTACAGATATGGTTTATTTGGCAGTATTTGATACAGAGTTTTAATTTTTAGAAAAAGCACAATAAGTTGTCAACATTAGACAATTAGATGATTTCATTTAGAAAGTTGTATATCTGACCTCTGTTGAGAAATAGTAAGCAATAGTATTAGGCTTGCCTTTTCACATTAGCTGGAAATTACCTCTTCACTCACACCACCTGTCTTGATTCTATAGGTATTTGACTTTGTATTCTCTGTTGCTGTAGGTGATTGATTTATACATTAGTGTTTTTAGGGGATACAGTGATGTGTAAGACAGAGAACTTTAAGTAGGGAGAGATTGACAATAATCAACTAGGCCCATAAAGAATATAATCACTGATGGTGATATGTGCTCTAATGGAATAAAGCAAGGTAAAGAGGATAGAGAGTAACTGTTGTATGAGTTAGAGTAGTTAGGGAGACCTTTTTGAAGACATATTGAGTGGAGACCTTATTGATGAGAAGGAGCCAGTTTTCTGAAGCACTGGGGGCAAGAGTGTTTTAGACGGGGAAAAGCAAGTAAAAAGAGCCATGGTAGGACTGGGCTTGATGTGTTTGAGAAAAAGGAAAGACCTTTGGCTGAGCTACATAAATAGGAAGAGAGTATACAAGGGAAAGATGGTAGTAGAGGAGGTGAGCATGGATGAAATAATGAAAGATCCTGTAGGATTTGGGAAGAACTTTGGACTTTATTCTGAGTAATGGTAAGTCACTGGAGGAATTCAAGAGGGGTAATGATGTAATGTCATTTGCTTTTTATAAAGATGACTTTGGCTGCTGTGCGGTGAATAGTGGCCAATGATGGAAGTCGGATGGACATTAATGAGCCTCAGTCATGTAGGTTAGATACAAATGATGGAACCTTGAACCTAGGGAGTGGTGCTTTAGGGAATGAGAAGTGCTTATATATGATATGTATTTGGGAGAGAGTAGCCAGGTCTTGTGGATGATTAGACACAGAATGGGGAAGAAGGGACTCAAAGCTGACTAGTAGGCTTTTGGGTTAGTCAGTGGAATGAACGGATGGTCCCAAGGGGAATTCTGACAGAGGAACAAGCTTGAAATCAGAATTAAGAGTTTTATTTTGACCATTATTAAGTTTGTGATGCCAACTCTGAAGATAGATCAGTGATCATCAAAACTCCTAAAGTTGAAATTGCTTTTATCTTACGGTTCTTTATACATGTATTTTTTTCATTAAGAAAATTTTCTGTTGTTTAGATTGAGATGTGAGCTGCAGTGGAAGGAGTATATGGATGAGCATGAAAGGATATAGTTATTTAATGTGTATTTACTGTGCAATGAGTAGCACAACTGAATACCATTAAGAATTTGGTGGTACTGGTATTGTGTTGTGAAAATGTCATTGGTCCCTGAAATGTTGATCTGTTTTCTTTAACTTTCTATTTATTCCAGCTGGGTGTGTGTGGTCATAAAGAATCGAGTGTGGATATTATTCGTGTTATATTATTAGGAAGAATTAATTCATCTTTACTATTAAAAATGGTGGTATGGTAGTAATCAAAATGTTCTGGGAGAGCTTCCTGGAGGTTTATAACTCTTAGAGTTGAAATTACCATTTAGTTAAGACCAGAATCTTAATGCGTAAGGCAGGATTGAATAAGGTGAATGGATTTGATGAATTAAAGTGCTGCCTGTAAAGGATAGAAATTCGCTTTTGCATTTTAGCCAACAGCTTTTTATTGTAGAGTTTAGCTGCAAAATGAGGTAATAGGTTTTCACCCCATCTCCAGAGACATTTGGACATATCATTTTGACTAGATCTGCCATTCAAATCAGCATGGCTTAGAAACAATTTATAATTTTATTTTTAGATCGCAATTTTAGGATATTACCACGAGATGGTCATAATACTACTCTGTTTTACTGTAATTGGCTTGGGAGAAAGATCTCTTAAGATGAGTTAACAGTTTATTGCTATTACCATTTATTTTATCTTTTTTAGTAAATATATACAAATATATATTGTATAGAGAACATAACTGATTTGAAACCATGTAAAATATCTTCTCTTGCTAGCAAAACGTTCAGTTTTTCTTTCTTTGTGAAACCTTGAGTCAAGATGTACTAGGGAGTGAGTGTTTGTATTCCGGTGGTGTAGCTGAGCCAGACAGGTCTGCGGCACAGTGGGTTATTTTTAGACACCGGGTTGCCATTTTTATCCTGCAAAAATATTCATCAGTGCCTTGCTGACAGGCCATCAGTTTTTATAAATGTGTCACACAGACCAGATTTTGTTCTTTGTCTCATTCTCTTTCCAACTTTTGTCTTTTCCTTTTGATTTGTTCTTACGACTCTTTGGAGGAGGAAAACGTTTTTTATTTCGGTTCATGTATTAGATACTTCAATTCACAGATTTTCAGCGTCACACAATTCATTCATCTGTCTGCAGCTGCTTACACCTCTCTCCTTATTGTCTTTCATGGGAAACTGCTACAGATCACTGAGTTGAATGGGGGGAAAAGAGAAATGTGTGCGTTGCAGGCTCTCTTTATGGGTCCATTCAGTTTTTGGCTCTATCTTCTCCAAATAAGTTGTTTTATATGTGTGTGCATGTGTGTTTCCTTGTCTCACCCCACTAGGGACTGACATTATTTTGTATGAGCAATGGCTGCCTAAAGGCCTGGGGGTTACCATATGTGGCATACAGCCTACTGGTTTGCACTGAAAATAAAGCCATCAAATCCATCATTATCTCTAAATGTGTACAACACTAATCATTTAATTCATTAGGAGACCTTTTTTTTTTTCTTATAGACCCTTGAGTGGCAAGTACAGTCCAAACAGGAAGATTCCTACAATAATGAGAAAACAAAGGGAAAGTCATACATATAGTAAATAATTTTTAAACAATGTATATTCTTGTCTCATTTTTTAAAAGCTTTAATTTCCAAAGCAGGCTTGGTATTTACTTTTCCGTCTTTCTAATGAATGTTTACAGAGTAGATATTTAAGGGGCTAACACATTCATTGCTTTGGTGGATACCATGGCTTGGATAATAGGATTTCAAAGCTTTAGAGCTTAATTATTTTAAGGAGAGAAGACTTTATATATATTTTACAGACTTGGCAGTGTTGTACATTAGGTCAAAGTGTACGCACTGGAGCCAGGAACTTGGGTTTACAACTTGTCCTAGTTATTTCCTATTTGTGTTACCTTGCGTAAGCTGTTTTAGCTTCCCCGAGCCTCAGTTTCTTCATCTGTAAAATTGGTGTGTACCTCACAAGTTACTATTATGTAGCAATATGCTAAAAATATGGAATGTCATATCCAGAACATAGTAAGCACATACAAATACTAGTTAATTCATGATAATAACAGTAATAACTCTAGCAGGGATAATAACAAATATTTTACCAGTATTCTATGGTACTTTAATAGTCGGGAATGTATTCAGCTGTAAGCAACAGAACACCTCAGTGTGGCGGTTCAAACAGAGATTTATCTAATAAGCCTGGGGTAGGCCAGAGTGCGCAGTCAGCATTCAACAATATTTATTGAAAATATATTTGCCAGGTACTATTCTAGGCACAAGGATTCGTCCATAAATAAAGTATAACAAGCTCTATCCTCATGAATCTTATATTCTAATTGGGGAGTGAGGCAAATAAACAAAAGGAAAGTACAAGTTATTAATATATTAGATGGTGGGCCTCAGAAAGGAGGGGCCATTTAAATTAGCCCACAAGAGAACGACTGAGTTTCAGTAAACAAAGGCTTAATAAGAGAAAGGCACAGCAGAGGTAGAGATGTGAGAAAGGGTGGAGGTGTCACCCTCAAAATGGACTTTTGGATGAGAGTGCTGTTAGTCAGCAAGTAGTCGGGAACCATGGATATAAGATTTGTGTAAGATTTCTTTTTTTTTTTTTTTTTTAAGATTTTATTTATTTGTTAGAGAGAGAGAGACAGAGCACAGGCACAGGCAGACAGAGTGGCAGGCTAGAAGCAGAGGGAGAAGCAGGCTCCCTGCCGAGCAAGGAGCCTGATGTGGGACTTGATCCCAGAACGCTGAGATCATGACCTGAGCTGAAGGCAGCCGCTTAACCAACTGAGCCACCCAGGCATCCCAAGATTTCTAAATTTAAAAAATTTCACGTGTTCTTATTACTGTTCTCACTGTCTATGACGACAAGCAACCAGATACTTAAAACAAGTAATGACACTAATATATGGTGCTGTTATATCAAACATTGCTCTAAACAGCAGAAATTTTATATATATATAGTCCAATATATATATATATTAGGTCTCCTAATGAATTATATATATACATACATATATATATATATATATATATATATATATATATATATATATATATATATATATATAGGCTGACGCTTCACGTCAGGCTAATTGTGTGCCAGGAACTGTTGCAAGATTTGCTATCCATACTCCTACCCCAGTCTCTGAGTTAAGTACTTCTACTGTGGCCATTTTATGGATGAGTGAACTGAGCTAGTTAAGTACCTCAGACCAGAGTTATTTGTGAGGACAAGTAGAAGGGGTGGGGTAGGTGAGTGTAATGCTGACGAAGTGTGGGTAGGTTGACTCCCAGGAGCCTGAGCAGAGGAAGAAAGGAGAAATTGAGGGTGTGTGTCGGGCTGAGATGGCTCATATAAACAGTTACCCCAATTTCTGTAGCTCTGCCTGAGACCTACCTTTGGTTATGATTTGGTCCAGAGCTCTGTCCTACTTCAGAGACATGCTTCCTAGAGTCAAGCCCCAGGAGTATACCTTACTCAACAGTTACCTTTAGAATCTTTCGCTCATGGAAAGAGTGTCTTTTTGTTTGTTTGATTCTCCACTTGAATTGAATGAAAGAGGAATTTCCCAACTTCATTATTGGCCTTCTAATGGACTGAGCTTCCAAAATTAAATACCTTCAGGTAGTATCTGAAAAACTCTTATAATAACAAATGTTATGACATGGCCTATTAAAATTTCCATCTGGTTTCTTGTACACATTCTGTCCCAAATTAGAAGCTGCCAGCCTGTCAGGATACAGGTGTGGTCCACTCTTAAGAAAACCTGGTATAAGAAAATATAAATTTACAAAAATAGCTAAAGTGTAGGGTGTGTGCATTCCCAAAAGATTCTTAAGACGTCTATTAAGTTAATTGGGGAGAGTTGCTTTGCATAATGATTCAAGAATAGATTTCATTTATATAGTTTATAAATGTAAAGCTACAGCTATTGAAGGGTAAACTTATTAAATATACTTTATATTAAGGACTTGTCAGTATATAATATGCTCATTCTCATTGATGGGGACAGATCGTATATGACAGAGAGGACTGTGGCCTCTTTCAGGCCAAGAGGTCGGCTGAAGCTGAGGGTAGCCTTGTTGGTTCTCTTAGATTGAGTAATGTTAGAAGGAATAAGTAGACTTTATCAGACAACAAATTCAATGTAAAATATTACAGCAGCTCTCATTATTTTCAGTAGCTATTTCCCTGAGTATTCTTTTTTTTTTTTTTTTAAAGTAGACTCCATGTCCAGCGTGGAGTGGAGTTCAATGTGGGGCCTAAACCCAAACCCCAAGATCAAGACCTAAGCTGAGATCAAGAGTCGGAGGCTTAGCCAACTAAGCCACCCATGTGGCTCTTCCTGAGTGTTCTTATGTAGTATCTGCTCACTTGCTCAGAATAGCCCTGTCATATTTAAATAAAACCCGAGTAGAAGGGTCTATGAAGACCCAGTTTAGAAAGAACTTTATGTGAACTTTGAGATTATTTGAATCTTCAGTATGCTAGAGGAGTAGCTCATGATTATAAGACACTTTGTGGTATAAATTACCCCCAGAGAACATACCCCCATCTCCTAATGCTGTTTTACAATTCTTTCTTCAAGTACTTGCTATTAGGGTAAAGCCATAGAAACCCACAAAAATCCCCCTCTCTGATCAGTCCTGTTTCTCTCTTGCCTGTTGTACCTCTTGGTCTCAGGCCAGGAGAGGTGGACTTGAAGCAGGCAGTTGGTGCATAGTGGGCAGTGGCTGCCCACTTTTCCAGAAGTGGCAGAATAGGTCCAGTGCCTTTTATTGGTTTCATTTCTGGAAAGCCTGAGTTTATTAAGTGCTATTCTGTCCTAGGCTTTAAATGTTAATTAAACAGACCATCTCACTGTGGCAATAACCATATAGGGGCTTCCACAGTGTAATTCTGCTTAAGTTAGCATTTACAGAATATAATTTTATACTTTAAAAAAGATTATCCAAGAAATGCCTTTAGTTATTATTTAGAAAAATAGGAAGTGCTGCTAAATAAATTAAAAGAAAAAGTACTTAACAGTCCTCTGAGGTAATTCCCATCAACTCCTTGGTCTATGTATGACCTTTTAGATTTGTTTAGACCTTCTCCAGTGTACACACAAACATACATGCTTGTGTGCATGTAAATCTTTTTTTATATAAAAGATGGTAACTGGACTTGCTACTTCTGTTGCACCTGGTAATTGGCTTATTTATAAGCAAGATCATTGGTAAACTTCTTTTGGCTCATCATTAGATAGTGGTCATTAGAAATTCCAGCTAAGGGGATGGGGGGATGAGGGTAAATGGGTGATGAGCAGTGGGTGTTACATGCAACTGATGAATCACTAAATTCTACCCCTGCAATTAATGCTACACTATATATTAACTAACTAGAATTTTCATAAAATCTTTTGAAAAAAAAGGTGAAACAAATTCCAACTAAGGGTCTTCAGGAGAAATATTGTTAAAACAAATATGGTCAGTTTTACTCTACACAATTTTGCTCTAATTTGTCCTCACTGAATAGTTATTATAGACACCTTTTACTGCCAATAACTATTCTTTGGTGCTATAATTTTTGATAGATGCACTGTGTTTCCATTGTATTGATATCCTATATATAATATAGATATGAGTATATTCTACATTACTATATATGCCATAATATTATACCATATTCACTATATATAAACTATATATACATTGTGTATATACACTATATGTATTTTTTAATTATATATTATAATTTATTTAGTGGTTCTTTAGCATTAAATGGTCTCAATTTTACTATTGCAAACATTGCTGCAATGTATCAGCATCTTAAAGGTCATGTTCATTCTGAAAAACTGAAAAGGAAAGGCAGTGGAGCATTAAGTTAGTAAGGACCAGCAGATGGCATGGAAAGGTGTGTGACATTTAAAGAATTGCTTCAGATGCTTTTGTATCTTAAGGATCAACGACCAATTAAGAAAAACATGGGACATTTTACGTCTGATAGAATCCAGTAGAACACTGAATTTATAAATTTAGCACTGTCTTAATCTTATGAGGAATCGAAGGTGTTTTTAAAACATTAAATAAGAGGTAATGTTATCCTTCCATCATACCTTCAAGGTAGAGGAGTAGATCAGTAAACAAGACAACTTTTAACTTAAGGCATCAGAGATCTTTCTCTTTAAGTTAGTCTGGTTCCAGTAATGAAACTCTGTTAAATCATTTGCATTTGAAAAAGGGAGAGCCTGAAAGTAACAGACCAGAAAGGAACAGAGACAATATACAGTAACAGTCACTTTACAGGTAGTACAATGGCACTAAATTCGTATCTTTCAATAATTACTTTAAATGTAAATGGACTAAACGCCCCAGTCACAGGACACGGGGTATCAGATTGGATAAAAAAGCAAGACCCGTTGATTTGCTGTCTGCAAGAGACTCATTTTAGACCCAATGACAGATTTAAAGTGAGGGGTTGGAAAACAATTTATCATGCTAATGGACATCAAAAGAAAGCTGGGCAGGGTAGGGGGCAATCCTTGTAGCAGATAAATTAGATTTTAAACCAAAGACTGTAATAAGAGATGAAGAAGGACACTATATTATAATTAAAGGGTCCATCCAACAAGAAGATCTAATAATTATAAATATTTTTGCCCCTAACATGGGAACAGCCAATTATATAAACCAACTAATAATAAAATTAAAGAAATACATCGAAAATAATCCAATTAGGGACTCCTGGGTGGCTCATTTCGTTAAGCGGCTGCCTTCGGCTCAGGTCATGATCCCAGGGTCCTCGGATCGAGTCCCATATCTGGCTTCTGGCTCAACAGAGAGCTTGCTTCTCCCTCCCACTCTGCCTGCTGCTCTCCCTGCTTGTACTCTCCCTTTCTGTTAAATGAATAAATAAAACCTTAAAAAAAATTCTTAAAAAAAAAAAAAGAAAATAATACAATTATAGTAGGAGACTTTTAACACCCCACTCCCAGCAATGGACAGATCATCTAAGTAGAAGATCAACAAGGAAACAAAAACTTTGAATGACACACTGGACCAGATGGACTTCACAGATATATTCAGAGCATTCCATCCTAACACAACAGAATACACATTTTCTTGAGTGCACATGGAACATTCTCCAGAATAGATCACATACTGGGTCACAAATCAGGGCTCAACTGGTACCAAAAGATTGGGGTCATTCCCTGCACATTTTCAGACCACAATGCTTTGAAACTGGAACTCAATCATAAGAGGAAATTTGGAAAGAACTAAAATACATAGAGGCTAAAGAGCATCCTACTAAAGAATGAATCAACTGGGAAATGAAGGAAAAATTTTAAAAGCTCATAAAAAAATGAAAATGAAAACACAACTTTCAAAACCTTTAGGATGCAGCAAAGGCAGTTCTGGGGTGGGGGGTAGTATATAGCAGTACAGGCCTTTCTCAAGAAATAAGAAAAGTCTCAAATACGCAGCCTAACCTTACACCTAAAACAGATGGAGATAGAACAGCCAGTAAAGCCTACATCCAGCAGGAGAAGAGAGTTACTAAAGATTAGGTCAGAAATCAGTGAAATAGAAACTGAAAGAACAGTAGAACAGATCAACCAAACTGGGAGCTAGTTCTTTGAACGAATTAATAAGATTGACAAGAACATGAATGGAAAAGGAGAGATCACAACCAACATCAAAGAAATCCAAACAATTATAAGAACATATTATAAGCAACTATATGCCAAGAAATTAAGCAATCTGGAAGAAATGGGTGCATTCCTAGAGACATGTAAACTACCAAAACTGAAACAGGAAGAAATAGAAAACCTGAACAGACCCATAACCAGCAAGGAAATGGAAGCAGTAATCAAAAATCTGGCAACAAACAAGAGCCCAGAGATGGCTTCCCAGGGGAATTCTACATTTAAAGAAGAATTAATACCTATTCCTCTGAAACTGTTTCAGAAATCAGAATGGAAGGTAAACTTCCAAACTCTTTCTATGAGGCCAGCATTACCTTGATCCCCAGACCAGATAAAGACCCCACCAAAAGGGAGAATTACAGACCAATATCCCTGATGAACATGGATGCAAAAATTCTCACCTTTAGGTTCCAACAGTACATTAAAAGGATTATTCACCACGACCAAGTGGGATATATTCCTGGGCTGCAAGGGTGATTCCACATCTGCAAATCAATCATTGTGATACACGACATAAATAAAAGTAAGGACAAGAACCATATGATCCTCTCAATAGTTGTAGAAAAAACATTGGACAGAGTACAGCATCCTTTCTTGACTAAAACTTCCCAGGGTAGGGATAGAGGGTACATACTTCAATATCATTAAGGCCATCTGCAAAAAGCCCACAGTGAATATCAGTGAATATCAATCTCAATGGGGAAAAACTGAGAGCTTTTCTCCTAAGGTCAGGAACACAGCAGGGATGTCCACTCTTACCGCTGTGGTTCAGCATGGTACTAGAAGTCCTAACCTCAGCAACTGGACAACAAAAAGAAACAAAAGACATCTGAATTAACAAGAAGTCAAACTCTCACTCTTCACAGATGACATGCTAGTCTATGTGGAAAACTTAAAAGACTCCACCCCAACATTGCTAGAACTCTTAGAGGAATTCAGCAAAGTGGCAGGATATAAAATAAATGAGACAGAAGAAAGAGAAATTAAAGAGTCAATCCCATTTATAATTGCACCTAATACCATAAGACACATAGGAATAAACCTAACCAAAGTGGCAAAGGGATCTGTACTTGAAAACTACAGAACACGAAACAAACTTGAGGAAGACACAAAGAAATGCAAAAGGTTCCATGCTCATGGATTGGAAGAACAAATATTGTGAAAATGCCTATGCTACCTAGAGCAGTCTACACATTGAATCCAACCTCTATCCAAATCCATCAACTTTTTTCACAAAGCTGGAACAAATAAACCTAAAATTTGTACAGAACCAGAAAAGGTCATAAATAGCCAAAGGAATGTTGAAAAAGAAAACCAAAGCTGGTGGCATCACAATTCTGGACTTCAAGCTCTACTACAAAGCTATAATCATCAAGACAGTATGGTACTTCCACAAAGACAGACACATAGATCAATGGAACACAATAGAGAACCCAGAAATGGATCCTCAACTCTATGGTCAACTAATCTTCAACAAAGCAGGAAAGAATATCCAATGGAAAAAGGACAGTCTCTTCAACAAATGGTGTTGGAAAAATTGGACAGCCACATGCAGAAGAATGAAACTGGACCACTTCCTTACTCCACACACAAAAATAGACTCAAAACGGATGAAAGACTTCAATGTGAGACCGGAATCTATCAAAATCCTAGCGTAGAGCACAGGCAGCAACCTCCTTGACCTCTGCTGCAGCAATTTCTTGCTAGACACGTCTCCAAAGGCAAGGGAAACAAAGGCAAAAATGAACTATTGGGGCTTCATCCAGATAAAAAGCTCCTGCACAGCAAAGGAAACAGGTAGCAAAATTAAAAGGCAAGCCACGGAATGGGAGATATTTGAAAATGTCTTATCAGATAAAGGGCTGGTATCCAAAATCTATAAAGAACTTATCAAACTCACCACCCCAAAACCAAATAATCCAGTCAAGAAATGGGCAGAAGATATGAACAGACATTTCTCCAGAGAAAACCTACAAATAGCTAAAAGACACATGAAAAAATGCTCAATATCTCTTGGCATTAGGGAAATACAAATCAAAATCACAATGGGATACTGCCTCATACCAGTCAGAATGGCTAAAATTAACCAGTCAGGAAATGATAGATGTTAGTGAAGATACAGAGAAAGGGGAACCCTCTTACAGTGGGGATGCAGGCTGATGCAGCCACTCAGGAAAACAAAACATGGTGGTTCCTCAGATAGTTGCAGATAGAGCTACCCTACAACCCCATAATTGTACTGCTGGGGATTTACCCCAAAGAAGAAATGTAGTGATCCACCCGCACCCCAGGGTGTCTAGCAGAAGTGTCCACAATAACCAAATTATGGGAAGAACCCAGATGTTCATCAACAGATGAATGGATAAAGAAGAAGTTATACATACACACACACACACACACACACACACACACGCAGTGGGATACTCCTCAGCCATCAAAAAAACGAAATCTTGCCATTGCAGTGACATGGATGGAACTAGAGGTTATTATGCTAAGCAAAATAAGTCAACCAGAGAAAGACAATTATCGCATCATGTCACTCATATATGGAATGTAAGAAACAAAACAGGATCTTAGAGGAAGAGAGGAAAAAAATAAGATGAAATCAGAGAGGGAGACAAACCATAAGAGACTCTTAATCATAGGAAACAGTATTGCTGGAGGAGAGGGGGTTTAAGGGATGGGATAGATGGATAATGGACGTTAAGGAGGGCATGTGATGTAATGAGCGCTGGGTGTTATCTAAGACTGATGAATCACTGACTTCTACCTCTGAAATCAGTAATGCATTATATGTTAATTAATTGAATTTAAATTAAAAAATGTTAATTACTGGGCCAGGGACACTTAGCAGAGCCAGGACTAGATCATAGGTTTCCCCCGACTTCTCGTCAACTCACAGCTATTTTTTGTACAATACAGTCTCTGGAACTCAGAAAAATAGTGTTGGATTACATGAAGTTCCTTTAAAAGATTCTGTTGGAAATATATCTTGTTGAGTGCTCATTTTGAAAAGTGTGATAGTTGTTGAGTTGCTTAGCATAATTGCATTGGCAGTGTTGGGTTTTCCTAAAAAGTAGAATGAGGATCTAGCCAGATGTTGTCTGACAGGCGGGAATTGTGCTTCCTTGGTTTTGGCTCTTCAGGGATGAGGGGGAAAAAAAAACTTGGAGAGAATAGATTAGATTTCTTCATTTCCTACCTCACATTTGTTGTTGAGGGGAGCCTGGCTGGCTCAGTTGGTAGAGCATGTGACTTTTGATCTTGAAATTGTGAGTTAAAGCCCCACCTTGAGCAAAGAGCTCACTAAAATTAAAAAATAAATAAATTAATTTAAACCCTCTTTAAAAGATTTTTGTTGTTGATACATTATTTATCTCAGTCTTCAAGGTATATATCATAAATTGTTTATCAGACTATCTTTTGGGGAGGATTTTTAAAGTTCTTGATCAGACATGAGTCCAGCAGGACAGCAGATGAAGTTGCTTTCTCCTAGGTAAAAAGTACCTAGGGATATAGTGAGGTCTCTTCGACTAAATCATTAACATTTGACTTTTCAGGGAACTCTCTATTCCTTGAGGAAGAAATTGTTTACTAGGATACTCTGGCTCTAACTATGACTTTATTGTAGTGTTACTGTGATAAACCTAGTGGTTTAAAAGCAGATTGGCGTCTTAGTGCAGAGGGAGGGATTTACTTCTCAGAGTGACAGAAATCCAAGGTCTCTTTGTTTTGGAGGATTTTACCCACTTAGCTGAAGAATATTGTTAAAAGCTTAAACTGGATGAGTTAAGTTGGAACAAGCCACATAATTTATACTAGACTCTGTCTGGATATTTATCTACCTTGGTGTACATGAATTTGGGCCATTCAGTAAAAGTTAATTATTGGAATTACCAAGTAGATCTCCTTACAACTCTAAATTTTATCAGGCCTGAATTGTATATTTTAAGGAAACTCAAGTAGTAAGCACTATGGACTAATTAGTGTGTTTGCCTAATGTTTATAAGTTAAGGAAATGTTTGATTTAGTTATTACTCTGCCGGTTAAATGTGTACAACCATAAGATATGTCAAAAGCTGCTATTTTATTTTTAAAGAAGATTTTATTTATTTTAATGAAAGAGAGAGAGAGAGAATGAGCAGGAGGGGCAGAGGGAGAGGGATGGAGGATCTCAAACAGACTCCACACTGAGCGTTGAACCCAACCTGGGTTTTGATCCCAAAACCCCGAGATCATGATTTGAGCTGAAACCAAGAGATGGAGGCTCAACTGACTGAGCCACCCAGGAACCCAAAAGCTCATATTTCTTATTTTGAGCTACAGGACTGTTCCAATTTGGACCTGTTTAAGTGAATTCAAGCCTGTAGGCATTTATGACATATAGGTATCTTACATAGAAGTAAAAGAAATGTGATAATTTATGTTGAACGTAAAACAGTTGCATAGACGGGACAGTTATCATTTGAATGTTAACCACTCTGTCTACATTAAAAAAAAAAAAAAAGCCACAGGGCACCTAGGTGGCTCAGTCGGTTAAGCATCTGGATCTTGGTTTAGTTTCATGGCATGATCTCATGGGTCATGGGATCAAGCGCCGCCTTGGGCTCTGTGCTTCAGCACAGAATCTGCCTGTTCCTCTCCCTTTGCTCTTCCCCACTCGTGCTCTCTTTCTCTTTCATACCCACACTTTCTCTCATAAATAAATAAATAAATAAATTCTTCAAAAAAGAAAAAGCCAGGATTATAGAACATTGGAGATAAGCATCTCATAACTATAGCGCCAACTCTTTTTCCTTACTATGTTTCATGATCTAATTAATCATTAGGATTAAGAGCCAGACAAAAAGTCAGGAATGGTTTTGTTTCTTTGCTTCCAGTTATCTTGAACTTGTACACATTCTTTAGCTTACTGATTGCAAGATGGCTGATGGCCACCTTGGGGAGTGAAGAGAAATGCCACTTTTAATATAAGGATTGAGTTGGGCACACAATGGAGCCGATTGCCTAATATGTTACATTTGGGAAACACCGGACAGACTGCCTTGGGCTAAGAGGCTGGTTAAGGAATAGTGAAAAAGTCAGATTCTGCATTATGGGACTAATGAGGAAGGGACTCGAATATTTGTGTATGCAACATGCATTATTGCTAATGTGAGTATTGTAGATTGTTCCAAGTTTGTAGCTCGTGTTCTGTTGTGTGGAGGATTAATGTTCTGACATTTAGGTTGATATGACCGTTGGCAAGTCACTTAACCTCTCTTGAGATGGTTTCTTTATTTGTAAATCTAGATGCTATAGCCTTTTATTTTCTGGGACCCTCGTTTAGTTTTGGGGCAGCTACTAATCATGCCTAATAGAGTGTCAGGACAGTTAAGACAGTTAAGACAGCGTCTGTAAAGTACTTGCCATCCTGTGTTTGGCACAAAATAAGTTCTCAATATTAGATAGATGAAAAGGGACCGTTCTGCCCATAGGGGCAGTCCAAACTTAGGTTCCTCTGTATTCTGTTGTGTAAATCGAATGATGTATTGATTGGATTTTTGCTTCCTAAATTCAAGGGACAATGCAGCAAAATTCAATGGATGATGCAGCAAAAGAAATAGCAATTTCTTTTCCTTTTTTGCTCTAGCCCTTGGTAAAAAGCTAATCTTTACTAACTTTTGAAAGAGTTTTTTTTTTAAATGAGGTAAAATTCTTATAACATAAAATGAACCATAAACCATTTTAAAGTGTACAATTCAGTGAGATTTAGTAGCTTCACAGTGTTGTGCAACCATCACTTCTGTCCAGTTCCAGCACATTCTTATCACATCAGAAGGAAACAGCATATCCATTGAAGCAGTCACTCCTCATCCCTTTCTCCCCAGCTCCTGGCAATCACTAATCTTTTCTTTCTCTGTGGATTTTCCTATTCTGGATGCTGTATAAATGGAATCATACAGCTTGTGATCTTTGTATCTGGCATCTTTCAGTTAGCATAATGTTCATACCGATGGTTCATTTTTATTTTGAAATGTGTCAGTACTTCATTCCTTATCATGGCTGAGTAATATTCCACTGTATGGATAAACCACATTTTGTTTATCCATTCATCAGTTGATAGGCATTTGGTCATTTCCACCATCTGGTTGTTGTGAATAGTCCTGCTAACAAACATTCATGGACAATTTTCTGTTTGGATACTTGTTTTCTGTTCTTTTGAGTATTTAGGTAGGAGTAGAATTAATGCGTCACATCGTAATTCTGTGTTTATCCTTGTGAAGAACAGCTGAACTGTTTACATCAGCAACTGCACCATTTTACATTCCTACCAACAGTGTACTAGGGCTCCATTCTCTCCACATCCTTACCAACACTTGTTATTTTCCATTTTCTTGCTTAAAAAATTGTGGCCAAACTAGTTTGTCATTGTACTTTTGGTTTGCATTTCTCTAATGATACTGAACATTTTTTCCTGTGCTTTTTGGCCATTTGTTTACTTTCTCTGGATAAATATCTCTGGAAGTCCTTTGCCTATTTTAATACTGAGTTGTCTTTTTATTTTTGAGGTATTAGGAGTCTTTTATATATTCTGAATCTGGACTCTTATTAAAACTATTATTTACAAATATTTTCTGCTATCCTTTGGTTTGTCTTTTCAGTCTCTTGATGTTCAAGAAGGTTCAGGTTTTTCCTTTTTTGTTTTTAGGATTTTATTATTAGGTAATCTCTACCCCCAATGTGGGGCTCAAACTCATGACCCCGAGATCGAGTCGTATGCTCCACTGAGTGAGCCAGCTGGGCACTTGCAAGAAGTTTTAGTTTTGATTAACTCCAACTTGCCTATTTTTTCTTTTGTTGTTTGTACTTTTGGTATCATATCTAACCTTAGTAGTTCTTTTATTTTTCTTTCTATACCCCTGTCACTTTCTAGTGTTGTCTATTGCTAACATTTATTGAGAATTTACTACTTGTCAAGTTGTGTGCTAAGTACATTGTATTATATACATTGTCCCGTTTAATTCTCAAGTAATCCTGAATGCTGAATATTGTTATTAACATTATCTTATGGAATTTTTACAATGACTGTGGGATGCATAGTATTATCTTCACTTTGCAGATAAATCAAGATACTAGCGGTTAACCAGCCTCTGATAGATGGCAGAGTTGGAATTTGAACCTGGACTTGAACTTTGCTGGTCTGATTTTTCCACCCATATTCTTTTTTTTTTTTTTTTTTTTAAGATTTTTATTTATTTATTTGACAGGCAGAGATCATAAAGAGGCAGAGAGTCAGGCAAAGAGAGAGAGGAAGGGAAGTGCACTCCCTGCTGACCAGAGAGCCCAATGCGGGGCTCCATCCCAGGACCCTGGGATCATGACCTGAGCTGAAAGCAGAGGCTTTAACCCACTGAGCCACACAGGTGCCCCTCCACCCATATTCTTAACCACTTCACATACTGATTTTTGTACCAAAATAGCAGAAGCCCAAAGTCCTTGCACTGTAGGGAAGGAAAAATTTTTCTTCTACCCTTCAGGGTCTTCCAGCTGAGCTAACAATTACATTTACATGAGACAGGTTAACAGGAGGGAAAAAACCCAGCATTTTAGGTGCACCTGGAGGCCCAATATTGAAATTGAGACCCAAGGAAAAGACCAAGGCAGACAGTTTTTATACTTTTTGGCCAAGATACAGTACATTTTTGAGGAATTGATGGGATGAAGAGAACATGTTTGGGAGCTTTGAGGAGTAAGGAATTCTAAGCAGAATTCAGGCTGAGATAGTTAAAAAGTTACTTTTTAACAGATAGTTAAAAAGTTACCTTTTAACAGATAGTTAAAAAGTAACAGGTTTGTTTCTACAGCTTTCTTGGTTCCTGTCTTTAGAAAGAAGCCTTTCTAAAGTTCCTGTCTCCCCTGATAAGGATGTCTTTTTATTTCTTAGCATAGGGAGGGTACCTTTCATGTGAGAGATTTATTTCCTGCTCTCAGAGGGACAGAGGAGGGTCTGAGTGCCCTTGGAATTAGGTAACTTCTTTCAAAATAATCAGTATGCCAGAGTGGCACATTTTGGGGCAGGCTGCTCTTGGCCTCTAAACTACTGTGATGTTTTCCTAGGTTTGTGATGCAGAGTAGTAACTCCTTTGTTCCGGTCAGAATTCCTACACGCATTCCACATTACCCCCTGGTTTTGGCTATCCCCAAAGGAGACCACAAAGCAGTCTGAATCCACCAAATCACCAAGGCGCAGGGCTTGATAGCCTTTCAATTCTTTTACAAGGGTTTGAATTTTTACAGAGGATGTGGCAGTCACTGAAATGAATCCTTAGCTGGAAAAGTTTTCAGTTAACCAAGCAAAGTGACAAAGTCAAGCAGAAGGTCTTTTTGGGGTGTGGTGCCAGCAGAAGATGAAAGGCCTTGCCCGGAAGACGGTCCCCAGGATTGGCTGCCTCAAGAGGGTGCTGCTTGCAGTTCCTCCTCCTCCTCTGTCCTGAACCTAGGTGCTTTGAATGGTGTTTTGGTTTGATTTTTCGGTTGGTTAGTTTTTGAAGTGATAAACTCTACTTGTCTGCAGTGTCTGGTTGGGTCCAGAGAAGAGGAAGGGGGAGGTGAGAGAGGGCCCGCTGGGTGGGGAAACCTCATGGGCAAACTTGAGTGGGAAAAGGGACCTCGCTGTTGGGACAGCACATTTGGAAGCTGGGCGTTTTCTTTCTCTCTAGTAATGTACTGTGCTTGAAAAAAGGCGTGTATTTTTCCAAACCATGGGGTTGTGGGAAATGCCCACACTGTCTGGGCTTATGCATAATCTGATTTAATTTTCCCTGTAAAATTACTTTTTTATCAAAATATGATTAGGAGAATAAGTGATAGTTGTCTTATTTTGTATCCCTTTCACTGCCTTTGTCAGATAAAAATGCAGGAAGTTGCTGCTGTTTTATTAACTTGCAGCCTGCATGCTTCTCTTTGTTCTTTGTTAAATATGAGCTGGCATGTGTTAAGACTACGTTAGCATTTGCTCTTTGGGACTTCAGTGGTTTCTAAATTCAGCACTGCTAAGCCGCTTCCCTGTTTGCTTGAATCAATTGAGGCTGCTATTTTTAGCAACAAAAGGGAATTGAAATAGCAAATTTTTTTTCATGTAATAGATCCCCAGGAGGAATACTGATGCAAGCTCTCTGTCATTTTCTATTCTCCCCATCCCCCAAAAGCACTCAGAGGAAAGGCAGCTGTCATGGTTTGCGGCAGTATTAATCTTTAATCAATCGAGTGTTTTCTGCATTCAGGTGTTCAGGGAGGGAAAAAAAAGGGTCAGAAGAAGGAACCTGCCTAGAATAACTAAGCTCTTATGCATGGGCTCTGCAGTCAGAATTTGGTGGGTAGTGGCAGGGAAGAGTCAGAAGAGCTAAAAATAGCATATTTGCTTCCAGTGTTTCTCTAGTCTATTTTTGATGTTTGATTTTGATAAGGTTGATTGGGTGCTTACTAAAAATATCTGTTCTTAGCAAGTTGAGGACAAAAAGAGTAGAATATTTTTAACCTACACAAACTAAAGTATTTTTGTTGACTGTTTAAGATCTGGAAGCTAAGCCCTGGTCAGTTGCCAGTATTTTATATAATCTGTAACAAGCTAGACACTTCTGGATGCCAAGTTGGGATATTCTTTATAGTTGTCAGTTTTCATCTTCACAAAGGCTTGCAAATTCGGGTTCTGCTGTTATATTTATACATGAAGACAGAGGCCTTTTTTTTTTTTTTTTTAACCTCCCTTTTCCCCCTCCCTTTATTCATTTCCTCTACCTCAGTTCTGCCCCTGGCCATCTTACCTACCCTCAGAGCCAGTAGGGATAGGGGCGGTGCCTGTAGCTTCTTCCTGTGTATTGTTGAAAACTACCTTACTTACCTGCTTACTCCATAACAAAATGAAATCTGAGAATACTCAGTGTTAATGGAGGAAGCAAATCTTAATGACAAGAACAATGAACTGTCGCTACATTGGTAATTTGCCATGCTTTCCTAAACCATTCTGGTTCATCTCCCCTTCCCCTTAATTCTGCTTTGAATTTGTTCACTTCATAGCCACACTGGCACAATATGAATGAAGTAGCTCTCTAACACTGAAAACAATTTCTTTTCAAAGATAGCCTCAGATTCATCTACAGAAAATGTGTCTCTGCAGATTCATCATAAAGTTAAACTTCTCTCTGCTAAATTTCTTAAATTTCATTTTAGATCACTACTTGATGTTGAGAGAGGCCGAGGGATATATGGGGTTCTGTATAGTAGGTGACTGGACATTATTACAAGGAAAAAAAAAAAAAGCTGACAAAATAGTGGGTAGTATCCTAAGAGGCTAGTTTTCCATTCATAATCTTTTTTCATTCATTTACTCATTCATTCATCCACTCATTAATCATCTACTTTTTGCAAGGCACTGTGCTAGCAGTTAGACTGTGGTGACCCCGGCAGACCCTTATATAAACCTTTGTGATTAATGTCATGAAGGGAGGGGGAGTATGGAGCACTGTGGGGGCAGAGAGCTAGGAGATTCTGTTTGTCAGAGCTCAAGGAAGCCTTAATGGGAGAGGAGATGTTCAAGTGAAGACCTCAAGGATGGGACAGAGACACTGGTTGGAGTGAAACTGGGACTAGAACAAGACTTTTGTGAAGAGAGAACTTGTTACTTTGTAGGTAATTTCAGCGTGTCCGGGGAAGTGAGTGGTAGGAGGAACGTGATGGGTGTAAGGTAAGCTCATGGAAGACTTCGTGAAGAGTAAGGGTAGTGGGAAGCCATTGACTGGTTTTAGGCAGGGAAGTGATGTCAGATTTGCCCTTTGGAGGGATCACTTCAGCTGCAGTGAATTGGAGAGGAACAGGTGTGGGAGCAGGCGAATGACTGAGTGGCTGTTGGGGTAGTTATTGTGGGAGATGAATGATGGTAGCCCCGGGTGGTGCAGCCGGGAGAAGTGAATGGATTTGTGTTTCAGGTTTTATGTAACTGGCAAGAGAGAAACACTGTCACTTCTTGACAGAAGAATGAGATCATAAAAATGGTGTTTGAGAAAGATAATTCTTAACTATGTAGCCCATGAACTAAGTGAGAAAGGACTGAAAGGTTCATTGGACAAGCCTGTGTATGTTGGGATGATAGCTTAGGTTGGGGTGATAGCTATTATGAGAAAGAACTGGATGATATGAATGAGGTACCTTGAGCAAATATTCTTGCAGTCATGTGAGTTGTAAATATTTTATTTTAATAATCGACTTCATTGACAGCTTACTCTTGCTTTTCTGGGCCTATAGTCATGACTTTAACAAGAGAGAAGTTTACTTTTCACCCAGCTTAAAGAAAATTAGAATATGTTTGATTCTCTGTGGGAAGCAGTAAAAAAGGAAACGATTAATTAAAAAAACATGGTAATTCCATGGAGTCCTCAGGAAGGAACCTTGATTCCTATGAGTATGCACCTTCCCTTTAGCCTGTGGCTTCTACCCTCAAGGTTACTTGTGGTTCAAGACTGCCAGACTTCTGCCATCACTTTTGAATTGGCTAGATGAAGGTCAAAAAGGGGCCTCTCCCTGCTCAGTCAGCTTCCTGGCTGTGAGCAGCCATTCACTGTAATTTGAGGGGCTCATATTACCGCTTGGATCTTATATCCAGAATCGAATACCAGCCACACCTGGCTGCTGAGGAGTTTGGGAAATAGAGTCTATATTCCAGGCCACAGTTGCTGGAAAGAAGGAAGGGAAGACAGTTGCCAACTGGGCTCTGGCCCAGATGTGCATATAACATGAGAAGGAGTCGTCCCCGGGGGTATTTCAGTACTTGGCACCTTATTTCATTTTGGCTGACTGCTTAATTTTTTCATTTTAAGAAACCAACAGAAAAACAAGCAGTACTTCTAGTATGAATGATGTGGGAGCTGCTGGTCTTTGCTTCATTGGTTCCCATTGCAAGGTGGTAGGCATTTCAGAGTTAGATCAAGTATTTCCCAGAGCAGAAGATGATCTTAGGTACTGCATTGACGAATTTTAAAAATTTAAAACTTTTTTCCCTTTAAGTTTTCATTTATTTATTTGTGAGAGAGAGAGCACAAGCAGGCAGAGGCAGAGGGAGAAACAGGCTCCCCACTGAGCAAGGAGCCTGATGGAGGACTCCATCTTAGGACCTTAGGATCATGACCTGAGCTGGAGGCAGACGCTTAACCGACTAAGCCACCCAGGCATCCCGAATTTTAAAAATTTTAATGGTTACATATATACATACACATTTTACACTAATATTCTATTTAATGGTAATTAAAACTGGTGGTCTTTTACAATAATCAAATAATTCAGTAAATAGTAGTCAAGTAAGTTTTCTGTTAAATTTTATTTTTAAGAACTCTGTTTTAAGAAAATATTAAGTGACCTTGAGAAACAGGGGATTAAGCAGTGCTACACTGATTTTTGGGAAAGTGGAATAGATAAAAGAGTCTGCTGGCTCAGTTTGTACCATTTTTCTATTCGTGGTAGGAAAGGACTTCTTTGTTAGAAAGGCAGAATACGCACATGGGTAAAAAATATCAACAGTAGGAAGGATAAAAAATAGTAATCTATTTCATGTCTTTTCCCAATGTCCCAGAAGCAACATTAAAAGACTTTTGATTTAAGATCTGGTATGGTTTGATTAGCTTCCTAAAATTAATAATGGTAGTTGACTCCCCAGACAATATGGCATCATCTTAATAGAGAGAATCACACTATTATTTTATGAAAATAAAAAATTAATGAACTCGATTAGGAGATTTTTCTATCCAACTACCAGCTGCTATATCTGCTACCACTTTAGGAATATTTGTGGCTTTAAAGCAGAGAATGGATCTTGTAAAGCAAAAGCAGTAGGACAATCCTTGTCTCCATTGTCTGTCTTAAATAAATAAATTAAAATTCTTTTTTTACATCAAATGAGACTTTTCTGATTGACTGAAGTTTGACCGATCACTTGGTCATGTTTTTACGTTATTGCAAACACTTACCTACAGTATGACATAGAGAACTAAAGAATTTGTCACTTCCTTTGATGGAGAAGGGGTAGTTGATCCCCCATTGCGTGGCCATTGTGTAGGTGACTGATTATTGTAGAACTACAGTGGTGCTTACAGAGATGACTAAGGAAGCCTCTGAGTTTCCAGTTTTATTTTTAAATAAAAAATACACAAAGAAATACTTTGTGTCCATAAAAATAATTTTTATACTTTTCTGTTTTCTTAGGAAAAAAATGTACTTGTGAGGTAATATTTGGCTCATCTATAACTATGCAATGCTGGATTTGATTTGAGACTTAGAATATAGGAAAATGATATATTTTTTAAAGACTTATTCATTTTAGAGAGAAAGAGTGCACGAGAGCACGTGCAGGGCAGAGGGCGAGGGGAAAGAAGTAGACGCCCCATTGAGTGTAGAACCCTACACTGGGCTTGATCCCAGGACCCTGAGACTGTGACCTGAGCTGAAATCGAGAGCTGGGTGCTCAGCTGAGCCACCCAGGAGCCCCTGGAAAAATGATATTTTTATCTATCTAAAAAGATCAGGCTAAATTTTTAATATTTATATCTGTTTAAAAGTCAGATTGTTTATGCTTAATATTTAAAGTCCTAACCAGAGGATAGGTGATTTATAGAATACCTGATATCCAGAATGGATCTCATATGTCGTTGTAGTCTCTAAAGTTGTGCACATAATAGTTTCTAAAAACTGTTCGTTTGATTTAGATTTGATAGTTGATAGCAGGAGATGATAGGAAGAAGTGTTCTTGCTGGGAGTATAAAATCAGTTTTTTTTGAGTAGTGTGTTTAGTATCTCATTCTCAACTAAAGTTAGTCTACTTTAGTATAATGTGTTTCAGAGGAAACTTGGGGAACTTCCCAGTTTTAAAATGATCAAATAACTGTATTTCTAGCCTCTTATATTTTGGAAATCCTCTCTAAAATTAGAACAATGAGAAACAGGAAGCTCCAGTTTGATGAGACTAGGGGACTTCTGAAATCCCTTATTCCCCAATAAGAGCAAATGTAGGTGGAAGAGTGGTCCCTCACTTCAGAGAGCAGACACCAGAGTGCTCACAGACTGTCCACCATTGGGAAGCACACAGCTTTGCTTTTGGATCTCAGAAAAGCACAATTAGAAGTGTCAGGTACTTCAATAGACAGGAGTGGGGAAGGCCACGGAGCCAGATGTGCTTGAGACTCGGGGAAATCGGGCACGGAAGAAGGCAGAGGTGAGGCACCTCACTGAGAGCAGGGGTTGAGGAAAAAGTCTGCAGACTAACAGCTGCTCACCTACCCAGCAGCCAAAAGATTGAAATGGGGAAATGCTTCTTAAGAGATAGTGAAGGGTCTCAGAGAAAAGATACTGACTTTTGTGGAATCTCTAATAAAAAAGCTGGTTTGCTCACTGGTTACCCTAGAGTGAGGTTCACATTGCAGTCACCCCATGTATGCACATGAGTTGCCATATTGATGCTTCCAAGATGAGACAGACCAAATCCGTCAAAAGGAATATAGAGGAAAGAGAATGTAAGGAGAAGAAAATGTTAATACAGTTGACCCTTGAACAACATGGGGATTAGGGAAATCCACGCAGTGCAGTGGAAAGCCTGCATTTTGGCTCCCCAGAAACTTAACTACAAATGGCTATTGCTGATTGGAAGCCCTACTGATACCAACAGTTGATAACATATATTTTATATTTTATGGATTAGCTGCCTGTATTCTTACACTGTGCTAGAGAAAAGAAAAGGTTATTTAGAAAATCATAAGGAAAACAAAATACATTTATAGTACTGTACTGTATTTATAAAAATCTGTGTATAGGTGGACCCATGCAGTTCAAGTCCCTTTTGTTCAAGGGTCAACTGTATATAAATAAAGTCTAGTTAATATCCTCAGAGATAAGAGAAGATAATAGGCCTATAATAAGAACAAGATACTCCTTAAAAAGAAAGAAAGAAAGAGGGCAAGAGTAATCAGAATAAAGGAGAGCTCTTCAAACTTAAAAATTTGACAGCCTAAAATTTAAAAGTCAATAGAAAGTTTGGAAGGTAAAGTTGAAGAAACTTCCAGGAAAGTAGAACAAAAAGAAAAATATGATTAATAGAGAAACTGTTATATCTAAATTCTGATTGATAAGAATTAGAGAGAAAAGTATGGGGAAGAAATTGTCAAAGAATCAATATAAGGAAACTGCCAGAATCAAAGATCATGGATTTTAAGGCCCGTCAGTGCCTAGCACCAAGGAATAGAAGAAAACCACTGAAAAATATATTATTGTGACAGATTGTTAAAGATTGAATGATAATCCTAAAAGCTCCGGTGACAAAAAAGCAGGTCACTTATAAATGGCCTGAACACAGAATGGTGAAACACTTTTTGAACAGTACTGGTGCTAGAAGATAGTAGAGAGTTGTCTTCAATTTTTTTTTTTTGTTGTTAAAAATTATTTCCTACTTAGAATTTTAACCTAGTTAAACTATTATGTATGAGGTTAGCATATAGACTTTCTAAAAAAAAAAAAAAAGGTATCCACAATCAAAAAAGTATCTCTTAAACTATCAAAAAAAAGTTTCTCTTAAGCTGTCACATGAATTTAATAGGATATTCTGGATGTTATATTAGAATAGAAGGACATTCAGTACCAAGAAAATCTGAAAAAATCTTTTGTTGAAAATACAGTAGTTCCGTCTTTTATCTGAGGTTGTGCTCTCTGTAGTTTCATTTAGCTGCAGTCAGCTGTGGTCCAGAAGCAGATGATCCTTCTTCTGACATCTTGTTAGAAGGTCACTAGTAGCCTAACACTACATCATGATGTCTACATCATTCACCTCAGTTCATTTCATTGTGTGGACATTTTATCTCACATCATCCCAAGAAGGCTGAATATAGTACAATAGGGTTTTGTGAGAGAGACCATATTCACATAACTTTTATTATAGTACATTAGAATTGTTCTATTTTATTATTAACATTGTTAATCTCTTACAATGCCTAACATAAATTGAACTTTATCATAGGTATTATGTCTAGGAAAAACCATAGTGTATATAAGGCGTGGTGTTCTCCATAGTTTCAAGCATCACAAGCGGTCTTGGAATGTATCCCCCATGGAAAAGAGGGGACTACTATAATATACCAATATTCGTTCATGAATTGTGACAAATATTAGATGTTAGTAATAGGAAAACCCGACTCGAAATATAGAGATCCCCCTGTATTATATTCACATTTTTTGGTTAAGTCTAAAAAACTATTCTAAAAAAGTTTATTTTAAAAAACTGTTTACAAAACTTTGTCCTTGGGAAGCTATTGGTGGATGTGATCCCTAATGAGGGAATAGAATAAGATCTAGAAATAAGATATTCAACAGAAGAGGGAGGCCAAAGGAATTCCCATGGTTATGTTCTAGAACAACAGCTGTGCAGCACAGTAGCCATTCCAGGGAGGAACAGGATAAAAGCTGGAGGGAACCGGGAAGTAATCTCTATGGGGGGGGAAAAAAAGGAAAAAAAAAATCATGGGATTGACTCTGTGGAAAATTGTACTGAGAGGCTGTTAGGGAATGGGAGATTTAAAAAGAAACCTTTGCAAATGGAAGAAAAGGCAATTTGACTATAGGAAAATAAAAATGTTGACCAAGAAAGGAAATGTAATTATACTATATTATTTGATTCACTAGTGAGTAATATATTTATCTAGCCACAATAATTGTTGTATGATAAGGAATTTGACTGGCCTTCATCCCTGGTCCTGGTGGGGAGAATCTAAATCCTTGGAATTTCCTGAGTGACAGGATTATCTTTATTATTCATGGTGGGCCCCGATACTTTGACAGAACTCATAGTGGGATCCTGGATAGGTTCAAGATGGGGGCTGGTCATGCCTAAAAACCAACCATGTGATTAGAAGATTGGAGGTCTGAGCCGTGTGACATCAGCTCAATCTTTCAACCTCTGGGAGGGAAGGGGGGATTGGGGGTTGAGGTCAGTGATACAGTCAACCATGCCTTTGTAATGGAGCCCATTAAAAATGCTGGATATTGAAGCTTGATGTGGCTTCCTAGTTGGTGAACATACTGGTGTTCTGTGAGGGTGAAGTGCCCTGATTCAGAGAGGGCACAGAAGCTCTGCATTTAGGACCTTCCTAGACCTTGCTCCTTGTGGCTGTTCACTTGGTTGGTCCTGATTTGTATTTTTTTTTTTTTTTTTTTGAAAAACTGTAATCACAAATTTTTTTTTTTAAGATTTTATTTATTTATTTGTCAGAGACAGAGAGAGAGAGAGCGAGTGAGCACAGGCAGGCAGAGGCAGAGGGAGAAGCAGGCTCCCTGCCGAGGAAGGAGCCCGATGTGGGACTCAATCCCAGGACCCTGGGATCATGACCTGAGCCGAAGGCAGCTGCTTAACCAACTAACTGAGCCACCCAGGCGTCCCCTGTAATCACAAATTTTTAAGTCCTGAGTCCTGTGACTTGTTTAGTGAATTGCTGAACCTGAGGAGTTGCAGGAACCCTGAATTTTGCAGTCAGTCAGCGTAGATGCCTGTCAGGACCTCTGAATTTACAACTAATGCCTGGTACATGGACAGTTGCGGGGGCCCATGTCCTAAGGCTAGTGTTAGAATTGAGTTACATTATTTATTTATTTTTTTTTTTTAGATTTTTTTTGGACAGAGAGAGATCACAAGTAGGCAGAGAGGCAGGCAGAGAGAGAGAGAGGAGGAAGCAGGCTCCCTGCTGAGCAGAGAGCCCGATGTGGGACTCGATCCCAGGACCCTGAGATCATGACCTGAGCTGAAGGCAGCGGCTTAACCCACTGAGCCACCCAGGCGCCCTTGAGTTACATTATTATAATAACGTACACACTGAGTATTGACAGAGCACGCTCTCCCGCCCCCCACAGAGCACTCTCTCTCGCCCCCCCAACCCTAAAAGCACAAATATCACTGTTCTGCAACATCTAATGAAATTCTGTATCTCAGTGGTTAACAGTGGCTGCTAATAAAACAACAAAGACAGATAACCAGACATGTGCCTCCTGATGTAAATATGTGTCATTGCTTGTGAAGTATTCTTACCAAAAACATCAAACTTGAATTTGATCAAGTATTGATAGGTAACCACTAGGGGACAGAAGAACATGTTATATGACATCAGGGGAATGTAATCAGTAAATGCCATGCTGGGAAAGTAATAGGACCCAGTATCTTCAACAACTAGTAGGGAAGTTGGGGGTTGGGGGAGGAAGGGGGGAGAGAGAGGGAGTAGAAGCAGAGGAGAGAGAGATGGAGATTGAATAAATAGATACAGAAAGGTAGATGGATAGATAGACCTATAGTCTAAAAGTAGACATTAACCAATTTTAAGTATGGAAGTTATTTAATCCTGATTTGACCAAATTATTAGAAGTTTTCTGAAACACTTGGGGGAATTTACATACTGATTAGATAACTGATGTTTGATTTGAGATTAGATAATTTAGTTAGGACTTATTATTTACAGTTTAGGAATGTGATAATGGTATTGTGGCTATTTTAAATAACATAATGAAGTTCTTATGAAGTCATATGATGTTAGTGATTTACTTAATCTGAGGTGGGAGGAAGTGGGTGGGGGTATAGAGTTGAAGCAACATTATTTAAAATCAAGTTGATAGTCTTTGAAGCTGGGTTATGGGTACATAGGAGTTTGTTATACTGTTTTTATTTTTTGATATGTTTGCCCTTGTGTAATTTGGAAAAAGTGTTTTTAGTACAAATACAAGAAAATCCTACTTTACTTCATAACTTGTTTTCCATAATTTGTAAATGGCTTGGAAAATCTCAAAGAAGTTTGAGGCACATCCCTAACAATTTGGAGGGGATAGCTATGCTCTGAATTTGTAACAAGAGTCATTCCAGTATTTCAGAGATAAGGTACCATAATGAAGCCTGACCCATTATATTTTCAAATGTTTCTGCTACATAAGATTTTTGAGGGGCACCTGGGTGGTTCAGTTGGTTAAGCATATGCCTTTGGCTTGGGTCCTGATCCCAGGGTCCTGGGATGGAGCCCCACATCAGGCTCTCTGCTCAGTGGCATGTCTGCTTCTTCCTCTCCCTCTGTGCTCTTCTTACTTTCTCTCTCTCTCGGTAAATAAAATCTTTAAAAAAAGAAAAAGGTTTTTGAGCTTGTAAGATAAATATACTTTCCTATAGAATAAATCATACTCTATTTCTTTTTATTGCCCATAATTTCAAAAAATTAAGTTTATTGGAGTATAACAGATATATATATAAATATGCATTTTTAAAGTGAATTCTTTCAGACTTTTATACCCAAATCAAGATAAAGGATATACATCCTCTACCCCAGAGATCCCTTAATGTCCCTTCCTTGTCATCTACCCCCTCACCCAGAGGTAATCAATATTCTGATTTCCGTCATTGTAGGTTAGTTTCACCTTTTTTTGGGGCGGGGGAGACCTTCATAAATGGAATCATAACAGTTTGCATGCTTTTATGTCAGGCTTTTTTCACTTGGCATAATGTCTGGGAGATTAGTGCATGTTTTGAATATATCAGTAGTTCTTTTTTATTGCTATATAGTATTCCGTTATATGAATATACCTCCATTTACTTATTCTCTTGTAGACCAATGTTTGGGCCTGTTTACCTATTATGCATAAATAAAGCTACCATGGACATTCTTTTGGTAGACATGATCCGTTCATACTTCTTGGAAATTGCTAGGTCACAGGGTATGCCCCTGTTTAGTTCTGGACCTAATGCCAAATAGCTTTTTTTCAAAGTGATTGTATCAAATTTACTGTGCCACCAGCAATGTGTGAAAGTTCCAGTTCCTCCACAACCTTGTCAAGACATGGTATTACAGCCCTTTAAATTTTAGTTCCTATGGTGGGTATTCTGTCTTAAATTTGAATCACTAGTGTTCCTTCATCTTTTACGTGCAAGTATTACACAGGTCCTCTGGTGTATAACTGGTGGGTCCTATCCTATGATTGGTTCTTCATTATAGTTCTTAACCTAAGCTGTTTTTTTCTTTTCTCAGTCGTCACAGGTAGTACTGATGGAATTGGAAAATCATATGCAGAAGAGGTAGGTAATTTTCAAGACCTTCTTCTTGGTATAAAAATAAAACAACAAATACAGGATGATCTCTTACAGTTGCTTTGATTTTTAAAGTTAAAAACAAATACACTGTTTTATAGTACAATAGATATGCTTTATTTCTCATCAGAAACCCCACACTTGCTCAAAGACAATTTTAATAAATTTTTGTGCAAAAATGAGTATAAAACTTTCTGTTCCAGTAAGTTGGAATTGGGGAAAATGTAGCATAGTTTTATTTTATATTGTGTAATTATGGACAGTCCTTCATCAGTTGTTTTGAGCTCTTTTCCAAAAGGAGGTTATGTTATTAGGCAATAGTTATATTTCCAGGCCAGTCCATGGCATCGTTTCTATATAAGGAAGACTAAGATTGATGAAAAGATATTGACAGACATGGACAAAGGGTTCAAGTTCTCTGTAATTTCATGAAAGGATAGGGACCGTGGTAATTTGAGGGCCATTGTACAAAGCAGTAGTGTTGGGAGTACTCTTTGAAGGCAAGCTTCCCTGCCCTCTGGTTCTGCAGAGGCATCATAGCTTATGATACCGCCCAATTCTGATGACAGTCTTGGCAGAGCTTTTTTAAAGCTTTTACGGGTGCCTGGGTGGCTCAGTCTGTTAAGCCACTACCTTCAGCTCAGGTCATGATCCCAAGGTCCTAGGATCTTGCCCCGCATCAGGCTCCCTGCTCAGTGGGGAGTCTGGTTCTCCCTCTCCTTGTGCTCTCTCTCTCAAATAAATAAACAAATTAAAAAAAATAAACCTGACTTTTAAATTATAGAAGTAGTAGGTACTATTTATTTATTTATTTATGAAAAATTATTTATTTTAGAGGGAGATTGTGAGCATGAGTGGGGGGGCGGAGAGAGAAGAAGAGAGACTCTCAAGCCAACTCTGCATGTAGGGCTTGAGCTCATGACCCTAAGATCATGACTTGAGCCCAAACTGAGAGGCATTTAACCCGCCACACCACCCAGATGCCCCAGTACTTATGATTTTAAAAACTAAAGCAGTGTAGATGGGTGTAAAGTGAAAAGTAAAAGTTTTATTCTTTCTGAAATCCTTTGACATTTGTATACTAGCTTGATTCAAAAAGACAGCCCTTTGGAAGACTCCTTTATAAAGTCTTCATTTTGAATTGACCATTCATTACTACTTAAGTTTATTTATTTATTTTTTTGTTGGGTTTATCATATTATCAGATTATCTTAAAATGAGAGTTTATCTGATTTCTGTTTTTTAATGATATGTACAGGTGTGATTCAATTGCTTGGTGTTTTTTATTGTTTCAGTTAGCAAAACATGGAATGAAGGTTGTCCTTATCAGCAGATCACAGGATAAACTGAATCAAGTTTCCAGTGAAATAAGTAAGTTTTTCACCCTCTTCTTTCATATTTACAAAAGGAACACAGCTAATCTAAGTTGAATGTTTTCAAGTAGGTATCTAGCACTGACGTATTTATAGTTGAGAACACTTCTTTCTTATGTTGTTAAAAGGTGTGCTTTAAAATGGGTCATCAACTTTTTTCAAATTAATATGGGACTGTTAAAATTTCCTTAAAATGTCTTTTCCTGACTCATTTAAGTTGTTTTTAGGAGTCAGCTTCTCTGATTATTTTTTCATGTTCTACTTAAACACCTGAATTCCTTTTCTGTTGCTTTATTTCAGTATTCTTGCATTTTTTTTTACTCTTTGACATCATTGCCTCTAAATTTTTTTTTATATATAATTGAAGAAAAATAGAGAAGGCAGCCTATATATATATATATATATATATATATCTTTTGCGCTTTCTTCTTAGTCAGCTGTGCTGGAGACCTGAATTGCTATGTAGCAAAGATTCTTAACTCATGTCTAATTAACCAACCCGATGGGTAAAGTAGTTCTGTCCATTCCTTGGTAGAGCACACCACTGTTCCCAAGGTGCTGACCGTTTGTGGTCGGTCGGCTTCTGAGTGTGAGGCTTTTGCACATTTCCCCCCACGAGTTAAGTTACTTGCTTTAAGAGTCAGCGCTGTGTGTTCCCAAACTTAGGCTGAATGCATTTATTATTTAATATTCCACACAGATGCAATATTTGTTTAAAAAGGGGGAGTTGTTTCTATGAAAACTAATTTGAGTGCTCTGAAAAGGGTGAGAAAAGCGAGTTCCTTCAGAAATCGGCTGTCAAATTAGGGGTGAACAAGACAAATGTAAACTAATTGGAAAAAATGATTAAAAGTAAGAAATTTGCTCTCGTTTCATATGTGTTGAAGTTTTTGCTACACTTTACAAGAACTGAAACTGCAATCATAAAGGATGCATTATGAGCGTGGGTGAGACAGGAGTCACAGACTTAAACTCTTATGGAAGGCAGGGGTCCTGCCTGGACGATTGGTGAATGAATTACATTTATGCAAGATTTAAATTAAGTAAAATGGTTACAACGTGTATTTATCGTTTTCTAGGATTCCCGCTTTAACTTGTGTGAGTAGCCAACTAACAAACTGCTCCAATTCTTTCAGATGAGAGAAGATTTCTTCTGTATTTTTTTTTCAGCGTTATTGAGATATAATTGATGTAGAACATTGTGTAAGTTTAAGGTGTACCACATAGTGTATTTTATTATTAACATTACTACCTACCATTAGCATTCATATGGTGCTTTATTATTTATTTATTCCCTCACATGTATTATCCTTTTTAAGCTTTCAAACATCCTTGTGAGGTGAATATTTTTGTTATTGTTTCTTTCCAGATCATAACTGGTCCTGCTGGATAGATTATATATATATGCACTTTATCTTTATGTAAAAAAAAGATCTTTACAAATACTGATATTAAGTATGCTAAATCTTGTTTTTTTTTCTTAAATTTTTTTTTTTAAACCCTGTTACGGTCATAGATTTTTATATCTTTAGCATTTAAGGATTTTAACTTTCAAGTTTTGAATTATGTAAACACAGCTCTGAAGGTTCAAGACATATAGTATTTGGCAGTTTGGCTAAGGTATGAATTTGACTTAAGCCATGGCACTGATGAGCCCCGTACAGTTAGCTTAGGTAGTTGAACTTTACATATTGCCTGGATCTTAACACTGTTTCTTTCTTAGTTACTTGTGCTCATGTGTATAATTAACTCTTACAGTGATAAAAATGTTGTGTTGGTGCATGTGTAGATAAAACTGACTGTTAATGAAAGCATTTGCTCATGGCTGGAAGTTAAGGTTTATAGGTGAAAAATAGAACCTTTGATGAAATGGAATGTTGAATTTTGAAATGCTGTGATCTGAACGAATCCACGGTCTACTTGATCCCAAGACAAGTAAAAGCTCCCTCATGACAGGCTTTGAGAAAGTGCTCCAGCCTGTACAAAAAATTGCTCAGCAGGCCAGAAGTATACTTTAATGATATTTGAGAATTTATTAGCTTGTGATATGAGGTGACATGCGACTATGGGCAGAGAGGTACGGTTCTGGATAAAGACAGGATCCTGTTCAAACATTTTCATGAAGGGACAGATGGTGATGCACTGAATTGACCTTTACTTTGTTTTCCTGGGTGTTGTATAAATTAAATGAGAAAGGTGGTATCAGCAGACCAGGTCGTCAGTTCTAAGCTGAAGAAATACAAAGAGGAGTTTATGTATACCTGTACAGGTTTTCAGCTCAGATGTAAATCATCTCTTTGTCAGGATAGTTTTTTCATGCACATCTCTATTCCAGGAGAAGGAGGGAGCACAATTTAATGTCGACGAAGACAGAATAACTCTGTTTATGCCTTTAGCACATCTTTATTGAATGCCTGTGTACCAGGCTCTGTGTTAGCTGGTCAGTGTACAGTGGTGAGTGTGGCAGAAGCTTTTCTTGCTTTCATGGAACTTTTATGCTGGTGGAGGAGACAGAGGAAAATAGGTAAAAAAAGCAAAAAAAACAAAAAAAAAACCAAAAAAACAAAGCAAAGCAAATCAGACAAATAAATAATTGCAGTTTGTAATAGTGCCATGAAAGAAACAAACAAGGAGAGAACACGGAGAGGTTCTCATTTTGTAGCATTGTGAATTTTATGACTGACCGGGTGTTAAAGGCCAGACTAATAGCCTCTTGCCCATATAGTGCCACTCCGGTTATGCAGCTGGAGCCTTAGGTGCCAAGAATATGCACTGGGCCCTCTTAGGGGGTGTAGTGCGGAGGGGTTGAATGTGCAAGCTGCACACGATAAATCCGCTCCAGCGTTCCTCTTTTCTTAAGCCTTTGAGTCCCTGCCTCTACATTATGCCAAGAAAGTTGTAGCCTCCCAGTCTTACTAGACGGAAGGCCGTCATGGAGTCCCAAGTTGCAGTCAGCCACCCAAGTCAACTCTTGGAGCGCCTTCCAGTTGTACGAGCTAACAGTTAAGTCCTAAATCTCTGGTGATTCCTGTCTTAAAAAAAATATCCCAGTCTGGTATTGGATTATGTTTTCCTTGGCCTAACACTCTTCAAATCATTCTCACCCAGATTTCCTAGCCATCTCCCAGTAAAAATGAGCACACTTGTGCAGTTATTTTTGTGTGTCAGCCACTACTTTATGGATCTGACTTTATCCTTGTTCCTCAAAGAATGCTTGTGATCTTACCCTGTTACGAGTAGCAGTAGGGGGATCGTCTGGTTGGGTCGTGAGGAGAAGAAGAATTCTCTTGCAAGGAAACTGCCTTAAAGTTATCGTGAGGTACCGCAGGTTCTTCTGTCCAGGGAAGACGAATCTCTTCCAACACAGGAAAGAAGGGTGTTTCTCTTTGCATTGGCAAGGGAGGCTCAGAATGGCTTAGGGGTTCAAGCTCCTTGGCTTCAGTTGAGCCCACCCAGTTATCCCATCCCGAGTCTTCTTCAGTGTTCTCACTTCCATACATGAGACGTGGTGAGTCTGGGAGCGCAGCTTACACACTGTAATTCTGCCCCTGGCTCAGTTAAAGCCGATGTTAGCAAGGGGAAGCCTGTGGCTGTAAAACATGAGGGTTTTTCCTAGGGCTGCCATAGAAGGCCTCTGCTTCTCTGCTCAGCAATGGGACTGAAAGCTTAAAGGCCCAAGCTGGTCATTTGAGATGAAGCTGTGCCATACTACAATCTCTGTGTTCATCACTTCTGCCCAACTCAAATATGACGGCCACTTGGTCCCTTAAGGCGCTTCTTCAGAGGACACGGTATTATAATCGGCAGCCAGCATTCATTTGATTAGTGGCGATGCGACTGCGTTATGGATCAAATCAGACCAATACCAGAAAATCCTTTGAGGTCTGTTTTTGGGGATCCCACTCCTGATACCAGTTTCTGTATCAGTCAGACTTGAGTCAAGAAACAGAAGTCAGACAAGTTAGTTTAACTAGGCTAACTTGTCTTTTCTAGTCCAGCCCTCACATTCACTCCAGGAGGTTAAACTCCTCCCTCCTTTCCTACGTGACGGAAAGAAGAAAAGAGGAAAGGAGGGGACTGAAAAAGGAACCACATGCCAACTGAGAAAAACCAGGACTCTTCTGGGCTCCTGTCACCTTCTGACTCTCCACTGTCATTATGTAAACTTGGGGATTCTATTTCTTTAGAAGCAATTTCTTGTGAGTGTGGAGGACAACCTACTTACAAAAGTTCTTCAGGAGAATTTTTAAAGGATTATATATAGTTTAGTAGGGAACTAAATGTTTTGCCAACAATGGATAAGTGCCTTCTCGGGATCAACTGCTTTGATGAATTTTCGCTTCTTTTTGAGGATAACTGTCACCTGTTGAATTAATACAAGCTGAGAGTCAACACATATATAATAAGCTTCTTTTATTATCTTTGTTAGCCAGGATTATTAATATATTTAGTATTTGGTCAATTTTGATTTGTCAAAGCAAAACCCTCCTAGATAATGTTTGAACTCTGAGCTATATTTTTACTTGCAAAAAGCACAATGCAAAGACTAGCTTTTAGAACAACCTATTGGCTCACAGAATAGAGAGATGGTGATATTTACAGTTCATATTAGTACATGGCAGTTGGTAATTCTGATTGCATTCACTTTAATTAGCTTTGATTAAAAAGAATACAAATTCTGTCTTTGATTAAAACAAATAAAACAAGGGGTGTTTGGCTTAGTCAGAAGAGCATCTGACTCTTGATCTCTGGTCAGGTCAAGAGTCTAAGCCCCATGTTGTAGAGATTACTTGAATTAAAAAACAAACAAACAAACAAGGTGTTTCTCTCTTTTTGTTAATTATCTTAGGGTGTAAAGCTCTGGGATGACCCTGTAATTCCGTGGTCTCTTAAGAAATGCTTTTAGAAATGTAAATCTCACTAGTCAGGTAGTCAATAGAGGGATAGGGTTAGGTTAAAAAAGAATCACTTTCATTTTTTCAAACCTTACCTCTGATCAAATCTGTATAGTTAGGTATAGATTTGACCAAATAAGTTTGTTTCACCATTTTCTGATGCACTCTCAGTATCATTAATGTGATGCCTTGTTTTATTTAGCCTCTTTTATTTACATAAGGACAACAAGGTAATAGTAAACCATTTTACTTTCATGTTTAATGAAACTAGAACCACATAATGTCAGGGTCAGAGAGTTGACCATGCAGCCTCTAGAATCTCAAATGTTTTTCTGGCACTTCTGTAGTTATCAGAAACATTTTTATTGCCCTTGCAGTTCCCATATTCTAAAGTAAAGAACTACCAAGAACCAAAAGCCTCCCAATTTGTCTGTGGTGCCTCTGATTGTAGAGGTATCCTCTTACTCCAAGATCCCCAGATTTGTCAACGTTTCCAGAAAGTAACATTCTGTACCACCCATGAGACCAAGGTCCCAGAAGATCCTGGCTACCACGTAGGTGCCAGGACAGTTTCTTTGAAGCATTGTTTCTACATATTGGAGTGGAATTATTGTTCCTTACTAGTGGGCTTGTCATGCCTAATTAAATGAGATTTACCATTAAATGAAACGTTTCTGGCATGGTCATGGTTACAAATTTGTTTTATCTAATTATATCCCGGTAGGAGGAAGGATAGATTCTTATTGAGCCTATGCAAGTAATTACATTGCCATGTAAGGTGAAGAACTCTGTAAGGGCCTGTATGCCATCTAACCATCATTCTGATTAGTTTTGCAGACAAGGCCAATCAATATGTCTTGTATTTTCTATACAGTTTCCATCTTGAGATTTTCCTAAACAATTGAATAGTTTATGTTCCAGTTGCTATTGCTGCATAACAACCACCCCAAACTTACCAATGTGAAATAAAACTGTGTTAGTTGCTCAGAAATTCTGCTGATTGGGAGTTTCGTCAGGACTCGGGGAAATGATTCTTTGGCTTCTCATGGCATTACCAAGTTCCCTAACTGTGACACTCAGTAGCGGAGAGGCTGGTTCAAAAGATTTAAGATGGCTTCTCTCACAGGGCTGGTGCCGTGGTCGTGAATGACCGGAAAGCTGGACAGAGCTGGAACTGTTGGCCATGGTGCCTTTGCATAGCTTGCCTAGCATGGCCAGATCTGGGGAGCTGGACTCCTCACACGGTCACTGCATCCCTCACAGTGGATGTTGCAGGACAACAAATCACACGCTGATGTCTTTTTGTGGCCTGCCCTCAGAACTCACACAGCATTACTTTTGTCATATTCTGTTGGTCAAAGCAGACACGAGCCTGCCCAGATCCCAGGTGAAAAGAATAGACTCCACCTCTTGATGGAGGAGTGACTTGGTAACATTGGAAAAGAGCGTGTGGGAAGGGAGATATTTTTGGAAAATAAAATCTGGATCTGGAGAATACAATCTGCCACAGTTTATAAGCTATATTTTTCTCGATTTCTGGGGGATCAGTTGGAGCAACACACCATTCCAAGAGTGCTTTGCTCCAGTTTGCCTAAGGACAGTCAGCCACCAAGGAAGGATGCGGGGGAGTAAAAAATTAAGAAAAAAATGTTTTCTTAAAACCACTATTAAAGTTTCTTCATTGACCTCATTCAGTTGCAAAATTAATTCTTATTCCATTGGATCTTGGGGCAAGAGCATTAAAGAGTCCTATAGGTACTGACTCGGTTTCCTGGTATATCTGTCCCATAGTCTGAGCTTGGTGGCAGTGTCAGATTATGCTGGGAAGGAAGTCTTAAACAGGAGTTGACTCTTTACAGCATCCATGGAGGTCAAGAGTACTACAGCAGGCCTCCATCTACCGAGGCTGTTCTTTGGGTGTTCTTCCTAAAGACTCAGTTCTCTGACCTCCAGCTTATGGGCCTCTAGCTTTTGGCAAACTTGAAGGAAAAGTAGGAATCCACCTGGTTAATAAGACTGATGGTCTCTGGTTTACTTATTATAATAATTAACAGTGTCAGAAGAGAATACCCAATTCTGGTATAATAGAGAGCTAATTAATTATTTAGTGTTTTTTCTCAGGGCATGTGCCTTATGGTGGACACTAAAGACATTGAAAAAGCTCCAGGGACTTCTATAAAGTGTGTTTTAAAATTGTCACCATTTAACCATAATCTTAGATATCTTTTTGTTCATAGCTGTGTGCCAGGCTGTGCACACGAGCATGAATATGTTTCTGTCCATCCTGAAAAGTATACACATATTGAACGATATTCATTATTAGTCAGACCATGGCTCTTCCCACGTTGTGGGTAAACAGGGCAGCTCTCGTAAGAGAGTTGAGCTAATTAAAGATACAGAAAATATACTACATGTCTAGTTTTTTTCCTAATAGCCTCTCTGCTCAGTAGTGCTCTAGTGGCCATCTGGGAAATACCAATGATGGTTTGACTATAACATACACTTTAATCAATTTCATTATTTTTGATTTTATGGCCCAAATATGTGAAGGTAGCAGCATAAAGAGTTGCCAGGAGACTAGTGATTATAGCAAAATATAAGCATAAATCACAGGTGCCCAAGACAAGAAATGATTAGAGTGGTGGTTTAAGTGACAGTCAGTAAAATAAAACATAGCCTTAAGAAACAATAATTATTAGGAAATCCAGCTTTTTTAGAATCGAGAAACTTTTGTTAAACAATGATTCAAGGGCATGACAAAAGTCAACAGAGAAGCTTAAAAAGTTAACAGGCTGTTAGAAAGTGAGAGTGTTTTGGGGAGATAAGGAACCTTTGTTGGCCAGGCTGGACACTGGTGATTCAGAATAATTTTTTTTTACAGCTTTCTCATTAAGAGAAGACTATATTATCAAAGATCAAGTTTCTTTTCAACAACTTGTTTCAAATTATTTAATTCATAAGCTTTCTTTGTGGATTTTAATGTATTTTATATACTTACTTATACATATATTTAGATAAGTTAACATTTTCCCCCAAAGCTTAAAATGCATTAACTTTATGTGCTGCTATTACTTTGTAAGAAAACTCACCTATCACAGTGACTTTGCCACCTGAATTGGGGTTTTCTTTAAGATGCCTCCTTCTTTAACTCACTGTGATATTAATATAGTATCTTAAGGTCAGTTAAGGATCATAGAAGTTATATTTAAGTAGACAGTGTGGAGCAATACGGTCATTATTGATACCAAGTTTGTCCAAAAGATGACATTTGCAAATTTTACACCGAGGACAGGAAGAGTAATTAACGTCAGTGATTTGCAGTATTGTCTAAAGTTTTAGAAGAGGCTGTCCTTTCATGAAGATACCAACGGTCATAACTTGAAATAGTTTGTGGAAGCTGGAATAGCAAAGCTAACTGATAAAACCTATGTAGAAAATTTAAAAGTTCAAAGAATGAGTGAAATGTTGCAATGGCATTAAATTCCAGACTGTGATATGATCAGAAAGAAGAGATATAGCCGCTTTTAAAATTAAAATGGTCAAACCAGTTCTAATTTGGCCGTTTTACCTTAATTAGGACTTACGTGTATATCTTAGATTCTTATGTAATTCTTTGTTTATATACCAATTAATAAAAATACTTCAAAAGTTTATTAGTACATTTAAAAAAACTACTAGTTGCTAGCCAAATATCTGTTTGAATTTTTTACTGTCCTTTCTCAAGCTGGCCATTTCTGTGAGGATAATTTTTCTCAAATCTCTAGTACATTTTGAAGCATTAGAAGTTTTGTTCTTGTCTGGTCATTCTTGAATTTTCTCTTCTCAGATTTAAGGGAACAGTGATTAATCTCTATAAGCCACTCAGAAGAGGCTTTAAAAAATACAAAATAGTTGATTGACGGTATTGTTCAAGTCTCCTGTATCTTCATTGATTTTTCTGTGTACTTGCTGTGGGGAGGGTGTTGAAATCCCCAACTATAATTATGGATTTGTCTGTTTCTTTGTGTCTATTTTTTTGTTATTAGATGCATTAACATTTAGGGGTGATATGTTTTCTTGATGAATTCATTCCTTTATCATTATGAAATGAACTTTTTTATTCTTGGTAATATTCTTTGCACTGAAATCAGCTTTGTTTATCTTTCTTTTGGTTGGTGTTATTATGGTATATAAATTTTTTCTGTCTTTTCTTTTAACCTATATGTGCCTTATATTCATTTATTTATTTTTTATTATTTTTTAAAATTTTTATTGTGTTATGTTAGTCACCATAAAATACATCATTTGTTTTTTATTGTGCTTTATATTTAAAGCATAATCTTTAAATAAATCTTTAAATCTTAAAATTTAAACAGCATAGATTTGGTCATTTTTTAAAAAAATTCAGTTTAATGACTTCTGCCTTTTAACTGGGGTTCTCAGACCATTTACACTTAATGTTATTGTTGATAGGATTGGGTTAAGATCTACCCATTTACTCTGTTTTTTGTTCATCTCATCTGTTCTTTGTTCCCTTGTTTGTTTGTTTTTTCTGCCTATGTTTGGATTAATAACATGTTTTTAATCATTCTTTATTATTGGGGCACTTGGGTGGTTCAGTTGTTAAGTGTTTGCCTTCAGCTCAGATCATGATCGCAGGGTCCTGGGATCTGGTCCCACATGGGGCTCTCTGCTCAGCGGGAAGCCTGCTTCTCCCCCTCCCACCCCTCCTGCTTATATTCTCTCTCTCCCTGTGTCTTTCTCTGTCAAATAAAATGAAATAAAATAAGATAAAATTAGATAAGATAAAATAAAATAAATCATTCCTTATTTCCTTCCTTGGCTATTGACTGTACATATTTTTCTTTGTTTTTAGTGATTGCTTTAGATTTAGCAATGTTTACCTTGTCACAGGCTACTACTACTTGATGTAGAGCACAAGAATGTGATGACAGTATACTCCCATTCCCCACTGTTTTATTTATTTCTATATATGTTATGAATTGTATAACATTTTTGCCATAGTCAACTATATTTTAGAGAGAAACTTATTTTTTATTTTTTTAAGTGTTCTTTATTTACACACATTATTTCTGATGCTATTCATTCCTTTTTATGGGTACATAATTCAGTCAGGAATCTTATTTTTTTTCTTACCGGTCTGAAAAACTTCCTTTTATATCTCTTAAAGTGCTGGTCTGCTACTGATGAATTTTTTTTTTGGTAAGTCTGAACAAAAACATTTAGCTTTGAATGTATTTTCTCTGGGTATAAAATTTTACGATGACAGATTCTTTCTTCCCCTTTCACTACTTTACTTTGCTTCATTGTGTTCTGGTCTGTAGTGTTTTTGAGAGGTCTGCTGTTATTTCTTTTTTCTTTTTTAACTACATTGTGTAAGTCACTTTTTTTTTCTTCTCTGGTTACTTTTAAGATTTATCTTTTTATTAGCAGCTTTAAGGAATTTGAGTATTTTGCCCCATGGTGTACTTTTCTTCATGTTTCTCCTACTTGGAAAAGATTGAGCTTAAATTTGTATGTTTGTAATTTTCATTATATTTGGGAAAATTGGGGCCATCAAATATTTTTTCTATCCTTCACTCTCTTTTTAGGATTCTAGGTATACATATATTGAATGGATTGAAGTTGACTCTCAACTTACTGATGTTGTCTTCTTTCCTTTTCTTTTTGGGGGAGGGGTCTCTTTTCTCTGTGTTTCATTTTAGAGAGTGTCTATTGCTGTCCCTTTACATTCATTAATCTTTCTTTCTCTAGTTTCTAATCTAATGTCTAGTTTCTTAATCCTGTTAGTGTATTTTTTTAAATTCATATATTTTATTTTTCTCTCAAAGTTTTAGGTCATTTTTATATCTTCTTTATCTCTTTTAAAGATGTTTGCCCTTTCCATTTTTGAACATACACCAGCCCTTATATGTGGGGGATGTGTTCCAAGACCCACCCCCCCACACCTGAAACTGTGGGTAGTACTGAGCCCTGCACATACTTTGTTTTTTTTTTGCATATCTGCACTTAGGATAAAGCTTAATTTATAATTAGACGCAATAAGAAATTAACAACAAAATAATAGAATAATTACAATATACTGTAATAAAAATTATATGAATGTTAGTCTCTCAAAATATTGTACTGTCCTCACCCTTCTTATGGTGATTGGAGATGACAAAATGCCTACATGATGAGATGAAGGACATAGGCATTGTGACCTCGCATTGGGCTACTGTTGACCTGCTGACGATTCATCAGAAGGGGAAACATCTGCTTCCAGACAGTAACTGATTGTGGCTAACTAAAACCTTGGAAAGCAATACTGTGAATAAGGGAGGATTACTGTGTATAGTGTGCTCTTGCTCTTGTTTTATCCTTGTCTTTCTCTTGCTGTTAGTCTCACTCATGCTCTCTCTGTCCACTGTCTGGTAATTCTAGGGGCTCTGTCTTACCCACATGCTTAAGGCTCTTTCCTCAACTCGGGGGAACTGCTGCTCTCTATTTGAGTCCCTGCATTCTAGTCTAAAAAATCTGTAGGCAGTAAATTAGGGCAGCTGCAGGGCTCACCTCATTTGTTTCCCTTCTTGTGGATATCAGTGTCCTGAACTGTCTATCTTGCACTGACTGAAATCCATTGTTTCACATATTTTGTCCAGTTTTTTTCAATTTAAGGTCATGGGGTAAATCTAGTCTGTTATACCGTCGTGGCTGGAAACAGAAGAGCCTCATATCCTCCTCCCTTTTACCCTTACAGATCCTTATAGATTTCCTGGTAAATATAATTATTATCTTTGCACATGTCTATAAATATTTGGTCTGCATTAAGCTTTTTTTTTTTTTTTTAAGAGTGCATTTATTTGTCAGAGAGAGAGAGAGCATAAGCAGGGTAAAATGGAGCCTGATGCAGGACTCGATCCCAAGACCCTGCAATCATGACCTGAGCTGAAGGCAGATGCTTAACTGACTGAGCCACCCAGGCGTCCCTGCATTAGGCTTTAAGGAAAGAACAGGACTAAATGTTTGTGCACGTTTTCCCTGGGCTTGGTATGGTTAAGGGGGATGGGTCCACTTTGCAAGTGTTGCAAGTGTTATTTTGGTGACCTAAGAACCCTTGTGAAACATTTTAGTATTCTTAATCTTGCACAGAAAGATACTTTTGAAATTTAGTTGATGTTCCAATTTTGGCACAAGTGGTTTTCAGAGCTAATGTGGGATCCTCTTGTAAACTGTCCAACTAAATCATTTCGCCAAGTGTACCTTATTGCCACTTCATTACTGTTTGTTACCAATCGTTTACCCTGCTAGAGAACAACATCTGTAATATGGGTGGATATTTTGTTAGAAATGTAGCCTACCTACCAATTAGTTGGCCCAGCCAAATGAGCATGTGTTGATCTGCATCTGCAATTAAGGCAGCTGCTTGAAATTCACTGTTCTACAGCTGGCATTAAGCGCGTGGGAGTGTACTGTGCTGTGGCCAGACGCGAACTATACCTCTTAATTAAGACATTTGCTTATGTTTGCATGGTTTCTTTAAAACAGCGAGTGGTCTTTCCAATTGGATTATTGATGGCTCGGTAACTTTTATGTAAAATAAAACTTTTTTTAGTTGAGGAAATATGGGGCCAAGGTGTTCTGAAATGAGTCCCATTTAAGTAGATGATTGGTGTTTCTCCTCCCACTTGAAAATTATTAGTTGTTATTCTAAGTGGATAATTGTAATTTGGGGTACGGACTTAAACTATAAAAGATTTCGTAGAAAGGCATACTCTTTGGGTGTATTTATAAAGTTCTTCAGGACTTTCATGTAGGGATTGCTTCTCTTTTCATCATGGAAAGAAAGTACTTTGAAAGTTTGATGGAAAAGGTTCACTTTAACTTGATTTTTCCATCCAATAACGTTATATATTTTCTTGTCAATTATCCACCATTTTAATAGTTTTATACCATTACTACTTAAATGCCAAGTTTATGTTACATGCTACTCTTTATAAATCTTTAACTACCAAGTACTAATTTAAATGACTTAGTGCTAAATCTAATACTAAAATGAAAGGGAAGATGAATCCATTAAAACCAACAAGAAATTTCATAAATTTTGTATTCTTTTATTCCTTCACTGTTAAGAAAAATCTACAGAATTAATGTCTAATGACAAAAGGCTAATAGTATTAAAGAATGTTGATGTCTTATCAGCTTTCATTGTGTTTCCCTTCTGTTTAATGCTGTAGTGATGTGTAAAATCTTAAATGTAATCATCCTTCAATAACTGATAAAAATATTAAGCCACAAAATGTAAGTATATTCATTTTGGGGGAACACTGAGTGGAATCACATTTAGGTATGTGTACTTTAGAAAACGTACCCCGCATGATTTTAAAGGTCATTCCTGTTTAGGAACTACTGATAGACTAAACCCTTTTTTAAATATGGAAACTAAGTCTGAGAAACCAAGTCTTACTTAGCTAATGACCGAAATGGGCAGAATCTTTGGCTTCTTGTGCTATATTTTCCATTACCCCTCTGCTCTTAATTTGTGCTTTAAATGTTGTAGCTGGGGAACTAAGTGACAATTTGGGGGAAGTAAATATTGCCCAAGCATAGTGTCATGGTTACATAGCATCACGAGTTTAAAAAAGCAATCTAAACTCAAATTGTATCATGACTGTGTTGAATCACAGTTAATTACAGTCAGTTGTTATCATTGGGTCAATTTTAGGATTGTGAGCATTTTTATTAAAATGGACGTATTTATTCCTTTCCATTTTAAAAAAATTTTTGAATAATTTTTTAGATGACGTGCAATGTTATATCAGTTTCAAGTGTAAAACAATGATTCATATCTCTATACATTACGGTATGCTTACCACAAGTGTAGCTTCCTTCTGTCACCATACAACACTATTACAATATCATGGACTGTATTCCCTATGCTGTACCTTTAATCCCATGATTTATTCATCTCATAACCAGAAGCCTGTATCTCCCACTCCCTTTTACTCATTTGCCCATTCTCCTACAACCCTTCCTTCTGGCAACCATCAGTTTGTTGTCTATAAGGCAGATTCTACTTTTTGTTTGTTTATTCCTTTGCTTTCTTTTTTTTTTTTTTTTTAGATTCCACATATGAGTGAAATCACGTAGTACTTTTCTTTCTCAGTCTGACTTATTTCATTTAGTATAGTATCCTCCCCCCACCAAGAATGGTCTTTTTATTTATTTATTTTTAAAATTTTTAATTTTTTATTAATACATAATATATTATTAGCCCCAGGGTACAGGTCTGTGAATCGCCAGGTTTATACACTTCACAGCACTCACCATAGCATATACCCTCCCCAATGTCCATAACCCAATAGTATAATATCCTTAGGTCCATCCACGTTGCAGTCTGAGGGAGAAGCAGGCTCCCTGCTGAGCAAGGATCCAGGTATGGGGCTCGATCCCAGGACCCTAGGATCATGACCTGAGCCGAAAACAGGTGCTTAACCAACTGAGCCACCCAGGTATCCCTCCATTCATCCTTTTTTTTTTTATTTGACAGACAGAGATCACAAGTAGGCATAGAGGCAGGCAAAGAGAGAGGAGGAAGCAGGCTCCCTGCTGAGCAGAGAGCCCGATATGGGGCTCCATCCCAGGACCCTGGGATCATGCATGACCCGAGCCGAAGGCAGAGGCTTTAACCACCCAGGTGCCCCTCTCCTTTCGTCTTTTGATGAATTCTTAAGTTGCTTCCATATCTTCTTGGCTAATGTAAATAATGCTGCAATAAACATAGGGATGCATGTATCCCTTTGAATTAGTGTTTTCATATTCTTTGGGTAAATACCCAAATTACCAGATTGTATGGTAGTTCTATTTTTAATTCTTTGAGGAACCTCCATATTGTTTTTTACAGTGGCTACAACTATTTACGTTCCCACTAATAATGCACAAAGGTTCCTTTAACGCTTGCTATTTCTTGTCTTTTTGATTCTAGCTATTCTGACAGGTATAAGGTAGTATCTCATTGTGGTTTGGATTTGCATTTCTCTGATGATTAGTGATGCCAAACAACTCTCCATGTACCTATTGGCCATCTGTGTATCTTCTTTGGAAAAATATCTATTCAGGTCCTCTGCTCATTTTTTTAATTTAAATTTTAGGTGGCTAACATGCAGAGCACTACTGGTTTCTGGAGTCGAATTCAGTATTTCATCACTTACATCCCAATACAGTGCTCATCCCAACAAGTGTCCTCCATAATACCTGTCACCTATCTAGCCCATCCCCCACCCACATCCCTCCATCAACCCTCAGCTTGCTCTATATTGTTAAGAGGCTCTTATGGCTTGTTTCTCTCCTTTTTTTTTTTTTTTCTTTTCCCCCTCCCTATATATTTATCTGTTTTCTGTCTTAAATTCCTCCTATGAATGAGAGTATGTGGTGTTTGTCTTTCTCTGACTTATTTCACTTAGCATAATACACTTTAGCACCATCCATGTCACTGCAAATGGCAAGATTTTCTTCTTTTTGATGGTGGAGTAATATTCCTGTGTGTGTCTGTGTGTGTGTGTCTATGTCACATCTTTATCCATTCATCAGTGGGTAGACATTTTGGCTTTCCCCATAGTTTGGTTATTGTTGATAATGCTGCTATAAACATGGTGCATGTGTCCTTTCAAATCTGTATTTTTGTATCCTTTGGGTAAATATCTAGAAGGGCAATTGCTGGGTCATAGGGTAGTTTTATTTTTAATATTTTGAGGAACCTCCATACTGTTCTCCAGAGTGGCTGCACCAGTTTACATTCCTACCAACAGTGAAAGAGGGTTCTCCCTTTCTCTGCATCCTCACCAACACCTGTTGCATTGTATACAGTAATAACAGGACAGCAGAAAAAGAAATCAAGGAATCGATTACATTTGCAATTGCACCAAAAACAATAAGATACTAAGGAATAAATCTAATGGAAGAAGTAAAAGATCTGTACTCTGAAAACTATAGAATACTTACTAAAGAAATTGAAGAGTACACAAAGATATGGAAAAGCATTCATCCTCATGGATTGGAAGAACATTGTTAAAATGTCTATACTACCGAAAGCCATCTATACATCTAATGCAGTTCCCATCAAAATACCACCATCATTTTTCATAGAACAAACGATCCTAAAAGTTGTATGGAACCACAAAAGATCCTGAATAGCCAAAGCAATTCTGAAAAAGAAAAACAAAACTGGAGGCATAACAATTTTGGTTTTCAAGGTATTACAAAGCTGTAGTCATCAAGACAGTATGGTACTGGCAAAAACAAACACAAAGATCAATGGAACAGAAAAAAGAATCCAGAAATGGACCCACTTTGAAAAAAGCCTTTTCAACAAACAGTGTTGGGAAAACTGGAGAGCAACATGCAGAAGAATGATACTGGACCACTTTCTCATACCATACACAAAGATAAATGCAAAATGGATGAAAGACCTTAATGTGAGACAGGAAATCATGAAAATCCTAGAGGAGAACACAGGCTGCAACTCTTCAACCTTGGCCATAGCAGCTTCTTACTAGGCCCGCCTTTGGAGGCAAAGGAAACAAAAGCAAAAATGAACTATTGGGACTTCATCAAGATAAAAAACTTCTGCACAGCGGAGAAAACTGTCAACGAAACGAAAAGGAAGCCTACAGAATGGGAGAAAATATTTGCCAATGACATATCTGATAAAGGGTCTCCAAAATCTACAAAGAACTTATCAAACTCAACACCAAGTAAACAAATAACCCAATTGAGAAATGGGCAGGAGACTTGAATAGACACTTTTCAAAGAAGACATCCAGGTGGCTAATAGACACATGAAGCAATCTCAACATTGCTCATCATCAGGGAAACACAAATCAAAAGCATGTTGAGATACCATCTCACACCTGTCAGGATGGTTAAAAGTCCTTTTCTTTTTTAAGACACAGCCGTGTCCAACTGGTTATTTAAGGATGTTTTTGAATTAGTAACACTCTAACGTAACTGCATAAAACGGTTAACTTTACTAAAATGAGCTTTGGTTAAAAACAAGTGTTCCAGTAATATTTGAGAGGTTTATTGTAATAAGTGGTGAGATAAACATCCATGTTGATCCTTAGAACAAGTATGAGGACAAGCTGGCGAGGTTCCCCAAGATCCTGCAGTAGGCTGTAATGCTGATCTTCAGTTGGAGGCGTCAAGTGCACATCTTCTGCTTTCACTGCTACGTGTTATTTCTTGTGTTCTTTCTAACTATTCATCTTCCTCTCCCCCAGTTTATCCTTTATGGTATTAATCCAGAACCCAGGTGCCTTGAAAATGTGCCTTGTTTTCCGGCCTTGAATTGCTCAGAATTGTGTTTTTGGCTCCTATTTCTGAACTGCATGGGGGATGGAAAACTCTGGAAAGCCTCTATTCATCCTTTGTGTGTCTTTTAGTAGTGGCTTGTGAGGCTGGATGTTGGACTGCCAGCAAGGTAGACGACGCCCTCGGAGGTGGACGCCAGCTTTCCTCCTGCTACAGGGTTGGCCACTCTGCTTCGATCGGTTTTATACATTGAGTTTTGCATCCTTTTGATAAAAGTGTCTGTTGCAGCGAAGTTTGAGAACCATTGCTATAGATAACTCCCCACACCTTCCTGGTCAGTCCTTATTGTGTCCTTCTAACAAAGGCCCTGTTTTACCAAGTGTGTGTCTCTATACGCCTAGCCTTTCATCTTCCTCTCAAAAAGAAATATCATCTTCTCTAGGAGCCAACCTTTTGCTGGTGTCTTGCTTACTAACCTCTTACTGGTTCCTTAAGGACTTGTTCCCACAGCATCCCTCTCCTCTGATGTCTCTAACAGATATCCCTGAGACAGGTTTTTTTGGGCCTGATTTTTGTTTTAATGATCAGCAGATTTCACTTAATCACATAAATCTTACTTTTTATGTTTTCTTTTGAAAATCCAAATGATGTGTTAACTCTGGGCCTAGCATTCCTGTAGGGCAGCAATCCGTTGGCATTGAGAACCAGTTGCCATTTAGGTGGGTCCTGCCCTGCCAAGTTTGTCCCAGCCCATCCCTGCTCACACAGTGCCTACGCATATGCTTTTATGGGGCTTTCTTCACGAACTTGAGTAACATGCTTGGCCTGAAGGACATTACAGTTTGTGAACTTTGTTACCCTTTCTAAGCGCATCTAGAGAGAAATTCTATTTCATTTGTGTCATTGTTAGTGAAATAGCATTCTTCTTGTATGGTATACTTATGCTTTATAAATATTCTCCATTAATTTTGCTTTTGTCTCCTAACAGAAGCATACCTATAAATGTTAATATTAAAAACGATATAAACTCGGGATGTAAGAAAACTGTGCACATACAGGTTAGGAAGTGATCACAAAATTCTGGGAATCACATGCTTCCTCCTAATTATTTACTGCTCCTTCTTTCCTCTCCTGAGTTTCTTAATTTTAATTAAACTTCTAACATTATCTAATATTAATTAATTTCTAATACTATCATTAATCTTTACTTCTTTGGTTTTTATATACATCACATAATACACTAGGTATTCTATTGAGTTTTGGCTTTTTCAGTTCAGTGTATAATGTATAGATGCAACACGTGCATTCACGTGTATTCCGAGGACATGCCCAGGATTGTTTCTGATAATAGCAAAAAAATGTAGTTCATTTATTTTCAACCCTTGTGAATATACTACAATTTAGTTATCTATTCCATTGTTGATGGACATTCGGGTTGTTTCCCATTTTTGACTATTTTGGATCTGTCCTTGTTATCTATTCCATTGTTGATGGACATTCGGGTTGTTTCCCATTTTTTACTATTTTGGATCTGTCCTTGTAAGAGGACTTACATTCTTGAGACATACTGAGAGTTTCTTTGTCATACCTGAAACATTGCTTTTTCCATCAAATACATTGCTTAAGATAACGTTGTAAATACAGTAGCAGACTTGGAGTTAGTACCTAGACCTTAAATCCTTCTGTGGACTGACACACAAAACAAAAAAAAAACACCAAAGAAGATTGCATGATAATAAAAGAGGAGAAACTCCACATATACCAGTGAAGTATGCAAAATAAGCCCCCATCCAAGGCAGGGTCACATGTCATCAAGCCTACCTTGAGGAAAGGTCTGGGGAAGAATCTGAGAATGCCTCTACCACAGGCAACAAAGGTATAAAGTCATAAAGGAGAGAATTTGAGGAATCTTAAAGAGCCATACTGAGCCAAAGCATTCAAGAGTATTTATGGACACTGGTCACTATTTTACCCCCATAACTATGGTCAAACAGGTGATAGAGCGCGTGGCTACAGTTTTAATCATCCATACCAAGATTCTGATTTTTATGTCTTAGCTCTTGGTATGCTTTATGAATTTTAAACTTAAATATATCCAAAGTTTGAAAGCAGAACTTACTTAACTGCTTTAAAAGTTTTTAACCTACAAAGATTTTTAAAGTCAGGGTGCCTGGATGGCTCATTCATTGTCTGCCTTTGGCTCAGGTCATGATCCCAGGGTCCTGGGATCGAGCCCCGTGTCAGCCTCCCTGCTCGGTGGAAGCCTGCTTCTCCCTCTCCTACACCTGCTGCTTGTGTTTCCTTTCTTGCTGTCCTTCTCTCTGCCAAATAAAGAAATAAAAATCTTAAAAAAAAAAAAAACAACATTTTGTAAGTCATTTTTCCTGGCAGTTTGCCTTCTGTTGGCGTGGTTCCAAGTGGTGAGTGGTTACCAGTGAGGAGATGTAAAGTACATTTTAAAGATCACGTTAAGGATGATGGAGGCTGAATATGCTGCAAATTATTGCATTAAATGGAAAATAAACAGTTGTAAGACTCCCCCCCCACCCATTCATTTTCTCTTAGAAGTTCATTCCTGAAAATGTGAGAATAGATATGTCTTTATGTAAGTTGTACCATCATAATCAAATCATGAATTAAAATATATTTTTTAAAGATTTTATTTATTTATTTGACAGAGAGAAATCACAAGTAGATGGAGAGGCAGGCAGAGAGAGAGAGAGGGAAGCAGGCTCTCCGCTGAGCAGAGAGCCTGATGCGGGACTCGATCCCAGGACTCTGAGATCATGACCTGAGCCGAAGGCAGCGGCTTAACCCACTGAGCCACCCAGGCGCCCTAAAATATTTTTGTTATTTCTTTGGCTTTGTCCTCTTTCCATCACCCTTTCATACTCAGTGCTAAAGCGTTATTTTTCTTCTGGCATGACTACACAAGAAGGGCTGAGTATTACTTCAGTCATCATTTTACATAGTAGCATTGCCTCTGGGACTTACATACAATGCAGCTGCTTGTGGTAGATGAAGGAAATCAAGTATTGTGCTACAGACTTTTAGGGATATTAACATATTTTTTGAAAGCAAGTGAAATACCCTATGTACTAGCTTGTGATCCCATATGAATGGAGACTCAATCCATAGGAGCGGTTACTTTTTCTTGAATGGAATGAGCATCGTGGGAATGTGTACTGATCTCTTTTGTGACTTTTGTTTGTGAATTTTAAGTTGTCAGATTCTTATGAATGATTTTGGGAGAAAGAAAATACTTTCAAGCCATTTTGGAGATGTTTTGAAAAAAGAGAACTTTGAGGGGAAATTTTTGTCTTACTAGATTTAAAAAATATTTCAGTGTATTTATTTATTTTTAAAAGTAAACTAGTTTTTAGAGCAGTTTTAGGTTCACAGCAAAACCGAGTGGAGGATATGGAGACTGACCATAGACGCACAGCGTCCCTTACTATCAAAATCCTGAGTACCTTTATTCCAATTGACCAACCTATGATCACATATCACTAGGACCCCAAAATCTGTAGTTCAGTGTAAGTTTTTCATGCTTTTGGAAGGAATAAATTTTAATCTCAAGCTTTTGTTTTTACATGCTGCCTCCAAAATGTTTCTCTTTGATGTCTGCATTTGGATTCCTTAGCTTATTCTCCTTTGACTTTTAAAAAAAATGGCATGGGAAGCGCCTATTTGATTTTTCTTCCTTTTACTTTTTAAACATTTAGTATTTTCAAAAAATACATTTTGCTATATGCCTGTCTTCTGTCTTTGTTTTGTACACAGGATATAGGCTAGAAGGGATCAGTTTAGATTTCTGGTCAGAAATACATATGCTTATAGAGACCAGGCAGTTACAGAAATGAATCAGGTGGGCTGGAGTGCGGCAAGAAGACGTAGTGAGGCCTGGAGAACTGAAGAACCCTCCCCATGTAATGGTGGCAGCTCCCCCTTATTGTTACCGTGTGGCTGTGCAAGCCCTGGGTGCCACATTTTTCCAGTTATATTAAAAGAATTTAAAAAGGAAACTAGATAACTTGTGAAAGACTTTGCAATTTTATATCACCTTAGCCTTAATTGGGGCCAGACAAAGTTGAGGACCCACCAACTCATGGGCCACTATTTTCATTATTTATTTTTTGTTGAGCCATTATTTCTATAACTATTATGTGTGCTCTGAGAGCTCTGTAGAACTCAACTCCTTGAACCATTGAACTGCTTTCTGAGATTGATACTTCTGTTATCCCCATTGGAGAGAGGATACAAGTAAGATATGGAGGGGTAATTGTCTGTGGTAAGCAGAATTCTAAGATGCTCTTAAAGATTCCTGCTCCATGGTGTATACACCCCGTGTAATCCCCCTCTTTTGAGGGAATGGCAGGTGACCTCTAGGAGATGGATTCCCAATTTTACAATTGCAAGGAATAAAATCCTGTAGGACTGGTAGATATAGTAGATGACATTCTTGTGATTAGGTTACATTATATGGCAAAGGTGAAGTGAGCTTGCAGATACATGATCTCATCAGCTGACTTCGAGTTAATCAAAAGGGAAATTATCTTTGGTGGGCCTAACCTAGTCAGGTGACCACTTAAAAAGCCTACTCAAGTCTTCCCTAAGGTTAGAGATTTAAAGCACCAGAAATGCTCTTCTTTTGGTCTTGTTGAAGCACACTGCTGTGTGTGAGGAGGGCCATGTGGCAGGGAATGGCAGGTGGCCTCTAGGAGATGGATCCCAGTTTTATAATTGCAAGGAATAGAATCCTGTCAACAAACAAGGGCTGAGCTTGAGAGTAGAGCCTGAGCCTCAGAGGAGGTCACAACCTTCTGAGCAAAGGACCCAGGCATACCATGGCTGCATTCTTAACCTACAGAAACCAAGGTAAAGAACATGTGTTATTTTAAACAGCTAAATTCATGGTAATGTATGATACAGCCATCGAAAACTAATAGAGTCACATTGCGGAGGAGTAGCAGAACTGGGGTTTGGCTCAAGCAGCCCAGCTACAGAGTACACTGCCTTGTGTGATCACTCCTAGCCAGACAGCTCTTTGAGTAATAAGTGTAAAAATGTTTCTGAAAGCTTCTCTTATGTCCTGCATAACCACAATCCCAAGTGTGCATTCTGCTATGATCTGCTTCATAAATCCACTTTTATGGGCAACTCAGATTAATTTCTTCAAGTTTTCTTTTCATCTTTTCCCCTAAATTAAAAAGCTGATAGGGACACACATGCACAAACACAGTTATATATATGGTTCACAATTACTTACATATTGTATATTAAAATTTGCTTTATTAAAAAGCCAGATTTAGGGCGCCTGGGTGGCTCAGTGGGTTAAGCCGCTGCCTTCGGCTCAGGTCATGATCTCAGGGTCCTGGGATCGAGTCCCACATCGGGCTCTCTGCTCGGCAGTGAGCCTGCTTCCTCCTCTCTCTCTCTCTCTCTCTCTGCCTGCCTCTCTGCCTACTTGTGATCTCTCTGTGTCAAATAAATAAATAAAATATTTAAAAAAAAAAAAAAAAAAAAAAAAGCCAGATTTATTTTTGGTATTGTGAACCAATATTAATGTTCTCTTTCTAATCTCTTTGGTATAAAATTGTAAAGATGAAGCATTTTAGAATATGTAAATTATTTGCTGAAAGATCTGTTAGGTATTGTGGAAGGTTTATTTTCCTTGATTCAATTTGAAAATGATGGTGGAATATTTTAACCCAGTTATTCAATTAATGATATTCATCTTGAACTTTTTGACCTTCAGAATTTATAATTTACCTTACATTTCAGAATCATGAACTGGAATTTATCATTTTTCACTTTACCTTCATCTACTTTTAAATATGTGGGTGGTAAAGAGACCCACTCAATGCCATGCAGACAACGTAGCAGGAGTATATATAATCTGTGTGAGCAGTAAACACTTTAAGGAGAACCTAATAGGCATTTGTCATTTATTAATAATTAATGGACACTTAAAAAAAAAAGTTTATTTCATTACCTGCTGGGATTTATTTTTGTTTTTGTAACACACAAAAAAATAAATGTTTTGATGGGACACTTAAAAAAAAAAAAGTTTATTTCAATAATTAATGGATCTGCATGATTAAGAATTATCCACCTTCAATGAGCTGGAATCCAGACCTTTAAAAATAAAAAAAAGTTCCATGTTGAACTATGAAATAAACTGATGACATTGCTTTTATCTAGATTGCACTATTTAAATACCGAGAATTGTTACCAGAGCTTGATGCTGTGAGCAGGAATTAGTCAGTGGGTGACCTGGATCCATCTGGAGCCTTCCATCGAGGATCACTGTTACCCAAGACACCTGGTTGTCTGTTGTACTTTGTGCAAGACAGGTATATTCCTGTCTGTGACGTTGATAATATCGGCTGTATACAACTTAGCGGATTGTTGTAAAGACTGAGCAAGATAATATACTTGAGACATTCTTGAGTGTAGGGGAAAGCTGAACTTTCAGTCTTTCCCCTTGCAGTTTTATATGTTAATTGCTTTCTTGGGGCAGAAGGAGAAATTTAACTGCTCTTTACCCAGGGCGGTCTACCAGATGTCTTCTCCATGATCCCCTAGTGCTTTCCCTGTGGGCAGGATGCTTGAGGCGACTTACTGAATTTTGTTCATCTTTCTGTTTTTCATCCTCTTGGCCTCTAATACCTACTGATAAAGAAAACTTGCCACAGCTTTTCCCATTTCTGATCCTAACTAGCTGCCCCTTCAAAAATTGTTAGAATACATTGACATTTGCAAAATAATTTTGCTGACTCAGATATTTGAGAGAATAATAAAGGTTAGTATCTCCTTAATTTCCTGGGAGAGATTGAGCTCCCTAATTTCATGGGAGCAGAATCTAGGTGATCGCCTCCCTACTCCCTTTTCTCTGTGTTTTATTTCCGCACATACTGTCTGCTGTGCAAGATAGCATCTCATACGCATGCTGTTCTTTTTTTCTTTTTTTGGCTTAATTTTTTTTTTAATTTATTCATTTGAGAGAGATACAGAAGCAGAGAGAGCACAAGCAGGGAGAGGGGCAGAGGGAGAGGGAGAAGCAGACTCCCTGCTGAGCTGGGAGCCCAACATGGGGCTCGATCCCAGAACCTGGAGATCATGACCTGAGCTGAAGGCAAATGCTTAACCATCTGAGCCACCCAGGCATACGTCCTCCCACCTTTTTGAAAAAGATTTCATTTTTAAGTAATCCCTACACCCAACATGGGCTGGACCTTACAACCCTGAGATCAAGAGTTGCATGTTCCACTGACTGAGCCATCCAGGTGCCCTACACATGCTGTTCTTATAAATATGTGGCATTGCTACGTGTCATATACGTGAGTGACATAGTCACACATAAGGATATCATGTCTTGTGTTGTTTTAGTCTTCCTCCAGAAGATGTAGAAGCGTCTTTGCTGGTTTGTCTGTTTGTTTTTTAGAAGGGAGAGAAAGAGGGAAAGTTCAGAAGGAGAGGAGAGAAAATCTTAAGCAGGCTCCATGCTCAGCACAGAGCCAACGGTGGTGGTGGTAGGGGGGCCTCAATCTCACAACCCTGACCTGAGCTGAAATCAGGGGTCTGATGCTTAACTGACTGAGCCACCAGGCACTGCTCTTACAAGTTTCTACTTAAATTCAATTTAGTTAGCGTACAGTCTAATATTAGTCTCAGGTATACAATATAGTGATTCCACACTTACATACAACACCCATTGCTTTTTTTTTCATAAACAAAACTTCCGACAGTGAAGTGCTTTTCCTGACTTCCCAATGAAATGTGATGTACTTTCATAGCTCTTAATTCTTATCTGCTTGTGGCATTTGATGAGGAATAGGAGTGGGTAAAAGGGAGGAAAAAGACATTGGCCTTTACTTACTTTTCCAGGTGACTTTTCAAATAAATAAATACAATTTTAAAAATTAAAAAAAAAAAGCTCTTTTAAAAAAACATACATACATACATACAGGATTTTAAAAGGTAAGAGGATATGTTACTGCAGAAGGCTGTTGGCTGAGAAACTAGTTCAGTGACCACCAGAAGTTGGCTGACAAACCCTGGGTGGGGGACAGAGAGAGAGCCCAAGTGCCCCGTTTCCAAGATTGAACACTTAAATTCCACACTATTCAGTTCAAAAGGGAACTCCTGGAGAACTAACCAAGATTTAGGAACTGGCATATAAATTTGCAGGCCCTGAAACCTGCTTTTGCTGGGAGACTCACGAGTGACTATGCCTTTTAAGGGAAAACTTGACTGAAGTCAAGTTTAGTATGATGATAAGCAAAATTGAATGCCCAGGGTTTGTGTTGTTGTTGTTTGTTTGTTTTTAAAGAAGTGTAATGGTTGTGCAGGCTCTAATACTTACAGTGTAACTGCTTCCTGGTGACTGATGCATAAAGGAAGCCAACATAAAACCAGAGGCTCCCTGCGTAAGTGTGCCATCTATTGCCAGAAAGCGTGTGTGGTCAGGAGTGTCACGTGAAGAGCGTCTGGCATGTTTATGTCCATGATAGGAGCAGCCTTAAGGGGAGACCTAACCATCTGATGCCTCTGGCCAGTTCTGCAGCCTGTGCTTGGGTGAACATTTGTAAGACATGCCTCAATGACTCTCCTATTTCTTCTATCCACATCTCTCCAGCAACTCCTCTAGCTTCTAATGAACACTTTCTTTTTTCTATTTTATTCTCTCTAGCCTGGCTTTTTTGATAGTTCTTATAGGCCTGGGAGCCAATCTTGACCTGAGGAGGTACTTTTATTCTTTTAAAATGACAAAGGCATTACTTATTTCCTGAAATTAATCAACTAATTAATTCAAACTATAAAATTATAATAAGTGAAAGTTAGTTCTCTTTTTCTCCTGTTCTCGGTCTATAAACACACACACACCCCCTTTGATCTATTCTACATCTATAAGTTTAATCTACAGAAAATCTCTGATAACTGTACAGAGACTTGTATGCAGGTATTCACTTACAGAATGTTGCTTATGGAAGTGAAAAATGAGAAGTTATGTGAATGTGTGTCAGCGGCTCCATATTCCAGTGTCCTCTTCGTGCAAAGACAGGGCCCAAGCCTCAATGGAGATAGAAAGAGCTAGATTACTCTGTGTTACCAGATCAGCTCATACACAGGACAATGAGAACGGGAGCTTCTACCTCCTCTTGGTCAGTGATTCCTTCCAGACCTTGGTATGGATGATTGAAACTATAGCCGTGGAGCCCCCTGGGTTGGTTAAGCATCTGTCTTCAGTACGTCATGATCCAGAGTCCTAGGATCGGGGCCCACAGTGGGCTCCCTGCTTGATGCGGCATCTCCTTTTCCCTCTCCCTCTGTTCCTTCCCCTGCTTGTGTTCTCTCGCTCGCTCACTTTCTCAAATCAATAAAATATTTTAAAAAAATAAAATAAACTGCAGCCATGTGATCTATCACCTGCTTGACCATAGTTACGGGGGTAAAATAGGGACCAGTGTCCACAAATACTCTTGAACACTTTGGCTCAGTATGGCTCTTTAATGTATTCCTCAGATTCTCTCCTCTATGACTTTATGCCTTTGTTGCCTGTGGTACAGCCATTCTCAGATTCTTCCCCAGACCTTGTCTTGATGTAACCCCCTCTTGGATTGGAACTTATTTTGCATATTTTATTTGTATATGTGGGATTTTTTTCTCTCTTTTTTTTAATCATGTCTTCAGCATGGGGAGGGATCCCGGAAGAGGGGCGAGGGGCATATGTGAGGAGGCTAGCCTTAGTTGCACCCAAAACTCTTATTGGTCAAACTGCTTTTGGTGTTGGTGGTTAACGTGTAAACATTCTGTAGTTTCTCCATCCTTATTTTGTCTTTTTCATTGTTTTTCTAGATTTTATTTATTTGTTTGACAGAGAGAGACACAGCAAGAAAGGGAACACAAGCAGGGGGAGTGGGTGAGAGAGAAGCAGGCTTCCTGTTGAGCAGGGAGCCCGGTGTAGGACTTGATCCCAGGACCAGGACCAAGACCCTGGGATTATTACCTGAGCTGAAGGCAGACGCTTAAGGACTGAGCCAACCCTGTTTTTGTTTTTAATAAGGTCTTGGTGACCTATAAAAGTTCTCCTGAATTCATTGGCATTCTGTTTTTTTTTTTTTTTTTAACTTGCCATGATATATTCCCTTCTCCAGTATAATAAATTCTTCCTTTGATCTTTGCTCATAATGTTTTGAATGATTGGTTAAATAAATTATGGACCAGCTATTCTGTATAATTAAAAAGGTCTATCTATATGAGGGTGCCTGGGTAGCTCAGTTGGTTAAGCGACTGCGTTTGGCTCAGCTCATGATCCCAGAGTCCTGGGGTCGAGCCTCATGTTGGGCTCCCAGTTTAGCAGGGAGGCTGCTTCTCTATCTGCCTTCGCTTCTCCCCCGTGCTCATGTTCTCCGCCCCTCTCTCTTCCCTGTCTCAAATCAATCAATCAGTCAGTCATTTTTAAAAGTCTATTTGTAAAGCCATCTTTTTTTATTTTTTTAAGATTTTATTTATTTGACAGAGAGAGAGAGAGAGCAAAGACAAGCGGGGGAGCCCCATGTGGGACTTGATCCCAGGATCCTGACCTGAGCCAAAGGCAGTCGCTTAACCAACTGAGCCACCCAGGCGTCCCGGAAGGCCATCTTTATTAAAAAAAAAAAAAAAAAAAATGCAAGTTGCAAAGTAGCTTAATTCGAGAACTTCTGGTGTTCCTTTTGCAAAACAGCAGTAACAAAACCCCCAAATGCTCAACTCATGAGCAAACTTTGTGTGTATGTAACATAGAACATATGTAGGTATGTATCAAAAAAGGTCTGGGAGTTTGTAGCCCAGACTGTTCAGAGTAGTTATTTCTGGGGAGTAGTTAGACCAAAAATTTTTACTCTTTTGAGGGTCCTAGAGCTTTTTTGTGAATCGAAAAGATACAAAAATGTATCCCTATAAAAATATGTATGTTTACAGTTGGCCCATGAACGATGTGGGGCTTAGGGGTGCTGACCCCCCCATTCAGTCAAAGATTCACGTGTAACTTCTGTCTCTTCAAAAACGTAACTACTGGGGCACCTGGGTGGCTCAGTGGGTTAAAGCTTCTGCTTCGGCTCATGTCATGATCCCAGAGTCCTGGGATCGAGCCCCGCATCGGGCTCTCTGCTTGGCGGGAGCCTGCTTCCTCCTCTCTCCTCTCTCTCTGCCTGCCTCTCTGCCTACTTGTGATCTCTGTCTGTCAAATAAATAAATAAGATCTTAAAAAAAAAAGTAACTACTAATAACCTATTGACAGGAAGCCTCCCCAATAACATAAAGTCCATTAACACATTTTGTGTTTTATATCTATTATATACTCTTTCTTACAATAAAGTAAGCTAGAGAATAGAAAATGCTATTAAGAAAGTCAGAAAGTGGGGCACTGGGTGGCTCAGTAGGTGACACATATGCCTTTGTTGTTCAAGGGTCAATTTACACATAGAATATTTTGCCTGCAATTTTACGGAATTCAGGGAGTCCTTTGATAACTGCTTTGATTCAGCTAATGTATATTGCCATTACGGCCTAGCATCAATCTTGGTTCATCTGTTTTTAAGTACTGAGGAAAGTTTTGCCTTCATTCTAATATCTGTTGAGCTTCTACTACAGGACTTTGAGGCAACCGGATGGGTAATGGAAATGATATTGCACCTGTCAGCTATAGAGAAATACGATTAATATGAAAGAAAGTTTAGCTTATATTTCATTGAGCTTCTTTTTTAAAGGCCCATACTGTCCAGATCATTCCCCTAAATTCTAAGAAGGCGGTTTTATTATATATTAAGATAAATGGGACTAACTAATGTGTTTTAAATAAATAAAATTATATACACTTTTATATATTGAAGGTCATATATATATATATACACACACACACAGACACACATATATATTCACACACACACACACACATCTATATATATACACATATACACATACATACACACACTTCATGGTAAATTGGGTCCTCAAGACAATCAGTATTTGGGAGCACAGTTTTACTATTTTAAATTATAGAAGCTAATGGTATTGTATGTTTGTGTATTTATGGTATATTATTAGGCTTAGCTATGATTGATTTTAGTAACAGAAATTCCAATTGTAAAATTGTTTCTGTGGGCAGATGGGATTTACTTTTCAATATCTGTTTGGCACACTTTCTGGAAATGCTCTGGGCAAAGTATAGAGTTGCTTATATATGTTTAGCATGCAAAGAAGTAACCAAGAGCTTGTTTTGCTCCTACAAAGCTCAAATATTTATTTACATTTTTATCCACCAAGTAAAGGCCACAAAGTTATCTCTTCTGAAACTAAAGCCTAACTTACAGTATTTTATCGGCCTTTATTACTCAGTACTATCAAAACATTTGTGTGTTTAGCATGCAAGATGATTTACATTGTTCTGAACTCTGGAGGAGACCCCCAAGGCCTAGCTACTGCATCTTTGGCTTCTCTGCAAAAGCATCTTGGGTGATGTGTCTTGGTTGCTGCTCTGTGGGACAGTCCCCAGTATATGCTTGTGTTGTGTTGAGGCAGTGTTGACACTGCCAACATTGGTTGCTAAGGCTTATAGTCCTTCCTGGGAGCAGGAACCACCCCAACTGCAATGAACAAACTCAGGACCCACATTTTGGTTTTAGGTATGTTTTCTAATTAAGGATCCAGGGGCCCTTGGAGAAATGGCTAGTTCAGGACTGGGGCTGGGAGAATGGAAGATGAGTCTGGAATATCTCTTAAGAGTATACTTATCTTGATGAGCAGTGAGAAGTATATAGAATTGCTGAGCCATTATATTGTACACCTGAAACTAATATAACACTGCGTGTTAATTAGACTTAAATAAGAAAAAGAAAAAAATGGGATTTTATATAGTCGCAAAGTATCCCCCTATAGAGTACCAAAATCCTTGTTGATTACAAAGGGAAAAATAGTAACTTTACAGGGGAGGAGCCTGACAGATACCTCCTTACTAGGAGATGAGAGTTATCTTTAGTCAGTAGTGGGACAGTTGAAACTTTGTGCCACCTGATAGGATGCAGTGAGAAATACCACTTCTACGATAGTCCTGCCAACGATGCATGACTTAAGTCTAATCATGCGGGAACACACACACACACACACACACACACACACACACAAACTCCTAAGTTGAGGGATACTCTATAAAGTAATTGGCCTGTAATCTTCAAGTGTCAAAATCATAAAGGTCAAGAGAAGGCTGAAAAGTGGTTCCAAATTGGAAGAGGCTAAACAAAACAAAATGTGTGTCTGGTGATTCTGATTTGGATCCTTTCTCTGTAAAGGACATTGTTGTGACATTTGGTGAAACTCGATCAGCCTCCGAGGACTAGAGGCAGTAATGCATCAGTGTTAATTTCCTGATTTTGAAGGCTATCTGAGTTTTGGAGACTATAGGAAATATATACTGAAGCAACATTCATAAACTTTTTAGTCTCAGGACCCCTTTACAGCTCTTAAAATACTGAGGACTCCAAAGAGCTTTGGTTTATGTGTGATACAGCTGTGAATGTTAATTATCTTAGAAATTCAAACTGACTAATTAAAAAAATTTATTTAATTCATGTAAGAATAACAGTAAACCCATCGCATGTTCATATAACATTTTTTTTGGCAGGAAAAACAACTATAGGTTCTGAAACAAAACAAATTCAGTGACAAGAATGGCGGTTTCCATTTTTGCAAATCTATTTAATATCTGGCATGGTAGAAGACAGTTACATTTGCATATCTGCTTCTGCGTTTAGTCTGCTGTGATGTTATTTTGGTTGAAGTAGAAGAAAATCTGGCTTTACATGGTAGTGTAGTTGGAAAATAGCAAGTGATTTGATTTGAATGGCCTCCTCAGGTAATTGTGGATATTCTTCTTTGATACTACATCAAAACGCCATAAGGGGAGATTTCTTAAAAGTTAGTTGCACTATGGAATGGGAAAATGTGTCAATGGATTTTCGTACTCAGTTACATTAAAATCCATTTGTCCACCTCGCACTTTGCACATGCTTTTTGTGCATTAAGATTTTGTTAACTGTGTGCCTTGGTCATCAGACAGTATTGTTTCCTGAGTTTTGCAGATCTCACAAATGTTAAAATGGCAACCCCCGCCATCATGGTTATTAATATCACTCCAATCTTATCAGAAAAATCTTTTCTCTCAAGCACATGAAAGTAGCTGCAAGCATTCCAAAACTCTGATACTTACTTTAAAAGCTCAAATTTTCAGGTCATGATCTTAAGGTCCCGGGATCGAGCCCCGCATCGCACGCAGGGAGCCTGCTGCCCGTCAGACCCCCTCCCCCCGCTTTAAAAGCTCAAATTTTCTTCTGGACAATGAATACTGTTGGTTGTTTTTCTTAAAATGAGAGACTCCATTTTTAAAAATATGTCTGCTAGGGACGCCTGGGTGGCTCGGTTGGTTGGGCGGCTGCCTTCGGCTCGGGTCGTGGTCCCAGCAACCTGGGATCGAGTCCCACATCGGACTCTTGCTCAGCAGGGAGCCTGCTTCTCCCTCTGCCTCTGCCTGCCATTCTGTCTGCCTGTGCTCGCTCTCTCCCCCTCTCTCTCCCTGATAAATAAATAAAATCTTTAAAAAATATATGTCTGCTAAATATGAAGAAGCATGGTTTTTGTGCCCATTGTTCTTTCAAGTCAAAGGGCGCAGTATGGGAACAGGGCCTAATGCCGCTTACATGACTCAGTTTCACGGATGTTTCTCCTCAGGACACCTGTCCTATTAGGTGCACAGAAAAAGTGCTTTATGCATACTTCCCATTGCCACACAGCACATGAAAAAGATGTGTCCTCAAGGGTACAATCATTAACAGAATTAATGATTTTACTGCTTCTTCAAGGGACATTTTTAAGTCAAACTGACTTGTTTTTCACTGCAAGTCTGTGAAGGATATAGTTAGGTGCTGCTGCTTGAATTCATGTTAAGGTTTTTACCTGCCATGCAGATAATGGTCATCTGAGTAATTTTGACTCTCAGCGACCCTCAAAGTCATGGACCACGCTTTGCACTGAAGTATTTATGGCTGATGGATGACATCTTGTTAGCAGCTGACTCTGACATCATTCAGGAAAGAAAGCTCCTTGTAGAGTATTTGCAACTTTTCTTTGCTTGACATTACTTCACAATTAAAAAACAAATGAATAAATAATGGCCTTTTAAATATTGAAAACTAAAATTTATGGGAATAATCATTTGCAAGTTTCAGCAATATACCAGTAAGTTCTTATGGAGATTAAATGATGTAATGTCACTTCGTAGAGTTCTTGGCATCTAGTTGATGCTCGGCATCTTGCTGATGCTCAGTAATCGATGACCATAATACTCCTGTTCAGTTGGTAGAATGTTAGCTGCAACTGTATGTGTTTTTTTACTTTGTACCTCTGGGTTCTTCAGGGCACCTTAGAGTCAGGATGATTTGCATCAAGTTCTTATTCTTAGTTCTAAGAGTGCAGGAGAAAGAGACTCTAAATCAGTCATTCTTTTGCTTTTATTTTCGTTTGATATGTGAAAGCTATGCTCTTTTAACAATTTAAATGAAGAGGGCTTTTTTTTTGTGCATGTTGAACAGAAAGATGGTTCTACTCTTGGCAAAATGTTGTTGAACTATATTTATCTTCAAAGTGTTAATTGCCATAAAGTAAATATTCATTTCAATAGCTGATATTTTAAATTTTATGGTAATTTTTTCAGAAGTTCCTCTTTTTTTTTTTTTTTAAGAAATAAAAGCAAGTGTTAAGCTTCCTTTTTCTAAATACCAAAATGAGAGACCCAGATCTTGAAAAGAATACTTTTTTCCTGTGGCAGGATTTCACAAAACCACAACAGAATCTTGTGAGAACAAAGTGACAGGTTAAAATAAAAAGTGGTTGCTTAAAAAAAAAAAAAAGTAGCTCAATCAGAATTTTTAGAAGGTACCATGTGATATTTGACTTCTAATTAATTTTAGTTCTCTTTCGTTTTGAAAGATAAAGGGAGGAATATATGGATGTTTTAAAAAAAAAAAAATGTATCCTTTGCTTGCCAACTTGGTTTTTAGTTCATGATAATCCTGTCTGTAAATCTGGTCAACTCTGGGCCAAATCTCAGTGGTAGTAATTTCATTTTTTAAGCCAACAAAGAGAGGGAAGTGAGCTACCTCAAGAAAAAACTCACTTTACTAAAAAAATAGCAAACTTTTTTGGGTGATTTTATTTTTAAAAAATTTTTAAAGATTTTATTGATTTATTTGAGAGACAGAAAGAGAAATTGGGAGAGACCACAAACAGCAGGGTGGGGAGAGGGAGAAGCAGGCTCCCCACTGAGCAGGGAGCTAGATGTGGGGCTCAATCCCAGGACCTCAGGATCATGACCTGAGCTCAAGGCTGATGCTTAACTGACTGAGCCACCCAAGAGTCCCCTCCTTTTTTTTTTTTTTTTAAAGAATTTTTTATGATTTTAAAAAACACTGAGATGTAAGTATAGGAACATTGCCTCGGATGCAAAACTGTGAAGACTCTTGTGGCTCTAAGATATGATAGTTTATTTACCAGATTTCTAAACCAAAAGGATAAAACCATTGTGTCCTCTCTCCCTAAAGCAGTGTATCTAATCGGACCCTAACTCAGAAGAGTCTCCCAGCCTGCCTGCCTCTCTCCTTGGGGCCCTCCTTTCTCATGGCACTAGAGCAGAAGCTGCTGGGTTCTGTCCTTTTTGCCCACCACTTTTCATAACAGGTCGTGTGCCCTCTCTTCTGCCACTAGCATTTTTTCCTAAAGTACAAGTGTGCTCTTACACTTTCCAGTCGAGTGGCCTCATTATAGGGCTGCCGTCATAGGTGTGTGGCCTCTGCATTCCCACTTAGAAGGTCCCATACTTAGTTTGATGCTCTGCTGTGGTTGTCTTGAAATTCATAATAATTTTTGAACAAGGGGCCCCACTTTTTATTTTGTTTGCATAGGCCCTGCCAATTATGTCTCTAGTCCTATTTATTATCTTGGCCCATAAAACCTCTGCCATCTTCCTGCTACAGAATACTTTCTGTCCCGTCCTCCCTGTGTACTATATACTCTATCCACAGGAATTCTTAGAACATGATTTTCCTTTCCCCCACTTTCTGCCTCTGCTTACTTCTCCCCCTTCTCGGCATGGCCAATTTCCTACACAAGGACTCCACACAAATGTCACCTCCTATTTAAAATCCCACTCTGCAGGTGTGAGTTGCTTTCTCTTTGCACTTTTCGTTCATATAAATGAGCAACAGTTGGGTTCATGCATATCTCCTTCACCAAAATATGACCTCTTTGAGAATATCTGCTGTTCCACTGAGGTTGAAATCTGACAGGCGTGCACGATTCAGGGGGTACTTTTCGAATTTACTTAGTCAAAACATAGATACTGAACTCCTAAAGTGGAATCAGGGCCTATTGGGCTCTGAGTGTGTGGTGGCAGAGGAAGACCCAGACATGGACACTCCTCTCGTAACTGACAGTTTAGAGAGTGAGATGCTTTGTTTGGTTTGCAAATGCCTGTGCCCCCCAGTAAATGTATGAGTGTACGCTGAGGCTTTCAGGTCTTAGTTTAGGAAGGGAATTCTGCCTTCATGAAAAGTGGTGCTGGTGGGGTAGGCACCCGGAAAACCAGAAAATCTTGCATTTGGAAGCTGCCCTCGCTTCGTTTTGTGACATTAAGGAGAAGGCTGGGTTGTCAGCAGAGTTCTCGGGTTCTTTCATCAAATCCGAGACACCAGTGATCATGAAACAACGAGGTAGCTTGTAAGCATTAAGAAAGAAAAATCACCGGTTAAACTGGCATGGCATCAAGTGGATGGCATCCTGATTTCAGAGACAAAAAAGTGAGTAAAAATGTGCCTTTTGGAACCAATAAAACAGAGTAATTCAAAGGTTAATTACAGGCAGATTGAGTCAAAGAAATCCTTGGACACAAAAGGCATTTCTAAAAATAGCATAACATGACCATTGATTCCATGAATAATATAGTAATAAAGAAATCACTTTTTAGAGTAGAGTTGGATGTGCATATGCAGCTGATGCAAAGAGGAAAGAGTGAACGGTGCAGAAAATTTGTGTGGCAGCCTGCGCTGTTGAGGACAGAAACAACTGTATGTGATGTGGTCCTCTTTTAGATGCTGACAGATCTACGGAAAGCAAACATTTGTGTAAGACTTGACAGCTGCCTTCATACATTCTCACATACTCACAAGAACTCTGTAGGGTGGGCATTATTTCTTGCAGTAAGGGGATTCCTGCAGGTGAAAAGGCTTGAGTGAAGGGCCCTCAGCCAACAAGTGGCTGAGTTGACAGCCACGTCCAGGGTGTCTAATTGCATCCCACGCTTTTTTGAACAAACTCTGTTTGGGTCAGCTCAGGCTGCTGTAACAAAATGTCATGGTCCACCTATCTTAAAGAAGACACATTTATTTCTCACAGTTCTACAGGCTGGGAAGTCCCCGATCAGGGTTCTGGCAGATTTAGTTCCTGGTGAGGGCCCCTGTTAGATGGCCGCCTTCACACTGATGAGAAGATGGCCTTTCGTTGGTGCGTGCCTGTGAGGAGAGAGCTCTCTCTGTCTTCTTCTCAAGAGGACAATAATTCCATCAGGAGAACCTCATCCTCCTGACCTCATCAGAACCTAGTTACCTCCGCATGGTCCCGCCTCCTGATACCATTGCTTTTGCTTGGGGGGTCGGGCTTCATCACATGAATTTGGAGGGACACAAACACTATGCTTATTACATCATATTAATGACATCATCTTGGAATCTTTAGTAATGTTAGGAATACCTTTTGCATTTTTTCAGAACATAAAATTCAGATGTTTCCATTAGCAGACTTTTGTTATGTTTTGATAATTTATTCCCCAAGTTTAGAAAATAAACATTCTTATTTGAAAATTTTTTCGAAGGTGACTTGCCCACCTGAACTCAGTGTTGAACTCAGGCTTTCAAAAGAAAAGAATCTATTCATGTGCTCTCAATAGAACAAATTCACATCGCATATGGTTTTTATTTATTTCAGTTGTTGTTCTAGTTAAATAGCCTGTAATGAACAAAATATAATAACCTTGGCTTAAAATAAAGAAATAGTTGGTTTGGGATGGAGTCCTGGTGATAGTATTAATGGATTTTTTTTTTTTTATTTGACTGGAAGTGGGTCTCTTCATATGAGATTAAAATGATCATGAGAGTGTTTTCAAGGGCAATGAAAAAAAGAAATGGACCATTATTTGTGTAGCATCTCTGATAATTATAATTAAATGGGTCTTTAAAAATGGAGTCAGATGAATTATTCCCTTCTAGGGCACAATCACCGTTTCTCCATAGCTACACAAGGGAGGCTTTCTCCGTGGAGAGGTATCTCACCCTGAGGGGTAGGGGTGAAGGGAGATGGTAAGACTTCAGGGCCAAAAAGGAAAACAGCCAAAGGAGGGAAGTAGAGGGAATTTAGTTAGGGGACATTTTGTTCTTTACTTTCCCCTTAAAATTAGAGAAAGTACAAAAGACTCATTGTGCTTTTTACGTTTGTAAATACTCTTAAATATTTTATGTGAAAACAGAGGGGTTTTTGAAACATGCCATATATTTTTATGGTTCTGAATTGCGTTTAATGAATTTAGATTTTAAAAGCTAAAATTGGTAGGTGTTGAGTATAGTGCCATTTCCCCAAGAGTCGCTCCTCTCCCCTAATTATCTTTTTCAGGACTGGGGTTAGGGAGAGTGGTCCTTGACTAAAATTATCTTCAACCTTCATCTCTGTGTCCTGTGTTAAGCTCCTAGAGTACTTTATTCATGAGACTGGATGGTTTTCTACAACTCTAAAATGTTTCCGCCTCTATGAGAATGATAGTCCAACCCATGCAGGGCAAATCGAGGGACTGAGATGTTTCTCAGTTTATCTTAATACTTTCAAATGCCTAATAGTAAGAACTTATGTTTTTATGCCTCATAATGGACATCTATTACCAGCACATAGTTTTATTTCTATAAGAAAGAGTTTAAGAAGTTACTGAGAAGATGATTTTAATAAATTGGCTGTGTCAGCCTTGATGTATTTACTCACTCAGCAGACATTTGAGTGAGGCCTCAGCAGGCCTTGTGCTGGGTGCTGGATATACAAAGATGACAGAGAATGATCTGTGTTTGTTAGGAAATGGACTGTTGGCATAATATATTATGAGTTTACTAAGGATATATAGAAGGTCTCTAGGAACATAGCTTAGAGAGTAAGTAAGTAGTTTTATGTTGGAGGAAATGGGAATCCTGAAAAGACAGTCCACAGGGCTGGTGACATAACTTGAATCTTAAATGATGAAATTTATAATATGAAAAAGATGGGGAAGAGTGAAATGTAGTAAGAATTTCATAATGGATAGCACCTGGAACTTAAGGGGAAAAGCAGATTGTTTATTCGGAACAGATGTAGGGACAAAGGAGAATTAATATTTTTTTGTTTTATTAATAGAAAAATTATTAATGATGCATGAGTTTATGTACATTAGGTCTCTTCTCTAACATTCTCAGGCCCCCCCTTCCCCTAGGCACCAAGACGAAAAATGAGGAGTCTTCCTAAGACTTAAACAATTATTCTTAGGGGAAGACTGTTAAAGTTAAGAGATGTCAATTTTTTGAGCAAAATAAAAATAATGATGATGGCCAGACCTTTGTTTAACCTTATGTTAAACAAAAGGCTACTCTGAATATGTTTCAGAATATTTGTAGTCATGAACCTAAAGGTGTGTAAGTTTTAATACTGAGAGGTGTTAGCAACATCTTGAGGCTACTTATGAGTGCAGTCTCTTCTCTGTCCTTTCAATATTTGACCTTGAACTGATTTGTAATCCTCTGAGTAAAAATCAGCCATGTAACTGGAGGAGCAGGACATCCATACTTGGAAGTGGTGGAGTGTCTTGGAGCTGGGAGGGTATTCGGTGTTATTAGCTCTATAGTTATAAATAATATTTCTTCCTCTTATTCTGCTATTGTAGTTGGGTAGCTTTCAGTGGACTAGTAGATGCAAAGGAATAATGGTATCATCTCAGCTATTTCTTAGCTGTGTTCCCTTCAAGCCAGAGCTGATTATCTGCCTCCATTTCTGGTGAGTTGGCTGCCATGAACAGCTCATACCACTCATCAGCTCTTTGCTTCTTAGGTTTTGGTCTTTGCCACTAGGTCGAGAAACAGTGGACCAAGGCCATCCCAGAATCACTTCAGTCTGCAAAAAGGGAGGAGGGCACAATTGTATTTGGCCACAATTGTAAGTAGCAGGATGCCAGCCTATTCAATTTCAAATACCAAGCGGTTTGACGGTAGGAATAATCAACAGTGTTGAGTATCTTTGCAAAATGGTGTGTAACGTTCTAATAACAGCATCCTTTAGTTCTTTAATTTCTTAAAGAATTTACAACCACAAGATTTTACCCTGAGACACTGAGTAAATGGAGAGCCTGGAGGGAATGCTACATTGTCATCCTTCATAAATTTAATTGAAATGTTTAATGTAACCCCAGTGAAAACAGACTAAACAAGTAAGGATAACCAATAAACTTTTGAAAGAATAATAACGAAGAAAATTGCACCACTAGAAATATTAAAACTTGTCTTAAAGCTAGAATAATTATAACCAGGGCATGATGAAAGTACAGAAAATAGGATAGTGAATAGACCATAATTTGGAATCAGAAGCTGGCAGGTACAAGCTGTCCAATGGCTTTATACTCCCACCTCGGTCAGTCATTGGATGTGGATGTTATGGGAGAGGCACGATCTGGGTCCGGACAGCTCTCTGAAACCGAGGCAGTCCCCAAAGGGCCTGGCACCTGAACTCTGTCTGCGGGTGACGCTCTTGCAGCTGGAGCAACCAGAATTTCCTTGAAGGGACATTTGAGGGGCTGTATCTTTCCATAGGAATACCCAAATTCATTGTTTGTCTTTATCCTACACTTACAGTATATTTTATTTATTTATTTATTTATTTATTTATTTATTTAATTACAGCTGTCATGCCTTGTGCCTTTGTGGTGGGTAAGGATCAGAGTACTCAAAAGTAACCTCTCTAAGTCTTTGATCAAGTTCTTATTCTTCCCCATCAGTGGGTTGTTGCTGAGTGGTGTGGACTTAATGGTGGTCTTAAGAAGAGCCAGGGTTTAGGGAGGGGGGGAAGGTGGAAATGAAAGCTGTATTATGGGTATCTCCTTGTGTTCCAGGTGCTTTGATACATCCTAAAATTAGAGGATGTTTGTTCGTCGTTCGTCTGCTTTGGCTTCTGCTGGCAGGGTCAGCTGAGGGCTGGTGGTTATGGGGAAGGAGGAGATGCCTAGATTTATTTCCTCAGTTCCCTAAAGAAGCCAGTTACCTCCCATCTCAGCTTTTTGGAACACTCATCAGAATTCTCTCCTAATTGCCTGGACCCAGAGAGTGAAGTATGTCCTGTCCTGTTCTTCTGTACATGGTCTCACTCAACTTGGTGATGGTACTCGGAATTCGTGAAGCCCATCTATGGACCAGGTCAAGAGCATGCATATCTCCTAATTCTGGGAAATGAAATGTGAGGGGAGTTTGCTGGACTCTCTGGGGGAAGTTTTCCTCACTCTATAAAAGGGAAATATAATAGGTTGTCCTATTTCTGCCATTGCACATTGCCATCTGTATGGGATACTTGGAAGGGCAGTGGCCCTCATGAAACCAGGATGGGGAGCCAGCCTAACGGAATAAGAGAGGAGGGAGGAAAGACCCTGGATCCTTTGTGATACTGTTGAACAACTGAATAAAATAGACCCAAGCTCTTGTCATCACAAAGCTTGATTCTGGTGGAGGCAGATAACAAACGCGCATGTGTTATTAAGAAGATGGTTAAGTGCCATGGAATGAAATAAAGCCGGGGCTGGGGGGTGGGGGCAAGGCATGCATGCTATGGAGGAGTAGAAAGCTTCCCTGAGGAGGTAACATTTGCGTTAAGACCCAACAGAAACAAGGGATACGGAAGAGCATTGCAGGCGGAGGGAATAGTAAGTGCAAAAGCCCTGAATGTGTTTGGGGGTTATTCTGAGTTTAAAGAATTGCTCAAGGGGCATCTGGGTGGCTCAGTTGTTAAGCATTGGACTCTTGATTTGGGCTTGGGTCATGCTCTCAAGGGTCCTGGGGTTGAGCCCTGCAAAGGGCTCTGCTTTCAGCGGGGAGTCCGCTTATCCCTCTTCCTCTCCTCTTTCCCCACACCCCCCCATAACGTGTGCACATGCTCCCTCTCTCTCAAATAAATAAAATCTTAAAAAAAGAGAGAGAGAATGCTCAGGGCCTGTGTGGCTAGAGCCCGGGACAGTGAGAAGAGTAGGGAGGTGGAGGTCAGTTCAGAGCGCTGTTAGGCCATTGCCACAGACTGTGACTCTTACCAAAGCCAGCTGGAGCTCTGAGAGTGTGTGAGGGGCTTGGGGAGGTGATCAGACAGTCCTACATCGCAGAAGCAGCAGCTCGTGCTGGAGGCAGTGGCAAAAAGGTAGAAAAGCAGTGTTAACTGAACTAGGACATGATTCAGGGCAATCCAGGAGCAAGTTCAAAATTGGATTTATTTTGAAGAGCTTGCATCAGTAGCCATTTTGCTTATCCAAATGTGAGTACAAAGAGAAGCTTACTTGGGGGTTCTTATTAAATAAAATGACATTCTTTCCAAAAGGGCCTCTGAATATGTTTAGCAGCCTATCTATACAAGACTCTACATTATAAGTACCTCCACCAAATCCTTTGAGATTTAAAAGAGTAAATCTGATTCAGGAGTTGTGAGGTGGCTTTTATTACTAGAGAGAATTTTCTTAAATGTCAATCTATAGCACTTGTGTGGAAGCATACTTTGTTTATCTCAAAATATATAGATAAATTTATCTCATTTCATTCCTGAATGAAGTTTTACATTTAATAAAAGGTATCCTTCAGCCTTTTGATTTGGGTCTTTTTTTCCTTGAGAATCCGTGGCTCTAATAAGGGCAGTGTTCTCTACTTACTGGTGGTAAATCCTGGGAAGCATTTATAGTAAGACCTGTTGGATGAGCTATTGTGAAGTGACAGCCTAGTCTGTGGCTCCCCATTACATGAACACATACAGTAACTCATTTATTATGGAATTGTAGGTGTGTCTTTCTAAGATTTTATTTATCTGAGAGAGCGTGAGTGTAAGAGAGGAGAGAAGGAAGAGGGCGGGACGGGGAGGGAGAGGGAGAAGCAGACTCCCCGCTGAGTGGGGAGCCTGATGTAGGGCCTGATCTTTGGATGCTGGGATCGTGACCTGAGCCAAAGGCACATGGAGTCTCCTAGGCACCCCAACACCAGATACGGAATTTTCTAGGTTACATATTCTCCTCTCCAGTTAATTCATGGATTCCTACCTCAGGTCAGTTCTTCTCACTAAGACTAAGAACCAGAACTCTTGTGAACCAGCTCGGTTGTAGGCAGAACTCCTTTTAGATCAAGAACGGTAGCGTCCGATATGGAGTAACATTCCATACTCTGAGATGAGCCAACATCGACTTTGAATGAAGAAAAATTTATTTTTTGGAAGCAGGATTTTTAAATTAATTCTTTTGAATTCTCATCAAGTTGCAAAGAGTAAACATTTTTAGCCACCTGAACTGCACTAGGTGAAGTAAGTGTGGGGTTAGTGGAGGAGAGAGGAGACTTAACATTTATGGAGTGCCTTCTGTATACCACCAGATAATATTTGAGCCTTGGATCATGGGTTGGGTAGCATTACTTTCATTTTCATTTTCAGAGGATGCTGAGGCTCTTGGAGGATATGTGACTATTACTCAGTTATTTAGCAAATAGATATGAAAATAAAATTGGTACCCGTGACTGGAAGACCTCACAGTTCATGCCCTCTCAAATGCGCTCACGAAAGAGAGTGAAAGTAACATTTGACATTACATCAATAAGTTGGTTTCTTTAGAGTCCCGTTTCTCAATGTGTGATTTCTATTAGCTCTGTGTGTACTTCCGTCGTCCTGAGCACAGCAGAACAATGAGGTCTGTCTTCTGTCACTTTGTAGCTCTGTTCATTGTGCATTTTTTGTGGGTGTTTTTAATGTGGTGACCATTAACTATTAACCAAGGCCTTAAATTCCATGATGATCATATTCATTTTCTTTCCATTTTAATAAGATGGATTTTTATTTATCACTGTTTAAAACATTTTGCAACATAAACACTTCTGTCTGAAATTATGAAGTATCACTTTGTAATTAAAAGTCACAAAATCAGTGATATTTAAAGAGTATATAACATTATGGTATGAAACATGTTTTATTATTTGTACCTAAGGGCCTAAAAAGGAGTCATTATTGATTTATAGAAGGAGAACTTATTAAGGAACATTCAGCCAGCTCCAAAACAACATTGGAGTTTTTATTGCGGGATTATTGTGTTGACTCTGTATCATCTCTTAGATGGTCTCATAATTGCTTAACATGATTCTGGTGTAAATTTCATATCAGACTGGGACGGGGGGAAGAGTTTGAATAGGAGGTGTCATAAAATGCTTTAATCTTAATTGCCATGTTATAATTTTCCTTCTCTCTATGTTTTTTTCTCTAGGAGAAAAATTCAAGGTGGAAACAAGAACCGTTGCTGTTGACTTCGCATCAGAAGATATTTATGATAAAATTAAAACAAGCTTGGCAGGTCTTAAAATTGGTGTTTTAGGTTTGTATCTTTGCCACATTTATAGCTTCATCTTGCACTTTCTTATTTCACTTTTACTATGACTGTATGTTTTCTTTTTAGATCTTAGGTATCCAGTCAGTAAAATGAGTAGTGAGAAGAAAATTGTCTTTTTATTACAATTGATTGTGAGATGACTTTATATACATTTGGGTCTTTGTTTTTAGTTGTGTTTTAATGACTTTTTACAGTTTTGGTTATTTTCTCTGTCTGCTTTATTTTCTGTCTCTCATTCTCTTTTGTATAGATGTATGTATTTTTAAAGATTTATTTATTTGAGAGACAGAGAGAGGAAGAGCGTGTGCATGCATGTGTAGGAGAGGGGCCGAGGTAGAGGGAGAGAATCTCAAGCAGAACTTCTCACAGAGCTCAGAGCACGATGGAGGGCTCGGTCCTGGGACCCTGAGATCATGACCTGAGCCAAAATCAAGAGCCGGCTGCTTAACTGACTGTGTCACCCAAGTGCCCCTCTTTTGTGTATATTTAGATATGGTTATAACATAATAATTCTTTAAGGTGGGTGATGCTGACCCTTTTTGATAGTTGAAGAAATGAAGGCTAAGGGAAGTGTTTCTCAGCTTTCTGTTTGTTAACTACCCTCCTCTTATCGAAGGAGGCTTTTTCAACATTATTTTCCCCTCATCTTCCCTCTCATGAAATTTTTATTTTTAAGATTTTATTTATTTATTTGACACAGAGAGAGAGAGATCACAAGTAGGCAGAGAGGCAGGCAGGGGGGTGGTGTGTGAAGCAGGCTCCCCGCCGAGCAGAGAGTCTGACTCGGGGCTTGATCCCAGGACCCTGGGTTCAAGACCTGAGCCGAAGAGAGAGGCCTTAACCACTGAGCCACCCATGCGCCCCCCCTCATGAAATTTTAACACCACAGGTACACTGTATGTCTTCTTTCTGTACTATATGTATCTCTGTGCTTTGACAGACAAAGCATAAGATCTCACACTGCCCACCCCTGAACCAGTTTTAGTACTTTCGCAATGAGCTCACCAAAGCTGTGAACACGTGGCCGAGAGACTTGTCTAAGGTCTCATGAGAACTGAGTGATACAGTTGGGGATTCTCTTTGTTTTTCCTAAGTCTGCTACTCCCTTTTGTTACACCTCAGCCATGTTTCTCTTTCTTTCATTATGAAAAACCAGTGCTTTTGCTGAGGTGGGACAAGTGTTGGAAATTATTATGGAAAAGATTCACCAGATTTTAAGGGGAAATGGGGGCTTTGGAAAGTTACCCACCATTTTTTGAGTCCTTTCCAGAAAGAAACAGCATCTAGTTTGGAAAAAAGTTGCTTCTTCGCTAAATCTCTTTATCCCATTGGCTAAATTGGTGTTAACCTGGTAATTTGCCATCGTTTTCTTTTGAGGGATAATCAAAGGAGGAAAATAAAGAGAAAATATTTTTTTTTAAGTTTCCTAACATTTCTTTACCTCCCTTCTTCATTCTATAAAAGAATGGTCTTTTATGTAATTTCTGCCTAAGGCAAGAAAAGAAACGAGTTAAATGCACATAGCCTACTTCCGTAACCTTGGACCTGCAGTTCCTCCTGACTTTGACACACTATCTGCTTCCGCTCCTGCCTGGTCTGTTTCACATAGCCCCATGCCCTTCCTACCCACCCTGCTACTTTCCCGCTTCTGGGAGAGCCCGTGGCAAAAGGTGAATGGAGACACGGGTTTGATTTTTGCCTCTGTATCTACATATTCTTCTCAAAATACATGTATTCCTGGACTCTTTTACAAGTTCCTCTTCTTTAGCCTAGTTCTAGCGAGGCTAGAGTAACATCTATAAAGCTCTTGACTTCTTAAAATTGCCTCATCAGTAGCAGCTGTAAGTCCATCCTCACCCCTTTCAAACTAGTCATGTGATGACTGGACTCGGGGATGAAGGCTGGCTTATGCATGGAGGTAGATTGCGGATCCCTAAGGAGAAGAAACGAGACTTACCTTGAACTTGTAATCTTGGAGAATGATTTTCTTTCAGAAATAGCTCATGATTGTTATAAGCTTTGCGTAACTTTTAGCTTCTTTTCACTGGGTAACTTTGAAACTGCGGATACCCTGGGACTATGACATTGAAGATGGAAAATGTCAGGCATCTTTTTCCCAGAGGGCTGGAGGATTATAAAAGGCATTCTTCAGCTGGTCTTTTCCCGACTCAACGTGTAGAAAGTTTAGATCGTGTAGAAAGTAGAGATCTGTCAAGGATGAGAGTACGGGGCACATGGTTCCCAAGCACTTTTTCCCCACTTCTAGAATCCTAGGACTCGTATCAGCACATCCGCGCTGCATTGAGACTTGAAGACTGATGTTTTCCAGCCCTCATATACAAGTGGAACCATTGTTTTGTAATTCAGCTCCTTAGTAAATTGTAACCTGGGGCTAGCAGTTTGTACCCTCTTTACTCACTCATTCATTCATTCACTCATCCATTTGTGAAAAAACTAGAGACACAGCAATGAACAGGAAGGTGCCTGACCTCATGTAGTATGATGTCTAATAGGAAAGACAGCACTTCTGAGAAGGGCAGGGCAGGGTGTAATAAGAATGTAAAGGAAAGAGGGGATTGATGTGGGGTAAGTGATGGTGACCTGGCCCAGTCACTGGGGTAGGAGAAAGGAGGAGTCCAGAAGTATTTAGGAAGTAAATGAAGTAGAATTTCACAAGAGATTGTGGGATGAAGGAGAAGAGAGAAGTCATGGGCAACTTTGAGGTTTCTGACTTGAGAACCTAGTTAATGGGGCCATTTTCTAAAATGGGGACTCCTGGGACAATATTTTTTGGAATGAGGATCATTTAAATTTGGGGTTCCTCCACAATGTCCGAGTGGGATTGTTAAGTTGGTAGTGGGTGTATGGATCTAGGTTTTATTTATGTATTATAGGGATCTCTCTCTCTCTTTTTTAAGTTCATTTAGTTTTAATTATCTCTGCAGCCACTGTGGGGCTCAGACTCACAACCCTAAGGGCAAGAGTCACATGCTCTATCAACTGAGCCAGCTAGGTGCCCTGGATCTAGGTATTAGTAGAGCTTTTAATAGGAGAGAGAGTTTGGAGAGTATCATTGAAGCATTGAGACTGGAGATCATCCAAGGGGAATATAGAGAAAACTGAGGACAGAGCTCTTTTAGTTCCCTTCCTTGTCATCAAAGGCTGCCTAGAATACATAGCATGAAGGAGGGATAGTTTTTGCACAAGTTCAACACTGTCTGATTGAAATATAGAAGTACAACATGAGCCACGTGTGTAATTTGAACTTCTAGTAGCCACGTTTTTCAAAATAAATAATAACAGATAATTTTAATAATGTATTTTATTTTAACCTGCTGTATCTAAAATATCACTTTAGCATGTAATCCATATAAAATTATTATTATTTTTAAATTTGCATTATAGAGGTCCTGGAAGGAGAAGCATATAAACATTTATTAAAATACTTTGCATTCATTTTCTCATACTAAGTCTTCTAATCTCATGTGTATTGTACGCTGACAGCATATCTCAATTCAGATTGGCCACATTTTAAGTGTTTAGTAGCCATATGTGCCCAGTGAGGGACATCTTTGCTCTAGGTCACATGGGCTGTCTTCTCATTCTCAATTTGTGTAGGAGAACCTTAATTTCTACATTTTTCTTATGCTTTAACCTGGTTTTCGGCCAGGAGCAGTTTTGCACTGTCTGGTCATGTCCAGAGACATTTCTAGCTGTCACTAATTGAGGGAGGAGGTGGGAGAAATTTTGTTGGCCCCGAGTGGGTAAAGATCAGGGGTGCTGTTAAACACCCTGCAATGTATGGGGCAGACCCCACCCCCCAGCAAAGCCTCAGCCTGAAATCTCAATAGTGCTGAAGTTGAGAGACCCTGCATTCAAGTTTTACGATAATCAAACTGTTCTGATTGAATACTGATCAATCTCTCTCTCTCTCTCTCTCTCTCTCTCACACACACACACACACACACACACACACCTTTGTTTTAAATTTCTGTTTGGTGACAAATCAATAATAAAAATAATTGTAGGGAGGCCTGGGTGGCTCAGTTGTTAAGTGTCTGCCTTCGGCTTGGGTCCTGATCCCAAGGCCCTGGGATCGAACCCTACGTTGAGCTCTCTGCTCAGTCGAGAGCCTGTTTCTCCCGCTCCCTCTGCTGCTCCCCATGCTTGTGCTCGCTCTCTCTCTCTCTCACTGTCTCTTTCTCCACATCAAATAAATAAATAAATAAATAAATAAAATCTTTTAAAAAAAATTGTATCTAATGTTTATATGATCCTTTTGAGACTGTAGTTCTGTTTTCACATACATTGCCTTATTAACTGGCTGTATGCTTCCTTCTCTTCCTACTCTACCACAACTGTCTTCTTACTCATAAGGGTACATAATTATTGACAATTATTAGCAGATACACTTATATTGCATCATAATTTTAATTTGTTAAGGTTTTTGAGGGATCTATTAAAGACACCTTAAAGGTAAATATAAACACATTAATGAGCTTCGTTTTATCACCAGGCCATATTTGAATTCTAATCTTACAGTTCCTTCTCTATTCTGGACTTAACACTATAGAACTCGTCTGGGAGGGTGTGTCTAATATCTTTTTCTTAGGATTCCCTGGGTATATAGCTCCTCCTCCTTCTCCTCCCCAGCCAGATCCCACATCCCTCCATCTCTGTCTCGTAAGGGGGAAATAATATTTCCATTTAATGCCAGTTTCACTTTTCTAACATTTTCTAAAATAGTAAACACGTAGATTGATTCCTAGTAAGACCTTGCAATCTATATGAAGGCATAGGAAGGTTTTTTTTTCTACTGAGTATTAATGAAACCAGTAATGATAACAGGAAAACTAGGTCACCAAGCCGTACTCTATTTGAATAACATTAACCACCGAAGTATATAGTCAGTGCTTAATAAAATGAGTATTGTCAGAATTACAAAGGAAAATCCTAAAGCCCTTTGTCATGAAAGAAACATCAAGTTTTCAGTAAAATAAGTGGAGAGAAAATGGCTATGCACTGTCTGAATTTATACAGAAAGGTCACAGGAACTTGATAAGACCATAAATGCTAAAGGTGGAGAAGTTGGATTCTTGACTCTGTTAGTAAAATAAGTAAGCATCTGCTGTCTTCTTTCAGGCAAATGCCAAGAAACAGATTTGAGAAAGCTTAGAAAACTTGAACTATTTAGAGAAAATGACATCAATACTGCTTTGAGTAAGCAAACAATAGGTTAACAAAATGCGATTGCTATAATGTTGACTTGATTCCTCCGGAGAGAGTCTCCTGGGTGCTCCAAATGCGTTTGGAGGACTTCGCACAATACATTGCAGGAGGCGTAGTTTACCAAGGCCAAAAGAGTAGCCTTGGATTTGAAGTATGCCACAAACAGTACTTTGTCAAGTTCCACTAGTATGACTTTTTTAACCTTTAAAAAGTGACATTCTTTATTCTAGAAGAAAAATAAAAAGGTCCTCTTGGAAAAAATAGTTATTTAGTTTGTGATTCATTAAAAAAAAAATCAATTATTGCTTTATTCAAACTCTTCCTGCATCCTAGACCCAGATTTTCCACGGGGAATGGATAAAGCATACTGTCATGCTTGTGTCTGTTGCAAAATCAAGAGGATCCGTTGATACGGGCTGATGTGATGCTGGGCTGCCTTTACCGTATTCAGAACTGTCTGTTACCTAGTGACTTTTTTCTATCCGAACACAGTGCCATAATTTTATTAAGAGGCATCATTTTTTAAAAAGATTTTATTTATTTGAGAGAGAGATAAGTAGGGAGCATGGCAGGGTGGGGGGTAGGGCAGAGGAAGAGGGACAAGCCACCTCCCCGCTGAGCAGGGAGCTGGACATGGGGCTCCATCCCAAGGACCCCAGGATCATGACCTGAGCCCAAGGCAGACATTTAACTGACTAAGCCACCCAGGTGCCCAAAGAGGCATCATTTTAATAGTATAGTATTAACAAAAGTTTAGACATAGTATAGATAATAACAATAGTATAGATAATAAAATAGTATAGATCTAACATAGTATAGATAATAAGAGTCAGTTCATTGTAAAAAAATGATTGATTGTAAAAGCTGGACTAGAACTTACTATTCTCTTTCTTCCCATACCCTTTGTAATTGAATACTTGCTCCACTTACATATTGGATAGATTATTTTTTTTTATTAGTGTCCTTCCTTTTTCTTTGGCTAAATGCAATTTTTTTTTTTTTTTAACATTTAGAATACAGAGATCTCTTCCTTATAGTTCAGTCCCCAGCATATCAAAGGAAGAGGTGTAGGTGTAGGCTGAGGAGACAGAGCCAAGGAGGTGGAGGAACTGGGTTGAGGAAGACTCTCCTGGGCTCTCTGGGAAGGAAGGAAATTGTTAGGAGTGATGCAGCTTCCTGGTCCCAGCTGATGAAGGAAGTTACAGGTAGAAGAGTCTTGCTTCTTCAGCGGACTTAGAAATTTATAAAGCTGCTTGTTACCTCCTTGCTTTCTTAAGGAAATTTACTAATTAGAAATTAGCTCACATGGTCACCTGGTTGGGTGGCTCAGTCCACTGAGGGTCTGACTCTTGATTTTGGCTCAGGTCATGATCCTCAGGATTATGAGATCAAGTCCCAGAGTCTGCTTAAGATTCTCTCTCTCTCTTTAGCTCTGCCCCACAACCCCCACTCCCGGCTCTCACATGCTTTCTCTCTCTCTTTAAAAAAAAAAGAAAGCTTTATGTTTGCTTTTTAAATGTCTCTGGAGCAGGCTCCTGGGTGTTTCATTTGGTTAAATGTCTCCCTTCGGCTCAGGTCATGATCCTGGGGTCCTGGGATTGAGCCCTGCATTGGGCACCCTGCTCAGCAAGGAGTCTGCTTCTCTCTCTCCCTCTGATCCTCCCCCGTGCTTGTGCTCTCACTCTCTGTCTCTCAAATGAATAGATAAAATATCTTAAAAAAAAAAAAAAAAGATAAACTGTCTCAGAAAGGGCCAGTGACATCTTCATTTACATCTTACTGGGATTATTACATTCGGTTTATTACTGGTTTACTTGCTGAATCAGTCCTGTGGAGGAAATGACTATTGTAGTTGGTAAAGATGTGGAAAAATCATTTTGAAATGGAAAAGGAGAGACTTGCAGAGGAAACTGTCATGGTAAGGTGGTGGTCAGTGGGGTGCAGAGAAAGGGAGAAAGAATAGAAGGACAAAATAAAGTTAGTTGAGAGAGCACCAAAGATAAATTTTATGTGTTTAGAAATACGACCCACCTTTCCTCCTACCACTGCACCCATATAGCTCAGGTATAAAATGGCTCAGGCTCAATGTTAGGTGAGGTCTGCAGGAAAGGCTCGCAGGAGTGTGATGGGATGATAGTTTGCAGACAGGGTGGAACTTCTTATACCAGGATATGATTCTTGTGCCCTCTAGGGGTTTAAGACACATCTGAAACATCCGTTTTGTAATGCAATCAAAAATTTTGTCCCTAACCACCTAGAGTTAGTATGGATTCCACAAGTTCAAGGGCACAGTCCCCAATAAGAGTTCCCCTACCTACTTCAGACACCTACAGCAAGTTCAGCAGTCCCTAGGCCACCTGTACTTCTGATCAGCTGGCTACCAATTTGGGGGTTCCCATGGCTCCTTCAGGTTTGATAATTTGCTAGAACATCTTCTAGAACTTGGGAAAGCACTATACTCACAGTTTAACTATGAGGGATAGGAATTAATATTAGCTAAATATAGAGACACACAGGACAAATTCTGAAAGAGTTCTGAACTCTGTGCTTGGTAGAGTTAGGATACATCACCCTCGCTGCACACTGATTGATGTTCACCAACCAAGAAACTCAAAAGAGTTTTTATTGGGGTTTCAATATGTAGACATGATTAATTGAATCACTGACTCTGTGATTGAACTTAGTTTCCAGTTCCCCTCCCTTTTCACAGGTTGGTCTGGCTCAAAGCCTTAATCTTCTATTCACACAGTTGGTCTTTTGGGTGACCAAACCCCATCTTGATTCATCTCGTTAACATAAACTCAAGTGTGGTCCAGAGGCCCACTATGAATAACAAAGAAACCCCTGTCATCCTGGAAATTGCAAGGGTTTAGAATCACCCCAGGGATCCAAGACAAATACTTCACACCTTTTTTGTTTCCTATTTGTCAATGGATTCCTGTGCCAGTTCATTGAACAAGTAAAATTCCAGAGATACAATAGTAAATAAAGCTGATACTATTTGTTTTCATGGAAGACAGCTTCTGAAGAAGCATTTGGGAATGTTTTGCATATACTGAAAGACTGTTACTGAGGAAGTGGAGTGTCAGAGATGGTTTCTGGAAAGTATCATTTAAGTGGAGGCCTACTGGCTGATCAGCTCTGGGAGAAGAGATGTGGGAAGGGTTCCCAGGCAGAAGAAAAGCCTGAAGGCGAATGTGCTTGGCTGGTTGGAGGAACTGATGGAAGACCTGTAAATCTAGAGTGTGGACCATAAAAGGGGACAGTGGCCAGTCAGGAGACTGAGCAGGGCCAGATCATGAGAGGCTTAGAAAATCAGCTTATAAGTGCGGGCTTAATGGAAGGACAGTGTAGATACTGCCTACTTGTGCCTACTTCTAGCATCATACTAGAATTTTAGAGAGATTATTCTGACTTCCAAGTGGAAGTTGGCAAGAATTAATAAAAGGAGATCAATGAGCTTCTTTTAGCAACGAAACATAGATGATGGTGGTAACTTCAGGATGTGGGCAATGGGAATAGTTAGAAGTAGATTGACTGCAGAGATGTTTAGGAAATAAAAACAGGACCAATGTCTACCGGGATGAGGGAGGGTCCTCATCAGTGCTTTTGTCTGATAGGAGTGACCAATAATGTTAGTAACAGTAGCCTCTGCTTGTTTTTCCCGTCATTATTGCCAACATCCTCAAGTACTTTTATATGTCAGCCTCCATGCTAATGAATCTCGTGCAATCCTCAACAATACCGTAAGGTAGGCGTCTCTGTTTTTGTGCCCATTTTATGGACAAGAAACAGACTTAGGGAGGTTAAAAACATTGTCCAGGATTTGCAAGTAGTAATTAGCTACTTGCAGGATCTGACTTGAACAACTGTATGCTGTTTGCCAAAGACAAGAAATCCTGGATCAGGAGCAAATTCCCTAAAGAATATGATGATTTCATTTTGGGATATGTTAAACTTGAGAGAGCGGTGGAAAAATCCAAGTGGAGATTCAAGTAGACCTTTGGATCTCTGGTGATTGCACACTCCTTCATGTTGAATGAGATTGAAGCCTGGTGTCACCAATCATGGTAAGTGGAATTGATACATGGATTTTATTTTTTTAATTTTTTTTTAGACTAGGAGACTCAAACGGAACATTGTAAGGCTAAGCATAGTGCCTTCTAGTTCCGTTAGTAGATGTGTTGGATGAAATTGGATTTCTAGAGTGAGATTAAGGCATAGAGTTCAAATGTATCTCCTTTCACTAGAAAAGCACTAATGGTACTAATTAAGACAGAACCTTTGATTTAAAACCGGGTAATTAGCTGTGATCTCAGAAATGCAAATAGAACCATAATTAAAGAAATTGATGAATGTTCCTCCTGTTCACTAAGATTTAACTACCAAACTGTCATTCTTCTTTCCTCCTCTCTTCCAAGTTTATGGATGGCAGATCTTACCTAGTTTTGTAATGAGGATCACATAGCAATTTATAATTAAGCAGTGGAAACGAAATGTTCTGTTGTGTTGCTTTCTACTCAGTCTTAACTTTTCAATTTCTGATTAAAGGCACTGCAAATTTAAAGCCTTGTAAACTCTCTTTTATTTAGAAATTGCTACTCACAAGTGTATGAAAACTGTAAAGTTTGCAAAATGTTTTACATGGTGTTCCAAATATCATCTGTCAGAGTATGAACATGTGCTAGCTACAGCAATATGTTAAGTAAGGCAAAGAAGGAACACTTTGCAAACTCTCTCTAGGCTGTCAGGCTAGATCCACTTGAAAGAAAGGAGAGAGGAACAACTGGTCTACCCTTAATCAGTACGAGCAGTTGCTCTGGCTAAACTGTGGCCCGGAGCGGGCTTTCTGTCTCTGCACTGTGCCACTGCTCACATCTGATGAAAGCAGGGACCTTGCCAGTCCTGCTGCATCCCAGCATCTAGGATAGTGTCGGCTACAGAGTAGGTCAATAACCACCTGTTGAAGAAATGACCACACAAAAATAACAACTCTCCTTCCTCCATTTACTGACATACTGATATGTTCCGGGCATGGATTAAAGATTTGATACATAGCATCTCATTTGCTTAAATTATTAGCCCTATTTTATATATAAGGACATTAAGAAAACTGAGGCTCATTGAGATAAATCACTTGCCTCTTGCAGGAGCTGGTTGTAGGAGAGTCAGGACTGAAACCCGGGTCTGTTGGACTCCAAGATCCAGAACTTGTTAGTTTCAAAAGCTTATGACAGGGACACCTGGGTGGCTCAGTGGGTTAAACATCTGCCTTCGGCTCAGGTCATGATCTCAGGATCCTGTGATCAAGCCCCGCATCTGGCTCTCTGCTCAACAGGGAGCCTGCTTCCTCCTCTCTCTTTCTGCCTGCCTTTCTGCCTACTTGTGATCTCTCCCTCTCTCTCTGTCAAATAAATAAGTAAAATCTTAAAAAAAAAAAAAAGAGTTTATGACAGGAGAGGTTCCCCCTTACTTTTAGCATATATACTATTCCTGAAGTCTACATGTAAAAAATTCAGTCTGTTTTGAAATATAACAACATAGTGCATTTTTCCCCCTAAACCATTTTATTAATGAACTGTAATAGGTTTTCCATTTCTCTAGTCTTTAGTTTGAGTGCTAGAACTGGGTTAGTATATATCACTATAAATGTGACGAAATTATCTTAACATTTGTATTTTGATATGATGAGCCGGAAATTCAGAATACTATGCATTATTTGTCATGTATTGGGAAGCCCAACTATTAAGTGATGTACTTTTAAAGATTTTATTTATTTATTTGACAGACAGAGATCACAAGTAGGCAGAGAGGCAGGCACAGAGAGAGGAGGAAGCAGGCTCCCTGCTGAGCAGAGAGCCCCAATGCAGGGCCTGATCCCAGGACCCTGGGATCATGACCTGAGCCGAAGGCAGAGGGTTTAACCCACTGAGCCACCCAGGCGCCCCAAGTGATGTACTTTTATGCCACCTTAATTTCTTAAGCCTCTGGTTAATCTGGAAAAAGCAGGTTAGAGGTGTTCTGTGGTGTGGTTGTTGCTTGCATCGGTTAGTATTGTGTTCAAGTGGATTTTTATTTTTTAGTAATTTATTGTTTGCCCTTCCCTCATGCCCAACCCAAACACCAAATATCTGATTTTCTAATGACATCATTGTCTCAAAAACAGCTGGTTTTGGTAAAGGGTTCTAAGTTCAATAAGGTCAGAAACAGCAGCAAGTGAATTTAGAAGAAACAAATCTTGTGAATGTTCTTTTTTTTTTAATATTTTATTTATTTATTTGACAGAGATCACAAGTAGGCAGAGAGGCGGGCAGAGAGAGAGGAAGGGAAGCAGGCTCCCTGCTGAGCAGAGAGCCAGTGTGGGACCCTGGGATGATGACCTGACCCGAAGGCAGATGCTTAACCCACTGGGCCACCCAGGTGCCCTGTGAATGTTCTTTTTAAGTAGGAGATGTGGAAATGGTTTTTAGCAGTAGTACGATACAGAATATTTATATAACATTTCAGAATTATTCTGGATTTTGAGTCTTTAGAATACAGTACTTTATCAGTGTTGGTGTTTTCAAAAGTTCTGCATGGAGGTTTAGGGGGAGGCTGTGGAGGGCACTGCTGAGCTCAGTGCACTTGACAGTTCTTCCCAGTGAGGGCCCCTCTGTTAGGATTGTTGCTTTGCCCGCCGCCTCCTTCTTTTTCCACATACCTTGTCCTTATTCTTGGTCTGTCGTGACCTCTGCACTGTTTGCTTCATCTCTTCTGTTGGACTGTTCTTATCTTAGAACTCCAATGAGAAACTGATGGGAAACATTTTATATCTGCTCATGATCCTGTAGTCATTGTTGGAGTCCTGGTTGGAATTCCGAGATTAATGGGCATCCTTTGTTTTCGGAAAGACTCGGTGTCTTTCACATAAGTGAAAGGTTTTTGCGGGTCACCAAATAAAAAATTTTAAATCTGTCTCTGGTGTCTTACTTGAAGAATTAAAAAAATAAAATAAAAAATCCTCACTACTAAATAGATAGTTAATGCCAATTTAAATGGGTGCCATTTAGAAGGGATCTTCAACCATCTAAATATTGTTGGAACAACTTGTGACATTATTTGGTTTGGTGAATTCTATAATGAATCTTGTAATATATAAAGATGCATTGCATGCACCCATTCTTAAGGAGACTACATTCTAATGGAAATATTTCCATCCTTCGCTCCCACCCAAAGCCTGTTTTCTTCCTTTTCCAGTTCCCTGAAAGCTTTCTGTCTGCCATTTGGTTATTGCTGCCACCTTATGTCTCAAAATAAAATTGCAATGGGATTGGCTTTTTCAAAAGATTTGCACTAGCAAGCAATTTATGGAAATAGCTACTTGAGAGCAACAGTTGTTTTTTTCTGCACTCTGAAGTGAATGGCCAAGGGTGGAGAGATTCTAGGTAGTGTATATTTCACAAGCAAAAGGTGCAACTAGCAAAACAGGAAGGGATTTAAGGAGCCTTCTCCCTAGCATAGGACAAATTGCCTGTGTGACCTTGGCATGCACTTCTCCCTCATAAAACTGGGCTTAATGCTCTCAAAGATCTATTCCAGCTTTAATGTTTTGGGTTTTTTTCTTCTTTCTGTGTGTAGTTTTGGATATAATAACATAGCCCTTATACATGATTCTGTTTATTTCTTTGGGCTAAAGTCCTCAGTGTTGAATGTGTTTTCCTTCAAAGAACTATGTTTAAGATTTTTTTTTTCTTTTTGACAGACAGAGATCACACGCAGGCAGAGAGGCAGGCAGAGAGAAGGGGGCGGGAAGCAGGCTCCCCGCCGAGCAGAGAGTCTGATGCGGGGTGTTCCCAGGACCCTAAGGTCACAACCCAAGCAGAAGGCAGAGGCTTAACCCACTGAGCCACCCAGGAGCCCCTAGAACTTAGTTAAATAGATGTTTGCATTTTCATTGTGCAAGTAGGTAGTTTTGATAGCTCTCCAGATCCGTTGTCAGTACAGCCTTAATCAGAGTGACATTTCCCTGCTTGCTTTGTTTTAGTGGGCTCTCTTGGCCCAACTTTGTACTTGCAGTGCATGTTAAGATGACAAAGTCAATTGTGCTGGTTATAAAGTTCCCAGATTAAAAAAAAAAAAAAATCCAAGTCTGGATTTTAAAAGACTTATGATTACACTCTCCAGTTTTCTTCTGCATTTCAAAACAGAGTGTTAATATTTCCATTGGCTAGAAAGAAATCTGAAGACAAAATTTTCTAGATCCAGGAGAGGGAAGGCAGATGGGGTTGGCTACAGATGATGGAATTTTTCTTCAGTCCTGAAGAATATTACAATTTGGCAAAGCATCTCCTGGAGGAGTCTGTTATTTTAAACTGACTTTGTAACAAGTATTTTGTTTATTTGTAACATTTTAACAAATACTTTAGGTGTTTCTCTTAGTCACTCTGAGTTATTCATCCTTTATAATTCTGTCGATGGGTAAAGCGAAGTCAAGGGACCATAATGCCTCACCTTTAACTAATTTAGCCTTAGTTGTCAAAAGGTCTTTTATGGAATCCATTCCTTGAACTTCTGTTGGGTAGAGAACCTGCTGAATAAAATAAAAATGGATTTGGACCTGCAGTTATCAATTATGTTTAGATATAATCCCTGCTCAAAGGGGCACGAATCATAATTAAGTACAGTTTGCTTTGCCATTGTCCTTTGTTTTCAGATTTTCAAATAAGCTTCAGTGATGTTGTTCAGTCCATCATGACCAGGTTAGGTTGTGCAAGTAAAATCCTGAGACTCACAGCCTCAAGTGACTGGCTTACTGCTAAGTAGAGAACTCTTGCTGAGTTTTTCGAACTACCAGTTTTGTTAGTCTATTGAAAAAGTTAGTGTTACTATTGTCAGGTTTATTTGGCACAGCTCCTTCTAAATTTTGCAAACTGATCATAGTTTCACTTTCTTTTTGTTACTGAAATCTTTCTTTTCTAAAACTTTAGTTTTATTAAACATCACTACCAGATTTCTGTTTATTATCCGATTATTACTTTTTCTTTTTTTCCCTGAACTAAGTACTGGGTGAAGACATGGCGGCTTTAATGTAGTGGAAAGAACCTAGCCTCTGAAGTCAAATTTCGAAGTCCTAGTCTTCTTTATTCTATGACCTTTGGCAAGTTATTTAACTGCTGTGAACTTTGGTTTCCTGCTATGTAGAAGGGAGATTATAATAGGAACTACCCAATAGGATTGTTATGGTGAGTCAATGTAGATAAGGTTATCCATTTCATTATTAGAAATTCCAGGATATTTTATGTATTTTCTTGATTCCTGCAAACGGATCCTTATTTTGAGTTTGTCTTTCTGGGACTATGGAAAACCATAGATTATCTGAGTATTAATCATATCTCTAAATAAATTTAGATAAACAAAGTATATAAATTTTTTCTTGGCTTCTCGATTGTCTTGTAGTTCCAGCCTTAGGGGAGGTGGCTGAGGAGGGAAAATACAGAAAGACTAAAACATAGTGTTTCAGGGTTTATGATCTGGTGGGGATGGATGCTTCATTGGAGACATTTAGCCTTGCCCACTCTCTTGGCCTCCATGACAAAGCCTTCCCTCACTTCCTCAATAAGGTCAGACTCCCGTGGCACTCTGTATTTTGCAATGAAATAATTGTTTAATTCTTTTTCTTCAGTGCCTTTCTCTTCCTATGACATAGTATATTCCATGATACCAACAAACTGCCTTTTTTCCCCTGGTGTTTCTTAGTTCCTAGTGCATGTCTTGTACACAGGTGTATGGCAAATATTTCTTGAATGATTAAACAAGCTTTTTGTTAGAGATGAAGGAACTGAGATGCCTCTCAGATATGACTTATCCCAAGTCACAGGCTTGGGATGTCTGAATGAGAAAATGTTTGTAACCTCATTAGTATAATGCCAGGTTTGATAATAACTCATTGTATTATTCTTATTTATATTTTTTATGATATCAATATAGCTTTGCTTTAAGTATCAGGATTCTAAACACCAATTTAGATATCATAAATCTGATGACATATAACAGAACTCGGATGTCTGGTCCCCTATGCTGTAGTGCTCTTCGCTCTTTCTACTACATTATGAAAATGTGTGTCTAGGGGCGCCTGGGGGGCTCAGTGGGTTGAGCCGCTGCCTTCGGCTCAGGTCATGATCTCAGGGTCCTGGGATCGAGTCCCACATCGGGCTCTTTGCTCAGCAGGGAGCCTGCTTCCTCCTTTCTCTCTCTCTGCCTGCTCTCTGTCTACTTGTGATCTCTCTCTGTCAAATAAATACATAAAATCTTTAAAAAAAAAAAAAGAAAGAAAATGTGTGTCTAGAGGGGAGATAAACAATACTTACAGGTAACTTACAATAATACATACAAACAATACTTACAGATAAACAATACTCACAGAACAGAATGTACACACACTCCAAGGGGTTATGGAAATTGAAGCAAATAAAAAGTCCCTTTGTCAGGGGATGGATGGAAGGTACAGGAAGGCTTAATGAAGGAGAAGACATTTGAACTAGACATACACTGATAGATTTCAGATGAAAAGGTGTGGGAAAGTTCACTCCAGCCATACACAGTGTTTCATGCCTCTGTATGTGTCATTTTAGTCTTGATATTATTAATCTCATTATTTTAATCTGTAAAATAAAGTGTATGTCAGCCAGCTAACGATCTTGTTTAATTTCAGTGAACAATGTGGGAATGTCATATGAGTATCCTGAATACTTTTTGGATGTTCCTGACTTGGACAACGTAAGTCTGTTTCTGTATAGTACGATAACAAAAAGAATGCATGCGAGAATTGGCAAGGCAGTGTGGTATAATGATTCACACTGTGAGCGCCGGAGTCCAGCTGCCCGAGGTTCACATTCTGGCTCTTCTGCTTGTTCCCGGAGTTTACCCTGGGTATGATCCCAACCATGCTTAGGGTCCATTTCCATATCTATGAAGGAGGCAACTTCATAGGGATGTTAGAAGGACTGAATGAGAAAATGTTTGTAACCTCATTAGTATAATGCCAGGTTTGATAATAACTCATTGTATTATTCTTATTTATATTTTTTATGATATCAATATAGCTTTGCTTTAAGTATCAGGATTCTAAACACCAATTTAGATATCATAAATCTGATGACATATAACAATATGGTTGATTCAAGTAAACCTACCAAAATGAAAGCTGTATTCTTGAGGCATGCATAGTTCTTTATAAAAATTAGAAAAGCAAGTCATTGAAAGAATATGTGAATTTTAAAAAACTGTTGAGGATCTCAGATTCAATAATTTTTCCTTTTGATATTAGCAGAAGGAAAATAGCATATTTATTTTAGATTTAGTATCTTGTGCTTCCAGATTTTCCTTACTAAATCTACCTTGAATTTTGCTTATTAACATGAGTTGCTGCTTTTGGTAGAAAAGTACTATAACACCAAAAGTAAATAAAATTTGCTTTTCTACCCCAACCCCTGTCATTTTCCAGTTCTCTATCTGGGGAAACATTCAGTGGTTCTCTAGATCACTTGCATATACATATAAAATATGGTTATTTTACATGATGATATGTGTATAAAATTATCAATATTTTCTTTTTTCAGACCATCAAGAAACTGATAAGTATTAATGTTCTTTCTGTTTGTAAGGTAAGTAGCTTCTTTATAAATACGTCTTCCTTTTTTGGTTTTGTTCTGTTTAAAAACACATGACCAGTTCGTGCACTTCAGCCAGCTTCTGTTTCCATATGAGTATGTATTCTAGAAGAAGGTGGTTATTTCCTTTTGTCTTTGGGAAGTAGAGAGAACTGAAAACCAAATAAGTGTGTAATTTTGCCTTTTAACAACTGAGCCTATGCAAACAGTGTGGCAGGTCCTGGGACTACATAAACAACCTAGGCCGAAGATTGATTTTTACAAAGTTTTCCTCTACACATGGTCCTTCACTGATAAATTATTTCCATTTCGCATCCCCCGTGACCATGTAAGTGGATGAATTAAATGTTGTGGTGAAAGCATTGTGCAGTAGTATGGGGCTATATAGTAATGAGTGGTTTTTATTAGCCACGTGTAAACATCATTCTGATCAATTTTAGAATATAAGTCAGGTTCGGTGGGGTTGACTGTGGAGCCGATGACCAAGAAAGAATTCTGGTGATGTCTTTGGTGCAAAATAGTGGTTTATTTAAACATGGAGACAGGACCCGTGGGCAGAAAGAGCAGCTGCCTTGAGGTTGTGAGGGGTGTCTGATTTTATATATATATTATATGGAGGAGGTAAGGAAAAAGGGAGGTTTCAAAAGAACTTTTATATGCTAAAGAGACCTATAAGATACCAGACACCAGAGGCCTTGCATTGTCAGGGGTTTCCCTCTAGTAAGGCATTAACCTCAAGATAGTTGGGAGAGGGCACCTGGGTGGCTCAGTGGGTTGAAGCCTCTGCCTTTAGCCCAGGTCATGATCCGAGCATCCTGGGATCGAGTCCCACATCGGGCTTTCTGCTCAGCAGGGAGCCTGCTTCCCCCTCTCTCTCTGCCTGCCTCTCTGCCTACTTGTAATCTCTATCAAATAAATTAATTAAAAAATTAAAAATTTAAAAAAAAAAAGGTAGTTGGGAGACTCCTGGAAGAGTGTCCCATGTGTTTTACCCAGGAGTGAGGGGTGGGGGAAAGGTTGCAGGGTGTCCGCTTCTGCTTTGTCCTCAGCTTGCCTTCTGCTCCCTCATCAATTCTGGTTTCTAGTTGGTAGACACATTGCTTGTATGTGCTGACAAAAGATGCCACAGCTAATGACGTGCTAAAAGGAAGATTAGGCAGCAAATCTGAGCACCTGAGCACCACTTTTCCTTATGTGTTAGCAGTCACTCAGAGTAAGGCACCATACCTTGGTTATACATCCTAGCCCAGCAGCAAATATTGCCCGAGGCAGAATTTCCATAGGCAACGTCAAATATGTCAAATTTGAACCTACGGGAGTCCCCCCTTATCCACAGGGGATGCGCTCTGAGATTTCCCATAGATGCCTGAAACCACAGATACTACCAAACCCTATACATACTATGTGTTTTCCTATACCCGTGATGAAGTTTAATTTATAAATTAGGCTCAGTAAGAGATTAACAATAATAAAATAGAACAATTACAACAATATATTGTAATAAAGTTTATGGGAATGTGGGCTCTCTCTTTCTCAAAACATCTGATTGTATGTACTTGTTTGTGTTCGTGCACTGTTCTTGTGGTGATGGGAAATGATAAAATGCCTATGTGACCAGACGAAACAAGGAGAGGGACACAGGCGCTGTGCCGCTGCTGCTGACCTTATGATACAGGTCTGAAGGAGGATCCTCTTGACTGTGGGTCACTTGAAACCTTGGGAAGTGAAACCCCAGATAGTGAAGCCCTTGTACTGACAGAAAAGCCACATCCATTTTCAGTAACTCTTAAATGCTCTATTTAAGGAAATGAAAAAATATTGACCTCAAAACTATTAGAATTAATCAGATAAATAGAAATAAGAACTTAATTAACTGATTTTCACTTGATAGCACGGTCTTGATCTTTTCCTCTATTGTGAATGTCTAAAGAAAAATTCTCCTTGTGTCTTCATGTCCTGAGAAATCATATCTAGTACATGCTTAATTTCAAGTGTGGGGACCCAAAAATCTTATGCCTTTCCAACTTTTCAGGTAAGGCTGTGCTTAGTTCATTCAGTTTTTATGAGGTTTTGTACAGTTTTAGCACTATGTTGTTTCACATAAACCGGCCACTGGAACGAAAGCTTCATTGTGACTGTCTGCATACCATGTGGCATTTTATAGCTTGCTACTGAGAGGCCCCTTATCTGAATTATTTTGTAACATGATCGATAATTTTTTAAAAGAAATAATCACAGTATCTTTACTACTGTTGTTTTTAACTGGGGTTTTTTTACTTAACATGAGATTTAGTTTAAGTGAGATAAACTGCTAACAAACGGATCCTTGATTATTTGGATCAAGACCCACGAACAAAATGGAAGCTTTTAAAATGGGGTTTGTATGAATATATACATATAGTTTAAAAGGTATTTCCCTTGGCACACCTGTATAAATGTTAACATTCCTCAATAATCTGTGTGAGGTTTTAAGTTAATTAAATAACTCTACAATTTACTAGTTGTATGACCTTGAACAAATTACTTGCCCTCTGTGCTTCAGTTTTTCATCTGTAAATTGAGGGTGTTAATCTCTTTACCTCACAGAGGTGTTTTGGGAATTGAGCAAGGTAGTATGTGCAAATCACTTAGAAGAGGACTCAGATCATAGTAAGGGCCCTGAAGAATGTTACTATTGAAGATTTTTAGTAAAAGTGTGAGTTTATTTTTTAGCAAGCAAAGTTTTTTGATCAAAATGAACATTCTGGTCTATAATTTGTATGTTTTATGGTTTTGAAATGACTGATGTGTACTGTTGTTTTGATAATCTTTTCTAGGTACATCTGGCCAAGTGCCTAAAAATAATGAGTGCTAAAACTATGTACATGTATTTCATAATATGTTTTAATGAGTTAATGATGAAAACTATGTTTAAGTGTTTAAATTTGATTTTATAGAACTGTTGATATTAGCTACAGATTTAGTCTTCTGATACATTTATCTCCTCTGATAAATTTAACTCCTCTGTGAGGTAAGCTGTGTAAAGTTTTACTCTCGATATGTTAGTATTTATTTTCTCCTGTAATGTCCTGCTTGTCAATACTTACATGTTTGTATTCCTTCATAATATAAAATGCTGACCTCCTCCGTCTCCCAGAACATGTGTTTTTGGCTGACAGTCTACAGAATACTAATGATAAAAGGCCAGGGCCTTGACCTTGACCTATGAGAACCAGTCAGCTTGCTGTACTCCACAGCTGCACACAGCATCCTCCAGGAAGCATATGAACACAGAGCAGGGTGTGCTGTTGGTGATCACCTCATGTCCCTGCTCGTGTAAGGGGGGGAGCATTGTGGATAAAGCAGTACAGATCCAACAGGTTCTTGACAATAATGAGATAAGAATGAGGCACCGGTCTTAAGATCTCGGCAGATCACAAAATGCTTCTCCCACTACTTCATTCTTCCTCTTCCACTTTCTCTTTTCATGTTGGTGTATTTATTGGATCCCATGAAATGAGTTGGGGGGATGCACGCTGACTTATTAAACATGTCCTATCATATCAACTGTGAACCGTATGGGTGGCAAGTGTTACCACCAGAGGAGCTTGATATATGGGCTTCACATTTTTGTATGGAAGCCTGATTTTTACAAGTCAAGTCCCATTTACAAAGCACTAAGGGAGTTTATTATTTAAACACTTCTACGTCAAGCTGAATAATCATCCTTTATCTTTAGTGTAAACACGAATATTCCTTTACCTGTGTGATGTGTACTTTTAGTGGAAAAACAGTTCAAAACTCTTGCTTGATTCGTTGTGGAGCTAAGACCATCTGCAGGACAGCCACATGGTCTTTGTTGGGCTATAGACAGGATCTGTGTGGTTGGCATCTTGGCCTCACAGTTGACTAGGGCGTGTTCAGGGGTGAGAATGTTTGACTCAAGCAGCGGGAGGCGAGGGTTGTACAGTGGCTGACCAACCAGCGGTCAGAAAGGTGAGTGAGGACACAAGTGTGTAAGAGCTTGGGTACTGGGCTCGAGAGGATGGAGAGAACCATAGGAAGCCTTAGAGCAGAGATAAGGTGTGATCTGATGTACATTTAGAAAGGCGGGCCTAGTGGCAGAGGGACATGGCGTTGTGTTTTATGGTCTCTCTGTTTATTTTCATTGTACTGAAAAAAGGGCATTCACCTTGATGAGGTTTTCTGTGCAAGGCTCCCAGGTTTAGTGTCCTTCGGTGCTGCTGTGATGTCCCCTCTGGTGTATTTTGATGAATTGTGCTTCAGTTGACTGTGTTATGTTGCCGCGGCCAGGGCTCCATTTTCTATAGAGATATAACTTCTGTTGAGAACCCTGGGGTAACTTAAAAGAAGATGAAAATTGGTCTGGCTCTAGAATCTTAGAAGATTTTATGGTGACTGGACATCAAGAGAGCTAGGGCATGGGTGTCTGCTGCCTAATGTCATAACGCAAGTATTGAAAATGGGTTTAGATAAGAAAGAAAACAGCCTCTTCTCATCACCAATGCTGGCCCAAGTTTTATCTCTTCACCAAACCATACAGTAGGGCCGGCTGGCCGAGAAGCATGCCTAGAAAGATCAGAGAGATTAGTGCCCCCTTGTAACCTTGGGCTTCTTCCCCCAATCTGGAGATGGTTGTTGGGGAAGGCCCCAGCATCTTGTTGGTGGTCCTGTGCCACTTGATGAGCACTGAATGACCTGGATCCCTCAGATCCAGGATTATGGCTTGGTCCATGTGCTCCTGTGTTAGGAGGTCAGAGGATTATAAAAAGTCATGTAAGTTCTACATTCCTCCAGAGGAATCATCAAAGTGAAATATCCTGACCAGAGAAATGACGAGTCATCACCAGAGGAAGTGGTGGTGAGTGTTCCAGAAGAATATTGGGGAAGAAATAGTAATCTGAATAGTTTTGACATATCAATTAACCTTGATATGTCATCATAGAGTGCAGCTCGGCTCTCCCAGGCCATTGTCTGAGCCCCGCTTAATGAGACTTTCCCTTAGCAGACATAAAGCTGCAGGTCAGAGTAGCCCCAGGGGTATTTAAAAGCCTTGTTGCTTGCCTTACAGTTTTGCTCTCAGATCCTTCAGGGGTGGATTTCGTCTTGTTCTTGTGCTCTGCTGAGCAGTTAAGTGCCAAGCTGGAGAGAGGGGTGGTGTAGAAGTTCTGTGTAGTTGACCCATATGGGAGGTGAATCAGCCTTCCACTAGAAGAGAGGTCCTACTAGCCGGGGCTTTATTTCCTTATGATTTCAGATGCTCCATGACTGAAATCTAACGTAAGTCTTTTTCTCCTCAAGAACAGTGACCTTCAGACCAGATATGGTGGCGTTTAGAGATAATTAAGCCTCCAAATATTGACCCAGACTCTTCTAAAATAGCTGCGGTTTTATGCCTGGAGGGCTTGCTGTCTCAGAATACTGAGAGTTGGCAAAGGAGATTGTTGTACGACTGTTGATGACTATGGCAGAAATCGTGGGCAACGGGAGAAGTCCCACAACACCAGAGGCAGCTAAATACAGGTCTGGTTTCCAACAGGCAGGACACCAAGCTCCACACCACTTCAAAGACAAGTTCTAAAACTGATCTTGCTTGCATTGTTTGTTTCGGATTTGAGGTTGCTCGTTTAAACATCTGCCAAATTCAGAATTGCCTTCCTTCTCTAGGCCTAATGATTCTTAGATTCCTTTAATGACCGTTTTAGGACCTCCAGATACTATAGACGCTTCATTCCTTTTCAGATAAATACTACCCAAGCAATACCACCCAAACCACCTATAGTTCTTACCTAGGGCTGGGAAACCTGTTCCCTCTGATGGTCCTGGATCCTGAAGCTGCTACTGGCTTAGGGGGAGAAGGTGGATGCTTGGTAGTGGCCCTGCCTGTGCCTGAATTCCTCAGGAAACCTGCAGGCTCCCATTCTGATAAATGGGGAGAGCCTTCCAGCCTTCTTCAGTACGTCTCTCAGAGTAGGGAAGGAAGCAGGTGGGGCTGTGACCCAAGGTAAAAATTTATTAACCTCCAATTACACTGAAGTACACTGAGTTTTGTTTGTTTTATTTGGGACTGGGGAGGAGTCTTAAACAGGGGATCAGCATTTAGTTTTTCCTTCGTCAGATGTGCAACCGAAGTGGGGGCTTGAAACCATGTCTTGTTAGGAGTGGCTGAAAAAACTAGATGTATTTAGCATGGAGAGAGGAAGCATGACATCACACCCAGACACATAGACGCACACGCCCCTAATCAAGGCCAGTTAGTTCTACCTCCTTAGTATTTTGGAAGTCAGCTCACTTCTTTTCATCCCCCATGATTCCTTCCAAATTTGAAGACCTAAACTTTTCAGTGGGAACTGCTGGAACAGCCTAACCAGCCTTTTTACACCAACTTGTCTCCCTCCAGTGCAGTCTCCGTCCCCCAACCAAAGTGATCTTTTACATGAAGTCATATCACTTTCCCGGGAGATCCTTTAAGGACTTCTTGCCCTCAAGTCCTCTCTCCTTCATATGACCTCTAGGGAAGGAGCTACCTGACGGGGCTGCTGCCCACCCCTCCAGATCTCCCCTTGGCTCTGTGCCCCGCTACTTCTCTGTATCCAGGTCACGGCACCTTCACTCTATTGAACCTTGTGCCCCCTCGGGCAGTGCCCTCTCTGGAAGCTCCCTTGTCTCCCACTTCACTCATGCCACTCCTCTTTCTGTTCTCAACTGATAGTCTTCTGTCCTTGGGGGCCGGTGGGGAGCCTTCCAGAGTCGCCCAGGTCTCTCAGCCCTGGAGTTTCATCACACACAGCACGGCTTTCCTTCACTCGGCATTTCATGTTCGGTTTAGTGCCTGTCTCCAGACTGTAAGCCCCTTGAGTGCTGGTACCATGTTCTTTTTGTTCTCTGCCATTCCCTAGCCCTGGGCCTCACCTATGGCAGGCATTTGACACATGATTTTGTTTTTGATTTATTTTGTTTTTATATTTTTAAAATTTATTTGCAAGAAACAGAGACGGGGGGGGGGTGGGGGGGAGCAGGCTCCCCTCAGAGCAGGAAGCCCAATGCGGGGCTGTATCCCAGGACCCCAGGATCACCACCTGAGCTGAAGGCAGATGCTTAACCAACTGAGCCACCTAAGTACCCCCAACAAATGCTTTTGAATAAATAAATGAATGAATTAAAAAAAAAAAAAAACCTGTGGGGCGCCTGGGTGGCTTAGTGGGTTAAGCCTCTGCCTTTGGCTCAGGTCATGATCCCAGGGTCCTGGGATCGAGCCCCACATCGGGCTCTTTGCTCAGCAGGGAGCCTGCTTCCCTCTCTCTCTCTGTGCCTGCCTCTCTGCCTACTTGTGATCTCTGTCTGTCAAATAAATAAATAAATAATCTTTTTAAAAAAAGATTAAAAAAAACCCTGAGAATCCTTTTCTTTGGGAATAAGGAACCCACTTACTGTATGTGGCCCTAAAAGGCTGAGCTTAGGCCCATTGTTGGTATTTACACTCAAGGAAATTGTGAGAACTTTGTAATCTTTGGATCAGCCAGAAATGGGATGGGCCAAAGGTGAGTTCCCTTTCTGATTCTAGGCCAGAGTTTGCAAACCCAGAGTCTGGGTTGCGTGTACCCTATCAACATATCTCAGTTGGTTCAGGCAGTGTTTCCAGAAGTGGGACGTCCCACACTCAATGTCTAACTTCTCCTGGGGAAGATCTGAAAATGAGGGAACGCAGACCTGAACTGCTACATGCCAGGAAGGGGCAAGGCAGAGGAGCAAGCAGGTGGGGCCACGGAGTTGTGAGGCCCTCCCTTTCCAGCTCACCACAGTCCCCACTAACCCCTGCTGTCTGGCACGCTGTGCTCCTTTATGTCACCTGCCCGGGCCTGTCAGGCGTGTGGGTTTGCAGTCCCCTGTGCATTAAACGTCAGCCCTTCCGTGTACTCAAACTGCATAACTGCTTGATGAGTTGAAAGGTTAGAATGGTTTTAACCCAATCAGTCTCTCCTATCCCTATTATTATCTGAAATCAAAGCACTTGGAGTGCTTTGCGTGATTTCGAGAAGCTATTTTTTTCCTACTCCCACTGCTGTGTGTTCATCGTATGTGGCTCAGCCAGAAGTGTGAATGCTATGCCTGGCCCGTGGCGTAGGTAATAAAGGTTTGGATGGATGAAAAGCCCAGGAGAAGCATTGGTTGCCTTTTTCTTGCCGGCATTTGCCTTTGGCATGGGACACGGTACCAGTAGAGGGAGCCCTCCAATAATCTGGAAATCCATGAGAAGAATCTCTGTTCATCCCTCTGATCGTATTTAATTTAGAGATTATGCTAAGAGTGTATTCCTCCACGCTGCCCCAAGAATTTAAGTTAAGAACACTGGGAAGTTAATAAATTGTGGGAAAGGAGAGTATGACCGTCAGCCCTCACGCCCACCTGGGACTTTTTAGATGAAGACATTCCAAGTTAGTCTCTAGAGTCTTTTTTAATCCTTTTTGAAAGCCGCTATCATTATGCTCCTAAAAATTTCCAAATAATTGGGTACATTTAGCCCTTAGGGTGTCATAGTAACAGGGCTTCCTCAGGCATAACTACAAAATGATGGGTTTGCCAGACGGCCTGACAACCACTCTTTGCATAGCTTTCATCTGTGAAAAACGAGTGCTTGGAGATTGGTTCTAAAGTTCTTCCCAGCTCAAAGCAAAGCTAATTTATAATGCCTTATATATGGATGAAAATGTAAAAATCTCTTTGAAAACTTTAGAAATTATTTCCCCTCCTAAAATCTCCACCCTTATATATGGGTGAAAATGTAAGAATCTCTTTGAGAACTTCAGAAATTATTTTCTCCTCCTAAAATCTCTTTTGAGAAGTCAACTTATTTGGGGGAAAATTTAAGTAATGGAAATTCTTAGCATGTCATAATATGCCAAAGTTGGAAAGACGGTGAATGGTGGTATATATGTTCTTTAATTTTTTGTTTAGAGGTAAAGATTATGGCTTTAGATTCAATATTATCCATTGGCATGCAGCCCTCTCTGTTCTGGAAAGTTCTTTTATTTTTCTTTAGTTCAATTATTTTAACATACATCAAAACAACTTATTATGAAAGGAAAAACTTTGTGTTTTTTTTATGTTATACTTAAAACATTATTAAAGAGGAAAATGAAATAATACTTGGAGATCTCAAAGCCCTCAAAAGTTTTTACCTGATTAAGCTTTTTACCCCCTGTGCAGTAAATATTGCTTTAGTCATACAGGTGACATTCTAAGAATTTCTAATGAAGTTGTATTCTCGGGACCACAGAGCTCAAATTACACAGTTTCTAAAGGAAATATGTGCTGTGCCATTCCAGCATGACTTCCAATGAGTCACCCTCTAATTTCTTCCAAACAGGCATGGTGTAACATCATTGTTACATAATTTATGTGATTCTTTTCACTATCAGACTATGATTTTTTAAATCATTGTTAATGATTCCGATTGAAAACTTGTTTAAGGCATTTATATCTCCTTTCTTCTAATTTGTATGAGTTCATGTTTCAGTTGCTTGAATTCAGATCCTGTTTGCTCCAAGCAGATTTCTCTGGGCAAGAAGGCAGGGCAGATGTGGACAAAGTGGTGATTTGTGATGACCTAATTATTTATATAAATAGCCTGGATTCTTGGGGCTTTGCCCAGATTCTAGGGTTAAGTTGTTACACTTTAAATTCTATTTATATACAATGGTGATATAGGGGACAATATTTGCTTCCTTGTTTTACCAAGTTACCTGGAATTTTAATCTTTCCTTTTGGGTTTTTGGTTGTCTTCTTGAGCATAATACAGACTATTTTCTATGTCCTAGTCTTTATAGAAACTGACCAAACACCAGAGGTTGCATGATACAAAAATAATTTGCTTATAAAATTAAATCACTTGCATGTAAAACAATTTGCATAATTTGTATAATTTGCTTGTACAAGTTTTCATAATAAACTAAAATGCAGAGAACCCTAAATTGGGTTCCAGGAATAAAATAAAATTCCTTCTGTGAGCTCTTGATTACTGATATCAGAGAAGTGAAAGAAAAAAATTATTCATGTTAATTTCTTTCAGAAATAACACTATTTGTAGGGGCTTTTCTAATTATGAAAACAGTGCAAATAATTGCTCAAAAAATGTGAGAAATATTTAAGAATACTAAGATGGTTACATTTTAATATAACATTTTCAGAGATCTTTTTTTTTAGGCCAGCCAATGCATTAAGTCAGGTATCTCAGCTAAATGATCTGATAATACTGATCTGATTTTTTTATGAGCTAAAGCAGCCTCTTACTCATTTTCCCAGCCCAAATATATACAACTGTGGTAATAAATACTAGTAAATATTTTGCTCTTGAAATTGACTATGTGTATCCCCAGAAAGACTTCTAAATTAAGCTGTCCTTGCTAAAGACTTTCATTTATTTTTGTGTATTTGTATACAGTACAGCCAGCTTGCACACAAAGTGGTGCAATATAATGTGTATTGACCTTTCTCCCTTTTATTTTAGACTTCTGGAATGTTTTGTGGTGAGGATTGATGAAATGGTCACTAAAAAATATATATATATATATATATATATAAAACTAGGAAATATCTGGGGTTTTTTGGAGAGATTTGAAGCTCTCATTGGAGGGGAACTACTGCAACAACTTTTATCACTTTTTAGGAAGTAACTAAAGTGTTTGCTGTACACTTTTGAAAACAACTTCGGGCACCTGGGTGGGTCAGTGAGTTAAAGTTTCTGCCTTCAGCTCAGGTCATGATCCCAGGATCCTGGGATTGAGCGCCACATCAGGCTCTCTGCTCAGTGGGGAGCCTGCTTCTCCCCCTCTTTCTATGCCTGCCTCTCTGCCTACTTGTGATCTCTGTCTGTCAAATAAATAAATAAAATCTTTAAAAAAGAAAAGAAAAGAAAACAACTTCAACACGGGAAAAAACAAGTTAGAAACCATATTTACTGCTATTTTTCTAATATTCTTAGCCACTGAACTTATAAGTTATGGTAACCTTACTTTAGCAGTATCTTAAGAGGAACAAAAAATTTCCTGGTACAGCAATTATCACCTGCAGATGGCCTAAAATTAGCATATTGAGTTAACTCCAGAAACAGCTTGTGAGCTGTGAAATGGAGTTCAGATAGATAGTGAGATTTCACAGAAAAGCTTGGTATATGGTATAAATAACCAGATATCAAGATACCAATCGGTGCATACAAAGTAAAATGAGACTTCTAATAGCTTAGTTAAAATATCCTATGTAAAACTTGATGTCAAAGAGAATTTTTTAAAAATTTAATTTAATGTGAACATAGTGAAGCCTCTCTTTTGCTTATGCATAGAATTTTAAGAATTATTTGTATACACATATAAGAAAAAGGCTTGAAGTCAAATTTATGATGAATTAGGATCTGATTAGGAGAAAAGAGAATTTAAGAACAGATGAAGGCATTAATCAGGTTTATAAAAGCATGCAGATTTCAAGTTAACTTTTCTTAGGCTTTTTGGTGGTGTTATTATTTGGCAGATCAAAAAAGATGTTCCCTTCTGTGACAAGGAGAAATGGTTTAGAGCCAGAATTTAAAAGGAGAAGCCAGTGAACAATACAAAAGAATTTAATTTTTCATGAGAGGACTTGATGGATTATTTGGTCATTGGACATTCAACAAGTATTTCTGGCCCTTTAATAGCCAATAATCAAAAATACTGCTTCTTCCTTCCTCTTTGTGTTAAGTCACTTAAACTTCTTGAGGGTTGGGTTTTTAAAAAATATTATTTATTTATTTGAGAGAGTGAGAGCGAGCAAGCACATGTGCGCAAGAAGGAAGAAGAGCAGAGGGAGAGGGATGTGCTGGGTGTGGAGCCCAGTGTGGGGCTTGATCCCACGAGCCTGAGATCATGACCTGAACCAAAATCAAGAGTTAGACGTTCAACTGACTGTGCCACCTAGGCGCCCCTAAACTTCTTGAGTTTTAATTTACGTGTATAAAGGACACATTTTGGTGCTGGTTTCAGCAGCACATACACTAAAATTGGAATGATATGGAGATTAGCATGGCCATATGCAAAGAGGACCAGAAATTCATTCACCGTTCTATAATTTTGATGTTAACTTACTGTGGTAATCCTTTGCAGTATATACATAATATGAAATCATTATGCTCTACAGCTTAAACTAATACAATGTCTTATGTCAGTTATTTCTTACTAAAACAGAGAGGGGAAAGGTATATTTTGAATATGTCCCCATACATCGAAGACCATCCAGACAATATTTAATGTTTAGGTATTGATGTAGTTTTATAAGTAAGATTCTATCTTATGGGATGTTATTTTGTCTCTGATTGTGGATAATTTTTTGCCATTCAGAAAGGAAACATTTAATGTATGACATGCACACAGTATAAGGGAAAAAATAGCTCCCATGTATGCATTTCTATTTCTTCGATATCACAGCTAATGTGATTTTTTTTTCTTTTTAAGATTTTATTTATTTATTTGACAGATAGAAAGATCACAAGTAGAGAGGCAGGCGGGGGGGAGGGGGAAGCAGACTCCCTGCCGAGCAGAGAGCCCGATGCGGGGCTTGATCCCAGGACCCCGAGACCATGACCCGAGCCAAAGGCAGAGGCCTTAACCCACTGATCCACCCAGGCACCCCTCGTGTGGTATTTCTTAATGGATTATATTTAGGAGAGTAAGTTTATGTCTTGGAAAAAAAATCTGAATTAAACTTTACAACTCTGTGCAACCACTTGTTAATAATCAAATAGTTCTGAGATCCCTGGTCAGAATAAAAGAATATAGACTTTGCTATATTCTTTTAAAGTCTAAGACTATAGACTTTGTTGGCTGTTTTCCAGGTTGATCATTGTCTACAAATCCCATCCTTTCTCTCTTTGTGTAGGAGGGCCAGTTGGCGACTACCTCAGTGAACTGAAGAGTTAGCTACTCTTCAGTTAACAAGTCTCATTTCATGCACATGTGTACGTACATGCACAGATGCATGCACATGTTACGCACACGCAGGCACACCTCCCTGCCATTGGATGAGAATGTCTTTATTATCAATCTGCTTACCCTGTTTCTGGTGGTCTCAGGTCTTGGAGGACTGAATGCTCACTTCTCTCCATGGAGTGCTTGGGGACCTCCTACATTAGCTAACCATTATGGTCCCCTGAGGAAATGTGCTGAATAAAAAATGTTTTCAGATTTTGCTAGGAATGCATGTAATATATTCTTACAATAAAATACTCTATGATGGTTAATATGCTTGAAGTACGTCTGTTTGCGCTAGCATGGGAAGCTGTCCGTGAAGTGGTACGATACGCAAATTGCGTGACATATAGATAACAGGATGCTCGTGAATTTCTTTATAAGCTCCGTTCAACAAAGGGTTTTCTCAGTGCATCATTTCTATGGCATATATTGTAGTTTCTTGCAGCTGTTTGCCTTTTTGTATTCTATTCCTTCTACTGGAATATTTTTTCCGCCTGATGAATTCCTATTTATTCTTTCAGAACTTAAATGAAATATAATCTGTGAAGCTCTAGACCTGATTCCCCAGACATGACGAGTTTTTCTCCAAAGCATTAGGGCCCTCTGTTCTTACCTCTGTTGTACCACTCATGGTATGTCTTGTAATGATTTGTTTATATGTACATGTATTCTCTGGCTAGGTAGTGAGCGCCTATCCACCAGCCCAGGTTTGAATACATAACGTGGCCTCGACAAAACTGAAGAATGTCTCTTTTTATTGTTTTGTGTTTCTCAGGCCATAGTTGATATGCATAGAACATTTTGAAAGCTCTTTTTTCTCCTAGGTTTGAGAAAGTAACATCCTCTGTGTTTTGTGATTCCAGCTCTTCAACTCATTCATATGATTAAGATTTTTTTTTAAGATTTTATTTATTTTATTTATTTTATTTATTTGACAGACAGAGATCACAAGTAGGCAGAGAGGCAGGCAGAGAGAGAGGAAGGGAAGCAGGCTCCCTGCTGAGCAGAGAGCCCAATGTGGGGCGCAATACCAGGACCCTGGGATCATGACCTGAGCCGAAGGCAGACGCTTTAACCCACTGAGCCACTCAGGCGCCCCTGGTTAAGATTTTCTTTTAATTTCATTCAGGGGCACCTGGGTGGCTCAGTGGGTGAAGCATCTGACTTGGGCTCAGATCATGATCCTGAGATCCTGGGACTGAGCTCTGCACCAGGCTCTCTGCTCAGCAGGGAGTCTCCCTTTGCCTCTCCCCCTGCCCGTGCTCTCTCTTTCTCTTTCTCTCTGCAATAAACAAGTAAAATCTTTAAAAAATATAAAAAAATAAAAAGGATAAAATTTTAAAAAAGGATAATTTATAAACCATAAAACTCATCCACTTTAAGTGTATAATTAATAGGTAAATAAATTCAGAGTTGTGCAGTCGTCACCAAATTCAATTTTAGAACAATTCCATTACCCCAAGAACATCCCAACTGAGATATTTTTCAGTATTGGTGGAACTATCCAGAAACTTGTTGTCACTTGAACTTGATGACCTCAAACTTTGTCATTATTTTTGGCTCTATACTGCCGGACATGACATGGTTAAAGGAGGCCTACATACGTAGTGGCACTGCATTCTGAAACAATAGTGCCTCCTGGCAATAAGGGACACTAATTCCTCTTCAGAGGCTTGCTGTGTGACAAGCTCTGTGCTGAGTCCGTTACAAACATTACCTCGTTTGAGATTCAGAATAGAATAATCTGTATTGAAAATCTTTAAAAAAAAAAAAAAAAGTTGGGGGGGATGCCTGGGTGGCTCAGTTGCTTAAGCAGCTGCCTTCAGCCATGTCATGATCCCAGCGTCCTGGGATCGAGTCCCACATCGGGCTCCTTGCTCCGCAGGGAGCCTGCTTCTCCCTCTGACTCTGCCTGCCTCTCTGTCTGCCTGTGCTCGCTCGCTCTCGCTCTCTCTCTCTGACAAATAAATAAATAAAATCTTTAAAAAAAAAAAGAATAATCTGTATTGTAGATGCCTTCTTTATATAATCCATATGTACGTTGCAGAGAAGGAAGTAACTCGAGATCACACTGCTAGTAAGTAGAACGGCTGGGATTTGAACTTGGATCTGACTGTGTCCCACATTTACCTGAACATACTGTGGCTATATATTGAGCAATTGCAGTGTGTTCCCATAAAAAGGCACATCTTAGGAAATGTGTAGGCAAGTTTGAAGAGTTACTTCATCTGAAAAGGGAGGAGGTAACTATGGTGTTGAAAGGATCAGCCCTGAAATCAGCTTTTTCTCTCACTTGGCTCCATCCAGTTGGGTTTGAGGCCCTGGGGACATATCCTGAATTGGGTCAGCAGACCTAGAAAAGAGAAGAAACAGGGGCATGTTGTAAAAAATTATAAAATACTGAGGCCATTTGGGTTATCAGCATAATCTCTGATTAAGTGTGCTTTGGGAGTTATTTGATCTTTGAGTCTTAAAATGTTACCATCGCTTGGTTTTCGTCAACACAAATGGTCAATTTTATTAGTTAGAGTAGTGGTTTGGCTGCTGTAATAGAGACCTAGCAGTGGCTTAAATAAAATAGTATTTTTCTCTCATATAAAAAGCTGGGTAGGAAATCAAGGTTTGACATAGTAGTTCCCCAGTCATTAGGGATCCTGCCTCTTTCCCTCATTGCTCTGCCCCTATTATCACACAGCTCTCAGCTTGCGGTTCAGGTGGGTTGTTTTAGCTCCTTCCACCACATCTATCCAGCCGTCAGGTGGAGGAATGTGGCAGGAGGAGGACACGTGTTTTTCTCTCCTTTCAGGCCTTGACCGAGAACTTGCATGTGTAACTTCCAATCATATCTCCTGCTATAGAACACAGAGAGCATGTGCCCCTTGTTCTGTGAAGATGACTTTAATATGAAAAACATAGACCTGTATGTAAGAAGGAGGGAGATATGGAATGCTTTAGGCCAAACTCTTTCTCTTGATATCTTTTTTTTTTTTTTTAATCTGGGCCAGAAGATTCGGCCAAATCCAGAAACTTCTGTCAACATGATTCCCCTAGGCTTTGAAGACACTTCTTTGTTTCGAAGTTGGCAGTGTGTCAGTCTGTCTTTCATGCGGCAGTGTCAGTTTGAACTTGTTTTTCCTGGAAAAGTATATGCAGCAGCTCCCGGCTTGACATCTGGTTTGGGAGCACTGCATAGCAGATTTTACCTTGTAAAGCTGAATACATTTTCTTTCTTCAAAATATTTCTAGGAAAAAAAATTATTTTCTCATCAGAGCACTGTTTTCATTAAGACATAGTATTCAAGAAAAAACACTTAAAATTCCTGTGTTTGGCATGCGTGCCAACTTTTCTGTGACAGAGCAGCAGCATTTGCTTCTTAGAAAATTGATGATACCTGCAAATCAAGAATTCGTGTTCTAACCTCAGTACTTAACTAAGACATGGCCCTGATTAAGCCAGTGGGTGTCTTAACTGTTCTTAGTTAATAATACCTTAAAACAGAATTTAGGAGTAGCCTCTCATCATATTATATGTATTTTTTTAAGATTTTATTTATTTGTTTGAGATAGTGAGAGAAAGCAGGAACAGGGGAGCAGAAGGAGAGAGAGAAGCAGACTCCCCACTGAGTAGGGAGCCCAATGTGGGGTTTAATCCCAGGACACTGGGATCATGACCTGAGCTGAAGGCAGATGCTTAACCGACTGAGCCATCCTAGTGCCCTGCATTATATGTATTTAATCAACAATTCCAAGGCCCTTTGAAAATGCAGGTGTCATTTTTCTTTGTTGTTGGTTTCAAGATATCACAGATAACCTTAACTTTCTTGAAGGATGTGTTTTACTCACAGCTAGCTAGACCAACAAGGGTAATGAAATGTCAGGATACACTTAACATTTGCCAACCTGTCACTTTGGGGCATTCTTCTAAAGGCCTTTTTGGTAGGAAAAGATCATTTGAGCACTTAAGATTAGGAATCTTAAGGGATCTTGGTTCACAGATACTCTCTTTGATAACGTATGTCCCTTTCCAGGAGTACATTTTGGGAGACTAGAGCTCACTGTTAAGTCCTTAATTATCTGAAGATCTCTGTGCCAGTATTAGGTTTCAGGCAAGGCCAAGTTTAGCCAAGTTTCCTGAAAGTATTCCCAGTGTTAACGCCAATGATTTCATCTGATTCCTTTTTATGCACTCTTTTTTTTTTTTAAAGATTTTATTTATTTATTTGACAGAGATGACAAGTAGGCAGAGAGGCAGGCAGAGAGAGAGGAGGAAGCAGGCTCCCCGCTGAGCAGAGAGCCCGATGTGGGGCTCGATCTCAGGACCCTGGGACCATGACCTGAGCTGAAGGCAGAGGCTTTAACCCACTGAGCCACCCAGGCGCCCCCTTTTTATGCAATCTTGACACAGCCAAATTTTATAGAGTATATAAAATAAACTGCTGTCTATAGAGTGGTGAGTGGTTTCGTGATTCTCTTCTGTTTTGAGAATGGCTTCTCTCCACTGTTTATCTGATGCCTGCAACCTCAGCCATCATGAATGTTTTGTTTTCTCTTTTGCAGATGACACGATTGGTGCTGCCTGGTATGGTGGAAAGGTGAGTCACGAGCACACTCACAAACACTAGAGAGACAGAGCTCATGATTATTTATAGGGAGAATCCTTTCTTTGCAAAATTCAGTAGAGTGACTAATGAACCTATCCTCCATGTCTTAGCAACAGAGTAATGTGCCTGGCGAGTCACACGGTAGAGCATGAGTCATCTGGTGGCGGAGGCCTTTTCCACTTGATTCCCTTTTTATTTCCCTCTCCAGGGTTGTGGTGGTTCCTTTAGATCAGGATTAAAAAGTCTGCCTGAGTCACCATCACCAACTCAATTGCCTGCTATTCTGAGGGGGTGGACAGAGTTCCTGGGGTATTCCCGGGAATGCCTTCTTAAAGCTATATGCTCTCAGAACTAAAATCAGTGGAGTTTCGCAAAGCAAGACCCCATCTTCTGGTTGTTTAGTTTTTAAGGGGTGAATGGATATATGAGGAACTTAGGTATGTTATAAAATGGTTATAAGATGTCAAACCTACCTTTGGAACAGAAACCCACACCGTGGAGCCCCCTTTGTGTTCTGGCTTGGGAGGGGTTCCCCTAGAATATGTTAGATGTCTTCATTTTCATTGAGAAATGTGTCGTAGAGTTTCTTCTTGAAATAGCACAAAGTGTAAAATTGTAATTAAGCTCTGTTTCTCCCTTGGAAAAGCCTGAATGATGCCTTGGCTTTCAAAAGAAACCTGTTGAAAAGATCTGGGCTTGCATCTTGAGTTAGCTTGATCGTTTGCTAAATTTAGGGCTTCACAGTCATCCTTCCTCTGCAAAACAGCTTTGAGTTTGGAGGAGATCCAAAAGAATCATAGCTTCGGAAAGGGCATAGTCCAAAGACCCTACTTTGAAGAAACCTCTGTGACCAGCTACAGGCAAGGTTGACAGCTAATGTTTGTTGAGAACCTGTTACGTCCCAAGTGTTGTACTGAGGACTTGATGTGTGTTAACTCATTTAACTTCGATAGCCTCCCACCATTGTACAGAGGAGGAAGCGAGGTTAGGAATCCATTGTGTTTGGCATCTACAGAGATTGGTGGAAAAACTGCTTCTTTGCAGTTTTTGTTTGTGATTCCATTTTATATGAAGTTTGGTATATTTCAATTCCTATAGTAAAATTTCCCTCTAAACACTCAGACTGCTTCGTGTTGGTCGACAGTGAGAGTGTGCCTCTGATGGTCAGATATGGAAGTGAACAGACAGTGGTCTAACCAGACAGAACCCTAGATTACAGAGAATTGGGGCCAACAGGGTAGAACCCTGGAGGGATGAAGTAAGTCATGGCCATCATCTTAATCCATTTTCGCTATCTGCCAGTGACTCGGTATTAATTCAGGACAGTTAGTCCATCCATTAAAAATGAAATACTTAAAAACTACAGAAGCATTGGAAAAGGGATTTTTAAGTGTGTTGGTGAAAACCATATCAAAAAGAGATGATTGTTGTGAAGTAATCTTGCAGATCATAATGGATTTAAATAGTCATGGAATTCTAGTACTGTAATTAGTTGAAACCAGTCCTGCCCTTATTTGATAGAAAGTGAGTCCCAAAGAGATTGAGCGCTATGAAGCTTCATGATTAGTTAGTAAATGATACAGACACAGAGTGCCAGGAACTTCACTCCTATCTTTAGAGACCTGGCAGCCTTGACTGCAGTTATAGCTAGAGCACCTAGATAAAAACCATGCAAAGAAGAGGAGCCATTCATTCAGCAGGCACTCACTGAGTAGAGTTTATCATGGAGCCATTCATTCAGCAGGCATTCACTGAGTAGAGTTTATCATGGAGTATACAGAAGACAAAGCTGATCTTTGCCTTTAGGAAATCAAGTTGGTTTTAAACTAAATTTGAGAAATGATCTGGTGGAAAGCCGTCATAGGCTGTGGACTGAAGCTGACACCGTGAGGGTGATCGTGGCTCTTGCTAAGAACTGGTAAGAAATATAAGTGGACTTTATCCATCAGTACTTTTGGTCAGAAAAGGGAACAGTGAAGTCCGCTCGAATTTAGAGTTACTGGTTCTATTAGTTAAGGTAAGCTAACTGCCGCAAGAGACCATCCCAAGATCTCCGTGGCTTACCACTCTAAAGGCTGATTTTCTTCCTCCGGGTACATGGCCAGTGTGGATCAGTGGTTGGGGCTGTGCTCTACCCGGCCATTCAGGGATCTCAGACTCCTTCTGTGTAGTGGCTGTTCTTCCCTTGGATCTAGCAGCTCTCCGCTGCGTTTTCTGCATCCAGCTAGCAGGTGAGGGAAGAGCAAATAGGATGACTTTATGGGAGGTTTCATTGGGCCAGGCCAGGCCTGGAAGGGGTATACATCACTTCTGCCAGCAGTTCATTGTCTAGAACTCAGTCACAGGCTACCACTAACTGCACACGAGGCCAGAAATGTTGTTAGCTGTGTGCCCAAGAGGAGAGGAAAAACTCCAAGGTAACCGATCATCTGGAAGCCTTCTTCCTCGTACATATAAGTGATTTTATTATAGCCTGTCCTTAAACGGCATATTTCCTATGGTTGGTTTCCATAGGAGTCGAATTTCCATTGAGGCAAGCAGAGTCCTTTCTAAGATCCTTTGTTGTTGTTGTCGTTGCTGCTTTTCCCCTTTCACTGATTCTATCTCTGATGTATGAGATTTTCCAAACCCTCTAGAACGATAGCCTAAAGCCAACTCTCACTAAACAAGTACCTATAATTAAACTAAGGTATTATTACCACAGAAGTAGAAAGTGCATAATTACATTATAGAGGAAACTTGCTCTTTCCACTTCTCTGGAATTATAAACATTGTGTACAGCTGGAGCCAGGAGGTGGTTGCCATAACAACCATGGAAAAGCTAAAAATAGCCCCTTTCATACTGTATTGCTTAAGGTGGAATTATGACATGTTACCGTGTTTTAGGCCAGGCAGTACTCTTTCATGTGGGAAATGTTTGCAAACTTCCTTCAGCAAAGCACGATTCGTATAATGTATTTGGATTGCCGGTTCTAATTATGTGTCTGACCCCTCTGCTCCAGGATTCTTTTCTGACATAGAACTCTGTTTTGATACGTTTCTCAGTCTTCTGGAGAGTCTGCTGGAGAATTGTCTGGACCAATTTCAGTGTTATATTTAAGCTTAAAAAAAAAAAAAGTAAGGACCCTCCAGGAGCTCCCTTATGAGCTCCTTGATAAGAAATGGAAATAGGAAGCATCATCATGGAGTCTTTTCTGCACAATCTCCCTTACCTGCCATCAAACTCTGTATACAGTTAGCTGCCCGCATCAGAGTTGACCCTGTGTTCCAGTCCTCCACGGGAGCACTTATACCTCCCCATCTCTCTCCCCAGCATCACAGGGCAGTGCCGACCTTCCCGAGGAAGGCGGAGATCAGCGACTTATTCAAAGGAGACCTGTCACTTCCTCTGTGACAGTAGTATTTTTACAGAGCTGTGGGCAAGGATACTGCAGCAGTCCGATAGCATGGTGGGGGCTTTTATGGGAAAATAAAGGCCTGACAATTTTTTTATCCAGGTGACAGTTAAGGAGAGCATTAGGATAGGGTTTCTTTCCACAGGTCTGTGGGAATGCTACGAGAGAGCAGAGCTATGAGAAGCTATAAATACCAGATACTGAATTTTATAGGGTTGGATGAGTTTGACCTTTGGCTTGTAAAAGGGCTAGTAATTGAAGAGAATATGTTTCTACGAAAAGGCGCTTTCTTATCAGCAGTGGTGTCTTCTGCTTTGTTTTTGCAGCATTTTAGTTCTGGTAGATCCTCGGTAATTTGTACCACTGAGACACCATCATGTGGCTGTTAGCAAGGAAGCAGTGTGATGAATTAAGAATGTTCTATCACAGAAAATATGACTTGACTTGTTTATTTGTCATAACAGGCTGGGAAGTGTGCCGAAGTAAGAGCAACACGCGTCTTCATTATGGAACTTGGGCACATATTGTTAATGTACCTTCCGATCTTAGAATTGTTCCCCAAGTCCCCAGAAAATGAGAGATTAACTAAGGTTCGGTTTTCTGTTTGTTTTCGTGTGCAATTAAGCGCAGCCCATTTTGTCCTCCTGCTTGATATAACAGAGCTGTCGTGAGTCTGGCTCTGCCATGGAAACTGGTTTGACGTCACTAATTCTGCTTAGATGGAGGGATGGAGGATTAGAGACAGACAAAGTAGTTGATTTTAAAGGCGAGCCCTTTGTGCCTCGCAGTCCCAAATGTTCACCCCATCCCTGCATGGAGAACAGATACTGTATACAGTACAAGGATTAAGACAGCTCTACCAGTGTGTTGTTTATGATTCACACAAAACTAAGCTGAATATTATTATCCTTGGAGAGAAAGAGCATTCTGTGCTGTTGTGTGTGTGGGTGGGGGAGGAGGTTTTTGCCAGACAAATTCGTGAGCTGCTTGTTGGCACAGAGTTTTCATGGAAGGGGTGTTTCTCTGCTGTCATTATGATACAATTATAAATGCTCTCCTTTTATTTCCTCAGGCCTAGTGCGTTCTTGCTTTAGACTTCGTTGGTCTTGGGTCTGTTTAATATAGTCTAGAGTGCAGATACTTTGTTTGAAAACGTTCTCTCAAATTCTGACTTTTCACGAACAACCAACTCTTGGCTCCCAGGCATTTTAACTGGGGTAGAGTATTTGAGAAACGAAGATCTTAGTTGCGTCAAGGGGTAAACAATTAAAGGAGCACACGTGCATAATTGTGACGTATTTGATTATTGGTCTATTATTTTTGAAAATGGGAAAGAAGTTTTTATTGTCTTTAAATAAATTTTTTCTGTATTGAAATCATTGCTTTGGTGAGTGAAGTTTAAAGAGTGTGTTTTGTTTTGGTAAGATCAGAATTTCAATTTTAAAATGCATTTGAGGGGCACCTGGGTTGCTCAGTTGGTTAAGCAACTGCCTTTGGCTCGGGTCATGATCCTGGAGACCAGGAATTGAGTCCTGCATCAGGCTCCCAGCTCCACGGGAAGTCTGCTTCTCTCTCTCAAATAAATAAATAAAATCTTTAAAAAAAATGCATTTGATAACGTTAAACTTTAATTTTGGAAGACTTGTAAATTGCATTTCATGTGTGAGGACTGAAATTAAAAATTTCATTTCATTTCAAAATTAAGATTTTTGTTCAAGGGCACATGTAACCGCCCACCAATCTGAGTATAATGGAGCACACGATCCAGCTGACAAAACCAGCCGCGCTGTACCCCAGCTTCCATGAAGAACATGATCATCTAGAACTCCTCTAAACTAGCTTTTCTTCTTCATTTGCTCCAAACGATTGAGGCCATGGCAATTCCTGGTTACACCAGAAGAGGTTAAAATAAAATGCTAACCTAAAGTCACAGGAGTGCTTAAGGCTTAGACAGGGGTATAGCTTGTCAGGATTTAAGGTTACTTCTCAGAAAGCATTCTGTGTTGCAGAAGACACCATAGCTCTCTCCTCTTTCCTGTGATTGAGGTCTGCTCTGAGCTTAAAAGTGACACCTTGTAATAGATCATAAATACGCTTCTCTCTCTGTCTTTTATAGGTTTGTTGAGATACATTTCACATACCATACAATCCATCCATTAAAATGTACAATTTGGTGGTTTCTAGCATGTTCACAAAGCTGTGCAACCATCCCCACAATCTAATTTGAGAACATTTTCAACACCCTAAGAAGATAGGGATATTTTAAACATCGTTAATTAGTATTATTCTCTTAAAGGTCTCCAGTAACAAAAGTTGCCTTTTAGTCCACTTTGATCAGAGGAGTTTCTCACAAATAGATAAAATCAAAATCTTAAATACTTATTCCTAATTACTAGTTTTTGCCTTAGAGTGATTGGGTTCTAACTCTTGATAGGCATTCTTACTCCCTTCTAGTATTTAAAAAACAAAAGCCTTTTGGGGCACCTGGGTAGCTCAGTCGGTTAAGCCTCTGCTTTCAGCTCAGGTCATGATCTCAGAGTCCTGGGATCAAGCCCCGCATCAGGCTCTCTGCTTAGCAGGGAGCCTGCTTCCCCCTTTCTCTCTGCCTGCCTCTCTGCCTACTTGTGATCTCTCTCTCTGTCAAATAAATAAATAAAGTCTTAAAAAAAAAAAAGACTTTTTTTGGCCTCTTCGATACAAACAAAACATGCAAGAATCATATATCAGTGCATAGACTAAATATTTCCAACTTTCTTTAAAACCTCAATATAATACTTTTAAATTTGACATTTGATTTCAGTGACCAAAATATGAGTGGATTTCACTGTTTAGGAACATGTGTATTACTAGTAAAGACTTGGGTTCAAAAATGAAAACACAAGACGACAACTTGTTTCCAGGGACACAGTAAGCTAAGAGTCCAGACTTCCGTCTGATGGTTGAAGTGGCATCTCGCCTAGGGGCTGGCAGATGGACTCGGTGATTTGGGGGGATTATTTCTTTTCAGATTTATGTCTAAAATAACGTAGATTCCGTTTAATCATGTTTCTTTTATTATTTTGCATATTTTATTATTTTGCATGGGTCTATAGAGTTCTTTTTTAAAAAATGCTGAAAAAATAGGTCTTGGGGGAGGTAAATTCGGAAGAACAAGGGGAAGCTGAGTGGAAGGAAAGGAGCCTCACCTGGAGGACAGGAGGTGGGTAGGGTTTGCTTGAAGTAGATGAAGGGGACTGACACCCCACCCACTACCCTGAGAAGAATGGATTTGTTGGGGGAAGAGTGGCTCTTAATTATGTTGAAAATTCCTAAAGCCCTAATTCCAAACTTTACCCAAACTGAATGTACTTGCTGGCCACTAGTGTATTTACAGCATTGCTTTCCTCCAATTATTGTTCATTTATTAGTAAAATTAGTAATTCCTAATAACTTTCTGACTTGGACCTTTCGGTAGTCTCTAGAAGTTACAGTAGAAATTGAGCTTTGCCTTTGGGCAAAGAATATGGTTTTATCTCCTATAGAGTTGCATAATTTTATAGTCAACTCTTTGTTTTGTAACCAAGTAGCAACAGCCTGGAGGAAGAAGCAGGGCAGAACATAACCATTCGCTTATCACTGGGAGATTTTATTAAGCACCTGTTACATGCTCAGGACTGTGCAGGGGTGTTGGAGGAAACGTGTAAGGTAAGGGCTATGATGTGTAGAAACTTAGGGTTTTGTCGAGGGAGAAAAGCATTTATACATATGCGATGATTAAATACTACAGCAAGGTAGTTTGTGCTACCAGGCCAGGATTATGAGAGTGTTTCTAAGAGCAAGGATTCTTGGTGATGTGGCCAGAGAAGACCTCCGACAGGAGAGATCAACCGGAGGAGATTGTCGCTCTGATCTGGTCATGCCCCGGATTACTAAAGCAGAAATGAGCTAATCGCAGACAAGAGCTATTTTTAGTTGATTGAGTTATGCCTCATTCACTGACCAAGGATATCATGTGCTATGAAAGGCAAGGAGAGATGTCTGTTAGAAAAACAGTTATATTCTGTTTAAAGTAATTCTATGTCACGAACTGTAATTTACAAGCCATTGTGTCTGTGATTTCATTCTGTTTACTTGGTGCATTTTCCTTTTCAGATCTAAAGGGGCAATTCTGAACATCTCCTCTGCCAGTGGCATAGCCCCAGTTCCACTGTTGGCCATCTACTCTGCAACCAAGGTGAACAATTTTTTAGTCAATCATGTCAGGCTAAGAATGATGAGAAATAACTATAGAGGCTTCTTGGAGTTCTCTTCTTGGCTGTTTTCAAATGGACTGGGAAGGAAAGGAATGAGGCACTAAGAGCTCAGATTCACAGATGCTTTATTCTCCTGGCAGTCAGCTGGTTTTAAAACCAATACAGGCGTACCTCTGAGTTACCAGAGGCTTGGTTCCAGACCCTCACAAGAGCGCGAATATCACAGTAAAGCAAGGCCAATGAGTGGTTTGTTTTCCCAGTGTATATGAAAGTTACGTTTACACTAGGGTCTGTGTGGAAAAAAAAGTTATGTTTACACTACACCATAGTCTATTAAGTGTGCAATAGCATTATGTGTGCAATAGCATTATGTTTCGAAAAGCAATGTACCTATTTTAATTAAAAAATACTTTATTGCTAAAATTTGCTGTCCTCTGAGTCCTCAACATGTGGTAATCACTGAACACAGATCACCATAACAAATATAATAATAACGAAAAACTTGAAATATTACGAGAATTGCCAAAATATGATGCAGGGACAAGAAGTGAGCATATGCTGTTGGAAAAATGGTGTCAGTAGACTTGCCTGATGCAGGGTTGCCACAAACCTTCCACTTGGTAAAGAATACAGTCTGTGTGATGTGCAGTAAGGCGAAATACAAGGAAACAAGGTATGCCTGATTTTGTGCTTTCCATGGAGAGCTGGCCTAGGCCAGTCAGCTCTGTTGATCAGAACATGTTGATGATGGCGGATTTGGCTCATGAATGAGTCAGCTTCCTCATCCAGCAAAAGTTTGAACTCTGCAGAGCTAAGTGAAAGAATTTGCCACCAGTCAGGACATAAATATACATAGTAGGTACAAGACAGCCCGGATCAGAGTGTGAGTATTTTACATTATTCAGAATTCATAGGTATTTATTGTCACTTCTGGAGTGAGACAGGATTTTCTAGAACTCTCTGTAAGATGTCATAATTCTATACAATATCACCACTCACCTTTTCACATTACTAGGAGGAAAAATAATTTAGAATCCATTTCCGGCTGCCGACAGGTCCACGGTGTCTTCTTACCCGTTGCTGAGGCATACGACACATCTCTGAAACAAAAGTGACCATTGAGATGCTGAAATTAAACAAGCTTTTAGGGGAAAATGAGCAAAGTATAGTAAGAACTTGCGATATGTCAGAGAAGGAAAAGAGCAAAATGTTTGCCTTCTTTTTCCCTTGGCTCCGTATCCACCGGAAAAACGTGAACAGTGACTACTGTTTTGAAAAAGCAAGGCACCACGCCCCCTCCTGCCATCTTCTTGCTTTCTGTATCTCTGAAATATACAGAAGGTGGGTTTAAGATGAACACCATGTTTCTTGAAGTGATTTTTGGACCCAAGCTTCTCACCCTGTTCTGCTCTGTGGGCATAAGACTCTGATTAATTGGGACCCCAGCAGAGTCATTATTGATATATTATTTTAAGCCACAGGTGGAGTCCATATTTGAAAAATGGGACATTATATTTTACAAATAGATTTAAAAGTATTCTATCAGAAGAAGATGGGCTGTCACATTCATCCCTACACTTCTTGGATCTTTCCATCCCCAAGGACCAAGAGGATGCTTGCTCTTTTCTTTACTGACAACAAAATCCCTATAGAGGAGAGTTGAACAGAATTCATATTGTGTTTCCGTTCGAATGGCAAGTGGGGAGGAGGAACCGGAGCCTTTGTTATATAATAAAACATTTCTTCTTGGAAAGTAATTTTCTGAAAAAAATGAAAGACCCTTTGCTGGTTAAGTCAAGATTTGATCTTGAGATTATATTTGGTAAGAGAATACTTAATTTAGTGGCAGATAAAAACAACTTGAGGTTTTGAGGGTTTTTTGTTTTTTTTAAGGTCTCTTCTGCATTGGAAATAAGAAGAATGATTAGGAACTCAGTGTTAAATGGTTAGTTTGTTATTTGTGTTGCCATGACTACTGATCAGACCAATTGATGCGATCTATGTGTTTCCTTCTCACTCCCACCCCATCCCAGGCTTTTGTGGATTTCTTCTCTCAGTGCCTCCATGAGGAATATAAGAGCAAGGGTATCTTTGTGCAGGTGAGTGGGGTTTGTCTCAGTTGCCTATCCCTGTTTTTGTGTGGTTTCCACAGCAACTGTTGCCGTCTTGGCAACGAAAGAAAATCACATTCCTAAAGAAGTGAGTGTGACGTTAGCACACCATTAAAGACATGATTTCTTTTTCTTTTATGCACTTAAGTCTAGATTTAAAAAAATTATCCCCTAGAATTCTGAAGTAGGGATACTTAAAGTAGGACCAAGTGCATGGTTTTATTTCTTAACAGTTTTATTTTGAGAAAATTAGGACTGTCAGTATCTCTTAGCTGCCAGGTGTGAAAGGTGTGCTGTGACTCCATTCCCAAAGCCGCAGGGTAAGCATCACAGGGGCAGGTGGAGGGCTGCATAAAGCCCTCTCTTTCCAGAGCAAGGCTATGACTCTGGGGTGGTAGCGAGTTTTCTTTTCTTTTTCTTTTTTTTTTTTAATTGTGGTAAAAATACCTAACAGAAAACACCACTTAAATCACTTTTCGATATTGAGTTCAGTGGCATTAAGGACATTCACACTGTTGTGCTACCATCAGTACCATCCCTCTTCAGAACTTTCTCATCTTCCCAAACTGAAACACTGTATCTATTAAAATAACTCCTCACTTCCCCCTCTCCCAGCCCTGGACACGCTCCATTCTACTTTCTGTGGCTCTGAACCTGGCTACTCGAGGGACCTCACATGGGTGGAATCCCCAGTCTTGGTCTTTCTGCAGCTGGCTCACTGCACTTCGTGTCACATCTTCAGGGTTCGCCCATGTTGTTGGCTGCGTCGCACTTGCCTTTTGCTTCAAGGCTGAATGGAATTCCGTCATATATACATGCCGTGTTGTGTTTCTTCGTTCATCTGCTGTTGGACATTTGGGTTGCTTTCACCTTTTGGCTGCTGTGAATAGCGTTGCTATGAACGTGAGGTGTACACCTATCTTTTTGAGACTCTGCTTTCAGTTCTTTTGGACAGGTGCCCAAAAGTGGAGTTGCTAGATCAGGTGGCAATTATTTACGTGTGTGTGTGTGTGTCTGTGTGTCTGTGTGTCTGTGTGTGTGTATCTTTTCTTTGAACTGCCTTACCTTTTCTTTAGAAGCTTACCTATTTTGTATTCCCACAACATATCAGGATTCCAACTTCTCCATATCCTTACCAATACTTATTATTTTGTTGTGTTTTTGTTTTTAAATACTAGCTGTCCTAATGGGTAGGAAGTGGCCTGTCATTGTGGTTTTGATTTGCGTCTCCCTCATTCGTGATGCTAAACACCGTTTCGGTGCCCTTTCAGCTGGTTATTGGTCATTTTGTATCTTCTTTGGAGAAATGTCAGTTCAGATTCGTTGCCCTTTTTTACTTGGGTCGTTAGCTCTTTATTGTTGAATTGTGGGAGTTCTTTATATATTCTGGATATTAACCCTTTATCAGATATATGATTTGCAAATATTTTCTCCTGCTCTGTGGGTTGCCTTTTCATTCTGTGGCTGTGCCCTTGGATGCACAGAAGTTTTTAATTTGAATGTAGTCCTTTTCCTTTCGTTGCCTGTGCTTTTGGTGTCCTATGCAGCAAATCGTTGTCTAATCGAATGTTGTGAAGCTCTCTCCGTTTTCTTTCAAGAGTTTTTTGGTTTTAGCTTTTACATTTAGGCCTTTGATCCATTTTGATTTAATCTTTGTAGAGACCTTTGCTTTTATTATGTAGCTAACAGACACAATGCTGTGAAAGTATAATACCAAATATGAGAGGGAGCAAATGTAGGGGGTTTTATGACTATCTGTCTCAGAGCAGCTCTCCTTGTTCAACACAAAGAAATAATGGCTCACGGTGTTTCCCTGCTTAGGCACATTCTTAATAGTATCTTAGGAGAAGTTGCAATGCACATCCCTTTCGCACTCCCAACCACGACCTGCCCCCACTTCTCTACACACCCCATTGTTCATCATGGCTCTCATTATTGCGAGCCTCATATTTCGGTTTTTGTGCCCTGAAGCCCCAGATGATCAGTCATCGTAATAGCTAATGTTTGAAGTGTTACTTTCCATGCACAGGGCTAAGTACTTTATATGTATCCATTTATTTCATTTTTATCTCGTAATGACTTCATAAGGTGGTGCGATTATCATCTTCTATAAATTTATGGAAATCAGGGTTAGAGAGGTTAAGCCACTTGTCCATGTTGAACCAGGCCTCAAATCCAAGGCCATTTGGCACCAAAGCCTTTGTTTTTAATCACTGGGCTCCTAACTTGAGGCCTTTGGGGCAGCGTTGAACACATTGCAGCCATCTATCTGTGCTTGGGCAGTTACGGACTCAGTTCCATTTCCTCTCTCATATCCTTGGATGGTCAAGGTGGCCCGAAGTGGTGTCTGGATCTAGCTTCCAAGCCATTATATCCTATGGGTGGAGACCACAGCTAAGGCATCCACAGTGAGATGGCGTGGTAGGTAAGGGAAGAGTAGGGTCAATGTGTCCTCATCTTCCAGGGCCACCTAGAGTCTGCTTCCTGAGGTCTCGCCCCTGCGGTCCTTAAGTATCATAGCCCTTTGACGTTCTTCTGATTTGCAGCCTCCCATTAATACGCAGCATACATGGCGGGGACGAAGACAGGTTTTCGAGAACACTGAATTTTACACTGAACTGCCACACTCCCCCTTCTTCCCCTGAACCTATCATTTTAGTGCAAGTAGCTGAAGTCTGCTGTGTGGAACGTGGTGTATTTCAGTGACAAGGAGCTGATAAAGCACACGTGGAATGTAGGGTATCACGTGCCACACAGTGTCGTGCCATTTCCTCATTCTGAGGAATCTGTTGTAATCAAGTTATTAATTTCATAATTTTTAAACACCTGCTGAGACTCAGTAGGATCTCACCGATCCGTCAGCGGGTGGCCTTGAGGCAGCGTGGCCAGAAGCTGCCAGTGGCTGAATGACAAAAGGGAGTATTACACTCTGTGAGCGCAGACGAGCGATTTCTGAAATTCTCTGAATAGATGAGACTGTCTCCTCCCTCATTCCCACAGCTTGTTTCCCTCAAAGATCTTTTCTCCATATTCTCTGCCTATTAGCCTGGCGTGATTAGAAGCTACTCCAAAAACAGTAACAGTTTGTTTTTTGAAATGTGTAACTTTGATAAACTTGTTTTTCCCCAATAATGAATTCTCAATTATGTCATTTCATTGATCATTGTCTTCCTTCAGAATGCATTCATTTGAGGTTTAAATGTAGCGTGAATTTGGCAAAAAAGAAATAAAAGCTCACATGTTTGGGAAGGAAAGTACAGCTGTCGTTTCTGTGTGAACGTACCAGAATGCTGAAGTAGAATAGAATGTCATACTAGTTCTGACCAAAGGGACAGAAATAGCTGGTCCAAATAAAGCTCAGAGTTAAAAAGTATTGGTTTTTCTTTGGTGGTGGTTTATGTCTGCCTGTTTTTTGGACCGGGAGTTATTTACTGGCAATTTTTTTTTTTTCCACTCCACCCCACATACTGTTTCCCGGATGGTCTTGCTAGAAGCCAAGTCAGGTAAAATGGCTTTCCTGCCTAGTCCTCCAGCGGCTGCCTGCGGGGTTTGAGATTGAATTCTGACTCCACAAGGCCATTGCCTCTCTTGCCACTCATCATCCCTCCCTGCGTCCTGCCAGAGTGGGCCTGTGGTGTCCAACACATACTCTGCTCTCGGCGGACTGGCTCCTCGGCCGGCGCGCCTTTCTCCTCTTCTCCCCGCTCCCCGTCTCCCCACTCCGTTCACGCTGGAGCCGATGACCCCTGTCCGTCTTTCAAGGCTCAGGCCACATTTCACCTGCCCTGGGAAACCAAATCTCAGCTACAAGATATGATTTTCCTTCTGCTCTCCTCGTTCTGCTTACGACCTCGGCCCGATACTCTCTGGCTCCCCTGCCTTCGCCCACTTCAATATATCCTTGAGATCTGGATTTTTTTTTTTTTTTTAATCTTGTTTGCGTCTGTGGTTGCTAGTGGCACATGTAATTTGGGGCACACTAGGGACCTGCCTATTGCTTGGTATCAGGGAAGACTCTGGTTATGCATGGCCGTGCTTCTCGGTACACAGACATTCATTTTAAAGGCCCTTTGAGGGACGCCTGGGTGGCTCAGTTGGTTAAGCGGCTGCCTTCGGCTCAGGTCATGATCCCAGCGTCCTGGGATCGAGTCCCGCATCGGGCTTCTTGCTTGGCAGGGAGCCTGCTTCTCCCTCTGCCTCTGCCTGCCACTCTGTCTGCCTGTGCTTGCTCTCGCTTCTCTCTCTATGACAAAAAAAAAAAAAAAAAAAAAAAAAAAAAATCTTTAAAGGCCCTTTGAGCTTCTTCTCTTGCTCCCATAGGCTCTGGTCTTGAATTTTCAACCTCTGTATCTAGAGGGCTTCCAGGCTAATGCTGTGTTGCCACATTTCAGTTTCTTCTAATCCTTGGAAGGAAAGCTATCATTTTTAGGTCTTCCTCCATGTGAAGGTATATCAGATTGCTCTTTGGGGAGAGAAAGAGAGTGTGTTTTTTTGAATTTAGGTTGTTTTGTATTAATTTCTTCTTAATATTTTTCCTTTGCTTTTCCCTTTCCATCTTTCCCTCAACTTCTTTCCCATAATTTTGTGAGGATATTTAAATTTTCCTTCATAGATTCAGATTTGTCATGAAATAAGCATTTTGTGGAAATGTAAATGAACAGTGGAGATAGCAAATGAAAAAAAGGTGAATTTTGGACCTGATAAATTCTGTCCATTATGTTTGAATTGAGAGTAAGAAGTTCTTTCTTGAGTAAGCCTTATCAAAAGTGTGCTGTTGGTATGTTGGTGAGGACTCTCTGTTCTCATTACTGCCTTATAATTAAAGCCTAGTCAGAATTATGCTTAACACTTTCAAAGGGCAAAATCATAAGTGATCCGATTGGCTAGTGGGTGGCCCGCGTCCTGGCTCCTTCTGTCTGCCAGGTACCAACTAGCCATGAATGAATGTATAAGGAGCTAAGACTAATAAGCCAACTTCCCGAATCATACTTCTTGAACGCTTACTCTGTGAAACCTTCACAAGCTGCCTTGTTTTTTAAAAATGTCTTATTTGGAAATAATTTCAAATCTATAGAAAAGCTGTAAGAATAAGAATAATACAAAGAACATTCTAGACCCCTCTACCCGGATTCACTTAATGTTACGTAACTTACTCCATTTGCTTTATTACTGAAAGGTAAGTTGCATACATCATGGTTCTTTACCTCTAAATACTTCAGTGTGCACTGCCAAAGAATAAGGATATTCTCTTATATAACCACAACACACTTATCAACTTCAGAGTTAACATTGACATCATATTTTTATCTAATTTACCATCTGTGTTCTAGTTTTTGACTCCATAATATTCCTTACGGCATTTTTTATCCTCCAGTTAAGAATTCAACCTAGGATCGGGTACTCCATAGTTGTCCCGTCCCTTTAGTTTACTTTAATCTGGAATAAATCCGCAGCTTTTTATTGTTTTTATGACATTGACATTTTTAAAGAGCAGAGTACGCGTCCTGCTCCTTTTGATTGAACACTGCTTATTTGGGGTTTATCTGATGCTTCCTCATAGTTAATAACACGCTATGCTTTTCTGGCCAAAATGGCACGCGTGGTTTTATATCTTTCTCGGGACATCGTATCCGGAGACACACGATAGCCCTCTGCCCTTCGTTCCTGCTGTTGATTTGGTTGCTTCACTCAAGGTGCCCCCCAGTTTCTCTGCTGTAGAGTTACTGTCTTTTCCCCTTGCACTGCTAAGCAGTCTGTGGGAAGGTACTATGAGACCAGGCAGATATCCTGTCTCCCTGTCAGTTTAGTGTTCCCTAGGTTTAGCATCTTCTGATGATTCCTTACCAACCTGCCTTAGGAAGAGGTTTTTGATGATAAAGAATTCATGAAGCCCTGCTTCATGAGTAGGTAGTTGGTCAGTTCTGTGCAAGAAGTCTTGGCTTCCTCAATCCAGACCATGGTTTTATGCAGACCGCATTTATCACTGGTATGCTTGGGGGCAGTGAGGAAGGGACACTGGGCTTGGCATCAGCAAACCAAGGTTTTACTTCTGATATGACCAGTTGGTGATCATCATCTGACCTACAGAAAGCCGCTTCCTTACTTTGAGCCCTAGTCTCCCCTTTTGGCAAGTGGGGACAAATAATGGGGCAGGTGTAAGAATGCCAGAAATGGAATTGATATCCAAGTGTGAAGAAGAGAGGAAAGAAACTTACATTTATTGAATATGTATAATATGCTCCATGTTTTCCACTATTTTGTTATATTTCTTGAGATAGATAGACCTCAACCTAGTTCCATTTTACAGCTAGGAAACAAAGAAGCAATAGGAATTGTGTCACTTGTGTAAGGTCCGTCTAGTGTGTCAGACCACAAATGCCTGCTACTTGCCAGGTCCTTGGGCAGGCAGGGAGGTAACGAAGTGAATAAGACACCATCCTTGTCCTCAAGGCACACAAAGAAAGAAAAGACAGGTATTTAAACACATTAGAAAGATAGTAAGTCCAAAACTAGAGGTATATATCGTGAGCCACATTTCTTCGATGTAGACAAATTTAGAGGGTACCTGGTAGTCTGTACCTGGAGATACAATGGCAAAAAGACGGAGAGAGATGGATGTGGTAGAAACTTTTATGTTTAGTTGGGAGACCGACAGTAAACAGGTACAAGGTAAACAGATACAAGAATTCTCATTCACGACAGTATCCAGTGAGAGCGCTATGGAGAAATTAGAGGAGGGTGATGTGTTCACGAATGTGGGGAAGTGTGGGGAACTTGTCCATCTCTGGATTTTAACCTGGGTTTGAATAACTCCAAAGTCTGTGTTCTTTTTGTTTCTCATGGGGGTGTTTCTCTGCACCATATAGTTTTCTTCCTTGGAGCTGGGAAACCAAGTCTCTGGAAATGCTATCAACAAGATCATTTGCTAACTGAAACCATCCCTTAGGGTTTAGTTTGTCTGACTCTTTACCAGAGGACAGACGAGGACACAGGTCAAGACCACGAAACCCAGAGAAGGTGGTTGTGGTTTCACCTGACCTGAAACTGAAATGGGTTTTCTCATTTTTAGCATGAGATTGCAGAAGAATACTCCATTTAGATGTGAACTTACTGTAATGGGGACATTCACTGGGCCCCCTTCTCTTAAGTTACCGCCTTCCAGTGCTTTGGTAAACTCTTGGGTGATGAGAGTTGGTGGTTTCGTTAATTCATCTAAATGTAGTTTTTAGGGCACCTGGGTGGCTCAGTGGGTTAAGCCGCTGCCTTCGGCTCAGTCATGATCTCAGGGTCCTGGGATCGAGGCCCGCATCGGGCTCTCTGCTCAGCAGGGAGCCTGCTTCCCTCTCTCTCTCTCTGCCTGCCTCTCCATCTACTTGTGATTTCTCTCTGTCAAATAAATAAATAAAATCTTTAAAAAAAATAAAAAAATAAAAAATAAATGTAGTTTTTAATCAGAATAAATTTAGAAAATAAATAGGACACATTGAGATGAGGGAAAAACAAAATTCAATTTTTTTTTAAATGAAAGAAGATAGTTCTCTTTTATATTTTGTTAAATATTTTATAGCTTTGGATAATCATGGAGATCTTTGGGGCTTCAAAGACCTAGGAAGCTAAATACTGAGAAGCGGCTATCAGGATTGAAAACCAAATTCTTCGTCCATTCTTCTTGTTAATTGCCAAAGCCAATAAAAGAAGGCAATGGACTGTGTCTTTCTCTGCTAGTGCAGATGGAATCTAAGTAGAACTATAAAGCAATATAATTCTCCCGAGAAATAATCGTATCTCCACCATAACTGCTCCAACTTTGAGAACTGGCTTAAGAATTGTAACTTTAGTCCCGTTGGAGGTCATCAGACTCTGATCCCTTCCAGCCATGTGAATCTCCATGTTTGTCATTGGTAACATCCACTTTGCTTGACTCTTTACAACAGTGGTGCATCACAAGAAATAAAACCTTAAGAGGTAATAATTATAAGGTGTCGGAGTAAGTCCAGAAAGAACTAATAGGTGGTTACCTCAGGAGTCTATAAATATGGCGTTCTTCCACTTTTTACAAGATATAAAAATTCAGCCAAGTTTTTCTTTCTAAATTTATTCCGGAAAATATAAACATTATACACCTTAGAAAATACCAGAGTTCAAACCCCACACACTTTCACTGACAGTATTTTATTTAATCCTCATAATAGTAAAGTAAGAAGGATGCTATATCCCCCAGCTGCAGAGTAAAAAACTTAAAGCTCAGTATTTTGGTCAAGATCAGACAACTAGTACGTGGTCAAGTCCACCTGATTTCAAAACTGACATTCCCCCACCTCATACCCTACTACCTCTTTCTCCCATACCCCAAATTCAGTGCATTGGGAAATCCTGTTGACTTCAGTATCCTTTAAACATAATCCACTATCTGACCACTTCCTGGGACCACCACTGCTACCGCTAATTTAAGCCATCGCGATTGTGTGCTCTGAATATTTTGCAGTACCTTCCTACCCAGCCTCCCCTCCTCCCATCCTTGCCTATAGTCCACACAGTCTGCTCCCAACAGTCGGAGTGATCTCTTTAAAGCTAAATCCAGGTCATTTCACTTTTCTCAAAAATTCTCCTGTGCCCTTTAATTTCTTTTTGAGTTAAATCATGAGTTCTTATGACCTACTATGTTCTGATGTCAAACATCCCACATTTTCTCATCCCCTGCTATTTTTCTGGCCTCCTTGCAGTTCCTCAAACATTTCAAACGCATGTCTGCCTCAGGACCTTTGCACTTCTGTTCTTTCATTGAAAAGGATCTTTACCAAGATAGACTTTTTGCTAGCTCTCTCCCCTCACTGAAATCTTTGCTTATATGTCACCACATCAGAGAGGCCTTTCTTAGTCACCTGCAGGAACAGCGTCTGTCACCCCTGTCCTTACTCTGTCCTTATTTTTCTTTTTTCCTTTTTATCATCACCTCCCAATGTAGTATCATTTTTACTACTTGTTTATAGTCTTTGTGTCCCACCCCTGCCCCAGATTTAAGCTGTATAAGATTAGGGACTTTGCTTTTGTTCACAAATGTAGTCCACTGCTGACAACAGTGTCCTAGTAGGTGCTCAGGAAATGTTTGTTGTTAAGTAAATGTTTTTTTTCGTGCTTTACACAGTTTTTCCTTTTGTTATGTGAATGTTAACAAATAAATTCCACGTATTTGGAGGTAGGTCATTTGTGAGATTACCACCCAGCCAGTCTTTATCAAGGATTTTCTTTGTACAGAACATAGTACATTTTAACTCCTTCATTTGGGGCTTAGGCGTTAAGGTTTATATGTAATGTTACTGTGGGGCCTTTGCTCAATGCCATGTAATCAGGGATCTCTGCCCCATCAGAGTGATGAGATAAGGAAGAGCCCTTTTGTGGAAATGCTCATCTCATGGCCTGCAAGTAAAGGAACACCAGCTCCCCAAACTGCATTCTGTGTACATAGTTATGGGTCTTCTGGAGGATCTCAGATCCTGAGATCCTGAAAGATGAACAGACACACATAAGGAGAAAAGGTTTTCTAAATGATGCCTCCGCAGAGCCACAGTTCTGCATGAAGAACATGTGCTGGTCACACTGGTGAATTGATGCTCACAAAAGACAGATCAGACGTCGTGTCCAGAATTCTGTATTGTGCAAATGCCTGGAGTCCGGTGTCCTTTGGATCCACGTTTTCCAAAGCCCGGTTGTGAGTTGTTCTGGTCATTTTTAAATTCAAGAAGGCATGTTTAGTACAAGTGCCAGCATGAGAGATGCTTTACCACCTGAAATTATGACGTTCAGTATCTGATTCTTGAATGCCTGCCATGCAGTATTTCGTGTCCATCTTTTTTTTTTTAAGGTTTTATTTATTCATTTGATAGAGATCACAAGTGGGCAGAGAGGCAGGCTGGGGGAGGGGGGAGCAGGCTCCCTGGTGAGCAGGGGCTCGATCCCAGGACTCTGGGATCATGACCTGAGCCGAAGGCAGAAGCTTTGACCCACTGAGCCACCCAGGTGCCCTGTGGTGTCCATCTTTCCAGTATACAGTGATGCTATTATTAAGTAGCCTTCCTACTCTGAGTCAGGCCCCTAAATTGTTTTGTAAGGACCAGATTACCTAAGCAAGCTACTCCAGTAGGGGAGGAAAAAAAGATGCACGTTGTTTCCAGGGATTGTTGTTTAAAAAACACACTGGGGTGCACCTGGGTGGCTCAGTCGGTTAGATGTCTGCCTGCAGCTCACGTAGTGATCCAGGGTTCTGGGATCAAGGCTCCCCCCGCAAACTCCCCACCTCCGCCCACCCGCCAATCAAGCTCCCTGCTTGGCGGGGAGCCCGCTTCTCCCTCTCCCTCTGCAGCTCCCTCTGCCTAGGTGCTCACTCTCTCTCAAATAAATAAAATATTAAAAAATAAATAAATAAAATTTTAAAAGCAAGCTGAATAAGGACAAAACAACAGCTTTGCTTTCTGGCCTAATTATTTTCACGTTGGGATTCCAAACTGGAAGACCAAAGCACTTGCCTACACCTGTGGTTGTGAAGGTTCTGGTTGTTTCCAGGCGGGAATCTTTATAATGGCAAAGTTTTGAGCTTAAGCAACTTGTAAAATTTGTTCTGCCACAAAATAGTTCCTGTAGAAGGGTGACTATATTCCCAACCTGCTCACTGTAATATTTCCATGAGTAGGGAGGAAAATGGATTAATTTAGTTATTGTTTACTGTGTTTTTGGTGACTTCTTTAAGGATGTATCTAGATGACACTTTGGGGTATTTCTTTACTTTGACACATACCTTAAATACTCCTTTTTAAATTCTTGGAGATTTTTTTTTATTTATGTATTTGACAGAGAGAGATCACAAGTAGGCAGAGAAGTAGCTAGACCTGTAAATTTGTCTTAGTTTAGATAGGTGATCTTGCTTAAGCTTCAGAATAATATCTAAAATTTTACACCATATTATATTGTGAACTTCCTGGCGTCATTAATTATCTGGACTGCAGCAGTGGAAGGGGGCCCCGATGCAATTCTTCAGTGCCGTGCACACTGAGGAGTTCTGTTACCAAGTCACACAGCAGATCTGTGCGTCCCTTCTATGTGCTAGGGGCTGCTCTGAGCTTTGGCCATATGATGGTGAATAAGACCATGGCTGCATAGAGCTGATACTCTAGAAATCACTACTGTCCCGTGATTGGGTTTAGTTTTCTGTTCCGTTTAGCTTTCGTCCTGCCGCTGCTCCATACATTTCTTTTTTTTCTTTTTAAGATTTTATTTATTTGTTTGACAGAGATCACAAGTAGGCAGAGAGGCAGGCAGAGAGAGAGAGGAGGAAGCAGGCTCCCCACTGAGCAGAGAGTCGGATGCAGGGCTTGATACCACGACTCTGAGATCATGACCTGAGCTGCAGGCAGATGCTTAACCCACTGAGCCACCCAGGCGCCCCGTGCTTCACGCATTTCTGACTCCTGAACCATACTGAACAGCTTTGCAGTTGCCCGAGGACCTTGTGCTCTCTCTCCTTTTCTTTGTTCCCACTGTTCTCATTACCCAAAATGTTCTTCCTTTGTTTGTTTACCTGGCAAAGTCCTCCACTTTATTTAACACTTCGCTCTAAAGTATTTCATCTTTGAATCCTTTGCATCCTCTGCTAGACCACATTAACTGCCTTGATTTTAAGCCATTGGTGGAAATAAAAAACCTTTCCAGAACAGAATTTAAGTTTCTTCATTGGAAAAACATAGCTCGACTTGGGATTCCTAGGCGTGTGTCTCTTGCCTCCACTTCCCGGAGCTAGGAGATTCCCCAGGCTCTCTGGATGGTTTAGCTGAATGGTGAGTGAACTTATTGCACCATCAAGTGGTTCATCCTGGCAGTGCCACTTAATTCTTCTGCAGGATGCTAATAGTCCAACTTATGCCATGTATCTACAGAGAGAGGGAGGGTGATAATATCAAGATGTAATTGGAAGGTATAATTATCAGACCATCTTCATCCTGAGACACTCAGAACTTTACAGAACCCTCAGTGGCTCGTGATCCATAGATGGAAATGGGGTTTTAAATCTTCACTTTTCTTATTAACCGGGAAATCTGAAACAGAGATGTGACACGGGCTTGCTTGTGTTCCTTCATTATTTAAGATGGTGCATAGGTATATGCTTTCTTTTGTTTTGTTTGCCACTCAGCTTGGCAAACGGTTTTCATTCCTCACCCATTGTTAGAGTCTCAGGAAACTCTTCATGTCATACTGTATCCTGGCCACATGGCTTTAAAATTAAAGACCTTTTTGACAAAGTATTTTTGCTCAGTTAAGTGGGGGGTTGCATAGATAGGGGTAAATTCTCAAAAACCAAGAGTCACCTAATCAAAGGTAGCCCAGGTATTGAGGTACTTGGGGGACATTAATTAACTTAGTGTGGGTTTGTGGCTGCCGGCACATAATAGAAAGATGGAGAAGGACCGTGTTTAGGCCCTTGGGCTCTTGGTTCTTACCAGGCAGGCTGGACTTTCAGCCCCCATGTTAATGAGGGTGGAATATATTCCTTGATTCATACTTGGAGTGGGAAAAATTCAAAAACCTAAAAGCAAAAACCCCAAAGAGACATGGGAACATTCCTTCCAGGTCTCAGCAGGAAGGAAACACCTTCTCTGGAACATATCTCAATTTTATTTCTACCTCTAGTGAAATTTTTTATTTTGACCACCAGGTATTAGATCTCCTCTTTAACAGAAACATCACTGTCCTCAATACCCTTTCCTTTCCTGCACATGTGGGAAACGGAATACATTCACTCTTTGATGAATGATCGCCCAACCTACTTCAAACTGCAGAAGGAACCTCTTGTGTCATGAGTTAGGACCCGTTGGAGTAGGGTCTCCTCGTGTTCTATGTTGAATCCTATCCAAATGTGTCAAGCCTCAGCACTAAAGAACTTGACACTAGTTAAGTCCTTCTGACAGGTCATGTTCAAATCTGTCCTCCCATGCCACTCCCCTCAAGGGTCTCTCGGTTACCCAGGCTGTTTCCATGTGGTTTTAGGGTCTCTCCCCACAACGAAGAAAGAAAAAAAAAAAGGTGTGCTAGGGGAAGATCCTATCCTATCAGCAGCAAAGTTTATAAGACTCAGACACAATGGTAAGAAACTAGGAAAGGAAGAGAAGTAGCTAGACTCTGAGAGGGGAAATGCTTATTTTTTAGAGGCACCAAAGCTGTTAGAACTATCTTAAGGAACCACAAATTAGAAGGAAAATGAGCATTATCTCTTTGGGAGGATAAAATGTCAAAAACCTTTGTGGTGGTTTTGTAACAATATTCAGTTTAGTCAAGAGTGGAAAGAGTATCCTTTCCAGAACCACCGCTCTCCAGGTTTGTTTAAGTGCCTTCTTTTTAAAAGGTACAAAAAGGTCTATTTCTGCTTATTTTTAATACTTTCTAAGTCTCAAATTGTTTCGTTGATAGATTGCCGTATTACAGTTGATTTTATGCCATCATGTACTCTCTCAAGCTGACTTTAGATCTCACCAAAATGTTTCTATGTTTCTGCCACTAAGAGCAATCAAGCAATTCTCAGTTTGTGGTCTAACTAATCAAGAGCATGTTTTTTGTTTTTGTTCTTGTGGTGGTGGTGATGGGCTGTTGCCCTTCTAGAGTGTTCTGCCGTACTACGTAGCTACAAAGCTGTCGAAAATCCGAAAGCCAACTCTGGATAAACCGTCTGCGGAGACATATGTGAAGTCTGCGCTGAAAACGGTGGGCTTGCAGTCCCGAACCACCGGATACCTGGTCCATTCTCTTATGGTATGTAGCCTTGCAAGTCTCCAGTCAGCTCTTTGGTTTGGAGTTTTCTTTCCTGCTAGGTCGCAAAAAAGCATGTGGTGTGTTAGCATCTATATGTTGTCTAGACTTACTAATGAGGCATCTATGTTTTATTTTAAACACCCAAGAACTTTAGAATTGACCAACAAAACAATAGAGTAAAACATAAGATCAGATGCTCTCAGTTAGCCCGAATTGTAGGCTGTCATGACATATCTCCCCATTTCTCTCCCTAGGACTCAGTAATTTCAGTCATGCCTACCTGGCTATATTTTAAAATCACCATGAATTTGGGCAAGTCCACGCGGGCTCGCTATATGAAGAAAAACAAGAAGAACTAAGCACTGGTAACTCGCTGAGTAGCTTGGCCTAGTGTGCCAGCCTACATGTGTTTACGGCAAGACACCCACCCGTCTCCAAAGTCTGCGGTTGTCGTTTGATCAGTTACTAATAAGGCTAAATGTTGTCATAATTGGGACGAAAGCAGAAGTTGTGTTCAGGAGTTCTAGACATACATTTTGAATACTGCCAGGAGTTATTTTGAAATTTAATGTAAATGCTCCTATCCAATGGACATAGAACTAATAATACTAACAAGAACAGTGTCATGGGAAGAAACATGATTTTGGCAAATCACGGAATGACAGAGCCAGACATAACACTTCAGTGGTTTCCTCTGGCCCGGATGGTGATGGTTCTTGTATTTTCTCTGAATTATACTTTAAAAAGAAATGGCGAGCTCCATTTATTTTTTTTTTTTTAAACACTTGGAGGGATGGGAGATTAATTGATTCACTTATAGGAGGACACATTGTAATAAGCATTGCTATGAGGTTTTCTAAAAGTATGTCCCAATGTGTATATTTCTGTGGAACTTTTTGTTCTCAAAGGTAGGTAATGACGTAAAAATAATACAGGAAACATGAAGTTCCTTTTGACACATGGAGCCCATGAATATATGCTTTCCTCTAATACATATTTCTTCTCAGTTTAAATGCGTGTAAATACTGAAAGCTATATGGTATGATTTATAAAGGTAAATGGGCCAAAAAATACATTGAGATGAGCAGTCACCTATTGTGCCGCTAAAACCCTGACCCAGGAGAGTGGCCTGCTTGGACCCCAGCCTCTTTTGTCTCTGCACTGCACCAGTCCTGTTGCCATGTGTGACCACAAGCTATTCCTAAAAGAGTAATGGTAACAGAGAAGTGACCTTAGACTTTGAAATCGATACCCTGTAGATAGCAGTCTGACTAGTTTTAATAAAAGATGATATAACCACAGTGATGATTGTAAATGTATTTCTTTGGTGCTTGAAATTAAGGCTGTTTTTACACCGGCTTACTATAAATTAAGACTTACTTTTATCCTACTCCATAATTTGAGGGAAATCACCAAGAGATAATTCAGTATTGTGAAACATGTAACACAGAAGGTAGGTCTTTATGAAAGCTGTGGTTCCTAAGCTCTGAGTTTTAAGCACCAGGAGAGTTGTTTAAAAAAAAAATAGTAATTGCCGTGTTTAGGTGTTGAGGTGTTTCTACCCTTTAGTTTTGCTAGCTAAGGATGTAAAACAAAAATAGGAAGATCCAAAGTACGGTCTGCTCTTAGCATCATTACATAGGAGAAAAGACATTTTAGCACCCAAAAAGTAAGAACATAATCTCAGAATCATTTAAACTGACTTTTGAAATATGATTTTGAAATTGATTTTGAAATGAAAATAAACTTAGTTTTATGAAAAACACATTGCCTTTTTCTTTCTCATTTTGTTGTTGAAATGGTGAAACCACAGTGACCTGAGCGATACTTTGTTTGCTTTCACACGTGGGCTCGTTGATTATTGTGGGTGGTCGTTTTCAGTGGGTTGGTAGCATGGGGAGGGATCGATGTGCAAGCATACACAGTATGTTCCCTTCCACCCAAGTTAGAAAGCAGTTGTATTCTGACCAAATCCTATAGCAATCTCCAAATTTCTGAGCTCTAGCTTTTACTACTTCAACTTGGGTTGTGTCCTCTTAAATTTGACACCTAAGACTGAAGATACTGGAATGAAACTCTGTTTCTAGGCACAGGGAAAAATTCATTGAAAAAAAAAAAACAAAACCCAGTGTACTCCAAACTTTCAAAATAGTGGAGCACAGTTTTTAGACTTCACTTTATATCAACTTGATGTTCTAGTCCTATGTGTGCTAGATAAGGTTGGAACCCAAGAGAGTAGAGTAAAAGAGAGACTGATTCATGAAGAATCAGCTCATTTCACAACACAGTGAGCTAGATTTTAATTTCTTGTTCTTTCATGGTTTCTGGCAGTAGCACGGGGGGAACACATGTAACGACATTGCCATTCTGAGTTGTCTTTGTGCCAGTCCCCCATGCACTGGGAGTAAATACAGATGTTATGACTGTTTCTCAATTTCCTCAAATGTGGTCCTGCCCTAAATAGATGACTTCCTCTCATTGGATCATTTATTGCATTGAAATACGACAGAACCGAACTTTATATGGGGTGAACATCAGTGGTGACACCAGACAAATGGTGCTGATGCCATGTAGAAGAGATTTATTGTAATACCTTATGAGAATGCAATAAACTTAGGTTGTACTCTAATTTTTTAAACTCTGTTGATACCAAGTTATCTGAGATTTAGGTGGTCCTGGATTCTGCTGCTTTGATCTGTAGTTACAGTGTCAGAGGAAATTGTCAAAGCTCTTTATTGAATATGTTGGAAACTAATCCAATTAAGAAATGTTTAAGGGCTCACTACTTTGTACTTTGATACGTACCTCATGATGAAAACTATACATGTGGACAGAATTTAAATTCCCTCTTGGAATGTAATTCTTTCTGTAGAGGTTTATGTAGAGATATCTAGAAATGAAACACTGTGTCCAGCATGAACACAAACATATTAAATGAATCCATGTTAACGTGATGATGGCATATTACAACTTTGCCTCTCCTTTTACCTGTATCTGAAAAGCCAGCGAAATGGGTACTACAAATGATAATCCTAAAAGGATATAAGGCAAACTTGTTTTCCTTACTACAGAAGTTTCTAGATATAGCATTGTGTACATTTATTGAGTGCTAACCACATGCTGTTTACTCTTCTGGGAAAGAAGAAGAAACTACAGTGAAAAAGAGACCAAAGATTTTGCCTCCGTAGAGCTTACGTTTGAGCTGGGGAAAGGTGAGGCAAGCAAAGGAGGGAGACAGGTTAAAAAAGAAGAAAGAAATAGTAACATAGCATAAGTGCTTTATGATATGCAGTGAGGGGTGCGGAACGAAGCTAGGTAAGGAGGATGGGGAATCAATGTGTGTAGGCTTGTATACTCATAGTGGGTGTGGAGAAAGGTTTTGAATTGTCTTGGGGAAGCCTTTCGGCTTTGTGGGAGAAGGCAGACTAGCCTGAGCAAAGAACCCAAGGAGACTGCATATCTGGTATATTCCAAAATCGCTATGAGTACATACATATTGAAGTACATCCTGCATGAAGTCTAAAGATTTCAGAGATCTTGTTTAGTTTAGTTATGACTTTTTAGTATGAAATCACCTTACGTTGTTGGTCATATTTCACTATCTTTGTACTGCCGAATTCAATTTGCTGGTATTTTATTTGGAATGTTTGCATCTATATTTAGGAAATTGGTTTGCAATCTTTTTCATATTTGTCTGGCTTTCATATTAATATTATAACTTCATTAAATGAGCTGGGAATTGGGGTGCCTGGGTGGCTCAGTGGGTTAAGCCTCTGCCTTCAGCTCGGGTCATGATCTCAGGGTCCTGGGATCGAGCCCTACATTAGGCTCTCTGCTCAGCAGGAAGCCTGCTTCCCCCTCTCTCTGTCTGCCTCTCTGCCTACTTGTGATCTCTCTCTCTCTGTCAAATAGATAAATAAAATCTTTAAAAAAAGAAAAATGAGCTGGGAATTGTTGCTTATTTTACTATGCCCTGGAAGACTAAAAGATTGGAGCAGTCTTTTTCCTTGAAGTTTATAAAACCATCTGGCCATAGTATTTATCGTTGCGAAGATTTTTAACTCGTGATGATGTTGTTTTATGGTAATAAGACTACTCAAGCCTTCAATTTTTTCTTGAGTCAATTTTGAAAAAAAAAAATTCTAAGCACTGACTCGTTTTTTCCCCAACATAATGTGTATTATTAGCATAATGTGATTTGAGGAATCTTTGATTTTTTTTTTAAGCCTTCTTTTTCCTTTCCCAATATTCCTTGTGTTTTCTCACTTTCTTTCCCTTGACTTTTCACTAGAAATTTATCTCCTTTATTAGTTTTTAAAGGAGCAACTTTTGGGGGTGCTTGGGTGGCTCAGTGGGTTAAGCCTCTGCTTTTGGCTCAGGTCATGATGTCAGGATCCTGAGATCAAGCCCTGCATCAGGCCCTCTGCTCAGCAGGGAGCCTGCTTCCCCACTCTCTGCCTGCCTCTCTGCCTACTTGTGATCTTTCTCTCTCTCTTTCTCTCTCTGTCAAATAAAGAAAGAAAATCCTTAAGTTAAAAAAAAAAGCAATTTTGGCTTTATTGATCCTTTCGGCCCTTCTCACTATATGGTCTCCTGATTTCTGGCAGTTTATTCTGTAATTTTTCTTATTTCACAAACTGAACATTTCATCCATGTTTTAACATTTTTTCTATTCTGACATAAACATTTATTGCTCTAAGTTTAATTATCTTTCACTACATCCCACAATTCAGGAGTGTGTGTGTGTGTGTGTGTGTGTGTGTGTGTCTGTGTACATAAACGTGCATACACACATTCTTTTTCAGTGCTAATATTTAAAAATTTATGACTTTGACCTCTGACCTGTTTAGAAATATTTTTTAAAGCACAAATTCAAATTTTTATAAATGCTATTTCCTTTTTAAAATGCTTGTGTTGGGGTACCTGGGTGGCTCAGTGGGTTAAGCCTGTGCCTTCAGCTCAGGTCATGATCTCAGGGTCTTGGGATCGAGCCCCACATCGGGCTGTCTGCTCAGCGGGGAGCCTGCTTCCTGCCCCCTTCTGCCTACCTCTCTGCCTACTTGTAATCTCTTTCTGTGTCAAATAAATAAATAAAATCTTAAAAAATAAAATAAAATGCTTGTGTTGGTATCACCATTAATGAGGCAATTTTATATTTTGTATATTGTGTTATCGTGGACTGAAGATACAATATCAATTATGTAGTATTCCTTCCAAAAATGTATAATCTGAACCTAATCACACTTGATCTTTGCCAAAAGGCCAAGAAGCAATAATATGAACCTAATCAAAAAGAAATATCAGAAAAATCTAAATTGAAAGATACCCTACAAAATAACCAACTTAAATTTGTCAAAAGTTTCAGATTAAAGAAAATTAAAGAAATGTGACAAGTAAATGTTACATGATCTCAGATTGAATCTTGATTAAAAAATGGGATTTTTGAGACAATGGGTAAGATTTGAGTAAGGTCTGTGGGTTAGATAATAGCATCGTATCAATGTTAATTTCCTGAGTTTGATCATTGTACTGTGGTTATTCAAGAAAAAGCTCTTGAATTTTAGGAAATACACACTAGAGTATTTAGGGATAATGGGACATTATCTATGCAACTTAATCTCAAAAGCTTCAGAAAAAAATTATACAGAAAAAGATAAAGCAAACGTGTTAAAATGTTAACATTGGAAGAATCTAGGTAAAAGTTGGTATATGAGAACTCTGTGTGCTGCACTGTAGAATTCCCATAAATATGAAATTTATTTGGAATAAAAAGTGAAATCTTTTATTATTGATTTCTAAATAATTAGACGAGAACATGTGGGTGTGGCCCAGCTTGGGCAAGTTATAACCTTTCTCTGCCTCAGTTTTGCCTTCTGAAAAATGAGAGTAACAACACCTGACTTGTAAACTGTTGGTGAGCAAAAATTCATATTTTTTAAGTACTCAGGATCTAGCCTGGCATAAAGTAAATAAAAATGTTGTAGTAGCCTGAATAGTGGCCCCCAAAGATACCAGATCCAGATCCCTGGACCCCGTAAACACTACCTTAGGTGGAAAAAGGTCTTTGCAGGTGTGATTAAGTTAGAAGATCTTCAGATGAGATTACCTAAATGAGCCCTAAATGGAATCACAAATATCCTTAATAAGAGGACTATTACACACAGAAAAGGAGAAAGCAGGGGTACCTCGGAGGCAGAGATTGGAGGGATGCAGCCACAAGTCAAGGAATGCAGGTGGCTACTGGGCACTGTTAGATGCCAGCAACTGGATTATTTCCCAGAGTTTCCGGAGGATTGAGGACCCAACTGACACCTTGATTTTGGACTTCTGGCCTGTGATCTTGTTTTAAGCCACTGAGTTTATGGTAATGTTACAGCAGCCATAGGAAACTAATACAAATGTAAACCCTTTACTTTCACCAGTTCTTAGAAAGGTTTTAAGATGTATTTTATGTCTAGATATGGCCAACTTTTTAAAAAGTTTTTACTTAAATTCAATTTAATTAACATATACTGTATATTAGTTTCAGAGGTAGAAATTAGTGATTCATCAGTTGCATACAACACTCAGGCCTCCTTCATCCTGTGCCCTCCTTAATACCCATCACCCACTTACCCCATCAACCCTCAGTTTGTTTCCTATGATTGAGTCTCATGATTTACCTCCCTGTTTTTTTAAAATGTACCATATGGTTTTCCAATTGTTATCTTCTATATATGTACATTAAGCTTATTAGTTCTTCAAATCTCCCCTGTCTTTACTAATGTTTGTTTGCCTGACTTGTCAATAATTGAGAGAAGTATTTTTGAAATCTCTCACTATAATGATGGATTCAGATTCCCTGTTTTATCCGTTTTTGCTTTATATATTTGGAGACTATCTTGTTAGGCTAATAAAGTTTAGAATTATGCCTTCCTGGTGGGTTGAACTCTTTTTTTGGTCATGCAGTGACAGCCTTATTGCTAATGCTTTTTGCCTTAAAATCTGTTTTCTGCGATTCCAAACTAGCTATCTCCGCTTTATTTTGGTTAGCATATAGTAGTATATATTTTTCAATTGTTTTACTATCTATTTTTCTATGTATTTATGTTATTCTTTACTGTAAATTCCAATTGTTTATTGAGAAATCTACCTTTTTCACGTTTTCTTCTTTTCCTCAGTTTTTATAAATATTTATGAGTTGTTTTAAAGTTCTTCTCTGCTTAACCCTACATTTGGATCATCTGTAGATCTACTTATTTGGGTTTTTTTTCTCTTGATGATTGGTCATATTTTTCTAACTCCTTGCATGTCCCATAATTTTCTTTTATTGTATGCCAGAAATTCTATATAAAAGAAACATAAAGACTAAAGTCAGGGCACCTGGGTGGCTCAGTGGGTTAAGCCTCTGCCTTTGGCTCAGGTCATGATCTCAGGGTCCTGGGATCGAGGCCCGTATCAGGCTCTCTGCTCAGCAGGATCCTGCTTCCCCCACTCTGCCTGCCAATCTGCCTACTTGGGATCTCTCTCTCTCTGTGTTAAATAAACAAACAAATCTTTAAAAAACAAAAAAAGTCTAAAGTCAATGTTTTTATTCTCCAGAGAGGACTTGCCTCTTCCCTGTTGGATAGAGTAAGGGCTAATCACTCCAGTCTAAACAGGTGTTCAGCTGAGTTAGGGCTGGGTAGCCACTTTTCCTTTTTCTTGTTTTTAAAGATTTTATTTATTTATTTGAGAGGGCACGAGCAGGAGGAGTGGCAGGCAGAAGGAGAAGGAGAAGCAGGCTCCCCGCAGAGCAGGGAGCCTGATGTAGTGTTTGATCCCAGGAGTCTGGGAGCCTGAGCTGAAGGCAGATGCTTAACTGACTGCGCCACCCAGGCGCTCCAAGTTGCCACTTTTTTAGACTTGGTTCCCTATAGTTTCAAATGTCAGCAGAATGAAAGCTGTCATGTTTCTTGTGGACTCTTCTTTCTCAGAACCTTTTTTTTTTTTTTAAGCACTGTAAACTATAAAAGCTTTCACCTTGTCTTCCCAGTCCAGCCCTCTCCCTTCAGTAGCCCTAGCACTCCACAAATGTGGCAAAGGGCAAACTCAAGCATTTATGGGCTCCTCTAGCTTCCAATCCATTGTGCCATCCCACTGGCTGTCAAAAAGTCTATTGGATTCTCTTTCCCCTCGTAGAGATGCCACTGCCTTTAGGAAGCCCAATCCTCAGCTGTCACCCTTAGAAAATGTCCCCAGAGAAAAAGATGGCCGACTTAACCTGGCAAGGGTTCTTTTGTTAGCAATTAGTTAAGGTAGTCCGCATCACATCACAGAGTTCCAAAGTCTTCAAAGAAAATAAAAACTAATTTACTTAGTTTATTTTCTATGTTACAATGGAGTAATTGCTTGCTACTACCATGGCCCACCCAGAAGTAGAGTCTTCATTGGGTTTTTATTTTTCTTAAGATTTTATTTATCTGAGAGTGAGGGAGCCCCTGGCTGGGGGCTTGATCCCAGGGCCCCAAGATTATGACCTGGGTCAAAGGCAGACGCTTAACCCACTGAACCACCCAGCTGCTCCTTCACTGTGTTTTTAATTTTCATTGTTATAGTTCATTCTTTTTCAAAAATAGCTTTGCATTTTTTATGATTTTGAACTAATATTTTTCATACTTTATTTATTAGGCATCCTTATGTTGTGTGTATAGTAGTTTCAACAATCCAATAATCTTTTAAAGACTTATTTATTTTGAAAGAGAAAGCAAGCTTGCACAGGAGCAGGGGAGAGGCTGAGGGAGGGGGGAGTGAGCAAATGGTGTTAGAAGTCTGAAAGATTTAAGGCGCCTTTTTTTTTTTTTTTTTTTTTTGACAGAGAGAGAGGAACACAAGCAGGGAGTGGGAGAGGGAGAAGCAGGCTTCCCTCTGAGCAGGGAGGATGATGAGGGGCTCGATTCCAGGATCTTAAGATCATGACCTGAGCCGAAGGCAGATGCTTAACCATGGAGCCATCCAGGTGCCCCTACGGTGCTTTTTAACATGCCCAACTTACTGTTATCCCGTATATGGGAGTAACCTGGGTTCATTGTGTTTTTCATCCATGCGCCCACCCTGGTGCAGATGTTGGCTGCAGTTGACCATCAAGCACTACACATCCTATTCGTGTAAGGGGAACCTCGCATAGCTATGCTGTCTGGTTCTTTCAGGGCAAAAGACAATCTAGGCACATTGGCTTAGTTTCTGTGTTTCTCTACGGAATGAATTTGCTTCTAAAAAGTGGTTAATTTATTTCTAAGGCAAGAGAGGAGCTACTCCACCAATCATTCACTTAATAATTTCAGCTACTTTTAAATTTTTTTAAATAATGGGCTTTTGTTGCCTATTTGCTTATCAGCATCCTAACCACTTGAAAGAAGATATCCCTGTCTTAGGCACAGCACTAAAAACAAGGTCTCAACAATGGTTTCAAAGTATTCCATAAGACGGAAAGGGAGGGAGGGAAGGGAGAATGAGTGTCTAATGTTAATCATAGGGTTCATACCATATATAAACACTGGCTGCTTACTATGCCTCTCAAAGCCTGCATGGTCTGACTCCTCTCTACCCCATCTCGAAGAACCCCCTCAACTGCCTCTCTATTCCTACAGGAACCCTCTTTCAGTCTTTCCAATACACCTCTTCATTCAGTGTGGTTGAATGATTGCAAAAACAGCTCCCATACTCTACTCCTCCCAGTATCCAGACCCTTTGCGCTGTGACTTTGCAACAAGTCCAGTCAAGAGGTGAAGTCTATTTCCCCATTCCTTGAACTTGGTTTAGCTTGCTCTGGCCAATAAATGAAGTGCTTTGTGCCACTTCTAAGCCTAGGCCTCCAGAGATGTATTTGTACACGCCTCCCCAGACACCACTAGTGAGCTGGTTCAAGGACAAGACAGCACATGGAGTCAAGGCTAGTCTACATCAGCCAACCCCCAGCTGCTGATGCACCAGCTGAATCAAATACAAATCAGAACTCCCAACCAACACAAGACTCCACATACATTGTGGATACTACTCCACTAGGTTAGGTTCCCCCATGAGAGTCTCATAACAAATACGACAACTGTATTTGGTACAACTGTATAAAATACATATTTATGTATTTTTAAAAATGTCTACCTCTTCTGCTAGACTGCAACTTCCATGAGGGCGGAAGCCGGGTCTGTTTTTGATCACTACTTTGTCCTTAGTATCCAGCACAGTGCTGTCTACAGTCAATACTTGTGACATTTGAATCAAGACTTGCCTGACATCCCAGTTCATATACTCGAAATAATGTGGTTCACGTGGCCTTGAGGACTTGGTGACTCCAGAGAAGAATGTGCTAAACCATCTAGATAAAGCCATCAGGAAGGATTTATAACCTAGGGTCTGCCCAATCCTTCACTTTCAAAGTCTCTGAAAGAACCCAGCTATTAGGCCCCAGGAAATGGAGCCATCTATCATTCCAGGAATGGTCCTGTCTTTCCTAATTTGGCTTTGCATGTGCCACATATTTGCAGAGGAGGGCAAGGTGGCCTCATGTAGCATCATGGTTTAGTTTTTTCCTTTGTAATTGGGATTAAGAAAATTGGATCAGTGTATGCATATAACTACAGCATTACTCGGCATGCTCTCAGGAAATGTTAATATCATGTGCTATTATTTAGAAATCAGATGCGTAAATGGTGCCTGCTCTTTTTAGGGGTGATGTGACTATCAATATCTTAGCCACCGAATGCTCCATACTGTTTAAAACTCTGACATAACTTCCTGTTTGCCGTATGCCTTCGCTGAGGCCTGTAACCTCTAGTCACCTCTCTTGTCCTTGGTATTTGTCAGCTCTCCACAATTTCACATCCGATTATGCTGTTCTTTCATTGTTACTCACAGTTGGTGCTATGGCTTACTGGCATATTTTATCTTGAGCAGCATCTGTAATTGTGCTGGGTGTTGAATGGGAGGAGTTCCTGTCTGGAGTCTGGGGAAGCATCCTGTCTTCCTCGATGTTGGTTAGAGTTGGTGGAGACATGAAAGCATCCTTGCCCACCCGCCGCAGAGTTGGCGGTTTCCTGCCCTATTCTCCCCCCACTTCAAGCTGGGAACCGCTAAGCCCCTGGCAGTGAGACACGGGCTGGGAATTTCTCTATGTAGTACCTTCACTGAAAGCTATTAGCAAGACGTGCCATTATTTTCCCTGGATTGGATTTTCTCCAGAATTCTCAGCGGGCAATCCACAAGCAGCATATGATCAAAACAGGCAAGGTTTGGCAAGAGTCTGGTGTGAAAATCAGCAACTGAAAATAAGCAGCAGTGTGTAGCTCATTCAGAATCCTTTTGGTAAAAGCTACCAGCACTTCGAAAGCATCTATCAGTTTTGCCATCCAAGGGATGGGGTATCTGTTGAGTGGGAAGTAGTCACCTGCAGAAAGTAGGCAGCTAGAAAAGGTAGAAGTCTGGCAGGTTCTTGGAAGATGAAACAAGGCACGGTCAAATATCCAAGTTGCTTGGCCCTGCCCCAGACCCACTAACCCAGACTCTCGATGGGCGGCCTGGAATGTTCATTTTTTACAAGCAATGCCCTAGGGATTCCCAATGCAGATAGTCTTCCAACCATAAGCTGAGAAATGCTGGTTTCAGAGTAGAGGCAAGGCAACCAGCTCAGCACAACTTTAAGAAGGCTGTCTTGGGTGAAGGAAAACAAGAGAGCAACACGAGAGCAAAGGGCCAGGGTTGACAGTGTCCAAATCAGAGCCAAACCGATTGCTCACAGTTTAAGGGCAACTCTGGGGCCAGCCACTTGCTAGCTATTGCTTCCGACCCGATATCACAATCACACTGTAAGAGTTAGGAATCAAAGAGTAGACCGAAATTAGTTTCAGGGGAAATAATTAATAACCATAATAGGGTATCACCTACAAGGGAAAAGTAAATTCTAAGAATACAGAAACAGCAGACAGAGGGAAGAGCCACTACCAGCATCTAGGTCCAGGCAGAGGCGTGCACACATACACACACACACCACCACCACCACCACCAAGGAAGGTACAAATCTGGGGGTGCTCTCCCATCTGTTAGGAAGTTCAGAACTATGCTGTGCATTTCAAGTAATCTGTTCCAGGTGAGGGTTTCACAGAGTTTTCAAGCAAAGGGCTGCTCATGTCTTCAGACACAGGAGAGCAAGCTACTTACATTGCCACGAGAAGTTCAGGGAGACTTGGGTGTCCAAGAGATGTCAGTTTCCTCTGGGTCCAAGCAGAGGTCACTATTTCAAAATTTGGGATCCCATTCCTTCCCAATCAATGCCTTAACTTCACAATAGGAACTTAACAAGGCTATCAGTGTCACTAATATTGCAATTCAGCCCACAGAGAGATGCCAACCACTGCAGGCTGCTCGGCATTGCACAGACAGCTGAAAGGAGCACTTGAATCAGAAGAACCCTTTCCTCCTCCAATGTCCCTCCAGCACCCTCTACTGATGACGTTTCACATTGGACCAAATGGCAAGGGAAAAATGTTCCAGTATTGCAAGGAGGGCAGTGGAGGATGGGTTTGGAGCTGAGAATCTGGCAAGATTTGGGCTGATAACTGACAAGACATCTCACTTTCATTCCCTCTCCCACAGTCTCCACCACCACCCCCTGATAAAAACACAAACACTGCCTCTAGAAATGGAGAAACCCATGATATAAGACTCACAAAGAACATCTTTCTAAGAATACGTACTAACATGTAGCTAGCATAACCAACCATGTCAGTTGCCCAGTTCTTTTCTGCCTTTAGCATTTGAAGTAAATGTCCTGCAAGACCTCTCAGTACCAGACAAATGGGAATGATTTGTAACCCTACAGGCATCCTGAAGGTTTCTAAACTTTCTCTGCATCCAAATCACCCTGAACACTTGGTAAGAATGCAAGTGATTTTTGTTAAAAATGGTTATTTTGGATGCAAGCAAGCCATGGATGGATTTTTGAGAAATGTTCTACATGGAGGCTGAAAAGGTGTTAATCACTACTTTTAGGGACTCCTCAATCCAAACTTCTTTGTCCTTGTTCCAAAACCATAATCACTGAAAAGAAAGAAATAAAATCCTTTGGAAGACACAGCCAAGGTTCCTGAACCAGAAACAGACACTGACAAATGACTAGTTGATGGGGACAAAAAAAAAAGGATAAAAATTATAGTCTGCCCTTACCACTTTTCTCTCCTTTCAGTTCTAGGATAAATAATTTTCCTTCAGTGTCACAAAGGATAACAAAAGAATGATGAATGCTGTGAAAATTAGATTTGTGGGGTACACTGAGCTTTTGCAGGTAAGCAGTATATAATGCAAGACTTATTTTAAGGACTCCGACAGTTACTGTTGTTTGGTAGATCTTAGAGAATAAGCTGCACAAAACAATCTATTCAGTGCTACTTTTTCTATTTTCACACTGTAAGATACATGGTTTAAGACGGCCATATTAAAGATGCTTCTCAGAAACTCGGAGGCGGTGAAAAGAAGACACTCTTTGACCCACTGGTCAAATTTATTTATTTTTAATTTTATGTTTAAAAAATACTTTATTTATTTGACAAAGAGAGAAAGAGAGAGAGAGACAGACAGCACAAGCAGGGGGAGCAGCAGAGGGAGAGGGAGAAGTAGACTCCCCACTGAGCAGGGAGCCTAATGTGTGGGGCTCCATCCCAGGATTCTGGGATCATGACCTGAGCCCAAGGGAGACGCTTACCTGTCTGATCACCCAGGTGCCCCAATTTATTTTATTTTTTATTTTTCAAGACACTCTTTTTTTAAAAAGGTTTTGTTTATTTTTTATTTGACAGAGATCACAAGTAGGCAGAGAGAGAGGAAAAAGCAGGCTCCCTGCTGAGCAGAGAGCCCGATGCGGGGCTCGATCCCAGCACCCTGAGATCATGACCTGAGCAGAAGGCAGAAGCTTTAACCCACTGAGCCACCCAGGCGCCCCTTTCAAGACACTCTTAATATTAACTGGATTTCTGTTGTGTTCCAAGGACCCTGCTACATTCTTCACATGCATTACCACATGTAACTCTCCCAACAAGAGCTATGCTCTTTTCCTAAAGAAGGGGAGTACCGGGACACCTGGGTGGCTCAGTCAGTTCAGCGGCTGCCCGCAGCTCAGGTCATGATCCCAGAATCCTAGGATCGAGTCCCACATCGGGCTCCTTGCTCAGCGGGAAGCCTGCTTCTCCCTCCGAATGCCGCTCTGCCTGCTTGTGATCTCTCTTTGGCTTCCTGACAAATACATAAAATCAAAAAAAAAAAAAAGAAAAGAAAAAAGAGAAAAAAAGAAGAAGAAGAAGAAGAAGCAGCGGAGTACCTGCCCTAGGTTACACACCCAGTAAGTGGCGTCGTCCGGCTCAAGCCACACGTGGTTCAGCACCGGAGAGCGCGGAGGAGAAGGCGTGGTCCCGTGCCCTGCCGTGTTGCTGATGGAAAGACGCACGGGCTGCGGTGGGAACGCAAAGGAAGCGCCTGTGACACCCTCCAGGGCTTCCAGGGTAAAATTCAGACCCTTTTACTTCGCACATCACGACCCGGTTTCCCACCTCCCTCGCCCTTCCCCCAGCCCCGCTGGGACCCGTCACTCTTTCCGCAGAGACCAAGGTTGCCGGCACTTAGACGTCTCCGGCTTGGTTTGGGAGCGAGGCGGGGGGGTGGATTACGGCCCCAAGGACCTCGGCCTACGAAACGCGTCTTCATTCCCACCTTCGCCATGTCCCGGCTCCCGACCGGGCTCCCACCGCACCTTCAGTCCGCGCTCCGCACCTATCCCGGCCCTTATGGGCACCTTCAGCAAGCCGGACCTCTCGCCTCAGGGAACAGGTAGCTGCCCGGACTCCAGCTAACGGCGCCGGAAGTAGTGGCGGCGGCGCGTGACGTCAGAGGAAATTCCTGACGCCGCGGCCTGTGGTTGCGAGCTGTCGGAGTCGGTGTTCCACTCTTAAGGTTCCCCGACAGCCGGTGGCGGCGCGGGTCTAGGCCTGGGCCAGGGTTCGTTCCAGGACCGGGCGGGTTTGTACCCGCGCGGCGAGCTCCGCCGGCTGCTGTGGGGTCCCGGCTCCCCGCTGGGTGGCTGGGGCTTTGGGGACCGTCCCCTGAGGGCCGTCCCGCGTCGAACCTCCAGGACCGCGCGTCCCGGGGCTCGTGGAAGAGAAGACTCGAAAATAGGGCAAGTTGCTCGCGCTGCTTGAGGACCAGGCTTTTTCACCGCGAGGGTCTCCCGATCTGCGCTCCAGCCGCGAGAGAGGCCTTGGTTCCGCGCTTTACGGAGGAAGAACCTCGGGCCGGGAAAGGTGAAGTCCGCGGACAGGCGGTGCGGCCGGGAGCTGCCGGATTGAGATTCGGAGCGAGTCCGGCTGGCGCCCGAGCTGCCGGCGTTTGCCTTCTGCGGGGTTCTCGGGGTGGGAGGTGGCCTTGGCGGGCCGTTTCTGGGCCACAGAATCGGTTAGGTCTGGGGTGGGGGCTCCGAAATCTCTCTTCCCAGCAGCTGTGCCCCGGCCGGTAACAGCGTCCTACTCCCCTGGGAACAGAGCGAGAGCTACAGCGCAGTGTGTTCAGAGCTTTTGACCCTCCCGTTGAGAGGAAATAAATGCAAGCTGTCGCGACACATCTTGAGGGTGTCGAGGGGTGGCATTTGACTCTGCCGTTAGCTCTTTTGGGGGCAGATGGCAGTCTCCGTCATCTCCCTGCCTGTTAAAGAAGGAATTCTATGCTTCTCACCTGGGGAAATTTGTTCAGTGCACAGATTCCTGGGCTCGCCCCAGCTCAGAAGGTCTGGGGAAGGTCTGGAAATTGGAGTGCCAAATAAGCCATAAAACGAGCTCGTCACCTGCGAGGACTCGAAATGTGACGCTTTCTTAGAGCAATAAAGAAAGGAATCATAGGTTCAGAACATGTGGCTTGGACCTCCCTGGGTTGGTCTCTTTAGTAGCTATGCTCCTGTATTTGCTGTGAGCTCAAAATTTAATGGCAGAAATGCCAAATTAGTATACTGAGTATTAGGAGGTGGTTTTGTTTTGTTTTGTTTTTTCAGTTGACTGAAAACTGGAAGTTAATGAAGTTTGAATGTTAATTTACCTCCTGTTGACGGCCCAAGTGACTCTGGGTGAGCCGCTTAACCTTGTAGTCATCATCTGTGCCCCCTTCGCAACATCTCCCGCGATGCTTGTCGCAAAGACGAACACTTGGATCCATCCTGAGATGGATCCATTCTGAGACAGACCATGGGTATTTTTATTTTATTTTTTTTTCAGATTTATTTATTTATTCATTCGACAAGGAGAGAGAGATCACAAGTAGACAGGCGGGCAGAGAAAGAGGGGGAGGCAGGCTCCCTGCCGAGCAGAGAGCCTGATGTGGGGCTCCATCCCAGGACCCTGAGATCATGACCTGAGCCAAAGGCAGAGGCTTAACCCACTGAGCCACCCAGGTGCCCCAACCATGGGTATCTTTTAATATGCTTCCAGGGAAGTTTGGTATAGCCGGTTACAACGGAATATGGAAGTGCCCTGGGAAACGGAGTCTGAGCTATTTCTCAGTGTCCATATAGGTGAGAGAATATTACAGTTTCTTTGACACTACTAAGACTAATGTCGTTTATGATAGATCTTAGAGTTTCTTAACATGTACTTTCTTGGGAAAGAAGCAAATGTCCTGTTAGGTCATTGGGACGCCTGGGTGGCTCAGTCTGACCCTCGATCTTGGCTCAGGTCATGATCTCAGGGTGGTGAGATCGAGCCCTGCATGGGCTCTGCACCAGGCGTGCAATCTGTTTAAGATTTTCTCTCTCCACGGCAAACCCTCCTACACTGTTGGTGGGAAGGCAAGCTGGTGCAGCCACTCAGGAAAACAGTATGGAAGTTCCTCAAAAAGTTGAAAATAGAACTACCCTCTGACCCAGCAATCGCACTACTGGGTATTTACCCTAAAGACACAAGCGTAGTGATCTGAAAGGGCCCAGGCACCCAAATGTTTATAGCAGCAATGTCCATAATAACCAAACTATGGAAAGAACCTAGATGTCCATCAAGAGATGAATGGATAAAGAAGATGTGGTGTATATATACAATGGATTACTATGCAGCCATCAAAACCCCCAAAATGTTGATATTTGCAACAGTGTGGATGGAACTAGAGGGTATTATGCTAAGCAAAATAAGTCAGTCAGGGAAAGACAATTATCATATGATCTCACTGATAGGAAGAATTTGAGAAACAAGACAGAGGATCATAGGGGAAGGGCGGGGAAGAATGATGGTGAAACCAGAGAAGGAGACAAACCTAAGAGACTTAGTCTCAGGAAACAAACTGAGGGCTGCTGGAGGGGCGGGGGGTGAGGGATGGGTGGCTGGGTGATGGACATGGGGGAGGGTCTGTGCTATGGTGAAGGAAAAAAAAAAGAATTTCTTTCTTTTCTACCCCACCGCCAATGCACGCTCATTCTCTCTTGGGGAAAAAAAAAAACGTTCTATAAGATTGCAAAAATGAACGTTAAAACCTGCAGTTCTAAGTGACTTAGTAGGCTCCTTGATTGAGATGTTGTGATGACAGAAATTAATTTTGTATAGAATCTCCGATTGCATTGAGCTTGAAAGGATTATAAGGACTTCCTTAGGTGGTTCACACTCACAATCCTAACCAAAAGCACTTTTTTTTTTTTTCTTCCAAACAGATACCCTCGTGTGGTTTTAATCAGGAATGAAATCTGAAAGCTAAGAACAGAAGCGTTTTTGGTCAATATGGAGGACAAAAGACGGCGAGCCCGAGTGCAGGGAGCCTGGGCTGGTCCCCCTAAGAGCCAGGCCCCTGCTCAGCCAGGCAAGAACTCATGGGGATCTTGTGTGAATGTACTTGCATTTCAGTTGATGTTAACAACAGTGAATCTACACTGTTTCTTACAATTTTTCCCCACGGGGGGAATAAAAGGCTAAAATATCAGGCATTGTAGTAGCTGAAAATTTCAACCCAATCCGGAGACATCTGCTACACTAGCACTAAAGTGTAGCTGATGCCTTGATTTTCTTGATGATCATCTTTTTTTTTTTTTTAAGATTTTATTTATTTATTAGAGAGAGAGATCACCAGTAGGCAGAGGCAGGCAGAGTAGGGGCGGGAAGCAGGCTCCCTGCTGAGCAGGGAGCCCAATGCAGGGCTCGATCCCAGGTTGATCCTAGCTCGATCATGACCTGGGCCAAAGGCAGACGCTAACTGTCTGAGCCCCAGGTGCCCCACTGGTGGTCATCTTTTATTGGCGGTTGAGGTATAGTGTTCCTCGTATTTTGTCACATCTCTCACACCTTTCAGTGGGTGTAGTGGGATCTCCGACAGACTTTACTAATTAATTTCTAGGTATCATATCGGTTATCTTCAACTAGATTTTATTGGCCCTTGCTCCCTAGAGCAGACTTTTTGAGTCTGGTTCACGTCTCTTCTTGCTCGTTTCAGCCACCACTGCGAAGAGCCATCTCCACCAGAGACCTGGTCAGACATGGATGAACAAGGAGCATCATCTTGCAGACAGACAGTTTGTGTTCAAAGAACCCCAGCAAGTGAGTTCTTAGTTCTCCTACAGTACTAACATTTGCTTGTAAGAGCTATATTCACATAGTAGACACTCCAATAGTGACTGAATAAATTCACTAATAAAAGGAATGTGAAAGGCCTTTACTTATAATGAAATGTGGCATATCAATTCCTTAGTATGCCTGAAGATTCTTTATAGTCTGCTCCCAGCTGATGGGCAAGTAAAATTCCCATTTTGGGGGGAAGGACGTTATACCGTGATGAGCACTTGCATTCGTTTTCTGATTTCTAACATGGTTCTAACAAACCATGCTGTCTTAAGTGCTTGTGTAGCAGATGTCTCTGGATTGGGTTGAAATTTTCAGCTACTACAATGCCTGATATTTTAGCCTTTTTTTCCCCCCGTGGGGAAAAATTGTAAGAAAGAGTGAAGATTAACTGTTGTTAATAACATGGAAAAAGCTAAAAATTAGTCATCTTGCTGTAATAGTGATTGTGTAAATAATGATTAAAACTTACTTCTTAGTTTATCTTGTATTTTATTTTTTAAAAGGTTTAATTTAATTAATTAATTTGAGAGAGAGAGCCTGCATATGCATGACTCAGCAGAGGGAGAGGGAGAATCTTTGAGGCCGACTCTGTGCTGAGCACAGAGCCCAAGCAGGGCTCAATCTTACAACCCTGAGATCATGACCTAAGCCAAAACCAAGAGTCTGATGCTCAACCGTGTGAGGCACCCTAGTATGTCTTCTATTTTAAAAAGTCTCCTGGAAAAATAATTAAAATAAATAAATAAATAGTTGCCTGGAAAGAAGGTTTTTCCAGAATTACTGGCTGCTCTGAAAGTGGATTAATTCTACTTCTATTATTTTTTCTTGCCTGCTAGTAACTGTGAAATAGTTCTAAGGAAAGCAGACAAGGGTCTCTGGTAGGATTGTAAAAGCTTAAAGTAAAAAAAAGGGATAGTTTTAAACTTGACTGACTTTTGTCAGAAATGAGAAGATGTGGTAGTCCTGCACATAAGCGTTTCTGAGGATTAGGGATCATTCCAGAAGTAAAATCTGCCTGTTTCCTTGCAGGTAGTACGCAGAGCTCCAGAGCCACGGGTAATTGAGTAAGTAATTTGTTGCCTTTCTGTATTTGTTGCCCACAGGAAAATGGAGAGCCCAGATCTTTCCCTCACTGGGTTTTCCATCTGAAAGAGATAAGGGCCCAGTTACTGTATTAATTTTAGGCTGGGATAGTTGTCTCTTAGATGTCTTTAAACTTGGTCTTTTGGGAAGCCTTGCTCAATTTGCTGATGGTGTGGAAAATGCAAGAAGATACTTGTATCTTAAACTGTGATTCTGGTGTGGATTTCTTGACCCTGATCATTAAAATATCTGCAGAGAGTAAGCTAAAATATCTCCTAGGTAAAGACAGAGTGGGATTTTTCCTGAGTCATTGAGATACGGCGTTTTTGTTTTTGTTTTTTTAAGATTTTTTTATTTTAGAGAGCACGCACAGGGAGGGGCAGAGGGAGAAGCAGAGAGAAACTTTAGCAGACTCCTCACTGAGCTTAGAGTTCCACACGGAGCTTGATCTCAAGACCCTGAGCTCATGACCTGAGCTAAAACTAAGAGTCGGATATTCAGCTGACTTTGCCACCTAGGTGCCCTGAAACTGGCCTTTTTTTTTTTTTTTGGAATAGATTTTATTTATTTATTTGACATAGAGATCACAAGTAGGCAGAGAGGCAGGCAGAGAAGAGACAGGGAAGCAGGCGGTTCTCCGCTGAGCAGAGCGCCTGATGCGGGGCTCGATTCCAGGACTCTGAGATCATGACCTGAGCTGAAGGCAGCAGCTTAACCCACCGAGCCACTCTGGTGCCCCTGAAACTGGCCTTTGAGAGGACTTTCATCAGGTACTGTTTTACTAGCAACACTTAATGAAAGCTGCTGGAAATATAGAGGGCCTTAAATTCTCATATAATTGTTCCAGAGCAATTTCATGTCCTCTTATGTTGATCTGTATATAAAATGTCATCTTTAATTTATAATTCCTCTTACATTGATCTGTATATATAATACTCTTTCCCAAAATTAATGAAAGATGCTTTGTGGGGTGCCTACGTGGCTCAGTCAGTGAAGTGGCCAACTTTGGATTTCCGCTCAGGTCATGATCTTAGGGTGGTGAGATCGAGCCCCACAGCAGGCTCTGTGCTCAGTGGGGAGTTGGAGCCTACGAGATTTTCTCCCTTTCTTCCTGCCTAGGAATAGTCTATTAGGCTGCTTGGCTGTTTCCAGGTTGACTTGTAAGCCCAGAAAAAACTTGAAACAGGAATGTCATCGTACTTTTTTATTTTTATTTTTATTTTTTAATTTATTTATTTGACAGACAGAGATCACAAATAGGCAGAGAGGCAGGCAGAGAGAGAGAGAGGAGGAAGCAGGCTCCCCTGCTCAGCAGAGAGCCCAATGCGGGGCTCAATCCCAGGACCCTGGGATCATGACCTGAGCCGAAGGCAGAGGCTTTAACCCACTGAGCCACCCAGGTGCCCCAGGAATGTCATCATACTTTCAAAAAGGGTATATAGTTGTGGCCTGGCCACTATTTAGCTATGTAACTAGTCCTTAGGTACATTAAGGCCATCTCTCTGAACTTTAGTTTGTCTATAACATTAAAGGTTTGGACTATAGGATCATTTAAGCAGAGTCTGGTGGCTCTAATAGTCTTGAATTCATTTGTGAACACCATGTGACATTACCTCCATTGGTGATAAAGAGAATAAAAAAAACATGAAACTTATTACTAGGTACAGATGGGACATTCAGGCTGAAAAAATGGGCAGTTGTGAATATTCAGGTCAGAGCAAAATGACAGAACTTCTGGCTTGACCCCAAGGTTTGTTAATCCTGGTTATCTAAAGTTAGCTCCTTAGATTTTTATTTAATAGCCAAAAATGTCACCCATGTTTAAAGTGAGCCAATTTCTAAACATGGCCCAAAACATATCACACTGAAACATTGTAATTATAATTTACAGTTGCAGTTAAACATTGTAATTTACACTCAGGGGGAGACCATCTAGAGATGTGATAAATGTATATGACAATAACGCTGCCCACATTTTTGCTCGGAGGCACTCTCACATTTGCCCAAGAGCCCAGCTCACAGATCACAAACTACTAACTCACATGGCAGAGAGTGATGTGAAAACTGTCCCTTTATGTTCTCTGTAACTGAGCTCTGTCCAAGAAGGGTCTGACTGTTATCCTGGTACAGGAACCTATGCAGTCTGGATCAGTTTTCTCACTGTGGACCTGGCCATGCTGCACTTCTGGAACAGTTTTGTACTTTTTCACATATGATTAAATTCTGAGCTTTTACTGCCCATCTACAATGTGCAAGGCACTGGGAAACACAACAGTAACCTATTCCTTGCCCCTTAGTAGCCCACAGTTTAGTAAATGAAATAGACATGTAATAAGAAATTGCAGTCATGTATGTTGTAAAACAGTAGAATTATAGTAAGGTCTAGTGGTAGCACAGAGGATGAGATAGTTAACATTATTTGGGTGGATTAGAGGTCAGGGAAGCATTACAGAAGGCAAGGCTGAACTGCGATGTTGAGGAATGAATTAGAATTTTCTCCCAGACTAAAGCTCAGGTGGGTGGGCTTGGGGGTGCTGGATGGCAGGGAAGCATTCCAGCTTGTAGGAAAGCAGGATTAGAAATACCGTGGTGGCTCAGTGGGTTAAAGCCTCTGTCTTCGGCTCAGGTCACGGTCCCAGGGTCCTGGGATTGAGCCCCGCATCTGGCTTTCTGCTCAGCAGGGAGCCTGCTTCCTCCTCTATCTCTGCCTGCCTCTCTGCCTACTTGTGATCTCTCTCTCTGTCAAATAAATAAATAAAATCTTTAAAAAAAGAAAAAAGAAATACTGTGGTGTGGAGGGTCAGGGTGGGCTCATTCAGTTAAGTGTCTTTCTTTGGTTCAGGTCATGATCCTGGAGTCCTGGGATCAAGCCCCACGTTGGGCTCCCAGCTCAGAGGGAGTCTGCTTCTCCCTTTGTCCCTCCCCCTGCTAGTGCTTGCTTGCTCTCGAATAAATAAAATAAAATAAAATAAAATAAAGTTAAAAACAATACTGTGGGGCGCCTCGGTGGCTCAGTGGGTTAAGCCGCTGCCTTCGGCTGAGGTCATGATCTCAGGGTCCTGGGATCGAGTCCCGCATCGGGCTCTCTGCTCAGCAGGGAGCCTGCTTCCTCCTCTCTCTCTGCCTGCCTCTCTGCCTACTTGTGTTCTCTGTCAAATAAATAAATAAAATCTTTAAAAATAAAAAAAAAAAAAACAATACTGTGGTGTATTTGGGAGATTGCAGACAGCAGTGGAGGATCATGAGTGAGTGGGAGTGGTCAGGAAGTGGAGCTACATCATGGGGACCTTGAATACAATGCTGAAAAGTTGGTGGGGAGCCTTTGAAGGATGTTAATTAATCAGAGCGGGAACCTCATTAGGCATGTATCTGAAAGCAGCAGAAGCTCAGAGCTCTGAGATGTATTTGCCTTATGTAAATGCACCTATTCCAGAGTCTCCAAAGAGATGCTCTGTTTGGTACCCCTTTATGATAGATCTCTGGACCCTATCAGCCTAAATTATGGGTGAAATATAAAGGGGTAGAATCGGGATTCATTTCATCCCTGTCTTTGTCTCCATGGCCTGATCCCCTCAGGATTCAGTTCCCAGTGACACCGGTAATCTGCCACCGTCTTGCCCTTCATCTCAGTAGTGGAGGAGGTGGGGATGTGCGTCCCTCACAGCGCATGTTCATTCTGAAATGGTGTGGGTGACTGCAGGTTTGGGGAGCTGCAAAGCACAGCTGTCCCACTGGAGGGAGTGTAGTATTTGCCTGGTACTAACGAGTCTGTTTTCTTAATTTCTGTAGCAAAGAGGGTGTGTATGAAATCAGCATGTCACCCACAGGCATATCTAGGTAAGTGCATTCTCCCTAGAAAGTGACTATAATTTTAATTGAGTTATAGTCTCTTAAAATGATCTGTTCCCTGAATTGAAATAGGTAACTTCTGCCTCTGAAATTCTTTGGTGTGTAATATCTCTTTTTATATAGCACTTCTAACTTCAGAACATTTTCAAAGTCTCTCCGTCAGGTATGGTAACTATTACTTCTGTAACTTTTTAGATAAGGAAATGCAGGCCAAGGAGATTGAGGTCTTTTTCCTAGTGCCACATAGTAACTTAAAACTCAAGTTGATCTAGCCTTCACTTTTATGCTCTGGGTGCTACATTTTATTATGTTACATTATATGTATTATTACATTCATTATCGTATTAATCATATTACTGCATATATCTATATGCAACATATTAGGTTATGTTAACCCTTAATCTACATGAGTGGATCAGTATTTCAGTCTACATTAAGAGAAGTTTCAGTAAAGGTAAAGCATATACAACTTAGGGTATAGATGGCATTAATCATTATTAAAAGCATTTTGAGGCGTACCTGGGTGGCTCAGTTGGTTAAGTGTCCACCTCTTGGTTTTGGCTCAGATGGTGATCTCAGGGTTGCTGGGTCAGGTTCAGCATGTAGTCGGTTTGAGCTTTTTTCTCCCTCCCCCTCTGCTCTTTCCTCTGCTTGCACATGCTCTCTCTCTGTCTCTCTCAAATAAATAGATATAATCTTAAAAAAAATTTTTAAACGTTCCCTTAATTCAAGAATATACTTATTGTCACTATAAAATAATGAAGCATTTCAGATAAATGTATCTGAACTTGCATATCTGAATGCATTACTTAGGAAGAGCTTCAGAACCTCCGTTTCAAAGCCAGTTTAACAGTCACGCGAGAAACCCAGTTGCATTATTTTGGTCATATCTCATTGTTAACCAGAGGTGGCTTCAGGTGAGCTTTGGCTCTTTCAGAAAATCAGACACACCCTCAGAGAGTGAAGTTCAGCAGAATGTTCCAAGGGCTTTGAGAACATTTCTTTCTTTCTTTCTTTCTTTTTAAGATTTTATTTATTTATTTGACAGAGATCACAAGTAGGCAGAGAGGCAGGCAGAGAGCCCGACGCGGGGCTTGATCCCAGGACTCTGGGATCACGACCTGAGTGGAAGGCATAGGCTTTAACCCACTGAGCCACTCAGGCACCCCAAGAACATTTCTTAAGAAGGATATCAAAAATGATTTTGAGCTGACTTGGCATTATTGAAATAAGTGTATATTCAGTGAGAGAAAGAACCCTCATTTGGAAATGTTTATTTTGATAGAGTCATAAATGATCCTTTTCCCTACTTGGCTTAGTCTCAGAAGACAACCAGTTGTTAAAATAACACAGGGTCAGGCATTTTATTAATTACTCTGCGTTCCAGAGTGAGCCTATGAGGTGGATATCATTTTTGTGTTACAGGTAAGAAAAACCAAAGTTCAGAGAGGTTAAGTAATTTGCCCAAGGTTTCACAGCAGGTGGTGGTAGAGCAGTATTTGAATCATGTCTCTAAAAGTCCTCATGCATTATTTTTCCTTTATTGCCTCTTTTATTTGTCCTAACGTGAACGTTTATTTCACAATTGGAACATCATGACCTGGTGATAATTAGGTTCTTCCATGAGAGATGTAAGATGATTTCACCTACCCATGAGGAAACATCCAGATTAACTTCCTTCACTAATGGTTAGAGACTAGCTCATCTTCTCTGTGTTTTTTTTTTAAGGTTTTTATTTATTTAAAAAAAAAAAAAGATTTTTATTTATTTTGAGTGAGAGAGAGTGTGCATGAGCAGGGGGAGAAGCAGAGGGTGAGAGGGAATCTCAGGCAGACTCCACACTGAGCACTGAGCCCCTGATGTAGGGGCTGGATCCCAGAACCCCGAGATCATGACCTGAGCCGAAATCAAGAATCGGATGCTTAACTGACTGAGCCACCCAGGCTCCCCTCTTCTTTGGATTCTTCAGTTAATAATGCTTTAGTTATTTAGTTATATTCAGTTGTAATTATTTATATATTTATGTAAGTATTTATATTTATTTAGTTATATTTTAGTTATATTTAGTCATAATAATGACTTAGTTAATAATGGTTCTTTCTGCATCAAGGGTGTGTTTGTATCCTGGCTTTATTAACTTAAAAGAAGCTGACTGGGTATTGGAACAGCTTTGTGAGGTCGTTCCCTGGAAACAGAGGACTGGCATCAGAGACGGTAAGTAGATGTCTGAGATCGTACTTGTTGCTGCCTGGTCTCCCTTTCTAGAATGTTTTCTGATGCCGTTGCCTTTTTCACTATGCCCAGTCTTATGTAAACAGATTTAAAACCTAACAGAGGTCCTAAAGATGAGTAGGGATTTGTCAATCAAAAGGGACAAGGAAGAGTATTCTAGGCAGAAGAAACAGCAGACAGCAGGCTCAGAGATCAGAGTGAACAGGGCAGGGGCATGGAGGTGGGATTCAAGCAACCAAAGCATGTTTGGTTTGGCTGAACTGTGGTTGATATCTCTTTTTTTGAGTTTGTTCATTACTCTATTACTTTAAATAGTGACAGTTTTCCTCTTTCTTCATAGAAACTTCCAGAGCTTCTCTTTTTCTGATTCCATTTGGCATATGTTCTTTTATGATCCTTATTACCGGCTTTTTATTCTCATTTTCATTTCATTAGAGGAGTCCAGTGTCCTTTAGTTTCAGCATTTGTGCTCTGGGAGTTTGTAAAGATTGCCTGGCTTGGAACCTGCTCCTTTGTGGGCATCCACAAGCCAACAGTATCTGCTGTACCAGAGGTGGCCACTGGAGGACGTCTGTGCTCTAACATAAAATTTCCTTTCTGGCACATTGAACGAATTCAAATTTTCTGTAAAGAAAGAGGCAAAGTATACAGACTTCATTTTTGTGACTCAGACATCAGAATAGGAATCCACTTTTTCTCCTGACTCCCAGAGTTTCCACAGGAGGGCTTTGGTGGCCAGCTTGGCGTTGATTGCTGGCCTTGCCATTCAAAGTAATTGTTAATTTTAAGCAAGTTTTAGTTAAGTAGTTTTCCAATTCTTGGTTTTCTGATCTGTAAAATGGTCTAATAATAATACCTACCTCATTGAGGGTGTTGTGATAATTAAATGAGATACAGCATGATAAGTGCTTAGCAGAATGATTGGTACATAGTAAGCCTTTGGTGAATGTTAGCTACCTTTATCATTATTGTTCTTATTATAGCAGTTGATTTCATTTGTGGGGAAAAACAGCAGATCTATGAATAATTCCCTTCTCGATAAATTGGACATCAGAAACTTCTGACTACTATCAGCTTTGTGCTGTGGTTGGTCAGAGCCCTTTTTTCTTAAAATAAAAGGTAGCACATGGATGAACAGTGTGTCTTGTTTTGTGTGGATGTTGGTGCCACAGATTCCTGCCTACAAGGGTTCAGACTCCATAACCTGCATTTTTTAGACCCTCTCTAATCTGAACTGTTCTGCAGTGTGACTCCACTCTTTTTTTTTTAAGATTTTCTTTATTTATTAGTGAGAGAAAGAGAGATCATGAGAAGGGAGAGGGTCAGAGGGAGAAGGAGACTCCTTGTGCAGGGAGCCCAATGTGGAACTCAATCCTGGGGCTCCCGGATCATGACCTGGGCCAAAGGCTGTTGCTTAACCAGCTGAGCCACCCAGGCGCCCCTGACTCCACTCTTACTTCCGTCCTCACTGACACAAACAAGTCATATATACTCTCACCTCAGAGCTTTGCTGCTATGGTTTGTGCCAGCATACCTTCTCTTGTCTTCTTTCTTTGAACTCGTGAGTCACTCGACTCCTGAAATCTCCTGTCTTCTAAATGTGTGGAACCCTGAGTCAGAGCTCATCTTTACTCTGCCTTTGTATTTCTCATAGTTTCTTGCACATTGCATGGCACTCAGGAGGCACACCTTAAATAGCATTAAACCATTTCAAAGGCCCTGTATTTTCTTTCTTAGATGTAACTTACAAGCAACCAAGACTTACAGCATGGTATGGAGAACTTCCTTACACTTACTCAAGAATCACTATGGAACCAAATCCTCACGTATGTTGGAATATTGCTGTTGATATGGTTTTATAGACTATGTGCTATAAATGTAGAGTACTGTAAAATAATAGTACATTATTTTGCAGAGTTGCATGATGGTTCCTAGTACCAAAAATCCTCTGGGTTCAAACACTGAGTCTTTGTGCTTATCATTCTTCCTGTGTTTTTTGATCTAGAGATGAACTCTGACAATGAGAAAAAAATTGGAGCTAGAATAAACAGGAACCGGGCTTAAGGATTTCAGAAAAATGAGCCATTTCTTCAAATCTTCCCCTTTCGCCTGCTTTTCTGGCCATAACCTTCTGTGTACACCCTGGTACACGTTTGCTCTGGCCAGTGAGGTCAGAACATCTCTTTCCATTTCTCAGGCACTTTTGCCACTTGTGAAAAAAAGCTGGTGTTTTTCTTGTTGACTTTGTATTCATTCTGTGGCTGCAGTTCTTAGACTTTGGAAATCTTATCGTGGGTTTGGCTTATTTCTACTGTTTCTTTTGTTTTTAAAAATTTCCATGACAGTAGACAAGGAGATTCTAGTATATAAATTAAGATTGTCCAAAGGATAGAGTTAAGATCCAAGAAATAGCTCCCTGTTTAGTTCCTGGAATCTTGCCTTTGGCAAATAATCTTATGCTTTACTGAACGAGACTTTGAAGAAAATGGAGTTTTGCTTATGACATTGGGATAAACAGAAGTATGACACATTTTAGAGCTTCTAGTAATTTGTAATAATAAACTCCCACTTGACTAAAATGTTCAGGACCAAAACATTGATGGGAGTGGGAGTGGGGACATGGCTTTTTCACATGAAAAGATAGCTGCATGCTTTTGTTTGTTGGGCTGCATTTAGAATGTGACCCAGGGAAGTGCTGAGACCCTTTATAGCTGAGGTTGATTTGGAAACATGAAGAGAATTGAATTAGACCAATCCAACAGATGGCTGGCCATGTTTCTGTCAGAATTAATTTACCTTCTTGTCAACAGTCATAACAGAGAAGTTGAGGATTAAACAGGCTCTAGGGAAGAAGTTCTTTCCCATCATTTTAGTTAATCTTTTAGAATGGGATTTCTCAACCTTGATATTAGTGGTTTTTGGGCTGGGCAATTCCTTGTTGTTGGGGCTGTCCTGTATATTTTAGGATGTTTAACAGTATCCATGATTTGTACCCAGTAGATGCCAGACATTTGCTAGGGAGCAGAACTCCCTTGGCTAAAAACCACTGCTTTATAATAAATGTAAGGCACATCAGATATGCTGAGTAGTAGGGCCTCTTATGCTTTGAGGACATATTGACAACTCTTCAAAAGAGTTTTTTAATGACAGTCTTTTTCTTATAATGTATGTAATATGAATTTATTTTTTAAAATTTTAGAAACTACAGATAAGCCTGAAGAATATTAAAAATTTTGGGTAATTCTTCCACCTAATGTTTGGGTCTAGTCTTTTTATTTTTATTTATTTATTTTTTTAAAGGTTTTATTTATTTGACAGAGAGAGACACAGTGAGAGAGGGAACACAAGCAGGGGAAGTGGGAGAGGGAGAAGCAGGCTTCCCACTGAGCAGAGAGCCTCATGCGGGGCTCAATCCCAGAACGTTGGGATCCTGACCTGAGCTGAGGGCAGATGCTTAATGACTGAGCCACCCAGGTGCCCCTAGTCTTTTTATTTTTTAAAGCAGACTCCATGCCCTACATGGGGTTTGAACTCATGACTCTGAGATCCAGAGTCACATGCTCTACCAACTGATCCAGCCAGGCGCACCTCCCTTCCCCCGCTTTTTTTCATTTTAAGGAAATAAACAGAGAACTTGTCTATAAAAATACCAATTATGTATACTACATTTCATTTGACTGTATCATTACCATGTCTTAGTATCATTAAGAATTCTTTTAAATCATATCTAATAGCTGTGTAGTAGTCCATAACCTGTATGTACAGAGCATAATTTATTCAAACAAGCTTTTTTGGTGGATATGAAGGTTGTCAGAATTCTTTTATTTAAATTTGGCTGGCTCATAACTTTGTATTCCTCGGTTAAAGATTTAGTTTGTTTTTATGGCACTGTGAACAAAATCAAAAGAGATGCCTCTTAGACTTTTTAAAGGTATATATGTGTGTTGGGGTTCTTGCTTAATTTTAACTTGTTTAATTTTTAAATTATTACCTCAGGCTTAATAACCCAAAGCACAGGAGCAAATTCAGTCAGAGGTTATTAAACTTCTTTTAGTCTTTTTTGAACTAAATCTTATATGAACCCAGTATATGAAAATAAAGAAGTGCCTTGACTGGCTGGGAGTCCCACCAGCTTGACCTCTCCTTTCTCCTACTGAATTTCCAGAGACACCTTTGTGGTACCTAAGACTCTACAAAACACTTTTTGAAATCCACTGAATAGGTCCTTTTACTTTTGTGATTCATGTTTTCTCATACTCTTTTCCTCAAATGTCTTTTAAGGATAGAATGTCTTCACTGAACAGTGAGATGATGCTGAATTTTAATTTAGACATTCAGTTCTGAGGGATCTGTATATAGAGTATTGGTTGGAGAGTCTAAATTAATCCTCTAGTTCATTATCCCCTTTTTTTCTCCTTACTTCACCACCAAAAATAACCAGTAAAAATATATACCCACTTAGAAACATAAAGCAAACTTGGAGTTATCACAGTACTCAGTCCCTAAGCAAGTCAGGGAAGTGCTAATTAGTTTTTCAGTCATATTGCAAAAAAGCTATCTTCCTCTTTTACATTCTTGTTTTTCTTGCTAAGTGTATAATTCTAGCATCTGATCTTTATCTCCATGAAGATAAGCTTAAAGCCATAAAATAAATAGGAAATACAGCTTGCTAACATTATTAGGAAAGTTCCCTTTGAAATTTATTCTCTAGAACATAGGTTAGTTTAATAACATTTCTGTTTTACTGATCTAAGTTTGGTTTGTTGTTGTCATTGTTTATTTTAAAAAAATTCTCTGCTTAGAATGTAATGCTAGTATCCGTAATAAGGAATCCCAGCTTACCACGATTGCTACATCACAGCAAAGCTGAGTGATTCCCACATATGCTTTCTTGGCAGTTTTACCTGACAGTAGCTGGGGGATATACTGAAAATATTATGTTTTCCTTTGCTGAACATCTATTCCTTCACTAGCATACATAGAACCTGATTTTGAAGGTGTTCTGTCAGGTGGGGTTTTTAAAATAGAATCAGTGGATACCTGGAGGGGTCCATGAAGTCGTTTTGGGAAATGCACAGGTCAAAACTATTTATATCATACTTGGTGAGGGTGACGTTTTCACTCTGTTGAATTTTCACTGATTATACGAAAGTAATGGTGGGTAAAACTTCTGGTGCTTGAGCATTGATCAGGTCTTTGTCATCAAACTTTATTAGTAATCATGGTATTCTTCACCACCATTCACTTCCGGTTTTTTTAAAAAAAAGGCTGGTTTCATTTAGGAACATTCCTCAAAGCAATAAACATTATTAGTTTTATTAAATCTCAGTGTTTGGGTTCATGTCTCTATAATAGTTTGATGAAATGGAAAGTATGCATATAGCAGTCCTGCTACAAGCCAAGTGTGATGGCTGTCAAGGCGCAGAACACTTGTGTGATTCTTCACGCTATAGCTGAACTGCCCACTTCTATCGTGGACCATTTTTGTTTGGAAGAGCAACTAGCAGACAAACTGTAGTTATTCCGGCTTGAGTATTTGGTTGCCATTTTCTCATAAATGAGTGAAGTGAGTGTCCCTTGAGGGAAAACAATGGATAGGTTTTGTTACTTAATAAAAGTTGAGTTTTCAAGAGAATCAGAGTTTTGGAAAAAGTCATAACCGCCACTTTGATCCTGACCTCTTTCTATTACTTAGTCTTTTCTGATGAGATCAGTGCTGATATTAATGGATATGATTTTTTAAGACTGTACAATGAAATGTGTCAACAGTAATGTCTGTCTGTATTACTCATTGGCTCATTATTTTCCACATGACCAATGCTTGATGTTATAGAATCATGAAAGATTAAAAGACTCATTTGAAGTGCAAGCTGGACCAGTAGATTTAAATGTAATTGTTGGTGTGGTTTCCAGTTCCACACTGCAGCTGACCTTTAGGAAATCAGTACATGTTGAGTTTTTGTGTAATAGCAAAGAATATCCACAATTATTTGGAAAGGCTGGAAAATACTTCTGCCCTTTTCTGACTACATATTCATGTGAAGCCAATTTTCTTCACATACTTAGCAAAAGCAACATATTGTAACAGACTGAATGCAGAAGTAGATGTGAGAATCACCTCTCTTCAGTGAAGCCAAACAGTAAAGAAATTTGCAAAACAGTGCCACTCTCTTTGGGCCAGTTTTTGTATTGGAAAATAGAGTTATTTTTTGTAATATAACGTTCATGTTAACATGTCATGGGTTTGTGTTTTTTTAAATGAATTAATCAATAGTTTAACTTTTTTAGGTTTTAGTTTTTAATGTGATAAACATCATAGCTGTAACTCATATGAACAGAAGTTCTTTGAGGTCCTCAATTTTTGATAGGGGTGTGAGAACAACTGTTGTAAAAGGAAGTTTTATTTAAAAAAAAAAAGCAAGTTCTATAAAGTACTTGAGGCTTTGTGGCAGGAAGACAGAATTCTAACAAGAATTAATACAAGCTATGCTGATTGTAGATCCCAGCTACAGCCTAAGGTCGGGGGTCATAGTTTCCTGTAGTACATGTGGCAAGACATGAGTCTGAGAGACAAACCACAGGAGTGGCCTGGGTGCTCAGGAGGCAGGGCTGTGGCATCTGTGTAAACTGTCTATAGCTCACGGCCCAGGTGTTTATAAGGCCCTGTCATAATTCTATTCTGTAGAATGTTTTTTTCCCTTAGGTTCTATTTTTAGGAAGTTAGCCACTCTGGAAATACTGAATATCTTTTTTTAAAAGCAATTCTGTCATTCGTGATAAAATAGGAGTCGAATGAAGAGGGCCACCCAGCAGGAAAGTTGTTTCCCTCCTCAGACTTCAGTCTGTATCTGCCAGTATCCCGGCAGCCCGTCGGCTGCGGCGGCAGGCCGGGCTCCGCGCTCCGCTTACCTCCTTACTGACTGACCGTGATGACAGTTGCTGCTTTGTGAGGGTCATGAATTTCGCACGGACAGAAAGGATGAGATGGGAAGAGAGGGTTGGTTACCCTACGTTGCTATACCAAGTTTAGTACCTTAATAAAATCGTGGAGGTCAGCTTGCATCGAAGTAGAAATAACAGGCGGGATCGACTCCTCTTGCCTGTGGCTGTCGCATTCCCTGCGTTTTGCTTACTCCATGCCCCTGTTCGTAGCATGACCGGTTTTACCCTGCCTTCCGTTTTACCTGGGGCTGCCTCCTTGTGTCTGACGGGAACCATCTCTGCCCTTTCTCTTGGCCTCCCGATTGCAGTGGCATCCTGTGCTGCGCACACTGAAGGACCAAATCGAGGAAAACACTGGCCACACCTTCAACTCCTTGCTCTGCAATCTGTACCGAAACGAGAAGGACAGTGTCGACTGGCACAGCGACGATGAACCTTCGCTAGGGAGATGCCCCGTCGTCGCTTCACTGAGCTTCGGCGCCACACGCACTTTTGAGATGAGAAGGAAACCCCCGCCAGTGAGTATTCGCTTTAGGTTTTTCCTGCCTTTTAATACTTTGTGAAAAAGTCACGCCCTGTAAAGCTCCCGTGTACAGATTTAGAGAATGGGAGTACATGTTTCATTGTTGAAATGTTTTCAACTGGTCGCCTACCCCGTGGTTAACATTAGACTCCCTCCCTCCCTTCATTCATCCATTCGTCATCTTACCCAGCAGAAACTGCTTGCCTTTTGCCAGGTGCCAGGGGTCCGTTTCCATTGGGTGGAAAGGACCATACACAATCCCTGTCCTCATGGACATAGGGGATATTGAAATAATTAGAATTATGATAAATGCTGTGAAGGAGAGCTTATAAAGGGAAGGCTCAAGCTAGTAGATGCGAGACGGGAAAGGAAGATGGTGTGAGGAAGATGCCCCCGGGACCTTGTCCTACGGAAGTCCTCTGCATAGCCGTGTTGCCTCTTTTCTGTGAGGGAACATTGAAAGCATCCTCCTTGCCTTCTTAGCCATCTTCTAACATACAGATGAACCTGTAATTCTTTCAGAAAATAGATACTCAAGCCAAATTATCAGAGGTGGTGGTCTGTCCAAGTTTGGAGAAGCAGGGACTAAACTGTGTAATGACTTGTTTTCCGTCCCCGCTTTTACCTAATGACCATGACATTTGAGGGACATGAAGACCGTTAATTTTTTCTTAAATCCAAAAATTATAGGACCTTAGAACTAAGATAGATAGAAGAATAGTAGGAACTCAAAAGAGCAAACCTCTACCAGATTATCTTACTATCTTTGTGTCTTTTTCTTACCAGGCTTCCCGATCATTTAGCTTATCACGTTAAAGCAGACCCAGTCCGTGCAGAAGGGCTTATAAGGCTGTGTTTAGAATATGACCTAATCCAGACCAAGTAGTTAGTGTGTCAGGGCTCATGTCTGTTCTTCATCAGATATGCTGCTTCTAAGAACATAGTTAATGGGCCGGGCTATTTTCCTGGCATGTATTTCAGTTTCCAAGCATGGTATTTTGAAGCATATTGTGTTATTTGCATTTACGCCATTAAGCAGCTTTTGTTGGTGTAATTTCCATCGATTAGGTTTCCTTTGGTCTGAGTCAGCAGGGGGCTCGACAGTTGCCAGTGAGTTACAGGGTGAACTGGCTCCTCAGGGCTTGGAATAGACTTCACAGTTCCTTGGGTGATTAGCCTTCTCACAAACCAGGAGTACCACTTGAGAAGCAGACAACCCTACCTTTGCCATATTCTCTTCGGGTATGGCGGTGCTTTATATGTAGCCTTCCACTCAGTTAAAACCCAGTTAAATTATGTGAATAATTCATCCTGCCCTTGGGAAGATTCGTGTTATGTGAATAGCAGAGGAACACCGTGTGTCTCATTTTAAGTTCAGGTCCTCTTCTCAAGCCGGGCCTAAGGAACACCGACTTTTTGTCAGGCATGGTCTTGGGAGCCGGGGCAGTAGCAGCGATTGAGTGAGATAAAGTCCCCCTTTCCCTCCTGGAGCTTATGATCTAGCACATGCTGGTGCTGTGCCTTCCTATGGGAGTTCTCCTGTAAGCTGTGCTAGATGCAGTATAATGTTTGCTGTAATCCTAGCCTCTCGTTCTTGGTGGTTTTTTCTTTGTTGCCAGGTATTTTAAGTGCTCAGTTACTGTTTCTTTACACATATCCATTCACCACCACCACGCCCCTTTTAAAAACATTTTGGCCTATTTATAGATTTGAAGCCTAAGGATTCCCAAAGCATGCTTTCTGGATAATTAGTTTTACTGTAGAAGCAGTTTCCAGCCATTAAGCATTAGCAGTGTTCTGATGCCCAGCATACACCCCATTCCATTTCCCCTCCAGGCAGCCGAAGGTCTTCATTTTCTCATATAAAAACATTAGTCATGGTGACCAAGAGCTCTTTCTTGGTTATACCTGATGTCTGTTATAGGTTAATGAGTGGATGGATAATACAACTACCACACAGCCTTGAAGGCAACCATTTGGAGGAAAATCTCTGTTTAAGAGGGAGACTGCCCATATTGAAGCTTTATCTTCTCAAGGCTTCTTATAGTTTATTTTGATGAGTATAGTGAACGCACAGGCCATGAAATACTAAAAAATGTGGTACTGTCCCTTTAATTATCTGCCAGTAGCTGGGGAATCTGTAATATACCTATGATGGCTGATTTAATAAAAATACAGACCTCCTAAGTAAGAAAATTCACCTGAGATCTTGAAACAAAGTTGGCTGAGGACACAGATTTGGGAGGAAGTATGAAGGTTTCAGTACCGTACCTCCGGCTATTGACTCCAGTAAGTCTTGGCTTCCTGCATAATCTAAACTATGACTGGGTTTGATATAATTGTATATCCCTTCAGTTCTGGGTTTTGTTTAAGATGGGAAAATTGAAGGTTAATATATTGGATATTATCATCATGCATTACTGAATACAGTTTAAAAATGCCCCCTCACCCCCCCCGCCAGAAGCTGTAATTCCATTCGTGGGTAAACAAGACCCAAGTTTAAACTTTTGGAAGGATTCATTTAGGTTTCTTTAACAGATTCCAAAATCTAGGGCTGCACAAATGTAGCTAAAGCAGAAGCACAGAAGCCTTTCTTAGAGTTGACAGCATTAGGCATGTGTGTTAAGAGTACATCAGCTCTGTCTTGTTATAATGATCCCTTTTCTGAAGGATTGAAAGGAAGTGGTTTTTGCAAATCTGTGTCTACTTTTCTTTCTAAACTCCAGTGAGGGCTCTGAGAACATGACTCATGATTCATACAACTCAAGGTAAAAGCATAAATTAAAAAAGTATAAATTACGTTAGTCTTCTGTGCAGAATTTGTAGGAGTCTGACTTTCTGTCAGGAAACTCTTAGGAACCGAACTTAGTATGCCACCATAGGCTGTAATTTTCATGTCTGTCACCAAGACATTCAGAGTATGTTAGAGGTTGTAGGAGGGAATCTCTTTCAAAATCTGGTTCGTTTTTACCTATCAGAAGAGAAGCTAAATACCTGTTTGACTTGAGTCAAAGTTTCTCATCTGAAAGTGACATAGAAGAGTCCCGAGATTTCTGTGTACTTTATTCAGGTATGCAGTTTTGAGACCGAAAAGCATCTGTTTGGGGCCACTTTGTTGTTGTTGTTGCTTTCTGCCATCCCCTCCAGCGTGCAGTAGGTGTTTATTGTGCCGTCTGGCACCTTCGGCTGCTCTCTGTAGCTGCTGGTCTTCTGAAAGCTGCCCCAGTTTTACACACGGCATTCCTCACTGTTCTCCCTGTGCTGAGAGGGCAAGGAGGTCTTGGTTTCCGAAGTCCAAGTGCCCTCTGATTCATGCAGTTGGCTCAGTGGGCCTCATGCAGGCCTCGTCCCTGGGGTAAACGTTTCACCCCTCCATGCTGCGAATCTTGCTTCAGTGTCCTCTAGTCCAACCCAGTCTACTCCTGCCCATTCATTTTGATTTTAGAGTAAATTACCATTTCCTTTAATGATAACAAGGTACTCGGTGGCCAAGGAAACTTGCCCGATCTTGCCGTTCCGTTCACCCCGTTCCTTCTTTTGTTAATTCAGTTAAAGACGGAGTGAATAGCACCATATCTGTCTACTGGCCAGTGTCAAGATATACTCTCTCAAGACAAAAGTAAAGCTTACCAAATATACTTCAGTGGACACTTTTTTAGAAACCAAGACCCTTTTTTTATTCCTTCAAGCTGAGCTCATTAAAGTTTGTCTATACGCCTTGTCCCAGACCCAGTTGTACTTTCCAAAATGCGTCGTGTCCCTGCTGTAAAGATTAGTCTGGTTCTTTTCCCAGCTAGCTTTAATTCTATACTGAAAAACAAGCTGGAAAAGGAACTACAAAAGCCATTTGGCAGGCTGCTATTTCTCTGTCGGTTACCATGGAAACAGTGATGGCTGAGTTGGGGGGATATTAGATAATAGCAGGAAGTTTGTGATGTGCTGGAGGTTTAGATGCCAGAAGCCTTGTTCTTCTAGCACATTACCCATGGATAAGCTCTGTCCTTCATCAGCTGAATCCTGAAAATGTGAAGGGCTTCTGTCCACCTCAGGCTAGTGAGTTGAGGCAAGTTCAGCATTTCTCAAGCCGCTTCTCTCTCTAGCACCTTCTGAGGAACGTGAACGCTGTTCATAGGACCAGAAGAGGTGGTTGTAAAACCACTTCCAATGGTGGAAGCTCTGAGAGCTCCCAGTGACTTGGAGTTCCTAGTACCTCTTTTACTCGTTGGTTTTTTTGTCTGCTCTGGAAAGAGTGGAGTATGAAAAGGTCAGTTTGATCATAAATACTGGTATTTTTTCAGGACTTTAGAAGAAATGAGGATATCAGAATCCAAAATGCTGTAATAGTGACTAGCTTAAATTTGAAAGCTGGTTAAGCTACATGGGGCAATATTTCATGGAGTAGTGACTGACCCTCTGCCTCAGCCAGCACCCCACTGCTGCTGGTCAGTCATCCAAATCTCTTCATCAGCCCCGCTTCTGATTACAGCGTCTGTTCTGAGAAGTTACAGGAAATACCAGAAAAAAATTGTTGATGACCATCATATTTTTAATACATCCCTAAATGAAATCTAGAAAATCATTTTCATTTCCTGTTTCTGTTACTGATATTGGCAAAAAGCACCTATCCACCTCGTTTACATTTTCTTCTTTGTTTGTAAATGGGGTAATAATTGGTAGCTACTTTATGAGAGCAGAGGTACTGGAATAATCCGTGAATTTTTAAGCTGTTAAAAATGCTAGATGCCACAGTGACTTTTCAGATTTGGAAATTGGAAAAGGACGTGAAAGGCAGTGAAGCCAAAACCCCAAGATTCCTTTGGCCTCTGAAATGGCATTCATTGAGGGAGTAGAAGGGAGACTTGGGGAGGGTGACATGTGGCCTGTGGACCAGGAATCTTTGAGCTCTTATCTCTAGGGCCATTTAATGGTTTGGAGAATGTGAGGCAGTGGATGGGTAAATGGAAATGTACATGTTTGAGCCCATAAAGCTGAGTAGTTCTGGTAGGACTTGAATTATCTTCAGACGTGAAATCCTGTGGGAGCTGGAATCATCATTTGCTGCCTTGGGGCCTTGTCTAAGCCGGAATCCATGCCCTGACTGCCACTGGGAAGATTTAATTTTTGCCACGTATGGCCCAGTTTTGTAGTGCTCTGGCAGTCCTTCTAATCTTGGAAGAACAACCTTTTCCAAAGTGATTCATCATATTTGCATGTGCCGTGATTAGGAATGCCGTGATTAGGAATGGGGTCGGCTTCCAAACTTGACTTTTTTTTTTTAAAAACATATAATGTATTATTTGCCCCAGGGGTACAGATCTGTGAATCATCATGCTTACACATTGCACAGCACATGCCCCCTGCAATGTCCATAACCCCACCACCCTCTCCCTACCCTGCCGTCCCCCAGCAACCCTCAGTTTGTTTCATGAGGTAAAGCGTCTCTTGTGCTTTGTCTCCCTCCCAATCCCATCTTGTTTCATTTTTTCCCTTCCTGCCCCCCATGACCCCCCAGCCTGCCTCTCAAACTCCTCACATCAGAGAGATCATATGATAATTGTCTTTCTCTGACTTAATTTGCTTAGCATAATAACCTCTAGTTCCATCCATGTTGTTGCAAATGGCTAGATTTTGTTTCTTTTAATGGCTGCATAGTATTCCATTGTGTGTATATACCTCATCTTCTTTATCTCTTCATCTGTTGATGGACATCTAGGTTCTTTCCATAGTTTGGCTATTGTGGATGTGGCTGCTGTAAACATTTGGGTGCACATGCCCCTTCGGATCCCTATATTTGTATCTTTAGGGTAAATACCCAGTAGCGTGATTGCTGGGTTGTATGGTAGCTCTACTTTCAACTTTTTGAGGAAGCTCCATGATGTTTTCCAGAGTGGTTGCACCAGCTTGCATTCCCACCAACAGTGTAGGAGGGTTCCCCTTTCTCTGCATCCTCGCCAACATCTGTTGTTTCCTGACTTGTTAATTTTAGCCATTCTGACTCGTGTGAGGTTGTATCTCACTGTGGTTTTGATTTGTATTTCCCTGATGTTGAGTGATGTTGAGTACTTTATCATGTGTCTGTTGGATGTCTTTTTTTTTTGAAAGATTTCTATTCATTTATTTGACAGAGACCACAAGTAGGCAGAGAGGCAGGCTGGGGTGGGGGTGGGAAGCAGGCTTCCCACTGAGCAGAGAGCCCGATGCGGGGCTCAATACCAGGACCCTGGGATCACAACCTGAGCCAAAGGCAGAGCCTCCAAGCCACTGAACCACTCAGGCGCCCCTGGATGTCTTTTTTGCAGGAATGTCTGTTCATGTCCTCTGCCCATTTCTTGATTGTTCTTTGGATGTTGAGTTTGATAAGTTCTTTATGGATTTTGGATACTAGCTCTTTATCTGATACATCATTTGTGAATATCTTCTCCCAGTCTGTCAGTTGTCTTTCGGTTTTGTTGACTGTTTGCTGTGCAAAAGCTTTTGATCTTGATGGAGTCGCAGTAGTTCATTTTTGCCCTTGCTTCCCTTGCCTTTGGCAATGTTTCTAGGAAGAAGTTGCTGTGGCTGAGGTCGAAGAGGTTGCTGCCTGTAAAACTTGACTTTTTAAAATTGTATTCCAGTGGTAGAAATTTTTACTCCCCTTGCCATACCCATAAGAACTATTCCTAAGCCTTGTGGTGATGGTCTCCTCTTTCCCAAGTGCTGCTTTCATGGTAGATGACTGCTTGGCTGGGGCAGAAGAGGGCTAAGTGAGTTTGAGGAAGGAGAAGCAGACCCCACACCAGAGTAGAGTGTGCAGTGGAGCCCCAGAGCAGGTGATGAGGTGGGGAGAGTGGGCAGGGGCCAGATCATGCAGAGGCTTCATGAGCCTCAGGAAGGAGCAGATTTTAAGCCCAATAAGAAGCACTGAAATGTGTGAGGCAGAAGAGTGACATGATCTGATGGATAATTTTACAAAGTCATTTGCTGCCGTGTGGAACCTGGACTAGAGAGGAGCAAGAGCGGAAGCCAAGGGACCAATTAAGAGCTTGTTATACCTCGTGCGTACCAAGGCCAAGAAGGACAGAGGTGAACAGATTCAATGACATGAGCTCAGAGGAGCAGGGATTTGTAAGAGAGGCCTGGGAATAATGGTCTGAAAGTGTTAATACGGAGTATCTCCTGGCTGGCTGGATGTGAGAGACATGATCACTTTCCATGTGAGAGGGCTTTAGGCATTTGGAATCCTGGAGATAGCAAGGCTTCAATTAGGGCATGCAAGTCTAGGGAACCTTCAGAGCACATGAGGTTGGGGATCTAGGGGTGCTCGCTCATCACTGGATTGGAATTCCAGAGGACACAGAGGAAGGGTATAGGAGGGGAGATCAGGTCTGATCAGGTCACGTCTGGGAACAGTTTGGGAATGAGTTTTGTGCGTTTGATGGATGACTGGAGAACCCTGCACTTCTGCTGGGGGCTGGGGTCATCTGGATGTCAGACATGGCTGACCTTTGTTTCTGGTGCTGCAGTGTTGCTGGCGAGCTCTTTCAAGATAGCAGTTCCTTTAAGTTGCATTTCTTAGAAATATATTGCCAAAAATGGAATCATTATTACATGAAGCCTTCTGGTTTCAAATGTGTATTCAATGTTGCTAGAAGGACTGTAACAGTGAGGGTAAAGCCACGTTTATTTTTGCTGAAATTCAGTAACTTCTTACTCCCACACTGCCCCTGGCACTATGTTGACAAGTCTGAACAATAGACACTGTCAGCAGTATTTCGCTCTGTTTGCCTTTCCACGTGTTTCCATCCAGAAGGAGAGGCAGGAGTTCTCATGCTAGTCTGGTCCCTAGTGCCAAGTTTTCGCTGCCTACAGAGAGAGCCTCTGTTGCACTGAACAACTGCCAGACCTCCCAGGCAAGACCTTGGTGAGGTTCTGACTTACTGAACTATGGAGGTCACCGGGCATCCCTGGTATAGGATGACCAATCACCAGGGCCAGTCCTCATGCCTCCTTAGTGTCCTCACTCATCTCACCAGAACCTTCCATGCCAAACATCAGGAAAGAGTTGGATAAAAATGCAAAGATTTGTTGTGGCAAATGAGCTTACACCTGTTTTGGACAGATAACCTCAGTGATTTCAAATCTGTATTTTTCCAGCCAGCCTTTTTCTTTAGCAGATCTCATTTCAGAAACAGCTGCTTCTCTTTTTAAAGTAATGTATTTCAGATCGATATTGAGGATACAGTCATTTAAAGTGTGGATTGAGTCAGCAGAATAATAAGTAGAGATGACATTGTGGGGTCCTAGCTTTATTCTCTTTTTGTAATTTCCATAAGTAATGTATTTTGTTTATGTCAGATTAAAAAAAAAAAAAACATGTTAGCACTATGAAGAGTAAGTCCAGCTGTGCTCTTCCTCGGCGCTGTAGGAACAACGTTGCAGTCCACATATAGCCACAAGCATACATGATCCATGAAGCCCTCCAGAAGCCAGCCAGCCAGTTCTCAAGGGCAAGGGAACCCCACATTCTGATTGTGAAAGCAAGCTGAAAAAAATTAAAAAAAAAAAAAAGCAGTTTGGGCGGGGCGCCTGGATGGCTCATTTCATTAAGTGTCTGACTTGATAACGACTCAGGTCCTGATTTCAGGGTTGTGAGATTGAGCCTTGTGTCAGGCTCCACACTTATTGGGGAGGTTGCTTAAAGATTCTCTCTCTGCTTTTCCCCCACAATCCCCACCCCACATGCACATGCATGTGCGCTCTCTCGCTGTCTCCCTCTCAAATAAATCCTTTTAAAAAAAAAAAAAAGGCAGAGAGGGAGACATTATTGGCATAATCATAAGTTGGAAGGTAGGGCAAGTAGAGGGACAGGTGGCCCTCAGCAGGTTACGTAGTGGTGCCCTGGGCTAACATTCAATTTTCAGTGATCATTTCAGTCTGCAAAAAGCCATGACTGTACTTGCCAAGCGCTCCACCATGAATCTGGTCCTTGGACCGGAGAGCTAGGGAAATCCCTTTATATCTGTTACCATCTTGAGAAAATCTTTTCCTGGACTCTTACTAATATCTGGGGTGGTTTTTTCTTTGCTTGCTTGCTTTTGAGGCACAAATTCTGGAGTAAGTTTTCTCTGTCTGCAGTTTCCCTTTCCTTACAACTGAACTCTTGAAGCATCTGCCGCGTAGGTCCATCCCCACCGCTTTGCTAATATCCAGATGCCATTGTATGGAAGAACCTTTCCTGGATCATCATTCCGTTCTTCCTTGTAATATTGGTCCCCAGTATTGGTCTCCGTATCCATCTCCTCTCTGCTTGAAACTCAACCATCTCTTACTTCTCTGTCCTGTTGGCTGGGATACCGTGTTACTTTAGCTACTCTCAGACTTTTCTCACTGCTATTGCCCTCCCTCCTTTTAGGATTTTTCCTTTACATTCACCCCTACAACGTGGATATTCAAGATTACTTTTGATTCTGTTATCTTTGTTTAAATTAGTTCTTAGGAGATTATAAAGTGGCTGTAGATTGTAAATGCCATATGGGCAAGGTCCATTTTTGTCTTACTGTGTCCCCATCATTTAGCACTATGTGTGTGTGTGTGTGTATGTGTATTTTGGTTGAATAAGTTAATAACCATGGCTTCAGCTGTTCCTTCTTAAGGTGGAGTGACTTCTGAATCTCTTATCTCCAGCCTTGACTTTTATCTCAAGTTCAAGTCATCAGTCGTATGTGTTCAGGGGACATTTCCACTTACTTATTTATTTGTGGCGGGGGGACACTTCCACTTATAACAGCACGTATGACTTCTGACCTGAAAGTATAAAATCAGATTTATTATTGTTCTCTCAAAAAACTCCACAATTCCACCTGCTGGTAAGTCCATTTATGTTCATGATATCACTGTTCTTGGTTAGGTTCACACATAAGTTATTTTATTATTATTATTTTTATTTAAGATCTATTTATGTATTTCAGTGGGGGAGGGGCAGAGAGAATTCCAGGCAGACTCCCCGCCGAACATAGAGCCCAGTGCAGGACTTGATTTCATGACCCTGAGATAATGACCTGAGCCAAAGTCAAGAGTCAGACACCCAACTGACTGAGCCACCCAGGTACTGCACATGTAAGTTTTTTTTAGTTCTTCCCTGTTCTCTTAATTATTTCAATTTCCAAATCTTCTTAATTTGTTCTTGAAATGGCTGAAGAATTCATCCCTCAACTAGTGACCGTCTTTATCCCAGGCTCTATTTGCCACATGTCTAAAATACTAACATGTCTTTAACTCCCATCTTTTCTCTCTCATTTCTCTCTGAGACCCAGATGCCAGATATTTTCAGGAAGAGGTAGATCTCTCTCCCTCTCCTCTCTTCTCTGTCTCTGTCCCGCAAATACTAACTGCCCACTTACTGTATGTCAGGTGCTGTGCTCAACTCTGAGCAGACACCAGTGAAAGTGGCAAACGGGGGGCCCACCGGCATGGAGGTCTTAGGAGCTAGACAGTAATCCAGTGAACAGAGAAAGAATTATAACTGGTAGTTAGAGCTCTGAGTTTGGTCTTTATTCTGAGTCCAGCAGGAATAAATGAGGTTATGACATGATCTGGTTTGTATCTGGAAGGATCGCTCAGGCTGCTGTGTGGGGAATAGTCTGAGGAGCGGCAAGAGCAGAAGACTAAGTAGAGGGGGGAGAGCCGGTGCTGGGCTGCCGGTTTGGACTAAGGTGGTAGCAGTGGGATGAAGAGAAGTGGATGAACCTGAGGTGTGTTTTTGAGGGTGCAGCTGTAGAAGTTGCCACTAACATCTTAGATACAAGGGTAAGAATCAAGAATGACTCCCAGGTTTCTGGCCGAGTAGCGGTTGGGTAGACGTGTTATTCACTCAGATGGGGGAGGAGCTGGGATTTTTGCTTTCAACTGTGGCCGTGTTTACAGAGGATTTGTAGATGGAATCAAGAGTTCTTTCCACATGCTAGATTGGAGATGCCGGAGACTTCTGTAGGGGAAGTAGGCCGCTGGCTGTTGAGGTCTGTGGGTCAGATGACCGGCTTGTGCTAGAAACATCATTTGGGGAATTGTCAGAATAACAACAGTAAAGTGATGATGATAAATAACAAATGTGCGGACTCTGTGCCTGGCCCTGTTCTGAGTGCATTACGTTCCGCCCTCCAGTAATCCCGCAACGTCTGTACAGCCATTACCCCTGTTGTACAGAGGAGGTGGCCGAAGCACCCTGTTAAACCACTTGGGTAGCGTGTCCCCAGTAACTGCTCGCTGAGCCGAGTTGGAACTCATCATGGAGGTGATACGGGAAGCTCTGCGGTCGCACGTCATCACTCAGAGCAGGAGCGTAGCTTGGGGCGCCTGCGTGGCTCAGTCAGTCATGCATCTGCCTTCAGCACAGGTCATGATCCCAGGCTCCAGGGATCGAGCCCCACGTCGGGCTCTTTGCTCAGCAGGCAGCCTGCTTTTCCCTCTGCCTGTGTTTCTCTCTCTCTCTCTCTCTCTCTCTGACAAATAAATAAATAAATAAAATCTTTTTAAAAAGAAAGAAGAGCTAAAGAGGAGCAGAGAGCCAAGATTGAGCTCACTGCTTTCATCACTTTGTTTTCCAACTCAGAAGCCTTTATTTGCTTCTCCTGGAACAAAAGATAAAATAAAATGTCAGTTCCTTAGTCAGACTGTCAAATCTTTTCATAATCTATGCCCAGTCTCCTTTAGTGTCTTGCTGTTCCCTGTGTGCTTGCACCATTCCGTGAGATCATCTCTGCTCCCCCTTCCGCTCGCTCGCCACCCTCGTGTTCACGTAAGTCCTCTCCAGGATTCAGGGACCCACTGTAGTCTTGAAGCCTCCCTCGTGCCTCCAGTGCAGAAACTAATCACAGTTACTGCATGTCAAGTGCTTCTGGAGAGCTCAGGAAATGAGAAATACGTAGCATGCTCCTACTTTGTTCTTTCTGCTCATTTGTGTTTTGTTTTCATCAACATCTTCTTAGTAAAATGATGGAATTTTTTAAAATAAGTAGCTCATCTACTTTTCAGAGGATCAGAGATGACTTGGAGAATCAGATGTCTCACTGTAAATTGAGATCATTAATTTGGAAGTATATTTTGCTTCGAACAGCCTTTTTTGCTTGAGTTGGGTCAGAGATTAAGAATATATACTTGAAGTTGCATGAGCTTTTCTGAACTTTCTATCAGGCACTACTATTTGGAATGGCAAAGCAGGATCAGAGGAGCCAGGCAGATTACAACTGGCCTTGACTGGGAGCTTCCAGGCCAGATAGGATGACGAGATGTGGGCATAAAAGGAGTCCTATGCTGGGTCCGTCAGCAGCACAGGTGGGCGGCTCTTGTGAATTTGGTCCTCAGACTTGTTTATACTGCTTAGCATTTTTAACAAAATTTGATTATTTGGCAAAATTTATTAACTCAGGAGATTTCACATAAAAATCCCATTTATCAGCTTCCCTGGAAAACCTTGAAAATCAGACAGCCCTGAGGGAACAATGAGCCAGAGCTACACCTGTCTGCACACCACATGCTCTCTGGTTCCCCATGGTCTTCACTCCCTACTGCACTGAATCCTGCCCTCACTCTTCGTTTATGCTGCTTGCTGGTGTTTGTGACCCTTAACGGATCAGTCAGGGTACCATGTGATTTGGACAGGAAATGTGATGGGATTTCAGAAGGAATGGAGATCACTTGGAGAGCACAGTGGACTGGAAAGAATATAAGCTTTAGTGCTAGACAGATCTAGTCCAAATACTAGCCCTGCCTTCCTCCTGCCAGCCTTCTGCCTTAGAGATATGCTTTCCCTGCAGCTCCCTTTGCTTGTGATAAAATGGAAAATAGCACCGCCCTTCCGGGGTTGTGGTGAGCATTAGCGGTGATGTACATGTAGTTCCTGACATGCCTGGCATCTGGGCAGCATACATTGGTTGATCCTGTCCAAAAAGTCTCGCAGGGTGCCTTGGTTTAATATTTGGAAAATGTTAACAAAAAGAAGCCTCGAGGTGAGGAGGAAGCCAAATACCAGGTAGATGAAAGAGTTAAGTCTAAAAAAGCGTATACTTTTTTTTGTTAACCAAAAATTTGGAAATGCAGTTGTATATTTAACTTCCCCCAGGATGAGAAAAGACTCGCTAAGCATAAAAACCATGAAAGAGAACCAAAGAAAGGTCAGAGTTGACTCAAAGTTTTTGGGCTTCTCTGTGTTAAACATCAACATAGTTAAAGGACAAATAGCAAATGAGAAAAAAGTATTTGCACAAAGTACGACAAAGGGCAAGTATCTTAGGGTCTGTGGTTACAGGTCAATAAGAAAAAATGCTAACATGCTGTAGAACAATGGACAAAGAATGTGAAGAGAGGGTTCACAACAGAATTAATGCAAATAGCAAATAGGCCTGTGAAAAAATGTTGAATGGGGTTAGTAAAGAACTCCCTGTTTGAATAATGAATTGTGAGTTTTCCCTCAATTTTTTTTTCATCATTGTTAGTTGGTAATGTTCAGTATCAGTGATGTGACCAGAAGGTAGGTACTGTAGTATTTTCCTGATGGAATAATAAATTGCTATAACCTTCTTAAGAAAGCAGTTTGCTAGTATAAGTCAGACTGCTTTAAAGTTTATATCTTTGGATCCCATCATTCCATTTTTGAAAATTTATCCTTAGAAAAATACTCAGAAATGTTTTGCCTGGGATCTACTTGCAGTAGCCTTTCTTTCTTTCTTTCTTTCTCTTCCTTTCTTTTCTTCTTCTTTTTTTTTTTTTTTTTTTTTTTGGCAGTACCGGTGTATTAAAATCTCAGTGTCCAAGAGTGAGTACCTTGTTGCCATATTCTTAACATTAGCACAGTGACTGACATATACAGTGGTCAAAAAATATTTGCGAGTGTAAAGAAGGAAAGATATATAAAGGAATATTATATAACTCCATTTCTGAAATACCATACATTTGAGGCATAAAAACATGCTCACAATATAATGTTCAAAATGTAAAGTACATGATTGTGTATATAGAATGTTTCCTCTACATGCATTGCATGAATTCTGGATGATAGGATTATATTTTCTCGATGCTCTTCCTCATTCAGCACGTACATACTGATGTGTGTAATAGGCGCTGAGCATGTTTTGAAAGGGTAAGACAACACTCTCTTCACGGAGTTTATCAGAGAGGAGGAAGGCAGGCAGCAAGCCGGTAATTTCCATGTGTCATTTACTTTAGTGAGGTTGTGTCACTTTTATTCTGTAGAGAGAAAAACTCTGCTGCTACTGATTTTCAAGTATCAATTGTTGGTTGTAATTCCTAAGGCACGTTCTTGGGACAGGAAAGGAGCAATTACATGAAGAACCTACGTAGAGCTTGGAAACATTAAGTTACTTTTCCAGTGAAAAGAAACATGTTTAGGTTTCCTGTCTTTTGAGTGGTTAGTAATGACAGAACGACAAATACACCCAGACTTTTCCCCTAAATACCATTTTCCTAACGGAAACCAAATAGGCTGAGGCGGGAATATAGAATTCAGGAAGGCCCAGAGCTCCTTGGGAATCATAATTGTGTGTTCAAATGAACTGGCTGTGCTTGGGGAGGGGGGGAGAGTGTGTTGGTCAGCATTAATATAAAAGTATGTATTTTTTGCATTTTTTCATCTGCTTGTGAAATTTTGTGTGGAACACCAAATCATCAATAACAAAACCCACCCTACAGACTGACTGTGATCCTGAAAAGCCTTTTTTGTTTTTTTAAAGTAAGCTCTATGCCCAGCGTGGGGCTTGAACTCATAGCTCTGAGACAAAGAGTCACATACTCTACTGACTGAGCCAGGCAGGCGCCCCTGAAAAGCCTCTCTTAACTGGGATCATGGATGGAAAATTTTATCCCAAGCAATGTTTTTTTTAGGGGTGTGTTCTGTTTTGTTTTGAAGAAAGACCTGAGTAAATCAGAAGGGTCACAGAGCCCTGTTTTGATAACTTAACCATGCTTAATGGCTGTGAATGCACTCCTCTAAACAGTCTGACCCTTGCTTCCAGCGTGGCTTATCCATTTATCAATTTGAGTCTTTATGCACAGCCACGTGAGCTCTGTCGGCCTTTTATCTGCTTCCTGAGTGGAAAAAGTCTCCCTGTGTCTTGGTTAAGTTGAAGGGTAGCTCTGGGCTCTGTTGGCACTCTGGCCTCAAGACCAGAAGGAAGCATTTGTGAGCTCTGTGTTGCCTCAGTAGAATCCCTTCCCCTCTTTTCTGTCTCCTTCTGCAGATTAGAATGTGCTCTCTGAGCCCAGGGTGTTGGAAGGGACAGATAGCAAGCAGCAGAGTGATGACATCACCTCGTGCAGTGGGTGCCCTGGGCATCGGCGACTCTTTCAGGGACTGATCAGGAGTAGCTCTCTCCCAAGTGAAGGGTCTCCCTCTTTTGCTTTTAGGTACAACTAAACGTTATACTGGATGTAGTATGTATAAAAGCAACCCGAGGCTTTCTGTCATTGGAAAATGCAGATCTTAGGAATGTAAAGTGGGGCATGGCGCTGTGGAACGTCATTTTCCATTGGGGCTGGTATTTCCCCTTTGCATGTGGAACTCTCTCTCACTTGGTGGCTCCGTTCCTGCTTCATGTTTCCAGGCAGAACTACAGTGCTTACCCCTTCTCTTCCATTGGCATTGGCGCCCCCTCCTTCCCAGGAATGCTTTTACTGTTCAAAGAGATCTTCGTCGCAGGCTTGGCTTCATGTCTGGGTAGTGTGTTTCCTCTCTACTTTCTTTGGCGTCCCTGCCCTCATGTCTGTGCTTGAGCAGGTCCCACTGCACTCCCAGAGTATGCAGTGTGCAGAGGGCAGGAGAACCATCTGCTTCTCCCTATGTTGAACCTTGATCTGGTAGCTGACTTTACAGCTTAAATCAGGAACCCTTGAGCCCTCTAAGTCTCATGGACGATGCACTCCCTTCTGTCTCTTTTCTCCAGTAGGACGTGCATCTCCTCTGGTTGGAATCCTTTCTTTAATAGAGCCTCCTCTTGCTTCTCTGGATGCAGCGGGGCCACCCAAGGACAGGGTCACCTTCCCACCACTCTCTGGTTGGCTGAGGGGTCATTGGTTAATGCTGCAGTGCTTACTCGCTACTGGAAAAGAAAAGGTGGCAGGCACAATTGAAATCAGTCAAGGAGGGGCGCCTGGGTGGCTCAGTGGGTTAAGCCTCTGCCTTCCGCTCAGGTCATGATCTCAGGGTCCTGGGATCGAGCCCTGCATCAGGCTCTCTGCTTGGCAGGGAGCCTGCTTCCTCTTCTCTCTGCCTGCCTCTCTGCCTACTTGTGATCTCTGTCTGTCAAATAAATAAAATCTTTAAAAAAAAAAAAATCAGTCAAGGAAACCAAAAGTTGTTTCAAACACTGCTTTTATCTTCTGCCTGTTAAAGTTATGACTGTGCTCCACGAAGTCCCTGCCAAGGGCTGGGACCTGGAACTTAAACTGTTTATGCAAGATCATTATTGTTCTGATTTTGTTTTTCCTGAGGGAAATCATTGTAAATAATTATGTTCTCAGAAGCACCCCTACAATAATAAATATAAACACAGTATTGCAGGGAAATCAATCCTGCAGTAACCCAGATGCAGTCCCTTGCATCAGAAGTGAAGTAGACGGATGCATGGATCTGCCCAGAATGGAAGTGGAAAGATCAGGAAGCTCGGGCCTCGACTCTTGACAGGCTCTTTGAACTCACCCCTTTGTCAGCTGCAAAGGAGGAATGACCCTCACCTACTGGCTGTTTTGCAGGCCGGGTCTGAAGCTTCCTTAGAGCACTGGACATGAATGAACTTGGAGCTGTCCGGAAGAGGGGGTGATGTAAATACAAGGCATTTCTGTGTGAAGTGGTCAGGAGTTGTGGTCTGTGCTCCCAGGCTTCAATGGCCAGTCTCAGTTCGCAGCATTGTTCTGGGCAAGCCAGAACTTCCTTCTTCAAGAAAGTCTTGCTGTTGACTGTTCTGAAAGAAACAAGGTTATATCTCCTAGACACCAGAGGAGCTATAGGAAGAGTTGTAACCAGTTTTAACATAGGCTCCGGTTAGTGAATTAGCAGAAATTGTAAAAAGGCAATGAAAACTCACTACACCGTGTCTTATTTAAAAGCCCGTTTTTTCCACACAGACCGTGGCAAAACACAGAGCACAGCATAAAGCAGGTGTGAAGAGTTCTTGTATAAATAACTTAATTCCTTCACAGGTCAGAATGGGCTCTTCTGCATTTTAGATGCGGATGACAGTATCTGGCACTTAACGCTGCACTTAGTGTGCGCCGGTCCCCAGGTGACCAACGCAGACTGCATCAGTAGAGGCTCACAGCAGCCCTGTGTGGCAGGTCCTGTCGCCATCCCCAGACTAAGGTACAGAGTGGTGATACAACTTGCCCAAGGCCAGATGGCTGCCCCAGACTGAGCCAGTAGATGAGCCCCGACTGTGTTGCTGAGGAGAGGTTTGCACTTCTAGACCACTGCCAGGTGCCATTGCATCTTGATAACACAAGCAAAAAACATAGTGCGATGAATGCTGTTTTCTAGGAAGAGAACGGAGACTACACGTATGTGGAAAGAGTGAAGATACCCTTGGATCATGGGACCTTGTTAATCATGGAAGGAGCGACACAAGCTGACTGGCAGGTGAGAACATGCATGGAACTTGGATTCACGTGGAGGCGGTGCCCTGACGGCTTCTGTTTATTTATTTCTCTAGTAAATGTGAAAAGTAAGTTGCTTTTATCATGAGCAAGAGGTGGTACAGTGACACCATTTTCCAGGAGTTTTGATTCTGACAGTCAAAATGGACCTCTGCAGCAGTGGCATCCAGTAGAACTTTCTGTGACAGCGGAAACATTCTGCATGTTCTGAGGCTCCATGTTGTAGCCACTGGACACACACAGCTATTATTGGTCTTCTGAAATGTGGCTAGTGTGTCGAAGGACTGAATTTTTAATTTAATTTAAGTTCATTACAATAGCTTCGGGTGGCCAGTGGGTGGCTACCGGGCGGCACAGCTTCTCACCTGAGGCCGGGCTCTCTTAAAACCGGGTCATCTTTAAGGTGTGCAAGTTCATGGAAGAACACTTAGCTTGGGAGCAGAATCGCATGTCTGTCTTTGGTCTCAGTGATTTATGTGTTGCCTTGCGAGATTTGGGAACATGGCAGGAAGCTGCGAGGAAGAACAGCAATTAGAAAAGATAAAAACAATACCTCAGTGTGAGGGCGCTGGCTTATTGGAGTGATGGGGGTGGGGGAGGATTTGCTTCAGAGAAGAAAACCTTTCTCCACAAGACTTCAGAGAGCTTGCTGATGCTTGTGGGGGGTGGAGGGGGGATGAAGTCAAAATATGTCCCATGTCCTCATAAATGTGTTTATGTCAGAATTATTTATATTTCCGTTTAGCATCGAGTGCCCAAAGAGTACCACTCTAGAGAACCGAGAATAAACTTGACCTTTCGGACAGTTTATCCAGACCCTGGAGGGGCGCACTGGTGATATGAGAGCTTTGAGAGAGAAACTGTGCTGAGACCGAACAAATCCTCCGCCGTGAAGAAACTTCCAGAGGCTGGTCCGGCTGATCTCGCAGGGAGGCTGTTCAGAAGACAAGGGTGGGATTTGCTTCCTGGCTTCGGAGTCCTATTAAATGAGAGCCAGCGGGTCACATTTATACTGTGTTTACTGTGGGAACAGTACCCCTAATCACATCTTAAAATCACAGAGCTTCTTTAGGCAAATTAAAAACTGCTGTGGCTGTACTCTCGGTAGGTTTGTCCGTAAGCAGTTTCTCTCCTGCCCCTCCTGCTTCATTTAAGGCACTGTGAATGGGCTTTGCCTCCGTGGTAAAGGCGCACGTGTTTGTTCCTTGTGCCTTTGTGAAGTAGGATATAAACATGTGTCAGTGACCCTGGAGGCCTCCGCAGGCAGACAGCTGCCGAAACCCAAACAGAGGGGGCCTCACAGAGCCTTGTGGAAGTCTGCCTTGACTGCTCAACATCTTGGCTTCAGTGCTTTCGTAATGGAAAGCTGCATATTCTAGGAGCACTTTATTTAACCGAGTCTCCTTCCTGGGACAGACCCAGACAGGTTACAGGCCTCTGAACAAAGAGTGGAAGCCGTGTCTTGTAACCCAGCCATCTTTAGGCAGCAGTTTGGATACTTGTAATACGAGAGGAAACCGTCCCCTCTGAGACAGAAGTAATCAAGTGATGTCATGAGAAATTTAGGCTGAAGAGCAGCAAATGCCCTGCTAGTGACAGCTGTCCCACATAGATGAGTTTCCCCTAGAGAGTGACTTGAGTCATTTAAACCCAAGCCAGTGAGAAGAGGGAGCAGCCCTCTGGGGTTAGACTCAGTTCCCTAATAGTTGTCTTTACCTTAAGTTCCGGGAGCCGTGTGACGAAAGCTTTCTTCTGACTCAGTGCTCTCTTAGACATGAGCTCCTGAGATTCAGCAGTCCATGATGTCACCAAGGTTCCCAAAACAGAACAGAGTGGCTGCCCTTTCTTGCCTCATAAAAATCACGTGTCGTCTTGACCTCTTGACTTAGGAGTACTGGGCTGGATTGATTCCAAACCGAGATAGGGAAAACTCGAGAGAAAGAAAATGGAATCAAATGGATGAAAACAGGACAAGAGAGTTAGAGTTTCCATAGCTGCCTGCTGGGAAAACCTACAGAGCCTTCTTGCTTTCGATCTTGTTTCCATTCTGTTCTGGAAGACAGATTAGCTTTGGCGATGGTGGTAGAGTGCCAAAAACTGGCCAGGCTCTTCCCCGGAAGTCAGATGTAACACCAGGCCTGGAAGGCCCTGCTTTCTGACAAACTTTCTGGCTTTTTGCATTGGGGTTCCCCCCTCCCCCTGCCACTTTTTTTTTTTTTTTAATGTTTTACATGTGGATGGCTCCTTTCTGTAAGAAATATGAAATGCTTTATAAAATCTAAGCGTCATACCAAGCCTTTCAGTGAGGGCAATGCAAATCACCATAAAAGCCAAATAAAACCTCTAATTCCTAGCTGTTTTCCTGTTAAACAAAACCTGGCCAGGGTGTTACAGCCGGCTTCAGTTGTGAGTTTGATGCACGACATTGGGAAATTCTTCTTCCGCTCCCATAGACGAAAGAACTGGCAGATGGTTCCCAGTGTCCCGGCATCCCTCCTAATGTAGGGTCACGGCCTCCCCTGGTGTCAGCTGCACATTTGATCTCTTCAGTCATCACTGCCATGGCTGTCGGGGAAATGAGTTCCTACTTGACAGCCGACAGCCTGAGCCATGCCGGGCTTCTTCAGCTGAGAGCAGCGGTCTTGGCTTTTGTTCCTTGCTGCCCAATGCTAGATCTACCCCTTATACACACACACCTTTTTTTTTTTTTTTTTTTTTTAACCACGAAGATAATATCCCTTTTGAAATGACTAGTAGGTACTTGTCATAGAGTTAAAGTACAGGGTTTAGGACTGCACAGGGATTTTCAGAACCTGGCAAAGGATGCCCCGGGGCCGCACTGACCTGTTGCTGTGTTTTACTGGCCTTAGATCCTCCCTAGGAATTAGGGGCTGAGCTGCTTTGCCAACATTACTTGTAAAGCAGAGGAAGCAGATATAACAATGTAGCATGAAGAAAAACAGATTTAGTTTTTGCTTTTTTTGAGCTTTAATAACCTACCAGGAACTGTCCTGGGAGCTTTTTCTATGTAATCCCTTATCTTCCCCAAAGCTCGGCAGGAAAGAGGTGTTCTTCCCATTGTAGAGACCAGGCAGCTGAGGCCCCCACAAGAAGGGCCGAATGATTTAATAGGACTTCCAGGCAGCAGAACCAGAACTCAAACCACAGGTGAATCCTTAAACTGCGTGCTTCTTCCTCTGCCTTGATGAATTTAGGCAGAATGGTTGACTGGGCGTCCCTGCCCAGCTCACCCCTGGACCCCATTGGCAGAGCGGACCACCCGGCCGCCTTGTTTGTCCTCTGGCTTTTCTTTGTCCTCAGGCATCTGCATCTCCTCTCTTCCTGATCAGCGTTAGCAGCTCCTAGTCAGAAACCAGACTGCCAACTGGACTCCTAGTCAGCCACTTAACTAAGGAAGCTTATTTTGTGGGGAGAGAATGCAATTTCAGGCAAGTTAGACAAATTCTCATCCAACCTTCCTGTGACCCAGAACAATGTTTCTGATCGTATCCCAGCTAACTCTCAGGGTGGTTGCGCGCTCCCTTCCTCTCGATGCTCATCTGTGAGTCCCTCTGGGGGCTCTGAGTGACACCCAAACTCAGCATCAAGCTTCTTCGTGACACTTAACAACAGCACTTTTGCAGTCAGCACACAGCCCAAAGCACACAGGTCCGCTTGTACCCTAAAGAGGTCTTGACGACAGGCGGCTTGCCTCAGGACAGTGCGCACCCGGTATCCGATTGTATCCTCCATACTGAAATCCCGATTCACGTTGTTGACTAAACCACTCGCTCTGGTGGCTTGGACAGTTCATGTTAAATTTGGAGTTATGCAAGCTCATAAACCTGACATCGCCTGTGGCACTCCATCTCTGCGGCCTCTGTGGCTGATAATGACCTTGCCCTAGTGCCTGGTAGGTCTACCTGGACCACAAGTGGCCAGGTCTCCTGAATCGTGTCATGGCGGCCCCACTAGAGGGAAGCGGGTCCTGTGCTGAGCAGAACACTCCCGTCGGAGAACTGTAGAGAAATCCTCGACACGTGACGGGTCCCTGCCCTGCTGGGAATACTTCTTCCTTGAATTCTGGCAGCTTTTACTTGGCTGCAGAATATCCAAGACCCACTTTGCCTTTTCTGGTCATAAACACTTGTAAAGTGTTGAATCTGAAGTCTTGATTGCTTTATTTTTCTGAATGATGCTTTTGAAAAAGCTGAATGTTTCCACAGCGGTGCATTCTGTTTGTTTAAATCTTTACTTCTGCGTGGTTCCACCCATTCGCTCTCCTCAGAAGGACCTGGTCTACAACTGTCCCCTTCCCACCGCCCCATCTTCTCCTTGGAAGCAACCGTCGTGGGAGAGCCCGGTCAGTTTTGTGCTGCTGGAATCCAGTCTCAGATATGGCGATTCCTGAGTCTGAGGGTCAACAGGGAATGACGTTGATGTTTGTTTATTAGAGCGGAACACAGACTGACGGTGCCTTTTCCCGCTGGCTTAGTACTGCTGCGCTGATTTACAAGTGCCTTTCCCAGCCTGTGAACAGAGCCCCTTCTTGGGGACTGGACTATCTTTTAGGGCTAAAGCTGGCCAAGGGGCCTGGTGTCAGAGAGCAGTACAGGACAGGGTAAGCAAGGCAGGACACTTGTAGCCAGCGTTACAGAAAAATTTGCTTCTCAGGTGAGCCAGTGCCATGCTGACCAAGGTATATGTGACAATGTTGTCATTACAGTTACATCTGTGCTGTCACACACGCACCCCCCCACACACTCCCCGAACACCAGGGACAGTCCCTTTTCTCAGGGGACCTCCAGAAGTGTGGGCATGTTCAGGCAAGATCCTGGCCTCTGACCCCACTAGCTTTTAACTCTGGACACAAATTGTAGGTTTCTGGATGGGGAAAGAAAGATGAAAGCCAGAAGGGAGTTTCCAGAGTATACTGTGTTGGGTCTGGTGTGCCTGGGTGGCTCCATTGGTTAAACATCCAACTCTTGGTTTCCGCTCAGGTCACGATCTCCTGTCATGAGATCAATCCCCGCATGGGGCTTGGCACTCTGTGCAGAGCTGGCTTGGGTTCCTCTCCCTCTCCCTCTGCCCCTGCCCCCACTCTTGCACTTGGGTATGCATGTGAGCATTCTCTCTCTCTGAACAAAACAAAAACAACTGTGTTGGACCTGTAACATCCCTAATCTGGTTTCTTCCTAAAAGTGACCCTAATGAAGTTATTTTCTCATTTTTTAATCAGCTGGAGGAGCATGTACCTGAGGACGATCAGATCCTGAGATCTGGTGTCCTGGGGTGGGCTGGAAGAGTCCCATGGGCTGCTTGTCAGCAGGCCTTCTGTGTTGTCTTTGGGCTTTCCCCAGCCCTGGCCCCAGGCAGAGGGGACAGCTGCAGTCTTGGTCCCTTCACCAGAAGCAGCATAGAGACACCAAGCTTTTCCCCTGGGACAGGAACCAAAAAGAAGTAGGCTCTGGAGGGGCCGTGTGATCGGGTTACAGTGAGCGGCCTCCTGCAGGAAGGGCCTGCCGAGCAGCACACGTGATAATCCAGATGCCCCTGAATGCCCCATCAGAACACATACACCCTCCTGGCTTGATGTGGCTGAAACGTTTCCGGCGGCTGCAAAGGGCTGCCTCCCCTGTCCAAGAGGCTGGGGCAGGAAGCCACCCTCCAGGCCCTTCTCCAGGTGCTGTGATGTCCCTATGCCACTGGCTCCCACCCTGCCCTTCCCGGTCTGTACTTGGAGAATAGGCCTGAGTGAGGCTCTCCAGGAGCGGAATCCACACCTCCCAAAACAATGCTGGTCTGAGGGCTCTATCCTCCCTGCCTGAAGAATGTGGGATGGGTGGATAAGGATGCCACAGGCCTGGGGCCGCTTCCCAGACTCTGGCCCAAGTGTGTTCAGGCTTTAGACCACCCAGGCAGGTCTCAGGAGAAGTGTCTTCCTCTGCCCTTGTTGGTTAGAGAAAAGTTTTCTGGAATGCTTCCCCTGAAAATGTCTAAGGGATTAGCTACTCATTTCTTCCCAGCATGCTCTCTCACATAGTAACTTTTTGTCTCCATTCACCTGCAGTGAAGGGGAAGGGAAGACAGCTAGTCCAGAGGTAAGAAATCCAGGGAGAGTCTTAATGTCTGGCTTCTCTCTCACTGTCCCCCTGTCCCCCAGTCTACCTTCTCCAGCAGCCTCCTGCCTCGTGCTGGGAGGAGGTGGGCCCCAAAGGAGCGCAGTGCACTTTCGCGCGTGCCTTTATGTCCCCAAGTACCGTGAGGGTGAAGGTTAGGAACAGCTCTCCCCATTGGACAGATGAGGAAGCCGAGGTCCAGAGGTGCTCATGTGGGGGCACCTGGCCTGTAAGGCAGAACCAGCAGAAAGACCAGTATCGAGTGCCCAGGCCATTGTTCTTTCCACCACTCAGATCTGTGACCTCCTTTGAGATTTCTGGCCAAAGGCAGCACTTGGGGACAAGCAGGAACACAGACACAGACAGCCCGGAAGGTCATACTGCCTGCGGGGCCGCCCTCCAAGGAGAGGTCTTGGCTGTCTGCACTGCACCGGTCAGGGGGCTCGATGCGTGGCCAGAGTCCCTGCTGCAGCTGGAGGTGGCCGCCTCCCGCCAAAAATAGTGCAGGCCAAGCCCCGCAGCAGCCGAGGAGGGCAGGGAGCTGGACAGTTTGGGGCAAGACGGGCCTGAGTTAGCCTTGTGACTGGGGCGAGCCTCCCTCTTCCAGTGCCGCAGGCACAGGGGGAATTAGGGAGCAGCCGTGACACCCCACACCTGCCCCAGCCTCCACGTCTGCCACGGCCTTGTGGGAGAAGCCTCCACTTGAGGCCGGCAGACCGGGGCTAGAGTCTCACTTGGCCCTTTCCAGCCGAGGCCCCTCGGGCCACACAGCTCCCGAGCCTGTTTCCTCAGCAGCGCAGTGGACGCAGAAGCAGCCACCTTTCCGAGCTCTCTTGAGGGCCAAGATCACAAAAGGACCACTCCTGATGGTAGCGCGCTTGCTAACGTCTGTCATAGGCATGCCCTACTGACCCCCGCCCAGATCCGCCCCCTGGCTGAGTGATCCCTCCGCAGCTGACCAGCTGACGATGGCCCTGTGACCCCACCTTGCCTCTTGGCAAGCTCCCCGGGGTGCCCACACCTCTGTTGCCAGCGGGGCTGCGAGGGGAGGCCCAGAAGCTTGCGGGGTGGTTGGCGGGGGGCGGCACGGATAGGGACAAAACGAAATTGTCCCTGAGCGAGGCTGATCACATTAAGATCTGGCTGCACTTAAGTGTCTCCTGGGAAGTTGTTCAGACCAAGCTGACAAGAGCCCCCAGATGCCAAAGTGGCCTCACGGCAAGGCTGGGCTCCCTCTCAGCAGCCCTGCCACATGCTCCCCAGGTGACAGGTCTCTTAATGCCTTGTCCCTGGCCTCATTCCACTGCCCCTTCCCCCTGGGGACAGTGTTCAAGCCTCCCCAGCCTGGGGGAACAGGCCACCAACCAGGCGCAGGCGCACTCCTGCCGGTCACATTGTTTTCTCTCGTCCTTGCTGGCAGTTTCTAGATTCTGTACAGAACGCCTTGGCCTGGAAGATTTAACCAGACTGTCAGGCTGGAATTCTGTTTGAGACCGGGGCTTTTATGCCTGCAGATTGTGTATCAGATGTGGCGGGAACACGTAAAAGGAGGACACAGCCCCTTCTATTGCAGAGGAGAAAGCCAGCGGGGACTGACTTACTCTCAAAATTAGTTTTTATTCCGGACTACAAAGGGAGTGTTTTTTGCAAGAAATTAAAAAGAAAGATAAAAAGGAAAATCCCTTGTAACTTCACAACCAGAAGCAACAGTACTTCACATTTTGTAGTATACTTTTTCTACATATTTGTATCCTTAAAAAAGGGGGGGGGGGTGCAGCTTCACACTGAACTCATCATTTTGTAGCCTTTTCCCATTTATCAAGAACCTGAGTGGGCGACATTAACCGCTGTCCCGTAACATGGCTCTGAATGGCTGCATAGTATTGTGTGTAGTTGTGGCGTCGGTAACCAGCCCCATTGTGCTGGGTGTTTAGATCTTTGCTGTTGTCATCGCTGGGGTGGTATTTGCTATTATTAGTAACTGTTCTGTTGGTTTGGGAACACGGGAGAAGGGATGGTGGGAGGCAGGGTGGTATCATAGCAAGGAGCCCAGGATTTGGCCTCATTCAGACTTCAGTTCGAATAAAAAGAACAGGTAACGTTTCCATAGAGCCTGGATCTGGTGCCAGGCACTGTGTTAAGTGCTTTATGTATATTAACTCGTGATTTATTAACCCTCATAGCAGCCCAGGGACTGGGAGCTATTTTTATCCCCATGTTACTATTCAGGAAACAGAAGCACCATCCTGTCACTTAACGTGGCCGTCCTTGTGGCTAAACCTTCATGCACATCTATTATTTTTTTCTTAGAATACATTCCTAAAAGTGGGGTCCTCGCCTGGATTTGGAAGGCTGTGCCTATTTCTAAGGCCTTGAATTGATCATGTAAATGGCTTTCCCAAAAGTTGGCACCAACTTCTCCTCCTCCCAGTGGTGTCTGAGCATATCTGGAAACTCATGCTGTGCTTTAAGAACCAGTAACAAGCCAGGCCCTGCACTCAGCATTCTCCAGAGCTTCTCTCGGGGGAAGGAGAAGCAAGCAAGCACTCGGGACGTCCTGGGGAGTAGTATCATTGAGGTCAGATGTTGTGTCCTTTGTTGAGAAAACAAGACAATTCAAACACTTGAAACACCTTTGTGACAAGGTGACTGGGAGGCAAGGGGCCCTCACAGCGAGAGCTGCAGGGCTGGGAGGAGCAGGAGATACAATTTGGGGTGGTGGTCAGGAGGGGCTGCCTGGTGGAGGAGGACCTGGGAGAACCGGGAGGACTGGGAAATGACGGTGGGGGTCCAAGGTGGTTTGTGTTGAGGCGGGGCTGGGGGTGGGGGGCGGCGGTGAGCTGGAGCACAGACAGGGAGGGAGGGAGAGGGGCGCAGGTCGGGCCTGGGGGCCACGGGGGGCTGGGAACAGTTTTCAGGAGGGGTGAGGGGAGGGGCTGCAGGTGGGAGGACCCACGGGGCAGGAGCCCACGCAGAGAGATGGGGATCCCCAGGACAGCTGAGGAGAAAAGATGTTGGGTTTTTTGGTGCTAATAACACCCTTTCTTGCCGTAAATGCTGAAGCATGAGTAAAACAGACCCAGGACTCAGCTACAAGATCAAAACACCCGTGTTCTTACCCATAACCCTGGATGGGAGACCTTGGCTTATAGCCACGATCACAGTCAGACTTCTCGCTACTCCTTCCCAGAGTCTAGGGGCACCCTGGGGCACATGGGGCACCCTGTTCGGGAACCAGCACAGCAAGCCCTGTCCCTACCAGCTGCCAACCCCCCTGAGCCTGCGAGGAGAGAGATTCCCCGAACCCGGTTGCTCCTCCCAAGCCTGCCTCTCGGGGAAGTCTGTGCTGCCCTCCTGGAGAAAGAAAGGGGTGCAGGAGAAGGGCGGGTGCTGCCTTTCCGGCGTTCTGCCCTCCTGAGAGTGGGGCAGTCGTTTCCTCATTGCAGAGTCAAGTGAGACATACTCGCTCCCATCCCCTTGGTGTCGTCTTCCCGCCCAGCCCAGGATGCTTTGGGGGAAGGTGTGCCAGGAATCAGCCCGGCAGGGCAGTGCCCAGGTATACACGTGGGGGCCAGTGTAGAGCTGCTTCTAGAGCGAGTTGCTTCGCTGACGGCTGCCTGGTCTTTGGCAAGTTCCTTCCCCTGAGTGTTTCCACCTATAAAACAGGGCTGCTGTAAGAATTGAGTGTGATGTGTGTATCTGGGGCAGCTGTTATCAGATAGTGTGTAGATGTGAAGGAAAGTCCTGGGCCCTGGAAACAGGGTGGGGTGAGGCTCACACAGGGCCTCAGGCAGATCTCACAGCCGGTGGAGCTGGAGTCACTTTGTAGAGGGGTCTAGGACAAGGCCTCAGGGGAGAGAGGGCCCAGCATGGCCAGGAGGGACCTGGGAAGTGGCTGCACAGAGGCATTCGTGGCAGCAGGGGGAGTGTGAAAGGACCCTGGTTCTGGGATGTTCCCATAGAGAGGGAGTCGGGGGAGGAAAGGAGGCAGGGAAAGAGCCTGAGTAGGACCAGTCTAGAGAAGAAAGGGCCCAAGGACATTCTGTCACAACACCTCCATGCGAAACCCCGAATTCCTCCTGCTTCTAGCCTGGGAACAACATAGGGTACGAGTGGCCAAGGCTGAGAGTGTCTAATGTTGAAAGATGAGCAAGGAGTCAGGCCTCTGAAAGCATCCTGTGGCGCTGGGGAAGTAGTGTCCAAGCATCAGGAGACGGTTCTTGTCCTGTGTCTGGACTGTGGGCCGAGACTTGTCCTGCCCTTGGCCCCAGATCTCCATCTGCAGAATACAGGAGATACAGGGGTTGAACCAACTTAGTGTTTTTTGGAGCTTTTTGGACCAGAACCCTTGGTTAAAAAAAAAAAAAAGTTTACACACACACACACACTGTTTAAAACTAAAGCTTTAGTACATGTGTTTACTCTCCTATTTTCTGTACTGTTGTGCATCATTAAAAAATGCTGGCTGTGGCCCCCTATCCATTGGTATGGCCCACTAATGAGTCACGCCTCTTGGTCTGAAAACACTGCCCCAGCTCATCTGGAAGATTCCTTTCTCTTCTGGCAGCTCGCTGTTCTGTTCCATTTACTCCGGCCTCATGGCCTCTATCAGCCAAGCCTTTGTGGTTTTCTTCTCAGTATCTGCAAACAGTGGTTTCCAGTCTCAGGTGTGGAGACTCTTGGCCCGAAGGTGCTGGAGTGCGCTGCTCTGAGTGGCCTCCCGCCCGGGCTCACGGTGAGGGGCCCCGGCGCATCCATCTGGCCGCGCGCTACCCACTCTGTCTTGCATCCCTGGGCATCGTGAGTTGGGAGGGGCGCCCAGGCCTTCTCCTGCACCTCCACATGAAACGAGTGGGCTTGGATGTCATCCACACTCCCCTCCCTCTACTGCTGTACTACAAGCTCTACTGCTTGGCCCACAGGACACCAGTCTTCCTTCTGGTAGAGCTGTTGGGCAGTGGAGCCTGGCTCCCAGTTAGAGTTCCAGACTCTTCCCTGGACCCAGCCCTCTTCATCTAGTCCTTCCTCCCACTGAACCGCTCCCTGGTGAGGTTCAGGAGCCACTGTCATGGGGATGACTGATGGATGGGAAGAGCTTTGGCAACCAGTGGACCTGGGAGCAAATCCCAGCTCTATCTCTGCTGGGCTGTGTGGCCTTGGGAAAGTTCCCGAACATCTCTGAGCCTGTTGCCTTAACTAAAGCTTGGAGATAGTAACACCTATCTCAAAGGCTAAGCTTAAGGGTGCAGTGATAGGTTCAGGATGCTTTGTTTGTGACCAGCATGAAGAAAGACCGAGGAGATGCCCTCCATGACCGGTGACAGGCAGGGCAATGTCAGAGAGAGGCTGCCTGACTTTGGGTACCCCAGGAGTGACTGCCCCCTGCCATGTCCACATTGGGCACAGCAAGCATCTCATGTCCACCTGGCAGCCCGAGGCCGTGTCTGAGGAGGAAGATGGGGCTTGAAGAGGACAGACTCTCTGGGCCCCCAAAGTGGGCCAGTAGCTATTCACGAGACTGACAATGTACCCTGTCTAAAGGCCAGGCTCAGAACACATTACATGAAAGGGCATCTTTTTGACACTGGTTTCTTGGAATCTGTTTAAAAATTCACCCTCCTACGGGGCTAGTTTGGCCTCAGTATGTTTTAATAAATCAGCTAGTTTGGTCCGGGAGAAGGATGGGGCAGTCATGAGGCTTCCATAATCACAGAGTAGTGAGAAGAACTTTCTAGCAAACACCAGAACCAGGGTATCCAAACAGGCAGTCTTGAGCTGCTGTTTGCTTATTCTCGCGTTGTTGCCTCTTACTAAAGCTGAGGGAAAGTCATCCCTGCAGGCTGTCTCCAGAGCCCACAGCACTTTCCTGTTGGTGCCCACCCCCTCCTGCCATGCTGGTGAATAATTGAAAGGTAGATGTAAGCCGAGCTGGAGACAGGCGTGAGGCTGCCTCTGTCCTCTGAGACTGCAGTTCCAGGGTAGCTGTTGCCCAGAGCTTGGGAAGTAGTTCCTCGGAGGGCTCCCGGGCACACTGGCTCTCCACAGCTGCAGAAACAGGGGCTCCCACAGCCCAGGGCCACATGGCTCCCATAGCAGAAGCTGGGAGGCCCCGAGCAAGACGTCCTTATGCAGCTGGGACTCGGCAGCACCCCAGCAACCTGCTTATCTCCTTGCCTCTGGGTCCCCGGCCGGCTCCAGCTGCCCTCTGCTCTGTTTTGGCAATAACCCAAAGACCGTCCTTCCAAGACTGGCACTTTAACCCGGGGAACAGAAATTTAAGTCCCCGAGCTTGCTTTAAGGGGCCACCTGGGGCTGGCTGATGGCTCGGTAAAGGCAGTGACAACTTCTGGCTTTATGCTCATTAGCCGGGGGAATGTCTGTGGGCCTCAGTTTCCCTGTCCATATGTGAAGTGGGTAGTGCCAGATGGACCCATTCCAGAGAACCTGTCTTCCGTGAGGACAATGAGGCTGGGGTAAGGTGCAGGGCTGGGTTCCATCCCAACTCTGCCTCCGCACTGCTACTTGGTGTGGGAACTCGTTCTGTTTCCCGCCCCTTTCTGGGCCTCTGTGACCTCATCTCAGAAGATGGCAGAGATATCCCCTCTTTGGCCAGAGAGGGGAGAGAACCCACTCTGCAAAGCTCACGGGCCTCAGAAGATGTGGGGTTTCCTCCTGATCCATATAGGGCTTGTCACACCAGTGGTCCCTGGAGAGGGACACTCAGACCTGCAAGAAAGTATGTAAGAAAACCAGAAGCCCAGCCTCTGGACAGCCCAAGCCATGCCAGGAAGCAGGCCCCTGGCAGGGAAATGCGCCGCCATCAGCCGCATTAGCAGAGTCAGGCCTGGAGGCTGGACATGATGCTTAGGAGTCTTCCTGGGGTTCTGGCTCTATCTGAGTCCCTGAAAATCTCCCTGCCTCCCCTCCAGTCTGGTACTCCCTGGGGCTCATCCTGAGAGTGGAGGGTGGCAGGTGCTTCCCCCAGTGGGACCAGCTCTGCCCTGCCACCCCTGGGAGCCTGCCAGCCAGTAGCTGCTGTCCCACCGCACTGTCTCCAGTGAGACCCTGGTGAGACAGGGAGCTCACTGCTGCATGAATGGGGCCACTGGGGTGCGGGTGCTGAATTCAGGCTGAAGGTCTGACTTGGGGAGATCGTGGGGGTCTCCCTGGCTCCTCTCCCTGCCTCTCTTTGTCTCTCCCTCTTTGTGTCTCTCGGGCTCTCTTCCTCTTCCTTCCTCTCTCTCTCTCTCTCTCTCTCTCTCTCTCGTGCACACCGACACCCCCTCTTAGAACTTGCTGGGGATTGTCATGGCAACCCTCCAGCAAAATTATCAAAACACTTTTATGCTCACACTCGTACCAGACGAAGTGCTAATTCCGAGTGAGGCAGAAGCAGTTGGTAAAATGCTGGAGTCCCAGGCTTGGTACCGATGGCTGGCGGAGGCAGAGTGGCCCCAGCAGGAGGTGAGGGTGGGGTCCGGAGGCAAGAAAGGCCCCGCCACAGAAGGTGTGTTTGTGGCTGACCCCTCCCCACCCCTTATGCCACATTCACGCTTGCATTCCACCTCCACAAACCCAGAGGCATGCACACACGTGTGCGTACACACATATACACACACACAGTGGCTAGACCAAATACACCCAGAGTGCAGACTGACCCAAACGGCAACTTCTGGAATAACCATCACCTCATTCAGCCCTTGGAGGCATGAGATTGACTCTGGGGAGACTTCTGGGTGAGTGTAGGGGGGAAGCCAGCTGACTAAGGCTTCTAGCCGACCTGGGAAGGTCCATATGCCAGGAAGGCAAAGCAGTCACCGGAAGGGGCCTGACCCTCCTGCCTCCCCCACCCCCACACTGCCCCCCTCAAGGAAGCAGAGGAGCATCTGGGCAGAACTGCCCCAATCTAGTTCTTTCTGCTTTACTGTGTGTCCTCCCCAGCTCACTGCCTCTCTGCCTCTCCCGACAGACTTGGCCTCCCTGCTCCCATCCGACCGGGGCTAGGGTACTGCAGGCTCCCTTGGAAACAAAGCCCTGTTAATAGCTGAAGAACTGGTGACTGCTTTTTTTAATCCTAGGCTCTGCCCAAAAGCCAAAGTGTGGGTGGGGATGGTGGAGGAGGTGGTGGCACAAGCCCCTCCCCGGGCTGCTTCCACCTTCCTGCCCCATCTGCTCCCCCAGCTCCCTCCTCCGTGGAAGCGAGCCCCCCCCGCCCCCCCCCCCCCCCCCCCCCCCCCCCCCCCCGCAGCCTTAACCTGGGCTCTTTGCCACTCTCGGGCTCAAGAGGAAGCATCTCCTGCTTGCAAACAGGTCACCTCATCCCTGATCCTCCTGAGGATTTGAAAATGTTAGAGCCCAGTGGGCCCCGTTTCGTGAGTCTGGCCTCCTCACGTCACAGATAGGGAAATTGAGCCTCAGAGGTGGGAAGCAACGGGTTCAAGGCCACAGAGTACACGGGCGATGGAGCACATAGGGCATCGCGCGCGCCTGACTCGGCTGGTGCGGTTCCCGTCCCATCGGAGGGGCAGGGAGACGGGGTGGTGCGGGCGAGGAGCAGGGCTTTCTGGTCCAGGCACATTCACCTGGCTCCTGGCGCTGCACGTAGCACTGAGAGTTACCCCGGTGAGCTACAAAGCACCCGAGGCTATCGGCAGAATGGAGGTGATGGCTAGGCTCCCCCTCAAAGGACACCGTGAGGATGATTTTAGGGGAGGTTCGAGCAAAGCACCATTGGCAGAATGCCAGGCATGTAGTGCGTCTTCAACAGATGACATTTCTGTGTCCCTCCTCTGTAAGCCCAGGGCTACAGGCCTGCCAAGAAAAGGAACCATCCGTCATCCCCTTTAATGGCTCTCCTCTGCCCCACTGGGCCCAGGAGGCAACTTAGCCTGTTCCGGCAAAGCCCACATGGACCCAGCAAACTCAGCAATGCCCGGAGGGCAACAGAGCCCAGGCCCTGACCCCCAGGCAGACCCCTCCAGAGCCCCCAGATCTGCCCACCGCTCCTTGACACATGCAGCTCTCACTGGCTCGCACCCCATGCCCCATCCCACATCTTTGGAGGAAGGTAGATAGGGGCTGGGGGTGCTGTCCAAGAAGGCTAATATCCCGTGCTGCCCCCCAGGACCACCTTTGGGCACTGGTAGTAACGCCAGACAATGAAGACATTACTTAGTTGCTCTGAGATCTTGACCTTGCGGGGTCTGGCTTCCTCCTCTACCTTGTGAGTCAGGCAGAGGATAAGTCACCCAAATCCTAAACAGCCCTCCCTCCCAGCAGGAGCTTCTTGGTCCCTGTCCATCTCCTCAACCATGCTGGGGGGCGGGGGAGGTTTGAGCATGAGATAATGAACACGAAAAAGAACTGGATTCTCATGTTTCCGCCATGCCGGCCACTCGTCCAGGTGCTTTCCCTACACTCATCGTGGACGCCCAGCATTACTTCTGTGCTGAGGGACAAAAGGGAATCTCAGAGAGTAGGACCTGCTCAAGGTCACAGAATGAGCTCAGGGCAGAGTGGGGTTGGGCTCTAGCTTCGTGTTCTCCTGACTCGACGGTGGTCCCTGGCTGACTTCTGTGGATCTGGAGGGCACAGCACATTTAAAAGGGTCACCTAGGGCAGGGTTGGTCCTGGAGGCAGCCTGAGAGGTAGAGCTGTGGATGGGGGTGGGGGAGGTCAGTGGTGGAACAGAGGAAGCTCGGTCATGTGGGAGTTCAGATGCCATCCTTGAGGCAAAGACCATCTCTCTACCCTCCCTTCTCTTCCCAGAAGGCCCCTGTGAGCAAAGCCAGACTTGCTGCGGAGCAGAAGTGACAGGGGCCAGGCTGGTTGCTAACCTGGGCCCGTTGATGTGAAGCAATGGCCTCTTTTTTCCTACTTTCACCTCCCTGGGGCTGAGGATGGGGAATCTTCTATCAAGGAAAGCCGAGAGGAGTGACCTAGGGTACCCCAGTCCCTGGCCTGCGGACTTGGGGTCCGGAGGAGCTGTGCATTTTGGGAAGGAAGCCCCGGTGGAGATGGTGTCGCCAGGAGCTATGGGAAGCACAGGTCACGGGGAGACGAGGAGAGGGTGGCAGTCCACTTGCAAGGAACCTGGAGCTCCTGTGTGGCCAGCGCTGGCTGGGGTACTGGGGAGCTGGAGGCTGGCAGGCCAGTGGGGAAGGTAGACAACACTGTTGAGGGGAACAAACATGTGAGAAGGCTGTTTGGTTAGTGGTATAGAGTGCCTGAGGGACCACTTAGAATAGGGTGGCCAGGAAAGGCTGCTCTGATAGGAAAGCATTTGAGCGGAGACCTCAGTGGTACAGAGAGATTGGTGGCTTGCCCCAGGGCACACATGAAATTCAGGTAGAGCTGGGTTAGGACCTGTCTCTTGACAGCCATTCTAATCATCCTCCTTGTAGAAACATCCTTCTGTTGCATTCTGGCATGTTCTTCTGGTTTCCGTCTTAACCCTGTTGGACATTGCTTCTCTGAGGACTGGCTCATCTGAGCCCCACCCCCCGTGTTGGCTGCTCCCACCCCTTCTTTCTCTGGAAGGTGGCCTTTCACCCACTATCCCTTCTGCACCCCGAAGACTCCCAAACTGCTACTCTGTCCTTCACCTCTCCCGGAGTTCTTCCAGTGTCCTGCTTGACCTTGGCTGTCTACGGCTCTCTTGGTTAGGACAGTGAGTTGATATAATAGAGACCTGAAATTAGAGTAGTTTAAAAATATTCAGTTGACTGGGACGCCTGGGTGGCTCAGTTGGTTAAGCAGCTGCCTTCGGCTCAGGTCATGATCCCAGGGTCCTGGGATCGAGTCCCACATCGGGCTCCTTGCTCGGCGGGGAGCCTGCTTCTCCCTCTGCCTCTGCCTGCCTCTTTGTCTCCTGTGCTCGCTTGTTCTCTCTCCCTGTCTTACAAATAAATAAATAAAATCTTTAAAAAAAAATATTCAGTTGACTGTTTTCTCATGTAAGAGCTCCAAGGGAAGTGTTTCAAGTTGGTAGATAGCTCTGCCCCACAGGGTCATGTAGGGATCTGTCTGGTAATCACTCTTCCAGTCGGTATGGGGGAAAAATATGGAAGCTTAGGGTGGGACTTTCCTCTCATGCAAGTGGGACAGAATTCGAACCGTTGACTTCTGCTGACATTGCACAGATGACTCTTTTGACACACGGCCCAACCTTAGCTGCAAGGGAAGCTGGGAAAGGTGACCCAGCTGATGGACAGCTGGCAGTCTCTGCCACAGCCCCCCTTCTGGAACCATGAGGACTTCCCTGCCCTGGTGGTGGAGGAAGTTCTTGCCCTTTGTCTCCCTGGCCCTTGACTTTGCCCTTGGCAAATTCCTTCTTGCTTATTACTCTCCACTACCACCCTATGGGATATTGAAGGTCTGTCTTCTTCGAGCACATATTTGGACTGGAAGGATCATGGGCTTTTGAAGTCCAGCCTTGCAATTTTGTTGATAATAATAATTCCTTCAGAAACTTGGTCTGCCTCTAGTCAGATCCACGTGCCAGCAGCTACACCCAGAGCTCCTTTCCTGTCTGAGTTATTAAGTCTGTCTGCCTTGCCCAACTCCTCTCTCTTTCATTGTAATGAAAGCTATCCTCAAGGCATCTAAAATAATGGACTTGAATGACAAGGCAACAGTGCTAATACAATACTTCGCTGCAGGGGTGATCTCTCTGCCTGGTGTCACAGACAAGCTTGGAGAGAGGCTGCAAACCACGACAGTCTGATCTTCTGCTCTTTGGACAAAACCAGCTGGGCTTTGCAGCCCTGACAATAGCGCTTCTCTGTATTAGCTCCCCTTCTGCTCATCTCTGCTTGCAGACTAGCCAGTCTCTTTGCTGGAGTCTCAGGCTAAAAGCATCATTGAGCAGCCAACATGTGCAAATGTTTTTAGCTCTTTGCAGCTATTTTTTGGGAATTACAGGCTCAGCGGGCATGTGGCCCATCTTCTCAATTATCACAGGTAATGTTTTTCATAAATGTTTTGTCACAGCATAACAAGGGTCACCAGCTTTCCATCCTCCACTCCTGGTTTCTGTTCTCCTTACCACCTGTTGCCAAAGCCAGTGCCATAGATTTTAGGTTTTTATACGTGGTACCAACTTCTGTATCAGAGTATTGCTAAGCCGCTGTTAAAAGAAAATCCCAAATACAATGGCCTTTAGATTACATAAACTAATTTTTCTCTCACGTAACATAGTTCTGATATGAGTATCCAGGCCTCACCTGCATAGGTAGAGGACTTTGATGGCTAGCCAGCAGACTCCACAATGGCCTACCCATCTCCAACCTTCTCACCCCCCACTACCACTTCCCTGTCTACCACTTGCGCAGGCCAAATCCATAAAAGTCAACCTTGGTTCCTCCCCCCACCCCATCAGCAAGTCCTCTTCTCCTATCTTCAGACACATCCCAAATATGGCCTTTTCCCGCCCTCTCTTCACCCAGTCCGCATCTTCAGTGTCTTGTATCTGGGTGATGGTCTCGATCTTTCTTCGCCCCCACCCCTCTCCAGTCTGTGCCTCCCATAGCAGCTGGGGTGAGCTCTTAAAACATGAATTGAAGCATGTCGCCTGCCCCAGACTCCCCAGTGCCTTACCACTGCCCTTAGAATAAAATGCTATGTCCTTAACATGGCCGTCAAGGCCTTCTGTGACTGTCCCTGCTTCTCGTTGCCCCCTTCCCACTCTGCTTTAGCCACATGGCTTTTCTTTCTCCCTGGCTCTTCCCCTCCTTGGTGCATTTGCCCCAGGATTCCCTTTGTCTGAAACACTCTCCTTACGCTCTCACTTGGTCACACTCTGGTTCCTTCTTTGTACTCCATAGGACAAGGAGCTTCCTTGTAAGTTAAGAGTGAGGGCTCAGGAGAGGAGTCACCCGGGTTTGAATCTCAGCTCTGCTGCTTACTAGCTGTGTGACCTTGGGTAAGTTGCTTACCTGTTCTGTGCCTTGGTTTTTCTATCTGTAAAGGACAATAATAAAAGTATTTGTTTCCCAGAGCTGTTGAGCTAACACATAAAAAGTACTTAGAGCATGGCCCATATTAAGCTCGTAGCGGTGACACTATTGTCCCTCAGATCAACCACTCTGAGAAGCTTTTCCTGGCCCCGCCTTCTGCACCTTTCTCCATCTGCATCTCTCCCACATTACCCAGGATCAGGGTCTTGTTTTGAGATTTATTGTCTGCCCAGCGCACTGGAATGTAACCCCTGAGCTGGGACCCAGGAGGTCCTTAATGAATCTGTTGAAAGGCTGTGGAAGGAATGGAGGCCAAATCCCACTGATTCCTTCCTTTCCCCGTGGCCCTGTGAGCCTGGCTGGGTGCCTGTGGAAGAAGGGAGTGGGGGAAAAGGAGGCAGGGTGAGCTGGGTTCTGTGCCTGCCACCCTTGAGACCGATGTGGTCTGGGGTGAGGGATGCTCACAGTTCCTTCTTGGGAGTCAGGGAAACCAGGGGACCTGCTCTCAGAAGCCCCAGGGGCACTGGTGGGTACCAGCCCTCAGCACAAGGCAGTAATTGCACCGGCTGGTTCCATCCATTACTAAAGGACTAACTACTTATCCTCTCGGTGCCTCCACTATGTCGTATGTAAATTTGGGAGAATACCAATTACCTCACAGGGCTGTTATGAAGATTAAGTAGGGTAATATATGTAAAACGAAGCTCCCTGGGTGGTTTGGAGTGAAGCTCTCCAGATTGTAGTTATTATCATTGTTATTAGTGCCTATCCAAGTGTCATTCTTCTGAGCATGAATAGGGGGCTGGTGCCGGGGGACCTGGGGGCGGGGTTGTGGGGAGACAGAGCGAAGATGGCTAGGGAAGGGGAGAACCGGAATGGAATAATCGGGCTGTGTTTTTATTCGTCCACGGCTCTGTGCGTGGTTGTGTGTGTCTATGTATTTGCGTTTGTCTGGGGAGGGGTGACGAGGATCCAGAGAAGAAACCCAACCTTTTTTCCGAACTCAGTTCTGGGGAGCTAGGTGCCCGCTGACCGGCGCCCGGCTCTCCCCGTTGCGAGGAGGGCTGGGAGCTGCCTCCAATACGCGCCCAACGCAGAACCCGCGGCGGAATCACCAGCGTCTTGAGTGTGTGCATTTAGGATCTGGGAGGGGGAAGGGGACTGCGCCGCCGCGGCCACCACGGTCGGTAGCAACTTGGGGATCCCAGGACGGACAGCGGCAGCCCAGTGTCCGCGGATCCGAGCCCCCCGCCCCCCATCCCCCGGCTCTCCGGCCACCCCGCCCCGCCGCGTGCTCCCGGGGCCTCGGATGCTCCCGGAACCCCGCGGGCGGGGCCTGCCTTCCGGAGCCGGGTTGGCTGGGGGCGGGCGGGCGGCGCTGGGGAAAGGGCCGTTACTTTCCCAGAGCGGCGGGGCGACGTCAGGCGGAAGGGCGCGGGGCGCGCACGCTTTAAATGGCATTCGCTGTCATCCGAGCTCGCGGCCGTGTGGGCAGGAGCGGGCTATATAAGCGGCGGGCCGGGCCGCCGCGGGGCAGACGGTGACTGCCGCGGCGGCGAGCGCCCGGGAGCGCAGCCTAGCAGCGCGCGCCGAGCCCCGCGCCCCCCGACGGGCTCTCCCGCCCGCCCTTCCAAGAAAACGCCGACCCGGGCCCGCGAGGGCCGCCGCCACCCCGCAGCAGATTTGGATCCCCCGCCCGGCGAGCCCCAGGCTGCTGCCTCCCGGGGGGCCCCGGCGCAGCGGCCGCCCCCCGAGAGCCCCGGCGCCCCGCCGCCCGGCCCCGAAGACGCCGGCAGCGCCATGGCGGCCGCCAAGCCCGGCGAGCTGATGGGCATCTGCTCCAGCTACCAGGCGGTGATGCCGCACTTCGTGTGCCTGGCCGACGAGTTCCCGCAGCCCGTGCGGCCCGCCAAGCTGTCCAAGGGCAAGGGCCGGCTGCGGCGGCCGCGCCAGTCCCGCTTCAAGACGCAGCCGGTGACCTTCGACGAGATCCAGGAGGTGGAGGAGGAAGGGGTGTCCCCCATGGAGGAGGAGAAGGCCAAGAAGTCGTTCCTGCAGAGCCTGGAGTGCCTGCGCCGCAGCACGCAGAGCCTGTCGCTGCAGAGGGAGCAGCTCAGCAGCTGCAAACTGAGGAACAGCCTGGACTCGAGCGACTCCGACTCGGCCCTGTGAGGGGCGCTACCCGGGGACCCGCGAACCCGGCCCCAGAGGGCCCGCGCCCCGCGCCCCGGGGGCCCGCGAGGACCGGGACCTCTCGCAGGGCTGCGAACTGCTCGGTGCGCCCCGCGCTGCGCTGTTCCCGGGCCGGAGCGCGCGGGGCTGCCGGGGAGGGGGGCCGCTTTCTTTGCCCTTGTAAATGTTTATTTTTTAACTCTTCCCAGTACGGACTCTGCCGTGAGTGTGTGCGGGAGGCGCGCCCGCGCTGAGTCGGCGCTGGGTCGCCGGGGCTTCCCGGAGAGCCGCTCCACGCCCTTGTCTGAGGGTCTGCAACTCCGATTCCGCTCACCGCTCCGCCGTGCCCCTCTCCCCAGCGCTCACCCGTTCACACTCACGCCAACACACTCTCGCTGAACACTTTTATAATTGTTAGGCGCGGCTGATGGGACTTGGGGCGCAGCTGCTGCTGCGGCCGGAGGACTGATATTTATTTTTGCATTGCGATGGCTGACGGCATTTATTTAACGATCTTTTTACTTGGATATGTCTGTGAGGCTCCCGAACGGAGACAAATAAAGTCAATATATTTGCACAGTGCATTTCTCCAGGCTCTTGACTTCTTGAACCTTTGGGGCTCAGGCTCCCGAGACTGGGGGAGGTGGGAAAAGGATGTGGTTGGAATGGGAGGTGGGATCCCCGGGTAAAGGTAACTCCACAAACTTCAATCACCGGAACAAGGTCGCGCCCGGGGTTCCCCGGGGCCGTTACTCGCCTCCCCAGGTGGATCCATTCCCGGCTCCGAGCGCTCCTGCCTCCCTACTCCGTTCCCCATCGCCGGCGTCCGGGATGGAGGGAGACGCCTGCGAGGCGAAGGTCGGCGCGGCGAGGACGGAGAGAACGTTCCTTGGTGAGGTTGACTTCTCAGGGAGGCCGGGTCAGGGTCATCGTCCCGCCTTCACCGCAGAACACCCCACTCCCTCGGCGCCCCTTCCAGGCGGCGGGTGGGGCGCTGCCCGAGTCCGCAGTGGGAGACCTGGGAGGGGATATTTGGGTGGTGGGACCCGAGTGCTGCGTGTCCCCTGCGCTGACTCAGCCCCGTGACGGGCGCCCCTGCACTGCCCCCAAGCAGACAGCGGCCGTTTTGGTTCTTCGTCCCATTTCTCCAGCCTCCTTGGCCCTCTTCAGGGCTGTTCAAGGAGACTGGGGCATGTCTTTGGTCAGAGCCTGCAGGGCGCTTGGGTACCACTGAGTCTTCCCACCCCCTCTGTTTACAGATGAGAAAACAAACTTAGGGGAGAGAGAGAGGTCACACAGAAAGTAGTGGCTGCGCAGTCAGCTGTCCTGACTCGCGTCCAGAGCTCTCTCCATCATGCCAGCCCCTTTCCAGTGTCTCCGGCAGCTGCCCCGCACCCCTACCTACACCCTAAACCCTGAGTTGGCAGTGTAACACTATCACCTGGCAGTAGGTGGCGATCTATGTAATAAACAACATCCGGTGGAAGAGGGCAGGTCCACACACTTGGGGCCCCCACCCAGCCAAGCCCTCCAGGATTGCTGCAGATCTGACCCACCGTGGCCAGGCCCTGGACGGAGGAATTCAGAGATCCGTGCAGAGTTTGGGAGCTTTCCCTACTCCGCCTGCCCCTTCTCTGGAGATTGCAGTTTCTGTTCTTGGGTGCCCTCTGGTGGTGGGGCTGGTGCTGGAGCTCAGCTCTGCCCGCAGGGCGTCTGTACTGCCTCTTGACACCACGCCTCTCCTAGCCCTGGACTCTGCAGAAGAGGGGAGCCGAGGAAGTGAAACAAAGAAACAAAAATAGAACCCGCAGGGCCTGAAAGAATGTTCTTCCATCTAGGAGGCCAGCCCAGGGCCTTGGGGGTCTTTGGCGCTGCCTATCCCATGGGAACACACTGGCCACTGCGGTCCCAGGCCACAGCTTCTCTGTGCTTGGGGTTCCTGACAGAAAGCCCTTAACTTCAGCAGCCACAGCCCTGCCAGGCTGCCATGAGTTCAGACTTTGATTCCAGCAGCATGGCTAGGCTGGTTTGAGCTCCTTGGGGAGAGAGGGGGGTGGCTGAGACTTGGAACCCCAACCCTGTTCTAGTCCCTCATCCTCCTCCCCTGTCTTATCTTCCATCTTTAGCAGTAAGTCCTGTTTCTGCTGTTTAAGTGGTGGGTGCCCCAAGCCTTCTTGGGAGGGTGGTTCCACACCCTTAACGTTCGAGATCCTGGCTGGATGGCTCCCCTCTGGGTGCCGCTCCCCTACCCCTTTGCCCCTGAGAGCCTCTTCTGTTCACCTTCAGCACTGGCCCCAGCTGAAGACCTACCTGAAGGGTCTCCTTGGGTCACCCTGGCCAGTCTCCGGGGATTGTCATGGGATCTGTCACATATTTGATCACTCTAGTTCCTGTTTGCCTCTGGCAGGGGCCAGCACCCAGTTGGGGCTTCCGAAATGTTTGTAGGGTTAAAATCAATAAAGGGGCAGCAAAAAAGATTGTGCCTATCTTGGCTATGTCCTGGTGGGCTTTATTTGTTCATCGCAATAAAAAGTTCCTCATACTCCCACCACCCTGAAATAAATATGTGATTTTGGACATTACGCATATTTCTTTTCTTTTACAAGACAGGTTTATGCTCTAAATACTACTTTTAATCTGCGTTTGACTTACCTGGGTTTGTGTTTTACACCCATATGTATGGCTCTACTTCGTAATTTTTATAAAATTCTCCTGAATAGATACCGAACACTTAATTAAGCCTATTTCCCTCCCTTTGGTATAAAAATGATGTCCTATTTGTCCCAGTTTCTTAATATCACCCGTAACTAGCAGTGAGCTCTAAGGGTTGGATACAGAAAGATGTTTAGAAGAGGCAATGACCCCAAGAGGGCCTGGGGGAGGGAGAGGAGGTTGGAATGCTCTATTATCAGAGCGAGCAGGCTGGGGCAGGGGTGCTGGGGCCCTCTGGTTCTGAGCATGTCCACCACACACAGAGGAAGAGGGCAGATGGGGGATCGGGGTGCTGCTCCAGGGTCCCTGTGGAACTTGCAGGACTCAGCTGCTCCTTGTGGCTTGAAGGTATTCCAAGGCAGCACACAGCTCCAAGGAGGCAGCTGGGCTCCGAGGTCAAATGGTGGAAGAGGAGGAACCAGAGGGAGAGAGATGGGCCGAGGGAGCAAGAGAGCATGAGAACCAGCAAGGCAGGGAGGAATAAGGCCGCTTGGGGAGACGGGGAGACTCGGGGACCTCCAGAGATGAGGAAGTGCAGAGAGCTACACACTCAAGACTCAGGAGTACCGGAAGGTGTCAAGAGATGGAGACGATTCTGGGCGACCATTGGAGAGAGAGAAGAAAGGCGGGTGGGTGGGAGGAGGGGCCCCCAGAGAGTAGGAGGGAGGGAAGGAGGCTGCAAACGTGCTCTGGAGAACGGGCACTGGGGGAGAGAGAAGCCAGAGACAGCGCCTCTCAGGAGCTATAGAGCCGGCGTGTGCCTGGGGTGGGTGGAAGCCTGCCCAGCCGTCTGCCGTCTGCCGCCGGGATTTACAGGCTCGTCCAAGGAGCCGCCTCCTTCCTTCCCTTCCCCACCTGGGCCTCAGCCCACAGTCCTAGCCTGGGTGATGAGTTTTCAAACAAGCTGGAGCCCAGGGGAGGTAACAAGTGGCCGTCCCAGGCCTGGCCGGCAGTCTCTTCTAAATATTTCCCTTCGGCCCTGGGGGAGACATTTATCAGGGTGTTTCTCGGACTGGTTTGCAAGCCAGCGCAGCCTCTGAGGCCCACTTGCTGTGGGGCGGAGAGGGAAGGCCTATCTGCTGTCCCAGGGAATTGGGGTCTGCTGTGGACTTGGGATTCCTTCCTCAGGGAGCACGTGTGGAGCACCTCTAGACCCACTGAGCTCTGGCAAAATGGCGAGGGGATAAAGAAAGGCCACCGTTTAGTGGGTACCTTCTGCTGAAACTCGACTTTCCTCCTGATAACATTTCTCCGGCATTTCACACATGAGGAAACTAACAAGGATCAGAGAGGTTCCATTTCTCATCCAATGCCACACAACTTGTCAGTGGTGAGCAGGGGGGCAACCCAGTGCAATTGTTTTTTTTTTTTTAATTTCAGAATTTTTAAATCCTGTGCTCTCTAGAGTATGAATCCCAGATCTAACCATAACCTCCCATGGCAGCCGTGAGAAATGGCCTTGCAGACTTCTTGGGACAGGCGCGATATTGATCAGAGTAGCCCTAGCTCTGACATCCATCCCCTCCCCTCCCCCCACGAGCTGCTTCCCACCAATGACCATGTGCACAGCTGGGGACACTAGGACAGAAGTGTTCTAGGAGACACCGATTTGTTTCTTGGTCGACTTTGGTTTGAGGATTTCCCAGTGGCTCTGTTGAAGCTTTCTTAGATTGCCACAGTCCTCTCTCCCTGTCCCCTTCTCTCGGGGTCGCTCTTGCATGGAGGCCTGCCCTGCTGACTCCCTCAGACCTTCACTGGCTCCTTCTTGTTCATTTCCCACGTGCATGTCTCCTAATGACATCCTAGCACATGTAATCCTCTCTGCTTCTTGGAGACTCGAGGCTAGCACACCCTTCTGTCCCCCAGCAGCTTCCTGGGGCTGCCATGTGTCTCTCTCAGGCACCCACCGGTACAGGCTGGGCATCATTTTAGAGGGTACCGTAGAGTACATTCTGGATATGGCAAAGCTGGCCAAGCAAACGTGTGTCATTGTGGTCTGCTGGCCCAGCGTTCTGGATGGGCAATAAGTGCGTGCCTGGGGTGAGAGGGCCAGGGCCTCCCACAGAGACCAACCTCCTCTCGGCTTATGCTCAAGGCCATGTGAGCCGTGAGGACAACCTGCCCATTCAACTCCCAGCCACAGGGAAGAGCCTGCCAGTTGCCCACCAACACTGATTTCCTGCTTCATCCAGGGCACACAGCCAGCCTCTAGGTCCCTCCTGCACGTAGGTCTCTCAATGTGATTACATTCTTGCCAGTGGCGTATACTGGCAAGGGAACTGGGTTCCTCCCAGGCTTTAGCCTTAAATCAAACCCTGCTACCACCCCACCCCCCATGCCCTCTTTCCCCTTCCCACAAGTGGGAACGTGCATGCGTCTGCGACCCAGCAGTGATCAAACTGCCGAGGCCAATGGCCTAGAGGATGGCAGGGCGACCGGACGGAAGGCCCCCAGGCTCCTGGATGACCTTGTGGAACCCAACAGCCTGCCAATCTGGAATGGTCACCATAGACTACTACATGTGAAACACGTTTCCATCTTCGTTGAGCCACTAAATCATTATAGACTCTCATTCTTATAGCCGCCTTCCCTGACCCTAAATAAACAAAGAACAATACAGGTATACTGGCAGTTTATTACTGCTGTTTTAGCAAAACCCCTACAAGATGAGGCATTGGCTTAGTGGTTTTGCTGCAGGTGGGAAGGGTACAGGCATTGCAAGCTGGGAAGTTGGCTAATCTTGTTATACCTTGGAAAAACAGCAATAAAGCCATTTTTATGACCCTTGGGAAGGCTGGTCATATACTGGCTGAGCTCACAGCTCTAGGAGAAGTGGTTAGAAAGAGCTGGAATATAAGTGTATACTTGTTGCTGTTCTTTATGACTTTCAATAGATTATTAAAGAAAGACACGAGAGATGGAAAGGAATAGAGAGTATCTAGAGACATGGTGCCCGAGAGGTGAAAGCCCTTTGTCATCCACATAGAAGGAAACCCGTTGTTGAGGCTCAGCCTTTCTGGAAGACCACCCAGGAGGCCCCATACAGGATCCAGCCCTAGAGCGAGGTTAGGTTAAGGGTATTGTCTTCCTACTCAGACTTATTGTTATAGAATTCCCCCGAGTAGCCCGAATCAAAGTTAGCTGGGCCAGAGCAGGAAACAAAGTAATAAAACAGGCCTCAAACTCTGCTGAGAAAACATCTTTGGGTGTGGTTATTGGCACCTGGAACTAACTAGAAGCACCTAGACCAGAAGCCTTTTGAAGGCATTGCCAAGAAAAGTAGGAATTGACCGGTGATTACAATTGTTTGAGCCCCAAGGAGGTCAGAACTTTTAACACCTACTTCAGAAGTGGTCGCAGAGGATGATGGGGAAAGGAGAATTTTCCAGAACTGGGTTGGCCAGATTAGCCTCATATGCCAGAGCGAGTCCTCACCAGTTGCTACTACAATTCGTCTTGTACCAGTAACTTCTTTTTTTTTTTTTTAAATTTTAATTCCAGTATAGTTCACATACGGTTATCTTGGCTTTATTCGTGCAATACAGTCATTTAGCAATCTAAAAAAATTTAACCCCTCTCCTATTTTACCCATCCCCAGACCCCTTCCCTCTGGTAACCATTGTTTTGTTCTCTATAGTTCAGAGTCTGTTTGTTTGTTTTTTTTTCCCCTCTTTCTTTTTCCCCCTTGGCTCATTTGTTTTGTCTCTTAAATTCCACATATGAGTGAAATCAAATTGTATTTGTCTTTCTCTGACTGCTGACTTAGCATGATATTCTCTAGCTCCTTTCATGTCATTGCAAATGGCAAGATTTCTTTTTGCTGGCTGAGTAATATTCCATTGTATATATCTATCACTTCTTTATCCATTCATCAGTCTATGGGCACAGGGGCTGCTTCCATATCTTGGCTCTTGTAAATAATGCTGTTATAAACAGGGGTGCATGTATCCCTTTGAATTAATGTTTTTGTGTTTTTTGAGTAAATACCCAGTAGCGCAATTACTGGATCATAGGGCAGCTCTATTTTTAACTTTTTGAGGAACCTCCATACTGTCTTCCACAGTGGCTGCACCAGTTTGCATTCCCCCCAACAGTGCATGAGGGTTCTTTTTTTCCCACATCCTTGCCAACACTTGTTTCTTGTGTTTTTTGTTTGTTTTGTTTTTGTTTATTTATTTTAGCCATTCTGACAGGTGTGAGGTGGTATCTCATTGTGATTTTGACTTGCCTCTCCCTGATGGTAAGTGACGTTGAACACCTTTGCATGTATGCACTAGTGACTTTTCACTGTTTCTCTTCTTCCCTTTTCCACATGAGAATCTGTGGTTTCCCCATTCCTGTCCACCAACATATTTGGGTGTGCAGGGAGAGGTCTTTGGGGAGGGAGTGGAATGGTGTGGACGGAGGAGCTGTCTTGAAGTTTACATGTTCCTGGGCCAGGAAGAGCTCTATGTGGCTCTAGAGAGGCCTTCCTTTTTCCTGATAAACTGTCTCCAGTAGCCAGTTGGACAGACCACAGTTGAGACTGCTCATGAACACTGAAATCCATTTTCTGCATCTTTCTCTGCACGCGGCTAGACCGAATCTCTCAAGCCCCCTTTGCCGTGAGCATGGCCACGTGCCAGAGTTTCCTGGAATAAGCAAGCAAGCAGGACAAGCCATGCTGGGCTGAGGATTTGAGACCGTGGGCATGTCCCTCTTGTTCTTCCCAGAAGAATGTAGGCCTCCCTGCAGTCTGCCTTTGACCCAGCATGAAAGCAAGGCCTGGGGGACCTCATGACACTGAGCTGCCTGTGGAGGTGGGATGGGGACTCAAGATGGGCCATTGGCTGAAACGAGCTCCTGTCCTCCCCCAAACCGTTGCCTTCCCACTGGATCTCTCCGCATCAGCCAGGCCTTCCCCTCTATCTGCAGCAGGGCCAGACGCTGTTCCCCACCATTCTGACCCAGAGCAGATTTTCCCACACCACAAAAATGTCCCATTCTCCTGACTGGTATGGGGGCAGCAGTTTCCCACCCCAAATGGGCTCCCACAGCGGGGGTGGGGGAAGACAACAGGGGCTCAGGACCGGGACAGGAAGCAAACAAACTGTGATCCCTAATAAATCACCCAGGGAATTGTTTTTCTAAAGAAACCACAAAAGCCCATAAGTGTTTAGGCCCCACAACAGCCCTAAAGGAAGACATATTTGCTGACATCCCCTTCAGATAAGGACAGAAGACAAGGGAGGATCTTCCAGAGGACTGAACATCCCCACCCTGGTCAGGGGTCCTCACAGTTCCTGCCCAGGACTGGGTGGCATTGCCCATGCTCGTTTTCTGTAATTAGTACCTATCACAGTCTTGTTCTCTTGGCTTCACCATTGCCCATTGGTCAGGCGGGTGGGACAAATGAATTGTCTTGTAGCCTACAGGTCCTCAGACCACAAGCAACCACATCTGAACCTGGTAGAGGGGTCTGTGCCTCACTCAAAAATCTGGAATATGGTAACTTTGGTGTCTTTTGGGGAGGAGGGTTGAGTGTGTCGAACTCAAGGGGGAATGAGCACACTCAGGTGTTTAGTGGCTACTGATCAGTAGTGATCCCCTAAGATCTGTTCTGTCCTTTATCCCAGGCACAAGACTCAGCCACTCTCAGCCCACCCCACGCCTTGGATTTAGTTTTACCCAGTGACAAATGGCAAGTTTTCTCTCATCAAATGTGAGGGTGGGTTGTATCTGCCACTTGTGAATCCAGGTCTGCGATTGTGGGCTTGCCAGCTCTGTGATCGCACCTCCCTCCTGCTGGGATCAAAGTGGGCATGTGGTGGTCATTTGGCTTCCACCAAGCAAAGGATGGCATGGTCTTAGGGGATGACAGCGCCCCAACCTTGAAAGGAACTTAGGCCTCTGACCCACTGAATGAACAGAGCCATCTGCCATCTTGGATTGTTACAGGAGAGAAAAATAAAGTTCTTTCTTCTCGCTGGCATGGTGCTGTAACCCCCTCACGTTATAGCAGGGCTGCCTTAGTGACCATGCTACTTGGGCAATGAGAGATGAGCTCCAGTCTCCTGCTCACATGCTCTGAGTGTCCTTGCACTGCTGTGGTTAATCTGGAAAATCTGGGACATCTGCTGCACAGGTGTTCACGGTTGTATCAGCATTTGAGTGGCAGCTGATACACGATCCTTTCCATTGTGCTTAATTCTCTTTGGACCAAACTGCACTTTGTTTGATACTTAAATCATGACGTCTGCTAATCATTATTTTTTTTTCTTTGCCTGGTGTGGCTTTGTTTGTCATTTAGTTTCAACCTCTTCGGTGTGTCTCTTATGTACAGTGGAGAGTTGGATTTTATCTTGAGATTTAATCTGAAAAAAAAGTGTATTTTAAAAATTAGTTAAATACAGACCTATAACAAAGAGGTTGAATGACTAATCAAAAACCTTCTCACAAACTCTCGGGCCCGATGGCTTCACGGGTGATTCCTACCAAACATTTAAAGAGTTAAAACCAATACTTCTCAAAATCTTCCAAAAATCAGAAGACAAAGGAACACTTCCCAGCTCATTTGATGAGGCCAGTATTCCTTTGCTACCAAAGCCAGACAAGGAAATGTTCTTTGTCTGGGTGGCAAAGTCAGTTAAGCATCTGACTCTTGGTTTTGGCTCAGGTTATGATCTCATAGTTGTGAGACTGAGCCCAATGGGCTCCCTGCTCAGCTTGGAGTCTGCTTAAGATTCTCTCTCTCCCTTTCCATGTGCCCCTCCCACTGGTGCTCTCTCTCTCTCTCTCCCCCTCTAAAAGAAATAAATCCTTGGGAAAAAAAAAAAAGAAAAGAAGTTATGAGAAAACTACATGCCAATATCCCTTATGAATATAGATGCAAAAATCCTCAACAAAATGCTAGCAGACAGAACCCAGCAGTATATTAAAAAGGATTGTACACCAGGACCAAATGAGATTTATCTCAGGAATGCAAGGATGGTTCAACAAACCCATCATCTTTCCATCATAAAAACATTTAGCAACTAGGAAGAAAAGGCAACTTCCTCAACATGAAATGAGACACTTATGAAGAACCCGCAGCTAACATCATACCCAACAGTAAAGGACCAAAAGCTTTCCCAGAGATCAAGAACAAGGTAAGTGTGCCCACTCCTGTCACCACCATTCAACATCGCATTGGAGGTCCTAGCCAGAGCTATGAAAATTCTTATTGAGGAAGGCTTCTTTGTATTTTTCCTAGTGTTTGCCTTCATAATTATAATACTGTAGAGAAACCTTAGTTCCCTGTATATCAGGCAGTATCTATTAATCTCCTAGAATGAGCAATGAAAAATTAGCACATTCCTCCTATCCCTTCCCTCAGTGCAATGCAAAACGATCTCTATACATTTGTAACTTTGTATTATTAATATGCCATATTAAATATGCTTCTACTATTTGATTTCTCAGTTCTTGATGGTGTTCTTTAACTCCTAGCTATCACAGACAGGGCCATGAGGAAATGTTCTCTATTCTCATCTTCTTTCTACTTTCTCCTCTCATTTCTGATTAGATACGTCATTCCTATATTATGGCAGCCCGTATACATTTACACAAGCAGATGCCCAGGCTTCCTTTTATCTTCATTCTACTTTTAAACATATAAAACTTGTTTTTATATGTGCTTGCTCCAGCTCCTCCTTTTGCCGTGGCTTCTCTGGTCACCTCCTGGTGGTCTCAGTTTGTTCTCAGGTAGTTCGCGCAAGAAGGTCCACGCACACGATACTCCCTGAGTTCCCACATGTCTAAGAATGTTTGTTTGTAACTTATATGCTTGAAGAACAACTTGATGGCACATAAATCCTTACACACCCTATGAGGGTTGTGCCACTGTTTGGCATTGAATAATGCTGGGGCCAGCTCGATTTTGTCCCTGTACGAGTGATCAGATTTGCTTTCTGGTTTTTGTTTATTTGTTTGTTTGCTTGGCCTGGCTGCTCACAGGCTATCTTCTGTATCTCTGAAGTCTGGTAATTCTGTTAGGAGAGTCTTGGAAAGGACTGTTGTAGGCCCGCGATCTCTGGCACACGTGATGTTCTTCATAGATTCACATATTTTATTTCAAGCACGTTTCCCTCAATGCTATTCTCAAGTATTCGTTGTATTTCATCGTTTTGTGTTTCACATCTAGAGACTCCAATTATGAATATGTTGGCTCTCTTGTCTTTTTGAGATACCTATCATTTTCTCTTTAATTAAAAAAAAAACTTTTTTCCCCCATTTTGTCTTATTTGGTCACTTTCCTGTGTCTGTCTTCCATTTTTATTGTGTTTTGCCTGAGTCTTCCACCCAAGCGCATCCTCATTTCTGAAATTATTTTGTATTTTCTTATCCCTCCGTTCTTCCAGTTCTCCCTTCTTCTCCTCCCATTGCCTTGCTGTCTCTTCCCAGAGTCATTCCATTTCTGCTTTGGGGGCTTCCCTCCTGGAGGCACTTGTTTTAGTAAGATTTGTTCCATCGCAGATCAATGTTTAGTCAGATTTTTTCGTCTATTCTGTGGGAACATTTTTTTCCTGGACATTGTTCTTTATGTGGCAGGCTTTGCCGATTTTCCCACCCCACTTTTTTTTTTTTTTTTTTTTTTTTTTTAGCGTCTTTGTATTGATTTTGTACTAAGTCAATTAGAAAAAAATTATGTGCCGTGAAATGAGTTGGATTTTCATGCCCCGGATATTTGTAGAAGGTTCTTTCAGGGAGTATAGCTTTGCAGGCTCTTTCTGAGATTTGCTGCCAGTGGGTCATTGTACTATTTTCTCTGGACCTTAGTTGCTTCACGCTACCTCCCATCACCTACAATAAGCCTTCCCATCCCTACTCTGGCTTCTCAGATCTGTGGCCTGTGTTCATTATTATTATCATCCAGGTTCATCAGTTTAGGTTGGTGGTTCTCAACCAGGGGCAGTCTACCCCTTAAGGGATATTTAGCAACATCTGGAGACATTTTTTGGTTGCCACAGTCCAGACTGGAGATTGATGCTCCCAGCATCTGGCGGGTAGAACCCGGGGATGTTGCTGAACATCCTTCAGTGGGTCAGCCCCTACAACAATGAATTACGTGCTTGAGATTGAGAAACTCATCTCTGCAGTGGGCCCTTGGTTAAAGGTGAAGTATTTTGGCCCGAGTTCTTTGAAGTTGGCCACTCCTGGGCTGGCTTGCTCTTCACCTCTCCACCTTCATGGCTTTTGTGTGAAATCTTTGTTTTCGCCAGTCTTTATGTATTTTTGAATCTGTAGTTTATGTAATGGAGTCCATGTTATTTTTTTCCATTTATCTTTTCACTTTCTGAACATCCAGAAAAGAAGAGGGAATTTGTGGGCGCCTGGGTGGCTCAGTGGGTTAAGCCGCTGCCTTCGGCTCAGGTCATGATCTCAGGGTCCTGGGATCGAGTCCCGCATCGGGCTCTCTGCTCAGCAGGGAGCCTGCTTCCCTCTCTCTCTCTCTGCCTGCCTCTCCATCTACTTGTGATTTCTCTCTGTCAAATAAATAAATAAAATCTTTAAAAAAAAAAAAAGAGGGAATTTGCTTCTTCCTGCTTCGACACTCGTACCCAGATCTCTGCGGGGTTACTTCAGTCTACAACTTCGGCTTAGATGTTTTTGTCGAACCAGGGAATGTGAATTCAGGTTTCAAAACCACCGGCCGTGCACTTGAGGTTATGGATTCTCAGGGAAAATGCTTACCTTCTCAACTCAGTGCTAAGATCTGTTTGTAGGGGTTAGTGGGGATGATGGGGCAGGTGGTGGTGGTGGTGAAGGGTTGTGCTTCTAGTTCCTCCCTAATCTGATGGAGGTCAGCTTTGTGCAGGCCTAGTGTCTTCTGTTAGTTTCCCACTTTGGCTTGACCCTTGTTTCTCATCTTTATTGGCCCATCAGAACCAAAGCCAAGGTCACATGATCTGACAAATGCCCTCAAGGTGAAAGGCAGCCCTTTTCCCTGCCCACCTCTCTGGGCTCCTGATTTCACCTGGATTTTGACTTCAGAATGTTTTATATTTTCATGCCAGATCCTTGATTAATTTTTTTAAATTCTTATTTTAACCGGCTTTTCTGTTGTTGTGGCTTTCAGCATAAAAATCAGTGAGCATCTCTGGTCCACCGTCCTGCCCCCACACAGAAGTTCTGTCCTTACCCCTCTGAGCCTCTACTTCCTCCTTTCTAAAATGAGAGTCATAGAGAGATTGTCTCCAAGCCTCCTGTGAGGATTAGTGAGGTAATAAACGTAAACCAACCAGAACGGTGCTTGGCAGATGGGGGGTGCCTCGTGAACATTAGTCGTTCCCTTTCTCTTTTTTCTGGTCCCTCCTTCCCCTTTCCCTGCAGTGGGAGAGAGCCCCCCTGGACAGCAGATCCCTGGTCCCCAGCAAGCCCTGCTGGCTACATGTCCCATGGGGACCCCACGTCCTGCCCACGCCTCAGCTTCTGGTGCCAGCATCTCAGCCCTACGGAGCTTTCACTGTTTCCTCTCACTGTTTCCTCCCACACTGGCCAAGGGCCAGGAATAATGTTTCTCGCTGTCAGCACCCTTCCCCAGCCCGCCGGAAACGGCTCCGTCTGCAGAGAGGTTCAGCCACCTGGGCAGGTTTGCCCGGTCTGTAGCCCTGGGGTCACAGCTCCCTCTCCTCCCCTCTGCCCCGCACGGCTCCCCCAAAGAGGCATGGGAGCAGGGGTGAAGTGTCCTTGATTTTTTGACAGCTTTTAATTTTTAATAATCTCATATTTAGGGAAAGAAGGTGCAAAAATAGTAGAAAGAACTTTTGTATGTCCTTAACCCAGACTCCCCAAGCATTCACATTTTATGTCATTTGCTCTATCATTTTATCTATTGGTTTATTGGTCTATATATACACATACATTATTATTATTATTATTTCTTTTTTTTCTGAACCATGTGAGAGATGCAGATATGAAGTTCCCTTATCTTTTGGTACCTCTGAGTGTGTGTTCCTAAAAACAAGGACATTATCTTTCCTACCTACAGTGCTGTTCTCAAATTCAGGAAATTAATATAAATGTAATATTATGATGTAATCTACAGACATTCATATTTTTCCAGGTGTCCCAGTAATGTCCTTTATAGCAAAAAAGAAAAGCCCTGTTTTTCTTGTCCCGGATCCAAATCACACGTTACACTCGGTTGTCAAGTTTCTTACCTGGAATTGACTCCCAGTCTGCCCTTGTCTTTCATGATCTGAACATTTTTGAAGACTATAAACCCGTTCTTTTGTAGAAAGTCCCTAAATCTGCATTTGTCTGCAATTTCTTCATGATTAAATTCACGGTCATGCATATTTGACATGACTACCACAGCCCGTCAGATCAGGAGGCGCACGGAGTCTGTTTGTCCCTCAGTGGGGATGTTCTCTTTCATCACTCGGTTAGGGTGGTGTCTGCCAGGATTTTCTACTATAGAGTCAGGATTTTAAAATAACTGAGCATAAGGAGGAAAAAAAAGAGAGAGAGGCAAACGAAGAAACAGGCTCTTAACTACAGAGAACAAACTGATGGTTACCAGAGTGGAGGTGAGGGCGGGGATGAGGTGATACAGTGATAGGGGTTAAGGGGTGCCCTTGTCGTAGTGAGCTCTGGGTGCTGTGTGGAAGTGCTGAACTTAAACTAAAGCTCTAAAAAAGAGAGTCGCGGTTAACTTAGAAAAAAAAAAAGATAGGATTTTCCTCTTGGAGTTAAGAAGTATTTTGAGAGCAGGTAAATATCCTATTCCTCATCAAACTTCACTCTGTGGTTTTAGCATCCGCTAAGCAGGTAAATATCCTATTCCTCATCAAACTTCACTCTGTGGTTTTAGCATCCGCTAAGCAGGTAAATATCCTATTCCTCATCAAACTTCACTCTGTGGTTTTAGCATCCGCCAAGCAGGTAAATATCCTATTCCTCATCAAACTTCACTCTGTGGTTTTAGCATCCGCTAACAATACCTTTTTTTTTTCTTTTTTTTAAAGATGTACTTACTTATTTAGAAGAGAGAGAGAGAGCACAGTGGGAAGGAACAGAGTGAGAGAGAGAGAAACTCAAGCAGATTCCACTCTGAGCGCAGAGCCTGATGCAAGGCTCCATCTCGATCACGACCTTAGCGGAAATCACGAGTCGGCCGCTTGACTGACTGCGCCACACAGGTGTCCCCATGATAATTCTTGCCTGAATCAGTTTCTACTATGATGTCTGTCAATGGGCAATTTTTCAAAAACTCCACCATTTCCTCTGCATTCATTAACTGGCATTCTAACAGGACAAAGAATCTTCCCCCACACCTCTGTGTGTTCACTTACTTATATCAGAATGGACTCATGCATTTCTGTTTTATTCAACGCCTTATCATTTTTACCATCATTGTTTATGTGGAGGCTCCAATCGTCCCAGGCTTGGTCAGTGGGGGCCCAGGAGCATTTTAACTGCTCTTCCAGCATGGAAGGAAAGGGCCTGCGTTTCTGCTGCTCGTTGCCAATCCTAGCTTCTAGCACAGCACCTAGCGTATTTTTTTTCCTCTCATTTTTCTTTTTTTTAAATTCAAGTACAATTAACATACAGTGTTATCTTCATTTTAGGTGTACAATACAGTGATTCCGCGTTTGTGCAGATCACTCCGTGCTCCTCGTGATAAGCGGACTCTCTGTCCCTTCCCCTGTTCCCCCGTCCTCCGCCCCATAACCATCTATCTGTTCTCTAAGCTGAACATATTTTTAATGAATGATCGAACTCTTATCTATAAAGTATCAGTAAGAATAGTGACTGTCATAGGGTTTTTGCAAGAAGTGACTCGAGCTATGACATACCAAGTGCTTAGAGCCCTATTAATGCGGATAGCTCGTATTTATTCCCCACTTCCTATGTGTCAGGTCCTGTTCGACAAACTTTGACACGTATTAGTTCATTATACCGGTCTTGTGAGGAAAGTGGTAGCATTTCCTGGTTCCGGGCTGAGAGAGATGCCGCGTCCTGCCTGAGGTCACCCAGCAGTGTGCGGTGGCTCCGAGCGGAACACTGAGTCTGTTCTGACCACCGCGCTGCATGGCCCGCGTACACCTGTCACGACAGCGAGACGAAACTCTGACGAGTACACAATGGGTTGGGGGATGAAACGACATCCAGAGGGCACAGCGTGAGGGCTGTCACACCCACGGCAGGGCGCAAGGTGGGAAGGTCCGGACCCCAAGGAGCCCTTCCCACCTGGCTCCCTGGTCGTCGTCTCTTTGAACCGAGCTGCCCTCCTCCAGCTTCACCCTTCCCGGCTCTCTTCCGCCTGCGTCCACCAGTCCTGCTGCTGCCGCCTTCCCTCAGCCAGGCAGTGGTTCGGGGGAAGCAGCTCTGGGTCATAGCCCTCTCCGTGTTCCTTGACAGTGAACTCCCTGCCTATGGGCCTGTGGCTTTGACCGCTGACCTCTGCTTCTTAGCGCCGACCCCTGTCTCAGCTTCAGTCATTTATTTGACTAGTCAGTTCATGTCTGCCTACCCCGGTGAACTCTAAGCTCCCTGAAAACAGACATCATGTCTCCTTTAGTTGTCATTATTCCTCCCCAGCCAACCTGCCAGATAGGAGGCGCCCCGTAAATACGCGTGGAAGGTGTGAGTGACTGCAATTCTTCACCCTCCCCTCGACTCTCTCCCTGCCGTCCCCCAAGTCCTGCAGGAGATCGTCCTCAGCTATAAAGAAGGGAGGTACCCTTGACGGCTCCGAGAAAGAAAGGGCCTGTTTCCCAAAGCCCACACCAGGCAAGGAGCAGAGCTGGAACCCAGGCCCACTGCAACTTTGTGACTTATGTCCCCCAGTTCCCTTGACCTCAGTGTCCAGATTCCCAGCCCCATGGAAGTAAGCTCTGGGCTTCTAGAAACTCATGCAGAGGGACTCTGGGTAATAATTAGTTCTCAGGAAAATGGAGTTATTTATATTCCTAATACTTGGTTTTGAAATTTATGTAATTGAGGTGTTTCTGGAGAGTCATGCGGACACCCGGAGTGGCCTTACAACCTGTCTAAAATTGACAGCTGTGCTTGGCTGTGCAGACCTGCCGGTGGCCAGAAGAGACCTTCTGGGAAGACAGTTTTATGCCCCTATGAAGTCCACACCCACCCGTAGGTATCAGAACTAAACCCAGCAGATTAGGAGACATACCCTAAGGCACAAGTGATTCACTGTCCCTGCCAGGCACAAGAGAGAAGTTTCTGTATGTGGTTTACCAACAGGACCAACTAAAGGGTGAATATCGATTCCAAGAAAAAGTTCACTTAAAACCCAAGCCATGAGCCAGGAGCAGGAGAACACCCACGAGTGGAACTTCTCTGTAGCAGAATCACAGCGAGCTGGTTCATGCAGACTCTTGGGCTGTACCCCAGTAATGCTGAATCATGATCTCTAAGAAGAATTTTTCTCTTTCATAAGCATCTATCCACCCAAAGGGATGCTGGTTTACACCGGTCGTTGACGCCCAGGGTCCTCGAGAAAAGACTATATGATGTGACCCAGCATGAGAACTCTTCAGTACCAAATATATGGGTGGGGACGAAGACTTTGCAAGGTAACCTGACACTATTTATCCCAGACAGCTACATAGCTATTGTGTAATACGCTCTACACACTACCTGAGTCGAAGTGGTAGCTGTAATGTGTGACTGTTACATTTTATGCATCCTACTTGCATCTACGTTACAGAGTCGTGTGTGTGTGTGTGTGTGTGTGTGTGTGTGTGTGTTTTAATGTAGATGCCCTGTTCTTTGATTGGTTTTGATATCGACAGGGAAGAGAAACCTCAGTACATGTAATAATAGTTTGCAGGGTCATAATGCTTAATCAGGTATCATCCCCATGTTCATCATCTAAAGAATTGCTTTGGTCTGCCTCCAGCCCCTGTGGTGGGCGAGGGCAGGACAATTTGAATGCAGTTGATAGACAAGGGAGCTCCTAGATCCTGAGAGAAAAGAGAAATGTCTAATGAAGGAGAAAAGGCGGAGGAGCACTGCAGCGGCTGCAGGAAGGGTTGAGAGAGGAACTCTGGAATCCTCCAAGGAAGAAGGGCGTCGGGACCTTTCGCTGGCCATAGTTCCCTCGGGTTAGGCAATGTCGCAGCATTCTGTTTGCCTTCATTTATTAGATGCAAGATCCCAACCCAGAACTTTCTCAGTTTTCCTCCAGTGGCCATGTGGGGTCCGGCATGGGTGAGGAGGTGCTCCCATACCTGCCCCAGCCCAAGGGTGGTGCCTCTGGAACTTTCTCACAATACGGGTCTCACTTGCCTCGCCCTGGTCCTGGCTCTGGGCAGGAGAAAGCAAATGAATAAATACGCCGGGGTCACTGAGAACCACAATTTTTGGTGTGCGAGGGAGGAGTGAGAATAAGTAAATGCGCTGGACTCCTAAATTTGAATTGCAAGTATCAGTATCAAGTCATAATGTTTTTCTTCTTGCGATATATTTGATTTTATTTTTTTTGCGATGTATTTTATTTTAAAGATTTTTTTTTTTTAATTTATTAATTTGACAGAGAGAAATCACAAGTAGACGGAGAGGCAGCCAGAGAGAGAAAGAGAGGGAAGCAGGCTCTCTGCTCAGCAGAGAGCCCGATGCGGGACTCGATCCCAGGACTCTGAGATCATGACCTGAGCCGAAGGCAGCGGCTTAACCCACTGAGCCACCCAGGCGCCCATGATGTATTTTATTTTAAAAATAAGAACACATTTTCTAGTTCTGTCCATGGAAAAATCCAGAAACAAGGACTAACCCAGTAGTGAAAATTACCCCAGATGCCCAGATTATGGTCTTTAAATACCACTGGCCACCAAAAAACTACTGTGGATCTTTGGGAAAATATACAGGGTGAGCCTAGAATATTTCTTTCTCACCAAAAAGCAAAGAATCTCTTAAAGGCTATGAGAGCCAACTTGAACAAGCTCCCGCTGCCCACTGATGGGACAATTGGAGCATCAGTAAGGACAATAAGTGTAGTGGATTGAAACACACCAAATATGTTTAGTTGCATAATTTCTATAGTGATTAAGATCTCCTTAATCATCTTTGGGAGATACCAAAGATGTTTGGGAGAACAACTCATTTTGGAAATGGCAATGATAGGGAAAGAATCAGTTATTCTGCCTTTTCTATGTCAACTGTACTTCACAATCACCAAAGGACTGATGAGGGAGTTCCTCTCCGCAAGAGGACCCCAGCCGATGGATGGAGAAGGTTGGAGAAGGACGGCTAGAGTTAGTCCTTGCCGCCACATCTCACCTCCGATGAAGCTGTGGATCTAGGCAGTGATCATCCTTCCTATTTACATTCCCCAGAGGGAAACAGCCCGATACTGTGCGCTTCTTGGTGGTAGAAGGCAGCCTCACCTAGGAAGTAGTCTTGCCAAGTAATTGAGCCTGAATTTGATGACGTCTCCAGATCCAATCCTGAATGCACGGGAAAAATGCGGAACAGAGGGGCATGTTAGATGACAGTGAAGGGGTGTAGTTTGCAGAATCCAGACCGTCTCTGCGATAACAACAGCAACAGAAAATGAAAGACCAAGAGGAGATGGAGGGGAGCATCTACAGAGGTGAAGAAGCGGAGGTGGCAAGTTAACCATTAATAATCCAAATAACTCATTCATTCCCAGCTTACACAGATGAAGAGTAGGAACAGAAACTAGTGGGGCGATTAGGGAAATGTGAACATCAAGATCTGTGATGATAGAAAGGATTGATTGCTGGACTTTCTCCCCTGGCTGGCATTTTTTTTTCAGTCTTATTGTAATATCATTGACATATAATGTCGTAATAGTTTAAGGTGTACATCATAATGATTTGCTGTATGTACGTACTGTAGAATGATTACCTCCTTAAGTTTAGTTCACATCTGTCACTGTTATTTTTTTTTTTTTGGTGGACAGTATGGTTTTTTTTTTTTAAGGGAGTCAACCTTCTTAAGATAAACATATTTTAGGCAAACCAATATGATATTTACCACTAATGAATTCAGGGTAAACAGACGTGGGTGGGAAGCCAAGGAAACAGGATTGGACGTGAGTTGGGAGTTGCTGAAACTTATTATTATTATTATATCATTATAATGTTATATATTATGTTATAATATAAATATATTACAATATAATTTTTATATTATATATTAATATTATGTTATATATAGTAATTATTATTTATATTATAATGATAATTATATTTATATTATATATAATTATATATAAATAATATATTTATATTATAACAATAATATATTATTATATATAATAAAATATAATAATATATAATATTAATATATAATATATGATATAAAATTATATTGTTATATAATAATTATTAACATATTATTATGTATTATTATATATAATATATTTTATATATTATTATTATTATTATTATTATTATTTTGCCAATGGGGTTCATTGCAGCAGTTTCTTTTCTTTTGCTCATGTCAGTTTACACCTAAAGTTTTCACTATAAAGAGTTTAAAAAGAATAAAATCAAAATAAAGATTTTTCAGAACCGCTGCATTCGAGTTCCAGGCAGAAGGGAGATTGTGCTGCAAGGTTAGAAATGCAGGAGTGAAGGGTCCACAGAAGGTTGCACAGTTTGGAAAGAGGATTAGGTATGCAGTCACACCGAGCTCTGGCAAGTTGGGGACACATGTTGTAATTTCTAGGATAAGAGCGTAAGGAATGGCAGGGTTGCATATTGTCTGTTGCTAACTGTGGGGAAGGAAAATGGAATGAAAGCAATTGCTCAATCCATCCAAAGGCAAACAAGAAAAATGAAAAAGAAACACAGCAGGTGGGCTAAATAGAAAAAGCAAAATAAGGCGATAGATTTTAAACCCAAATACATCGAAATAAATAAGCCCAAATAACCCCAATCAATTTACATACTTGTAATGATAGACTAATGACTTCAGTTTGAAATTAAGGATATCGGGCGATTGAAACATTGAACTCTACGCCGTTTCCAGGAGATGAATCGAAAGCATAAAGACACATTGAAAACAAAAGGCTTAAAGAAAGAATCCCATGTAAAAACTAAAAAATTAAAAAAATAATAAGTATAATTACTTGAATATTAGACAAAGTAGGTTTTCAAACAAAACAAAACATGGAGACCAATAGAGATAAAGATGGTTGTTAAAGCAGGCTCAGCATCTTGATTACAGTTAAGAGTCTGTGCAGGGCTCATCTCTGGGGTGGGGGAGAGCAAGGGGCTGCAGTATGGACCAGTTCAGCGGATTTAACTGTTGCCAATGATGGTCAGTTTCTTAGCAGGACAGTGATCTTATGGGTGTTTGCTTTATCATTGCTGTGCACAGGAGATAATGTACCTTTGCTTTATGTCCTCTTCTGGATTGTACTTCACAAAAGAGCTTGTTTTGGTTTCGTAGATGAATAAATGGTGAGGGCATTTCTGTTCCAGGCAGCCTGACAACAAAGCATAAGCCTTTAGTCACATTTAATTCTGTGCTTTCTATTACCTAATAGTAAGTAAGGCTCTTTATACCTGTTAACTTATTTAACCCTCATAACAACCCTATGAGGTAGATTCTATTTTTTTTTTTAATCCCCATTTGAAGCTGTGCAAACAGGGCATTAACATGTGAAGTTCAGAGTCAGAGCACTAGAGGACAGAGCTGGGAAGTGAAATGTGTGGTCTAATTTCCGAGCCTCCGTGCCGGGCCGTGTGCGCTAAAAGCACCTCATGGTCATCACAGCACTCTGGAAACAAAAGAAAGAAAGAGGTTTTGTGGATGTACTGATAAGACTTTTATATCTGCAAATAAATCTCTGCTATCAGATTCGGCGAGAATTCTTGTTGAAGACCAATTCATTTACAAGAATAAAGATAATTTTGGAGAAAATTGGAAAAATTATCCTATATGACACTAGTATTTACTAAGGCAGTAATACTTAGGGCACCTGGGTGGCTCAGTTTGTTAAGTGTCTGCCTCTTGGTTTCAGCTCAGGTCGTGATCTCATGGGCTGTGGAATGGAAACCCACAGCAGGCTCCTCGCTGAGTGGAGAGTATGCTTGAATTTAACCGTTGCCAATGATGGTCACTTTCTTAGCTGGACAGTGATCTTATGGGTGTTTGCTTTATCACTGTTGTGCACAGGAGGTAATGTACCTTTGCTTTACGTCCTCTTCTGGATTGTACTTCACAAAAGAGCTTGTGAAGATCTCCTTCTGCCCCCTCCCCACATTTGCACACGTGCATGCACTTGCTCTCTCTCTCTCTCTCTCTCTTGCTCGCTATCAAATAAATAAATAAATAAATCTTTAAAAAAATAATTATTAAACACTGTGTTTTGGGGGAGGGGTAGACAAAGACAGTGGAATGGAACTGAGAACCTATAAACAGACCCACATAAGTATGGGAATATAGACTCCGTAGAAAGACACTGCAGGGGCACCCGGGTGGCTCAATTGGTTGGGCATCTGCCTTTGGCTTGGGTCATGATATCCAGATCATGAGATTGGGTCCCCCATCAGGCCTCCTGCTCAGTAGGGAGTCTCTTTTTCCTTCCCCATTCCCCCCAACCTCTCCCCATTGCTCGTTGTCTCTCTCTCAAATAGATAAGTGAAAATTAAAAAATAAAGACCCTGTAGATCAGTGAGGCAAGGATGGACAATTTAATATATTCTGTTGGGGAAAATAGCTATCCATATGGAAAAACATAAAGTTAAGTTACTAACTCACACCACATGCAGTTATAAATTTCACACAGATTTGAGACTTTTTTTTTTAGCAGAACACATAGAAGGAATGTCTTTACGTCTTTATGACTTTACTGAAATTTTTAAAAACCCAATCCTGCATATACAAAAGATACATCATATATCAAGTTAAAAGATGCACCGCATATGTCCTAGGCTTCCTGTGTTTCATCTGGCAGCTTTACCGAAAAGATGCTCGACCTCCCTAGAAATCAAAACATACAAATTACAACAACAGTGAAATTTCACATCCACCAATTTAGCAGTAATGATCTAATCTAATAGTATTTGCAGGTGGGTGTGTAATAATATTTGCAGGTGGGTCTCCCCTTAGTGAGACTTTTGTCATACCTACTAAATCTGAAAATATTCATTGCACTGTGACCTAAGGATTCTACTTCTAGGTATCTATGGAGAAACTTTCTTATCAGTGCATAAAGGAACACAGACAAGGACGTTAATTGCATGCATAGAAGCAACAAAATGAAAGAAAGCAAAACAAGTTGAAGACAACCCTATTATCCCTCAGTGAATCAGACCTTTGTGATCATGTAACATAACTGTATCCTCACAATCATAGAACAAAAAGCTAATCAGTTGTTAAAAATGAATGAACTAGATTTGTGTGTTTCTACATGGAGAAACTATAAATACATTATATTGAGTATTTAAGGTAAATTACAAGTAGAAGCTTTTTAAAAAATATATTTATTTATTTTAGAGCGAGAGTGCGTGCTTGAGCAGGAGGGGCTGAGGGAGAGAGGAAGAGAAAATCTTAAGCAGATTTCAAGCTGAGCTCAGAGCCCGACGCGGGACTCGATCTCATGACCCCGAAGTTGTGACCTGAGCTGAAACCAAGGACACTTAACTGACTCTGCCCCACAGGAGCCCCTACAAAGGCATGCTTACAGCAAACTCAGATACTCAGAATCACAGAAAACGCTATGAGTTAGTGCGGATGTACACTGGAAGCAAACGGTGAACTTACGTGTGAGAATGCGTCATGGCGGTTACCTCAGGTGAAGGTGGGAGATGTGAAAGTGGAAAGTGTAGGTGAGTTTCTCGCTGTCTTTTTGTGGCTGTCTTCCTAGGATAAAACGTTAAATCTGTTTCATCTGGGTGATGGGATATAGGGGCGCTGGTTTTCACACTTTCCGTATCTTTGACATGATTCCAAATTAAGAGTAAGAAGTCATTTTTTTATTAAAGGAGGGAAGTGACCCAGTCGGCCCCATAATGCCCAGATGTGCTTCTAGCTCGCGGGGGATTTTTGGTGTCATCTCTGGCTCAGGTTGCTGATCTCGTGGCTCTCCTTGGGTCACCTCCAAAGGGAAGGGTGTTCCAGTGAGTCATTGTCAAGCTGGTGCCGCTGTCAAGGAGGGCAGGTGTGTCTCCGGTGGGAGGGCTGGGTGGCTTACAAGGACTGCAACCAGATGTCTTTTGCTTGTGTCAGTCCCGCCCGAGCGAAAGCTGAGGGGTGGTATTGAGAAGTCCCTTATTCACACCGAACGTGTCGCAGCAGGCTTTGATGGAGGCCAGGGGCTGTCAACTCCGAAGGTTGCTCTGACCTGTCCTAACCCAAGCCGGGCGTCGGTGCAGTAAGCCGAGCTGGATCCCATGCCTTCTGTCAGCTTCCTCCTCCCTCTTGGCATCACCCTGCCGGTCGAGGGCCTCTGAGGCCAAGCCTTACCTGGGCCACAGACTGATGCTTCACTGGATTTTCTCTGCCTGCCAAGAGAAACAAGGAGCGCTGGGAGGAGGCACAGAAGTGGAATTGGAGAGGAAGGGAACCAAAGCTGGGGTAAAATGTAAAGCAGCCTTCGACTTAGCCCCTCAAGGAGACTTCTAGATACATGCATCTTTAGCAGCAGGCCTGTGGGGGCCAGTTCTGAAAAAGCTTAGCTTTTCACCCAGCACCTCCATTGACTAGGGAAGATCAGCACTTAACCTGAAGACGTTAGATCTAGTTGATTCAGTGCAGCTTTCGAGATCCAAACCTTTAGTCGTTCCTAAGTTGTCTCCTGAGTTCAGTGCAGACACCTAGCCTGGCGTTCAAGACTCCTAACCTGCCTTTTCCGCCTTCTCTTCCCTACTTCCGACCGAGCTCTGGGCTCTCACCGGGCCGGACCACCCGCTCCCCAGAGGCCAGGTGGGGAGGCGAGCCTTCTGCCTCTGGAACGCCAATGCCAAATCCCCTGTCCGTTCACAGGGGGATCTTGGGAAAGCCAGTTTGAGCCTCTAAGTCTGTGTCCTCATCTGTGAAATGGGAACAAAACAGACCTGAAATGTCTCGATGAGGAATCCAGAGAATAACACCAGGGACATGAAAATCGCCCAGAGCCTGGTGTGTACTTGAACATGAGTTCCCCTTCCCCACATCTGTTGAACCCTCTCTTGACTTCTTTCAAAATCTGTACTTACTGACCATCCTTCCCTTTTCCCTGTTGGCATTTTTCTCACTGGAAACTTTCCTTTCTTCTGTCATCAGTTATGTGGCTCTAAGTGCTAGACGTAGCCCTCTCTATTGGCCTTAAAAATAATTTGTATTGTGGCAAAATATGCATAACATGAAAGTTATGCTTCTGACTGTCTTAAGCCTACCACCGATGGCATTACGTACCTTCACACCATGCAATCACCACAACCAGCCATCTTGAGAATGTTTTCATCTTCCAAAATGGGGACTCTGTACCTACTGAGCACGGACCCCTCTCCTCTTCCCTGGGGCCCTGGCAGCTGCCATTCTACTTGCGGAAGTTTCGGGACTTACTGCCCTAGGAACCTGATGTATGAGGATTCTCATAGTATCTGTCCTCTTGTGACGGGCTTGTTTCACTTCCCATGATGCCATCAGGATCTGTCTGTGCTGGGCAGCCGTCAGAGCACCCTCCTTCTCCCACTGTAGATGTACACCACATTTTGTGGATCCCTTCGTCTGTTGGTGGACACTGGGGTTGCACCTGTGGGTCTCTGAGTGTCTCGGGGAGCAGGGTCAGGTGTCCTAGCAGAGCCTGGCACACACGAGGTCACAGCAATCTTTCTGAGTTGGAGAGGCGTTCTCTGGCAACGTGAGCACGGAAGTTGAGAGAGGCCCCACCATGTCGAGAAGGAAGCCAGGGGAATCCAAGGTCAGTGGTGGGAGCAGCTTTCCGGCTGGTCCGTCTGCCTCCACCCTTAGCTCTCCCAGCTATAGCTGATGCAAAGGTGACCCCATCAGTCCACTCTCAGGACTTTTACGGCTCCGTAGAACCCTCTAGAGAAAGTGCGAGCTCCTGATGACGGCTCACACAGCTCTTTGTGCCAGCGCCATCCTATCTCCGCCATCGTCTCTTCGCGGCCCTCTTGCCAGCTGGCTTCGGCCACTTCTACGCGGGGAAACAGCATACGCAGACACCCGCCACCCTGTCTGCCTAGAACACTCTTCTCAGGGCTGACTCCTCTTCGTCCTTCAGAGTCCAAGCCTGCCATCTGAATCCTTGCCTCTCCGCATGAGGGTTCGCTGCTACGAAGCACGTTTTCAGTTGCAAGTCATGGGAGACTCAAACCATGGCGGCTAATTAGGAAGACTTGCTATTGTCCCGTTGCAAGAAGTTTAGGATTGGTGGCGTCTGGGGTCCAAAAAGCCTCTGTCTTTCCCCTGCACCATCCCCAGGCAATCGGCTCATCCTTTTGGCCTCGCTCCCCTCCTGATGCCAAGGTCCTTGCCGCAGCTCCAGGCAGGATCAAGCCTCGTGTGTGTGTCTTTTTAGGCACAAAGAAAGTCTTCTCGGAAGCCCCCTGTCTGATGGTCCCAAATGTGTCATTGGCCAGAATTATGTCACAGGTGCCACCCCCAGCTAGTCACGTGGCCCAGGGAGTGGGATGATGCTGAATATTCAGGTGGCTCAGGGACCAGCCCTCTGCGGGGTGGGGAGGGACCCAGCACAGAGCCGCAGGAAGGGTGAACAAAATCACTTTCTCTTAGAAAGAAAAGGAGCGAAGGAAAAGGAGTGAAGGAATGACTGTCTCATCGTCTCCTCTATGCCCTGGCGTATATAGCCAGTGCTTGGTACATAGTAGGTATTTATTTAATAATGATTTCTTCCATGATGTCATGGGCCCAAAGGGAGGGTGTGGCATGCTTTACTCTGCTGTAAGCATCCACGAATGTGTCACTGCCGGAAGTGGGCTCCGTCCTGTGTTAACAATCGTCCTTTGGGTGTTTCATGGCGTGGATGTCCCTCGGGACCATCCATTCCCTACCCTGTCATACCGCGCTCACCAAAGGATGAAAGCAGAAACACAAACCACCAATGCATCTTATTAAAACTGAGGCATATTAAGGCCTGCCAAGGGAAATAAGCTGCCACTTCTTATCTAACAAGTTGGCAGAGATGAAACAGCTCGATGGCACACAGCATTGGCAAGGGTTTGGGAAAACAGGCCCTTCCATTCACTATTCATTAGCATTGACATTGGTACAAACTTCGGGGAAGGCCAATTGATGACAGCCCTTACATTGGGTAGACGAGTCAGTCTTTGATCCCAGCAGTTCTCCTTGTAGGAACTTGGCCTCCAGGAAGCCACACGAGGCTGAGCAGAGCTGTATGTACAGGGAAGCCCAGAGTGCGTTATTCATACCATCAAAAAACTGTGATCATTTGGAACATCTATGAAGGGCGATTGGCAACATAAATTATAGGGCAGCCGATACCAAGAAATGTGATGCTACTAAAAAAAAATAAGTAGATACACTTCTTCTTCGCCCGAAGTCTGAGAAGCAGTAGAGTCTAGAGTTCACAGGATAGCTTTGTCTGCTTCACAATCTGTTAACAAGGCAGATCTCATGTCAGGTACAAACACACACACACACACACACACTGAAGGAAACTCCGAGAGGTGCTGGGTATGCCTATCATCTTGATCATTCCACGAGTGTTTGCAGATCTCTAGGCTCATCAAATTGTACCCATCAAATATGTGTGGTGCTTTGTAGATCGCTTTAGCCTTAATAAAACTGTTCCAAAAACAGCCAAGTTGATCTACAAGTATTGAAGGATGCCCTTGGTCTGTTGCTAAATGAAAAGAACAAGTTGAAAAATAACATTCATGTCATGGTACAATTTCTATATTTGTCCTATAGGTATATGCTATATATTTGCCTGGTATAAGTCATTCTCAAAGATTTAACAAAAACCTACATGTCTAGCCATTTGCAACGACATGGATGGAACTAGAGGGTATTATGCTTAGTGAAATAAGTCAATTGGAGAAAGACAACTATCATATGATCTCCCTGATATGAGGAAGTAGAGATGCAATGTGGGGGGTTTGGGGGGTAGGAAAAGAATAAATGAAACAAGATGAGATCAGGAGGGAGACAAACCATAAGAGACTCTTTTTTTTTTTTTTTAAAGATTTTATTTATTTATTTGACAGAGAGAAATCACAAGTAGATGGAGAGACAGGCAGAGAGAGAGAGAGGGAAGCAGGCTCCCTGCTGAGCAGAGAGCCCGATGCGGGACTCCATCCCAGGACCCTGAGATCATGACCTGAGCCGAAGGCAGCGGCTTAACCCACTGAGCCACCCAGGCGCCCCCCATAAGAGACTCTTAATCTCACAAAACAAACTGAGCATTGCCAGGCGGAGGGGGCTAGGGAGAGGGTGGTGGGGTTATGGACATTGGGGAGGGTATGTGCTTTGGTGAGTGCTATGAAGTGTGTAAACCTGGTGATTCACAGACCTGTACCCCTGGGACTAATAATACATTATATGCTAATTTAAAAAAATAAAGTAGTGAGAGCTGGTATGACCAACTACCAAAGCCACCTGGTATATGCAGTATAACTTCTTCTCTGGCTCATGAAGTCAGGAGCAGGTGTCTTGACCAGTGATGCAATGTTCCAGATCCATCCTGAACTGCCATTTTCTGTACTGGGTGTCCCAGGAGGATGCCCTCGAGGAGGCTTTCTAGGACCAGGTCTGCAAGTGACACCCTTCACTTCTGCTTGTCCCCCTGGGCCAGAACATGTGACGTGTCCACACAGGACTAGAGGGAAAGCTGGGAAGGGAGGCCAGCTGTGTGCCCCACTGAGAGCGAGAGGCGGGTTCCCATGAACACATTATGGTGCCTCCCAGACATACACTTCTGTAATGTTTGACTATGTTGCCTGAGCAGATATTACTTTTGTGAAGTCACCATGAATAGGTTTGGCTAGATAATCCTCACACCGGGTCTTTCTGACACTCTCAGGACCAGACAGCCATGCTTCAACTGTGATGTATCACTGATGTTCCTGGCCTGGAAATCAGTCTCTTGGGCATTTTGGTCAGGATGAATCAGTTTCTCAAATGGCACATGTGGGTGAAAACCAGACCCTGACTTTGGTGGCTTCTTAAAGTCACTATAGGTGAAATAATGTACCCCCCTCCACCAAAACACATATCTGGGACCTAATTCAGAACCTGTGAATAATAGGCTTTGTTACATGGCCGAGGGGAATTAAGGCTGCAAATGGAAGTAAGGTTGCTAATCAGATGACTCTGAAAAGATTCTCCTGGATTACCTAAATAGCCCGGTGTAATGACATGGTTTTGACCTGGGGAAGAGGGGCCCAGAAGAGTGAGAACCAAGGAGCTGGCATCATGAGAAAGATGCTATGGTCTTTGCTGGCTTTGAAGATGCTGGGGGAGGCTGCCAGCCAAGGAATGCAGGCAGCCTCTGCAAGGCAGAAAGGACAAGGAAATGGATTTCCCCCTAAGCCTCCAGGAAGGAAGACAGCTCTAACAGCACCTTGAGTCTAGCTCAGCGAGACCAACTGTAAACTTCTGACTTCCTTCCAGATTCTAAAATAATACATTTATGTTGTTAAGGCACGAAGTTTGCGTGATTTGTTGCAGCCACAACTGGGAATAGATATACTGGGTATCCTGCCTAAGGAACCCACCAAGATTATTTGGAGACATCTGGCCCTCAATCTAACCGTGGTGCCCGGTTGTGCAGCCCGATTGACTGGGTTTGACTCTTGACCTCAACACTCACCAGCTGTGTGATCTTTAGCAAGTCACTTCATGTCTCTGAGCCTCATTTTCCTCATCCATAAAATGGGGAGATAAATGCTTTCAGGGTTGTTGTGGGTAATAAAGGGCATCATTTTCATATAACACAGATGATACAGTCTTCATAATGGGTAATAATAATGGAGACTCATGTCACTGGATGGGAAGAATCTCTCCTTTACTTGCCTCAGGAGAGCTCCAGCCCAAGACAATTGAGGTCCTTCCTTGACCCGCCATTTTGTCAAGTGTTTTGTAAGGCACTCACTCATGGGTTACAAGAAAATCTCAGATTAGTACTACAAGTTCATACAGATCATTGCATGAGTAATAGAGGTTTTTCTGAGGTCCTGACAGGGTGGTGGGGACAAGGGGCCCAGAAGCTCCCTCCTCAGGCACTGCATTGCCAAGGACTTTTGGCCATGACTACAGGTGGATTTTGTTCCCACCTGGGCAGGGAGGCACCGTATCTCTCACCGCCCCATCATTTTGAGGTGGGGAGACTTGTTTTCCTCTTTCTTCTTGAGACAGCGCTCAGTGGGGTTGATGAAACACCTCACGTACTTGATGCCAAAACTAAATAAATAAGTAAGTAAGTAAAAATAAAATGTGTGCGACTTCCGGCTGGATGAGGTGGGGTTTGCACCGGTAAAAGAAGGACTGCTCTTCTTCCAGCTCTGAGCCTGTCCTGTTCTCGAAGGTCAGCTGGTCTGGTAAGGAGTTTTCACTCTTTTAACTAATGTGGCCCCACTTTAACCCTGAATGGGAAAGATTTTTGACTTGGGGTTTCATTAGGAAAGCCTTTGGTACTGATTATTGTTGTCATTATGATTTCCCGGTAAGGAATGTTTCCAGTTGCTCTCCCTTAAATCTGGGTAAAGGACCAAGGAAGAGCCCTCATGCATGGGGTTCTGGGTGGTTTGTAGTTGCCTGAAGTCAAACGCTCATGGTCTCTGTTGCATTCAAGCCTAATCCAGACCAAAGCTTGATGAGTCAGAGTGACATCTCATGGGGACTGGGGCAGAGGTCCTGTTGTGTGGTCGTGGCCCTTCGTCACAGGGGGGAAAAGCTGCAGAAAATAGAAAATAGAAGAAATAACAAAATACAGAACAAAAAGTAGAAAGAACAAGAAGAAAGTCACCTGTGTACCATCCCTGTTCATCTTTCTGTACTTTTTGTTCTTCCTTCATATTAATAGTTTTATATCCTCACCTTATGGTACATATAGTATTTTATGAGCTTTCATCACTTAAAATAATCCTGTTTATAGGGGCATTTCTGCAAATGCTTATATGTTAAAGGAGAACCCCTTTCTCTCAATACAACCCTATATATTTCCCTCCCAACCTCAGTCAATGACCCCTTCCCAGCCCCCCACCATCCACGGGTGTTTCATAGGAAGGAATTCATCTTTCTTGCTCTTACTCTGAGTAGTTTGCCTTCTAAGCTCCAGGAAGCCAGCCCAGAAGCTAAACCCTAGGGACCCTTTGCTCAGGATCCTCCTCCCAAGATATCTTGGCAGAGTGCCTGGGAGGGGAGGGGTGTAGCCTGCTGCCTGGGCTTGCTATTAGCTTGGGGCGGGGTGCAGATTCTGAGGAGGCCAGCCGGGCTTCCTTCTGCCCCAGCCCCTTCTTCTGCACCCCCTCTCCCTGGGGTCGGGGGAGGCAACTTCCCAGTCTCCTTTTCTCTCTCCACTGCCATTCAAAACACCCTCTGGAGGACCCACAAGGAGAGTGACAGGTGTTGGGGTTAGATCTGTTTGTGACTTTTTTTTCTTTTTAAGATTTTATTTATTTATTTGACAGACAGAGATCACAAGTAGGCAGAGAGGCAGGCAGAGAGAGAGGAGGAAGCAGGCTCCCTGCCGAGCAGAGAGCCCGATGTGGGGCTCAAACCCAGGACCCTGGGACCAGGACCTGAGCTAAAGACAGAGGCTTTAACCCACTGAGCCACCCAGGCGCCCCCTGTTTGTGACTTTAAGGGTGTGGGGTAACCAGAATCCATTTGCTGAGAAGGCTTTGGTGACAGAGTCAGCTCACTGGAGCATGGGGGCTGGTCAGAAGGGGACCTGCGGGGTATACCAACAACCCCTTTCCTAGGTCACAGGGGGCAAAACCCGAGCGGCTCCCAGCAGGACCTTAGTCAGAGGGCTGTGGGCTGAGTGGGACCCTCAGCTGACCCCATCCTTCCCCCTTGTCCCCTCCCAGAGGCCTTCCTGGGGCCTCCCCACCCCAAAACCCTCATGACCACTTACCCATTTTGAAACTTTTCTTTATACAACGTATCTCCACTTTATACTATCCACTTTCTTTACTGGTGTGTGTGTGTGTGTGTGTGTGTGTGTGTGACTCTCACAAAGGGGAGGAAGTGGGGAGGCAGGCTGTGAGCACTCAGTCCCTAGCACTCGGACTGGGACCTGAACACCCAACAGCCCAATCCTCTAGTGGGGCCTGGGATCCGGGGGTCCTGGAAGTCCTTCCTCCTGTCGGGGGCTAGGTGCTTCAGGAGGGAAGGGGAGGGAGCCCTGGGCTGAGGCACAGTTGACCTCTCGCCCAGGTCAGTCCGAGGACGGGGTGGCCTTGCTGTTCCAAGTGGGAGTCCCAGAGCAGGCCTTTATCTCCTTAGTCAGCCCTCAGCTGCAGCCTTCCAGGAAGATACTGGTTGGAGGCTCTCTCGGCCAAGGCACTCCGCAAAGGAGGCCGACCGCCAAGCGTGGGTGTCAGGCATTGAGGGGCTCTGAGCCTTCACCCACAACTTCTTGCGCTCCATCCACGCATCCCTCAATGGAGGGGATTGTATCTCCTCTCCCCCAAGCTCTCTAGGGACTTGAGTAGGCAAATAGGAGAATAGATTTGGTTAAAAGGCTGTTTTTAAAATTTTTTTATTACTACTATATATACTATACACGCACACACACTATATATATTTATTACTACTATATATATATACATATATATGTATACATATTTCATTTATTTATTTATTTATTTTGGAGAGAGAAAACACAGAGGGAGAGAGAGAAAATCCCAAGCAGACTCTATCCCCAGTGAGGAGCCCGACATAGAGCTCGGTTCCACAACCCCGAGATCACGACCCCAGCCGAAACCAAAAGTCAGGTGCTCAACCAAGACTAAGCCGTCCAGGTGTCCTGGTTAAAGGGTTTTAAACGAAGGAACCCCCGGCAAAACTCAATTCATTGGAAGTAATTACAGAGAAATCGGAGGCCAAGTTTGAGTTAAGAATATTTTCAAGAAACAAAGAATTTCATTGTTTTCATTTATTCATCCTTCCATAAATACCCATTGAGCACCTATTATGTGCCTGGTAGGAGAGACTTAGTCTCTGTCTTCATTCATGTACCTTCTAACGGGGAGACAGATGAACACCAAATACAGAGGATCCCTTTAGGTCTTGCTCGCTGCTGTGAGGAAGGGAACAGGGAAGCCCAGAGGAGTAGGATGGGCTGCGGTGTGTGTATGGGGGGTGCTCGTTCAGACAGTGGGGCGGGGAGGTCGCTGTGAGCAGACCTGAGTGCAGGGAGGGGTGGCCGGTGGGAGGGAAGGCACAGGGAATGCTGTTGACTGAGGTCAAAGGGCCATGAGTAATTTTGAAAGATCGGAGTATTCTGCCAGGGTCCCTTTTGTGAGTCGTGCCTTAAATGTTGTTCTTCAAAATAATCTTGGTGGGGGGCAGGGAGAGGCAGACAGACCTGGGGGACAGACCTGCCCCACAGATGGTGGCTTTGCTGGTTCTGTAATCCTGCGGGACCTCCGTTTCCTCCTCCGTGGGACCCAGGAGAAGAGCGAACACAAATCACCAATATCAGGATGGGAGAAGTGGACCTAACTAGAGACCCTACAGACATGAAATGAGAGAGGGGATATTATAAGCAACTTTCTGCCAGTACAACTGAAATTTTAGATACAAAAAAATTCTGTGAAAGACATAAATTGTCTTTCAGGAAGTTTCAAGAAGAGATGGAACACCTTAACAGCCTTAAAGCAATTATAGACATTAAAAAAAAAAAAATCTGCCTTGCCGAGATGCTATGAGAAAGAGACCAAACCTGTATAAAAGCCCCAGCTCTGTTTTTGGCATGCGATGGGTATCTAACACACATGACCATTAGTATGCTTTATTCCATACACAATGCCAAGACTCCATCAGCTTCCGAACCGCATAACAGGAGAAGAAAAAAAAAAATGCTCTGTAGTCTTCTCCACCGCTGCCCCTAGTAGCCCCAAATGACATTACCTGCCTTGTTTACAAGACTTGATACAAAATGACTTTTTCCTTGTGACTGAAAACATTACTTGCTTGCCTTGGGAGAGGGTGCCCAGATGACTGAGCTGCAGGCTGAGCTCTCTTCTAAGCACAAACAAGGGGTTTGGGAGTGCGGAAGCCGCAAGCGAGGCCCTGCCCCTGCAACTCCATGCATCCTTGACAATGACCCCGAGGCTCTGTATTTAGGGATGCTGTGGGGACACAGCCACTGCAGCCAGCCTCTGAATTAATTAATTAGCAGTGACCCAGAGTTAGCGGTGTCCAAAAGGACATTTCTCTGTGGGTCTTGCCAAGATATTCATTTCAAAGAAGGCCCTGGCTCCTTCAGACGGCCTTTCCCGTCGGCCACGTGCCTCCCCTTTGCAGGACTGTGTTGCACAACTGGTTTTCCAAGCAGAGGTCAGGTCTTGTCCCTTTCCTGTCACAGCCTTGCCTAACAGAGGGGAATTTCTCCAAGCCTGGGGCCGCAGGACTTGGATGTGAAGAGCAGGTGGTGTGTGTCTGCCGGACTGCGCTGTGGCTGCTGGGAAATAACCAAGGCCTCCTGTAGCCACCAGAGGGCTGAGGGCGGCGGGGTGGGGATGGACTTCAGATCCACAGTCTTTAGAACCTTCTGGGGAGAGGCTAGAGCTGGGGTCCAGGGACCTTCAAATTAGAGAGACTCAGAACTAAAAGGCAGGAGGGGAGACCTGGGCAACTACTTCCTACTCCCTTTGTCAGATGGGGAAACTGAGGCCCAGGGAGAGAAAGGGAGTTGGTCAAAGCAGCATGGCAAGTTCTTTCCATCACCTTCCACAGAACCCTCTGCCAGAGCTAGTGGGAGTTGTTTTCAGGTGGAGGGTGAGCCTGGATCACGGAACATTGTGGAACGTAAAACAATGTAGAGGGAGGCTAGCTTTCCCATAGAATCCTATTCAGAGGCACAGAGCGCTGTGTGTAGAGAGGTCCCATGTGCCCAAGGCTTTCCCCAGCCCTGCATTCTCCTTGGCCGGATGTCTCAAGACCTATAGGGCCACCATTAACACTCCCTCTTTTTAGGGGCTTCTCTGCTATTTGAAGGGCAGGGTCCTTGGGGAATGCCACGCTCCCAGACTCTCTTGTGAAGGGAAGGAAACAGAGGTCCCTCTTCTGCCAGCACCGCTCTGAGGGCTTCTTCCCTCACCTCCCCTCTTGGCAGAGGAGGGTGGGCGGGCGCTGCCTAGGCCCCCCTCCCAGGCTGCCTCCAAGGATCCTTCGAGATAATGGAAGGCAGAGTGTTTTGCGGACTGCAGTGCAGCTCCCTGGTAAGAGGTGATTGTAGTTAATGATGTATGCCTGGGGGCTGCTATTTCCTGGCAGGAAGCTGGCAGGAGGGGAGGCGACCCGAGGGAGGGGGTGGGAAAAGGGGAGGCCCAGGGCTGGGTTTCCCAGGGGGCCAGGCGGGACTGTTGGCTTAGGCAGGGTCTGTCGCTGGTGCCTCAGTTTCCAGCTCCATCTGCACACCCAGTGGCCTCTGTCCATTCAGGTTTATTTGACAGATGTTTCCTGAGCCCCCACATCCCCGCGGTCAGGTCCTAGTGCCGCAGTGGATTCGAGGCTGAGAACAGGCGTCGGAACAACTCCGGGCTCAGCCCCTGCCTGAAGGGGCCCAGTCTGGGGCGGGAGGCCCAAGGCACCCCGGACAACAGAAACACGACTCAGAACTTGGTCACCATGATTCTTGTCATTGCTCTGAATATCCAGATGCCTTCTTAGCCTCTCCCCTTGGACGTCTAACGGCTTCTCTACCTTAACTCGTTTGAGGCTGAGCATTTCCTTTGCCCCTCCCCGGTCTTTCTCGTTCCCCTGGGAGCCATCATTATTTCTCCCTGTCCAGCCAAAGCTCTCTTCAAGCAGCGAGAGGCGCAGGGACGGTGTCCCCAGGCCAGAGGCGTCACTTCCCATCCTGACTGATGTCCACACACTCCCCTAACCAGTCTCCCTGCTGCCTCTCTCTCCCATCCCGCCCGGTGCCCCCTTACTCAGAGCAACAGAAGGTCTTAGAACATAAACTGGATCCCATCCACCCTCTGGCATATAGCCTTTCCCCGGCTTCCTGGTGCCTTCACCGCGCTGGTTCCTTTTCATCCGGTGGGCTCAGCCTAAATGCCACCTCCTCGGAGAAGCCGTAGAGACCCCTCCTGGTCCTTTTCTCTGCCAAGCGCATCCCAGCACCGCTCGCGTCTGTCATGTGGCTGTCGGGTTGGTCATCTCTCATTCATTTCTTTGCCTGTTGGTTAGTTGTCGCCCCTACAAGCGCAGGGACCTTGTCTGGAAGGTTTGAAGTGCACATTCCATGGCCAGCGTGATATGCCCCCCGTAAACTCCTCTCAGCTAGGCCGAGGAACATGTTCCCTCACCGCCCCCATCCCAGAAGATAGGAAAGCTGCAGCTTCTTGGAGCAAGAGAAAGTGTGGCTCCAGGACTCCAGCGACTTCTCGCGACGCCCCCCACTCCCAACTAGCGGCGTGGTGTGGGTACTGCAGGAACCCGGGCCTCCCTCCTCTTCCCGGGGGGGCTGGTATCCCAAGTCTGACTTTAAGAAGAGCTGTTTCATGGATCCTTTTTACCCCTGCTTCACCGCTGTAGGGCCACATGCTTCAGGATTTTCATTCGTGCATTTATTCCGAACATCCTGAGTACCTGGATTCCTAAGTCCCGAGCTTAGATGTGACCTCTGCCACGCACCCATTGTGTAGCTTTGTTGGGTCTCTTCCTAGCTCTGGGGCTTAGTTTGCTCCTCTGTCAAAAGGGAGGTAAAGGCTGGACCTCATGGGCTGAGTCCTTGACTCCGTCAGAAAGAGCTGGGGACATGGCTCAGGGGCACCATGAGAGCTCTAGGATGTCTGACTGCCACTGGAGTGAGCCAGGCGCAGCCTCACTCACAACAAGGAGACATTCGGTTTCCTGCTGGCCTGTGCTCCAAGTGTCCAGCCCTCTCTAGTGTCTGGGAATGAAGGGAAGCGGGACAGGAAGTGAGATCTGGGTCACCAGCCCACCCAGCCTCCCCTGCCCACGTTCCCAGGCCCCCTCTGCCTCCCTCGGAGCCGAGCTCCCTCACGGCCCGACCATGGAGACCGCCTGTCCGGGTCTCCTCTGGCTCAGTAACCACCCTGGTCTGCGGGAGGAGGGGGAGCACAACAGGAAGCCTAGCCAACTTCCCAAAATAATCTCACATGTCTTCCCAAGGGAACAGAGTCAAGATAATCCAGCATTCTGGAGTTCAAGGCCAAGGCAGGGCAGAAGTCCCAGCAGAAGTCGGCTGGAGGCTGGGACTGTGGCGGGAACAATCATATGCATTTGGCAGGCAGAGGAGATTTTTCCTTTCAGGAGCTTCAAGCGGGTCCTTCTTCCTGCACCTCCTGTAGGGAATTTCCTTAGGCCAAAGCCCAGCAGACCCTGGAAGAGTCTGCATGGAAACTGCATGGTCTTCTTGGTTTCTGTCCCGGGGGTCAGATCTGCACCCCCATTCCAATTCCAACAAAGCAAAACAGGATGGATGAATTCTCCTGACGCCCTGGCCTCGGGCAAGAGCTTTCCTCCGTGTGAAATCCTTCTCCTCCAGACGTGGTCATCTCACTAGAAAGCCCCCTGCCCCCTTCCAAGGACAGCCACGTATTAAACTAGCTCATCCCTGCTGGCTTTCACCTGCCTTGCGCCCTTGACTATAAATTCCTGCAGCACGGGCCTCTGTTTTATTCTTCTTTGTGGTTGCAGTTGGGGAAAAAAGTTAGTGTTGTGTCAATAATGATAAAGATGACAGCAATCGTGGGTAATAAATATTAATGAGGTAGAAATGTTGGCGTTCGGAACCGATGGCCAAGAAAGAATTCTCGAGACATCTTGGGTGCAAAAAGGTGGTTTTATAAAAGCCCAGGGACAGGACCCGTAAGCGGAAAGAGCTGCCCTGGGTTTGTGACGTGTGAATGGTTATATACTTTCAAGTTGGGAGGGGATCGGGGATAACAGAAGTGTCTAAGGAATTTTAGAAGCAGGGTTTCCAGGACCTTGAGGGGCTAGCTGTTGTTAGGAAAAGGTCATTTATTACTGTTTAGTACAGGCTCGGTCATGAGACCCTTTAGATGTAGATCAGTGTGACAGATGGCAGGAGGATTGCCAACATGTATCTTGCGGGGGTGGGGTGAGTAGAGAAAAAGGAGATTTCCAAAGGAATTTTTATATGTTAAAGTAGACTCAGGATCCTGGGGAGTTGGGATAATGTGAAGTTGAGATTGCCTTTGCCCTTAGCCAAGTATTAACACGGAGGCAGCTGAGCTCCCAGAGGAAGGTCCCTCTACCTCTTCCAAGGACTTATCAATGGGCTGCAGGCAGTAAGGAAATTTAACTTTTCCTTTTGCCTTTGTTTCCCACGTCAGTAACAGCTAACAATCACCGAATGTTTTCTAAACGCCCCACCGTCTGGCAAGGGCTTTCTGTCTCTTACCTTATCTCACCTCACCGCAGGTACTATGTTCCCATTTTGCAGATGGGGGGAACCAAAGCTCAAGGAGGGTAAATATCTAACAGTAATGGAGCTGGGTTCAAATCAAGACAATCTGGCTCCAGAATGCAAACGTTTACCCAACAAGCTAGTTAAGTTTGAACCAAGATTAAATAGGCTTTCTCTCTAAAGTTCCCCTTTTATAAGCTAACACTTGACCCCCCCAACCCCCGCAACAGGTGTCTCTAATGGTGGAATTTTAGGCACGTTCCAAGGCTACCATGAATGGGTGGGAGTGATGGTTTCTTCCAGGAAGTCCCCAGATCACAATCAGTGACTCGGGAGAGGACAGAAGAGAGGTCAGTTGATACGCTTCTCCTTCCTACCCTCTCTCTGGCTCCCACCTGACTGGTGAAAAGCATAGCGGCCCAGGGGAGGCCCAGCTTCATGGCAGGCCGGGAGAGGCTCAGAGAAGCCCAGCCTCGGCTGGAGAGCAGGGAGCCTCATTTTGGGTTGGCTCCCAGCCCCCACGTGCCGGAGGTCCCCCTCGTGCCTTCTCATGACGGCACCCTTCAGGTCACTTTGCCCATTGTGTTCCGTCTTGCCTTTGCTGCTCTGTCTCCCCCACCAGACGGTGCTCCAGAGGACCCCGGGCCCAAGCACGGGCGCGGCATACTGTAGATCTTCACAAAACGGTGCCTGTTAATTTGGGAGCTGGCCCTGAGCCCACGGGGCCGCTCCTGATTCCACAGCCTCTGCGGCCCCCGAAGCCAGGAAGGTGGTCATGACTTTGTGTTGAAAGGGAGACCCCGCAGAGATGAAACAGAGCTATAGCCACAGCAGGGGTGTGCCTGCAGAAACTGGAGGGGGCGAGAGCCACAGCCTCCCGGCCCATCTCCATCCTCTGGGTCGCAGCCCTCCTCCTCCAGGAAGCCGGTCCTGGTGAGCCGCACCCACAGGATATGCTTCTGCTGCTCAGGCTCCACGAGGCTCTAGGCAGCCACACACCTCTGTTCTGCCCTGGGGAGAAGACGAGGTAAAGACCAGGACTGTCGCTGGAGCTCCCAGTTCCGCTTTGTCTACCTGCTCCCCACCGTGTCTCCGGCAGCGGCTCTCCCATTATCTTGCCTGCTCCCTCTGTTCCTTCCCTTTCTTTCATGCCTCTTTCTCTTCTTCTTTCCGTCTCCCCCTTCGTCACCTGCCCCCTACTCCTACCCTGTCTGTGAAGGGCTTGAGGCCACTGCTGCCCTCAGCTCACCTCCTTCTGGGTGACCAAAATGGCCCGAGTTCTGCTCACAGGGATGCCCGGGGCTGCTGCTGTTCCTCTAGGCTGAGGGTCCCCGCAGGGAGGGTTGGGGACAGCACCCAGCTCCAGCACACCCCTGCCCCTGTTGGGCCAGCATTGGAGCCAAGACTCCCAGGTGGGGTGAAGCCACCCCTCGCAGACAGGTGTGTGAAGGAAGCCGGGAAAGGGGAGAGAGCACTGGAGGAGGAGTCTAGAGCCAGAATTCCACAGACGCTGGGCCTCCGTCTCTATCCCCAGGCATAGCAGGCATGCCACGCACATTTGTTGAGTGACTGAATGACAGCCACAGACCGCAGTCCTGACGGCTCGCCTCACCTCGGACGCATCCCTCCATCTCCCTGAGCCTTGGGACCCTCTTGGGTAACATAGGGAGGAGTCACTCTGTCCTCATCCAGCCCCTCGGGGCAGCGGAGAGGATCAGGTGCCATAGTGCGTGGAGCTGGAATGCTCCTGCCGCCAGGGGTGCGGGTGGCCGTGGTGGCAGGCGGGAGAGGGCCGAGCCAGGTCCCAGCTCTGGAGGTAGAGACGGACCTGGGGCATCTGCCGGGTTTGTGCGGAGTCCCCTCCTTTCTCTCAGGCAGAACCTGGGCAGGGTCTGCCCAGAGGGTCCAAACCACCCTTCTCTGCCAAGTTTCTTGTTGCTGGGGCCCTCGCTGCCACAGACTTGTCCTTTCCGGGCTATCATTGGTGAGTCCTAAACTTGGCTCTCAAGGGGAGCTGGTCTCATGTTGGGTTTAGCCCAAAGATAGGAGACAGGAGACAGCAAGTTCCAGGGCAGGTGGCAGGCCTTGCTGTCCGGCCCCGTGGCTGTGAGCACAGCTCCATGCTGCCATGCTGGGCGCAGGCCTCCTCAGCTCTGCTGCTTGCCTACTGTGTGGCCTTGGACAAGTCACTGTGCCTCTCCGAGTCTCGGCTTCCTGAGAGTTCTAACGACAACGGTGCTCGCCTTGCCACTGTACCGTAAGAGTCCTCAGAGGACGAACAGAAAACCTGGCAGGGAGAGGTGCCGGGTGAATGGTGGGCGCCCGCTCGGCTCAGGGCTGGCATCCCATCCACACTCTGGCTCCCCCCCTCCCCTGCCGCGCTTCCGGCCCAGGCTTGGCCAGATGGTGGGACCTGGGAAATGCAGCCGAGCTGCACGCTCCTGGTCTATTTTGAGAATCCTCCTGTTTCCTTTCCTGCCTGGGGCCATGTGGTGGCTGTGGGTCTCTGCTCACAGGAGAGGCTCGGAGCTGGCCCTTATCCTTCCTCTGCCCCTCACTCTTAGCCCTTCCCGTCCTCACAGCCTGGGCCCCGTGACCCCCCGCATCCTGGCTCCAGGCGCAAACACCACAGCCCCTACCTGGAGGGGCCAAGGTCAGGACCCCAAAGAGGCTTGGGGGCGGGGCTAGTGACTTGCCTACACTGTGGAGAAGGCAGGGAGCTAAAGCGGGCCCCTTGTTGCCCTGGCCTGGCCCATGCCAGTCCCGGCCCCCTCCCTTCGGCAAAGTTGGCACCCTGTTATCACTGCCGGGGTTGAGGCTGGGCTGGGGTCATCTGTATTCCACACACCGCTTCCCTCACAGACGCCTTGGGGTCCTACAGAGAGACAGAGCCTCCCAGAATGCTGGCCCAGCCCGGAAGTTAGGCAGCTCCCTGGCCTGGGGCCTGACTCATCTACATTCCAGGCCAACAGGGGAAGCAGAGGCCCCACATCCCTCAGTCGCCACGCTGGAAACAGCGGGAGTCACCCTTGCCTCCTCACCCTTCCTCCTCTGGACACAGAGCTCTGACCTCCTCTGCCTGGCTTTGGGTCCCCCCTTCCTCACTTACTCGATCTGTCACCTTTTACCTCTCTGTGCCTCGATTTGCTCATCCGGGAAATGGAGCTAAGGCGGATTCCTACTCCATGGGCCTGTAGGGAAGTGACACTGAGTTGATACTGGGGGAGAGCCTAGGCCAGTGCCTGGCGCACAGTCACTGCTCAAAGTTGGCCCGCAGAGTCTGCGCCCTCCAGTTCTTCTGCATGGGTTTTATCTCCTCTACCAATGTCTTCGTTCAACCTCTCCTTCCGCTCACTGGCTTCACCCTCTCTGTCCCCCACCCTGCTAAGCCGGGGCAGCTTTCTAAGTAACCAGTTGGATTTGTGTGGCAGGTTTTCGGAATCTGGTAGATTCCCTCATTCCCTCTACAGTCCTTGGCTGTCTACTATGCACTCAGCTGTGTTCTGAGAGCTGGGTGCACTGAGTGCCCTAAACCAAGAGGGAAGCGTATTTTCCAGGCCCAGCCCTGCTGCTGGGGGGCCAAGGACAAGTTCCTAACATCGGGGAGCCTCAGTTGTGACAGCTACAGAAAGGGATCATGGGGAACCCGGGCCGGCCGTGAGGACTAAGTATTTCGTGTGTCGAGCACACGGCTCACATGCAGAGTGCGTGAAATGTTGTCCCAGTGCCAGCAGCAGAATAAAGACGGGGAGGGTGATGTCATGGCCCTCCTCACAGCTTTCCAAGTTTCGCGCTGGCCTCAGGCACGGCATTCAAGGCTCTGGTGATCTGGTCCCAGGAGCCGCCTCCCCCATCCCCAGCAGCCCTGACTCCAAATCTCTGTCCTCCTTCGGCTAGACCAGGTGTCCCAGCCCTCCCCAAGCAACTGGGACTGTTCGCACCCCTTTCCTTTACCTGCACTGTTCCCCTTTCTTGGAATTTCTTGCCCCTCCCCTTTCCTTTACAACCCCTTCTTATCTTTTCAAGGCAGCCACGGTAACACGCCCCTGCTAAGGAAATACAGTCTCTCCAGCCTCCCACCCCGGGTCTGGGCTCCTCGTCCCAGGTGTTCCTGTCTCTGGTTCATTCCTTCCGTATCATTCCTGTCCAGCCACAGGCGGTCCCCGAAGCCCCTGGGCAGGAGCGCCAGCTGGTTTGCCCTGTGTCCCCAGAGCCTAGCCCTGGCTTGGTATGTTGTGGGATTTGGTGGCTACACGTGTGAGGCCACCATCATGGGGCAGGGGGGATTGATGTTAGAGATTCACGCTCCCCTGGAAGGGAAAGGCCGGGGCCAATGCCATCGCCACGGCCAGCTCTAGTGGACAGGACCCGAAGGGCCCCACGTGCTCATGCAGGGGAGGCTGTCAGCGGGCGTAGGCCATGGCAACACACAGGCCCCCCAGTGGGTAATGGGCCAAATGTGGTAGGTGTTTATTTCTCACTCACTCAAGTCTGAGACGAACGGTGCTGGTCTGCACGTGGCCTTCCTCCACATGGCGACTTGGGGGTGCTGGCTCCCTCCGTCTTGTGGCGCCACCATTATTTAGGTCCTTGTTGCCATCGGCATCCGACTGGCAGACAGAGAAAGACTGTGGAGGAGGTACAGCTGCTCTGAAAAGCCTTGGCTCTGAATTGGTACACGTCACTTCTGCTCATGTCCCGGTGCCCAGAACTCCCAGGAGCAGCGCAGGGGGGGAGACGGTGCGGCCATGTGCCCCGGGAAGAAGGGGACGAGACGGATTTGGGTGATCACTGACCATCTCTGCCAGTACAGCCACGAGGCTGACTCGGTTTTTCTGGCTCCCGTGTGTGTGTGTAGACGGCTGGGCAGACCCCCAGGTCACAGTGAAGGGGACTGGGCTTCCAGCTTGGCTGCCCCCACATGCCACAGCGGGCGGGACTGACACAGTGTGGGTAATGTAGGTGACCGTCTCCTGGTCTGTCACGCAGAGATAGAGGCTGACCACAGGTCAGGTCGGGGTTGGGGGGCTTAGGGAAACCCACATGGGGTTGGAGGGTGGCTCTAGGTCAGACACTCTTCTTGGGGGCCTGAGGGCTCTGTCAGGCCTCTGGAACAGGGTTTTACAGATGCAGGAGTCCAGACCCCTGGCAGGCTGCAGTCTTCTCCCTTTGTTAAGAGTGGGCTGGGCTGCGTCCTGAGTGACGTCCCACCGATCTTTCGGATGGTCTCAGCTTCTTATCTGCAGCCCCAGCCCCAACCAGTAGAGGAGACCAGGCCTATGCCTATGGCCCAGTGTGCTCGGCTGCCGTCTGAAAGGCTCTTTGAAAGCCAACAAGCCTCCTTTGCCAGCAGAACTTCCAGCCATGGGAAGCAGAAGCCAGCCCTCCCCCCCGCCCCCGGCTGCCCCTGCTGGGGGTGAGCCGTATCACTCAGCTGGGACACCTGGCAGCCCAGGCGGCTCCGCCGCTTCCCGCCCAGCCTCCGTCCACTGTGATGCTGGCCGCTGTTCTCAGCCAGCCCCGCTCCCAGGCCAAGCATCTCAGGGAAACTGAGCAGGGAGGATGCTGACTGGCCACAGAGCCTGGTGGTCCTCAGTGGGGATGTCTGGAGCCGCGTAGGGGAATTTTATCTTCCTGCGGGGCCAACGGGGTGGACACACTGGCCGTGGAAGGTACAGATTTCTGGGGACATGCAAGAACCGTCCTGCATCCCGCCCACCTGCGCAGGTGTGGCCGAGTACTCCTTCCCAAACTTGACCGTGCAGGGCCTGAAAGCTCAGCTCGCCGGGCTCCGCCTCGATCCCTGACTCACCAGGGCTGCAGCCGGCCGAGGAATGTGGGTTTCTAGCAGTTCCCAGGTGATACCCAGAGACCACAGTTTGAAAACAACTGTCGGAGATGGAAAATCTGTTTTGGAGCATTTGAGCCGAGGCTATAATTCTGTTTTACATCTAAACACACACTGTGTTTTGCATTTTTATATTCATGAAAATTCTCTGGATTGCAGCTGCTGGTAGAGAGTAATCTCTCTTGTCCTTTTGGGAACTTTACCTGGAGTTTTTCACCATCTCAGAAAATAGTGTCCCTTGGCAAAGCTCCTGGAGGTGTCTGGGCAGCTGATTTCACGTTCGCAGCTGAGACACGATGTGTGGGATTATGGCACTCTGTCCAGGCCTGCCAGTCTCCAACTGCTTCCTCAGGCCTTTGGCATACTCAGATCATCATTCGAATAGTTTTAAAATGCCCACAAGTGTAGCACACAATACTTGCCTTTTATTTCTCCTTTTCATCAGGCCTGGAGCAGCATGTGTGCGTGTGTGTGTGCGTGTATGTGTGTTTCAGTTTAGTGAGTGGGTAATTTTTTGTTTCTAAGAATTTCATCTTGGGAGGTCAAGGGTGTGTTACTACATATCCACTATAAAAGGGAGGCATTTCCCCTGTTAGAATTGAGACCACTGGTTTGGTCCAGCTCCCACCCTGGGCAGAGTAAAACAGACCCCGGACGCGGAGTGACTAGGTCTCGGAGGCCCAGGGAGGGCCCGCCCGTGCCCTGACTCCAGGTCGCACACTCCTTCTCGCAGCAGAGAGCGCACCTCCCCGAGAGCCTCCCGTGTGCTGGGCTCCGTGCTGATTACTGCAGGAGGCAGGAGAGGGTGTCGTTAGGCCCATTTTGCAGCCCAGGAAGGTTGGGTGACCTGCCCAATAGACACATGGCTGTTCAGTGGGTGGAAGCCTAAGACCCGGGTTCCGTAGAGGGCAGCTTACTTCGACGTTGCGATGGGGTATTCTCAGGGACTGCTGTTCTCGCCAAGCAGTTGATAACCCACACATGTTGAGGACGTGCACAAGACTCTGGTGTGCGACAGCGGTCAACAGAACTGATTTAGTGTCTCTCTTCAGGGAGCTTCTGCTCTCTTGGAGAAGACAGAGCATAAAGAGCTTGTTGCGACGTAAATATTCTAACAAAGAGTAGGGGACATGAAGAGCGTGTGCTAGGAGACGGCGCCCGACCTGGGAGGGAGCACAGGATGGCCAGGCTGGGGACTGGGAGGGCCCGGGCAGTCGGGAAGGAAGCAGGAAGGATAGAGCCCTGTGCCCGAGGAGAGAGTAGCAGGAACTGTCCGATATGACTGGTGTCCAGCTGTGAGGAAACCAGGGCACTTAAGAGGAAGGAGGCCAGTATGTTTGGAGCCCGGAGAGCAAGAGAGAGAGTAAAGCACGAGAGGTGGCCAGGCCAGACCCCCAGAACCAGGTTGGACAGGAGAAAAGTTTGGTTTTTATCCTCAAAACAATAGGAAGCCTGGTATTATGGTTGGATGGGCCCCTCCCTGCACTCCCTCCAAAAGATGTTGAAGTCGTTACCCCAGTACCTGTGACTGTGACGTTATTTGGAAATCCGATCTTTGCAGATGGTCAAGTTGAGACCACAAGGGGGACCCCAATGCAATAGGCTAATATCCTTACGAAAAGTGGAAATGCGGACTCAGAGACAGACACACACAGAGGGAAGACCATGTGAAGACGCAGGAAGAGTGGTCTCCAGGCTCTGGAACGCCTGAGGCTACCAGAGGTCAGAGTGGAGGCATGGAGCAGGGTCCCCATCCCAGGCCTTCAAAGGAACCCACCCTGCCCCGTACCTCAGTCTCTGGCTCCAGCCTCTACAACCATAAGATGATACGTGTCTGTCGTCTGAGCTGCCCAGCTTGTGGGGCTCTGTCGCAGCAGCCCCAGGAAACTGCAGAACCGCGGGGAGCTGTTGGCGAGAACATGGCTGGACTTGGTGTTTTGAGGTGTCTGTGCTTGGCCTGGCGTAGAGCAGGGACAGAGTCACAGAAACGGCCATGGGGAGAGGACTGTGATGTTCTGGAGACAGCTGATGGTCCCACGCTTGGTGTGGCTGGGGCCGGAGACAGAGCAAAGCAGACAGGTATGGGAGACACGCGGAAGGTAGAGCTGCCAGGGGTATCCGGGCTGGCTCCTAGGGTGCCGGCTTCTGCTCAGGAGAGCACAGTGGAGCAGGTCTCTGAGAGGAAGACTCTCTAGCCAGGTCTGAGGGTAAAGATCATGAGTCTGTGTCTGATTTTAAGGTGCTCTTAGAGCTACGGATTCCGTCCCTCAGAAAACTTGGACTGGAGATAAAGTGTGGACCCTCATTCCAGATATTTCCAGGAGCCTTTGTCTTGGGGACTCGAGGTACCGTTGATGGGCCTCTGGGGGTAGCTTATGGCCCCCAGTAGAGATTCTCAGCCGTGGCTTCACATTTTGCTCAAGTGGGGAGATTTTAAGATCTAACACCCAGGCCATATCCCAGACCAAGTAAACTGGGATCGCTTGGGGAGGGAGCCAGGCATCAATGTTCGTTCTTTCTTTTTTAGCCGAACACAGAGTGCCACGTTGTCGTTCCACTGTGAGGGGGTCGGAACCCGCTGGTGTCAGTGTCTTTTGGGCCCTCCGAGTTCCCGAGAAGATTCTTCCGGTTTCTTCCTCTCCTCTGCTAGTGTGGGGCTGGGCAGGAGGGCCAGGATGGGAGGGGTTGTCCCATCGCAAGGGATGGAAAAGAGGATCTGGGAGCCTAACTGCTGTTCTAAAATCTCTCAACCAGTCCCCTTTATCTTAGTTCACCTCTAGACTCACCTTTGTGCCTCATCCCAGCTCCCGCATGTGCATATCCGGATCGCCTGGGGATTCTGCAGTGCCAATCCCTGTATTTGACCCTGTGAAATAAATACTGTCCGCCCATTTCACAGACGAAGAGGCTGAGGCACAGAGAGGTTAAGAAAATTGAGCCTAGATTCAAACCCAGGCAGTGAGATTCCGGAGACCTTGACGCTGAGGTCTTTCCTTGAGAAGTGTGGTAAGCTGTAATTGTTAGTACTCAAACATTAACTAAGTACTCAAACATTAAGTACTCAAACATTAAGTACTCAAACATTAACTAAGTACTCAAACATTAACTAAGCACCGGTTTTGCGCCAAGTCCTGTTCTGGGCAAAGGGGTAGCAGAGATGTACTAAGATACAGTCTCTACCCTCAAGGAGCTCCCAGTCTTGTAGGGGAGGTAGAAACATAAACAGACACATAAAACCAGGCAGTGTGGAAACCAGGAACAATTTACCAGCAGAAAAATCGATGAACAATACTCATTATTTGTATGCAAAATGAAATCACAACGGAGAATTGGGCTTGCATTCGGGAGCAAAGCTAGCTGCCCAGCTTTGGGTGGTGGCTTGCTTCCAAATTCCGCCTATGGGTATTTTCTGGCTGTTTCTGTTCAGGCTTTTGCTGGCAGAGAGAGCAGCAACAGGCATTCAAGGTTTAAAGGAAAAAAAAAAAAGGAAAAATTCCAGAAATATGAAAATTGGGAAATGTTATAAGATTTGGGGGTGAGACTGTGTGGAAAGGGATGGGATGGAAGTCGGCGCCTCTTCTGACTTGCCAATGGCAGAGTCTAGCCTCAGTTTGCCCATCTGTTCAATGGAGAGCCATTCACGCGTTCCTGCGTTCATTCAAGAAGCTATGAGAGAGATCCTGCGCACCGCCTTCGGAGCTGAGTCAGAAATATACACTTTCAGTGGCCAGGAGAAACTATAGATAAGGAGGCTGGGGCTCTGCCTTGGGAGACTGGCCGGGAGGGAGTGCCGGAGTAGGGCTGTTGGGGTCAGCCCGCACGTGGGTGTGTAAGAAGGAGGCTCAGCGCTGCTTCCCCACAGGCTCCTTCTCCTGCCCGCCCGGGAAGCTCAGAGTCCCTGTTTCCCTGGCACCCCTCACCCTGCTGCACCCTGAGTAGCAGGTCCTCTAAGAGCCAGAACGGCTTGTTCCCAGTATTCATGGCACAGGGAGGGGGCCCTAGTGGCAGGCCATCAGGGAGAAGGAAATGGGTTTGCAATTACAGCCTTGTTTTGTCTTTTTTTTTTTTCTTTTCTTTTCTTTTTCATCTGCAGGCAAGGAGGTAGGGAAAGCATTTGTCCCTGCTCCTTTGTCCCTGCTTCTGGGCCAGGTGACACAGGCTCTCCTTCCTCTCGTGCTCCGTGACCCCAGCCCACCTGGGGGTGCATTCTGGTGGGGGGCAACAGCGGGGCTAGGGTTTGGAACTCAGCCTCCCCATGTTGCTCTGGGCTTTGTTGGAGCCTGGTCTTTCCTGACTCCTTCCAACCCTTCCTGCCCCCAAGCTGGCTCAGGGGCTCCCAGGTGGGGTACAAAGGACCCCCAGGAATAACCCACTGAGGTTGCACCCCAGGTGGTTTTCGGGGTAAACTTATGACACGAGGGTCTCTGTCAGTTAGCAAATATGTCTCCTCTGGCTTCTGTGTGTAACTACTCCTGACAACAGAGGGCCAAACTCGTCCCTGCGGCCAGCTCAGGGTTTTATAGCCCCCTTCCCCAACAGACTGCACCTTGGGAACTGCCAGTGATTCTGAAGATTGTAGTCAGGCCATCACTTCCCAAGGGCCACCACTCACTTGCTCGGGGTGGAAGGGACACCCAAGCCCCAGCTGGCATCTGAAAAAGGGCAGTTCGGGAATCTGCCTTCTAGGGGTCTGAGTGCTATGTGGTGTCAGGCAAAATACTTAACCTCTCTGAGCCTCAGGATCCTCACTGGTGGAGTGGGGGTGGTCGCCTTGCCCAGCAGTGCTTTCTGTGGTGCGGATTCCCAGGTAATCTGCAAAAGCCCAGCTATCCCCTAAGAGGGAGCCCAAGCCCGCTATGGGCTTGCTCAGGGCTCCCGGGGAGGGCGGCTCTTCTGGGAGCGGGGAGGGAGTGGGGAGGGAGAAAAATGTGACCCCGCAGAGGTGCAGGGAGGTTGCAGCGCTGCAGGTGTCTGACGCTGAGTGGGTGGGTGGGTGTGGGCAGGTAAGACCTTTTGGTTCATCTGATTTATTTCATAATACACATTCTTTTTTTTTTTAAAATTATTTATTTATTCGAGAGCGTGAGAGAGAGCGTGAGAGGGGACAGCTCAGAGGGAGAAGCAGACACCCTGCCGAGCAGGGAGCCCGATGTGGGACTTAATCCCGGGACTCCAGGACCATGACCTGAGCCGAAGGCAGTCGCTTAACCAATTGAGCCACCCAGGCGCCCCATAATACATATTCTTAAATGTAAAATGTTACTATAGTTTGCAGAAAGTAACTCAATTACTAGAAACCTATTTTTTTTTAGAGTTTTTAAAGTAATCTCTATGCCTGACATGGGGCTTGAACTCATGATCCCGAGATAAGGGCCACACGCTCTATGGACTGAGCCAGCCAGGCACCCCAAGAAACCTGTTATTTAAAAGGAGTGAGAAAGACAGAGAAAAATTGCTACAGTGGCCCAGGTTTAAGTGGCCCCTTCAGTCCTTGCTGGTTCTCCCCTCTGACTTTTCACCAGCCCCTCCGGTTCCCAGCATGGGGAGCCAGGTCAGGAGGTTTCTAGAAGCTCAGAACCCAGGTGTTGCCTGGGGGCTGTGGGTTGGGGTTCTGCTAAGGCCTGGAAGAACCTCACCCGGTCTTCCCCTCTGGGCAGCAACCCCAGTAGGGAGGCACTCCAGTAGGCTTTGTAGGCTAGAGAGGGGAAGAGGAGGGTTCTTGGTGGGTGTGGCGGGGGGGGGGTGCTGTAGGCTGAGCAAGGCCAGGCCTCCGTCCTAGAAGAGGCTGGGGTCCGGGGCACTAGAGTCAGCATCCTGGCCCCTAAGCAGACTGCCTAGTTACCCCTAGTTCTGAGGAGCAGGGGTGGGGTAAGGCTGCAGTTGGGAAAGGGAAACTGAGGCCAACGTGCTCCCAGGAGTGAGTCAGCCACAGGGGAGGAGAGTGTCTTAGGCAGCCAGAGCCACTGCCCAGAGGTGTGCTGCTGGAAGAACTGGGAGCAGGTCAGGCGGGCGTGCGAGTCAGAGGACGGACACAGATCAGGTTGTCCCAGGGTCTTGCGCCCCGCCCCCCCCCGGGGGACTCCCAAACCGTCCACAGACCCCAAGATCACGAGGTGAGAGAAACAGTTTCACCAGCTCCTTCTGAAATTTGAACTCAGGTGGATCCCTACCCCAACCCAGAGCCAAGGTGAGGTTGGCCGAGCCCCCCAAAAACACCATTTTGCAGCCCATGTGGGCTTGTGCCGCACTATTTGCCTTGTTCTTAGCACAGCCCTGTGAGACAGGCACCACGTCCTCTCTTTTCTGTGTTAGGATAAGGAGGCTCTGAGAATTTAGGGGGTGGCCCAATGACCCCAGGGCCTTCTCCCTTCCGCCTGGCCCTGTCCCCAGAGATGTGTCGCACCCTCGCTCCTCAGAGTGTGGGCCCACATGAGGACATCAGCAGCATCTGGAAGCTGGTGAGAAATGCAAGATTTCAGGACCCTCCCTGGACCCCGGAAACCAGAACCCACGTTTCAGCAAGAGCCTTGGTAATTTGCGAGCACTTTCCAGAGGGAGAAGCACAGCTTTAGAGACGTTCTTTTCTGTTTAGATGAAGCAGCTTGCATACAGGAAGGGGCTACCTAATTCGAAAGGGTGGACCCTTAATGAAGGACATTCAGACTCTTCCAGAAGGTCTCTCTTATGGGGGCACGCTGCGGTGACGAGGGTGGTCTTGTCTTCAGAGACCCCGCCCTGCCCACCCCCCCCCTTCTCCCCTATGCCAGCCTGCCTGGTGCTTCTGGATTGGAGCTCTCACCCCTTCATTTACACGCCAGCTGTAGAGAGGGTGGGGGTGGCTGTCGCAAAGGCTGCCTCCCCGAGACTCCCCCTGCCCCCAACAACCCTGCCTGGCGAGGCTGATTGTCCCATTCAGCACCCCCTCCCCGCATTGGCTGATGGGCTTTCAAACCCCCTTAGATGCCTAATTACCGCTGATGGGGGGCTGCACGTGCAGGCTTCTCTGAATAAGTGATTCTGTGATTACTGCTGCTGGGGGCAGCACTGGGCTTTGTTCTGCAACTTGGCTCCAGGGCTCCGGGAGCCAGTTCCCCCGCAGCGCAGCGAGGCAGGGCTGATGGACGGAGCAGAGGCTGGGGAGTGGGTTTGTTCATGGAAAAGCGGTTTCAGTGCATTGAGCGTGTTCTGGGCCCGGCCCTGTGCTCCTTGCTTTGCATACTGGATCTCAGAGGGTGACCGTTCATCCTGGTTTCCCTGGCACGTTCCCAGTTTTAACACGTCCCCAGAACCTTGGGCCCCCTCCCCGCACAGTCCCAGGCAAGCTTGGACGGGTGGTCAAGCTGCCTCTCATTCTCTCTACAGCTGGAAGAGCTGGGAGGCGCATTAGCCCCATTCCACAGATGGAGAAACCAGAGCTTGAAGGGCTTGAGGATATTGCCAGGGACAAACCACTGCTAAGCAGCAGGAGCTAGACTTGGACCCCGGTCTGTCGGATCCTCGAGGTCTATGGTGCAAGGAATCTGCCCAAATGCCACAGTGTAGGGGAGAGCCGGTGGGTGGGCCCAGGTTTTCAGGGTGTCCCCCTGAGCCCCATCTTTTCTCTGATCCCTGGCCAAGGCCCACGGTCTCCACCCAACCCACGGGGCTTCCAGCCTTTCTCTGGAGGGGCTGTTCTCTCCTGGATTCTACAACTGGACCTGCCTGGCTCAGGATGGGTGGGCTGTCCATTGCCAGGACCTGGCAAGACTCTTGGGGGCAGGGTGCCCAGGGCAGGGCGCCTGGATGAGGTAGGCCTGGATCTGCCGCCAAAGAGCAGCATGGGACCCCAGGCTTCCCTGGGGGGTGGAGGTGTTGGCTTGGACGCAGGCCTGAGGCCCCTTCCAGCTCTGGATGCCAGCTGGATATGGCTAGTTCGAGGGGCTGAGAGCCAGCGCGCCTGACTTTGCAGGCCCTCGGTGACTGCGTGACCTTGGGCAAATTACCCAACTTCTAGAAGGTGCTCGGTAAAGACAGAACAATGATGTTGCCCACCTCTCTGAGGTCCTAGGGAGACAATGCATGAAAAGCTCTTATACTGATGTCCGGAGGAAATAGCAGTGAGTTGTTGCTGTTCTTTTTGTTATTATTTTTAGGGATCTCCTCCTCCCTGAGTTTGGGGACTCAAACTAATCCCCCCATCCCCTGGCTGACTCAAGGGTCCTGGCAGGCCTGGGTGGGGTTCTAGCCAACGAGAGCTGAGGGGAGAGACTGACACTACCCTCTGGGCCTAAAATAGAGGTAAAGCTGACTCCAAAGGAAGCTTGGCAGGATGATTTTGCCCGTACAAGGCCATACTCGGTGCCCCCTGGCAGCCCCTTGGGGCAGGGAGCCGTGGGGCGGACTGCCTCAGGCCTGCCCAGGCTTCTGCCAGATTTGCCTGGGGCTGCCCCAAGAATGTCACAGGCTCTTTCTCCCTGAGACGGATGACTCCCTGGGGGCTGAGTTTTATTTGAAATCAGTTTAAGAGGCCCTCGGCTCCAGGCCCCACTCCCTGCCAGACATGCCAGAGCGGGGACAGAAAGAGACCCTGAGGTCCGAGGTTTCCCAGATGCCCCTCTTGGACATGGAATTTGGAGCTGCCACTGCTGGGGAGTGTCTGGGCAAAGGCTGGGGGCTTTAAGATCCCTCCTAGGGGCGCCCGGGTGGCTCAGTGAGTTCACTGTCCCGCTTTTGATTTTAGCTCTGGTCGTGGTCTCAGGATTGTGGGATCGAACCCCACGTCCGGCTCTGCACTCCGTGAGAAGTCTGCTTGTCCCTCCCCCTCTGCTCCTCCCCCAGCTGTCTCTCACTCTCTCTGTCTGTAATAAATAAAATCTTAAAAAAAAAAAAATCCCTCTAGAAATAGCCTTCTAGGTGGCAATTCAGTCATGGGTCACTTCAGTCCTTTTTGTCCCAGAAGAAAGCTGGTCCCGCACACCCTATCCCTGTTGCCTCACAGAGACAAGGCCTTGGAGTCCACGTCCAAGAAAAGGCACCTAAGTTTAAGGGGGAAAAGCAGCTCTCGAACCTTGCCTCTGACATGCAGGAGTTGTGTGACCTTGGACTCGACACTGAACCTCTCTGTGCCTCGGGCTTATCATCCGGTAAATGGGGATGATAATGCGTGCATTCTGGGTTTGTGGTAGGGATTGAAGATACAGTGAAGGGCGGGCGGAATCAACAAGCCCAGGTGTAGGAGTTCTGCACATGCTCAGCTCTATTCCTCCGCTCACGATACGGCGTGGGTGGGTGGCTCTTGCGCGAGACCACGCCCACCCGGCAAGTGTCTGGCCATGGTCTGGCCTGGAGCCGGGTATCGCTCCGTGCTGATCCCCCAGCCTCCTTCCCCGTTTCTAGCTCGTCATCCCCATCAACCACGCCAACATGTCAGTGCCTGAAGGACATCTCCCAAATGCTTCCCAAACCCCAGGATGTCATCCTGTGGGCTGCCCCTCTCTCCAGGCCAGAAACAGATGTTCGGTGACTGTTTTGGGGGTTGGTGGTAGGGAGCCCGACCACTGTGAGTTTAGACACTTCCTCCCAGGGATGCAACCAGATGGCAGAAAGCTAAGAGAGGTGACCCGGCAGCCCATGACCCAGGGCTGGCTACCTGGACAGCGGGGATCTGTTTGCGCTCTGGTCACTTCTCAGGGCTGTCCTGGAGCTGTCAGGGCAGAGAACAGTGTTGGGGAATGGATCAGACCCCCAGGGCCTTCCTATCTGTCGTCATGGTGAGCAGGACTCTTCTGAGCCTCGTTTTCTTTATCCGTACAAGGAGGGTTTGTTGAGACTGTGGGCTTGGGGCCAGCTGCCTGAGTTTGCAGAGTCGGCCTCCCACGTGGGACCTGGGTCCCCCCAGGCCGGTTATTTAGCCTTTGGGGGACTCTTTTTCCCCGTTGTAGAATGCCAGTGGTGGTAGAATCTGTCTCCTAGGTTTGCTGCCTTTTAAAATTTTTTTTATTTTTAAGATTTTATTTATTTATTTGACAGAGAGAGATCACAAGGAGGCAGAGAGGCAGGCAGAGAGAGAGAGGGGGAATCAGGCTTCCTGATGAGCAGAAAGCCCGATGGGGGGCTCCCAGGACCCTGGGATCATGACCTGAGCTGAAGACAGAGGCTTTAACCCACTGAGCCACCCAGGTGCCCCAGTTTGCTGCTTTAAATGGCCCGAGGCACTTGTTAACCCAGGCTGAACGCCTACCGGATGCCGGCCACGGACATTGGCGAGTTCCTGGTGCTAATCCTGTGTACGGAGGAGGAAACTGAGGTCCAAGTTAACAGAGCTAGTCAGTGTCAGAGCCAACAGGTTAGGCTCCAGACCCCATATTCTTAACAAAAACATGTTAGCTTCTTGCGTTACTGTGGTTGTGTGGTTGAAATTGGTCGCAGTGCCTGGTGTTTCATAAACGTGCCCCGCTACTACTGTTGAACAGGAGAAGGGTGAGGTGGCCTCTGTGTACCCAGGCCCGTGTTTCCCCCGGCTGCTAGAGGGGACCCTTACCCAGCCAAGGGAGATCTCCAGGTGAAGCGCGGGCCTGGCCACGGCCAGGACTTGGAAGAGAAGGACCAGGAGAGCTGGAGGGGAGTGCCGGAGAATTGAGGGTGGGAGACAAAATTGGGAGAAGGAAAAAACTGAGCATTAAAAAAAAAAAAATGTGGCTCAGAGCTTATGAACAGGTCTCTTGAGCACAGATGAGTTAAAAACGAGTCGATTTAACTGTGAACTGTTGTTTGTGCTATTTGAGGCCAACACCACTTAGAGACTGAGCCACGTGGGTCCCGCCGTCAGCAGGGCTACATTTGGTGCCGTGTGTCGGCCTCAGGGAGGCTCTGGAGGCCTAGGGGGAAGGTAAGGGAGCGGCTGACTTTTGGTGCCTGAGAACTACACATGAGCCTTGACACTACATATGCCTTCCCTCTTGGTGAGATGAAACATGCCACCTTCCCTTGTCCTCAGGCCTTCTGAGGTCTAGTGGGACTGGGACTCAGACCCCACCCAATGACGGTACACATCAGGGGTCCCAGCTGCATTCCAGTGAGGACCACTGGGCAAGTGTGAGGGCGGGGGATCTGTGCTCTGGGGAGCAGACAATGGGGCTAAGCCCGAGGGCCAGTGCACCTGCTCACACCCCCCGACCCCCGCTGTGGAGTGCCAAGAGGACTTGTAGGGGTGATGCGATGAAATGGGCTGAGGACTGGGGTGATGTTTTGAAAATGAATTTACTACATATTTGCATCAGTTGTTAGGTCAGCCAGTGACCTTATCCTGGTTCTTTGAGGGGACAGAAAAGAAAAAAGGCTGTCTTTTTAAGTGTACCTATTGATCGGAAGATCCATTCGGATATCCAGATGGTTAAAATGTGAACAAGGTGTGTATCTTGGAATCGTGGGACTGCTGCTCACAGAAAGGACGTCCTGTGGGATTTCTGGGCGGCTCATTTCCGTTGTCTGACTCTTGATTTCGGTTCCAGTCATGATCTCAGGGTTGTGAGATCGCCCCCCGCATTGAGCCCCTCATTGGGCTCCACGCTGGGTATAGAACCTGCTTAAGAGCCTCTCTCCCTCTCCCTCTGGCCCTTCCGCCCCTGGGCCTCTCTTAAAAAAAAAAAATGGGTGTCCCTGTTACACTGAACAGACAAGTCAGCCTCAGCAGCCCTCAGTTCTCTCTTCCCTCTATCCTCCCTGGACATAACCCTCTTCTCTCTTATCAAGTGCTGCTAAATGTGAGGTCAGAGCTGCCTGCTCCAAATGACTCTTTGGTGATGGAGAAACTAGAGTCAGGGGACTGATATATACACAAGAGGTAAAAAAACATCCTCTCATTCATTCATTCCTTCATTCAGTCATTCAACAAATACTGAGCACCTCATATGTGCAGGTGCTGCTCTGGGAACTGGAGATCGAGTGGGAAAGTGGTCCACGTTGACTTGGGTCTGCAGCACACACTTGTTACGTGACGGGCAACACTGGAATCAACCCCTCTTATGTCCAGGTAGATAACATAAGAGGCAAAGTCTCCCCTCCTCTCTTGAGTTCCCCTGCAGAGGGGTTCTGCTCTGTCCCAAGGTAGCACGTGCCCCCAGTAGGTCTCAGAGCAACACACAGATGGCGCCCTTGGGCTTCTGATCCCAGTTCGTCAAAGCCAAGACAGAACCCCATGTGGTGCGGTGCTGGTAGCCAGCAGCAACCAATGAACTTGGTTACCTGCACTCGGAACCTTTCCCTTGGTGTCCTGAGAAGTTGTTGGGGCTGGAAAACAGCAACAGAAAATGGGAGAAATGGAAGAGGGCACCAGAAGTCCAGATAAGTCAGTGAGGCTTCGCTCCTGGGGAAGCCAGGATGGAGGAGCTTGCTCCAAATTCTTAAGAATCTGCAAACATATTTATGGAAGTTACCTCTCTCCTTAGTCATTTAGGCAAATGGCCTGATGGAAAAGCCAGGAGGGAAAAGTCCAAATGAGGGGGCGCCTGGATGGCTCAGTCAATTAAGGCTCCAACTCTTGATCTGAGCTCAGGTCTTGATCTCAGGGTCATGAGTTCAAGACCCGCATTCAGCTCCACACTGGGTGTGGAGGCTATTTAAGGAAAAAAAAAAAAAGCATGTTAAAAAAGAAGTCCAAATAAGTTAAAATATTGTGTTGTAGGCAGGGCGTGCAATCTGGGCCGCTTCCAGTATTCCCACCCTTTGGCGAAGACTGCACCATGAACCCTTACATGTCCCTCTCCTCATCTGTGATTTTACTTCCTAAGCATCTCAGATCTGATCACATCTCCCCACCTCCGCTGCTCCCCATTGGGTCCTCCTGCCTGGGCATCTTCTCAATCTGCACGGCCAACATCTCGGCCCCCATTAGTTAGGCCAAGTCCCCGCCCCCATCACACGCTCTGGCACTCATACCTCCTCACAGCACTTATTGTGGTCCTCGCTGGGGACTAGATGAGTGAGCTTGTGTAAGTTATGGCCGCCCCCCCCCCCCCCACTTCCCTGTAACTAACTCGAGCGCGGGGACTGCATCTGTTTTTGCTCATCCTTCTGGCCCCCGCACTTAGCACGGAGCTAGGAAGGAGGCTGAAGCATATTTTGCCCAAGACTTTGTAAACATATCCATGTACGTTAACTCCGTCCTTTGCACTAACCCTCTCTCTCCGCTGAGCCTTAGCCACGGTGGATACTCAAGAAATATTTGTCAAACGGAAAGATAAGGGAGTAAAGCTGTTTTAAACATAGAAGGAAGAGAAATAATTTTTTACGCGCACAAAATCAGCTTGTGGTCTTCCTCCAGCAAAGAAACGCTGAGGAAATACTTCAAGACTTTCCATTTGGAAGGACATTTCGGCCTGTTCAGAGGTTACATGGGGGGCGGGGGTCGAGCCCCTTTCAAGCTGTGTGTGTGTGTGTGTGTGTGTGTGTGTGTGTGTGTGTGTTTGAGAGGTTAAGAGCGTATTCTGTGGAGAGGATGCACAGGGGAAGAGTCTATCTGATTATCTGTTGAGATACAAGCACGTCCAGTTGGGGGCTCTGGGGACTGCTATGAAGTAGAAACCCACCAAATATTTGCACAGTGAATGCAAACAGGAGGGAGCCATGACCCTGGTGCTGATGCTATGAAAGGAAGGAATGTAGGAGCAAATTTAAGAGTCTTCTTCAAGGTCTTGTTCTCTCCGTCTGGCCAAATCTCCTCCTGGACACTGCCTCGGGCCCCTGGGAGGAGGTGAGAGCCCGGGACATGGTCTGCTGTGGTCAGCGGGGCTGCCGTGTGGTCTGGACATAGTCCCCCCTGCCTTTCCACCTGCTGTGTACTAAGCCATCCAACAAGACCTGGCACGGGCTAGGTGTGAACAAACAGCCCCCCTCCCCCCAATACTGTTTTGGGGAGTGGAAACTTGATCGACCTTTGTCTGAGCATTTCAGTGATCCCTATCAAAAATGTAAAGACGTATCTACCCTGATTGTGGCAAGTTCTCTTCTAGAACTATATTCCATAGATGTACTTGGACTTGTGTGCAGATGGGTGTATGAAGATGTCCACCGCAGTGTTATTTATGCCGGCAACAAAGGAAAAAAGTCGGAGCGATTTAATATCTACCCTAGGAAATGGCCTTCTACATTGTGCCTGTCCTTACTGCGTGGGCCTGTAAAGCTGCAGGATGGTTTTTCCCACATCCCTCTTTAATGCTTCCTGACTCTAGAGTGTTCCTTCTCAGTGCCCTCTTTGGAGTTCGCCTTTCTCAACAACAAAGAATTGTCTGGCTCCAAGTGTCAGTAGTGCTAAGAATGAGACACCCTGGGCTAGACCAGGGCCTGGGACACAGGAAATGCTCTTCAGTATGTGATGAATGAGCACAGTCTGACACATACTAGGGACTCAAGAAATAATCTCTCAATGATTGAGGGGAAGAGAATGAGGTAGATCCATATAGACCAACAAGGACAGAAGTCTAAGATACATTGTAAAAAAAAGCCAGGTGCAGAACGGCATGGTTATTATTATCACTTTTTGATTAAAAATGCCTGTGACTCTGCCTACCTATGGATAGGAAATGTGGGTAAAAGAACACAAGTAAGTCTTTATGGTCGTCTCTATGAGTGGGACAGAGTTCAGGGTGGGAAACAAGGGAAAACATTGGTTTTGCACTTCATAGGGTTTTTGAGCTGTTTTAAATTTACGTCACGAGCATATCATGTTTCTAGGACACCCACCACCACCACCACCAAACACAGCTTCATTAGAAAACCGAAACCACAACATGAGGACCTCCTGGTCTACCTCAGTCACCACAAGACTTGGATGTAGGAAGTGGGCTGGGGCCTGGTGGACTGAATTTCTGGGTCAGGGAAGCCGGATGTGGGTTTTTCCAGCCTGCAGCGGTGCTCCCCTTCCCTGTCAACCACTTCTGGCCCTGAGCTCGTCTCCATTGGCCTTCATATCAACCCTGAGAAGAAGGCTTGCCACCATTTTTACTGTTGAGGAAACTGAGACGGAAGAATTATAGACGCTCCCTGAAGGGCAGACAGCAGAAAAGTGCCCTTTCGGCTTTGACCCCACAGTTAACTGGTGGGGAGGGTCGTGTATTAGGTTTCTACTGCTCTGAAACAAAATATCCCAAACAGCAGCTCCAGACAACAAACATTTATTACCTCACAGCTGCTGTCAGGCAGTGGGCCAGGCCTGCTGTCCCCTGAAGGGGGAGGATCCGCTTCCCCTCACCCTGCGGGCATTGGCAGCCCTCAGTCCCTCCCTGGCTCTTAGTCGGAGAGAGAACCCAAGACAGAAGCACAGTGTTTTATGACCTCATCTCACGAGTGACATGCTGTCACTTCCGGTCACACAGGACAGCGTGGGAGGAGGCTACACAAGAGCGTGATTTCCGGCTAGTGGGATGATTGGGGGGCATCTCGGAGGCTGGTGACCTCAGGGGCAGGAGTGGTAGGAGGACCCACCTAGAAGAGAGCTGGGATGCAGTGGGAGGCACCAAGGACAGACACCTGTGGGGACAAAGGGGTTTGGGCCTCCAGAGCAGCACCCCCCCACCCCACCCCAGCCCCCACCTCCACCCCCACCTCCAGGCCGGAGGGCTTCTGCTCCAACCCTGAGATATCACAAGCAAGTCATTGCATCCTCTGGGTCTCAGCGCCCCCCATCCAGGGCCAGTGGGGACTCGACCATTTTAGCCTTCCCTCCTCGCAGGGCGGTGGTGATACAAATGTGGGGAGTGCCCGGGAGCCCGTGGGCACCATCAGTGCCGTAATGACAGGCATGAGTGAGCTGCTCAGGAAAAATGAGCTCACCGAGCTGGCCATGTGATACGTGCTAGATAAACACCTGGTGGCAGGCTAATGACCGCTTTTCTAAACACATGTATTGAATGTTTATTGCTGCCGGGTCCTTTGCTAGGCCTACAACTCATGCATTACATCAGTGTTTGCCCCCAGCACCCCCTGCAAGGCTGGTAATAACATTAGCCCTGTTTCATAGGTGGGAAACCAAGGCAGAGAAGGTTCAGAACTTTGCCAAAGCCACACGGGACTTATGTCCAGACTGGGACGGTTCCAAGGCCTCTGTTCTTGCCTCTGCCTCCCACCCCCTCTCCTCAGTGGGAATCAGGGCCCCTTAACGGGGAGGGCATGAGTCTGGGAGAGCTGGAGAAGGTCCGGCCCCAAGACAAGAAGCAACTTCTTCCCTCCTTGAGTAAGAGGCAGAGCCCAAACCAAAAGCTTCCTAAGAGCTCCTAAGACTGGTGGTCTTTTACTTCTTTCTGGAAGCCCAGTCCTCATACCAGCCCCTCCACGGTACTTCTGTAACAAGCATGAGATTGGTCCATTTTCAGGGGTGGAGGTAATTCCCCAGAGGTAACATGCTAGAAAGAGCCCGAGCCATGGCAAGATGGCAAGACAGAGATCTGTGTTAAGTCCTTGGGCAAATATTTAACTTTTCTGAGCCTCAGCTTCCATATCTGCTCAATGGGGACAATCACACTAATTCCTTAGTTGTTAGGATTAAATGAAATATGAGCAGTGAAAATACCTGGTATGTGGTAAGTACCAAAAGCATATTTGTTTCTTTGTTGCCTTTCGTCCTTTTAGATCATTAATGCAGAAGCTCCAACTCTCCCTCCAATAAAACTGTTATTTTCATTAAAAAAAGGGGCCCTCAGTCTAGCCTGCTAGGGTTTTTTCCCCCTGTGTGACCCTAACATCCCTAAACACTTCTTTCAACCAGGGAAAACTTCCACAACACTGATGGGGGCTTTCTTTTCTGTGCCTTGATTAAACCAGACTTGAAGCCCCCAAGAAAAGGGAGCCTTGATATAGCTGGCTAATTTCAAACAAGTGCCTCTCTAGTGGGCCAGGCTGGGGGAAGTTCCTGCCATTTTTCTGGAGTGGAAAAACCCCAGGTCACTGGGTGGTGGCTGTCACAGTATTGCTGGCCAGCTTAGTCACCAGGGGCAGGCCTAGGAGGTAGTTGGATTCCAGCAACTGAGGTCCCTTGGGGAGCAGCTGCTTCTGTCCTGGCTGAGTGGGGGGAGGGGGCACGGGAGGGAGAGCAGACATTCTAGAGACACTCATCTGGTCTGCAGTGGGACTGGAAAGGATCCCAAATTCTCTCCTAGCTACTCTGGTTTGAACTTTTGGTTTGAAAACCAAGCCTCTGTAGTTGGCTCACTCTCAAATGGTTGACTTAATAGAACCAAAAAAGGATAGCATCTGCTCAGGTGGGGAGGTTGGGCTCTCAGGAACTGAAAGGTGGTCAGACCAGGCCTCGAAGGTCATTTCCAGTCCCCAAAGGACAGAGCTCCATGATTTGGGACTTTCCTCTGGATCAAGTAGGTAAGAATGGGGACTCATAGACAAACCTGCTGCAGCACTGTGAGGGGAGAAGCAGGGCCAAGAGCCAAGACCCAGGGTGGTTAGTGGAAAGGGCACCAGATAGCAAGTCTGAGCTCTGAATAACCCTGTGACCACAGGCAAACCACTTCCCTCCCTGAGCCTCAGTTTAGGGAGAATGTGCTCCTTCCCAGACCCTTCTAGCTCTGAAAATCTCTGGTTCATTTCTGGGGCTTTTGCCTCATCCCTGCTCATCTGGAGATCTGCCAGTACACAAGTATTTATGGAACATTTGGCACCTTGTCAGGTGAGGTGGGAGAAATAGGTCATTTCAGAGCCAGCCTCTGCCCTCCTGGAGCTCATCAAGGACACTCAGATTACATATGGGCACACACACACACAGAGTGGATACCCTATACCCAGTGGTTGGTGCCTATTAAAGGGGACCAGAGGAAAGGAGAGCAAGGTGGCAGAGGCTGGTCTACAAAGACTTTCTGGAGGAGGTGGCATTTGAGGCAGGCTTTGGAGGATGGGGAGAATTCACGAGTTTAGGAGAAGGGAGCAGGGTGTCTGTGCAAGTCCTTGTGAGAAGTCAGGACTCACACATACAGTTGTGTGGGATGTGCACTGCACAACTCCCTTTTCATTGCAGTCCATGGGACTAGCTCTCCTTGAGTATAACCTCCCTGGCTTTATGTGACAGCCCTGGAAAAAATGCTGGATAGGTGTCTCCCAGGGCCGCTGGAAGAGGGAAGCATAATCCCTGGACTGCCCATTTCCCCCCCACCCCCGTGGTAAATTCTCTTGACCTTGGGGGCATAAGCTCTGTTCCTTCCTGAACAAGGCTCCAAAGTTCATGGAAAAAGTTCAAAGAGATCAGATTCAGATGCTTTTTCCATTGCTTTGTGGGCTTCTCAACAAGTGGCATAACCTCTCCAGGCCTCAGTTTCCTCCTGAAAGTGGGCATCGTAAGAGTTCCTCTCTACCGGCTGTGGAGGACATGAAAGCAGATCATGTATGTAAAGTGCTAGTCCTGGGCTTCAGAAATGATGCATGTTATGACGACTGACTTGCGGACACAGAGAGAGGATGGGTGGTTGGTTCCTGGAAGCTCCTGGGTGCTGGGGAGGGCTGGGAGTGGAGGGAGGGACAAGGAGCTGGTGACTAGGCTGGGCAAAAGCCATTGCCAAATAGCAATGATTTTACCATAATCTTTAAATGCTTGCAGGGCACTCGCAGGGTCTTGTGGGAGAACTGTTTTAGGAAAAAGCCAGCACCCCAGGACATTGGAGGTTTTTTCCATGCCCAGCAGGGATGCTAGGCCGCTCCCTCGGTCTGTGCCTCTGTGTGTCCATCACCCCACTCAGGGAGGATGGGGAAGGACTTCGTAGTTGCTAGACTCCTTGGCCACACTGGGCGCTGCCCACCCCATGTATAACTGGGAGAAGCTGAGCTTGCCAGGGAATAGCATGACTCTGGACAGACTGCTCAGCCAGACTACTGGAAACTCCCAGCACTGGGGTCTATAATGGTCAGTCTCAGCTTCGTTCTGCTTACACCAGCTCTGCAGACACAGGCCTGAGCAGCAGGAGGGCCAGACTCACCCCAGTTCCCCCCAGGTTTGCCTTCTGGACCCAGGAATCTGCGGACAGTCAGGACAAAGCTTCTCCCAAGGGCTTGATCTCCGCTCAAGCTCAGTTGCCTCTTCCAATGGCACACGAAGACAGAAGGTGAACGGCCTGCACCTGGTGGGGGCACCAGCGCATCCGTCCTTCAGGACCCATTCTAGAAGGGTTTCCAGGCTTAGGGCCAGCATAAGAATCATTTTAAAAAATAATAACTGCTTGTTCTTTTAATAAAACAGCTTTCTTGAGATATAACTCATAGATCTTAAAATTTACCCTTTAAGGGTATCCAATTCAGTGATCTTAAGCATATTCACAAAGTTGTGTGACCATCAATCCCCATTATCTAATTCTAGAACATTTTCATCAAAGAAACCCACACCCAATTAACAGTCACTTTCCATTCTCACTTCCTCCCAGCCCCTGGCAACCACTAATCTCCTTTTTTGTCTATGATTATTTCGGGCGTTTCACGTAAATGAAATCATATAAACTGTCTTTTATGACCAATGTCTTTCACTTAGCGTAATATTGTCAGTCTTCGTGCATATTGTAGCATATGCCAGTACTTTAATTCCTTTTTATGGTTGAATAATATTCCATTGCATGGATCTACCACATTCTGTTTATTCATTCATTAGTTGGTGAACTGGATTGTTTCCAGCTTTTGGCTGTTACGAATAATACCATTATGAACGTTTTTGTATAACTTTTTGTCCTCACCTGTGTTTCAGATTCTCTTGGGTATGTACCTGGTGGTGGAATTGTTGGGTCATACGGTAATGCTCAGTGTAACTTTTTGAGCAACGGCCAAACAGTCTTCCAAAGTGGCTGCATCAGTTTATAGTTCAATCATCAGTGTATGAGACTTGTAGATTTCTCTACAACCTTGCCAACACTAGTTATTGGGTTTTTTTTTAGTCTGTCCATCCTCATGAGTGTGCATCGTATTTATTGTGATTTTGATTTGCATTTCCCTCATAACTAATGACATTGAACCTTGCTCTGAGGGTTTACTAGCTATTTTTACGATTTCTTTGGAGAAATATCTCTTCAAATCAATTGCCCATATAACAAATTGGGTTATTTTTCTTGCTATTATTGAGTTGTAAGCGTTCTCTATATATTCTAAATAATAGGTTTTTATCAGAGAGATGATTTGCAAACATTTTCTTGCACTCTGAAGATGGTTCTTTTACTTTTTTGACAGTGTCCTTGGAAATACAAAATTTAATTTTAATTTTGTCAAGGTCCAATACAGTTTTTTTCTTTGGTTACTTGAATTTTTGGTGCCCTAGCTAAGAAATCATCACCTTATGCAAACTCGTGAAGATTTACTTCTGTGTTTTTCTTCTAAGAGTTTTATAGTTTCAGCTGTTATGCGTTGGTCTCTGACCATTAGGAGTTACTTTAAATATGGCGGGGGTCCAAGTTCACCCTTTTGCATGTGGATATCCAGTTGTTCTGTATCATTTGTTGAAGGCTATGCTTGCCCCCATTCAATTGTCTAGACACTTGTTGAAAATAAGTTGACCCTAAGTGCAAGGGTTTATTGATAAGGTCTCAATTCTATTCCACCAATCAAATGTCTGCCTTTTTCCCCAGTACCACACTGTCTTGATTACTGCAACTTTGTAGTAAATTTTGAGATTGGGAAATATGAGTTCTCCAGCTTTATTTTCTTTTTCAAGAAATTTTCTTTTCGTAAATTGTTTTGCCTATGTAGGTCCCAAATGAATTTTCATATCAGCTTGTCAATGTCTGTCTGCAAAGACAGCTGGGATTTTAATAAGGATTTTTATTGAATCTGTAGGTCAATTTGGGGATTATTACCATCTTAACAATTTGTCTTCATCCATAAACATGAGATGTCTTTCCATTTATTTAGATCTTCTTTAGTTTCTTTCAGTGATGTTTTATAACTTTAAATGTATAAATCTTAGCACTTCTTTTGTGAAATTTATCCCAAAGAACTTGTTTCCTCAATTTCATTTTTAATTGTCCATTGCTAGAGGGTTGAAATACAACTGATTTTTAGATTTTGATCTTGTATCCTGCAACCTTGTTGAACTCATTTATTAACTGTGTGTATGTGTGTGTGTGTGTGTTCACACATACTTTTGAATGTGTGTTTCCTTGAGATTTTCTATATATAAGATCATGTCATTTGCAAATAGTTTCCTCCTCCTCCTCCTTCTTTTTTGCAATCTGGATGCCTTCTATTTTATTTTATTTTAATTTTATTTTTCTTGCTTAATTATCCTGGTTAGAACCTCCGGTACAATACAGAATAGGAATAGTGAAAGCAGACATTCTTTTCTTGTTCCTGATCTTAGGGGAAAAGCTTTCAGGCTGTCACCATTAAGAATGATGGTAAGTGCTGGGGCGTCTGGCTGGCTCAGTCGGAAGAGCATGTGACTCTTGATTTTAGGGCTGTGAGTTTAAGCCCCACATTGCGTGTAGAGATTACTAAAAAAAAGAGAGAGAGGAGAGAGAGAGAGTGAGAGATGTTAACTGTAGACTTTTTCATAGATATCTTTATCAGGTTAAAGAAGGTCTCTTCTATTCCCACTGAGTACTTTTATCATAAAAGGGTGTTGGATTCTGTCAAATGCTTTTTCTGATGCTATTAAGATGATCATATGGTTTTTAATCCTAATTCTATTAATATGGTATGTTACATTGATTGATTTTTGGATGTTAATGCAAGCTTGCATTTTTGGGATAAGTCTCATCTGGCCATGGTGTATAATCCATTTTATGTGCTGCTGGATTCAGTTTGCTAGTATTTTGTTTTAAGTTTTTATATCTATATTTATAAGGGATATCCTTATGGGTTTTTTTTTCTTGTGCTAATTTTGTTGGTTTTGATATCAGGGTAATACTGGCCTCACAAAATCAATTAGGAAGTACTCCCTCCTTTCCTATTTCTTGGAAGAGTTTCAACTGATTCTTCCATAAGTGTTTAATATAATTCACCAGTGAAGCCATCTGGGTCTGGACTTTTCTCTTTAGGAAGATTTTGACTACTAATTCTTTCTCTTTACTTATCATAGGTCTATTCAGATTTTCTATTTCTTCTTGAGTAAATTTTAATATTTTGTCCATTTCTAGGAATTTGTGCATTTAATTTAAATTTCTAGGGACTTGTCTATTTAATTTAAATTATATAATTTGTTGGCATACAGTGTTTGGTAGTAGTCCCTTATAATCCTTTTATTTCTGTAAGGTTAGTATTCTTGGTCCTATGTCCTCCTTTCATTTTTTATCTTAGTAATTTTAATGTATTTTTTTCTTGGTCTGTCTAGCTAAAGCTTGGTCAATTTTTTTTTAATTCAGTAAATATTTTTTGAGAACTACACTGTGCCAGGCATTTTTCTTTTTCTTTCTTTCTTTTTCTTTAAACATTTCTTTCCTTTCTAAAAAAAATATAATTCCAGTGCATTTAACATATAGTGTTACATTAAGAGGTTTGTCAGCGGTTGTGTTAACTTTTCAAAGAATCAATTTTTGGTTTTTTTGATTTTCTATATCATTTTTCCATTCTCTATTTCATTTATTTTGCTCTGGTCATTATTATTTTTCCCTCCTGCTTGCTTTGGGTTTAGTTTGTTCTTCTCTTTATTATTTCTTTATTTTTAATCAAGATATAATTGACATGTGTAACATAGTATCAGTTTCAGGTGCACGCCATAATGATTTGACATATGTATATATTGTGAAATGATCACCACAATAAATCTAGTTAACATCCATCATGTAACTATGTATATAGTGACAAATGTTTTTCTTGTGATGGGAACTTTTAAGATCTGGCCTCCCCGCAGCTTTCAAATATATAATACACTATCAGTAACTCTAGTCACTAGGTTGTACATTACTTCCTATGACTTATTTATTTTATAACTAGAACTTTTTACCTTTTGACCCTTCAGCCCCACTTCACACATTTCTGAAGTTCTTAAGGTGGAAAAGTAGGTTATTTATCGGAGATCTTAATTCTTTTTAAATATCGATGTTTACAGCTATAAATTTCCCTCTAAGCACTGCTTTAAATGCATCTCCTAAGTTTGGTACATTGTGTTTCATTTTTACTCAAAAAGCATTTCTAATTTTACTGTGTTTTCTTCTGTACTCCAAGGGGGTATTTAAGAGTGTGTTGTTTAATTTTCATGTATTTTCTTCTGTTAATTGATTTCTAATTTTATTGTGTTTGGAGAACAGACTTGGTATTACTTCAATCCTTTTAAATTTATTGCGACCTGTTTTATGACCTAAAGTATGGTCTGTCCTGGAGAATGTTCCTTGTGGACGTGGGAAGAATGTGTTTTCTAATTTTTTGGGTGGAGAGTTCCTTAAATATGTTAGATCTAGGTGGTTTATAGTGTTCAAATTTTCTATTTCATTGCTGATCACCTGTCCAGTTATTATGTATCCTTATTGAAAGTGGGGTAAATTCAATATCTGGGCTTCCTTGGGGATACTTCTGATTGACTACTTTTTTCCCCCTTGGGTATGGGCCAGACTTTCCGTTTCTTTATGTGTCTTGTAGTTTTGCTGTTGTTGCTGAAATGTAGATATTTTCAATAATACAATGTAGCAGCTCTGAAAATGAGAGTCTGTCCCATCACTAGGGTTTGTTATTGTTGTTGTTTACTGGACCAATTCTGTGAAGTCTGCAATCTTTATCATGTATGGCCCCTGAAGTCTCCGCTTGTTAGCCTACTGCTCAGCTAATGATTAAACAGAGATTTCCTTAAATGCCAGATCCAGTAAGTCTCTCCGAATTTGCCAAAGGCTCTGCATGTGTTGGGGCATATGCTCAGTGTGTTGGTGGACAGTTTACAACTAGGCCTTTAGCCTTCCTCTCTTTATGAGGAGGCTCAATGTCAAGAGGTTAAGGCCTCCTTAGATCTTTCCTGGGTGTGCTCCAAGCCCCCTGCATGTATGTGGAATCCTAGATTCCCAGGAATATGTTAGCACTTTTCACAACCCCCTATGGACATCATTCCATTCTGGTGTCTGCTTTTAAGTCTTTAACCCTGAGTGGGCCTGGGAGATCAGAAAAAGAGGAGGGAGCAAAAAAAAAAAAAAAAAAAAAAGGAGCTAACATTTGAAGAGCACTTACTATGTGCCAGGTCCAGTGTTAGCACTCTCACCATGAACGTTTTTTTTTTTTTAAGGATTTTATTTATTTATTTGACAGACAGAGATCACAAGTAGGCAGAGAGGCAGGCAGAGAGAGAGAGGAGAAAGCAGGCTCCCCGCTGAGCAGAGAGCCCGACTCGGGGCTCCATCCCAAGACCCTGAGATCATGACTTGAGCCAAAGGCAGAGAGGTCTTAACCTACTGAGCCACCCAGGTGCCCCTCACCATGAACCTTTTTAACCCCATTCTTATAAGAACTCAGTTGATTTTTTTTTTTTTTTAAATCACCTCCATCTTGTGATGAAGAAGCACTGCTATGGTTGAAGCACAAAAAACAGAAAAGAATTCGCTATTTGACCAGCTATGTGCCCTTGGGCACATTTCTTCATCTTTCTGAGCCCCGGCCTTTTTACCCATTAAGTAAATGTTCCAGTAGAAAATCAGCTGAGTTCGGGGGCACCTGGGTGGCTTAGTCAGTTGAACGACTGACTCTTGGTTTCAGCTTAGGTAATGATCTCAGCACGGTGAGTTCAAGCCCTGCATCAGGCTCTGCACTCAGCTCAGAGTCGGCTTGGGAGTCTCTCTCTCCCTCTCCTTCCACCCCTTCCCCCTATTTGCATGTGCACATACTGTCTCTCTCTCTCTCGTTCTCTCTCCAAATAAATAAAATAAAATCTTTTTAAAAACCCAGTTATTAAGTAAGATATGGTATAGGTGGTATGCTGTCAGGGTGAAAGTTGAGCATGATGGAAGCTGGTCTGATACTACATTCTACCCAGAACCCTCCACTCTGACATTGGGAGTTAAAGTCATAGAGGGCAGGATGGGGGTGTCCAAATGACTGTGTTCAGTAGGAGTTTCTGCAATAATGGAAACTTTCCTCTATCTGGGCTGTCCAATATGATAGCCACTGACCACATCAAATATTTGAAATGTGGCTGGGATGACTGAAGGATTTCATTTTTACATTATATTTATTTTTAATTCTTTTTAAATTTGAATTCAGACGGCCACGTGTGACTAGAGACTGCTGTGTTGGAGAGATTAGCTGTGGCCAAGTTCAGCTCAGCTGCTCCACAGCTCTGCCAGCTTCACTGAGCCTGGAGCTGTGGTATGTGGAGGCAGAGAAGGGTTCTGCCCCTAACCCTGGACAGTGTGGTTATGCAGTCTTGTCCAAGGGACTTAACCTTTCCATGCCTCAGTTTCCTCGTGTGTAAAATAGGACTAATAATTGCTGCCCCGTATATCATGTTGGCTTGTGATGAGGGTCATGTGACTAACACAGGAAAGAATGTTTTATAAATCATTAAATAGTAGAGAAATGGAAAAAATGGTCTAAAACTATCTTCGGAGTAGATGAGTTTCTTGGACCCAGTGCAGTCGGGCTGGGCTGGATGGGGGAGGCAGCGTGAGTGAACTGGGGCTCATGGAATCTGACCTGTCAAACAGCCTGGACCCAGGCTTGTGTTCTCGGCCACACAGCTTGGGGCTGACCTCGCACTCGGGCCGCAGGCCGTTCTGGGCTAAAGTGACCCGGTGATCGGATGAGAGCCCCTCGGGGAATAGATTCTGACCCCAGGCTGGATCCACACCCTTGTCCCAGGTTTCCCCACCGAAGTAAAAGGCAACTTGATCTTTCCACTGGTCCTCCTTGAGGCCTTCTTCCTCTCCCACCACACCCCTGTAGGCTTGACCTCTACCCAGAATCAGCTACTTCTTATCATCCTCCCAGGACCACCCGGAGCCACGTTATCTCCCCCTCACCCTGGGGATGTAGCAGTATCTCCTCTCTGGTCCCACCCTTGACCTTCTACAACGGCACCCTTTCCACTCGAATCAGAGAGCCTTTCCAGTGCTACATCAGATCAGGTCTTGCTCAAAGGCTTCCTGCCCCACGGGGGAAGGCTGTGTCCTCCCAGTGGCCTACAGAACCCTCCTGTCCCTCTGACCTCGTCTCCAAATCCTCTGCTCCGGCCACACAGCCTCTTGCCGGGCCTGGAGGACATTAAGCTTCTGGGCCTTTTCACTTATGATTCCCCTGCCAGGCGGCCTCCTGGCTCATCCTTCCTACCTGCAGGTCTCAAATGTCACCTTAACAGAGAGGCTTTCTGTGTACACCTGACAAGAGGGTCAGCCCCTGCCCTTGTACACCGACTGCCCAAGGACAGTGCCTGGGGCGTCACTGGTGCTCAGTCATCCTTGCTGGATGACCGACATTCTGGGCAGATGGGCTCACCGGCAGCTCAGGAGACGCGCTCTGTGGTTTGGACTCACCGACTGCCCTCCTCGGACTGCAGAGGCCGCATCTGCACTAGGAAGCCCAAATAAAGAACTCTTCCTCATAGTTGGGAAGAGTCCGAGGGCCGCAGCCCTGTAGGGGGTCCCTGTTCTGCTTGCATGCTGACTTGATGGCTCAGGGATGTGGCCCTCCGGAGGAGTGTTGGACCTTGCGCTGGCCGAGGGGTCGCTTAGGAAGAAGAAGGCTAGAGGACAACTTGCGCAGAACATGGGTCTCTTGGAAGCAGCTCCAGGGGCCTGGGTTCCTTTCAGACACTTAAGTCAGGGTCACCTGGGCCTTGGTGTGCTTTGGTTTTGTCTTTAATGTACTCAGGGGCCCCTCCTGTCTTTCTCGCGAGGAGGCCCTGCGGCCTGCCTCTCCCCTTCCGGGCTGTCAGAGTCTAGCCCCCCAACATTCCCCTTCTCACTTCCTGAGCAGTATTTCCATAGAATGCTCTGGCTTGAGAAATTTGCCGAGTCCTGACCTGATATTTCTCCCTCCTCTCCCTACCTCAGACCCCAAATTGCAGAGCCCCGCCCCCCTGTTTCTCAAGAACATGGGCAGGTGTCCAGGAGCCAGGCCCCCCCTACCTTGCCCCATCTCTCCCTTTTCTTCTCCAAGCCCCAGAAGTCAGCCGGCTGCTGCTTGGCTATTTTTATCCCAGGAGCTTTCTCAAGGAGAGAGCAGCGTGGTCCCTGAGCCAAAGCACGGGGCTGGGTCCCTGTGGAAAACCTCCCCTCATGGGGAAAGAATCTGTCTTTTTTTTTTCAGGAAGGGGCCCTGGCTGGAAGCCTTCAGTTTTTGTGCATTCTTTGCTAATTTATCAGGGTTTCAGTTGTTGATCTGGTGTGTTTTTATAGGAATGAAAGCAGCACCAGATTATGAATCAGGCCGGGATGTTGTCTCTGGTATAATTGGGATCAGCCTGGGTTTGGATTTCTTTCTTTCTTTATTTTTTTTTTAAAGCTTCTTATTTGTGTCAACAGCAGAATGGTGCGAAGAAGTATAACAAGGCGGGGTGACCGTGCAGAGCACAGCTAGTGTGTCCTGACCCGCCACTAGCCCCCGATTCTAGCTTCTGTGCTTACAAGCTCCCTAGGAAGAAGGGACAGCTAGTGTCCAGGTTTTATATGTGGGGCAACAGAGACGCAGAGAGATCAAGGAATATGCCCAGGGTCTTCCAGGAACATGTAAAAGCACAAGAGATTTACCCCCAGGATCTGGAAAGTGCCTGGTGGCTCAGCTTCCCGGGTTTAAATCTCAGCCCTCCCTCATGGTCGCTGTGTGACTTGAGGCCTCCCCTCTCTGAGCGTTGTGTCCTCGCCTGTACGGTAGGGGTCATAACGCTGGCCTCACCGTTCGGGAGGACTCAGCAAGAGGCTGTGTAAAGAGCCAGGGGCAGAGAAGAAAATGAATTTTAGCGTCTTTCCTTCTGGGGACGCTCCCAGGTCGCGTCAGTTCCTGAAGAGGTGGGTGTCTGTCCGGCACCCCAGGCATGTCTGAGAAGGTTCTGCCCCCTTGTTTATCTTGTCCTGGGAGTTGTCCTTTTCCGTGGCCTTCGAAAATCTGAGGCCTGGATGGTCATGCCCTTTGAAGATGCCTCTTTTTGAAGAGAGGAAAAAAGTAGGGAGGAAAAGAAAGGGGAAATGTCGGGAGAGGTTCCACGGCTTGAGTCCCTGTGTCGTCCCTGTGTGAGTCCACATCCTCTGAGAAGCAGACACCACAGCGGGAGTCAAGACATATGTATTTGTTGGAGGAAACACCTGTGAGGCATAAGGGGGGGAGGGGAAGGAGACCGAAGAAACTTCCGACGGGGCCATCCTGGTGAAGAAGAGAGAACGAAGGGGACTTGAGGCAAGAAGAGTCTTGCATTGCTGCACAGTTCTAGAAAAAGCTCAGCTAGGCCAAAGGGGCATCCTTGAGGCAAACTAGGCTGCTGGAGGCACCTCCATGTCTCCTGCTAATAGGCTGGCCCAGTGCCCTGGTACTCCACGGGCTGGCGGCAGCCTTGAGGGAGCAGACGTGGGCCGCAGGGAGAATGTGCTGGTGGATCCAGGCGGACAGGAGCTGGGGTGTCTGACCAGCGAGCCCCCCAGCAGGAGATAAACGCTCCTCCTCACGGCTGCCACGCGCGCTGACTCGCTGCGCAACCCCGCGACACGCACTCGGGCTCCCCGAAGCTCAGACTCAGCATCTGGGAAATAGGGGTGACCATCATCGGATCCAGGGCTTTGGGATCGTTTCAATTTTCTATCGCTGTGTGACAAATCATCCCTGGCATTTTTGGCTTAAAACAATGATTCCTTATTTCTCATGATTCTGTGGGTTAATGGACCTCAAGTTGGGTCGTTTCTTCAGCTTTACCTTTTATTGCCAAGAGTACTCATGGGGCTGAAATCGGAGAGGCCCTCCTGGCTGGGGCTAGAAGGAGCAAGGTGCCTTTCACCACCCCCCAGGCTGTCTCTCCTCATGGCCTAGCCTGAGATTCCTTACAGCACAGTGGCTGGCTTCTAAGGCAAGCTTTCCAAGAGGAAGAGCCCCATGGCCTGGGCACTTGTCACACTCCTGTTTGTGCCATGCTGGCTAATGTTCCAAGAGTGGGAGAACATGGCGTGGCCAAGCCCAGAGCTGACACAGGAGGGGATGACATGGGGGCATTCGTCGTGGCCACCAGTGTACTGGGTGCCCAGGGCTGTGGAGGAGGGGGCATGATAACCTCGCTAAGTGCCTCAAACATGTGCCCAATAAACAGTGACTGGAACAGGATGAAACTATTTTCTGAAGGGCTGGCGGGGGCTGGGGGTAGTTAGAAGGATCCCTCTCTGGCCCTGAGGGGAACTTAGAAGACAAAGGATTTCAGAGACTTAGATCTGTCCAAGAATTCCCAGGAAGAAGGGAGGTGGTAGGGACCAGCTTCAGGGAATCTGGGTATGGGGGGAGACCCAGCTCCACAAGCCAGGGCAGGCCACTCAGGGGACAAGAGGACTTCCTGCCAAGAAGCTTCCCGGTGGGAAGGATATCACACACGTGTTCTAACTGGAAGGAAAAGTCCTATGGAAGCTCAGCTGGCCGACTCCTGGGTCTGCCGGGAGGAATTGGCTCCCTCTGGAATATTCCTTGTAATAGCTTTTGTCTCGGGAGAGTGGCGAGTGTGCAGTAGGTATCAGTAGCCATGGATTGAAAGAATGAAAGTTTAAATAATCAGGCGGGGGGCACCTGGGTGGCTCAGTGGGTTAAAGCCTCTGCCTTCGGCTCGGGTCATGATCCCAGGGTCCTGGGATCGAGCCCCACATTGGGCTCTCTGCTCAGCCGGGAGCCTGCTTCCCTCTCTCTCTCTGCCTGCCTCTCTGTCTGCTTGTGATCTCCGTCTGTCAAATAATAATAATAATAATAATAATTTAAAAAAATCAGGCGGAAGAACGGTCTGGTGGATAGCTGAACAGAATTTGGAAGGGGGGAGGCTCAAACTTATAGGCATTCCTCTCAACCCCCTTCCCTTCTGTCTTCACAGATGAGCAACTGATGCCCAGAGATGCTTATTAACAACTTGCAGCCACACAGTGTGGAGGTGGCTGAGCTGGGTCTTGAACCCTGGTCCCCTGACAATAGCTCTGTGTAGCTCATACCCCACCATACCCCTTCTAGAGAAAGGGACATCTCAGGGGATCACTGCAAATGGGGCCAGAGCACAAGCAGATGAGCTCAGTGTCTGCCAAGCCGAGACTGCCCCTCCCCGCCCCTGCAGGGAGCCAAGCCACCCGGTCACCCCACTGCTGTCCCTCAGCACACCTGGGGCCAAGGTCACTCAGTCTCCCTCCCAGGACCTGGAATCTCGAAGGAGACCCCTTCCACTTTGAAGTGTGGGTGACTTGAGTAGATAGTGTCACTGGAACATGAAACAAAACGCATTTCTTTGTGCCCGAAGTGGGAAACTGAAGCCCAGGCAGGGGGAGGAAAGGGCGGCCAGAACAAACTCCTCTTTGCCGGCCGGTGCAGGGAGACCTTGCGGAAAAGCAAACAGAAAGGGCCCGGAAGAGGCTGACTTCACTGAGCCACAGCTCTGGCAGGGAGAACAGCGTATTCATGTTGGAAGAGGTACTAAGTGCTGGCAGCATAGTAAGTGCTGGGAGGAAGGGGGACGCTGCCATCCAAAGAAATCTAGGCAAAGCCAGGAGCCGGAGGAGGAGAAGCTGGAGGGGGCGGCACTGGCAGGCGACAGGGGCGGCGGGAGGAAAAGAGCAGGGAGGCCAAGGGGGCAGGCAGCACACTGGCCTGCGGGCTCTCATTGTGTTTTCCCTGGCACGCCTGCTTTGTTTGCCTTGGCGTGCGAATCTCAGTCTTTGGGGGTTCTGATGAAAGCTGTGGTCTTGAGCATCCTTTTACCACCAAAGGTATAGGGAGGTAAAGGGTGGGGTGGAGGGAGAGGCCCCCAGAGGCCATCCACAGCCCCTCTTAGACAGTGGTTCCTAATGAGTGACATTCATCCCCGGGCCCAACCTAGAGACTCAGGGTCAGCAAGGCTAAGGTGGAACTCGGCACTGGTTTTGGGGAAAAGCTTCCTGGGGGATTCCGATCTAGCCTCTGGTTGAGAATGTTGTCTGGGGGCTTTAGGTGAAGACATTGGGCTTTCAAGGAGCAAATGTATTCCAAGCTAGCAATAAGAGCAAGTGAATCCAAGCCAGGAACGTACCTCAGGCAGCTGGAGTTATCTCACTGGTTTGGGATCCCCCAGCCAGCTCCATAAGGCAGTTAGTGAGTCACATACCAGCTCTGGAAGATCTCTACTGTCTTCCCATCATGCTCAGATTAAAACCCGAGGTCCTTATTATCAAGGTCCACAAAACCTTTCGAGGTCCTTCCCTTAAATATAGCCTCAGGGCCTTTGCACTCGCCATACCCTCTGCCTGGAACACTGTTCTCCAGAGATCCACATGGATTGATCCCTCACTCCCTGTGGGTCTTTGCTTAATTACCCTCTCTAAATAGCATTCCCTTTCACTCCGGATCCCCTCCCCAACTTGGATCTTTGTAGCACTTAGAGTCAGAAACTAGATTTATTGATCTATGTTGTTCATTTTCTGTCACCTGCTGTAGATGGTAAACACGGAGGGCCGTATCTGTTCTGTTGCCTTCTGTGTCACTAGCATCGAGAAGCGTGTCTAGCACCTGGCAGTTGCTCAATAAATGTTTGTTGAATGAATGAATAATGTGAATTTGCTCCTTCCTGTTGTCCAACAAGGGGCAAATGTCATTTTCCAGGTTTGTCAAAAACTCCTCAGAAAGAGAGAGCTGCTTTTTGGCTGTGTTTTCCCATGTAAATGATAAAAAAGTAAACACGATGCAGTTACTTGACACCTACTGTATACTCAGCCCCCATAGGCTAAAGAGAGGTATAAGCAAAGAGTTTCTCTCTTCGAGGTCTTCACAATGCAGTCAGGTGTGAGTGCTAAGGTCAGAACCCCTGGGTGGGCAGCTGCTCAGGACCTGGGACAGTCTTTGTTGTCTTGAGGAGCTGGAGAAGTCAGAGGGGCTTTGTGGAGGTGTGCCCTTTGGGGAACAGGACCCAGGAGGCAACCATGTGGGAACTGGCCTCAGGTCCTGCCACAAGAAGAGGGGGTGGGTGGGCCAGACATCATGGCATTCCTCCTCCTCAGTTTCCCTAATCCAGGTGACCTCACACAACCTGGAGACCAGGCCAAACCTACCAGGACTGTTAGGGTACAGGTGCTGTGGCCCAGAAATCTGGGAGGAGAACACACTAGGCCTGGATTTAGACATGTCTGGAGTCAGGCCAATTCAAGAGGAGTCATCTTGGACAAAGTTGAGGAAATCTGGCTGGGCCTCAGTTTCCCCATTTATAAGACAAGACCAAGGATACTTTCCTCACTGGGTTGTTGGGAAGCCCAGAATGTCAGCTCTGGACTCTGTCAGCAAAGAGAGCCTCTCATTACAGACTCCTGGGTTCTGGCCACAAGGGTGCACAGGCCAAAGTCTTCTCAAACTTTCTGAGACTGCGTTCCATGGCTGTCTTTCTCTCAGATGGGTCAGGGGACCATTTGCAGTCCCCTCCCCGTCCTGCCCTCATTTCTGTGGCTACCAGGCTCCTCTCTCTGAAGTGGATCTGTGTGTGGCCAAGTGGCTACTTCAGAACTCCGGAGCTGAAATCAACAAGCGGGGAGGTGGTGGGACAGCGACGTCTGGTCCTTGAGGGAAGAGCTCTGCCTTTCCCCACCTCCCACTGTCTTCCTCCTTGCTCTCCCAATGTGGAAAGAGAACCCCAGGGCCCTCTAAGTTAGGCCAAGTCAGATGCTGGACTCAGACTCTTGCTTTTGCTTCTGGAACAGAGATGCCAAAAGGAGCTGGGGAGGAGGAGGAGGAGTGGAGAGAGGGAACAACAGTGCTTCCCCCATCTGGATTCTATCCCCACCACTGATGTTTTCTAGTCTTGTGCCATTGGCCAAGGCACCCCACCTCTCTGAGCCCAGGGTTCCTGTCTGCAAGCTGGAGACCCCAGGAGAGCCTCAGAGCCCAGGGCTGCAGGTGGGTAAGAAGGGGTCGTGTGGCCCACCCCAGCGCGGTGCCTGAGGTGCCCTTTGCCCAGGCTCCGCGGCGCACGCTACGTGCACGGCACCTGGCGGCTCTCGGAGGGCACGGCCCATCGCCCACTCTCCCTCCTCTCACCCCAGCGTCCCCGCTGCTGTGGAGGTGGCGGCCCTGTGTTCCGTGCCAGGAAGGAAAATAAGGGTTTAGCGCCCCCTCTTGGCGGGTCCTCGTTACAGCTGTTGTGGTCGAAGTGGGGGGCCCCTGGAGAGGGGCCCATGCTGTGGCAAGTTGTGGGCGATGCCCCACAATGTCCATGTTGTGGGAAATGAGGGTTTTCCTCTGGGAAAGGCTTCATTCCACTGTCAACATTCACCTGATGCCTACAGTTCATTGATTCCCTCAATCCCATCTCAATTACTGGTAAATTGTCAAGACTCTTGAACAAACACTAACCAAGAACCAGCTCCCCTGCCCCCGTGCCTTGGAACAATGGAAGAACCAGAGAAGCTAAGTGCAGAGGCAGACCCAGACCATAGACAATTGCATTAGGGTATTCAGCCATCCGTCCGTCCATCCGTCCATCCATCCATCCATCCATCCACACACATCCAACCATCTCTCCACTCATTCATCCACTAATGTTACTTCCCTAAGGAAGTAAGGGCCAAGCACAGTTCTTTGTATTTGGGAAACATCAGTAAACAAAATAATTGAAGACCTTTGCCTTCACGGAGTTTATGTTTTAGCGGGACTGAAAAGAAACAATGCATATAATGAGTAATAAAATGTATGGTACGTTTGGAGGGGAAAATTGCTGTAAAACCATGGCAGGTAGAACGGAGCGAGGAGGCACCATGGTGTGGTAAGGGAGGCTGTGGGTTGTGGAACGAAGTTGGTGGTCATAGTAGGCCTCTGGGAGAAGGTGACGTTTGAGCAGGGACAAGGCGGTGAGAGAGTGAGCCCACTGGGCACTGGGGGCAGGGCCGTGCAGGCCCAGCTGGCGCAACGGCCCAGAGGGACACTGCCTGGCTTGTGCCATTTCTACCCTCAGTTTGGGTAAAGTGCGTGGGATCTAGGGCGCCGGCCCTTCAACTTGTCTGGGGAGTCAGCGAGGAGCATTCCTTGGAGCAGGTGACGCACCCGTGTAGACTTGAAGGAGAAGCAGAGGTCTGCTGACCAGGTGAGTCTGTGAAAGGGCTCGTGGATGCAGGGAACAGTAGGTCCGAAGGGGGAATGAAAAGTCATGGCATGCTGGGCAAGTTAAGGAGGGCCAGCGTTTGGGCTCGTTGCAAGCAGGGGGCCTGGGAGGGGTGTGCAAAGAATGAGATTAGGGAGGTAGTCTGTGATTGATTATTCTAGAGTTTGATATGCCACATGAGGGAATTTGGATTCTGATGGTGCAGATTGATGGGTTGCTGACAGTGTCTGCTCAAAACATTTTGCTCACAGTGCTTACTTAAAAAAAAAAAAAGAATTTGAATGCACCGAGGGAGGTCATCCACGCTGCAGTTAGCCAATGTCCTCCCCCGCCTACCCTGTGCCTTAAGCCAGCTTTGCACGTTTGTTACTGTTGTGTCCCCGAAGATATTTGACTTTATAATCCCTGTGGGGTGAAGGGGAGCCATGGGAGGATCTTGAGCCCAGGAAAGATGGGATCAGACTTTTCCACTGGGAGGTATTCTGGGGCTTCTGGGAACCAAGGACCTTTTCTTTCATTCCAAGAGTCTTAGGGTCTAGCATAGTCTAACATAGGGTGTAATACACGCAGTATGGGTACATAATAGGTACCTAGTGAATTGGTTTTAGTTTTGTGTGTGTGAGTTTTTTTTAAAGGTTTTATCTATGTATTTGACAGAGAGAGAGAGCGAGATCACAAGTAGGCAGAGAGGCAGGCAGAGGGAGAGAGGAGGAAGCAGGTTCCCCGCTGAGCAGAGAGCCCGATGCGGGGCTCCATCCCAGGACCCCGAGATCATGACCTGAGCCGAAGGCAGAGGCTTCAACCCACTGAGCCACCCAGGCGGCCTTTTAGTTTTGTGTTTTAATGAATGGGGAAGGAACAGATAAATGACAGAAGGGATGGGCCATCAGCACAGGCCAGGCTGGGGGATAGGTGAGGTCCCAGTCCTCTGGGGTGAGGTGCCCACCCACAGCCCATGCTTCCTCTCACCGTGGAGTTGGCTAGGGCAGCATCTCTCCAAGAGCTGTCCATCACGACCTGCCATGTTTGCTTTAGAAAGTAGACTATGGGGCCAAGTTACAGACCTACTGAGTTGACACCCTTCGTGGAGCCCAGGCATCTGTGCATTAGACAAACACCCACTAACGTTGGAGAACAGTCACAAGGCAGGGTGTTTTCAGACCACAGGCTGCTTTTGGCCTTGTTTCTGTTTGTTGACCCTCAGGGGAAGCGGGACAGGAGCTGCCCGGGCTGAAAGCGATAAGCTCACTCGAAGAGTTATGTGGTGGTTCTTCCTGTCCTCCCATTTAGTGTACATCCTCCCCCTCAGCCTTTGCACCACCCTCCAGGAGGTAGGTTTCATGACCTCCCCTTTAACCAGGAATCACTGAAGATCCGAAAGACCTGGCGAGATGATGCAGTCAGGTAAGGCTGGGGGATGGGGGCCCGTCTTTCTGGCAGTCATTCCCAGGGTCTTTGTCAAGTTGTCTTCCAGCCCTAGGTTAACCCGGTTCCCCTTGGTTCTCCATCATGGCCTCTCCACAGATGGGGAAAGCTAGTAGCTCATTTGTTCTTAATTGAGATGTGGTTCTCAAATGCTGGTAGTACTTGAATCACCTGGCAGCCTTGAGCTATTCCTTGGGCCCAGGCCTTAGCCTACTTCCAAGAGCCTCCTGCTCTTTCATAGCTCTCCAGGGGGTACCAATCCTCCAGAGTTTGAGAACCGTGGCTCCAGTGCGTGGCTCTTCCATGAATGGGCATTGGCTGAGCCTTTCTCTGTGAAGATGCAAAGAAAGGCCATTGTAGGTAATAAGGAATGCCTGGGGAGATCCCCTTGGGAGGGAAAAGGTGGATCTTATTATCGCCCTTGAAACCACCTTGTACTTAAAAGCAGAGCACGGGGGCCCAAGGCCGAGAGCAAGCTTAGTGAGAGGAGGAGGGTGGTGGAGAGGTCTCTGAGCCCTGATGGTCAAGGACAGTTTTATGGGGCACAATAGGGATTTTAGACTGGAGAAGAAATGAGTGTAAACAGAGACAAGGCAAATGCGGGGTAGTGGGGACAGGGGAGCCATGGGATGTGGAGCGGGAGAGGGGCTTTGGACCGAACATTGCCGGGGCGTCAGCTGGGGCTCCTCATCCCCTGGTGGGGTAGGGCCACTGATGGACTTAGGGGGCTTCTGGAGTCCCACAACTGAACGCCAAGCTTTGAAGGTATACGCAAGTTCCAGGAAGAGGCCTTGAGGAGGGATGGTTAAGAGCGCAGTTGGGGCCCAGGGTTAGCAGACTGGGGGTTAAAGCTCCTCTTTCCCATCCTACTTTGAGTGAGTCATCTCCTTCTTTGGGGCCTCTGTTTTCTCATCTGTAAAGTGAAGCTAATGGTGGTACTCTCCTAACAGTCGTTTTGAGGATTAAGTCACCCAGGCCAGAGCCTGGTTCAAGGCCATGCTCTATCAGGGTCAGCTGTCATTGATCATATTGGAGTTTCAGAGGGTTCTGAGTCTTCCCAAACAGCTTACACCGTTCATACCTATTCTGGATATATTGGGGGAGGGCCTTGTAAAATTCAGTGGATTGTAATAAATTATGCCCTTAGTTGACCCATCTGAAGGCTGGGAATAATTCTTACATCCCAGAGGTTAGGGTTAAATGCTGCATGAGGCCAGGGCTGCTGGGCAGTTGCTAGGCTCACTCACTAGGTAAGTGACCCGGGGTTGAAAATACTGTTCTAGTGTCTAGTACCAAAGTCTGGTTGGGATTTATGTACAATCCAGGCTGTGTTCCCATAAACCTGTATTTAAACAGAAACAGGAGTTGGGCCTCTATTCTCTAACTACACTAAGTTCCCTTGTAGATTGTCTGCCAGTTGTCTAGTGTCTTGCAAGCAGAGAGTAGTAATCTGGAGATAACAGATCTCCAAATTCCCTTGTTTTAACTCTAGTTTCTTTCCTTGTCTAATACGCTCACCTGAGACCCCTGGTGCCATGTTAGATATTTAACAGTGACAATGGGTGGGCTTTTCTTTTGCCCAGCAGTTCCAACCTTTCAGGGTTTCCTGATTAAGTAGGAGGCTGGCTTCTTGGCTGAGAGGTGTCTAGTGTTAAAGAGGTATCCATTCATCCTACCATCTAAGTCAAGAACGGGTGTCTGATTTTTGTCAGATGTCTTTTTAGTGTCTGCAGATCAAGTGATTTTTATCCTAGAGGGATAGGATCACTTGATCTAACAGATCCCTCTGGGATCTGTTAATGAAAAGTTAATTTATATCCTAGGATTGACCCATCCGGCCATTCTCCGAATGATCCTGTTTCGTTGCAAGATTATGTTGTGATGCTGTAGGATTCTGTTTGCTGAGTTATTCCACTTTCAAGTACCGATAATCTCATCATCGGGGAGATGGGGCCATAGTTCTTCATATAAAATTTATCAGATCCATTATTTAATTATAGAATGAGGATGTTTTTCTCTAGAATAGTTTAAATAGCACTGCAACAATGTATTCCTTTAAATATACCTGGAGTTTCTGATAAGTATGTCTGGGCCAGTTACTTTTTTAGGGAATTAGTTCTTTGATAACTTCTATGTAAATCGTTTCAACTTTTTCATCTGGGATTAAGATTACTAAACAGCATTTTTAAACTGAATTATCCATTTCATCCAGACTTAAACATTCTCTATATGTGCCTTTTTTTTTTTTTTTTTGGAGAATTGATCCTTCTTTTTTCTTTTTTTCCTACTATAAATAATGATGTAAATATGCTCTTGTGTACTTGGCACCTGCCCCCATATTGGTCTTTCCACTCCATGGGCTTGCATTGGAAACAAACTTCACTTTGCTATTTATAGCCTAAAAGAGTCTTCATTTAGCTCAGCTGCATTTAAAAAACCCAGTTCCTATATATAGTAAAATTCCTAAGTGTCCAGTTTGACACTATGACAAATGGTAATGGCCATGTCACCACTACCTCGTTGAGATCTAGATCACGTCATCTCCCCAGAAAGTTCCCTGCACCCCATTATAGTCAGTTTCCCAGCTCTCTCCCCGGGCAACCACTGTTCTGATTTTTATCACTCTTGATTACTTTTGCTCATTCTATAAGTAGAACTGTACAATATGTACTGTGTCTGGTTTCTTTCACTCAGTTGGCCTTGAAGTTTTTAAAGGCAAACCTACTTGTGCGGATTAGTGCTACCCTGCACACAAACCCAGTTCTTCCAGGGGGAGGAATTGGTACCGCCTAATGAAACATTGATATTTTGATGGCTGTGGGATTCTAGGTTGGGAGCTATTTTCTTTCTGTATATTGAAAATAACATTTCATTGTTTCAGGTTTCCACTGTTGGCTGAAGTTAGCTTCTGGTCTGTTATTCCTTTAAGGGTAACTTTTTTTTCTTGGCTGCTTTTGAGATGTTTGCTTTTTGTAATATATATATATATATATATATATATATATATATATATAAATAAAATTATCCTAAATATATATATGTCTATATACATATATATGTATGTATATATGTAGATTTCTTTATTCTAATTTGCATTTGTTGGGCTTCTTGAATCCATGCTTTGGTGTCTGATTATTTGGCACTGATAAAACATCTTATTCAGATTGCTTCTGCTCCATTTTTCTCTTCCTTTGGGACTCCGAATGAATATGTATATGTATATTTTAGATCTTCTCATAGCTTCTCTTAACTTTCCTTTGTATCTTCCACGTCACATTCTAGAAAGTTTCTTCAGGCTCTTCTTCCAGCTTACGAATTTTCTCTTTACCGAGATCTAGTATGATGATAAACCCTTACGTTGAGGCTTTTCACTTTTGGTCGTTGCATTTTAACCTCTAGAATTGACGACCAAAGGGACAGATTTGGAAGAAAATAATTTCCAATCTGCTGATTTTCAGACTTGGGTTTTTATCTCCTTGCAGAGAAAAGCAATAATGTTACAGTCTACTCTTATTAACTGGAGTCCAGTCAGTCTTTCTGTTGTCTGCCCTGGGCTCACCTCATGCTGTTTGCTCGTGTGTCTGGATTTTGTGTTCTGGACACTGTATTTGAAAAGTGATCCTCTGAGAAATGCAACTCTAAGGTAACCACTTCCAGAGTATTTACCAGCTTCTGCCCAGGGAATCGGAGTCACGAACAATACAGGAGGACAAGTTTGTTGGATAAAGTTAATCCAACTCCAAAAACTGAGATCTCCTGGGCATGGTGTCGTGAAGCCCAGCAGCTGTCCATGCTAGGACTGGTTTTCAGCCAGCTTACTCTCATTCCCAGAACTTCTGGGCTCAAGTGGGAGGTCTGAGGTTTAAAATCCTGGCTCTCCTGTGGGACCGTGGAAGTGAGTCATCGTTAAGCTTCAGTTTTCTCACCTTGAATTGAGGCATCTTTTTATCTTACATATTGAGAAACTGATGCCCAGACAGGGGAGGTAATTCTTGCCACATACTACAATAGCCGAGTAGGAACTCTAAAATAGAACCTAGGATCTTCAAGGCTGTTTTTACCTGAGATTTTAGTTTTGCGGCTTGTGTTGAGTGGCTGTATTTTCTCAACACCTTGCTTTCCCAGCACGTAAAGGAGACTCTATAGTTTTTATCCTACTTACCATAATAAGAAGGACATACCTGAATTAGGTCAGAGGACTGGGATGCAGGGGAGGCTGGTATGTGGCAAAGTAAATGAAGGTTGGAGGGCAAGACAGAGCTGGAAAAGCTTGTAGGGTACTAGGAAAAGTGACAGCAAAAGTTTCCTGCCAGAAAGGGTATACCCATTTGCTAGCATTGCAAACAAACCAGAGACCAGCTTGCTCCTAGCTCATTTCCCACGTTCACCCCTTCTCAGCTTCTACTGTCAACCTTTACAGAGGGCTGTTGCCATCCACTGGGCTGGTTCTGAGACACAGCTTCTAGCTGTTCTAGAAGGTTCCCCAGAGTGTGACTTAACAGGTAGATGGTTGGAAGCTGGGGAATACTGAAACCAAGGGTACGTGCAAGAGGACTTGAGGAAAGGGTTGGTTTACCTAAACAACAGACAATTTAGGGACATTATTGCCTTTGTGGGCCAACATCTTTCACAATAGATTTTTCCTAGAGAAAAGACAAATCTTCGTAGAGGCTTAACTGCCAGGTTTCCTCCTGGCCTTGCCACATTCTCACTTCCTTACTAGAAAATACATGTTTCCAAGAAAATACACTTCTTTCAGGTACTTGCCTTGGCACCTGTTTGTTGTTCCATAAGCCTGTTCCGTAAGCAGCATCCTGATTGCTGTTTTCTTTGGTCCTAGAGTCCCCAGCTGAGATGGGTAGATGGGGCAGAATCGTGGAACTTTGGTAACATCAAGGACTCCCAGGGCAAGAAGTTCAAGACAGCTCCTAATCCAGCCGGAACTGGGATTATTGCTTAAATTCTGGGGCTGCGCGCTGGTCTAGTAGACACTACAGAGCTGTGAGATCTTTTATTTTTGTTATTAAGATGACACAGATCAAGACTCTCAATATGTCAGAGTCTGGACCTGGAAGAAAGCAGCCCCCCCCCCCCCCCCCCCCGCGCTTTCCTCCCATTGCTAACTTCTTTTCCATTGAAAAGAGATCTTGTCTGCCTTTGTGGCCCTTCCCACCAGCACTCCTCAGGGACAGCAGAGATGACAGGCACCACTTTTTGGAAGGCAAAGCCACAGGAATCCTTCTTGACCCTTAACTCCCCCTCTGTGCTTTCCAGGTATAGATCTCTCTTGACTTATGAGGGGTTATGTAATGATGAACCCATTACAAGTTGAAAATGCATTTAATTAACACACCTAAACTACTGAACATCACAGTGTAGCCCAACCTACCTTAAATATGCTTAGAACACTCATATTAACCTACACCGGGGCAAAGTCCTCTAACAGTCTATTATATAATAAAGTGTTGAATATCTCCTATAATTTACTGAATACTGTACTGAAGGTGAGAAGTGGAAGGGTTGTCTAGGTCCAGGATAGTTGCAAGACGGTTGTTGACCTTCGTGGTGGCGGGGCTGACTGGGACCTGCGGCTCACAGCTGGTGTCCAGCATCACGAGAGAGAGAGGGTCGTATCGCGTATCCCTGGCCCACGAAAAACTTCAAATTCCAAATTCCAAGTACAGTTTCTACTGAATGCATATCATGTTTGCACGTTGTAAAGGAAAAAAGAATCATAAATTGAACCCTCCTACATCAGGGGGATGTCTCTATCCGGAAGGACAGTGTGACCTGCTTACCTGCAGGGTGGAGAGCCCCATTCACATGACGTTCCTACTTTTAAAGGAGGAAGTTTGGGCTAGAGCAGAGCTTTTGCTTGTGGAACAAAGGGTGAGTCTAGGCATGAGGGTTTATGCTGGTTCTAGTTCTTTCTAAACAGCATGCATGTTCCTGATTCTGGTGAGGGAAGTTCTTCGTAGCACTGACTACTGCTGAGAGGTTGGCGCCCTAAGTCAAGACTTGGCATGACTTTGTCCGTGGTTGCACCTGGTCATCGTTCCATCTTCTCTCGCCAAGTCCTTAGTGATGGCTCCTCTCCTCATGGACTTGGCAACATCCCTGTGGCTGGGCCTCTCCTATTCGTTTTTACATATGGGCCAGGCACGGTGCTAACAGTATCGTGATGAAGGCTGAGCCGGGGAGATCCTGAACGAGGAACAGTATTGTCCTCTGGGGGAAGTTGCTCGTGGCTCTGGGGCTCTCACGGGCTGACGGGACATGGTTGGAAGACATTGGGCAGAGTGTCCAGTATTTGGATTCTTTGAAACTTTAAGAGTCTCATGCTCTACCGACTGAGCTAGCCGGGCACATGGATTCTTTGAAACTTTAAAAAGGTGTTTCTTAGGTCCTCCCCATCATTTTGACTTCTCTTCAGAGGAAAGTTTGGTTTGAATAGATAGAGGTTCTCAAAGTAGAGTCTCAGGAACTTGTTAGAACTGAAAATTCCCAGCCCACACCTACAGAACGAAAGTCTGGCAATGAGGCCTCTCCATCCCTGTCCTTTAGAAGTCCTCCGGATGAGTCTGGTGAAGTCTGAAGTTCAAGGGCCACATAGCACGCCCGTGGTTTGTAGGGATGATAGTCTAAGGTGGCCATCACTGGGAGCAGGTCGAAGGCATTTATAAGGAGGCGACACAAGGAAGGAAGGGAAAGGCCGAGTTTTGAATATCTGGTATGGCCAACTTTGGAAAAAGAGAAAAAAAGAAGGGCTGTTGTTCTCGAGTAAGGGATGGCAAACTTTGTCCATACAGGGCCAGAGAATGAATATTTTAGACGTTGTGAGCCATATGGTTTGTGCTCCACCTATTCCACTCTGCCGTTGTGGTATAAAAGCAGCCAGAGGTGACACAGAAGCACATGTGACTGTATTTCCATTAAAGCTTTCTTTGCAAGAAGAGGTGGCTGGATCTGGTCCTTGGGCAGAGTCTACTAACATCTCGTCTAGCAGAATAATTTACTCAGGCTTTTTATTTCCTTTCTGTCTCCGTGCCTCCTTCTCTGTCTTCCTCCTTCCCCTTCCCTCTCTCTTTCTGTCTTCAAACTCCCTTTTTCTTAGAACCCAGTAAAGCAGGAATTGCTCTAATTGAGGCACAGGGTGGAGACTCCCAAGCCTACCTGTTGAGTTTCCCCTTTTTCTCAAAGTGGGCCCTGATGCCTTTTCTCAGAACACATTTTAATGTCATTTGAGTACAGTATTCCAGTGTCTGGGCTCAGGGACACTTAAACATTGCCCCTTGAGTGAGTTGGTAATTCTTCCTGCACTGACAGGGGTCTGTACCCAAGGCGTGGAAGTCGGAGGAGGCGGTGGGAAGCCTGAGATCAGGCCTGAACCTGAGGGTCGAAGAGCGTCTCCTTTGCTGCACTGCACAGTCTCTCCCTCTCTCCGCAGGTTCCAGCCAGCCTGCTGAGGCTGAGACCCAGAGCATGAGTCACCCATCAGACGCCGTCCATCTGCCCTGGGGTCGGATGGGCAGTCAGGGCCTCGGAAGCCAGGGTGTCCACACCCAGCCCATGGAGATGATGCTACACTTGAAGCAGGCCATCGAGAAGCATATGAGGCAACTTGCCACCAGGCACCAGCAGCAGGACCTGGTGCCAGAGGATAAGAGGCCTTATCAGGCCCCCGGGGAGCAGGAAGCCCTCCTGGGCAACCTAATGTACCAGTTGGTCAACCTCCTACAGTCTGGGACCACGGATGGCCTGGGGCTCCAACCGTCCTGCCCTTCCCTGGATGTGAAGGGTGATGCTGGAGGCGGGCAATGGCAATGGGCCCAGTCATCCAGGCAGCCTGCCCAGCCAGGTTACCAACTGAATGACCCTGAAGCGACATTTGTCAGCCAGCACCTGTCCCGCCGTGGGATTGACATCTCTGCCTCCTACCAGGCCAGCTTCCGGGACTACAAGATGTACCAAGGAGATAAATACCATGAGGACGAGAACACCTTGGTGAGGATGCCGGGGGTGGGGGGTAGAGGGGCGGGGGGACATCTCCTCGAGGGCCCTGATCACTAGAATTTATGGAACCCTGGGCTCTCTCTCTCTCTCACTCTCCCTAGCTCCACGAAGTAGACGCTATTATCATCTTAGAGATCAGGTAATGGGCGCAGAAGCACGGTGGCAGTGCCCAGAAAGTTAAGAGCCCTGCCTGGGTCCTCCCCGCCCTTCCTCCGCAAGCTTTCCCTCAGTCCTTGCTCTTGGCCACTAGGGGTCACTGTGGTCACTGTGGTCATTGCGGTTACTGCGCTCAGCCAAACTGCCCTTGCCAAAGGGAGTCTAGTGCTGAATGTAGTCTGCCTCTGGGGAAAGGAACATTAATAATAACCTGAGAGAAGTAAAGGGAGGCCCGCTTGGGTGGTCTGAGGTGTATTAAAAGTTGAATCAGCCAGTCATGCAATGGAGGTGACCGGGGTGGGGGGTGGTCTTTCAAGTAAGAGGAACTACAGGTGTGGAAGTTTTACCACGGGAGGGGCTTGGAGGGATGGGCTAGATTAGGGTACGTGAGTGATGTGATGAGAGCTGTGAGGAGTTAGGATGGGGAGGTTAGGCTAGAGAGCCAATGAGAGGCTCCCAGCTGGAGAGGTTCACAGCAGCTTTTTAGCCAAATGATGGAGGAGAGCCCTAGTCCTACTTCTTTTCTGTTTCTAGCTAAGTGATATGGTCAATGACCATCTGCTTTCTCTGGGGACCAGCTGAGTCCAGCATCTCCACTGGACTCTGAAGAACCTTATCTCCTCCAGCAACACGGAAGTGGAAGTAGCAGAGATGGGCATGAGACAGGCCCTAGGGTCAGGCAGATGGAGTTCTGTCCACCACCAATGTCCTGTGGCTAGTGGGGTAGTCTACCATTCTAAGCTTCACTCTCTTTAAAGCGAGGACCATAATAGAACATTTCCTCGGGAGTTGTGAGTAGTAAGGGCACTGCATGAGGCACTTGGTCTAGGGTCTGGCACGTGATAGGAACTCAGAGACTGCTCTCTGGTGTAGAAGCACTGTGTGGCTCTAAAGGGGGAAATTGCAAGCTGTACGATTTCTGAGTCTGTGACAAGTTTTCTCATGCTTGAGGTGTTAGACATGGAGTGAACTGCCTCATGGGGCGGTGAGATTTCCATTTGAAATAATCTAAGTTGAGTGCTTACTAGAATGTTCTAGGAGGTCCCTATAGGGCAGGGCAAGTGGACTGATCAGTTCCTTCCATCTCCAGGGCTTCATTAACCTTGGCCTCAGTGAGAATAAGCTCTGCCTTGATCTGATGACTGAAAGGGTAAGCCAAGTCTTGGGCTGTGCTGGGACCCACTGTTGGGTTCAGTCCCCTCTAGAATCTTTCTTAGCATGTGGTAGATATATGAATGGGACTTAAGAGTGTAAGGAAGGGAGTGGGGGGAAAAGCTTATAGAATAACACATCTGACCTCCTAGCTTACTGTGTTTAGGGATGTGCTCTGGCTGGGTCTATGGGGGGTAGGCTGCCAAGGGAGCTCTGACCCAAGTGTAGGGTTGGGGAGGTCGTCCAACAACAGTCCTCAGTGAATTCTCTTTGTGTAACCTATGACAAGAGGATTGGGGCCTCCATTCATGAAAGGGCATGTGACATGACTCCCTATTCTCTTCTGTAAGACCCCAGGTTGTAGGGCAAATACCCATAAGCATCTTAGTGGTAGGATGAGGCCTGTTGGTCTTCCCTGACCTGGCTGTCCTCATGCTCTATTTGTCAACAGTTGAGTCAGAGTGATATGAATGTCATCGAGGATGTCCTGCTGCAGTATCCTGATTGGTCTGGGCATCCATTGTAAGTAACTTCCAGATCCACAGTCTTGTGGCCCCCAGACACCTGTTGTCAGGGAGGCAAGGACCCAGGGCGCCAGATTCTTGGTTGGCTACCTCCCTATTTCTTTGGGTAACAACTTCTAGAAAATGTCTAGAGTGAAACCTCCTCAGGAGGGAGCCTGGTGTAGTAGAAATAGCACCGCCCTATAGTTCAAAAGGCCTGAGTTCTTGTCCAAACTCTCACATCTATTGTCTACATCGCCTGGAGAGTCGATAGCATCAGTCAGTAGCCCTGTGACAGGAGATTGGATGACCTGCTCTTTGGAAAAAGCTGTAGGCTAGACGTTGACTAAGGCAAGGCCCCCGGGTCTGGGTACCACCAAGTCTGTCTGGGTCTACCCACAGCCTGCGGGAGGAGGTGGCCCGGTTCCTGACCTGCTATTGCAAGGTACCTGCTCAGCTCGATCCGGAAAATGTGAGTCCGTTTCCCAGCCTCACTGCCACCCTGGTAGAGGGTATATTCTTGGGGTACTCCCTGCATTTTCTAGAACCAGCAGAGACCCTCAGGGCCAGGGCAGAGCCAAGGCCAGTGGGTCCTGGAGGAGACCCCCTGGAGTAAGAGGAGGTTCCTGTTGCCTGTTCCTCCTAAGGGGAGGGAGACGAAGGGGTCAGACCTTCTTACATGGGGTTTGGCTTTTGACTTCTGCCTTCTGTGCATCTTCAGGTAGTTGTTCTAAATGGCTGCTCCTCCGTATTCTCCACACTAGCCATGGTTCTGTGTGATCCAGGAGGTAAGTCATGGACTCTGCTTTCCCTCAGGAAATAGCACTCATGGGCATTGGACCTTAGGGAAAGAAGGATATCTTGACTCAAAGGCCTTTCCCCAGATGTGCTGGAACTTCTAGCCCGATTCGAACATCTTCCTACTATTTCCATAGGAGGGATGGATTTGGGTCCCCATTTAATACGGAAGGAAAATATGGGACAGTCCTCAAGGAGGTGTGCCTCAGAAAGACTGAGAATTGGAGCCAACTCCATATATTACTGGCTGGGCTTCTGGACTCCACTCCAGTTCGGAGAGCCCTGGTAAACTAGCCTAGGCCAGTTAGATTTCCTAACTCCTATCTCCCTTGCCAAAAAAAAAAAAAAAAAAAAGAGGGGCAAATTCATTTTAGATCAAATAAGGCTGAGGGATGTGTTCCCAGTCTCCCTCCTGACAACACCAGAGCAAGAGCCTCTGATCTTAGCTCTGGATCTGTAGAAGGAAGTTACCCTGATGGCCAGTTTCGCTCAAAGGAGTATGTCCTTGGTTAACTCCTCCATGAGGCCAAAGGAAAGGGAAGGAAAGAACTCAGGGGCAGGTAGCCGAAGCCATGCAGAGAGATGAGCGCCCTCTCTGGGCACGGACCTCAGCCTCTCATGGTTGGACAGGAGCTGGGAAGATTTGCTGGATGACTAGCTGGTTTGGGTTTTTAACCTGGATTCCGAGCCATTCCTAGCAATATTCTTCCTCTCTCCTTCCCCAGTGTTCCCTGAATAATGTTTATAAGAATGTAACCTTGGGGCGCCTGGGTGGCTCAGTGGGTTAATCCTCTGCCTTCGGCTCAGGTCATGATCTCGGGGTCCTGGGATCTAGCCCCGCATCGGACTCTCTGCACAGCAGGGAGCCTGCTTCCTCCTCTCTCTCTGCCTGCTTCTCTGCCTACTTGTGATCTCTCTCTGTTACATGAAGAAATAAAAAATCTTTAAAAAAAAAAATGTAACCTGTATAGAGCTAGAGGCCAAAAATTAACTCCCATGTAGGGGAGATTGCCAAACTAACCTCTGTCTGTAGTGTTGATTCTGGTCTGGGGAGGGGGGTGGCTGGCAGTTTCCCACCAAGAGCCCCCGGACTGACGGCATTGTCTCCCTGCGCTTCCAGAGGCCTTTCTGACCCCCAGTCCCTTCTATGGCGGCTTCGTCTTTAGTTCCGGCCTGTATTCGAAAATTGAGCTGATTCCTGTCCACCTGGACAGCGAGGTCAGAATGGGGCCCCTTCCCCTGCTCAGCCCCTCCCCACCAGGCAATGGAATGTTCCAAGGGCATTTGGAAGGTGTAGGGGACCTCACTCTCCTCCCCTATAAGTGATGGTGGGGAGTGGAGAATGGAGAAATTAGGGCAAAGAGGGCATGAGGGACGGCAGCCCTGAGAATGAGGGGTTGTGCGGTGTGTAGAGGAGCGAGGGACCAGTGCTTGGAAGCATTCAGGTAGGCAGTGCTCAGGCAGTGTCTGTCTTCCAGAGCACGGATGCGAACCCCTGTCCATTCCAGCTCACCGTGGACAAGTTAGAGCGAGCTCTGCTCGAGTCGACACTTGCAGTAAGGAGGGACCCATGTCTTCGCGGTGGGTGCTGCTGCCCCTGAGAGGGGCTGAGTACTGAGACCCAGGACCACGTTCTCACCGAGGTGTTGTAGGCTCCTTCTTCGGAGGAGGGGGTATCCCAGGGGCATGTCCCCCTAGGAGCCCTGAGCCCTGTCTCTGGGGGCCGCCCCCAGAGCTCCTCCTTGCCCCCCTCTGTGTGGGCAGTAAGGGAGCTGCGTGCTGCAGATCCTAAGCTGCTGAGATCCCAGCTAGACGCCTCGGGGAGGTGCCCAAAACTAGGTATCCTGACTTGACCTTCAGCTGAACCTGAGGTAGATGTGAAGGACCTGTTGGGTTCACCTCAGTGATGTTTTTTGGGGGTTTTGTTTATTTGGGGGCTTTGTTGGTTTTGTTGGTTTTTTGGTTTTGTTTTGTTTTTTTTTTTAGGGGAAAAAGGTGAGAGGCCTCATACTAATCAACCCTCAGAATCCCCTCGGAGATGTCTACTCCCGAGACTTACTGGAAGAATGCCTGGGATTTGCCAAGAGGTGGGGGTTCCAGTCCTTGGGACTAGACAAAGTCCCTGAACAGGGTTCCTATCACTCATGGCCAGGAAGCTGGAACCAGATGTAATCTATCCCAATATTCTTACTGCATGATACTCACTGAAATTGAAGTGAAAGAAAATGCATCCACATGCTTCAACCAAACATTTTTTGCCTTGTTTCCCTGTCCCCCACCCGGTACAGACACCCACATAACAATTGTAATCTGGTTTGTTGCTTTTCCTCTTTTTGTCATGTAACCACTTTCTCCCAGCATCCCTTTCCCATCTAGTTGGCCTGAAGCACCGAGGAAGCCAGACTCTCAGACCTTGTGGGGTGAAGACGTGTCCCCAGAGAACCCTTGTGTCCCATTTTCACGAACATGTTACCATCGGTTTTCTCTGGAGTCCTAAAATAGCCCTATTTGTTAGGGGTGCTAATCTCCCATTTTCTAGAAGAATCACACTTACGCAAATGTCATAACTCTAGTCCAGACCAATTCATGGCACAGCATGAGGACAAGAGGAAGAACCTGGAAGTGTGTGGGCTGGAATCTGACAGAACTAGGATCAGATCCAAGCTCGAGCACCTGCTAATTGAGGAACTCACTTTGTCACAGAAATGGTTTCTTCATCCGTGCAGTGGAGATACCAGCTCTGCTTGGGAGGGTTGTTGGGAGAAGAATCAGGGTGATTTGTACTAGCACTTAGCCCGCTGAAGGCCACTGTCCAATCGGCCCCCAGGTGGGAGCTCCTGATTATACTAGATGTAAAACTCTTGGGGACACAGAGCCCTCCGCATTGCATTGGTCTCTGCTTGACGGCTGAAGGATTAGATGTTCTCTTGACTGTCTTTGGGTCCTCTTTCTTCTTACCTCTAAGCCAGGTCTGAAGACCCCCCCTTCTGGTGTACCCTCCTTATATGTTACAGTGTCCCTTGGAAGGGTTGGATGTGCTGTGGGAGCAGCATCTGAACTGTCTCCAGAGAAGCCCATGAAAGAAAGGGACTGGAGATGGGAGAGAACCTAGATAATGTTCTCCCTCTTTGGCCCAACCTGCAGGTACAACCTTCATGTGATTATAGATGAGATTTACATGCTGTCTGTGTTTGACGAATCTGTCACATTCCACAGCGTTCTGAGCATGGAAAGGTGAGTTTGTTGGCCTCTTCTGGAGTAGGGAATGTGAGCCATGAAGTTCCTGCTTTTGCAGGGTGCGTTCATGGGCCATATTCTTGATTGGCTGTGTGCTAGGAACTGGAGCTAAGTGCCACCGGGAGTATGGAAATGACCAAAGCATCCTCTTTCCTCCTAAGTATCTTTTTGCAATGCTGTTTTGTACATGAGATAACTTTGAAGGCAAGGTAGAAAGCACACTGTCAAAAGTCTACATAAAACCCCACAGAAGGTCAGGGTACGAATTTCTTGATAAGTAGTGCATAGGGAAAGAAGAGAAATAGAACACTTTCTTAAGAGTAGCGTGTGGCCTTAAGATAGGATCCCAGCAGCTAAAGCAAGGCCAAGGCCATGCCTGGCAGAAGGTACAGTTTTACCCAAAGTGGGGCAGTTAGAAATAGGTGAACACATTTTAAAAATGGTGGGTGGCCCACGTGTGTGAAGAGCTCATTGCTAGGAAGGTGGCTTTGGACCAGCAGCAGGAAGGTCATGAGTCAGGCCAAGGGGGCCAGACTTCATTCAGTGGGCACTCAGGAGCTCTTCCATCTAGTTCCCCAAGGATACCTTTTGCTGACTCCCTGGCTGTTAACTGGGGCAACTGTTTCTTGAACTTTGGGCCCCAGAGGCTCTTATTTCTAGGCAGGACCTCAAATCCGTTTTCCTCTCTTGCCCTCATTGACCCCAAGTCTTCATCCTTTCAGTAGTTCATAACCTTGATTGTACCATCTCCTCTCCAGTTTGCCTGACCCCAACAGGACCCATGTGATCTGGGGCACCAGTAAGGTGAGCCCCAGCTTCCTGTCTTTGGGTAGAAAAGGAAAGGGGGCCAGGAGATGGGCAAACCAGGCACTCCTTCCCTTACCTCTTTTCCTCTAGGATTTCGGCATCTCTGGCTTCCGCTTTGGTGTTCTTTACACGCACAACAAGGAGGTGGCCTCTGCTGTGAGCTCTTTTGGCTATCTCCACGGTATCTCCGGCATTGCTCAGTACAAGCTGTGCCGGCTGCTTCAGGACCAAGGTAATGAGTCCCATCCTGGGCTGGGATCATGGCTAGGCATCATGGCCATGGGGGAGTTCCTGGGTCTTCTTGGGCCGCTGACATACCTCTAGTCCACCAAGAACCTGTTCGCGGACTTGGGCTTAATGGTGGCAGGACAGGAAGTTTGAAAGCGGGCGGGATGCTGCTAGGCTTGTGCACTAGGGCAGAGGGGGAAGGCGGAGCTGCTGGTCTAAAACACAGATGGGCTTTCGTGTTTGGCTGCCTGGGAGCTCGAGCTCTGCCTGGAAAGGGCAGAGGCAAATTGTTCTCTAAGGCTTGAAAGACAGAAACCCAATGCAAAGGTCAATTTTCCCTCCCCAATACCCTGCTTGCTTTGGGCAAAGATGACCCCAAATGCCACAATTCCTTGAAGACCTCATCTTCCAAGGTGGCCAAAGGAGAGCTACCATTTGGGCAAGCTGGTGTGGCTAGACCTATGGCACCTGGATTCAATTTCCTCCATGGATCACAAGTGAATCCTGGCTTCAGAGGAAACCTCCCCCTCCCACCTCATTTGTTTAATGCCATCACCCAAACTTAGATAAGGCCCCCTTTCTTTAATTCCCTATAACAGAGCAGATGCCAGGCTGGAGGGTTTAAATTAAAAGCTGGGATATAATGATACAAATTAATGTAATTTGATAATCTGTTTTAGAGGCAATTTGCTTTCAGCTTTGGCAGGGTGGCTAAGAGAAGTCCAACCAGATGGCCCCATGCGTGGTGCCAGGCCCTTTGATATGTGGCAGAAACCAGGTTCCTGGCCCCTTGGACACAAGTTCTCCACCTTGGGCACCTGAGACTTATCTGGGGAGCTTAAATGCTGATACGTGGGCTCTATCCCCAAAGATTCCGGTTTTGATCTGCAGGTATAAGCTGGGCATTGGGACTTTTAAAAGCTCCCCAAGAGGTTCTAATGTGCTACCAGTGCTAAGAACAACTGGGTAAAGAACCCCCCCCCCCAGCATATCTAGGTTTCTCCAAGTCCACTGTGTGAGCCTCCGAATATCTCCCCAGTTGGCAACAGAACATCTACTTTCTTCATTGTCCCCCTTCTGGGGGACTCTGATTCTGTGTCAGGGATGTCAAGCCAAGTGGAACATTCCTACTGACCTACTGAGAAGGTGTGCTGGGTATGGCTATCCTCAGCCCAGAAAGAACCCGGAGTCTGGCTTGGATAGAAATCCCAAGGAAGGAGCATCTGATAAGGCTCCTGCTGGCAGATTTCCGCCACCAGAGCCCTGACAGCTCTCTTCCCCGACCCGTCCAGAATGGATTGACACAGTGTACCTGCCCACTTACCGCTCCAGGCTGCAGAAAGCTCACAGATACATTACTAAGAAGCTGAAGGCACTGGGGATCCCTTTTCTCAACCGTGGCTCTGGCCTCTACATCTGGATCAACTTGCAAGTGGTGAGCTGTGGGAACGAGGCCCCGGTATTCTGGGGCGGAGCTGCCTGGTGCGTCTTCAGCTCAGCTCTGTCCTTCGGCCTTCCCTAGTACCTGGATCCATGCACCTTTGAGGAAGAGCTGCTGCTGCATCACCGCTTTCTGGACAACAAGCTGATGTTGTCCCGCGGCAAGACCTACACATGTAAGGAGCCTGGCTGGTTCCGCATTGTCTTTGCGGATAAGCCCCTCCGGCTAAAACAAGGTGAGTGGTCCCAACCTCAAGATCGTGGCATCCTTCAAAGATGCTCCATCAGCTCCTCTATTGCCCAATTCCTGGATTTTCCCTCTTTTGGGGCCTTTAGCAGTCTGTAGCGCCAGCCTGGCTGTAGCATCTACTTTCATGTCTTTGAGCTCCTTTGCAAACAGGAACCGAGAGGCACTCGAACACCGCACCCTTTGGGTGTCTGTTCTGTGCCTGCCTGGAGTGGGGCATTGGGACTACCCACAAAGAAGTGGTATACTGCCCTTGTGGGACTAGTGGTGTATGGGGAGATAGACCAGTAGAGGACCTTGGGGGTTCCCTGTATGTTCTCCTGTGAAGTTCAGATTCTCCTCTGAAGGTTATGGAGACTCCGACCTTCATTTTGCCAATTTTCTGTTGCATCTTGCCACATACTGGATACTGTTCTATCTCTGGGAACAGAACCATTAACGAGAGAACATTTATGTCACCGAAATACCTTTTGGAGAATGGACTGAGCAAAGAGAGGCAGATAGAAAACCCGATGAGGTCAAGGGCATGAGCCAGGTTCCTGGATTTGATGTAGAGCTGCAGGTGTCCGGCAGGCAGATGCTGGGGTAGTGCAGCTTAATGAGAGCGGCTGGAGCCGGAAATCCATCCCCAAGAAGGGAGGCTGAACTTCAACATCCCTGAGGAAGGCACTCTGCAGTGGTCTGCCAGGATCTGGGGATGTCTGGGACCCACCTGCAAACTCACTAAATTTTTGTGTCTCTGTCCCTGTTTGGACCCTCCAGCCATGCACCGGTTCTACCAGGTGCTGGAGGAGCAGAAGCAGCGTCTGAGAGTGAAGCAGCTGGAGAGCACACAGAGAGAGTAAGCGATCGGCCTCCCGCCCAGAGGCTGCAGCCAGGCACCTGCTCAGGGACCCCCTGACGGCGGCCACCGGGCCAGAAGCAGGGGTTTGCACCTGGTGCTGTGACTGAGCCACCCATGGGCTCCTCCAGGAACGGGCTCCTCTGACCCCGTCATCAACCTTCTCCAGCTGAGCATCTGCTGCTTTGGAATCTTTGCATCTTTTTCATCTTTGCTAGCCATCACAGGTGTATGTGAAATGTTTTTATGGGGATTGGGGTGGGGCCTTGCTGGGTCCTGATTTTGGTGGTTTTATTTTTGTAGGCTGCATCTAATAAATTTCATGTTCTTTCAAATTCTAGGCTTGTTTTCCTTCTTTACACTCATTTGTGTCAAGTCTGGGAGATTTTTTTTGGGGGGGGGTCTCTTTTAAATTCTAAGGCAAGTTGCATGTGAAGAGTACTGTCCAAGGAAGGTAAGAAAGGAAGGAAAAAAGAGATCCCTAATTGACAAAGCACATTCTAGATGTCAGGATCCTATGGGACATTGCATCCCACAAGATCATACCCACTGTGCTCAGGTGTGGCTGCAGTGTAGGGTAAAGGTGCCCCTCAAAAGGCTTCTAAAATGAATCTCTAGGGCTGAGCCTGGGGTCTTCCATTTTCCATTTTCATCTCTAGTGTTTTCAGCTATTCAGATCAGACCACCTGGGAGCTTGTCTATAGAGCTCTGGCATATTTGCGTTTCAGTTGGAGGACTCGTGCTATGCCCCGGGCCCAGCACAGTCTACTGTGTTTTACAGATGACAAAAGAGCTTTTAGCACTAACTGATGGCTTTGGTCAGTCACTTGACTTCGTAACCATCCTCTCTTGGGTCCAGATTGGATGGTTCTTATTACTTCAATGACAACCTTTTTCTTTTCTTTCTTTCTTTCTTTTTTTAATCAAAAAGCAGTATTACAGCAAATCCTGATTCTTTAGGGTATATCTATCTATCTATCTATCTATCTATCTATATCTCAGATAGTGTTCTTTATAAATAGACACAAGGAATTCACTGGATGAATGAGGGAGCCCATGGGACCAGAGAGAAGATGAAGATGTGAAAGAAGAGAAGCAGAGGGGGACTTGGGACATCGGTAATGAGGGCTAATAGACAGTCAGGACAGTCAGGACACTGTCCTCATTTGAAAGGGACAGTCATGGAAGGGGTCAACTATTTGGTCTTCCACTCAAGATTTGAATGTTTGAGTGGAGAAAACGTCATATCTCCCTATCCATGAGCATGGAATCTCCTTTCATTTATTTAGGTCTTTAATTTCACTCGGCAAGGTCTTTGTGGATTTCAGAGCACACATTTCGTCCTACACACATCCTGTTATCTCTATATGATGCTTTTCATGTTCTGCTAAAGGTATTGCTAACTTCATTTTCTAATTGTTTGCTGCTAGTATGAAACAACTGATTTTTGTATCTTGTATCTATCAAGAGCTTTGAAGGCTCTGAGATTTTACCCTACTTAAAAACAGCTTTCAAGGATGCTGGCAGAAGACACGAGAATACTGGGTCAGAGATAAAGGACAGCTTCTTACTCACAGTGGAATCAGAGAATCAGCTTCTGGTTCCCCAAGCCCTGCTTCCTAGAAGGCAACGTGAGGAGGACCCACTGATGCCTGCACATGAAGTGGGGTGTCCTGCAGAAGAGGAAACCCAAGCTTAAAGAACAGGATTCTTGGCCAATGAGCAGTAAGCCTGCCTGAACTTTGGCCCCAAAGGAGACATTTTTATCATACTGAGTAATAAACCTACCCTTTGCTCTAGAGGGAGACATTATCCAATGCTGTTCACTCTAAACGTGTGTGTGTGTGTGTGTGTGTGTGTTTGTGTGTGTGTACCTCCTTGAAGAGAGCCTAGAACAAAGACAGTCAGTGCCCCTCCTTGTAAGACAGACAGAAACATGAGAGACCTAGGAAGAATCCTCTCCTGACAGTATCTTGTGATCTTGCTAAACTCATTATTAGCCTTAGGAGCATGGCAGGGGGAAAGGGAGATTTCTTTAATTTTTTAATGTATATGATCATGTTGATTATAAATAAAGATGATTTTCCTTCTTCCTTTTTAATATTTCTCATATTTCTTTTTATGTAAGATTTTATTCATTTATTAGAGAAAGAGAGCACGAATTGGTTATGGGGCAGAGGGAGAAGTAGACTCCCTACTGAGCAGGGAGCCTGACATGGGGCTCCATCCTGAGATCCCGGGATCATGACCCTAGCTGAAGGCAGATGTTCAGCCAACTGAGCCACCCAGCCACCCCAATAATTTTCCTGTTCTAATTGCATTGCCTAGAACCTCCAGTACAATGTCAAACAAAGATAGTAAGGGAGGACATTCTTGTTCTCAATCTTGTTCTCAAGAGGCCACTCTTGACCCTTTTTTCTTTTCTTTTCTTCTTTTTTTTTTTTTTTTTCCTAAGAAGAAGCAGGGAGCCAGAGGGAGAGGGGAACAGAGAATCTCAAGCAGGCTCTATGCCCAGTGAGTAGCCGATCTCATAACCCTGAGATCATGACCTGAGCGGAAATCAAGGTCAGATGCCTAACCGACTGAGCCACCCAGGCACCTGACTCTTAGTCTTAGTAAGTATTTTTCATATTGCCCTTTCCCAGATAAGAGTTCCTTCAATTCCTAGTTTGCTGAGTTTTTTTCCTGGAATGAGGGTTCTGTTTTTGTCATGTTCTTATCTATACCTCTAGAGAAGATAAAATTCCTTTAAGTATTAATGTGGTAGATTACACTGAACTTTTTAAATATTAAGGGAGGGTCCTATTCCTACAATAAGGTGCATATAGTCACAACACATTCTCCTTGTATATATTGTTGATTTGTTTTTTTTTAAGATTTTATTTATTTATTTGACAGAGAGAGATCACAAGCAGATGGAGAGGCAGGCAGAGAGGGAGATAGAGGGAAGCAGGCTCCCCGCTGAGCAGAGAGCCCGACACGGGACTCGATCCCAGGACCCTGAGATCATGACCTGAGCCGAAGGCAGCGGCTTAATCCACTGAGCCACCCAGGCGCCCCTGATTTGGTTTTATATTAAGAATTTTACATCTATTTTTTTGAGTAGTGTGCTGTAACTTTCTTTTTAGTAACACATGGTTGGTTTTGCTATCAGAGTAATAATGACTCATAAATATGTTGGCAATCTTCATTCCTCCATTTTCTGAAAGTTTGTGTCAAGTTAATTTTTTAAAAATATTTTAAAAGGTTGGTAAAATCCACTTATAAAGCCATCTGTACTGGAATTTTCTTTATGGGGAGGTTTTTTTTTTTACTCATAAACTTAATTTCTGTAGATACTGGGTGATTCACATTTCCTGTTTCTTGTGGTCAGTTTTGGCAACTTGTGTCTTTCAAGAAAATGTGTCCATTTAAGTTCAATTCCTGAGAATGTTAATGTTCCAGACTGACCCTGACCTTCCCCTATCAAAGGTGCCCTTGTTTCCAACAATCCACCCTCTCACTAGCTAACTAGGACTTACTCTTCGGAGCTCTGCCATCATTTCCTGAGTTTCTAGCAATTGAGTGTCGGACTTCCCATGTGGGGCCAATGCATGTCTTTGGGGTTGAGGGTGGATCTCCCAGCTGCTTGCTTCCATGGCACCGGTAATCTCTTTCTTAATAGTCCTTCCATTTGTACGTCTGCCTTCCCAATCAACTACTGGCCCACTGTTTTCCTTATCACGGTATCCCAGCACTTTGCAGAGAGCTGGCACAAGACAGACATTCGATAAGAGTACTTACCAGAATTAAATAGAATATGACTTAAATGGAGAGAACTGACTTGTTTTACAGAACATCGCACAGGGGACCAACAAAGTCATGAGAGCGGCTTAAGGTCACCATGTTCCTGGCAAGGCCACAGAGAAGACAAGCAGTGGAGTGGTTCCCAGCCATACTTGTCCTGAGGGATCCTGCTTGTTTGTTCCACTCAAGGCTCGGCGCAGGCCGGGGCCTGGGTACCCTAACTCACTGCCGATGCCCCAGGACGTGTAGGGGTCGGTGGAAGAGTTCAACAAAGGTCCCAACTGAGTGAAGGAGAATTTCAAATGCCACTGTAAAAATTCTCACAGGGGAAGGATGTTTTAAGGATGCCCTCGCTTTAACCCGGAAAGGCTTCTCCATGGGTGCAAGCAGGCGTACGTTTGCCAAGTAACCTCCGAGACTCTAACTGCTTCCAAACTGGGAAACTGAGGCCCAGGAGGCAGAGGGAGGCGTCCTCAGGTGCCAGCAGAGGAGACCCGGAACCGTGGCCCGAATCTTCCCCGCGGTGGTCTTCTCGGCTTTTGCTGTGCGCAGGCCGGGGTCGGCACCGGGAAGGATGGGGGCGGAGGCGTGGTGGGGGGTCCGCCCCCCCCCCCCAGGGTCAGGGAACCCGGCAGCACGCGGGGCACGCCTAGGTGTACGGGAAGCCTGAGGGCGGGTCCGCGCGGCGGAAGCGACCCGGGCGCCCGATTCAGCAGCGCGGGTGCTGCCTCCCCCGCGCCGCCCGGGGCTTCGATCGCGCTTTGCCCGGCAGCGGAGCGGGGCCTCCCTCGGCGCGGGCTCGGGGATCGCCCGCAGGAGTCGCCGCTTGCGTCTCGCAGTCCCCGGCCCGGCGCACACTTCCTTGTCCGCGAACCTCAGACGTGTCGTCTCGCGAGGCTCAGCCGCCCGCCGAGGCCTCGTCCCCGCCGCGCTGCGGCAGGAACCCGGGCCCTGCGCTCCAGCCCGGCGTCGCTCCCGCTGCTCTGCCCCGCCGCCGGCCCGCGCCGCCGGGGGTGGGGAGCGAGGTGAGCGCCGGGAGAGCCTGGCACGTGGAGCGGGGGAGGGGGTGCTTCGGGGAGCCGTGTTTACCCGCGGGGACGCCCCGGGGGTCGGGGCCGCTGGCTGTCCCCCGGCACTGGGTGTGCGCGCTTGCCTCTGGACCGACCGGGAATTCGGCGAGGAGCGATGATAACCTATTTTACCGAACTTGAGCCACGAGCCGGCTTTAGTTCTAGGTAGCTCCTCCGTTCATAGCCTCCCTGCTGCCCTGCGGTTTTACACGCCTCCGCAGATGGCAAAGCTGGCTTGGAAAGCGGAGGAGCTCACAGCCGCGGGCAGGAGACCACCCTCTCCTGGCACCTGTGCTTTGCCAGGCCCTGGGGCTCTGCAGGGTGCCTGCCCTTGGGAGACCCTCAGTCGTCCTCCCCTTGGTCCCCCACCCTCCCTCGATCACCAAGTAATCTCGGGCCCTTTAGCCCTGTTGACAGCAATCACTGCAAGACCCCTGGGACTCTGGGCTCTTTCTGCTTAAGTCAGAACATTTTCCCCCTGGTGTTCTTTTTTTTTTTTTTTTAATTATTATTATTTTTTTATTTGACAGACGGAGATCACAAGCAGACAGAGAGGCAGGCAGAGAGAGAGAGGGAAGCAGGCTCCCGGCTGAGCAGAGAGCCTGATGTGGGGCTGGATCCCAGGACCCTGGGATCATGACCCGAGCCGAAGGCAGAGGCTTTAACCCACTGAGCCACCCAGGTGCCCCTCCCCCTGGTGTTTTGAAATTGAGGTCAGCAAGAATGGAAAAAGAACGCTGGCGGCTCCGCAGGCTGCAGAATGAAAAAGTCCCATAAATGTAAAACAAGGGAAAGCAGCTATATGTTACCCCATATAAAAGTAGCAAGCCTAGCCCCTGGCCCCGAAGAGATCTTTAACAGGATTTACTTGCTGAAGCCGTTGGACTTACGGTTACAACTAGTAAGGGACATAGGAAATGGTGAATATATAGACATAAGGGAAGGGGGAGCCAAGAATGGGAAGGACCGCTAGACTCCCAGTTCAGTTCTGCTGCGTTTCTGAATGCTGAATTTGGGCCCTAAATACTTTTGTCCTTTTGCAGATGTTCACTCTGCCTCAGAAGGAATCCAGGGCACCTGCCACCTGCCCGGGCCCAACCTCCATCCAGGATCTGGACAGTAACTCTGGGGATGATCTGGAAAGAGAATGCTCCAGAAAACCAGACCGGAAGCTGCCAGAGGACTGTGGAGCGAGTGGTCCCACTGCCATGTTGTCCTCGGACAGCTCCTGCCTGTCCTCGAGAGGAAGAGTCATTAAGTGGTTCTGGGACTCGGCAGAGGAGGGCTACAGGACCTACCACATGGACGAGTATGATGAGGATAAGAACCCCAGTGTGAGTGAGACCCCTGTGCCCACTGGAGCCCAAGGAAAGACTGCAGGGTGGGATGCTCTGCCTTGACCAAGAAGTTGTTCTAGATGCTGGGGTTGCAACTGTGAGCAAAAGCAAAGTTCCTGCCTTTGTGGAGTTTTTTTCTAGAAGGGGAGGCAGATGGGGAACAGAAAAAAAAAATCCCTATAATGATAATAAGTGCTATAGAGAAAATAAAGCAGAGTAAAGAGGATAGAGAATGATGAGGTGGTCTGGGGATGTTGCTGTTTTATGTAAGGTGGTCACAGAGGGCCACTTTCCTAAGGTGACAATTCGAGTAGAGACCTGAGGAAAACAAAGGATTATATTAGTTACCTGGTGCTTGTAACAAATTACCTCAGATTTCAGCAGTTTAACAAATGCATTTCATAATTTCTGGGGTTCAGGCTCTGGGTGGGTGCCACAGGCTCAGAATCTTCTGTGAACCTGCATTGAAGCCATGGTTGTGGTCTCATCTTAGGCTTGACGTGGTCGGGGGCTGGGAGAGGATTGCTTCCAGGCTTGTTGGTATGGGTGTTGGAAGGCTCCAGTCCCTCCTCACATGGGAATCTCCACAGACTGCCATGTGACATGGCAGCTGGCTTCCCGGGGCAGGCGCTCTGAGAGAGAAGGAGACACCATGAGTACCCAGGATGGAAGCCAGGGGCTTTATAACCTATTCTTGCAAGATATCCCATCTGCATATCTTGTTTGTCAGAAGTGGGTCAGTAGGTCCGACCCACACTCACGGGGAAGGGATTACACAAGGGTGTGGATACCAGGAGGTGGGGATGCTCCCTGGGAGCCATCTTGGAGGCTGCCTATCCCAGGGAGCCCTGCAGATACCTGGGGCAGGGAATGTTCCAGGGGGAGGGAACAGCCGGTGCAAAGGCTCCAGGGTGAATCTGTGCTTGATGAGTTCAAGGGACAGCACGGGGCCACGACGGCTGGAGTGAAGCCCCTCGACTGGCAGGGGACGAGGTCAGAGAGATCAGGCGGTGGCCTGGAGACGGAGACTGTGGGCATTATGGGACGCAGACAGGCTTCTGGTTTGGGACACAGCACAGTGGAAGGCGTCGGGAGGAGGAGCAGTATGATCTGATTTTGGCTTTCAGAAGAGGCCTGGGGCTTAGGCTGTTGTGTGGAGGTCAGGGTGAGTGCAGGCCGGCAAGGGAGGAGGGAAGCCATTGCAAGAAGGGAGACAGGAAGCTCTGGCGGCTCAACAGGGTTCTTCACCGTGGAGGTGAGATGAGGTTGGGCTGTACTTTTTTTTTTTTTTAAGATTTTATTTATTTATTTGACAGAGATCACAAGTAGGCAGAGAGGCAGGCGGGGGAGGGGGGAGCAGGCTCCTCGCTGAGCAGAGAGCCCGATTCGGAGCATGATCCCAGGACCCTGGGATCATGACCTGAGCCAAAGGCAGAGGCTTTAACCCACTGAGCCACCCAGGTGCCCCTGAACACGTATTTTGAAGGTAGGAGCGACAGGATTTGTGGACAGATTAGCTGTGAGCAGAGGAGCCTACTGCTCTGTTCCTCAGCGAGTGAAGGAGCCATGCCTTTTATTGGTCAGAACACTGGCTCATTGAAGCTTGGCTTCCATATCCTGCCTCCTTCCTCATTGCCCCAATACCACAGGGATCAGGGGTTAGAGAGCATGAGTCTCCCTGGGGACTCTATGGGCGGCTTGAGTTGTGCCTTCCCCACTCTTGCTCCTATGAGTGGGTGCCTCATGGGGTGGGATCAAGGTGGTGTGTGGTTGCACACGGTCTCCCAGGGGTCCATTTCTGCAGCCCCAGAGCCCTTCCTGCTCCGCATGTATCCTTGTTCCTGGTCCTCCCGGAGCACTGCTTTACTTTGTACCTTGTTTTATACCACAAACATGTATTGGGTCCTACTAAGTGATGGTTTCTCGGGCATGCATCCCCTTCAGGGACCTTCCCATCCAGTGGGGGACACAAAGCATGTCCGTCTGTCCTTGTGACCTGGGCAGAGTGAGCAGTGCTCTACATGGGGACAGACCACGAGTTTTGTGTTCCAGAAGAAGGAAAGATCCTTTCTAGCTGGGGTTCTGGGGAGGTTTCCTGGAGGAGATGGCCTTTGAACAGAGCTTTAGAAATGGGAAGATGGACCAGGGTGCTGAGAGGAGGTGGGGCCCAACAAGGCTAAGGAAGGGGGTTGGGGAGGGTGCGATCGGTCCCGCTTTGCTTATCTGCCTCCATGTGCATTTCAGGCCTTCCCTTTGGGACCGCTTGGCTATGCTCACTCTGCCTCCCTGTCTCTCTCTCCAGGGCATCATTAATTTGGGCACCAGTGAAAACAAACTCTGCTTTGACCTGCTCTCCAGGCGGGTAAGTCCCGTACATGTCTGGGAGCCATCAGCAGCTCCCAGGGCCCGTCTGCTCTTGGACTTCCTGGAAGGCTTCCCTGACCAGAGTCTGCCCCTTGCCTCTGCAGCGCTGGCCTGAGAGTCCTCTCACCCCGGTTCCAGATCTGCCTCAGGGACAACTTTCTCTGTGATCTTGGGCCAGTCACTTCCCTATTCTGGTCCTGCTTTACCTCTTCCCATACTCAGCCCCTCCTGCTGGCTGGGTCCTGCTCTCCCAGCAGGATGGCGGTGGTGAGGGGACACTCAGTGGGATGTGGTCAGCATTTAACAACTGCCTCTGGGGTAGGGAGGACTCTGATTTGTAGATTTTGCCAGTTCTCATAGTGTAAATACTCCCGGCTGATTTCAAGCCACGGATGTGACATCCTTGCACACAGAGTTGGGAAAAAGGTTTGTAGTGTCCCTGCCATGCAGACGCAAAGATGGAAATAACTTCAAGAATACACATAAACATGTAGTAACATAGGGACGCCTGGGTGGCTCAGTCCATTAAGCGTTTGCCCTCTGCTCAGCTCCTGATCCCAGGGTCCTAGGATAGAGTCCCGCATTGGGCTCCCTGCTCAGTGGGGAGCCTGCTTCTCCCTCTGCCTGCCGCTTCTCCCTCAGCCTGCCGCTCCCCCTGCTTGTGCATATGCTCTCTCTTTCTCTGAGAAATAAATAAAATCTAAACAAAATGTAGTAACATAATCAGAAGCAGTGATATTTTAGTAACTACGTTTGTTTTTAATGTAATTTACTTATTTATACATTGACATAATTTAATTTTTTTTAATGGTTTTTTTTTTTTTTAAACACAGCATGTAAAATTCCTGGAAATGTAATAAACAGATTTCTTGAGCTGGTCCGAGCCATTTCTAGCAAACCACTGAAAATGCCTGATAGATGTGTCTCCCAGGGCCACAGACTCCAAGTTTGGGATGCACACCTTATTTCTGAGGGTGACAAATCCAAGATCCAAGGGGAGAGGGGTGTAGGAAGGGGGCTCAAGATGCCTGTCCTATCCAGCCAGTTCCCTGCTATACTGTCCAACAGAAGTAAAATGTGAGCCATGTATGTAATTTAAAATTTTCTATTAGATAAGTAAAAAGAAACTGGTAAATTCATCTTAGTAATTAATATATTTTTTTTACCTCTATCTATTGAAAATAGGACCGTTTCAACATGTAATCAATCTAAAAAATTAAGATATGTTACATACTGTTTTCATATCACGTTTTTCAAATCCAGTGGGTCTCAGTTCAGACCAGTCGCATTCAAGGTGCTCAAGGGACACACGTGGCTGTGGCCTTCCCACTGGACGGTGTGGCTCTCTGGGCGGCAGGACAGACGGGAAGGGTTGGAGTCATATACAAGTGGCTGACTGCCCTTCTTCTTTTGGTCCACTCGCTAAGACTTCTGCCTTTCTTTGACATTGTGTCTGTGATGCCCTGGGAGTTACTAACCCAGTGCCTGGTCAGGGTGGGGATGGTGTAAAAAGGCCATACTTTCCAAAGCGTAAAGTTGAGCTGAGCCCATGGGAACACAATGACTCGAGTCCCTCCAGAAGTTGGAGCAAACTCCGAGGGGATGGCACCCAATTCTGGGACCCCTTCTGTCACCCCAGGGAGTAGCTGAGTAGCATAGTCTCCTATCACTGCTTCTACCAATTCACCCCTCTGGGTTATTTATGTATTTATTTATTCAAGAGATTTCTTTATTTATTTGAGAGCACGCACACATGCAAACACGGGGAGGGGCAGAGATAGAGAGGGCGAATCTCAAGCAGACTCCCGGCTGAGCAGGGAGCCTGACATGGGGCTCGAACTCACAACCCTAAGATCATGACGCAAGTGGAAATCAAGAGTCAGATGCTTAACCGACTGAGCCACCCAGGTGCCCCCACTCCTCAGGGTTTCTTAGATGGCAGTGTTGTAAAAAGAGCACTGGATTCTTCTAGCAAGTGGCAGAGCTGAGGGTTTTGTCTCGGCTCTGCCATTTGCTAGCTCCGTGACATTGGCAGAGTCACCTCACTTTCTGGAGCCTCGGTTTCCTCCTCTGCAAAACGGGCAGGAGAAGGCTGTGCCCGTGCTGCCTCTCCCCTCATTTTTCTGATGAGCAGACCAAGCCCAGGCTTTCGTGGTGGGGGCCGTGTGGATGTGGGTGGAAGCGCCACGCCAGCGGTCACTACGAGGGTGTATGGCGCTCAACCGCCCTTCCCTCTGTCCCCAGCTGAGTCAGAGCGACATGCTGCGGGTGGAGCCGTCCCTGCTGCAGTACCCCGACTGGAGGGGACATCTGTTGTAAGTAGCTGCTGCGGGCCGGTGGTTCCCAGCCCACGGGGTGGTCTTGCTCCCGAGGACATAGGACATCTAGAGACACTTTTGCTTGTCCCAGCTGAGAAGGGGCTCTTCAGGCATTTACTGGGTAGTGGCCAGCCCCCACAACAAAGAATTATCCCGCCCCGGATGTGACTGTGGCAGGTGGAGAAAGCCTGCCTTGGGCTGAGGGCCATCCTGGAGGTCTGGCAATCATGGGGTTTCCTGGAGGGTCTGTGGGGTACTAGGGCCTCTGTGGGTCTCACCACAGCTTGGGAGCTCCCTCACTTGCTTCCATGGGTCTGAGGCAGGCGGAGGGTCTTCAGGCATGGAGTCCTTCTCCCTGCTCTCCCAGTAGTTGTAGAGGAAGCAGGATCATCTTCGGGGGCTGCTGGTGGGGGCATTTTCCTCCTGGTCCGATGGGGCGAGTTAAATAATGCTAATTGGAGCTGGTACTTAGTGAGCACTTGCTGGGGGCGGCTGCTGTCCCAGGGGCTTCGTGGCCAAGCAGAACTGGATTCCAAAGTGTTCGTTCCTAGGTAATGAGGATGGTGGGCCCTGGAGACAGCCCACTGCCTTGAGTGTGGGCTCTGCACTTACCAGCAAGTGACTTATCTCCTTCAAGCCTCAGTTTCTTTATCTGTAAAATGGGAATAATAACAGCATCTTAGGATTGTTATAAAGATTGAATGAGTAAAATTCCCCATGTAATTCCTGCATGATGGAAATGGTCCAACCATGACTCTGACGATAGTTACCATTATGATAGCATTACTGTTACTAGCTAGATCTATGTGTAGGTGGAGTGTTACTTTTCATATCCCCGAGGCCAGCAGATTAAGGGGGTCGGGTGTCCTAGAACTAGAGAGAATGCAAGTGTCCGTGTGTGGGTGGTGATGGGGCAGGGGACTGGTAGGCCCTGTGACGTGGAGGCCACGCCGATCCTGCTGCCTGAGTGGGAAACCAGAGAAGGGTGGTGGCGGCTGTGTGAAGATTCACCGGGGGAGCTCTGGGACAGACCGTGGGCTGGGGATCCTCTGGCAAACACTGATCATCTCTCGGTCTGATCTCTAGCCTCCGGGAGGAAGTGGCCAGATTCCTGTCTTTCTACTGCAAGAGCCCCAACCCCCTTAAACCAGACAATGTGAGTCGCCCCCTCCTCTGCTCTCCCCTGTTCTTCTACCCACCTCCCCCAATTTTGACTGGGCAAGGGTAGGGTGGGCGTGAGATCTGCCTTCCCCTCGATTTTGGGCTGTTTCCAGGTAGAATTAGGAGCACCCCTGCCCTTTGTCTTCCTCATCCTAAATATTGAGGACATAATTTGGTTACAGTTTCTGCTCCAGTTTGTTCAGTGCTCCCTCCTTGCCTCCGTACCTTCAGGCAAGACTCTCTGAGTGACCCGCTCCCTCTTCTTGTTCTGTTGATCCAGAGAGAGCCCAAAGGATAAGCAACACAGGCACTTGGCTGTCAGTCAGGAGAGGCCTTTGGCTTCCTCTGGTGGCTTTGCTGTGACCGAGCCACAGAGGGCACCAAGTTGGGACCGGCCCCGCTTCCCTGCTAGCCTGGGTACAGCTGTAGGTCCTTGCTTCCACCTGGATGGATACTCATCTTTGTCAACGTGGATGTGTCACCCGCAGGTGGTTGTCCTGAATGGCTGTGCCTCTCTCTTCTCTGCTCTGGCCACGGTGCTGTGTGAGGCGGGGGGTAAGTGACCCATGGCTTGCTCAGCTTTGGGGGCTGCCCTATGCCTGCAGTGCCCACAGTTGCCTGTCTTTGTGGCCTGTGTCAGAATGCCTTTGGCCATAGCCAACTATGAGGCTGCAGGGGGCTTAACAAGCAGCTTGACCAGATGTACGGTCAAGATACCTGGATGTCCACAGTTTCGGAGGAGGTCAACGTGATGCCGGGGCTCGGGGCTTGTCTCTGTGATGGCCTTGGTTTTTCCTTTCATGTGCTGGCTGTCAGTGGGTCCAGAAGGCAGGGAGAAAGGGAAAGGTTGTGCCTTGCCTGTGTCTTTGTTTTATCGGGAAGGGGCAGGGGAGATACTCTTTCCCAAAGAAAGTCCCAGCGGAGCTCCCCTTATGTCTTAGTGGCCAGAACCGCTGCACAAAACCATTCCCAGAGCAGCCCCAGGCAGACGGGATAAGTTTGGTTGACTTCAACCAAACGTGGTTCCTCCCCAGGGGCTGGCGGAAGGCCCTCCTTCCTTGGACTTATTGCTGGTCATTTCTGGGAAATCTGGTGCTCTCTTAGCCAGAAAATTGGAATGGCTGGTGAGTAGGCAGCCAGCAGCGTCCCTTAGGATCCACAGTGGGACTGAGAGCAGGTCCCGATCAGGGCTCACTGTCACCAGAACAGAGGCCCCCTCACGCCAGCTTCGCTAACAGGGATTCTGGGTGATAATTACTGACCACGTGTTATGTTGCGGGCACAGCCTAAGGCTTCACACATAGGCCCATTTAATCCTCACTTCTCGCCTCTGAGGTGGGTTCTGTGCTGTCCCCACGTCCCGGATGAGGACATTAGGGCACAGGGGCTTACGTGATTTGTCAAATTCACATACAGAGATAGGACCCAGGATTTGAACCATAAGAAGAAGATTCATCACAAGGATAGGATAGGCGATTTTCCTACCTGTTCTCGAACAGCCAAGAATGGGGTCAGTGTCACACTGTCCACCTCTCACAGGGGTAGGCAGTTCCCTCCTCCTCCCCTCTATATCTGTGAACCTCTCTCTGGACCTTCCTCAACTCCACCCGCTCATGACCTTTCTGCTCAGGTGTAGGTGCTCGCCTCACGGGCATCTGTGCTTCCTGGAGCAAGTCGTGAGAGAGAGCCTGCGCCAGGTTTCTGGCCAGCCAGTACCTTGGCTCCCTTGGGTCCCTCGTTTCCCTCCGGTCCACTCCCCGTGGCTGGGCTGGGGAACATGTAGGACAAAGCTGCCCCTTCCGGAGCTGTGAGTGGGGTGGGCCGGGGGAAGGGAGGGCGGCTTGCCCACACATCCCCTTCAGAACTGGAGGGACGCCTGCCTCTGCCTCAGGGTAGACCTTGGAGATCATCAGTACTTCCCCATTCACAGCTAGAATGTTCCACACGACATGCTTCCCCACCAGATGGCCTCAGCCTTGTGTTTGAATGTCCCCAGGGAGGGAGAACCCGCTCGTCCTGAACGCACTCTCTCTCTCTGGGCAGTTCTGCCTGCTGTCCCGTTTGTCCATCTGTCGAGCCCAGACCACCCCGCAGCTTCAACTCCCTGGATCCTGGTCTGTCCTTGGAGTGAGCCAGCACATGGGGTGCTTCAGAGGGACCCTCCGAGGTTCAGTGTCCTCATCGGGAGAGTGAGGGTGACAGGAGTACTGACGTCACAGAGCTACTGTGAGAACCAAATGAGATGACACCCAAATGTTAGCCCAGTTCCCAGCACGTAGTAAGTGTTCCGTAAATGTCAGCTACTGATGATCAGAGAAGGGGCTCATCTCAGTGGATCCAGGTGTTAGAGCTTGGGAGTTGAGAGACGGAGTGTACGCCTGGGGTTCCCCCAAAGACATGGAAGTCTGGGGAGGCGGAGTGGAGCCTGTGGGTGACGGGGGACTGGGGTGATCTGGCCGGAGGATGACAGGCCCTGAACCATTCCTTCCCTCAGAAGCGTTCCTGATCCCCGCACCTTACTATGGGGCCATCACACAGCACGTCTATCTCTATGGCAATGTCCGGCTGGTGTGTGTCTATCTGGACAGTGAGGTAAGAGTTCTTCCTCTCTGTGAGTTTGAGGGCAGACGTGGGAGGGAGTCCATGCCAGCGTCACGGCTGCAAGGAGGGTAGAGCCCTCTGTTGCCCACGGTGGTCCATACCTGGGTTTCCCTGGGGCTCCCCAGGTCCTGGCTCTGAGATCTGTGGGTCAGAGTAGAAGCCAAGGGCAGCCGCAAGGACACTCCATCAAAATAGTGGGGTGAGGAGGGGACAGAGCAGACCTCAGCGTGTAACTTCTTGGACCCCAATCAGAGGGTCTCTGGGGCCTTTTCCTGACTGAGAGTGCTGAGCTGTCCCTGATGTGATGGCATGGCCGACAATGAGGGGAGGGACCCTGCCGGGGTTTTTCAGACACTGTCCCAAGGAGGCTAGAGATGACTGTTAGGAGAGGCCCCAGAAGCTCAGTTTCGGGGGAATCACTGAACTGGGCCAGTGGCTTTTCTCCCTCTTTTTCCAGGTCACTGGGCTGGACACACGTCCATTCCAGCTCACCGTGGAGAAGCTAGAGATGGCCTTGCAGAGAGCCAATTCTGAGGTCTGGGGGTCCAATCAAACCCAAGGCTGGGAGGGGTGGGTCTGGGCAGGGCACAGACTTCTGGTGGCTGATCTCATCCTAGGTGTGGGGTTAGCACTCCGTGGTGGGGTTGGGGTGTCAGATGGCCCCAGGGAACCATTCTGGGGGTCCATTAGGAGCCTACCAGTGGAGGGTCTTCCCACTAGAGAAAGATTCTGAGACCTGTGGGAACTCGATGAACGCCCCTACCCCTGCTCCAGCTGACTTCGGTCAGGGAGTTGAGTGTGGAGCTTCGTTCAGCAGTCTCCCTGGTGATCCGAGGACCTGATTCCCCTGTCGCATCCCTCTTTGAGGGGACCTTCTGAAGAAAGGCAGAGATGAGGGTTACTCCTCCCGTGGTTCCTTTCCAGTTTGTGGCCAGTACGTGGTTCCTTTCCAGTTTGTGGCCAGTACTGTCACACATGCCTCCTGTAGGGATCTGAAAGTGCAAACCCCCGTCCATTGTTCTGCCAACAGAGGCAGCCTTCACTGGCATTTGGGCCTCTTGCCTCTGGGCTTTGTTCTCTGCCTCTGTTTTCTTTCCTGGCTGACACGTTTGCACGTATGCCATCTGCTGCAGATTCGTAATTCTCTGCCCTTACCTGCTTCATGCTGGGTCCTGAACACGTTCCCATCCCAGCTCCCCTGGATCCCACCCAGCCGCCGGCCCCATTCAGTGGGAGCGTGTGGCTCTGGCCTTCGGGAGGAGCTGAGTGTTTCCTGCCCCACTGGTGCTTTCAGGATGTGAAGGTCAAAGGTCTCATTCTCATCAACCCCCACAACCCTCTGGGCGACATCTACTCCCCAGGAGAGCTGCGGGACTACCTGGAATTTGCCAAGAGGTGAGGCACCTCACAGTCACCCACAAAAACATCCTGGCAGATCGGGCTATGGGCGCGGGCCTTGGTATGGACTCTTCTACCCTGTTCACTCTTCTGTGGGCCCCCACCAGCTTTCGCCCTTCCCCAGCACTGGGGTGGGGGGGCAGGGTTTATGGGGGTACTAGGGCTCTCTCTCCCTCTTTCTTTCTAGGACAACAGCTGTCCTACATTGTGCCCCCCAGGGGCCAGGGGCCCTGCTAAGCTCTTCACGTGCTGTATCTCATGCCCTCCGCCCAGTCACCCTATTAGTCATCATGTGGTCATGGTCCCCAGGTTGCCGAGCCCTCGAGTGAGGAGTGGAGCCTGATTATTCGAATCTGGATCTGTCTGTACAAACCTGGTTTGCTCTCAGTTGGGCCCTTCTTTTGCGGATGTGCCCGAGGCCTTTGCCTCTCCTCTGAAGTGCTTCAGAAGCCGTCAGCTGCGTACAGAGCTTCCTGTGTGGAGCATTAGACACAGGGAAAGGTGTTTCTGGAACAAAGTTTGGCAGCCCTGGGCCCGACCATGGTCCACTGGGTTTCTGAGTCATTGCTTCCCCACCGCAGGGGACCTATTTGACCTGCAGACTAAGCCGTCTCCTCCCCGGCCCTGCCCGTTCAGGCATGAGCTGCACGTGATGGTGGATGAGGTCTACATGCTGTCCGTGTTCGAGAAGCCGGCGGCCTACCGCAGCGTCCTGAGCCTGGAAGGGTGAGGCTGCCCTACCCGGGCAGGGCTACATTAGGGTTTCTGAGAGCTCCAGGGAGGGGCTGGGCTGTAGGCTTCCTAGGGGTGGAGGGGCTGCGAGGGTGGGAGCTGGCCCCCTGTGCCGTCCGCTCAGCTCCAGAGTGGCTTCAGCTGCGTCCATCCATCCACCCGCTCGCTCGCTCGCTCACTCACTCCGCCCATCCTTCTGCAGCCCCAGCCACGTGCCAAGCACTTCAAGCTGTTGGGGCTTTTTCATTAGATTTAGCCTGAACCAAGAATCTGGGCTGAAAGAGTTTTGGAGACTCTTGGACCAGATCACCCGCAGAGTCTATACATGCGGCACTGAGAGACTCTAACTGTTCCTGGTATGTGTTCAGAACTTTGGACCCCGTGAAATCCTTTCCATTGGTTCTCTCAGCAGGTCCTCGCGAGGCTCTGCCAAGCGCACGGTTGCGACTCCTGTTTGTTTATGGAGTAGGACAGTGAGGCGCAGAAAATGAACGACTTGTCACCTTTGCTGTGCCAGACCCTGCTTGGTGCTGGGATATAACAGGGACCGAGAAAGACGTAGGCCCCTCTCAAGCGGAACTTTTATTTCTAGCCAGAAAAAACATTTTGAAGATTTCATTTAGTTGAAGTAAATGAAAGACTCCACACATGTAGGAAGGAGAGGGAGAGAGAGCCTTAAGCAGACTCATGCTGAGGGCAGAGCCTGATGTGGGGCTCAATCCCACGACTGTGAGATCATGACCTAAGCCTCGACCAAGAGTTGGATGCTTAACCGACTGAGCCAGCCAGGTGCCCCCAGAAAAAACATTTTAGTGGCGAAATACACAGTCATTTGATTGTGGCTGTGATAAGTGCTAAAAAGGAGAAGTCTGGGGAGGCATGAGGGGATCTGCTTGGGGTCCCCAGTGGGCCCAGGCTACTGGGAGTGGTCAGAGAAGGTCTGTTTGAGGAAGTAGAACTTGAGCTGAGCTCTAGGTCAGGGATCAGAAAGTATTTTTGGATTAGATGTCGAATATTTTTAGGCTTTGCAGGCCTATGGTCTCTCATTCAACTCTGCCATATGGCACAAAAGCAGCTATAGACATTATGTACATGAAAAAGCATGGCTGTGTTCCAGTAAAGCTTTATTTACAAAAACAGGCTGTGGGCTGGGTTTAGCCTGCAGGCTGTATTTTGCTGACCCTGACGCTAAAGGATGTGTAGGAATTGATGATTCAAAAAGGTGAAACCAGGGCTTCACACAGACACAGAACTAAATTCATCCAAATATGTATGAGCTTTTGTGGATCTGCGTTGCCTCTGTCCCCACCTGTATTCTCTGCAGGCTGCCTGACCCCCAGAGGACCCACGTGATGTGGGCGACCAGCAAGGTAGGTTCCTGGCTGGCCTCGGGGGTGTCACGGAAGTGGGAGGGCAGAGAGGTGGGTGGAACCAGCTTCCTTGGTGGAGGGCTGGCCACTGCCCAGGGTGCCTTTCTCTGCAGGACTTCGGGATGTCTGGGCTCCGCTTCGGCACGCTCTACACGGAAAACCGGGACGTGGCCACTGCGGTGGCTTCCCTCTGCCGCTATCATGGCCTCAGTGGTTTGGTCCAGTACCAGATGGCACAGCTGCTTCGGGACCGTGGTGACTGCCTGGGCCTGGTCATTTGAGAATGGGGGGTGGAGAGGTTATAGTCAGTTGGGAATGGGCCAGGGATCAAGGGTGCTTCTTGCATGAGAAGAATTTGGGGTGGTGTTCGAGAACCCAGTGCCACGACTGGTTCATAGCCCACTCCGTCACTTCCTGACCATGTGGCACACTACTTCACTTCCCCAAACCTCAGTTCGTGTGATTTGGCAATTCGAATAGCACCTGGCATATCATAGGCACTTGGTCAACGTGAACTCATCATTATTAGCTGTGAGCACTTGAAAAAAGAGAAAGTAGAAGCAACAAAGGGAAAACAGTTATAACGGGAGTATCTCTGCCTATGAGGATCTCAGCCAGTGGGTCTAGATAGCAAAGGGGATCTATAATTGCCACCTTGTAGTGAGCCCTGCTAGATGTTCTCATTGTACCACCTTATTTCCCAGAATCCTAGGATGCAGACATTTCCTGCCTTTCCCCTGGTATTTTATAGATGTGGAAATGATTATACACCTGCTAGAACAGCCAAAATTTAAAACGACAGTGACCCCATCACACGCTGGTGAGGACGTGGAGCAGCAACTCTCACGCTGCTCGCGGGATAGAAGGTGTTGTGGCCACTTTGGAGAGCCAAGTTGCTTGCCGAATTAAACCCACACTTACCACGTGGCCCAACAATCCCACTCCTAAGCTGTTTATCCTCATGGTCGCACAAACCCTCCGTGTGAAAATTTATAGCTGCTTTGTTCACAATCACTCCAAATATCCTTCCGTGGGGGAAGGAGGGAACAAAGTGGGGCACATCTGTACAATGGAGTAGGGCTCTGTGGCGAGGTCCAGGGCAGTCCACAGTAAGCTCAAGGGCATTGTGCTGTGTGAAGGGGGCCAGTCTCCAAGGGTGACATGACTGTATGATTCTACTTCTGTGACACTGTAGAAGAGGCAAGACCAGGTGACAGAGAACTGACAGACCAGTGGTTGTCGGGGGCAGGGGAGTGTCGGGACTATGAACAGCATGAGGGTGCTCTTTGGGGCCAGGGAACTGTTTTGTGTCCTGCCTGCAGGTGGTGGGTTACACAGATAGATACCTGTGTTAAAACTTATCAAAAGGGGGGGTGGGGTGCCTGGGTGGCACCATCAATTAAGCATCAAACTCTTGGTTTCAGCTCTGGTCACAATCTCAGGGTTGTGAGGTCGAGCCCTGCATTGGGCTCCATGCTGGGTGTGGAACCTGCTTGAGATTCTCTGTCCCCCGTTCCCTTTGCCCCGTCTGCATGCTCGCTCTATAGCTCTCGCTTTCTCTCGCTCTCAGAAAAAAAAAAAAATCAAATTGTTTAAAAACGATTGAAAACCCTCATCAAATGGGACACCAAAGAAAGTTAATAAAAAGCTGAGGATGGGAAGGTGAAGTTGCCCCAGGCCCCACCTCTTGTCAGGGGCCAGGCTGGGATCTGAACAGCAGCCTCCAGGGCTTGGAAACATCTGTGTGTGAGGGGGCCTTCTGTTAGGATCTGCACCCCGGGGAACCCTGTGTCTGCAGGGCTGGCAGCTGTGAGGCCAGCTACCTGGATTTCCAGTGCTTTCTACTGGACATGGACTATTCCTGTGGCCCCCACCCACAGCTGGAGAAAGGATCTTGGCAGCTCATGGCCTTTCTCTTGTCAGCATTTAGACTCGTGGGGCAGCCTGGAGGGTTGGTGAGAGATTTCTTTGTTGGTTTCTCTTTTCCCCCAAACAGACTGGATCAACCAGGTGTACTTACCGGAGAACCATGCCCGGCTCAAGGCTGCCCACGCCTACGTGGCAGGAGAGCTCCGGGCCCTGGGCATCCCCTTCCTGAGCCACGGGGCGGGCTTCTTCATCTGGGTTGACCTGAGGAAGGTAACACAGGTGGGGCTGCATGGGTGCGGAGTTGTGGGGGGGGGAGTAGTTGAAGCCTCTCTCCGGCAGGTGAGGGGCAGGGGTGTCTCCTCTCCCACCTGAGCCCCTGCCACCCTCCCAGTTCCTGCCCGAGGCCACCTTTAAGGCAGAAATGCTGCTTTGGCGCCAATTTTTGGACAACAAGGTGCTGCTGTCCTGTGGTCAGACCTTTGAGTGTAAAGAGCCCGGCTGGTTCCGCTTGGTCTTCTCGGACAAGGCCCACCGGCTTCGGCTGGGTAAGCGACCTCCCCTCCTCGCCGCACCCTTCACTCTGCCCTCCCGCTTCTCGTCCCACCTGTGGCTCCAGCAGCCTCAGCTGGCCTGTCCTGCCGGCCGAGCCGCCAGTGCCAAGGGGCTGTCCCTTCTCCTTCCCAGGGATGCAGAGGGTCCGGCAGGTGCTGGAGGGCAAATCCCGGGTGGCAGAAGAGCCCTCTTCCTGTCAGACCCAGGAGCCAAGGAGTCAGCGCAGGTGAGCTGGTCATCGCCTGGTGACAGCAGGGCCTGGTGACAGCAGGGCCTGGCAGCCACCGCCAATCTGAGCCGACTGGGGCTGCGGAGACCCACGGCAGCTGGGCCTTTTGTCAGGAGGGAGTCCAGCGTGACCTCACCCGCGAAGAAGAGCCATTCCTGGCCCTGCTCAGGGCATGGGATAGGCTCCTCCAGCCGTGCTGTGCCTCGGCCCCTCCCCCTCTATTAAACAGAACTGGAAGAAACTAGGAGCCTCTGTTGTGAGTAATTTTTTAAAAAAACTTTATTTTTTTCCTTTCAGTGTTCCAGGATTCATTGTTTATGCAGCACACCCAGTGCTCCATGCAATAAGGGCCCTCCACAATACCCACCACCGGGCTCACCCCATCCCCCCTCCTCCAAAACCCTCAGTTTGCTTCTCAGAGTCCACAGTCTCTCGTGCTTCATCTCCCCCGTGTTGTGAATAATTTACAGAATGGAGGAGTCGTGACTGCTCCCGACCACAAGCCCTCGCCCCCCTGAGGACGTGAAAAGAAAACAACGTGTACCTTCTTTTGATGACGCCCTCTTTCGTCCTTTGTTGCCGGGAAACAAGTCAGAAGAACAGTGCACAGAAGACAGAGCACACCCAGGAAATAAACAGGAGCGATAGTTCCCAAGTCCCAGGAGGAAGGAGTTAATTCTGTATGTTCCAATCGTTCTCCCCAGGGAGGGTGTGTGGGCCCCCAGGACACCTGGGACCTGGGACAGGCCTCCACTTGGGCGGCGACAGACAAGACGCAGGGGGGCGACCAGGAAGAGCTGCTCTGCCTCCTTCCTGGCAAGGAACTGCCTTCACCAACCATGTCATACCCGAGTGAGCCAGCCATGACTGCTGCGGGGAGCATAGGGCTGGACTTGATCCCAGGCTGGCCCTTCCATCCTAAGCAGGCAAGGGGCCACTTGAGCCATCCTCAGGGGAGCTTGAGTTTGGAGCCCAAGTGGGCTTTCTGGACTGACGTTAAAGCTGTGTGCGGAGGACTCTTCTCTGGGGTAGAAAAGCGGTCTCTTTCCTTGCTTCTGTTTTAAGAGAATGTCGGGGCCGTCGTGTGTGCTTTCTGCAACCCAGAGTATTTGATACAGGATTCGCTTTTCTCTGCCTTTCTGCTTTTCATCCATTCATCCCTTCTCTATCTTTCCTGAATAACTTCCATGCGCCAGGCACCGTGCTGATAATTTCTGTGCATTATTTCCAACTCTGACAATCCAGGGAAACTGACCCTATTATCCTCCACTTGGGAGAAGAGGCCACGCGTCTCAGAGAGCTGGAAGGACATTCTCAAGGTCACGGAGCCAGACAGCATCAGAGCCGGGATTCAAAGTCGGGTGGGTTTGGTTGGAATCCTGTGTTGTTTGTACCCTGCCAAACCAGGGACTGGCAGCTGCTTTGACCCTTTCCGGTCCTGAGATCCTGGCTTTGTGCTGTCACCTTCAGTGCCTTCAGTTATTGTTCAGTGCCTTTGGCTGTCGCTCTTTTCTATTCCCACTTCCAGGAAACTCTGCTGCTGGGATTTGTTGACTCACTGGGAAGCCTTCAGGTTTTACGGGCCAGAGTAAGGACGGCCATAAAAACCTCTGTTTTGTGGCGCTGCCCTGGGGGTTCAGGGACCCCCAAGGAAGGACCGCTGTGATACACTCCTTTTAGAATTCTCCGAAGAAAGACTTCTAGCTCTCTAGAGGGCGTCCAGCTGCCTTCCCAGCAGAGGCAGACTGAGCGGGAGATTGGGCCCGAATGGAGCTCCTCTGTTTCAGTCGGCAGAAGGGGGGCCTAGGAGCCCCGCTGGCTCGTGCTGGGGGAAGGAGTGTGCTCCATATGTATCGCTCTGCAGAGTCTGGGTCTGGCATATTCCATACCCATCTCCAGTCCCCCGTGGGCTCACATTTCTGCTTTGCTCCTTAGGATGGCCAGCCAGCTGTGTGTGAGCATCGCCCCTGGGGTCCCCCGGTCTGCCCGAATGTCACTTTCTGTCCCAAGCTTCTCTGACAGCCTCACGGGGACATGTGAACTGGGAACGCCGAGGAGGGTTAACCCTTCTTGGGTGATCACTGGGTCAAGGGGGCACAGGAAGCCGCAGATTAATACCTCCGCATGCAGGTGGCCGCAGTAGACAATTGTGACCTGCCGCATGGCTCCTCAAAGAGACCCCTGGGATGGAGCACTGGGAGCCCAGGACAGGAGCCTGCACTTTACCACGCCGCTGCGCAGGATTTCTTTGTTCTCTTGGACTTCCGATCTCACCGTTCCCTGAGGTTGCTCCCCAGAATAGCTACCTGCACCAGGACTCTCAGGGAACCATGCAAAGCCAAGTATACGTGATAGGTCAACAACCCCTACCGTGTGTTTCCTGAGCTCACGCTGCTTTCCCAATGGCCCGGAGATGCAGGGCCAGGTTTGGGCCCCAAAGTGATCAGAGGCTTGGCCTAGTGATTTCTGTGAGTCTTTGCAGGAACCCTCTATCATCGTCAATTGCAGGGGGAAATGTGTTTCATAGGGAAACAATATGTTCCCCTTCTTCCATCAGTGAAAGACCCCAAGCCCTTCTATTACTGAAGATTCTCATTTACAAATGACTAAAACCAATTAAACAAAAGGATGGGTGGGTTGATTGAATTAAGTAGGAAGGGGAAGGAACAAGGTTGCAGGCAGGGCTCTAGCCAGGAGTTCAAATGATGGCAGTGGATGTGTGCTCTTGCTCTCTGCCTTCTGTCTTCTGCCTTCCTTTTCAAACTTGCTCTGTTCAGGGGGTGGAAAGATGGCTTCCGAGCTCCCAGCACCATGGTGGTGAGAGCAGACACCCCCAGGGTATGCCTCAGCATTCATGTCTCTCCTCTTCCAGGAGGCCAACTGGCCTTCCCTCCGTCATCCAGCCCCTCAGGAGAATGCGGTGCTTGGAGCCCGGGTTCTCTTCATCTGTCTGGTCTGTCATCCTAGTTGACTTTTCCCCTTGGAGCTTCCTTCCTCAGGGTCTCAGTACAATTCTCACATCACCTCCTCACCAAGCGCTTCTAGAGACAGGAAAGAGAATATGGTTTCTGGTGCTTCCTTTTCATCTTATTTCAGTCACTTATTCCCCCATATATATAAAAAAAATTACATATATATTCGTCAGGCCTCACATTTCTAGGGGCTCTTGATATATTCTCCAAGTGAGCACTTTGCCAGAGACTCTGAACTCATTCACATTCATACTCAGCATTTTCTTCATCCTCCTCCGGAACATGGAAATGACCTGAGAGCATTTAACTCTGAACTGCTTTATATTCATCTCCTGTGACATTGTCGACGAGTGCTTTAGTTCATGCCTAGGCTGTTTGCCAGCGTGTTTTTTCCTTCTTCCTCCAGAAACTGCTTTGAAGGGTCATGACAACCCCAGTTAGGGTGAAGACTGGACAAAACAGAACCTCTACTTTTCACGCTAACATTTTTAATATCATGATAGTTGCTATGCAACTATCAATGGGATGTTTCATGTCTAACATCGTGTTTCCTTGGACTCCATCACCCTAGTGACAAGAGTCGGGCTGTCCTTCAGAATGCCAGGGAGGTCATGGTAGTCTCCCTAGCCACGGACCAGTTCAGCCAGTATGCATGTGAGCAGATCCGTCTGAAGATACCCCAGCTCCCAGTCCCTCTAGAGCTTAGCTTTCGCATTTGTGAGTCCTGGAATTCGGGCATCATAATGGTGATGTCAGCTCTGTTGGTGGCTCCCTCGAACGCCCACGAGTACTCCAAGGAGGGCTGGGAATTCCTGAAGGAGCCAACCAAGTAGCCTCTCAGAGGAACCCATGTGCTCCAGTCAGGAACGGGGGCACCACAGATCTGGAGACTCCGGGCTGGAACTGGGACCCTCCACCCCAAGGGTAACTCCCAGCCTTGTCAGCTCAATAAAGGACTTTGGAAGAGTTTAAAAAAAATAGGTAGGCTATATGCCAAGGAGAGTTACAGATACCAAGACTTTGGTCTAGTATTGGTCTCAGGCATCTCTTGAACTTCTGCTGGAACACGGCTTTTATTAATTTTTTAACATGGAGGTAAAGTTTACATACAGCAAACTGCACATGTCTTCATTGTAAGAGTCAATGACTTCGGTGTCTCCATCTATGTATGGGTTCTGAGTTCCAACGTTCCAAGGTTCCAAGGTTCTGAGTCTACCCGTAGGCAACTGTGATTCTGGTTTCGCTCTCCATGCAGCAATTTCCCAATCAAAGGAGCCACGTAGTTCTTCCCTTTTGTGTCTGGGCTATTTTGTTCAACTTAATGTTTTGAGATTCATTGACATCATTTTAGGTATCAATAGTACATTCTTCCTCTCTTTTTCTTTGTAGTAATATCCTCTTTTTCATTCTTGATATTGTAGCTTTTGCCCTGTTCTGCTTTTTTTTTTGTCGTGAATAGTCAGCTTTATAATGATTTTATCAATTTTTCTGGATTTATTAGTTTTTTACAATGAACTATTACTTTTGTTAATGCTTTCTATTGTATATTTGCTTTCTAATTTAATGGGGTTTTTTTTGCTTACATGTGAGCTATGATTTTTGCATAAAGGGAAAATGATTATTTTTTGCTCCTTTCTTCTGCCTTTCTGTTTTCCTCATCACCTGCCAAAGCCATTGTTTTTCACTGATATAAAGAAAAAAATGCAAAATGTTTTTCCCTGGTATAAAGAAAAAATGCAAAACATCTACCTCATTAGAAGAAAGGAACTGCAAAATATTGATCTGTAGTTAATGGCATGCCTTTGATAAAATATTCGGATGTTAACTACTGACGGCTGCAATTTATTCTGCATACAGCGAAAGAAGGGGCCCACAATGGTTGTTGGATCAATATGTGATAAGTAGCACGAGATGTTAATTGCATAGTAGAGATGGTAGTAGATATGTGGGTATTCACTGGAAAATTCTTCCAACTTATTTATATTTTTTTACCTTTCACCCCCTTCACCCATTTCTCTCACCTCCCACCCCCACCTCCAGCATAGCCAATCTGTCCCCTGTATCTGTAAGCTTACTTTTCTAAAATTTGTTTATTTGTTTTTGTTTTTAGATTCTAATATAAGCGAGATCACCTAGTATTTGTCTTTCTCTTTGTGACTTATTTAGCATGATGATCTTGAGGTCCATCCATATTGCCCCAAGTGGCAAGATTTCATTCTTTGTTATGGCTGAATAATATTCCATGATGTTGGGGGCGCCTGGGTGGCGCAGTTGGTTAAGTATCTGACTCTTGGTTTGGGCTCAGGTCATGATCTCAGAGTCAGGAGATTGAGCCCTGGTGTAGGGCTCCGCACTGGGTGTGGAACCTGCTTTAAGAGTCTCCCTCTCCCTCTGCCCCTCCCCCCTGCTCTCTCACTCTTGCTAAAATAAATAAATATTTATCTTTAAGATTTTATTTATTTATTTATTTACTTACTTACTTACTATTTTATTTATTTATTTGACAGAGAGCAAGGGGAGTGAGAGAGGGAGAAGCAGGTGCCCTGCTGAGCCGGGAGCCTGATGAGGGGCTCGACCCCAGGACCCTGAGATCATGACCTGAGCTGAAGGCAGATGTTTAACCAACCGAGCCACACAGTCACCGCAAATAAATAAGTAAATCTTAAAAAAAAAAACCCAAACAACTTGTTTTAAGAAATATCCCATTGTATGTATACATATCCTGTTTCCTTTATCCACTCATCTGTTGATGGATTGTTTCCGTATCTCGGCTATCGTAAATAATGCTGCAGGGAGCATGGGGATAGCCATCTAGTTTTAAATCTCCAAATTTGTCATGTTTATTTTTATAGTTTGGTACAGTCAGTGTTTATTGTTGTTGTTGTTCTTGTTTTAATTGGAATTTGTCATGAGTTTTATCGGTTGCATTGTTTGCCTTTTGTACCTCATTTCTGTCCTTTCTTCTGGTTCTAACCGTCTTTTCCCCTGAAGTACCTCTTTCAGAAATGGTTAGGAAAGGTTTATTTATAGTAAATTCTTTCTATTTTTATTTGTCTGAAAATGTCTATTTCTCATTCTTGAAAGATGGCTTTGCCAAGTATACAATTGTACACTGACTACTAGCTTGTCTTGGCCTTCTTACGATGATCTTGGGCCTTCCGTGTTTTGTTTTTATTCTTGTTGAGAAGTCAGCCGTCAGTCTCACCGTCCACCTGTTACAGCTACTCTCAGCTACTCTCTCCCTGGATACTGCTTCTCCATTCTCTCTTTCCCTCCTACGGGATGTACGCTGGCCTTTCCTCTTCCGGCCTCCCTCTCTCTCCGCATCCTCGTCCATCTCTTTGTTTTCCGCTCAGTCTGCATTCTGGGTGGTCTGTTCAGATCTAGATCCCAATTTGCCGACCGTGTCTCATCTACTGTTTAACTCAGGCATCGAGTCCCTGGTTTTCATGTTTAGTGCTTTTTCCATTCCCTCGGTCTTTTCAGAAAATATCATCTTGTTTGTTTCTCATGTTGACATTCCATCTTTCAAGTCTTCGAGCACCATAAACTTACTTATTTTATATTTATTTCTCACAATCCAATGATCTGTGGTTCTTGGGGGTAAAATGTGTGCTGTTTGTAGTTTCTTCTGACTGGCTCATTTACCATGTGCTCATTTCTGATCGTGAGCTTACGTTGGCTCGGGTTTTATCTGCCAGGATCCCGGGGTGGAGGTGAGAGGGGTTCATGTGTTCCTCTTCCGGTGCGACCAACCTGGGTTGCTAATACCTTGTATTACTCTCTAGGCTTGGAACTTTCTGGACCATGCTGGTAGGTATAAATTCAAATCCCACATTATTGTGAAACCTGATCTTAAATCTGGTGTTTCTCCACTCTCTGGGCAAGATGCACAGTTCTGGGTTTGTTATTGACATCAAGTCGGTTCTCCAGACTCCCCCTCAGTATCCTGGCTTTCCGTGAGCCTCTCGGGACCCACTTCCCATCTTGCACACCCTCACTGTTACTTTAACACTCAATTTTCTCACTGTAGCTTTGTTTCTAGCCTCTGTATCTTTACTTTTTTCGTGAGCTCAGCTACCCATCAGGCGGAGTGTTCATCATATTTGATCTGGGCTGGATAGCTGTTTTCTAGTTCTCCAGGCTACCTGCCAGTGTTGTTGAAGCCGAGCCAGCATAACGATTCTTTTCACGGAATCTTTTTCCTTGGAGATTATACCTTTCTCCATGCTTGCAAACCGCCATCATTTAAAGGAAGTGGTAAATCTGGGACGCCACAGCGCACTACCGATTCCATCTGCCTGTAACCTCTCTTTCCCCCATGATGCTGCTTTCCTGGAAAGACAGGCCTGTCTAACTTCCTCTTCTGCTTTTCCAGGACCCCGTGGGTAGGCTGGGATCCGCGTGGTGTCTATTCCTCCCCACCCCCATCTTCAACGTGAGTAACAAAACATCTTTCTTTTTTTTTTTTTTTTAAGATTTTATTTATTTGACAGAGAGAGATCACAAGCAGGCAAAGAGGCAGGCAGAGAGAGAGGAGGAAGCAAGGCTCCCTGCTGAGCAGAGAGCCCAATGCGGGCCTCGATCCCAGGACCCTGAGATCATGACCTGAGCCGAAGGCAGTGGCTTAACCCACTGAGCCACCCAGGCGCCCACAAAACATCTTTCTACAGCTTTTCCTCTTCTAACCACTAACCTCTGAGCTTTCCTACCTTCTCCGAGACTGTGGGTCCTGGCTTCTAGTTTCCTTCCCCACTCTGCTCCACGGCCCAGCCACCCTCAGCTGCTTCAGCATCTCTGTAGCCTCTACAGTCTGGGCTCTGCGTTTACTTACCGCTGATCACTTGCATGTAGCAATGGAGTCGCATCGTCCTAGTTAAACTGGATTAGAAAAAGCCCTTGGTCTTGCTGATGGCTTCTCCTTCTTTACATGCCCTGCTTTTCAACTGTGCTTTTGCTCCTGGCTTTTTCTTGACCTGGAATGCCCTATTCACTTCTCTACCTGCCCCAAATCCCAACTGTCCTCCAGGACCGGCCAAGATATTAACTGTTGTGTGAAGTCTTCCCACATCTTTGGGAAGGACCTGATTGCTTTCTCTTTTGTCCCTCACAGCCCTTTGTTTGCCTGATCTTGCTTGTGCATTTGTCGTCGTTTTGCTTAGTTCCTCCCGGTGTCTGGGCACCCTTTATTCATATTCGTAGAGCCCTTAACTGTGTGTCAGGCACTATATATGTCTAGCATTTTAAGAAGTAAATAAGACAGGTTCCTTGGAGGTGGTTCCTAACACAGGTCTTTAACACAGAAAGTCCTCATTTAATGAGCAAATGAGTGATTAATGGAAAGATATACATGTATTTATATATATTATTTTATATTTTAAAATATATTTTGTTTATAATTTATATAATTCATATAAAGTAATATATTTATATAATAAATATATTTATTATATATTATATTATATTATATTTATATAATAAATATATTTACATATTATATAATTTATATATGAATATATTTATATATAAATAATGAATAATGAATAATAAATAATATAAGTTTATTTATATATAAATATATTTATATTTATTTTATATTATTATTTATATATTATTAAATTATAAATATATAATATTTATATATTTCTATATATAGAAATATATAAATATTTATATATATATTTATATATATTTATGTATTTATATATATTTATATATATTTATATATAAATTTATATATATAATATATATACTTTATATATATTTTATATATAATAATATAATGATAATATAATATTACTATATATAATATTATAATATAATATTAATATATATTATATATAATATATATTATTAAATTAATATTATATTTATAATATTAATTTAATAATATATATTATTATATATAATAATATATAAAATATAATAATATATTTAATAATATAATATATAATATATATAATATATATAAATATATACTATAATATATATTTATAAGTATTATATTTATATATAAATATATTTATATACTACAAATAAAATATTATATAAATATTATAACAAAATATTATATAAATTATAATGAAATATTATATAAATAAATGTAAATATATTATATATTATATAAATAGATAATTATTATATATTATATATAAATTATATAATTTATATATTATATATAATTTATATATACATTTATTTATTGTATATTATATAAATATAAATATAAGTTATATAAATATAAATATCGTATATTATATAATAAACAATATATATAAAAATATAATATATTTATATATTGTATATTATATAATATACAGTTATTATATTTATATGTGTATATTATATAAATATAAAATATATTGTATATTATATAAATATAAATATACAATATAAAATATTATATAAATATATATTGTATATTATATAAATATTATATAAATATAATACATTTGTTGCATATTATATAAATATATAATGATTATATATAATATACAATATATTTACATTCATTTATATAATATATTTTAATATATTTTTAATTTTAATATATTTTATATATTATAATATATTTATATAAATATATAATATATATTGACCCTATAATATATATTTATATTTAATATATAAATATATGATATATAATATAATAAATATATAATATAATAAATATAAATAATATATAAATATATAAATATATAATCATATATTTGTATAATATATGATATATTTATGTTTATAGAAATATAGATATTAATATATATTAATATTTTAACAATTAATATAGTGATATAAATATCTATATTAATATATTACTATATCTGTATATAGTTACATATATTTGTATATTATATAATATAAATATATTTTATATAATATATTTATATATTTAAATATATAAATTATAATATATTATTAATATATTTTATTATGTATTATATTAATTATAATATATTATTAAATGTTATGTTATTGATTATAATAATTTATATAAAATTAATATATTTAATCAATAACATATTTAATAAGATAATTAATAATATAATACATAATAAAATATATTGATAATATATTATAATATATTATTAATAATATAAATAAACTTAATCTTTGATTTAATATGAATAAAATATATTCATATTAAATATATGATAATATAATATGCAATATATTATAAATATATATTTATATATAATGTGATCATAATATAAATATATAATATTTATATATAAATAATATATATTTGTATATAAATGTATATAATGATATATTATATTATGTTTTATATAATATATATAAAAACAATATTTCTATATACATAATAAATATAAGAAATTTATATATAAGATTTATACTTATATGTAAGATTTAAAATTATATCTAAGATTTATATATAAAATAATATATTTATATATTTACATATATTTATATATAAAATATATATTTACATATTATATAATAATTTATATAATTTTTATATTATTTATACATAAGTCATACATATTTAAGCATAATACATATATACATAATACATACTTATACATAAATAACATATAGATATAAAATATATAAAAATAATAATATAAATAATATATAATAAATATATACTTATATAAAATATATATTTATAAAAATTATGTATATTAAAAATATACAATTAATATATAAAAATTTTTATATAAATATCAATAAATATATAAAATATATATATAAAAATAATATGTACTAGTATATTTAAACAATATAAGTAATAAATTTATATATAAATTATGTATATAAATAATATACAAATAATATATATTATACATAAATATAAAATAATATATAAGTATAAATAAAAAATATTTATATAATATATAATGAATAGTATATAAATGATATATTTATATATAAATAATAATATAGATGTATATAAAATATATAAAATAATATAAATAAGAGAGGGACAAGTAAACGAAATACTTTCCATCTGTCCAGTTATCAAATGGGGTGTCTGTGTGGTAAATTTCCTATTGTTTTAGGGACGTATGGATTTGGACGTGGAGAAGCAAAATGTGGGTTTCCCATCTCAAGTATACTCTCATCCCAATATCCCTGGATCAGTAGCAAGCCGGCATTAACTCACAAGAATATTCCTTGAATCACTTGCTGCTGGAAGCCCCGGTTCGCAGACACAGAATCACTCCCATCATTTAAGCTGTAAGCGACAACTTCCACCAGATGGCGCTATGGGATAGCTGGGCCAAGAACGGGTTCGGCTTCTGCAGAGAGTTACCTGTAAACCGCTCAGGCTCTTTGCGGTCATCTCATCAACCTCCCAATTCCAGCATTCTGCATTTTTGATTGAAATTTTTAGCTCCACTTATGCTTTATGACAGGAGCTTTACTATGCATGTATAAGGCTAGGTCATAAGCAGTACAGAAAGAAACAAAATACAAAAGTCTCTTTTCCCCACTTCTATCTCCACCGTTATTCTTTCAAAACTGTTCACTGCTTCTTGGATTCCCTCCAGAAAAGAACATTCTTCATACGCTTGAAGGTAAACTTCTGCATGTATTTTTCTCTCTCCGGTTTCCGCTTATACATGAGTTTATGGAAAGGGGACCATCCTGACTCAGTTTTAGAGCATGCTTCCGTATTCGCACACCTTCGAGATACCGACATAGACATGCATTCTCACGTGGTTGCACTTTAGTCATAATTTATTTTGATTATTATAAAATTTTCCACATTTTATTTTGCTTGTTTCCAGTTTTTAGCTATTATTTGGAACAACGCTGTAATGAGTGTTTTCGGTAAACGCTGTTGAGAATATCCGTAGGCTACCCTCCCTGCTGGATTTTAAACGTCTTGGTGGGGGAAGGTTGAGGGCGGACACATTTGATGGCTGTAGCCAAACTGCCCTCCAGGAACGCCGCACGCGCACCACTGCTCACTGGAGTAAAACGTCTGCATTTGTGAGAGCTTCGTAAGTGAAGCATGTTGCCTCCCTGTTTGGACCTAAAGGTTCTTTAATTCCGAAGGAGTTTCAGGGCGGAGCCTGAGCTTCGCGCCTGGGGAGGAACCCTACGCGGTGCCCTGACTCCTCCTGTCCAGCAGGGGGCGCGGGCCCGGCCGCTCCCGCATGCGCAGTGCGCTCGGTGTCAGACGCCTCCGAGCCCGGTCGCTGGCCCGGCTCTCCCGGCTCTCTCGCGTAGACCGGGCGCCTGGGGTGGCGGCCGGCGAGTCGGCGCGATCCCTCCCGGGCGGCCGTGGCCCGCGCCCTGCGGCATGCCCCGGTGACCGAGCGCGGGGCCGAGCGGGAGGCAACCGTGGCCGAGGTAAGCGCGGCGAGGAAGGGCCTCCGGGACCGCGGCGAAGTCGGGCCCGGCCGCCGCCGGGAAGCGCGGGCCGCGCGGAGGCCTGAGGACGGCGAGGGGCGACCCCATCCCCGCCGGGGCCGCTCGCGACGTCTCCGGCTGTGGGAGCGCTTGGATGTCCGCACCGCCTGGTCCCCTGGCCCGCCCCGCGCTTTGCTGCCCACCTGTCCCCCTTGCCCACGCCCACCCCCGCCCGCTCCTTCGGTCTCCCGGGACCCCGCAGCTGCCTTTCCCGCAGGGTCCACCCTGTGCCGGGACCTCTGCCTTCCCGTTGCCCGTGGCCTGTGGCAGCCCGTGCGGCGCAGGATGCCAGGGCAGGGCTTGGGGCCTCAGGCTCCCAGCGCGGAGAGAAGACTGGGTGGGGAGGGTGGCCAGGGGAAGGTGCCCTGGCTTTGGGCATCGATTCAAAGCTTAGAGGCATTTACCAGACCAGACCAGTTTTGAGACTCGGATGATTGCTGGGTGAGACTTACTGGGAGCTGCTACTCTCGAGAAGGGTCCTTGACTTACTGCTGGTCTGAAGATGCCTTGAAATAGAAATATGTCCGTTTTAATTATTCGAAGGCAGTTGAGCGCTCTAAGGACTTGCACTGGACTTGGTTTGTAAATTTCAGGGCTCAAAGGCTCTTCGTGGTGATATATGACTCAGTTTCCAGCATTCCTCACTTCCGCTGACTTAAGTGTCTTGTTTGCATGGTCTGAGGAGTGAAAAAGTTAAATCTAGTTTACGCTTTTGTAGGTAACTGGGGGTAGGCTTGGAGGTTAGTAGGACGGACTCCAGAGTCAGACTGCCATCCTCCAAATCCTAGCCTTGACATTTTCTAGTTTTGTAACATTGTGCAAGTTACTTAGCCTCCCCCTTGCTTTTACCCTGTCTGGAGAATGAGGATAATAGTAGCTTGTCCCGTGGCACTGTTAAAAGATTGAATAAGTTAACACAAAGTGCTTAAAACAGATGCCTGTAGTAAGTCCTCAGTACAGCTTACTTATTAGTTATAGTGTGATTCCCACAATCAAAGAAACAGTTTTTCTTTTCCCATTGGAAACCATTTTTAGGGATGGTTAGCTCGCATATAACTTTAATTATAAAGAATCCTATCAGGTGAGGCGCTGAATCACGGATCTTCCAGCTTTTGCTAATATTTGGTTCCCTCGTTTTCAGGCATGGTGGGGTTAAGTTCCAGTATTGGAGTGGTCCTAGGAATTCAGTTGTGAGGGCTTTTCTAAAAAGGTTAAGACGAGATTGTGACTCAAAGCGTGGGACTAAACGGATCGGATCTAGCCAGGAGCACCAAGGAGAGGTTTTTCAGGCACATTTTCGGAATAAATAACTCGAGGAACAGAAAATGTGTCTCATCCTGACCGTAGAGAGGAGTTAAAAGATTTTTCCAGTGACTCAGTGTTTGACAGCTAGCCAGATGATTCCAGTGTTTTGCAGGGACAGGTTTGCTGTGTTTCAAGGTTAAGTTTGTAGGGCTTTGCTGTGAAATTCTTGTTTCATATAGGTTATGGTGTTATGCGGAATGTTAATTAGTAGAAGAATCCTTTCAGTTTTCTTCCAAGAAGCTCACTGTCAGGGCCTTTGAATGTGGTGGTGGTAGCACGAGTGTCCGCTTTGGTTTTTTGTTTGTTTTTTTAATATATCATGTATTATTTGTTTCAGGGGTATAGGTCTGTGACTCATCAGTGTTACACAATTCACAGCACTCACCATAGCACAGACCCTCCTCAGTGTGCATCACCCAGCCACCCCATCCTTCCCATCCCCCCTCCACTCCTGCAATCCTCAAGTTTGTTTCCTGAGATCAAGAGTCTTCTATGGTTTGTCTTCCTCTCTGGTTTTATCTTGTTTCATTTTTCCCTCCCTTCCCCTATGATCCTCTGTCTTGTTTCTCACATTCCTCAGATCAGTGAGATCATATGATAATTGTTTTTCTCTGATTTTCTTACTTCATTTTGCATAATGGCTTCTCGTTCCTTCCACGTCGTTGCAAATGGCAAGATTTCATTCTTTTTTTGATGGCTGCATAATACTCCATTGTGTGTGTGTGTGTGTGTGTGTGTGTATATCTATATATCACATCTTCTTTACCCATTCATCTGTTGATGGACATCTGGGCTCTTCCCATAGTTTGGCTATTGTGGACATCGCTGCTCTAATCATTGGGATGTACGGACCACTTCAGATCAGTGAGTGTCCTCTTTGGATGGGAAGATTATGACCTGTTTTCTTGGATAATGGTTTTGGAGATACACATCTTTCTGTGCTTCAGTGTGTGGAAATTGACTCCAAAAACATGACAACCAGTAGAAGAGACAGACTTGCAGATACTTAATAATGTAACACAGCAGATGTTGGGCTGATATGTGAAAGGTTCGAGGATGCTCACCAAGAAGGTTCTTCATCTCTAAAGCACCATTCAGTAAGGCCCCCCCCCCACCATCTCTCATCCTTTGCTTTCCTTTTTCATTTAAGGCTTTTCCCCTCTTTTTTTTTTTTTTAAGATTTTTTTTTTTTTTTTTTAAGATTTATGAGGGAGAGAGGAAGAGAGAGTGCAAGCAGTGGGAAGGGGCAGAGGGAGAGGGAGAGAGAATCCCAAGCAGACTTCCTGCTGAGTGCAGAGCCCTGCAGCCCTGAGCTCATGACCTGAGCTGAAACCAAGAGTTGGACGTTCCACCAACTGAGCCACCCAGGTGTCTCTCCCCTCATTTTTAAATGGTTTTACATCACCTCATGTTCTCACCGTATCTCTCAGCTCTTTGGCAAAGACCCACGGGAGCTTGCTTAGGCTGTGTAGGCATATCTCAGAAATGGGAGTTTACATCTGGGATGGCCCTTAACCAGTAGGGGATGGCCTTCAGTGCATGGATGCCGCCGTTCCCTAGCCTTCAAAGGGACAGTTCTGGGGTGTGTTCTCCGCAGTTCTGCAGAGGACTGAGCCGCATTCCCCAGCTCGGTACGGTAACCCTCATGGCTTTCCATTCTTCCCTGACTCCTGTTCTTCGTCCCTTGCTCTGGCTCTCTGGACTCACCTTCTGCAAGCTCCCTGCTTTCCAGTGGCTTTTTCCTTGGTTTGGTAGCACATAAACTAAGACAGTTGGTCCTAGAAGTGGCTCTAGAAAGCCGACCCTGAGAATAGTTTTGTAAGCTTGGACTCCCTTAGCCTCAGATGGCAGCAAGGACCCGTCTGCGGCTGTCGATGACCTCTGGTACTCTCCAGCATCCCGGCTGAACAACTCTCGCCAGCGGTGGGTGGGATGTGATTCAGGTGGAGGGGAAAGCTAGAGCTCTAGTGCGTGGGCAGGATGTGGACAATAGTAATGGTCAGGCAGATAGAGCTGGCTGTCCCTGTCAGCTCTCTTCCGGCCTTGAGGTAAGGGCCTTCCTGCTCAGATCAGCCGGCTGTCAACCCAGGACACACTGTGAGTAACAGAAGGCTCTGTGCCAGCATCTCCTACGGCCACAGGCCGGGCTGCTGAAAATCAGGCCCAGAATGTAATCATAATTATGGCAGAACTGCCGAGGAGGCTGAATGTACAGCCTTGGCAGGTGGCCTCTGCCAAAGTCGGGGTGAGACCCGAGCTGGAGGTGTTTGGTGGAAGCACGGAGAACTCTGAACTCCCCGGTTTCCCTAGCTCCCCGGGGCCAGCGGAAGTATCTGCCTCTCCTTTCCTGGACCTGGTGCAGAGACCTTGCCCTAGGCTGTCGCCCTGCAGGGTGGGACTTACCCTCTGAAGATCTGTGCCCTCAAAAAAAAAAAAAAAAAAAAAAAAAAAGATCTGCGCCCTCCTCCCTGTTGCCAAATAGGGACATATAGTCCCTGCTGCTGGACCAAGAGCTTTTGTACAGGAAGAGTCGCAGGCCCTGGCTCCTGGGAACCAGCAGGAGCTGGGGGTACACATGTGCCAGTGACTCTGGAGGGTGCTGGGTGAAGAGTGGGGTAGTGGTGGTCCGTGAAGCTGCTTGGGACCGGCCGTGTCGCTTTGGGATCATTCACTCAGCGTTCGGGATGTAATGACCTTGCAAGAGCAGCTTGAGCCAGTCCTAGTATGTTGCTGGACAGATTCCTTGGAACTCGGACATGGCCATGGTCTCTACCACTGGTTCTCAGGTAGGGGTGATTTTGCCTCCCCGGGGGGTATTTGGCAATGTCTGGATGTAGTTTTGATTGTCAGAACTGGGGGTTCTTTCTGGCTCCCCACAAAAAGGATGATCTGGCTTGAGATGTCAGTAGTGCCTGGCCTGCAGGGAATGAGATGCCAGAGCTGTCTTGGGAGAGTGTTCCAGAAGGGATCAGAGGTATGCGGGGGTGGAGATTTGAAATACATTTCTTATTTGAGGCCAGAGATGTACACCTGCCCATGTTCCCCGGAGGACTCACTTCTTTAATTCTGGAATTAACATGCAATGCCCACTGGAGGCCAGCATCTTCGAGAAGCTCCGTGTGGGCCATCCCCCGTAGGCCAGAACGGACTTTAGATCTGATTGTAGAACTGGGTTCCCACATATCCTCGAGTGTGAGAGGATTCTGAAATAGCGGAGGCTGGGGTGGCGCCGATCGTCAGTGGTGTGGTGGACGCGATCCCCACAACAGCCGGTAAAGCCCGACTTGCAGCCGCGTGTTGATCCACGAGTATGTTAATGGGGTACGGTATCCTTAAGAGCAGTGTAGTGGGGTGGCTAATGAAGGTATTGCTTGACTTGTGTAACCAGAAGAAAAAAACCAACCAAGGGTGTGCAAGTGGAAGGCTGATGTCACTATTGCAATGGAAGAATCACGGTTCATCCCAGTTTTGAGAGCGGGAGGGAGGCTGCGTCTCTCTGAAGAGGACTTGGCAACGTCCCTTCAAGTATGAGCAGATGTTCACCCAGTCCTTCCTCGCAGCAGCCGCTCTTTATCAGACTCAGGGCACATCGGATAGGATCCGGACCTTTGAGGGTTGTTGTCACAGAGTATGAGCTGACGGCAGTATCAGACCACCTTGAGCAGTAGTGTGTGGGACCTGGGAGATCCGCGCCTTAGCCTCTCATCCTTCTGAGGGACAAGGTACAGTTCTTGTGGTCCTTCAAGAGTTCCTAGGACTCCTTAGAGCCCCTGTCGCCCTCCTGACTGGCTGTCCCTGGCTCTGTGTCTCTCTCTCCTTGTTGGTTACTCTGGCTGTCTGAGATCACCTCCCAAGTAAGGAAACTCCCTGCACCTCCATCCTTACCTCTAGTTCTTTGTTGTGGTGGTGGTGGTGGGGGGGGGGGAACAGGGGGACCAAACTATGACAAGTAGGAAGCGCAGTGTGATGCCTGGGACTCTAACATAGGGGCATTAGCCCCTACTTTGGCCAGCCCTTCTGCTGACCACTGGGGACTCCTACCAGCAGAGGCCAGTGGCTCCCAATCCTGCCCACACAAGGTGGTGTCAGACTTGTCCGGTTTTCTTGTGCAGGCGGCTAGACGGGGTCTCATTGTGGTTACACGTTTACTGAGCATTGATGAGCTTAAATGTTTTCAGATGTTGCTCTGCCGATTTTATGTTTTGACTGTGAAATTCCTATTTAAGTCTTCTGTCCGGTTTTCTCTTTTTTGTTTGTTTTGTTGTTCTTTGTTTGTTTTTGTTGTTTTGGAGGCAGTCTTTATTCATGTTGTTAGTCCTTGCCGATTACATGGATTGCAGGTCTGCCTTGCTTATTGATTTTCTTTTTACTGCTGTATGGTGTTTTTTGATTAACAGAAGTTCTTAACTTTTCTTAACACAGAATTTATCATTTTACCTTTTTGTGGTTTCCATTTCTGGTATTTTGTTTTAGAAATGATTTCCCAGATGTCATGGAGATCTCTCTTCTATTTTATAGTTTTGCCTGTTACATGTAGTTTTTTAATTGACCTTTGGATAGATTTTTCTCCCCTGTGGCTGCTTTTAACATTTTTCTTTAGCTTTCTTTTTAATTGTTTTACTTTTACATATCTAGGTGGTTTTTTTTGTTTTGTTTGTTTGTTTGTTTGTTTTTTGGTATATATTCTGCTTGGATGTGAGCATCTTGAATCTGTGAATTGGTACCTTTCATTACATTAGGAAAAACTTATCAGAAGACAGCTGGATTCCCTTATCTACTTCTGCAGTCAGTCTTTCCAGTAACATGCATCACATGGCCTCGAAAATGAAAGTGAAAAAGTCCTGTCCGAGTTATTAAAACAGTTCAGAGCCTTTGAAAGGGTCATGGGGTCCTCCTGGAGTCCTCGAAGGTACTCTGAGAACCACCCTAACAGAAGCTGGGGAGTGTTTTACCTTTTTTTTCTGGTCTTAGAAATAATTTGTGTAAAATTGGATTTATTTCTTGAATGTGCAGTTGAACTTCTGGGCCTGGAATTTTCTTTCTAGGAAGGTTTTTAAAGTTTTGATTCAGTTTCTTTGATGTTAAACAACTATTCAGGTTTGTTTTCAAATATACTGGTGTAAGTTCATTGACATCATCTTATCTTTTAAATACAGGCAGCATTTAGAGTTATGTTTCCCTTTTCATTTTAGATATTTATTTCTGCTTTCCCCCCTCTATATTGATTAATTCTACCAGAATTATATCAAATGTCAATTGTACTTGCCTTTTTGAAAAGGCAACTCTTAAGGGTGCCTGGGTGGTGCAGTTGGTTAAGCATCTGACTCTTGCTTTCAGCTCAGCTCGATTTTGGGTTGCGAGATCAAGCCACATGTTGGGCTCCATGGTCAGCACTGAGTCTGCTTGTGACTCCCTACCTCTGCTCTACCCATCGTGTACATGTACACTCTCTCTAAAATAAATCTTAAAAAAAAAATCTTTGAAAAGCACTTTTTAGCTCTGTTGATCCTATTTTTTTAATTAGTTAATTACTGTGGTTTTTGTTTATTACTTATTTCCTTCAATTTGGGTTTATTTTGTTGTGGAGTGTGTTTTACGTAGCCTGTAACTCATGAACATTTGTAAGCTCATGTGTAGATTCTATTTTTGTTCCATTAATCCCAGTTTTGTTATATATGAAATCAGTTTTTTTTTTTCCAAACTGTGGGTGACCCATTATTGGGTGATAAAATTAATCTAGTAGGTAAGGCCAGCATTTTTAAAACACAGTAGAATAACAGAATAGAAAAATACCGTGTTTGTTAACATGTTTTGTGGCTAGTACTGTATATTAAGGTTAAACATTGTTTTGTGAAGCTTTTAGTTTTAAATAAGTTTTTTTTTTTTAAAAAGATGTAGTTATTTACTTTAGAGAGAGAGAGTGAGCACATGCATGTGAGTGGGGAGGGGCAGAGGGAGAGAGCGAATCCTGAAGCAGACTCGCTGCTGAGCACAGAGCCAGCCATGGGCTCCATCTCAGGACCCTGAGATCTTGACCTCTGCTGAAGTCAGGAGTCAGCTGCCCAACCAAGTGAGCCACCCAGGGTCCCCTGGGAAGCTGTTATTTAAAATACAAATGCACACACCTGTGTCTGTATTGGGTCACAATATAAAATGTATTTCTCCGTGTAGGTTTTAGTTTAAAAAAAAAAAAAAAGTGTGAAAGCCTTTGTTAAAAGGTAGTTTGTCTAATTTCAGTCAATATTTCAAAGAGGATGGCTCAAAATAAACACTGAGGAACCTGCTAAAATGCCCGCCTCTGTGACTCTGTTCTAGAGGGGCTAGGACTCACCTCCTGCACTGGGGCTGAGGACTCCGGTTTAATAAGCTGCCTCTGCAATATTTGCCCTTTGGGTGGAGAACCACTGATCCAGGGATAAAGGGACCTGCAGAGCCTGTTGTGGGGTTCAGACTTTCCATGGAGTGGGCAGCTCTTTGCGTGCATTTGCCCCGAGGCTTCCTATCTTTTAGCTCCCACAGAGACACAGCGCGCCAAGAAAGCTACTGGGGTGGTTGAGGGGGGAGGCTGTTTCTTAGAAAGACAGAAAAAAGGAAATGGCTCTGGGGTGCCTGCGTGGCTCAGTGGGTTAAGCCTCTACCTTCGGCTCAGGTCATGATCCCAGGGTCCTGGGATCGAGCCCTACATCGGGCTCTCTGCTCAGCGAGGAGCCAGCTTCCCCCCTCTCTCTCTGCCTGCCTCTCTGCCTACTCGTGATCTCTCTCTCTGTCAAATAAATAAATAAAATCTTAAAAAAAAAAAAAAAAAGGAAATGCGCTCTCATGCCCATATTTCTGTCCTGGAATCAATGAGCATATGTGAATGGTTGATGCAGGATTCCCCAAAGATGATAATGTGTAAACTTAAAAACGTATGCACCTTCATGCATTAGTCTGTGACAAATTTCTTATGTTCCAACTGATGGTTGCAAGTGGTACAAGTTGCAATCTTTCACGACTGTTTACATTTTGCCTCCAAAGCTGGTGTGATTGCAGCGTTCAAGGCTCGGCAGTATCCTGTCACCTAGGCAGTACGGGCAGTGATGGGAGAGAGTGCCATTTAACCAGATAAACATGGTTGCTAACCTTGAAGATGGTCTGTGAACTTTTCAGTTATTTCCCTTTTTATTAATAGCTCTTCTGAAAGACCAGCGAGTAGAATGGGACCATTTTGTAGGCTGGGACTTGGACATGTGGCTTGCCAAAGCAGCTTACTGCAGTGACGTGGCAAGTCTGTGACACGTGGGACCGTCCGTGGCTCTGCCCTCCCCATGCAGTATCCGGGCATGTGATGGAGAGGCTTGTTTGGGAAGGGTCTGAAGCTGTGGTCTACAGGGAAGGTCTGTATTTGGAGAGGAGGACTAAGAAGCTTCTTTACATCGGTCAGGGATGCTTATTGGCTGTTCCATTCAGGTGTTGCCGGATAACAACCCAACCCAAACTCCAATGACCTTACAACGATAACTACCAGGGATTTGCCCAGGGTTCTTGCTGGGGATGGTTCGTGTGTGTTCTCTTCATTTTCTTTTGCGGCCTCCCTGCGGTTACTTTCAGCTGGGAGCCCAGCCTCCTGATGGCACGGCAGCCGGGTTCCCAGAAGACAAAAGCAGCAGCTCCAGGTCTCTTAAGGCCTCAGCTCAAAAGCCCGAGAATGTCATTTCTGCCACATTCTCCCGGTTAGGGCAAGTCTCAAGGCTAGCCCAGATTCAGGGGGGAAGAGAAACAGAGTCTACCTTATTAGAAAAGTGGCATGCACATTCAAAGATGTGACGAATTGTTGGCATCCGTCTTTGGAAACTCATCCACCACATTGACCTGCCTTTCCCTTCCTCCCGGACTCCCTGCGCTTTTCTTCCTTCCTTCCTTCCATCTGAATGTGTCGCTTCGTCTTCTCCATTACGAAACATCACTGTATTTTATTTAAAGATTAAAGAGTAATCTAGCCCAATAGTCCTTGGCACCTTACTGATACTTTCCTAGTGGTATTTTTCCATTTTGCATTTTGCCGTAGCTTTTTGTCTTGCCTCCTTCAGTAGAAAAAAGTTCCTGGAAGATGGCGTCTTCGCTCTCTCCCTCGTCTCTTGCCGTGTGCGTGGTCGGTGCTCGCTCCTCACAGGGGTGACTGAACAAGTGAACGCAGATGTTAGAATAACCAAAAGTCAGTTTGTCTAGTGGAAGCATCATTTCATGTTAGGCAACTGTTTTGGTTTTGTTTTGTTTTGTTTTGTTTTAAGATTTTTATTTGTTTAGACAGTGGGAGGAGAAATCTCCAGCAGGCTTCCTGCTGAACGTGGAGCCCGTGGGGCTCGATCCCACTACCCTGAGATCATGACCTGAGCCGAAACCAAGAGTCAGAAGCTCAACCAGCTGAGCCACCCAGGCGCCCCATATGTTAGCCACGTGTTTAAAAACAAAACAATTATTTGGGGCACCTGGGTGGCTCAGTGGGTTAAGCCGCTGCCTTCGGCTCAGGTCATGATCTCAGGCTCCTGAGATTGAGTCCCGCATCGGGTTCTCTGCTCAGCAGGGAGCCTGCTTCCCTCTCTCTCTCTGCCTGCCTCTCCATCTACTTGTGATCTCTCTCTGTCAAATAAATAAATAAAATATTAAAAAAAAACCAATTATCTTTATTCTACTTTTGATTTTCTTCCTTGGTCAGCGGCCCGTCTTCCTAGGCCCCACACATTTATGACTTACGCTTTCTTTCTTTTTTTTTTTTTTTAAGATTTTATTTATTTATATGTCAGAGAGAGAGGTAGAGCGAGCGAGCGAGCACAGGCAGACAGAGTGTCAGGCAGAGGCAGAGGGAGAAGCAGGCTCTCAGCCGAGCAAGGAGCCCGATGTGGGACTTGATCCCAGGATGCTGGGATCATAACCTGAGCCGGAGGCAGCTGCTTAACCAACTGAGCCACCCAGGTGCCCCATATGTTAGCCACGTGTTTAGAAACAAAACAATTGTCTTTATTCTACTTTTTGATTTTCTTCCTTGGTCAGCGCCCGTCTTCCTAGGTCCCACACATCTATGACTTATGCTTTCATCTAATATATATTTATAGGATATAGTTATACTTATCAATATTTGTATTAAGTATGTATGGTATTAAATACGAAACATAACATATAGCACACATTTAATACACGAATATACATTCGTATATATTTACAGGAAGGGTCCAAAATCCCTTTTCATTATTTCCTCAAACCGCTTCAGGGAAAGAAAGAAGTATGCTGAAAGTCAAACAGTCCGTTCAGGGGTCGCTTGCTCCCCTAACTGCTTCATTTTTCTTGTGTGTCTGCCCCGGAACCAGGAGTGGGAGGAAGAGGCTGTCTGTGTCATTATGTGTGCGTCGGTCAAGTACAATATCCGGGGTCCTGCCCTCATCCCAAGAATGAAGACCAAGCACCGCATCTACTACATCACCCTCTTCTCCGTCGTCCTGCTGGGCCTCATTGCCACCGGCGTGTTTCAGTTCTGGCCCCATTCCATCGAGCCCTCCGGTGACTGGAACGCGGAGAAGCGCAGCGTCCGCGATGTGCCCATGGTCAGGCTGCCGGCCGGTAGCCCCCTCCCCGAGCGCGGCGATCTCAGCTGCAGGATGCACACGTGTTTCGATGTCTACCGCTGTGGCTTCAACCCCAAGAACAAAATCAAGGTGTATATCTACTCTCTGAAGAAGTATGTGGATGACTCTGGTGTCCCGGTCAGCAACACCATCTCCCGGGAGTACAACGACCTGCTCACGGCCATCTCCGACAGCGACTACTATACCGATGACATCAGCCGGGCCTGCCTGTTTGTCCCGTCCATCGACGTGCTGAACCAGAACACGCTCCGCATTAAGGAGACCGCTCAGGCGCTGGCCCAGCTCTCTAGGTACGTAGCACGTTCGCACGGGAGCCAGGGCCTTCGGGGAGCTCAGGGGAAGGACAGGCAGAGGGCATGGTTCTCCTCGGGGGCTGGCCTCCAGCTGCTGTCTCTTGCCTCGTGGGAAGGCCTGGGTGTGTGTGACCGGCTTGGAGCACGAAGCCAGGGCTGGAAGCCCTTCGGCTCTGTACTCTGTAAAGTGCTTTGCCATCCTTGCTTTTGCTGGGGGCTCCCACCATCTTAGAGTTTAAAATCTAAGGATGGCTCATGTTCCCATAGCTTTCCTGTTCTAATGAAATCTCCCCCCACACCTTATGACTTACGTAAGACAACATGCTCACTGTAAAAAGTCTGAAAATACAGGTAAGCAAGAAGAAGCATGTAAGATTCATTTCATGTTGCTCCCTAATGATGTTGCTTCCCAGCTGTTTTTGTTTTATAAAATATACACATATATATACATTTTTGTATGACATAGATGCATGTGCACGTGTATGTATGTGTTTTGTTAGAAGTGGAATTACACGTTCTCTGCGCTTGGGCTGCCTTTTTTCCTTAATACATTATGAATATATTTCCAGATAATTTCATATTAGTTTACTATGTAATTTTTAAGGGTTGTACAGCCTTCCATTTTACACATGTTCTGTGATGTACTCAGGAAGCCTTCTGTATTCCTTTTTTGTTTCTTTAACCAAGTGGTGAACATTTAGATCATTTTCAGGTTGTCATTGTCCCAGGCACGCCTGTAGTGGCCGAGCTCCAAGGACACATCCACCTGTTTTTTCTTTCCAGGAGCCAGGCTAGTTCCTGGTGTACTCTCGGAATTTCTAGGAATTCTCTTTGCAGCCCTGAGAAGTGGCCCTGTTTGGGGTTGGGGATACTTGCGGCTTGTCTTCCAGTAACTGACTCTTGTTTCTGTTTCTTCATGGTTGACGTGTGAATTCCCAGGCATGTTTCATTTCTTACCAGGTGGGATCGAGGTACGAACCACCTGCTGTTCAACATGCTGCCTGGAGGTCCCCCAGATTACAACACGGCTCTGGATGTCCCCAGAGACAGGTGGGTGTATTTGAGGTTGTCACTGTGATGGGGTTATGAGGATTAAGGAAATGCAAGACCCTTTCTTTGATGGGAAGTCCTGTGTCTAAGCCTAGTGGGAAAGACTGTGGAGTCAGAATTGTTTGTTAAAATGTCCTAGGCTTTTCCCTCCTTGAGACGTAGATGTGGTGAAACCGGACCTGCTTTACTCTGTTGGGGAGCACCAGCTAGAACTTACGTTGTAGCGCAGTGTTTTAAAAAATCATCTTTTTTTCTCGGTCTGGGTTTTCTCTCCTTACTGCAGCACCCCACCCCCAAGGCCCGCTTTGTGCCTTGTGCCGGCTCTGTCCAAATTTGGGAGCATTTGCGAAAAGCAGAGCCATAGCTTGCTGTAGGAAGGGGACGCGGAGGTGTGACAGTACGCCCACAGCCTGTCATGTTGGGGAACGAGGGCGCTCCGGTTCATTTACGCGACATCGCCTCGGTCAGTAGCGTCCTCCCCTCCCTCCCCTCCTGGCCCCCACTCCCTTCTTTCCTTCCTCTCTTCCTAACAGACCTTCCAAACAGCACGTGGGGTGTGGGGTGATTGGGATCGCAGGATTATGATTCCGAGTCTGCTCACTCTGTTTACCAGCCCTTTTCAACACCGACTGAACTGCTTGGGTTGGAGAGCTTTCCAGGAGGCGCAGGAGTGGGGTGCGGTTCCTCTCCTAGTACTGGGCTCAAGGCTTTGAGGAGGCCCAAGATGGGGGTCCCGGGCGATACTCAGGGTACAGCAGTGTTGTAAGCTGACATCAGAACTCACTCATAAGTCATTTTATTACAGTTGATGTTTCACTCTTAAAATCAGTGTTATGGTTAGAGAGTAGCTTGAGGCCTGTGGTGTTCTCAGCCCACAAAGGCCAACACCATCATTTATGAAAATCTACACTTGGTACTACTTTTCCCTGCAAGATTAAATCCAAGCCCTCTTTGCCTTAAGTAATTATGTAGGGTCAGTGTTGTGTTTCTGTCTGGAAATACAATTATCACTAGAAGAGACCTGCACTCCAGGACCGCCCGTCCCGCCCCGACCCTGCACACGCCCGCCCCCGCCACCTTCCATGTAGAAAGCATCTTGGTCGATAGAGGGCAGTCGGGCCACACAAATGCTATAGAAACCAGCCAAACACAAGGTGAGCCCTGGTTTGGCCCGCAGCCCCAGCGTTCCTGAGTGGGCTACTGTTTTATGGATTTGGTTGCTCTGGGGAAGTGAAATCCTTCAGGGAACAGAGAAGGGAAGAAAAAGCTGTTAGGAATGTTGTGTCTTCACCTGCTGTTCTGGGTTTATTTTGAGAAGGACTTATTTCTGTTTGGGACATTTCACTTTTTGCTGACATTTTGGTATATGTATTTGCATGGGAGAAGGATTTTATTTTTATCAAGTGCACATGTTAAATGGGGTTTCATTTCTCTATGGGAAAGTGTCAAGTACTCAGGCAGAAGTCTGAGTTCTGGCTAGTGGTTAGGTGTTAAGGATCAGGAAGGTTAAATCTTTTTCCCTGTGCATGTATTTTTGTAAGTGATTATAGGCAATACTATGGCAAGTAATGAATCACTGTGCAGTCCTCCGTTCTGTGCATGTGGGAAATTTCGTTTTGAAACCTAGGTGGTCTTCTGGTTGGAGGGAAGAGTAGATTTTTTTTTTGTGTCCGTTTTTTTCTATCATTTGTCCTTGTTCCTGGATTCAAAGGAGGCAAGAACCATGAGGACAATGGTTTTAGCAAGAGCTTCCTATTGGATTATTTGGAAATTAGAAAGCAGGCAGGCCAGATTAGACTGCTTCAAGGGTCTGCTGAAGTCTAAGGTCATAGGTGTGATTGTTTGAGGATGATTTTACTAGGGGAGATGAAAGGGTCAGGACAGAAGGAAATGTCTGCTCAGCGTATATATCTTTTGTACTGCTTAAATCTATTTTTACTTCCCTTCCAATTTTTAAAAATCCTACACATGATACTTGTATACTTTCTTTGTGCAAGATTGCAACAATGTACGAGCATATAAAGAGTAAAATATAAACATATGCTTCAAATCCTCCTCTATTTTCATTCCCTTACTGAAAGGTCATCCCTGTCCTCAAATACAATGTATTTTTCTAGCCTTTTTTCCATGGATTTATACACAAACAAGTATAAATATGTGTGTGCATATGTCTGTAGTATACACGCACATACACACACATGTGTGCACGTACACCCATTTTAAGGGAGCAAATTATACCTCTTCAGTGCCTTATTTTACCAATCTTTGTTTTCTCATATATGTTCTGCAATATTATTATGCCAATTTTTCTTATTGTTTTTTTGTACACATCTCTCACAGATTTCTACTTCGTGTGAGTTTTATTTAACTTGTTATGGAGAATTTCAAACCTGTGTAAAAGAAGAGATTAGTAAGGTCAACCCATGTCCCTCTGTCCGGCTTTGGTAATTATCAACTTAGGGCTGGTCTCCCCTCATTTGTACTCCTACCCATCCCCCAGCAGGTTATCTAGAAGCAAATCCCAGGTGTTATATCATGACATCTGTAAATATTTCCATTTGAATCTCTCTGCTATAAGGGATTTTTTAAAAATATAACTGTACTGGGGGGCACCTGGGTGGCTCAGTGGGTTAAGCCTCTGCCTTCAGCTCAGGTCATAATCTCAGGGTCCTGGGATCGAGTCCCACATCGGGCTTCCTGCTCTGCAGGGAACTTGCTTCCTCCTCTCTCTCTCTCTGCTTGCCTCTCTGCCCACTTGTGATCTCTCTCTGTCAAATAAATAAAATCTTTAAAAAAATATATACTGCTATTTTCACACCTAAAAATTAATAGGAACCTGACATCACCAAATATCTAGCCATTGTTTAGATTTACCTCTTACATATTTTTTTATATTTGTTTAATTCAGTACACAAATAAGGATGACTAATAGAATTGGTTAGCTTTTTTTTTTTTTGGCGAAATTTGAAGCTTTGCATTTGAGGGGTTTGCCGGCCTGATTGCATGCATGGTTCAAAAGAAAGCAAAGGATGAGCTTGCAGACGAGCTGCGCTTCGGCCCTGTGGACACTCCGATGGGAGGAGGACTGGGGGAACATCTGAGGACAACCCGGAGCAGGGATGGTGGAGTGCGTGAGGCTGTGCAGAGGGCTCTGTGACAGAGGACATGCCCTAGTGTCAAGAAGGCCGGCAATATGCAGAGGACACTTCGAGTGACGTAACACTTGACCTGGCATCAGTCTGATGATCAGATTAATGCTTTTTTTCACTGCAAGTTTTCTGTTCAGTCTCTTGCAGCTTTGGAGCTGATCTCTGATTTGGGGCTACATAGTAGGAAAACAGTGTGCTTTTCAGAAGGGCACTTTGCACTCAACGCAAAACACATACTCTGTAGAGCAAGGGACGCTCACACTGTGGTCTCCATTAGCATGTTATGGAGTCGTTGGCAGAAGAAGATACAGGGACTTGAAGTCCGAGTCTTACCAGTAGCGGGGCTGGTGTGAGGTCTTTTTAGCTAATGACAGCCCCGGCTCTTGCCGAGGTCGTAAGTAGAGATCTCGAGTGCTATCTGGGACCTAAGACCTACTTCCATTTGCATGCTTTCCTCCTCCCCGTGCATAACTCCCACTTTGCTCTCCGGGAACAGAGGAACGCTGGGGCCCCAGGGACAGAATTACAGTACAAGGTGGTGTGATACGCACCTGCTTCCTTTCTGGCCCCATGTGCGTTCCCCTCTGCTCTGCGGCTGTGGGTGTGATTGCCTCGTCACCCCCCCCCACCCTGGCTCACCGGGGCTGCTTGGTGCCTGTGTATTGGATTCGTGATTGTTTGTTTGCACAGAGATCATGCGTTCCCCTGCAGTCTGCTTGCTGTCATGGAATCAGCCCAAGTTCGTGGTGGATGGATTCATTGCTGAATGCTAATCAGGAAAAATCAGACCGTATGCTGGTACTAAGGAGAGTCGCTAGGTTTTACAGAGGAGACTGGCAGCTGGAGAGGTCTTTAGCCTGCACATTACCTCACTAACCAGTTCTTGGTTTCAGAAAGCTTAAACAAACAGATTGGGATTTCCAGGGGTGGTTGGAAAATCTTTGAACTTAAACTGGTCGTGTTCAAATGGAATGGAGGTTGTCAACAGCGCAGGGAGAGGATTGGTAGCAATCAATATTGCAAAAAATGTGGTTTCTCAGTTCAGACGTTTTGGCTCAGACTGTACGATGCGTGGAACTGGCAAAACTCTGCCCCAGTAAGTGATTTTGATGGATCTGGGACCCTGGGGACAGAATAACAGTAAAAGTTGGTGTGATCTCCACCTGCTTCCTTTCTCTGATGAAGTGTCGCTGTATTACTTGCTGGCTCCAATTAAAACAGTATGTTCACAGCTTTCCGATTAAGGAGAATAAAGCTAGTGCATGCAAAGTGCAGGCGAGGCACTAACGGTCTGATCCTGGGTTCCTGCTTCCTGCGCGGGGGCTGAGGAGCTGCAGTGGAGGTGAGAGCTGGGGGACAGCCCTTGGACAACACTGGAGAGACCTGCCCAGGGCGGGGGACCGGGGGCAGGCGTGCGCAGCACTGGATGACATGTTTTGCTGTCATCCGTGCTTTCTGTGACCATTGTCGCTTGAGATTCAGGCCAGAGGGTCAGTGAGCCACTGCCCCATCCTGGCTTCCCGTGCTGAACTGTCATCTGTTCCTGCTGGTGTGAGCCTTGCAGAGTGGGGTAGGACTTCGGGAAGAACTGAATGGGGTCTGAATAAGGTAGCAGAGGGGCTGTTTACAGGGTGGCCTCTGGGCTGTGATGTGTTTTTAAAAAATGGAAAAGGGAAGACTGCTTAGGCCCCCAGAAGAAGGCTGCTAACTCAGGGACCGCACGCAGCTGATGTCCAGGAGGTGTTGGATGTGAAACACAGAGCATGATGTCTTCAGAGACAGGAGACAGGAAGCAGGCCTCTGTTGGTATTATCACTGACCCGGGGACTCCTCTCCCTTCCCACGGAGCTTCTCAAAATGAAGACCTTTCTTTCTCATTGTTTGACAAAACCCTTTGCTTTTCAGGGCTCTCTTGGCTGGTGGTGGCTTTTCTACGTGGACTTACCGGCAAGGCTACGATGTCAGCATTCCCGTGTACAGTCCGCTGTCGGCGGAGGTGGATCTTCCCGAGAAGGGACCAGGGTAAGGGACATCCCGCCAGCCAGGTGCACTGTGAGGTGCCGACGAGGGCTGCGCGGTTGGTGTCCAGAGCCGAAGCCTCGGTTACAGGCCTGGGGCTTGGAGTCTGCCGTCTTCCCCACCCCCGCCCCCACCCCCATCCCACCCCAGTTTCTCCTTCAGTTTTCTCTGGCTCAGTGAGTGGACGGTGCCGGCTACCCAGCTTTCCAGATCTGGAATCCCTGGGGTGTCCTTGACTCCTTCCTCTCCCTCACCTCCAGAAGAGTAAGTCCTTGTGATTGTCCCTCCTAAATATTGCTCAGATCTGCCTTCTTCTCCATGTCCTCTGCCCCCGCCCGACACCAGCTTACTGTCATCTCTCCCTTGGATCTGGAAACAGCCCCCTGTTTGGTTTCCTTGCCTCTAGTCTTGCTGCCCCCACAACCGGGTTGTTCCTGATTACCCATTTCCCTTCAGATAAAGCCCAGACCCCTTAAAATGTCTTTCAAGACCCTCTGGCACGTGACCATTCATTCTTTCCATCTCTAGCTTTTCCCCCACCCCACTTTTAGTTTGTAGAAAGAGCATTGCTCTCTCGGGTTTTTTTGGGGCTGTAAAATCTTTCCGTGGTCTGGAAGTCTTCTTCCTCATTTTCACCAGACTGATGACCTACTTGTCCTTTAGGTTTGAACTTGAGCACTTCTCACTCCAGGGGGACTTTGCTAACCCCCGGAGTGGTTCTGCGTTATACCCCCAGAGCAGCTTCCACTTCTCCTACGGTACCAGTCACTGGGCCACGGTGTAATAACTTGCTCACGGCCTCTTTGCTTGGGATTTTGGATTTTGCAGTAAGGCTAGTGCCAGGTCTGTTTTTTTTTTTAAGATTTTATTTGTTAAATTGAGAGAGAGTGAGCTTGAGTATGGACAGAGGGAGAGGAAGAAGCAGGCTTCCTACTGAGCAGAGAACCAGTGCAGGGCTCAGTCTCAGGACCCTGGGATCACCGCCTGAGCCAAAGGCAGACACTTAACCGACTGAGCCACCCAGTTGCCCCCAGGTCTGTTTTTTAACTGCCGTGTTGGCTATGCATATCACATGATCGGTTCATATTGTTGACATGTGAGTGAATTAAGTGAAAAGGGCTGGCAGCTTGGGTGTGCAGGGCTGGCAGCTTGGGCATCTTGTCTAGCCTTGTTTGATGTAGTTGGTTTGAAATTGCGCTAATTCTTGGTGAGAATCTCAATAAGCATTAAACAGACGTGATGATGATGATGATGGTACTCTTGTGTGCCGTGTGCTCACGCATGAAGGTGACTGATTTGTATATTGCCACACTAGAAAGATCATACAAGGTGAGATTTAAAAATCCACACACAGCATTTGGTCTCAGAAATGAGTCTTAAGGAAATAGTTTGGAAAACATCCCAAACTTCCCCTTAGAAGCCTTTATGGGGGGGCGCCTGGGTGGCTCAGTTGTTAAGTGTCTGCCTTTGGCTCAGATCATGATCCCAGAGTCCTGGGATCGAGCCCTGTATGTGGCTCCCTGCTCAGTGGAAGCCTGCTTCTGCCTTTCTCACTCCCCCTGCTTGTGCTCCCTCTCTCGCTGTATCTCTCCCTGTCAAATAAATAAATAAAATCTTAAAAAAAAAAAAGAAGCCTTTATAGGTTCTTGGAGAAATAAGAGAACTTTTCCAAAGTGAAGCATTTCCCTCCTGTGTATGTGTCTCCTACTGTGTAGCCTGGTAACCAAATTCTGAAACCTACTTTAGATGTAGCAGATTTTGTTATTTACATAAGGTGAGATTGAAACATATTTTTATTGTTAGGCAAGTACAGAGAGAGCCGGACAGTTTATGAACTTATTGCCTAGATTTACTTTCTGGATTTTTCTGTTAGTGGACTTCCAGAATTGATTTGTTTTGTTATTTTTTAAATTGAGATATATTCATTCACCATAAAATTTACTCTTTTAAGGAATATACTCCAGTGGGTGTATTTATTTTTTAAAGATTTATTTATTTATTTTAAGGAGAGGGGAGAGAGAGAGTTAGCCATTTCTTTGTCTTCTTTGGGAAAGTGTTTGTTTATGTCTTCTGCACATTTCTGGACTGGATTTTTGTTTTTTGGGTGTTGAGTTTGATAAGTTCTTTCTAGATTTTGGACACTAACCCTTTATTGAATATGTTGTTTGCAAATATCTTATCCCATTCCGTAGGTTGCCTTTCAGTTTTTTGTTGATTGTTTCCTTTATTGTGCGGCAACTGTTTATCTTGATGAAGGCCCAGTAGTTCATTTTGCTTTTCTTTCCCTTGCCTCTAAGGACGTGTCCAGTAAGAAGTTGCTATGGCCAAGGTTGCTCCCTGTGTTCTCCTCTAGGATTTTGGTGGATTCCTGTCTCACATTTAGGTCTTCAATCCATTTGAATTTATTTTTGTGTGTGGTGTAAGAAAGTAGTCCCATTTCATTCTTCTACATGTTGCTGTTCAGTTTTCCCAGCACTATTTGTTGAAGAGACTTTTGCATTGGATACTCTTTTCTGCTTTGTCAAGGATGAGTTGGCCATAAAGTTGTGGGTCCATTTCTGGGTTTTCTATTCTGTTCCATTGATTGTGTGTCTGGGTTTTTTTTTTGCCTGTACCATACTGTCTTGATTACTACTGCTTTGTAATAGAGCTTGAAATCTGGAATTGTGATACCTTCAGTTTTGTTTTTCTTTTTCAGGTTGCCTTGGTTACTTATCATTTACTTTTTTTTTTTTAATATTGGGTTTTGGTTTTGTTGCATTGTAAGAATTCTTTATATATTTTACTTACTAGTTGCTTACCAGTTGTATGATTTGCAGATAGTTTCACCCATCCTGTAGGTTGTCTTTTCACTATCTTGATGGTGTCCTTTGATGCACAAAAGTTTCTCCTTTTGATGAAGTCTGATTAATCTATTTTTCCTTTCTGTTTTTCTATTTATTCTATTTTTCCTTGTACTTTGGGTGTCATAAATAAGAAATCCTTGATTAATCCAAGATCACAAAATTTAAATCTGTGGTTTCTTCTCAGAATGCTTTAATTTTAGCTCTTTGATTTTGGTTTTTGCTCTATTTTGAGTTAATTTTTTAAAAAAGATTTACTTATTTCTTTTAGAAAAGGCGAGAGAGAGCAGGAGTCAGGGGAGGGGCAGAGGGAGAAGAGAATCTTCAGACTCCCTGCTGAGCACGGAGCCCCGTGTGGGGCCTGAGCTCAGGACCCAGGAGATCATGACCTGAACCGAAACCAATAGTCAGATACTTAACCGACTGAGCCACCCAGGTACCCGTTTTGAGTTAATTTTTACATGTGGTGTGAGGTAGGAGTCTAACTTCCTTCTTTTACCTGTGGATATCCAGTTGTCTTAGCAACAGTTGGTGAAAAGACTGTTCTTTTCCCATTGGATGATCTTAACATTCATGTTGAAAATCAACTGGCTATAGGTATATAGGCTTATTTCTGGACTCCCATTCTTGTTCCGTTGGTCTGTGTGTCTGTCCTTATGCCAGTACCACACTATCTTGATTACTGTAGCTTTGTAGTAAGTTTTTAAATTGGTAATGTGAGTATTCTAATTTTGTTCTTTTTTTAAGATTTTGGTTTTTGTTTTGGTCTATTCAAGGTCCCTTGAATTTTGACTACTTTTTAAATAATGCAACTTGAGTAAATATAGGTAAAAAACAATTTAAACTCTTTGTGCTTATATGACTTCAAAATTAAAATAGATTTAAAAATTAAATGCAAAGAAATGTACAAAACTAATAATATTCATATTAACAATATGATAGCTGAGGCTTTTTCATTGAAACTGGATTGTGTCTTTTAAGGTGAATATAGAATTAATTATGGTTTTGGGGGTTTGGCATGCCTATGCTGTTTGCCTGTGGGGTGGTGATGTATTTCTCTCTACCACTTTTTATGTTTGAGTGACTAGGGTGCTTCCCTTTAGCATATTGTGACATCATTTATCTTCATCTGATACAGATTTTTTCCCTACCATTTCACTATAAAAATATAATTATAAAATTTATAAAATTATAATTTATAAGTTTATAAAAATTATACAATTATAATTTCTAAAATTATAATATAAATTATAAAAATCTTAAAGCCAGACAGCAGTGACAGTACAGTGAGTATTTGTATACCCATCACTTAGGGACTGCAGTTAGCATTTTACTGTGCTTTCATTATACATGATTTACATTTTAAGTCTTCCTATCTTCCCATTAGCCCACTAAATACAAACTTGGATGTTGAAAAACTCTTAGCAGTATTATCATTAAATATGAACAAAAATATGCCTGTACCGATTTTCTTTTGATCATCAAGATGAAAATACAAAATAATTCTTAGAGAAGAGACTGGAGAAAAAGATATAGTTCAATGCTGTGTTTTCTTTTAATTAAAAAATTTTAATTTAAATTCAGTTAATTAGCATATAGTATATTATTAGGTTCAGAGGCAGAGCTCAGTGATTCATCAGTTGCATAGAACACCCTGTGCCCAGGGGCGCCTGGGTGGCTCAGTGGGTTAAAGCCTCTGCCTTCGGCTCAGGTCATGATCCCAAGGTCCTGGGATCGAGCCCCGCATAGGGCTCTCTGCTCAGCAGGGAGCCTGCTTCCTCCTCTCTCTCTGCCTGCCTCTCTGCCTGCTTGTGATCTCTGTCTGTCAAATAAATAAATAAAATCTTTAAAAAAAAAAAAAAAAAAAAGAACACCCAGTGCCCATTACATCACGCGCCCTCCTTAATGCCCATCCCCCAGTTTCCGCATCCCCCTAACCTTTTCCCTTCCAGCAACAGTTTGTTTCCTATAGTTGAGTCTCTTATGGTTTGTCTCCCTCTCTGATTTCATCTTGTTTTATTTTTCTCTCCCTGCCCCAATGCTCCTCTGTTTTGTTTCTTAAATTCCACATATGAGTGAGATCATATAATTTTCTCTCTCTGATTGATTTACTTTACTCTGTAATACCCTCTAGTTCCATCCATGTCATTGCAAATGGCAAGAGGTCAATTTTTAATGGCTGCATAGTATTTCATTGTCTATCTATACCACATCTTCTTTATCCATTCATCTGTTGATGGACATCTGGGCTATTTCCATAGTTTGGCTGTTGTGGACATTGTTGCTATAAACATTGGGGTACACGGGCCCCTTCAAATCAATATTTTTGTATCCTTTGGATAAAATACCTAGTAGTGTAATTGCTGGGTTGTACGGTAGTTCTCTTGTTAACTTTTTGAAGAACCTCCATGCTGTTTTCCAGAATGGCTGCACCAGCTTGCATTCCCACAAGCAGTGTAAGACGGGTCCCCTTTCTCTGCATCTTTGCCAACATTTGTTTCCTGACTTGTTAATTTTAGCCCCAGTGCTGTTTTGAGACTAGATTTCTGTAATGAGAAAGGGTGACCTGTGTGAGTGAGCCCAGCTGGTACCCTTTGGGGAGGTACAAGTTTCTGTCGCATATCTAGGATCTTAGTTTGGCATATTTACGGAGCACTAGATATAATAGATATTATAAGATAAATACATTATAGTAGATATTATAAAACTACAATGGTTGGGAAAAGTCAGTTGAACTTAGAAAAATGATTTTATTTCTCTACTTGCTCCTTCTGTGAACATTTACTTAAATTTAAGTCAGTTGTGGGTTTTGAAAGTTGTTTCTGAACCTTTTGTTTCCCCCCCCGCCCGAAATTGTTCTGAAAATTGTTTAATTCAGTTCACTGAAGTTCAGATCAAACCTTTATTGAAGGCCTGTTAGAACCAAGCATTGCTAGGCTGGTGGTTCTCAACAGGGGAAGGGGTTGATTTTTGTCTCCCCAGGGATATTTGGCAATATACGGACTGTTGTGAGTTCAGGGGCATGTGTGTCAGGGGTCCCCGAGACCACCTCCAGTTTCAGTGATCTGCCAAGAAGCTCAGGACTCAGCATATAGTCCCCCTCATGGCTATTATTTATTAAAGCTCAAGGGGACAACGCATAGTCAGCAAAGGAACAAGGTACACGGGATGGAGTCCAAGGTAACAGGGTGCAGGCATCAAGGTCCCCCCAGTTGTGTCACACAGTCGCCTGGCATGTGCTTAACTCCCCCAGCAACGAGTGGCCACAGCGTGTACGGACTGTGGCTCACCAGGGCACTCATCAGAGACTCTGCGCCCCCAGTTTTCATGGGGAGCTAATCACATGCACAGTCTCTGCTTGGCGTGTGCTAATGTTTCAGATTTGCAGAAGGAAAGAGAGTGTTCAACATAAACCATATTGTTTGTACAGGCAGTTTGGGCACAGCAGCCACTCTTACCAGTTCTGGGGAGGGTAGGAGCGCCCCTAAAACAGAAGTTCCCATACACCAGCCAAGTGCCAGCCTTGCAGAGGAGAGCTGTCGGACCTGCTGTGCTAGCGCTGTTTTGCGTGGAATGCTCCTGGCATCTAAAGGGTGGAGGCTGGGGGAGCCCCGAAACCTCTGCAGTGCCCAGGGTGCAACAGAGAACTGCGGGGTCCCCCTGACATTAAGCTAGGGGGGAGGAAGCCCAGGCGAGGCTTCGAGGGAGCCAGGGAGGGTCAGGGCCATCCCTTCAGCTTGGTGGCCTCTGGGCGTTTCTGTTCGAAGACTGCTTGAACTCTGCTCGGTTTCTTATCTAATCTCTTTAGTATAATCCAGCTCTCTGGCTAATTGCTTTAGGACTCTTCCTTCCCTTCAGATGTGACATAGGGAAAATACCCACTGAAAAGCAAAGATTCAGCTAATAAAACAGAGGAAAACAAACCACCTCTGAACAGCAAAAATTATTTTCAGTCGATTTCTTCCAGAGATTGAAACTGCCGTGGTGGTGGCATTTTCTTAGTAACTTAATCTCCCTAGTTTTTACGTATCATTAGACTGGAAATTAAGATCTCCAACTAGATCACTGGAGGTCTCAGGCTCTGAAGTTCTCCATGCAGTAACTGGGGGGAGGACCAGTAAATCTGCCGGGAGGGGGCGGGTGGCGAGGGGCTGCCCGGGGCACCCGCGTCCCTCTGCTGACCAGTCTGTGGATTTCTGCCACTGGCCGGACCCACACTCTGCTTTCCTCCAGCTTGCAGTTTGGCCCTGAGGTTGTGGTGTTTCTTTCTTACTTTTTTTCTTTTTTAAGATTTTATTTATTTATTTGACCGAGATCCCGAGTAGGCAGAGAGGCAGGGCGGGGGGGGGGGGGGGGGGGGGGGCAGGCGCAGGAAGCAGGCTCCCTGCTGAGCAGAGAGCCCAATGCAGGACTCGATCCCAGGACCCTGAGATCATGACCTGAGTGGAAGGCAGAGGCTTAACCCACTGAGCCACCCAGGCGCCCTGGTGTTTCTTTTATAAGCAGCACGCCCCTCTCTCTCTGAAAGAAAGAAGAAAAGAAGAAGAAAGGGCAAAAACCGGCAAAGGCAGACTCCAGACTCCTCGTGCTTTCCAGGCACTTGGGAGGAGGTGGTGTGGGTGACCTTCTGGCCGGGCCTTTGGATTTGTGGCTGTTTGTGAGAGCTGCTTTTTGAGGGAATTCCCACATCTCTTGAGGGCTCCGCAGAGTAGTGAGAGCTTTGTTTTTATTTTTATTTTAAATCTCTCCCAATCTTTTTTCAATGGGAAGCTGAGGATTGTTGCTATTGATAGCTTCTTCTCACAGCTGCGCTGGGCTCAGCTGGAATTCTTGTCATTGTCTCTCTAAAAGGAACCAAATCGGGAGTTCACCACTGTTCCTATTGAGGGAGACTTCAAGTTCTCAGCATGATTTTACTTAAACTTAGGTTTCAGCGCTGCTGGGAGGAAACATGAAAGTCCTAGCTAGTAATTTTAGTCCTTAAAAGAAAAACAAATCCACCTTACAGTTTTGTTTGCTTAAAACTAAAATGGGCACACTCCCTCAGCCATCTGTCAGGTCAGGGAGAACGAGCATGCGAGCCGGGGGAGCCGTTTCTAGACTCCTGTGCACATCTGCACAGTCATGCTGAACACGGAGTAACGGTAGAGTCGGGATCCAAGGATCCTGGCGGCCGAATGTCTGAACGAGAACTTTGTTTCTCACCAGGGGGACTCAGCCGGAGGCCTTCTTTCCCCAGGAGCATCTTGAGCTTCGGTATTTCTCTCTGTATCTGGGTAGATGGACAGTCTTGATATTGTCTGTGTACACTGAAAACCGTGAGTTCACGTCACCATCTGCAGATCCATCCAGCGCCGGAGCGCTCTGGTCTCCCATTGCCTGTTTGTCACTCTGTTCTCCGACAGGGAGCGATCTGGCTCTCATTTATCCTCAATATCTTTACTGATTTGCTCAGCCCTCTTGCATGTAACCAACCAACCCTGCCGCCCCTGCCTCCATTTCCCCTCAGACCCTGACTCCCCCACATTGTGCTCCCACTGCTGTATTCTCCCCACTCGCCCCAGGACTTACCCTCCGCTGCCTTCTGGGGTTCCAGCACCCCACAGTAGGGTGCTGGTACCGTTGCTCTCACCCTCCGCCCAGCACGGTACCCTTTTCAGCCAGTCCAGGCTCTAACACTCTGTCCTGGGATTCTCACATGCTCTCCTAACCTCACTTGTTCTTCAGCGTCCCCCTGGGTTGCCATGGCTCCTTTTACCCCTGCCCCCAGTGCCGAAACCTCGGGTACCCCTTCAGGGCTCTCATACGCTGCATTGGGCCACCTCCCAGCTCTTTCCCAAGTAGACGCTTTCACCCTAGAAAGGCTTCAGCACTCTAGCTGGGCCATTTCTGGCCCCACCCACGTTGTGCAGTACAACTCATTTTTCTTTCTAGAACTCCAACCTTCTGCACCCTTCTACAAGGACACCTTCTGGTGTATTGGCATGTCTGTTCTTATTCTAGATGGTGTAGAGCATCGCCAGCTTTATGCTAGCAGCTCTACTTGAAGAGAAAGTCTCCAGAGACATCCAGCAAATACCGGTATCCCATGAGATCCATCACAGAACCAGTGTCTTAGGAATTGGAAAGACCTTTAAGGTCCTTCAGCTCTAACTTGATGCATGGCTGATTTCATTATAACTTGTTAATGAGAAGTTTTCTGATTTGAAATGAAAAAAAAAAAAAAAACCCCAGTCTACTTCATTTCCAAATAGGTTTCATTCTTAAGGTGGTTTTAAACCCTGCTTGTCTTGCGAGTTTGCCTGTAAGTCCTTTCTCTTGTTTAAACAGACCAGTTTGATTGCAGAAATACTTTGCAGGGAGATGGTATTCACTTGGAGGTGATCTGCAAGTGCTCTAATGTGTGATCTTCCCATCACCACGGCATCTCTCTGTGAATTAATGCTTTACAAGAGAAACATTGCTGAGGCTCAGGGAATAGAATCCAAGAGTCTGTTTCAGTGTCTAGAAGGACTACTTTTAGCTATAAATATTCAGCATATTGTTCAATAAATCGTAACTTAGGGGGAAATTGTGCAGGATGAGAGGAACCAATCTGCGCAGCTGATCCAGACTCACTCCCTGATAGGTTCTACTCCATGTCTTTCCTACCTCCACTTACTTTCCCCTGTCTTCAGGGTCTGAATGACCGTCAAGGGCAGCTCTATGAAGCAGACCTTTCTGCGATGGGAGACATCTATATTTCTGCTGTTAGGTGCCCTCTAGCCACATATGGCCATTGAGAATTTGAAATGTGGCTGGTCTGACAGAGGAGCTGAATTTTAGTCTAATTTACATGGCCTCCTGTGGCTACTTGCTTTCTCAAGGATTTAGGGAATGTGCCCGTCCCTTTCTTTCTTTCTTTCTTTTTTTTTTTTTTAAGATTTTATTTATTTATTTATTTGACAGACAGAGATCACAAGCAGGCAGAGGCAGACAGAGAGAGAGAGAGGAGGAAGCAGGCTCCCCACTGAGCAGAGAGCCCTATGTGGGACTCGATCCCAGGACCCTGAGATCATGACCTGAGCCAAAGGCAGAGGCTTAACCCTCTGAGCCACCCAGGCTGCCCTGTCCCTTTCTTTCTTAACTGGGATGGGGGAAGTACCTTTTGCTTGTAGCTCAGCCACTTAAAGAATTACCAGAAGAAAGGGTTCTGAGGATTTGAAGGCCAACTAGCTGTGGGGCTGTGTTGCTGTGTTTTCTGGAGTTTCTGTAGCTGAGCTGGCTGGAAAGGGGAACATTCCCCTTCTCCACTCATTGCTTTGTGTGTTTGGGACCTGAAGCTCAGTGCCGGGTAAACCATGATGACCTTTTCAATCAGAGAATGGTTGTTCTTCAGCTGTGGATGTATGGGTAAGGTGTTCTTTAGCTACAACCTCCAAATAAGTATAAGAAACCTAAAAAAATTACTGTTCCTTTCTCCCAGTGCAAGAAAAAAAGGAAGTGAGAGAGATGGGGTCACAGAGTATAGGTTTTGGTTCTTTCTTATGTGCATACTTGTATCCGCTTGTCTGATGGCATTGTCTATGAGAGGTACCGCCCCCCAGAACTTTCCCTGGTTCAGACCAGTGGGGGGTAGATTCATGTGAGTACTGCTTCTAGGTCTGAGGGGTGTTTCACTTCTTCCTGGAACCTGCTTTATATTATTCATTCCTTTGATGGTGAATGCTACTGGTCCCTCAACCTATGTAGTGTTTATGCTCCGTAACCTCTCTGCCCTGTGGGAATCTTGCCTTCTAGGAGAGAGTTCCTTACCATCTGGTCTTCCCCAGAACTCCCCTTTGACTTCTGGCTTACTAAATTTGTGTTCGTGTATTTTGTCTCTTGTGAAGATCTCAATGGCCCTAGACCCATGGAAGTCCTTTCTTCACTCCATTTTCTTTTAGACATCCTTGCTACCCAGATATGAAGACTGGTTCCCTCCTTTGGTAAAGATAGTTTTTTCCACTCATTATTCTCAACACCAATTCAGTCTTCTTGTGTGCGGGTGGCCTTGGGGATGGAGGCTGTCTTCCCTGCAGCACCTCCGTAGGCCAAGGAGGCCATTCAGTAGCCGGAAGCAGTCCTTCACCTCTTCCGGTTTTACCCCCGGTGCTGCCCATTGTTTCCCTCTCTTCCCATCTGAAGGATGCAGCCAGCTCTCAGTTCCTTTTCACGTTAGATACCTCATGGTAACACGTTGGTGTTTCTTCCAAGTAGACAGCCATTCAGCTTCTCTTATTCCATGCACATATGGATTTCTTGCTTGCTCTCCAAGCTTGGCGTATTACAGGCGTTTCCTCAAAACCTGAAGAACTTCTCCCCAGTCAGATCTTCATGACGGCACGTGACTGAGCCAGACGTTAGGTTCTCACGCTGTATAATACTGTCAATACTGACCAATGCCGCAGAGGGCGATTGCCCAGAAAATTGAGACCTGTGAAGACCCGTGAGAACCCATTTCCTGCCCTAAATCGAACATCCGAGTGTGTCGTACCCTGACCTGCGGGCCGGCGGCAACGTTCCAGTCACGCTTGTTGCTCTGTTGCAGTCCCCGGCGGTACTTCCTGCTGTCCTCTCAGATGGCTGTCCACCCCGAGTACAGAGAAGACCTGGAAGCCCTGCAGGCCAAACACGCGGAGTCGGTGCTAGTGCTGGACAAGTGCACCAACCTGTCAGAGGGCGTCCCCTGGGTGCACAGGCGCTGCCGCGAGCACCAGGTCTACGAGTACCCCCAGGTGCTGCAGGTGAGCGCCCCTGTACCCGGGAGGGGGCCCTTCCCGAAGCAGTACGCCCCCAGCAGAAGGCCTTGTTCTCCCTGTGCTGCCGGGGCATCCGCCCCAGGGATGACGAGAACGTAGCCCGGCTCCCTGGCAGCCACGTGGGCCCTGAGGAGTGGCGGTGGCTGGCCTGCTGTGTGTGCAGAGCTGTCTGGCCTCTGAGTGCTCCCGCTCCCATTGGACGCTCGTCGCCCTCCACAGCCGCAACCGCTGTGGGCTTGGGGAGAAGTCATGTGGCCAGAGTGGGCAACCGTATTTCACTTTTACCCCTGTATTTGTAAGCCCGTCCAGAGAGATCGCCTGCTCGAAGGGGGCAGCCTGTACCCTCCGACGTGCAGGCCCACGAGGCCGCAGTCTGCTTTTCCTGGGAACGGAAGGTTTTCATTTTTTGTCACTGTTTTGTCTGTTGGCGTTTTGCTACCCTCGCCATGTCTACTGGTAGCATGTCCTTTGCCTGAGTCGTGGCCATGCCACTGTTTCCATACGCCCGGGGAAGAGTAGTCCTTTGGGGGATATTTTAAGCATAAGTAGGATGCTTGACATTCCAGGGGCAGGGGGGCGAGGAAAGGAGAAAGTGAGTTTTGTTCCCTGAAATATTTAAAATAGTTCAAGGAGAAATAGCAAGGAGCTGGTGTGGTCCTCCCCCACCCCCCCATCTCCAAAGAGAACTGGGCCATGCTGAGATTGTTAAAATACTTTCTCTCAGAAAGTGCTGCATCTCCTCTGGAATGTCTGACTGATAACGGTGGTGATGTGAGCAGGAGTATTTATAGTAACCTTTGTCTAGACAGGAAAAATGGTTATCAGCACGTGTGTCCACATCTGGATGCCGACTCCTCCGGGCAGGCCGAGCTGTCCACCTGCACCCCTAGGCGCCATGACCGATTCTCTTCCTTGGCCCGCGCTGCACTCTCGTGTATTCCTGGAGGATTTGGAGTTTTTCTTTTTTTCTGAGCTTTCCTTTTCTCTAGCTGTAAAGATGAAAGTGTGTTTTTTTGTTTTTTGTTTTTTGTTTTAATCTTTTTTCTTCCTCCCGAGGAGGCAAACGCTGGGAGAAACAGCGTTAGAGAGTTGTTTCTTATTTTGGCTTACCTCTTGCAACCGCTTGTTCTCCTGTACGTCTGTAATTTTCTGAAATGTTCCCCACATGAACTTGGCTTGAGGGAGGGAGGGGAGAAGCAGTTCTTTGAGACTTTGCTTTCTGTTTGATTTATTGTTCTAAGAGGGACACATCTGTATGTTTTCAGAGGCACCGCATTCATGACATGAGTACCTGCTATGTACAGAGCACACTGCTCGAAGCCACGAGAAGTAGAAAGATGGAAGATGAAAGTTGATAGCTTCCTTAGAGGGTCTTCTAGAAAGCCTGAAATGCCCAGACAAATAATTCTGCTATGAGGTGGACTGAGGTCAGCCCCCGTGCCACAGTGTGTTTGCCTAGTAGACTAGGGCTGGAAGGAACCCGGCGGTGGGAGGTTCCATCATTGAGTTCCCAGAGAAAGGCTGGGACATTGGCTCTGGACATTTCAGATGCCACCAGTAGCAGCATTGAGGTGACACTGAAGAGTGGAAATACCAAGGACCGTGGCCAGTTAAGCTTTCCAAGTTCCCCCGGTGTGAGCTTTCATCTTTTCACATTCCCCGTCAGGACGTCTCGGTAGTGCTTGGCTTCAGCCCTCTGGAGAACTGCGGGGTCCGTGGCGATCCGAGTGCGTCAGTGAAGCTGGTGTGTGACCCCCACCTCTGCTTGCGTTCCTGCAGGAGGCCACGTTCTGTGTGGTTCTTCGTGGCGCTCGGCTGGGCCAGGCGGCACTGAGTGACGTTTTACGCGCTGGCTGTGTCCCAGTCATCGTTGCAGACTCCTATGTTTTGCCTTTCTCTGAAGTTCTGGACTGGAAGAGGTGAGTGTTACCTTCTAATAAACTTTATACCAGTGGTTCTGTGTGTATTAGATTTCGAAAGCCCCCTCGGTAGTTGTACTGCATACCGAGGTTGGAGAACTCTTTCTGTAGATTGTTTAGCTGTATTTTCCGTCAGAAGAGTTAGTCGGTTGGCCTAGAAAAGAGGTTCACAAACTGAGGCCTTGGGGCCAAATATGGGAACCTCCCAGGTTTTGTAAATAAAGTTTTATTGAAACACAGCCACACCCACTGACTCACAGATTACCTCCCGGCCGTTTCTGTGCTGCAGTGACAGAGCTGAGTGGTTGTGACAAAGAGGCTATGGCCCACAAAGCCTAAAATACATACTATCTGGCATTTTACCCAAGATGGTCAGCAACCTTGGCCAAGAGCAGTGGTTCTCCACTGTACCTGCACCGTCTGCTCACCTGAAGGACTTCAAACAATTCTTGGGCCTCCCCCTCAGGAATGCTGCACCTCAAAGCTCCTCGGGTGTGATTTGTAGCCACAGTGGGGAGCGCTGCCCTAGAGATCCTGCAGAGCTTGCCTAATGTTACTAGCTGGAGGGGATGGGCCACCACGTGCGTGAGAGCTTAGAGACCTGCCTGTGCGCAGATGGACACGCATGGGCCCTGCTTGGTTAGGCCTGCCACTGCTGTAAGGGACAGAAGAGCCCTCTGGTCTCACGTTGTTTCATTGCCCTAGTACTTGGGAGGTTAAAGATGGTTGAAAATTAGCTCCCTTTGTGAATACCTCTGAGGCTTGACTTTGCCTCAGATACTTAATTATCTTCTCCTCTCCCAACTGTTCTGATATTTCTGTTCTTGTCTGATCACCATAGCTATTTGAATAATGCAAGTAGCATTCATTCTTCTGTACCTCCATTCATCTCATGGTTATCGGAAAGTCTCTTGTGAATAGTGCAGTCTCGCTCTTAAAGAGACTGGGATCTCACAGGGACAAACCAAGCATTCTAATAACGTGTGATGAATGCTGTAGTAGATGCTTGCACAGGGGGCGGAAGCCCGGACAGAGGCTCATTCTGCCTGAAGGATGAGGCTGTATACTTCTCTTTATCCTAGGGACGTGCTGAGCCACTTCCAATCATTTGAGTGTCCGTGGAGACATTTGTTGAGGGCCCTTTACTTTTGGGGTGCTGTGTTAGGTATGGGGATATAAAGATGGTCAAGGTCAGACTTGCCTCTAGGAAGCCCCTCACCTAATGGTGGAAGATGGACAGGTAAACCAGCAATGGCTGACTATAGAGGCAGCCGGGCTGGGTGGAGTAGGAGGAGAATCTCAAGAAGGAGGCACACACCATTGCCGGCAGTGGAGTTGGTGAGGGCTTCATGGAGGCAGTGACCCTGAGCTGAGGCTGGAAAAATACTCCTGTGAGAATGCAGACCGGCTTGGGTCGTTGTAATTATGGGTAAGTATTGGAAGGGCTCTGGATTTGGAGCCAGAAGGTCGGGTTTCAGGGAGCCAGCTCTCTCACTGGCTAGCTTTGTGATCTTGCCAAATCATTCCTTTTCTTCCTTCCTTCCTTTGAGCCTCAGTTTTCCCATCTGTACGGTAGATGTTGTGGACTTACTTAGCAGATATTTACTAAGTGCCAGCTGTGTGTGCGGGACCATGGACCAGGTGCTCAGGGGTGCTAGGAGTGGATCAGACGTGGTTTCCATCCTAACAGGCTAGTCTTGCTGGGGTGCGGCTTTCAGATTGTAACAAGTTTTCAGATTGTAACAATGGGAAACCCTGCAAAATGCCCCGACAGGTGGGTGATCGCTGAGCCCTCTGTCTCCCTCGCCCGTGTGTCTGAGCTGTGGCTAGTCCTGTCGGTGGCGCTGTCCTCACCGCTTTCCCCAGAGCTCCCACTGGATTTTGCGACCGTCTCCAGCTGTTTTTCTGCTCCGGCTTTCTGCAGTTTCTTCTACCACTTTGGGCAAAATGACCCCACTGGCACTGAATCAGGTCATGCCGGCTCTGCCTAAGACCGTCTAATGGCGTTCTCTCTCAGTGAAAGCCACGTCCTTACCACCGCCTCCAAGGCCCTGTGTGCTTGCTGCGCCCCGCCCTCCCGTTTACCTCCTGGTTTTCTTCATCTTCGTTACTCCAGCCACGCCAGCCTCGGTGCTGTTGCCAGAACATTCCCAGAATGCGCCCCCGCAGGTGTTCTCACGGTGCTCAGCCCCGGCCTTTGTCCGATTTGGTCGCTATTGTAATCGCAGCACTGGCACATGATAGCGGCTCCGTAAATGGGTGCCAAGAGTGGCCTTGAGTGGGTAGCTAAATGACAGAAGTCCTGGTTTGTTCAGAATGGGCAGGGAAGGAAAAGAGTACACCAGGGAGGAGGACATGTACACCCACAGACCCCAGGGCATGCAGAGCATAGTTTGTGGAAGCATCTGGAAGGGCCCCAGCATGGCTGGCGTGCACAGGTGGTGGGGAGGGAGGACACGCAGCAGGCGAGAGAACGCTGTCGAGAAGGTAGGCCCTGAGGAGATGGGGGAGGAGGAGGAGGACAAGCCCTCTGCAGAGGGAATGCGGGATGAGGGAGAGTATAGTTTCCTGTTCTGGAGAATGAGGCGGCTGGATATGCAGGGGTCCTTGTGCAGAGGGCCATGTGTATGTGACTGTCCTGCTGTCGTCCCCAGAGCATCTGTGGTTGTGCCAGAAGAAAAGCTGTCTGACGTGTATGGCATCTTGCAGGGCATCCCCCGAAGACAGATTGAAGAAATGCAGCGGCAGGTAAGAGGCTGGGCAGCCCTGCTGGGGGGTACGTGGGTGGTCCGGAGGGTGGCCTGCCCCGTGCAGGATACACGTGGACAGAGCCGAACATGTAAGCGGGGGTCATCGCCGCAGCCGGATCGACCCACTGAACTGAGGAGAGGAAAGTGGGTTCAGGTGAGTCACGTTGGATGAGGTTTGCGAGAGTAACTGTCGGAGATGCAGGTGCTCCCAAGGGGGATCCTCTGTTTTTATGTTTTGGGGTCATCGTGTAGCAGCGTGTGCTGGATGCAAAACTGAACCTGTTTAGATGGTCATTTTCACAGCAGGTGATAGTTGTGACTACGGTAGCTCAGGAAGTGGGGACATTTTAGGGTGATACTTCTGAGTAGCTGCTGAGCAGAATGTTGTCCTATCAGCCGGCCGAGCTTCCCGATCCCAGCGGCCTCCCTCACCAAGCGGTGCTCCCTGTCCCCCGGAGCAGCTGGCCTAGGTTCCCAGTCCTGGCGGCCTCCCTTGCCAAGGGGTGCTTCCTGTCCCCCAGAGCAGTGACACACCCCTGCCTCACTGTCCGGTTTCTCTTCCACCTCCTGATGCCCCTTCCCCTGGGCTGCTGTGCACGGTCTGCAGCACGCTACTCGGGGCCCTGGATAGTCCTGCTTCTCTTTCTTTTCTCTTTCCTGAAAGAAATTTAGTTGGGCTGAAATGTCAAGTAAGTTTAAAAAAAATTAAAAAGACTACCCCAGATTGGTACTGTGCTTGTTTCTTTTCTGTTTAGTAGATTCTTAAGGTTTTTATTCTTGTCAAGATTACCATTGTAGGAGATGAGCAGGAGAGAGGGTTGGGGGGGTCTCTGTGCTAAGTCCCTCATCTTTGCCCCACTTGGGGTTCCACCGCAGATGACCTCGGGGTTTTCTGCACTGATTTTCCTCAGTGGCCACATGGGCCTGGAGAACCGGCCACCACGCCTCGTGCTGCTCCTCGGCTTCCGCATCTGGTTGCTTCCGCTCATCTCCCATCTTCTAGAGCTTAGAGTGACTGTGCCTTCATTTTAAAAAATTTGTCGTCATCATCATTTTAGGGTTTTAGGAGGCAGGGGAAATTAGCGGATCTGTTGAGTCTGCCCTGTTTATGACTTTAAACCACGGAGACGACCACGTCCCCCGTGCTGGTGCTGCTCAGACTGCCTGCACTTGTGCCATCTCGGCTCGGCACCCACTCCGCCTGCAGCCAAGGACTCGCCTTCCATGGACCTCAGCAACCTCATCTGTAACGTGTGTTGGTGTTGTGATAGGAAAGCAAATTACAGGGGCCCCTGGGTGGCTCAGTTGGTTAAGTGCCTGACTTTGCTTCAGGTCCCGATCCCTGGGTCCTGGGATCGAGCCCCACTTCTGACTCCCTGCTCAGCGGGGCGTCTGCTTCTCCCTCTCTCTCTGTGCCCTCTTCCTCTCCCTCTGTGTGCGTGCTCTCTCTCTTAAATAAATAAAATCTTCAAAACGAAACAAAACAAGCCACAGTTGGATTTTAGCCTCCCCACTGTTTTTTTTCAGAGCTGTTCATGTTCATTTTAACTGTTTGGGCTTCTCAGTTATTACTTGGCCACTGGTCTTATCTGAGTTTCAATTTAGAAAATCCGTCTGGAGATCTCTAGATTCTTCATCTAAACCTACAGTTCTTACAAGTTGTGTAGGAGAAACTGTTCCTTTTCACAGAAAAACAGGCCTGGTGTCTGAGCTCTGGGTGTCTCTTTTACGGCATCATGATTTATTAACGTAACCAGGAAGAGAGTCATCTGCCAAATCAGATACTATCTTAAGATTCCAGTATGACAAGGCCAAGTAGAAACCTAGCACCATCCTGCTGGGAAGGAGACTCATTGGGTTTTCGGAGCCAAGCTCCCCTGGCCAGCCTGTGGAATGCCATCGTTGCCCAGAGACGGGTGGGGAACCACAGGTCTGAGGCAGGCACAGCTGGGCGTTTCTGAGTCTGGGCTCTGAATCATAGAACTACTGAGATGGAATGGATAGACGTCATTAAAAATAGAGTACTTTGAGGTTATTTGGGTTCAAAGAGATATACTTGGAGTCAAAAGACTTGGATATGAGCTCTGGTTCTATCCCTGGGAGTTATACCACAGTGATAAGTCACCAGAACTTACCAGGCTTTCATTGCCACCTTTATGAAATGGTGGATTTATGATATGGCTAGATCTCTCTCCTGTTCCATTCAGCTATTTAAAAAGTCTCTGAGCCTCTTGTCCTTAGCAAGAATATCACCATCCTTGACAGCATGAATGACCGAGTGGCTCTCTCTGCTGCATGCATCTAGGCCCGAGGGCCAGTCACCTCCTCGGGTGGTGAGTGCCCCATGTTGGGTCAACTTGGATAGAAGGGCAGTCTAGACACTTGCCTACCTCCTTTTCCAAGTCTTCCTTTGGTCTTCTTATGTCCCTCTTCTTTTTTTTTTTAGGTTTTTATTTATTTGACAGACAAAGATCACAAGTAGGCAGAGAGGCAGAGAGAGAGAGAGAGGAAGCAGACTTCCCACTAAGTGGAGAGCCCGATGCGGGGCTCGATCCCAGAACCCTAGGATCATGACCGGAGCTGAAGGCAGAGGCTTTAACCCACTGAGCCACCAAGATGCCCTCATGTCCTTCTTCTCTGCTGCTTTCAGACCTTCTGAAGCACTCCACTGCAGTGTTCCATGGAGCTCCCCTTTCCCTGAATATTCTGTGAGCCCAGAACAGCCTCTTCTCCCAATCTTAGACTTCTAGATTGGGCTAATCTCAACCAAAAGTGAGATTATCTGGTTGAATTAATTCCCAGAGAGGTATAAGGATGACCAGGTTCAGCTACTAGATGCCAATAGCACGTCCCTTTTCCAAGATCCAAAAAAGTCTTTTTTTTTTTTTTTTTTTAGATTTTATTTATTTATTTGACAAGCAGGCAGAGAGGCAGGCAGAGAGAGAGAGAGAGGAGGAGGAGGAAGCAGGCCTCCCCCTGAGAGAGAGCTGAGCAGAGAGCCTGATGTGGGGCTCGATCCCAGGACCCCGAGATCATGACCTGAGCCGAAGGCAGAGGCTTCCCACTGAGCCACCCAGGCGCCCCCCCAAAAGTCTTTAGATAGTGTTAACTGTCCGGTGTGGGACAACATTGCTTTGATTGGGAACTACCATCCTAGTGATAGTGAAGTGCTCATCTAAGATTAGAGAGAGTTCTTTTGTTCTCTAGGACCCTTTGCAGAATCTGCTTGTCATTTTGCCCTCCGTTTACTATTCATCGATTTAATGTGACCGTGGCAGGAATGGCTGGAAAAACAGGACACACTTGGTTCTGGAAGGTTTTTACAGCTTAGTGAATTCTCTTTAGGGAGGTCCAGTTTGGATGTTTTTGTAAGACAGGCATAAACTTTAGGGAAATCCTCCTGTAGCCATAGTTGATGCCTTGGAGCCCCTGGTTGATAGGTCAGAAGGAGCTGAGCCTGAGCCACAGTCTGTAGGTCTTGCTCTGCAGCTGGTAACTAGTTTGAGAAGCTGCAGGGACAGTTGCAGCCAGCAGAGGTCTCCATCCACTTTTAAGTGACTCCTTTTCCTTTGCACCATGTAAATGTTTCTGAGAAATCCTAAGGTGCTTCCTGACTGGCATTGTCCTCATAGTCGGTCTCCAGAGACCATTTCTTTCAGACGAGGAAGAAGTAGTGCTGAGCACAGGATTTTTGCTGTCTTCAGGTGGAACAGAGCTCTCTGTCTGAATTGACCCCAGTGGAGCTGGGGTGCGATCTCGGTGATGGAAATATTAGAGTGACGTTTTGCAGCTCAGAGCTCTGGACGAGGGAAGCTGCAGGGTGACTGGTGGGGACCGTGGTGAAAGTCTTCATCATGACTTGGCATTAGGATGAACCAAGGGAGAGACACTTTGCCTGACAAGGGCAAGTAAGTAAATTTGTCTCGTGACTTTAGATGTGATAGCGAAGCAACCATAAAGTTAAGGACAAGGCTAGAGCCTAGAGAAAGTCCGTTTTCTACTCCTGAAAGCTGAAGAGAGTATTGGACAAGCTAGGCGAGGCTTATAGGTTTTCTTTGTGGGTAAATTAGAAACCGGTTCCTTTAATTAGTAGAGGGTGAGAGTTATAACGGTATAAAGCCAGATCGTCAGTTGGCCTTTTATCATCCCATGAGCTAAATTAACTAGTTAACTTAGTGAAGCCCTAAGTAAGTGTTGTTTTTTCAAGGGGAGATGGTGGGAGATAGTAATAAATCTGTGATCCCCACTCATAAAGGCCTACTTGTCATCTTGGTGATGTGTGGATATAAGCATAGAGAAAGTTGAGAAAATGGTGCATGTTTTCCAAAGTGCATTAGGGATCTGAAACGGAAGGAAGAAGTTATGGGCCAAAGTTGTCAGGGACAGCTTTGCTGGGCAGGTGGTGGCATTTGAGGTAGGACTTGAAGGTTGAGAGGCCTAGCAACCACCTTTCTTATATTGGAAGACAGGAGGAAGTATGCAAGTGACTATTTTTCTGTAGTGAGCAGGAACATTCCTATCCCCGGACTCTCTTGAATGACAGTGGAAAAGAAAGCAATCTAGGATCTTGGAAGGCTGGGTAGACACAGGACTGTAGAGTTAGAAATGTTTGTGTGCATAGGGAGGAAGGCGTAAATGGATCCGCGGTTTATCTGTTGAGTGGAGTTTCCAAACATTCTTTTATTGGTCAGTGGCTCCACCAGCAGTGACCTCTAACCTCAGCCACACTAGGAGGTGGAAGTCAGGAGCCTGCCTTGCCTTTGAACTCTTCTTTGTACTCAATTGACTGGGAGCCTTTGAGGTGGCAGAAATAGTCAGCATCTTCTCTTCTCCCTGGCCTTTAAGCTTGGGTGAGTTAAAATACCAGTTTCTTTTCATTCTTCTACACTGACCCATCTCAGTTTGCCTTCATACTTTCCTATTAAGCGGACTGAATATTTGTGCTGCTGAGGAGTACAGGAAGATATAATCGGCTGATTAGAAAAAGACAAAACACTTTTATTTAAGAAACCAAAGCCCCAGGCACGTGGCACCCTCACCGGCCAGGACGATGGTGAGGCCTCACTGTGATAAAGGAGAGGGCAGGACAGAACCCACAGCCGTGCACGTGTGTGTGCACACCAGAGGTCACGCACTTCGTCCGTGGGACAGCCCCTAAAACGAGGCTTGTATTTTATTTTAAAATTATGAATTTATTTTAAAATTCTGAAATTACGTAATTTCAACACGGTGACTTACCCAGTTTGCACAGTCGCAGTTAGAAGTCGCAAATCGAAGGGCAGAAAGACGGTAAGGAAGGGTCTCTGAGACGAGTCCTCTGCCAGTCTGGCGTGAACGGCAGAGATGGAAAAGCTGTTTCAGAAATAAAACTCTCCGTACATCGGACACATGGCTGACGCCTTTTCAGGCTTCACTGCGTCCTGGGTGCATCAGTGTAAGACAGCAGATTTCCTTGATTCAAAGAAGTGCGTGTTTGTTTGTTTTTCATGTTTTGGATTTCTGACATCCAAAGGAGACTTGCCATCAGTTTGAACATTGAATATGGTTTCTGTTTTTTCCCCTAAAGCTGCTATTGATGGGGTGTCTTAAAATTGAGAAAGTACAGAAATTGCTATTCTTGGTGATGCCCTTGAATCTTTAAGCGAAAGTTTAAATTTTGTTTAGTGCATATACACACATGCATACACACACACGTGCACGCACACACATTTTTAAATGGTGGCTCTTAAAATAATATACTTTATAAAGTTTTTATAAAGTCTGTCCAAAATGTTTGTTTTTACAGACTCTTTTTTTTTTTTTTAAAGATTTTATTTATTTATATACTTATTTGACAGACATAGATCACAAGTAGGCAGGGGGGTGGGGGAAAGGAAGCAGTCTTCCTGCTGAGCAGAGAGCCCGATGTGGGGCTCGATCCCAGGACCCTGGAATCATGACCTGAGCTGAAGACAGAGGCTTTAACCCTCTGAGCCACCCAGGTGCCCCCAGACTCTTAAATACAGAGAACAAACTGACGGTCACCAGAGGGGAGGTGGGTGGGGGAAATGGGGAAATAGGTGATGGGGATTAAGTACACTTACAGTGATGAGCACTGAGTCATGGATAGAATTCTGGAATAACTATTATTGTACACCTGAAACTAATATAACATTGCATGTTAACTCTACTGGAATTAATATTAAAAACTTAGTAAAAATGAAAAAAAAAGTATTTCTAAAAAAGTGTTTCATGATTCAGTGAAAGGTGTAAACTCTCAGATGTCTAGAAACCTCGACAGGCCCGTTCTCTGAAGGTTCCCCATGCGGTGGCTTGTCTGTCCTGTCCACCGACAGTCCATGTGCACTTGCCCCTCCCTCCCTCACCCTGGGTACACGGGTTTACGAGCAAACTGTTTAACCAGAGTAGTGAGGTAGGCGGGCAGACGGGCAATCTGAACGTTTTCATGCGAGGACGCTGAGGATAGAGGCATGTAAAGTAACCCTCCCAAGACCGCACACCATGTGAGGGACAGACAGGGAGACTCTCTCTTTAGCTGCCCACAACTTTATTCAGATCACAGAGCTGTGTGGCCTGGATAGAGGCAAAAAAAAAAAAAAATAGATGAACTTGCCAATAAATTCAAGTTGACTGATTATTGGATAGTCTTCTCCAAACAGTCGCTTGAGATATTTCAGGCTGGCTGGATGCATCCCTGGAAATATATTATATATTATGAAGAATGTGGAAAATATTTCACTTCTAATTTCCAGAATCAATATTGTAAGGTCTGTCATTTTTATCCCCCCACCTGTGAAACTGAATTTTTTTTTAACATGCTTCAGCTGAACTCTGACAGCTTTTTAAAAAATGTCAGATATTCCCTGCCTCCTTTTCTCCCCCACTCTCTGGCCCCAAGCTGTTTCCCGATCTCTGCTTTCGTCCTGGCCCTTTCGTACTGGGTTGGTTGCCTTGAACAAAACGCATTGACCAGACCCCCGCAGTTCTTCCTGTGAAACAGACAAGCATGGTTCTGACACAAAGCTGGTCTCTTTGGCCTGAAGGAGAGCCGTGGGGACTGAGTGGGGTTGCTTTATGGGATATCCGGAATTTCATAATTTCTTTTCAATAGTACTGGATTCTCTGTGTTGGAGTTTTCCTGATTGTATAAATCCATATCGCAAAAGAGATTGGTTAACATATATTGTTTAAAGCAGGATAAAATACTCATTTAATTGGAACTCTTAAGGAAGAGCATTTTTTTTATCGTGTTTCATTTTTTTTTTTCCTTCCTTCCACAACTTTGGTATTAAGAACCTTATTGGAAAAAGACTTTTGCCAAGTATCTGATGGGAAGCCAAGAAAAGCATTTTAATAGAACTGTCTCAAATTTATAGTGCACTAGGGCCTGTAAATAAATTCTCCCGTCTTTAAGGTTTGCGCTGATTTGCAGTTATTTTGTAGAACTTCTGAGATTTAAATCCTCACCGTCCAGATGGAGAGACCATAAAGCTGCTTTCCTTGGCAGCCCTGGCACACCTCGTCCACGGGCAAACAGAAGCAAGCCGTGTGTGGAACCTGGTCTGGAAATGCTCACTTATCTTATCATGGTGCTTTAATTCGTTCAGTGGCATTTCCTAGAGTAGCCCACCTAAATATGCTCCATATTTAGGAGAATTCGCATCTTTAACTTCATAATGCAAACCCATCAAATATAAATACATATTAGGCACCTGCTCTATTCCCAAGCAGATTGAGGGAGGTTTTTTTTTTTTTTTAAAAAGCAGGGACGATGACACAGGTCCTGTCTTTAAAAAAGGCTCCGAGGCTGCTGGGAAGGGTTCCTTCCGTGATAGCCCCACTAGAAGGCCAGAAGTGCTGTCACTCAGTTGTGCTATGGAGAGTCAGGAGTAGGTCGGAGGTGAAGGGGATCTTCACGGCTGGCTGGTCTCGGACAGGAAGACGGGGTGCTCTGGGAGGATAGTGACCTCCACCCGGCGGTGGCTTCTATGAGAAAGACTCGGCAGGTGAGATGGAGCACAACGAGCAAGGCCTTTGAATAGCAGCAGCCGAGAACTTTGTAGAGAAGTAGAAGGCAGGGAAGGTCAGTGACGAGAATAATGAAATGATGATTGATGGCAGGGGAAAGCAGTATTCACTAAAGAGATTGAGAAACAAAATCAAAGAAGAGACCTTCGAAACTATTCAGCCCTTACCTTGTATTTTATAAATGACATGTAAGCTCTAGTCTTTTTTTTTTTTTTTTAAGTATTTATTTATTTATTTGAGAAAGAGCGCATGTGTGCATGAGCGGGGGAGTGCAGGCAGAGGGAGAAGTGGGCAGGACTTGATCCCAGGATTCTGGGATTATGATTTGAGCCAAAGGCAGATTCTTAACCGACTGAGCCACCCAGTCATCCAGAGTCCGGGTGATCTTGAGAATGAAGTGTTAGGGCCAGGGTTGAGCCTGACTGGATTCCAGGTCTCCTCACTCCCCGTCTGACAGTTTCCAGTCGGGGGGGGGGGGGAGCGTGGGCATTGGGTACTGCAGTATTTTCTAGACCAAGGGTCATGGTTCATTAGTTAGATCATGAAGTCAATTCACTGGGTGATGACTGGCATTTTATTTATTTATTTTTAGTGAAATATAAGAGAAAAGAGAATATCAGCATATCACCCAGTAAAGATTAATACTTCCAGAAACCTCTATTTCGGTTACATATGTAAATGAATCGTAAGCTCAGTAGAAAATATATTTATTTCGTAGCATGGGTCCCAGTCCAGAAAGTTTGAAAAACGTTGGTAGTGACAATCAAATGGGTCTCCTAGTTGGAGAGACCTGAATTCAAATCCTAAAGTGTTGCACAAATACTAACCCGGGACCATGGGCCAGTTCCTTAACTTGTTGGAAAATTTCCTTTTCTTATCTCAGACCTGGGGCTACTGACACTGTGGAGCAGCTGTATTGATTACATCAAATCATGAAAGCTGGGTTCTGGTCTGCCTGCTCTGTTGCTCTGCCTGGGTTTGGGTTTGAATATTGGAAGGAACCTTCCAGTATGGAATTTGGTCTTACGGAACCACAGTGAGTTACCAACGTGGATGTATTATGCATTGGCTTCTGGGCTTGGAAACTTGAAATAGAATTTATTCCTGTGGGTCTGGTGTACTTTCTACGTCTTGGCATGGAAGGCAGTTCACCTCTCTGTTTTTCTGTTGGGATCAGAATGGCTGATTAAAATCAGTGGTTCGCTAGCTGGCCTTAAAAAAAAAAATTCACTGGCACATTTGGATAAAGTACTACTTTTCTTCTTTTCAGTGAGAAAACATTTTTGTACCGAGACTTCCCCCCCCCCTTCAAATGTGTTCTCTGCCAAATGATAATTTTGTTCATTTTTTGAACTGAAAAATTAAAAAAAGAGATGAACTTTTTGATGCTTGGGTGGTAAATGGTTGAGGAACTCCAGTTTACTGGGTAAGAACTAAAAATAAAGAGAATTTTTATGAGCATTTAAGAGGACTGGCCAGATAGCTCATAGAAATAACTGTTGTCCCCATCCCACTGAAGAGAGACTCCGTTTTGTTGTATGATTTTCCCGGTGCTCTCTTGCTCTTTCTTTTTCTTCTCCTCCTCCTGCTGCCTCTGCCTCCCTCCCGCCATTCCTTTCTGGCCAGCTCCATTCCAGATTTAAAATCCCGCTGGAGAGCAGGGACGGGAGCTTCATCCCCCAGATGATTTGGGCCAGGGGCTAAAACACTGCCATAAATCTGTAGCTCATTTTAATGCCACGTTAAACCAGTGTGAGCGGCTGGTTTCCGTGGCCCCTGCTCTGTTTCTTTATGGGCTTCTTTGGCTCTTCTTTATAAAGAGGCCCCGCGGAGTCATTTTAAAGTTCTTATCAGTTTGCTGACAGCTATATGGGTCTTTCTGCCGAGTCCAGGAGCTCAGGCCGTCCTGCGAAACTTCTGATATTCAAATTGAAGAAAAATGCCAGGCAGGAGGGATTGGGTGGTGTGGCCGTGATTCGGAGGTTGGAGACTAGCGAGATCTTTAACCTGTGCAGGTCCAGAACCCTGCGGCTGGCCCAATGAGTCGCTTTCTTGGTAGAGGCAGGGCAGTGAGGGTTAGGCAAGGCAAGATTCTCCAAGGGCTTTTATTTTTATCCCTCGGTGAGAAAGTGCCATTCCGCTGGCAGTTGTGCTTTCAGGCTTCGGCAAGCGAGTTGGGCAGCCCCGAAGGGCTAGGGGAGCCAGGCGTGGCATGTACCTGTTTTTCTAAAGTCTGCCTGACTGGCTGGGCCTCCGCTCGCACGTCTGCACCCTCACCGGCTCGCGGCGTCTTTGCGCTCCGCCTCACTTATCAAATTTAAAGGGACGCTCATCAGTCTGCTTTGCTGCCCCTTTTAGACCAGATTGCTAACCCCCAGTAATCCTCCCAGAGTGCTTCGTGGAAACGCCAGGCCCTCTATAAATGTCAGCCTGCGATGCCGGGCCCTTTTGACCCTCTCACTTAACAGAGAACTGGACTGGAAGCTGCTCCTCCCTCTTCCCTCCACTTTTCCTTTCTTTCTTTGCTGGAAAACTCCGCAGCAGACAGCTGAGGGGAAGGAAAAACCATTACCTGGATCGAGGCCAGCAGCTTGATGGGAGCTTCGAAATCTCTGGCATCTCCTGACCAGAATGTTTTTCCAGGCGTTTCGAAAAGTGCATCCCTGCCCTCCTCCTTTTAGTTTTCCAGCCTTGATTTCCAGAGTGGTTGGGATATGCCCTCAGGATGTGCTTTCTGTCCGCCGGCTTGCTCTTCTCCTAACTGAAGCCTCTAGGAAGACATCAGTAGAGATAAGCAAAACCCACTGGATATGTATTTTTAAGTGCCGTGTACCCTTTTGGCACCAAACTCATTATTTTTCCCTTTTCAGAGAGTTTTGGACATGAGCAGTTTTGCAAGTGTGTTCAATTTAAAATAGCCGTTTAACTTGAGGTTGAGGAAAAAGCAAGGAATTTTTGTAGTAAGTCAAATTATATGGCTGTTGATCTAGGATTAATGATTTTCATTGAGCAAACAATAAAAATATACTGGTTTGTTTTATTGCTTATGTAGCTCCTGTGGGGAGAGTAATTAGGTATAAAAACCAAACGAGCAATAAAACAAAATAAAGTGCCCCAAACTCCAAAGCGATAGAACTACTTTTTTATACATCTTTGGGGGACTAAACTGATACCTGGTAATCTGTTAAGACGTTTAACACTGGGTATTATTGTTTATGGTGTAGTTTTAACAAACTCACTGAAAACACTTAAGTTATGAAAACTAAGTTGCATAAAAATAACTTGAGTATATTGGAGATTCTCTGTAAATATGCGATCATGAACCGTTCCTTTTCATGATGGGGTGGTCAGTTTCTTCCTTGGACATTGGCTGGAGAGCTGTCTCTAGAGTTAACGTGGGTCAGTCCTTTGTAATGAGTCCCCAGTATGGGACATTACTTCAAGAAATGGCCTCTCTAATAACTGTTAAATACTAATTTGCAGCCTATATAAGAATTGCCCAACTCTTTGGGGCTGCTTTCCCACAGAGTGGGACTATTTGTGAAGCATTTGTGAGAAATAATTGCCCATTACAGGAAACCCAGTGCAGCTTCTGTAACTTTGTTACATACTTACCAAAATATCTCCATTTGTTTACAAAACAATAACCTTTCCATTATCAAGTGTTGTTATGTTTGGTAAAGAATTCACTGTATTCAGGTCTTCAGTAAGGGTTCAAGTGATCCAGGATTTCTGTCTATATTTGTAAATATTGATGTGGATTATTATATATTATGTATAGAGATATTCTGTCTCCCTCAGCATTGTGGATGTTGAAAGGATTGAGGGTCATATAACGATTTTTGGCCCGGCATAGTTTTTGGCTTTGTAATAGCACAATTAATCTTATAATCCCATGATGTTCTTGGGAAGATTGTTGTAAGACTACAATCACGTATATTGATTGCACGCTGAATCAGATCAGGGTTGGTACAGATGGAGTCTGTGTGAACTGTTTCTGGCAATATGACTATCTCTGTCCTTGTAACTTAAGACTAATTTGTTAGGGGTGCCTGGGTGGCTCAGTCAGTTAAGCGCCTGCCTTTGGCTCAGGTCCTGGGATCGAGCCCCACATCAGGCTCTCTGCTCAGTGGGGAGCTTGCTTCCCCCTCTCTCTGCCTGCCCCTCTGCCTACTTGTGATTTAAAAAATCTGTCGGATTTAAAAAAAGGAAAATCTCAGCACATATACTAAAAAAAGGAAAATATTATCAAAGGGATCTAGGATTAATTAATCTAGGACCTCTTGGTCCCTTCGCATACTGTGTTTTTGTGTGTCATTAAAAAAAAAAAGACTGATTTGTTATATCTAAATGTGTACTTCCCGTTTTGATAAGGACTTTAATAGGACAGCAGTTCATTTATATAGTCTTTCAGATTCTAATACTTTTCATTAAAATATTTCAGTTATTTGAAGAACCTATGTGTATTGAGGTGTTTTTAACTTTCAGGTTAATTTGAGCAGGTCTTGTTGATCTTATATAGGTTATCAAAGGTCTTTGAGTGTTTCTTTTTGTCTAAACTGCCGACGGAGGGTTGAGTTTAGCAGTGAGTTTTGGCATTTTTGGCGACACATCTGACTAACACACTCACTTGAACTCAGGGTTGTGGGGTGGTGTGTAGGGCGCAGTGGACCTGAGTGGCTTCCCCAGAGCCTCAAATAACCCCAGATCCGAATTCCCCAAATCTCTGCCTAGCAAGTTGTAGGTAACTTTGAGTATGACACACTGGCAAGCATAATCTTTGGAAATCTTTCTGGTGTAACCTGCACCAGGTTATACCAGAAAGTGTGTCTGGTGTAGACAGACTTGAAATGTCTCATCAGCTCCCAGAATCATTGTGTGCTGTGAGGCGAGGGAAGGATCTGAGCTCCCTGTTCACACACCCCTCTCACTTGCACTCACTTCCTACCTGCTTCCTACCTACCGTGGGATGGCGGCAGGGGTGGGGAACAGGGATAAGGATTTCTCTCGAGAGTCCCTGCTGTGTGATGCTACTCTTACTCATGGGTGTATAGCATCCTTCAGGTGAGAAAGGGCAGGAGGAAAAACCAAGAACCACGGATGTAGCAAGTGGAGCGATTTTAAGCTTCCTGTCTGTTCAGAGTCCCAGTTTGGAGGATGAACATTGGGGTTTCCATTCAGGGTCAACAGGAGCACTTGACTTGATGAACCCTAATCAGAAGATGGAGCTTTCCAGCAGCCAGCAGCTGATAGAGGACTTGTGCCCCAGTCAGAGGGAACAGTGATAAAAGCACTGGACCCACACGCTTCTCAATTTCTCTTTTTCTGGGAATATGTAGGCGCAGTGGAAGGGCTCACATGTGACCTGTCTGTTGAGTTAGTATCCACAGCCAAGAAAGAAGAACCCGCCAAAGAAGATCTCCTTAGTTTTCTCTGGTTGGATTGTCACTGTGTGGGGGACAAGAGAGAGGAGAGATCATCACCCTGAAGTAAGCCTTCACGTCTGTCCTCTTGGTCCCTTCGCATACTGTGTTTTTGTGTGTCATAGTTGACCAGGGGGCAGGCCTTTCCAACGTGCCTGGTTGGAGTGAGGCTTGTTTTACATTTGCCTTCTCTAATCCAACAAACTTACGCCCACGTTCCCCTGGTTTTAGCAAACAGGGAAATCTCACCTCCAGCGGATTCCTGGATAAGTAGTTGGCCCATTGGCCCATGTTGTCTTCTTCCTTATTTATTTTTGGTGACAGAGCTTGATTAAAGTTTTCCAATCCACCTTTCAGCTATTTTATGGAAGCGTGGGGAGAGAGAGCTGCGGAGCTGCCGATCACTAAAGAAGCTTCCTGATCTGACCTAGGGAATAACGAGATTCTGAGACTTGGGTAGCTCAGAAAACCCGGCACAGCAGAAATGAATCTCTAGTCCCTTTGTCAAGAGGGTTTGACCAAGCACAGTTTTATTGGTCAGTGGCTCCTGCTTTAGTAACCTTTCACCCCTGTGGCTCTTGGAGGTACAAGCCTCTGGCCGGCCTTGCCTTTGAACTCCTCATGGTTCCTGCCACCTCAAAGGCTCCCAGTCAGAGGCTTGTGTTTTGCTTGGGATCTCTCCTCACAGCAGGCGTCAGCAGTTGGGAAAACTGATCCACCCTTAGAACATTGATATATTTGAAGGTGATACCCCTGAGACTTGAAACCTATGGCTTTCTATTTCAGGAGCTGTCTGTCATATGTCAAGAAACACAAGTCAGACTACCCCTTTTTCTTCCCGGATCCCTTCTTGTTTCCCATAGGATAGGAGATCATACCATTCAAGCATTCCCTACCAGTAGTCACAAAGCCTTCCCCGACCTTCAAGCTCTTCTACCCCTTTTTCTTCCGACTTGCTCCAAGAGGCGTTTATTTTGAAACAGTTTTTCTTTTAAATTGCGCTAAAACATGCAAATCAAGCCATCTTTGGTGTCTGGGATCATAATTAACGTTGAAGACGGCATAGTACAAGTGTCACAGGGCTCAGATGTTCAGTCTTTGCTGCCAGATCTCATGAGCCCTACTGTGAGATGGCTCAGCTACACTTTCCAGTGTCTTCTTGATCCCAGGCGACCCACTGGGGAAACTGGATCTGGCAAGGAGACGTAGAAGGAGTGTGGGTCACCCTCTCACATCTGGTTGGCTTCTTGTCTGAGGAACAGGAGTAAAATCTTTGATATTAAGAAGCAAATCCTGAGACCCATGGATATTAGATGATTTTAATATAACTTCTTCGGCAAGAAATCAAACTTCTCATTCTACGAATATTGAGTAGAAAGTGTCTCTTCTACTCATGACGCCTTTAGCCTAGGAAAGGAGCAAATGATCACTCTTGAGGTCCCCTGCTTTTCTAGAATTCAAATAGAATATTACTGAAAATCTTTTGCAGAAAAGACACGCTGGTAAGGTCTTTTTCTGCGTCAGAGTGAAGACTGGATATTCGGCAGGTACATAGGCATTGGAAGATCCGAGCCTGATTTTACCACTCTCTTGTTCTGTGGTCACAAGTGTGGTCATGAGCTTATGTTTCCCAGTTGGCAAAGCGAAGGGGAGCATTTTTGTTACCACCTGTATGTTTGGCACTGTATTAGGAGCTTCCTTCTGAAAATCTGATGAGGTAGCTGTTATTCTTCTCATTTTAATAGAGGGGGAAGGCAAACCTTGGAGGCTAGTAGATAGCCTGAGCTTACACAGCGTATGTGGCAGATTTGAGATTGGGAAGAATTTGTGGCATGTGATCGGAAAGTATGAAGTTTATTTACAAAGCTCTAATTTTCTTTGTTTAAAGCCCCTTTTGAACTATTATAATAATGTGAACTATGTATAACATGCCCATGTTGGGTAAGATCCACACATGGTTCAGAGCCGTGTGAGCCGTGGCATCTGCTCTGGGGCAGCCGACAGTCCTCAGGGGAAGGTGTGTAGTATCTGTTAATGTCTGTGTTAGTTTTCCATGGCTGCTGTGACATAACACCCCAGACTGGGTGGCCGGTGCCACAGAAATGGATTTTTTCACAATTCCAGAGGCTAGAAGTCTAAGATAAAGGTGTCACCAAGGCAGTTTTCTTCTGACTCCTCTCCCTGGCTTGTGGGTGGCTTGTCCTCTTGCTGCTTCTTTATATGTCGTCCCTCTAGGCTTTTTGAGGGGACATAGTTCTGTCCTTTGGTGTCTATATCACGTCCAAGAGCCCCAGACAGTAGTTGTCCTGGAATTGTCTCCATTGAATTGGGTTTCGCTCCTCAGTGTGAATCCACTTCTGAGATGGTTTTCTTCTAATCCCATTCTCAGCTCTTGACCAGGTAGGAGTGTAGAAGAGGGGTGTGTGTAAGGGTGAAGCATAACGTGCTTTGGGGGCCACGTGCACATCAGCCTCGTCCCGCTGTTCCCCAGGACGTGAGGAAGCGGCCTGTTGGGCTCCGCTTCCCATTTGCAGAGAACCTGTGCCCTGGCCACCACCGTCAGTGAGGCAGGACTTAGGTCGTGCTCTTTCATCACAACAGGGTGACAAGGATATTATTAAAAGGCTTTATTAAGCCCTGTAAAAGCTTGGTTTTTATTTTGTTTTGCTGCGTCAGTGGAAAGAGTCTTAGCGGTGAGATTGTTTTTTTTCATTGAAAATTTGAGTATCACAATTCACGTTTTAGCCATAGAATGGAAAGGTTAAAAGTGCAGGATTATGTGCTAGGTTGAGAATTTCCGGACTTTAAAAATGCTAGAGAATTTGAAAAAGATTTAATAATGCAGAAAACCTCTTAGTTGTGCTAAAAGTGATTCTTCATTTTTAATAAAACCTGTGTCACTCAAGGTGGTTGATTTGAGGGCAGGAAGAACAGAGTGTGGCAGAAGAAACAGGTGTATGAAAATAACGGATTCGTGTCCCTCAAGAGAGATTGTTAATTTATCCTCGTAACTGTCCCTGCCTGCTGTTGGTCGCCTCACCCAAATACATCATCAGATCAACACCCCTTCCAGTTCGGCTTGCACGTGCACAGCCTGGCCTCGGGGTCAGGTGGATGGTCTGTTAGTTTAGTGAGGAATTGTAATCAAAAAGGTATTTGGTTGGACAGTGGTTTTTTCACTTTTGTTTTTAATGATAGAAACCTTGTCTCCTTGGCCAAGAGAGGTTCATGGCCTTTAACTACATTATTTGTATGTTTTTCAGAGCATTGGATTCTCCTTGGCTAATACCTAGAGCACATGTTGTTCAGAAAACTACAGAGACACCAAGCTTCTAAGTTTATCTTTTGCAAAGCATGTAAATAAGCTGTTCAGAAGTTTGTTCTGTTGATCCATGAGTAAACCTGAGTTTGCTGCTACCACATCCCTTTAAAGCAAACCATACTAAGTGCATTTATTTCCAGTGGGCTAGGCCTGGGAGGGAGGAGATGTCTGGACTTTATAGACTTTTGCTTTTTTCCCCTTGTACTCTGCATTGTTTTCCTATAGCAAATTTGTCAACATTATTGGTGCATTTAACATCGTCTATTTTGGGACCTGAGAGATGATGTGTCTCTTTAATGAAGTCGTTTGCTTCTTCTGAGCAGCTAGGCTACTTTTCAGGTGATGTGGGGACCCCTCCCCCCACCTCCAGAGAGAGTAGCTCTCAGGGCAATTGTGAGCTGAGCATCAGCCTTGGAGAAAGACACATCTGGTCCCAGCAGTCGGCAGGAGAGGTGGTGGGGCAGTAGTTGTGTGCGTCTACCTTTGTCCTGTCCTTTCCGCTGACGTGTGACTTTGAGTAAGTCACTTGCCTTCAGAGCTCTCCATGTTATCCTCTGTTTTTATAGTCTCTAGTAAGGACTAACTCTTGGCTGTGTTATAGTAATGGATGAAAGACAGTAGCTGTCTAGAGAGCTACTGCCTAAATTTTGTTGGGGAAACTTCATGTTCCTGCAGTTACCCTCAGAGTCATCTTCCAGCATCACTCAGGATAGACTTATCACCGTTCTTGCCACTGTACTGGGTCAGAGTTTAAAGGCCTCTCTTGGCAAAAAGCATGTAAATGGGTGGCTGGGAGAGGGAGGCTTCTGGAAAAGTTGAGCATCATGGAGGGGTAGGGATCTTGAGGCTGTGACCTGACTCCTTTTATAAGTAGCTCAGTGCATGCTCCAGTCTTCCTTGAGTGAAATCAGGACGTTTAGAGAGACGCGGGGCCAGTAAGCCCCCATGAATGTTTCAGTAGCTCCTGTTCCCATCTGTAAAATTGGGATGCTGTCCTTGAGTTGTGGGGATTAAATAAATTAATCTAGAGGAAGCACTTCAAACAGTGCCTGGTGTGTAGTAAGTACCGGTTTCATCGACAAATATTTCTGAGCTTCTGCTTTGGCCGAGGCACAGTTCAGAGCGCTGGGGACGCAGCAGTGGACAGAACAGGTGAAACTCCCCACCTGTGCGGTGCTTACCTTGCCGCATGGGGGGATGTGTTAGGTGGTGACGTGGGGATGAGCGCCAGCTGAGGTCAGCAGTGTCGGACACAGAATCAGTGGGCAGTGCTCAGTTCACTTTTATCACCCTTTCTCCTGGGGGCACTTGCCCTTTACACCAAGAAGAGTGTCCTTTGGGACATCCTTGTATTTATGGAGGCTTCTAGTTTCGTTTCTCCATGTCTTCGTTTTCTGTTTTCCACCTAATTGTTAACGACAAGGGGAACTAAGTATTCTCAGTCTCTAGTAACTGCCTGTTACTGTAAAGATTTATTTTTAAAGATTTTATTTATTTATTTGACAGAGGGAGAGAGATCACAAGTAGGCAGAGCAACAGGCAGAGAGAGAGGGGGAAGCAGGCTCCCCGCTAAGCAGAGAGCCCAATGTGGGGCTCCATCCCAGGACCCTGAGATCATGACCTGGGCTGAAGGCAGAGGCTTAACCCACTGAGCCACCCAGGCGCCCCTGCCTGTTACTGTAAATGCAGAGGCTGGGGACGAGCAGCAGGGAATCCGCCCTTCCAGGGGTTGATGCCCTTGTGTGCGGGCCTCTGGGGGTTCTCCAGCCAGCTCTGCTGCGCTCCTAGGGTTTGAGTACTGGTGCATGTCCTTGCGTGTCTTCCTGGCCTTCTGGTGAGTGGCTCTGCATTTTGGATGTAAGAATGAGATCTAGAACTTTTAGAAGTCAGCTCTGTGAAGGGGAAGTTGTGTGTTCGAGTATTCACCCAGGGCTGGGGCTGCCTCTACTGTCCTTCAGAAGCTCTTGGGAGCGTGCTGGGAGCCATGGCTTGGAGGCCTTACAGAGGTCTCCTCCGGCTCCATGCCTGGAGGGTGGGGTTACTGTTAGAGATGGGTCACAGAAACGCTCGGAGTGGAGAAAGCTAGATTTAAAGGAGGAAGTCTTCCGCAGCCCGCCAAGGGGACAGGTTGTGAGCAAGTTTTCAAAGCCCTGAGAAGGGTGAGAAAGAGAATAAAGGGTCCATCTGGTTTGGCAGAGTTTCATGACTGTGTTTCTTAATATTAAGGTGATTTTTTTTTTCCTATATACTATCTATGCGCCAACTAGGTAGAGAGTTTTAAACAAGACAAAACAACAAATCTGCTTTGGATGACAAAACAATAACAAATCCTAATGTTATTTTATTTTTAAATATTCTTATTTAATCTCAAATAAGATTGAGATTAATTCCCAGCAAGAATGAGTGGGCTCTGCGTGAGATCCTAAAAGAGCCAAAATTTGTTCACGAGGGTATGATATCTGAAATTTTGCGAGGGAGAGTGGCCTCATTTAAAAATGATTCTCACCTGGTCTCCTGGTTAACCCTGCTGATTAAGCCAAGCCTAATTCTGCTTTGTTGCTGCTCTTGGGAAAAAGGAGTTGTGACATGGTGAATGGTATTCTGTGCCCTTAATCTGTCCCAATTGTCCAAGACACTTGGGCCCTCCTGTAGGATACCGGTGTGAAGAAGTGATGAGAGCCCCCTAAGTCTGGATGGTTTATGGCCTCATTTCTTGAATGCTTGTCCATGGGTGGGGGGCTAGTAAATTTTACTTCAAATTGTGGGCCCACCATCAAAGAGTTTTTAGTCTAACTGGGAAGATAAGGTTTTTCCCTCGATAAACAGTGGGGCGGAGAATCCATGCTGACTTCTGTGTAAACATTGTCAGATGAATTAGAAAAGAAGGGCCTAGTACAGTTTTGAAGAGGAGAGGAAACTGGAAGGATTTTTTTCAACTAATTTTATTTTTTAGAGCAGTTTTAGGTTTACGGGAGAATCGAGCAGAATGTGGGGAGATGTGCAGGCTCCCGCACGTGGGCTCTCCGGACCTCCGTGGTCTGTCCCTCAGGGTCTGCACCTACATTGCGTTACCATTCAGAGTCAGTAGTTTGCGTGAGGGTTTGTTCTTGGTACTGTACATCCTGAGGGCTTTGACCAGTGTATAATGGCATGTACCCACTGTGTTACTGTATCTAATTTAACTCCTTGGTGGGGTAAGAGCGCACATTATTCTTTTAGATTTGTTAAGGTGTGTTTTATGCCCAAGAATACGGTCTGTCCAGGTGAACATTCCGTGTGAACTTGAGAAGAACGTGGGGTCTGCTGCTGTTGGGGCAAGTAGCCTTCCGATGTCAGTTACCCGGGGCTGTGAAGTTCAGCTGTGCCCTTACTGATTTTCTGTCTTCTGCACCTGTCCATTTCTGAGAGAGGGTATTAAAGTCTCCAACTGTAATAGTGGATTCATCTGTTTCTCCATGAGGTACTGTCCCTTCTTGCCTCACATGTTTTGATGATCTTTTGTTCGGTGCATGCGCATTAAGGAAGGATTGTTGTCTTCTTGGAGGATTGACCCCTTTATCATTGTGTAATGCCCTCTTTATGTAATTCCTTGCTCTGAATTCTACTCTCTCTGAAATTGATACAGCTTTTCCCACCGTCTTTGGATTAGTGGTAGCATGGTGTATTTTTCTCCATCCTTACACTTTTATGTGTCTTTTTTTTTATTATTATTATATTTTTAAGAGCGAGAGAGAGGTGCATGTGAGTGGAGGGGGAAGGGCAGAGGGAGAGGGAGAATTTTGAGCAAACTCTATGCCTAGTGCCGAGCCTGACGTGGGCCTTGATCCCGAGACCTGGAGATCGTGACCTGTGCCAAAATCAAAAGTCAGACGTTTAACTGACTGAGCCATCCAGGTGCCCTGTTTATGTGTCTTTATATATAAAGTGGCTTTCTTGTAGACACAAACAGTTGGATTTTGTTTTTGACCTACTCTGGCAATCTTTTAATTGTTATACTTAGACCATTAACATTTCAAGTGACTGTTGATGTAGTTAGATTCATATTGACCTTGTTGATTACTGTTTTCTGTTTGTTGCCCTTGTTCCTATTTCTGACTTCCATACTTTAAAAAAAAAAAAAAAGATTTATTTACTTATTTGAGAGAGAGAGGGAGAGTGCATGAGCAGGGGACAGAGACAGAAGGAGAGGGAAAGAGGCTTCAAGCAGACTCCCTGCTGAGTGTGGAACCCAACGCTGGACTTGATCTCAGGACCTGGAGACCATGACCTGAGCCAAATCAAGAATTGGCTACTTAACTGACTGAGCCAACCAGGCACCCTAGACTTCCACACTCTTCATGTCTTTTGTGGTTTTAATGGAGTATTTACATGATTACATTTTCTCTACTTTCTTAACATATCAGTTGCACTTATTTTTTTAAAACATTTTTAGCAGTTACGCTCAAGATTGCACTATACATTTACATCAAATCCAAGTTCACTCTCATTTAACAATTTCCTGCTTCATAGATAGTGAAAGTACAGCTCTTCCTTGACTTACAGTGGAGGATATGTCCTGTAAACCCACTGTAAGCTGAGAGTATTGTAAGTCGAAAATGCATTTTATACACTTATGCTACTGAACATCATAGTTCAGCGTGGCCCATCTTAACTATGCTCAGAGCTTTGGCCTCCAGTGGGGCAGAATCACATAATACAAAGCGTATTTCATATTAAAGTGTTAAGTATTTGATGTAATTTGTTGAATCCTGTAGTGAAAGTGAAAAACAGAATGGTTGTAAGTGTCCCAGTTGTTTACCCTCATGATCGTGTGGCTGACGGGGAGCTGGGGCTTGCTGCCACCCAGGATCACGCAAGTGTCACATCGCATATTGCTAACCTGGAAGAAGAAGATCCAAATCAAAATTCAGAGGACGGTTTCTACTGAATGCATGTCGCTTTCACACCACTGTAAAGTCAAAAAAAATCATAGTCAAACTACCTTAAGTCAAGGAGACTGTGCTATTCTGTTAACAATTTTAATTCTTTCCTCTTGTCCCTTGTATCATTGCTGTCATTTTGTTTATACATAAGTATATGTAATGGAATGCATTTGTTGCTATTATTATTTTGAACAAATTGTTAGATGAATTAAAGGTAATAAGTTTTATACAAGAAACATAAAATAATAAGGAACATAAAAGTTTTTATATTACTTTCACTTATTTCTTCTCTGATTCTCTTCCTTTATGTAGATCTAGGTTTCTGACCCGTATCATTTTTCCTTCTCTCTGAAGAACTTCTTTTATATTTCTTGTAAGGCAGGACTACAGACAATAAATTCCCTCAGCTTTTGTTTATCAGAGAAATTTTTAATTTTTCAAACCCACTTTGAAGGATAATTTTCCAGAGTATAGAATTCTAGCTCAGCAGGGTTTTTTTTTCACTTCGAATATTTCTGAGGAGAAGTTGGATGTCATTGTTCCCTGTGTTCCTCTAGAGGTACAGTGTTATTGTTGTTTTTCCCCTCGTCTAGGATTATTTTAAATATTTGATTTTCTGAAGTTTTAGTATTCTATAAACAGGTACAGTATTTTTGGTCTTTATCCTGCTTGGCATTTTCTGAGCTTCCTGGATCTGTGGTTTGATGTCTGACATTCATTTGGAAGAAGTTGGTCATTATTGCTTTAAGTATCACTTCTTTTCCTTTTGTTTTTCTCCTGGTATTTATATTGTGTATATGTTACACCTTTTATGGTTGTCTCATAGTCCTTGGATAGTCTGTTCTGGTTTTTGTTTTTGCTTTTTGTTTTTTTGTTTTTGGTCATATCCTCAAGGTCCGCGATCCTTTCCTCAGCCCTGTCCACCCCACACTGATGATCCCGTCATAGGCATTTTTCATTTCTGGTACAGGACTTTTGAAGGATTGCCCAGCATTTCTTTTCAGTTCTTTTGTAGAATTTCCATCTCTCTGAATTTCGAGTGTGAAAGAGCCCTTAAGCATCATGCAATCCTGTCTCAATTATAAGGTATGAAAATTGAGATCTGGACATTTTAAATGACTTGACAGCATTTATTTACCATTTAATGGCAGAAGGCCAAATTAGAGTCAGATCTGTTCCCACTCTCTTATTCTTTTCTACTATTTATTGAAGTTGGTGCTACAGAACAGAACCTTAAGCTGTGGGCCGTTCTACAGCTGATAATGTCACTAATTATGCAGCATAATCCCTTGTTTCCTTGGGACACCTCTTGCTTTCATCCATTTTGGAATCATTTAGTCATTCTTAAATATATGAGGCCTCTCTCACTTCATCTGAATGTGTGTTATTATTAACGATACTGCCTTGGTGATTGAGAATCATGTCCTGTGTAGTTAATGACATTCGGAGAAACTTGCATTGGAGAGAAGCCTTAACAGGTTAAAACCTTGCCTGAGTCAAAGACGAGTTGCAGTTCTGGATTTATCCTTTGAGGCAGTCTGTGGTTTTGTCAGTACCATGATGAAAAGAATACAGACTTCAGGGTTAGATGAAGTGGTTTTGAGTTCTGGATCTGTCAGTTAAAAGTTTTGTGACCACAGACAAGTTACCATTAATCTTTCTGAGCCTTGTCTTCTTGTCTATAAACTAGAGATATGTTCATGATAGGCTTGTTGGGAGGGTCAAGTGAAAAAGTATATGCCACATTTAACTGATTCTTAATCCCATATTTTTTCACATTTTAAAAATCTCTGATGTCAGAATTGTATTAAAATTGGTATCATTTTACTATTGTGCCATATCTTAATTGAGAGCTTTTTTTCTTAGTGTTATATAAAATAATGGTGCAACTTATAATTATTGGTGTCAGGCAGCTATCCCACATTCACCCAGATGCACATATCCTAAACAAAATCGTAAAATTGAATCTGGAAGTCTATAAAAAAGGGATACTGGGTCATGACTAAGTGAGATCAGGAATATAAAGTTGGTTTGACATTGAAAAAAAATTAATCTGTGTAAATTACCATGTTAACAAAATGAAGAAAAAAATCCATCTGGTCATCTTCTAAATATAGAAAAAAAATAATTTGATAAAATTCAGCAACTGTGCTTGAGAAGAACTCTCAGTTAAACGAGGAATAGAAAGGAACTTCTTCATTTTGATGAAGGATATTTATGAAAGACCTACATCTAACATATTACTTACTGATTAAATATTGAATGTTTTCCCCTATGATTGGGATCATGTCAAGGATGCTCACTCTTAACATTCGTATTCAGTATTGTACTGAAGATCCTAGGCAGTGCAAAAGGAAAATATATAAAAGGCATAAAAATTAGAAAAGAAAAAGTTAACATGTCTTCATTTGAAAATGACATTGTGGTATACCCAGAAAAGCCAAAGTAATCTACAAACTACTGTGCTAGTAGGTGAATTTAACAAGGTTATAGAATACAGATGATTTGGCTCTAATCAAAATTCAGATTTTTGCTTTGTCAAGTGTTTTCTGATTGTGGTATAGGCGGTAGTCTTTTGTGATCTTCTGTAACCTAGCTAGAGGTGGAATCAGACTACTGCTTTTATTCTGTTTATTTCATAATTATTTATTTTCCTAGACTTTGTAATTACTTTGCAGATTCTAGCTGAATGTCTTGATTTTTCTAGATACAAAATCCTTTCATCTGCAAATAATTACTGCTTTTGTATTTAAGGTAATGAAGTCCGTATTATGGGCTTTATGGAAGAAGACAGTATCAGGAGGATATTTAGGTGAATGTAAAAGAGAGCTCCACTAACAATTGCTTAAGGAAATCAGGGTTTACGTGTCTTACATTAAAAGATACCCAGGAGTGGATTGTCCCCGGGCAAGAGTAGTGGTTCAGCAATGCCATCAGGGAAACAGGTTTCTTTCTGTATTTCTGCTCTGTCACCTTTAGCATGCTCACTTTCTCTTAACAACACATCTGCTTTAATCCCAGCCAGCCTGTTTGCATCCCTGGTAAGCAGAGAGGGAGAGCCAAGGGAAAAAAAACCAGAAGGCTTGTTGTAGCAAGACTTTACCTTTTTATTTAGGAAAGCGCACATTATTTGCATTATTGCAAAAAAGGCTGGACTATTTAGTACTTTTAAGTTGATTTTGTTAGTAAAAACGAGGAAGGTAATGGATATTGGGGGAGGCAGTCGTTTTCTATCACGAGGACTGAGGATCATCTGTACTGTGAGAAGCTGCGGTAATCGGAAGGGCCCTGCCACGAGCTCATGTGCCTAACGTCTCGCTGAGTATTGCTGAAATTGAACAGTTCCGGCTTTTGTTTTATTTATTTATTAAAAAATTATTTTGTAGCTGGTTACTTTAGTGAACTTGATTACCAGCTCTGTAGGTTTTTAGCTGATTCTCTAGACCTTTCCTAGTAGCCAATCTATGGAAAACTTTTGGATTTCTTTTGAAATTCCTTTCTTTTTTCTTATTAATTACTTCTGTTAGTTTTCTTTGTTTTGTTTTGTTTTGTTTTGTTTTGTTTTTACATGACCAAATTAGGTGCTTGGTTTTTGAATAGTAATTCTGTGTGCACATCAGAGTAAAGTTAAATATGAGACTAGGAGCAATTGAAATTTAGAAATATTTGAGATTCATCTCTGAGCTTGTTAATTAAAAAGTGGCTACGTGCTTTTTTCTCTTTTAAGTAGATAAGATATACGATGGGGCATCCACTTAACATTTAAGGCAAATGTCAGGTTTTTTATTTAGTGAAATTATTAATGGGGAAAGAAAATGCTTTAATACTTCCAGAAGCCACAAATCCCCAGGGATTTAAGGATTGTGATAGAATGCCGCACCACATGTCTGTAAACTACGCTAAGAAAAGAGAAAGTAATACTGGGTGAATACACTTTTATAGTTTTTAATCTTTTCAAAGAATACTAAAAATTCTTTGATACATCTTCCTCTAGGAGGTAGAGCTTAATTATCTTCTTTGGGAAGGCAGACCAAACATAGTGACTTCCTCCTAACCATGAGAATATGGAATGGATGGTAACTTTATGACAGGGAAGCCGGCAGACCCCCCACCCCCACCAGGTGATCGGGGTTCACTTCCCCATAATATGTCATGTTGATAACATACGTGCCCTGATAGTGATGTGGAGAGAGGGGCATATCACCTCTGGAGTATCCCAAAATCCATAACCTCAGTCTCATGATTAGAAAACGTTAGACCAACCCAGAATGAGGGACATTCTGAAAAATGCCTGACCAGTCCTATTCAAAAGTGTCCAGGTCATGAAAGACCAGAAAAGACTGAAAAACTGTCTCAGATTGAGAGAAACTAAGGAGACATGACAACTAAAGGCAGCGCAGTCCCCCGGACTCGATCCTGGAACAGGAAAAGGACCTTAGGGGGAGGACTGGGGAAACCTGCAAAGAAATCTCTCGTTTAGTAAATGGAATTAACTACGTGTGAACTGACTTGTTTTGCTCATTGTACCAGGGTGACGTGTTGGTAAGAGTAGGGGAAGCTGGGTGAGGGATGTTCGGGAACCCTCTGTACTATCATTGTTTCTCGAAGCCTCACAGTATTTCAGGATAAAGTTAAAAAAAACAAAAACAAAAACAGTTACCACTTCGCATGGTAATGAAACAAAAAAAGATCGACACCTACCAAAAAACTGCCAAATGGCCTCTGCTGCAGAGGGCTGTGATTTTGTATAAAATTCCAGTGAGTGTGACAGATGTGGGCTCCTGCAGTGTTGGGTGCCGGGAACTGATGGGATGGGACTGGGAAGTTTCACTGGTTGGTGGAAGAGTGCCCCAGAGGTATTGGACTTTGAGGTGGAGGGTGCATCTGGAGAGGGCAAATGAAGTAGCTCACGAGCAAGGGCATGAGAAACTGAACGAGGGCATGAGAAAGGCTCTCTTGTTTTCTGTTACAAGGTATTCTAAATGCGATGAAATTAACAAAATGAGTACTTTAATCAAAGGAAAAAATGGAGTATTGATAAATCCTAGGTGTAGTAACCTTTTTTTGCTTCAGAAATGTTTTTTACTTAAAAAAAAGTGAATTCTACTTATTATTGTTTGTTCAGTTGTTGAGTGACGGTATATCACATGTTTTTGACCTTCTTTTGACTCTAGAAAAGCCTTCAGTCCCTAAGAAGTGCTTCTCAGCCATTCAGCTGATGTTTTTTCATGTAACTCTTACCTTTAGAAAAATGGAGTGTGCCAAAGAAAAAGATGCACCCAGCAAGCTAACAGTAATTCTCAATTAGAAGTTAGGATGCTTGGATTATAATTTGACATAACCACTGAGTTTTTACTGCTGTCAGGTGGAGATGACCTGACCCTGTCTCTGCCGCCTCCTGGCTGTGATGAGGTCCGGCGAGGGCATCGGGCCCCCTGCTCTGGCCCTGTCCCCTTTCCAGCAACGTAGTGAGGGAGTGAACCAGTGTAACCCGGAGCGTGCTGCCCAGGAGGCTAGGGAAGGCATTTTGTCAGAGCAAACAGATGAGAAGGACATAATGATCCTTGGTACGTGTGTTTGCAAAGACTTGGAATCCCTTTGGAAGTTTTCAGATTCATCTTCAGACACAGCTTTGAGAGATTAGTCCCTGAGGTATGGAAATATCTTCCGGGCCTGCTCCTGAAATAAGTGGTTCCATGATGCTTGTGTGGTAAAGGGGGAACGTCCCAGATCTCCCTGGTGCTCCGACACAGAAGTACTTTAATGGGAAGGCTGTTCCTTTAACTTGTTGACGGAGAAGGTGAATGCCTTATTAATGTCTTGGTTCTCTGAGCTTCTTGAGTCGCCGTTTTGTTATTTTTCAATGATTTTGGAAGATTCTTAGCCCTTATTTCTTTAAATATACCTGTTGACTTGCTTTCTTCCTCGTCTTCTGGGTCTCCAGTTACAAGCACGTCAGAACATTTGATGCCATCCCACAAGTCTTGGATCTCTGTTTTCTTTTGCTCCTTTTCTTCTGGGCATTCCAGTTTGGATAATTTTCCATTTCACGTTCACTGTTTTTTTCCCCTGCTAGTGCTGATAAGCCAGTTGAAGGAATTCTTCACTGGTGATACCACGTTTATATTTCTGGCATATCATTTGGTGGTTTTCTTAGAGTTTCCATCTGTCTGTTGAATATTGCGGTCTGTTGAAGCAAGTTGTCTACCTTCTTCACCAGAGATTCTTTAACACATGAATTGTAGTTATTTTAAAGTCCCTGTCTAATGGTTCCAACAGCTTGGTCGTCTTTGGTCTGGTTCTGTTGACAGCTTTATATTATGACAATGGATGGTTTTCACTTATTTTTTTTGTTTCTGGTAACTTTTGGTTGAAGGATAGACATTCCGTATGGAAAAACCACCCTAAAGTAAATGTCATGTGCAGAAATGGGCACGAGGTTGACTGGCCTAATGTGTAACCAGCCGGGTTTGGGTTTTCTGTTGCCTGGCTTACCTTCCGCACACCTCAGACTTCAGCCACTGCCTTGTGCTCCATGTGGGAACAGGGTCCAAAGGATTTCCTCGAGTTCAGCCTCACCCTCCGCTCCCAGCAGGCCCTGCCTTGCCTGTGCCACGTAGGAGGCCTCTTGCCCTCAGCAACGGACTACCACTGTCTGTATGTGGTGCCCGGTTCGTAGTGGGGATGGTGAGGATCTCCCTTCCCCGGGGCCAGTGTCAGCCGTGGGCAGGCCTGCTCGCCAGCTGTTGGAGGTGGGGCTTCTCTGGTTCTGCTTCTCCCTGTGGCCCCTCTCTTCTCTTCCTTACTTAGAATCCAATAGACTTCCTTACTTCCTTACTACTCTTCCTTATTTGGAAGGGGTCTTGGGTTGGAAAGAGTTTCCTTCCCCTCTTGTAGGGGCAGAGGCTGTTGGTTTGGCCGCTCCCTCAGTGGTGGTCTGAGGAGAGCTGGAAGGGCTCCTCCCTGTCCCCAGGGCCAGGCTGCCTTTCCACCCTTCTCCCACACCCAGTACTTCCGGTGTCTGCATCTCAGGGATGGGAAGGTTTCCTGCTTCTCCCCTAGGAGTTTAAGGCATTGCTTTGGATGAAAAAAATGTCCAAGGAATAGGTGGAGTGTACCTCTGTGCTGCTGAGGGCGCCTCTCTTTAATTTCCTCCCCTGCCCTGGTCTTTCTCAAGAACGTCCAGGTGATGGGGTGCCTGGGTAGCTCAGTTGGTTAAGCATCTGCCTTCGGTTTCATGATCTTGGAGTCCCGGGGTCAAGTCCCACATCGGGCTCCCTGCTCAGTGGAGAGTCTGTTCTCTCTCTGACCCTCCCCCTTTTCTTGCTTTCTCTCACTCTCAAATAAATAAATAAAATCCTTAAAAAAGAAAGAAAGAAAGAAAGAGAAAAAGAAGGTCCAGGAGAAAAGAGCTTGCAAGGGAATACAGACTTCCTGTGTCTAGAGCTTCTAAACAATCCTGCTAGCCCACACTGTTTTAAGAATTCATTAATTCTTAAAAATGTTGTTTTCTTTGGCTGCTTTTACTGTAGCACCTCTACATTCTCTGAGCCTCCAAAGCTGGAATCATTTGTCCCATCATTCCTAGACGAGCTTGTCACCCTTTGAAATTCGGGCCCCCCTGATTGCCTCATGACCAAAGCTCTCTGATGGGCCTAAGACAGTTACGATGCTAGTGAGTTCTCTGGTGGCTTTTTGTCATTGTTACGGTGGGGGTCCATGTTCTCTTGTGGCTTTCTGCTCCTGAGCAGAAGCAGATGCTTTATGTTTTGACCGGCCGGTGGGTTGTGGGGCAGGGAAATAGGGCAATATCGAAGCAAGTGCTGAACCTGTGGGTACATGATACTCTCGGGTTTTTGGACAGCATTACCAGTCGGAATTCAGGACAGAAGCATAACTGGCTGGTTTACTGTTCACTCTGTGTGTGTGTGTTTTTGGTCTGCATAACAAAACTCCTTTAACAGGAGAAAACGAGGCCGTTGATGCAGGTCCCATCTAGGGAGGTTCTGACCAGCAGGGCAGGGCAAAGTTGACTGGTTGCTGCGAGGGCATGGGAGAGCCAGTGTTGTTCTTTTGGGATGAAAATGCTCCTGGATGACGCTGGGGTCATTTACGTTCTTATATATGAGCTTCGTTCTTTTGATATCCTGACCACTGCTAGATAACAAACAACCTAGTGTAGTTTTAGGAACTGTTTATCTCCCTCATAGTCTATACCTAGTCTCTACCTAGTCTGTACTAAACATAATGTGAGGGACAGTCTTTTTTTTTTTTTAATTTATTTTTTATTTATTTCTGGCATAACAGTATTCACTATTTTTGCACCATCCCAGTGCTCCATGCAATCCGTGCCCTCTATAATACCCACCACCTGGTACCCCAACCTCCCACCCCCTGCCCCTTCAAAACCCTCAGATTGACAGTCTTAGTCCTATTTCTGCTTTGCTGTTCCTCCTAGGAATAGATTTGTCTTCTTTTCCTCAAATCTGTGTCCCCCACCTCACACCTTTTACAATTCTGTATACAAGATAGGATCATTTTTTTTTTTTAAGATTTATTTATTTATTTATTTATTTGACAGACAGAGATCACAAGTAGGCAGAGAGAGAGGAGGAAGCAGGCTTCCTGTCGAGCAGAGAGCCCAATGCGGGGCTTGATCCCAGGACCCTAAGATCATGACCTAAGCCGGAGGTAGAGGCTTAACCCACTGAGCCACTGAGGTGCCCCAGGATCATTATTATTAAATGATGGGTTGGTACTTAGAAGATTCGGAAATTTCTATGAGATGCCTGTGCTGCCTCGTGCCTGTGAGGGAGTGGTGTTAGGTGGATTCATTCAGCAAGTGTTTTGACTGCCTCCTCTCTGACAGGCCCTGTGCCAAAGGCTGGGAGTTCGTGGAGAGCAAACCCAGATGTGCTCCTGCTCTCCCAGTGTCTGGAGAAGTCCTGTCCTCCGCTTTGGCAGCTTGGAGATTAAGCTAGAAGGGACATGTTACTGGTTCTTGGACTTTTCAGTACAAAGTTCTGTCACTCCCATTTGATGTGGTTTTATTATTTCTAACTCTCTTCTCTTACCGGGGTACATCTTTGCGGTCCCATTCTGTCTCTCCCCTTCTCCCCACTCCATTCTTACCCCCAAGCTGCGTTGAATGTGCTCTAATGTAAGCAACAGCGATCCCGAGGGTTCAGGGTGGAGGTAAGTACTGAGGACAGAGCTAACATGTTCGGACTGTCTGCTGCCCTGGTGCTGCGGGAAGAGCTCTGTAAACTTCACTGAGTGTCTGTGGCCTCACGAGATAGGTCGTGTGCTCTCCATCTTGCAGACTGACCAGACACAGAGGTCACAGAATTTGAACTGTGCCAGACGCTCAGAGCCTTTCTACAACACTGCACTGGCTTTCTTTAAACACTTGTTACTGCTCATCCTGTTGGGCTTTATGTTACTGAAAAACCAAAGAAATTAATCTTATATAATTGATGTATAAACTGAAGTAGTTATTTTAATTTGAAATACCTGTTTGCTTATGACAGCTTTGAGCTGGCCCAATTCTTGATCTCTAGGAGCTTTATAATTGTCACGATTGAAAGCGCTAAGAATTTAGTGGTTCTTGTGCTTTGAAATCTGCATGTTTTATAAAATTATGGTGGCGTATGTTTAATGAAGAAAGGATAGACAGTCTGGTCATGTTTATGTTGGTATGACCAACGCATCTGTGACTTAACTCTTCAGTCATGCAACTTCCACAAGGTAAGTGACTGAGGAATTTGCAGAGCTGCTGAAGACACCTCATTTACCTCTTCAGGAAGCGATAAATGTGGCCCATGTCATAGGGGGCAGAAAGGAAATCAAAACATAATATGCCTTTGCTTACTGGGTGGGGACAGCCCTGCTTTTGTGCATTGACAACATAGTTGAATACTCCTTCCTCTCTGCCAGCAGGTGGCTGATACTGTGTCCTGGAGGGGCCATAAGTTACAGTGCCTTCTAAAGACTACGAAGTGTTAAGAGGTCCCGAAGAAATAATTAAACTTGAGAAGTTCACTTATCTGCAGGCAGAGAGACCTGAGCCCCGGTTATTGGCAAAGTTTCTTCCTTTCTGCGTGTTCTGCAATTTGGTGGACAGGGCGAGATGACTTGAGACATCTTAAATTAGAAGCGTTGTCCTACAGTTGTGCCTCTGGCCAGCGTGGGAGGTGGATTTGCTACCAATCATTGTTTCCTGTAAATCCCAAAGGCTACTGTCTCCATTGTGACTAAGCATGAACATAAAGCTTTGGAATGCTTAAGTTTGAATGTGGCTTCATTTGAATCTGATTTAAAATGAAAGAACATAAGGATGGACCCATGTGGGTAGAGAAGGGGTAACTATTTAAGATGTGTGTGTTTATGTGTGGGCTCATGCTTCTTAGTGAACTTTCACACCTTTTTAATTTCTTAAGGAAGGACCCTTTCCTAAACTGGAGTGTGGTTGGTACTTGCTGTATTCTAGAATGGAGGGGAAAGAGCCTGGGTTTGAGCTGTGACTGGGCCACTTAACATCATTGCATCTTGGTTTCCTTGCACAGAAAATGGAACTGCCCCCGGTAAGCGACAAGCTGGTTTTAAAGAGCAAATGAGACTGTGCATACAGAAATACATTTGCACAGGTCATCCTAACATCTCCAAGGATGCTAATAATTAAAAAAAAAAAAAAAAAAAAAAGCCAGTTTCAACATCCAGGAAACTTGCAGTCTAGCTGGAAGAGAGAAAAGTGGTCATCCGAAATAACAAGAAAACTGTTCTAGAACAGTATGTGCAGAATAACCTATAAAGTAAAGGCTGTCAGTGCTGTGGGATTTCCTGGTAAGGAGAGATTGTTGGTGTTTGGGGGCGATCAGTAAAGTTTTCACAGGGAAGATAGATTCTTTCAGGTCTCATAAAATGTCACTATTTTGGCTAGATGACAGGCAGGACAGCAGCAACATGACTGAGCAGGGGTGAGATTGGAGTGAGTGGAGTATTTCTAAGAAGCCGTGGCAGGCAGCCAGCCACCGGGCCGTACCCAGATGGCACACTACAGGATGGCATCAGCCAGATGCCCTTGGTAGCTAAATCTGGGTCAGCTTTTCTTTGAGTAGGAGAAACCCTCGTTGTGAGGCTTTGCCTCTTTCTTACTCTTAGTGGAGAAAGTAGTCATCGCACACCTCAGCGGGCATCATCCCAGGCTTTCCCTCATGAATGGAGGACTTGCCTGGGAAACAGAACCAAAGTTGGCAGGTGTAAACCAGAAAGTATCTTTTTTCCTCCACCTCTTTCGGTTATATTTTGAACTTTTCATGTTCCATTTTTCACATGTTCGCTCCCTTGCAGAAATCCTTATAGCTGCTGATTCTGAGTGGAATCACAGGTCAGAATGAAGCTGGACAGACAAGTCACCGAGACCAACATCTTGCTTTCTTGGGGACTGAATCCAAACTCTGCTTGGATAAGAGATTGTCTTCTTTCAAAAGACTGTTTTGGGCTGTGACAGAGTAGCTAGTATTAGAGTAACTGTCCAGCCAGGGGGAAAAAAAAGGATAAAAGCTTATTAAAATAGATAATATAGAGGCATTCGAGAGCAATCTGGGCAGTCAGTGCTTAAGGGACTGTGGCTCCTGAGAGAAGGAAAGCAGGCTGAGCTCCTTGTTTCCTTTGGCCTTTCCCCTGCAGGCACTTTCTAAATCACGGTCTGGGCATCTGGAGCCCTATTGGAAAGTAGCAGTCTCATAGGGCTGAGAGGTTGAAATTAGGGGCTACCCCAAAGTATCCAGGACTTGAATGACAAAATTCAGGAAGATGGGAACCACAGGAGAGTAAGCAAAAACTGGGCATGCAGTCTTCCCTTGAAGTGTTTGCCAGCTCCTGAGGTGCACAGGATCAGAGTAAGACTCCACGACTCCCTGCAGAAAGCAGCAGCTGGGAGCCTGACAAGCTGTGCAAACATTCTAGCAACCATATATAGTGCTGGTGAGAGGGAGTTTGGTGTTCAGGGCCTGCCGCGATAGAGGGGTCCTGGTAGACACCCCAGGCTTTGTCCGAGGGCCCCAAAAGGCCACACTACAAGAGTAAGGGAAAGCGGAAAAAAGTTGGCCCTAGCGAAGCTTAACACCAGCCACTGATAGGATTAAAGTGGTCTGACTGCATTCTCTGTGTCTTCCAGAAGAATGTTACACTTAGGAGGAAGATAATTTTGTATATACAGAACCTTTACAGTTTTTAATATAGAGTGTCTGGTGTCCAAAGAAAATTAAGAGTTATGCTAGGAATGGAAACCAAATGACCAAAATGAAGAGTAAATACAGATAGTAGAAAGAGACCCACAGTTGATTCAGATATTAGGGTTATCAGTCAGGAGCTATGCTTAATAAAATAAGGGAATTTTAACAAAGATAGGAAATCTGCTTTTTATTAAGTCAAGTAGAAATTTTGTGAGGTACCTGGGTAGCTCAGTCAGTTAAGCGTCTTCCCTTGTCTCAGTTCATGATCCCGGGGTCCTGGGATTGAGCCCCGCATTGGACTCCCTGCTCAGTGGGGAACCTGCTTCTCCCTCTCCCTCTGCCTTTCGCTCCCCCTGCTGTGCTCTCTCTGTCTCTCACACATAAATAAATAGATGGATAAAAAGAAATTTTGTAACTAAAAATATATGAGCTAAGTTGAGAAGTCAATATGCGGGTCTAGACTGCTGTTTAGATGCAAGCAGGCACACGCACACAGACATAAACATGCGTACACGCACACAGGCATGCACGCACACACAAAAGATAGAGGATTATTGGGCCAGGAGAAAAATTAGTAGAAAATACACCCAGATGGTAGCGCAGAAAAGAGATTAAGAGACATATGGGGCGTGGTAAAAACATTTCTGTATGTATATCTAGAGTCCTAGCAGAAGAGAGCGTGACAGAACCAATATTTAAAGAAATACTGGCTGAGAGTGTTCTAAAAACAGTGTAAGACATCAAACCACGAAGTGAAGAGGCTCGACAATCCTCAGAGGAATAAATCCAAAGAGCCACACCTAAGTACATCACAGTGGACCTGCTGCATGACGACGACAGAGAAATAAAGGGCAATGTTTTGAAATAACACATGGTCTCTGACCATAGTGCAGCCAAAGTAGAAAGTAGAAGTCAGCAACAAAGATAAACAGCAAATCCTAAAATGTTTGGAAATTAAACAGTATACTTCTAGAAAATTGTTTTACCTAAATTATAATGAAAATGATATGTGATCGTGTAGGACACATTTAAAATAGTGTGTAGGGGCCAATTTGTAGCTTTAAACATAATTAGAAATGAAGAAAGATTAAAATTCGTAATCTAAATGTCAGTCTCAAGAAATCAAATGCCAGATGGATTAAAGTCCCCCAAAATAGAAGAAAGGATAAATGTAAGAACAGAAAGGAACAAGGTAGGGGAAAAAAAAAAAAAAAAAAAAGAAAGCACAATAAAGAAAATCAACAACCAAGCATCGGTTTTTTTTGAAGAGATTAGTAAAGTTGATAAATATCTGGTTAGAGCAAATACAAAGAAAATATACAGATTATCAATATCAGGAATGAAAAGAGGTATATGACTACATATTCCACAGGCACTGAGTAGATGTTAGCACACGTTGAGCCCAGTACATTTAACAATGTAGATGAAATGAACACATTCCTTGAAAATCATACTTTTGAAACCAACACGCTCATTAAAATAATCCTGTGTCTGTGAAAGAAAATGAATCCATGCTTCAAAAACCTTCACACACCAGAAAGCTCCTAACCCAGATGGCTCTTAGGTGAATTCTTCTAAACCTTTCAAGAAAGAAGGAATGCCAGCCTTGCCTAAAATTTCTCAGGGGATAGAAAAGGAAGGAACACTTTTCAACTCATTTTAAGAAGCCAGCATGACCTTGACACCAAAACCTGACTCAAACGTTGCAAGTGTTGACAAAAGAAGTCAGCTGCAAAGGAGTAAAAACAGTTTTGATTCCGCTTGTATGACGTTCAGTAGCAGGCACGGTAGAAATGAGAATGACGATTACTCTCAGATGATTGGGAAAGTGCCTGGGAAGCAGAAGAGAATCTTCTGGGAGTGCTGGCATGTTTGGTGTCTTTATCTTGGTGGTAGTTATAAGAGTATGTATACCTAAACATTTGTTGAATTGTACACTTAAGATTTATGCACTTGATGTATAGACCAAAAAAAGGACTATAGCTTGTTCTGGTATGACATTGAGTATTCTCATCAAGACACAGTTTCTCTTTTACTGTTTCTCTTTTACTGTCTCTTTCATTAAAACACAGTTTCTCTTTTACTCAGATTGAATCCAGGGTGCGTTTCATTTGCTCACACTGTTTTGGCTGCGTTTGATAAATGCGTTCTTCTCCTGCAGCTGGCAGGAGCAGCAGGGAGCGTTTGCCGTCGGCTCCCTCCCTGCGGGAATAACGGAATTACCCAGACCCAGAGTTGCATCTGAGAGGGCACCGAGTTCTTCCACTTCCAAGTGTCTGTCTTGCTCACTGAGCACATGCTGTTTCCTTTCCAGGCACGGTGGTTCTGGGAAGCGTATTTCCAGTCGATCAAAGCCATCGCCCTGGCCACTCTGCAGATCATCAACGACCGCATCTATCCCTATGCTGCCCTCTCCTATGAAGAATGGAATGACCCGCCCACTGTGGTGAGTGAATCCCAGTGCCGACCATGGCAGCCGTGGTCCAGGTGTGAGGATGGGGCAGGAGAAACGTGCTGTGTAAAGTTTATTTAAATACTGGCTTTCTGAGATGAGCCTGTGCTAGCTGACAAAGTCAGCTCAATTTTGAAATGATAACACAAGTAAGACACACAGAAGCAGCAGCTTCCGGCTTGTTTTGAACGTGCTTGGGAAGACAGTAAGCTTATTTATTGCAGAGATAAATGGGGCAGCCTGGCTCTTGTTGGAAATCAGACCCTTGCTGATGACTTCTGCAGTAATGCTTAGAATTCTTGAAAAGATTCTATAAACGGTTGATAATAATAGCTTATATTCTGAGAGCTTCGGCTCAGCCGGGGACTGTGCTCAGTGTTTCATATAGATGATTTCAGTGATCGCAGCCATCACCGTGGGAGGAAAGTAATCCACAGAAGTGATCTCGAGGCCTTATAGATGGCCACAGTCCAGACTTGCTCGAGACCGGCTGAGGCCCCTGGGTGTTTCCAGCAGAGAGCTGGGATGGTCGGAAGTTGCTCTCAGGGCTTTCTCCTTGCTTGAAGGAGTCATAAGGCCTTTGTGGCCTTGTAGGGACTGTGGCAGTGGCCACACCTTCTTTCTCACGGAAAGTGCCTGCAGCTCCGGGCCTGGTGGTTCTGCTTTGTAGGTACCTTCCAGCCTTGTTCACACGCCTCAAGGCTTTCACGTGAGAGAGCTAGACTTGAATCCATTCTTCATTCTAGTCCATGCTGTCTTTCCGGCCAGCCCTCCTGGTCTCCTGATCCTACCCTCTCTCAACAGAATGTATTTAGCCGCTTGGTTAATCTTTGTATAGGACCCTCCTTTCCACCCTCCTGTCCTAACTAAGGGGTGACTGTGTGTCAGGCACCCCACTAGGTGCTGGGCATGCAGAAAAAGCAGCCAAGTCCCTCGCCTCAGAGGACCTCTCCGCTATTGTGGGAAGTCAGTGAGTAGACCACGTAGTATGTGATGTTCTGGAATAGAGTGGTGACCAGAGTGCCAGGGTGGCACCCTCGCTGGGAGGAGCCAGGACACTTCTTGAAATGGGTTGTCCTGAGAGGAAGTCAATGTATGCTTGTGGTAAAATCCAGCACAACAACAAGGAACACCTTTTTATTGTGCTTAAGGGAATGTTTTCTTCTGTTCATCTCCTCCCTTGAATCCGTTACTGGAGCTAACCTTCCAGAATGTTTCTATTCATATATAAGCATAAGTATATAATTTTGGAGCACAGATGAGATTCTGTTACACATACTGTTCTGCACCTTGCCATTTTACTTTAGTAGGCTAGATCTTGGACTTAACTTCCACTTCGTTCTATAGAGGTATCCTTTTGTGGTAAGGATAACTAGAAAGGATTCCACTGTTTAGGTCTGTCTTACATAACAGATCTATTACTGATAGAAATTTAGATTGCTTTCATTTTTTTCTATTTTCCAATTGTAATATAAAAGACATATATTTCTATGTTTTCATAAATATAGGAATATAACTGTAGAATTAATTCCAGCTGAAAAATATATACATTTTGAATGTTATTAATTTCAGCTGAGAAATACACATATTTTGAATATTGAGAGATACTAGTAAATTGCCCTTTGAAAATACTCTACCAGTTCATAGTTCTCCCAATAACATTTAGGTTACTTGATCTCTCCATGCCTTCAGTTAACCCTACCTAAGTACTTGAGTTTATGTCATCTGCTTGGTAAAAAATAGTCTTACGTGTGTGTTTTTCAAGTGGAAGGTCAGTATCTCCATCGGTTTCTCCTGGAGTACAGTTACAAATCCTATTTGTATTTTATTGGTCATATTGAAATTTTAGTTTGTTTTAGGCATTTATTTATTCGGTAGATATTAACTGAGTACCCGCTACCTTCTACCTTCTGGTCGTCTGATTATCTTGACTTGCTTATGGAGTTTTATAGGAGCTTTTGAGCTTTCTCCTCTGGGCTGAAACATTTCCACTACTCCAAGTATATGGAATAAGCTTGAGACAAAGAATGCTACCCCTGTTCCTCTGCAGGAGAATGCTTACACATGGGATGGCCGTGACCTAGCCAGAAGGTGTGGAAAGAGTCTAATAGGAATAAATGGTTGGAATTTGGGTTCCCTGTCTTTCATAAGACTATGGGCCAAGAGAAAAGAGTACATAAAAATTTGTAGCTTTGAAATAGGTGTGTTTTAATGTGGTCAAAGTGCTGGACTGTCAGTTTGGGAAAGAACGTAAGTATAAAAAGCTGAAATGTAGATATGCAAATGGAAAATTTGTTTTTTCTCTAACTTCTTGAAGTGTTCTTTTCAGGCTAATTTAGTGCTCACCACGTTTCTAGGAGCTCAGGTGCTGAGCGCCCTGAGTTAAAGCAGCGGGTTATACATTTCCGCATCTTCAGTGAAGGCAACTGACAGGAGGACTGAGTAGCGCTGATTTATTTGTAGTTAACTTTTCCCCTCCTCTTTGGAAATATTTAACCTACTGTCGAAGTGATTACTATGAGCCCAACCTGTAGGGGAGTCTCCCTTCTAGATTCCATCAAATTTACAATATCAGACCCCCTGAGGTGGGAGTAGGTGTGGATCTTAGTCAGTAAATCAAGGGATGGTCTGGTGTTTCCAGAGCAACACTGTTAAGGGCCTCCAGCCAGCCACGTCCTCCGCTTGTTCGGAGCAGAGAGGAAGGGGTGAGGGCAGGAGAGTCCGATTTTGCCAAATGCTGCTGCCTTGGTTTAATGTTAAAAAAAAAAAAAAATGAGGACCCCTGTGTGTGTGTAGGTTCTGAAGAGAGTGAGGGCTTGCGGAAACCAAGTGTTTGTGTCGCCAGTGACACTTGGCATTTCTATCTCTAGCCGGCTAGGAGGCAGGTTACATTAACCACATTGTGTCACATTCTCAGAACTTGAAAAAGTTGGCAAAATAATTCTTGAGCATAACTGTAAGGTAGCAGATCTGTCTACTTTGGAGAGATTGGCCCTTTGTTTTGATTCTTGTCTTTGGAAGGAATTCCTCAGCAAGTTAAGGTTCCCTATGCGGGGACAACAAGTTTGCTTTTACCGATTAATTTTCGTAGTTCCTTAGGGCGAGAGTGCCTGTATTTCACTGCCTTTTTGGTCTCTCCGTGCTTTGATTTTTCTCCCTTTTTTGCAGATATCAGCAAAACTATCATCTCCCCAAATACTCCACACCTGTATCACTTCTAATGTTCATGTGACCTCTGGTCGCACCTGTGGCAGGCTCCTCCACACATCTGGGCATCGCTCATGGAGTGAGGGAGCTGCTTAGACACCCTCTCTTGTCTTACCTTTGGTTCTCTGTCAAATGTGAGCACATCTGGAGGACAGAGACAGAGGCAAGTGAGCATTCAGTGTGATATGGGGACGCAGTAGGCCAAGAACTGTAAATTTTTGGTTTCTGATATGTGCCACCAAAACCATATCCTCTTACTGACAGTTTTTTTTTAAACTCAGTATAATATAGCTCTAAAATCACATTGGAGAGTAGAATATATTCCCTGATCATGTTTCTATGATATGATTTAGAAGATTGTACCCCATCTTATCAATATGGGTAACTTTATTTACCCAGTCCCTTTTGATGGATACTACCTAGTATTTTTTCGGATTTGCTATCCTCGATAACACTAATGAAGAGCCTGCAGATTTTTCCCACTTCTGCATTGACCATACTGGACCTAGAGCGGAAAGGAGAGAGAAAGCAGGGGTCGCATGACCTTTGACAAAAGTGGATGAGGAAAATGGGGAAGTGACTTAAAATGGATTATCATACCCTGTGGAAGAAAGAGGTTGGAAGGTGAGAGCTTATTCCTGTAAAATCCAGCCAGAGGGATGACTTAGTTGTGAGCCAGACGTCAGATGAGGAGTGTATCCTTAGCTGGGCTTCTAGGAGCCACACGTGCCAGCCTCCACAAGGGCTCTCAAGGGGGGGAGTGTGCATCAGGGCACTTGAAGGGCTCGTGCTGCCGTGAGGAGCAGGGGTAGTCAGAGCTGTGGGTCCCCAGTGGCAGAGCTTGCCCTTAGTCCCCATTAAGTTCTGAGGGAGGTGAGTGCATACTTAGGACGCATCAGAATCTCCTGGAAAGCTTGTTAAGACACGAATTGAGTGGGCCTGGGTGGGATCCTGGAGTTTGCATTTCTAGCAAGCTTCTGGATGGTGTTGGTGCCGCTAGGCCAGGGACCATACTTTGATGTGGGATTGATTCACTGTGTGTGTCCTGACTTACCCACCGGAGAAAGCGCTCCCTCTCCTCCTGTCCGCTTCCTCTTCTGGACCCCTGACCCGGGTCCGAAGCATCCAGAGTTGGCTCCAAGGGCATCTGTCTCGCCACATGAAGTACTCCGGGCTGGCTGCACTGAAATGTCCAGGCGGCAGCCCCCACTCACTAGTGTTGGGGTTGTATGAGCAGCTGAGAGTATCACACAGCGGTGAGCACAACCAAGCGGTCGGTCAGTCCGCAAGTTGAAGAAGCGCCAGCTTGAGTACACGGGAGAGGGCTCCGGGCTGAGGAGCTAGCGCACGGACAGTCTGTTTAACTCCACTCCGTGCCCTTTACCTTCCAGGTTGTGGAATGTTTCTTTGTCATTTGAAAGCCTACCCCGCCCCCAGCAGGCCTTCTGGGCTGATTTCTCCCCTTCTTCCTCCCACTGCCTAGGTATGACTAAAGTATGTATGGAATTTAGAAAAGTTAAGCTTGCATTTTAAGTACATACACGTAAACTCTTAAAAGGCTTGTTTTTAGAGGTATCGCGTTTGCAGGATCTCAGTCACTCAAGGGCTCCGGTACACAGCCACAAATTCCAGCACTTGCCTTGTGTAGACTTTGCCACTGGACTGCTCTGTGGAAACAAGCCAGAAAGGCTGAGACCGTCAGTAGCCAGGGAGTAAAGAAAGCTGAGTCAGGTCCGTGGCTGGGGAGATGCGGGAAGATCCAAAGAGCTTGATCTGGGGCCCCAAGCAAACACCTTGGCTGACTCTGATGGTCAGCTAGAAAATGGAAAAGCCCGGGGCACAAGCCAGGCCCAGAGGGGGAGGATGTGTAAGGAGAGCAAAGAGACAAGCCTGGAGGTGTGGCTGAGGTGACCGTGTCACTTAGAGCTTTTGGACTAACACCCTACATTCTTCCTCCTGGGAACTCGTACACCTGTGGGACGCACCCCTGCACCCCTGCCTGGCCGCTGCGGGGGAGGCGGAGGGTGAGTGAGCACGCTTGGTTTCCCCGGATGCAGTCTCACCTCCAGGGCTTTTATAGAGACGAGCTTTATGGCTCTGGCTTTCCTCAGTCAACACCTGACTGCTTCCTTACATCATACGGCTGGTCGGAGGGCAGTGACTAGAATAGGTTTCTGGAGTCTTGCGGAAGCTTGATCTGGCAGCGGGCTGAAGAGCATACTGAGTGTTTTGGCACAGTCATCCTTGGCGCGTGCCCGGGCCATCCCTTAGGAGCACATTTTCCCTTTCTCCTTTTGGGGGGGGCCACTTAATTCTCTTCATGTCTGCTTACATGACTTGGTAGCAGAAGTTACCAGGATAATGTAGCTTCTGGATGTTATAACATCAGGATACTGAAGTTTGTTTTCATTTCTAATATCCTAAGGTAGTTATGTGCCTCCCAACTAATGAATATTTGGGTGTATTCTAATGAATGGATTGGTGCAGAGTAGAACCATTGCTCTAACTAGAGGTGGATTCTTGATCTTTGGTTCTTTCTTTTTTCTTAAGATTTTATTTATTTATTTGACACAGAGAGAGATTACTAGTAGGCAGAGAGGCAGGCGGTGGGGGGGGGAAGCAGGCTCCCCGCTGAGCAGAGAACCCAATGTGGGGCTCGATCCCAGGACCCTGAGATCATGACCTGAGCCGAAGGAAGAGGCTTAACCACTGAGCCACCCAGGTGCCCATGGTTCTCTCTTTTTATAAAATCTAAGTTATATTTCTTACTTTTACATTTTTAAAAGTTGTGTAGCTTAACACATGTAATGTTCAAAAATTCAAATGGTGAAATAAAGCCTATATCTAAAAGTGAGGCCTGTTCCCAAGGGGCAACTGGTTTCAACTCTTCTAGCTTTCCTCTGGGATTTATCTTCCTATCTCCCCATCAAGGGCTTAGGGTGCTAATTTTTTTTTTTTTTCCAATTTCTCAATCATACACATTATCTTTTTACTTCCTTTGGGTCAGCAATTTTTCTCTTGTTCTCTTCTTTCTTTACATATTTCATTTCTCCCAACTTTCTGGTAGGGCTGTATCACCATTTTTCATTAAAGCCGTATTTATTATGTGCATTATTATTAGAACTGTATAAGTACTGTTTTTTAGCTGAATGAAGTGCTAAACCATGATTATGGGTTTTTTTTTTTTTCCCCTGTACAACTTTCTATTTTTCAGGCAGTTAATAACTACTTTTTTTTTCCCTCTTAGTTTCCCACGTTCCTGTCGCTAATTGATTTTTACTTGGTTCTCCAACAAAAGAGTAAATGGTCAAGCATAGGTGAACTATAGGATTTCCCTCCGTCTTTCTCTCTCTCCCCCTCCCTCCCTTTTCTCCTATAGCGATTCATCTTAAGCTCCAATCTGGATTGATTGCTCTCTGGGTCTCCTATGCAGTGGTCATCCTAAATTTTCAGTTCACTGTGATTCTGGGAATTCCTTTTTTGTCCTCTCCTTTGTTGGATTCCTTGTTTCCAAGGTGTAACATCTTCCTCTTTGGTTTATTTTTTCCAACAGCTTCTGAAGAAAGGGACAATGGGGAGATAATCTTCATGTCTGAAAATGTGTTTATTTCACATTTGAGTAATAATTGGACTAGTGTAGACTTCTGGTTGAGGTGGATTTTCTTTAGGAATTTGAAAGCATGACTCCATTGCCTTCGAAGTTTCCCATTTTAATTTCATAAAGTCAGATGTCATTCCTGATTCCCCCTCCCTTTTTTAAAGATTTAAAAAATTTATTTGACAGAGAGAGAGAGAGAGAGAGAGAGAGGGAACACAAGCAGGGAGAGTAGCATAGAGAGAAGCAGGCTTCCCACTGAGCAGAGACCCCAATGTGGGACTTGATCCCAGGACCCTGGGATCATGACCTGAGCCGATGGCAGACGCTTAATGACTGAGCCACCCAGGCGCCCCATTCCTTTCCTTTTATGTGATATTTTTATCTTCTTGGGAAATTCTGTGTCCTGAAATTTTATGATGTGCCTTGGTATGAGTGATATTTTGTTCAGTGGATACTGATTTAGGCCCTCTTAAGCTGAAAATTCTTCTCCAATTCTAAGAAATTTTCATGTTTTATATCTTTTTTATTCTTTCCTTCCCGTGTTTTGTCTTTTTTCTCTTTATGGAACTTCTGTTAGCTAAATGATGAATGTGTTAGATTGAACCTTATTTTCCTTATCATTTCTGTTCTATTTATCATCTCTTTTTATTTCAGTAATCTTTTTATTTGAGTTTCTTAGGTATTTTCTCAATTTTATGTTCTAACGTTTCTTTTGATTAGAAATTTTGTCTACTTTTTTTTTTTAAGATTTTATTTATTTATTTGACAGACAGAGAGATCACAAGTAGATAGAGAGGCAGGCAGAGAGAGAGGAGGAAGCAGGCTCCCCGCTGAGCAGAGAGCCAGATGCGGGGCTTGATCCCAAGACTTTGGGATCATGACCTGAGCTGAAGGCAGAGGCTTTAACCCACCGAGCCACTCAGGTGCCCCACGAAATTTTGTCTACTTTCAATGTTTTAGTTTTTCCTGATTTCTTTTTTTTAAAAGATTTATTTATTTATTTGAGAGAGAGAGTGAGCATGTACAAGCAGAGGAGGGGCAGAGGGAGGGGAGAGAGAGAATCCTCAAGTGGGACTCCCTGCTAAGCATGGAGCCCAATTCAGGGCTCAATCCCAGGAGCTTGAGGTCATGATCTGAGCTGAAATGAAAAGTAGGATGCTTAGTCCACTGAGTTCCCCTTGTTCCCCCTTTTCTTGGTTTCTAATTGATCTTTTTTTATAGCTTCCTATTCTTTTTTTTTTTTTAAGATTTTATTTATTTATATGACAGGGAGCACAATCAGGGGGCGTGGCGGGCAGAGGGAGAGGGAGAAGCAGGTTCCCCGCTGAGCAAGGAGCCTGATGCAGGGCTTGATCCCAGGACCTTGGGATCATGACCTGAGCTGAAGGCAGACGTTTAACAGACTGAGCCACCCAGGTGCCCCTGTAGCTTCCTTTTCTTATGGTAAGACTACGATACTCTCTTTCTTTCTCTCTCTGAAGATACTGTGATTTTGTTTTGATTTTTCTTTAGTTCCGTGTATCGTTTGTTTCCTCTGGATTCCTTCTTCAGTTCATTTTCTCTTTCATTGGCAACTTTCTTCAAATACCTCATGTTTCCAGCAGTCTTACTTAAAAGTGCGATGCTGAAAGCTGATTGGGAGTTCTCTGTAAGGCTTGTCAACTGGTGAGCTTTACATCAGTTAAGAGGATGGGGACCCAGTCGTTTACCCGATGTCACTGTTCATGGGCTGTCTCTGTTGGATTGGTTCATTGGTCCAGAGGGTAATCTGTCTGCCTCTGTGAGTGGAGGAGCATGGGTAATGTCTGGGTTGCAAGCACCCGAGGAGCTGAATGGGGGAGGAGGAGACACATTCTCATTCTTCGTTTACACATGATCACTTAATCCACTGTATTCTGTGTGCTGCCTCACCGTGCTTTCCATGGCTTGGGTATCTGACTGTGGAGTCCCTCTAATTCATTTTCTCCAGGGAATAAACTTCCCTTCTCCTGCTCAGGTGGCAGCAGGGACTGGAGGACAGGCAGAGGGCTGGCTTGTCTGGGCCTGTCAGCTTAAGGGATCTTGGAACCAATGTTCTTTATTTCTGTTTTCAGAGTCCCTTTTTCTGGGACACCTGTTGTCTCCAATTTCTTTTATTTTATTTTGTTTCATTTTGTTTTGCTTTTTTTGGTCACCATTACAGTACATTATTAGTTTTTGGTGTAGTGTTCCACGATTCATTGTTTGCGTATAACACCCAGTGCTCCATGCAATCCGTGCCCTCCTTGATACCCACCACCAGGCTCACCCATCTCCCCATCCCACTCCCCTCTAAAAGCTTCAGTTTCCCGGAGTCCATAGTCTCTCATGGTTTGTCTCCTCCTCTGATGCCCCCCCCTTCATTTTCCCTTCCTTTTCCTAATGTCCTCCATGCTGCTCCTTATGTTCCACATAAGATTTTATTGATGTATTTGACAGAAAAAGAGAACACACGAGGGTGGGGAGGAGCAGAGGGAGAGGGAGAAGCAGGCTCCACACTCAGTGTGGAGCCCAACGTGGAGCTCTGTCCCAGGACCCTGAGATCATGACCTGAGCTTAGACAGACACTTAACCGACCGAGCCACCCAGGCTCCCCCTAGTCCCTCCAGTCCTTCAATTTCTGAGTCTTCTAGTCATCCTTGAAAAGCTTAGCTTTTTGTTTGTTTGTTTGTTTCTCTTGGTACTTTATGTTGCTCTGCCTTTTGTTTGCTTAAACAGCCCTAAAATTCTGTTTTTTATTTTGACATAATTTCAAACTGAAAGTTGCAAAAATAGTACAGAGAGTTTCTGTACATGCTATACAGTATTTGTCAAATGTTAATGTTTTACTATATTCCCTTTATTCTTCTCTCTCTCTGTGTATGATACACGTTTATATTTATTTTTCTCCTAAACCATTTGAAAGTTGCAGATCTGACACACCTTTACTCCTAAATACTTCTCATAAAGAATGACAGTACAGTTATCAAAGTTATCTGAAATAAACATTGATATAATATTATTTAATCTATAGACCTTATGTAGATTTTGCCAATTATCCTAATGTCCGTTATAGCAAAAAAAAAAAAAAAAAAGCCAGACCATGCGTTACACCAGTTGCCATGTCTCCTTACTCTAGAACAACTTCTCAGGCTTTGCCTTGCACGACACTGACACTGTTTAAGAGAACATGTTAGTTATTTTGTAAGATGTCTCTCGACATCTCTTGATTTGGGTTTGTCTCATGCTTTTGTATCAATTTATGCATTCAGTTGAAAATTTGAAATTCAAATTATGCCTTTTTGACTGGAATATCACAAAAATTATATGTCTCAAATGCATCGTCTCAAATGGGGAAATGCTTTGAGACCATGTACATGCCCTGCTCCTTCTCAAACTTTGCCTGGCTGGTTGTCGCCTCTACTGACGATTTCTCACCCAAATCAGTTTTTGTAGTGGTTGCTGAACGGCTGTAATTCCCACTTTCTATCTGCTTTTGAGAGTAATTATTTTGTCTTTGACCTGAGAGTTCATGTCTTTAATCAGTTTTGGAAAATTCTCCATTGTTTTCTCTCCGAATATTATCTGTCATTTTCACAAATCTTTCCTTTTCCTGTTGAACGTATGTCAGACCGCCTTCATCCTGTTGTTATGTCTCTCAGGTTTTTCTTCCCTCACGTTTCCCACATTTTTATCTTTCTGTACTACACGCTGGGTAATTGTTTCACATCGATTTTGCTGTTCTCTTCAGCTGTGACTAATTTCTTTTTCACCCATCCATTGAGATTTAAATTTCAGTGGTTATTTTTAGAAACAGTTTAATTATTTTTCAGATCTGTCTGCCTGGTTTTTTTTTCATAGCGTCTTTTTAAAAACTGTGTATTTTAAAGTTCATCCTTTTATAATTATTTGAGATACTTGATCCTTTCCTGCGATCCGTTTTTAAATTTCTTGTAAGGTCTGTTCCTGTCGTTTTTCTAACTGCCTGTTGCTCTTGTTGCTTTGTTTTCTTACATGTTTTATAATTTTGGGATGTGAGTTCATCTTCAGTAAGGTTTCCTGTGGTAATCTTTGCCACCTGGGCTAGGGGGTGTTACTCCAGAGGGTTTGCTCATTCTTGTTCCTTTGTTTGTTTTGGCTTCTGCTGGGTGTTCCAAAGTTATCCAGGAGATAAATCAGTTTTTAACATTAATTTCTCATAGGAGGTTTCCATACTATGGACGGTGATTTTGTTTAAACCCCAAACCTCTGTGAGGGCTGGTCTCCATTGGAAGCACCCCAACTCAAACTCAGGTTGAAAAAGATAAGTGTTTTTTATTGCCTCCATCTATGAGGGGATGACATTCTGGACCACCTTTTCACCAAAGGATTCTGCCTTTGTGTATATGTCCCACTTCTAGTTCCCTCATGTGCCCAAAGCCATGGTCCCTCTCTTCTGGCGTGGACCTTAAACCCGTGTGGCACCAAGAGCAAACTACTTCTGCCTTCCTCAGGGTTCCACAGTGCCAGTCCCTCCTGAGTGTTCGGCTCATGATTGCTGTTTTTTTTCATCTTTGGTGCCTCAGAGTTCCCATGTCCCCTGGCCTCAGCTATATATTCTGAAGTTTTGTTACATTTCATCCTACATTTCTCTGTGTTGGATAGCAAGAAATGTCATCTGTTTCACCTCCCAAGATGTGTTGAATTCTCATCCACTCTTGTCTCCTTTTGCCCTCATAGGTTCATGCCTTTCCTTTTTTGCAGGAGGAAGCAGAGATAAGACAGAGGAGACAAAGCATATGCCTTACTTGAATTCCAGAGAAATTAAGAATTCAGAAATTACTACATTGTAGAGGTTGTTCTTTCCAAGTTGTATCAGCTTGAATGATGGTGTTGTACTCCTCTCAGCTCCGAACCACACAGAAGGTTTGGTTTTCTAGGCCGTACCCGTGTTGATGTTTTGTGCTTAGATGCCACAAGCTGTAACTTCATCTTTTTCAAGAGTTTCTGTTTACCAAGCTAGTGAAGTCTTCCTCCATACCGTAGCTGGCCAGCAAACATTTTTATGCCTGGGCCAGAGAATAAAACTCTCTTTCCAACTATCAGACTATTCCAACTATAGGATAGTCCGATGAAATTGGAAATGTGTATTACCTCTCATGAGAAGTGGTAGTTTCACCATTGACATTCTTGAAAACTTCAGATGATAGATCAGCCTTGTTTATTTGAATCAAATAAATCACTGGTTTTTTCATTAAAGCATAACTTTTAAGAGTTTACAGTATACTTTTCAAGTAACAGATCTAGGGATGATGGTTATGCGTTTAAAGACCATGTCCTAAAAATAAATCTTTTGACCTATCAAGCAGCTGAGCTGTTATTTTTACTATATCGAATTAGGAACCAATAAAAATCAATGATGTGTTACTTTTGCCCCTACTTTTTTGTATTCACCCACTTAATTGATTAACAGTATCTTAAAACTATCTTACCATAGACATGTTTAGTGAAATTTATTACTTGCAGACTGATAGAACTCATGAATTATTAAAAGCATCAGCATATGGAACCCACTCTTTCCTCATTCCAAATTCTTTTAATATGGCTTATGTTGAGCCATTTAACTGGCTTCTGTCCATCCCACTGATGGAAGCCGCGGCCAGACGAGGGTTCTTATAAATGATTGGCTTCCTTTCCAACCAAGAGGAGGATGAAATGTCAACTTTTTCCTCTACTACCTGAAAAGCAATCAGTGGCAACCCTTCCTGCTCTTCTTGACAGTAGTTTGGCTTTACAGAAGAGGGCAGGCATTTAGCCAAATGTGAATTTCAGTGGTATATAAAGGAAAAATTTAAGTAGCTGAAACTCAGATAATAGCTGGAATTTTTAGAGAGGCATTCAGATGGATTTAACCTGTGAGTCTCCAGTAAGCTAACTAGAGCTCAGAAATTCCTAACTGCACATTTTCATCCCTTCTCTCCTGGTGATGAGCCCAGTGACTTGAGGTTGCTTACAGAATCTCTCTTTGTAGCACTCCGCTCATCTGTAGGACGGGTTTAGGGTTAATAACTGCTTTAGGAGAAGAGTGCAGCATAGTGGCTGATTACCAAGGACTAATCAAGACCACTGAAAAGGACATTTTGGAATCAAACCTTGCGGTTCAAAGCCATTTATTAACTTGACCTTGTGCTTCGAAATTTGTTATCCTTATCTGAGAAATGGGGTTTTTACTCACTTTGCAGGATTATTATGAGAGCTTAATGAAATAACATAAGAATTTTGGAAGTGGTGTAGCACTGTAAAAAGAAAAGTTTTGTTAACATAAGGCTTTATCACATGGAAACAAATTTTGGAAGCGGGTAGAACCCTGGTGGGGAAATTTGAAATTCACAGGACAGCGGTCTTGTGTTTGTTTCCATTTCCAGATAGGCTCTGTCGTGTATTTTCCATTGCTCAGTACTTAAGACCCCAAGGGTGAACATTCTGTTAGCTTCATTCTTACAGGTAAAGAAAGTGTGACTTACTTAAGAGCCATCTCCCCATCATTCGATCTCATAAAAGAGGACATGGAGTCGGAAGTCCATCATTCCATCTGTTAGAAGATGTTGCCGTATGTTCGTGTTTCTATCTGGCTCACAAACTTGGCACCCCAATTAAATAGGAAACACAACAGCAAATAATTAGGTCGACAGTGCGACTAGAGAAAGACTTCTGTCACTGGCTTTGTGATGGACAAGACACGCTTAATGATCTTCCTGACTGAACGGCTAATGTTCTGAATGAAGTATTATAGAGCAGCGTTACTCCTTGGCCAAGCGAGCCTGAAAGTAAGGTATTTGTTGACTCACAAAGTGAGTGAGTCAGAAAACAAAGTGGAACCAGGTCTCCTGGCAGGTGAGTAGGAGCCAGAGTCAGCTTTTGCCATGGAGATTTTCACAGTTTGATGACCTGGAGCTTTTACTCTAGAGAGTGGGACACAGGAGCGGGATGGAAAGCCTGTGGCCTATGCAAGCTGGGGACTCAAAAAAGAGCTTCCTGGAGAAGCCAGAAAACTAAAAGACTAGATATTTACTGTAAGGGTAAAGAGAAACAGCTTTTGTAGTGGTCCTGCTGCTGATAACTACAGTGAGAAGCCACCTTCACATGGTTTCTGGTCCCAATTCATACAACTGTGTGGTCCAGATAAGCCTTCTGAGGAGAATTTCATTAGAAGTGGCCCTGAATTGATAGGAAGCAGCAGAAGTAGACACAGACCCTCTCTTGAGTAGTTCGTCTTCAATCTGGGTCTCATATAATTCTTACAAATAAAGTATCTAAGAAAATGAGCAGCTCACAGTTAAAACCCGTAAGATCATACAGAAATGAGGAGACATCATGAGTGAGAACCAGCAGAAACACATCTTCAAGGACTTTGATTATTGGATTAGATTAGATTGTTGGATTCAAAGAAATTGTTCAGATGCAGCCCAAAGCGACAGAAGAGTGAAGTGATGCGGAGAATGGAGGGGTCTAATCAGTTCCAGAAGGAGGAGAGAGAGAGAGAGAGAGAGAGGGAGGGAGAGAGGGAGGGGGAGGGGGGGAGGAAGGAGGTGCTTTGAAAGGGTAGTCGTTGAGAACTTTCCAGAACTGTTGAATGATACCAGACCTCAGATTCGGCAAGACCTAGAAACCACAAGCAGGATCATCATAAGGAAACTGAGGTACACCAAAGAAAAAGAGAAGTCCTTAAACTTACCTGGAAGAAAAAGGCAGACTAATGGTAGAAATCGCTTGCCCCATGCTCCTGTGACCCTGAGTTATGTCTCTGGCTCAATTTCTTTGGATGTCAGCGAGTCACAGTCCCTATTTTCCTGGTGCACCCAGATGTGGTTAGACTCATTCCAGTTCCACCATATAGAAAATGTATTTATGAACAAATTACTCTAAGTGAGTTATAGGAATTCTAAGTTGATAACTTAGTATCTCCCTTAGTTAATCCGCAGCACAAAGGGGATTTATAGCCTTTGATTTTCTTCATCTCTCATGTGTCTGTTTAGTGGGAAGTCAGTGAGATCTAGCTATGGTGTTATCCTTGTTTTTGTGAAGAATTGGTTCTTTTTTATGGGTGGAATGAGTTAAAGATAGAACGCAACGAGTAAACTTCAGACTTGTTGCCGAATCTTTTCTCCCTTGATCTAAGAGCGCCTGCTTGAAGACTGGCCTTGGGTCTCTGTGCTTCTCCGGTTTCTAAAGGCCATGCAGGCCCAGTAGAGTGTGTGCTGCCAGTAGTTGGGGCCGTAGAGGCTTAATGGTTAAGGTAACGTGGGCCACGTTACTGATTGCCCCTTTCAAATCTCCCAGTAACCATTAACATAAATATCATCTCACCATTTTGGACAGGGGACACCACCCTTATGCACGTTAGTAATATGATGCTAATGCTTAACCCTTTCCTGGCTTGGTTTGCTTCGGAGGCCCTGCCCCGGATCCGTGGGTAGGGAGTCTCTTTGAACCTAGAGGAGAAATGGAAGGGTTAACTCCTTTTGGTTTTGCCCTTTGACCACTTCAGGATGAGAGGCATGATGAAATACTTTTCAAAATCTTCAGTGGAAACACATCATGCATAATTGGAGCAAAAAAGAATAAATCAAAGCTTTTCCCTCCTTTTAGTCTGGTAATTCATAATTGAAACCACATTGAGGTAGGGGCTGATAACTTCAAAACAAGCAGGAAAACTGCCCTTTCTATCAAGGTAGGGATAGGTAAGGCTCCTCATTACCAGGGGCTCAAAAGCTTCTGTATATCAAGCCTGTCCTCTCCTGCCTTCTTTTCTCCTCTGAATTCTCACTTTTCTGCTCAGGCAGACACCTTCAGTTAAATGAAATGTGGGTTCATTCTGGTATGCTGAGTGCTCTTCTTGTCACATGAATTTATACGTGGTGACATTTTAAAAAATATCTCTGATATGGTGCATAACAGGAATTAAATTTTGAACCATCCTTCTTCGAGGTTGAGTTCTTCTGTCTGGAATTTGGTTGGTTTAGGTTGAAAGAGCCCTTTAGTTGGTAATGGAATGTGGTTTTCCTCACTCTTGATTTTATAATCCTCGAGTAGTTCAGCAAGAACATTTCAGGATGCTTAGCAAAGGCCATTTGCTTCCTATCTTCCTCCACTGTCTGTATGGTAGGTGACCTTGGCTAGGATGGTTTTGGTTAAGCTCATATAGGGCTACTGTGACCTTTCAACTGAAGAAAAAAAAAAAGGGGAAAGTAAGAAGGGTCCAGACAGCTTTCTTTGTGGGAGATTGCCAAAGGCACACCTAGTTTGAGTTTCTTTCTTGAAGGAACTTTGCCCTGCAAGTTGACTTTACGCCTAGCCTCCCAGGGCCTTTCTACGAGGCACCTTGAAACCCAAACCCACGACTTTCTCTCTCTACTTAGTCTGCTCACTGCTCGCTCATTCACCAGAGCTTTCCAGAATAAGCAATACAAAAGCTGGGATTATGACCTGACAGTTGTCGTAGCTACTGTGGATTGCTTTTATGTGACTGCAGTTGAACAATCTGGATTTCTTATTGAAGGTTCCATAATGAATATCTGTTGTGGGAGTGAGAAGTGAAGTTCGGGAGGATGGGCGAGAGATGGACAAGGTATTTTGGCCAACTGCCAGTGTTCTGGCAGAATGATGCATACCTCTCCTCCCATCTTGGAGTGAACAGTTGCACTGTGTAGGTTTGAGAGTGGTATTGATAGCCAAGATGCAGACGGTGCAGCTGTAATAAGTGGGTTTCGCCTTTTTTTTCGGGTCACCAGCGCTGGGTGCCTGGTTTCATGCCCGGTCTTGCCACGATGGAGATCTAATCAGGCAACGGAGTTAATTGCCAGCATTGTTTGCCTTTTCCCTGGCAGAAGTCAGAGTCTTGAGTAAATTATGGAGGTTTAAATTTGCTTGATTTCCTGCAGAAAGTGGGGTCAAGAGGTCCCAGACTGTAGACACTCTCTTTGGTCAGCCAGCAGGGGGTAGCTCTTAAAGGTATTTCAGAGGTGACTAAATGCTGTTTCTGAAATGTCCTTCTCCGCTAAGTTTTTTTCTCTGGGGGTTAGTTTGTTGACCTTACCCCAGTGGAGTGGAGTGTTTGCGTGAAGGCGCATACCCCAATTAAAGCTGCCTTTCTCCACGCTGTCACTGTGCTCCAAAGGCAAATGGGATTATGTTCGAGGAGGGGAAAAGCAATTGGCACAGAAACCTAGCTGCAGATCAGCATTTCCTCTTTCTGACCTTTTGAAATAGAACATAAAGTTAGCCATTTTCACTTATCGGAAAAACAATACTCGGGAAAAGAAAGTTACGAAAGAAATCCACGGAAAGCTAATCATGTGACTTACAAAACCTTCCCCCATTCAAGGCGTTTCACACTGTGGCCTTGGCCGCCTGGCGGGTCCCTCTCATTTCCCGCTCTCCTTCCTTCTCTCCGGATCTGGTCAAGGGGTCTTAGCAAGACTGCTCACTCAGTTTGCCAGCACTCGCCCGCTGACGCTGGACCGATGCAGAGGGCCCTCCTCATCTCCTCCGAGGGGGCGAGGCCGCTGTGTAGACCTTTACACTCCCATAGGACTGGAATACCTGTGCCAGGGCTGGTTATCTCACTGAGCTGTCCGCCCCACCAGATGACGAGCATGTTGAGGGGGAAGGCTGTGTTTGTCCCGGCATCCGTGAGACTCTTCCAGGCGAACTGTATGAGCTCAGGAAGTGCACCAGAAATACGATCGGTAGGGGTGATTGTTGAATTGATGACACCGGTGTTCTGGCAGGCAAGAAGAATACGAATGGAGAGAGCTGGGCGATTTTGTGTTTGGTGTAAAGTACGGTTCACGGAGCTCTGTGCTGAGCGCTCATCGCTCGTGGGCCGACCTCATTTGTCACGTCGCCCTGGGAGACGGGTGCCATCATGGTCCTCGTTTTGCAGATGAGGAAATCAACACAGGAGGAGCTTTACACGTCACAGAACTAGTACATGGCAGGGTCTAAATGCAAACTCTCTGTGGACTCTCCCCATCCTGCCCTTCTTCGGAATAGTTGGCCCACTGAGGTTCTTGTAGGTGCTTTAAAATGAGTGAACTAAGTTCTATTACATTCAGAACTCATGACGTCCCTTATTTGCATGTACCTCACCTGTTCACATCCGTACATAAAGAGGACAGAAAGAGCATGACGTGCCTGGGTCATGGGGTTTAACTTACCCATTCTCGAGCATGTTTTTATTGAGTGGTGCTGGGCACTGGCTAGGTACAAGCTGTTGTAACAGCTACGGCTCTTGCTGTCTTGGAGCTCTCGAGATAAAATATAAAGAACAGGAAGGAAAAGAGGAAACTGTGAAAATAAAAACAGTGTATTTGGAGAGGAAATAGAGGTAGAGAATCCAGATAAACTAGGACCGTGAATCATGATAAGGTCAAGTCATGATAAGTCAACAAGTCATTCAAACTTGTTGCTGGAAGAGACCTCATGGTTGCCCTCCCGCTTGTAGGAACCGTGGAAAGGAAAGCCCAGAGAAACGATTACTCCTGCAGGATCAGCCGTGGGCGACCATTTACCAGATGTGCTTGTAGTGTGATGTACTTTCCATCTACTAACTATTTACTTTCATTAACAACTTCTGGCTTGTTAAGAAATCATAATTAAGAAATGTTGATTAACATTATTAGAAATTATTATTATTATTATATCTCATATCAGGAAAAGTAGTCGTTATTATCGCAGTTATGGACACTGAGGTGCAAGAGAGGTTAAGTCCTTCGCCCAGGTCACACAGCTAGTAAGCGAAAGAGCCTGAAATTATGTTCAAGACACGTGATTCCCAAACTGACCCCAAATGTGCCGACTCACTGTTTGAAGTCATTTGCCTCCACCCCGTCGGCACATCCTGCAGTAGAGCACCAGGCCTGTGTCCTAGGAAACAGATGCTCAGCGGCTTCTGTGTTAACGTCTGTGTTCATCTCAACGTCTGCCTTTTACGGGAAGTGTTGGTTTTTCAGACCTTGTTATGCTCCTTTGCCTCCTCTGTCTCCCCTTGATGCTGCCTTTTCTGCTTCCCCAGTTTTCACGCCCTATCTGGTATGCAAGTGAGGAGTGTGGAAAAACTGAGCACCAAGACAAGTAACTGTCTGCTTCCCACCCACCCATTCCTACCTCCCCTCCTCCCCTTCCACAGTCATCGGAATCGCGGACAGAGCTGGCAAACAGGATGAGAACAGATCGGTCATCTTGCCAGAGACTCTGGTTCCTTCTCCTGGCAGTGCCTTGAAATCAGAGCTGTGATGCCCCTCAGGGGGTGCCTCCGTTGAAATTCCAAGGGATTCATTTTCTGAAACCAAGCTTCGCGGCTCTCAGGGAACTTTCTTCTCCTTTTAATGTCATACAGGCATTCAAGTGTGTTGGCATTCCCCATTTCTCCTGAAGAACAGACCCCATTTTGTTGGAGTTTTAATAGTTTTTCCTTCTGCGTTAGAGGCGTATTTACCTTTTTTAATTTATGTGTTTCCTTTGTGTCAGTGTTATATATTCGGTGAGTTTTATTCCATGTACCTTCTGAAGTCATAGTGTTTGGGTCGATCTCTGGCTTATTGGCCCACATATGATTATCAAGGATAAAGAACTTCCAGCATTTTTGTCTCAGAGAAGAGTTAGAAGTAATAAACTCTGGCGTTCCCCACAGTTCCGGTTTCTAGAGTTTACAAAATGGCGGTACCTACCTGGGACTCAGGGCAGGGAGGGCTCAAGGGTGGGCCATGGGCCTCCACCACGTGTTCGGAAGCCAGACCTTGAACATCATCACGTCATTTTCTCTTCCTTCCCTTCCCTTCTGACTTTCTTTCTCCCTTTCTTTTTTTGACTGGTGAAGCAAAGGATTAGGCATCATTCACTATGTTTAAGCCTATAGTTTGATCTTCTGTAAAACGAGAATAACCGTATCTGGCTTGGGGGTTGTTGGGCAGCTCAGATGAGACATGACACATAGCGCCTGACACTTAGGTGCTCAGTAAAGCTTTCACACACATTACAGCACCTCAGAAACTCGGCTTTTGTGTCTTTTTCATTTAAAATGGTGTTTTTCACGCATAAGAGAGTACTGTGTGGGGAGGAGTGAATGACCGGCCTGGGATGGTGATGGCGGAGAGACTGCACTTTCGGGGTTAGCTGTAACTGAAGCACGGGGCTGCTTACTGACTTCGTCTCCATAAAGGTCAGGAAGGTATGAGAAATAAGCTGTGGGGTAGATAACTAAAAGGGGGTCCTACCAATGTGATGAGATGCTAGGGTACCAGTGCTAAAATCTAGGTACGTTCCTGACCCTGCAGCTTAAAGTCAAAGCGTGAGGTCATGGAAACAAAGTCAGCCTTTCTTATTGTGTCTCACGGCTGTGAAATCTAATTATGGCCTGTTGTGGACATTTTGGCTTTAATATCCTGATTACATTAGGACTCCTGGAATCCCATTCAGTCTCTTTGAGTTCCCATCCCATGTGTATTCCATGTGTTTGTGTACATTTCCTGTCCCACACTGTTACATCTGGCAAACAGCTGTTGTCCTCTATGTGGTGATGGGTGTCCATCAGTGATAAGGGTGAGGCTGATGGGGGACCTTGGGAATCCCAGAGGACGGGAGACTAAGTGGCCAGAATAACAGCAGGATGTTTCGTGTCCAGCCACCTTCTAACAAAGATGAAGTTTGGTCCCGGGCTTTTCACATAATAACGTATAAATGTGAAGGTAATTCATACCACTGAACTATATACTTAAAAATGGCTAAAATGCAAGTTTCACATTATTTTACCACAGTTTTTAAAAACTTACATAATATACCAAAACCATTTAATTATATCTCAAAAAAGCTGTTTAAAAATATAAAAATGTTGGGGCGCCTGGGTGGCTCAGTGGGTTAAAGCCTCTGCCTTCGGCTCAGGTCATGATCTCAGGGTCCTGGGATCGAGCTCCACATCGGGCTCTCTCTGCTCAGCAGGGAGCCTGCTTCCTCCCTCTCTCTCTGCCTACTTGTGATCTCTGTCTGTCAAATAAGTTATTAATAAAATCTTTTAAAAAAACATGAAAATGTTTTAATCTTATTATCAGTACAAAAACATTTTTGCTTGTATCACCGCATTGAAATGTACTTAATGTTTTAATGATAGGAAAGAAATTGAATTTCCTTCATTACTTTTTAAACCTGATTTTGAGAAAATTTTGAACTTACAGAGAAGTTGCAAGAATGTACAGTGAACTCACACCTAGAACTCGTCACCTAGATTTAGGCATTTTGTATATTCACGCTCTTTATTCACAGTGTCAGAAATGATGTGCTTTGATAGATTTTCTGTTGTTTTGCTTTTCGTCTTTTTTTTTTTTCTTCCAGACTCAATGTGCTAATTACCTATTGGGCCCTTCCAATCTGAAAATTCATGTCATTTCTATCTTTTGTCCCAATAATTTATTTAATTTCTCTGATAGTCTTGTTTCTTCTGTATTCTGTTTTCTTTTTCAGGAACCTCCTATTAGGTGGTTGTTGGACCTCCTGGATTTTCTCATCTTCTCTGAGCTGTTTTTCATCTTTGCCTTTTGTTCACAAGACTAGAATAGATTACCTTTTTCTTTTAATCCTGCTTTTAAAAAAAAAAAAATTAAGCTATCCTATTTTTAATGTCCAAGAGTTCTTTCCTGTTCTTTGATATATCTTTTAAAATAAAAATAGCAGTTTATTCTTATTTCATGGATAAAATTTTCTTCCTGAGAATATAATTTGTCATTGATGTTGTTTTAATTTCCTTCTGCTTCTTCTGTTGTCTCTTGTGTCCTCTGAGTTCCTCTTTTTCTATTTGTTCGTTTGGTTTCTGCCATTATGCTGAAGATGTTCTTGAGACGACTGTGATTCTAGGATCTGTTCATAACTACCAGGGAGGCACTGAAAACCCGACTGGAAGGCAGCTCTGGGTGCGAGGACAAGCCTCCTGCGCTTAGGGCGTCACTGTCCAATGGTGGAGGGGGAATCTAGGCCCATGGCTGCCAGTGTTTGGGGACTTTGAGGGGAAGAAGGGCAGGTGGGTCATCGTTCCCAAGATAGACTTTGACTGCTGTTTTCCTCTCTGCTGTGGCCATGTTTCCATGCCCAGAGCTTCAGTTCCTCAGAGAATAGGCCTCCCCCCTCCCGTAGGGGTGGGCAGCAAGAGGAGTTTTCTGGCTGAGTGGCTGCGTGAAGCAGAGGTTTGTGGATCTGGGTCTCTCTGCTCCTTATACATGTTTTTAACCAGCCTTCCTGTTTTCAACCCTGCCCCTCCTCTTACCCCAGGTTCCTGCTGAGCTGATTTCTGAGCCTTTGTGGGGTTCAACGGTTTGGACTTGGTTCCTTTGTTGGCACCTCTGTGTGGTTACTTAGCTTTTGCCCTCGTTCTCCTGCTCTGTTACCACTTCTCTGGTCCCTCCTAGTCTTTCTGAAGCCCGTCGGTACTGCTCATCCCCTGTTGTGTCTTTTCTCTCATTTCACTGTCATTGTCCATTTGTCCTTTGTATCTACTGTCCCTTGAGTTGGCTTCAGGAGAGAATGGAGCTCAATGTACGAGTTTAATCTGCTGTGTTTAACTAGATATCTCTTCTCAGCTACAAAAATTCTCTGCTCCTACTTGGTGACTTCAGAGCTCAAGTTAATTAAAGAGAGTCAATACAAGTTTTGGGGAAGAGAAGACTGAATAGTTGCTTTAGCTCTTGGGTTGGTCATGTTAAAGTCACTAAATCTCCCACATCCTGGTTTATGGACAACATTGCAAAAGAGATCTGCCCATGGTGACTAGATCCTTCGCTGACCCACATGAACCTGTTGCCTTGCAGAAGTGGAGCAGCGTGAGCAACCCACTCTTCCTCCCGCTGATCCCGCCACAGTCGCAAGGTTTCACCGCCATCGTCCTCACGTATGACCGAGTGGAGAGCCTCTTCCGGGTCATCACCGAGGTGTCCAAGGTGCCCAGTCTATCCAAGCTGCTGGTCGTCTGGAATAACCAGAATAAAAACCCCCCAGAAGGTAAGAAGAGTGGGAAAATGGTCTGTTCAGGAAAGGCTTGGTCTGGGTGTTAGCACAGCTCTCAGCTGGATTGGGTTTTGGATGGCCAAATTATTTGCGTCCTTAGGTTTAAATGAGTTGTCCTGCTTTGTCAACAACAATGCCATTTCTGAGGCAGCATGACCCCAGTTTTCTCAGTCATCTCATTCTTGTTCTGGGGTGGCCCATTTAACCCCAAGCCCATGGCATGCGCTGTAGCCACAAGTGTTTGAGAGCTTAGGAATCAGCTGGATCAAAGGCCAGCAGCCTTGGGAAAACAGAGCTCAGCTTCTCTCAGCCATCTCAGCTGACTGTTTACATGAAAACTCAGTTTAAAAGGCATTAGTTTTCTCCTTCCTTATCTGGGCTCTGATACTGCACTTTGCTTCAGGAAGAAAAAAAAAAAAAAAAAGGACGGCTTCACTTTCCATTGGGAATGTCAGCAGAGCATGCCCTCTTCAGGCTTGGAATCAGTTCCTTAAAGAGAGCGCTCACTCAGGTTCCCATTGGTCCATCCTTAATCGCTTTGTCCCTTGCCTGGCCACCCCTGTGCGCTGCTGGCTGGTGCCGGCAGCTCGGGCTGAGGACTGTTTGATTAATTGGATTTGTTTTTCGTTCAGGACGCATAGAGTATGTTCCACCTGCATTTAGTTTCTCATTCAGTCTGTCTATTACTGATCCTAATCCCAGGGACTTCAAAGCTCCTGCCCTTTATAGCCTATTAAAGCCAGGAAGTTTCTGATGGATTAGAGCAAGGAATGAGTTTGAAGTTTGTAATGTGCACCACTATCACCGATAAGGTCTAGTTTATTGCCTGACAGTAGTATCTGCACTTTTTATGGCTATTCCCTTTTAATTGGTAATGCTGAAGTGGGGATAGTCTACTTTGGAAACTACCAGTAGTAGATCTCTAGTTTAGGCTGCAAGAAGAACATTTGCTGTCTGTTAGGCAAATCAGAATTTTCCCCAAGAAAATTCTTTAGTTCCTCTTGAGACATTTAAGAAATCTTCCTTAGTGGGATTTTGTTCTCTTGAGAGAATCATACACTTTCTCTCTATTCAGGGAGCCATCATTTAAGTAAACAAAATAGCTACTTTAAGTGAAGGCCCTGTTTTACACTCCAGAGAGCAGTGCATTTTCTCATTAACTATCTTTTCATGCCAAGTTTGTTTCTCTCCAACATCTAGTTTCGTGGATTTTTGTTTGTTTGTTTCATTTATTTGACTCTTTAAAAAGGAGAAAGAAAGGGGTAGAAGGGGAAAAGGAGCAGGGGAGAAGGACGAAGTGGGCAGGAAGGAAAGGAAAGGCAGAGATAAACAGGAGCTGTGCAGGGGGGGTCCACAGAGAGGGCCACGGGGAGGGCCACGGAGAGGGCCATGGCCCATGTCTTGCCCAGAGGGAAGTGGATCGGACAGCTTGGTGTTGCTCGTTGGTCTCTGGCTTAAAAAGGATGAGTCGCATTTTGAGAAGGAAGGCTGTGTGGCCCTCCTGGGATCTGGAATAGGCCACTGCTTCGAGCTGCATTCCCACTGGTGCGTCCAGTCCTGCACACGGAGTCCGCCCGCTTTCCGAGAGAGCCCATCAGCAGCCCACCCGCCCAGAGGGGCAGAGTCACGTGCAGAAGGGCCCTCTCCTGCCTTACAAACCCTGGCTGGCCACTTTGGGCTTCAGGTGAATGGTTTATTATGAATTCAAGTCCCTTCTTTTGGGCAGGTATCATTGGGGACAGCTAAGAAGGGAGGAATCATTTTCTGCCTTCTTGGTCCAAGTGCTGACACGGGGGTGACAGGAAGCACGAGCGCAAACCTCGGTTTTGGAGCTGGGTGTTCAGTTTTAATTTTTGGTAGACCCTGCTAAGATGTAGCGGTTAATTTTATGACCAGGAGCTTAGTTTATTTTTGAAATATTTTTGGCTCTAGGGAGGAAAGTGAGCCCTCAAGTGATGAGGCCCCAGTTTTGACACGTTTAGAGACTGAACCAGCTTTTTTTTCCAGCAGTGGTTTTTAGGTCTCTGCTTGGGCTCTGGCGGGTGGTTGTTTGGGGAGAGCACGAACCATGTTTAATCTTCAGTGGGGTGTTTGTTCAGTTGGTAAATGGGGCTGTCAGCTCTGGCCTCCGTGCCAGCAAAGCCATCTGAATCTGTATGTATGGCATTAGTAGTGTATATATTTTTTAAAAAGTAAGTCCAAGGCTTTGAAATACTAGAGGCAAAAGTGATGTTTTTCACTTTCTGTACATTTACTAAAATAAATATTGTGGTGAACATGTCTGCTGCTGGGAGGGTTAATGCAGGCAGAAATCCCACACACCACCCCCCACCGACTTATTTTTTTTTTCACTCTCCAACCAAAAATTTTTTTTTTTTTTTTTTTGGTTACATTTAAGTCTAAATTGCTGGGTTTGAACTTTAAGTAAATACTTAGAGTAGGCAATAGAAATTTCCAGTGAGCTTTCGTCACATTGGTTTTGAGCTCTGACAGAAAAGAAAGGCAAGCCACTGCCTTCCTCCTCCCCAACTCTTCAATTTCCAAACTTGATGGATATAGAGGTTGTTTGGCTTGGCCCCTGGCCTCCCTGTGAAGGAAGCGATTACATTGTACGTTTCAGATAGGTTTAACTCAGCCTTCTGTTTTAGCTGATTTCAGTGTTAAATTTGAATTGACCTCAGGAGCTCCCCGGCTTCAGATTATGACTTTCCGAGTTGTTAGCAGGCAGGAGGAGACGGGCCGAGTGAGTCACGATGGTCATCCCAGAGGAGGCAACAGAGAAGTAGAAGCCACAGCCACCTTGCTTTTGAGCCGAACTCAGGGACTGCGGGGGAATTACGATCACGTGCACCCGCTCTACACCAAGCAGCCCGAGCATTCCTGAAGTGAGCTTGAGGTTGGTGGAGAGGGAATCTGACCATTTATTTCATTGGTCTGTGGTTGTATTTGTGACAGAGATTGTCAGGATGGGCGTGGGGTCATCTTCAGTCGTCCTCATCATTTTATAGTACCCTTGCCAAGTTGGAGGAGAAATTCTCTTTGCTCGCATCTTTCTTGGCGTCCAGCATGGAGAAAACCGTTAATCAATACACATTTCTTAAAAAATCCTGAACACAAGGAGTTCTTTTTCTCCTTCGAGCTACACTGAAGTTCCTGACTGTGAAGTTATCAGGTCACCTGGCTCAGCTGTTTGTTTTTCATAAATTCAGCAATGTGTTTAAAAAAAACCCTGTTTTTTAGACTGCTTTGTGTGGATGGAAGGTGACAGTTTTATTTTGCCCGCCACAGATTCACAGGATGAGACATAAGGTACAAGGCCGCACTGTCTTTCTTTGAACTCATTTAGAATTTAGAGTTTCACTTAGAATTTAGAAGGAGCAAGGAAAAAAGAGACCCGTTTGGCCTCAGCAATGGAATTAGAGCCCGAAGGTCTCTAGGTATGAACTGTGTCCTTCTTCAACCCTCCTGTCTACAGCTCTACAGGCTGTCAGGAGAGAAGTGACGTCCATAAGACTTAAAAGAACCCATTTATGAAGATGAAAATGATACACTGTTTTTATAGGCGTGCATTAAACAGCTTTTAAATCCCACGAACAGGAGCTGTGCTGAGTATTATCTCGTCCTTCTGGCAAACCTGCAAGGACGCTGTTCTTATTCCCGTTTTACAAAAATGAAACTCAGATTAGTTGTGTGATTTGCCTGAATTGGAAAACTGCAAGTGTAGAGCCAGAAATGAGCACAGGTCTCTGTGGATCCGAAGCTCGTGTCCCTTGCACTAAGGCCCACTGTACCCACTTAGATTACCACTCAACAGTAAGAAAATCATCACACTTTGTCTGTTCTCTGATTCAGGCTTATGTAGAAGAACTAGGTCCTTGTCCGAGGCTCAAAGAGAGACGGGACAGTAAATCTGTTCTTTTGAAAATACTAATGGAAGAGGGGGGGAATGTTTTTTTTTTTTTCTCACCCATATTTTTCTCATGCTTCTATCTTAACTTTTGAAACATTCAACATCCCATATCAGAATTACCCACTTGAAGGCAGAGAGTAATTACAATGCATATTTTTTTATTTCTGCCCTCCACAGAAGGCATGCGGAAGCCCGAGAGAATGGTAGTTCCCTTTCTTGGAGGCCTATTTTATTTGAAAATGTGAAAACAAAAAACTGGGAGTTCTCTTTAGAGGCCTGTGTTGTGGTGACGACAGTGCCTAGACAGCTGGCCGTGGAGATGGAGACGGCTTCTGCGCTGGCTGACTTTTGGCTACCGGGGCCTGACTCAGAACAGGGACGGGCAGTCCCATGTCCATCTTCGCCCCACATCATCCTCTTTGACCTTCATCATTCCCTCAAACTTGTCCATGAAAGAGTTTACAGGGCAAGGGCAGGTTAGTTCTCTGTGGATATTGTCTCGAGTAATTCTTCAGATAGCTAGGGGACAGTTGTGGAAAGCCGTCTGTGGGCAGAGCATGCTGTACCCACGCGCCAAGTGAAAGTCCAAATCCCATCCGGTGTAGTGATTCATTCTTAACCAAGGCAGCCAGCCTGTTTTCTGTACGTATTGCAAAAGGAGGAGCTGTTTGTTACTTTGTGAGATTAGCACGGGCCTACGTTCCGTGTTCTTTTTGTCCCATTTGTGCACTCCATTGTCTCTGTTCTGGAGGGTTATTGTAGGGGTCCTGGTGATCTAAAAGTGGATACGGAAGGTGCAAACTGAGGGCATGCCACTGGATTACCAGAGTAATGTGCCAGGTCTACATGGCCCACTTGGCCACCCTTACGTTGAAGGCTCGGAAGAAGTCCTTTAATTCTGTAGATAGACACAAACGTTCAGAGGAAGGCTGGGCTAACAATGAGTGGATGTCTCCTGTGTGCCAGGCACTGTGTGACTTGGGGCATTCCTATTCATCCTCACAGTCAGCCGTGGGAGGGCAGAGTCGTTATTCTGTCTTTATAGTGGAAGGAATAGGTTGAAAGTGACTGACTTGTTTAAGACACCGTGGCTGGTAAGGGCTACACCTGAGATGCAGAGGTCTTCCCGAAGACTGTTCTTTCTGATAGATGACTGCCTCACGAAATCCTGGACCTCAGAGGCATCTTGTTTGGTCTCATTTGATGTCAAGTAGAAATCTGACCTAATAGTACCTAATAGTACATTTCAAGTGAAAACACACATTATATTGCTCAAGGCAGTTCATCATTTCACTTTATCTCAGTTTTTCCATCAGAAGTTTCTTTTTTAAATGTATTTATTTATTTTCAAAGGTTTATTTATTTGAGAGAGAAAGAGAATGTGTGCGCAAGCAGGGTTGAGGGGCAGAGGGAGGGAGAGAGAGAGAGAATCCTCAAGCAGACTCCGCACTGAGCATGGAGCCTGTGCTTGATCCTGGAACCCTGAAATCACGACCAGAGCCACAATCAAGAGTCAGTCACTCAAGAAACTGAGCCACCCAGTCACCCCACTTCATTTATTTTATCTCTAAACCCAGTGGGGGGCTCGAACTCATGACTCTGAGATCAAGAGTCGCATGCTTCTCTGACCAAGCCAGCCAGGCGCCCCCCATCAGAAGATTCTTACCAATTTGAAGTCTAAGTTGGTTGCCCTGTAACTTTCACCCAGCCGTTGGTCATGGTTCTAACTTTAGAGGCTGGAGAGAATAGTTCCCCTTTCACCTGATAGCCCTCCTGATATCCTGTGTATTAGTCAAGGCCCAGGTAAGAGAGAGAAACCACACAGTAACTTGAATAGGAGAAGTTTAATATAAAGAATGATGAACTAGTAACAGATAATTGGTGACTAGAGGTAAAAACTGTAAAGAAAGTAGGAAACAAATTTGGGAGAGTCCCTTCCCCAGCTAGCTCTGAGACTTCGACTTTGTTTGATAGCATGTGACTGTAGCCTACTGCACAGTGAGGTTTGCTGAGGTGCCACAGGCCAAGTCTGGCAAACAAGAAACTTCCTGACCCCTTCAGTACCCATGAAATTCAATGGGAAACCACTGGGTATGTTCTTGAACTTGCTGGGAAATGGCGGGCTTTGGTGAAGCTCCCTGGGAACCACCCACGGGGGGACCTCAGCCAAGTTGCTCTTGGAGGTGTCTGTAGAACCTGTCACAGAGCTGTCCCCAGGAATGCCACTTAGCTTGCTGGAGGGAAGTGCCCCTGCATGCTTATCTTCTGGTCAAGTACAGAAGGAGCAACAAGTTAAAGAGGTGCGCCCGAACCAGGAAGAAAAGCCCCCTTCCTTCCAAAGTGTCCTCCAGAACCCTCTACTGACAGAGCCTAACATCAGGCTGGTGGGCAGAGGGGAAATGTTTACAGGATCTAGTTCCAGCATGAGAAACCAGGCAGTGAAGGGTGACGTTGACGCGGGGAGGCAGTGCATGGACAACTGGCACTGTTAGTTTCCTTAAACATTCTGTGGAAATCCTGGATTCAAGTACCTGTACTGTCCTTGGAATTCCTCCCAAACTCCTTTTCAACTTGTTTGAACTTTCCCCATCTTACCATCCCCAAATCGGAACACAGAGCCTTTCAGAGTGTGGTCTAGGGACCCCTGGACATCCATGAGAGCCTTTCTGGGGATGTATGAGGTTGAAATTATTTCCATAGTAATACCAAGTCACTTCCATTTCCCATTCTTTATTCTTTTGCAAGGGGGCAGAGGAGTTTTTCTAAGGCTGCATGACATGGGATAAATGGCTAGTGGGATGTGCACTTGTGTATTCTTCTGTTTTAAAATTTCCTCAGTTTTAATCTCTTATACTAATTGTGTGTGTGTGTGTGTGTGTGTGTGTGTGTGTGTGTGTGTGTGACAGAAAGCTTCTTTGGGGTTCTTAACAATTTTTTAAAATTTAATTTATTTTTTTTCAGTGTTCCAAAATTCATTGTTTATGCACCACACCCAGTGCTCCATGCAATATATCCCCTCCATAATTCTCAACAATTTTTAAGAGAATATAGAAATCTTGACACCAAAATTTTGAGAACTGGTGGTCTAGTAGATAGAGCTATTTTAGATATTAAAAGTCATGTTTCATAAGGATTTGGACAGTAGATTTATGGCAAGGGTTTAATTTATCTGGAAGAGGGAGCAGGAAGCCAACAAGCATAAGGATGATTGTTGGAGAACACACATTGAGTTTCATTATTTTATCCCAGATCTCGAGAAGCATGAGGTTTTCATACTGCAGTAGATGGTACATGTTCTGTTTGGTCTTTGATGCTACACAGACTTAGATTCAATCACTTACCTTATCACTTAGTAGCTCTGTAACCCCTGCCAAATTACTTAATCTCTCTGAGCCTTGTAACTACTGCTTTGTAAGTAATTTCTGCTGCGGGGGTTTTCGGGAGGATTGGATAACATTGCATCTACAAAGTGTGTGGCATATACTATTGCTTAGTAAAGGTGTCCTCCCTCCCCCACTTATTCTTAGAAGACTGAGAAGGACTTGCTGACACCCTACAGGTAAAGTGGGATGCAGGTCTTCACTCTCTCAAGTGTGTTCCCATCCATTTATTCCAAAGCTCTTTATTGATTATGTGCTTCTGGGCCAGGGATGAAACTATAATTAACTACTGTTATTGATTAAGAGGCAAAAGCCCCTAGGATCATTTCTTTGGTGTTCAGTTCCGTTCTTTTTCCCAAACATGCTTCTTTTGGAGTTGACTGCTTTTTTTAGGCTCTGTGCTTATTTAAGACTGAATTTCTTCCCTAATTACAGGGCCTGACTTACACAGGCTTCTTCCAGGACCCTGCTGGTGTCCCCACAACGTGTCCCATGGACACACTGTACAATATACAGAAGGAAGGTATTTCATCTGCGGGCAGTGCAGACAGCCTTTTCCCTTCTGACCCCCTGTCGCCATCCTTGTCTTCAGTATGGTGACCTTGGAACGGCCACAGGCATTTGGGGCTTCAAGACTCACACATGCTAGATCTTTCCACAATTACACGATGGGCTTTTTGGAAGCAGTCTGATACCTAGCTTTCCTTTTGTCATTTGACAAATGTTGTGTGAAGAACAAAGGACCCTCTGTAAAGAGCCCTGAGGCCTATGGACAGGGTAGTGCACCAAAGAGGTACTAATTTCATGCTATGCTAAATGCAACATTTTAAAATAAGGAACCTGTGGTTGAATCGCTTCAATCATTTCAAAGTAGAATGGGAAAAAAATGTAAGGCAAGTCATGGGTTGGTGTTTCTTCAGTATACCAGAAAATCCCACATAATTAGACCTAGAAACTTGATATTTACTCTGTAAATTGTTCAGGATGAGAAACCAAACCCAGTGGATCAGAGGGAAGGGGCTGTCCAGGGGATAACGTCAAGAAACCTACGTCGTTCAGGGAAACCATTTTCGCAGGGTGGATTTGAGCAGCTTGGTGTCTGTTGGCAATTGCATGGTGGAGGGGGCACACGGGCAGACATCTAGAACACGTACATGCTTTGTATCTGCCAGCAGGGTGGAGGCCTGCCTTGAGCTCTGGTGTCCCTCACTGTAGGTAGTTTGGGGAGGTGGCCAAGTTCTGACACGACACCATGGGCCTGACACTGGGATAGTGCAGATTCCATCCCTCATTGTTGTGATATTGGGCGAGTCCTTTTGCCTTCTCCATCTCTCAGTTGTGAGTTGAAGCCATTCATACCTCTGGTTAAGACAGTATTGAGAATTAGAAGTGTTGCAAGGACCTGGAGAGGACAGAAATACTTCAGGTTTTTGTAACCGTGCTTTTGCGAGGACTCGCCCTCCAATGGTTGTACGTGGAGGTTTGATGGCAGCCGCAGAAGTAAGTTCCATCTCGTGTGATGGTGCTTTTACCTCTTCGTCTCCTCACAGAAGAGTCACCCATGCCTGTCTTTCCTGCCCCAGATTCCCTCTGGCCCAAGATCCGGGTCCCGCTGAAAGTCGTGAGGACAGCCGAAAACAAGCTGAGTAACCGCTTCTTCCCCTATGACGAAATCGAGACGGAGGCGGTCCTGGCCATCGATGACGACATCATCATGCTCACGTCGGATGAGCTGCAGTTCGGCTATGAGGTAGGGACGCTTCAGCCATCCATGCTCACAGCCGCTGCTGCTCGCTGGTCCTTCCTGACCTGGAGTGTTCTGCTTCAGTCTCTAAGGTCATAATCCCGCAAGCCCAGCGGAGTCTAAAAGCAGGGCAGGAGGGCGCGCTGTGAAGCTGTCCCTTAAAACTTTGGGGGAACCCTTTTCCGGGATGACACCCGTGCCCTCCAGCCATGGTGGGGGGCTCTCAAGGAGAGTCCAGGCATGTTTTCAAAAGAGCATCTCTAGCTCGTGACAGACGAGCACTTGATGTCCCCTTGAGGAGCGCGTCCCGGCCTGGGGCAGCTGGGCGCGGCAGCGATAAAACATCAGTGAACCCAGGGGCTGGCGACGTGACACGCAGAAAGCAGACCCTGTGGACGGCTGCTTTCCGAGGCTTAAGTGGAGAGGCTGGGGGCCTGTCTTTGGGGAGAAACATTTTCTCTCACCGTTCATTCTGTGCGGCTGATGGATTAGGCTGGGTTCAGGGGTTAAGTATGGAGACCAGTAAAGGTCTCCCCAGGGGAAAGTGCCAGAGCCGAGGCCTGGTGAAAAGTGGTTGCAATTGATGAGCTCCACGTCAGGGAGGATGCCGGGGAGACGCATGGTGGCGTGGGCAGAGGCCTGCGGCTGGGGGGTCGGGGGGAGGGGTGGGGGGGGCAGCGACATCGGACCCGAGCAAGACAGAGAGCTGGCCTCAGTTAGCCACAGCCAGCACAGGGAAAGTGGTGAGATCTGTCCCCTGCCCTCGTCCTGCCTGTGAGAGGGAGGCAGCTGTCTTTTCTCGCTGACTCAGAGTTTGCTGAATTTAAGGTTCTAAAAAGTCATGAAGTTGAATTAGATGAAGCCATTTGTACTCAGACTTTACTAAATGAATATGGATTGTGTATTCCTATATTTATTACAGAAATTTATTTTCTGGGGCGCCTGAGTGGCTTTGTTGGTTGAGCGTCCAGCTCTTGGTTTCCGCTCAGGTCATGATCTCAGGGTCGTGGGATCGAGCCTTGCGCCTTGCATTGGGCTCTGTGCTCAGCTGGGTGCCTGCTGGAAAAGTCTTCCCTGTCCCTTTGCCCCTCCCCCTGTGCGCTCTCTTTCTGTCTCTCAAATAAACAAAGCTCAGAAAAAAGGAGAAATTTATTTTCTAACCCTTAAGTTAAAAATGGTGCTTTTTTATGCAGCTCCATTTGAGTGTAAAAGAAATTGTTGTAGAAGAGCCAGACATGCAACACACTTGGTTGCTGTAGTTACTGGCCAGTGAGAGGGGTGAGTGGCTAATAAAATATGTATCATCTTTCTGGGTTTATTCTCGTTCACAGAGAGGTCTTTTACATAATCACATCTAGGGCATTAGATGACTTTTAGCACTCTTACTCCCATTTTTTAAAAAAGCAAATTACTCACTTGTTTCTCTAGCCAGCTCTTGGCAGAAAGACCACTGCTTCTGCCAGTGTTTTCTCTCTTTCTTGCATATAGTGGCTTCAGACCATACTTACGTGTTTATTTTTGTGGCAAAAGGGAAGTGGAAAAAGGGAACATTGGGAACGGTCTAGCCAAGACAGACAGAGTGCTCCCTCTTCAGTGTTCTCAGTTGGGCTAAGTGAAATCTAGTGGAAGAAAGGTAGCCTAATGAATGTATTCCTTTTGACCTTGAAATGAGATCATGAGATCTCACGTGTATTAAAACCTGGGATTTGGGACGCCTGGGTGGCTCAGTTGGTTAAGCAGCTGCCTTCGGCTCAGGTCATGATCCCAGCGTCCTGGGATCGAGTCCCACATCGGGCTCCTTGCTCCACGGGGAGTCTGCTTCTCCCTCTGACTCTGCCTTCCACTCTGTCTGCCTGTGCTTGCTCTCGCTCTACCTCTGAAAAATAAATAAATAAAATCTTAAAAAATAAAAAAAAAATAAAAAAAAATAAAATAAAACCTGGGATTTCTGTCAGTCGTGGGTTTGTCTCAGGCCTCTTCCCCTCTTTCCTCTGTTGCTCTGTGTTTGATTCCACATCACCTCAAAGGAAGTAACCGTATATCAGAGGAGTGGCAGGCAGGAAAAGCCTTGTCCCCATTAATCGGAATCTTCCCAAGATGCCGTAGAAGGAAAACTTTCATAACTGCCCTCCATATTCCAGTGAATATTCTGGACGTTTACAGACATGACTTATGATCTTCTCCCAAACCTGCAACGTGATTATTGTTTCTCATTCTTCACTAAGATGAAACAAGGTTAGGTGCAGTCACACAGCTAATGAGTGGAAGAGTTGGAATGGAGATCCCATTGTGTCTGCACCGTACCGTCAGCCCGGAGGGTTTTACCCTGTCAGAGACCACAGGTTCATAAAACTCTCAGGAAGAGCCACGAGCATATCAGTCATCTCTCATGGAATTATCTTGATGTTAAGGTTTCTCAGGCATCCCTGCTGTTGGTACTTTAGGGTAATTGTGTAGAAGTTATTTCTTGCATAGTCATTAATAAAATGGGCAGAGTTGGAAAGGCTCTGGGCCCAAATTTCTGCCGTTTCACTGACCAGTTAATGACCAAGGACTGGTTATTTCATCTTTCTGGATGGTAGTGTACTTGAACATGAAACGGCAGTAACGGTCCTGACTGCATTAGGTCATCACGCACGTTAGAACGTTACACAGTGCCTCCCCGAGAGAAGGAAAACTCAGGAGCTGCCCCTCCTGCGCGGTGGGCAGTGTGCTCTGCACTTTACACGACGCCCCGTCAGCGGCTGCTACGGTGGTGCCTGCTAGGCTTGGTCTCGTGATTCCCCTCATGAGTCTACCCTGGTTCATGGTAGAAGGTGGTGTGTTGTTTCCGTTCTTCACAGGGGACATTTCTGTTCTAGAGAGGGTACCCACTTTTGTGTTGAGTCAGAAGACAGAAGGTAATGGTGTTCCCAAATCCTGTTTTTTATGCCAAAGCCTAGGATTATTTCATGTGGGGATTGGGAGCAAGCTTGACTGATTAGGTGAATAAATAAATCTGTTAACAAAAATGTATGTCCTCAGGGAGTTGTGTTGGAACCCAGAGCCACTTTCCTGTGTTTAGCAAGTGTGTTGGGATTATATCTATCTTGTGAATTGCTCTTCATTCTTCAGCGTTCTCCTCGAACGTCATTATCTCAAAGAAGCTTTCAGAGTCACTAGACTAGGTTAGGTTCAGAGCACTCTATAGCTCTTGTGAGCACATAATTAATTATGAAGTATATTGTTTTGTGTCTGTTTTTCTTCTAGAATGGAAGCCTGCAGGGGCAGGAACCATGGCCTGTTCGTGGCTCTATCCTCTGTGCCCAACCCCATTCATTCCTTTTAGCAGTTACTCAGTAATATTTGATCAATAAACAAATCTTTATTACCAGCATGCATGTGAAAGATATGAAACAAGTTATTCTGGCCTTTCTGCCTGTCTGCTTTCCTGTGGTCTATAATCTGGATCCAACCATTTTAGAAAACAGGTTTAGAGTTTAAAAATGTTAAGCATACATCTACCGTGTGACCCTACCATTCTTCTCATAGAGATTTACCCTGGAGAAGTAAGAGCATATGGATACACATATACTTGTCCACAATATTTGTAGCAGTTTTTATTTGTAGTAGCTGGAAACTGGAGGAAAAACACTCAGTATCTATCAGATTTAAATGAATAATCCTGGTCTGTCTATACAATAGAGGGGCACCTGGGTGGCTCACTGGGTTAAGCCTCTACCTTTGGCTCAGGTCATCTCACGGTCCTGGGATCGGGCCCTGCATTGGGCTCTCTCCTCAGCAGGGAGCCTGCTTCCCCCCGCCCGCCTGCCTCTCTGCCTACTTGTGATCTCTTTGTCAAATAAATAAATAAATAAATAAATCTATACAATAGAATACTACTCAGTAATAAATAATGAATGAGGTGTGGAGACATACAAAAACATGTATGTATTTAAAAATAATTATGCTGAGTGATTGAAGCAAGATGAAAACATATTTTATGATTCCATTTACATAAAATTCTAGAAAATGCAAACTAATGTTTAGTGATTGAAAGATCAGTGGTTGCCTGGCATAGGAGTGGGGAGGGTCAAGCTGTGAAGGGCAAGAAGGAAGAATAACAAAGGGGCAAAAAAAAAAAAAAACCTTATAGGGGAAATGGATATGTTCATTTTCTTAACCGGAATGATGATTTTACTGGTATATACAGATGTCAAAACATATAAAAGTATGCATTGTAGATAGATTCAGTTTATTGTATGTCAGCTACATTTCCAAAAAGCTATAAAATATTATCTTCATGCAAAAGCATATAAAAAATGAAATGCTTGAAAAATGGAATGAAATGGGTGCCATATATGTTCAATGAAAACCACAAAATGTTGCAGAGAGAAATTGGAGAGCAACTGCATAATGGAAAGATGTAGCATATGAATCCATCCAGAGACTTAACTGTGAGGAAGGTGTGAGTGCTCCCCATATTCTTCTGCAGATTGGGAGCGGTCCCACTGAAAATCCCAGAAGGCTTTTTTTTTTTTTTTTCCAGTTGAATTGAAATTGACAAGCTTGTTCTAAAATTGAAACCTGAAAAATAGCCAAAGCAATTTTGGGAAAGCAGAGCAAAGTTTCAGGACTCCCTTATTTTAAGAATTACTGTAAAGCTACAGTAATCAAGACACTGTGGTATTGTTGTCAACTTAGACATATACATCAATGAGACAGAATAAAGAGTCCAGAAATAGAACACACGTGTACGGTCAACTGATTTTCAACAAAGGACCTAAGTCTGTTCAATAGAGATGGGACAGTCTTTTTCACTAAGTGATGCTGGAACAATGTGATAGCCTTATGTCAAAGAAAAAAAAAAAATCATGACCCTCACCTCACACTGTATATAAAAGTTTAACTGGTCCTAAGAATGGAAATTTAAAAACTTCTTGAAGAAAACAGAGGAGAAAACCATAGTGTGTCCAGGCTAAGCAATGATACTGAAAGAGGAAGCAAGTAGATGACTCATAAAAGAATAGATAAGTTGGACTTCTTCAAAATTAACAATATTTGCAGAGACACTTTTTTGGGAAAAATATTTTTGGAACATATATGTGATAAAGAACTTTTAACTGGGCTGCCTCCCTGGGTCAGTTGCTTGAGTGTCTAGCTCTTAGTTCCAGCTCAGGTCATGATCTCAGGGTCCTGGGATTGAGCCCCATGTTGGGCTCCTTGCTCAGTGGGAAATCTGCTTGAGATTCTCTCCCTTTGCCCCTTCCCTCGCTCTCTCTATCTCTCTCAAATAAATAAATCTTAAAAAAAAAAAAAACTTGTATCCAAAATATGTAAAGAACTCTCACAACTCAGTAAGAAGAAAACAAAGAAGTTAATTTAAAAAAAAAAATGGGCAAAAGATTTGAGCAGTTTCACAAAAGAAGATATGTAGAGATAAAGTGACATATGAAAAAATTCTCCACATCATGGTCATTAGGGCAATTCTAAAATAAAAGCACAAAAAGTTACGAAGACATACCCCCTAGAATGACTAAATAAAATTTAAAAAACTGACAGTACCACATGTTGATAAGGCTGCGGACCCACTAGAATTCTTGTATGTTATTGGTAAAAATGTGAAATGATACAACTGATTTGGAAAACAATTCAGTTTCTCATGAAGCTAGACATCTACTTTTCATATGACGCAGCTTCCGAAAGAAGTTAAAAATGTACAACTGTACACAGAGACTTGTACTCGTTATTCATAGCCTTATTCATAAGATCCAGAACTGTATATGTCAGCTGGCAAATGGAAGAATAAAGTGTGGAATATGTATGCAATGGAATACTACTCAGCAAGAAAGAGAAATGAACTACTGATATCTGGAGCAACATGGAAAAATCCAAAATCATTATGCCAAGTGAATGAAGGCAGATGCAAAAGAGTACTTCTTGTGTGTGTCCATGTATATGAAACTCTAGAGTAGGAGGAACTATATTGCCAGGAATAGGGTGTGGGATTGACAACAGAAGAATAGAAAGGAACTTCTCAGACAGTGGAAATGTTCTAGCCTCTGATTGTGATGGTAGTTTTATGACTCTGTACAGTTGTCAAAACATACTTAAAATTGGTGATTTTATTGTAAGTGCATTTCAAAGCTGAAAAAATTGTGGGATGCAACTAAAGTTCTTAGAGGAAACTTATAGCATTAAATGCTTGTATTAGGAAAGAAGAAAGGTCTAAAAGCAATCACCTAAAAAGTTTGTTCTCTTCTAAGGACTTAGAAAAAGAAGAATAAATTATACCCAAAGCAAGTAGAAGGAAAGAACAAAGATAAGTGCTAAGAAAGTCAGTGAAGTAGAAAACAGACAAAGTTAACAGATCCAAAAATTGACCTTTGGGAAATATTAACAAAATTGATAAAACCCCTAGCCAGAACCCTCAAAAAAAGAGAACATAAATTATCATTGTTGTGAATAAAAAGGAATTAAAGAAGGATTGCTATTATAGATCCTACAGACATTAAAAGAATAATGAGAATATTATTAAAATTTACATGAGAGTAAGAATTCTTTTGAAGATTATAACTTAGCATAAAATTGAATAAAATTATATAATTTTCTATTAAAAAAACTGAGGTTATCAAAATCTTCCTATAAAGAAAACTCCAGGCCCAGGTGGTTTTACTGGTGATTTCTTGAGAATAAAGTCATAGTTTTAGGTTGGAAAGAAAATTAGAGATACTCTATCTTGCTCACTTTTAGTTACAGGTGAGGCCTATCCATAAGCCATGTGAAGCCCAAAAGTGACGTGCCCGGTGCCATCCAGTTAGCAGGTGACACTAATAAGGCTTAAATTCATTTTAGTGGTATTTTCACTGTACCACGTCACTTATAAAAATGTCATTATATAACTGAGCTTACAGAGAAAACCAATTATATGGAATTATAATAATCATTACTTAACTATTCTTATTATTAGCTGTGTACCACTCAAACCCTTGTTGAAATCTGTCTGTGGTGAAGATAAAAACACCTGAACATTTTCTTTATTATTCTAATATTCACAAACAAGAACCCATATCAGTCGGGAAAATAGAGTCCATAAAAGTTGTTCCAATAGAATGGACTTAATATATGAAATTTTCTAATACAAGGTATCAGAGAGCTTGAGAGAGCAAAAGGGAACCCTGAAAGTGTCAAGAGATGATGACTGCAGGACTCAAGGAATAAAGGAAAGGAGGGAAGTGGCTGGGGTCATTGGAACCTACAGGCTTAGAAGAGAGTCCTTCCTCTTTCCCAGCGGTGGGCCTTAGACCTTCGTGAGGGGCCACTGATTGGTTTCTGCTTGTAGTTCTGAGGGTCCAAATGAGACTGGTTCTGGCATGCTGGAAGAACCTAGAACCACCTCCTGTTGGGGTGAAATGCCACACTGCTGGGAAAAGCAGGCAAGCTGGGAAGTAATTCCCTTCTTCATTTCTCCAGTTCTCCAGTCTCTCCCTGGTGTCCCCCTACTGACAGGACCTGGAAAAAATGAGATATTTTTTGCAGTCTCAGCCCCAGGATCACAAAACACAATTTAGGAGGAGTTGGGGCTTCAAGACAACAGCTTACTAACTAGCACAGCCTACCCACCTTTACTTACTCAGTGTCCATTCACACCCTTGTACACATGTTTGAACTTCCTTAGAGCAATAATAACAACCTTATTCTTTCACTAAGAATATGACCTGTCCTTCACACATAGAAAGACCTCTCATTCTTTGCCCAGAAATGGGAGACACAAAGTCCCAATGTTCATATCAAATTTCTAGGTAATTACTAAGTCCTTCTTTAGTCACAGGTCTACTTGAGTGTTCTATAACTTAGTGAATGAATGATAGACTTCCAATCCTGGATGAGATTGCATAAGCACATTTTACCCTATTCCTGGAGAAAGAAGTCAGGCTGGCAAGGGCCCTCAGGACTTGAGGGATGCCCCAGCAATGAGTTTCCTTGGCTCCTTCCCTTCCTCTCATTTCTCCCTGTCTCCCTCCTTACCATCCTACTGTATAACCCCAGCCTCAGTGCTAGGAAGGCCATAACATATAGATAAAAACGTAACAGATGGAAACAAACAGAAAACAGCAACAACAAGAAAAACCCACTTTCTCTTGCCAGAGGACTGGGAAGAGGGCAGCCCTGTGATGCAGCCCTTTTTATTGTATCCACTCGGCTCCATGCAGTTGCCATGAAAAAACCATTTATAGCCCTGCCAAGTAGGTGCTGTGTCTGTGGAGGTTGTCATGCAGAGCCCTGCTAGCCATCCTCCCCCTGCATGAACAGGTGCAGAGACTATGGAGCAGGTGTTCTGTCCACCATCCCCAGCCTGCAGCAAGTCAGCCTCATCCTTCCCAGAGTGAGAGTGAGCTGAGAATGGGATTATTTAAATGCATGTTGAAGTCCTGGGGGGCACTCTGGCCTCTCCTTGCAAAGCAGCCCATGGATGGAACTAAGTAGAATCAACACAGCAAAAGTTGTGAGAAATAAGAAAATGGTGGTGTAGAATACCAACCAGGTTTCAAAAATTAGCCTCTGGATACCACATAAGGTGGGTAGACCAGAAGAGCACTACCAAGTCTTTGAAAACTGAATTGTGATTCAGTCTACAGCCCACAAAGGTGGGTGAGGACATACATTTTTGAACCTAAACTCCCTGCTTAAATAGGGAAATTTAAAAGGAACAGAGTCTCATTATTCAAATGTAATATTCAAAATGTTCAAGATACAATCCAAAATTACTCGTCATACCAAAAATCAGGAAAATTGCAGTTTTGTGAGAAAAAAAACACAGATCCCAACACCAAGATGACACAGATGCTGGAATTATTTGACAAGGGTTTTAAAACCACGATCCTAAAAGATCCTCTGATAGGCAATTAATGAGCACCGTTGAAGCAAATGGAAAATAGAAAGTCTCAGCAAAGAAACATATACAAAGGACAACCAGCTGGAAATTACAGAACTGAAAATTATAGAAAATGAAATTTAAAATTTACTGATGGGCTCAGTGGGTGAATGGAGATAATGGGAAAGAATTAATGAACTTGAGGATGAATCGATAGAAATTATCCAATCCAAACAACAGAGAGAAAGTAGATTGAAAAAAAAAAAAATGAACAGAGTCTCAAGAATCTGTGGGACAATCACAAAAGATACATTTGTGTCATCAGAGTCTCAGAAGGAGAAGTGAAAGAAAGTGGTGCTGAAAAAATACTTGAAGAAATAATGCCTGAAAACTTCCAGAATTTGGCAAAGGACATTGCATTCACAGATTCAAGAAAATAAAGAAACCACAGACATCTGAGGAGTAAATTGTATAAATTTATGTACATTGTGTAAACTGAAGAAGTTGTGACAGGAATGCATATATCAAGAGACTAATAAATTGAAACACACACACAGCATGTAGTACATGGCAGGCACACAGGGCAAGGAAAAGATGCTTGAGTCTGCTTGAGTCAGAAGAGACTGCGTGAGACCAGAGTTGATGTAGTTTCTAACTTTCCTCTTGCCCGTCCATTCTGTGTTCCCTTTGCTCTCCGCCAGCACTCCAGCACATTCCTCACAGACCCAGTCAGTGTCTTTGATGGCTCTGGCACTATTCAGACTTCCTGTTTCTTCTTGTGTTCATTTTGAGATCTTGGGTTTTTCAGGGAATCTCTTCATTTCATTTGAGCTATAAAACGTATTGCTATGAAGTCAGTCAGGATATTATCTTACTGTTGTTTCAGGTCTAGAGGATCTGGAATGATGGTCTCTTTTTTACTCCTGGTATTGGTCATGTTGTTTTCACTCAGTGTCTTGGTCAGTGCTGTTAGAGGTATAGCAGTGCCATAATCTTTGCAGAGAGTCAGCCTGTGATCTTGTTGATTCTTCCTTATTGTCGGTTTGCTTGGTCCTTCATTAACTTTCCCTGATTAGTTTCTTCCTCTACGTTCATGAGTTTGAGTTGCCATTATTTTCCTAGTCTTTCAACTTGATGGTTTAGATTATTGATCTCAATATTTATTTTTCCAGTGTATGCATTTAAAGCTGTAAATTTCTTGGTAATTACTGCTTTTGGTGTATTCCCAAGTCTTGATTTGTCATATTTTTATTATCCTTAAGTTTAAAATATTTTCTAATTTCCACTGTAATATCTTCTTTGACCCATAGTTATATAAAAGTATATTGCTTACTTTTGCCAGTTTTTAAAGTTATCTTTTTTTTTCCAATTAATTTCTGATTTGATTCTACCCTGATAATCCATATGGCTTCATTGTTTTGAAATTTACTGCCTCTACAATCCAGTGAAAAGGTCCGTTTTGGTAAATGTTCTGTGTGCACCTAAAAAGAGTTTACATTCTGCAGTTACAGATTTAATGGATCTCGAGAGGTCATCTAGATACGATTAGTTATCTTGGCACTTTTAATTTAATTTAAAATTTTTAAAGGTTTTATTTTAATTCCAGTTAGTTAACACACAGTGAAATATTATTTTCAGGTGTATAGTATAGTCAGTCATTCCACACTTCCATAAAATACCGAGCACTCCTTAATATCCCCATCACCTATCTCCCCCCCCACTCCCAGCCCCAGCCACCTCCTCTCTGGTCACCAGTAGTTTGTTCTCTGTAGTTGAACTTTTAATTTGAATGTAATCAACATGTCGCCCTGCTTGTTCTTCTCCAAAATACGCATGTCGATTTCTTGTTATTTCTGCCCCCCCGGCCTTTGTCATTTCTATGGTAAATTCATTATCTTCATTTAAATTTTAAACAGTAGCTTAAATATTTAATATGTGAGAACCAAAGAGAAACGATGCAACAGACCTTTCTCACTGTGGCTCCAAATAGTTTTTTGAAGGAATCTGGAGAGACAGAAGTATCCCTCCTTCTGGGAATTTTTCAGAAAGAGGGAGCCAGCAGTCTTCCCAGTATCTAGAGCGGTTTTACTAGTGCTGCCAGGAGACGGAAGAATTGAGCAGATGACTTCCCGAAATCCCTTCGGGGGTAATGAATCTGAGGGGTAACGGTACGCGGTCGTTCCACGTGAAGAAGTGGCAAACTTCTGTGCCCGTGACGTGGCAGCCTCCTTCACTTCCCCGTGAAACACGGTAGGATCGCATCGTGAGGCTGCAGGGAGGCCATGGGCGGCAGCACGTCAGGAATCGAAGGGGGAGCACAGCCGTTCCTTTAATGGAGGACCACCAGAGCAGAGAGGACGGTGAGCCCAGGCCTATTCGGGTCGTGGTTCGAAGCTGTTGAGTCTTCAGAGGCCTAACATGCACTCGGGTGCAGAGCCCCGGCGTGGTTGTCCCAGACATGAGGGCGTGGTAGGGCAGCGCTCTCGTTAGAGCGGTGGAAGCATCGGCGTCCAGAGACCATTTGAAAGTGATGGGCTCCAGGGCCTGCTTAAGGAACATAGAGCAGAGAGCCAGGGGAGCTCGCAGACTGCACGCTTCCCTCCTGTGCGCCTCGTGTATGAGGTAAGAGAGAGTGGACTCGAGAACCCCTTTCCAGAAGGTGGTTTACTAGAGCTCAACTAGGTGACGTTAGTCATGTCTCCTGAGGCCTGTAGACAGGCTGAGAGGACCGGGGTCGCTGTGGGCCTGGTGACCGTTCACGGTGTGGAAAAGAAACATGGTATCAGAATGTGAAGGGACCTCCGAGATCATCCTGTCACTTGATGCTTTATTGCTTAGGAAACCGCAGTGCAGGGGGCACAGTTACTTCTTTAAGGTGGGAAATGGACATTGTCTGTCCCCCAGAAGGGACACAGCAGCAAGTGCCCGGGGATGAAAGGCCAGGCCACAGAGGAGAGACCTTCTGCCTTCCAGTGGCTGTGATTTGAGCCCACAGACATTTAGATTCGAGACCTAATCCTGGGGATCATTATTTATTTAATCGGGAGAAAACACAGGGGTCATTTGCCTGTTTATGTGGGTCATATTCCCTGTTGGAAGGCAGAGGGTTTGGGAAATGTTACGTTCCCTCTCCAGCCCTGAAATCAGGAGCTGAAGAATGCTCTTCTCTGGCCCTGCGTGTTTCTGACTTGTTTGACAAGCTCTAGTGAGCTACCAGATGTGGAAATTCTTTTCAGCCTGGGATAATTTATTTATCTGTTTATGTATTTTACCAGGAAAGTATCTATTGAGTTCTTGATACTCATTTGCAAGGAACTCCTGGGGGAGCAGTAGCCAAGTATAGTGTTACTTGAGTGTTTGATTTTTTTTTTTTTAAGTCTGTCTGCTTTTACTTCAAAACTAAAGAGCTGGGAAATAAAATGCAACTTGTTCCTCCTCCCCTCCCCCGCCTTAAAGAGAGTTTAAAACATGTGGCAGAAAATGAGCCAGGCGGACTTGGCTGAGTGTATGAACCCGTGAATTTATTTTTCCTTTCATACTTTGATCCTCATTTCCAACCATAAAAATTATTAGTAGCACTTAAGTGTTGAACATTTTTCACCTGAGAGATGTGGAACGCTCTTGGCTAATAGTACCGGTTATAAAATCAGAGCTTCACGTGGGGATGGGAATTGGCTTAGAGCGACTGTGTGTTTTTAGGCACACAAAAGGCTGATGCTTTCCTTTTACTGCCTGGGTTTCCTATAGGTGGCAGACGCCAGCTGAACCTCTTGGATACTAATAAATTATGAGAATTTATATTATTTGGTTCACAACTTCACTAGGTTAGGGCAAGTATATACTTTTCAATGAATCATGGCAAGCAAAATTGCATAGAATATCCCACTTTTTTCCCTGGAAAATATAAAACCATTTCGAAGTGCATTCTCCTGATAGAGGAAGAACCAAGAAGGAAAGTATGAACAGAAGAATGAGCTTGGTGTGTGTGGTCGCACGGGGCAGTGAGAAAGTGCCACAGAGGCTGGGTCCGGGGAGCAAACACGTGGAACAAGTGTTGGACTGGGTCTAAAGATGGCAGTGAGGACGGCAGAAGTTGTGTTTGGGTTAACAGTGGAAGCTAGGTTGGTCAGGCAATATAGGACCAGCGGAAAAGCTTATAGCAGTAAAAAGATACAGGTTTATAGAAAGGTGTGTGTATGTAGAAAGTGAATTTGAAACAACAGACGCTGAAGACGGGGAAAGCCAGGTAGGATAGAGGTGGAAAGTCAATAGACTTCATATTCAGATGGACTCAAGAACCAAAGAGAAGGAAAAGACCAGCTTACCCATAGCTCACATTTAATTTGTGATGAGGGAGCTTGGCTAATTGGAGAATTCCAGAGTTAGTAGAATTTAGAGATACCTATATGCTCATCCAGGGAGAGCAGAGAGATGATAATATCTGTGATTCAAGTCTAGTATCCCACTTTTTCTCTCCTTGCTAGACGAGCCAAGAGGTGAAAACAGCCTATCATAGTCTAGACTTCCCAATCACCTCTTCTAAAAGCCAGCAGATAACTGAAAACAAAACAAAACAAACAAACAAAAAGGCACGCTCTGTCCTGTTCATATATCTCCCAGCCTTCTGCCAGTGAAAGTGCCACAGAGGCTGGGTCCGGGGAGCAAACACGTGGAACAAGTGTTGGACTGGGTCTAAAGATGGATTCTCGCAGGCCTCGTGGCTCTGATCCTTCTGATAGGAAAAGACTTGCTTTCCTCCCTAGATGTAAGCCAGGTGCTACAACTAAAGATCTGCTCAGGGTTGTTGGGAATCCAGAAGCAATGTTCAGAGAAGTTTTTCTTGATGGTACATGGAACCCTGTCTCATCCTGCCATGGGCTCTCGGGCAGGCTTACCCTTTGGGTTCATCCCCAAGGCACAAAGCAACTCAGTTCTTCCATAGCCAGGACTAATAAAAAGCGAGCATCCCTAAATGAGGGCTCAAAATGCAAGGGCCATCTCTGGAGTGGGTGGATAATCTAATTAATGGAAGTGTCTCAACCTCCAGAAAGAACCAGTACCAGAGATTTCCATTCTTTGACCTCTTGGCTGACTCAGATCCTTGAGCCTTCGCAGAGTCTGACCTAGTGAGTGACTGAGAGATTCTAGCCTTTCTCTCTCTTCTCTGAATGATGGGCTGTCCACATGGCCCCCTTTGCTAGGATTCACAGTGAGCCGAGCCCATTTTTGGCATGTACAAAGTCAAACCTTGCCAGAGCTCTTCTGGGTCAGCATTTGTGCTGGGTCTGACACTAAAGCTTTCCAGTGTATCTAGATCCATTTTGCCAAAGCTGAGCTTTTTAGATTTATATGTTTCTTAGGACTTGTGTTGTGCCCTCCTCATTAAGTATCTGGAGAAGCAGATGGCTGTAAGCTTTTTGAACCTTGGGTATTATATCTGAATAAGAGTGACGGTACCTTTCCAGAGCCTGTCCGCAATATCCATACACTATTGAATATTGAAAAAGATGTCTTTCTGTCTTTCCTTCCATTTTTTAGTTTTCTTATGTACCCACAGAATGAGCATTATAGAAACTGTTGTCTTCAGAACAGTTGTGGGCCAAACGGCTCATTCCAGTGAGTGTCCCTGCCCAGAAGGTACAGTCAGAGCCTCCCTCTAGGAGATACGGGGAGGACTGTGGGCAGAGGCGAGCAGCTCTCTCTCTCTCTCTCTCTCTCTCTCGTTCTCTCCTTGGGGTGTTCCTCGTTGCCGCGGGCTCCCTGTGTTCAGCGTGGAGGAAAACCGAGGCGTCCGTTAGATCTGTCCTATCTCCAGCTTGCACTCATTTGCACCCGGGGCCCCCGGGAGCCGGGGAGACTGCGCCTCGGGCAGCCCCTGCAGCAGGAGCTGAAAGAGGACCCGCCAGCGCGGCCAGGAGCCCACGGAGGTGCTGAGAGGAGCCACGCTGAAGTTTGACCTCTCAGAGCCTTTCGAAAGCACCCAGTCCCCGCTGGAGAATAAGTCAAACAAATATTAAGGGAAGGAAATCGAATATGTATGCTGAACATTGAAGCAACATCTGAGCGTTTAAAAAAAGTGCCCAGCTGGGAATTACAATAGAGTGACACTTTTTTCTTCCCCACTGAGCCAATTACAATTACAAGTTCAGAATTTATTTACCTAGCCCTTAATGAAACGGCGGATGCTCCCTGTCCCAAAGAGGAGGGCGTGGGCATGGGCTTCCTGCCAGTGCATCTTACCATCGCTGGGTGGCTCCTCTGGGCAGACTTGCATCCCGGGCAAGGCAGGTGAGTGGGATTCAGTGTGTTTTCCACAAGCACTTACTTGTGCTGGACATTGCTGGTGCTCCCCTGCCCTTTCTCCTCCTGGCCCTGCGGGCTCCCCACTGTGCCCCGCATCTCTCCTGTCTGCAGCCGGGTCAGGCCCACCTGGCTTTGTAGCTCCGCGCTTCAAGAACTAATGCTTATAATGTGGGATAGTTATTTTAAAGAGGTGTTGGTACACTTGATGGTTTAAATAATGCGTACTTTCCCTCCCCCTGTTCCAAGGGAGATAGCTGCAAAGATATTCTAACCTGAAAGGATCCATATGTTTGAGGGTTCTTGTTCCAAAAGCTGCCTGTTGTCTCTTTGGGATTGATGACAGGCTTTGGCTGCTGCAGTTCAGAGCCTCAGCATCGGCTTACGATTTGGGGATATGGGGACTTTGTCTTGCGTGGGCTGCTTATCTGCCTTGATTTCAATAGAGTTGCTTCAAGGAGGTGTATGGGTAGGACTTGGCCTGGGGCCAGGGCAAGTGAAAGCCCCAAGCGGCAACTCTCGGGGACAGTGTCTGTAGCTTTCCAGAGAACATTCTAGGTTGTTCCCCAGTGTGAAGCTGCATCCTTCATTGCCAGTTGTAAAATGGCTTGCAGGAGCACGGATATGAGGCGGTGGTGGTTGATGGCTACAACGTTAAAAAGCAGTTGCCCGTTTTAGAAGACTAAGAAGAAAGTGTGAAGGAACAGAGTGGTCCGCTGACTCTGGAACAGTCGTGACTGGGAGCAGTGAGTCTTTGGAAAGCAAGGTGGACCAGGCTGAATGATGTTTACGGCTCCCCTCTTATGTCATATCTGCTGCTTGGTGCTGGGGCTCACGTTAATCTTGATTGCAGTTTGTTTGCTACTGTCTGTTGACTGGTTTAGATCAGGAATGGGCAACCTTAATTTCTAGCTTCCCGACCAGCCTTTGAGGTGGATTGAAGAGCTGAGGGTTGCGGCAGAGGTCCTGCTCTCATGTTGACACTCTGGTCATTTTGGACAGCTGGGTCACTAATTACACCCCCGGCCTAGATCTCTGGGACTGGTGGAAAAGCTCCCCTGACTTAGAGCAGAGCATTCAGGCAGGATTGTGTCCGCCCTGCGGACTCCTATGTGCCTAGTGCTGGATACAGAGTGGACGCTCGGAAAGTATTTAATGAATGAGAGAACTTAATGTGTTCAGACGTTGAATTTTCTTACATACAGTTTCTGGAGTAGAATTGGAAGGAGTTGTTCAAAGTTCAGTGATTCCATATTCTGTATTCAGTGGGGGGATCCAAGCAGGGGCCATCTACTCGCTGGCCTGCCAAACACATAGCAAAGGGTAATTTTGTACTAATTACTTACCTTGTTGGGGGCAGTGGGAATCTCAACCCTCACTTTGTAATTTAACTTTGTTCTCTTAAAATGAAATCCATAAAGCTTTTTTCTTATTTCCTGCTTTCCCACCCCCAGCCTAGAAGTAATCTTGGTCCTCTTAACTCTTTTTTTGTGCTTTTTCAACTATATCCTCGCTTTCTTTCATCTCTAGCTTTTTATGCATGTGACATTAGCTTTTCTAAATGGGAAGCTCCTTGGTAACAAGATATCTGCTTTGATTTTGTATTCACTCTTTGAAGTGTGTAAGGCAGTCCCTAAAAATTATGCTGAGTGAGGGATGTCTGGGTGGCTCAGTCAGTTAAGTGTCCAAATCTTGACTTCACTCCCGGGCATGATCTCAGGGTCATGAGATCAGGCCCCACATCAGACTCCACACTCAGTGTGGAGTCTGCTTGAGATTCTCTCTCTCTTTCCCTCTGTTCCTCCTGTCGTGTGTGTGTGTGTGTGTGTGTGTGCACTCTCTCTCTCTCTCTCTCAAAATAAGTAAAATAATTTTAAAAAATTATGCTGAGTGAAAAAACCCAATCTCAAAAGGTCACATACTATGCAAGTCCATTTATATAGCCTTCTTGAAATTATAAAATTACAGAAATGGAGAATACATTAGTGGTTGCCAGTGGATGGAGGGGAGGGTTAGAGATCAGCAGCAGGGAGCCTCGTGGTGACGGGAACGCTCTGTATCTTAACTGTGTCAATGGCAATGTCATGTGATGTCACACTCTAGTTTGCGAGATGTTGTCATTGTGGGAGACTGGCTGAAGAGAACATGAGATCTCGTTTATTTCTTACAACTGCTTTTCAATTTGCAATTATCTCAAATTCTTTCAAGGAAAAAAAAACAATGGTGGCTCAGTAGGTATCTGTTGAGTCGAGTGCATAAATGAATTAATAAATAGGAATATTCAAATCTCTCCATCCCCAGACTTTATTATTTTAGCTTGCTGTTGGAATGCCTTTCCAAAACTTGTTATTAGGATTGATATTTTTAAGGTGGATGAACAGCTCTGTATTTTTTTTTTAAAATGCCGTTGAGGAATCCTTCCTTTTGATGGTTTGGATTTTATTCTAGTTTTTGCCTTTTATTGTAAGCTACCCCAAGTCATTTTTTGGAAATGTGTGGGATATAAATAAATAATTTGAAAGAGTCCCTCGACGGCTTGATTTCCCCACCAGGACATTGTGGGGTTTAAGCAGACATATCGGGAGGGCATTAGACTGAATGAACTCATTACAGAATCATTTTGGAGCTACACTGATGTTTCAGCCAGAGTTACGGAGTTATGGTCAATGGCATGTCTTCCCTTTGCACAGTGAGAAGAAAACAGGGTTTTGGCCATTTTGCGGTAGCATCCCTGATTGCAAGTGGTGGAACTCACCCAGGGCAGTGACTCGAAGTAAAGAGAGTTTCTCCCCTTGCTGAACAGAGCTCACGTCTTTGGTCCCCAGTCCTTTAAATGGAGCCTCACCAAAATCAACTGGAAATTCTGAAGGCTCAGTAACGGTTTTGTATAAAAACTAAAATCTCTGTTTCCACTCGTGTGGGATTTAAAGAGAGTAGCCATTTGACTTATGATCACTATTCTTCTTTTAACTTCATTGAACCATCCCCTGAGGCCAGACTAAGAAACAGTATCCCCCTCCCCAGAGTTGAGGTTATGGAAATAAAAATGATTTCATGTTTAGTGGGTCCTAAGGAGTGCGAGATTGGAAAACCCACGACCCATTCCTGACCCACCCCTTCCTCCTCCCGTCGCCTCAAACTCCCGTCTCTCCTTCCCTTTGTTATTATCTCTCAGGGGATTCGTTGCCTTGTGAAAAATAGTAGTGGAGTTTAATTTTTCATTCAGGAGCGTTTTGCTTGTGTTTCCTTCTCTGCCGGAGCCTCACAGATTACAGGGCTCCAATGGGCCCATGGACGTCCTGTGTGGGATCCCACTGGACTGTTCCACAACTGACAGGGGCTCCTTCTTTTCATGGCATGCGCATGTGGCTTTCTTTGCTAAATGGGAGCCACATTCCTGGAGAGGCTTCAGCTTTTAGAAGACAAGCACCAGGAGGGAACAAGGGTTTTGTGGGTCTCCCCACCTCCTCTCCCTACCCCTTTCTACTCTCAGCTTGGGTGGTGTGCACGTGTGACTCTTCCCATGCCTGCACTAGCACCGGTGATGAACACAGACACTGTGATTTCACACACTGTCACCTGATTCTGTCTCCCAAGTGAGGGACTGAGCTTGGGGAGATGAGGTGCTTTGAGACTCAGAGGAGTGGGGAATCCTGTGACTTCGTGGACCAGTCTGGGAATTAGGCCCGACCTTAGGCTTGAACTGACTGTGTGTTATTGGGAGAGCCACTTCCTCTCCTGCTCTGGCTTCTCGCTTGTACTGCGAGGGAGCTGGACCGAATGAGCTTTGTCTTCCAAGTGGTCTTAGCTGCAAATCTCTGAGGTCGTGTGGGTAGGGGTCAGCAGCTCAGACTGGCGAAGTGTGAATCTTCTCCTTCCTGTCCACAGAAGGCACCAGGCTGTGCCATCTGGTGAGCCGGGGCAAATAAGGAAGAGGAGAATGGTTTAGAGCCACCTCCTCTGGCAGTGTCTTCCTAATTGTGACGATTTTGACAGCACACATTCCTCCACTAAGCCTGACCAACCCCAGCCTGTTTCTCTTGCCTCCTCACTGCCCTAAGCCTGAAGAAAGAACTTGAAAGGAATGGAGAACTTGTCTCCCAGAACCAAGGCACTGACCTTCAGCCAGACTGGGGCACATGGGATTTCTACCCAAATCCCAGAAGCCTTCCCATGATCCTGGCTTTCCTGCTTGGCTTACTTTAAGCAGACCGCTGCTTTGGGTTGGAAAAGTCTCTCAGGCAGACTGAAGTGATCTAACAGGTAAATCTTAATACTTAACACAGCATGTACATGTATTTGTCAAAACCAATCAGCATTAGGGAACTCGGGGTGACAACTTCAGGGCTCCCTTGCTCTAGATGTCTAGCATTAGCATTTAATTGTGTCCCAGGCGTGGACAGAGGCTCTTTGGCTTTTTGCAAAACACCCCCTTGACCAAAACTGCCAGCCACCAGTGTGATGAAAAGCATGAGCTGAAAATGGAGCCAATCAGGCTGAAGCCCTCCATTCCACTTCGTTTCAGGAAATGCCAAATATAAAAGGTGAGCTCAGTTCCCAGAGGCCTGAGAGTGAATCTGATAACAGGCTCCTCCGTGGAAACGAGTGTGGAACTGGAATGCAGCCAGCTAGCCCCTTCCCATCTGGGCAGCAGGCAAGACAAGCCTGAGGGAAGAAGGGCCACTGATTCAAAGATGGTTGCAAGTTGGAATTGGGATCCTTGCTCTGCCCCCGCTGGCCCAGGCATGTGACCACGGGGTTTGGGTTGGCTCCTCGAGTACTGTTCTACTTTGATGGTGAGGGATTGACAGAACCCAGGGGTCGTGTGCAAGAAGAGGCGGGAAACCCCAGCCCAGTTTGATGTGCCTTGAATCTATATTCCCTGTATTTCCCTCACTACTTCTTGGTCTGTCTCTGGGCTCCTGATTCCTGGTACATATGGTAACCCTCTTACCCAGTAGCAATATCCCTGTGGAACCATGCCTTTGAAAGTGTGATGACTATAGCAGCCACTTCAGAGAGTTACTTTTCTCCTAAAGCTGACCCGTGATTTCATAATTGTGTATCCCAGATGGGCACCACCTGTTGCTACACCTTCCCCCTTCGCCCCTCCCTGGTCCGTTTCCTGAATCTGACTATGGTTAGCACACACCCTGTGTTTAAAATGCACTCTCCAGGCTGGCTTAGATTGAGTGCATTGGCTAGCCTCTTTGCAGGAACATTTATTGGGTACCCGTATGTGTATGGCATCGTAAGCCAAAGTTAAATAACAGAGGCCGTGTACTCCAGAAACGTGCGACTTGCAACTGATCACAGTCAGTGAGTTTGTTTCTATGGGAATATGTTAGTAAGGAAAAAGATACAAAGATTTCAGACCTAAAAGGACATTAGAGGGCACATCACCTGACCCCTCTTTTGCAGATGGCGAAACGAAAGCAGGCGACCTGACAGGTGGCTTGCATGACTCCTCGAGGGCAGAGCCGGCTCTGGGGCGTACGCCTCACCCGGAGCTCATGGCACACGCCCTCGTAGCATGTCATCTGGACTGCGCTGTGGCTTTGAAACAAAGGTGGAAGACCTAGTCTGACCAGCTAGCAAGGGGAAGCCACAAAAGACCTCCGGAAGTTGAAGGGGGGAGAGAGAGAGAGAGAGAGAGAGAGAGAGAAAGAGAGAGCAAGAATAGATAGATTACTCGGCAAAGAGCCCAGTGAGCACGGCTGGAAGTGCCGAGGAGAGCAAATGTCCGTAAGTGGTTAGCACCGAGGTTGTAAACATTGGAGTAGCGGAAAGCGGTCAGAGCTATTATGTTGCTACAATCTCTACTTGAATAGTCACGTGGAAATAGCCCCGAATGGAAGAGCCATTCAGTTATTGCTGAGCCCCCAACCAGGGCCTTGAGCTGTAATAGAGGTTCTGTCTGCAGAGTCGCGCGTGACTGAAACTGCACGAGGACAGTGTGTGCGGACAACTTGAACAGTGCAGACACACAGTTGAGTAATGGTGCCGTGACCCGGGCATGGCCAGTGGAGCACTGTTACCAGAGCTCCGGGGCTAGAATGTGAAGTTTCAGGTGCCCCGCACCTCGAATATATAAAGGCATCTGTTAGTAATGACAAAAGGCTGACCCCAGAGCATTTCCCTAAGGTAAAAAGAAAAGAGCTGAACTAGAGCGGGAGGTGGGCAGTCAGCGGGAGAGGGGGTGGAATTTGAGTTCTCGCTCTTCTGGCTGGGAGGACGCTTTACTGTCTACATAATCGCCTTCGTGCTGCACTGGGGCTCGATTTTAGAGAGGGCCCATCCTGCTCGGCTCCACTCCGTTTTGATCCCGTAGTCAGCTGCGGAGTTATAGATGAAGTGACAAGGATGCTATCTTGATTGTATCCAGCTGCCTGGAGTAAGTCAAGGGCAGGGAGGCCCCGTGTGAGGAATAGCGCTCACTGACGGCTCCAGAGGAATCTGAAATTCAGAACACCTCGGATGCTTTCAGAACGGCGTAGTTCAGCACTCAGTGACCCAGTGTCACCCAGTTAAGTCTCTGTGGAGAGAAGTCTGATAAGTGGCTTCGGCTAACGGGAAGAAGATTGAAATCCTAACCACATTTGACCCTAACATGGAGCCAGTGTTATTAGGGTGGCTGCAGACGGGAGCTTGAAAAGAAGGACCCTAGGGACAGTGCATGGATTGGAGAGCTGTGTAGACTCAAAGTAGCCAGAGGGTGGAGGAAAAGGCGGCTTCCAGCTCGCAGGGGACTGACCGGACTTGTCCCTCCCTGGCCCACCCAGCCCTTCCCCCACTGCGCCCATCCCCTGTGGGTGGCACCGTGACCTGCATGCACTTGGAGCCTTTCAGAACCCCTGTAAGTCCACAGAGGGGAACCACTGGTCCCTACCATGGTACTGGTGCCACTCGAGCGGCAGGTGCTCGCTGCTGACAGAAGGAAACTGCCAGCGCCTGTACGGGAGCGCGCCTGGGCTGCGCACCGAACAGAAGCCACGGCTCACGGACTGTGTTGTTGCTCTGGGCTCTATAAAGCCAGAATAGTATCCTATTATTTTAATCTGCTGAAATCCAAGCCCCAGAGTAGGAGCACAGCAGCAGCCTCACACATCTGAGGAAATGTCTGACACGGCTTCGTCTGTCTGCAGCTAGTACGATGGTGGCTGCGGCTGATTAACTCTGTTGGGTACAACATGGTGTTAATGAGGCCAAGGCTGTGGGTTTCAGAGGCCTGGTAGGTGCCCTGGGCTCACACAAAGGAAACCCCAGACCACGCTCAAGACCCGGGTCGGATATCCCATAAAAGCATGTGGACGATCACAGGAGGACCGGGGAGGACAGTGGAATGACTCAGCGAATACCGCTTACCCCCTTCTGGAAAAGCAGTTTAAAACATGTGCTTTAGCCCTGGTGAATTATTACTGTGATCTTCACGTGCAAGGGATATCACATTATTATTGATGGTAACTGTTGATCAGGACTGCCGCAGACTTCCTTTCTGAATTAAGGAGAACACTGGCTCTGCCTGTGAGGGAAAGAGAAAGGATCTTCCATCCCTCCTTTTAGTCTCAGCTTTTTTGCCTGCTGAGGTCGTGACCATCTGTGCGTTCCGTGAGTGTCAGTGGAACGCTGTCCTGCGCAGGCACTGCTCTTTGTGCTTGGGAAACCACAGCGAATCAGACAGAGCTCTGTCTTCGTGGAGATCCAGTTCTGTGGGAGGAAAATAGGTGCTCGATCAGGAAACAATAAATAACCAGAACAATTCCCAAAAATGAACGTTTGGTGAAGGAAAGCCTGGGGTGAGGGCATGTGATGAGGAATGGCTGGGAGGGAGACAGTGTTTACTTTGGGTAGGAAAGTCTGAAAAGTCCTCTCGAGAGTAGGTGCCATTTAAGCAGAGACTTGACTGATGAACAAGAACTAGCTTTCTGGAGAGCTGGGACGACATTCCAGGCAGAAGAAGGAGATGAGCCATCACGATTCTAGAGCAGAAGGGCCACAGAAGTGTGGCAGAACGTGGCAAGAGGAGGGGGGGGGCGGCTGGGCCCTTAGAGTATGCTGAGGACTTTGGCTCTTATTCTTCGTCAGCAGGAACCCATTTTTGTTTCCTTTCAGGGGTAGAATAGTTCTTAAAGATTTTGGGGTGTTCCCCCTGAAAACTTATGTTGAAATCCTCACCCTTAGTAACCTTATTTGGAAATAGGATCTCTTTAGAGGTAACGAGTTAAAATGACGTCATAAGGGTGGATCCTAATCCACTCGGACTGGTGTTCTCACGAAAAGGAGAAATTTGGCCACAGACGCAGACACATGCACAGAGGGAGGAAGGCCGAATGAAGAGAGAGGTTAGGCGTGATGCATCCGCAAGCCAAGGAATGCCCACGACTGGCGGCCAGCCACTGAAGCCTGAGAGCAGCAAGGAAGGCCCTGAAAGGAGTCAGAGGGAGCGTGGCCCTACCCACACCTTCATTTCAGAGTTCTGGATTTCTGCCATTATAAGCCACCTGGTGTGGTGACTTCGTTAGAGTATCCCTAGCAAACTACAAAAGGGGGCGGGGAGCTTGTACACCATCTCTGCCCTGGGGAAAACCACGGTGCATTGTCCCCGGCTCAGTGACATGTGGGCACTGGGGAAGCCCCCACATGCCGCAGCGTATGACCATACGACATATATGTGAGGGTAAATACGTGCCGAAGATAACATTAATTTAAAATACTTTTGTATATATGTATATATATACACACATAAAATAGGATGCAGCCTGTTGGTTGATTTACCCTCAAACAGATCTTTCTCAGCTTAGCAGAGGCTTACCTGATAAAACTGTTGTGAATTAGGGCGCCTGGGTAGCCCACTCAGTTAAGCGTCCAACTCTTGATTTTGGCTCAGGTCATGATCTCAGGGTTGTGAGATAAAGCCCCACATCCAGCTCTGTGTGGAGTCTGCTTGTCCCTCTTCCTCTGCTCCTCACCCTGCTTGTGTGCTCTGTCTGTCTCTAAAATAAAGAAAATGTTAAAAAAAAAAATGCTCAGAACACTTACATTAGCCTATAGTTGGGCAAGATCATCTAACACAAAGGCTGTTTTATAATAATAAAGTATTAATTTACTATAAAGTAAATAATAAAGTATTTAAATAAAAAATGAAGTATTTATATAATAAAGTATTAAATAATAAAGTATAATACTAAAGTATTATTACAAATAATAAAGTACTTATAATAATAAAGTAATATAAAGTACTTTATAATAATAAAATAATTTATTGAATCCTGAGAGCAAAAAACAGAAGAGTTGTTTGAGTAGAGGATGGTTTTAAGTGTACTGATCGTTGATCCTGGTGATTGCGGGCCTGACTCGGAGCTGCTACTCCCTGCTGGTGCCCCGCATCATGGGAGATGGCCCAGGAAAAGACCCAAATTCAAATTCAAAAATTCAAAGTAGCGTTCTACTGAACGCATATTGCTTTTTTACCATCGTAAAGTTGAAAAACCGTTAAGTTGAACTATTGTCAGTTAGGGACCATCTGTTCTCTAATATTCTATTAAGAATAGTCCTGTTAGAGACACTGTGTAAATAATGGTTTGGAAGGGTGAGCGTGGAAGCAAGGACATGAGTTAGAGGCCTGTTAACAACAGTCTAGGTGAGGGATGATGGTGGTTTGAGCTAGAGAGAGGGGCGGGAGAATTGGCCGGAGGTGGTCAGAAGTAGAGCCAGCAGGACCTGCTGATGGATGGGGTGTGGGGAAGAAGGAGAGGAGGGAATAAAGACTGACTTGTAGCTTTTTGGCTGGGGCAGTCGGGTAGATGATTTGGTGAGATGGAGAGGATTGAGAGAATGGCTTCTCCGGGGACAGGGACTCAAGAGTTATGTGTTGGACATGTTAAGTTTGAGGTGCCCATTGTTTATCCCGTTGAAGATATTAAGTGATTGGTTTTCTCAGGAACACTCTAGGCCAAACAGATTCAGAGGTCAGAAGATCAGAGGAGGTATTTAAAAGTGATTGAAACTAGTTGAAATGACTCAGCTTGTTTAAAGAGGAGACTAGGGCACAGGATCGGACCCTCGGGAGCTCTCTTGTTCCGAGGCCTGGTAAAGGATGAGGAATCCTGCTTGCTGAGAAGTGGTACCGTGAAGAGCTGCTAAGCGGGCAGTACTCCGTAACGGCACAAACTTCCTCTTCTTTCAACTAAAGTTAGACTGACTTATACAGAAATACACGAGGAAAGATACTGGAAGTAACCCACCCCCAGTATACCAGATTCTGTTTCATAAAACAGTATCTAAGAGTCTTACCAAATAAGGAGATCAAGCTTTTGTTTCCAGTATGTTACAGATTATAGAATGAGATGCGTTCTCTATATGCGAGGCTTCTAAAAGGTCGTAAGCATGGCTGTGTGCTCCAGGGAATTAGGGTTTTAAAACTTATTTTTTTTTTAGAACAGACTTTCGGGGCACCTGGATAGTATAGTCAGTGAAGCATCTGACTCTTGGTTTCAGCTCAGGTCATGATCTCAGGGTCATGATATCAAGCCTCACATGGAGCGATGCTCTGGGTGTTGAGTTTAAGACTTGCCCTCTGCCCCTCCCCACCTCTTGCTCACTCCCTCACTTTCTAAATAAATAAATAAATAAATAAATAAATCTTTACAAACAGAGACGAAGTTTTCAGAATTACCAGATTTACTATAAATGAGGACAGTCTGTTGAGCGTCTCTGCCTTCGGCTCAGGTCATGATCCCAGCATTCTGGGATCTAGCCCCTTGTCAGGCTCCCTGCTCAGCGGGGAGTCTCCTTCTCCCTGTCCCCTCACCCCTACAGCCCCATTTGTGGGCTTGTTCTCTCTCTCTAATGAAAAAATCTTCAAAAAAAAAAAAAATACATGAGGACAGTTAAGTTATAGGGGTCCATTTGTTCTTCGTGTGTGCGCATGAAGAATGGCACCTGTTTCCTTCCTCTTTTGTTAGGGGATTCCCTACTTTGTTCCAAAGAAGTGAATTATTACTACATGACTTAAAATTGCCCAGCAATGGTAGGAGGATTTGGAGGAAATTAGAGCCCACACATACCTTCGAATATTGGTAGAATAGCCCTTTCTGAAGACCTCTTCAGAAGCCCATTCCAACCTTAGCTGGTGAGGATCTGGCTCTGGGAGTCCTTCTGTACCATTTGGGTGATGCAGCACTGGGTTTGCTCGCTGTCTGAACTGGATGTGTTTCTCCCTCAGGTCTGGCGGGAGTTTCCTGACCGTCTGGTGGGTTACCCTGGTCGTCTGCACCTCTGGGACCACGAGATGAGTAAGTGGAAGTACGAGTCTGAGTGGACCAATGAGGTGTCCATGGTGCTCACGGGGGCAGCTTTTTATCACAAGGTAAGGTGGGGGGCAGGCTGGGCAAGTGGGTCTGAGGTAACAACACTGCACGCACGACGCTTGTTCTGTGTGGCCCAGTTGAATTTCTGCTGAGTTCAGGAAAAATGTCCTCCTCAGAGGGCCTCCAGACGCCACGGTGTCGTGTGTGTCAACTCCACTTCAGTTAAAAAAGGAAGAAAGAAAGGCTATGTTGTATGATTTTTTTTTAAGTTATTTTTCTTATTATACAAATACTGCATGCTCATAATAGAAAATATGGAAAATTCATAACAAATGTTATCATATAAGACACACACATACACGAAAGTCACTCGTAATCCAATCCCTTACAGATAACCATCGTTATTGTATAGATGTTTTCTCCAGTTTGCCTTTTATTTACTTATTCACATGGACAGTTGTAAATATCCTCATTAGCTTGATTTTTGCATATATTATGAGTTATTAACATCAGCATTCCTTCATCACATAATTGCTAATATGCTGTTGTACCAATACCCATAAATTATGTGTAACTATTCTTCTAGCACTGGATATTTAGATAGCCTCAGATTTTTGGGGCAATTTTAGATAATGCTTAATAGCTAATGCTTTAGTAGCAATTAGTATCTGTTTTCACAACTGTTTATACATGTGATCGTTATGATAGATTTCTACAAGTGGAATTATAGCAAAGGGAATGAACGTTTGGGGGAGGTTTTAAGATATATATATATATATATATATATATATATATGTCTGTTGTTTTCAGTATTGTTTGCCCCAATTTATCTTCCCACCAACAAAATATAAAACTATCTTACTATAACCCCCACTTGCATGAAATATGTAGAAAGGGAAAACAAGACTGAGCTGTTTTGAAAGGTGAAAAGGGATCTTACTGTTTTCACTCTGATTGCACTACTGTGGTTGAGATTTTTTTGTGTCTTTTATATTTCTTCTGAGAATGGTCCCTTCACGTTTTTGACTTTTTTATTAGGGAGAGGTTGAAAGAGGATGCTTGGGACTTTAGAATATTCAGGTTGAAGGTAGAGCACCGCTGGGAGTGTGGGGTTGACTTGAACCGTGATACCTGCTCCGTCATCAGCAGCGGCCCGAGCTGCTGCCGTTAGGAGTGTCCTGCACGTCTCTGGCCACCCTGGGGCCATTCAAGGAGCGGAACTATGGGACAGTGATGGCCTGTTGCTTTCTCAGCCCTGCTGTGTGTTTTTCAGGGTTCTCAGTCCAGAAATGGGCTTTGTTCTTAGCAATAATTAAATAAGTAAAGTGAGGCTTATAATTCGTGGGGTTTATGATCATTCACTTGTACACTGGCTCCCCCACCAATGAATTTCTACACTATCTCATACATGTAGAGCTTCAGAACTGTGGCAGCTTCAGAATTGCCTTATTTTGGGGCTCGGTGGGTTGAGCGTCTGACTCTTGATTTTGGCTTGGGTCACAATCTTAGGGTCCTGGGTTCAAGCTATGCATAGGCTCCGCACTCAGCTCTGCTCCAAGCCTTGCTTGTCCCTCTCCCTCTCCCTCTGCCCCTCCCCCTCCTTACACGTGCACGCGCACGCACACACAATCTGTCTAAAATAAACAAATCTTTGAAAAAAAACCCAGAATTGCCTCATTTTGTATTTTATTTTATTTTATTTTATTTTTAAAGATTTTATTTAGTTATTTGACAGAGAGAAATCACAAGTAGGCAGAGAGGCAGGCAGAGAGAGAGAGAGAGGAGGAGGAAGCAGGCTCTCTGCCGAGCAGAGAGCCCGATGCGGGACTCGATCCCAGGACCCCGAGATCATGACCTGAGCCGAAGGCAGCGGCTTAACCCACTGAGCCACCCAGGTGCCCCACATTTTGTATTTTACTTCAAAAAGCGCATACCTGGAGTGCCTGGGTGGCTCAGTGGGTTAAGCCTCTGCCTTCAGCTCAGGTCACGATCCCAGGGTCCTGGGATCGAGCCCCGCATTGGGCTCTCTGCTCAGCGGGGAGCCTGCTTCCTCCTCTCTCTCTGCCTGCCTCTCTGCCTACCTCAAATAAATAAATAAAATCTTTAAAAAAAAAAAAAAAGTGCACACCTTTGCAGGTCAGTATACCGGGAGGTTCTCTCTGTTTCTGTTTGCAGTCTGTAAGCAGAACATAGAGCCCAGGATTGAGCGCTGTGCCTCCAGAAGAAGAACCGAGTAGAGATCAGTGTGTAGTGTGTCTCTGACTGATATTTTATTTATTAAACATATGATATATGAGTCCAAATGGCCTGCATCCTACAAGGGCTTCACTCTCTGTCTCTCCTCTGCTTATAATAGGCGATTTTTAAAAGAATGACAGTGTGAAAGATTCTTGGTCATCTGACCAAAAAAAGCATTCTAATAGTTCTTACAGCCTTGTAATTAATCTTACAACAGAATGCTTGTCCTCATGATTAAACAGAATCATGTCCCCATGATTAAATTGTCCTTCGATTGTTAACCACGGGGCACCGGTGTTTCACTCTTTTTTCTTTTTGTCTCACCTGACAGTATTTTAATTACCTGTATACCTATAAAATGCCTGGCGACATCAAGAACTGGGTGGACGCTCATATGAACTGTGAAGACATTGCCATGAATTTCCTGGTGGCTAACGTCACAGGGAAAGCTGTCATCAAGGTAAGACATCCCGGTCCAGCTCTGCCACCAACTGCGTGATCTTGCGTAAGTTTTTGTTTCTCTGAGCCTGAGACGTTCTCATGAATGTAAATGAAGCTTTGGATTATGTGAACTTCAAGCTCCTTCTAGCTTTCAGATTCTGCGATTGATGCAATCACATTATAACATTAAAGCTAGGCTTTGAAAATTTAAACATGTTTTCTTTTTTTATGTGGTTTCTTTATTTTTTAAATATTATTTATTCATTTATTTGACAGAGAGAGACAGCAGAGAGGGTACACAAGCAGGGGGAGTAGGAGAAGGAGAAGCTGGCTCCCCACTGAGCAGGGAGCCCGAGGCAGGGCTCCATCCCAGAACTCTGGGGTCATGACTGAGCCGAAGGCAGTCGCTTAACCAACTGAGCCCCCCAGGCACCTTTATGGTTTCTTTGATACAGTTTCTAATATCCAGTATTAGAGATAAAGGCTGGGGTGGTCAGCCTACCAATTATGTTTTTAAAAACCTTCAATTGTATTCTCAAATCTGATTTGGAATCTAAATCTGTTAGTTAAAGAATGCAACTTACAGCTCTCTCAGGGTGGCTGGGTTTTATTTTTAAAGATACCGAGAAGATAATACACCCTGTCCAGTTACAACTGTAGTTTTTCTAAATATTGTTCTAAATACCAGTCACCAGTTTTTTTGAAACTACCTTTCCCATAACAAATTAAAAGCTGAGAGTACGTAAGAATCACATGGGGATCTCTGTATCTGTAATGTCTCTGTATCTGTAGTGTCTATTCCTGAAACACAGATTTTGCTCAATCCAGATTGCCAGATACAAAGAGAGTTTACATCTTTTTTATGAGTGGAATTGTCGTGACCCTGTTTCCTTCTGGATTAGAATTCCATAGAAAAATAGGCAATGCTTCTAGGCCAGATTCCTGTACTGGAGTCTTCCCATACTGAAGCTTACACTAGACGTGTGGTATGGCATCCCCGGTGATTGTTCGTGCTATAAGTTGATGGGAGAAGCTGGATTAAACCAAAGTGACTAAGGAAAGAGGAAGAGTCCTCATCTGTGCTCTGTGACCTTGGTCCGGGCCTTCCCCTCCCCCAGCCCTCTGACGCCGTCAGCGCTCACCGCAAGAAAAAGCATGTAAATCACAAAACTAATTTTAAAAGAACCCCTCTTATCTCCAAAATTGCTTTTTGATGTGCTTCAAGATATTTTTGGCTGCGCCTGCTTACTCTGTGAAGTCATTCCACCATCTGTGTGCTCTTCTCCTTCCCCCAACCCCCGTCTCACTGCGGTTTACTTAGCTTCACTAGGTTAGGGTAATAGTCTCCCTGGGTTTGCTAAGAAAATCATTAGCTGTTGAAGGTTCGGGAGCGCAGGAGGGAAAGGCAGGGAAAAGAATTCAGATGGTGAGGGGGACCATTGGGTTTTTTCCCTCATCAGAGGGAATTGCAAAATAACCTGGCATCTTCAAGACCATGGCGCTGCTCAGAGTGCTTGCCTTTAGCTGGAAGAGGGAAAATGAGTGCCTGTTGGAACTAAGGTTACGGTGAAAGTTATGGGAAGCTGTATTTCATCGCCCTTATGGCTGCAAGAACAAATGGTGTTTATACAAGGACCTTGGCAGTGAGAAAACAGTCATTAAACAGGAATTAAGGAGCTTGTCATCACCACTTCTTTCCAGTTACAGAAGGCAAAAGCCCTCCAAGCCTTTTTTATTGGGCCCTTGTGAGTTCTGCTGTTGGCCAAGCCAGACAGAATTGAATGGAAGAACGGTGAGGTGTGTGTGTGTGTGTGTGCGCGCGCGTGTGCGTGCGCGCGAGCCCACGACGGGCGTATGTGTGCCTGTGGAGGGAGGAGGCAGCTTGGCTTACAGAGCAGAAGCACGCACGGTGGTGTCACAAGCATGGTTTCCTTGGCACTGACAGCCAGGTGTATTTGTGTCCTTCCCTGGCAGGTAACTCCGCGAAAGAAATTCAAGTGTCCTGAGTGCACAGCCATTGACGGGCTTTCACTTGACCAGACGCACATGGTGGAGAGGTGAGTGAGCCTCTAACCAGAAGTCTGCCCTAGCCTCTGATCCCCATTTCCTGCTTTGGGCCTGTTTATGGGACTTGCTGGAGATATAAGGACAGCAGCTAGTAGCCATAGTCACCTCCTTTGGCACTGTGGGAATTGGGTTAGTTCAAGACCAGGTCACCCAAAGAATTAATTTGGAATGCTCCTCACTCAATTTGTAATGGCTGGAAGGGTCTTAAAAATATAGCTGGCCTTAAGCTCCAGGAGTCGGGTTCTCCATGTGGATGAAGCCGTTAACCGTCCACAGTCATTTGACTGGAAGCTAGTTAATTCCAAGAAAGTACTAGATTGTTTTGCAGGATAGTACCTCCATGTGACAGTAAAGGTTTCATTAGGAAGAATTAAACCAGACCCAGAGACAGTTTACCTTTGCTGACCAAAACACCTACCAAGAACAGAATTGAAAGCAGAGCTCTTTCCATTACAGAGAGAGAGAGAGAGAGAGAGAGAGAGAGAGAGAGATGCGCAAGGCAGCCCTGAGATACTCCTATTATTTCAATTTGGTCAGTTACTCAACAAGCACACTTTGTGTGGAATGTGATACTGAACCCTGTAAGTGAACATAAAACATATGGGAGGTGTATGTCTTCCCACAGGACTGTTTTAATCTTGGAGTAGGCCTCATCCTTCCCTCTTGTAACGCAAAGGTCCCCAAGCTTGGCATCTTCCTAATCAAACCTAATTCTCCCAGAAGGCAGCTCCTTACATGAGACAGCAAGCTCAGACATCAGTGACACTGTTGTCAAGCACTCAGAGAGTGTTAGAGTGGTCCTTACAGAATAAGATACTGAGTCAGGTTTCCACAGGCTTATTGGATCTTCTTGGAGCGTCCATTTCTGGGGTCTCAGCCACGTTCAAGTCCTTAAAGCCTGGAGGATTTTTTTGTACAAAAAGTTGTTTCACTTGGTCTAGATTCTTCTATGAGTCTTTCCTCCTTCTTATTTCTTATTCTTACCCTCTAAAGAATCCTTTACTCTTTCATATATAAATATCTTACCCAAAAGGCATGACTTTTATCGGCTGTCAATACGAAATAATATGTGATTTGGGAACTATCTGTCACGGTATCATAGGAATTACACAGTCAAGGGCAGTGATATTAACTGTCACAGCTCATCTAGAAGAGATACCAATTACAGTTATATTGGACTACATGAGATTATTATTAAACCTACCTCTATTCTGTATGTTTGGGAGAATTCATAGCATTAAGCAATTGGGTAATTGATTGGGCTGAGTTAAAATGGTGAGGTTCTAAGGTATAAGATAGGAATTTAGGGTGAAGGATTGGCCTGATGATGGCCTTGTGGTTCATGCTAAGGCTAAACAACTCCTCTAGCACCCCTGACATAACAAATGTAAAGAGACTTAACATGCGGCGAGAGAGATGTAATTTAGATAGAATTATTATTAAACACTGCAGAAAGTAACTGAGAGGGATGTGGGGGCTTCTCTTGGAAATAGACTTTTGAAAATAGACTAGGCGACTGGCCAGATGTTGTGAGGCTTGAATCAGATGCTGTCAGAGTTTATAATTAACCACAATAAATATGAATGCATGCACACACATGTGCCTAACAGTCCAAAGCTTCACGTGATAAGTGCCGTGAGGGAGACTCAGAGTGTTACCAGTGATCAGAGGAAAGAGAAGCAACTTCTTGCTAGGTTGATTACTAGGAATAATTTTGTAAAAGATGACACCTGAAATCAGCCTTCAGAGATCACTAGGATCACCGAGCAAAAAGAGGCAATCCCAGACAGGGGAGACTAGGTGGCCAAAGGTTTCAGTCAGCAGGGTGAAGGCGTATCTGGCAAGCAGTTCGGGTCCGGGCTGGCTAGAGTGTAGAACTCTGGCCTGATGCTGCCAGGCCCTAAAGGAGGGCCCAGTGAAGGAGTCTGAACTTGTTCTTCAGGCTCCAATATGCCCCTGAAGGTGTTTGAGCAGGGCAGTGTGGTCTAAGTATTGTTTTGAGATTCTTCTGGAAGTAGTGCCCAGAATGGAATGAAGGTGAAGAAATTGAAGAAAGCCCATTTGGAAAGCTTGAACTAAGTTGAGTGCGGAAAGGAAGGGATGGATTAAATTACGAGACATGGATTTGTGTTTTTCCCCAAAGGAAGATATGCTAGAACTAGAGGTTATAGGGAAGGAATTGACAGAGGGAGCTTAGATCTCAAGTTAGGAAGAAATGGTAGTGCCGTCTGCAGTGTGAATGATACAGTTAGGAGGAGACTGCGGTTCACGAGGAAGGAGTGTGGACGAGTGTGGATGGTTGTACCTTCAGCAGTGTAAGTCATGAGGCAGGCAGTGATTCGAATTGCAGGTCGGAGAGCAGTAAGAGGGCGAAAGATCGGGTCTTGCCCTCTGTGTGTGCAGATACAGATAGAGAGCAAACACCTGGAAACGTGCAGCTAGAGCTTCAGGAAGATGATGAAAACAAGAGTAGATACTGGAAAGACATCTGCCCAGAGATGGCCATTGACTGGAGAAAAAGCAATGGCAGAATCTTGAGAAACTGACATTTAGGAGACAGAAAGAGGAACTGAAGAGAAGGCAGGAGCGAAGCAGTGTCTACGGTGCACAGAAGCAAGGGAGGAGCAGGCAACATGCAGCCTGGGAAAGAGGGCTTTGAGCTAAATGCTCAGTGGTGACTTTGAAAAAAATAATGCCGTAAAATGATGGGGCTTAAGGGTTATGGCGTGTGAGTCTGTTGGGGGAAGTGGAGTCAGTGAATGTAGAGTACCCTTTTGAGAAATTCGATAGGGAACAGAGGAAATCAATCTTGAAATCAGAAACTGGGAGCAAAACTATTTGGATTAAAGATTGAATCACTAAATTATTAAATGAGGCACTTAGGTCGGGAGGGAGGAAGGCATGATTTAAGCCATCCTGGGTAGACCAAGAGATGGAGTTACAACTGTAGAATTGTTCATTTGTTGGGGCTTATTAAAAAACAGTTTCCTTTGCAGAATTCACAGTTTGCACAAAACAGCAAAAGAAGTTAACCAGTCTGCAAGTTACGACCTTGTGTTAGGTTTTATGGTTTAATAAGCTTATTTATTCTTATATTTGGGGTCTCGGAACAGAAATCTCAGTTGTGTGGGAGCATAGCTTTTACTGCCCAGCATCCATTTCCAGGATCTGCTGTTAATGCTTTAAGAACCAGAAAAGCAAAAGTCTTTGTAACTGTCCATTTTGACCAGTCGTTTCACCAAGTTAAGGCAATATGGCAGAGAGCAGTGATCTGAAGAAAGAGCATTCTATTTTGATTCAGGCCCATCTTTGTTCTAATTATGGGTCTGCCACTTAGTAGCTGACTTAACAAAATTGATTTGCCTTATCCTGAATTCCAGTCTTTTCGTCTCCTAAAATAGGTATATTAATACCTATCAAATTACAGTGTCCATTCATGGGTTCAACAAATCCCTATTGAGCATCTTTGTACCAAACACTGTGTTTTGTCCTGGAGATGATTGCGGTAATAACACTGGAAAGCCTGTAACCTGGTGCCGGGCCACATCCATCTCCTTCCCAGTTTCCCCAGCATTTGTCCCCAGGGCTCCAGGTTACTTTAGGTAATTGGATGTGTTTACAAGGAAAACAGAAAACCGGGAGTCCTTCTCCCACAGACGCTTCCAGCACTTCAGAGGAAGACAGTGGTTCTTAGTCCACTCGTACTAGATTAGAAAACCAACCCAGGCGAGCATTGACTGTGTGAACCACTGAGAGGACAGCTCAGGTGAGCCACTGGCAAGCGGCCAGCCTCACCACCTGCCCCAGCCTGCGGCCCAACCCGGAGCCCCTGTGTGAGAAGAAAGTAGGGAACTACTGTTAGTACCTGGCTGCGGAGTTAGGAACCTTTACCACTCTGTGACCCACAGCTTCCCCAGGTCAGGCTGTGTGGAGAGAAAGAAGCACTCACTAGGACTGGGTTAGCCAGGGGCAGCTGTCAGCAAGTCAGCTGGCCTGCACCCCAGTGGCCTCTTGCCTGTGGCCCGGCCCTGTTGGCAGATCTAGTTACAGAGCAGACATTGTCCTCGGTGCTCTCCAGCGGGCTGTGGAGCCACTGTCCTCTGCCAAGAACCGTGGCCCTTCTTTAATACAAACTCACTGGTCCCTGTGCTGGGCACGGCTGGCCTTGGCTGGCCAGAGTCCACAGGCATGATGGCTGGAAACTGGAAGAATCCGTCCATGTTTATAGGCAGAAGGACTGCCAAGAGTAAGACCTTGGAGAGACTGACTTTGTCTGCCACTGCCTTGACCCTATGCTTGGAGGAGAGGGAAGTCCCTGTGCTCACTCAGTACCCCTTTGCAGAGACACCTCAGCCTTTCCCGGGGATCCCCTCGGACGCCCACCTCCTGAGTCTCACAGGACTGCCAGCAGGAGGGAAGGTCGTTACCCGTGAGTTACGGTAGTGTGAGGGAAAGCACAAAGGCTCTCTTGCCTGTGTAGACCTGTGTTAGAGACCCAGCTCCAGCACTTGCCCGTGTAGACCCGCATTAGAGACCCAGCTCCAGCACTTGCCAGTGTAGATGCGCATTAGAGACCCAGCTCCAGCACTTGCCTGTGTAGACCTGCATTAGAGACCCAGCTCCAGCACTTGCCAGCTCTGGGGCTTCAGGCCTCAGCTTTAACTGCTCAGCCCCTAACAGAAAGCTCCTATAAACCAGCTCTTGGGGCTACCAAGGGGCCTACTTCAATGAATCAGAGAAATGACATTTGTAAATTATCTTGTACATAATAGGTGCTCAGCAATTCATTTCCAGCCCCTCCACTTGGACTTGGGAATTTTATTCACAAATAAATTCGTATCAGCTCATCATTAAGATTTTTTAGTCTCAGTAGCCAGACTTCCAGGCGTTGGTTCTGCCTCTTACTGTTAGTTGCCCTTTGGAAGTGTTACTCAGCTTCTCCATATCTCAGTCTTCGCAGTGTAAAATGGGAGTAACAGTAGGGTTGTTGGCATGATAGAGGGGGTTCCTCATCTCCGTAGCGCGCTTGTAGCAGAGCCCAGAGCCTCTGAGACCTCTTCGCTGTTGACTTACGGTGGTGGACACAGTGGTGGTAGCTAGAAGAGCTCCGAATGGAACGGTAACACATTGTTTTAGAAACGTAATGACCGAGAGGAAAGAACTGACGCCTGGCTCCTTATAAATTCGTTTCTTCCTAAAGCTCCAAAGACTCAAACACTTGTAGATGAAAATAATTTGAGACAAGGCTCCTGGTACCTCAGGACGGAAGAGACTTCTGGTCTGTGTCTTGAAATTCGGCCCCTCTTGGGTAAATGGTCCTGTCTGATTGGTTTGTTCTTACCGTAGCTCTCCGGTGCCTGGGCCTGACTTGAGGGGAGACAGTACTGACCTTTCCGAAATCCATCCTGGAGGTTGAAGCCACGTTCACGGGCTCGTTTCTCCCCTCTGGTCCGGATGTGTCCTGCCAGCTATCACACTCAGTGGGCCTGAGTGACCAGAACGATTTCCCACCAGTGTGCCTGGCCTGCTCACCCCGAGGAGGTTGCTCCGGGGCTCCAGGGGTGATACGGAGAGGAGGACACGTCGTCTCCCCTCCCGCAGAGCTGCCAGGCTGTTCCATCACAGAGCCCGATGGCACTGCTTGCTCTGGCCTGGGATCGGCGGGCACGGACGGCAGCTCTCCACTGGCCAGCAGTTCAGGGATTGCGCTCCTTAAATGCTGGTTGAGTGAGGGAAGGGTTTATTGTTCGGAGGTGAGGTTCCCCACCTGTTACCTTCTGCCTTCCACTGCTCCAGGTGTAAGGTCCTTCCCTCGGCCTTCTAAACTTCAGGAAGCTGGAGCTCAGATGCAGGACCCTTTCCCCCTTCGCCTTCTCTTCAGCTGGCACACAGGGGGTTAAGAATTGTTGGCAGTGAATCCACCTTGGTTTGAGGCCTGTGTGTACTGAGGGGGAAGAATGACTGGAATTTGAGGGGGAAGGGAAAAAATACTCTGACCTCTGCAGGCCCGTGGCCTCCAGACAGCACCCCCTGTTCACTTTCTCCCCCTGAACAATGGTCACGGTCCCCCCAGATCACTTCTGCTGTCCACACCTTCCCACCCTTTTGTAAGAGCCCAGGATTTCTTGTGTTGATACTGAATAGTACCGAACAGTACGTGTTTTGCTTTCATCTGTCAGCCTCTTGAATATTTGCTCCATTTTCCTCACTCCTTGCCCACTCATCCATCACCTGCCTCTCTCCCCAAACCCCTCAGGTCTGAGTGCATCAACAAGTTTGCGTCCGTCTTTGGGACCATGCCTCTTAAGGTGGTGGAGCACCGGGCTGACCCAGTTCTCTACAAAGACGACTTTCCGGAGAAACTGAAGAGCTTCCCCAACATCGGCAGCTTATGAAGCGGGCCTGGCGGAGGTCTGAACATTGAGCTTGGACGGGGAGAACACGGACGCCCCGGCGCTCTGCTACCAGAGTGTGGGGGCTCTCTGACGGACATGCTGGGCCGGCACGCCCAGTCTGCTTCCTCAAGAACCGGAACCTGAAGAGAGTGTCGAAGCACCTTGAACGGTGCGTGCCTGGTTCTAGTGTTTCCTATGATCTCTGATGGCTTCTTGTTGAAAATGCCAAATGGAAGCCTTTATGGCACACTCTGGGCTTAAGTCCAGCTCAGGCTCCCCTCGTTTGCGGTTCCAATAAGACAATCTGGGGGGAGGCGTCACGGACCCTAAGACTGCGGAGAAGACAAACCTACCAGCCATATTAGATGTGGGGACTCAACGTAGATCGCGCCCATATCTCACCTTTAACTATTTCAGATCAGTGAGGTTTTTAGGCAGAAAAGCCAAACCAAGAACTTGGTGCAAAATCCCGACATCTTCTTGGGATTTGACATCTGCCCCGGGACCGGGGGCGCTGGGCCCACCCATGGGCAGAGCCCCCAGTGCTGGATTGGGATCCTGTAAGTTCCATGAACCATTCCTCTTTGGTTTGGCTTTTTGGTATGATTAAAATAATTTTTTATTCCTTTTTATACTATGTCTGAAATGTTGATTATTGGGAATCCCAGGAACGTTCTGTGTGTATGTGTGTGTGTGTGTGTGTGTGTGTGTGTGTGCTGTTAACTCCATCTTCTGGTTACCTCCAGTCTACCGTCTGTGTCTGGGAGGGTATGTGGCCAGGAGGAGCATCTGGGGCCATGCGCGTCAAGTAAAAGATCCCCAAACTGTAAACATTCTGAGAGAAGATGCCTCCCAAAACCTCCAGAGGAATCTGTTTGCTTCTTGATTCGATCCAGTCAGTGTTTGTAGGTCTTCTCAGGGAAAACAGCCTCCAAAGCCATACCCCGAGCTGCTCTCGCTAGTTCCCTGCTGTACACGTCGAGGGAGCTGTGACCCTCACCCCAAGGGGATGCCCAAATTTCCCTCATTCTTTCGATGTAAACTGAACGTTAGCCAGGGAGGTTCTGGCTAATGTTAAATGCTGCTCCAACAACCGCTTTGCAATAGTTGCCGGGATATTTAAATCGTTCAATTTCAGCATTTAGTAATATTGCACATGTGTGAATTATACCTCTTTAAGCCCCGTTGATGAACAAATCTACTCTGGCAAATGTTAGATGTTATGGATTCGAAACAGATTTCTCTGGCTCTAATATTAAGATTAGCCACAGTTTGGGCTTTAGCCATAACATATGTCCCCAGAACACAGAATACATGACAATTTGCTTGGAATATGGTTGTAATTACCGAAACCTCGCTGTGTGCCCGTCAGAGTCACTCACCCACCACCCATTGTTCTCTTGAGTGACACGAAGGTGCAGAGTTACCCAGCTATAGCTTTGAAACCTATAGTTTGAACAAGAATCACTTCGCATGTCTTCCCATGGACTCCGAGAGGGCAAAGGAAACTTCAAGAAGCAGCCGAACCGAAAGGGGGAAGCACAAGAGTTTGATCTTCTTTCGCAGGGAGGAGTAAGAGCACTGGGCTGTTCTGGTGGGAGGGGCGAGACGCTGTCCCCTCCCGTCCGTTCACCTTGCAAGTGCAGACACGGAAGCTGTGATTTGTCTGATGTGTTGCATTCAAACACTGGTGCCTAAGAAATACTGTGGATTTGAATAACTGCATTCCCACCAGTAGGGGACGTGGGAAGGCTTGTAATCTCGTATTTGTAATTATGGGGATGCTAGGATGGAAACCAAGAGAAGGGGCATTGTGTTGTCACAGACGGTAAGTACTGCTGCCCTTGCTGGGGTTCCCTAACTTGCTTCCCAGAATTCAGGGTGGGTGGAGGGGCCGGGCCTCCCATTAAAATCCTTGCGGGCAGCCAAGGACGGCGCCGATGCTCTACGCGTGGAATCCCCTCCGCCTCGCCCCTTCAGCTTTTCTGCTCTTTTTCATGTCCCTGGTGACATGTCACTGGGTCCACCGCCTTAGTGGCTGCCTTATAATCCAGGCCTCTCTCTCTGAGGGTAAAGGTTTTCTCTTTCCTTTTTTAAAACTTCATTAGCCTTTCGGTTTTGGAAGAGGAGCATTTCGATCCAAGATGGTTGGGAGCCCCAGGGGCTGTGTTGGTATGACTTTATCACCTTCTTAGGGGAATCACTGGGCTTCTCGGGGCATGAAAACTCCATGCAAAAGGCACCTCACTACTCCTAGAAATATTGCGGGTTCAATCTGGCAACGTAGCATGGAACGATTTCTGTTACTGAGTATTATATCCCAGGCACTTGAAACTTCAATGTTTCCATCTCATGAGCAGGCAGGTGGTGCAGGCCACAAGGAGAAACCCGGGGCGAGGGAACAGCCAGTGGTCAGGCTTCATGGGTTCTGAGGGGGCTGGGGACACCGTCCCCTTCCCCGTGTATCCCTGAGCTGCTCACAGCGAGCCTCACCCAAAAGCTTGGGCCGAGATCATCTGCCCTTGGGATGCCACAGAGCCTGGTTTCAGAAGCGGAACAATAACGCTAATTAAAATGTCATGTGCTGGCCTACAGCAGACAACAGCTGGTTTTAGATTAAGAAATCTTTTTTAAGAAATTGTATCTTGCTGGCCTGCACAGAAGATGAACCTGAGCTGGGCCTGGCTCAGGCCTAGATGTGCACTGAGTCACTCGCCTTTGCCCCCAGGGACCTAACTGGGACGAGCCCACTTGGAATGCAGGTTGGAAACCCTTTTTTGCTGGTTAACATTACGTAGTTCTTGATAGCCTTATCTTGTGTGTTGTAGCAAGCCTTCCACATGTTCAGGCACGTCCCTGCCTCTCTAGGAAAACTGAAGAGGAAAATAACAACTGTTCTCAGAATCTCTGTTTCTTTACCTGCTAATGATGCGATACCGTCTCTTCTCCGTACTCAGTGTCACCAAGTTCAGAGCTCCGACCACCTGGCTCCTCCGCCAGAGCCTTCCGCCCTTCCAGCTGTGCTGCCAGCTCGTAGTTTTCCAGGCTAGTTTCTCCACTGCCTTTGGAAAGAAGTGAGCACCCTCCTGGCACGTGCTGTCCGGGACTGGGAGCCGGGAGGGGCAGGCGGCCTCTTTGCTGTCATTCGTTGAAGGAGCTGCCAATCACCCTGTGCCCCAGTGGCTGCCTGGGATGGTGGTCTCTGGCCGGAGTGTCCCTCCCACTGAAAGATGCAGGTTCCTAGCTGCAGGCTCTGGAGGTGTGATTGCCCGGGTAAAAGTCAAGACCGTTTGACGGAAGAAGTAACAAGTAGCTGAAGGCAGAGGCTGCTTGGGAAATGGCTCAGGTCTGGCGACATTTCATGGCTAGCCAGTGAGAGGGTCCCGTGGGAGCCGCGCTGGGAGAGGTTTGGGCTGACAGCCGTCTCCCGACAGCCACCCATCCTGAGCCTGGTGGGTCTCCTTTGCTTTGGGGCCATTAGCTTCTCTGGGGGTAGGCTCCCTTTCCCATCTCGCGTGGCCCAGGTAGCCTGTGGCAGTGGCAGAAGCCGCAGCAGGCCGCTCCCCAGGCCACCCTGGCATGGAGAGGCGGGGGGAGAGGGCGAAATTGGCCCCCAGACTCTCAGCCACTTCCCAGGGAGCCATTCTGGCAGGGCTGCTCGCCATCCTGGAGGGCAGCTGCCATTCAGGAAGACTCTGGAAGCAACCTGAGCCTGCCGCAGGGCCTGCAGGTACATGAAGCCGGGGACCTGTCTACTCACCTCAGCCCTGCTCCCTTCTAAGCCCTGGGGCTCCTGTCTGAGGCCAATGTTGGATACTCACCATTTTCTGAGTATGATCAGGGATAGCCTGTGGCCCCATTGTGCCAACCAAGCATCATCTGACGGTCTGTGAACAGATTTCTTTGACCTCCTGGCCAGGACCCTACTTGCAATGTGAAGGTTTTCTCCTCTCTTTAGGCTGGGTGCATTCTGGGCCCGACCCACACCTCTCATCCGCATTTGTCACTGTCAGACGGATGGGTCAGCAGGGATTTCCATCTCAGGCTCCGTGACTTCCACGTTCCTGGGGACAGGGTGTGGGTCCGCACAGGCAACTTTGTGCCACGGCTTTTTCACATCAGGCTCACCCATGCTGACATTACAGGGGAGATGGGCAGAGTTGGGGCCCCCTCTCCCAACTTCCCAGGCCTCTCTTATTTTCAAGAAACAGTTGAGTCACCAACATCTGTGTCTGGGCTTCTGTTTCCCCAAATTAACAATGTTTTGGGGGGTAGAGTTGTGTCTCTCATTCTGCTCCCAATGACAGCATTTCTTCCCAGTCCTGTTGAAGGGTACGGAGCTGTCAGGAGAAGACAAAGGGAAGGATGCGTGCGTGGCTCCCGAGAGCTATGAGGCAGCTGTGTCTGCTAGACGTTTCTCAGCAAAGCTCCATCTTGCCTGCAAGCTCTCAGCAGAGCAGGGACTGGAGTCCATATGTCTTAGACCCAAACCCCCAGCCACTCCATATAGAGTGTTTCCTTATGGAGGCCACCGTAAGTGGCTTCCCATCAGAATAGAACTACTTGGGCTTTTATTTATAGCCACCAACTTCTATCATGAGCACCTCTGCCCAAGAATAAACTCAAGGAGCGTCTGGTTTTCTGGTAATCACAGCCGAAGGACAGCCCGCTCCTTCTTAATCCGGGTGAGGTAAGAGAACATTTATGCAGTTATTCGGTTTTTCTCATCATTCATTCATCAGAACACTGTTGCTCGACTCTGTGCCAGCTCCAGGAGAGAGAGGTGAGTAAGACACTGTCCTGAGTTCAGGGCGCTCGAGTTCTCATGGACATTCTCGAGCTGTGTGAGATACTGGGAACACGTCAGTGGCCGAGGACTCTGCACATACTTTTTAGCCCCAGCTGTAAGTGAAGAATCTGTTAACACTATTTTCTCCGGTGCCTGGAAGATGCAAGGGTGTTTTCGTTTCCTCTTCTCATAGCACCGTCCCTTGAGTTGAATCCTGAACCTTCCTTGGCCTCGAGAGAGTCCACTCCCATGCCTTAGTTTCTTCAACCAGAAACTGGACGTAGCAAGAGCACTTGGACCCAGGATGGTGAGATGGAATGATGTCTGAGTATGAGATCTTTTCTCCTTCTCTTTACCAGGGCCTTTACGAGGTTGTACCTGGTGATGCTGGCAGCCAGCCCTCTTCCGGCCCCTATTTCTGCTCACCCTGTTACCAGAGAGCTTGGGGGTCTGGATCCTATCTGGCCCCGTCAGGGTGGATTACCAAATGAGTGGTTCTTTTGCCCCAGTCCCTTTCCTGTGCTATAAATAAGCCCCATGTTTATTTTCTTATGTTATTGAAATGAGCACTTGGGATCTGGGCCTCTTGACAAGTCCAGAGAGCGTCCATCCGGTGCCTGGTGAGGGCCCTGCATGGCTGGCTGCTGTCTGAAGCTATTTGGAGTCCTACCCCCTGTGTTTTGGATGTGGCTTAATTTCAATAGTAAGGTCTGTATGCAGCCGTGTATCTGCTGATTTTCAGGTTTCAGCTTTCTGCCAGCCTCAGTGCCTGCTTAGAAGTAAAGTTGTGTTTCTCATTAAGGGGATAACAGCCACAATTGAGGTAATTAACAAAAATTGTGCATTGGTGGCAGCAGCTCCTATAGGATTTCCAATAGTCTTTCTCCAGTAGACCCTGAAGTGTTCACCTTCATCCCCTCCCTACCCTGTGCCCAGTCTCTGTTCTTGTTCTCTGGATATAGTCCCAATAACTTCTCTTGTAACAGCTTTGTTCTTGTCACCAGTTTGGTTCAATGTATTGACAACTTGGCCGAATGAGGATTCCATCAACTCCATCCTTCCCCAGTTCTTGGGAGATGCAAGGGATTTTTAAACCTCTCTTCTCGCAGCATCTTCCAGCTGCCAGTTGTGTCTTGGCTTTTCTTCAGAAGTTATAAGGATGAATATCCATGAATATCAGATTGATGCTCCGTTTAGTCCCATGGCTACAGCATCTCACTGGAGAGGGTGACGTAGGGACAAGTGTCAGAATAGAAAGGAAACATCTCGCAGCCCAGTGTATTGCATCTCGCAGCAGAGGTGTATTGCAGGCTGTGTCTAGGTCTGAGAACTAGGAAATGATCTGATTTAGGACTTCCTGAGGAGTGATTTCTGCCTCCTTCAGGGCTTGACATCACATCACAGGTACCTGGTGAGACTATGGCCAGGACACAGCCTTGTCTATCAGAGCTTGGATTGAAGAGCATCAACTACTCAGGAAGGATGAGCCTGGCAAGTCAATAGAGAGATCTTCCTGTAGACACAACCTGAACCTGAAGTCTGTTAACGAAGAGAATTGTGCCTGACAATGAGATTTAATTCACTTTCAGAGAAGGGACCAAGAAAGAGTAAATTTTCACTCAGATGTTTTTAGTCTACTGACTCCTAAACATTCTTTTTCTTTAAAAAATAAGAAGCCTGATGTGATGGATTCATCCAGTCAAGCCCACTGATTGAGCACTTACTGTATACCAGATTGAGCACTTAACTGTATACTGTTCTTCATGTGAGGATGCTACATGGATCAGAACAAAATGCCCACCTTCATCTAAAAGTTTACATTCTAAAAAGGAAGACAACCAAAACAAGTAAATTAATATAATTTCACATGGCAATAAATGTGAAGAAAATAAAGCAGAGTAAGGGGAGACTGTGGCTAGGGCATGAGGAAGTATCTTAGATGGGTTGGTCAGAGTGACATTCAAGCACTGATGTAAATGTTGAGAAGGAGTGAACCATGAGGGTATCAAGCAGGGGGAACAGCTAGTACAAAGGCCCTCAGGCAGGAACAAGCTCAGGTTGTTTTAAGAACAGCAAGAACGCTGTGTATTTAGTGTGGAGAGCATGGTAGAGATCACACCAGAAAAGTAGGCCAGAGCCAAACTGTGGGCCATGTAGGCCAAAAGGATTCTGGATTTTTATTGTGTGTGATGGGAAGGCACTGGAAGGTTTTAAGCAAAGCAGTGATACCTGAATGGTATTTTTCTAAAAGATCATTTCAGCTACTGTGCGGTGAGTAGGCTACATGGAGCAAGAATTAAGGAAAGGAAATCACTTAGAAAGCTGTTTTAGGAGCCCAAGTGAGAGATGGTGGCTTAGTTAGACTTGGACAGTAGTAGCAGAGGTAGTAAGAAGTTATACTGGGAATACATTCTTACTGGACTTCTTGATGAATGTAGGAGAAAACAATGGAGGATTCACAGCCATCTCCTAGGTTTTTGTCCTGAGTAACAGAGTGAGTGGTACCATTAACTGGAATATGTCGACTGCGGGGATGAAAGCAGTCAAGTGTTGAGAGTGAAAATCAAGTAAGTGCCTTACTTCAGGCATGCTAAGTTTGAGATACCTTTTGGACATCTAAGTGGGAATATCATTTAAGCACTTAGATATCTAGAGCTCAGGGGAAAAGTTGGGACTAAATATGTGGATGTGAATTAAAACCTCTAGACTAGAGGAGATTGCCCAGAGAGTCAGTATAGATTGAGAAGAGAAATGGACTAGCACCTGATTACTAGGCCTACTCTAATATTTATAGAGGGGAAAGCAAACAAACAAAAACCTCCAGAAAACCAAAAGAGGACACTAAAAAGTTGTTGCTGGTGAGTTAGGAAGAAAGCTGGGAAGGTATCTGTGAGATAGACTGTGATAAATTAAAGATGCACATTTGAAGCCCTACAGCAACTACTAAAAACCTTTACAAGAGGCATAGCTAATAGGCCAATATTGATGGAACACAAGAAATATATGAATCAAAAAGATAAAAAGAATAATGTAAACAAAGACAGGACAAATAAAAAAAATAGAGTAGACTTAAACCCAAATATGTCAGTAATTGCATTAAATATAAATGGTTTAAACATTCTAGGTAAAGGGTAGAGATTATCATTCTGAATTAAACAGCAAGAGCAATTAAATGCTATCTGTAAGGAAAACACTATAAAATACAGGTAGAGTATACTACACAATTGTGAATCATGAAGAAAGTGGGGATGATTATATGAATAAGGGGCAAAATTAACTTCAAAACAGGAATATTGCTAGGGAGAAAGAGGAATGTTTCATATTAGAAAGGAATCAATTCATCAAAAAGACCAAACAAGTATTCCTAAATTAGGCACTGAGTAATGATGCTCCAAAATATTTAAAGCAAAAACTAACAACTGAAAGTGAATAAGATAATCTACAATTATATTTGGATGTTTTAACATTCTTCTCTTGGTAATTTTTTAAATATTTTATCTGTTTATTAGAAAGAGCACAAACCAGTGGGGGTGGAGAGAGGTTGAGGGAGAAGCAGACTTCCCACTGAGCAGGGAGCCTGATGTGGGGCTTGATCCTGGACCCTGAGATCATGACCCAAATCAAAGATAGATGCTTAACCAACTGAGCCACCTGGGCACCCCAGTCTCTTAGTAACTGATAGAACAAGTTGATAGAAAAGTCAGAAAGATCAGATAACTTGAATAATACTATCAACTGTCTTAACTTAATTGACAGTTATAGAACACTTCATGCACTAATAACTGAATACACATTTTCCTCAAGTATATATGCAACGTGCACCACAAATGCATCTCACCATAAAATAACTCTCAGTAATTTTTGAGGAAACCAAAACAAACTATGTTTTCTGTTCACAATGGAATTAAATTAATAACACATTTGTTGAAGTCCCCAATAGGTGGAATTTAATGTATTTCTAAATAATGCTTGGGTTCGTAAAGACACAAAGGAAATTAGAAATATTTGGGGCTAAATGAAAACACCGTGTATTACAGCATGGGATAGAGTATTAGGAGATCTGTAGCTTGAAGTGCTTATGTTAGACAAGAACTCAAATGAGGTTACCTGGCCGGTTCAGTTGGAAGAGCTTGTGACTCTTGATCTTGGGATGGTGAGTTCAAGCCCCACGCTGGGTGTAGAGGTGACTTAAATAAATAAAACTTTAAAGAAAGTAAAAATAGGGGTGTCTGGGTGGCTCAGTCAGTTAAGTGTCTGCCTTCAGCTCAGGTTGTGATCCCAGGGTCCCAGGAGGGAGCTTGCTTATCCACCCCCCAACACTTATGCTCTCTCTTGCTATCTCTGTCTCTCTCAAATAAGTAAATAAAATCTTTTTTTAAAAGATGGAAATTAGGGGTGCCTGGATGCTTCAGTGTATTAAGCCTCTGCCTTCAGCTCAGGGTCTTGTGATAGACCCCTACATTGGGCTCTCTGCTCAGCAGGGAGCCTGCTCCCTGTGTGCCACCCCCCCCCCGCCTGCCTTTCTGCCTACTTTTGATCTTTCTGTCAAATAAATAAATAAAATCTTTTTTTAAAAAAGTAAAATAAAAAAGAACTAAAATTAATTATCTAAACCAGAAAATACCCTTAAGGAACTTGAAAAAGAAGAAAAATTAAGTCCAAAGTAGAAGAAAGAAGGAAGAGTGGAAATAAATGGAAAATGGACTAAGAATGGAGAGAAATAAATTTTTAAAAAATGATTAAAAAATTAAAAGAAAAACTGATTCTTTGAAAAAAAAAATCAGTAAGGAAGTGTGTTCAAAGAAAAAAAGAAGTTATAAATTACCAGTATCAGGAATCAAAATGAGGACAGATTCTAAAAATATTAAAAGGAGAATACATATGAAAAACTTTAAACTGATAAATTCTGCCATGTGGGTGAAATGGACACAATCCATGAAAGACACAAAGGGATAAAACTGCCTCAAGAAGAAATAGGAAATCTGAATAATCTTGTATCTGTTAAAGCAATCAAACCCACAATTTAGAACTTACCTCAAAGAAAAACCCACTTAGTTTTACTGGCAAATTTTATCAATTAAGAAAGAAATAATACCAATCTTACATAAACTTTTTCAAAAATTAGGAGAGGAATAAAAAGATATAATTTACATTATGTATGTTTTTTTATTTTTTTAATTTTTGAAAGGTTTTATTTATTTATTTGACAGAGACACAGCGAGAGAGGGAACACAAGCAGGGGGAGTGGGAGAGGGGGAAGCAGGCTCCCCGCGGAGCAGAGAGCTGCTTGTGGGGCTCGATCCCAGGACCCTGGGATCATGACCTGAGCCAAAGGCAGACGCTTAACAACTGAGCTACCCAGGCGCTCCATAATGTATGTTTTAAAGAAACATAGAAAACACAAAGACATGCACACAGATGTCCATAGCAGCTTTGTTCAGAATAGCTGAAAACTGGAAACAACTCCAAGGTTCAAAAGGTAAGTGGATAGACGACTTGTGGTATATCCATACAATGGATAGCTAATAAACAATAAAAATAACAAACTATTGAGACACACAACATGGACGATTTTCCAAAATAGGTGAACAAAAGCCGGACACAAATGAGTACATACTGTACATACATACAGTATGTATTCATACACACTCACACATATACACATACATATACACACACAGATTTACATACACACATACACATAACTTTGATGAAGCTTTACAACAGGTAAAACTCATCTAGAGAGATAGAGTAGAACAGTGGTTGCCTAAGGCTGGAGATTTACTAGAATGAGTCACAAGGAAACATTTTGGTATCAGGGGAATATGGTGATGGTTACGTGTGTGTACATATATTTGTTCAAACTCATCTGAATCTACATTTAAAATTTATTATGTAAATTATACCTCAATAAAGATTATTTTGGGGGTGCCTGGGTGGCTCAGTGGGTTAGAGCTTCTGCCTTCGGCTCAGGTTGTGATCCCAGGGTCCCGAGATCAAGCCCCACATTGGGCTCTCTGCTCTGTGGGGAGCCTCCCTCCTCCTCTCTCTCTGCCTGCCTCTTTGCCTACTTGTGATCTCTGTCAAATAGATAAATAACATCTAAAAAAATTTTGCTTAAAAAAAAGATAACTGGGGAACCTGGGTGGCTCAGTGGGTTAAGCCGCTGCCTTCGGCTCAGGTCATGATCTCAGGGTCCTGGGATCGAGTCCCGCATCGGGCTCTCTGCTCAGCAGGGAGCCTGCTTCCCTCTCTCTCTCTCTGCCTGCCTCTCCATCTACTTGTGATTTCTCTCTGTCAAATAAATACATAAAATCTTTAAAAAAAAAAAAGATAATTTTTTAAGTGGTGATGAAATACTGTCACATTGTACAGCTCCTTGGTTTTGTCGTGGACTGGGATCCCTTTCTTGTCCTGGATGTTTTCTTAGGGCCTCAGGATCTAAGCAGCCTCCAGTTCCATTGCTTTAATTTAGTGTTTTCTGGTATGTTCTTGATGTGGAATGCCGACTTGCCAGCCATCCAGCTAACATCAGATGCTTGCTATGATGCTTTTCCAGGTGCTACAGACCAACAGGTGAAGAATATACCATTTCCACCTTCGAGAAGCTTATAATGGAATTACTAAATACATATCATATACGTGCATAATTAAGGGTGGGTGGGGCACATTTCCCGCCATGGAAGGAACAGTGTGATCACTTCTGACTTGGGGAAGGAGGTGGCACTTGAGGTGGTTCTGGAGAATTAATAGGTGGAGATGGGCACTGGGTGGACAGTGGGGTGTGCAGAGGTTGGGGCAGGCACTTTGGCCTGAGGAGAGTGAGAAAACAAGGAGATGGAAGTGTGATACAAAAATCTTCAACAAAGTATTAGTGAACTGAATCCAACAACACCATGTATAAAAAAACCATACATCATGATCAAGTAGGACTTACTCCCAGGCTGCAAGGTGGGGGATCAGTGTTTGCAATTAATGTGATATGTCAGAAGAGGATAAAAACCATACGATCATTTCAATAGATGCAGAAAAAGCATTTCACAAAGTACAACATCCATTCATGGTAAAAGCCCTCTGCAAAGCAGGTGTTGAGGGAACATATCTCAACGTCATAAAAGCCTTAGATGAAAAACCCATAGCCAACATCACACTCAATGGTGGAAAAACTGAGAGCTTTCCCCCTAAGGTCAGGAACAACACAAGGTTGTCCAATCTCACCCTTTTTATTCAACATAGTACTGCAAGTTCTAGGCACAGCACTCAGACAGCATAAAGAAATAAAGGCATCCAAATTGGTAAGAAAAGAATAAAACTTTCACTATTTGCAGATGACATGACACTATATATAGAATACCGTAAAGACTCTGCCAGAAGACTACTAGAACTGATAAGTGAGTTCAGTAAAATTGCAGGATACAAAATCCATGTACAGAAACCTGTTGCATACCGCACACTAATAATGAAACAGCAGAAGATGGAATTAAGAATACGGTCCCATTTATAATTGCACCAAAACCAATAAAATACCTAGGAATTAATTGATCCAAGAAAGTGAGAGACCCACATATTGAAAACTACAAGACATTAGTGAAAGGAATTGAAGAAGATAGAAAAAATGGACTGATATTGTGTGCTCATGGATTGGAAGAATTAATATCGTTGACATGTCCATACTACCCAAAACAATCTACAGATTTAATGCAATCCCTATCAAAATACCAATAGCACTTTTCATAGAACTAGAACAAATAATCATAAAATTTGTATGGAACCAAAAAAGACCTCAATATCCAAAGCAATATTTTTTTTTTTTAAGATTTTATTTGAGGGTGCCTGGGTGGCTCAGTTGGTTGGGCATCTGCCTTCGGCTCAGGTCATGATCCCGGATTCCCGGGATTGAGTCCCACATCGGGCTCTCTCCTCCTCGGAGAGCCTGCTTCTCTCTCTCCCCCTGCCTGCTGTTCTGCCTGCTTGTGCTCTCTCTGTGTCAAATAAATAAATAAAATCTTTTAATAAAATAAAATAAAGATTTTATTTGAGAGAGAGAGTGTGTGTGCTCAAGAGCATTAGTGAGGGGGAGGGGCATAGGGAGAGGGAGAAACAGACTCCCCACTGAGCAGGGAGCCTAACATGGGGCTCAATCCCCAGACCCTGGGTTCATGACCTGAGCCAAAGGCAGACACTTAACCCACAGAGCCATCCAGGTGCCCCCAAAGCAATCTTGAAAAAACTGTAGTAATCAAAACAGTATAGTACTGGCACAAAGATAAACTCATAGATCAATGGAACAGAATAGAAAACCCTGAAATAAATCCACAATCATATGGTCAATTAATCTTTGACAAGGGAGGAAAGAATATACAAGAGGAAAAAGACAGTCTAGTCTCTTCAAAAATGATGTTGGAAAAACTGGACAGCCATGTGCTAGAGAATGAAACTGGGCTGATTTCTTACACCATACACAAAAATAAACTCCAGATGGATTGAAGACCTAAATGTGAGACCTGAAACCATAAAAATCCTAGAAGAGAGTACAGGCAGTAATCTCTCTGACATTGGTCATAGCAACAGTTTTCTAGATAAAGTCACCTGAGCTAAGGGAAATAAAAGCAAAAAAAAAAAAAAAAAAAAGCCTATTGGGAACATATCAAGATAAAAAGCTTCTGCACAGCAAAGGAAACAATCAACAAAACCAAAAGGCACTATCGATTGGGAGAAGATATTTGCAAATGATGTATCAGATAAAGGGCTAGTATCCAAGATACTAGAACTTATCAAACTCACCACCCAAAATACAAATAACCCAATTAAACAATGTGCAGAAGACACGAAAAAAAAAAAAAAAAACAATGTGAAGAAGACACGAACAGACATTTCTCCAAGGAAAACATCCAGATGGACAACAGACCCATGAAAAGATGCTCAGTATCACTCATCATCAGGGAAATCAAAACTGCGATAAGATACAGTCTCACACCTGTCAGAATGGCTAAAATCAACGACCTAAGAAACAAGTGTTGACGAAGATGTGGAGAAAAAGGAACGCTCTTGCACTGTTGGTGGGAATGCAAACTGGTGCAGCCACTATGGAATGTAACAGTATGGAGGTTCCTCAAGAAATTAAAAATAAAACTACCCTATGATCGAGGAATGGCACGACTAGGTATTTACCCCCAAAATACGAACGCTGTTTCAAAGAGATACATGCAGCTCTGTTTATTGCAGCATTATCTACAGTAACCAAACTATGGAAGCCACCCAAGTGTCCGCTGACTGAGGAATGGACAAAGAAGAGGTGGTATTTATACATAATGGGATATCCCTCAGCCATAAAAATGAGTGAAGTCTTGCCATTTGCAACAAATGGATGAAGCTAAGAAAGTATAATGCTAGCGAAATAAGTCAGAGAAAGACAAATACTATATGATTTCACGCATAGGTGGAATTTAAGAAACAAATGAGCAAAGGGGAAGGGGAAGAGAGGCAAACCAAGAAACAGACTCTTAACTGTAGAGAACACACTGATGGTTCCTGGAGGGGCCTGGGGTGGGGGAGATAGTGGATGGGGATTAAAGAGTACACAACATGATCACATGAAATGATTTTTAGAAAGATGGCAAAGGGTGAAGTCTTGGATTTGCAGGAACTCTGAGTCCAGGCTGGGGTGTTAGAAAAGATGAGGCCGGACAGGAGTTTAGGCCTAAAGGAAAGAGCTGAGCTGTCTGTGTAGGCCGTGCAGAGGCTTCCCAGATGCTCGTTGGGATGTGATCAGAGATGGTCATTGGTAGCCGCTCTGGTGTCAGTGTTGGCGATGAGATGGGGCAGGCAGGAGGGACTAGGAATGGCACAGACCTCTTTATGGTGGCCTAGGAAGGAAATGACAGGGCACGGAGTCCAGATGTCGCCAGACCTGTTTGGGAGCTTGCTAGGACCTGCTGAGAGCCTCTGGGACATGAGAACGGGGAAGAGCATTGCACGTCTGCTTCTGCGAGTCCCCTCCTATGTCACACGCCAGCCACATTGCTTGTTTTAGGCTGAACTGTGTCCCCCCTGCAAAGCCCATGGACAGAAGCCCTAATTCCCCGAGTGTGACTGGGTTGGGACACGGGGCCTATAAGGAAGTAATAAAGGCTAAGTGAGGGTGTGTGGCGGGGTGGGGGGCTTCCTAAGAAAAGGAGGAGACACCAGAACTCCTGCAGGAGCACAGAGACAAAGCCGTGGGAGCACACAGGGACAAAGTGACCGGCTTCGAGCCAGGAAGCGAAGCCTCGCCGGAAACCGAATCTGCCAACACCTTGATCCGTGGGCTTCTTGCCTCCAGAACCGTGAGAAAATAACCATCATTTACGCCGCTCCGTGTGTGGGTGTCTTGTCCTGGTAGCCCGAGCACACGCCTATGCTGCTCCCACCAGATCGCTGGCCGGCAACCCCTTTACAGTCCCAGAAGTACAAGACCAGGGGTCCTCAGGGCTTCCTAGTGTGGCGCCTTCTCGGACACCGGAGTGCATGATTTCTCCTGCCTGTTCAGCGAGCTCCAGACTCATTTCAAATGCTATCCTGCTTTTGGACGTCGTAACCGCCTGGTGAGAGAAGCAGGAGAGAGCTGGCCGTCCCCATTTTACAGAAGCAGCAATGGAAAGTCAGAGATGGCTTGCAGGGACCGAGCTAACAGGTGGCCTGATCTCAGCGGCCGTCCACACCTGCCTCCTAGAGAAGATCCGGGCCACTAGCTAGCGCTGGGCCTTCACGTCACACAACAGGAGCTCCTGACTTTCTCATGGGGCCTGGACATCACAGAGCTCCACTGTAGGTAGAGGATGGAGAAGGGGCGGGGAGGGGGCTGGGGACGCCCCCGAGGGGCTGGCAGGGGGCAGAAACAGCCTCCGTGCGGCTGTGCGTGGGCCCTGACTCGCGCCTCGTGCAGGCCCCACAGCGGGTTTGCTCCCGATGACTTAAGGCAACACCTTAACACATGGCGCGCACATGGTCATAAGCTGAAGCCCCTTTTCGGAAGTTTGCCTTCCTCAAGCCTGTTGGTCTGTGTAGAACTGGGGAAAAGAATCTGTTTGGAATCACAGAATTCCTGGGAAAATGTCAACTCTCACACCCCATTGTCTCTGGCGCTGGCATGCGTCTTCTCACTTCTGAGCGAGGAGACAGTCTGCAGTGGCCCTGTTTTGGGGAGCGGACAGCTTGTGCAGGCCCTATTGTTCCTGAGCAGCTGAGCCCATGGAGGGGAAGGCCACTCCCAGGCAGCTACATGTGGGGGCGGGGGGCAACGGTTGTTTCTGCTGATCAACAGGCCCGGAGGGGCCAGTTCCCAGCGCCCTGAGGGCAACCCTGTTTCCTGTAGCAAGACCTGGAGCAGTGGGGCTGGTGAGGGACTGAAGGCAGGATGAGTTGCCCCCAGATTGGCAGGGGGCCTGTGTGCAGACCGGCCCGAGGCAGGTGGCCATGTGGAGGGCCCAGGGGCATGAGGACTGTCTAGGGACGACTTGGAGAAGGTGGGGTTTGAGCCCCAGACTCAGCAGAAGAGGTCTGAGAGGAGCACCCTGGGTTTCGGCCATCCTGGGGAGCATCCTGTGCTGCCTCAACTCCGGGAGCACTAAACAAAGAGGCCGGGCTTCCTGTCCTGGCTTTGGCAGGTCTCGAGTGCCCTTGACCCCTGGAGGAACAGGGTGGACAAGGCCCACGGCCCGGTGGAGGCTCTTGAGTTCTCTCTCTTCTCTCAAGAGATCACCAGGCTGATCCCTGGTGACCTGAGCCAGCGTCCAGCTCTCTCTATCTGAATCCTTTTTCTGACCTTCCCCTTCCCCTCATGAACCAGAGAGTCTTTCCCAAGACATCCAGATGTGAATAGAACCAGCCTGTCTCTCCTCGGAGCCTTTTGGGCATGTGGGCAGTCAGCCAGGTACACAGACAACGCGTACGAATTACGTGCTGAAGCAGTGTTAGAAACAGCTCTGCAGGGGCACAGAGGGGCCGACGGCTGACCTTGGGTGCAGGGAGAGGTGGGGGCCTGGACTTAGGGAAGAGCTTCCGGGGGGTGTTGCCGTTTGGGGGAAGCCTTAGGGAACTAACAGGAGATCTCCTGGTGCCTGTGGCTGGGGGGCGGGTGCGGACGCTCTAAACAGATGGCACGTCCAGGCATATGGCCAAGTGAAAGGCCACAGAGGGTCTGGGGACAGTGAGTGGTCCAGGAGGGCTGAGCCACAGTCCTGTTTGAGGGAGGTTGGGGACAGGGCCCCTCCCCAGCCACCCACGCTTAGGCCTAGCACTCACCTGGACCCTGGGAGGCTGGGGTGCTCGGGCCACGAGGTGGACAGCACCGCGTGCACATGGCGTTTCCCTCTCTGCTTCAGTTCCTGCCTGGCGACTCGACAGTGACTGGGGACGCCACCCTGACGGCGAGCCCGAAGAGGCGACCGGTGTCTTCTTTAAGTGTCTTCCTTAAAATCAAATGCCCACCCCAGGCCAACCTAAAACTCAGTTGGGTCTACGCGGACCGCACTCACCCCCGGTAGCAAATCCGAGCTATGGCTCCAAGAAAGCCACACTTAAAAAGCCGAGAAGAGAGGGTGGGAAGGGCGTTCACGGTAGCCGCGCAGCTGGTGCCCAGAGGGGGAGGACTTTCTCTGCGAGATGATCGTTGTCCTTGATGCCACTGTGCCGCATCGGCGTACAGAGTCGACCCATGGAGTCCTCCCCGACGCTGGTGAACTGGTCAGGGACAGGCTTGTTGCCCGCTCCGACGTTAGAGCTGACCCCCCTCTCCACACCGTCGCCCCTCAGAGGCCAACAGCCTCTTCTGTGAGTCACCTTCACGTCGGAAAGCAGGGAAGCCCTTATTCTTCAGCAGAACCTGGGTCCTCCATGTTTCATAATGTGCTTCTAGAGCTTTGCTTTAAAAAAACAACAAAAAAAAATCATCTGCCTACATCTCCTGCAAGTTCCCTCAGCCACTAAGGAGTAGAGCCAGGAGTGGGACCTGCCTCTCCTGGAGGCCTGTCCTGTGCTCTGGGCCAAGCAGCCAGTCTCCCCAGTCCTGGACCGCCACATCCCAGCTCTGTCTGCTTTCAGAATGGCCCCTGGAGATACAGAGCGGTGCTCAGGGACCGAGGGACCGGCTGGGCCGCTGTGAGGACCTCGGCGCATGGGCAGTGCTCCGCACACCCAAGCCACGACCTTGGGTGGCACGGGGTGGGGGGTTGGCCCTTTCTGCTGCCTGAGAAGCAGACTCGGGTCCCCGCCCCCCACCCAATGTCCTCCCCCTCAGCTTGCCTGCTGTGCAGGCAGGTCCACTGAGACGAAGGGGGGCTGTCCCCGACCCTTGCAGGCCAAGCGCCCCCTCTCTATGCAGGAGCCCTGGCCACCTGTTGTTAATCTAGCCCTGGTAATCCATTCTGTACTGTGTCAGCAGTTCAAAAGGGCACTGTTAGTATTTTTTGCCGACTTCAATTAATGTGAGATTTCAGAGGCCCCTCTGATCACATTTCATCTGTCACAAGTCAGGAACAAAACAGACAGGTCCCAGTTGAGAGGAGGAAGGAGAAGGAGTTTATTGCAAACACCGACCGAGCACACAGTGTGGGCTGTGCCCAGCGAAGGGTGCACCAGAACGCCCAGCGCTTGCCACCCGAGCCTTTCGGCCCCAAGCCTAGGCCCTAGTCCCCTTCTCGTCAATATTCCTCCCCTCCCCCAAGAAGATGTAAGTGCAATAACTTACTTTAGAAGGCAAGAAATGATTCTTTTAATAGTTTGCTATAATGTCGTTACATGGTGCTATAAGGCAGTAAAACTTTATGGAACTGACCTCATTTTTTTTAAACATTTTTTTTTCTGAATTTTTAATGTATCTTTAATATATATATTTTTTAATATTCCACCCCAGGCCATTAAGCTAAAGGAAAAGTTGCGTTTATACAGGGTTAAAATATCTTACAATGAGAACAGTCAGTGTTGGCCGAGGTTGGAGCGCTCAGCTCAGCTCTCTTTTCCACCACTGCACATCCAAACAGATCATCAGGCATTGAACACTGTCCCTCAAAATCAGTAGTATAAAGGCCTAGCTCTATGTGTGTGAGTGAAGGGGAGGAGGGGAGGGTGGGGCTAGGTCATGCTCGCCTGGCCAGAAGACTTTTCCTCCCTGCGGCCGCCTCGGCGAAGGGGAGCGGGGTTGTTGTGACTTTGGAAGTAGGGCTCTCGTGGTCTTCTCATTTTTCTCTTGATGCTTATCCTGGGGGCCAGCCTGGCAACCATCATCCCCCAGCTAGTCTTGTTTGCCTTTGGCCCTGACAGGGCCATCAAGCAGACCAGAGGCCCCGGAGTGTCCTACTTGACGCTGTCCCCTCAACCCGGCCCCGAGAGAGAACGGCTGCCTGAGCGAGACACACGGTAGCTTTCATGGACAAGCTCCTCTTGGCTACCCCGCCGAAAACAGGGCAGGCGGGGGGGCCCTGGAGCGGGGCCCCATGTGGCCATTGCCTCTGGGGACCCACCTCGGGACGGCTGTACCCCATCCCCCTGCAGAGTCTTCGAACCCACCCTGCCACCTTGCTTGCCCGAGCAGGAGGCGCGGTAGCCAGAACCGAGAATCAAGTATAGTTGAAAGGATTCAAGAAAGGTTACGAAGTCCGTGTCCCGCCAGTGCCATCGAGGATGCGGGCACAAGCCTCGTCGTGTGCCCCCAGAGCCTGCTTCTCTTGCACCTTCCGGGAGCCAAGAGGGCCGCTGAGGGCGGTAGCAGCACCTTCGTGTCAAGCCCCGGCTGCCTGGGCCTGTTCCCAGGGGGGCCCGGACGTCCCCTCAGCATCGAGGAGGCCACCTCGGGTTCGCATCTCTGGCTCTGTGAGACCTGAGGCCCCGAGCCAAAGGGAAGCCTCACCCCTGCAGCTTATGTGCTTCGCGGTGGCCCCCAGAGCCGGCTGGCGCCCCTCTGTGCCCGCCTGCCTGAGCCCTCACGCCTGAGGAAGCCAGCCAGCCAGCCCCCGAGGGTTCCCCCCAAGCTCGCGGGGGCCGCCGCAGGGCCGCCTCCTGCGCTGGGAGGTCTGGGCCTCGCCGCCCACTGGGAAGGCAGCAGAGGGAAGGCTGCGGAGAGGGAGGGCGGCCAGCAGGGAGCGGAGAGGCTGCGGGAGGCCACGCCACCCCCTGCGGGCTAAGGCCACGCGTGTGCCCTGCTCACCCAGTCACCCTGTCACCACCCCCCCTTGCCCCTCCCCCACCGCGGCCACGACCTTCTCCTCGCCGTTGGGAAGGGACCACACTAAGTAGAGGGTCTTTATGTCCCTCCCAGCTCCAGGTCCTATGATTCTCGGAGCGTTGGGCCGGCCCTGGGGGCCTGGGGCAGGGAGCTACCTGTGGGGAGGTGAACAGGCACATTTCACGTGGACATTTTAATCATAAATACTTGGCTGTGTGGATGGGAAGGGCAGCCAGAACCACAGGGCTTCCCTCTATTAGAGGCTTTTTCTTCTTGAGCTTTTTGTTGAAATTTGTCTGACTTTGGTCTAGCCCAGCCAGAAAGCAGTCAGATAGAAGGCTTGAGCACCAGGGGTCCCTTCCAGAAGACTCTGCCTAGAGCCCCCTCCCCTCCTCCTCTGGGGATCTCTCAGTTCTCCATCCCTCTGTGTGGATCCCCTCCTGGGTGAGAACATGGTATGACGAGGGTTCCTCCCTTGTCCTTGCCAGCCACCGGAGCCCTTAAGGGAAAGACAGGGAATGATTCCCAGCCTTAAGTGTTTCTCCCTTTCCCTCCCTAGATTTGGGGAGCCTGAATTATTTCAGTGAACCTCAGAACTGGAAAAGGCTCCCTAAGAGTCATTCCAATATCCTCAGCTATATGGATCATTTAAAACCAACATTTAACTTCACGTCCAAGATCGCTTCTAGAAGATCAGTGTTAGAGCTATGGTTCACAAAGAGGTCTGACTCTTAACAAGGGAGGCCAAAACCAGATCCTTCCCCAGGCCTGTTTCCACGGCAGATGAGAGCACAAGGCAGAGGTGGGGACCATGATTCCTTTTAAGCCTCGAGCAGCTCGAGGGGAAAGGATCTCACCCTCCACTCAAGCCAAGAGGCTGTCCTGTGTACAGGCCCCCAAGCCTGCTGGACTTAACCCTCCAACCGGACAGGATCAAGGTAGAAGGTAGGAAAGGCGAGCACTTGTCCCCAGGGGCTTCTCACTGGAGGGGCATCTTGGGTTCTAAAGGGTGGCCCCAGAGGACAGGGACTGGGTACCACAAGCTTAGGTGACAGCTGAATCTGGTACCAAAATTCGAGCTGCTCGTCTCCAGTCAGGCAGGTGTGGAGTTCCTCCCCAGAAGGAAGCACCTTCCCGCAGGGAGGGACACGGCTTCTGGATGGCATCCTGCCCCCACATCCGGGACAGAGCAAGTGACCCAGAGGAGAGGTGCCCACCAACCCTTCTAGAGGCTGGTGAGAGGGAGGGGCTGAGATTTCGGATTCCCTAGGGATGAAGTCCAAGAGCAGGCCCTCTCTGCTCTTGCCTGGTAGAACATGGGGTCCCCACCCACTGTGGGGGACTCTGGGCAGGTAGGGTGCCGCTCCAGGGATGGCTGACAGGGGACAGGCAGCCTGAGGCAGTGTGGGGACCGAGAGGCCGAGCATGAGCACATATTCTTTAGCTAATTCCTCACGCTGCTCTCGACCCCTTCTGCCAACATGACTCCAGGCCCTACTCTGTGTTCCGAGGTGTAAGTCCTTCCACGCCAGGACACTGCTCAGCAGCCCTGGCAAGCGACCAGAACGGGTGGGGGAAGGGACAGGCGTCTCCAGGTCCTCCAGGAGGGGCCTGGCTGGCTAGAAAACAAAGCTGCCCAGACCTGCCCTCTGGAAAAGTCGTCCTGCTGGTTGTGGGGCGTCGGGCGGTCAGGAGAGCGGATGTGAGTGCCTGAGCCCCTGCCCCTTCCCGGACACCTCCCTGCAGCTCTTCCTCTCTCTAGAAGCTTTTCTCCTTCCAGCACCGTGGGTACTGTGGGTGGTCTGGGTCCTCCCCTCGCAGTGTTCACCGAGATCCAGAGCCTGCCCCCTCGGGGACTGTCCACGCTCCCAGACGCCCGCACTGCTGGATGCCAGCAGGATTCTTCAGCTCCTCTCCTGCTCTGTCCAGCCCTCCAGGTGGGTCCAGCACAGGGGACGGCCAGGGTGGGTGGAGGTGAGGCAGGTGCCTTGGGCCCAGGGGGTCAGGGCTTTAAGAGGAGAAACGGGGGCAGGCGCGGCAGGAGGGCGACTCTGCAGGACCCTGAAGAGCAGGACTCCGGACTTCAGACAAACTCACTGGCCCGGTAGCCAGGGGACCACACAGCTGAGGGAAGGACGGACGTGTTTGCTCGGTCTGGATGGGAACCTAGCCTTGACTCAACCCTCAAATTGGGCAGGGCAGGGGAGCAGGGGTGGGAAGAAAGGGTCTTCAGCTTATAATGGACGCAAAGCTGCAAAACTTGGGCACCTGGCTTCCTCCACTGCCTCTGGCCAGGAGCAGGGGCTCCACCTCGGGGCCCAGGCAGGTGGGACCTGCTGCCCCCTCCCTCCCAGCGGTCCACAGGGCCTCACACTCGGGGTGGCTGAAAGTGCTGAGGGCCAGGCCCCTGGCCCAGGCCAGGTTCCTAAGAGGACAGTCGAATGGGAGGCTGGGGGCCCAGGAAGCGTGGGCGTGGCCAGTGCCCCAAGGCGGGGGAGGGCGTGGGGACAGGCCGAGAGGTGCCCTGTCATGTGGCCCAGGAGATGGCGGCACTGTGCTCCTTGGCCTTCATGCGCAGGGCCGCGATGCTCGAGGTCTTGCGGTCCGGCTCCCCGTTGAGCTCGTAGCCGTTGAGGCCCGGGCTGAGGCCCGCCGCTCCGAACAGGCCTCCCATGTGTGTCTGGCCCACGTGGCTGCCAGCCCCGGAGACGCTCAGGAAGTCGGTGACACCGCTGGCCCCGGAGCCGGGGGGGTGGGTGTGAGGGGACATGCAGGCAGGTACCGGGTCACAGGGGACCACACAGGCTGGCACTGGTGAGGCAGCCCCATTGTTGCCGATCCAGGACGGGTTCTGAATCTGGGGAGAGGGAAGGGAGAGCCGTCACAGGCCGGCTGGCGTTAGGGGCAGGCGTGGGCATGGCAGGCACATGACGGGGGAGGGGCGCTGCCGCGTACCCTCCCCCCCACGACCTCGCTCTGCTCACAAGCCCATCGTTCTGACGAAATCGTGCTTGGGTGTTCACCCGGGAGCCTCTCAAAACCTCGATGGCCATCCGGACCTGGAAGGGCTCAGGTTCTGTGCTTTGGCTCCTCTACTCCCCGCAGACAGAAGTGGTTTTCGGGACTGAATGTCACACTTGGTCAAGGGTCCAGTCACAGGGCTGCCTTTAGGGCACGGCCAAGCCGCTGAGGGCAGCTCCCGCCTCAGCCAGCTGACTTCCAAATTTGAGATGCAGTGGCCGGCTTCGTCTCTCCCTCCATGGCCCCTGGAGGTCAGCGACTGTCCCTCTCTCCTGCGACTCCTCGCCAGGCCTGGGGCATCCCAGGTACCTGAGAAACGGGAGCCGACCTGAACTCAGAGGGCTCTGGTGTTGGGAAGGTGGGCTCCGGGCTGGCAGGCTGTGGCATGGCGGGGGCAGAGCTGGGCGGTGGGGCCTCCTCTCCCTGGTGTGCAGACCAGTGGCTGAGCTTCCAAGTGCTGTGTCCTCGAGGCTCCAGAACTTACTTAGGAAGGAAAGGGGCTGCCTCAGGACGTGGTGAGTGTCCGTGCGTGAACAGATAGAGCCAGGCCAGGCCGGATGCCACAGGCCAGGGTGTGTGTGTGTGTGTGTGCACGCATGCGTGTGTGTGTGTGTGTGTGTGTGTGTGTGAGAGAGAGAGAGGTGCTCAGGCAGCACGCGGGGGTGGACTGGAGGCAGATCTGGGCTGCAGGGGCTGGGGACAGGCTGAGTGGGACCAGAGGAGACAAGCCCTCTCAGCGTTGTGCGTGGGTTACAGGGGACCCTCAAGCAGCTTCTGCTGGCCTGCTCTCCTCCCTGCCCATGTTTGTAGTCTACTCAGGGAAGGCGCTCGAAAGCAGAATGAAGGGGGAGCTCGGCCCCCAAGTCTCATGGGGCATTGTCATGGCAACAAGAACCACTGGCCCATTGGCCCGACCACATTGCTTCCGGCTGGAGCGATGGGCAATCAGGGGCCTTTCCCTTCCCCTCCATCAAGAGGTGTGTGATATGTGGTGCTGCAGGTGGGAAGGAAGAGCCCGCCCTGTCTTGGTCCTCTTGCCCCGGCCCCTCACCCCTGCCTCTGCTCCAGCAGGGAGCTCAGGCTGTGGAAATCCAGACCCAGGAGTCAAGCCAGGGGCCCGTTCTCCCAGGACAGAGAGCAGGAGAGATGCAAGTGTGCAGCAGGAGCTGAGGGCGAGAGGCGTGTGTGTGTGTGTGTGTGTGTGTGTGTGTGTGTGTGTGGCACCCCACATTCCTCAGCCTAACCCCAGGCCTGACCCCTGACCCCTGCCACATGAATCCTGGCAGGGGGAGGGGCAGAGCTGGTGGTGGGGCGGGGAGGGGCGTCCAGAGGCTGGGTGGGGGACAGCAGGGCTCCGGGACAGTGGGTCTTAAAGGAAACAGGAAGGCCTGCGCCACCGCCACCAGCTCACTGCTGGGTGGGGCCGGGCTCGGAGCTCAAGGCAGAGGCCTTGCTGCCACCGTCACCAAGAGGCCTGAGGGAGGCAACAGTCCCCTCTGCCGGGCAGGCTGTGGGCTGTGACGAGTGCACCCGGCCGGAAAGACATCTCCGCAGATGCCCCAGGGTCGGCCACTGCTCACACTCCTTCTCACCCCTGCACTGCCCTGGAGACTCCGCTGCCACTAGAGCGGAGACAGGCTGATAGCAGGGGACAGAGGGGAGGACAGGGTGCGACACAGCCGCTGGGAGAGCTGAGGGCGCACAGCGCCCTTTATCCGGCTGTTTAATCCCCGAAGCACTTCTGTGTTGTCTAATTTCGGCCTTTCCACAACCTCACGAAAGAGCTGGGTGGGTACATCCGTCGTGTCCAATTTTCAGAAGAAACTGAGGCTTAGAGCTCGTGACTTGTCTGAAGTGAGAAAGGTCTGGAGCCGGAGGACAGCCCCGCTCAGGGCTCAGACCTCCATGTTCACCAGGAGCGTCTCCCACTGCCCTGGAGGCCTTGGTCGGCACCTTGACTCGCTTCCGAAGCCCGCAGCAAAAGGGGCAAATGCAGCAGAGGAGAAAGCCATCCTCTCTGTCCCGGCCTGCCCATCCCTAAACGCCCAGCCAAGCCCGAGTCAGCACGTGAGGTAGGCAGGAACGGCCCAAGCCTCCCACATTCTGGGGTGAACAGGCCCGTGCCTGCGCCCGGCTTGATGAGTCCCATCTGAGATGCCCACTCCCGGAGCCCGGGGCTGGCACTTACCTGGGCATAGTTCTCTGCCCGGGTGAGGAGGGGCAGCTCGTAGGCAGCGGAGAAGTGGGTTCGAACCTGCTGCATCTGTCCGAAACGCTCCCTCTTCCTCCACTTGGCCCTCCGGTTCTGGAACCAGACCTACGGGACAGAGCGATTGTTCTGGAGCTCAGGCAGTACCCATCATTCCCTGGAGCCCTGCATCTATCTTAGAGCCAGGTCTGGGCCGTGCAGCTGCAGGGAAGGATCTGCCTCAGCCTTCTGCCTCAAAGCTCACAATCTAGAATAATCAGTGCTCAGAGTCGGGAAGGCAAGCTTAGCCCCAACTACCCACAGTGTGATCTTGAGTCAGACTCTATCATTCCGAGCTGCAGGTGTCACACCCACGCATCATGTCACTGGTCCTCCTCGGGGTCATCTAACCAACCCCAGCCCAGCATGGCCTGACCTGCCTCAGGACACGGACTCCTGAGGGGAACCTGACCAAAGGTGTGACAGCTCCTCTAGAAAATCTTTCTCTAGACGCTCATACACACATACACAGACACACACACAGTCTGGCCATAATTTTCCACCAGCTCCGTGGTTCCTTGGGGCCTGTCTGGCGGCCCAGAACCCGCATTCCTACCTAGCTAAAGCCTCTCTGCTGCCTTCATGTTGGAAAGTGTCCCTACTCAGGCCCCCTGTGCTGAAGTTCCTGTGGAGAACAGGGGTTCAGCTGGGCAGCAGAGGCCGTCGGATGGCTTCGTGGAGGAGAGGTCTGGGGCTATGTCCTAGTGTAGACACAGCAGGGCAGGCTCAGGAGACCCCAGGAGGCCATGCTGTCCAGCTAGCAGGCGGCGGGAGAGAGAGACCTGTGGACGCAGAGGTCAGACTGTAGAGGGCCTTGATGCCCAGCCAAGCGGTTGGCTCTTGATGTGGTCCCTAAAGGTGGCCACTGCGAGGTCTCATGCAGAGGGTGGCCTGACTCCGAGAAGGAGTGAAAACCTACCTGTCCCTGAGCGGGGGCTGGTGGGTTGTTGGCTGGGGTGGGGCCTTTGTGGGGAGGGTGGTCTCTGATGGGTGGGGGTGGGGCCGTTGGGCCCTTCGCAGCAACACTTCCGACAGGCTGAGAGCTTTCCCAGGCTTCATGGGCAAGAGCTGGGCTTGGGGCCTACTTGCCCTGCCCCAAGACTTGGGATCTGGGGCAGGACAGGTGGGAAAGCGTGTGAGGAGGGGAGGGATCAGCTTCCAGACCCCAGATGGCTTCAGGTTGAGTCAAAGGCAGGCCTCCGAGATGCCTAGAGGGAGGTTTCTGTCAGCGGGACAGGATGTGTCCCTGCCAACAGCCTCAGGCACAAGTGGGCACACCCCAACGGCCCCCCACAGGCAGCCTGCTGGCAGCCTTGCTGAGGGCACAAAGGATATCCTCAGAGGAGGGAGAAGGAGCCGGGCTGGAGGTGGGAGGGCTCCCTCACAGCAGCCCAGAGCCTGCTCAGCCCTTCCTGGCTTCTAACGTAGCTGCGCCACCAAGCGCCCATTCCCGCGCAGGCATTGTCACTGGCCTCAGTTTTTGCATCTGGAAAATGGGGCCAATATCTGTACTAATGTCCTCACAGTGGTGGCGCCTCACAGAACAGCAGGTGAGAGCTGAGAAATGCTGTCAGAGAGTTCTGAAGAGTACTTGGCTCTTGCTTATTTATAGCTCCTGACCTTTCTTGCTGTCTTTTGCTAAAAGGAAAAGAAGCTGGGGTGTGCATGACTCATGTGAGTGTGGGGAGGGTGAAGGCAGGGAGTGAGTGTGGGGTTGCACCTCAGGTTTCCCTCTCTGGTTCCAAGGATGCATGTGTGTGTGCACAAGTGTCACTCACACACACACACACACACACACACACACACACGGGCTGGTATTGCTTTGAGGGCCATCCTGCCTCCCTGTCTTGAGGCTGGTGTAGGAGACGCATCAGCCCCTGCTCCAGAGCCTCCTGGGCCCCTTTGCCTCCGGGGGCTCCTGGGGTCCAGGCCCAGGCCTCCCGCTGAGAGCCAAGGGCAGATCGGGTCTCCTCTCTGCGCCGCTGAAACGGGATCCCCCTTTATCAGTGGCCTGGAATGGGGGGCGGGGGCCAGGATGAGAGAATGAATCAGAGGAGCTTGTTTTCATTTCATGTTTAATTTCCTGCAGGCTTAGCTCCGTCTTTCCGCTCCTTCCTCAGCCTCCCAGGGTTTGCTGGGGGGGACGCCAGGGGGAGGGGAGAAGCCCACTGGAGGCATCAAGATATATGGCTCCATTCTTTCTTGGGGGCTGGGGGGGAAACGGTGAGGAAAAGTGTCCGTGGCCGCCACTGGGGTGGGGGGTGTTGCCGGGAGTGGCAGGTGGAGGGGTGCCAGTGGAGGTATCTGGCAGGCTCTGGACAGGCTGGGGGGGGGTGGGCACTGCACGGGGAGGGGGGCAGCCGGTCCCAGAAGTGGGAAGAGGAGCAGAGTGGGGAGAGATGGAATGTGGGGGCTGGAGCTGAGCGTGGGGGAGTGGCAGCGGGGGGTGCTGGGTTATCTGGGAAGACAGCTGAGGAGCCGGGAAGCACCGGCAGAGATGGTGCTGTCTTTGGGATGGGAGTGGAGGAGGGCCAGGCCCAGGGATGTACGGGAGGGTTCAAGACCCAGAGACTTCGGGAGGTGGGAGGCAAGGCTGAGGGGCCGCTGAAACACCCAAGCACACCCGCCTTGCCTGCAGCCCTGGACCTGTTCCTGTACAGGGCTGGGACTCTTCTGTTGAGCAAGCCCCGGGGCTCTACAGCCTCAAGCCTCAAGGCCCCCAGCTTGGGTGGCGGCCGGGCATCCTCAGGACACCTCTGAGCTCACGGTGGAGGGCCTGGAGATGAGGCGCGGCCATCCTTCCAGCTCCGGCTCCTGGAGCCTGGCGCTCTGAGAGCTCTTCACAGATGCTCTGTGCCTCCGGGCTCTACGGCCCCAGCCTGTCTCCACAGGACAGCCCCAGGGCAGAGAGGGGACCACGAGGTCCAGCCTTCCAGTCTGCATGTCGCGCCCCAGGACCACCCCGCTCCCGGCCCACCCTGGCCTGGGCCTGCTCAGCACAGGCTTCTCCCCAAGGAACCAACCGTCTTGGCGGGGGCCTCAGTAACCGCAGCCCATCTGGGGCCAGGGCGGGGTGGCCCAGGGCGGGGAGGCCTCTGTCTTATTGTCTTCAGACACCAGCTGCGGAGATCGGAATCCCAGACAGCAGAGAGAGGCCCCTGCAGCCCCTGGAGCAGCGCCAAACCCCGAGCTTCTTCCCAGGAAAGGTCCATCTTGGAGCCGCCCACCCCCCTCCCTGTCCCCAGCGCCACTCTACGCCAGGCACCTGGCTTCCCACCAGCTGAGTAAAGGCCCTGAACAGACCCAGCAGCGGCAGGCGGGGGGTTCTACCGCCACTCCCCCCAAACCTCAGGGCACTGCCAGGCTCGAGCCAGAGGTCTGACGCACATGGAAGTCCCACCCACCCTGCTGCCTTTATACAAAGAAAAGTCTCAGAACAATATGGCCCATGTCCTGGCAGAGCCAACTGAAGTAAAAGAAACATGGGCTGGAGCTCAGGAGTCCTGGATTCTAGTCTCAGCCCTGCCACTGAGTCACTGTTCTGGAGTCACCTGACCACAGGTGATCACGTCCCACCTGTGGGCCTCTTCCTACTTATTATAAAACCAGAAGACCAGATCGATGATCCTTTCCAGCACTAACATTCTATATTCCTATGCTCCTCCCCTTAGATGAGAAGATATGCAACACATCAACATTTCCCTTTCTGCCTTGGCTGCCAGGAAGCTCAGGGTTGAAATTTGTGCTCAGTGGCAGCCGTGATTCTTAGCCTCAATGTCTGACCTAATTACCTGCCTATTTCATGACACTGTTCTTGGTTTTAGGTGACATTAATAAATCTGGTTTGAAAGTAGGCATAAAAGGGTATGTGTGCACACGCAGAGGGAACACTCGGCTTTGGCCGTGTGATGGCACCTGAAAAATGTTCTCTACGGCCCAGTGTCATTTCCATGTTTGTCCTAGAAGAGCTGTCCTTCTTTTGTTACTAAGTAAATTCAACTCTTGGGCGCTCCCATCCTCTTGTAAGGAACACGTGCACGTGCGCACGCACAAACACAAACACACACACACACACAGTGCAAAGAGTGGACCAGTCAAACCCATACCAACACGGTGCCCACAGGAACATCCCATAACTGGCCTCCCCCTTCTCTACTGGCTCCTTCAGTTCCTCCCAATCCACGGGCTGGGCCGAGGCCAGGTTCTGGAGTTTCTGTCCAGACTCCAAGGCCTGTGAGGTCTCATGGCAGTCTATCCTGATGCAAATAAGAGAGTTGGTGTGTGACACTTCTGGAATGACAGGACAGCCTCAGATGCCCTGCCTTCCTTCCCCAACCATTCGCCAGGCGCTGGATAGGAACAAGACGGGCAGCCAGACCCCGGGAACTTGTGGCCAAACGACCCGACTCTTCAGTCTGGGTATCCGCAGTTTCTGGATGGCTGCATAGTTATGGTGACGGCTGGTCCTTTCTCACATGATCCATTCTGAATGAAATCATTTCTGGACAATGTCACAGATGCTCAGCCTTGTTACGCAGAGCATGGCTGGGACTGAGGAACCTTTTACCCATGCCCTGGGAATGCTCTGCTGAAGGTTCCTTAGTGAACTGAGGCAGCAGGGGGCGCCCTTGGGGCCTGCAGATAACGGAAGGCTCTGTCTTGCCCTGAGCCCACTTCTGCACGGAGCCGAGCCTGGCTGAGCTGCTGCTTTAAAACAAAACAAAACAAATACGGGGCGCCTGGGTGGCTCAGTGGGTTAAAGCCTCTGCCTTCAGCTCAGGTTATGATCCCAGGGTCCTGGGATCGAGCCCCGCGAGCCCCGCGAGCCCTGCGTCAGGCTCTCTGCTCCGCAGGGAGCCTGCCTCCTCCCTTCTCTCTCTCGGCCTGTCTGTCTGCCTACTTGTGATTTCTCTCTCCCTGTCAAATAAATAAAATCTTGAAAAAAAAAATGCTATTTAAAAAAACAAAAAACAAAAAACAACACAAATAAATAAACAAATAACAAAAAAAAAAACAAGAACTGCTCTATGCTGTCAAGCCATTGACTTCCTCAGCCCATTGGAGGGGGAAAAAACCGCTATGTGACAACACTGCATTTGCTATTTCTAACATGCTCTGGGGTAGGAAAGTAGACTGAGCGTGACATTTATTTGTGTGAAGCTGAAGCCTGAGCTTTAGTGCATGGATTTTGTCTCCTGTGCTTTGGGTACTCAGAGGTCTTTGCTTCCTCTCTGCTTCTTTTCCTGCTCTAACTTCATGTGAGGAGGGAGGACACAACTCTCTGGACAAAGGAGGTCCACTAGTCTACAAATACTTATTTTTTGCCCTCGCTGCTCTAAGTTCAGCCTTCTCTAATTGGTAGGAATAAAGTGATGAACAATCAGACAGTACCTGTTCTCAAGGAACCCACATTATAGTGACAGGAGACAAACGTAAAGTAATTTAAGCCAGTCATAAATTCTATAAAGAAGAAAAAAAAAAAGGACAATGTGGTTGAAGGTGACCTGATTTGGTTGTCTTATGTTATGTTGATTTGGGATGAGTTGGGTTGTTTTGAATGTGTTGGTCTGGGTTGTGTTGGGTTGGGTTCTGTTGGGTTGCGCTGAACCATGTCAGGTAGAGTTGACTGTGGTATTTGGGTTCTGTTGGGTTGTGTTGAGTTGGCTGTGTTGATTTGGGTTATGTTGTGTTGGGTTGGGTCTTGTTGCATTGTGTTAAGCTGTGCTGTTTAGGTTGTGTTAGGCTGTGTTGGTCTGGGTTGTGTTGCATTGGGCTGGGTTCTATTGGGTTGTGTTAAGAGTGTTGGGTTGGGTTGCCTGTGTTATTTGGCTTCTGTTGGGTTGTGTTGGATTGGCTGTGTTTGTTTGGGTTATGATGGGTTGGGTTGGGTTGGGTGTTTTGGTGGCTGGATGGTGTTAGGGCTACTGCTTTAGCTACTGTGGTCAGGAAGACTTCACAAAGGAGGTATATTGATTTGGGAGTCAAAAGATGGAGGAGGAGGCAGCTGTCCTGGGCAGAGAGAAAAGCCTGGTTGCTCTCTGTTTCTGCCTGTTGGACGGCTATAGATGTTTTAGGTTTATCCTCTTTTCTTCCTAAGAGATAGGCCTTCAAAGGCAGAGACTAGTCATCTTCTCCTTTGTGAAATGGCCTGGACCACACAGAGCCCAGAAATACAGCTAACAGTCTTCTGTACCTTCTCCTGCCAGAGCAAGAAGGCTGATATTCAGATGGAAAACAGTAGCCTTGCCCTGTGTGGAGCAGGGGTGTAAGGGGCAGGTTGTCCTTGGATTGGGGTAAAGAAAGCTCTGGTGTGGTTGAGGGACAGTCGCATGGTCCCAGCTTTGGCCACCAGCCAGGGTACAAGCCCTGCTTTCTCAATCTCTCCCCAGGAGCCCTCACTGACCTGCACACGGGCCTCGGTGAGGTCTGTCCTCATGGCCAGCTGCTCCCGGGCATACACGTCGGGGTAGTGGGTCTTCTGGAAGACCTTCTCCAGTTCCTCCAGCTGGTAGCTAGTGAAGGTCGTTCGGTTCCTCCGCTTCTTGCCCTTGTTGCTCTCAGAATCGGCCTTCTCCAGTGGGCTGGGGAGGTCGGTACTGGCCCGGTCCTGGGGCCCCTTCACTCCAGCCTCCTTCACACTGAGGTAGCTGCTGTCCATCCCCACGGTGTCAGAGTCGGGCGGCAACTCTGGCTCACCCAGGGAGCTCTCTTTGGCTGAAGGGGAAGACACAAGGTCAGAAACCAATGACTGAACCAAGTAAGAGAGGAGGGAGGGACAGGGAGAACCTTCCCCTGCCATCCCCCTGTCGGCATCACACTGGATGCGAGGGTGGGAGTTCCTGGTTCTAATCCTGACTTGCCATTAACATGCTGTGTGACCTTGGGCAAGTCTGTTTCCCTCTCTGAGCCACTTTGCCATCATCTCAGAATGGACCTTTTTTAGCATCAACATTATATGACTCTGGAACAGCCAATCTGATCTCTTGGACCTTTAATCCCTGCTCCCACCGACTCTGGGCTCCTCCGTCTAGAAGGACCCCCTTTGCCAGAACTTCTGCTTTGGGCCTGGGGAATGCTGACCCAGTGCCTCAGATCTCCAGGGGAAGGGAGAGCTAATTCAGCAGCCATGTCTGGCCCAACAGGGCAGGGCAGGGGCAGGGAGGAGGCTGGTATCGAGACAGACAGGAATGCCCTTCCTATCCAGGCCTGGTCCTGTCTGGGCTCAGTAGAAGTTGCAGAGAAGAATCCCCAGCCCGAAGAATCCAGCATGAGGGGTCACGCGCTTGTCCTTCACTGGTTTCACCTACTGTCCTCGCAGGGTCCTGCCTGCTTGAAGCTAGTGACGCATTTACTAGGGAAGCTGGGCGGGCACCTGCATGCCCAGGATGCTGACGTGTGTGCCCCACTAGAGTCACACTAAGCTCAGACCTGGCCCCCCCAGCCACCCCATCTGCCAGGATGGGGCCCTACTGGGTAATTCGTAGATGCCCAGAGCTGGGCAGGACCAGTAGCTCTATGGAGGTCAGGGAAGAGGTGGTGGAGGCCAGCTGGTGGGGAGTGGGGAAGGGAGTAACTTGTCCACGTCCAAATGGCCCAGTTAGCACCCTGGGCAGACACGCTTGCCTCAGAGTGAAGGTTAGAGTGTGGACTCCGGAGCCTATGGAGCGTACGACTCCCACATGGACCTCGCTCCAGATGTGAACTTGGGACAGTTCACTTAACCTCTTTGTGCCTCAGTTACCCTCTCTGTAAAATAGGGATGAAGATACTTGTAGGCTCTTCCTCCTGGGGCACTATGGGGTTAAGGAGGCCAACAGGCAAAGCCCTTAGCACAGCGCCGGCTACGTGGGTTTCTGTCCCTATCGGTGTATCCCCAGTTCCAGTATGGACTTCCGATCTGCAGAGGACTCTGGCCCCGGAGAAGTCTTCCCAGCAGGGGGGCCCTGCCCAGAGCATCTGGGTGCACGAACAGGGTGCACGAACAGTGGGTGCCGGCCTGGTGTCCGGAGGCCGGTGGGAGCCCTTCTCTGCTGCACCGCCCATCCCGGCCCGTGTGGTGAGGATCTCACGCCAGCTCTGATTACAGTAAGGCCTCCAGGGAGCACTGGAGAAGGCCTGCACACGCACAAGCTCTGACGGTCGCACGCACGCGTGTTTGGTGTGAGCGCCTCTTCTGGGAGCAGGTCCACGTGGTGGGCATGGAGTGTCAGGACGATGCCGCTGGCTCAGGTCTCCCGACTCCGTCCGCAGCCTGGGGGCTGAGGCTGTAGGCTGGCTCTCCCCCCAGCTTCCCCTGTGCCCTTCCCCTAATGCTGGGAAGGGGTGAGGGACAGCTGCCTGTCAGCCCCATCCCTCTCTCCGAGGCTCCGATGAAGGGGGTGGAGGTGAGTGCTTGGAGCCAACCCGCCCACGGCATCAGGAGGCCATGTGAGGGGGCCCTTGGCGCGCTGATGCCACAGGGAGGGCGGCAGCCCCCAGGCATCACGCAGGACACCCACGTGAGCCCGGGCACACGCAGACCGCCACTGCTGCGGTGACAACATTATGCAAACTGCAGCTGGCAGCCGGGCCAAGAGCTTTCAGCGAAGATATTTATCTTGCTGGCAGACAAACAAGTTTTATGTTTTGGGTTTTTTTTTTAAGAGAAGAAATCCCACCCAGCCTCACCAAAAATAAACATCTCTGTTATGCAATTTCCTGGAGGCCAGACTGGGGGGCAACCCCTGCCCCTCCTGCCCCCGCACCGATCTCCAGGCCCCATCCCATGACCCCATGGACCTTTCGAGTGTCCTCTGGCATCCGGCCTGGGGTTGGGACCACCCTGCACAGCAACAGGGAATGGGCTGCATGGGGAGCTCCGTGCTAGAGAGACTGAGGGTTGTAGGGACCAGTCCAAGCTCTGAGTTTTAACTGGGGGTAAACTCACACCAGAGAGAGCAGGCAATGTGTGCCTCTAGCCCCCCGTCCTCTCCTCCTACCCTGTGGGCTTGGGGCCTCTTCCCAGGGAGAGAGGGGTAGGGGCAGAGGAAGGCCCCTGCCTTCCATAATCAAGGAGTCCTGCTTTGCTCCTCCTGGGTGTGCGAGGACCAGCCTCTGAGGACGACGAGGGAAACCCCTCAGTGTTGACCCCGTTCTAGGCTTAGCCAGTTGGCGGCAGCAGAATGTCCTGTCTTCTAGGGTGAGAAGTAAGAATCCAGGTTCTCAACCCTCCAGCCACCTACTGAGACCGAACAAGTCGGGGAGAATTGGAGAGACAGCACGGGGTGTGCAAAGACCACCAGACCGAGCTAGGAGGTCTGCTCTTGGGCCCGGCTCTACCATGATCTGCCTGTGACCTCAGATGACTCTTCTCACATCCCAGAGTCTCATCGGCAGCTGGAGCTGCCGTGCCCCATCTGGAGTCGGGGGAGCAGGCAGGGGTGTGCCACAGCCTCGGCCTAGCGGAGTGTCCCTCCTGCCTTTGTCACCCCTGGGGGCCTTTCCTTAGGATCTGGAATGGCAAGAAGAGGGGAGCAGAATGGGGGCCAATCTGGGTCCAGGCAAATGTTGGCCAATAGGAAAGCCTTAGAGATGGAAGGAATTCTGGCAAACTGATGCTTCCAGGTCCTCAAGGAAGAAGGAAGAGAGCCTTCCCATCTCAGTCTTCACTGTTGATCATTTTGCTTTAAATTGGGAGGCTGGGCCTCTAATTTAGATGACAAAGAACAATGCCCCAAGGTCCCATGGCTCACCCCCAAGAATCCCAGACTTGGGGCGGGAGGGGGAGGTCTATGTCAAACTCCTTCTACCCTGCAGCTTCTCCAGCAAGTGGGGCCACACGGGCTGTGGGGACAGAGAGCTCACTGCCATCAGGACACCTGGGCCATTCATCCTCAGCTCCGGCCTACGTCTGTCTCCTAGAGGTTTGGCTCACTGGTCTTGGCTCCGGCTCTCCCGGGTCTTCCCCGAGATGGGCGCCACACCTCCCAGAGCCTTCTGTCCTCCTGTCTAAACAGCCGGGGTTCCCACTGCTGGCCCCAAGTTTAACAAGATTGACATGGGGGGCTGCCAGGGACGGGTTGCATGATGGTTTTGGGGCCTGGGCAAAGCCAGCAGTTTGCTCTCCAACCGAACAATCCTGAGGAGCTGGGTGGAGAATCAGGTGGGTGGCCCAGGGCCAGGAGTGCTGGGTCAGGATCCCGCTCGCCCTGCAGTGCCCTCCTCAACAAGACAGCCGTTGGAACCAGAGGAGCCCACCACTCGGGCTAAAATACTCTTCACCAAAGGTTCCCACTGACTTCCTTGGTCTCCTGCACCTGCACCTCTGGTCACCTGCCTGGAATGGCCTCCTTTCCAGCTGACCTGCAAGATCCCATCAAGTATCAGCTCCTCCAGGAAGTCCTCCCAGACTGCGACAACCCTACAGACCCCTTTGGCCTCTGCTCAGCCTCTCCCATCACTGCCCGTGTTCCTGAACAGTATGTAAATCAAGCCCCAAGTGTCCATTCCTTCCTCTAGCACATCAGTTCCCTGACAGTTGGAACCTCATGTCACGGACCCTGGGCTTCGCCCAGGATGGGGCAGATGGCAGATGTGCTGTGAGAAGTTGCTGGAGAGTAAGTGGACAATTTCTAACGAGCAAACAACGCCGAGTCTGTGCAGCTACCTTTGTGTGCCTACCGTGTGCCGGCCATGCCAAGCCACGAGCAGAAGGTGCTTGTTGAACCCACGAGTGGACCAGTTCATCCTGCTACACGAGGAGGAGACAGGTGGGTAGGACACGGGAGAAAGGGGCTTGCATTTGCGAGTGCCTCCGTGAGCAGCTGGCATCAGGAGCCACAAGAGGAGACGAGATGGTGGACCAACACGGCCGGCGGAGCATGTGCCCATGTGCGGCCGGCGGGAAACACGGAGCATCAGGGCAGCAGACGCAGAAGCAAAGGGATGGGATTTAAGGAAGGGGCTCTAGAACGTAAACGTCCAGCGAACCCAGTCCGAGATCTGCTGGGGGCCAGCTCCGTACCCACCATGATGCCATGGTGGCGAGAAGGCCACCGGAAGACCCTCTGTCGCCCCGCTTCTGGGCCAGCCCTCTTCAGGGACCAGAGCACTGTGCTGCACGAGGCTGAGCAAGAGCAGAGCCCCCCTGGGCCAGACCACCCGCCTGCAGCTCTGGCTGCCCCACCACCACTTCCAATGGGACTCTGGACTGGCGCCATGTGGATGCCCCGCCCACAGTGTGGAGGGGGCTCTGTCCCTGTCTCAGGGGCCCAGGGCAAGGTCATCCTGATCTGCTGCTTCCCAGTGGAATGTCTTGAGGTGGCTATAAACCGCAGATGACCCAGAGGAATCAAGCAATGTGTGTACGTAAAACACCCAGGGTGACCAGTGGCTGCCCCTCCAAAGGTCTGCCTGCGACGGCGGCCATGATGGTCGGCTCGCCCTTCAGACGACCCTAGGTCAATGTCTCCACCAACCACTTCTGATGAAGTAGCAGCATTTAGCTTGAAGATATATTGCACATCAGGAGCCACAGAAGGGCCTCCAACCTCTGCCTGAACTCCGAGAAATACAAGAGATGGAAAACCTGTCTTTTTTCCATTCCCCTTTTTTTGCTGTCCTGCTTCAACCCAATGACGTCACTCTAACCTAGTCTAAACTTTTTTTTTTTTTTTTTTATACGAAAGCCCTGGAGAGATTTCCGAGGGTGACTGTGATTTTTTTTTCATGACTGTGATTTCAAGAGGATGCACTTCTGAAGCGAGGAGGGTGCGGCAGGGCTCTGTGGGCTCATTCTTCCCCTGTGCACAGACACACGCCCGCAGGCACAGGGCACAAGCCTGCAGCTGTGAATGGGTGTGCGGAACATGTGTGTGGTTGCCTGTGGACAGTCTGAGTGCAGGCCCACGAGCAGGGTGTGTGCGGCTGAGTCTGGAGATTTGTGCAAGTGAGGGTGACTTTACAGATACACATAGGTGAGTATGGATGCGGGAAGTGTGTGTGTGTGTGTGTGTATTAGTTGTGCACAGGCCAGTGCATGTGTGTATATGTCTAAGGGGTCTGAGTAATTGTATCCTCCATGGTTTTGATTACATCGATTTTCCCTCCAAACATCTGCTTTGTGGGGGACACGCCGCTCCCTCTGTTCCCGGGTGAGTCGGCCTCACACACCCCTGTGGCAGAGCACACAGGGCCGATGTAATCTCCTTAAACAAAACAGGCCAGCGTGAGGCCCTTTCATGCTATTTAAAGGGCACTGACTAAAAACCCCTGCTGCTGTCCAAACAGTCGTGTGGGGGCAGGGCAAAGGTGAAAGGTGAGCCATTGATCACGTCCTGGACCCACCTCCTCTGCCCTGGTGCTCCCGGGGCTCCCAGCTCCGTGCAGAGCTCAGCCTGGATGTCCCTGGTTTAGGTCCAGGCCCACTCGCTAACGCCAAAGGGGTAGCAGGAACTGGGGGTACATTTCAGCGGTCTCACCTGATGATGGCAGACGGGGTCCCCACCCTCGGGGACCTGCCAATCTGCAGGGGAGAGCCAGAGGTGGAAGCTCGGGTGCTCGGGGTGGCCCCCACCGGCGACATGGGCACCCCTGCTCACCCACACCAGCTCTGAACACGCCTCTTGAAACAGAAAGTCGGAGGCGCTGTCACAGAGCCCGGGAGACTAAGGAGACCCGCGGGCCACGTGTGGTGTGTTGGATGGGCTCCTGGAGCAGTGAAAGGACAGCAGGGAAACAACTAGGGACCTCTGAGTAAAGGATGGGGCTTAGTTAACAGTAGTATGAAAGGAGAAAAAAAAAGAAGTGGGCAAAATATGTAAATAGACACCTCACCCCAAAGGACCTACAGGCGACAAAAAAAGCATGAAAACACGCTGGACAGATTATCCAGTCCCGAAATGCAAAGTACGAGCCCCGTGAGACAGCCCCACGCACCGACTGCCACGGAAGTAAAACCCCGGGCGGCACCAGGTGATGACGAGGACACGGAGCCACGGAAAGTCTCCCACGTCGTTGGTTGGGAAAACAGAGAAACAGTTCTATAATTAAACCCACACTCCCCACGTGACCCAGCGATGCTGCTGCGAGGCATTGGCCCGGAAGATGTGAAGACTGATGTTCACCGAACCTGCCTGCAAATGCTTAGAGCGGCTTTGGTCAGAATCACTCCACACTGGAAACAACCCAAAGGTCCTCGAACAGGTGAATGCATAAGCAAACTGGAACCACCACGCGAGGGGCTAGAGACTCAGAGATAAAAAGAATGAGCTATTACACAGTCAGTGGCAGGAATAACTCTCAAAAGCAGCATTAAGGTCTGTAAAAGAGGCCAGACTCAAAATTTACATATGTATGACTCTGCTTATTTATCCCAGGACATCCGGGGAAAGACAGCAGCAGGAGGATGGAGAGCAGATCACTGGTTGCTGGGGGCTGGGGAAGGGGGAGGGCTGGTGTGTGAGTACGTGAATCTGCATGGGGATGTGTTGAGATTCATAAAACCATACACCACCCCCTGATTTTAATTTTGCGGCACATTATTTTAAAAAAGGAAAGACACGTAAACTATAGAGAAAATACAAAACTGTGTTTTCATATGTTACAGAAAAACTAACTAATAAAAAGTTTGTATGTCTTCACCCAGAAATTCCACTTCCAGGAATGTAGCCTAAAGTAATCTTTATGGCTGGGCATGAAGAATTTGCTAGAGAGAAAGTTCATCATGGCATCTTTATACAGAAAAACCCAAAATAACCAAAATATCCAGTAATAGGAGACTGGTTAAATAAAGGATTCTATTTCCATAAATAGAAAATCCTTCCTGATATTCCATATTCTGCAAACTGTTTCTTGGCTTTGCACACACATTATTATGTATTTATTGGAGATTTTTTTCCTTTTTGTTTATTACCTCTCTCTGCCTTCCATAAAACAGAGAGTATATCTGAATATATTTGCTTTGTGTACCCCTGTCTAACGCCAACGATCGTGGCTGGCATGCAGTAGGTATTCAACAAACACTTGATGAACAAATGAATGAAACTAATATAAAAGAACAGTGTTTTAGCATCTGGAAGGATGTTCGGGGTGTCGTAAATAAATCTCATCTTTAAAAAAAATGCAGAAGGGGTGGAATATCTGTCCTTAGAAAATTCTAGAAGTTTCTAGAGGTGGGAATATAGGTATATGGGTTGATTTTTGTTCCTTTTTTTTTCTGGTCTGAATTACTTTTCTATTTGTCTTATCATGAAAAAGAATTGCTTTTATCATTATATAAAATACTATTTGAAACCAAGGATTAGAATCCCAAAAGATGACTAAACTCTGCTGTGAAGTTTTGGGGGGTGGGAGATGAGCACCAGTAGGGGTGCAGTGGAGGAAGGATAGGGATGCTTCAGAGAAAGGCCCTTTTATGGGGGGGATTGGCCGCTGTCCTCGCAAATTGGGCCCCCTAGGACTTTGCATTCTCTTGGGCTCTGGAGACTTCCAGACTATAGGCTTATGTTCACCTCCTAAAGGGTTTCTCTGCCTTCAGGCCTCAAATGCAACCAGACACACACATCTGATTGTACTGCAACCTACTCTAAAGGCTTTCACTGGTTCCCAGAGCTCTCACTGGGATCGCCAGGTAAACTACAGGGTGCTCAGTCAAGTTAGAATTTCAGAGAAACAACGACTAATTTTTAGTATAAGTACGTCCTCGAGATTGCATGGAAAATACTGACAGTAAAAATTACTCGTTGTTTATTTGAAAATTCAAATTTCACTGAGCATTCTGAGTTTATTGTTAGGTTTTTGTTTTGTTTTGTCTTGTTTTCCCCTAAATCTGCCAACCCTACCGATCAGGCTTGCTGTGACATTCATGATTCCCCAGGCGGGTCTGACCCCTGCCTGCTTCCTAGACTCATATTTTCTCCCACTCTCTGCCTCTCTCTCCTAGTCCCTTCTAGTCCCATGGACGAGTCCTTTCATTCCCCCAGAGCGTCACACGAATATAACAATTATCCAAGTTCCCACGTGGAAAAATGTTAAAAATCAATTAGCGAAGTGAAGATACGCCAAGAGACAGAAACTATACCACACACACACGTAATAAGCACCCCCATGCAGACACGTTTCTTCGCACACATTTTTTTTTTAAACCTAACACTCTCTCCAGGACATCTTTCCACACTATTCTCGATTCTTCCGTCACACCATTTGAATTGGCTGCATGTGATTCCTCCACAGGGACAAACTCGGTCTAGCCAGTTCCCTACTGCTGGGCACCCGGGTTTCTGACTGTTTCAAGGATAACAGGCCCGCGATGAACATCCTCGTCGTTAAATCCTTCCTCCATCATGGTGATTACATTAGAAGGAGCTCCAAGAACGACTGGATCAGATCGTGTTCACATTTGAAGGTCTCCGATCAACAGGGCCAAACTGCCTTCCAGAGCCATGAGTCTCCCCTTGGCTACCCACGTGCCACCCGCTTCAGGATGAGGGGTGTCCTGGCACATTAAGCATCTCTGCCAGTGTGATAAATGAAAGTGAGATCTTGGTTGAATTTATATTTTTATTTCCGGCAAAGTTGAATCTTTCATCTGTTACATTCCTTCTTCTGTGGATTGCTTTTAGTGGACTCCCAAGGTTCAGGGCCAGGACGACCCCTTCTCTTTCCCTGACCCCAGGGCTGGGCTTAGCTCTTAAATACTGAGTTCTTTGCTTTCAAGTGCTTGTGTCGGGTCCTGTCCTCCGCTTGAGTGTGAGAAGTTCAGAACAGTACGTTCCTGATGCATCGCTGGGGCTCGAGGTGGACCTGCCTCCTTCTGCCTTTGGGAGCTCTGTATGTCCTGCTGGGGGTGACCCAAGGCACCTGCAGGGGAGGGACCCAGCCACAGGGCTGGGCTCCAGATCCAGGAGGGCCCGGGTCCATTGCTGCACACTGTTGTATGGGTGGGGTGGCTGAGGCAGGGAGGTGGGATAGTGGGCTCAGGAACCCACCTGGCCATGGGGCAGGGCGTAAAGGACCACAGCCAACCTTGCTGCCTCTATGGTCCTGCACAGAACTCTTGGCTTCTCTGTGTTCTCATTTCAACAAGTATTACCTGGCTCCCTGCCAGGGATGGAGGAAGGGGTTATGGAGGGGCACAGTCCCTGTGGGAAGCCACAGCTGAGGAGGAGTCACCAGGCCCTGGGATGCGCACAATGCTCAACCACAAGTCGAGCTCCCTGGTCCCCTGCTTCCTTGAAGGTTCTAGAGCCCCACTCCTTGCGGGCCAGGCTCAAGGATGCAGTTGCTCGTCTTGCCACCAGGAGGCACTGCAGTCCCAGTGAAGTTCCTCTGGGTGGACGGTGGGCCCCAGGGTCCCAGGCCTTGAGGAGGTTTCTAGAAGTCTTCTTGAAGACCAAGGCCTGACCTGGGAGGGTTTGCCAGACAAACAGCTATCCAGCCTGACTGTGCGTCTGCCACTGTCCTAGCTCCCCAAGGGACACAGAGATGAACGACATGGGTCTCCGTCCTCTCCCCACAGAGTTCATTCCTCCACCGGTTCTGGGGCTTTTCACATTCTTGACTGATTTTGACCCCCTCAAAATTCCCATGTGGTGGCTCTCCTGAGAATCCTCACCCCACAGATGGGTAAACTGAGGCTCGGAGAGCAAGGACTCGTTGAATGTCACCAGCAACCTAGGGCAATTTATTCCCCCAAGTAGTCCTTTGTGGAGACCCTGGGGAATCCTGGGTCCTCCAGCTGCTTGCAAAGGAGCCATACAGCCGCCCCCTCCCCCACCACAGCACCCCCGGTGGTGTCTTCTATGGCCCTGGCAGATCTCTGTGGGATCCTCTAAGTTGGGGGGGTTCAGCAGAGGCAGGGGCTGAGGCCCCTCTATCTTCGCTCTACCCCCACACAGAAGCCCTCCCTGTTCTTCCCACAGGGGCTGGGTTGGGGAGTGGTCTTCTTCTGGCCCAGAGGATTGGGGGGGCACTTCCCAGGACTGAGGAAGGAACTGTCACTAAAAGCCAGTGACAGGGCCTTGGGCTTGAACCCAAGCCTAGGACGCTCATCGCTCATCACGCTGTGGCAGTGTGAAATGCGCTGGGACACTGAGCACTGAGTCCAGCAAGAGGAAATGGTAGGAGGCAGAGCTCAGGTTCAAACCCCCAGCCTGGGGCATTTTCTCTGCGTGGCTGGGATGGGGCAGCTAGGAGACAGAATCAAGACAAAGGAGCAAGACCCAGAGTCCCAGAAAGCCACTTCCCTCAGCTGCTTCTACAGGGGTCCCAGCATCTCCCACCTTCAGCGCCGACCCTGATAGAACTCTCTCGAACAACTGGGCCCTCCCATGGGGATCCATGCCTTTTCTCGGGACCTTGATTTTGGGGTCTCCTCCATCCCCCAGCTTGCCCCTCATTAATTCTCGCCCCAGCACTAAGTCTTGTTTTGTGTTCATTCTCGGCTAAATACCGAAGGATTCAGAGGAACGTGGTATGCGTGTGCAGCTCCCTCTTGATCAGTGCCAAGGACACAACACGTATGTGTGTATGTTTATAAATCAGCACACGTGCTTACACCCCGAGAGCCTGCAAGAGAGATTGACAAGAACACAGATGCAGCAAAATGTCAACATTTGGGGACTTGGCACAATGGGGATCTGGGGGTTCCTTGTCCTCTGCTTGTAACTTTACGTTGGAAACTGTGCCCAAATTTAAAAAAAAAAAAACTTTAAAAAAGAAGTATGTGGATAGTGCTGTATCATATATTTGACAGTTGCTAAGAGAGTAGATCTCAGAAGTTCTCATCCCAAGAAAAAAAAACTTATGGTAACTATGGGAGGTGACAGACGGTGGCAAGGCTTACTGTGGTGATCATTTCTGAATATACCCAACTATCAAACCATTATGTTGTATACCCGGAACTGATATCATGTTGTATGTTAATTATACCCCCATTTAAAATGTTTTTACATAAATTTAAAAAAAAGATTATGGTTACAAGGAAAAAAAGTTATGTGAGCAAGAATAGGAAGAAATCACTTTACGCAGGAATCCCCACTCTGTAGGCGGTGCCAGTAGTGACGTGCACAGGGTGTGCGTGGGAGCGTCATGAGCGACCACGGCCATCCACGGCCTTACACGTGGGCCTGCACGCCCACAGCAAAATCCCAAGGCAGATGCCAGCTCTGGGGATGAACCCCACCTCCCCAACCCTCTGAAAACCCTTACTTCCTCAGAAGTGACAGCTGACCCGGTTGGAGCAGGTGATTTTTCTAGCAGCATTTCTAAGACCTGTAGGAAGACTATACTTTCAGGGATCATTTCTATAGTTTGTCTAAGACCTGTAGGAGGCGTATTTTGTTAGCGGGGGGGTCAAGCTACCATTGGGACTTAAAAGTAAAAGAGGTACTTTATTTTTTGAAGCTCTTATAATTTCAGTTTTCTTCAAAGTGGTATGAAGGAAGGAGGCTTCCTTGCATCTAAAAAAAAAAAAAAGAATAAGAAAAGCACTGACAGGAGCTAACAGGTGGAAGCAAACCAATAAATAGCACATGAATGGATAAGCAAACAGTGGTCTCTCTGTGTGATGGAATATTCTTCAGCCTTAAAAAGGAAGGAAATTCTGACCTGTGCTACTACACAGAGGAAACATGAGGACAGGCTGGTAAGTGAAATAAGCCAGTCACAGAAAAGCTTCCCCGCATCCCCGGTACCTAGAGGGGTCAAGTGCACAGAGACAGAAAGTAGATGGTGGTGGCCAGGGGCTGGGAGGGGGATGGGAAGTTAGTGGTTATGGGGTACGGAGCTTTGCTTTTACAAGATGAGAAGTACTCTAGAGAGAGACCGCAGGGATGACTGTACAACACTACTAATATATTTAATACCACTGAACTATGCCCTTAAAAATAGTTAATATGCCCTTAAAAGAGTTAATGTGTTAATTATACTTTAATTAAAAATAGTTTTAAGATGGTCAATTTTATGTTATACGTATATCTTATCAAAATAAAAAAATTGAAAAAAAAAGAAAAGAAAGTCCCCTACCCAGTGTCCCTTCAGGCCTTTGTCCTGGCTTTGGCTCACTCTGTCCAGGGCTAGGTCCCCTCAACCTCCCAGCCTACATACACCCCAGATTCCTTCTCTTGTCCTCTCTTGATACTGTGTCTGGGTTTGCGTCTGTTCACGCCCTCATACCTCGGTTCACTCAGGTGTGCGTTCACGGAGCGCTTCCCCAGGGGTCGTGACCTTATGAAGGGGACAGACAGGTAAAGGTGACCAGTTGTCCCGGAGCCCAAGGGGCAGGAGCACTCACTGTGTCTTGGGCACAGTGGGGCGCATAAGGAACAGTGGTCAGTTCTATTTGAAAAGGTCAGGGGATCGGGCTCCTGGATGGCTCAGTGGGTTAAAGCCTCTGCCTTCGGTTCAGGTCATGATCCCAGGGTTCTGGGATGGAGCCCTACATTGGGCTCTCTGCTCAGCAGAGAGCCTGCTTCCTCCTCTCTCTCTCTGCCTGACTCTCTGCCTACTTGTGATCTCTGTCTGTCAAATAAATAAATAAAATCTTTAAAAAGAAAAGAAAAGAAAAGGGCAGGGGAGGCTTCATGACAGTGTGGCCTTGAACTGAGTATTGAAAACCAAAGAAGTCTTGGCAAGACATGTTACATTTCCTGGTAAAACAGGACACTTCCAACTCTCCAGACTAGGCAGGTCTTAATGACCAGGGAGAGCCCTTCCCCCAGGGCTGGGGACAATAATCAGAACAATTACATAATCTCTCTGAGCAGTACCAACACATCCCCTAGTTCATGGAAAGCCCACTTATGACCGAACACTGTAACATTGTGTCCTGATGTTTACCACATTGTGTGGGGGGCTTAACTTTAGTCAGAACCCACACCCTGTTAGCAGCTCCTCAAGGAGACTGGAAGTTTCCCAGCTCCTTCCTTCCAGGCCTAGCCCAGGTATCAACCTCCAGTTTGGCCTCCCATGGCTGGAGGAGATCCTGGTTTGTTTGTTGTTGTTGTTGTTTTTAAGATTTTATATATTGATTGACAGAGAGAAGCAGCAGAGGGAGAGGGAGAAGCAGGCTCCCCACTGAGCAGGGAGGCTGATGCGAGACTCGATCCCAGCACCATGGGATCATGACCTGAGCTGAAGGCAGACGTTGAACTGACTGAGCCACGCAGGTGCCCCAGATCCTGATACCTTCCAAGGGATAGGGGACCCACCCAGGGCCAGAGAGGCAGATATGGCCTCCCAAACTCTCCCTTCCCCACAGCAAGAAGCCCCAGAGCTCAGGAACCACACTGGGCCACCCCCCTCCTTACAGGCAGGATGAGGAGGCCCTGAGCCTTCACACAACCTACCAGTGGAAGATCACGGTCTCCTGATTTCAAACCAGCCCTGTGGTCACCTGCGCATTGCCCCTCTCCACCTCTGCCAACTACACAGCCTTGGGCTTTTCCCTAAACATCTCCCACAGAACCCCTCTGAGCTCCATTCCTCCTCTGTAACAGGGAGAAAACCTGCATCCCCACCCCCCCCCGCCCCCCACCCCCCATAGAGACACAAAATAGCACTTTAAAACCCAAGGCAGACCAGGCTGAGAAGCTTAAATCCTGCACTCGATGAAATGAAATGAATGCGAAATCTTCGGAGTCCAACAGACTTGATTTCTGATTCTGCCACTTATTTGCTTCACTCATGCACTCTTCATTCATTCATTCATTCACTCACTCATTCATTCATTCATTCATTCATTCAGCAACATTTCTGGAGCACCAGCTTTGTGCGTGCCAAGTTCTCGGTGGTGGAAATACAAAGCCGGATAAATACCCCTTCCTTCAAAGGCCCACAGGCATCAGGGGGACTGGCTACGGTGCAGGGTGCTGGACAGGACAGGGGCATCTAGGCCAGCCTCAGTGGGGGTGGGGGGATATTTTTAGGGGCCAGTCCAGATCTCTATATAGGAGGGGCTTTGAAGCAACAGTCTGATTGGAGAGCTCTGTTGACGCTGTGCTTTGCTAGCACTTTACGCAAGTGTCGGTTTTTCCTGATTCAGGAAACGGAGGGAGTCGAAAGATTATAGGGAGGGTTCCCAAACCACCCATAGTTCTGTCGCCAAATGCTGTGAGTTGGCCTCTGGGTGCCGCCTCCCCTGTAAAGTCAGACCAATATGGTCCGCATCCCAAAATGGGTGTGAATTTTGAATGAAGCAGAGTACAAGCTGCAGATCCCTGTCCGAGACAGTTTGCCCTTCTCAGTGGGAGTCCTGCAGCAGAAATCAATACAATTTTTATTTGGGGCCGAGTTAGGCCAGGACGCTTGCAGGAGCAAAGCAAAGACGCTCCAGCTGCAACTGTCTCCTTCTGATAAATTCACATTTATAGCAAAGACTGTCCATGGGCTGAGACAGTTGAAACCGCTGTAAAAACGACATGTTAAATTTATTTTGTCTTATATTTACTTAAAACTTCTAGTGTTTTAAAAAAAGACCCTTCCATAAATACATTTTAGCGTAAGGCACACTGCAATGTGAAAAGAGGAATCTTAATCACTGCACTGATGACCAAGTTCAGGTCCATCGTGAACGACTTAAAAAAATCCTCGCTTCCACGGACACTCTTGGCGACATCTGGCCTCTGCTGGCACCCCAACGTTTAATTGCTCAAGAATTTCTCAGTGGGAACATCTAGTGCCTTCGACCCACTGTATCATCGGAAAGGCATCTGGGGTGGGCAGTGGTAAGAGGGGCCATTCCAGAAATGTACCACTTGCTGCTGTCACGGAGAAACTAAGCTCGCTGATTCAGGGCCAGGTCCCGGGCTCCTTCTGTCACCTTCCCAGGCTGGTGGGACCTCCTCCTTGTGGATTCCCTGCCACACCCTTCTTTGAGTTTCCCTAATGGCCCCGACAAGCTAAATAGCTCATCACACAGCATTGCAAGAGGAGATGGGCAGCCTCCATCATTGGACAGGACCCTCACCGGAGGCAGGGATGGGGTCTTGCCCTGTTCCCTTACCCTCATGCCACCACCCCCCAGCAAATACTGTTGCACTGAACTAATCTCTTTTTTTTAAAAATAGTTTATTTATTTATTTATTTGAGAGAAAGAGAGAGAAAGTATGAGAGGGGAGAAGGTCAGAGGGAGAAGCAGATTCCCCACTGTGCAGGAAGCCCGATGCAGGACTCAATGCCAGAACTCCAGAATCATGACCTGAGCTGAAGGCAGTTGCTTAACCAACTGGGCCACCCAGGCACCCACACTGAAATAATCTTGTTAAATTACTGAATGTCTCAGCCTGTGGAAGGACCATGTGGGTTTGCAGAGAATTTCTTCTTTCACCAAAATCGAGCGTTCTCTTTCTCTGAATGTGTTTGTTCAAACCTAAAGAATCATTTGTATGCTAAAAAAGCCAAAAGACTTTTCTCCTCTTGGACAAGAAGAGAAAAATAATGGCTGAAGTCATTGAAAGGCTGCCAGTTAAGAGTTTTCTGAGATGGATGAAGATGGTAAGATTATTCAATCTCAGCTTTAAAAAATTCCACCTTTATAGATGGTTAAAATTACCAAATTTCTAGAACATGCTTGTATCTAAGCTATTGGTTAGGGCTTCCATCTAAGTGGCTGGAATTTGGAGTAGGTAAGTTCCAAGTGTTTTGCCCATCACATACAACTAGGCAAGTATAAATAATTCTCAATATTCCAATATTTACTTGTTGGTTGGAGAATGGTTCTTTCATTGACTTCTGCTCATCTGGACTGAAAGAAGTTTTCAAATAAGTCTCTGCCTTAAAATGCATGGAATGGGGGCGCCTAGGTGGCTCAGTCGGTTACGGGTCTGACTTCAGCTCGGGTCAGGCTGGCCTGGTTCTGAGGAGGGAGATGGGGTCTGTGCGGTCAAGATCTGTGGTCATCACTGTACTGGTGAGGGGAAGACAGTGTGCTGTACATTGAAATTCTGCCCCCAGATTTTCTGCCCGGAAATCTGCCTCCCCAGTTTACTGAGCTCTCCCACATGCTTGATCGTGTCCAACGGCCACACTAGCATGATGTCACCAAGGTCAGGAGCATTGACCTGTAGGGCAGAGGAGTGGAGAAGAGCAAGGCCCTTTGACTTCAGGAGATCTGGGCTCTTTATCTGTAAATTAGGAGTCCTAATACCTCTTGAGGGATTTGAGTGCAAGATCTCAGGACAGGCTTGGCCGATGGGTGATGCTTACCAGCACTCCCTTCATCGCAGACGGGTGTGCTGGGGCCCAAAGTGGGTGCAGCACCTCCCTGATAGGCCCCGAGCGGGACACTCTCTTGTGCCTGGCCCTGAGTCGATGCAGGGATGAACACGCACCAAGCCCGCCCTCGGGGACCTCCTGGTCGGATGCTGTGGGATATCTTCCAGATGGGGAAGAAAGAAAGTTGTGCCCCAGTTCAAGATGCCTGGGTGTGAGGTATGGCAGCCTGGGGAGACACGGGCTATAGGTTCTGAGGGGTCTGGGGTGCCCTCCTTGACCCTCGCTGCCCCCATGCTAAGGCCGACGGCCAGTCCCCACCCCTTGTGTCACTCATCCATATTTCAAAGGATTTTGTCAACCACCCGGTGTACATTCAGTTATCCTTTGTCCATGTTCCAATTTTGTGTATCCAAGTCAACCGTAAGGGCCCATCAAAGTTTCTGACCAACCTGCCATAGCCAGGGTTCCAGTGAAATCCTGCCAATAACAGCTCCTACTTACTGAGCACTTACTCTGTTCCAAGGACTGTTCTAAACTCTTTACCTGTATTAGCTTATTTAACTCTCGCGATACCCTAAAGGCAGATAGTATTCTTAGCCTCATTTTAGAGATGAAGAGGTTGAGGCAGAGAGGTCAGCCAGGTTGCCTGAGGCCCTTCAGCTGTACGGGCTGACATCTGTTTCCAGGTCCTGGCCCGGGAGGCCCCTGCCCCCTCCCCAAACCAAGGGCCTCTAAAGCTTCAGGCTGCCTGTGAACCTCATGAGGAGAGGGACGGCAAACACAATTTCTGTAAGATTCCAAGAACGCCAGAGAGCACACCTGTTCCTTGTCTCTGGGCAGGCAACTGGGAGACCAGGCTCAAGCAGGTGTCTGTTTAATCCTGGGGCTGGGGGGCCGCAAGGTGAGAAGTACAAGAGGGCCGCCTCCCCCAGCAGTGACGGCCACTGCTATATAGCTCCCTCCTCTCTGGTCACCTACGGGTGGAGAGGGAGGGGTGCAGAATCATGTCTAATCTGGCCTCAGCCCCAGACTCTGTTCCTGGCACCGCATTGGGGAGCGCCGGGGTGGACGCAGGTGGCGGCAAGAGCCTCTCAGGGGAATCAAACAGAAGATAGTCAAGGGGCAGGGGAAACAGCATTGAGCTGGTTTGCGGTGGATGGGAGCTTCCCTCCTGGAGTTCCTCCCTGCTCCACCAGGAGGGGGCACTGGGAGCACCTTACTGAAAGAAGAGGTCCCAAATTTGAGCCTCTCAGAAGTGGCCAGAGGCCAAGGTTATATAATTCTGGCACTCTTGCTAATGGCTCTGCCCTCCACCCCTTCTTACCAGCTCTAGTTCCTGGAAAACAAACATGTTCCTGGGCTGAATCTCTTTGGCTACTTCGTCATTAACTCTGGAGGCTAGGGGATGGACAGGATGACTTTTGAGGTTTCCCATATTCTGGGATTCTGGACTTCACCTCAGAAAGCCATGCCCGGGGCAGGGAGACAAACCAATGGAAAGGAAGAAAGAACCTAGAAATAGACTCTCAAACATACGGCCAACATACCGCCAACTGATTTTCAGCAAAGGTGACAAGACCACTCAACAGAGAAAGGGCAGTCTTTCCAACAAGGGATGGTGGGAAAACTGGGTATCTAAATGCAAAGAAACAAAGAGTTGGATCCTTACTCAGAATGGACCTCAACTGAAGAGGGAAAACCATAAAGGTCTTAGAGGAAAACACAGGGGAAATTCTTCGTGACATGCGGGTTAGCGATGATTTTGTGGTTGTGACATCGAAAGCACAGGGAAAAAAAGACAAAAAGTGACAAACTGGATTTCATCAAATTAAAATCTACTGTGCATCAAAAGGGCATGATCCAGAGAGGGAGAGACAACCTACAGAATGAGAGAAAATACTTGAGAATCATGTGTCTGATGAGGGATTATTATCCAGAATATATAAAGAGCTCCTACAGCTCAACAACAGACAAGCAACCCAACCCCCAAAATGGGCAACAGACTTGAATTTCTTCAAAGCAGATCAACAGCGGACCAGACGCTAAAGGACAGCTGCTATGTGAGCCTCCTTCCAGGAAACACCGTGTCCTCACCGAATGGTTCACTTAAAATGATCAAAATGGTAAACTTTACATTTTTCACACAATAAAAAAAAAACTATCCCTAATTAAACAAGAGATTTTGAATTTTTAAAAAGGCCCTCTGAGTAGCACGAAGAGCACTCGGCTTGGGATCTTGGCCTCTCAGAGGCCTCCAGGGGCTTCTCTCAGGTCCAAATCCTTCAGCAGAAAGCCAACCTCGAGTTAGGCTTTGCTACTGCCGTTCCTCGGGTCCCATCTTGCCCCATCCTGCCTGTGTCCACCACAGACTTTCCCAAACACTGCAGGTACTTTCCCAACTCTAAGCCCTTATTCCTGCTGTTTTCTGAGTCAAGAGTGCCCTTTACAGCTCCTTCAGTGAGAGCTTCTCTTCAGCCTCCGAAGTCCACTGCAAATGTCCTGTATCCACAAAGCCCCAGTCCATTTGCACTTCCCCCGGGGACTCTGGCTTCTGCACATCCAGCTCCCTGAGGTTAGGGATAACTCACTCATGCCAAATGCTGCATACCTCCCTGACATGGGGCTCGACTTGTGGGGGCTGCTTTGGGGGCAGAGAAGAAGTCTGTAGCAGCACCCAATTCATTCTACAAAGAGGGAGGAGGGAGCTCTCTGCCTCTGCCATCCCCCATGGTGTCTGGCCCACTGTAATCACAGCTGCCACCCTCCCCTCTCCAAGTGCTGACTGTACTGAGAGGCTCAGGTCTAAATACTTCCTCCTGTCTGGGCTCTGAGCTCTGGACAGCATCCTTTCCAGAGCAGAGAGGCTACATCTCCTGTGTGTGTGTGTGTGTGTGTGTGTGTGTGTGTGTGTATGGAGGGGGTGTCTCTGAACCCCAGGGATAGGGCTGAGTAGATGAGATACTCAGGCATGAACAGCAGCAGCTCTCAGGTGGCCCTGCCAGGAGGACAGCAGGAGAGGACAAGGGGCCCAGAATGGAGCAGGTGAGGGATGGAGCCGTAGGCAGGAGGGACCTAGCAGGAGGAGAGTGGGGTGGGGAGGGAGGTTACCCATCTCACTGGAGCTGGCCCTGGATGTGGCAGCTGGACCCTGGCTTGTAGCCCCTGACGTGACAGCCAAGAGGAAAAAGTGGGGCAAAGGGGTGTTCCTTCAGGGGCAGAGTCTACGAGGACTCAAGGCTCACACAAAATGGGGCTACCCAAGACCTCTCTGCTCCCACCCCTCATGCTCCACAGGGAACCCTGTGGGGGATAAACCGTTTCCCAACAGGGTGCAAGAGATCTGCGTTCAAAGAAAGGGGAAAAGAAGAGAGATATGGCAAGATTTCCCTTTATTCGTCCCTCCCATGGCTGTCAGCTCCACCCTGCCCTGAGCAGAGTTTCTGGCATGTTCCTGGGGCCTCTGGAAACTCAAGGCGAAATCCCTCAGACCAGTTTGAGGCCTCTGTGTCATGCCTGCTCCCCCCCTCACCACAGCTCATCAGGACACTTGAGTGGGTGAAGAAGCTGTGGCCAAGGTCACAGGGTCAAGTCTAGAACTCTGACCTGTTGGGCACCAAGCCACCCTTGACCTCCCCACCCACCGCATCCCCAGATGTGGAGGAGGGAAGTGCTCCTTGGGAGTCATATTTGTAAAACCCAGTCTTCCAGGCTCAGGATTAGGGTGGCCTCAAGTCTCCTTAGGCTCCTCCTACAAAAGAATGCCTTTCAGGCTCTCAGGGCCTTGGGCCATCATGCACTTACCTTCTCCCTTCCCAGCAGCCCTACCTTGGGCAGGTACTTGAGCTGTCTGAGTCTGTTCACCTCCTTGAAGTAGGATGGCAGGAGGATTTATGTCATGGGCCAGAGACCGAGATCCAATGAAATCACCCTTGACACCTGGTACACTGCCCGGTGTACCCACAGGGGTGGGTAAATGCGGCTGACACACAGAATCAGCAGCACAGGGGTTTGCCCTGCCAACTCAAACCCCCTTTGGCCTCACACTCCACCAGACTCACTTCATTATTGTCCCCATCCTGCAGATGGGAAAACTGAGGCAGGGAGCCAGGCCAGGCACACCAGACTAGCCGCTTCTGCGGGTCAGACTCACCTTCCCCTTCAATACAATGAATCAGGCAGCGTAGTGGGGCCTAGAGGCCTCCTGAGGATCCCGGAGAGACCAACCACCCTCTCCTGGTGCCTGGATCCCAGGCCTGGAACAGCACAGAACCCCAGGGCTTCAGGAATCACCTAGCACCATGTGGGGGTTTTATAGATGGGAGACCGAGGCCCCCAATGGGGGGACCTGAGCCAGATAGGAGCCCATGTCGCTGGATGGTGGGGCTGCACAGCCCGCCAGGGAGATCCATGGACACTGAGGGGCCCATACCTGGGAGAGCCTGGGAGTCTCCATCCCCACTCTGAAACCTGATCAGAACCCCCACCTCCTTGCCATAGGTGGCCATACCCTAGTGCTCTTAAGGGTGGACGCATGAGGGGGTGGAGCTCCTAATCCTTTCCAGGCAGAGAACTTGCCCTGCAGGCACACTACCTCTCTGCACCCTTACAACCCACCACCCTCCTCTGTCATAGGCAGGACAAGCCCAGAGGGCCTCAATTACCACATGAGAAGATTGAGTAGAGCTCTAGAGACAGGGGGCCCATTTCTGGGGCAAAGTCAAGACTTGAACCCAGATCTCTTGCTCTGCAGAGAAGGCCTAGAGGGAGAAACAGAGGACGGGAAGAAGCTGCCTTGGGCTGTTCAGGTACCAGAGAAGATCTGGCAAGCAGGTGGCAACTTCCCACTTCCCCCACCCTCTCTGAGCCCTCCCCTTACCGGGCAAGGTTAGGCTCACCTGGGAGTGGGGCGGGGGACTTCCCAACCCCAGGACAGCCCTTCCTGCCAGGCAGGCCCCACAGCCTGAGTCCCAGCTTCCCCATCCCAGTACCAGCCCCAGGGAACTGGGCTTGCCCAGTTACTGATCTTTCTCGAACTCCAGACCTGAAGGCAAGGGACATGCCCTGTGCTTCTCAGAATTCCCCACAAGGCCTGGCACGAGTGACAGACAAAGTTTGGTGAGCGATGAATGAGTAGAATCAGCATCTCCATCCCTCTGTCTGTGAAACCCGACATTTGAGCCAGCAGACATCTGGCGTCTCTCCCAACACTAGGTGGGACACCCACCCTGACACTGAGATCCACGGTGTGTGGTGGGGGAGAAGCCAGGCTCCTGGACATGACAAATGCCCCGGGCCCAACAGGTGGCCATCCCAGAGAAGAGATTGGTCATGTGGCCTCAGCTAAGTCCCTCAGGCACGCATCTGCATGGTTTCCACCGCTCAGGGAAGAAGACTTGTCTTAGGGAGCCTGGCAGAGATTAGGGGTCCCAGCCAAGACTTGTCCTAGGAAGCCTGGCAGAGATTAGAGGTCCCAATGGGACCCCTAATTGCAGGATGAGTCCCTGCAATCCCACGGGGGACCCTCCCCCCCACCCGTCAACTGTTGCCTTGAATCCCCAGGATCTCTGGGTGGAGTCCGCCTTTTGTCTCAGGAGAGTGGGGCTACAAACGCCTGCCCTATTTGGCTCAACCAGAGAATGTGTGTGACTAGCTGGCGGGGTTACAGCAAAGGAAGAGAGTGGGTGAGGCTAGCAGATGTTCCCCCAACCCCTACTTCCCCCACCCCCAGCTGCGGAAGGAGAAAAAACCAGTTGTGCATTCTGCCTTCCCACTAACCTGGCTGCAGGGCTCCATGTCTCCCTGGGTCTCAGCTTACTCATCTGCTAAATGGGTTCTGCAACGTGCCTAGAGACGTCACCCACAATGGTTTCTTTTCCGCAATGAGCTCCACAGGATAGAGGGTATACTGGAGAGCTAAGGGTTGGAAGAGGCTTCTCTGTGGTGTGGGTGGGCTGCGTGGACACAGCCAGAGCTGCTGGAAGACTCTAGGGCTCCACGTAGGGACTGTCACTCACTCAGGCAGCTTTCCTGGGCAGCTGGGACCCGTGGCTGGGAAGGCCACAGGCTGTGGAGCACGGATGCTTAGTCATGGTTTCCCCACAAATGCTCTGGCGGCAGAGGCTCTGCCTCCCGCAGGAGGCCCCAGGGGTGTCCCTAACTGGCACAGGTGCTCCCCTAACAGGCACGCAGCTCCCCTACATGGGGTACAACAGGTGCAAGTGTGTCTTTCACGTAGGAGTGCACACCAGTTAGCACCCACGGCCACACCTGGAAACACGTTAGGACAGCAGGACCCAGACCCAGTGAGCACGGGCAGGACACATGCCCACGGGGTTCATGCTGCACTCGTGCCCATAAAAACCCCCATATCCATGCTCGAGCCACACTCTGAATGAGACATCGGTTCTCCATTCAGCCTTCTACTGACCAGTAAATATTTGTTATGCCCATGGATCTCCATCTGGAAGGACCTAAGCTGTAGAATAGCCCGCAAGCACACTGTTCTCCTAGAAGGAAGTCTGGTTCAGTAAGTGCGGACATAGGTACCCTGAGCAGAGACAGGGGACATGACTACAGGGGCCAGGAACCCCTGTAGGCCTCAGCCCAGAGCCTGGTCATCTGTGGGCACCAAGACTCTCCAGAGTTGGCTCCTCTCCATGTTTAAGTCCAAGCCTGGAGTCTAGAACCTGCATTAACGCAGGCCCTCTAGGGCCCCCCGGCCCACTTATCCTGGAACTGCTGCCCATGTTATCCCTGTATCCCCTTAGCTCACCTCAGGAAACCTCAAGACCCATTTCTGCTTCTAGGGAAGACTTTTCTGTCCGCTGTATCCAATTTCTCCTGGAGAGAAGTGTGTGTAAGCCCCAGTTTGGGGGGGAGGCCAGGGAAACGGGGTGAAGGCGGGTCCAGACTGGTACCGTCCTAAAAACCCCTAGAGAGCCTTTGGAAATTGTCCAAACTCCCGCATTTCACAAGTTCAGACCCAGAGGGGACGGGCCACATTCCCAAGGCCACGCAGGGAGTAGAGAACCCCGCGGTGGAGACCGGCTGTGATCCACACCGGCTTGTGGGCCCTGCCCCACACGTGCGCCACTCGGGACTTCGGTGCCCTCGCCCAAACCTCCCGCACGCAGCCTCCCAATCTTCTCCGCCAGGGCCCTCGGAGCGCACGGAGAGCCAGCAGCTCTGCCCCAGCCTGGGTCGCCCGCAGCCCATGGGCAAGGGCCTTGGGGCAGACGCCCACGCTCCGCGGCCCCCCGTTTGGACGGAGAGTCCGAGCTAAGGCAATCTGCTTTAAGAATCCAACGAAGGGCAGGCGTAGCTCTCGCTCTTTCTGGAACGCGCCGCAGTGCGGGCGCCCAGCAGATCTACGTACTCAAGCACACGCAGCTCTCGCTCTCGGTGGCCTGGAAAGACAGGTACTTGGCGGGTGGTGGCGCCTCAGTCTCTCTCTCTCTCTCTCTCTCTCTCTCTCACACACACACACACACACACAAACACACACACTGCTAGTATTTTCCAGTAAAACTCTCCTCTCCAAAAAGGCATTTCGGGTGCAGTGGAGCTCCGTGCTGACCCTTCCATCTGTCTCTGGAGCTAAAAAAATCTGAAACCGCCCGCTGCTCAGCATCACCACCCTAGTCCCCAGCGCTTGGCTCCCCTGAACCTCCGCTCGGCCAAGCCTCAGCTCCCTTTCCACTCTTTCCTCTTCTCCTTGGTGCTGGTAGTGCCTGCTGCGTGGGATGGGGGTAGAGTAGAGGTCTTTGGCAAGGCCTCGGAATGCCCCCAGCCCAGAGTGGAAGGGGGTGGGTGGGTGGGAGGCTCTAGGGTCCCCAGGCTTCTATCCAACCCCTGAGTCAGCCGTTTTAGGGAGAACGGCTGTCAGGCAACAGAGCACTTGCTGACCCAGGCTACCTTGTCCCCCGGTGCCAGGTGAGGAAGGAGAATTCTTGCAAGGAGGTGGGGGTGTGGCCCACTTGCACATCTGGGGGGGCCTCCAGCGGGGGATGGGGGGAGGTCCCTGGGGGCCACAAGTAACTGTGAACTTAGAGAAGCCCCAGCCTGCAGCTGGGAGGGCTTGCTGGCTGGAGAGAGGTGCGTCTTCTTTCCGCAAAACGGCACTGTTTGGAAGGAGGGCCTCTTCTCACTGGTCTAATCCAAACCCAACAAAGGCGTGTGGTGCCCAGGGTCCCTGAACAAGGGGACCGGCAGCGGCGTCCTAAACTCTGAATTCACTGAGCAGTATCAACATGGAGCTGTCTTGGTTTCCTAATCTGAGGACCCGCCTTGTCACTTCAGCAAAGCCCGGGGAACCCCGTAGCTTCGGGAGCACATGGCCAGATGGCGCCTGGCAGGCTGCGACCAGAGGCAAAACTGGGCTCTCACTGCCCCACCCAAAACAGTGCCTGGGCCTAGGTGGGGATTGGCGGCTGGGGTGAGGTGTCCACGGTGCGGGCTTCGGGGGCGCAGGGAGCTCTCTCTAGCCTAGCACCGCGTCGCATCCCCTCTTCCCTACTCCCCTTTCCTTGGGGCAAAACGAGCACCACCAAGCCCCTCTTCCCCTTCCCGGATCCCTGCCCCCAGAGCCTCCGGCACTCCCACTCCGGGCAGTTTTTCCCCGCCTGCTGCTTCGGGCGCACTGGCCGGAGGAGAAGCCCGCACCCACACCGAGCGTGCGGGACACCAAACTCCCCGCACTCCCACTGCTGCAAAGGCCACCGTATTTCCATTTCGCATGTCAATTTTCCACCAAAACAAAGCGGCGCGAGAGCTGCAGGAAGGAGGAAGGGGCTGAGGCCCAGAGGAAGGACCATCCCCAGAAAAGTGGCCCAGCTGTTCTCCAAAACGAAAGTCCTTAGGGACTTTGGCAAAATGTAATGCACGGTGTTTTAGCTTGTTTTCCTACCTCGGCTGTGGTTGCTTTTCGCAGCCTGAACCGCCCGGGGCTTCGGCGAGTCCAGGACGGCCCGGCGCTGCTGCCGCGAGGTTTCTGGTTTTCCAGTCCGGGTGGCGCAAATGACCGGGTGTACAAGGTCACCCTCCTCAAGAAACACCACCACCGTCACCAGAGGGGGTGGGGACCCCAACTCTCTGAAGTCTCTGAAGTTTTCTTGAAACAACTCACCAAAAAAATACCCCCCTTCAGATTTTCAGGGACATTACGTGCCTGTATTGTGATCCCGCTGGTAGCTGTCCTAGTGTACACACACAGAACAGTTCTTCGAACTTTCCACTTAGCTGTGCACTGCGCTGTACATAAATTAGAATAAAGAAAACTGTGCAAATCGATTGACTTAAAATACTAAACCTTTAATCCAGGCCTTCGTTTTTGTTTTTTTTTAATTTAAAGTCATCCATGTTTAGGCCAACGGCTCAAGAACGCTGACCGCTCTAGAAATTAACAAAGTACAGCATTAAAAGCATTTTCCTGCTCTGCCCCCTTCCCCCAAATTGATCGGGGTCGCAATGGCAGGGCTCCCAGGCTGGAGTTTTCTCCCATCATCCTACAATCACCCACCGCCTCTTAACTGCTCCTTGCCAGTCCGAGATCTCGCCCTCTTATTTTGGGTTTCTCTTATGCAAAACCACACGCCGGTTCTTTGACTAACTTCGAATAGGACCCGGGCGGAGTTTACACGTTTCGTGGTGTGCAAATTATGTCGGTGCGGGGGAAATAAATGCCCTTAGCGTTCAAACACTGCGTCTAATTCGACAAATCAGGACCAGCCCCTCGGCGGCGCCCCAGGGGTCTCAGGCCTGGCCCACGTCTCCCGACCTCTGAGCTGTGAGCGCTTCTTTTGGGACCGGGGAGAAGGGCGCGTTGATGGCAAGGTAGTCACCGGCTAGCAACGAAAACCTGCCTGCACCGAATCGAAAGCGAAAGAGGATGGAGCAGGGCTGCTCCCCGAAGCTTCCAGGGGCGCATGGCAGAGGCCTGGGGCAGAGGCGGCGGGGGCTCGGGTAGCCGCCTGGAGTTCGGGGGCGAGGCGCGGGAGACCTCACTCTGGCGAGAAGGAGGCTCTCTGCGCCGCGGAGAAACGTCGGCTGGCTCTCCAACCTGGCGTGTCTAGGGCCCTCGGGCCCGGGACCAGCAAAGACTTCGGAAAGCCGAAGTGCGCCCCGGAGCCCCGCGAGGCGGGGATTGCGACACGCGCGAACCCGCGGGGGCACGTTCGTAAACTCCCAGTTATTCCCGGCACCCGGAGGGGACTGCGGAGTCGGCTAGCTCTTGGCCCTTTTAGTACAGAGAGGGAAACAGAGGTCCAGGAAGGGGTAGGGACGCCTGCAGACTGAGAGGACTTCTCACCTCTGCTTTCCGCAGCTCCGAGAGGGAGAAGGACGACCGCGGGGACTAGAGTCGGCTTCTCCCCCGCGCGCCCTCTCGGTGTGGCCCTGGCGCAGCCCCCCAGGCCGGCTCTTCCGCACCCAGGGGCGCTTGGACGCGCGGGCAGTGGCTCCTGGGGCTGAGGTCCCAGAGAAGGTCTCTGAAGGCTTGCCTCCCGTCCGGTGCAGTACTGCCGAAGGAGAACCGCGCTTCCGGCCCCGGGACCAAAAGAGCCCGGAGGGAGGTTTGCAAGGTCCAAGTTACCTGCCGCCAGCCAGCCAGCCAGCAGCCGCGGAGGAGCTTCTGGCCGAGGCCTGGTCTGCTTTGGCCTTTCCCCGAGCTCCTGGGAACATCCCATGGCTTTTTCTTTGAACCCCATTTACTACCTTTTGATTCCACACTCCCCAAGTGTGGGAGAGAACAGCTACCCGGGTGTGCCTGTTTCCCTGCTTGCTGGCCGTCTACAGAGTGGAGTCCAGGGGCCTGTCTCCAGCTGCCTCTATAAAGGGCACAGCCTAACCTCCTGGTGCTTTGGTTTCTCAGACTTCATGTGCCTAATTTTTCTTTAAGGGCCAGAAATCTCCTGGCCAGGGGAGCTGGGCTACTAGGAGAATAAACAGAACTGTCTGTTGTTTGGGAGCCGAGCCTCCATCTCAGGTCTCCGGGGAGTGGTGGTCCTGTGGCTGATTCTGGGCCACCTTTTGTCCCAATCTGCAGCTTATGGCTTTGCCCAGAGAAGCAGCAGCAGTAGCCTGTCCTGTCCTCAGAATTGAGTGCCTGCATGTTCCCAACTGCACACAGGCTTTTGGTGGAAACCTGGAGGAGACGAGACTTCTGCTTTCTTGGCTTGAGGTGGGGGGGCCTTACCACCCACTGACACAGTTATCTCTCTGAGAAAAAGGGCTTTTGAGGAGTCCCTTGCTTAACGGGCTGATGCAAGCTAGAGGAAGGGCCAGGCTGCTGAGCAGGGGCCCAGCAGGACTTTGAGAGGGTGCCCTATCCTCTCTCCTCCCCACCACCTGAAGACATCTGCCAAAGGAGAGGCTGCAAGCCGTTTGGGACCTCTTCTATAATGTCTCTTCGTCTTCAGAAGCCTCGCGAGTGGATTTCTTTAAAACGTGAAAATCCGTATAGTGGGAGAGAAAGCCTATGAGGCCCCTGGCTTTGCACAGTGGACCTTCACCGGTCCCCCAGCCTGAGATTAGCTCTCACCTAGTAGTCCGGGTGACAGGGACCAGGAGTGGCTTGGGTGAGGCCTGGAGGAGGGAGCCCTGGCCGGCAGGGGTGTGCTGATGGGGGCTGACAACCTCTTGCTGCTGAGTGGGGAAAGAGCACCTGTGCGGAGCCATGAATGTCTGTGATCTGAGTTGAGTGCCTGATGTCGTTCCAGGTGACAGGTGGAGAGGAAAGGTGGAGGAAGTGGGGGAAAGGCCACTGGCTGTTTCACAGTCTGATCTCAGTCCTGTCCTGTGGGTTTGGGAGTGTGTGACTGTGTGTGAGGCCCCATGAGTGAATGTATTTAGTGACTACGTTGGCTCAAGAGGAAGAGGTCGTGTGTAGTCAAGTGTATGATTGTGCAAATGTTTGTGTCAACGGCCACCTAATGAACCGGCTCTGAGCCTCTGGGAGCAAGCTGGAATATAGGAAAGTGTCTGCCACGGGCCATGTTCCTAAGGAAATTCTAGCCACGGAGGCCTCCACCCTGTCCCTTATCTGTCCCCAGTCCTGGTGTCTCTCCCTCCAGCTTGGACCAGTGAAGCCAAAGCCATTGCTGTGTCAGGACCAGCTCATCTCCAAGGCCCCCTGGAAGGCCAAGGCCTCAGGGAGTGTGTGTATCCAGGGCTCCTAGCCCAGAGAAGATTTTTCCCTCCCCTCTGGGTTGCTCTCGCTGCCAGCTTGGGGCTTGTCAATCCCGATTCAGTGGACAAGGAGGCCTAGGCGACTTAGCCGCTCTGGCCTCAGGCTGCCCTTTCTTCCATCACGGTTGCTAAGCTCTGGGGGCCCAGGCCTGCCTCCTGCCTTGGAGCTCAAGGGGGCTTGGAGGTCATTTAGGCCTAAGGTTCCCTGTGGGCCCAAATCAGGACACCGAAGCTTCCCTCTTCCCCCAGCATTGCACTGCCCAGAACTCGGCAGCTCCCTGCCTTCTTTCGGGTTGGTCCTAAACCATTGTTCCGAGGCCAGCCGCCTCCCAGGTCCGCCAAAGGAGACCCTCCAGAAACGCCAGCCGGCCGGCCTCTCTCCCCGCTGGAGCCAGGCTTGTGGGGGGTGTGTGTCGGGGCGGGGGGGGGGGGGCGAACTCGGGTCTTTGATGGCTCCAGGCGTCTGCGGCCCCGCACCCATGGGGCGTCCCTGATCCACGGCATTCCGGGCGCGCTCAGCCGACTGCGCTCCGGGCTCCCGGCGGGCTCGGCACCTGCGACGCTTCCCACCTGCAGTGTCGCCCGGGGAGCCTCCAGGCCTGCGGGGAACGAGGCCACGGCAGCCCCGGAGCCCCGGAGCCCCCGCGCCAGAGCGCCGCGCCAACGCCGCTGCCGGCCGGGCGAAGCATCCGCTTCGGAGGCGGCCCCGCGAGCCGCGCAAAGCGAGCGGTCTGGGGAACCGGCGAGGACCGGGACAAACAAACTCCGGCTCCGGTTTCACAGCCCAAACCGCTCCGAGCCCTCGGCGTGGGGAGATGGAGGTGGCAGAACGGATCCCACGATGCCCTCGGAACAGCCGGTTCCCGTCTTCCGTCCCCGAATCCCCCGCCGCTCGGCTGCGCGCCTCCCCGGCCCGCCGAGCCCGGCCTCCCGCCAGCCCAGCGGGTTTCCAGGGCTCCGAAGCCCCGGCCCCGAGCGCCCCGCACGTGCACTCACCGTAGCAGGGGACCTGCAAGGCCGCGTTGTGGCCGCCGCTGCCTTCCTGGAGTTTGAGGCTGCCGTCCGGGGGAGTTTTGCAAGCGCCGCGCTGCAAGTAGAGATGCGGTTGCTGCGCGGGCGGCTGCGGCTGCGGCGGCTGCTGCGGCGGCTGCTGCGGGGCCGGCGGCTGGGGCTGCGGCTGCGGCTGGAACTTGTTAAAGGAGCCCCGCGCCCCGGCGCCGCTCTCCAGGGGTGCCGCCAGGTCCTGCTGCCCCGCGCCGTAGCGGGCCCGGCTCTTGGCGTCTCCGAATCCCTGCCCTTTGGCGGCGGCCGAGAGGAAAGTTGTGCCGAACTTATCGCCGCCGGGGTATGCCCTAAAAGGCGATGAGCCCTCCCGGCTCTGCGACACCGGGCTGTAGTAGGCGTCCATGGCAGCAGCCGGCGACTCGCAGTAAGAGACACAAGTCTCAGCATTCATGCCTGGCCTGCGCGGGCGACGGGCGGGGGCGCGAGCGAGAGCGCGAGGACGCCACCGCGCGCCTTGGCCGGGAGTTTGGAGAGGCGAAGAGGCGGTGGCCTTGCGCTCCGCGCCGGCCTGCTCGCTCTCCCTCCTCCCTGCACGTCTCTCTCGCGCGCGCCTCTCGTCTCTCTCTCTCTCTCTCTCTCTCTTTCTGTCTCTGTCTCTCTCTCCTCCCTCCTCCTCCTCTCTCTTCCTTCTCCCTCCCCACAGCTGGCCCAGGGAAAGAACGGAGGGCTGTAAAAAGATTCAGATGTTTCGGAAAGTTGACCAGCTCTCCCAAACTCTCTTAAGATTTTCAAGTGGGGGTGAGAAGACAGGGAGAGTGAATCCCCCCCCCCACCTCTCTCCTTCCTTCTCTCCTTCTTCCCACCCCTCCTCCCTACTCTCCTAACACGCCCTGCTCCTCCCTTCCTCTCTCTAACGGAGATGCTGCACACTCGCTCGCTGGGGATTAAACCCGGAGGCGCCCGAGGGCCTTTCCGATTCTAGGCCGGGTGGGAGAGGTGACCCGATCCTAGGACTGCGGAGACTAGGCTGAGAATTGGCAGGTCCCAGCTTTGGCCTAGGGGAGGGGGGAGGCAAAACTCTAGTGACAGATTAAAAGAAGGAAAAAAAAAAAAAAAAAAAAGAGGGAGAGAGAAGAAAAGAGAAAAGAAAAAAAAAAACACCTAACAGGTTTTCACTTTCAGAGTCAGAAGGGTCGCTAGCCTCCCCATGCGGCGGAGTCCTTGGGACACTGACCTTTAAATTTGCCGGCACAGCTTTGGGCCTTCCCATGGGTGCCTTTTTCTCTGCTTCGAACCCCTCTTCCCCATTCTCAGGCCCTTTACAAAATTAGCACACACCTCCTGGCCGCTGGTAGTCCAGGGCTCGGCAACTCTCCTGTCCAATGAACTATTTCCCTCCCCTACATGGGCGCTGGGGCAGGGTGTGGAGGGGACTGTATGCTGTCAAACTCTGGAGACACCCTTGACTGGCCAGGTTACGGAAGTCTTAGAGCTTGGTCTCCTCCCTCCCGTCCTGGGACAGAGCTGTGCTCTCCCCCCCACTTTGTACCCAGCCCAGGGGATTTTTGGTCCTGGAGTTTAGAGCCAGGAGTTTGGAGACCTGCTGGCTGAGCCCCGTCCCATCGTCGTTGCTCTGTCACCTGCTCATGGCTTGGGCTAAAGGTGAGGCAGCCTCCTCTCTCTCTAGATTCACTGTCTCCATCTGTAAAACCCATGGCGTGGAGCCCTTGGGTTGTGGTTTCCCTAGGCAGCACGCGCCTCGGGGCGCTGGGACCAACCAGAGCAAGAGAGAATTTTAGGGTGCGTCTAGCCTTTTCCCCCGGGTTGGTCATCCATTGCACTGTCTCACAACAACTGTTGAAGAGTGGAGGTTGGGATCCCCAATTTTAGATGAACAAACCGAAGCTCAGAGAGGTGCGGTCACCTGGCGTGGGCCCGCCTTGGAACCGGTGCTGGGGCTAGTCCCTCCACGGCTCTGGGATGGCACTGGGGACAGTGAAAACGCAAAGAGCAGAGCAGAGGAAATGGGTCTCCCACTGGGGAATGCCTCAGTTCGAAGGAGACCACTTCGAGCAGCTTTTGATAAACTGCAGGGAAAGTCCGTGGGTTGAGGACTTTCCTCAAAGGAGGGGGGGATGGGGTGAGAGGTGAAGGGGCGAACTTAAAGAAGAGAGCTCCTGAGCGCCATGAACCCTGGGATGTGGGTCAGAAATCAATCTTCTGCACCTAAGGTCTCCTAAAGAAAAAGTACCTGGGGGGTCGTTCTTCTACCCCCAACCTCAACCGGGCTGATCCTCACCCCGACCCCACTCCCTTGGTATCGCTGTTCCTTGCTCTGCTGCCGACTGCTGGATCCCACATCTGGTTTCCATCGCGGCTTACCTTGAAGTGCTCGTTAATAAAGATATTCCGAAAACCTAAGCCGGGGTGCACAGGTCTGAACCCCTCCCCCGCGGCCCATGGGATCCAAGCTCTCTGGCCCGCAGACCCAAGCCATGCAGATATAAGTCATCTTCTATTTTTTGAGGACCTATTGTGACAGAAGCCGTCCACAGTACCTTCCCCTTACTACCTCCCAACAATGTGACATCACTCACCTTGTCCTACCAGTTTGCAGATGGCTAGACTGAAACTCCAAGAAACCATCGCATTTCCCAACCTCAGATAGTAAAAAGAGGATGAGCCTCCCAACATCCCAAATACTCCAGTCCAGCCGACTTCTTTCAGTTCTCAGAGCCTGCCAAGTTCTGCCTGTGCACCGTACCCTAGTAGCCTAGTGGTTTCCTCTATCTGGAATTCTCCAATCTCATTCCTGTGCTTTTATCTCGTTAACGATTTGGGGTCCAGCTAGGGGCCCTTCCTCCAGAAAGCCTTCCCATATCTCCCAGTGGGATCTGCGGCTCCCTTTGGCTGAGTCTCTATCTCGGACACTGTTTTTGTCTTGGTTGCTCAGGTCAGTGTGAATCCTGACCTCGCTAGTCAGAGGTTTCTAGAGGACAGTGTCTGCCATGCTTGGTGCCCCAGAAATATTTGTGAAATAAAATATTAAAGCCGGAGCTGTTGGACCCAGGTTTCTATCCACTGTCCCTTGCTGTACTAGTCCAGGGGTCTTTGGTTTCCTTTATCCCTCCCTCTCTTCAGCAATTAAGTAACAAAATTAAGAGTCTGCGACCTCTCAGGGACTGCCAAGAATGGAGAGTTCTCTCAGAAGGGGGGCCAGGCCTGTATTGTTCACTCTAGGACTTGACACATGATAGGTCCTCATGAAATGTGTGTTGAATGAATGAAAGAAAACGGCATGTGGTTCAGAGGCTTAGGGATGAACTTGGCCGAGGAGTGCCAAGCGGGCTCTCTGTTCCATGCACACAGGAGCTGCCCACAAACACTCCTGTGGTGATAGCGAACCCTCTGCTTCTCCCCCACCCCTCCAGTTCCAGGTCTGGGCATGAGGGGGAGACCAGGAGCATCCAAATGCATGGGTGCAAGACAGGTGTAGTTGTAAGCACGCACTATTCCCCAGAAACCTCTCTTTAAGTCCTGCCACACACTGCCTACCTGCTCTCACTTTCATTACGTTTCATTAGTGCCACATTATTCAGCCTTTCCCCAGCTACCTGGGGGAATTTCAAAGCCAAGTGGGCACAGCCTTTGATGTCTTCGGCTGGAACCCCTCTGATGCACTGAGGTCCTGAATCCTTGGAACCATCCTGAGAGCCAGAATTCTCCCTTTCTATGCTGTATCTTATGGGTGGACTCAGAAACAGTGAGCACTTGCCTGCGGGTCAGGAAGCACGAGCCTGTGTGTGGGTTTGCCTGTGACCCCGGTGAGAACATGGTAGGTGTCATGTTTGCCTCATGAAAACCGTCAATGAGCCCCTCTCCCAAGTGCCTTTCCCAAAAATGCATCTTTCAGGAGAGAACACTAATAAGTGTAGCTGGTTATTTCTGTTTGTGTGTGTCCAATCATTTGTTCATCCAGAAGCCCATCCATCCATCCATCCATCCCTCCACCATCCCTAAGCCGAGCCACTCCCACACACTTCCCCGCACTTCCCTGGTGTAGGTGCACTTCCCCCCCGCACTTCCCTGGCGTAGGTAGGTTACCAGCCCTCTGGCAACTCCAAGGGCACTGAAGCCAGGTTTTGGCCCCAGCCTCTGCTTTCCAATCTCTGTACTTCCTGTTCCTTCACTAAGTACCAGGAACAGTGGGGGTTAGCAGGGTCCCCCTGATTTTAGGTCCTGAACCCCCGAACCCCCTGTCAAGCACAGCACTGTTGTCCCCCTTTTTCTTCCATTCACAATTCATCCTCTGAGGGCTGGAAGCATCTTTCCCCTTTAAGGGCTCCCCACACAGCTGGGGAAAGGGAAGTGCCAATGAAAAGCCTTTCTTTGTCAAGGCCAAGTGCCCAGTGTCACCTCCTATGGGAGACCTTCCTTCACTACTGTAGGTACCGCTTGGTCCTATCTGTCTGTTTATTTTTTTCCCTGTAGTATCTAGGTTGATCCGACATTATTTTCATGTTTGTTGATCTACTTGATTTGGTTTATTGTCTGTTTTCTATTAGAATGTGAGTTCATGGCTACTGTCCCCCCAGTAGGAAGTACAGCGCCTGGCACAGGTATCTGTTGAATGAATGGCTGAAGGAGTGGATAAAGGAAGGAAGGAATGAAGAGCAGAGGGGCATGCTCCAGCACTGGGGGGGGGGGGTCACTGCCCAGTCCCTGTAGTTCGGAGCTGGAACTCTGGAGATCGGGCATGCAGGACTGAGCTGGGTAGAAGGTCCCTGATTGGGAAAGGCACAGCAGACACACTTTTCTTTCTAAAGAGAGGACAGATCAGGAGCCATACCTTTTGGTCTGAACTCTCCGCATTGCATTCCTGCCCCTACTAGAGGAACAGTGGAGCTCAGGGCTTGGGTGCCCTAGCCCCAGGGGTAGGGGTGACTGGGTGGGGTGGGGTGGGGAGCAGATTGGTTTATCTTCTACAGGACTTCTCTGGACTGTCCCAAGCCTCGACTTGCAGTGTGAGTAAAACGGGTATTTTACCCCCCTCAGCGGGAGTGCGGATTACTTGTTTCGGTTTTGCTCCTCTGTAAAGGGCAGGAGGCAACAAAGACTTCTCAGAAGTTTGGGGTTGATGAAGGGCCATTTTGGACACCTGCGAAATGGGCAGGAAGAGTCGGGATATAACTGGGGGGGGGGGAATCTTACACATTTTGCATAGCGCCCCCCCCCCCCGCCCTGCAGAGCCCTGTGCACAAGTCTCACACTCTGGAAATAACACACTAGCAACAACGTATTGGCCCATTGTTACAAGTAAGTTCCTGCACACTGAGATCTTTGCAGTCCTCACAATAGCCCCATGGTGGTACTATTATTCTTATTTTTACACTGATTAAAACATCCAAGCTCAGAGAAGTGAAGCAATTCCTTAGCGCCACGAGGAAAGCAGAGGACTTGGGATTCGGACTCAGGAGATCTAACCTTCATACCTTGCCCCTGATCACTTTGCACTGTCAGAGATCTCTGTAAGCATGTCTGGTTCTCAGAGATCTCTGGGGACCTGCGGGTCGAATGGTTCCCTGTTGCCCTGGTCTGCAGGGCGCTCAGACATGCTTTCACTTCTCCAGTGCTGAGGGTGCGTGATAACAGTGAGCGGGGCCAGGGACTTGGAGCGATGGCCAGCCCTGGCCACAGGCGGGGACCCACCAGAATCCTACCTCCCAGACCCCGCCCCCATCTTCGCAATGCAGACATCCCAGGCACCTGTGGCTCAGCTCCCCCACAGGTGCTGCCCTCTGGCCGGCCTCGCCCCCTGTCAGAAGCGGGGTGTGGGGGGTGTGGGGGTGTGTGTGTGTGTGTGTAGCCTTGCCCCACCTGAGGTTCTCCAGGCACTCCGAGGCCACAGTGAGGGATGTGTGTGGGGGTGCAGGACACTGCAGGTTCATGCCCAAGTGCACCCAGCTGCCCTGCGGAAGGAGTGGGGTCGCCTAGGAGCTTTGAGCTCAAGGGAGGACCTAGTCTTAGGGGCGCTGGACCAGGTCCCAGCCTGTCCTTCCTCCTTGCCAGGCCCCATACCCCGAGTTTCAGTGCTTCGCCTTTTCCTATGCACCAGCGCCCACATCGATCCCCGGGTTGAACGCTCAGGAATTGGGCACTGGGAGAGCCCTTCCAGGGCAACTACCTCCCCCGCCTCCTGCACTATGTTTAATAAGGTCGGAGAGCAAGGGTGACCTGAAGGAAGCCCGCATTCAGAGGCATATCTTCCTGCATTAATCTGCGAATGGCGAGGGGCCCAGTAAGCGGTAAGCGAGGCGTTCTAGAGTCCTCCACGACGCTCACACACAGTTCTGTCTTGGGTGTCAAAGTAGTACAAAGCAGGAGGGTTGGAGGTTTTTACAAAGGACCTACCCCGCCGCCCGCACCGCACCCACGGGGATGTACACATTTGCCCACGCAGATGCGCTCACGAGCGTCCCCCCACCCCGCACCTCCACTTCTCTGCGCAGGGCTGGGGTTCCCATCTGAAGGCTCAGTCCCAGCGATGTAGCCTGCCTCCCTGCCCTCCCCCAGCAAGCATGCCTGGAGAGAGCTCCCAGGGCCCCAGGGCCAGAGCTGGCCGAACTGGGGTCTGGCAGGCCAGGGAAAACATGGTTCCAAAGTTCCGGAGAGGGGGATCTGCACTCTTTGGGGAGGTGGGCGACCTCCTTCATCCTCACTCCATCCGGAGGGGACCTTGTTAGAACCGGAAGGCTCCTTTGGGGTCCCCGCGGGAACACCCCCGGAATATGGGTCACAGCCCAAGAGGACATGGATATTTTAAATCTACAAATACTTCTCAAATGTCATTAGCCAACCCCCCAGCCAGGTGTTTGGATTAAAGCCCCTGTCCTTTTTTTTTTTTTTTTTTTGGTTTCCCTGTCCTTTCTCTCCTGGAAGGCAGCTCTTAAAGTATCAAAATGTGGCTGGAAAAGACTGGCTGTGGGAAAATGGAGGCCCAAATACAGCCCCTCCCCTCACAGGGGACAGAAATGAGGCTTCCGTGTCACGGGCTTGATGGAGGAGAGGATCTGCCCTCCTCAGCCTGAGGTCCAGCGAAGCACTAGGAACATTGCACCCATTTCTCTGATGGGAGGATGGAGGTTTCAGCAATGGAGGGAAAGTAGTGTTGATGGCCAGAAGGATCTGAGGCCACCCTTACACTGTCTGTCAATGTGTTCCTGTCTCTGGGGAGAGGGTTCAAAACTTTCAGCAGAGTATCAAGGAGTCCCTAACCCCAGAAAGGTTAAACTGCACTAGTCTGGGCAGAGCTGGCCCCTTGGGACAAAGCCGGGCTTTCCCCCAAAGTCCTCTCTGTTTCTCCGACCTGCACTTCACCCCTTCCTCCCTAAGCACCTTTCACTCTGCAATGCGGAGGCCCACATGCCCCTCCTGGGACCACTCTCCGACTTCCATCCAATCTAGTGAGGGTCCTCTTCCCCTCCCATCACCCTGACGACCAAGCTGGAACCAGGAGAGGCAAAGGGGCAGGCTTTTATGGGGGCAAGAAAGGGCTGATTCTCCTCCTTTAGGGATCCTTGAGTGCAGCTCTGGGCCACACCTATTTCCCCCTCAGCTCCCCACCATCCCCAAAACCCACTGGCACAGCCACACTCCCTCATGACCTGGCCTCACTCTGCTCCCATCACAGGTTGGGGGGGGCACAGCCCCTCACTCTTTTTCTTTGACTCCCCCAACTTCCAGGGCCCTGGCCTCCAGAGTTCTTCTCTAGGATTTCATTTGTCCACTTGCCCCCTCCCCCAGCCCCAAGAGTTTGTGGACAGCCCTTGGCAACTGCGTTGACTCCAGTTCCAACACTTCGCATTTCTCCCAGTGTTATCCTCATGGATGGTGGGAGAGGGCTTCTGGATTCTCTCTGGGACAGAGCTGGGCTGCAGAGTCTGCCTGTGGCAATGGGGAGATCTCTGGGGCTGGAAAAGGGGGCGGGGAGGGAAAAAGGAGAAGGCAGCAAGGTGCCCTGGCAGCAATTCCATTAGTGGCCCCGAACCCAGCTTTATTTATTTATTTATTTATTTAAGATTTTATTCATTTATTTGACAGACACTGTGAGAGAGGGAACACAAGCAGGGGGAGTAGGAGAGGGAGAAACGGGCTCTCCACCGAGCAGGGAGCCTGATGTGGGGCTCGAACCCAGGACCCTGGGACCAGGACCTGAGCTAAAGGCATACGTTTAACGACTGAGCCACCCAGGGATCCAGTGAGAACCCCGCTTTAGATTCAAGTTTGAATCCCAGTTCTGCCCCTTTTTGGCTGTGTAATGTCGGCTAAGCGACTGCCTTCGTGGGAAGTCTTTGCCTCCTCCTCTGTAAGACGGGGATGTGGACAGTACCCACTTCCCGGGAGAGCTGTAAGGAGTAAATGAGATCACTCTCAGTTAAGGTATTTTCTAGTAATGGTGGCAGTAACTGCCTCCTTTCCATACTAGAGACTCTGCTATTTTAAGATCATAGCCCAGCCTTACAGAGCCAGGAATGGCCATGTGGGGTTTCTGTCCCTCCACTTTTGCGGAAATGGGTCATATTCGTTCTCTATAATCAGTCGAGGGTCTTTTCAAAGCACCAGGAAGGAAAAGGCCAAAGGAACTCAAAGCTTCCACAGTCCTTCCAGCAGTGGGTGCCAGCGGTTGGGGTGTGTGTGTGTGTGTGTGTGTGTGTGTGTGTGTGTGTTGGGGAGGGGAGGTTTTAGGGGAACAGGGTAGCTGCTGCCCTCCAGGTTCCAGCCCCACTCCCCCTGGCACTTCAAGCAGCAGCTCCTTCCATCCCTTGGCTCTCACTCTAAGCCCCCCGCTGTTCTGGGAGGTAGGGAGTGAGTCCCTGTTTACAGCCTTGGGAGTCGGACTCCCAGAAAGGTTACGCCCCTTGCCCAAAGTCACATTGCCCGCAAGAGGTCAGGCTGACTCTCCAGCTCTGCTTTGGGCTCCCAGCCCCATAGCTTTGTCGGGGCAGCCACTGGCAGGACCACCACCGCTTCACCTTGGTGGTGTGTGCGTGTGTGTGTGTGTGATGGGGGGGCGGTCAGTCCTGGTGTTTGCATCCCTGACCGCCAGCCGCCTGCCTCCGGGGGAGGGATCCCGGTTCTCACACCTGTCATAAGAGGCAGCCAGAGCGCACATTCTGATCCGCCTAATCCCGAGGCTTGTGATTGGCAGGGAGGAGGGGGAGGAAGGGTTAGGGGGAGGGGAGGGCCGTGGAGAATGCCGGAGAGAAGTACTGGAGCAACCCCTGAAACCAGAGAAAGAAGGGGAGACATCTACAGTTTGGCACACTGCCTGGCACATAGTAGGTGCTTAGTAAGTGGCGGTGGTTATTCTATTTCTCATGCCTCTTGCTCTCACCAGCTGCCTCCCAACTTCCCTACCCCCTCCATCCCTCGGCTTGTATCAGAGGACACCCGCCTGACCTGGGCCCTCTCTGTCTCACCCTGCCTGCGGTCCTTCCCTCCTGGGGACCTGTGAGCGCACAGCTGGCCTCGATGCCCACACCCCCGGCATGTCCCAGCCGGCGCAGAGCGCGCAGCTACGGGCAAACTGGGGATACTTCTCCTCCAGTCGACCTCTCCTCCCAGGTCTAGGGGTGGCAGGGGTGGGGAGGAGGGGGTGGCGGGGGTGGGGGGGTGGGGGCACTCAGGGGCCTTGACCGGCTGAGCTAAAGGCCTTAGGGGGAACCTACGGCTCCAGGTCGCCCCGGACTTGGAAAACCAAAAAGGCAGCCGACAGGGTAAAAGACAACAAATCAAGAGCGTCGCGCTGGGTTCGTGCAGCCAGCAGCGGACAGGGGCGAGGCCCCGAGGGGGTGGCACTTTCCCTGAGGCTCTTGGGTGCGTGTTCAGACCCTACGCGCCTCTGCGGATCCCCGCAACGCAGTGTGCCTGGGTCCTCGCCCAGGGACTGGAGCCTGAAGGAGGCAGAACCGGGCCGCGAAGAGGAGCCACCCGCGCTAGACACGTAGGGAACCGCAAGCCCCGCAGAGCTTGCGGCGGATCAGACTTTGGCCCCCTGGCCCTCGTTGAGTCTGCGCGGCGATGCGCTGCGGGGCCTTGGACGCCGAGCCTCGAGCTTCCTCTCTCCTCCCGTTTTCCCGCAGCTGCTCTGCCATCCTCAGGGGCGCCGAAACTCCTAGCTACTTTCTCTAACTTGAATTCGTTTCCAGGTTGGAGTTGAGTTGCAAACGCGCGGGCTCTGGAGCCAGGCAAAACCGGTTGCTAATCCCCGATGGGCTTGCAGATGTGCGATCTCCGACTGCTCACTTCTCTCCGTGCCTCAGTGTCCCCAGCTGTGAAGTGTGGTGGGTATTGCTGTTTCCTAGGGAAGGGAACACATGGCTGGGCGCTCACTCCACTTCAGTTCTTATCCATATTTGGGACAGTTGCCGGATTTGCCCGACTTGGAGGAACGCACAGTTCTTTCATTCACCATGACCTAGTGTGCAGTCAAGTTCAGATCACCTGGTTGCCGTGTTCCCGGAGTTCTTCATCCTCTCCGGGTCCTGGGGCCACACGACTCTCCCTTCAGTGGCTCTTCTGGTCCCCAAGCGTCCCAGCCAAGTCCTTTCAGGATTTGTCTCCTTTAAAATTATTCACAGGACTCACCTTTTCCCTTGACAAGCCAACTGAATGGTTTCTTTTTCTGGGGGCTAAAGGTGGGGAACAAAGTGAGCTTTGCTAATTATTGCACCTGGAGTAGAAGTTGATGCCTACTTTCCTTTTTTTTTTTTTAAGATTTTATTTATTTATTTGACAGAAAGCACAAGTAGGCAGAGAGTCAGGGAGAGAGAGAGAGGAGGAAACAGGCTCCCTGTTGAGCAGAGAGCCTGGATAGGGGCTCCATCCCAGGATCCTGAGATTATGACTAGAGCTGAAGGCAGAGGTTTAACCCACTGAGCCACCCAGGCACCCCTCCTCTCTTTTTCTTAAAGGTGAAATTTATATAACATAAAATTAGTCATTTTATTAAATTTTTTTACATTAGCCATTTTAAAGTGAACTACAGTGTGCCTTCAAAATCTTGTACAACCACCGCCTCTGTCTAGTTCCAGAATGTTTTTGTCACTGTGAGAGGACCTATTTTCCTTTTTCAGCTCTGTCCCCAGAATGGAGCTGGGAGTAGGCGGACAAGCTGGATGCCTGCACTCAGTACCTTTACAACTTCCTTTTCAATGCCTTTCAAAGGAATTCAGCTTCTCAAATGATTTGCCAGGTTGATCTCAGCCCAGGAGAGGTGGGGATAGGGCGCTTTCTCAGAACCCAGGGAACCACTGTGTATGTGTGCCCGCGCACGAGAGAGAGAGAGAGAGAGAGAGAGAGAGAGAGAGAGATGGGTAGGGAAGGGATTATGAGACAGGGCACTGGGGAAGCAGGCCCAGGTAGCAGTTGTTTGATGTCCTGCTCTTCCAGATTGTAAGTACCATCCTCACTCCGCAGGGGCGAGGGCACTGCATGTATAATTTCTACAAGCATCTCACAATCAGTGAAATTTGGGGGGAGCCACTTTGGTAATCAGATGAAAGCAAAGGACACTCATTCTAGAGAGATGCGGATAGAGGTTGCGCTGGTTTTCTAGGGCTGTCGTAACAAATGACCACAGACTCAGTGCCTTATAAGAGCAGAAATTTATTCTGTCACAGATCTGGAAGCCAGACGTCTGAAATCAATGAATTACGAGAGCCATGTTCTGGGAAGGACCCTTCTTTGACTCTTCCGGCTCCAGGTGGCTCCAGGGTCCCTGTGGCTTTATGACTCCCATCTCTGCCTCTGTCTTCAAATAGCCTCTTCTCTGTCTCATAAGGACACTTCTCATTGGATTAAGGGTCCACCTGGAGAATCCAGGATTATCTCAAACACCTCCAGTATGGTCACACTCACAGCTACCAGGAGTTAGGACCTGGAGATATCTTCTGGAGGCTTCCATTTCACCCCATACAGGAACCTCCACCCAAATGCAACTTCAGGGGCTCCCAGACTCCTGTTCAGACTAGGAGTCTCCGATTTCAAGTCACAAAGGAATCCTCGGATGTCCCTGTTAGAAAGGTAAAGGGAAAAGATACCACGCCTGGGTCCACAGTTTTCCTTATGGAAGGGAGGACCCTTATATGGTTAAAAGGAGAAAACGGACCCGCCATTCTTCCCCCTTGATATCATCTACCCTTTTGAGGGAGAACATTCCAGAACAGAAGGCTTGAGACAGAAATTGGTTGCCTTTTTACAAAGAAGCCCTTGAAAACTGCAGCATCAGCCAGAATCCAAATTTGCGAAAATGGACCAACAGGAAATTTTGCCCTGTCAGACCAACTTTATAAAGACCCTGTAGGGGCTCTGTGGCTCAGAGAGGCCTTTTAAGAAAATTGCAACTTTTAGTCAGACCCTGAGGGAAGTCTCACAAAGATCTTCACACTCCTTTGTGGCTTTTCCTGGGGTGGAGACTGAAGAAACCAGCTTTTTTTTTTTTTTTCCCCCTTCCCAAGGAAGGGGAGCAGCATAGAGAGGAATCAGGGCTGGGGAGAGCTGTTCCCAGAGTTAGGGAACAGGACGGGCCCCAAAGATAGAAGTGACAGCTCCCTCAGCTGAGTCCCTGGGTAGCCACCTGTGTCCTTCCTGCAGATCGGATTTATAGAGTGTAACATTTTAATAAAAAACACACACACCTTCCCATTTGGGTGCATTAAGAGATTTCTAACAAAACACTGTAATGTTGCTATAAATTTTTCTCCCAGCACCCTCAAAAGTCATAACTCAGCTCTAACATTTCGTATTTAATGTTTATTTTGATGGCAACATTCCAGCCAGAGTAGGGGCGCAGGGTGGGGAGAGAGAAGGCAGAAATGCCTCCTCTTTCCTGGCCATTAACTGTGTGTTTTTAATAAAATCCCCACAAATTGGACAGCTGACACTTGGAAAGGAAGGAGGGAAATCATAACACCTTTATCAGGAAGTACCAGGGGCCTTAGTTCCAGGGAGACCCTGGCTAGGTCTGGCCAATCTGGGTCCCCAGAGGGTTTTCTGGAATGTCTCCTTTGCCCATGCCATGTGTTCTGTCTGAAATGCTCTCCTCTCTTCGCTGCTAGCAGCTTCTGGAGGCACAGAAGCCTCAGTCTTCTGGAATTTTCCCCACACCCTCTCTCTACTGGAGTTATGGGCCCTTCCCCTGAAGAGTATTCATTCTATCCACTTGTCACCTGTAATAGAATCTTTGGCTGGAACAGGCTCAGGCAAAAATGCTGAAGGAATGAATGAACACATGAACATAGCAGCGCTGACTGGAGAATTCTCTTTCACTACATCTGAGCCACCTCCATGAGAGCAGCTGTCTGGGGAGTGGTTAATTATTTTCTACTTTAAAAAGGGATCTGGGCAGTTCAACATCATATGGAAACCAGCTCATGGCCCCCTTTTTGTTCCAAATTGCTGTCTTCTAACTGTCTTGTGCCCTGGACACAGGTCAGAAAAGAGGTCAGTTAGGCCTTCTGGTCCCTTCCTTGGCCTCCAGGTGGAAATGGAGGGGGAGGTACCATTCCAAACTGTCAAAGACGTGGTGACTTCTTCCTGGTGGTTAAGGCTCAGGGGCCCCAGGACACCTGATGGCTGATGAAGGCTTAGCCGCATCATGCCTTGGCTGTGGGGCCTTCCCCTGACTCTCCTGCCACAAGCTCTCCTTCTCAGCACCTCACGGCCCCTGCTGCTTATCTTCCCACAGGGTCACTGGGCAAAGCCTGGGTTTGGGGCAGATGGCCTGTCCCTGAGGCTTGTTCAAATTGTCAGTGGAGATAATGAATGGAAAATCTGCTTGTGAACGGCAGAGGGCCTCACGCTCGGAGGCTGGCACTTAACACAGCGCACGGTTCTGGGGTTGAGTCACCTGCAGAGTGAGCGGGTCAGACACTGGAGCCCGGGTGATTGGGGCGGTGTCACATAAGCCCTCAGTTTTCTCATCAATCAACTGGCAGTAACTTCCGTAATTGGGTCCTGGGGAGGAGGAGAGAAGATGATTTGAGAAAGTTCCTGGGAAGTGCTTGGCATAGGTAAGGGCTCTACCCTCATGGTTTGGGATGGAAGAGGAGCTGGCTGTTTACCTGCCACTCCTGGGTCTCTGGGCATGGCTGGCTGGTTGGGCAGGGGTCCACTTCCTCCTCCCCTACCTCTACCCTACCCCCGTCCCCAGAAGGGAGGCATAGTCTCTTCCAAGCTGCTTTACTTCACTCTCTCTGTGGAGGAAAACAATTCTTTCTTCAAGGGTTTGAATCCTGCCTCTGCCATATATTCACTGGTCAGCCTCTGGTGAGTTACTTAACCTCTCTGGGCCTCTGTTTTCCTTTTTTTTTAAAAAGTATTTATTTATTTATTTGAGAGAGAGTGCGAGAGTGAGAGAGAGAACAAGCAGGGGGTAGAAGCAGAGGGAGAAGGAGAAGAAGACGTCCCTCTGACCAGGGAACCTGATGTGGGGCTCCATCCCAGGACTCTAGGATCATGACCTAAGCTGAAGGCAGACACTTGACAGACTGAGCTACCCAGGCACACCTGGGTCTTTGTTTTCCGATCTGATAAAGGAGGATGATAACGTGGGCCTTGATGCATTGCTCTGAGAACGCAAGGCGATGATGGGAAGGTGTGGTCCACAATGGGTCTTGGGCACTCTGTAAGTGTTTTTTCTTTCCTCCCTTTCCCTAAGTAGATGACTGGTGGATACCTTGTACCTGATGCTAGGGGCGCCTCCATTAGCTACCATGGGTGGACGGACTAGCGGGAGCTGCATTGCCCACACTGGGGGGTTCTCAGGGAGATGCCCCTCTCATCCTGGCTCCATTGTTCCTCTTTTTTTTTTTTTTTTTTTTTAAGATTTTCTTTATTAAGAGAGAAAGAGAACATGCGTGTGGAGGGACAGAGAGAGAAGCAGATTGCTCGCTGAGTGGCTGAGTGCAGAGTCTGGATGCGATGCTCGATCCCAGGACCCCGAGATCATAACTGGAGCTCACATCAACAGTCGGACACTTAACCAACCAACTGAGCCCCCCAGGCGCCCCCCCACCCCAGTTTTCCTTTTGACAAAACTCTCAGCCTGGCCCATGACTTTTAAAAGCTGAGATAAACAGTTCCAGGGCAAAGCCAGAGATCAGGGCTTTTCCCAAAGTGTTGGAAATCTTTGGCTCTTTCTGAAGTGTTTCTGAGCCTTTTAGGCAGGATCTTAGCCCCCAGCCTGTAACCGCTCTAGCTTTAATGGGTGCCGAGCACTTTACACCCCGTGAAACCTGCGGCAAATGGTCCCGGCCTCTGGTGCGCCATCCAGGTTGGCAGCACAGCGCTGGCGCTCAGCCTTTGCCTGAGGAAATGAAAGCCTGATGGGGGCTGGAGGAGGAGATGGTACAGAAACTTCCGGAAACGCCGTGGCAGCTGGAGCAAGTCAGGTCGTAGCCCCGGCTGGGCCATCGCTCACACCTCTCTCCCTTGCCAAACGGGGGCCGCAAGACCTGCTCTTTCGGGTGAGTTTCCGTCAGCTCCCAGAAGCCCTTCCTGATCAAGCTCACGATCTACAGTAACGATCGTCTGTGGTTAGTATCACTTATCGAGCACCTATGAGGAGTCAGACCCAATTCGCAGCTTGTGCCGGAGATTTTGTCTTCTGGGGCCCGTGATGCAAGTTCACCTCCCCCCGGGACTCCCCGTCACTTACCTTGCTTGAATTCTTCCCAGCGCCTACCACCGACCGTCATTATCTGGCTCATTTATTTGTTTACCTGCCTACGTCTGTCTCTCCCATGATGATGCCAGGAACCTTATATATTTTTCATTCTCCGGGGTCTGGAGAAGTGCTGGGCACTGAACAGGTGCTTGTTAAATATTTTAATATTTTACTTTTTGTCTGAGTGGATACTCTGCAGTGTGATCTTATAAGAAAGTCCTATGGCTCTCTTCATTTTACAGATAAGACAAATGAGGCAGAGGGTTGGCCTGGAGCCTTGACAAAGGGCATACACTCAGGAAGGACAGAGCAGAGATTCCAACTCTGGAATATCAGACCGAAATTTGTACCCTGCATCGCCTTACCTTGCTCACTTGGCTTCCCTTAAGGTGAAAATTCTGTTGGAATCAGGAGGCCTTGTCCAAAATGGAAATTCGTTTCCCTTGTGTTTGAAGAAACATTTCCCAAATATTCATATTCACGATCCTATAGTCTCTTGTTGTCTTTAGTTTTCACAGAAACTGTTCAGGTTGTCATCATGATACACCATTTTACAGTGAAGAAATCACAGCTCAGAGAGGTCGGCCCCTTGCCAAAAGATACACAGCGAGGGAGTGGCGGAGCTGGCGTTCAAGTCTGGATCTTGAATCCAGGAAGGCTGTGCACATCTCACCTTGGAGGCACATGGCCTCCCAGGGAAACTGAGTGCCCCCTCCAGGATCACACAGAGAGGAAAGAGCAAAGTAGAACCCGGGTCAGGGTTTGGGATGCCGCACCTGGTTCTTCGCCCCCAAATCGGTACTGCAACCTAGAAGCCAGGTGGGCAAAAGGAAAGCATGAGGGCTCTAACTAAAGACATGGTATGGATGCCCTTAAGGCCAGGCATTGGCGGAGGGTGATGGACCCTCTATCAAGGAGACTCATAAGATTGTGTGCATGCGTGTGTGCGTGTGCATAAAATACTAGAGCCTGAGTATTCCCAGCTTCTTGCCCCACCCCCACCCGCCGTGGATCCCAGGAATTGTGGAACAAGAAGGAAGGGCAGAGGAGCCAGAAAAAGTGGCCATATCTACCTGGGAAAGGCTGCAGAGACATGCGAAGTGGGAAGAGCACAGACAGGCTAGGAGTGGGAGAATGGGGTTTTGAGACTCTGCAGTCGGGAGACAAGCGAGGTGGGCCGGGAAGCTGCCAGGTCCAGGAGCCCTGGGAGGTGAGGGGACAGCGAGAGACTTTCAGACGGTTCTGGTGCTACACCTTATGAACGGGGTCTCCCCGTTCTTGTGAGTCTGTAGTAAACATTTTAGTGGAATTTCAAGTTAGTTTGGGATGCTGGCCCATGTTCTTTGTTTGAGGTTCTGTGTCTAGAGGGGCTAGGAGCTGGCTTGGCTTTCGAGAGTTAAGGGGTCTAGGCAGGTGTGTTCTGTGTGTGCACACGTTTGTATACGTGTGTGTTCATATGCAGGTAGGGTCCAGCCCGGGAGCTTGCCCAGCGGCCCTGCGGCTCTCCCAGGGGCGGGGTGGGGGTGACCGATGGCTCAGCCAGCTGCCATCACTCTGTGTGTCCCCTGAGCCCAGACTCTTGCCCCTCACCTTCTCCAGGTCAGCTATGGTGCCAGGTTAGCTGTGGAATGTGCAGAAATGTCCTTGGCAGTAGGCATCACGACTGCCACTCACGGCGGGGGTTGGGGGTGGGGCAGAACCAAGAGCCCCAGTTCTCAGTAAAGTGGTAGAGCCATCGGTCCCGTCTTGGCTCCAGACTGTGGCTCTATGTTGATGAAGTTAGTTGTCAACTGCCTTATTCTCCGCACACATAAATCATTCCCCAGTTCACATGATGGAATGTGCTGGTTCCACTGTTTTCCTGGCCACACTGATGCACGCAGACTTTTCTGGAACCCACCACGTGAAGGTCGCAGGCAAGACAAGCCTCTGGGGTCTCTGAGCAACAGCTTCCATCACCACTGCCTTGCAGGGGTGCATGTGACTGGCACCTCACTCCTTCCATCTCCCTGCCTTTTTTCTAGATGCTCCCCCTCTTCTAGCCCACTTCTCCTCAGACCCTCCTTCTGTCCCAGTGCCCTCCCCATCCCACTGGCTGGAGCTGGCCTGCTCCCTCCCCCGGCCTCTCCTCCAGGCGGGGCCCCTGGAGCCTTGGTCAGGATGAAAGCCCCTGGCCAGGCCCATAAATCAGCCGGCCTGTGCCCCTTAACCTTCCCCATTAACCTCTCACACTGGCAGGTATTAGGTGTTGCACTTGGTTGCCATAAATTACTCGCCAATGAATTTATGAGCACTCCCCCCTGAGAGGCCTGCTTCCTCATCCTCCCCCTGACTTTCCCTCAGGGCCTTCCAGAGACCAAGGCCCAGGCTTGTCCATGGTGCCTGGTCCCGGGCCCGAAACTCCCCATGTGGTGCTCTGCCCCGATTCCCCTGAGACAGGCATGGCAGACTGGAGGGCACTAGGGGCCGAGGCGAAGGCAGCCTGTGTAGCAGTGACTCCTTATCTCTGACATTCCCGGCCCTGGAGGGTGTGACCTGTAGTTTCCACACGTTTACCTCAGAAGGTGACGTGGTCCTGAGCAACCGCACCCACGTCACTTATCATCACTACGAGCGGGGCCCTCTGACGCTCACCGTCTCTTGACTCTTTCTGGAGACCCTGTGGGGGACAAATTATCACCCCGTTTCCCACAGGAGGAATCAGACACGCAGGCAAGGGATGTGAGGGGAAGAGGCTCCAGGGCCGACAGGGACGACACTCGCCTTCCTTCCACACCGCGGTCTGGGAAGGGAGGAGGCCACTCAACAGATGGGGAAACTGAGGTCCCCAGAGGTCAGCGGACTCGTCCCAGTCCCATAGCTCATGGGGGCAGGGCGGGGACCCCTGGTGTCGGGACTGAGTGCGTTGCGTTGGTGCCAAGCCATACGAAATGCCATCCTGCAAAAGTAGTTCCGCCTTTGGAGACCATGGTGACTCCATGAACCGGAATATCTGTCCCGTTCACAGGTCACGCTGCAGTCAGTCTCCAGTGCTCATGACCATTACGTGACAGTGAAGGCCATCACGATGCTGGTGGTGGCCATGAGGGGGTTATGGCACCTACTCCCACAGCAGGGCTTTCCACGTGCAGACAGTGGTTCAGTTTCCTCCGTAGTACGGGGTAGATACTACTGTTATGCCCATTCTACAGGAAAAGGAACTGAGGCAGAGAGAGGTCAGCTAACACGTTGAAAGTCACCTAGCCTGTGAGGGCCAGGCCCGGGAGTCAGACCCCAGTGGTCAGCCTCCAGAACACCCATTCCCCATCACTAGTATGGCTACTATTAACGCATGTGAGGCCACCACGGATAGTTAGAGCAACAGTTGAATGGGCCCCTCCAATGGCCAGTGGCTGTCAGTCTACTGGAGCCTGCAGTAGAGGCAGGAAGTCCTCTGCCCTCCCCTCACGCCCACCCCCTCACTGACCGCCCCCCGAGCTTGGACCCACGTAAATGTCCCCCCTTGCGACTGGGCCACACTTTCAAGTAAGGCTATCTCCTTGTCATCCTCTTGCTTGTGTCTAACCCTGACTCGGAGGGAAAAGGGAGGGTTGGCACGAGGGTGCCCCTGCTCCCCTCTACCTGGCAGGTGGGAGACTTGGACCTAGTTCTGGAAAAACCTGGTTCAAATTCAAGCCAAACGGGTTAAACGGTGTCTCCTTCAAATTCATGTCCGCTCAGAATTTGTGAACGCAGCCTGGTTTGGAAAGGGGGCCTTGCTGATGTAACTAGCAGAGGTGAGGTCAGGCTGGGGGAAGGTGTACGGCAGCCCCGGGGAAGGGGTAACCGAGCCCCATCACTCACAAGCGGGGTCACCGTGTGTAGGTCACCAGCCTCTCAAGGCCTCGGTAAGCACCCTTCCAGTGCGATTAAACCCTCGTTCAGAGGGTGTCGTGTGGATTAAATGGAACACTGTATACAAGCCCGGAGTGGCTCGGTAAACAGCCATGGAACCTGACTCCAGTGTGGTTAAATAGAGCGATTCTTCAGAGCTGGGCTCTCTGGTGGCTTCAGGAGGGACTGACGGGCCCGTGTTATTTTTTTATGGTTAATTTTGGAAATTCCAAGTTAACAATTAGGCTAAAACGTGATATTTCTGTAAGCTCTATTGAAAGTATCACAAGTTGTATATTCAACATTTGGAAGAAAAAAGGGGGGAAAAAAAAACTCCAACCAGTCGCATTTTTCACTCTGTGCACACACAGATTACATGCTTGTCCCAAGTGAATGAACAGCTCATTTATACCCGATGCCAGCCAACTGCCTGATGCCAACTGGTAATAGAGTTATGGATGTATATACACTCCTATAAACCGATCTCTAACCTTGTGTATAAAACCATATGTGTCTATCTCTTTATGCATATTGGATGCATATATTACAACAGATGCATACACATATATATCTTCAGCTAGCCCATGTAGCAAATATTTATTCAGTGTTCACTCTATGCACAGTGTGTGTGTGTGTGTGTGTGTGTGTGTGCAGAGAGAGAGAAATACACATTTGTCCATAGTCATATATGCACATAGCTGATTATACCAGAAGCCAACCAAACTCTAGATGCAGGGAGTGCGAGCGCTTTCGCGGAAGAACAGTACACTCCAAATTCCCTGCCTGGGGAACGTGCTACATTTGGACGTGGACACGGGCACCCCAGCTGGAGAGAAGGTAGCGCTGGGCAGAGGGAGGGTGAGGGAGGAAGGTCTTTGGTTCCCTCTGAGGACAGCAGAGTCAGGCTTGACCTTCGGGTCAGTCATACCCTGGCTGTCTCTGTTTCATTGGGGACATGGAAGGAAGCTTTTTGAGAAGCCTCTGGGGTGTACAGCCACCTGCCTCTGCCTCCCACCCTGAGTAGTGGGGGTGCGGCTGCCTCCCACCCTGAGCTCCTGGGTAGTGGGGGACTGAGTGCTCCCCATCACCAGCCTCCACTTCCGAGGCCTCCCACGTGCTCCACAAGCTCCCACCTCCTCCTTGACACTACGACGCAGATGACATGCCATGTCGACATGTTAACATGTCAGAGTCAGAGCTCACGGGGTGGCAGGAGTAGGGAGAGGTGGGGGGGTAGCAGGGAGGGCTGTGCTCTAGTCCTCCCTCTCATAGCGGAAGGATTCATCCATCCCCCGCCGTCTGTGTTAGACTCCAAAGGGGGCTGTTGGGTCCCATGGGTGCCAGGACAGGGTCCTGTCCCCTGCAAGGCCCTGAAGGCAATGCTGGGAACACAGAGGGGTTAGAGAAGTGAAGGAGCTTGTCTGCGGGGCAGGGCGGGCAGTTGAACGGTGGATTGAGGCTTGTGTGTACACATCCTCATCAGAGCAGACCCCTGCTTTAGGGATGCAGCAGCTCACCCGTTTTAGGTCTAGGAGGTCAGTGTGGGGATAGAGATTATTTCCAGGTGAGGTGGGGAATAGGAGAGGAAATTGTTTCTTTAAGACCCCCTGAAAAGACTGACCCCTAGGGACCGAACATACTTTATCTCATTCTAGGTAGCTGGAGTGAGTTCTCTTTAACGGATGAGGAGATGGAAGTTCAGAGATGGAAAGCAACTTGCTCGAGGTCACACAGCTAGAATGTGGCAGTGGTGGGCTGACTCAACTTCTGTACTGGGTCTTAGGGAAAATCGCTGCTGGTCTTGCTACTGAATCCAGGCAGAGGAGACCCTTTTATTTCTTCCATGAGAATTTAGTTATTTTCCAGAGGAAAAAAGGGGCACTTGGGATATTCAAACTCGGGTTTTTTTCCCCCCTTTGGTATGCCATTAGGAAGGATGTTGGTTCTGGCCTCTCCCAAGTGCTACATCAGAGGCCACACAGGCTTCTGGTGATGTGCCCCCTCCCCAAGAAGCCCCCCTTTCCTTGTTGTCTCAAGAGAGTTCCCTGGATGGTTTGTAGGAGTGGTCTCTAGTCCCTGCCAGTTGGCACGAAAGGAAATGGTTTGCAGATTTAGGTGCTGGATAGATGAATAAAGGACTTCAGATGGGTACCTCATCACCAATGACACAATCGGTACAGGCTTACGGACTGAGCCAGATGGATGGAGCTTCTGCCACGGGGGTGGGGCAGGAATGTCCCTGGGGGGTGGTCCCTGGAGTTCACACCTGCTTCTTCCAATCCCAGCTTCATGACCAAGAGTCCAAGCAAAGAGCCTGGTCAAGGACCCTTCTTATCATAACAGAACCCAGCTGTTTGCCTAGATCCTGGCCACTAAGCTGGGGTTGGGGGCAAAGGGCTCGGTCACAACCAAATCCCGCTAAGCTTTGTGGCTCAGTGACCTTGTGTGTGAGTTGCTGGGTGCCCCAAGGCAAGTCGCTTTAGCTCTCTGTTCCTGTTTCCTCATCTGCTCCACGGGGGTAGTCTTGTCCACCTCCTATATTTGCGGTGAACTTTCCGGTAAAGCACTCCGCTTGGAGCCTGGCACTGGGTAAGCTCTGAATGAATGTTAGCTGTTAAAATTGGTCTCACCATCCACAAAGCAACCATAAAGGGTGATGGAGAGGCTGGTGAGCAGAGGGGTGTGTGTGCCGGGGGGATGTGAGTCCCCTACGGCTCTGCTTTGGGGATTCTGAGGCTGAAGGCAGACAATGGAGGTGCCCAGGGTCCTTGCTGAGCCCTCCAGCGAGGAGCCCTTTCTTCCCGCACAGGCTGCCTCCTGCATTCTCTGTCCTTTGGGCGGGCCGCCTGTCCCGATGTTGGCAAGGGCAAAGAGGAGGCCAGGCCAGGGGGCCCGGGCCCTGGGCGGCTGGCCCAAAGCTGGCCAAGGACTCTTTGTCCTGGGAGGGGCTCAGTCCCTGGTTGCAGCTGCTCCTCCTGGGAGGGGCCAGAGGGGCCCCTCTCGTCTCTCAGCGCAGGGGTCAGCACCCAGAGGGGGCACAGCCCTGAAGACCCTCCTGGTCCCCTCGGAGCTGCTTCCTGCTCTTGTTTGTCCCCGAAATCTGAGAAAGTGAGCCCAGTCTTGGGGAAAGGGGGCTCCAGCTGGGGGCCACTCCCCTTGACCCCGATGACTTCTGGTTGGGGATGGAGCGGGGGGGTTGTCTGTGCTCTTGAAGATACTCTCCCCATGCCACCCTCCCACTCAGGCCACGGCCCGTTTTCCAGATCCTTCTTTTCCCACACTCTTTCCTCATGCTCCTTTACACACCCAGTTCTTCTTAAAGGGACTCTAAGAAGAACCAATTTTCTATGAACAGAACAATGCCCTATTAATCTTTCGGGGGATTTGAACTTGGCAACATTTCAGCCTTTGATTTAAATATCATTTTGGTAATGGGGGAATAAGAGGAAGGCTGACTCTTGGACAACGCTGGGTTTCCAATACCTTCTGAGCATGAGACAATTTCAAATATAAAATTAAATCCAACTCCCTCCTCCCCCTCCCCCCCCACCTCCCTCTTGCTTTCACTCACACAAAAGCTCACTTCCCACATACTTCATGGGGATATTTCAAGTTAAAGTTTTGTTTACCTTATAGAAAAGTTAATTAGTTCCTTTTGATCTCACAGGGAAAACCACACAGGAAATTTTTCTTCAGAAAGTGTACACACGAAGGCATGCTTTTCCCTCATAACCAGAGATATTCATTAAAACAATTCGTTTCGATTTTTAATTTAAAGAAAACATTTTACATTTTCCCTATTTATTATTAAGAAAGTCGTTGTCCCCAGGGCAGAACGTAAACGGGGTTGGCTGTATGCTTTTAGCCGTGTAAGCAGCCAGAAGTTGGGCAGTTTATAATCTGCCCCTAGTTTGTTTTTCTACTTTGGATAACAAGAGACTTCTGCAGAGAAGCAAACCTTCAAACATGCCAAATTTCAGTCGCCAAAATATTAAAAATCCAGGGTTTTGGAGATTGAGACTGTATGGTTTAAATAAAGATATTTAAGTTCTGAAATATAAATATTCAAGATCCTGAAAAAACATATCATTGCATTAAAATCTGAAACAGGCAGTGGGTGAATCGAGGGGAGAAAATGTTTACTTTTTTGAGGTTTATCTAATGAAATATAATAAATAGTACATCACGCTCTTTTTTTTTTTTTTTAACCCCTAGAGATATTTAAGCAGTACCTGGATTTGTACAATAAGCTGCTTTAGCAAAAGTCTAGAAAAAGAAACGCTTGGATTTTGAAAATGCGATTTTCAATCTTAAGCACATTTTCCACATCTTGTATTGTTACGGGATAAGGGATGCCGAAGACTCTGCAAATTGCGGAATTCATTTCCAGCACAGACCAAGCGAAAAAGGAATAGTAGGGCTTCCTCGAGGTTGAAAGAACAAATGAAAAGATATTACTGTCAGAGCAGCCAGAGGCTATGGTCCCCATAACTGCAAGGAAGAAAAAAAAAATCTCATCTATAGATACGGTATGGACCAAAAGCCCGGGGGAAGAGATGTTTTTACAAAAGAAAAACCACAAAAACATAACAGCTCTAAAAGAGTGGTGTTGACATCAGTATATAATTTTGAGGATATTTTTGGGTGCGTCTCCCTTTCCTGCCCCTGACACAAATATTTGGAGATTGGGACTGTCATTGTTGATAAAAATTAAATGGATGCCGCATACAAAAGATATATAAAAACCATGTTAACATGTGGGGTGACTTTGATGACGTTCTGTACAGCGAAAGTATAAGAATCTGGTGACATTTTATTGTCACCCACTTGCATTTTCATCTGCACCGACCCCTGCCTTTAAAAATAGGACTCTTAATATACATTTTTTTTATCAAATGTTTTCACCTGAAGATACATTTGCTGGTTTCAGTATGCCCTGCTCTTCTATTTTCTTTTAGTTGAGTTTTTGTAAATGGTGAAGGTGTGTGAGGACCCGTTTGTGAAGTTAGAAAATTATGCATTTGTTTTGAAGAGAAGTCTGCAAATACTGGCAGGAGAAACAGATTCCTGCAAAGGAACGGCCCCAGGGAAGCCAGTCATTAATGTAAGTTTCCAAAGTCTTTCTGTTCAAATGCAGAGTCCGAAGACCTTTTTAAAAATTGCCCTTCTCTAACACAATTATTTTCACTTCTTCCCTGAGATAGCTTTGTTATTTTCTTCTGAAGAAATATTTATGCTTTTTTCGAGTTGGAAATTTTCTCTTCTTCTTCTTCTTCTTTTTTATCTTCCTTGAGGAAAATGGTTTAATGCCACATTCAAGGAGGGGACGAGAGGCTCATTTAACAAAAGGGCTGGAAACAGAAGCTTCAGATGAAAACCCAATTCCCTTTCTGAATTTGCCAAATAGTAGCTAAAAATCAAACACTTCCCAGAAGACCATTGATGGGATTCCTCCCAAATTAATATGCATCTATTCCTATTTTCATCAAAAAAATCATTTTCTCTGTGGCTAGGCACGGTTTTGGAGACTGGGGGTCTCTATCCCTCTAGTGCCCTCCATAGGGAACCTTGAGATTTCATTATATATATATAGACACACACACACACACACGTATACATATATATGTGTATATGTCTATATGTCTATAATTTTCCTTTCCATGAATTCCCGTAAAGTCGGCGTACTTTCTCTACGGGAGGATGGGCTGGGAGAGAATCAGGACCGTGGGCCGACACTTCACTGGCCTGAATGCAAGAGGAAAAAGAGTGAAGAGAGCTGAGAGAGAAACACTCTCCGTACAGGAAAACACGTCGGCAGAGCGATAAAAAGAGGAAGACAAGTAAATATTTTTCTAGCGCGCGTCCAAGTTAAAACCAGCGAAGCTACCCAGTTTAAAGAAAGGGAAAGCAAAATTCATCCCTACCTTTGTCAGAGGCAAAGTAATGGGGAACTTGTTTCCAGAGTGGTTAGGACCTACACAGAGCGTCTTACCTTAAATCTATACATTTTGAGCAAAAACAGCTTGGAGCAATTCTTTCCAAACAGCCCCAAATGTTAACCATTCCATTCAAGATCAGATTTCTCTCTCAGCCTAGATGGTGATATCAGTTGGATTTTCTTTTCTTTTCTTTCCTTTTTTTTTTTTTAAAATATATATTCTTATGTTTCCAATCCTCAAACATTGCTTTTTTCATCTTTGTGAACACTCGCCTCGCCGCTGGATGGAATGGGAGTCGTCAGGAGTCCTTCTCTTTGGGACAATTAGCCTCCCACTGGATCATTTTAAGTCTGAATGATTTGTTGTGGTCACTGAGTGGGGCCTTTCTCTCTCTCTCTCCTCTAATATTATTGTAGATACGTAAAGTTTACTGCGTGCTGTAAATATGTCAGCTTTTGCCAGGGAGTTTGCTAATAAAGAACTTCGAGGTATTATTGATGGAAAAGATAATGTTTTCAATAAGACTTGTCAGGGCTGGAGCTGGAGACATTGCATACCCAGCAAAGCACGGACGTTTGAAATGCCGACCGACCGACCTACCGACCGACCGCGGGCGCTGTGCTGGGCCTGCCTGCTGCTCTACGGCCCCCAGACCCTGGTTCTCAGCACCGCTGGAAATGCCTGACTGCTTTTAAGAGCTCCGTCCTTTTTTTTTTTTTTTTTTTTTTAATGGCCTTCCAGACCATCAGCAATAACCGAGCGTATCAGAGAATCACAAGACACCCCCTTCCCACTCTGGTCCCCTTTGGCTTTCTGAGCTCACCCCTGTGGCTAGGAGACATAAAGAAATCCAAACTTGTACACTGGAATCTCCCCTTTCCATTCTAACCGGCAACTTCGGAATGCAAATTGGAATCGTGTTTCTTTCTTCCTTCGTTCATCTGTGGGTTATTCTTCTGCCTTCCCCCCTTACAAAGAAAGAAAGAAAGAAATCCCAGAAAATTTGGTCTCCGTCCGCCATGCGGCCCTGGTCTCTCCGTCGCAGAGTGGCCCACTCTTGGATTTTTGTCACATCACCCACACGACAGCTTCATCTGGTGCTAATGTGACCGTCACATGGGTTGGCCCTCAGAATTCCATGCTCATTTACCATTAATCAAATGCATCATTATGAATTGTGTATGCATTTTAGAGCAGACCGGCTCTATAGGGAAGTCGCCCCCCCCGCTTTTTTTTTTCTCATTCATGTTCAGCAACAAAACTCACATCTGCTGTGAAGATTAATGGCAAGGCCAAAGCGACATTCTTTGTGTTTGCCTCGCCCAGAAATCCACAACCCTAAATTACAGGTTGGTAAGCTACGTCCAGGTAGCATTCGTTTTTTTCAGATTATTATTATTATCCCTCATGGGCCACTCTAATCACCCCCAGCACGCTGAAGCCGCTAAGAGAGCGGCCAGACAGAGAGCTGTCGCGGAGCTTCCAAGGGGCCCGGGGTGGGGGGTGGGTGCCTCCCTGAGGCTGGGGGGATTTTAGTCTTAAATTGCATTTTGGTCAAAATGGGGACTGGCCCTTCTAATTTGGAAGAATTCAAAGTATTTGCAGGCTGAGCTCGGCTGGGTGGGGGTGGGGACTGGGGACCGGGGATGGTGTTACCACGGGCTGGCCGTCTTCAGCAATTGCAGACTGGGCTTCCCTGGGACTCAGTCACAGTCAGGGCTCTGTGGGAGCACTCTGAGTTCCGGAACCTTCCTTGGAGGGCCTGTCTCCTATGACTTGATGGGGACATGGAGACTCCTGGGTATATGAGGAGGGTTTTCACTGGGAGTTTCCAGTGATCAAAGTCTTTCCTGAGGACGGGGACCATGTTTCAGGTAAAAACCCTTTCCTGAGCTGTCACAATAGTTCCAGGAGATGGAACCTGGTGCCTGAGACTGGACCCCGGCCCTGACCCCTTCTCTCCCTGCTAGCCTGCGGAGACAGATCTGACTTGAGGTCAGCTCATGTGTTGATGTCTAATTGCCAGCAAGTCCCGGCACAGATCAGGAACACACAGAGAGCTTGATCTCTAGGAGCGAGAGCGGTGGGGTGCACGGGCCGTGGGGCTACCTTACTTTCTGGTACTATTTTTTTCCCCTCCAAGCAGACCTCCAGGCCTGGATTTTGACTTGGTTGCCCCTCTTAGGGGCATAGGACATAGACTTGCCCCCAGGGAAAGTCTCTGCTGAGAGGCCTTCCTGGGCTGGGCAGAGGCTCCTGATATTAGTGAAGCCTGTTAAAAATAAACACCTTTTGCCTGAGGCTCTGGCTGGGGAGGTTACAGGAGAGGCTGACAGTCTTGAACTGCTTAGTGGGCTCCATGCCCGGGTGTTGGATTCTCTCATGGGGCCACCTGGGCGTGTTTTGGGAACTGTCCCCCACTTAGAAGCCTCTGTTCCCACCTAGAAGGTCTGGACCACTTCCCTGTAGGGGAGTTCAGGGGCATCAGAGCACCGATTTTCAACCCTCTTTCCTTCCTTTTCCTGGTGAGGGATGGGGGTGTGTGTGTGCAAAATTGGGACAGCGCAGTAATCCATGGACAGAGATGGTCCCTCTGCCTGTGCACGAGGGAGTGTGTGAGAATGTGCATGGGAGTTGGGCATCTATCTGTGGTCCCCAAGCCAAGCCCCAGGCTCTATTTTGTCACGTGGGGCACCCTTTCCCACTGGGGGAGGTGTCTCTGGGGCTGATGTCAACTCAGGTCTGTGATGGGCAATGGGCAGCCTGAGGCTGGTGGGTGTGACCTCAGAGGGAAGGACAGCTGGGGATGGCAGATGATGTTTTTCCTCCCACTCCTGTGATCTTTAGGGCCTAGAATGGGGCAGCAGTGTCCAGAGGCTGAGCCCAGGCTTCTGAAGGGCTTTGAAGAGGCCTCGGGGACACGACTTTGGGGTACCTCCAGCTACACTGGCCAGGTCTGTGGCTTAGTCTCAGTATGACTTGGGACTTCACCAAAGGGGCGAAGCCCCCTCTGAGGCCACCACTTCCTGGGGACCCTCTTCCGAGGGCTATTCAGTCCTACAACAGCCCTAAAGAGCAGGACTCTGGCGCTCAGAACGGTTACGAACCCATTTAAGGGCACCCAGAACCCAGGCCTTTCCACGTCTGAACTTTGAGCCCATTTGGTGTGAGTGACGTCCCGCAGTGCCATTAAAGCCGAAAAAGCACACGGCCTTGAAATAGATCTCCAAGATTTAAGGAACAGTTTAATTGAAATACTAAGAAAAATGCAGAGGCCTGGTCCCACTTTGAGCAGCTCTCTTGGGCTTTCAGGGAAATAGCTCTGGTTCCATCGACATTTGGTTTTTAAAAAAAAAAAAAAATAGAATTTGAGTCACTTTGGTTTGAAACCCCACAACGTGGCTGGTCTGGCTTTGTGTCTGCTACCTGGTTTGGCTCAAGGACAGAGAAGGGTTTCTGTTTATAAAGCATGCACAGACGTGGCTGCCCACAGGTGAGGAGAGTTGTTCTCTCTGCTTTTGCTCCTTTTCAAGGATGCTGGAAAGTCTGGACTTCTCCATCCCGGGGCTGGTCATTGAAAGGCCCCTGGTCCAGGACACCACCCGTTAGAAAGCTGTCGCTGGCAAGTCGAAATGATACATAAACAGATTTTATTTGATGGATATTATTTGACGTGGAGAGGCAGTCACTAGTTCACTAAGTTTCAGATTTTAAACTCATTTTTCATTATGAAAGTAACACACCTGGTAAGAAGCGAAACTCTACAGAAGTATTTTTAAAGTCCGTGAAATGGCTTAGTATTTGTGCAGCGCTTAGAAGAACGGGGTCCGGCACGTAATAAACACTTTGGAAATGCTTCTTAAGTCAAAATATGTGACATTCGAAGTCACTTTCTCTCCCGTTCTAGATCTGCAGTCTCCCTCTCTGCTTTCTTGCGTGTTCTTCTTCCAGAAATGTGCTGGGGAAGCATGTGGGCGCACACAACCGTTTTACACGCTCTAAAGGGGAGAGAGAGGTGAGACAACCAAGCTCCGGACAGTATGATCCCAGTTTTAAGACAAACAGACACAAGGGCACAGAAAGTAATCTGGAATCATGTCTAGCAACGTAGTGACAGCGGTCTTCTCTAAGAGGCCGGATCCTGAGTGGATTTTCTTTTTCTTTTCGTCTCCTTTTGCTCATGCTGTTTATAATTCTAGAAACGAAGGAAAGCGGAGTGTGCCCAAGTCAGTGAGGGAAGGAATGCGTGGACCCTGGACCTCTCGTGTAAATGTGTCCTAAGAGGGCTGATGTCCTGGCGGGGGGCCTGGGACTCCCATCATGGGGGTTCCACGGAGCACCCCCACCCCCCGTTTCCTGGAACCTACCACTCTGTTGCTGAGACATTTGGCTCTGCTGTGTGGTTCCAGGACTCCTCCAGGGCCCCTGGACAGGTGATCCAACCAGGGTACGGTTTCTGGGGCTGCTTTACGCGTGCTTCCCTGCCTTCCCTATTGTTTCTCTTGCTCCCTCCACAGCCCTCCACTGTCACGGGGAAGGAAACCTCTCCCCTCTGCCGGCCCGAGCCTGAGGGGGGCCTGATTTCCACAGTGGGGATTGAGGGTGAGGCCCATGTGAAGTGAATCCGAGAGCCCGAGTCCCATGGCCTGGGGTCCTTAGGACGTATCAGGGGACCCCTCTGAGTGTGCCTGTGGGACGTGAGGAGGTGGGCCTGTCAGGCTCTCCAGCTTTCTGGCCAGGCTTCACGTGAAGCCTAGTCCAGTTCCTGCAGGAACAAGTGGAGAAGGCGTCCGGGGCTGGGTCCTGACCGTTCCCATCTCTGAATACAGTTCCAGAGTCAGGCAGACCCAGACCATGAACCAGGTACCGTTGTTTACCCGTCGTGGGACCTGGGGTGGGTCATTGTGTCTTCCCGAGCCTCAGGTTTCTCATCTCTAACATGGGGGCAGTAATGGCACCTTCTTCATGGTGGTAGCGGACCTTCAGTCTCAACTCATGCCTTCGGGGCGATTTTTCTGAGGGCCTTCTGGGGGCCAAGTCCCTTACCTGACCCGATGAGGGACCCAGACATACAAACCGCTGCCTAGGACACCAGCTCGAACAAGAGATGGGAAAGCAAGGGAGGCTTCTGGAAGGGTGGACAGGAGCTCTGACATGGTAGGGCTTTTAGTCGGAGGCGTTCCCAGCCCTTCCAGAGATAGGACGTCACATATTTCTCACAATGGCCTTAGAATCTGACTTTTGTGGAGGGGATGTTAGACCAAACTTACCTTTCAGCCCGGTGGAGTTGGATGTTAAGGACAGCCGAGTGTCCTGGACAGTAGTGAACAACACTCAGCATCCCATCTGTCCTGCCTGCTCGGCTCTTGTCCTGCTTGTCCATGGAGCTGGGAGGCAGGGAGAGCTCGAAGGCCACCCGACAGCCAGCGTTCCCCGGGAGAACTCCCTTCTAGTCTTTCGTCTCCAGGGCTGGAAAGGGCATGATCTCTGGACAGACCAGCCTCTAACCCTGACTCTGCCACATGCCTGCTAGAGATCTTGGACAAGCCTCAGTGTCCTCATCAGAAAAATGGGCACAATGGCAGTGCCCACCTTGCCAAGCTGCTGTGAGCATTGCAGACGGTGCGCTGTACCCACAAGATGTCTAGCACATGCCAGGACGTCTGAGGCAGGGCCGGGTCCTCTGCCAGTGGGGCCCAATGTCTGGGCTCAAGACATTCTTCTCCTTATTACAAAGCCACACACCAGGACCCAGCTCATCTGGGGCCCACGTGAACCCTGGGGCTCAGAGATACTTCATCCCTCAATTTTGCTTTCGTCTTCCTGACCCCAGCTGACTGTCCCTACCCACCTGCCGCCCTGCCAGACCCCCATGGAGCAGAGAAATTGGTGACCTGGCCGGGCCCCGGGAGAAGGAAGCTGCAAGGTAGAGACCAGATGGGCTGTACCCCAGATGCTGCGACAGGATCTTCCGGGCCCGGGGGGTGGGGTGGACAGGACCAACCACAAAACCCGCCCTGATGCTCTCCTTCCCCCAGCACTTCCCCAATCGAGAAGGCAAAGATGGATTTGGCTGTATTTTCCTCCCTCCTCTCATCTGTAAAATTGAGACATTACAGTTCCAAAATGGGCTTTGAGCCTGTAGAAATTAATCCGGCCTGGCAGGAAGGTTGCAAATAAACATATTGTTTCGATTGGTGTTGACATTTGGATTGTGAGAAGGTTTGAAAATGTAACTGTAGTTGGGATTTTCCAGCCCATCCAAGTTTTTCCGTGGAGGGGCTCAACACGCCTCCACTGGTGGCTGGGTGAGTGCCCTCCTTAGACCCGAGTCGGGCACTGGCTGAGGCTGACTCCTCCGGGCTCTGAGCCTGTGCCCCGGGGGACCGCCTGGGCTCTTGTGGGGGGGCAGGCGTTTCGGGAAGCAGAGCCTCTGTGGCAGCAGGGGCAGCCAACGCCTCCAGGAGTGAACTCCAAGCCTTAGGGCACCTACTAGGTGTTGCTACCTTCTAAGTGTGAGCTCATGTCGTCCAGGATTACCAAGGATAATTACCCCATTTTACAGCCGGGTGCCTCTGAGTCACTGAGAGGTTGAGGGACTTGCCCAAACCACATAGGAGGAAAGTGAAGGCTCGAACTTGGCCCATTCTGACTCCCAGTGGCTTGCCCTATACCACCTACTTTCTGCCAGGAACTTTCCAGAAGGTCATCTCCCCAGCAGAATGGCTCTTTACCCTAGGGTCACGGCTGAGCCTGGACCAAGAGGACCTAAGTTGGCAGAGCGTTCAGTTGTCAAGACCGCCAGTCCCACCCCGTCTGGACCCTCGTGGGTTTAATTCCCCCTTTCCTTTACCCACTAGCCAGTGGAAGTGGGTGTTGTTCGCCTCCCCTCGCTGCCCTGGAGTGCATCCTTCAGTGGCCTCTGAGCCCCCTGGGCCTCCCCTCCTGCTCAGCTCCAACCTCCCCGCTCAGGCCCGGCCGGGAAGCAGCCTAGTTCCCCTTGCAAGGGGACAGCCCTGAAAAAGCCCCCGACTTGGGGCACAGGGACACTCAGCTGTCACCATGGACTCAGGCTGCTGGCCAGGTGAAGGCACCTCATTTTTGAGAAAAGACTTGGGGATTTCTGCACCTGGTGATTTCTGTGTGCCCCAAGCCTCCTCTCCCTGCCTCCGAGTTTCTGCAATGCAAAGACCCTTCTGTCTCCCTTCCACTGCTTTGTGCCTGTCCCCATAGAGCAGGACACGGTTGGGAAAGCCTCCCGGGGGTCCGGTCCATAGTGCTAACTGGCCAGCCTCTGCCATTTCTTAAATCCAGGTCCTCGCCTGCCTGCCCCAGGGCTATTTCCCCAGGCATGGGTGGCAGACCAGTCGTGGTAAGAGTCCTCAAGGTGGGGTCCTCAAAGCTTCCTGCTACCAAAACCCTCGCCTCTGTTCCTTTTGTTGCTTGGGATGACAGGGAGTGGGGGTTGCAAGATGGTGGCCCAGGTCCAGCCTCATTCCTGCCGGGCTTCTTGGTGAGGTGAGCCCATGACCGGCCAGGAAGACGCCTCCTCATGGACAGCCCTCTTTGCTGACTTCTCTGCTCCTTCCCTCCCTTCCCTGGGGGAAGGACCCACTTCCTATCTTAGAGATAAGAGAAGTCTCTACCACAGACCCTCAAGGCTGAGAGAGGCCTTGTTTTTGTGCCTTGCCCCACCAGGGTCCCTTCTCTCTGGCCCTGCCCCTCAGTCCCTGTTTGGTCTGACTCCTCAGGACCCCCTCCTTCTGACTTTCAAAGACTCAAAACCATGACTGCAAGCTTGGGGGCATGGGGTTTGGCCTGATGCTCTTCTGGGAGCTCATGTTTTAGGCTTGAATCTGTCTGGATGTTTTTTGTTTGTTGGCTGGCTTGGCCTTCAGGAGGTGTGAACCTTCTACTGGGTTCGAGTTTCTGGAAACTGGGAAGGTTTGTGTTCATTTCAAGGTTCAGAAAATCACTGTGGTTTTGGGTCACGGTTGGGTTTGATTTGCGTGCTTGATGGCAGCGGTGGCCCGGGGGGCTCTGAGCTCGGCCTAAGCGGGGTCCTTGTGGGGTCTGAGTGAGAGACACTCCGTGTGTCCTCTGGGAGGGGCTGGTTCTGCGCCAAGCCCTGGGGGCTAGTGGTCGTGGCACCCGTTCTGGGAAAGTGGAGACAGAGAATTCGCTTTCTCTTCAAACCTCTTATCACAGAACATGCCTAGATGTGATTTTTGGGGACACAGGAGAGGCGATTGGGGGGAAAGTACAATGTGAGAGCTCGGCCAGGCTGGGAGTGGGACGCCCCTAGATACTGTGGTGTGAGCGAGGGGCCCGGTGTCTGCTCAGAGGCCCACGTCTGCCCCCGCCCGCTGGGTGACTCAGGGCAGCTCTTCAACTTCTCTGAACTCCTTTCCTCATGCCTCTTCTTAAGGCTGTTTTGAGATTAAAGAGGATAATATTTGTAGAAACTCACAGAGGAGGTCAGAATATATTAGTCCTCGTGAGCTCCACAAAGACAGGGCTATGCCTCATTAATCATGTGCTTCCCAACTTAGCAGAGTGCTTGGCCAGCACGCTCATTCAATAAGCCCTTCTCGAAGCCAGATGGGAACTGGCCCCACGTTATTACTGTCAGTTTGAACAGCGAGACTGTTTCCCCGATTGGAGGTCAGAGCTGGAGGCCTGAGCTGCCTTGACGCACTCTGGAAGGAGCCCTTCTCTCTGGGCACAGCGGTCTTCCTGCAATGGACACTAGCCTTTGGTTACCTCCCAAGGGTGTTCCCCATGCTCGCCAAGGCCTGTCACCTCCTGCCTCCAAACTGACTGGATCCATTTCCATCCTCCAAGGGCTGCAAGAGTCTTTCTTTGCTAGTCCCAAGGAGTTTCCACAGTGTTGGGGTTTCAAGCTTTGGATCGCTGTGCTGGAGGTTGAAGCCACTTGGTAGAGCGCCTGTGTGTCCTGGGTTTGCAGCTTTGGTTTAAAATCGTCAGGGTCATTGTCCTTGTGAGTGTCAGCCTAATGGCCTTGAATTTGGGTCTGTAAATAATAATACTAGCCTCCACTTACTGACTCTCTTGCTCTGGACCCTTACTTAATCTTCCCCGATGCCTCAGAAGATGGCATTAGAACACTAACCCCATCTGATAGACAGGGAAACGGAGGCTCAGAGAGGTCAAGGAATACGCCCAAGTTTACACAGCCTGTCCTGGTAGAGCTGGGACACAAAGCCAGGTTTCTGCCCCAAACATAGTGCACAGATGGGAATGAAGGGGAGCTGGTGTCCAGAGACCCCTCAGCCTCCGACTTGGCCTGTGAACTTGGCTCCAAGGAGCCCTTCGCCATCTGGAACAGGGAGGGTGAGGATCACCCCCCATCCCCCATCCCACGTGCTCCTCCTACCCCCAGCCAGCAGCCCATCTCCAGCGCTGGAAAAACCAATGGCTGGCTGCTTTTGCCAGGCTGGGTCATCCCAGCTTGTCCAGCAGGTGCAACTGGCCATGAAAGGTGAACTGTTAGGAGCCCCGCCGCCCGGGGTAGTGTCGGAGGCCGCCTGCCTGACACCCTGCACGGATTAATTCACCGCAGCCCTGCTCAACCCTCCGGTCTCTTCTGCTCCCCCAAACCACGGGCTTCAGGACGACAGCCGCTCGCCCTCCTCCCACTCACTCCTCCCCTTCCTCCTCCTGGCCTGGCCTGGCCTTGGTCAATGTCCCAGTGTTCCGCCAGTGTGGCCCACGTCAGGGCTACCTTGCCTTCTTCAGATAGGATCTTCTCTCCTTCCTCCCCCCCAGGCGCCTTGCAAGCCTCGGGCTTCATGGGGTAGGAGCACAGAAGGCCTCTGTGGCTGCTTTGCAAAGGCTCTGCCGTCTTCTGTCTTGGAAGATGCTAAACAACGTTTGACAGTGAGTCACATTTGCATACGGAAGGACACAATTTAACTTGTCGAAAAATATTTTGGTTCCCTTTTAGCAGGTTGGGTGGGAGTAAATGGTGTGGGAAGACTTCTGTCTCCTTTCTCCACTCTTCTGGATTTCTTCTTCACCTTCCCTTTCCCCAGCCAGCCACCCACTTAGCAGCGCTGAGCCCTGCCCGCCCTCCCAAGTCTACAGTCAAGTAGCTCTGGAAATGTGCCCCTGTCTCTCTGTTCCTGGCTCTCTGTCAGCCTCTCTCACTGAAATGAGCCTAGTGCCTGGTCTCTGGGTTCCTCCCACGGCCCACCTTGGACCCTCACAGGATGACGGATCAACATCCATCTGATCCCATTGGCTTGAGTTACCTCGAGGACCATCTCCCTCTACCCCCCCACGATGCGATTTTCTGTTCTGGTCATGCTGGCCTCCTTCCAGGCAGGTCTCTGGCTCAGCGCCTTTGCAAGCACTGTTCCTTCTGCCTGGAATGCTCTTCCTTCAAAACCCCTCTAGGATCCTTTATCTCCTCTAGGTTTTCCGGAGGTTACCGTCTCCATGAGACCTTGTCTGTCTTCCTCATTTCCAGTCCCGGTCCGCTCCTCCGATATTCCCCATTCCTCCGGCCCCCTGGGCTCGACTTTTCTCCATCACACTGATCAGGCTAGAGGTGGGTTTTCCTGAATACTAATGATGTTTATACTTTTGAGAGCTGCACCAGCAGGTTCTGAGGCCCTGACCAAAATTGATATTTATAATTTTGAGAGAGACAGCATGAGCTGGGGAGAGGGAGAAGCGGACTCCTTGCTCCGAGCAGGGAGCCCGATTCGGGATGCTATCTTGGGACTCCAGGATCATGACCTGAGCCGAAGGCAGATGCTTAACTAACTGAGCCACCCAGCTGCTCCGGTATTTATGATTCTTTATTCCTTTTTCTTAAGGAGTCTATCCGTCCCCACAAAATATATAAGCTTCAGGCCCCACAATAGCCCGATCTGCCTGCCAGTTACCTGTTTTAATGTTTTTTATTATGTCTCTCCCTCTGCCGCTAAAATATAAACCCCATGAGGGCAGAAGATTTTGTCTTAAAAAAATTTTTTTAACGGTTTTATCTCTAGGATCCGGGAGAGGGGCCACACACAGGAGGAACTCTAGAAATGTTGCTGTATGTATGTATGTCAGCCCAGATGCATGCTTGGCTCAGGGCCTCAGGCTTCTTTTAGGAGTCAGACCAGCCTCCTAACACTCTCTCAAGGCTCTGCCCTCTGTCTGCTCCCAGATGGGTGAAGATTCAGACTCAGGGCCTTTGCACAGGCTGCTCACTCTCCTTGATGCTCTTCCTCTCCTCCTGGCTTCCTCGTTCCATCCTTCGGGTTTCTTCTTGAATGCGGTCCCTGTGCCCCAAGTCAGCGGGGCTCTGGGATCATGTGCCCTCTAGCCCCTTGGAGTTCCTTTTGCTAGCATTGTCATCACAGTCACACGCCATCTGTGCTATTGTTGGTTTGGGACTTACTTCCCTCTGAAGATTGTAAACTCCGTGAGGGCAGGGCCATGCTGGTCTTGGGAGCTGCTGTCTCCCCAGTGTAATGTCTGGCACGTGGTCCTTTTCACTGACTCAGTAAATTGCTGCTGCGGGAATGGGCAAAATAAGAAACAGCTGGGGAAAGGTGGGAATCAGGCGGTTCGTATCGAAATAAGCAAAATCACAGGAAATCCAGGGCATATCAGAGCCGAAAGAGATGATCTTGTCCATAGCTTGCAGACCATGTGCCCTGCGCCCTGGGGGTTCCATGGAGGTGTCCCACAGGTCACCACAGTGTACATATGAGTGTGTGCGTGTGTGCGCATGTGTATATGCAGGTGCACCTGCGTGCATGTATGTGTCAGGTGTATATGTGCGTGTGCGTGCGCATCCTTGGGTTAGGGGTGGCAGTCAGGAAGCTTCAAAGACTGGCAAATAGATGGCTGTCAGACCCCCGTTCCTGTAGCCAACAGAGTGGTTCTGCTTTTATCCATTTATAGACTGAACTTTGGCTTCTGATTTTTGTTTGAAAAGAAATAAGCTTGGGGCCCCTGGGTGCCTCAGTGGGTTAGCGCTTCTGCCTTTGGCTCAGGTCATGATCCCAGGGTCCTGGGATCAAGCCCCTCGTGGGGCTCTCTGCTCTGCAGGGAGCCTGCTTCTTACTCTCTCTCTGCTTGCTGCTCTGCCTACTTGTGATCTCTATCAAATAAATAAATAAAATCTTTAAAAAAAAAAAAAAAGAAAGAAGCTTTCTGGGGTGCCTGCATGGCTCTGTTGGTAGAACTTCAAACTCTTGATCTTAGGGTGATGAGTTCAAGCCTCATGTAGGGCTTACTTAAAAAAAAAAAGAAAAGAAAAAACAAATTTTAAAAATAATTAAATAAATAAAATAAATTTTTAAGAAATATTTTATTTATTTATTTGACAGGCAGGATCACAAGTAGGCAGAGAGGCAGGCAGAAAGAGAGAGAAAGGGAAGCAGGCTCCCTGCTGAGCAGAGAGTCCAATGCTGGGCTCGATCCCAGGATCCTGGGATCATGACCTGAGCCAAAGGCAGAGGCTTAACCCACTGAGCCACCCAGGCACCACTAAATAAAATAAAATAAAAGGTTTCCAGCCAAAATCAAATTTGGAAAGTGCTAGCTTGATCAAACCCCTCCTTCCTGTTTTACAGACAGGTCAACTGAGGACCAGAGAAATAGAAACTGAGGCCCAAAGTCACAGAATGAGTGAGCCACAAGCCCAAGAACTATTCCCAGACGTCCAGCCCACTCCTCCCGGTTTAGACAGAGAGCACGGCGTTGTTTCATCTGTGACCAGGTGGCTGAGCACTGGACCTCCTAGAGCTCATGGAAAAGCTTCCGGGAATCACCAAGCTTTAATCCTATCATGTGAATCAGGAATCATTTTAGTTGCAGAAGACATGACTCCTGAGAAGCACACAGTAAAAATCACAACGCCGAGCGCAAGTCCTCAGGCAGAAATTCTGAGCACAGAAAGCTAACTTCCCGTTGATTTTTTCAGTTAAGATTCATTAGCTACTTGCTCGTTCATGTTACTGTCTGAAGGGGCTTCTAGCAAACATACAGCAGTAGGCACCAAAGGTTAAGAAAAATTGGTGGGAGCAAAACTTAAAAGGGAAATGATTCTGGGCATTCGTTTCGTGGTGTCTGTGTATGTGAATATTAAAAAAAATAAAAGGACTATTTTTCATATACTTTTGTGTTGGAACAGATACTTTTAGCCATAGGGTTTTTATGGGGGGAAGAAAAACCATTGTTTCTCATTCTATAAAAATGAATCCTTAATTTGTTCTCTGATTACAAAAATAATAGGTACACCCGAAGAACTAGAACACTATAGAAAAATGCACAACTTAGAAAAGGAAAATGCTGCAATTTGTTCTCCCCCAGCCAGAACCACAGTTAATACGAATCTGTTTTCAAACCTAGTATGTGAGTGTCAGGCACCAGGAGGACCACAGTGAACAAACATAGATGTCATTTGCCATCTCACAGGACTCATAGTTGAGTGGGGAAGAGATAGGAAATCATCACACAATTATCAAAATTCAACTGTATTTTACTTTCAAAAGGAGAGCTATAAAGGAACGAAACTGAGGAAAGGGACCTTGATGAGAAGGCCTGGAAAAGCTTAGCTGAGGGAATCAAAACGGAGTTGGGATCTGTATAGTAGGTGAAGATGGGAGGAAAGAGTGGTTAATGAAGAAGAAATGTCTATGCAAAGGCCCTGTGGCAGGAGGGAGAAAATCAGTGTCACAGGAGTGGTCCATGGTGAGGCAGCAGAGCCATCTGGGCGTCTGTGAAGAGCACGGTAAGACTTTGTCCTAGTAGTAAAGGAAGCCACAAACTTCTAAATAAAATTCAGTGTGACTAAATTTGCACTTGCTATCTCCTCTATTAAAAAGCATCTATTAATACTTTAGCAGGGTGGTTTAAACAAAATAAATCTTTTACTGGCTCACATGGATACAGCTTGATCTATGGGCTCAGACAGCTTCTCCAGGTTCTCTCCATTTCTCAGCCTTGCCCTCTGTTCTGCTGACCATTTCCGGGCTCCTACAGTCCCAGGTACTCAGACGTCTTCCACCTGCACCATAGTGAGAAGGAGGGCCTGCCACCACAGCATGTCGGTTTCAACCTTGCTCCCTGGTACCAACCCCTGAACCAATCTCGCTGGTTAGAGGAACGTGATGCTTTGATTGGTCAGACCCAAATCATACGCTCCACAGCTCCCCCCATCCCAACCCCCCGCCCCCCGCCGCCCACCCTGCCCAATCAGCTTTGCCACTGAGAACAGAGCCTGGCAAGAACCCAATCCACAAAGTGCTGAAAAGCAGAGGAGCAGTTACCTCCAGGACTGGCAGGGGGTGACGTCAGAATTGACTAAGAGAGTACAGGGCATCTTCCTGGAGAGCTGGAAATGTGCTACATCTTGATTTGGGGGTACCGACACGGTGCATATGTACACACATACACATTGAATTGACACTTAAGGTGTGCACACTTCACTCTGTGTAAGCCACACCAAAGTTTCAAAAGTACTGGGCGGGAGCATGGGGAAGAGGGCATTCCCAGAGAAAAGCCCGGATACTGTCACCAAAAGAAGAGTGGATGGATGTTCCTTATGTCAATATATGGGTATGTACATGTCACACGTAGAGGACTTTTAACGTAGTGTGGACATCACAGTGTACCCTCTTATGTCTAGAGTTTGCTCGACAAATCTTGGGTATTTTCCTACAAAAACAACTGCTTTATGCCGCAGATTTCATTTCAGAAGTGCTTTATTAGGCAAATGAGCTTGTCTCTTCAGCACTGCTTGCAGGGAGGGGCATCCCAGAATCCTGCTGGGGATCAGCCCCCCCAAACAGCCCGTTGCCTGCAGAGGGCTGGTGCTTACATGGTCAAGGACCTCAGGCCTTGCTGTGAACATTGGCTTTGCACCCCCACCCCCACCCCACTCCGCTCTCTCTCCTCTAGGAGTGTTTGCCTCTCTCTTTGGACTCCGATTTCCCCTCTCTCAAATGCACCCAGCTAAAGGGGATGCATTACCTATGCTAGGTTGGTAGTGATGGTAGCTTCTAGGGGGCCTCTTTGTGCAGCAAGATACCATATTTTCTCTTTATAGCGAAAACAGTGGTACTTCAAAAGAGTCTCTCCCAAAATGCAGGGGAATGGTTGGCATGGGACTCGGGCTCCAGATCTCATCCTCCCGCTGGCCTCCTGTGGTTCCTTGGGCATCTGATTACCTCTCCGCACCTTACTTTATCCCTTCTTGTGGAGAGGATAGCAGAAGAGAGGATTTGAATGCCCTGGACACAGTAGGAGCTTTATATGTGTTGGTTACTACAGAATGGCCCAGTGGGCAGCCTTGGGAGGGCGGGAGAAGTGGAAGGGGGCGTTCCCAGCTGGGGACAGAGGGTTCCTCTGTCCTCTGGCTCTGGCCCACCTTGGTGTCCTCTTCTTCAGTCCCCTTTGTCTGCTTTCCTCTCCTTTTATTCTTTCTGCCCAAGGCATCTTCTCTTTGCAAGGAAGGGACCTTGGGTTAGGTCCCTAGGGTTAGGCTGCAAGGCGGCTGCCTAACACACAGGTCTGATCTTGAAGATACCTGAGGATAGCTCCCCCAGAAATCCCCTCTGCTACCCTGTGGCCTGCTGGTGACCCACCTTCTGTCTGTGCTCTGACTCAGGAGGCCCAGCTGCCTGGAAGTCAGAGAGATGTGAGTTCCACCATGGCTGGAAGGGGCTTCCCTTCTGAGGGCGCTCTGTTTCTGAGTGGGGAGAAGTGGCCCACACTGTGCTGGCAGGGTTGGGGGGCTGTGTCCGTTTGTTTGGGCTGTCAAACCAGGTACCATGGGCAGGGGCACTTAAACAACTGAAATTAATTTTCTCACGGTTCTGGGAGCTCAAGGGTGTCGGCAGGATTGGTTTCTTCTGATCTCCCCGTGGTTTGCAATCGGCAGTCTTCTTGTGTCTTCCCATTGTCTTCCCTTGGTGCCTGTCTGTATCCTGCCAGCCTCCTAGAAGGCCTACCCAATACGGCCTCGTGTTCTCTTGACTGCCTCCTGAAAGACTGTCTCCAAATACAGTCACATTCCCAGGTGCAGGGGTTAGGACTCAAACAGATGCATTTGGCAGACACAGTTCTGCCCATGACAGAGAACTTGAACAGAAGCAGCTCCTCTGCCCATCGCTCATCATCTTAGTTTCCTTGCTTTAGGCCTTGGAGCTTTTGAGCTTTCAGAGTTCCCTCTTGCCCTCGCTTCGGCAGCATGCACCCTAAAACCGGAACGACACAGAGGAGAGACTAGCATGGCCTTGCACAGGGATGACAAGCCAATTGACGAAGCTTTCCGTATTTTTTTTTTAAGATTTTATTTATTTATTTGACAGACAGAGATCACAAGTAGGCAGAGAGGCAGGCAGAGAGAGAGGAGGAGGAAGCAGGCTCCCTGTTGAGCAGAGAGCCCAATAGGGGCTCAATCCCAGGACCCTGGGATCATGACCCGAGCCCAAAGCAGAAGCTTTAGCCCACTGAGCCACCCAGGCGCCCCTCTTTTTTTTTTTTAGAGGTTCTATTTATTTATTTGAGAGAGAGCACGAGAAGAGAGAGGTCAGCGGGAGAAGCAGACTCCCTGCTGAGCAGGAAGCCCGATGTGGGACTCAATCCCAGGACTCCAGGATCATGACCTGAGCTGAAAGCAGTCACTTAAACAACTGAGCCACCCAGGCACCTGCTTTCCATATTTCAAGAAAAAAATCCCCCCGCAAATGGGCTTATGTCTAGGGTGGAGGCGGCTGGCTTATAAGAGTTGAGGTTTGCCATGGGCACCAGGCAGGACAACGACCCAGGAAGGAAGCTCCCCGGCCATGGCAGGTGTCCAGGCCATTGTAGAGCACCATGCGTGCCCCCAGGGCTGATCCCGGGCCCAGCCATTTCCTGCAGGGTCTCTGTAAACCCGACTTTGCCAGGTTGCCGGCCTCCCGAGGCCTGTCCATTTCCTACTCGCTTGGCTGCCAGGCGTGGGTGTGGGGCATAGGGGGCAGATGGGCAGACTGGCAGACAGCCCCACGGAGCAGGGTGAGATGGCAGGGGTTTGAAGCTAATCTCATTAGCGGCCACATCCTGTATCTCCAGAGGCTTTTCTCCACCCCCGCGGCCCGCAGCTCGGTGCCCACTCCTGGGCAGAAGGCAGACAGAAGCTGGGCCCAGGGTTGGCACTGATCTCTGGACCTCAGAGACGCTGCCATGGCCATTTCTCACCATCCAGGACAGGTCCCTCCTCTGACTCACTCGGTGCTGGGGGCAAGAAATTTGAGTCTCTACAAAACCCTTTCCTCTGGATGTGAAATGGGCCATACTGCAGGGTCCCATGACTAAAAAGGCCTCTCAGACTCTACAGTGATTTCTGCGCTAGGAACACATGTGTGCCTGGTTATGCTTCGGCTGAAGCGTGGAGGGCTTGTAGCCTGACATGGGACCTGGGGTGGGGAGGGAGGTGGGCGACGGGGTCAGGGCCAGGGCCAGGTGGAAACAGTCAGAGATTATTAGAATATTCTGGAACAGGAGGATTGACCAATAGAGTTTTGGGGCAGAGGATATGGAGAGAGAAAGCCACCCACCTGTGGGGTTTGCCTCTCTTAGTTGTGTGTAGGAGCTGAGAAACTTGGGAATTTGCCCAGAGGTCTAATCATAGGCTTTTAATCTATGTTGATGCATATACAGCAAGATTTTCTTTTTGGGTGAGGTCTTGTACAAAAGAAAGCATACCACCTCATTTGATCATCATATAATAAGAACAGAGCCATCTGTCATGTTTCCGTTTTTACCCAGGCCACCAGGAAGCTCTGGGTAAGATCTAGGGTTTAGTTCCTATACCTTCTGGATCTCTTGTTTCTGACACGCTTCCCTCTTCCTTTCTCTTCATTAATATTTGTCATTTAAATTACATACAAACATTAAAATTAAAGGAGATAGGACACATGATAGGACACATGCCTGGTTCCCTCGGTATGGAATCGGGAATATGATTAAGAATTGAGATGTGTTTGTGTGTGGGAGGGGAGTGATGCCTGACCGTTTATACTTAGGGACAGCTTTCATGATCTGTCATCTGATTTTATTTAACACCCCCTATTATGCACCAAGGGCTGTTGCCGTGCTTTACAAATTTCAATTCAGGTGATCTTGGGAACAACCCTGGGACATGCGTGCTGTTATCAGCCCCATTTTGTAGATGAAGAAACGGAAGGAGATGAAAATGAAGGAACTGGCCAGAGTCACGTGGCTATTAGACGACAAGCCGGGATCTGAATCTGGGACCCATGCTCTAGGCCAGTGCTTTGGGACTTGGCCGTGCTGACGGTGGCACCACCAGCCACGTTTGGCTGCCGAGTACGTGGCCTGTGGCTTGTATGACTGAGGAACGGAATTAAATCAATTTCAGAATCCGTGTGGCGACTGACCACTGTATCAGACAGCGCCGCTGTCCAGCGCCGCGCTCTGCCGCGTCTCCCCGACTCCTGATGCTGCTGTGAAGGCTGTCTGGGGCGGCACGATCCGCAGTCGGAGCCGAAAGCCTGAATTCCTCCCCCACCCTCTCTCCCTCCTCTTCCTTCTTCTTCATAGATAACACTTTCTGAACACTTAGATTCTCACTTAGTTTTCCCCCAACTCCTTGGATGTACGCACTTTTCCTAATATACCTGTTTAACAGAAGAGAGGACTGGCCTCGGAGAAGTAAGTGTCTTGGGCAGAATCGTGCAGCCAGGAAGTAGCTGTGGTCAGAATTGGCTCCAAAGTCTGAATGACTCTAAAGCCACATTTTCTTCCTTTCTTCTTTTTCTTCTCTGCCCCCCATCTCTTCCTTCCTTCCTTTTTTTTTTTTTTTTTAAAGATTTTATTTATCTATTTGACAGAGAGAGATCCCAAGTAGGCAGAAGCAGGCAGAGAGAGAGGGGAAGCAGGCTTCCCGCCGAGCAGAGAGCCCGATGCGGGGCTCGATCCCAGGACCCTGAGATCACGACCTGAGCCAAAGGCAGTGGCTTAACCCACTGAGCCACCCAGGCACTCCCCTCCCCCCCTTTCTCTCTTTCCCCACCTTTTTTTTTTTTTTTAAAGTAAAATGTACTCCCCTTCTGACATGCCTATCAGTTCCCTCCAAGAGGGAAGAGAGACTTGTCGACCAAGGTCAGCATTTCTGAAGGAAGGAGAGAGGAAGACAGAGGTGGTTGGCAGAGGCGGGTGCAGTGCTGGGTCAGCACAGGCTGGGGACAGCTGGGGAGGAGGACGTGCATCAGGGCGAGGGCTTGGAGGGCGTCAAGAAACAGTCAGAGAACAACCAGCCCCCTCTAGGTGCTGCGCAGAGAGCCTAGGACCAGCCCCAGGTCCACTAAGAGCTCTCTGCCACTGGGAGAGGAGTCAGAACGGGATCCCTTTGTTTCCTCATCTGTCAAATGGGGACGAGAATGATTCCATAGGACAGTGTCTGAGAACACACGGGGCCGATGGGACGATGCTGGCCTTTCCCGCCTCAGAGCTGGTCTCTGGGGTCAGAGCTCCCGGGAGACCTCGCAGGGGAGACTCACAGGGCTGTCTCCGCTGTGGGCGAAGGGAAGACAGACAGCTTGCTAAGCTGAGGGGTCGGGGTGGGCGGTGGGGGCCGCGGCGAGTGCATGGCTGTCAGCTGAGATCACTGGCTCCTCTCTTCCAGCTGCCTGGAGATATTATGAAGTTGCAGAGAAGGGGAGAGGAAGCTCGAGCTTGGGGGCCTCTTTGGGGGGCTAGGGAGGGGAGCAGAGAAGGAGGACGTTAATGAAAAAAACATTCCTCGTTCAAGGTGACTGAAAGGTTTTGAGGCTGGTTGGGTCAGGGTCTGGCTGTCCCCCAGATGTGAAGGAGCCGGGCTTGGGACAGCTGCTGAGGGGGAGGCTAGTGCAAGCCCAGCCTACTGACCCTCCTGGGGCTGCCGACCTCCCAAGACCCCTGACTCCGGACAGACACCTGAGAAGGGGCAGCTGTGAGGTCCGGGGACCAGAACATCTGGACGCACGCGGCTGGTCCTGCCCGTGCTCTTCCTCCCACTTCGCAGATTCCGCCCTCCTTACTGCCTGTCTCTGGACTACGCGTGGGCACAGGGAGGTGGAGATCTGCTGGAAGCTTCCAGCCTGACCTAGAGGGATGACACAGTCTGGGCCCAACCTGAGAAATGGAGGAATCTGCCAAGACAGGAAGCCTGAGATGGGTTTCTTGGGGCAACTCCTAACTCAACTCTTAACTCTGCCCCTAGGTAATTTCTAGAATGGCCTAGACTGACACAGAACATGGCATGTCTGCCAAGCATCTGAAGAAGGGCCCCTCCTGTGAGAGAAAACCAGCTTTCACAGCCAGAGCCTGTCCTTGAACGTGACCTGTTGGAGAGGGCTTCCCATTTCATGGCTGGGGAACCGGAGTTCAGAAAGGTGAGGACAAGACTGCACTCACCAACCCCCGACCGAGGGGCGGGGCCGACACCAGATTTCAGATCCCAGCCAAGGAGCCCTTTGCCGTGTATGCCACCTCTGCCCACTTTCTTCTAGATGCTGGGGAAACTTCAGGAGGCCCAGGGGCACCAAAGGAATAGATCAAAGCCCATGAAACCAAGAATAGGCCCCGCATCACGCTGGGACCCCTGCTCCCTCCTCGAAGCCCGGTTTCATCATGAGTGGCTGTCATCCCTCCAGCAGGTAAAGGGGCCCCTGCAGTGTGTTTTAGGGTCACACGGAGCATACTTCATTCCCTTGAAAAAAGGTTTTCCTTGGGAGTGAGGCTCTGGTTGGCTCTGCGGACAGATGCACCTCTCACCCTTGTGAGCCCTTGCCTGACCGCCCCCCCCCCACCCCTTGCCTGACCACACCAGCGTTTGTCAGGGCGCAGCGGCTTGAGAAAGTTGCGAAAGAAGTTCAAGGCTGTGAGTTGGTCCTGTGGGGAATGCCTGGCCTCTGGAAGTCTCCGTCTTGGGCATCTGAAAATCTTCCCAGGCCAGATGGCACATTTGCTCCTCTCAGACTGGTGAACCATCATGTCTCTGGAAGAGACTTGGGGCTCTTCTCATCTGGACTCCTTTTGGGCCCAGGTGAGTGAACTGAGGGCCCAGGGCAGGAGGGGCTCTACCAGCATGAAGATGGAGGGGGGCTCCTGACCCTGGCTGGAGGGCTTCCCAGGAGCCCACCATGCTTTTCTGGAGAAGGGCCAATGTGGATGGAGCAGGAAATGGATAGGCAGGAGCTGGCTTACAGGTTCTGAAAGGGGACAGCCCTTGGGATATTCAGAATAAGCACCGTGAGGTGACTCATCCAGGTCACACAGCCCCGGGAAATGGAAAGGGACAGGATAGGCGATGACCTCATGTCTGTCCTTGACCCTATGCTTCTCTCGAAGATAGCCAAGTAGTGCTTTAAAAAAAAAAAACATCCTAACTGCCCATTTGCATTCATTTTCTCCCACTTCAGACGCTCCGTATCATCCCTCCTTCTCTGTTTTAAATTGAAGTTGTAAATCCCTAGCACCCTAAAAAAATAAAAACAAAACCCCGAACAATCCTCCGAGTCCAGAGCGATATGATGGGCTGGGACACCAGCGTCTCGGCGTCTTCCAAAGTACAGGACTCCCGTATTTCTGTTCAGAAGCAGAACGGCTTTTTTTTTTTTTTTTTGTCTTAGACAATGTGGTTCTAATATATATCAACAGAGCCAAAGAAAGGACTTTTTTTTTTTTTTTTTTTTAAAGAAGTTAACTTCATTTCAAGAACTTGTGTGTTTCTCATTAGTAACGCTGTCTTTTGAAATCCAGCCCAGGGAGGCGATTCCAGTTGAAATCAAAACTGATACGCGAGGGTTTGACTGAAACGCGCCTCTATCCCTCACTTGCTGCCTTGTTGGGGCCGCTTGTTGGAGGGATGGGACAGGCAGGGCCAGCGGGCAGCTCTCCGCTCCCCAGCCCACAGTCCCCGGCCACTGTGCCTGCTGGAGGGTGGGGGCTGGGGAATCGGGCAGGCAGGGGTGTCTTTCAACCTGTCTCACCTGACTGCAGGGAGTTGAGGTGAGACCTTGAGGCCTGGGAGGAGGAAAAGCAAGCCCCCCAGGCCTGGTGACCTTGATGCTGGGGGCTCACGGAGGCCGGAGGGCTCCAGCCACGGCCAGAGGGCGAGCTGAGTAAGTGTTACATGATCAGGGACGATCAAGTAGTCCCAGGAGGGGTCCACGCTGCTCTCCAAGTTGTAGGTTTTTCAAGTTGTTCTAAGTGGAAAACTCCCACTTTTTACTTTTTTGGGCCAGCTCCGGCATTTCTCCTCTGTGAGACCAGGCCTTCTGGAGAACATTAGGAAAAAAAAAATCGTTCCATGGTCAGCCAAGGGGCTGTTCATCCTTCCTGCTGGTGGAGGCCACTTCCTCCAGACATGTCAGTTTCTGGATCGATGAGGAAGGCAAAGGGCATTGTCTTCTTGTCCTTCTCTGCTCTCTTGTCCATGGATGCCCATGTGGGATTTTTTTTTCCTCACTTAAAAAAAAAAAATACCAAAAACACCTAATTCTTTGGAGAGCTAATGTTCTTGCTACGTAGTACACCAAAGGGGTTTGTTTCAAGGATGACAGAAACTGATAAGATGACCCTCACACCCAGCCCCCAGTCCAGATTTCCCCATCCTTTAACTCCTAGTGACGTCCTTCCTTCCATGGAACCCTTTCTCTACCCACTGCTTATTGGTGATAATTCTACCCTCAGGGTTCAGCCTGGTCCACTCCCTTTATAATTAATGGGGTGACTTTTTTAAATGACCAAACTGTCCTTTCTTACTTGCATTATTTAATTTTCCAGACATTCAGACATTTCTGTCTTGTCCCTTTAGTTAGGGGGCCCGACTTTCTTAAGGACTGAGACTTTTCCACGAGTGTAGCCCCAGTTCTTTAGCACAGAGTTTGCAAATAATAGCAATGATAATTAAATAACTATTAACCCTGAGTGGCGGTGGTTGTTTTTTACATTAACCTACTGTTTTTATCCATCCCTTTAATAACCACTCCCTTACAAAAATTAAAAAAAAAAAATTTCCAAGAGATGAAAAGAGTGATTATTGAGCTACTTTCTGTGCAAGGCCTCTTCCAGGGCTAAGTGCTGTCGGGCAACCACCGTGAACTTGGCCTATGCATTGCCTGGTTTGAAGACTTTGTGGATTTGTTGCTGAATCTCTTCAGTTCTCCATGAATGAGACTGAGGGAGTATGATTTGCCCGAGCCCCTCCTCCCAGATTCAGTTTAGGGAAGCAGGAGGCAACGTGCTAGGGAAGAGAGCCGCCTGGGTGCACCTGTCTCAGTTCACCTGCCGGCTCCATCCCACAGCTGCAGTGGGCCCTCTGATCCTCAGTTTCCTCATCTGTAAAATGGAAATCGTTATGGTACCTTCCTCGCACGGTTATGGTCTAGATGAAGTGAGGTCTCAGGAACATTGCACTTGCTGCCATTTCTTGAACTTGGCTGGGCCAGGTGCTGTGTTGAGCGCTTGGCCCAGAAGTAAATCCAGAAGCTTAAACATCAGGGACTCCAGCCATTCCATGAGCTGTTCCATCAGCTACCCACCCCCCACCCCTTGGCTTGGCTCCCTCCACCACATGCTCTATATTTCCCCCTCGCAGTCGCCAGCACTGTTTGTACCTAGTGTGTGTTGTGTGAGTGGTTGACATCACTTTTCCCCACTAGAAGATCCCAGAGAGCCCGGGCCTGGTCAGTTTTCGCTCCCACTGCCGATCAGGGTCCACTGAGGTACTTAATAAAAGTTCGCTTCCATCTCCCTTGGGTCTCTTTTCTGCATTAAATCAGCCCTTCCTCTGTTCCCCCAGGAGGAAAGGACCCGAGGACAGTCCACAGAGGCCACTGGGTGGGGACTTGAGGTCCATTTTGTGGTTTGGGCCATGCAGGGATGTTGTCTCCAGATTGAAACCTGCAAGATCCCTGTGCCTTTGCTCTTGCCGAAGACTTGGCATTCGATGCCCACCCCACATCTCCAGCTGATCTGTCATTGTCCTCTTTTGAGGGAGGTGCTCCAATGCCACGTCCTCTGAGAAGTCTTTCTTGATGATTACAGGCTTAGAGAACTGAAAAGAGCTCCAGCGATGTCTTATTCTTTGGACTGTGGCTCCCCATGGACTCGAAGTTTTGACTTCCCCGGGCCCAGGACAGAGACAGTGACCAGTAAGTGCTGATTGAATGAATCCTGTCAAAGCAAAACCAGACGGAGTCATGCCCACACTGCCCAGAAAATGTTAGCACACACCCTTTTGATTTACACAGCTCATTTCTTTCTTAATTCATTCAAAAGAAAGTATTCGTTGAGCACCCAAGTGTGGTGCTGGGAGCCAGTGGTGAGTTGGGCAGACTCATTCCTGAGCCCCGGCTCTCTTGGAGCTTTCAGCCCAGGTCAGTGGATTCAGGGGCAAGGTCAAAATAAAACCAGGGAGTTGGAGGGAAATTACCAGCCCCAAAGTGGTTACATAGCTGCAAAGCAAAAGATGGACATGGGCCTCGGTCCACAAAGGTGCACGGGTCCAGCTTTCTCCCTTGGCTGGAGCACCTGTGGGCTCCGGGGAGCCCACAGGCAGGGACAGGACCGTCCTGCTCCTGAGGCAACACTGACCCTCTGAACTCAGGGCAGGGGGGACTGTGTCCACCCAGAACCAGCTGGGGCCGCCCACCGCTGAAAGGTCCTAATTAGCTCATTTCCCCAGCCCCGTGGGCTGCGAGCAAGTTCCCTTCACCTTTTGCCCTGCCCCATCTCACTCAATTTAGCAGTTCAAGGTTCACTGTGGTGTCAGGGTGGGGACAGGGAAAATGTCCCCCACTCCCATGCCATTAAATAAAACCATCCCTTTGTGGCTGGCTCCACCCTGAAGACTTTGGAATCTTTCCCTCCCCAGCCTGGTTCTGAGGGCTACATGGACGGGAGAGCCTGTAGGTCTGGAGCCCTGGTTTCAGACTCTGTGTCTGCCCTTTGACGAGCAGCTGTGTGATCCCGAGCGAGTGGCCCACCCTCTCTGACCTGCAGTCTCTTCAGTTATGAGGACTCTAACACTCATGTCGTCCAGTGGCTGTGAGTTGTCACGGATAAGGCCTGGGAGGCCAGAGGCCCAGGGCTCAGACATGAACCTCCATTATGCCCCCTCCACCCTGCCTGGCTTTCCTAGATGTTAAGTCCCATGGGGGCAGGCACGGCCTCTGTTCTGCTCACGGCTGTACTTCCAGCACCCCAGCTGAGCCCCGAGACTGGAAGAAGTCTGGAAAACCACCCTGCAGCTCTTGGATCTTCATCTCCTTCCGGAGAGGAAGGGGAAATAACAGAGTCCTCTGTCCCGAGCCTAGCACAGTGCCTGGCCTGGAGCAAGGCTGCAGAGTCCGCTTTCTTCTCTTCAGCCATCTCGATGGCAACTTGTTTCTCAAAGTGTGCTCCTCAGACCGGGAACCCGGCTGGCTGGCCATGAGTGATCCGTGGCTGCCACCCAGACCCGCAGAAACAAGAGCTGGATTTTAACAAGATTTGTAGGTGTTGGGGTGCCCACCCAAGTTTCAGAAATGCCTCTTGACTCCATGCCCTTGAGCTAGTCACCACTTCTCTGCTCTTCTCCTCCACTGTAAGTCGAGGTAATGTTAGTAACAAGAGTCTGGACTTGGCATAAACCAAACAGAGCAAGAAAATCCATTATGGATGAGAAGAAGGGGATGGCATGTTCCGGAACCAAATCGAAATGAATGCACTGGGGGCTTTCGGCTGGTTTCTGAGCTCTGGGGTCACTGGAAGCAGATGGAGTTTAAGAGTGGGGCAGGGGACAGGCTCTGGGGTCTTCTCCATCCTGTGTTGGGTTTAAAAATAGAGCTAAGGGAGCACTACGCATCTGGATGGGTGAAATACCTTCTCCTGCTTCTCTTTATTATGGTCTGTGCAGGGGAGGTCAGGAATCACGCCCCATCCTGGGTTACAGGACCTTTCCCTAATAAAGCTGAGGGCCGGGAGGCCGCGCATTCCAGGGGACATAATTAAAACCACCGAGGGTTATTTGGAATAACAGACCCGTTAGTCGGAAGCACTTGCCATGCTAATTCAAACAAGGTGATTACAGGCGATTAGCGAACCTAATGCCTTCAGTTTAAAACCAGGCAGGCTAGGGATGAGCCAATGGCCTCTGCTACTTCCTATGGGTGGTGGAGGAGACTGACCTGCGACTGAAATTTCATAAGGTCAGTGCTAAGTGGGGCTCCTGTGCCCCCCACCCGGGTAAGATGCTCTCCCAGTGCAAACTTTTTCCCTGGAGTGCAGGAGGCAGATCTCTCTGGGGGAAGGTCAGAAATGACCCCCTCCAGGTCTCCAGGGGATCATTCTGGGCACAGCCCATGAGAGCTGACCCTGCCTACCTCTTCAGCCCCATCCTCTGTGGCCTCTTGAGGGCAAGTGCTGGGTTTTGTGGTCTCTTTACCCTCCAAAGGGAATGTGTATGGATGCACCTGTGGATACCTAATAACATTTTACTGAACACTTACTATGTGCTAAGTAGTGGATACACATCGCCCCATTTAATTCACTTACATTAACCCCACTATTGTGCCCAATTGATAGATGTGAAGTGTGAGGCACAGAGGGAAATCCATGCTGTGCTGTTGGAAAGTGGTCAGGAGGGGGTCTTTGTCCCAAATCCACATGACTCTCAAGTGTCCCCATGACCTCATTGAAAGCTTACAGTGAGTCCACAAGGCGGGGAGCTGCTATTACTGCCACTGCATCTCGCCGTTGAAGGGACTGAAGGTCAGAGAACCAAGTAACCAGCAAAAGCTTGCAAGCTGGTGCTGTGAGTGACTGAACCGGGATATGACCCGGATGTGGCTGCTTGCAAACCCCTGCTTTGAATCTCTTCACTGTAGTACTCTGGAAAGGACAGGGAATGGTGGCGGAGCCTGGAAGGGGAGGAGGCCAGCAGCGAGATTCACCAGGGAAGGGCATCCAAGACCAAAGGAACCGAGCAAATACGTGAAATAGGGAGCTTTCACTTGCCAGTGTCAGAAACCCCCAAATCGACCAGCTTAAACTTACTTAATAAGAAATATTGTGGAGCGCGGCTGGTTCTGTTGGTAGAGTGTGCAACTCTTTTTTTTTTTTTTAAGATTTTATTTATTTATTTGACAGAGAGAGACCACAAGTAGGCAGAGAAGCAGGCAGAGAGAGAGAGGAGGAAGCAGGCTCCCCACTGAGCAGAGAGACCGATGCGGGGCTCGATCCCAGGACCCTGGGATCATGACCCGAGCCGAAGGCAGCAGCTCAACCCACTGAGCCACCCAGGCGCCCCTAGAGCGTGCAACTCTTGATCTCGGGATTGCAAGTTTGAGCCCCATATTGGGTGTAGAGATTACTTAAAAATATAATCTTTAAAAATGAGAAATATTTATTATGACCAGCAACAAGAAATACTGAGGACTGGTTAATTTAGAGGCTTAACAACATCATCCAGAAAACTGGTCACCTTCTTTCCTTCCTCCCTACCCCCCTCTCCAACAATGAGAAAGTACTGGGCACTGTGCATAAGCCATGTGCTCTCCTGGGCCCTGGGGTTATGGTGCAGGAAAAAACAAAGTCCTTGCCTTCTTGGATCTCGTGTTCCTGTGTGAAAGAATGATGACAAACACACACGCACAACCACATGTACATACAATGTGTTTATTATATAGTGTGCATATATATATATAATGTATCTAAATAATATATATACACATATTATATATAACTATATATAGTATTTGTGTATTATAAATCCAACACACTGTGTGTATATGTGTACATTGTATGTATATATATAAATATTTATGTAAATATTTATATAATATATAATATGATATCAATATACAATAAGTATATATTATATATATTATATATAATAAATAACATGATATTAAGTAAGAGCTATTAAGAAAACAAACAACAGAATAGGGTTGTAGAGGGGAGAGAGGTTAGGAGAGTCCTTCTAAGGAGCCGGCATTTGAGAGGGGACCTGAATAAAGTGGAGGAATGACCTCAGTGAGATCTGGGGGAAGCGTTCCTGGCAGAAGGGACTGTGTGTGCCAATGCCCTGAGGTCACGCAGAGCTTGCTGTTGAGTGAGTGTGACCCCGTCCCGACAGGGGAATGGAGGACTGCAGTGCTTGGTTTAGACCAGTGAGAATACAGTGGAACTGGAGATGGGCCATGCTTCTTTGAGTTGTAGGAGGGAGGTCTAGATGTCCCCATAATAAAAGGAGGTTCTGCCAGGAAGGAGGAAGGGGGCCATAAGTAGAAAGGATGTGTACAACCATGGGCCCTGATTTTATAAAGAAGGGGCAGTCCTTTCCTTCCCTGGGTGGGATGTGGGCTTGCTGGTGGTGAACAAGTCTTGACCACGAGGGCAAGGGCTGCTGGCTTGGGCTGGCAGAGCAACAAGACAGAAGTAGACCAGGAGTCATCAGATCAGCCCAGAATGCTTGCAGTTAGATGATGTACAGAGAGAAAGGGACAGGGAGTCTGATTCAGTCCCCTGACTCAGTTCTCTTTACAAATCAGGGCTCAAGTCAGGCTTTACTAGAGAACAAGCTTTGCTGTTTAAAAAAAGACTTTGACGATGCCTAGTATAGTCCAGCCCTCTCATCTGACAAATTGGACCCTGAGATCCAGCAAAAGGAATTGGCTTGCCTAGGACCACACAGTCCACTGGTGTCAGAGCCAGGACTAAACTCAGACCCTGCCCACTAGGAGTGGGTTCCAGATTCTTAGATCTTTCCAATCAAGCACACTCGCTATTGGGATCTTGAAACTGTGCTATGGAGTGAACTTGGCCGAGTCCCAGCCTGACAGAAGGACAGCATCATGGTTCCCAGGCATTACCTTCTCATATGGTCACTCCAGGTCTTACTTTCATCCTCCATGCTCCCCTCAGCCAGGGTGTAGATGGAGCTTAGGGTTGGGGGGGGGGGTGGTTGGGGAGTAGGGAGGTGGCTGATCCTTGACAGCTCTCAAAATTTTCCAAGAATCACCTGGGTGGAAGCTGGGTTGGTGCACTGATTGGAATGCAGATTCCTGGGTCCTATCCTGAAAGATGCTGATTCAGTGGGTTTGAGTTAGGGCCCAGGAATCAGCCTCAAAATTAAAGTCTCCCTGTGGGGGGGGAGGGAGGGGCTGTGCTACAAGTTGCCCCCAGGCCACACCCTGAGAAACACTGGCCCAGAGGACTCCAGAGGAAGGTTCTCATTATCTGAAAAAACAAAAAAACAAAAAACAAAAAAACAAACAAAAACAAAACAAAACAAACAAAACCAAAAACAATCCTATGACCAACTCTGAGGCTGGAGACCGCTTTTCCGCATGCTGACCCCCTTATTAGAGCTGAAGATCAGACTTGCTACCTGGGGAGGAAGGGGGCTGGATTGCTCTATTGGAATTCAAACTGAAGATAACTGGGACCCAGTCTTTCCTGACAGAAGGTTTTGAAAGGTGCGTAAGGGTTACCCAGGTGTCACCAGTAAAGGACAGCGCTTCTGCCACAGGGATCTCTCTCCCGCAACCTGTTCCCCCTGGCTTGCATCGGGCAGGCCTGGGGGATTCCATCCCCATCTTCCTGGGCTAGCTCTCTTCTTCATCTCCAGACCCCATGGATCCAAGGTTTCTACCTCAATAATTGACTTTGAAAATATCTCCCTGCTCTCTACAGCAGAGCCGAACTGAAACAATCAGTAAACCCCCATCTTTGGACAAAATTCCTATTTGGAGAAGTAAAAAACAAATATGTTGGGATCTTGAAAATTAGGATTCGTAGTTCTAGTTCAAAGGACATTTCCCCTCTTGGATAAGAAGGTTGAGAAGGTGACAGCGTCCCACAGGCCGGTGTCTTCACCCCGCTGCATAGCGACTAGCTCCCCTGGCTGAATGGCCACCATGGAGAGGGTCATGGAAGGCCAGGCACTTCGGGAAAACTCGACAGGAGGCTATACAACAGCCACAAAGTGCCAGGACGTCAGTTCTGATGGCCCACATGCTGGAGAGGCCTCGGCAGAAGGCGGAGGTGCACAGGAACGACACGGTTGTCAAGGACCCATTGGTGCCGCTGTTTGGAAGGTCGTTGCTCTCTTCTGGCTTCTCATCCGAGGATGTCCAGACTCAATCTGACCACATTTGCCACATGATCAAGCTAGGCTGGGCACAGATGAAGGAAGAGGAAGTGACAGCCAAGGAAACCCGGCAGGTCCTGATCTGCCGAAATCCTCCCCCTTGAGGGTGGGGACGGTGCCTCTGGCATGGATGAGGTAGATTAGGTTCTACCTGCGGAACTTGGGCCCTCTGTATGGTGTCCCCATGTCCCCCCTGCAGCCCCTGAGTGGCCCCGCTTCAGCTCATTCCCTCTGCTGATGTCTAGAGGGGTTTTTCTTCCTGCCTTTGTCTGAGGCCGGATACAAGGGCCTCAAGCCCTTGTTCCTATATTTGACAAGGGGTTTGGATGTGCATTGTGGGTTTTTTGTTTGTTTGTTTTGTTCTGAAATGAAAGTATGCAAAATAAAGAAGATACAGTTTTATTAAAAAAAAAAAAAAGTAGTAACAAAAGAACATTTTCCCGAAAGCAGACAGGTTCTAAAATTCCGTGCCTTTCTCTTGGATTTCCCAAGGTCTGAATTTCAGAAACCCACATAACCCCAGCCCTGCTTACCTGTAATCAGGAATTTCAAAGGTCATTGGCTTCAGGCATGGCTGGATCCAGGGGCTCGATATCTGTCTCCCTTCCACCTCTTGACCCTGCTTTCCTCTGTGTGGCTTCATTCTCAGGCAGACTTTCTCCCTGTGGTGGAAAAGAAACCTTCTGAAAGCCTGAGGCATGCACAGTGCTGACAGCTTGGGATCTAAGGAGATAGATACCTTATATGGGTCTTTTCCATCATCCACATGCCAAATCTCACTAGAGGACACTGATTTTCCCTGTGTAGCCCCAATTCTTAGACCAATCACTGTGGACTAGAGGGTGGGATTCTGTTGTCTGTTAAGTGTGGATCCTGTACCCATATCTGTCACCTAAGGAGCAGCAAGGCACTGAGATCATCCCCAATGTGCTGTGGAATGGGGTGAGGATGTCCTAACAGACAGAGGGCCCCTGCAGATTAATAAGAGCTGCCTACCCAGGAAGTGATTGTCCTGGGGTCACTCTAGTGTTAAAAAGCAAAGTCTGATTCAATCTAGTGGTCAACCCATGGTACAGTGCTCATCCCATCATGCTACTGGCCTGTAGTGGCCATTGAGAGCCTCCTTGAGTTCAGGTGTCTGCGGGTAATGAATAAAATGGTTAGGGTAAAAGTGGTCAAGGTCTTGACCAAGATCTCAGGCAGCCATGATGTAATGGGCAGATCACTGGGCTCAGCATCAGTGACGGAATTCTGCCATTTACTCTGTATTTGGACTCTGTCACTTACTTGTAATTGTGAAATGAGCTAACCTCTCTGACCTTTAGTTTTCTCATCTGTAAAGGAGGATACTTTGCTCGGCAAAGCCTGGCTTAGCATAGGGGTGGGGGGACAGAGGTCACAGATATGCCCTGGCGCTTGGAGTGGACTTGGTAGGAGATGGACCATGTGGAGCTTCCACAGGGGACTATTATCTGTGAGGCCAGGGAAAATTTGTGAGATTCAGCAAATAAAAATATAGAATGCCTCGCTAATTCTGAATTTCAGGTAATTAACAAATATATATATATTTTTAGTGTAAGTATGTCTCAGACAATATCTGAGATATTCTTTTTTTTTAAGATTTTAATTATTTATTTGATAGAAAGAGATACAGTGAGAGAGGGAACACGCAGAGGGAGTGGGAGAGGGAGAAGCAGGCTTCCTGTTAGCAGAGAGCCTGATGCAGGGCTCGATCCCAGAACTCTGGGATCATGACCTGAGCCGAAGGCAGATGCTTAATGACTGAGCCACCCAGGAACTGCAATATATGAGATATTCTTATTCTAAAAAGTTATTTATTTGTCCAAAATTCAAATCTTCTATATTTTATCTGGGAACATTAGGTGAGGGTCAGGGAAGTCTGAGGACCTCACTGGTTCAGGTTGATGAACCTGATCCCAGGGCTGCAGCGCATTTGGGTCTTTAGTTATAGCAGCAGGAATTTGTCTTTCTCGATCTCTTAGCTCTCCTTTCTTCTGTTTCGCTTCATTCCCCATTGGTGGGGAGGTGGCCACCAGCAGCTCCAGGTTCTCCTTCCCACAGTTCAGCAAACCCAAAGGAAAAAGCATGCCTCCTTCCCATATTTCCAGCAAAAGTTTCAGGCCTGACTCTCATTGGCCCCATTGGGGTCACATGCCCTTCCCTGAACCAATCACTGTGGCCTGGGAAGATGAAGTTTCCTGATTGGCCTGGCCTGGGTCATGTGCCCACACCAGAGCCAATGACAACTGTTCTGCTTACTCCACATGGATTGAAAGGTGAGGAGTTCCCGGAAGGAAAACAGGGGTGCTGTCTGCCCAAGAGGAAACAGAACAGGATCGCTGAAAACAGCAGGTGCCCTCAATGCAGTGTCCACTTCCTTTCAAGTGAAGCCTCGTCTTTAGGACATGTGGGGCCGAGTCCACTAATCTGTGAAGCTCCCCGCAACCCCCACAGTGCAAGCTTTTGGAGAGGTCTGGGATGAATCCCAGCTCTCTGTGACTTCGGGCCAGTTCTTTTATGGCTCTGTGACTCGGTTTCCTCTTTTATACGTCCAGAACAAACAGCAACAAACTTACCAATGTTATGAAGCGAGTAGAGGGTTGGGCCCTGGGGCTAACAGGAGGCTAGCTCTCCAGATGTGGCAGCTCTTACCTTTTTGGAAGCTATTAATCCAGGTGAGATCCTTTTAAGGGGGAAGTGGCAAAGCTTTGGCCTCTGGATTATAGGAAAGCACCCTCTTTTGGTATTTGGGAGGGTAAAATATTTTTTGTTTTTTAAAGATTTTATTTATTTATTTGACAGAGAAAGACTACAAGAGGCAGAGATGCGGGCAGAGCAGAGAGAGCCCAATGTGGGGCTCGATCCCAGGACCCCAGGACCATGACCTTAGCTGATGGTAGAGGCTTTAACCCACTGAGCCACCCAGGCCCCTCTGGGAGGGTAAAATGTTGGAATGGCCCCCAGCCCACCCACTGTACCTACCCCTGAAGCTATTTATGGGGACGGTGATAAACAGGTCCCTCAGAGGGCTTGAAGTGTGGACTCCCAGCCCCCGGGGTGAGTCACGTGTCAAAGTCAGGCAGAGAGGCACGTGGACCACAATGGCTCAGGAGGCTTAATGTAAGCCGTCTGCTCGGGCATCCGTAACTGTCCTAGGCCGATACTTGCAGACTGAGCTACAGAGGGGACCCATGTGGGTTTCTGAGCAGCCAAAAAAGCCCTGGAGATAACCATTGGCAGGCTACCCCAAACTTGAACGGTCTTACCATGGCTGTGTGCCTGAAGTTTTAGACTTTCATTCTTTTCAAGATATAAATATTCCTGGGAGGGGTTCAACTTTATGAAGCTCTTAACAGTTGACACCTCTTTGTGAATGAAGGAGCTGACAACAGATTTGTAAGGGGAATGAAGAGGGAGGGAAGGGGGGGATTGGAGAGGAAAGGAGGTGGGTTCAGGCCATACCTATGGGGACAATTAGTAGCACGGGGAGGCCCTGGATGCCTCCTCCATTGGACACTGCCCTGGAGTGTGGGCTACTCACACACACTTCCCTGCTGTGCTCTGTTCCTTGGCACTGTGCTGATGTAGGCAGCATGTAGGGCGGAGAGAAGGTGGGCTTTGGAAACATTCAGAGCAAGGTGAGAATCCCGACTTGGCCTCTTAAACACAATGTTTGGCCTTGGGCTAGTGACTTGACCTCTGAGAAACCTAGAGGTTTATCCTCTGTTAAATGGGGGTCCTCTGCCCCCTTGACTGGGTTAGTAGAATTTGTGAATTCTAGTTCAAGACCCTTTGGCCTACCAGAGTAGACTTTCCCCCAAACAGTGAAATTGTTCTAGATATTTCTGTATTCTCATGGAACCCCACCTGAGTGGGTCCCCCACCATTCCTGGACTTCAGAGACAGAACCAGGCCGGACCAGACTCTTGAAGAGAGGCTAATGGGGTTGGGTCCTGGCCTGGAGTCCACCACCAGGTCCCCCAAATCAAGAGGCATGTTCACTTCCAGCACCAACCCACCCCAAGGCCCACCATTTGCCTGTCAAGGAACTTGGGTCCACGTAGGGCTCAGACAATAGCAGCTTTGTTCTTCATTAAAGAATCTTAATTGACCGAAGAAGAAAAAAAAAAAATCTGAGCTCTTCCTTAAGAAGCTCATAATTTAATAGGTGAAATGTCAGGGAAAATCAATGCCAGGCTGTTTCCTGGCGGCCTCATTATGCCGTCCATTAAACAACTTTTATGTTTTGTTTATAGTTGCTCGTTTTCTTCCCCCCTTTTATTCCACCCCCTGCCTTTTAAAAAAATTTATGATGTTAAAAAGGGACATGGGCTGAGAAACTGAGTTAGAAGAAACCTACTGGCTGTCCCTGGCAGGGCCAGGAAAATTCGGCCACCACCACCACAGAAGGGAGATGTTCCCAGGAGCAGAGTGTGCCGAGGCCCGGGCCTAGCAAGGTGGGCGCAGGGTCAGCACATCCTGAGCATTTTGAAGATTTGAAGGGGTTTTCTGAGGTAGAAAGATCTTCATTTATTGGGTGATGGTCAGGGAGGCCCTGGAGGGCTTCAGGGGAGCAGAAGAGCAAGTGACCCTTCCAGCTTTTCTTTTTCCCTCAAGAAGAGAAACTCCAGGCCCCATGGTCTGGCAGGACCTGGCAGGTCAAGAGAGGTGCCCATTGGATGTGGTACTGTTTATGGTCCCATAAATGAGCAGCTCCACATGCAAAGGAAAGTCTTATGAAGCGAGGCCTCTGGCACAATTGGCTGGGTCAAGCTTGTTCCAGCCACACTCTGGGACCACTTGCGGGGACATCCCGATATGAGGAATGATGCAGGTTGAAGCTGAGGCGCTCCCCAACCTGGGGTCTGGGACCTTGGTCAAGACAGTAAGCAGAGGTCAGTCCCTCTGGAGCTTCTTAATGAGGGGTCTGTGCCCACTACCCCTGCTTCTGCCAGTTCTTGAGGGTCCGGACCAGCTCCTGCCAGTCTATCAGAGGAGAAAGTCTCCCTTCCAGAGGCAGGGAAAAGGTCTCTCAGTCTTAGTAGAGGTTCCCCAGAAGCTGATTCAGAGACAAGGAACCCAGTACCAATGGTTTATGTGGAAGCTGATCCCAGGAAACACCAGCAGAGCAGCGGGCAGCAAGACAGGAAAAGGAAGGGCTTCGGTCAAGGGCGAATTACTAAGTTTCCATCACTGTTGGTGATGGGGGCTTACGTATGGAACCTGTAGAACATGCCCAGGGAAGGACGGATGTTCGGGAGTCAAAGCTTCCCCTCCCTCCGTCCTTAGGCACTAGCATGAGGGGATAGTGGGGGTGGGGAGGGGAAGTGGCCCCTGTCTTCCAGGAGGTCCCTGCCCATGGAGAACCAGAAGAGGGCAGTTCTACATTGGGGTCTGGCATGGCCGCTGTGAGCACACGGGGCTGGAGGTCCCTGTCGCTGTTCTCTTACCTGCATGGGATCCAGAGCTCCCTTGGGTCCTCTGCTCCCTTAAGTTGTCATCATTCCTTTTTATGGCCCGTGCCATGGCTGTGGAGGGGGTCTGGTGCAGTGGTTAGCTCCGTGTATGGACAGAATTATGGCGCCTGTTCCCAAAATTCATACTGTGAAGCCCTCCCACTTCCCCACAGTGTGACTGACTTTGGAGATAGGACCTTAAGGTTCCATGAGGTCTTAGGGTTGGGCCCTCAACCGATAGGACTGGTGTCCTTCTGAGAAAAGGAAGAGACACTAGAGGTCTCTGTCTCTCTGTCTTTATCTGTCTCTTCCTTCTGTCCCCACACACAGAGGAAAGGTCAGGTGGGGACAGAGTGAGACGGTGGAGGTCTGCAAGACCTCCGAGAGAGAGGCCTCCCCAGACACCAATCTTGACGGCATCTCGGTCTCAGTCTCCCAGCCCCCACAGTTGGGAGAACATGAATTCCCCGGTGTAAGCCCCCCGCCCGTGGTGTTTTCTGAGGGCAGCCTGAGCTATCGAGGACACTACTGCACTGTCCTGTCTTGGCCATAGGCCTCCGTGGCCCAGGGTAGAAGTGGGGGAGGCTGCAGGCTTCTGAGGCTCGGTCCTCCCTCTCTGAGAGGGCCTGGAAGGCAGCCACAGACCTCCTCTGTAGGTTGTGACTATGGCTTTTCAAGGGTTGACCATTTTCTGGGTTTCTATATCTTTGGGGTGACTCTGTCCCAGAATCCGGCCCCTCTGGGTTTGAGATCTGCCGGGGTGCAGAGCATGAGGGGCTCCAGGAGGCTGAGAGAGCTGTCTGTAGCCTGAGGACACAGGCCTCAGCAGGGAGACATTCGGATTTGCGTGTCTGCACACAGGGACTGGGTCTACACTCCTCAAAGAAGGAAACCTTCAGGTCCACAGGGAGAAACTGGGGGTTGGCAACTGTGGATATGATGGGCAGGTATGTGAGACAGCCTGGAATTATCTCTGTGTTCTTGTTCTTGGTATTGCTGTTGGTTGGGGTGATGGTGTGTGGACAAGCTTTCTTCCAGAGAACAGCAAGCCATGAGCCAAATCCCACCTGCTACCTATTTTTGTAAATAAAGTTTTATTGGAACATAGTCATGTTCACTCTATTATGTATTGTCTATGGCTACTTTCAGGCTGTAACCAAAGAGAGAGTAGTTGGGACAAAGCTCTGATGGCCCTACAAAGCTAAGAAATATTAACTCTTTGGCCCTTTCCAGAAAAAGTTAGCCTGTACCTGAGAATAATGACCTGGGCTCCAGAATGAGGAATCCCTTGGATTGAACTCCACTTCCTAGCTCCGTGACCTTGGGTAGGTCACTTAACTTCTCTGAGCCTCAGTTTCCCCACTCTGCCTTTTATGGTTGTGCTGAGGATTGCAGCAATCAGCTCAGTGCCGGGTATGTGGGCATGAGGGGTTGTTCAGTAAATGGGCATGTTTATTCAGTGTCTTGCTAGAGGCTTCTGAGTGTCTCTGTTGGCCCAGGTGCCTGGAGATAAGAATCCCTGGTGGGGGAGCATGATAAAAAGTCACCGTCCTTGGTTCAAATGTAAATGGGACTGGTTCTTTAATTTCTGTTTCTTCCATCTTATTGTTAGTGTAGAGAAACGCAACTGATGTCTGCGCATTGGTTTTATGACCTGCCACTTTGCTGAATTCCTGGGTGAGTTCTAGCAACTTCGGGGTGGAGTCTTTTGGGTTTTCTGCATAATGTATCACATCATCTGTGAAGAGTGAGAGTTTGACTTCTTCTTTGCCTATTTGGATGCTTTTTCATTTCTTTTCTTTTTTTTTTTGTTTGATTGTTGAGGCTAGGACTTCTAAAAAGAGAGCTACCCTATGACCCAGCAATCACACTACTAGGGATTTACCCCAAAGATACAAATGTAGTGAACCAAAGGGGCACATGCACCCCAATGTTTATAGCAGCAATGTCCACAAGAGTCAAACTATGGAAACAGTCCAGATGTCCATTGGCAGATGAATGGATAAAGAAAATATAAAGATGTAGCGCACGCGTGCACACACACACACACACACACATACACTCCCACAATGGACTATTACTCAGCCATCAAAAAAAAGAAATCTTGCCATTTGCAACAACGTGGATGGAACTAGAAGGAATTATGTTGAGTAAAATAAGTCAATCAGAGAAAGACAATTACCGTATGATCTCACCTACATGTGGAATTTAAGAAACAAAACAGGAGCATAGAAGGGAGGGCAAAAATCAAACAAGACGAGATCAGAGAGGGAGACAAACCATAAGAGACCCTTACCTATAGGAAAAAACTGAGAGTTGTTGGAGGGGAGCGGGGTGCGGTGGGGGATGGGGTCCTGGGTGACAGGCGTTATGGAGGGCACAGGTTATAATGAGCCCTGGGTGTTATACACAACTGATGAATCTCTGGGCTCTATCTCTGAAATTAATAATACACTAGAAGTTAATTAATTATAAATAAAATAAAAAATGTATAAAAAATAAACAACTACGATACACACACACACACACACACACACACACACACACAAACACAGTCCTGAGCCTGAAGCCAAACTGGCTGAGCCAACTATATAGAGCTCACTGGGCAATATGGCCACGTGGGGGTAGGGCCAGCGTGGAGGAGGGTGGTGCTTATGGCAAACGACTCATCCTTGTTTGCTTGGGACCAACCCAGAAAGTCCTGGGCAAACCTGGGTGAGGGGGTCACTGTAAGCGGCTCATTAGAATCGTTCTCTGGGGCGATGGCTGGCAGGCAGGGGCTTGGGGCTTAAACCTCAGAGTACTGCTCAGTTGAAGAGACTTGCCCCAGGTCACACAACCAGTGGAGTGGGGGTCTTTGGAATTCTGCAGGGGGAACTGTATTGGTCTTAGGTGGCCTTACCCCAGCCCCTACCTCCCTGCCCCGCCCTCCTCATTTGCTGCGTAGGCGTGTTTCCACCATTTTGGGGTCCCATGCCTGCCTCCTGTGCTCCCGTCTAGACTGATTCTCCCAAGAAAGGATGAGAGTTCAGCTATACCTTAAAACTAATTTCAGCAAAAATTTGTGAGCCACCCTCCCCAAGGGTCTCACATTTGAAGCAGCCCCCTGGTTAAAAATGAAAGGAGTGCCTTGTTTCTGGTGGGGGAGATGGTTATGCATTTAGGTGGCAGGGTTTGGAAGGAGATGTCTGGATTCACATGGAGGCTGCCCCAGGAGCCCGGGAGAAGCTCAGGGGGTGTTTTCTCACCCCCGAGGGGAGCCGGGGCCTTGAGCCACCCTGGCCAGCCTTTGTCTTGACTCCCCTGAGAATGGTGAAATCTTAGCTTTTGAGCCAGGAATATTGTTTTGAAAAAATGAAACGCCCAAAGAGTCCCTATAGTCCCCAAACCTCATTTTAAAGGGATTATAGCAGCTGGCTTGTAAATCCTGTTTCTTAGGTGGGGGGCTTAGAGCAGGGCTCAGGCAAGCACGGGGGTGGGGAAAGAAAGGAGGTCATTTCAATTTCCTGGAGAGGAAAGCCCAGGTTTCCCCCACTGCCCGGCCTGGGACCGTGCTCCCTGCCTCCAATGGGGAAACCGGAAGGGGAGAAAAGGCCTCGGACTCAGAGTCAGGCAACCATCAGTCCCAGCTTGGCCATCAATTCACGCTGACCTTGGAGTTGCCCATTAACCTCCTCTGGACCTCCGTCTTCTAAGTGACAAGGATTTGAAAATAAAGACAAGTTTGGCCATCTTCCTTTCTTTTCTTACGCTCCAGGTGGCTGTCCTTCTCTCCGGGGCTCCATGGTCAAGTGCACTTGAGAAGTTAATGTACAAGTAAAGGTCTGTTGGAGGGTGGGTAAAAGGAGGACTGGTCGGAATGCTCTGTCTGGGGATGGTGGGGAGCTTTTTGGGGGTGATTGTGTAGCTGAGAGTCTTCAAAAGCTTTTTTATTTTTCTTTTTTAGAGAGGGAGATTGAGGGAGCAAGGAGGGAGAGGGAGAGAGAGAACCTCAGCAGCCTCTCTGTCCCGAGTGGTGCCTGATATGGGTCTCGATCGCACAGCCCGGGATAATGAGTTGGTCGCCTACCGACTGAACCATCCAGATGTGCCTTCAAAAGCTTTAATTAAAAAACAAATAAGGTTGATTTTTGTCGGGGGAAGGAGAGGTGGAATTGGGCAAGCGATTTGACACCTGTCAGGAAGAGGGTCCAGGGGGAAGGACAGATAGAGAAAGAGGTTTTGAGGTAAGTTTCAGTGAGCGCTGTGCGTCCCCCTCCACCTCCCACCCCTGCAGAAAAGCTTCAGCCAAGGTTGACCAGCCATCCTCGAGTTTTAGAGTCCCATTAACAGTTCTCTGGGGCAAGTATCTCTGCAGAGGCAGTCCTTGTGGAAAAAACTAGAAGGCCCACTTCGATTTGGCTGGTATTTCTAGAATACCAGGAACGGTCCAGACCCTTGCTGACCTGATTGTGGGGGTCGAATCACTAGTGATTCATGAGACGCTGTAGGGCGGCGCCCCGGGAACTTAAGAAAATTGTCATTTACTGATTTAAATGGGTCCCAGGAGAAAATAACTCATGTGTCAAAGCTGCCAGGATATTTTTGCTTAGGACAAGGTCTAACGAGGTGCAACTGTGGTTTGGTTCAAAGGGAATGTGAAGTGATGCTCTGACCATGAAAAAAGTCCAGAACAGCTATTAGTGGGACAGGACCTTGGGCATCAGCTGGTCCACCTCCAAAGAACCTGGCTCTGTGTCCCCACCCTGCCAGGTTATAGGCCCCTTCCCCAAACACCCAACCACTATCTTGGGGGCAGCAGGGAGAGCTGGCCGGAAATTGAAAAGAATGAGTAGAGAGTGAGTTGATCTTAATTAAATGTTAAGATGGTTGGATTGGGATGAGTTTTATACCAGACTGAACAAAACCCGACTTCCTTCTCCCCCTCTTCCCCTTTCTTACTCCCTTCTTCCTTTCCTCCCTTCTTCCCTTCCACCCACTGGGTGCAGGCTCATAAGGGAGTTTAGAGTAACGTTAGAGAAATAAACTACGTATTCTTGGCATTCTTGCCCCACAGAGAACAGTAGAGCCCTTGGATGATCCTCACACACAAAGATAATATTAACCAAATTAAATAAATTTTTGGCCAAAAACATCCCTATGCCCCTTTCTTGGACAGTCACAACATTACTTGTGCAAATGTTAAGATTATGAGAAGTCCTGTACTTAAAAAGAATACACTTGACTGTGAGCATTTCTCAAGTGCATTTGACTCTGGTATGTTACTTCTGTACAACACATGTTAATATCTAGCGTAATTGGTTCCTGAAGAACCCATTTTGGGAAGTGTTGGACTGGAAGCTGGCGGAGAAGGTGCCTTCCATCTTGACAATTTAGGCATGGATGATGGATAAACCCCCGGAGACAGCTGCCTCCCAGACCAGCCTCTCCTGGGTGGGCAAGAGGATTGGTTATTCTGTAGGAGGCTTCCGGCCAAGATCTGTCCCCCACTCCATCCCTGTCTCCACCAGAGAGAAGTCAGAGTGACCCGCCAGTCATGGGGTGGGGTTTCAGAGCTCCCAAAGAGTTTCCAAAAAATGTCTTTCCTCTGCCCAGGCTTCCTCTTGCCTCTGTTATTAGGATTAGAAGGAGAACAACAGCAATAAAAATACAAAACACCAAACAACAAAAACCCCAAACCGAACAATACCCCAAGCCACATCAGAGATGCAGTTTCCCTGCTGGCCCCCTGCCTGCGCAGTCGGGATGTCTGGGTAGAGCTCTGAGCTCCGCCCCATGGTCAAGAACAGCATATTCTCTGGGGGCCTTGGTTTCCCCAGCTTTTCCCTCCTTCTGGGCCACCCTTCTTGGGTGGTGTGAAAGAGTCAGAGGGCAGGGCCCCTGGTGAAATCTCAGCCTTAAGGTGGTTGGAAGCTCTTTATTTAAATATTTAAAATTATGAACAACCTGAATACTGTATTCATCACAATTAATAAATTCACATCTGTTCAGCATTTGACAGTTTACAAAGCAGTTACATAGTCATTCCTAAGAGGAGCCCATGAAATTAATAGTACTTCTCCACTCCATCAATGGGGGACCAGGCACAGAGAGGATAAATAGCTTGCCCAAGGTCACAAAGCAGTGTGTGGCATTGCCGGCACTTGAACTTAAGTCTCCTGCTTTTAAACTGGGCATGATTATAGAGCAGAAGATCTAATCCCACCATTGAGAAATTTCCATCCCGTTGAGAAGAGGGGGCTTGTTTCATATTACTTTTTGTTGCCTGTTTTTTGGATGTGTGTGAATAAATCAATCTATGGGTATTGTAGACACTGTCTTACTCAGCAGTAAACTCAGGAGACCTGAATTCAGAGTAAAAAGAAACCCCTGTGGGATGATGTGATTGATAGAGGCTTTCTAGAGGACATGGACCTGGAGCTAGGCCTTAAAGAATACAACAAAACACAAGAAAACTCTCTGATATATCAGTCACTCACACGATAGTGTGAAATTCATATGGTACCCCATTTCTAACTGTAGGACGAAAATATAAGACATTTTGAGCCATAATTGTGTGGCAACCCTAGGCTGAGTTCCTTGTCCCAAGGAAAAGTTCCCTCAGGATGAAGATACACCCCCACCCCTACAATGTGAAGAGGAAGGAGGCAGAGCTCCCACAGCCAGGGAGTGGTGGAGAAGGAGCTACACTCGACCCTCAGCCTGTGCTCTCCACACTCTTCTATCAAAATGGCTGACCTGTCCCGTGAAGCAGCGTCCAGAGCTCATACAGGGCTGAGGACTCAGATGCTAGGCCTAGGACTTTGATGGGAGGGATATGAAACCTAGAGAACCAGGATTTGAACCTCAGGAGGTAGGAGTCTGCAGCTGGAGCAGGAGGGAGCAGGTGTCTTAAGTGCCTGGTTCACTAAGAAGGTGGAGGAAGGAGAATTCTCGAGTGCAGATTAATAGAACCGAAGACGGTCAAGAGGTTAAGAGGTGGAGCGGGATCCAGGGGAGGCTGAGCCTGTGGACACTGAGGAAAAGAGCTAGTGAGGCTCTTGGTCAGGTTGGATAATGAGCAAACGAGTTGTGTTTCTAGTTGTATTTCTGATCTCAACCTGCTCATCTAGTGAGTGAAATGTTAGTAGATGGGAAGTTGCTCCAAAAAGTAAGATAAACTTGCAATGGACAGTGATACATGAAACTTCATTAGGGACTGTTAGCTCATCTCTCTGGCATTTATCAGTATAGATTGCAAACAGGACATTTGTGCCTGAATGTCTTCTTTGTGCTTGATGCTTGCTCACTGCCTGGCTGACCTCTGGCCCCATGGCTTTTAACATTTGTCTGAAAGCTTGAATTTACCATGTAAGTTCTCCAGTTCTGGTGTCTCCTCTGGACTCTGTCTCCATGGCCACTTCTTGACATCATCTCATAGAGTCTCCTCTTCTCCTCTCTCAGTTCAATCCAACCCCTGTCCTTGCTGTCCACACTGCATACACATTGGCTTTTCCATCCCTTAAACATACCAAGTGTGATATTATCTCTGAGGCTTTGCCTCTGCTGTTCCCTCTGCCTGGAATGCTTTCCCCAAACCTCATGGGATTAACTCCTTTTCAGGTAGGGCTAAGTTCAAAGATTGCCAACTTGAAGCAGCCGTCGATGGCCACTCCATCTCAAGAAGCATTCCATCAACACCAGTCACTCCCATTATCCACTGTATGTTCTTTATGGTCTTTGACAATGTGAAATTGTTTCCTTCCTTCCTTCCTTATTTACTTTTTTTGAGATGTAATTTCTATTTTATTAAAGATGTATTTAGCTTTAAAAGTAAAAGCTTATATCAAAACCCAGAAATCTCCTGCCCCTCTCCTTTCTGCTTCTCAGAAATAAGCATTTTTACTTCTTTCACCTGTTACTTCTAGTTTACTTGTATATTTGTAAATAATTTGCTTGTATTAGAAGTTCTTAATTTTTGTGTTTTATTCATAATCCATGGCCCCTCTACTGATGGTTTACTTTTATGCACACATATTGATGTGCATGCATACTCACGGCAACCTTTTCCTCCATCCTCCCTGATTTATTACAAATTTTGGTAAAATCCATTCTTCAACTCTTCATGATCATAACTATGTAAGTATTGTTCACGGATAAGCCATGTGAAGTCATATAATTGTTTGTGTGGTATTATTGGGGAGGGCCCCAAGTGCTTATTGGGAGTTCCCCAAGTTAGTTTCTCTGGGCCTTTCTGGGTGTTTCTTCCGTCATGTTTCACTCACTCATAGCCCTTGTGTTCACCGAACACCTACTAGAGCTTGATATTGTGCAAGATCATGGAGAGAGAGTAGCAGACAAGACAGGTAGAATCCCTATCTTCAAAGAGCTACAGTCTAAAGATTGAGTTGTTACAGTCATGTAGGGTGAACATTTAGAGGAAAAAAAACAGATACAACTCTGTGGGGGTGAGGGGGACTGAAAAAGTGGTGATTACAGTGACAACTGATGGCCAATGGAGATCAAGCCATCCTGTTGAGGATGAGCTTGTCTGGAGAGTGGCGTGTGCTGGGCAGAAGGGAATGGATGTGCCAAGCCTGGTGTATTAGTTAGCTGTTGCTGCATAACAAATACACCCTCCCCACCTAGCTAGTGGCTTAAAACAATAGCATCTATGGTCCTCTGCTCTGGGTCTCTCCTAGGTCCTGTCAGGCTGTTAGCTGGGTCTGGGCTCATCTGAAGGCTCATCTGGGGCTGGATCTGTTTCCAAGTTCACCCAACCAGGTTTTTGAAGCATTCACTTCCTCCTGGAAGGAGGGCCAAGGGCCTCAGTTCCTTCTAAGCAGCTGAAACTGTTAGTCCCTTGCCATGTAGGTGTCCCCATGGGATAGCTCACAACATGACAGGTGACTTCATCAGAGTGTGCTGGTAAAAGAAGAAGACAAAAGGCACTGTCTTTATGATCTGATCTTGGAAGTGACATCTACTACTTTTGCTGGATAAAGGAGAGCCCTGGGTCCAGCCCACTGTCAAGGGTTAGGGACTCCAGAGGCCATGAGTTCCAGAAGGTGGTAACCCCTGATCACTGGGAGCCACTTTAAAGCACCTTCTATGCCTGGGATGCAAGACTGGGTGTGTTTGACTGGGGTGTCGATGACTGCAGAGCTGAGACCAAGAATGTGCAGGGGAGATTGGTGAGGGGGGGGCCTGGAGAGTTAGACAGTGGCACTGAAGCTTTCCCAGTAGATGTGTTAGCTTGGGTTGTCATAACAGAATGCCATAGGCTGGGGGCTTAAACAACAGTTATTTCTCACAGTCCTGGAGGCTGGGGAGTTCAAGATCAAGGCAATGGCAGATTAAGTTCCTGGTAGGGGCCCTCTCCCTGGTTTGCCGCTGGCCACCTTCTTGCTGTGACCTCACATGGTGGAGACATAGAAAGACAGACAGCAGGCTCTCTGGTGTCTCATAAGGGCACCAAACCCATCATGCAGGACAACTCATGACCTCATCCAAACCTAATTGCCTCCAAGGTCCCACCTCCAAAACCATCACTTCGGTGGGGGTAGGGCTTCACATATGAAGTTTGGGGACATACAGTTCAGTCTGTAGAGGAAGGTGAGGTTCATGGTCAGATTTACAGTGTTTCAAAGATGAGCTGGGGCGCTTTGAGAGGTTTAGAGGCATCAGACTACAGGATCAGGATGAGTTTGGATAAAGGGAAGGGGACAGAACAGACCAAGAAGGGGCAGCCAGTGAGGCTGGAGGAAATGGGGTGGGGGTTGGTGACAGGCGGTGGCCTGGTGACAAAGGAGAGGAAGCATTTCCAGGAGGTGGGAGCACCGGGCTGGCCCACTAGATCCAACCTTCTTACAAGTTGTCACCTGGTTAAAAGTATCCATGGCTCAAAGTCCCCGAAAACCAACCGCATGACTCCAAGCCCTTCATTTATAGCTGAGGAAACCAAGGCCCAGAGCAGTGATTTCTGTGGGGAACAGGACCATCTGGGGCTGACAGGCCGAAGGCCACATTTTAGCACCGTGGTTTCCAGGTCCTGTCAAGTGAGCAAGCCTCGGTTCTGCTCACTCTCAGCATATGATGATGGAAAGTTCATGATTTTGCCTGTGAGAGAGGCCAAGAGACATTGGCAGAACTGGAGAGAAATGCCTCTTCCCAAGCCTTCCCAAACATGAGCCGATGCGGGCTCAAGGGGAAACGGAGCCTGTCAGAAGGACCCGCTTTGGCGATATTAATTGTTCTCCTTTCGGGGTTCCTGGCCACAAGTCCCCGTGCCCAACCCAGATTAAAGCCCCATGTTGCTGCAATCCGGGCCTCCAATGAAGAGATTTCTAACAATGCAAAACCACTAATGAGGCAATCCTGATGGAAGGCGATGGTCCCCCTCCCTGGACCCCCCTCTAGGGTCTTGGCTTTGAAATCCCATCCAGGGGGTGCGGGGAGGCTGTGGCCCTGACTGGCTGGAAGCCCCCCGCTCTACCGTGCTGGTGTTCCAGGACGAGCCAAGGGTGGGGAGCACTCCCTGGATGGAGCTCAGCCCCTCCCGGACCTCCTGCTCTTGGCGACGCCGCGAGGCGAAGCTCACTTTCTTGGCGGGGGTTCGTCTGTTCCAAGAGTCAGATCCCACCCTGGGAACCTCGCTGGCTGGGGCTGCCTTGCCAAGTTGCACAAGCGTTTACCACACGCAGGCAGGCCGCGAGCAGGAAGGGTGGGGGAACTGGCCTCCCTGCTCCCCAGAAGGAGCGGGAGGAGGAGCCGCTGCTGTCACTCTGCGGTGCCTTCACTCTGCGGTGCCTGCGCCTGGCGGGAGGCCAAGGCGACACCTCGGGGACCTCTTCCCACACCCTCCTAGCCCACCCAGCCTGGCCTCAGAGCTGCAAGGCCACGGGGCCTTAGGACGAGCAGCAGGAAAGCTACGTCCTGGGCCAGTGTCCCACCTCCCCGTTGTGAAGGAGGAATGGCAGCCTCTTCCCAGACCTCGGAGCACAGCTGGTTACTGAGACAGGATGTGCCCTGACCCTGGACTCTGGGCCAGGCTGCCCTCTCCATGCCTGGGGGGCCTGGGGTGGGACAGGGGCACCAACCAAGCAGGGTGGGGCTGGGGAGGACTGGTGACCCCGATATTGAGCATAGGAGGGAAACCGTAGTTCACAAGAACAGGTCGCTTGTAAACCCTCTGGGATCTCACATTCGATGCCCCCCAAGAGGCCTTTAGGTCAAGGGACCAGCTAAGGAAACTGTCCCAAAGTAGTTTTCCTGGCAAAGGACCATGGAAGGTTCTAAACCTTCCAAGATGCTCCATATGTTCTCAGGTGATTTGGGGAGGGAATTGAAAATATATTCAATATGCATGAAGCACATTACGTTCGGGATCATTAATTTTTCAAGCACTCTGTGCCACAGGTAGTGCTACAGCTCCGCTTTACAAATGAGGACCCTGAAGCATGGGGAGGCCAAGGAGGGTTTTTAAGATCTCATTGACGGTCACTGCGGAGCTGGGGCTGAAGCCCAGGGCTGTCTGCTTGTATGGCCACTGCCTCTCTCGCCTCTCCTGGTTCCTCTTGGGCACCAGCTCCCCATGGCCACATACCCCAGAGCAGATGCCCCAGGAGTTCCAGATCCTTCCCATCTTCCAGAGCGCCAGAACCCCCTGGGGCAGCATGGAGGAGGCATTCATTGGTGAGAAAGAGGCAGAGTTTTCCTCTTCCCTGTTTTGCTGGTCGAGCTGGTGGCGCCCTGAGTCACAGATGGAGGCAGCGGTGCTGTTGGGCCTGAGGCCTCCAAAACCTTCCCCCCTCAAGCCCCCCCAGCAGCCCTCTGTTTGGATCCAGCCTCTCTTGATGAGCCGCTCGTCTCCTCCTGGGAGTAGCTGCTGGCCCAGGGCACATGGCAGAAAGAACGCTGGGGCTCAGAAGCTACGGGATCTACAGAAAGTGCAGAAACTGGGATTCAGGAGCTACGGAAGGTGCAGCCTCAAACCTGAGTTTTTCTCTGTTGATTTGCCACTCCTGCAACACACACACACACACACACACGCACCCTGCACAACCGCTTCACGACTCATGACCTGGAGCAAGTGACTTCTCTTCTTAACCTCCGTTTACGCATCTATAAAATGGGAATAATCTCAGTACCCAATTCTCAGGGCTCTCGTGAGGGTTCCCTTCAAGGATGTGTCATTTTCATTTTCTTTCCTCTTTGCCCCAAATCAAGCCTGTGACCATGATTCTCCATGTAGTGTCATCCTGGGTGGGGAGTGAGGGTGGGAGTAGGGCAGGGAGCACTTAACCCCCATCCCAGAACCTTAACCCAGGCCAGCCTGGCCATGTGCCAGTACGAATATTGAGGTTTGGGGGTATTCCCTGTTTTCCTTGACCTGCATTTTTTCTGTCCCTTTTTTCCTGGTAACGGGATTGAGATGTTTCTCTGGGGAGATACTGGTCCTTGCGATTCAACTTTGTCTGGATTCCAAGACTGGGGACATGATCATATCCGCCTGCCCAATCAGAACACTGCATTCTTTAGCCAAGTGATTGGTTCAGGGGTGGTCATGTGATCCGAGATTGGCCAATGAAAGCCTTAGCTGGGACTTTGGCCAGATTTGTCTAGACCTCTTTCTTTGGGATTGTTGCCCCGGCTAGAATGTAAACCGGTAGAAGCTGGCGGATATCTTTGATATCACTTGTGGAGAACCTGTCTGAACTGGGAGTCATGAACACAGGTGTCTTTCTTTCCCTCAAGAGGGACTCTGATGAGGATAAAGAGAGAGACGTCGTTGTGACTCTTGACTGTGGAACCCGTGTTCTACTAGAGTCTCAGCTGAAAAGAGTCCATGGCCCAGGGCATCTGGAAGATTCTACCTGCTGCGTCCTCCTAAGCATCAGAGCACACGAGAGCATATGAGAGGTTCTGAGAAAGCCTGAGTAGAAGAAACCGGTTTCTCCTGCTTTGTCACATGTTTATCAAACTCTCAGACTCACATCCCCATCATTCAACACCTGGCTACTGAATTAGTGTCAGAGGTACTTCTAGAGGCTGAGGATTTGGGATTGAGCAGTGAAGAGAACAAAACCCTAGCCCATAAGCAGCTGACATGCTCCTGTCACACCAGTCAACACCGTGGAACCAGAGGTCACACAGGGAAGCTCTGCTTCAGACCAAGCCCCCTGTCCAGACACTGAACTTGAGCTAACCCTTAAGGATGCACACGGCCAAGGTGTTGTCAGGTCTTTGTCACCTTGCGCGTGTCTTGTTGGTACAGCATGGGGTTTCCCAGGGATGTTGCCTGGGGCGTGCAGCCAGGAAGGGCCCAGAACTTCCCCCTTCCACGGTCACCTCTGCCAGTTCTGAACTTGGGCCAGGAGTGCTGCTCTGAATCATGCCAGGGAAGTGGCAGAACCAGGGGCAGTGGGGGAGGGAGGGTGCAGGCAAGAGCGGGTGGGCCCTTTATTGTGGAGTCTGGCTGACGAGGTACAGGTGCAAGTTCTGATCGTCCCTAGTCAGCTTTGCTAGAGCCAGGGGCTTCCTAGGAAGTAATCACCTCAAAACATTTTGTGAACCATGGGGCGCATGAATACATGGAAGTGCTAGCTTTCGGGAGATTTTATTTCCTCCCATATGAAACAACAACAACAACAACCCCAAAACTATTAAAACACATACATATTCTTTTTTTCCAAAGATTTATTTACAGAGAGAGAGAGAAAGAGCAAGGAGAAGGGCAGAGGGAGAGAGAGAGAGAGAATCCTTAAGCAGACTCCTCACTGAGCACAGAGCCCAGTGCTGGTCTCGATCCCACAACCCTGAGATCATGACCCAAGACAAAGTTGAGTTGGTCATTTAACTGACTGAGTCACCCAGGTGCCCCAAAACACATATGCATTCTTGATGGCCGCATTCATTTCTACTGTGGGCATTTATATGTGCTCGGGCCAGCGTTACCTATAAGTTTAAGAACGTTCAAACTTTACCTTGTTCTTTTGTTTGAACAGTTGTCTAGACAGGCCTCCTGGAAGAGCCAAGAATCAACCAGAGAAAGCGGCAGGATGTCCTCCAGTCTCCTGGATGGGGCAGCGGAGTCGCACTGTCCCACGCACACCCATCAGCTCCGGGCGCCGCGGCAGGTGCACGCTGCATGGGATCAGAAGCCACCGAGGGATTGGCTCCTGGGGACCTGATTTCTCTGCAACTAGTGAAGTGGTTATACATTCATGCATACAATGGAGTACTAGACAGTGGTCCAAAATGATGTTTTAGAGAGATCAGCTCTCTCTCCATACCCACCGCCCACCCCAATTCCATCTAGCACTTTGTCTTTTCCCTCCGCCCATAGTGTCAGCTGCATAAAGGCCTCGATCATATCTCACTTCCCCCTCCCGTTCCCCAGCGGGCACCGTGCCTGAGGGGGAAGGTGGGGGAACTCCATAGATGCACAACACATGCCTGTTATGTGAATGCACGGATGGCGCTCGCTCTACAGGATGCTTCCTATTGGGAATCACCCTGGCCCCACAGCCAGTAAAAGTAAAAGCTTCATCTGGTTTCCAAACCCCAGCCTCCTGTTTTCACCAGCAATAATTTGCTGCAAGCCCTGCCAGCAAAGGGCAGACCATTTGGGATGCATAAAGCAAAATGGAATCACGTGTGAGATCTTTGGGGTGGGCTGTGCTGCTCATCCCGAGTCTGGGGGGCCATGGGGGCACGAGACAAGGCTGGAGGAGGAGCTGGGTTGGTGAGAGAGGTGAGGGAGAACATTTGTCTCTTTGCTCGCCTCTTTGCTCTCCATTTAAGAAACGTGGGGCGGGGTGGACAGTGAGAACGTGTGGACCGTGCAGGTGGTCTAGGGGGTCCCCCCTTCCGGTGGGAACTTGACGATGATGCTGAGTGATCTCTTGTGCAGCCTCACGGATGGGGGTGGGGTGGGCTTGGACACTGGCTTCTCATGCCCAGAGGGCTGCTGGGGGTCCTCGGAGGATTTGTGGTGTTCCATCAAGGCTGCTTGGTGATCTTTTATTAAAAAAAAAAAATACTTTCTATTGTACTGTTAGTTTTCTCTGATTATAAATAAAATGCATGTGCATTGTAGATGAGAACACGATAAAATCATTAAGCCCCTACCCATCACCCAAAGCTCTCCCGGGTGCCATGCAGTCTGCCGTGTTTCCTCCTCCTCCCTTGTTCACCCAGGAGAGGCTGAGGAGAAGAAGGGTTAAGAATATGGATTTTGGGGATGCCTGGGTGGCTCAGTGGGTTAAAGCCTCTGCCTTCGGCTCAGGTCATGGTCCCAGGATCCTGGGATCGAGCCCCACATCGGACTCTCTGCTCGGCAGGGAGCCTGCTTCCTCCTCTCTCTCTGCCTGCTTCTCTGACTATTTGTGATCTCTGTCTGTCAAGTAAATAAATAAAATCTTAAAAAAAAAAGAATATGGATTTTATAGACTGGCAGCCATAATTACAATCCTGGCTCTCCTTTGCTAGCTGCACGACATAATGCAAATTCCTGAACTCCTCTGTTCTCTGGTCCACACAGTGGAGGCGGTCCCCTACTCCTAGCGTCCGCCTCTTGAGAATGGTTGCGAGGAGGTCCCGAGGTAAGGCACACAGAGCTTGGCTCACGGTCGCACTGGATAAACGTTGGCCCTGCGGTGTTCAACTCACTCCGTCATTCACCATTTATTGAGCGCCAGCTGTAGGCCAGGCACTATTTGAGGAACTCAGTCTACAGAGGTGAATAAAACAAGCCCGTTCCCTGGCCTGGGGGCAGTTTACAGCCTCTTCAGGGTGAAGGTGGGGGGCAAACAGGGCCCACATTATATGCTAATGAATTAGCACTGCTGTAAGCATTGAGGACAGGGTGGTCTGAGAAAGTTCTGTGTCAGCAGAGCTTCTTCTGTCAGCAGAAGCCTGAAGGACAGCTGGGTGCAGTGGAGGGCAGGGCGGGAGACGGAAAATGGGGTTTGGGTATGTGGAGCTGCTGATAGCTGGCCTTTGTGGCCGATGGAGCTGAGCGAGGGGACAGATAAGCCACAGCAGCGGGCCTGGAGGGGCAGCCTTGTCAGCGTCCTTGACGATTTTTCATACCCTTCCGGTGCAGACCGGCTGTAACTGGGAGGCACATGTGTCTGAAGAGAGACCACGTGTATCCACCCTCCTCCACCCCACTCTCCTCTCCCTCGATCTGGAGCCCGACGACTTCTCTAAAATATCATTTTAAAGTACTGTGTAGTATTCCGTTGTATGCATGAATATATAACAATTTGTTCAGTCAAGTTATCCCTTCCTTGTTGGACGTTTGGGCTCTTTCCCTCTGGGGGGGCAGCCGGTGGTGGTTCTTTATGTTCCCGGCAGCTTGCCGTGGGACGCACCCCCGGGGCCATCCCACTCTGGGGCATGGGGACCCGCCCCCCGCCCCCAGTGGACCAGAGGGAAGCAGGGTGTGGGGCTACCTCCCTGCCCAGGCAGACTCAGCCCAGGCCAGTCCTGATGTCATGGAAAGTTGGCTCGCAGCTGCTGGCTCTCACCGGAGCTGGCTGTAGAGGCCGGGCATCCGCCCTGGACCACAACTTGGAACCCAGACCCTCCACCAGGACATCAAGGGCCCGGCAGGGCCTTCTGGGGCCTCATTGCTCCATCTTCTGCCTCCTCATTTCATCCCTTTGTTCTGTGCCCAAAGCCCCTGTCCTTCCCTCCAGTCCCGGCTCCCATGGGATGGATGAGCTGGGGAGGGGTCTCTGGCCTGTTCCTAATTATTTCCAAATGCCACTTGGGAGCATACAGGTCAGAACAGACACGAGTTCTTCTTCTACTGTCCTGCTGCTCAGCCTGCAGGAGGCCCATGGCAGGGACAGTGGTTAGGGACAGGGGCAGGGGCACGAGGGGAGGGGTTCCCTGGAGAGACCAATCTCTGGTCTGCGGGGAGTGATGTGGGACCTGGCACGGATGGTGGGAAGAAACGTATAGGGGCCACATTCATATATATTGTCATCTCACTTTAAGGACCATCTTGGGAATGTGGGAACCAGAGGGGTCCCTATGGGCCTGACACAAAATGCTTGATAAAGTTTTACGTGAAGGAAGGAGTGAAAGTGCCCTTGGACTTAGAAGGATGAAGACACTTAGAAACCCCTTGTTTCCATGCCGTTAACTGCTCTTGGGCCAGGCACTTTTAGGGGAATGTGATAAAGGGGATGGCCCATTTCTCAGAAGCTGAGTCCTATCCCCACACACTCAGTTTTCCATATGGTTTAGGAGAGTCCCGGCCTCTGGCATCTTTCCATAGACCCTCTGACTGACTAGCCCTCCCATTTTACAGATGGGAAAATGGCTGCCCAGAGTGGTCCGGGAACCCACCTGAGTCCCCAGCACGTGGGGGTCGATGTCTTCTCATCCTCTCCCACACCCCAGCCCTTGGAGCCCCACATGCTGGGATCCTGGGACAGCCATTCATCAGCTGTGGGATCTGGTCAAGATGCCAGAGCTCTCTGGACCCCAGCTTCCTCTGTAGCTAGGGATCAATAGTACTCACACCTGTGGGTCTGCATTCCTAGAAAACAAGCATGGTTGTGGGGTTCCCTGCTGAACAGCAGACACTAAGGCTGCTCGCTGGGCCAAGCGGTTTCCCACCACACCGATGGACGTTAGAGCTTCTGAGAAGGAAAGTGTTTTTCTCAAGGTCCCCACATGAGGTGGGGCATGGACAGTCCTCCCTTGACCCAAACATGAGTCCCACAAGACACTGTGTCCATCCCCTCTGTGGTGTCGGAAAAATCCTCTCATTTGGTTTCAGGGTGTGTGGCTTTGGGTCTTCTGATCCACTGCATTGAAGGAGCTCTAGTTCATAGCTCCCTTCCAAGTTTAGAGCACATGAAGTTGTTTCTTTCCAGTAAGGTTATTTTCTTACCATCTGGGGTGGTCGTTTCTCCCCCAGATGAGCTGCCCACGAAGGTGGCAGAGAGAAAAAGTTCCACTGTCCCTCTAGTTGGAGGTTGGGGTGGTGGGGGGCAGTGGGCAGCAGGGGGTCATGGCCAAGGATTCCTGTGGTGTCTGGCAGATGCCAAGTGACTTGGGAACATGAATGGCAGTGCAAGGGGGTTCAGTGAGGGAAAGCCCTGCTGTGACAATGAGGGGGCCACAGAAAGCGGTGGAGCTTCCTGAATGGGGATGAAGCATGAGGTAAAAATCTAGAACATGGAGCCTTCATACCCTCCAGTGCCTTAGTTTCTGTCTTCTAAAAGCTGTCTTCTGTTCTCACAAGCTTGGTGAGGGCAGGAATTGTGTCTGCCTTGCTCTCTTGAACCTACACATGGACTGGCACATAGTAGGTGCTCCATAAATGTTTATCGAATTAATGAACCGACTGGAAAGCCATAGTACAGAGTCTGCTGGCCCCAGGCCCAGCCCAAAAGCCTCGTTTGCAAGAGGGCAGTGGCAGCCCCCCAAACAGTGGTGGCACCCAGGGACATCTGGGCAGCTACCAGCCAGCTCCCAAGCCCCTGTGACATGCAGTTGGCATCTGGCATGTGGAGGCGTCCACTGGGCCATGGAGCGCTTTCCCATGCACAAGGCCCCATGGAGGCCCCAGGGAGTGTGGCATTGTCCTGCCCAGAAAGCTTCCACTTGGGTCATTAATAATAGTGCATTTTATTAAAAGAAAGCGGGCTTCAAAGAGCTGTGGGTTTATGGGAAGAGGCTTGGATGGAAGTCATTATTCTTGCCGTCCCATCTCGCCTCTCATTCTCTGTCTCCTCTGTCTTCCATTCAGCCCACGTTTGATCTCCTGCCTGTGCTTTCTTCTGCTGGCTTGGGGTCCGGGGGGAACAGGCTATTGTGTCCATGATGGGAGGGATGGGGAAACCCTTTGAACTGGCCTCTGGTCCGGGAGAGGTGGCGGGCATGGGAGAGCTTGGAGAGGTGTCTGGGGGTGTGAACTGAAGGCCAGTGGTGGTTAGCACTGAATGGAAAGTTCTCTGCCAGATCAGGTGAAGAAGGAGGGTCCATTTGCAAAACACTGAGAAAGAGCCAGAACCTCTTTGCTCCACCATCCCTAATAGCTGTAATAGTGATCATGATGCTTAATGTAGAATCAGCTTACTGAGGGTTCACTAGGTACCCGGCTTATGGTGGGGTGAGGTTTTGTCCTCACCAAATTTCATCTTCCAACAGCTACTCCCATGTTACATATCATGAACCAGAGGCCCCCATAGCCCAGCGCACCTCCTCAGTCACACAGCTGATCTGTTTCCTCCACCCACACGGATATTCCCAGTATCCTTGTTTTGGCCGCATAGTTCCTGGGTCCCAGGGGAAACACACAGCAGGGAATTCTCCAGTAGGTGCCCCTCCAACAGCAGGCAAGAACACATGCCAATAAGGCCATGTCTTGAGGATGAGTTCTAGTCCTTTCTTATCATTACCGGAAGGTGGAGATGGAGGTTCACTACCTCCTGCAGGAGGCTGGGGCCTTGTATGCAAACCAGAGACTAGGGAATCAGCCTTGGGAGAGAGAGAAGGAGGGAGACAGAAACATAGGAGAGAACATAACAGAAATAGAAAAAGAGACATGGTCACATAGAGAGATGGGGATGGAAAAGCAGAGTCAGGGAGGGAGGGAGGAAGATCAGAGGAAGCCAGAAGCAGAGTAAGACAGGAGGAGAAAAGAAGTCAGGGAGACGAGAGCAACAGGAATGGGGAGAACATGAAAGGAATGGCCCAGGGAGGCCTTGCCTGGCACTGGGCTTCATCTTTCTGGGAGCACTGGTGTGCAGGCCCGAAGATAGTAGCTGAGGAGCAAAGCCTCAGCACACCAAGAGAGCTGCCCAGAGCCGAGGACCTGGAAGGCGATCCAGAGATGGGAGGCCTTGGTCAGGATTCGATGGGGAGAGAGAGACCTGTGGTTCTTTCAGTTAAACCAAAATTATGATTGTCCAACTCAATTTCAGGAGTGAGCGAGATCCCCCCAGAGTTGACCTCATGTTCTCTCCATGTTTTGTGGGAGCTGGAACATTGTGGGTGTTAAGCAAACACACTCTCTCAAGTTCAATCATGGAGGGAAGTTGGATGAGAGCTATTAAGCAGAGCAGCTCTTGCAGCTGGAAAAATAAATCCATGGGCTGAGGCATCACTGGTGCATGAGCTGGCCTCCTCATCCAAGATGGCGGAGGGAGTCCTTCTGTTGTAGGGAGCCCTGTTATAAAAGGGATGGCCATTGAGCCCAGGTCTCCACTTAAAATCTCAAGGTCACTGATGCTCAGACCACACAAGCCCTTGGAGATCAATAAGAATAGCAGCCACCCTTTATGGCACGCTGACAACGGTGCCAGCCTCATCCAGGGCCTCATAAATATTCTCCTTCATCCTCAAAATAACCCTGTGAGGTAGGTCCTATTATTTAATCTAGTTACATACTGTACTTAACTTGTTTTTTAATGGGGTAGTCCCATTTTATGGATGGAAAAACTGAGCCTTCCTGATTTGTCTGAGGTCATAACTAGCAAATAGCAAAGCCAAGACTTAAAGCCCACTTCTCTCACTTTCCTGGCCATTGCTGTCCAGGGGGTCATGATGAGATCCTGCAGGTGCTTCCAGTAGGGAAGGCTGTGGCTGTGGTCAGAGATGCCCCCATGTATTGGGGATAAGGGACAAAGGGCTAGCCATAGGCCATAACCTAGGATTGCAGTCTTGTCTTTCTAGATCCTCTCTTTCATTGTAGAGAGCCTATAATCTCTTGGGGAGATGAGGGGGAATGGGCAGGTGACCGGGGTGGGTGATGGGTAGCTACTGATTTGTTGGCTTAATGTCATTTTAGTTGCCCTTTTGCTGACGTCACACTTTCCTTTTCCTCTGGGGGACCTCTCCCCACCCCGTTCCATGTAATCCAGGGGGAGATGTGCATCCTTCAACTTTCTGCTGCCATTTATAGAGATGCATATACGACTCTGTCTCTGTTAGGAATGCTTCACCTTAAAATAATGAAAAGCACAGCTTAACGAAATTTTGACACTAAAGACATTTAATTAACTCCCATAACCAAAAAATCTGCAAGCAGGTATTTCTAAGTTTGGTGCAATGGTTGAGCAATATCATCAAAGACCCAGATTTTGATCATTCTCCTGGATTACTGTACTGGATTTTTGTCTTTGGACTTTTCACCTTAGAGTGGCAAGGTGCTTCCACAACACAAATGCATTCAAAACCAAGGGTATGAGACTCTTTCTTCTTGCACACCTGGCTCTGACCAGAGAGAGATAAACTTCCCCAGAAGATACCAGAATACTTCTTTTTATATATACAAAATTCAGGTTTTGGAGCACCTGGATGGCTCAGTCCGTTAAGCACCCACATTCAGCTCAGGTCTTGATCCCAGGGTCCTGAGATCGAGTCCCGCATTGGGCTTCCTGCTTGGTGGGGAGTCTACTTCTCTCTCTGTCTCTTCCTCCATGTGTGCTTGCACATTCTCTCTCTCTCAAAAATAAATCAGTAAAATCTATAAAAAACATAAAATTCAGGGTTTCTCTTTGGTCAGCTATCTATCTATTGTCTATCTATCTATATATCTATCTATCATCTCTCTCTCTCTCTCTCTATCATCTGTCTACCATCTCTCTAGGTATCTATCATCTACCCATCTAAATTAAACCAAAGTTGCCTAGATGTAAAAATCTGAATTTTTAATTTTTGACATGGATAGTTACAGGTAAAAATCCAATGAGACCTTGCCCTGTGGTGCAAATGAGTACTGGTCAAATTGTGCATAGAATGCAATGTTGTAAAGGCATGAGTATGGAAGGGCATTGCGTGGGGTTGTCTTCCTTAGAGATCTTTTAAAGAAGAACTCTACTGGTTTTCCATTGCTGCATAACAAATGACTCCACACTGAGTGGCTTAAAATAACACGCACATTTATCATCTCAGTTTCTGTGGACCAGGAGTCCGAAAACAACTTAGCTGAATCCTCTATTTAGGTTTCACTCCTGGTATTGGCTGGGGCTGCAGTCTTATCAGAAGCTTGACCGGGGAAAGACCCATTTGCAGATGCACTCAAGTTGTTCATGGAATTCATCTTGAAGTTGCAGAACTGAAGTCCTCATCTTCTTGTTGGTTGTCTGCTGGCAGTTGCCGTCTGCTTCTGGACACCACCCATAAGTCCTTCCACGTGGTCCTTGCTCAACAACATGGATGTTTACATCTTCACAGCCTGTAAGGGAGTCTCTTTGTAGTCTGTTAAGAAAGAGTCTTTTATAATGAAACAACAATGCAAATGGCATTCCATCCCTGTTATCACATTCTTTTTTTAAAAAATTTGTTAGTTGTTTATTTATCAAGACAAACTATTCCATAACCCAATATTTGTGCTTCGTAGTTCAGGAACACAGGTCAGTGACAAATTTCAATTGAACTCAACCCAAAGAAATTCTTTACGTTCCAAAATCACTTTGCACTCTGAAAGATACCAGCCCTCCTCATCTCCTCAAAATCTTTCATGGAATCGTAATTTCTGTAGAAATCTGCATATGCCTTCTTTCTCAGTTCAGCCACAGCAAACTTATAGAAAGCTGCAACCCTCAGGGATACAACGAAGGCTCCAACAACGTGAAATCACAGATGCTTGGCCAGAAGGCCTTGCATCTGAGGTTTTGTCAAAGCACTGGAAATCATGGTAGTCACTCTCCTCTACACCAACCTCAAACCTAATGTCCTTCCTAACTGATAAAGAAATGGACTCCTGTTATCATATTCAGTTGGCTAGCAGCAAGTTACAGGTTCTAGCCCACACTTAAGGGGAGGGGATTCAAAAAGGCGTGAGTTGGTATTGGTGGGCAGAGGGGAAGAGTTATCTTAGGGTGTGTCTGTCACAAGAATTATTCTTTCAAGTGCTTCTTAGTGGAGTTTGACACATAGGCAGAAGGATAGCTTTGATGACCTTCAATGTGTCTGTACATGTCAACAGTCCAGCCAGAGTGTCATTCAGGACCTCACTAGGCTGGGTTTTAATGGCCATAAGATTATGGCACTGTAGCACCCTGTGTGGATTCCTTGATACGGAGTCTAGCTTGCAAACCTCTGATTGGCTGGCATCCTCTGCTCTCTCCCTGGAAGATGTTCACTACAGTTGTAGAGGTTGGCTGGGACCAAGAGGGTGAGCACAAGTGCCCAGGCCTGGACACTCCCCACACCTGGGTACTCAGGTGGTTTTACTGCCTTTCTAGCTTTTCAAGCTCCGACCACCATCTGCTCACTGGGCACCTGCCAGGATGAGGAGACGATGGTCTGGAGGAATTGGACACAACTGACTTCCATGTTCTGTTGGCTGCAACTCTGTCAGATCTTCTGTCTCTGGGTCCTGCTTGCTTCTGCAGCTCTGCCCTCTTGTCCCAGACACTGCCCTCATCCCAGCCTAAACCTCCCCTTCGTTTTCCCCTGCATCATACATCAACCTGGTCTTGTTTGTCCACCTGCTTCTGAGTCTGCTCATTCATTCACTGATTCATTCACCATGAATTTACTTAACACTCACAACAAGCTAGATACAGGCTAAGTACAGGGAATAGCAGTGAACCAAATGGAAGACACAAAGTCCCTGCCTTCTTAGAGCCATAGGCATATGGACAAAGATGAACAAATAAATATATAATAGATTTTCAGGTGGTGAAAAGCACTATGAAGAAGATAGAGCAGGATTTAAGGGCTTCAAGAGTGAGGCTGCTGCTTTATACACATGGTTTGGGGAGGCTTTTGATAAGAAAGCAGCTGATTAGAGCCCTGTGGGTGTCTGGGAGATGGAATAGCATGTGCAAAGGCCCTGAAGCAGAAGTGTCTTTGGTAGGCTTGAAGAAGAGCAAGCAGGCAGTGTGGCCACTGGAATCATTTCAGATTGTATTCTACATGGTGGCAGAGTACAGCTCTTTCTACTTGAAATGCCACCCAATCCTGTCCTAAGAATAGACCACCAGGAAGAGAGGTTATCTGGTAGACCTATTACTTAATAGCCACATGACCTTGGCCAAAGGCCCTGAATTCTTTGGGCCTCAGTCCTTTTCATAATCTGAGCAATGGGGGCAATGATAATAGCATTTATATCAGAGACATGCCGTTTTCTCATTCAATAAGCAGGGATTGATCTCCTGATGCCAGGCCTGGGCTCTGTGGAGTTAATGTTCCCATTGGGGAAAGATCACAAAGGTACCAGTAGACCCATCACTGAACTACACATCGTGATACAGACAAAGTGGGAAGTGAATGGGGTGCTGCAGGACTGATAAAAAGTGGGACTTACTCTGGCTAGGTTCAAGGGCATCTCTGAGAATGGGGACACAGAAGCCAAATGTCACCAAAAAAAGCAAAGTCAGTTACTCAAAGTTGAGGAAGGAGGAGGGTTTAAATGAGATAGGTTTAGAGAACATCATGGTGGGCACACAGAAAGTCAACGTGGCCGTGGTTTCATTGGCTTGAAGGTCAAGGAGGTGGCAAATAGGAAGCCTCAGGGTCAATGGCAGCTGACTACCGCAGATCTTTCAAGCCCGTCTTAGGAAGACAGCTTCCGTCAGAAAGCAGGGCAAGTCTGTGATGATTTCTGCCATTGAATTATTGCCCGTGCTGCTGTTGAGAGAGGGCTGGGGGCCCCAGGGGCGAGAGCAATGATTTCAGTGGCCAGTGGTTGGATGGTCCCTGATCACCTTCACGCCCCCACCCCCGCTCTCCCCCGCTGCTCTCCTTCACCTACGAAGCCCTTGGAGTCCAGAATAAGATAGAATAATACCTTGATACCCTACCTGGGAGCAGCACTTCACAATTTGTAGGATATTTTGTTATCTTTACTCCCACTTGATTGGAACTTCTCCCTAAGGGAGGGGAGGGCGGTCATGCACTATCTCCAATTCATAGCTGAGAAACTGAGTCCCAGAGAAGTCCAGTGTTGTACTAAGTGCTCACATGTCTGGAGGGTTTGTCCTCCTAGCCAGAGAGCCTGGAGAGCCTCGAACCCTTCCCCGTTTGGGTCGGGGGGGAGGACGGCATGGACCAGGGAGACCGATCCAAAGGGGAGACACCCTTGTGGTTAACTAAGACACGTCGGGCACTTCCCCAAGTCAACCCACTTGCCTGCCAGAAAAGTAGCCACATGCCCCCACAGTATGACAAGGACATTCTTCTCCGTTGGTTTCACCAGCCTGAAGACAGAAAGGAAACCAAGTGGGTTTACGAGCTGACGCGACAAGAGACACAGGCTCATAAACCTGCTCCTCTCTGTCCCCTGGAAGCCTGTGTTCGTCAGAGTCTCTCTTCTTGCATTTTTTCCCCCATTTGTCTCCTGGCCATTAATCTACTGGCTTTGCCAAGGCTCTCAGGCTCCTCTGTGACCTCCTGCCCTTCCCCGGAGCTTCCCTGGGACAGGGAACTCCCACACTCTCTCATTTCTTTTTTCCTTCTTGTATCCATCCGTCCAATCATCTGTCCATCCATCTATCCATCCTTAAAGTCATTACTGTGTTCTAGGGGTTATAAGGAGGGACTGTAGATGGCCTTGCCCTGACAGGCCTGGTTGTGCTCTGTCAACACGAAAGAAGAGAAAGCAAGAGGGAGGGGTTGGGGGAGGCGGCTGATAATGATGGTGAGAGGCTCAGGACCCTCCACTTTGGGCTCCATCTCCCCAGAAGGCCCCGGGATCTAGGAACTTGCTTCGATGGTCAAGGAGGGCTGTCTAAGGACCTTTTGGATTTTCTGTGATGTTACGGGCTTCTCCCTGGGCTGGCAACATTTCCTCTCATGGAGGGGAGTCACAGAAATCCTGATGCCTCGGGAAACAGCCTTCTGTCCAACAGCTTCCCCCCTCACCCATCCACAGAGTGTTCTCGCTAAAGCACAAATCTCATCAAGACCTTCCCCTGCTCAACAACTTTCAGTGGCTCCCCAGTGTCTTCCAAATAAAATTCAAGCTTCTTTCCTTTTGCATCTTTTCAGTTCCCTCTTCCATTGTATTTTGTCTCCAGAGCTCCGTGTTCCAGCTTGTTGCCACAGGTACTCATGCCTTCTCTATGACTTTTTGTTTCCTAAGCAATCTCTAAGCCTGACATAGGGCTTGAACTCACCACCCCGAGATCAAGAGTCGTACTCTCCACCAGCCGAGCGCGCCAGGCGCCCCATCCTGCCATCTCCTATGCAAGTGTCTGCTGACCAGCCAGCTCTCTGGGATAAATAAAATAAAAAAGCCCTGATTTATAGCATTTGGAAATTTCTGTGGTGTGAATACTGTCATCATGGGTGATTTCAAGCTACCAGCATGATGTGGTTGAAAGCAAAGTTGGGGAGAAGTGCTCAGGATCCGTTCGTTCGCTCTCCCCTCTTCTCCATCGGAGGCAGCACAGGGTCTGAGTCAAGAGTGCCAAGCACTCCCATTTCCCCACTTAGAACCATCTGGCTTTGGGAAAGCTACTTAGGCTCTCTAAGCCTTGGTTTTCCCTTCTCTAAAATGGGGACAGGGATAATATCTCCTCCACAGGACCATTATCAGAATGAGATGAGAGGATGTCTCCAAGCACTTGGCATAGTGCCCGACAAATAAATAATAAACCCCATTCCCCTACGAAACGCTTCCTTATCCTTCTTCCTCTGTTCAAAGCCACCTCCTCCCGGGAGGCTTCTGTGACTTCTTCATTGAACTGAGTTACTACTTTTATGCACCAAAGCACATGGCTCACATCTTTCTTTACCACCTCTGTCATTTAACCTTGCAACACAATTCCTGGCTCTTCACTGGCTTCCCACCCCGGGCAGCCTGTGCCTGCTTGCTTGCCATAGCCTCAACACTTTGCGGAGGGTAAAATAGGGGCTCAGATCCATCTTGAAGGAAGATTGGTGAGTTTGTGCAGGAAGCAGGTGTGTGTGTGTGTGTGTGTGTGTGTGTGTGTGTTGGAGGGGACGGTGGGAGGTAGAGAAATGGATGGAAGCGTGTGCCACAGGTAGGGGGTAGCAGGAGTGGGGAGTGACCTATGTCATGAGGGCCACTAGTCCATGGGCATGACTAGCAAGGACATCTGGTCAGCTGCGCCCACCTGGAGACCCAGGTGGCCCTTGTTCCTCATCGCTGAGAAGGTCACACACATCCCAGCGTGGAGAAGGGAACTGGCTTGCTGGGGCTGGGCTTGTCTGCGGTGGCAGAGCCGGCGGGCTGGTTATTAGAGAGAAGCCGGCACAGAGCCGCGACTCAGTGGAAAAATAAACCCCCATCATGCCAGACGGGGCTGGTTCCAGGCTGGGTGAGTTAATAAAGTGGCTCTGAGGTGGTTTGGAACCAGGGCGGAGGGGCTGGGGAGGAATTTTCTTATTTCTCGTAAAACCTTAATCAGTGTTAGTCACTTCAAGTGATTATGAGGGCTTAAAATAGCCACAAACAGTGAGCTGTTAGGACCCATCTAAGGCCCTTTGGGTCTGCATCTCTAGGGAGCAGAGGTGGGCCCCTGAGGGACACACATCGCTATCCTCCCCGGACCGCGAGCGACCCTGAGCTCCTGGGAAGCAGGGACAGGTCAGGCTGGTCCAGGCGTCCCCACGTCTGCTGCCTGGGACGCCAGGAGCCCCATAAGCCTGGTGGGGTGGCCACTGACTGGCTGAGGGGGCCTGTCAGCCTGACTCTGACCCTCAGTTTGCTAGTTTCTCTCTAAAGCCTCTTCCCTATTTGTTTGCCTTTAATGATTTTCCCCTTAGAATATCAGTGTTCCAGGGATGCCTGGGTGCCTGCTCAGTTGGTTGAGCAGTTGCCTTCAGCTCAGGTCATGATCCCAGCATTCTGGGATCGAGTCCCACATCGGGCTCCTTGCTCATCAGGGAGCCTGCTTCTCCCTCTGCCTCTGCCTGCCACTCTGTCTGCATGTACTCACTCTCTCTGACAAATAAATAAAAATCTTAAAAAAAAAAAAAAAAGAATATCAGTGTTCTGTATGCGGCTCTTGTCCCAGAGACATGAATGGTGCTGGCGTGTAGCAGGAGCTGAACAGAGGTGTGGATGAGATGGGAAACCATCTTCCTAAGAGGCCCCTAGGGTCTTGGGAGGGCACCTGTGTCACTACCACACTCAGGTCTGCCCTCCTCAGAGAGGCTGGAGACCCGCTTCCAGCCAGTGTGTTTCTTCCATGGATTCCTCCCCAGACACACTCACACTTCCCTTTCCCCTGTGCTCATGACACCTGATAAAACATCCTCTGGGGGAAGGATTCCAGGGCAGTCATTGACATGCTAGTATGAATTTCAGAAGGTATGACACCTCTCTGGGTTATCTGTGGAAGTCTACATGCTCGCCAGGGGTGAATGGGCTTTACTGCTTCTGTAAACTCATCTTGGGCAGGAGAGGGAGGGGGTTTAGACCCAGCTCTCCCTGAGGGAGCTTGGTATGTAACGATTAAGAAAACAGGTTTTGGAGTCAGGCGGCCCGAGTTCAAATCCTAGCTCTGCTCCTTCTTAGCTTTCTGGACTTGGTGTTCCTATCCTAAGAAGGGACATGTCACTAGGCTTTATTTCCCCGAGGTGGTGTGAAGCAGAGGCTGGGACATGGGGCATAGTGGGCATCCAGTAAACACTAGCTGTCGCCATTCCTTTTCTTCTCTGAGCATCACATTTGTCCCAGAGTTACATGCTGCTGCGGTTAAGAGCACAGGCCATGGAGTCTCTCTGGCCTGCGTTCATTTCCCACACCAGCCATTACTAGCTATGCAAACTTGAGCACAGATTCATCCCCTCTTGTCCCTGTTCTGTCATCCATACAGTGTAAGTCCAGGTCACTCGTAACACAGCGCCCATAAAGTCTGAGCACCTGGGGCCCAGTTGATGTGGGTCATGTTGGTCAGTTTCCTGCCTGTGAGTGGAGAAGGTGACCTAGCTTGTCTCCTGGACCCTCCCCTGCCACCTCTGTCATGGTCATTCGAGGACAAGGCTAAGCAAGAAGCAAACTTTTGCCAACGGACTGCTTGTCACCTGCCTAGTGATCCCATTCCCTAACAAATGCTCCCTCTCCCCAGGGCCAGCTGGGTCTTGGTGGATCAGACTCTGTGGGGCTTTGTGTCAGAGGGGGAGGTGGTACAGGAGAAATTCAGGGAGGTTATTATCTGCAGAGATGGGATGGAGAGAACCCACCAACACATCCAGCAGCAGGGACAGAAACCCTTCATGGGACTCTTCCTTGCACCTACGGTCATGGCCAAAGCTTTACCAGTGAGGAGATCCTCCCCCCCTCACCCCCCACACTCACTGTGCTTTTGCCAACTGACTTTTTGGGTTTATCTATTGATCTTACTCCTTCCTGCTTCAGGGCCTTGGCACATGCTCTTCCCTCTGCCTGGAACACCCTTCCTTCCTTCTCTATGGTCAATATCAACTCACCCTTTGGGTTTTCCCTTCAATGTTACTTCTTCAGGGAGGGCATCCTTGACCATTCCCAGGTCCTTTAAGGCCCCACTGTTAGACATGGCCACCAGGACCGTCTACCACATAGCCTTCATAGCCTTCATAGCACATACCCTCAATTAGTCAGTCAAGCAATCCTGTGTAAGTAAGTAAATCAGTCAGTAAGTTTATCAACTGTGTTGTGGCCACCTGCACTAGCCTCTGAGTTCCTCTAGAGCAGGGACTTGGTCTTGTTCACCTACCGGGTAACTGAGAAGTATTCATGGATTAAAAACAGGGACTGTTCTAGTTATGGTCCACCAGATCTGATTTTGTCACTAGGCAAGGCTGTTTGAAATGAACACACTTTGTGTATTTATTCAGCAAATACTTGCTGAGTACCTACTACATATCAGGCATGTGAAATTCTTGCTCCTTTCCCTCAGGGGGCCAGGACTCCAGGAATCCAGGCTGACATGAAGAGAGACCATTGGGAAAACATTGCACTGGTGGAATGTTCTGGGTGTTATGAAATCAGAATGGAAGGGGTTACAACACAGCTTGGGAGGGGATGAAGTGAAGGCTGGGAAGGCTGCAGGCAAATCAGAACTGGGTCCTTAAGGATGCATGGGAGTCTAAAGGGCATTCCAAGCATACGTACAGCATGTGCAAAGGTCCTGAGGCACACCAGAATGAGGTGTGTTTGGGCATGTGAGTATTTGGTTTGACTGGAACTTGGGTGTGTTGAGTGGGTTGATAGGAGGGAAGGCACGAGTGTGAGAAGTACCCAAGTGTCGGCTTATCTGTAGGCCATTGGTTCTCAAACAGGAGCAATTTTGCCCTCATCCTACCCATTCCAACCTGCTCATCAAGGTGATGGCTGCTGGCTTGGTGGGGGAGTGGGCTGTGTCTGTGAGAATTAGAGGGGCATCCAAAGGCCTTCAATTCAGACATCCTGGGTGCCAGTCTGGCCATGTGTAACCCCTTCTTTGGTTACCAGGCTGCTCCTTCCCATGTCTTTCCGCCACCTGCTCTTTGTCTGGGCAGGGGACCAAGAGAAGACACTCACACAGTCAGGACAAGGGCTGCAGGGTGGCTGCCCACCCTGCCCCAGCAGGTGAGATGGATGGCTCTTGGGCTCTGGAGCCAGACTCTCTGGGTCCCTCACTGCCTGTATGAGATTCGGCCAGTTATCTAACCTCTCTATACCTCAGTTTCCTCCTGGGGAACCATGCCTATTTAGCAGGGTGGTTGTAGGGATGACATGAGATGAAGAGAGAGTAGTGTAAGATCCTGGCTGTGGCGTCCCACCGACGCAACCGTGAGTCGCAGCTCTGCCACTCGACCACTGTGAGACTTGAGGCAAATCACTGAACTTTCTGGACCTCGGTTTCCTCAGGTGTAAACTGGGGCACACTGCAGCACCTGCCTCAGTGCGCTGTTCTGAGGATGCTCTGAGGCCCTCCCAGCTTCGTGCCTGGTACACACCGGACACTGAGCACATGCTACTTGCATGGTCCCAGGTGTGAGAGTGGAACCTGGCACATGGGAAGTGCTCTGGGGTGTCCATTCCTTCCACCCTTGTCTCCCGTCAGGCATAGTCCCCCTGCCCTGACCCTGGGGAAACCTTGGTCCCTGTTGGGAGCTCTCTGTTTGTGCAGTCTGCCTTCTGTCCCCCTGTCTGTCTGGGGTTTCTATGAGGAGGGGCAGGTATTCTAGGTCAGGCCAGGGCCTGGAGCAAGACAGGTCTTCAGCTTTCAATTTCTGCAGTTCCCCAGGCCCTCCCTCAGCCCAGCCCATCCCCGTTAGCCTCCTGGATGCCCCGGCTCTTCCTCTTCCCCTTTGAAATCCTTGCTGCTGTCCCGGGTCCCTCTAGACATTGCACAAAGGCCTCTTGGATTCCAGCATCAGCCCCAGAGGCCAACTCAGTAATTCAATTACAGCTAGGAGGCTTTCTCCTTTCTTCCCCCCCTTCCTCTCCCGTCCTTTCTTCCTTTTTTTTTTTTTTTTTTTTTAGATCAAAAACGAAAAGACAGACATTGTGACCCTCAGAAGACGCTGTGACTGAAAATTCGCTTCTTGGCTCCAGCCCCCACTAATGAAATACCAAGAATTTTCTCCCCTCGGAACACGTGTGCGCAGCATTTGATGTGTGTTCTTTGTTTGGGGCTTTCTTTCTTGCGCCTCCCGTCTGATGCTGGGGACCCGTGTTAAGTTTCCTACCAGAGACACCAGGCTGCCCCTTCATCTGCCCGGCCTAGCCTTGGGCGACCTTCCCCTGCACCCAGGAAGAGAGGCTGTGTCCAAAAAGGCCTTGCTCCGCTTCTGAACTTGACATTTATTCTTTGCAGACTTCACACATGTCCCATGTGTAGATGGGGTCACTGTCTGGAAGAAAGTAGGCCAGGGAGATGGGTGACAGGGCAGCCATGGTCCAGCGACCGAATCAAAGCCCTGTCCTCGTTTTGGCTCTTCCGTGCAGGGTGACGGAGGCAGGTCCCCCACCCTCGCTGGGTCCTGTTTGCCCGCAGACCACGCTTCTGCTGGCGGTTCGGCAAACTGTTGCCGGTGTTAACCCGTTCCCAGCTCTGCGCTCGGGTCTGTGGACAGAAATGAAAAAAAATCATATTCCCGGACCCCCAGGATTTTGGAGAAGATGGTCTTGGGAGCCCTTTCTGGCCCTGATGTGCCAAAGGCAGCCAAAGGCAGCCTGAAAAGCAACCAACCCCACAAGCTGATTTAGCCACGGGCCAACAGAAAACCAGGTGACAGGGATAGATTTTCTGTTGCCTTTTTAGTGATTTTTTCCAGAACAAAGGGTTTTAGAGGCAAAATGACTCTGAGCATTTGGCTGCCCTAATTTCTCTCCAGTGCAGGCAACCCCTCAAAAACGTGGGAGCCAAATGCCCTCCTCATCTTCCCCGAGGGGAGGCAGCCGCCCCCAGGGGGCAGCACAGAGCACATGGGAAAGTGGGCCCTCACAGCTGGCCCCAAGCTACTTCTGTCCTCAAGGGTCTCACAGAGAAAGTCTAATCCCTCCACTCCCTCGCCCCAGGCAGACACGGGAAGATGGTGATCATGTTTCCATAAGCCCTTCTTTTGCAGGTTTTCCTTCCCTATCCGGTCCCCAGTCCTGGTTCCTGCCCTCAGGGGACCTGAGGGGGCCAAGAATAACCAGAAGGGAAAAATGCCAGCCAGAGCTGGATAGAGTGACACTGGTGAGCAGAAATGGATCCATGGGATGGTTTAAACATCCAAGAGAATGTTGGCAGCCCAGATAACACCTCAACAGAAGCCCTTTGCCAATATATGGAGAATGACAGAGAAGAAAGTCTTCTGTTCCCATGTGGGAGGGACGCCCAGAGGGTAACAGAGCACGGCCTTTCCTTATCTCTGTGCTTCTGCTTAAGTTCTCCCCTTCCTCCCAGAATGCCTCTCTGAGGCTGGGCACACTCATGCCTTGCCCATCCGTCACTGCCCAGTTTGAACGGCTCCTCCTCCATGAAGCCTTCCCAGATCTCTCAGTGCTGGGTGGGGAAGGGCGGAGGCGGGGGAGCTGCTTTTTCCTCCTTCCCACTCTCTTGAAATTTTGCTTGCATTGCTCAAGAGACATTTAAGATCTTCCTGCTCTATGTTGCAAGTGTCCTTGTACAGGAACGCCAGGTCCTAAACGCGGGGGATGGTACTGACTGTGTCTTATTCATTTCCAAACCCTCCATGGTGTTCAGCACAGGGCTTCCCTGCTGTTTGTGGAGTGAATCAGAGAGAGAAAGAGCCACCAGCCTCCCCAATACATGCTTTACGGTTATCATGGGTTTAAGCCCCACACAACCTTCAAAGCTGTGGATCGCGGTCTGATCACTTCGCAGGTGAGGAAAGCTAAGCCCAGAGAGGTTCTACAATTTTTATAAGGCTGCAGAACTCCTTTATGGCAGAGTTCCCTCTGTTCTTTTCCTCCAGAGCAGTCTGCTCTCTTCATACATGGCCCAAGCACTGTTTTGTAAACGCTTGGTCCCCGCTCCATTGGGGATGAGTTAAGAAATTTTAATCCTTATTTATTTCATTGTTTTGTAGGAAAAAAGTAACCAACATGGTGAACCTGTTATTTCATCAATGTTATTGCATAAAATGAGGCCAAAGGAGGTACCTGACTTAAAATTAAAAAAATCAGAAGGTTAATGATGGATGAATATAAATCAGATTTTTAGAAAAGATTTTATTTATTTATTTGTTTGTTTGACAGACAGAGATCACAAGTAGGCAGAGAGAGAGGCAGAAGCAGGCTCCCTGCTGAGCAGAGAGCCCTGTGCGGGGCTCCATCGCAGGACTCTGAGATCATGACTTGAGCTGAAGGCAGAAGCTTAACCCACTGAGCCATCCAGAGGCCCCTAAATTGGATTCTAATTAGAGTATGCGTGGGGACACCGTGAATATGGTTAGAGGGGACTGGAGATTGTGGAACATGGGTGCAAGGGAATCCAGGGCCTCTAGGCATTAAAAAAAAATTTCTTTTAAATGATGAGGAGTAACGTTTTCATATTAACTGGAGAAAAATTGGGTGATTGAGGTAAGCAGGGAAAGAACAGCTAGATTCCGCCTCCACGTCATGGGAAGGTGCTGTGCACAGCTGACAGCCTAGGGTGGGTGGGGGGGTGAGGTGAGAGGTAGCCTGCAGAGGTGAGCCTGTGCAGGTGAGCAGAGCCCGGCCCAAGGATGGTACTCCCCCGGGAGACCTGGAAAGGAAAGCATGCTCAGGCCCCAGAGGCTCATGCAACCTTCCTCCTGCTCCCAGCCATGGCTGCTGCTCTCGCCCCTTTGCCACTTCTTGTGTTTGAGTGTTTTCATATATTTAATCCTCCTCCAAACCCTTATTGCTCTCCTGGGGTCAGAGCCACTTGATGCTTTCCATAGGGCTTGGGACATTGTAGGGACTCAGTAAGTACAAATTCCACATTAGCACAATCCTTTTTGGAGACTGCTGCATGTCAGATGGGTCCTGAAACCCAATGGGCCCTAGAGGAAGAATAACTTGGAGTCTATACTCTACACCTATGAGACACATAGTCTCTCTTACTGTGGTCTTCTTGGCTTTCACTTTTTCTGAGCACTAATCACTAGCTATGTAGCAACCTATCTGTCTGTCTTTCCATCCATCTACCTATCAGTCTAAATCCACAAAGATCTTGCTCCTTTGGGACATCTGGGGGACAAGGGCAAAGACCATGATACCAAGTTACTCCATGCTTCTTCTGGCTCTTTCCATTCCATCATCACACCTGTCTGAGACATAGGGTCCAAATATTCTTCCTCCTTCTACAGAGAAGAAGAGGACTCTCAGAAAAGATAAAAGCTTGTCCAAGGGTTTGTGCCAGTCATGAGTGCCGTTTACCAAGTGTATTTGGTTGAACTCTATGGCACATGGTAGGATTGTCCTTCCTTTGGAATCATCTATGGCCAGATACTTGCTCTAGCCAACAAAATGGAAGGGCTGCCCTCCTTCCATGGCCCAGGCAAGCAGTGGCATTTCAGATGCTGGAAATTCTTGACAGTCTTGGCTCTGGGGGGAGGATATCATGATATCATGAGAGCAGGGCCTGCCTCCCACCAGCTAGCAAGGGACGTGTAGCTTGAGTGGGAGACAGACATTGTTTTAAGCCCCTGGGTTTCAGGGATATTTGTTACTGCAATGTAACTGAGCCCTTCCTGAATCAAACACTTCACTTACAAAGCGAGTGAGTTGGCAGGGATAGAATTTGAATTTTAGTAAGTCTGGCTCTAAAGCTATTGCTGTTCTTTCTATTCCCATCATTTATGACAAGTTGATGCATATAATATCGTAGGATGTTTTCCTGGCCGTCAAGGCAAAAAATGAACACAATGGATTATGCACTTTTCATTAACTGTTGGAAGGAAGCATGCTGACATTTCGTGCTAGGGAAAGAGTCTGATATCCCAAGAAAATTAGAGTTGTCTCATGGATCATTTTATGGGCAATACTGTGGAGTGCATGACTTTTTATAAAACCTTTTGTTTTGAAATAATTGTGAAGTTATAGAAAAGTTGCATTATTGTGGATTTTGACTTTATCCTCTTGAAGTAAGTGAGCACCAGTTTTTTCTGGTACACAGTTACTACTCTTCTGTCTGTAATTAGTAAGTATTGAGGTGAGATCCTCAGAGATTATGTAAATATCCTATTAACCTTCACGCTTTCACGTACTCGCTTTGGCATTTACTGATGCTTCTTGGCACGAATTTTTTAGCAGTGGTATTATGAAAGCTAAAAACAAATTCTTCCCAAGGCAGTTTTTCATACAGAATCACTATGAACATCTGGGATATCACCTCTGCTCAGAAAGGCCATTTTCAACTCACTGGACTGACTAAAGGGGCTTGATACTCCTTGACTGCTCGTCCCCAGAGTGGAGAAGGTTTGAAACTTGGAGGCATTCCAAGTATTTGGGGGTGCACAAAGGTTGCTACTCTTTGTAGGAATAGGTAACAGCAGGAAGGAGAGGTTCACATCTGGAGAGCCAAAGCTGGTATATTAATCTGGTAGGGCTGCAAAATCCCAGAGACCTGGTGGCTTAAACAATGGAAACTGATTTTTTGAGTTCTAGAGGCTGGAAGTCCAAGATCTGGGTACTGGTAGGGTTGGTTTTCTCTGAGACATCTTTCTTTGGCTCGTGCATGGCCATCGTCCCACCATGTCCCTTGAAAATGGCCTTTCCTCTGTGGGGACACGTGTATTCTTGGTTTCTCTACTTCTTATAAGGACCTGTTCATACTGGGTTAGGGTCCCACACTTCAAACTCCTTTCACCTTAATTACCTCTTTAAAGGCCCTATCTCTAAATACAGTCACACGGTTGGGGAGGGGGTTAGAGCTTCAGCATATAAATTGTGGGGATTGGGGGACACACGATGCAGTCCGTAACAGCTGGATAGGGACAATAATCAAGATGACTAAAGAATGATCTAGAGGTGTGAGTTCCTGTCCCCACTCCTCTGCCCCATGGACACAGTGGGTCTGTTCATAACTACCATGAGTGAACAGCGTCCTCCAGAGCAGGTCTTCACATTCCTTCCTTCAGGTAATATGTTGGACCATAGCCAACCCCACAATGTACAAACGCCTCCTATCTCCTTAACCGTTGTTTGCCTGAAAGGTCTTCCAAATTGTTCCAGATTCGGGAAGAGACAAGAACAATGGAGCACTAAGGTTGCCCCCTTTAGGTGTTTCCTAAGAAAGTGCTGGATTCATCTAAGGTCTGTGCCATGCATCACCCTAAGCTGGCTTGCACAGGAGTGTCCAGGAGAGCCAACTGATGACTATAGCAATATTAAACCTATGGGAGCCAATCTCTCAGATCTCAGCATAGGTCTTCCTTAAAGCGAGTCGTTGGCTCTCTGCATGCTTTGTCTATACCTTCTTGGTGACAGTGAGTCCATCCAAAAAGAGCAATTCCTCAGACCCAGACATAAAGCCTTCTCTTCTTGGTCGGAGAGGCTCCCCTCCTCCAAGCTGCATTCCCGCATTCCTCGGGGAAACCCACTGGGTAGGGTCCTCCCCATATTTTTAGATTTTTGAGGCTGAAGGGCTCTGTAGTAGCTCAGTCCTGCTGTTTTGGGGTTTAGCTTTCTCCCCCGTGGCGTCAGTAGCTGTTACCTCTAGCCACCCTCTCTGCTCCCAGATTCTGTTTTCCCTCCCTATAACCCTTCACCAAGTCTGATGCATGAAGCCCACAGCCACTTGGGAGAGGTCCCAAAAGTTTTCTTTCTCTTCCAGACCCTGCAGGGTGGTGCCAAGTGGGAGGAGGTGGGTCGCAATTCTCAGCCTTCCTGCAACTCAGCAAATTGCAATTTATGAGTTTCAATCCACATGAAAGGGCCCCCATGATGTCTCTCTGGATTCATTTGGAATGTTGAATTAATTTGGAAAACAAGGGGAAAAAACAACTTGGTTTCAACCCAGCAAGGGCTCATGACATTTTACCAAATCCTGTCACCCCTTTACATTTTCTTCACCTCCGACTAAAGTACCTCCTTCCAGAATGAGCACAGGTAAAGTACGGATGGTGGCAAAGCTCTGTCCCATTGCAAGGGTCTTGTTCTCCCGAGAGTGCAGAGAAGCCTAGACTGGGTGCAGGACACCTGGGGTCCAGTCCTGTTCCTCACGTCTTACCTTCCCTCATCTTTCAGACAACCTTGACTCTGCATGAAGTCTAGGGACCCGTGAGGGGATTTGCTCACAGGACAGTGGGAGCTACTGAAAATGCCTTTCTTTCTCCCCAGGGCCTTCTCCTCTACAATCTTGTACCTCAGATCTGTTCTCTGCCTGGCTGCTGGAATGATCTGGAAACCGAAACTGGATCATACTGCCCCACTGTGCTTAAACCCCTCAGTGACTCCCTGTTGCTCGGAGGATCAAATCTGCAATCATCATCAGGATCCTGAGTCCCTACATGGCCTGGCCTCTGTCTGCCTTGGTAGGTGCTTCCTGAAACACACCCACTCCCCTCCAGCCACCTAGATCTCTCCATTCCTGCATGCCTGCTGTGCCCCACCATCCAGCCTCACTGCCTTTGCATGTGCTGCTTCTTTGGCCTGGATGCCTTTCATAACTGAGCTGTCAGCTCAGGCTTTGCTTCCTCAGGGAAGCCTTCCCACACTGAGTCAGATCTTCCCTTTACTCACCCTCTGCTCAGAAGTGCTCAACCAGGAGTCATTTGTGTGTGTGATGATTTCATGAACTTCTGACTCTCCCACTAGACGGTGTGATCCAGAAGGCGGGATCATGTCTGTTTGCTTTCACCATTGGAATCCCAGTGCTTACTACAGTAGCTGAAACTCAGGGGGTACTTGGGAATAATTGGCCCATGAATGAATGAATGAATGAATGAATGATTGGTTACAGACAAGACCTTGGGTCCCTTTTGTTTAGCCGTTTGCTGCAAATGACCTGACACTGAGGAGGTTAGCCCTTGGCATATCTCTGCAGAGAGCAAGTGAGCCTCAGGGAATGGACTCTCTAATGGGGAACTTCCTGGCATTTGGGGAGCATGAGCCTTGAACTTCGAGGCTGACAGGATTGGATTTTAATTCCACCTCTTCGCAGGAAAGTATTACCTTTCCAAATAGCCCTGGGGGTACTTGGAAAGGGAGAACAACAGAAGGTGCCCACTCCAAATGTGTCTGATGCCTGTGTGTCTCTCTCCTCCTGGGATCCCCCCACACCTCCCACCCAAGTTCACAGGTCTTGCTTCTTTCCTGCTGCGCCTACTGCTGGTCTCTGTCTTTCCACTGTTCCCCCACTCCCACTCTCAAACCAATTCTCAACAAAGCAGCCAGAAGAGTCTTTTTAAAGATCTCAGATCACCCCTCCACTCTGCTAGACTTTCCATTACTTGTCATCACACTAGGGTACAACTCAGACTCCTTACTACCGTGGCCTCCTGGGTAATAAAAGCTGGTCCCTGCCTTCCCCTTGACCTCCTCCCCTTGGTCTGTCCCTTATCTGCCTCCAGCCACTCCCCTTCTCTCGGCCCTTCAAACCTGCAGACTCATTTGCCAGAAGCCTCTTCCACCTTCACCTGCTTGGCTCCTTCCAGTCCTCCAAGTGTGAGCTCCGTGCCCCCTTTCCGGAGAGGCTCTCGCTGACTCATCCATTTATAGACCTCCGCTACCACCAGCCTGTCTTGTTTTCGTAGTCATTACCAGTTGGAAGGATCCTCTCTGTTTGGTTGTTTTAATTTGTTTGCCCACCTTCCCCACTGGAATGGCAGATCAGTGAGCACAGAACCCTTTCCAGTAGGTCTTATCTCCTCCTCTTTCTCCAGGGGCTCAAATGGTGCCTGGCCCACAGCAGTTGCTCAATAAATGTTCATTGACTGAATGAATGATCGACGAGGGAGCAGAAGCAGACAATGAGTCACTCTCAGCCATGCACTAGTGAAGGCATGATCAATGGCTCTAACGAAAAGCCCCCAAAACACAGTGGCTTAAACTGCCAGCAGTTACAACCCTCTCTCACGTAGCTGGCTGGCTGATGTGACAGCTTCACCATCTTTACCATATGACTCTCAAGCCACTGCTCAAATTCCAGCCACCTCCCCACTGAAAGGGTGGAAGGATGGCAGAGGGCAGGGGTCCATAGTCTCAGCATCTTTAGGGCAAGACTCAGAAGTGCACATGTTACTTCTGCATGCATGTTATTGGTTAGACCTAGTCACGTGGCTGGACTGAGTTGCAAAGGAGGCTGGGAAATGTAGCCATGTGCCTAGTTACGACTATATTACCACCAAGAGAGGGAAGAGCAGGTGTGGGGACAGGGGTGGGCAGCTCACAGGCTTCCACAATGCTCAGAACTGCCCTTGAGGGTTGAGATGCCTTTGTTCCCCTTCTGTGACACAGAGCAGACTCCCCTGAAAGCTGGGAAAATCAATGAAATAGTGGAGTCCAGAGAGAGCCCTCGGGACCCTGATTGAGAAAACAAAAGCTCAAGTTGCCCAGGTCTTCCTCAAATCCCACTTGTGTGACCTTGGGCAAATTGCTTGAGCTCTTAACAGGGGGATTGTAAGAGTACAGTGCTCACAAGGTTGTCCGATGATTTGATTCGTTCTTGATGGAACGTGCCTAGAACACTGCCTAGCACATAGTAAGCACTCAAGAAGTGAGAGCGGCCAATATGATTATTTAATATAATTACCGTGAGTGCCACAGATGAACTTTAAAGTCTGAGGAGTTAATGTCTCACAGGGTGACATGATATCTAGGTGTGGTTTCCTCTCCCTCCGTGGTACTGGGAGCCCCCAGGTTCACGTGCTGCCCTTGGGAGGCCTTGGAGAGGTGGAAAGAGCATGAACTTTAGTCAGATGGAGTGCAGTACAGATCCCAAGTCTGCCACTTAAGTACCACGTGATTTTGAGCAACAAACAAGACCTAATCTCTTCAAAAAAGAGATACAATAGCTCCCTGCTGTTGGAAGTGTTTATGACACCTGGCAGTCATCAGTCAAGTTCCCTCCCCAGAGCCCACCTTGGCCTCTGCTGGAGAAGGAATTAGTGATGGGTTCTGGTCTCCCTGGGCCCCGCTGCCTCTCTCTGTGCTCCGTGGCTAGGAACTTGCTATCGTCGAAGAAACTGAACATTCTAGGGGAAATGACACTGGCCAGGTTTACTAATGTCCAACACGCATCAGAATCTGGGGGGACACCCCATCTCCTTGTGGAGCCAGCTCCCTTCAGGCAGTCCCCCCTCTCCTGGCCCTGGGCGGGTAGGAATGGTGGGAACACATCCTAAGGCCTGGAGAGGTGAGCACAGGAAATGTTCCAGAAGTCTCCACTGTGGCTCTCTGCCTTTACCTCTCCCGGTATCCTTGGGCTCTACCTGTGTCGAGGGCTGAGGTCTTACTTGTGTTTGCCCAGAACAGGGTCCCCCCGCTCGGGAGCATGGTTCTTGAGATCTGCAGAGGCAAACAGCCTGCAGCATATCTTCCCAGTGGAAAACACCCAGGGTGGCTTCCGGCAAGTCCTTCCTTCCCTTCCTCTGACTCCAGGAGGGCAAGTCTCCCCTGTGTCCTGGCTGCCAGGGGCCATGGCAGTAGCAGGGAGCGGCTTGTAGCCCGAGGAGCCGAGGGAGTGGAACTGAGGGGCAAAGCCCATAACTCTTCCCAACCTGAAGCCCACCTCTTTGAAAGGTGAGGAGTGGGGAGACTTGCCACTGGCTCACCACCCCGCGCCGGCCCCCCTCAGCCCTGTGAGGTGGGGAGGTGAGGCCTCTGTTTGCTGGAAATGAATCCATGGAAAATGCTGGAGTGAGGTCCCCGCCTCTGGAGCCACTGGGAGGCCGCAGACCTCAGGCGGGGAGCAGCAGATGGCGGCCCATGGGGCGGGAGGCGGGACGGGGCTGTGGGAACACACAGAGCAGACGGGATCAAACTGACTTTTTGACACATTTCTGTGGGAAGGCGTCCCTGAGTGTGAAGCCGGCTCCCAGAGCTGCGTGGGACCTTTCATGTGGCGCCAGGGCTGGCGCGAGCCCCCCTCGCTGGACGCTGGGGCCCTGGGCGGCCTGGGCGGGGAAGCTAAGGGTGGGACAGGAGGAGGCCCACGGGGCACCCCAGGAGGCCCTGCGCCTGGACCTCGAGGAAAAGGCTGAAACTCCAGCGGCTTCTTTCTACCTCCAGCACCCGGGCGCTCTCCCCCAAACCCCGGAGGCTAGAGCAGCCCCGGCTCTGGGGTCAAATTCTGACTCAGCCGCTCACCAGCTGTGTGACCTGGGATGAGACGCTTAACTTTCTGGGCTTTCATTTCCTCGTCCATAGAATACGGATCGCTCAGAAATAAGCCAACGGGTGGGCAAACGTAGTGCTAGTTACTGACCGGGTGCCATTCTAGGCATCTTTTCATATGTTATTCTATTGAAATCACAAATATTCTTATGTCATGGAATCAGAACAATCCTGCAAGGCAGGATTATTAAGCCCATTTTACAGATGAGGAAACTGAGTTTGCAGTCAAAGAAATACCACACAGACAGTGGAGGTGGGGAGCACAGCCCAATGCAAACGGGCATGGTTGGCCTCCCAAGCCTGTGGGGTTTTGTTTTTTCGTTTCTTTCTTTCTTTCTTTTTTCTTTTCTTCTTCTTTTTTTTTTTTTTTCTCCATCCAGAAATTTCTCTAGTTAATGCTGATAATGGAACCATCATTTACATTTTGTTCGTAAAGCTGTTGGGGAGCTCCTGGAGCACACAGACTAAAGCATGCTCAGCGGCCTGTTGCTGGAGTCTCTGGACATTCCCAGTGGTGCTGGTGCAGATGTCCCCGTTTCATGGGGGTGGGGCGACACTGAGGCTCAGGGGACCAGTAAAGGGACCCGAGAGGCATGCTACCCCTACCCTCCCACCGATGGCCCAATGTCCATTTCTCTCTTCTTTGCCTGGAGCCGTGCCAAGCCTGGGAACTATGGGGACTTTGGAGAATACCACCTGAAATTAGAGTGGACAGGCGGAAGGGGTCCATGCTTGGCCTCCCTGCAGGCACCCCACATAGCTGGGGGATGAGTCACACACCCCTACGGGACTTGCCTAATTGCCCACAGGTATGCAGGCCTCGCTGGCCAGCCTCCTGGGGGCTTGAGAGAGTCCAGGCCCTGAGCACAGGTTGCTGGGAAGCCAAGTGGCTAGAGTGGCTCTGATGAGGTCAGGGAGGGTGGCCGCCTTTGTGTCACCTGCCCTAGGATCCCCAGGGTTCTCTTCATCAGGGAGCAGGGATGGATGAGCTAAGACACAGTCCAGGACACTATCTTGGGGCCACGTGGGAGAACGGTGGGCTGAGAAGACAGACAGAACTGGCTTCGAGGTCCTGTTCCACCATACCAGCTGTGGGACCTTGGCGGACAGACTTACCCTCACCGAATCTTAGCTGCTGGTTCTGAGAAAAGGAGTAGTAATGGGTGTAACCTTCACAGAGGTGTTGAAAGACCCCAATCCCGTGGCGCTTACCTGAAAAGAAAGGGTGTAGCACATGGAAACCCCCTGTACATGCTGGCTGTTATTGTTATCATCTTTGGCCCAATGTCTAGAACCTTCTACCAGCTCAAAGCCACACACTGAAGGGGGGTGCCCAGAGCTGGTTGGAGAAGCCAGTGAAGCATGTCACCCCATTTGGGGGAGCCCGGAAAGTCAGTAAAGCTTTTGCCGATGATCGAGGAGGAATGGGAGCTCCCAGTAAGGCCATCAGTGTGGGGAGGCTGGCAGGTGAGCCCGAGTCCCTACCCTGAACCTGGGTGGGCTGCTGCACTCTCAAGGAGCGGGCTCTAGGACAGCAACAGGAAGCCCGGCCATCTTGTCCTCTCCTGAATGTGTCCCCTGAAGGCCACTGACAGGACGTGGCTGTCCTCACTGCTGAGGACTGGTGCCCTCTGTGTTGTTAGAGGACTGCGGGACGGATTCACAGTGGGCCTCAGGCAAGATGCGGCCCCTCTCTAGCCCTCAGTGTTCCCTTCTGAGAAGGGGGTAGACGCTCTCTGGCTTTCTCTGCCTCTCTTGGAGGCTGGCCTCGGCTGGTGAGCTTGCCTGGAGGGACCCAGGATGAACTCCTGGTTTGACTGGGAGCCAGGCTGGGTCCTTTAGGGCTCCCCAAGTTGGCGGTCTTGTCCACACCGCCAAGGGCGGTCAGCACACTCGAGGCCTCCGCCTGAGCTCAGCACAGCTGTCGGAGGCCCCTGCTTTCTGGGAAAGGAGTGAAGATTAATTAAGGTTGTCAGGGCCTAAGTAAAATCACCAATGTCAATTTCCTCCCTCTGGTTCTTGCTGTCAGAATAAATTGGACAGTCATTACCTAATACTCAGCCCCATTTTCCTAATATTTCATGCACGCTGAGGCGTTGATGGGAAACAGGGAGGGTGAGGCCCTTTGGAGTGGTAACGACGGGGGGCCGTGTGGAGCTAAGGTTGTCCTGGCAGAGTGGCCTTGTCTCCAGCCACTCCCCGGGATGGCGACCTCCGGAGTGAGCCCAGAGGAGAGTCCTGGGGGTCAGGTGTTGGGCTCTGGCCACAGAGGTCACAGCTCTTGTGTCCCAAAGGAGACACAAAACCTGCTGGCAAAACTCCCAGGGACTTCCCAGCGCTGCAGCAGCTTGTACCGCCATGGACTCAGTTTCTTAATCTGAAGAATGGGAATGAATGATACAGCTTCACTCGCAAAAGTAGATAGTTTGTCCTTTCCCAAGGGCAGGCATCTTACCAGAGGATGCTTCAAAGACCAGGATCCTCCAAGTCCCCAAATAAGAGCTGAGGGTGCTGACAAGAGACTTTGGGGGCTTCCCATGTAGGGTTACATGCCTCACTGTGTGACCTTGAATTGGAAGAAGGTTCTGCAAAAGCAGCCAAGGATGATAACAACAGCAACAACCGCAGCCCGCACATGTTGAATGTATGTACGTATATACTTCTCAGTTGATGGTGACTTTTCTGAGAGCATTGATTGGGAAGGGACAGAGAGAACTTTCTGGGGTGCTGGAAATATCCTATTTCTTGATCTGAAGGGTGGATATCCCAATGTACGCAAATACAAACATTCACTGAGCTGTCCACTTGAGTCGCTTAAGACTTTGCTTCGTGTAGCCTACATATATATATAATTAATCATTTTGACCCCCAAAAGGACTCTGCCAGCCTTGAGATCTGGATGCTGATTTGGAAAGTCCAGAAAGTTCTGTGAGGCTTTGAAGAAAGGGTTCTTATTGGGCATCACCCTGTGCCTGGCATGGGGTGACGGTGCTCCATGAGCTCTCTTTTTTTAATCCTGCTGGTAAGCCCATGAAGAGGGGGTGACCAGCCCCAACGCAGAGCAGGCAGCATGATGGCATGGACAGAAGACAGGCTCTGCAGCCAGGCTGCTTTATAGCTGGTGGCCGCCTCGCACACGGGAGCCTTGGGCAGGTCAGCTTCGGTGTGCACACCCGCGACAGGATGATGTCCCTTCCAGGGACACAAGGAGCCCCTGCTGATGGGAATGTAAAGTGGGATTACCCCTATGGAAACAGTAGAGTGGTTACTCATAGAGTAGAAATGGACTTACAGTATGATCCCACAGTTCCCATCTGGGTATGGACCCTGAAGAACTGAAATCAGATGGTCATCCATCCATGCATGCATGGTAAACACGGTCAAGAATGGAAAGTGCCTGCCTCAGAGAGGCTAAAACTTCAGCCAAGTGGCTTCTCTCCTCTCGGTCTTGGTTTCTCCCTCTGCTGGGGGGCGTGGGTGTCAAGCCTCCCTGCTAGGATTGTGCCCATACATGGGTGTCACTGTGACCTGGTGCCCCCAGACCTGCAGATCTTGGGAGTGCCCTGGTCCCAGGGATGGACTGGGAGGTTCTCTTTTGGGCCGGGCTCTGTGCTCCCCTTTCATCTGGAGCCCGAAAAGATGTAGACTTGTGCTCTTCAAATTAATAGCTGGCCCTGAGGCTTTCTAACCTTCCCAGGTCACTGTGCAGAAGTTCCCTCCATCTCATGGAGGCAGCCAGGCCACTTGTGGACAGAGCAGAAGGGCGCTCATTTCTTTTGCACACTAATATTTTGGAGCTCTTACATGCGCTGGACCCTGCTCTGGGTTCCATGAGAGTTACAGGCCCTAGGTCAGGGCTGCTGCCTACAGGAAGCATAAGAGCCACCGGGATGTCAGGTCCTGCCCACAGATCTCTGTAACACAAGAAAAAAAGTGATAAGAGGCTGTGGGGAAGGGATGGAGTGAAACTGGCAAGAGACTTGGAGCTGTTGCCACCAGATCATACACAGCAATGTTAATCTCTGCCCAAGGTCTCTTGAGCTAGAAGGGGACTTCTACCACATGTGGATAGCAAACTACCTGCAGACTCCTAGACATATACATGGCCCCTTTGGAATCCCAGGGCATAGCAGCCTTACCCAGTTCTCTCCCTCCTCCTTCTTCCACCTATCTGGGGATAGAGAACGAGAGAATCTGGTTGGGGTGGGGGAGAGGGTCAGAAAGCTGGAAATTTCAGATTCCATTCACTCCAGCTTTGTGACTTGGCAGCAAGTTCCTTTACTTTTCTGAGCCTCCATGTGCTGATCTGTGAAATGGAGATACTGTGCTTTTTACCCTGCCTGTCTCTGACATTGCCCCAGAGCATAACTGTACCACACCAGAGCTTAAGACTACACATGTCCAATCCTCAGGGCCTGGAACAGAGTGAAGAGTGGGAATTTAATTGGTATTTGTTGAATTGACATATGCAATAATATCACATGGGATGTGACCCCAGATGGCCAAAATAATCTTGAAAAAGAACAAAACTGGAGGGCTCACCCTTCCTGATTTCAAAACCTGCTATAAAGCTATGGTAATTAAAACAGTGTGGTGTTGGAATACAGACAGCCATAGAGACGAATGGAAAAGAATAGAGGACACAGAAATTAACCCCCACATACACAATCAAATGATTTTTGACAAAGGAGCTAAGACCATTCCATGGGGAGAGGTCAGTTTTTTCAACAAAGAGTGCTGGGAAAACTGGAGCTCTGCATGCCAAAGGATAAAATTGGACCCCTACCTCACACCATATACAAAAATTAACTCAAAATGGACCAAGAACTTAAATGTAAGACCTAATACAATAAAACTCTTGAAAGAAATCACAGGACAAAGCTTCATGACACTGGATTTGGTAATGATTTCTTGGACATGACACCAAAGGCATAGGCAACAAAAGCAAAAATACACAAATTGGATTTCATGAAAATTAAAAGTTTTGTGCCTCACAAGACACCATCCACTGAATGAGAAGCCTCCCCCAAAGAATGTAAGAAAGCATTTGCAAACCATACATCTGACAAAAGATTCATATCTAGAATATAGAGAGAACTCCTAAAGTCAACAACAGAAAAATTCAAAAATGGGCGAAGGAGTTGAACAGACATTTCTCCAAAGAAGATAAACCAATGCCAACAAGAACATGAAAAGATGCTCACCATGGTTCATCATCAGGGAATCGCAAATCAAAACCTCAATGCCTATGCCCACCTCATGGCCATGATGATGACTACTATCAAAAACCAAACCACAGGGCGCCTAAGTGGTTCAGTGGGTTAAGCCTCTGCTTTCGGCTTGGGTCATGATCTCAGGGTCCTGGGATCGAGTCCTGCATTGGGCTCTCTGCTTGGCGGGGAGCCTGCTTCCTGTTCTCTCTCTCTCTGCCTGCTTGTGATCTCTCTCTCTCTCTGTGTCAAATAAATAAATAAATCTTAAACAACAACAACAAACAAGAGGTGTTGGCAAAGATGTGGAGAAACTGGAACCCTTATACATTGTTGGTGGAAGTATTATATGGTATGGCTGCTATGGAAAATAGTATGGAGGGTCCTCAGAAAATTAAACATAGCATTACCAGGTGAGCCAACAATTCTGCTTCTGGGTAGATGCCTCAAAGAACGGAGAGCAGGGTCTCAAAGAGGTATTTGCACACCTGCGTTCATAACAGCATTATTCACAATAGTTCAAACATGGAAGCAGTGCAAGTATCTACTAAACAAAGAATGGAAAACAAAAATGTTGTGTCCACTTAGGATGGACTATTACTCAGCCTTAAAAAAGGAAGGAAGTTCTGCCATGTGCTACAGCATGGATGATACTTGAAGACATGATATTAAGTGAAATAAAATAATCTCAAAAATATTGTATCATTCCACTGACAGGAGGCGCTTAGAGTTGTCAAAAACAAGAAGGCCCCAAGTGGAATGATGGTTGTCAGGTGCCGGGGTGGGGGAGGGGAGAATGGGGAGTTACTGTTTAACAGGTGGACTTTCAGATTGATAAGACTGACTCTGGGGGACGGGAGATAAGGATGGTCACACCGCAGTGTCAATGTAGTTAATGTCACTGAGTCATATGCTTAAAAATGGCTAAGATGGCACATTTAATGTCACGGGCATTTTAACAGAATGAAAAGAAGAAAAGAAATCAATCATGGGAGAATGCTTTGTACACTTTGTGATTTGGTGACCATTACTCTTATCCTGGACAGGACCCTAAGGGGTAAAGATCGAGACCTTCTGTCAATATGGGGTGTACTCTAGATGCGTGGGGTCCCCTCCTAGGCTGGAGGAAGAGTTTAAGCAAAGACTGGAAATGGGAAGGGAAAAGCCAGTGGTGATGGATCTTCGTTATGATTTTCTTTTCTAACAAGTATGGGGTTCTAGAGCAGGTGCGGTGTCATCCTGGTCCCAAAGTTCACTGACACCAGCCAGAGGGTCCGGCCTCTCTGTGGGCATGATACACTCCATGGCTGTTCTCTCTGAAGGCCTCCACGTTCCCAGGGCTTCATAGGATTGCTTAATTTCCCCCAAATACAAGCAGCCTTTAATTTATGGGGACATAGTAGTGGCCCCGGGGGTTGAACTAGAAATCAAAGCGAACAGGCATCATTTACCATAAACAGGCCGCTCCCCAGTGGGTTCTGAGGCCCAGGGACAAGGAAACCCCGAGATCCTTGTCTCACAATAGACACAGGGCCACCGTCCAAGGCTCTGACCGCGAGGCCCCTCCCAGCTCTGGTCTTGGAGGAGCCTCTGAGCAGTGGGGCGGGGCAGTGGACAATGGGAGGCGGAGTCCACCAGCTGGAGGGGGAACAATGGGTCCAATCAATTCTGGAGACTCCTTAGTTGTTCTAAAATAAGTCCTGGGGGTCTGGGGGTGGAAGCAAATCCCACTAGGGAGGAGTGGCTTTGCATCCTTCTGTTGGGGGTGGGCTCTCCAGCGCCCTGGGGGGCAATGTGTAACAGCCAGCCCTGGAGGGGAACAGCCCTGATCTGGAGGGGTTGCTGATTTCCCAGGTGGAAAGACTCCCTAGGCCATTTTCCAGCTTCCAAGGCGATATTATGGAAGGCGGAGCTGGGAAGATGTTTGCTGCTCTGTGTCACAGCAGGGGTAACCCCCAAGCACACGCAGTAGATATAAATTATCTCATGTCATTCATAACAGCAAAAATGTACCAAAATGCTTAGGAAATGATGAGCTTTGGTTATTTATTACCTTTGTTTGAATATAATGTAGTTAACTTTATTATTATGTCATTATATAATGTATTATTATGTATTATAAATTATGTCATTTAATTTTTAATGATGGCTGGCGAAATTCTTGACAACGTAACTGTGAGGTTCACTAATTAGAAAAAGTTTGTATGACTTGGTGTGGGTCCAGCACACCACTGAGTTTTGGGAGCCCTGGGCTAGACCTATCACCACCTCCCCTCCAGCACCAGCCCTTCTAGAAGCTTTGGCACCTTCAACAAGTGAGGCTGCCCCCAAGTGAGGTCTGGACATGGCTTGAGGTGAGGGAGGAGAGAAGATGCCAGAATTGCCATAACTTGGGCTCTAGCCCAGCCCTTGATACCTCTCTGCCTGGGCACCTTGCTCCTTCTTCAGGCTTCTGATAAGGTGGGGCCCTGCCTGACCCCAGCCTCTTCTTGCAAACCTCTGCTCCCCCAGTGGGGTTTTTGACTAGAATCCCCCCCATTATTTTGGGCCACCGAGCCATGGGCAGTCCTCGAAGAGGCAAGATTCCACAGATTTATCCTGGAGAAACCCCTTGGTGTTGTGCTTCTAGATGCTTCTGGACCCCGGGTCCATCCACACAGCCCCTTGCCTGCCTGTGACTACAATGGCAGCTCTCACTTCTTTTATTTTCATTTTTTTTTCATTTTTATTTATTTGACAGAGAGAGAAATCACAAGTAGGCAGAGAGGCAGGCGAGCCCCACATCTGGGCTCCTTGCTGAGCGGAGACCCAGATGTGGGGCTCGATCCCAGGACCCTGGGATCATGACCTGAGCTGAAGGCAGAGGCTTAACCCACTGAGCCACCCAGGTGCCACGTACTGCTCTCACTTCTATTGACCATTGCCTCCGTGCCAGGTACGGGCTGCAATCACTCGACCCCACGTGGTAAGAGTCACTATTACCCCTTTTTGTGGAGGGAAAAGCCAAGGCACACTGAATGGTGAAGCCACTTGCCCAGAGAATATGGGGGCCCGGAAGAATATGTTATGAGCCAAATCCTGTTACGGAGAGTGATTATTTTAGTTTCTACTTACTAAAAACAATGTTTTTGTTTTAAGTTTGTGCACAGCTGATCTCGTCCAGGGTGTGCCTGTGGGAGTCCTGAGTCGAGGGGGAAGAACAGGGAGATGCTTTTGGTATGGGCAGAGAGGCCCACACCTACCAGGAACAGAACTTGGCATGTAGGCAAAAGCACAAGGAAGGCATTCTAGGCTTTCTCCCCATCGCCTGCTCCTCACTCTGGAAACGCTCTCCCATTGGGCTAGCGGGGTATGTTCCTAAGGGGCCTCACCACTGCGCACGAGCCCTGGCGTTCCCACTGCCCGGTTTGCCACCCTTGGGCAGGTCATTAGCCTGAGTCTCCTCCATATCCTTGTCTGTGGGAGGGGCAGCGCTGTCCTGGCCTGCCCCAGAGGACAGTGCGGAGTGCTCACTCGGCCCGGGGTGGACACCATGCCTACTCACTGCTCTTTACAGTTCTTGTTCATTTTAGGGCCCAGATGACCTGGGCCGCGGTCCTCACGGCCCTGACTGCGCCCCCACTCTGAGGCTTTGGCCCCTGTCTCCTTGGCGGCACCACGAGCGGACTGTTTCTCTGGTCTTTGGCCGACAAGGTTCAGACCGTGTCTGGTGTGCGTGCACGGTTTAGAAACGTTCCTGGAGCTCCGCGGGGAGCACCGGCTGGGTCCCCTAGCTCTGGGGCTGCCTGGTTATTGACAGCATCCATGCTCCTGCAAAACACCAGTCGCGCCTCATGCTTCCCAGGCTCTGCTCTGGCTCCAGACTCTGCATTTGATCATGTTGAAAGAGCCTGACACAGACAATCCAGGTTTGGAGGCCAACACGGGAAAGCGTGCTGAAGATCAAGCATCCAGGGGCGCCCCTGGGACCCCGGCCGGCCCCCAGCGTGGGGCCAGCAGCCCATGCTAGCCTGGAGCTTCTCACCAGACACGAACCAGGCCAGAACAGGGTGAGGGCAGCCAGGAATCCAGACTGCCAGGTGCCGAGGAGGCTGGGGAGCTCTGGGGCTGCCTCTGGACCTCTCCTCTCCTGGGCCTCCACCCTGGCCCTGGCCTCTGGGGCCAAGCTCTTCAGCCACAGGGGCCAACAATGATGGGAGCAGAGGGCGCTATCCCACTTCTCTTCCCCAACTTTGCCAAACAGAGACATCCTTGCTGCTCTGATTCTCCCATGGGGGCCAAAGGCTTCGCCTGAGTCTTCCTCACAATACCTTAGGGAGGTGAGAGAAAGGCCCACTGCACAGATGGGAACGTAGAGGTCCCAAAAGGCCCAGTGGGGCAGTCTGTCCACCTGATCAGGGTCTTCGGATTCACGGTCTAGTGCCCTTGAAATCGGGGTATGCAGTTCCCACGAAAACGACTGGGTGTGTGGCACTAGGCTGAGGGAAAATTCTTTTTCGTCCTTCTTCCATACGGGCTATGGCCACCCCAAGTCTGGCAGCTTTACAAGAACAGGCTTGTAAACTCAGCAACACCCCATAATCTTTTTTATGGGGTCTGCTGCGGTAATGGACATTCATCAGCTCTCCCAGACTAAGCCCCTGTGGGCCCTCGTGGGGAGAGGCTGAGGGGAGCCAGGCCGCCTATCTGCCCAACCCCCCCCCCCCCCGCACCCCCCGGCTGGGTGAATGGCTCTGAAGGAGGGGCGGAGCCCCGCTTTCTGAACAATGCCAGAACTCTCCGCCAGGGGACGCTGTGCAGCCCGGGCCGCGGAAGAAGCACACACCGGTCAAAACACCTGTCTCGGTAACATCTTTGTATCCATCCAGAAGCTGGTGTGGGCTGGGAAGAGGGGAAGCGTTGTCTGAAGTTCAGATTTCCTGGCTCCTCTCCAAACCTCCTGGGTCAGAGTCTCTGGAGCTGGCCCCAGGAAGGTGCCTTTATTAAGAGCCCTTGGTGCCGCCGACATTTTGTGTCCTCTACTTTGGAAGAGACGGAGGATGATGGCGGGGAAGTGAGAGCTAGCTCGGGCACCTAGATTATCCACTTACTCACCAAAGGCTTGCTGCAGTCTGGCCTTGGTCTTGGGCAGGTGAGGCCGCCCTTGGCTTCCATGTGGGTGGGCAGGTTCTGCCTCCACCCTCTCCTGTACAATGACCTTGGACCCTTCCCCTTCCCTCTCTGGCCCCTCTGTTGTCCTCCATCAAATGGGAAGAGTGTCTGCAGCCCCTCCAGCTCGAACACCTTAGGATTCGATCAGGGTGTAGCCAGTTAACTGGGATGGCCCTGAAGTCCTTTAGCTTCCTAGGCTGTTGGGGATTGACAGTAGATCCTGGGGAGACCTGGGACCCAGGGCTCCAGACCAAGAGGTTTTCGCTTCTCCTTTCCACCTGCCCACTCTCCCCAAGGATGGGAGCTTGTGCCCTCCACAGTCGGACAGGCAGAACATGGCAGTGCCCCCCTCAATGGAAGCAGAGCTTGAGAGGGCCAGGAGCGGAGGTCTGGAAGGCTTACCTGGATGCCCCCAACTTACAGTGATCTTCAGGGTCCCTAAATGGCAACATCGCTTGCTGGGTCCTCATTTGTTTTGTGTAGTCTGATTTGGGTTTTCATAGGTACATACTGCTAGGTACAGTATGCCTACATGTTTGTAAACTATGAATGATTCTGTACGTGTGTAAAAAAGTCAATGTTTCTAAACTTTTAAAATGTATCTTACTTTCCTCATCCGTAAAATGGGATAATTATATTAGGACTTAACTCAGAGACCTATTGCTAATGTTATATGAAATGATACATATAAAGCATTTAAAACAGTATCTGGGGAGCATCTGGGTGGCTCAGTTGGTTAAGCGTCTGCCTTCAGCTCAGGTCATGATCCCAGGGTCCTGGGATCAAGCCCCACACCCCGCTCTCTGCTCAGCAGGGGAGTCTGCTTCTCCCTTTCCCACTGCCCTTCCCTGTCCCACAACCAGCCTGCCCCTCTCCCAGCTTATGCTCTCTCTCTCTCACTCAGTCTCTCTCAAATAAATAAATAAAATCTTAAAAAAATAAAAATAATAAAATAAAAAGTTAAAACAAATCTTAAGCATATGGTTGCTTTCTCCTAGCCTGAGACTGGGTCTCTGTGTAAAGAAGAACCAGCAAGTATTAGTGACAGACGTCCTAACCCCCCTCCAAGACTTCCTCCTTAACTAGTCAGAAGGTGAGAAAGAGAATTCTGTAAAGAGCCCAGTGACCCAGGAGTCAAAATCACTAACCACCAAGGCATCTCATGCGCCCTGAGTGGGGTTTGTGCCCTCTTTGGGAAAAGCTGCTCTCAGTTTTGCCTCTGCTGCCCTGCGTGGGGCAGACCGCAGATAGTCCTGCTTCATGGCAGAGGGATTGCCCGCTTGCCCGAAAGGATCGCAGAGCTGCAGGGACCAGATCCACCCCTGTCTAGACTCCGGAGCCCCTCCCCTAAGCTCTTGCCAGGCCCCTCCCCCGGGCTGCCACAGGGCATCCCAAGATCAGGAAGCCTGTGTTCTAGGTGTGGCCAGTTACTGTGTGACCTTGGGTGAGTCCCTTCCCCTTTCTGCGTTGCTCTTGCTTTATTTGTATAGATAAAGGGGCAGGGGCGCCTGGGTGGCTCAGTTGGTTAAACAACTGCCTTTAGCTCAGGTCATGATCCTGGAGTTCAGGGATCGAGTCCCGCATCAGGTTACCAGCTCCACTGGGAGACTCCACAGGCAGACTTTTCCCTCTGACCTCCCCTCTCATACTCTCTCTCTCTCTCTCTCTAATAAATAAAATCTTAAAAAAAAAAAAGTATCTGTAAAGTGCAATCAGGAGTTCCCCAGCTAATAGTCCTGAGAGGAGACCAAACTTGTTTAAAGTGCAGGACAGTTGTCGTCTGTGTGTTGCTCTGGGGAGAAGCCATGGTCTAAACCTGGGCTACTCAGTCAAGCACAACCAGGTTTGCCCAGACTAAGGGTTTCTTGGGACACAGGGTTGTCTGTGCTGAAGCCAGGACTGTCCTGGACAAAGCGGGACCCCGGTTACCCTAAATACGGTAGCCAGTGGCCACTTGTGACTACTGAGCACTGGAAATGGGGCTAGTCCAAATTAGATGGGCTGTAAGTGTAGAACACACAGCAGATGCTGAAAATTTGGTGGGAAAAAAAGAATATAAAATACCTCATTAAAATTTTTTTATTGATTATGCATTGAAATGATAGTTCCATGGATATATTCAGTTAAATAAAAGTAAAATAATTATTAAAGTGAATTAGTCTCCTTTGAATTTTTTTAATGGGGCCACTTAAAATCTTAAAATTATATATGTGACCCATAAGTGTGGCTCCCGTGATGTACCTGTTGGACAGCACTGCTCTGAGAGCCCTGGGCAGATTTCCAAAAGGAATCTGGTCTGAGACACAAAAATGCTCCAGCTTTTCTTGATAGAAGAATCCAAAGTTCCTTCCAAGTGAGTGAGAGCTGTCTGGATTCTTCTTCGGGGAAGGCATGAACGGATCCCTCCACCCACCATTCCTTCCCTTCCCTAATGGCTGCCCAGCCCCCATCCTTTTGTTGAAAGGCTCTCCTGAAAGCACAGGGCTTCCTGTCCCTTGGCTCCATGTGATTTTCATTTGTCTAATTAAAGCTAATCTGATAAAGCAGGAATGGCAGAGATGCGTAAAAGCTCCAGTGAGCCCAGGTCATGGCCTGATCTAAAGAGGGGGCCTTTGTGTCCCTACCCCCGGGCAGCAGCCAGCTGGGCAATGGGTCACCCACGGGAATGGGCAAAGGAGCCGAGAACCAAGGAGGGAGCTCTTCTGGGACAAGCTGGGCTGACATCACTGTATCTACCATTGGCGAACCAACCAGGAAGAAACCAAAGAAAGAAGCTAAAAAAGGAGAACACTCTGAAAATCACAGGAGAAAGGCACCCTGAAAACAGGATGGCTCGGGCAGCTCATTGTGGACTAGAATCCTAGTCCCTTGTCCCCTCACCTTTCTCTGTTTGCAGCAGGGTCGAGGAGAGGCTGGGGTTAGCGGCGGTGCTCCAAACCAAGGGAGAAAGATTCCAAGTGGCTGATTCGTGTCTTGTCACCATGGACACCGAGTTCTCCCAGGCTTTGGGCCCTACCCAAATCCCACCCTGGAGCCAACCTCTGAGGGCTCCCCACAGAGGCATTTCTTCAAGAGTGGGGACCCCTGGGGCAGCCCCTCTGACCACACCGGACATCGAACCACCCACCTCTCCACTCCCTCCCTGAGAATGCTGGGAATTGAAATGAACCAGACACGGCGTGGAACATCTGAGATTCTCTGTGCTTGCTTCAGCTCTGCAGTTGAAAATTCTGTCCTTCCCCCTGGGTCGGGGGTTTAGTTCAGCTGGACAAAGCCAAGGATGACGTCCATTAATGAATGAACCAAGCCGGAAGCATTTACCCAGGAGCTGGTGCGTACCTGGGCTTCTGCTGGGAATTTGAGGGAGATAAGAGAAGCAAATACGAGCCCCACTCTCACCGGGGGGTACGGGGGGAAGGGTGGCAGCTAAACACACACAAGACAAACTAGAGAATAAGATGGGCACGCTTATGGCCAACTGCTAGGGTTCACCCTTCAACCTTGGCCAACACAGCCTCCTCCCCGGGCCTCATCTTCTTCATCCGGAAAAGCGAGAGTGGTGGCTACTTTGGGACCTTTACTGACCTTAGTGTTCTAGGATTTGAAACACCAGAGAGAAGAGGGTGAGAATTCCAGGTGGGAAGAAGCATCACCCACTCCTGACAGGACCAAGAAAATTGTCAGTAAGTGGAAGAACCATGTCCAGAAATGCCGGAAGCGAGCTCCTCAGAGCTGGAGAAAGTGGCCCAGAGCTTTCGCTCATTCCAGCCCATCCCAGGCAAGGAAGGCCTATGGCCTCTCTGGGGTCTCAAACAAGTGGCTGTATTGTGTGTGCCCAGCTGGGGTGCAGGCCAGGGCGGGTGTCATGGGAACTGCCCCTCTGCTTCTGAGGAGAGAAGGGAGCTCTGGCCTCTGAGGCCTTGCCTGGCGCCTCTGTTCTTTGCTGAGAGAGATTTGGCCATTTCCTGAGAGACCCTCTCTGGCCTTCTCCATCATCTTCCCAAAGCGAGCGGAGCCCAAGTCAGAGCTGACTGCGCAAACGATGCAGGCCGGGTGTCGCATGTGGATTCTAGACAAGTGTTAGAGATGACTTCCGCCATTTTGGTTTCATCCATATTGGCGCTCCATCCGACCGGTCCACCTGTGAAAGCCTTTCAGGAAGTTCACCACTGCAAATGACAGTGAGCTTGATCTCTTGCTCTGTTCCTCCAACTGAGCGATCTGAAAGTGGCCGGGAAAGGCTGTCGTGTGCCAAAAACCTTGCCGTATGATTTGTGGGCACCCACCGCTCTTCTGTTACTACGAACCGCACCCCAGGCATGGGTCTCCCATGCAGCGTGTCTGACGCTATGTGTCCTTCTCCATCCAGGACCTGCTCTATCTTCTTCATACACTCACAGTATCTGAAATCATCTCACAGTTATTCACTTGTTTAGTCCCTGCGTTCCCTGCCCCTCCCCCCACTAATGCCCACTCCTTGGCAGGGGGTGAAGAAATGTTTGTGGAATACATGAATGTGCAGACGTTGGCATGCTGCCTCCCATCAGGATAACGCAGGGCGGCCGACTGGGAGGTCGGGCCTCCCCACTGGGAGCTGTGATTTGGGCTCCCATCAGCCATCGATGTAGACCCTGGTGGGACTCAAGGATGTTCTTGGGCAGGTTAATAGAGGGGAATTTAACAAAGGGCTCTTTATAAAGGCACAGTCAGTGTTAAGGGAACAATAAAGGGGTGGGGAAACCCAGGGGTTGGGGGGATGAGGGTGTTACCCCTCAGGCCTGGAGCGCTAACAGGAGGGGGTGTTACTAGAACCTAGAAAACAAGCCGTCCAGCCGGGGGAGCGCGAGAGGACCTGTGGCCTTTGGCAGAGGGCCTGAGCACCGGGACCTGGCAAGAAGGAAGTCAGGAAGTAAAGGCCTCAACCCATTCTCCTCAGAGTGCCCGTCAATCAGCTAAGGCCCACCAGAAGCCAAAAGCCTGGGGAGCCCAATGATGGGGTTCACAAAGAAGACGGAGGCAGGGGAGGGGGCCTTCTGGGGACAGACAGACAGGAGAGGAGTGGAGAGGGATCTGGGGGCAAAGAGAGAATGTTCAGCCCCGGCTGTGTGGGGGACCATGGCTCTTTCAGTTCTTGGTGTTGCAGAACAGACCTCCCTGTAGCTCTGCACAGTCCACTCACGGTCACTCAAAGCTTCTGAAGGTCGGGAGCCCAAGAAGGGCTTTGCGGAGCAGTTCTGGCTTGGGGACGCTCCTGGTTCCTAACAGATGGTGGCTGGAGCTGCAGGGGTGAGGGGCTGGATTAGCGGGTGGGAGCTGGCCAGCTACCTGATTCTTCTAGAAATCTCCAGCTTCTCCGAGGGCTTTCTGCAGGAGAGCCGGTTTGGGCGGCCTCAGACACCTGGCAGGGCACCCAGGGCTTCCACTGGAGTATTTAGTGAACCCAGGAGAAGCAGCGTGGCCTCCTGTGACGCACCGTGGGAGGTCACCTGGTGTCACGTCCACCCCAGTCTAGGGGTCCGTCAGTGGCTAAGCTTGGCCCAGATTCCAGGGGAGGGGCTGTGGTCTCCACCTCTTTGTGGGAAGGATGTTGAAGCATTCGAAGATGCTTTGCAAAAGGCTAGAGAATGTGGGGCCCTGTGAGTTATAATGGAGTGTTACTGTTTGGGTGTTTACCAAAGCAGTCTGTGAAATGCGCTTGGAGGTGACCTGGACGGGATAGAAGCCTGCGGCATTGTTAGGAAGGTGGAAATGGGATCTTTGGAATTTCTCCTCTTCAGGAGCTGAAGGACAGAGGCCCAGAGAGGGAACCTGACAAGTCAAAGGTCGTAAAGGGCATCCAGGCTAGAGGAACTGACCCTTGCCTTGGGTCTCAAGCGATTCTGTCCCCGGGAGTAGAGAAAATGGGTGGCAGGGGCCAGACCCAACCCCACGGGCCTCTCGGGCTGCATCTCCAATGAAGAACCCAAGGCTGCTTGCTTTTGGCTAATTTCCTCCCTTGTTCCCCTCCCAGACTGCTATAGCCGCCCTCCCTGGAAGGAAGGGAGAAAGAAAGGCAATTTGGAGACTATCAAAGCAGTGGCTTTCACTTTCAGGGAGCAGGCTGGGAAGATTGCTTCCAGGTGGCCTCCCGGGGCCCCTCCGGATTGGCTGGAGCACAGGGTGGGCCCGGAGGCCTGGAGGCTTGGGAGCCTGGGCCTCTGGCTGGGAAAGCTGCAGGAGCCACTGGCACGGCCCCGGGAGGCTTTTTCCGGGGCCATCAGGACCCTCCCCTCGTCACCTACTCTGCATCAGTACCCCTGCCCTGTGACCACCTCTAGGACCAGCCCCCAGACCTGATGTGGGGCCTGCCCTGGCAACCCTTTTCCCCCACCCCATCTCATGAGGTGTGGAGTCCGTGGGCCGAGGGGCTGGGTGTCCCTGGAGAACAATCCTCCCGCCCAGACCACGCTCAGGGCTCTGTGAACTCCAGAATGCCCTGTGCAGACATTCTGAGCCTGCTTCTGGGTGCAGGGACCTCTTGCCCTGGTCTTTCCTCCAAGGAGGGACACCGTGGTGCACGTGTGAGCAACCTCGGGTCCTTGGCCTGAGGGGTGGCCATGGTGGATGTACGGTGCGCACGGTGTGGGTGACAGAGGAGGCCGACAGAGCTTTGACGTGTCCGCGCTGCCTGTGAGGCCCCTCAGGCTGCGGTGGGGGATACCGGGTAGAAGAGAGGGGGCACGGGCTGGGCCCCCCATTTGTACTTTTGCTGGGTCCCCCAAATACCACGGATGTTCCTGCCTTTCTATGACATCATTTTTCAATTTTTAAATTTACTTCTGGTGGCTCTTGCTGTCTAACAATTGTCACCCCTTTCCTTTTGTCCTGTCCCTCCTGCCGACGGGAATGCACATTCAGCTGGAGCCCGGGGGCCTTGGGTTGTATCATGGCTGCTTCTCCGTTGGGGTCCCGCCTAGCTCCCTGGCAAGGGGTGAGGGCGTTCATCATTGAGAAGGTCCTGGTAAGATGAAGCCCTTTTGCAGATGGGGACGCTGAGGCCCAGGGAAGAGAGCCTTGCCCAAGGTTGTCCAGGGGCTACAATCGCAGGATGCGGCATGTCACTGATGACCATGCCCGCTCCTAAAACCGGGATGGTGATGTTTTGGCCAGTTGACGGAGCTGAGCGGTCCTGCCCTTGGTCCAACGAGTGACAGGAATGGCTCCAAGCCGGCAGCTCCCAAGCAGGCAATGTGTTAAAACGACAGAAGCCTGATCCCATTTGCCCAGCTGCGGGGTGCCTGCAGGGCTGCCGAGAGGTCTGGGTTCCCAGCAAGCACCACACTGCGCGGCCAGGGGTGCGGGGTGTTGGGAGGGAGGGCACGTCAGGGCAGCCCCGGACTTCCCAGCCCTCGGGGCCGGGGAGGCCTTTTGGAGTCCCATCCAGATGTCGCCCCGGCCCTCCCTGCCCTCTTTCGTGGGAGACCATGATGCCTTTAGCCGACACTGCCTGTTGCCACAGCCCCGGGGTGAGCTCAGTGCCTTTGCCCAAGCTCTGGGTCAGAGCAGGCGATGCCCCCGGGGGGACAAGGAACAGACATGGTAGGGTCTCTCCTGTGCCACCTGCCCATCCGCTCACCGGTTCACTCGGCCAAACCCCGGCCCCTCGGCTCTTCTCTCCCCACTGCTGTTCTTGCTCCCCGAGAGCACAGGGCAGGACCAAGAGGGAGGAGCCCCCATCGGCTGGACTTGGGCTGCGATCCTCTAGCTGTCACTGCTTCTGGGTGGGAAAGCATGCAGCCGGGGCTCAGGAGACCTGGGGGCTCTGCAGCAAGCAAGTCTGTCAAGTTCCTGTGTCCTTAGGAGTCGCCTCTCTTCCGAAGGGGGGCGTGCAAGAGGGTGCAAGTTGGAGCAGCAGGTGCACCCTGTGAGCTCACCCCAGCATGTCAGAGGATGCTTGTTGGACTTAGCAGTGACCCCCCTGAAGGAGGGCATCCAACTCAGCTGCCTGCTCTGAGTGGGCACCCTTTGTGCTCGGAACAAAGTAAATACGTGTGTTTTTACTCGGGTCAGATAAACAGGGTGAACAAGAAGAGGGAAGGGACAGAAGAGGACAGCATAGTGACAAAGATAAGAAGCGCTCAGAGTTACGGAGCATTCACTGTGTGCGGGCATGGTTGGAGGCCCTTCCCAGTCCCACAGATTAGGTACTATTAAATACCCCTTTTACAGATAAGGAAGCTGAGGCCCTAAAAGACCACAGAACTAGGAGGTGGCAGAGCCAGGATTCACACCCAGCACAAGCCCTGTGAGCAGATACAGGGGCAGGAGTGGTAAAGGCAGGGACTCCCCTCCCTGGGGTCGGGCGCAGACAGGACCACAGTGAATTCACCGAATGAATGGGATAATGCAGGCCCTTGAAAGATAAAGATGTCGTCAGACTGACAGAGCAGGAACAAGGATGCTGCTGATTCCCAGGCTCAGGCTGAGCCTCTCTGTGCCGGGCACCCGGTGCCCATGAGGGTTTCTGGGGTTTTCTGGAACACATGGTGTTATTAAGCCTTGTTGTATTGGGGCTGGGATGGGTCTACGGTCTCTGGTTTCCCTCCCCTTCCCTGCACTGTTCTGCCTGGCTTGACACACTGCAGGGGCTGCCCGAAAGCCAACTGGCCCTTGGTGAAATTGGTACCTCCCCTGAGAACAGGCTTTCTCAGGTAAGGGGTGCCTGGAAGGCCAGCATGAGGGCTCACGGAGATCTCAGTGCAGCCCTGGCCTCCTGTGAGCCTGCTTGCTGCCCCCCCCGCTTCCCAACCCTTCCCCTCAAGATATCCCAACCACCCATTCTCTCCTTTGAGCCAAGTGGGGGTCAGGGGTCAGGTAGAGACCGAGGGACTGTTTCTTGGACAGTGGTTGATGGGCTTGTCCTCGCCCTTGACCTGCCCCATCCCAGGTGGCCTTGTCAAAGCCTCATCTCAGAAGCCAGCTCCTCTCAGAGCTTCTCGAACCCTCCCCAGCGGAGGTCACCACCACTTCCGTTCACCCACATCATCCAACTCACACTTGATTGGGCCCGCTGCAGGACTTGACTTTTTCTTGAAAACTGTGGTAAGATCTGCAAAACACGAAATAGACCATTTCGAAGTGTACACTTCAGGAGTGCTAAGTATACTCACGTTGTTGTAAAACAGATCTCCAGAACTTTTTCATCTTGCAACTCTGAAATTCTATACCCACTCAACAACTCCTCGTTTCCCCTCCCCACCGGCCCCTGGCAAGCGTCATTCCACCTTCCGTGTCTTTGAACTGACGACCACTCTAGGTACCCCAAATGCACGGGCTCACGCAGAATCTTCGATGACTGACTTATTTCACTAAGCACCAGGTTTTCAGGGTAGCTCCTTAAAAAGGGGCGTCCTTCCTTTTTAAAGCGGAATACTACGCCGTTGTAAGGATAGTCCACATTTTGTTTTCCTGTTCCTCTCTGGATCGACACTTGGTTGTTTCTACCTTTTGGCCATTGTGAGTGACACAGCCGGGACTCTGCTTCCCAGATAAATAAAATGGCACCATATATTCATTTATAACTGGGAGCTTTATGAACTTTTCTTTTCCTGTCTTTCTTTTTTTTTTTAAGATTTTATTTATTTATTCAACTGAGAGAGAGAGAGGTCACAAGTAGGCAGAGAGGCAGGCAGAGAGAGAGGAGGAAGCAGGCTCCCCACCGTGCAGAAAGCCCGATGCGGGGCTCGATCCCAGGACCTTGAGATCATGACCTAAGCAGAGGCTTAACTCACTGAGCGACCTAGGTGCCCTTGAACTTTTCTAAAAGACTTATGATTGTTGCCATTTTAGAGTGGAAGAAATGGGCTCCAAAGGGAGCCAACATAAGTTGCAGGTCCCCAACCCCCCAAATCCCAACCCCCCCAAAACCCGAACCCCCCCGAATCCCAAACCCCATAGCCAGTATGCAGCAGAGGCTGACTTTAGATTCGTGTCTGCACTGACCCCCACATTTAATCCTGCTTTCTGCTACCTCTTCACCGAGGGATTTGCTTTTGTCTCTTATTCTGGTGGGGAGCTATATAGGCTGCCCGGGACCCCTCCGAGGCTAGGGGCCAGAGCTCATGTGGGACAGTACAGCATAATGGTTAGGACCAATGACTGAATTCAGACAGCCCAGGCTCAAAAGTTGGCTCCTCTTATGTATGTATCAGCTGTGTGATCTTTGCTAGATTATTAACCCCTCTGTGTCATGATGGATTGGGAACGTCTGCCCTGAGCTCAGGATAGGAGACATATGCCTCATAGGGGTCTCAGGGGATAAAAGAAAAGTTTGCTTGCAACCACACCCCAGACCCAGGCTGCTTCCAGATTCTTGGTCTTGGAAGTAGGAATAATTCCTACAGACTCGAGAGAGCAGGGAGGCCCTGTCTGAGGACCCAGGCATGACTCTCCCCAGGGGGATTAGGTTTCTAGCACAGTGGGAGTGCCTTGCCTGGCTCACAGTCTATTGACTCTGGGGTGGTGGGATGGGGTCGCCAGCCATGGGGACCAGCAGAACCCAGGTGGGGAGATTAGAGTACACGGAGCCCTCATCCCCATGTGGTCCTTTGCACACGCTGTGTCCGTTACTGTCCCCTGAGCTGTGGCTCATGGCCAGAGAGCTGGCCACATCATCAAGGCCTTTATGAGATCCCCGGTGGTTCCTTCCTTCCCAGAGTGTCATGGCTCTCACTTCTCTCTGTCCCTCCTCCTGGTTCCCGCCTCTGTCAACTCAAGTCTTCCTCTGAGATCCCAGGAGAGGTGGCGCGGGATCTCCGGCCGGGTGACATCTCTGCTGGCCCCGGACGGAAGACGAGTGCTTTGCAGGGCATGTATGTGACGGTATGGGCCAGCCTCGGCATTGCTCTGAGGAGACAGTAAGCAGCAGTTACAGGGGTATCGGGGCACATGTCCGCTGTGGGTGACAGCGTGGTTGTGGGTGACAGGGTGACAGCAGAGAACATGGGTGAAGGATGGATTGGGGAGGTGGAGCTACCGGGGTCATGCAGCTACCAGGGCGAGGTGGAGGTGAGCCTCCACATGTCTCCAGGAATGACTGGGAATTCGCGCACGGGGCAGCTTGCGAGTGGGCGCGCCCAGGAGAAGCAGAGGCCCGAGGCGGGTGGTGGGGTGGCAGGCGCCGGGGCTCGGGCCGCTCGGAGCCACCAGCAGGCCCCCGGGCCGGTCTCCTGGGAACAACGTACATGCCGGAAAGGAAAGAACGAATGTGTTTTCTCTGCCTGTTGAAAATGATTCCGAACGAAGGGCCTCGCCTCCTGGCCGGCGCGAGCCTGACTCCGCTGTGTCAGAAGATGATCTTTCACAGATGCTGAAAAGTTAGGAAGTGTAATTATGGGGAAATTGCACTCAGGCAAACGAGTACAAGCCAAGGGCTGCCAGGCCCCATTCCTCACCTGAGCCCCCTGATTGTGGCCGACAGCCCCACATCTGTATGTGCTTTGCAGCCAAAAGAGGAAAGAAAGGGGGAAGCAGAAATGGTTCAGGGAGAAGAGGGGGGGAGGTGAGGGGACCTTTGGCTACCCTGCCAACCGCTGCCCTAGCTTCCTCGGGCAGGAGCTGAGGGGAAGCCGAGGCCGGGGGCACATTCCCGGGTTCTGAGGGCCTTCTGGGGCGCTCTCACTCCTGGGGAGATGGGAGGAGCTGGGGCTGGCTCTGGGGAAGGCTGAGGCTGTTTCCAGCCCAGGCTCTCCATTTCACTGGGGCAGGGAGCAGAGCTGAGGCTGGTGACGGCTCAGGGCCCAGAGTCCGCTGACGGTGCAGTCAGGATGCGAACCTGAGCCTCATGACCCGCCAGGGATCTTCCCACACAGTCTGAGAAGGCAGGGGCAGACAAGAGGCTGGCCTGGCGAGCGGCCAGGCACTCCTGCCCTGGGCCCAGCCCCTCATACACGGCCACCCAGCAGGCTCTGCCTTCCTCAGATTCCTTGTCTCCTCTCCTCACTTTGGCTTCTGCCCCTTGGCATCTCCCCACTGGGGAAGCTGGGAAGTTCCCGGCAGGGGGGCCTCCAGCTCCCCCCCCTTACTGTGAAGACCACCGCTCTGTCGCCCCATTGGGACCCTTCTCATGTCTCTCCTTTCAGCTTCCGGGATGGCCCCAGAGAGTGGGGGCAGACCCCCTTATTCAAACCATCCTGGGCTAACTCGAGGGCACCCTGATGCCTGCTGCTCTCTCTTCTGGGCTCTGGTACATGGAAACTATTCTTTCCTTTGACTTTGTTCCTCTTCCCATCCTAGAAACAGAAGTGATTCATGGTGGTGACGATCCCAGCTCCCAAGCCTCACAGGTGAGCACAATCATCCAATCCCAACAATGGGGTCAGGCGCGATGCCCCCTCCCCACGCCCCGCTGCCACTGGCCCACGAGAGCTCTTCCCTGTAAGGGACTGGGAGCAGCTGCTGGCTTCATTCCCACTATGCTTGATAGACTGGAAGGCCAGAGATTTGGAAATCCTAGGCCCTTTCTTTATCTTGTACAGGAGCCCATTTGCAAGAGGCAGGAATGAGGCACACACTGACGGTGTGGGGCAGAGGAGGGAGAAAATCAATGATTAGCATTTTTGAACTCTGGATTCAGTCTTATCCCCATCCCCACAGCTCCCCATTGTACTAGCTAATTCCTATTCTATTCTCTTCCACTGCATTTTGCTGTCTGCATGACCAGCGAGTGTTCCTGTCATTTGCCGTCAAGGAGACGTGAATAATGCCGTTGTCACAGAGCTGGAGCATGGGTGTCCTGGGAGGTGCCGGTGGGTACGTTGGCCAGACTGAGGCAGGACCTGGGCCGGAGAGGATGGGAGGGGCTTAGTGGGGACAGCACGACTTGGTGGGAACATGCCAAGGAGCGAGGGGGGACTGGAGGAATTAGACAGTAAACCCCAGCACAGAAGAAAGGGATAGCTTCATGTCCCAGCTGCTGCCGTTGAGGGAGCGCTTGTCTGGGAGAGAGAAGCGCCTCAGGAGAAGGGCACCTGAGGGAAGGCGGGCCTTCGGGGCAGCACTCGGCCGGCCGGGGAGCCTTTGCCTTCACTGCCCGGCTGGGCGCCCTCATAGGGACGTTCCCTACAGGGAAGGGAAGAGCCAAGAAACTCTACAGCAGACGTGAGTGGAGCTCTGAGTCCATCGCCATCTGCCCAGGAACGGAGCAGGAGCAAACTGGGAGGAGCCCAAGTGTGGTCCACGCCACTGATGGAGGATGTGTCTTGGGGCAGATGCCCTTCCCCTCGAGGACCTGAACACTGAGCCAGCTGTCGGCAGCTGGGGCCCCAGTTCCCAGCATGGACGGACCCTGGAGACATGAGACGTGGGCCACCAGGACCTGCCCAGGCCCGCACGGGTTTCTGGCTGCCCTGGTGAATGGTTCCCAAACCCCTTATGAGGAGGCATCCGGACTCGCCTTGGTGGTGGGCCCCCTGACCCTCAAGGAGGCTGTTTTGTCTCCTTCATGAGACAGGGGCAGCTTGTTTTCATTACTCGTCAGTACTCCGCTGGAGCTGCCCAAGCGAGCTTGCCCACCAGCCTTCCAGGCAGAGAATTCTTTGGAAAGCCAGGTTTACCAAGAGGGCATGTGAGTCAGTGGGAGTGCTGGCAAGTCTCGGTGATGGGGGAACATCCACTCCCTGCTCCCCTCGCCCTGCTTCTCCCTGCTCCAATTCCCTGCCCTACAACCTTCCATGGCTCCCTCTTCTCCTGGCACTAAGTACAATTTTCCTTGACACGGCACTTCATGCTACCCATATCTGATCCCAAACACGGTACTAGTCTTATCGTCCACTGCCCTGCTTCTTGCTCCTTATTCTCTGGTCAAATCGAGCTGGTCTTTTCCAAGCACAGCCTGTGCTTTCTCATCTCGATGCCTTTGCTCAGGCTCTGCCGCTTCCAGCTTTGCCCTTCTACCTTCTTCTGTCTGTGGAAATCTGATTGCATCTTTGCAGTGTCAGGTGAATCCCATCTCGTTCGTGAAGACCCTCTTCCTCCCTTAACCAGACATGATTCTTCCCACCCCCGTTCCCTGAATCTCATCTTGTGAATTTCTTTTATTTACTTTTCTTTTTTTTTTTTTAAATAAAAAAGACTGTATTTATTCATTTGAGAGACAGAGCATGCGAGAGCATGAGCAGGAGGAAGGCAGAGGGAGAAGCATCCCCCTGGCAGAGCAGGGAGGCTGATGTGGAGCTGGACCCCAGGACCCTGGGATTATGACCTGAGCCGAAGGCAGACTGAGCCACCCAGGCACTCCTCATCTCATCTTGTGAATTTCTTGAATCTTGAGGTCACTGCCAGCTCCTGTGAAAGCATCCATTCCCTAAGAAGGATCCATCTCACCCACTCTGGCTGTTCTCAGCAGGAGTCTAGGACCACTTGTATATAGGACTGTTCTCTCCATCAGGCATACGGACGAGGCATCTCCAACCTCGCCTATACATCTCTGTGCCTTCCTTGAGGGCTCAGACATGCTCAATCCCTATTTTCCTGACGGATGTTTGATGACCCCAGAATCCTGGCTATGGCTCTTCTCTGCAATTATCAGACATGCCTGGGGTCAGAGTCATGGCAGTGACTCCAAGAAGAGGGGGCTTGAGGTTCCGTCAGCCCTCCCTGCTGTCAAAACTCCTCTGCCACCAAGCAGTTAAACCTTGGGTAAGTAATCTACCCGCTCTGAGCCTGGGTTTCCTCATCAGGAAGATGGACAAATGGGCCAAGTTCATCTCTAACATTGCCCCTCAGGCTAAACATTCTCCCGGCAGGCTCTCATGGGAGTAAACCGATGAATCATGGTATATATGTAGTGGATAATACTGTACTATATATTTGAAAGTTGCTAAAAGCAATCTTAAATGTTGTCAGCTGGAAAAGGAAAAGTTAATCATGTGACCTGATGGAGAGGTTCGCTGACCCTATATGGTCATCACTTTGCAATATACAAGTGGATCAAATCAATACTTTATACACCTTAAACTTGATAAAAGTGTTGGTAAAACTTGAAAATTTATCAAGTTGATAAAGCTTGATAAAAAGTGTTGATATGGGATGCCTGGGTGGGTCAGTGGGTTAAGCCTCTGCCTTCAGCTCAGGTCATGATCCCAGGGTGTTGGGATCGAGCCCCACATGGGGCTCTCTGCTCAGTGGGGAGCCTGCTTCCTCCTCTCTCTCTGCCTGCCTCTGTGCCTACTTGTGATCTCTCTCTCTTCTGTCAAATAAATAAAATCTTTAAAATAAAAAGTGTTGATAAAATCAACACTTGGTACACCTTATTTGACATATAACGTGATGTTATATCTCCAGGAAGCTGGAAAAATATATCATGGTGGGTCAATATTTGGAAGGTAGAGTTTTAAAGCACCTCGCCAGTCAACAAACAGTCAAGAATGAGGAGGACGATGGGGGTGTTGACAATGTAGATAAGACCCATTATGATCATTTATTAGGTGTTGCTGTGAGCTAGGCACTGTGCATACTCTATCTGGGATCTCCCTAATGAACCTTTGAAAGAAGACCCACTTTACAGACTGGGAAACTGAGGCTCAGAGTGGCGATGTGACGTTCCCTTTGTCCCCTCAGCAATGGCCATGGCACATCTTGGAGTCGGAGCCTCCGGGCTCCCTCCCATCTTTCCTTGGTGCATTCCAGGCAGGGCCCAAGTGGCCGGAGCCAGCCCCGCCTGCCTCCCCTCCTGCCCTCTGCGGCTGTTTCGAATCCTGCTGGATTCCTGAGGTGTCAGGCCTCATTAGAGCCCGGGGCCCCTGCGAGCGCCGAGAGGCAGTTGACAGGTATACAATCTGACCGCGGCTGCCTTCAAATCATCAAGCTGTCTTCAGGCAGGAACGTGCCGGGAAGCTGGGCTGCATAATCGGATGCACATTAAAAACATCTTTCGGACGCCTTTGCCTTGCTTCACGCTCGTTCTCATTCTCTGGGCTTCTCTTCTCCTTCCAACAAAAGCTGACGAAGTTAGCTAGCTCTGTGAGCTCTCCAGCCCAAGCAGGGGCTCGCTGGCCAGATGCCGACCCAGGGGAGGCTGTCGTCCTCGGGGTTTGGCGGGCATCTGGGCGAGAGCACCCGGGATGTGGGGCCGCATCTGGGCAACTCTGGCCAGGGACTGGGAGGCAGCTCTGTTTCCACTGCGGTTCCCAGGAATGGGTGCAATGGTACTGCATCCCTCGGCACAAAGCCTGAGCTCACGAGCATCCCAAGTGGCTTTGAGGGAGTGCTCTGTTTGGGGGCTGAACACTTTTCTGGATTTAAAGAACTCTCCATCCCATGCGTGGGGAGGGGGAGGAGAGCCAGCCCTGGGCCAAGAGGCTGAGAGAACCCATCCTAGCTTTCCCAGGGGCCCTGGCAACCGGGAGGAGTCCTGTGACTGGAGCCACCCAATCACAGCCTCCCACACTTGATTGAGCCCCGGGGCTGTCAGCGTCCTGTGGCAGGGACCCAAGGGGCAATGGGCAGCTGGGCAGCTGGGCAGCGACAGGCGCTGGGTGCACAGGCCTGGGGGAGGGATCTGGAAACCCCCGTTGGGTGGGTTCAGGGACCGTGGCTTACACTGTGGCTGCCAACTCTGCCTTCTGACATTTTCTGGCCCTAGATTTCCAGCCTTCCTGATTGGTTTTGTGAATGGCTACTTTTCTTTCTTTCTTTTTTTTTTTTTTTTTAAGATTTTATATATTTATTTGACAGAGAGAGATCACAAGTAGATGGAGAGGCAGGCAGAGAGAGAGAGAGAGAGAGAGAAGCAGGCTCCCTGCTAAGCAGAAAGCCCGATGTGGGACTCGATCCCAGGACCCTGAGATCATGACCTGAGCCGAAGGCAGCGGCTTAACCCACTGAGCCACCCAGGTGCCCAAATAGCTACTTTTCTACTTCAAGCAGCAGAAAGGCAACTTCAGTTGTTTCTAGCTAAGGTCCTAGGGCTAGAATTCATAGTCTAGCTTATATATTTCTTACAGCAACCCTTGAGCTAAGTTTCCCTTGTTAGCTTCATTTAACAGAGGAGGAAATGAGGGCACAGAGTGATTAAGTGAGTCAAGGGCATGCAGTAGGAAATACAAGGCATGCACTGAAACCCAGGTCTGTGGATGTTAGAGCCTGGGCTCCTTTACTGCTTCCAGAAAGATGGTCCCCCAAAGATGGCCATGTCCTAATCCCCAGAACCTGGGAATATGTTATTTTCTAATGCAAAGGGGAATTCACAGATATTATTAAGGATCTCGAGATGGGGAGATTCTCCTGGGTGGATGATTTAGGGGGGCTGACCGTAACTGCAGGGATCCTTAAAACAGAGAAAGATCTAAGGGCAGAGCATGGGTCAGAGAGGAGGGAAGAGGCTACATTGCTGGTGTAGCTGGAGAAAGGGGCCAGGAGCTAAGGAATGCAGGCAGAACCTCTGGAAACTGACAAAGATGCTGAAACAGCTTGTCCCCCTGGAGGCTCTGGAAGAAACAAGCCCCCCCAATACCTTGACTTTAGCTAAGGGAGACTTACTTTGGATTTCAGACCTCCAAATCTGTATAATACTAGATCTATGTTGTTTTAAGGCACTGTGTTTGTGACCTCACACTGGTCAGAATGGCTAAACTTAACAAGCCAGGAAACAACATGTTGGCAGGGAGCGGAGAAAGGGGAACCCTCTTACCCTGCTGGTAGGAATGCAAGCTGGTGCAGCCACTTTGGAAAACAGCATAGAGGTTCCTCAAAAAGTTGAAAGTAGAGCTACCCTACGACCCAGCAATCGCACTACTGGGTATTTACCCTAAAGATACAGATATAGTGATCTGAAGAGGCACATGTGCATGAATGATTATAGCAGCAATGTCCACAATAGCCGAACTATGGAAAGAGCCCAGATGTCCATCAACAGATGAACGGATAAAGAAGATGTGATACACACACGTGTGCACCCATGCACACGTGCGTGCACCCATTGGAATATTATGCAACCCTTGAAAATGAAATCTTGCCATTTGCAATGACATGGATGAAACTAGAGGGTATTACACTAAGTGAAATAAGACAATTATCAAATGATTTCACTCATATGTGGAATTTAAGAAACAAAACAGTGGGGCATGGGGAAGGGAGGGAAAAATAAAACAAGAGGAAATCAGAGAGGAAGACAAACCATAAGAGACTCTTAATCATAGGAAACAAACTGAGGGTTGCTGGAAGGGGGGAGGGGGGTCACTGGGTGAGGGGCAGGAAGGAGGGCGTGTGATGTCACGAGTGCTGGGTGTTACATGCAGGTGATGAATCGCTGACCTCTGCCTCTGAAACTAATTATACACTGTATGCTAATCAATTGAATTTAAATAAATAAAAAGACACTACATTCGCGGTAATTTTTTATGGTAGCGGTAGGCAACTCTATGGGGTTACAAAACGTTTTATAGCCTTTATAATTCTTGTTGAAGGTAGGCTACTGGGAGAACAGAGCTCCACGGAAGCCCCCTCCATTGTCCAGCACAGTGCCTAGCTCAGGACTGCTGTTCATGTATTGTGTTGCATAAAAGGACAAATGAACACAGTTCCTTGATCCTCTGGCCTGGTCTGCCAGCTGGGAAGACGAGACCAGTAATATACTACAATAGCTAAGGCTTCGGCTCTAAGACTGAGGACAAGGCCCAGAAGCCCAACAAAGTTCCGTAAGTGGAGGTTGGGACTGGCCTGGGTGCAGAGCTGAGCAGGCTACCCGCGACTTGTTGCCCCCAAGCCCAGGATCCTCTGTGGCTCACCACGCCCATGGTGAGCAAAGACCAAGACAGAAAAAGTGAGTCAAAGAGAAGAGCAGCAGTTCTTTCTTAGAAGAGGCTTCCCTGAACTTAGGACACCCTGCTTTGCCACGGCCCTCCACAGATGCCCCACCTTCCTCCTGAACATACCTAACTGCATCCCAAGGCCGAGAACTCAATCCCAGCAGCCTTCCTGGGACTGTCCAATCCATGCCCACCTCATTCCAAAGATGCAGGGCTCAATCCCAGTTCGGAAAACTGTGCTTTTTCCTTCTAGAGCTTGCTTGTGAGATCCCTCACTCGGGCCCTCCATGCAGGAAACAGGCCCACGGACGTGGCCTTGGCCTCATTCCACAATCTTCACCTCTTCCTATAACCACTCCGTGGGGTCAGAGCTGGGGGCCGTGTGTCTGGGAACAGCTAATAGGATGAACATCTTCCGTGGTCTCTTTCCTTTGTCTTCCTTCTGGGGAAATAACACATTCTTCAGGTGTGTGTTCAAACGTCCAGGTGCCTGCTCGTCTAGCTCTATGAGGCCCAGAATCTCCCCTGCCTAGAGCTAGGCCCCGACGAACTTCTATTCATCCTTCAAAACTAAGCTGGCCAAATGCAACATGTTCTCCAAGATTAAGTGCTGGATTGGGAAAACTGGTGAAATCCGAACAAAGACTGTGGTTTAGTTAACAGGGTTGTACCAATGTTAATTTCTTAGTTTTGGCAAATGGAGCGTGGGTGTGTAGGAGGTTAATATCAGGGGAAGCTGGGGTAAGAGTATTTGAGAACTCTCCGTAACACCCTTGCAACTTTTCTCTACATCTAAAATTATACAACTAAAATTATTCCAAAATTAAAAATGTACTAGAAAACACAATGAAGTTGGCCCAGGCGTTGCCACGATCCTGAGGCAGGTAAGTGTCCCTGCCATGTACACCTGTGTGCTCCTTTCTTTTCCCTTCTGTGGCTCAATTCATCCAACAACGTGACAATCTTTCCCATTAGACTGGAAGCTCACAAGGGGAGAGGCTGCATTTTATTGCACTTTCTGCACCTGTCACAGTGCATTGACATCATACCCAGTCACTGGGTGAAAAAGATTTATGCGCTCTCCATCTATTAACTCCTTGAATGCACGTTGGCAACCCTGGGGGTAGGCGCTATTGTTGTTCCCATGTCACAGATGAGCAAACGGAGGTCAATAGTGACACAAGTCACAAAGCGAGGAAGAGGCAGGGCTGGCACTGGGCTTCGAAGAGCTCGGGCAACCTGGTTTCAGAATCAGGCGCTAACCCCAGGGGCCACAGGAAGCCTTGGGGCTTGAGGGCTGAGCAGACCAGCATCCCAGCTCTGCTAGCTGTGTGATCCTGGACACAGGACTCAACCTCTCTGAGTTCAGTTCCCTCCTCTGTGAACTGAAGAGGAGAATGAAGACTACTTTCATGAGGAGTAAATGGGAAGTAGCAAGTGCTCGGCGTGGTGCTGGTCCCATAGCGACTGCACCGATGCCGATGTCGGTGAGTGGTAACCATGGTGATGGCACGCCTAGTATGGTGATGATGGGGACGGTGACTTAAGCTTGGTGACTCAGCAAACGACGCAGGAAGAAAAGGGGGATATTACCAGTTTCTGCAAGAGTCTGGACACGATCAGCTGGGTGTTGGGGGAAGAGCGAATGGCAGCCCATAGGTCAGGGACCATCGGTGCCGACACCAGGCGGGAGACAGTGGGGTAGGAGCTCTGGTGCCAGGGAGTGTGGCCAGTGGAGGGAGGGAGAGTGGGGGGCAGAGAAAGCAGTCCCATCCCTAGACCAGAGGGACTCTTCTGACTCTTCGTGATGGTGGATGTTTCCACCATGGCCTCCTGTCCTGCTCCAGTCCTAGGAAAAAGTAAGCCAATCAGGCAGAGGCCCTGGGTAGCCCTGTTTCTCCTCCTGCTAGAAGGGGCTTGGCCCGTTTGTTCCAGAATTAGAAATGGGCTCTTGTCCCTGCCAGAGCAGGAAGATTTTGTTTGGCAGGAGGGGGAAGAGCCAGGCTGCGCCCTGAGGAGCCCCCAGTGCCACATGTTCTGAGGTCCTCCTACCGAGCCTGCCAGCGCGCAGGTGGGCGTGGGGCCTGCGGAAGCCCTCGCCACCCAGCGAGCGGGGCTCCCGAGGCCTGGCACCACTGGGAGAGGTGGCAGCTGTCAGCACCGAGCTGAAGCACATTCCAGGGCCCAAGAATAGCGCGACCACAAGACAGGGAGAGGCTGTCTCTGCAGCATCGCCCTCCTCGCTGGAGCAGAAAAGACCATATGTTAGGAGACCCTGAGGTTTTCCTGGAACTGCTAGGAGCAGAGGCTGGACCCCAGGTATACTGGTTTCCCTGGTGGAGCCCCAGAGCCTCACAGAAGGGGGCCCATGTCTGTGCCTGGTCCCGTTCTCTTAGACACCCTCCTCCTGCAGCTGCTCCTGCTCCCTGGTGACAGGGAAGGGATCCTCAAGCAGCCACCATTGGAAGATGGTGATGCTTCTTTTGTTCCTGGGAGATGCTGGGCCGCAAGGAAGTGTTGGCAGAGCCTGGATCCCATGGCAAACCCCAGACACACGGGGAGACTCCAGAGATAGCCCCAGTCACACTTCCTTGTGCAACTGAATGCTTGCTTGTTAAATAAGACTGGAGTGTCTTCCAGCCAGGCCCTGTTCTGGGAACAGGATGGTGGGGCAGGATGGAATGGCAAACAGGACAGAGAGGACCAGAGACAATGAACAAGGACATAAAGAAAGATAGCAGACACTTCCAGATAGCAACAGATGCTGCAAAGACCTGAAGTATGGTTATGGGTATGGCATTGTCTGGGCCTAGAGGCCTGGAGCAGCTGCTCCAATCGGGTGGTCAGGGAGGCTTCCTGGAGGAGGTGACATGAGAATGGATCTCTCAGAGATGAGAAACAGCCAACCATGCAAAGGTCAGAGGGAAGGGTATTTTGAACAGAAAACCCAACAGACTTCAAAGTCCCCGAAGAAGGAGCAAGTAGGGAAGGGCAGAGTGGCTGGTGTGAACAGGGGAAAGGGGCACCAGATGCGGTTGGCGGGGTAGCAGTGGCTGCATAGACATGGAGCCAGATAAGTCAGGGGTGGCCAAGGGGAATGGAAGCTACTAGAGAGCCATAAAGAGAAGCATGGTGTGATCCGGCTTTTGTTTTCTGAAGTCCACCAGCAGTGGGAGGAAAGCAAGTTGTAGAGGGACAGTGGGAGGAAGCAGGAGACTTTGTGGGTCCATTTCAGTTCCAGCCAGGGGGATGATGGCACAGACTAGGGAGGCAGAGCACTGTGCAGAGTCAGGCTCTATTCTGGAAGGTTGAGTTGCCCGTGGAATAGATGTAAGAGGATGGATAAGTAGAGGGTTCAGATTTGGGGCTTGAGCAGCAGGCTGAATGCTAATGTCCATTTGCTGCCATGGGGGTGGAGGTCAAGGTAGCGCCACCTTCAAGGGGAAGCTGGACCTGAGGGCCAGACTCAGGTTTTCACAGAGTACTAGGAAGTTTATGGAGCTGCCAGGAGATGTGGGAAAATCGTGGGAGAAGTCAAATCCCAATTCAAACACTATTCCTCTTCTACTCCTCTTTTATGTTTTTGTACGTAGAAATGATTTCCAGTGATTCATGAGGAAAAAAAAAAAAAAAGATTCCAGGCGCTGACACCCGTGTTCAGAGTGGTCTTATTCACGGCGGCCAAAAGGAGGAAACAGCCCACGAGTCCATTCACAGATGAACAGGGTATGTAAGTACAATGGAATATGATTCAGTCACTAGAGGAAAAGAAATTTTGGGGGCGCCTGGGTGGCTCGGTGTGTTAAGCCTCTGCCTTCGGCTCAGGTCATGATCTCAGGGTCCTGGGATCGAGCCTCGCATTGGGCTCTCTGTTCAGCAGGGAGCCTGCTTCCCCCTCTCTGCCTACTTCTGACCTGTGTCAAATAAATAAATAAAATCTTAAAAAAAGAAGAAAAATTTTGATAAAGGCTAAAAAATGTGTGGGCCTTGGAAACGTTACCCTAAGTGAAATAAACCAGACACAGAAGGACAAATATTGCATGATTCCATTAATACGAGGTACCGAAAATAAGCAAACTCATAAAGACAAAATGAAATCAATGTTAGCAGGGGTTGGGAGGAAGTGACAAGGGGGGCTTTTATTTAATGGGCCCGGAGTTTTTGTATGGGATGACGAAAAAGGTGTGTTATAGATGGTGGTGATGGTCGCACCTGACTGTCTGGGTACCTGGCCCCGGGTGCAGGCAGATCTGCACCACCAAGAAGAGTGCCCCCAGGGGGAGGTTCACCCGAATTCACTTCTTTGTCTCTGCCTGTCTGCCAGATGCCTTCATGGGATGTCCCACGTGGTCTTGTCTTCATTCAAGTTGCCGTAACAGAATACCATAAACTCGTTGGTTTACACAAGAGTTATTTCTCAGAGTTCTGGAGTCTGGGAAGTTCAAGATCAAGACATCAAGGTGCAGGTCAGTTGGATGCCTGGTGAGAACTCTCTCCCTGGGTTTCAAATCTTCTCGTTCTCATGTGGCAAAGGGAGAGAGAGTGGGGGGTGCTTTCTGGTATCTTCTCTTAGAAGGACACTAATCCTACAGGTTCAGGGCTCTGCCCTTAAGACCTCCTTGAACCTTCATTACTTTCTTACTTCAAAATACAGCCACACTGGGGTTAGGGCTTCAAAACATGTGAATTGGGGGGGGGGGTCACGGCTCAGTTTAGAGTGGCTTGATCCAATCTGTCCCCTTGTCCCCAGGTCAGGACTTCCTCTTTACTTCTCTGTTCTATTAGTGGCAGCTCAGTGCTCCCATTCATTCAGTGGTGGTCCTCCCCATCCCTCATCCTCAGGTCCCAGCTGTGTCCTGCTGTCAGAGGGGTCATCCTAAAACACCAATCAGACCATACCTTCTCTATGCCCATCACCCATGTTCAAACACTCTCAGTGGCTCCCTGATGCCAAGCAGATAACATTTAAAACTTACACCCTCATTTTCAAGGCCATCCCACAAAATGGCCCAAAACTGTCTTTCCAAGTACTCCCTTGTTTTCTAGTCAACTGTTATACTTTTCCAACCCTCAGTTTCTGCTCACACCCTCCCGTCCACCCACAGTGCTCTGCCCCCTCCTATCTATAGGATTTACATCCTCCAAGTCAAGTGCAAGCTGGACATCCTCTGAGGTATCTCTTCTGGCTATTCTGGCTGAAGGAGACCTCTCCTTCCTTGACGTCTTTTGTTCCTTGCATCAGTCAGTGACACCTTCGATAACGAGCAACAGAAATGCAGTTCATGTTAGTGTAAGCCCCCGAGGGGAGCTAATTGGCTCACGCGCCTGCAAAGTGCATGCTGAGAGCAAGTCCCAGAAATGAACACATTAGGACTCTCTCGCCTTTCATCGCTACACCCTTGTCTTTGTGGGGGCTGTGCCCTTATTCTTTCCTGCTACAGGTGGAGTACCTCCATACAGTGGTGGGGGATGGGGCGGAAAAAGAACTCACTCTCAGCAGCAGGTTCCCATCATCCCAACGTAGTGGCCCCATCTGAAAGAGCCTTGGGCTACGACCTTAGGGAATGATTCTGATTGGCTGGGTTTGCATCATGTGCTGACCCAAACTGGATACTGAGACCAGGAGAATAGGGTCCAGTGATGGCCAGGCAAGCATCACATTACCACCTGGTAGACCAGAAACCTGGAATATTGTGATTTGTATCTTGTCCATAATGGAGTAAGAGAGAAACAAAGAAGCAGCTTCCCAAAGGACGGGCTATGTGGCAGATGAAAAACCGAATGTGCTTATTACATACTTTTTCTATTTGTAATTCTCTTTGCACGTGTCTGTGTACATCTCACACAGCAGAATTGAGACTTTGGGGGGGGGCAACAGAATGTGTCTTGTTTTTCTCTAGAGTCCCACATTTGCCTAGGATCTGACCCAGAAGTGCTCCTCAAATGCTGCTAGCTACGCACAGAGTCCCCCTCTTCCCCACACACTGAACTTTCAAATGGTCCTGGGTGGGGGAGGGGACAGAGCAGGGGGCCGTGTTCTTCAAATAGTGCTACAGGGTCCCCAGGAGTTCTGAGACACTTCCCAGGCCCTCAGAAGGATAATGAATCATCAGGCCTCCGTGTTGTTCCGTTCCTGTTTTTTTCTGCTCTGCATAAAATCTGTTAAGAGTTCTTATAGACAGTAATTTGAAGAAAGCCTTCTGTGTCTTTTTAGAAGTTTGAAAACCACGGTGCAGGGGAAGTTTCCACGAACTGTTGTTTCTTTGAGTCACCCTTCGCTGAAGGATTCCATGGTCGAATGAGCCTGGGAAACTATAGCCCCTTTTTGGAGATTAAAAGAAACAAACAAACAAAACACATTAATGTATCAAATGCTCTGAAAAGTCCTGCATGAACATCTTGGATTGCTTAATTCCCTGATTTTCAAGATGCTTGAAATCGTCATTTGGCTGGTAATACCAATGTGCCATGGAAGCCAAATTGGGAGCTCCTGAGCTGGGGATCCTTAAGGCCATTTCTGGCCCTGCCCTTCTTGGTTCCATATGAGGGGCGGCTGAAGGACTTGGGGACAAGGAGCCTGGAGAAGGGGATCCATGGTCACAGTCTCCAAATCCCTGAAACGCTGTCATGGGAAGAGGCGACTATTTTGTATGAATTCCATCCCCCCACTTGCCTTGAAAACCCAAGCTCTCCTAACTCGCCCATGAATTGGGTCAGTTTTTCTTCAGATCCTTTTAGCAACGTGCCTAAAATCTGAAAAAGATGGGCATCCTTTGTTCCAGCTCTTCCATTTCTGAAACTTTATCTGCAGGAAGTAACGGCACAAACGCACAGAGGGAATCTGAACGAGGATGTTCATCAACTATTGGTGATGACCTTGAACATCATCTGAATGTCCAGCACCAAGACCTGGCAAACAAACACCGGGGAACACGGATGCCATGAAAGCGGGATGACTACTAGGCACAATGTGAGATGGTTAAGGGAGACCCGGTATGAAGACAGGACAGGGGACGGGGTACAAAACAAGATGCTTCTTAAAATAATATCTATATGTGTGTCTCCCAAACCACCTAGGCTTGGAGGACCGCTTTGTCATGTCCATTCTGTTAACAAGTGAATACTTTTGGAAAACACAATACATACAAATGCGGTGGCCATGTCAAATCACAATAGAAGCTTCTCTGTGCTCACTCGTGTTTTTCACACTTCATGAAACAGTTGGCAGATCCCACTTGGCATTGCTCTGTTTTCTGTCTTATGTAAAAGTCTGGGAAGGAATGCAACCCAGGGTCAAAATTGATTTTCTCTAAATAGTGAGTTGGGATAATAATTCTTTTTCTTCCCTGTATCTTAGCTTTGCAATAATGCATATGCATGGCTTGAGTCATAAGAAAGAAGCTGTTCTGCCCCAGGGGAAGAAGCCAGGAGCAGAGGGCCACGGGGGTTGCCTTCCAGTTCCCAGACCAGACTTGTGGCTGTCTTTGTAGGAGACACCATGGGTCCTAAGCTTCCTGCAGCCACAGTGGCAGAGGCAAAATGTTCCAGTTCTCTTGGCCCCCATCCCCGCTGTCTCTGCCACTCCATCCCCATCCCTGGGCACTGAATTTTCTGGAACCCCCAAGGAGCACGTGAGTCACCTGCTCGGCGCAGCTCTGCCTGCCAGTGCCAGGCCAGCAGACATCCCGTCGGCGCATCCAGACTGGAGGCTGAGCCGCGGAGGAGGCATCCTGAGTCCAGGAGCCCGCCAAGGCCCCGGGCACCGTCTGCTGACTCCTCGGCTCTAAGAATTTTCCCAGGGACCTCCACCCTGCCGGCCGCCAGCCGAAGAAGGAGGGAGGGAAGGCAGGGGCTGTACAGTTGTGGTTAGCCAGGGAGGGGGGGCTGCGGAAAAGCTCTTCCCACCACCATTCCTGCGGGGCGGGGGCAGCACTGTCCCCTAGGACAGGAGTCCAGCTTTGTTGTTGTTGTTTCCTCAAGAGAAGAAAAGGCAGAGATGAGTTGCCACATCCCCCGCATCTCTCCCCAAGGCAGAGATGAGTTCCCCCCAAATGGGGAAAAATGGAAAGCCCTGCTGGGCTCACAAAGCCTCTTCTTCTGTGGTACCCAGGTCCTAGGGATGCTGGGAGCCGGGGCACCTCAGCGAACAAAACTGGCCACCCAGAGCTACTGTTCATTCTGGCCCCCAGAGGGAAGGCAGGTGACGTTGGGTGACTGTTCTTTTCTCTGTGCCTGCCCGAGGCCGCCAGCCGGAGAAGCGTTCAGACCATTCTGCAGTTTTGCACTAACCCAATGGGACACGAGTTAGTGTTAGCCTAGTTTTACAAATGTGGAAACTGAGGCTCAGAGGGATGTAGTCGCAGAGCTGGGAAGGGACAGAGCCTGGCTCAGACCCAGGCCAGGCTGACTCTGAGATGTCATGCTGTCCCTGCCAGGATGCTCTGTCTCCGAAGATAATAAAGCACGTGAAGTCTGATTCTGGTTTGCGCCCACACCCCTTCCCAGACACCCTTGCTCCGTCGAGGGCCCCGAACTCCTGGCATACAGTCTCTGCTTCTCCCTGGCCTTCATCCCTGGTGGAAGGTGCCAAGAAGCTAGCTGTCAATGTGTTCATTGCAACAATTTAGAAAGCTTCACCCCAGAAAGATTAGCATTTTCAGTGGTGGACTCTGGGAAATCTAAAATCTTTAAGACCCAAAGGAATAAATGTCTAATGGTGGAATTTCAGACATAGTGGCAGGTCATTGATCATGGGATCCTTCCTGGGACTTTTCAAATTGTCCTCTGCCCTCCATATACCTAGCTCCATTCCCACTGACCTGTCTTGAGCTGGATCAGAAGACCTAGATCTTCACCCAAGTTCTGAACCCCCTTAGCTGTGTGACATTAGAAACCTACCCTCTCTGAGCCTCAGGAAATCGAGGAGTGTGTACCAGAAAGTGATTTAGGGCCCACCTATATCAGAATCCCCTGTAAGTGTGATAATTGCAGGTTCTTATATTCTACCCCAGCCCTCATGGATGAGTCTGCCTGGGCAGTGATGCCTGGAAATCTACCTTTTAAATAGATTCCTCCGGTAATTATAACTGCAGAAGAGTTTGGTAATCATTGACCTAGAGAGGACATCTGAGGTCAAGTTTCGGGCTCTGCACATGACTGTGACCATAAGGTGGCAAGCGTTATCTGTTTCTCTTCCTGCCTCTCCACCCCCAGCTCCACCCTAGTTTCCTGGACTGAGGATAGGCAACCGTGGAAGCAGGGAGCTGGGGCCATCCCAGCCGCCGCAGCAGGATGGTGTTGGGTGAAGGGCCAGAGCCTGGGTGGAGTTGGAGGGCTGCCCTGGGGCCTCCAGTCTGGATCTTTGCTCTCGACTGGCTGGCCCCGTCCCCAAGTCCTGAAGTCTATGAGGCCTGGAGCCTGGGCAGGGCCACTGCTTCAGCCCACACTGTCCTGGTCTGTTTCAGACACACCTCCCTGCGCCACAGCTCCAGCCAGGGCACCCGACCTCCCAGGCTCTGGAGGGCCTGCCATGGGCCCAAGTCTCCCTGCCCAGGCTTAGCTGTGTTAAGCTAACCCAGTCCTCCTTCAGAGATGCTTCTGGATGCTGTCAAGGACCAGGTATGGGTCATACAAGGGTAAAAGTCTAGGCTGGGCCATTTTGATCTGTCTCAAACTTGGGAAAAGCAGTAGAGGCCAAGAATTCTGGCTGGGTTACGGGAGTAACCTGGGATTCAGGTCAAGTCCTTGGAAAGACATCAGCAATGACATTCAAGGAGAGGCGGGGGAAAGCATCTTATAAAATAAGATTTATAGAGCAATCCCATCTTTGTAAACACATGCCTTTCAATGCGTGTCTATGCGTGTAATTCCGTATCTTTATCCATATGGAGCTGGAGTGGCGCCAAGCCTCGCAGCTAGAGGGCACAGCCTTCCACAGGACTGTCCTCCCTTCAGACACCAGCCTCTGGTGGTCCCCAAGACCACCTGCACCTCAGACCAGTGGGCTACAAACCTGGAGGTCCCCTTGAACTCCCTCAGGTTCAATAATTCTCTGGAAAGGCTCACGGAACACAGAAAAGCACTGTCATTGCAATTACCATTTTATTGCTGCATAAGCATGCAAGTTAGAAGAGATGCATGGGGCTCAGTCTGGGAGGGTTCCAAACCCAGCACTTTTGTTGTGCTTAGGACCACGGTACCCTCCTGGCATCGGGATGTGACAGAGTACTGCCAACCAGAAAACTCGCCAGGGCTTCAGCATCCAGAGTTTTTCATGAGACTTCACTTAGTTTCCCTGATGGACTCAACTCAGTCTCGAACCCTCGCCCCATCCCAGAAATTGGGCAGCTATCATGTGGCTCAAAGCCCTAACCTCTAATCCCAGGGCTGGTCTTTCAGGGGTGGCCAGCCCCCATCCTGAATCATCCTGTTAGCATAAACTATCAGGGGTGGTCAGAGGGACACCCCAAGAATAGTGAAGTCACTCCAATTACTCAGGAAACACCAAGTGCATAGAGTTTGCCTCCCAGGAATTAGAGACAAAAGTTAGCTGAATGGTCTATGACACAACATGTACATGGCATAGAAAAACGAATGGAAGGGGGTTCCTCAAAACATGAATGGTTGTTCTCAGAGCACCCAAGTTCAGGATGCAGCAGACACTGCTATGGGCTCCCCAGGACCCATCCCTTCTTTCTAACACATAATTAGACTACGTTTCCCATTCTCCCTTGCGATAGAGATGTGGCCATGTGACCAAATTCTGGCCAATGAAATGTGAGCAGAAATTCCGCTTGCCATTTCCAAGCCTAACCCATAAAACCCGCTGCACAATCTTTACTCTTGTTTCCACACCCACTGGCTAGAGACAAAGCACGTGGGGCCCTAGAGGATGATGGAGGCACACATATGAAGATCCTGGGTCCTGAATCATCAAGAGAAAGGCCATGTACCAAACGCTGTCAATGGACTTTTGCATGAGGAAAAATAATCTATGATGGTAAGCTGCTGAAATTTGGAGGTTTATTAACAGCAGGTGGCCTACCCCCATTAACGCATGGGCAATCTTCTTTTATCCCCTTTGTGCGAATTTTCTTAACATTCTATAATAAATACTACTTATTCTTTTAGTAAGAAGCAGAAGGAAACACCGAAGTTATTTTTTAATGACAACATGCAAAACATTAAATTAGATGGTTAGAGTGGAGGGCGCCGGAATAATTTTCAAATGTTTCTGAAGACAAATTTTATAGAAACATTTGATAGCCCAGAAAAAAAAGCTTTGTTTTTCTGGAATCCCTGAACCCTGAGGGGCTCTTCCCATCTCTCAGTGATTCACCCAGCAGGCCTTAAAAGTACCTTTTCTCCAAAAGCTACCCGCCTCTCCCCGCCCCCCGAACATTAAAAATATGTTCCCCAAGGGACTTTTCCCCAGCCTGATTCTTGGGTTACATCCCTGGAGCTTCTTGTGCTCCTACCCAGTCCCCTCTGCCCCTCCGCCTGGCTCACTGTCCTGCCCATCACCCCCTGTGGCACCCCCCCCGGTGGGTGCTTTGGAAATGTTAGAACCCTAGCCCTCATTATGCCTTATATATAAGGAGACTGAGACTAAAGACATAGGCGCCAACTCAGCCGAGGACCCCAGGCTTCTTTCCATCCACAGTATTTTTCCACAAGGCAGGTACTTGTGTGTAGAGAAAGGTCTAGGCTCCTTCCAGACATATCACCAAATTCATTACTTTGATGTTTTCCTCAAGAAGGAGCTTTCTTGCCTTCTGCTGGATCTGCAGTGGTTTCACAAAGTAACAAGACCCAGCTCTGCCCCTGCCCCCATACCTAACACTCCAGGCCTCCCCAGGGTCTGGTGCCCCAAGGGTCTACTGGATGCCCTTCCAGTTCTATTTGAAAGAACCTTGCTGAAGACGGCTTCTTTCTCATTTTTTGTCTCTTGAGGTGGCTAGCGCTGGGCATACTTTTCTTTATCAATAAACACAGGATCTGTATAAGGGTTCTCTGGAGAAAGAGAACCACCAGGATGTGTGTGTATAATATATATATATATATATACATATATATATATATATATAATGACAGAGACACAGATTTATTTTAAGGAATTGGATCATGCAATTATGGAGGCCAACAAGTCCAAAATCTGCAACATTGGTCAGCAGACTAGAAGCCCAGGGAATAGCCATTCTTGCAGTTCAAGTGCAAAGGCTGTCTTGTGGCAGGATTTCCTCTTGCCGGGGAAGAGCCGTCTTTTGTTGTATCCAGGCCTTCAACTGATTGGATGAGACCCACCCACCTTATAGAGGTCCATCTGCTTTAGTCAAACTCCACCAAATTAAATCTTGATTTCATCCAAAAACACCCTCACAAAAACATCCGGAATAATGTTTGGCCAAATATCTGCAATTGCAATTAACCATCAAATATCTGCACATGCAATTAACCATCACAGGATCCTTGAAAGCCCAGCCTTTAGATCCGTTTCTCTTGACACCCAAGACCTCATCCTCCAGGGTATCCACAGGTACCCACAGCCCTGGGTAATCACAGCCACGGGAACAGGCTGGAAGGAGCCACCTGCTGAGCACTTCCATGTACTCCTTCCATCGGCATCACTACGTTACTGTTGCCACCATTGATATTCCTCCTCGACTGAGCGCGTGCCCGATGTTCACAGTGATGCTGTGACTCTTCCTTCCGTTGCTGAGAAGAGAGAAAGTTTGACTTGAACTCAGACCTGGAACCCAAACCCATTACGCCGTGCTGTCTCTTTAAGCAAACACGGAAACGTCTACAACACAGTGTGGCACTGTTCTGGGCAGCGACAGCCACTGACCCCTGACATCCCTAGGACGCCAGTACCTCTAAGAGCCCATGTAACGATGGGAAAGATAGAGCACAGTGTGGTGGGGGGGGCAGGAAACCTGGCCCACGGCAGAGCCCATAGCTGGGCCACTGTGCTAGATGGCTTGTCTCCAGTGTCCCCCTATCCTCTCCATCCCACACACATTTTTAATTAATTAATTTATTTATTTTAAAGATTTCACTTGTTTATTTATTTATTTGAGAGAGGGAGTGTGAGTGAGGGGAGGCGGGGAGAGAGGGAGGTTGAGTGAGGGGGAAAAATCTCAAGCAGAGGCCCTGCTGAGTGATGCAGGGCTCGATCCCATGACCCTGTCACCGGCCAGTTTCCTCATATCCGTGGAGTCAATGTGCTGCCACCTCCGTGGCATGGTGTCTCCTGACTTGTGGATTTCCCCCAGTTGTTTGCCAGCATCCTGAGATTGCTGGGGGTGTCCCTAAGAGGGAGCATTTCCCAAGAGCCAACACCGGGCCAAGCCTGGGCTCCTCAACCCCTCTAGCAACCCTGTGAGGCAGGTGCTTTAGCATCCCCATTACACAGATGAGGCAACCGAGGCACAGAGCCATTAGGGGCGTGGTCAAGGCTATGCAGCCCCCCTCCCCCGAGTGTGGCCCAGCACAGGTCTGCCTGATTCGACAGTGGGAGCCGGTCCTGGAGCTTGCCAGGTGGACTTTTCGGAGACATGAGTTGAGCTCCTACTGTGTACCTGGTCTCAGTGTGTGCTGGGAACCCAGATGGGAGTGAGATGCCGGCCCTGCTCTCCTCCACTCGCAGTCCGGCCAGGCAGCGCACAAATATCTTATCTAACAAGCAAGCAGCTCGCCAGGACCCCACGATGCAATCCCTGGCCAGCCTCCCGGTCACAGCTTCCCAGCCTCAAGCTTGCCGCCCCGTGCCAAGGCCTGGCCTCCGCCACTGGCTGGTGGCATCTGCTTCTGCTTTGCTTGGGAAAACAGCTCCGTTTACAAATATTTGGACCGTGGAGCTTCTATCCCCTCTCAACCTCAGCTTGGGCCTCAAAAGGAAATCTTCCTGAAAGGGACCTGGGACCCTACAGATGGGGCTACAGATGGGGAAAGGGGAGCTCTCCGCTGAAATCATCATTTTCCCTAATGGTAACTGCGTTCCCCAGCCCCTCAGCTAAGCAGGGCTGCTGGTGGTCTGGAGCCCCAAGGGGGGTGGGGTGTAATTTCCAGATAGCAGGGCTGCGCTGGTGGGGGTATGCCCACATTCAGACCCGGACCTCTCCCCTTGGCACCTCAACAAAAGGCCTTCGACTCCCTTTTCCAGTAACTCCCTCCCTGTTCTCCCTCTAGCTCCCCTAGTTCTGGCAGCCATTTTGACCCTCCCTGGAGCTCTGCTGCTTGGAGAGCAGGTGACCTGGGATTAAGGGTCTAGCCGCATGGTGACCAGATAGTTCTTCCGGAGGGGAGCACCAGCTGTGTCTCAGCCAGGAGTCTCCCTTGAAGACGCACAGGCAGGAGGCAGAGCAGTTCAAACTGCTAAGAGACATTCATAGCCAATTTTTGAGCTCCTAGTCAGGGCCTGCTCAGAGCTAAGAGGTGGCGAGAAATCACACTGCTGGGTGGGAATTAAAACCAAGAGAAGTACTGAGGAGAAGAGGAGTTTGATTCTATGATGCTTGAAACAAAGAACCAGATGGGAGTCTGGGAAGACTCCCTGGAGGAGGTGATGTGTATAGTCTGTGTTCTGTTACATGAGTAGGAATTAACCAAAGAAGGGGCAAAAGAGAGAATCCCAGGTTTGGATGGGTAGGGAGATTTGGAGGAAGTGAATGAAGTTCTAGTTGATAAGAAGACAGGATCATGGGGAATGGGCTAGAAAACCATGGAGGAACGAAGGGAGAGGCAGACCAGACTTTGAAAGATGTGTTAAAGATCTGGGTCCTGACCACGGCAGGGCTCCCAAGCTCTTCACCTTGGGTCCCTGGGCCTCTTGGGCAACTCGCCTAATGCCCAATGTGTCTAATGTCCATTCCTCATTTTGACATCCACACAGACACATTATCTATTTAATTTTATTTTGGCCATTCTTTCAGTATTCTAAGGAGATGTTAAATAAGTTAGCCAAGTGATGAAAGTTGTTGGAAAATAGAAAAATGTTTTAAAACACAACGATTTCTTAAAAGCCTATTGCTGAGAAAAGTTTAATTATGAAACCACTACTGAGTCTAAGAGCTCAGAGCTGGCAAACTTGGGTTTGAATCCCAGGTCTGACCTTGGTAAGCAGAGTGTCCACTTCCCCTTTCTCAAATTCTGTTCTCACCAGGAAATGGGAAAGTTCCATTTCACAGGATTATTGATAAATTAATAGAATGAATGTAAGCAAATACAAGTACATTGTGCTCAATTAACTGTAGTTACAACTGTCATTGTTGTCATTCATGAACTTTCATTTCCCCCGCACCAAAAACATGTTCCGGCTTCTGTTATTTCTCATGTGGAAAAATAACCTCACCACTTAACTCATATTGTTCAAGCCAAAAACCCAGGAGTCACCAGTGAGTGTCCCCCCCCCCTTTTTTTTGATAGCTCACTTCTTTACCCTCCAGGGCTGACCTATGTGCAAATGGCACAACTTCATAAATCTGCCGCCATTTTGGCCCGCCATGTTGGCCATGTCAGCTTTCCTCCCCTCCTTCCTCTCCTTCTAATTCTCCATCATCACCCCCTCAGCTTACTGCATGCTTCCTAAGAGGTCTCCAGCTTGCCCCTGTCCCCTACATTCCCCTCTCCATAGCGTGGCCACAGTGAACCCCCCTACCCTCTCAACTCTGGCTCCTCCTTAACAACTGAGCATACCTTAAATTTCAGTTTGTCAGGTAAGCCTTTCCTAACCACCTGTCTTAAGTCACCCTTCCTATGCCTCACTTTCTATCCCTTTACCTTATCTATAGCACTTCTGACTATTTGAAATTATCTTATTCATTTATTTGTTTATTTGCTATTGCCTAGAATATAAACTCCTTGAGGGCAAGGACCCCTCTGGCTTACCACCATCCCCAGCACAGGATAAGAGCAGGGTAAGTATTTCTTAAATGAAGGGATTAATGTCAATACTGGTCATATGGAATTAATTTGGAAATGCCTCAGATGTCACCTCCTTTCTGAAGCCATCCCTGATTTCCCAGGACATTTTGTGCTTGTGCCTCCCATCTAGCTGCCCTGTGGTTGAACTGGGTTTAAGCAAGTAGGTCCAGAGCAGCTGGCAGGAGCTACAGGGTTTCTCTGAGAGAGGAGCTGAGCCCTGTTGCCTTAGGGGCCTGGAAATCCCACCCAGCAACAGGCCGACACAAGCAAGGAGCCTCCATCCCTACCTTGCAGCTGATGGACCAGGCAACAAGAGGTCAGGGCCAAAAACTAGCAACATTTTTCAAAAGAGGGAGAAAACTCCAACCACCAACCACAGTGTAATGAAACGAGAGAGCCACCCAGAGAAAATTTGCATTTTAAAAACTGCGACCTTCCAGGGTTTGGTCTTACCAACTCAGTGTCTGGCTTCTGACCCATAACTCAAGTCCTCACCCCATACTTGGAGCTTGCCCAGGTGGCTCTGCCCTGCTGGTCTGATACCCTGGGGGCTGCCTGGAAAGTTGGGAAACCCTGCCTTCTTGAGCTGGATGAGTCAAAGGAGATGCAAAAAAGAGAAGGCAAACTTGGGTGAATCTGGACTTGGGATTTGGAGGTTATTACATGGGGTTCGGAAGAAGGAACTGATTTCTACTGGGTTTACTCCCATTGCTATGGTGGCCATGGGCAATGGAGTATGGAGTCACTGGATTCAAATCTTGGATCTCCCCACAATAGCTATACGCCTGTGGGTCAGTTGCTTAGGTTTTCTGTGTCTCAGTTTCTTCACCTGTGAAATGGGGCTAGCAATGGCACCCACTTCACAGAGCTGCTGGAAAATTCAATGAGACAATGTATATAAAACACGCAGGACAGGATCTAGCCACAGTTTCCGTGCTTGCTTTTAATACTGTCCTTTATCCACACGGATGGATTTCCCACAATATGATCCTAAAGCAAATCATGACAAAATTTAATCTCAAGGAACTGCAGATTCATTTCACCACATTGCCATTGCAACAGGCAGGCCATACTTTTGGGTTCTTGTCAGCTCATCTGAAAGTTTTCAGTCCTAATAGATTATAAGAAAGAAGACATACTTGATACACTAGCCCCCTTAGGGCTAAGGCCCCGCTCTGTATCTCCCACCTCTCCCGCTCCAATTTTTTGGGTGATCTTTCTAAAGCATAGATCTGAGAGGCAAGATTATTTTTATCTACCTACAAAGAGCAAGATAATTAATGGAAAAATTATTATAAACAATGGAACAACTTGGTACAATGTGTAGTTACAAACTAAATGTATAAAAATCAGTAGCTTTCTTAGATAGCAACAATAACCAGTATAATGGAAATTAAAAATCCGTTCACAAAGGTAAGAGTAACAATAATAATAAATGAAATGCTGGGAATAAATTCCATTAAAAACTTGCAGGTTTGTATGAAATGTGTATTTATATATTTATAATACACACACACTATGTATAATATATATCATACATACATCTATGTATGTGTATGTATAAATCTATACATATATTTATAAAATGTACACATATACATATAAAATATGTACATATACATATACAATTATATATTTATAATATATACACATGTATATATATAAAATCTCCAAAAGTATAGAAATGAGGACTTGAATAAATAGACACATACAATATCTTGTTCTTATCCAGAAGGACACAAAATTGTATAAATGCCAATTTTCCTAAGATGTGTTGAACAGTTCAACCCAATCCCAACCAAAACTCATGGTTGTTTATTTCTGGAGCTTGACAGAATGGTCCTGAATTTCATTCGGAAGAATAAATAGGAGAGAATAAATATCTGGGGCAAAATGAGGTGAGAGGGAGAAGTTACACTAGCAGATATTGAAACACATTACAGAGATGAAATAAAACGGATGCTTGCGTGCAGGTTGGAAAACAGTCAGGTCAGTAGAATAGAGCAGAAAGTGTGGCTTCATTTGGGAGCTCAGGACACTGGAAGAGACTTCTAATCAGAGGCAAGAGATATATTATTTAATAGATGATGTGGGCAACTAGCTAGCCAGTTGGGGGACAAAAAAGATGGATTCATACTTCTCTCACCAGAATTAATTCCAGATGGAATAAAATTTAAATGTAACAACCCAAACCATAAAAATATTAGAAAAAAAACTATGGAAGAATATTTTATGAGGATAAAGCCTTTATAAGTGGCAAATAAGACCCAGAAGCCATAATGGAAAAGATAGGCAGTTTGAGGTTTTACAGACTTTATAGTAAAATACGTTGCCAATGAAGTTGAAAGACAAGCTTCGCTTAGGAGAAAATACAACAGAGGTAGGTTACTCTCCACGAGATAGAAAGAGCTGCTACAAATAGATGAGAAAAAAAAGTAAGGAGCCTGAACAGCATTCAAAAAGATGATCAATCTCTCTAATAATAAAGGAAATGGAAATTGGAACAATGAAATGTATTCTCCCCACATCACACTGACAGTTTGCAAAGATCAAATACTCGGAGTTGGCTAAGAGGTTGGGAAATCGGCATTTTCATACACTGCTGGTAGAAGTATAAATTGGTTCAAGCTTTTTGGAGAGGAATTTGGCAATATCAACAAACATTTTAAATGCGCAAAATGTGTAGAATACATCGCTGTTCTCTTTTAGGCTCTTAATACAGATCTTTTCATGTGAGAACATCTGTGGCGTCGTGCGTGCTGCGGTGAACTGAACAGGGCTCCTTCCTGCTACTGAGAGGATTGACAGCTGGGGGCTCACGGCTGCCTCGTGCCCCCACCCAACCACCCAGGGATGGCTCTTGGCTGGAAAAAAAACATCTTGCCTGAGGTCATGCCTGCCTCCTGGGGCAGCCGATAGCCAATGACTGGTTAACGGAGGTACAAGAAGACCCAACCTTCTCACCCCAGTCTGGGGCGGCTCTGCAGGGTTGTTCTAGCTCCAGAACTCCTTGCGGGGTGGGCTGAAGCCCCCGGTGTGTCTGCATTGCGGCCCATCCTCTCCCTGGGCGCCCACACATGCTTCCTACACACCCTCTCAGACCTTGATGTTGAGAACATACCCCAAGAAACCTGCCGCAAGCAAATCCCAGTCTTGGAGTCTGATTCCCAGGGCACCTGACTCATGATATGGGGCGCCATGAGTGACCCAAGAAGGCAGACTTTCAAGTGGGGTTTGGAGTTGGATTCTTTGCTGCCTGAATGACCGTGGGGACCCCATCACTGTTGGTTTGTGCAGTGCTGACCGTCACTTGACCACAGTAGCAATGACATCACCAGTGTTTGGCTAGTGCTGAAATGAGATGACTTGTGAGTGGAAGGAAATGATGACTGGATCATGTAATAGGGACAAGTATGGGGAAAGTCGTAATTCTAAGGAAGATGAAATTCAGTAACTGTTGCTAGGGGCAATAGATGGGCTGGAGATAGACAAGGGTGGGCCAAGGGTGTTGAACCAGCAATGAAGAGCTACTGTGAAAGCCAGAGGGCCTCTTTGGCAGCTTGAAGGCTAGAAATAAGAAAAGATGAGTATGTGGTCCAGAACATTTATGCTTAAGAGTAGAAGAATGCCAGGGAAGGAATAAGTATGGAAAGTCAGAGCTTTAAGAAGGAGTAGGACCCTGAGATATGAGATGGGGGTATCTGGGTTGATACACTTGAAAATCTTCTGTCTTCAGATGACCTTGATCTTCTGGTCATTGCTTATAGACAATGCAGGGATGTCTGACTTACAAGGCAATATATACCTTCCTTAGGATGTGCCTCTACCTCCCCTCCTGACCATCAGACCGATAACTAGGACTGATTCACAGCATAACTCATGCAGGCGGGGGAGGGGTGCCGGCCCTGCGGAAGGAGGGCAGGGACTGAACTTTGAGGGAAGAGAGCCAGCCAGAGTTGGCCCCACCAAGGGTATGCCTTAATCTACACCATTAAATTAAGGAATGAATAATCAGGAGTTGAAGAAAAACCACCTAAATAAAAAGCCACAATCCCTTGAGCAGTTTCTGATCCTGAGCCAGTTTCCAGATCTAGAACCCACTGGCTGAAGAAGAGCCTGGGGGTCCAGTGGGAAGAAGCCTTTATTACTAATGCAGGCGGATGTAATAAGGATTCCCCCAGCCCTTCCACCAGAGAGAGCTACAGCCACGCACTGGGGTAACTGGACACCAGAGGAAGGTTTGAAGACTAAACATTTTGAGGACTAGGATGCCCAGGGCATGACACTGACATTAATACTTGGGGACTCAGAGCATCATCATGGGCTTTCCATTAGGGTGGGGACATGTGGGAGTCAGGTCCAGCCTACATGGGTCTATTGCCTTACTCGGATCATTTGCCTGGCCCCCACATTTATCATTAGAGTGTCTATGCTTGGAAGTGGGCAGAACACTTTGGTTCCTTGGTCTATTGCGTAAGATCCAAGTGTAAACATGAATCTTAAACACCCTGACCAAGATAGTAAATAGCAGTAGTAGTAGTAGTAGTAGTAGTAATATTAATAGTAGTAATAGTACTAGTAATAGTAATGGTAATACTAGTAATAACAATACTAGTACTAGTACTAGTAATAATAATAATTATTATTATATATATATATAGTATCTCAGTGTTGGGAAATGTGTGTGAGAGTTGGCAGCAATCAATTCCACTCTAAAAGTTCTGTCCCCACAAGAAAGCCAGGGAGACCCTGAAGGGTGACAAGTGCCACCACTGTATTCTTCACAACATGATCACTCCTGGTGCTGTGGTGTCAGATGTGGCTTCTTTGTTAGAGAAGATCAGAGTGGACTCCAGGAAATGATATATGACCATGGACCCAGTGAATGTGTTATTTTCCATCTATTAAATAAGAAGGTCAGGAGCAGTTTGCTTTCACTCAGAAGAAGCCACAGTCTACAGGTATTGCCTTGCCCCCTGGGCTATGTGAACACTGCCTAGTAGAATCCGGAGGCACAGGGCCTTCTGCAGAGCTCTGCATCCATCCTCCATGCGGATGGCATCGTGTTCATCACACTAGAGGTACACTAAGTAGCAAATAGCCTGAAAGCCTTGGTACAACAGGCACTCTGGGGAGCGGGAGGTGGAGAAAATTCAGGAGCCAAACTAGTGAAGTTGGGGGGAGGCAGTCTGGTCCTGATCTACAGCATCCCAGGACATTTCTTGTAAAGTAGAGGTCACACTATTGCGTCTTCCACCTGTCACCACTAAAACAGAAGTACAGGGTCCAGTGGGCCTCTTCAGGTTCTAGAGACAGCATATTTCACAGGTGTCCTAGCCCATATGTTCTGATGATAGGAAAAGCAGCCAGCCTGGAGCAGAGATGTGTCTGCAACACATCCAGACATTAGTGCAAGAAGCCCAGCTGCTTGGGCCATGCAACTGACAGACTCGTAGTATTACTGGAGCTCTCCATGGTGGGGAAAAAAAAATGCTGTGTAGATTTTAGGGCAAGCTCCAGTAGGAGACTCTCTGTGTAGACCACTTTGAAGTTCTGGAGTGCGGTTGTGCTACCTGCAGTGGAAAACAATACACTTTTCAAAAACAGTGCCTGCAAGGATCCTGGATGTTAATAGGGTTAGATCCTCTGACCGTGGACCATCAGGTCTCTGTGCAGCCAGAGCTGGCCATCGTCAGCTGAGTTCACACACTATTGCAAAGCTGTGAGCTTGGGTAGACCCAACAGGGCCAGAGGGTCCAAATAAGCTGACCGAGCTGATAAATCAGATCCCCACATCAACTACCACTATCCCACTGACTCAGCTCTCACGCTATGTCTATATGTGGGATCACTTATACACAACTGACAGAGGAGGGAAAACATTCAGAGCTGGGGTAGCTGGACATGTGGGTGCAAGCTGCAGATAGATCCCAACTCCATGTGGCCTCACTCAGTGCTGAAAAACAGTGCTGAGGGATATTCTCCCCTGAGCAGTTTTGGGCTGTGACCTGGGGATTCCCTCTGTGCAGAAAAAGCAATGGCCCATGATGAGAATATACATGGACTCACAGGCAGTGGTGAATGACTTAACTGGCTGTCCAGGAACCTGGAAGGAGAAAACTTGGAAGAGTGGGAACAAGGAAGTCTAGGGAAGAGATATGGAGATGGATTTGAGGGCATCAAGGGTGAAGACCTTTCCATTCTGTGTTAATGCCCACCAGAGAGCATCCATTTCAGATGGAGCACTAAACAACCAAGCAGACAGAGTGACTCAGCCAGATGATGTCAGGCAACATGGTATCAGCTCCCACAGCACTTGACCAGAGTAGTCATGGTGGCAGGGCTGGAGGGTGTGTGTGGGAGGGACCCACTTCTCAAGGCTGAACCTAGCTATTGCCTCTGTCGAACAGCCAACCTGCCAGCAATGGGGCCAGCGTTGAGTCTCTGATGAGACACCATCCCTCAAGGTGACCAGACGGCCACTCAGTGGAAGTGACTGCGTTGAATCTCTCTACCCAGGAATAAGCAGATCTGTCTTCACTGAAATTAATCTGTCTATTCTGCCACAGGGCTTTGGCCAATACCTACGAGTCTGCAGATTTTAGCTGTGTGCTCATGTACCCCCACAGGACCCAGCATACTACTGCATGGGACCAAGCAACCCACTTTACAGCAAAGGAGGTACACCCTCCTTCCTCCACCTGCAGAGTACATCTGTCCTGTCTTTGTTTCCATCTTCACATTTCTCCAGTTCTGACCACCCTGCCTTCCTCTTGTGAGGACCCTTGCGGTCACCTTGAGCCCACCGTGATAATCCAGGATTCTCCTCTCATTTCCAAATCCTTAAGTGAACCGCATCTTCAAATTCACCTTTGTCACGTACGGCAACATATTCATGACAGTCAGGTATGAAACTCTGCCTATAGTTCTTTTACACACTGTGGTTTGAAATCTAGTGAACTGGTCTACCTGATCTTGGCCAAGAAAGAGAACAGAGCAAGACCATGTTGAACTTTGAGCCGTCGAAAGGCTGATGGTTTGGTGAGAGCTGAGGGGCGGTGGCGGCGGTGATGCTGGGCAGGAAGGTTAGCCCAGGGTCTCTGCACGGGATGGCGATGGAGACAGTGAGACGCAGAAACTGACATGAGAGAGCTGTTGTGTTGGTAAGAAAGGCTTCAAGCCAGAGTTCATAAATAGACCCTGGGTGCCTTGCTATCACAGTTAGAACACAGGAGAAACTATTGATTCCGAGACCCAGAGGAGCAGGAGGGCCTTTTTAGCTGGAAGGAAGATGGGGTGATGCACATCCATGAAGGATAGGTATAAAGGGCATCACGTGGTGCCAGGCATGCAGCTGTGCTCAGGAGCACCAGCCACTGAGATGGGGGCAGCCATAGGTCCACCAAGACTCATTCAAGTCCTTCTAGAGTACAGAGTCATGGTGGGCAGAGAGCAGCCCAGCCACATCTCCCAGGCCCCTTGCATCTGTGTGCGGTCATGCCCTTGTTCTGATCAATGAAATCTGGGGAGAAGTGATGAGTTTCTTCCAGACTCAGCTCATACAACCCCTCTTCTGTACTGTTTCTCAGGGGTCTGGTGGCTGAATGTTGAGGCCCAGCATGACCTTTGAACCTAGGGGGTGAAGATGGCAGGACCTCCATCTGCCTGAGTCCCTGAGCACAGAAGGTTAGCATCTTCTTGGTATCTCACTGCCATGTTTCTATTGTTAAACCACTAAGATCTTGGGGAGCACTCATTGTGTACCTTAACTGATATTGTTGACAGTGATTGTTTGGCCATCTGGTCATCCTGAAGATCTGACTCAAGATGTAAACTTGGCATGAGGCTCAGAGAGAAGCCTCAACAGATCTGAAAATGAAGGAGGGGACAGTGCATTGATTACAACCTTCAGACGCCAGGACAGACCCTTCTGGGCAGTTTGGGGCACACAGGCTACATGCCATGCCTGATGTAGATGGACCTGTTCCCCATGACAGATCCAAGTCATTAAGCACTTCTTATGTGCTGCTTCTCAGATGCTCTGTGATTTTCTTAAGATTGTACCGCTGGAGAGCAGGGGAGCTGGGATTCAAGTCCAGGGCACCCTCCCTATGCCCAGACCCCCTCCATGTTGAGCTGGTAGGAGCGAGTTGCTAGAATCACAAGGAGATTTTTTGTTTCAATCATGTCCAAGACATAGCTAAAGCCATCACATTAAGATGCTTAGAATCAGATCCGTATAATCAACAGAAAAGTCCTCAGGGGAGGGCTTTCGTTTATGATTCTGGGGCCAAGAAGTCTACAACATTTGGGTTAGAAGATCTAGAAAGAGAAAATGACCTGGCCTGTTTTCCCCCCTCACTTCCTCTGTCTGGCCAACATCATTAATGTTTCTGGCATTTTTATTCTTGGATCTTTACCTCAAACAAAACAAAACAAAACAATGAAGCTTATTTATTATATTTTAGATCTTGAGATTTATGGGTTCACAGTTAAATAATCTTATGGGGATTAGGACAAGGGTGAACTCTCATTACAAATGTCAATATCTTTGGGTCCCAGATCCCTTAAGAGTCATCTGAAAGAGTCTGCATTTTATAAGCAAGCATTAGGAATATGGCATATTAATATCTATATTCATTATCTATTGCCACAATAATGCTGACTTATAGCCGCAAAGACCCAGAGGTACACACCAATAAGCGTGTATTTGGCTCAAGTGTCTGTAGGGTTCTGCTGATCCCGGGCTTGGCTGGGCTTGGCTGACCTTGGCTGCATTCACCCATGCCTCTGCAGCCAGGTGTGGGTTGTCTCGGCGGCTCTGCCGATCTTGGCCAGGTTTGCCCACCTATCTGCACTTGGCGGGCTCTCAGCTGATCTGGGATGGTCTTTTCCCTGATGGTGAACCGACTCAGCTCTGCTGCACAAAGCACGTGCTCCAGCAGAATAGCCCAGACCTATCCTCATGGCAGGTGCAGAGGAGGAAGTAGAAATCTGTAGATGCTTTTCTAAGTGTGTCACATCTGCTAACATCCCATTGGTCAAAGCGAGTCCTATGTCCAAGCCAGCGGCAGAGAAGAAGGACACTAAAAACGTGTATAACAGGGATGCCTGGGTGGCTCAGTTGGTTAAGCAGCTGCCTTCAGCTCGGGTCATGATCCCAGCGTCCTGGGATCGAGTCCCACATTGGACTCCTTGCTTGGCGGGGAGCCTGCTTCTCCCTCTGCCTCTGCCTGCCTCTCTGTCTACCTGTGCTCACTCTTGCTCCTCTCTCTCTGACAAATAAGTAAAATAAAAAATCTAAAAACAAAAAATGAAACAAAACAAAAAAATGTGCATAACAAGATATAGGTAGGGGTAAAGAATTTGGCAGTAGATCGAGGGAAAGAGATCTACTGCACATCTGACCATTATTGTGTATTTACTCTGAGCCGGGTCCCGAGTCAGGTCCTTTATACATATCACCTCCAATACTCAGGCGTATTCTGTCTCTTACAGCCTCAGAGAGGTGGAGTGACTTGCCCAGGGTCACACAGCTGGTGAAGAGCAGGGCTGAGACTGGGATTCCAGGTCTACTGACCGCAGGAGGTGATCTTTCCAGAGAAGCCCATGGCTTGGGTAGAAGCCTTTTTATGACTGATTTTGAGGATGTCTTACACCCTAACTGTCCAGATTTCTAACTGAAACAGAAAATATCAATGTAGAGGGTTTGTGCCTTTGTTGGTTTGTTCGTGTGAACCCTGTGAATATAAAATTTTACTATAAAATGATTTTTCCCAATTAACAAGAATTACAGTGGTTGTAAGAAAAACCTAACGTCCCGTGGGACGAGACCTAAGAATCGTCCGTATATTACGCTTCATTCAGGCCTCATGATTATCTTCTAACATGCTATCGGTTCTTCCTCACTTCACAGACGCCGGTAAGAGGGAGGTCCTGGCTAGAACACAGGTAGGATGGCTGGTTCCAACCGTCACGCTAAATGGCTTCCTTCCTCTGTTAGGTAGAAAGCAATGTGTTTGGGGCCGCTCTGGGGACAGTCAGCCACGGCCGCACAAGCCGCTCGGCCCTCCTGGTGCCCCTCTTTATCTCAAGTGATTGATCTTCTCAGGCAGGGATGAGCCAAACCTGGGGTGGGGGTCGGGGGGGTGGAGGGGAAGTTTCCAAAGCTGTGGCCAGGAAATCGTGTGGGGGTGGGGGCAGTGGGGGCCTCTGCACCCAGCAAGCAGGCACTGGCCACCAGGACCTGGCTTCTTGGCAGTGTAGCCTCCAAGATGGATGGCCATGGCCTTCGGGGCTGGACACCCTCTTCTCAGGCCTTTGATGCCGAAAGCAGAACAAATGGGAGCCGGCGGCCCGGCCGCAGCTGCCTCTCATTAGGGCCCGCTTCCTGCGGCCCAGGACAAGGTGGACCTGCGCGGTAAGCCGGGGCAAACACCAGATGTGTCCGCTGGCTGCAAAACCTTGCTCTTGACTTCTCGCCCCCCGCCCCTCACCCAGCGGACCCCAGTTCTTCCTGCCGGGTTCTGAAGTCTGCCTGGCCCCTCCCTCCCTGCAACCCCCACTTTCTCCCACTCATCCAACCCCGTGCCAGCTCCGCTGTCGAAATATGTCCCTGTCGAAACACTCTCTCCACCTCCAGGTCCACTGACATCGCCCGAGCCAGGCCACATGCGATCTCTCCCGAATAGTGCAGTAGCCTCCTGTGATGGGTTGAAAAAGTCAATAATTTTAAACTCCTAGGTTGAAGCCCTAGCCCCCGCAGACCTCGGAATGCAACCCTTATTTGGGAATAGGGTCATTGCAGATGTCATTAGTCATGATGAGGTCACCCTGGAGTAGGAGGGGCCCCGAAACCAATATGACCGGTGTCCTTATAAAAAAGGGAAATTTGGACACAGACAGGCACGCTGGGAGAACACCAGGGGAAGAGGAGGCAGACATCAGGGCGGTTCTCCGTAAGCCACAGAATGCCCGAAGTCGCATGGGCAGACCACAGGAAGTTAGGGGAGAGGCATGGAACACGTGCTCCCTCCCAGCATCAGAAGGATCCAGCCCTCTGACACCTTGATCTCGGCATTCCAACCTCCGGGATGGCGAGACAGTCCATTTCTGTTGTCTGAGCCACCGGCCGGGGCTCCTTTGCCATCACTAGCAAACCAGGACATCCCTGAATTGCATTCTCGGCTTTCTCTCTTGCTCCTCTCCCCTCCCTCACAGGTGCGTCACACTCCAGAGAAGACGGATATTTTAGAATTCCAGTTTGGGCCCAGTCATGCTCCTGCTTGGCATTCTGCAACAGCCTCCTGTGGCCAGAGAGGCCCTGGAGGATATGGACTTCCAGGCTCGGGGACTTCCTCTCTTCTTCCTTCTCCCCAGCCTACTGCCCGCCACTCACGCTGGGCTCCACCATCAGTTTTGAGAGCACTGAGTCCCTCCAACTAAGGGCCTTTGCACATACTGCACCTTCACCCCCATTCAGAGTCTTTGTGTGGTCACCTTGGCTGAAGAGCCCCGGGGGACATGGACACCAGATGCCATCATCATGAGGGGAGCGGAGGATGCCGACAGAGAAGGGGAAGGGGCAGGGAAGGTTTCTGATGGGAAGCTGTCCAGCTCATAGCTCTGAGAGGAGACTTTTGTTTGCCAAGGATTTTCACCTTTTGATAGGAAGACCCAGACTCTAACCTCTGTTCTTCTCTAGGCATTTGTGTAACCTGGTATAGTGAGTCTCTGGTGGAGACTCATCTGTAAAATGTACCTGTGTATGACCTCATTTAACGCTCCCCCAGTGTTATCTGGGGGATAGGTGATATCTCCCTCGACAATCAAAGCTCTTACTATATTCATTTGGAGGAAGAGGGGAAAATAGGCTGAGAGTGACAAAGGAACTTTCCCAGCATGAAGAAAGGCAGAGCTGGGATTTAAATCTGACTGTCTCTGGCTCCAGAGTTCACATTGTTGGTCACTTCGCTTCAGGGCCTCCAAGAAGCTGGACCTCTGACTGTCCAAACCAGTGAAATGGGCCAGTATCCCTGGAGGTGAGGTTATGAGGTTATGAGGTACTGGGGACAGTGTCCTTGTGTGATTCCATGGAGCCTTTCTAAAAGGTCAAGTCCCTGCGGGTATAACGTGAAGTGAAAAATCAACCCCCAAGGACACTCACGATGGATGATGTACACGTGGGGCACACTGTGCTATCTGCTCTGGGGCTTAAATAGGAGAGAATCCCAAGGGAACAAGTCATACCCTGTGGGCTGCCCCCAAAGGCAACAGTCACTGCTCTTAGGGAGGGAGAAGCGGCCGGAGTAATCCTCTGAGATGTTCATTAAGAACTGAGGAATCCTTGCTGCCCTCTTCAGCCCAGTAAGGGCCCCAGAAGCTCATTGCTATCAAAGCGTGGGGGTGACAAAGTTTTAGTGCGTCTGCAGAATGAGGGCTCCTGGTAAATGAAAGTTTGTCCCAGAAGAATAAATTTTCCTGTATTAGTATGTGAGGTTTATAGCCTGTAAAACTTAGACCTGCCGGGTTGGTCCATCTCATGCTTTGAGTTGGTTCCTGCTAGAATGTCCAGCTCTCTGCACACCCACCCAACACACACACACACACACACACACACACACACACGCACGCACACTCAGGAGGGTCTCTCCCTGACCCTGTGTGATGGGCAGAAAATGCCTCCCTCCCCACATAGGTCCATGTCCTAATTCCCAGAACCCGTGCTGTGTTATGTTCCGTGATGGGGAGAGTAAGGATTGTCCTAGTTCAGGTTCGCACAGAAATGCCCTGGGCCGGGGGGGCTTACACAACATGAACTTGTTTCTCACGGTTCTGGTGGCTGAGAAGTCCAAGTTCAAAGATCCTGCGGGTCCAGGATAGAAGCCTCAAGCCGTGGTGGCACTGTGAGTGTGAATATCTGAAAATAAAACTTGAACATAAAATGAAGACTCCCAAATCAAAATAGTGATGGAAAACAAAAACAAAGACAAAAACACAAACACAAACCCAGCATATATTAAGAACTGACCGCGGGGACCGGTGCTGTGTTGAGAGCTTCCGGCTTCCTGACTTAGAGGCAGGCACCTTCTGCTGTGTCTCGCCCCAGGGCAAGGGACAGGGCTAGCTCTCTTTCCCTTTCCCTTCTTCTAGGAACACGGATCCCGTTGGGGGCTCCATCCTCAGGACCTAGGTGCGTCCTAAAGACCCCACTCTGAATGCCATCACGTTCTGGGGTATAAGACATTCTGCCCATAACAGGGTTACAGAAGGAATTAAAAGAGTTATGAATCTGCTAAATTTAGAGGGGGAGATTAGGCCAAATTATCCACGTGGGCTCACAGGAATCTCAGGGGGCCTTGTAAGTGAAAGAGGGAGCTGGGAGAGGTTGCATCAGACTCCCGGAGAGGTCGGCGAGCAGGCTTGGACGGCTGCCTTTGAAGAGGGAGGAGGACCCTGGGCCAAGGACTGTGGGACCTCTAGGCACTAGAGAGGGCAAGGAAATCCAGCCCTGCCAACACTTGATTTTAGCCCAGTCAAACCCATTTTGGACTTCTGACTTCCAGAACCATAAAATAATAAATCTGTGTTGCTCTAGCAGCCAACTTTGTAACAGCAGAGATAGGCAACTCATAAACCCACTTCCTTGGGGCATCCCTTTCCCTCTGCTTCCTTCCTCCCTGCTGCTATTCCCCTCATGCCATCTGACCACCATTCCCTTATTTTCCTGGGCGCCAAGACAATTGCTCTCCGTTCCTGGACCTCTAACCCAGTCTAGAGTGGGGCCCGCTCCTGGCACTGGGCAGATCCCCAGTTCTAGTTCCCGTGGGGCGAGGTGGGAGTGAGACATCTGGGGCGGAGGCCTGGACCTTCCTGGGCCTCTCTAGTCTTTTCTGAGTCAGGGCCAATGGCCCCCACCCCGGCCAAGGGTGAGAGAGCAGACCGGGGCTCCTGCTGGAATGAATGGCTCAGTGTGGGCCGGGAGCAGGAAAGGGGGTTGGAGGGGCCGCTGGAGGTGAGTGGAGGGGGTGGGCGGGAGGGGGGAGGGAGGCCTTTCGAAGGTACCAGAGTGTATCACACCTCGTAAAACAGTGCAAACCGGAGCGTGGAGAGGGACTGGCCTCGGGACTTTCATCTCCTGTCAGTAAAGCCTGATCAGCACTGAGCCGGGTTTTCGGCTCTTAATTCCAGATGTGGCCCAAGGCCCATCCGCAGCAAGGGTCCTTTTCCACAGCCCTCTTCCTACCGAGGCCAAGCAGGGCAATACTGGGCTGGCTGGAGAGGGACGAAGACCTTTCGGGACTGTGCTCTGGGCTTCCAGGAGCCAGGCCAGCCCGGCCAGGCTGATGGAACATCATGGATGTGGAGGCAGCATGAGGCCATGAGCAAGCTGGTGGTGCCTCCCCCAAGAGTGTGTCTGTCTGGGCTGAGATGTGGGGCGAGGGCACACTCTCGACTGGGTGCTTGGAGGCCTGGACTTTGGAGGTTCAGGTCCTTCTCCTAAATGGCAACCTTGGGCAAGTCAATTTCCTTTTCTGGCCCCAACAGTCCTGGTAAAATGAGGAACTCGCTCTAGCTCCTTGCATTAGTCAATGATTATACATGAAGCGTGTAGTACAGGCTGCTTTCTGTTTAGTCTCGGGAGATGCAGGAGGACAAAGGGCAGGTCTCTCTGCTCGTACACATTACCTGTTCTAGTGGGAAGAAGCAGGGATCCCAAATAAACACACAAAGAAGCAAAATACTCAGACCATGAGAAATGCAGTGAAGAAAGGAAATGGGATGGTGTGACAGAAAACTTTAGGGGAAGGACCTTCATGAGGAAGGTGATCAGGGCCACTCTCTCTGAAGAGGGGATGTTTGAGTGGAGCCAATGGGACAAGGCAGAGGAACAGCATTCCAGGCTCAAGGAACAGCAGGTGCAAAGTCTCCAAGTGGGGACAAGTTCGAAGCATCAGAGGAGCTGGAAAGCCACTAAAGCTGGCATGGCATGAGGGAGAGGGAGAGGGATAGGAGGTGAGGACAAATGGATAGTCAGAGGTCAGATTCTCTAGTCTTAATAAAGATGAAGTTGAGTGCATGGCAAAGTCTAGAGGTACATAGTTTGGAGCTGGTGTGACACTACAGTGTCTGTCCCCAGTTCCTTCCATGTTGTTACTCCACATTCTCAGCACATGACTCACTTCTCATGATCCAAAATGGCTGCTGGAGCTCCAGACATCAAGGACACTTCCCAGTTACCCAGAAGGAGGAATTAAAAACAAAAAGAAGGCAGCCTTTCTTCTTTTTAGTGCACTATGCAGTAGTTAACATGACCTTTCTGCTTACAATTTATTAGCAGGAATGCTGGGAAATATACTCTTTATTCTAGGTGGTTATACTCTTTACTCTAGGTGCCAACTAGGAATCAATGGAGGAAAGAGGGGACTAGGTATTGGCTTAGACAACAAACCACTCAACCACCTGCATACAAGATAGAGAGTTCTCACCCAGAACCCCCCACCCCTGCTGCTTCTACCTCTCCAGCCCACATCCAATAAACTTACCCCATCAACCTAGTCTTCCCCATCTTAGAAATTGGTACCATCCATCCATTGCCCAAGACAGAAATTTGACAACTGTCCCCCACCCCTCACAGAGACCCACATCCAATGTGTCACCAAGTTCTGCCTATTCAAACCTCGGAATAGATCCTGAATCCACCCTCTTCTTTCCAGGCCCCTTTCACCATCTTAATCAAAGTCTCAGCTCTTCCCTTGCCCACTGTAGTGGCCTCCAAATAGTCTTCCTGCTTTGCCACTATCATTTATCCACAGAGCAGACATAGATATCAATCTAAAAAGTCACTGGCTCTGTCCCAAGTCCTTCAGTGGCTTTCAGGATTAAAAATACTGAAGTCCCAAATCCATAACATGGCCCTGTGATGACCAGGCTTTTATCTTGTCTCATCTCTCTCTCCCCCACACTTTTCCTCTCCCCTCCTGCACAGTGGCCTTCTTTCAGTTCATCAAAGACCCCAAGCTCCTTTCTGTCACAGGGCCTTTGCACATACAGTTGCCTCTGCTAAGAGTACCTCTCCTGCCTCCATTTTCATCTGATTAAATCCTATGTAAGAGGGCCTTCTTACCACCACCCTACCCTAGAAGAGGTCATTTTCTCCCACACTGCCCTGTGTATCTCACAAATAACATTCATCCCAATGGCAGATGACCCGTTGTTTCAAGGTGTCTCTCTGGCCAGAACATCCACTCCCAGGGGCAGGAAATGTGTCATGTTCACTAAGAGGGTGCACAGTAAACACTGGTTTAACGAATACACTGAAACTCTCCATCAAACTCTGCACTCAGTCTTGGGCCAGCTGAGTCCTCTCAGTTAAAGAGGGATCTCCAACATCCCAGCATGGAGGAATGGTATGTAAGAGTAATGAGCATGTCACTTCTACTCTAGGCCTGCCTCAGTTTCTCCAACCATGAAAAGGGGATGGCTGAATTATCCAGAAGGTCCTGAGAGTCCTTGCTATTACTTCTCATATTAATAAAAAGAGGAGCCCTTGAGTAGCTCTGAAAAATGTAGGAGACTTATTGAAATGTGAATCTATGAAGAGAGGCTCAGCTAAGCTGGGCGCTGATAAAGCCTGACATCTTGGTGGTGTAGCACATTAACAGTGTATTTCTCGCTCGCATAGTGCCTGCTGTGTGTTAGCTGTGTCATCTGGAACATGTGGCTGCTGAGGTCCGGAGCAGGGAAGAGAAAGATGAGGGAAGGCACGAGGGCTCTAACTGCCTTTGCCTGGAAGGGACAGCACTGTTTCCATTCAGAATCCACAGGCCCAAAGAGTCCTGTGGCCCCATCCCAGCTGCAAGGGAGTCTGGGAGATGGGAGGAGCCCCTGAACTACTTGGTGGGTTCCAACTGTCTTTGACACACTCCATGATGTGGGGGGGTACTTTGTGTCACCCTCCCAGCGCAGGCCCCCAAGCAGGCCCCCAAGCCTCCTCTCTTTGGCTCACATCCGCATTTCAGCTGACATTCAGAGACCCCGCCTCTGCTCTATACCCCTCGCCCCTCCGCCGAACATCCAGCTCCTCTTCCAGAAACATCTGGAATTCCTCTTTCCCAGTGGGAGACCTGGAGCTGACCACAGATGGTGTCTCGCCAATTCTGGGGGGCATCCTTGGTATGACTAAGGGGACATCTGTTCTCCCTTTGTCTCCCTTTGTATGGTCAACGTGAGTGAAAATGGAGGTGGTCATTGCACCAATGAGAACACACTTGACATAGCTAACTTGCTCTGTCTCCCATTCATTCTCCTACCACAGAGCCCATGCCCCCATCGATTCAGTTGTTCAGGACTCATGCGTACCAGATCCTGGCTGACACTTTTGGAGTGAAGAGCCCCTAACATGCGCAGAGGCGGGCTGAGGACCCACGAGAGCACAGTATCAGGGACCCGCCCTCAGGAGCAAGTCTAATGGGCTTGGCGAGATGAAGAGTCGGGAAGTAACCATGACAATGACAAGAGTGCTGAAGACCACGGTGACAGCTGCCATTTCCTAAGCGGTTGTGTGCCAGGCACTGGGGCACCATGCTATGCTAAGTGCCTGACTGATAGGATTGCCTTTGGGCCTCAAAACAATCCCAGGGGAACAAGAACTATTACCCCCCCCCGCCACACACTTTTTTTAAAGGCGGTTGGTCCAAAGGCAGTTGTGGTTTTCCTGTGCAGAGAATGTGGTGGTGTCTCCGCGGACCCGTAATACAGCGTGGTTGAGAGTGTGGGTCCTCGTAGCACAGGCTCTGAGCCTGGCTCTCCGGCCCTTGTCTGTTTCAAGTAGCTCCGTTTGGTTTTTGTTGCTTGCCACCAGGAGCTCTGTGTAGTTGGCATCAGCCTGTGGGTAAATGGGCCAGCGAATATAGGGGGAAACCCACCAGTCCTCCCACAGTGCCAACTTTTCCTTTCCCTCTGCCTCTACCTGGATCCAAAGCCACATCAACTCCCCGTCTTATTGAGATGGTCCCCTAAATGGTCTCCTGGGAGGCTCCTCTAGCCATCATTCGCATGGCCAGCAGAGGGCGCTTTCCCACGTTGATGACCCTCCCACCCAAGCTGCTTTGTGTGGTAACCTGTAGGACCAAGGCTCCCTCCACCACCAGCCTTCTTTTAGATCCGCCACAGCCTGCCTGGGGCCCTGGCTCCAGCCCTGCCTTCTCCTGACACCTCCGGACTGTTTTCCAAATGTGCCGCTGACCCTCAGAACCCTGAGACCATCTTCACCCTGCCCTACCCAGGAGATCGTTGAATATGGAGCCCATGGAGGTCTTATCTGCATCTCCAGGGTCTACCCAGTACCCGGCAGGCACCGAGTCCCCGGGAAATGGTCATTGAACTAACTGAATTAAAATGGGATGGGACCCTGAATGATCCTTTCATTGAGAGGTTCCAAGCGGGTGGTCCACAGGCTGGGTTCAGCCAGCATCATTTAAAATTCAATTTGAAGCAGCTGTCTGCATTTTTAAAGCAGGAGATCGCTCTCAGGAGTGAACCCCAGCTTCTGACTTCTCTTCAATAAGCAGACGAGCTGCCCCCCACCCCCTTCCCAGGACCCACTCTGACAATGACCAGTGGTTGAGCTGGGTGGCGGCTGCTTCTTCCACACAAGGCGAATGCTCTTATTCTTCTGCAGCTCCTACCTAGCTTACTTCTGTCATTTAGGCAAAATGTGTGCTGGGCTTCTGTGGGCCCTGATATCTTTAGCCCCTGTCCCATTTTGCAAACAGACACAGGTGCCTGCCCGGGGTGATGCCTGGTGGCATTTAGTGGCAGAGGGGGGCTAGGTCACAACCCCTCACCTCACCTTCTCTGGCCACTGCTCCCGGCGCAGCGCAACTGGCCCAGCACGCACCCTCCACGTGCTTGGAATCTCCGTTTTGGATTTCCCTTAAGCTCCTTTTGCTACAAGGTTGGGATGTTTCAGAGCCCTCCTAAGTCTACCTCGGCCCCTCCCATTACCACCCCTCATGAGATGCTCTGTGCCCCTGAGCTGGGCGTCCAGAGCTGCATCCATCACAGACACTGGGCTGTCAGCACGGACACGTGCCCCACTCAAAGGCCTGAATCTAGAATGGATTTATCCCGGGGGGAACCCCGGATGCTTTTATGTCTTCAATCCATTAGATTTTCTGTCAGCAGCATAAATCAGGGCTGGACCCTCTTCTCACACACTCGGGACTGGGGAAGACACGCAGGGAACAGATACGAAACGCCCAGAGGGCCGTGGCAGATGGTGATTTTACAACTTTTCTATTGATCCCTTCGTTTTTTTCTTTTTTTCTTTTTCTTTTTTTTTTTAAACCAGAAAGAGATCTTCAAGAGATCATTTGGGGGGACAAAGACGGGTGAGGAGTCTGAGATTGGAATTGTTTCTTTTTCAGAATTCCACGAGATTGCCCCTAATTTCTTCCAATTCCATAGTCCAAAAAAATCTCCCTTTTTATTCTGTTCAAGTGCTCCTAAGGGAAGTGGTCGTCAAATAAACAGAAGCCAAAATCATAGTCAAGTCTTGAGTGTTCCTCACTGCAATTAGTACAAAATCCAAACTCCGTACCCAAGTCAGGCAGGACCTCAGGAGTCTGAGCCTCTCCCTCTCTCCATGTCATCATGTACACACCTGCCGCCTTTGCTTCATAAGCTGCAAAAACACTTTCATTCAATGAATGTTTAATGTGTACTAGCTAGGTGTCAGATACTTTTAATATGTCAGATACTTTTTTTTTAAAGATTTTATTTATTAATTTGACAGAAATCACAAGTAGACGGAGAGGCAGCCAGAGAGAGAGAGAGAGAGAGGAGCAGGCTCCCTGCTGAGCAGAGAGCCTGATGCGGGACTCAATCCCAGGACCCTGAGATCATGACCTGAGCCGAAGGCAGCGGCTTAACCCACTGAGCCACCCAAGCGCCCCCCCCTTTTTTTCTTTTTAGATTTTATTATTTATTTGGGATAAAGAGTGAGAGCATGAGCCGGGAGACAGAGGGAGAGGGAGAAGCAGGTTCCCCCACTGAGTAGGGAACCCCACCTGGGGCTCAATCCCAGGACCCTGGGATCGTGACTTGAGCTGAAGGCAGCCACTCAAGCAACTGAACCACTCAGGTCCCCCAGGTGTCAGACACTTTTATAAGCTCTTGGATTAAAGGAGGGAACAAACAGACAAAAACTCCTCCCCTTACAAGAGCTTACATTTTTAGTGGGAAAGAGGTGATACTACAAATAAACAATCACATATAATATGTCAGTCTGTGGTAAGTGTTATAAAAAAGAAAACGAAATAAGGGATAGAGCATGAAAGGGGAGACTATTTCAGGTGGGATGACCCGAGGAGACCCAAGAAGGCAGTGGCATTTGGGTAGATACTGGAGTAAAATGAGGACACGAGCCAGCAAGACAGAAGGAGGGAGAGCTCTCCAGGAAGCCGTACAGCAAGTGCAAAGGCCCTGTGGTAGGACCATGCAAGTTGTTCAAATAAGTACAAGAAGGCCCGGGGGGCAAGAGTGAAGTTGGAAGAGATGGCCAGAAGCTCATGCTGGGGCTGTTGGCCATGGTAGGGACTCCGAGCATATTCTGAGTGTGATGGGAGCTCTGGGGGTTTTGGCTGGGGAGTGAGACTCTCATCTTTACATTTTAAGAGGATTACTCCATGTGCTAGCTTCTGAAGGGACAAACCATGGGAGGCCTGCGGGAGTAATCTGGACAGGACCTATGCTAGGGAAGGGAGACTGGGGAGGGAGGAATGGGTGGGGGATTCTTGGCATCAGAAGAATGGAGAAGGCGGGTCCCCTCACCTCCAGCACCTTCACCATCCCATCCTTCCCAGATTCATATGTTGAAGCTCTAACCCCCAGTGTGGCTGTATTCAGAGTCAGGGCTTTTAGGAGGTAATTAAGGTTAAATGAGGTCAGGAGGATGAGGTCCTAATTCAATAAGGTGTGTGGCCTTATAAGAGGGGAAGAGACTGAGCTAGCTCTCTCCCCCCTGCCCCACCCCCACCACAGGCACACAAGGCCATGTGAAGACTCAAGGAGAAGGCAGGTGTCTGCAAGCCAGGAAGAGAGCTCTCACCAGGAACTATATTGCCAGCCCCTTGACCTTGGACCCCTCAGCTTCCAGGACATGAGAAATAGATGTCTGCTGTTTGAGCCCCTCGTCTATGGGGTTTTGTTAGAGTGGCTCAAGCAGGTTGGAACAAGGGGTCTCTTAACTCTTGATCACGTACCTCTCCCCAGCAGTAAAAATGCTGGGCATTACCCGTGACGTATAGGTACTTAGAAATGTCATACATACGCCCCATACTCCACCATCAGTCTGTATATTAAATATACAGAAAATGTCAGTTTCTCATTTTTAAGATGGAGAACCAAAAATAAATCGAAGTTTAGCTCATCTCCTCACGGACCCCATTGGATTCTCGTGTCCCCACTTTACGTTGGAGAGATTATTTTAGAACTCAACCCCTGTTCCTCAGAAAAGCCTTTTCTGACCTACAACTCATCCACCCATCCATCCGTTCACTCACTGAACAAATACTCATCCAGGACCTACTAGGAACAGAGTCAACACACCGGCACATCAAACAGGGTTCCACTCCCGGTAAGCCTCCCGGTAAGGCAGTCTCTTCTGTGATGGGCTGTAATTGTTCAATTACCTGTTTACAAGACAAGACATCCACCTCCCCTAGCAGAGGACAGAGACCGTGACTGTCCTCACTCACTGTGGCCTCTCTTCGGGGCTTGACATAGAGTGAGCCTTCGGTAACCAGCAGAGGGATGAACCATGAATGAACCACCCAAGGAAAAGTGAATGACGGACTTCACTCTCCCTCTTGGCTCCCTTTCCTCCAGTCGGTCCTGCCCTGAAAACACGGTGGAGTAGCTCTGGGGCAGGGGGGCCAGCCAGCGGAGTGGGAGCAGGGGAGAGGAGAGAGGTCTGCGAGCGGGAGGCCAGGTTAGCAATGGTTCTATTACATCCCATTAAGCATATGGTCATGATTATAATAAGCACATGAGTTATGGCGAGTGACATATGTTTCTTAAAAAGGGGAAAAAAAAAAAAAAAAAAGGAGCGAGGAGGAAGAGAGAAAGAAACACGGGAAGCCCCAGAAGCTGCCTGGCCGGCTGGGCAGGGGAACGGCCCGGAGGGGGCCTGCTCCGCCCTGGGTTTTAACCCCTTCACATCCTGCGCGTGGTGTGCAGGGTAAGAGGGACTCCTGGGGGCCAGGGAGGGTTGAGGGCCTCCAAAGGGGATCTTGCCCACTTGACTGAGAGCCCCCAGAGGACGGGGATGTGGTCAGCTCAGCGGGGTGGCCCCAGGATCTGGAGCCCCGCTTAGACATTTGGTGTGGGTGTGTGTGGCGGGAGAGGGAGGATGGACAAAGGGAAGGAAGAAGGAGGAAAGGAAGGAAGGGAAGAGGGAGCGAAGGGAGGAGAGTGGAGTTTCTCAGCTTCTGAATGTTCCTTCAGCCACAAAGCTCCGCGCTATACATGGCATGGGGGGAGCTGGGGAGCCCGGGGCCGGGGTCCTCCCCGGGGTTCACCAGACACTTCCTGTGTGGCCATGGGAACGTCCGTTTCCTTCTCTTCATCTCACTGGTCTAAGGAGGTGGTCAGTCAAGTCTCTCCCGGCTCTGACCTTGTGAGGGCTGTAGACCCCTGGGTGGATGGAAGAAAGTCACCCTTCTCCTGTCCCCGAAGTCTCCTGCCTCTTGTCTCAGCTTTCAGCAGCGGCACACCCAGCCCTTAACTGGGCAGGTCCTAAAAGTCACCCACTCGCTTTCTTTCTCACCCATTTTTCAGGAACAATGGCCTGGGTGTCTGTGCTGCTTGACAATGGACGTACGAGTTTTCTTCCACCTCTCTTTCCTACCTTCCCCTTGCCCCAAGGTCAAAGGGGATTATAACCAGAGAATCACGGACCCAAGCATCTTTAAGCCCATCTTCTGAGACAGAGGAGAATTCCACATCTGGGCAGCACAGAGGACAAAGGCTCCTGGTCCAGAAAGCTCTACCTCAGACACGGGTGGCTGCTGATGGAGGGTGTGGGACTGGGGAACTTGATCACCCCAAACCTGGGCTGTCAAGAAGTACCAAGCCCCATCTCTGAAAATGTGCCCACGAGCCAGCTCTCCCCTCCAGAACTGCTCCTAGACTCACTCAAATGGTTTCATATCCTCTTGCCAGACGGGGAGGGGGGCTGTCACAGCAGCAGGAGGCAAAACCAGGCTGGGACCCAGGCCCATCTGACTCCAAAGCCTGTACAAGCGACCTCCTCCCCAAGGCCTCTACCTCTTTGGAGGAGAGACTGGCTCCTCCTCGGCCAGTGGGACCGTGGGCAACTCAGGCTACCTCCATAACACTCGATGTCCTCACCTGCAGAAGGGGACCACCCTCAGAAGATGGCTGGAGGGGTAATCCCAGAGACACCAGGCACAGAGCTGGGGCAGCAGCGTGGGCCTTAGGGCTGGACCAAATTACAGTTTCCCGGTCTTTTCCCCAAGGAAGGCTGCTTTTACTATCCTGTGTTTTGAAAGATCTTATCTCTTGAACAAACTTTGTTTTAAAGCAATAATTAATTTATTTCCCTCTACTTATCCCTCCAACATGCCTGTGGTCATCCTCTGAGATGACCGCCAAGTCCATACTGGGCTGTCAGAATTCCAGGCACCTCCAAGACAGGACGCTCTCTGTTCAGCCAGGAGTCCCCGAGATGGGGGGCTGTAAGGGCCTCAGATCTGTGGGGCCCCACTGTTAGCACCCCTCTGAGGACCCCTGGCTGAAAGCCCCTGAGAAGTGATAATGATGACCAACACAGTCACAAGCCACCGTGGAGCTCACTTTCTGTGCGACACGTCGTTCCAGGAAGTCACCCTACGGGTTCCATTACATGTCCTCCTTCTACGCGGGAGGAACCCAAACTCAGAGACGTTAGTAGCTCCCAAGGTCAGGAGCGGGGATGGGGAGACACGGCTCAAGCCCTATCTGATTCCAGAACGAGCCCTCTGACCCCCTTCCCATGCCTGAGTCTAGGATCCTGTGATTGGGGTGGGGGCGGGGAGGCACCCTGAGTCTTGCCTGGAGGGCCTCTCAGCCCAGGAAAGGTCACCAGACATGAATTAATTTGCCCCAGCCTGCAGGGCAGCAAAGCACAGGCCCTGCCTCATTTGGCCAGATGCTGGCTATTGGTACCTGAGGCAAAGCCAGGCAGCCAGGAGAGCACTGAACCGAATAGCTTCCTTCTCTGTGCCTGTTTCCCCCGGTATACAGCACAGATGCTAATGCTTCAAAAGGCTCTTGCAAAGCTGCCAAGAGCTAGAGGCCAGAATGCCCAGCCAGTAGGGCCTGTGGCTAACAAGAAGGGCCCTGGGCTACAGGCCTTCTCTGAGCCTTGCCACGCGGGGGTGGGAAAGGAAGCCGGGGGAGGAGCGCATTCTGGGGGCCTGTCCTGAGAACCCGGCCGTCCTGCAGAGTGATGGCCACAAGGGGACAGACCTGAAGATAAATAAGAACAGTCCGCGTGAGCCGGGGCTCATCTTAACACTAAGCAGAGGGCCCGAGGCTGGACTTGAAAGCCTCCGAGGGAGATGGATGGGCTGCTGCCGAGGCGGGGGCGGCCGGGCGTGGGAGATGAGTGATGGGGTGTCGGGGCGCTCAGTCCCCGCCAGCCCGAGATGCCGGCCTCTGTCCGGCCGCTGGGACATGTGCGGGGGCCCGCCCCTCCCACCGCTGGTGGGGATTTATGGCTTCGTTAGGGCCCGGAGAGGGGCTGCGGCCAGGCCTGCGGTGGGAGGGTTTGATGTCAGCCCGGCTGCCCCTGCTGGATTTCCGCCCAGCGCGGTGGAGGGGAAACTGGGCCAGCCCCTGCGGGGCTGCAGTGACTCGGGTCACGGACGGAGAGGGCGAGGCCTGGCCGCCTTCCTTATGTCAGCTGCCGCAGAGGGCGTCAGGGTGGAGAGGCATGGGGGCCTCCAGGTGAGGCCCCTGGGCTCCTTGCCTTGACCCGCGCAGGCGCCTCTGCCCGGAGTGCGAGCACGGGCTGCTAGGTTGGGAGTCCCATCCGGCCTCGCGGCCTTGGCCTCTGTGCCACCTGCTCTTGGAAGGCTCCCTTGGACACCCCGGTTCCAGCCAGGAAGGCTTAGGGGTTTTCCTTCTCAGGGCTCTGCCCCCTCCCAGTCCCCACCAACCCCTTCCACAATCACTGGGTCTTTGTCCTAAATGACCATGAGGCTGAGGGCTGAGAGCCCTTGTTCCTTCCCCTTGACACCTCCAGAATGTGCTCAGTGACATTAACCAAACTACCATTTCTTTCTTTCTTTCTTTTTTTTTTTTAAAGATTTTATTTATCCATTTGACAGAGAGAAATCACAAGTAGACAGAGAGGCAGGCAGAGAGAGAGAGAGGGAAGCAGGCTCCCTCTGAGCAGAGAGCCCGATGCGGGACTCGATCCCAGGACCCTGAGATCATGACCTGAGCCAAGGCAGCGGCCCAACCCACTGAGCCACCCAGGCGCCCCCAAACTACCATTTCTTGAGCTCTTCATGGGCGCCCTCGGCTGTGCCCAGTGTTGGACAGGCACGGAGACTGAGGCTCAGAGCATCATTAGCCATGATTCAAAGGGAGTCGGCCCAGTGCTAAACGCGGCGCTGACCACTCAGCTAAGCACCCGCCTGCGGGGGTACTGGGCCAGCGGAGAAGGCGGTTTCTCTTTGCCTCTGAGGGCGCCACCCAATGGCCGCTGTTGCATCTGCATGACAGTCCGACTGGGCACACCCTCTCCCCCTGACCCGTGCCGCAGTCCGCTGAGGTCAGCTTATGATGCTCACCCATCTTACAGACTGAAAAAACTGAGATGCAGAGAAGGGACGCATCCTGCCAGGGTCATGGCCTGGCCAGCGGCTGGCTGAGCCAGGGCTCCTGGACGTTTCTCTCCCGCCCCACAGGCAGGAGGGCCAACCCTGGGGGGGAATGCAGGGACGCCGCAGGTGGACTCTCAGCCTTTCCACCGGGGGAACAGAAGAAGAACCTTCCAAAGTGCAGGCCTTCACTAACGCCTCCCCTGTCTGGGAGGGATGATTCCCTTCGGTGGAATAAAATGTCTGGCCAGCAGCCAAGTCTGTTCTCTCCTGAGTCCGGGACACTCCCCCAAGCGGCCCTGACTTCCTGCTCACCTTCAGCCCTCTGTTCTGGGCAGTGGGGGCTGCGGAGGGTGGCACTGCCAACATTCCCCTTCCTGTCCAGTCCTGCCGTTCCAGAGTGAGCACAGCTGGTAGGAAGCAGCTTCTCCCACCACCTCGGCCTCCCCGGTGGGGGTTCTGCTTCAAGCAGGGGTGTGGGTGATGGTCCATCCAGGCTGTTGGGGACGAGTGAAGCCAGGCAGGCTGGTTCTGTCTCTAGTCTTCCCCCTTCGCCCTCCACGCCCTCATGGCCTCGACGCTCACTGGCTCTCATGTTTAACAAGTTGGAACTCTCAGCGCCTGTCCCAAAGGATTAGTCAAGATCCCGTCTGCTCAGCGACTTAGGAGGGAAGGGAGGCTCGGAGGAGGAAACTGACAAGCGGCAACCTCTTCGGCATGGGAGCGGGGCCAGAAGTTGGGTCTCCCTCCATCATCCGTTTAACCACCTGCCTGTCCACCCACTGTGTGTAAGGTACTGTTGGCGGGGGGACTTACTGTGTGAGGCCCTGTTCTGAGCGTCGAGATGCCATCATGCACAAGACAGCGCTCCTAGAGCAACAGTCTGGCAGGACATGAGAGAATAATCAACTCCAGCTGTGATAAATCACTTCCCCTCACAGCTCTGCTCAAATGTCACCTCCTCAGAGAGACTTTCCCTGACCCGCATGTCTAAAATCCCACCCTGTCAATCACCATCCCATTTCTTGATTACTCAATAGCGGCATGTGTTTTTGGTGCTCTGTACTCCTCCATATGCTATCTTTCCCATGCTCTGTCTTCACCACCTGGCAGATAGTAAATGCTCAATAAATACCCTTCGAATGAGTGATGAGTGGATGAATGAGTGGAGGCAGAGGAACGTCAGCTCGTGCAGCTCATGCAGAGCCCGGGATGCCCAGGGGCACTGATAAGATCCCTTTTGGTGTTCTCACAGTCCCTGGAGGCTGTCCGAAGGGTCCTTGGGCAGACGGAGGGAGTAGGGTGGTGTTTTCCGGAAAGGCCTAATGCCACAAGGGGCTTTAGATCTTAGGATTAAATCCTAGATCTGCCACCTGCTCTGTGAGCCATCTTGGGGAAGTATTTAACCTCTCTGAACCTCGGTTTCTTCATCTGCAAAATGGGGATGAATAGAGCAGTTGCCTTGTGGGGCAGTGGTGAGGTCGCAGGGAACGGCATCCGCGGGTTTTTGCACACTAGAGCTGCCCCGTGATGTAAGGGCTTTAAATCCCGGCTGTTGTCACCCAAGTGCTGCCTCTCTGGCCCCATGTAAAACTGGGCCATGGCATTGAGGATTTTAAAGAAGTGGGTTCTGGTTAGCTTCGGTTTAGGAATGATGGGAGGGAAAGCCAAAAGCACTGAGTGTTAGTCCCTTGCCAGTCTCTCCCTGGAACACATCAGCTGCCCCTCAGCCTCAGTGTCCCCATCTGCTCGAGGAGGCGTCAGCCAGCTTCTCTCCAAGGCTGAGGCTCCTCCCCCAGCCCATTTCCAGCCAAACTCCCTGTTCCCCAAGGCTTTAACTTCCCGTCAGAGACCTCAAGGACATGCACAGCCAGGCCTTCACCTCCTGCGCGAATATTTTGCACCTTCCCCCAGCCCAGATGTCCTGGAGTCTTGCCTCTTTGGCTCTCTCTGGGCCTGTTCTGGGCCTGCTCTCTGTCCCTGCTGGCTCTTACCCAGAAAGCCATTGGCTGCTCCCCATGCCCTTAATGCCTGCCGGGGGGCTGCTCTGACGTGAAAAGCCCCCCAGGGCCCCCCGGACCCCACATTCCCTAATTCCCATCCACCTTCTACGGAGGAGGTCATGCCCGTCCTTGCAGTAATTAATTTTAGAGGGTTTACTCACAGTGTGGGTTGGGGGTTCCTTAGTCTAAAGGGCCTTATTTACCCTGTAGCTTCTATCTTGGGGAGACATGCCCCCAGGGAAGTACACACACACACACACACACACACACACACAGCCTCAAAAGGGCTGCAAAAGCTTTCCCCTGAGACAGAGGGCTTGTTCCAGAAACTCAGGACAGTGGGAAGGGGTGGCCAAGGGGCAGGCTCTGGCTGCAGGCCCAGAACTCTGGTTTCTGATGCTGTGGCTGCCTGGAGGTCGGAGGGGAGCTGGGGAAGGGGGAGGAGGGACGGAGAGAAAGCGCTGAGTGTGCATTTGAGCCGTGATGTGGAACATCTCACAGGGCAGACACTGGGGCCAGATGACCCCGCTTCGCCTAGTTTGGCGACCCCAGGGAAGTCATTGTCCTTCTCTAGACCTCTTCTCACCTCTGCAAAATGTCAGTTGCAGAACTTAGGCAACATGTGGCCATGCAAAGAACAAGCAGACTCAGGTCACTGTCCCAGCCCAGGCCCCTGAGGACCATGTGGCTCCAGGAGAAAGCTGTACCTTACCTTAGAACTGCCATGAGGACAAGAACTACTATGGGGCCTTTGCTCACACACTCTGCCCTCGGCAGCAGTGACTGCTGTCTGTAATTCTGTATGGACCTATGGGATGTTTGGAAGAATGCCCTTCTTCTCCGCTGGATTACAAGCTTCTTGAAGGCAGGGACCTGAGTGTGGCCCACTGTAGGAGGTCAGGAAGCCAGAACAGGTATTTCAACGGAAGGAATTTAACACAAGGCACTCGTTCTGAAGATGCTGGAACAGCTGTAAGGCCTGAGCAGGATGGTGAGCATCCAGAGACAAGCAGCAGCAGCAGGAGACCGCCACGTCCTACGACCCAGGGGACCAGGGAAGAAGTGATGACAGCAGAGCTTGGAGGAGGTGGGGTGGACCCTGGAAACAGCTGTGCAGGGATTGCCCAGAAGAGCTGGGGCTTGGAGAGAAGGCCTGTCCTGGGGATCTGGAACCACGGAAATGAGTTCTTAAAGCCACTTCCCAAGATGCCAAGAAAGCAGGCATTGGGGGTAGAAGTACCTTGGCTCCTGCCCTCTGGTTCCCTACCTGTTCTTCCCATTGTACCTGGCTAACAGGAAGCCAATGGCAAGGGAGCCTGGGAGATGTAGTTTGGCAGCTCAATCCTGAGATACAGTGTAGGACGGAGAGCAGGGGTCAGATCTGAGAATGAACAGACAAAAGGCAGGCCTGTGCCCCAACTCCTTTATCCGCTCACAAATGATTATACAGTATTTACGAGGCACTGGGCCCTTGCTTTCTGCAGAGATGAGCTCATTTCACGAGCATTTGTGTAAAGAAGGAATGGGAGACACACAATAAGTGTGGATGGTCCTTGTTGGCAGTGCTGCTGTTGTCCATCGGGCCCTGAAGGGCTCAGTCCTGCTGTGATTCTAGGATTTTCCTGACTCCAAGACCGCCACCCCTGCCCTGGCCTTCTTGGGCCCAGGGAGCCGGCACCCAGGCCCCAGCCTCCTCCCACTGAGAGCAGAGGAGGAAGGGCACGGAGCCCCTCCATCTCCGCCCTGGGCTCCACGGGGAGTCAGCGCTCCCTTGCTGCGCCTGTCAGTCAAACCCAGCCTCTTGGAAGTTCAAGCGTGGCCAAAAGGAAGCAGATTTCAAAACACACCTCTGCTTGCCCCCCTCTCCTTCCCCCGCCCCTCACGGCTGCTGATCTGGGCTCCCTGGGGGGCTCCCTTGCCCCCGGCCTGTCCCAGGCAGAGCCCAAACCATACGGATCTGGGGCAGAGGCCCAGGGCAGGCTAGGGGCAAGGAGTGAGGGGGACAGGCTTGGGCCCCATCCCTGGCTGTGGGCTGTTTCCAGGGGTCGGTCAGAAAACAGAGGCAGATCTGCTGCCCCTTCTTTAGTGAGGAGGGACCATGGGGATGGCAGAGGAGAGGGCCTAAACCCTGAACACCAAGGAGGCCAAGGGCCTTATTGTTTTATTGCTCTATCCCTGTACCAGGGCAAGCTTTGGCTTCTAGAAGATTCTGCATACTTTTCTGTTGAATAAATGAATGAATGAGTATATGCCCTAAGGAGTTTATTTCTTCCAACTAAGAAGTTGGCCCCACATTGACACTGAAGGTAAAAGGGGGGTGTCGGGCTAGAGGGGCCTTTAGCTGTCTGCCAAGAACCAGAACCTTTGTCTCAGCAGGGAGTGTTGGGTCAGAGCGTTTGGGACGCCATCTTGACTCTGCGGCCTTCTCGCCATGTGACGTTGGACATGCCTCAGCTTTCCTAACCTATAAAATGGGGAGAGACCTCCCTCCTCCAGAGCACGCTGGGAGGCCCCAACTGAATGGAGTCCTGCAAATAAATTCTAACACAGCCCCCGGGGTGCAGTTAAAGGCTTCACGGATATCAATGACCTTTGGACGTCACAGAATGAGCCAGAATGTCCTCCTGTGGGGTTGTAAATAGAGTTAAAAGCATGGCCAAGGGCTCTAGCAAATAGCCATTGCTTCTTGTAATTTCTTGGCAAAAGCTGATGAAAATGAACCAGTGCCCAGTCACGGAGGCCTGCTCTAGAATGACTGCCCTGACCATGGGGGTCTGCCCTGCCCAGCTGGTGGGTCAGGCTCTCACTGGTCTTTTCGTCCCTGGCCCGCCCTCCCTGCTCAAAGCCCAGCCAGGAAAGCAGGGACAGCTTTTCTTTACTGCCCTGTTGTTTTCCATTTGCAAAGTCTCTCTCCAGAACGGGCTTGGGAATTTTAAAGAAGTGAGTTAATATATTGATGATGTCTTTATTGTCAGGACACTTCCTGAATTAGACATAAAAGACTCTGCTGAATTCAGTAAAATGACATGGAGGGAAATGGTGCCCCCCCTCCTCAGAATCAAAGCCCTCTTTTTGTGGCTAGCTTGAGGGGCCGGAGGTGGGGGTTGAGGAGGGGGGGAGCCTTCTGAAGTTCAGGGCTTTGCCTGGAGATCCCTCTGATAACTCAGAAGCAGGCTGGGCATCAGCTGCTCAGCTTCCCCCAAAGGCAAGGGAGAAATCCCTGCTCTCCCCTGAGCAAAGAGCGGGGCCCGTGGGTGCCCAAGAGGTGGGCTCCCTTCTGGCCCTTTCCTGGCCTTGGCGGCACCCCCCTCCCTGAGACACCCCCAGCCTAGGACCCACCCGGGAGCATGGTGCAGACCCTTCCGTCTGCAAAACTGGGAGGTGACAAAGCCTGAAGAGAACCCCTTCCCTTCCCCAGGCCCCACCAGACTGAGCTCTCATCTCTGCAGCCCCAAGGCCCACCCTACCCCCTCCTGATTGATCTTTTGAGTCTAAAGTCTGTCTAGGATTCCCTAGAAGAGGTAGACGGCAACATGGTCTGGAAAGATAAGGCTTTGGGGGCTCACACAGATCTGGACTTGAGCAAGTATCTTCACCTCTCTGTTTCTGTTTTTGCAAGTGATGTGAACAGCCAGCGCAGGGCCTGTGGGGACTGCTGCTACTTAGGCATTCCCGAAGGTCTCGTTATCACTAGGAAAGAAGCGAGGTGGAGGAGAACGAGTCTACCAGATATTGGCAACGCCAAGAGTCGGCTAGCAGAGGTTTCCTCCAAGGAGATACAAAGGAGGGGAGGGCCATTTTCATGAACACCTGCTATGCGGCAGGCATACAGCAACCTTACCGCACAGAATCAGAGAGGTTAAGTTACTTGCCCAAGGCCACACAGCTAACAAGACGCTGAGATTCAGAGCCGGTCTGCCAGGATCCCAGGTTATGGTTAGCGTATTCCACTCTTAAGAATGTCTCCCCAGGAGCCCTATATGGGAAGGAGTCTTGAAAGGCAGACTGTGGCTATCCATGGCTCTAGGAGTGGGCAGCACAGGAAGTCTCTCAGGACAGAATACTGCTGTAAGGGAGGGTGCGGAGGGAGAGCAGGGTCAGGGCAGAGGCCCCAGCAGTCACCCCTCCTCTGGCAGCCCTCGCTGCCTGGGATGAGGGATTCTGCTCCCACACTGTACCAGGCAGGTCTGAGTGGTGCCATTTTTCCCTGAGGGAAACCCCCCGTGTCCTGGGAACAGCTTGTTCACTCAGACGCCCGAGTGGGGTCTGTTGCCCAGTGTAACAGTGTCTCTAATTTCAATTCTCGTGTCTTGGTGATGGATTTGCCTGTTCAACCTGACCCCAGTCACTCTGAGACTCTACAGTCTGCCTTCCCAGACGCCATCTTGGTCCCGGTTAGGGAAAGCTCACAGGGGTCCAGGACCCAGAAACAGGGAGCTGGGGAGAACCACATTCATTGGCCAATCTTCTCTGCACGGGGTGAGGGCTCCCATGGTTTGGAACTCCCATCAGGAAGGAGGCATGTTAGCTGGGTGGGGAGACAGTCCCCGTCACCCCTGGTCTGCACAATTCTCAGGGAGTCACAGGGTTGGGCCGAGGAGGGCACACCTTGACCATAGCTGCACCTTAGCCAAGGACAAGAAGGGTTTTCGGTCCTAGCAGTCTACCCGACTCTCATTCCCTCCAGCCACCCTGGGAAAGAACAAAGATACCAGTCCCTTTGCTAGAAGTCTCTCCAGCTGCTGTATTCCTTGAGTGAGTGAGAACTTCACTCTGTACCTTGTTTCCCCCGAGCAAAAAAAACAGAAGGGATGACACCCTTCCTTAGACAGTCCCCACTTTAGGACGGTAAGACCTTCTCTACCTTTAGTGTTCTCATCTTCCCCTAAAATAAGATGACATCCTGCTCCCTCTTCCCTCTGGCAAGCCAGCTCTGTGTTCCATGAAATCTCCAGCTAATCTAAGAAGGCATCCTGTGTTCCTGTGCTCACCCGTCCTCCCTGAGGCCTCCCTCCCCAGTTCTGCCAAGAAGATCACACCAGTCTCGCAGCTATGCCAGCGCTGCGGTCGCACCCCGACGCTACCGCCCCCAAGCCTGCGCCCTCAGCCGGGGTGTCTCGTGCTCCCTGTGTGTGTGTGACAGTGATGACCGCCACCGGCTCACTGGGCTGTCTGGTGTATGACCTGAGCTACCATGGTCTGGGTCACCCTCTTGACCCGCCTGGCCAAGAGTCAAGCGACCAGCCTTTAGGTTTCAGACTGGTCCCTGGGGTAGGCAACTCCACGTCTTTGTGCTTTGATTTCCCCATCTGAGCAGTGAACGCATTCCTCCTCCCCCTCCGCCCAGCTCTCCTGCTGTCCCAGACACCCTGAGACGCCAGCGTGGAGGGTTTCGGGGGCCGCCGCCTGGGGAGGAGCTCTGTGGCCCAGCCTAGGGGCCCAGAGGAGGCTGCAGAGGTGGGAAGGGGGTGCCCCTCCCAGGCGCTGGCCTCCGGCACATCTGCAGTCCCATCTGGAGCAGCCGGGCCCCACCCGCACACACCGTCCAGTGGCCAGACCTCCAGCACGTCCCCCCCACCCTGCCGCCTGGCTGCCTTTCCCACCACCCCCGGATTTGTACCCATAATCTGCATTTTTAGCAGTTCACCACATTGGAGGCCAAACCATAAATCCTTCTCAGGCGGGGCCCTGGGAAAGAGCGCCCGGAGCTTCCGCAGAGCCCTAAGGCTCTGCTTCTGAGACCCTGCTCCCTGGGTCTCCATGCGCGTGTGGAGGGGGGGTGTCAGCTGAGTCCTCAGGTGTCCCATTGTCTCCAGAGGCTGAGCCAGGCAGACTGGGCCGTACCTTTCTGTCCCGTGGCAGAGAGGTAAACTGAGGCCCGGGTTCAGTCTTGAGTCATTCAGGGCCAACTCAGCAATGACGTCAGGATGACCTGGCATGTCTCGATGACCTTGCATGCCAATGCAAGTGTGTTTCTAATTCTTGAGTCCGGAAGCAGCTAGGAGCTATGGGCAGAACACAGAGCAGAAGCCCCCTCCCCCAACACTTGGTCTTTATTTCCAGCTCTGCCCCCAACCAGTCATGTGGTCACAGCAGTGGGTTTGACCCCTCTGAGACTGTTTCTGCCCCTCTTTTCCTTCTGGACTCTCTCTAGCCTCCTAAGTGAGCCTCTCAGCCTCCTACCTCCCCAGCCCCAAACCCAAAGAGACGGGACTTTCAGTGCCACTGATTCTCCTCAAAAAAAAAGGAAACAACAGTCTCAGAAACTTGTTACCAAGAGATGTTCGTAGCAGACATCTCGGTGTCCCTGACCCATCCTTGAACCTGAGCCCTACCCTAACATGGTAGCTATGAGCACTTTCTGAGCTCTGTCTCTGGTCCCGATGGTACAGTATGCACTCTCTGGGGACTTTCTCACTTAGTCCTGACATTAGCCCCTTGGACAGGCAGGAAGATGATGAAGAAGATGGTGTTGCAGAGACGGGACTCCAAGCAGAGCTGTCCGTTAAGGAGTCCAAACCTCCACTCCCTCCCTGCGGATCCCGCGGCCTTGGGAGACCTTGGCTAGCAGGAACCTCCACTTCCTGCTCTTTGCTGTTCCCCTCCACCCCATCAGCCTCAAGGGGCCCAACCTCCCTCCATCCCAAAGGGCAGGCTGAGCCCCCTATTCTCAGTCCTACCACCTATAACCATGCTGTTCCTGGGGCAGCTACTCGCAGAGATTTATACCAACAGGTGACCTCCACCATCGGACCTGCTGCTAGAGACTCGGTCTCTCCCCCCAGCAGCCCCGGGTGCTCCTCAGAGCAGGACTGGGGGTTCCAGGCCTTCTGCTCTCTATTCCATTCATGCCTCTAACAAGGGTTTGTCGAGCTCCTGCCTCATGCCCGAAACCATTCTGCTGATGGAAATAAAACCTTCGAAAAAAAATGTCCTCTATCTTATCACTTTTGTCACAGGCTGCTCCTGGGCCTCCCTTAAGTGTCCACTGAGGGACAGAACCGAGAATTTATAAGAAAATTTACAAGAGAAATTTATAAGAGAAAAGCCATGCCTGGCATTAGAAGACCAGGGTGAAAGCGTTCACTTTGCCCTTAACTTGCTGGGTGACCTTGAACAAATCTCTTGGCCTCTGGGCCTCAGCTTCCCCATCTGTCAAGTGGGAGACGGGGACTCCAGCAGCCCCTTGATTGAGTTGTTCCGAGTTCCACCGTCTCAATTTTTGCCATGCCCACCTACCACTTATAACTCTATTAACTGAATATTATGCTTTAAATAAAGGTACTTTTTCCAATTAGATGAATTTATTTTAAAAGGAAATTTTAAATCAGCTCCACACATGAAAAAGCTCAGTAACGTTTGCCATGAGAAATAAAAGGTACCCAGAAAAATACATACAATGAAGACAAAATAATGTTATTAGCGTCACTGGAAATTATTCCCTGTCAAAAGCTGCAGTCCTAGTGCTCCGTTCTCTGCTTTATTCATTCACTCGACAAATGTTCCTTGAGCCTCTTCCCTGTGCCTGGCACTGTTCTGATGCCAGAGATAAAGCACTTAAAAGAAATAGACCAAGTCCCTGCTTGCCTGGAGCCTAGGGGCTGGGCGATGGTGGAACACATGCTGTGCAAGAAAGCAATCAGAGGAGGGGTGGCTCCTTACCCAGGATGGGCAGAGAAGGTCCTCGTGTGAATCTGAGTAATGCTCAGAAGGAAGCAAGGGCTCGAGCCATGAGGGTATCTAAGAAAAGACCATTCGGGTGAGAGAAAACAACAAGTGCCAAGGTCCTGAGGCGGGAAGGTGCTGGTGTGTCTGGGGACTCACAAGGACCCCAGTGTGGAGTGAGTTAGGAGGGGCACAGTCAGAGCTGAGCTCAGAGAGGTGACAGGGAGCCTGCTGGGAGCCAGGAAAGGTAAGAGGATCCAAGAAGGGCTAAGAGAGGGGGACGCAACACACAGAGACGGTCTCCCTGGCTTGATGAGAAGGAGAGAAAGGAGAAAAGGATCAACTCTCTGGGCCCACGACTCAATGCTGGGAACTGCTGGGTCTTTGTAACCATCTCAAGTCACGCCACGGAACTGCTGGGACGGCCCCATCCATCGCACGCGTCCCCACTTCCCAGCGAGCTCACTTTGGGGCAACTGGAGTTCTTTCCTCCTCTGGAGGTTCATGATTCCTCATGCTTCTAGGCTGGGCACAAAGCTGCTCAGAGAGTGAGTTGAGGTCTATGGACCCCCAGGAGCCTTACTTCCACCTGTCTGCCCTTCGTATCTCCAGCTTTCCTGGACAGCCAGCTTCCAGACTGCCTAATTCCAAGTAAAGTACCTGGAAACCCTCTGTGCCAGAGACCCCCACGAACACAGGAAAGGGGGGTGGCCTCTGATCAGGGAGGCCCATCCATGTTCTTCTTCAGTTAACCCTTATAGCAACCCCAGACGGGCCGACTGTTACTCCCCCATTTTACGGAGGAGGAAACTGAGGCATAAGGAGTCAAGACAGGACCTCCTCCTAGGAAGTCATGAGACATTTGGCCACCCAGGCTGGACCGGTGGGAGCCCCTAAAGCTTGTCCTTTTCCTCCATCCTGTGTGTCTCGCCCTGACAACAACACTGGTAGCGAACCACGGAGGCTCCTGGTTGAGAAGAGAAGCTCACGGCTGTGGGGTAAGGGGTTTCTGAGGCCAGATGGAGCCAGACGCGTGCTCAGCTGGAGAAGTCCGAGAAATCAAAGTCCGGAGCTCCCCGCTCGGGCAGCCATCAGCATAGGGAGACAGTGCCCAAAGCCCTCTTTCCGGAAGGATCCACACTGGGGGAGGGGAGGTGGGGGGGGGTCAAGGGCTGGAAGGGGATGAAGAAAGTCAGCACTCAGGGCACAGAGTGGAAGGAGCACCCCCTGGAGAGTGGATACCCCCACACACGGAGACAGGTGTCTCCCTACACTTCGCTCCTTGGTGTCTGTCTTGCTTCACCCCATTCCTGCCCTTGAACTGGTGCCCTGTCCCCCAGCTTCACCCCGGGCAGAAGGAACTGCTCCCGCCCCCCACCCTTTCCAACAGTCCACTGCTTAAGAGTTGCAGGCTTAGGGAGTTGACCCTGCTCATGAATCAGGGTCTGCCTCCTACTCTGTAGGACTTGAGGCCAGCCCCTGAGCCTCAGTTTCCCCACCAGGAAAAGTGGAAAGTTGAACAAGATAATACCATCAGAGCATCAAGACTACTTGCAACACATGCAGAGATGGGGTTGGGGGAGCCCACCGCAGATTTCAGGGCCCCACTTGTAACGAACTAAACCAGATTCTTGGGGTGGAGGGGTCCAGAAATTCCTATTTTAAGTCTGATGAAGCACCTGGTCTCTGAATTACTCAGACCTTTCCAGCTCTAGAGAAAAATGGCAGCCGTGCATGCAGGCAGGCGCTCATCCAATAAAGCAGCACGGATTTCCTGAGTGGCTAGAGCTGTCCCAGGTTCACAGCAAGCAGGAGGTGGTGGCCACAGTGCTTCCCCACGGGACACACATCAGATGATGAGGTGAGAGACAAGAAACAGGGTGAGATGGTTTTAGAGGATAAGATCCCAAGGAAGAGACACTGTGGTGGGAGGGGGGAGGGGCAGGGCCCCGTTAGCATCTTTCGAGATGCCTCTTTGAGAAGAGACGGTTGAGCTGACACCTGGACGCTGTGACACTCTGGAGAAGGGGTGCTCCAGGCCAGGAGAACAATCGGTGTAAGGGTCCTGGGGCAGGTCCACTCTGGTGCGTGGGAGACAGAGGGTGGCCAGTACAGATGGACGGTGGTGAGGGCAGGCAGGGAGTAGGTGACAAAGGGGTGAGGAGAGCAGGGCCCCAGGGTGAGGAGGGGAAGGTGGGGCTGGGTGAGGCATTTGGCCAGTTATAGTAGGGTGGGATCTTCTTCAACAGATGGCCCCGGGTCCTGGCCAAGAATGGACTGGAAGGGATGCCAGAAGAAGCAGGGAGGCGACCTTGGTTGTCCAGATAAGAAGGTCGGGTGGCTGGGGTGGAGGTGGGATGCACGGGAGGGAGGTCTGATCAGGCACCCTTTTGGAAGGAGGAGTGGTAGAAGTTCTGGATGGAACTACCTGTGCTCCTGTGGTTGGATGTCCTGGGGGCGATCTGAGCGACTCAAGGGCAGGGTGGGTCTTCCTGGCTCGCCCCTCCAGAGGCCAGGCCTGTTGGGTGTGTAAGAAAGTAACAAAATAGATACAAGCCCAGCCAAGCCCAGGTAATTCCCAATGTGCCCGCAAGATGGCAGAATTCCAGCAAATTCAGGAGAAGCTGACAGCCGCCTCTTCAGGGCAGTGGGGACTCAGAGCCTGGACCAATGGGTGGTCCAATGCCAGGGGACACCCCTCACACTGCATTCCATGTGAATGGTGCCACCTGGGGTGGCACAGTGGGCAGCCTGTCCTGGAGTCCAAGTTCTGGTTACCCCTAACCCTAACCAGTGAATGGGGACCAAGCAGGACCTCACCTGGCTCCCCGCCCAGAGCGACCAGCACCTCCTCAAAGCCCAGACTTGAGCTGTCCTGGCTGGGGCTGGGGCCTGGCTCTGCTGGGTACCAGACGGGACCCCGGAGGAGCTGCTTCCTCTACCTGTGCCTCAGTTTCTTCATCTGCACAATGGGGAAGGTAACAACCCCCACCTCCCTAGGGTTGCTGGGCAGATTAAATGAACTGATTCATAAAAAGAACTTGGGAAAGGGCCCAGCTCCTGTGGGTCCTCAAGACACATGAGCATCTGTGATAAATGCCATGGCCATTACTATTCCTTTGTTTGGGAATTGATCAGGGAGGGAGTTTGGCTCAGGCAGGACAAGGAGTGAGGAGGGAGGGTGTGAACGCCCTTGGGGAAGGCAGGTGGGAGACGGACACCACCTGCTGGCTGGGCCCTGGCTGAGCTGGACACGGAGGGTGCAGACAAGACCTGCTTGAAAAGCTTCGGGGCAGAGAGAATGTTCTAGCCAGAGAGAATGTTCTAGCCCAGCAGGTATTTGTAGTGGGTATTTGCTGAAAGAGCAAAGGGGCCAGTACCTGAGGAGGGGTGGTTGGGAAGGTTGGGGAGGAAGGGGAGAAGTTCAGACAGAGGGCCTGGGGACAGAGTGAAGAGCTTGGAATGCTGTGGAGTGAAATTTCAGTTTTTCTCACTGGGCGTCCCTGGAAAAAAGATAATAAAATGATCTGCTGATGACATATACTGTGTCCGGTGTTTACACACCCCCTATGTCATATTCTGAATGATCCTCTTGTTATCAACAGCTAGTATTATCTGTTAGGAATGAAGACCCTGAGGGCCAGAGACGGGTAGTGATTTACTCAAGGTCACACAGCTGGGACGTGGTCAAGGCAGGAGCAGAGCCTTGGCTCCCCCTCTGGGGTACCCTTCCAAAGGTGAGAAAGGTGGTGTGCTGGGCTGAGACCTGGGGGCAGGTCTACTGTGGCCTTGGCCTTGCTATGTGACCTTGAATCAGAGGATCCTGCTCCTTCTATGGGAAACGAAGGGGAGCTGAAGGAGAGGCAGCCGGGAGCATTGAGAGACGGGTCTGGAGGAGAAGCAGGGGCTGGTGGAGCCCGGCCATGACCTAGGCAGGAGCCAGAGGCTGGGTTCACCCTTGCTCTGGAGAGCGATGTTCTGGTCTGGTTGGGGCGAGGTCCCAGCTCAGTAGCGTCCTGGGAGCTGTGGCAGGCCTGGCCTGGAGTTAATTAGCCCCTGGAAGGGGAGTGTGCAGGCGGTGACTTTCAGAGGCGCTGGCCTCCTGCTGGCGCGACACCAGGCCAGCACCCACGCTATCCCGCCCACTCTTAAGCAGGCCCGAGAGAGGCTCCACGTGAGGGACAGAGGTTGGGTCCGGACTGGTGGAAAGGGCCTAGCTCGAGCTTGGGAGTCAGGGAACCTGGCTTCCGGCCCTGGCTCTGCCCCAGGCGCTGGGGACCTTGGACTACTCCCAGGTCACGTCTTGGCCAGTTTGCCACCCACCTATGAAAGACGACGGATGCAGCCGTGGACTCCCTTCTGGGGGCCTCCTCCACAGCCTGTGAGTGTGCGGAGAGGCCAGGGAGATGGGAAGTCCCTTGAGGGTGGGGCTGTCCGGGCTGTGGGAGGACCTGCAGAGTCATCAGACTCGCAGTGGGAGGGGACTTTGAGGAAATGGCCTGTGCTTAGAGCCCTTTGAGATGCTCAGGGCCAGTGGTTGAAGGGCAGAGCTCCTGGCCCTGCCCTTTCAGACCCCTGATGGCCTTGCTTTATCTGTTTCCATGCCTGACTCCCACAGGAGATGCGGCGAGAAGCAGGCTTCTCCAGCTAAAGTCAGCCTGAGAATTCCGGACCCAGCCCCATCTCACAGAGAGAACAGCGCAGAGAGGGGAAGAGACTTGCTGGAGTCACACAGCCGAGGAGGGGACAGAGGCGAGAAAGGAGTGCCAACCCCACCTCCCTTGTCCCGTTTAATTCTAGCATGGCTGCCCCTCTAGAAAGTCCCTTAGTCTATCCGGGTGGGCTCATGCAGGCATAGAAGTCACCCAGAGGTAGGGCCCACCTGGGCCACTGGCTCTCCTGACACCTTTGAGCAACCCAGACCATCTCATTTATTCCTCATTCTTTGTCTTTTCTTACTCAGAAATCCGGGCTGGTGAATTTTTCGTTTCGTTTCCATGCAGAGAGCCAGAATTGGTAAAGTAGGGACGTCTGCACGTGGCCACAAACTTCGCTAGCAAATGCAGGGGAAAGGTCAGCCTAAAAACAAGCGACAAGAAGGGAGACCAAACCCGCACCGACTATCAGGGGTGGCCAGGTAACCTACCTGCGGCCGGTCATGGCATTATGGCTCCCACCTGGTGGATGAGGAAACTGGGCTCAGAGAGATAAATAGACACCTGGTGTTCCCCCGCCAGGACCAGAACCCGGGGCCTTGAGACTCTACAGCGCATGCCTTCCAGGCTTCAGAACGACTTCTCCCCGGTGTCCCATCTGCTGGGCCAGTGGCATCCTCAGGTGTCACCCTCCCCTAGGTGAGCCTGGACCTCAGTGCTCAGGGACCAGAGCTGCCCCATTTCAGAGACACGGGCGACACCTGGTGGGCAAATGTGATCATGACACGCTGCTGCAAGTTACCCACTAAGGTGCCTGCGCATGCTCACTCCCACATTTCTGCCCCAAGTGCCTATTTGTTGAAGCCCTACTCTGCGCCAGGCAGTGTACGGTATCGGGAGCGTAGAACTAAATGTTTAAGTGGGGTCTTTAATCTCAAAAAAACTCCAACATAGGAGAAGATTCCTTCGAGAAACTTCCAGCATGTAATATTGTTGTATACCGATAATCGCAAAGTATGAAAACCAAGCTTCACATTTTTCTTTCCTTTTAATAAGAGCAAATGAAATCCTATATGGGAGTGTAATTTACTAGCCAACACTTTAATAGCTATCACTTAGTGAGCATTTACTATGTGCAGGGCACTGTCCTCAGTGCTTTGTGTGAACAAACTCATTTAATTTTCCTGATGACCCTTAGGAGGCAGGCACGATTATTATCTCCATTTTTACCAGCTACACACCACATCATGCACATGTTAATAATATCATTAGCTCCATTTGCAAACTGGTAATCAGAGGTGAGTAACCTGCCCAGGGTCACACAGCTCAAGAGATGCAGAGTCAGGATTTGAACTCGGGCTCTAGAAGCCTCAACCTTCACTTCAGTGTTATAATGCCTCTGGCTAGAGCTGATAGAAATGAGCCTTCTCTGGATGAAAGAGAGGGGCATGATTTAGGAGTCATGCTTGTTCATCCCGTCCTCTACCTCCTCTGGATGCCCAAGGAGCCATTAACAGCTGTTGACCTCGGTGTGGAAATCGGTGCGTACTTGATGTGGAGACATGGACAGGTTTTAAATGAAGATGAGGAACAATTAGATTTTTGTATTGTAATGTGGGTGTTCCTACAGAGTGGAGCAAGGGGCTCAGGCCTGAAAGTTGTGATCACAGTTACTAGGCTGAATTGGGGCAGTAGCCACAGGCGGAGGGGGCAGGAGGACAGAGGTGGAAAGGTGATCTGTCTTCGTCATGGAATCATGTGGACACAAGTTTAGCTCTTCCTTTACTTAGAAGGAGGGAGATATGTTTCTAGTTTGCTTCATGAACCAATCGATTCCTTCACTACTATGTGTAGAACACCTGCTATGTGTAAGTCAGTGTTCTAGATGCGGGGGATAGAGTGGGAAAGAAGGATGTTAGGTCTTGTTCTCCCAGAGCTGAGGCTATAGTTGGGGAAGTCCAACAATAATCTAAAAAGTAAATAAGATAAATGCAGATGAGTCAGATAAAGCAGGACAGTGTGTTCAGAAGGGCAATATTTGTAGCAATTCAAAGTAAAGACTTCGGAGCCAGACCTGCTGAATTCCCACATTGTCACTTGACTCCGCAGATCTGGAGACACAGTGTTTCCAGCAGAGGGAGCAGCAAATGCAAAGGCCCTGAGGTGAGAAAGTGCTTAGGATTTTAGAGAAACAAAAGTGTGACTGAAGCATGGGAGGGGAGGAGGTCAGAGAAGTAGGCAAGGGTCAGACCCCACACATGGCAGTAAGCTTGGAGCTTGTCCAAGGTGACAGAATATGATAGGAAAGTTTGGGGCAGGAACAGGACAGGCTCCGATTTGTGTTTTTAAAGAACCACTCTGACTGCTGAGCAGAAAAAGATTACAGGATAGTAGGAGTGGAAACAGGGAGTCCAGTTAAGAGGCAACTATTTTCATCCAGGAGGGAGATGGATGGTGACTTAGAGTAGAGTGGACATGGCAGATATCAAGAGAAATGAAGAGATTCAGATTTTTGGAGATAGATTTGGCTGAGCTTACTGATTGGTTATAAATGAGGTGTGCACAGGGAAGGGAGAAATCAAAGTTGTGTTCAGAGGTTGGACTACGGATGACTGGTGCCATGATTTGGTGAGACACGGAAGCAGAAGGAACAGGTGTGCTGCAAGAGACTGAGGGAAACATGCATACGTGTGGTCCCGTAAGAAGAGATGAGGCATAAACATACAGATGCAGTAATCTGGAAACAATTGAACAGATCAGATCTAGAATTATAAATTTGGGTGTCGTTAAGAAAAGGAATCCACGGGCAGGGAGAAGATCCTCACAATTCTGTCTGGGCACATAATAAATTTATCAATGTCACTGTTAACACCACCAATGTCAATACTAGACCATGATCAATGGAAATGTCAGTACATTACAGTTATCAGTGTCATCAATAATTATAATAACCATCACCACCATCAGCAGCATCATAACCATCAATGTCACCACCATCACCACCACCACTTCAATTTCACTGTTAACACCACCAGCAACACCAACGGCCATCCTAACCACGCCATCAGCATTGCTATAACTATGACTATAATCAGCTCTGTCTCCAGCGTGCCCATCTGTACCACTACTGCTGTCACCATTGCTCAATCACATGACCCTCACTGGCAGTAGCAGCAGCGTATCACCATACCGCCCTTGCCATCAACTCCAGCATCACTGTCATGATCCCCGTTACCTCACACCATACCACCACCATCCTCCTCCTCATCACGATAGCCAGTGCCATTACTGTCAGTGTCATTACACCGTCATTACTGCCATCCCCACCATCACCCCCTCCATTGCCACCAGTGTCACCATGAACACAACCAATACCATCCTTACTATAACCCTACCGCTGTCACCCACCATCCCCAGCATCTGCACCATCCCTGCCATCCCCTCCATCACCTCCATCCTCTCTATCTCCTCCAACCCCACCATCAGCAATACCCCCCATCACCCCCTTCACCAACACCAATACCCCTCCATGACTATCACCGTCATCCTTATCATTATTAGCTCTTGAATTTCACTCTTTCATTTAAGCCAAAAGCCCTTCATGTGTGATCTCACTCCTCTGCCCTATCCTCAGTGATGTTGCGCTCACACTTCCTACTTTGCAGATGGGGGTGAGGGGAGATTCAAGCAGGGGAAGGACCTTGTTGAGGACCAGCTGTGAAATAAGAGACAGGTTTTGCTTCCGGCAATGTGGATTTGAGCCATGGGTCCTAGAATTTGAAGATGAGTTTGGGGAAAAGGTTATCCTCAGAATCCACAGACACTGAACAATTCTTTCTAAGACAAACTTCAAGGATACAGATAATCTGCTGCTGGATGGACTCCAAAATCCAGTGGCATCAGCAAGATGGAAATTTATCTCTGTTTTGGGCCAGGCTGGCATGTTGCTCCAGGTTGAGGGGGACCCAGACTTCCCATCACATTTCTCCAACATCCTCAACCTGCAGCTTCCATTTACAGCCCAAGAAAGCTTGCCCAGTTCTCACTGCTATGTCCACATCCCAGGCAGTGGAGGGGGGACGAGAAGGGCATTCCCATCTCTTGTGGAGACACAATGCATAAGTCACACACATCACTTCTCTGCACACCCACTGGCCAGAGAGAGGGGTGTCCGTCCACCCAGAACATAATTTGGATTCTACTAATACTCTAATACTAGTTATCATATTAATAAAATCTGTTGCTTATCTGGTAACTACTAAATGTTAAAGTTAATGCCAAGAATGTCATACACACCCTTTCTAATCTTATACAATAGATATTACTGTTTTTATGTGTGAGAAATACGTTGTTCAGAAAGCTTAGGCCGTTGGTTTCTGACATACCTTTCAGGCTCTTCTCTGGATCAGGGAGTAGGCTGACAGTAAGACATCAACAACCTTGTCTATTCACTCATCCATCAATCCAAGGTCAGAAAGCCTGGATTCAAATGCTAATTTGATGACAGTAGTAATGATGATAAAGGTGATGGGAGGGTAGTGGTGGTTGGGAAGGTGTGGTAGTAGATTGTCGTGGTGTGGGTGAGAGGTGATGGTGTTGGTAATAATATTGATGACATCAGTGGTGATGCTGTGGGTGGTGATAGTGGTGGTGGTGGTCCTAGTGATGCTGCTGCTAAAACAGATTTCTCTTTTATGTGAATGTTCAGGTAGGTGGGCCCAGCTGAGTACAGAGTTGAAACACTAGTGCTTTCTGTCTTATTATTCAGCCCCCTCAACATTCAACTGTTATTTTGAGGTCTAAGATTGCTGCTGCCTCTCCAGCCATCACATCTGTATTCTAGCCAATGGAGCAGAGGAGCAGAGACGGGGGAGGAGGAAAAGTTTTGGTCTTCTGGCCTTTTAAGGGCACAACTTGGAAATTTTTGAAATAGAACTCAGAAAACATTCTTTCAAATATAGCAATTATGGATAAAGTTTATAAATGGCTATCTCCCTGTGCATAAAGACCTACAAACGAATTCCTCTCAGATTCAGAAAAAAAGTATTTAAAGCTTGTTTTGTTTTGCTTTGTTTGTTTATAGATTTCAACATATAAGAGAGATCCCACAAGATATGTCTTTCTCTATCTGACTTATTTTATTTAGCATAATGCCCTCAAGGTCCATCTATGCTGTCACTACTGAAATGGCAAATTTTAATTCATTTTTATGGCTGAATACTATACTATTGTGTAATTATACCACATCTTCTTTATCCATCCATCCTTCAATGGACACTTAGGTTGTTTCCATATCATGGCTATTGTAAATAATGCCATGATAAACATAGGGATGCATATATCTTTTGGAGTCAGTGTTTTCATTTTCTTCTGATAAATGTCCAGAAGTGGAATTTCTAGATCATATGGTAGTTCTGTTTTTAATTTTTGAATTACCTCCACAGTTTTCCACAGTGGCTGCACCAGTTTGCATTCCCCCCAACAATGCAAGAGAGTTCCCTTTTCTCCATATCTTTGCCAGCACCCTGTTACCTCTTGCCTTTTTAATGACAGCCATTCTGACAGGTGTGAAGTGCTATTTCATTGTGGTTTGTTTTGCATTTCTCTGGTGATGAGTGATGTTGAGCATCTTTTCATGTACCTATTGACCATATGTATGTTTTCTTCAGAAAAATGTCTATTCAGATCTGCTCATTTTAAAATCATATTGTTAAATTATAATAGCATATTATGAGCAACTATCTGCCAATGAATTGGGCAAAGTGGAAGAAATGGATGCATTCCTAGAAAGTATAAACTACAAAAACTGAAACGGGAAGAAATAGAAAACCTGAACAGACCCATAACCAGCAAGGAAATGGAAGCAGTAATAAAAAAAATCTCCCAACAAATTAGAGGCCAGGGCCAGATGACTTCCCAGGGAAATTCAATCAAACACTAAAAGAAGAATTAATACCTATTCTTCTGAAGCTGTTTCAAAGAATAGAAACAGAAGGAAAACTTCCAAACTCTTTCCTTAATGAGGCCAGCTTTACCTTGATCCCAAAACCAGACAAAGATGCCACCAAAAAGGAGAATTACAGATCAATATCCCTGATGAACATGTATGCAAAAATTCTCACCAAGACACTAGCCAATAGGATCCAAGAGTACGTTAAAAGGATTATTCACCATGACAAAATGGGATTTATTCCTGGGATGCAAGAGTGGCTCAACATCCACAAATCAAGGAATGTGATACACTATATTAATAAAAGAAAGGACAAGAACCATGTGATCCTCTCAATAGATGTAGAAAAAGCATTTAACAAATACAGCATCCTTTCTTGATTAAAACTCTTCACAGTGTAGGGATAGAGGGTACATACCTCAATATCATAAAACCAACATACAAAAAGCCCACAGTGAATATCATCCCCAATGAGGGAAAACTGAGAGCTTTTCCCCTAAGGTCAGGAACACGGCAGGGCTGTCCACTCTCATCACTGTTGTTCAACATAGTACTAGAAGTCCTAGCCTCAGCAATCAGACAACAAGAAGAAATAAAAGGCATCTGAATCAGGATGTCAAACTCACTCTTCACAGATGACATGATACCCTATATGGAAAAGCCAAAAGACTCCACCCCAAAACTGCTGGAACTCATACAGGACTTCATCAAAGTGGCAGGATATAAAATCAATGCACATAAATCAGTTGCATTTCTATACATTAAAACTGAAACAAAACAAAGAGAAATTAAGGAGTTGGTTCCATTTACAACTGCACCAAAAACCATAAGATATCTAGGAATAAACCTAACCAAAGAGGCAAAGGATCTGTATGGTGAAAACTATAGAACATTCCTGAAAGAAATGGAGGAAGACACAAAGAGATGGCAAAACATTCCACGCTCATGGATCAGAAGAACAAATAATGTTAAAATGCCTATGCTACCCAGAACAATCTACATACTCAATGCAATCCCTATCAAAATACCATTAACTTTTTTTTCACTTTTTTCACGGAGGTGGAACAAATAACCCTAAAATTTCTATGGAACCAGAAAAGACCCTGAATAGCTAAAGGAATATTGAAAAAGAATACCAAAGTTGGTGACATCACGATTCCAGACTATTACAAAGCTATAATCATCAAGACAGTATGATACTGGCACAAAAACAGACACATGGATCAATGGAACAGAATAGAGAATTCAGAAAAGGACCCTCAACTCTATGGTCAACTAATCTTTGACAAAGCAGGAAAGACTGTCCAATGGGGAAAAAAACAACAACAGTCTCTTCAACAAATGGCATTGGGAAAATTGGACAGCCACATGCAGAAGAATGAAACTGGACCGTTTCTTACACCACACACAAAAATAGACTCAGGAGGAAATCAGAGAGGGAGACAAACCATAAGAGCAAACTAAGGGTTGCTGGAGGGAATGGGGGTGGGGGTGAGGTAATTGGGTGATAGACATAAAGGAAGGCACATGATATAATGAGCACTGGGTGTTATATAAGACCGATGAATCACTGAACTCTACCTCTGAAACTAATAATCAATTATATGTTGATTAATTTGATTTAAATTAAAAAACAGCAATAAATAAATAAATAGATTGGATTGCATCCAATCTATATATATTGCAATCATATATATATATATATATATATATATATATATATATTTGCTATTGAGTTGTCTGAATTCTTTATTTATTTTGGGTATTAGTCCCTTATCAGATACGTGATTTGCAATTACTTTCTCTCATTCATCTCATTTCTCTCATTCATCGTCTCCTTTTGTTGCCTGGTTTCCTTTGCTGTGCAGAAGTTTTTATTACTTTGATGTGGTCTCATTTATTTTTGCTTTTGTTGCTTTTGCTTTTGGTGTCAGATTAAAAAAATCATTGCTAAGGCCAATGTCAAGGAGTGTACCACCTACGCTTTCATATAAGAAGTTTTATGATTTCAGGTCTTATATTCAAGTCTTTCATCTATTTTGAGTTAATTTTTATGTATGGCATAAGACAGATTCTTTCTTTTGCCTGTGGCTGTCCAATTTTCCAGGCACCACTGACTGAAGAGACCGTCCCTTCCCCACCGCATATTCTTGATCTTTTGTTATAAATTAATTGGTCATACACACATGGATTTAATCCGGGACTCTCTATTCTCTTCCATCGATCTATGTAATCTGCAGCTTTCCTTTCCTGTAATGTCTTTGTCTGGTTTTGGTATTAGGTTATGCTGGCCTCATAGCATGAGTTAGGATGTATTCCCTCTGTTTCTACCTTCTTTGACTTTTTATTCATGGCTAAATTTAGAGCACACACCAATGAATATAAAACTGTATATGTTCATTATAAGGACAATGTTAAAAACAAGTGTCTGTCTACCCAAGCCAGGACTTGCGACCTTGGGATAATGACTCAACCTCTCCCTTCACTTTCCTCTTGTGTCACCTACCATCAATCAGGATAAAGAAAAAAACCTCACCTACATGCCTGTTTCAAACATGAAATAAATTACACGATAAAAGCTTGGCACAGTGCCCTGGACAAGGGAAGTCCTCATAATACTCATTATCACTACGACCAGGTCTATAGTTTTGTATAGAGTGGTATGCCTCAGTGTAAAAATCTGATCCATCCCTGAAGTGTTAGATAGTAAATTTTGCAGAGTGAGGCACTACACTCTTTTTAAGTGGGAAAAAGAATGCATTCCTTATCCATCCAAAATTCCTAACCAGTTCACCAAAAGTGATGTGACGATACATAATAATCTCTAAAACATAAAGTAGCTAAAACAGCTATTGCCTAATTGTTCAACCTCCAGTGGGTCCATTAGTTGGTCTGTTTGTCCACATGGCAAGCGCGATGCCTGCCTGGTGCCCAGGGGCTCCTCGCTGGGTGGAAGTTGTGGGTCTATCACTCAAGGTTTTTCAGAAACACCATGTCATACTCAGGAAATGTGGTAATGCATTTCAGAACCAACTACACTTTTATAATTGTCTTTTGCTTTCTTAAAAAGGAAAAAAAGTAAATGCAGTAGATGGAGACAGATGTGTGGCCAAAGGAATGGTTTCAGCCTCTTGTTTCCTTCACTACCAGACTTTTCTATTAGTAGGTTAGATTTTCTAGGTCCCTTGGCTCACCTCCTCTCTTCACAGGCTTTTCCTCACTCAGGGAAGACATTTACATTTAATAACGCAGGGCCGAGGATCTTGGTGGCTCAACCCCTTGGACAGTGTAGACACTGGCTATGGATCTCTGGGAAGAACTGCGGAGGTGCTGTGGGGACTCACGTGAGTCTTCTCACTGATCCACACAGCATACGCATCCCAATGCCACCATCCTGCAGACTCATTAGAGCAGGCTGTTTGCTCATTAGGCAGAGAATAAATTTAGGGTAAACATTTTTTTCAAGTCTGTGTGTGCGCATGCGCGCACATGTGCGCGTGCGCCGCCCTCTCTTCAGAAGAAATCTTATTCTGGTATGTACAAGAGTGGAGAGCAGGGCCAGAGGGAGAGGGCAGTGGGCCCAAAGCCCCTCCCCACTGAACCACCATAGTGGACTCCAGGTACATCGTCAAAGGCATAAAGCTGATCATCACCATAAAGTTCACTCTGGAAAGCACTGACCCCAGTTCTTTCTCTATTTCCAGCATTGCAAGGGCTAAAGTGTGGTCAGTTTGGGGCTCCCCTGCAGAAGCTGATGAAGAGTTCTGCTGTGTGACTTGCTTTAACCAGTGGAATTTGGGCAGAAGGGACACACGCGACATCCAGAGCACAAGTTATGGGACCCATCCTGGGGCTTGACCATGAAAAGAGCCTGTCCCAAATAAGGGCCGATTTTTCATCTTGAACCTAGGAATGACAAAGACACAGGCAGCAGGAGCCACCTGACCCACAGAAACCTTCAGCAGTCATTCACATACAAGAGAAACAGATTTTTGCTGTTGTAAGTCAATGAGATGTTCCGGGTTCTTTGTTCCTATAGCATAACCTCAGAAAAGCTGACTAATACAGGGGTGGGGGCAGTTAGAGAAATATTTAGGTTGAAGACCCTTCTAGGCCCTCATTCTAGACTCCCTGGTTCATTCTCAGTAAATGGACATGGGTCCCAAAAAAGAAGGCACTGAAAGGGGGCTATATAGCATATTTTTTAAGTTTTGGAATCAGGCAGTCCCTGGCTTGCCACCAGCTTTGCCGCTTACCAGCTGTGGGGTCTTATTTGAATGAATTTAAATTCACTGAGCCTTAGCTTTCTTCTCCACGAAAGGGATGTGATGATGTTCCCACCTCAGGGGGACGAAGTGTGGATCAGAAGAGGCTAGGCCCTGGGCCCGGACCACGCCCAGACCTTCCGGTGGGCAGAGCGTTGGGCAGAGCGGTCTATTACTCTCACAGCTGCCCTGCCCTGTGTCTTTTGAGTAGTCTTTCTATATTTAAGGAAATTCCCACTGGACAAGTTCTACCTCCCAAAGTGAGCATCAGAACTCTGGGCTCTGCCAGGGGCTCGCGTGCTTTACTGGACTGATTGGGGTAAGCTCCTGCAGGGGGGTTGGCGGCCCAAGGGCAGCAAAGTTGACTTCCTAGAGCCTGGGGGGCATTGGATAGAGCATGGTGACAGTGACAGTTGTCCTATTAGGCCAGTTCTGCAGTGGGGGTTGAGTCTGACTCTCCAGCCAACCCCACCCCTCCCTACAACAATTAGGGGGCTTGGCGAGTGCCTTTGAGTGAAGTTTTCTACGTCAACACCTAGATCCCACTTCTTGTGCTTACAGTGCCTACTGTGGTTAATATTATTTTGTCACCATTGTTAAACCGGAGTCACCAGGTCCTCGAGGCCTCCAGACACCAGGGAGACTGTAAGCCCCCAAGAACCCCCTCCTGAATCCCACACCCCATTTCCTTTGGTGGGATGAGTGGGGAGTCTAGCTGAGGTCGGCTGAGACCTAATTTCATGTCTACCCTAGACTGGCCCTCATGCCAGGGCCCCACTTTGCTCCTGGGGGCCTGACTGAACGGAAGCCAGGACCAGGTGGGGAGCAGGTTGGGACCTATCCCCCACTCCCCCACCCCCTCCCTCCCCAGGTCTCTCTTCTGCTTCTCCGGACTGGCTGCACTGAGCAGTGTGGACACCAGGGGGCAATGCAAGCTCATTTTGGAGGGAAAGGTGTGGTGACGTTTTGTTTGTTTTTCTCTCCACCTCTGTGGGGGACAGCAATGACTTGAAGATAACTAGCAAGTCCGTGTTACAGCGCTAAGGTAGCTAAATGCTGTGTGTGCACCTTACAGGCTGGGAAACAGACTGGGAGAGGTGGAGAGGGGGGAGTGTGCCTCGGGTCTCAGGGCTAGGAAGTTAGCAGAGAGGGGCACTGGAGCCTGTGCCATCTCTCCCAGGGGGGCTTGTGCGAATCCTGTAGCTGTCCTCGGGAGGATGGTGGAGAGGAGGGGAAAACAGAACAGGGTGTCCTGGTCTTCCTCAAAAGTCTCTTTGCTGCCCCTACTCAGGAAGCTCTCAGTGTGAACACCAGTTCAACCAGCATCTGTCCCACCAGGGATTGCAAACCCAGCTGCCCGCAGAGCTCACAGAAACAGGAGAAGCAGGTTGGGTGGGCAACAGGGAGTGGTGGGGACTGCGGTCAGCTCTAGAGTATAGATTATGCGTGAAGGGGGTGGCCACACTCAGGCCCAGCCAGTTGTCCCTTGTCAGAAGATATATCAGGGTGTTTGGATTTTCTTATTTTTCAACAGAAGCTGCCAATCTACTTGTTATTTGAAATTTCCCAATTTTGAAATGCTGGTGACAAATTCAAAGCTTTTTCAACTCACCACTCTAAGCTTTGGTATTCTCAACCCTACCAGCGGGAGTGTGTCTACCCTACTGGCTTCGTGGGCCCAGGAGTGTTCTCTTTGACCTCAACCTGACTCCGAGAGGGATCTCACACGGGTTTGGTGCAGCTCTACCCAGTGGTAGGCATAAAATGGCAGTTCCCCTTCCTAAAGCATCTCCCCGTCCACCTGAGGGACTCGTAAGTATCTGGAGATACCGAAGTTAAGGGTCGCCCTGAGCAACATTCTCTGTTTTCTGCTCCAGCAACTCTTACCAGGGCGTGAGTGGGCAAGGAGGCCGTGACAGCTGGACTCCAATGTGAGCCACTGGCTTGCAAGGGAAATATAATTGAGAGAGGCTTATCATTCTTTATTTTTATTTTTGTACGTATTTAATATTTTAAATATTTTTTGTCTCATATGTTTAAGTTTTGTTTCTGTGTATGGTTCAAAATATCCAAAATGGCTAGTGAAATCGTAATATATCTCAATAATAAATCCATAAACTAACATATGTTGGGGCGTGGGCTCAGGACTGTTTGGGGTGCCCTACCCCCTGCCACAGGGTTGAGCTGAAGCCTGAAAGGGAGGAAAAACAGGTATCCAGGGAATTGTGGATGGGGAGACATCACTGAATCATTTCCAACAGTTAAAAAAAAAAAAAAAAGCTTTATAATATGCGAAGTGCTTCGCAAATGCTAGCCATCGAATTAGTTAAATATATTCGAAGTCATTTTTTAAATGTCTGGTGCAATGTGACAGCTTACCTGGAAAATGGAGGTTGTTTTTTTTTTTTTTTAAGATTTTATTTATTTATTTGACAGAGAGAGAGACCACAAGTAGGCAGAGAGGCAGGCAGAGAGAGGGAGGGAGGCAGGCTCCTCGCTGAGCAGAGAGCCCGACACAGGACTCGATCCCAGGACCCCGAGATCATGACCCGAGCCAAAGGCAGAGGCTCAACCCACTGAACCACCCAGGCACCCATGAAAGTTGTTCTTACTGATTTCCCTTTGCAGTTCACATTGTAAGCCTACCGTGCACCCCTGTTTATGCCTCAGCTTCCCCACTGTGCCAAAAGGCCCTGAGATCAGGGCTGGGTGGCATTAACCTTCACACGCCGAGTTGTAGCAGGGGGCCAGAGGTGGGGATCAGAGCAGGGGTCTAAATGCTTTTTGTGAAATGGATGAGCTGGGAAGGAATCCGTGGTCAGTGTCTCTGGTGGGAAGACGGGCCGTCCCCAGCTATAAACAGCTATCAGGGGCTTGGAGTTCAGATCCTCGTGGAATCCTTTGGAGAAGCTAGTAAAAGTCCGTGGCCCTGCGGAATGCATTCAAATGAGCTCAGGTTTCAGAAACTGCTGTTGACTACTTGTGAGCACGGATATTGGAGCAAGACTTGTGTCAAGCGAGGGCTACAGCCCAGTGTTCCAGGGAGCGGGGACTTGCATCCTTTCTGCTTCTTAGGCAGGAAGCGGGGTCCCTTCAAGGCCCTAGAGGGAGTTGTCGTTGTTGTTTAACTCACTGAGAGCCTTTAGGGATGGCCTGTGTGGCTCAGGGTTGGGTGCTCAGAATCTGGGTATTTGGGTTCTGCCCAACTTGGGCCTCTCCCCAGGGCTCAGAGTCTGCAACAGCAAACTGGGTTGGTGACAAACTGTCATTTCTCTCTCCTCCATCACTGACTAGCTGTATGACCTTGGGCAAGTTACTTACCTTCTGAGGGTCTCTATTTCCACATCTTGGAAATGGGCATCTGATCTCTGAAAAGATCGTGGAAGCCATTGTTAAGAGGATCAGATAAATGGTGTTTACATGTACGGCTTTAAGGAGACAGTGTAGACGGCGAGGAGTCTTAACTCTCTTCTGAGGACTCTCGGAAGAAGGAAGAGCCTAAGTAACCCAAGTGTACCAGACTCATCGCCCACCAGCCTTCTCATCCATCTGTGCATGAACGCTTGTGCAAGAGACCTCATATACCTTTCTCTTTAAATAGGCTTAATTTAGACACTCAGTTCCCACTAGAGGAACTTCTCCACTTATTCGAGGACCCACTTGGTGCAGACTGTGTTTTCCAAAGATGTCTGTGACAGTCTCTTCTCTTCTGCAATCTCTTCTAGAACTTTGCCACCCTGTCCTCAAGAAAGGGAGACTATATCTCCTCCCCTTGAACCCCGGGGGCCTCTGCGGTTGCCTGCACGAATAGAATACAAAGGAAGTGATGCCACATGGCTTGGACTGAGGTCCCAAGATACCATGTGCTTCTACCTTGTTCTCTGGTTGCTCTTAAAACCCAGCTGTCTGGCACTGAGGAAGCCCCAGCAGCCTTGTAGAGAGGCCTCGTGGAGAGGAAGTGAGGTCTTGGTCTGCAGCTCTCTCTGAGTTCCCAGCTAGCATCTAGCACCTCCCAGCAAGCATCTAGCACCACCTGGCTAGCCATGTGAGTGCACCATCTTGTGAAGGATCTTGGACCTTCAACTGAACCAGCAGATGTTGCATAGAACAGAGATAAGTCTTCCCCCATGAATCTACCCCAAACTGCAGATTTATGAGCTACATAAATGATTGGGTGGTTTGCTACACAGCAATAGGAAACAGATACACCACTCTCCCTCCCTACCCCCCTCCCAGAGTTGTGTCAAAGTCTTAGGGTCTTACCTAGGCCTAGGTACTTAGGTACCAACAAGACTCTGACAACTATGTTTTTGACCATAAGGACCTTCAGGTCTCCTGCTCTGCAGCTCCGGTGCCCCTTTGAAGTGGGGGATTCATCTGAGAGACTGGGAACCCCATAGCCATACCATACCCCCCTTTTTTTAAAGAGAGAGAGCACAAGAGGGGGAGAGATGGAGGGCAGGGGGAGAGGGAGAGAGAAAATCTCAAACAGGTTCCATGCTCGGCATGGAGGCTGATGTGGGGCTCGATGTCATGATCGCAGAGATCATGACCTTGGCTAAAATTAAAAGTTGGACACTTGACGGACTGAGCCATGCAGGCGCCCTTAACCTTTTAAAGTCTTGACCACACCACCATCTCCCCTACTTCCAAGCTTTCCATCTGGTATCTTCTCTCAAGTCTTTCTAGAGTAGTTCTTCCTGTTCCTTTCCCCAGCTCCTAAAATCCAGGCTTCACTTCTAGAATGGCCTGAAGAGTTTCCCAAAAGAAGGAAGTCATCTCTCTCACTAGAGGCTGCCCGGCAAAATGCCCAGGGTAAATCATGACAAAACCTGACTCTGGCTGGAAGAGAGGAAACACCGGGGGGAGCCAAGCCAATCTGATATTTTAGTAATACTTCAGACGCACATCTCCTCAATGACTTCAGCTTCCAATCCGTAGCAGGCAGTGTGCTAGGTGCTGGGGAGATAGGGACAAATATCGGGGCCACTCACAGACCCAGGCAAGAGGGCCACCTGTGTCCACTCAGAACCTACACCTCACTGCCTTCCACAGTCATGCTTCAGATAGCCAAAGCCCTAGAAACCTCTGCCTAAATGGTCCATATAAGCAAATTCCCCAGATCCATCCTTCTGAGGGTACAGGGGCACTCCTAGAGGGGTGAGTGAGGGACAGCTGTAGATAAGAAGTGTGGACAGAGTTTGGGCACATGGGCTAGGGTGTGTATGTGCCCAAGCCCTAGGCCACTTGTGTGCACAGGACAGCAGGGCACTGGGAAGAGAATCTGAGCAGATGGGCTGAGGTTTGAGAGTCAGGGCTAACCCACTCCACACTGCGATGTTCCTACAGAGAATTCTAAAGAGTCCAAGAGTTCTAAATTCGAACATGACCCTCTTGGTCATGATAAAGAATATTTCTTAAACATTTTATTTGTATGGGCCTCAATTTTCCTATCAACATGTTAGGGGAGTTCTGTGGCATAGGACCGATAGACTCTGAGCTCCTCTAGAAGGACCCTTTTCTAGGGGGCTCTAGCAGGTGGTAGGGGAGTACGACAGAGATTCTAGAATCTGCCTGCGACTGACCCCTCCGTGTTGCCACAGCTGCCACTATCTCTAATCTGGAGTGACAGACCAGAAGGGGTAGCAGATGGGACTCATGGAACTCTGAAAGTCTGCCTGGTGGGGAAGGAGGTACTGATGGGATCCAGCTGTTTTGCTAACTGCCAATCGCCATCACACACCCCCGGCCTGAAGGGAGGGGCATGGAACAGGGTAGAAGAGGAGGGTATTTTTATGCCCATTTTGCATGGGTTGGCTAGGGAGTCGGTCCAAGATGGAATAGCACAGTGGTTCTGAAAGTGGCCGTGGGACCACCGGCGTCAACATCATCTGAGAGATTACGCTGCTGGCTGCTTGCAGCAAAGATGGCATCCCTCTGTGGGAAGGACAACAGAGTGGACCCTGCTGGGCTTAAAGACCCCCCAGCCTCACTCCCCCGACCCCAGCCCCACTCTCCCGACTTGGTGTGGAGATTCTATAAAGGGGACTTCTTACTGGAAAGAGAACATTTACTGAGTGTGCACAGTGTGCAAGAGCAGGAGAACACTTCATGACCATTATCGCACTTAATTCTCAACAGCCACCCTCGAGATTGGTGGTATAACTATTCCCCTTGTATGGGTGTCTCCCAGAGAAGTTCTGTACCTTGCCTTGCCTTGCTTTGGGTCACAAGGCTCCCGGGATGCTCCCCGTCTTCCTGATTCTCAGACCACCCCACCTTCTTCGCCATTATGCCTGACCATGGTTCTCAGACTTGCTTGTGATTCAGAATCACCTAGAGACCTTGTTAAAACAGATTGCTAGGCTTTTACCCCGGAGTTTCTCATTCAGTTGGTCGGGGATGGGGCTCCGAAACACACTTTCCTAACACGTTCCCAGATGCTGCTGAGGCTGCTGCTGAGGCCGCTGCTGTTCCAAGGCACCACGCTTTGGGAACCACCGTGCCGGGCTGGGCTCCAAGCTCCCCGCCCTACTCCACCCAGGCACAACGGGCATAATCATACCCTCCCCACAATGGCGTTCTTGTGAGATGCCAATGAGATAATGGGAGTTAGAGAGCTTTGTCAGCTGCAAGGTGAATGGTCCTGGTCATAGCGAGGAAACCTGCCTGGGGCTGATCCCTGGGCCTGGGAGTGCGTAGGGCTGGGACACAGGTTCAGGCACCACGGCTGTCTGGAGATCTTTGCAGTCCATCTTAATTCTGAGTCACTTCTTAAGGGAGAAAACCAGCTTCTGGGGCTCAGGCCAGCAGCGCCTCCTGCTACCTGCCTCCTCAGCCCACGCCTCCTCCCTCACCCCTGGCAGCCTGCTGAGCACAGCCCCAACAATTAGCTGGCCTGGGTCACTTTTCAGGAGCCAGTCCAGGCAAGCCCGGGTAGCATTGAGCTTGTGATTCAGGGCTTGGGACCGGATCCGGCTCCTCTCCAGCGTGAGACTCAGAGGCCACGACTACCCTTCTCCCAGCCTCAGGCCGTTCACCTGTCAAATGGGCCCAACAAGAGTACCATCGCATAGAGTTGTGTGAATTTAAGGGCCAGTCCTTTTAACAGGGCTTGGCGTTGAGCTCGGCTGCTGGCAAGGGTCCAATCAGTGCTTGTTAGTATTTTCAAAAAGCGCCTGGGTCCAGGGCGCCTGCTGATAAGGGCTCCGACTTGGAACGCAAACCGCTCCCACGCCGTCCCCGGCCGCACCCGGATACACCCGCCCTGGAATGCCAGCTTGGGGGCCGAGGCCGGCCCGCCCCGGGTTGGGGCTGGCAGGGCAGAACAGGATTAGTGAGGCACTGAGGCAGGGAAGGGCGAGCCTGGGGCGGGGGTTCGCCCGAGGCTGCTGGTCCGGGGGGAGAGGAGAACGTGACCCGGGCGCGGTGGCGGGAGGGTCTGGGGGGAGTCTGGGACGGACAAAGAAGGCCCAGAAGGGGCGGGGCCGCTAGGCAGAGCAGTGAGTAGGGCTTCCCCCCCACCAGCAGGGCTCGAGCGCTACCCGGGTAGGGCTAGGAGCCAGGATCCGGCCTTGAGGGGCCGGGTGGCAGCAGCGGCGCAGAGTACCTATCTGAGGAGGCGTGGCGAGGAGGCGGGCACGGGGGCAGGCCTGGCGGGTGAATTAGGGAGGCCACAACGAGCGGGGCGGGGCAAGAGGAGCCCCTCCCACCCCCAGGCCGGGGGCGGGGCTTACGGGTATCTCCTAGGGAGGCCTGGTGGGCGGAGCCGGGTACTGCTTGGAGGCAGCAACATTCCCGCAGGGCAGGGGGGCGTGCCCAGGGCGTGTCATCCGGGGGCGGGGCCTCCTCCAGCCCCTGCGTTCCCCGACGGTCGCCGGGAGAACTGCAGAGTGACTGAGCTCAGAGCTGCGCAGTCGGACGCGGGTGGGCGCGAGCGGGCGACGCCGGGCTTGCAGCGCCGAGCAGAAAGCAAAGCCAGAAGGTGAGAGGGGCAGGGGGGAGGCCGGCCGGACCAACAGCAGCAAAGTTAGTTTTCGTCTCCACTTCCAGAGCCCGCCTGGGCGGCTTGCTCGGAGCAAGTGACAGCAGCAGCTGGTGGGTGAAAAGGAGCCTAAGTCCCCGAGTCCTGACCCCCAGTTTTCCGGCTGTGTCGTCTACCAGCTGTGTGGCCCCGGGCCCGACTCCCCCACCCTGCTCTGGGCTTCTTGGGTTCCGTAAACGGAGTAGGTTGAACCAGGTGAACTCCATGCTCGGTTGCCCTTTCTCACGAAAGCCCTGGAAAGCGAGGGCTGGCAGGTGAGAGCGGACTGCAGTTCAGTCGCCGGTGTTCACAGCGTGCTGGCTGGTTCTCCCTGCCCGGTGGCGCTGGGCCAAGGGAACGTTCCCCTAGAGTTAAGCGAAGTACTTTAAAGTTCACACTAGTTTCTCCGATGGGGCTTGAACCCACAAGCCCCGGGGAAGCAGAGTAAAGCAAGGAAACGTCAGTCTCGCCTTCCCCCTAACACTGAGATCCCAGTAACACTTCAGACCACATCCTCAGCAGGGGCTTTTGTCCCCTTCCTGGGGCATTTCCAGGTGACGTGGCCTGGGAGGCCGTGGTTGGAAACCAGGGGACAAGTTCTTGGTGGGGCGGGGAGAGAAGGGGAAAACCCCGACAAACTTTGGGTCCAGAGTCAAGCCTGGGGCCCGGGGCTCTTGCTGCATGCTCAGGGTTAGTTCATTGGCCTGGAGGTTTCTGTTCCTGGTGCTAGTGTGTGCTCTGTGCCAGGGCCATTGTAGCTGGGCGGCCTCATTCAGTGGGCACGATCTGAAGGTCTGGGACCAAACTGATTAGGATTGCACTTCCCTCCAAGCTTCAGTTTCTACGACTTCCCTCCAAGCTTCAGTTTCTACGTCTGTAAAATGGGAGTCCTGGCAGAATCCAAGGGCAGTGGCGAGGACTAAACAGTAATTCATATACAGTGTTTAGCAAGGCGTCAGGCACCCAGTCAGCCCTCGCTATATGACAGCTGCTCTGAGGCAGGCAGGCAGGTGATGGACTGGCTTCCTGCCTGGGAATGAGCCTGTTTTTGGAGAGCAGGCTACAGCCATTCTTGACCCTGTGAGTGCCAGAAATTGCCACCTGCCACCTGCATCACTTTGTCCATTTCACATTTGGGGAGTGTGTCATCTGGACCAAAAAGTGGCTGAGTTTTCTGTCATAGCGCTTGGGGCTGGTGGTTGTCCAGTTACAACGTTTACTGAGCACCTACTATATATGAAATGGAGCTAGGGAATACAGAGAAGACCTAGACAGACCTGGGCTCTGCCCTCATTTGGGGCTGCTGACAGTCAGGCTCCCCCACTCCCACCATGCCCCTGCTGGGGAAGATAACACACACCCAGAGCCTGGAGCCAGATGAGATTTCATGGGTCTGTGCTGCTCTGGTGTCTGGAGCCCAGCTATTCCACTGAACACTTGGCTTGGGGTGAAGGTGAGGGTCAATGTGGGCACTTGTTAACCTGTTCAGTCAAGGCTGGGCACCGAAGGAGACCGGGGGTGCTGCATGTCGGTTCCCTGAATGTCCTGGGGAGATGAACCCTGGAACACTCTGGAACCAGCTAGAAAGTAGTATGGGACAGAGTGTGACTGAAGCCTGCTCTATAGGGAGGAGACAGTGTGTGTGCCTTTCAGAGGGGAAGGTGCTTAGAAGCAGTGAGATCCTAGAGAAACCAGGGCAGAGGGAGAGGAGCTCCTGGGCTCCCAGGAGCCAGTCCTGATTGGGCTTGGATCAGCTTGGGGCCTCAGTCTCCCCTGTCCAAGCATGTGAACAGCTCAAGATTAGAGTGTGGTATTGTGGGGGAGGAAGAGGGTCACTAAGTGGGATCCATGGTGGGGGATAGGGGGTTGGGGAACGAGAAGATGTTCATTTCAAAGAGTACTTAGGAAGCAAATACTAGAAGTGCCCACCCCCCCTCCCCCCCGCCTCCAGCCCACATGACGCATGACAAAGGATGACACACTGCCTCTGTCCTCAGTTGCTTACTGTCTGGGAAGGGATACCAGCGACCCTGACAGGAGATCAATGAAAAAAGTATTACAGGGAACTTTCATGGAAGAGGTGGAATTTGGAGTGGGTCTTAAGAATTGGGAAGGTTTCCCCTGCTGCAGTGACAGTTTTGGGCATTGGGCAGAGGAAAACACCTAGGCAAAAGCAGGAGGTCACCGTGTTCAGGGACTTTTTAAGAAACTGCTAGTTTGATCAGTCTGGCCGAAGAACTGGGACTCAGCAGGGCTGTGAAGGGGGGAATGGTAAGTTGGATTAACTCATGGAGGGCCTTCAATGCCAAGGTGAGATGTTTGGATCTGATTTGCAGAAAGTGAGAGCCACTGAAGGTTGTTGAGCCAGGGAGTGACGTATTCAGAGGGGCGCTTTAGGAAACCAGTTTGCCAGATGTGCTGGGGTGAGGGACTCAGTGGTCAAGGGAGAAGGATCGCAGGCCTGTGGTGATGGGGAAGGAGGGAGGGACTTGCGGGCTTTTGGGGTGTCTGCTGCTGGGAGTGAAGGAAGAGGTGCCATCAGAGGGGTGGGTGGAGAGCCATGGTGACTCGGGGAGAAGAGGAAGGATCCCCATGTGTGCCCTGTTTTTTTTTTCGTATTCCTCCACCCAGCCTTGACCCTAGTGTCTAGCAGGGGCTCAGAGGTGCTGGGGAGGGTGAGGCGTGCTTTGGAGTGATAGGGAGGGAAGCTGCCCAGTAGGCCCAGTATTTGCCTGTGAGGAGGCCAACCACAGGCTCAGGGCCTCTGTCCCAGGCCCTTCGGGGCGAGAGGTTGTGGGGGGGACATCTGGGCAAGTGGTGGGAGCTTGCACCAGCCAGCAGTGGGTTTGAGAGCAGCGTAGATGGGGAGAAGTGCCTGGGGCTCTCCCCTTCCTGGCTACAGTCCAGGGAGGGCTGGGTGAACGGTTAGGCGGTGGGGACACCAATTTCCCACGTGTGGGGGTGTGGATTTTGGTTGGCTCTTCTCAAGTTTCTGCCAAGTGGGGCAGTCCCGTCTCTCTCTCTTCCCTTCTCTCCTCTCTCTCCCTCTTTCTCTCAGCCTCAGACTTTTGAGCCACTGCCTAGCTCTCCCTCCCCGCAATACCTCCCCAGCCTGAGGACCCAACCCTGTTCCACCTGAACACCAGACAGCCCCCTCCTGGCCTGAGGCTGAGCAGACCCAAGCCTCGAACATTCCCGTGGATTTGGAGCATCTGGGGCCAGCTGGCACCCCCTGGTTTGGGCGTGGCCCTGACCCTTTACTCCAGACCGTTATAACCACTTCTTCCACCCCAGGGGAAGCTGAGAGGAGGCAGTTAGGGTTTAATCAAGAGCATCAAACAGTCAGGAGTTGGCTCAGCAAGAGCCTGGGCCCCTCTGTGGGACAGGATGGGGCCAGGGCTGGGGGGCCTGTTTCATCTCAGCAGGAGCTGCTCTGCCCACCGGCTTCCCCTCCTCTAAGCCTGGATCCGAGGAGCCAGGAGGGAAGCCCAGAGGTAAACACAGTGAGCCCTGTGGTATGTGTTGCTTCCCTCCTCCCCGCACCCCATCCCGAAGCGGCCTGTGAGGAGGCCAACCACAGGCTCAGGGCCTCTGTCACAGGCCCAGTTGGTGTCTGGGGGCTGGCTGGTTCCTGACTCACCCCTGGGGTTCCCCCTACACGTTGGTTTTCCTGTCAGCAGCTGATTCACTCTGTGCTGACACAGAGAAGCAGCTGAGCGGGAGAGAAGAGGCCTTGGGTTCTGGTTCTTGGAATTAGTTCCGGCTCCTTTGTTTATAGGTTGTGTGACCTCGGGTAAGTTCCTTCTCCTCTCTGGGCTTCCCTTCTCTGTGGTGCTTCGTTCCTTCCCTTGGCCTTTTAGGACGTTCTGCGGCCTGGAATCTGTTGTTTGTAAAGTGGAGCCCATGTGAACACATGCACGTGCGCGCGCGCGCACACACACACACACACACACACACACACACACACCCCAGGGTGAACTGCGTGATTCCTCTCACACAGTCAAGAATTGAGACCACCTCCTTACCTTACCCTTGCTTACTGCACCTGAAGCCGCCTTACCTACCTTCTGCCTGTCTGCTGGATCAGGAAGATGGTAGAGCATGGCGAGAGCGGGACTCTGGAGCTAGAATCTTGGCTCTGTCCTTCCCAGCTTTGTGACCCTCTCTGAGCCTCAGTTTCTGAATCTGTGAATTGGGTAACAGGAGCAGCCTCATAGGATGACATGAGCATAGAACAAAAAGTGCATTCCCCGGGGACTCTGCTTGTCTGCACTGAGTACTTTACTCTCCCGCTGCTCTTTGGTGGCATATGGAGTGACTCCATGAACCCTCTCAGGCAGGGATTTCCCTGTCCATCTCTGTATCCTTGATTGCTGGCACAAGACCTGGCCCACAGCAGGCTCTCAGGAAATGATGGTTGAATGCATAAGTAAGTGATTCTCCTCGGGGTGGCCCAGCAGGACCCAGCTCGGTGCCAGATCCTTGGCGACTCCTTGGCAAAGGTGGAGCTGGGAAGCCGGGTCTGGATGCCCATGCTTTGCCCTTTGGGCCTGCGCATTCTGCTCCTGGAACCTGGGACCAGGGAGGCGAGAATGGTTTGGCTGGCCTGGGACTGCTTCGGTCAGGGCTTCAGCTTCCCTTGTGAGGCCTGGCCTTTCCCCTCCTGAGAGGGGAACAGCTCGACTTCCTCTGGCTCCAGCCTGGTGAAGGGTCTCTGGCTTAGTTCGTGTTATTTGTGGAAGGTGCTACTGTCCTGTGAGGGCACAGGCTCCAGGCTGGGGGAATGGGAAATTGCCCTGTGGGAGGCCCCTCCCTGACAGTCTCTTTGCAGGCCACTAGGTGTGTCACTCTGGGAGGCCCCTCGCTGTCCCTTCTGCCTTCATTCCCCACAGTGGGGGCTTCTGACTCTACTTTGGGCCCTGTGCCTGACTTTTTTTGTTGTGCTGAGAGGGGGGATCCTGGAAAGAAGTGGTTGTTCCTGAACCTAGGCTTCTAGAACCAATGTAGGAAAGTGGAAGAAGCACTGGAAGTCTGGGTTCACATCCTGGATCTGATGGGAAGTTGCAGGGTGACTTTGTCTAGGGAAGTGAACCTCTAGGTTGGTTTTCTTTCTTTCTTTCTTTCTTTTTTAAGATTTTATTTATTTATTTGACAGATTGCAAGTAGGCAGAGAGTCAGGCAGAGAGAGGAGGAAGCAGGCTCTCCACAGAGTAGAGATCCCAATGCGGGGCTCCATCCCAGGACCCTGGGATCATGACCTGAGCCGAAGGCAGAGGCTTAACCCACTGAGCCACCCAGGCGCCCCTAGGTTGGTTTTCTTCTTCAGGCGGTCAGTGCTCCAGAAGCTGGCCTGGGGACCAGCTGGGGTTGGCCTAAGTTGGGAAGGAACCACAAGTGATGTCCCAAACCTAACTGCCTAAAGGTGATTCTTGCCTCTGCTACTTGCCTGCTGGGTGAGACCTTGGGCAAGTGTCTTAGCCCGTCTGTGCATCCATTTTGGCATCTACAATAGGGATCATAATAGTGTTTACCTCATAGGTCTATTGAGAATGATGTGATTTTTTTTTAAAGATTTTATTTATTTATTTGACAGAGAGAAACACAGTGAGCGAGGGAACATAAGCAGGGGGAGTGGAAAAGGGACAGGGAGCCCGATGCGGGGCTCAATTCCAGGACCCTGGGATCATGACCAGAGCTGACGCCAGACACTTAACAACTCAGTCACCCAGGCACCCCAAGAATGATGTGAATTAATATACATGAAGCACTTATGACATGTGCTTGGCACATGGTGAGTGCTACATACATACGTATTTCAGCTGGTTTTGGTAGTGCTTCTATTATTAAGAGGAAGCAGGATTTCAGTCCTTGGGGGGTGAGTCTTTGGGGAAAAGCTTGGTGAATAGCCTGAGAGTGGGGATCAGGAGACCCTAGCCTGTCCTTTACTTGCCTTGTGACCTTGAAAAAGTCACAGCCTTTCTTGGGCTGCAGAACTAGAAACTGTTATCCTGTATTTGCTGCAATTGACTTTTGTAAATGAGGCACACGTGACGTCACAGCTGGCAGTCTCAGGGATTTATTCAGAAAGAGGACTCTGGGTGCCCAGTCCATTCTCCTGCACCAAGACAGACAGCCAGTGTAGGTGGGCAGGTCCTAGTTCCCCCATGGGGGCTCTGTGGACACAGAATAGCAGAGCTTCCCCCACCCCACAACTGTACTCCAGGCTGAAAAGTAGATGAATAAGTACGTTTAAATACACAATAATGGGATTATACAGATCAGATTGCAGACCTTTATTTTTTCCTCCTTCCTCAATTTTCTGAATCTCCTGCAATGATTCCATAGTCTTATGCTCACGAAAGAAGGAATGGACTTATACAGTAAAGCTATGGAGAAACTTACTATACATATTTAAACAGAAAGATATTATTTGAATTTGGGATCACAGTCTGGTTTTTGTTGTTGATCAATCATATTTGTTCCCAAAGGGATTGGGTGTTGGTTTGATGTATCAATTGCCATGCCTTTTATCAAAAGACCGAGGGAGTGTCTGTGGAAGCAGTAGCTACGTCCACTGGCCTCAGAGCCTGGGAGACGAGTTGGATATAGTTGGGAATGTCATCCTAACTTCCATCCCCGGGGAATACACCCTGAACGCTGCCTGCCTAGAAAGCTTTCTACAGTCCTTGACACCAGAGGGCTTAATTTCCTCTTGTAGAGGATAGAGATGATAATAATCTCTCATTCGGGGCCGCGCTACAAGGATTGAAGGATCTTAACATATGTTGAGGTTTCAGAGAGACCCCCTTCTTCTGAATTTGGAACCAAATGGAAACAGATGACAGAGATGGGGCTCGGACAGGAAGCATCAACACTGAGAAGGCTGGCCGGAGAACACGGCTTTAGATCCGGGGCCCAGAGGGCTTTCCAACCGTCTGCCGTCGAACTGGCAGAGTTACCTGTCCGGTCACAAGCAGCGCTGGACAGGGGCCAGCCTCCCTGCAGGAACAGGTGGTAGGAGCGGAGGGCAGCCAGGATGGAAGGCTGCATGCCCCGCCGAGCATGCCCAGTGTGTTTTTGAGATGAGCCAATCACAGAAGCCTCTGTTGGGGTCCAGGAAGTAAGGGAGGAGGCGGAGCGAGGCTAGAGGTGTTCTCCTGGTAGAGGTCCTTCCTTAGGGAAACAAGTGGAGAGGACAATATGCGTTCCACGGATAAGTAGAAGGCAATTGGAATGATGTCAGGTAAGCAGTAAGCACTCAATACATGTTGATTTGTCATTGCTAATAATAATGGTAACAATGAATAATTCTACTGTGGTTGGAAAATCACTTTCACAGTCACTGGTTTAGGAGATGGTTTATTGGAATGTTGTTGCCGTGGGACCCGGTGAGATGCTGTGGTGTGTAGAGGAAATAAGTCAGTGGGGCTGCGGGAGGATTGGTTTGTCTGAGGTCCTGCGTGAGTGAGTGGGCGGCTGGTCCTTGGGTCCCTGTGGGTCACGTCGACAGCTCACCTCCCCGACCTTTCCTGACCACACAGCGGGGGAGTAATGGAGGCAGGCAGGATGTGTGGGTCTACTTGCGCTGAACATTTAGAGGCTCTGGGCAAGGCTCCCCGATCCCCTTCCTCTCTGCCCACGCCCTCTCCTGCCCTCTTTTGCCGCGACACTGTGACACTGTGGAGCGCGCTTTTCAAACCCTGCGTGTCAGAAGTCCCCTGGGGGCATGTAGGGGACCTAGATGTGGGCCAGCTCGTCCTCCCATTATCTGTTCACCTTTGGGCAAGTTTCTCAACCGCCCAGAACCCTGGTTTCCTTATCCGTGAACTGGGGAATGATAGTGGTACCTCTCCCGTGGCTTGCCGGCGGCGGGGGTGTGTGTGGGGGGGGGTTACATGAGGTAATGGGTATGGGTGAAACGCTTAGCAGCGGGCCTAACACAGGAAGCCCCCTCAGTAAAACCCAGAGAATGGCACATGAAGGCTGCGCCTACCACTGCTATGGAGAAATAAAGAGCCCTTCTCCCCTGCACAGATCTGACTTTTTTTTTTTTTTTTTTTTTAAGATTTTACCTATTTGAGAGAGAGAGAAAGCATGAGAAGGGGGAGAGTCAGAGGGAGAAGCAGACTCCCTGCCGAGCAGGGAGCCTGATGCGGGACTCGATCCCAGGACTCCAGGATCATGACCTGGGCCAAAGGTAGTCGCTCAACCAACTGAGCCACCCTTTGGGTACAAGGGACTCCAGGTGCCCCAGATCTGACTCTTAAAAAAATATATCTGCTACAGAATTTAAGCAAACCTATCCTCCCTTAGCTTCCACTTACAGTCCTGATCTTGTGCACTGGGATGACGTCCACATGGAATGTGGACATTCCCTGGGAGAGACCATGTCCCCCTTGCAGCAGAGGCCACCCAGACCGGTGGTTCTGAGGTAGGAAGGCTCTCTCTCTCAACTGTTTAGAAACGTCTTCTCCATCCGAACCAAATGGGCAGACACACACACATACACACAGGCACAAACTTTATAATTACTGACGAAATTTTTTTTTGTGGAAAACCTTAGAGGTTAAGGGATAGATGTAAAGGAGGCAAGAACCATTCAGAAATAAGTACTGGGAACAGTTTGGTGTACACACACACACACACACACACACACAGTTGGGATAATACCATACGAACGACTTCCTCTGCCGCCACGGTGGGTTAACATAGTAAAGGGAGGATTGTTCCATGTTATTCAATATTCTTCCTCAGCACGTTTCCCAGCCCCGTAGTATCACACTGTGTGGATCCACCATGACCCAGTTTCGCATTCTCCTACTGTTGCACGTTTCGGCCATTTTGAGTTTTTCATTAGCTCCCAGGTCGCTAGAGTGACTGCCTTGTCCATACATATATCTTGTGCTCACATCTAATACTCTTCACGGAGTAGACTCCTAGAAGTGGCTTTCTAGCCAGCTGGTTTTTAAACTTGTGGTCTGAGGGACCAGTTCTCAGGGAAAAATTCTTTCCTCCATACCCACCAGAATGTATCCCCAAACTTAGCTCTAGCCCCAGTAGGGAGAGAGGGTGTTGTGTCCCTAGGAGCTAGGTAGCAAGCACATAGAAGAAAAGGGGCCAGTGCTTGGGATCTGTGTTGGGGGGAGGCGGGTAAGAGACAGAAGGAAAAAGACAGATATGGGGAGCTGTTCCTCTTCAACTAGAGTCTGAATCTGACTTTTGACCCTCCTCCTGCCTCCTTTCCAGGAGCCTGTGGTGTCATTAACTAATTATGAGGTCTCTTTAGTATTTAATGACCTTTCTCCATGGTGACTCCTTCCTTCTCAGCAGCCTTCTGGGAGCCAGGGAATGAGAAGATGAGTCTGTGGGAAGAAGTTTTTCTGGAGTAGGAGGTGGGTCATGGAGGGGGGGGGCAGTGGTTCCCAAACTCTGACATATGGCAGAATCTCCTGGAGGGTTTGTTAATGCATGGTTCATGCCCCTAAGTCTTCTGATTCCATTGGTCAGAAGGACCAATGGAGTCGTAGGGGGCAGCTCAGGAAAGCGGATGGCTAATAGGTTTCTAGGAGATGCTGTTGCTGCTGGTCTGGGAACTACAATTGGAGAACCAATGGAGTCGTAGAATGGGCCACTGGAGGCTGTGTGGTGAATCTTAGCTGCCAGTAGGAACCGTTTGGTCCCACCTGGTAAAGGCTTGCATGAGGCCGAAACTCACCTTCCCCCTGCCTCCACCTCGTCAGCTTTTCCAGGATGTGCAATTATATATTTATGTGCAAGAGGATAAGATGCTTATCACCATCCCCATTTTGTAGGAAGGAGAACTAAGGCTCTGACAGGGAACCTAATATGTCCAAGTTAGCCCTGAAAGCCATTGGAAGCACTACAGAAACCCCAGCCTTGTCACCTCTCCGTGCTCCCCCTCAACAACACTCCCCACCCCAAACTGTATCACATACTCTGGGCTTCCGTCATGTGGGTCCGGTGCGGGGGCAGAGGTGCATTCCGTGAACACTGAGGGGGACCCAGAGGACCCCAGGTGAGGGGGCTGGGGGAGGCAGGGTCCCCCACACTGTCTCTGAACCAGGGTCTTGCTCTGCTTTTTATTCCCCCCCACCCGCCACCTACTAGCCATTCAGTAACGTGACCTTCTAAGATCTAATGTTTTCAGCCCATTTATATTCCCAGTTATTGTTCGGGGCATTTTTCCAGGAAGCCGTGGAAACGTGTGCCTAAGCCTGGCTGTGGTCAGGCAGGCACAGCAGAGGAAGAGGAGAGAGCCCTCCTCTGTTGGGAAGCTAAGATGTGCCAGGCCCCACCCTGGGCACTTTGCAGCCGTGGTATCAGTGACCGAGTGGCCCCCATTTTACAGATGAGGACGTGGAGGGTCCCAGGGCTGTAGCAACGTGCCCAAAGCCACAGCTGCAGGGCTCAGAGCTGGGCTTCCGTTCCCAGATTCCCTGGTCTAGAGTGGCAGCAGGTCCTGGACCGAAGGAGCTAAGGGTTGGTGGGGGTGGGCTGCACCCATCAAAGAGGGTCCGCCGGAGGGGTATGGCTACTCTGGGACTCGTAGTCTGGCTGGGGGAGGGCCCTGTTCTACCCATCTGGAGACCCAGGTCACACAGTGCTGTGCTGCCACCTGGCTGTGTGACCTTGGGGAAGTCACTCCCCTCCTTGGGGTGTCAGAGTTCTTATTTCTGCTAATGATACCTTACGCTTTATAGCTTTTAGCCATGGACATTTTCTCACGTACTTCTTCCCCACAGGCCTCCCCACACCTTGTGAAGTAGGCAGCAAGGGTGTTATTTCTGAGCCCATTTTACAGATAATGACAGGCTATGGGTGACATGCCTGGGATCTGACAGCTAAGGAGGTGCTGGAGCCAGGACTGGAATCCCTCTTACCTTTTCTCCCTGTCCTGAGCCTGGCCCATCGCCCCCAGGCTGCCTCCTTAGAGAGGAAGGGGACCTCTAGCCTCCTCTCTATTCTCAGCCTCCGCTTTGGAGGTCCCAGGGCCTGGTAGATTTGGGGTGCAAGGGACTCCAGAAAAGGACTGCACCGGGATCCTTGCTTTGGCCCAGGAACCTGTGGAGGGAAGATAGGGTGGTTCGGGCCATCCCTGTTATAGGCTCCTGCCTGGGCATTTGGGGCCCCTGGTGGTGATGGGCCCCAAATGCCCAGGGAGTGGGGGTCAGGCCCGGCTATGCCTCCTACCTAACCCCCGTCTTCCCCTCTGGATTGTGTCTGCCCTCCTGTACTCCTGAACAGTACAGAATTTTCCAGACTCCCAGACCGAGGTGCCTGGGTCCCATAGCTCCGTCTGAATGCCTTCACCTCCTCCCCTGTCCCCTGACCTGAGTCTTCCTCATTCTCTGAGGCCCGGCTCTGGCCACCGTCTTCCCTGGGGCCAGCCGTGGCACATTGGCCTAGCCAACTCAGCTTTCTCAGGGTCTGTCCATTGGGTGAGCTAGTTCACAAGCCCCCAGAGTAGAGTCTGTGGCTGCTGTGGGTCTGAGCCCCCCAAAGGTCTGCCAGGCTGATAGGGCTCAGGGTGCTGGGTCTGTGTGTACTGGGGGCGCCTGACCCCTTCAGGGTCAGCCTCAGACCTGTGGCTTTCACACTTTGTGACCTCGAGCAAGTCCCCTGTCTTCTCTGTCCTCTGGCTTCCATCTCCTAAAAATAAGAACACAACTTTCCTCACTGACCACTTGCAAGCCTTGCATGAGATAAGCGTGCAAAACATCAACCTCTGACGTCTGGTGGGTTCGAGGCACTCAGGAAATGCCTGTCCCTCCCTCCCCTGCAATCAGCTCAGGCTTCATTCTGCCTCCACCCACCTGACACCCTAGAGCAGGTGTCTGGCTGGGCTTTGGTCTAAGGCTTGCGTTATATCTGCTCCAGCCTGGGTGGTGTTCTAGGCTGATAAAAGGGGACAGATTGGGCAGAAGGACAGAATCAGCTGCAAACAAATGTGTTTAAACAGGCTCTGCTGGTTCCAAGTTGTGACCCCAGGCACAGTACCTCCCTGAGCCTCAGTTTCCCAATCTGTAGAAGGGGGATACTCCTGCCTTCTCTATTCTTGGGATCCCAGTAGAGGTGGGGTAGGGGTAGGAGTCCCGGTGGCCTGAAGCCCAAAGCTGCCTCCCAGGAGCCTTGAGTCCAGCCTGCCATGGCTGATTTATTTGTTTGCTTTCCTACTGCATCACAAACAGTCCCTTCTCTCTCTGGCCACCCGGAGGCTCACCAGGCCATTAAGCCCTTGGCTCTGGTGCTGGTATGCTGGGTCGCCTGGGGGAAGCAGCATGCCTGGGGTGGGAGGCCAGGCCTGAGGCCCTGCCTGACTGCCTGAGACCAAGGTGGTGTCACTGCAGGTCCTTATGCTGAGAACTCTTGGAATGCCAGGGGCCCCTAGGGCCCACTGGGGACACAGACCCTTTCCTGTAGTGCCAAGCACCTTTCCTTTCCATTTCTGTCTATCTGTCTATATACCCCTCCTCCTAGTTCCCTGTGGCCTGGAACCTTCTCCCGGTGATAATAATCACATGCTTCCCTTCCTTGTGCTAGAGCATTTTGATTTCTCAAATCTCCTACCTCCCTGTAAGGTAGGAACGAACTGTTGTTAGCCCAGAGAGAGAAGGGGGCTTGCCAAGGCCCATGGCGGGGACTCGTGACCTTTCCACCCACACCCATTCCCCACCTCTTGGCGGTGCTCACATTCTTGGCTAAATTTTGCCTTGCAGTGGCATGCCCCAGCATGGGAGTGGGAAGCAGGTTGAGAGGAGGTGGAAATGGCAGAGCCCTAGGTCTCCAGGGTGAACGGTCCTAGATTCCGGCCCCAGGAGCTCTGGAAGCTGGCATAGGGCCTGCCCCGTTGCACAGAGAGGGAAACTAAGGTTTAGGAAAGGGCAGTGATTATGGGATAGAGCAAGCTGGGCTCGGTTGCTCTCTTCTTCTGCCTCCCAAGGACCCCGGGGACTCAAGTTAGGGGACCCCACGGGGCTGTTTGGGACCTGGGTGCTCATTTGGGCTGAGCTGCTGCTGGCTGAGATCAAGTCCTCTGCCTCCGTCGGCAATCTGAGGGGTCCATGAGTGGCTCCAGTGCTCCTTTGGGTGATTCAGACCCAGCCTGCTCAGAAGGGGTTATCAGAGGGGGCAGTTTCCACCCAGGGCTCTGCCTGGTGCTCCCAGAATCTGGGGGAGGCCAAGGCTGTGGAGAATGTGCTGGGGAGGGGATGGGCCATTGTTGATGACTGGTTGTGGGGAGGACAGTGTGGGTAAGAATGGGAGGGTGCAGTCTCTCAGGGAGGCCACAGGGAAGGCAGGCTCTCCTGGCTACGGAAGAAGGCGAGGGGTGAGCAAGGGGGAGGCGGAGCCGGGCTGGCTCCCAGGGCCAGATCCTGTCTAGGTGAGCAGGGCCTGCATTCCTGGGTGGCTTTTGCCTTAGGCTCCCCTGGGGGCTTCCTGTGCAGACCTGAAAGGGCCGGAGGCCTGTGGGTTGGAGTTGGGGATGCCCAGGAGGCTCCCTTCACCTGGGATCTCTCTCTGTGTTGCCCACCCCTGTCATTCTGTCTCTCTTTCCTTATGTCTGCGTCACTGCCCTTTCCTGCCACTCTTTTTACTGCCCGCCCAACAGCAGCCTCCCACCAGTCAACCTTTGCCTGCCCTCCAAGTACCTCTGAAGCCAGAATGTCTCCAGAAGTGCCGAGACCCAAGGGCACCCTGGCTGAGGCTGCCCAGGCCTTGCTCCTGGGCAATCCCAGAGGACCCGACAGGCCTGGAGCCCTTTCTCCCTGGGGATGGAAACCTGTCAGGCTGTGCCTCAGCTGTCAGGTATCTGTGCTGCTTCAGTGTCCCCTACTTTGCCTGGGAATCCAGGCCTTGGATGCCCACAGCCAGCTGTGGAAATGGATTTCTCCAGGCCACTCCTCCCTGGAGCTTGGTGCTGGCCCTGGGGAAGGCTGGCTAGGCTGGAGCCGGGAGCCTGTGTGCTGGCCAGTTGCCATGGGACATCCTGGATGTCAGAAGCTCTCAGGATGCAAGAGGAGGAGACTTGAGAGCTGGTCTTGGACACAGGGAGGAAGCCACTGGCAGAGACAGGGACGTATACAAAAGGGAAGACGCAGGTGGGGGGGAAGGACTGAAGGAGAGAGTATGAGACCCTAGAGAGCCCTGACTCAGAAAAGTCAAGTAACAGGGGCAGACAGAGCCAGGGTTTGACACCACATGTCTGATGCCCACCCTAACTACCCATGCCGAGAGAATTAGGGCCACCAGACAGTGCTCTGAGAGAGTCTGTGCAGAAGAGTCTTCTGGGAAGACTGCTTGGAGGAGGTGGCCTCTCAGCTGCTCGTTCTCTTTCTTCTTGAACCCAGTGCCTCCGAAGAGGATGCCATGACTGAAGGGCCTGCCTGATTCCATGTGGGGTCCCTGATTAGAGCCCCCTTCTTCGTCCCCAGTTGCCTCTCCAGGGCCCACAGTTAGCACCCACCCTCAGTCTTGAGAACCCCAGCCCTGGCCCAGAAGTTAACCCTTTATTAACCACCCGCTGCCAGGCTCTGCGATGGGTGTGCAGGCTGGCCCCTGGTGCCCCGTGTGGTTCCAGAGGTCTTCAGAGGGCTGGGCTTAGAGACTGGGCTGTAGAACCCAGTAAACTCAGGCTGGGCCTTGGTGAAGCTATTTTAGTACCCGACCATTTGTAAACTGGTTTCTGCGGGCCACGTCGCCTGACAGCAGAGGGTCGGACTGTGGGGTTCAACTCCTAGCTTTATGATCTGTGTGACCTTGGGCAAGTCCCTTTCCCACACTGAGCCTCACTTTCTTCACCCATTCACCCATAAACTGGAGATCAAAGCAGTCGTCCCCTCATCGGCTCATTGCAAGGATGAACCAAGCCGCGTGAAGCACTTACACGATCTGACCAGTAGTCATGGCCAAAGCGCTGGCTATTGTTACTGTCCAGTACCGGACACTGTGTTCTCAAGTGACTGTCTCATTCCAGAAGGAGAGCGGGAGGCTGGGTGCTACTTGAACATGATGTTGGTGTGTAATTGCTCCCTTGCAGGGCTCTGTCCCTCCAGACAGGGCACTCCCTGAGGGCAGGGACGGGGTGCATTCATCTGTTCCCATGTCCAGCTCAGGGCCCGCCTGGAGTGGGGATTCCACGCACTGCAGTGGGCTTGGCTTGGGGTGGAATCTCTGAATAGAAGTGACCACTTGGGAACCCCGGGAGGGCAGCCCCTTGGGCTGTCTGAGGTTGCCTGTGCTGATCAGGCCCGAGTCCATGTCCTGGTGTTTCAGCCCGGCCCTGCAGGCTAGTGTGGGGTCTGGGTTCTGAAACACTTGTGCGTGAAACCTGTAGGTGCCTGGCCCCACCCTAGTGGCTCTGATTCCATGAGTTCAGGAGCCAGGAACTGCTGCCCTCATGCCAGGCTTCTGTGACCCCATGTGAGGATGGGGAATGGGGAACAGGGTCACAAAGTAGGCGGGACACTGGGCTCCAGAGTCAGAGGGTCTTGGGGGACACAAGTTGGGCCCCCATCTGCCACGTGACAAGGGCAAGTGCTGCCCCATTCCTGAGCCCCGGAGATCCTGCTTATAAAACAGGGACGTTAAAGCCCCACTCTCTACCTCACAGAATGGTGTGGGGTTCAATGAGGCCAGATTCGTGAAGTCGTGCTAGTATGGGGATGCTTCCTAAATTTACATAAAATTCCATGAATGTTCCCATTCATCAGTCCTCCCTCTGCCCAACGTTGGTTTCAAGTTCTTGGGGACAGCAACCTTCCAGGGACAGTTTGTAGGAACCTGTGTGTGTCCTGCATCTTAAGGGACCTCCTGTCCTGTGAGTAGGGTCATCGTTTTGCCCGACTCCTCCCCCCACAGTCTCGTGTCTCTGTATGCCTGCCCCCAAGGGCATGGCAAGCTGATTCCACCTTCTTCCTGGCCAAGCCTCCATATCCCCATTTGATGCCGAGGCTCCAAGTGGGTAGGCAACTTGACAAAAGTCACACAGCTCTGTGAAATGGGATTGGCATTTAGGTCTCTCTCAATCCAAAGGCTGCACAATCACCCAGTTCATCATTGTTTCCCCTGCTGTGGGGCTGGGGAGGGGTCTGGGGAAGGGGACTAAATTCTGAGGGCCCACCTGGGAATCAGGGTCTTCCTGCTGAAGCCCCTGGAATCTGGGGCTCCTGGACAGCCTCTTAGCCAGTGCTAAATATTCCTCTAACTTAGGGCTTCGCAACTGAGATGCTGAATGTGCCCAACACGTTAGGATGGTTGGTTATCTTCTCAGCCCCTAGGGACAGAGAGAGCTCTGGGCTGGTCACTGTAGACCAGGCGGGATTCTGTCTGTCCACCTCTGTACCCAACAAACAGATATGCTTCTCTACATGTATCTCGAGGTGAAACACAGATGGCTTTAACCAGTCCCCTCTCTGCCCCCACTATACATACTTAGCATATACCTTCCCCAAAAGGGTGGGGCCTCAGTCTCTTCAAAGGATAAATGGGGATGAAGTCAGTGATGTCAAAAGCATCCTTTTGGTGCTGTGGAGTTTGTAAGCCCTAGAACTGGCATTGGGAGGGAGTAGGGTCTACAAGGGGTCATGGAGAGGGAGATGTCTGAGGCTATGGCTCAGCCTCAGTTTGAGTCTTTGGCTGCATGGTTGCCAGGCAGAGAGGCTGGAAAGCTCCAGGTACCGGCTCTTCCCAACACCACACCCTCTGTAGGAGTGGCCCCTTCTTGGTGCCGATGGCCTCCCAGACTCGTTGCTTGGTTTTGGAGCAGAGCCTCCTAGGAAGGGCCCCATGGAAGAACATATTGGCCTGGATTGGTGGAGTTCATCTTTTCTTTCCTGACAGGAAGCCAAGAGTCAGCCGCAGAGCTAGGGCAGGATGAGGAGCAGGCAGGCAGGCAGGCAAAAGTGCGGAAGGGTGGGCTGAGCTGTCTCTGCCATCTCCCTCCTTCGCTTAGATGGTAGGGGAGGTGGGGGGAGCTCTAGTCTCAGGTCCCAGCTGAATTTTAATCAGGGCTTAGCCACTTACCTGTGTGACCTTAAGCAAGTCACTAAACCTCTGAATCTCCGTTTTTTTAATCTGTTAAATAGGGATAACGGTATCTTGGGGGGTTGTTAGAGAGATTAGATAAGAGACAGTGGAAATGGTGTGCTCCAAACTATAAAGTCCTGTTATTCCTCTGCCACAGTCGGGCCAGGAGGGGGTCGGCTGCTGCCTATGTTCCTGGGTACCCTTGGCCATCTTCCCTCAAATGCCAGATGTCAGTCCCAACTTCAGGTAGTAAGTAAGGTCCGCAGGAGAACCAGAGCCTCTCACCCTGGCTTGTGGGATCGTGTGGCAGGAGTTTTTCCTATTGGGCCTCGGGTTCTGCATTTGTAAGACAAACAGCAGGACTTGGGGCTTCAAAATCCTATGATCCCTCAGAGAGTCTGATCTGGGTGAATATTTACTGACCCAGGCTGGCAGAGGTGGTGCTGCCGTGTAAGAGATGAGATTTGGGGGCTCAGAGAGATTCAGTAACTCCTTTGTTCCAGGTCACACAGCTAGTAGGAAGTGGAGCCGGGATTCAAACCTAGGTCTTGAAGGAAACTTGAGCCTAATCCCGTTCTATGGCCTCGTGATCTTTTTTTTTTTTTTTTTTTTTTTTTTTTTATGTGTTAGTTGTTTATTTATCAAGACAATTCCATAACCCAATATTCATGCTTCATAGTTCAGGAACACAGGTCAGTGACGAACTTCAATTGAACTCAAGCCAAAGAAATTCTTTACATTCCAAAATCACTTTGCACTCTGAAAGATACCAGCCCTCCTCATCTCCTCAAAATCTTTCATGGAATCGTAGTTTCTGTAGAAATCTGCATATGCATTCTATGGCCTCGTGATCTTCCCGTCGCCCAGAGAAACTGCCTTTTACTTTTTCTTTTCTTTTCTTTTTTAAACAACAGCAGCAAAAGGTAAGAGACGAGAATGGGAAATAAGATCATGATGAGGTCAAAAAGCCAGCCCCCAGAGCTAGCTGAGGGTTCAGGAAACATATCACCTGTCACACGTGAAAACAAACACAGCCACCTGTGACTGGCCTCTTTTTATGGATGACCAGGACAAAGTCCGGAGAACTGGAGAGCTGAGCGGCTAAGAACCAGCTTGCCCATGCAGAGCCCCCAGATAGGCAGGCTTCCAGAGCAGAACATTTGGGCCAGACTTTCTCATTCTACTTTCTGCCTGAGCAGGCTGACTGAGCCCACGTGGTGAGATCAGTTGTCAACTCACCAAACCGGCTCGATCTCCAGGCCTCAGGCAGGCCCCTGGGGCACAGCCAGAGGCCCAGAGACAGAGGCTGTGCCCATGTGCAGGGCAGAGGCCCTGTTCCTTAGGCTGCCCAGGCCTCGCCCTGCTTAATCCCTACTCTCTGGCCCATCCCTGCCCTGCCTAACCCTCACCCTCTTGCTAGGGAGTGGTAGTCATCGTGGTCTGACATGGAGGCCTCCAGGCCTGGCATTCGTTAGGAGGCTAAATTAACACCCCCTGTCCCCGAGGGTTTTAGACTGTTGGTCAGGCGGTCAGCAACTTCTGGATAGTAATTGTTGTTCTTATGATCGGTAGCATATATTGGACACTTCTGGGTGCCAGGCACTTTGCAGAGACAAGCTCGTGTGCATCTTGCCATACGTAATCCATTAGTAAGTCCATTTTACAGGTGGGGAAGCTGAGGTACGGTGAGGAAGTGATTGCTCAAGGCCACACAGCTGGTAAAGATGGGGCGGATTTGGCATCTTGGGGCAGGGAGAGTGGGAGGAGTGACCAAGGGGCCCAGTGTGGATTGAGCCCTACTCCGCACTAGCCTGATCGTGGTTCTTCTTCATACCTGTGCGGGCTGGTTGGGGGCGGTGGGTGCTTAGTGCCCTCATCTGCTGAGAAAGGCAGCTCCACAGTGTCTCTTATGGGGCCGCTCTGGGGGTGGGAAGGAAAGGTACTGTGTGATTCTTCTGTACGTCTCTGTGCAGAAGAAAGGCCCGGGGAGCCAGGGCAGGGCGGCAGGTGCACCGGGGATGGCCAAGTCTTCTGCTGTGTGTTCGGCCCTGATGGTGCTGTGTGACTTGCAGACTGTTGCTCTCGCCACCCCCTCTGAGAAATGCAGTGATCTCGAAGGTCTTCAGAGTAGATATTGCTCCTGGAGTAAAGAACCCTGGAGGGTGTTAGCCTCCGGGAAGCTGAGGTTGGAGCAGAGGTGCTGGGAGCTGCCTGTGAGATTCTCTCCAGCTGGGCCCTGATGCCCAGACCCGCCTGCCTCCCCCTCGGAACAGAGGGGCCAGGCCATGCTGAAGACCAGGCCTAAGGCAGTGGGTCTCAACACCTTAGAATCCTCTGGGAAGCTTAAAAAAAGATCCCAATGCCTAGACTGTGCCCCAGACCAACTTACTCAGGATCTCTGGGAGGGGGACCTGGGCATGAGCAGTTGTATAACTCCCAGGGTAAGTCTGACATCGCTGAGATTGGGGACCACTACTTGAAGGCAGCTGGGATGGGAGAAGTAGGCACGTCTTGGCATTCTAGGGTTAGTGATTCCCCTGAAACCCAATGGAGGCATGTGCCTGCCTGTCTGCATCTAGGGAGAGGGCCCACAGCTCCCACCAGCTTTTCTGACACAGAGGAGATCAAAATCCATTCTTGGGAGTAAGCAGCCACCCCTTCCTGTAAACCAGCAATGTCATTTTAAGGACCAGAAACCCCCAGTTGCAGGATCTAAGTTGGTTTGTTCCATCTCCTTTAAGAATTCCTTCCTGATCTCCCCAGACACCTCCTTCCCAGTTCTTCTTTCTGCAAATACACGCCAGGTGCTGAGCATGTGCTCGACACTGCTCTAGGCTCTGGGATCTAGGGTGAATGAGACACAGACAGCCCTCACCCGAAGGAGTCAAGTTCAGACCGGGCTCTAGAGGCACTCATGAACCAGTGCGCTAACTGCAGTGAGTGGACCATGTGGCAGGTACACCCCCCTGACCCCCACTGCCCCCCATCAAGGGTGCTATTGTGACAGTCAACAGGGGAACCTCCCCACTACCCCCAAGATTCTGATGGTTGACTTGGTCGGGGCAGGGTCGGGAGCTGGGTGTTGGCAGGCTTTGATTCTACTGTGTGGCTAGAAGCTGGGCCTGCTGTGTAGATCAAGTATTCGGGGAAGGTCCCTGGGAGGAGAGAACTTGGCCCATGGGAAGGGAACGAGCCAGTGGATGGGTCTGAGGGGACCGCCAGGGCAGAGGCACTGAGCCGGTCAAGGGCCTGGGATACTGGCATGGCACAGAAGCGTGGCCTTGGAAATGAGTGTGCGTACGGGAAGCAGGGGGTGTGCCAGGGACAGAGGAGGGGCAGGGCAATGCGGGCAGGGCTGCACAGCTCCAGAAGAGCCTGGATTTTGTAGGGACTTGTGTGGCTGTATCATGGTTAGAGGATTGTATGTAGGGGAGTGACGAGGTCTGGCTTACAGCTTTCAAACCTCTTCCTGCTTGTGGATAAGGCCTTGGGGAGGACGGAAGGGGAACCCATGACCAGCAGGGAGCTATACTGGGCCAGGCGGGAGGTGAGATTTGGGCCGGGTGAGGTGCCGGACGGGAGGAGATGCTTTTGGGCTGCGGGGTAAGAGGGAGGAAGGAGAGGGGGTGTGGATGAGCAGGACTCCTGGATGTCTGGTCTGGGCCAGCCCAGGGGGCAGGAGAGGGAGAGGAAGGGCCATCCCCAAGGGACATCCCCTGTCCCCCGCCGGAAACCCTGCGGCACTGAGACTCCTTAGTACTGGCCCCCAGGTACCCTCGAGAGCCTCTGGTCGGGCTTTTCCTAAGAGGCGCTCCGTGCAGTGTTGAGGGCTGTTAAGGGAACAATGGCTTCAGCTTGGCCATGCTTGCTGCTGGGTGAGTGGAGAGGTGAATGGCCTGATGTGCAGGTGGCTCTTGGGGAGAAGTGACTCTCCACAGAGCAGATGACCGCAAACCCTCCTGTTCTCAACAGTGCGTCTTCTAGGACTCCCGATTCTGAGGAGCCACTCCTGAAAACACTGCTTTGGCCCCAGCCCGTCCTTGGCCCAGGGAGGGCGGTCACTGGGCTGGGTCTCATCCCTTGGGTTCTGCCGGAGCAGGGGTCTGAGCCTGCATCTCCCTTCTCTGGGCCCGCATGTGCCAGGCCTTCATGTAGCTCCCTTACCCCAGGCTCAGGGTTAACCCATGCTCGGGTTCTAGGATCAGGCCGGAGGGCTCCTACCCCATTCTCAGGGGAGGGACAGACCCACCCTCTTACCCTGCAGGTGCGAATTCGCAGGCACCTGCTGCAGACAAGGGGTTTTCTTGAAGGTCCCAGCTCTTCCCCAGACCCGCGTCCTGTACTCAGGCTTCGGGGAAGGTGAAGGAGCCTTGGCAGCGGGTTCTGGCACTCAGAGCTGGCTCGGGTGCTCACCCCCCCAGAACGCCCCTCGCCCCCACCCCTTGGATGAGGACAGAAGAGGCCTGAAAGGGCTCAGCTGTGAGGGTCAGACCCGTCTCAGGTGGCTTGAGCATATGGCAGTCCCGGTATTTTATGTGGGAGTCTCTCCTCCCTTCATGCCTCCATCTCTCCGTTCTCCTGTCCATCCGTCCCTCCTTCCAGCCTGCCTCCACCCCGCCATTCCTCTGCTCATGCCTCCATTCTTCCATCTGTCGCTCCGTCTTCCCTCCATGCCCCACCCCCCACCCACTGCTGCATCCAGCCACCCATCCCATCTTCCACTAGGCAACGTGGCTGGGAGCCTCCTTTGCTCTCATAAATAATGCATAGTCTTTCCTCTCGAAGTATCACAGGTTCACAGGGAAGATGGGACAATTTACGCCGAGAACTACTGTATAGCATCAGGGGCGAGGACAGCAACCTCCGTTTATGGAAAGCCTACCCCGTGCCAGGCATTTCATCCACATGATCTAATGTAATCTCCGGACAGAGCTTCCAAATAGGTTTTCTTTTCCTCCTTTCACAGCTGAGTAAGGTGAAGCTCAGAGAGGGTAAGTCGTTTGTCCGAGATCACACAGCTCGGAGGTGAGAGAAGGACATTCATACCCAGGCAGCCCAACGCCCTAGCCGGTTCTGAGAACTGATCCAGTATCCAAAGCTACTGGAAGGAAGCGGAGAGGGAGTGTGGCTAACCAGCATGCCTGTGGGCAGGGCCAGGGTGATGGGGATGAGGCTGGCTGGAAAAGGAGGCTTCCTGGAGGTGATCTCTGAAGTCAGTCCCGAGGGATGAGTAGGAGTTAGTAAAATACCAGCGCCGTCATTTCATTGTGCGAATTGATTTGACGTTAAATTATATATTTGGTCAATTTAAATTGTAGCTGCTTAGAAATGATCAATTTCCCTACTGTAAAGCATAACATAAAATCAGGACCTCCTTCCTACTGCTCAGACGGCTGCCAGCGGCTGCTCTGGAATTTTCCACTCAGATATGCATGCGTGTCATTCCCTTGTGTTGTTGGCGGTCCATATAGCTCGCAGGAAAGTACAGGCTGACCCTCCGGTGTTTACAGAAAGTGTATACCCGGAAGCATAACGTGGGGAGACATTCCTTTTGTTTAATTTCGTCTGCGGATGAAACCCTCAGCCCTGACTGGTTCCACAAGTGCTGAGAAGGGTCTGCCCGACCCCCTGCCCACTGCACCCTGTCCGTACCAGCTACCGACCTTCCTCTGTTCATAGTGGCGGGTTCCGTTAGGACCGTCACTCGACAGGTGAGGGGATCAAAGACCTTCAAGGTCCTTCCCTCTCATGTGCTGGCGAGCCAGCGTTTGGATCCTTATGTGGGGGTCTTTTGTCTTCTCTCTCCCGACTGCAATTCCTTACATTCACTTCTTGCCACCAGATCGCTCACCCCCCAAGATCTCAAGCTAACGGCGGTCCTGACCCTTGCTGCCTCTAACAGACGTGTGGGTGTTATGTCATTGGATCCCCTGCACTGTGGGCTGGCAGACTTGTTCCAGAACAGGCCAGGGAGTAAATGTTCCAGGCTTTGTGGGTCCAGTGGCCTCTATCGTGATGTCCACTCTGCCACCTCAATGCCAGAGCAGCCAGGGACAAGACCTCAGCTGGGGAGAGCTTGGCTAACTTCAGTTAGGGCCATTAAAATGTGAATCTCTTGGGCTAAAAAATAGATTTTTTTCAACTGTTTAAAAATGTAAAATCTGTTCTTAGCTCACAAGTTGTACAAAAAGTAGGTGGCAGGTTGGATTTGATTTAAAGACCCCGTTGGCCAGCCCCTGCCCTACACCAGCCCTTGGAGCCACCGCATGGATGAGAAGACTGAGGCTCAGATCCCCCAGGTCATCTGAATCCAACTTTGGGCGGGGGTGGGGTCCCTGAAGTTGACACCACCCCACATCGCGATGCCACCTGGACATGTTCTCAGCCTGAGCTGACCCCCCAGCCTTCTTGGAACTGCCCATCGTCTTCTCTGCGTTGCTTTGAGGGGGAAACATCTGTACTTGGAGGGAAGAAAGACCATAAATCCTTGGATGTTGGCCAACATGCCCAGGAGCTGCCACCCCAGGCTCTGGTTCTCAGCACCTTCTCCCCCTCCAGGTGGTTCCCAGGTGGTCTCTGGGCCTGCCCAGATTGGCTGGACTGTCTGCCAGGCATGGGGCTGCCTCGACTCCCATTCTGGCATTGGAGCTCACCCAGGTGCCTCCTGGAGAGGATCAGGGAGCCCGAGGGGCTAGGCAGCCTGGGTTCTGTCCTCGGTGGTCCATGTACTGGTGATCTGGGGCGAGCTCCAGCCCTCGGTGCCTCAGTTTGCGCGTAGGACACTGAAGGGCTTTGCCCGAAGCCTAGGACAATTTGTATGAGTCCCTGAGACCAGAGAGCTTGCTCAGAGTCTTGGAGCATCAAGGAATAACCGCTTGGCAGCCTCTGCCTCCTTCTTTCCCACTAGGGAATCCCAGCCATCCCTGAAGATCCCTTTATATGGTCCAGATCACTCTCTGGAAGGAGGCACTTCCCAGTGGACAGACCTTGGGCTCTGGAGACCACCCCTGCTTGCGAGCTGTGTGTCTTGGATGAGTTATTTCACCTCCTGGGCCTGGGGGGATTGAAGGGGATGACACACAGATTTTGGTGGCTGCCTGGAGTCCCTCCCGTTCACCGGCAGCTACCCCTCCCTCAGGGGCCCCAACCGGATCTACTTTCGTCCACAAACTGCTCATTTCTGAGCATCCCCACCCCTGCGAGGCTGCCCTGGCTGGCCAGCCTGAGCAGAGGATGTGGGAGCGGAACCTGTAGAAACCCCCTTCCCGTACTTTCTAGAAGCAGGCAACGGTTGCCAAAGACCGCTTGCGTCCTTTTCCAGTTGCACAAGAACCCAGCGCACGCCGTCAGGGCCTCGGTTGCCCCTAGAGTATAGTCACTGAGGTTCTTCCCAGTAAAGGCGTGACCTTTCTGTAGATTGGGGTGCAGCCTGGGTCACCCCCTTGGGGCCTCCTGAGTCACTTACTGGGAGGAAACCCAGCGAGGAAAGCCGGTCCAGGTAGGAATGAGAAACGTGACCCTGGGTGAGAGGATCTCTCCTCTGCTGCTGTTCTGCTCTGTGCAAGTGTACGCAGAGCCTCTGGTCCGTCCAGAGCTGTGTTGGGGGAGACCAGAAATGCTCCTTTTTATGCGGACCATTCGCTGCAGGGCTCCCTCAGGCCAGACTGGGTTCGGGATCTCCTGACACAGCGTCTTCCTTGTTTGCCCCATCCTGGGTCTGGGGTCAGCCCCAGGTGGAGTTACCGAGGGCAGACTTCCCTGGCTCCTAGAGTCCCTGGTGTCCCTGCGTTTCTTGGACCCAAGCCTTGGACCCTGGTAGACTGGAAGAGCCATTCAGTCTAACGTCTCCAGGTAGCACTTGAATCCCAAAAGTAGTAACTCACACTTTGCTTCCATGCCGCTTGTGACAGGGTGCTCACTACCATCCCAGACAGCCTTTTCCTTCTTTGGACAGTGTTGCTTCATGTTGTGCCCCAGTCTGACCCCCAGCAAGGCAGCTAGAGAATATTCTCCCGAACTGAGATGTCAGAACCCCGAAATGGACCCCCTGGGAGGTAGTGAGCCCTCCCCGCTTCAACCCTCTCTCCTCTCCCTGAAGGTATAGGGAGTCAAAGCTGAGCTCCTCCTGGCAAGGATGATAGAAGGTGGTTACTTTCAGAAAAAGGCAGAGGGGACTTCCTTATGGAGTGGGGAGATTCACAAGGCTTAGGACTGCCTTCTACCCTTGCAGGAGGAAGAAGGGGTGAAGCCAACCCATTAGCTCTCCTTCCCTCTGCTTTGTGCCCTGCTCTCCTCCTCCCTCTGACATAGGGCCTGTGGGAACAGGACTGGGCCCAATGCCTACTTCCCTGCCCCCAAGCCCCACTCTGCCTGAGCAGCTGTCCCATGCAGCTGTCCCGTCCCCAGCTGCCCCACACTGGCTCCTGTCACCCCACAGGGCCCGAGAGCTGGCCGCTGTCATTCCAGGATTGTGTGGCTTCGGGGAAGGGATGAGGGCAGCCAGCTTCCCTCTCTGAGTCCTGCCCTGGCCTGGGGTCCGTCAGGGCGGAGAGACACACCAGCGCGCTCCAGCATGGTCTGTGCTGTTTCAAAAGCACGTGTGTGTGTCACCCAGGATGACAGTGAAAAATGGGCAACAGCCGTGTGTCTAATGTTGAGTACTGACTACATGCTTTGGGACAAATCTGTATCTGGGACTTTAACCCTGGGATCCTCGGGGGCTCCTGAATGGGCTTAATGGGGCTTCTGAACCCCCAGACATTATATGTAAAATGCTGCCCATACCTGAATTTTCTGGAGGAAGCTGACCCTCCAAAACGTGAAATGATCAACAGGATGGAATCCTATGCAGCAGGTGAAGTTACATTGTGGGGCATTTTACCAGCACACGCAGAGTGTATTGTCGAATGAGAAAAGCAGGTTACGGATCCCTCTATACGCTAAGAGCCCAGTTTTGTTTAAAACCATCTGTGAAACACACATGCTGCAAGTTGAGCTACCAAAATGAGGACAGTTTTTATTTCTGGGGTGAGAGAAAAATTTTTTTTTAATTTGTGTTAACTCTGTTGAATGTTCTGTTCATTGGATGTTCGACAATGCACACTTGTGCCCTTTGTGAAGAGATGGTGGAGGGAGCTCTCGGTCCCTTTTCTGCAAGGCTGGACCTCCCTCCTGCCCCAGCAGGCCCCTGGCCCCAGAGAGGGCTACGGATCTGTGCCACAAGCCACTGTCTCCCCTCTGGGTCTCCAGCAGTCACCCGCTAACTTCCTGGCCTCCTGGCTTTGACCAGCATCCATCTGGGTATTTCCAAAGCCCGAGAAGGTCTTAAGTCATTTCCCTCCAGGCCCTGCCCAGTCGAGGGGCCTGTCCAGACTCCCAGCTGTCAAACGTCAAGCAACCGAGATGGCCTGGTAGGCCTACACTGCCTAGCTGTGTGGCTTTGGGCCAGTCATCTAACCTCTCTGGGACTCAGGGTGCCGTAAAATGGGACCTCATGTTAGTCCCTCCCTCTGGGATGATCTGCGGTCGGCGGGTCTGGGATGCCTGTCAGCTTTGTTCCCTTTCCCTCCTGGCCTTGACCCACCTGCCTTCTCTTCTTCCTGCCAGGGAGCTCCAGGACCATCAGGATGGGGTCAGCCTGTATCAAAGTCACCAAATACTTTCTCTTCCTCTTCAACTTGCTCTTCTTCGTAAGTATGACCTGCACCAGCCCACTGCCTCCCACAGAGACTCTCCCTGGGGCTACCCAGGCTCAGACCCCCCAGAGACTCCAGGCTGCAGGGTGGTGGTCAGGGGCTGTGGGTGGGGGCTGAGGACAGACCATGGTGAATAGAACCGGGAGGGGCCAGCCGGGAGATGGCCTGCATTCCAGCTGGTTCTGTGGCAGAACACTGGATGCCCATCCCCGCTGTCCCCTCTCCTGGGGCACTGAGGGCTGGGCTGGTCCGGTTTGGAGGTGGGCATGGATGGGAAAGAGCCCCCCGGGTGTCCCCTAACTCATCAGCAGAGACTTCTCTGTGCTGGCCCCGACCCTCCTGCACCCCCTCTGAAGATCTTGCTGTTACAGCTGCCACCCCTCCCCCACCCTCACGCCCACTGTGGGGGATGTACCCACACCCCCAGAGGGTGTGCAGGAGACCTGCAGGCTTGGGGCCAGTGTGGGGACACACCTCCCCGCCCCCAGACCCACCCTGGCAGGCCCCTTTTTTAAGTCCCTGAGCATAGGGCTGCCCAGATGTGTAAGGCCGGTGCACATCTGAACTGGTTTTCCTGGGACCTCAATTTTCCTCTCAGGCCTGACACTGACTCCTCTTGCTTGGAGTGTGTGTGTGTGTGGGGGGGGGGTTGTGTATGTGAGTGAGTATGTGTGTATGAGTATGTGCGTGATGGGGCAGGGGGAGGGTGTGATGCGTGTGTCAGTGCACATGTGTGAATGTATGTGTGTGCATAAGCGTGTGTATGTGTTGGGGGGAGAGGGAGAGTGATGCGTGTGCAAGTGTGCATGTGTGTGAATGTGTGAGTGTATGATGGGGCAAGGGGAGAGTGGTGCACGTGTGAGTGTGCACATGTGTCAATTGTCTGTGGGTGCTTGAGTGTGATGGGGCAGCAGGAGAGTGTGATGCATGTGTGAAGTGTGTGAGTGCATGTGTGTGTGCGATGGGGCAGGGAGAGCATGTGATGCATGTGTGAGTGCACGTGTGTGCATGAGTCCGTATGTGATGGGGCAAGGTGTGTGTATGCATGTGTGAGTATGTCCGTGTGTGAATGTATGTGTGAATGTGTGATGGGGCGGGGGAGCGTGTAATGCATGTGTGAGTGCACGTGTGTCCATGTGAGTGTGCATGAGCATATGTGATGGCAGGGGGAGTGTGTGATGCATGTGTGAGTGTGCATGTGCGTGAATGTATGTGTGTGCAAGTGTGTGATGGGGCAGGGTGTGTGTGCACATGTGTGAATGTGTACGTGCATGAATGCGTGTATGATGGGGCTGGAGAGCGTGTGATCCATGTGTGAGTCTGCACGTGTGTGTGTGTGTGTGTGTGTGTGTGTGTGCGCATGAGTGTGTGTGTGTATGTGTGAGAGAGACGGGGCGCGGGGAGTCCTGAGAGGCTTTCCTGGGTGCAGGGTGCTGCTGGGGGCTGTCTCCTCTGGGTGGCCGGTTTACCCCCTACTGTTAGAAAATCAGGCTGAAAAATAGGATGTTTATTATTATATTTATTATGATTCAGATTTACTCTTAAAAAGTGCACACGTCCAGGGATATTTTTGAGAGAAGAAAGTGCCTCTGAATGTTCATTTTGGGATTCCTGAGAATTTGGATTTTATTCTTTATGCTTTCCTGCCCCTTTTCCAAATTTTCTACAGCGGACACGGATTCCTGGGGGAAAAGTTGTTCTACATTGCAAGTTACATAGGGTCGTAGACAGTTTGGGAAATAATCATTCTCAATTCCCCCTCCTAACTGTGCCCCAACACACAGATATGAGCGTGTTCCCGGCACTCCTACGGACCGCTGAGGTGCCCCTGCCCTGCCGCTCTCCAACCCTGGCTCTAGCCCTGGTATCCTTCTTGAGGACCATGTCAAGGCCTTGTTGCGACTCTTGTCCTCGCTTGGGGCAGGGCACCTGGGCTTCCCCAGCCAGCTAGTCAGGTCCCTCCTGGCTGGACCGGAGCTCTAGAAAACAGTGGCCATACAGCCAGAGCCAAGCCTTTCTTGGCAAGTGCTTGACCCCTGGGCCTCCACCCGGCTTCCAGGGCCAGCTGGCCGGGACTGGGGAACAGGAGGGTCGCAGTGCCGTGCTTCTGTTCCCAGGGACCCTAGGATTGGAGAGAGGCGGCTTTGCAGTCTAGGGGCCCAGCCAGCCAGCTCACCGCATGCAGCGGGAGGGAGGGGTGGAGACTTCGTGGAGAAAGGAGACAGGGTTGATGGTTTTGGCCAAGGGGGTCCCTTCTCCGTGGAGCCAGAGACTGGAAAAGCTGGTCCCTGGCCAGAGCTTTGGGGGTTGGCTGGAGTCCGGTGTTAACTCCCTGTGTGCTGGGGCCGGAGATGGCCCACCAGAATATGGGGAGGGGTGGGCAGGGTGAGAGGGAGCTCTTATCACAGGAGGGTGCAGGGAGAGGGGAGCAGGGACAGTATACCTTGGTTGGTTCGTCTCCTTGTTCACTCACCACTCATTCACCAAGTGGGTATTTGACCCTCTGTGCGTGTAGACCCGGTTGTGGGTGCCAGGCGGATACTCACCAACAGGGGAGTCATGCTTTCTGCTCTGGGGGTTCTGTTCGGGGCAGGGGATGGGTTCCGGCAGCTGTGCAGGGTGCTGGGCATGAAGGTTACGGCCCCCAGGAGAGCGGGTTATAAGGCAGCCGACCTTGTCGGGATGGTCCACAGAAGCTCCCTGTCAGAGGCAGTGGCGGTGGGGGGAGTTCCAGCAGAAGCATCGAGGTCCAGTGTGGGGGAGTGGGGCGGAGTGTGGGGCTCCAGGGTGCCTGCCGCGCCGGCCTTCCAGGAATCCTCCTCTCTGTTCTACGCACATCGGGAAGCGGTTACGTGATCAGACTTGTGGTTTGGAAAGTTTGCTCTGGCGGCTGTGTGTGTTCGCGTATGCTCACATGTACACGTGTACCTCCTTGCCTGCGAACTCCTGGCCCCAGACGCCCCAGAAAATTACCTCGTCAGCTTTTCTGAGCTTCACAGAAATCCAGGAGCCGCTGAGGCTCTGCTGTTCCGGGGGAAGGACGCCGGTCTGAGGGTCCCGGCTCCTGGCAGAGCCCTGTCTGGAGATTCTGGCAGAGCTCGGGGGCAGTTTGTGGGCAGTGCGGCGGGGGGCAGGGTGGTGCCCCATAGTTCCAGTCTGGGTTCACAGAGAAAGAGGGGGTCATGTGCCTCCCCAGTTCTGGCTGGCCGCCTGACTGGGCCTCTTCCTGGCTGGCCCATCGCCTCAGGGCTGGTCCAGCCACTCCGGATGACAGTCTCTGGTTGGGAAAACTGCAGAGGCCCCCCTCGGTTCTTGCTGGGGATTTCCTTCGTGGGTGCTTGGAGATGAGCTGAGGAGGTTAGCTGGGCAGTCCTGGATTTCGATCTCCTTGGGGTTGTGCTTGCCCAGAGGGAATTTTTTGTCCCGCCCTCACAGGAGGTGAGCAAGTCAGGCACTCTGCTGCAGGGCTCTGGGGGTACAGAGCAGACTGTGGGCCCAACGCATGGCCACTGGCCAGCTGTGCCATGAGGTGCGGGCTCGGGGTGGACAGGGCCTCAGGAATCTGGGAACCAAACTCCCCTGTTCTATGAAGTCCCCCTTCATCCCGGCAAGCTGCCTCATCTGAGACATCTGAGACACACCCACCCAAGGGCAGACCCTTCCCCTCAGTGGCTCCTCGGTAGCTCCCTGTCCCCAGAGACTGGCTTTCCAGGTGATGTCCCAGGATGGGTCCAAACAAGTATCCTGCAGCTAGTGTGAGCCACAGTCTGGCCCGGGGTAGTAGTCAGACCTGGCTGCGAGCCCCAGAAGGATGGAATCGGTGACCCTTGGCAAGGTCGGGGCCTCTGTGTCCCCATCTGTAACGTGAGGACGATAACAGGGTCCACCTGGCAAGGAGGGAGGAGGGGACAGGTGGCCTGCTGGGAGACACTGGGGAAGAATGTAGGGTCATCAGCAGCCGCTGTTGTCTTTAAGGGGGCCCGACTAGGGTAGGGTAGGGTGAGTGAGGTCCTCACTTGGGGATGACGAACAGCATTGCAATGTGCCTATCAGGGCTTGGCTCCTGGAGTGGAGGGGGTGAGCACAGGACAGGGCCAAGAGGTAAAGTCGTGGGGTACCCCTGGGAGGAGGCTGTACCCCTCAAAGCTAATAAGTTTTGTCTGACCATGTATGGGGGTGGGGTAGGGGAGATGGGAGGCACGAGGGACTCCCTACACACGGCTTTGTTGTCTGGATGGCTGGGACTTGGGGTGTGGGGCCTGAGGATGGAGGTGGTGCACCCCCCCCACCCCCAGGTCCTCCTGGCCTGGTGCAGGGGCAGCTGGGCAGGGGTCCCCACAGGCTCCAACTGACTGCACCTTTTCTTTCCAGATCCTGGGCGCGGTGATCCTGGGTTTTGGGGTATGGATCCTGGCCGACAAGAGCAGTTTCATCTCTGTGCTACGTAAGGGTCCTTCCCCGTGATCCCCCTGCCAAGCTGGCCCCGGAGCAGTGAGCCAGGGTGGCCCTCAGGGCTGCTCGCAAGAACTTGAACCTGAAAGGTCGCTTTTCTAGCCGTCCTTGGGGCCTCGCCCAGGTCCTGTGCTGACCACTCTACCCCGGGGCCCCCCTCTGCAGGGGTTTTGAGGAATTTTCTCTCCCTCCCCACACAAAGCTGCTGTTGTCCGGAGAACACTGGGGGTTGAGGGAGGCTTGCTGTCCCAGCCCAGACCCCTTCCCTCAGGCCTGACCTTGAGAAGGCCTCTTAGAGTCTCTCCCTCCATTTGCCAGCTCAGTGAGATGTGGGCCACACTCCATCCCCGGTCAGTTTAGAGAAATCTAGGAAAGGCTGGGAAACACAAATTGTCAGGAGTCCAAGCTGTGTCTGCTCCGTGCCTGGCACCAGCTAGGTTCTTTGGGCTTCTGGACTGAGGAAGAAGACGCCAGACATAGCACCCACGGTCTGGGCTCATTATGGGGCCGGCAAGGGGCCAAGCATTTTGCCCATGAAAATTGCCTTGATCCCTCGACCGTCCTGTGAGGTAGGAACTGTTCCTGTCCTGCCTGACAAATGAAGAGACAGGGCTCAGAGAAGTGATGTCCCTGGCTCGTGTTCCCAGAGCTTCCAGTGATAGGTATGAGACTTAAACCCCCAGACCTTTGGTCCTCAATGGTAAGGGGAACCGCAGCGTGGAAGCCCCTTCTCTCACTCTTGAAGAAGGAGGAAAGCAGCCCAGGGCACTCCTCCACAGATGGTAAGAGCCCTGCCCGATCTACCCCCAGCCTCCTCCAGGAAGCCGGCCAGGCTTGCTGCACTGACCTCATGGATGCCCTGAGGTGGACGGGAGGCACAGCTGAGGGCCCCAAGGAGCACAGTGATGCCACTGCCCTCAGTGAGTGCGTCCTTGGCTCAGTTCCCTCCCAGCTGCCGCTGAGGCAGCAGGTTTGGACTCAGGCCCATGACAGCTGCTTGATTTGAATAAAGCGGAACCAGGCTGGGATGGGTGATGGAGAGGCCACACCTGTCACTGTGGCCCCAGGGGGCTAGGCCTCCCCTCGGACCTGAAAGGAAGCAAGGATGAGCCACCCTCCAGCCACATCCGATGCAGCCTGGGGCTCTTGGCCCTGCCTCCTGCTGGGGGTTGGGGGGCTGCAGACTGTTCCCCTGTTCTGAGGTGAGGCTCTGCATTTCCAACCCTAGTGGGATGCCCATGCTCCCCACACCTTCCCAGCCTGGGATGCACTCTCCTCTGCCCTGATTAGGCCCGGGCTCCCCACTTCCTGTCCTGGGCCACACCCAGCAGGCACAGCACCAGGGGGCAAAGTCAGCCTTTGCTTATCTGTCCCCTGCACCTTGCCCCAGGCTCCAGGAAAACCTCTTAACTGCTCCTCCTGCCTCCTCCCTATTCAGTTGGAAGACTCTCCAGCTGCCAGAAGGCAGAGGTCCCCTAGATACACTGGTAGATGCACCCAGAATGTTTTCACAAATACAAGAGTCCCGGGCCCACCCCAGGGGATCAGACTCCATTGGTGTGCGGGCGGGGACCTGGAGCACTGTGGTTTTTACAAAGCTCCCCGGGTGATTTCCCCAAGCAGCCAGGGTTCTGAAGCACTGATGCAGCAGAGAGAGAAGACTTGCTAAGAATCACACAGGGCTGGGACCCAGGGCTCTGACTTACTACGGACATTCCAGGCCCACATGACACAGCTCTCCCCTCAACCTAACTGGTGAGGACTCCCTAACTGGGAGTCCATGGGGTGAAGTGTGTCTGTCTCCATTTCACAGTGGAGGAAATGGAAGCACAGGAAGGGAAGTTAACTTGTCCCAGGAGACTCAGCCAGGAGTGGGAGCTGGGATGTGAACAGAGGCATGGCTCCTGAGCCCCCCATACCCTGAGCCCCAATATACTCAGGGTTTTCACACTCGCTACACAGTCCTGCCTTAATCAGACCTTGCTCTGTAGTCAGGAGCACAGACTCTGGAGCCAGGCTGCCGCGGTTCAAATCCTGGCTCTGCTACCTCCTAGCTGAGTGATCGTGGGCAAGTTACTTCACCTCTCTGGGCCTCTTCGTCTGGAAAATGGGGATAATCATCAAATCTATGTTATAAGGTGGTTGTGAGAAATGAAAAGTGTTTAGAACAGCTCCTAGTAACCAGTCAACCCTACGGAAGTGATGGAGTTGGTAAGAACATCTTGAAGAAGTAGGATTTAGTTGCATTTCACAGAGAAAGAAACAGAAGCCAAAGGATGGCCTGCCCAGGCTCAGACCCTGTTCGCAGGAGAGCTGGAATGGGAACCCCTTTCTTGTTGCTTCCGGTCCCTTTCATGTGGAGCCACTTCTGCTTCTCTGGCACCTGCCAGGCCCGGCAAGACCCAGACGTTTCTGCCGTGCACAGTGGAGGGCCTCCCCAGAATGTCCACTTGGCCCCTTCCTAAGTCAGGGTGCTCAGATCGGGGCCAGCCTGAGATCCTGGGTGCGGTCAGGGACTGCTGTCCGCTGGATGTTCTGAGAAGCTGAGACACTGCAGCTGGGCTGGCCTCCTGGGGGAGAAGCTGAGTTGGGGAGGTCTCAGCCCTGGGTCTTGCCTGCTGGGCATCTGGGTGGCCTCTTAGCCTGGCTGGGCATCAGGGCCCTTAGAGACAAATCAGGATGTAAATCTACCCTCATGGGTCTGGCATGGACATGAAGCGATGTGGAAATGAAGGGATGATCCGGATAAAGAGCCTTGTTCTGGCAGGCACACAGTGGATTCCAGACTCTGCCAAATTTCTTTTCTCTGGGAGTCATCCCTGGGAGGAACCCAAACCAAGGAAGCTTAGAAAAAGTGGATTGGATGGCCTCCTCCTGACTATGCCAGTTGCTGAGAGCAGGGCGCCGAGGACCTAGAATGAAAACCTAGCTCAGTGCCAGGAGCCCCCCACGCTCACCCCAGCAGGGGCACTGCTTCCCCACTCCCCTCCCTACCCAACCTGCCTGGGGGATCCTGTGTGGAGCTGGGGGGTAGGCAGCCCTACCCTGCACCCTGAGAACGGGGTGGGCTAGCCAGCTCCTCCCGAGCTCCAGAACATTTCTGTCTGTGACCAGGAAGTAGGGCTGAATCCGGCCCTCCTGTCCATCCACACTTGAGCTTTGTAATGATTGCTTAAGGGTGCTCAGGGGTCCTCGGTGGCTGGGGTGGGGATCTCAGCTTCTCTCAGGCCCCCCCAGGGAGCTGGCCCATGTCCTCCCTGCTGACAGCCACTTGTGCCAGCTCTGGCCATGCCTTGCCTGGCACATTAAAATTGCAGGTTCCGGGTGGCCTCCCAAGAAAGTCTGTCCAGTTGTACGGACCCAGGAATCTATTCCCCTAACGGGTTCCTCTGATCCAGTAATGCATTCCAGGCTGCTCGCCAGCCTTCTGGAAACATCCTGCCCCCTCCGCCTCCCGGAGAGTGCAGGGGCTTTTGTCGGGGGAGTCTGCCGCTCCCTGCCAGGGGGAGGCCCATCTGCCCTGGCTCTTCTGCATCTGACAGCCTCTGGGTACAGGGCATCTGGAGGTGGGCGTGAATTGCGCCCTGTTCTGGCGGGCGATGCGCTGGGCTTCTTGGGAACTGCTGGTCAAGTTCTCTGACGGAACCCAGACCTTTGCGCACAGGGGCGGCCCCAGAGAGGGTGTCTTGTCATCAGGCACCTCTCTATGTCTCAGGCATATCACAGGTCAGACTTCCACGGGCCCACTCTGTCTTGCCTTCTTTAAGTATATCCTAGCTCCTTCCTCCTTGCTGTTCCCACCCCCCCCCCCCCCCGCCCCTCCTTCCCCTCCCCCACCCACCTGCAATGCCTTCCCCTCTCAGAGCTTCACTAGGCCGCTTCTAGGCTCTCCTCTGCTCAGACCAGCCTTTCCCAGCCACCCAGCCCACTCCCCGCCCCATGGTTGTCTACTGGAGCTAGCCTCCGTGTCCCTGTGGCTCTCCCCACAACTGGGGGATCTGTGCTGTGTATTGTCCCTACATCCCGCCCCACTGGGTGGCAGCTCCTGGCCATGGGGACCTCTGTATTCTGACTCCTGTCTACCCAGCAGCTAGCACAGCGCCTGGTGGGGGCCGAGCCCAAGGGAAGCAGTGCTCGACCTTCGGCCTTCCCCTGATGGCGTGCTTAATGAGGGTGAGACAGCTGGGCCCAACTTAATGTCCTTCTCTCCATCCCCAGAGACCTCCTCCAGCTCGCTCAAGGTAGGGGCCTGCGTCTTCATCGGTGTGGGGGCCGTCACCATGTTCATGGGCTTCCTGGGCTGCATCGGTGCCATCAAGGAGGTCCGCTGCCTGCTGGGGCTGGTGAGTACTGCCGGCCAGCTGAGGGGCACCTGCGTGTACCCTGGTTCCAACTGCTGGAGCACCTGCAGGGGTGAGCAGGGCGGGTGCACCCCAGGGGACTGGGCATGCGGCTGACTCCTTGCTCCTCTGTGTCCCCAGTACTTTGCCTTCCTCCTCCTGATCCTTATCGTCCAGGTGGCTGCAGGAGCCCTCTTCTATTTCAACATGGGCAAGGTAAGCACTCTCCTGGCCCCTGGCTGGGCTGGGCTGGGCTGGGCTGGGCTGGGCCTGGAGGGGGATTGGTCCCAGGGGTAGGGGAGAGACCAGGGGCCCCTCAGCTGTCTCAGACAAACCCAGAAGGTCCGGTCCCTGTGATCTGCTAGTGAGATGGGAGGGGTGCAGCATTCTGGGCAGGGTCGCCGTGGGCCTGAACGCAGCTCTACCCCAGCACCTTGTAGCTGGGGGACGGTAGGCAAGCTGCTTGCCTCTTGGGGCCTGTCTCCCCTTCTGCAAATGGAGGGCAATAATAATTTAGCTTCTGGTTCTGATGAGGATTCAGGGGGATTATCTTAGTAAAAACATAGCACAGTGCTCGGCATGGTCAACGCCCAATAGATGTTGTTCATCTTGTTTTTATTCAAGCACCTCAGCAAGTACTAAATCCATGCCACTCATCCATAGATGGGGCACAGGGAGGACACTGTCAATAAAGAAAATCAGTTTTGCATCACAGGGAAGGCACTCAGCTTAAAGGAATAGAAAGGCTATCAGGCTGACATTCACTATTGACTTAATCAGAAGTCAGGCTAGAATCAGAGACAATGCTTCTGGCTGTCTGCTCAGCATCCTCACCATGCCACTCACTAGATCACTCCACTCACTTCATGGTCACAAGATGGCTGCCAGAGCACCATCTGTGCTGCTGTAGCCGGAACAGAGGGAAACGGGCAGTGCCAGACCTGGGCCATCCCTTTGATCAGAAAAGCAAGTCCTCCAACAGTCTTCTCCAGATTGGGTCACAAAGGTACCCTGCCTTTAAGGGGACTCTAGAGACCCAGGCACAAGGGAGAAGGGAAGCCAGGAATAACTGTTGGGTGAGCCAGTTGATTGTGACTATCAAAGTTAGCACTTAAGGAGCACCTACTGTGTGCACACAGTTTCTTCTGGAAGCTTTACACACATTGTCTTATCCTTCTGGCAGCTGGGCGCTGTGTTTCATTGACAGACAGGGGAGACAGGTGTTCAGAGAGATATCGAACAATACTGTCAGTAATACAGGGACTAGAACCCCCGGCACCCCTGAGGTTGGTTCAGTGCACACCATGTACTACTGTACGATGCTGGCCACTTTGCTTTCATTCTTTCACATGCTCCCCATGCCTTCCCTCTCAGGGTAGCATGAGAATCCCCATCCGACAGGTGAGGGGCTAGGGTACCCAGTCAGCCAGTGGCTGGGCCACGGGAGGGCCCAGAGCTCACACCAGATCCACTGCACATGGCCCATGCCCTGGATGCCCCTGGGGGCCACCGCTTTCCTCCAGCGATACAGTTCTTACCTAGCGATCAGGGAGGCGGAGCTGGTGGCTCATGGGCTCCTAATTTTACCACTCGAAGGTCCGGTTGCTTCAGATCACTTCTTAGAAGGGAGGCAAGAAAACATTACACCAACATCAACAACTAACACTTCGTGAAGCCTAGAACAAGGCTGCCCCACCCCCTGTGGCGGGCAGACTGTGCTCACTGAGCTTTTCCTCCCTGGGGTCCTGTGTGGTCATGGGCATGTCACCCTCATTTTCAGATGTGGAAGCAGAACGCAGAAATGAGCCCCCTTGATCAAAGGTCACACGGCGAGTAAGCAGCAGGGCCAGGCTTTGAACCCAGGCGGCTCCTGGTTCATACTGGTGTGATTTTCATCGCAGTGGCTCCTACCTGAGTCTGTTTTCCTTCTTTATAATCCACTCCTAGCCTCTTTCCCAGAAGTAGAGTTGAGTTCCAACACAGGCGCCGGGTAACTAAAGTCAAAACGAGAGGGACTGGAATGCACACTGGGAGAGGAGAAGCAGTGGCCCTGACACCAGGACACTAGACACAGTAGCTGAGGGCTAACTTGAATACTGAGCTTCCTGGAAGCCAAGGCAAAAGGGGAAATAGTGGTTTCAGCAGATGAAAGGGAGCTCGCTTGGCTACCAGACAGGGAGGCAGCATTTAAAGGAGGGCAACTCTTTTCTCAGTGAAAGGATTGTAAGATATGGTCTTTATTTCTGCCCTGTGCCACCTGGGGATTCTCTGGGACCCATTTGGTGGTAGGTCATAATCAGGGTGGATAAGAACTGGGCCCTGGTGAGCTGGGTTCCATGACTCAGAAGGCGGTCGGCTCTGTAAGGGTCTCGGGCAGTCTGCCTTCTCACTGTCTGATTTTCCCATCTCATAGTAATAACGATGGCCCCCATCTCTGGCCCCTGTTGAATGTCAACCACATGCCAGGAGCTGAGCTAGTAACCTGATACATACTTCGGTTTTACAAACATTTTTCAGTTTTAAGAAACTGAGGCAGAGAGCAGCAAAATGACTTGGCCACAGCCACACATAGCTCAGATGCGTCAGAATGGAGAATTCCATCCCCATCCCTCTGACCCAACCAAGGCCCATGCCTCCCTTTCCAGCACCCTGCCTCCCTGTGGGCTGGTATGATCTCCGCTTGGCTGACAGCCAGCAGCTACGCCTCAGTGGCGTCCCACGGCCCCAGAGCAAGGCTTGTTTGGAGAATGAGGACTCCTGACTCCAGTCCAAACTGTCCGTCCTACCCCGTGATTCCCTCCCCTGCCTCCTGCTCCTCCTCCCCACCAGGCTCCATACGCCATGCCCCCTGGTCCCAGCCCTCCTCACCTTGGCCCACCTCTCCTGCAAGGCAGAGGGACATTTCCTGGATCGGCTGGGGATGTTCTGGCAGTGCTCGCTCACTCAAGTTAGAATGAATGATTTATTTTTTCTTTCCCAGCACATTGTAAATCCCGGTGGAAGACTAAACATGTCCTTGATGATGTTTATTCCTGCCGATGAGGTCCAGCTGGGGAGGTGGGCCTTGTTGAGCCTAGAGGAAGAGAACTTCTAGAGGCAACGGGCTGTCCTTTCTCTCACTCTGCAGGCCTCCTGGGCAGGTGGAAGGGGTCGAGCCACTGGGGTTCCCCCTGCCCCTGCCCGAAGTGGTCTCTGGGGACGCCATTCGTGCCTCCTGCCCTGAGTTCCCAGCAGCCACGGTTCCCCGGGCAGCAACAGGGTAGGCTGGGGGCCTGGGGCAAGGCACATGGCCTCTCGAGCCCGGGCTTCTGCATCTCTGAATTGAAGGGAAAAGTGGCTGGGCCCCCACTCCCACCCAGAGTTGAAGGGAGCACAGACCGCAACACTTATATAAGATAGGGAAGGGGCCAAGGCCTCAACTCCAGGACTCAACTGCCCGTGTTGGAATCACTGCTCTGAGGCCCTCAGCAAGTTACTCAACCTCTCTGTGCTCCACGCATGTCACTGGTCAGACAGCGGTAACAATACAGGTCCGTTCCCCTTAGCTGCAGTTCTGAAATCCGAGAACCACTCTGAAAAGCAAAAATGCCCTTTGCAGCTCGTTCAGTGGCAGAATCAAACCCGAAAAGAAGCCAGGCTATTCGTGGCCTCTGTGTACCCCATTCAGGGGGCCCTTGGGAATTATGAATGGGAAAGAATGCGGGGTGTGACCCAGACCCCAATCCCTTTCTAAAATTGGAACACTGCTCAGTGCCAGAGCACCCGGGCCCCAAGGCCCATCTCCCCAAGGCCATCTCCTAGCTCTTTGCTGCGGATTTGAGAGCCCCGCCAATGGGAAGGGCCTGAGTAGCGCCTGGCCCGGAGCAGACACCTCCTGGACTCCTTGGGAGGGCTCACTGGTGGTCCCCATCATTAACTTCATTAACGTTTAGTAAGGGCTCAGTAAACGGCAGCTGTTCCTCTTGTCTTTGGTGTTAGTCTTAGCCAGAGCCGGGGGCCAGGATTTGAGAGTGGGGATTCCTTTAGCTCTTTCCTCATCTGACCACGTATATCCAGCCCCAGTTTGGTGGGCCTGGCCCAAGTCTGGGCTTCTAGGGCCCTGTGTTCTTGGCTGGGATCTGCCTCTGGCTGCCCCAGGGGCTTGGACAACTTGCCCAGCCTCTCGGAGTGCCAGCTGATATCTCGGGGGCCTTTCTCAGCTTTGACGCTCTGGGATTCTGGCTTGTCCTCTCCAAGTGGAGGAGAGTGGGAGAGGGTCTCGAGGAAGAAAGGGAGTACTCCCTGCTGGGACATGCCATGTCACACTCAGGCAGGCCCTGCTGCTCCCCTGCCCAATGGCCCACAAGGGTGAGGCCGCTGAGGCTTCAGTGGATAATGTCAGGGGGCTGCGCAGAGAGCGGGGCGCTCAGGGCTTGAAAGGGAAGGAGCTGTAGTTGGGCTGGGTGGGTGCTGGGGATTGGGGTTGGGGCAGTGGCCCAGCCACACTGCTGTGCCCTTCCTCACCCTGGGGGAGGCTGGTCAGGAACACGGTGATGCCCTCCCCGCTCTTTCCCTTTCCTACTGGAAAAGCTCAGAGAAGCCAGTGTGCGTGTGTCGCAGCGCCCTGACCTATAGGTGGTAAGAGGGGTTCCCCAAGGACAGTGCTGTTCTGTGGGATGCCTGCTCCCTAGGACGGAAACTTCCTGATGCTCTGGCCCGTGTTGCTACCAGCCTTGGGGGTGGACAGCTGGAGCTAGGACAGAGACATGTGACCTTTGTCTTCCCTTTGGGAAGGGGAGGAAGGCCTGCAGGCATTCCTTCTGGAAGGGGATCATGGAGAGCAGTGGGATGGAGAGTCTTTTTTTTTTTTTTTTTTTTTTTTAGTATTTTATTTATTTGACAAGAGTGAGAGAGGATAAGCAGGGGGAGTGGCAGAGGGTGAGGAAGAAGCAGGCTTCTGGCTGTGCAGGGAGCCCGATGTGGGTCTCTATCCCAGGACCTCCGGATCATGACCTGATTCGAAGGCAGATGCTTAACCGACGGAACCACCCAGGTGCCTTGGGATGAAAATTCTTAAGGCGCTGGGTGCTGGGTGCCCGTGTGGCTCCTTGGCTCCGTGGCAGTGGAAGGTGGAGCCGACTCAGACCCCGCCCTCAAGGAGTTAACTGGAGCCTGGGGGGTTCTGGGTTGCTGGTTATGTACTTTGCTGCCTGCTTTCAGGAAAGACTCAGGTGCGGTGACTAGGAGTAAACACACCACCCCCTCTGCATCCACCACTACCAACAAGGGCCCTCACTTCTTTTTGGGATCCCAGGCTGAAGCCTCAGACCCACTGTGTCTGCATTCTGGCAAAGCACCTGGCAACATGTCCTATGGGATCCCCAGGAGAAGACAGGAAGATGTGGGTCCATTTCATTGCTTGGGGCGGGGGGGGGGGGCTCGTTCTCGAGGGCAATTTGATGCCTAGAATAAAGAGCATGGAGAGAGGTCAGCACACCATCCCAAGGAGTGGTTGGAGGAGCCGGAGAGGAGAGGGTTGGAGGGAGACCCAGTCTGGTCTCGAATATCCAAATGGTTTCTCCTGGGAGAGAGTGATCTGATTTGTTTCAGCTGGTCCCCTTGGAACTTAAAATGAATTGCTTACATCAAGAGCCTCCCCACCCCTGCAGTGTGCCATTCTGTGGGGTCCTGAGTTCTCCATACGGGGAGAATTTAAGCAGAGCCCAGGAAGGTATGGGAAGGGCTCTTACTGAGCTCTCTTCTAATCCTGCCTCTGTGTGAAACAGCAGGCTGCAACAAGGTGGAGTGCAAGCACAGCCAGTGGTAGTGGGGAGCTGCCCCAGAGGGGACGGTGGGACGGGGGTGGGGGTGGGGAGGGTGGGGGGGTGGGGGGTGTGTGGAAACAGTGGGGGTCGGCCGCAGTTCAGATCGCAGGCTTCTGGAGCCTCCCGATTAGGGTTAAGTCCCGTCTCTGCTGCTCGCTAGCTGTGTGATCTTGCCAAGTCGTGCCTCTGGATCTGTTCTCTGTGCTGGGAAATGGGGAGGAGGGACCAGGCAGCTTTCCAGGACTGGCCTCCGAGGCGTGTGACCTGAGTGGTTACACAGGGCCCTCCGCTTCAAAGGGTCCATGCTTGGTTTATACTCTGATGCTGCTGCCTTGAAATTTATAATCCTTTTTAAGCAAGGGACCCTGCATTTTCATTTTGCTCTGGGCTGTAATTAATGCTGCTGGTCCTTGGGAAGGACTGTTTTTTGTTTGTTTGTTTGTTTTTTAATCCTGGGCACGACTCTTCATTGCATAGATAGTAACGTGATAGGCCAGAGCTGGCTGGAGGCTCTGTGGGATCCAGATTTCTGAAGGCTGCCCCTGGGACTCTGTCCCTCTCCGTCCCTTGATCTGTCTCTGGCTCTTCTCTGTCAGCTGCCTTCTTGGGCAGGCAGTCCCCGTAGGCCCTCGTGTTGCCCGATGAGCAGAAAGAGAAGGTCACATCGGGTGACAAATCCCATCCTTGAAGCACTCCCTGTGCCCAGGGTGGGGGAGGTCGCCGATGGCAGCCTGGGACTTGCCCATGGCAATGAGAGGGGCAGGGCTTCTGGGCTCATGAAGGGATTGGGGGGGGGGGTTACCCCTAAGGAAAGGAAGTGCTGTTTCTAGAAGGGAGAATTGGGTGCAGCGCAGGGAGAAACCCCAGAAGCGTCCCCTACAGGGACGAAGGAAGAGAGTGGGCATCTTACCCCTTCCCGCTTGCTCTTGTCTCAGGCATGACCTGGTTGCCAGGGTGACCGCCCCTGAGCTCCCGACTCGGCCTCCTGGGCATGGGGATCCCAAGGCATCTGCTGAGAGCTGAACCAGCCCCTGCGGCGGCCTTTGTCCCTGTGGCCTTGCTGGGTCTCTCAGCTCCCTTCTGGGCTGCAGGATGAGGTGGTGTTTCCATGGAAACCCCCCAGCCTCAGTGGAAACCACTGGGCTTCCATCACTTTTCTCATGTCAGGGGACCTGAAATAGGGAAGTATGGGTTGGGGTATAAATAAAGACAAGGTGGGGGGCGGGGAGGGCAGGTAAGACAGCTGTGGGAGAAGCAGCTGTCCATGCAAATGCCCCTGGGGACAGCCCCCTTCTTTCCGGATCATCCCCCCCCCCCGGGAAAAGAGGCGGAGCAGAGAGGGTCAGGGCAGAAAGACCCAAGCCTGCAGGAGCCCCAGCTGTAGGACGGGGAGCTAGCCGCTTAGCTTCTCCAGGCCGTTCCTTCACACGCTCTGACCTCCTTCAAGCTGTGCCCAAGTGGTTTCAGTGCTGATAGAGCTTCACGGGTCAAAACTTGGGTTCCAGGGCCAAATCCCAGCTCTTCACGTGTTGGCCGTGTGACCCATGTTGCTGTGTAATCACGCTCTCTGAGCCTCATTTCCTGCATCTCTAAAACGAGGGAACGAGGTAAATCCCTAGGTCCGCTCTGAGGATAAAAATGAATTAATGCACAAAAAAGTACTTAGCATGGCTGGTTTCTGAGAGGTATTTGATAAAACTTAGCCGCTGTGATTCGTTGCTGGTAGGAAGGCTTTGTACATTGTAAAGCTCAGTGTGAGTGAAGGGAAGAGAACCACGCTGGGGATTCTGTCAAGAGGGAGGGGCAGAGAGCAGGCCTGGGGAGCGGGGCTGGTTTCCCAGGGCCGTGAAGGGAGGGGGCAAGGAGCCAGGGCTGCGGGTCTCTCCAGAGGGATGTGGGTTTTCTGAGCTGCCGGCGGAGAGCTGAGGCAGCCCACTCACCGTGTTGTGAGCTGGGCTCTGAAAACCCCTGCCAGGAAGTGTCTGTCCTAATATCCTAATTCCCCTTTCTCCGGAACCCAGGGACAGGTTTGTGGCAGCCCCCTCGGTACCCTGGCCTCTCACCCTGGGCTTCTGTGGTGACAGCAGGTGGCTGTGACTTGCTTATTTGTGCTGGTGTGCCAGGGAGGCCCCTGGACAAGGTCCATGGGAGAGGCCAGGCGGGGCCAGGCTTGGTCTGGCTCTCAGGGTGGAGGGCAGCGGAGGGGGGCGGGGGGCCTTGTTCCTACCTGGGGCGCGGGGCCCTGTTCTCAGTTCTCAAGGTTGGTTTCGGGTTTGCCTCCCTTTGCACGGCTGACTTGTTCCTGAAAAGCTGCCTGGGTGCGATCCTCTGTTGAGAGCCGCCCCTGGGGGGCCTTTGGGGCTGAGTCCTTTTGTTCCTTGTGCCCCTCATCTGCCTTCTTTGTAAATCATTGTTTCCTTGGTGGCATTGAGAAAAGCAGATGCTTCTCTCCCTCACCAACGGACCCTGAATTCCCCAACACAGTCAGGATTTGGAGTTCGCAGGGTTGCGGGGCAGGCATGAGGACTAATGGGGAGAGTATGTGAGTACTGCCCTGGGGCGCAGCATTAGGCGGTGAACGTACAGCCATCCGTTATTCAAGTACAGCTCACGTCTGACCTGGCCAGGCTTCACCAGGTATGGTCGTTGCTCCCATGACTCTGACATTTTAGTGGAGGGGAGACACAGTACATCCTGAAAAGGAATGAGCTCGTAATGACAATGCTATGAAACAGCAGGCCCACCCTTGCAGGCTGAGGAGGGCCTGGGAGGGGGTGCTGGAGGGGACAGAGAAGAGATATATTCTGTAGGATGGTCCAGGAGGGCCTTTCTGAGGAGGTGACCTTTAAACAAAGCCCTGGAGGAAGTGGACCAGTGAGCCATGTTAATATGTGGGGGAAGAGGATGACAGGTGGAAGAGGAAGTACAAAGGCCCTGAGGCACGAGATGCCTAGCAGAAAGACAGCAAAGCAGATCTGGGTAATTGAAGCAGAAGGTAAAAAACAGAAAATGGTTTGGGAAGAGCGGGGGCGAAACAAGGCTGGGCCTTGTGGGCCACTGACAGGATGGCGGCATTCTTCCTGAGAGGGATGAGAGGCCACCAGGGGGCGCTGAGTGCCGAACAGACTACAGCGCAGCTGTGGTAGGTCCTGACTGCCCCGGGCTTCCTGTGATGGCCAGCAGGGGCCTGGCACCCTAGAAGCACTAGAAAAGCAGCTGGCATGAATAGTAGGATGCTTTTGAGTGTGAGCATGTCCCCAGAGCTGGGGTGGGTGAGGAGAGAGGCCGTTTAAGTAGATGTGACCAAAGGTGGGGAATGGGTTTCAGGAAATCCGACCTTGACCCTTACTCTCCCCTCCGTCTGCAGCTAAAGCAGGAGATGGGCAACATCGTGACCAACCTCATTCAGAACTACAAGGACAGTCACGAGGACAGACTGCAGGAGGCCTGGGACTACGTGCAGGCCCAGGTAAGGCGACGGTGGCAGGGGTGGGGGTGGCGTGAGCGTCCTGGCCCAGTGTGTCTGAGTCTGGGTGTCGTCTGCCTGACTGAATATTCCAGAGTTTGTATATGAGTGTGTATCTGTTGGGGGCAAGGGGCCTCTGAGTCGTACCCCTGCCTAGCACCCCAGCTCCCACCACAGTCTCTCAGAGGGCCCAGGGTCTTGGAGGCTGCCCGGGGCTCCTGATGCCCCCAGTCTATGGCCAGAGCGGGAGGGCCCTCCTCGCAAGCCAGGCTGGGGAGTGTCAGGAGTCCCTCCAGGGGGTTAAGTAACTGGGTGCCAAGGCTGATGTGCAGACATGAGTCTGAGTGGAGGCTACATCTGGGAGGGTATTGGCATGGGATATATCCATGGGAACCTTCTGGAGTGAAAGGAATGTTCTATCCAAATCCTGATCCAACTGGCAGTCATGTCAGTCTATGTGTAAAATTTTGTCAAGCTGTGTGTGTGTGTGTGTTCCACCTCAGGTAAGTGAGAGAGACAGACTGACTGAATGAAGGAATGAGAGAATGACTGACTGACAGATTCCATGACTGACAGACTGAATGAATGAATGATGGACTGGTGACAAAACGACTGACTGACTGACTGAACGAATGATGGACTGACTGCCAGACAGACTGACTGACTGACTGAATGAATGAATGAATGACAGAATGAATGAATGCATGCATGAATGATGGACTGACTGGCAGACAGAATGACTGACTATATGAATGAATGAATGAATGAATGAATGGTGGGCTGGCTGACTGACTGAGAGACAGAATAACTGACTGGCCCACTGGGTTCCCAGCATGCCCTGATGGCGAGCCAGTCACCACACACACAAACGGACCTCGGGGATCAGGTCCCAGAGGCTGTATGCCCTTGGTGGGGACCCAGCGTCTCTGGGCTGCCGCAGCGGCCTCCTATCTCCCGAGGGGGCACCGGCCACAGTGGTCACTTAGGGCCTGCCTGCAGCTCTGACTGACTGCTGCCTGGCAGGGGACTGGGGTATGAGGGGCAGGGGTGGGGACAGCGGGAGTAGGTCCGACTCCACGGCACCAGGAGAGCAGGGATCTGGAGACGGGACTCTGTCCAAACCACATGGGTGCATCCCCTTTTCTGGGCCGTGAAGAGGGGAGGGTAGTGTTTCCTGCCTCACAGTGTTTGGTGAGGAGGACCAGATGGAGCCGGGTTGGGGGGGCCTGTGTCCGCTGTGGCGCTCAGTGCCTGTGGGAAGATGTTTTCCTCACACGTTCAATTTGACCCACAGTTGCTGAGGTTGGGGGTTCCCTCATGTCCCAGGATAAACATGTCCCTCCTTCAAGGAGCCTGGGGGAGAGGCGGGTCCCTTGAGAGATGGTGCGCACCCTGCCGTGGGAAGCACTTGACTGGTAGGGGGATTTCTGCAGCTGGTGAGGCCTCTAGATCATTCTGATGTCTGTCAGATGCCTCCTTGGCACGGTGGTTAAGAAAGCTGACTGAGTCAGGCCCCTGAGGCTGGGACTACCAGCTCTGCTGCTTGCGGAGCCTGGGTCCCCGTCTGGCAAACAGGGCCTTGGCCCCGTGCTTGTGTGAGAGGAGTGTGTGAAGCCCGTGGCGCTTACACAGCGCTTTGGTGGCCTGTTGGTGATGAGGGCTTCTTGGTCTCGGCAAGAGGCGGGGTCGGGGACTCTGCCTGGTGTGGTGGTCAAGGAGCACTGTTGCCTTCTGATGAGGGTATGAGGGCCTGGGTGCGCCCCTCAGCGGTGCTGGCCTCTGGCCCAGGCTGGAAGCTGCTCAGCATCCAGACAGAGGGAAGGAGGACAGAAGGAAGGAACCTGTCCCAGCCACTGCCTGAGCTTGGCTCGCCCCCTGCTGGTCACCAGGCTGCTGGTCAGGGACCCGCCACGTTGAGCTGGGAGGGAAGCAGGGGGGACCACCCATGCACCCAGCAAGGGGGACATGAAGCTTACCCTGCAAGTCCACTTAATCCTCCCAGGGACCCTGGCAGAGTGGCTCTCGCTAACCCTTTTCCACGAGGAAGCCGGGGCTGGTGGCTGGCACAGGCCCTCCCCAACTCGGTTCTACCTTCCCATGGGCCTTTTCAGCACAGGCCTAGCTCCTCACATCCCAGCCCTGTCAGGAATTCAAGCCCAGATGTGACCCACAGCCCCTCAGGGTCCCTTCACGAGCCCCACGGAGGCCCTTCTGGCCCAGGGAGTCTCAAAAGGCCTTCTTCCCCTCTGGAGCTAGAATATTTTCTCTTCCAAAACGCAGAATTGGCCATATCTCCTTTTACACCTTGACAACCAGGAAGCTCACAGCCAGATCTCAATTCTAACATGTACACAACAGCTAAAAGTGGAGCTGGCCTTTCCCGAGCCATCCAGATCAGAGCTGGACACTTGGCTGCCTCGTCCTGGGGAGTCCTCCCAGCAGCCCTTTGACTTAGGAACCTTTGTTACCCCATTTCGCAGATGAGGAGACTGAGGAAAGCACTTTAACCGAAGTTAAGCTGCTGGTACATGGCAAAGCTGGGATTTGAACCCAGTCGCTGGACTCCAGACCCCACGCTCTTTTTAAAAAATGATTTATTTCAAGTAGGCTTCATACACAATGTGGGGCTTGAACTCACGACCCAGAGATCAAGAGTTGCGTGCTGTACGGACTGAGGCTGCCAAGCTCCCCGAGACCCCCACTCTTAACTGTGTGTTGTTTGCCCTGCTCTGTCCCACTTATCTGTGTCCTGTCTTTCAACTTGAACGTCCCTCCTGTGCTGCTTTGTATTTCTACTGCCCCTGACTTTTTGTCTCTTTCTGTTTTAACGTTTATGATGTCTGTTTCCTGAAGGCCCCTTTAAATTCTCTGTGGCTCCCAGAAGCCAGAGTGAAACCTAAACTCTGATCCTGGTGGTTTGCTGGGCCTGGGGGGCGGGGCGGTGGCTGAAAGTGGTCGATCTGAGCCTCCCCCTGGAGGGCCGCCTGCCTGAGAGCTGTGGGCGTGAGCAGCCGGTCTCCCCGCAGGTGAAGTGCTGCGGCTGGGTCAGCTTCTACAACTGGACGGAAAACGCGGAGCTCATGAACCGCACCAACATCACCTACCCCTGCTCCTGCGAGGCCGGGAGGGAGGAGGAGGACAGCTTCGTGGTGAGGAAGGGCTTCTGTGAGGCTGTCGACAGCAACAGGACCGAGAGCGGGAACAGCCCCGAGGACTGGCCCGTGTACCATGAGGTGTGTGGACAGCTGTGCGGCCCGCGCTGGACTTGGGGCACCCTGGGGTCTGGGTACTCGGGCCACCCTTCCTTCACTTAGCTGTTTCTGCCTTTGATTCACCTGTTTGCTTGTCATTTGTACCTGCAGCAACATATTCGTTGATTTCCGCAGTCAGGGAACACACAGACGCCCGCTCTGCCGGCCCTCTGGGCTAGGTCAGGGCAGGGCGTCCCGGCCATTGTGCATGGTGGGGTGAGGCTGCGTGGTGGGGTGACGCGGTCGTGTTTTCCCCTCGTAGGGCTGCATGAAGAAGGTGCAGGCCTGGCTGCAGGAGAACGTGGGCATCATCCTAGGCATCTGTGTGGGCGTCGCTGTCATCGAGGTCTGAATCCCTTCCCCCTCCAGCACCCCGGCTCCGCCCCCAGCCCTACCATCCCCGCTGGTGGCCTCAGGGAGGCCAGGCCGGCCTGATCACTTTCCCCTCCCTGGGCGCCTCTGCCGCAGGAGCCACAGGCTGGTCCTGAGGCTTTCGTTGTGGGTCCACTCCATCCCGCTCAAGCCCCGGGACCCTCGCCGACCTGCACAGTGAGATGCTGCCCTGGGTCCTCCCTCTGACTCCTGCCCTCTGCCCCGACAGCTCCTGGGGATGCTCCTGTCCATCTGCTTGTGCCGGCACATCCACTCTGAAGACTACAGCAAGGTCCCCAAGTACTGAGGCGGCCGCTGTCCCCCATCTCCCTGCCAGTCCCCCAGCCTCCAGGCTCCTCAGGGTCTCCAGGCTCTGCTCTAGGCTCACCGCCCACCTCACTCCCTGTGCCCGTCCTGTGCTGGCCGGAGAGGGGAGGCTTTCTGGGGCCTGGACCTGTCTCCCTACCTTTCTGCCTCCAGACTTGAGCCCCAGCGGCTCCGTGGCTGCTTTGCTTCTTGCCTGCCGGGATCCGCGTAGGCTCCCAGAGAGAACGCTCCCGCGGCATCCCTGCACAGGGGCACGGGGTCTCTGCCCACCTTGGGAGCTTTGTACATGGGGTGGGGAAAGGTGTATTCAACATTGGGGATGGGGGTGGGATTTGGAGAAGGCATCGGGGCTGCCCACTGCGTGGGTAAACTTTTTTATTTCCACTATAATTCTTCTATTTTTGGTTTTCACATTTTCATCGAAGGTGGTGGGAGAGGGTGGGCTTTACCTCACATTCGTAGGAGCAGCAGCCCGTCCCCAGGCCAGCTCAGATCAACCGAGGATGAGGCTCTGAGCTGGGCCGAAGAAGGGGCCCCCTGGGCCGGGGAATCTGGACTGGCTCTGGGCTGCTTAGGGAATCCGGGGGATGAACCCCGGGGGTATGACACAGCTGGTCCTGCGTTTGCCAGGATCCCGAGTTGTCCAGGGAAAGGGGGGTGGGGGGAGGATGCTTTCCCCGGAGAAGCTAGGCGGGCCTGTCCTTTGCCCCCGAGGGAATGGGTGGGTGAAACTGTGCCTTGTAAGGCAGTGGGAAGGGGCCCTGTGCACAGTTCTATAAAACAGGTCCAAGATTTGACAAGTAACATTAAAGAGGATTTGTAACGATCCAGCTTGCCGCCTGGAGATGCTGCTTTTGGAGTCCTCTTACCCAAACTGGTAAGAGGCGGTCTACCCTCAAGTAGGGCTGGAAGGGGCATTGGTTGGGAGGTGTTTCCGCAGGGCCCACCAGGTGGCGCTGCTGCCTAGCCTTGGAGCCTGGCAGAGCCCAAAGTCCCTGGCTTCTCCAGGCTCCTCACCAGCCCCAGCCCTGTGGGTCTCTAACTCCAATGGGAGCGCTGGTGAAATGGTTCCGGGCCCAGGGGATTCTGATACATCAGATCTGGGCTGGGGACAAAGAATCTGCATTTTCAGCAGCTCCCCCCAAGTGACTCCTGAATCGTGTTGCTTTTAGATTCTCTGGTCCCAATAAGTTGTAGCTACAGAGGCCCCCAGGAGAGATGGGCAGGGCAGAGGAGGGGCAAGCAAACCAGACAGCCTTATCTTCACTGAGGAGGTGAGGGGGGGCGTGCATCTTAGGGACAGTGCAGCTGTTGATCTGAACCTAATTAATTTCTTGCAAGAGACGTTCTGTGGCTGACACTCTGGCCTGTGGAGGACACGGGGTCAGCCCCAGGGGGCTGAAGAACCCTTAAGCTCCTCAGAGCCTGTTCTCTGCTGCAGTCAGAGGCTCTCCCCGGGGCGCTCAGCCTGCACAGAGGCCTGAGGGCTCAGAGGGAAGCCATCCCAGCTTATTTCCTTTATAACCTGCCTCATTCTTTAGGCAAGTACATGTAATAAAACATGAACTGTAACAGGGAAAATAAGAGCTTACGAGGAAGTGCAGCCGTGGGTGAAATGAGGCCAGCCGACTTGGCCAACCTGGTGATGGCGAATCCATGCTGTGCACATCCTGTGTTCTTCACTGCTGTACTCGCAGCAGACATCACTAGTTGATCACCGTTCTCATTTCCTTAGTCCAGAGGCACTCTGACCATGCTCCAAGCAACCTGGGGATCGTTACCAGTTCAGTACTGTCCATCAATCCATTTGGCCTGGGACATGAAAGCAGTTGCCGTCTTTGAGCTCTAGTTGTTCAGTTGAATCGAAGTAATTTTCTCTCTGAGCTTCCTGGAGGCCAAAGCAAAAAGGGAAACTTTATCAGTTCTATAGCTCTCATTTCCCAGTGCTTCCATAGCTTAGCTACTAGGAAGACTGTGGCTGGCTGGAATCTAGAATTCAAGCCCACCCTCAAACACACAAACTTTGATATCCCTTCATGACTGGAGCAGAAAGCATAAACAAGCCCCCTATCCCTGACCTTGTGCTGGTTAAGGGCAGCGAGGACAGAAGCTGTGCATCTGCCAATGAGGAACCAGGAAGACCCAGCGAATGCCTGAAAAGTGATTGGATGACAATTGTACATAGTAATTGGGGCCTGAATAGCATTTGCTCAGTTCCAGTGCCCTTGACTGTCAACTGACTGACTCCCTATAATCCTGGGAGGCCCATGTTCATTATCCCCAACTTACAGATGAGGACAATGAAGAACACATGGTTAAGTAATTTCCTCCACATTCTCCTGCTTCCTGGGGAGTTGGGAGCCGTCCCACATTTACTGTCTGCCTCCTCTTGCCCAGGGAAGGGACCCACACGCCACCCTTGCAGCAGTGATGGCCTTCCAGAGGTAGAAAGGCTGGGTTAAGAGACAAGCTTTGGTCCTTGGCTGTAGGCCAGGCTCCCCAGTCAGATAAGGAGACTCTGGGGCTTCAGCTAGATGAGAAGCTGCGTGGGGTGGGGACACAGTCCAGTTCAGCTCAGAGGTCCCTCGGTGACCACGTGACCATTCCCCATTAGCAGGTCTCAGGGAGGGCTTCCCTGAGAAGGGCTTGGGCTGTGTTGGGGCAGGAGAGTGTAGGCTACCAGATGGTGGGGTTTTCCTGTCGCTCTGTGATGCCTGCTGTGGGGAGCTCCAGGCATGAGACCTGGGGAGAAGCAGGTACCAGGGGGCTTGCCTGTTCCAAACTGTGGTCTCCAGCAGGCCCCTGGTGTTGGGGACAGTACCCAGGGTGGGGCTAGCAACCATGAACACAGAGAAACTGGGGGCCCCTTTCCCCATGTGTGTCTCCCCTCCTTACTCCCTCTAGGCCAGGGTGGGGGGAAGAAGGGGATGCTGGGATGGCCCAGAAAGCTGAGAGCTCCACCCAAAGAGCAGGAATCGGCTGGCCAAGATGCCCAGGGGTTTGAGGCTGAGGCTGGGAGTCTCAAGGATGAGAGTGGGGGTGGGGCGGCAGGCAGGAGGCAAGGGGGACCATTGTCCCAGGCCACCTGCTGGCCCCCAAATTAAATGGGACCAGCTGTGGGTGTCAGCGGTAGATCCCCCTCTGTGGCCTTGGGTTGCCTCCCTCCGGGTAGGCAGGCGGGAGAGAAGGTAGAAGGTTCTACCCAGCCGTTGGTTGAGGGTCCTGCCATCTTAGTGGTGGCCCCGCACCTCGTACCTGGCATAGACGAGGACCCTTGGGGAGGGTCCATGTTGCTTCTCAGGTTGGCTCTTCAGAAGAGGAGGGAGTCCAGGGACGTGGGTTGGATCTAGCTGTTCCTCAGTCTTCCCGTGTGACCCTGGGCCACAGAGAGCAGGGGTGAGCTCAAATCTGTGTTTGCAAACTACTTTAAAGAAGGCTGAGAAAATGTCAGAAGTTATTAAGAAGATGGGCTAAACCCCCAGCCAGCTTCCTCCTGAGGCTTCTCCCCTGTGCCTTGCAGCTGGAAAGTACCAGAGCCGGCCCTGGGACGCCATGGATCTGACTCTAGACTTCCTCCTGCCTCCACCGCCTCCCAGGCTTCCTGGGACCACCCCCAGGCTGGGCTGTGTTGTCAGACCCAGACCACGGCATGACTTCAGTGACATCTGGTCATCGCGAGCACTGAGTCTGCTGGGACCCTCACTCCTACCTCCTGGGGTGGGGATGGGGGGCAATTTCCACCACCTTCCTTTCCACCATCCCCTACTCCCCCCGCATTGCCTCCAGGCCTGTGAGATTCCGTAGGGAGGGAGCAGAGTCCAGCTTCTCTAGTTCCCAAGTTGGCGTCTCCATCCCGACCCCACCTGGGGCTTCCATCCTTCTTGCCTCCCTCCATGGGCTGCCGGACCAGCTGAGGGGCTGTGAGGCCTTCTGTGGGGGTGGGGGGAACCCCCAGGCTGTCATCTCTGCCATGAATGTCCTAGCCAAGGGACGTGTGGCTCAGATGATGGCCACAGGGGCCCCGTGATGACCTGATTGCTGGGACAGAGGGTAGGAAGGTGCAAGGGTGCCCCTGGGTAGAGCCAACCCATGGCTCCCTGGGACCAGGCAGGAAGCATGGGGACAGGGTACTGCTTGCTCTCTGGGTCCTTTGGGGAGTCAATGGCAGCGTCCAGGAAGGGGCTTGGTCTGGCACGGACAATGACTATGGGCATGGCAGCCAGACTGGAACCGGAATAAGTTCCTTCTTTGTGGATAAGCAGGAGGTGTGCGGGAGACTAGAGGGTGGGCTAGGGTAGACAGAAATATTCCAGTATTTTTGTAACTGTTATGGCTATATAGGCAAGTACTGCCGGATATCAGCCCAGTGTGTGCATACACACACACACACACACACACACACACACACACACGCCCTGCCACCCCCTGAGGGCTCAGTCCATTCCTAGCTGTGAGGGAACCCAGATATCTCCTCCGACTAAGCTGTGGCCAGCGTTGGGCAGGCAGGAAAGGTAAAATGTCTGCCAGCCTGGAATGTTCCAGACCTGCCCTGGCAGACCTCCTATCCTGCCTGTTTCCTGGCAGAGTCTCCTCCAGCCCCGTCCCTGGGGTCTTCCACGTCAGCGGGTTTCCTGGGCCAAGGAGCCAGGTGCTGAGGGTGGCTAGTGTCCCTAGTGACAGTCCAGCCCCCAGGGCCTCTCCCAAGCCAGGACTGCCACCACTTCCTCCCCAACTTGCCACACTGCCTCTGGTCAGGTATCTGGCTGCTCTCCGGAGTTTCTGGAACCTGTGGGCCAAGCTTCGTTTGCTCACTGTCTGTTCGTTCATTCGTTCAGTTATTTGTTCGTTCATTCATTTGTTCATTCATTCATTCATTCATTCAATGAACACTTAAATGGGCACCTCGTCTGTGCCAGGTACCGTTCTAGTCTCCCAAGAACACAGCAGTGAAGAAAAACAGATCCTGGGCTGTATGGCACCTGTGTTCTGGTGAATATAAGGGATCTCGTACACCTACACCCCTAAGCGTGTGCACACAGGCCGCTCACACACGGAGCCACCATCGCTGCCCCCAGCTTGGTCAGTGCTGACTACTGCTGAGGGACCCCCTGGGGCCCATGCAGAGCCTCTGTCGTCCTGTGGAAGGAAGTAGCATAATGAACAGCGAGTGGACAAACAGGAAAGGGTGCGGAAGTTCTCACATTCAGCCCCCTTCCCCTCTGGCCACACTCCCGCAGAAATCACACCCTTGCCCCCGCCACCCCCAGGCAGCCCCTTCCCCGCGGAAACAAATTGGGCAGCTCCTGCTCCTGGGCAAGCAACCTCTCGGACTCATCTGTGACCCGGAGGCTGTCATGCCAGAGTCCCGGTGTTACTGTGGTTGTCACATGAGGTAACAGACACCGTGATCTGCTTCCCCGGGGACGCCTCTTCCCGTGACGGCTCTGAGCTTCAGCGGAACCCCACATCCCTCGGCACTGGCCCTCCCTGGACAGGAACAGACCAGTGAAGAACATCGGTGCCGCCAAGGCAGGAACTGCGGATGGGTGTAAGAGGCTGGGACTGGGGCAGGAAGCAATCTGCAGCCAGCCAGAGCGCCACGGCGGGGCAGGGAAGGCGGGGGGTGGGGGGTACCCTCCTTGCGTCTGGGGAAGGTGTGGGGCGTGGGAGGTGGGAGGGGCCGTTGGAGGCCATCTGAGCTGGAAGTACCCACCCCCACTCCCAGCTGCCCCCTCTGAAGTCATTTCCCACCTCTCCCACCGCCCCCCCCACACACACCTGCCTTCAGGGCTGGAGCCATGTCAGCCCCAGAAGCAAATTCCTCCCTCCCCCTCCAATGTCACCTCAGATGCCTCAAGCAGGTCCTCTGGGAACGGGAGTGGGCTTCCTGCAGGATGCTGGGGGTGTGGAGCTCGGCAGAAACAGCAGGGCTCAGGGCTGGAGGGTGCCGGTGGCAGCTGACCGAAATGAAGAGGTTTAGCCTCTGCCCTTGTGTCACATACCTGGGTGAGCCCAGCTTGGGGTTTCCAGGGGGACAACGACCCTCTATTCCCACTAGTCAATCCTCCAGGTGCTGGTTTACAGAGGACTCTGGGCCTTGGGGCCAGGAAGCATCCTGCATTTGCTGGGATGGGAGGAGAGAACCCCTTCCCCAGAGGGGCCCAGCTCCAAGCCTGAGGGAGCCCACAAGGAGGAGGGAGGGGGTGCTGGGGTGAGATGGAAGCTGTGAACAAGACCCCAGCCAGAGGAGGAGCTGGGAGCAGGAGGCAGGTCAGCTCTGCAGGGTGAGGCATGCCTTGGGGAGCAGACAGTGGCAGTGGGAGGGCAGAAGAGGAGAGGGGGTGGGAAACCAGCAGGCGCAGGCCGGTGCCTCTCTCTGGACCCTCTCCCCTTCCCAGTCAGCAACATCATCGTCCTCTCAGCAGCCATCATGTACATAGTGCTAACTTTTAACCACCCCCCCCCAGCAGAGAAGACACAATTGCTACCCCCTGACCCCCATCAGGTGTGGATACAAAGGCTTGGAAAAGCTACATGGTGTGCTGCAGGCTGTCCCTCTGCCCCAGTCGAGGAGGAGGAGTGGTTCACGCTGTGGTCTGAAGCAGCTCCCCTGGAGTTGTCAGTGAACAACCAGAACGACTGTACTTGACGACCACTCAGGGGAAATGCTGGGATTGGCAGTTGGAACCAACGTTGTGGCTCTGCGTCCCGTGCCTTCTCCACTGGGGAGGCCAATGGGAATAAAGACAGCTGGTTCTAAAGGGAGCCCTCGAGGAGGTGGCCCTTTTTGAAGAGGCTCGACTCAATGACATCTGCTATTCCATCCATTGATCTGCGTAGTAACTATTGGGCACCCGCTGAAGGCCAGACTCTGTGGAGGGAATCCAGGCTCAGCCAGGTGAATGAAATCCCTGGTGTCCCGGAGCCAGCAAGCTAGAGGGGGAACATAGGCAAGACCCACAAACTTAAACTGAAGAGGTACCCTGTGTCAGAGACAAACACTCAAGTCAGTCCCTACCCACCAGTCAAAGCACGGGAGATGATGGAAGAGCCTGTCCCCAGTCTGGCTGTTGTCACCTGCTGTCCTCACTGCCAGGGGTACCCTGAGGGCTGCCACTCCACCAGGAGGCTGGCCAGCCCAGGGTTCAAGAGGAGGCACAGGAACTATCAAACCGTGGATGTGAATGTCACGGCCTCTCGTGGATTCCACGTGGACTGAAAACCTTTTCCCAGGTGGCCAAGGGACACTGTCTGGAGCTTGTGATGGTATAAAGACCACCTTGTCGGGATAGTTTAATGACTGAGTGGACGTCTGGGGCAGCCCTGTTGGGGGAGTTGCGGTGTCTGGGTGTGTCGTGTGTGTGTGTTTCCTTCCTCTGAGGACCGAGTGGGGGCAGTCATGAGGTCCCCGCGGCTCCATGTGTGGCATGCTTGTGGCCGGCCGTGTTTGGACTCTGGTGTCCATCTCCTGAGGCTCAGAGTTCACAGGTGCCAACCTGCCTCTGACTGAGGGTGGAAAAGGGAGCGGCGAAGCCATCGGGAGAGCGACAGTCTTGGCTGCTGGTGTCGCAGGACAGAGAGGGCTACTGAGGTGGGATCACTGTGCTGGACATCCGCAGACCTGGTTCCTGTCCCAGCTGTCCCCTGTGGCCACTTGGTCAGTCGTTGACAGAAATGGTTGTTCTCTTCCCCTCCTTGTGTTGATGCCCTTGGCAATGTGACTGTGTAGTCAGCTCTTCCCTGAATCGTGGCTGACCTTGTGGCTTGCCGTGACCAATAGGATGTGGGGAGGGGACTGTGGACCATTCTTGAGCCCAAGCCTCAAGAGGTCTCATAAGTTTCTACTCTCTCTGTCTCAAAGTTCTGCCACTGCCCGTGAGGAAGCCCAGGTGAGTCTGCTAGAGGATGAGAGGCAAGTGGTCCCCATCACCACATGACCCCAGCGGCAGCCACATGACCCCAGCGGCAGTCAGCTCGCACTCAGACACAGAGACACCCAGCTCACCCACGGCCAGTCGCAGATGCGAGAAAGGACCCAAGGACCACCCTGCTGAGCCCAACCCACATTTTTGACATGCAGAATCATGAGCTACATAGATGGCGGTTGGGGCCCCTACATCTGGGGCTAGTGTTACACAGCAGTAGCTAGCTGATACAGTGTCGGCCTTAGGGAATGATGGCGAAAATGACAGCCATCTTTTGCTAGGCCCAGTTCCGAGCTCTCGGCAGAGATCACCTCACTTAATCCTCCCAGTGGCTCTGAGAGTTGGTCCTTAGCTCCTCACTTTATAGGCGAGAAAACGGAGGGCCAGGGAAGACCTTCCTCATCTCTGGCCACCTGAGCAGTTGGGGGGAAGAGACAAGATTGAAACCCAAGTCTGTCTTCAGGAGCTCAGTCCTGAGTCACCTTCGCAGATGAGCCTCAATGTCAGTGAGAGTCGGCAGCAAGGAGAGGGTGTAATGTATTCTGCACACAGGGGCTGACGTCACTGAGAATGTTCTCAGCCTTCCGTTCCCCAAGAGTTATGCCGCATCCCGCCCTGCTCTTGTCTCTCCCCCAGCCAGTGGCTCTAATTCCGGTGTGCTTTTAGGAAGACAGACAAAAGCACAGATGTGGGGATCATTTATCTCTTTTTTCATTCAACCTCCTATTTAATCAGCAAATATTTCTTGAGCACTTGTCATGGGCCCCTTTCCATAATGTTCTTTCTCCCATGACATTTCCTGGGCCCGTGTCACATGACAGCCCCTCACTCAGCACAGTTTCTCCTGCTGGCAACTCTGTGGTCGTTGGGATCACCATCCCCCCCGCCCCCCACTTCACAGATGGAAAAGCTGATCTTCCCCACCCCGTGGTCAGCTGAGGCCACCTACCCGCTACATGGCCAGGGCAGGATCCCACTCGGGTTTGCCTGACTTCGGCAGGCCCTCTGCTTTCTCTGTCATCACAGCTGTGGCTTTTTATAAAGGGATTTTGAAATCTCCACTGGGATCTGTGTATGGAGGAGAAAGGGTAGTGGGGTGTTGGCAAATGTTCCCTGACTCCGAGAGCTGGCCTGTGGACCACTGCGGGCAGGCCTGGGAAGAGGGGGCGTGTGCTGGGGATGGAGGGATAAACACAGGCTTCACCCTGCTTCCCCTGTGTCTAACAGACAAGTCCCTGCCATCCTTGGTCCCCACCCGCCGGCCCACCCCTCCGCTTCGCTGCTGGACCGTGGCCATCTGTCTGCACCAGGCGCTGGGCTCGGTGCCCTGCCCCTCCTGGCTGACCTGTTTACAAATGGGGAGTTCAGGCACAGTCTGGGCTGGAAGGAGGGCAATCCCTGGGGTAGGGACTTAGCTGTAGGCCTCCCCAGTTTCTTAGAGCCCAGCCGCTGCGGAGGCTGCTTCCTCCAGGCTGGCAGCCAGCCCCACCCAGATGTCCTGGTCAATCGAGCCTTCTTGTGGTCCGGGAGCTGTAGCAGTTGTGTGTGGGGGAGCGGGAGGGCTTTAGAGGTGATAGGCTAGGAGGCTCGAGGGTCTTCTAGGAAATGGGGGGAGAATCTAATCCCCTGAGGAGGTTCTGCACCATTAAGGAGCTCCCCAGGTTCACGCAGCTGGTAAGTGTGTGGCCACAGGCTGTTTGAACCCAACCCAAGGGCTCATATGCACAGCTGCTGGCCTCCCTGCTTGGGGACCTCACGGTGACAGGTGCCTGGACGCCCTGCCCAGTACCCGAGCTGCTGGAGGATCCTGATGTCATAGAGCAAGTTGCCAGCCTGTATGCCAGGCTCCCTTCATGCCCTGAACTCCTCTGCTGTGCTGTCCCGCTTGGAAATGAGTCTCCTTCTGTTCTCCTGGCTAAACCCATCAGCCTTCAGGGAGCTTGCCTGTCACATCCCATAATGACAGGGTGGCCTCACTGAGCCCTCCTGTGGCCTTCTTCCAAAGCAGCAAGAAAGCATGCCACCTTGCTGCCCACACGTGGGCCACGGGTTCGAATCCAGACTCTGCCCGCCCGAGCTGTGCAAGCCTCAGCAAGTGGGTTGTTTTTGGTTCCTCCTCTCAGAAATGGGCACAATCATAGTGTCACCCTCGAGGTTGCTGCAAAGGCCAACTAAGTTAGCACATGAGCAGGCTTAGCCAGCTGCCTGGTGCAGAACGAGCTCTCAGCGCCAGGCTCCCTGCTTCCTTTCCCTGTTGGGGTGACGTTCGGTGACCATGAATTGTGACTGTTAGTTAGGGTTTCTGTCTTCTCCCCAGACTCTGAGTTCCTTGGGGCAGACAGAACTTCTGGCTTGTTCCTCACCTTGACCCCAGATTGAGCACAATGTCTGGCCCAGAAAGGGCACTTAAGATGTATTTGTTGAATGAACGAATGAATGAATAAATGGTTAGGTGGATGGACGAATATAATGGACCCTGTTCTCAGTGCTAGAATGAAATCAGGCAATGGAAAAAGAACTCAGGCAATAGTGCTTAGAGTGCTGGGCCGCAGTTGTCTGATTTAACCACCACTTGAACCCTAATTTAGAGATCTGGATTCGGGGTCCCATCCCTGGATTGTGAGGGGCTCCGGGAGCCTGGACTTCCTGTACAGGCAGTTTGAGAAATGTTGGCTTAGAACCATGCTCAGAGAGGAAATCCACAGAAGAGGGGGGCAGATACACCATTAACATGGCCCAGAAGCCCGGGGCCAGGGTTGTCCTGCTGTCTGAGAGGATGGGTGAGGGAAAGGAGCATGGAGGGCTTCCTGAAGGAGGTGGCACTGGGGCCAAGGTTGAGGACTGGGAATGAAGATACAAGAGTCAGGGATGTCCAGCTCCCTCCCCACAATGACCCCATCTAGAAGATAGAAGAAGGTATCAGTAGCATCCCCTGTGGGCCAAGTCTGGGGTTCTATAAATTGGGATGCCCCAGGGAGCTTCCAAGTGTGATGTCCCGCCTGCCCTGTTTGAGAGGGAAGGGGGTCGGTGGCAGCACTTTCTTTCTTTCTTTTTAAAGATTTTATTTATTTCTTTACCAGACAGAGATCACAAGTAGGCAGAGAGGTGGGCAGGGGTGGGATCATGACCAGAGCTGAAGGCAGAGGCTTTAACCCACTGAGCCACCCAGGGCAGCACTTTCTAAAGGAAGCTCAATTAGGAAAAAGCCTCAGGCCGATGGGCCTTGCCCGGAGGAGGTTCCACGGGTTCTGTAAGGACTGGGGGGGGAGGGAGGGTGCAAGTGGGTCATGGTCGATAGTCCCCATTTTTATCATGACCCATCTAGAGCTACATAGCGGGCACTGACACCGGAAGTTGGTGAAGGGGCCGGGATCATGTCCTGGACACAGGCAGGGTGAAGAGAACACCTGTGTTGGGAAGGCAGTAGGAAGGACACTAAAAAAAAGATTTTATTTATTTATTTATTTATTTATTTATTTGACAGAGAGAGAGAGAGAGAGAGTACGCACAAGCAGGGTGGGTGGGGGAGAGGGAGGGACAGAGCTGGAGGGAGAAGCAGGCTCCCCACAGAGCAGGGAACCCAACATGGGGCTGGGCTCGATCCTGGGACCCTGGGATCACGACTTGAGCAGAAGGCAGACACTTAACGGGCTGAGCCACACATGTACCCCACGGGAGGGGCATTTTATTGTTGGATGTTGGCCACGAACTTGGGCCTCCTGAAATCGAACCCCTGGAAAGCCATCGTACACCGAGGTCTCTATCCAGGTCTGAGTCTGCACGCACGTGTGTGCGCATTTGCACTTGTGTGTATGTGTGTGTGTGTGTGTGTGTGTGTGTGTGCGTGTGTGTGTGTGTGCGTGTGTGTGTGTGCGTGTGTGTGTGTTTCTGCAGGTGCACTGCAGGGCTCCTGAACGTGTATAAGGCTCTCATAGATTCTTCACTGCTGTATCCCAAGTGCCGACCACAGTGGCTGCACGTGCTGGGTGAACGAGTGACCCATTGTCTCTGCAGACGTGTCATCTGCACAGTCCAGGCTCAGGCGGAAGTCCGGGCTGTAGGACTCACTGAAACCTGAGCGCTCCCGGCAGGACAAGACCTGCTCGGATCTTTAGAGTTTGGCTGTTTGGAGAGACAGGGAAGGACGCATGGGCAGGAGACAGGGACCCTCCTTGACGGCCCAGGGTTTCATGGGAATGAGCAGCAGCACAGGTGTGGAGACTTCTCTTTGAGAAGTCACACCGGTTGCTGTGAGGAGAAGAGGCTAGAGGGGCTTGAGCTGGGCCACAGAGACCGCTGTCGGAGCGAGGGGTGTCTCGAGCTGGACCAGTTGCTGTAGGGGAGATGAGGAGGGGGACCAGGCCGCTGCTCTGCTGGGGACTGAGGGATTCCCCGGGACACGGCGCTGTTGGCTCGGACACCTGGAAAGTCCCTGGCAAATCCGATGGGCTGGTTCCCCCGAGGGTGGGTGGATCCTCAGAGCAAGGGGCCGACTGGGATCAGCAGGGCTTAGAGAAAGCTCGCAGGTTCAGCATGGGCAGTTGAGGAAAGCCCCATTTCCTGGAGACGCAGGGCCCAGAGGCAGGGTGTGATTGGGGGCGGACAGCGGGTCATGACGGGAGGAGAGCCACTGTGAGCGGTTGGGCCAAGAATGGGTTCACAACACCCCTGTGCTGAGGGAATAAGAGAGTCGGGGGCTAGAGAGTTGGAAAGATCTTATCAAAAGGATTTCTTTGGAGGGAAATGTGAAGGCATTTGGATTTCTGCCCCTGTGAAGGGTGCCCCTCCCTTGGGCTTGGTCAGAAGCCTCGCCTGGGTCACCTGTCTCCAGCGGGTGGGGCACAGGGTGGCCTGGACAGAGCTAGTTCCCACCAGGAAGATCTAAAAGGACTGGAAAGGGGCTGCTGTGTGCTAGGGATGAGTGGGAAGAGGCAAGTCTGAGATGGCGGGGGCGGGGGGGGGGGGGGCGGGATGCCCAGAGCTCGTCAGGGTGTAGGACCCATGTGTTTCCTGTGGACCAGACATGGGCCTGGTCTGCCAAAGCAGTCCACACAAGACACAGAACTCATCATCATCATCGTCATCGTCGTCATCATCATGAGAGTTCTGTGGTCTAGTAAATTTGGGGAACAATGTGCAGGGAGTCTGTGGACTTGGAAAGCCAGGGAAGACTTGGGGGGCAGCCTGTGCAGGAGGCCCATGGCCCATATGAGGGAGGCACAGGAGAATATTCTCCGGGGCACAGGGGGTTGGGGAGGGGCCTGAGGACCCTCGAGTCAGTCCTACCCTCTGCAGGGTCCTGTGAGCAGAACCAGCTCACAACATGCCCAGGAAGTAAACCTTTCCTTCCCTGCGCCTCTCCCTCTCCCTCTCTAAGCGGCCTGACAAGCTCTGAGATGGCCAAGAGCAGGCAGGACAAGAAAGGGGGCAGAGGAGCAAGGATGTCTGCAGGGGGAAGGAGGGCCAGAGCCCTACCAGGGCTCGCTGCCTGCGGAGGACAGCAAGGCAGAATTACAAACTTCAAACTAAGTTCAAGGCCGGGTGACTATTACCATGGACCACATACTTTTCACTGTTCACCTGACTCTGGGGGTAGCTTCAAGGGACTGAAGAGTTTTTGTCACCTTACAGAGGTGTGGCACTACCTGAGCCTTCCTCCAGGAACAGAGGAAGGACTTACTCCCAAGAACACATCCTAAAGAGCCATCAGGAGGCTACAACCCAGTTGCTATCTACTTCCAGCCCACAAGTTCAGATGAGGCAAGGAGCGGGTTTCAGTCATCCTGGGTATGATTCTGTCTCTCCTCCTAGAATGGGAGCTTTTGGAGGACAGGCCTTATCTGAGTCAGCTCCATCCCCCTCATACCTGGCTACCTGGGGTGGCCTTCCTTTTGCCTGGCCCTGTGTGTTCAGAAGGGGGCTACCCTCCCACCACCTGTGGGAGGGTAGCCCAAGTTCTCATGGAAGTGGACAGAGATTTGGGCCATCCCTGCTGGCTTTTCCAGCTGTCAGTCTCATAAATCAGACAGCCAATCCACCAGTGAGAAGACAAACAGGCCATCAGACAGTCGAACACCCATCAGGGGACGGCTGGACACTAGCCTGGCCAGTCAGACACGTAGACCAACCATTGAGCACTCTGCATTTGATCTGATGTGGACACCGCTTTCCAGAATCCCCTCCCAGGACTCTGAGAATGGCTCTCCTCTCCCCGAGCCCCCCTGCTCAGGAGGCCTGGTCTCGGATGCTCCTGGCATGGTGCCCAGTCCTGATCAGCAACTTGGCAGCCTCTGAGCTGCTGGTTCCAGCTCTCCCCCTCCTTCCTCTCCTTCCCAAGGTGGGAGCTTCAGGCTCTGCCAAAGCATTACGAAGTATGGGGGTGACATCATCCTCCTGGTCCCACCCCATCTCTGGCCCTGCTTACCCTTCACCCTTGGCTGCCCCTGAGAATATGACACATCCTGGGTGGGGGAGGGGGATGTCCCCTGGGACAGACCCTTGAAGGTCCTCAGCCCCAGGCTCAATGCACTTTCTCCCTCCAGCTGGAGGTTGTTCTGTCTTGCTGGAGCAGACTTGGTCCCAGAGACCAAGCCAGACACATCCAAATGCATACTCAGAATCTTCCAGCTGGGTGGTCCTGGATGAGGGCCTTTATCTCTTTGGACTTCATCTCTAAAGCAAGGATGACAATTAGCCCTGCCCCAGAGCAGAGAGGCAAACGCCTGAGGCTTAAATGAGGTCCTGTCTATCAGGGTTCTGCCCCAGGGAAAGGAACGTTGGTCTATCTTGATTGCCTGTGGAATAGTCATTCCCAAGAGGCACACCTGCACACACCATTACCAAAAATAAAATAACAGTAGTTAGGGTATGTGTAGAGTAAATTTGGGAAACAATGTGAAAACCCTCCCCTCTTACCCACCATGGGCCCAACCCTACCTCAGCTTTTCTCAATGAACACAAATTTTTATTGGCCTTCTTACTATAAAAATCTATGATGACTGTAAAAAGCCATAACAGAGGCAAAGGTAAAGCTAAAACATGAAGGTCTTCAGCATACTTCAACATACAGACGAGTAACAAGAACCCATACATACATACAGACATTCAGACATTAGTCAAACACAACTGCTAGAAATGAAAAATGTCATCCTTGAAATTGCAGAATTCAAGGTATGAGCCAAATGGATTAGGTAAAGCTGAAGACAGAATTAGTAAAATGTAAGAGAGAGCTGTTGAAATTTATCCTGAGTGCAGCTCCAAAAGGAAAAGAGTTGAATATAAAAGAAAAGTGAAAAGACGTGGAGGATTGAGTACAAAAATCTAACGTGTGATTAAAAGACTAGACAGAAAGGAGAGAGAACAGGGAAGAAGCAATATCTGAAGACATCATAGCTGGAAACTTCCAAGAGCTGTTTAAAGACAGCAAACCTTACATCCAGAATACCCAGTAATTCCTAAGCACTAAAAGTTAAAAGAAATCCACAGCTACACACCTTAAAGTAAATAAACAAAGTTGCAGGAGAGAGAAAGAGGGAGATATTAGGAAAGAGGCCAGAGAGACAAAAAATTGCCTCTGATAGAATGGCACTCAAGCAGATGGGGCTGACTTCTCAACAGCAAAAATTTAACCCAGAAGATAGCAGAATGGTATTTCTAGCATATTCAAAATTTATGTTGCTGAAATAAAATAGTTGTTTACCTAGAATTCTCCATCTAACAAATCTACTTTTCAAGAACAAAGGTGTAATAAAATTGAGAGAGTTCACCACCAACAGACTTCCAGAGACACTCCTAAAATCAAATTCAAGATCCTCCTAAAATCAAGGATATCTGCTCTCACCACTTCTATCTAATGTTGTTTTGGAGGCTCTCTCCAGAGCAATTAGGCAAGAAAAAGAAACTCACGGCATCCATATTGGAAAGGAAGAAGTGAAACTATTTGTAGATTATGTATTCTTGTATATAAAAAAATCCTTAAGAATCAACTCAAAAACTATTAGAACTAATAGACAAATTCAGCAAGGTTGCAGGATACAAGATCCATGTACAAAAATTCATTGTATTTCTGCATTTCAGCAATGAATAGCCTAAAAATGGATGTAGGAAAATAATTTCATTTGCAATAGCACAAAAAATGAAATAAAATATTTAGGAATACTTAATAAAAGATAGGCAAATGTTGGACTCTGAAGAATACAAAATACTGTTGAAATAAAGTAAGGAAGACTGAAATAAATGGGAAGATCTCTATTGTCCATGGATTGAAGCCCTAGTATTGCTAAGACAGCAATGTGCTCCAAATTGATTTACAAATTCAATGCAACCTCTATCAAAAGCCCAGCTGGCTGTTCTATAAAAATTGACAAACTGATCCTAAAATTACATATGGAAATTTAAGGGACCTGAAGTCACTAAAATAAATTTGAAAAAGAACAAAGTTGGGGGCTCACACTTCCTGATTTTAAAACTTACTTCAGGGACATCTGGATGGCTCCATTAGTTAAGCAGCTGCCTTCAGCTCAGGTCATAATCCTAGGGTCTTGGGATCAAGTCCCACATAGAGCCCCACATTGGGCTCCTTGCTCAGTGGGGAGTCTGCTTCTACCTCTCACTCTCCCTCTGTGAGCTCTTTCTAATAAATAAATTTTTAAAATCTTAAAAAAAAACTTACTTCAAAGGTATAACAATCAAGACAGTGTGGTATTTGTATAAGACCAGACATATAGACCAATGGAACAGAACTGAGAGTCCAGAAATAAACCAGTACATTTATGGAAAACAGTACCAAGACAACTCAATGGAGAACAAATAGTCTTTTCGAGAAATGGTGTTGAAAACCTGGATATCCACATGCAAAGAAATGAAGATGGACCATTTCCTTAATACTACATGTGAAAATTAACTTAAATAGATCATAAAGCTCCATATAAGAACTGAAACTGTAGGGGCGCCTGGGTGGCTCAGTGGGTTAAGCCTCTGCCTTCGGCTTAGGACATGATCTCAGGGTCCTGGGATCAAGCCCCACATTGGGCTCTCTGCTCAGCGGGGAGCCTGCTTCCCCCTCTCTCTCTGCCTTCCTCTCTGCCTACTTGTGATCACTCTCTCTCTCTGTCAAATAAATAAATAAAATCTTAAATAAATAAATAAATAAAATAATTTAAATAAATTTTATTTTTTTTTAATAAATAAAATCTTAAAAAGAAAAAGAACTGAAACTGTAAAACTCTTAGAAGAAAACATTGGTGTAAATCTTGGTGACTGTGGGCAAGGCAGAACCTCCTTTGATTTAACAGCAATAAGCACAAGCAGGAAAAAAAAAAAGAAAAATAGATCAATTAGAGTTCATCAAAATTTAAAACTTTTGTGCTTGAAAGGACACCATCAAGAAAGTGAAAGGGCAAATACAGAATGGGACAAAATATTTGCAAATCATGTACTGAATAAAGAACTAGTATCCAGAATATATAAAGATCTCCTACAACTCCACGTTAAAGAGACATGGAACCCAATTGAAAAACAGGACTTAGTAGACATTTCTCCAGAAAATATATAAAAATGGCCAATGAGTACCTAAAAACATAGGTACATGCTCAACATAATTAACCATCAAGGAAATGCAAATCACAATTACACTGAAGACAATTTCACACACTCGCAGATGGCTATAATAAAATTTTTTAAAAAGAAGAAAGGAAATCTCAAATAGTGGTGAGGACTGTAGAAATTAGAACCGTCCTTCATGGCTGATGAGAATGTAAAATGGTGTGGCCATTTTGGAAATGAGTTTGGCAGTTTCTCAAAATACTATATGTGGAGTTATGAGGAGTTACCATAGGACCCAGCATTTCCATTTCTAGATATATACCCCAGAGAAATGAAAACATATATCCATACAAAAAATTATATATAAATGTTTATAGCAGCATTACTCATAATAGCTAAAACTGGAAAAGACCCAAACGTGCTTTGGCTAATAAATGGATAAATAAAATGTAGTATATTTATGCAACGAAACTTTATTTGGCAATAAAAAGCAATGAAGTACTAATACGTGTTACAACACAATGACCCTTGAAACCATTATGGTAAGTGGAAGAAGCCAGTACAAAAAACCCACATATAATATGATTCCATTTATGTGAAATGTTCAGAATGGGCAGATCTATAGAGACAGAGAACAGATTAGTGGTTGCCTATGGCTGGGGGATTTCAGGGGAAATGTGGATGGACTGCTAATGGTTACAAGGTTTCTTACTGAGGTGATAAAATGTTCAAATATTGATTGTGGTGATGGTTGCACAACTCTGTGAATATAATAAAAAACATTGAAATGTAAGCTTTAAATGGATGAATTATCTGATACAAATTAGAGCTTAATAAAGCTTTTTTTAAAAAAGATAATCTAAGCAGAAAGGAAAATATCTGAGTGGGAAGGCCTGTGATGCACCAAAGAATGGTGAGCAAAGATGGTAAATATATGGCTAAATTCAAAACACAATGACTCTATAACACAAAGCTAATAGTGTTTAATTTGGGGGAGTCTTATAACTAGGCAGAACTTACTTAGCTGTTTTATGCTGAGTTAGAATATGAAAATATGAAGTGTAACCACCCCAAAAATAAATAAAACTGCTTAACTAGTAGAGAAAGAAATGGAACTCAATACACATGGAAATCTGAACCTCATCTTATCAGTGGCCATCTAAGCAGATCATGCAGCTGCTGTACCTATGGGCAGAGTTTCATGGAGAAAGCAAAGCTTGCCACAAACCAGACAGACTGTTAAATGCAAGACATAGGATCACTGGCAGGTAACCTTACTTTTTGTTCCTATTGTGTCTTTTTTCTCCTATTAATATGTGTTTTGGTGAGGATCAAATCCATTTAATCCATTTAAGGGAAGGAGGGAAGGAAGGAAGGAAGGAAGGAAGGAAGGAAGGAAAAGAAAGAGAAGAGAAGAAAGAAATAAAAGAAAAATAAGAAAAGAAAAGAAATAAATAGAAAAGATGTACAAATCACACAATACAATGATGGGATAAACCCAAATATATCAGTAATCACAATCGATATAAATGGACTAAATGTTTTAGTTAAAAGACAACGTTTCAGACTAAATTCAAAATTAAATTACAGCTCTAAGCCAGTTTTTTTTTTTTAAGGTTTTATTTTTTTGACAGAGAGACACAGCGAGAGGGGGAACACAAGCAGGGGGAGTGGGAGAGGGAGAACAGGCTTCCCAGTGAGCAGGGGGACCAATGTAGGGTTCGATCCTGGAATCACGATCGGAACTGAAGACAAGACACTCAATGACTGAGCCCCACAGGCACCCCTAAGCCAGTTATTTTTAATATTTTAGTCTACATTTGCTTGTATGTTTGTTTTTTTTTTTTTAAATAACAGCTCCATTCACATACCACACAATTCAATAATTTAAAGTGTACAGTTCAATGGTTTTTAGTATATTCATAGAGTGTGCAACCATCAGTTTTAGAACACCTTCATCACTCCAAAAATATACCCCATGTGCACTAGTAATCACTCCTCATTTCCTTCAAAAATTTTCAGCCCTAGGCAATTATTACTTTCTAATTTTTGTCTCTATGGGTCTTCCTATTCTGGACATTTCAGTTTAATGCAATCAAACACTATGTGGTGTTTTGTGACTGGCTTATCCCACTTAGCATAATCTCTCCTAGGTTTGCCCACATTGTAGCATGGGTCAGTACTCTATTCCTTTTTATTACCAAAAAATATCTCACTGAATGATATACACTTTATTCATTCATCAGCCAAAGAACGTTTAAGTTGTTTCTACTTTTGGGCTATCATCAATAATTCTGCTATAAACATTCATGTGCAAGTTTTTGTGTGAACATGTTTTATTTTTCATATGTTTTGTGTGACAATACATTTTCTAGGACTAGAATTGTTGGGTCATATGAGGAGGAACTGACTGATTTTTCAGAGTGGCTGCAACATTTTCCATTTTCATTAATGACATGTGAGGGTTCCAGTTTCTCCACATTCTCTCCAAGACTTGTTATCATCAGACTTTTTAATTTAACCATTAAATTTATAATGCATCATGACCAAGTTGGGATTTATTACAGGAATGTAAGGTTGACTTAACATTAAAAAATCAATCAAAATAATTCTCCATATTTTCAAACTAAAAAAAGAAAAGCCATTTGATTACCTGAATGGAATCAATAAAAGCCTTTGTCAAATCCATCATCCTTTCTTTATAAAAACTCTCAGCAATAGACTAGACTAGAATAGAATAGAAATTCCTTAACATAATAAACATAACTATTAAAATAAAACCCTACAACTGACATCACACTTAATGATCATAAAACTGAATATTTTTTCTCTAAGATCAGGAACAAGTCAAAGATATTTGCTGTCACCATTTCAATTTAACGTTTTACTGGAGATTCTGGCTGGTGCATTCAGGCAAGAAAAAGAAATAGAAGACAACCTCATTTGAAAAAAAGAAGTAATGAGGCCCCTGGGTGGCTCAGTGGGTTAAGCCTCTGCCTTCGGCTCAAGTCATGATCCCAGGGTCCTGGAATCAAGTCCCACATTGGGCTCTCTACTCGATGGTGAGCCTGCTTCCCCCCCTCTCTCTACCTGCCTCTCTGCCTACTTGTAATCTCTCCCTCTGTCAAATAAATAAATAAAATCTAAAAAAAAAAAAAAGAAGAAGAAGTAAAACTGTCTTAGTTTGCAGATGACATTACGAGCTATGCAACAAATCCTCAGGAATCTACAAAAACACTTTTGTAGCTAAATGAATTAAGAAAAGTGGCCAGATACAAGGTCAATATACAATAATCAACTGTATGTCTAGATTCCAGTCACGATAGGCAACTGAAACAAAAAAATACCATTTACAATCGTATAAGAAATGAAATTCTTAGGGATAAATCTGAGAAAAACTGTGAAAAACCTGTACACTGAAAAATTTTGCTAAGAGACGTTAAAGAACATTTAAATAAATGGAGAGATATACCATGTCTATGGATTGGAAAGCTCAGTATTTTTGAGATGTTAATTTTCCCCACATTGATCTGTAGATTCAACTCAATCCCAATCACACCCCTGGCAAGCTGTTTTTACAGAGATGGACAAGCTGATTCTAACATTTGCTTGGACATAGAAACATACTAGAAGTACCAAAACAATTTTGAAAAAGAACAAAGTTGGAGGACTCCCAAAACTTATCAACTTCACTTTAAGGTTTAGAATACAGCTATGATGATCAAAACAGTGTGATATTAGCATCCGAATAAGCGAATAGATCAATGGAACAAGTCTCTACTTAGACCCACATATACATCCGTTGTTGCTTTTGAACAAAGGTACAAAGGCAATTCAGTGGAGAAGGGAGAGTTGCTGAGAGCTTAGCTGAGCTACTCCATGGTATTGCAGCCTCAGCAATGATTTTGTTTGAGCTGCAGGGACCTTAAACTGATACTACCCACCCCAGTGCAAGTGTGTGCAGTAGATAACAGCCAACAGTGTCACATGTAAATGTTAGCTTAAGATATGACTTCTGGAACTGCCCTTGCGATCATCAGTCTCTCTTGCCTCCCAGGGCCTTTCCCTTATGTTCCCCTAGTTCACCAAGACCCCACTTTTTTGGTTTGAATTGACCATGCCATCTTAGCCCAAGGAGCTCCAAAGCACTTGCCCAGCTTTGCCTTTCTCTGTGTCTGCATTCTGCTTTGATCTCCCAATGTAAGCCCTTGGAGCATGTCCTGTACCTTCTCCAGGACTGTGAATAATAAATGGTCTCTGTTTCTGAGCCGAAGGTAGAGGCTTAACCCACTAAGCCACCCAGGCACCCCTGAGAAAGGACTTCTATCCAGAATACAGGAAAAATTCTTAAAACTCAACAAAAATTAGAAATGGACCAACGACTTGAACAGATACTTCCCCAAGGGAAATACACAATACAGATGTTAAAGAGCACATGAAAATATGCCCAACATCAACAGAGAAATGTCTTAGTCAACCAAGATGATACCATTACACACCTGTTAGAATGTCTAAAATGGAAGACCGACCATACCAAGTGTTTGTAAGAATATTCTAGAACGCTCATATACTGCTGGTAGGAATGTATAATGGTCCAACCACTCTGGAAAACAGTTTGACAGTTTCTTAAAAAGTTAAATAAACACCAGCTCTATGACCCAGCCTTCCACTTCTATTTACCACGAGAAGTAAAAGTATGTTTCATTCAAAGATTTATAATAACATTCATGGCAGCTTTATGTTTATGGTAGCCCAAACTCAGAACAGCCTAAATGTCCAGTGAAAGTTGAAAGGATAAAAAATTCTGGTATATTTGTACACTGGAATATTACTCATAAGAGAAAGGAATAAATTATTGATATGCATTGCAAATTAGATGAATTTCAAAATAATCATGCTGAGTGAAAGAAGTCAGGTAGAATAGAGTATATATGGTATAATTACATTTTGTAAAATTCTAGAAAATACAGACAATATACAGGGACATAAAACAGATCATTAGTTACCTGGAGGGAAGGTGGGGGAGGGGCGGGGAGGAATTTTCAAATGACATGAGGAAACTTTTGGGGAATGATAGAGATGCTCACTATCATGAAAGCAGTGATGGCTTCACAGATGTATATATATTTCAAAACTTATCAAATTGTATGTGTTGTATATGTAAAGTTAATTTATATCAATTACATTTCAATTAAGTTGCTAAAAATACTCAGAAGATACTATCAACTTTCTCCAAATACATATTAAAATTATGTGGCATGAATACTTAGAAAAAAAAACTTAAAAATTGGCACCAGAAGAAAGATGATGCAAAGTGGTATCCTCTAAAAATCACATCAATAGCCCTTGAACCAACAAGAAACCAAATCCAAAGTTTCAAATTCTCCACTGTTGAAAAAAACACTAGGCTCAGACATCTTTACAGGCAAGTTCTACCAAACAGACAGGTTTCAGGTGATTCCAGCCTCATGCGAAATAGTCCAGAGATTGGAAAAATAAAGATAACCCCAGCTCATTTTTATGAGACCAGTAAAACCTTAATATCCAAGCCAGGCACAGCACAATGAAAAAGAAAACTACCTCACTCATGTACATAAGATGAAACTCCAGATAACATGCTAGCAGTCAGAATCTTCCAAAGAACAAAAATGACAACACATCAGGTCATATTCAATGTATCCCAGGAATGCAAAGATGGTTTGACTTCGGAAGATGGATGAATAAATCATTTAGTGCAATCCACAAGTCAAACGAGAGATGCTACGTGACGGGCTCAACAGAGGCAGAAACAAGAGTGCAGTAACTTTCAACGTCCATTTATGAACAAACTCTCAGGATCCTAGGAAAAGAACGCATGTTTCTTTAGCCTAATAAGTAGTATCTACAGAAACCTTATCACAGACATAAAGCAGGAAGAATGATTGAGAAGGTTTGCTTTAAAATCGGCTGTAAGACAAAGACGTTTGCTATCACTTTCAGTTAATGTTACATTGGAGGTCCTGGCCAGCAGAGTGAGACAGAAAAGACGATAAAGTAAAAATGTTTAAAGACAAGAGGATATAAATATTGGAAGGAAAGAAAAAATAAGAGGTGATTGCAAATGCTGTTATCGTTTCATGGACGACCCAAAAGAATTCACAGACAGAGTACAGCTGACTGAGTGCGAGTCCCCCTTTGCAGTCAAAAATCTGTATAGAATCTTGATTTCCCCCAAAACTGAACTAATAATACCCTACTGTTGACCAGAAGCCTTACTGAGAGCATAAACAATCGATCAACACATATTTTATATGGGATATGCGTTAAATACTGTATTTTTACAATAAAGGGAGCTAGAGAAAAGAAAATACTACTTTAAAAATGATAAGGAAGTTAAAACAAATTTGTAGTCCTGGACTGTATTATTGGGACTAAAAAATCCACATATATGTGGACCCATGCCATTCAAACCCGTGTTGTGCAAGGGTCAGCTGATTCAGGATTAACAAGAGAATTTAGCAAGGTTGCTGGATACAAAAGCAACGTAGAAAAATCCATGATGTTCTTCTGTCCCAGGACTCTTAGAAAATGTAAATAAGGAGGCCAGTGTGTGTGGCGATTGCTTCATCTATGAAAGGTGGACGGGGGTGCCCACCCTGCCGTGTTTGCACGGGGATTAGGGGGATAAGTCAAGTCCCAAGCAGTGCAAGCTTTACTCAATGAGTAAACGTCAGTTCTCCCTGCTCCTCCCCCAAGCCCCTGGGTCAAGGGTGCCCTCTGGGGACCACGTGGCAGGACACACATCTTGGCCTCGAGAGCTGTAGGAAGACAACATGACCCTCACCCTAGTATCTGTAAGGCAGGACATGACCGGAGCCACAGAAGACAAGGCACCCCAGGGCCAGTGGCTGGAGAGTGAGATGCTTTCCATCTGGAAGCACTTTATCAGGGAACCTGGAGTGGGCAGAACCGAGAGCCTCAGAGAAGAGATAGGAGGGGCCGGTGTGGACAATGGCTAGAGATGGGGGCGTGGGGAGAGAGCCAGGGGCTGATGTGGGCGGCAGTGGGCCTGGGAACCGTGGCCCCTCACCTCCTCCCACGATCTTTCCTGTGCTTTGCCTCTGAGCTCAGCAGGGTCAGCCACTCGGTTCCCTGTTCCACCCAACCCTTGAGGCTCCCATGGAGCTGGCGGCCTTCCAGCCTGTGAAGGTTAGCAAAAAGTCTCCTGTCTGCTAGAGGAAATCTCTGTGAGGTGTTTACTGCAGGGACCCAGTGCGGCTGCGATCCGGGGCTGAGTGCTGACCAGGGACTTTGGAAGGAAGAGGGAAGGGGCCTGGATGTTTGAACAGCTGGGGTGGATCAAGGGCTGTCATCCCCCCTGCTCCCCTCTCCCCTCCCCTCCTTCCGGGCTCAGATGCCCCTTCCTACCTGGGGTTTCGGGCTGTCAGTGGATGGAGCTTTATGGCTAGAGGGCCTTTTCTGCCCTCCGACAGACTGTGGGTGGAGGGGTAGGGGGCTCCCGAGCGTACAGGCAGAATGGGGCTCTGCGTCTCACGGAGAGCTGGGTTGGAGGTCCAGTCCAAACCAAACACACCTACCCGTAAAACCGTCAGAAGCCACAGCTAACTGACAAAGGATCAAGTACAAAGGACACGTCCTCAGCAAGGGATACGGGGGATTTCAGGCCTCCCATCTCCCAGGTCTCCATGGAGACAGGCCTGGGAGAATGGCAACTGGGCCTGGGACTTGTGGGGAACCCCCAGGGAGGGCCTTCCCAGCCCCAAGCTCCAATGGCACCTCCCCAAAAAACCAGCCAGAATACCTCATATGGTTGCAAAAATGACCTTTCAGAAATGACGTTTCCTGAACGTAGCATCTCAGGAAACCTAGAGTAATTATCGGAACCACCAGCATTGACTTGCTTATCCCTCATGGGTGGATGAAGGCGACTGGGAGCCTCCACGGATGGTCACTCTGCCGCCCCCTGCCAGGGACCATGGCCCTGAGTTCTCTCCCACGTGACAAGGCCTGGGAAGTGCTGAGCTCGTGAAGTTCCACGTGCCCCACCCAAAACTATGTTCTCGGGAGAATCCCCTGCAGCGACCAGGTCGCTTCCAGCCAGAGTCCTCAAATGACATGGGACTCTCCAGGAAATCTCTGAGTCCTCCAGACCTCCTGAGCAGACAGCTTTCACCAGAGGTGGCCTGGAACAACCAGGTCATGCAGAAAGACCAAGACAGATGAAGTAACTTGCCCCTGTCCGTAACCGCTGGGTGGGGGAGGCTTTGGGGGAACACGCAGTTAAGCTCGGGTCTCAAGCACAGAGCTCCCCAGCTATGTGGTCTTGCAGGGCCTCAGTTTTCCCATCACTAAGGGGGAAAGGGGTAGTGACTCTGACCCACAGAGTTGTGAAAGTTAGATGAGACATAAGAGCTCTCACACTGCCGGTTTGCTGACCGCCTTCTGCAGCCGTGGGGGGAGCTGGAAACCCCCTGGTCAGCCTGGTCAGGCCAGAGAGCTGGGCTTTCCCGCCTCCCTGCCGATGGCATCCCGGCCACCATTTTTCTAGGGCTTTCCAGCCCAGTAACTGCAGGCAGCCCCTGGAGCGTGGGGAGCGGGTGGCTGTAGGGCTGGAAATAGGGACGGGGGTGGGGCAGGTGGATTTGCTGGCTTTGCCTGCCTCCTCCTGCCTGGGTCAAGGCAGTGGGAGGCTCTAAAGGAAGAGAAGCTGTTTGCGTGTCCTGCCAGCCTTGTTTCCTCTCTTTTGTGCCAGAGGCTGCAAGCCCAGAGGCCAGAGCAGCACATGGGGCCTATGGAACAGGAGAAGCTGGGGGCGTGAGGGTCACAAACCCTGTTGCGGTCGAGGTTCTGGGTCGCCCAGCACAAACTTAGAAGCTGGGGCGCCTGGGGGGCTCAGTCGGTTGAAACTCTGCCAGGGCTCCCTGCTCAATGAGGAATCTGTTTCTCCCTCGCCCTCTGTCCCTCCCCCTGCTTGCTCTCTCAATCTCTCTATCTCAGATAAATTAGTTAATTAATTTTTTTAAAAAAGAAACAGAAAAGCTGGGCTCTTCATTCTGTTTCTCTCTGGCTGCCTCCCTCCCCCCACTCTGTCCCGCCCTGCCCGATACTCTTCCCTCCCCTCCCTGGGGCACAGTCATTCCTGGAGAGACGGTGGCAGAAAATGGAGGGAGCTGCTGGGGTTGCACCTTGGTTTGGCCACTGCCCAGCTGAGCAACTTGGGACAAGTCAGCCTCTTTGAGCCTCGAGGGTTTCATCTGTCAAATGGCCACAATGATGTTTAGTCTGTGGCCTGAGAGCTAAGGAAGGTGGTGTGTCCGGTCCAGAACAGCACTGAGGAAGAGGGCCCTATGGTCACTGGCTCCACTTTCGTCCTAGGTGTCCAGGTCCCCAGAGGGCTGCCTTTCTTCCATTCTGAAAGGGCCCCAGGTACCACCTCTGCCCTGTTTCTCCCTTGGCCTACTCCAGGGCTGGGGCAGAAGTGCGGGTTATCTTAACAGCGCTGGGTCCCAGGAAACCCACTGCTTGAATTCCAACCCTGGCTGTACGCTTCAAGTCTGGCAGATCTTGGGAAGCTGTCTCACCTTCCCGAACCTCACTCTTCTGACTGCAGAATGGCGCCCAGCCCAGAGGGCGGTTTTGATTGAATGACTCGGTGTGAGTCGAGTCCCGGACCCCTGAAGTACATGGACCACTTGTTTACATGTCAGCTTTTACATGACTCCCGGAGTCTCCTTCTCCCTTACCAGATGCCTCTGTGGCCTGGACGGGGCTGGTCTGGGCCAGTTAACGCCTGGGAAGGAGGCATCAGGTGTGGTTTGATTAGACCTGGGCTCCCCAAGTTCATAGTCAATGCCCTCCCCTCTAACCTCCCTAGAGACTAGACACCTCTCAGACTCTTTCCCACACGGAGGCTGAGATCAGGCCAGGTGCTGGCTGGAAGGAAATCGCAGGCAGGGATGATCCTCTGTTGGTTCTTACCTCTCTGCCTGGCTGCTTTCCGGGCTCTGCTGGCTGATAAATGTATTAATATCACTTCTAGTTATAGATCTGGTTCACCTGTATTGCTTGCCCATGGTAGGTCCCCAACCCATTTATGGAGCTCAGAAGGAGAAAACAGACACAGCCCCCTCACCCAACAACCTTCAGAAAAGACAGACAAACAATGTGTGTGTGTGGGGGGGGGGGCGGGGAGTAAGTAAACCTTTGTGGGAAGAAAGGAAAAGGTTAACTCTTGCTGAAGTTGGTAGAGGGAGGGGCAATCTTAGAAGACCTCCTGAGGGAAGCATCCCTGGGTATGAATACTAGAGAGTGGTGTGACTTCTTCTGGGAGAAGAGGACTAGAGTACTCAGGGGGAAGGGGCAGGTGAAACCCATCAGGCCTTGAGGTATGGGCTGTGTTTGGGGGAACACGGGATTTGCTGGAGGGAGGATTTACAGTGAAACCAGAAAAGGCACCATAATTTGATCCCCATAGTGGAATTGATGGTAAGACAGAGGTATTCTCAGATTTCCCTCCTGTGCCACGGTCTCCGGGCCCAGCTCCTTAGCTGATAAAATGGGGGTAAATTCTATCTTCCTTAGGATGGCTAAGAGGAAACAAAGAGAGTGGGTAAGGAAGGCTCGTGGGTCACTATAAGGACTCCTGAAAGCTGGTCCGTCCAAAGTTTCTCTTCTGTGCACCTGCTTCCCAAGCACAGAGGATTCTCAACTGCTGACTCAGCAGAATCGGAGCTGGCTGTGGACTTCACTCTCACTGTCGCACAAGCTCCGGAAGGCAGGGCCGCCATTAGATCCCCTAACGGGGACCCTAATGACCCTCAGGTCAACAAAAGCTTATTGAGCTGCCACAGTACGCGGCATGCTGGTCCCCTCATGGGGTACGGTGGCAGTGCCTGGTTCGTGGGGAGCTCTCAATAAGCAGAGAGAGCGATGGCGAGGTGGAGGGATGAGAGAAAGCGCACAGGGGGATGGAGACGGCTGGAGGCGGGAGAGAGAGGGCTGGTTGGCTAGATGAAGGGTCACGCAGGGTGGAGGGGTGAGTCGAAGGAGGGAGGCATAGAAGGAGGGAGAGACGGAAGGATGGATGGCGGAAGAGAGAGAAGGATGGACGGATGGACCCAGGAAGGGATGGAGGGTGGAAAGCGGATGGCAGGCTAAGGGATGCAGAGATTGAGAGAGGCACAGAAAGGGGCACGGGGAGATGGATGCATGGGTGGAGAGGGGCGGTTGATTTGGTGCGCGGAGGGGTGGGGGTATACATGGGGGAGATGGATGGTTGTCTGGAGGGGTGCACGGGGGAATGGATGGACAGATGGACTGACGGGAGGATGGATGAGTGGAGGGAGAGAAGGGAAGCTGCTTGGTTGGCTGGAGGGAGGGATAAAGGGGTGGACGGATGAGTAGGACTGGGGAGAGAAGGAGGCAGGAAGGGAGAAATGGATGGACGGAGAGATGGATGTCTGGTCATCTGCTCAGGGGACACCGTCACCTGTCCCCACAGGTACTGGAAAAGGACACGTGCCTGTTTGATTTCTGTTTGACTTTAGAGTATGTACGTTTGCTTCACTGAAACCAGTGCACGTGGACCTGCTTTGGAAAGTGTGGCGGACCCGCAAACGCTAAAACGTCCCCTTCTCCTTGCTTCCTGGTCAGGAGCGGGAGGTGCCCTGAAGAAGACAAAGAGGAGAGAGGCAGGGAAGGCTGCTGAGGGAAGAAGGGGAGGCCAGCTCAGCTGTTCAGTGGAAACGTCCCACCCCGGTGGCATATGGGGGACATGTGGCCCTGTCCCTCCTGGCACCAGACAAACGTCATGCTGGGAGAGCTGGCAGCCGAGGGCCCAGAGCATTCCAGAGGGAACAGTTGGGCAGGACGTGAGAGTTCGATGCTGCAGCCTGGAGCCTGGCTCTGGAGCGGGGCCCGGCAGGCGGCAGGAAGCCGAGAAGAAGTGGGCGCACAGGCTCCCCATCCTCCAGGGCTCTAGGCATCGTCCCTCCAGGCCTCTAGCAGGGACCAGGCCCCCACAGCCGCAGACCCTCGGAGCCCACCTCACTTTAAGGAGTCGGCGATGCGGAAAGAGCCCCAGACTTGGGCTTTCCTGGGCCACCCGAATCCCATAGGACCTCGAACTCGTCACTCCTTTCTGGGCCTCAGTTTGCACACAGTTTCTACATCATTCCAAACACCATCTTGCCTTCTGGAACTAGTCAGCAGCGAGGTCTTTATCGCTAAGGAAGGAAAACAAGCATTGTACAGGGCGTTTTCTACGGGCTCCGTGGTTTCCATGTAAGAACTGCCCGCTGTCTTGTAATCATGCCCACCTTCCCCTCACATTATTGGCATTAAAGCCTGCTGTTTCTTTGATGAAATAAGGGCTAGTAATGGCAATCTTGTCAGACAGCCCCCCCTTTAGTGTAATATATTACTGGGGGTGCACGAAACCCCAAATTGTGAACCACTAACCCACATAATTCCTAGAGGGCCTTCCAGAGCTGGGTGGAGTTCCCTCTCCCCACCCGGGCTCTGATTTGGAACCTTGATGCCTACAACCACCGTCCTGAACCTTCCACCTGTGTCCCAGGAGGCAGCAGTGTCCTTGGGGTTCAGGTGCAAAGGGGCCCTCCAGGCCAGCACTGGGTCTTGCCTTCAATAAGCCATCCGAGTCCCAACATTTGATGCTCCGCCCACCCCACCCCCAGTGCAGCTCAAGGGAGGGAGGACGCCGTTCCCTCCTCCAGTGATGCCGTGACCAGACTCCCAGGAGGTGCCCTTCATCACTCCAGACAGCGCGAGTGTGGTCTGAAGGCCGTTGCTGGTGAACTGGGATTGCTGCTTCTGGAGAGAGCCAAGTTCAAGTGGAGCCAGGGAGCAGCCCACTTGGCCTGGGTGGGCCAGACCACAGAGGACAAGACTGCAGGCTTGTTTGTCTCAGGGCGTGTGGACTGGCTGGGGCGGACCCAGAGTGCTCACAGGCCCGCCCGAGGGGAGGTGCAGCCCCTTAGAGGCAGCGGGAGCACCCCCCACTCTGGGCGGTCTCTCCCTCCGGCAGACAGCGGGCAGGTTGGGGGGCAAAGGAGGCTGCACAGACAGGTGGGGCTCTGGCTTCCTGGATCTGGGAGTTTGCACTCATTTATTATTTAGTAAATGTGTCTTAATCACTGACTAAGGGTTGTGTAAAGTCCCCCAGAGGGCGGGGTGGTAGTGTGTGTCTGTGTGTCTGTGTGTCTACATGTGTGTATGTGTGTGTGTGTGTGTGTGTGTGTATGCACATGCGTGTCAGCATGTCTGTGTGTCCCTGTGTGAGTACATGAGTGTCTGTGGGTGGGGAGGGGATGCTCTGAAATGCATCCAGGCCTCTGTGCTCCAAGGGGCCTGACCCCAGCAGGTGCAGGGTGGGAGGCCGGCGAATCCACACTCACAGGAGCAAATGCAGAGTTTGTGGGTGCAAGTTTCTGCTGCGTGCCTCACCCAGCGCTAGCGGCAGCAGCAAGGCAGTTCCAAGGTAAGTCGTGAGCCTTTACTAACCTAAGCAGGCTCGCAGTCCCTGGAAGAGGGGACGATGTGGAAAGGTTTAAGCTTAAATTTTCTTCAGTTTGGTTCTTTAATGGATAGTACACGCAGATACGGAAATGCGGATCATTTGGAAGGATGTCAGCGGAAAGTCAGCCTCCCACACCCTTCGCTGCCCAGTGTCTCCCTTCAACGTCACGGGCTCCCCCCAAATCTGCATTCACAGGAAAGGCCATCCTATCTGGTCCCAGGGGTGCAGTCCAGGTTGAAGTGTCTTGTCCAGATGGGGAAACAGTCATAGACCCCCACGGGGCTCAAGATTCTCTGGGTCTAACTCCTTCCTTCCACAGACTAGGAGAGAGAGCGAGAGAGGGGACGGGGCCTTGAAATGACAAAGTGGGTGAGGCTGGGAGTCGGGGGCGAGGGCTGGAACCCTTGACGCCTGACTCCCACCCAACATTCTTTCTCCTGAGAGCACTGCTCCCCTAGCTGCTGGGAAGAGGCAGGTGGGGCCCATAAGGGGGCCTGAGACACCGTTAATGCTGGGGCCCTCCCCAGACCAGGACCACACGCTCAGCAGGACTTCGGATCAATGAAGTCTTCTTGGGTCAGAGCCAAAGCAGGAGTCTGGGTTGGGGCCCCCCAGGTTAGGTATCACTGGATGGCTGGGGGGAGGCCCACCTCCTCATCTGTCTCCCCCCTTGTGCCAGACTCCTTGAGGGTGGAGGGGGGACCAGAGGGAGGTCCCCTCCAACTGGCTTATCATTGCTGGCAGGTGTGGTGCTCTCTGTAGGTGGCCTCTGTGTCGTCACACACAAAGTAGAGACTCCCAGGCCAGCAGTGAGGATGGAATGAGAGAAAGCTTAGTTCTGGGCCTGGGACACACACATGTCTCCATGTCGGAACAAAGAGGAATATTGGAGGCTATTAGAACATGCCATGATTACCCCCCACCTGTGCCCTGGCCTTGATTTCTCTCCATGGCACTTGTCCACATGTGACATTCTAGATATTTTACCCACTTCTTTATCATCTTTGTCTACGAGAGGATGGGGATTTCTAATTGTCTTCAGTACGAATCCCCAGCACCCTGAACAGGGCCCAACACAGAGGAGATGCCCTGTGAAAGGTCCTGGAATGAATGAATGAGTGAGTGAATGACTTTTTTTTTTTTAAGATTTGATTTATTTATTATTTGACAGAGAGAGAGAGAGATCACAAGTAGGCAGAGAGGCAGGCAGAGAAAGAGGGAGAAGCAGGCTCCTCACTGAGCAGAGAACCTAGATGTGGAGCTCGATTCCAGGACCCTTAGATCACGACCCAAGCCAAAGGCAGAGGCTTAATACACTGAGCTACCCAGGTGACTTCAGTGTCTTGGTAAAGCATCATGGACCGTGGGAGGGAGTGAGGGGGAGGGCAGAAGTGAGCTTGCCCTGAAGAATGTTAGGATCTGACCAGTTGTCGTGGAGGTCCTCAGCTCCATCAACGACAACAGGGACACACCTGGGCAGAGAAGCTGGGGGAAGGGCTTTCAGTGTCTAGCTAGGTTTCCAGATACTCAGAATGTGACCGCCTTCTAGACCTTTGCCTGGAGGTGAGGACAGGACCCAGGGCACCTTTTGTCCAAGACCTTGGGTTCCAAAGGTGGGACAGCCATGGGAAGGCTGTCTACCCTGTGGCCCCGGGGCGCACACTTGTGGTCCCATGATCTCTATGATCCTGCTGGCCTAGCACTTGCCCCAGGCCCTTTATCACAGCCTGCCTAGCTGGGGGGAGGGGGAGGGAGGTGGGGTCCCCCCAGTGCTTGAGGGCATGGGCAGGGGCCAATTGGTCATCCTTTGCCTGGCCGTAACCCTAGCAGAGAATGTCACAGGGACTCGACCTGCTGGAGGTGAGTGAAAGAACAAAGGTAGAAGTGCCTCCCTTCCCCAAAAGAGCAGCCCCTGCACCAGCCATCTCAGGACCCAGTGCCAGCCTCCTGCAGTGCATCTTGGCTACTTACACACTCAAGGGCATCCTCAGAAAGGCCCCACTGTGGGAACAGACTCTGCATCTTCTTCCCTCTCTTGTCTCTCCCCACCCCCAGGATTGGTCTCAGCTCCTCTTCCCTTCACCTCCCATTCAAATAAACATCCATTTAATGGGATCTCCTCAGGGTGCCTCCCCTTCCTGGGCAGCCCCAATCTGGGCTGGGAAAACTGCCTTCCTGCCCCTAGATTTTCTTTTTAATTGTCTTTTTCCTTTGACTTACTTGGGGGAGGGGGGAGGGGGAAATGCAGCTGGGTGGCCCAGCTGCTTCCCCAGCAGCCTGGAGCTGCTTCAGCAATGAGGTGACAGCCAACCCCCTACCCCGCCCCCCCCCCCCCCCCAAGCTGGGCAAGGATGAAATGAACAAGCTGCAAATATATGCTCCAGGGCAGCCACACCCGGCCCCCTGAGGCAGGGGAAATGGGCGAAGAGGGGAGTCTGCCCTGGTCCAGTGAGGGGCTGACCCAGCATGAAGCAGAGACTCTTGGGCTCCCTTCCAGCCGTCCTCAACCCACCCCCCAACCTTTGATCTTGCTTCTACTGCTTTGGTTACCAGGACTGCTCTGCTGCACGACACCTGCAGGCCTTCTAACCTCTCTGGCTCCTCATTTTACCTTCTGGAAAGTGGGATGGAAAGAACAAGGCAGAAATGGGTGTTGGACTCCCGGCGCCCTGACAGTCCTTTTGGACTCTGGTCCCTCCATCGCTCCTTGTGTTCAAACATCAGTTCGTTCAGCAAAGGTTTCCTGGGCCTCAGGATGTGTCGGACTAGGTGCTGGGGATTCGGGGGTGGCAGAGCACACAGCCAGCCCTCAGGGAGTCAGGTGTGGGACTGGAAGCGGAGGCTGAGGGAATCCAGTGTGAGCAGGGCTCTGGACAGAGGCGAGGAAGAGCCCTGAGGGGTACTGAGAGGTCAGGGAAGGCTCGAATTTGAAAGACCATCAGCAGTTGCCGTTAGGAGAGAGTCGCATCGGAACCAAAACTGCTTTGCCCTGGGTGGCCATACTTCTTGATGCATCCTCTCTCTGGAGAGGCCAGCTTCCTGGTTTCCATCTTGCCTGAGGAACTCGTCCCATTACGACCATCTGTCAATGTCACTAGGTCTTGAATTAGTCAGGGTTCTCAGGAGAAACAAAACCAATAGGAGATCGGTTTCATACACATGCACACACATACCTATTTATGTACGGCATATGGCATAGAGAGAGAGAGATGACATATATATATACAGAGAGAGAGCATATTTTATATATATATGGAGAGATTTATTATAAGCAATTGGCTCGTGCAATCATGGAGGCTGAAATCCCATAATCTGTCATGTGCAAGCTGGAGATGCAAGAAGAGCATTGGTGATTCGGTCTGAATTAGTTTCAGGTGTGATGGCCTGAGAACCAGGGGCCCTGAAGGTTGGAGACGATGTTCCAACCCAAGCAATCTGGCAGGAAGGCCCAACTTTGTTCTTCCTCCGTTTTTTGGTTCTATTCGGGCCTTCCATAGATTGGGCGATGCCCACCACATGGGGGAGGTCACTGCTTTAAAGAGTCTACTGACTCAAATGTTGATTCTATCCAGAATTGCCCCCTATAGATACACCCAGAAATCACGTTTGCCAAAAATCTGGACGACCCATTACCAGTTCAACTGACACATAGAATTAACCACCATACCCTTCTATGAGAGGTTACTTCCTTTCTGGTAACCACCTTCTATCTCCCTTTCCTTCTAGATCCAACTCAGAGACTACCATGACCCACCCTGTCAAAGACACTTGCCAATTCCTTCCTGAATCCCCCTCTTCCCTTTATCTTTTATATGCATCTACAAAATTCCAGGCTTAGAAGACTTAATTCTCAGCTGTCTCCTTACCTGCACCAGGACAGCGGGAGAGAATCTAGGGTGGGCCGATCGCACTGCAGATGCAGGAGCCTCGGGGGGGCCCTCATGTTACTCACAATGCCTTCGTGTACCTCGGGAGCCCCCAAGCCCTACAATACCTCTTCCATTTCCCGCTGCTGTGTAACAAAATGCCCTTGACCCATTGGTGTTAAATAATGTTTAACTCGCAGATCTATAATTTGGGGCTAGGCTCACTTTTGTTCTATCCAGGTGCTTGAGCAGCTCAACTGAAGATTGAAAGATCCACTTACGAGGGTCTCACTCCCATGACTGGTGAGCTTGGAAAACGTGTGTGTTGGAAGAGTAGGGGGAGTGATAAAGCAAATGGGGGTGAAATATTTACAACAAGTGGATTTGGGTAAAGGACATATGAGTGTTCTTTGTTCTATTTTTATGTTGGCAACTTTTGGGGTAAGTTTGAAATTATTTCCAAATAGAAGTTAAGCAAAGGAAGTGTAATACGTAAATTCCAAACACTGGAAAATTGGGTGTGTCATACATTGTTATAATGTATGTCACAACTCACAACGGTCCAAGACCAGACTGGATTCTGTGTTAGTTCAATCTGTGGAAATCTGTTGAAACTCATTTGTAGCCCAGTAGAATCATTCTGGCAAATTCCATGCACCCTTGGAAATAATTCTGTCGTGATTTGATGGTATGTTTCTGTACGTCAGGCATTGCTTGCTGACCGTGTTGTTCCTCTCCATGCTTACTGGATTGTAGGGGGTTTTGGCCACCATGTTGTGTAAGCTGCTGAGGGATGTGTATTAAAACCTCCCGCCACGCTCATGGATCTATTTCTTTTTGTATTTCTCTAATATCTTTGTACTAGATGCAAATAAAAAACAGACATCAACGGCAAAATAAACCAAACAAAGCAACTCCCCTACCCATCCAGTCTGGCTCCTGCCTCTCACTCTTTCCACGTGATAGCTTTCATGAGACTCAAAAATGATATTCTATTTTTTAAGATTTTATTTATTTATTTGACAGAGAGAAGGGGAGCACAAGCAGGGGGAGCAGCAGAAGGAGAGGGAGAAGCAGACTCTCCACTGAGCAGGGAGCCCAATGCGGGGCTCGATCCCAGAACCCCAGGATCATGACCCCAGCTGAAGGCAGATGCCTAACTGTTGAGCCATCCAGGTGCCCCCCAAAATGATATTCTAGCTATTAAGTCCCGTAGGAATTCTACCCCTTAGCAGTGTTCTGCCTGCTGACAATTTTCTCTCTGATTTTAGAGAACACTTTTTCATTTTCTGTAGAAATAATATATATGTTTACACAAAAATTAATTGCAGAATACGGAGCCAAATACTACACAAAAAAATCACCCCAAATCCCATCACCCAGCAGCAACTGTTATTAACATTTGATTACTACGATTCCAAACATGCTTTTTTGTGTATGGAGGGATGGAAGGATGGATAATAGTAGAAAGACAGAGGGATCTACTGTAATAATATGGGATAACAAATTATTATTTTTAGGTTAAAAAAAAAACCTGAATTTAATTTTACTTGCCCTTAGCAGTATAAAAATGAATCAGTAGGCTGGGGGGGGGGGGGAGGGGGCGGAGAAGAGGTGACCTAGTTTTAAAAAACAATATTTTGGCAGCATACCATCAGGCTAAAGAGGAAACACTGTACACAGACACTCTGTTTTCATTCATTTGTTCTCCAGGCGGCCCAGGTGAACCGCTCTGAAACGGCTTTACATGCATACTAGGGCTGAACAAATAAACACATATATTCTAGATTATGAGAGTTAGGTTTTTCACTGCCAGAGAAAGAAATCACAAGGAAGCAAGGGAGGGAGGCTAGAACGAATGCTTGAGTATAATCTTGGATTATACTCAAGATGTCAGTATGAACACGTTTATTTTATGTGTTTTTTTTTAAGACACATGTAACTCATGTATACCAACATGTTCCAGTAGGTATGGGTAGGTGGGTGGATGAGGAAACTGGGGTATATCCAATAGTGGGATATTATTCAGTACTAAAGAGATAAGCTAGGTAGCTACAAGGAGACATACAGGAACCTTAAACACATACTGCTAAGAAAGAGAAGCCAGCCTGAAAACCCAGGCACTATATGATTCCTGCTATATGTCATTTTGGAAAAGGCAAAAGCATGGAGACTGTAAAAAAGATCAGTGGTCTCCTGGGTCTGGGGGAAGGGAGGGATGACTAGGTGGAGGACCAGGGATTTTTAAGACAGTGGAACTATTCTGCATGGAGCTATAATAGTGGCTACTTGTCATTATACATTTGTCGAACCCCATAGAATGTGTAAGAGGGAAGGAACCTTAATGCAAACAATGGCCTTAGCTAATAATAATGTGTATTGACTCATTGGTTGTAACAAATACACCACACTAATGTGAGGTATTAATAATAGAAGAAATGGAGGTGGGCTGGGGAGGGGGAAATGGGAGTTCTCTGTACCCGCCACTCAGTGTTTGTGTGACTGAAGCTCTCTAAAATATTAAGCCTCGTCAGTAAAAGAAAGAAAGAAAGAAAAAAAAAAAAAAAAAAGACACTGGAGTCACCCTGATTAATCTACCAATGGCTAAGCCCAGAATAATTTGGACAACAAAATAGATAATGATAGTATTGGTGATAACCCAAAGAATAAAATAAATATTTATGAGTCCATGCTGACGTAAACAAATGATTGACTAGATAAATAAATGCAGGAGAAGGAACAAATCTTCCTCATACAAAGATGCCAAATAATAAATGTGGGATGAATGAGGGCAATTGGAAATTGTCATTTGAGCACAAGAGTAATAATTACTGCCGATGAATGTCTCCAAAGTATCTGTTTGAAAGTATTTATTAATTACTGTGGTGGTTTTTGTATGTTTCCACAAATTCTTTCATACACTTCCCTCTAGAAGGTGGGCATTAACTCCTCTTCCCTTGAATAAGGGCTGGACTTAGTGACCCACTTCTGTCAAAATAGAGCATGGAAGGGGAAAACTAGTTTCTTTTCACACAGAAACCTGGCAGACCTCACTTGAACCAAGTGATCAAGGTTAATGTCACCAGTAATGAGTCCTGTTGCTCTCATATACTTACTGATATGACATGAAAAGGGCACTTGAACTTTTTAGTATTCTTCCCCCAAATCTACAGTATCAGTCTGATCGTAAGGAAACATTAGACAAACTCACATTGAGGGACAGTTTAAAAACACCTGAGCATGGCTCTTCAAGTGTCAAGGTCATGAAAAATGAGAAAGGACTGAGAAACAGTCCCGTAGTGAAGGAAGTTAAAGAAGCCTGAGAGCTCAATGTACTGTGCTTTGCTGAGTTGGATCCTGGAGCAGAATAAGATCAGTAGGAATTCAGTGAAGGCCAAATAAAGTCTGTCCTTTAATAGTATTGTGTCAACATCAGTGTCTTAGCTTGGACAAATATGGCATGGTTATGTAGATGTGAGCATTAAGGAAAGCTGGGGAAAGGTGTATGGAAAACACTTTTGCAACTTTTCTCTACATCTGGAATTATTTCAAAATAAAAAGCTTAAAAGTCCATTGTAAAATCAAAACAGATTTTTTTTCATTACCGGTGACACTAGTTTCTATCAGGCCATTTAAAGTTAAGAAACATGATTGTGTAAAATAATAATTATGAGATTAGGATAATTATAATATTTCTAAAATGCCATTTTCTCCTACTTTATTCCAAGTATCTCTTGATTCTTGCTGTGAAAATGGAGGAAATCAAAATATTCACACTTTTTCCCACTTTCTGTCCTCCATATCCAAGTTTTTGTTAGTCACATGAATACTATTTATTTTATTGTTGATGTTTACGGCATTTACACTGTGCTCAATACTCCAGATTCACAAAGATTGTTATTTCTATATTTAAATGGATTCCATGCTTATTGTCAATATGTTTACCCTGCCTTCTCCATTCTGAGAAGGAATGGAGATATTTATTTTAAGAAATCCTTTGCTGGGGCACCCGGGCAGCTCAATCGGTGGATTGTTCGACTTGATTTTGGCTCAAGTCATGATCTCAAGGTCCTGGGATTGAGCCGGGCATTGACCTCTGGGCTCAGCAGGGAGTCTGCTTGAGGATTCTTTCCCTCTTCCTCTGTCCCTCCGCACTCTCTAAAATAAATAAAGAAAGAATCTTTAAAAAAGAAAAAGAAAAGAAAACCTTTGCTGGCTAGATTTTATTGCTCAATTGTCTGCTTCAAGGAGTAAGAGGTGCTCATTTTCAAAGCTCTTGGCTGCTTGATAATTTCTGTCTGTGGCCTTCCTATTGGAAGGAAATATATCTGGGTATAAATTCCCAATTTCTGTCCTTCTGGACCTTGTAGACATTGCCCACTGACCCTGGCACGGTGTATGTCTGAGAGGTCCACAGCCAGCCTGATTTCTCCAGTTGTGCGACTCAAGACTGAGTTTTACCTGGATGCCTGTATAATTCTCTCTGTGGCCTTGAAGTCTGGGAACTTCATTAGAACATCATGCCATATCCTGATGGTCCTGAATCTATTTTGTGTCACCACATTCAGATCTTTATTTCAGGGAAGTTTTTCCCCATTATGTCTGAATATTTTTCATCTTTCTTCCATTCCATTTTTCAGAAGCACTGTGCAAATATTGTATCTCTCTGGTCTGTTCTCCATGTCTTTTAGTCTTTCCTATAACTACTTTTTATGGACTGAATTGGTCTCCCCAAAAAGGTATGTTGACGTCCTCATGCCCAGTACCTCAGAATGTGACCTTATTAGAAAATAGGGTCGTTGCAGGTGTGAATAGTAAAGATGAGACCATACTGAACCAGAGTGGGCCCTTCATCCAATATAGCATCCTTTTAAGAAGTGGGGACTCAGAGAGGAATGCATGTGACAATAGTGGTAGATTGGAGGGTTGCCAAGCCATCACCAGAAGCTAGGAGAGAGCCGTGGAACAGATTTTCCCTCCAACCCCTCAGGAGAAGCCAATACTGCTAACACCTGGATTTCAGGCTCTGGTTTCCAGAACTTCAGGACAATACTTTTATTTTTCTTTTAAGATTTTTATTTATTTAATTGACAGGCAGAGATCACAAGAAGTCAGAGAGGCAGGCAGAGAGAGAGAAGGCAGCAGGCTCCCTATTGAGCAGAGAGCCTGATGCAAGGCTCGATCCCAGGACCCTGGGGTCATGATCTGAGCCAAAGGCAGGGGCTTAATCCACTAAGCCACCCAGGTGCCCCAGGACAATACATTTCTGTTGCTTTAAGACATCCAGCATAAGGTACTTCATTACAGCAGCCCTAGGAAAATAGTATACTATTTTTATATGTTTATTTTTTCCTTTTCCACTTATTTTTGTGTGGTTTTCTGCAGGTGTTAGCTATGTGCCCCTCTCTATTCTTTGTTTATTCTGTTTTTCTTTTCCCTGATAAGCTTTTTAATTTCTAAACATTTGCTTCCAGGTCTTTCCTGATCCCCACCAATTCAGTGTATTTCTGTCTGTGGCCTCGCCATACCTCTTTAAGGACATCTCCAATGATGTCCTTAAAAGATGTCCTCTTGAAAGATGTCCACTTCCCTGGACATCTCTTAGCTCAGAGAGCTCAGAGTGCCTGCAATCTCTTGGACTGCAAGGAGAGCTATGAGCTTGAACTCCTCCTCGGCTTTTGTTTTATTTTTTTATAGTAATTCCTCTTGTGATGTAAGCTCTTTTGCCTTTTGCTTATGTTCCTCACCTCCATTTCCTATTTTTTTCTTTTTTTGAGTCCCATGATGATGGTTTCTTTGTGATCATCATTCACCTTGGAACAGGCCAGCTGTTTGTTAAAGGATGATGTTGAAAAGAGCAGGCTAGGTAATCTGGGGAGTGATTGGGTGTGTGCTTTCCAACATACTCTTAGTAAATCCTTCATTTCCTTTCTGAGCACATAGCCCCCCTCCAGTTTCCATGCTCAGTGTTCTAAGACTCTCAGCAAAGACCTCTAGGCTGTAGAGCTCCAGAGCTGTAATCTGTAACTTCTACCTGTCCCCCTCCTTCTCTGCCTCACTCACAGAGTCCCTGGGCTGGGCAGCCTTAGATGGTGGGTGGAGAGAGCGGTGTCAGCGAGCAAAGTCCCTCCCCGCCCCCACACTGCCCGGTGGCATTGAACTGGGTCTGGATGGGGAAGTGACTGACATGTCCATGGCCTGAACTCAGCCTAAGCCTCTGTCATCCACAGGCCTCTCCACTGTGCCATCCGGAGGGACACCCACTTCCTCCTGTGGGCTCTTTTCTCTCTTGTTTGAGATCATATTTGATAACATGTAGCAGGTATTCTTTATAGTTTAATAAAAGATGGAGCTCTTCATCTTTTGTTCCTTCTTCTTCTTCTTCTCCAAATTTGCTGTTGTTTCCAGTGAGCTTTGGGTTAAGGAGAGTAAATAGGCTTTCAGTTCGCTATGTAAAATTCCTGCATCTTGGAAGATTCTCTTCCTTGGCATCTAGGACCCCAAATACATGCCCAATTCTCCTCTTTTCTGGCAGGCCACCCCTCCTTGGTGTCCCTTGCCTCATCATCCGTGTATTGAGACATCCAGTGTAGGCAGAAAGGCCACACTGCTAGTGAAAGGGGAGATGCCAGCCTTCCCTCCCCAGGCACACAGCTCCATTATGCAGGGATGAGCCAGTTGGTGTGAGTTAGTTACCTCTAGACAGAGCTGCACACGTGCGGGTCCATGGAATGCTCTGCCATCCTCTGACCCTCCTGAGGTCAGAGTCCCAGAGATAATAACCAGGGGCTCCTGCAATAAGGACATTTGTCCCACCTCCTTCCTACAGTTGCAGGGTTGCTGAGGAGGTCTGCTGGCTTCCAGGAATCCTGTATATTGATCCACCTGTTACATTACAGGGATTACAGTGGAAGGAACATCAGTTTCTAAATGTAAACAAGAGACTATGCCAGCTGTGGTCCCACTAAGAGGTCCTCGAGTTCCCAACTGATTTCATACACTCAACCAAGGACTGAATAAGATGGTCTAGTGGCCCTGAGGATGGGGAGTGGAACCCAGTACCTGGGACTGCATTTAAGCCCAGCTGTGCTATTGATTGACCCATGGGACATACCCTGGGAACCACCACCCTCTCCTGCCTCTGTATTTCCATTCGTGCAAATGCTGGAGTGGCTGGAGGGATCTGTGACTCTGATTCTGGGTTCCCTTCAAGCCTTTCCTGGGGGCTCACCCTGTTCTCCATTCCTTCTGTAAACCATCTTGGGTGGGGATTATTCTGGGACTTTGCTTGGGTGAGTATGAGAAGGCTCCTCAGAACCTGAGGCTAGGGTCAGTTGGTCAACTCTGGAGGCATTTGTTTCCAAGACCTTCAGGTTACCATGATCATTTACTCTTCCTTGTCAGTGAAAGAGGGGGTCGGGGCTTCCTTCCCCAAGGAGGAAACTTATGGTCATTGAACTGAGGGACTTCTGCGGCTCTGGGGTAGCCTTTCTGGCCAAGGGGAGTTTCCTGATGAGCCATTTGGTTCTTCAGATGCTCCAAAGGAAATCTTTACTTATTTCAGAGACATAACCCCAAGTTGGTCTAGAGGCAGCCTGTAGGAGGCTAAGTTACAGAACCCAGTTGGCATTTGGGCTGTACTCAAAGGCTTGGGGGACAGGTAGAATTTGAGTCTTATCTCCAGTCCCTAAGACCTTTGGATATTCCTGCCATTTTTCTTGCTTCCTTACTTCTATCCTTACTTATCCCCCTGTTCGTCCATCCATCCATCCTTCCATCCATCCAGCCATCCAACCATCCATCCAACCATCCATCCATCCATCCATTCTAATACCATCCATCCATCCACCCATCCACCTTTCCAATCTAAGACCATCCTTCCATCCTCTATACATCATCCATTATCCTCCATCTTTTCATCCTTTCTCTCATTATACTTCCATCCATTATCTATTCATTCAGTCATCCCTCCCTCACTCTGTACATCGCTTATTCAAAAAAACATAGGCTTAACAACAATGCCGCTATGAACAATAATGGCCACTATTTATTGAAAGCTGTATGACTACAAAAGGTGCTGTGCTAAGTGCTTTACTTGTATTATGTCATGTAATCTACCTCTATCCAGTGGGCTCCATGCTACAGCTGAGAAAACTGAGATAGGTAATCACCTGTGTACTTTTCTGGGGATACAAATAGGAAGAAGATACCATTTCTCTAATGTCTGGTGCTCACCGTAAAGAAGACTGACCAGCGAAATCACACAGGGTGTCCATAAGGTCTAGAAGCATAGACAATACTTATTTATTTATTTATTTGTCAGACTGAAGATGTCCTTGACAACATTGTCTATATTCGCAGACACTCTGTACAGTAGAAAGACAAAATAGTAGATGCTCCAACAGCATTAAAAAGAAAATTCCTTGCAGAAGCAGAGCAAGAGGGGAAGGGGGAGGAGACCAGAGAAGGTCAGGGAAGGCTTCACCATAGGGGTAATATTTGGGTTGAATGTGATTTTGCTAGGCAGAGAATGGCTTCCCAAGTCAAAGGCATACCAAGTACAAGGGCATGGAGGCACCGAGACAATGTGATCAGAGAAAGGCAAATGGCTTTCAGTGTTTGGTGTAGAGGAGCCATGGAAAAACCTGGGCAAGATGAGGCTTTCAGGAAAGGCCACCCTGAACCTCTGGGGTCCTTCATGATGCAGTCTGACAAGTAAGTGCCCCAGGGCTGCCTAATGGACTTGATATATTTAGGCAGAGAAAGACACCAGATTACTAAATAATCTATTCATATTACCCCCATTTTATGCTATAAAAGGCATATATCTTCATAGAAAAAAGACTGGCAGGATACCTAGAATTTTAACGATGGAGATTTCTGGAATTGGGATCTTTTTTTCTTTCTTCCTTTTTACTTTCCTCTGTATTTTCTCCACAATGAGCATGATGGAAGACACTAGGGCTAGGAATTAGGCCACCCCAGTTTCTGTCTCCTTTTGGGCCCTGACTTGCTGGAAGAGCTTGGGCAAGTCCCTTTCCCTCTCTGACTGTCTGTTTCCTCATCCAGAAGACAAGAATTGACCTAGTATGCTTCAGGGTACCGTCTAGACTGGCTGCTCCAGGCCAGGGTTTCTCCAACGGGGGACGGACAATGTGTTCTTGGGAATCCTTGCATTGCATGAAAAATGTCCAAAAAATGTCTGTATGCTTTCGTTTTGATGATAAAACCTAAGGAATGAGTTCATACACGTAAAATACTAAGGATTATGTCTGGTCCATAGTAAACCCCCCTTACCTGTGAGCTATTTTTAGTAAGAATTTTAAAAATGCCGTTGCCATTTATCAAGACGGTCTCTCTTTTGCATGATAATTTACAATGGAAAGACCTTCTCCTAGAGTAATATTTAGATCTTGGGCCCAAATTTCTCAAATAGGGGCCTGAGAGCCTGTGGACCTCAGGGGTCCCCAAAACATGTTTTCTTCTCTAAAGGGGGCCTACACACTAGTCAAGTTCAAATAAGAAACACAGATCCAGAGCCCCCGAAGAGCAGGGAACGGGGGCCTTGGCTATCTCTTCTCTCTGTTTTCACAGCTTCCCTTCAGCCTCAGTGACTGGTTTTTTTCCCTGAGTTTGGCGGAGGCCTTGGAAACACACGTACCTTTCCCAGGAAAATGAGTCCCTGGGGAAGCCTCCCGGCCCGCAGGCTCACTCTAGCACCTGTGTTCTGTAACGGAGCCCTAATTGAAATCACATTAACATTATGATTCCATTACGGGGAACAAGAGGCTGGCTGCAGGAATGCGCCCCGTGGGGCCTAATCAGCTGGACTGGATCATTTATAAAGGATGGTGCATCTGCTTGGAGCTCAGTGTTAAGTAAGGCAGACAGGGCCCTATTCATTATTAACAAGGCTTTATGCGTTTGGCCAGGCAAGAGTACAAAGCTGGCTGCAGGAGGAGTCTGATGGAGGAGAGGCATGGGCATCGATTGCAAATACCCCGTCTGCCTGGCCCCTTGGTGGAGCCCAAGAGACCTTCACCCAGGTGGCTGGGACTCCCATCCTTGAGTCTTGCTTGCCTGTGGCAACCCTTCTGCTCATGGGAGAGGCTCGTAACTTACATGAGTCCCGTAACTAGTACAGGAGAGTCAGAATGTGAACCAGTGCCAAGTGGGGTCCAGAGCCCAAATGCTCAGCCAACTGCCACACACAGTCCACCCCTTGGCAACTGACATGGATCTGGGACATACTGTGGTGCCACTCAGAGTTCCTGCAACTTCAGATCTTGGAGTTTGCTATGGGAAGGAAAGAGCACTGGAAATCAGCAAAGGCACTAAGAAAATGTGGCTGGACATTCAGCTCCTCCTCTCTTCATTGATTTTATTCATTGCTCTAAGTACCCATGCTGTGCCAGGCGCTGGGCTGGGTGCCACAGCTAAGAAGGCAGTTGAAACCCAGCCCTTGCTCAAAAGGAGCTCAGAGCTCCTTGGAGAGTCCCTGCTCCCTATAGAAACCCTGTAGACACAGGATCTCTTGAATCCTTAACTGCTGCAAACGAATCCTTAATGTAATGTGTAAGAACCATAAATGAGAAATTAATGATGTATAAGTACTCCGCTATGAAATATAGGTATGTAACATTAAATACGAAATTAACTAAATATGACTGAAGCCAATACTGGAGGACAGAAGCGCAGGCTCTGGAATATACCAGAACTCATTGTAATCCTGGATCTGTTGCCTGACTGTCGCGTAGACCCTGGTCATGTCATTTCACCTCTCAGCGACCCCTCTCCTACCTTGCTTTGTCCTGGGTGTGGGCATGAGGCGAGAGGACAAGGGACATGGACGTCTTGGAGGAAGGGAAGTTGTGTCATCCCCAAATCCGCTCTGGGGTCGGGAGAGAAAATGGTGGTCAGAGTGCGGTGGGTGAGAAGGTGAGTTCTGAAGGCTCTGGAAGGCTCTCCAGAGTGGACCTGGTTCCAAGTCAGGGCTCTGCTCGGGTGCCTGTGTGGCCTGAGCAAGTAATTCTAGGTCAGGATTCTCAGCATCTCCATGCGTAAACTGAGGACAAACATAACATGTCCCTTGTAAGGCTATGACACAGGTTATATCAGACAGTAGATGTAACACACACCATGTGGTCAGAGACATTGTAAGTGGTTAAAAAAAAAAAAAAAACAACAAACAAAAAACCACAACATCTACGAGCTCAGCTAGCATTCCAAAATCCTAGCCAAGATTTAATGAGAGCATCCTTAGATCCCCACCAGCTGTGTGGCCTGAGACAAGTCTCCTGGGCTATCTGAGTTGGTAGACAGAGGATTGAGGTAGACAGAGGATTGAGGCTTTGGGTTGAGAGGCGGTAACAGGAATAGATACGCTTTATAAGCCGTAACACAATGCACACATGTGTGATTGTCCTTATTGCACACAATGCGACTGTGTACTGGTCCAGAACTCAGATATGGGAGAGATGGGGAGAAAGAGACATGGTCTTCTGCTCTCCGGGTACCCGGCTGGCTGGGGGAGGCACTGTGACAGCTCAGACTGCCCCACGTGTGTGGTATCGACTGGGAAATGCAGGCCGTGGTGCGGGGGAAAGAGAGCTTCTTCTGCCTTCCTATCTATGGCATTGTGGGGCTGCTGGTTCATGAGAACACATCATGTGTCTTTCCTTTGCCTCACATTTTTCTCTCCCCCACCCCGCCTTTTTTGGTGAGAACACTTGAGTTCTGCTCTCTTAGCAAGTTTCAATGATACAATACAGTGTTATCAACTGTAGTCACCGTGGTGAACATTAGATCCTCAGACCGTACTCATCAAAGGGTACAGCTGAAAACTGTACCCTTTCCCAACCTCTCCCCATCTCCCCATGACCCCGGCCCCTGGCTCCACTTTTCTACTCCCTATTTCTATGAATTCAACTTTAAAAAAGAAAAATAAAGATTCTACATATAAATGATAGCAGGTGTCTTTGTCTTTCTCCATCTGGCTTAGTTCAGCATCATGTCTCCCAGGTTCAACCACGTGGTAGTCAATGACAGGGTTTCTTCCATTTCAAAGGCTGAATAATATTCCATCGTATGTGCACAGCAGTGTCCTCCCCCGCCACCCCCAGACGCCACCCTCTAGTAGTGACTCTGGTTATTTGTTCTTTGATCCCAGTGTTCTTATGAAATAACGACATCAACCATGACAACTGCCATCTGTCTAACGCTAGCTATCAGTCTGGAGCCACGTGGGCGTCATGTTCTCTAGCCCTCGCATCAACACCCAAGCTACCATCTTACAGGTGAGGACACAGAAACCTAGAGAGCTCCGTAGATCTAGGATGTGGCCCTGAAATCCTCCCACCCCCGAATTTCAGCTAAGCTTCCTCTTCCAATCATCTGACTCTTCTTCTGCAGGTACTGTGTGCTGAGTCCCGCAGACACGGGTGCGTTCAATCCTCAGAACATCCCTGGGAAGTTGGTACTACCATTATCCAATTTTACAGATGAGGCAGTCGACGTTCCACAAGGAAGAGCTTGCCCCCAGATACATCATTTAAGTAGCGGAGTATGAGCTGGAACACACTTCTTTCTGAGATCAAAACCCATGGTCTCCACCTCTCCTGTGTACACGGGAGGGGGTCCTTGTGACCTTTCACATGCTGGGGCTAGAGAGGAAGGGCCCCGGGGGCACAGGGCAAAAGCAGCCTCCTAGGGACAACAGAGGCAGCCTTCTTTCAAAGCAACCCAAAGGAACCAGTTGTCTCCACCAAACTGATTAAAAATAGAGGCTGCCAGCTGGGCTGCCCAGCAGCCACACCGAGATCAGAAACCACTTCCAGCAAGCCTGGGTCTTTTAAGTTATTTATCTGTCTGCATTTTTCATCATTTGCCATTGATTTGCAAGGGCCCTTCCTGAGAACCACCCCCCACGTCTACCCGGCAAGGTAGCTGGCTCTTAGCCTTCTTCACTCCTGGGGTTCTCCCCACTTGACTGTGAGGCAGCCCGGCACCAGCTTCCTGCTCAGTGGCCTCCGAATCTGGGTCTTGCCTTACAGGCACTGGGGGGCCTTGGTCTCCCTTGGCTCTCCACTGCACCTCTGACAATGTGGCGGCCATGGAAGGTCTGGAGAAAGTGGCTGGAATGCCCGTGGAACTCATGCCCCTCAACCCGCACTCTGCCCTCTCTGCCCCAGGGGGGTCAGCCTCTAGGGATCGCATCTCAGGATCCCCTACTCTCCATGGTGGTTGGGAGACACTGGTAGGAGACCAGAGTGGGAGGAGAGAGAGTTGGGGTGTTTACAAATAGGTTCAGCTGTGTCTTGCTGGGGGAACCCCTCTCCCACCCCAATCCTGGGGGTGTTCTCTCCCCTGGTGACTTCAGGCCCCCGGAAGGTAACGGCCTTCTGCTGTGGCTGGTTCTAGGGGGTCTCCGTGGACATTCCTTGTTCGTAGCTCTGTGAAGTCTCTTCGTTCCGCCTTCCTCATCAGATAGGATTTCTGGCTTCTTCCAAGATCCTGAGTGATCCATAGGAACTCCAGGCTGCAGGAAGTGCAAGCCATGGACAGAAATAAAAGCTCTCAGGGCAGAGCTGCCAGGGATCCAGGAGAGACTCATGTTTGTTCCTGGTTAGAGGACACATGTCATGGTCTATCCACCACTCACCTTAGGTGGACTGTCTTATCTAGATGGATAAACACGGAAGCTCTGTTAGAGCAACACTCGCTTGACAGCTGCTTTGTCTAGAAAGGTCAGAGCCTGGATTTGCACCTCCTGGATGGGAGACAAAACCTTCTGATGGGGAGGGAGCTTGGGTCCACACTGCTCCCCACCAGAGCAATAGCCTTCCACCATCCCTGGCCAGGGTGTGACTTTAGGCAACTCCACCACAGATCTCATGGAGCATCTCAACTGGCCTGCATGTTCTTGAAAGACCAATGAAAAGAGCTTCACAAGCAGGAAAAGTCTCATCTCATCTAGAATGAACTGTTGGAGAATTGGCAAATTCAGTGGCTTCGTGGAAGTAGGGCCCTCAGCTGTCTTCTCAACTATCCTCTTGGCTTTGCCCTCATGGTCACAAGGTGGCTGCCATAGCTCCAGCAATGTTTAGGATTACCTGTGCACTGGTTTTCAGCTGGGCTCTGAGGAACCCCTGGAGGCTAGAAGAGTGGTGCCAGGGCAGCAAGCCGTATTCATCTGGCTGATCTATGTGTTGGTTTCTGCATCTATAATTTGGCAATAATAATGGTAACTAGCCAGGAGGTTATTTTTAAGGTTAAATTAGAAAAATCTGTGTGAAGTGCTTAACACAGAGCCTGGCACAGAGGAAGGGCTCACACCTTGTTGGCTAGTGTTGTTGTTATCTAGTATTTTATATAAGAGATTTGAAATAAGAGTTCAGGGGCTAAAGCAGTTTGAAATGACTGATCTTAGGGTCCAGGGGCCCAAAAACCTGTGACCTGGCTATCAGGCGCCCCATGGCAAATCTCAGTCTCCTCTTGCAGAATGGACCTGCCCATATGGGGCTCTTATGCCAACTTGAGAAACACTCCTAACCTGGGGTTATATTCCCACACCAGGGCACGGGACTGGGGGACCATCAGCCTGGTTCCAGCTCCCACCTGCTCCTGAGTTGGGTGCCCTCATGAGTACATACCTGGCCCATCTTTTGGGGTTTGCTTAGGTGGAGGTCACACAGCACCCCACTTGTCTGGGGTGGTTGTACTTGATATGGCGGTGAGGGAGCGGAGTTTAGGGCCTGTTGTGTGCTCATTAGGAGGTGTGTAACCACAGGTCCTGTGAGGCGACCAGCTGAAAGTCACAAGTAATGGGTGAGGAGGGGCTGGGTACGGGATGGGGGGCAGCAGTCAGGAAGAGCTCTTACCTGACCCCAGAGAGAGAGCGGGGGTGACCCTCTGACCCCCTTCACGGGGCCTCACCTCAGGGCTGACAGACCCACCTGCCGGGGCCTTTTAGATGAGGTCTTTGACCCCATGCTCCATCCAGGTGGCGGGACAAAGGGGGTTCGGGGAAGGGAAGCAGGGAGAAGAAGGCCCAGCCTCCCATCCAGCCTCTCCAAAATGTCAAGAGAGACCCCCCCCCCTTCATGACCTGTATTTTTAGAAACCAGATGTTGCCTTCTGGGTACTTTCTAGCCCTCTCTGGATAGGTTCCTTCGACAGCCCTAGTGCAAGATTTTCCAGACATGCCTGATCGTAAGAATCACTTGGGGCGCTTGTCAAAAACATGGTGTCCAAAGCCTGGTTCCCTTTGCATTCTGATTTAGGGTCTGAGGAGCCTACATTTTTGCCAGCACCTCAAATGTTTTGATGGACACTGAAGCTGGAGAGTCACATAGCCATGGAGATCAAGGGAGGGGAGTGGGCTATAGATCCCTTCTGACCCTCGCTAGATGCTGTGTGACCTCTGGCTAATGACTTAACCTCTCTGATTCCTTCTGAGACAAAATGGCAACCAAAAGAGTACTTACCCCAGAGGGTCATTGTGAAGCCCAAGACCAAGCAGAGGAAACTTCTCACCCGCCTGGCAAGCATCAGGAGATGGCAGGGACTATTATTCTTTTTTGTTGTTGTTGTTATTCTTAATATCAGGGTGAACCCCTGCTCGCAAGAGGACATGACTGAACTGGTTGAAAGCCCCCAGGGTGCCTCCACCAGCCTCAAAGCCTACATTTTGCTCCCTCCCCTGGCCCCAGAAAGAGTTTGGCCCTATTTGCCCTTAGCGTCTGTTGATGCCATTAGCTCTGGGGTCACACTCCTCCTGCCACACTCGACACCTCCCTTCCCCAGAGCCCCATTGGGCAGCGTCTGCTTCTCCCATTAGCGCTGCCCTGCATGCTGCCTCCTTTGGGGGCAGGGGGATGTGTCAGTCCCGCTTCAAGTGATGATTGGAGAGCTGCGGCAGGCCCCGGGATGGGGACTGGGGGCTGGGGGCTGGGCAGGGATTGTGTGGGAGGCTCTCAGCTTGGAGGGTTACCAGTCAGGGTTCCGCCCTTGGTGTTGGGCTGGCTTTTGAGTCCTGAACCCTCCCCTGGACTTTGCGGAGGTTGGAACGAGGTTGCTGGGTAAGGAGAGGGAATTGGGAGATATAAAAAGTCCCCCACAAGCCTCCTCCCCACCTTCCCTTGGCCTGAGGGTGGGGGGTCCCCAAGATCCAGAAACCAGATGTCTTCGCAACTCCCCAGCCAATGGTGGGTCTGCAGCAGAGTCTCCCCACTGCCTCAGCCCTGCTCAGATTTCTACAGGGAGAAGAATGGTCAAGAGCTGGCAGGTCTGGGTTCGTCCTGGGCCTCAACTTTCTCATCTGTGCAATGGGGTCCCAAAGCCCCCCAGGAAGATTCCTGGGAGGATGCATTTGCGGCTGAGGGATGGCAGCCGCAGGTTGGGGAGTGGGGGGCTCCTCTTCACACCTGCACCGCACAGATCACAGTCCAGGAGAACACGGTGTGGTCCCAAGCCTCTCCCCGTCTCACTGTCCTGGCTTCTTCCCCGGACCCTTCAGTCCTCGTCCCCACTCATACATCAAGTTTCCGAGTCACCATCTGATTTATATAGCCAACATTGCAACTGAATTTTCTCCCCCCGCCACTTAACCTTCACCGAAGTATTTAGTTCATTTCATTCAGTCGGATACAAGCATACTGACCACCCCTCCTGCGTGAGGCCCTGAGGGCTGTCATCTTTACAAATCTTTACTTGTTCCTACAGGGGGAGTACCTCTATTATTCCCGTTTTAAGACATGCGTTTAAAGGGCCCGCCCACGGCTCCCACGGTGAATGATGGGAAACTTGAACCGAGAACCCAGGACTGGCTGATGCCATAGGCTTGTTCTCAGCTGCCTACTCCGCCTTCGTGAGATTGGTACAGTCCCCTCCCATAAAGAATGGCAAACTTGGAGTTTTTTAGGCACATGCCATGACTCTGAGGTCCGACCTGACCTCACCATTGCTCTAAGCTAGGGTCTTTGCGTCCTAGCCAGTTGATTTTTTTTTTTTTTCTCCCTTTGGCTACCATTATGATTTTCACAATTCTGAACCTCTTCCTTATGTTGGAGACAGATCCTCGGGTGGAGAATTTCCATGGTAATGTGAGAGATCAGAGGGATGTGTCCTTTTTTGCTCCCACCCCTGCTCCAGCGCTGTAGAATTTACAAGCCCTTTGTAGGGGCGGCAGAAAAGAGGGGGGTCAGACCCCTCATGAGTCCACAAACCCCTGTTCCTTCCATGTTTTAGGATGCAAAGGGAAGGGTGCTTACCTGCCTGCGCCCTCAGACTTCCAAGCCTCCCGTTGGACACAGGACTGGCAGCACGGGCAGAGTCAGAGTGTTTGGGTTCGAATCCCAGCTTTGCCACTTATTATCTGTGTGACCTTGGGCGAGTCCCATCATCTTGCTGTGCCTTAGTGTCCCCATCTGTAAATGGAGATAATAGTGGCGCTCCCTTCATGAAATGATTGTGAGGGATAATTGAATTCGTGCCCAGCAATGGGTTACTCATGATCCACTGCCTGGTTCGGGGGCAACAGACCATCAGGCCATCTGAACAGAGGTTCTGCATGTCCACCGGAGACAAGCTGATGTGATGTGTGTCCGTGAGCTTCGTGGAGCCCCCCGCCATCTGGAGACCTCTCTGGCTTCAGCGAGGTCTCTGCAGCAAATACTACATCATCGAGATCTCTACATCAAATACTGTTTCTCACTCAGAACCAAGCCCAGGGAATTGTGCTCTGCTTTTCCTCTCAGGGCTCAGATTGTGTTTCCTGTTTCCTGCCATCACCGTCACGGTGGTGAAAAGAGTCCTGGGTTTGGACTCAAGTCGTAGCCTCTGAGCAGACTTCCCGACACCTGGGCTGTTTCCCTTCCCTCTCCATCAGGCTGACTCCAAATCTATGTGGTGCGGACACCCCATTCTTACCCTAGTGGGGTGGGCTTCTCAGCCAGAGGCCCTCCCACTGTACTCTCTAGAAACACCAAACTTCTACACCTTGCTCTCTCCCACCTCTATGCCTCTTCTCATTCTTGGAGCCCCCTTTCACCTTTTGTGCATTTATCATCTTTCCAGACTTGCTCAGTCAGATTATCACCTCCTCCTTCAAATCTTTCCTCAAGTGTATGGAGAAGACATAAACTCAACATACGCTCAGGATTCTGTTGGTTGCAAATGACAGGAATGCAAATCAAAGCAGAAGAAGCAGTAACAGGGATCTCTTTCCTCAGGTATTGAAAATGTCAACATGCAGGGCTTCAGGCACTGTTGGACCCAGGGGTTGTAATTCTCTCCTTGCATTCACTTCCGTCTGTTTCTCAGTTCTGCTTCCTTCTGGGCTGGGGCTTCTCACTCAGAGGCCAGAGAGCCCCTGGCACGTCCAGGCTGACACATTATATACTCTTAGCAATCTTGGTGGAAGTGCAACTTCCCTTTTCTGAGTTAAATTCCAGAAGGGTTTTGTTTTGTTTTGTTTTGTTTTTTCCTATATTAGACTTAGAGTCACAGGTCCAATAGGATTAGTCATAATCCTTCCTGTGTGACACCCTCTTGTCATGGGTTCATGAACGATTCTCTCTTGTTTGTTTATCTATATAAATAAGCACTCAGGATCTGATCATCCAAGAGAAGAATCCAAACACTGATTTTAAAACTTGCATGTCGGGGTGCCTGGGTGGCTCAGTGGGTTAAAGCCTCTGCCTTCGGCTCAAGTCATGATCCCAGGGTCCTGGGATCAAGCCCCACATCAGGATCTCTGCTCAGCGGGGAGCCTACTTCCCCCTCTCTCTCTGCCTACTTGTGACCGCTCCCTCTCTCTCTGTCAAATAAATAAAAAAATCTTTAAAAAAAAAAATAAATAAAACTTGCATGTCTATGGGCTTCTGTCCTATTCCAACAGTCAGCCTCCCTCTCTCCAAGGAAGCCACCAGAGAGAAATTCACTTTTTATTACTTTTAAAGCACATACATGTATTTCTTCCACAAAAAGGAAGTTTAAGGAAAGAAAAAAAAAGTCAAGCTGAATAAATGAAGGTCCATCCACAAAATGACTAGCAGCTGGTCGATATGGGCTGCCTTGGAAAGTTGTCCCCAGCATGTTATCTAGTGTAGAAACAAGTTATAGAATAGTATAGATTTAATATGATCTAGGTTTTACAAAAGAAGAAAAAATAAGTGAGTGGGTCGGATGTTCAGCAAAAATGTGGAGAAGGACACATCGAGAGTTCTTAGCAGTGGCAGCGGGGGCTGGTTTAGTGGGAGAGAACAAAGAATTCCACACTTCATACTGTTCGGAGTCCTCTTGACAGTGTGCATTATGTAGAAACAGAAAATGCGGAAATAAAGAAATAAATGTGAAGCAAATATGGTGGGTTTTTTAATTTAATTTATTTTTTTTTGAGAGAGTAGGGTAGGGGCAGAGAGAGAGAGAGGGAGAAGCAGACTCCTTGTGGGGCTTGATCCCAGGATCCTAGGATCACGACCTGAGCCGAAGGCAGACGACTAACCATTTGAGCCCTTCAATAAGGCATCGATAGCATTCAGTTTTAACTCACATAGTTAATATTCTTACTATATAAAGAGCACTTTCAAATCAGTTAGTACAATTTTTATTTCTGTTTAAGAATAGATTAGAAATAGAAAAAAATGGATAAGGAATAAAGGGATAACTTTTTGTAAAGATTTTATTTATTTCTTTGTCAGAGAGAGAGAGCACAAGCAGGGGGAGTGGCAGGCAGAGGGAGAAGCAGGCTCCCCACTGAGCAAGGGGCCTGATGTGGGACTCGATCCCTGGATCCCGGGATCATGACCTGAGCCGGAGGCAGATGCTTCACTGACTGAGCCACTCAGGCATCCCAAGAACAAGGGATAATTTAAGAAAAAATATGCATGTCCAGTGAACATGGGGGAAGATTATTATACTAGTGATCTTAGGAATGTCACTTAAAAGGCCAGTCCAATTCCCACCAACTTGGAACTTGGAACCATGCTCCCCACACTTCCCTTCCCATCTGTCTGGACCTGGGCAGGAATTCCTAGCTGTCTCCCAGGAGATGGGACAGCGGGGCCTGATGCATATCTGGCTGGACCTTCGCATCCAAGTGGCCTCTGTTCAGGGTCTTGAAGGCAAGACTAAAGTCATCCTGAGCAATTTCCTGACCCAGAAAGAAGCTGGTTCCTGGAGCCAAAAAAGCCTGGTGCTTAAGTGGCTCCATGGAAAGTTCTGGAACTGAGAGCAGAACAGGTCCAGGTGGACCCAAGTAAGACATCCTCTGTGAATGGTAATGTGAGGGGTATCAGAGAACTCCCCCCCCCCAAATATGTCTCAGTCATTCATACATTCACCCATCTAATGTGTGCTAAGCCCCTAACAATATTGTCTCAATTCTTACCACTTCATAAGTGTTCTGCAAACTGGTTCTCCATCCCCTCGTGCCCAGCACCGTCTTTTTATATTAAAATTATGTAATATCCTCTTTAATACTCTGAAATGACTCCCATGGATACTGTAACCTATCCACACACAATTTTTTAAATAACCATATATAATGCCCTGATATAAAGGAGATGTATAAAGAAACTTACATGAAGTCAAATCTGTCAGAATAAGTACGTGCTCAGGCCCCAGTGCTCGGGAAGACATAAGGAAGATGTCAGGAGCTCGAGCCCAGCATGGATCCCTCACAAGGGTGACGGCTACCATGCACAGGAACGTCGGGCACAGCGTAGAGACGCCACCACTCCCACAAGGTCACTGTCCAAAATTGAGCAGTTTTCGGCATGTCCCATATAAAACAAAGTACAGACTTCTCTTGTTTTTGTCCTTACTTCATTGCACCTCTGGAAAATTCAGTGTCTGTTCAAACTGTGCAAAAATGCTTTATATTATATGTAAAGCAGGGCTAGAGTCTCAGACTATATAATTACAATTATCTTTTCTCCCCTGCATGCATGTCCAGCAGGATACATGGCCATCATGTGGACTTTGGAGTGATTCCTTATTGGGCAGGGCTGTCCCCCTCCTGGATCACCCCCTGCCTTTTCCAATCCACTGCCCACTGACCCCCTCCACGTTGAGGCCATGGACAGAGGCATGTGCAAGGCGCCGGGGACCTCGAGGACCTGCGGTGCAGGGTGATCGCAGAGTAAGAGCTCCACAGGAAACAGAGGCAGATGCACAGCGGGGGGGGTGGGGGTGGCATTCGGGGCAGGGGTTAGGCCCAAGGAAAGGCGCAGGGGACAAGGGGGAGTGATGTGCTTCTTGTGAAGGGCACGGGGTGGGTGGCAGGGACACAGGCTTGCACAAGAGATTGCAAGGTCACTGTGACATGCCCTAGAGGTCCAGAGAAGCACTGGGGTCTGGTGGGGTCAGCAGTGGGAAGCCATGGGAGTTTTATGAGCAGGGTAACTCCACGAAGGTGTGAGTTCTGGAACAATCCCTGGGATCAAGGAGGAGGATGGGGACATGCACTATGGGACCCGGGAAGGGTGTCTCCGCATCCAGGCTGGGGATGCGGGTGGGAGCGTGATGGCAGAGCCGTTTCAGAGACAGAGGTCTCAGCCTCGTGATAGAGGGACTGGGAGGTCTGGTGAGGAGCAGCCTCATTGACAGGGGACAGCAGGTAATGGCTGGAGGAGAAGTTGAGGCAGATAGGAGTCTGGATTGGGACACAGTGATGGGGAACTTTCTCTGCCTGGCGCCTCTCCACCTGGGACAGTCTCCCCCCATTTCAGGGTGGCCAGAGGTGAAATGTCTCCACCTGGAAAAGGTTATCCCGACCCCCAACTGCACTCCCCCCAAGTCTGAAGCTGACAGACCCTCTGCTACTTCCTGTCCCTCCCCGCCTCGGTGACTCCTCCTCCCTGAAAGCCACCACTCTGTCCTTTGATGTCAGCTCTGCCACCTCCTCACCACGTGGTCTTCCTTCAAGTCACAGGGGGTTGGGGGCCCTTTTCTCTGAGCCGCCTGGTGACTAAGGAATTTGTCAGGCTCTTAGTGAGAGCCCAGGGTAGGGGTGGGATTGGGGAGCTCTGTGGCCTTTCCCCCACCTGCTGCAAGAGGACAATGCAGGGCCCTCCTCCACCCCTGCTTCGTGTGTGTGTGTGTGTGTGTGTGTGTGTGTGTGTGTGTGTATGTGTCTGTGCGTGGAGAGGTGTGAGGGGTGGCAGTGGGGAGGCAGCCTGAGTCTTTCCTGGAAGCCAGAGGCAGGAGGCCAGAGGCAGACAATTCCCAGGCCCAGGGGAGGAAGTGCCAGACCTGAGCTCAGCAGGCTGGAGATGCGCCCGCTACTCCCTCCCTTGCCCGTGCCCTGCCCAAGGTCCTGCAGGCCCGGCCAGCACCCTTCTCTTCTCCCTTCCCCACATAGCTCCTCCAAGGAGGCTCTGCTTTAACCTAGAAGCTAACCGTCCTCAGCCATGGTCTGACTTCCACTGCCTCCTTTGACCCTGCACCAGCTCTGGGACCTATCTCCCAGATGGGGAAACTGAGGCTGAGGGAGGCTGTGACTCACCCAGGGACGCAAACTAGGCAGAGGCAACATACACCGTCATTACCATCTCAGCCCCATGTGCGGGCGCCCCCCAACCTGGGCACCCCACGCGGGCAGAGGGACCTGGCAGATTGGGGGCCCTTCAGCTGTGGGTGGTCAGCCCTGGCCCAGAGCCCCTGAGAGACTTGCTCCCACTATCACAAACCCTCTCGGGAGGGCCTGCCTTTTTCTCCCTATCTCCTAGGGCAGGAAATGCACCAGGGGCAGATAAGGAGAAAAGGAGGGGGCTCTATGGACTGGGGTTTTGGCCGCCCTCACACAGGGCAGAAGAATAGAAGGAAATGGCCAGAGAGAGGCAAGTGTCTGGGGAACTGGGGGCAGAGAGGTTATCGTCTATAAATAACCCTATCTCCAGGATCCCTCCAGGAGAGGCTCAGAAGGTGGTCAGGCCAGAGGGTCTGGTCTCAGTGGCCGGTGGTGGGGCCAAGGGTCATTAGTTTGGCCTGACATTCAGATCCAAGGGTCCAAGATCTGTCCCCTTGCCTCCTACTAGAGGCAGCTGCTCTGACCCTATATTTGGCCAGGCAGGTGGTACATTCTTGAATCTTCTACACTTTTCTTGGATCTGTTCATGTACCCACCCCATTCACTCAGTCATGCCCCTATTCATCCATTTTTTCACCCCACCCCTTCCTCTATCCGTCTACCCACTCTGCCCTCCTGGCCTCTGAGCTTCCCCATTGACTGTTCCTTCTGTCCCCCACACTTTTCCTTCGCTCTTCACCTTGCTAACTGGGCCGTTAGGTCCCAGCCTAGACACAACATTCTCCAGGAAGCCTTGACAGACCCCCAGGTCCAGGAGGAGGAGTGTGTCCCCACGGCCTCCCAAGGCCCTGGTCTTCTCTTTCTGTGGCACTTAATCACGATTCTACTTCCGGCTTGCTTCCATTCCCCCAACTCTCTGAGGGAGCCGATGATTCCATCCTGAGTAGCAGGCAGGACAAAGCCTGGCACTTAGGAAGTACTTCATAAATTCCTTTGGCATCTTTATGTTCATATCTGTCTCCTCTCCCTCCTTCCTTCTCCCCCACCTCCCTTTCCGGGCTTCCTGAACACCGGCCTGAGCCAGGTCTGACGTTTGCCAGTGCCCTTGAGGACGGCTGAGCCTGGAATGTAAGTAGATGAGGAGGAGAGCGGGGCGTGGGCCTGTGCACATGCCCACGCCGCAGGACAGCAGGTAGAAAGAGAGAGGTCGGCACCTGGGACTTGGAGGGAGTGAGCGCTCAGTGGCGGGAGAGGGGATGAGGAGGCAATGAGGGGGGCTTCACAGAGGAGGTGGCCCTCGAGCCAGGACTTGATTGCGGGGAGATGGTGGTAGGCTGAGGGGCGGACTCAGCTGTCTCAGGAGACACATAGGAGGGAAATCTCGGGCCATGAAGTGGCGAGACAGGTAAGAAGGGAGCCTCCCTGACACCAAGGAGAGCACCAGGAGAATAAGGAAGCAGTCATGAGGGGGAGGGGGAGACAGACAGGGAGACAGACAGACAGACAGAGAAGTGAGGAGATGGAGGAGAGAGACATCAGACAACATGACAGAGACACAGAGACAGAGAGTGAGCTGTCCCCAGACCCCATTCCACGCGCAGATGTGTGCTGGGGAGGTCAGAGGATGGTACAGGTGACCAAACGTGACACGTCCCACTTGGAGAGCAGGGACAGATGCCTGGCTCCTAATGTCCTCAAGACAAATGGTCACGGTCATAGGCCTTGGGGGCTGATGACTCATGGCTGGAGGCTGCTGCCTCTGCAGGCATGGTGGGGGGTAGGGCCCATGCAGACAGCAATGGCCCCACAGACAAAACGCCGGAGCCCTGGGGACCCGTGACTGCCTGGAGACCTCTGACGTAAAGGCACCAGTCCCGAAAGGAGAGGCCTGGCTGGCTGGGCCCACCGCTGAGCCTCTGGCTAAGCTGTGCCCTCCCCCTACTGTCTGACTCTTTCCTCTCTGGGCTCAAGGAGGGAGGTCCCCTCTCTGAGAAGTGTGGGCTTCCGGAGGTGAGCAGAGGGGAGTGGGAGTGCAAACCTTGAGCTCACTCTGAAGTTGAAGCCGGGAAACAAAGCAAGTTATGGCTCAGCTGGGACCCACCATGTCGTGGACATCAGGATGCCTGGGGCCCTTGGCAGGGGCAAAGTGAATTGGCCAGAGGTAGCCCTGACCTTGGAGCAGATGGTCCAAGGCTGGCCTTTCTAGATCCAAATCTTAGCAAAAGGGAATCCCAAGCCCTGTTCAGACCCAAAGTTCAGGGAGCAGAGGCTTCTCATTTACCTCTGGGAAGACTTAGGTATTAAAGAGAAAACAGCTACTTTAAAAAACTCACTTTGTATTAGGCAGGAGGATTCGTGTCTCATACAAAATACTGTGTTTGGTGCCCCAACTAGCTGTCAGTGGTAGACATAGATACCGGCTTTGTATCAGTTATCTCTTGCCATTAGCAAATTACTCCAAATCTTGGCAGTGTAAGGAAACACACACTTATTGTCTGTGGGTCGGGGGTCTGGGCATGGCCCAGCTGCTCCCTGTGCTCCAGAGTCTGGCCTGGACTGCAACCACCATGTCTGATGGGGCTGCAGTCTCATCTGAAGGCTCGACATTACGTGGTTCCATTTCCCAGCTTGCTCAGGGGTTATTGGCAGCAGTGGACCATGGCTGGAGGCTGTCCTCAGTTCTTTGCCATGTGGGCCTGTCCCGCTTGGTCACTTGTTTCCCCAAAGTGGGCAAGCCCAGGAGACAAGAGAGTCTCCTCGCAGGATGGAAACCGAAAGCTTTTGTAACCTGATCAGAGCAAAGACATCTCTCAGTGTTATTGTTTCCTCTTGGTTAGGAGCCAATTACATGGTGGAGAGGAAGGCACAAGGCCATGAGCACCAGGGGCAGGACTGCGGGTGCTGTCTTTGAGGCCATCTGCCACACCCCTGTCTTATAGGTGCAGAAAAGGAACCATGGGCAGTTAGTCACCAAAAGTCACAACTAATACGTGCCAAGACTTGGGTTTGAGTTTGCTGAATCTCCAATCCATAGTGCTACTGAGCCCAGGGTCTTATAAAAGACTGGCTCCCACCTCACGCTAGTGGTTGACCTTGGGCAAGTTAGTTACCACTCAACACCTCAGTTTCTTCTTCTGTAAAATGGGTAAGAACAATAATAATGATATATAGCCTCGTATGGCACTTTCTGTAAGTCTTTTCAGAAATTAACTCACTTCATTCTTGCAAGCTCTTCCAGTGTGAGCCTTTCTATTCTGCCCACAGCAAATCACATCCTTACTCAAACTTGACAATGGTTTCACCTCCCATTGGAGGTGAAAGCCAGCGCCTTCTCCCTGGCCTTGGGGGACCTGCAGGATCCATCTCCCCACTCACCTCCTTCCACACTGGCTTCTGGCTTTTTCTAAAACACACTCTAAAAGCACATTCTTCTCTTGGGTCCTGGTGTGCCTGGCACCCCGCCCCTCGTGCCCCCACCTGGAATCCCATTCCCATGTCATGGCTCTCTCTTTAGCTTCATGCAGGTCTCTGCTCAAGGGTCATCTCCCAGAGAGGCTCTCTTGGACCCCATTTTAGATACCACTCTCTCTCATTTTCTATCCCCTGACCCTGCTTCTCTTGCTGTCATAACTCCTGATATGACATTCTATAAACACTGACTTATGTATTTATTGTCTATCTTCCTCCCTCACTAGATCGTAAACTCCATGAGATCAGGACTTGTTTTGTTCACCCCCAGATCACTGGGACCCAGAATAATGCCTGACCTAGGTAAAGGCACTCAACTAATGAAAGAAAGAATGAATGAGTGAAAGAGTAAGTGAATGGATGAATGAATGAAAGCATACGGTTAACCAGGGGCATGGCCATGAAAGGCATGTCTGACCTTCCTGTTCAACCTGGCTGCACTTTCCTTCCATGCTTTGCCTTCTTCCTCTGGGAGCCTGATTAAGGTAAGAAGGAATCCTCCAGGAACAGCTAAAAAGAGATTCCCCTGTTGATGCTCAGAGCAGAGAAGCCGTCAGCCCCCGAAGGGCAGAAACTGCTCTGGTACCTTCCACCTGCCAGCCCTGGCTGCCATCAGCTTCCATGCCTGGTGTCTGCCCAGAGATTGGCCCATCCCACCAGCTTCCCTCACCCCCAGGAGCTGCTAATTCCCTTGCTGCCAATGGCCCATTTAGCTCTCATCACTCCTGGTTGAGGTACCACCTGGTAGGCAAGATCATAAAGCCAGGGACAGCAGGGCACCACTACCAGCAAGTCCTCCAGGCTTAACTCAGCAGAGCAGGCAGAGCAAGGGGCCCAAGGCACGTTCCCTGTCCTCCAGAGGAGAGCCTCTCCGAGTCCTAGTAGCTGTGACTCTTCTCTGGGTTAGGATCTTCACTTGTAAAGCCAGATCTCTCTCTCTCTCTCTTCTTTTCTTTTTTTTTTTTTTAAGATTTTTTAAATTTATTTGACAGAAAGAGATCACAAGTAGGCAGAGAAGCAGGCAGAGAGAGGAGGAAGCAGGCTCCCTGCTGAGCAGAGAGCCCGAGGCGGGGCTCCATCCCAGGACCCTGAGATCATGACCTGAGCTGAAGGCAGAGGCTTTAACCCACTGAGCCACCCAGGCACCCCAAGTCGAATCTCTTATATGGTCTTTTGATGTTGTGTAAGCAAATTCCACTAGAGTCAGAGAACTCAATCATAAAATAGCACAGATATACATACAGATAACCAAGAGCTCACCTTTATGGAGCTCTCACTGGGTGTTATAAGCCCTAGTGCGTCCTCTTGAAATTCAAAGTCCTAGCCTCCAGGACCTCAGAATGGGACTGTATTTAAACATAGAGTCTTTAAAGAGGTCATTTTAAAGGTAAAAGTAGTTTATCAGGGTCAGCCCTAATCCAGTATGATTGAGGTCCTTGTAGAAACAGGAGATTAGGACACAGACAAGCATGGACGCGTGAGGACACGGGAGAGGCGGCCATCAACTAACCAAGGGCAGAGGCTTCAGAAGAAACCTGGCCCACACTTTGATCTTGGACGTCTGGCCTCCAGAATTGTAAGAAAATACATTTCTGTTGTTCAAGTCAATCAGTCGGTGGCCCTTTATTATGGCAGCCCAAGCAGATTAAGAGGCCAGGAACAGAGCTAGGGTCTATGGGCAATTCCATCCAATGGAATTGGATGGAACCTTCTAGAAGGTTCTTCTGCCCCTTAAAAAGGAACAGCAGGAGGAAGGGGCCCACTTTCTTTCTGGACTTCTATTTATATGAGGAAATAAAATTCCCCAAGACTTTAGGCCAGTTTTTGTTGGGCTCCTTGTTCTTCGTATCAGTGTGGACTGATTCAGCACCCAGGATTAGAGGGAGGCCCTGGTCACAGCTGGGGCTCAGACAGGTGGACATATATCCCAGATCACACAAGTGAGTGGGGTTGATGAGGCTTGGTCCCCCTCTTTCCACTCCAAAGTTCAAACCCTCTGAGCTGAGTCCGGCTGCCTTGGTCCTGACATTCTGGGTGGCAAACGAAACCTATAATCTGAAACCATTTGACCTCCCAGCTGCCAGAAGAAGGCAAGGAGGACTCACCAGGGCCCAGAAGCGGACGCCTGATGGACACGGTCATGGGCTCAGGGAGATCCATGACTTGACCAGCGTCAGGGCAGCTAAGCATGGATGGGCAAGGCTGTCTCCAGAGGCCATTAGCCTCAATTTCCCCCAATGCACATTTGTGTGTATGATGTAGCATACTGAAACCCAAGACCCTCACAGGCAGGGTCCGAATTCAGGGAATGGGACCCTCTGTGTTCCCCACACAGCCCCCCAGGACCACTTGCTCTCTCCTCACCATGTTAGCCTCGCTGACCTACGTGGGACGCTTGGCCAGGGTTCCAAGAAGTGAGCTAGAGATGGTGACCATCCTCACAGTTACGATTTATCCAGCACCCACCATGGACCTCGCCTCCTTCACCTGTGCAACCCTCCTCATCGGAGATACCCTGCCCTAGAAGAGGGGACTGAGGGTCAGAGTGGCAAGGTCACTTTTCTACAGCAAACAGCTGCCCCCCGACCTCTCTAGATTCAGAGCCTGTGCTTTTCCCACTCTTCCATGGACCCTGGAAGGCGGCCACTTTAGTTCTCTGCTAAGAAACCCATTTATACCCCTTACACAGAAAATGCTTTGGGGGAAGGTCAGTCTAGAGAAGAAGAATGTGGAAGAGTCTGTCTGGAGGCTTGAGAACAAAGCGAGGCCACTTCCTCAGCCGGGAGGCCCGGGAGAGAGCAGAGAACCCAAAACGGATGGACTCTGGACTTTGAAAGTCTCATAAAGGAGGGAGGTGCTTGAGTCCTGGGATGGCAGGTTAAGCCTGTAGGGGTTTATGCTTTCCACAAATCCAGACCTCTGGAAGGAGGGAAGGCTGGTGTTGGGTTCATGTCATGACAAGGGTATGGCAGTCCGAACAGCCAGCCTCTGAGCCTTTGATGTCTGCCTTCTTGTGGCAAGGTGGGGGTTGGGCACGATTTGGGGGGAGCCAACCAACACTTGTCTGCCATCAGAGCTGAAAAGCCAGAAAAAGATTAGAAAAATCTAGAATGTCTTCTCTCTTTACCTGCTCCCCCCGACCCTCACTTTTAAATCCTTTAAAGCCACCAAGTCCTGTCCACAGAGTATCTTCTCATTTAGGCCCTGTTTGTCAGCCCTACTGCGTGGCCTCGGTCTAGGTGGAAAGGCCTGGGTACCACGACAGCTTCCCGAATGTTCCCTGCGTCTGTCCCCTTTCACCCGGCGAAGTTCGACAGATACTGAGATGTGTCAGGCAAGACCTAGGCGCTGGGATTATCCTGTCCTCTGGCTTGCATTCATGTGGGGGAGGGGAAGCAACAAATCACAGCCATCACATGGCCACGGGGATGTGGGTGGTCAGCCCACTACATGAACGTACAGAGAGAGACTGGGATCAGAAAGGGCCGAGAAGGGGGTTCAGTTTTAAGTTTGGGGGCTGTTATGGGTGGAATTGTGTCTCCCGCACATATGTCTGTTGTACTGCAGCATGGGACCTCGTTGTAATTCATTTGGTCCCAATGAGCTCATCCTGGGCTAGGGTGGGCCCCTCCTGCGTCCTTATGAAAAGGGGCAATCTGGACCCCGACACACACATGGGGAGAGCGCCCTGTGGAAAAGGCAGATTTAGGACTCATAGCCTCCAGAGCTAGGAGACAACAGATTTCTGTTATTTAAGCCCTGTTGTCTGTGCCAGTTCATTACCGGTAGCCCTGGGAGACGAACATAGTGCCAGGTGGGGCTCGTTGAGAAGGTGACTTTTGAGCAACGGCGTGCAGGAAGTGGAGGTGAAGGCCATGAGGCCATCTGAGGGCAGAGCAGAGCAGGAGATGGGAACCGCTGGTGCAAAAGCCCTGAGGCAGGTAGCTGCCTGTGGCGTTTGAAGAAGAGTGAGGAGGCCAAGGTGTCCTAAGTGAGAGGATGCAGACTTGTAGGAGAGGTGATCAGGGACATGAGGGGTGAGAGGGTGGATTCCACAGGGTCCTTCGGCCATTACACAGACGTCAGCTTTTACCCAGCAACAGAGGGAACCATCTCGGAGTTCAGAGATGAAGAGTGACAAGATGTGACTCCCATTTTAACAGAATCTCTGTGGCTGCCAGTTAAGAGGAGACTGAGGGGAGGGCCAGGCACGGGGAGGGGAAAGCAGAAGGTTAGGGGCTGTGGCAGTAGATGGGGGAGCAAGAGGAGAGGGTGTCTTGGACGAGGCTGGGGGAGGTGGGGGTGGGGAGAAGCGGTTGGATTCCAGGCACGTTTTGAAAGTGCAGCTAACAGGACTTCCTGACACATCCGATGCAGGGGTGAGAGAAAGAGATGAGTCAAGGATGACGTCAGGGTGTTTGGCCTGAGCAACTGGCAGGATGGAGTTGCCATCAGCTGGAGAGAGAAGGCCACGGCTCTTCCTGTTTCTTGTGGCTTCAGTGGGGGTAGGTGAGGAAGACCAGCTCTGGACAAGCGAACCTTACAGCTTCCAGCTCCCATGTGTCCTCCCAACGGCTGCCAGAGTTTCTTTTCTTCAGAAAGCAAGCCAACAAACAAAACCCTTAGTTGGCTGAGGCATGAACTCCCAGCTCTCTGGCAGGGGTGGAATGGTAATAAAACCTGCCTGGAGACTTCTTTGCAGTCCTTCTGTCCCAAACCCTCCATGTGCCTTGTGCCTCCAACCTCCACCGCGAGCCTCCTGGAGCTCCTTCATTTACCCCTTCATTTACTCCCTCAGCATTCGCTTACCATGTCATCTGCCCCACCCCGAAAGAGGTATGGAGGCTACTGACTTTGACAGAGCTCCTCTTACCCACCCTGTGACATTCTCTCTGACCCCAGTGCCTTTGCATAAGCCAGAGCCATTTGCATGCAAATCCCAGTCACTCTTTCTCCTATCCCTATTCACCTTCTAGGGCCAGCCATTAGCCTATCCTCTGGGAGAACTTTCGACTGCCCTGGACTCAGGCAGGTGGGTGTTTTCCAGAATCCTCCATCCCTCTCATCTGTGGGGGTTTCTCCAAGGTAGAGACCTATCTTTATTCAGCCCTCTATCTCCAAATGTTTGAAAGAGGGAATGACTGAATGATTGCGTGTGTGAGTGTTAGCCAGGACTCGGAGGCTTTGGTCTACACTTAGCCCATGGTGTCCTGGTCATGAACCCAGCGGAGGTAAGGTAGCCGTGGATCTAACTGCTTTTGAAGGAAGTCCTTCAAATGTTCTTTTGAAGGTTGCGTGGCCTCCTAGAGAAATATGGTGGGTTCTCCAGGCTGGAATCCCTTGGAGATGGGGAGAGAGGCTTGTTGAGGGGCAAATAGGAGCCAAGGAGATGCTTCTGGTCCCAGTTAGTCGAAGCCACCAGCGCCAGCATTGGTCCCCTGTGGCCTCAGGGATGAGCTGGAGTAACCATGGCAACGAGGCACTCCAGCCAGGAGGGGAAGAGAGCCAGTACCACGGAGAGGCTGGTGGACCAGGCTGGGCTCCAGGGCTACCCTGTGTGTGTGTGTGTGTGTGTGTGTGTATGTTGGGGTTGGGGACAGAGGGCGCTGTGGGAGTGTCCCAGAGACCAGAATGAACTGGCTGTGGGGAAGGGAGACCCTGTAAGACACAGATACACAGATTCGGGGTTCTGAGCTGATTCACTGTCCTTGTGCTTCACACCAGCATTCTCTGGGCCCCAGTTCCCTTCTCCGAGATTCAGGAAGGGAAGATGGAGTAAGAGGCATGGACATAGAGACTGACGCTGGTAACGGAGAGGGAGATGCACGAGCCAAAATGCTGGGAGGAGAGGGAGGGAGGTGGGAGGGAGAGGGAGGACAGGAAGGAAGAAGGCATTGGGAGGGAGAGAGGGGAAGAGGGAAGAGAGAGAGGGAGGGAAGGAAGGGGGGAGGGTAGGTGAGAAGAGAAAGTTGGAAGGGGGGGGAGGGAGGGAGGAGAGAGGGGAAGAGGAGTGGAGGGGAAGGAGATTGGGAGGGAGGTTGCGGTGAGAGGAGGGACTGGGGGGGAGGGAAAGAGAAAGGAACAGGGGGGGAGGCATGGGTGGGGAGGGGAGAGAGGGGGGGGGGGGGGGGGGAAGGGGGAGGGGAGGGGTAGGAGGGTACAGGTGGAGGGCAGAGGGAAGGAAGAGCGGGAGGGAGGGGGAGGGGAGGGAAGGAAGGAGCGGGGGCAGTTGGATGGAGAAAGGCCGGAGAGCAGGACAGGAAGAGAGGAGGAGGGTCAGGGACAGTCCTCACAGGAGACAGAAAAACCGACCCAGAGACAAAGAGACACTCAGGGAGTTGGACCGACTAAGGGAAGGGGCTAATGAGAGGTGGGGGGTGACAGGGTGACAGGAAGAAGAGAGTGAGACTGATACAGGGAGATCAGACTCCCGTAGGCCAAATGGGTAGGAGCAAATGGTAGGAGCCAAATGCGCCGGGGGCTACCCCACCAAGAGAGAGTCCTCCGTGAAAGCGAGACCAGCAGAGCAGAGGAGAAAAGTATGAGAAAAGCCCCCAAAACACTAGGTAAAGAAAACGGAGAGAGTTGGGCAGAGAGGGGGAGGGAGGAGGTGGGGGACAGGGCTGGGGTGGAGGTGGGGACTCCAGCCCCACCCCCTTCCCCATGCAGACCACGGGCCAGCCCTCCTCTGCTCCAGGATGGGTCATCAGGACTCTGCCCCTGGTCTGTCCCCGGGACAGCAGCCAGGCAGGGTGTCTCCAGGGCCCAGAGGCTGTTGGGTGGGGACTGCAAGGACAGTGACGGCAGCAGCAGGGTGGCTGCCAGGGACGTTCCTGGTGGCAGCTGTGTGCGAGCCCCGGGTCTTCCCTGTGTCCCTGTGCATCTGTTTAGCAACCTGCCGCTGCAGAACCCGGGAGCTGCATTTGCACAGGGTGGAGAGGAGGGGGGACAGCCTCTCTGGGGAAAGGAAGCTGGCAGTGTTTTGCATTTCAAGGTGGTGTTGCCCTCTTGCCAGGTTGGGATTCCCAGGCAACCTGCACTCCAGCTGAGTGAAAATTAAGCTACTACTGTTTTGCCGCCCAAAAGATAAATTCCTCTCCAGAGGATGGCGCCAGGAAAGCAACTTTTCTCTTTCAAATAACTCAATAGGTTTCCCCTGCCCCCCAAGACAAAGGAGAGCTAGAGAACCCAGGATGCCCTTTTTGCTTTGGCTCATGGGAAGCTCAGATCTGAATTGCAATGTAATGCATTTATAAATAGCTTCTAACCCACAAATTCTTCACTTGAAGGGCATGGATGCTGAACTTGCATGCAAAATTATTGTCTTAGCAGGCTCCAGCTGCTATAACAAAATGCCATGGGTAGGGGTGGCTACAACAGCATACGTTTATTCTGCACAGTTCTGGAAGGTGGAAAGTCTGAGGTCAAGGTCCCAGCAGATTTGCAAATGGCTGCTTTTTCACTGGATCCTCACATGGTGGAGAGAAGAAGCTCTGGTGTCACTTTCTCTCCTCCTAAGAGCACTGACCCCATCCCAGGGGTCCCACCCTCAAGATGTCACCTTCTCATCACCTCCCAAAGGCCCCACCTCCAGAGACCAGCACAGCTGGGGGTTAAGACTTCCATATATAGGCATTTGGCAGTGGGGGGTGGGGCTGCACAAACATTTGGTCCATCACAATTGATTATATGTATGTGTATTTTTCTGGGGCGGGGGTCCTCACCTTTCTCGGGGTCCTCAAAGACGTTCCCTTACCTTGAAAAGTTTAAGAAAAAGGGGCAGTCTGGATTAAGCTTGCAGTAGCCCATCTGTTGGTCAAGTCCCATCCCATATCCATCCCCCTGTTGCGGACGCTGCTGGTGGTTCCCCAAGGTGGGGGTGGACCTCCCAGGTGGACCTCCCAGGACCCTGTCCTCTTCCTCCACAGTCACATAACTGCAGGTGTGTACTCGGCTCCCAAGGCGGCTGAATTTCCTGCCCTTCTCTGCACCTGGACGTGGCCATGGTTGTGAGCGAAGTCACAGTAGGACTCTCAGGTCATGCCTTGAAACCCTGGGTGGACCTTTCCTGCATTCACTTGCTCCTTCCCCATGGTTAGAACCTGGCGGTGCCAGGGACTCATTTTCAAACAACAATGACTTCGGTGGAAGAGCCTTAGAAGAAACTTGTTAATCTTGGAACTATTATATGAGGAAGAAAGGCATCCCTATGGTATTTCACGGTCGTTTGGGGCCAGATGAGCCTGACCCCATCAAATGCGCCATCCTTGAGTTCCCACAGCAGAAGCATAAATTTCAAACCGGAACCACCTACTTTCCAGGGCTATCCAGCATGGTGAGAAGATGCTCCTGTCCCTATGACGGCCACCCACATGGCCTTTGCCCCTAGCTGGACTTGCCAACCTCCTAGCCCTCCAGTACTCTTGAATCTTCTCTTCTGCAGCAATTGTCACCAGCCCGCACTCAAGTTCCCCCACCCTGAGGTCCCTCTGAATACCAGGCTTCCCCCGTCAAAGGTTGGCATAATGGTCGAGGGCACAAGCTTTAGGCTGGTCAAATCCTGACTGTGCTCTGCATGAACTTTGTGACCTCAGGAAGCTCAACGGACCCCTCTGAGCCTCTGTTTCCTCATCTTTAAGTAGAGGATGATGAAGATAAAGAGGGTCATAAAGCTCCACTCCACAGGGCTCTTATGAAGATGACATTAGTAATGCATAAGATGATCAGGGGGTGTAGGGCGACCCCCTCTGGGAATCATCATCATCATCCTTGTCCCCCTACATCCCATCCATCCACTCAGCTGACAGCTGCCCACCACGGAGCCCCCTTCTCTGCCCCCCTCCCCCTAAGATCCCAGGAGCCTCTCTCCACTCTCTCCCAAGGCCAGTCCTCTTCCCATTAATTATCTGATGCTACAAAACAAATCATCCCCACAGTTAAAGGCAGAGAAGAACTCTCCCACAGTCTTGTAGGTCAGGAACTGATGACGCGTGACCAGGTTACTTTGGTGTGGGGCCTCTCATGAAGTTGTATCAAGATGGCAGATGGGGCATCGAGCATCTGAAAGTGGGACTGGGGCCGGAAGGCCCATTTCCAAGATGGCGGACTCACATGGCTGTTGGCTGAGGGACCAGCTCCTCACCACATGGACCTCTTCTCGTGGAAGCTGACTTCCCCAGAGCAAGACATGAAAGAGAGAGACAGACAGACAGACAGAGACAGACAGAGCCAGAGAAAGGAAGGTGGAAGCTGAAATGCCTTTCACAATCTAGTCTCAGAAGTCACCCGTGGTCACTTCTGCCACATTCTATTTGTCTCAAGGGTATCTCTAGGGGCACCTGGGTGGCTCAGTCAATTAAGCATCAGCCTTCAGCTCAGGTCATGATCCTGGAATTCTGGGATCGAGCCCTACTTTGGGATCCCTGCCCAGTAGGGAGCCTGCTTCTTTCTCTCTCCCTGATGCTCCCACTGCTTGTGCTCTGTCTCTCTCTCTCTGTCAGATGAATAAATAAAATCTTAAAAAGGAGGGGTCAACACTAAGTCAGGCCCAAACTTGAAGGGAAAGGAATTAGACTCCACCTTTCAAAGGGATTTGTGGACATAAAACAACCCCACGCACATTGTCCCTGAAGAGATTCTGCTTGTATGGTGAGCAGGTGCACAAGTGCATACCCTGTTCTGCCCGCCCCCAACCACCTACCCCCACCCCCGCCCCAGGCATGGGCCTCCTGTCCTATCACGGAGCCATGGTCAAGAGCACTGTCCCTCGGACAGCTAAGCCTCCCTTCAGCGCTACAGCTTCCTCTTCTGTGAAGTGGGCTCTAACAGTAGGAGTAGTTGACAAGAGCTGTCTGTGATTTGAATGAACTGAAACACACAGCTGGGAGCAGAGCTTCTGGTTGAGAGCAGATTCTGATAATTGGCAGTGGTCACTGGTGCTCTCCAGGGAGGCCCTCTGGCGTGACTGTATACAGTAGGCGTGCAATAAACATGTGCCTGCCTGACCAACTTACTCTCAGGAGACTGCCAGTGTCCCCAGGTGACTCTAACAGACCTCTGTAAACACAAGATGAACTCGAGGAAATTTGAAGCAAAAGGGCAGATGGAAGAAGATTTAAAGGAAATAAATCCCGTTGCCAAGCCCCACTCCCAAATGAGCCCTCCCACGAATGACAAGCCCACCTGTCCCATCTTTCCTGTCTTGTGATTTACTGTATCGGGGATTTGGGTCCAGGTGGGGAGAAGGGGCACCCAGAAGCCAGGGCCAGGCTGCCTCCCTCTGCCAGTGCCAGTGATCAACCTGATTGTGGGGAGGAGGGCAGGGGGGTGGGGAGGTTGCGGGGGGGGGGGGCGTTTGCACTTGGTGATGGCCTCTAGAAGACCACCCAGGTCCTAATGGGTCTCTCTCTGTCATTCCTTTGCAGGGGTGGGGAAGAGGACGGAGTGCTTAGAGGAACAGGATGCAGAGCGTCCATGCAATATTTCAAAGTTTCATTCCTAGGGAGCTGGGTAGAGGAATAAAGTCCATTCATTCATTCATTCATTCATTCATCCATTCATTCATTCCAATAGCAGTTGACCATAGAACCTCTGCTGTGAGTCAGGATTTAAGCCAGGCCCTTTCTCCATCTCCTAGGAGTGATCTTTAAAGCTCATACATTCCAGAATGTGGAACTGTGTCTGTTCCATAGCAAACATTCTCAAACTGTTTCTTTAATGAATGAATGAATTTGTTACCCTACTTAATCCCCCAGCCTCCAGAACACATAAAGCCAAAATTCTTTAGCTTAGTATCTCAGGGGGGACTACCTAGTTCTCTGGCTTGGCTTCTTACCCCCTTCCCTCTGGACATCCCATGATTTCATCATATAAAGCCCTCACAATTCCCAAAGGGGTCTCACATTCTTTCCTACCCTTCTCCCTTTGACTTGAAACATTCTGCCCCTTTCTTCAGCTGGTGAACTCCTATATATACTTTAAAACCTCAATGAACATCACTTGTCATGAAAAGCCTTTCTTGGCCTCTCTGGTTGCCTTTGCTGTCTCCCGCCAGAGTCTGCCACATGGAAACAAAGACGCTGAGTATACCACCTCTGCTTTCAGAGAGTCCCAGTCCAAGGCTTCCATCCCCATTTTGTGTCTTCTTTGTGCTAAGCTTTGTTCTGGGCACAGGGACACAGCAGTGAACAACACAGGACCTCCATCCACAACGAACTTACCTTCTGCCACTATGAATAAGTACATGGTACAGAATCTTAGAAGACTCGAAGTTCGATGAAAATGAGCACAGGATTCGTGGTATTAGGATTGCAATTTTAAACCACGTGTCCAGGGTAATCCTTGCTGCTTGGGAACAATGAGATGAGACCGTGTGAATCTTGTCGATATCTGGGGCAAGACTCCAGGGTGTTGGAACGGCAAGTGCAAAGGCCCTGGGGGTAGGAATATCTGCATGCCTGTGTTGGAGAAATGACCAAGAGCCAATATGGTTGGAGAATAGTAAGCAAGGTGGGAGATGGGAAGAGGAGATACAAGGCAAAGCGTGGGGGACCGGTGAGGCTGCGTCTGATAAGTCATTGTCAGAACTTTAGCTTTTCCTCTGAAAACAACAAGGACAAATGCAGGCCTGACCTTTGATCAACAGTCCACCCTGGTTCTCATGGGTCTGTGTGGGGGTGGGGTGCTCTGGGGGGAAACAACTGGTAGAAATGGGTTCCCCTGTGGATGACAGAGAGCAAGAGCCGGGATTATCCTCTCTGGCAAGCTGCAGGAAGGCCAAGTGCAGAGAGGCTGGGTCTACCTGAGCCCTTTGCCCATGTGCTCCCGAACCCCTGGACCACCAGCACCAGCATCTTCACCTTGTCGCGTCTGAGCCCAGTAGCGTGAGCTGGGGTCTCCTCCCAGGCCTGGGCTTGGCCGAGTCTTCTGTGTGTCCTGTGGCCAGAGGCACCCTGGGAAACTCGCTTTGGAGGGTGAGGGCACACTCCTGAGTATGACACAGTACATGCCCCCCCCCCCCCGCCCGCCCCACCAAGAGCACCATCCCACATGGAGGGACAGCAGGCAGAGAGGCAGGGAGGACAGGGAGGGGAGAGAGAGGTATTTATCAGAGCCGCAGAAAGCATGACCTGGAAGGGACTCGCGGCTCCTGTCTGCTAACCCAGACCACTCAGAGAGGGCAGGCCCTTGTCCAGGCCACCAGCGCATCACCAGCAAAGCTGGAACTAGAATCTCCACCTGCTGATGTTGGGATGTTGGGTAGGCAGACCCTGCCCCCAGCCCCACCCCCAACCCCACTCCAGTCCCCACCCCTATCCCCCTCCCCCAGGCTGCCAGCAGGTACCCGGAGCTCTTGCGTTTTCTCTCTCTCTCTCTCTCTCTCTCTCTCTCTCTCTCTCGGCTTAAACTGTTCCCTTGAGTTTTTGTTAGTTCCTTTATTTTAGGGGCATTGGATCCAGGCTTAAACAAGTAAGAGTATAGATTGTTCAGTGGGTTTTTATCTCCAATAAAGCACTGTTGCTTCCCCCCTCCCCCGGTGTGGGCCCCTTAAGTGGGGGGGTGAGTCACCCCCTATTTCCATAAGCTGCCAGCAGCAGTCTTTCTGTGCCTTGGGATGCCAGGAAGGGACTGGGGCCACTTCCCCATTCGTAGGGCAGCTTCAAGCCCAGTAAATCCCAAGGTAGACAGCCTTGCTGGGGATCTGGGAGCTCTGTCAAAGCAGAGGCCATATCTGTCGGGTTCCCCCATCTTCTGCCCAGTGTTACCTAGGATGGTTGTCTGCACCTAGCAGAACTCCGAACCATCGACTGGAAACTGGCCGGCTGGGACCTCTGCTTGGAGGGGTCATGCCCATGAACAAGGCCTGGTCTCTCCCATAAGGGCTTGCTTGGTGGCCGCCCAGTTGATTAGAAGAACAAGCTCTTTCAGCCGAGGAGGATAGGCAATCTGACTTTTTTCCCTTCAGAGGATTTCATCTAATTCTGTTTTGTGTAAGCTAATATTTATTGATTATTTAATTCATGCTTTCATTCACTAGATATTTCTCGAACCCCTCCCTGGTGTCAGGTTCTGTGAATTCAACACAGGACAAGGCTGTCCCAAAGGGGCTGGTTTGTGTGTAGTGGGTGGCCAGCCCCCGTGACCTGCTGTGTTGCAATCATCTGAGCAGACCCAGGGTCTTGTAGCAAAGGTCAGCCTTTTAAAAAACGGAACCACTGAGCAAACATTCTGGGGGAGCTTTACGGAGTTAAGCTGTTTATGCTGGGGAAGCAGTTCTTAAAACCACACACGGGGCCTTTTATCCACCTTGTAATTGGCTCCGGCTTCTCTGTAACTGGGGATAAATCAGGCATCAGCCTGTCTCTAGGTTTATTAGAAGCTTACATATTTGGAATAAAAAGCAAGGAATCAGGCAGGCAGTGGCAGAAAAGGCAGACACCTGGGAAGGAGAAAAACCAGAAGGAGAGACGTGGACAGCTGGACCAACGGGCCTTGGCCCCAGGTCTGCCGCAAACCAGGTCTGCCGCAAATCAGCGGACGAACTTGGCTGCCACATCCCCGCAGAGACAGTCACTGGAGCAAAGTCACTTTTGATAAACTTCGAGACTCTCCTCTGGGGGGGATCCTTCTTCCCTGCCTTCCTTCCCAAACTCTCATACCCGTTTTTGTCTCCCTGTTTTTGTCAGAATGGTAGCCCGAGGCAAGCAGGCATTGCAGGAAAAAGCAAGTGATCCTGGGCCAGCACGTGTTAACTCAAGAACAAGGTACAGTCCGTATTCTTTTGGCAAAAGGGTCTGGAGGGTCAGTTCCCACACGGGCACATGAACTAACTGCTTCCATTAAATGAGTCAATCACGATGCGAACATTCATTTGAGTAAGTGAATCAGCATCACTCTGAGAAAAAAAAAAAAAAGAGAGAGATGTGATTAAGCAGTGTGGATGTGTACCAGCGCTCATGTGCGTGTGCACACACATGCACACACATACACACACAAGTAGGGACGTATCCCCCCGCTCTCTCTCGCTCACACACACAGATATAATTCATGACATTTACACTTCTATACACACATGCACGCACAAGTATAGACACACACATACACACATGCCAGCACTGACATGTTCCTTACATGTATACCCATAAGCACACACACTCACACACTCAAGCAGAAGACTAGCCAATCAGCACCGTTCCTTCCATGGTCAAGGACCTGGGAGCTCCACGACAGGAACTAAGATCCTCTGGCAGGGAAGAGAGAGTGATTTTCCTCCTACAAGCGTATGTTCCCATTTGACAGAGCGGCTAGCAGATAAAACAGGATCGTTAGAGGCAAAGAGAGAAAGCGGTGAAGAGCTTGGTTCCTGGAGCCATATTGCCCAGGTTCGAGCCCCAGCTCTGCCACTTAGCCGTGCAGAATGTGTCCAAGCCCTGAGCCATTCTGTCCTCAATGTTCCCCTCTGTGAAATGGGGATAAGGACAGTAGTTAACATTTGGAAAACACTTCAAAATACACCTACCACCCAACAAGTGCTCTGTAATATTAAGTAAATGAGGAGCCCGTTTCCAAGCAGGAGGAGAAGGCTCTGGAGTCCTAGACTTGTGCACACCCTTTCTGGGAACAGCAGGCACAGAGCACAGCTGTCAGGGAGAACTTGACATAGGCAGGATCCAGAGTTTTGAGCCTGGTCACGTTGACGTGTGTGTTTGGAACATGGAAGCAAGGACCGAGTGAAGCAGGAGGCTGTGTGTTTCCTTGGGACGTCTGTCTCACTCTCTGGTGGCTTCAAATCTGACATCAAGGTGTGAACAGCACTACTTTCCTTGGAGATGCTGGGTAGCATCTTCCCACACTCTTGCCAGCTTCTGCTGGTGGCCCGCGAGCCCTGGTTTATAGCCGCAGCCGATCAGCATTGGCCACTGTCAGGCCATTTTTGTGTGTCTTCCCTCTGTCTTCCCTCCCATCTGTCTCAGAGTGCAGATTCTCCTCAAGCCCCACTTTTTTCCTCTTTTTTTATGAGGACACCAGTCATATTGGATTTGGCCCACCCTAATGAACTCGCATTACTTTCATCATCTACAGAGATGCTCTCTCCAAGCAAGCCCTTGTCTACAGGTGGGGGTGGGGGTTGGGGCACCCCTACCTTTGGTGGAACAAAATTTAATCCTTAATAGAGGGACAAGGAGGGAAGGAAGGGGTTGGGAGGAGGGAGAGGAGGCTGGAGGCAGCGAGGGAGCCGCCCGTCACTGTGGCAGCCAGGCACAGATCTGTCCTCGAACCGAGCCAGGACACAGCCGGGACACAGCCGGGACACAGCCGGGACACAGCCGGAACCAGCCGGGCCCGGAGCCAGCTTCTTCAGCTCTGGTCTCTGCTGCTGACTGGTGTCCCAGAATGGCCATCGAAATCAATGACCAGGAGGGAGACTGGCCTTCCTGACGCCATGCCCAGCACACATGCCAGTGGCCTGAGATGACTCCCCGTGGGGTCACTTAGCTCCAGAACAGACAGCCCCTCCTGCCTGGAGGGAACCTGTCAGCCAGTCTCAACAGTCAGAGCCACTGAAGTGCATCTGGTACCTTCCTAGCTCTGCCCTTGCACTGTGCACTCCACCTGTCTGAACCTCACTTCTCCTCTTTGATCGTCTGTAAAATGGGGATGATACTAACAATCTCTGGGTTATTTGGACAAACAGAGAGATAATGGGCATGAAGTAGTGTGAGTCAGGATACAGAATTGGGAGCTCTGGAATATGACTGCCTGGGTGCAAATTCCAGCTCTGCACTCACCTGCTTAGAGACCAGGTAACAATCTCTCTGAGCCTCAGTTTTCTCCTCTGTAAAAGGGGACAATAATGGGCGCTTTCTCATTGGACTGTTGGGAGGAATTAATACAGGTATAGTGGTGAACAAAGTTCTGGGGACTTAGTAAGAACTCAGAAAAGTTCTTGGCCAGTGGCCTTTATAGCTTTGCTTCCCCCAAAGCACACTGTAGGCTCTCAAAGTCTCGTGTATCCATGACACTTGGTCTTCAAGGAAAATAGACACAACCGTCTTCCAGATTTGCCTTGTAACTTCTGAGAGCACTTTCCATGTATTAGCTCAATCAACCTTCTCACTCCCGTAGAGCCTGATACTATCTCCATTTTGCAGAGGCCGGACCTGAGCCTCAGGGAGGTTAAGTGACTTGCCCAGGGTCTCAGCGGGCTGAGATTTCAGCTCAGAGCTCCGCTGTCCCAGAGTCCAAGAGCTGTGACGTTCCAGCACTGCACAGAAGCTGATCTTAGTCCCACCTTCACTTCCCTTGCTGGATATACAGCAACCTAGACAAGGTGTCCACTGCTCGTGGGCACCTGAGCCCTTGGCCATGGACCCACCTCTAGGGTCTTCTGGGGCAACTCCTGGTGTTGTTGGCATGGGAGTGCAGAAGGGGAGACACAACAGATTCTTGCTTGGGGAGCAGAGATGCAGGCACTCATTTCTCACCGAGGGGAGAAGGTATCCTTGAGGAACCAAAGCTTGGAGCACAGAAAATGAGGCAAGACATTTGGTCAGAAGAAAGCTGATTTGGGAAGCAGGACCCAAACTCCCCTAAACTCCGAAGTCAACTTGCCGGCATATCTTGGATAAGTGGACCCAGCTCAATCTCCAGCTTAACCACAGTGTTTTCATCTGTAAAATGGGAGAGCTGTTGCCCAAGATGAATCTTAAACTTAAAAGTTCGCTGGTTGTATTGACTGTTTCCCCATCCACCATCCAAACCAGGACAGGGACCACATACATCCCTTCTTCTGACTCCAGTTTGGGTATCCAGGTGTGGGGCAAGTTCACAGATATGGCACCTTCATGAATATTTATTGCACAACTGAAACGTACCGGGGAGACCCTGAGTTCCAAACCTGTCATCTCAGCAGTTCTACAGGGATGATAAAGGTGATTTAAAAAAGAGAAAGAAGTTACATTTGTTAGAGGCTTTCTGTTTATCAAAGTCCCTTTGCAGATGTCCTTTCCTTTGATGTTTACCACTGTCTTGTCGGGCATCCGCCTTGAGAAGAGGAAGAAGAGGGGGAGGCTCAGAGGAGCACCAGGCCACTTGGCCAACACCATCAGCTAGCAAGTTCAGTGCCAGGCTGGCCCCAAAACTTCTGACCTCCTCCTGCCCACTGGTCTCTCCTGCTCTCACGGAAGTGAGAAGAGAAATGTTTGAACTTGCGTTCTGCATTTGCTGGTTGAACTCTGATTTCTGTCTATAGAACAGAATCCCTAGCTACCTGTACCTAATGGAGTTGTTGGAAGTCTTAACCGAGCCTGTGTTCTAAAGTCCTCATCACAGTGCCTGGCATGGTACAAGCTCCTTATGTTAAAGATTAAGAGTCTAAAGCACAGAGAGGCAAAGTGTCTTGCCCGAAGCCACACAGCTAACTAAATAAAGGAACCAGGCTTTGGACCTGGGTTTATCTGTCCTTACAACCCAAGCTTCTACCCTAGAAAGCCCTCCCTGATGAAAGTGATTAGTATTATATTGTTACTAGCAGTTTATTAAAATAATGAATTTACCTCTTTTCCTACAGAGCCTGGGGGAAGTGGGGAGCTTCCCCCCTCTCTTCTAGCTCCCAGTCAGCAGCATTCCTGAAGGTGAAGAAGGACCCTGGCAGGCAATCCCTTGGCCCCAGGGCTGAGGACACTCGGAGAGGCTGGCCATGAACTGAGGGCAGCCGGGTGGATGGATACCAAGAGGGAAAGCAGGAGAGTCCCTGCAGCTGGTCGAGGCCCTAGAGGATCCGGACCATACTCTTCAAACCCCCAAAGGATGTTCCTAGGATTTTCAAATTTATTCTATGAAAATCAACACAAAGATAAACAGATTCAATCACATTCAGTTGTACATTTAATGAACTGTCATTTTGGGGGAAATGATTGCAAATTACACATAAAAAGAAACAATTTGGGAAAAAAACCAGGGAGGCAATGATTAAATATTTAATATGCAGGCTGCCTTGGAAAAGCTAGATTGTAAGGTCAAGACGCCTGCTGGGGAAAGGACTCGGCCCTTCTAGCATCCTCCATTCGTCCATTCACACAGAAGTCTGCCCTTTGTTGAGCACTTATTATGTGCCAGGGGTGGGGCTGAGAGCTTCTTCTGAGAAACTCAGCCCCCCAATGCTAGAGGTGTGGTTCCAACTCCCATTTAAAGCTGCTTCAACTGCGGCTCAGAGAGTTTAAGCAGGTGGCCCAAGGTGGCACAGTTAGGAAGTGGCCTCCAACGACCCTCTGAGCGCCGACTGTAGAAAGTCCTAGAGACCCAGACATGAACAAAGACAGGGCCCCTGTCCTTGAGAAGCTCACAGTCTAATGAGTCCTAAATTAATAAAGGTTAGCAGCAAGAAGAGGTCATGACTTCTAGTGACTCCAACATTCTTTGTAAGTGAAAGCAACTTTCTCACGGAAGACACCATCATACAAAAAAGATGAAAGGGGAAACGCTTGGGGTGAAAGCTGGGAGGGGTCTCCCCGTCTGGCCCCCAGTCCTTGGGCACCTGGGGATAGGACTGCCGGCCCATCTTGAGATACACTGAGAGCACCCAAAAGTGTCACTTTACAGAGGGGAACATGGCAGCCTAGGACAGGAAGGGAATTGTCGAGATGGCCAGGACTGGAACCTGGGCCCGTGGATTCCTTTTTTGGGGCCTTTTGGTCTGCATTAGGGTTCCCAAGATGCTGGCATGCAGATGCTCACTTCCAGTGTCCTTTGTCCAGTGACACAGGCTGCCCAACACTGGCCGTGCTCTGGAGAGTTTGGGGCTTTTGGGCCATTTCATCGATTTTTCCCAATTGTGGGAGAAAAATGAAGTCTGTGAGCCCCTGTGGGTAGAGGTGAGTATTTTCAAAAGAACAATTTCTACTAGTACCCCAAACACGGGGGCGAGTCAAAAGGGCCTGAGTTCGATGCCCAGCTCTCTAGCCATGACTAAGATCTAGTCTGTGGTGGTTTTCAGTTTTCCCATCTGTCAAATGAAGTGGTTGGATTACAATGGATTCTCTACAAGGCTCTTTCCAGGATGGACACATGGGGAATCTGGAACTTTCTGGGCTGGGCCACCTCTGGATTTGGGATGACCTAGACTCCAGTCCCTCAACAGTGGCCCTAACATGTCATTGACTCCCTCCCGAGGAGTGCTGACCCTCGTCCATGCCCCCCTCAACCTTCTCTCCCTTTCCAAGCCTCCCCTCCCCCCACTCAATTTCCTGATAAGCCATGACCCAGAGCCTTTCTTGCTTTTCTCGAAGAATAGCAAACGGGATCCCAGAGACCATGTGTCAAGCCTCTGGATGTAGGGTGGAGACACTGAGGCCAGAGAAGGGAAGGACCATCCCAGGGGTCACCCTGTGGGTCACCAGGATCACCAACTCCTACCCAGGACTATGCTCTTAGGGTCCTTCTGCCAACAAGTACTTTTTTCCATATGCACTTAGATTGCATTTCCTGGGGCATCAGAAGTCTTCAAGGAGATTGAAGGAGTTCACCCATGCTGGCCTGTGAGAACCTGGAGGTGGGGACTTCCCTTTCTGCTCCCTTTCAACCCTTTTGATCACAGCTTGGAATCTCAGTTTGTTGCTAAAGTGTCTTTAACACCTTTCTAGCCCTTGTTAATCTCCCTTTACAAGAGCGTGGGGCCTTGGGCTCAGTACTGTCCTTGGACGGCTGTATTTTGCTGGAGATTTTTTTTTTTTTCATTGTGGTTAAATATACATTGTTAGAATTTAATAACACTGTTTTATTTTCATTGTATTTATTTTTATGGGACCTTCTATTTATAGTAATGTGATGCTGGTTTTCCATTTATGGGAATGATATAACATTTCTTTGTAAAAACAAGCACATTTAAGTAAAAAAAAAAAACAAAAAAACAAAACAAGAGTTGATTTAAAGAAAGCTATTAAGCAAACAGCCTTATCTGGTGCACAGATTCTCATGGAAGCAGGAGAATGGCTGAGGTCTGGGAAACTCTGACTTGGACCTGGACCTATGCTCCCAGCTGGGCGGCTGAGTGGTCCAACTGGCCTGTGCTGCCTTGCCCTGCCGGTGCTCCCCTCCCCTCTGCCGGCTTCTGCCAATCCCCCAGACCCTCCGAAACTCCATCCACTGCTCCTGCTGTCTCTGGCCTCCACCTCCCAGGCCCCAGTACCCTCACTAGGGGCTGAGCCTTTTCCCTCTTTAAATTTATGTGGCGCCTCGCGTCCAAGGAGGCCCACACAGACAGCCTCTTCCAACAGCATTCCATAAACGCAGAGCCTGTGGGGTTTCTCAGAGTAAAGGGTCAGCCTCCCCCAACCCTGTTTTGGCAGCGGAAGGGGTGAACATGGAGGCTGAATCCCTTTAGGGTTTTTCTTGTCCCTGTTTTACAGAAATTGCACTATCAGAGATTTTCTTCCCTGGGGTTAAGCACTGCTCAATTGGGGTCCATCTGAAAATTCAGGCAGACCAGGTTTATCTCCCCCCAGTCACACCTCTCTTCTCGGTCAGCCCTTTCTCAACATACCCCAGGTGAACGGTTTGAAAGGACCAGATACCCTCAAAGTCCTCAGAGGGATATATCCTTTTCTGGGAATGTGGGCAAGGACAGGCAGAGATTTCCAGCCCCTGGGGCCTGACATTACCAATCCTCATACCCAAGACTGGAATAGGGTCAAAGCCTATCAGTCACTCACCCTTTAGTGTGAATCAGTTGACCAAGGGGTACCCTGCAGAGCTCCTGTGTGTGTGACTATCCAGGGCCATCAGACACTCCACCACAGGAAAGCTTCGGGGGGCGGGGGACTCAAAAGACAGCCCCCCAGGGAAGAGGGGTGGGCATCCAGAGCCCCACTCATCTGGGGGTAGCCAAGCACTTTCACTTGGGCTGCCCCTTCCATCTGCCTGCTGGCTCAGTTGGTCTGCGGCAGGAGGGTTAGGGAGCTTTTCCACGGAGGAGGTTCAGAGGTTAAGTGTCTCAGTGAAGTCATGTGTCAGGGGCTGGGGAGGGGATGTGTGACTGAGGCCGAGGAACAAAGATGAAAAGATAAGTCCCGAGATTGGAGACACAGCGCCGGCCTCCTGCAATCAAGTCATTTGCATCTGGTCTGGGGTCAGCCCCGCCCCCTCAGCACCCCCGCCAGCGGCCTCTGTTATCCGCAGCTTGCCGAAGCAGCCCTTGGCAGGGTGAATCCCTCCGGCTTTCAACAGGTACTCCCGGGGCAGCAGGAAGCCCAGGAGAAGCAGCGAGGTCCAGATGGATGGTCATCCCCTCCAACCCTGCAGTCGGTTATGGGGGGGGGGGCGCTGCGTGAAAGTTTCCCCGGAATGAATACTCCGGGTCTAGCACGCCACTCTCCCACATCCCCAGCGTTATCTCCCGAATTCGGACGAAGCGAGGGCCCGGGAGCAGAGCGGGAAGGCGGGCAGGGGCTGAAGGACTGAGCAGGACAGAGGGTGGGCCCCGGGGCCCCGAAACATGGCCCGGAAGCCGCACCGCAGGAGGATACCGAGGCAGGGAGGAGGCGAGGGGCAGCCCGCCGGAGGAAACGTGTCTTCTCTGCGGCCGCCACGGCAGTGGTGGCGGCGGCGACTGGAGACGGGAGACGGGCGGGGAGGAGGTTTGGGGAGGGGAGGGAGCGCGGGGGAGAGGGAGGGACGGAGCGGTGGCTGGGAGGTGGGGCCGGCGGGCGGGCGGGCGGTTGCAGCTGCCGCCGGCGTCTCGGGGGCTCCAGGCTGCGGGGCGGACGCAGCGCCGAGCGATCCACAGCGGAGCCGCGCGAGGCCGCCAGAGCCCCGGCCCCGAGTCCCGAGCCCCGAGCCCCGAGCCAGCGCCGCCGCCGCCTCGCGCCACCGGGTCCCCGGACACGCCGCTGCCGCCACCGCCAGGAAGGCAGCCGGCGCCGAGCAAGTTGCGAGCGCGCCTCTCTGCCTGGGGAAAGTTTCCCCCGCGGCCGTCGGCGGGAGTTGGCGCGGGGTCCGGCTGCTGCTGCTGCTGGAAGGTAGGGGGCTCCGCACCTCCGCGCCCTGCGTGCGCCCCGCTGCTGCACCCCCGGGGATTTGGAGACCCCAGGGGCGCTCCCCCCGGCGACTGTTGGGTACGGTCGGGGATGGGGATAGAATGGGGGAGGGATCCCAGAACGGTCCCGGGGAAGCCCAGAAACCAAGTTCTACTTAAACTGGCCTGGGGAGGGGGCAGGGGAGATGTGCTTGCCCCATCCCCGCCCCAGATCCCTGCCCCGAATCCGCGGGCTAGAGGCTTCCCCCCGGGACAGGTGCGGTCCCAGTCGGCGCTGGGCGCTCTGGGTGGGTGATTGGGGGGCATCGAGAGGATGGCAGGGGGTAGCAGGTGTGGTTAACAAGGTTGGGGGCTCAGCGGGGTCTGTGCCCCGAGGGCGGGGGTGCGGGCCACGCCACTCCGTAGGAGGTCCGATAGAGACTAGGGATTAGGATCGAGGATCCTGCCGGGAAGATTGTTGGGCCCAGCCAGGGCACCGAAGGCGATCCGCCTTTGGGGTCCCAGCAGCGGGGCGGGGCGGGAGGGGCAGGGGCGCCACGCTTTCCTCCCGGGTCCCCCTTATCCCGTACGGGGTGTGCGCGGTTTGGGGAAGCGAAGCGGAGACTCTGTGGGTGCTCGGTGAGGTCCGAGCCTCTCTGGCACGTCCGGATTTACGGGGTATATATAATAGGAGTCCTCTGGGAGGGTTGCTTTGGCTCGCGTGGGCTCGCGCCAGCTTTGGATCCCCGCTAGATTGAGGTGAGCTGGCCCCCGCCAGGGGGAGCCCTTCCCCGGCCCTTTCACCCACAGGAAGGCGAGTCCTGGTTCCTGCGAGACAAATGCACCGAAACCCCGGACTTAGAACCACAGACCCTCCAACAGGCGCGGGGGCCCGCGCGGGAACCGGCCGCCCCCGTGGGACGGCGCGGGAGAAGTCCGAGCGTGGAGTTGGGGTACACGGTGTGTGGGAAAGCTTGGTCGTTAGGGGGTGGTTTTTCTAGGGGAGCAGGCGAGGTGTATGGTTGATTAAAATACTCACCCCCCAGAAAAAGAACAAGAGAAACTTGACACTAACAGCGAACTGGTGTAGAGAAACGGGATGAGAGGATCAATTTGTCGAGGTTTCTTTGGGGTCTACAGCCCAAACTGCTGAATGCGCCCTTCTTGTAAAAGTTGTACCTTTGTTTCCTGCATGTGGCCAGATGGATGGGCTGGATGACGGTCTTGTGGGCACTTCAGATCTGTCCTGGGTGGGCACAAGTAAGCTGGCAGGCACGGGACCGGGTCATGAAGGGCCCTGGGAGATTTCAGCGGTCCAGGCTGAAGTGGGTTACTCAGCCTGCGACAGGGTCGCTCTGCTCCTGGGTCTGGGTCTACAGTCCACTTTAATCCGGTCATTTCACAGCTGTTGGTAAGACACCTGCGATGCGTCCCTTTTTCTGACCTCAGCCCCCCACCCGCGTGCTTGGAGTCTGTGTATCTGTGCGGAGCCCTTGGGGGAAGCAGGATTGCCATTGGCATCTCTAAAGAGTATCAGCTTTGTCCTGTGTGGGCCTGCTCGACATTGAACGTGGACTGAAGGGACTCTTGCCTCCTCTCTTTAATTCCCCCCCTCCTCTCTGCACCCCAAGAGAGGACACATGAGCAAAGAACGGGCGGTGGCCTCATAGTGGCTGTGGGAAGTTTTCTTGAGTCTCTTGGCCAGCAGTGTGTGCTCACTGGACAGCCCTTCCCCTGCCCGCATCCCCAGAGTCCCCTGCAAAGGTCATGGAAATGGGGGGGGTCCCCGAAAGAGAGTTAGTTGAGGTTCTGGCTTTCTGTAGAGCCCACCGCATGTTTTTGCTGGATGTTACCAAAATGCTGTAGGGCAGAGGTGCCAGAAAGATCAGCATGATTTTTATTTTGAACAGAAGGGGTGGGAGGAGGAGACAGGGGAAAGGGTGGGGAGGCCCAATGGATGTCTCCGGGTATGTCTTCAAGACATCATGGGGCCTGAAAACAAAAGGAGTTTGGGGTTGTGTTTTATTTCTCGTGGTTCTTGTTCCTCTGTTGGAAGAAAGCCTCCTGACACAGCCTGGACCCTGGGACAGTGTGATCATGGGGCCCCTGAGGGCCGTGAGCTCCTTCTTTCTGTGGCCCACTCATGACCCACCGCACCTGCCCTGAGGAGAAGAGGGACTTGAGACTTCGCAGGTGTTTGCATTTGGGTAGCTTATCACGTGTGGACCCGGTATAAACTCCAAGATCTCTGATTCAGCAAAATTTCAAGCCTTGGAAATTCAGTCTCCTTATCTTCCTGTCCCTAAATCCATTACAACGCTGGCCCTTGGGACAGCTTTATCCCAACCCGAGGATGAAATGGCAGTCTACCGGGGCACTTTCTAGAAGCAGAAGTTTGTCTGGAATTGGAGTTAGGATACTTTGGGTCATCTAGGGAGTAGCCCCTCCTTCTTTAAAAAATTCCACGTCAGCCTGGAAAGAGCTACTGAGTTCCTGGATGAGGTTTTAGTGGTATGAGGGACGGCTGGAACACGGGGTGGGGGGGTGGTGAGACCGGTGGGAAAGGGGTGTGGAGGCAAGGAGTTATGGCAGGGATTTGTGGGAGGGGCCAAGGAGGGGAGGAAACAGCAAGGTTTGGGGGGGCTTGGTGGGGGCTGCTTTGAAATGGACCTTTACTGGATCCCAGGGGGGCTCTGGAACAGTCACTTTCAGCCTTGAACCTGCTTCCCCAGTCTTTAACCTGAAGGCGTTGGCCTGGGAGATCTTGGTGGACTTGCTGCTGAAAGGCAGGAAGGTATAACTTCTTGAGGCAGTAAGCAGCTTTTGCTCTGCCTTGAGTCCAGCGGAGGGCACCTCTCCTGCTGTTTTGCCCCATCCCGTCCCAGCCCTGCACAACATCAGACTGCCGTTTTGGCCGGAGAAGTTAATGTCAATAACCGGTGCCTGCTGGGAACCCTAAGTCTGTCTGCAGGCTCACAAGGGTGCCTGTCTCTGGATGCTTGTCTAACCCTCACTCCCTTTTCCTAAGGAAAGCCCGTGTTGGTGGCTGGGCGCCCCTTTGAGGGACCCCTCTTTCCAGAGGGCTGGAAAAATCAGGAACATTTGTTCATGCTCAGCTGGTACGCGGCAAAGGGAGGGGGCCTTGGAACCAAGCACTTTGGTCCCCCCGGAGCAGATGATCGGTCGATCGAATATTTCTGCAACCTGATGCAATGGAGCAAAGCTGCCAGCTTGGGCTCCTCCTGCTACGCGGGCTGGCACTTTGGACCGGAATCAGCGCTTGGATCCCGCGGCAGGGGCGTGGGTTGGGGGTGGGGGGGGTGGGGGGTGGGTGTGTCTGCCGGTAAGGAAACTCTTTTTGAGAAGAGACTGTGAGAGATGATGAGCCCCAGTGTTTGCAGCTGGCGAAGTAGGTCTTTCATGTCCGTGCTGATTATCTTAAGGTTCCACCCTTGTCCGTTGTCTTCTCCCAAGACCGCTGCTTTAATTAATAAATCAGACAACTCGGAGATGAGCAGAAGCGTGTTCTCTGGTTCTGCGCATGTGCTTCTGGACCGAAAGGCAACAGGGTTTGGTGGGGGGAAGGTCCCCAAACTCTGAGAGAAGACACTTGTGTTTGAGCCCTGATTCTTATGCAGGTGGAGCTGTGTGACCTCAAGGGAGTCACTGGCCCTCTCTGAGCCTGTTTTGCTCTTTCTTCAGCGACAGCGTTGGATGGTGGTTAGGCTGCCTGGGTTTGAATGTGTGTGAGGGCCGGGAGGAGTCTGCTTTGAGAATGGACCTGAGTTAAAACCTTGTGAATATTCGCCTGATAGCCCCATCCTCGTGGCAGGGAGCCCAGTGTGACGTCACCGAAAATATCCTGGTTTCTGGCACTTGAGGGATGATATTCCCTCCGCTAGTGTTTGCCCATTCTTTCCCTTCCATCCTTTGTTTCCTACCCTGAACCACAGTATGAAGTCCATATGTGCAGATAATGAGTATAAGCTGATAAACAACTCCCAGATTCACCCAAATAAAAGGCCGTCTTGCTAGAAGACGCTTGCGACTTTAAAATAAATAATCTGGCTTCTCTGCTCTGTTGCGTTATGTCTGGCCGGCCCTGCTCACCCCCTTTGTCCCCTGCCCCTTGGTCTGCTGCAGACACAGAGGCTAGACCAGGGGTATGTTCTGGGCTTTACCGGCTGCCCTGGCTGGGGCAGCCTCCTCCCGCTGCCCCCTTGCCTCACCCACCTGGCAAGGTTGGTGCTCGGAGCTATGGTGGGGGTGAGCTTCGTGGTGGCTCACGTTGTGGGCATGCTGACCATCAGCCAGCAGCTAGACCAGACTCCATTCCATCTGCACCCGCAAGGCTGGTTTAGATCTCGTCCTCATTTGGCAGATGTTAAAGTAAGGCTCTGAAAAAAATCAAGTGAGAAGTGGTGGTACCAGGATTTGAACCTAGGCCGATCTGTTGGCCCATCCAGGGCTCTAAACCCCTGTGTGATATTTCCTCCTCATGTACAGCCACAGACAGAACCTCCTGTGAGCCCCAAAGCCCCAGGAACTCGAGCTTTGAGATCCCATCAGGCCCTCCTCGCTGCTTCCGCTTGGCTTCTGGGCTCAGAGCCTTCTGTGGTTCCCTCTTTTCTCTGTCCATTTCTCAGCTTTCTGGGAAGTCAGTGACCTAACTGAGCAACAACGGGGTGTTCCTGGAATAGGATGTGTGTTGGAGTCACAGTGGTGAATTTGAACCCTGTTTCTGCCCCTGACTGGCTTTATGGCCTTGGTTTCCTTACCTGGGAAAAGCAGCAGAGCAACAGTCATAGCAATAAAACCATTCAGCTAAATCAGCCGCCGCCGCAGAGGACTCCAGCTCTCCGCGACTTAACATTGCAGGTGTAATTCCTGCCTGCGTGGCTTGTCTGGGGCAGGTCTCTGCTCCACACAGTTACTCAGGGACTCAGGAGGATGGTGATTCCACCATCTTGGTAGTGACACCTTCTTTAATATGTGGCATCGAAGTTACTGCCGAAGGGCAGAGAGAGGTGGGGGAGGCCCTTGGATGCCCAGCTGCCCCAGCCAGAAGGTGACCCTCATCATACCAGCTCTATTGCATGGGTCAGATCCGTCACGTGGTCCCCAGCCAGCTGCAAGGGATGCTGGGAATGCCAGGATGTGTGTGGAGATTTGCTGAGCGCTAACTCTCCAGTTATACTTCCCAATAGAGCACTTTAAGGATGAATTGAGATGATGCATTTAAAGCTTCCCGAGTAAACCTGGTATGTTGTCCACCCGTAAAACATGGATGCTTCTGTTCCCTAAGAATCCGTGGTATGCGTTGTTCTTTGTAGATTTCAGGCTGTGTACAGGGAGGGGATCATAGGGGAGATGGTAAAGTGCCCATAACACCCTGGAGGGAGGTGGCACACAGAGGCACTAAGGGACTTGCAAGTGAGTACGCAGCAAGGACACTAAGCTGGGCCTTGACCTTCATTCAGCCTAGCGCTCCCGTGGCCTCCTTTGGCTTACTGAAATTTACTGTCCTGCGAACTTCTGGGGTCTTCCAAACCCTACCTCCGATAGCTGCTCCTCCCATATGCTAACAGGGTTGGGGGAGACTGCAGGCACTATCTGGATGCTGAGGGAGAAGGGTGGGAGGTGAGGTGAGGGAATCCTAGTTGTAGGTATTCACAGTCAAAGCCGAGGGCATTCGGTGCCCCCACACACTGCTTTGGGAGTTATTTTGCAGTTCTTAAGCTTTGGAGCCCCGCCCCCACACCCCCCCACTGGCCATCACCTACAGAGTTACCTGTGGTTCCTGTCCCACCTGTGCAGCCCCGCCGCGGTGGCCCTTTTGCTCCTTTGTGGGATTGTGCAGAGAATGAGAGGGACCCTCCAGCCCAGATTTTCTGCTGGCAGGAAGACGGTCAGACCCAGGTTGGGATCCTGACCCATCAGTTAGTGCTCGTTGATTCTGGGACTCAGTTTTCTTGTCTGCAAAATGGGGAGTATACGGGACACCATAAGGCTATTCCAGACTAGGTGCGTAGTTGGTATCAACATGTTTGTGTATCTCTTGCCTGCCACCTGAGTAGGAAGGAAGGGATGCCTTGTAAAGGATCAGCACCCAGGAGAGGCTAGAAGCAGGCCCAGCACCTTGGCCTGTAACTTGCAGATGGGAGGTGATGCCCCCCCACAACTGCCCTTGCTCTCAGACTCTGCTCTCCTGTTGAACTAACATGCCTTTCATTGGCAATGGGAGAAGAACTTGAAGCTCTGGCCTTTGGATGTGGGTCCCATCTTTTGGAGTCTAAATACCCTGCGGGGGCGGGGCCTGGGGTACTGCTGGGCACCCCCTCCCACTTTGCTGCCTTCCCGGCTGGGCCAGATGACAGCACTCTCCCTGGCAGTGTCGCTCTCTCTGGACCTGCGCTTTGGTCTCCTGGGGAGCCCCCCCCCCCCCCCCCCCCCCCCCGCTGCCTCCACCACCTGGTGCCTCACATTTCCAGGCCCCTGCCAGCAGAGCAGGCCCGGGCACTCCTCTACTGTGGATTTGAGCCCATAGGGGAAGGATGTGCTTTCCCAGCCCAGCCATAAACACCTTCCAGAATAATGGGGATTAAGTGTCCCCCTCAAAGGAATAGCCAGTGGGTTGGACACTGGCGTGGAAGCGTCTTTGGTTAGGAAGACAGTGGTTCCTCAAGACTGGATTTTGAGGGCACCCCCACTTCCCGGGCATGGTGGACACTTGCACTTGGGGGCTGAGGAGAGTGGCCTTCTGCCGGAGCTGCCACCAAGATGCTAAGGAGGCGAGCTGCCTCCTGCTTCTCAGAGAATCACTGGTGCGCATGCGGGCCACAGAAGCCTGGCGGTGGGCGTCGCGGGATCCCTCAAACACACCTCATTCACTCCTGCCACCAGACCTCACTTCGGCCGCCTCTGCCACATGAAACACTTGGAGTGGGGCCTTGGAGTAGCTCGAGGGCCCTAAGAGGTGGCTGGTTTCCTAAGGCTGCCGTGACAAGCGACCATGGTGGGACATGGAAGCCACAGACAATTCTCTGCTCCCAGTTCAGGAGGCTAAAAGCCCTGAGTTAGGGTATTCGCAGGGCTCTAGGAGATGGTCCCTCTTTGTTCCTCCTTAGTTCTGGTGACTGTTGGCAATCCTTGGTGTCCCTTGGCTAATGGACGGGACCTGGTGCCTGTTCCCGTCATCCACGCTGTCTTCCCCTGAGTCTGTCTTTGCTCTCCCTATGGGGACACCAGTTCTACTGGATTAGGGCCTTAGGGCCTCATCCTAACTGATTACATCTGGAAAGACCCCATTTCTGAATAGGGATACATTCGCAGGTCCCGGGGGTTAGGACTTCCACATATCTTTTGGGGGTCCACCATCCAACCCGTAACAAGTGGGTACTAGGATTGCCCCATTTTACTCCCAGAAAGTCAAAGAATGGGCCCAAGTTCCTGCAGCTAAACCACTGGCAAGTGATCGGTAAATCGGTCTTGGTACATTTCAGTTTTCTGAGCAGTAAGGAGGGGATTTACAGCCACCTCCTGGTGCAGCGAGGCGCAGAGAGGAGGTAAATGTTTGCATTCAAGCACACTGGGTCCGCAGCGAAGCACCTGCCAGATGCTGCTGTCGGGACAGGCAGGGTGTCCTGTCTGGACTCAAGGAGCAGGGACGTATGGGAATTGTGACCAGTTACAAGTAGCATGTTTTCTAGAAATAACAATTTGAAATGACTGAATGGAAGGCGCCAGTGATGTTCTTCCAGCCCAACTTTCTGGAGTCGTCTTCTTTTCCATGTTCTCCTACATTAAGAATAGCCCGTTGAGGGCGCCTGGGTGGCTCAGTGGGTTAAAGCCTCTGTCTTTGGCTCAGGTCATGATCCCAGGGTCCTGGGATCGAGGCCTGCATCGGGTTCGCTGCTCAGCGGGGAGCCTGCTTCCCTTCCTCTCTCTCTGCCTGCCTCTCTGCCTCCTTGTGATCTCTGTCTGTCAAATAAATAAATCTTAAAAAAAAAAAAAAAAAAAAAGAATAGCCCATTGAGACAAATTGTCCCTGCTTTACTCTTTATCTCGGACTCTGTTTCGTACCAGAAGTCGCTGTGACTTTTGCAGGTTGGGCTTTTCTCCCCAGGGCCAACGTCTGGGTCTCTCTGCTTGAGGAGGGGGCTTAGGGGGCCTGAACAGACAGCTCTGGGCTCCAGAGCCCACCCCAGGGGAGCCCCAGAGGGTTTAGGGGTTCAGCTGATGCCGTTGAGGGTTGAGAAGAAGGCATGAGGAGGCAACACGTGATCAAAGGTTGGGAGTTCAGCTTCTGAACATAAGGGCCTCAGTTCAAATTCTGATTCAGTCCCATACCACGGCCTTTGTTTGGCCTTTGGCAATTACTGAACTTTGCTGTGCTACCATTTCACTTCCCAGAGTTTTACGAAGATAGGATTACAATGCACAAATACGTCTCTGAGGATTGAGTGGGACCTTTCAAGGATTCAGTGAATGCCAGAATTAGTCTAGGTATTTTATTGTCTGCTTCCATCAACGGAACAAAGGTGGGGAAACCCCACGGGGTGTAGCTTGGCACCTGGGGTTGAATCGATGCTCAGTAGGTAGGTGCTGAATGAATGAGTGAATGGGTGAACTCCTCGTTCTAGCATCTTCACAATCACATCCCTCTTGCTGTGCACTGAGGCCTCTAGCCATAAGCCCCTTGTATGTGGGGCACCGAGATACCATGGAACAAACAAGTAGGGATCCTTGGGTGCTATGGAAAAGTCGGGAAAGGCACTTACATCCGGGAGTAAGAGCAGCATAGGTCTGCTCGTGGATTCAAGCGAAGGTTGAAGCTTGGAGAAGGGGAGATGGGAAGATGCTGGGGAAGGGGAGCCTGGATGGTTGTGGTCACCCCGGAAGGCAGGCCATTTGGAGGCCTGGTGGGAAGAGCCACATTTACGGTATCCAGTGTTCCCATGGCAAGCAGAGACACACCCCCACCCCGGACCAGTTTTTTTTTTTTTTCTTTAAGTAAACTCTTCCTCCAACACCGGGCTTGAACTTACAACCTCGACCCCAAGATCAGGAGTCAAACCTTCTACCGACTGAGCAGGCCAGGTGCCCCTCCTCCAGGATCTTTACCTAACAGGTGCACCTCACTCGAGGCAGCCCAGATCTGTGAAAATGCCAGCTGGGCCAGGGGACCCCCATTCAATTTCCAGACGGATTAGCTCTCGGATTCCCATTGCTCCCTCCTGCCTTAAAAATAAAACTCAATTTACGGAAGCTCGACTTCCACACTTTGTTAGGAAAAACATCTGTCGTGCAATGTGATCGCTCTGGCTGTCTTGCCTGCGACCCTTCTGTGGATTCTCGATTGTGTTCAAAGGCTTTCCCACAGCCCCGCCCCCTCCCATCCCAAGCGGGCCTCTCTCCTCCAGCCCACCTGCCACCTTGCTTCCTTCTGTCCCCCCAACTAGCAGCATGGCCCCTCCGCATGGCACTGCCCCCTCCCTGCAATACTTTTTCCTCCCTCTTTAGCTACGAGAGTCCTCCTCATCTTTTGGTACTCAGCCCCTGCATCACCTCCTCCAGAAAGCCTTCCTGGACTCCTGCGTGGGCCAAATTATCTTCCTGGTGGCTCAGATTGCACCCTTGTTGACTTTGTCCCTGTCATTCTTTAATGTCTGCCTCCCTCACTGTAATGCAGGTCCCCAGGACAGGGATTCCCTCCCCCCCGACCCCCGAGCCATTGCTCAATGCTGCATCCCAGGCTTGGCGCATGGGCCCGGGTAGCTGGTGCCTCTCTTCAATTTCTCCCCTGCAGGCCGGTCTCTTCCGGGTTGTTTGGGGGAATGAGCACAGCTAACAGGCATTGATCTCTTGGAGTGTGCCAGGCGCTCACGGGTCTGAGCTCATCCAATAGAATCCAGGTTTTCACTCCCAGCTCTGCTCCTTCCTAACTCCACAGCCTCGGGCAAATTGCTCGGCCCCTCTGTGCCTTATCTTCACACCCATAAAATGGGACTAAAAATAACACCTCATTTATTGAGCTGTTGTGAGGATTAATTCAATTGATTCATGTTAAATTTATTTTCTCAGTCTGGGAGGCTAGAAGCTCATGACCAAGGTGTCAGTTGGTTTGGTTAGTTCTGAGGTCTCTCTCCTTGGCCCGCCGAGGGCCGCCTTCCTGTGTCCTCACGTGGCCTTTCTTCTGTGCGTGGGCCTCCCCGCTGCTTCCTGGGTGTCCAGATCTCATCTAATAAGGGCTCTAGTCAAATTGGATTAAGACACACCCCACTAGTCTCACCATTCACTTCATTACCATTTGAAAGACCCTGTCTCCAAATACAATCACGTTCTGGGGTGCTGGGGGTTAGGGCTTCAACATGAATTTTGGGGGAATGCAGTTTAGCCCATGACACCTTCTAATTCAGTATTATGATTGCGCCCGTTTTATGGCTGAGGAAACTGGGGCACAGAGAGGTTAGGTCACTAGTCCAAGGTCACACAGCCGGTGAGCAGAGGTGTAGAAATGCACAGCCAAGAGGTCCCAGCCTCCAGCACACTGTCAAGCATTAGATGGTCTGTTTCGTGGCTGTGCTCCTCTTGGGGAGATACCAGGGGTCTCGCCTCCTGGAACCAGCCTGTGTCTCAGCCAGAACAGGGAGGATATCAGGATCCACGGGTCTCAGAGATCTCTTGCTTGGCCCTTTGTGCCTTGCAGCCCTTAATCCCTTGTTCCACCGCTTTCCCTGTTCCCAGGCTAAGAGAGAGGCCAGGCCATGAAGGGTGGGAAGGAAGGGAGGGGGTCTCAGGAAGGGAGGGGATTACCGATTCCGGGGTTTGCTCCTTCTCCCTAATTCATTGATCCGATTTTCCAGGAGCTCTCGAAAGCTCTTTGAAGATAGCCATGTTTTACTGGTGAAAGATGGGGGAATCATCAGAGTCAACGTAATAAGAGATTAACAGCTGGAACAAGGGTATATTCCATGGAAATGAACTCTCAGTCCTAACCTAGGCTCCTCACCTGGAGACCACTAGGTCACTAGCCTCTTGCTTCTCTGGAATTGTTTGCAGGGTAAATGGGTGCATGTGTGTGTGTGTATGTGTGTGTGTGTGTGTGTGTGCACAGCACCCTCCATGGCCTGTCCCCAGGGGTGCACTGTCCCTCCTGCTCTGTCCCCTGGCTGCCTTAGCACTTGTCCTTCTGCCTTGTCTTAGCTGGGGGGCTCTCCATGCAGACCCCGAGCAAAGATTTGGTTGCAAATTGTTTATGTATGAGTTGGCCCTGGAGAGGTGAGCGGCCAGGGAGGGGAGGAGAGTCAGTAAGAGATGTGCTGGGTAGCCCACGGCTGGGGGCAACTGGGGACCCTCCCGGTGAGAGTCCTCTCGCTCCGCCTTCCTGATGCCCCACCTGTGGACACTCTCTGGGGACCACCTGTGGTGTTGTGGCCAGCTGGGTCCATGGCCATCTTCCCTCCTGAAGAGTTGCTTGGCCCTCTCTGGCCTCTTCCTGTCCCTCCCCCCCTCGGTCCGCACAGATGTCACCATGATGCTTTCATCTCAAGGGGTCCGGGAGCCCAGGCTGGGGTCTGTGGGAGAGCCCTGGGCCCTGCGGATGGGCCCTGTGGGCGGGAGGCCAGCAGGTCATGACATAGGGTGATTTCCACCTTCCCCGAGGGTTGGATGGCAGATCAAAGGGCTTTTTGTTGTTGTTTTATTTTCTTTTCCAGCGGCTTCTTGCTGGGCAAAGGGGCTGAGGAGCCAAGGCAAACAGAGCGATCTCTGAAGCCTTTGCCTGCTTGCTTGCTCTTGGAGAGGCTGGATGAGCTGGAGGTCCCCCAGCAGAGGGGCTGGGGCTGGGGCGACAGGTGGGAGCTGCCCAGGCCGCTTCCCCCCTCGTGCGTGACCCAGAGACCAGATGGGGACCCTGGAGGCTGATGCTGAGCCTAATGCATCTCAGGAGACCTTGGAATGTGGTATTGCCATGAAAGTGGGATGCAGGGTGGGGGCACCAGGAACTCTGGACTGAAGCCCAAACTTCCCCCCCACCCCGGTGAAATATCATTATCTCCTCTGTTCCCCCGCTGAAGAGACCGCGAGAGCACTGGACTGAAAGTCCAGAATCAGAGCCTGGGGTCTAGTCCTAACTTTTGCTCAAACCAGCTCTCTGTCCCACCGTGGTGGACTTCTGACATCTCCAGCCACATACTAGGGATGTGGGGGTGAGTGGTGCTTTTTCCTGGGTCTTCTTCCTCCGACTGACAGTCTCCTCTGAGTCTTCAGCGGGGAATATGACCAAAAAGCCTCGAATCCCCTGGAGAAAAGCACTCAGGAAGCCGAGGCGTGGTTGTTGATGGAAGTGGGGTGTTGTTTAAATAAATTAAGAGCACAAGAGGAAAATCCATCAGCATTATTTTCAGTAGCTGGGATGATATGCATAACATTTCCTTCCTTTCATTTGATAATTTTTCCTTCTCAGAGTAGTTTGAAGAAAGAAAGTGTCTGATGCTTGGCTACACAATGAGCTCAAATAAAAATATTCTTTTTAAAAAGCGGTTGCTATGTAATTGAATTTAAATAATGGGCAATTTTTGTTTCTAAGTAGCCGCACGGCTCACAAAGTTCTGCTCAAACCTGTCTGAGAGGTGCATGGGTGTGCAGAGAGAGAAAGACAGCACCGATAGAATATTTTTGGCCAAACAATAACAATGCTAATAACATATTTAAAGTGTGTGCCTGAGTTCACGCACGTCTGCTGGATCGAAATGTACGGGATTAAAATTAACCACTCTTTCTCGGAAGGAAGAGTTCCAAGGGCAGCCGTGGCATCCGCGTGGCCTTTGAATGGGGCCGTCTGTGAGTGAGTGAGTGGGAATTCTGGCTCCTGGGTCCCTTGGAGCTGAGTTCAAATTCTGGCTCTCAGCCACTGCGTGATGGTTGGCTAGTTTTTTATCCTAACTGAGCGTCTTGTGTTCTCATCTGAAAAAAGGCCAGGACACAGGCCCAATCAAGTGTCTCATCTGGAGCTGGGTGTGGGGCGACCTGCCACCTGGGCCCTCTTCCCTGCCCTTTTCCCTCTGGGAGCACAGCAGAATTTTTCCGGGTACACACCAGACTCATAGACGTGATCCCATACGATGCCCAGCCCATCCTACTGGGGGGAGATTTTTAATCCCCATTTCGTGGGAAGGGAAGCCCAAGATGATGAGGTTATGGAATTCCAGAGATGGCCCAGTCGGTGGAGGGGGCTACGAGGAATGGGAGGATTTGTCTGAACCATCCCACAAGGCTGGCCCTTCCCATCCCAAGGGGAGTGTTGCTCTGAGGTCTGTGGAATGTGAAAGGGCTCCCAGTGCAGCTTGGGATAGGCGTGCATTCCTTCCTTCTTTCCTTTCTTGTGTGTCCACTAGACTTTTCCTGAAGATTGGAGGCTGAGGGTAGCCAGCCACCCAGGCAGGACTGCACAACTCAGTCTCATCTAGGTCTTTTTAACGTCCCAATCTGTAGCCACCACAGGGACTTCTCTGGCCTGGGCTGGGCCCTCCCAAGCTCCTCCCCAGGCTCAGGCCTCCTCTGTCCCTCCTTCTGGGGATACTCGGTTTCTCCTAACTCTTGGTCACACATGGAGGACCCCCTGCCCCTCGTGTGGGTGACTCAGGTGTGGTCGCCTCACCACCAGAGAGCGGAGGAGGAGACAGCCTCTCCCAGAGCCAGCTCGCCTCCTTTCCTGCCAACCCTCTCCAAGGCCCTGACCCTCCTGAGGCTGCCTAATTCCCAGGCACTGACCTAGACCTTGGTCCATGGACCATCCTTAGAAGACATTGCTCTTAGAGCCCTCCTGTGTGGAGGGGCAGGCCATTTCTTAGCTTACGTCTGTCTTCTTGTCCCTCTTGTCGGTTAAGAGGAAGCTGTGAACAGAAGGGCTCTTCCCCTGCCCTCGCCTGACCCAGAGAATTCAGGACCCCTTATGTGTGTGCATATGCATGCACACACATGTAACACGTATGTGCATACGTGTGTGTACTTTTGTGTGTTCTGTAGGACCTGTGCCTTATGGCCTCACCAAGGGCTGAATGACTGACTATACCTTTGGGATGAGAAGAAACAGGATTGGGCCAAGGCCTGTCCCAGCCAGTTCGGTGGGTAGCGGGAAGAGAGCCACGTGGAGCAGTGGTCAGAGCTGGGGGCCTGGGGGGCAGCCCTCCTGGGTGGCTTCTGGCCCTGCCACTTTCTGGTTTCTTCTTTCCCTTCCATGGAACCTGGCCCCCAGCGGTGAGGCGGGTGGGCGGCTGAAGGAAGGGAGTGGACACGCGGTGCTGAGCGGAGTGCAGGAGAGGCTGCCCCGGGCCAGGCCCACCGCCAGCAGCCAGACCTCAGGAGTTTGGGGAGCCTTGAACTAGACCTCTGAGAGAGGTGTGTGCCGGAGCTGGCAAGCGTCCCTGCCCTTCAGCCATTTCTGGAGGCCTGCCTGGGGCGGTGGACGTGGATGGTGGCGGGGGGGGGGGGGGGGGGGGGGGGGGGTGTTCAGGGGGCCTTCCTCTGCCCCCTCCCCGCCCCTGAAGGCCCAAAGTTCCATAAAAGAGAAAGACTGGAGGTGAAGACAAAGCAGTTCCCAAGGGAGGAAGTACTGCTGGACGCAGTTTCAGACGCACGTTCCTGAAAATGGCCTCAGAAGGCGGATTTGCGGATGTTAAGGAACTTTTGGTATTTTTGAGCCTACCCCCCACCCCCCACCCCCTGTTTTTTTTTTGCGTTGTAGCCTGAGGGAAGGGCGAGGAGCAAGAAGGAGCCCTGTGGCCTGGTGGAGGGGGAACGTGAGGTTGCTTGATTTTCATGTGCAGCGGGAGGCCCTGTGAGTTTCTGTGCAAATGTTAATAAAGACAGATCGCAGTCAGACAGCTGGGGGCCTCCTGGGTGGCTGGAAACACGGCCACATGGCCGCCCCGCCCTGGGCTTGTGTACATTATCGCTTCAGAAAAGGGCAGTTCTCTGCTCTCACATCACCAGTCTCTGCTGCATTGGGGAAAGTCTCTTTCTTACAGCCCAGGGATCGGCAAGGGAACTTGCCCGGCCGGCTCTTGGCTGGGGCCCTTGTCTGTGTGCTGAGGTCCCTGCCCACAGCCCGCCAGGGCGCTGTCCCCACTGTTTACTGCTTAGCGGGGAAGAAGGGAAACAGATGTGATTGGTTGGAACTGAAAGAAGTTGCCATCCTGTGTCTGCTTTTTCTGGTGGTTCCTCATTGGTTATGAAAGGCCCACTGCAGTAGAACCTCCGATTAGAAATGGGGAGGTGGTGCAAATTCTAGCGTTGGTGCAACCTCGCTGTGTGACCTTGGGCAAGGCACCGGCCCTCTCTGGGCTTGTTTGCCACCTATAAAACCCAGGGGGCAGAACCCAAAACCAACCAAGCAAAAACACCTCAGTGCAGAGACAAATTATTTTCACAGCTACCTGAGCAGTGTGGGTGTCGGGGGGGATCAGATTCAAATAAACCAAAGAATGAGGCCAGGCTTGGGTTTGGTCCTGTTTTTCTATAATCATCCTAAGTGTAAGAAGGCTGAGCCACTTAGAGTAGCAAGGGTTTCCTGGGCCAATACTGAATAGCAGGAGTAGCGTGTTATGGTCCCTGATGACAAATGATTTTTATCCTGAATGTCAGTTCTGGTTGATTGGTAGGACCTGCTCGAGGCCAGCAGAAGGGTTGGGCTGGAGGCTTGTTGTGATGGGAGGAGAGTGGAGAGCTAGCGCTCAGGGGAGATCTGGGGAGCCCTGGGGTGCTGGATAGAGCCTTTAGGAAGTGGGGAACCTAGGTGCTTTGCTGTCACGGGGTTGATTGCTGTATGACCTGAGGCAATGGTTCACCATTGAGCTAGATTTCATGTACATGAAGAGGCTGCTCGTGACTTTAATGTAATTTCATCCCGATGGAGGAGCACTCAGTGAAGGACAGGCTCATTTCACTCATCAGTATAGGGGAGAAGTAGAATTTTCCCCCTACTATTACATTAATTTGTGACAGGACAGCATGCTCTCAAGGAAGTTGGTCTGGCCAGTGGCTAAGAGGAACAAAGCACACAGACCAAAGGTGCAAAACAATGGCCTGTAAGCCACATCTAAGCTGCATGAAATTCACCCAACATTGACATAGTGGGTCCTTATGACCCAACCATTCCACCCTTACGTATATATGCAACAGGAAGGCCCATGTATTCATGCCTTTCCCCAAAGGGCATGTATAAGAATGTTCCTAACTTCACTGTCCAAGACAGGCGATACCCGGAAATGATGCAAATGTCTACAGAAAGTGGAATGGCTGTAGTCCCGGGCTGGCATACTACGCAGCAGAGAATAAGCTCTTGCGGCTGACCATGACTTGGAAGAGTCTCAGAATCCCAGTATGGAAAAAAAGACACCAGATGTGGAAGAGTCTACACAGTGCAGCTCTATTTATATGAAGTTCAAGGTCAGCCAAATGATGCAGTGGTGTTAGAAGTCACAATAATGATAACCTCTGGGCAGAGGTTGGGGAGTGCTTGGAAGCAGCATGAGGGGTTCCGGGGGCTGGTCTGTTTGTGCCCTTATTTTGGTTGGTACTTTCATAGGTACGTTCAGTTTGTGAATAGTCATTCACTTCAGATCTCTATACTTTGTCGTGTAAATGTTCTATTTCAATTTTAAAAATCCTATTAACTCAACGGAAGACATAAAGCAGATTCTAACCCATTGAAATACTGAGACGCGTAGTTTACAACTCCAGATCCCTGCTTTCCTTGATAAATGGGACGCTGTGAGAGCCCGGGCCCCCACGTAGCAAGAGTGGCCTGAGGCGAGCAGGGTCTTTGTTGGGATTTCTAGTCGGAACCCATGAGAAAATGCTGCCCTCTGAGGCTCCCAGCCTCCATCAGAGAGAAGAGCTTTGTGAGGGATGGGTGAGTTAGAAAGAGCTGAAAGTGTCCTGGTCACGTCGTGGTGCTATTCTGTATCTAAATTTATCATCATGGTGACATTTGTTGTTATTTAGTCTCTTTCTGTATCTAAATTTATCATCACGGTGACATTTGTTGTTATTTAGTCTCTCTGAGCCTCAGTTTACCTACATTGGTAAAGTGGGAAGATTAATACCGACATCCAAGGACTGTTTTGGGGTTACGACAAGAACATGGTTCGCCTGGTGAACCATGGTGGCTCTGAAGGCCTGCAGAGCTGCATCTTCTCCCCAGCCCCCACCCCCACCCCGGCCCCAGGCCTGGTGCTGCCCCCTTCCCGCTGCGGGGAGGGGAGATGTGGTAGATTCAATGTGGGGCCACAGCGTTCCCTTTGTAATGGTGGGGTGGGAGATGGGAAACCCGTTCTCTGGGGCTCTGGCAGTGCCCTCCTCCCCAGCCCACCCTGGGCGCCGGTGTCCCCCTCACTTGGAAGGGCAGGTGCTTTTCTCTGGCCGGGCAGGGCCAGGTGCGCAGGCGCGCTGAGGACCACAGTAAATGCTGCAGGTCTGGCGCCGGGCACTCCGGGACAGGCTAGCACGTATTTCGCCTCGTGGGGTGGCTGGCGTCCGGGACGCGCTGTCGTCAGTCCCTGCTCCTTCCTTCTTTGTCCCCTGGCAGCAGCCAGGGCAGCCCGGCCATCTAGCGGTGGCGGGGCGTGGTCCTCTGGGATGCAGAGTTTCCCAGAGCATCTCCCAGTGGGGTCTCTGCCGCCTCCCAGAGATCCCCGGGGCAGGGAGGTGTGCGGACCTGGCTTCAGGAGCCCTACCTGGAAAGTGGGGGGTTGACCATACCTGGCTCATCCCCGGAGCTCCGCAGTCCTGGCTGTGGTTGTCCGTCTTATTGGGGCTGTCATTCCAGGCCACGAGAAAGCACCCAGTGGGCCATTGGGGGTTGACTCTGGGGTAAAGGATGTGGTTTGAAACGGCCTCTTTGTCTCCGAGCAATCTGTTTTGATTTATTCAACTGTGGGAATTTGAAAATGGCCCAAATGTTTTCCCTCTTGTTCTCCCTCTCCGGCCGGCTGATTTCCTCGTGCTCGCCCTGCCCCCCATCCTTCTTGCTCACTCATCCACCCTCACACTCGTTCACACTCATCTTTTCACACCCAGGTAAAGGCCAGGTGGGACTTCAGATGATCCGGCTGTTTTTCTTTCTGCCTCAGACGCTTCCTCAACTGTGTCCACTCCTTCTCACCCAGACTCCCCGACCTCCTCCGTGCCCCTCCCTCGCACCAGCAGAGCCCTGAGGGCAGAAGACCTGGTTCTAGCTCTGCCTCTTTTACCAACCGGTTCCATGGCTGTGTGACATGGGCCAAGTCACTCAACATCTCTGGGCCTTCTTTAATTTCCTGCTTCCCAGCAGAGGCAAGAAAGCTACCAGTTCAGGCTTAGATCACTTTCTTCTGCGTTATCTCAGATGCTCTGAGTTAAGGCCCCTTCTGCCTCTTAAATTCCCCCACTGAGCCATTGAGTGGATTCAGTCTTATTTGACAGCCTGTGTGCTGACCTGAAATTACTCCATAGCCTTTTCCTGGTACTGAAGAGACAATCATTTTATTTTGAGCTGGGAATTAACACAAGGTCAGGAGAAAATAGAAAGTTCAAGAGGATGATTCCCTCTTGACTTAAGGGAGACAGAGTGTCGTGGCATCTCACTTGGAGTCCATTCCTTTTACTTCTTCCAGATGTCCCTGGCAGAGGTGACTGGGGAAATGGGGGGGGGGGGGAGAGGGAGGGGCAATGGTCAGTTTGGCCCTGCTGATGGGGGAGGGGTGGTGAAATCAGGGTAGAGACCCTACGTTTCCTGAGCTCAACTCACCAGAAGGATCCATTTCATTCTGTGGCCCCCTGTCACTTTGCCCCAGCCTCCATGGATAAAGAGAGCTAGAATTCATTGAGGACACCTCACATGGCATACACTGTCCCCCGGAGTCCTTGCAGCAGGCCTACAGGTCAAGTGCGAATGTCATTCCCATTGTAGGGGTAGTGAAACTGGGGTACGATGAGGCAAGTGTCACGGGGTGTGTCAGTGGTAGAGCTGGGTCTGCAACCGGCCAGCGGTCTGCACTTGAACTAAGCTTTGATCACCACACCATGCTGTCCTGAGTGGCCTCCTGGTGGCAAGGTGAGATGGGAAGATGAGATTTCAGGACAGAGTCTGAGTTTTAGTCCTCCTCTGCTACAGACTCACTCTTCGTACCTTGGGCAAGTCCCTTACCCTCTCTGGGCCTCAGTGGCCCATTCGAAAATGGAAGCAAGGGACCAGTGGGACCCCAAGTCTGCGGTCAGTATGGTATTCCGTGGCTTTCTGGAGCAGGATACTTGCAACAGTGATTAAGAGTCAGTGAGCTGTGGTTAAATCCTGCCTCAGGAGCTTGTGGCCTCAGGAAGGTTATCCAACTTCTCTGATGCGCCGGCTCTCTGTCTGAACAAGGGAGAGAAGATCAACACTTATTGCTTGAGGTTGCTGTGAGGACAGAGGCGTGGAGCATCTGGGATCATGCCACGCCCCCATTTGTGCCAGCTCCCTTATTGTGGATTTAGGATCTCTCTTGGCAGACCCATGGGCTTGGAATGGGGGCTTGTTACCTGACATGGGGAGTCCCCTGTTCCGGAATTGGAGGCATGCCATCCCCAAGCGACGTTGTCCATGGTTTGCCATGAGCCTTCTGGAATGCCCTGGGGTTTCCCGACCAAGATACCATCTTGTACCTTACAGATACTCAAGTGAGAAGGACCTGGGATGAGTTAGTTTGGCGGCATTCAACTTCCTTGTAGCCACAGAACTCAAAGAAAGTTCGACAGGGAGCCTCTGAGAAATCATTTCAAAATGGAGCTCCCCTATCGGAGTGGCCGTGGGGGGCTGCTCAGCCCTCCCCATCTCCTCCCGCCACTTTGATAGCTTCTGAGGCACTGGGGATCCCCATTTGACAATCACAGGCCATTAGGTGGTAGATAATGACACTGGGACCCCGAAAGGGGCAGTAACGCATGCGGGAATCAGAAGCCGGAGCATCTGTTACGTTATTTTCACTAGCGGGATCATTTTCTGTCTTTATAAGAGAGCTCACCTGTGTTTCTTTTGTCCATCCGTCTTAATTAATCACCTAGAGATGCATCTTTCAATATTGACACTGACTAAGCAGCTAACATTTCTGAATTATTCTGTCCCCTCCCTTCTTCACAAGCCATACATAAAGGCTGGAAGGGTATTTATTGCTAAATCAAGGAAAATGGGGCTTTTTATTTGGAAGCCTTTGAAACAAAGTGTTTACTCAAATAATCCTGCCTGAGTTGGCAGGTGTTTGGAAACCTAGGGAAATGTGTTTGGCTCAAATAAAGAAAGAGTGACCTGCACGAATTCACAGATGCTGTGGTCTGTAGGGGCTCTCAAGGGTCCTGTTTAAATGAAGCATCTTTCCCCACTCACTCCCTACATCCCCCCTTTTGCAGCACGCCCCCCTCAACACCCAGTCTTCAGAGATCACATGGTCTTCCTCCCTCCAAACCTAATTTCCGCACAGACTTAGCCCATAGTGACCCGCCACGTGGAGAGCTTTAGTGAGAATCAATAGGCAGGGGTTCCTGGTGTGGGCTTCACGCCTCCCGAATGTAAAACACCATGGCAGCGAGAGTAAGATGGATGCTGGCCAAACATCCCTGGTATCGGGGCACGATGGGTCCCCCCCCCCCCCACCGCTGCCTGTTTGGAAGGCAAGAAGACATGGCCCAGGGAGGAGGCTTGGTGATTTGCCCAGGGTCATGCGATGACTTTGACGCAGAGTCTGTGGTCTCTCGGGCTCCTGGAGGTCCTGTTCAACACCCCTCTTTGCTGAAGCCTGGCTGCCCTTCGCTCTCTGATCTAGGTAATGAAGCTGTTCTGTAGGACCTGTGTGGGCAAAGATTGGAGTGGAGGGACCTGTTCATTAGCAGCTGGCTCTTCAAGGGCAGAAACTGGTTTCACTAGGAGCGATGCTGTCAGAGCAAGTAGAGAGAGATTGGCTTTCATTTGCCCAGGGCCCGTGGCGCCCCCTCCCAGGATGATGGGACGCCCAAGCCTGGAGAAGACCGGTTCCCAGCCGGAGAGACACATGTGAATTCAATTCAAGGCTGGCAAGGCCTGCGCCTGGCTTCCCAGTGCACTGTGAGCTCCGGGAGTGGGTGGGAACACGGTCTTCTCCAGGCCCAACCCTGGCCGCCCAGCAGATGTGTTTATTTCTTCCTTTTCCACTTGGGAGGCAGAAGTCTGGCAGGGTGGTTAAACAGGAGCAGCCCTGGGGCCAGGCTGCCCGGGGTGTAGATCCAGCTCTGACGGCCCACACCTGGGAGCTGAGGCTAATAACTTCCTGGGTTGCCATCTCCTTATCTGTAGAATGGGGTACTAATAATCCCTTTCTCCTAGGGTAGTGGGGAGGCCTTAGTGAGATAATCTCGCATGAAGAGCTTAGAGCCATGCCCCACAGACGGGCTAGGCAAGCAATTTACATGAGCTATTGATTGGATAATCTCTGATGAGTGTGTGTGTGTCTCCATTTTAAAAAAAATGGAGTTCATCACTTTTTTTTCTGATTACGAAACTCACTAACATACCTATGCCAGCTACCAAAAGAGATCCATGGGTAATGTTTTGCTCTATTTCTTTCTAGTTTTTACTCCGTGTAGTGTGTGTGTGTGTGTGTGTGTAATCGGGCATGTGCTGACAAAGTATAATTTTCTAAAAGCTAGAAATCCTCTAAGATCTCACCCAAATCTGCAATAAACATGGCTCAAAGATTGATTTAATTCACGAGCAGGGGAGCCGGTGAGACGGCGAAGCCGGGTCTCAGGAGAATTAGACACACGGTGGTTAGCAGTTATGTAAGCATCGGGGCAGTAGGGGCTGGGTCCGATAGAAAACAGTCAAATGCCCTTTGGGACAATAAAATCGTAAACTTCGGGGCTAGTTTCTCTACCAGACCCCCCCCCCCAATATCTACTCCAAGTTCACAAGTAACTTGACATGAGTCAAAGTTAGATTCTTCTAGAATCCTCTACTGTGGATAATTAAGCAATCCGTAGGTGGGCTCGCTAAACAAGACTCCATGATGATGTTGGAAAGACGGGCCTCTCCTCGCCTGGCTTCCCACTTTTGCATCATCTGCATTAACAATATCGGTATCTTTGCGCAATTTGCCTTTGGTATCTACTGCAACATCACATCTGCTTTCAAAGGAAAGTTCTGAGGAAGGACAGGAATGCCCCCAAAGGGTGTGACCTGCTCAGACACAGCTGGTGGAGGCCCCTCCACCTCGGGGTCCCAGGATAGCTGCTCTTGCCCCCCCCCCCCCATCACATTTTCTTGGATTCATCTCCATCTCTCTTTCTCTCTCTCTCTCTCTCTCCATTTAGACTGAATTTCTTGAGGTCAGGGATTTGCTGAGTTTACTGTCTTCTGGCTCCTTCCCCTCTAAGCACCTGCTGTGTGGGGCATGGTGATTCTTTGGGGAAGCTTTGCTGAATGAGTGAACGTGGATGGTAAGAGGCCTGGCCTGTGTCACTGATGGGGGGACAGGTATGCCTTTCGGAACAAGCAGGGCCCCTCTCCTGGGCTCGGCTGGGTCCAAGCAGTGTCACAGCATTTCCTCCGCCCTAATCCCCGATTCTGTCTTAGAAGGTCTTCCACAGGCAGTCCAGAAAGCCATCTTGGCTCTTCTCCATAGGACTCCCATGACTGAGTTCCTAGCTTGCTTTCCTAATCAAGGTCTTCAAGGGGTAAGAAGTTCTTGGCCACCTCAAGCTGGGGAGGGAGAGGCGTGCCTGGGATTAATCTCCACACTATGAATTTTAAACTGCTCTTCCACGTGTTGGGAAAAGCCATCAAAATGCTAATGGCTCTGCGGTCTTACCTCCCGCAGACCCTTCTCGGCATTAGAATATATTTACATGGACTTGAGCTGGGAAGAATTGCAGAGACGTGGGGTGCCCTTTTCCCTCCAATCCCACCGCAAGCAAGCCTGGAGGGCCATAAAGTCTGAATGACAAGACCCCCCCACCCCCAGCCCCAGGTTTCAGAGGAAAGCTGCTGTGGTTATGGGGCGGGCCCCTTCCCTGGGCTCGGATTACAAGTTCTTAGCTGCTGGTTTCCTTGCTAGCAGCACGGTGGCCAGTTTGGAAACATCTCTATGTCCTGTGGCTTTTGAAAACTGCTCCTCTCCGAGGCAGAACATCCCCGGACAGGTGTTCCTGGATGCATAAGACCGTACAGTGGGTCCACATTGAGTTCAAGGTCTGGAACACGTGGAGACACAAAGGCCACTTCAGCTCTAAGACAGTCTTGCCCGTTCTTGAGCCCTGGGCTAGAAGCACTGGGCTGTTGTTGAAATCTTTGAAAGCCCAGCTATCTTTGCTCAAGTAGACAATGGCTTGAGGACCTCCACATGTACCCTCTAGAGGACAGATGTGATGGGGGCAGCCCAGGGCAGGCTGGATTCAGCAAAGGGGCTCGGGGGCCTTTGCGCACAGACCAGATCATGGACTCTCAAACTCTCTTGGCTCAGTTCTGCTCTGTGACTGTGGAAAAGCAGCTGGACCTCTCTGAGCATCAGCTCCTTCCTTTGCTAAGGAAGAGGAGGACACTGGCCACTTGGTGGACGAATTAGAGAGTTCACATATTTCCTTTTTTCTTCATGTGGATGGTGCAGTGGAGCCGGGTGGGGTGGGGGGGATGGAGGGCCAGCCTCCCCCCTCAGAGAGAGAGAGAGAGAGAGGTCCCTTAAACCATCAGGTTCCTCCAGGTCCCCATGGTGCCAAACACCCAGGTCTGGAATGCTGGGCACTCTCCTGGCAGGGGTGCTGGGGACCCGTCCGGAGAATGAGTGGGCCTTTCTGGGCAGACATGGTTGCTAGAATGACGTATGCTTTTCTGTTTTCCTTTTTCCATGAGCAGTGCGCCCATGTTTACTTATGTAAAGCTGTGGGGCCTCAGGCTCCCTTTCCTCCTCTGAGAAATGGGAAGAGTGTAAGAGGAAGGACAAAGATCAAAAGGAAAGAGAGCTCCAGGGGATGGACAGCCTTTGTCCTTGCCTCCTTCAGGTGATGAGAAAACGCTTGCAGACAGGGCAAAGAGGGGCAAGTGCAGGGCTAGGCCCACTGGGGCAAGGGGTCTTAGGCTCCCAGAGGCCACATGTTCTTCATGCTCAGGTGGGCATCGTGGAGGAGTCCAGATCTCACAGGTGCTACTGGGGAGGGCACAAGAGACCCAGGCTCGCCTGCCTTCAGGAACCCCCAGACGTCATGGGAACGTGGGGACAGGAGAGATGTTGATTCCTAGTGATGGCTGCATGGAGAATAAGCTTCACGTGTTAACTTACAGGGTTGTATATGCCCTCTTCCCTGGCCCTATCACCATCCCCATGCTACCCAGAGCTAATGGGCTCAGACTGACTCAGAGTCCTTTCCAGCTGGGTGGACCCTCCAGAGCCCTTGCTAGCAGTACCGGCACCTTCTGCGCTGTGCCCAGTTCCAAGCAGGGAGTGGCCCTCTACTCCCCAAGTGGAAAACAACAACAACAAAATCCCAGTCTTTCTGAGGATGTCAGGGCTCCCAAGTCAGCCCTACTTGTGACCCTGGGGCACACTTAGCAGGCCCATTTTGGGACTCATTATGGAAACTAAGCTGGATGGGACTGAATGACAAGGGCAGGTTGGGCAGGCAGCGCAGAGAAGCTCTCCCTCCTGTAGCAGAGTCAAGGGCAGGTGGAGAGGAGGTAGAGACCTAGAGACCAAGGCGATGGGAAAGGGCTTTGTGCAGCGGTGCTGGGTGGGGGTGGGGTGATGACTGTTGTTGAGTCACAGAACCCAGCAGGAACTCATCCCCCGAGCCTGTCTTGGCTCCTCTTCCTCTGGCCCACCCCCACACCACCCCCCTGCATTGTCAATTTCCAGTACAGCAAAACAAAGCCCTGGCTTAGCTTTGGAGCCAGAAAGTACATCACTTTTATCTGTCAACAAGCGATGCATCTGGCTGGCAGTGGCCCAGGCTGGCATCGCTGTGGGGAGAAGGACCAAGGCTGCACTGGCCTCCAGGCTCCCGCTGACGATGCTGTCCCTTCTTGGGGCATGTGATCAAGAGTCTTTGTGGTCACGGGGCTCGGAAGGACGCCTGTTCCCCCAGGAGTGAGGTAAAGCAAGGGGAGCATACAGCACAGGAGAGAAGCACTGAGGGCAGAAGCTAACGAGGAAAAGACTCCTCATCTTCCTCCTGATCTGATCACCTTCCTCCCTCCCTCCCTTCTGTCACTGCTGCCTCTTCCAGGAAGACCTCCCTTTCACTTCCCCTAGAATCCTACTGACTTGGATTTCTAGGACATCAGCTCTGAATCAGTGGTCTTCAACATCACGTGGGAACGTGATGTATAAAACAGGAGCAAGTCAGGCTGCTGTGAGCCAAGTGTCAGGGTGTATGTATGAAGTGTGGTCTCCACCTCTTGGTGCGGGCCCCCAAGGGAGAGAGGGACAGGTCTGGAGCGTAGAACTTGGAACCGCTGATCATGGCCACTGTCCCTTCGATGGAAAGTAGCAGCACTAGCTTCTGTTTATGTAATTCCCACATCCTCTATTGGTTGAGCACCTGGTAGGGTCGGTCCCCGTGGGAATCCCTTGTGGCCCATTAGTGCCTCTGACCCCCAGCTCAGGCCAGTGGGGTGGGGCTCTGATTGCCCACACACTGCAGGTGAATCACCTGAGGTTTACAGGGGTAACGAACTTCGCCAAGGTCACACAGGGGGCGAGTGGCAGAGCTGAGATGGAAACCCAGGCCTGTGGACCATGAGTCCTGGTCTGTGGCCCACTGTTGGGTGCTGAGGGCTCCCTACCCACTGCCTGGCAGACAGCAGGCTCTAGAGGCATATCTGTTCTCCTAGAAGCTCTCTCTCAGGGAACCATCCAAAGGATGCCCTGCTGTCCATGTGGCCTGGCCCTTCTGCCATTTTGGGGTCTCCCAAATGGCATCTTTGCAAGGGAGCTTGAAACCCCCATCATCAGCCATCCATCTGCTCTGGACCAAGCAGTTGGCCTGTTGCAGACCTGTCGCATGGCTGGCCAACCCCCTGCCCCACAGCCTGGGGCTGGACTCAGACACAGGGAAACTTCGATCTTCACTACCTGGTCTTCACCACCTGGATCAAGACCAAGGCAAGATGTAACTCTGACCCTTCCTTCCTGAGGCCTCATCTTGTGGGTCCACAGCTAGGGCAGTGAGGAGAGATGAGGTAGAGCTGGGGGCTGCCGATGTTCATTGTGTGGTCTCTGCATAGACCCAGAAACTCTAGAGGGAGAAAGCAAGGGATCACCCGTAGCTGCAAGAGGCTCAGCCCCCCGGGGTCCAGAGAAAATTATACAAGTGGTTGAGTCATTTATTCCCTCTCTCCTCCCATTAACTTAGTTCTGTCTTGCTGTTGTTAATTTCACCCATCCTTTTGTAGATCAGTTCCCCTTCAACCCGGCTGTTTATCCATCCCTGCCTTCATCTGCCCTGCTGTCATCTATCCCTCCATGCATGTGTCCATCCATCCATCCATCTCTCCTAGCACCCTTCCCTCCATCCATCTTTATTTGCTGAGTCAGGAGCTGAGACCACAGAGGAAGTAAGAGACCATCTCTGTCCTCGAGGAGCTCAGAGTCTGGTAGAGGAGAAAAACCACGCAAAACAAAACACATGCAACACTGTGATGACTTGACCACTTAGAGAGACAAATTGTTAGTGGAGCCCAGAGCCCAATCATGCCTGTGCAGGTCTTGTGCAGACAAGAGGAAATGTTGAAGAAAGATTTTGAAGGATGAGTAGGAGTTTGCCAGGCGTTTTGGAGAGCGGGAGAAGAGGTAGAGTTCAAGGTTAAGAAAGGAAGAAGGGACTGTGGGGCAGAGTGAGCAGGAGTGAGGTTGGGCCAAGCATGTCATGGTGGGTGCGAGGGCATGTTGGTCCCAGTGAGTTCAGTGTGACTGTGGGGTCTGTGCATATTGTGAGGACCTGAAGGCCCATATGATGATCAAAGGCCCATATGTAGGCAAAGGGAAGCCAGGGGACCCACTGACGCAAGAGAGAGACATATCTCTGGGCTCCGTCTGACAGCAAACCAGGGGGCAGTTTGGAGGGAACAAGGCCACAGCCTAGCAGACCAGCTAGGAGCCCTTCTGCAGCAAGCTGATGGACAACACTAGGGCTCAGTCCTGGCAGGGAGAGGCAGGGGCCATGGAGAAAAAAGGTCACGGGTGACTTTGGACATGTGAGATGGTGGAGAGACAGGGGCTGGGAAACCAGAGAGGAGTCTGTGATCTGAGTACTGTGTTTGGGAAGACTCGGGAGACTGTGTCCTCACGGCACGCACACCCCTGGGTACATTGGTTTAAAACTAGAGCGGGAAACATCAGCGTCTTGGCTGGGTCTCATCCAGGACGCTGAAGTTCCTTCTCAGGACTTTTCTCACAAACCGAGGGCTCGTTTCCCACACACAGAGCAGCGTGGCTTCGTTCCGAAGGAAGAAGAAGAGCAACGCTTGAGCTAGACCTCAGACAACAGGAGAACTTGGCTCCTAGTCGTCACGTTCCTTGCCCTTGATTGAGCGCTTCCTCTGCTTCATGGATTTTAAGGCACCCTTTCTTTGATTTTTTTCCTATTTTAAGGTCTCCAGAACCAGGATGTGTCCCTACACGTAGTGTTGCGTCATAATTCACTAAGCGAGGCCCTCGAATAATGGTGCTGTTATGAGCCTGGGAGTCTTAATTCAAGAAACTGGGGCAGTGTGTGCTGGGCTCTCTGGCGTCCTGTCCGTCTGTCCATCTTTCATGTGATTCTCACAACATCATATGAGCTATCTGCTGTTGTTTGAGGTTTCCCAGATGAGGACTGGAGGCCTGAAGCAGGGAGGTCACATGCTCACAGTGACAGAGCCCGTCAGAAGCTCTCAAGGCGTCTTTGTTCAAGGCAAGAACGAGCCTCGGGCGGAGAAGGTGGTGGCTTTTCCTCCCGGCAGCCAGAGACAGCTGGGTCAGTGGTGAGCACCGGCTCCCAGTGCACCATCTTCCAAAGCCCCCTCTTGTTACCCAGCCCTTTCCCCCTCTTGGTCCTAAACCCTGGGATTCTCTTCCTGCTCCCAGGAGGGCTCCCGCTCTGACATCTGTGGTGACACCCCCCTCCACCCCACTCTCCGGAGAAGAAAGGGCCGGAATGAGATCTTGGGAGAAGTGGGGGGTTGGGCGGGGGGGGGGGAAGAAATTCTGAGCCCAGCTGGTTTCCCTCACATAATGCAGATTTGCTTAAATGGGAATTAGGATTAGTGCTGGATTTTGCCTTTCCTGGCACCAGTAATAAACTAATCTCCTCTCAGGCTGCAGCAAGGCAGAATTCCATCGAAGACGGAAGACGGCTTCAGGCTCAGGAGTGCAAAGCCTGGAAAGTAATTTTATTATTAACAGGCTCTGCCCACACCGCCTGACACGCCGCCCGCAGCTCCCGCCCGACGTGGCTGCAGCCTCTAATTTCGTTAATGTGTGACATTCACCCAGGCTGCGTGGCTGATGGGCACGCTTGACATTAATACGTGTTCCTCATGGTCCCCAGAGCTCATAAAAGCTCATTATCAGTTCTGAGCCCATAAATGTAGTTCCCGGCTCAGGTGGGCCCGAGTTCTTCAGACATGTCCCCAGGCAGTGGAGCGGTGGCCGTCTTGCGGGAGCCAAGAGATAAATGTCTCCCTTTGTCCAGGGGACTTGGCTTTCCAGGCTACCAGAAGGTGACCAGAAAGACAACTCGGCAGGCAGAAGAGCCCAGAGTGTAAATTTACATCCAAGAAAAGGGGACTCCTTCTGTCCTGCTCTCTGGGGGGAATCAATCCGCTGTTTGGGGAAAGTGGTTTGTCGGAAGCTATTCAAATATGGACACACTTCCAGGCATCCAGGCTGTGGACTTGCTCGAACGTTCCCATGTGGTGATGTAAGTGGGAAGGGGATGGTAGCAACAAGGTTGTAGCAGCTGGGAATGGAAATATCCCATGTATGTAAGGTGGGAGAGCTGAATAAATGATGGTCCACACCTAGAAGGAGGGCAGAAGACTCCAGAAGGTCTCCGTATTCTCGGATCCATGGGTAGACCTCATGGCAACTGCTAGCTGGGGATGCAGAATGTGTGTGGTAAGATCCCAACTGTGGCAAGTGTGTGTGAATCCCACCATCTCCATGGGGGCCCATGCAGGCACAGTCTCTTTCTTTCTCTATCACACACACACACACACACACACATACACACACACACACACATAAATGGTTGCACAGAAGAAAGCCTAGAGGGTCATGTTACAGAGATTTTGCAGTGGTCCTATGAACTACAATGGATGGATAAGGAAGAATGCTCACTTTTGTAGTTACAGTCAAAGCTATGTACATGTACGTCTGTATCCCCAGCCATAGATCCGTGCCTTTGTCTAGGGATGGATATGGGTATGTGTATGTGTATAGATCATGAATTCCTTTGATTGTAGCCTAGGTCTGCTCCGTGATATGTGACGTTTCCTGGGTTGACTCTGCCTGGGTGGACTTTGGAGGCAAAGAAAGCCAACTGGGGTCACGTCTTTGGGCCAAGCCCTGTTCCCCATCAGTTTGCAGGGAGTCCCAAGAAGTTGCTGTCTGCGCCATGTGCACTGAGCTAGGATCTGTGGAGCAGACCCGGTGCTCGTTGCTCTTGTGCCTGTGTCTCTCCCCACAGCCCCATGGACATGGTACTGATGCCAGGTTTGACCTCCCACAGACCTGCCTTCTAGTCCCAGCTCTGCCGCATTTGGGCATGACGGCCTTGGGCAAGTTATTTAACTCCTCAGGGCTCGTGGCCCTCATCCCCAAAGCGGGGACACTGGCTCATGGGATCGTCAACATCAGCGTCTGAGACAACGTGAAACTTGACCGCAGCTTCTTTGGCGCAGCCGGTCCTGAAGGGCAGGAGTCTGGGAGATTTGGGGTCAGGGGACTCGGCTATCCCATCTGTGCTGTCAGCTCTGCTCTTTTGTTCCTCGGCTGTGCATGGGAACAAGCCCGTCCCCCAGGGCTGGCCTCGGCTTGGGCTGGCAGGTATGCGGCCTGGACGTGGTGAATTTGATCCTTCTCCTGTGACCCGGGGGTTCTCTGTCAAACTGACAGAGAGGAAGTGGGGGAGAGGCTGGGCTTCTGGCCCCCGCACTCGGGGGCTGAGTTGTTTTTTCACTACCGAAGACCTCTCTTCTTTTCTATCTCTTCATGGTTACCAGATCTGGGAAATGTTGGTCTGCCTTCAAAGCCTGCATTCATTAAGCCATGATTAATTCTCCTTCGCATTTTCACCATTACTCAGAAAGCATTTTTTTCTTTTTCTTTTTCTTTTTTTTCCCCGCCTGAGGAGAGTGGAGTTTCTACAACCGGTTGGTAATGTTCTAGCCAGAAACAAAGACATGTGATTAGCATGCGTGATGTCATCACGCCACACTGTACAGGCTCCTGGGCTGATTTTGGAAGACTGAAAATATGTGCCAGTCTGTAGGCTCTGGGGACACCTCCTGGAAGCCTCCGTGAGGCTGGGTGCTTGATTCTGTCTTTCTGGCCACAGCCGCCCCACCTGGCTTCTGCACTTGCAGAGAGAGAAGGAGAGAGCAGGAACCTAGGCGACAGGGACATGCCTGAACTGAGGTGGCCCTCAGCAGCCACAGGCCCCACTACCTGCTGCCTTTTTAAAATTTATGTCTCTCTCTTCTCCTTCTAGAATTTATCCCGAAGCCATCGAAAGGACACCTCAAGAGAATCCTGAGTCTCCCAGAAGGAACAGACACCAGCTGAAACAGGTATGGTTTGGCCACATGGCAACATGGCGGCGGCTTCTTCAAATAAGAGTCTGATCTTCTCTCCTTTTCTCTTTCTACTCAACGAACCCTCCATGGCCAAGTGAGAGAGCTTTCATTTGGTGCCCGAGGGCAGGGCAGTCAAAGGGCGCCTTCCCTCTTATCCCCAACCCAGACATTTCTTCAGTGTTGGGGAGCACGGCTGAGGTGTGAGGAGAGAGAGGCTGGCGCCAAGGTGGGGTCTCACTGGGGCTGGCGTGTGCCCCATGAATGGGCCGCCCATCATGGGCATTCCTCAGGGTCGGTCCAGGAAGTGAGGGTTGAAGCACGGAAGGCAGTGAGCCCTCCCAGGGAAGGCAGAGCGCTTCCCTTCTCCCCACTTCCACACCCACCATAGTCTTGGGATTGTGAGAAGAAAAAACCGTCCTAGAATGACTCCCCCACCCTCCATCTCAGGACTGTCTTTTGGATACAGTTTGCATTCCAGGATGGAAATGACAATAGAAAAGTCTTGGTTTTCTTCTTGGGTTCCAGAAGCTTCTTGGGCTGCCCACAATCCCAGGACTAGTGATGGGCTGCGTGGCTTCATGGAAGGTTCCTGAATGAAGAGCCAGGACAGCCAGGACATCTGTCCTCTGGCCCAGTCTGGACCACCATTGTGCCTCAAGGGTCTTCAGAAGTCATTTCTCTCATAGGGCCTTGTTTTTCTCACCAGTAGAATGGGCAGCAATGACTGGAATCTCTGTCCCAGGCCTTAGGGCCTCAGTTTCTGAGGTTCCCAGCCCCAGGCTGAACCAGAGGAAGTGACGGGTGTGGTGAGGCAGCAGGGAGGCAGAGAGGGGGTGGGGGCTTGGGGAAGGTTGTGAAGAGGAAGGACATTGGAGGCTCTGAGGAGATTTGATTGCCAGTGTTAGCCAAAGGCTGCCTCAGACCCTCAGTGGAAAGACCACAGAGTCTGAGAGGCAGATGGACTGAGTTTGAGGCCTGGCTGATGGGAGACCTTGGATCAACCAGCACCAACAGATCTTCGGCATGCCAGGCTCTGTGCTAGGCACAGGCCCCGCACTGTCCATTCAGTCCTCATAACGGCCCCGTGGTCTTGGCACCACAGTCGCCTCCATCTTAGAGAGGAGAGAACTGGGCCTCAGAGATGTGAAGTGACTTGCTCAAGGTCACACAACAGCGAGTGAGATATGGTGGAGTTTTGAAGCCGTCTGAACGACCCTACAAGGCTCGTGTATTTTCCTTTGAGTGCCTCCATGACTTGAATCTTAAGGTTAACCAAATCCTTTAAGCCAGATCACCTCTTGAAATTTCATCGCTTGAAAGGACATAAAAATGATTTGTTTCCTTATTCTGGATTTTTGGCTTTGACACTTGGGGCTCGTTGTGACGTCTCTGCAGGTCTTGGTTTTCTGATCTCTAAAATGGGAGCATAATGCTACCCAGGGGGGTGTTCTGGGGAGAAGATGAGATGAGGGAGGTACAGACCCTTCCCTAGCCACCCCCCACCACCGCCTTCCCACCCCAAGACTGCTGGTACGAGGGTCGATGGGATGTACACACTGTGGGGTGCCGTACCCCACCATGTGATGGCATTTGTGGTTCCAGCTGCTTCTGGCACCGTGGTTGAGAAGCACTGGGCCACTTTCCCGGTCACTGATCTGATACCTGCCTCATCCTTTCACTTCTGGAGTGTACCGCCAGCCGGCTGCGGTGTCTCAGGCCGGAACCCAAGGCATGGTGGCTGGCTCCCAGAGGCAGATAATGCAAGGCCAAACGGCCCGGGTAGACAGTGGCTGGGGAGCTTGAGGCCTCCATGTCGTGCGGCTCACCCCACCCTGCCGGCTGCCTGGGCCAAAATCTCACCCGCAGCCTCCTGGCAGCCAGCCCTGCTCCCCCCAGGAAGCCACTGGCTTATCACAGAGCCAGTATCCCGCGCGCTCTTCTTAATCAGGAGAAGGCGCTGAAGCGAGTCAGGAAAAGCTTAACTTCCCCAGGACTTTTCTGCTGGGGATGTTTCTCCATCAGGGGAAAACCATGGGCCTCCGTGTACGAGAGGCAGGAACCTCTTTAGCACAGAGAAAAGCAGCCGGGGTGCTTTTGTTCTTGGTTTGCCTTCAGGAGGGTTGCAGGGGAGCAAAGCGATTCGGATTCACCACCCAACCCCCTCGTTAGCTAGGAAACAGATCGGTGTAGAGTCCCGGGGAAGGACAAAGAGGACCGTCACCGGGAGGCAGACAAGCATGTGCCACTGTGGGAAATGTCTGCTGGCCTTTGGGGCCCGGACTGGTGGAGGCTGGGTCCCAGCTCCGCTTTTTGGGAGCTCTTTGACTCCCGTGAGTGCTCTCGTGTCCAGAGTCTCCGTTTTTTCACCTGTCAAATGGGCAGATAGCATGCGCCTCACTGGGGGGCTGTGATGGGGAGGATCCTCCTGCTTGCTCTGAACAACAGAAGCGCCCTGGGATCATGTGGCCTCCCAAGGTGACCTCCTTGAAGAGGCTTGGGCTCTTGGGATGGACGAGTCGGGTGTTTGTGACCAAACAGGGAGGTTACCGTGGAGACACATACCTCTTTTTGCACGCGTGGTCTAAAAAAGGGCCAAGAGGGGGGCCTGGGTTGTGTCAGCTCTCTGTTCTGACACCCCGGCGTGTGGGGCACACCCCAGGTGTGGGTGTGAACAGTTCTTCCTGAGCCTTTATCCCGTGGTTTACACTTCCCTCCCGATGACATTTACAGGACCCTTTCTGTAGATAATCGCTGGTCCTCCCCACACCCCAAGATGTAGGTGTTAATAAGCTTTTTATAGGTGAGGATAGCTGGGATTCAGAGAAATTGTAAATTATTCCGGGTTTCATCTCCAAAAAGCGGTCAGACTGGGACCTAAACACAGGCCTCCTGTCCCAAGGATGCTGTGTTGGCCACAGCACCCACAGTGCCATCAAATCTATCCCACGTGGCAGCCACCCTTCTACACCTACAAGGTCTACAGCCACTCCCCACAGCACCGCGGTGGCTTCCCACGTTGCCAGTGACAGCACTCGTAGACCCTCCGTGACTCCCCAGAGCACCCCCAGAGGCACCCACAGTATCCACAAGGCCCCCCACAGGACTCAGGGCATCACCCTGTCTCGCTCATTGTGGCCCTCCTCCTGCATTCTCCACCGAGCCTTGCATGGAATTCGGAGCTCTGGGAGAAAGAGGTCCCCTTGATGGTTTTAATCCCCCCAGCCAGCCCTCTCCAGCAGGCTGAGTGAGCTAGTGAAGGCAGTTTCCAGGAAGCTGGGGCTCTTTCCCATCCTGGGATCTGACAACAAGAAGCAGGTGGCAAGGATGGGATGACAGAAGCCTGGCTGCCCCAGGAGAACCTGTATCCAGGTTCCAGTTTATCTCCTTTTTCTTTTGTAGCTCACGCTTTTGAGTGTTATACCTAAAGATCTATGGCTATATCCAAGGTCAAAAAGATTTACCCCTTTGTTTTCTTCTAAGAGTTTTATGGTTTTTAGCTCTTATATGTAGGTCACAGGTCCATTTTGAGGTAAGTTGGGTATATGGTGTGAGGTAGGGGTCCAACTTCGTCCTTGGGCATGTGGTTATCCAGTTCTTCTAGCCCTGCTTGTTGAAAGGGGCTTTTCCCATTGATTAGTCTTGGCGCTCTTATGGAAAATCAACTTGCCGTGGGGTCTAGGTTTGTTTCTGGGCTCTCAGTTCCATTCCATCTGTCTATGTGTCCTTAAGCCTTTACCATGCTGTTTTTGATTCTTATAGCTTTATATGTAATTCCTAGAGGACCCCTAGTCTATTCTAAAGATCCCTGGTGATTCTAATGTACCTCCTAATGTCCCTGGAACTTAAGAGGAAAATGAGGGTGGTTGGGAGACTTCCAGAATGATCTAAAGCAGTGCAACATAGAGAGGGTGCCGCCCTGAGGGAAGCCGTGGTTATTGGGGTAAAGAGGTCATGATGGAATTGAGAGAAGTCAGGAAGGGAGATGTTCCGATCCTCCCCAATCCTGGAAAGACCTTGGAGATGCCAAAGGTGAGAGTGAAAGCCAGTGGTCCCGCTGAGCTTGATGAACCTCCTACCCACCCCCAGGATGATTTGGAGCAAGATCTGGATGCTAGTCACAGCTCTGTTCCCCTGCATGACCCCGAGCAGATTGTTTGACATCACTAAGCCCCTCACTGCCTCTATAAGGTGGATTGGTACCCTCTGCCCCTGGTGCAGAGGGTTGAGTAGGGGTCAACAGGTCAGCTCTGCAAAGGTTGGGAGGGACTTGAAGACAACTGAATGCTTGGCGGAATCTCTACCCCATGGGACCGGGCAAATTGTTGTCAGTTTCCTGCCCACCTGTCTCTATGGACTTGTGGCGTGTAGCCTCCATTGTCACCTATGTTGTCTTGGGCTGCCCTGGGCAGGCTGTGACAGGTTCAAGTGTCTTATTCTGCCGCGCTCAAATATATTTTCTGGTACCCTCCATTTGCTTGGTCACAGAGAAGAGGCATCACCCCCTTCCCTCCAGGCTGCTGTGCGGCATCCCCACTTCACACACTTTACCCTTTGATGGTGAAAGGTCATCACTACTGCTGCCTCCCTCCAATTATGCAGGTCTCGGTGCACTCCTGACTTCCTGTTCTCTTGACCCTTCTCTGGGAGGACTATAGCCTGAACTGGACATTTTCACAGTTCAACCCTCAGAGCTGAGGCCAGAGCTCTGGCCATGTTCTGACCCCCGCCAAGGTGGGTGGAACCAGCCCCTCCCTCGGTCCAGACCTCATACTTCTGTTCATTCAGCCAACGCGGCATGGGGTCTGGTGATTCCCGCATCCCAGTTGGATTCAAGCTCTCATCTTTTCATTGGCTTTTGCTACATACATCATTTTCTACCTAGTATTTATAAATCAGGGGGCAGTTTCATGCAGGAGGGAAAGCGTAGCTTTGGCACTAGATGAACTTCGGGGCTGTTGTTTAGCTACTTATGAGCTCAGGCAGATGAACTCCGTTTGCTCTACTGTTACGTGAAGATAGTCCCTGCTGTTGTGGGCATTGTGGTCAAGATTCAATGAGATGATGAATCTCAGGTGTGTGGCCCATCACCTGGGAAGGAAGCAACATTCCAGAAAGGGTGGGTATCATTATGGAGTGCAAGGTGGGGTGTGAGCCTTGAGTTTCAGCCCAGGATGGAGCCCCAGCTGCCGGGCCTCCTCTCCCTCCTGGCTTCCCCGTCATGATCTGGCAGGGACACGTGTGTGAGGGGACAGGATGACAGGTTCTCACCACCGCAGTTTCCTGCTCTCTCAGCCCAACGTCTGCCAGAACTTTCTGGCCTCAGGCCAGCCCTGTGTCCATATGTAACTCCTGACAGCAACCTGGTCTTTTTCTGCCCTCTTGGATCCTTTCCATCCCAAACCTTTTCCTTCCTTTCTTTTTCAAGTGTTTGAAATTTACACAAGAAGGTTCATCTGAGGGCCGGATGCAACCTTGTCCCTGGGAGGAGACAAAGCCTGTGGAGATTTTCCCGGGGAGATGCTCCCTCTCTCTGACATGGTTGGCTGTGAGAGTGAGGCCAGACAGACCCCTATGTTCTGTGGGCTCTTCAACGTCATGGAGAGATACTAATAAGTCTTCATTTTCCTCATCTAAAGACAGAGCAAATCATTGCTCTTCTGCTCCTGCCACAAAACTGAGCAGAATGTGCCCTTAAGAAGCTTTATTATTAAAAAAGAAAAAAGAAAAGAAGAAGCTTTATTATTGTTGTTGTTGTTGTTTTAGTGGTGACCTATATTCACACTATGAATCACAGCTGAAGCACTATCAAATGGCCAGACATGACGAAGAGGGAGGAATAGGAACACCGTCATCAGATGCCTGTCAGCAACAGAGAGGGAAAGTGACTTGCTCAAGGTCACACAGCTATTAGGTATTAGGTATGTCAAGGTCACATAGCTATTAGGTATGTCTTTCTCCTTCCCACTGGGTCTGGTGATCACTCTGCTGTGCCCAGCTGCCTCTTTTATTAATTCAGAATGTGAAATAATATATTATCATTAACAGCCTAAAAAAATAAAAGGGAAAAGCCGAGATCAGCCGGCAGTGCTGTTGTCTTAGCTGGGGTTTGGTTTAATGACTGGCCCAGAGCTGCTGATATGAGAAGAAATGAGTGACATCCTCCCCTTGGGCCTTGGGGGTCGCCAAGGTGTCTCCCTCCCTGGGGTCTGGGCAGGGTTCTGTTAGGATAGAAGGGCACTGTGGGATGGAGGAAGGACAGTGAACTCTGGACCCTGAAGGATTTTTTAATTTAATATATATTTTTTTAATTTTAAAAGATTTTAATTATTTATTTGATGGACAAAGATCTCAAGTAGGCAGAGAGGCAGGTAGAGAGAGACGAGGAAGCAGGCTCCCTGCCGAGCAGAGAGCCCAAAGCAGGGTTCAGTCCCAGGACCCCAGGACCATGACCTGAGCTGAAGGCAGAGGCTTAACCCACTGAGCCACCCAGGAGCCCCAGGGTTTTTTTTTTTTTTTTTTTTTTTTTAATAGACTTTATCTTCTAGAGCAGTCTGAGGTTCACAGCAAAACTGAGGGGAAGTGTAGAGAGTTCTCACATTCTCACTCACCTGCTGCTTCCCCACTGTGGACAACCCACACCACAGAAGCTGCACTGACACGTTCTTATCACCCGAAGCCTGGAGCTGGCGTTCCAGTTCACTGCTGGGGGCGTGCCTTCATTCTGTGGGTTTGGACAAATGTGTAATGACATGTACCCACCACGATCGTGTCCTACAGAATCGTTTCACTGCCCTACAAGTCCTCTGTACTCTGCCAGTTCATCCCTTCCTCCCCACTAAGCTGCTGATCTTTCTATTGTCTCCATAGTTTTGCCTTTTCCAGAATGTCCTATCGTTAGAATCATACAGGACGCAGCTTTTTCAGACTGGCTTTCTTTCACTTAGAAATATGCATTTAAGAGGCACCTGGGTGGCTCAGTCAGTTAAGTGTCCGACTTTTGGTTTCGGCTCAGGTTGTGATCTCAGGGTCCTGAGATCGATCCCCGCATCTGGCTCTCGGCTCAGCAGGAAGGCTGCTGGAGGATTCTCTCCCTCTGCCCCTCCCCACTTCCGGTGGTTACTTGCTTGCGTGATTGCGTGCGCTCTCTCAAATAAATAAATAAATCTTAAAAAAAAAAAAACCCAAACAAAAAGAAATATGCCTTTAAGAAATATGCCTCCATGTCTTCTCATGACTCGACTACTCATTTTTGCCCCAAGTTTTTTATTTTAGTAAAATATACATAACGTATCATTTACTGCTTTCACCATTTTCAAGTGTACAGTTTAGAGGTACTAAATACGTTCACATTATTGTGCAGCCATTCCCCACCATCCATTCCCTGGACTCCTTTCATCTTGTAAAACTGAAACTCTAAACCCGTTGAACACTAATGCCCTATTCCCCTTTCCTCCCAGCCCCTGGCAACCCCCCTTCTTCTTCCTGGCTCTGTGATTTGGAGTCCTCTGAGTGTACCTTATATAAATGGAATCACACAGTATTTGTGTGTTGGAATTATTTTGTGTGTGTGCAGGTGCATGTGGGTGCACGTGTGTGTGTCCCTGGATTATTTCGCTTCACATAATGTCCTCGACATCCATCATACTGTAGCAGGTGTCAGAATTTTCACGCTGAATATTTCGATGTCTGGATGTACCCAAGCTTATTTATTCATTTACCTGCCAAAGGACATCTTGGTTGCTTCCAAAGGAAGAATAAAGCTTCCCTAAACATCTGCATATAGGTTTGGGTCTGTAGGTTTCTTTTCTTTGTCTGGATTTGGTATTAGAATACTGCTGGTTTCGTAGATTGAGTTAGAATGCATTTCTTCTGCTTGTGTCTTCCGGAAGAGATTTCTGAGAATTGGTACCCATTCTTCCTATTATGTTTGGTAGAACTCACCAGTGAATCTGGCCTGTTTTCTGTTTTGAAAAGTTATTCGTTATTAGTTCAATGTATTTAATAGATCCAGGCCTATTAAATTGTCTGTTCTTGTATGAGTTTGGGCAGATTGTGTCTTTCCAGGACTTGGTCTATTTCATTCAAGTTATCAAATTTATGGACCTAGATCAGTAATTGTATTCTTTTCTTATCCTTCTAACGTTCATGGGAACTCTGGCGATGTCCCCTCTTTTGGTTTTGATATTAGTCATTTGTGTCTTCTCTCTTATATTCTTAGTCAGCCTGGCTAGAGGCTCGTTGATTTTACCAATATTCTCAAAGAACCAGCTCTTGGTTTTGTTGATTTTTTTCTATTGATTTCCTGTCCTATGGAGCCCATGTTTTGATTGTAGATCTATTACCGTCTCAGAGATCTTGAGAGTAAATCCCTTCTGTTCTCTGATTCTTAGCTTCCATATCTGCACAATGGGCATGGTGACATCACCTAGCCCAGAGTTAGTTTGAAGGCGAATAGCAAATGTGAGCCCACATTCATTGATTCACAAGTACATGTTCAGTCCCTGTTGTGTACCCGGTACTGTGCTACATGCTGAGATCGTAGTGAACAAAACAGCCAGGTCTCCATCCTCGTGGTGCTTATCTTCTGTTTGAGGAGAGAGAGACCGATAAATAAACTGAATGTCAGGCAGCATGAGATGCAGGAAGGGACAGATTGACCACAGGTTTACTGTTTCAAGGAAGGGGCTCTGGGAAGGTCTTCCTGATCAGATATCTTTTGAGCAGAGACCTGAACACAGTGAAGCTCTGACTTGCATCTAGGGGAGAAGCCTTCCTGGTGAAGGGAACAGCAAGAGTCAGGACCATTAGGCAGGTGGGTGTCTGACATGTTGGAGCACCAGCGAGGGGGTCACCATGCTGGAGTGAGGCTGGCGTGGAAGCAGAGGAACCGCCAGCTGGGGTGAGGGCTTTGCATTTTGATCCTAAGTGTGATGGGAAGCCAGTAAGCATACAAGAGACAGGATGCAACTGACGTGTTACCAAGATCACTCTGACTGGGTGGAGAACAGGCCATAAGTAGGGGACAGGGAGGGGAGACTGATGTTAGAATCCAGGCATGAGAGGAAGTGATCTGGAAAGGCAAAATGGTGGCGGAGGCTCTGAGAAGCCCAAACATTAGGGATGCATTTTGAAAATAGAGCTGACAGAACCACTGATGGGTTAGATGGGGTTGGAGAGGAGTTGGGGATAACCATTGAGTTTGTGCCTCTAGATGGGAGTCTTGGGAGGGCTAGGCTTTGGTTGGATGGGAAGGGAGAACATACGGACTTCTGTTTTGGGGCATTTTAAGTTGAAGCTCTTACGAGCCATCCAAATGGCAAGTGGCAAGGATGTGGATGGAGGTACACACCTAGAGTTCAGGGTTGAGGTCAGGGCTGGAGAGACCAATTTGGAAGCCATAGTTTATTAAAGAGAGTATTTCAAACCCCAGGCCTTAATGAGATCATCTAGGGTGTGAGCGTAGATGGAGAAGATGGAAGGGGATTCAGGGTTTTTGGAGACCTGGGAAGTTGCCCATTCATGGCTCTCTGGAGCTGCCCAGTGAGTGGCCCATCCCAGACACTAGAACAGACGGATCTTATTTTCACAGTGTCCTGGGAGCTCTTGAGTGGCACGGAATGAGGAAGAGATTGCAGCTCCGAGAGCAAGACCTGGGCATAGTGCCTGCTCTGAAGGAAAGCCCTGTAAAGCTGTCAATGCCTGACATAAAATAGAACAGCAGCGGCTGGGTATTTGACACTCAAGGAAGAGGATTTTATTGGTACTTGCCTCCCGTAAGCCATAAAATTATTTTTGGTAATAACAATGAAATAAAATTAATTCTCATAATAGCTGGACAAGAAACACGGAGAGTGAAACTTTTCCTTTTAGCAGACTTCATGGATACAACCAGGCCAATTGACAAACAAACATTAGAGCACAAAATGGGGAAAAGTAATGGGTTCACACTTTTTAATTACATTAATGGATATCTTGAAAAAGAAAGACATACTCAGGGAAAGTTCCAAAAGAGTAAACTCCACACAGTCTGGAGGATGACCTGCGCAGACATGGCAGCAGTGGTGATGGAGTCAGTTTCTTTGTCTTCATCCTCACAATCACTATGCTATCATTGGTTAGTTCAAATCTACTGTTTGCATGGGAGAATAGCTAGTGGCATAGGAGTAGGAGATGAAAACCCCAGAGATTCTGAATCCTTATTCTTGAAATGAATGTGCTTAGCAGAATCAGCTTGCACTGGGTCTGGCTCTATAAGTGGTGTTCTTTGAACCAACTTCCATGTAAACACAGTGCCTATTAAGCTCTAAGTTATGAAAATGTGCTCATTTGAAACTTACATACATATTTTTTTTTACTACACACATATTGTTAAAACTCACCTAAGACATTGATGAAAGATAGTAAAGGCAACACAAACAAATGGAAAGATATACCATGCTCATGGATTGGTAGAATTAATATTGTTAAGATGTCCATACTAAACAAGGCCATCTACAGATTAAATGTGTTCTCTATCAAAATACCAATAGTTTATTTCACAGAACTAGAACAAATAATCCTAAACTTTGCATGGAACTACAAAGACCCTGAATGGCAAAGGAATCTTAAGGAAGAACAAAGCTAGAGTTATTACAATCACAGATTTCAAGATGTACTTCGAAGCTGTAATAAAAAAGATATGCTGCTGGCACAAAAATAGACAAGTAGATCAATGGAACAGAGTAGAGATCCCAAAGTATCCGAAATCTACAAAGAACTTTTCAAATTCAACACCTAAAGAATAAATAATCCAGTCATGAAATGGGCAGAGGACATGAACAGACATTTCTCCAAAGAAGTCATACAAATGGCCAACAGATGCATGAAAAAGTGCTCAACAACACTCAGCAGCAGGGAAATACAAATCAAAACCACAGTGAGATACCACCTCACACCAGTCAGAATGGTCAGGAAATGACAGAAATTGGCAAGGATGCAGAAAAAGGGGAACCCTCCTGTACTGTTGGTGGGAATGCAAGCTGGTGCAGCCACTCTGGAGAACAGCATAGAGGTTCCTCAAGAAGGTGAAAATAGAGCTACCCTATGACCCAGCAACTGCACTACTAGGGGTTTACCCCAAAGATATAAATATAGTGATCCAAAGGGGCACCAATGTTATAAACGTTCTATAAGAAACAGTGTCCACAATAGTGAAACTATGGAAAGATCCCAGATGTCCCCGATAGATGAATGGATAAAGAAGATGTGGTATCTATCTATCTATCTAATCATCTGTCTTATCTATCCACACAATGGACTATTACTCAGCCATCAGAAAATGAAATATTGCCATTTGAAATGACATGGATAGAACTGGAGGGTATTATACTAAGTGAAATAAGTCAATCAGAGAAAGGCAATTATCATATGATCTCACTGATATGTGGAATTTAAGAAACAAAACAGAGGGACATAGGGAAAGGAGGGAAAAATAAAACAAGAGGAGATCAGAGAGGGAGACAAACCACAGAAGACCCTGAATCACAGAAAACAAACTGAGGGCTGCTGAAGGGGAGAGGGGTGGGGGTTGGGGTCATTGGGTGATGGGCATTAGGGAGGGCACGTGATGTAATGAGCACTGGGTGTTATATACTGAACTCTACCTCTGACACTAATAATACACTATATGTTAATTAATTGAATTTAAATTAAAAAAAGAATAGAGAGCCCAAAAATAAACCCACACTTATATGGTCAATTAATGTATGACAAAAGAGGCAAGAATATACGATGGGGGAAAGCCAGTGTCTTCAACAATGGTGTTGCAGTAACTGGACAGCTACACACGCAAATGAATGAAACTGGTCCACTTTCTTATGCCACACCCAAAAATAAGTTCAAAATGGATTAGAGACCCAAAGTTGAGGCCTGAAACCAAAAGGCTCAAAGAAATCGTAGTCAGTAATCTCTCTGACATTGGCCTTAGCAACTTTTTTATGGATCTGTCTCCTCAGGCCGGGGGGGCGGGGGGTGGCGGAACAAAAACAAAAACAAACTATTGGGACAACACAAAAATAAAAAAAGCTTTTTTCACACAGCCAAGAAAACCATCCATGAAATGACAAGGCAACCTCCTGAATGAGAAAAGGTATTTACAAATAATATATTTGATAAGGGGTTCATATCAAAAAGACATAAAGAATTTATAAAAATGAATACCAGAGAAACAACTATTCTGATTTCAAAAATGGGCAGAGAAACTGAATAGGCGTTTTCCAGAGAAGGCATACTGACGGCCAGCAGACGCATGAAAAGATGCTCGATCTCACTCATCGTGCGGGACACGCAGATCCCAACCCCAGTGAGACATCAGCTCACAACCAGTCAAAATGGCTACTCTCAGGAAGACAAGAAACAGCAAGGGTTGGCGAGGATGTGGAGAAAGAGGAACCGTCATGCCCTGTTGGGGGGAATGCCGACTGGGGGCAAGCACTCCGGAAAACACTATGGAGGCTCTTCAGAAAATTACTGATAGAAATGCCATGTGATCTAGTGATTGCCCTACTGGGTGTTGACCCAAAGAGTACACAAACACTGCTTTGGAAAGATGTCTGCCGCCCTGCGTCCACAGCAGCATGATTTGCCATAGCCAAGATATGGAGGCGACCTAAGTGTCTACTGACAGATGAGTGGATAAAGAGGATGTGGGGTGTGTGTGTGTGTGTGTGTGTGTGTGTGTGCGTGCACACGCATGCGCGCTGGACTATCATGCAACCACTAAAAAGAATGAGCGCTCCCTTCTGCAACAACGTGGCTGGATCTAGAGGGCGGTATGCTGGGTGAGAGACGTCAGAGAAGAGCAAACAGCACACGTTCTCTCTTACACGTGTAATCTAAAAACAAACAAACGCAAGCAGAAGCAGCCACAGACTCATGAATCTGGAGAACAAACCAGAGGAGGCCAGCGGGGACGGGGTCAGGGATGGGCAAAAGAGGTGAAGGGGGTTCGGAGGTACAGACCCCGTGGTTGGGAATAAATAAGTTACGGGGATGGAAAACAGTCCAGTTGCAGAGGAAAGAAGGGAACTCAGAGCGACCACAGCAGTTGTTAGAACATCAAAGTTTTTTTTTTGTTTTTTTTTCCCAAGGCAGAACGATTTATCCCTGACACTGTTTAGAATCCTCAGCTTTTGGTTGGTTTTCTGATGGTTTTTAAATACCCTACAAACAATTCGTGCCCTAGTACCCACACCTTGCCCCAACCGCTCCCACTGGACAGCAGTAGGGAGGTGTTTTCCAAGAGGGTGTTGCTGGGAGGGGCTGTGAGGAGACTGGAATGTTCTGGAGGAGACGTGGTGGCGGCGCCTCCTGTGTGACGGGGTAGTGTGCAGGCGGGATTGGGGTAGACAGGCCTTCCAGGTGTCCAGGGTAGGCTGAGGCAGGAGGTGGGGCAGAACCCGAGCAGGTAGGTATTTGGCTCATCGATTTCTGAGAACCGGCTGTGTACGGTGTCCGGCATTCTAGAAAGTTCTATCCTTCCGATGGCAGTCTCCCTGGTGGCTATGAGGCTGCCTCCCTCCTGGGGACGCGTCCAGCCCTGCTTGGTGAGATCCCTACCCTCCCTCCTTCTCACTCCTTCTGTTCCTTTTCCACAGAGCAGTCTGCGGAGGCAGCCGTTCTAATGAAAAACCTCATAAATACCGAGAGATAAAAATCCAGGGCTTTTGGGTTTTATTTCTGCCGAGACTCCCCGGAGAGCCTTTTAGGTAGGAAATGTCCCTTTGGAGCTGAGATTTTCTTCCAGACATCAAAGGCAGGACTTCTTAGGAACACAACATCTGTTTAAACTGGACTTGAACCAAGAGGCAAGTGTGTCCCGTGAGAGAGGGCCGGGACAGAGCAGAGGGTGCAGAATCTGCTTTCTGTCCCTGCGGGGAGCTCCCTGGGACCTGTCCCTGTGAGCTGCAGTGGGTCCCCGTGCTGGGTGAATGCAAGGGAGCTGGGATGCAGGGGGCCTCAGACCCGAGGCTGGGCTTTGTGCTGCTGGCTGTCCAAACAGCACTCAGGCCTGCAGGGACCTCCCCACCCAGGATGGGAAGCGAGGACCCCTGAGGCAGTAGTCTGGCTCCCCCAGTCTGGGAGGTCCTGTGGCCCTCAGAAGTGCTCAGAAGTCCCCCCACTCTCCTTCCCTCCCCGCCTTGCCTTTCCCTTCTCCCTCGCTCCGTCATTAACTAAACACCCTCTTGGATACAGAGATGAAAAATTCTCCAAGTGCCCCCCATTTCAATGAACTTGAAATCTGATCGAACCACCCAATACTCCCAAAGATAAGAGAAGTGGAGCCCTTGGTGTGCGTGTGTGCGCTGTTATTGTTAAGACAATAAAACAATGTTACAGAGCTTGGGAAAGGAGGGAAGAGACATCATTCAGATCCCCCGTCTCCCCACCCCAGGACAAGAGGCCCATTTGTTTCCTGCTTTTGTTCCCACCGAGGCTCGTGGTCTGCAGAGGTACCTCCAGAGCAGGTCGGCTGGGCTTCCTGCTTGTTTTCCGCTCTCATCAACCCCGCTGCACAACAGCTCTGTGGACTCCTCCCAGAGCAGCCCTGGCCTGGGCGCCCCCCTCCCCGACCACCGCCAGCTGTGGGCTCCCACTGCCCACTGTCAGCTGTGTGCCCCCTGGAACGGGTTGCTACAGGGCTTGTAGCAAACAAAGCCATAGGCTGCCCAGTTAATGGGAACTGCGTGTAGACAGCGAAGGATTCTTTTGGTTTAAGTGTGTCCCATCCATATTAGCGGGATGCTCAAGGAATCCAGTCCCTGTGGTTCACGCTAAGAACATCCCTTTTCCAGCCTCTTTCTGGAAGCTTCCAGTGACTGCAGAGGTTTGCTCTCTGCCAGGGGGAGAAGGGGAGAAGGGGGAGAAGGCGAGGGAGATGTTCCCCTGGGACCCCGTGGAGCTGCTTCTGAGGGAGCCCACCACCAGCGTCTTCGGCAGTGATGAGTATAAGCAATTGCTTCTTGCCTTGTCCTAGGACGTAATAGGTTGGAGGGTGCTGAGACAGGGCTTAGACCCACAGAGGTTTCTGACATCTTTCTCTCCATCAATGAACTTATTTTTTATTCCAACTTATTTTTTTATTCCAAGGCAGCTTAAGGGTGATAAAAATATACATCTACACGGCAGACAGTAAGATGCAAAGTGATTGACTGCAGAGCAGAAAGACAGTGTTGCCTTGTGGTTAAATGGATTTTCTGTTTAACTGAGGGTTAAGTAGAAAACTCGTTTGGATTCAACCTCTGTTGTTGCAAATCTTTCTAAAATGTATTAGACTGCTCCCTGGTTTTCCTAAGTGCACCATAATGACCATAATTGAATCTCTTTGCTGGCCCAGCCTCCTGGGGGGCTTCGAGCGGCGCTGTTGTAAATGTCAGTCCTCTATGTGCAGCTGGTGCTTGGGCTTGAGAGCCTGAGGCGGGGGTTGTGTGCTTTGTGGTGGCCGTTCACATCGGCTGCCACCTCTCTCTTCCCAGCCACCTGGGCGAGGTGGGGCTCAGGAAGGCACCTCTGATGGACGTGGAAATTGAGGTCTGCCTGGTGAAGGAAACTGCTCCCAGTCAGTGCAGCTAATAGAGAATCTGAGCTTGAAGGTGGCAGAAGTGGCTGTGATGAGTTGGCCTGGATTTGAAAGCCAGCCTGCCAGAAGACCATTAGGATTCATGAGCCTCAGTTTCTTAATCTGTGAATTGGGCGTAATAACCTCAATAAAACCTCTGGAATAACCTTCCAGAGCAGCTGTTGAGATGAAGTAAGGTAATTATGCACGTGGGTTGCACACCAGCACCCGTGTGTGTGTGTGTGTGTGTGTGTGTGTGTGTGTATATAATTATCATTTTTTAATGGCATGCACAGGGATGCATGGGTGGCTCAGTTGTTTGGTCATCTGACTCTTGATTTGAGGTTGAGGTGTGGTCTTGGGGTGGTGGGATCAAGCCCCACATTGGGCTCCGTGCTCAGTGGGGAGTCTGCTTGTCCCTCTCTGTTTTCCCATCTGTAAAATGGGGATGATAAATAGTCCCCTGCCACCTCTGGCTGCCATGAAGATTAAAAGCAAACGAGCTCCTCCATGGGCAAGTACTCTTAAGAGGTTTGCCATTGTCATTCTGGGGGTCGATTAAGTGAGTCCGGACTATCCTCACTTTCCTGCATTTGGTTCATGTCCTGAGCCCATCGACAGGGTTGGGCCTCAGGTCCAAGCTCCCAGTTGGTGCTGCAGAAGCTTGCCCTATCAACTGGGAAAGGAGAGTGCCCCACACCCCTGAGCCTGCTTCCTGCTGCCGTCTGGATGTTTACCCTGCCCTGTGTGCTTTGAGAAGATGCTGAGAGGGAGCTGTGGGTTATTCAGGACGGACCTGGTTACACTGCCCCAGGGACACTGGCCCCCATATGGCGTGTCTGTCTCGGACCTTCAGTGTCCCTCTCCATAGGTCATACATCTCTAGCATTTCTGGGAACCATTTGTTTTTTCCTTAACAAGGGATCCACTGGGAACACAAAGGCCTCTCTGTGTGTGACCTGTGGACCCTCCACAGGGTGCCCGGGTGTTTGGGGTATGGGGCTGGGGAGCACACTCGGTCAAGCCCATGCTTGGCAAATGAGGCCACCTGTTCTGGCCTCCACCCCATGGGGTCGGCAACTCCCCAGGTCTTGGATGCAAACCCACTTCTGCTCTGGAGAGACCCCCACCACCTCCCAGTGAGAGTGGGGGTTGCTCTCCCGGTCACCTACTTCTGGACACCCTCTAGGACTGTGGTGGGTGGTGAGGGGTACAACTAAATAAATAGTCACCCTGCTATTCTAGGACAGGAAGAACAGCCTGCGTGCCAAGCCCCTGGGTAGACCAGTTTATTTATGCATTTATCTTTAATGGGAAAGCTAAGAGGACTTGCGTGGTTTGTGAATATTTACAGGCACATTACCTACAGGGAGGAAATGAATTCATTCTCTCTCCTCTCCCACTGTTAACAGATCACGCTGTGGTTCCCCGCCGCCTGCCTCCCACATCCCTCCCCTTTCTTTTTTGCCCCGCTTCTAATCTTCATACCAGCTCCAGAAGAGAGGGCTGGGTGAAGGTGTCAGTGTAATTCCCCGTGCATTTATTGAGCACCTACTGTATTCCAACCCTGGTTCAGGAGCTGGGGGAGAGCACTGTGTCTCCGTATGGAGGGGGGTTGTGGACAAAGAACAGTGGAGCTCTGAGGAGGAGCCCCTCACTTGGTGACCCACAGGGGGCTGGGGAGTGGGCATGATGGGCTGTCGGTAGGACTCCGGAGAAGGCTGGGCAGAGGGGCTGCCACAAGTCCTGAGCCTTGAAGGATTTTTAACCTCCTGAAGAAAGGGTAGCTCTGGCAGAGGGAGGTGCGCAAAGCCAAAGAGGTGTGAACCAGGGGTCTTCCTGGGAGTGGGGTGTCTTCTGGTGGCTTAGAGCATAGTGCTATGGAAGGAGGAGGAGGGGCTAGAAATGTGGGTTGGGCCATATCATTCCTCTTTTTGAGGGGCGTGGGCAAGAGGGCTACCAAAGATGGAAGAAGGGCTGCCTCATTTCCATAGCTAGCCAGGCTGACAACTCTCCCGTTGTCACGGACTAAGTTGGAAAATAATGGCCTCTTACAGAGGTGCACACTAATGCTCGGTGAGTGAGTTCTCACTAACCAGCCCTCGGAAGGGAAGTGGGGGTCTTGCAGGGGATGGCTGGCCCTCGTGGTAGCCTTGGCAATGGGTTTGTGATGATGAAGTGCTATCGTCTCTCCAGGCCTCAGTTTTCTCACCTGGGAAGTGGGGAGAGGGCTGGCCCGCTTGATTTCTGAGGAAGTTTTCAGTGCCGGCCACCCTGCATTTGTCAATCCGCTCCTTCGATCATTCTCCGCACAGAGCGTTGTCACTAGGAATATATTCCTGGGAATACACTGGCCAGCCAGGCAGCCGAGACCTTCCCTCAGTCCTGGTCTGAGCTGATGGTCCTCTGGTTTGTGGTTCTCAGAATCTTGACTGTGGACATCTGTTTGACTAAGAGTAGGGCTGGCCTTGACTGTCCCAAACAGCGGGCAGTGGCTGTCTGTCCAGTGGGCGAGGGCATGGGCGACCCTTGAGACATCCTTGCAGAGGCCCAGCCCGATGCTCTCAGGTCCAGTCTGGGCAGTGGAGCTCAGCCCAGGCTGCAGGCCCCGCTGAGCCAAGGGAGGACTTGGTCAGGCGACCGTGGGCCTCGTGATGGCCACAGGCTCACTGTGTCTGTCCTGGAAGCCTGCCTGGGCTTTTCTCTGCAGAGAGAAGTCCCTTTGTGCTCACTTTGCTTCTAGCTTTGCATGTTCCTCCTCAACCTTCCTCCTCCCCACCTCAGTTTCCCTGTGGGCTCTGTCTTCGGTTTACTCATGCAATGAAGACTGGCCCTTCACCCCCAGGATTCTGCTGCAGTGGGGCCAGAGAATTCCAGAACTGTTGAGAGCCTCCTTGGCTGTCCTCAGATGCTTAGAAAAGCACTGTGCCCTTTTTGTGTTCAGACAGGGCCCTTCTTTGACCTGCTATGGGCAGGAGGGAGTGGGCAGGGCAGCTGGGTCAGATCCTGAGAAGGTTAATAAGGGGGGACAGTGACCTTCCCAGGTTGGGAGCCTTCAGGATCAGGGCTGTGGTTAAAACTAGTCCCCCCAGGGAGTGAACGGAGCACACCATGGAGGCCTTGCTAAGACCCGGACTGCCTCCAACGGCTTCAAAGTGCCCACCCTGGCTTCCTGCATACCATGCCTTCCCTCTCACTTTCGCGTGCATCTGCCTACCCGCATACCTCCTCCACCCTCCTGCTCGCACCCGCAGACTCCTGCACACACCCATCCATGCCACACTTTCACACCCCTACCCATACCTCTCCTACGCCCCTATCCCATTCCCACTTAGCATCCCCATGTCCTTGGCTACACACACTCCTTCCTTCCTACAGATCCCCTCACTCCAAAATGTCCTCTCCGCCCTCCCCACCACACACACATACACACACACACACACACACACACACACACACACACACGTGCTGTACCAGACTTCTGGATGGTCTTGCTTATTCCCCAGCTCCAGGCCTACAGAACTCTGGATTAGTTGGGACCCCTTGACCCAAATGCCAAGCCCAGCAAGGGCTCCAGGGAAAGTGGGGAGATTGAGTCAGGGAATAATCTCGGGCTCTGTGCAAATGCCTTCTGAAGCTGGGTGTGTTTCCTACCTCCTCCGGTTTCATTCATTCATTCATTCATTCACTCATTCATTCATTCATTCATTCACTTATTCATTCATTCCTTCCCTCCAGTCTATATTGATTGCAGCAAACCAGGCATTTCCTTCATGATTCTGAGGTCTGTTAAGGAGAAAATGGCATGATGCAGAAGCTCTGGAATCCAGTTCCTGCTGAGTGGCACACTGTATGGCCTTCGTCATGTCATGTCATCTCTGAGCTCCAGTTTCCCCCCTTATAGAATGGGGATCCCAATGCTTCAATCTCAGGAAGGGCCCTTGGCCCTGCGGATGGCAGCCACAAGCCCCAACTTGGGAACTTCCGTGTCCCTCTTCAAGACCCTGCTTCCAGCAGGGGCAGAATGGGGCCAAGCAAATCCCTGCAACCTGCCAGCTTCCTAGGGCTGGAGTGACAAGTGGGGGACATTGGTGAAGAGTTTTGGCATTCTGGCGGGTCTTTGAGCCTGGCGGTGGAATGCCTGCTTTTTAGGTTAAGGTTGGTCATGTCGTTCTTCTGTCTATTGAAGAGAAAGCGAGTGAGATGGGACAGGGCTATGACACACATTAAGGAGACTGGCTGCTCTTGGGGTTTGTGCAAAAGGTAACAAACGTGGTCAGAAACTAGCAGCTCAGGCATCATGCGGCTGTGCCAGAGGCCTGTAGGAAAGAGGCAGTGAGGCCTGGAGAGGGCTGGGGAAACCTTGCCAGTGTCTGCACCCTGGGCCTTGCTGGAGGCCAGCCCACAGTCACCGGAGTCCACTTGGAGACCATCCCCTGCCTCACCTGGCTCCCCCCCAGGGACTCCTCGATGCAGATCCTAGTGTTGGGGTTACCAGGGGCTGGGAGAGTGGGGAGCCAAGAGGTGGCTGAGTGACTGTTTCTTTTTTTAAATACTGTAACATTTTTTGTTGGTCATTGGAAAAGGTGAGGTTAACTTCTGGAGAAGTGTGACACATGAACACACACACACATACATAATGACTGTTGGCTCCCAGGAGGATGGGGCACTATCTTCCCCGCCTTTGTTGTTCAGAGGCTGTAATAGCACATAGTAGGGGTCAACAGATCTTTGGGGGATGATGAATGAAAGGAAACCTTCCAGCAGCCTGTGCGTGCCTCTCTCTCTCTCTGCTCCCACGTCCCTGGCATGCTTGGTAACAATGCCAGACTGTAGGGCTTTTTGAAAACGGGAGAGTAGAAGAGATGTCCTTGAAGGGTACAAATAAATCCTAGAGATCTGATGCACAGAAATGTGAATATGGACAACAAGATTGCATCCGCGTCAAAAAACCAGCTAAGAGACTAGACTGTAACTACTTCCACCATGAGAAAGAAGGGAGGATTATGTGAGTTGATATGTTACCGTCTATAAATGTATCCCATCTGGGCGCCTGGGTGGCTCAGTCGGTTGGGTGTCTGCCTTCGGCTTAGGTTATGATCTCAGGATCCTGGGATCAAGCCTCGCCTTGGGCTCTCTGCTCAGTGGAGAGCCTGCTTCTCCCTCTACCTGCTACTCCCCCTGCTTGTGCGCTCTCTCTATCAAATAAATAAATGAAATCTTTAAAAAAAATAATAAAAAATAAATAAATGTATCATATCAACGTGTTGTGGCCCTTACCTTTACACAATATTCCAAGTTAAATATATTTCAATATAAATAAATAAATAAATGAACAGAAGCATGTCTTAAAAAATTAATTAAAAAATAGTTAACATACTCTTATTATTATTTTTTTTTTGCAAGTTTTTCTTTTAATTCCAGTTAGTCAATATCCAGTGTGATTGTATTTGTTGCAGGGGTACGAGATAGTGATTCAACACTTAACATCCATCACCTGGGTTGATAGGGTCTCCCTGTACCTACACCCAGAAACTTCTTCTCTTTTCCCCCTGGAAGGAACTACAAACTTCATTGAGGCACAATTGACATCCAGACCAAAAGTGTCCATCCACTGCATTTCGATGACGTATATACCCATGTAATCCACATTCCCGGCGAGATAACACTCCCTCTGGCTCCTTCCCAGGCAACTGCAGATCTGCTTTGTCTCACTGTAGATTAGCTCTGCCTGTTCTAGAACTTCCTAGACATGGCCCACTTCTGCCGTGCTTGCTCTGGTGTCTGACTTCCTTCACTTGGCTGAATGTTTCGGAGTTTCACCCGTGTTGTTGCCTACGTGAGTAGCTCATTACTTTTGACCCCTGCGTGGTGTTCAATCCTAGAGGTGTCTGTGTATACACATAAAATTATTTGTTTATCCATTCATCCTTGGATAGCATTTGGATGTTCCCAATCTTGGGCTGCTTTATAATCAACTTACATGATCATTTGAGTACAAGCCTTTGTGTGGACTCATGCCTTTTTTTTTCCTTCTTGGATGAATACTTTGGAGTAAAATGATTGCATCATACAGTAAGTATGTGTTTGATTTCTAAGGAACCGCCATACTGTTTTCTAGAACAGTCGTCCTGGGGTCCACCTCCTCCGGCCAGGTGTGGAAGTCTGGGGTCCTCTGCAGCCTGGTCTATATGTAGTGAAGTCACGGTCAGCTTTTTCACTTCGGCTGCTCTGTAGTTGTGCGGTGTTCTCTTACTGTGGTTTTAACTTACACTTGCATGTCCGGTGATGACGTTGGGCACTTGACTGTTATTTGAATATCTACTTTTGTGAGATAGCCATTCAAGTCCTTGGGCCAGGTTTGATTGGGTTGTTTCTTTTTATTATAGAGTGGAGAGAATTCTGTAGTTTTTAGAAGAGAACATCACGGAATATCTCCGTGGCCTTCTGGTAGGAAAAGGTGTCTTAGATGGGACATTAGTAATAGTAACTCTAACAGGGCAATTTGATAAATTGGCCTTCACTGAGGTGTAAAGTTCTGCTCATCCAAAGAAACTGCAAAGAAAACGAATAGGATGGGGGCGCCTGGGTGGTTCAGTCAGTTAAGCATCTGCCTTTGGCTCAGGTCAGGATCCCAGGGTCCTGGTATCGAGCCCTGCATCAGGCTCCTTGCTCAGTGGGGAGTCTGCTTCTCCCTCTCCCTCTGCCGGTACCTCCCCCCTCCACCCTTGTGTTCTCTCTCTCTCAAGTAAAGAAATAAAATCTTAAAAAAAGAAAAAGGTGAGAAAATGAACACGAAAGCTGCAGACGAAGAAGATAGACACAGCACATATGTATCTGGGATGGGGCATGGCCATTTCTGGGGACTTGCTTACCCCAGGCACTCCCCCCATCCTCGGAGGCCCCACAGACGCTGCCCCGTCTGAGCCAGAGTGCTCTCTGTGGCTCGCACATCGGGTCGTGGCTCGTCCGTGGGTCACTTCCTGCACTCCCAGGATGGATCCTGGTATCTTCTGTGTGGCCTCAAGGCTCTGCCGTCTCCCACTCGCTGTCTGGCCCAGGGCTATGTGTCCAAACTCTTTCCCCTCAGAGCTGCCTTCACATAGGCTGTTGCTCGAGAACACACTTTTCCTGGCTGTTCATGCAGCTACGGTGCCTTCCTCTTCCTTGTGTCTTCATCAGGGAAACTTCCTCAGACCCCAGAGCCACAGCCTGATCCTGCTGCGGCAGCTTGGGTGGGGAACGAGGGCTCAGGGTACAGCCTGTGCTTCTGGCTTGTGGGGAGAGATTGGGGTGCAGTTTCGAACCCCTGTCCTTTGACTCTGGGGCACAAAGAGAATGGTTTAAGGACGCGTGGGTGCAGCCCTGGTCATCACACTGGTTCAGATGTCCCTCCCCTTCAGCTGCCGGAACCTAGACTGGAGCCCAGAGCCACAGCTCATTGCCAACCAGTGCCAACATAAGGCAGGACTTGGGCTCGTATGTACTGGGGCTCCTGGACCTGGCTTCTGGTTTTGCTTTTTCCCTATTTTCTCTAAAGCATTTTCGTTCCTGGCTTTACAACAATCCTATTGACCCACTACCTTGCTGGCAACGCCACAGATTATGAGAATTTGTTCAGGCATTAATACCCTCAGTGCTGCCTCTCAACTGTGTTGAACCTCTTGTCGTAAGTTCTCTTGGGTGCCCTGTGCCGTCACTTCTCTTATCCATCTCCATAGAAGGGGATACCGCTGTCATATGCCTTGTCCACTGTCTGTCCCCGGACAGCAGACTCTGTGAAGGCAGCTGCTGCTTCTGCCATGTCCCCGCTGTGTCCTCAGCTCTCAGATCTGCGCCTGGCACAGCCGTTGCCCAATGAATGTTTGGCCGATCGGTGAGGATGAACGAGCCACCCCCTGACAAGATGGTCAGCCCAGGTATATTCTCCCATTCTCCCAGTGGGGAAACCAAGGCTCTGGGAAGTTCAATGGCTTCTTCGGGGTCTCGCAGCGGGAAAGAGGGAGGGTCATGAGTGAAGGGCAGATCTTCCGGTTTCTAGCATTTTCTGGTGTGGGATGGCTGCACTCCGTACTTCGAAGTCTAAACCCATCAATGCGACTAGTGAATGCTATCAACGCGGGGAGTGCTGTATAGACAAAAGGCGCTGTTAAAAATATCTGTGGTGATTTTAACCATCCCCAGCGATGGTAATGAGACAACACACAATTCTAAACACGGGCAAGGCGGGTGTACACATCCAGGTGTTTCATAGGAGCTCGATATAGTTCATCCATGAAATGCTGATGAGATGCACAAAGATATGTGGACAGTAATTGCAGGGGATCTGCCCCATACATGAGCACCCACCGCTGAGACCCAGGGCCCCCCAAGACCCAGTGCCTGCCTGAGCCCACCTCCTCCCACTCCAGACTTTGTGTTTATCATCCTCTCGTCCTTTTTTTTTTCTTTAATGGTTTTCCCACATCCCTTCCTTTAATAGGTTCTCTTCGTGGATATATTCATTCAGCAAATGTTTGTAGAGCTTCCCACCCCTGCAGCCCCATGGCTGTTCTACAGGGGAAGAGAGATAGGTGATGTTGTATTTGCCCTCTGACTTAAAAATTCTCCTGGTGGTGTGTATCCCCCCCACCCGCCGAAGCCAGCTTTTCCCCTCAAGTGCCTCTTTTGCATTTTGGCCCACACTGCAGCCCACTGTGGTTTTTTTCCACAGAATATTTGTGGCTTTGGCAAGGTGGATCATACCATTAATAGTGTTCCCTTTGTCCGGAGTGGGGGGGGCCCCCTACCCCTGCACGCCCACAGCCACCAGGCCACCCCGCCTGTTTCCACTGTCCTCATCGGGTCATTGACGAGACCTGGCAGAGCATAGCTGGGGGCCCTGGGGCCTCTCACCCTTGCCAGAGGCTGAGCAGGGGTCTCAGTGCAGCTGCAGCGTGGGGATGGTCATGGTCAGAGGGCAGGGGAAGGAGCGCCTGTGGCCGGCAGAGGACTCGCAGCCGAAGGTCAAGAGTGACTTGGGCAAGTCACTTAACTCCTCTTGTTCCAAAGACAAGGGGAGAGTGGGGCGACTGGCCTGGGGGTTAAGAGCCACATTCAATGGCCTTCTAGCTTCCCAGGGCCTCAGCTTTCCCATCCATAAAATGGAAATTAATTTCTGATCTCATTGGATCGTTATGAGGGTTCAGACCTATAAAACATTTAGCCTCTGGCCAGCCCCAGAGCAAACACTGCCTAGAGATTGGCAGGTGGGAACACTGTGTGTCCAGGATAAACCCGGGGATCGGGCTGAGTTGTCGGCCAGCTCATCTGGGAAGCTTCTGCGGTGATTGGTAACGGCATCGTTTTTGCTGAGGCCATTCTCCACTGCTCCAGGAAGCCCTTGGTGTCTCTGCTCACCTCACTTGCTGTTCCTAGGCTGTGTGTCTGCCTTAAAGTCCCTGATGACAGTCCAGGGAGGGGGTCACCCTATGGGCCGATGGGGAGCCTGGCTCACGCCCAGGTCCATTTCACTGACTCTCATCAGCAGAACAGGTACAATTCCGCATTTTACAGATGGAGAAAAGACAGAGAATGTGGACTACGGAAATGGGAATTGGCTGGGTCTCCTTTTTTCATACCTCTTCTTCCATGAGAGCAGGCAGGGGCCTAGAGACTGTCTGCAAACAGTCGGTAGGTCAAGGCTCTCAGAGAGCAGGGTCTCCAGGGAGCGACTTGTGTCCCAGGGCCCTCACTCCCCAGACAGATGGGACCCCTGGCAGAGTGTTGACCACAGTGTCCACAGCTCTGGCCACTGTGCTGTTCCATGGAACATTCTATGAAGACAGAAATGTCCTGTATATATGCTCTCCAACATGAGAGTAACCGGACACCTTGAACACTTAGGTTGTGACTAGTGTGGCAGAGGGCGACTGGCATTTTAATTAAACTAATTTTTATTGACTTAAATGTACATAGCCACCCATGGCTAGCGGCTGCCACTTTGGAGAGCTGGTGGCCCTTTGGTGGTGGCTTTGTCTCTCCTGCCCCCCGAAGAAGCTGGGCAGGGTTAAGGTCACATGTCAGTGTTGATTTTACACGTGTGCCTTCCCCTCTGCTTGGAGGCAAGAGAGAGGCCACGTCAAAGGAAGAACCCATGTATCTGGCCTGATTCTGCTTTTCTGTGGACGAGGCCATGGTGTGGGGAGGGACTTGGCTGGTGGGACAAACCTGGGAATGCACCCATGGGTGGCCAAGAGCCGAGAGCTTTTCTCCTTGGCTTTTGGTGAGAGCTGCGCGGGGCATCTAAGGAGGAGGGGGGACAGCAGAGGAAGAAAGTCGTGCAGATTTTCCCCTCGCGGCGACCTTACCCTGACACCATTGCCTCAGTCGCTAGATTTCATTCATTTACCCGCAGACGGAGAAGAGCATGTTGCATGAATTCATCAATGAGTTCTTTTCACAGCTGATGAATGTTTACATGAGGCAGAGCTGAGATCATCAGGGAAGCTAAGGACCTCACTTCCCCATAGAAATAAGTCCCAGGCAGGGGAGTAAAACAGCCATACAGCGTCGGGTCTTGTGGGCCGTTTCAAATCAATAGCCAACACTGGGGTTACATTGTCTGAATTGTGCCCTTCTGGTAGGAAAACAGCTCTGTCAGCACTTATGTCTGCTGAGGAAAAAGCTTTCTCCGTGATTTATGTGTTCCTTTGTGACTTGCTGTGTGGCCCACGACAAGTTACTTAACCTCTCTGAGCCTCGGTCTCCTTGTCTCACAAAGGCTGACAATGATACTTGCGGGGGGCTTGTGGGAATGCTGTGAGAGGGAAGAGGGGCTGGTCTTGGGAAGCAGCGACTCTGTCGGTCCTTCAGAGGGCCGGCAGAGAGAGATGTGCTCGTGAGGAGGCTTCAAGATTAGTTATGCTGCTCCAGGAGCGAGGCAGGGGTGAGCTGTGTGCCATAAACCCAGAACTGTGGTATTTGTGGAATGAGAAAAAAAAAAGACCCCAGATCAGTAGGAAATGAGTCTTTATTTTCATAGTCTGTCAGCAGGACACCGCGAGCATTGGAAAAGGAAAAACAATTATATAGTCTGTGTTCAGAATTTAGCCCTGCCCACCTCCTCCCAACCCTGGTCTGTGTGGGACTGTGCAGGGCGCATAGGGCTGGAAGTGCCAGAGCTCTTGCCTCTCGCCGGCACCCCCTCTCCAAGTGGCATGTGGGCCACAGGGATGCTGACAGGCACACCAGGGAGCAGGGTGTCTTGAGGCTTCCCAGGCTGTCAGGACACCCATCTGAGGGTGTCCTCATTCTGTCCCTGAGTCCAAGACCTCAGACATCAAGAACTCACAGCTTTTAGTCAGTCACGGAGGGGCCAGAGAAGGCATCTGCAGTGTGTGCCCACCTGCCTGCTCTGAGCTCTCTAGGAGAGCAGGAAAGGCGATAGGACGTCCACAGCCCGACTGAGCAGAGTGGGGTACCCCAGAAGAGGACAGCACGAGGTTTAGAATCCTGTGTTCTCTCTCTGCGCCTCGGCTTGCTTATCTGTAAAGTGGGGCTGAGAAGAGCTATTCATAGCTGGAGAGACCCTTCTCCAGGCTCTCAGAAAATGAAATCTACTCGAGTCCCCATTGCCACCGCAAGCCTGGTGGAGGCGTGGCCTCGGAGACACTGCCAACAGGGTCTCCACTGTGAGCAGTGGGACTAATCACATTTGGCTCCTCCCACTTTTTTGAAGAAGAGGTTCGGGATGCCCAAAACATGTTATAACGGTTTTCATTCACACTTTGCACTAATTGGCTCGTCTGTTTCATCAGTGACGGACATGTGAGGTCCCGGAAGAGGTTGGAGAGCTTCTACCTGGACCCCAGTGTGGGGAGGCTGGAGGCCAGGGCGGTAATCAAGGAGCTGGTGGGAGAGTCTGCGTCCCTTCTGAATCTTTACCCCCCAGGCTGCCATGTGCCCCACCTCCTTCTCGTGGGTGCCAAGAGGCAGCCTGGTCATCCCTTACGTGGACCGTCTCCTCCGCCTGGTCCTCAGTGCATCCCAGCCGTAGGGGAGGCAGTCACTAAGGTCGGTGTAGCTGCTCCAGAATGAGGGAAGGGACTCTGGAGCCGGAGCAGCCTGTGGGGTATGGCATTGCTGGAGAAGTTCAAGGTCAAGACCGGAGGTCAGGCCCGAGGGCTGGCATCCTTGATTCTTGGCTGTGCAGCCTTGGACAAATCCTTTCTCCCAGTGAGCTTCAGTTCATAATAGTAGTTACATCAAGGGACTGTTTCTCAGCAGTCCATGAGGGGCTAGCGTTTTGTATATTCATTCAAAAAATATTCATCAAATACTTACAATGTGCCATAGACGCTGTTCTGGGTACTGGGGCTACAGTAGTAGACAAAGGTCCCAACCTGTGGCCCTCACACTCTAGTGGGAGTGACAGACAACTAAGCACATAGTCAACGTGAATTCGTTTCTGTGTTACATAAACATTATGTATTGAGTCGGTGCACAATAGTGGGGACAGCTGACAGATCCGGGAGACCTCTGTGAAGGGAACATTCAAGCAGAGACCGGAGCAAGGCAGTGCACACGCTCAGAGCCTCTTTGGGAAAGAGCTGTAGGCACAGGGGACTGTGGACGCAGAGGTTCTCAGCCCCGGGACTGGAGGGGCCTCAGTGCAGGTAAATGGAAGGAGGTGGAGGTCAGGCAGGGCCCTGAGGGTAAGTCCTGCCAACTGCTTGGCACAAAGTAGGTGCTCCCGCAGCCTTCTTTCTCCTTCCTTCATTCAGTGTCTGTCAGCACCTCGTGACGGCCCCTGAGTGGGTCGTGGGGGCACCGAGACGGAAGCACAGGGCCTGCACGAGGACTCAAGGCCGGCCCTGGGACACGGCACATCATCTCCAGAGCGGGCCTTTGGTGGAGCCGTGTGTGGGAGTGACGTCGATGCAGTGAAGTCCCCAGGCCCCATGGAGCCCCTTTGGGCAGCAGACGCCTCAGCTAGCTCTCAAGGGACAAGTGAACCTCCACTCGGGGGGCAACCTGGGAAGGAGGCATTGAGCAGAGTGTGGATGGATAGCCTGTGCCAAGGCCCGGGGGTTACAATGGGCATGGCTATGGGGAAAGGGGGTCTTTCAGTGTGGCTGGCACTCCAGGATTTGAGGGGGGGGGATGGAAGTGAGGGGAGCCCAGCATGGCCTACCGTGTGACCTGAGGTCAGCTGTCATAGAAGCAGACCCTGCAAAGGGGTTGTGTGCACATCAAGGATCTGCTCCCAGGGTTGCCGCTAAGCGAGGCGAAGGTGCCAAGCCAAGTGGTCCCAGGAAATGTCCCACAGATGGTGGCTAAAGCTTCACTCCACAGGGGGGTGGGGGTGGGGGTGGGGCTCAGAGCTTATCCCCATTCAAGGCAGGGGAGCTGGGCTTTCCTGCTCCCACACCTGCCAGCCACTGGCTCAGGGCCACCTCTGGCTCAGAGCATATCCCAGCTCTTTGCTGGGGGGCAGAGCTGCTCTAGGGGCCCAGGGCCCATCTGCTGAAGAGAAGTCACAGGTGCGGGCATTCAAGCCCCCAACGGCAGCGGGATGCAAGCCGTGTCTATGGAGAGAAAAGATGGGGAAGTGGGTGAAGGTTAGGTGAGCCGTGGGCCTGAAGGGTTTCATGGGATGTGAGACCTCGAGTTCTAAAGCCGGGGCGAGGGGTTCACCTGGAACACCAGCAGTGCTCACGGCAGTGACCTTACCTCCTCAAGCCTCAGTTTTTTCTTCTGTAAAATGGAGTTCATTGTCACTCCTACTTTGCGGGGATGCTGGTGAGATTCGTCATGAAAATCCCAAGCAGAGCCCAGTGCCCGCCCCAGAAGCCACTTGAAGAATGTTTTCTAAGCCCTCCCCATCACTTGCCAGACACCAGCTGATCTCAAGCCCTAGAAGGATATGAGCCAACATTTCCAAAGCCAGGGGTCCCCCCTAGCTCTTTGCCTTCAAACCCCCTCCCCAAGCATCTGACAACCTGCCAGAGGACTGAGGCCCCGGAGAGGAGGGGAGTCTGTGTCTTTAAGTGTTCTGAACAGCGCTGAAATGTTATGACAGTGCATCTCACGAGGGATGCCGTTTCCAAGGCAACCCCACACTAAGATAAGCAAGCCGCCTTGTATTTTTTCCTGCAAGGTTCAGGAACGGGTGTGTGTGGGGGGGAGGAATTAGGCGATCTGTCAGCGGGGGGGACTTGAAAGCAGGAGCCACGTCCATTAATCCTCAGGCTCTGATTGCGTTATCCGAGAATGAGCGTTAGCTGTTAGAGGAGGGAGAAGAGGGCCCCTTCCCCTGGCGCCCCAGCTTGGGGGCTGGAGCAGGGGCTGTCTCTGGAGGCACAGTGAGAGGAAGAAAGAGAAGGAACCACAGTCAAGTTTTGTTTGAGAAATTGCAGCCCTCTCCAGCTTCACCCCTACTGAGTGTTTCCTAGAGTTAAAGCCCAAATAGCCGGGGGCTTTGCATGTGTGTGTGTGTATGTATGTGTGTGTGTGTGTAGAGCCCAGGGTGGGGGTTAGCATTAAGGATTCAGATGCTGTACTCAGACTCAGATAGACATAGGGTTCAAATTCTGCCTCTGCCAGTGGCTGAAATATGGAGCTCCCTAACCTGATAGAGCCTCAGTTTCTTTAACCGTAGAATGGGCTAACAATGGGCAAGGAGCAAACAGCTGGGAGTCTGCTCTCCATGCAGAGTTGTGGCTGAGACTACACGGTGGGCCAGGTGCTGTACTAGGCCCTTTAACACGCGGGAAGTAACTTTAAAACCCTTCACATCAACCCTGAGAGGTCGGTTTTGCCCCCTAATTATAGCTGAGGTCACACAGTCAGTCTGCAAAACAGCAGACCGCTAACAGGTCGTTCCCTATGAACCAGCCCACCTCGGGAGGCTGTGAGGAATGAGTGAATGTGTGAATGAATGAATGGACCTTCCAGGCTGTCACAACGGGGAGGGGAACCATGGGGGTGTGGCGGCCCCAGCAGGGCCTCTGTCTTTCTCCCTCCTCCTTACCACTCCCCCAGCCCCCCAGCATCTAGGCTCCTGTTCACCAGCCCCAACCCCCAGCAGGGTCTGGTGGGGCTCAGATGTCCAGAGTCTGGTTTGTGAACTCGCCAACCACATGCCTTCAGAGAAGTCAACTTTTTGGAGCCTGCGCTTTCTCATCCGGAAGATGGACCAAGTGAGCCTTGCTTTGTCTGCCTTCCTGGGATGCTGTGGGGGATCGGATGGGTGACAGTGTTTTGTGCTGAGGAGACGTGAGGGTGGTGACTGAGGGCATGTTCCTCCCGGGGCATTTGTGTTGGAAGGAACCCTGAGGACGATGCTTGGCCCCAGGGGAAGCGTCTTCGGGGCTAGAGCTGGAAGTCTGGGGATACCAGAAGCGAGATGAGAATGGTACTTGGGGACAGGAGGAGATTCCTGGCACCCTCAGAGCTGGTAACAAAAGGAACCCGGTAGCTGCGGCTCAGATAAGTGCCAGCGTCCCATGAATGATCATGTGCTTGCAGGCTCAGGCTGGGGGCCGGGAACATGCGTGTTAACAAATACCGTGGTGTTGCTTTAATCCAGCAGCTGGTGCAGGTTTGGGGAGCGGGGAACAGAGGAGGGGTGGGCAGGCTTGCAGCAGCCCGGGAGCATCAGGTCCATGGTTTGCTGGTTGCTGTGTGACTGAGGACACCCCTGTTCTTTTCTGGTCATTGTCTCCCTTGTGTGCACCATAAGGGGACAAGACCAGTCATCGCCGCCCTCCCCTGCCCTCGACGTTCAAAGTTGCACTGTGGGCACTGTGAGCAGCCTACGCCCCAGAGAGGGTAGCAGCAAAATCCAGGGGGGCACAGCCCAGCCAGGAACAGCGATGGCGGCTTAGCCAGCCCGTGTGACCCTGAATGCTGGGTTCTTGTTTTCTACCTCTGTGGTGTGAAAATAGGATAATACCTCCGTGATGGAGGAGGAGTCCCTCTCTCTGGGGTGGGGGCGGGGACAGAGGACCCTGACATCCATTTCCCATGCATCATCAACAAAAACCCGAAAAAGCTGAAAACGGGTCTCTTATTCCGTCCTTCCTCCACTGCACAAAACACACACCTCTGGTATCTGCCAGTGAACTCGGAAGCCTGAGCATAAATAATTAAAATGAAATTACAGTTGTCAAAGTCAATTAGCAAAGACTCGGAGCTCCGTTCTCTGCTCCCCCTTGTCATCCTGTGAGTTCTCAGTTGGCTGTCCTGTAGGAGCTGATGAGGGACAATGGTGTCCTGAACGCTGAGACAAATGAGGGACATGCGGCGTGATGTGGAGGGGCAAGGGAGGGGTGCTGGAGGGGGTTGGAGGGCACAGAAAGGACTTACAGGTCCATAGCCTGTAAGCCATGGCCTACTCCTGTGGCCTGGGGTGGGCAGTGCTGGTGACAGGCTGCGGCCACAGGTCTAGGGATAGGGGTTCTGGTCCATCCTAGATGTCTCTAGAGCCACGGGAAGCCCATGGAGCAAGTCTGCTGGGGGCTTAGGGCATGGAGGTGGCTCTGTGTGTCCCCACAAGAAAATCGGTGTGTCCCACAGCTACACGACCTACGGCCCCAAAGCACCTAGGAACTGATCAGTTCCAAGAAGTCAAACTGATTCTTCCAGGAGACTTGGGGAGAGAGAGCCCACCTTTCTCCCTGTTCCTAGAGCGTGAAATGGGGTCTCAGACCACCGGAGGCGGCAGGAGGAAGGAGGCGGCATTTACTCCATGTGGAACTTACCAGAAGTTCAGTAGATGTCTGATCTTGACCACCATCACTCGCGCCACTGCCCTACCGTTTGGCAGGATGAATGAATGAGTAGAGGCAGGACTCTCATTGTGCCCATTTTACAGAAGAAGAAGCTGAGGTTTCGAAAAATCCTCTGTCTCATGTTTCATCATGGGCAATGGGACACTGAATTTAAACTCTGGCAGAATGGCCTCAGTGCGGGCATCGTCAGCATCAACTCGTGCCAACTACAGGCCTAGGGGACTGGGAGCAACATCTGCCAGATGCTGTTGAGCCTTTCTTGGAAGTTGGTGCTGTGAGGACAGAGACTGGCCCCGCATGCTAAGCCTAGGGAGGCTGGTCTGGCTGGAGTAGGGGGAGCAGGGGAGGTATATGGTGCAGATGTGGTGGCTGGAACCTGCCTGTGGCGAGGAATTGGGATCTGACCTTAAGTGTGACAGGCCTGGGGTGATGGGGGTATGGGGGTACTTTTCCTGGCTGGGCCGGTACGAGGGACCTCCATGATGCCACAACTCAGTGACTCTCCCCACCACTGTCTACTGAATGTTCTCCTTCATTCGTCCTTTCGGCAAATATTTTGGGAAGCTTTCCTATGGATAGGCGTTATCATAGATACTGAGACTAGAACAATACCTGAGACAATGCCCTTCCTCGTAGGCCTTCTTCCTGTCCGGTGTGAGGAGGCAGAACATAAACGAGGAAACAGGTGACATATAAAACTTCTAAGCGGAGATAGAGCTGTGAAGGAGACAGGTAGGGAAATGTGATAGAGACTGGTTGGGATGGGAGGAGCTAGTTTGGGTGGGGTGGTCAGGGAAGGCCTTGCTGAGGAACTGGACAGTGAAGCAGATTCCTGACATCTGGGCGAAGTTCTAGGGAAAGAGTATTGTCGGCAGAGCGACCGGCAAGTGCAAAGGCCCTGGGTGAGATCTGAAAGGGAACCTCCAGCATGGCTGGAGGATCATGAGTAGCAGAGTGAGTTCTGTGCAAGTTGGTGAGTGAGGGAGGTTTTAGGAGACAGAGCAAGGAACTTGGTTTTGGTTTAGTGAGAGGAAGCTGTTAGATAGTGTTAAGCTGGGGAGCAGCTTGTCTGATTATATTTAGTTCCGTGGAGAAGAGACTCTGATGGGGTAAGAGTGGAAGCTGGGAGGTCACTGAGTAGGCCCCCACCTTATCCAGGCAAGAGATGATAGAAACTGGGACTAGAGCAGTAGTAGTTAGAAACGGTGAATAGTACTTGGATTTGGGACATGTCTTCGGGTAGACCTGAATGTGAAGGATGATGGACAAGTGGGATAGGAACTAGTAGATTTTGGATCTGAGCATCTGAGAGAAAGGAAAGTGTAGGAGGGAATACACACACCTGTAGTGCCTCCCTGATGGGACTAGGGATTCTTAAGGACTGTTTCTGTGCCAGGTTCATCACTTTACCACCCTATGCCTCATTCGGGGCCTGACAGGATGAGGTTTGTGGCGTGCAATGTGAATGAAGGAGGGGAAAGGGCTCAGGAGGACAGGAGAGTGTGGATAAGTAAGGGAGTAATACCGCCATGCCCAGGGTGGGATAACATTGGCCTTTCCCTAAGTGGCTGGCACAGAACGACAACCCTCAGCTCTAAGCAGTTGTGCAGCAGAATGGTTTAGGGATCAGTGAGGCCTCCCTTTCTGGAGGTTTCAGATGCTCATAAGGTCAAATAAAGGCTCTGAAAAGGCCTGCATGAAAGACCCTATTTAACTTGGGTTAAGCCAGCATTTTCCAGACTTCACTGGGAGAGCTTATTTTGCTGGCTTATTAACACCTGAACATAGTTCAGGAAAGGCCCTTCAGGCTAGCCCCCTTCATATGCGCTCAGTATATGTAGCTCCCTGTCCCTGAAGAGGGTTGGAGGGGCATTGCTCCTGTACTGAGATCTTAGGCAATCACTCCGTGGTTGAGGAGTGCTCGGAATATGGTTCCACCATTCGCATCATAATAATGGCTATCCCTGACTCAGTCCTGAGCCGGGCCAGCCACTGTTCTATGCAGTTTCCACGCTTCCCCTAGAGCTCAAAACAGCCCTTGGACATGGGTGCTAACATCACCATCTTCCTTTCACGGATGGGGAAAGCAAGACTTGGAAGAATTAGGTGCCTTGCCTAGGGTCACACAGCTGGAAAGTAGCAGAACAGGGGGTATAGTTAGTCTCCAGAAGGTTCCAGAACATCCCCTGCTCCCAGCCTGACCACTACTATATCCCGGTAGGGACTGTGTACCCTCCCCATCCATCCCAAACCTTGGCCAAGCCACACCGGGGGCCCTCCATTTGGTGTTTGCCTTCCTAGCTTGAGTCTGGACGCCCTTGGGCAGAACCCACCCTCTGCCCTACCCCCAGCCGCCCCGGAGCTGATGCAGAACATCTCAGAAGTCCGTGGAATTGGAGAATTTTAAACAGGAAACTGGTATAATTTTGGTCAGGAGCTCAGGCAAGAGGGAGAAGCTCTGCCAGGTCCAGCCACATCCAAAAGAAATAAAGAGGGAGGGTTTAGGGTTTCAAGTTTGTGCATTTAAGGACTGTGAAGACAAATAAAGGACTTTTATTCAGCCCTGTCCAGGCTTGGCTGCCTTCTGCTTTTCCCGTCTCTCCTGTCCCTCCTTATTGAGGAAGGGGCCCGTGCAGTGAAGCCCACCTCCCACCCAGGCCTTTGTGACTTGGCATGTCTGGCCCTCCCTCCCGCACCGCCGCCACCCCCTCTCTCAGGCTCTGTCTCAGCCAGTGCCTGCCCCTCCACACCCTTCCCCTCCCTTGGTTTTTGTTCTTGCAGGAGCTCCCCAGGGCCTGGGCCACTGCCGGGGGGGGGGGGGGGGGGGGGGGGGGGGGGGGGCTGCCGGGGTGGGGAGGACACAATGGAAGTCTTGTGAGACTGTAGGCCTCTCCTGACCCCTCCCCAGGGGCCCTGCAGAGCATTCCTCTCCCCTGCCCCAGACCTCTCTGAACCCTTGTCCCTTTGGAAAACCAGACTGAACTTGGCTGGCCAGGGAGAAGGATTTTCTCAGCCCCAGGAGCCTGTCCCTGGGCCCCGCCCCCTGCACATCGCACACCCACGATCCAAACAGCACAACGACAAGACGCCAGCCTCAGCTTCACCAGTTTTATTAGATCAGCCAGTTCATTCTTCCTTTAGGGGTGGCCAGCCCCCACTGTATTTCATTTCCATCCCACAAACATCTCATCCATGCGTGGGACAACGGCGATGAACAAGTCGCGGCTGCTGGGCTGGTGGCAGGTAGGGGAGGCCCTGCGGTGTGGAACCACGCAGAAGCCTATTGCTGGGCATGTCACAAGGAGGAGCATTTAGTGAGTGTGTATTATGTGCCAGTGATGATCTGTGTGGCCACAGCATCCCCAGAGGAAGCTCCTACTAGTACTTCCTTCCTGCAGAAGAGGAAACGGGCAGGGAGAAGGACGAGTCTTGCCCAAGGTCATAGTCAGCAGGCGGCAGGGTCAGGATTCGAACCCAGGCAGGCTGCTTTCAGAGCTGATCTTCGCCACCACTGCCTGTGTCAGGACGCCTAGCAGGTGTTTGTGAGATGGGCACTCTTCCTACCGGGATGGTCTCCCCACCTCACCCCTACCCCCTGGGCGTGTACTTTAAGATCCAGAACCCGCTTTTGGATCACAAACTTCAGGATGACCACTCGGGTATTACAATATTGGCCTGTTGGGATGAAGGCGACACTCTGAACACTCAGGTTCAAAGAGGTAAAGGAAATTGTCAGGGGCCCCAGAACTTGTGGATCTGGTGGATCTGGGGTTGGAGCCACCTTGGGCTCAGCTGAATTTTAACATCAACATTAACACTCAATACGTACACCGAGAATGAAAGGCCATCCAACGCCAGGGACCGTGCCCCAGGGTACCTGAGCACCTCTATCTGGGAGAACCAGCCACCTGTCCAGGGCTTTTCCTGACTGAGTTAAATCGTCTTCTAATAGGCTCATATTTGTACCATGGTGGGAAGCTTTGCTCAAAGTGCATTCTTGTCTAAGCTCCCCAAGGAGCCTCTTCCAAGGTTTTTGGCAGGATTCTTTTTTTTTTTTTTTAATATTTTATTTATTTATCTGACAGACAGAGATCACAAGTAGGCAGAGAGGCAGGCAGAGAGAGAGAGGGAAGCAGGCTCCCTGCTAAGCAGAGAGCCCAATGCGGAGCTCGATCCCAGGACTCTGGGATCATGACCTGAGCCAAAGGCAGAGGCTTTAACCCATTGAGCCACCCAGGCGCCCCTCTGGCAGGATTCTTGGTGATACCTGTTTGCGGGTTTCTGGTCTGCCCACCTGGGCCAGATACCCCCCGAGGCTTCTCGTGGCCCCTCCCTGAGAGGGATGATTCCCAGGGTTGGGACTTCTCAGGCCTTTGGTCAGACTTCCCAAAGGCCTCCATGGCTCTCTGCCCTGTGGGCACCCCACCTAGGCTGCGGGGGCCTGAACACAGCCCAAGGTCCCGCCACCAGTTGAGGGTGGCACCAGGACCAAACCTCAGATCTTGTACCCGCCCCCCTCCCCAGTCTGATGCTTTTCCAACCACACGTGCTTATTTTCTTTAAACGAGTACCTAAATGAGAATGGCAGATCGTTGAAGACAAGGGATGAGTACCCAGAGGTTCACGGTACCTGTGTGTTGGACAACTTCCAGATGATCAGTTAAGACAATAAAACTGAATGTCGCCTCCGCAGAAAGCCCTTCTCTGAATAAAAAGAGTAGATTTCATTCTTCTTCTCAAGGGCCCCTTATTTGCTTCCTCCATACACCTTAGCATAACTCACAGGTCATTTATTATTCATCTGTTTACATGTATGTCTCAGGGGAGTGTGAGCTCCTGCGTGGGCTCTGCGAACTGGGGTGTGTGTGTGTGTGTGTGTGTGTGTGTGTGTGTGTGCGCACGCGCTAGCACAGAACGAGGCATACAGAAGGCATCCAATAAATACCCGGGAGTTAAGGAGTATCCATGTGGCATCTGCAGAAAGGACAGTGGCTTAAGGCGCAGGTGTGGCAGAAAGGAACAGTGTCTCCGTGAGTCTGGGGGCTAAGGGCAGCGATTGAGTGCAGGAGACAGAAGGAAACCGTCTGGTCTGAGGCCCAGCTCCAGCTTCCCCGTGACCTTGGGGGAGTCTCCGACTTGCTCAAAGCCCCCAGTTCCCCACCTGTAGAGCGGTCTTCTTGATGGTTCTGTGCTGCATGGGGGCCTGGTTTGTCCTGAGGGCTACTTCCAGGCAGATGGTTTACTTCATGGCCCCGGGTCCCCTGATTGTCCCCTGAGTGGTCGTGGGAGTGCCATCTAACCATCCTGGGCCTCCTTGGCTGCCTTCTGGGAGCAGGGCTGTGGGTGACTTCTTTGAAGGAAGGGGCTGGACCGTGTCACCTCGTGGGGTCCCAGGCTTGGGAGAGGCCCTGCTCTCCTCCCCGCAGAAGGTTCTCATTGCTGGCGCGGCTCTGGCAGGAAAGGGCCCCCTGCCCCTCTCAGCGATAAAGGAGAAATTCCTGACCAGAGGGGTGGGGTGGGGGGAGGCTTGTGGCGTCTGAGCTGGATTGGGTGCCGGTGGGACAGCTCTCAGACATGCGTTCCAGGGGCCTCCGCACCTGGACTGGAGGACGAAGCAGGAGGCCAGCAGGTCCAGACTGGAGGCTGGCTCGGTCTCTTCCTACCACAAGACTTGGGGCCAGAGCCCCCCCAAACCCCCGTCTCCATTCCAGTTGTGAGAGCCTGTTTGTACCTCTGCAGGCCTGAGGGGCCCATCCCAGACTCCTGTGTGGCCGTGAGGGAAGGAAATTTCATGGGGGAAAGGGCCAGCTCTGTGGTGGAGGGACGAGGTCTGTGGAATGTTCTGGGTGCCCTGTAGACCCGCGTAAGCACGTCTGACGGCACGCAAGCTGCAGAAAGCCCTGGCCCCCTAAAAGTTCTTGGTGGCCTCGGCACTTGCTGAGTGCGTCCCAGGCCCTTCCTGGGTCAGGTCTCATTTGTGGGGTCATCTCAGTGCCCCTCCAGATGTGAGCGCGCCTCTTCATTTCTGCTGTGTACATGAGGAAACCGAGGCATGGGAAGATGCAGCAGCTTGCCCAGATCACACAGCTAGTAAGAAGTGAAACTGGGATTTAAACCTAGGCCCAGGAGCCAGCTTTAGACTCAAAACCCCTAATGATAACTCATTCTTGGCACCCAGTCAAGGGTCGAACAAAGACAGATGTCCCCGCTTCCCTCCTTTTCTACTTAAACTCCCCTTTAGGTCCTGGAGCTGTCTCCTGCCGAAGGGGAGAGGTCCCCCCATGCATGGAAGAGGTGATAGAGAAAGTGTTTGGGAGCACCAGTGCCGGGAAGGCCCCCGGGGGACTTTGAGGGGCATCAAACCCTCCAGGAGAGGGAACAGCAAACCCAAAGCTCTGAGCTGTCCTCAAGGACCCAGACTTCCAGGCTGTATGTGGCTGGCGGGGGGGGGGGGGGGGGGGGCAGAGAACACGGTGGATAAAGAGCACTGGGGGGTGGGGATGGGGGCTTCAAGCCTTTGAAGAGCCCTGATTTTATTCTAAGTGCAATGAGAAACGTTCAGAGGGTTTTAAGCAGAGGAGCTCCAGGTTCTAATTTGCATTTTAAATAGGTCTGTCTGGCTGCTGCATGGAAAATGGATTACAGGGCGAAAGGGGGAGCCAGGACATAGAAGTCAGGACTGCTCCCCAGGAAGGAGCTGTTTGGGGGTGGGCATTGCTCACGCACACACTCACATTCACATGTACACACAGACACCTCCTGTTTCTATCAGGATGGACGCAGGAATCTGGGGGAGAGGTGGCTGCGGGGGGCGGCGGCGGACCCTAGGGCATGCCCCTGGGAGGTAGGTAGCCTCAGTTTGTCCGGACTGGTCCCCATAATAGTGGGAAAGAAGAGGAAATGATGGAGGGTTTTGCGAGTAGAATCCCTCCGGGGTCTGCTCAAACCCAGTGATGCTATTAGTGTTGCTGTTCGTGTTCTTTGTAATGTTATTATTTATCGGGAATAGAAAATATTATTATAAACAGTGCTGGTATCTTAACACGGAGCTGCTATGGTCAATGCGCACACCAGGCCCTTGATGGTAAGGGACAGTGTGGGGACAGGTTCGAGGAGAGAAACAATGGAGGTGGTTTTGCTTACTACCCAGTAATTGAGGGCGCACTGTTTTCTGTCCCTGCTAGACATTAATGGTGATTCACTGGTCTCTTAAGATTACACTCCTGCCCCCTAGGGATTCAGCCGCCTAAGAAAATAGAGGGAGTGAATACAAAGTAGGGTGTGAGAAGCAAAATCCACAAGGGTAGGTTTTTAGGGAATAAGTGGGATGGGGCGGAGTAAGCTTTGATGGAGGTGAGGTTAAGGACTGGAGGTGGGAGGGAGGCATTCCAGCTTCCGGGCGGCATCTGCCAGCGCCTGGCCATGGGAAAGCATGGGGTGTATATTTTCAACAAAGAAGGAATGATCCCCATTGGTGGTAACCCTGGGAATGTGTAGAGAAGTAGTGAAATATTATTTGGGAAGATGGACTGGGGCCGGGTGATAGAAGTCCTTGAACACTGAACTTGGGTTTAATTGTTCAGCCTTGGGGAGACTTTGAAGGCTTTGAATCAGGCCAGTGGTCCAGGACTTTTGCTCTGATAGAGTGCAGGGGATGGACCGAAGAGGCGAGAGACTGGAACGCCTTGCCTACTGCAGAAGTCCAAGTAACAGAAGATACAGGCCTCAAGTGGGGCAGGAACACTGAGGTGGAGACAAGGGGCTGATCACAGGAGGGAGTGGAAGGTTCTACAGGACTCTGGAAGGAACTGGATGGGGCAAGAACAGAAATGGTGATGTATCTGGGTCTTTGAGCTGAGGTTCCTATGAGATTGACAGGGCTGCCAAGAAAAATGAGAAGAATTCAGAGGTTGGGAAACAGCTAGTTTGGAGGGGACCGAGATATGATGAAAAAGAAATTAGGATTCTCACTCCATCACCCTTCTTACGTCAGAATCCCTTTCTAACAGTATCCTCTCTGTACTTAGATGGAAGTTTGACCTGCATTTATTAAGCCCTGAAAGTAAGAATACAATGTTGCCAACCAGAGCCTGTCTGTTTGGTCTTTATCAGATGATAGTGTTATTCATCTTCACTATCCTGCTTGCCTCTTTCTGCTTCTAGATGTCAAATTCACTTAGGGCCACAAGGCAGGGGCCAAGTCGATTCTTTTTCTTTTTCTTTTTCTTTCTTTCTTTTTTTTTTTTTTTTTTTTTACTTCTTTTGACCCAGAATACATCATAGTACCTGGCAATAGACAAGCTCAACAAATATCTGGCTAGAAAAGGGGCGCCTGGGTGGCTCAGTGGGTTAAGCCACTGCCTTCGGCTCAGGTCATGATCTCAGGGTCCTGGGATCGAGTCCCGCGTCAGGCTCTCTGCTCGGCGGGGAGCCTGCTTCCCTCTCTCTCTCTCTCTCTGCCTGCCTCTCCGTCTACTTGTGATCTCTCTCTGTCAAATAAATAAATAAAATCTTTAAAAAAAAAATCTGGCTAGAAGGGAGGAGAGCAGGAAGGAGCGGGAGAGGAAGGAAGGGAGGGAGGGAGGAGGCAGGCTGCTTTACTCACTCCAGTTCAGCACAGAGCCTAGCCCTTGGCAGCCCTGAGCTAAGTCTCGTGCACCAGGGTGCCGCTGGGTGTGCGATCTCTTGCCGCCTGAGGCTTCCGAGCTCCCCTCTGGTAGCGGCTTTGCTGGCTGTGTGGTGTGTTTATCTTTATGGTGTGGATTGCAATGTTTCTTTCAAGTCCAAAGGCATTGACAAACCCCAGCCGAAAACAATAAAGTAGACTGCATTTCTGCGGAAAGGGGGTGCGGAGGAGCGGTGGGGACAGGAGGGAAGAAGAAGAGGGGAAAGCAAGAGGAGCTCTTCACTCCCCTCCCCTGGTGATTTCTGGGAGGGAGGTTAGAGCTAGCGGGGTGTTTAAGTGGGGGGGGGCAACAAGCCCAGCCTGCGGGCTACGGAAAAATAATAGAGCTCCTTCTGGCTGGCTTGTTAGCAGCAAACCTGAAGGGGGTGTCATCAGCAGTGTCTATCTAGTACCTTGGGAGAGAGAGCAGGTCCCCCAGGCCACAGGGTGAAGCAGCCCAGCATTGTCCCCACCAAAGAGACCTGGCTGGCTCTTGCTTTTCCTGAGGGTTGGTTCTGATGGATGCCTGGGTGGGGCTCCTTGAAATGGGAGCTGCGGATGTCTGCATCCGTCTGTCCGGAAAGTCGGTGAGAATATGCCCAGAGACTTGGCCCATGACAGGTGGCCTCTCTGGCCACTTTACACAGCTCTTTGTGATGCAGAAGTTAAAAAAAGGAAAAAGAAGTTGCTTCCGTTGGGGCAAGTATATGTTGGGGATTTTCCCAGTGTTAAATTAGGGAAAATTTCAGGGAGGGCTCTTGATGCCTACCTGGTGTTCTAGCCACTGTTTCTGGGAAGCTGCTGTTCCCCACAAGAGAAGATTAAGCCTCCAGCTAGGAGGCTGGGGTTCTAGTCTGGAGATGAACTCAGCCGTGGAAACTCAGCTCAGCCACTGGGCCTCTCTGGACCTCCATGCCCGCCTTCTGTGTTAGTTTCTCAGGCTGCTGTAACCAATCACCCACAAACCCAGAGCCTTGGCATACCAGAAATCTAATCTTCCACATTTCTGGAGGCCAGAAGGTTGAAATCAAGGTGTGGGCAGGGCCGCGCCTCATCTAGGGCTCTAGGGAAGGACGCTTCCTGCCTCTTTCTGCTTGCTTCTGACAGTTGGTGGCCATCTTGGGTGTCCTCCCCAGCCCTACCTTTCCATCTTGAACTTGGACATCTTAGAGATGGCCCGTCTTCCTCCTGTTTATTTCCTTGTGTGTTCTCTCTGGTTGCTGGATGTAGGGATCTCCCTCAGAGAGTTGTGACCTCATCCTAATGAACTACACCTGCAAAGACCCTTTTTCCAGATAAGGCCACACACAGTCAGAAGTTTCAATGAAAAGTGTGAATTTTGAGGAGAACAGTGCTCAACCCAACATACCTTCCTTCCCCCTTTAAGTGGTTATACTTCTTGAAGTTCAACTTATGTTGTTCATAAAAAAATTATTAAGTGCCTTTTGGATAGAGAGGGCTTATCTTATTTTAAGACAAGTAAGACACTTTTGGATTTGTCTGCCTTGTTCATAACAAGCCCGCGTGAGTTGAACTTGCACTAGGCCTGTTGGGGAGTAGGGGGGTGGATTTCTAAGAGTCCAGAGCTTTCCCTAAGATCTGTAGCAGCTTGACTACACCTTAGACAACCTCCAGCTTGCTTGGATGTCAACAGAAGCTTGTTAAGCTTTCCTTTTTAGGCCACTTGTCCCATGATAAAAATCTGTCTAACTTGTCTTGGGGCTGGAAGAACACTTTCGGATTCCGCAAACTCTCAATCCAACAGTTTTTGGAACATTGGCTGCATAATCTAGGAAGTCTTTGGCAGACCTAAATCCAACATAGCTTTGGGAGGCCGGTTCCTTCCACACTTCCAGAGGGAGAGGAAGCGTATCAGCCTTTGGCAGCATGTGACAAGCCAGCTGATTTTAGGTGGAACTTGTATGAACTGGGATGCTTTTTATTTAATGGTTTTATAATAATTAAATGAGTATTTGATGAAATAGATTTAACACATCGAACCCAGGGTTTCCTAGTTAGTATTACTTAAGACAAGGTTAGATTTTTACAAATTGAGTTGGTTTTAAGTCATTCAGAAGAACAAGATTCAGTAATGACTAGTACAGGTAGGATATGGATATGGTGAAACCAGCGATGGTCATATGTAGGGAGATATTGCAAATATCATCGAGGGAGATATGGGAATGACTCATGTTTGGTGAAAACTCATGTTTGGTTGAGTGGGTTAGAGTGTTTGGCATTTATACCTGTGTTTGGATCTTGGCTACACTGCCTACCAGCCTGGTGGCCACAGGCACTACGTGCCTTGGAGAATCAGTTTCCCCATCTGTAATTTGAGGGTGGTGGGACCCCTGAGGCATAGGGGGGAGCATTCCTGTGGAGTGTGGGGTGCCAGGCACCCAGGGAGAGCTCAAGTGGCTGGATGTGGCTCCAACCTGTGTGCCTCCAGTGCGATCCAGACTGGAAGACCCAGAGTCCACTCATCTGAGACAGGGTCAGTGCAGGACTGGTTGTATTCCAGGACTGTGAGCTGGAGCAGTCGCCTAGATGCTTGACCCTGGGGTATGGTGCTGGGAGGCAGCCTCCAACAGGTCTGAAGCTGGGATGGGCCCAAGAGGAGAACTGTTTTGTATGTTTCGTTTTCACAATTCAGGAAGCTTTGTTTTTGTTTTTGTATTTTTTTTTTTTTAAGCTCCCACTACGCGCCTGGTGCTTCCCTTGAGATTTTATTGCTCCTGTAAAAAATCCCATGAGAAAGGTGATATTATTTCCATTTTACAGATGAGGGCACTGAGTCTTAGAAAGGGGAAGTAACAGTTGGAAGAGATGGAGGGAGGACTGGACACCTCCACGGTCCTGCTAGGCATCCCCTGCTCCTCCTGCTCTAGGGGTGGGCGTTTTGAGCCTGGATCCAGAGAACAGCTGTGAGGGTGGGCAGGCCCGGTACAGAAGAGGAAACCGGAAATTGACTAGAAAATCCTACACCTTTTTATACCTAAGGATCCCCTAGGTAACGGCATCCCACAGGCTTATGCTCTTCATTTCACCTGTCTTTGTGGAAAGGGGACCCTGGGGATCATTGCCTGATCTGTGGCTTTCACATTTCTCTGCTGCATCAAAGCAGGTGAAATTGTCCAGTGCATCCTCTGGAGACTGTGGGGGTTTGGGGGATGCAATCTCGTGGGATTAAAAAGCAATTTGAACATGAAATTACTCCCTGGGGCCTGCCAGCGACGCAGGGAGGGGGATATAACATTTCTTGGAAACTGATATTCTCACTTCCCGACGGGTCTGGGTTTGCGGACAGTCTTCTGGGTTCTGTCTGCTGCGCCATGGTTGGTGATAACTGTAATTGCCCTTATGCATACAAAACTTGCATTTCCACGTGGACTTGCCCTTGAAAACAGGCCTGAGTTGGTTTGGCATCTGGAGGTATTATGGTGCACTGGATGTCTTTCTTGAACTTCATGCCTTCATGGCTTCCCAGGCAGACACCTTCCACGGGCAGAGACCATGGCAATGATAAGAGCTAGCACTAATTATGTAGCAAGCTTCATATGTTAATTTATCCTCAGTTTATTTAGTCCTCGGCACAACTCTTTAAGCCAGGTGCAGTTGGCCTCGTTTTACAAATGAGGCACACAGAAAGGTTGGGTGACTTGCCCAAGATCACACAGCACTGCTATGATACAAGCAGGATTGGAACCGGACCTACCTTCTGAATGCTGCACCATGCTGTTTCCTGTGAACTCCTTTGACCCACACCCCACACCCTGAGCAGACGTCTCTCCCTGAGCTTAAGGTGTTGAAAATTCTTGTTTATTTTTCTGATGTCTCTTCGTGGTGAGTTCTTTGAAACCGGGGCAAAAGCCTGTTCAGTTCTGTAGTCCCTGAACCCAGGATGGCAATTGGCACATGAAGAGCGGACCAGACTGTCCCTCTTGGTACCTGCTGGTCCTCCCACAGCCTGCCGAGGCCCTCTTCTATAGAGAGGGACACTGAGGCTGAGAACGCAGGAAAGCAATAGCCTTAAGTCCCAGGATTAGGAGAGAGAGAAGATCCAGGCTCCTGACTCATAAACCCATGCTTTGTCCTGCCTGACGCTGTTGCCTTTTAATGCTGGGAAAGCTTGGGCTGGCTTTAAAAAATCTGTAAAGTACTATAAAAAGAATTGTTAAGTAATTTATTGAGGTGAAATTCACGTAACATAAAATGAAGCATTTGGAAGTGAAGGCTTTGCTGGCATTCCGTTCATTCCCAGTGTGGTTCACCACCTACTGAGTTCGCGAAATGTCCATCATTCCGCAGTCAGACTCCTTACCCAGGAAAGCGTTTTCCCTCCCTTCCCCTCTCCCCGAGATCAATCTGCCTTCTCTCTCCAAGCCTTGGCCTCTGAGGGATATTTCCTATAAATGGGATCGTGCAATATGAAGCTTTTGTATCCTGCTTCTTTCTTGGAACATGAAATCTTAGAGGTTCCTTCACATTGTGGGATGAGTCTGTTCCTTTTTAGTGGCCGGAGAATAGTCCACCGTTTGGATCTGGTACAACTTGCTTATCCATCGTCCGTTGTCAGACATCCGGGTTATTTCCACCTTTTCGGGCTCCGAGTATGCGTGTACTTACACTTGTTTGAGTACCTATTTTTGAATTGTTTGGGTACACACCACTTTCCCTACATTAAAAAAAAAAATTTTTTTTTAAGATTTTATTTATTTATTTGACAGAGAGAGATCACAAGTAGGCAGAGAGGCAAGCAGAGAGAGAGAGAGAGAGAGAGGGGAGGAAGCAGGCTCCCTGCTGAGCAGAGAGCCCGATGCAGGACTTGATCCCAGGACCCAGAGATCATGACCTGAGCTGAAGGCAGAGGCTTAACCCACTGAGCCACCCAGGCACACCCCCTACATTTTAAAGGATGATGGAGACACGGGCTGCACTGTCACTTTGGAATATCCAGCAGACATGGATAATTTAAACTTTGATTAATATCTGGGGGCACCCAGCTGGCTCCGTCGGTAGCGTCTGTGACCCTTTATTTCAGGGTCGTCAGTTCAAGCCCCACGTTTGGCATGGAGCCTACTTAAAAATAAAAAATAAAATAAAAGGTGTGGGAAAATGTGGTTCATATCTATCTCATCCCTAAAAATGAAAAATCTTCCTGTTCTACAAACATGGCTTTTTTTTTTTTTTTTTTTGAAGCTTTTATTTATTAGAGAAAGGGGCAGAGTGAGAGCACGAGACAGGGAGGGTCAGGGGGAGAAGCAGACTCCCTGCTGAGCCAGGAGCCTGATGCAGGGCTCGATCCTGGGACTCTGCGATCATGACCTGAGACAAAGGCAGCCACTTAACCAACTGAGCCACTCAGGTGCCTGCAAATGAGGTTAAATACCTCCACTTTCCTGGTCAGTAGAATTTTATCCATATATACATGTGCACACGTGGGCCTGAGCCTTCTCACATGGTAGCTGCTGCTTTTCCGCTGGTAGCTGTCCCACTGGGAGACTGTGTCTCTGTTGATGTTTATTGACATAATCTGATGTTTTGGTTTTTTAACTGCCTCCATTAGGCACTCGACACCATTCCAAGGATGGGAGGAGAGAGAGAGAGAGGCATGCTCTACAGTTAGTCTTGGAAATAGAATTGGAAATACAAGCATTATTTGTCATCCAGTGATAAACTCCTTGACGGCTTGTACCGTATTTTATGCTTTTTAAAACACATGTCCTTTCGTGCTGAGAATAAAGTTGGAAATCCGCAAAGGTGTGCTCAGTGAGGGAGTCACAACATTACTCCGGTATGCTGACAAGCCCTTGAGCGAAGCTGGCTGTTGGAGGTGAAATGAGGAAGCCCCAGGAGGAGGCTAGGAGGGTCAGCTGGCTTCCTGGGATGACAGCTGTCACTGTGAACTCCGTGAACGGGCAGGGCCATCCATACCATGTGTCGCCATTGGCTTGTTTCTCCAGGCTGCCCCTGGAGAAGAATCCCACCGCTCTCCAGGATGACTCAGAATAACATCCAGGGTCTCCACCAGGAGGGCCTCCAAGTTGGGACATCTTCTCTCCTCCTGGCAGACCTCACCGGCATGTCCTTTGCGGATCTGCAGACTTGCATTCAGATCTGGCCACTTCCTGGCTGGATGACCTTAGATCAGTGACTTAATGTCTCTGGGCCTCAGTTCCTTTAGAACGTTATGGTGACTGTAATGTGCTTTGCCAGGTGCCTGGCTTCCTATCTGGGGCTTGGTTCTGTGATTATTGTTACTCTACCTTTTCCTTCCTTGCTAGACATTTTGTTTCTTTTTTAATTTTTTTTAAAGATTTTATTTATTTATTTTGGGGAGAGAGAGAGAGAGTTTGTGTGCTCACGTGTAAGTGGGGCCAGGGGGAGGAGCAGAGGGAGGGGGACAAGCAGACTCAGTGCTGCGCTCGAAGCTTGACCCAAGGCTCAATCTCACGATCCTGAGATCATGACTTGAGCCGAAATCTAGAGCCAGATGCTCAACGGACCCGAGTCACTTGGGCGCCCCTAGGCATTTTCTGTTTCTGATGTACCATAGAAGCTGTGGCTGAGCTAAAGGACACCTCTGCTCTCATGAAAGATGGTCCACGGGGATGAGAAACTTGCAAATAAACACAGAGGGCAGATCCCATGCTGCTAGAAGATGGAGTGGGGACTGAAGGGGGGTTGTGGACTCGTCTTCACAGAGACTGACTCCCTAATCTGGCTCCTAGAGGCCAGAGAACTGATCTGCTGGAGAAGACGGGCCCTCCCTCCCCCGGCATTCCCGGGGTGGGGGCCCAGTGTGGGAGGTGTTTTAGACAAGGTGAGATGCATGGTCCGAGGTGAGACAGCTGGAGGGCTCTAGGTGTCCTGAAGGTTGAGGGGTGTGTGTGTGTGTGTTTGTGTGTGTGTGTGCGCGCATGCGCGTGTATGTGTGTGTGTGTGGTTTTTTTTTTTTTTAAAGATTTTATTTATTTATTTGACAGAGAGAACGATCACAAGTAGGCAGAGAGGCAGGCAGAGAAAGAGGGGGAAGCAGGCTCCCTGCTGAGCAGAGAGCCCGATGCGAGGCTCGATCCCAGGATCCTGAGATCATGACCTGAGCCGAAGGCAGCGGCTTAACCCACTGAGCCACGCAGGCGCCCCTAAGGTAGAATCTCATAGCTACATACAGCCCAAGGTGAGTCGTAAATTAGGGTCAGAAGTTAGCATCAGCCTTGGGTTAAGGTGTAGCCTTTACGTTGACTTTTGTACCCCTTCAGAACTAGCCAATCCCCGCCCAGAGAGGGAGTTCAGGGAAGGACGCCCCACAGGAAACAGGGAGCTCAGGAGATGCCAGAATGTCTTCTCCAGACGTCTCCCCACCAAACTCATCCCTCTGAGGAAGTCAGGCGTCATTATCATTAAGGCACACGGCAGGTTCATGAAATGGCTTCATGGGCTGGAGGAGGGGCTGATGGGTTCTTAGCCAAAGGGGAATCTGGGAGAGGGGGAGGGGATGGCACAGGTAGCCCCTCGCCCAGTGATGCTCCTGCTTCTGGCACCGTGGGGCCTCTGGGGTCCCGGGATAGCTGGAATCTGTCCCCCCACACACAGCGCACAAGTGACTTCTTTTGCTCTGACAGAGATGCGTACTCCCTGTGTGTGAGTTCATTAGTGAAAAGACAGAGCATGGCCGTATCTCCATGGACCCCTCCAGCACTAGGCCTGCCCCTCAGATGCCCCACATACCCCTCACCTCACCGCAGCCCTGGTCTCCTGGGCTCAGCCCCCTCACTCCTTCCAAGTGGTCCTGACCTTTGCCCAGGACTTTCTCCATCCCCTCCAGCCTGCTCCTGACCTCCGCAGCCTGGGGCTTCCTTCTTCCGCAAGATAGGGGCTCTATCAAGCTGCTTCAGAGATATGACCCTGAGCAGAGAAAAGCCAGCTGAATGCTGAATGCCCTGTGGGCAGAGACCCATGGCCACGACCTGGGGACAGACACGCGGGAAAGAGGCTGCACTTGGAGCTGATAGTGGGAGCCTTTCCCATCTTGTCCGCTTAGGACTCCCTGTGTGATCATGGGCACTCAAGCTCTCTGAGCCTCAGTTTCCACGGGGGGAAAGTGGGGAGCATGACACATGCTTGTCTCTGTGGGGCTGCCCCAGTGCTCAACACCCAGGGGGCTGAGTAAGTTGGAGACAGGTTTATGCTTCTCGCTTCTCAGACAGCCTGGCAAAGCGTTCTTGAAATTTCTACTCAGCAGGTGCACCTGGGAGAAAGACCTCTAAGAACTGCCTTTGGGCCTCTCCTTGCTGTGTGACCTGAAACAAGACACCAGTCTCTCTGAACAAGGCTGAAAATGGGGGCTGTATGATGGTTCCCGGCCCTGGCCTCATGGCATACGTGGCATATGCTGCCAGTGCTGTGATTTTGCCTTTATTTATTTATTTATTTTGCAAAATCTGTTAAGATCCAGCACTAAGGGGCCCAGGAAGGAGTGTGTGGGTGAGAGCATGGTGGCCGCCGGCGAACCATCACCAGAGGGCTCACTGGACAGAGTCATCCTGGCTCCTCGGGGCCCATTCGCCCAGCCCTGCATACCCAGGATGCGGGCACACCCCGACCTGGAGAAAAGTCTGAGCAAAGCAGAGGCTGAGATGTGAACAGAAGAATCAAGGGGGCAGAGGCCCTGGGAACGGGGCCTTGGAGACAGATCCTTCAGAGATCATCAAACTTTATAAAGCAGCAAAACCACTTTTTCAAAGGAAGCCCAAAATAGGAAACAGACAAAAGCAAAGAAAGGAGTCCTCGGCGGTTTAATTCTTCATTGTGTGGTGGAAAATGCCTCATTGTTTGTGGCCCGTCAGCAGAGCACCAGGGTGGAGGGTCCCAGACTTCATTTCCTTTACCAATAAAAATTTTTTTTTCTTTTTAAGTCAGAACTGACATCTGCATCTGGCTGATGGCCTTTTCCTGTTGGAGAGTAAGGATGTTAAAAAAAAAAAAAAAAAGTCAACTACCATCTTCCATCCCATTATTTCATAGAAGAAAGAGTTGCCCCTTTCTAGTGCCAGGACAGGATGGGAGGGCCAGGGCATTACCAGGAGGACTCGTCTTGAGTTTGCTCATTGGCTGATTTGAAACTGGCAGGTAGCAAAATGGCAGGTGGGAGCCCTTTCCGGAGGTTTTGCTGTCATAGGGTTTGAGAATTGTTGACTTGTTGTGATGCCTCCTTTTCCAGGTGTGGAATCTGAGGCCCTGAAATCTATATAGCTCATTCATTGGCTGACACTTCCGTCTGTTGCCTACAATTCACATGCCTTGGTTAGCACAGTAGCTCCAGAGAGAAATTGCATCTAGGAGGGCGGGATCCCAGAGGGACTCGTGGGCGGGATCATTCATTCATTTGTTCGTTTGTTCATTCATTCATTCGTTCCTTCATTCATTCAATCATTTACCTATAGCTTGTTGAGCCCCTGCAGAGCGCCAGCAAACTAAGAATATCAACTATGAATGGGGCAAGGTTCCGCCTAATGGAGTTTAAGGTCTGATGGACAGAGATATAAGAGGAAAATTCAAGGAAGCGAATAAACAAGATGATGTCAGGGAGTCAAAGTGAAGGGGCTGTGAAACAAGATGGCGGGTGGTCGGAGGTGTCTCCGAGGAGGTGAGAGTTGTGTGAAGGACTGAACCATGAGAAGAATCTGGCCATGCAAAAAGCTGGCAGAAGAACATTCAAGAGAGAGGACATCAGGTTTAGGGGGATGGGCATTGTTTTGGGGAGCAGTCACATGGGGAGCAGTTCCAGTGTGCTGGCCCGTGGGTGTGAAGGGGGGGTCAGGTGAGAGCAGGCAGAGGCTTCATCATGGACCCTCGGGGCCAGAGGTGCTCAGGAGACCTCACACTGGGGTCTGCCTGATGGTTGGCCAGTGTGGAAATAAATGGAAACCTGCCTGGACTTCAGACTCTGATGTGGCAGCGGAGGGCTTCCTGGCCCCAGCTAGGATGTGACTTCTACCCTGCCCCATGAACTGGACAGACTAGGTAGGGTGAATCAGGGCCTGGGAGCATCTCTCCTGTCCTCTCAATGTCCTTCTCGGGTCTGAAACCAAGGCACCAAAATAAACCTGTTTCCATTCCCGGAAGGTGACTAGGAATGACGAGAGGCCAGAGGCTCACTCTCCCAGCAGCACTGCTGACCCGCCCCTCCCAGGGGCTGCTGGGCTTCAGGGGGCATCCCCAGAACTAGGCTGTGGGGTCCAGAGGCCTGCCCAGCTGAGGCATCACCTCTGCTATCATTGGCGGGGAGGGGCGGCGTGTGTGTGTGTGTGTGTGTGTGTGTGTGTGTGTGTGTGTGAGTGAAGGGGGGTCTGGATTGTTGAGGATTGATGAGATTCATTCGACAAAATTTATTGAGTACCTCCTCGATGCTGGGGATTGTTCTGGGCCCCAAGGATGCTGGGGCGATGATACTAAACACATACCTTCGAAGAACACAGCCCATGGTAGGTGTGCAGAGGAAAATAAAGATGGTGAGGGGGCATCGTGGTGGAGGGAGGGGTGTGCAGCTGTAGGCGGGAGGGACTCCTCTTCGAAGAGGAGCTGTTGGGCATGGAGCATGAGAGCCACCAGCCGTGGGATGTGAGGAGAGGGCGTGTGCCAGGCTGAGGGAGGGGGTAACAGGATTGCATATGGCAGGAACGTAATGGGGGTTGGGTGCTGCAGCAGAGAAAATTGGGCTGGACGAGGGCAAGGGTAGTAAATGGATTTCCTGTTAGTGCTGACTCCGGGTAGCACCTGCCAACGCACCGAAGAGCCTTCTGAGGTCCATTCTGGGCTGATCAGCCAAGAGTGCTGTAATTGATTAGTGATGTCTGCCACAGACAAAATCATAAGGGCTACGGGCAGGCCCTACGGTTGCCATTTCTGGATCACTGTGGACTGAACTTGGCAGGAGACCACGCCGAGTATGTTTGTGCTTGTACCTGTCTTCGGGATCTGTGGACTTTCTTGAGTGTGTGCACCTGGCACAGCCCGACACCAGAACAGCAGCGGCTAACGGAGAGGCCTTTCCTTGGAGTCTATACCAGACCCTGGTGCTCGAACCGAGGAAGTCCTCGTAGCAGCCCTGGGGGCGGATCTTACGTCCTTTCTCTGGGATTTGAGGCCCAACGAGCCAGCACTGGAGCCCATCTGACTGCAAACTCCCAACTCTTTCTGCTGTAATAGCCGCCTCCTGAGAGAAGGTGAGGGCCTGGCGCGCATTAGAGACTCTACCGCGACAGCGAGTCACTTGGGGAGTGAGTCGATGAGAGATTGATGCTGACTGCCTGCTTCTCCTGTCCCTTACTGCTCTCCCTGAGCCTGCGGTCTCCAGTGAATTCTGCCTCCAAACCAAAGCGCGTATAGATTTACTGGAAGGAGCTGGCTCCCGGGCTGCCTGCTGTCTGGGTGCAGAGAGCGGACCAGCCCAGCCAGAGCCTGGCAGCTTTCCCTTTCTGCCGCTGTCCGCATCTCCCTCTCCCCGACCTTGCTCCTCAGTTCTGACCCTGCCCAGGAAGCATAAGGAGGTGAGAGAGACATCCGAGTGTGCCCAGGCTCAGGTGTGGCTGACATTTAGGGCAGGGATGCTGGGCTCAGCCGGGCATGGGATGGAGCAGCCCCAGGCACAGTCTGATGGGGCCACTTGATTTATTTATATTTAAAGATTTTATTTATTTATTTGAGAGAGAGTGCGTGCGAGCAGCGGGAGTGGCAGAGGAGAGAGAAAGGGAGAAGCAGACTCTCTGCTGAGCAGGGAGCCCGATGCAGGGCTTGATCCTAGGCCCCTGAGACCATGACCTGAGCAGAGGCCTAACTGACTGAGCCACCCAGGTGAGATGGGGCTACTCAGGGAAGTGTGAGGCCGGAGGGGCAGGTGCTGGGGTCTGCTTGGCAACCCTTTTGGGAGGCAACGCACAGACCTCACTGCCTTGGCATGCTGGAGGGGCAGCTATGGGCGTGCCCGAGGCTCTGGGCAAGGCCTGGCCCTGCTGTCTACCAGCACCCTGAGCTTAAAGAAGTCATTTACCCTCTCTCCCTCCTAGTAAAATGGGACTTGTAGCACTTATCACCAAAATAATGCCACAAAACAGAGGACTCCAAAGCTCAGTGGCTTAAAGCAATGTTTATTCTCATGTTCAAGGGCTGCGTGCCGGTCGACTGCACCTTGGCTGGCCTGGCCTGGCCTCCAGGCTTTGGGCTCTGGCTGCATGTGGGGTTTGAGTCTGCTCTGTGTGTCTCTCTCCTCCTTGGGGACTGTGGTCTCCCCTTCATGGGGTTCTCCTGCGGCCCAGGTTACAGGGGCAGGGACCACCGAGACATGCCGTCATGATGGTTGACCAGAGCATAAGAGGGCCCTCCCCGCCACTGACTCTGGGTTCGAACCCTTAGCCGCTGTGGTCCAAATACTGTCCCACGGTGGCTTCTCTTACATCCAGCCCAGGGGTACCTGCTGTCACTCTTGCCTCGTAGTTAGAAAGTCTGAGCCCAGAGAGGAGCGTCCCATAGCTGAGATCCCTCAGCTGGGAGGCCGGAGACTCTGTCTGTAGACCTCTGATTCCTTCCGTGCTGACTGCTAGTATCTGCTGCCTTCAGCCTTGAACCTTTATTAAGCCAGGGGAGCAGAGAGCACTGGCCTGCAAATCAGGATATCCAAAATTTGCCTCTGGCTAGGTGTGTGATGTGGGCAGTCTCCGTTGTTTAACTTGGCGGCTGCAGAACCGATGGTGAATGGCAGGAAGGCCCACTTCCCTCCAAGAGCCCTGCCCGGGCTGCCCTGCCCATGCAGAGGACGCTATTTCTATACATCCTCCAGGACGCAGCCCTCCTGGGCCCTGACCCTGACCTTCCTCCACCCCCGGCTCTGAGGCCAGGGAGAGCCTGGGCCCAAGGGCCAGAGGATTTCCGTGATCAGCCCCACCAGCTGGCTGGAGAACGTTCAGCAGGGCCCTTCTCCTGGCCTTCCATCACCCCCTGCGGCCTGGGGTCTCTATTTGCAGCTGATGGGAGCAGGCAAGGAGGTGGTCCTGATTTTATTGAAGGATTGCTGGCCCAGGGTCCCGCATTTGTCTCAGACCCGGCTCCCAGCTTCTTTCCTCTGAGAAGCAAGAGAAGAAGACACTGCTCCCGAGGGCAAGAGAGAGAAATCATTGATCTGGGCCTCAGTTTCCCCAATGGTATGATACTAAGTCCTGCCAGACCATGTTGAGGGAACTGAGGGAGCTTCCCTGGGGGCAGAGTTGGAGAACCCACCCTCCCCCTTGTCCCTCCATCCTCCACCTAGTCCCCCAGGGTTGAAAAACAGGGCCGCCAATGTCTCTCCTCCTTGCAGGGGAAGGGAGGAGGAAATTGTTTTTATTTATTGCCCTCCTTTTATGTGCAATAGCTATTATACTAATATAATATAATATAATATATAATATATATAATATAGCATACATATATATACAATTTTTATTGTGTATATATATATTGTATAATATATATATATATATATATATATATATATATATAAAATGTGTCCTAGATTGGCCTATAATGTCACTAGAAGAGCCCTGGCTAGTGCTCAAGGCCTAGCCCTGAATCCTGGCCCTGCTGCTAAGAGCACACCGACTGAGTTCCCCGAGCCTCAGTTTCCGCTATTTGCCAAGTGGCCCAGTTGATCTGTTCTACCACTTATGACCCTGATAATCCACAGTTGAGCCTGACAGTTGAGCCAACAGTGCAGGCCTTTGCCTGTCTGAACTGGAAGGATCATCTTCACAGACCCAAGTTTGATGGATTGCCTAGAACATTCACTGGCACCCAAGCCATTCTGGTTTCTAGATGGGAATCTGGTCCTAGAGATGGAAATCAGCTCGTCCTGAACACACCCCCGCTTCCATGTCACCCCCAGACAGACTCCTCTCTTGAGCGGTTTGCGCTGATCTTTCCAGAAGCAGGAGCGGGACAGGATAACCCTTCGGGCTCCTGTTCTGAGCTTCTGTGTGGGAATTTGAACCCCGCCAAGTGTCTTTGTGCTCCTGGGGGAGCTGGGAGGAGCTGGTAATGACGATGGGTGAGGTCAGGGTATCTGGACTTCAGGGAGTGGGGGTGGGGCTGTGGAGAGGGCCGAGGTTCACGTCCATCACGGGGGCCCAGGGAACCTGGCTGTGTGTGTGTGGGTGTGTGTGTGTGTGTTTAGGGTTCTTTAAAACCGCTAATTGTCAGGGTAAAAATATTTTCACACATTCGCTCTCCAGGAGAACGTTCTCACTGAGCATACTGGCAGCCTCATTGAAGTCAAATGGCCACAGTCAACATGGAAATCCTAATTAATAGACGTTCGTGCTGCTCTTGGGCACGGCAGTGGAAGTAATTATCATGATTTAATTGACTTTTCTCCCCTCTGTTATGCACTCTGCTTTTTCCATTTTCTTGAGCTGGGAAGGTTTGTTGTTGTTTTGTTTTGTTTATTTTTTCTTTTTAACCTACTATCTCTCTTCCCACCCAACCCCTGCCCCTTTTATACATACTGTCTCTCACACCAGTTCTCTATTTGTCACATCCTGTAACAGTAAATATTGTGACAGCACAAATCTCTATACTGCAGAAGAGTCCAGAGCTTGAGCCAATGGCTTACTTGTTATGAGCATATCAGTTTGGTAAAGGTGCATTCAGACGCAGCAGAGGTGTCTGGCAAGGAGAAGGGGCATCAGTTTGCTCAGAGGTGGTTTTAGCAAGTTCTTTGGGACTATGGGGGACAGAGGGCCACCCGCACTTGCTGCCAAGATACGCTCGGGGCTCCCGGAAATCCAAGGAGCAAAAATGGGGCACCTCTGAGCTCCTGGAGCCAGAAAACCATCTGGGGAATTCTATCTCTGGTCAGGATCCCCTCCCCCCACCACCCCCTGGTGCTCATTGCTTTCTCTACTTTGACTGGCATGGTCTGGTAATTTATTCTGACCATAATCATCTGGGGAGTGGACCCCAAGTCCTCGTGGTTTTCAGGTCAGCACCACAGACCCAACTGGCTGTGCTTCCTGAACCTCCCTGTGCAAGACTGAGTACTTTCCACACCAGACCATGCCTTCCCCTCCAAAGGTCAAGGGATGGGCTGCCCCGGGTGCAGGTGTCCTTCCTGGTCCAATCAACTGTGGTGGTAAATGGGCAAGGTCATGAGTCCAATGTCTGCTCCTCAGGAGCTAGGGACAGAACGCTTTGCAAATAAACGAGACTGTGGGAGGGGTCAACATAACCCTGCAGAGCTGGATTGCTTGGTTTGAGTCCTGGTTTGGCCACTTACTTGCTGTGCATCTTTGGGCAAATTGCTTCAGCTTTCTGTGTCTTGGTATCCTCATCTCTAAGATGATAGCACTTACTCCATAAGGTTGTTAAGAAAGATCCATGACTTCGACCTTGTGACAGACCCAGTAAAGTGTGTGTGTGTGTGTGTGTGTCTGTGTGTGTATGTGTGTTTTAAGATTTTATTTTTTCATTAGTCAGAGAGAGAGTACAAGCAGGCAGAGTGGCAGGCAGAGGCAGAGAGAGAAGCAGGCTCTCTGCTGAGTAAGAAGCCTGATGCGGGACTCTATCCCAGGACTCTGGGATCATGACCTGAGCTGGAGGCAGACGCCTTACCAACTGAGCCACCCAGGTTTCCCCAGACCCAGTAAAATGTTAGCATAGTAGGAGGTTCAAGTGAACGGGGGCGGCAGCTCCCGGTGTCCAGTGAGTAAGAATGTCCTAGAGTTACAGACACTGGGGGCTGCAGGGAGCCCGAGGCATCATCTAGGTGAGCCATCTAAATTGTGCACCTGGGGAAGTTGAAGCACAGGGAGGGGATGTAACTTTTGCAGGTCAAGTAATTTTGACTAATATGTTATTGGGCTATTTGGCATGGAGCTAAAATTAAGACCAAGATATTTCCTTAGGTCTCATTGGGGATTATTAAGAGCACTTGAGTTTTAATGAGAATATTACAGGTAATACAGTAAGGGGGAAGAGGAGATGAGCCTGCATTGTTTTATTTCTTTTCTTTGTCCCCCATGGGCATGCCAAGTTAGACTCATACAAGGGTTTGAACCTTTTGAAGTATATTACCGTCATCAATCATCTTTCTCAGATGATTCCTGTGTGTTAGGTCAGTGGGCAAGATGTTACCAATCAGTTGTGTTATTTTGGATAATTAGTCTCTGAGTCTTGGTTTCCTCGTCTGAAAAATGGGATACATTACCCTACCCGGACCAAACACTTCTCAAGGGCAGGCATGGTTTCTCCTTTAGCCTCTCTTCCTCTTCTAGAACGTTGTCTAGCCCACAGTAGTAGGTGTCTGCAGAAATGTCTAGAAAGGAACCGAATAATGATCCCTTGAGGTAGTCGCGAGGGTCCGAACAAATCAGGTGCGTAGACAGGCTGTGTGGATGGCTCTGTTCCTGAAAGGTGAGGCATCTGATACCAGAACCAAGCTTCTGAGAAGTCCAGAGACTCCAGTCTGCAACCGCAATAGAGAAATGGGGTTGAAACACGAATGGAAGATTTGGAAACGGTGACAAGAGGCACAGACAGTGCTTTCGAGAGAAGTCTGGTTGTGAAAGGCAGGGGAGGGAGAGAATCACAGCTGTGCATCGGGGCGAGGTCAAGGGCTGGGGATACCAGCGAACTTCTGCATATCGATGAGACGGGCTGGTATGGAGGGTACTCAGGAAATGTCCTCTGGATGAAATAGACTTCTGGGGGCATTCAGGGTCTTCCTCAGGGTTCCCAATGGTGAGAAGGTTCATAATAACCAAGAGCCTGGGACTGTGAATCGGTTAGAATATTGCTAGGCGCCACACAGGGTAAACCATGAGTCTCAGCAGATTCACACAACACCAATTTATTTCCGCTTGACAACTCTTCAGTGAAAGTGGAGGGCAGCTTTCCACACAGTACTTAGGGCCCCTGCTTCCTTCCATCTACAACATGTGGCTTCCAAGATCATCATGGAAGGAGGAAGAAAAGCTTGAGAAGGCTCATCGCTTCCTCATCACATCATTCCCACTCCTGTTGGTGAGAATGAGTCACATGGCCACATAGGTGCAAAGGACTCTGGGAAACGTAGTTCTTGGATGGCCAGCCCCTTCCTCATCACATTGGCTTGGAAGGGTTCACATTATGTTCGTTCCAATTGGTGAGAATGAGTCACAGGGATACACAGGTGTCAAGAAGGCTGGGAAATGTAGTTCCTGGCTAGCCATCCCCTTCCCAGCCACAACTTTTCATTCTGGAAGGGGAGCAGGAATGTTTGAAGGACAGCCACCCTCTCTGCCCTGGAACTGCAACCCCTTTCAGCTGTCTGAGGAGTACTTGCCAACCACCTGAGGAGACACAGTCTAACTGGAAAATGTCAGACCCTAAATGAAGACCAGGATCCTCCTCCTGGGAGCAAGAGATAGAGAAATCACTGCTCAGGGCCTCAGTTTCCCCTGCTATGTCATATTAAGTCCTGCCAGACCACGGTGAGGGACTGCGGGAGCTAAGGGTTAGCATAGCTGGCGGAACTGAGTTTGAGGACTTGCTCTTTCTTTCCCTGGCTGTGTGACACGGGCAGGTTTCAAACCTTTCTGAATCCTCCCTGTCTTGCTGGGAGGATCGACAAGACACCCGTGACATAGTGTCAGGTCCCAGTAAACGTGATCTGCCGCTGTTAGTATCACTATATCATCAGCACGGGAAGGTCACCACTTAGGTTCAAGGGCAGGATGGACAGAGCTGACATTGCCATGAGATATTTTTGCTTTCAGCACCTTGTATCACTTTCTGTGACCATTAGAGGAGCTCATTTGGTCCCGTAGCTGGAGAGGAGCAAGAGGAAGGAGTCAGCCGCACTGGATCTTTCTGCCCCACTCACGCGGCAAGACCAGGATGTGTGGGGCTTGTCCCTTCCTGGCTCTAAGAACAAGTTCTGCAGTTCTGCTCTGTGGCCGGCTGTTGCAAATCAGCTGGAACACAAGGCTTGGTACCAACCTGAGCACTGCTGCCACAATCACCACCACCAGAGCCTGCTTTCCAGCATCTTCCCTCCTTGTCAAACCTGCCTCACTGTCACAGTTGAGAGTTTGGAGTTAAGGCTTCTGGGTTTCTTCAAGTTTAGCTGAGTTCCAAGAAATCTCTAGGCTCCGGGTTCTTCCCTCTCTGCTCGGGAAGGTTGGGTCAGCGCCCCTCAATCCACACCCCCTCTAGCTGTCCTTAGTTAGCACTCAGAATTGTTGGTCCTGGTGACTTCTTTGGTGTGGGAAAGTGTTGTCTATTCCCCATTTTGACTTATCTTCGGGCCTCTCTGGCGAGACCTCTGACCACTGGCTGGCTGGGAAAAGAGACAGGGACAGGAGCTGTCTGTGGTGGCCTCAGTGTCTCTGAGGAAACCAAGCTGTGAGGGGAGGGTCCCTGAGAAAGTTCTGAAAAGAATATTCCGCCAGGAGGGGAATGGGTCATTCTGCTCTACCTTGGGTCTTGGGGCAATCAGCGTGGCTCTGTGACCTCTAAACAAAGCCAGCCCCTGGCCTGGGGCTGTGGGAAGCCTGGCAGGACAATGAGAGGAAGGAGAAAGCACAGAGATAAAGCCCAGGGCCCAGGGGTCTGTGCCTGGGACTTGGAGGCCAGCTGCTGCCCCCACTGAGAGGAGGTTTCAGGGTAAACACGGGCTGGGCTTCCTGTAGGGCCAGTTTCTACCGTGCTGTGATTGTTGAAATAATTGTTTCCTCTCTGGAGAAGACTGAGCAAAGACAGACTGGGCATCTGATGCTTCTGCAGGGACACTGCTGTCATCCCTCCGTCTGTCCATCCATCTGTCTGTCCATCCATCCATCCGTCCATCCATGCATGTCATAGGTGTTTATTGGCATTAGCTGATGACAAATTTGCTCAGTGCTGGGAATATACAAATCAACTTCCGCCTACCCCTGTCTTCAAGGAAGTCTTTTCTGGTCCCAGAGACAAGCGCCAAACAGATCCGCACCGTTCAGTGAGGCCAGGAAAAGAAGACCATGTGTGCCTGCGCTTTAGATTTGGTGCTGAGGACAGAGAGGCTGACTGACAGTCTGTCGGGACATGGGTGCCATCCAGGCCCTCATGCTGGGAGACCAGAGATGTTCTGCCCGAAGGCCCTCGGTGCCTCCTGAGTATCAAAGGTGGGCAAAGAGTTCCTTTGCTTATAAGGGTCTGACTCCAAACCGAAAGACTGTTAGAAGGCAGTGAGGTAGGTGCTACTGTTTTTCCAGCACCTTCCATGTGCCAGGAGACATGGGGGTTTTGTGTGGAGGTCTACCTGACCCCAGCACCCCCTCGCCTCTCACAGACAGGGTCCTGCCATCCTTTGTCACTCTTTCTGCTCTCGGGGTCTCTACTGCAGAGTTCTCGGGCTCCAACAGGGGCTGAACCCCTCCTAGGGCAGGGCTGGTCTTGCACAACTGGATATGGCCAAGCATGGGTGTGGGGATGGGGGCTCCCGATGCATGGGAACAGGAATCAGGAGTCAGGGTTCCAGAAGGTCTCTGGAGCAGCACTTGAGCCTGATAGAAACATGTCAGGCTGGCTTGTTTGGGTGTCCCTACCACCTGGGGTCTGGATTCTTTTACAAGGCCATTTGATGGACCCTCAGACTTCCCTGCTTTATAAAACGGAGACCCTGCTGGCTGGTGTTCCATTAGGGAGCTTATCCTGGGGTCCTTCTTGGCTCGGATTGTAGCACACACAAGGTGAGGTGGCCTTGGAAACCGGGGTGCTTTCCACCAGGGCTTCCCTGGAGCAGGGAAGACTAGGTAGATAGATGGATGGATAGATAGATTAAAAAAAACAAAAAACAAAACTCTGCCTCCACTGGCACATAAACAGGAGGCATTTTTGGATTGTCCGTGTGTCTGTTGGCTGTATCTCCAGCCATAGTCCTTCAGCTTGCTGGGTGCCAGTCACTGAGCTTAAAGGTTTACATGCCCATCTTCTCTCACTCAGTTTAGAGATGAGGAAACGGACACACAGAGTGGTTAAGTAACTTACCCAAGGTCACACAGCTTGCAAGCGGTAGCACCAGGATTTCAAACTAGAAGCGTCAGACTCCAAAAGCCAGGGCTTGTTCTTCATGCTGTGGGTCTGCCTCTTCATGTCTGTGTGGCCTGTGTGTCCAGCGAGACACATGCAGGCGCTGGTAGTCTGAGCGGAGCAGGAGGTGGCTGTAGCAGGAGGAAAGGCATGGTTTTACTCTCTGCATAAGGTCATTTCTTCTAGATGCCTTTCCCCACCCCTGTGCCTTGGGCTCCTGTGCCCAGCTGAGCCCAGCCTTCCCTGGTTGGGAGGCTCGCTCTTCCCCACCTGAAGGTGCTTGGATGCTAGAGTGCTCCCTAATATGGCCTGCCCTGGAGCCTTTAGTTAGTAAGGGCCCTGCCTGGGGGACAGGTCCCTGTGGACCGAGCGAGAGCTGTGGGCAGAATTCCACAGGGCACTGCTCCCACTGCCTGATGGTTGCCCAGGCTGGCTGTCACCCTCTGACCTCAGATCCCATCTGGTGACCTTGAAGCCCTGGGGCTGCTCTTCTAGATCCGTGGAATGAAAACAGGTCAGGGCTCCCAGTGCGGCAAGCCCATAGACTGCCAAGACCAGCAGGGTCAGTGCCATTGTCAAGTGCTCTGAGGGCTCAGGAGAGGACTCACCCTTGGAGGGCTGCTGTCTTGAAAGATTTCTGATGCTGAGCTCGTGTTGGGGGGCCGGGTGGTGCATGCTGCAGAGAGATGGGAGCAGCACCTTGACATCTGACACCTGGCTCTCGGCCTGACCCTGAAGCCATGTGACTCTGAAGTCCCTGACCACTCCACACCTCCCACCCCCTCCCTCCAGAGCCTCAGTCACCTCATCTGTGAGACAGAGAGATGTGGTGGGAGAGTTGAATTAGATGATGAATGTCTCTCATGCCATCCATGTGCCCTGATCTGAAACTTCAGGAGTCGGGGGAGGGTCTCCTCAAGGAGAAGTATGGAGAGAGGGAACTGAAGCAGAAATAGACCCAGTGTTCTGGGGGTGGGGGCTAAAATAGTCGGTGGGAAACAAGCAAGGAACGAGGAGACAGGATGCGCTTGTCCATAGCTTGGCTGAGCGTCCGTCCCCATCCTGGGACCCCAATCAGCTTGTCACCCACTGCATTCCCCCCTGTCCCCTGTTTCTGTCCTCCCTCCTCTGCTGTAGTTCCTTGTCCCTTGGTCCCTCCGAGTCCTGGACTCCGCATGTCTGCCCTGGAATAGAGGAAGGGCTTCAGCTTTGTCACCTCTGTTCATCTTTGTCACAGCCTTGCCCAGGTGTGCCCGGGGCTCTGGAGACAGGTTCGTGGGGCAAAGGGCAGTGTGGAATCCTGCAAGAGAAAGTGGCAAAGAGAGGGGAGCCCCGTGATCACCCTGCCCTGGGCTGGCTAGAAGACCTCTGGCAATTCTCCTGGTTTCTCTGGGACCCTGCTTCCTCTCTGTGGGGGGATGGGAGATCCACGAGGACTTTGCAAGGTTGAGGTCACCATGGGGACATCTACAGTGTCACCTCCTTGAGGAGGGGCCCCAGAATGGCTGGCCGAATTGAACTGATAGACATGAGCTCACTTCCATACGAGGGAGAAGATTCCCGACTTTACAGCTAGACCTCTTGCCAAAACTCCGGACCCCCATCCCCTGTATCTGGATTTTCCATACCCTGGGTACTGGCTTTGAAGCTTCTCTGCAGCCAGACTGCAGTGAAGGGAACCTCAGTCCACCCGCCGTCAAGGCCACGGCCAGGGAATCCTCTGGGACTCGCTCCCTCCTCAGTCCCGTCAGGCAGCACATCATCATCATTAGGTCCTGTGCATTTTTCCTCCTAAATAAGTCTTGGGTCCACCCTTCTCCTCCTCATCATCACCCTCTTGGAAGCCACCGTGATCTCCCATGTGGACACCTGCTCTCCTGCTTTCACTTAGCCCCTCCCACTAATCCAGTCTCTCCACCGCAGCCCAAACATTTTTTTTTTAAATGTATGTTTATGTCTTAGTTTACAGATTTTATTTTCTTTAGAGCAATTTTAGGTTTAGAAAAAATTTAATCAGAAATTACGGAGTTGGGGCGCCTGGATGGCTCAGTGTGTTAAACCCTCTGCTTTTGGCTCGGGTCATGATCTCAGGGTCCTGGGATGAGCCCCGCATTGGGCTCTCTGCTCAGTGGAGAGCCTGCTTCCCTTCCTCTCTCTCTGCCTGCCTCTCTGCCTACTTGTGATCTCTGTCTGTCAAATAAATTTAAAAAAAAAAAATCCTTAAAAAAAAGAAAGTATGGAGTTCCCAAAACACACACACACACACACACACACACACACACACACACACACTCCTTTGTCCTGTTATTTACATCTGCATTCTTGTGGAACAGTAATGTGATGATTGATGAACTGATACTGACACGTTATTAACATCCGTGGTTTACATTATGGTTTGCTCTTGGGGTTGTATATTGTATGGGTTTTGACAAAGGTATACTAACATGTGTCTGTCATTACCGTACATATCATACAGGGTCTTTTCGCTGCCCTAAAATTCCCCTGTGCTCTGCCTAGTCATCCCTCCCACCCTCCCTGTCCTACTGCCTTACCCAACCCCTGGCAACCACTGATCTTTTCACTGACTCTATTGTTTTTCCTTTTCCAGAATGTTGCATGGTTGGAATCACACAGTATGTGGCCTTTTTAGACTGCCTTCTTTGACTAAGTGATATGCATTTAAGGTTCCCGCATGTCTCTTTCTGGCGTGATAGCTCATTTCTTTCACTGCCGATTAATAATATCCCATTGTATGGAAGTTCTGTAGTTGCTTTATCCCGTTTAAAGACATCTTGATTGCTTCCAGTTTTTTTGGTAATGATGATCATGGATAGGTCATGAGTAGAGCTCCTGTAAACATTTGTGTGCCAGTGTTTGTGTGGGCACAAATTTTAACTCATTCGGCTAAACACCGAGGAAGGTGATTTCTGGTTCGTATGGTAAGAATATATTTAGTTTTGTAAGAAACAACCAAGTCCTCTCCCGAAGTGTGCTGTTTGCCTTCCCATCAGCAATGACTGGCAGTCTCTGTTGCTTTACATCCTCGCCGGCATTTGGTTTAATCAGTTTGGGGGGATTTTAGCCATTTTAATAAGTTTGTAGCAGTGCAGTTTTATAGCCCAGACATTTTTGGGAAAAGGCAGTTTGAATCACCCCTGCCTCTCTGAGCATCTTGACCTCCCACTGGCCCGAGAATAAAACCGCTGCTCCTTCGATGGTCTGCCTCTTGTCTCCTCTCCAGGTTACATCATCTTACCCACCCCCTACCAGCCTCCTTTCGGTTCCTAGAACAGTGAGGGCCCTTTCTTGCATCAGGGCCTTGCACAGGCTGTCCCTTCTGTTTAGAGCACTTTCCCAGCCTTCTACACCTGCACCCTCATCCTCCAATGTTCGGCTCAGACCCACCTCCTTGGGGACACCTTCTTCTTCTCTCTCATTCCACTCAATTTAATGCCTTCATGGCACATATTTCGAACTGGAATTACAGATTGATTTGCTGGATTACTTCTTTAATAAGAGTCTGTGAGTGCCATGGGGGGGAGGAACCACATCTGTTCATTCACCACCTGTATCCCTGTGTCTTGTAGGGCACTTGGCATCAAGGTGTTACTCTGTATTATTTTAGCGATTGGAGAGCAAATGGCCGAGTCAACGTAGCCATTTGAAGTCTGGGAGATCTGAAAACACTGGGGCCACAAAGTATCTTATGTCTTTAGATAGAGAATGTGTTGAAGTGTGCCACAGTCCTTGCCGCTCCCTGGCGTCTCCTAAACCAGAAAGCCACGGTTTGAGAGGGAGAGCCAAGGCAGGAGAGGGAAGGGGAACTATTCACTGAGCCTCATGTCAATATCAGCCTTAGTCTGTAGGCACACTCAGGTTCATTATCTTCTTGGTTTTTAGGAGAGAAGATCATGTGGTTGACAGGTAAGGAAACTGAGGCAGAACGAGCTTAGCCTCGGGGACCACTCAGGTTCCTACAGGGGCCAGACAGCTAGCACAAATAAGTGAGCAGTCTGAGTGACACACAGACAAACCAACCAGGAGTCCAGGCTGAATGATGATGGGCATTCAAACCGTGACTTTCTGGTTTAGGAGACGCCAGGGAGCGGCAAGGACTGTGGCACACTTCAACACATTCTCTATCTAAAGACATAAGATACTTTGTGGCCCCAGTGTTTTCAGATCTCCCAGACTTCAAAAAAAAAAAAAAAAAAAGAAAAGAAAAGAAAAAAGAAAACTCTTATTTTTTTTTTTAAGATTTTATTTATTTATTTGACAGAGAGAGATTACAAGTAGGCAGAGAGGCAGGCAGAGAGAGAGAGGAGGAAGCAGGCTCCCTGCTGAGCAGAGAGCCCGATGCGGGACTCAATCCCAGGACCCTGAGATCATGACCTGAGCCAAAGGCAGCGGCTTAACCCACTGAGCCACCCAGGCGCCCGAAAACTCTTATTTTTAAAGCAATGCTTCCCATTTGTTAAATGCTGCCAACAGTGTCACAATTAAGAAAAAAAAAATTTTTTTTAAGATTTTACTTATTTGACAGAGAGAGAGAGACAGCCAGAGAGGGAACAGTAGCACTGGGAGTGGGAGAGGGAGAAGCAGGCTTCCTGCAGAGCAGGGAGCCTGACACAGGGCTCGATCCCAGGACCTTGGGATCATGACCTGAGCTGAAGGCAGATGCTTAATTACTGAGCCACCCAGGCACCTAGGAAAATGTTTTTGTTATATGTCACCATACTGCTGCTGTGTGAGGCCCACAGAGCTATGGTCCACTAGACACCGGTTCAAGCTCTGGCTTCGGACTGAAGCAGAAAAGCAGGGGAGGTCATCTGGGAATCCTGCTCTGTCCTGCCCCATCAGACCTGTTGAAAGGCTGTCTTCTACCTCAGGAACTGATGAAAAGATAATGTATGCTCAGAGCTCTGGACTCAGACAAAAGACATGGCCCAAAGGAGAGATGTTAGGGCTTCATGGTACACTAGAACTGTCAAGTGTTGTTATAGTCCTTTGTCCTTTGCTTTCAACATCCCTCACCCAAGCCCTTAGGGGCCTGGGGCCCCCAGAACTTGGCTTTGGAGCAGGCAGGCCCATAGAGCCAAAACTGGATGTCACTTTGCTTACTGACACAGCGTGTTGGCTGCTCCCCTGTCCTATTGGAGAAGTCTGGGTCATCGAGTGTCTGGGTCATTCATTTACTCACTCATTCATTCCTTCACAAAGGTATGTGGATGTCCACTAGGCACTGGGCTGTTTTCTGTGCTAGGGAAACATTGAGCAAAGTCTCTCTTCTTATGGAGCTTGCTTTCAGGGAGTGACTGGCGTGCCAGAGACAGTCTAGTCTGGGAAGGCCTCTTGGAGGAGGTGACATCTGAGCAAAGACCTGTAGGGAATGAGGGAGGGAGCTGAGTGAAGATCCAGGATAAGAGATTCCAAGCGGAGGGAGAAAGTTGCCCAGACCACCCGTGATGGAGCATCTTGGGGTGTCCCAAGAATAGGGAAGAGGGCATTGATCAAAGGGGAGGAGGGAGAAGGAAAACAGAAGATCGCTCCGCTCGTTTGGTGGATGCTGTCCACCGGTCTGAGCCCTCGACTTGTGTCATAGGACATCTCACTGGAGTCCCCACTTTGTGACATACATGTCATTATACTCACTTGGCCAGAGGAGGGAAATAAGGCACAGAGAGGTCAAGTCATATGCCCCAAGTTAGCACCCATCCTCAGTGGCCAGCGGGTAGGATTTCAACCCCTACAACCCGCCTGCTCCTTTTCATCCACGTGTTCAAGGCATCTTGCCAACCAACATCCATGTACCCAGCACAACTAGCCCGTCCAACAGTGTTGTGAACGAATGAATGCATGGATGATCCCTTCATTCCCTTTCTCTCCTTTTCCCCTCCTTCTCTTCTACTCCTTCTGTCCCTCCCCAGCCCAGCTTTTATTTCCAGTTCTCTACCCAAGAACTTCCAATTCCACATCTCGAGTGTGACCCACCTCCAGCGCCAGAAGAATCTTCCCACCTCTGAGCTGCTCTGTGCACGTTGACAGCCAGATGTGCCTGGAACCTGCCTGTCCTTTCCCCCCAGACCACACTAGCCGAGAAAGATCTACTTCTCTCCGTGGCATCCTCATTCTCTCAGGGACTCCTTCCCCTGAACCCACAGCCAGATCCTGTTGGCCTGCTGTGGCCAGGCCTCCCAGAGCTGTGCCTGCTCACCCTCCCTGTGCTCTCAGGTCCCGGAGACACCTGCTCTTCCCTGGCCCAGCAGCAGCCTGCGGCCTGGCTCCTCTCTCAGTGGATAGCCTCCACACCACCTCCCCCACTTCAGAGAGGCTCATTTATCCAAAGAACCTCAGTGTGGCCCACTGCTGGTCTTCACTAACGTTTCAAGGCTTTGATAGAGCATAGGCCTGAATATCCTGGATACCCTCAGGCCTTTACTTTCCAACAATGCCCCTTTGCTATCATTCTAATAAGGCTATACACCACTCTGCACTCGCACTTTGGGCCTTTGCTTACACAGGCCACTCCACCAGGAATGACCCTCCTCCCCTCTCTGGCTGCCTAAAGCTCCCACATTTGGAAGACACCTCCTCCAGGAAGCCAGCCTCTACTGCTCCAACAGAAACACACGCTCCCAACTTTGAACTCTATAGCATATTGTGTGTTTCTTAGTGTCCACTCCCGTTCCTGGCTGTCCATGACTTGGGGCTGGACACAAGGACCTGGGTTCAAATCTTAACTTTCCTCCCTATTGGCTGTGTAACCTTGGACAAGTAGCTTAACCTCTTTGAGCCCCATGCTTTCACCTGTAGAGGGAAATAATAGGACTGCCTTGCTGGGTTCATTTCATGATTGGAGACAAAAGAAAGGCCCCCTAGCTCCATGCTGGCAGAGAGCCAACGAAGGCTGATGGGTAGTAAGTAGCCTTCCTCTGCCTCTAGCAGCCTTGATGCCAAGAGGATCAGCTTCCCTCCCTGACCTCCTGGCCTTTGTTTTTCCCTCCCCCCCGCCCCCCACCTTTCCATCACCACCAGCAGCCCTTCCTTAATGACCACTTTTGAGCCCTTGGAGCAGCTGTGGAGTGATATTCTCTTCTATGCTAGACTAGGCTTACGAGGATGAATAACATCCTCATACCTCAAGGAGCTCGCCTGCTGGGGCGAGATTCACGGCGGATCATTGTGTGCCCAGCAGGGAAGTGGAGCTGGGAGGAGGCAGGCCACGTTGTGGAGCCCAGAAGATGCCGCCCCTTCCGGCCCATGTGCAGACCCCGACTCTGATACCTGCCTCACCTGGGCTCTTGGTTTCTCCTTCCTAAAAGTCACCCTGTGGGTCTCTGGGATCTGGGGACCTGCAGGGGGATAAAGACATACCTCCCCCATTCCCAGTCAGTCTGCAATGAAGTGCTCACACCTGTGAAAGAGGGGAGGCTGCTTGGCCCATCACCCATCCCGGTGGAACCTGCTGGGCAGGCAAAGAAGGAATTTGTGGTGGGGGCTGGGCAGTTGTTAATTTCTCCTGTCCCCTCTGCCTGACCACAAGCGGCCCAGGGACCAGCCTTTGTTTCCAAGGCTTAAACCTGGACAGGAACCACAAGCTCCAGGAGCAAAGAAGGGGCCTTATATGATTCTTCCTCCTTTTCAAACGACCATGGGGAGGTGGTGCCAGGGGATGGGGCCATGGAACGGCCAGCCATTGGCTCTTTTTCAGCCTGTGCCTAGCTGCTCTGACACAGGGAACCCCGCTGCAGCAGGCCCTGGAGCCTCCCTCCTCCCCTGAGAAAACAGATCCCTGCCTGAGCTCTGAGCTCCAAGGGGGAGAGGCACCCAGGTTCCTTTTCGGGAGGGAAGGGAGGAAGCAGCCCCAGGGTGAGGCATTCGGGTTGGGTTTCAATCACAGTATGCCTGCCCGAGTTGGCAAATGATGAATCTTTACTTCTCTTTTTTCTTTCTTTCTTTCTTTTTTTAACTTTAATGGGCTTTGAGGCCCCACAGGGTGTTTTCATCCATTGTCCCCCAAATGCCTGTCCCAGGCACCCCCTCCTTCCTGTCTCATGCCTCCAAGGAGCCGGGGGAGTCGTAGAGAAGAGGTCGAGCATGCAGGCTTGGTGTGGTTTCAAATCATGCTCAGCTACTTAGGTGCCCTGTAACTTGGGCCTATCACTGAGCCTCTCTGGCCTCAGTTTCCTTATCTGAGAAATGGGAGTTATCACATTGTTCCCCTCCTAGCATTGCTGTTAAAGGGGTTAACTTATAGATCATAGTCCAGATGCCCCGGGGGAGACCCAAGGCTAACATGCTTGGATAGAGGATTTATTGGGGTGAGTTCCAGAAGAAACCAATATGAGGGTTGGCAGGGAGCAGAACCGGGAAAGAGAGGCAGCCGAGGAAGGCAGCAGCGGCAGGCACAGCGGACGGGCCTGACCCCTAAGTTGCCCCCTGGAAGAGTTTGCCTCAACTCGAGACCGGGAGGGCGGCTTTCATCTTCCCACGCCCGCAGACTCTGGCTGAGGGCCATCCGAGTGTGGTGGAGAGAGACGTAAGCTTCCAGGCACTTCTGGCTCCCAGGGGCCAGGACACAGGGCTCCAGGAGCCCAAAGACAGTCCTCCTGTAAGAGTGGTAGGTGCAGGCCCTCTGAGGAAGAAGGGGTCCCTGGCAGGGGCCGCTGCAGTAGGCAAAGCTCATGGCTAGTGTGTATTGAGTGTGCGGTACAGGGGGGCCCAGTCTCGGGGGCCATTCGTGAAAACGAAGCTGGAAGCTAAGAGTCACAGAGAGGCTAGGGCTTGTCCTGAAAATGCACAGGGCATACAGTGTAAGCGCTGGAGTAGGTCGATTCGTTGTCTGATCTCCCAGTTCTTTGGAGTTCTAAGCCAACATCTTACTATTCTTTCCTGAGAGTCTTTGTCATGCTTCCCCGGGGGAGTCTGGACTACTCCCAGGGATGGGGTTCCGCTGGGAAAGGAATCTCTTGCCCAGGTGTGACCTGACCCGCAACTCTCATCTTACGGCAGCATTGGAATTCACTGTTGGGGGGGATGCCACCAAAATGTGTCCACTCCCTTCCCAGTGAGCAGCATTTGGGTAGAGTGGCGGGCAGCAGGGTAATGTCCCTCCCAAGACAGCCAAGTCCTCCTCCTGGGGCCTGGTAGATACAGTTTCTGACCTGGCTCCAGGGACTTTGTAGATGGGATCGAATTAAAGACCCTGTGGGGAAGATTCCCCTGGATCATCTGGGTGGGGCCAGTCTAATCACAGGGGTGCTTACAAGAGGTGGGAGTGGGGGAGGGTGGGTGACAGAAGGGAGTGTCAGAATGATCCAGTGGGAGAAAGAGCAGAGGTGCCACTGTTGCCCTTCGAGAAGGAAGGAGCCAGGAGGCACACCGGGGAGCCTCTGGACTCCGGGAGAGGCGGAGAAAAGGAATCTTCCTAGAGTCTTTCAAAACTGTAAGGTAATAAGCGTGCGCTGTTTTGCGACAATCCTTGACAGCAGCCATAGGTGACACATGGCGTGGTATGAGTGACAGCTTAGCTTGGCTCCAGCCTCCAGTTTCTGGCCCACACGCCAATCTGGGCGTTGCAGTGAGGGTGTTTGCAGACATGGCTGACGACTTCAGTCTGTGGACTTTGGGTCCTGGAGGAGGGCCTTAGAGAAAAAACTGAGGTTTCCGAGAAAAGAAAGAATTTTCCCCCCAGACCACAGCCTTGACTCCCGCGGGGGTTTTCAGCCCACTGGCCTCCCCCACGGATCCCAGACTCGTCTGCCCTGTCTGACGGTAATGCCAGCCACTTCCCTCAGAGAACTCTCTGGATGTCTGTGCACATGGATCTCCTAGTGGTCTGTTTCTCTGGAAAACCCAGGATGACAGGTGACTTCAAGCGCTTCAGGCTGTTAGGAACAGGGCCACCATGGACACACTAGTGTGTGTGCTCATTTTACCTCCCAGGGGAGCTGCCCTGCCGTGCAGAGCCAGGATGCCTCGGACCCCGGGATCCTGGCTCTCTGTCCTGTCCCCTCTCTGTGCAGGCTGCCTCCCTTGCCTCCTGCGAGGGGAGACACTGCTTCCCAGCTGCTGTCTGGGATCAGGCCAAACATAAGACCCGGTGTCAGCCTCTTTCCCTCTCGTGAGTTCCTCTCTCAGCTCCTCTTTCCCTTTTCCTGGCTCTGGGGCCCCTCTCTTTCCCTCCCTTGTGGCCTCCTGTGTGGCCTCGAGTCTCTGTCTCCCCCTGCACGACCTCTCTTGGATCCAGATCCCTCTACCACTCTTCTTTCTCATCTAGCCCTCTCCTGCCTTTCCCTGCCTCCCTCTCTCCCCACCCCCTGGGGTCTCTGTGCTCTGAGTGTCCCTTTCTGCCACCCCCCACCTGCCTTCTCTCAGTCCCACTAATGTTGTCTGCTTGCCAAGACCAGCACCGCCCCCAGAACTGAGCGTGCAGGGAAGGGGCTGACAGGGTGACGGGGGCCTGATACTCAGGAGCCATTGAGGGATCTGGGGGGCCTTTCCCAGCAGGGAGGCAGCCAGAGGCCAGGGCCAATGTCTGTCGCAGAGAGGCTAGTCACTGTCGAGGAGGGCCAAGGTGGGTGTGGTGGTTTTATTCCTTGGGCTCCCCACTCTGGATGGTTCTCCTGGGCCTGGAGCTGAGTCTTGTCCTCCCACACCCCCTTCCTGTCCTGTGTGCCGGCCCCTGAATGCCACATTCATGGCAGGTAGCCGTCCTGGTCTCATCGCAATGCTGCGACTGAAGCGCACGGCCAGGACCTTCCCCAGACTACATGGTTACCTCAAAAGTGAGTGTAATTCCCCGTCAAGGGGGGTTCTCGCTACAGGAAACAAAGATGCTGCACTGGCCACATCCTCCATGGGAAGGAAATCCCACCTGCACAGCCAGGGAACCTTGAACAAGGTTACGCAGACGACCTGTGGCTCAGTCTACCCAGCTGTGAAGTGGGGCTGATGGTGATGCCCGACTCGGGGCTGAGCCATGAAGGAGACTGCCTGGAGAAGGCATCCTGCTGAGCCTGGCCTGCACTGAGGGCTGCACAAGTGGGGTGGGAAGGGGCAGCCTTGAGCGTCCTTGCCTCGCTCACCCAGGGAGGTGCCTCTACTGGGGGTGGGGGGACTGATAGAATGATAGCTAGATGTCCTCAAACATCAAAAGAGGAGCAAAACTGGCACTGCGCTTTGGAAGGAATAAAGAAAGCTCTTTTTCTAGGTGATCTCCCTTAATGCTCCTAACAGCCCCGGGGTGAGGGAATTAGTCTCATTTTGCAGAGGAGACAACTAGAGTTCAAAGGAATAATGTGTATGCCCAGGGGCACCCAGCTCTGAGAGGGGATGGAGCGGGATTCCAGTCCAGGCCAGCTGGCTCCCCAAAGCACCGGGTGCATGCGGCGGCTGCCTCCCCGAGGGGCAGGGGCAGACTCTGGCGGACAAAGCAAACCTCAGACAGGCTCTGGCTCCAAGTCCACATCCCGGCAGCTGCGCGCCGCAGACAGCACGCAGAGCCTCACGTGCTAATTATCCTGCTTGATCATGACACAGCTCGTAGATGGGGCAGGAGATCTTAGCCCTGCTTTGCAGACAAGGAGAGCCCAGCTTGGAGGGATGGAGTCACAGGCCAGCACGTGGCACAGAGCCGGCTGTCTCCATGCCCAGGCCTCCTGGGTACTGGTATGTGACTGTGGCCACCTATCTTTGCTGCTCTGAGCCTCAGTTCCTTCCTACTTCTGTGTCCAAGGGTTATAAGTAGGAATTAGTTGGTACAAGATTGCAGGGAGCCTGGAATCCCCCATCATCTGTGATGGGCCCTCGGTACCCAGGTGCTCTCTTTCCTTCTGACAGGAGCCCTTGAGGGCGGCAGGAGCTCCAGAGCACTGCCTAGGAGGATTAAAAAAGCACAAAAATTTATCGGACACCTACTGTGTAGATGCCAGAGGCTCTTAAGGGTCACAGACGCCGTGGCTGCCTACATGGAACTTACAAGGGAGCCATGAATTCATCAAATGGCTACAAGTTGTCTAAATGGGAAGGTGGGGAAAGAAACAGCAAGGAGAGGGTCTGCTTTAGCTGGTCAGGGAAGGCTTCTCTGAGGAGGAGCCCCTGGGGAGGGGCCGCAAAGCCAGCAAGGACTGGCCATGCAGAACTGGGGAGAGGAGAGTTCGGGGTTGAGAGGGCAATGTGTGCAAACGTCCTGGGGCAGGAATGGGTTCCAGGGTTCAAGGATGGAGCGGGGAGGACTTGCTCAGGAGTTTGGATTTTGTTCGAACCCTGATACGAAACCATAGGTAAGGTTTTAAGCCGAGAGAGACATGATGTGAGTTGGTGGTAAGAAGTAAGCAGTTTGTAGCTACATGAACAGTTAGAGTTGGAATGATTTCTCAATATGATCTGGCCTTCCCCTGTATTGTGAAGAGGGGAGTGTGAGCCCCAGAGATGGGAAGCAGGTTTACTTGTCACAGCATGTCAGGGCAAAGACAGCCTGGAACCCAGGATCTTAGACTTTAACCTCCAGGCTCCTTTCTTTGAGGGGCTGGCAGAAGGCCCAGGCTCGGGCACCGCCTCTGTCTCCTTCAAGGATGAGCCCTGTATGGCTCTGGCCTGACAGCCTCAGGGACCACGCCAGCATCCATGCCCTCCCAGGCCAATCCCAGGGCTGTCCCTTTCCCATGATGACTTCTGCTCTGTGACCACTGTCTTAGATCTCTTCATGCCACCGAAACACAGGAGGACCAGGCTTGATTTCCAAACCACACCCTCGCCATAGTGACTGCAGTTCTGCCTGATTTGCAAAGATACATCTGCTAGCAATTCTGGGAATGCATTTAGCATTTTTGGTCTGTGATGCACGGAGCATTTTCTGTGCATGACCATGATTCTCTACTTGGAGGGGAGTCCAGGCGGCACGACCCTTTTGTTTTTTTTTAAACAGATGGGATGATGAGGCCAAGAATGGCTGACTGAGTCATACAAAGTCAGAGAGGGAGAGGGAGCAAGAGCAGGGGCCCCTTCGGGCAAGCCAGATGACAGTGAAGGGAAAAGAGATATGAGAAGGAGCACAGAATTCCCGAGTTCCAGCACTAGAACCTGAGAATCCTTCTCCAGACTCAGAGGATCATAAATGGGATGGTAGATCTTAGAGATGGCCTGATCCAATTTGTCATCTACTCTAGCAATTTCTTAAAAATCCTATTTTGATGTTAAATATATATATGTATATACATATATGTGTGTGTGTATAGATATCTATAGATATAGATAGATATATCTATATCTATACACACACATACATATATATACACACACACGTATATATCTAGATATATCTAGATATAGATATGTATCTTATAATATATAGATAGCAAAGTACACACATCCTTGTAGTATAGCTCAATGGTTTCCTTAATACTGAGTGACCCCCATCTAGATTATTTGTCCAATCTTCTATGGCTGGACATTGAGTTGTTTCCCCCTTGGAGGCTTACGAATAAGGCTGCAATACACATTCAAGCCCACGTTTTTTTGTGGGCACACATGGGCCTTTCTCTACTTAGGTGACAGCCTGGGCATGCTGAATTGTCACAGGGAGGGCAATATGTAGCTTTTATAGATGCTGCCAAATAGAATGATTGTGCCATTTGATAGTCCTGCCATCAGGCAAGGAAAGTTCTAGTTGTTCCACCTCCTCCCCACACTTGGTATCATCCGTTTGGTTTGAATCAACTGGTGGCTGATAGTGACATTTCAGTGTGGTTTTTATTTGTGTTTCCCTGGTGGGTAATTATGGGGGTAACTTTTCATATGCTTATTGGCTATTTGGGTATCTTCTGCCTAGAAGCTTGTCTTGCCCAATTTTAAACTGGGATGTTTGGTTGTTTTCTTATTGATTTGTAGGAGTTCTTTATATATTCTGGATACTTGTCCTTTGTTACACATTTGGATTGCAAATACTTCTCCCAGTCTATGGTTTGCTTTTTCAGTCTCTCTCTTTTCTTTAAAATTTTTAAAAAGATTTTTATTTATGTATTTGACAGAGAGAGACACAGTGAGAGAAGGAACACCAGCAGGGGGAGAGGGAAAGGGAGAAACAGGCTTCCTGCTGAGCAGGGAGCCCAATGTGGGTCTTGAAACCAGGACCCTGGGATCATGACCTGAGCTGAAGGTAGATACTTAACAACTGAGCCACCCAGGCGCCTCTCTCTCTCTCTCTCTCTCTTTTTTTTCCTTTTTCTTTTAAAGATTTATTTTATTTATTTGAGAATAGAGAGTGAGGAGAGGGAGAGGCAGAGGGGGAGGGGAAGCAGACACCCCCTGAGATCATGACCTGAGTGGAAACCAAGAGTCAGATGCTTAACCAACTGAGCCACCCAGGTGCCCTATTTCACTCTCTGAATTCATGGTGCCCAAGGATAGTTTAAGAAGGAAGAGAATGAATGTTTCTTGAGACCTTCCTTGTCCCCAGCCTGGTACTCCACACGTCTGACTATCTCACCTTCCCTAATGCTCATCACCCCTCAGGGAGCTGGGCATCATCACCTCCACCTTTCTTTGACCTCACCAGCAGAAGGAACTGGCCAAAGATCCCCCGGCTGGCAAAGGGCTGGACTGGATTTCTCAGGTCCCAAAGTCCCCTCTTTCCTTTCTGGATGTCAGTGAGAGTGGAGGTTCCCACCCTTCCCAACCCTGTCCGAGTCACCACCTACAGCCAAGTAGAGAGGTGAGATCTGGGAAGTCCTTGTCTCCTTGCTGTCCCCTGTGTGGGGACTTCCTAATTCGGCCACCATGTTTTCCTAATTTGGCCACCACGTTTTGTTTTGAGTGGATTTCTTGGCATCTCCAACTAATTCGCATTCCATTGCAGACTCAAAAGAACTTCCAAAGCATACTGAAAAACTTGGCACTATCTGGTTATTTGGAATTAGTCTTCATGCTAACACCGTCAATGTATGTAACTCCCTTAGTTGATAAAGGGCTTTCATGATGGTTGTCTTACTGCATATTCATTAGTTGAAGCCAGCGAGGTAAGCAGGGCACCAGTTATGAGAGAGATCATGTTCAGTTGAATTTTGCAGAAGACTGACTCTGTACCAGGCAGGCAGACACAGTTGAATGAGTCTCATGCTTGGGTCGTTCGAAGTCTGTTGAGTAAGGTGTGCGTCTCCGGTCTAGGCAGGGGGCACAGAATAGAGACTCATTCATGATTAGGTGAGTTTTTACAACATGCTGAGTACCATGCTCAGTGGACATTGTAGAGAGCAAAGCAGACACAATCCCTTCCCTTGGAGAGCTTGAAGAGATGAAGAAAATGCAGGGGGGCCAAAGTGTAAGAGTGGCCACATTGCCCTGGGAGACCTGGAGGCTTCACATAGGAGGTAACATGTGAATTGGGTCTTGAAGAATACCTAGGAGTTCATTAGTGGAATATGGCATTTCAAACCAACAGAACTGCATGGACAGAAGCCTGGATCTGTGACTTACCCAAGGTCACCTGGCCAGGAAATGGGTGAGCCCCCGCCTAAACCCAGGTCTTCGGCTTCTCAACCCTGTGTTCTTTCTGCCCACCATGCTGTCTCCCCCTTGACCCTCACCTCAGCTCATGGTCCACACAGAAGTGAGTGAGTAAACAGAGCCTGTGTGGCATTTCTACCCTGAAGGTGAGCCGTCCCCAGTGCCAACCCCAAGGGCAGTTTGCCAAGGCACCAGTGACTGTTCCGAGTGCCTCTCATCTGAAACACTGGCTTGGGACACCTGGGTGGTTTAGTCGGTTAAGCATGTGACTTCAGCTCAGGTCATGATCTCGGGGTCCTGGGTTCGAACCCCACATTGGGCTCCCCACTCAGCAGGGAGTCTGCTTCTTCATTTTCCTCTCCCTCTGCCCCTCCCCCTGCTTATGCTTCCTCTGTCTCTCTCAAATAAATAAATAAAATCCTTAAAAAAAAAAAAATGAAACACAGGCTTGCTAAGAGGAGTAAAGCATCAGCTTGGGGATTCTATGACTGTCACAGAACTCTTCCTAACCTTCCTGGGCCTCAGTTGTTGCATCTATAAAATGGAAATAATAACACCCACCATCATTATGACATTGGTGGAACCTCTTCTCTGTTTCAGTGCCATGCTGAGTGCTTTGAATCCAATAATACCTCCTCTAAACTACACAGTGGCTCTGTGAGGTGTAGTCCTCTTACTGTCTCCATTTTACAGATGAGGAAACTGAGGGTCAAAGGGATGACATGACCTGTCCAGCATGTCCTGTCTAGCAAAGCCAGGAAGTGGCAGAATCCCAGTCCCTCTTAGCTCCATGCGACTCCACCATTCCAGCTCAAAGCCAACAGGGTCCTGTGTTCACACCTCTGTCCCCGCGCCACCCAGCATACAGCTCAGGTGTCTGACAAGGGTCTGTCTAACGAATGTCAGTGTCCCGGCCAGCTGGGATTTTGGAGAGGTCTGATGGGGGGACTGTCTCCTAAGAGGCTGGAATTTCTGATTTTTCTGGACCCTTGGAGCCTCGTGGTAGAAGCACCTTGTGGAGCAAAACCGCAGGCACAGTCAGGGCTTAGCTCGTCCAAGAAGCCTCAGTCACTGAGCAGAAACAGCGGCTCTGGGTGTGTGTGTTCGCACGGGGGCACAGCTGGCCAAGAGGAACTGATGTCACATTTATCCTAAACTGTGAGCCCAGACAGGCTCCCTGCCTGGCAGGAAAGCAGACAGGAAAGTGCCCGCTTGTCAGGGGCATTTGTCTGTCTCTCCCCTTCCATCCACTCTCATTCGAGGAGCTCCCCCAGGAGCAGGGTCTGTGTGGCAAAGCAGAGGTACATCAGCAGGTCCCAGCCCCTCAGGAATGAACCCAGTCCATTAATATTATTTGGCCAAAAAAATGGAATGAAGGCTAGTATTGATACATAATATTATAATGTGGATGAACTTCCAAAACAAGATGCTAGGTGAAAGAAGTCAGACACAAAAGGGCAAATACGGTGTGATTCCACCTCCACTTATTGAGTGCTTACTGTATGCCAACTGCAGGGCTTTGAACTCAGCAGGCATGAATATTGTTGAATCCTGTGTGGTTATTCTCTGAGGCCAGTGGGTGGCAAAGAGAAGGCCTATACAATGCCAAGTCTAGCAGGAGGCCAAAGGGGGAACTGGCCTGGGGAGGGGCATGGGGCTCTGGTACTCCAAGGTGAGGAGGACCCCTGAGGAGACTGGGAAGGGCTACGGCTGTAGGAGTCACTTTTAATCAAGGCCATTGAAAAATGAGTTGGATACTGAGAGCAAAAATAGGAGGGAGGGCCTTCCCAGCCAAGACCACAGCAGAAGAAAAAGCCGAGAGGCAAGAGGGTTCATGGCAGGCAACTGGAAGATGGTGGCCAAGGGCACAGATTCTGCAGCCCCAGAGACCCAAGCCTGAAGCTAGAATCATGCTTCCCAGTTCATGACATTCAGCGTTACCTCACCTCTTCCCCCACTCTTCCTTTCTCTGCTTTTAGTTGAGACAAAACTCAAGTCATGTAAAGTTAATGGAAGTGAACACCTCAGTGGTACTTAGTACATTCACAGCAGTACCTAGTACATTCATGGTGGTACTTAGTACATTCATGGTGGTACTTAGTACATTCACGGCAGTACCTAGTACAGTCACCGTGGTACTTAGTACATTCACCGTGGTACTTAGTACATTCAGTGTTGTGCAACCACCCTTTCTCTCAAGTTCCAGAACATTGTCATCACCCAAAAATAAACACCGTACCCATCAAGACCCCTCCTCCCAGCCCTTGGCCCCCACTGATTTGCTTTCTGTCTGTAATGTTTTACCTATTCTAGATACTTCATACAGATGGAATCACACCCTATTTGCCCTTTTGTGTCTGACTTCTTTCACCTAGCATCTTGTTTTGGAAGTTCATCCACATTATAATAATATGTATCAATACTAGCCTTCATTCCATTTTTTTGGCCAAATAATATTCCCCCGCATGGCTAGATCCCATTTACCTGTTTATCCATTCATCTCTTGTTGGACATTTGGGCTTTTGCCACCTTCTGGCTGCTGGGAACATGCGTGAGAGCTCCGGTCAGTCCGTGTCTTCATTCTTTTGGGTCTATATCTAGGAGTGGGATGGCAGGGTCCTACAGTAAGGCCTTGTCGAATTTGTTGAGGATACATCCCCTCTTTGAAACTCAGTTTCTACATCTGTGGAATGGGCATGTTAATGATACTACCTGATGCAGGGTGGATGGGAAAGGATTTGAGAGTTAAAGGGCGCACGATGCCCGGGGTAGCGAGGGCTCCAGATACACAAGGGAGAGTCCGTGTTAAGGAGGGCTAATGGCTGTGGGAAGGAAGGCTGAAGGGGCAGGGGGAAACCTGCACCAGGAAGGGTGCAGCTCCTTTCCTGAGCTTTGGGCTCTTTGAAGTGTTTTTCCCCCCAGAATGGAGTGGACTGAGCAGGTGGTAGATGCCCTGGGAACCAGATGTTCTTCCTGGCTCCCCTGCCCTCCCGGACCCCTGCCCCCACAGCAGAGCCCCGAGTGACTGCCTATGCGGTGTTCCCCACTTGCTGTTTTTCCCTCTCTCCCCTCCTCCTCTCCAAACCTGCTGTGGGGCTGCTCAGGCTTGGCAAGCCTCAGGGGCTCAGGAACAAATTAAAAGGTAAAAATTCCCATTCCCTGCCTGTTACCCGCCTGGCTGAGCTGCAGAGTCTGAGACATAATGGGACTTGGGGGTGGCAGGCGCAGGATGAGCCCACATCCGTGAGACTCATTGGAGAGGGAGAGAGCCCCAGGCTGGGGATGTGCGAAGGGGCTCGGGTGGCACCAGGGAGGCAGTCACCAATGATTCCCGCTTCTACCTTCTCTCAGTTGCTCCCTCCCCCAGCCACATGGCCCAGGAGTCACATGAGGTAGCAGATGGGGACTGCAAGCTTGGCCCCGGGGAGGACCCTACCATTGGGCTTTCCCACCCCTCCTCTCTGCCGTGGTATTCAGGTGCTCTTTGTCGCTGGGAGGCAAGCGCTGGGGCCCAGCGGTTACGCAGAACTGAGTTCCAATCCTAGTGCAGCTGCGTGTGAATTGCAAGTGACCTCGGGCAAAGTGTCGTCCGTCAGGTCCTCGCTTCTTCATCTGTAAAATGAGAGATCACAGACCCTGATAGCAGTGGGGCGGGGGAGCAACGGTCGTGGTCAAAGGGATCGTCTCTGGGTCGCTCAGTGTTTCAAATTTGACTTCTGCTGCGCAGTGACTCTCATGACGGCAGGAGCCATATCTGTCTCCTTGAGGCGCTGTCCCTTGTCCTTGGGTGGAACCTGAGTGGCTGAGGTTGTGCCGCTGAATTACAAAGGGGGCCTCAGAGGAGAGACCTTCATTCAGGTGCCATGCGGAGAGCAGCTCCATCGGGCCTGGCGCACGGTAGGCCGTTGGCATCTGTTTGGCAGGTGGGGTCGCTGTGCTCACTGCCTGGCTTGCTTGGAGACCTGACCAGGGCGGGGTGTCTCCTGCCTGGCCTGGCCAAAAGGAGCTCCTTCCCTCATACAGGCCCGTAGACTACCTGATCCCTAATAACCCCTGTCCCTAGGGCTGAGAGAGGAAAAGGCCAATGTTCTCAACTCACTTCCTCTAGCAATGAGAAACACAGCCAAAGCCTCCGATGTTGGGGTCAGTCAAGGCCCGGGATTTTCCCCAGAGGCGGCTGTCTCCGAGTGAATGATTTATTCCCACTGTGATTTCACAAGGGATATAGGAACACATTTTGCTGGTGAGAAATGACACATTTCAGGTGGGGGGTGGGCAGTTAGGAGCCCTGATGATGCCAGACTGCTTTCCCCATGGCTCCAAGGAATGACCACTGTGCACCCAGAAAACTCAAGTCAACTCCTGAGCCGTGTCTGTGTGTGGCTGTGGGGGGAGGGGTTTAGAACAGTCCCCCTTTGGGGCTGGGGCTGCCAGGGGCCTAGGAGGACCTCACACCATCCCACCGAGGACCAGGATGAAGGTCAGCCACTTCCCAGGGTCCCTGCCGGTGGGAGGATGGCACAGAGGGCCCAGGAAGCTGCGTGGCTGAGGTCTTCCCAGGACGTGATTGGAGCTATAATTATAATGCTAATAATAGCTTCCCCTTAGCGAGGCTTGCTCGGCCCCAGACGCCAGGCCGGGCTATCTCCTTGTGTCTTCTCATTTCACTCTGGGAACGAGAAGTGCCATTGTCCCCACTTTACAGATGAAGAAACTGAGGCTCAGACATGTTCACATAGGGCGTCCAGGTCATCACGTAGTGAGGGATGTTTGAAATCAGCCTCGCTACCGTTGAGGGAGGCAGGGTGCTAGAGGGCGTGAGTGTGTGCCTGGGTGTGAGTGAACAGCCAGATCGAGGCGGGGGGTGGGGGAGAGGGCATGGGATGCCCACAGGGAATGGAAGGAAGGTCCCCTTCCCTGTTGCCTTCTTCACATGCAGCCTGAGTGCCTGCCAGCCAGGGAGTGGCCGCCCCTGGGTCGCCCCAGAGGGAAAACAATGGCATCCTGGCCGTGCGTGCCCCTCCCTGCATCTACCTGGAGTGGGCATGCTTCCTGTTTTTTGTCCTGCATCCATTGCCACCCAGAGCTCACCTGTCGTCTTGCCTTGTGGCTGAGCAGGGAGATTTAGGCAAATCCCAGGCCAGAGAACTGGGGGACCCTAAGCTTCCCAGGAAACCTTTCCATTAGCTTCCAGGTAGGGGATTTCAGACCCCCAAGAGCAAAGCTTGCACTTCAGACAAAGGAGGAAAACTGAGGACATGGATGGTCCCCCTGGCCCTGTCCACGTCCACAGACTTCTGTGGCTTCAATGCTCCCCATTGGGCCAGGCTTCTCTCCCCACCCCCGGGCCTCCCCTCCACCCCATCTCCTCTGTCCTTTCCCCGCCAGTGCCAAGCAGAGCCTGTTTGTTGTGCCCCACACCTGTTCCTCTAGTTAAGACTCTTGTGCCGATGCCTCGGCTGTGCCCGGGGTTTGGCGTGCCTTTCTTCCTCTTCTCCCTCACGCGTGGAACGGAACTTACCCACCCAGGTGCATGCCCCCCACCCACCCGCCCCTGCCGTCTTCAGCAGCACAGCTGCCCATTCATTGAACATCCAGGTGTGACAGGCAACTGAGGCTTCAGGGAGAGAGCAGGGAGTGGTTTCGAAATTTCCCAGCCCCCGCCCTCCCCCAGCTCTTGGTCAGCTCTGCTCAGCCTCACTGCAGAGACAGCGCCACATCCCCTCTGCCTGGCCCAGTGCCTGACGCAGTGATTTGTACTCTGAGGGAATGTGCGAATGAATGAATGCTCAAGGGCTATCACTTCATTGTCTTGCACTGGAACGTTTCTGCAGCGTCTTCTCCACCTGCTGATCGAGTACGGCTCGCCATGTTTTGCTCTAGGCGTGGAATCTCTGTATTCCCAGGATCTGTTATCCTTCTTAATAACAAAATAGCTGACATCGGTCTGGCTCTTTCGGTATGCCAGGCACTGACCGAAGTGTGCATGACACCCTCACGGTGATGGTTTCAGTAGGAGCTGTGATAGCCCCATGTGACGAGGAAGAACTGAGGCCTCAGAGAAGTTAAGGCATGAGCCCAAAGTCAACAGCTTAGCCAGAGGTGGAGATGGGACTGTGTCACGGGGTCTGACTCCAGAGCCCGACATCCTACACTGACTAAGTGATGGCTGGAGTGGCCCACACTGTTTAATATTCTGGTAACTGAAAGAGTCGATGCACGCCTGGAAATAGCCACCCCAGCCCCCCTGTGCCTCCATGTGCCCCCCATGCGCATGGTGCACACCTCTGTCTCTGCTCTTTCTCAGACAGGCGCCGTCCCTGTCTGATGTGCCTGGGGCTCATCTCTCGAGCAGACTGCCCGCTAGCCCTGTATCTGAGCATCCTTATATAGTCTGTTTGCTTAGCAGAATATTTACTGTGCCCTGAAAGATGGACTCTTTTTTTTTTTAGGATTTTACTTATTTATTTGAGAGAGAGAGAGAGAGTGAGAGAGAGCATGAGCAGGGGAGGTGGATAGAGAGAGAGGGAAAAGCAGACTTTTCCTTCTGAGCAGGGAGCCGGATGTGACTCGATCCCAGGACCCTGGGAGCATGACCTGAGCCAAAGGCAGATGCTCAACCAACTGAGCCACCCAGGCGCCCAAGATCAACCGTTCTTAAATGTAGCTGGGTTTAGGGAGGATGTTTGTCAGGGGAAGTAGGAAGAAACCAGGATGGTGTGAATGTGAACAGGGAAGGATAAACCCCAAGTCTGTGGAGACAGGTAGGCTTATGAAATGCTCTGGGACATTCCAGCTTGGCGGACATGGATGCCTTTAAAATCTAGCTAGACAGTTCTTCACTTGTCACCAAAAACTTAGTTGCTTGTGCTATGCTAATGCCCTAAGAAATGAAGGAGGAACTTGGAGGCATATGTGATCTTCTGGGGCCTAGAACACCAGAGAGGGAGGTGGACCTTGCTGCACAGGCAATGGAGAGCTACAGAAGGCTGTTGAGTGGGAGAGTGACCTGGTTTTAGCTCCACTCCTGAAGATAGGTCTCCCTTCCTAGTGGGAGATGGAATGGGGTGGGGGGAAAAGCGGGGGTACCAGGTAAAGGCTCTGGCTATGGGCCAGAGGAGAGGACAAACGCTTGGATTAGGGAAATGAGACCCCTGGAGGCGGCACAGTGTGGGAAGGGGACAATGTGAGATGTTTCTAGGTAAATAGGACTGAGCTGTTGGGGTAGAGGAGGGAAAGAGAGTGGAATCCACAAATCTGACCTTTTAGAAGACCCAGTGATTAGGAGGATTAGGGGAGGGGCCATTTCTGGGTAAGTGAGAACAATCATAGCTATTTCTGAAGCCTTCTTCTGCACTGGGTCCTGTGCTAAGTGCTTTGTGCCTGCTATCACATTCAGTGCTCAAGAGAAACCCCAACGTAATTACTATTATCCTCTCCATGTTACATGTGGGGAAACTGAGGCAAAGTTAACGTGACTGGGATCTCACAGCCGCTAACTGGTGAAGCTAGGATTTAGCCCCAGGCAGCTGCCAGCAGAGCCACTCAGGTCACCCCTGGCCCAGTGGCAGGGCTTCAGGAGACTGTCTTTAGTTCTGGAAAGGATGTGCATTTGCAAGCCCCCCAGGGTCGGGGGGTGGGGGGTTGCTGAGAGGAGAGGACCAGAACGATTTAGGGTTCCCATTAAAACAGAGGTGAGCACCGTAGCAGCGCCTTGGGAAGGAGCTGGCAGCCTGTGTCAGCTCCCAGTTCTGTGTGGTAGGGACATCAGCCCTGGAGATTCATGGGAGGGCAGGGGGAGGCAGAGGAGGGAGGGAAGGAAAAAAGAAAAAATTGCTGCCCATTATACCTGTCCTTTGGCAAGGCCGGGTAATTAGCAAACCCTCAGCAATAAAATATTTCGTTTCGGTGTAATTGCAAAGTAATTATGTGGTATGGGTTGTGTATTAATCGTGTTGATTAATAACACTCAGGTAGTAATTAAACATCTGCTTCATAATTGCATGCGGGCCGAAACTTAACACACACACACACACACACACACGCACACGCACACACATGCGCACACATGCAAACACGCACACGCGCGCACACATGCAAACACGCACATGTGCCTATGCCACAAGCAAAGCTCCCTGGTTCATGTTGTGCTCATTCACGTGTGTGTGTGTGTGTGTGTGTGTGTGTGAGAAAGAGAGAGATAGACAGAGAGAGAGAGAGAGAGACAGAGAGTGAGGCCGGGTTAAGAGCCCCCTCCCTTCTGCCACTATACAATGAGGTCTTTGTGCCACAGCCTCCCTGGGCCTGGGGCTGTGCCACTCAGAGGCCCCCTCAGGACAGAAGCCAAGGCCCGGTGTGGGTCTTCTTTGTGGCTGAAACCAGATTCTGTGTCTGACAGTAGCCACAGGGTCTTAGTACTCCTAGCAGCAGGGAGAAAGTTCTTAGGGTACGAGCCATCTGGGCTGAGGCCAACATAACACCCAGCATACCCAAAAGACCTGATTAAATGAGCTGATCCCAGGGGCTGGGACCAGAGCAAGATGTCAACCTGGCTACCAGGAGCCCTGGTCCTAGCTTGGCTCCTACCTCTTTTGCTGTGTGTTCTTAGGCGAGTCCCTTGCCCTCTCTGTCCCTTGGGCTCCAGGTCCGTAAAACAAAGAAAACTGAGCTCAGAGGCCTCCAAGGGCCTTTCCAGTTCTTCTGTACTCAGATTCTAATTTGGTTTGCACTAATTAGGAATCGGAGACAATTTAAATTCAATACATCGGATCCTTAGTGAGTAAACAATTGGAAATAATTCCTTCCTTTATGACTTCTCAAAGACTCACTCATGAGCAAAGAGAACCCAAGCTAAAATCAATAGCTTTTATTTTTCAGAGAGAGAAATTGCAGATTCCGCGGGCTGCTGGGCATTGCAATTCATTCTTGTATTTTAAAATTTTATGTTTATGTTTATGGACTGCCATTAGGTAATATGGATTCATCCTGAAGGTTGATTTTTTTCATTAACTTAACTCATTTTACTTATTAGTTCACATTTATAGCTCGGGTTTAATAAGCACACAGTGCAAAAGTCATAAAGCAGCCCTCTTCCTTAGCAATATTTTAAAATCAAGACTCTTCTCTGAGTCAGCCCAGGTTTATTTGCTCATAACTTGCTTCTGCTGATTTGAGGCCCAGCACCCCTGGCTGTGGCCTGTCATTTGACTCTGAGCTCTGGTGTCCTCACAGGAGAAAGGTACCACTCATTAATAAAAGCCATCGATGCTTAAATTTTAGAAAGCAAGCAGCCAACCATCACTTACTGTACTCCAAGTGCTTCTCGTGTTATCTGTTTGAGTCCTACATCATTCTAAAATGGCTTTCTGTTTTTCACTTTATAGAGAAGGAACCAGGCTCAGAGAGGTTAAAAGACCTGCCTGGGCCCCTTGAACTTCCATCCTTTCACCATCTGTTTCCAACTGCCTAGGCTCCTTCCTGCTTTTCATCTACCTGAAACACACCTCTGCTCTATGACCTTCGGTGGCTCCCCATTACCCTTGAGCAAAGTTCATCTTCCTGGGCCTGGCATTCAAAGACCTTACCCAGGCAACCCCTGCCTTCCCTTCCTGCCTCATCTCCCATCCGCCCCAACAGGCAGCCTTGGCTCATGGTCCTGAATACCCAGCCCATATTTGGGTACCCCCATGCCTTTGCTCACCCTGGCCCCCTTTGCCCACAGCACCCTCCTCTCATCTCCATGGATTTAAATCGGCCCCCTCTTCCAGGAAGCCTTCCCCATGGCCCACACTGGGAAGGGCCTCTCCTTCCTCTGAACTGTATGATGTGAGCTGTGTGATGAACCCTGCTCATCTCTGTCATCCTGGAGTCCCAGGTACACAGCAGGTACTCAATGAGCGCTTGTGTTGCTAGTGATCCCCAGGAAACAGACCTCCTTGTGTCTTCTCTGTGGCCTCCAGGACCAACCAGTGCAAACTCAAGGGAAAGACCCTGCCCGGGTTCTATTACCCGTCAATAGCTCCGCCTCCCTCCTTTCCTGCAAGTTTCCTTCCATCTTCCCAGATTTGTCACTTTCCTTCTAGATCAACCATTTTCCTCTTATCTCCCATCAAAATGTCCTTGTCCTGGGCCCCCTGTACTCAGCCGATTGCTGCATGAATGGTCTTCTGGTTTCTGGCAAATGAAACCCATATACTTTGTTAGTGGCGAATCCTGGCAAAGGAAGATAGACCCTGGAGACTGTGAAACCACTTTGTATCTGGGCTCAAGATCCTCAGTTTTGCACATGGGGAAACTGAGACCCAGGAGAGGGGAACAGGGGACATACATAAAGGTGTTGGCTGGATTCTCAGTCAATGCTCCCTGGGGACTCTCTCTGACTCCCTGGGCTGTCTTGGCCACGGGAATTAAAATCACAACCGCATCGGCGGGCTCCGCACTTTACAGCTTGCATGTGCTTTCCCTGAGGTAGTTGGTCATCTCCACAGCTCAGCTTTCACTGGGGCTCAGAGAGGCAGGTTGCATGTCCTGATGACAAGGCCTATGGCTGGGGGCGGGGTCGGGGCTGCAAGACAGGGCTGGCTGGCCAGCCCTCAGCTGGTGCCATCGCCTGCCAGCTTCTCTACCTACAGGAGGTGGTCCCGTGTGCCTGTCTGGCTCTG